>NW_024464920.1:20000000-25000000 GCF_017591425.1 Ochotona curzoniae
CCTCAGAAACATTACCAGCTGGATTTAGGCTAACCACAACATCGGGACAGTCAAGGAAGATGACAACGGATGGTACAGTACTTACACATTTCCGCTTCGCACATAAAAAAAAGCTTGTCTAGCAGAAGCTGCTATAGTCCTGACCTTGCTAGCATCCTGGGATTGATTCTTTCCTTGCGTTGGTTTGCTCTGCTTGGAATTTGCTTTGCTTTCATACAGAAAGACTCGCTTGGAAAGTACTGATGCATGGTATCTATGATATGTTTTTCTCATTTTAGAAATTATAACATCCTACAGGGAGCTAATGTCCACATTTAGGAAGAATGATAGACATCTGAATGGTTTCTATTCCTGAAGTAAATAATTTAACACTTAAGTAACTACTATAACCCTCTGTGTTGAATTTACTAAGAAATTTGGACTCATCAGATAATCTTAGCCTTTGCCCAGGGCACGGCCTAAGAAAGCACAACTGCGAGAAGAGAAGCAACACATAGTCAACAGAAATCTCTCAGTGCTTCCTTCTGTGGACATTAGGCTTTTCGCAAAGAAAAAGTTATTTTACACAAGAAATACTTTTGAAATCATATTCATAAGATTGTTCTGTTTACTAGATGTTACAAAGAGATAGTCTCATCCTCTTCATGAAGATAAGCATCATGAATGATTATTTGTTATAACTGTTCTGGTTCTTGAAATTAGTTACAGCATAAACTAACTTTAGTTCAGATTTAGAATAAAGTTGGTTCAAATGTATTGTTAACTTCTCAGGACTGTGAAACATGTTAACACTAATTTTAAGCATCTTGAATTGCTTATGCATTTTGCTAAGTTCTCAAACGCTTAGAGAAAAAACAGTATACTATATTGAGTTCTATAAGAAAAATCGTCCCATCAAAGCAAGCACCCCAGGGAGGATACATAACACATTGAAAACTCAGTTGAATTACATGAGAATACTTTTTTATTAGATACTTGGTCTAGAGACTAGAAGTGAGCGACTTATGTCTGAACGAAGGAAGGACCTAGGACTATGTTAAGGATCCCTTTTTGTAGGGAAACGATATCTTTCTCATCTGAAATCGTACTGTCAGTCATCCAAGACCCTCTAAAGCCCTTTTCTCCATTTGCAGTGGCTTCATCAAGATTGCAGAGGTTAGACAACTCCACTGTTCGTACATACTCATGTTGACCAAGCCACTCAAAGGAGGCAGCACTGACCTGCTGTGAGTAGTTCCCCCTTGGCTGTAACAACCCACACAATGGAACCTACTAAAATAGTACCTAGAGACTGCACCCTTTGGTGTGCTGTAGCAGTGCAGAGGTGAGATGACCCCTTTGAATTGCTAGAGCGGGGAAAGGAATCTTTTTATCTTAGTCTATTTCCAGTCACCATCTGTCTGCTGTGGTTCAAGTCCTGACCACTGGAGATCTGTCACACAATGCTACCCAAAGTAGAAGACCACATTGGAGCAAGGGCAAGAGTGTGTAACTCTTGAATCTGCCAAAGTAGAGAATGATTTAAATAAGTTCAGTGAATAGTGACAGAAACAAAAACAAATCAGGTGGTTTTACATAAGAAAGGCAGAATTTGTGTATAAAAGTGATACAAGGAAGCAATGACAGCTTACCTTGTGCTGTTTATTCATTCCCTTGAACTAAGCTCTAAACAATTTCTTGTTGGTCTTCTGGCTCTAAGTGGAAATATATCTGCTGCCGAATTTGGGTCATGTTTGCTGACAAAACAAAAAGTCTCCAGATAAGAGATTTAATTTCATAATTCATAGCTTCAAAGTATATAGTAATTGGCTGATGGACTTCCAAAATAGTTTATAATGTATTCTACACATTGCCTGAGTAACTGAATACTTCACTAATTTACAAATAGCTAATACGTTTGCTTGCTTTTTTAGTTCTTTGCAAGTAGATTAATTCTACCAGTAATTATTTTCTGTGCATGGCATTCTAGTTCATATTTCATTTCCTGCTAAACTAGATTAAGATATTCTAGTACAACAGATTTTTACTTTGGTTCCATAGTAACTCTCATTATGAAAGTAAATCAGATGATTTACTTTGCTTTGATGACAGCTTAAATAGTATTATGACTGAAAAGAATCAGTGATACCATAGCACTGACACACTTCTGTTAAATATATACTATTAACATCACATTCTCAAGACAATTCAACTGAGCTAACTTTAAGAGCTCTAACGTATATGAACTAGAATATTAACATACTTCATGAAGTCAATTCAACCCAATTTATTCATGAGACAGTTGCAATGCTCCATTTTGTTTGACTTTTTATGTTGGCACTTCAGACCTGTTCTCCAAGGTGAAATAAATAGCATTTCTAAGTTTCCAGTGCACAAAGCTCAGAACAGTGAATGTTAAAGTGCTGCTGGGTGGATTTTGATGCTGGGAATAGGCACGTTGCATGGAAGGACAGCAGAGTAGAGAAGTGAAGTTTAGCACTCTGGAAGCTGACAACCCCCCGCCTTATGTATTTTAGATGCTGTCTTTTCAGTCTACTCTACCTAAAGTGCACTACCATCTTAGAAGACAAGCCGTGAGACACCTCTGTGAAGATGGAATTCGAAGGGACTAACAAGCAGTGCTGTAAGAAATGCTCAAAATGTTTTGGGGGGAGTCAGTTATCAACTTGATTAGTTTACTATAATTGTAAGAAAAAATGCTTACTTAACTCATTTGAATAATAAGCATCATCCACATCATAAATTCTGTACAACAGATGTTTTATGAAAAGGAGCCACTTGTTTTTCATGTTTAATGTAATATACTAGGCATTAATGTATTACTGTGTATTTCTTTTTAAATGTGTAAGTCTTCTGTAAATGGATATAAATATGATTTTTTAAAAAATAAAATATATGGTTCATGGAGTCTCGAGTGCAAACATTTGACAATTCCAAGTACTGTTTGTATTTTACCATTCCACTGTTTTTACAGTTTTTGAATTGTAACAGTCAATATGTTTTCTTGAAGTGTGAAACATGCTTCAGGATGTTCCTCCTTCAAGTCTGTCAGTACTTAAAGCTGAACACCTGCCTCTGATCATGTAAAAAACAAAAAAACAAAAAAACAAAAACAAAGATTGATTTAACCTGGAACTGGAGCCAAAAAGACCTCAAAGGCAATCAGGGATGTCCTATAACTTCAGAAATAGCACTGTGATGGCTCGATCTCCTTTTCAATACAAAATAAAGCCAAACTGTTTACAAGAGTCAAAAGCAACTACTTAAATTTATATATAAAATGCATTATCTTGTTACCTGTGGACCAACTTGGGGGGAAAAATGTCTTTATTGAGAACCACTTGTTCATTAAAATGCCTTGAGCTGCCAAACAGCAGGGGATAGTGACTATTGGCCACTGCAGTTGGAGGCTCATTTCCATCAGAAAAAATGAAACCCTAGAAAAGTGTTCCTTTTGTCACTGTAAAAGGGTATTAGCCACTCTCATGTCTAATGTTATAAGTTTTTAAGCCGAGATGGCCTTGCTATGACTTCCCTGAAGTCAGTCTTATCAGAGGATATAAAGGAAAGACAGAACGATGAACATATATAGTGTATAAAAGTATAGAAGAGTAATCTCTTCCCTGTGGCTATATTTGGTGGTGTTATTGTTGTTAATTCCTCGTTTATATGGGAGATTTCAAAGTACAACTATTTAATAATACCATTTATCTATCTGCTGATTTCCCACTGCCTGATCTTAAGCGCAAGACCTGTCATTAGTAAACTTTTTGTATCTTAATTTGCTGTTTGCACGTACATAAACATTTGTTTTGATGTCTATTTTTGTTGAACAGATTCAATCAAAAGGTAATGGTACAGAAACCCTCTCCGTTGTCAATAAAAACAAGTACTTCCAGTTGTCTGTTTAAGCTTCATTTTCTAGTCACATGTACATGAAGTATAATGAAAATCATTCTGTTACTTACTCTGTCCACTGGTTTGCTGCAAACAGCAGTCAGCCACAAGAGGGAGTGTTAAACTTGTCTATGGAGCTGATTTTACATTTTCTCCATTTGATCCCTAACCAGAAATAACGGGAAAGAGCTCATTTGAATATGGGGACCAGGGTTCATAAAGAATAGAATATACAAAGCATGATATTCAATGCCTTTACTTGATGTACTCCTATAGACTTGTGAACCGCTTTGTCTTACGGTAAAAAAAAAAAAAAGAAACATGAATGGTCTATAATAGATTCTAACATACAGCTACTTCCCCAAAAAAAGTAGAAATGCCTTATTTTTTTTTTAAAAAAAATAGTTTTTATTCTAAAATCCATTTACTGGAGTAAGCTCAGATTCCTCCTTTCCCCATATTCCTCCTCCTGACTACCAACATTATGGATTCTTCAATTTTTAATGATTAGGGCCTCTGTAATACTGTTTTGTGTAAAGAAAACTGCTTTTCAAATGTAAAGTCAGGCCTCTTTTGAATGCACTTATTTTCCCTAAGCAAAATAACTCATTCAGTTGCAAACACTTTTCTATAGATGCCAGAAGCAGCAAGGAGGAGGCTTTTTCCAGTTACTTAATCCATAAAAAATCATAAAAATGACACAGAACATGCATCTTAGCATACTTAAGCATCACTGCATTTTTAGTAGTATCTTATTTTCTTACAACATCTAATTCAAATAATTCAACCCCGTTTTAAGTGCTGTCTAGCTAAAGTACTTTCTGAAAAGCTTTTCAAAAAATACCTTTTTCATCACCTCTCAGATTGTATTCAGGCTGGTCTGTAGTTTACTTTTCTTCCTTCATTTTTGCTCACATTCTGCAAAGGAATTAAATTTCCTAGACTCCAGTAAGTTGCTTGCACAATGTCATGCACCATTTTCTAAATTCACTTACCTGTATCATGTGCCAACCTCACTTGCTGCGTGTCCCATCTGATTTGATTACCAGGAAACATTTGCAAGAGAGGGAGTTAGGGAGTTAAGATATAACCTTTAAGCAGTTCTTGGATCCGCCCAAGTTCATATCTTGCAGATGAACAATGATGCACATTCATCTGAAGACTTTGCTATTTCAAATGAACAGCTTCTCAAACAAAGGAATTTTAATATTAAGACATTAAAAAGCGACCAGGTATAATAAGCACAATGTACTCCACTAGAAGAAACGCAACAGCTCAGAATCATAGCATCATTCTGCTTGGTTTGACGCAGACCAAACACATAATTACATGTATTTTTTTTTAAGCACAACTATCAAAAAGGCCAATTTAAGCCAAAAAATAATTTTAAAATTCATTTATTTTGTAGCAAACAGTTCCAAAAAGCCAGCATTTTCAAAAGTTTTTTTTATACAGATTATAAATTGTTTAAGGCAAACTCACCTATCTTGTATATTTCACGTTCCAGAAAAGTGTAACAGCCTACTACTGATAAGATTCAGAAATGCCTTGAAAGCCACAGAAAATACAAGGGATATACTTTGTGTGTTTATTCTTTGAACTCTGCTGTCATTTAGAATCAAACAAGCTACATATGTAACCACCTGTATCTAAATTAGTTGGTACATTCTCAACTCGCTAAACACTTTTTAAAATGCTGAACAATTTCAGGAAAGTTTACCTGGGAATCAAAAATTTTAAGGAATTCTTTGAAAAATTGAGATGTTTAAGAAAAAAAAGAAGTTGGGTTTTCCTTCAACAGGGCTCTTACTCAGGTACTATGTCCCTCCTGAGCTACATTCTGCTGAATCTGAGTAAGGGCTGCTACTCAGAGGATTAAAACTCCAATATTCATCAAATCTGTTGTCTGCTGAATACTCAGGCCATGTGACCCATGTCCAGTTCCAAAGCTCCTTTTAATATCGCCTACCTGCATGTTTAGAACAACATTTATTCATCGACAGTTTTCTTGCTGCTCTAAATGCATTTTGTACATCCTTGGGAACTATAGAGTCAACTACAGATCCAGGGCGTGGGGAAGGTCTCCCAGGAGCCCCATCTGTCAGGTTCTCTGTGGGATGCGTTGGTTTCCCTAGCCTAAACCACTATCTACCTGAAGGAGGTGCTGTAACGCTGGCGTCCTGCCTTCCCTCCGCTACCTTGGCCAGGCAAGTCCTCCCTCCCAAGAAAACAATTTCAGATGTCTAAAAATTATTTATATACTCTCATTTGGTCTTTTTTCCTTAAAAACAGTTTTGGCATCCAAGAGTATTATGTAGCTTTAGAAAACAATTTCCAGATGAAATATTTTCATTATTCTCTGGCAATCATAGGATTTTTCTATTTTTGGAGTCGAAGCTACACATTCTACATTTCAGGAAATGGCTTTAAGTGTCACCTGCAGATAAAGTTTATAGGGGGTATCATTTTTAAGAATCATACACACACATCCAATTTTCTTAAAACAGTAAACAGTATATAACAAACTATGCTGCAACTTCCTGGCAATCATTCTGAATTGGTCAAAGCAAAGGGCTCATTCTTTCATTAGTCTTCATTAGGCTTGTTTTACATCAAGCTCTACAATTCACATTTCAGCTTGCAAGTAATTTCCATTTACATATGTATTTCTGAGAAATAGCTCAAATAACTTAATTCCAGTGAGAAAATGAAATTCAGAATAGAAAAAAAGAAAATGTCACAATGCCTGTTTCAGCACTTCTTCTATCTGCCCAAAAATATTGGGGTCTTCGATTGTAGGCGATACCTGAAAAGAAACTCAATGTCAAAGGAAGGCTTCACATTGAACCACTTCCCTCTTCACTCCCTAAGGAAACGACTCTGCATGCAATGCCGCATTTCTGATCATCTCCTCATTGCATTTAGCAATGCTCAAAAAGAGGGAACTTAATACTTGGAATTCTGTCTTTAGTCTTGCATTGGTCTTAGTACTTTTGTTAGTCTCTCTTAAGATCCTTTCTATGCAGGTGTTGAAAGTAGTACATGTATGTCCTGACAAACACCCGTGTGAGTCAACTTTGCCGTGGTATTGCTTTGTCTTAGATCTTGATGTTAAAAATACATGTATTAGTGTTGATACTACATACATACAGACTAAAACATGTGTTAAATTCATCCCAAACATTCCTAAAATTTTCATCCAGGAGAAATAATTACTATGTATTGAATTTAAAATTACAACAATATAAACATATTTTGGAAGCCCAAAATATTTACCTTTCTCATTCACTCATAATCATTAATAACCATAATAAAAAATCTAACTTCAACAGGATTGAATTTTCACACACATTTTAGTTTAACTGAAATTATCACGAACAATAAAATAATTTTCACAAATTGGTACTTAAAATCAAAACATATGGCCTTTACTAGTCTTTTCTTTCCCAGGATCATACCAATTTAGAGAAAATGACTACGCAATTTTCCCTTAAACATTAAAAATGTACTCTCATGTGTTTTCTTGGAACACAATTCATACTTAAAAATAATGTTTAAAGAGTTATTCTGATTAAAATTAAAACATTAAAAACCCTCGTTCACTTACCTTATATGGCTTGCCATTGACAAGGGCAGACAGAATGTTCCGAGGAATTTTGCCAGATCTGGTTTTGGGTAACTGTTTGACAAACACTGCATTTCGAAAAGCAGCCACAGGACCAATGGTCTGTCTAACATGTTTCACAATTTCTTCCAACACCTGTTCCTCTGTTGCATTTGTTTCTAGGGGAAAAGTTTGAAAGGTAAGCCCTAAATTAATTTTGCTTTATTTGGAGCCCAAAGCATCAGAGAAGACCACAATCTCACCATTTCTCAACACACAGAGTGCTAAGGGGACATGACCTTTCAGAGGATCTTCCTTGCCGACAACAGCACAGTCTGCAACAGCACCGTGAGAGAGGATTGACTGTAAGAAAAAAGAAAGGTGTCCATTTAAAATACATGTGTACACATGCACATACACATGGGTAGCCATCGGCACCAGGGCTTGGGATGCGGCTCAGAGAACACGCATATCCCATGTCAAAGTGCCTGCATTCAAGCCCTACTCCTAACTTCAGCTTCCTGCTAACAGACCTCCTGGGCAGCAAGACGAGATGGGCATAAGTCCTTGGATGCCAGCTTCAGCCTCACCCAGTCCCAGCTGTCTTGAGAATTCAGGGAGTGTGCACTCTTCTAGCTCGCGCGCTCTTTTCCCCTCTAACTCTCTAAATAAATTAACACATAAAAAATTCATGTGCAAAAATTTTAAAGCTACATTTGCGGCCTAGCATCATAGCACAGCAGGTGAAACTGCCACCCACAGTGCCAGTATTCCAACTGTGCATTCGTTCAAGTCCCTGTCCTGTTCTCCTGCCATTTTGGATAGGAATAAACAGGTGAAAAATCTTTCCCTATAACTCTGTCTTTCAAAGAAATATAGTAACATTTTAAAAAATAATCTTAGGGATAGGTGTTTGGCAGTAGATGCCTTATCAGAGTACCTAGGTTTGATCCTGGCTCCTGTTTCCAATCCAACTTCTTTTTAATGTTTACCACTGGAGGCAGCTGGTGGTTCAAGTACTTGCATACCTGCTGCCCACATGGGAGACCTGGACTGAGTCTTGCAATACTAACCTCAGACTGGCCCAGGTCCGGCTGCCTTAAGGATTTGAAGAGTAAAAGGGCTGGGTGGATGATCTCTGCCTGTCTCTTTGCATCTCTGCCTTTCAAACAACATGAAATTTTTTAAAAATTAGAGGTATATCTACCTCAATGCAATAAATTCTGAAACAGAAGCAGCCATTTCTTAATACAAATTTTCTGCAAACTTTAGGCCCTCTGCATGCATGGTTTCCAAAATTGTTTTTACATCAAAATAAGTATCTTTCACTGCCATTTTCTTCAAATTTATAAAGCACACATGTATATTTATGGGCGCACAAAATTGCACTTGGGAAAATCATAAATACAAATAACCTGGAATTTACCAATGAGTGAAAATTTACTACTAAACTACCTCATTACTATTGATGTGAATAGCTAGAACTTTGATGATTCCCTTCATAGTGTAACAATAACCAAAACCAATTTCTTGGCTTTTGTAGAAAGTAAATGTATTTCTATTTACCACTTACAAATGAAATTGGACAAAGTGTGCAGTGGATCCCACACATACACAAAGTATGATGGGTTTCCACACACAGGCATCCTCACGGAAATTTGATTGTGCTATCAAAACCACACCTTCCACGGTCATTCGAGTTTTCCCTGTAGTTAAACAGTGAATTTATTTTGGGGTCTGTTAGTGAAGAGTGAATGAAGAATCCTACCATTTGAGTGACTACCAATCCAGAAAGATGACATGAAGGAAGAACCTGGACATAGAAGCCATTACTGACATCAAATAATCTCCCTGACATGGGAGCATTTCCATATTGCTCACCATAAGCTCTCAGTGCTGTAAGCAACAAAGCAGTTATGAGTCTGGAACCAAAAGTTCCCATAGGTTGAAATATACATATGAAAGACAGATGTATTAGAGATGGAGAAATACTACGCTGCTGTGATCATATTCAGTCTAGGCACTTGGTGCATCAGTTAAGGCCTCGGTAGGAACACCTGTCCCCAGGTCAGTGGCTCTGTGTTTAACTCCTGACTCTGGCTCCAGAGTTGAGCTTCCTATTAATGTGGAGTTTGACAGACAGTGGATGATGATCACTTAAGTAATCAGACCCCTGCCACTCACAAGGGAGACGTGGATTAAACTAGTAGCTCCCTTCTTCAAACTGGCTCAGCCTCAGCTGTTGCACCAATTTTGGGGATGAAGCAGCATATGGAAGATCATTTCTTCTGTCTCTCTTTTCCTTTCTCTCAAAAGAAATGAATGTTCAAAAATCCTTTGCCTAGACTATAGCCTCTTCTGACACATACATATATGCGTGTATGTATTTTATCTAAAATGAGCAAATTGCATGCATTTCACAATGTAGATTTAGGAGCATAGTGATACTTCCCACACTACCCTCCCACTTGCCCACATTCCCCACCTATAATTCCCTTCCTTATTTATAGTGTAAAGACACACTGATTGGCTGGGAAGTGTTGGCGAGGGACACAGACAGGGAGGGCTCCCGGGCAAGAGTTTTAAAGAATTCAGCAGTGGAGAAATCGTGGGAGACAGAGTTACCATGCATCAGCAGAGACAGATGGGCTGAGAGGCCGTGGGCAGAGTTGCTTGCAGAGACTGGAGCTCTCTGGCAGCAAGGTGGGAAAGGCAGACGTCAGAGGTGCAGGGGGCATTTCCTGGTGTGGCAAACCACAGGATCAAGCCGATCCCGTGTATAGGTACAAGCCAGGACAGAGGAATGAAATGAGGTTCCTTCAAGTCTGAGAGAAGGTAGAGGACACACCTGTTTCCGCTGATCCCGGCCAGCAGTGGGCACCATCTTGGCACAGGTGATCACACTCAGATTGCCAGAGTGTCCTAAGTGTGCACCTGGGTTGGCATGAGCGTGCACCTAGATCTCTGCTAGAATGAATTTCACTGCTCTGTGTTTCCCACTGACTTCGCATCTTATGGGTACCGTCAGGAAAACAGGCTTGTTACCAAGTGACCCAGCTTTTTTGCCGGTTCCTTCCAGAAAACTGATACACATTATGAACACATCTAGCATCTCGCACCTTCTCTCAAGAAAATAGGTCTGTGTTTCTGCCCCATAAATAATGCTTATGAATGCCCTATATGCAGAAATAGGCAATGACAACAATCATAATCAAAGAAGGCAGAAAGTGGAGAATATCCTAATAAAGCTACAATGGAAATCTAAAGTAAACTAAGAAAAACTTTGTTTAAAATATAGGACCAAGTTGCTACCTTTCAATAATACCCTCACTCCAATAAAACACAGAGACTGGCTCTTTGGATTGAAAAAAACAGGACCCATCTATCTGCTGCCAACAAGAAATACATCTCACCAATAAAGATATGAACAGACTGAAAATGAAAGGATGAAAAAGATATTCTCTGCCAATCAAGAAAAAAAAAGGAGCAAATGTGTCTATCCTAATACACAACAAAATAGACCATTACACAAAAACTATTAAAACAGATAGGGTACTGCATAGTGGTTAGGAATCAATTCAATGAGAAGAAGTGACTACACTAAATGTATATGCACCCAATGTCAAGACTCCTGTATATTTAAAATAACTGTTCATTGATATAAAGGGGGAAATACACTTCAATACTAAAGGACTCAGGAGCCTCACTGCTGAGTTCTACTAAACCTTTCAAGAATTAATTCTCATTCTTCACAATCTATTCAAAAGATTAAGAAAGGAAGCAATTTCCCCAAACTCCTATGAAAACATCACCTTAATTCTAAAACCAGAAAAAGAAACAGAGAAAGGGAACTATAGGCCAATATCCCAGATGAATATAGATGCAAAAAATCTTCAAATAAATACTAATCAAATTCAACGCTACATCAGAAAAATCATTTACGCAGACTAACTGGAAGTCATCCCTGGTGTACAGGGATGTTAAACACATGCAAATCAGTAAATGTGATACACCATGTTAACAAACTGAATTAAAAAAAAACCTGAAAATATGACATCCTGGATCAAATTTAGAATAGAAGGATCATTCCTCAACACAATCAAGGCAATATGTGAAAATGAAACAATGCCAACATCATATTGAATGGGGAAGAGAAGGAAGCCTGTCCACTAAGATCAGGAGCCAGACAAGGATGTCCATTCTCACCACTGCTATTCAATGTAGTCCTCGAATTTTCACCCAGAACTATTAGATAAGAAAGAGAAATCAAAGTGATTCACGTTGGGAAGGAGAAAGTCAAGCTATCCCTGTATGCAGACTTTCTGTATGGGAGAACCAAAAGATTCTACTAGCAGAGTCATGGTAAACGCATTGGAAAGCCTGGTAATGTTGCAGGATACAAAAATCAACACACAAGTCATTGGCCTTTGTATACACAAACAATTCCATGGCTGAGAAGGAAGTCCCATCCACAGTCATGGGAAAGCAACAACAACCAAACAAAAAAAAGTTAAATACCTTCGGATACTCCACATGAGGGATTTCTACAATGAAAACTACAAACATTAAAGAAACAGAAGACAATACCAGAACATGAACAATGTGCCACAAACGAGGCAAACCAAGTGTAGGAATAATCAACTTCGGTATGTAAACAGAGCACTTTCTGAGAATCTAAAGAATACTAAATGAGAATGTGTAATATTTTGCAATATATTTAAAAACAGTATGCATACCTAGCTAATGAACTATTAAAATATACCCTTCAACAACAAAAAATAATGAAATTTTATCTTTTGCAAAATTGGACATTGCTGGGGACTGTTTTTTTTTAAAGATTTGTTTATTTTTATTGCAAAGTCAGATATTACAGAGAGGAGGGGGGAGAGTGAGGAAGATCTTCCATCCAATGGTTCACTCCCCAAGTGAGCACAACGGCCAGTGCTGTGTTGCTCTGAAGCCAGGAGCCAGGAACTTCCTCCAGGTCTCTGATGAGGGTGCAGGAACCCAAGGCTTTGGGCTATCCTTGACTGCTTTCCCAGGCCACAAGCAGGGAACTGAATGGAAAGTGGAGCTGCCGGGATTAGAACCGGTACCCATATGGGATCCTGGCATGTTCAAGGCAAGGATGTTAGCCATTAGGCCACCATGCTGGGCCCAGGGACTGTTCTTAGAAGTTTTTTCTCAGCCACGAAATGGTGTTTATAAATGGTATTGATTTAAGTGACTCCAAATCTCTACTACTTCAGGAAAACAGTGGGTATGCAGTAATAGCTCATTTGGCAGGTCTTATTCTGTCTTCTATTTATTTATTCAGTAAACAAATAATTACTAAATAACCCAAGTTGTGACACTGCATGAGGCTGAATGATGAGCAAACATAGGAAAAATAATTCTTATGATGATAGATTCTAAAAGCATGGATAAATAATCATAAATTTTATGATGAGTGAAAATGCAAAGTGAAAAGAACTCGGGCATTCAAAAATTCATGGGCAATATGTAAACACAAAATTATTCATATTTTAAATTTTGGTATCAAAGTAAACTTAATTCTTTCTTCACATGACCTTTTTGAATTCTCTCCCTAGAGCAAAAACAACCAGTTGTCTGAAAAATACATGTTTCAGGTTTTTGTTTTCTTTTACAAAGTAACATCAAGCAGATTGGAACAAAGAGCACACACTGCTTGAGCAAAGAGGAGGTGATGGGCAAAGCCCTGTGGAGGAATGACACATGTGCAGTACTGTGGCAATCCTTCAGCAGTGTAACTTACTTGTTACAAACCATAATCGAAGACCGTAACATCACCAATACTCCACTCCATAGTTTGCGTATGTTTCACCTTAGTTTCACCTTCTATGGATTTTTGAAAATATACTCAGGTAAGATATGTATCTACTAATAAACCATAACAAAGAATGCTTTCGTACCCTATCCCTAACTCACACTACACTCTGCCCATGCATCCCTCCCTTTCCCGTATCCACGGTAACTGTGGATCCTTTTGCCATCCCCTACGCCCTTTCCCAGGATTTCATATATGAAATCACACAGGCAAGGATATTTCATATTTACCTCTATTCCATCAGAGGGAATTTTGGGAAAAAGCAAACTTACTTGGTTTCATCCCAAATAACAGGATTATGGAGAGTGGCTCTCAAAGGTTATAGCAGAAATCACCAGAAATGTTACTGCAGCTGAGTCAGTTCTTGGGAGCTAGTGCAAATATGTCAGGGCTTATTTAAGAGTAAAATAGAAAAATTTGATGATAGGTTGGGTATAAATTATGAAAATGAGTGACTAAGAAGTCTTTGATTTTTGACCTGAGAAATTGCTTAGATGGTAATATCATTTTTTAAAGCCAGAAAAAAAAAACAAAGAGAACTACAATTAGGAGGCAATATCATGTAATAAGTCTTACAAATGTTTCATTGAGACCCCTTTAAGGTGGATGCAGAAATATGCAAGGTACAAAATGCATAGTTAGATGCCATGAATGTCCAGATGTTACTGTAACCTGTAAACATGGATGAGATGACTTAGCAAAACTAAAGAGAAGAGTGAAAACCTTTAAGAACTCTAACACCTAATGGCTACATGCAGAAGTTGGCAAACTGCACTAATAGGACAGAGAGAGGTAGGAAAAAGCACAGATTGAATCTGAAACTTGCAACTATAAAGCTCCAAACTTCATACTAAGAAATTTTTTTCTAGTCAAGCCAAGTTGACCCACTTTAAAACTCAAAGTCTGAACCCCTTTAAAACTCAGTGGACTCCTGGAACGTTAGGTACAAATCCAGTGTACTGTTTCACACTGCCTGTAACTAAAAACACAAATCAAAATCCCTCCTACATATTTTTGTAAGCACCTACTTCTTGAATCCTTACTGCTGTCCATCCATGTAACTTCTGACTCTTACGGTGTTAGAGTAATACATGTTAAATAAATGTGTATTTTGTTACATGTTTTACTACATTCCTTGCTGATAGGATGATGCCCTTGTCTTCTTACCTAAACACTGGAACTAAATTAATATTTTGCAATTATGCAACACTCTATTTTACCACAGCTTTAATCTAAATTCTCTAACTATTCCAACAACATTTTAATGTTATAATATCATTTACTTCTAAGATCAATATGCTTAGAGTAGACAAATTTTACTTCCAGATATCTGCTGGCAGTCACTGTAATCATTTGTCGCTGATAGGATACAGACTTGGCAGGCTAGATCTTATAATTCCACCTAATACTCCATTTTTAATGCATAAAAGTAAAGTTTTGCCTGGCCAATCTTAGCTGTCCAAAAAGATCTACTAAAATAGTCAGCGTTGCTGTAAGCCACTGTCCATGTGTTTTGAAAAATTCCAAATTATCTTTTCCAATCACTGCAGATTTTATCACCTAAAATAAATTGATGTCAAAAATTGTAGCTCGCTACTCATATGCATTGCTATTTCAATTTCACAATGTGTCTACTTAAATGAAAAAGTAGTATTTTTCCATAAGAGCAGGAGATGTTCTAACACAAGCAGCACATAACACAGTTCCCCATGGGATAATGGTTTCCCATTTTTGCATACTTGCAAACAGATTATTAAGAAACCTGTTACTACAAAAAAAAAAACCCACATTTTTCAAAATTTTGTGTCATCACTAAAAGAGGTTCCCTGCTACAGTGTAGAAACACCATGTTAGGGCCCAGCGCGGTGGCGCAGTGGTTAAGGTCCTCGCCTTGCATGCCCAGGATCCCATATGGGCACCGGTTCTAATCCCGGCGAGCCCCGCTTCCCTTCCAGCTCCCTGCCTGTGGCCTGGGAAAGCAGTCGAGGACGGCCCAAAGCTTTGGGACCCTGCACCTGCGTGGGAGACCCGGAAGAGGCTCCTGGCTTCGGATTGGGATAGCATGGGCCGTTGTGTTCACTTGGGGAGTGAATCATTGGACGGAAGATCTTCCTCTCTGTCTCTCCTCTCTGTATATCTCTCTGTATCTCTCTGTATATCCTCTCTGTATATTATTTTTTTCCAATAAAAAAATAATAAAAATAAATCTTTAAAAAAAATTAAAGAAAAACATCATATTGAGCAACCAATTTAGAAGAAGACATAAAGTGAAGTAACTTTCTGGAGGAGCCAACGCAATAAATTTTTGCATATAAAATGGTGATTTAAGAAAAGCATCAAAATGTGCACTGGTGATATTTGAGTACAGAAATAAACCAAATGCTCCATGGGGTTAAGAGGAACTCAAAGGTCATACTCATTCACTCTCCATATTTGAATCTATGCAGAATCTGTGGTTGGCTGTCATTTAACTATCTAAGAATGGATGTAGTTTTGCAGGTGAGTATACATATCTTTTATAGTGATAAGCCTCGTAGGTGCCTGCCTTTTTTGTGTTGGGAAAACTTCCATTTTTGTTTAGATTTTAGCTCATTCTAAAGGTTTCAAAGCTTGAGCTGACTAATCCACATTGGTTCCTCAATTTCAGTTACATTTTGAATATAGCTGAATTTAGAAAAGCAATCTAAATCAGGCACTCTCATGAGATGCAGTGGGAGATTTTCTTTGCAATAGAATAAAAAATTACTTCTTTCCAGTTCTTTCAGAGTAGCCTACGAAACTGTCAGAGATTTCATATCATCAATACTCAAATCAATATGTACTCAGGAAATATTTTGCAATTTTACAAATATTTCAATCCAACAGTCATTCAATAAGTGGAATTGTAATTTCAAATCATTCATTGGTGTACACTTTACAGAAATATATTTAATCTTCAATAAACCATTCTAAAATTAGTCAACAAATTATCTAACTTAAAAACAGAGTGGTCAAAACACACTTCAATGAATCCAACTCTATGTGAACACTGCTCTACGTTAGCTAAAAACATTTATTTATTTGAAAGGCAGAGTTGGGAGGGAGGGAGGAACGCAGGGAGAGGTAGAGCAAGACACGGAGAGGAAAGAAAGAGACAAAGAGAGGGAGAGAGAGACAGACAGACATCTTCCATCTAGGACTTCACTCACCATTTGGACACCATGGTCAGGGACAGGCCAGGCCAAAACTAGGAGCTGGGAACTCCATCCACGGTTCTTATTTTATAGGTGACAGGCCCAGGGTTTGGGTCATTTTCTGCCCTTTTCCTTGGTGCATTACTGGGGAGTTGTGTCAAAAGTGAAACAGCCTACACATTATCTACTGCTCCAATGGGATGTTGGTATCATAGGCACCAGCTTTATGTACTGTGCCACAAGACCAAATACAGAAAATGGAACTTGAGCTACCAATAAAGATGTCATCAGATAGCCCTATTTGTTCCTCCCAGATACATTGGCAAGAAATACCCTACCCACAATGGAGAAAGAAACTGAGCAATGAGGACAATAGTGGTGACTACCAACTGTGACTCACAAATCCTGAAACAGCCTATTTCAGACCCTTTTCTTTAGAACTCCTTGAAATCTAACCAAAATATCCCAAGTGATGAGCTGAAGACTGAGCTTTCAAAGTCTAACCAACTGTTAAAATAGATTTTATTACTTAACAGTCATAGAAATTCCCACTTGTACTGAGATTTGCAAGGATAACATTCTCCTAAATTTATGAATATATCCTATTTTCCTATGATGAGAACAGAAAAGAACATAGAGGTCCCTAAAATATTTTAATACAGTAATTTTAATAGAATATCGGTTTGATTGAGTCTTACATAACACATTCTTTTCTAGTAGTACTTAGAGAAATTGGAAAAATCATAGGCATTTTAAGGATATATAATGAGAACATTCGTGTTCTTCTAACTAGACATCAGAGTTTTATCTCAAAAAGTCAAGATGTTACTTAGTACTAGCCATGGAGTTCCATGGAGAACCCTGGAAAAGCAGTAAGGTTTTTTTAGGTCACTTCAACTTGAACTTATTATACGGCCAATATAGAAATCCCAGGTACATACTAGGACTCAAATTTCTAAGCAATTTTTTTTAGAAACTGTGAATAGTAACTAATGCTAATTCACAGCTTTCTTGAAGATTCTAAGTATTGAGTAAACAAACAAGATGAACTGGCTATGAATTGCCTTTCCAGGAAGAAGAGTTAATCATATGACTCATATAGGGCAAAGTTGATGTACAGATTGATGTTATATGTAGAATTAGGGGTCTTCAGAAAGTTCATGGAAAATAGATAATATAATGGTGCAAATCCATTTGCTAAAGTTAGAAAATGAAATTTATTGAGATGTAAGGAATTTATGAATTAATATAAGGATAATTGCCTTATCCTTCATATTTTCATGTAGTATTTATTTTCAATGCCTTTCAGTAAGATTTGTAACAGTCTTCACATTTTATAGCTATTTGTGTAATTATTCTGAGACATGTATAATAATTGCTTTACTATGAATGATTGTTTTATATCATTTGGAATGGTCTTTTGTTGCACATAAATGGAAAATTTACTTTTTACATTTTGGTTATGTAATGTTAAGAAAATATGCTAACCTGTCTCACTAATTTTTCACTCTTTATGAAAACTATAATAATCATGCTTTGGGGGTGTTTTAAAACTATGAAGACATTAGTATTTCTTTTTAAATTTTATTTGCAGAGAGAGTTCCAACCTGCTGATTCATTCTCCAACTCCCCAAAAGCTAGAATGGCTGAGCCTTGCCTGAACGAAGCCAGGAGCTTGGAATACAATTCAGGCCTTCAACATGAGGGTAAAAATCAAATTACTCAAACCAGTACCATTTTTTCCAAAGAGTTATTTCTTTATATTTGAAAGACAAATTTACAGAGAGAAGGACAGAGAGATCTTCTGTCTGTTGGCTCACTCCCTAAATGGCTGCAACTGCCAGTTATGAGCCAATCAACCAGAAGCCAGGAGCTTCAAGCATGTCTCCCACATGGATGAAGTGGTCCAAGACTTGAGCCATTCTCTGTTGCTTTCCCAGACCATTAGCAAGGAGCTGCAATGGAAGTAGAACATCCAGAACACAAACTAGTGCCCATGTGGGATGCCAGCTATGAAGGCAGAAGATTAGCCTAATATACCACCACACTTGTGCCCACCCTTCCTTCCCCAGCCTCCTCCCCCTCCCCCCGCAACACCAAAACCACTGTCTGTCAAAGTGAAATTGGGAGGTATCTGGAATCAGGAGCCATAGCTGAAAACTGAATCCAGGGGATTCCAATGTGGGGTGCAAGCATCTTACTACCAAAGTAACAGCCTGATCCCTACACCTGTAAACGTGCACTCGCCTGCACACGCACATGTGTACACACACACACACACACACACACACACACACACACACACACACACACCAGTCAATAAACGTCAAGCACAAGGAAAGGCAACTATTAGAACTATCCAAAATGTTCAACAGTTTGTGTCACTAGGAAAATAAAACTTCCTCTTTTTCTCAATTCTCAACAAATCCCTACCTTACTAAGACTGTCCAAATACCAAGATAATTAGATCTACAGACATGTGTAAAATTAATAACTGTGATCAAAAGTATAATAAAACATTTTACTTTCTTTGGGAATGCCACAGTGTTACAGTCCAAACTATACCTTTAACCACACAAAATACAGGGCCAATTAGAAACATCCTAGAAAGTTATATACATATATATATATATAATCTATATATATACACACATATATAATGAGATGTATATAATGTATAATATAATGAGATATATAATATTATATTTATTATATATGAGATGAGGAATGAGAATTTGGAAACATTCCAAGCTTACAAAGGAGAGACACATAGATTGTCTTGTTTATGGAGCATTATTCACATTTCAAACAACAAAGTCTGGATTCAGACCATAATGCTTCTAAGAAGACTGTGAAGGAGTGGAAAATAAAATAGCTACCTCCTTTCCATTTAAAAACAGAGAAAAATCAATTTCCCTTTTCCTTGTTCATGCAGTCTTAGCAACTCAGGTTGGTGGGAAAAGATGGCTTTCATCAGATTACCTAGAGATAAGGAATAATGATATACTGATTACTAGGAAATCTGACTATGACCCAGAACATCACTGTGTCACATGCACAAGAAAATGAGCATGCATAACTATTAAAAATCCTATAATAGAAATAGCCAAGAAGTATAGACAACTGTTCCTGGGAAGATTTGCAACCCAGAGACTCTTAGCATAGAAAAGGAACTTGCCAAAAAAAAAAAAAATCAACAGTTTTAAAGCTGTTCATGAAGAGAAATGTAATGAAAAAGAGAGGTAAAAAAGACAACAGATTGAATGTGTTTGGCCTAGCAGTGCAGACACCTACATCTCACGCACAAATGCATGGGTTCGGTTCCCTGCTTGGTTCCTGTCCGTCAAGACTCCAAGAGAAAGCAGTGATGGCTCCACTTCCTTCCATGCACATCAGAGACCTGCATCGCATTCCCCACATCTGGCTCAGCCCTAACTTCCATGCTGTGCCCTCCCCCTGGGAGAATTTAAAGACTGAACCAGGATACGGGAGCTTGTTCTCTCCCCAAAAGTAATATTAAAAGAAGTTGAAGAAAAAAGTTAACTGGTAGACATCGATAGAGGGTATCAACGAAGGTAATCAAACTTTTAATGAAAGTGGTTTGAAATTTTAAGTTAAATGATGGAGATAGGCTAACAATAAAAGCATGATGAAGCTGCAGCCTACAAGAAAATCATGTGAAATATAATGAATCATATGGGACAAAAAGAAAAGGATGGAAAATTGCAAGTGATTCAAACAACTCAAAAAAGCAAAGTTCCTAAATCATTTACATGGAGTTCAGATCATGGTCAATTATCATGAATCAAAAAATAAATATATAAAAGCAATATTTTGCACCCAGCTCCAACATACAAAAATAATTAAAATATATCAAGATTGAGAAGGAAGTAATGAAATACCAATTCACAGACTGTACAGATAATATCAATACACCTTCTAAAAATTCACCTAAAACTAATGAACTTTAGCACAATCATAGACTACATATCAATATGCAAAAGTGAACTGTTTTTTTCACTAGCTCTTAAAGTTTACAAAGGCCAAAATTGTTAAGAACACTTACAGGGCATATACAAAATCACATTATCACTCTTGGCAGCAGTTTGGCAGGATCTAACAAACCACATCCTCACCATACAATCAATGAAACCATTCTTGGTTTTCAGCCTGGAGAAATGCAAACCTTTCATTCACACACACACACACACACTGTACCCAAATGTGTATAACAGAATTTATAGTCATCCCAAATTAAAAACAAACTGTATGTCCTTCAAGAGATGAATGGAAGCACACACTTGGGAGTACATCAACACACAGACTGACTCAAAGCAACATGAAAGGAAGAACTATAGAAGCATGCGTATGCAACAACCTGGATAAGTCTTATCCAAGTGAACTAATCCTTTCTCAAAGGTTACAACAAAGTGTAATTCCATGGAGAGAATCTTCAAGTAAACCAAACACAGCTAGCAAAAATTGCCGAGATTATCCAAAGTTGCCAATGTCAGGACACAGTGAGGGCAATGTGAGGGTTTCTCTGGCTAAGCTGGGATTGGCCTATATCCTGCCTGTGGCATGGTTACAACAATCTTGAAAGCAAACTATACATACCCTAGAAAAATTCTGAAATTAGATTCTTAAAAAGCCTCTTTTGGGAATCAGTGTGATGTACTTTGGATGAAAAGTGTAGAGATGTAGTACAATCAAATGTCTAGATGCCTTATCACTTCAGAAGAACATGCACACCTGATACTTAAAACAGAAATCAATCAGTAAGTCAGAACCAATCAAGCAACAGATATCAAAGCAAACCAAAGAGGTTCTTTCATTAAAAAAAATTACAAATGCCTAAAACTCCACACTACTTCCCTACAGGGGCCAAGGGGTGTGGTGAAGAGGAAAAGCTACAGGAAAGAAAGGTGAGAGACCCACTGCAGCAATCCAGTCCCTGCTGCCAATGAAGTAAGTGGTACTTTTCCAAGTAGAATGATACAACACCAAGATGGCCTCCAGTTTAGCTCTGTTCCCAGACATACTGAAAACCACAATGTGCCAGTACCTCTTCGAGGGAACCTGCAGAAATCCTGTGACCTGCAACATTGATGACATCATCAACTCGAGACATGACATACACATAGCCTTCTTCATCCATGTAGCCAGCATCCATGGTGTCATAGTATCCCTGAAAATGAGATTGAATTCAATAAAGGGCAACATTAAAGAATTCAGTCATTTTAAACTTGGTAAAACATACAATGAGGTAAAAAGTAATTCACTGTAGGTATTTCGCCCTTTCATAACTAGGGTATGAAATTCATTTTTTATTTCAAAAGTGTAACAGTTGCCTTGTTCCTGTTACAGTCAGGAACAAGGTTCACTTTCCTTATATGTGTTGAAGATAAGTGTTTGAACTTGCAGCTGCAAAGTCTATCAACCCAATTTCTTTTTTAATGAAAAAGTAATAGCTCAATATTCTAAAACATTTGGTATTAGAGTAATTCCTTGACAGCATTCTTTTTAAATTGCATTAAATCTAAAAGCTTCAAAACCTTCTATGAATAATTTTAAATATATCACTAGTTTATTAACTTGGACTAGAATTGGATTTAAGCTTTAGTAAAATTTAATAGTAAGTATAAAATTCAGTTCTTATTCAACTCAGAAAAGCAGATTTTTCCTCTCACAGAAAACACAGTAATCAAGAACAATAAAAATAGGAAGAACTATATTTTATTTTCCCCAATGTTTTGTGTTATCCTGACCTCTATGTTTGTGTACATTGACTCTAATACAAATTCCATTACTTAGTAGAGCGTATGCTCTTATGTGGGCTGAAAAATGAACTCTGCCTTCTAAGACTTTTGTGAGGCCTGCATGAACTGGCATAACAAAAACAGAACAGACTCTGTCCCATCATGAGCTATTAATCATTGCCCGTTTGGGGAGCTGGTGTTGTCGGTTGAGCTTCCAGCATTCTATATCCAAATACAGGTTTGAAGTTCAGCTATTCCGCTTCTGCTCCGGCTTCCTGTTAGTACACTTGGGAAGGCAGTGGGCCAGAGCTCAATTCTTTTGGTCTCAGCCACCCTCATGGGAGGGAGGTCAGAAAGTTGGCTGCTGGTTTAGTCCTGGCCTAGACCTGGTTGCTGTGATGCTCTAGAGAGTGAACCGGAGGACTGCTCTGTCTCCCTCTATTGTAGTTCTGGTTATCAAATACAAGAAGGAATCCTTAAAAAAAAAATTATTAGCAGCTTTTCTACAAGTCCTACAGTATTAGAGTAGTTAGGAGTGTGAACACTAGAGACAGACCTCCAAGTCATGTGAAATTTGGATAAGCTACCCAACCGTTGTGTGCTCAGATGGGAAGTGTAAGGTTGGGCTAGAATGCAGAAAACAGACTTACATCATACAGCTTACCCACTTACTGGTGTTTGGAGAGTTTTCAAGGTAGTCACAGTAGAACCATGTGTACATACGAATTTCCACTGTCAGGTTGTAATCAATCAAATTAGTATTCTGATAGGTTGGCTGTAGCTCATCAGGTAGACAGATTGGGTTGACTGCAGTCAGCTGTGCTGACAGATTTTCCTTGCCTTGGCCTCTCAGGAGTGTGTTTAATCTTGGCTACTAAGGTCATTCAACTCCAAGATCTCTTCCCAGAGAAAGCTACCATAGCGCCATTTGTCTAGTTGATTAGCTCATCTGTCTTTTACTTACAGGTAATGAAGACAGAATGTCAAACAGTCAGACTCACTTTCCAAATGAAAATGCAACCACTCATTCCTTTTTATCTAACAGCATGATGCATGATGGAATCTTAGTGTTTCATTTTCAATCAGTTAAACTTTTAGCTGGTTTAACATGGAAAACTTGTACACTTTGTGAGGTACAGTTCAATATTTCCCTACATATATTGTGAAACAATCCAGGCAACTAGCCTCTTCTACCTCTTTATGGCTCCTTTGTCTTTAGGGCCTACCAGCTCCTCTCTTCCAATTCTTCACAGATGATAGGGGGGACAAAGAGTCAACAGGAGAGCAGATGGGTGATTTGGGGATTCTGATGAGTATTATCAATTCAGTGCCATTATGAAAACAAAGTCGTCCTTGGAATGGACTACTATAGGACATAGTGGGAAACAGGAAGGCACTGTAACGCAAGGAACTAGGGTGGGAATGTACTATGAGAACATTCTTCCTATTTTGTATTTGCATTTTAAAATTGAAATTTAATTAAACAATTCAAAGTATAAGCAGGAAAGACAACAAAAGCAGATAACAACAACATCTGGGAAAGCCAATTACATTTTGCTTGTATAATCTGTTGTAGAACAGGCTAACGTATCTTACTGACATAAAATTCTGATCACTTGCTCTTAGTCTCTACTGAGGAATTCAGGGAGAGAAAGAGTACTGAAAGATCCCCAAGCAGCCCTTATACCAAGGGTTATCATATTCTAGGAAAAGCTGCTAAGAGAAATTGAGAAATGTCTATATCCAGAGATGGATAAAACATAAAACTGGCTTATTTAGATAATTGTAAGTTGGGCATCTTTATTGCTGAGAGTTGGTGACTGGTTCACATGTTCCTGAAAAGGTGCTTCTTGATCCACGATCCTGGGAACCAGCTGTACTTTTTAATAGAAAAGGATTATAGAGAAGTACAAAAGATTCTTTTATGAAAGTACTTTAAAGTTCTTACAGGAAATTTTTCAAAGTATAAATGCTTGAATGCTTCTTGATTTTTCCAAAGTCCAGAAAAGGCTCCAGGTGGTAATGGTAACCTTAATAAAGCAATAGAACATTTAGAATGGCAATAAAAACAGTAACAAAAGCAAATTCATCAGGGCTATTTTTTCCAGTGTGACAGATAATTATAATTCAAATCTGAAGTGTAATCCCTAAATCTTCTGCACAGTCCATGGCCAATTGAGCCCAAGTAGCTGCCCACAGTGAGGCAGAATTATTGAAAAATGAATGCAATTTTTGTAGAGTACACGAAAGGCAAGCACTTGGCATTCACATAGTTAGCAGCAGCAACAACTGCTTCAAAAAGGAGCACAACATCTGCAAAAGAAAATCAAAATATGCATCACCAAATTACTTCTTAAGAGAAACATGCTTTCTTTTAAAGTAACAAGGCACCAGCTGTCTGTATAATGGAATGTTCCAATTAAGCATCCTGTACACAATCTTATCTTCCCAATCCACGTGCCTCCCTCCTCTGGAAATCCCCTCTCAGTGCTCTGTCTTCTTTCTTCTCACAGCCACCAAACCTTTGTGCTTTGAACACACAGAAATGCCTGAGCATATAAAATACAAAGCAACAAAATGTTAACCTCCTGCTGGCAATCAGTACTTTCTTATGCTTCCTTCTTTCCTTGTAGATTCAAATCAAAGCTGTTACATGGTAAGGGTTTAATCCTTGTTTCTTCATACATTATCTACCTCCCTATGTTTCGAATAACTAAAAAAAAAAAATCCCATATTGACTCCCTGTAGAAGTTTCTATTAATTTAGATATCCACTCAACTTGTTGTCTGGACAAATATTTAGATAATTTCAAGATTTAAAAACTGTAAATCTTAAGTTTTTTTCAATAAGAAATACTAAATGGAGTTTTGACAGCAGATGGATGCTGAAAAAATTGATATCAAGTAGAGATGGTTACCATCCACTTGAGGCAACATTACACACCCTCTCTTCAGGCTGTGTTGTTGGAGACAGACAAGAGGGAAGTGGGTGCTCATACTCGACTTCCTGGGCACTGAAGTTTAATTGCTTATTTGCAGGCAGAAGTCGTGTTCCAAGTGTGAGCACCTGCTACTGTCTCCTTGGAAAGCCCAGCTGATATTGCTCAAGTCTGCCACATCCAGTATTCTGTTAACGATTTGGTGAGACACGCTCTTTTGTCGATTCCTTTTTATTTTTTGTATACAAAAGAAATTCTCAACCCTGAGCATTTCAGAACTTGACGCAATTATATAAATGTGAAAGCTTTTGTACTCTGTGAATGACATCCACAGAAAAGCTGGTGTGCACGTGCTATTGCTGCTGCTACTCTGTTTGCTCATCACTAACCTAGCAGCCAAAGTGGACCACTCATCCAGGTTCGTTTAACCGACTGCTGTGTGCACCCTTTTAAGCCACACACACAATTTCACTTCAACAGTTTCATCTACTTCCGACATTTTATGAAGATTATGAAAATGTGTTATGATTAAGATTAATTACATTTAAATAAACTAATATTAAAATTGATTCAGCAGTTTTAGGATACTCTAGGCAAACAAGTAATGGGAAAATGAAGCAGTAACAGTGAACTAAATTCCTATATGGTTTCACAAGAGTAACATTAATGAGCAAAGCGGATCATATGCAAATAAACAGTAAGAACTGATGGAGGTACATTTTGCTCTTTATATAAGGAATAATTTTCAACCAATCCCAAGAAATACATCCTAACATGCAGTCCTTTCTGCCTTTCATGTTTTCACTTTTGACAGACATATGGGTGCCAGAAAATAGCTGTTATAAAAAAAGTCAGCAGTGATAATAAACAAAACTGACATTCATGCTGCTTTCAAGATAATCCAGGGTGTGGGAGCCAATATTTATACTGTTGTGCTGAGAATATTAAGATCAGCATTTCTATCATTTATCTATCTAAATTCAAAGAATTTTCCACTAGCATTCACATTGCTTCCTCACAGAGCACTTATGAACACTTATAAATGATACAAATGAATTATAATTTACAGTATTAAAGTTCCTAGGTGGCCTTTTGTACATAGTATATGTAAATACGACCAAGAGTTTATATAGCACATTATGCTATGAGTATTACCAGAGAGGAAAATCTCACACTTGGCCCAAGTCACTCAGATTTACAATCTCTGTTCTTAAAATAAGATAACCTGCATTGGTTCATGTCCCAACTGCTCTACTTCCCATCCATCTCCCTGCTTGTAGCCTAAGAAAGCAGTAGAGGGTGGTCCAAAGCTTTGGGACCCTGCATCCACATGATGGATCAGGAAGAAGTCTTACCTTTGGATCAGTTCAGCTCTGGCCATTGCAGCCATATGGGGATCGAGCCAGTGGATGGAAGATCTTTCTCTCTCTGCTTCTCCTTTTCTCTACAAATCTGATCTACCCTTCCAATAATAACAGATTTCACCAAAAAAAAAAAAAAATCCCTGATAACCTATGTTTTTTGAGAAAAATTTAGAACTAATGATAGAATACATTCTCTTTATAAAAGTAATCATTTGAAAGGCAGAGTTACACAGATAGAAGAGACAGGAGGAGGAATCTTGCATCACCTGGCTCACATTCATAAATGAACACAATGGCCTGGTGCCATGTCAAGCCAAAGCCAGAAGCGTAGGGCCTCTTTTGTCTCTCCACGTGGGTTCACGGGCCCAAACATGTGAGTCAACTTCCATGCTTTCCCAGGCACATGAACAAGAAGATGGATTAGAAGTGAAGCATCTAAGACACAAATTAGCTCCAATGCAGGATATCAAAATCACAGGCAGAGACTTAACTTGCTATGCCACAGTGCCAGCCACTAAAGTACATTCACATAGTCAGTCAAACCCTACAGGAAGAAAAATACAGCTAGCAGTTGTCTGGGAGGGTAGGAGGAGAAAGCTTTAAGGATAGAACTGAGATTTCCTATTTTGGATTTGTAAGCATAGTTAAACTAAGCATTCTCAATGGTTGCACAAACTGTTTACAGGCCTAAAATTTCTCAAGATTTTTTAAAATAAGATTTTAAAACAATTTTTTTATTAATTACATTGCATTATGTGACACAGTTTTATAAAATCTCTCTCATTAAGGTGAACAGTCAGTTCACATTGGTGTATACACTTCCAGACCATGGCATTCCCGAAGTGGAATGTAAACCTTTGCTGCACCTAAATACGGGGTGCACTCCTCAGGAAACAGCTTTTGCCTTCCTTCTACTTATCAGAGGGCTGGTGATAGTCATCAAATATTAAAACCTCCACTTAGTGGGAACAAAATCTTAGCCTTAATAACACTCAGTACTAAACATAATCCTAAACTTATCTGAATATACTTTTAACAACTGGAAATAGAGATCAACCATGTAACATAGCAGGCAAAGCCACTGTTTGCGACATCAGCATCTATAGGGTGGCCAGTTCAAGTCCCAGCTGCTCCACTTCCATTTTAGTCCCCTACTACCATGTCTAGTAGAAAAACAGATAAAAATGGTCCAAGTGCTTGGGCCCTTGCACCAACAAGTGAGGCCTGGAAGAAGCTCTTAGCTCCTGCCTTCCATCTGGCCCAACTTTGAGGCCATCTGCGAAGTGAAACAGCAGACGAAAGATCTGTCTCTCTTCCTCCCTTCCTCTCTGTCTCCCTCTCTATAACTATGCCTTTCAAATAAATAAATCTTCAAAAAATAATCACAGATGTAAAATCTCACATCTCTCATATATATAATTAAACCTCTCATTTGAGAGAGATGTCATACATTTCACTTGTCCCTTTGGAACATAGAAGTAATAACAGTCACAGAATATCACGCAGGATGGCAGGTAAATGTATTAAAGAGCATAAGAAAAAGATTTAAAAGTGGAGGAGAGAATAAAAAAGGGAACATGAAACCTCAGGATAATAAGGAGAGAAAAGCAGATGCTGGAATCATCCCCGCCATTCTACAGAAACATTTAGCCAGGAATCCTACATATACAATATGTGTTAGGCATTGTATGCTAGAGGAAACACCATGAAAAGGGTATAGAATGAAAACATTTTTGCCACACACAGATTTAAATTTGTACCTTATGTAGGTATTTTCTGCTTTGTGATCAACGTTCTTAAGTCCTCCACACTGATGCATGCACATTTGTGTCTGGAGAACATGAAGGAAGGATAAAGTGCGAATGGAGCAAAGGGCAAACTCTACACCATCTTACACATCATGAATAGGTGTGATGGTTAGTGTTATATGTCAATGTGGATAAACCATAATATTAAAATAGTTTCTGAATAAATCACTTGAAGGCATCTTGAGGGTAAGATTAATGTGTAGATCACTAAACTTAGAGTCCCTTACATTCCCAAAGTGAATGAGCCTTACCAAGTTAAAGGCTTCAGTAGAAATACTGATCGACTTTCTTGAAGGAAGAGGAAACTGCCCCGAGACTCAAACTGCAGCTACTGCCTGGGTCTTCTGCCCACCTGACCGTAATGCAGAATCTTTGTCTTGTGCAGTTCAGAGATCAGAAAACAATTTCGTTAAATTAACTGCTGTCTCAATATACACACACCCTTGGGGTTCTGCTTCACTGGATAATCTTCCCTTGCTCAATAAGCCTATGA
The DNA here is from genome assembly GCF_017591425.1 of Ochotona curzoniae. Lineage (NCBI taxonomy): Eukaryota > Metazoa > Chordata > Mammalia > Lagomorpha > Ochotonidae > Ochotona > Ochotona curzoniae. The sequence goes on from NW_024464920.1 coordinate 20,028,885, forward strand.
TAATGCCAAGTTACTAAACAATTTTTTAAGAAAAAGTTGTAATAAAAATCTGTATTTCAGAAAGAAGGCCCAAGGTTGTATGATGTATTAAATAGAAGCCATGGTAAAATGATGGAATTTAAGTGTGAGGACTGAAGAATAGACAACTAAAGTTGATTCTAGAACTTCCAGGTTACATCAATGGTGATGGCAACACAAAAAAGAAAAAATGATAAACAGTCAGTAAAATTCTGTTCAAGTGAAGTGACATGGGGGTTTGAAGAAGTAGAGAGGAGATAGAGAATTTGGGTTGATACTTGATTTGAAGAACCTAGGATGGCACAAGTGTGGTTATCAAATAAAACATGAAGGCCTGTCAGAATCAGAATGGTGGTGGCCATAATGGGTGGATACATAGGTATGCTCAGCATGGTAGCTAAGTAACAAAATCAATGTTAGAAATTCTTAGGGTGAACCAAAGAGTAGGGACCAGGAAGGATAAATCCAAGCCCAATTAAATTGTTGAAGCAGAACCAAAGAAAGAAGACCACTGGACATGAAAAAACAGAAGAATTTATATATATATATATATTCATATTGATTCATATATATATACGATTCATATATATATTTATATATGTGAATATATATATGATTCATATATATATATATGAATCAAGAGAATTCATTATCATAGGATCCATTGAGAGTGGGTTTTTAATAATAACTCTGTACCATGGGCAAACAAAGAAATAAATCTGGTTGCAAGTTAATTCAACAATAACCATAGAACTCTCCAAGTAAAATATTCAGAGTTGTAACTTCAGGGTAATGGAGCAGGTACAACAGTGATGGTGATTAAAGAGCAAACAGGAAAGCAGCAGAGGTAGCAAAGTGAGACCACATATTGTAGGGGCTAGAAGAGTGATGTAAGCAAGTGGGTTAAAGCACAGACAGGATGATCTAGTACAGGGCAGATTTGAGTTGAAGTACCCAATGGGACAAGATGAAATTATAAACATGAAAAGAAATCACAAGAGGCAGTGCTTATAGAACTAATCAATTTATGTATTAACTTCTATATTCATTTCTTCAGTAGATATTTAGTCCATGTATCATATTCCTCAGTCATTATGCTAGGCATTAATCAAACTACAATATACATTAGGTCTCAGGTGCTAGGGGAGACCAATGTATTATAAGCTACAATAAATTCAGTGTTTTTGAATTAAAAAAATATTTTCAGAATGGAGAGTATTTGACACTTTCCTCCAAAAAAGCATGCACGCACATACACACATTCTAGTTCATAAACACCTAATTTCTATCAAGATATTACTTTTCTTCTCATGTTTCCCATAGCATATTCATGGATTGTTTTTTAACATTTATTTCCTTTTATTGGAAAGGGAGATTTACAGAGAGAAGGAGAACCCAAGCCTAAGCCCTTCTGTCTGCTGGTTCATTCCCTAGATGGCTGAAAATGCAAGAGTTGAGCTGGTCCAAAGCTAGCATCCAGCAGTTTATTCCCAGTCTCCCATGTAGGTACCAGGACCCAAGACTTTAGACCATCCTCTACTGCTTTTCTAGGCCATAAGATGGAAGCAGATGGAAAATGGAGCACCCAGAATCTGAACCATCTTCCACATGAGATCTTAGCACTTAGAGGTGGAGGATTAGCCAATCAAGCCATTGCACCAGGTCCCATAGATATTACATACATATAATATATAATTACATTATGTATAAACAATAAACACAATGTTATATAATTACATACTTATATAATTAATGTTACAGATTAGTATTTATATTCTTCCATGCCAAGCACATAGATCCTAATATATATGTATACACACACACACACAGACAGAAGGAGTTTTTGCAATATTCCAAGTGCACAGTTTAATCCTTGTTACTACCTTCAATAATCCAATATATGCATTTCTCCCTTTGCAATACTGTATTGAAGTTCTTTCCTGAAGTTTTAGGAAGAGTTCTTTAATTACAGTGATATAAGCAGAGTTTAATTGTAGAAAAAAATGAAATCATGAAAATAGTAGAAATGGACCACTGATCACCGGTACTCATCCTTCAAATGAAAATCACAATCAGTCGCCACTATCCCATAACATCTTCCCTACTCCTCCAAGCAAAAAACTTGGAGGAGACTAGGCTCCAGGAGGACGTCCCCGGCCTTTACAACTCTTTCTATGGTGAATCGAGTCTTTTACAGAATGTCTCTGACAGAAGACACCATTCTGAATACAGCAGCAGATTAACTGAGGCTGGAGGGATACCTGTGTGGAAGAAGGCACCATACAGCAAAACATTGAAATAGCCAGAACAAGAGCATGTCAGTAACCCTGGAAAAGAACACGTTGCTAGCCAATCCAAGGTGCCTACTTCTAAAACTAAGAAAGATCTGTAATCTGTGTTTATTTCTCCCGACAGAGTTCCCAGGCTAACAGAAGTAAATAAAAAGCGCCTTTCCCCTATAGAATGCTGGTATTAAATTCTAACTATACACTCCCACACTGCTCACTGCCCCTATTTTCCTTTTGTGTATTTACTTTATGTTTTATCATACTACAAGAGATTGACTAGACTATAATTTCTTTGTGTCTTGGTAAACAAACAAAACAAACTCTGCAGTAATGTGATTCCAGCTGTGTAACTAACAATGCTCAGTTACTCAAAATTGAAGAGAATATCTTCCCATTAGCCACTTCATAGAGATGTTAAAAGACTCAAAAAATCATCCTGAAGTGTGCTGATGAGATACAGAAGGAACAGATCACAGTGACAGAGCATCATAGACTTTGCCCAGAGGACATTCTGGAAACAAGAAAGCATTTCCGTTCATTTCCCAATACAACAATGGCCGACTCACCCCTGTGAAGCTGCACAAAGGGAAACAAACATCATTAAGGGCCAAGAGTTCAGGAACTGGAGAATGAGAAATTGGCAGCCACTAAAGTATAAACCGATGGGCTGATTGCAAACAGCTTCCTCGTATTCCAGCACTGCCCATGGGGCACAGGTCAGACAAACACAGCATAAGATGAACAAAGCAGCTTTCAAAGGCAACAAAGGATGGTGTGAGAACAATGTACACCCATCAGAAAGAAACAAAGATGTATGGTTTTAATAACAGCACTGTGATACCAAGGAAGGCAGATAAACGTTCCTTTCACGTCCTTTCTCTGCTGCCTGGAAATTACTGACTCATGATATTATTTCTGCACGTTGGAAATCTGGATGAAATTACAGAAGCACCATCTAAAACTCATGAGCATTTTATATTCATAGCAATTCAGATAGAATAACTTCCCCCACTAAATTAACTAGGTGGATTGGGTTTCAACATCAAAGAATTTCCTAACACGATGTGGACATGAAATCTTCTTACACTATAAAGGGAAATTCTGTGAATGCAAATAACCTACTAAAACTAACCCATCCATGTTTATTACGTCCCAGTGCTTCCGGAAGTTTAGAAATCACAGAAACGTCTACCTTCTAGTGAAGGGGTACCCAGGAGGGCAAAGCAACGATTCCCAGGATGCCAGAACCAAGAGGATGGAGAAAGCCAAATGCAGCAGGAGCTTTTTGTCTTTACATACCAGTTTCTTGACATGTGGCTGTTCCATTAACATTTACTGCTAGAGGCTAACATGGAAATTTTCTGTCTATACCACAGGCAGCAGTTGGGATACGTAAATCTTTTTCAGGTTCATGAGTCAGGGTAGACAATGTGGGTTTCACAACGAGATGCTTACTCTTTTAGATGAAGAAAAGTTCCTGAAAAAGGTTTTCTAGAAATAGTCTCTGACAGAGGAAGAGAAAATGGGAGGGAGAGGAGAGGGATACAAAGGCTGAGATGTTGGTGGTACCTTTTCCTGATTATTCCTATCTTAGAATTATAACACGATAGTGTGAATATTTATAAGTATGTATTTTCACTGTGAACCAAAAGGAGACACTAACTTCCTCTGTGTATCATATAGATTGCTTCCTCAAGTAATTTATATATAAAAAAAAAATTGGTACTCCAAAACACTGCAGTTTGTGTATGAGACTGCCTTGTTCTATCATCCCTAAATGGATGGGAGGCTAAGCCACTCATAATTGGAAAGACAGATCCCAGGAGGAGTTTAAAATGTACTGGCCTCAAAAATAATCTCTGGGATATTGTAGCAGCTCCTTTATAGAATAGATGACTCACTTACACTTAGGCTATATAAAATGCGTGTTGCGAGACTGCTTTCAAAAGCTCTTGAAAGCATGTACTTTCCCAAGCTAGCTAACCATTCACACACAGTCATGTTCCAAATATAATGTTTTTAGCAAGCCCGTGCAATTCCTCTGGCTGTCTTTCACCTAACAAGTCAAGTTTCAACCAATTCTATGTTGCAATGCGTTCTATTTCAGAGAAGCATACAATTGCTAATCTCAATACTCAGTTTTCCCAACTGCTAGCGTTGTGGGATGTATGGATTTGATTCTTTCGCCTGACTCTGGCTCCAGCTCAGTCCTACCCATAACTGGGCAACAAATCAAGAGTTGATTTGTTGAAAATACAAGCAAAACTATCAAACTCTTAGCAAGATGTAGAAAGAAGATTCAAATTATGAGGAACTTTTTGTAAATGTAGACATCAGAACAGATGCCACAGAAATTCAGCTAAAAAGCATTATAAACAACTGTACACCAACTTTCATAATCTTGATTAAATGAAAAAAAGCAGATAAACAAAATAACAGACCTGAATAGACCAGTAGCAAGCAACAAAACTGACACAAACTGCCTCCTAACTAAGAAAAATGCCAGATTAACATCGTATCACCGATTACCTCTATGAAGAACCGAAACAAATGCTTCCTTCAATTTCTAAAAAACAAAGAAAAACTAGACAGAAGGGGATACATCCAAACTCATTCAATGAGACACATTTTCTTTATACTCAAACCTGACAAAGACAACAAAAATGAATTACATGTTAATATCTCGGAGGAATTACAAATACTAGAATCCTCATCAAAATGCTGGCAAATCAAATCCATATGAGAGAGGTTATTCACTGTCATCCAGTGGACTCCATTCAGAGGCAAGCATGATTTTACATAGGCAAACAAAGAAACACTGCAACGACAGTTGTAGGCAACTGCCTAAGTTGCCTTGTACCTGGGCAAGTGTTACACTGCTGGGAAAAAAGCAGCCAGTAGTTGGCAGGCATTCTAGGCCTGGTTAATGCCAAATTGCCAAATTCGTTTTAACTATACAAGTGTGCCAGCATAGTTTCCATATCTATCTACCTACCTACCTACCTACCTACCTATCTACTTTAAAGATTTATTTTTATTTTTATTGGAAAGGCAGATATACAGAGAGGAGACAGAGAGAGGAAGATCTTCTGTCCGATGATTCACTCCTCAAGTGAGTGCAACGGCCCATGCTATCCCAATCCGAAGCCAGGAGCCTCTTCCGGGTCTCCCACGCAGATGCAGGGTCCCAAAGCTTTGGGCCGTCCTCGACTGCTTTCCCGGGCCACAGGCAGGGAGCTGGATGGGAAGAGGGGCTGCTGGGATTAGAACCGGTGCCCATATGGGATCCTGGGCATGCAAGGCGAGGACCTTAACCACTGCGCCACTGCGCCGGGCCCCTACCTATCTACTTTAAAAAATATATGGGGAAGATGACCCATGCCAATTCTCTCGGGGGTGGGAGGAGGGTATGAATTGTCAAGAAAAGAGGGTTTAGGGACGTGTGAGGATGAGGGGTCAACAAAGCAGTATTTTACAGGTGTAGAATGACTGGGAGCTTCAAGAATTAGGTAACTGCACTCACAGGTAAACAAAGGGAGCTGACACATGGTGGTTTGGAGAGGTGAGACCAGAGGCATATCTGAATCAGACCAATGTACCCACCCACGTGAGATACCAAGGTTACACCTGGCGGCATCGCCTGCCCCTCACAAGGACACATAAAGCTAGGGTTGTGGCACCTGCCTGGCAGGGCTAAGCCACATTATCTCCCAATAAGTGTCAGGGCAGTGGATGGACCATGGAAGACTGGGCCATGACACTGACCAGCACGTGAGAGAACCAGGTCTGGGGGCAGATTCTGCAGTGGATATGTGGGCTCACCCCTGTGGATCTGCAGTACCTACTCGGATTAGTGATTTACCAAGCTAGGCATGACCAAAGAAGTCAATGATACTCATGGGAACTGTGGTTGAAAGCTGGCCAGGCTCACTCACCGGTATGTGCAGGAGCCAGGATCAAGTGTGGGCCATCAGGCTAGGCTACTTCACTCAGGCTCACAGGAGAGCCAAGCATAGGGATAGGCTGGGCAGGGCTAGACTACAGCCCCCAGTGGCAAGACTTGGGCTTGGAAGCAGGCCAAATCAGGCTACAGCATCCTATGGCAAGTACTGAGATTGGGGGCAGGCGTGCCAGGCTGTCAGGGCACTATCAGCATGTGCAAGATCTGGATGGAAGTGTACCTGACAGGAAAACTAAGGGCACTTCCTGGCTAGGTTGTGGTTTCCACTGTGAGCACAAGAAGTAGGGATGGGGCAGAGAGGTCTGAACATGGCTGCTGAGTCTGGAAGTAGGTTTTGCTGTGCTAGGCCCAAGAGAGAGTAGATGCAAGACAGGGACTAGGTCCTGGAAACTGCCAATCCATCTGAGAGCCTGGTCTGGGGTTGGCCCACATGGGACCTAGCTGTCATACTTCCCGATGAGCCAGAATGAGGACAATTTGGCAGGGCTGCAGTACCTGACAGTGAAGGTCAGGACAGGAGGTGGTCCCTGTCAGACTGGGCGGTATACCTACCAGAGCACATGAGATTCAAACCTGGAACCTGACTGGGAATTCTTCTGTTAGGCCATAGATCCTACTAGTGAGTCTGAGAGCCAAGGCTGACGGCAGCTCAGGGCAGGCCGGGTTACAGTATCCATTGGCATATCAGAGGTCCAAGTCTGTGGGCAGACAAGTCCAGGCCAGTCTGCAACACGTCTTAGCAGGTGCATACAGATTTTGGTCTAGGGTCATCCCAGGTAATGTTTCTTCAGGGACTCCTCAACTAAACTATGGACTCAAACCCTAGCCACAGGGAAAATTACAGGATTGTAGTACAAGCTTTGAATACATATTCAGGGGCCAGGCCTCCTCAGTTGCTGATGCCTTTGTAGCAGACAGCAGATCCAGATGCACACAGGGGATGTGACAGCCAGATCATCTAGACCATCAAAGGAAGGTGAATGCCACATCAGAGGATGCAAAGTAGCACAGGTTGCACATATCTCCTGGCCAAGTTTTGCAGCAAGTGAGTGTGTGGATGCGCTAAGGTGGACTTTGTCAACTAAGACCTTGGAAGAATTTTCTCAATCTAGAACAATGAAACCAACAACATCTCAGAAATGTCAAAACAACTCAAGTCATACCCTCAGAATATTGTTCCCTACATTTGTGTCTCTAAGACATCAAATGAGCATCCCCCATTCCTGATGGGATGCAGATATAGTTTGATAGCAAGGAGATTAACCCCCTCCCCTACAGATACAGGAGAAAAACAAAATAATTAGAAATATTTGTCCCATCCTCCTTCCTCATTACTTCAACACTCTCCACCCTAATCGGTGACCCTAATCAGTGACCCACATATCCTTCTCAAGCATATAAACATAAAAAACAATAAACACCAAAATAATAAATTGACATGATATACCATACAACAGAATAAAGGACAAAAATCACATATTCATCACAAAATATACATAAAAGGTATTTGATAAAAGTCAATTTACCTTCATGATAGAAACCATAAGTAGGCAGAGAAAGAATGTATCTCTCTCTAATAAGGGTCATAAAATGGGCCCACAGTTAACAGGATGTCAAAAAAAAGACAGCTATCTGACAGATTTAAAACATGAAAAGGATATCCACTTTTGCCACTTTTATTAAACTTTGCCACTTAAAGTTCTTGACAAAGAAACCAGAAAAGATAAAGAAACGACATTTGAGTAAGACAGATGTAAGAAGATCATTTGCATATATAAAATCCTGAGGATTACACACACACACACACACACACACACACACACACACACACACACACACACACACAGAATTAGAGCTAACAAACCAATTCAGCAAAATTGCAGAATTTAAAGTACAGAGAGAAATATGGGTCACGCTATGATATGCAAGTAACAAATTATGTAAAAAAAAAAAAAAAAAGAAAGAAAACACCACATACCATTAGTTGCAAAAAACAAAAGAGATAAAAGTTATCTACAACTGTAACTATAAAGCATTAAAGAAATTGAATAGGAAGGAAAAATGCAAAATTCTTATATTAGAAGAATGAAAATTAAGATGTCCATTGTACCATAAGCAATGTACATTATGAAAATATAGTATCATGATGGGGCTTCCAAATTTGAATTTTATTAAAGTTGTCATGACTCTTCTGCTATCAATGCCATCACTCCATTTTCATTTTATGATTACACACCAACTTTTGTCATTTTAATAATATTCAAATTTTTGCTTACTTCACGACAATATTTCCCAAACTCCGAGCCTTCAGTTTTTGCATGTTGTCATCCAAAATCATAACTACAAGGTAGAATATAAGTAAATATGTGAACAAAAAAAGTACAAAACTAAAACTTACATTTTCCAATATTTTCTATCCCCAAATAACTAGCTTTAGAAAATAACCCTGTAATTCCTCTGAGGACACAAACATACTAAGCTAAAACATTTCCCAAAAATGTGGAGAGCAAGAGTTTGCCTCCTCACATTCATAGAGGGGAATAGATTTTCATTTAAATTTTTAAAAAGATTTATTTATATTTTATTGGAAGTAACAGAGAGAAAGATTCTCTGCTGATTCACTCCCCGAATGGCCACAATGGCCATGGTGACTAAGCCAATCTGAAGCCAGGAGCCAGGAAACTCCTCTGGGTCTCCCACACGAGCAGTGTTCCAAGGCTTTGGGCCATCCACTACTGCTCGCCAAGGTAAAAGCAGGGAGCTGGATGGAAAGGAGAGCAGGACAAAAACCAGCGCCAATATGGGATCCTGGTGCACACAAGATGATGACTTGAGCCAACAGGCTATCACGCTGGGCTCTAGATTTTCATTGGAATTCAAGAATCTCTCTCAAAAGTTTATTGCATTGGCTGATAATTGTCATTTAACTTATGCACATTTAACATAACCTTTTAATTTATTAAGATATAAAACATGCTCAATTAAAGGAAATATTTTAAATGCATCAAAATATAAGCAATGAAAATAAAACATTGAAAAGTCTGAAAAATTCTTTAGTATGATTGAATTCTATCACTTGATAAGCTTTGAGTTACATCAGTTTAGTCTTCCCAAACATCCCATTGCTTTGTATGCTATTCTGAACGCATTTACAAGATAAAAATGTATATTTATAGTAACTCTTATTACAAACTATATATGAAGCCAAGTCTCTCTAAGCTTTAATAGATGCATTATGTTGCTTCATTTATCCTAAATATTCTACTGTGAACAGCTTCTAAGAAGTAAAGGATGTTGTTTCTGTCTCCTTGATTGTGTTACAAAAGTTCTACATTTTAAAATTCTACTTTGGGAGTCCAGTTCAGTGGCTATAAACAGGCAACTCTGGTCATTGTAACCATTTGGGGGAGTGAACCAGGGAATAGAAGATTTTTCCCACTGTTTCTCCTTCTCTCTGTAAGTCTGCCTTTCCAACAAAAATGTTTCTTTTAAAAAAAAATCTGAATTTGACAATTAATCGAGGTATAACTATCTGTATTTCACTAGATGGTGAGTTTGTTACTGTTAGAGGCAAGTTTAATTTATTTTTACTTCCCTAAGTCAGAGTTGTGAAATGACCAGGTGCTGCTGGGAACATTCTTCTATCCCTCCAACTTTCCCTTACGTAAAATGGGAGCAACGCCCTTCTCCGTGTTGGTAGGAGAATTACACTGCCGGGATGCAGCGAAGGGTATCAAACGCTTGTAAACTTAGAAGCTTGCATAAGACACTCAAAGACTGTGACACTGTTGTATTATGCCTTTCACAGAAAAATTATGTTCTTTCATAAAGGAAAGGTCACTTATGAAATATTGTAGTAAGATTTTTGGACCTCTGGGGGAAAAAAAACAAACATTAAAACAGTTAATTATACAGTCACTTGTTCCTTGGTCATTGATGTTTAACCTGTGCTGTCTGCCAGTCAGTTGCTTTCAGACGAGAAACTTCTGTATTGAAGTTTCACAAGGTATCAAAGCTTAACTCTCTCTTACAACTGTATATAAAAGCGGCATTGAAATACTAATGCGAAATGTGTTTAATGTCTCCTACAAGCAAAAACTTAAAAAGTGTCTCAACACAAAAGCATCTTTTGTGATAAAAGGATGACAGAACTGTTCCAATCAAGTATTTCTCTGCATCAGGGCCTACTATTCCATGGCTGGTGAAGTCATTTCATAAAACACCTACCTCTGCCCTGAATAAAAAAAAAAAATCCAAACCATTTTATAAATACATTTGTCATGTTAAATAAAATGATCAGTAGCTTCTAGATTAATCATTGTCCTAGAAACAAAAAATAAATGTCTTTTTGTTAGATAAGCACAAAGCAAACCTCTAAATTTGTAGTTTACCTATAAATAGAGAACATGTCAGGAATCATGTCCTGACTCTCCAGGCTCCATTTTCCTCATAAAATCTAGCAAACTAAACCATGTGGATATCACACAACTTCTGCAGCTCACTGCCCCTGTCTGGTTCTAGGTTGGTCTCTCCAGCTTCTATGAAATTATCAGTAGCACTGCTAGCCAAGATCTACATCACTGTTTCAATCGGTAGCCAGTCATTAACACTAACTTCAGATTTAGGAATAAGACAACTGAATGGACAACTTATATCCACCGTACAACTCAACAGTCAAGTCCAGGAAACGATTATGATCACAACCTTAAATTCAAAAACAAATATTGGTAGGGTATTTCATTTCTTTGTCACACAAAGCTAATTTGGAAGACATATCTCTTGTATTTGTTTTTGTTTTTTTGTCAACAAAGTTCAAAAATCTTATCTTCCGGTTTAAATGAAAAGTAGTACATGTAATAGGAGTAAGCTACAGCTTTGATTGAAAACGTGAGGAACAAACTACAACACAATAATTTGTACTGAGACTCTAGATGCTTGTTTTACGTTAAGAAATCTACCTATGGCCTAAGGGCATCAACTGGCTCAGCTCAGAAGTTGTTCTCAATTGCATATACTTTGGGAGTAAATGAGGTGTGTAAAGGACTTGGCACATGTCAAGTACTCCATAAAAAACCATTTCACACCCATATTTTTAATATACATAAAATGATGTTAGCCTTTTGATTAGGGCATTGATTTAGAATCTGTCTTCGGAAACGCACCTTTCTTTGGATGGTAAAATTTAAAGCATCTATTTTTTATATCATGCATTCAATCCATCAAATATTTATTAATCACTATGTTTCTGGCAATAAGATACACTTTAGCTACAGCAAAATATCAAGTCTGTTAATATTACATACTGCAAAAAACTGCATTCATTTCTTACCATTGTATCCTGGGACACATTTTCCTGCTTGTCCTGGGGGAGGTGTTTTTGAATTACCTAATCCAATGCACGAGGCTGTAATTGGGGATCCGGTCTCTGGAAAAGAAATACAATGTGTCACTTAGTGTTCAACTGAGAATTAAGGTGTTTGTACACCCTATCCCCATCAAGTCGGCCATATTATTTAACTACATTATAGAGAAACACAGCAATTACATAATTTCTAAAAAATAAAAATAGTACTTTATATTATATTTAAAGTTTAAAACTTAAGGGTAGAAAATTACATAGATACAGATAAATCATATGTATGTGTACCTACTTTTAAAGATAAGAAGTATTGCTACAGCATTTCAGCTGAGGAGCAGCAGGCATAAAAAGAGAATTATGTGACCACTAAAATTGTATTTTACAAGGTAACAGTCATCATATCACTAGAAAGAATGTATGCAAAACTCAATCTTAATTATTGTAATTTACAACTCTGTACAAAGTTGCATCTGTTATTTATACCTTATTGTATGAACTAAGCAATCTATATACTTCCAAGTACAGAATATCATACTTTAGGAAGAAATACCCTTGCACCAAGAGCCTACATTGAAAGCAGCATTGGCCAGTGCTCTGGAGAATTACTCCCAGTCTTATCTTGTGTATACTATTTTATTTCATCAAGATCATAAACTTGGCCCCAATTAGATTTCATCAATGAATAATAAGGTTAATTGTCTTATCCATCACCAGTGATGATAGCTAGAAACATAGCTATTATCTGATACCCGACTTCTTAAAGTGATTATCTTCTATACACAAGTGCATTTGTGATTATTTCTAAATACCAAGGTGTAGTTAACAATATCTTTTTTAAAAAAATTAACTTATTCATATAAACACATTTTAGATACTTTATCATATATATCTTATCCCCTGTCCTACCCACATTCCCCATCAATTCTTCCCTAACACAGTATTTTTAAATTTTTAAAAATGTGTGCACATGACTTGAAAGATTGAACAGCACGAAATTTGGGAAAGGGGTCGGCATTGCAGTGCCACAGATGAACTGCCTCCGGTCAGATTATTGGTTAGTTTCAGATACTCTGCCATTGATCCACATCCATACTAATGTGCCGTGGAAGCAGCGGATAACGGCTCACAACCATGGCTTCCTGCCATCCATAAGAGACCTGAATGGAATTCCCGTCTGCTTTCCTTTTGGTCCAACTCCAGCTTTGCGGCCATCTGAAAAGTGACCCAATAGATGGAATATCTTTCTCTCTGCCACCCTGTTGTTCAAATAAGTAAAAGAACACTTTAAAAGTCTGGTGGTAATCACCTTTATATTATGTACACAAACATGTACATACTAAGAGCATTAATTACGAAACCAGTCATAGCCAAAGTAACACAAAAATTCGAAACATCTTCCTAAGTGCTCAGAATGTATTCCATCAACCATGGTTTCAGGCATAATTTATCACATATTCATATCACTTGAGAGTGATGGGGAACATTTATTACTGTTCTGTACCTTGCAGAGTAGTTCATTTTATTATTCATATTTTATGGATGGTGGCTCATCTGGCATCAGTAACTGAAGATGGACTCTGGAACATTAACACTCGCTCAGTGCTCATGATGCTAAGCCACGTGGTCACCACGGAGGGTAATAACCAAGTAACTGGAACAGAAATTTCTGATGTGTAAGACTTCTGAGATGTTTCAATGACACAAAAAATTGGAAGGTATTTTTTGAAACAGGATTCCTTAGTGAGGCAGCACTCAACCTATTTCCACCTAACAAAAACCAAAATATGGGCAGGAGTGCTCAGAGGTGGAATCCATACAGTACTTTCCCTTTGTCTTTTTTCGAACACAGCTTGGTATTCCTCTGAGCTCTCCTTCAAAATGACCCCAAGACCAAAAGGCAATGGATACCTTGCAGAATCAGGTGCTTAAGCAAAGCTACACAATGCTAAAACATGGAGACTCGGATAGAAGCTGCTAAGGCAAAAAAAGAGAGACCATCTCTTCTAGAAGTTCTCTGTTCTATGGCCCACCCTGGTAAAGAGCAGTCACTAAATTCTATTCCTCCAGTATGGTCTAATGATAGGGACACTGTACTCATCTAGAATGCAAACATGTTCTTAACATCATAAGGCCTCCACAGTTAGTCAAGAAGTGACTGTAGAATCCACAAATGTACCTACCAAAGCTTTAGAATCCATTGCCTAAAGAGAAACAAACAGACCAGGACACCACTGTAAGTGTCCAAACTGTGTACCATTCTTCAGCTTAACTCAATGAGGATTCTTACAAAAGATGTCAGTTCTCTGCTCTGCCAAGCCCACCTAGAAGGCAATGCGGAAAGAGGAAGGGAAAGTAAAACCTAGTAATACAGAAAGATGGTAGCAGGAGTGACAAAGCACCACCAACCACGAATACCTAAGCAATCTGGTGCAGAAACGTCTTTGTAATCTTTTTAAGGATTAATTCATTTGAAAGGTAGTTACAGAGAGGGAAGGAGATACAGTGGGAGATGGAAAAAGAGAGAGGGAAGAGAAGGAAGCAGAGAAAGAGAGAAGAAGGAAGAGGGAAGAGAGGGAAAGACTATTGAGAAAGAGGAAGGGAGGAAGGAAAGGGGGAGAAAAGAGGAGAGGGAGAAGGGGAGAGGAAGAGACTTTCCATATACGAGTTCACTCCCCAGATGGAAAACAGGAGTTGGGAACTCCATCTGAGTCTCCAACATGGAGACCCACTGCGTTAAGCCATCTTCCACTACCTTCCCTGATGCATGAGAAGGAAGTAGCACGAGAAGCAGAGCAGCCAGGGCTCAAATTAGTGCTTCAGTATAGGATGCTGATATCACAAAGGCTTAACCTACTGTGTCACACCACTTCCTCATTGATCTTTCAACCTTCAGCAGCTTCTAGTTAATGATTAATATCTTTATATCTTTTTATATGTGATTATTAAGCATATTCAAAGTCCCTAAAAGGGATTTCCTATTTAAGTTATTTGAACTAGGTAATCTAATGTTTTTACTCTGAATATCAGTAATGCAAGTTTTCTATTGACCTTATTTTAGGGATTGGAAGAGAAATGTTAGTGACACAGCTAGGATGTAATCACACAAAATGCAAGTTCCTAGGAGTCAACGTACAATAAAGTGTCATGAGAGACAAGATGGAGAAATTGATCTTAAAAGTTGTTACAATGTCTTTTTTCTCTTTGTACTGCCAGATGCCCTAGAATCCACTGACTTGTTCATTTGCATCAGAATTATGTACATGTGCTCTCATACATTCATCTACATAGACCATACATGTAGGCTCTCCAGCCTGTCCACCTGAGGAATAGAATTCTGGTTCACTGCATTCCTAAATGAATGTCTTTAGGCCTTCCAATGTCTCATTGCAAAGTAGTTCTAAAAATATCTGCTTCACAGGACTCAAGCTAAAATTAACTACCAGCTATCAGTGAGACAAGAGATCATGACAGATGTCATGATGGGATTGGGAAACGACAATATTAAACAAAGCAAATTATTCTGTTAAAGATATGGGCACTTTTTTGGAGGTGTCTTTGCAAAGGTACCACATAATGCTCAGTAAGGAGCCACATCATTTTTTTAGATAAGCAAAAACCTGAAAAAAGGCAGAAAGTTGAAAATTGTGAAGATTGTCAAAACAGCAAGTTTAGACGTTAATACCAAAACTCAGCTTGTTAATATTTTTAGCATAACCCTCACCATATCCAAAATTCCTACTCCCAAATTATTTGTACTATCTCACTCATCATTACAAAGTGAATTATTAATTTAAAATTTTTTGCCTGCTAAGGAAAAGAAATTATTACTAATTTATATATTTTCAAAAGGGAAAAAATATATGTTAAAACATTGGGTTTAAGTATATGACTTTAGTGAAAAAGGTAAGATCCTTCTAGAAATAAAAATTGCTGAGGCATGGCAAAGAAATTTTAAATCGTCTTAATTCACATTGCTCTTTCAAAGGAGATAATGGAATGGACAAGGACACCAGTTCTGAGATTCTCCAATTGAAGAAAGACGACAGGTTGAGAATAGAACCCATCCAGAAAGCGTCTTGACAAAGGAAGATAAACTGTGATAGGCGTGAGTTCCATGTGTCACACATGCAAACCAACATGCTACAAACCAAGTGTTAGAGAAGAGATGAGTGGCTGTGCGGCACTATATAGTGCTGCTACAACTGAGGACACAGCAACAGATCAAAGCAACCCACATTCCTGCTCTCATGGGATCAGCTACGAAATAAAAGGAAATCTGTGGATACATTTTACAATTTCATATTGTTGGCCAGAAAAGGCCTCTGTGAAAAAGTGTCATTTGAATAAACAACTGAAGGTCATAAAAATGAAGGGCAAAAGAATCCAGAAGGAGGGAATGTCAGCTGCGAAGGTTCCACAGGGTGTTAATGCCTGGAGCTTTTAGGAACACTGAGTTGGCCACCACAGCTGAAGCAGGGTCAATCAAGCTAAGTATCACTAGGAAATACAATCAGAGAGACATTAAGAAAACAGATCATGTAAGACTGTAAGACAACCTCAGCGCCCTCACAAGGCCTTAAGATTTTGGTCTGATTTTGTAAGCTAATGAAGGATTCTGTGCAAAGTGTTAATGGAGTACAACAACGTAATGATAATTAATACACCTGTATCCCATTTAGGTTTTGTGTTCAGAGTTAGTCTATTTGGACTTCAAGGAAGTTGTGTGGGGAAAAATAGAAAGACGTTCATATATTGCTATTAGAAGAACTACTTTTCAGATACCTGTGGCTTCTTCAACATCAAGAAGCAATACACATGAGAATTTATAAGATGAATAGAAAGACTAGGTACCAGTTCAAAAACGAACTGTATTGGTAGATGATACGCATATACACGCACACACACAAAGTCAGGTAACTTGTGCAAGTGCTAGGGTGCATATAATCAGTACAGCATTTCTGAAACATTGACAGTTCTTCTAAAACAATTTTAAGAATGAATACCCCCAAGCCTGTTAGCTTACTTTATATATTATTTTGCAGAGAAATAATTATAGATATTTGTAAATAACCACAACAGTGTATCAGTTTTGTTTAAAGCAGAGTTCAAAGATTATCCACAAAATAGGCATTGTTTTATATTTATGGTGCCAAACATTTATACCTCCACAGCTTTGATATGACCCAATAGTGCTGGATTAAAAATGGTTGAAGTTCTTCAACACATTTCTTAGACAAATGGGTTCTATGTCCTCTGTTAATTTGGGTCAAATTTGAGCTACTTTGGTGAATAAGAGATGTTAAATCAGATTCCAGACATAAATCATAACAATTTTTGAGCCAGAGACAAGAAACCAGAAGACTACAGGAAAAGAAAAAAAAGGATATTACTGTTATAGCTCTAATCACAAACTCTGTATTTCAAGAAAGGTGCATAACGCTTAACTGCTTGACAGATATTAATTGAATACATCCTATTCAGTGAAATAGATTTATTTTGGGTGAGATACTAAACAGTTAAGGAAAGAAAAAAGTTCCAACAGAAATAGAACCATGTGCAAATGTTCAGAAGTTAAACCACTTAGGGACAGCAAATTATTCTGGGAGAAGAGCGTGGAGCCGGCAGGTGAAGCAGTGAGGAGACGGTATACAAAGCGAAAGATGTGAGCAGAGACAGATCATGATGCGACTCCCACGCTGTCTAAAGAAATTGGGTCATTAGAACAGAAGCAACGGGAAACACAAAGAATTTAGTAGACACAATTTGCTCAAAAATTACATTAAAGAAAAGTCTTTAGTTGCAAACTGGATTGATGAACTAATGAGAACACCAAGCACAGGGCAAAAAAAAAAACAGTTGGAGGTTGGTGATCTGGAGCAGGTAAGCGGTGGGAAGGAAGATAAAGTTTGAGTAATCCTCAAATTTGGTTCATTGAACAGGGGTACAAATCAAGAAGGAGAACTTGTAGTTAAAACACAGGATTTGGCTGAAAACTTGAAGAATCTGCAGCGAGGGGAGAAGATCTGAAAGAGGGTTAGAAGGAAGAACATGGCGGCAAGTTCGCAAGTCCTGATCTGTCAATAAGAGCTCCTGCTGCATCCAGCAAATTGCCATTCTACCTCCACTGTGGTTCTGAAAATAGTGCATTTAAGGAATATGGATTTACGAGTTGGTAGCCCATGCTGAGAGCTCAAGTCCTAGAAACAAATCAATTCAGCAGTGTGGTACTGCTAAGTCATATTAATCATAGCATCAAAGCACACAGTGGCAATTTGTAAAGAAACTATTTTCTGCACCTCTGAATATATATACTGAGTTCCATGTAAATATCATGAATAGTGGTAGCAAAAAGCAGAAATAGTGAGACACACATGGGCAGAAGAAACCAATTTAATCTTTGTGTTCAGGAAGTGGCACAATTAATCATTAAAGACCAACCTAACATTTTCATACTGATAAGAAACCATTAACTTGAGTAGTGAGTCCATGCACTTATCCTACCTCTGGAGGGATGGTGTCTAACTATAAGACTCAATGGAGAGGGCCCAGCATGGTGGCCTAGCAACTAAAGTCCTCACCTTGAATGCGCTGGGATCCCATATGGGCGCCAGTTCCAGTCCTGGCAGCTCCACTTCCCTTCCAGCTCCCTGCTTGTGGCCTGGGAAAGCAGTGGAGGATGGTCCAAAGCTTTAGGACCCTGCACCTGCGTGGGAGACCCGGAAGAAGTTCCTGGATCCTGGCTTCAGATGGGCATAACATCAACCACTGCGCTCACTTGGGGAGTGAATCATCAGATGGAAGATCTTCCTCTCTGTCTCTCCTCCTCTCTGTATATCTGACTTTCCAATAAAAAATAAATATTTTTTTAAAAAAAGACTCAATGGAGAAGCTTATGAACAACTTACAGGTCAACTAGATAAGACATGCTTACTTACTATGCGCATGAGATAAAACATGTTAAGAGGATTTGGGAGTCTTGTGCAATGTTTCAAATGGCTAATCCTCCCCTTACAAGTTCTCATATTCCACATGGGCACCGGTTCATGTCCCAGGTGCACCACTTCCCATCCAGCTCCCTACTTGTGGCCTAGGAAAGCAATGGATGATGGTCCACACCCTTGGGATCCTGCACCCATACAGGAGATGCAGAGGAAACTCCTAGCTCCTGGTTTTGAACAGACTTGGCTTCAGCCATTGTGGCCACCTGGGGAGTGAACCAGCAGATGGAAAATCCTTTCTCTCTCCTTTCTGTATATCTGCCTTTCCAACAAAAATACACAAATCTGAGAGAGAATTTTGAATATCACAGTGTGATAAGAGCTCTGATTCTCACGCTGGCAGCTAGTTGATCACAGGAAAGTAAATTGTGGATGATTTTTTCCTTGGTAAGTCAAGCTCTTGTATTCTAAGTTTGCTTGACTTGGTGGTATTTGCAAGTCAGGATACCAAAGATGGCCTTCACATTTATGAAGGATTATCCACAGAAAGAAAAAGGAAAGGCAAACATCATTAATTAAATGCTGATTACAAAGCAGAAACTGCTAGGTTTCCTTTCCTTTAAAAGCTTTCTACATGCCCACAAGAAAACTCACCAGTAGAAGATCAAAGTTTTGCCTGTGGTGATGGAGTAAATGACTTAACTAGGATTAAAACGCTGTGCTACTGAGAGTCAACATCACTTCTCACTACCTGCAGAGTTTTCCAAAGCGAATAGCCACCTGCTGTTTTCCAAATTAAAATTGGCAGCAAAAAGGGACTTTGGAGCTCTTTCGTGGGCCCCCTACACAGTGCAGAAGGGGAATCAAATTTCCAAGCTTAGGGTTCCTGGAGGAAAGATTCAGAACCACTGGTTGTTTTGAGGAAAGTGTGTGTGTGTGTGTGTGTGTTTAATGACATGAGTTCTGTCTCTTTAGGATGGAATTCATGCAATCCTTGCCAAAGGGCAAGAGAATTGGAATAAATGATACTTCAGGCACACAGACACACACACACACAATCACCTATTTTATTATTAATTTTCTAAGGTTGTCTCACTTCAAAACAGTATCCCTAACACTGAGCATACATATTGTTGTTAAACGATTACATATCTCCAAGGTATAAATCACATAATGATGTTTGAAAATAAAGACTTGATATTCCTTCTACATCATCACATTATGAAGATGAAAATGTCTGCTTCCATGATTGCTGTTTTGGGTATCTGCTTGCAGACAGATTAATGATTTGTAAGCAGCTATTCGCTTTCAAAAAGGGAAAGCCTCATCAAGCGTGCCTTGCATTTAACAAAGAATTATTTTTTCCACAAACCAGATTCATATAGCCTACCTCCCAGTTCCAACTTTTCTCAAAATATCAAGAAAAATTACCTACTTCAAAGTAATGAGTCCTGCTATAAATGAGAAGAAAAACACACTGTTGCCAGGTAACGAAGATGACGTCAAGACATTTCCCCCTCTCTCCAGATGGGCACTTTCTCAGCATCTGTGATTGCACACAGCTGACATGACACTGTCTTTATAACTGCTTCTTCCCAACCACAACTTCTGACATTCCACTATCTAAAATATTTTTATGAATGACAAAGAGGTTACTTCACTTCTATTAAACTGAAAAACAAAATGTCACCAGGCAACAGTGAGGCATTCAAATTACTCAAAGACTGCACTTTACCATTTGAAATTAGCCTAGGCTATCTCATGAAAGAAGCCCAGGTCACCAAGCAATGCCTACCCCCGGTTCAGTCCCAATCCACCATTCGCGTTCCATAAAGTACATATCACTCTAATTCAACCCATTGTTTTTGAAAATAGAGGCATGCATTTTAAAGAAACACTACCACCATAGCCCAAATTAGACAAAAATTTAAATTACTAGATAAAATCCAGAAGCAGGGGATGACAGAGACCTTAAAGATAAAAATCCAAAAAGCAGCTTGATTTGTATTTTGCCTCAAGATCTACAAGAGAGCCTTTTGTGCAAGTGGCTATTGGCACCCAAGCCACAAAGACCAGGTTTTCGAAAAATTAAAGACTGATTTCTGAAGGTGCTAGGCATAAGACACCCTCCCACTGGTCAGGCATATCAGCAACCTGGAGTCTGACACTTTGGCTTGAAGAAGGTACTTTATAGTAAAATATAAAGGTTTCTTCATGGGGTAAACACTATTCATCACAAGTTGCACATCTGGCACTTGGTCATAAAATGCTTAGAAACAAGAGTCACAAAGCTTCCAGTGTGATTTCCACAAACGAGGAAAACTCCCTATGATATTAACAACCACAAATGAACATATTAAAACCATCCTACAGTAAGTTTATCAACACGGAGGAGAGCAGAACATCCGAATCTAAAGAGCATCACTTCAGGACGAGATGTGCTTAGATTTTCTCTACTTTTGAAATCCCCACTCTCAGCTAAGTGCTTCATGTTTACTTAGGACGAAGGAGACAGGGTCTGGTTATGCCACAGTATTTCCCCCAAAAGATCTCTGTTTAGAATAATTTAATTTCATGCTGGGATTAATTATTTAGTTTTTTGGCCATCATTATGGCACAGTGGGCTGAGCTACTGCCTTGACACTGGCACTCAATAGAAACTCCAGTTCATGTTCTGACTGCTCTAAATCAGATTCAGCTCAATGCTAATGTGCCTGGGAAAAGAGAGGCTGATGTCCCTAGTACTGGTTCCACCACACCCACATGGGCGGTTTCAGTGGAGTCAGTCCCCAGGCTCCTGGATTCAGCCTGGCCCTGCTGTGGCTGTTTCTGCCATTCTGGAAGTGAACCAGCAGACAGATTTTTCTGTCTCTCCCCTTCTCTCTCATTAACTACAACTTTCAAATACATAAATAAATAAGATAGATAAAACTTAATAAAGTATGCTATTTTGTAGTTTTCAATCTTGTAAGTAAAGTATGTTGCTGTATTTGCTTTCTGTTTATTTCGTTGAAAGGCACAATCTCACATTCACACACACATACAGACAGAGAAATCTATCCGTGCGTTTGCTCCTAAAATGCCTGCAAGATGTGGGAATGATCCAGGAGTCAGGAAATACAACAGGTCGCCCACATTCTGACAATGGCCAAAGTGCTTAAGCATCCTGCTGTGTCACACGGGTGTTCACTAGCAGTCAGCCTTACTGTATGTCAAAAACCTCCCAGGCTAAGTAATCTCCAGACAACCAGAGGATTAAAACCAAGTATGATCAGCTTTACCAGGTTTTGTGGCTAAAATTCATATGTAACTTTCCTGCTTTAGAGCTGCATACCACTAAACTCTGACACAATAACACAAGTCGTCTAGACACATTTTCATAACATAATATTAGGGTGCACATGCCCTTCATTTTAAGAACTGCAGTCAGCTGAGATCATGGGACCTGCTCCAATAAAATTCAAATGATCAGTTTTGTATTAAAAGAATAAGAATACAGACTACACACAAGCTATATTTATTACAAAAACAAGGTTTCAATGAAAACTGTAGCAGTTCAATAATTATGAAAAGATGTACTCTTATTACTCCAATATGTAAATTCAATAGGGCTCATGCAGAGATATACTAAGATCAATCATTAACTTCTATCATTACCAATGTCTCAATTCATTCGGTGACTACTGTTTTGTCATTAAAATAAATTCTGTGTTTGTAAATTCTATCAAAACTTTTCTTTGTCCATTAAACTAATGGGAAAAAAAACAATATAGTGTGGATCAAATCTGTGATTATTACCTTATATCAGTATATCACCACTACTTATAAAGAAGGATATCCTAAATACATTCAACCTACATTTGATAGGAGCTACACTGATTTTCCTTCCAGCAGGTACACTTAATCATGAATTCTATCTGACTGAGTAAAATTTTCATCATTTCCCCTAATAAAAGCCACAGTGGAACTTGAGTATTGTAGGTTTGCAGTCACTGTCCTTAAATCACTGACTAGTTGAAAGTCAAAGAGAATCTATGTGGGATTAATTTACAGTAAAAATGGGGGCTCCAATGTGTGTTATTACAGTCATTTCTAAACCAACACTCTATCTTAAAAGAGACAGAAGAAGGAAAAAAAAATGACAAGTGGGCAGAAGTCTCAAAATAAATGTCTACTGTGTTTAAGTCTTAATAATTAATCCCTGAAATTAGAAGGAACTTTTGGGATATTAGGTAATATATCTGATCTCTCTCTCTCTCTCTCTCTCACACACACACACACACACACACACACACACTCTTCCTGCAAAGTTCAGCATGCCCTTCACTGACAGCTCTTCCTTTCTAAAACCATGCTTCATGTTTCATTTCTAGAAAAGCTCCTCTGAGTACTAAAAATGAGCTATAGCAACACTGTGTTTTATCTAAGATTATACTACTGAGGAAAATGACATTCTATTCATTATTTTGTACATGAATTACCATATTTTAATGGAACAATTATCTATTCCCTGTGTCTTTCCTGTTAAAATTATGATTGCAGTACCTTTATTTCTCTTTGTAAAAAGTAAGCAAAAAAAAAATTAGACAGTAACACAGATATTTTTAATAATATATGACTATTACTGAAAATAAAATATCTACCTGAATGAGAATCAGGTTCTTCTGCAGATTTATGAATCAGACACAATCCTTTTATTTCCTTCATGAAAACAGTGCTTACATTAGTGCAATCCAAAGCAAAAATTTCATGCTCCACTGGTGTTGATAAACAACAATTCTTTATTCAAATATTCCTTTGAAGGGTGGAGGGTGCTCATTTGCTCTCACATTTTCCAAAGACCAGCTCCCAACTTAGACTACTAGCTATTTAAATCAACAAAAGGTTTGACCAAAAGGTGTGAGTCATTCAAACCCTGATGGTGATAATGCATATTACTTCAGTTACAAAAATAATATGGTAATGTAAATGTAATGACAACCAAATACTTTCTTACAGTTCAACTTTATTAGTGTATACCTGTTGCTCAACATATCCTTCACTAACTCAAAATTTTACACTATAGTCATTAAATGACTAATTTGTACACACGCATGAATGAAATCAGAGAGCAAATGCATGCATTCTTACATAGAGAGTGTTCACAAAAAATCTAAATTTATTAAAACATCAATGTCTGTCAATAAAAGGATGATCCTACTGAGAGCATAAATTCGAAAAAAAAAAAAAAAGCCAAAGGTAGCTCCTGGAAATTAACCTAATTCATGAGTATCATTTAAAAATATTTCATTTCCCTTGTCTGAGACTTAACAATAACACAAAAAGCATTTTCCTTTTCCTCTGATTGAACATCAATGCAGTATCACCTCAAGGAAACATAATTGCTGCAAATGCTAAACTTCCATTACTGTTCAGTTTCTGCAGCATGCAACTTTGAAAATGATTACCTGATTTATGAAAATCCAGTCAAAAGTTGGTGCTGTAGCATAGCAAGTAAGGCTGCTGCTAGTGGCACCAGCATTGAATATGGCACTGATTCAAATCCCAGCTACTCCAGTCCAACTCATTTGCCTGTGAATACATTGGTGAGAGCAGCAGAGGATGGGCCAAGTGCTCAGGCCCTGGCACCTACACAGGACACCTGGAAGAAGCTCCTCAGCTCCAGGCTTCAAAGTGGCCCAGGTCTGGCCATTGCAGCCATCTGGGGAGTAAGCTAGCAGATTACTCTCCCTTTTCTCACTCATTCTCTCTTTTTGTAACTCTTTATAAACATTTTTTTTTAATAAAATTTTTTTAAAAGGAAAAGAATTAATCTAGACCCTAACTAGATATTGTGTTAGCTAACATCCGCACCATCTCAGATAAAATTATTTGAAAATACAAAGGCAGCCGACTTACCTACCTATCCACACTCATGTACACATTTCTGCAGTTTAATTGGACAGATTGCACAATGACATAAAATTGAATGGTGGAGAGAGGAAAGGCAAAGGCAGTCATTTTCTTTTTTAGTGGAAATCTACTGTTTTCCACAGTAACAAGCTGCCACTGCAATCAAGTTCCATTGACAGCACACTGACATAATGTGGCTACTAATTCCTCTGAACTAAACCATAAAAAAATAAATAAATGAAGGTTCACATGAAACTCAGTGCCCACCTGACACTATTGGCTTGCTCCCTAGACTGTCGGTCAGCTTTCCTAAGTCCTGCTGCAAGAGCTACATATTCCTACGCAGACTATCATGTAAAGGTCTATCTTTAAGAAAAATAATAGATGCATAATTTTATTTATGAGGTGATAGTTTCCTTCCACAAATATCAAAATAGATACCATTAAAGTGGAGAGGAAAATATGAAATCTTTCTGTAAGGATTTATTTAAGATCATTTGTGGTAGATTGGGAAGCAGCCCTTTACATTTAATCAGGTAAGAAAACTATCAATAGAGGTAAGATATTTTCAAGTTCATGGTCAGGAAAACATTT
Organism: Ochotona curzoniae; assembly: GCF_017591425.1. Taxonomy (NCBI): domain Eukaryota; kingdom Metazoa; phylum Chordata; class Mammalia; order Lagomorpha; family Ochotonidae; genus Ochotona; species Ochotona curzoniae. The sequence goes on from NW_024464920.1 coordinate 20,053,935, forward strand.
GTTAAAACGTCCTGGCTATTTGGGAATAAACACAACTAGTGATATATATATTTTGCAGAGACAGTAATTATTCACTTGTTTTTATATATTTCCCAACATCAATCTTTTTCCAGATTTAGTGTTAACTTCTGTATTTTTAGCATCAAATATGAATGTAGGTAAGTTTTGGTAAATAGACCTTGACAGAAAAAAAGCCCTACAAATAATCTTCCTCTTATGTTAGGAACATTTTCTAATGCTCTAAGCATTCACTTTATAGTTCATTTTACAAAGAATATAGAAACCTCATCTTCCCAAAGATCAATTCTCGTGATATAATCCAGTAGGATTTATCAGGATAAAAAAATATGTACAATACCAAGCACTGCCCTTCAGCTGTAGACATTCACTTGAACCTAAAGACTAGAACCATTTTTAGAAAGCAAGCCTAATTTTTGCAAATGAATTTCATCAATTTTTAACCTAGATTTTATGTTCCCTCTCAAATGCTCATAAAGTACAGACAGTGGAAAATAATGAGCCACATGGGTTGATGTAAATCATGTAAGTAAGGGAGTGCTAGCTGACCATTTACACGCCGAGGCTACCAGGCCATTCCCAGGGTCACAGGACAAAGGCTCTGTGCGGAGGGGATCAGAGTTCAGATAATCCACACGCTCACAGCTGTGCATGAAGCCATTCCTCAAAAGCAGCGGCAGGACGGATTTACTTTTCATGTTTTCTAAAATATGTATTTTAAAACTTAAGATGAGAATTTATTTCTCAAAGTTAACCTAGACGGAGATAAAGAACAAATAAGGGGCTAGTGTTGTGACATAGAAAATAAAGCTGCAGCCTAGGAAAGTGGCATGCGATACGGGCTCCAATTTGAGCTTCCATTATTCCACTTCCAATCTAGATGTCTGCTAATGTGTCTGGAAATAAAGCAGATGTTGGCCCAAATGTTTGGATCCCTGTGAGAGGTGGCATGGAGCACCTGGCTTCTACTTGACCCAGCTCTGGCCTTTGCAGTCATTTGAGAAAAGCATGAGCTGGTGAACACTCTCAGTCTCTTTGTTCTCTGTATCTATGCCTTTCAAATAAATATATCAGAAAAAAAAACCTAAAAAAAGAAATAACTGAGTGAACAAACTGCATATATGAGTGGATCTTCAAAAGATTCACGACAAACAACGAATTGTAAAAAAGCGTATTAAGCACTTCAAAAAATGCTCACACATAGAAAACTTAAGCTAGCTTATTATGTTTGAGAAGAACTGGAGTACTAAGAAGGATAGACTATGAATTTGAAAGGACCCTGTATTAGTACAATGTGAATTCGTCTAAACTGAAACAAGAACAAACATTTAACTTCTGATGAAGCCTGGGCAGAAAGACAGTGAAATAATTGAGGTTTTATGAAAAGATTATGGAGAACACAGTCCAGAACAATCAGCAGTTTGTGGATGAACTCATCTTAAGAAGGGGATGGGACAATGTTCAAAATAAAGCCCATAGCAACTTATCATTAATCTTGTTCATGTGCTAATGGACAAGGGCTAACAGCTGACAACCAAACTAACCATCAGGATCATAAATATCTCAACTGACTTACATGATTTGACTGAAAGGGCCAACACTGTTTCACTAGCGTCCCTGCTCACTGCTCTCTAAACAAGAGCAATTCTGTAAGAATTATGAAGAGAAATCATTAAGCATCTCTGCTGCAGTCTTGATGAATCGTTTCTAACTTGTTTTCTCATCTTTAAGTCCTTTAGTTAATGCACAGTAGACAACATACACATGATAAGATTAAGCGAATCCTGAGTCCTTAGAGATGTACTAAATCACCTAGTAAATTGTGTTCAGCTTGATGGAGTTTTGATAAAAAATATTTTTCATTTTTCATTTTTTTGTGTGTTTCTGGAATGGAGAGGGAGCATCTGTTGGGAGTGAGTTTTGCCCCCATCCCCTCCCCACATTCCCACCCTGCACAAAACACCTGCTGCCTCAGCTCTATCTCCTCTGGGGCAGGTCATTTTTAATCTTTTAATTATACTTTCCAGATACTTTTCAAGTTCCTCTGTTTCAGAGAAAATAATTTATGTGCTTTGAATGCTAAACAGAAAAGGTTACATTTTATGCAATCCAAGAAGTTTGACAAAGAATACTATGAGAGGAACAAAGCTGCAGAAACACTCTCAGGGCTGATGAAACCGGGCTGTATGAAAATGTGTGAGAGCAGATTTGAGAGACGGAATATTTACATTAAGGCAAGTAAGAATGCCAATGCCACAGCTCAAAGGCAAGCGGAGTATTAAAGGCTCAATGAATTCAACATATAGTTCAAAAGAAAACCTGCGATGTAATACCTCATTGAACAGAGGAAACAAGACAAAGAAACTGTTAGTACTTCAGACCTAGGAATCAAGCAAATTGCGGCACTAACATCACTCATATACACACGGCAAACAATATAACACTAGAACAGGTACTTATTTTTACTAAAATCAGGACCTCCTGCATCTTGAGTTTGCACCTGCTGGCCATAGTCAGGCTTCCCTCTGATCCTTGCCATGCTTTTGAGCATTTCTGCAACGACTCTGTACATGTCTGGACAAAACTTACCGGTTTGCCACCAGTGATCTAGGACAGGCACCCGGAAGACCTTTTTGGACCACTCCAGAGTCTCCACATCACATCGTTCTCCAGCTACAAAGAGTGTTTTGAACCTAAACGTAAGAGACAGTAAATGAAAACTATCCTTTCGAATCATTGTCATCTCAAATTTTTAAATGCTGTGAAATACGCAAATAATATCAGAGGAAAGTAGCCCTATTGCTGATGTATCATTACGCAGAATGGTTAAAGATATCACTTACTTGAGCCCAAATGTAACCAAATGCACATGATGGAGCTAGAGTAATATGTTTCAAAAATTAAACAACTCAGAAAATCAGTGTTCAGAACAGCTATTTTGATCTCTATCTGCCATCATCTTCTAATGATCAAAGTAAAACTTTTCCTCCTCAATATTACCCCTAATTTTAATTCCAAGTTTGAATGCTATACTCTACCTAACAATATATGGGAAAACACACTCGTGTCAAATAAGAAAAAGTGGGGAAAGGAGGGAGAGAGAAGTATAGAGAAAAAGGGTTTTAGTTGTTTTTTGAAAAACACTCAATGCGTTATTTTTCTACATATTTTCTTGATTAAAAAAAGCTACACTATCTTCTAACATAAATACTCAGGGACTAAAATTATTTTTAGATAGGGTATTCAATGTTTGGAACACTGTAGCTACAGCCATGAACATTACCTTACTCAGTATGCTCCAATTTAAATAAAATTTGAGCCACAGTTACAAGGAATATATGCAGTATAAAAATTCTAGTGGCTAAACGAGAGAAGCCAAAATAAGTTCAAACTCATTTTAGCAATATATTTGATAAAAACCAAATTTATATATAATATTTCTGCATATAATAAAACTTACTAGTGAAACGTTTTCTTTTTCGTACAAAGTCTCAATTTGGATTTATAATAGTTTTAGAACTTAGTAGGCACATGTGACTTGAGGCAGAATAGAGCTAGATCATGATTTTCCAAAGGGGAATACTAGTGTAGACGTAGAAAAGTTTTTATTCAACAGTTGTAACGGTTTGGAAGTATCTTCGGTGCTCCCTCTTAGTACCACAATATTAAAAGCCCAGGCCCTAGTGTGGTGAATTTGGAGGCTGTGGATGCTCTAGGAGAAACTTTCTGTGGTACATGCTTAGGTCATCCGGTCATGAGGAATTCTGCCTTCATCCACTTGAGATTATTGAAAAGGTATTCTGAGAAGAAAAAAACTGTACCCTTCTGTGCTGCCGCTCTGTCTCTTCTCCCAATAAAGGATGTGCTAACTCACTTTCACATGTACTTGTATACCCATCCTTTACCATAACACCAGAACTAAACCATGCTAACTAGCATCATGACCTTTACACCTTTACTTCTGGAGCAGTCTTCCTCAGGTATCTCATAGTGATGAACAGGTAGAAGATACAATGCCACACACAACAGCAGCAATAACTTCATCTAGTTTGGATGCACGAGCATATGTAGGCATGCAAGTATTAAATGACACTAAGAAACTTCATTATTCAATATTTTATAAATAGCTTACCATCACAACAGCTTTGAATATTAGGGGTTTACATTTAGAGTTTGGGTTGGGTTAAAATGCACATGTATATGAAAATGACAGGCAAAAATAGCATTTTAGTAGCTGCCCTGTGACATAGTTCTCAACAACACAGCCGAAATCTCCCAGGAACTTTCCTTTAACACAGTGATTATTTTTAAAAATGCACTGATAAAGACAGAGAAATCAATTATCAGGTAAGAATACATTTCTGCTCTTGCTAAGAAACCAAAAATGTGCTTATAATTACAGACTAAAAGTGGATTACCAAACATGACTGTATCTGAGAGAATTGTTTTAATAGAAAGAAATTATTGCATTACTAAAAGCAAGTTAAAATAACGAAAATTAATGCACTCTAAAAGCTCTATGATTTGAAGTCATGTAAAAACAAGATTTGAAATGCCAACACCATACTGTTAACACCAGGATTGGCAAGTCTTAACATATTTTGAATTGTATCTTACTCAAACAGTTTCCTGATGTTTTATAAAATATCTTTGATGAAGGCCTTTGTGCACTTAAAAATTTGTATTAAAATTTCTTAAGTTATTGATATCCAATATTGACAGGCAACAACTGACAGAAAAGAGTGCCACAAGTATCACAGATAACATTTGCAAAATCTCTGGGGCCGCAGGTGACTGTAAGCAACTGCAGATGGTCAGAACGTTGTGCCTCTGCTTTATGTGAGCAAATGATACTGAGGGCACAGAAGTCAAAAATGTGAAGTATTGATGACACGATGGAAAACACCATAAGTTAAAAAACATTAACCCACAGTACACACTATAAAGCTTACATTTGTTACTGTGGTTTTTTAAGCTGGCTGGCTGTTGTTTTTCTCCTTACATTTTAATTATATTAGCAATATTATGGAAGCAATTATCATGCTAACACGAATAAGCACAATGGAAAGGTATGATATTCTATTTATTGGAAGCATAGGAAATATTGTAAACTCATTAGCAGTTTAGAAAAGCATCAACATAATGCAGATTGTTCTGTTCCATAAATATGCTAGAAACTAACAAGCTATTTGTTTTAGGACTCTGCATAAAAACATTGATTTTTTAAAATCAATTGTTGATTGTCAACTGTGTAGCATTAATAAAGCTTATATTTTGGAATAAAACTTAACTATGCAACAACTTTAACTCCTATAACAAATATTTAAGCAAATGTACTTAACACTGAATTCCTCTTAGTGAACAAAATCATGCTAGGTAATGTGCTGTAAGCAGACTGGTTATCTCAATTACTGAAGTATAGCTTCAAATCAATTAAATCCTTAATTGTACATAAGTGATATTCTCACATAATACTTTATACCAAAATATGAGGAAGCCTGCTGGAAGGTAACTATCCAATCTCAAAACAGGTAAACAGTGTTCTAACAATATAAACGGATACAAAATTGTATAACCAAATACACAACAGGGAAAAAAAAAGACCTTAGGGAAAAAATTACAGAAAATCAGATAGTCTCATTATCAGACATAAACTTTAAATAACTCTAATGTATGTGCTTATGAAAATACATATATGACATTACCAGGTAGCCAAAAATTCTTCAATAATAATGTCAAACTGAAGTTTTTTTAACTGAAAAGTACCCCCAAAAAATAAACTTGCAAAGTCAGTGAAAGACTAGACTCAATTGAAAATATTTGCTACCCAAAATATGAGTTAGAAGAAAACCCACCAAATGCCAACTGGAAAGCAAAAGGATAAAAAATTTAAAGTGATCTAGTAGATGCCAATGGTACTATAAAAAAAAGCTATAAAATGTAATAAGCATCAAGTTTAAAGAACCAGAAGCAGTATTTGAAGATTAACAAATGAAAACATTTAAAAATAGATTTAAAAAGACCAATACAAAAAACAATTTGAATTATAAGGTACTGAACTCATTATACTTGCCCACAATGCAAACTCCAGGACCATAAAATTTTCTTGGTAAATGTTACAAAGAATTCATTTAAATACAATTAATTTTAGAAAAATTCTTTCAGATAATAAGGGAATAAGATTTTCCAGCTATGTTTTTTTAACATCACCACAAACACAAAACGAAAACCAATGATAATACAATCATACATTCTGGTGAAAACAGGAAAACTCTAGAATAATCATAAATTGCTAATATGTAAATTATTTTTAAAGATTTATTTGAAAGGCAGAGTTAACCAGAGACAGAGAAAGCTTCCAGCCATATATTTTCTTCCAAAAGGGCTACAACATTCCCTGCTCCAGTGCCTCAGTGGTACAGAAGGATGGCCCAGGTGCTTGGGCCCCTGTACCAGTACAGTGGCCTTCCCTCACTATTTCTGCTTAAGGTATACATTATTCATTATATATATATATACATATATACATATATATACACACACATTATAAGTCTACATTATATAATTATAATATATGTATACTTTCATATATATATATGAAAGTCTTTTTAAAGACAATAATGTAGACTTGCAATCACAAATAGTATTTTAAGAAATATAAAACCTGCCATACACCTAAAGTGAGATCAGTTTCATGGCTTACCAATTTACTGGAGATGCATATATCAATCTTAAAATTTTGTATTTATTAAACAGCACTTTCCAAGATGTTTATCAAGACTACCACAGAAAGATACACTGAATATCTTTTTAAAGTAAATGGAAGATGTGTAACATTTTAACTGTTAAGTATAATTTATTTCCCTTTAGCAGTCTTATCCTCACATGTATCTGCCAGTAAACTCGTGCTTTCAATTTTCAACCCTGGTTTCTACATCTGCACTGCAACACTTTCATATTCATGTGTCTAATTTCCTCAGCCCTGTCAGTGTTAGCCCAGGGTCACAGAAACCTCAATTGTTCTCCCATATTATCAGTCTCAACTTGCTTTCTATTTAATAAAAAGAACTTCTCCCTAGGCTGAAGTTTTTATTCTAGCAATGGAGGGAAAAAATGAAAACCAAACATTTTGTTGTTTTGAAGCATAATACTGGCACAGAGGTCATATTTCTCTAAGTTCTAAAAGTTATTGAACTTTACTTTTTCGAAGAATGGTAATTGGCAGGAATCTAAAAATGGCTTAGTAATAAGAACTAGATGCTTCAATTTCTCACACGCAGCTCTACGACATTCCAAAGGCAGCCAAACAGTCGCTCCAGCGCTCACAGGAGCACATTCAGAGCTTTGATGATGGAAATGGTAGTACTTTCTCAAGATGCTTTGGCTTTGTAGATGCTCTCATTTGTGCGAACCTTCACAGTCACAGCTACTGAAACAGAAAAGTTACTTCTTTGGCTGTCAGCATCTATGTTAAAATGGATGTGTGTGTTCATGCACTCACTCCTCCCTCACTCACAAATCCATATGCCCTTTGATTTATCAGCATGATTTATCTTGTCTCGATTCAAATGTGCATGTAGAAAAAGAGGAAGTTTCTCTCATGAAATGTTTAACTTCTCCAGAAAACTTACAAGGGTGGAGAGCAATATAATGAACTTGTATGTACACAATTTGCAGTTTCATGACTGCAAAACGATGTATTTCCCCAAAACCTTTCTATTTTCCCCCCACACACCTGCCTGCACAGCCCAGCAGGTACCCAGTTTTTCATTTTAATGTAGTTTTGCTTTCTGCCCTTTTATGTATAAATAAACAAAGCTTAACATTTTGATTTTTTTCAGATTATTCTTATTATACAAATGATGAATCAGTTTTGCTTAATTTTAAGAAATGTGTGAGATGTATTTCATACCTGAATAAACTCATTTCTGAGGCTCTGCTTTTGCTACATGCCTGTGCATTCATTCTGCATAAATATAACACAAAATACTATTTTTATACTGTCCCGTTATTGCATTAGACTTAGCAGCAGCCACTTTTTAATCTATTTATTTACTTAGGTTTTCAAGTATGATTCATTGCCCCCATTTGTTAAATTTTTCTCATTCCTATCAATTCTTATTAGTACTGGCTGGGTCATTTACCTGGGACATAAGTTTATCTAATATTACTAGCTGCTTATTAATCTATACTTATAGTAACAAGGTTAAAAAATTCTGCCTGTGATATCCTCACTAGTATGTGTCACTGGTAAAAATTAATATTTGCTTACAAAGAGGAAGTAAAATGCCATTGTTGTAGATTCATTTTCTAGTTCCTTAATGATCTCGAATATTTTTAATATTTCATGTTATCCCAGTTCCCTTTCCATAAATTAGCCATCTAAATATTTTGCCTATTTGCCTATTAAAATGTTTTCCTGATTTCTTTTTTTAAAAAGATTTTTTATTGGAAAGTCAGATATACAGAGAGGAGGAGAGACAGAGAGGAAGATCTTCCGTTCACCGATTCACCCCCTCCAAGTGGCTGCAAGGGCCGGAGCTGAGCCCTTCTGTAGCCAGGAGCCAGGAGCTTCTTCCCTTTTCCTCACATGGGTGCAGGGTCCCAAGGCTTTGGGACACCCTCAACTGATTTCCCAGGCCACAGGCAGGGAGCTGGATGGGAAGTGGGGCTGCCAGGATTAGAACCAGTGTGTTATGGGATCCCAGTGCATGCAAGGTGAGGACTTTAGCCACTAGGCTACCATGCTGGGCTCCTGATTCCTTCATACAAATATTTTTCCTAATGGTTTGTAAATTATGCTTTAAAGAAGCATTCCGTATAAAACACATAAAATGGTCATTTATGTTTCCTTCTGAAAACCTGAATCCCTTGTTTTTTAGTTTTAGCCTTTAACCCTACCAATATTTATGTATGTATTTAGCATACAAATATTATAGGAAGTGAAATTTCTATAAATATAACCAATTATCTCAGCACTATTTATTAAAGTCTACGTTTACTTTCATTTGTTAAGCCACTTTCTCCATAAATTAGTTTCTTACATTCTATTTGTTAATTCTTGTTCCAATGCCTATTTTCAGTAGAAGTAGTTTAAATCAAATTTCTCTGTCAAATAGAAGATGACTTCCCAGGAAACGTGGGAAGCTTGCAACACCCAGAATCTCACATCATACAATGGTTCAAATCCCGACTGCTCTACTGATCCAGCTCTGCCCTGCCCTGCATGGGAAAGCAGAGTAGGGGCTCAGGGACTTGGGTTCCCCTCACTTGCAGAATATCCAGACGGAATTCAGGCGTCTAAGCTTTGGCCTGGCCCAAGCCAGGCTGTTTCGGCAATTTGGTAACTGAACCAGTAAAGGGAAGATCTCTTTCTCTCCTGATTCCCCTTTCTCTCCCGATTCCCCATCCACTTGATCTTCAAATATGAGAAATCTTTAAGAACAAAATAAACTAAAAAAAAAAAGCAAAACGAACAAACAAACTAACTAAAAAATAAAGCACAACCTGCCTCTTACATTTTACCCACATCTATTTAATCTTTTCCGTTTTTGGAGTAAGCTTTTAGTTAAGATTTATCTACTTACTTATTACAGCTACAGAAGGGAAGTTACAATTATTATAGATAATAATTACATAAATTTAATAACACATTTCTTCAATTTAACCACTACTGTTTTTTGGATCTTAACTGTTTCCCTTTAATTTTTTTTCTCATATAAAAATTTTCGTATTCTAAGTTCTTATCCCTTCGTAACAATCTTTCTGCTTTCCTTTTCTGAAATTGATACGTGATGTCTTTTCAGCTCCTCAGTCTTCTCTCCCAAGTTTCTTGTCTATTCTATCACTTCAAAAATGTACTTCTCTGGGCCTGGCAGCGCGGCCTAGCGGCTAACGTCCTCACCTTGAATGCGCTGGGATCCCACATGAGTGCCGGCTCTAATTCCGACAGCTCCACTTCCCATCCAGCTCCCTGCTTGTGGCCTGGGAAAACAGTTGAGGGCGGCCCAAAGCCTGGGGACCCTGCACCTGTGTGGGAGACCTGGAAGAGGTTCCTGACTCCTGGCTTCATATGGGCACAGCACCAGACGTTGCAGTCACTTGGGGAGTGAATCATAGGATGGAACATCTTCCTCTCTGTCGCTCCTACTCTCTGTACATCTGACTTTCCAATAAAAATAGATAAATCTTTAAAAAAATGTACTTCTCTGCATTGAGTTCTTGGTAGCTTACTTAATATTATTTGTAGGTTTTAGTAGATTATTTGATTATGTCCAGGTATTTTTGTTAGTTTACCCATTCATGCTATTTTTTGTTGCATGTTCCATAATAAAATTTCTTACTTTATGACACTGATACACCTGAGCAAATTCATTTTTTAGTGTTTTCACAACACTTTTAAATGAATCCCATCTGGAATAACTTAATTGTACTAGTGTCAGAATTTTTCATATAATTTAAAATTTTATTTTTCAGGATCTATTTGAAAAAAATGTGTTTTAGTTTTATTTTTGTTTATCTCTCTGCTACACTTGTCCTTTAACAAGATATGTAATACAAGTAATGTCACTATCCCCAAAAAGTTCAATGTCAAAGGTTGTCAACATTCCCAGTGAAACCTGGGACAGCCGTTCTTGTTCCAGGAAAGCTGGTAGGCAGTTTAGTTCAAACACTAGCCACTTGACTTTTTCGGCCTCATTCACACTCCTAGATCAAAGCTTGTTGTGAATCCCATCAGCAGGCAACAACTGCTGTATTATCAGCCTCCTTCTATGTACAGTGACTAAGACTCTACACCCATCTTCAGGCACTGAGCTGCTCTGATTCCAATGAGCAAAGTGGGAAAATACTGAGACCTACAATGCTGACTATGCCTGGTTGTACTTCTAGCAAAACCACTGGCTCTAGAAGATCTCACAGCTTTGCAAACAGAAATGTTTGCCCCATTTTAGGCTCATCTCTAAGTTTTACTTAGTTCTCTACTGAGCAGAAGCTTCTGACCCAAACTATTTCTTTGTAAGGAGATGATAATCATAGCATCTACTTTTAAGAATACTGCGCTGAGGGGGCCCCAGAGCGATAGCCTAGTGACTAAATTCTCACCTTACATGTGCCAGGATCCCATGTGGATGCTGATTCATGTCCTGGCTGCTCCACATCCCTTCCAGCTCCCTGCTTGTGGCCTGGGAAAGCAGCAGAGGATGACCAATAGCCTTGGGACCCTGCACTCGTGTGGGAAGAAGCTCCTGGTCCCTTGCTTTAAATCGGCTCAGCTCTGGGCCTGGTGGCCACCTGCAGAATGAATCAGCAGATGGAGGCTCTTTCTCTCTGTCTCTCCTTCTCACATACATCTGCCTTTCCAATAAAAATAAATAAATCTTTAAAAATAGTATGCTTAAAAGCATTAATATTAATTTTGTTTATTAGCAGTGTTCTGTGGTTAATAAAGTAAATTAGCTGTGCCTCTGTGGTCTGAATAGCTAAACATCAGATCAAAATTGATGTGTCCGTTATTTGTGAATAACTAAAATGCCAGTAGAGGAGCATGATCAGGAGAACTTGCCACAATTTCACTTACACTAAAATCTCATATGCCATGTCTATCCACACTGCTTGAAAACAATAGTGAGCATTTGGTATTATGCAAAGGATGATTTTTTAAAACCAGGTAAGAGGGGCTGTTCTATGGTGTATCAAGTAAAACCATCACCTGCGACACCAGCACCCAGTTAATTTCCTGGCAGCTCCACTTCCCACCCAGCTTCCTGCTAACAGTCTGGGCAACAGAAGATATCCAAGTGCTGGGTCCCTGTCCCTCACTAAGCAGACCCAGAAGACACCCCTGGCTCTGCACTTCAGACTTACCATCTTCAAGCTGTACTCATCTGGGGAGTGAATCAATACATGGAAGGTCTCTAACTCTTGCTTTCAAATAGATATACCTTAAACAAATAAATAAGGGTCGGCATCATGGTGTAGTAGCTTAAGCCTCCACCTGTAACGCCGACATCCTATATGAAAGATCTCTATGTTTCTTGTTGTGTAACTGAATTTCAAATAAATTAAATAATCCTTCAAAAAATATGTATGGATATGTAAGGAAAGCTAAGGAAATGAAAGCCCCATGCCCTACAATCAGGGGGCACCTGTCGGTAACAACACTGCAGTAATTGCAGTTACTACCTTCAAGTCCTTAGAATCAACTTCTGGGTATGGGGAGTTCATAAACACCCTAAGGCATATCCATCAAATTCTACCTTCCTATTCTTTGAGCTGGAATAAATTAAGCTCAATTGAACAAACAGGAAGAGGGCAAATATAATGTTTATTTTATGAACACCCTTTTAGTGAAAGTATTTTACACTGTCATTCCATTTTATGTAAATATACACTGATATGTGATTTTCCTGAAGAGAGGAAAAATAAAAATACCACCCTCAGCCAAATTGCAAAATGTCTTATGCAAAGTAATGTCTGACACCCACTTAAATCCTCTGAGTCCTAATAATGTAACACTCAAACACTCTTGCACTCAACAAAGACGCAAACTGCCTTACATCAAGCCCATTTTTTTTACTTCAAACCACAAAAATCTCTCAAATTAGTCTAGGATAGTGACCTGTTTCACAGAGTTCAACGAGAATCGATTGAGAAAGCTACCTGGAAGACAGAAATTACTATAATTATATTTGAATATACCTATCCTTAAATAAAAATGGATGCCAATAAACCAGCAGAAAAATATCTGGACTATTCAGAGCACAGTATTACAGAAGTAAGACAATCTGCTTCACTCTTTCACGACATGTAAGCTGGACTCGAATCATCACATTTTATCTGTGTACCTTAATCTAAATATTTTCCCTCTGTATTTCTATTGCCAAGATAGGCGAATGCTTATTTTACAAAGATATATATGTTTGTGTATTATTCATAAAAACCAGCACTTATGTCCTTAAGGAAAATATAATTAGGGTAGGTAAAGAAGAAAAGTAGGTATTTTGGTAAGACTTGAACTGAAATAAACATGATATAGTAATCTTAAGTATTTATACTGAGGTTAGAATTCCAACTAATTTAAAACTGTCTTTGGAAATCATTTTAAAAATCATTGAAATTCTTTTGGGCCTTTTCCACAGAGGTAAAGCAGTAGCAAACAAACCAGAATGCTCAGTGATTCATGTAAACTGCCCTGTGTTCCCCAACTTCACCTTGTCAGTGAGTACTGCTTCCCCAAGGCTGCCCCAGGGTCCTGCTGACGGATGGCTCTAATGGCGGTTGGTGCTGTAAACAGGGCAGCCACTCCATGTTCCGCAAGCACGCGGAAATAAGCACCAGCATCTGGTGTTCCCACAGGCTTTCCCTACAATGAGATTCATTTAAAATGCCATTGAGTAAAATGCCTCATATTTCATTGACACATCAATACTTGCACATTTAATACAATAGCATTAATCACAACGGGTTCTCAACGAGTCTTCACTTAAAAATATTCCCATTTTCTATAATAAATAAGACAAACCAAGTACCCATGCAGATGAAAAGCTCTTTGGTTCATTTCAGCATCCTAAAACCTTCCCAGCATTATTTTCTTCAAGCTTTGAAAGATGTAAGATCAGAAAAATATACCAAGGTCATATTAAAAACATAAAGCACTCTCCTTTCCCCTTCCCCATACCCACCCCCCATGGTGGATTCCTCCACCTTATTGCAGTATTACAATTCAAATCCAGTCATAATTCTTTCATTGCAAGCATGCAATTTGCATAGTGTCCAGTATCTTATTGTCGAGATAGATTCAACAGTTTCTCAGGGAGACCATCTCTGGTCTGAAGGCAGAGCTTGCAGAATATTGTCCCAACCCATTAAAAGCCACAAGATAACATCAACCACGGTTTACAGCCTTATGGAGTTAACTGACATGGTATTGAGTGACCAATATGATTAGAAAGTGCAAGTTCTTAACCACATCCTGTGATTGCTTCATTGACATTTCAATTTTAGTATATACACAAACTTTAAAGTTAAACGTCTGACTCCAAGGAACTGCCCTGATTGAAAACAATCCAATGAGATATCCCTATATGTAACCTATGTTTTACTTAAAATGACACACATAGCTGATAGCAATGTCACATTTAAATATAATAATTTTGGCAAACTACAAAGCTAAAACTAACATCAGGCTGTATTAATAGATATTTCTACAAGTTTGGAAATGAGTAAGATAACAAATCAGTACATGCAGAAATTCTAAGTGATTCTAAGATCTAAACCAACCCAGCCATATGCTAAAAATTCCATAATCAATTCCCATCAGTATCAATTTCCTGTATGTTTAATGCAAGGAATATAGAATGTTAATACATATTTTCAAAAGTTTTGGCAGAGATTTGGATAAACAAAGAAAAATTACTTTATCTTGAAGAATGTATTTAAGGCTTAAAAGTACTCAGGTATCTCAATTTTGGTAAATCATATTTGTCCAGAAAATTTATCCATATCTTCTAGATTTCTCAACTTATTGGCATCCAGCTTTTATACTTCTCAATTACTTTATTTATCACTGTGGCATCAAAGGTAACACATCCCTTTTTTGATTTTGCTGATTTACTCCATTTTTTTTTTTGGAGATTAGTTAGGTCAATGGTTCGCCAATTTATTTATGTTTTCCCTAAAAAACATGCACTCAATTACACCGAACTTCATGGCTTTTTTAAAAAAACCTAAATTATCCAAAGATGGAAAATGAAAGAGTAATAAAGGCCTTTCCAATAAAGAAAAGCCTAGGAGCAGATGGCTTTACTGAATTCTAACAAACTTATAATGGAGAAATAATTTTAATTCTTCTCATGCTATACAAATAGATTTAAAGGGAAAGGAGAGAATTCCCCCAGCTTCACCTTAAGTCCAAAAATCAGAAAAGGATATAACTATAACAAAGGAAGAATTATATACCAACATCCCTGAGCAACACAGATGTAAAAATTCTTAGCAAAATACTAGCTACTCCAACAACACATACATTTAGAACAAGTGTGGTTCAACATACACAAAACAATGAACCTGCTACTTTACACTCAAAAACTGAAGAGTAAAACCCAGGTATCATTCAATAGATGCAAGGAAAGCATTTGATAAATGCAATGTCCCTTCATGATAGAAACAATAAGAAAGCTGCAAAATATGACAAACCTACAGTGAACATCATCTTCAATGTGGGATTGGTGGAAACATTTCTTCTGAGATTCCACAAGGATAACTACTCTCATTCATACAATTCATTACAGCTCCATAAGCTTTAGCTACAACAATTAGGCAAGAAAAAGAAACCAGGGGATAAAAATTAGAAATGAAAAGTCAAATTACCCTGTTTATAGATGACATGATCTTATGTAAAAGGAACTCAAAAACACCATTACAGCTCCTTTCAAACTCATAAGAAATTTCAGTAAAGTTGCACAAAATAAAATCAACACACAAAAATCATTAGCCTTTGTATACACAAAGAATTCCATAGCTGGAAAAGAACTTGTAAGGAAAATCCCTTTAACAATAGTTATACAAAAAAATAAATAAATGTATACCCTGGAATAAATGGAATGATGAATGTAAAAGATTTCTACAATGAAATTTTTGAAACAAAAAGAGATATAGAAGAATACCAAGTAAGGTAACATCTTTCATGTTTGTGGATTGAAAGAATATAGTCAAATATCCATATTATCTAAACAATTTACACATGCAATATTATCCCAACCAAAAAATTAAGGAAGCGATCCTCAGATTTAAACAAAAGGATCCTAAAATCCATACGGAGACCCTAAAGGCCTGGAATATCTGGAGTCATAGCAGTATCAGATTTCATGACATAATATAGAACAGTATAATTCAAACAAACTGAGACCGGCACAAAGATAGACCTATAACCAATGGAACAGAACTAGAACCCAGAAATTAATCTACTCATTTAAACCAACTAATATCTGCCAAACAAGCTAAGATCACTCTCTGAAAAAAGGACAGACTCTTCAAGAAACGGTGCTGGGATATACATATGCAAATGTATGAAATAAGAACCCTATCTTGCATCTTCCATAAAAATTAACTGAAAATGGGTTAAATCTGTCACTTGAAACCATAAATTATCAGAGGAAAACATTGAGGAAGCTATGCAAGATTCTGAGATCAGCAATGACTTCTTGGAAAAGATCCCAAGAACATATGTAGTTAAAGCCAAAATAGACAAATGAAATTACATCAATCCAAAAAGCTTTTGCAAGCAAAGGAAACATTCATTGAACTAAAGAGACAACAACAGAATTAGAGAAAAGATCTGTAAATTCTGCAATTGTTAAAGGATTAATATTTTAAAAATATCAAGAACTCATTTAAGAGCACCATGAAAAACCCCAGTTAAGAAATAGCAAAGGACAAGGACAGACATATATCAAAGAATGAAACACAAATGGCCAACATACCATGGAAAAACACTCATGATCATCAGCCATCAAGGAAAAGCAAATGAAAATCATGAGTTATCATCTCATCACAGTTAGAATAGCCATCCTCAAAACACTCAAAAACCAATCCATGCTGATGAGGATGTGAAGAAAGGAGTCGCCTAATTCACTACAGATGGGAATGCAAACTGGTACAATCATTGTGGAACACAGAAAGGTGAAAACAGATCTAACATGTGATTGGCCATCCCACTCCTGGGAACATATACAAAGAAAATGACATTTGCATATCAAAAGTCATCTGAACCCCATGTTTATATCAATTCAATTCATAATAGCTAAGATATGGAATCAATGCAGTGCCAGTCAAGGGACAACTGAATACAGAAAGTGTAGTTTCTGCCAAATGGAATATTACTCATCCATGTAAAAGAATGTAATCCTGAATTTTGCAGAATAATGGATTCAATTGGATACCATTATGTTCAGTGAAAGAACCAGACCCCAAAAACAAATGCATTTTCTCTGATTTGTGGTAGCTAAGAATAAAAACATCTAAATTTTTAAGAGTGATTTTATTACTGTTTATAGTATTTGATCAGATTTCTATGGAGCAGTGATCTAATTTTTACTCTAAAAAAAAAAAAAACTCATTCATTTTTATTTGGAAGGAAAATTTAAAGGAGAGGGATTGAGAAAGCTCTTCCTTCCACTGGTTCACTATCCAAATGGCCGAAAAGCCTGGAGTTCATCTGATCAGAAACAAGGAACCTCTCCTGGGTCTTCCATGTGGAACCAGAGGCCCATGGATCCTCGCCTGTTTTCCCAGGCCATAAGCAGGAAGCTGGATTTGAGGTGTAGCAGCTGAGAAAGGAACCAGCACCCATATGGTATACCAGTGCTAGCAGGTTCAGGGTTAGTGTTTTGAGCCAAAGCATCAGTCCATTACTTTTCTCTTTTTAAACCATACTTATGAATTATTAAGCAGGTGATCATAAGTAAATTTAAAATATGTTATCTCAAATATTTTTTAAAAAGGAAGGAAAAGGAACAAAGGAGGGAAAAAGGCATAAAAGCACACTTATTTTCTTAGAAATATACCTTGGCAATGTATAATATCTGTTCTTGTTACATTATTAAAACAGTTTTGTAAATTTTTAAAGTGTTGAAGTAAATGAGGAATTTCTAAGATAAGGGTTCCTGTATGGAATGTTTGCTAAACTTGTCACATCACATTTAAACTTTCTATGGATCAAATATCCTATAAAATACACAAGGCCAAAATGAGCTAAAGTTAAAATGGTGAAGAATTTGTTACCAAAATAGTCAGGGAAGGCCCAAACACACATGCATATGCATATACACACACAAATAACTTATGCAAATCTGAAGTAAACTGTCGAATAACTTAGATTCAATATCTAATTTGAAATTCTAATTCCTCACTGAAAGGATACTGTTTAGCTTTTAATTTGAAAATGATTATCTTGAATACATTTAGTGTAATTATGTTCCTTTTGAATAATTTCTTTAGATTTTTATATTCTACTGCTCCCTAATAACACAGATGCATACCCACAAAAACTACTTAGTGTAATCAAAATTAATTTTTATTAACACAGCCATCCCAAAGCAATTGCTTATTTCATTACCGCTTCATACTGGTCAGCATATTCAAACATTACAAAAAGTTACTAGATACCATCTAGCAATTCATGTACTTAATGCTGTGAGTCTCCAAGTACATTTGTCAAAAAATGAATCAGTAACTAATTCTTTATAAGAAAGGAAGGTAAATATTGCTTTTCTATTCTCCAATGTGTCATAGGCACTAATTAGTCTCTTGAGTCCTAGAGTGTGACTTTGGAAACCTGATCTCATAAACACTTCTTAACTAGTGTTGGGCAAGCAGCTCTCCTGTGTGCCTCCATTTTCTTACATGCTAAGAAAAGGCTTCCTTTGGTAGATCAAAGGCACTGAGATAAAAGTTTTAAATAGTTCCACCTCCAAAAAAGACAGAAAATGGAATTGTATTATGTTGGCATAGAACAATAATGATACGCTCCCTAAGGCTTATTAATATCATAATGAAAATGCTATACCACATATGACTATCTCCACAGAACACAACTTGATGTATTCTACTGTATCCTTAATTAAGTACGTTTAATATTAACAATAATGACAGGCTACTAGAAATAATACAGGATGATAATTTACTGCAGTTCTGACCCATCTCAAACAAATTCTATTATTATTATTACCCTTACTGAGCTTCCAAGTCATGGTAAGACACCATTAGCACTAGGAAACTAGGAATGATTCACAAACCCTCATAGTGCACCTTTATAGGCTAGTTGAACTCAGAAATTTTCCGTTTACTCTATTGTTCAATTCCCCAAAATTCCATTTGATGTTACAAACAGAACTAACCCCAATCCTCTACAAGCTCTTCAAAACAATAGAGGAGGAAGCAACCCTCCCAAACTCATTCTATGAAGCCAACATCACCTTAATCCCAAAACCGGACAGAGAACCATCAGAGAAGGAAAACTACAGACCTATTTCTCTGATGAACATTGATGCTAAAATTCTCAACAAAATCCTAGCAAATAGAATTCAAAAAATCATCAGACAGATCATTCATCCGGATCAAGTAGGATTCATCCCTGGAATGCAGGGATGGTTCAACATTCGGAAATCCATAAATGTTATGAACCATATCCAAAAACTGCAAAACAAGAACCACATAATAGTTTCAATAGATGCCATAACATATTTAAATAGCAGGGCCTGGCGCGGTGGCGCAAGTGGTTAAGGTCCTCGCCTTGCACGCCCGGGATCCCATATGGGCGCCTGTTCTAATCCCAGCAGCCCCGCTTCCCTTCCAGCTCCCTGCCTGTGGCCTGGGAAAGCAGTCGAGGACGGCCCAAAGCTTTGGGACCCTGCACCCGTGTGGGAGACCTGGAAGAGGCTCCTGGCTTCGGATTGGCATAGTATCGGCCCGTTGCGGCTCACTTGGGGAGTGAATCATCGGATGGAAGATCTTCCTCTCTGTCTCTCCTCTCTGTATATCTGCCTTTCCAATAAAAAATAATAAAAATAAATCTTTAAAAAAAAAGCATATTTAAATAGCAGAAAACTAAATTTGTGACAGTTACTAAGGGGCTCTACTGCTGTGATAATTTGGAAATCAGGAAAGAGCAGGGGAAGGAGAAACGCCTATACCTACAAAATTTTATCAGGAAAAATTGTTTAAAAAAAGAAAGAACAGGAAAAAAGAAAATTAAAAATAAAATTAAAAACCTGGAAATAAAAAAATAAATCAAATGTGGGAAGTGCCTCATACTCCCTGTCCCCAAAACTGTAACATTGTTCTGAATTTAATACGCTATAACAATTCAAGGTAACAGCCTTCTTAATTTCCATTTTGGAAAACTCCTGTTTACATGTAGCTTTCAGAAATATCTACAGAGAATATGTCAGCTACAACTTAAAATTTTTCAACATAAGTCATATTTTCCAAAAGTAGCTTGAACACTATTGTTAATATGAAACACACAGACACTGAAGGCAGAATAAACAGAACCAACTCTCCAAGGAGAAACCATTCTGCTAAAAAGGTCCAAGTTCTGCTGCACATTCTGATGACGACGTGGGTGCACATGTAAGAGAGATAATACAAAAAATTATACAGCAGTTGTTGCAAGCTTAATGAAGTGAAGATTACAGTAATAGAGGCCTTCTATGTTCTCAGCACCTGCTAACAGTGACAGCTTCAGAACCCTAACCTAAACCTCTAAGCATCTTTATTATGAATAATCAATAAACGTGAATCAATATTTTACTGGTTTGAACACTGTTCTCTCCTGCTCTTCAAATACATAGACATACATGCACACACAAGCAAAAGTCTCTTTAAAGAGGTATTCATTGTTTTCCCACAATATGGACTTACAAGCATAGGGAATTATCCTTCCCTCTCTCTAGAATCTATTATCTGTCCCCAAGTTATTACAATGGCCTAGTCATTCATTTCAAGCTTAACTTTCTAATATGTAAATGTATCATGACACAAACACAGGAAGAAAGTAACGCTCCATAAATCAGATTTCAAAGTGTACATAAACATCATGCCTAATGGGAGGCAAGATCACAATCCCAACCACCAGTTCTCTGAAGATGGCAGGATTAGTCATTGCCCAGCAGCTCCTTTTCTATTCCCCAGAGTCCTCCAAAGGCCATCACGCTCACCTGAAGATTTTGCTGTTGGATCAATACTTATAAGAATTAGATCTCAATCCTTTAAGTGAGGCGTTCCTGACCTAAACCTCTGGGGAGTTCATGAATCCTCAGTTTTTAAACGTGCACATGTTTTCATTGTCCTAGGGAGAAAATTCAATAGCTTTTACAAGACTCAAGGACATTACAGAAACAAAAGGTTTGAAAGTATACAAAAGCCTCTCAAAACAGAAACCTCAGAAAGTAGTTTTAATGAAGCAGGAACGCAGATGGATAAGTGCACACCCTAACACCTGCTCATTTACTTCTCCACAGGACAGATCAGTCTCCTTGAGGTTATCTGTTTAAACTTCTGCCATCACAAGGGGCTACGCCAATTCCCAAAGAATTAAAAACCCAGAAGTCAACTGTGATTCCTCTACCCTTCCTTTCCCCTCTATTACCTGAATTAAATGAAACTGCCATTTTTGTAATTCAAATGCAGTCAAATATCAGCAATTTTATAGAGCTCACATTCATAATTTTCCAATAGATGACTTTTTAGCAATCCCTACTGTATCCCCTTGTTTTGATTCCCAGAGTTGCAATTTTCAGACTTGAGTTTTTTTTCTTCAGTTAATGAGACCTCCTGGTTTCCGGAGCGGACACTGTAAGCCTTCTCCACAGCTGAAGCACCAAGAGCCCATCATGCATATTTACACTACTTCCTTTTATCCATAGGTTTACTTTATGTGGGGTCAAGTATCTGCAATCAGCTATAATCTGAAAATATTAACTAAAAATTCCGTATGTAAACAATTCATAAATTTTAAACTGTATGGCATTCTGAATAGTATGACAGAATACACAATCCTACTCTCTCCTACCCAGAGGCCAATATTCCCTTTGTCCAAAGTGCTCATACTGTTTACACTACACGCCCATCAGTTACTTAGGGCTCTCCCATTCCAGGTAGGTATCGACTGACAGTCTAGGAATGTATTTCTGAATGTAAGAAAGGAATATTGTATATGCACATACACATGTTCCAATGCTGAAGCTGTAGATATGCTGTTGTCTGACTGTGTCATATGTGGGAAGTTCAACTCCCTAACCAGAAGTAGTTGTAGGTAGGTTCTGTTGCAAGGTGCGGGGGTCGCGAGGCCTCTGGCCTCATGGATCATTTAGGATGCTACAAAAAGGCTTCCTAGGGATGGGTATGTACTCTGTGCTTTGTGCTTCTGCTCTCCTTGTGAGGACACTGCATTTCTATCAGCAGAGGACAGCCACAAAAGCCATCTTAAAAGCTGAGACCTAAAACACTGACTTTGTACTTAAATCTGAAGTATTCTGTTAGAGCAGCACAAATCATATGAACATAGTGAGGGCCTCTATAGTTGTGAAGGAGCTATCATTTTCATCTGTCTCTACACCTGCTTTTTCACAGCCATGACAGTGGACCATGTTTGGTTTTGTGATGATGCCACTTGCCAGCAAATAAGGCCACTGCTGCCACTTAACGTGAGAAGAGCCAACTGCCCACTAAAAAGAATCTTATTTCTGAAAGTATTAACGTCAAGTAACTGAAGCAGAGGACAGGAACTGGTAATTCTGCAGAGCAAGGTTGAGCTAATTAGGGACTCTGACATACTTAACATTCAAAGTAGACCCAGAAAACATTTGCCCCTAGTAAGGCTACAGGCTCACAACTTCTAGTTGGACGACTTTCTCTTGAGTTCCTCCATGCTGGTGTGCAATCACTCTGCTATCTGATAATAGAGGGACAAATTAAGACATTTCTTACTTCTATCGATTACTCAAACTTCACAAAGTTAAACTGCTTCTTGCTTAATCATGCATGCAGTCTTCTTCCTGGGAAGTAAGATATAGTAGCTATTTGATATGTTCCCTATAACCTAACCTCAAGGTCACACAAAGTTTGGTTAATCCATACCACACATGCATTGCCTAAATCAACCTCCAGGCACACGTACATTTTTTTTCCATGCTGGAAAACAAAACAACCTTCCTACAGAATTGTTCTTCTAGAAGTAGCTACTGACACCCTCATCACCGAAGTCCTCTTAAGTTGTGCTTCAGACTCTTCTTGCTGAGAACGGGCCACTACTATCTGGAAAACCTTCCATCCCCTGTTCTTCAAGACATAGTGCTTTTCTGGGTCTGCTGTTTTCCCTCCAATATCTCAGTCTCAATTGATGCCGTCTCTCTCTTTTTCAGACTCAAATATTGTCCAAGTTTCTATTCTCAATACTTGTCTGGCTATCTTGTTCACCTTAAAAAACTTAAATTACTAAATCAGAAAAAAAAATAGCTAATTCAGAAAGGTTTTTTCAACTCCCATTTCATCTTCTAAAACAACACCTCCTTGATGCTCTGGTGACAGCCGTGTATCTTGAGAAATTCGACAGCTTTCCACTGTCCTTTCCTAAAGTAAGGATAGGACAATCTTATTTCAAATTCCAGCCATTGCACAGGTATTCTGCAACTCAATCTGTCTGCAAATACATTATGTAGTACAATTAGTCAAATTATTTAATGTCCATAATCTTAGAGTTTCCATGGCTGTAAGTAGAGGGACTCAAATGTCAACCTTACAAGTGTGTGGTTAGAATTAAGAACTGTTTACATGGTGCTTGGAAAGGTTCTAATATACTAATCAATAGTAACTACTTTTATTGCAGTTTACAGAAAGAAAAATACATCTCTGCACATTATAAGACAATTCCAATTAGGTTGTATCTGTATTTATTTGCTTTCTGCTCTGTCAATCTAGTCCTTTAACTATATTGCTAGATCCTTCAGTGAAAGCACCATGCCCGATACTTATTCTGGTTCCCTACCAGTTTCTAGAACATTATGTTCCCAACAAGCACCAGAAAAATACTGCTGATGGAAACATGACAACATCTGCACTTGCTTGCTCCAGCTTCAAATGTAGGTACACACACAGGGAAAATTAAACTCAGAAACAGATATCTTCAAACTATCGATATGAGATCAAAAGAAGATATTGGCATGAGCTTTATAACCTTTTCCAAAAGAGAGGCCCAAATTATGTAGCCGGAATCAGAGTACAGAGTCCTCATTTTTCTCATTTCATACTTTAAGAAAACCAGGTTGCTGTTTCACCAAGGTAAAAAAAATTAAAAAAAAAATAGCTTTCCATTACATAAGAGGAAAAATGTCAATGATGCTGTCCATTTAGTACAATTGCTAACAAAAGCACACTGGGTTCAACAGAAAGCAAAACCCTTGTCCTTGAAAAAAGTAAATTATGTTGATAAAAAGAAAAACAGCAAAAAAAACCAAAAACCAAAAAAAGCACAAATTGACACAGGCTAAAGTGCAAGTGTAGCAAGGAGAAGAAAAAGCTACATGAATGCAGATAACAAATGAACTACTAAACAAAGCCTGGAAAAAGCCAAGACTTCAAAGGGTCCCTATTCAAAACCTCCCACAGATCACAGATCACATTGTACAGAGTGTAGCTTGTACAATGAAAATACTTCAGGGATGATGTGGTAAGAGTGCTAAGTATAAAAACTGAGGCCAGCATTGTTGAGTACCTGGTTAAGCTACTGCTTTCAATGCCAGCATCCCTCACTGGAAAATCAGATCTAGTCCAATGACTCTGACTCCCTGCTGAAGCACCTGGGAAAGAATGGAAGATGGCCCAATTGCTCATGACCCTGATATCTGGTTATTGTTCCTGGCTCCTGGCTTCAGCCTGACACAGACCTGGCAGCTGTGGTCATTTGGGGAGTGAATCAACAGTGGGAATTGTACCTTGTACTCTCTTGTCCCTGCAACTCTATCTCCCTCATCCTCTCCCTCTGTCATTCTACCTTTCAAACAAGAAATTAAATAAAACTTAAAAACATGCATAACTACCAAAAATGTGGAAGTAGGTTTTCATGATCAATAATCTCAAATGAGACTTCCAACATACAAATGGCTTAAAGTTTCAGTTTATATGTATCAAGTGATAATTCCTCATTTACATATTTGCATAATACAAAGGTACTCCAAAAAGTTCACAAAAAATTGGATTCAAATGTTTACATTGGTGAAATTTTACAATCCATTTGTATTTTTCACTAGAAAGAAGTAAAAAGTATTTTGCAGAAATTATATGTGGATTTCAAAATTTGCTTGCAGTAAAATAAATCCATCATTAAATTTCATTTTGCATTAACTCTCTGAGGTATCCTTGTATAGGTGCTATATCTAAAAGTTTCAAACCTGTTTCATACAAAATGCCACATTTGATTACCGGACAGATATAAATATTCTAACATACACAACTCATTTTCATAATGATAAGTCTAAATGGAAAAGCATAAATATATCATATGCCTCAGGCATCCCACTTCTGGGAATTTACACTAACAAAATGAGAGCAGCATATATGAGAGATTTTTGTACATTTGTATTTATTCCTACTCAATTCACAATAGCTAAGATATGGCATTAACGCATATGCCCATCAACAAATGAATGGACAAAGAAAATGTGGTGTTTATGCACGATAGGTTACAATCTGGCCATGAAGAAGAATGAAAATTAACTTTTGCAACAAAAATGGATGTAACCAGAAGTGATTATATTTGGTACTGTTTAATGGAATAAGCCAATACCAAAAAAGAAAAATATCATGCTTTTCCTGATCTGTGGTAACTAAAAAAAAGAAATAAATAAATCACAAATTACAAAATAATCTGTGTGAATTTAACTTTTCCAAATTTGATTATCACTTACAGGTTTTGTTGACACTCAAGGAACAGTGGATTTTTCTTGTTTTTCTGTTTGTTTTTCTGCTTCTACTTGTGTTTTTGCTGAAGTCTGTATCTAATGGAGTGTTAAGCCTGTGTTTATGAAGCAAACTGAAAATACACCATTGTAAAAATTTTTATAAAAAAGGAGGAGGAGGATGGGTGGGAACATGGGCAGGAGGAAGGGCAGGGTGAGAAGCATCACTGAGCTCCTACATTTGCATTATGAAACATGAAATTTATGTTTTATATAAATAGTTTAAAATATACAAAAAGGACAAGTTGGAGTTATGTAAACTCTCCTATGACTTCAAATAGTGTTCAATAAAAGAATATCAAAGTTAGCTTTCTGAAATTTTCAAAAATATACATGCAATTTAAAAAACTAATAATGATAACTACTATCAAAAAATAAAGTTATAAATGTTTGGATAATAGCCCTGAGGTTTACTCTTTTATTCGCCTATGAAAGCTTCCAATATCATTATTTCACTCACAAGTACTACTCATAAAAGGTCTTTGAGTGCATAAGCCTGTGGATCATTTTCCATATCTGGTGCTCATTCTCCAAAGTAGGTAGAAGCCGGATCAACACATCCTGTGGGCTGACGCCTTTGGTGTGAGAAGAGAATTAATAGGCCCCAAAGGGAGCTGCCTCTGGTGCTCTGATGACTACTTCAGTGTTGGAAGGACAAACATATTTTGAAAGAATAAATGTAGAATTTGCAAACATTCAAGCATCATAAGGGCTTCACTACAGAGGAAGAATGGCTGACACTCATATATTGGAATTCTATTCTGAGAAATACCATTTGCATTTTTAATTAAGACTGTAGTTCTCAATATCCATATTGAATTATTTTAACCTGGGGACTATTCTGAAGATATTTATGGAGAATCCAGTTGAATACCAAATAAAAAACAATGATTACTGCTGATCCTTACAGGTGAAAAAACTGAAGTAAACTGAAGGAAGCTAGTGCATAATATAGAAAAGCATAACAGTGCTTCAGCGATCTTAATAGCAACACTTCCTCTCAAACAGTAATTATTCCATTGAAATACAATGAAACTTTTCTTCAGCAAATACATGAAGGATTGGCATCGCTAAGAAACTGGAATCAATTTCAGAGTTAAAACTCTGAGCAAGTTGCCAAGTCATTTATTATAGAAAAACAGAGATTTACAGAAATTCAAACCAAAAGAATTCTATTGGAATTCTAATTTTCATAAAGAATAGCTTCCCAAACAGATTAAATTATAGACGGATTAAGACAGAGTAACAGACATAACAGTATCAAAATTTCCAGTCCAGTGACCAGGCTTTTCAACTACCACCCACATCACAGATACTATATACTTTCTTTAAACAATCCGTTGTTTGAGAAGTACATTTCTACAAATTTGGTTACTGAATTACTGAAACACATGGCCATCTGCCTGGTCAATCTAGTGAACCCATTAAATAACCAACAACAATTGTTTGCTGCCATAAAATACAAAATTTGTGGAATGTAAACAGATGTAATCTTTAAGGACTTTAAAAAAGACCATTATTGCAACTGTTATAGCAAGATCAAGTATACCACCTAGCTTGTGGTTCAATTCAGAACTAGATTTTATGAGGATAATTACTAACAGCTTAGCCAAAGAACAGAAAGCTGATTTATTATCCATACACTGCTCCACTGTGATACTAATATGTGCACATTAGACACATTTGCCTGGTGGTACACAGCGAAGGAAAGCTAAACAGTAAAGCCGAGGAGGACTTATTTCCCTTTGAGAAGCTGTGTTGGTTTTGACACTGCAGATGACAGGGAAAGGAGCCACATACTAAATTAAAAAAGAGGGCTGGGACCCATATTTGTGCATAACCACTATTGGCTGAAACACACAAGTTCATGCTCACATAGAGCAAGTTACTACATTCACTCATATGATGAAATTCATGAACTAGAAGATCATTTATGGTTTATCCTCCCTCTTTGGTAAAACTTGTCCAAACATCTGTTCTGCCCAAATGTTATTGAGGTTACATCCACTGGAATCAAATACTCTTTAATAATGTACATTGTTTTCTTCCTCTCAAGAATAAATGACTGAATTATCCAGAGTTGATTTCCATCCTTTGCCCAGTTATTTTAATCTGGCCTCCAGAATGGAGTGTTATGTCCAATTCAAATAATTAAGTCTGAACATTATTTGGTTTTTCTAGTGAAACAGGAAATCAAAATAACTTTCTCCCCTCTAGCCTTTATTTATGGATCAAGTTTTTTTTTCCTATTATCTTCATAAGGTCATTTATTTAACAAGTAGTTCTTTGAAGCTGAATGCATGTTTGGACAAAAGCCAGGAGCTGAGAATTGATGGCAAGCAAAAAACAAAGTAAAATGATTCCTTCTCTAGACAAGTTTAAAACAGAAAAGAGCAAGCAAACACATCAGAGGCTCTTGGAAAGCTAATGTGAGTCTGTAACTGTGACCCAGGCTAGCAATGAAGAACACAAGGTGAGAGGAGACCATGAGAAGTGAATGAGATTCAGAGAGCTACAGGAGGATGTCACGGAGAAAGATGTCGGGCTGACATCTAAAGAATAAGACAAACTTCAAGTAAAGATAACTGCACCAAGATTCTGTAGGATGGCATTTAGAAAAACTGTAAGCTCATTGTGCCTGATAACAGAAGAAATATTTAGAATGAATTTTCCACTTTTATAAATGCTATTGGGAAGCTGAATAATACTAGGAAAAAACTTATTAGAACAACGGTCAAACGGAGTGACTGGAAAGGATTTCAGGGTGAGATGTAGCTTAGAAAACAGAGCAACGAAGATCAAGAGTGCTTTTAGCTGCAACAGGGCAAGAGTGAAATATGAACATGTTTTCAAAAGTGGCACTCATCAAGAAGATAGTCAAAGACAAATAAAACCAGATTACTGATGCATTTGCACCCCACATATGTAGAACTTCAAGTTGTCTTACAGAGGAAAATAAAGCCTTTTAAAAATACCCATTGCATTTCCCTAAGTTGAAATGTAGGTTGTTTTACGATAACTGATGGAACTAGACACTGAAATGAATGACCAAAATGGTTACAGATATTTATGAGGGATTTTCGGCTGAATTAAAAATTTGTGTTAAATTATACATTACGTTCGGTTATCTCTGCTGAGGAGAAAGGGTGCACACAGTATTCTTTCACTCAGTACCAAAGGCCATCTGCATGTGATGAAGAGACTGTTTTATGAACTGGACGTTGGATTCTAGACAACTGGGTGCAGGATGAACTGCAACTCTCCTAGCAACTTGCCTGAATCTTGTTAAGTCACAATTGAACACTAAGGAAAAATACTGTCCCAGAAATCAATTCACTATTTGCTTTGTATTGTATCTCTGAAATGCAATATTTGTAGGTAGGAAAACAAAGCTTGGAATGCTCTGAGCTGAATGCAACACCTTTAGAAGAAGTAATGCTATGAGAAGTACATAATTTGCTAGCTTATTTTGTTCACTGTATAATTTTTTGTTCTAATATTGTTTGTCCTGTGTAAAATGTTTCTAGCAACACTGAGCACTCATTTTGTAAATAGTCTAGAATGGGGCCACAACAGAGTTATTTTGTAGATACCCGTTTGTTTTCCATTACTGGCCCTGTGTCAGCAGTATTTGTTTTATTTTGATTAATCAGGCAATTTGCCTCTGCATTTCACATGTTCTTGGCTGTCAATTCTCTCAAGAAAAGGTTTATTTATTAAACAACTTTTACATACCTTCTGGAAGACGCTAAACTACAGAAATGACACATTTTGCTCTCAGTTTACAAAATGATAGCACTGTGTGTATAAGATGGTAGGCACCTAAAAATATGCAGTAAAGAATCCTTCAGTTAGCCATAGGAAAGCAAAGAAAGGAAAGAAGGGGCAAATGGAGAGGAAGAAAGGGAAAAAGGATGGGAGGAAAAAAATAAAGAAAATCAAAGCCTCTAAGTTCAAATGTTTAGTTTACTAGATAGTTAATCCCTAACACTCCCCTCTCCCTTGCCCAGAAAAAAAGAAATTCTGTAGTCATATATGCAGAATAAAGGTGGAGTTTCAGAAGAAGAAAGAATTTAATCAATGCCAGAATTCTGTCCATGTTAGTTACCTCTCTAGTTGAAATGCTGTATCGCAAGGGTCATGTGCAAGAACCACAGAAAAGCTGGTATATGGAGGCATAGGACCAAAAAGTGTACATAAGGCGGATCATGTAAATGAGCCCAAATTATGCTTAAGAAACAAAACATTTTGATTAAATTTTTTATATACGATCATTTTTTTTACCCATCTGTAATTACAAGACAAATTCTTTATTCAATTATACCTAGAGGTAACATCTTGAAAAATGGTGTCACATTCATGATACTAATACCGTCAAGATAGAAAGCATTTCTATTTCCAGGAATAGAACAACCAAAGAGCAAAGCAAGACAGTGGACCCAAGAAGGATTCAGGGACTGGGGTTGCTCTTTTTATTTCAAAACACTGTCCTGAGAAATGGTTCAGAATCCCAAAGGCAAGACATTAATTTCTGCACAGAGGAGGAGAACATTAAGTTCCCCACAATTGTGAGTAGGAATTTTATGATATGACAATACGTAAAAGCTGAGTCCTCAGAGACAGTAAAAATCAACTTAGTTACGAAAGAGAGCAAATGTTACACTTGGCAAAAGAAAACAGCAGGAACAATAGCAAAAAGTGTTTGCAGCCCAAAGGAGGATTACAGAAAGGAAGTGGTGAACAACGCTGACTGTCACTAAGAGAAGGTAAGAGCAGCCGACAGAGGGGCTTTGGATGCTATCCCTTATGAAGTCACCAGTGATGTGTGTCGTGGCAGTGTTAACGAAGTGATACATGCAGAAATCGCAAGAAAGGGGGATGAAGAGCTACCAGAAGAAAACACATTTTAAACAGTATGCTCAGAACATATTTTTCAAGGGGTTTAGTCTAGAAAAAAATGTATCTGGAATTTGACAAACATCGACAATACATTCTTTTGTGATCAAACAGAATTAAGAACATTTAAATATTACAGAAAGGAAATCAGAGTATGGAGGCAAGGCTTAAAAGTGTATCCTACACCATTCTCAATAATTATAAGCACATTATTCCAGTACAAACATCGAAACCCCACAAACCATTTATATTTTGCATGAACCTGAGAAACAGTAAAAGTCCAATCACAATCAATTCCAAGAGCAATCTAATACTTATACTATAAATACTTGCAACAGTAACTTTGCTTTGTCACATTTATAGAAGTAATATCACAATTCAATGTAAATATTTGATGTTACAGTTTACATCAAGAGGAATGATTACTTTAATAAAAGATAATTGTTCTGTTGTAAGTACTACAGTATGAAACACATTTGTCAAGATTATTGCATGTTGTAATTATTACCAAAACCAAGTTCATGTCAAATTGGCAAGATACAAAAGCATAAATAAAAAAGTGAAATCATGTGTTTGATTTAATAATTGCATCACAATCTTATGCAATATCTTTTCACATTATGTGGCAGAAAACCACATTTTAAAACATTTATTTGGGGCACAGCCCGATGGTCTAGTGGCTAAGTCCTTGCCTTGCATCACCGGAATCCTGTCTGGGCACCAGTTCATGTCCTGGCTGCACTACTTCTCATATTGCTCCCTGTTAGTGGCCTGGGAAAGCAGCAAAGAATGACCCAAATAAAGCCTTGAAACTCTGCACCCACGTGGGAGACTCAGAAGAAGAGTCTGACTTTGGATTGGCTCAGTTGTGTCTACTTGGGAAATGAACCAGTGAGTGGAAGGTCTTTCTGTCTCTACTTTTCTCTGTAGATCTGACTGTCTAACAAACATAAATCTTTTCTCTAAGTTTTTTTAGAAATCGTTTTTTAAAAGATTTGAAAGGCAGTAAGAGAAAGAGTATGAATATAAATGACATCTACCACTTATGTTTCATTTCTTCAATGTTTGCAACAGGGATGCCTGGGCAGGCTATAGCCTGGAGGCAGTAATTCCATATTGGTCTCTCAAATGGGTGGAAAAGGCCCAAGTTTTTAGACCTTCTTCTGTTGCTTTTCCAGGCATTTTATTAAGGAGCTGAATCAAGAAGCAAAGCTGGTTAGACTTGATCTAGAACTCCAAAATGAGATCCTGGTGTCATAAGCAGTACATTAACCTGCTGAGTCATAAGGTTAGCCCAGACAGCACTGAAAACCAAAAGGGCATATCTGTTGGAGCGTAACAGGTGATGTATCTTTTGGGGGCACTTTTATTTTATTCCAAATAGAAAAATATGACTTTTGTGCTTTACTCTCTTGTTAACTTTGTCCCAAAATGTTTTCAGATGACATTGAATAATAAAATAGTTCACTATCAAATCTGTTATTGCTCCAACACTGTAATTCCCTATAATTTGTTGGATACAATTTCTAAGTCTTCATATAAGTGTTGAAATTAAACAGAATAAGCCAGATAAGGACAATTTTTAATGAACATGTAGATATCTTACACTGGAGTAAAATTAGTGCATGCATTGCAATGTTAAAGCCATTGTATAGCCAGCTACAAAACAGGTCAGTCTATTTCTCTTCACTATACAATGAAGCTCTTATCAGAAATCATTTAACTAAGACTGTAATATCATATCTTTGCAAATCCCTAATGCAAACACACACAAATCCATGTGTTGCATTTTAAAATAAATAAGTTTTATAATAGTTCCTAGAAATCCATGAAGGATAGACATCCAGTCTGTTACATTCTTCGGAGTTTAACTTTTTACTTACTGTGCTCTTCAGTTTGAAGTAACTTTTGTTTCTTAAGTACCTCTCACTTCAACTCATATTTGTGACTCAAAGAATATTTTAATAAACAGGTTTCATGTCCACAGCCAAGTTTTCTGTTTCCCCTCAAGATTACTTCTCAAAAACTTTCAAAAAAAAAACCAAATATATATGCAAACACATATATATTTATGTATATGTAAAACGTGTATTACCTCATATAAAACTGTTGTGTTCCCATGTAGAAGAGGTCCATAACAGATATAGGAATGTCCAACAACCCAGCCTAAGTCAGAGGCTGCCCACCACACCTAGGAAATAAGGAGATGACAAAATGAATATATTTTTGTAGGACTTATTTGTATATATATTTGAGTGGCAGAGGTGCAAAGAGTCAGTGTCGGGGTGTGTGTGTGTGTGTGTGTGTGTGTGTGTGTGTGTGTGTGTGTGAGAGAGAGAGAGAGAGAGAGAGAGAGAGAGAGAGAGAAAGAGAGAAAGAGAGAAAGAGAGAAAGAGAGAAAGAGAGAGAGAGACTGACTGACTAACTTCAGTTTGTTGGTTCACTCCCAAATGCTCACTACACCCAGGACTGTTCAAGGCTGAAAGTAGAAGCTACAATTTACACTGGATCTCAAAATACCTAAACCATCATCTGCTGCCTCCCAATAGTATTAGCTGGAAGCTGGATCAGAAGCAGAGGGGGGAACAGGGCATCACAAGTGACAGCTGAGCCCCAAACAGGCATGGAGCTTAACCTGAGAAATCAGGTGATTTAAGTTCAAAATCATGATTACCTCTCCAGGTTTCAGTCCGTATATCGAAGACATTGACCAGTTTAGCATTACAGCATATCCCCCTGTAGGCCTAACTACACCCTAAGAGAGAAAAGGTAAATTTGTCAATTAATAAACAATACATTAGGTGATCATCAATCTTCATTGTACTCTAGCAGCTCCCGACCTCAGAGGCTTTATATTTCATAATACACAAATTACTTTGACTTTTGTGTTATTAAATCATTATTGCATCCTCCAATAATTAACAGAAAATCATTTAGTGTCATTCTCATACTCTTTACCTTTTAAATACATGTACAAAATCGCACAATATTTTTCCAATGATGGCACACAGGATCAATATGTATTTTCAGAATAAAAATGGGAACTTTTAAAAGAGCGCAGAAGTGTAAAATATGATTATGTTCCAAAAATACATACTAACATGTAAACGTCAATTCCATTAAATTATAAGGAACAGTGTACAGCAATTACAGGAACTTGAGTCATATTCTAACAGTAGTCCCACTGCAAGTTTACGCCACAGATCCTAGGAGCACAGTGTATTAGGCTTGGCCAGTACTTCACTGATGAATTCTACTAGAAATATGTAGCAGGATTAAAGCCTAACTGATTTGCTCACATTGTATCTTGCACAAACAATAGGCATGCTTACATTATTGCCTTATCACTTTCGCAAATCACCTTCAGATATCTTTCCCCAACACTGTGAAAATATTCAACTTCAATATATGAGATTAATATTTGAACACTGAGAATGAGGTATTGTAAGAACTAGTGATAAATGTAATACATTCTTTTTCAGCTGTGTGTATTAATCATAATTTGCTCAATAAGATATGGTACTAAAAAATCAATTGTGTAGGTGAATATCTGTTAAATACAAGTTATATCCCATCCTCGGGCATTTTAAAGGATCTTTTAAAGCATTAATTAGATGTTCTATGCAAAAGATAATTGTTTTATATAAAAAGACAAACACGGTCCAAATTAATAAATGTGCTATCAAACACATGAATCAGGAGAATGAAAAAGAAATTGACTGTTACTAAACTTGCTGTGCTCCTCAGGTATTGCTAATAAAACATAAGTATCAAGCTGGGGAACATATTTTATCCACCAGCGACAACATCTGGTCTCTTGGCAAATATTAGATCCAGCTTTGATGGCATCTGAAAGCTATTTTCTGTGTTGCATGACATGCTTAACATGCAACTGGCTCTTTTGATCACCTTGGGAATAAGAACAATCCAAAGCCCCCTGCAGATGAGGTTCACAGATTCAACTGGCTACATACTCTGAGTGGCTACGTGCCCCAGTGTGTTCCATTCCATTGTTCAAGAACCCAGCTAACCAGTTTGTTCTGTGGGGGTCTTTTCCCAGGACTCAACATCTTGGTAAATTTGCTAGCAATCATTTACAATCCTCTTTCCTAAAAATGCTTTATTTTTAGGAAAAGTGGTGTTTTCTTTATAAATAATACACAGTACATGTGGTTATGACAGTAAAGCTTAATGTCAGTAATGATTTTACTTAAGATGTTTAAGAATTCTCTGTCCCAATCTGTCTTTGAATTTCAATTTTATTATTATTATCAATAACTATTCTATACTGGAGTGAAAATTCAGATTATAGAAGCTAGAATTCACAGACTTGAAATGCCAAAAAAAAGGGGGGGGGTAGGAAAAGCTTAAGCAGTCACAACTGAGCTGTAATTTGATTATACAAGCCCGAAAGATCGATTTAAACGACAGACTAACAAACTTCAATACATCTGTCACATGCATATTTCTTCAAAATATTTAGCAATGTTTCATTTTCTGTAAATTGATGGATGCTTAAACCCATCACATAAAAATTCTGATTTGCAGTGAAATGTAGAATGCATGAAAAAGCATTTTTTAAAATGTAAAGGCTAGAATTTCTTAGTGAAGATCTTATTTCTTAGTTTTAATGATATTTTTTATTCTATCCTGCAACTATATTACCCAAAAAGCAGAAAGGTCAAAATAATTAGAGGTTGTCATCAATGATTCCCATCAAAAACAGTTAAAATGCTGCTAAGGAAGAAAAATGCCATTATTTATTTTTCTTTGAGCCTTGCCAACCAGTCATCATTAATTTGTTAATGGATAAATATAAAAATTTCAGTCAAACATCAATCTTCTACTCAAATCAGAAACCCATCTTGAATACTTTCCCAAAGTTTTCAACATTACGCTTTTCAAGTTTTTGAGTTTCTGACATGGTATAGAATAAAACTGCATGCTTTTACGTTGTGCTACCAGATATTTCATGACAAGTTTCAATGCTAAAAAAGTAAATATATGTTTTGAAAATATTTGTTATTATAAATTATTGTAACTAAAACACCATGTTTATTTCTTCTTTACAGCCATATGTTCCAGATAAATAAAATACAAAACTAATCATGTTCAGGTTCTGAAAGCATAAACTTAGTTCTCAAAAATGCAAGTCATCATATCCTAAGTAAAATAAATCAGAAACTAAATGCAGAATTTAAAGATTCTAGCTGAAATATTGTATGAGGCAAAAACACTTACTAGAAAACACTTTAGTCATTAAATCTCTATATTACTTTGTGTGTGCAATTGAATTCTACCTACCTTAAAAGTAAAGGAATCACATGTTAAAACTCATTCTCTCACTCTCGACATACACACACACACACATCCATAACATAGCAGTTATAGATATAGATACGGATATATAGATACAGATATTGATACGCTGTTCCAGGATTTTAGGTAAGATCAATCACAAATCTGCAATGTCTCCTGGAGAATTTGAAAATCTACGGATCAGAATAACATTCTATGCAACAAAAACAGACATGAGAATGATCTCTGCCCCACAAATAAAATAAATTCTAATACATGTAGTATTTTAAAAACAATCTATACAAGCAAACTAAAGCGTAGTTATTTGTCTCCCAAGAAAATAAACATGGCAATATCAATTGTATGAAGGCATGCTACTATAATAAAAAGAAATGATAGCCATTACAGAGGAAGAAGGACTGAAGTGTGTGGTGAAATTAGAGGTGTGAGATGCCTCAATGTAAAATTGCGTGTGTCTGTCTGTGTGTGTGTGTGTTTGCACTGAATGATTATAAAACCTGAATGGCAAATCTCAATATTGAGGCAAGAAAAATTTGGAGCACATGACAAAACTATGCCTTCTAAAAATGAGTCTTAGCATATTCTGTTTAACAAAGGCTTTTAAAAAAAGCAAGCACAAACACAAAAAAGAAATGTGAACTACATGTTGAAATTGAGCAAAAATATAATATGAAATTATGATTGGCACCAGAGACAGGAAATAATTTTGATTTCCTTTAAATACACGTATATATTATATATATATATACACACATATATATATCAAAAATAACCTTGTTCCTGTGGCTTTGCAAGTGGCATCCCCACTCTCCAGCATGTGCTCCTCAATCTGATTAGCTCCAACATTTTCACACAAATGCCTGATTTTGTGGAAGTTCTACCTCCTCCAGAAAACTGCCCCCTCTTAGTGGTTGTGTGAAATGTCTCTCAGTCCTCTTCTGTTGTCTTTGGTGCAACAAACCTCATCAGATAACTGGCATCGCCAGCCAGTGGTGCACCTTCTCCAGGGCTGAGGGCTGGGCTTCCTCCAGTACTTAGTGCTGGAACAAAAGCACAGTTCCCAGGATAGAATGCTTATTATGTTTGTTGGGGGCACAAAGTGGCCAATGGCCTTCAGAAGATACCCATATTTTTATCATGACCACTGTGATAAGCTATGACTCACATCAGTCTCCTGGGTCCTCCACCCTGGTACAAGGTCAACATTCCCATACAGGCAACCCTTGCATTATGCAAATGATGGGCTCTCCTCCTCCTCCTCTTAGGATGATGTCAGTGGGTCCTGTTCCTAGAATACAGCTACTCATAGGGGGCTAGATGCCAATGACACAGGGTACCCAATGATGAGACCTTCTGCCTATCCCACGATGGCTCCCACTTCTCCAGGAATGGCTCAGCGGGAGACAGAAAGGCCTCTTCATAGCCCACATCACTTGGTATGTTTCACCAGGAGATCCTGGTGTTGTGACTCCAGGCATGGAGTCCAGCATGACTCCAGCATGACCAAGAGGGCTTACAACCCTATCCTAGCAAAGGAACAATATTGGAGGAAGAAGTGAAAATCTCTGACAGCGCAGTTTCCATTTGTATTGCAAAATGTGAAAAATGATCAACTCTTAATTTTAAAAAATAACATGCTTGTTGACTAGATGAGAGAACAGTTAAGTGAATGATCACATACACAAACAGTTCCTTTTAAAATACATTCTGCTTTCTTCAAAAGAAATCCTTGAAACTTATAGAACTTTAGGACTCACTCCTTAAGAAACAGCATTTTTTAAAAAAGATATTTCAAACATAGTTTTTCCTAGGTGATTTGGAAACTATCTCAATGGAAGATATTTTGCTGGCTGTACAGTTTTATTGACCTAAACAACTATGAGATTTGGGGCAAAGGTATAACAAGTCTAGCATTTAACCACCAGAGTTGTAACAAAGATAAAAAATATATAGTGTGACTTTTTCCACGTTATTTCTCTCATTTTTTCTAGTGCAAACAGTACATATAAATTACCAGGTAAATCAGAATAAAAGTTGTCCCAAATACGAAATGTATCTCAGGATGCAAGGCCTTATCAGTCACCTTCCTAACATGGCCCCTTGTCAATCCATTCCTTTCAGCTTCCTTTCCCTTTTTCTTCCCTGCTGTTGCCTTTTCAGTATCACTGTTCTTTCATGATATAAAAAATAGAATAAAATACAACCGTCACTACATCACCTCCCCACCAAAAATATCTATGTTATCTTGTATTGTTTTTCAACTATTGTTGAATACAGGACCCAATCACACAGGATAGAGGGCAAAATAGAAACATGGCAAGCCATTCACCTCCTGTGGCTGAAAGATTTACAACAGTTAACAAATTAACCTATCACATGGCAACCAGAAAACATCAGGGCTGGTCGATGTACAGATGTAAATATGCCCTAAATATATTCATGAATTCTAACCAAAAAACAGATTACTTTTTGTGTATCCTCCATGTGCCAACAACAAATAAAAATTTTAACAGTATCAAATGAGTTCACATTATTTTCAAGTAAAGATTAATATCAAGAAAACTAAGTACATGACAACATGCAATTTAAAGCATAATATTGCATTAATGTATGTGTGCTCATTTTTTTTTATTTACATTGATTCTGGAGATACCAACAAAATGTCAGATTCCATTAAAGCTCTTTATACTCATCTTAACAGAATAAAGAAGAGTCTAAGGAACTCAGAGGAGCCTGAGACACTGACTGGAGACCCAAGGGACCATTGAAAAGTCTGAGGTCTCACCAAGGCCAAATGTTAACACTGATGCCACAGCACAAACTAGGAGGTCAATTCTGAGTCCTTAGAAAAAGCACAATGGTATGAATATAACCAAAACTATTATGTACAGAATAAATTTAAGTAATGGTATAAAAGTTCATTGGTAAAATACAAATTCAAAATAGCTGCAGTTCTAAAGTCTATTGGAGGGAAAAGAGAAGTATTTTGATGGATACTGCAAGACGACTGTGTTATTTTGTCATTCTGCATACCCTGCACTCCATGAATGGATTAGCACAAAAGTCTATCTCCTCCACTCTGTTTATCTCACTTTCCAATAAAAATAAATCTTAAGTCTATGATCTGCCCAGAGGAGTTCCTGCGCTCCATCTTTCAACTACTGACTGAGCACCTCCATGTTAGTGCTTCCACAAAAAGACAGGTCAGAGACAATACAGAGTATCTTCATGTAGCTCATAGAAAAGTATGTGTGGATTCCAGAGCTCTTTTACACACAAATACTTCCATTTTACTAGGACTGTTTTGAAATACTCTTTATTTTCAAGATCCTCCAACTTCCTCCGCCCCAAATCATTCTCCTGTATTTTTAGTTCAGTCCCTCTTCAAATCACCATCCTACATTCTCAAGTGGAAAGCCTTGGTTTCTTCCTCTGCCTCACTTGTCCACTTGAACCATATTGGATTTCTCCCCACAAAGTGTGCTATGCTAAGAAAATTCCTAAACATCCTGAAAAGGGTTCCAGTAAGTGGATGACAATTCGCTCTATCTCACCTGAGCTCACAGATATCTGACCACATCAGACTAGAGGCAGCATGGTGTTCAACCTTCATTTTAACTGTTCTAGGACACACTGAACATTCGGTACACATGGGATCAAACTAAGCAGGAACACAAAAATGTTCAGCTAAAGTAGTCTCCTATTTTTAAAACAAATTATATTTTGGGTGATACTTCACGCAGAAAAATGAAGGTAATAGAAACTTCAAGGATCTTCATTTGAATGCTGAAACAAATTCAGAAAAGCATTTCCTGACCCAGAGAAATCTGGGATAGCTCCCGTTTGTCAACATAATGCTCTGCATATTTTTATTTCTACCTCAACTGGATGATTCTGCTTTGAATTTCTTACAAGCTCTTCTCCCATACAGATCTTAACCCAGGTCGCAGTCAATTTTAGAGTAATTTAAAGTCTTTTAGGTGTTACAAGTGGTTTTAAGACTCCTTTGAGTTTTAAGCAGTTAAAATGGTTGGTGGGATTTTTAGTTTGTTTTATTTCATTAGGTCATACTGTCTCCAGTTGATGTGTTTTATATTAGATTATAACTTTGCTGAGTGTCTAGTTTGATAGGCAATGCTCAGATGGCCTCGTGTGGCTGATATACAATTCAGAATTACAAAAGGGAGAGTCTACACTTAGGAATAGCAGATCATTTGAACTCCTCACATACATGTGAGCCATAAATGTGAAGGAATGCTTATTTTTTCAAATAAAAAATCATATCTCCAATTCACATTTATACATATATACATTTTCTATGTATTCAATAAAACATTATTTGGTGCTCATGTTATATACAATATGGTGGTAGACCAAAACA
Source organism: Ochotona curzoniae (assembly GCF_017591425.1). NCBI lineage: Eukaryota > Metazoa > Chordata > Mammalia > Lagomorpha > Ochotonidae > Ochotona > Ochotona curzoniae. The sequence continues at coordinate 20,094,063 of NW_024464920.1, forward strand.
GTAAGCCATAGTCTCTTCCTACAGTGAGAATATTTTCCACCACCAAATGTGTTCCAATCCACAGGCAAATTTCTTTAGAAGTGTCTTAAATTTCTTTCTTACGAACTTATTAAAAGAGCCCATCACTTTGAGATTACGAGTGTTTTCAAAACTCCATTGGAACAGATAATTTATAGTAATAGAGAGGTCTTTAATAATGCAAATAATCATCAAAGTCCATTCCTGCACTAAAATCCTATGGCAGTACTTTTATAATATTGAACTCTCTAATAAAGATGAATAAGGAAGATAATGTAAGTTCTAATGAAGCTGGATGAAGAAATGCTGGTATCTGGAGATACCAGGAAGTAGTACTTGCCAAGCACTGACACATCTATTAACACTGGTGCTTTTAACCTTGCTTTGTGAAAACACCTTTCACGGTAAACAGATTTGAAGCTGTCTGAATATCTTCCGTGCCGTAAATCAAACAGGTCAACACTGGGGATAAACAGCTTCTTGCTTACAATGACTAGGCCACTTCTCAAATGCGCATTTATAATAAAGAACTGAATTACCCCAAATGAAAAAATCAATTCCATACTATATAAAAACTGTATATCAATTTAAAAGTGAAAATACTTCATTGAAAATATACAATTTTATTAAGCCACATAATATTTAATCCAGTGTGCATTAAATCAGCAGCCTACTAAAACAATAGTGCACTGTTGGTTTTTTAGGATGATTTTGGAATAAATAAGGGAAAAATATTTGACCTTGAAGTTAGTGGACATTTTCTATATTTAAAATTAAACATATTTTAAGCTGCTAAAGAACTACATATAAACTTCAATATGCAATCTGTAAATGCTTTCAGTTACCAATCAAATATTCTTGGTGCTAAAGGAAATGTGCTGTTATAGTTAACATCCCTAAGGAAATGAATACCTTAGGCAATCCTGTGGTTCCAGACGTATAAAGAATATAGAGTGGATGTTCTGAATGAACAGGAACACAATCATGTGGTTGGGCTTTTGCCATCTCTTCATCCCAATCAAGATCTCGACCTGGTACCAAAGGAACCGTCTCCTACAGAGCAGAAACACAGGCAAATGCATTTGTAACAGAGAATATTAAAATAAGGTAACAAAGAATTAGCTAAATCTATGTAAGTCTGAGCATCTGATGAAAAATCTAATTCTGTACATCATAATGTATTAGACTTGGGTTTAAAAAGCTCAATGTTGCCAGTTGAAATATGTTTAAAATGTGCAGCAGATTGATACTACTTTAAAAACAAAAAGACATACTTTACTTAAATCTAAGATACTTTTACAAATTCACTGATGCAACCCTTTTCGTCAACACTCTGACACTGGGCCAAATTCATGTCTCCAAAATATAAGTATCAATTTCTAAATTTTATAACCTAATTCTTTTATGTTTGAAATGCCTTATTAATGAAATGTCAAGTAACTCTTAAAATTTCTCTTTATATAAAAGGCATTTAAAACTACCTATCTAAATAAGGTAATACCAAATTTTGTTAAAGAGTAATAGAGATTTGCATTTTGTGTGTTCAAGACAAATGCTGGCTTTAGAAACAAAAAGTTATAGCAGGCTATCCAAGTATTCCTCTATCGAGGTTTCTAATCAGTGTGGCAGAAGTATTTGCTTTCCTGGTAGTCAGTCACTCTATTGTAAACTTTTTCCTAATAAGGTCATTAAAAAACAGATATAATTTTGAAGAAATTAAGTAGATTTATTTTAAAATGTGGCAATAAGATGGCAAGATAGTTAAAAAGGGGTGACTTTGACAAACACTATTCTTATTGGGAGTTAGGGCTATGTAAGGAGATTAACTATCTCTCAAATGTCTGGTTTTTCTGAACCATTAACTACACACAAAATCACATCTTGGGAACTTTATAACTGATGAACATGAACTGGGACCACGTTGTCCCAGGCACAAATAACATGGTGGTTGCTCAGTGAGATTCTCTACTTAGACATACTGTTCATTTCTTCAATCTCTGAGCTAAACCCAAAGAATTCCATTCTCTTGGTTCCTTAATGTACTATTCAGGGTTATGAGAATTGGTCCTGTATCTGATCAGGTAAATGTAGAAACTGATTCCTACAATACTACAAATATACTCTCTGTAAGAATAAATGCATTTATAGATAATCTGAGTCATAGGTCCTATAAAGTCACCATGTCTGACTCATCCAACTGATAGCTCCTCATTGAACCATTCAGACATATAAAAAGTTACCTATTATCACACCATACATTTAGCTTTATGCATCAGATAATGAACAATTTGAAATTTTAAACATCTGACATTACAATCAGAAACCTACAAAAAATGTTACAGAGTGAAACATGGTGACTAAATGATCACAAGAATATTATTATTTGGGCTGACACATGGTTCGATTGGCTAACCTTCCACCTTCAAATGCCAGCATCCCATATGGGCACTGGTTCATGTCCTGGCTGCTCCATTTCCCTTCCTGCTCCCTGCTTATGGCCTGGGAAAGAAGCAGAGGATGGTCCAAAGCCTTGGAACCCTGCACCTGTGTGGGAGACACCCAGAAGTAGCTCCTGCTCCAGATTAGCCCAACTCCAGGCATTGCAATCATTTGGGAAGTGAAACAGTGGATGGAATATCTTTCTCTGTCTCTCCTCTTTGTAAATCTACCTTTCCAATGAAAGTAAATTAATCTTTTCAAAAATAGTTATAAATGTATGACTTTTATAGGTCCCCAACTGCTGGAATGTCTATTCTTCAAGATCAAGAGATACAGGTGAATATAAAGGAGATTTGACAAAAATCAAGGCCATAAAATCAACATTGAACGTTTGCAGATTCGCCTTTACTTCTGTGGACATGTCTTTTCTAATTGCTATGATTCTTGAAAGGCAATATGGGAGAACAGGCAGGATGACTGATGGGATGTTCCTTTGATTCTGTCATTGCTGCCTGAGGCTCAAGCACAGCAGCCAAGTTTTCATTCCCCTGGCAAAAAAATGCAATCCTGGTTAATGAGACTCACTATCCTGCTTCATAATGTGTGTCTCTAAATTCAAAGCAATTACGGTCTATTGGGCTTAATTACTGCCTAAACAGTACATCTCATAAAGGGCAAGAGTCCCTCAAAGCCTTTATCGCTATAAAAATAGAGGAAAGGGTTCGGAGAAAAAGAGGAGAGAACATGAGCTGTTTATGGGGAAAGTGAGGCAACATATCTCTATTAAGAAGAAAAGATGGCTGCACTAGAAAAATCTGAATAACCATGTTCAATGTGTTAAATGTGCAAAGAAATAGTACATTCAGCACTGATTACCAAAAAAAGTCAAACCAGAATTCAAATCTTTTCTCAAAGTTCACAGGTTTGTGAGACTCAATTAAGAAAAATAATTTGTACTTAGAATTGGGCCATAAAGCCATACATGTGAATGGATAATATACATGATCCTTTGTTCACATAAATACACTCATCTAGCCTTTCTATTACCATTTCTGTTATTATTCCTCCATCCTTTCTATCCATTTTTCATTCCTTTACTTAAATACCAACAAAAACTTTTTTCAAAATATGCTCCACAAAATGGTCCCAACTGAAGACCATTATGCTTAGTGAAACAAACCAATGCAAACAGGATGAATACCATATGTTCCGTCTGATATAAGACAGCCTTTAAGCAAATTACAAATTAAATAGAAATAGGCAATCAAGTATATACACATGCACTTACGTATGAATGGTGCAGAGACCAGCACACTGGGAAGTAAAGTTACGTTGCAGTAGGCATCTCTACTCCTGAACAGTAGGACTCCCATTGTGACACGTGTGAACATGCCTGTACAACATGATACTACCTTTTCCATCTCTACCTACATGTCACAATACACTTAAGTAGCAGAAAACTAACCTTGTAACTGTTACTACAGGACTATCCTACTGTAACAATTAAGGGAACAATGGGAGGGGGATAAAGGGGAGGAAGGAGAAGGCGGGGAGGGAAGAACTCATGGTTCTACAAAACTGTAAAAACTTAAAAGTATTTTTTAAAATATACTCAAGACCACTCAAAAAAATTAAAACAATTAGGAACACCAAAATCAATGAGTGCAGCAGGTCATGAAGCAGACTTTTAAAGCTTTATTTAGGAATTTAAACTAGTATTAGGAATTGCTAATTGGTGATCAAAATGACATCCTTTTAACATTCTCTTTTCACATCCTGTCATTTGTGGGTCTCCTTAAGGTAACCTTTCATCAGTTCTATAAAACTGCATGTAATTTTTCGCACTCCCATGAGTTCTCTTCTGCAAGATATTTTAATCTTTCAGAAATCCAAGTTGGTGCCACTATAAATACCTGGTGATTAAATGCATTGTAAAATATATTCATAGACATTATATTAATATCACAGACTAATTCATCTGTTTATTATATTCATCTTTCCGAATTCAATTCTACTTCTGATTTGAATATTTTCCTAATTTTTTTATATTTGCATACAATTTAATTCATCCTTCCAAGAAGCAATTAGGAAAGGGATTATGTATACAGTCAGATGGCATGTGTTCAAACCATGCCTCTGGGTAATTACTGTAAATAACTTTATTTCTATGTCTATTAACTCCATTTCATTAAGATGGAAATAATGATATCTCCTAGCCCATAGAATTACTGGAAAGATTTAAAAATCAATTAATATGGATCTCTTAAAAAACCAAATGATAAGCAATCAATTTAGTTTGGGCAAGTATTATTGGTATAACTGAAAAGAGTAACATATAATAGCATTAAACCAAAACCTAATTATTTAATACTAATCATAGTATGGTGTTTTAAATCTTTTTATAGTTTAAGCTAATTGTTCATAGAGACTGCAGATATAATTTGCATTTTTCTTAGAAATCATAATGGCATTTATGAAGTACATGTTATGGCTTACTACTGAGTATCTCTAGTAAACAGTGAAAATTGAATTCTCTAGCACATTACCATAAGAATTAAATTCAGTATTCAATTTACCATATTTGGACGGTTATAAATGAGAACTTTGTCCGGTTTGTGATGTCCTATTCGTAGAGCTTCCTCTATAAGTGGTATATATTCTACCCGCCTTCCAGGTTCAATACCAAATGATGCTGTAATCACTATTTTGGGCTACAATGAAAAAAAAAAAGATGAGAATCCTTTAATAATTCTAATTAAGACATCACAACAGTTCAGAGGTAGACTGACTACTCATCGGTTCTAAAGAAACATTTGAATGATTCTGTTCCCTATTGAGCAAAAGGTCTGAAAACCAGCAAGCCCTCTTTCAATGTTATAGGCCCAACAAGTTCCACACAATCTCACTTACTTACTCAAAACTAGCCAAGATTCTGAAGGCCTATACACATGAGATAAACAAAATATGCTTCAAATAATTCATTTCAGATGGATCTTCCAGAAATTATGAAATGCAAACTTCAGTTGGTCTCCACCCCTTGCGCTGCAGCACGCTGTAGCGAGCCAGCTCCGTTAGTCACCAAGAACATCTATGATTTTCTACATTAAGTATCTCTTCTAAATACCTAAAGAGATCGCAGAGCTTGTGTCTCAATTTTTAATGATTTTTCTAGTTCTCACTATGCATTCCTGTTTACCAAATGTTAAAATGTTGGATGATTTTTCTTAAAGGTCTCCTGAATTATTTAAAATCCCATCTCACAAAGCCTGGGTTGGCCTTTGCTTTTAAGCTCTACTTAGCACACGACTCACTAAACTCTTCAGGGTATTCTTAGGAGCAGCCAAACAGTGTCCCCAGGGAGGAGCCAGTCTGCACTGATGTTCCCTTCCCAGGACATTCTGCACATGCCTCAGCTGCTAAACCACCACCACACTTTCCATTCATCTGGTCCACTGTCAAATAAGCTTCCCAAAGACAAGATAGGATGGCTTTTATTCAGTGCCTATGCCTGGTGCAGCTTGTCCTACAAAAACAGCCATCCATAAATATTTGTGGAACTGAACCCAAATCCTTAATCATTTGTAGAAACACATATGTCTTGATTCATTTTTATATACTGTATTTCTTCCCTAAGAAATCCAAAGCAGAGAGTGATAATAAATAATTCAGGAGACAGATAATCAACCCAAGGTATTGCAGCTATTTCTGAATTCTGGTCTCTCGGGTTTATACTGTGCTAATGATATGCATGTATAGTACTTGCTGCTTTTGAATACTCAACATTCATGGAGCCGAGACCTGGTTTGCCCCAGGTTGGGAGTGACAGAGGCAGAAAAAGGGCCAATTCTGTTTGATTCCAAAGCATTTCCTCCATCACATCAAACTGATTTTTTAAAAAGTGAAAGAAAAGACAAAAATAAGTCTTGTTTCCTTTCATTATGTATTTTAAAGTTTATTGAAATAAAACTCATATTTTAGTATTTGTAGTAATTGTAAATAATTCCAGATAATAACCCCCAAGATCAAACAATAAATGAGTGAAAGCAAGCTAAACACCAAATTAAGAACATAGTATTATTTGTCGGGTTTGAATGTTTAGTAGTATCACCGTTAGAGCCTTCCATTGGAAAAAATAAATTCCTTTCACATTTGGCAACAGCCTTTTACATTTATTGGATTTAGAGGGTTTCTTACAATACAGTCTTTTCATCTTCATTTGTTCAAATTTTTCTTTAGTCTATTTAAGAGTCAATGTTCACTTACTGGTGGGGGTACACGCTGAGAAAGGCAACTTCACCACTTGAGAAATATCATTGACTATACTTTGCAAACTGAGACACCTACACCAACGTAGTATAGAATAGGTCCTCTGGCCCAGGGAATATTTGTCCAATCAGAGAATGGTCCAAAATCTTGGGACTCTGCACCCACGTGGGAGACCCAAAAGAATCTCCTGGCTTCAAATTAGCTCAGTTCCAGCCATTGTGGACATTTGGAAAGTGAACCAGCAGATGGAAGATATTTCTGTCTTCCTCTATGTAAATCTGCCTTCCCAACAAAAATAGATAATTTTTTTTATTGTTGTTAACATTGTATTATGTGATACAGTTTTATAAGCACTGGGGACTCCCCCCACCCCTCCTGTACCCCTCCCCCCATGGTGGATTCCTCCACCTTGTTGCATAACCACAGTTCAAATTCAGTTGAGATTCCTTCCTTGCAAACACATACCTAGCATAAAGTCCAGCATCTTATTGTCCAGATAAGTTCAGTGGCCTCTTGGGGAGACCTTCTCTAGTCTGAAGATATGCATGCCCTAATGATCAAAGATTCTTAGGTTTATCCATACATGAGATGTGTATCTTTAACAGAATACTCTCTCCTTACATTTGACCTGCCAGATTGCCTTCGCTGCAAGAATATGCATTTATTTTCTAGATTTCCTAACAAGGTTATGTGGTTTTTTAAAAGATTTATTTTTATTGGAAAGTCAGATATACAGAGAGGAGAGAGACAGGGAGATCTTCCACCTGCTGATTCACTCTCCAATTGGCTGCCATGGCTGGATCTGAGCCTATCTGAAGCCAAGAGCCAGGAGCCTCTTCTGGATCTCCAACAAGGGTGCAAGGTCCCAAGGCTTTGGGCCGTTTTCAACTGCTCTCCCAGGCCACAAGCAGGGAGCTTATTGGAAAGTAGGGCCACCAGTATTAGAACCAGTGCCCTATGGGATCCTGGCATGTTCACGGGGAGGACTTAGCAGCTAGGCTACTGTGCTGAGCCCCAGTTATATGTTTTTATGTCTGTGTTTGTGTGTGTATCTGTGTATGTGTTATTAAAAGAAAATACCTCCTGAGAATAAAGCAAAGTTTCATAAAGTCATACCTGAGAAATTTTAACTTCTCCACATTTTGCAAATATTTTAATGCATCCAATACTTTTGTCTAAGTGATGTTTAGCACCTCAGTACTACAAAATTAGAAACTCTAGCTTCCTAAGAGAAATCTTCAAGTTCTGCCTAAAAACTTTGCGATGGACAGATGTTCCCCCAGATATGCTTCATAAACTCCAACCTAACATGTTGTAAAAAGAAACAGAAAGAGATTCCTGGCTTGTCAGCCCAGGAAAAACCTTTTGTGGTTCTAATAACCCACATTTGCCAGATGAAGCTACATATGAAAAGCTCTATTCTATGCCTTGCACTTGGTGACCTCCTGGGACTGCTAAAAATCTACAGGTGAGCCACTTGCTCAATGCTTTCTTCCTTTAGCTTCCCACTATGGACTTTGTCTTTCATAATAAGCATCACTGAACCGACTGGCTACCAAAGGTCCTTACCCATACCTCTGGCTCCTTCCCCCTTCATGACATACTCCAATCTTCCCTTCCTTTAGCATTCATGATGACATGTCACTCACCTGCTCAAAAATCTTCATGTGCAAGATCTACAGGATTCGGTTCACCAAAACCTATCCCTATCGGCTCACCTGCTCTCCCTCCTCCTTCACATCACTCAAATACATGACACTCAATGTATCTACACATCTGTTATACTTACACATTTAAACAGATTTAGACTTTCAAATACACATGTATGGGGCCTGGCGGCATGGCCTAGCGGCTAAAGTTCTTGCCTTGAATGCCCCGGGATCCCATATGGGTGCTGGTTCTAATCCCGGCAGCTCCACTTCCCTTCCAGCTCCTTGCTTGTGGCCTGGGAAAGCAGTCGAGGACGGCCCAAAGCTTTGGGACCCTGCACCCATGCGGGAGACCCAGAAGAAGTCCCTGGATCCCGGCTTCTGATTGGCATAGCATCAGCCATTGCACTCACTTGAGGAGGGAACCATCGGACAGAAGATCTTCCTCTCAGTCTCTCCTCCTCTCTGTATATCTGACTTTCCAATAAATAAATAAATCTTTTTAAAAAAGCAGTCAAATGCACATGTATGCTCAAATATATGACAATCCACTCATAATCTTCTCAAATGAACATCACCATTTCCTGTCTCTGATGCTTGGCTCACACACTACTTCTCTTTTCTTCATTTCCCAGTATATAATTCTACAACCAGCTCAATAGTAGCCAGAACTCCAATTCAAATTATACTTTCTTCTGAAAGCCCTCTGCATTCACCTAAAGTGAAAGAAAGTGCTCCCTCCTATAAAGGTGGGGATTTCAAATTATGGTAGGGAGCCAGACCCTACCAAATACCCTGTAACTGCAACATGCAGTTGGGACACAGCAATTCCTCCTACCCCCGCCCCTGTTTTGTGTGTGTGTGTGTGTGTGTGTGTGTGTGTGTGTGTGTGTGTGTGTTTTGTCTAGGATAACCCTCCTTCTACAATGGCATTGTTAAGCACTTACAACTGAGACCATGTATTCACAATGCCTGAAATATTTACTATATGGTCTTTTATGGGAAAATTCTCGCTGACCCCTGCTAAATTAATACAACTAAAAAACAATGATAATTGCTACCATCTTTCAAATGAGTGCTGTGTGGCAGAGTCTCTGCCAATGTATTAAATATCTCAATGATATTTCACTGTAGAATTAATGCTGCTTATTTGAGTACTTCATGCTGTCTCCTCTAGGTCACCTCCTCTCAGCTACTGGGTTATTTCTCTATCCTTAGAAATGTATATATTATAAAACTAGCTATCAGACTAGTTATTATCCAGTTCCAAACACAGTGCCAGGCACATTGAGGGAATTTAATAACTATACTGAAAGAATCTTTTAGTTATTATTTGTCTTACATACTTTCTATACACATACATTCAAAAAGCTAACTTAAAACTGCACGTCTCATATTATAAATTTCTCAAATCATACAGCAAGATGCATTTCACACAGGACAGGCTTAAAAATAAATGTTTAATAAATATACACTGAAGAAAAACAAATTTTAAGTACCCTATTTGAAACACAGATTTAACAATATAGTTCTTGAACAATTCATGCATAGCTGAATATGACTAAAATATACAGCTGTAACTTGACTTTCTCCAAATAAAACACTTACCTTTGCATGATCGATACGACTACTTAGTTCTTTGGAAGCAAATCCTCCAAAAATGAGACTGTGAATGGCTCCTAGCCTGGCACAGGCCAGCATGGCATACATGGCTTGCGGGATCATGGGCATGTAGATCACCACAGTGTCACCTTTTTTGATGCCATGCTTGGCTAACACACCAGCCAGTTTAGAGACCTGTAATAAAATCAGTAAATCATCTAAGTGCTCTTGATGTTATTTCAGTAAACCTCTAGGTGAGGTGTGACATCTACAAGACAATCACCTCCTTGGATAAAAGAGGCCTGAAAAACACTCGATTTGAATTATGGAACTGGATGGCAACTTTCCTAAGAATTTCATGCCTTAAATTTGCTTAACCTTCCTTTCATAATGTATCTACTAGATGACTATAATGTATCACACATTGTGTACTGAGTGAAAACACAACATTAAAAACAAAGATGCACACTGGTTCTCTAATTTTCTAAACAGTAAATATGTCAAGTGAAAATAAGTGTTATAATATATGTATAAATATGTTTATATGTGTCTATGTATGTGTATACATGTTTAAGGAAACAAGACTATATGAAGAAAGAAAGCATATTGTGATAACATATGGAAAACAAAACGTCCTGTACAATGTTATCATGGGAGGTCAAAGATGTCATGGAAAAGTAGGAACCAGAGCAAAGCAAGTGAAAGCACCTTTTAGGAGACCAGAGTGCTATTCACGTCTCAGCTACTCTCCTGCTAAGCCACGCCGGAAGCCAGCAGACAATGGTTCAAATACATGCGTCCCTCCTTCCAACCACATGGTAGACCTGGATGCAGTTCCTGGCTCCTGGCTTCCTCCTGGCGCAGCATTCCCTCCTGTTTAAGCAAATGGGGGGAGGGGGGTGAAACAAACAAATGGGGAAATTCCTTTCTTCCTTCCTCTCTTCCTCATTCTGTGACCTTACAGCTCCAGCATATATATTTATAAACTAGATGACAGAAAATAAAATTTTAATGCAAAATATTTTAAATCTACACACGGTATTTTCATAACATACATTTCCAAGACTGAAGTATTCTCATTTTTAACATAATGTAACTAAAACTGAAAGCTAATCGGTGGTTAACACTCAATCATAGATACAGTACATGGTATACTTAGATAGCATCTCAAGACTTAGGGTCTTACATTCTTTGTTCTTTCCTTGTTTTAAGCCAATTATTGCTTCTTTATTGCTTTTTACACTTATTATTTATTGAACATGACTTCCTAAGCTCTTAAGTCAAAAATACGAAAATGTTTTCGTTTTCAGTAAGCACTTCAAAGAACAAAGCATGTTTCTTTCTTCATAATGTTTTATGAATGTTATGAATTTTTATTGACTAGATAGTTGAGATAGTAGTGATAAGTAGAGAGAAAAAGCTCACATCCACTGGTTTACTCGCCAAGTGCTTGCAACAGCAAGGCTAAAGCAGGGGACTTGGAATCCATCTTGTGGGTATCAGGAATTCAACTACTTGAGAGGCATCCACTGTCTGTCACAGTCTGCTTTACCAAAGAGTTGGAGTCTGAAGCCAAAGACAGGCAATACTCAGGTATTTCAAAACTGCAACTAGTTATTGCAAAAATTAGAGGGAAAATAAATGGAAGGAACAAAGCAAGTTAGGGGACTTAATGGAAAGAGGAAGGAAGAAAAGGATGGTTATCTTAGAACTTTAGGAAACACCTAAACCTGTTAACTTTATATTAATCAGATATTTTAAAAGTTAAAATAAAAAATGAGCCTACGTATTAAATTTAGGTTTGATATGCAAATCTAGATTGCTAGATTTTTCTTTAGACCTACAACACTGGATGCTGTGGTTTGTATCTGGTTTGTCCCTTAAGGAGCTCATGCTAAATGCAACTTGACTACCGTGTAGCACTGGGATCTGGAGGAGCGGGGACTACATTTCCTAAGAGGTGAATGCCTTTCTCTTCAGTAGGGACTTTCACTCTTGAGGGACTGGATTAGTTACTGCAAAAGCAGTTTGGAAGCAAAGCCATCCCTCATGTTTTATCTCCTTCATACGAACCACTTGCCCATTTGTTCATCCACTATCTTATAGCGCAGCAGTTGGGCTCTGTCAAATGTGACTGTGAACTTGTACCTCAGCTTCAAACTGGGAAATATATAACTTCTTCCTTTGGTAAATCACCTAGACTCAGACATTTTGCTATAACAGAAAAGTTAGATTCAAGACCATGTTCTTTCAATGTATGTGTTTATTATATATTATATAATGTAATATATATTAACAGAAACAAAACCATGCTCTTTTAATATATATTTTATATATTATATAAATTGCATATGTAGAAATTGTGTGTGTGTGTGTGTGTGTGTGTGTGTGTGTAGAAATTCATCTTCAATCTGGTAGTTCACTTCCCAATGGCCAGGACCAATGTTAGGAGCAAGGTGTGCACTCCAGGTCTCCCAAGTAAAGGCCAACTTTACCACTGCCTCACAGGGTACAAATTAGAAGGAAGCTGGAATTAAGAAACAGTTGGGTATGAAATACAGGTACTTTGCTGTGGGACAGCAGTCTTAACCTCTAGGCCAAATAACTGCCCTGAATCTGTATTGCTGGATGAAAAGAAATGATTGAATTTGATCAGCTCAATAGTTTTCCATAGAACTCACCATCACTGGGAACATTTGGATAAAGCTTGCCTTTTCTTTCCATACTAAGTTTAAAATATTTTTTCTACATGATGTATGCATTTTTATTGTAATTAATGTGTGCTTTTGATACATAACTATAGATTATGAAGTCTAAATTAACAACTGGCTCTTCTCCCATGCACTTAGTTCCCACATTCAAATACCTGCTTGAATTCTGCAGGTATTTGAATTGTCAACCCCAGCCTTCAATCAGACTAGGCTGCTTTAGCTGTGTGGAACCACTAGATGGAGCACATTTGGCCTTACTAGTTGTATCTGCTTTTCCTCAGTCCTTTGATAACATGGTAACCATGCTAACAGTCTGATTTTTGACATGAATAGTGGCACTGATTTTTCTTTCTCTAGTAACTTTCAGGGAATGTCATTCTGATATGAATTTTCACTGTAATTTGTAAGTCTAAATAAACACATGAATGAACCTTCTAACAACTAGGCTTAGGGTATCAGTTCACAGCAAGAAAAAAAAGAATGAACTTGAGAACACTTCAATATGTTTCTTGTTGATATTGTATTTGAATTACATAATATGGGAGCCCAAGAATAGGATACTTTGTATTCTTGCCTCCAACGCAAAGAAAACCATTCTGAGGATAACTATACACAATGAATAGAGCATTTGTGGGCTCATCCTGTTTTTTATCAACTACAAATGGAAAATTGTCAAGGAATATGAAAAATAGGTATGTATTTTATGTAATGAGATATTTGGGTCCTACCACAAAGGTCTAACGGAAAGGAAGAGTGACACAGGCAGAGTCAAGTATCTTCCAGCCATTGGTTCAGTCCTCAAAAAGCTGCATTGGTCAGGATGGGGTTAAGCCAACTCCATCCCAGTCTTCCACATATGTGGCAGGGTTCCAGGTATTTAGACCATCTTCCACTGATGTTTCAGCCACATTAGCAAGGAGCCAGATTGAAAGCAGAGTAGCTGGGACTTGAATTGCTACTCCAACATGGCATCTCAGCCAGCAGCTTAACCTGCTGTACAACAATGTAGGCCCAGATTTATAATTTCTATAATCCAAGGAGAACACATTTCAAAAATGTATCAAGTATAATCCATGTTTTTCAACTGAAGTAAAAGTTAAGTGAAAGGAATATTAATTGGGTAAGTAACCTATTTATTATGTTTTAATTTACCTATAATTTGGTAGTTTTAGCTCAAACTTGCATGCTTGGAGATTAAGCTATTGACTCTCTTTCTGATTTTCAGAACAGGTAAGAGTTCAGTTTTGGCGCAAGCACTCTGGCTGAAAATAGGCTAATCCTCCACTTGCAAGTGCCAGCAGCCCATAAATGCTCATTCATGTTGTGACTGCTCTACTTCCCATCCAGCTTCCTGCCTGTGGTCTGCAAGAGCAGTGGAGGATGGCCTGAGTCCTTGGGCCTCTGAACTCACATGGGAAACTCAGAGCAGGCTCCCAGTTCCCAGCTGTGGTTCGGTTCAGCTCTGGCTGTTGCAGGGATTGAACCAGTGGATGGAGGATCTTTCTCTGCTCTTTATCTCCCTTTCAAGTAAAAACGAATCTTTAAAAAAAAAGAGTTCTGTTTCAACTTGATGACATGGTCCTTCAGCCACAGCGACTACATTAAGATTTGGTTTCCTGGGCCTAATATGAGCTCAATCCAAATCAATGATCTATAACTTTTATTTAAATGTGTATAAATATTACTTGCCACTGTAAGCCACTTAATTGGAGTGTCCTAACACATTAACACATAGTGCAGTTTAAGAAGAATTCATGTGTAGGACACAGCATTGTTTGATTCTTCCCACTACAAATTTTGGAAAACTATCATTCCTTCCTACTTTGGTATCAATCTAAGGCCACTTAAATTACAAGTCATTAATCCAATGTTTGTAGTGTATACTTTGAGCCCTATACTAAACCAAATCTGAAAATACAAAGAAAATATAATTGGTCTTCAAACCATAGTCATTTGGGGTCCAGAGAGGGTGGAGGAATCACATATATGAATAATAACGATGAAGTTTTTGAAGTGACAATAGGTAAAATGGTCATACATGTCTGCTCAATATATAATATCCATGTGTATATTTACACATATATATATATATTATACACACACATACACATGCACGGTGCATTAGATAAAAGTAAATATTTGGGGACCGTGCCATGGCATAGCAGGTAAAGGCACAGCCTGAGGTGTCAGTATCTCATATGGGCACCAGTTCCAGTCCCAATCACTCCATTTCAGATACATTCCCTTGGATGAGAGCATGCCCATGAAAGTAGCAGAGGATGGCTCAGATGCTTGGGCCCTTGACCCATGTGGGAGAACCAGCAGAAGATCCTGGATCCTGGACTCAGACTAATTCAGCTACAGCCATTATGACCATTGGGAAATGAATCAGTAGACGGATCTCTCTCTTCAAATGAAATGAATTTGAGAAAAACGTAAAAATGAACTTTTCAAGTTATAAAATGAAAACACTGATATAAAAAAGTAAAAGAGGACGTTCCAAGGTTAAAGACATGCTGATTTTGACTCAGAAGGGTTGGCAAGGGAGAGGTGGATGTAGTGCAATCTGGGTGACAGGTGCGGAGCTCCTCTGCAGAGAAACGGCGGAGGATGTGAGGACGCTGTGAAGCAGCAGATACCCGGAAGGCAAGGCAGTGGCCAGAGTGGCTACCTACCTCCAAAACTCTTCTGGAGAAAAGTTGGCGGGACAACTGCCAGAGGGGTCAGGAGAGACAGTCCCTGACTTAGGAAACCACCAGATGGGGCCAATCCAGTGAAGAGACAAAGTCCCAGTATGTCAGGACTGGGGTGGAGTGGAAGATATGTCTTTATTGCCCCTGCCATTGTGGGTGCTTAAACCAACAGCTAGTGGGCACTATCTCAGAAGTGCCCAAACAGTGGAGACCCCACACTGAAACTGCAAGCACGCTGAGACAATGACCTGGATGAGCACCTCGCTTAGCAACAACACACAGCATGCACAACTGGAGATGGCCAACAACTGGATCTCAACACACATGGAAAACTGCACAGATCTCTTGCATGGGGGCAGCTATAGTTACCATGGTATAACCTGGAACATCAGCTGGAAAGGACCAAGGGGGGTAATGTTTACACTGGCAGTCATGGTCACTACCTCCCTCACGAAGGCAAAAGAGGAGATCCACCTAGCCTAACCTGGGTATCACCCTGGATGCTCAACCCGCACTGAGCACTGTGCAGAGCACATGGCCCACTCTCACACATGCCCCTGGATTTCTACTAAAGGATCAGTTATTCCATTAAACCACCCACACAGTTCAAAGATAAAACCGTCAGAGAACCCCCACAGATCTGCAACAATAAAGGGAGGTATGCAAGCAACATGAATGAGGAAGACAATATGACTCCCGCTAAGGAATGCAAAAATTTTCCATCTTCGAGCCCAACACAGTAGCCTAATGGCTAAAGTCCAAGCCTTCCTTGCACCGAAATTCCATATATATACCAGTTCTAAATCTGGCTGTCCCACTTCCCATTCAGCTCCCTGTCTGTGGCCTGGGAAAGCAGTTGAGGACAGCCCAAAGCCTTGGAACCCTACACCCATGTAGGAGACCCAGAGGAAGCTCCTGGCTCCTGCTTTGGAGTAGCTCAGCATCAGCCATTGTGGCCACCTGGGGAATGAATCAGTGGACAGAAGATCTTCCTCTGTTTCTTCTCTGTCTCTCCTCCTCTCTCTGTACATCCGACTTTGCAACAAAAATAAATCTTTTAAAAAACAATGAGAAGGGGCCCAGCGTGATAACGTAGTGGTTAAGGTCCTCGCCTTGCATGCCCAGGATCCCATATGGGCATCTGTTCTAGTCCCAGCAGCTCCACTTCCCAACCAGTTCCCTGCTTGTGGCCTGGACAAGCAGTTGAGGACGGCCCAAAGCCTTGGGATCCTGCACCCTCATGGGAGACTCGGAAGAAGCTCCTAGTTTCTGGCTTCTGAAACTCCAGCCATTGCAGCCGCTTTGGCAGTGGATCAATGGACGGAAGATCTTCCTCTCTGTCTCTCTTCCTCTCTGTGTATCTGACTTTCCAATAAAAATAAATAAATCTTAAAAAACAATGAGAAGCTGCTGAATAAATTAAGAATAACCATACCAGATACAAAATGTTCTCACACAAGATCTGAATGAGGAAAATCAAAGTGAAATATTAGGAATGAAGAATTCAATATGCTACATGAAAAACACAGTAGTATGTCTTAACAACACAGCTGGCAAGGCAGAAGAATCTCTGAGCTAGAATGTAATTCTTAGGGGAAAGTTCTGTCCGACAAAAAAAAAAAAAAAAAAGACTAAGAACTGAATAAAAGCAGAACTTCAAGAATCATGTAAAACATGAAACAATAAAAACAATGTTTCTTAGGAGTTTCCAAAAGCATGAAAAGAGAGAGTGAATTAGAAGGCCTATGTGGTGGAACAGTAACTGAAAACTTTCCCAATTGAAGAAAGCAAGCAGTATTCAAGTATAGGAACCAGAGAGCTTCAACCAGACATGTCCAGAAACGCTCCTCACCGTGACATGTTATAATCTAACCTTCCACACACATAAAGCAAAGGTTCCTAAATGTGCATATGAAAATGATGTGTACACTTGAGAGGACGTCCAATCAGACTTAGCTGAGTCCTCGCCAGAAGCCCTACATCATAGGAAAGAACAGAGAGCTATAGCACAGGGCCTAAAAGAAACTGCCAAACCAGAACCGCATACCTAGCAAAGCTTTCATTTTTATACGAATGCAGAACAAGAATTTCAAAAACAGAAATTTAAACATTTTGCTACCACCTGATCAGCCCTAGAATTAATACTGCAGGATGAGCTACACACAGAAGGAGGGCTCTCTTTGATGAAAACTACAGAAGACTAAAGGAAGAAATAAGACACCAAAACATGGAAAAATCTGCCATGTTGATGAATTGATATCAAAATGTCCATATTACCAAGAGTATCCAGGACATGGGATCCCAATTCAAAATAACTACTACATTACTTTTATATCTCAAAAAAAAAAAAAGATGCTAAAACAAATACAAAAACACAAGGCCCCAAAGAGCAATAGCAATATTCAACAACATACCTGGAGTTATTACAATTCCAGACTTCCACATGTGTTACAGGGAAGTTATAACAAAGCCTGGGACTGGCATAAAAGACAACAAAGACCAATGTAACAAATGGAAATAGCAGAAATGAGCCCACACATCAATATCCAACTTATTTTTGACAAGCTAACTGAAATAACTCCAAGGAGAGGAGAAAGGACAGTCTCTTCAACAAATGCTGTGGTAAAACTGGGTGAAACACATGGAAGAAACAGCATCCCTGTCTTATACCTTATTAAAAAAAAACAAACTCCAAATGGATCAAAGATCTAAATCTATGACCTGCCACTATGAAATTACTAGAAGAAAACATCAATGGCACTTTACAAGACAAAGTCATAGTTTAACAAAGATTTCATGGAAAAAACATCAAAAGCATAGGCAACTAAAGCAAAAAGTGAATAGGATTACATCATTAATACAGAGGAGGTCAATAAGATGGAAGAAAATATTTTCAGACTACACAACAAGTAGAGAACCAATATCCATGTTTGACAAGGAGCTCCAGAGACTCAACAACATCAAAACAAACAATCCAGTTGAAAAATGGGCAAAGAACATGAAGAGGCATTTTTCACAGGGTAAAACTCAGATGGACAATAGATATATAAAATAATCCTCATGTTCTGTAGCTACTAGGGAAATGCAAACAGCAATGAGCCTCTGCCCATCCCCAGTGAGAACAGCCATCATGCAGAGTCCAAAGGCAAAAGAATGGTGGCAAGGACATGGGGAAAGAGGCATTCTTCTATGGAAGGCAGTGCAGATACAGCTTAGCTATGTGGAAATAGACCTACAATATGATAGAGCCATCCCACCCCTGGAATAGATCCAAACAAAATGAAATCTGTATAAGAAAGGCATTTAACCCCATGCTCATAGCAGTGCAATTCATAATGGCTAAAATAGGGAACTAAACCAGATGCTCATCAACTGATGGCTAAAGAAAATATGCTAAAAATGCTATGGAAGACCATTCGGTCGTAAAAAAAAGTAAATCTTACCATTTGCAGCAAAATTAACCCAGCTAGAAACCATTATGCTTAGTGAAGTGAGCCAGATCCCCAGATCTAAACACCATATGTTCTTATCTGTGAAAACTAATACAATCACTATGTTTTTTTCTTTTTCCTCTACTTGCTATGTCATGATACCTTGATACATAAGAAATTTAAGGGTGTTACTATAAAGTGAATAAACATGTTAATGTAATTTGAGGAAAGAATAAGGGGGGACATAGGGAAGGAAGAATCCTTATGCCTGTAAATCCTCATTGTGAAAAATGTGAAATATACTTTTTTATATAAGTTCCTAAAAATAAAATTTTAAAAAGATAAAAATTTCATGTAGTCTTTCTATGAAATCTTCATTCAAGAGTAGTAAATTATTGTAAATTCAAATGGCATCAATAAAAGAAATGCCAAAATTCACCAAATGTCTTTATGCAACACATGAGGTCTGAATGCTCAAAAAGCAAATGAGCCCATTTAAGGAAAATTAGACCAAAATCAAACTATATCATGGATATTCAAGGTGCAGTAGAAAGCAGTCATGAGCAACCTCAGAACCAAATCAAAGAAATAGGACTGAAAAGGCACATTTCCAAGCCACAATATGCTACATTGCAATTCTGGTCCATTCAATGACATGAAGTATAAAGTCTATTATGTGATGGTTATCTAATACAGCAGTTAAGATGCCACATCACCGACCCAGTGCGGTGGCCTAGCGGTTAAAGCCCTCGCCTTGCACACACCGGGATCCCATATGGGCACCAGTTCTAATCCCCGCAACTCCACTTCCCTTCCAGCTCCCTGCTTGTGGCCTGGGAAAGCAGTGGAGGACGGCCCAAAGTCTTGGGACCCTGCACCTGCATGGGATGCCTGGATGAAGTTCCTGACTACTGCCTTCGGATCAGCACAGCACTGGCCATTGCATTCACTTGGGGAGTAAATCATCGGACGGAAGGTCTTCCTCTCTATATATCTGCTTTTCCAATAAAAATAAATCTTAAAAAAAAGATGCCACATCACAATCCTTGATTCTAGCCTCCAGGTAATAGGCACCTGGAGACACAGCAGGTGATGGCGCCAGCACTACAGCCCTGCCACCCACAGATGACACCTAGATTGGCTTCCCAATTCCAGGGTTCAGCCTGGCCCATCCTCAGCCATTGTAAGTTGACAGCTAAGTACACAGCTAATCTATCTCCATCTCAACATTCTTCTCTCTGCCATTAAAAAAAATTAAATGTAATGATTGAAAATACTAATATCTGGGGAAAGTTTCCTAAAATTTAGAAAATACTGTGAAAAAGATAGTTGGGTTTTAGTTTTGAGTATACTATATATCAAATATTAATGCAGACTAAGTGTATTCAGGTGCATGCACAAATTTTCTTTTACAAACACACATGATGACAGCCACTAAAGAGATATTTTTACTTTAATGTGTCATTTATTCTTTTGACCATGTGTCAAATAAACATCGAGGTAAATATCTGAAAAAGCCAGTTATTCTCTAACTGCTTAAAATCCTAAATGATTTTTAAAATATTCTCTTATGGAAAAGAATTTTTATGCATATAAGCATTTTTAAATGACCAAAAAAAAAGCTCCCAGGTAAGTAACTTTTAAAGACAGTGGTCATTTATTAAATACAGCACTATTTATCAATAGCATACAATAAAAAAAAATCAGTTCTGAGAAATTAAATTCAATTAAATTAGCAAGAAAAGTAGAGGTGGTGTTACTAAGAAAGCTCAGGTGATAGGAACTGGAGAGTAGGTGGGAACTCCGGCATGGTAGACTGTATCACTATGTTCTGAAATGGGACAAACGTGAAACTGTCTTTTAAAGAGTACAGTAATGTATATTTTTAATGCCTCATAAAACTACTCTATTTTTATTCAAGAGTAAAAGCTATTATTTTTGTAAAATAGAGGAATGTATGCTTAAAGATACATATTATGCTTTGGAAGAAAATTATAAAATACTGATGTTCAAAAGCAGATCTAGAAAATGTTTATGGACATATTTCTTCCCAATTTTCTCCAAATGAAGCAATAAACCATTACTCAGTAATCATCTTCTCATTTTCATTTTCTCCACATGTGGGCTTTAATCAATTTTTGGCTGCTTTTAGACTATATATTCACAAGCAAAGTGGAGAACTATTTAATTCAATCAATTCAAGCTCAAGATAACCACAACTTTAATAATCGAAATGCTTTCAAGACCAATTTCAGTTTTGAACTATATTTCACAGAAAATTGGTTCACTCCAATATTCTCTTCTCTCCTAGTCTGAGATTTATAGGTAGATCATCACAATCTCTCAGGCCATGCTCGCAAGTTAGAATTCTGAAAGAACTATTCATGGAACAGACAAGATGCCTGTCATTAACACCCAGCATACCTATAGCCCATATAATCAAGGAAACAGTGCATCATTTAAAAATTCATAGACTGCCTCTGTCCCCTTAGCATCTCTCCATTCTGGCTGTTAATAGGGTAATTATGGCTTCCTCTGCTTTTACACATCTGACAGCTTCTGCCAAAATTCCTAACCCTCATGGCCTGTGCCACTTATGCAGAGAAAATAAAAATACTTCTATAATACAGGAAAAATATGGGCAAAACAGGCTGTGAGATGATTAAGAAAGAGATGAAAAGCCTCAACAACAGATATCAGATAGCCCTGTTAAGACCCATTACGTTCATATGCAACAATCAGAAATGTTAAGAGATTCTTGGAAGTAAGTAATTTCTTTATTGCAAGAGTACCATGATTGCTGAATGAACTATGATTGTGACACTGGAGGACTTAGAGAAATATTCAGTATAGAATTTATACAGAATAACAACTGAGACATGAAGGGTAATTACACACGGGGGTAAGAAGGTCAGAAGTTTCAACTTGGCTTTGGAAGGCAGAAGAGTAACTGATGCTGAGTGGCAAAGTGCAAGACAGGTGCTGTATGATTAAAGAATCCCACCCTTGTAGATCTGAACCATGTTTTCTTTATGTATTCATCAGTGGATGGACAGTTAGGCTGCTTCCACTTCTTGACTACTGTAAATAGCAAGGAAATAAGTATGTGATTACAGCTGTCAGACTGATTGCCCTCAGACACATACCCAGTGTTGGGACTGCTGAGTCACAGTATTTGTTAGAAAGATATTTTAAACTTTTTCTGTGTGTGCATGTATTTGAAAAACAGTTATAGACAGAGAGGCAAAGTCACAAAGATTTTCCAAGAGCTGTTTTCATGTCCCAAATGGCTGTAACAGCTGGTACTGGATTAGGCCACAGAAACCTGAAGCTTCATCTGGGTAGTTGAAGTAGATAGAAGGGACCCAAGTACTTGAGCCAACTTCCACTTATTTTCCCAGGCCAATAGTAGAGAGCTGGATTGAAAGAGCAAGAGCCAGGACATAAACCAGCACCGCCCATACGGAATGCCAGGATTGCAGCACATGGTTTGATGTGCTATCCCACAATGCCAGCCCTTTTTAAAAAAGTTTTAATGACAAAAGGAATTTAAGAAACCATTTAAATTTACACTGCTTACGGTGCTAGCCCTATGCCACCATATGGTAAGCCACAGACTGCAATGACAGCATTTCAAATGGGCACAAGCTGCTCCACTTCTGATTCTTCTGACTGCTAATTCATCTAACAAAGCTGACAAGGATTATTTGAGTTCTTGTAATTCTGTCATCTACATCAAAGATCCAGATGGAGTTCTAGGCTCCTGGCTTCCACCTGGCTCAGCCCCAGCCATTTGGTCTCTGGGGAGTCAGCCAGTGGATGGAGGAGTCCTTTCTTTCACTCATTAACCCATCCAAATAAAATAGTAATTTTAGAAAATTAGACTGCTCAATGGGGCAATGTTCCTATAATGTGAACCATCTGAAAATGTGGTCTTGCTCTGTTGCATTAGAGTAGGCAAAGATTGAGTTAGGTACTATGGCCCAATAGGCTGTTGCTCCTCTGCCTACAAGTGCCAACCTCCCACATGGGAACCAGCTGTGCACTTCCCATCCAGCTCCTTGCTGATGGACTGGGAAAGCAGAGCAGGATGGCTCAAGTCTTTGGACCCCAGTGTCCAGGTGGGAGACCCAAAAGAAGCTCCTGGCTTCTAGTTTGGATGGGCTAAGTCCAGCCATTGTAGCCATTTGGGAGTGAACCAGCAGATGGAAGATCTTCCTCCATCTCTCCTTCTCTCTTTAAATCTGCTTTTTGAGCAAAAATAAGTATATCTTTTAAAAGATAAGCAGCAACTTTACATTGTTTAGAAGAATCCCAGTTTACACACATTCTCTGCATTCCTCCACCTTCCATTTAGGAATAATGTGGACATGTTTAAATCTGAGTCCCTCATGTGTTTCTTTTCAGCTTATTCTTACAGCGTTCTCCTTTTAGTCTTGAAAATTACCTGTAGAATAAATGTTCTCTGTCCTCACCAACACTTGAATATTTTTTACTGACACAAACATGTCTGACAATTTTTAATTTGATTCATTATACTTCCATCCATAAGTCTGAGTGCTGCAAGAATACCGATTTTATCATTTTTCACTGCTAATACACTGAATTTCAGCTGCTTGTTGAATAAACTGAAAACAAATACCACAAAAAAGGACCATTCAGAAGACATATGGAAAAATGCAGTACAAATTGCAATTAGAGCTCAACTGATCTTTTCTTAAACAGTTAAATTTGAAGTTGATCACTCATATGTATTTCCTGGGAGTGTCTAAGGGAAATATTCCAGGTCTTACATCACACTTCAGTACATTTTAAAATAAAACACATTAACTATCAGAAAAATCATTTAGTACATACTTACGATCACAGGCTTCCAAATGGCTAACTAAAAAAACAGTACAAAAATGTAGCTGTAATGCAAAATTGTCCAAATTCATAGTATAAAAGAAAAAGGATGTGAGAGGAAAGGTAATCTAAACCACTGTTAGTGTGACTCTAAACTAGTATAACCACAATGGGAGCCAGTATGGAGACTCAGAAAACTGAAAATTGATCTATCATGTGATTCAGCCATCCAAATGTTAAGTATATATTCAAATGGAATAAAGTCTGAGTTTGAGAAACAACCTGAAACCCCTATAATTATTGCAGCACAATTGATATTAGGGAAGACATGGGACCAACACAGACACACACCAATAGAGGAATGAATAAAAAAAAAATTATTGTACATCTACTCTATGGAATATGACTTAGCCATAAAAAATGAAATCTTAACATTTATTACAAAATGGATCCCAAACAACTGCAATGATCAGGGCTGAGCTAGGCCAAATCCCAGAATTCCATCTGGGTCTTTCACATGAATGGCAAAGAGGCAAAGATTTGAGCCATCTTCTGTTGCTTTGTCCAAGCCATTAGCAAGCAGCTGGGTTGCAAGTGGAGCAGCCAACACACAAACATGCCAATATAGAATGCCAGTCATTCCACAAGGCCAATGTCCTGAAATGCATACTTAAAAGTTCAAATCCAACAAGCCCTCACACACTTCTGCAAACATTACGAAAAATGTGTGAAGAAATTTTAAATGCTTTCCATGATTTTTAATACTATGAGTGTCCAACGAACTTTTGGAAGATGACTCCTACAGGTGGTGATGAGGTTGATGGAATGGATGGGCAGTATTATCCACGTCTCTCCCTCTTCTCCTGCTGTATGCTTTGGAGGAACTCGCTGTGTTCAGCTCATATGGCAGGGGTGCTGGTTATTGGTCAGCACCTTGAGGAGACACTACTTCACTAAGCATAATGGTTTCTAGCCAGGACCATTACATCAACCAAATGTTGTGGGATTACTGATCCGTAGCTTTGCAATACTCCAGGAATAGCACAAGGATGTTAAATCATTGCAACACTTGGGTCTATTTTAAAAACATCAACCAGATTCAACCAAAAGAGTACAAGAAAAATTCAAACACTACTAATAGAGTGTTTGAATGTAAACACTCCTAATATAGCAAAGTTAGATTATCATAATCCCAGTTTATTATAAATGCTCAAATATAAGATTTCCCTTAAGAACTATGAAATATAAGGTAACACTATTCAGCCTTGTAATGGAAATAAAATGCTTCTCACTAAGCTTGGCATGAAAAAAATCCTATTTCCCATAATCTATAATCCTGACAATAACTATTGAAGGCAATCTCCCATTAAAACATTCAAATTTGTTTTACTTTATTATGTAGTTCTATAAAGTACACAAGTGTGAGTAGAAAACTGCCAAATCAACTAATTTCACAGAATCACTTTGTTTCTCCATAATTTGATCTTTCAAAACAGCTGAAATGAAAATTGCTTCATATTTTCAAAATATGATTCTATCGTCACAGCTTTATTTTTTATCACAGCAGCCTCTCAATAGCCTTCATTTATGTTAATCATCTAAATTGTATACATATTATGAAAATTATGCAAGGTCAAACGAATTTATAATGTCATATGCAAATTATCAAAAATCAGAAACTGAACATTGTTGGTGGCTTCGGTTGTCCTAACATTGCTGACTGTGTAATAGGTGCAGGAGCTAATCAACAAATTTAAAAAAAAAACCTGTTAATTTTTTGTTCTTGAACTTACAGTACCCTCTGCTTTTCTATTCTACTCATTGATTTTGATGGCTGTATCCCTCCTTTATTCTTACAATCACTTTATATTATTTCTCAAATAAGTCCTCCTGACTGAGAATGTAGTCCAGGAAAGGCTGTCAGGTTTGTCTTCGAGGTACACACACATTACTCTGTGTTCTTCAGACACACAATTGGTGCTTGTTGTATATCATTTATTGTATATATTGAATGACAGTTTCAGGAAAGTGAGATAGGTTTGATGTGAGCTAACTTTGTAGTTTTTTTCCTGATGAAAAAAAATACAAATGCAACAGCTGAATTTAGTGCGGTAATAGCAAAACTTTCTCCAGTTGTAGCACAGGGAAGACCTCTTAAATTCAATGGATATAGCAGAGAGTCAGGATAAGATGGATATACGGAGTAGTTTCTAGAATTTCTTGGTACAATGCATGCAGTATGTAACAGAATCTGAGAGAGTGAATTTACTATCTGGCAGCCATCAGACACTCCGTTTGCTGCCCATCTTTCAAGATCTGTCTACATATCACTCTCATGAACTTTCCTCTTCATGTTGAACAAAAATTGTAGTTAAAAAAAAATTAGGATTTGCCATCTGGAATTGTGCTGCAGAGGGTTAAGCTGGTAGCTGCAATTGCCAGCATCCTGTATGAGCACAAATTTGAGTTCTGGCTGCTCTAAAATCCTGCTCTCTGATAACCTGTGCCAAGTCCTTGGGTCCCCACACACACACAGGAGATCCAGAAGTTACCGGCTTGACCTGCCCTTGCCACTGCAGCCAGGTGGTCAATGGATCAGTATATGAAAGCTCTCTGTCACTCCCACTTTCATGGTAACTCAGCCTCTCAAACTCAATGAAACTTGAATTTGTCACCATACTTAAAAAGATGGTGTCAACTATGGCCTATACATTTGTACGTGATCTGACTCCCCAGTCTCACATTCACCACCCTTCTCACATCCCGTGTCTCCTGGACCTCTTCCAATGGTCCAAGTCCATTCTTATTTTTATCCTATTATGTGGGACTATGCTAAAATGTAATTTGCTCAGTGTCAAATAGTTTCCCATAATAAATATATCTAAAGACACACCCCAAGGTGCTTAGTCCTCCTCTCTAATCTGTTGTTTTTCTTCACTCAAGTAACCATATATGTATTACCTTTTCATTCATAATACATTCCATCAACTAAAATGCAGTTTTACTGTAGTAAAAGTCTGTTATCTACTTCTGGAATCCACACTGTAACCACTCCCACTGGAGAGCATGAAAACCAGGACAGGGGCTGGGGTGGGTAGACAGAAAGGCACCTGGCAGTATGTGTGTGGGCTGGATAGTATGTTGATTGGGATGAACTAGGCTTCAATGCCCATTGACAAGTATGAGAGCTAAATGGGAAGTGAGACAGACTGAACAAGCCTGCGGTACATACTGGCATGCATGGATCCACGGTAGGGAGCAGGCCTGGTGGCGGTTAGGGGGAATCGCCCCAACTAGGCTGCAGTTCCCACTGGTTTGTATGAGGAGCGAGTATGAAGTGGGTAGGTTCAAGCTAGACTACAACATCCATTGGTTCAAGTGAATGACAGGGCTGGAAACAGAACTGACCCAGCAAGTGCAATGACCAGCATGTGCATAAGCTGATTGAGGCGACAGGCTGTGCCAGACCTTGTACTGGTAAATTCACACAAGAATCAGGTTTGGGATCATCTCAGATGAAATTTCTTTGGAGATCCCTCCAACTGAACTGCTGATCTCAGAACCCCAACCAAGAAGAGACTATGTCAGCCAGTGGATTCTGAATAGATTTCATCGCAATTGGAACGGCAAGATTGGCAACAATTCAGGCCTGTTGAACTATCAAAACTGCTTGAGAAGGAGCCTTGGAGCGTGCCTCACATCGGAGACATGGGATGGGTGGAAGGCTGGGTGGGGCTTTTTCCTTTGTTTCTCCCCTGACCCCAGACACAGGGGAAAAACTTCTATCAGTGTGGAAACAATGGTATTACCCACTTTCCTGTAGCCCTTGACCCTTTGTACCCGAATCAACTAAGTAAGATCATTTAAAATAAATGAATTTTTTTAATGTACCATTGTCTTGGTCTCTATTTGGTTTATTTCCTCCCTTATTTTTTTTTAATTTTAACAATCTTAGTTGATTAGGGTACAAAGGGTCAAGGGCTACAGGGTGAAAGTGGGTAATACCATTGTGTCCACGCTAATATCATTTTTCCCTGTATCTGGGGTTAGGAGAATAACAAAGGGAAATTTGCCTTTCAAATATAACTATACTGTCCTATAAGCAAAACAAGAACCTCTACCGGGCCTGGTATGATAGTGTAGTGGTTCAAGTCCTTGCCTTGCATGCACCAGGACCCCATATGGGTACCAGTTCTAATCCCGGCAGCTCCACTTCCCATCCAGCTCCCTGCTTGTGGCCTGGGAAAGCAGTCGAGGACAGCCGAAAGCATTCGGACCCTGTACCCGTGTGGGAGACCTGGAAGAGCTCCTGGCTCCTGGCTTCAGATTGGCTCAGCTGCAGCCATTGCAATCACTTGGGGAGTGAACCATCGGACAGAAGATCTTCCTCTCTGTCTCTCCTCCTCTTTGTATATCTGCCTTTCCAATAAAAAAAAAAATTAAATCTTTAAAAAAAAGTTAAAAAAAAAAAAGAACCTCTACCTTAATAAAACTTCTAAGGATAGGAAGTAACACTAAAGATGACAGGTTAGTAAAACCCTAACAACAGGACTGAATAGAAGCTAAATTTAAAAAGGAGGCAGACAAAGGAGACATAAAGTGATGTGGGTAAGAACATTTGTATTTAACAAAGTCAGCTATAATCTCATTGAGAAAACAATATCTGGGTAACATGTACCATAAGACATCTGGGTAAAAAGATACTTCAAACAGAAGGTAGCCAATTCTGCTAACTTTAGACACTGACCCTTCCATAGCCACCGAGACTCCATCTTTCCCCATGATGGAGTTGGTCCTTTTCCTGTTTCTCACAGAAGCCAAGAAACACCCTCATTCCATACTGAAATTGCCAATTTACATTTTTTCTGACTCCCTGACAATAGCCAACAGGCTCATTTATCTAGTGTCCTTTGTTCCTAACAAGATTTGGTATGCAGAGCAAAAAACTTGTTAGATAAGTGATAAATCTTGAAAGGAGCACAATTGTTTTAATAAAAGCCTTAGCAAAGAGTGCCTCAGAATATTCTCATCTACATCAATGACAACACTTTTATTTAGCAAAGCTCTCATTCTGAATCATTCTGTAAAGTTTTAAATCTTCCAAATCACTACGACAACTCAGCCTAAAATTAACTGCTTCTCTAAAGAGGCACATTAACTAACTTAATTAAGTTTTACCTATCTAGAATAAATTCCCAATAGAAACAGGCGATTAGGTAATGGACGAAAGGACATTTTGTTTGTTCTCCATGGCACTGCCTATTAAATCTTTCTTTCTCTGTCTTCTCTGCTTAATAAAGGTCACAGAGGAATCAGAAGCAGGTAATCAAAGGAATACCCCTCTCTTTCTGAACAGTTCATTTTTTAAGCTTTCCAGAAGCCTAGGGAATCAGAGGCCGTCAGCAGGGTGGGAGAACCATGCCCTTATGCATGTGGATGTCGGGCTAACCTGAAACCAGTGAATGAGTACAAAGGTCAAAATCTCAGAGCCTAGACTCAAAATTAGAAAAATCAAGACAAGTTAGCAGACAGGCTTCTGTGCAAAACCTAGGAATGTAAATGATCTTTTACACTTATTAATGAGCTAATTAAAAGCAGAAAATAAGAACATTAACCATTCTCCCTAATGAAACTTTACATAATACAAGTGCAAAGCCTGTTAGACTCCAATAAAGGTATCGAAATCCAATGCTGACATAAATAAATATTTTTATAACATATAAGCCTTATAATCTGTACATCAATTAAATTTGCCCTTATTTTAATTGTTTTTCATTTGTTTCTCCTTTAAGTAATTCTTAGAGGAATTATATTGACAGATGAATCATAGGAAACGTTTTTCCAGGGCCAGCAGGGTGGCAAGCTAATTCGTTACCTTCAGCACAATTCAGTAGTTTTGAATCATAGACTAAATCTCTTCTAAAAGCTGAAATTTTTAGCCCAACCTCAGACTTCGTGGACATATGAGGAATGAATCAGCAGATTAAAGATCTCTCACTCTCTAACCCTGCCTTTCAAATATTAGAAAACATTAATAAAAATTCCAGTATTATTAGAATTAAATTCTCTGGGACTCTTAGAAAAAAGCAGGACCTCAATTTCTACTCAAAACAAAAATTAAAGGCAAGGGATTTCCTCCCCACTTCCTGGTAGCCTGCCATGCAACCTAAGTTTGGCAAACTAAATGTTCCCACTGTGTCACTCTACAAAAATGGATTCAAAACAGTCAGCTCAATTAGCTGACAACCTGGGGATTCCTAACTCTACCGCCCCTTCTCCCACATGCTCTGTCATCCTGTTCTAAGTGTGGTCCTTGAGTCTTCCTTTATCATGAACTTATCAGTTCTTTGTCTTGCATTTGCAACAATTCTGTGGTTCCAGTCCTGGCAGCTCCATTTCCAATCCAGCTCCCACTGGAACAGCAGCAGAGATAGCCCCAAACCGTTGAGTTCCTGCACCCATGTGGGAGACCCAGAAGAAACTCCTAGCTCACAGTTTTGGATCAGCCCTGCGGGAGCCATTGTGGCCATTTGGGGAGTGGACAAGTAGATGGAAGATCTGTCTGTCTCTCATTCTCTCTCTGTAAATGCATTACAAATTTAAAGATAAATTTAAAAATAGTTATTTGTAAAATAAAAAAACAATTTATATCTATTCCAGTGTTAAATAAAAAAGAATCTCATAACTCTGATGTTGATACAACAATATATAAAGGGACACAACTTAAAAAGCATAAATAAAGAAAGCAAATGATCATCTGTAAAGGATCACCCCTACCACCCATGTGGAAGACCTGGAGAGAATTCTTATCTCCTGGCTTCCAGCTGGTCCATCTCCTCCACTGCAATCATTTGGGGGAATGAATCAGTGAATCTAATATTCATTCATTAATTCTCACTCCCTCCCTCCCTCCTTCCTTCCCTCCCTCCCTCCCTCTTTCCCTCACTCCCTCTCTCTCTCCCTCTTTCCCTCCCTCTCTCTCTCTCCCTCCCTTTTCTCTCATTGCCTATTCCTCCTTCTGTATAATTCTACCTTTCAAATAAACTGGCTGTTTAGGGTGAAAAAAAAAATAAAAACCTTTATTTATATCCCAGCGTTAAACGAAAAGATTCCCCCAGATAGAACAGTAGACAGCATATCCAAGTGCACATGGAGGAAATGGTGGTCCATCGGAACATGCAGAGGACACCCGGTACCTCAACAGAGGATGGAGGATAGAACAAACAGATCATTTGCACCAGCCATGTGTTGGTAGTGAAGATCTAGGCAAACAGAGACTCTAAGGTGGGCTATGTCAGGCAATGGATTCTGGAGAGAATTCACCATGCTTTGAATGGCGACATTGGCAGCAATTCAGAACTGTTGAACTATCAAAACCACTTGAGCAGTGCCCTCATAGCAGGCCCCATGTTGGGGATCCTGGGATGGGGTTGGAGGTTGGGTACGACTCCTCCCTTTATCTCCCTCTTTACCCTAGATACACATACCAAAACAATGCGGAAACTATGGTCTTACCCACTTCCTGCAACCCTTGACCCTTTGTGCCCTAATCAACTATGTAAAGATTATCAAAATAAAATAAGAAAATAAAAGATTCAACTCATAATTTGCATGTCAATTTCACGATCCATCTATAAGCTCCATGTAAGGGAAATAACTTGAAAAGAGCAAATAAGCCAAATGAATAATCCTACACAGAGGATCAGTAAAGTCTGAGGAACGGACAGCCTGCCCGGGGTGAAAAATAGTCATGTGCATTACCAAGAATGTTTAACACTGAAGAGGGATGCTGTGATCGGTTTCTGAAGTGACATATATCACCAAAGTCTGAATATTATGCTTTTGAATACTAGCAGTTTTTAATAGGAAGGTTTATATGTAGGCACAGAGGAAGGTTCCTTAAAGAGGTTCTTTAGGAAGGAACCTCTGTAGTTCTTTTAGGTGATAATGTGCATGAACCAAGACAAGTAACAAGAAAGGCACTTAGAAGACTGCTTCAAAAGGATGAGAGTCAGGAGCAGCTGGATGGAGGTGATGAACATGTGCATGGAAACCACAGAATTTAGTCATGCTCATGAGACTTAGTTACATTTTTCTGTAACAAGAGCATCTTTCAGTACTGTAAAATGCAAAAACCAGCCTAAAATGCTTATCCATCATATTTATTTCCCATATACAATAAAAGCATAGTAGCATAACAAGGCATTTAGAGAATCAAAATCTATATAATGAAAATACTTTCTATTCAAGTAATTTCCATATGACTCCCATGATAGAAAACTTCTGATATTACCTGCTCCAGGACTTCCTTATAGGTAATAGCTGCTTTCGTGTTTGTAACAGGACTGTCATAGATGATCGCAATCTTGTCCCCTTCACCATTTTCAATGTGACGGTCAATGGCATTGTAGCAAATGTTAAGCATTCCTTCCACAAACCTAGAAAATATTGGAAAGTCAAAAATAATAGTTTCTAAAGTAGAGTTGCTTAACCAAGTTACTATACTTCCAGTTTGACAGAACTGTCCTTAAAACAGCATTCCCAGTGAATGCTATGACAGGTAACAATGGCTACAAAATAAACATTTAAGATACAAGGTACACATTTTTTAAATAAATGCATATGTAAGTATTTTGATATCCACTAGAAAAAAATACACCTCACACTTTAAACAGGCAATTTCACAGAATTTATTCCTTGAGATGAAACTAGAGAAAAGAGCAAAATAACCTACTTTACATGGATGAAATGAATCATATGCAAGTGTAAAAGAGAGGCATTTGAGATGGGGAAAGGCTAAATGGTAGATACATGAATGAAATGTTGGTACAGGCTGCAAACAAACTTAACAGAAAATTCAGTTCTTCCTTAAGAGAGCTGTACATATCTTTGTTTCAATTAAATGTGCAACTTTTAACTGCATAAGTCCCTTTTTGCCTGTATTGCTTTACAATTTGAATAAAGAATGGCCACGCACATAAAAATGTTAGTTTTTTAAAATCTTTGCAACTCAGTATTTATTCCTTGCTTGATGAATTGCCTTTGAAAATACAGGCATCATGTAGACACATACAGATACTGAAAGAAAATATAGCTATATTTTTCTTATAAGGCATTTTGCATTGGCCACTTTTCATAGAGGGGATTTAAATAAAATAAGCAACTTGAAAAGGTCCATTTCTCCCAACCTCAGAGTACCCAAATGAAAACAATGCAAATTAGTAAGAAAAAAATACTGAAATCAAGAATGTCCTGTTAAACAGCTTTCCAATATTTCCAATATTTTAGTGTCACTTGCAGGTCATCACCCAGACTTGTGTGAAATGAAGTAGCAAATTCAAAGGACCAAAAGATAAAGGCAATGCATTAAGAAATAATTGATACAGAAGCCAGCAGGAGGAAAGATTCAAGACTGAATGACCCTATCCACTGCTAACACCGAATCCAACTACCTACAGCATAGTACAAAATGTAATTAATGCAATGATTATGAACTTGCAAATGCAATGGATTTGGTGTATCTTCAAAAAAAAAGTTCACTTCCTTCCCTTTCCCTGTGTTCCACAAGTGAAGAATTTCTTGATTTGAGACTCATTCACACACTCATACTGAATGGACTAACACTGTGTCAACAGATATAATGCAAACAGAGGCTTAGGAATCATGTGTATAACTGGGCTTGCTCTTTCTGCCTCTCTACCTTCCGCCCTTCTCCAGGAGAAAAGCTTCCCAGACATAATTTGCCATCTCAGCATGAAACCCAGGATGAGTATCTATAGTTATAAGCAGATCAAAAGAAACAAGACTACTACACTGGCCAGATACACTCTATACTTCCACTCATGTTCAACCAGACCAGTTAACCCCAGCAGAATCTTCAGACACATGAAAGTAAATGATAACTGCTTTATTTTGTGTATACTTTTTGTGATATATCATGAAGCTGTACTACTATCACCACAAATAATAGACTACAAGAAGATAGTTTGCTTAACATTTGTTTTCAATGTTGTTTATATATTTGAGAAGGATGTATGTCCAGGTGACCCACTGATGAGCATGGGGAGAGTTGAGTTGCAGAGATGTAGAGGAAGGGGGCTGGGACATCACTCAGACACGTGCTGCCAAAGCTTGGTCTGGAGAGTTATCAAATCTGTTACAAGGCACTCATCTTCTGCTGGCCTAGATGAGCTGGCCAGCATGTTGCCTGTGGGCATGCTGTCCACAACAACTGAGGAGGCCCAGTCCCAATACATGCAGTCCAAGGTTGGACCACATATTCTGTGATTTTCCCTGCAGCCAGAATTTGAGTCTAACATTCCAATTAGGAAGTCCCCTAAAGAAATTTCATCTAGGGTGACTCCAGACCAGACTCGTGTATGCACTGGCTACTGTAGGGTCGAGTTCAGTCTACCACCAGCATCAGCCCATGTACACACCAGTGAATGCAGCTGCCTGGTCAGCTCTGCCTTTAGCACCAGCACCCACACAAACCAACAGGTGCAATAGCCTAGACCAATCCAGTCACCCAGAAATTCAGCCCTTAGATACATCAGCAGGAACTTCAGCCTAGCTGGGGAGATCCACTAGTGCCCACAGCTCCTCCACTAGGCCCACTCCCAGCCCTGGATCTGGCACTTGCCAGGGAGTACTGTGGTCCAGCCTAATAGGATTTGAACCCAGTCCTGAAATTTTCCAGCAGATGCTGTTGCAAAGCTGAGCTAACCAATGCTTAAACTTGTTCTTGCATGTGCCAGTGAATGCAGTGGCTTAGCCTAGCCCTGCCCTTTCATAAACTCAACTCTTTTGCAGACTGACTGGTGTTGTAGACTTGCTCAGCTTAGTGTGTCACCAGTCTCGGCTCCCATGCTCACCAGTGGGAGCAATGGCCTAGCAGGGAAGTCCCTGAAGTCCCCTATCAGGCCTGACCCTAGCCCTGGATCTTGCGTGTGATGGCAGGTGCTACAGCCTGGTTTTAACTGGCTGCCCGAAGTTTCAGCTTATACTGAGAAGTCCTGCAGCCTAGCCCAGCATGCCCAGCCCCTAGTCCTGGCTCTCATGTGAACTGGCATGTTTTGTGGGCCAAACCAACCCAGCCTGCACCCTGCCCTGGCTCTTACACCTGCCGGTGAATACTGCAGACTGGCCCAGCCCAGCTTAGCCCAACCCACATGAATGCCAGTGGATACTGTCACCCCCAGCTCTGGTTTTCATGCTCACCAGCAGAAGCTCCAAACTAATAGGGGTGTTCAGGAAAGATGTTCTTTAGGATTTTCCTGAACACACACACACACACACACACACACACACACACACACTTATTATGGGGCCAACATTGTGGTATAGAGGGTTAACAAACTACCTGGGACTCCAGCATCACATATTGGCTCCACTTAAGTCTCACTTGCTCCACTTTCCAGCCAGGTTCCTGCTAATATAACTGTGAAACATGAAGAAGTCAGCCCAAGTGCTTGGGATCCTGCATCCACGGGGGAACCTACGAAAGTTCTGAGTTCCTAGCTTTTATTCTGAAAAAAACCTATTCAGGATACATGGACTATGTATTTTCCAGAATATTTCTTGATCTTATCATTATCCTCTTTTTTCATCTATCTACAACTTGTACTCTTGCAGCCTTTGAATTCAACATTAAAATTCATTCATGATAATTCACAAAAGAAGGTCCCTTGATCACCAAGATTCAGGGAGAATTCACCTTATCATTACCAATCTCTTTTGTAACATCTATGTCTCCATCTATGGCTGTAAACCACCTCATGCTACATGCATGTTTTTGTTGTGCTACATGCTTTCCCTGAGTGATCTCTATGCTCCAACAATTTCAATCTCCACTTTATCTGAAGCACTGATCTCTTTTCTGAGCTCCACATACTTGTAGCCAAGAGTCTGATGAACTCCTCTATTTGAAAAGACTCATATGTCCCAAACTGTAGTCACTTCCCCCTTTTGTATTTCAAGGAATCATGTTGCAAGCAGTGGCTTGAATTAGACAACCAAAGGCAAATTTTTGGCTCCCCATTTCCACATCCAATCAGTTACACATACCACATCTGCCTTTACTGTCCCTGCAATCTCACTGATCACCTGATATTCAAAGACCATATCCTAACCAATCTTTCTGAAAACACAAAAACTACATCCTCTCAAGCCAAGTCCCTTCACTACTAAAAACATCTTAATGTAAATATTATATCTATTGGTCAATATAGATCCTTAGAATTCAGGATAAAAACAATTTAGATAACAAAAACTCATTCACGTACGCATCACTCATCCAACTTCACACACTATGGGGATAACTGAATTACAAAATGTGCTGTTCTGATTTCAGTTTATACCGACCACCCCTCATCTCTACCACTCACCTTCTCTCAAGCAGCACCACAGTCCTGAACTCACGTCTTACCATGTCACACTATAGTAACAATTGTTCATCTTACTTATGTTCTTACTTGCACTGCAAGCTACTTGAGTAGGTCTAGGTCATGTTCTCCTTGTAGACTCAGGATTTCACTTCAGCACTTGCCATATTAAGTAATAGATAAATGAATCAATGAATGAAAATACTAGCAAATGTTCAAGAACCATTGGATTTTTAGCTAGATAGAGTAACCAGAGAACTCATTTTAACATCAGAAAAATGATGGAAACAAAAGAATAAGGCCCAGGGCATACGGTGAGGAATAAATCAAAGCCTGAAACTTAATCCTTTAAACATGTACACTGTCTAGTCAAAAGAATCGTTTATTTGCTCATTGACAATTTTTTTTCTTCTACTATCACATACACTAATTCATTCCTCTCTATTATAATGCTAAGCCTGTTCTCTGGAGTTTTTTTTTTCTGTTATATTTTTCCAGTTTGTTCTTCTTTATGCTTCATTTTTTTCAATGAGAACTTTTTTTCTGGGACTTAAAAAATGGGTCTTTCAAGTATGTTTGTAATTGCTTACTGAAGTATTTTTATGGGAATGCTTGAAAATTCTTGGCAGACAGGTCCAAAGTCTATTTCATCTCAGTGCTGGCATCTATTGATTGTTTTCTCAATGCAGGCTCTGAAGCTCACTTAAAGGTCTTATTTTTCTCTTTTACACTGAGCTAGTGGGCAGGAAAACAACTCATTATTACAGGGATAGATCTAAGTTTCAGTTTATCACTAGTCTTCTTTATTTAATCTCTACAGTTAGAGAGCATCTCATTGTGGATGGTCGGGGAGGAAGCTTGGGCTTCCACTAGCTTTTACCACAGCATCCTGGACGAGAAGGGATGAGGGATGGGGGATGCTTCATCATTGCTCTCCACCTTCCACCTTCCTCACCAGAATGGAAATTCTGACTCTGACCTGTCACATTAACTTTCCTGATATTACCAAAAGCAAAACAAAATGTGGGGCGATGTTCAGGGTGCTTTGCTACAACCTGGCAAGAGAAGTCCACTGGTCTTATGGGTTTTAATTATGAGAATGTTATTGGGGCCACAGGACTTTTTTTTTTCCTGCAGCATTTGGCTGGATTCAGAGTTCTCAGACATGCTAAGCTCTTCCTTTTTTCCTCTGCCACAAACGGAAGGTGGTTATTTTGTGGGTTTTCTTTGTTTGCCATTTCTGTTTCAGTTTTCAGTCTGCACTGCTTGATGTTTCAAGATAGCCAAAGAACCTAGCATCTACTCAGACACACAAGGCAAAGAGATCCACCGGGCTTGCTGCCTGTATCACTCCTGATGTCCCAAAACCCCCAGTTGGCAGACCATGTCTTTACCTTTGAATTTTCCCTTGTGCACCTGATAAAATCTTTGCTTTTTTTTTTCACTGCATTTAGCAGAATGAGTCTCCATTTTTACCCCTAATGCAAGAAATTCGAATTGACACTAGATTTTTATTTGATATGATGTATGCTGATTCAATTCATCAAAATATAACCTACAAGGCCAACACTATTATTAACTTTGTGTTACATACAAGAAGACTGACAGAGGCTGGCACTGTGGCAAAATGGGCCAAGCCACCATCAACAACAATGTCAGCATCCCATGAGTGCAGATTTGAGGCCTGAATATTGCTCTTCCATCTCCCTGTTGATGTGCCTGAGAAAACAGAGATGGCCGGATACTCTGGCTCTGCACCTGAGACAATGGATGAAGCTCCAGGCTTCTGGCTTCAGCCTGGCCCAATTCCATCCACTGTGGCCATTTGGGCACTGATCTGGTGGATGGATGGAACATCTCTCTCTTCCTCTAGCTCTCCTCTTCTAAGTCTCATCTTTCTAGCAAATTATATATATATAATATACATGTATATGTGTATTATACACATATACACATTATATGTATTATATATATGAAAAGAATGCAATAAGCCTAACACACTTCTTAACACTTAACTCAATGACCTTACAATACTAATTTTTTCTATACCATTTGTTCCAGACTTAAAAAAAGGTTTATAACTTGTTCGATTCAGCCTCTCTAACCAAGCCCATAAACATTACATAACAAAATTCACATTATCAATACGCATTAAGAAGTTTTGACATTCTTCCAATTGCTTCCAACTTCTAGTCAGCTCAGCTTTGTAATTATTAGTATCATAAAGTTGCCTGTGCTATTAGGAACATCCTTAATATTTTTTAATTTAAAGATACCATTTAAAGCGGGCAGCAGAAAGTCCAAAGAGGAAGGATTTGCAGGTAATCAGGAGAACTTACATAAGCAAAGTAGTACAGTTCTAGAGGCAGTTACAGATAATGATACACAGATGTAAACTGGCTAAACCAAGAGACTGCTTTACAGTGGGTTACTGAACCAAATGATTTGCCAGGGACATTCCAGCTCACAGATTTGAGTTTTATACTATGAGAAAATTCTTATTTCAAGTTAAACCATTTCAGTAAAGGCCAACTGAATACCTTGTAAATACCGTCTCTCCAAGTTTCTTTCTATACTAATGAACAGGTTTTACATGGTTTGTTTCCTAAGATTATAAAATAATGCTACTACAGAAAATGCACTTTTGGGATTTTTTTTTCCTTTGTTCTCGCAACTTGAAACTATTACTAATGTTTAGATAATTAAACATTTTGTCTCTGTTTGTAGGTTTGCATTATAAGCATTTTCCAAGGGCCTTACATTCTCAAAGATCATGCTTAATGATGGCATAATTTTTATTCAACAGCTGTTAGGTAAGACAGCTAATCTCACATTATTGCCAATTGCCTTTCACAACACTGTCATTATGTTATATGATCGTAGAATGTTTCTTAGAGAAATGTCAGCCACATTTATTTTATCACATTTGCAGGTTTGATTCCAGGAAATCAAACATGTATATAAACAGACACATTACAATTATGTAATCAAATTGTTTTCTGGAAATACTGAATAAATTTATATTCCCATCAGCGTTACTGGAATGACTATCTTGTACAACCCCAAATATATTTTTAATATTCTGGTTTGAAAAATGAATAATAGTTTAAGCTTGGTACTTGCTACTAATATAAAGTAGAATGTTTTAATTTTTTAAAGTTCTTCATAGGAGTATTGAAGTTATGATCTGATAACTACAAATTATCTTCTGTTTATTCAGTAATTTTAATTGTGTTTCCTTAGTTACTTTTAATTCTATACATGCTCATTCAGCTTATTATTTTCTGCAATTTGTAATTTACACTGTCCTACTCTGATGTAATCTTTATTTTGATTATTTAAATGGTCCAATAATGTATGCATATGTATGAAATCTACATGTAGTATCTGATATATACTACAGATTATAAATTTGAATTAAACTACAAATGAGATGTAAAAAAAAAAAAATACAGGTATGTCTCCTTTTATCAACTGGCAATTTTCCAAACTTAATTTTTTGACTAATCTTTAATATCTTAATTTATTTACAACACTCCAATTTTCCGAAAGTATAAGCAACTAATATACACCAGAATCTTCAGTTACAGACTTTCTGGATTTAACTATAGCAATGTTCTGAGTAGACTCTTACGAATAGTTCTCCCTGTTAACTCAGCTCTCTGCCATGAAGACTTCTTCCTTATCCATCTCTATAAAAAACTGCCTCCAAAGAAAAGCTGAAATATTCTGAATGTACCAAGTATTCTGTTCCAGAAGTAGAAATAATATATATAACATGAAATTAAATTGATTGCAATTATGGGATAACAGTCAGAGGTGCCAATTTTGGACAATAGCGAATTTTTGTATACATGAAATAGACAAGAGCAAAAGAATCGCTACATTTAGAAACTATGACAAACATGGTGGGTCTATATATTGATACAGAAATTCATATTTTATATCTCAATTTTGAAGAGAAAAATTAAAAAGTAGAAAAATGTATACAACTGAAACATAGAACAAACCACATAAGGAAATTATAAGCCCTAATCAGGTAAAAAGAATGTTCACAAAAAGCTCTCAAAATTATGAAACAAATCCAGATCAGAGGCAGGCAGGAAGAAAGAAGGGATGTGGAAGTTCAGATGAATAAGGGTATAAACCACCTCGCCTACACACCCCTCATCTACTCACACACCCCTTACCTACACACCACACACACACATTCCCAAAGACACCAAGCCAAGTTTTACTGGTCTAAATTGCAACTTTCTGAGACGGGGGACTTTCTGCATGGGGACTTTCTGCATGTAGATTTAACACCCACAGGATGAAAGGACTATATCCATCTAACTTCCATGAGGCCCGGAAACCCAGTTTGCCATAGTCTCTCGTAAATCATCTCCTTTCTCATGTAACTACATAAAAAAAAAAACTCTAGTCACTAAAATCTTCTCTCATTGACCAAGAAATAAAGCTCTTAACTCACATGCTGAAATATATTCCATTCTGTTACCTGCATCTTTACAGATGAATATACTCACGTGTACACACATACACAGGTTGACGACAATGAAAGAGTAGAATATGGAAAGAACATATTTGAACATAAAAAGAACAGCTGTATTTTCCACTTCAGTAAATTATTTAATTTTTTATGATGTTTACATAGCTGAGATGGATGCATATCCATATGGACCACTGATTGAGGGGTGGGTCAAGGAATGGGGAAAAAGCAGATGAGGCAATTTTTTCCAATTCTTTTTCTACCTGTATCTGAGGATAGGGGGAGCAATTCAGCAACATAAATTGAAGGATTTATCTATTTCTATTGGAAAGGCAGATTCACAGAGAGAAAGATCTTCCATCCCACTGGTTCACTCTCCAAATGGCTGCAACAGCTCTTGCTGAGCTGATCCAAATTCAGGAGCTTCTTCCGGGTCCCCAGTTAGGTTGGAGCGGCTACCACTTTTCTATCCCATCTGCAGTGAACCAGTTGGGAAGTGATGCAGCCAGGACATAAACTGGCGCCCATATAGGATCTCAAGGTCTGAAGACAAAGAACTAGCCACTTGTGCATAGCACCAGCCACTTCAGTAATATTTAAGGCATATCTATAAATCAATACCAAAATACAATAGGCAAAAATCTCTACAGGATGTCAATTCTAAATTGGGCAAAAAGCCCTAAAATGATGGCCAGACTTATAGCAATCAATGAACTATACATTCAAGTAAAAACACAATTGCATTTCCCTTACACCATGTTAGTGAGAATAAGGAGAAACCTGTAATTGTGCTATTGGTGACCAAATAAGCTAGGAAGTACCATTACACCTTTAAAATAAGACATTATACAAATCAGTGTCCAAAATGAGTCATTGATTTAGCCAAAGCAAGCTGCTCTGTGTTTACCTTTCATGTACAAGCACAGAATGGAACATGAATATGTAGGAAATGGTAATAGTGGTAAACTTTTAATGAAAAAAAAAAATAGGTAGCAGTAACAGAAAAGGAGCTACCTAAATTTTTGCATTTTTATGTATTTTGGATTTTGTATAAGAACATGTTATTAAGTATAGAATATTTGGTTTAAATACTTAAATTTTAAATCATCTAGCTTAGTTGATTTTTTATAAAACTGAATTATCACAGAATCAGTAAAAACACCTTAAAAATATTAAGGAGTAGAAACATTTTTAAATTTTCTTCTTGAACAGGAAATGTATGTACTCCACTGAAAACATTTAAACTCAATTCTAAGAAATATTTGAACCATAAACGAAAAATATTCTTAATATTTAATATTTTTTTCACCAGAGTCACTTGCAAGCAACTAAACATTCAATAACATACAGCTATGAGCGAGGCATGGCCATGTGCCTTACCTATGTCCCAAGACATGGCTATAAGAGAAACACAAGTGCCAGTTTCCAAATGGTTTTGTTGCTCTGAAATTCATGTTCAAGTTTAACCATCCCCACCCCACGCACACACACACACTGCAAGGTTTTAAGAAGATGTAAATTTAATCCAACTGTCACATTCAGAAGTAGGACCTTTGGAAATGACTGTAACTAGGTAAATCTACATGGGGTTTAGGGGAAGGGTGGGGAGACGGCTTCAAGACTGAATAGAGGTGGCTTAAAAAGTGAAAACCAACAAGGAGACACACAGGGCTTCCTTTTTGCTGCCATGTAACACCCTGCACAGCCCCTGAGAGTAACTACCATATGCAGCCCTTCAACTTGGAACCTTTAGTCCTATAGCCAAAGTAAATTCCATTTCTTTTTAATTTACCCTATGTCTGTGTCAGTGTTATTAATAACAGAAAAGCAACTAGGACAGTCAGCAAAGCAGCCTTCAAAAGCCAGAAGGTAGTGTTTCTTGTATTTCTCCCAGCCACAGCAACAGCCATGATGTTCCTCACTGCCAGCCTCTATCGCCAAGTGGCAATGGATGTCACAGGGATAATCTCCTGAATCATACAACAAAATGTGTGGATCAAAAGAAATATCAGCAGTACTGTAAAGTAGCAAGATGGGGATGAGGAAGACAGGAGTTTATTCCTACACCTTGTCCATTCGCACTGATACAAAGTCACCAATTTCGACAAATGCAAAGAAGCTTCACAAATACCATATTCTGTAACTTGGCAGGTAGAGGGATAATGTTCCTGGGCACATGAAATGGCAGTACTCTTCAGTAGGTGTCAGTACAGACACTTCATTAAGGTCAGATGTCCTCAAAAAGGTATCAGGCACTTACTGACAGACGCACACCAGAACCTCAGCTCTCTCAGAAGCAGACTTTCCTGGGACTTTTCTGGGAATCTATGGAGAGTGAAGCTCTTAATTCTTTCTAGACTTCTTATTAAAGATAGTTTTATCTTGTCTTTTCCTTGTCCAGCCCTTGAGCTTACACTCACCATAAGAGCATGGCCTCAGTCTTTTCAAATACTTATTCAAATTTTGATTTGTTTCTGTTCAACATAGCCTACCTGAACGTCCACTATCTTTCCTAGTGTTGACTGAGCTCATCCTTTGGCCATGTTGACCAAGAAGTCTCAGAGTAACATGAATCAGGGCCACCCATGGGGCCGCATCAGTGAATATGGGTGTGTAACTCAAGGATTTTTCAAGACAGACAAACCCAAGATGCTCCATGACTGTCTTGAACTCCCTCTGAGGAGACACTAGCAGCAAACGATCCTCTAATTCTTCATTCTCATCAATTTCCAGTCACTAGCCATTGGCAACTTGCACTTTAATGAAGATTTTTCTCGGGTGCAGGGGTGTGGTGATTGGGGTTGGGGTAAGGGGTAAACAGAAAGAGGGGGTTAGATGGACAAAGAGCACTCCCTCCACCTGCTTCACTCCCTACGTGTCACAGCAACAGCAAAGACAACACCCAAGACCTGAGCCAGCAGCCTGGAACCCAACCCAGGTCTCCCATATGGGCTGCAGGGATCCAACCACTGGAGCCATCATGTGATGCCTCCCCAGAATCTATAAATGACTGGAAGACGCAATCAGGAGCCACAGCTGGGAATCAGACTCCAATTGGGGAATATGGCTGACGTCCTAACTGTACTGCTGCCTCAATCACCAGGCCAAACCCCCCATTTTTGTGATTGAAGTATTTACTTCTTGTTCAAAGATTTTAAAAGGCAATAAAACTCCACAACACTATGAGAAAATATTTTTCACAGGGGGAAACTGAAAACAGTCTGTGCCTTTGATAGCTCAACTGAATAAAATGCAAAACATTTCCCTCAATCCCACTGCACTTTCTCAGTGCGACAATGCAAATTAGTACAATTTTGTCAGTGTAGACTATGAAACCCCAATACTTTCATACTGCACTTTCACGAAATAGTAAACCTTCCTCCAGCACAACCATATTGAACAGTCACAATGCTATAATTCCCCCTGTGCTCTCAGTTGCTCAGGTCTGTGTTTTTTAAAATACTTAATATGAAACAACTTGAAAGTAGAAGCTGATCATGTATCTTCTGAAAGGAGCTCCCTACCAAAAAGTTTTCTTCTTGAAACTTGCTGCTGGAGTCTTAAATTCATCAGTATTTTTAAAACGTGCTTCATATATTTTTCAAAAAAAATAAGCCCAACATCAACATATTAGAAACTGAAGTTCCATTTGATTATTTCCATTCAAAATAATGATATATGATTTCATAAGAAACCATGCATTTTCTCAGAACCAGCCTTGAGAAGACAACTTGTGACACTAACCATCAATAATGATATTGGGGGATTTGGCATTCTGGCACAAAAGGTTAGACCAACACATAAGATGCTCACATCTGGTTGCCTGGGGACAAGTCCCATCTCTGCTGGAAGCTTCCTGTTAACATACACTGCAGGAAACCCCCAGAGTGACATGAGTGGAATTCCTGATCCCTGGTTTTGAACTGGCACAGACTCAGCTGTCACTGACATTTGGGAAGGAAACCAGCCAAAGGAGGCCAATCACAAAAAGATCTCTCTCTCTCTCTTTACCAAACAGTAATACAAAATAATTTTTCTCTTCAAAAGTGTTTCACTAAGTACATACAAAGATAATCTGCTGGGATTCGGAAGGGCAGGGAATTCATTTGCAGTGACAATAACAAGCAAAATGTGGCAAACTTACTGACTGAAATATAAATTACGTATGATCAAAGCATGGAGCTACAGCTTAATTCTAATTCAGGAAAAGTATTAAAGAGCTGGTGGGTGTTAACCATCATATGCGTGGTTACTTCAAAGAATTTCATAGAATGTAGAATTAAAAGTGTGCCAAAAAGTTT
The DNA here is from genome assembly GCF_017591425.1 of Ochotona curzoniae. Classification (NCBI taxonomy): domain Eukaryota; kingdom Metazoa; phylum Chordata; class Mammalia; order Lagomorpha; family Ochotonidae; genus Ochotona; species Ochotona curzoniae. The sequence goes on from NW_024464920.1 coordinate 20,138,893, forward strand.
TGAAATCTTTTTTCTTAAAATCATGAAAACCGTATGCATGAATAAACTATGCACGAATTTCAAAATTTGTTGCAAAATAAATGTACTTCATTTTCCACAAACCTTCTGAAATATTGTAGGAGGAAGGCTTAGATTTTAAGAACAAAATGCTAGAACTCCAATCTGAGACAAGTCATTCTTTCGCTCTAAATTTACATGTGCAGATCACTTTTACAATCTATAAAAGATTTCAGATAGCCAACAACATGAAACTTACTCTTTACAAAGACGACACTATGATCATTTACCAGAGATTCACTCCTGAGAAGTGTACCAATATTATTTTACAGATAAGAAAACAGGAAAGCTCTCCATGGTGTACCCTAGGGTCACACGACACAAGCAAAATTCTAAGACCAGATGCTGGGTACTTGGGCTCTGGTATCAACCACTATTCTATGTTGATGGAATAATATGACAGAATTCTACATCTCCTCCGAAGACCACAATTTTTAAAGACATTTCATTGACCACTTGTGTATGTGAGTTACAAAGGCATAGTTGTATACACTAGGTAAAATACACTGAGCAGGATGCAGGTGGAAAATTATCACTTTGAGGGATTTTTTTTTTTTTTGGCAGTAATGAAGCTGTAGCAAGATCAAGAATGGGAAGGTGGAAAGAATGTTAGCAATGCTACAGACTGTAAAGGGAACATTCTAGAGAAAAACCAGAGTTAAGTAGAAAACAGATATCAAAGAAATCAAGGTTTTGGGGGATTGGTATTCAGTGTATGCCTTAAGGTTCCTCTTGGGATGCCAGCAACGCTAACAGAGTTCCCATCTTTGAGTGCCAGCTCCACTTCCGATCTGGGCTTCTGTTAAAATCCACCCTGGAAGGCCATAGATGTTCCAGGCACTTGGATCTTTGCTATCCACATGGGAGACAAAAATTGAGTTCCTGGATCCTGATTTCAGCCTACTGCAGATTCAACTGTTAGAGGTACTTGGGGAATGAACCAGTGGATTGAAGAGCACTCTCACATCCATTTATTCATTCATTGTCTCACTCTCTGCCACTCCTTCCCTCTTTCAAATTAATGAAGCATTTTAAAAATATCATCAGAACAGTACTTAGTTGTCTATACATATGACCTATGTGGCTGGGTACTTTTGCTCTTAAGCAGAAGAACTGGTTGCAATAGAACTATTGGTCCTCAATACCAAAAATACGGGCCCAAGCCAATGGCTCAGTGGCCAAATCCTTGCCTTGTAAGCACCAGGATCACTTTTGGGTGCCGGTTTGTGGCTGCTCTACTTTCCACCCAACTCCCCAATAGTGGCCTAGGAAAGCAGTAGAGGATGTCCCAAAAGCCTTGAGACCCAGCACCCACGTGGGAGACCCAGAGGCCCCTGGCTTCAGATTGGCCCAGCTCCAGTCATTAAGAGCAGTTCTGGAGTCAACCGGTTGATGGAAGATCTTTCTGTCTCTCCTTCTCTGTAAATCTGCGTTTGCAATAAAAAACATCTTTCAAAAAAACAAAAATAGTTGCTATGTAGCTCTTTAACATTTTCTCAAACCTCTGTCTAGAGTAACCTGTCCAATAAAATTTCTCTAGCAATGAAAACGTTCTGCATCTCCACTCTTTTCTACATTAACCACCAGCCACAGGCGGCTAAATTTTAAAATTTTAATAGATTGTCAAATTTAGCTCCTCAGTCACATTAGTCACCTTTTATATGTTCTATGCACACATTTGACTAAAGCATGTTAAGAACCGAATTTATTTTATTGTAATTAAAATTTAAGTAGCTATACACAGCTGAGGAAAATTTAAGAACATACATTTTCCGCAGAGTAAGATACTGAAGAGAATAAATAAGGCAAAAACTTAAAAGTAATCTGCCCAAGTAAACAACAGAAGCATATGCCTGGTCTTTGGGAGCAACTTGAATACAGAGATGAGGTTGGCCCCATCTTGTGGGATTGGAGAGATACGAGGGAAGGCAGGAACTAAGTACAGACACCTGACTGAGCAATCAGGTATGGGGAGAGGGTAGTTCTGGGTTCCTTTCAACTGTACAAGTCCTTCAACTGTTTCATGAATAAAAGAGTGAAAAAAGGAAAGTACCTCAGAAGAGAGGGATTAAAAAGTATTGCAAGCAAGTAAGACATAGACACCACCATTATGCCAAGTTCAGATTGTGCTTTAAAAATAACAAGTGCATTGTTGCTTCTGAAACAAGAGATGTGCATTTGGCATGAGGACCTACATGAGCTAATGCAGCAAGAACAAGTTTGGACTTCCCTTTCAAAGCCTTGAATGCTCTCTTAAGGAACAGCAGGCCATTCAAAGGTCTGGAGCAGGGGCAGGAGCTGCTCCAAAATTAAGCTCAGGAAGCACTCCTGGAGAGCAGTGTGCATCTGACACCTGAGAGATAACTGATCCTGGGTCAGTCAGGGCCCTACAAGATCACATGGAAAACGAAAGAATGAGGAAAGAAAACATGGGGAAGCTAGAATAATCATGGAGAAAGAATTAAAAATAATAAAGAAGTACTAAGGGAAACAAACTTTTATTACCTGTTAGCTTTTATTATCTATGAATATCAGGTTTATGCTCCCTCCAGGGGATAACGGACAAGACTAAAGAAATCAGCTTTGAAATAGGAACTGAATTAATATTTTATCAGTCACTGCAATTGGGCCAAGTTCTAAGTCTGGAAAGCAGTATACACTAAGTATTTCAATCCACACACTCTTCCCTTGATGGAGATCATGTTATGCCCACTTTACAGCTGTGAGTTCTGAGAAGGCAAAGAACTCTTATGACAGGACAGCCCAGAATGCTGTATTCCCTGCCTGCAAGGAAAACCCTGTGAAGGATATTTTCATTTTAAATTTGAGTGTTAATCTTTTCCCCTAGCCTCTCCTTTCTCTGGGCAGAGATCTCGTTAGCCCATTAGTGGCATTTAGCAGATGCTCAATTATTAGCTTTAAATAAAAGCCTGCAAGTGTAAGCCCAGTGAGCTGCAATAGGACTCTTCTGACACATTAACACAAATAAGGAGAAGCTTCAAGAGGTAAATGGGCAATGCTCAACAAAAACAATGACTAGCTCAAAAGACTACTATTGCACACAGACAGAGAGAGCTTTAAGCATTCTGAAGAGGGCATCATCTCACTGTATTCACACAGTGGCATCCCATCTAAATTGCAGATACTTGGCCTGGGGCAGGATCAACTGACTGTTCCAGGAAACCCTCCAAATTGGGTAATTGCATACTTGCAGCACAATAATAACCTTATGGTAATTTAACCACTAGGGATATTGTTTTCGTAAAAGTACTTGGAAGGCACTTCTCTGCATGGTAGAAAATATTTTTATATTGTTTTACACAGAAAGACATTTTTCAGCTGGACTGACCATTTTCTATATCAGCATACATACTCAGAAAACCTTACACCACCTCTGGCCACAGATTACCCATCTAGCCATCAAAGGACAGTCCACAGACAGCTGTACTCCAGCCAGAGCATCTTGGATTAAACTGAGTGAATTGGCAATGCTGCAAAATGCAGTCAAAAGGAAAAAGCGAACAAAGGCTTTCACGAAATCAATACCTGTTATCTGAACTGAATCCATTGTCAATGAAGAGAAAAGGCATGAATGGATGAGTTTAAAGATTCTCTGGTTGTGAGTCATGCCTAACAGTAAATTAAAAGCAGTAAGGACACACTTTTACTTGTATTCTAGAGAAAAATGCAGAAAGAGAATTGAAAAGGAAAGATTTAGTTTCGTGGCAAAAGAAGGCAAAAGAAACAACAGTTCAATAAAGCATCCAAAATTAAAATCCAAGCAGTTCATTTCAAAACTTAAGCTTCTGAAAATCAAACAGAACTCTGAAGAACAAACTAAAAAGTAGATTTTTAAAGGCTTATTTATCTGAAATGCAGAGTAACAGATATAGAGAGACGTATCTTCTCATCAGCTAATTGACTCTCCAAATAGCCCCAATCTTTGGTGGCTACTCCAGCCCAAAAACAGCAGCCAGGAAGTGCATCTGGGTTTTTCTGCCAGTAGCAGATTCACACATGCCTGGCCCATCTTCTGTTGCCTTTACAGACCCTCCAGCAGAGCCTGCAAGTAGAGCAGTTAGTCCTCAAACCAGTACTCAGATACGGAAGGCTGATACTGCAAGCATTGTCTTAATGCATAGCACCCCAATACCAGCCAAAAGTGCTTTGTTTTTTGCTTTTCTTTTACAAAAAAACAAACAAAAAAACCAAAACCTCCATTCCTTAGCTCTTCTTTAACACTTATGACATTTTTAGGAACAGATTTCCCTAATAATAAACTCAGAAACAAGCCAGGATAAGGGGCTGGCATTATGGTACAGCAGGTAAACCTGCGGTCCATAGTTCCACTTCTGCCTCAGTTTCCCTGCTAATGACCTGGGGAAAGTAGTATGGGATGTGTCAAGGATCCCTATACTTCTGTGAGAGACCTGGAAGATTCTGACTCCCGGGTTTGGCTGGGCTCAGAAATGGCTGGTGCAGTTACCGGGAGTGAACCAGTCAATGGAAGGCATGGGTAGGTGGGTGGGTGTCTTTCTAAAACTCTCACAAATAAATCTTTCAAAAAAGATAAGTCTGACCCTGCACAGTACCATAAAAAGCTAGTCCAGGCTAGCCAACATTTGTATGGTTCATGTCCCAATGTTCTACTTTCCAGCCAGCTCCCAATCTACAGACAGAGAAAGCAGTAGAAGATGGCTCAAGTCCTTGGAACTCTGCAACCACAGGGGAGACTCAGAAGAAACTCCTGGCTCCTGATCAGCTCAGCTCTGGAACTGTAGCCATTTGGAGAGTAAATCAGGAAACACAAGAGGTCTCTCTTTCCTTCTCTCTGTACATGAGTTTCAAATAAAGGTAAATCTTTAAAAAAAACAAAACAAAGAATGAAAACTTCACCAAATAAGCACAGTTTCCTGTAAAGCAAGACTTAAGATTAAGGATGCTTCAAAAGGCCCAAAAAGAATAATTTTCAAAAAGAAAAAAAAAACATATTTGAAAGGCACATTTTACAGAGACAAAAGGAGAGACAGAAAGTCATCCATCTGCTTGTTCATTCCCTAAATGGCTGCAAGAAGGCTGAGCTGAGGGCTCAGTGTGATGGCCTAGCAGCTAAATGCTCACCTTGCACCTGCCAGGATCTCATAGGGGTGCTGGTTTGTATCCCAGCTGCTCCAGTTCCCTTACAGCTCCCTGCTCATGGCCTAGAAAAGCAGTAGATAATGGCCCAAAGCCTTGGGACCTTGGGACTTTGTACCAGCATGGGAGATCCAGAAAAAGCTCCTGGCTTCAGATTGGCTCAATTCCTCCTGTGGCAGCTACGTGGGTAGTGAACCAGCAGATGAATGATCTTTCTCTTCAGTATCTTCTTCTCTGTATATCTGTCTTTCCAAAAAAAATCAACTGGAAGCCAGGAGCTTCTCCCAGTGTCCCAAGGACCTGAGCCATCCTCCACCACTTTCAAAGGACATAAGCAGGGAGCTGGATTGCTGGTATTGCACCCAGGGCATAAATTGGTGTCCATATGGGATGTTGGCACCATAGTGTGAAGGTTTAATCTAATACACCATCCCATTGGGCCTGAAATTAATCTTAAAGAAAGTTGAGAAACATCCAGAGAATCTAGAGCAGGCAAAGAGGCATGTTCTTCATCATCAACTCAGAATGGACAATGCTTCTATGACAAAATCCTGATGTTAGCAATGGTTTTACACAACAGCAGAAAATGATTACAGTTCTTAGCTGGAGACAGAGTGAGGAGCAGCCATGAAAGTTGCAGGTTACGTTGAGACAGTCATGCTAAATGCTTTAAAGGAACTATAGTCACCTGCCAAAGAACAGTGAGCCATAGTCAGAAAAGATACTGCAGCTTAAACAGGAAACCCTTTCTTGTTCACAACTGTCACAGCCACAATTTGCACACAGTACTGCTATCTGCTGTACTTTCAATTTTTTTTGTTACATCAAGTACATTGCCCCATAAATTGTAGTGGTATTAGAAATTAAAAACAAATGAACTAAAAATTAATGTTTTAGAAAGCTCACAGGATAAGTGTCATCTAAGATCACACTTTTATTCTTTAAATATTTAAGGGAAAATTACTATGGAACCTTTTTTGGAAAATTAATGTAATAAATCATACCTATATAACTTCCTGTCTTCACTGCTCATCAAAACAGCCTTATACACAGACATGGACATTCACACAGATGAACCCTGTGGCCTAGTAAGGCAATACTGATTACCACTTGAAATGTTAAAGCAGATAAAATATTATGTCTTTTCTCTTTGCCTTATCCTCAAAATTATCGGAGGACCTTATTGGAAACTACATCTTTGTTCCCTCTGTGAAAGTTCGTCCCGCAGCCTACACACTATCTTCATAGATAAAATATTTGCCATCTACATATTACCTTAGTGAAATATTTCCAATTAACATTATGAGCATCTGCAACTTGAAGACAGGGCAACCCACTTAATTATCCATGTGCTTTTTATCTAGATAATGCTAACCAAGCCCATTGTTCCCCGTCTTTGCTGTTTTTTCCTCACCTTTCTGCCTGCTAGCATGTCTAGTCAGAAACAAAAATCTCCACAGGACCATAGGATAAAATCAGCATTAGAAAATTCGTTTATCGTATAGTCATTAGTTAGAAAACAGTCACTATTCACAAAAAAGTTACACTGTGCCCTAATTATCCACACCACAAAGATCAGATAATGATCAGTAGAGTTGACTATAAAATAAAGGGATTTTACTGCCCACATTATCAGAAAATGACAAGGTAGTTTAAATCACTTAAGATTCTTCCTTTTGTTAAACATGAAAACAAATTACGTTCTATAGACAAAAAATACTTATTTTTTCCTTGATGATTCCCTTCATGAGATTATTTTCCAAGCTGATTCCCTATTATACTCCAGTCCAGCACCTGGAATACTGCCTGGCTTACAAAAAGCATTTAACAAGTGGCTGGTAAATGCAAGAGACACAGTAGTGAAGAACAAGAATGAACAAACTGACAGTAAATTCTAATGCCAAAGAAGGCAATCACTTTCTAACACGCTGACAGAGTGTGCTTCCATGTGCGTGGAAGGGTGCCTGTAAGCACTTGTTTGGAAGTTCTAACACTGCTATGATGATGATGAAATGGGATGAACCCTAAAAGAAATGTGATACACTGAGAACTTGATACTCTGAAGTCTAAGAGGTTTGGTTTTTCATTCTGATTGACCCTTTGTGCACCCAGTGAACATTTGCAAGTCACTTACCCTTCCCTAAATTCTTCTTTAAGAAAATGTTTTTGAAAAGGAAGATTATTGCTTGTTTCAACATAATAATTTGTTCTGTGTCCTCTAAAATTTCCACACTCACACATACAGGCCTGTGTCAACACAAACACAAATACATTAAATGAGAAATCATCTGGAATAATTTAAGAAAGTTTTAATCTCACAGAGCTATCATTTCCTACAAATTCAGCCTTCAAAGTCACTATGTATTTGGTCAGAAAAATAAAATCATTCCCATTAAATTGACTTTTTGCCAATTAAAAATTTTAAAAGGAATACTTTCAGAAATTAATATCGTGATAAATTCCAACCAAATTAGAACGAAGAGGTCAGTAATTACAGATCACATTTTAAATGCCTCTTGAAACAATCAGGAAAAACAAAGATATTTAAAATTAATATATGTAAATGACCTTGAGCAGCCAAGCCACACTATTCTTAAACAGTAATCAGTTTGTCAAAGACTAAGTTTTTTCTTTTCAAATCTAACGATTTGACTCTAAATAACATTAAGGTTTTAATATAATTTAGCTCGACAACATAAATAATAAAATTATTTTCTCCTAGGGCATATTATCTGATTGTTGTTTTCAATCCATGACTTTTGACATGTGGATATGGAAATCTGGTAACATTACATCAAGTTAACGCTCAATTCTGAAATCCTGGGAATCTGACAGGTGCCACACAGATGTTCTGGTTCGGATACTTTATCTCCACCATGTGAGTTGTTTCCTACCTGCATTATGTGTCTTTGTCTTGATGAATGAAAACTCAAAAATGCCCTCTATTATAACTTGAAAATCAATAAACATGGTAGGAGCAAAAAGAACCACGTATGAGAGATTTCATGGGTCATTCCGGGTTCTGGTTGGATGGATGTATTCTGACATAATGAAAATAATTACTGAAGATTTTCTGCCAAACTAACTTAAAGAAACAAGATTGCTATAGTTTTTGAGGGCTAGAGGGGTGGGAGGCTACTAAAGCTATCAAGATGAAATTCTAAGAGACACTGAAATGAGATGGAATCAAGAAGATACATGCAAGGGGACCCAGGAAAAACACTGAACAATTACATGTCTTTTCCACCACAGTGGATAATGGAAAACACACAGAAATATGGTGAACAAATGGAGGTAAAGGACATTGAAATAGCTGATTAAAAATGTTGAGAATTCTACATTGCGCTCATCATTTCACTTCCTTTCAGGGCTGTTATCTGAACTGTCCTGTGAAACAGATGTAAGTTTAGAGAGTAGCGTTAAATGCATCACAGATACTGGACTCCACAGTGCGATTCTGAACAGAATCTGTGCAACTTAGAGCAAGAATCTCATCTGTCCTCTTAGATGCAGTTACACAATCGAATTAAAACTGCACCTAATTCATAAGTGTGTTGGAAGGATTCAAAGCTTATGTATCTGCTTAGCATAAAGCCTGATCAAGCACTCAATAATCAGTACTGCTGTTGTGAATTTGTTGCCATCATTAGGGCATGTAATGCATTAGCTATTAAGAAATTGATCCAAAAAATGGATAGCAGTCACAAGCTGGAGATGGAATTATACGTGAGTTTCCTTCACAATGTATGATACACTCTCCAGATAGTTAATGTGTTATTTTAGCTCACTTTTGAAATACTGAAGGACTGGGTGGCCTTGTGGCACGATGGGTTAAGCTCCCCTGATGATGCCTACATCCTATTTCTAGGTGCTAGTTCAAGTCCTAGCTGCTCCACTTCTTCAGTTTCCCACTAAAGTGTCTTAGGAGGGTAGCAAATAGGGGTTCAACTGGTTAGGTTCCTGGCCCCACTTGGGAGCCCCAAAAGGAGCTCCTGGCTCCTGGCCCAGCTCTTCCAGCTCCATTGGGGAATTTAACAGAAAATGGAATGATTTTCTGTCTCTCTCCCTCCCTTCCTCGAAGAAGATAAAACAGTAGTAACTCTAAAATTTCAAGGGATACACTGAACATATTTAGGTGACTACTTCCAAGTGGAGCATTATCAATCGAATTGCACAGATCAGTAAGACTGTTTTACTGACCTTGTATTGGATTCTGAAAAATTAGATGTTCTTATTACAATTAGAGATCTGGTACAAGGCAATTCCTAAGAAATTCGTCTCTGCACTTAACATATGTCATTTATCAAGGTCTGCTCACCGTGTGTCGCCCTGATGCATGTGTAGAAGAAATGCAGGACCATCGAGATTGGAGTGCAATGACATAAGAAAAAAGAACTGTATTCATATATACATTGAAGAGTAAATAAGGTAAAAAAAATTCCAGAACTATACACATGTTATGAATCCTAACATTTTCTTCAACTGACAGATGGGAAGGAAGTAAAATTTTCCAATTTTTATAATTAGATGATTTAATTAGGCTATTTATCACCCTATGCTCATAAAAACAACATTAAAGCACACTGCAAGCAATGAATAATGTGGTCATTATGAATTTTCCTTAAGCTAAAAAACAGAGCATTTTTAAGAAGGAGAAAAATACTCTTACTGTCTAGGAAACATTTCCAAAGTAGCTGCTAACTAATTGAAAGCTTCCTTCTCCACACCTTTGGGACTGATGTATAAAATATGCAGATTTTACTTGTCCAAAGACCATCTATTAGTTCATATCTAATATGGATATTTACCAAATATTTCAGAGCTGTATATATATATATTTTTTTAATTCTTCCCATGCATCATAATAATGCTGAAAGGTTTCAGTGAAGGAATTAGAAAAGATCTAAAATTGAGGCTATTATACAAAAGTAATATACTTTATTTAGAAGCTACTAATTTAAACTGAACTCAATTTTAGATTTGTTGTTTAGTAGCATTAAAATTTAAGAGAAATTTCATAAGATCTCACAATATTTATTTCCATACCTTTAGAGAGAATTAAATATGACTTTACCATAGGTTATTATAAACATTAAGTAAACTAAATCATTGTTTTACCTGAATCATAAAATGGACACATTGGCTGTTTTTACTATATACCTGGTATTTATGCACATTAGCTCAGCTAATCATTCCAGGTCCAATGAAGCTATTATTTTTCTCTTAACCATACCCTGGATTATGCCACATGCCACAAAACCTCAGGAATTTGCTTATTTCTAATTTATGCCACTTCATGCATTTTTGTCTACCACTCAAAACTGCTTCTATGTGACATGTTTCCACGATGTCCATGGCAGACTAGAGAATCCTAAGGATGAAACAAAGCTGTAACAGCTAAAGGCTTCACTCTCAAGTGACAAGTCTTATCCTGCTATTGGATTAGCTAAAACTAATCACATACTCATGCGTATATAGAGAAGTCCAATTCTCCGGCGTGCTCTAGCTAACAGAAGGTTCATAGACCAGTGACATCCATCCCAGTCTGAATGTGTCATTTTCCCATATTATGGGAGAACAAAGTTTACTTTCTCCACCAACTGAACCTTACTGTCCCCACCCCATCTACTCACAAAATTAGGGTATCAGACATTTGTTCCTGTTTAAATAGAGTGGAGGAAGGCAGTCAGAAAACATGTGGCTTAGAATAGTACTTAACTAAAAAAAAAAAAAAAACAGTAGTACTTAACTCAATTGATACTCAATGGAAGACTTAGTAAAATAAGAATTTGTGGAGAAAGATTGTGTAAAAGACTATTCTAAGAATCCAAGCATTTATTAACTTAAAACTTCTTTGACAAAGTCGGTAACACTGTTTTTATATTCTGTTAGCTATTCAAATTTTTATCTACTAATTTTATATTCCTTTAGCTACTCATCATTTTATCAACTGATTTCTTTCAATAAATATATACACTGGTCAGGTCCACAACACATTCTGAGCATTATTCCTCCCCATCTTTCTCAAGTATTTTTCACTTAATTTGTGGATTTACTTAGAAATGGTTTGAAAGATTATACTTGCTGACTGTTATTTATTCAATTTTACAGCATTTTAAATTCATATAATATAAACAAATTTCTTGTATTTAATATACATTTAGTCTTAAGACTTAGGATATCTTAATTGCTAGTTTTCAAATTAAAAGCATACGGTCTCTAGTTGTGTTATTCCTACTTGGTACAATTTTTTAAATTAGTATTTTCCACTATTCCCCAAAGGGCAGAGTTAAGTTGAATCCCTCTCTAAGTATGTCAGGGCTTTGATTTTAGCTGTCCTCATACATTCAACTGTAAACTTTGAAACTCAAAATTCATCCACTGTATTTTCTTGGATGTTTTAAGAATAGCATTTCTTACACAATTGCCTCATGTATCAGCCACATGCCACAAAAATAACAATTCATACCTTTAATATACTCAGTTTGCTATCCATATATTAAAGTTCACATTTACATATACATCTTAAAACTAATTCACAGAAGTCATTACCTCCTATTACCACAAAGATTCATTAGCCTTCTACATTAGCAGATATCACACCACAATGGAAAACAAAGATCCTGTTCATACAGTTTCTCCATATGACTTAACATGGAAACATTCCCTAAAGCAGGTAACTTCAACCATGGAAAAAAATGCTTTTAATCAGCTTACACTGTACAGCATGAACAAAGGAATGTGAGCTGCCCTCCAGGAGGTGCTAAGTGCTTGGGTTTCCCCCGACCATCTGGTAGTAAATCTGGTCAGAACTGATTGAATTTCCATTGTGCGTTGATTGTGCCATGTATCAGGCAATCCATCCTCATGTAATTGCAGCATTCCTGTAGCTTACTCGGTTCTGTTCTGAAGCTTCAGCAGCATGACAAGTTGAGAAAATTAGATACAGCACAGCACTCAACCAATGACCTTCAGAATATAAATTAGAACCCGTCGCTTAAAACCACTTTCTTGATAAGGTTATTTTGAGGGACCTTATTTTTTAACAGATGATTTTTCATACTGACCACACACCTAAATTTTTGATATTCAATACAATAGTGATCATTTATCATTTTATATATACCTGCTGTATATGAGCAAGCTCACTTCTTGAGAGTTTGTCAAAAGAGGTTGTTGTTTCCACATGAATGTATTGCTTTCAAACTAGAATTAAACTCTTAAGATCAATATTTTTACATTCTTGAAAAATGCTAAGAGAATAGATGTTGTGTTTCCATCACAAAAACAGTAACAGGAGCACAGGTGTCTGTAATAGTTGCTCTACAGTGTGTATATATATACATACACTTCAAAACATCATGCTACACATAAAACTATGTCAATTGGAGAAAGCAAGACTTGGGTTGAGTTCTTGGTTCCCAGCTCAGGCCTCAGCGCGGTTCCAGCTGTTACAGACAGTGTGGTAGCCAACTAGAGGCCTGGAGGTCTCCATCTCTGCATTTACATCTTTCTTCCCATCTCTCCCACTTACTTCGCGCTCTCCCCCTCCCAACCTCCATCTATGTCTCACTGTTCAGCATTCAAATAAAAAACTTTGAAGTTAAAAAAACTAATGGATATAATGTTGACATCTTCTTAACAATATTTAAAAAGCACACTGAATTTCCAAAAGCAGTTAATGTAGTTGAGCATTTGTCAAAATTCAGCGTTCTAGCAAAATTCAGTAGGAAGACATAGACTTTAAATTATATATTTCTGATTTTTTTTAATGCCAAACAAAATTTCATATAGAAGAATTTCCTCTGGGCTTTTTTTACAGATAATACCTAGGAACACCAAAATAACTGCGTATGAGGGCCCAGCACGATAGCCTAACAGCTAAAGTCCTTGCTGGAACATGCTGGGATCCCATATGGGCACCAGTTCTAATCCCAGCACCCTGCTTCCCAGTCAGCTCCCTGTTTGTGGCCTGGTAAAGCAGTCGAGGATGTCCTAAAGCCTTGGGACCCTGCACCCATGTGGGAGACCCAGAAGAGGCTCTGAGATTCTGGCTTCAAAATGGCTCAGATCCAGCCATTGCGGCTGCCTGGGGAGTGAATCAGCAGACCAAAGATCTTTCTCTCTGTCTCTCTTCCTCTGTTTTGTTTGTTTATTTTTATTGGAAAGTCAGATACACAGAGAGGAGGAAAGAGAGAGGAAGATCTTCCCTCCAATGATTCATTCCCCAAGTGACTTCAATGGTGGGAGCTGAGTCAATCTGAAGCCAGGAGCAAGGAACTTCTTTTGGGTCTCCCACACAGTTGCAGAGCCTGAAGGTTTTGGGCCGTCCTCGGCTGCTTTCCCAGGTCTCAAGCAGTGAGCTAAATAGAAAGTGAAGCCATTGGGATTAGAACAGGCACCCATATGGGATCCAGGCACATTCCAAGTGAGAACTTATGCCACTAGGCCACCATGCTGGGCCCCTCTCTTCCTCTCTGCATATCTGACTTTCCAATTTAAAAGAAAAAAAAAAAGAAAACTGGGTGTATAATGACTACAAATATGGGAATCCTTACAGAGAAACAGAATTAAGCAATAATAAATTTAATACAATTGTAATGAATTATATAATCCTCAAACTCAGAAAAATAACATGGACACACTGCTGCCATCTAATCTTCAAACTCCATTCACATTGCAGAAAAAATATATATACACACCACACACACATATACATGTAATTCAGAATTACCCACTAAAACTCTTTAGTCTCCTTTAATTTAGAACTGTTTCTTAGTCTAAAATACACTTGAAACAATGCAAGATTTTGCAGTGGGCTTCTCATGCAGCTGGCTAGTTACGGGAGGGGCAACACTCTGACATCGGAGTCATTACCAGCACTCCAGCTCACCCTCTTCTAGCTAGGTGTGTGGCCTCATGTGCAGACTGGCTTCAGTGCCCCCCCTGTGGCCTATGACACCATCACTGCAGCCTTTAGAGTTCTAAAGACAAACACATCCAAACTCCATCATTGAGTTTATGGGTCTGAATATTCTCACCAAACACTAGTTCTCCCTATTTTTAGATCTAGTTTCCACTGCCATATTCTCAGTGTTACATTCCAGTTATAGCTCTATTGTATTTAATTCTTGTTTCCAGTGCCAGCTTATATCTTCCCTGTTAGAATGACAAAAATTCAGATATGTGGCTTGCTTGACCCATTGTGGTCTGTAACAAGAGCTCACAGACCTGCTGAGCCACTCTTGAGTCCATGTTTCAGACTGTTCTCTTGTTTCTTCCAAGAACTTGTAGTCCCTAAAGGGAAAGAAACCACCCAAATTCCAACTTGGCAAAAACAAAGAGTCCTGTTATGCAATAGGTTTAGAATAAGCAAAATCCCCTTTATTTGTATGTTTGCCTTTAAACAGGTTTCTGTAAGAGAGGGGGAAAGAAGAGATGAAAAAAAACGTATACTGGATTCAATCACCTCCATGTGTTACACAAGTCTAACCCACTCCCACAGATATTTTTTCTTTCTTCTACTTCCACCAACATTTACCCCTTTGTATTTTACTCTGCCCTTGGCATTCACACTGTATGCCTTCAGCATTCACTGAGCTTTAAATATCACCTTATCTCATTATATACTCAAGATCTGAAGCTCCACATCAAGCTCTCCCCCAATTTTCTAACTATTATCGTCCATTCCCCATGATTTCCTCCACTTGGATATTTGACTCAAATTTTTGCAGTAATGGTAACTTCTTTCTTCCCCACTCAATCATTAGGTCTAATTTAATCTGGTTCACTAAAAATTCTTCCTTCTAGTCCCCCAACCCATTAGACATGTCATTTTAAGCTAGTGTTACTGTAAGCTTGCCAAAAATTTTTCCCCAAATTTCCTAAAAAAGTGTCAGATGTGTTCTCCTCTAAGACTTTTATGACATTATGCCTAATAAAAACGCTGCCATGGATCATCACTGCCTTCACAGGCTTTGCAAATCAAAGAGCTAATGGCTGGAACAGGCACACAGCTTAACACAGTAGTGGTGGGGGCAATTATTAACACCATTTAAAGGGTTAACAACTGCTTAGTTCCAACCATGCAAGAATATTAACCCATCGCTGCTGACACAATCTTTTTGTTTTTCCAAGAGTTGTTTAAAAGCTGAATTATTAAGGGGAGTTTGGACGTCAGAAGAGACCTCCCATGTGGAAATGCAGACAACTAATTAAACAGCAAACAAACACAGAAAGTGCATGTGGGTCAGATAAAGTCTACCTGAAAGTTGACAGCCAGGTGAAGACCAGCAGCGACCACCATACACCAACTGGTCTACTTTGAGAATCCTCCAAGGCTGTTTGACTCCTTTCTTCCTCTGATTTTGCTCTGTGGTTCTCATTCGGTAACACCTTTCCTTCTTTCTATATCCAACTTAATTTTTTTTTCTATATCCAACTGGAAGATTCTGTTCAAATGTTACCATTTCCCCAAACTTTTGGTCCATACTAGCTTATGAGAATACCTTCTTCAAACGCTAAGTGCCCTGTTCCAGGGGCAGTCCTAGGCATTTCACAGTCCCCCTAACCCTCCTTAAGCCTTAGAAAACCAAGATACTGAAGGTTTCTCAAAGTTAGTCGTTAACTGGGCTGCAACACAAGCCTGTATTGTTCCGGCCAGAAGAAATAGGATATTCAGGTTTGGGTCATTCATTGTGTCACAGGTGTTACGGGCAAAAGTTTAAAATTCCTTAACCTGACTGACAGGACCTTTCACAATGTGGCTGTCTCCTTCTGTGTCTTGATAATTTCCTTATATTTCTTAAGAGCCTAAACTCCTAACTCTTCTTTTTCTAGAACTTAGCATGCCAGCCCTCCTGCACTTGGCACATGTTGTTTTGTTTGCTTGGAATGCTTCTACCACTTCTCACGTGTCAAAGCCCCACTCGTGCTGATCTTGGATTAAAATTCATTTCCTTAACATCCCTTGTATATTCAGTCTAAATAAAAATTGCCCTGTAATCTCTTCAGTTACTATAACTCCAGGTAATTTGGTGGTCATTTATTCAATACATGTCATCCTCACCACTGTATGTGGAGTTCCTTCACTTTCAATATTTTCCCTGCACCATATAAAGAATGAATAAATGATTAATATTCTCTAATTCTTACAGAACATTTTAAGACTTGGCCAGGACTAAGAAAGCTTAATCTCCTAGCTAGTGAGAATTTGCATATTGTCAAACATGAAATTTCCACTGCAGAAGTGTTAATCAAGCTTAACTCACTTTCTAATAACCTTACCTGCAATCCTTTCCTCTCCTGTTAGAGTCACTGGCAATGCTAACATTAAATCCTAAATCAACTGGTATGTGAGAATCTTACACTGAATGTTGTTTTAATAAAAACAAAATAAAAGTGGATTTCAATGTTGCCATAGACAAAGATAAATTGATGACCCAACGAGGCAACTGAAAAATAAAATGGGAGACTGAATTGCCTAATCCTTTGGCGAGTGGGAGCTGCATTTCCTTCTTGGGTAGGTAACAGCTTCTCTAATCCAGCAGAAAATATCTACTTTGCTGTTCCACATAAATAAGTTACCACGATGTCTAAAAGCTTCACCCTCAATTCCAACTCTCCACTGAAGTTCCTATAAAAGAGATGCATCAGGTCCTAAATGTCAACCACACGCAGTGATCACCCAGTTGTGAGAAGCGATTCGTCACAGCATGAACGCACCTGCGTATAACTGGGATTTGTCTTCTGTAGATCTCAGATTACAGCACTGGAAATCTTCATGGAGTATTTTATAAAGCAATGCACCACAATGCAAGATCTCTTCTATAGAAGAGATTTCTTGTTCATTCCATTAAATGTGTAAACTACTAGGTAGTTTATGACACTGAATACTAACAATATATGCGCTAGAACTTTTTGGATTCTGAGAGAAGTTCACTTTCATAAGAGAGATGCCCTGACAGCAAACAAGAACCTCACTGGCCTCTGGGAAGTCGAAGAGCATCAGGGACTGTTAACCACACAAACGCAACTCCATCTAGAAGGGAACAACTAGCTGTGGAACAACGCCTTCTTACTCTACTCACAAACTTGCCCCTGACATCTTCAAGATTCCAGCTCCCAGGAAATTCAGCAAGACTCATTCACACCATGTTGTGTCTGAAAACGCCTATCACCAAACACACACATATAGTAACAAAACCAATAAGCCAAAGTATTCTATTATTAATAACTTCATGCTGTAATTTTAATAACCCAAATACCAGCTCTGCCCTACACTTGAAATAAAGATTAAAACATAAAAATAAGAACATTCCTTTTACCTCATTAAGTTTCCCTTTGTAGATAAAAATTAATCAGAAGCTTCTGCAATTAGGTGTCTAACATAGTAATTTATTCAAATGTAAACCATTTGCTAAATAAAGTTTACCATGGGCTTCCTACTTCTACCTCCCTCCACAATCCTGCTCTGCAACCAAAATTCTTAGTAGGATTAAGTCACCTCAAATAACAAAAACAGGCTCAAAATCCTATCACTATGAACTGCTATCGTCTTGCCCTCATATAAAGCAGGTGTTTTATATGATTGCAAGAGTATAAATTGTTAATTCAGTTACAGTATTTTCAAATGTTGGTGATCAATAGAGGGTATTTTCTTAATGCAATAACCCTTTCACAAAAATACTGATGACATTTTCAGCACACAACTTTAAAATCCTTAGATAAGCAGGCAAGGCCTTAGAAGGAAAACCAAGAAGCCAGAGCTGTGACATAGCAGGCTAAGCCTCCCCTGGGGCTTTGGCATCCCACATGGTCACTGGCTCATGTCATGGTACCTCCATTTCCAATCCAGCTCCCAGCTTCTGGCAGGAGAGGATGGCTTTAATCCTTGACCCCCCTGAACCCAAAGGAGAGACCCAAAGGAAGTTCCTGGTTTCAGATCAGCCCAGCTCCAGACACTGAGAGTGAACCAGCGTATGGAAAATCTGTGTCTTCCTAACTCAACATTTGAAAAGAATAAGTCTGGGGAAAAAAAATAAAAAAGAGCACTAAGTGGTTAGAAGTCTTCAGGTCTTAAGCATCTTTTTTGCTGGGCACTTCAACTCCAGCTTTCTCTGTATTACCTGAGCCTTCATGGAGCATTTTGAACCCCTTCCACTTTTCCTTGCCACTGCCTTTGGGCTGGCCCTCACTGATTTGCACTTGGAGTATCCCAGTGGCTTCTTAACTGAATTCTCTGCACACATATTTTATGGTAGGGATGGCCCCACAAAATAATCATGGCATTATATTTTATGACACATATGTGTACACAAAGCATTGAGAACAAGGAAAGGGAGCCTAGGCTCTTGGGAAAGCAATAACCTGTTTTGATCTGGGTGACAGTAACAGTTTCTTGCTCCTAAAATGACAGAGTACAACCATCACTGTTGTATCCCTAATATTTACAGCATCCACTCTATACATGAGTGAGTTCAATTCTTTCCTGGGTTAATCATCCAAGTATTACCGTATCTGCTCTGAAGAAACTGAAGCACACAGAATGAGGTAACTTGCGTGTGAACGCACAGCCCAGTCCCTGTGAGAGGCTGAATTCCAACCAAAGCGGTATGACCCCAGAGTGCATGCTCATAATGTCCACAATTCCCAGAAAGTGTGGACTACTTGACTTAGACCTAGTGCATGATTCACTGACACAGAAGAGAGGCTCAATCAAATTTTATGGGGAAAAAAAATGTGAAATACAGGCAATGTGCTTAAATCGAACTGGAATACCATGTTATCCCTCACCCAAAATAAATGTGAGGACACTGGGACACAGTGAGGGCCAATTGCATTCTGGGTTCCCTACGCTGACCAAGCAAATAGTTGTCAAACACAAACCAGACCGTGCCATTCCCTTCACCTCCTTGGTGAAAGGAAATATTGTTCCCTCACAGTTCCACATGGGTGAGCAAGAACACCTTTAGGGGCTGGGAGCCCAAGAGGTGCACTCAATATTTCCCACAAACTGTCTCACCCTCGTCCTGCTAGTACTACGGTGCACGGTAGTTAATTGTGATACAAAGATAATCTTAGAAGCACTTGTAACTGCATGTCAAGAAATTCAGCTCTAGGAGGCCAGCCTTCAGTGCAGGGTGGGTTAAGCAGCTGTCTGCATATGAACACTCTTTATCCAGCTTCTGTTGACACACTTGGAAAAGCGGCGTGAGAGCCCCAGTGCTTGGGTCCCTGCTACCCAAGCAAGAGTCCACCCCACTGGAGATTTTGGTTCATGGCTTCCATGGGTCGCCATTTGAGGAGTGAACCAGCAGATGGGCGCTCTCTCTCCAACTCGCCTGCTCTCTGTAGCTGTTTAGGATCTGTTTATTTATTTGAAAGGCAAACGAGCAAAACTGAACAAAAACCTCATGGCCACCATGATTTCTAAAACCACCCAGTCCATCTCTGCATCCTTTCAGGCTCTCCCTCTGCACTGTCACAAACACGGCAGGTCTACAGACGCAGCCCAAGCTTCCAAGCTACTTGGGCAGTTAGGTACATCCCACCCCGACCTAATCCCAGAGACACCAGTCCTTTCGTCTACCATTCTAGCCTGGACAGTTACATGGACCCATAGTGCCAGTCACATTTCCAAGCTGCTTTGTGCCTTCTGGACTTTGATACCCAGGCTCTTGTCCACTTGGGAGATATACACCCATCCTTCCAAAACCTACTTGGGGGTTGGGGTAGGGGGATGTGTGGAAATCTTTCCTCTGCTCTCCACAGCGTTTTACTATCTAGCAGTAACTGGCTGCTTTATCCAAGGGCTCCACTTTGTTTTCCCAGGAGGGGCCCTAGTGTTACTCCTCTCAACACCCTGAGCGCGCAGCAGAGTCTGGTCACACAGGTGAAAGCTGTTAATAAAAACCTAGAACACCATAGTCAACCAAGCCTCTAATGAGAAGACCTCATGGGCACGCCCTGAGAAGCTGAAACGAAACGTCCCCCAACTTCAATTTCTTCTAGTACGGCACAAATCGAATCCCAAGTCCCGGGCGGGTGGAGGCGGGGCACCCCATCAAGTGACGGAGGTCATGGGGGTCTGGGGCAGATGGGGGAGAAGGTACTCACCAGCTGGTGGAAGGCGGATATCTGTTCTCCAGCGTCTTGGTCCAGGGCTTGTACCAGCTAATCTGCTCCGCAGCCTTGCCCCAGAACCTCTCCGGGTCGGCCACCGACGCCGCAAAGTGGGTCTTGTACTCTCCACCCCCGCCCGACGACAGCGCGCGACAGCCCCGGGCCCCGAGTGCGCTCCAGGCGCCCGGGGCCACGTACGCCCTGCGGGCCGCGCCAGCGGCACCCCGGACCGGAGTGGACCCGGGCAGGGGTGCCCCGAGTCCCCCGGCGCCGGTGACTTTGCGACACTGCAACCACGACGGCTTCATGAGCGGCGTCCCCACCCCGCAGGCTGCGCTACCCTCGGCCGGCACTGGCGTTCGCTAGTTCCGCGACGACTGGGGCGCAAAGGGATGGACCCGGCCCCGAGGGAGCCGGCGAAGGGGGCGGGGGCAGAAATTCTGTGATGTGCCCGCTGCCCAGAAGTTTGGAAGTCACACTTTGAGTCGCCAGGAAAATCTGACCTGGAGTCACCGGGAGAGCAACAGGCTGGGTGGGAAAGCCGGGGCGTCATGGAGGGAGGTGAGTGGCGCCACTGAGAGAAATCCAACCTCTTCGGGCTGCGGCCGTGCCGAAAAATTGCCCTCCCTCGGATAAAGGGCCTCCCGACTTCCTCTACCCAAGCACTCTTGGGAGGAGACCAGAGGACCCCCACCTGTTTCCAAGCAGTTTCCAAATTGGCAGCCGGTGCGCGCGGCTCCTCTGGCGAAATCATGGTTGCCGACGGCATCGCCTTCGGCCTAAAGTGGAAACGAGCCACCCTGAGCACTGTCTTTCAGCTAGGGCCCCGAATTGCTATTTTTGTTTATTTGTTTATTTATCTGTGAAGCGCAGCCCGGTCCTTGATGGTAAAAACAAACAAACAAAAATGGCTCCAAGGCAAAGATTACTCCAGGATTTCCTAACAGCTGAGCGGGTAGGAGGAGTGGGAGGAGGTTGGGCCAAACTAGCGGGCTAGAGCCTGGGGCTGCTGGACAGGCCACAGGGGAAAGTCATGAAGAGGAAGGGGCCTCACCTGCGCACCTAACGCCCCACAGGATTTAGAGACCCAGGGCAGACAGAATGAGTTTTTTTTTTTTCTCTGCAGTTTGCCTCTCTGGAGTATCTGAATTTTCCTTTGTTTCTGAAAACAAAACAATACATGATTACGAGCATCTTTCTTGGGAGTGATGAAAACTTTGTAAACTTGATCATGATTCTGGGTGATGCGTGAGTTAGAGACAATACAGATGTTTAAAAGTAAAAGCAAATTAGAGGTAAGCAGAAATGGAATGATTTAAAGAAAAAATAACCAGGAAAATTAAAATAAAAACCTAGCACAAATTACTATCTGAGCTTAAAATTAATTCTTCAAGCTCTGCTCTAGTTCCCACATTTGTAAAAGTTGCATGTATTCTTTGGTCTTAAGAATTATGCCAAACTCATCCTATCTTGGTATAGCCATGTTTGCCACTTTAAATGTAAAGAGGTGTATTTCTACATCAGAGAAGGTTCTGGAATGTCACTGACCCTGAGGAGGATAAAACTAGAGAAATGATTCTGAAAGCAGGGAATGTTGTGGAGACAACGGCCAAGCAGAATAAAACTAAATCTAATGAAAAGCAGTGAAGATTTATTTAAATAGCCACCTGCACTATTCTGATTTAACTGTGAAGCAAAGCTGTAGACTTTCCCCTGCCAGCTATGATCTGCTCGAATAGAACAACATCACAAATCAAATGACAGGCGACAGCAGAAGAGACTCTCATCGCTAGAACTAGAAAGTGCTATAAAGTCATTTAACCTCATGACCCACTCCTTTCTACTCAGTCGCTTTTTGCAGCCTGCTGGTGTACACGTTCCATTGACCACAAATGATGTCCCATCCTGTTCCAGTGATTCTGACTTTAATAACTTGTTTAACGATTATGTGAGCACCCACATGGATAAGGTGGGTTGGGGGTGATGTGAAATAAGGAGCAGGAGAGCTCGTCATTGGCATCCAGTGTGTACACCCACTATGTTGAACATTTTTTTTTTAATATTGGCTTCTGTGATTCTCAGAAGAATACTGAGAAATAGAAACTCGATTCCCCATGTTTTCAAATAGTTTGGAAGTGGTAACATGCTGAGGGCATGCCTAAACAAAACAGTCAAACTTGGGCTTTGTGCTTGCAAGCCCCACAGCCCAGGATGCCCAAATGCGCCCATCTCCAGGTGGAGGACTTGGGAACAGTCCACACCAGTCCTGCAGCATCCTGCCACTCACTGTACAAATAGTATCTTTTTCTCTCAGTGCTACAACTGGAGTAAGATGGGAAATCCAGCTTTGGTGTCCATGATTTTCATACCAAGCTGATTATCTTTCCATAAATGTCCTCCAAGGACAAAGAGAACAGCAGAGAGGAAGAAACCAAACCAAAGAATGGAAAGGTGTGGATGGGAGAATGACAGATTTAATTACAGATTCAGGGTAAAAAAAATTACATCCTTAGAAATGTTGCTTTGAGGCCAAGAATGATAGTCTAGTGGCTAAAACCTCACGTTGCACCCCCCAACATCCCATATGGGAGCGCGTTGGGGTCCCAGCTGTTTCACTTTCCATCCATCTCCTTGCGTGTGGCCTGGGAAAGCAGTTGAGGATAGCTCAAAGCCTTGGGCCCCTTAACTCATGTGGGTGATCCAAAAGAAGCTCCTGGTGCCTGGCTTGGGGAGTGAACTGGCGATGGAAGATCTTTCTCTCTGTATCTTCTTTGTGTATCTGCCTTTCCAATGAAAATAAATAAATTTTTAAAAAGAAAAGAAAAAAGAAGCCTTGCTTTGGAGCTGTGGGTACCTCTGAAAGTTCAGAATTAAGGTGAGGATACAGAAACCAAAAGTAGTGATAAAAAGGCAGTAGGGAGGCAGAGTTCCCTTGCAAGACAGTTGCATTGCCACATTGCTGATCTGCTTCCTGGTCTGGACTGATCACTATATCCTCTCGTGCTTGGTAACTGTATTTACAACACATGGTTAATGCAAACTGAATTTCAGGTCAAGGGCAGGGCAGGAGAGAAGATACAGGTCAGCAAGGGGAAAGAGCAAGGGTTGGAGATCTCCTAGGGTTCAGGTAGAGAGAGATACCAAAAAGACAATAAAGGAGTAGGAGCTAGTCAGCAGGAAAAGGAGGTGTCGAATAGTGGCAAAAGCAGGTCAAAATCTCAAGACAGACCATTAGCCTCAAAGTGAAGAAACCTGTTGATTGATCACTAACCTATAAAGAGCTTAAAATAATTAGCCATTAAGACTCATTTTGCATCTTAGTACTGCCACGTGCAAGGTTCCAGAAGGGCACTGGCTGTCTCTGCTCTGTCCTCCTCTGAGGGTGCTAATCTTACTCTGCAGTGTTGCTGCCAGTTTAAATATGTGCAAACTGCTGAGCATTAGGGCAGTAGAAAATTGAGCTTATTTAGGGCAGCAGTAAAGCAACCAGCCTAAAAGAACCCTGTCCCCCAAAACGGTGATCAGAACACATCAAAAGAAATTATTTAATTTTAGGCATGCATCATAAACTTGGCACTGTTAAAACAATTACTCTCTATTGATATATATATTACACATGTATAGTATTTATATATATGAAGATTGAGTGCTCCCAGTCTTTTCAAGTATTTATTTTATAACAAATCAATGATGCTATGATTAGCATGCTATTCAAGAGGAAGGGAAGCATCATTGTTAGAATTGTATCTATAAACTACATCGGATGTTTTCCATGTTTTAACATCTCAGTAACACAAAGCTTAAGGATTGTGTTTCAGTAATCATGCATTTTCTGTGAACAGAGAATCTACTACATTAAGAAATTCCTTCAAAATTAGAAAACAAGACATGGGCCCAGCGTGATACCGTAGTGGTTAAAATCCTTGCTTTGCACACACCGGGATCCCATATGGGCGCCAGTTCTAATCCCGGTGGCCCTGCTTTCCGTCCAGCTCCCTGCTTGTGGCCTGGAAAAGCAGTCGAGGATGGTCCAAAACCTTCAGACCCCTGCACCCGCGTGGAGGAACCAAAAGAGGTCCTGGCTCCTGGCTTCGGATTGGCTCAGCTCCAGCCATTGCAGTCACTTGGAGAGTGAACCATCAGACAGAAGGTCTTCCTCTCTGTATCTCCTCCTCTCTGTATATCTGCCTTTCAAATAAAAATAAGTAAATCTTAAAAAAAAAAAAAAGAGAGAGAGAAAAGAAAAGAAGGCATGACCAACACCATGGGCTAGATCTGCAGCTTTCTCTGAGAGAAGATTCCTAATAACTGGAAAAAGCAACATGATGGAGAAGCTGCAAGGAAAGAAGAGTGCTGGGAGTAACAGGGTGAGAGAAGCTATAGCGGGGAAGGCAAGAAACTGGAGGCAGAGAACCTCAGGCCCAAGGGAAAGATGAAGTGAAAGAGTAAAGAGAATCTGAAAAAAAAAAAATGGTTTAAAAAAGGAAGAATAATCACAGGCATCCTAAAAGTTTTGCCTTTTAACAGTTCTTCTCATCACTAGAGTAAGCCAATCATTTTACTATCAAGAGAATAAGTAAAAGTCATTTAACATTACACATCTTAACATGAATAACTATAGGGACAGGTTTGGGCAGAGACTCTTCTTGTACCACTTGCTTTTCATATGAGGATTCCTGGTTAAGTCCTGATTCTGCTACAGACTCAGCAATCTGCTAATGTGTGCTGTAGGAGCTCGCAGGTGATTCACTCAGTACTGGTTCCTGTCCCCCACGTGGTGACCCAGATAGAATCATTCTCTCTCTCTCTCTCTTTTACACACACACACACACACACACACCCTACCCCTGCTTCAAGTCAAAACGTAAAAAGAAATGAATTTATGAATAACCATGGATTTCTCACTTCATGCATCCTACTGGCCCAAAACACATATTTTTGCCTCAGTGTTTGAAGAAATCAAAGTCTAACCATACTACTACACTTCCTGGTTGTAACTCTCATCCTGCTAGTTTGAGTATTAGGAAAACCCAATGAGCACACGTGCATTTGTTTGCACAAAGCACCTTGTCTGCAGCGAGCACATGCTGAGCTTTCAGCCTGCTGTGACATCACATATTTATTTGGATTTAGCAAAGCATTTCTGAAAACTACGCCAATTTTCATGGCATAAAATGTTTTTAAAACATCAAAAATGAAAGGGCATGTTGCAATGAAACTGTCTCTCCATGTACTAATTGTGATACAAACAAAAGGGTAGATGAAAAAATTATTTTAAAACAAAAACTATTTTGAAAATACAGAAAGAAGTTTTATGAATAAGGATATGAAAAAATCAGTAAAAATTACTAATATTTTAATCAAATTTGCAAAACTTTGACTTACCATTTAATTCTGTGGAAATAATTCCTAAGCATTTTGCATTCCTGAATCAAAACTACTTCATGGTGCTAAAATATTTGTAATACTTTCAATATGTAAGCAACAATCTCATTGACATGGTAACAAATTATAAAAAATAAAATAAATATTCTTTCTACAAACGTTTTTAAAGTGTAGTTTATACGGTTTGCTAAATCGTATGCATCTTTCTGTCCTGGAGGTGGAATGAGTGAGCATAAAATCATATGTGTGTATGTGTTGCAGATGTAGTGGGCAAATATGAAATTAAACTGGAAAATAAAATTTAAAGGAAGTTTACCAAAATAGCAGCTGCCTTACATAACAAAGAAATGTGCAATAGTTTGGGAGTTTCATAAACAGCACAAAAATTTCAGCTAAAATATTATTTCAAAATGAAGGGAATATAGAAAGACAACACTTCATTTAGGTATGTCACGAAATGAGCTGCTTAACTTACTTGTTAGGAACACACCAGGGGAAAGAAAACCATAAAATATGAATGCATGTTGGGTAGCACGATGATTCTAACACAAAGTGCCCAATATTTAGCTGTGCAGTTTCTCTCTGGTCCTATTTCCACACCTCCAAATCTACTTTGAACTTAAACCCTGGGTGTCCGGAGAGTGGCATGATTTTTGAAATGAAAAAAACAAAGAGTGAGCTATTTTGACCCTTTATTCAGCCATTATTCTGATAACACAGTAGGGGTGTCTGTAGCACTTTCATCTTTAGCCTATTGATACAATGTCTACCTGCTCTCACGGTTGAGCCGTTAAGTATCTACAGCTGACCTAGGATGTCTCTTTTTAATAACAATGTTCTTAAACGTCATAGACTTTCACAGTGCACTCAGAATTCCTAGTCAAGATGTTTTTGTAGCTAAGAATTTCAATTGGCATCTGTATGTTATTTGCTACACTTGCATGTCTTAAAAAAAATTTAACCGTGACTATTGCTGGAGAGGAATATAAAATGTATTCCTTTAAAACTAGACGCTTATAAATTTGGGTACATATAGTTTATATATCCGTAGCATTATACAACTTAATTCCCAATGAAATTGGTCATAAACGATTTCTTAGCTAACTATTATAAACCGACACCTCACATCAGGAACAGCAAGAAGCAAGAATAGTTTTTTTTTTTTTTTTTTTTGCTTTAGTTTCAACATATTATTTTGTAATCACAAACTTTCAAGTACTGCTGTAAGGCTCTGCTAGAATATTCCAGTTACTGAAACTTTCCCCCAATGCCTCTGTCACAACACCAGGAGGCAGCACAAAGGCATAAGTTTACCAACACACAAGTGCCCTAGTTACAGCTTCATATCGTGTGCACGTGTATGTATATTCACTATAACTAATGTCTGCATTTTTCTTCTTTTTGACATCCCTAATATTCACTCTTCTGTCACTTCACCAGTTGATGCATTTGCTGACCTACTGACACAAGACCTTGCATGCAGTACCACTCACCTGCTCTCACTGGTTTAACCCACAAGTGTTCACAATGTGACTCTCACTATGCTCAGCAGAATTCCAGAAAGACACAGAGATTTCAAAGTGACTAAAAATCTATCACTATTCTTAGGTAGGTCAGATTATTCGGGATAAAAATGAGACAAGTGACAAGTGTCATGCACTTTGTTAGGCCTTTTGGAGATTGAACACGGAATAATGGGAGAACAAGGAAGGGAATGGATAAACCTGTGCTGCAGGTGACAAGAACTGCAGTTACAGTCAGTTATATCCTCCTTCCTAAAATCCGTCAATGCCCAAAGACTTTATGATGGATCTCTAATTTTCTCTTGATGTCTGTTTTGCTTACCCATGGTGTATTTGGGAATGAGACATATATCCTCATTTATTGCTATTTGATATAGTTTCCCATTACATGGCAGCTTAAAATGGGAAAACATTACATTCTATTAGCTTTCGTAAGTCTTAGATCTTAGCTGGGTGATTCTGGTTCTGATGAGATGGAAGCCACGTTTTTTTTGCCCCAACTATGGTCATCCCAATGGGTAGGAGAAATGAAACTGCTCATGCATGGGATGTTGGCAGGAGGCTTCAATTTCATACAGCTTTTCAGAGAACGAGGTAAGATGACTAAGACATGACAGAAGTGTGTGTCTGTGTTTCTGTGCAGGAAGTAGAGAGGAAAGCACTCATTTGTTTATCATTTCTGCTTTCTAACTGGTTCACACAGACCTAGCCTGGTACAATACAGGCAGAGACTATGTAAGGAGCTAAGTGAGAATAGTCTGGATGATCGGAGGCCATTTGTGAGGTTAGAGAGTAAAACGAGGACATTTCCCACTTGTCATTATGTCACAGGTATAGCAGGCAAATAAATAGTTTAGATTGTTTTGAAGTTCTGCACAAAAGCACATGGTAGCCTCTCACCAAAATGCCAACAATGCTATCAAATACATCTTCTTGATAACCACCAAAAAAGCTACCTTTTCCCACATGCGTATTTTGTGCTCTGCTGAACCTGACAGTTTCCTGGAAAATCCTGCACCTTTTGATCTCCACAAATCTCTCTTCTGGCTGCAGTGCCTTCCTTGTTTTGGCAACTTCTCAAGCTTCCCCTTCAGAACTTAGGTCAAATGTCTTGTTTTCCTGGATGTGTTCCCTGGTCTCAGTAAGCAGAGTGAGCACTTGCTTCTCTCCATTATTCCCACTTTGGTAGAGCCTTTTTTACACCAATACGGTTAGCAATTCTTGGAAGACTCTCAGACCAAGCAGGACATTGTTTCGTGATTTTAGTTTAATCTTGGTATCCCCATACTTTATACTTTTGCAATAAATTACAAACCTGTCTCTCTTTTTTGAATTCTCTAAATTTGTTTCTCTATTGCCGTGTTGTTGCCTTGGCACCTTAATAATTGCTTTTTCCTTCCTTTGAAGTGCCACACTTGCATCTGTTAAAATAGGCTCTTTTCTTTCAACATTCTTTGAACCTGAAATAACAAACACATGGGGTCTCCTAAAAAATTTGTGGGAAATGTGTGGTTTCGAAAAATTATGCACGGGGCCCCGCACAGTAGTCAAGTGGCTAAAATCCTCACCTTGCTCACACCAGGATCCCATATGAACGCTGGTTCATGTCCCGGTAGCCTTACTTCCCATCCAGCTCCCTGCTTGTGGCCTGGGAAGCAGTAGAAGATGGCCCAAAGCCATGGAACTCTGTATTCACATGGGAGACCAGGAAGAAGCTCCTGATTACTAGTTTCGGATTGGCTCAGCTTGGCCATTGTGGCCACTTGGGGAGTGAATCGGCAGACAGAAGATCTTCCTCTCTGTCTCCTCCTCTCTGTATAACTGACTTTCCAATAAAAATAAATACATCTTTAAAAAAAAACAGAAAGATTATGTGTGGATCGTAACAGTTTTTGCATTGAAATACACTTACATTTAAAACTTATCTCATGTTGACTTGGGGAAGGTTATAAACACCTCTTAGTATATGTTAGTTGAGTAAATACAACCAGCTTAATGTATTTTGACCTAGACTGAGTTTTACTAAATTTCTTTCCTATTAAAGTCAAAACTCACCTTGTGTTAAAATTCAAATATATTTCCTCCTGCTCAGAAAGTTGTGTTGAAATATAATCACCAATGTCATCTCTTAAGGAGTGGACGCCAGTGGCACTCTTAAGAGGTGATTTGGCCTCTTACCTCATGAAGGGGATCGTCCATTCATTCAATGAATGGCCTCAGTTATCTAATGGGTATTTTGAAAGTGAATCAGCTTTACCTACCCATTTGTCCAGGTCTCTGAAGCTCTCCGACTCCCTCAGTGTGATGTCCTGTGCCATCCTGGGATTCTGAGAGCAAGAAGGTCATTTGCTTGAGGAAAGGCTGGTGCCTGAGGACTAGGTTGCAAGTAAAGGTGAGTAATACATGTTCTGATTTTCTGCTTCTCAATGGGGTGACTAAAGATAGTAATCATGCATTGTATATTACAAAAACAAACACAAAAAAGCTAGAAGGAAGAATTTTGAATGTTTTCACCATAGCAAAAATGGTAAATATCTGAGGATATAGATACACTTACATTGATCTGAACATTGTATAATAATATACACATATCAAAAAATCACATGGCACCCCATGTATATGAAACCCTTATGTGTCAATTAAAAGACTATCAACTGCTCTGGCTTCAAACTTGCATGAGAACAATGAGCTCAAGCAAACCTCTTTTCTATCATTTACATTATCTGTGGTATTATGTTATTAGCAACAGAAAATGTACTAAGTCACCTTCACAATCCACAGTTTCCTTAAGCAAAAATTTTACGTGTCTACTTAGAGGACAGCTGAAAATTATAATTTCCTAGATCACACCTATGAATTTCAGCAGTGTTAAAAAACTGATATGCTTGCCTTTCAGAAAATACTTATGTTAAAATTTCTAAATGGATCCACAGCAAATAACTTTGCCTCAGTGCACTTAATATTATTTAACTGTTAAAGGTTAATAAAAATTCTCAGTGTGTTCAGTTTTATCACTCAAACACTTCTGCAATAACAGGATGAAACAATGCCATCATAAAAGCTAATGCTATGGCCCAGTATGACAGTTCAATGTGGCTAAATCCTCATCTTGCAAGCTCCAGGATCCAGTACGGGCACAGGTTCATGTTCTGGCTCTTCCACTTCCCATCCAGCTCCCTGTTTGTGCCCTGGGAAAATAGTGCAGGATGACCCAAAGCCTATGTCTCCTTCTTTTTATAAATCTGCTTTTCAAATACAAATAAATAAATGTTTTTATTATAAAAAAGAAGTTCATACTAGCATCAAATGAACTAAATTATGGGGAATAGCAATGTCAAGGCCATGAAGAATAAAACTTTAGTTAAGGTAATATAAAGGAGAATCAACCTGAGAAATATAGCATTATTTTACTGAATAATACATGACATTGAGTAGTCACATAATAATCACATACCAGAAGAGGATCCTGGTTCTTGGCTTCTGACTGACCCGACTCCAGTTGTAGCCATTTGGGGAGTCAGATGAAAGATCTGTGTCTGTTCTCTCCTTCTCTCTGTAACTCTACTTTCAAATAAAAAATAATTTAAAAATTATTAAGAGAGCTTGAGAGATAAGAGTGGCTTGATTATAAATGACCTTACGTACTATTCAAAAACGTGTAAATTTTACGCTAAACACATTTAAGAACAAGTCAAGAATAGTAATGATACTACTTTTATGTGTACAAGCATTTCCGGCTTTGATACTCCTTACTCCTTATTGTGGTCCTTCCCAAACCACTTGTTTCTAATTCTGACACCTGTGACCAACAACTACAAACCAGAGACAAATTGGATTTGATAATGGCAAACTGCCTTTTTGTTGAATTTATGTGCTAGTTTCATGAAAGTTCAAAACAGTTCCAAACTATCTGAAGTTCAAAAAACCCTTTCTCTTAGACTCTCTATCCTGTTTTCATTGATTAGGAAAGTGCTTAACTATTCACCCATTCTTAGTCTTTGTTACTTACCCCTTATAATCCTACTTTGCAAAGTTAGAAGAAAATTACCACCCCTAACAACAAAACTTTAACATCTCAAACTCCATTTTTTGGCACTTTTTAAAAGCTCATGACTAGTTGAGTGGGTTTTGTCTAATACAAACTAAAACAACTTTAACAAGCCCCAGTATGCCACATATTCCTTATGGCTCAGTGCCCCACTGATGACTGTTTTGCATAACACCGTATGCTCAAATGACTGAGCTAGACCCTGAGCATAAAGCCAGTCTCAGAAAAATACCAATTTTGAACAAAAGATGAATCACTTTACACATATCCCTTTTCCTTTCCACCTCCACTCCAAAATATGGTTTATTTCGTGTAATCAAGATCATGTATTTTTGTCTCCATGTAAGTTCTCTGTATTACTCAAACATTCGCCACAAGCAAACAAACAAACAAAAAAGCTACATGATAAAGTTTACCGGAGAAGAGGAACAATTACTGCTCTGTGTTTCCTTTATAGACTGTCTTCCTCAGCTTAGAGGATTTTTGAACTGAAGTAAGACTTCATTTTGGTAAGAGAGCAATACTACTTTGAATGACCCATAGGTCACAATCAATAATTGCATCAAAACTTTAGCTTAGGGCCTGGCACAATGGCTCAATTGACTAATCCCCTACCTCCAATTGCAGGGATACAGCTTCTTGCTTGTGCCCTGGGAAAACTGTGAAGGATGGCTTAATGCCTTGAGACCTGCATCTGCATGGGAGACCCAGAAGAAGCTCCGGGCTTCTGGCTTCAGATTGGCTCAGCTCCAGCTATTGCAGCCATCTGGAGAGTGAACTATTAGATGGAACATCTTTTTCTCTTCTCTCTGCAAATCTGCCTTTCCAATAAAAACAAGTTTAAAACTTTTTTTACCTTGAAAAGTTTTAAGAATCTTCTTAGCATAAAGATCTATTGCTCTGGGAGTGATAGAAGCCATACTACAAAGCAGATGAGCTTTTACCTCTACATGCATACATATCATCTCCCATATAGGTAATGGCCATTGATTCTAGTACTGCTTCTCATTGCAGCACTCTGATTCTATAGAAGAAAATTAAATTTGATGTTGAACATTGTAAATGCATTTGTGGCAATTTTTAAAAAGCCGTGCTAATTAAGTTATAATTGGGATACATAATGAAATTCTTTGATTTTTATGAATATAAAAATAATTATGCAGAGTAAAGACTTACAGTAACAAAATTATAACTAGCCAAGGGATTTGGTAATGTTATATATAACTTGGTAGCAATCACACCTGCTTTGTGATTTTGTATTTCTCTACTATTTTTCTCTATACATATTATTAGAAAGTAACGTTTGACTTGCTGTAAAACGTTTTAATTAATTCAAAATAAAAATTATGTGAATGGTTAACTGAATTGCTCCAATTTTACTGTGGTACTTAAACCAAAAATTCATGCAAGATCTGGAACTAAGAATCTTTGATTTTGGGGGCCAGCACAGTAGCTCAGCAGGTTAATCCTCTACCTGCAACAGTGGTGTTCCATATGGACACCAGTTCATGGCCGGTATGCTCCACTTCAATCCAGATCCCTTGCTAATATGTCTGGGAAAGCAGAAGAGGATGTATGAAGTCCTTGCTCCCCTGTACCCACATGGGAGACCTGGAAGAAACTCCTAGCTTATGGCTTTGGATTTTCTCATCTTCAGCCACTGTAGTCATTTGTGAAGTGAATCAGCAGAAGGAAGATTTCTCTCCCATCATTCTGTCTCCCCTGCTTTATAAATCTGTGTTTCAAATAAAAATAAATAAACCTTTACAAAAAAATAAAAAAACTTGGATTTTGCATGCAGTCCTCTTCTTTCACTTCCCTAAAATACATACAATTATTTTGTTTTAGAAAGATAATGATCAGAAAGCTTGCAAAAGAAAAGGGAAGAGCCTACCATGGAGATGGAAGATTGGTTTTAAAAAAAATCATTTGAACCTACTGCTAAGCAATTAAAAAGACTTACTAATAGTGAAAAACCATGACTATTTTAAATTTTTCTATTTTTTGGTAACCTCTCATTTCCTTTTTTAAATGATTTATCTATTTTTATTTTCCAGTAAATTTTTTCCATTTCCAGGCAGATTTACAAAGAGGAGAAACAGAGGGAAAGATCTTCCATTCACTGGCTTATCCTCAAATGGCTGCAGCAGCTGGAGCTAAGCCAAGCTAAAGCCAGGAACCAGGAGCTTCTTCCAAGTCTCCCATGTGGGTGAAGTGTCCTGAGGCTTTGAGATATGCTCCACAGCTTTCCCAGGTCATCAGCAGGGAACTGGAAAGGAAGGGGGGCAGCTGGAACAAAAAATCAATGCCCATATGGGATCGTGGTACTTGCAAGGGGAGGATTAGCTAATTGAGCCATCATGCTGGGCCGAAATCCTCCTTTTCTTGACAAATATGAATGAATAGATCCTTTTTTTACTCTAATGTAAAGGGAAATTAACTGATTTCATGTATATATTATGAAAATACAATTGATAAAAACACAAATGTGAACACTAATAAAAAAAAAAACATGTGGAGCTAATACTGCCCACAGGGAAAGAAAAATGGAAAAACAAAACCTAAAATATTTTAAGATTGTCAAATTAGCCTCTGGAATAGGCCAACCACAATGCAAATCCCAGTCCATCAAATACAACAGGTAAAAATGGCAAGAACAGGAAGAAACAATTAAAACATAAAGGTTAAAAACTCCTAGCTTCTAAAGTGAAAGTCTGATTTCAACCCTTATGTTGCCAATAGTCAAGTTTCTTGTTCTCAGAAAAAAGAGTAATAACAGCAGGACTGCAGAGGGGACTGGGGCCCAAATGAGAAAAATACATAGAAAGTGTTTGCTGCAGTGCTTAGTTCACACTTGGTTCCAAATAGAAGGCAATTTCAATTCATCACTCAGTATCTTTTTTTTGTTATAGACCATCTATATTCCAGGCATGCTGCTGGTCACTAGGAATATGATTGGCATACAACCCACAATTAATCAATCATAAATAAATTCTGTGAACACTTATGAACATATCATTGTTAGAAAAGAAAGGCAGGTAAGCCAGAGAAAGTTGCTTAGAGGAGACAAAATCTAAGATAGGAATTGACAGAGTCAAACAGGATATCAAGAGGTAGCAAAATTAAACAGAGGAAATGGAGCATTACAATGGCTTGAACCTCTTTTACAGCATATGCGTTCTTCATCTTTGTCTTGTAATTATTTTCATGTGCTGTAACTTCTATAAAGGTTTTTCTAACTCTTTTTTTTCTCTATCTCAGTCCACCTCATCCATACATGGTGGTTACAAATGGTCTGATGACGAATCAGTCAGGATGCAGAAGGTTGAACTAGCATTTCCTAAGCCACACAAAGTAGTATGGAAGACATCTTCAGCACCTCAGGAATTTGTGGAAGGTTTTTAATGTGTGCACACACTCACACATGTATGAGAGAGAGCGAAAGCAAAGGAGAAAACGACAGAGATGAGTGAATGTTGCTTCTGGAGATTGATATTCCTATAGCGAACTTTACTTGAAGAATACCAAGTCACTTTAAGGAAAAGAAATAGAATATGGGTCTTCATGGGCTACTGAGAAAAACAGATTTGCAGACAGAATGGCCCAGAAGAAATGAGTAATAACATTAGTTGAAGCCTCATATAGCCCCATGGCCAATGCGAAAAAGATATCAGCTGTGATGTTAGACTGATGTGTGCATCAAGAGTGGAGACTAAACTCACCAGCATATAATTAAAGGAATAAATTTGTTGAATATGCAATCTGAAAGATAAAAAGCATTAGTGCCTGTATTAGAAAAACTCACCGAAGTTGGAATGCCACATTATGACTCAAGAAAATGGACTATATTTGTCAGAGGTGAAAGAGAAATTAGGAAAATTATTTCAGTTGCTATTTGGATCCCAAATGTAAACAACACCAGAATCCTCAACTGAACTGCAAAGCTCTTCCCAATCCAGCCTTTCTCCAGTTGCCCTGCCTCACTGCTGATTGCATCTGAAGGTCACCCCTAGACTCGGTTTCCTTATTGCTCTATACTTGCTTACCGCCTCCTCTGTTTACATGCAGTGCTTCATCTTCTCGGACCATTCTTTTCTTATTTGCGTTGTTAATTCCTATTCAGCCTTTGGGTCTCTTCTGCGCTTTGCTTCTTTCACTGACACAGCACATATACATATAGACAAATCTGTATACTTACCCATCCGTGTAGTTGATTACCAAATATTCTAGGCTTGGTGGCATGGAAATAAAGTTTTAATTTCCTTCATTTCTTGACTTTATTTAGTCTTCAGATTTACAGATTAAAAATCCATATCACACTAAAAAAGAATAAGGAAAAAGAACAAATAGGAAAGGTAATTTTAAGAGTATCAATTGCCATATATTCATGGTATAACTGTTCTTGCCTAAGACCAGCCTAGCTGAGAATGAATCTGTGGGACAAATTATAATTAGAAGAACTTCTTTTCTACTTTCTTCTCTCAGCTTTATTTCTCTTGCTCTAGTGAACTAAGACTTGTTCCTCAAAATCCCTCTGAATATGAAACAAAGTGGCTTCAAAATATTACCCTATGAGCAAAAATCACTTTAATAGAGAACCAAGGAAACAAACCATCTTCAGGATTTTGTCTTTTTTTGTATTGTATATAATTTCTGTTAAAGGTGAAAGAGTGACATTTAAAACAGGTTGGAATAAATAATTATTTTTAAAGACCTTACTTGTTCACTCTTTCTACTGTTACATAAGAATGAATTAATTTTGAGGGACTTCCCCAGATCAAAGAAAATATCATATGAGTAAGACTACTGAATATTGAAAACAGCTTTTTTAATGTATTTAAATGTAAGTAGTTCTTTTCAGGTAGTCTCAATACTCAATCCTTAGTGCTTTTTATTAGCTGAAAAGAACTTTGAAGAGTTGAAGTACTGTAGGTTAATAAATTATATGAATTTAATTGGTAGATTTTCTGAGACCACCAAAATTTTGCAGGCATACTAGATAACCCTCATGGATGAAACTTTTATGATTTCTTCCAGATTTTGTATGTATTATTCAACAAGGTAGTTAAAATCTATTTTATCAAGTCACACCATGAAATACAGACTTTAATTAGTTAATTGCTTTCTTATTTCATCTTAAAATGACTATATTATCTACATTTTATTAATAAAAGTATATGACAGTTGCCAGACATGTTGCTTTTTAGTAGTAGAGAAATTTTTCTTTAAGTCAATAAGCAAAGTTTGATGATAATAGCTAATAAAATTATTAGACTACTCTGATATATGTTAATTTAATTGTTCACCATTGATCAAGTGTCACAATTTGAAACATGTATGTCAGCACATTTAACAACAAAATAATGCTGGGTTCATAAATGACTTATGATATAATGTATGTTACATTTCATGATTAAAAATAAGTAAAGGCAAATAGACATTGTTTTATAATTTTATTTTATGAAAGATTATAAAATAAAGTGGCTCAAACCTGTCACCTAACAGACTTAAGATGGCTCTCTCTTACAGTGCTTTTTTCTTTATGCTTTTTGCATAAATTTCATTATGTCTAGTTCCCAGAGTTCCATTTAAACACTTATGGGAGAGGACGGATACAGGGATAAATGATGGGGGGAGTGGCTTTTGTGAGGGTCAGCCATCAAGGAGATCAGAGCCTGTTAATTATTTTTGGCATGCTTTAAAAATCAGGGAGTTTATCCCTCCCCTTGAGTTTCATTTATTTATTTAACAGAATTAGGGAGAGCTAGACATTGATCTTCCATCCACTGGTTCATCTCCCAGATGACCACATCAGCCAAGTCTGAGCCAGGCTGGAGCCAGGAACTAGGAGTATCTTCCACTTCTCCCATTCAAGTGGCAGGAACCCATACACTTGGCCATCATCTTCTATTTTTTTCTAGGTCATGAGCAAGGAACAGGTTCAAAAGTGTACCAACCAGGACATGAACCGCACACATATGGGATGCCAGTATTACAGCTGTTGGCCTTAGCTGCTATTCAACAATACTAGCCCCTATTGTATCATTTTTTAAAAACTCATTTATTTACATATATGTTAATCAATAATTTTCTTTCTTTTTTTGCATTAATTTTCTTGGTTATAGTCTTAAATTCAACAACTTAAAAAACAAGACTAGGAAGGTAGCTTTGTGGTAGAGCAGGTAAACCCAAATGGGCACAGCCTCGTCCTGGCAGCTTCACTTCCAGTCCAGCTTCTACTGACAGGCTGAGCAAAGCAATTGGGCCATGTCTTTCAAATTTCTTGCTTTTGATAAAATAAAAACAAGAACTTCAGGTCTTTCCACACCAGACATCCAGATGAAGCTCTTGACTCTCGGCTTTGGTCCAGACCAGCCCTGGCCAGTGTGATGTCTGTCTCTCTTTCTCTGACTCTCCCTTCCTTTATAACTTTGACTTTCAAATAAACAAATCTAAAAATAAAGAACCAAAAAAAAGCACATCAAAGTTGTAGTAAAATCACACACTATTCAGATCCATGGAGAAACAGACCCAATTCTGTGGTTCTGTAAGAACTAACTTTGCCAAGTTTTTAAGAAATTACCATGTAAATCCCAAGCTATAAACCACAGAGTACATCAGCATGAGAGAAAATTAATCTTCATTACTCCTCATACTATCTCCCCAACATCCTCTACAAAATTAAAAATTCCAGACAGGCTGAACTGCCACCTGAGATGTCAGCATTCCTTGTGAGTACTGGATTTATGTCCTGGCTGCCCTACTCCAATCCAGCTCCCTTCTAATGCTCTTAGAAAACTAGCAGAAGAATGTGCAAGTGCTTGGTTCCCTGCCCCTACATGGCAGACCCAGCTGCATTTCCCGACTCCTGGCTTCAGCTTGACCTAGGCCTGGATATTGTATCCATTTAGGGAATGAATTAGAGAGGGAATATGTTTCTGTCTCTTTCTTTCTATCACTCTGCCTTTCAAATAGAATAGAATGTTTTTCTCTTTGTGTTTCTGCCTCTTAAATAAATATATAAAACATGTCAATGGAAAATCCAAATTCCTACAAAAAAAATAAAAAATAAAAACATATGAAATAAAATTACAACCATCATAAAAAGCACTGCAAATTAAAACTAAGAACATCTTTAATACATTAGTATTAACTCTTAAATTTTATTATAAGGATCCCAGTGGCTAAATGGCAAAATCCTCACTTTGCAACCACCAGGATTCCATATGGGTGACGGTTCATGTCCCAGTTGCTCCACTTACCATCCAGCACTCTGCTTGTGACTTGGAAAGCAGTGGAGGATAGCCCAAAGCCTTTGGACTCTGTATCCACATGGGAGACCCAAAAATGCTCCTGGTTCCTGACTTCATATCAGCCATTGTGGCCACTTGGGGAGTTAACCAGTGGATGGAAAATCGTTCTGTCTCTCCCTTTCTCTGTAAATCTTCATTTCCAATAAAAATAATCTTCAAAAAATCAGTGCAAGCCATGCCAATTGGTGCCAAAGTTTAAGGCATCTCTTGTGGCATCCGCATCCTACATCTGGGTGCTGGGCTTGGAGTCCAAGTTCTATTCCAGAACCCAGCTTCCTGATAGCACTCAAACAGGCTGAACAAAAGGTTCCTGCTCACACACCTGAATCCCTGCCACCCACAGGGGAGACCCTGCCTCAGCCAGCCATAGCTGCTGGGTGCTTGATGGAGTGAATCTACTGATTTCTCTCTGTATCTCTCCACCCCAACTCATTTCAAATTAAAAAAAAAAATGTTTTAAACCTTTTCACAAAAATACACACAGAATTGTAACAATTATCTCGGTGACATCGTTTTCTACAAAGTATTCAACAATTTTGATGAAAAAAAAATTATTGCCTCATTGCCCAAATATTTTCTACAAATGATTTCCTAACAAGATTCCCTAACAAATTCAACATTCCTAGTGGGGAAAAATGACTCCGCATGTAAGAAGCATCTTCAGGAATCTGCAGAAACTCATATTATGAAAAATTTATGCATGGTTTTCAAAAATCAGGGTTCTAAATCAACTTTTAATTCCAATTTCTATATCATGTTTAAGTAATCTTGTAAAAATTCGTGTTAGAGACACATCTGTCTTCTCTGGATAGATACAGTAGTATATAATATAACTATGAATGTTTGTACAGTATTTCAAAGTATTGGTATATTCAACCTAGAAATATCGACAAGAATAAAGTCATAGAGAGCTGTTTGAACAAAATACAAAGAAGAGAAAATTCCCATTGCAACACTCACTAAGCTGACAGTTTTCAATTGTAATTGAGATTATCCCTTGAGATACTATTATTTTTAGTTGATTCTATAATCCTCACATGGAAAGACAGGAGAATAATGTTAACATGAAGGCCTGGTATGGTGGGTGGCCTAATGGGTAAATCTTGGCCTTACAACCACCAGGATCACATATGGGTGCCACTGTGTGTCCCAGCTGCACCACTTCCCATCCAGTTCTAGGCTCGTGGCCTGGGAAAGCAGTCGAGGATGGCCTAAGGCCTTGGGACCCTGCACCTGTGTGGGAGACCTGGAGGAAGCTCCTGGAGTCAGATCAGATCAGCACTGAGTGTGTGGCCACTTGGGGAGTGAACCAGAGGACACAAGATTTTCCTGTCTCTCCTTCTCTCTGCAAATCTGCCTTTTGAGTAAAAAGTAAATAAATCTGGGCCCGGCGCAGTGGCGCAAGTGGTTAAAGGTCCTCGCCTTGCACGCCCGGGATCCCATATGGGCGCCGGTTCTAATCCCGGCAGCCCCGCTTCCCTTCCAGCTCCCTGCCTGTGGCCCGGGAAAGCAGTCGAGGATGGCCCAAAGCTTTGGGACCCTGCACCCCCGTGGGAGACCCGGAAGAGGCTCCTGGCTTCGGATCGGCATAGCATCGGCCCGTTGCGCACACTTGGGGAGTGAATCATCGGACGGAAGATCTTCCTCTCTGTCTCTCCTCTCTGTATATCCGCCTTTCCAATGAAAAAATAATAAAAATAAATCTTTAAAATAAAAAAAAGTAAATAAATCTTTTTTAAAAAGATTCATTAATTTTTATTTCAAAGTCAGACATACAGATAGGAGGAGAGACAGAGAGGAAGATCTTCCGTCCAATGATTCACTCCCAAGTGACTGCAATGGCTGGTGCTGCACCGATCTGAAGTCAGGAGCCAGGAGCCTCCAGGTCTCCCACACGGGTACAGGATTCCAAAGCATTGAGCCGTCCTTGATTGCTTTCCCAGGCCACAAGCATGGAACTGGATGGGAAGTGGAACTGTCAGGATTAGAATCGGTGCCTATATGAGATCCTGGCAAGTTCAAGGCGAGGACTTTAGCTGCTGGGCCATGCTGCCGGGCCCCAAAAAGTAAATAAATATTTAAAAAACAGTGTTAACATTTAACTTTGTCTACAACCAAAAATGAGTAACTCTTCATTTACGGAAAGGCATGTATCTGTTGACACGTCAGCGTTGCCCAATAGCACAACACATTGTTTCTCACATGTCATTTTCTCACTGATAATGCTTCAGTATTCAGCGGTTCAACTTTGGCAGCTTCAACATCTGTAACGTGTGAACACTCTAGCACAATTAGAAAAAACTCCGTAACCAGAAAAAATCCTCCAAGGTTTAAGCCTCCTGCTTATTGAAAGGATCTTTAACTCAACATTCATGTCATGCATGAACATCCTAAGCAAGTTTTGCTACCTTATTCCTCTGTGGTTTTTTTTTTTTTGTACAAACACTGAAAAATTCAGGTCAAAATACATGCATTCACCCTACAAAATTATTTCTAAAATACTTCACTTGATTAGCAATGGTCTTAGAAATTAAACCGGTATATTACAACCAAATAGCTGTCAACGAGGAGGTGAAAAAACAAAGATATTAAAGTTAAACCTAAAGTTCATGGTCAAACAAATGACTCTAAATTGTTAAGAACTAAATTATGAAAGCAAGTAGGTAACTATTCTAACAATATTTTAATTTTACTCATTTTAATTACCATTTTATTAAGACTGCAATAAAAAACACATGACATAATATGTTTTCCTTGCTACTTCCTTGATATTTAAAGAAACGCTTTGTTATCAGTGAAATTCATTTCCTGAAGTCATTTTTTTTATGTGATAGTAACTGTTTCTTTAACAATTAGGATTTATTTTGATAACAGTAGTCATCTGTAAAGGCTGTAAAGGCTAGTACAGCAATTTAAAAAGCCCAGGATTAATTGCAATTACATTTCATCTGAGAAAATGTGAATTATGTAATAAGGTGCAGCCAGACTCCCTGCAGAAATCACCATGGTTATTTTCAACTGGCTATTAGACAGGAATAGCATGGAGAAACTCTGAAAATTTAATAATCTCTGTCTTCCTCAGAGGGCTAAGTGGGCAGATTGAAATGAAATGTTATGCTGGATTTCCAAATATATTATTATAAACTGCATACACCAATTAATATTCATGGTCACTCAGAAAAAAACAATCAAACATTGTGTCTGTTAAACCAGCCATGTGGAATGGCCAGGGTTCATAAGTTCAAGGTCTCCTTGAAATACAGCCATGAGCATGTGAGCATTTCATTCCAAGCTGGAAGCAGAACCCCCACGTCTACAGCTGAAGGTGTTTCTAATCTCAGTGACATGTATCATCGCATTTGGTCACCACATAAAACATACAGGTTTCAGAAATAAACACAAATGATCACCTCCCAGTTGTGTTATTTAACTAAACAAGGAAATTCAATGTTATTAAAAATTAAAACTGGCAGTGTCCTACCTGATACATGAATTTATTTTCTGCTTGTGCAACATATCCAATGTTCTAACTTATCAATGTGTATCAGTACTAATCATTATCAAGCACATGTTTAAACCTACATTTTAGAATATGAAGCTGACAAACTGTTTCTGAGTTAATTTTTCATAGTTCACTTGCCACTTACTGACTTCTGGTCTTTCCCCCAGGAACGCAAGTTTTGAATCAATTATTCTACATGGCAATGGCTATATTCCTATAAATCCAATTGGTTCATTGTACTTAGCATTCCACCAAATATAGTGACAGTAATAACTGAAAATCAAATTAAAATAAGTTCCCTTGGATGTTTGAGTCACTTACTTGTAAAACCTGCCACCAGTTCTATGGGTTCAGAACTCATGTGGTTGCAACAAGCCTTAGCAGTTACTGTGCTTTTCGAGGGAAAAATATTCATGATAATTGTTTAAGCTTTACTTACTTATTTTTATTTATTTTAAAGACAGAGAGACACAGACAGGTCTTTCCTGTACTGGTTCCTTTCCCAAGGGATTAGAGCAACTGTGAAGGGTCTAGAACTCCACATGAGTCATGGAGCCACCACCTGCTGCCTCCAGCGTACACACCAGCAGGAAACTGACACCAGAACACAGAGCCGCCACTCTGACACGGACACGGCCTCTTCACAGCGGCTCACCCCTAATGATTGATCCTGAGTTCACAAAGTCCGTTGGACTCTGCAACTCTACTGGAATTGTCATGCATGAATGTCTATCTCCGTTTCTTTCCTTTTTCTTTCTTTTGTGTTTTAAATAATGAACATAGCTTTTAGCTTATTTTCTTAAATACTAAG
Organism: Ochotona curzoniae; assembly: GCF_017591425.1. Classification (NCBI taxonomy): domain Eukaryota; kingdom Metazoa; phylum Chordata; class Mammalia; order Lagomorpha; family Ochotonidae; genus Ochotona; species Ochotona curzoniae. The sequence continues at coordinate 20,181,791 of NW_024464920.1, forward strand.
AAAGAAATATCTGTTTTTCTCGGGCACAATCACCAAACTCTCAAAACACCAGGTCTTTAGACACTTTGCAGTTTGGAAAAATCATTGTTTCAAAGAATGATAACAGCAGATAAAGTTGCCAGGTGGCATCTCTTCTTCCCTGTGGAGAATTTCTGTCTCCTTGGTAGACAAAACAACTGTAAGAACTGAAGAATAGATTTTGTTTTTACAAGGAGGTGTTTCCAAGCACTAACTGCTTAATTTTTGTACGGCTTGCATGCTTTAATTTTTTTTATTAGTTTTTTGCTTCCGAGATACAAAAAAGATACAATAGTACACACACACACATAAAATATTGTTTATATATATATGTGTGTGTACATATATATACACATATGTATATATATATATATGAGATTAGAGTTAATAGTCAAGGAAAAGCTTAGAGACAACTGCTGAAGTTTTCTTCTTAAGTCTTCTATCCACAGACATGAAGTCCAGGGCATATATTAAATGTCTGACTGAGATTCAAGATAAGAAAACCGAATCAAAACTGAGTTTTACCACCGAAAGTTGCAAAGCCCAAAAGGCAACACTAAATGTGCAATGTCTAGAAGCAGCGCAGGACTCGTCCTTTTTGTCTGTGAAGCTCAAGCTGTGGTTTCGGAGCACTTTTCCTGTGGAATGTGCTGTGAAATAGCAAACAGATCTTAACTTATCTTTTACCTTGGGGCTTTGTTTACTTTCCCAAATGCAGGCTACAGCAGGATATGAAGAAACAATTTGGGAAACTATATTATTTAGAACTGTTTTCCAAGGTCTCTTCTAAAATAAAATATTGTTTTGGCCAGATATACTGTATAAATAACTGATCAGACAAAGCTGCATGTTTTTGTTTATATGCTTGTTTGAGATGTCTCAGGCCTTTTCCTATTCTAGCATGTTTGATGAATCTCAAAAATATAACTAAAAGCTAGCTTTATTTAATATTTTCAGACTGCATACAAATGTACATGTGCTTCAAAAAATTCATGAAAAGTGGAGTAAAAAGATAAGTGTAAGGGGCCAGTACTTAAAGCTGCCAGTTTTGGTGCTGGCATGTTAAAAATACACAATTATATTTTCAATGTTGAAGAAGTGATAACCCAGCACTGTGACGAAGTAGGTTAGTCCCATTATGGAGTGACAATTCAAGTTATAGCTACCACACTTCTGATTTAGCTCCCTGCAAATGAACCTGTGAAAGCAATGGGAGATGAATACATCAAATGGGACCATGTGGTTCACAAGGGAGACCAGATGGAAATCTGCCTCTTGGCTTTGATTTGGACTGGCTCCAGGTATTGCAGCTGTTTGGCAAGTGATTTAGCGGATGGAAGATCTCGCTTTCTCTGTCTCCTCCCTGTCTCTCCGTAATTCTGTCCTTCAAATAAAAAAGAAAATTAGACTATTTTTAAGAAGCGATATAAATGAATATTTTAACCCCAGCATATATCACATCTTGTTCCTTTTTTAAAAATTAATATTTCCATTCAGGGCCTGGCGGCGCGGCCTAGTGCTGAAGTCCTCGCCTTGAACACGCCAGGATCCCATATGTGTGCCGGTTCTAATCCCGGCAGCCCCACTTCCCATCCAGCTCCCTGTTTGTGGCCTGGGAAAGCAGTTGAGGACGACCCAAAGCCTTGGTACCTTGCACCCTTGTGCGAGACCTGGAAGAAGTTCCTGGCTCCTGGCTTTGGATCGGCGCAGCACTGGCCGTTGTGCTCACTTGAGGAGTGAATCATCGGACAAAGGATCTTTCTCTCTCTCTCTCCTCCTCTCTGTGTATCTGACTTTCCAATAAAGATAAAATAAATCTTTTTTAAAAATCATTATTTCCATTCAAAGAACCCTTTGGGAAATTTTTGACCTAGTGACCACTCAAAGTAATCACTCATTTCCAAGGAATAATCACAAACAATTTCAGCATCAAGTGTGAAGATTTTCAGTGTGGTATTAAAGAATGAGCAGAATGAGAGTATTTTTTGTATTCCAAATCCTGTTTTAATTCTCAGGTATATCATAGTACAATTTCTCAAAAACCAATATATATTTGACAGTAGCCAAATAAGTGCCTTTGCTTTTACATTTATGTAAGATGCATTGATGCAAACTGTGACATGCCCAGTTATTCAACAGGCTAATTTTTTTTTCTGAATCATGTGGATGTTAAAGAACAACGATATTATTTGGATCACTAAAATAAATTCATTTCTGGTTTACAGACATTTCAGCTCAGCGGAATAAAGAAATATACCCAATGTTGATTCATAAGGGAACCAAAAATAAAGAGAAAAGAGTAAAAACAAATGATAACAAGAAATAAGTTTCTGTGTCTCTTCAATTCAGGGAATCCAAAAATTTCCAGCCAGACTTGTTCTTGTTGTTGTACTAGAAGGCGTTTCAATGCCCAAGGTCACCTCTTGGTCTCTGAAAACCGTTGAGGTTCTAACATTTAGGTTCTCATTCCAACCAGCAAAAAAAAAAAAAAGGAAAGAAAATGACCCTTTTTAAGAATATTCTTGGGGCTCAGAATTGTGCAACCACTGTTCAAGCCAATGCTGGTAAGGATGGCAACTGATATCAGGGCATTCGAGTCCTGTCTGCTCTGCTTCTCATCCATCTTCCTCCTAAGGCCCCTGAGAAGGCATAGGGAGCTAGCTCAACAGCTCAGGTCTTTGCACCAAGTGTGAGCGTACAATGGCGTCCCTGGCTTCTGGCTTTGGCCAGCCTCTCACAGCCATTGAATAGTATAGTAGTGGGTGTAAGGCCTCTCTCTCTCGCTCTTTCTGTTTTTCTCTCTCTGTCTTTCTCTTTTTCTCTCACTCTGTGTCTTCACACACACACACACCCATTGCTCTGTTTTTCTAATAAATATGTAAGCAAGTATTTTTTTTAAAATGACCATTTTCTGGAAGTTATATACTCTATTTTACTTAGTTAGAATTTAGACATATGGTCAAACCTAAAGAAAAAAAAAATGTGCCCAGCTAAAAACTGAGAATAAGTGAGATCAGTGAAAGATAATTAGCAGCCTCTAACACTCAGTAAAGTCGTTAAGGCAGAACTTGAGAGTTAATCCAGTTCTAAAGAACTTCTATCCATTTTTGGCACATTTCCACTCAGGATGTGAATATACCCGGGCAATGAAATACTTCAATCTTTACTTCAAATCTCCCCTACTTCACAATGCCATTGCTAACTATCATACCTCAGAATGACAATTTATTTCTAGGAGTTTTGATATATTTAGCTTTTACTACAAATTCTGTGTTGAGTATTATTGTGGGTACTTCGGTTTGGGTGAAGCTTCTCTCCCACTGCACTGCAAAACCAAAGAGGAGAAATAGCACTGTCCTATGGCAGGTTTGTGGCAGGCTTCAGCTTTCGCTTTGTGGTTTCCGATGGCCTCTGAGTCCTCTTCCTAATTTATTCAAAGTGACTTACTGATCACTATTGTGTAAAACAACCTCACCCCATCTCTCGGTTGCCCTCACCTGACTTTCCAACTCTCCTCATGCATGCTGAACTAACAGGTCAGTGTTAGAACATCGTGTACCTGCAATTCACAGGAGCAAGACCTTGAACTTTAACCTTCTCAGTGCTCACTCTTGGGAAATTTGAATGCAGTCAACATTTGCAGACTACAGCCTGGACCTAGTTCACAGACATAATTTGGTCACTACGAGAAAGATTTAGTCGTTAACATTTTTAAAAAATCAGGATAAGTCACATTTACAAGGAAGAGAAACTTAAGAATTTTTGAAATAGCCCTATCAGCCAGCCATAGTTGTGAGTTAACTGTCACCCTCTGTAGAGGTGACAATACAGTAGGAACACAAATGACATTTTTTTTTTCTGCTTTAGCACACAACTCGACTACTTTTCTAATAAATCAGGTATGGCTCCTTGATTAATTATCCAACCAAACAAATATAGTTATTAATAAGTCAATGTGGGGCAGGGCTTCTGAAAACCAACCATCTTTGTGTTGAGCAATACTCACTTCCTTACCTTGTGACCCAGGCAGATGCAAAGGATAGAGCTGAGAGGTATCAGACATAATACAGATGACGGAGCCATGGAAAAAGCATTTTCCTCATGCTTACGCAACATGCACAATAAATATCGTTTTGTGTTAAATCACAGGAATTGTGGTATTGTTACAACAGTTAGCCTAACATGATTAATGAGTCCTCTTTAAACAATGATAGTGAGTCTAATGCATTATGATCTCCAGCAAACTGAATTTTTGAGTTAAATTATGCCTCTACAAGTAGTCCAAATACATTTTAGTCAGTCGGGAACTTAAAAGAAGATTGACAAACTGACACACTTAAATAATAGTTCATGAGGGTGTGGACTACATGTCACAAAAAGAGGTTGAAAATTTATGTTTGTAAACTGGAAGACTGAGAAGACACTTCAAATGAATTCCAAATATGTGCAACAGGTCATGTAATGAAGAATGAACCTGTTCTGCACAGCTCTGCATAGCTGGTAGAAATTGAAAAGCCATCCATGAGGGGTGTTACAAACTTAACTGATAGTGGGCTAAAAAATGGCCAGAACCAAAGACCCCTGCATTCCAGGAAAAAAAAAAAAACAGATTTTTTTCTTGTTATCAAATTGATGCTATACAAATCACTCACCTAGTTATTGGCCCTGATTAGTTTGAAAGAGATAATGTTTTGGTTGGTTGTTTGGTTAATTTTTTACAGTTAGAGTGAACTTAATGCTTTTTTTTCACATCAACTTATTACACACTACAGATATGCTTGCTTAATGAGAGCATAAAAAGAAACTGCCTTGGTGGTACAATGAGCAATCAATAAGTACTTTGGGTTTTATAGTTCTCATATTCAAGACAGATGAGCATTTAAGCTTCTGTGTCTGAACTCTCTTAAATAGGCCCAATGGCTACTCAATGTCTAACCATCTTGAAATTCCATATTTTTATGGAATCTCAGCTTATAATACTACCTTAGTATATAAAATATATTTAAATGGCTTTACTAAAATGAGTGCCTTTACCAAAATCAAATTTTAGCACATCTACTCCTCTTTGTAGTTTACCAGTCAATATGACCTACTATAAAATAAAAACATAAAAGGTCAAGTTGAAGTCCAGATGCCCCTTCATCAATTCTAAGCATCTTTCTTTGTTCCAAAAATAACCATGAGCTTAAATTTGGAACTTAGCATTCTTATATAGGTTTTTGAATTATTATTACATTAATAATTATGAATAAACCGCATATTGTTTAACATAGACATACATACACATAGAGATGTATACACCACATAGAATGCAACTTGATTTTTTTCCTTCATCATGTTTTTGTTTACTTTTTCCGATTAAACATTTAATGAATAATTAATTTGCAGAATAGCTAATCCATTCACATTTTCCAAAAACAATAAGCATAAAATGTTAGAAAGCTGCCTTCCACCCACCTCTGTACTTTAACTTCCCTGTTCCCACCCACCTCAGTCCCTCAAAATAGGTACCCATGGTTACAAATTTCTTGGGTATTCTTTGTGTAATGTTGTAAATGCATAAACAAATGGTTGCACACTGTTCTTTAATGTTTTAACTTAATAAACCAATGATCTTTTCATATCAGTGCATAGAGAGCATTCTAATCCAGAGTGGGTACCTAGCTTAGCTATTAATTTATATCCTCTATCCAGTGGCACGGGTTTGATTTTTGGCTCTAGTTTTAATTCTAGCTTCCTCCCAAAGCAAACCATGGAAGCAGTTGTGATGCCTCGAGTGTTTGAGTTCCTGTCATCCATCTGGGAGACTAGGATTGAGTTTCTGCTCTTAGCATGGCTACTTCCCAGCACTGGCCATTGCCAAGCTCTAGCCACTACAGGCATCTCCGAATAAATCAATGGATGGGAACACATTCTTTGTGTATCTGTCTCATTCTTATCCCTACCAATCAAATCAATAAGTATTTTTAAAAAATATACATTTAAAAAATTTTAGTATATCATCATGTGATATTTTATAAGTGATTCAGCATATTTACTCTTCTATTTATTGATATTTAGGATGTTTCTATTTATTGACAAATAATGCAGCAATATGACATACACACATAGTTTTATACTCATGTATAAGGTAGGTTACTGATTTCAGTGCAATAAATTTTATAGTCCAGAAATCTAGGTACAGTTCACTTAGGTTCTTCAGCTTCAATAACACTTGCAAGGCTGTAACTAGAAGGTGGCCTACTGTGCACTCTCATCTGAAGGCTTGATCGAGGAGGACGTGGTTGGAAGCTCATTCTTGAGGCTGTTGACAGAAGGTACTTGGTTCTTTAGAGAATGATGTTCTTAGAGCCTTGATTGCTCCCTGTCTGGTGGCTGGAGACCATCTTTCCTCCTGTGTCAGATGGTTCTCCTTTACACAGGTTAAACTATGGCATCGCAAGGGCTTAGCTAAATGCACAGAAGAGAGGGAGAGAGATAATTGATGATAGATTGATGGACAGATATCAAGAAGATACTGGTACTCTGATGTCAGAAGTAACTTGTTTTTGCTGTGTTTTGCTTTCACAGTCTCTACAGATTTGTCTTCTTATGATGACTTTCCTCTATTTAAAAAAATCTTTGATACAAATTTTGTTAATTCATTGGTCTTTTTGGTTTTTGTCATTTTTTGTGATTTAAAAAATAATTATTTTTATATTCCACCAGCGTTTTGCAAATTTTTATCAATATAACGCATTTATATGTTGACAGGGTAAAATATATTTTAAGACATTTATACAAAGTGTACAGAACAAATTACAGTAATTAGCATTCCATCTTTCTGTCGTCTCTCTTCTTTTAAAAACAAAAAATATATATATGTTTATTGAAAGACAGATTTACAGAGAGAAGGAGAGACAGAGAAAGAGATCTATTCACTGGTTCATTCCTCAAATGGTGGCAATGGCTAGAGCTAAGGTGATTTGAAGCCAGGAATGAAGAGCTTCTTCAAAATCCCCCATGTGAGTGCAGGAGCCCAAAGACGAGGGCCATCCTCTGCTGCTTTCCAAGTCCATAAGCGGAGAGCTGAATCAGAGCAGCCAGGATGTGAACCAGTGCACATGAGGGATATCAGTGCTGCAGACAGAGGATTGGCACGATAAGCCAGTGTTCCCCCTCACACTACCATATCATTTCCTTATGTTTGGAGACAGAGCTGTCTCTTCTAGTCCTTCTTACGGTACATAATAGATTCTGATGAACTGCAGTCATTCCTCTGTGCAGTGGAGCACTACAACAGCTTTCTGCTGTGCTTGTCTTCCTATTAACCAGGGCTCTTCTTCCCTCTAGCAATCATTATACTATATTCAAATCAAAAATTCTAATTTGGATTTGTTTTATATTCTTCACAGAGGTTACTGATTTGCTAGTTTTAAGTGTAAAGTTTCAAGTCCTAATTTTTATATGCATATGGTTATTTTTTTCTAGCTATATTAGAAAACTATCCTTTAGCTGTTAAAATACTTTGTCACCCTTAGGATTTTTCTGGTTTTCACACACAGCAGATTCACTCATAACAGATGCCACAGAGACAAACCACTTCCTGCTATTACGGCTTTTTCTGTAACTAATTTTGAGGTTATGCTTCAACTTCTGATTAGTTTACTCTCCTAAGATATTAGTCGTTGTTTATTTTCAAAATGCATCATTTTCATATAATGTACATACTTGATTTAATGAACCTCCTCTGGAATATGAGTTTGAAGTTCTACCTTCATTGCTCTTTTTCTTAAGGTTTTGGATTAAAAAATACTACTACTTTTTCATGGTATACAGTACAGTATTTCAACACATACAAACATAAATTGAGAATTCCAGGCAATTAGCTTTCCTACGTCTTTTATTTTTTCTCTGCTTTTAGAGCCTATTAGATCCACTCTTACATTTTTTTATTAGGACAGAATATAACACCTCATACTGAACTGCAGTAAACTTGCTGATATTAGAAACAGATCTTCCGGTGCATCAAGCTGGAAAAACATGCAGATACACAGCCACTACCCAATTCAAAACCAGGGGCTCTGTGGGCATTATTTGCCTTGCAGCAAACCAGACTGGACCTTAGAATGTCAGGCTAAGAATGTCAAGTCCCACACCCACTGCCTAAAAAGGGGCTGGAGCCCCAGAAGCCATAGTACTGGTGATGGAATGCACAGGGTGCACAAATCCCAGCCTGCTGTTCATGGTCAGGGCAGGGTGTGGGCAGGAGAAGGAAACCATTGAAGCTTCTGCAGGGGTATGAGTTCTGGAAGTGTGCGAACATTTGCCAGTGAGTGCCCAGTTCTATATAGTGATATACAGGGCAAAGCTAGGTTTTTAGAAACCTTGACCTTGATTCCCAGTGTACACAGATCCCAATGTCAGCAACTGATGCCTTGCATGGCGAAGAGAGGGAAAGAAACAAGGAGAGAATAGCTGCTGTTATAAGTAACTATATGCCAACAAATGAGAAGACCTGGAAGAAATGGATAAATTCTTGGAAATATACAATCTACCAAAATTGAATCACATGGCAATTACCTAAATAGACCTATAACCAGGAGTGAGATTGAATCGGTAATAATGTTTTTCCTGATCAAGAAAAACCCAGGGCTGGATGGCTTTACTGTTGAGTTCTACTAAATGTTTTAGACAGAATTTATCCCAATCCTCTGCAAGCTATTCCAAACAATTGAAAGGGAGGAAATCCTTACAAACGTTTTCTATAAAGCCAATATCACGTTAATACCAAAGCCAGATAGAAATACAACAGAAAAAAAAACTACAGACTGATTTTCCTGATGAACATAGACTCAAAAATCCTCAACAAAATATTAGCCAATAGAATAGAGCAAAACATCAGACAAATCATTCACCCAGACCAGATAGGATTTGTCCCTGGCATGCAGTGATGATTTAATATACACAACTTAATAAGTGTGATACATCACATCAACAAATTGAAAAATAAAAACCATATGTTCATCTCAATAAGTGCAGAGAAGGCATTTGATAGAATCCAACACTACTTCATGATAAAAACCCTACACAAATCAGGCATAGAAAGAACATTCAACATGGCAATCAGAGCAATTTATTTAAAAGACAAAAACAAACAGGCAAACAAAAATAACAAGGCCAGCAGCACACTAACTAGGGAAAGACTGAAAGTTTTTCCACTAATGTCTGGAATTAGACCAGGATGTCCACTTTCACCACTGCTATTCAATACAGTACTGCAAGTCCTTGCTAGAACTATTAGCCAAGAAAACGAAAGTGAAGGAATTCAAATTAGAAATGAGGAATGGAAATTATCCGTTTACAGACAACATGATTCTGTACACAGGAGAACCAAATGGTTCGATAAAGAGATTACTGCAACTCGTAAGAGAGTTTGGCAAGATAGCGGAATACAAAATTAATGCTCATAAATTGATGGCCCTAATGTATACAAATAGCTTCATGGCTGAGAAAGAATTTGCAAGAACAATCCCCTAGAAAGTTGGAGAAAAGATCTCTACTTCCAAATCAAAGATGTTTTCATGTGTCTGCGACAAAATACAACTTGAAATTTTCGGGAGCTACTGTAGTTTAGAAAAAAAAAAAAGAGTACACAGTCAAGCTTGAGGACTTGATAATAATGGAAAACTCCTCGGAGCAGCAATTTGGGAAATGGCAAGCTGTGCTGTGTTGCTTTCCAACAGATTTCAGAAATCATTTGCCACCTGTCCGTATCACCTTGTGTATCCAACATGTGATTTCTTAGTCATTATCAAGGCTCATGTCACGGTTGCATATCTGTCACAATCCAAATGTAATACCATGTGGCACAACCTGGGGTTGGCTACCCAACAGTCCTGATACTCACTGTTCCTTAGGCCAAAAATGCACTTGGAAGAAGTTGATGCTAGATGTGCTCAAAACATAAACACACATGGTAAAAGATTAATAGATTCTCTTTTGCTGGAAGTACTATGCTGTAGTTAAAGAAATTACAAAAAAGAAAGACGGGACCAGGCATCAACGAGCTAATCCTCTACCTACAAGAGTGCTAGCATCCTAAATGGGCACAAGTTCACTTCCAGGTTGCTCCACTTCCCATCTAATTCCCTGCTTGTGGCCTGGGAAACAGTGGAAGAAGGCCCAAGTCCTTCCAGGTATCTACACACGGTACCTGGAAGAAGCTCCTGGTTCCTGGCTTCAGAATGGCTTAGCTCGGATCCTTGAAGCCATTTGCAGAGTAAAACAGCAGATGAAAGATCTTTCTGTCTCTCCTAATGCCTGGGAATACATTTAACCAGATATAAAAGATCTCTACCATGAAATCATCAATGAAGATATTGAATGGTAGGTTAAATATGGGACTAGCACGAAATACTTATGATCTACACTACATTATTTCAGCACATTTTCCCAGTGTAAGTGATTGTATGTGCAAGATAACTACACACCCCAGAGATGTTACGTTTCACAACTTGGTCTTCCTCTCCAGTGTCTTGTAATTCACCGTGAAAGACTCCCCTCATGCAGGGCAGGCAGGTCCAGTGGTGTCCAACGTCGAGGACCCTCCAAACTTCATGTTCAAACTCCAAATTCAGTGCCACAGTCACGAAGCAGGGAAATCAAGGAGATGATGGGGACACAGGACTCCACTCTCTTGAACAGAAGGCATGACTTGCTTAGCTGTTTTTACAAAAGATTATTTACTTGAAAAGTAGAGTTACAGAAAGGTACAAGCACACACATTATCTTCCATCCATTCATTCATCCCCAGTTAGCAAAGGATGGTCCAAGAACGGGGATCTCTGCCACCTTTGTGGGAGACCAGGATGGAGTTCCTTGTTTGTGGCTTCAGCCTGCTGTGACATAGCTGCTTTAGCCATTTGGGGAGTAAATAAACAGTTAGGTCTCCAGCTAGCTCTCTCTAATTGACTAAGAATTTAAAGTAAATACATCAATTTAAATTTAAACGTGTGTTTTTTTTCTCTGACTCTGGTACTGTTTGACTCTCATTGCTTCACTGTGTTGCTTCTCTTTGTGCTTAACTGCTTTGAAAACACGTCCATGAAACAATGAATCTGGAGGTTATTTTTATATCATTTATTTGCCAGAAATGGAACTTAGAGGTATTGACGACCATTTCTCTCCACATTCATCCCTTTGCTCTGGGATTTGGCTTTGTTACTTGCTGTGGCCTATGATTTATGGACAAAATGACATCCTCTCAGTTCTAGGCGCAGCTCTTAACAATCTCTGTGCCCCGACTCTCATGCTTTAGCCTCTGCTCTTGCCATAGTTGACTGGCTTGTTAGTCCCAGAAAGCTAAGCCAGAGAGAACTTGCAGTGAGAAGCAGGGCTGTCAGGGAGCCCGGCCTGAGGCATTGCTGCACAGCGCACTGCAGCCGCCCTGCAGGTCTGGTACAATAATCAGTGATCACTTTTGCAAGTTGCTGAGCTGTCTGCTGGTTATACACCTAACAAATACATACATCATTCAAATTTTCTTCTTTGCTTTAAACTTTTCATGGAAGAGATGGGAAAGAGGATGATTTATTTGATTATAAGAGTTCTAAAGCACCAGCATTTTAAAATGATTTCTCTATATTGAAGTGTACCTCATCTAATTCATTTAATATTGCAGATTCATTGCAGATTATGATCCACCCAATTTTCTCTTCATCAAAATATTACATTGTAAGCATTTCTTTAAAAGACTCTGAGAAAATTGAGGCTACAGTGGTAGTTGAGTCAGTAGTTGAGTCTTCACAAATCCTTACATAAAATTAGAGAAAAACGTGCAGTTAGAAAAACCAGATAGATGGATAACTTTCACCAAAAATTCTAGGAGACAAGATGTAATGAAAAACTCCAATGTACGGAAGAGGAGAAAAGACAAAACGATGACAGCCACAACCCTGGTTTATATTGCTATTGGTGCATCTAGCAAGGCTGAGCAATGAAGCAGACAGGACAGACAGCAAATTACCCGGGTCATGCAAGATGAAAGAAGAGTACCCCAGGAGCTAACAGGTGGCCACTGGAAAGCACTGAGTGACAGGAACAACTCAAACCGATTCTAGAATAGCTTTCTGCATGCTACAACTGTGACCACATGCAAGGATGTATAGTTAGGAAATCTACTGAGATGGGAACTCTCCAGGCAGGTCCAGTGATGTCAAACGTCGGGGTCCCTCCAAACTTCATGTTTCACAACGCTTAAAATTTACCTGCCTACTTTCATCTTTGAGACACAAATCCAGAGAGTAGCTATAGATAGCGGAATTCAAATTTATCTTAACATAAGTGATGGAGAGAAAATCAACAGAATGTCCAGGTAAAAACCAAGGGAAGTGGCAGTTATCCCGGAAAGGGAGCTAGCTCAGAAAACTACAGAGAGGAAATCTGAAATTAGGAGGCTCATCTGAATAAAATATCCTGTCAAAAAGTGCAGAAAAAGCCATTTTACACAAAAAATAGGCCAAATGAACTCAATAAGTAAAAATTGAATATGGAACACTGTAAGACCATGTAAGGCAATAGCTTCAGGAAAGGTATACTCTAGATATAAACTCATCTTAACACATACAGATAAATGCAGTAAATAAGAAAACCACATACACTATTCCAAATTAGCTAAAGATATTCAAGAAAATGAATAATACATAGAAAAATAAATATATAGAAACACAATATGAAATTAGGACTCAGAAATTAAACAATAGAATGAGCAAAATATATATTGTAAAATATTTGTTTATTTTTGTTGGAAAGGCAGATCAGATTTAAGGAGAGAAGGAGATACAAAGATCTTCCATATACTGATTCACTCCACAAATGGCCATAACAGGCCTAGATGAACCAATCCGAAGCCAGGAGCTAGGAGTTTCATCCGAATCTCCCATTCTGGTGCAGGGTCCCAAGGCTTTGGGCCATCTTCTACTGCTTTCCCAGGACACAAGCAGGGAGATGGATGGAAGGCAGAGACCAGGGACGTGAAAGGTGCCCATATGGCATCCTGATGCAAGGCGGGGATTTAGTCACTGAGTCAATGCACCCGGCTCTATTATATGCATTTTTAGCACACTTTTCAAATTTAAGATACATTTTACAGTTCATAGTCTCTTAAAAATTTGTATCTAGCTTATTTATTTATTTATTTATTTTTGAAAAGCACATTTTACAGAGAGAAAAGGACAGAGACAGATTTCATGATTGGTTTGCTCCCCAAATGGCCACAATGACAAGCGTCAAGTCCAGCCAAAGCCAGGAACCTAAAACTTCTTCCAGGTCTCCCATATGTGTACATGGTCCCAAGGACTTGGGCTTTCCTGGGCCCATTGACAGGGAGTTGCATTGGAAATGTAACATCTGGGACTCAAATGGGTACCCATATGGGATGCTGGTGTGGCAAGCAGAAGCTTAACATACTTCGCCACGGTGTCAATCCCTCAAAACTTGTACTTTTAAGGTGGCATGTTAGAACAGGTTTTCATACATTTTGTAGTATTTTGTGTTGTATTTTCCTTTCTTACCTTACAAGAAAAGTAAATATTTCACACATTTTTTAAACATCTGAGAAATCTTCACTTTTACATTTGATTTTTAATCCATCAGAAATAAATCTTAAGTAAAATCTAAGATGTAGTTATGGTTCTAATTTCATCAATAACAGCATGGAAACCAACTTTTTTTTTCATGAAAACAAGGTTTGTACTGCATGTTTGGACTTACAAGCATGTATTTCTCCCTGGTGGAACCCAAGAACTGAGGCACTGAAGTAAAGAACTTGCTCATTGTCAAAACTGCAAGCTATTCTCAAGTGAATCTCATAAGGTTTTTAAAATCAATATGATCACTAGCAAAGTATGAATTCTACTTTCTTAGGAGTGTCATCAAACATTGAATTCTGTCAGTATAAATAGTTACTGGTTTCCTTCAGTTTGTTTCTTTAACATGTAACGCATAATTCATAATATAATGCAAAATGGGTGACCAACTTTCTGAGTTTACATAAATTTATGCATATAAGCCTTTGTGAGTGATATACAAATAACCCCAAAGAATATGTGAGTATTGAATAATTTCTTCTCCTATTGTTACATTATATTTAATAGGTTATTTTAAACATGATTAAAGAAAGGGAATTTATATTTTATTTAGATTTCCTAATTCCCATATTTTAAATATTTATACTGCTAACATCTTACATCTATTCATATGAGTGGCTGACAGTTGTTCTAACAGTTATTTCAACAAGCATTCAAAATCAGATTGCAGTTTCCCATCTCTGCACATAATTAAACTGGCATAAAGTTTCCTCTGTGTGTGTGTGTGTGTGTGTGCGTACATGCCTACGCATCTCTTCCAATGTCTTAGTTACCTAGTAGGCTTTGTTTCATTAAAAGGACTTGCATATTATTATCAATATTCTGTTTACCCCTTAGATTATTCACGCCTGAGTGGAGTGCCAGCTGCAGAAACAGAAGGTTTAATGAGTTTCATGGGGATATCTCATTGCAAGAACAAAAACTGGAAAAAAGAATAAATCACAAGTGCTTGCATATTAATATTGTCCCTTGTTAGAATGGACCTAGGGATCACAGGATGACAGATAATCCCTACGCAATAGATGTCTCCTTTATCAGGGCCCTTACTTTCAATTTGGTTTTATTTGTAGAAGTCAATCTCCTACAGACATTGCACTTATGCTAAATGTATAAGCAACAAATGCCCAAAGGCTGAGCCTACCATTACTCTACCCTGAGTCTTGTATTACTCTGTACCTGCTCACATTTCCTTTTAAACTATTCATTGTTCCACTGATCATTTACCCTTGTTTCTTAAAGAATCATTACACTACAAATACAGTGCCATAAAACAAGCATTTATCCTTGGGGCATTCTAGAAATACATTTTTTTTCTATGAAAGTAAACCTTATTTACTCTGCTGAAGATTATGCATGACAAAGTGTAATTTTTACACATTAAAAGTGTGCTACATGGCACTAGTCTATTGGGATAGTAAACGAAGTAAAAAGAGTGAAATTTAAGATTGAAAAAAGCACAAGAAAAATGGAGATCCAAGACAACGAATCACTTTTTAAGCTTAAAAATTCCTATATATATATATATATATATATACATACATACATAAGAAATTTGTATCTGTATGATTTAGATGCAAGAATTGTATATGGTTTCTGTGTTTTCATGTTTGCAATGAAGAAATGCAGCAAACGTGTAATTGTAATAGCTTTGAGCATGCAAGCTTTTTGGAAACAGTATCTTGTTTAGAAGAATTTCATTAACTTGTCTAAGCAGGAGAAAACATAGTTTGAACTTCACTTTGAACTATATTCTGTGCTTTTATGTGTACATTCTCTAAATTTCTTGATTTCAAAGAGATTTCAAAAAGAACAAGTTCCATTATTTTAAAAACACTGAATCTCTTATAGATTAAAGAATACTCTGATGTGTTGCACGAGTGACAAGCAGAAACGGAATACACATGAGGGAAATATGGGCATAATTATCAAAGTATGTTAAGAATTACTGACTTACGGAAGCCATTTTAAATATATTGCTGTAATTATTATTGTGCTCGACATTGTCTGTTGTTACCCATTCCTTAAAATTTCATACAAAGCATTCATCCTCCGTTTGGCAAATGAAGAGAGCAGGTAGCGATTTAACTGCATTTGTGTTGTTTAAGTAACTGCTAAAGTCCACATCTGAACTTCACAGGCTCTATGGCTAGAGAGCTATTTTTCCATTCCAACACACCATGGAGCAAGGAGAAAGAAATAAGCAATTCTAAGAGTGATGAAACATATAAATGTCTAGACTAAAACAACGTGTTTGTAGCTTAAGTTCTTCTACATTATTGAGAAGGAATGGCTATATGATTATCAATATCCTTATCTAAGTAACACAGCTACTTGGAGAATTAAAAAAAAAAATATTTTGCACTACTAACCGATTCAGTGGTGTATAAAATTTACAAAATATTTCATGTTATTTAGATAATTGCTGCCACTCCTGGCTCTATTATCACATCTTATTTGTTCAATAAGTAGGTGAGGAAAATACTATGAAGCAATTTTTATTGAAGATAGTACTGAATTTCAAAGACCGATCAATATCACAGAGCCCTTCGGAGACTCGGCAGAATTCAAAGTTCTCCAAACCTTTGATTCTCCTAACCTCGCTCTCTCCCCAGCGATATTGATCAATCTGAAACAAGGCACTCAGGAGCCAGCAATGACCCTCAGTTACAAATACGCAGCAATCACTGTGATTACTCATGCTTTCAATATTTTTTTAATAAAAAGTAATCCAAGTATTCAGATTCTGTAATATTCAAATAATTATATCACACTTCTCCTGCACTTTCACCCAAGAAACTAAGGTAGAAAAAAATTTCACCATGAAAATATTTCGATTGGATGAAAAAATCATTTCTTTAGGCTCATACTCTATATGTGTACTGAAATGTTGCATAGTAGTCCATATGCAGATACACTTAACATTAATAAAAATATTCACAAAGAATGTATTCTAGATTTATTAAAGCAAAAATAATATTATTAATTACACATTAAAATAGCACAAGCAGAATGAGAATTCATGTTCTGTATATGCAGGGTTTCAGTTTCTTAGTTGTGGCTGCAATACTGTCATTGTCATTATACTCACAGACAATGTAATCTGAAAATAATGCTAGATTGTTTCCAGTTTTTTTCCCTTCATAAAACTGCCTATAATATTCTTCAAAGTTATGGCTTCTGTCAATAAA
Organism: Ochotona curzoniae; assembly: GCF_017591425.1. NCBI lineage: Eukaryota > Metazoa > Chordata > Mammalia > Lagomorpha > Ochotonidae > Ochotona > Ochotona curzoniae. The sequence goes on from NW_024464920.1 coordinate 20,198,625, forward strand.
TTTAAAATTATCGATTCCTTCAAAGAAATAATTCTTAGAATATGCTAATAGTAAGTGACATGTTTCCTCCAGTCAAGGAAAGCCATCTACATTGTCCATTGAATAACATGACTCTCCAGTTTAGAATTCCAGAATCCAAATCCCCATTCCAGTGTTTATTGTCTTAGGTTATATTGTACAAATCTGAATCTCACTTGCCTCGTGTGTGTGCTGGAAACAATATTATCCCTCTGAATCATTCAGGATGCTTTAATATAAACTTCATAAAGGTTGGTTCAAACTTATGGAAAAGGAATTGATCTTGATCTTGCCTTCCCACCCCACCCCCCAGTGTTCTAGCCTGCACTGACATTTTCCAGATAGCCAAACTCCATCAGCCCCCCAATGTTCTAGCCTGCACTGACATATTTCCAGATAGTCAAACGCTACCAGGGGTTGTCAGCCTCATACCCTGCGCACTAAGAGAGATCCTCTCCTTCCTCACGCATCAAACACAAACCCTCACTGTTCCTCTGGACTTAACCAGATGCTAACCACTCAACAAGCCCACCTTCAGCTTATATTTCTGTGGCAGAATGAATGGGAGAGAACATTCTAATTCATGTAGACCAAAGTACAGAACTAAGAGGTTGGCTCTCTTAAATCAGAGTAATTTCGCAGTGGGACGAGGAGCGGGACTGGAACCTGGACATGTAAAACATCAGTGTCCTATGAAGGTTACCTTAGTAAAAATAATATAAATAGAAAAATGAAATTTAAAATGTAAGTATTGCACCCAAGAGATTCTAACAATAAGGAATGCATAACCATTAGATAATTCTATCCTAATATTTTAACTTTCTTTGATTTGATGTTGATATTTTAGTGAATAACTTAAGAGGAAGAAATATTAAATGCTTCGCTTTACAAATGTTTTCTAGGATATTTGTACTGCATTACCTACTTAGACTTGTTGCTACCTTATGGTCTGAATTTGTCTTACATAGAGAGTTAGTCATATCTTTGTTCAAACAGTTCCTTGCCCTGGATCTCCCTCATTTATTCCCATTGAAAAATATTTATAAACCAATCACTCAGCAACAGATGTTGGTAATATAAACTACAACAATTTCATGAACAAGTCCACTGACTTTTAAGCTGACCTTGTGTATCACACACTTCCAAGCGTAATGACTTTTTGCTTGAACTTAACAGGATTAAAAACGGTTGTTTCTAATGTCACTTTTCAGACAAGAAAAGAAAATCTGCCTTCTCACTGCTACTTACCTACCCACTTCAACATAAGGCATTTTACAGTTTTATTTTTTTTTATTCTGATGACATCCTTTTTGTCTTGAAAGACTACATTTTCATATGTTCTGATGAATGGCACTTCTCATTACCTCTACATTAGTTAGTTAGATAGTTAGTTAGTTAGTTTTTTAAATTCTGTCATTTTACCTTGCCTGGCTTTCTAAAATGATAATAAATAAAGGTAGCTGAGTGTCTATTGCTCATTATTTTATAGATAGTAGCTCTTTTAATCATGAAAGCAGCGGGTTAGCTTATGATGAGATTTTTAGATTTTTTTTTACACAGTAACACAATTATTGCGATTCCTTAGATAAGCCCATTTTAGTAGTGCATGGTTTAGTAAGTAGTTATTTTTATAAAGATTTACCTATTTTTATTGGACAATGAGATATACAGAGAGAAGGAGAAACAGAAAGAAAGATCTTTGGTCTGCTGGTTCACTCCCCGAGTGGCCACAATGGCAGGAGCTGAGCCCATCCAAAGTCAGGAGCCAGGAACTTTTTCTGGGTCTCCCACGTGAGTACAGGATCCCATGCTTTGGTTCACCTTCCACTGCTTTCCCAGGCCACAAGCAGGTAGCTAGAAGGGAAGTGGAGCAGCTAGGATACAAACTGGCACCCATATGGGATCTCAGCACATTTAAGGTAAGGATATTAACCACTAGGCTACCATGCTAGGCCCTAAGTAGTTATTTTTAAATAACATTTGTTTATTTGAAGGAGCAGACGAGAGAAACAGACACAGAAAGAAATTTCACATCCACTGATTCGTTCCTCACTTGCTCACAACACCTGGAGCTGGGCCTGGCTGGGAGCAAAGAATTTGTTTGGGTTCTTCTCAAGTGGGTAGCAGGGGTTTAACTACTTGGAGCCATCACTGCTTCTCCCCAAGGTACACATTACCAGTAAGGGAGCTGAGACTCAAACCCAAACACTGATAAGGATGGCAGGAGTTCCCAGGAGAAGCCCTAACTGTGATATTAAACAACATGTCCCCCATGTAGTTATTTTTAACTATACTGATTTTTTTAAAGTTACAACTCTATATTATTAACTTCTCCTTGGACACACACAGTTGCTATGCTGTGTATCTGGAGTTCATCAAGAGCTCGATCATTAGCATGAATCTACAAACATGTTCCTGAGTTTGCATTATCACACAGACTGCTTGGAATTGCACAACAATTTCAAGTTACTGAAAACGTGATTCTGATTGTGACTGTTAAGGTCAATGTCCAAATGTTCAAATGTCCATGGATATTTCATTCAGCTATGTCCAAAACCAAAAAACTTGTGATAAAGAAAGAGAGAGAAAATGTTAACACAGATTGATCAGTTTTACTATTTGGTTAAAAGGTCCTTGATAAGAGAAATTAACATTACACCAGAATTTAGTGGAATCATTATGCTCAGGAAAAGAAACCAGATCAAAAATGACAAATTTCATATTTTCTGATTTGCATGCATTACAAGACATGTATATGAGTGAAAGTGAAATCTTAAGATTTGATTGTTGTTGGCAGTGCTTGTCTATAGTCCTAGGGAACACTGGTTTTTCTACTTCCTACCTGTTCAGTTCCTTTTTTAGTAGAGGACTAAGTCTGTAATTATAAAGTAGTTTGGAGGAACAAAAAGCAAGGGAGGAGGGCAGGCGGTATCATTATGTGCCTAAACCTGTGTGTGTGTGTGTATATATATATACTGTATTCATATATATAACTGTGTATATATATATATACACATATATATAACTGTATATATCACACAGTTATATATGTGAAAAATATCTTTTAATACACATTTTTTAAAAGATACAAAACTGCCCCCTTGCAATAAAGATCCCTCATCTCATCCAATAAGCCACACTTACCTCTCTTCAACAATATTATTTTATACAATGGCTTATTGTTTTACATTCCCCCTTCCATGCCCCAGCAATACATGAGGCCTGGTTTCTCTCTGTACTTACCAGAATTTCATATTGCAATTTTTTCCTTTTTACTTTGGCCACTGTTACAGATATGTGGAGATATTGTGGTTTCATTTTGTTTTTCTACAAAGCTACTGATGTAATAATAACTTTGCTTGTGCTTTCTGGCAAGGATTTAGCTAACAGAGAGGAGCTGAGGCCACAGTCCCTACTTGCAGCACCATCCGTGTTGCAGCCTGCCAGCACGTTCCGACTTCCCTGTCTTTTTGATGCGGTGGTTTCCATTTTATAACAATACCTGGTGCAAAATAGCCATTACTAGCTGTATCCCTGTATTGACCATTAGCTTATTCTATGGTGATTGCAAAAAAATTATCACAGCTAACATACCTACTCCCATCAGGCACCAGATGCCATGACACTTTCAGGTTTTCTAAAAATGGCCAGGGAAAGGAATGGCACTTGAACCCAATCCAAGCTCTGTCCCTTTTAAATATTCAATTGAATTTTGCCCCCAGATACCACCATGTGGCTCCAGCTCACAAGGCCCTAACTTTGTTGACTGCAGCTCTCTGTTGAACATGCCTACATTTCTTCCTGAGGGCGTGCTCTTGCTTCGCAGTGAAATAAATTTTCCTTGCTGACCTTCACCGATGTCTCATCCTTGAATTCCTTCTTGCATCAGAGAAAAGCTACCCCATGTGAGGACTGGAGGAAAATAGAATATACCAAGGCTAGCAGAGGTTGAATGAGGGGTAAATACAAGACACTGTACAGACTCAGTTCCCTATCTTTACATTTAATGACCTGAACAAATGTTTTAGTTATGAATATGGAAAATCAATGAATTACACATACTTGGTCCTCAATTATGTTTAACTGCATAGCAAACAATTTTAATAGATTAAGTTGAACCATTCCCCTTCAATTTCTGATCATTCAAATCAAAGGAAGTTCTTCATATAAATTTATAGAAGAAATGGGACTTCTGTTGGAAATTGTGTTAAGATTCTTAGAGAAGATCCAATAAGTAAGAACTCTTATAGACAACCAAAGTAATAAATCATTGTCCTCTGGAAGTATTCTGCCATTACATTCACTCTTTGAAAATGTTCTTTCTGGGCCCAAAGCAATGGCATAGTGGTTAAGGTCCTCACCTTGAACGTGACAGGATCCCGTATGGGTGCCGGTTCTAGTCCCAGTGACCCCACTTCCCATCCAGCTCTCTACTTGTGGCCTGGGAAAGCAGTCAGTGGCGGCCCAAAGCTTTGGGACCCTGCACCCGTGTGGGAGACCTGAAAGAGGCTCCTGGCTTCGGATCGGCTCAGATGTAGCCGTTGCAGCCACTTGGGGAGTGAACCATTGGATGGAAGATCTTCCTCTCTGTCTCTCCTCTCTGTAATATTCGCCTTTCCAATAAAAAATAAATTTAAAAAAAAGAAAGAAAGAAAATGTTCTTTCTACAACCAAACACATGTAGGATAGTAATAATAACAAATCAATAACAGTTTTAAAACCCTTAGGAATCATAATCGAAATGACAACAATCAGATCACATGCATGAAAGGTCATTCACTTTTGTCATAGAGGTTAATTTGCCAAAAAAAGTTAATCATCTGGCCAAAAGCTATCCATAGGCTTATTGTCTTCTTGACATTTTTGTCTTCTTACTGGGCCACAGAGCACAATTTTTTCTGTTGTCACCATGAGGATTAGCTCCTTAGACAACAGCTGTAATGTCAATTGTGCATATTCATGTCAAGAATAAAAGACCCTACATTACCAAATCAAACACAATCTCAAATCAAGCATGTGAATTGTACCATATATCTAGACTCTTTCCAGGGGAAAATCATAAAAGGTTCCTAATCTGTATTTCCAAACTCTTAATTTTAATGATACTTTCTGGGCAATGATACCACGTTTTAATTTGCCTTTTTCTGATGAGTAATACTGATTGTTTCATGGTTTTTGGCTACCTGAGCGTCCTCTTCTTTGATAATACTTTTGTCTTTTTCCAATTTCAAAATTAGGTATTATATTCTCCTTATTGGTTGGTTTATTTAATGTTAATTTCACTGTCTGATTATCCATTGAACAGGAAATATAAAACTTGGAGAAATTGTCTTATTCTACTCAATGGCTTTGTATTAAATAGTCTCACTCCATACATTAATGTTTCTCTTCTTATTTTTTAATAACTACTTCAGAGATTTATACATAATTCAAGCAAAAAAAAGTTTATCAGATATTGTATCCTGGAAACCTCATTATTTTACCTTTTACATATGACTTATGACCCATCTCATTACTTTTTTAAGAGATTTATTTATTCAAAAGGCGTAGTGACAATAAGAGGACATGCACAGAGAAACCTTTCACCTGTTGGCTGTTTCTGCAAATAGCCACAACAGCTGGGGTTGGGCCAGACTCAAGTGAGGAGCTAGGACTTTCATCCATTTCTCCATCATGTGAGGTAATGGTCCAGGGATTTGAGTCATCACTCGCTTTTCTTGTTTGTTTGTTTTAAAGATTTACCTTTTTTTTTTTTAAGTGGACAGTGAAATTTACAGAGGAGAGATAGAGAAAAAAATCTTCAGTCATTGTTTCACTTTCCAAGTGGCCACAATAGCTGGAACTGAACTCATCTGAATATAGGAGCCAGGAGTTTTTTCCTAGTCTCCCAAGTGGGTACAGGGTCTCAAGGCTTTTGGGACATCCTCCACTGCTTTCCCAGGTCACAAGCAGGGAGCTATATGGGAAGTAAAGCAGCTGAGACATGAACCGGTGTCTATATGGGATCCTGGTGACACCTACAGGGGTAGGATTAGCCAATTGAACCATCATGCGGGCCCCATCACTTGTTTTTTTCCCTGGTACAATCCAGGTGTATTATTCAGGAGCTGAAGCAGTTGGAAGTCCAATTAGCACTCTGATAAGGATACAGTTTTCCAAGATGTGGTTTTATCCACTACACCTCACTGGCCCTCAAATTACTTTTATGTCTCAAGATTAATGCTATTACCTGTGGATATCCAATTCAGTCTATACAGTTTTTTAGAAAGACCATTCTTGTTGCAGAAAATCTAAGGTTTTTTTTTTTTTATCACAAAGCATAGGAACATCCACATGTGGGTCCATCTCTGGAGGTGATTCACTAATATGTGCATTTATCCTCGCAGCAATACCATGCATTCACAATAACTGTAGCTCCACAGTATGTTTGGGTACCTGGTAGAATAAGTCATCCAGCTTTATTCTGTTTTAGGATTCCTTTGATATTCACATCCACCTCATTTTCTTATAAGTTAATTTTTAATTTCCATTTTTTAAAAATATGAGTATGTTTTGTTTTGGATTGTGTTTAATCTCTAGCTCAACTGAAGTGGCATTCTAAATCTTTAAATAGTATTCTAATTTTTTGTGACTGTGTAACAATGTGTTGCAAAATCAGGATATAAAAATATCACTCCTTTAATAGCTACAATGTCCGCAGTCAGAAGTCTGGATGTGATTTGGATTCTTTTCCCAGGGCTGCCCAGCATTGCTGCCTACTGTTGGTAAGATCTGGATTATTGGTGAAAGACCTCAGTCCTGTGTTCAACTCTTTTTCTTCAAGACAATGGAGACAGAGACCTTCTATCTGCACACCAAACCTGATTAGTCAGACCTGCCTAAGGTAATTATCTCTTCCCTTAAATTAATAGGAGATCCTCGCTATATTTGCCAATCTTGTCACCTTTACCATATAAGGTAACCAATTATGAGAATGTGTGCTAGCCACCACTTTTCCCATAATCCATTGGTTGGAAGCAAGTGGAATGTCCTATTAACAGTCAAGAGCAGAGGATTATCCAAGAGGGTGAATCACTAGAGCTCACGGTGAAATTCTATCAGTATTAAGTCTTCTGATCAAGGTGCATGGTAGTCTTTCTTTCAATGCTATTTTAAACTATCCCCACTCTTTCTTTTATTTTATTTTTGATAATGTTTACATGGTTGTTCAGGATGGAAAGGATCAAGGGTTAGGGAAAAATGGGTGTGATCACTGTTTCCAAATTTTTACTTCCTCCTTCTGTTTCTGGAGGAAGAAAGGAGAAAAGGGGATGAAACACGCCCAGCCTCCCAACCACCACCCCAACACTGGGGATCGAGAAAGGCCACCCAACATCAACCCAGGGTCCCGATGTGGCACATGCTCCAAGGGTTCTGTCCAGGTCATTTCGGTAGTTCTGTAATGTTGTAGATCTTGCAAATCTAAGGATGAGGAAACCCTTCCAATGCGCATTGGCTGACATAGCTGACTTTCCAGTCTCCATTCGACCAGATTTTTGCTGTCATCATCTGCATGGGGTATTTATACAATTTGTTCTATTCTCCTTCCAGATGTTCACTGCAGGCCCTGATGGATTGCCATATCCTCCATGTGCATCATCAGGGCCTGCCATCCACTGCTCCGTCTTTTCCACTGAGAAACACCAGTTCTTACAGGTGGACCCAAGGGCCCCGGTCAAACAACCTGGACCCCATTGGACCCCCCCTGATAAACTGGGGCTCATGGACCAGGTTCATGAACCAGGCTCTCACTGTGCCTAGACTTGCATGGCTCACCTCACCTCAACATCCACCAGCAGGTGTTGTAGCTTGGCTTAGTCCAGCCTGCTCCTATTTCCAGACCTGCTGGTTGGTATGCAGACTCACCTGGTCCAGCCAGAGCCCAGTCCCGGGCCTAATGTGAATTGACTGGATTCACATTCTGACCTGGCCCATCCCACACCCTGCCTTGGTCCTTGGTTCTGTTCGTGGATGTTATGGACTGATCCAGCCTGGCCCAGCCTCTGACCTGACTCACATGTATGCTGGTGGGTACAGTAACCTGGCATGCTCTGGGATGTTCCTTGCCTTGGTTCTTGTGCTCACTGCAGGGACTGCATCCAGACAAAAATGTTCCCCAAGCACCTCTATCAGGTTTCCTCCTAGCAGCAGATCTTGCACACACCAGTTGGTCCTTGGCCTAGGTTAATTTAGTTCACCTTTTGCCCTGGCATGTACAGTGTCATTACGAAGTCAGTCCACACCCAGCCTGGTTGTTGTTCTTGGGAGTTAACAGTCCAGCCATACCTGGTCTACTCCCAGCCACAGCTTTCATGTGGTTCAGAGGGAGCTGAGACCTAGCCCAACCCATTCAACACCCACCCTATTCTCATGAGTACAGTGGGTGCTGTTATCTGGCCCATTCTGGCGCTCCCCAGACCCAGTCCACACCCATGCTGAAGGAGACTGCAGCCATGTCCATCCCAGACTGCTGCCCCCAATCTGGCTCCCCATGCTCACCAGTGGGAACCCCAAACCCATCAACACATCCCTTCAGCTCTCAGCCAGGTCAGTTCCCAGCCATAGATTTTTTGTGTGCCACTGAAGATTGTAGTTCCATAGGGGTGAACCCACATAACTCCCATAGATTCTATCCCTAGACCTGATTCTCTCATGTGCAAGTTACTGTCATGCGCCGCCATAACCTTACTTGTCCCCTGTTCTGAATCTCACTGGTGGGTACTAACCCCATCAGGTAGGCCCCCAGCCTTAGCTTTAGTGTGCGCCAGTGAGTGGTATTCGGTTGTGGTTGATGATAATTACCCTAACTCAGGTCTCCCACACACACTGGTACTTCAGTCTGACTCTTGAAGGTCTTCCCATTCTCCACTTCAAGTATCTTGGTCTCAGCCCCCTCGCTTACCTACATGTACAGTGGCTTAGTCTATGCAAGTTCCTCAATAGTCAGTCCTCACCTGGAAATGAACTCTCAGGTCCCTGTTTTTCCCAACCTGCGCATGGCCCCAGAACCCCTGTTATCCAAGGAAGAAAGTCCTAAAGAACATTTCATGAATTCCTTTTAATACTTACTTGCCAAATGTTGTTTTATAATGATTAATGAATGTTTATTTTTCCAAAGCAGTTAATTGTCAATAAATTTTGTAATATTTGGCCAGCCTTCCTAACCTAGAGTAAACTCCTCTTTTTCATGATAATACATCATAGATTTTATGAGCCACTTAGACTTGACAATGTTTTATAGGAGTTTTGCCTTCATATGATGGGAGATAGTGTCTTGTAATTTTTATTTCTTTGTTGTCCTTGTCAGGTTCTTACTATCAGATTTATTTGAGCTTCATAAAATGTATTGGGACATACTTTCTCTGTTTACATTTCCTGAAAGATTTTTTTTTTAACCCAATGTTACTACTTCCTTACATAGTTAGTATTCACTAACAAACTACAGTTTGCTTTTTTGTGAATGTATTATTCATTTATTTATTTTTGAAAAAAAAAACAGCTTTCTGACAACACTACGTACAAATTCTTAAGTTTGTTCATATAAAGTCATCCCACATTGAAGTGAATTTCAAAAGTTTCTGTCTGTTCTGCATGTGTTTGTGTGAGCATATGTTTGTGTGTTGACAAAACTTAACATGAGATCTACTCTGCTAACATTGAAAATCACTTGGACACCTTTTCTTTCTTTTCTTTTCTTTCTGTTTCTTTCTTTCTTTCTTTAAAATGTTTTTCTGTTCTTTTCCTTGTCTTACATCAGAATTAGTTGAAACTATGTTTTCCAAGTGACTTAAGCTACGTTACTTGGAAAACATGATAATTGCCTGCTAAAAGGTTAGTGACCTAGAGAGTTTGCATGAGCCTCCCCACTCTCGTGCCTGAATAACCACTGAGAAAGCTGGCTAATGATTGACACAGAATCTTCTGAGTCTGCCAGGTATACATATGTTTGCCAATTTTTTCTATCTTTTTCACAAGCAATCAATCATAATCAGCAATCAAATCGTTAATGGCCTTTTTGTTTAAACTTTGTGTGTAAAAATTTCTTCTGTAACTTTGCTTATAGATTTTGCTAGTACATTCTTAATAGCTGAAATAAGAATTGATAAGCTGAATAAACTAAGGATGCATGTTACTTTATCCACAGCAATATAGTTACTGATTTACCAACTCAGCATTCCCTCAATAAGCCATCAATGTGGCATGATGTATATATACTTTGAATAAATTGAATGCATGAATAAATTGAATGTACAGTTTTAATGTCTAGAAGATATTAGAACCACTGCATGAATTGGTTAAATGTCAGTGCTAGATTAGTCATCATGCCACCCAGCACCATATTATTGTGGCAAGTGATAAGAATTTAGTTTTAGTTTCCTTATTTGCAAAATGAGATGAGATTCAATATGCTCAAGATTTATGCAGTCATGTATTCTTATGAGTATAAAGTGTAAAAATGACAGTATTTATACATGATAGTATTTATGAAGCTACATGTCTGTACCAATAGCATAATGCAAAAAAATTAAGGAGTCAGGGCCATGATATGGCTACCACTTAAGATACCCACATCCCGTATCTGAGAGTCAGTTTGAGTCTGGCTGGCCCGCTTACTAACCAGGATCCTGCCAATGCGCTCTGGGAAGCAGTGAATGATGATACAGGCGGTGGATCCTGATCCCACATGGGAGACCCAGGGGGAGTTCTGAGTTCCTGACTGGTGCTTGGCAGGGTCCTGGTGGTTTGTACCAATAGAAGAAAGATTACATCTCTTTCCCTTTCTCTCCTTTTCTCTCTCTATTGTTGTCTTTAAAGTAGAATAAATACATGTGTATAAGTTGCTTCGGAAAAAAAGTAAGAAATTTAGAATTATATTCAAAGGTCAAAAACAATTCTAGATTTTTAGCCATTCGGTGTAATTAAAGTGTTCATGAGGAGGAACAGGATTATTTTTTAAATGGAAACTCTGATTCAATGGGGATTTTTCATATTACGTAGTCAGTGTAGAAAATAAAGTTACAGGCATCTATTAATTTGTCAGGAAAGCAGGGATATGTAAAATCATATGTATAGACGTATATATGTTAGGTACTTTATAAGGGATGTGTTTAGAAAATAATGATGATTATATTAACAGCAATTTCAAAATATCAACTCTTTGCTGTCACATTAACTGGTGTGTTGGCCATCAAAATGCACCACACAGACTCCCTACTTTTCTGGCCCACACTGAACCTTGAGAGCTCATTCCAGCTAGATAGATTTTTCCTGTAGGAAGTTTTCGCTCAAGGCCTCCCCATCAATCTGATCAAAAAGGTTTGGGAGCTGCACTTTGTTGCAATCGGAGGCTCTTTCAACTTACTCCCCTGTCCTTCTCTCTCTTCCACAACTACCTGACTTGAATTATTTGTAGTCCGAAATCTCTTGTCAATTTGTCCTACTCCCTTCAGTAAATTTTTTTCAAATCCAAGCCTATTTGGTATCTAATTTTAGGAAGTAATACTTGTCTGTAATAAACCAGGATCTTTTGTGAACCTGTTAGTTTAAACAGCAAAAGAGCCAGGTAGCACAAGTTAGAAGATTAAGGCAGGGGCTGATGCTGTGGTACAGAAAACTAGGCTGCTGCCTGCAGTGCTGGCATCCCATATGGGCATCAGTTGAAGCCCCAACTACTCCACTTCCAAACCATCTCCCTGTTAACGCACATAAGAAAGCTTCAAAAATTACCCAAGTTTGTGGGTACCTGCAATCTAAGTCAGAGAACCAAAAGAAACTCCTGCTTTGGCCGAACCTAGCCCTGGCCATTACAGTGATTTGGGGACTAAGTCAATGGATCTCTCTCTCTCTTTCTCATTCCATGTCTGCCTTTCAATCAAGTAAATAAATCTTAGAAACATAAAATTAAGGCATAAAGAGATTACATAGCTAATTGAAGGTCATTTTATTGTTAAGTATAGAGCTAATAGGTCAGCACAGCGGGTGGCAAATCAAGCTAATCCTTCACCTGCAGCACCAACATCCCAACTGGGCATGAGTTCAAGTCCTAGCTGCTTCATTTTCTACTCAGCTCCCTGATTATGGTCTGGGCAAGCAGCAGAGAATGGCCCAAGTCCTCGGGCCTCTTCACCTACGTGGGAGACCTAGCGAAAGCTCCAGGTTCCTAGCTTAAAATTGACTCTTGCTGTTCTATTCGGTTCCTTGTCTTTCCCACCAAGTTCACTCAGGCTTTCTTTAAAAAAAAAAAAAATACAGAAAATAAGATCTAACACATTTGGGAAATCTGTCACTATAATAGATTGTATATTGTTATGTTATTGTTTTTTAAATTACCTTAGAAAACTTTAAAAACAGATAGAACTATGGAAAGAAGTTAAAAAATGCTATGAATATATGGTTGTCAAAATAAAACATTTTTCTAAATATAGACCTTTTTGAGCATGTGGAATTCATATAAACTGTCTGATTTTTATATATATTTTGTCTTCCAGCAAATACAATAAAATATAAGAGCCTAAAAAAAATTAACTTAACTCTGGCTATTGCAGCCGTTTGGGTAGTGAGCCAATGGATGGGAGATCTCTCTGTTTCCTTTTCTCTTTATAAATATGCCTTTGAAATAAAAATAAATAGTTCTTTTAAAAATATATAGAGCTGATACTCAACCCACAGTTTGTCTTATACAAAATCTGTGTTCTTAAATATTACACTAACACTATTTTGTAGTGAGTTCTAAGTATATTTTTCAGTAAAATATTCTAAAACAGCTGTTTTTGTTGTTAAAAGTATGGTGGTTCCAGCATATATCATTCACTCCCAGCTGTCCCCAGGCTCATTACTTTATTAATTGGTTGAATGGTTGAATAGATTAACAACATAAAAATTAGAGGAAATAGTTTGTAATTATACAGTTTCCACACTAAATCTCTAAAATATTCCATTACAAAATCAGTTTTTTCATGCCTTGTGTATACCCTGATAAATATTTAACTAAGCTCTGTCACCCTAAGTGTTTAAAAAGTTAGTTTGAGATATCTTTGACTATTTGCATAATTTTGAGAGCTGACAATGTAAGATTTCTAAAACACTTTTTCACATTACTGAAAATCTTGGATAGTGCTTGCTAAATGCCACACCCAGCCTACTGACATCTTTAACTGAAGAGTTATTTTGATGGTTTTAGCTTGGAAAAAAAGTAATGATGAAATTAGCAAAATTCCCTTCATACCTTGGGTTATTTTTCCATTCACTGTGTTTACTTATCCTAACCTTTCCCAGCGGTCTTTGTGATTGCTGTCATCTGAATATATTTTCCACTCACTGGCAGTTTGTTCCTTGTGGGAATGACCGGAGTTCTTTCTCATTTCCTGTCTTCCATTCACTAACCTTTTTCCTATACACAAATGTATAGATGGGTGGTTCCAAAGGGAACTTAAGTCTCTACAATGTAATTGTGATGCCTTCTCTTTCTGCCTGGATAGTTTTTGATTGATATTCAAATTGGCATGAGAAATGCTTCTTTCTTGCTGATGCCAAAATTCCTTTCAATGACTTATTTCTAGGTCTCAGCCCCTCATCTCCCACTCTTTGAACCTGTAAACTGTTTTCTGATGTCAACGTAGGTGTGAATGTGTGCCAAATCTAAGGATGTGGGTCTACAGGAATTTAATAAGGAGGTGCAAATAGAGAAAGCTTTATCTTTGAGTATCTCATTGGTGATTCAATGAGGGGGAAAATTTTTGCCTAAATATAAATTTGAAATTTCATCTCTTAGGTATTCACTCCTTTGAATTCTCAGTATTGAAATCTATATATCTCCCTGTCCCTTTTGATGACAGTCACACTTAGAACTGCTCTGCTGTCCTGGAAGAGTTGAGGACCAAGGCCAGTAGCAGTGAGGAAAAAGAAAACTGCCTTAGTTGGAAAGATGTCAGAACAGCAGGAAAAGGAACCCACAATTAAACTTTTGTGTTGAAGGATGATGTCTTCCTGTAGCCTCTTAACAGATTTGCTCTGGTTGAATCTGTGCAGCCATTGATTTTGCAAATGAATCAGCTGAAAGAGCGTTCTCTCTCCCTTCCATAATTTTTACATAGGTTTTAAATCCAACATTTCTTGTAACTTTGAAATGATTTTTCTGTAAATACAGAGATGTGTACAGAAGACAATTAAACAAAAGACTGGAAAACAAAAGAAATCACTTAGCTTCTGGAATATATAAGCTTTATGTTTTCCACTAAGCAGCTATTACAGTAGTTTCAGAGTTCTTTGTGAATCTAATATTGGTATCATAAAACTTGAAAGCTGATAGGGACTACTTAATCTAAACCACTCATTTCTCAGGTTGGAACAGAAGCCTCCTGTGTGACCACAGAATAAAGATACCAGTCTCTTTGTTTTTTTTCTATAGTAATCAGGAACAGAGCAGACCCATTTTTATTTGTTTTAAGAAAACAATTAACATCTGTAATGGAATAAATTTGGAACAATTTTTTAAGGCTTTTGTTTGAGGGGTGGAGTTAAAGATCTAGATGGATGAGAAATATTATGAGACATAGAAAGACCATCAGTTTGTTCACCTCTGAATGACCCACAACGGCCCTGACTGTCAGACTAGAGCTGGGAGCTAGGGACTCAATTTAAGGCTCCTGTGTGGCTGTATGAACCCAGTCGTTCGAGCCATCACTACTGCCTCCTCAACTCTGTGCTAACAGAATGCTGGAGCAGTCAGGACCCAAAGCCTAAGATCAAATCCAGGATCCAGAAAAAGGACACAGATAGCTAAACCATTATATCGACTAACCCACTCCGAGATAACAATAGTATTTATGTTTCCTTTCTGGAGATTTTCGCATTAATATTTTAAACTAAATAAGCTAGTTTAATAGTTTCAAAATGAGCATTTTATTTATTTTCATGTCATATATGATCAAATTAAATTGATACATTCCCACTGAAATTCTCCATTAGCTAAATAGAATAATTATAAATAACACGTTACTTGATATTTCTATTTTATGAAAAGTTTTCAAGTGAGAAACAGCAAATATTGTATCTTTAATTAGAGTATGTGTATTTAGCCTTCTTTTAAAATCATAGTGTTGGGCCAGTGTTATGACAGTGCCTAATGCACAGTGAAACAGGCATGCCATATGCGTGTTGATTCAAGTTTCAGCTACTCTGCTTCCCATCCAGCTCCCTGCTGGTTGCCTGAAAGCCGCCGCAGAAGATGGCCCAAGTGCCTGGGCTCCTGTCACCCAGGTAGGAGACCCACGTGAGCTTCTGGCTCCTGACTTCAGCTAGGCCCAGCCATATGGGAGCAGACAAGCGGAGGGATGAGACCTCTCTTTCTCCTGTCTCTCATTCTCTCTCTGCAGTTCTTTTGAATAAACAAATAAATCTTTAAAAGTAAATAAACTCACACACTGCCTTTAACTTCATGTAGTAGTTCAGCTACTGTGTGTCTGCTCCTACAATCAAGGAGGTGAATTACTTCAAAGAGCTGACTCCTTGAAATGCTTGTTGGTGCATTTCACTAAGCCGATTATCTAAGTAGACTAAGAAAATGTATTTTAATTTTGCTCACTTACCAGAGCACATTTCTATGTTTTACAGGAAAGAAAAAAAAAAAGCCTACTAGTTGCTTAGATCGTTATATGTTACATTAAGTAAAAATTATCTAAGGGAAATATCACATAAAATGTAGACTCAGATGTTACAACTCAGTATTACATCCATCAAATGTCACTAATTGTAGAAAGGTTTACTTCATTAGCTGAAGAAACTCTGTTGTAAGCTACTTTTCTCCTCCCCTCTTCTAACTCCCTAAACTCGAAAGATTTAGACACTTTAAGAAATGCAAACTAAATGAAATAAAATAATTAAAAAAAAAAAAAAAGATTCCTAGCTTTTAGTTTTTCAGGTTACATGTTTTCTGCTGCTGGTTTTCTATCCTTATTGAAAACTGGGGCCACATCTGCAGAATCACTGCCTGAGCCTCTCGGTGCTCCTTTCTCTTTTTTCAAGGAATATTTATTTAAAAGGAAGAGTTGTAGAGAGCAAGAGAAAAGGAGAGAGACAGATCTTTCATCTACTGGCTCACTTCCAGGAGGGCTGAGGCTAGGACAGGCCAGAGGGAAGTTTCAGCATGTGGTTTTGAGAGCCCAAGTAATTGGGTCATCCTCTGTTGATTTCTCAAGTAAATGGGCAGGAAGCAGAACAGAAGTGGAGCAGCTGGGACTTAAATCAGCGTCCACACGGGATGCCAGCATTGCAGGCAACAGCTCAACCCCTAATTCCAGGCCCCTAAATTTTCTGAGGCTTATTTAATCATCATGGTTGACAAACTACTCTCCTAAACTAATAGCATTCTGTTGACATGGAATATACTTTAAGTATCTGTTATTATTTTAATTGCCTCCAGAATAGCTAAAGTCAGCAAAATGCTGATTCATTCAAGTTAATATATGCCAAAGTGGATTACATTTACTTTCAAATAGTTTTTATTGATTTTTTTCACACACTCATTGTATACTAGATTTTATTGTATATAATTGAATGTATGTCAGTTCCTCATCTAGCATGTCAAAAAGGACTGACAAAAAGGACTGTCACAATCTATGTTTTGAATGAGGAGTACAAAAAATGTAATGAAGGAAAGAATGATCTAATGAACATATCATGACCTAATGAACACATCTGCCTATAATGACAGCGTCCTGTGTGGGCACTGGTTTGAGATCTGGCTGCTTCAATTCTGATCCAGCTCCCTGCTAATGAAGCTAGGACAGCAGTAGAAGATGGCTCGAGTGCTTGGGCCTTGCATACATGTTAGAGACCTGGAAAAAGCTCCGATTACTTCTTTTGGTTTGGTCCAGCTCTGGGCATTTTGGCCATTTGAGGCATAAAGCAACAGATGAAAATTTTTCTCTTTTTGTCTCTTCTCCTCTGTAATCTATCTTTAAAAAACCTTACTATTAAATATTGTTTTAAATTCTTACATGCCAAACACCATCCTAAACATTTTACACATGTTCACACAGTTTATTCTCACACACACACACACACAAAATAGCTGTATGAAATAGTACCTAAAGTTAGTAGGTAGAAAATGGAGATGCAGAGAATTTAAGCAACTTGCTGAAAATTACACACCTAGTCCATGGTAGGGCTAGTCCTTGAGCAAGGCAGTCTAGTTCCAAAGTTCTTTTTTATAAGTACTTTTTAAAATTAGTACGTATTGTCAGGATGAGATCTGACACAACACCCAGGAGACTCTAGGACCAGAAATCACTTCTACTATTTCCAGCACTGTATCCTGAATACCAGATCAATGCTTTATAAGAAGGTCCTTGTTCAATCAATTAATTGTGCCTCAGGAAGAGTTTCTCTAAAGAAATGATAGGATTAACCAAAATCTAAAATATAAAGGTGGGAAAAAAGTATTACAAACAATCTGAGTATAGCATTCAACTCTGCCTGGATAAATTGAAACAAATTTTAAGAAAGAGTACACAGTGTTTGAAAATATTAGCCACAAGACTATCCCTGACATAGAAAACAGCGTAAGCCAAAGCTCTGAGTGGTAAAATGAGTTTGCATTGAATGCTGGGTGTTAGTAGACAGAATAAGGATGAGAAAACCAGCAACCTCCAATGCATAGGACTGTGAAGGATGACCGACCTCAGCCTCAGGGGATTGCATGTAACCTCCTAGGCAATGAAAAACAGCAGGTGGCCGCCATTTCCCCTTCTCTCAAATTTATGAGTGCTGTAATTTCGGATATATCCACATTGTTTTGATATATACTTTTGATGTTAAAACTGTATAAAAATATTGAACAAAATCCTCAAAAAGCTCAAGCAGTATAACTAAGAACTTCAATGTATTAGGACAAAAAATAAACTCAGAGGTGGACAACAGCAAGTTTCTACAACTTTCTTCTACTGTGTCCAGAATGCAGTGAGAAGGACCAGCTATCACAGCAACCATGAAATGTGACCTGAGCCCAGCGTGATGACTCAATTAAATAATCTTCCACTTACAAGTGCCGGGATCCCATATGGCTGCTCCATTTCCCATCCAGCAACTTACTTTGTGGCCTAGGAGGGCAGTGGAGGATGGGCCAAAGCCTTGGGAGCCTGCAGCCACGTGGGAGACATAGGAAAAACTCCTGGCTCCTGGCTTTGGATCAGCTCAGCTCCAGCAACTGTGTCCATCTTCCCTTCTCTCTGTAACTTTACCTTTCAAATAGCAATAAATACATCTTTTAAAACAAAATAAAATGTGACATACTGTCAATGTTTTAAAATTAATGTTTTAATTTTAAATTAAATATCTCCAAGATATTTGAAATAACAGTTAAGGACTTCAAAGTGACTATCATATCCAATGCGCTTAACTACAGATTGAGACAGCAAGAACTAGTATCCATGAATGTGAAATCATCTAATCTGAAAATAGAGAAAAATATTATTATAAGGATGAACAGACTCTCTCTAAACTGTGACAAACACTGAGTGGTCTGCTATGCATGTGAAAGGAAATCCAAAATGAAAGGAAAGGAAACAGGGAAGAAAAGTATTGGGGAAAAATATTCACAATTTTGGGGAAAAACACGAAACTTATCACACCCATGAGAAATAAAAGCTGAATGCATCCATAGTCATCGAAATCAAGTCACCAGTGAGTATCCAGGATGAAAAGGACACCCTACGTAATAAGAGAAAACACTTGACATACTTGAATTGTATAACAGAATGAAAGAAAACGGAGAAGAAAATGGAATGGCCTCTCTGCTGAAATAGATCAGAATTCTCTGCACAGCAAAATATTATTTAATGATAAGAATGCAATGAAGACATTTTCCAAATACATCAAAACTAAGAAGGGTCGTCCCTGAGATTAGCACTGTACACAATGCAGAAGACTTCAGATCTAAAATGTATTTTGTTGTGTTGTTCTTACCTCCTTTACATGTTCCTCTCATGTCATGACACATTCCTTTGCACAAGGTAGAAACTTAGTAATTCTTTTTTAAAAATCCAAGTTTGTGATTAACAGATGAAAAGTAGATTTGTACCAATTCTCTCGTCTATCAATACTTCAACCTCCTTCTCACAAAGGTTCTATAATATTTCTTTGTCTAGCACAGTTCCGTTTTCGCTGGTGTTCGGAAATTTTGATTCGTTTTTACTTTCCCAAAATTTTACTGAAATTACCTCAACCTCTAGAGAAGGGATGAGGTTTGTGACCTCCAAAGATATTCTTAACAACTTTCTTTAAAAGATTTATGACTTCATTTTATTACTGCTTGGAGCATCCGAATAACTGCCTTTCTGTTTAGACAAAAAAACACTATTGTGGTATAACATACACATATTTAAATATTCCTACCTTTGTTCTCTGACACAAGGCAATTTAAAAAGCATTAGCTTGTGTTTCTCTGGGGCAAGGTTTAAGCTATAGCCTGTAAGAAGGAATCATAGGACATTGTTTGCTGATGTGAGTTCTACTGGGCAAGACAAAAATGTTCTGTAGCTTGATCCTCCATTCTATGTTTTATTGATCTTAAAGGCAACCTAAAATGCAAACTCACAGAACAGAAAGATTTCTTGAACATTTCAGTAAAATGGTTTCTACTCCGTAACTGCCACTGGTGAATGCCCGAACAAAACTGTCTGTACTCTGAGTTCGTAACTCCTCATTCTCACTCTTTTCTACTACCCTTATTCCAATGTCAGTAACATTGTAGTGATTTCCCTTTAAACTTTTTTTTACAGCATTCCCCTCTTACCAAAGGCAGTCATTTTTTTTTTCTCATTACATTCCAACTCATAGGACCAGAGGGTAGGAAGGGAGTGGGGAGAGGTCAGGGGTCTGGTCTGGTGCAGCAAGTAAAGCTTTTCCCTGCTACACCAGCATTCCATGGGCACGAGTTCGATCTCCATTTGCTCCACTTCTGATCCATTGCCCAGTTAATGTGCTTGGGATAGCAACAGAAGATGCTTGGACCCTGCCACCCATGTTGGAGTCACGGAAGTCCCAGGCTCGTGATTTCTGTCCAGCCTTGACTGTTGCAGCCAGTTGGTAGTATGAACCAGTGCATGGAAGATCTCAATCTTGTTCTCTCTCATTTTCTGTAACTCTGCCTTTCATATAAAGAAATCTTTTTTAAAACTAATATAGGGCCCGGCACAGTAGCCTAGTGGCTAAAGTCCTCTCCTTGCACATGCTGGGATCCCATATAGGCATTGGTTCTAATCCCTATGACCTCGCTTCCCATCCAGTAACCTGCTTGTATCCTGGGAAAGCAGTTGAGAATGGCCCAAACCCTTGGGACCCTGCCCCCATGTGGGGACCCAGAAGAGGCTCCTGACTCCTGGCTTTGGATCAGCTCATGTCCAGCTGTTCAGGCCACTTGGGGAGTGAATCAGCAGACTGAAGATCTTCCTC
Organism: Ochotona curzoniae; assembly: GCF_017591425.1. NCBI lineage: Eukaryota > Metazoa > Chordata > Mammalia > Lagomorpha > Ochotonidae > Ochotona > Ochotona curzoniae. The sequence goes on from NW_024464920.1 coordinate 20,219,133, forward strand.
TCTGTCTCCCTTCTCTGTATATGTGCTTTTCCAATGTAAATAAATAAATCGTTTTTATAACAAAAAATAAGATGTTTTTAAAATCAGCTATTTATCTTCATTTTCCTCCTTGTTCATCAGCTTTTCATTTCATTATCTTTTTAAAAATACATTTATTTGAAAGGCAGTTACAAGAAGAAAGACAGAAAGTCTTCCATCTGTTGCTTTACTCCCCACATGACTGCAAGAGCCAGGATTGGTTCAGGATGAAGTCAGGAGCCAGAGGCTTCACCCGGGTCTCCCACATGTGTGGCAAGGATCCAAGCAACTGAGCCATCTCGGACTGCTTCCTTATGCACATCAGCGGGGAGCGAAATCAGAAACAGTTCAGCCAGGATTGAACTAGTATCCATCTGTGATACTAACACTGCAAGCAACAACTTCGCCCACTATGCAACAGTGCCAGAAACGTTATCTAGCTTTCTTGTAATTTAAAAAAATAGTTGTCTTTTCCTAATGCGACAGTGATACATCATTAAATTTCCTAATGTCAATCTTTCCTTGAAAAAACTGTGACACTGAATAACTCTGTGACTGAAAAGGGTTATTCATTTATTGAGCTGTTTAATCAATGATAGGACATTTTATTCTATTCAGTCATAAGAAGATTAGTGTATATAAGGAAAACATTTTTATCTCAGAGATATGCTAAGTATGGCAATGTTAGAGATGCTTCCTTTTTTCTATACAGCATCAGATACATATGAAAAATTTTTGGAAAAACTCTTTAATGAAGTTAACAATTTTAAAAATGTTTTTGTTCTCTGAATGATTAATAACATATTCATAATTTACTTATCTACTTCTACTATGAATGCTGGTGGTTGTTCAGAAAATTACCAATCCATGAAAATAGTCTCTTAAACTTTATTTGCATGTCTTGTTTTATGTCTAGAATTATTTTTTACCTCCTCTTGTCTGACAGTTTATATTTTACTTTGCTACATCTGCTTCATATCACAATCCCTTGTCTCCTCACAGATGCAAAAAAAAAAAAAAAAGAAAAAAGTCGTAAAGTGGAAAGAAATTGGGGGCCAGTATTGCAGCATAGTAGTAAAGCGTGAGGCCATGTGAGGCCAGCATCCCAGATGGACACTGGTTCAAGTCCCATCTGCTCCCCTGTTGATGCAGCTGCCTGCTAATGTGCCTGGGAAAGCACAGGAGGTTAGGACTCAGTACCCAACCAGAAAGACCGTGAGGAAGTTCCTAGCTCCTGGAGCTTCACATCAGCCTACTCTGACTGTTGCAGGTATCTGGGAGTGAAACAGTGGGTGGAAGAATCTCTTTATCTGTCTCTGTTACTCTGCCTTTTCAATACATTAAAAAAAAAAAAAACTACTTTAAAAAAGGAAAGAAATCACAATTTTAAACTTGTTTGTAAGTTATATTTCCCCTCTACAAGTTTATAAATGATCATTTTTATGTTTTGGTCCAATTATTTCCAGACCCATACTTTTTGTAAACTGTTCTCATCCTGCTGCATTCTTTATTTGAATAATTTATTAATTTGTTCTTTCATCCTTTTTAAAATAATGGTCTTTTGGTGTCAATGTTGTTTCGGAATGTATGTTTGGCTTCATCCTGCAAGTTCTTAATTTTATTTTACACCTAAGCATCTTATTAATGTATAATTTATCTAGTATTTGAACAGTTTTAGATACTTTGGAGATTTTTAAAGTCAAGTTTTTAAATTTCTGCCCTGCAGCTTTCTCTGCTTCAGATAGATTATTCCCTAGTGATGTTTGATAGTACAGTACGTCAAAAAGCTCATACAAATGGCATTAAAAGTTTGATTCAGTCAAGTGTGAAATCCAGGCACAGTGTTTTCATCTTCTGCGTCTTCCACGAACCTTTCACAGACCTCTGCCTGTAGTGAGAGCTCCCTGCACGGTCTTGATCCTAGCACCTTCCTTTTTAGCTTCCACAAGCACCATGTACTTTCATAATGTGCACATGCAGTGTCCAGAATTTTCATCCATCCTAGTCTTGGAGATGTAGCTGCTGAATTCTCTGCCCTCACCCCTCTCTTCTTGAGCTTTGCGTGGTTTCTAGGAGTACGTGGAAAGATAAGTGACTAAGACAATCTCTCTCGTTTTGGTTTTTTTTTTTTTTTTGGAGATTAAACTTATGAACTATTTATAGTCTTAAATCTGCTGTGGCAGAGAGGATATTTTTTCTGTACTAAAGCCTCTGCTTATTAAAATTATTATGCTTTTTATAGCACTGCTTTACTCCTAAAGTTAACGTTAAATTAAAATTTTTCATCAACTAATCTACTTTTAAGTTAATTAATGTTCAAGCATCCTGGGTCTACTCAATGTGTGATTAAAATTGGGAAAGTTAAATTGAGTTCATGCCCAGGGAATTGTACCAACAGTGATAGCTGGATTATGAGGCATTTGTTGGGTAATGCTATAGATAAACGGATCCAAAGAAGAATGATAATGTTTTTATATGAGTATTTTCAATATTTAGAAAACCAAGTAAATAAAAATGTCCTTTCTTTAACCAAGAAATTATTAGTTTTTCCTTATAAATCTCTTTCCTAAACTGTTTCTTTTGATGCTTTTTACAAAATCGGCCCAATAAACTTGCATATATGACTAAATTAAACTTGAAGTTTTAATATTTGAATTACAAAATAAAATACTTCTGAAAATGAGGAATGAAACAGGTCTATATAAGTCAATTTTAGAATATGAACATAAAAGATGTATTATCAAGTTCCCAGTTTTCATATCTTAGACTAGTGGGCACTAAATAAGGATTAATACACAAGATTTCCTCATATCCAAATTGTGGCCTCCAGATGTGGAATTTCATAGTTTCTCCACCTAGTATTCAAATCGACTCCAAAATTATAATGTTACGTTTATATCAACAAAGGTTAATCTGTCTCGTAATATGGTACTGCATGCACATTTTACACTAGCACACCGACATCATTACACTGCAAATTTGCTATCATCTGTTTGGTTACATTCCTTCACTGCATTTCTGTTACAATTTTGAGCACGTCATATTTTGTGTTCTTTTACATTCTTATTTCACAGTTTTTACCCTAACCTCCCATAATAGTTTACAGTCACTCTAAAAATTTTGTTTCTAAGAGTAAATTGTATGCTTCAGGCAAAAGTTCTATACAGCACATTTCTTACATTAATTTGTATGATGCCTTCACTAATGTACTTGTGTCAATCACTTTCAGCCTCACAGACCCAGTCACACATTTCCTTATTAATCATATTAACAAATTACTTGTGATATCAACTTTGATCCTTTCCTTTCAGGTCTTGACTTAAATGACTTCTTGGCAAAGACTTCCCTCCCTGCCCCGTTTACAAGTGTACACCTCCTACATCTTCCAACTTTAACCCGGGTATTCCGAACTGCAGTATACTCTTGTTTGTTTGTGGTATGTTTCCTCTTACTAGAATGCAAACTTTAAAATAACAGTGATATTATATTATATAGTAGGAATGCAGTAGGGCCCCAGGAAATGGTTGTTAAACAGAAAACAGGTCCCCAATTGAAGGGGAGGAAATATATGGAAAAAAAAATTGGTTATTAGGGGGACCAGAGGAACATTCACACAGTTAATCAATGGTGTTTTGAGTCAAACATTTTTTATTACATTACACAGTTCAGGACTTACATATAAAATCTTGAGACAGAGAGTAAGAATGAAATACTTAGTGCTCTGGAGTGATAATTTGATATATAGATTCAATGTGTTAATCATTCAATCAGGTGAATTAGAATGCCTGTCTGCTTAAGCAAGAAAATATTTTTGATTAATACTTAACAACTTTACACATTTCTGAGGCACAGTGTGATATTCCAGAAAATGTATATAATGTATACTGATCAAGTCAGCCTAATTAATGGTTTCCTTTCTTTTTCATTCTTTTACAGTCTCAGGCTTCCTTAGTTCTATCTGCTCAGAAACTACAGATCAGACTATTGTGAGCCATGAACTCTTGTATTCAATTCAGCTTTTACATTTTTAGTGAAATGAGAAGGTGAGCATGTGCTCTAAGGGGCGGGAATAGGTAGACCCCAGGAAACTGAATCAAAAGTGCTAGTGGTAGATTGGGTTGCAATTTTCCCCAGCTGTGTGTCTCATTCAGCCATCCTGACATGACTTGCTTTTCATGAGCAAAAAATACTCTGTGTGAACTACATAAGACATTTCTATCTCTATTGATTTTTCTTCCCTATCTTCCAGCATACATAGTACTTTGGGAAATAAAGACCCCAACTACAATTGCTTTCTTTACTGTTTCAGGTGCTCCTTAGTGTCTAATGAAGCGTCGTTCTATAACCATGCAGGTAGGGGGCTCAGCACAGAGCACCTGGAGTTAGAGCTCATCGTGGCACTTGTGACTAATGCAAGATGAAGCAAGCAGCAGTAACATGCCAGGTGGAGAGAAGTCACTTCTCTGGTTGATTACATCAAATTGCTTCCAATATAATCAACTGGGATACATTTACCAAATTGCCATTTAAATCATTATACAAAAGTTGAATTGATCATCTAGATGTATAGTTTAATATTATGTGTTCCATCTGTGTTCACAGTAGATATTTAATAAAAAGATTCATTATTAAATATGAAGGATAAGACAAACTAAAATCAGAATGGATTTTTATAATGTTTGACTTTACAGTATGACTCAAACAGTGCTCTAGTAAAATTCTGTTATTTATAAATGCATATGTTTGATTAGCGTAAAATTTGTGTTTAAGTATCCACTGAGAAAATTTAAAATTCAGACTAAAACGTATAACTGTCAACACCTGATTCTCTTTATGTCATTCTCCATTCAAAATTGATCACAGTTTGATTACAATTCAGTTTTAAATTTCCTCATTTTGAATTTCTCTGTTGCTGCCTGTCTGCCAGCTCCCGGCTCTGAATCGTACAGTACCGCGTTCTGCATCCGTCCCTTTTGATTCAGAAGTCTACCAACTGAATGTGATGACGTTTTACACAGTCCTTGATCCTACAGAGTTCATTTAAACTGTCTCGCCATTTTCACATTTCATTTCGAAGAGGAAATGAAAGATGGGGAAAATGTTAGCGTATTCTATATCGTTTTCCTAACCTTGGAAATGATGACATGACACATTGCAATAAAATGTGTTTGAGATCTTGGTGTAGTAACGTTAAAATGACATAAATGGCATGTACCATGACTGTCTTCTGTTAAACAAAAAATTTTGAATATCACCCACCTGATGTCACAGCAAAGAATGTTCTGTTGTTTGCATAAGCCATAAAGATTCATTTTCTCTCTGATATAAGGCATTATTCATACAAAATATAATATCAATAAATATATAGGTAAGCAAGTATTTGAGCTTCTATATATCAGAGGCAAGTACACCATGAAATGGGGACACACTGCAGGGTACACCTCTACTTCTGAATAAAAGGTGAACTCCCAAAGAACTGTTCAATACATCCCAACACTAGAATGCTGGACCTCATATCACTCCCTTTACCTACAGTGGCAGCATACATTTAAATAGCAGAATGATGGACTTGTGACTATTGCTGAGGGACTAAACTATTGTTGCAGTATAGGGGAAGACAGAATTAAGGGAGGGGAAGTCCCTGAACCTCAGGAAGTGTATCATGAAAAATGGAGTTTAAAAAATTCATTTTCTTCTGGACTATAAAGCTTGGAAGATTCATAGTCCTGGACAACATGCTACCTATATTTCACAATACTACATTACCATTCTTAGAACTATATCTAGAAACTATATTGACTCTGTTTTCCTAGCATTATAACACATTAATATGAGAACTGAAAAATAATTTTGTGAATACAGGTCCAAAGGAGTAAAACTAGAATATGAAAGAGAATCCATGCATACAGCAGCCCAATTGACAACAGAAAAAGATATGGACCAATTTACATGTCCATCATGATGACTGAATGAAAAAAATGTGGTATATGCACACACAGCAGGATACTACTCAGTCATGAAAAATGAAATCCTGCCATTTGCAACAAAACGGATGGAACTGCAGATAATTATGTTCAGCAAAATAGTGTGACTCAGAAAGATAAAGAATACATATTTTTCATTATTTGTGGAAGTTAGTATATATGAGGAGTATAAAAATTACATTATTTCATATCCAGTTATCCTCAAAATTCACCAGTTCTCTCTCACTTTCTATCCTGCAACGCCTGATGAGGATTATACTTAGTGCAGAAGAGTCAACCTACAAAACTGTCATTTCAGCTAAATCAAGTAACGCTGCCAAACTGATTAAGCCTGTGTTGTGGTATCATTTGGAGTTCTTGCCAGAAATGTAAATTCCCCTATGGTCTTTCAAGTGGGGATAAATGTAATACAATGAATTCAGTGATTCTGAGTTGCCAAGGAGAGCTTACAGCCAGACATTCCGGAGAGCACTCACTACTAAGCTTTAACAGCAGCCAAGAGAGACATGGAATTCTTCAGAATCACAGGCATCTTTCTTCAGCGTCCAGGTCACCATCACAGCAGATGAGCAATTTCCAGGTTATGTGGAGAAGCATCAAACAATCATGTATGTTGAGGCCCTAACAGATTTCCCTGCTGGACAAGAATGGTATTTTCTATGAGTATTTGATCGCTCAAACTTTGTGAACTCTGCTTGCTGGACTCTAAACCAGAAACATACTGGCTAAGGATTCTGGGAAATGTACGTCCTAGGTTTCCAGTACTGTGATGTGAAGACAATCCGAAAAATAAATCAGAGATCACGGTAATTTAAAATGTGTGTGTACAACACAGTCATTGCTTTGGCCATTTAACATGCATATAAGCCCTCGTGTGCATAGGTAAGCTTGTAAACAACAAAAATAACATTCTGAAATCCAATAAATTGCTTTTTTTATTCAAATAAAGAAATACTCGGTATCTTCCTGCAAAGAGAAATTCCTAAATGTCATCCATGATATTACCCAAACCCAAGAGTACATCCTTCTAATTGAGTAATATGTCCTTCTAGTCAAATAATAATTTTGATAACTTTAAACCAAATGCAACATTTATAAGGTTAGTGATCACCAGAATACTTCATAAAAATAGATCACTATCTTCAAATATGTTCATAACAAGCCATGTAATAGAGTATGCCTGGGTGCTGTAGTAATATCTGCACCTGGTTGTGCAGCAATAATTTATATTAAGAGCTTTATTTTTCTGACAATTGTTCTGTATTGCTTGTGCTTAACTAGCATTTCAGCTATTGACAGTTCTATATTTGTTCTAATGCTCTAACCATTCGTGGTCCTATCCGAAACTTCCTACCATCACAGAAGCTGGAACTGAGAATTTCCTGAATATAACTTTAGTTTCACACCTAACTCCATTGTGTATCCAAGAGCCTTTTTCCCTGAGGTGGCAGAATCAGTCATCCGTAACCCCACAAAAAACCCGTTGCTTGAATTTTGATTCAGTAGCATGAGCTCAAAAGGCTACCATCCCAACTGCCATAGAAATTCATCAGTGATATTGCAAAAATGCAAAGAATCATTATGAGCTATCATTACGAATTGTATACCAAGTAAGTTAGAAAATCTAGAATAACAGATACATTTGGAAATACCTAACTTACTAAAATTGAATTACCAAGACATAGAAAATCTGAACAAATAATCAATGAAGAGATTGAATCAGTAATAAAGATTCTCCCTAAAAAGTCCAGGATCATATTTCACTGCTGAATTCCAAAAACCTTTATGAAAAGAACTGACACCCTTCTCAAATAATTCAAAGAATTGATGGGAATGAAACTTTCAAAAATCATCCTAAGAGGTCAGCATTACATTAATTTTAAAACCAGACAAGGATACAGAAGTAAAAGAAAAACATCCACCAATATCCTTGATGAACATAGACACAAATCTTCAAAAAAAAAAAACACTATTAAATTAAGTCATAACCACATCAAACAGAATGATCACCTTAGCCATTGGGATTCATCCCAGGGATAGTTCAACATATGATAACTTCAGGAATTGCTGAGAAAGCACTTTATAAAATACTCATTCAAGATTTTAAAATTTTTACTAACTTACATATAAAGTATGGGACTGGTATGATGGATCAAATGGCTAATCCTCCACATCCAAGTACCAGCATTCCACATGTGCGCATGTTAATGCCCCAGCTGCCTCACTTCCCATCCAGCCCCCTGTTTGTGGCCTGAGAAAACAGCAGAGGATGGCCAAAAGCCTTGGGATCCTGCATCAGCAAGGGAGACCTGGAAAAAGCTCCTGCCTCCTGGCTTTGGACTGCCCAGCTCCTGCCTTTGTGGCCATTTGGGGAGTGAAGCAGTGGATGGAACATCTTTCTCTCTGTCTCTTGCCCTCTCTGTAAATTTGCCTTTCATTTTAATTTTAAAAATTAAATAAATTTAATAAAAAAATAAAAATTAAATAAAAAAAGAAAGTGACATGTACACGATGAAGCCCACAGCCAACATCTTGTTGACTAGGGGAAAACCCATAAGCTTAGGAGCTAGACTAGGAGGTCCACTCTTGCAACTGTTATTCAATATAATTCTAGAAGGTTTAGCCAGTGCCAAAAGACAATAAAATAAATAAAAGGCATGCAAACTGAAAAGGAGGAAACCAAATTATCCCTGTTTGCACATGATGTGATTTTTCTGCACAGAAGAACCAACAGATTCCATCAAAATAACATTAGAACTGATAGATGAATCCAGAAAAATAAGAATCAAGGCAACAAATCAGTATCATTTTTAGATATCAATAGTAATCTTGCTGATAGAGAACTCATAAGAGAAACCCTAGTCACAATACCTATACAAATTAAATATCTTGGAAAACTTAATCTAGGATAAGGAAAAGCTCTATAATAAAATTACTAAATAATAATGGAAGAAATGGATGAAGACACAAAAATTAGAAAGACCTTCCGCATTCATGGAAGAATTAATATTATCAAAATTTTCGCACTTCTGAAAGCAATTTACAACTTCAATACAATTCCCAAAACAATGCCAATGACGTGTTTCCAGAATTAGAATGCATATGAAAATGCAAAAGATCCCAAATATCCAAAACAATATTAAACAATTAAACACAAAGCAGGAGTGATCACAACACAACATTTCAAGACAGACTACAGAATACTGACATCAAAATAACTTCGTACTGGCTAAAAATAAGCTCAGACAAAGGAACGTAATAGAAACTCCAGAAACAAATCAGTACATTGACAATCACCCTTTAGAAAGTTACTGAAAACACTTCCAGGAGAAAGTATTGGGAAAATTGAATTTCTAAATGCAGATGTTTAAAACAAGACACCTATTTACCATCTCACTTTTAAAAAAATCATCTCAAAATGGACCAAAGAGATACATGTAAATAAAAGACGTAAAACTATCAAGTTATTTGAGAAACCCTCCAGGACATTGGTATAAGCAGCAATTTTTTTTGGGGGGGGAGAGGTGGATAAGACTCCAAAAGCACAGATTATAAAAAGAAAAATCGACAAATAGGTTTATGTCAAAGTAGGAGGTTTTGCATAGCAAAGGAAAGGACCAACAGAATGAAGAAACAACAGAGGTGAAATAATACTTGTAATCTATGCAATTAATGTAAAGTAGCAACCTAGATTATGTGAGGAACACAAGAAATGCAACATCACTAAAACATGCAGTGAAAAATGGGCACGGGGTCAGCATAGGCATGCTAATCCCCTGCCTGGAGGATGTACTGACTGCTCCGCTCCCAATCAACCACTCTGATTATGGTTTGGGAAAGCAGCAGAGGATGCCTCAAGTCCTTGGGCCAGTGCACCCATGTGGGAGATCTGGAGGAAGCTCCTGGTTCCCAACTTTGGATTAGCTCAGCTCGGGCCATTGTGGCCATTTGGAGAGGGAAGCAGCAGATAGAAGCCCTCTCTTTGTCTCTCTGTCTCTCCTTTTCTCTCTGTAAATCTGCCTCTCAGATAAAAAATATTTTGTTTAATATGTGTGCAAATTTGAATAGATAATTTTTGAAAAATTCAAATAGTCACAAGAAAATACATTCAGGATTACTTGCTGTCAGGGAAATGTAAATAAAAACCAGAGACATGTCATCTCACTGTAGTTAGAACCGCTATTATCAAAAAGTCAAAAATAACAAATGCTGAAGGGAATGTGAAGAATTGTTGGTGGGAATGCAAACTAGCACATTCATTGCAAAAAACTGTGGAGTTCCACCATGGGGAGAAGGTTCGGGAAGGGGTGGGGAAATCCCAGTGCACATAACACTGTGTCACATAATGCAATGCAATTAATAAAATTTTTTTAAAATGTGGAGTTTCCTGAAAAAGTTATAAATAGGTCTACCAAAGGATCCAGCTACCCCACTTCCAGCAATATATCCAAAGGATATGCATTAAGCAAGTCAAAGAGACACATATACTTCCATGTTTGTTATAGCACTATGTGTTTAGAGCAAAGATTTAGAATTAACCTAGATTTCCATCAATGAATGGACATATTTTTTAAATACAGTATATATACACAATAGGTTATTCAGCCACAAAAAAATGCAGTCCTGACATTTGCAAGAAAATGAGTGAAAATGGAGATCATTATGCTTAGTGAAATAAGCCAGATGAAGAAAGGTAAATAACACAGGGAGGCAGTTTATGTGAAAGTTAATATACACACAGAAAAACTATGAATGAACCTATACAAGTTGCTATACAGATATTTGTAAACACAGTTTTCATTTAATTATATATCAGAATTAATAATATAGCCCTCTTTCCTCATTTTATTTCTGTCATGATTCCTATATAAAGTGCTGTTAATACATTTACCACTATTTTCAAAATATGGTATGCATGCATATATGCAAAATATTTACATATGAAGTGAGTATGGAAAATGTTAAAAAGTGTTAAAGCTAAGACATAAAATTTTAGCAATAATTTTTTTCTCTTTGTTCCATATAGAATTTCTCCCTTAGAAGCAACAAATTTAGTACAACATTGGACAGGAACTGGGGTGATGGTAATGAGAAAAGTGACTTCCACATACTCCCTTGATTCTAGATCCATGAATTCTCACTACATTTTTGTCGATAGCATGCCTGTAAGACCAATGAATCCCAAGGGTACTGATTTATCCACTGCTATCTTACAGACACTCAGTTCCTTGATTTTAATCAATATTTAAGATTCTATCACAGGGAGTAAAGCATCCACTGAGCTCAAGGGTGCTGCTCCTAGCAGATCACATATTAAAAAGGAAAAAAAAATCCATATTCATAACTTCTGACCCGAAGAGCTCAGATTGGTGCCCTTGATATGAGATACACATTCAGTGTAATCAATTTTGTCCCCTGGTGACTGGCTGGTCCTGGGAAACCATGTCATATTGGACATTTAGCTTTCATCTCAGTTCTTAGCAAGCTAATCCTTACTCAGCAAATTGCTTGGCCAGATTAGCCTTTGAGTGTGTTACACCCCTAAAGCTTAATTATTGCATCACTTCCATTGGAGTTTCCTCGGACACTTTGTTCTTGAATTTATTGAGCAATCACTGGTATGGATGTTGAAAGATGCTGGTATCCACCACACAAGTACTTTACTTATCTGTTTACTAATAGCCTGCTTTGAAGTAAATGCCCTTGAGTGAAATTCTGTATCTATAGGATGCAAATATCTTTATGGTCATTAATAAACTAAGAGTTCTCAAGTGCCTTCTCTGACTACTCCAGTCAATGCTGCCTCCACATCCATGACTGTTTAGTAAATTCATTGAGACTGTCTTTTCTTGGGAACATATCCAGATATCTAGCCATCTCCCATACCAGCAAAGCGAAAAAATAAACAAATGTTCAGTGCTCTACTGGTTAATAAGACGCCCTTACCCTATTGTGTTCCATAACTTCAGTGAAGATATTAGTTTTATGGTTGTTTATTTCTGACTTGTTGCAGATCTATTTTCAGTGTTTATAAATCAGCCTGAAAATGTTCTTTCTTTTGCAATTCATTTCAGGAAACTATGAAGTTACGCGTGCACGCTGACGGAGAAGGTGGAATGTGCCTGGCCTGCAGACCCTAAGGCAGCATTTTTTTCACTGGGCGTGTGTACACATTATAGCGACTTGTCTGTAACTTGGAGACAATGTTACCATGGCATAGGAACTTGGAATTTTAGAAACTTAACTGAGGGACCAAGCTCCCAAAATTTCATGGAGATTATCTCCTATGATCTGGCATTTTAGGGTATTTATTGATTCCAAAATACCAGGTCCAACAAGATGCAATAGTGTAGCAAATCCAAAACTCTTTGAGTTGGAGAGAGGGGCCAGGTTCCTGAGCATTCCTTTGCAGAAGGAGATAATTAAAATAATACCGATAAGTGAAATTGTTAACTAGCAGTCTTCTCTAACTGATTTAACTTTAAAGACAGGTTATAAGGTTTTTATTAGTATAAGTCATTATTTTAAAGAAGATGAAACTGAATGAGAAAGGGAAACATTTTCCTATCTAATACACAGATCTGCTAAACAAAAATAGATGAATAAAGGTGTGAAGAGTGTTGATTCAAAAGAATAATCACATAGAATGGCAAAGGGCAGTAAGACAGGGAAATCATGAGAATTCAATCTGACATTTAGGGAAACAAGTTGTAAGTGAGGATAAGTAAAAGAGGAAAATGCAGTGATTATATACAATGTTAATGGAATCCATTCAGATTCCTCTACCTACATTTTTACTTTTTCAAAATTAAGAAATATAAAATAAATTCACAGTGGTAAAGCATTTATTGTTGGTATAGCATTTTTCTACACTGTTACTGCCAAAAATTGTGGATTTTACTCAAAATTTAAATTTCAAATGTGCCCAATATTCATCTTTACTTAGATGTTTAGAATTCCAATATACTGATTTCTAGCTGCCATTCTAGAAAACACTGAAGCATCTCTGTTGAATAATTCAACATCATTCTCTCTTAGCAAAATGAGTGACCTAAATACTACTGTTATTAATTAGAAAATATCACTGGTTTTAAAAATAACTTTCTTAAGTTTAGCCAAAACAAGTTAACTATAAAAGCATAAATTTTTCCACTTTTTTTCAATGTAAAGTTATTCATTTGTTTAGAATTTTCAATTTTGTACTTTACTATCTTGTTTTACAGTGTTAGCTTAACTTTATTACTTTGCTTCTACTTTATGATGTGTATTCGATGGTGTATATTTTATATACATGTAACAGATTTTTTTGTATTTATAATTCATTTCCAGGAGCTTTATTTTCACTAAGCTTAAGCATTATAATCACACAATCTTAAAATTAAAATGTTGCAACTGAAAGAGAAATATCATTAAAAGTATGTATTAGGCATTTGCTTTGGAACCATACCATGTTGAATACAATACAAACCATAAATTGCCAATGTCATCAGGTAATGCATTTCTAATTCATAAACAACATTGAATTTTTCCTTATTTATATATTCATGTATAAAAAATTAATCTCATTATTTTAAAGTTGATTTTCTATTCCACAAAATCTTTTACATTTAATAACAACAATTATGTAAATGTTGACATAAGACATTAAATCATGTTATTGGCAGGTTTATTCCACAAATTGATAACTATTGTATCTTAAATTACACCTTTGAGATATAATGTTCATACCATAAAATTCAGTCATTTATTATTTTTTAAGATGCATTTTTATTTATCTGAAAAGCAGAGTTACAGAGAAAGAGAGAGAAGTTGACTGATAACTTAAATGTCTCCACATTTGGGCTATACAAATAATTCTCCCAGTGAGCATTCATATACAGCTTTGCATGCTCATGTGTTCTCATTGGTTTTAAATTATGGAAGGAGTAGAGCTGCCACATCACATAATAAATCCATACTTAATAGAAAGTTCCAAAATGTTTCCTAAGTGGTTCTACCATTTTACCAATAATCAGCAATCAGGAGGGTTCCAAATTTTCCACATTCTAATCAACAGTCTATATTTATCTACTTGGGTTTTTTTTTTCTATATTGTGGTTCTAATTTGCATTTCTATCTGGACTATCTAAAGCTCCTTTTATAAGTACACACTTTTATTTGCTTGTATTCTTTGAAGATATGTCTATTTAAACTTTTGTCCATTTTTCTAACAAACTGATTTGTCTCTTATCATGTTGTAAGAGTCACCTATCCTTGTTACAATTCTCTTACCATGCATTTGTGGTTTGCAAATGTGTTTTCTCATTTTCAATGGTCTTTTAAACTTTATTTATCATATTTTAAAGCAAAAAGCTCTTCATTTTGATGTAACTGAATTTGCCTCCTTTTGCTTTTACTGGTTGTGAATTTGCTATCTTACTTTTTTAAAAAATGATTTCATTTTTATTGGAAAGTAAGATATACAGAGAAAAGGAACAACAGAGAGGAAAATCTTCTGTTTGATGATTCACTCCCCAAGTGCCCACAACAGCCAGAGCTGTACCAATCCAAAGGCAGGAGCCTCTTCCGGGCCTCCCACGTGGGTGCAGGGTCCCAAGGCTTTGACCACACTCTACTGCTTTTCCAGGCCACAAGAAGGGAACTGGGTGGGAATCGGGGCCACCAGGACATGAACCGGGGCCCAGATGGGATCCCAGGCATGCAAGGCAAGAACTTCTGCCACTAGACTACCAGACCAGGACACTATCCTACGTTTAAGAAACTGTTGCCTAATCTAAAATTATGAAAATTTATTATGTTTACTTACAATAAATTTATAGACCCAATTATTGCATTTAGGTCTCTGATGTGTTTTGATTTATTCTTTATATATAGTATGATGTGATAGGGTTGTTAATGTCATGCTCCTGGTTAGGGACATCCAGTTGTCCCAATATCATTTGTTGAAAACACTAAGCTGTTGATGGCTAGAGCAGCACTAGTATTTGCCTGTTACTCATCTACAAAGTATACACACATTTGGCATAATATGTAAACAGATCTACTAAAAACAACGTATCAGTGTAAATAAATTATAGCATTCTAGGGCAAAATAAAAGGATCTAGGCTCAAAAATCATTTTTAATGTCATGTGGTAAGAAAATGTATTACTTGGATTTCTGTAAGTTATTTTCCATGATTACTTCTGATTTTTGCCAAGTTCATACTCTTCCTGAATATTCTTTTTTTCTGCTGTCAACTGGCTCCTGGCCTAAATTGCCAATGAGAGGCAGTCATGTGAGAAATGGAAATCAGTCCTGATTCTAAAAATGTCTTACTACTCTCAGGGCAGCAGCGGATACATCTGAGTTTTCACAGATGTGAAGTTTTTGCAAGAGCCTCTAGAGATTTGGGGGCAGATTCTCTGCCTTGGGCTGCCATAAAAATATGAAGCAGCTATCAACATATGAGGGCACTTTGAAAAGTTAGTGAGAAAGTGGAGAGAAATGGTACATTTATGTTGGTGTAAAAAATTCTGAAATCCAGGCATATATCTTTTAGTATACACAGGTTCATGTTCTTGTTAAAGACCTCTCACACACAGTGGATCCTGGTACGTGCCATGACCACCTAATGCTCAGAAATCTAGCAGAGCGCCTGCAAGCTGTGGTGGTTTTCCCAATCTTCACTCCTCCAACGTATGCCACGGCTTCCCAAGCTCCTATGTTCAATCCCTTCCTGTTTAGATTATTTACAGTAGCACTTGTTTTTTTGGAAGCCAGACTGATATATTGCTGTTGGTAGACATGTCAGTCATGTTTTTGACTGTTGTGAAATCAAAGCTGTATGCACCTATGAGAATACTTTTTTGCACAAACTCTTACAGGAAGCTGTACAAATCCACTTTGTTCCTTCCCATGCTACTGTCTCCATTGCCTGAATATTGCTGTGGCCTCATCTGTGATAGCTTTAGGAGAAAAAAGTTTTCACCCACGTTCTTCATAAAAGCAACATGTTCTCACATGTGGCATAAAGGGGTCTAACTTATTTTTTTCTGAAAAGTCACAACCCACAAAATGTTGTTGCTATTTTATCAAACTCTTCTTAGAAAATATCTGGGAGCTTCTCTGATTTCTTCTGGGAGATTGTATTTTTTGGAGAATATTTCAGTTTGTCTTAAGTTTTACTCTGGAGAAAGAATATGTAGATGGCTATTTTCTGTTTATTGCCTTCCCAGCCAGTTGTCTAATTCTGTCTCTACAACACAACCTGGTACTACAACCAAGACTTAGAGATAAATGCACTGATTTCAAAAGTTGATATTTTCAAAGGCCACTGTTTCCTGAGAACCAGGCATGTTCTAGATACTGTATGAAGTATTTTCATTGTGATAGCTTGGTGATTTTTAGTACACATTATGTGCATGGCACTTAGCGAAGGGCTTTTAAATCACAATCAGATAAAAATCTGTGAGGTAGGCCCTGTTATCATTGCCATTTTAATGATAAAGAAACATGCTTAAAAGAAAGGTCACAGAACATTCTTACTCAGTTACTGTGCAGCAGAGCTTGCTCCCTAAGCCATGCCATGCGACCCCGCAGCCCGTATTTTTGTATTTGATTCTGTGACCTACTTTTGTGCAATGTATTAACAGAAGTTTATAGTTCTGTTCTGTGTCATTCCAATTCATCTTTTACTGCCACAGGGTTACTTTTTTTTTCCAAAGCAAATACTACAAAGTCACCTCTTGCATATAATTCTTCAATGCTTCTCTATATCTACAGGTGCACTGTGCCACCTATATTCTTTAAGCTTAACTTAGAATGCACGTTGTGTGAAAGGATTCCTTTAATTTATTTCCCTCTACTTCCTCTAGACTTCATCTTATCTGGGTGCATATGTTTAATTCACTGCTTAATATGCTGCTTCAGTGCCCACATTTGGTATCACGGAGTTCCTGCTGCAAATCCTGGCTCTCGGACCAACCCCCAGATCCTGTTAAGGTGCACCCTGGAAGACAGCTAGCTATGATGATCCAAGTACTTGCAAACCTGCCACCCACATGAGCGACCCAGATTGAGTTTCTAGCTCTTGACTCCAGCCTGGCCTTGCCCCTATTGGTGTGGGCATTAGATAATTATGTCAACAGATGGAAGATCTCTTTTTTTGTTTGTCTGCTTTTCAGATAAACTAATCATTTGTGAAGATTCAATATCTTGTTCTGATTTCTTTTCCCTCTACGTGGAATGGTTATATGATTGACAAACTGGTTTTCAGATTCTGCATCAAAATAACTCCTTCTTTATAAAGGCTTTTATGATTCACTTTCCTTAGCAAGACTTGGAAAAGGTTCACCTTCCTTGTTATGGTTTTTTACACATTTTACAAGCAAATCGTTTTTATAATGACCATCAGGATCACTCCAGAAACCCCTCAAAACAAACTAACAACCAACCAACCAAACAAACAAACAAACAAACAAAAATCTAGAATAGATAGAGAACAACAAGGAAAGCCTAGAAACAGACAGGAAGCAGTCAGCGTGACTCATTTATATCTTACTAGGTGAGACACAAAGATTAGTTACTCCTCACTGGGGCATTGAAAATTTCTCTGCACACACCTCCATAAAACTGTTCTGCACCTCAACTGATGATATATGTCTTGTTAGAGTTATAAGCCAGTCTAGACTTTCTGAAAAAAAAAAAAGCCAGATTCACCAAAATTACACTTTGATGCTATAAAAAGCTAAATACTACACTGAAAATAGACACGAGTCAACTGAATGGTAACCTGTAGCCATTTTAAGGTGTATAGAATCCGGTTGTGTATAAACTAAAATCGAAACGTCAGTGAAGAAGTCACAGGATGTGGTTAATAACTTGCATTTTCTTTTTCTTTTTTTTTTTTTTAACATATTGGTACTCAATACTATGTCCACTAATTCCATAACGTTATAAATTGTTGCTGATGTTTTGTTGGGGCTTTTGGTTGATGGGGATGATACTCTGCAGGTTCTGCGTTCAGACCAGAGAAGGTCTCCCCAAGAAGCCGTTGAACTTATCTGGACAATAAGATGCTGGACTCTATGCTTGGTATATGCTTGCAATGAAAGAATCTCAACTGAACTTGAACTGTGGCAATGCAGCAAGGTGGAGAAATCCACCAGGGGGCGGTTTGGGGAGGGATGGGGGGAATCCCAGTACCTATGGAACTGTATCACATAATGCAATGCAATAAAAAAAAAAAATCAGAGAGCATAAACCCTATTTCCATCTCTTACAAAAATTTCTCAATTTCTCTCTTCTTCACTTGTCATTTGAGGGATGATAGCAGAACCCCTTGCACACATCTTTTGTGAAAAAGAAATAAGATGATACATGTCAAAGGCTCAGTAGAATGTCTACCCCACAGGAAATACTCATGAAAATGGGGTCTAACATTATTGTATTTTTATAGCTAAACTTTACAAAAATATGAAGTTAACCCATGGACATTTCGTTGACTTTCAACTGTGACATTACGTTGTTGATCAGTCTAGCATTTACTCTGCCAACTGTTTAAGACAGGGTGTGTGCTTATGACCAGAGGAGACCCTAGTAACATGTGACATGGTTTGTTAACTAATATACATTTCCTGCTCACCTTCTTCTTAGATTGTAACTGATGTATATTTGAAGAGTTTTATGCACCCAATGTGAAAGCAGTTTATTAGGATGATGTACATATAGTTTGCTATTTAAATAAGTGTGGCTGGGAAGAAGAAGATGAACTGCATTTTCAGTTGCTCCATGGCTTGGAAGGTGCTTTGCAGCGGGTAGAAGAGGATACCTTGGTGCAACCACACAAGCTCTTTGACTATCCTGTTGGTGCAGCAATGTGTCAGTACACATTGATGCCATGTCTTCACTGACAAGAAGAAATGATACACTGTGGACTTGTGGACTTGGGATGTGCCCTCAGTTAGGGAACCCTTAGTGAGGGATAGCATTAAAGTAGCCTTATGTTCATAATCTGACAGTAAATATATGTCAATGCCTTAGTACTCTTACCCCAAAACATAAAAGAACATACGGCAGATATGGAGTCATGTCCATGACCTGAGTAATATAACTAAGCCCTGGAAATACTGTATGTTTTTACTTTCACATTCTTAGCGATAATCTTGCCCACACCAGATACTGGTTAAAAGTTAGTTAAAGAGAGAGACAATGTGGTGGGGAGGAATGGAAAGAGGAGAGACTTGGGAGAGAGGAGAGAAAGGAATGATAGAATGGAGGATGACAAGGGGGATGATATAGAAGTGACATTTCTTCCTTCTTACACTATACTCATCTTTCATGTTCCTTCTGCCAGTCTGTCTGGATTAATGACTGCTGAAAACAGCCCACCTCCCGTTTGGTATTGTTACCCTGAACACTGTTTTTATTGCAGTCCTTGTCTCCCAGTGCTATTGTGGGCAGACCCACCTAAACCTTTGCCAGACTGATAAGAAGAAGACACAATATTTCACAATATTCTCTCGAAATTGGGAATATCCATGTTACGTTGTTCAAGTTCATTAAAAATGAACAAAAGTAATGAGTATCTGTCACTTTCCGATGGAAACATTTCAAACGGAGAAACCAAAGTCAGGCTCACCTCTCCTGCCCAGGCAAATGTGGAAACATCAAATTGAAACAGCGATTTATTCATTAATCAGAGGAACTTCTTTAAAACTTTGAATTCTTCAGTTATTTTGATATGCAGAGCTGCACTGCTAACCTATGTTGCATGACAACCAAAGTGAGAAGTAAACTTAACTTGGTCTCCTTACAGTTTTGGTAAGTCTAACAAACCGTATAGGCTTGATATGAACTCTTCACCCTTCAGCCAATGAAAAATTCCATTAGGGAAATTTACTCAGGGAACAGAAACTTTCTAGACTTGATTGTCATGAGGCTGGTGGCTTTGCACAGATCCTCAACTTCGCTGAGTCCTGGTTTGACATCACAGGACTAATCAGTCTCCCTCTGCATGTTTTGGCAAAACTTCTTGATCAATGTCTACACTCGTAGACTAAAAGGAAGAACTAGGTTGCACGCATCAGGTCAAATTACAATCACATTTATTTGGCTTATAGTAGACAACTACCCCAAGTGCAACAGCCTCAAATTCTACCTATTTTCATTTTTCTTCTAATCAAAGTCACTCCAAATGACTCAAAGACTTTTTCTCCAATCCAACAGCCTTCTGGCGAACAATTTTACTCCTGCAAATTAGTTGCTACTAATTGGATTTTGTTGGTTCCTGGTATTCCTATTTTACTCAGTTTTACTGAACTCCTAACATCTGATGCATTCCAGAGTTCTTTGACTTCTATTTAGTGATTGGCTTGGGTCCCCTCACAGACTTTTAAGGAACACAGAATGTTGGTATGTTTCTCTTCTTCCTTTTTCGTTTAAAGAAAGAAATGTGATAGGGGGCTGGTGTTGTGGGGCAGCAAGTTAGGCTGCTTCTTGACACGCCAATGTTGCAGGAGACTGAGGTTCTTAGAATTCTTTCAAAAAATATTTATTTTATTGCAAAGTCATATATATAGAGAGAGAGGAGGAGAGACAGAAAGGAAGATCTTCTGTCCATTGATTCACTCCCCAAGCAGACGTTAAGGCCAGAGCTGAGCCAATCCAAGGCCAGAAGCCAGGAGCCTCTTCTGAGACTCCCACATTGGGTGCAGGGTCCCCAGGCTTTAGGCCATCCTTGGCTTTCCCAGGCCACAAGCAGTGAGCTGGATGGGAAGCGGGGCTGCCGGGATTAGAACCAGCACCCATATGGGATCCTGGTGCATTCAAGATGAGGACTTTAGCTGCTAGGCTACCACACCAGGCCCAGTTCTTAGGATCCTTTTTTCTCTACTGGGTTCGCTAGTTTTGTTTTCATGAAAAATAGGGAGCATGGACAAGAAGGATGTGTAAAGGAGAAGAGGCTTATTATAAAGGAGAAAAAGAAGAAAGAAAAGCAAGAACAAAAGTGAAAGAGGATAAAACAAAAACAAAAACAACAAAATAGCATTAAGAGGAATCCTTTTCTTATTATTCTTATTAATTACATTGCATTATGTGACACAGTGTTATGGGCACTGGGATTCCCCCCCCCCACCCCAAACCCTCTCCCCATGGTGGTGGACTTCTCCACCTTGCTGCATTACCACAGTTCAAATTCAGTTGAGTTTCTTTCATTGGAAGTATTTACCAAGCATAAAGTCCAGCGTCTTATTATCCTAGTGGGTTCAACGATTTCTTGGTGAGACCATCTCTGGTCTGAAGGTAAAGCCAGCAAAGTATCATCCCAATCAATTAAAAGCCGCGACATAAC
Source organism: Ochotona curzoniae (assembly GCF_017591425.1). Lineage (NCBI taxonomy): Eukaryota > Metazoa > Chordata > Mammalia > Lagomorpha > Ochotonidae > Ochotona > Ochotona curzoniae. The sequence continues at coordinate 20,240,468 of NW_024464920.1, forward strand.
ATCAACAACCATTTACAACCTTATGGCATTAATTGACATGGTATTGATTAACAATATATTAATAGGAAAATGCGGGTTCTTAACTACATCCTGTGACTTCTTCATAGACATTTCAATTTTTGGTTTATATACAACCAGATTCCATACACTTCAAAATGGCTATAGATTACTATTCAGCTCTCTCATCTATTTTTATTTTAGTATTTAGCTATTTATAGTGTTGAAGCATGATTTTCCTGAACTTAATTATTTTTCAGATGGTCTGAACTGGCTTATAACTCTAGTAAGACATGTGTCCTCAGTTTAGGTACAGAACATTTTTTTAGGATGGGTGTGCAGAGAAATCCCCAATACTCCAGTGAGGTGTAACTAATATTAAGAGGAATCCTTAAAGAATGCAAAGTAAAAAACAAGAATTCTCAGTAGTCCTTAGAGAGGGTACCTAAAAGTGCAAGTGTTTTGAAGGCTGATTGTCTAGTGTGTTACAGGCTGTAAAAGGGGATGTTTGGTCTAGATAAAGTATGGTTTCTCATCGGTTGATTTGATGATAAATCAAGAATCAATAGAAGCGTCCTGCAGGATAGCTTGGTGGCTAAATCCTCGCTTTGCATTAGCTATATCCCAAATGATAGGCTGCATATGTCCTGGCTGCTCCATTTCCCATCTAGCTCCCTGCTTGTGGCCTGGGAAAGCAGTTGAGGATGGACCAAAGCTTTCGGACTCTGCACTCATGTGGGAGACCAGGAATAAACTCCTGGATCCTGGCTTCAGATGTGCTCAGCTCTGGCCATTGCGGCCACATGGGGAGTGAGCCAGCGCACAAAAGATTTTTCTCTCTGTCACAACAACACAGAAGGACCTTGACTACAAAAAATAACACATGACATCAGCATCACCCACACAAGTTGACTGCTAGAATTGTCTCCAGTGGGGAATGGACCCCAGGTCCCTGTCTACCCAGACAGGTCCCTGTCTATCCTGCATCAGACGGTTGCTCCAGTTGTTGAACTTCTCCCATCCCTGTGGGAGACCTGGATGTACTTCCTTGCTCCCGGCTTTCACCTGGTCCAGCTCCAACTACTGGGGCCACTGAGGGAGTGATCCAGTGGATGTTAGCTCTGTATGTTTCTCTCTCTGTGTCAAAATAAATCTTAAAACAAAAAGTGTGTGATAGGAACAAGGCTGATTCATTACACCCAAAATACATGTCTATGATTCAAAACTAAATTAGACAGAGCAGGCAAAGAGCTGTAATTGTTCTCCTACACAGGTAACCTTTAAAATCTTTGAATTACTCATTTATTTATTCATTAAATAAGTATGTATTTCATGGTCATAAGAGTTCAAGTACTTTTCTGTCTTGAGAAGTCCTATCCTCATGAGACCACCAGATAATAAACAGAAAACCAAATGGACTAATAATGTCAGAAAGCAACAGGGATTACAAATAATTTTTTTAAAAAAATAGAAGGAAGTGATAAGCAGTACTTCAAAAAAGTAGGACCTAGAATTGAGAGTTATGGTATGGATGCTGTAGTGCAATGATAAAGGCACAGCTTAAAATGCCCATAACCTATACTCTGGTTTCTCTTCAGAGCATATAAATCTTTCACCTTTTAAAATGCCAATAACCTATACTGGATTGTTAGGGTCCAAGTCTCACCTCCAGTTGCAATCTAAATTCCTCCTGATGTGCGCCCTGAAAAGTAGCAGGTGGTGCTCAAGTGCCTGAGTCTCACCTTGGAGACTCACTGAAGTCATGAGCTCCTGGCTCTAACATGGCTCAGTTCCAGTTCATATGAATAAGTGGTTTCTTGGTAAAACATGGAATATTCAGGGGAGATTCTTATCTTATTTCTGTGATTTTGGAATATTAGTAGGCTCCTTTGGGTGACTTTATGCTGTAATAGATAATGCACAAAACAAAAAATATAAGAGAGACTGCCTTCAAGATTGTGAAAAATCAAATTGTAAAATAAATTGATTGCAGTCCAATAATCTGATCAGTCCATTCCATCTTGCCACCTGCCCATCTTCCATCCACCTTGAAGACTGAACCTTCAACCCTGTTCCAAACCCAATCAAAATTAATTCCATCAGAGCAAGATGGATTTAAGCATGCAGTGGATCACACTGCCATCTGATTGCCTGCTTTGGCCTCCAAGCAACGCTCCAGGCATGCAGACTTGTGAAAGCAATTCTCTTCAGATCTGAGACCGCCATCGGTACAATATTCACTTAACACTCTCATTTCTATCATAGTGCTTTTACTGACAAATGTGAAAGGGAGAATTATTCTTATCAAAGCCTATTTTTTAAAAGTCAATGAGAAGAAACTCATGTGCTTTGTAGTACCAATGTGTTCTGTGCTGTGTTGACAGCAAATGAAGCAGTCATCTAGAAAAGCTTCCTATGTGGAAGCAACGGGTCAACAAACCTTAAGATAGAGAGCGTGAACTCTGTGAGTGTTTGGAGGGCACTCACTGAGCCCCACTGGAGAGAAAATATGAAGGTTCTTCAGCTGTACTCCTCACATATGGTCATGTTGCACAAGTCGGGCACTTTACCAGGGCATCAACATTTGACTTTGCTTTACAGCCTTCAGTTACATTCAAGTCATTCTCTGCAGTATTCCCTGGGATGTAAATTTGGAGATCTGAGAAGTAAATACCCACTCCTAAAAGAGCTGGAAGTGTTTATTTATAGACTTCCCCAAATCAGGTAGAGTATCCTGCTGCAGCTACATTTAAAAAATTTTTTAATGTATGTAAAGAATATAAAGAACAGAACAGAAAGAATTTAAACAAAGGATTCAGTCATCTCGGATTTTAAAGACCTTTCCTTTGATGAGTGAAGAAAAGATAATGTCAACCCTGAGATGCAATGAAAGGAAGAGCTGAATGCTAGAACTCAGAACACAGGTTCAAAGTCTCTGTCGATTAGCCCCTTAGGTCACCGCATAAATTAAGCCATTCCCCACGGGTTGTCTCAAAACAGCAGATAGTGTACTAAGGCAAGATTTAGAAACTGTTTTTTTGTTTATGTGTGGGTTTTTATGCTTCTTTAGATAACTCAAACAGTGACTTATTTTTCCTCATCTTTTTATTTGAATCCAGGTTATAAAATTAACCTGAACTTTACATTAGACATTCTATAGCCTTGTGAAATCTCCCAATATGACACAGTTGAAAGTGAATTATTATGTGAAGTATGCTTAGAATAGTAAGCTGTACAAAGAAATGTAAATTGTATTGACATTTATTGATAAATTACTCAAATATTCATGCATACATAGAAAATGTTGAATGTTTGCAATCAGCTAATTGTTAACCAATTACCAGTTAATATGCAGAGATACATTATTCAGTATTTAGTTATGTGAATTGTATCTGGGAAAAATAAAATATAAGCCCCCAAGGCAATTGAAAAGCCACTACATTTTAGGATTATCAGATAAAGTCTAAGGTGATAAATACTGCCATCAAAACACCTGGGAAACCATTATTTCTAAAAAATAAATTGTAAACTAAGCGTGATTTCATTCTGCAGAACTTTGGAGCTATAAATCAATTTATGGTGTCTTCATTCATTTAGCCTACTGTTCGCTGACGTCCTCCTTTGCCAAGGACCTGATGGTAACACTCCCTATGTATTTCACAGGGACTGTCAGAAGATAAATCAGATATTACATATGAACATGCTCTGAGCCATTTGAAAGAACATGTGCAATCATTGTTCTTTTTAAGTAACTATACTTAATATTTATTATTTAAGTCAAAACTATTATAATGCACGTCCCAAAAGGGAATCAATAATATACCACATCATCTTCTCATTAGGATGAATCAGAATAGTATTGATTTTTTTGCTCCAGACTTCATCGTTGTTAGACCACGCAAGTAAATCCTCATGGGCCAGAATTCACCGAATATTTTCTAGGCTATTAAGCTTAAACTCGGAAACATAACCACATCTCCCTACTCCATGTTGCAAATAGTAAACAATTACATCAATAGCTATCCGGATTTAACAAATTGCAACCTTAATAATAAATCCTACATGGCATTGTGTTATTCTATTTAATCTTAATTGTATTGTTTTCAATCAACCATTTTACCTATAGACAGAAATAATGATGCAAGTTATTAGAATGAATAGAAAATCCATTGATTCCCTCCATCAGAATAAGCAGTTGTGTGCAATAAGGACAGTTGTAAGGATTATAAAGACATAACTGTATCTGGGTTGAATTTAGTGTCTTCTATGGTATTAGTACGTTTTGGAGGGGAGTCCCAGCTGGGCTCAACCCCTAGTTGAACTGTGGGTATTCATGGTTTAAGGTCATCAATAATCAGAATGAATGCAGATTAAAATGAAAAACTGAATTTGATTCTCATTACCCTGGAGAATAGACTTAATAGCCTGGGAATGGACACTGTACTTGCCTGCCTAACAGATCTTTGTTTTGTGCTGCCACGATATCTTGTCTATGGTAATACTGTCACTTGAACAAGTAAATGATCCAAACAAAAACAGGTATCGTTTCAAAAGGTCAAAATACAGATTGTGCACTTTCACCACAGCAACTAGAATAGTGGCTGTAATGCAAAAGGTATAACATAAAATATGCTGATGCAAGTGAATGAATAACTCAGAAAAATAATTACTGTAATTCTCCATTTTGAAAAATGATACTCTTGTTACACTAGGCAAAGAAGCCTGGAAAAGAACTGAAAAGAATGTGGTCTAGTTCAAGTAATCATGTAAAACACACGATTGCTGTGCTGGAGAAGGCGGAATACTTTACTGGTTATTGGTCATATATACCTCAATAGGGAGCTCCGTCTCCTGTTCTTTATTCAAGGAAACGGGAAAAATTGTTTAGACTTATAAATTCAGGTTGTATTTCATAATTTATTTTTAGCTCTTTACAAAAATTTCTAATTTGTATGAATGTGTGTGTCCCTTTCTGAATATGAAAACAGGATGCCCTACAATGGCAGACGATTTGTTTTGTTAGGAAGGCACATTCTTTTTTAGGCAATTAATGATAAAATAAAAGGAGTTGACTCTTCAGACAATTAGTGTTGTGGTTATAGGAGCTTTAGTCAGTAATTAAATGATGGGGCTAGCACTACCGTAGACTCCACATAGAGCCACACTGATTAGATTCCAGGAAGGTTACTTTTGTTTTTCCTATATCAAAACAAAAATAGTTATCATTTATATATTGTTATAGTACTGAAATTTCAGATTAATGCTACTTCCAAAAACAGAGGTTGAGTGGTGAAAGGTGAAAGCCAGCTAACTTGTAAAATTCTTCTTAAGTACGCAAGAGTTTTTGCCAAACCAAGGATAATCATTACCAAAAGTGCTGGGCATCCATTTTCTCATTTTCTATTTTAGTTTGCAGCTTCAGAGGTATTTCTCAAAGTATGTAATATTTGAAGTAGACTGTATTTTTAATGTGGCTACAAAATTCTACATTATTAAACAATCGCTATTTCGAGTATGGATTAGTCTATACCTACGCAGTCCAATAAGGAATCCCCTAACCAATTCAACATTAACAGTTGACGTGAGGTTAAGTCAAAGTATTATCTGTTCATTGTTTTTTAAAGCGTATTGATTTGGAATAAATTGGGCAAGATAAAATACTTCAGCTCCTGCTTTCCATTTTTAAATTTACACAAGTAGAAAATCCAAAATAACATACATGGCTCAAATCATATTTCAATTAGATAGAGCTTGTCTAGACCTAATGTGGGTGAATGAATTGTAATGCCAAATATTCAAATGTGAGCTAGCTGGACAATGACCATCAGAAAGCAGCATAGTTGCATTGTGTGAAAATATATAATAAAGTTTAATTCCTAATAACTCTTAATGTAATTAACTTTCTGCCATTAAAAAATTAATTGAAAGAACGCAAATGGAAAACTTATAAAATGGTGCTGAATATGTTTCCAAAGAAGAATAAGTATATTCTAAGAAACATTCTTTAAGCTGTGTTTGGACCCACATTTAAACTGTTACAAAAAAAAAAAAAAATGTGGCTGCACCTACGCCTACAGTGAAAATGTTGTTTTAAATATTTCACGAAGCAAATACCAAACACCACCTTACAAACACTCCCAGGCACACTGGTGAAATGTCAACCACATGCTGTTAAACTGAGATCCACCGACGGAGGCAAGGAAAAATCAACAGAAGGCTCTCCAAGGGTGACTGGGGGAGCCACACCCTCAAGAGCTGCTGAATCAAAGCAGCTCTTGAAGAACTTGTTATGTTTTGGAACAGATGCACCTGTTAACCAAATATTACACCAAACATGGTTAATGAAGTTAACGAGCCCATGTCTTTTGTAAGACAGCCTAGACTATTAAGGATTTTTCTCAGACATTTCTGTTTAAACCAATTTTATAACAGGATTCAGAATCTCAGGGTCTGAGTATGAAATTCTACCTCTGAAATAGGAGGAAGTGTTTATCTTGCAGTGATAAAGCTTGGAGGCTTTGATGCCTGTACTTTAACACAGACAAATGCAAAATGTTTACCATGCATCTCCACTAGGCTTGATATAAATGGTCTTACGAAGTTTCAGACACAATAGAAGTACAGTTTACAAAGTGAACTATGGCCTTTGGAAATAAGTGGAATCGGTCTTGAAACTGCACTGTCACTGCTTCATTTACCAGTGGCTTAACATTAATAATGTTAGAAAACATTTAAGAGGGTTAGTAAAGGAGGCTGGCTATCTCAATTTCACACAGCGTAAGGAATACTATCTCAAATTATTTTGCTGGCTTAAAAATATGAAAAAAATTGTGAAATATAAAGAAGGAAATATTTCTGTAAGTATAGATTTACTTAAAAATAATGCTGAATTTAGAGAATTATTTCTGACTATTGTAAATTCAAGCTATGATCTAAGCGTTGATTAAATTGAGCCATACCACATATTATAACATTGAAAAATTGGGAAAAATTTAAAAACATGTACAAATCTAGACATTGCATTTTAAGATGACACACTCAATATAAAAATATATAAAATTATGGAACTGAATTAAATGATATGTGATAGTTTCAGTTAATTAAAAATGGTAATCCATTTGGGATTCCAACATAAAATTTTACAGTCTTTATTGCTTTAAAACTTTTAATAATTCTAGATAAACTTTTCTAAAATGAAATATTGGAGCAAATAAACCCAGGGCTGACTTCATAATTAAGCATGTTAATCCTCTACCCGTGATGTTGACATCACATATGAACACTAGTTGAGTAACAATTGCTTTTTTTCTGATCTATCTTCCTACTAATTTGTCTGTGGAAAGTATCCAAAGATGGTCCAAGGACGTAAGACACTGCACCCTCATAGGAGATCAGAGTGCCAGGAGCCTGGCTTCAGCCTGGCCCAGTCCTGAGCAGCCTCTTGTGGCCATTTAGGGAGTGAACCAGCACATCTCTATCTCTCTGTTTTTATCCTCCACTCTCCACTTTCCCTTTCAAATAAATAACTTAAAAAAAAACCTCTCTGAGGAAAACAATTTCTAATTTGGCACTACTTTCAACAGAATATAATGGCATGAAAATCTTGATTATAAGACTATATGGGGGGAATCCCCAGTGCCTATAAAACTGTATCACATAATACAATGTTAATAACAATAAAAAACAAACAAAAATAAAAAATGCAAAAAAAAATAAAAATAAAAAAAGACTATATGAGTAATTTTGCTGACATGAATGCAAGGAAATTGAGCAAGATGAAATAAACATGTAATAATTTATGACTTGTTTGTGTTTTATTACCTATCCGCATAACTTCCTCTTCTCAATAAAATAGTCAATATGTGCCATAATAATCACTTTTTATAGTTTCTGACTTTTGATAATAAAAATTATTTAAGTTTAATATTTAAATAGATTAATACTGAGAGAATGCTTTTCAAGGTAGAAGAAAGAGTAAATTACATGAACCTATATTTGTAATTGTTTCCATATCCAAGAAAAATCAGGCAAAATCTGACGATGAGATTTTCCTGATGGACAGGAACATTTCTATTTTTACTAATCATGTGCCACTCACAGTTTCAAAGCATGATTTTCTGAAAGTTAAAAATACAACTCATAAAAAATAGAGCTCATGCCAATAATTTTACTGAGAGATTAAGCAAAAGATTAAATTGGTTCAGTGAAATATAGAACTGACAGAACAGCTTATAGTCACATGAAGAAAAAAAAAAAACCACAACAAAGTGGCATTGCCAAAAACTTTTTAGTGCCCTTTACGGCCATAAAATCCAACCTTTGGGATTATTTTTCTGTCAGACAATCATTTGCATTTCTACTAGACAAAGATCATTTGCAATTTAGCAGTCTCCTAAAGGTTAATATCTAACTGTCCTGAGTTGGAAACATTATCAATGGCAAACAGTAAATCAAACTAAATAAATCTTCTCAGAGAATCTGTCAGCCCTGGGGCTGAATTGTTCATGCTGTAAGATGCTTGGGAAAGGATTTGCATTCACCCCCCAGTGCAAGCTACACATGCTCTGTCTCAGGAAATGAAAGGACATAAAGCCCAGGCAATTCAGTCATAAGTTGGGGTAAGGGAGAGATTTCTTCCCTTAACTAAGGCTTTGGTAGCACGCCAAGTACTTTGATAAACAGACTTAAAAACATTTCATGTGATAGCATGGCCCTCGCCTTACAGAGGCTGGTCGGAAATCAGATCAGGAGATGCCCTGGGACCAGGGTACTCCAAGAGTCTAGACAGTGACAGTTAGAAAAACAGTTTTATTTAATTGCAATTGCAATTTTCTCTGTGTTCTGATAGCCTGCTTTTATCTGCTGACATCAGTGAAATACCACAAGTACTTATATCCTCATCTTTATCTGGGTTAGGGAAAAATGACTCCATTCCATGTTTGAGTCAGTTATTCCATTTGACACGGAGACAAGGGAGAGGGACAATGTTTGTTCTTACACTGGTGTCAATATAGTGGTAACACAGTCCCTTCAGGGAGAATGTCAGAAAAGGAAACTACATGAAATATTTATTGACTCTGTTGGGTACCAAAAAAGCAGAAACTATTGAGTTCCAGCTTGGCCAATAAAAGTGACCAGTAAATATGAGGTCGTATGAGATATCTGGGCAGATTTGAATAACAATACTTCATTATTATTGTTTTTGTTTTATGATACAGTTCCTAGACTCCAGATTTCCTGTCCAGTCCCATCCCCAAGTTCCTTTCCCACACCCCCCAACTGATTTCCCCTCTAGTATTACAATGAAGATCCTTCATGAACAATCATAAGTCCATCATGCTGTTATTGAGGTGTTTCCCTATGTTGTAGGATGGACAATGTCACAGAGTACAGCATCCTACTGTTGGAATAATTTCAAACGTTTCACTGGGAGTCCTTCTTAGGTCTGGATGCATAGACATACTGCACTTTGTCTCCACATTTAAACATACCAGTCTCTCTGCTACACTCCTATTATACATCCCCCTCAATACAGAGTCAGTGGGTACAGTCCACAACAGGGAGAAAAAGAATAAATTCTCATCAACATGCTACAAAAATGTCAATGCATCACTAGAGTGATGAAAAACAAAATCAAAAACCTTGTAGAAATCAATACTACTGCACGACCCAAGTAGTTCTGAAGAAATTACAATTAAAACTAGAACATCAACGCTTATGAAATGCAGTAAAGAGAGTGTAAATCAACAATACTTGTAAAGGACACTAGGAAAGACTGTTTTTTTCCTATGGACAAATGAACGCAGACCAAGAACACCTTATGATTATTGAGTTGCACCTTATTTCATAATAAACTCTAGAATCATACTAACTGGAATGAAATCCTTACTTTATTCTTCATAACTATGTTGACTGGTATTATGTACCTTCTTTACACCTTGGTTTCCTTACCAGTAAAACAGGGTAAAGCATATTTATGCCACACACCATTTTTAGATAACTAACGTATATCTATGTATCATTTATCTCTAAATATTTAAACTAGTATCTGTTAATGTTATGAATGTTGGTTATTTTTCCATGGCATAAAATCTTTGAGTTACAGCAATGGTAGCCTGCAAACTCTTTTTCTCTATCCAGTGAGGTTCAAAGATTAGAAAATAGGAGGGAGAAAGATACCAGTATCCCCTATCTTTATGGATGCCTTCAGCAGTGGTTCCTAGGTGCAGACAGAGCTGCAAGCACAGCAGAGGCAGAGCCTCTAGCCAAGGAGTGTCAAGCCAAGCCCACTGCCGGGGAGTATTACCAGCTCTGGACATGTGGATAACTCCCTATATTCACCAGCCATTGGAACAACCTTACGGCTTGTTTCCTACATTAAGTTCCCCTGTAATTAAACCAAAGCCAAGCAACTGCCCAGCTCTGGACCAATGAGTACCTTTCTGTATTATTTTGTTCACCAGATGTGATAAGAACTTTTTTGGTTAGTTTCTTGAATTAAATTCCTTTGAAGTTGAAATATGTACAATAGTTTTTCTGTTCAATGTACACAATAATTAACGTAGTTAACATTAGCTATAGTAATATTACGACTATGTACTATACGTTACTTAGGGAACAAAAATTCTAACAGTGTTATCTACTTTCTCAACTTTTCAAATCCACAACTCCAGTCCTTTTCCTCCACAGGTGTTGTCATTGGCCCTTATATAATGAATGATCAATAGTTATAACAACTGACATCTCATCAAGCTATTCCACTCTATCACCTACACAGATCAACGGACTAAAGGAAAGAGAGAATCAGTTCATTTAAAACAAGTCAAAGAAGGAGCACAGAGAACCGATTTTAAACAATTAGAAAAGTATATATAATTGCTAATATATAATATATCTTGTGCTTCAAATAGAACAAATGTATCTAGAAACATTGTGTGAATTACTTCTGCATCAATTGTTTGCAACCTATAATAGCTTAAAGGAGAAAACATTTACTACATGGCTAATCTTGTTTCACAGCTGAAACAAATGTAGTTTATTTCCAGAAGCTGGTCTGTTTCAGTCAGAGGAATTTTGACAAATGACTTTAGCATTCACAGCTATAAAATGATAGAAGGAATTTAAAAGAGTGAGGGTTGAAACTGGAGAATAATTTAAAATACAGAACCAATAGAGAGGAAACATAGCTGGCCCACCAATGAGCATGAATGATCTAAAGATTGTCCTGCTTCACATTATGATTTCCTAATTTTTCTGGACTATAGAGAGAAAAATTATTGATTTTGTTATCACCACACATGGACATTTGCTTCCAAACCATGGGTTTCTCACTAAATAGTCACAAAGATAAACACCTCATCATGAACCATGTTAGCAGAAAAATATCATTACTTTGCATGACTCATTCCAACTGCATTTTTCAACAAATGGCTTCACGGAATACCTTGATCTGTCTTATTAATAACCTATAGGGTATAACTGCAATATATGAGTAAAACCAAGTGGGACATATATCTACTTGTGATATATACAACCAGTATTGCTATAATAAATTTACCACTTGCGGCATCTGATTATGCTTGTGTATGCTAGTATATGCTTGACACAGTCTATTACTTTCCAGAAAATACTTGGCAAAAGAAAAATCTATAAAAATAATAGAATATAATTTGAAAAGTCATTGATTGAAAGACGGCAAAATTGAAATAATGCTGGTTTTATAACCAGATCATTTGACTTAATTGTGTAACTCTTTTTCTCTAGTGACTAGTTTTCTCTTTCTCTCTCTCCCTCCCTCTCTCTTTCACTCTTTCTCTCTTCCTATCCCTCCCTCCCTGTCTTCCTTTCTTCCTGCCTCTCTCTCCCCGCTTCTGTCTCTCTCCCCCTCATCCTGCCTCCCCACTGCATCCCCCCTTGCCTTCTGTCTGTACTCCTTTCTCACTCTGCACTTTCACACACAGTCTCCTTTACACAGCTGTACACAACCCTCACATATACTTACATAATGGGCAGCAACAATGGAATATGGATCATATTCAACCTGCCTCTTACGTTTGAAAATTTTCTTGGAAACAAGCACACATGCTTATATAGATTGTCAATAGCTGCTTTCCACTTTAAAGACAGTGTACCAAAAATATTAAAAATATTTTGCATCAAGATAAATTTGTCTCTCAATTCCATTTCCACTAACTTTTAAAAATGCCTCACTTGTTGAAAATGAGAAGACAAAATATCCCAAGGCTCATCATTGGGAAAATTCTGGTGAATAAATAATATTGTAAACAAAGTCTACATTAATTCCCATGAATTCATACTGACATACAATGACAGAATGGAAGAAAACAGACAACTCTGCATGAAGAATTCCAGTGTATATAGACATGCTGCCTAGAGAGGGGTGGACCATATCTGTACACTCCTGAGGTCTGGCTGTGCACTGCTTCAAAAGAGCACAGGACAAAAGCAGAGGGAAAAGAGAGCGCTCTTAGAAAGCAAAGCCCAACAAACACTAATTCAGACAGCTGGTCAGTCAGCTTGATCTATGCATGGGCCCTTGATAGAGTGTGCTGAGAATGGTACTCTGCCTCTGTGGTCTTCCTCCACAAAACACAGAACCTGAGTGGTCTAATCCTAGGAAGACATTGGGCAAATCCCAGCTGAGAATCAGCCTTCAAGCATTGCATGAGGGCTCCCCAACTACTGCTCAGTTTCACTGAAGTCACCGAAACCCAAGAAATGATCATGAGGTAAGAAAGAAACAAAAATAAATAAATTATGATTTCCCTTAATGGTTTATAACTAGCTGATTCCTTTGCTAAACTCGCTAAAGAAATAAGAAGCTCTGTTTTAAGTAGTAATCACAAACGGAGCAGGAAATAGCAGTCATGTTCTGAGTACAGTGAATCATTTCAAGGCTCCATGTAATACTAAAGCACAAGGAAGGGAAAGGTAGAACTACTGGGAAACTACCAAAATGCCAGGGGAGTTAGCACCATATTTTGGGAAATTTTGGTGAGCAACATAGTGGAATGGCATCTCATTGGTACATTTGGATAGAAAAATCAGCACAATAAGAGCAAAAAAGGCTTTTTTCACATTCTAAGTTAAAATATTATCTAAATCATAAATATATTTCTGGAAAATAAGCATGTTAGGTATAAAATGTGCATCTTGTAATGCATAATTCCATGTCAAGAATAAATCTAAATTTGACATGGAGTTTATCTTAGACACTGATAAAGTTTGAATGCTTTTAAAAGTTAAGCAAAGAAATTCAAAGCTGTCATCTGAAGCAGTTTAAATCCATGACAACATAGTTAGTTCTGAAATGACAGTTCTGAGTCAAATTAAGCCATGCAGGCAATCTTTCTGAAATGGATACTATATTGCACAAGAACTATGTTAGATCATGTTGGAATGGGTTTGCATTGACAGTCTGGGCCTCCAATGGTACTGTAAAGTGAAACACACTGATTTAGCCCTCAGAGAGAGAGGAAAAGAGTGAAAGAGAAAGGTCTTTCATCCACTGATTCATTCCCCAAATGGTTGCAATGGAGAGGCTGCACCCTGCCAATGCCAGGAGCCAGGAGATTCTTGTGAGTCTCCCACATGAGCTTAGGGACCCAAGCTGCTTTCTCAGGCATATTCAGAAAGGATCTGGGTCAGAAATGGAGCAGCCTGAGCACAAATCAGCAACCACAGGGCTTTGGTACTGCAGGCGATGGCTTAACCAGCTTTGCCACATTATCAAAATCTCTTTTCTATTTATGTACATATAAGCAAGCACTACAATTATTTAGGAAAGTGATGATATTCCCACCAAAAGACAAGTAATAATGAATGCAATTAATGCTTTCAAATGCTTTCAAAAATCAATGCTTTCAAAGATCATCCACAATGAAATAGAAAAATGCATTTAAAATCACCCCATCTTTATTTTGAAAATGCTTTTGAAAAATAAATAGTATCAGACAACTCATGGCAATAAAGTGATTTCACTGATCTATTCCATGATGCTATATTAGAAAATTACTTTAAAATATTATCTAAGTTTCTATGCTAATTTTTAAACAGAAAATCAGTGCAACATCTAGTTAGGAATCTCACTATCTTGTATGGGTCCTACAGGCATTGTACTAACGCATACGGGAGGCAGCAGTTGATGACCTAAGTATTGCTTTTCTGCCCACCACATAGGAGACCCAGATGGAGTGCCAGGCTCATGGCTTTAGTCTGGCCCAGCCCTGGATTTTGTAGGCAACTAGGAGGCAGTGAACAAGCAAGTGAAAGATCTCTTTCATTGTGTGTGGCAATTAATAGATTTTTTAAAAAATAATTAATATTTCTATAAATGAAAATTAAAACAATTTAGTGGAAACAGGCAAATGGACTGATTTGTACTTCCTAGTAGCTATGCTCTTCTTGGCTAACAGATAAATAATTACTCTAGCTTGTCGCCTTTTGATCATGTAAAAATCACTTATCGTGTTAATCACACAATTTGCACTGGGTAATGTACTCATATTTTGGTGATACAACAAAATCAACAAAATCAAAGTCTCTGACCTCATGGATTCTCAAAGGAGAGACTTGGGTTTATTAATTAATCACATGATTAAATATGAAATTGTACATATAATAATTGCTAGGAAAAGCAGGTGAATTATGCTCTGATTCAGCAGCATTAGAAAACTTCACTGAGGGAGTCATCCTTGAGAATCAGGAAATGGAACACTTCTCAGGTAGAGGAGGGAAAAGATGACAATATTTTAAAAAGAAAACTTTATGGTAAATGAAGTTAATTGAGGTTTGTTTTGTTGCATAAAGTTTTTGAATCCCTGCAACAATTGTTTCACAAAATTTGTTTTCTATACAGTTATGAACTATCTTTCTGTATGCTAAATCTTATACTGTGAGGTAATTTGTACTGTCAATAAAATTTGAATAAAAGTAAGTAAATTTATATTTCTCAGAATAGAGTAAGAAAGATTTTAAGATTCTTAACCAAACCTGGTATGCCCGCTTTAGCATTTGAAAATGTCATGCAGTCTACAGTGGTCATAAAGGACAAGATACAGCTGACTTGTTCATGAATTAAAGAGTTGTAGCGTCTCAGAATGAAGCACTGGGAACTTAAGCCATGAACTTTTCCCAAGAGATGCTAACAAGTCAATGGCCTTGAGAGCCATTTAGGAAACACTATGCATTGTAACTGAAGATGGGTTGGGTGAACAAGAGAGGAAAGTCAAGCAGGTATAAAAATCGCCTCTAAGTTTTTGATGGTTGAAAACTGGTAGATGCAGGCTATTTAGTGAAAAAGAAAACTAAGGAAGATAATTTAAAAATGTGAAAGAAGATGATGTGAGCCTATTCGAGTGTGTTAAGACACCTCTGAAATATTCAAGAAGGCATGACACTTCCATAATGGCTGAGTAATGGTCTCTGAAAATCTGATGCCCATAAAAGTAATCACAATATTGGCAATAATGATCAAAATAAACTATGAAAACCGAAAATTAACAAAATGCTTGCCAAATCACAGAAGCTTTTATACAAGAAAAACCTCTTAGTAAGAACAGGCTTCATGGCATCTTGACTCCCATCACTTCTTTGCCAGTTACGAATAGCATTGAAAACCAACCACTTGTAACTAGATAGTATATAGCAGCTACTGGAGAGAGCAGAATGGGTGTGGAGCTTCTGACAAGCCCCATCCCAGAGATGTGTGACTATTGCCCTTTGCAGAAGCTTCTAAATAACGTTCCATGTATTTGGCATAACTCGTAATAGCCACTTTTTGAGTCTTACCTACTGATTGTCCACTGGAACTATCCGAGAAGGTGAGACAGGATTGTAGCTAAAAGAATAATTATTACAAAAATAAAAACTTTAAACAGAAATATGTCCACTGGGGAATTTGGAAAGGAAGATGCTGAGTTTATTAGACAAAAATGCTTCATCAGCCATCATTATTATGTTCTAAGGACAATATAAAAAGTCATTTGCAGAGTTAAAAGAAAGTATAAGAAAGATGATTTAACAAACAGAATATTAGTGAAGAATGGGGCAGGCATATGTCTCAATTGGATAATCTCCCAGCACAAACATCAGCATCCCAGATGGATGCCAGTTCATGTCCCGGCTGCTCCACTTCCCTCCAGCCCCCTGTTCACAGCCTTGGAAAGCAGCAGAGGATGGCCCAAAGCCATGGGAATCTGTACCCATGTAAGAGACCTTGAAGAGGCGCCTGGCTCCTGTTTTCACATTGGCTCAATTCCAGCTCTTGTGGCCTCCTGGGGAGTAAAGAAGCAGATGCTTCTCTCTGTCTCTCCTTCTCTCTGTAAATCTGCCTCTCAAAATAAATCTTTAAAAATATATATTCATCAACAAAAAGATGATTTAAAAGAACACTATGAAATTAGGAAGCTGAAAAGAATAACAGCTTTAAAATATAGTTTTCACAATGAATTGAACAATTGTGAAGAAAAACCAGGAAATAAAAGACCTGAAAACCATAATAAATAGTTGGAACTTAGAGGTTTCTACAAACGACTACATCAACAAATAGCAAGAGAATAAACATTTTTCTTAACTATATAAAGAGAAGACTCCAGGATATCTTTATGATAGACCACATGTTGCACTATAGACCAACTCTTGGAGAGTTTCAGAAGACTGAAAGTTTACAAAGTTTGTTTGACAGCTGTAATACAAGGAGATAAAAAGAAAACAAAAGAAAATAAGAAATTTTTAAGTTGGAGGGAATCAAATAAAATACTCCTAACTAACCAACGGTTCGAAGAATAAATTACCCAGGGAAATTATTTTCATTTGGGTAAGAACAAAAACATAATATATCAAAACTGATAGGGTGTTGCCAACCTAACAGTGAGAGATTTATTACTATGCATAAATACCTATATCTAAGAAAGAGCCAAACTGGACCCAAAGAAAATAGAAGGAACACAGTGATAATTTTAGATAGGAAATTAACAAAAGGAGAAATTTTTAAAATGGTAGTTAAAAAACCCCAGCAGCCAAAAGTTGCCTTTTTGAAGAGAGAAAATTTTAACTAAATGTACTAAGGAGAAACTGAAAATTCCAGCTTCTGAGTTCAGGAATAAACAAAGAATACCATGCTAACTCACAGAAACAAAAACAATTTTAAAGCAGCATTAAAAGCCAAGGAATGCTAACAAAGAAGACAACACTGATACAATGAACAAATCTAGGAAAAACACACAAACTATCAAAGCTGATACGAGGAAAACCAGAAGATATTTGTGAAATACAAATGGAAGCAATTTCTAATTTAAACACAGAGTAAAGAGGAAGACGTTGAGCCATATTGAAATTAAAAACTTGGATGTTTTAAAGGAGTCATTAAGAATGCAAGAAGCAAACACATGGAATACAAATAAAATTTGCAAATCATACATCTAAAAAGGGAATTGTATTCATATATATGAACCCTTATGACCCAACAATGACAACAAAAATAAGCAATGTATGAACTCTTATGACTCAATAATGACACAAAAATAAGCAATTTAAAAGGAAATTATTTATACTATTTACTCAATGAAATATGCAAATGATCAATGCATTCATTTTAAAAAAAAGGATGTCTGGCATCATCATTGAGGAAGTGGAAAACAAATCATCCCGAGATATCAGATCATACTCGCTTAGATGACTGAAATGAAAAGACAATAACAAGCGTTGGCTGGCTGGCATAGAAATTGGAATAGATGGTAAAGTGCCACAATCACTTTGGAAAACTGAGTAGTAGTTCCTCAAACTGCATCGTACGAGACTGCCATTTCACTTCATACTTTATGCCTAGGAGAAATAAAAACCTAGCTCCACACAAAGTCCATCTAAGAATGTTCATATCAGTGCTATTTCTAACAGCAACCACACACACACACACAATGCAAGTAACTTCAGTATGTACCAGCTTAACAAAGGATTAAAACATATAGTCTAGGTATGCAGAGCAATGCTGTGTCTTAAAAAATAAGACATCCTATAGCATACTGCAACCTTGAAAACATCGCAATAAGTGAATGCAGCCACAGGCATGTGATTCCATTTATATTACTGATAAAGCTACAGAGACAGATGGGCAGGGCTAGAGTGTAGGGGAAGTACAAGTGACTGCTAATGGAAATAAGATTTCTTTGGGGGATATTTGAAATACTGTAAAAATAGATAGCAATGATTCCTCTGCACCTTACTATTCATTGTACACTTTCAAAGGCTGAATTTCATGGCAAGTGATTCATTTCTCAATAAGGCTGCTATAAAAATATTAGTTTTGGGTACTTGGCATTTATGAAAAGAATAATTATTAGGGATACAAGTGCAAAAATTCTGTTAATTTCTTTAATATATTGCTAACTAGAAAGTTTTACACTGAGATTATTAAGTATAATTTTGTCATACACACATATGTAAGAATCCCAAATACTGTATGCGGAAATAGTTGCAGAGAACATCTTAGAAGTTATTACATTTATGTTCCTGGTTTACGCTGTCTTAAAACTATCAATTTGAGAGAACAAAAATATGTCAAAAGTTACTTTGAAACCAGGCAAGAGATATTACTAAGATAAAAGCAGCTGGCTAAGATGAAAGTACATGGTCCTTTGCTATATCCCAAACTTTTCAACCTTTTTGAAGGCGTTTCTCTAACAGAACAAAGCATAAAGGCAAAGCAAAAACTAAAGGGAGCCATTCACAGTAATTGAAATAGCCAAATGCAAAATGCAAATAGTCTTTAAGACATTTGTTCTGTGCTTTGAGAATGCTTGAAAGTTTCTCAAGAGCAATCAAAGATGAGCACAGTTTATAAGGATAGAGAAAAGGGATTTCAACAGAAAAGAACAAAACAACAAAAAAACAACAGCATTCCTCTCTGCCTTTTGGGCGTTAAAACCACTGCTTGCTACTCACAACCTATGATATATACATGGGTTAGAAAAGCTGAAGAAAATGTTTTGAGTGCATTAGTGTTTACAAGAAATACATTGTAATGTCACATAAACTTTATCTGTCTTCAATATCTTCATTATAGAATCTGTAACTGCTTGATCTATCTCAGAATCTTTTTCAAGGAAGAATTCTTAGCAAGTCAGATTCTCTTGGGGAGATAATCTGATATTCTAACAATTGGCATAACAATATTGATAACAATATCATTTACAAGGAACAGGCTGGGACAGTGAGAAGTGAATTAACTTTTTCACATGGGTGGAAAGTTAATAGAGTTCGCAATGGGGTGATACATATGGCTGTTTGAAAAGTGAGGTGTAAGGGAGTAGAAGAAAGGCAGGCTTTGGAATTTGGCTCTTGGGAAAAATGGTTCTTTTCTTTTGCTTCTATATGCATGGGGTTTTTGTGTGTGGGGGGGTGAACAGAGTATAATACCATCTTCATATAGATGAAAGAGTAAATAAAATACTGTTAATAAACCTTCTTTTTATAATCTGGCATATACAGTTGCCTTTCATCGCTGTGGCTATTCATATTTCTGTTACTGAGCTTTACATTATCACAACAAAAGTATCAAATCGCAACACGGTTGTGACATTACAAACTGTGCAAATATTTATAAATCATTATCGCAAGCTTGGTAAACACAGTTTCACATCTTGGAAACCTGAGTCACCCTCACACAGGAAAGGTGATGGGAAAATAACCATCTCTGCTTAATATGGCACAGCAATACAGGATCTGAGAAACTGTTTTCCTCATTTTCCAGTTTATAATAGAAGAAGATTCACTTCAAACAGATCACATAACAACTGATAAATTGAGAAAAACCATCGAAAGATGTCCAACTGTTACTGACCTTCTCCTCTTCACAGATGAGAAGTTCAGGGAAAGACGATTATTTTCTAAATGACTATACTTGTCACTCAAATGCAAATGGTACATATACTTGAATGCTCATGGTTGGTTTATATTTATACAATGTTAGTCTGTTCTTATAAGCCTCCAAGAAAAGTTAGCCATAGAGGTGGCTCTGTGGTACGTATTAAAGCGATTTTTTAAAGATTTATTTATTTGAAACTTAGAGAGGAAGAGGAGAAAGAGAGAGAAAAAAAAAAAAACTTTCTTCTACTGGTTTACTGGTTTTGATACCCAAATGACCGCATTGGCTAGGGTTGAGCCTGGCCAAACCAGCATCCAGAAGCTTCATCTGAGTTGCCCACATGGGTACAGGGATGCAGGCACTTGTGCCATCTTCCTGTTTTTCTCAGGCCATTAGCAGGGAACCGGATCCAAAGTGTAGCATGCATCCAAAGATACAATGCTGGGATTGCTGATGGTAGCAATAATATGTAACATTATGCCACAAAGTCAGCCTCTGTAACAGTTTTATTCATTCACTTTTGTCAACACATAGATGTTATAAACTCGGTGATTTTTGTTTACCAATTATTAGTATTTTAAGTGCATTGCTTAATTTGATGCACTACAATATTCAATACATATGTGTTGAATAAGTAAAATATTCAGACTTATTATGCTAGAAAATAATTCTGCCCTTTGCACATGTGGAGGAAGATCATTCCCCAGTGTTTGGTGGACCCACCAGAGGAAAACACCGACAAAGTAGTGATGATAAAGTGGAAATTTAAGTGCCTGGCAGTACAAAAGTGTGTGTGTGTGTGTGTGTGTGTGTGTGTGTGTGTGTGTGTGTGTGCGCGCGCTATGTTTGCAAGTAGGAAATGGATTCATAGGCTTCAGGGAAAAGCACCTAAAATGATTGTTTTGGGGATTTTAGCTGAGATCAGATATAATATTGAAATGTGGCCAGGTATAACAGTAGGAAAAGCATACTGACTGCACAGCTAAAAGTTATTTATTATGCAAGAAAAGTAAAGGTAGGTCTTAGTAGAATAATTACCCTGTAGGTACATCTAAAGTGTAAGGTATATTTAGATAATTTTATACATAATCCTAACTTGATCTACAAGCACAAAAGCATAATGCTAATTCCAGCTTTGTGGTGCATGACACTAAGCTTCTACTTGTGAAATCAACATCGCAAATTAGAGCATAGGTCCAGGTCCTCATTGTTCTGCTTCATATCCAGCTTCCTGTTAATGTGACTGGGAAGGCAAAGCAACAGAAGATGGCAAAAAGTATTTAAACGCCCTCGATGCCTGTAAGAGAAATCAAACTGGAATCCTGGTTCCTGGCCTCAGCCTGGTCCACACCTGGCTTTTGCGGAACCAGAAGATAAAGGATCTCTCTTTAACTCCCTCTCTGTTGTTCTGTTTATTTTTGGCTTTGCTTTTGTTTTTAATGAACAAATCTTTTTTAAAAGATTGATTCTTATTTAGTAATGCCTCCAAAGGCACCAGACAAAAGGCAAGATAAGATGCAGCAGTTGGAGGTCATCTCAACTTCTTTTCCAACACTGTGATCTGCTCAAGCAGGATTTAGATTAAAATCTAGTAAGCATCGCCTACTGGGTGCCAGCTGACATTTATTCCTTCCTTCCTCCAAGGAAACAATTTATACATATTCATTAAATTTACAGAGAATGATTTATTAAAAGAGAATGGAATAAATCCTTCAGGCCAACAGAAACATTTATAATTCTGAGCCATCATTTGTTCTCCATTAAGAATTTTATAGTTATCAGAAAGTCAGGTGGGATAACAAACACTCATTGCATGTCAGAAACTGTTTCAAACTGTTCATACAGCTTGTCTCTTTCGATCCTTTCAGCAACCTATCTCACAGGTACAATTATAATCCAATTTTAGAGATAAGGAAATGAAGCAAGAGAGACTACTACATCACTTAGCTAAGGTCACATAGTCACTGAGTGATAAATCTGGGATTCAAACTCTAGAAGCTGCTTTTGAAGCAGGGACTTATAAGCTTTAAATTGCACTATCATGGAGTAACAGGTCATTTATTCACTGTCCAGAGCTTTGATTTAAATCTAGCATAGTATTGTTCAAAGTCTTTTATATGTAGAGTGCTTCAGCTGTCTGCACTTCACATTCGAGCACCTAGGTTCGAATCCCTTCTCCCGGCTTGCAGCTCTATCCTTGTACCAAGACAGGCTCTGGTGCAATAGTAATGGTTCCAATAATTGCATCCCTGCTACCCATATGGGTGACCTGTGTTCCTGACTTTCAGCTTTGGCGCATGGCAGCGACAGCCACTGTGAGCAGCTGGTAAGTGATCTAATGCCTGGGAGATCTCTGGCACATTTTGTCTCCATGTGTTGCTTCTGTTTGTTTCTCTCTCTGCCCCTCAAATAAAAACAAAAACTTTATACATTTAAAAATTATAGATCTTCCTCTCTATCTGCCTTTACAATAAAAAATATATATATTTTTTAAATCTTTCAAAAAATATAAAATGAGTATAAACCCCAAATTGCTTTAGGGGGAAAGATTTATTTACTTTTGTTTGAAAGGCAGATTGTAAAAAAGAGAAGGAGACAGCGAGATCCTCCATCTGCTGGGTCACTCCCAAAGCAGCTCCAATAGCCAGAGTTAGCTGATCTGAAGCAAGTAGCCAGGAGCCGTCCTCTGCTGCCTTTCCAGGTCAGAAGCAGGGAGTCAGATCAGAAGTAGAGCAGCTGGGACACGAACTGGTACCAATGTGAGAGGTCGCTGCTGCAGGATTAGCCTGCTAGGCCTCAGAATGAGCCCAAACTTCCAAATAGCTTTCTGGATACTTAGCGTAAGAGATTTCTACGAAATTTTTTTTTACCTTACTAGCTGACTTTAAAACTTAACCTTAGCAAAAAGCAACCCCATTAAAATTTGAAAAATCTCATAAAAACTGTAAAATAAATGCAGTGTAAGTAGAAGCTGGGTCTCCTGAGCAGGGTATTTGCATATGCTAATTAGAGATAACATCAATTCATTAGCACCTAGATATGTTAGCTAGTATCTGCATTACTATCTGATTATTATAGATTTTACAGAGTTTGTATAGTATTCACTTCCTGCTGTATCACAGTTAATATATAAAATTTAGGATGTAAACTATTATGCTTACAAATATATTTTAGTAGAATCATAATCAGACAAACTTTTATACCCTTCAGCAATTTGTTCATTCATTTGTTCCTTCCTTCTGTCCTTCTAATTACGATTCATTCATTACTATGTATTAGGCTTATCAACAAAACAAAGCAGAATAAAACCCAATGCAGTATTATCCCTGTGCACCTTTTGCTCTTTTTCAAAAGGTAGCTTCCATATTTCTTGGTATTTGTTTAACTCTAGAAAATGAGGAATATCAACTAACAGAAATGTTATTTTCACCTAAAGCCATAGAAATGTACAGGAAACACAGACTTGTGTCTTACTATTTATTATTGAGAATGCTAATGGATAACATTTTGTTATAAGCTGAGGATTAGAATAAACTAGATGGGGGTGAACATTTGATGCAAAAGATGAGAGACCACTGGGGACGCCCACATCTCATAGCAGGATGTCTGGGTTGGCGTCCTACTCTGCTTCCACGTCCAGCTGCATATTGCCCACATGCACCCCAGAGGCAGCAAGCATTCATTTACATGTTTGGCTTCCCGCCACCCGTCCTATGAAGCTGGAAAAAGGGTCTGGGTATTGTGGGCATGTGGGGAAAGGATCAGTAAATCTCCATCTTTTCCCATCTCTCTGCTTTCTAAATAAATCCCATCATATAAATAGATAACTTAAAAATAACGTGTGTTGAATCTGGCAAATGTCAAGGGCACAAGCCTCAGGCATATGCCTTCCGGACAGTAAACTTCCTCCAGGGACTGGAGCCTATGTTCCAAACGCCAACCTGTTGCTGCTCCCTGGTGCCGTTCCCCACCTGGTGCCGTTCCCCTTCCGCCCCTCTGCATCCTTGCAGCCACTCTTGGAGCAAAGCTGTCAAATCTGAAATGGCCATGAAAAGCTTCCTGGACTATGCTCACTACCTCATTTCTCTGAAGTCGCGCAAGAACATCCCCCTTGAACACCTGAAGACCCTCAGGAAGACGGGCCACTGCCACATGTTTGCTCCACTTTGCACACAGTTCTGCCAGATTGAGTCATCTTTAATAAATTTGATCTGGGTATGAATTCTTGTGCCATATCTTCTCTGCTCTACATCTCTTTCCTAACAATCAGGATATTTCACGGCCAGATAACGAGAGCAATATGCTTAGCTCTGATTATCTTATCAACCTGGGGATCAATATAATACATAATTATATGTAATTATGAAATTATAATTCAATATAATTAGCTATAGTCTATTCCCACATGTTACATTTTTTTAAGATTTATTTTAGCCGCTAGGCTATCACACCAGGCCCTGCACATGTTACCTCTTTTTAATTAGAACTCCTGAATTTTAACTTCTAAATGTTCTAGAAACACAAATAGAAGTAGGTAAATAGTTTGATGTCCAATGGTTATTGGGTCCAAATGAAAGTTTCGAAGTCATGATAATATTAGAATATAAAAATCCTAGGAAGTAAGGATTTTAGGCTAACACACACACACACACACTTGCATCCACATTTCCCATTGGTTCAGTGGGAACATTTCAGAAAGCTCCAGTTATGAGCTGCACATACCGTGAAAGCGTTAGCTTGTTCATTTGTCATCTCTCCTGTTCCCTAAACATTTCAATCTATGTCTCTTTCTGAGGAAAGTACATTAATATTTTCTTAAAGATTTATTTGTTTTATTGCAAAGTCAGAAAAACAGTGAGGAGGAATGACAGAAAGGAAGGTCTTCCATCCGATGATACTCCCCAAGCAGCTGCAATGGTCAGAGCTGAGCCAATCCAAAGCTAGAAACCAGGAGCTTCTTCTGGGTCTCCCACGCGGGTGCAGGGTCCCAAGGCTTTGGGCCATCCTTAACTGCTTTCCCAGGTCACAAGCAGGGAGCTGGATGGGAAGTGGGGCTGCCGAGATTAAAACCAGTGTTTACATGGGATCCTGATGTACAAGGCTAGGACTTTACCCGTTGAGTTACCACACCAGATCCAGGATTTTTCTCTTTTTAAAAATCGCCTTGAAAGTCAATTTCACTAGCATTATTTTTTCCATAAGCCAAGAAAACAGGAGAGAGAAAAAAATTAAACAGGGAATATAAATGATAATATCTGAAAAAATACAAATCCTGAGATACAGAAAAATTGAAAAGCAGGAACATAAATGCTGCAACTTGATCTCTACTTTTTCTTTTGAGTGAGGTTGAATGCAACAATTAACCCAACACTAACCTCCACCCACACTTCCCATTGACTCACTGGCAGCGTTTCAGAGAGCTACAATTAGGAGCTGTGCATAACACAAAGCTGTTAACTTGCTCTTTTAGCATCTCTTCTATTCCCTAACTATTTCATCTCACTTTCTGATCTGAATGTTCCACTGACATAAAATCAGATACTTTGGCACAATAGCTATAACATCTACATATAACCCACATAATATGTACATATACATATACAATCTCATAAATAGGCTTAAAATACACACATGGGAATTTTTCTCTTACATTTCTGGTATTCTGAATGAAGATGCCAGGCATTCCATCCCGAAGCATCAGGTTCCCCATGACTTTGTAGGTTTTGAGATAAAGAGAAGTCTCATCCCGCTGGAGAATATAACTCCTCCGGGCTCAGTGGTATTTTCTATCTTTCCCACCCCCAGGCTTTGTCTATAAACTCGAAAGTTGGTGCTCATAGTAATTATAACAGAATTGAGATAAATGACTAAGTGTCTGTAGCTATCATAATCATTTGCCTCACCTAGCTCATTTTCCTCAAAACATTTCAACTGAATGAATATATCATCATATATTTCAAATTTGTTCTGGGAGTAAGAGACGTCCTTAACAATTCCTTATACCTTCTCTAATGAACATCTTATCACAGATACAACATCAGTATTTTGTTTATATTCTATCCTTGTCTAAAGCTCTCCTGTATTTTCACTGTTTTGCTATTGTTCTTAGGTACAAACCTACAATATTTAGATGACCTTGAGATGTAATTGATATCATGTTTTTATGCAAACGATAAGAAAAACAAAACTGAAGGGCTTCTAAAAAACAGTACAGTTATTTGGGGGTATTTCCAGGAACATTTTAGGAAACATGTATCAACCAGAAATTCAGAGTTAGCTTACAGAATATTTTTTCACTGTGTAATACCAAATTCTCCCCAGCTAAACTCATAAGCTCTTAAAAACTAATACAGTTGGCCATCTGTATCAGAAGATTTTTCAACAGTGGAATCCATCAACTAAAGATTCAACCCAATAAAAATAAAAACATGCTCAGAATTATTAGTATTTTCTATAAACAATAAGTTCCAATTGCTGTGTATATCATCTGAGGTATTACAAGCAATTTAGAGATGATTTAAAATACATGGCAGGATGTAGGCATGTAAGATACAAATACTATGCCAATTCATAAATATATGAGGGACATCAATGGGTTTGGGTATCCAGGGAGGTTTGCATAACCTAAGGATGCTAGAAATGACAGTATGCTTTTTTCACATCTGTAGTGAAAAGCATTGGTGCAAATGGCAGTGAGAACTATCCACACAACTACCCAAGCTTGGTGCAGGATGAAGGCCTGCTTCACGGTCTGAGAATGGATCTGTTCTTATCCCATGTAAATAGAATGCTATCAATGGATATAGATAATTTTGAATTTCTGTTATTAACTTTTTACAATCTATACTCAGTCTTCTATAATAAATATTAGCACTTCAAGAAGAACTTCATTTCATGCTACTTGACAAAAACCTTAAGAAGCCTTGTGAATGAATTCTGAACTCCTTAGCGTGATTCTGAAAGCCCCCTGCAGTTCTTGCCACTTCTATTCCCTACCAACTTCTGTCTGGTCTTAACATTTTGTGACTTTCCTTGTGTTTCCTACAGTTCAGTCAAGTGGACTGTTTCAATAACAAAACACAAATCATTATTTCCTAACTCCACACATAGATGTGTTCTGTTCAGTTGACTAGAATGTACATGCCACAAGTTTCATCAAAGTTGACAAGGGGTTAATATGAAACCAGTGTCTTGGTGGCCTAAACATGATCAAAAGAAGGCAGCGATGAGCACACCATGCTGGTGTTCTGATTCATTTTCCCTTAGCACATGATACTAGGTTTATACCCCTTCTGATTAAGGGTTGTTTCTCAGGCCCTGCATGGTGGCCTAGTGGCTAAAGTCTTCACATTGCACACACCAGGATCCCAGATGGGTGCTGGTTCTAATCCCGGTGGCCCAGCTTCCCATCCAGCTCCCTGTTTGAGGCCTGGGAAAACAGTTGAGGATGGCCCAAAGCCTTGGTGCCCCGGCACCCATATGGAGACCCAGAAGAAGCTCCTGGCATCTGGCTTTGTGTTGGCTCAGCTCTGGACATTGCGGCCACTTGGGGAGTGAATCAGCGGAGGAAAGATCTTCCTTTTTGTCAGTCCTCCTCTCTGTATATCTTACTTTTCAAATAAAAATAATAACAATAATAATAATAAATTGTAAAAATAGAACTTGTTTCTGTTGCACAAGACCCACTCAGAATTGTGTTGTTTCTCACAACTGGCACTCCTATATTGGTAAGCAGTAGGGGGTATTTTGCGGTTAGGTTGTGGGCACTCCTTGCTCCCTGTTGGTTTGGAAATGGAGCGAGTGACATGCAGCTGGAGATGAGTATGCATCTGCTCAGCAGGGGCTTGATTTTGAAAGTCCTGCTTGTATCCTGGTTCACTGTCCAGTTTTACAGATAACTGTGATAACTGCAAATGACGGTAGGGCAAGAATAGGATTTTGTTTATCTTTCTCTCATATGTCTCTCTTCAAAATTTTACACAGTATGAGTAATGAAATATATCTGAACTAATTTTCTGTAGTAAATGTAAATTATCTGCTAGGCAATATGGTTCTTTTACTCATTCTATTATTCACAAATATTTATCAAGCATTGATTCCATGCCAAGGAATGAGTACACAGTCGGCAACCAAACACTACCCCGCTTCTCTTGAAATTTACAATCTAGTATAGTAACATAGCAGAATATAAAAGACATTTTATTGATTGACTTTTGAGTTCTAGTTTTAATACTGTTTTTCACTAGCTAGATTCTGAAGGTTGATAGAATTTCACTAGGTCTGATTTCCACCACTGCTTAAGTTCCATAACACTTCCCATCTTTATGGCCCAAAAATGTTATTTCCATGTCTACTGACTGTGTAGAAACTTGTGTGTGTATAGTTTACATATACTTATATAGGATATATAATATATTTATATACATATATAAAGGTTGTCTCTTTTGAGTTGAGTTGCTTTCTCTGTATATATACCACAGAACCACCACATATCAGTACTTAGTAAAATATATCAAATAGTTACAAAGGAGCTGAAATCAGTTTCAAAAATACTGCAGAAAGGCTGACACAATTTGGTAAAGGTGACAAAAGTAAATTTGGCATAGCAGGCAAAAATCTACTTTGGATGTCCATTGCCACAGCAACTGGTATGAGTTTTAAATCCTGGATCCACCCCCAATTGCTTCATACTAACATACTCCGTAGCGGGCAGTAGGTTATCCAAGGAGCTGGCACTCTGTCATCCATGTCGGGAGATGTGTATATATAACCACATAAAATCTTATATACATTAGTAGTATATCGCATTGGACAAATTGGGAAATTCTGGCCAGGAAGTTTCCTAGAGTCATGAGTGTTCCACTATTCACATTAGTTCAATTAGGCAGCTTTGATGAGAAAAGGTGATCTATATCAAATGAATTCAGCACTCTAGAGCGCTGGCCAAACTAGTGTTGTGATTAACCTGGAAGAAAATTAAAAGAACAATCCCAAAAGCCATTTACAAAGTGCATATTTTGTCACTTAAGGGGATTAGGAGTAAACAAACCTCCACGTCAATACATTATCTCAATAAATTCAGAGGAAAAAAATCCCCAGAGGCTGATTGAACTAGGACCTCAGTTCATTCCGACGCACCTGAAACAATATTTATCTCAATACTCTGTACTCAGACCCCCCTAGCCAGCATATGGTTTTCCTCCCTACTTCAGGATCACAGCAACCTTTCAATAGAAACTCATCAAGTCTGTCACAGTTGCTTAAAACCCACTTGCAATGGTGTCTATTTCCATATTCTGGTTTCAAGGAAGGATCTCTTCTTTTACCAAGGCCTATCTTGCTATCTAAGCTTAAGAACCCCCTCACCTTCTCCTGCCTCCTAGCAGGCTGTTTGACATCTCTCATTACTTCTCCTGTATCCTCAATCCTACACCTCTGTTAGCTCTTTCACACACACTTAAGTCTCCTTGAACAAACCCACTTACCACAAATGCTCCTCAACATACACAGTAAAAAAAAATCTTTTTGACTTAAATATGCATTTTTTTTCCCAAAAGGGAGCACAGTAGAGAGGAAGTGAGAGTGGGAATGAAGGTGAGAAAGAATGAAATGGAGGGCAGGGCAGAGAGAGACAGCAGAATCTGGATTGAAAGTGATGAAGCTGGGTTTTGAACCTGCCTTCCACTACAGCATGCAGGTATCGAAAGCAGTGGCTTAACCTGCTGCACCGCAAAGCCAGAGTCCAGCTCTTCTTCATCCTCCACCATCTTCTCACAAAACTTCACTTCCTCCATTGCTTTGACTCTCACTAACTAAATAACCCATTCTGAACTGGCTTCCTCCTCTACCTCTTTACCAAAGCAGCTTTCAGTGATGGGTTACATGACCTTCCACGCAGCAGATTCAGTGGACTTATTTAATAGCATCTGTGGTTCTCTCAGCAGCACTTACGACAAAATTGCCCATTCCCATTGTGTTTCCTTCATGTCTATATAATCAGGATCACTCTTACTTTTCCTTCTACATTTTGTTTCTTCTTTACTGTCTTTGTTTACATGAACTTTAAATTCAGGATCTTATCAGGGTTTAATCTGAGACATTCCTCCTGTCGTTCTTTTTTTAATGTACTTTCTTCCACTCTAGTGGTTTCAAATAAAATTTAAATGATTCTCAGGTTTATACTGCTAGTTCAGAACTCTTCCTAGCTACAGACTCATAGATCATCCATTATGACATAACCCTTTTATATCTCAAAGTTACATCAAACTTGATACATTAAAAATTAAACTCATGTTCTTTTCTACTCAAATTCTTCTTTCTTCAATATTCCTTAATATCATTCATCCATTCATTTACGTCAGAAGCCTAGGAGGTATTTTTGATATCTTATGTCCTTTAACACTTCTACTTCTGGCTAGCCATTTGATGTTATCCCCCAAATCATTTCTAAGATCTGTCCACTTCAATGAAGTTCAGCTCCATTTTCCTATTACAAGCTGCTCTCACCTGACTGCTGAATATCTTCTTGAAAAGTCTCTCCTAATTTATACCTACTCCCTGGATCCCAGTGAATGTCCACATTGCATTCAGACAATTAAAATATGCATATGTATATTTCACTTATTCTTCTATTTGAGACTTCTTGATAATCTTGTTCTCTTGAAATGAAATCCCTAATGTAACTGTCAAAACCTGTCATTTTTTGCCTGAGTCAAGCAGATGCTCTTGCTCCATTCTCTTATGTCACAGACACCATTCCTTTCTACTTTTTAAAAGGCCCTAGTACCTTTATGCATAAGGGAACTCCCCCATAGGCTATCTGACCTCAGAGCACTCTGTACAGCTCTCACCTCTGTTTGGTTAAAATCCAACACTCATTTTTCCCATCATACCAGAAACATTCCCTCTTTAGAGAAGTCTTCTCTAAGTCTCCTAATTAATTGAATATCAGTTACAGCCTCTTATTGCATCATTTACTTTACAGAATAGCATTCCCAAGTATTTTAATTATGTGATAATTTCACAAACAATAATTCCAATAGGGTCCTGAATACTAGTTTTCCAATGTTTATCACAGTGCAGGCATTTAGTAGCCACTTGACACATTATACAGTAAATAAAAAATGTGTCTTTTTAAAAAAAAATATTTATTTATTATTGGAAATCAGATTTACAGAGAAGGAGAGACAGAAAGAAAGATCTTTGATCCTGTGGTTCACTTCCCAAGCAGAGCTGAGCTGACTGGAAGCCAGAAGACTATTCTGAGTGTCCCATCACAGGGTCTCTGTGGGCCATGCTCAACTGCTTTCCCAGCCCACAAGCAAGGAGCTGGGCGGGAAGCGGAGCAGCCAGAATATAAGCCAGTGTCCATAATGGATCCTGGTGCATGCAAGATGAGGACTTTAGCCACTAGACTAACCTGCTGGACCCATAAAAAATGTATATTAAAGAATATGTCATTCCCCTCTCCCTTGTTCCTCTCCCTCTTTGCACCCTTCTTGAATCGAATAGCGTTTATAACTACTGACAATAGCATTTTCTTTCAAACTTTAAAAGAAAACCAGTGAAATTTTTTTGAATGATTATGGGATGGTTTACAGAAGAAGTGTTACTGGAGGGAAAGAAAATAAAGAGTGCATGGTGGTAGTCACCAGCCTTTGTGAACTGCCACATATCCATATCTATTTGTGATTGCCATGATCAATAGCCAGTCATTTCTTCCTGGGAGGCCCTCTCTTATCTTCTCCACAGATAAGGAAAGCAAGATAAATTGAACTGTCTTATATTCCTACATAACATCCATCTTTCTAGAATTTTTAATTTGTCATATGATCGTTTATACCAATAACTCGTTTGCAGAATTCACAACAGACCCCCAACATCTACATTAATGAATAAATATTTATGTATATGCATATGCACACATATTCTTAACAGAGAAATCAAACAGAAATTTAAGTTAGAATGCTCTTAGTCTTCCGAGATAGACATGATTTTCATGCTCCTATAGAACTACTAAGTATGGTTGCAATAAAAATAAGGCCAGTAGAGAGCAGTGCATGCACTAGCATTTCTAAACATGCCTTGGACTACTGTTATCAAACTTTAATGATAGACTATCATTCCTTATTTTAAATTTTACATGCTCCCCTAATTGATGAATCCATGTATCATTTTATTTGTTAATTAAGTACTTCAATACCTATGTGTTTTCATTGTGATCCTGTATAATTTCTTCTGTGACAAAACATTCAATAAAATAAGCATCTAAAAGTGCATTTATTGTACAACATGCTGTTCACAGTGGACAGATTTAATGTTAAGAAAAGATTAAGAGGGTAGATGCAAAATGTACTTGCCACTAAACTAATAAGTATGTGAACTAATATTTGTATTTATTACCCAGATTTATATATATTCACAATATAAGTATTTGTCTCTGTCAAGTTGTACATAAAAACAGTTTAATCTATCATCCTAAAATAGTGTATATTTTAGGCTTTTAATTTTTATCTTGCTTTACAAATACCCACAGCTAGCTTCTTAGCAGAAAGTTATGACACACTTTGACTTGCTGAATTACTAAATAGTAAATAGCATAATATATGTTATTCTTAAATGGTTCCTTTTTTTTTCAGTTTTGGTGATAAAAAGGCCAAAGAATGTTCATTTTTCAGTCAAAGAGAAATAAAATATAATTGTCATTTGGTTAGCTGGTTAACTATTATAGCCAAAACATTTTTTGAAAAAGATGCTTTCAAAGCTTTTATCTACTTATGACACTTTTCCTTTTGCTTGTTTTAAAAATTCTACAAATATTGTGTGTATCTTTTGATTAATATGTCATTGCACATGTTAATGTG
Source organism: Ochotona curzoniae (assembly GCF_017591425.1). NCBI lineage: Eukaryota > Metazoa > Chordata > Mammalia > Lagomorpha > Ochotonidae > Ochotona > Ochotona curzoniae. Next base: position 20,273,210 of record NW_024464920.1, read on the forward strand.
TCAGTGTGATATTGCAAAACATTGACACAGTATGGACTGGTCAAATAATGACACTTAGCCTTTCTTTCTGCTTATTGTTTCTCTAATTTGGAGGATTTAAGCCCATTCTTGTGGTTCCTTAAAAATATGCAATAGGTTACTGTGAGCCACAGTCACTCCACTGCACAGCATAACAAAGAATAAACTTACCCTATGTAACTGTTTTGGTAGCCCTTTTCTAACCGCTCTCCTTTCCATCCGCCTTTTTCAAGCTCTAATAATTATTATTCATCATTCAGGTAACTTTACTATTATTACGTTTTTGGTTTCCACTTATTAGAGAGAACATATGGAATTTGATTTTCTGTGCTTCAATTTACATAATCTAATGCTTTCTAATTCCATCCACTTCGTTGAAGATGAAAATATTTCATTCTCCTTAAGGGATAAATAATATTCCATTTTGTGTATATGCCACATTTTCTTTATTCATTCAACTAGAGTGATCACCTAAATTGATTCCATCGTGGCCATCATGAATAGTGACGAAACAGGCACAGATGTGCAGCTTTCCCTTACATAAGCTGGCGTCATTTCCTCTGGACACATGCTCACAGTTGGGGTAGCTGGATCATGTGCTGGACCACTTTTTAGTTATTTTGAGGAAGCACCATATATATTAATTTTTGCATTCTGACAGTATTTTTAAAAGTTCTCTTTTCTCCACATCTTGGCGAGCACTTGAAATTTTTTGTGTTTTTGCAGTAATAACCATATTACCTGGGGTTAGATGATATCCACTGTGGTTTTGGTCTGCTTTTCCATGCCCAATAGTATTGAGCATTTCTCCTTGTATTTGTTGGTTACTTATACTTCTTTTGACAAATGTCTATTCAGATAATTCATCCATTTTAAAATCAGATTGTTTGGTTTTTTATTAATATCAAACTGTTTAAGTTTCTTTATATGTTCTGTGTGTCAATTCTTTTTCAGGTGAATTATATGAAAACATTTGTCTAATTTCAGATTTGTTGCCTGAATTTTCAGGGTCCTATGTGTAAAATCATTTTATTTGAAAGACAGAGAGCAGCCTTTCAAAGAGCATTAAAAGCAAAAAGCAAGCCTAATGGGAGCCATTGAAAGTCAGGAAGGAGCTAGGAGGTAGTACAATTAACAGAAATATAATTAAGCCCACATAAATTACTTTGTGTCCATCATGCAAATGCAGTCTGTGCTAAGAAAAAATTTGTGCAATAGCATGTACATTAAAGTTACTAGCATCTGAATGAAATGAACAATTGCTAATTCAGAGCTGGGTGTTAGAAAATTAAAGATGAAATGAAAATATTAGAAGCCAATTCCAATTATTCATTACTTTCAATATAAGTGGAAAAAGCTTAGAGAGAAATCTGAAATCTGAATAATTATGCCTCAGTTGTAGTTTTATGTTATATTACGTTACCAATTATAATGCAAATCATGAGCATAATAATTAACTTTTACTCTGATTCTGTCATGGACAATAACACACATAATTCTTAAATGCAAAGTCCTTCTGCTTCTAAGATGTTTAATGTATGCTTATTGGATTTGTAGACTATTAATGATATTTCAATTCATTTTGAAATGAATGTTTTTCTATTTTCACAGTTGTGAATTATGATTGATCTTTTGATAGTGTTTTTAAAGAAAGACTATAATTTTTCTTTATGCATCTTAAGATCATATTTATGTCTTATGAATGCCTAAGAAATACAAGAGATAAAAGACAAATTATACTAATAATTCTCAGGAAGTATTTTCTAACGATTACAATGCACAGCCTTTAAAGATTACTAAAAATATGTTACTGGCATTATCATCATGGAATTCTTCATCTATTCAGCTTTGAATCAAAAGTTTAATTCTAACCAAAACATGTTTAAATACCTGCTATATGCAGTGTGCAATTCTATGCCTACACCTTTGCTTTGGTGAGAGGAGACAGATAAGATAAAACTAACAAATGAGGTAATCTTAGGAGGTGGTATATGCCCCAAACCATACTGAAGCCTGCTAACAGCATTATGTGCGATCCAAGTATGGGCATTTTTGTCTCAGCATCACTGTGTGGGACACTGGCATGTTCAGATTGTCCTTCACGGAAGTAGTTACTCCAGGGAAACAGATAAATACTGCACTGAAAGTTTTCTGTTTTCTTCTTGAAAGTCAGTTAAACCTTGATGAGCACACCACACAGTCCACAAAGAAGACAGGAAACTGTGATGAAATATATAGCAGGGAAGGAATAATTCTGGAAAAAAGAAAAGTAACTTTATTTGATAGAAAAAAAAATTTTTAAACTAAGACCCCAGATCTGGGAAGGTCTCAGGATTAGGAGACACATTATTTCTGAGAACTTTACAAAGTAACTGGAAATGATTTGGATACTTCCAAAATGAAGTCAGCAAGACTCATGATATCAGGAATGTATGTGTTTTAGAGGCATCTAGGAAAAAAGAAGGCCTGGATTGTGAACTTTCTTGAGGGGCTGTTTACATCGTCTTTCATAAGAAGCTTGGACCTTCTTCTATATATATGAAAGTACTTTGAAAATTTCCTAGGAGAATGATTCTTAGCTCTAGAGGTAAGATTCCGACTTTAGAGCCTCTAGGCTCAAAATCAAGCTCTAGCTACAGACTATAGCTTCCTATTAAAACAGACTGGAAAGTTGTGGTGATGGTTCAAGAAATTGGGCTTCTGCCATCCATGTGGAAAACTTGGATTGAATTTCTGACTTTTGGCTTTGACCTTGGGTGTTATGGGCATTTGAGGAACGACTTAACAGATGAAAGCTTTTGCTCCTCCACCACCCCCAAACACATACACACCACCATTTCCCTCTCTCTGCCTCCAATGAATAAACATGCGCTTGTCTTTTAAAAGTTTTTGGGAAACTGAATTAAAACATCAGTTTACTGGGGTATTAAAAGAAGCTTGAAATTCATTCTTACATAGCCTACACAAACAATTCTTGAAAAGCATTTTATGACAAAAATATTAATGAATTTCAAAAATGTTTGCACCAAAATACTGTTTAATTCCTCGTATCTCTTTGATCTCTTTGAAGCATCCTCAGATACACAACAAAATACTTTTACATTTATGTAAAAAGAGCTGCTTTTTGTAATTCAGAACCAGAAGGCTACTAATCAAGCAAGCAAGCATTTCCTAAGCAATTTCATAGAAAAGTAAAGGAGGGACATGTGATTGTAATGTGACGTGGACATTCCTAAGGGTTCTTGTCACAGTGAAAGCCAAATGTCACTCCTAAGACTGACCATGGCTACTGTAGCTTGTTTGGGAATTCAGTCTAAATCATTTTTTTGGAAAAAATGTCGTCTCGATTTCTTGCATCTATTTCATTAAACTCAGCTTAACTGAGCAGTAACGAAAGTTCTCGCTAATCTTGGTATTATGAAAATAAGCATGTTAGGAAGAGACACAAAGGCCATCTTTGCATTCTTCCCAGATTCTACATTGTTCATAATTGAGGATAGCAACAGCATTTAACTCTAAGGATGCTGGGAAACATACCTGCCAGTAATTAGCAAGTTTAAAAGTTAACTACACCATTAGCATGGCCAGCACATCCAGAGGGGAGTTTGACTCTCATTAGTTTTTATCCAGCCTTGCTCTAATTTAAAGAAAAAATTGCTACAATTATAATTAGCTCACATTTACATGTGTCTTCCTGGGCTCAATTTGAAGCATAAAATATTGTTGACTCAAGTCTTTGTGGACTCAAATTCTGTTGCTGTGAAACGATGTCTCACTCAGATCTGCCTTCCTGCAACTGTTGGTGCTGGATGAACTCTGACGCCCTTGGCCTTCAGTTGGACCGTTCTGAGGTGTGTTGTCTCCTGAACCTGTGCAGGCAGGCGAGGTGGATCCACTTGTGAAACGCAGTGTCTTGGAGAAATTTCCCCCTCCAAAGATTTCTCAATTTTACTTCTTGCTCAAAGCATTTTCTCGCAGAATAATTTCAATTACGACTTTGTTACGGCCTCTTAAGGATTTAACCAAAATGGGGAAATAAAATAAGCAATTTGAAGACAGTCTTGACTTGAATAAATACCTCAATTTTCCTGTAACCTGGATTATTACACGGATCGATTGTGGCAAATTAAGCTAAGCAATTAATTTTTGTCTGTACCTCAAATCAAAGCAATGTCCTAAAAGTAGAGCGAGTAATTAAATCTTCATCATCCTTGCTGTATAAGCAAATGAACTCATCTCTTAACTCTTTTATATATTTTTTATATATTCTATTTTTTTAAAAAAAGTTCTTGGGGAGTGAATCATCAGATGGAAGATCTTCCTCTCTGTCTCTCTTCTCTGTATATCTGCCTTTCCAATAAAAAAAAATAATAAAAAAAAGTTCTTATTTTGAAGTATTTAGACAACGCATATGATAGATCTTTCAGAGTATTGCAAATCCTACCCACCACAAGACATCAAATTAATGTGGACTTTTTGGTTTTTGTTTTATGTATGTGCACATTCATACCTACATACATGTATGTTCACATACTTGTATATGTTCTTTAAAAATTTCAAGGACGATTATATATCACATTCAGTGAAAAATCAATACATATAGCCCTATACAGTCCTTAACTAATTTACGTAATTGAAATATCTATTTTTTTATATTTATTTATTTTTTTTTTATTATTGTTTATTGGAAAGGCGGATATACAGAGAGGAGAGACAGAGAGGAAGATCTTCCGTCCGATGATTCACTCCCCAAGTGAGCGCAACGGCCAATGCTATGCCGATCCGAAGCCAGGATCCAGGAACTTCTTCCGGGTCTCCCACGCGGGTGCAGGGTCCCAAAGCTTTGGGCAGTCCTCGACTGCTTTCCCAGGCCATAGGCAGGGAGCTGGAAGGGAAGCGGGGCTGCCGGGATAGAACCGGTGCCCATATGGGATCCTGGGCGTGCAAGGCGAGGACCGTTATTAACCACTGCGCCATCGCGCCGGGCCCCGAAATATCTATTTAGGTGTGCTTACAAATCCTTTCATAAATTTTTATTCTTCAAATAGTCTGTAAATTAGAATTCTTTTGCGTATATCATCTTTTAAAAAAATTACTTAGGTATTTGAAAAGCAGAATGGCAGAATGAAAAGACAGTGCTATTTTCCATTTGTTGGTTCATTCCCCAAATGCCTATGGAAGATGCGGCCTCCATTGGAGTCTTTCATGGGAGTGACAGGAATTGAAGGACTTCGACCCTCCTTCAGTACGTCCAAGACACTTAAGCAGGAAGCAAGATGAAAGTGTGGACTAGAGGCTGGCTAGTGGCTTAGCCAACTAATCCTCTGCCTGCAGCGCTGGCATCCCATCAAGTCAGAGCTGCACCAATGCCAATCCAGTTCCCTGCCAATGGCCTAGGAAAGCAGCAGAGGATGGTGCAAGCTGATGAGCCCATCTGGAAAATTTGGAAAGCTTCTGTCTCCTGGCTTCAGATCAATTCAGTCCCAGCCATTATGTCCATTTATGGAGTGAACCAGCAGATGGAAGATTTCTCTCTGTGTGTGTGCACCCTTCCCTCTCTGTAAATCTGCCTCTCAGATAAAGATTAACAAATCTTTAAAAAGACAAATAAATAAAAACGAAGTGTGGAATGGCAGTCACCCCATGGCAGTATAGCCTTCTCTGCCACAAGGCCTTCACCTGGATAGTCCTTATGCGTATGAATTCCACTGGGTAATGGCCAGTGTGTAAGCCATTATTCTTGAACTTACATGTAAACTTGTGGTGATGTGGCCGTTTTCAGTGATATGCTTTCAAATTATATTATTTGTGATCATTCTATCCTTCTTCATCATATGCATTTTCACATCTGCTAGATATCTCTTAAAACATGAAAATACCATATTGAGTTGAATTTTGAAAACACAAATTACCACAAAACAATGGAAATTTTCCTGCATAAAGTATCTGGGTGACAGACATTTTACCCAACAGTGACTGTAATGCTTGGCTATGGTGCTAGAATTCTACATGGGCACTGGTCTGAGACCTGGTTGCAGAGAGAAAGATGGGAGGGAAAAGTAAAGAGGGAGGAAGAGTGAGAGAGAGGAAGAGAGGTCCCATGAGCCGGTTCACTCCTCAAATGCCTGCAAGAGCCAGGGCTGACCTGGGCTGAACTCAGGAGTCTTTAAATAAACCTGAGTATCCCAGATGAGTGGCCGAAATCCTCATACTTATAACATCACCTGCCATCACCCAGGAGTTGAGAAGCTGGAACAGGGTATACACCAGGACCCAAATCCAGGCATAAGGGAGGCAGGCATCCGAAGTGATCTTAATCACTGAACCAAAGATGTGTCCCTGTTTTTAATTTTCTCTCCCATTTTTACATTTTTTAAGATTTATTTTATTTTTATTTGAAAGTCAGATATACAGAGAGGAGGAGAAACAAAGAGGAAGATCTTCTATCAGTTGATTCACTCCCCAATTGGCCAAAACAGCTGGAGCTGAGCTGATCCAAAGCCAGTTTCCTTCAAATCTCCCATGAGGGTACAGGGTCCCAAGGCTTTGGGCCATCGCTTCTATTTTCCCAGGCCACGAGCATGGAACTGAATAGGAAGCAGGGCTGCTGGGATTAGAACTGGCATCCATATGGGATCCCATATGGATGCAAGGAGAGGACTTTAGCCACTAGGCTACTGCGCCAGGCCCCAAGTCTTTTTGATCTGTTGATTGTACCTAAACTCATAGCATGCTGGTCTTCATCTTGGCTTGGTGCTCCTATTCCCTAGAATAGTACCTTTTTGTTAAAATAATTATTTTTATTGGAAAAGCATATTTAGAGAGAAGCAGAGACAGGAAAGTCTTCCATCTGTTGGTTCACTCCCAAGTAGCTGTAATAGCCAGGGCTGAGCCATTCCGAAGCCAGGAGCCAAGAGTTTCCTCCAGGTCTCTCATGTGGGTGTAGAATCCTAAAGCTTTTGGGGACAACCTCTGCTGCCTTCCCAGGCCACAAACAGTGGAACAGCCAGGACACCATCCAGTGCCCATAAGGGATCCAAACTGGTGCCCACATGGGATCCCAGGGCTTGAGTGGGGAGGATTGGCCAACTGAGCCATTGCAACCTGGTTCTAGCATACTATCTTTCTATTTGATATCCTTGATGTTATTATAGATGTAGTTTAGTGGTCATTTTATTAGGTCTTTGCGCAGTACTTTGTTATTTCATGTTCAATTCCCCTTTTTTTGTTGTTGTTTTTGTTACTATCTTTCTCTCCCCTGTAGAATATAAGCCACATGAGCTCAGGAATATTCTCCATTCACTGCACTTACCTCTCTGCCTGGAATAGCACCTTCCATACGGTCAGTATATTGACTGTCTACTGGATAGTCAAATAAGTAGTTACCGATGTTAACTGAAGGGCAAAACAAAGTATGATGGTCTGTTTAAGTTGATGTTTTTAAAATGTAAGCATTTATGTTTCAACAGGTAGACTGACACTTCATCTTAACCTTGTTCTATTTTGCAAAAACTATGTGAATTAAGAAAGATAATAGGTTATCTGGAATCAGTCAAAAATAATTTCCTGCACTCAGGCTGAAAGAATTCCAGTTTGAAGCTGCTATTTTTCTCATATGAAATTGTGCTTATTATACCCCATTTATAATCTAACCAAACACATTTTCTTGATATGCTAATGCTTTATGCAAACCTCCTCTTTGATTTTGTCATATAATTGTAAAAGATTCATTTAAATGAATCAGACCTGAACGTAGCTTTGAACAAATTTTCTAACAAGAACAAATTTTGTATTTCACAAAGTAGGCAATTGTTTTAACATTAACTTGTATTTACACAGAACTTTTGTCTTCTGACCTAACTTACCTTCATGCACTTTCTCAGAATGTCTCACCCACAATGAATGAAAAGACACACACACACACAGATGCACACACGCAACTGAAATTAATGACTGAAATCACAAAACCTTCAGGAAGACAGAGAAGTGGGATGTTTCTCAGTGGAAGTCACAGGGACTCTGGCACTCAAGTGCCACTATTTCTAAGCAAGTTGCCTAGCCTCTGTAAGCCAGAGTGACTTATCTCCCAAATGGCACAGGAATATCCACGTTTGGGGGTTGCAAAGCAAGGAATAGAGAGATCAATCCAGCATGAAGCCTAGCACATAGAGTGCTCAACATATACCTACTGAATTAATTACATTTGAAATATATTACTAAACTAAATTACTAATGTTATGTAATGGAAAAGTGTAGTGATTACATAACTAGATAGCTAAGATGAAAGTATAATTAAAGATATTTTAACAATTCTCTGATTAACACACAACAGAGGCAGCAGTGTGTGAATAAGTCAAGTGTCTTGACCTTAATAAAACATGGCTTGGTTAGGGATTGAAGGGGCACTTACTCCTGAGACCTGGGCATGGATACAGCCATACAAGCCAAAGAGCTGAAGGAACTCTTGTTTTATCTCTGCATTTTCGTAAAATAGATTCACAAGTATTATTGGAGAGTCAGTATATTGTATAAACAATTCTAACACATAATGAATTATTATTATTCCTTCTCTAAACCTGAGTCAGCATTGACCTACCAGTACTAGAAATAATAACTGATGAAACTATGGCGATTTGTGTTTCCCCTACTTTCTCTTTGAATCCAAAAGATAAAACCACACAGAGTCATCATAAAGGAATGATGCAGTGAGCCTCCCATTAGGGAGCACATGGTGTAAGGCCAGAAACACGTCATGAAATGCTTGGGCAGCCACCTGAAAACAACGACAAAAAGTCAACCTCAGAAACCTCATAATCTAATTTATGTTGAAACAGGTAGAATGATGACTTTTAAACTTAGGAATCAAGCCACTGAAATACATATTTCTAATTAAATATGTTATTTGCAGAACATTAGTGACCAAGGGATTTGTGCAGTTGTTTTATCCTTAATTATGGAATGAGCTCTGGTATTTAGTACAAAGCCCAAGAACACACTCTGATATCAGTGAGCACAATTCAACTTGGTGTTGCTTAATGCTACAGACATGAATAATGATCACCAACCAGAATTATTTCTTCCTCCTCTGGCTTCCCACAGCACTTCCTTTCTATAATGGCACAGAATTGCATGGCTTGCTTACAATCTGTCCCCTCCCTGGGACTGAGCAGGGTCCACAGAGGGCCATATCTCACGAAGTTGCTGCAGTCAGTATTTAACGCAATGCTTGCCATGCTGTTCAGGTAGCAGGAATGTTTATCAGAATAAATGTCTTTTTTTTTTATTGCTTTCAAAGCACATGCACATGTATGATGCCAGCAGATACCCAGAACACTGAGTGTGGCTGCAAGGCAGAAAATTCTGCACAGCTCCTGCTTGACTGACAGGTAATCTGAAGGTCACTGAGAGATTATGTGACGTCTGAAGGGCACATCATTCAATGTTGAATTTCAAATTGTAAGAGTTTTTTGAATAATACAAAATGAAAGCAACATGTCAAACTGTTTTACACACGTCTACAGGGGTCTGTGAAGAGTATGCGTGGCCCATCGTCTCCATCTTTGTCCTCGCTGCTGAAATGTGACTTCTCTTATTCATCTGATAGGAAAGACCTTCAGAAACCATCCATATGTAATTAGACAAAAACGGCATCGATCACATGCAAATATGTTGGTTGCTGCAAAGCAGTTGTCCGCCTTTAAGAGTTTACTGCTAGCCACCCAATTCAGCTCTCTCACAGGGGAGGGGAAGGCGACAGATTTGTCATTGCAGTCCCACACTCACAGTCCTGCCCATTCTGCATAGAGAAGCTTCTCTGTAAGTTCACTATCAGGCAATCGTGCTGAGGCCGTGAGAAAACCATTGTCTGTTGGGGCAGAAGGGTCGCAGCCAGGGCTGGAAGGCTGCAGCGGTGGACTCCTGGTCAACTGACTCTAAAGCCAGCCGTTTAAATAACAGCATCTCCCACTAGATCCCAAGCTTCAAGAGGACAGACTGTTAAACCCCCAAATTAGGGAATGGCACGTGGTGGGTACCATCCTCAGCTCAATTTCGGGCACTCCTGTTAACTTATCAGTAGTACCACCTTTGGTTAACAGCTAGTTACACCTCAGTGTGAAAAAGTGCTAGGTGCATCTTTCATAAACTTTATTACAAAAACTGACTTGCTTATTTTTAAAAAATTTATTGGGCTTGACAGCAAAGGTAAATTATCTTGCTAGCTCAGCTGGACCTACGGATGGAACTCAGGAGTTACATCAGTTATGTAGTGTACTGTTAAAAGTCAACATTCCAAAAAAAAATACTTTAACAGAAATTAACAGCAAGTATGTCATCAAAGGCCAGCATGATGCCCAAGAAACCAGAAGCAGTTTGTCTCTAAAGAGGATGGGATAACTCTCTTGGTAATTTCTCTGCATCCAAAAGAAAAAAGGAACTCACCTCCCCCCTCCCCCACCTCAAGCCTCCACTCCCCCCACCCCCGCACAAATACTCCAACCATTTTCTCCAGGTGGAAAGTTGAAAGAGAGCAACGTGCCAGCTGCACCTACCCAGCGCTCCCAGGGGTAGAAGAGCAAAGTTCTAGGGCACAGCCTTCCTTCCCAGAGCCCCAGAGCCAGGCGCACTCGGCTACCTGCTCCGCGCAGCGCCGCGCCGGAGGAGCTGCCGCGGCGGAACAGTTGCGTCTCCATCTGGCCACCAACCCACCCAAGCTTTCTTCGCCTTCACCACCACCTTCCTTCCCCAGCCCCCAACCCCCCTTCGCCCTCTCCTTTCCGTCTTCCCTCTCCACCCCCGCCCCTAGTCTCCTCCTCTTTTTCTCACTACAAGCGGCCGCTGATGCTGAAGCCGAGCGTCACTTCGGCTCCCACGGCAGACATGGCGACATTGACAGTGGTCCAGCCGCTCACTCTGGACAGAGGTAAGGGAGCCGTTCGCCCGCCAGGCCAGGCGCCCCTTCTGCTTCCTCATCAGCCCCTGCCAAGTCCCCCCCCCGCCTCCGGGACAACGGGACGCGTCAGGCAGAGCCAAGACAGACAGAGGCTGGAAGGCGTCTGCTCTGCCGAGCCCAGGATACTTTCTTCGCCTTTCTCTCACGGCCACGTCCCCGCTGCCCCTTCCCGGGGACCCGGCCCGGCTGAGGGGCGTCTTCGCCCAGCTCTGGCGCCCCCGCCGCCACTCCCAGTCCGTCTCCCGGTTGCCCCCAGGCCGCCGGCTTTGTTGGAGCGGATGCGCTGGGGGAAAGCGCTGGGCGCCCGGGGCTCCGGGTTGCTCAAAGGGGGCAGAGAGAGAAGGTTCGCCCGGCCGGCCGAAGGCGAGGCTGGTCAGGGAGCCGCCTGCCAAGGCTGCGCGGCCCGCGGACTCGGGAAGAAGGAAGTTTGTCCGGGCGCCTGACGGGGCGAGGGTCAGGAGGGCTGCTGGTGCTCTGGTGGTCGCCCTGGGGCAGGCGGGGCGCTCCCCCGGGGTGGCTGGGCGCACGGGGCCGGGCTGCCGCGGCGGGGAGCTGCCCTCTGCCGGAAGGGCAACGCGGAGCGCCGGAGCCCGTGCCCTGGCTGGGGGGCGGTTGGCGCGGCTGCTGCCCCTGCGGCGGGGTCGCCCCGTTCCCCGGCCGCTGACAGCTCCCAGGCGGCGGCGCCGCGTTTCTCCCGCCCTAGCCAACCTTGCTTCTCTCACAGCCTGGTTGCTGCCGCCGAGCTGCCCCAGGGGCTGCGGAAAGCGCAGGTTGCAAAGCGCAGGTTGGATAAAAAATTCAACGTGTGACCTCCTACCCTGTGAGAGAACGGTGACCTCTGACTGGAACTGACAGACGGTGTTGGCTTGGCCCTCAGGACCCCGGCCCGTGCCGCCGGTCCCTCCAGCTGAGAGAGCGCGGTCCTCGGCCGCGGCCGGCCTTCCGGGCGCACTCGCGCGCGCGGGGTTGCACCTGTCCCCGGGTGCTCGGGCTTCCTGTCTGGCTTCACCTTCTAGTTGTGGAGATGCTGGGATCCCACGGCTCACTGGCGGAGGAGGGAAGCTCCACGCCAGTCGTGCTCCACTGCGGCTGGACTTAGGACCCTGAGCGGCTATCTGGAAATAGTGTGCTGGGGTGGCTGGGGAGGCGGGGTATGATTTAGTTCAATGTACCTCTAGAACTATTCTTGCTAGCAGATTAAACTGGACTCTCGGGCAAGGAAAAAAAAAAAAAAAGCCTCCAGCTGCTAGTCCTGTAAAAAACCAGGCACCTCAGTCCGGGATTTTTACTTTGGAGAAATAGTGGATGATTTAACTCAATCTGTTGATGTCAGAAGAGATGTTGTATGGAGCCCATGATAACCTGACTCGGAATAAGAGTAGTAAATAGTAATAGCAAAAACAATAATAATAAAAATGTTTTACTTTAGAAGATGTTGATGTGCATACCAGCACATGTGTAACTGTAGTTAAAGAGCTCAGAGATGTGTTGTATAATCCATGATCCCCTCTTCTCTCCCCCCATGCCATCAGCAGCACTAAGCAGGATAAATCCATCGTCGGTAAGAGCCAACCAGATGGGAAGCTATTAGAAACTATGGATTTTCCAAGTCTTTCTCTGTTAATGTGATGAGCTCTTACGTTGTCCCATTACAGAAATCACAGTCATTAAGCATCCCAAGTGAAAAGATGATCTTAGGTGCAAAATTTCCAGAAAATTGCATGCCTGAATAATCGTATACACTACTCTTCCTCCTACTACTACAAATGTCACACTTTTTAGATTTTGCCTTTGCCCTAAGATGCCTCAGCCACTTATGAAAAGGAGATACTAATTAAATTCATTCTTTAAAAATATATTTATTTATGCTACATCAACATTAAAAGAGAGAGAGAGAGACACATGTTGCATTCTCTGGTTTACTGCCTAAACACCTGTAATAGTCACGGCTGCACCGGTTGAATCTGAGAGCCCAGAAGTCGCTTCTGGTCCCCAGAGGAAAAGACTGCAGACAGATCTGAGTAAGTCCACCAGTCGCTCATGCAGTGGCTGGAATCTGGATACTATTGTATCTGAAGCCAATATCTATAAATTTTTGCCATCTGGTTGAAAGGCTTAATTGACTAATTTCATCATTAAGCCACTAAGAAGAGGCTAACTTTTTTTTTTCTTAAAGGGAGAGGGGAGCATCTTTTCACGAGGCAGCCCCTGAGCGTCTGCCTGCATCCTACTTCCAACTTTGGATTCCCTCTGAATGAGTCAGGTAGACTCTTTGGACACCTGTTTCCTTCTGAGGCTGTGCAGATTTACCAGAGTATCATTCAGTTAAAAAGTGAAGGCTTTGAAGTTAAGACTTACTTTTTGGTTATCTACTAGGAGATTTTCCAGAACACCCCTCTCCCAGGCCCTTACCCTTTGATGTCTTCTAATTTACCTTCTGCTTTAGCCTTTTCTGTTGAATTTCTCTCCCATTGGGCCCCATTTATCTCCAGTGGCTGGAGCCCCTTGAGGGAAAAGACCATTTGCTTTTACTTGTTTGTTTTGCTTGCTTTTTTTTTTTTCCTTTTTATTTTCTTTCTTCCTTCCTCTCCTCCCTCCCCCCTGGAGGAGCTACTATTTGAAAGGCAAAGTGATAAAAAAAAAAAAACAGAGACCAAGAGAGATTATCTACCTGTTGGTTCTGTCTGCAAGTAGCCAGAAATCCCAGGAATTGGGCCCAGGCTGAAAATTGGGACCAAAAATTCTGTTCAGGTCTCCTTCGTGGGCAGCGGGAGCCCGCGTTCCTGAAACACGTCCTGCTGCCTTTCCGGGTGTGTTAGCAGGAAGCTGCGTGGGAACTGTACTCCAGCATGGCATGCTAGAGTTGCAAGTGGTGACTTACCCCACTTCACTATGACATAGGCCCCATTTGTAAATTCATCTTGAATTCTCAATACTTGCCATACAGGTAGATGTGACAGCAGAGTGCCCACAGCACTGGCATCCCATATGGACACCAGTTTATGTTCTGCCTGCCCCACATAAGATGCAGCTCCAGGATCATAGCCTACAAAAGCAGTGGAGAATGCTCAAAGTTCTTGGGTCACTGTACCCATGTGGGAGATCTGGAAGAAGTTGGCCCAGTTTTGGTATTGCAGCCATTTGAGGAGTGAATCAGTGGATGGAAGATCTCTCTGTCTCCCTGTATACTCTTTCAAATTTTAGAAAGATCATGCAATTATATATATATATATATATATATAATATATTTGTCACTGTCCCTGGAACAAGAACACAGTTCAACAATAAATTCTGAGGCAGTAGCAAGTAGGTTATACTCCATTTATGACACCTTCATCCCATTGCCCAGTGCCTTTCCATCAGCTGATCCGCATTGAAGTATAGCTTGTGTACTCACATGGGGGTCTTGAAGGGACTTCTGGGCTCATTACAGAATCAGAAATTACTGTAAGATGGGGTCAGAAACCAAAGGAAGCAGTGGCTTAGGCAGTGCTTTAAAAAAAAAAAATAAAAAGGAGCAGGGTCTAACTAGGGAAATGAAGTTCAGTGCACAGAGAGACCAAGTTTTGGCCTTGGAAAGTACTGGACAGATGACACAGGTCCATGGTACTTATCTTGTTGCTGCATGTGATGCATGACAACCAGGACACAGCTCACCAGCTCTGCAGTTTATAACCAGAAGGTCAGATGGTCCAAGGAGAGAAACGAAAGAAGATGCTAGGCAAAGCTTCCCAAGAGCATCTCAGGGGATCTAAATACATAAAACAAAATTTTAGAGCTATTGATTCTTTTCTATCTTCACTTTAAAGATAAAAAAAAAAAAACATGAAATCAGTGATGTTAAGAGATGGTTTCAAGGTCACTCTAATGCTTAGTGACACAGTGATCCAAAGATACAAAATTGGATTGAGGATTTCTCTCTCCCCAAATTCAGTTGACATTCATTGGAAAGTTATGGGGCTGGTGTGCTACTTCTGGTCCAAGTTCCACTGTGCCACTTTCAATGCAGCTCCCTGCTAGTGTGCTTGGTAAAGCAGCAGAATATGGTACAAGTCCTTTGGCTCCTGTATGCTTATTTGACCTGGCTCAGCCCTGGCTGTTGCAGCCATTTGGAGAGTGAGCCAGCGGATAAAAGCCTCTCTTCCACTTCCTCTCTCGCAGTAACTCTAACTTTCAAATAGATAAAATTAACCTTTTTTTAAAAAGTTATGAATTGCAGAAATGTGCCTGTGGCTTCCTAAGACAATTTTGGAAAGAAAATCCTTCCAAGGTTCAGAGCAAAATAACAATGGTAATGACTTGGGACTTGCTGACTCTGGACCTATACTATGCCATTCATCTAGCCACGAAGACACATGAGCCCTGAGGAGGTTCCTGCGTGGCTGTGGGCACGGAAGTTTCCTGTCCTTGGCATGTCTCACTCCAAAGTGCCTTTTAGGATTTAAAAAAAAGCCAAAAAAGCCAAAAAAGCAGAATTAATAATATGAGTTTATTTTGGTGGGAAAACTTTTTTGGTATGAAAATGTTTCATATCATGCAGAAAATACATATTATGAATAACCTGTAGATGAATTTCAAATTTTATCTTCATTAACTGGAAGACACACATGCACACACAACCCCCCCCCCCCACACACACACAGAAACACTTCATTCATTGACTCATTCATTCAATATCTATTTATCAACTACTGTTTAAAAAATTCAAAGGGAATACCAGGAATGAAATTTCTCCTTCTGTGGACTTCTAGAACCTAGCAGTAGAGACAGAAAATAAGTAAGAAATTACTTATTTTAACCAAGCTTGGTTTTAATCGCTGTCACAAGATAATTCCAAATGATGTCTACATGCCAATGAACACAAACACACACATTCTCATATACACATATGACAACTAGTATTATTAACCAGGAGAGACAGAACTGGATAAAAGGAGTGATGAGTGCTGCTATTTTAGATATTTCAGTGAGGGTAAGCTCCCCCTAAGTGAGAAAGGAAACTTTTAAAGGTACTTGAAAGAAACGTCTTCACAGGATACAGCTCCTACATGCTTCCTGGAAACCTCAAGGAAGTCAATGTGAAAAAGTGAGCCATGGGAAGAGTGATGCAAAATAAGAGGCATGAAGTTGATACTCAGGGGACAGATGAAGCAACTCATACTTAGAATACTTAGAATTGTTTTTAAGTTTTTCATTTAATTATGTAGCTGAGAGTGTTCACGCCCACTTCCCACTCTTTCAGATTCCTGCTGAGGGCCAGGGCTGAGTTGAGCCAGCAGCAGAGAGCACAGATCTCACTCCCTTGCCTCCCATGTAGGTGGCAGGATGGCATTTATGTCTATGCCATTGCTTACTGCTTTCCTGGACCTGGGGTGCCAGGAAGCTGGTGTCCTGAGCTGGAGGTGGGATTTGAACTCACACACTCCATTCTATGTAGGATGTTGGTGTCTTAATGGCTAGATCAAACTCCCACACTCTGGATTTCAGATGAGTTGAAAGCAAACATGTTATTATGGTACAGAATAATGGGGAGTAGTTTTGGTAAAGGAAGGCTCATGAAGAAAGGAAAAGGTGATTTGGCTTTTGATGTGTTATTGTCATGTAGTCCTTTGGAAAGCGTTTGGAGAGAGACAAAAGAGAATATCAAGAAGCAGTTCTACATTTACAATTTTACTACCATCTGTAACCAAGAGAACGAGCAAAAGTGAAAATTACCTAGAAATAATTGAACTCCATGTATGCGTCCTGGGATAGAAATTTGTTTTTGCACGCCAAAGATGTCTACAGAATGACGTTTTCCTTTTTCTTGTTACTAGAACATCATTTTATAATTAGATTTTCAAAGATACACTGAGCACTATAATTCACATGTCGGTCTGCATAAATCTACGTGTTGACCCTAGGTGGCCGTGACATGAGATGTGTCACTTTTTCAGTCTTGTCTTTTACATGGTCAGTAGTTCAGGAAGGAGTCCCTGCGATTTACCCTAATGTTAAAAAGATGCTGATAAGCAGATCAGCGTGGAATTCTTTTCTTCTAGACTTTAAAATACCAACAGCTACTCTCCCCAACATCAGAGGTTAGAACTTGCACACATTTTAATCTTTAAACCAAGAATGCCGTTCACATCAACTCCATGGAACCAAGCAATGCGTACTGACATCTAAAGGACTGCTTCACTCTAGTAAAGACTGTGTATACTTAGCCAGTGTCTTAAGTACGGCAGCCCCAACGCTCCTTCCTTTTCTGTTTCAAAGTCATAAATGAGACTGAAAGAATTCTTGAGCATTTAGTTTTTGTTATTTTCCCCCTACTTTTTAAAATCAGTGACTTCTTGCTTTAGAAAGTCATGATCCATGAAGAACAATGCAGAACACTCTCTTGAAGAAAGACCAATAATTAAAAATTTCTGAATGTATATTGAGATTTTATAATTTAAAATGCATAATACCTTTTGATATGATCAGTAGTGTATAATCTACATTTAGTTATCTCTGAAGATAACATATCAGTATTACTGTCATTCATCTCTCTTGTGAATTAATTCAATTAGAATAAGTTGCAAAAAATGGAAAGCTTTATTTCTTGTCTTTAAATTGTAATTTAAAGTATTATTTAAAATTTTAGTGTGCTTTTTCTTTTTTAAAAACATCTAACTTTTGTCTTTAAAAATGCGAATATAAAATCCGAAGCTATTATTTTCTGAATCTCAACCTTATGGGGGAAAAAAAAAAACCCATAAGAGCAAAAAATGAATGTAAATGAAAATTCCACCAGTGCCACACTTTTCATAGCATTTTTGATACATTAAAATTTTTCTCTTCCCTTTTCACTTTTCAAGGCATGCAGAGCTTATTACTTCATGTATCTTCCAATTCAAACCTTGGGCAGCCTACAGTTTTTCTAATCAGCTGTAGTCACCAGTTTTTATAAAGTCTGTATTTGCCTGAAAATTGCTTTTGCTCACAGTCCAAAGGGACTTGCCCCTTCTCTCTTTTTGTTAGATTAAAAAAAAAAAAGGAAAAATAGATTAGAAAAAAAGGAAAATAAAAATAAAATTTTTTATTATGTGGTTTGAAGGATGTATGCCCAATGCTTTTAATTAGGGAGTGGAAAAAAACAAAGAACTGATTGTACTTGATGTCCCTTGGCCTAAAGTCCTCACACCCTAGCAGCCACATGGAGTTTATTCTACAAATGTTAAATGCTAACTTGTATGCTCGCATTTTCTATAGGCAACAATACACATTTTTTAAAAAAGTATTTTTATTGGCCTTTTACTTGGGGGAACAGCAATGCTTAGTGTTTTATTTTGTACTATGTAAGTAAAGAACACTTTTCTCAAGTCACAATTTTGCCACATGACTTTTGTTTTGTTAATGAAAATTACAAAGGAGTTTAATTTGATATATTTTGATTGTAAATTGCAGTTTTCCTTTAATTTTTTTTTTTAATTTGTTTGAGGGTGGAATTGGACGAGCGAGTGAGAACGAGAAAGTACGCTCACCTCCACTCATTCAGTGCAGTAGTCCCTGCACCTGCTCAGGCTGGGTAGAGGCAGGTTCCAGAAACAGAAACACAATCCAGGTCTCCCACACTGGCGGCAGAACCACAGCTCCTTAAGCCCCAAAAGATTTTTTTAAACTACGGAGTAGACTACGGAATTTCTTACCCCACAACATTCACACGTAAACTACATTTTCTTATTTCATAATAAAAAAATGGATGATGAGTAGTGGAACTTTTCTGATAAAAAATTAATATTGTTTTAATTTGAAATCTCTCTACGTTGGCAAATATGAATATACTCTTGGAAAAATGACACCGATTCTGTCAATGCTTTGCTTCTGGTCTGTTGGAGAAGACTTTTGGTTATTTTATGATTGAGTTTTGCTGAGCGATGTGAAATCCAAACGTGAAGGGGCGTCTTAATAGAAACAAACATAGCCAAATCCCACATGGAAAAAAAAAATCATGTGGGATTAAAACTTAATTGGAAATTCTCCTCAGATACCTGTCCTTGGAAAGAAAGTAGGGCTTCCAACTGTGAGGGTATTTTTCCCTAAGAAACATGGAAGCTCTTCCAAGTCCAACTAGTCCAGCTGGTTTTGACTTGCCCAACTTTGTGCGGTAGTATCATAGCCAGTGAGGTTCATCCAAGGTACAATTATTGCTCACTGATTACTTGCCCATCGTGTTGTTAGTTAAAATTCAATTTAAAACTTTTAATACTAATTTTAGAATTACTTTTAACAAAAAAGAGAGAGAATGTGGGAGTTACAAAATAGCCATCAGCTTTAAGCCTTTGAGTTAGATGGAGGGGGAATAAACCATCAAATCAGAGCTAAATCTCTTTAACAGCAACGAAGAACTGAACTAGAGAGTATAATTGAAAAGTATAATTGGAAATCATTTGGAGGAACTATGGAAAATATCTGTAATTGCTAATGGACAATAACCTGGCTTCCAAAAAGGTGACTAACAGATTTAAGGAAACTATATAAGCCAATATATTTGTTGCCTCTCAGATTAAAAATATGACATTTTTATTGTGTTAGAACATGTTTGTATTTACTTGAACTATGAGGAGAGGGAGGGACGGAGGGACATGAAGAGAGAGTGAGAATGAATCAGAGACAGAGACAAAGGGCGCTTCCATACACTGGTACCCCAAATGGCCACAATGGCTGGGGCTAATGCAGACCAAAGCCAGGCACTGGGGGCTGATTCAGGGACCCGTATATAGAGATCAGAGGCCCATACACTTGCGTAATCCTCCACTCGCCTTTCCAGGCATATCAGCAGAGATCTAGATTAGAAATTGAACATCTGATATTTGAATTGGTGTTCCCACATGGGATGCCAGGTTTAGAAGTGGCATCTTAGCTAACTGAGCCTCCATGATGCCTATTACTAAAATAATGGAATAGTGCCATTTTGAAGATACAGTGGTAGTGTCTCGGATGCTCTGTGTGGTCTTGTGAGGGCAGACCTGGCCGAATTTCAGACCTGAGCCTTCGCCACGTTGTATCCTGTTAATGCCACAGTTGTTGCATGTGCATGTGCATGTGGAAAGTGTGTGCAGGTGGGTAATGCAGTGATTGACTCATTGCATCCTTGGATTTCTAGTGATTGAATGCAGCTCTGGGGATGCTTAGGTCTCCATGTTACTTAACACTGTTGCCCAGGTCAAGTATATGGAATAGTTTAATTAAATTTACCCTGTGGCAAATTGAGGACAATAGCAATTAATTTGGCAGAAAAATAATCAATATTCTGGAATTTTACTCAGACTGAAGGGCAGATTACAATAAAAGAAAAAAAATGTATAGAAATGAATGAAGTTTTTACTCTTTAAGATTGAAACATAATAGAATATGGTCAGGTTTATCAACTGACTGGAACAATCCAGTGTAGGAGTTACGGATTTCAAAAAGGTGGAGGGATTGATTTAATACGTTTGTAATGAATGTTGATAACCTTTATTAAACTATAGAACCTACAAATCTCTCTTTAAAATTACATATAGGCCCAGTGACTAAATCTTCACCTTGCATGTGCCAGGATCTCATATGGACACTGGTTCATGTCCCGGCTGCTCCACTTTCCATCCAGCTCCCTGCTTGTGGCCTGGGAAAGCAGTAAAGGATGACCCAAAAACTTGGGACCCTGCGCCAATGTGGGAGATTCAGAGAAGGCTCCTATCTCCTGGCTTCGGATTAGCTCAGTTCTACCTGTTATGGCCACTCAAAGAGTGAGTGAATCAATGGATAAAAGAGCTCTCTCTGTCCTTCTCTCTGTAAATCTGCCTTTCCAGTAAAACTAAGTGACTCATTAAGACAAAGTAATAAAAAAATAAGCAAAAACCTTAAAAAGAAAGCAAGCAGTGATCAAAACATAATAGATAAAAAGGGAATGGAACAAAAGATGGATGATAATAAGGTAATACAGTATCTGTCCTGCAAGATAGCTGTGAGTAGTGAGATCATGGGTGGCCAGCGCTGCACAAGGTGTAAGGGGACGATCTACTACCATTTCCTTCTAGTGTCTGATTATCTCTAGTTCATTTCGAATTGTTTTGGAAGCCACAGAACGCTTAAGAGCATGCGCTGTGGAGCCTTTCCGCCTGAGTTTGAATCCCTGTGTTTCTGCTTAACAACTGTGCAGCTTGCATGGATGTGACTGTTTCCTTATCCATCTAATGGTGATTATAAAAACAGCAATGACTAAATCGCTGCTAGTTAAATGAGGTCATAGGTTAACAGTCCTTACCACACATCTTATCCCACACAGTAACTCCTCAACCATGACAACGGGGTCTTCCCCAAGTCCAATGTGTGCTCTGTCCCCAGTCTGCAGCCTTGTCCACTGGCTGCTTCGGTCTACACGTAGAGACAGGGCATGGGTTGACTTGGTCTTTGCCAGCAGTGGAAAGCATTCAGAGAATCACAGTGTTTTCTGTGGTCTCAACTTAATTTCACAACCCCAGCCATTCCCCAAATCGCTTATCTCTTGATGCTTCAATAACATTAAAAGTAAACAAATAAATGCTGCTGGAACACATACTACAAGACACAAATGATTCTGCCACCTGAAAACAGAAATTTATTTATTTTTATGTTCTTGTTGCCTGAAAGTATGCAAATCTTTGATGATTAAATTGGTGGCCTGTCTTAAAATATGGCGTAATTGCTGGGGGCAAAATTAGATAAATAAACAAAGGATATAAGGTGGGAGATTTTTATTTCAGAAAATGATGCCCTGTATTTGTATTGCTCAAAATTTAGAATCGTTGCCTTCCAGGAATTAGTGATTTCTTTGTTCCTGGAAATGTACAGGCAAAAGGTGAATGGCAGATTGAGTAAGTGCTTCAGACTGGTTTTTAGTTTTGTAAGCATAAGTTAATCATATACAGGTAATGAAATAGGGGCAGGCATTGTGGCACAGAGCATTAAGACAGCACACAGGATGCCCGAATCCCATACTGGAGTACCTGGGCTTGAGTCTTTCCTACTTTGCCAAATCAATTTCTTGCTAACATGCGTGGGAAGGCAGCACATGATGACCCAAATACTTAGGTTTCAGCAGCTCACATAAGAGGTCAGAATCCAGTTCCTGGTTTTTGGCTTTGAGTCGGTCCAATGTTGATTGTTAACAGACATTTGGGGAATGAATTAGTGCATGGAAGATTTGCCTGTCTCCATCTCTCTCCCTGCCCCTCTCTTCTCCTCTCTGTTACTCTGCCTTTCAAATAAATAAGTTTAAAAAAATGTTTTTTAAATGTCATTTGCTGTTTGGTCAAGTTCGATTTATGAATTGTTGTAATGGTGCTGTTTAATTGCAAAATATCATACTATGCTAAGAGAGACAGTCATGTGGCAGCTGGAGCTATGAGCTCTAAACCCAAAGGTCTATCCTTTTCTGCCCATCCTCTTCTGCTATCCATGTGACCCCATCTGTTACTAGCTACATTACCACCTTTTCAGCACTTTAGTTTTTATCCATGAAACTGAAAATTCAAATAGTCCCTACTCAGAAGGGACTATTATATACTGAGAAAATGCATCCAAGTGCTTAGAACACCCCTAAATCCATAGTCGGTGCTCAGTAAGAATCGATGGTCTATGCCTTTTTGCCTAGGTGCATGCATTTTTCCCAGGGAAAGAAATGAAAACAAGCAAACCTTTAGACTTCAGTCAACATGGACTTGAGTAAATTCTATCCCCCACTCTCTATGAAAATCTAGAGTATTACTTAATCTGTCCACATTGCATTTCTTTCATCCTTATGTGAGCAAAAATGATTCCCCCTTTGCGTGATCATACGGTCCTTGTATTATTCTTTTCCTTCACTTGACCATTTGAAGAAAAGCAAACAGGAGTCTGATATGTCCCAGGTCCCAAGCCTGTAGTTAGGGATGGAGCTAGCAATCTAGAGGAGAAGATAGACATTAGCTGGTGATTTATGTTGTCATATTTTCAGTGTTATACAATAATTCACACACATTGAGAATTTATGACATCCCAGACCTTGTATTTTGTGTTTTATTTCAGTTAATACTCTTGACAAAAAATATGTAGCAGGAACTATCTATATTTTGAGCAATCAGGAACTGAAGGATATAAAAGCTTGATGAAAGAAATCAGTGCACAGGCCAGAATCTGGAGACCCTGGACCACATTGTCAAAAGCAAGTGATTGTGAACTTGTAACACCAGAGGCTTAGGGACAGGCAAAGGCTTCAAAGAACAGACACACAGACAGGGAAGCACAACAGGAGAGCATGTTGCCCCAGAAAAAGGACAGAACTTTGTCTGGTGCCTCCAAAAAAAAAAAAGTGTATGTAATACCAATGTTGGTCAAGATGAATTCAGATAACGTATTTCAAAAGTGCCGCACAATCATTGGAAAATAGCAGGTATTTTAAATGGCTGTGCTTTTGTTAATAGTGGCTGCCAATTGCCTAGAGTAAAAATATCTACAGAGAGAATTATTAGAACGTACCAACAATATTCTACTTCTTCCTCCCAGGCTGTGCCAGGGAACCAAGAAATAATTACCGTGACATTCATATTGCCTTTTGCTGATCTGTAATGCACAAATAAAACTTCTTTATAGGCCTGGAATGTTGACAGCTTCATGTAAGGAAGTGAAAAAGTGGTAACAGGGCCCCAGTTCTTTCATTATAGAGTCTACCACCAAGTAGAAGGGAAGAGAAAGGATTTGGGAACCCAGCAAAATCTGAACCTCAGACACAAATTGCAAATTATCACTTTTTCCCCCCCTTAAAACATTAGCTCTGAGTATCTTAAAGGGCATAAAATACTTTACCTGCCCATTATCATTAACATGCATTCCATGTGGTTTTTGAGCTTGGGTTTCAGCGGCCAAAGTAAAATCTTTCTTGTCTAGCACTAACTGTGGAAGCAGTGTTCTTACTAAGTAACACAGATAACTGAAGCTTTCTTTTTAAAGCCCATATAGGGTTTGTTTTCTTTCCTTCTTCAACATAGAAAATGGTTTGTTTCTGAAAAGATATAATGACCAAGACAGAACTAATGAAATAATAAAACCTCGTACACTTTGCTGGAGGACTTCTGAGGCACTGCTTCGGATAGCTCAAAGGGTACTTTTGCGTTATTCCATCTTCTAGAATTATTCTGGGTAGTCGAGGCTGACAGACATATGCCCCTGATGCTGTTTATTCTGATGCTGCATGTTTTTCAAAGACTGCTAGTTTGGTGTCCAAATGATACCAATAGGAAAACTTTAACACAAGCATCTGTTTTAGACTGGGCGAGTCTGTGGCCTAGAATGCATGTGTTGAAGCCCTAACCTGCCAATGGGATAGTATTTGGAGGTGCAGCCTGAGGATGCAGTTAGATTTAGATGAGGTCAGGAGGGTAGGGTTCCCATGATGACTGGATTACTGTCCTTATGAGAGGAGACCAGGGACTCCATCCGCAGCCCCATGACAACCTCCCTGTTCCCCCACTCAAAGCACACACTCTGCCACGAGAGGATGGATTCAGCAAGCTTTTGTCTGTAAATATGAAGGCCCTTTCCTAGCCACATCTTCTGACTCCTTGATCTTAGAGTTTTAATTTCCACAGTCATTTTAAAGACACATCTATCATTTAAATCACCCAGCCCATGGTGTTTTGTTACAGCAGTCAATGTTAGGCAGTCCAGGCTCTAGGAGTATAATCTCACAGACAGGGTAACTAATAAACCTCATTGAATGCTCACCATTGTGGAGGGCTGAGATTCCCAGGATCAAGGTACTAACATACACGCTGTCTGGTTACGTCCATGCTTCCTGGTTGTTGCATGGTACCTTCTTGCCACACCCTCACCAGTCAGAAGGAGCAAGTTAGCTCTCCGTGGCCCCCTCTCTAAGGACGTTAATCTCATTCATGACCTAACAACATTGCAAATGTCTTAACTTCCTAACACGATCACTGGAGATGAGGTTTAAATATGTGAATCTTGGAGGGATACCAACACCACTGATCTTAGCACGGCTGCAGTCGAGTTGGTGTCACATGGTCACAATCGCTGCGTGATCCTGGTCTGCCGGACTACCTTCTGCCTTCTGTCTGTGGAAGGTCCCTATGCCTTCCTAGGGGTGGGAGACCTCTAAAAATATTGGTATGGGATTCTGAAATGAGGACTATTTTCAGCCTCTTTCCTCTCAGATCACCCTTCCTCACTCCATCTCTGTCCACAGTTTTCTGTTCTGCTGAGAAGTTATTCACCTCTGGTCTTCTGTTCTAATATCTCTCTCTCCCTCGGCAGCACCCAGTGGGAGTTGGAGTGGAGGGAAGAGGTCTGTGGCAGCTTGCAGTTCTCAGAGGTCCTGTACCCTCATGCTGACTCACACTTGACCTTTTAGCAATTTGCTAAAGATTCTAGCTCATTTTTTTTTTTACATACTCTCAGGAGAGTACTTGTGAATGTTCTTGGAAAATGAAATGAAAAAACAAGTTTATTTTGGGCAAAAAAAAAAAAGTAAATCCATGCAGCTTATTCATACAATTCAATTTCCTTGCAGTTTTTCTTGATGCTTATTTAACACTTAGTGTATTTAGTTCCCATGCAAAGCCACAGCTGAATGTGTCTCAGGTCTGCTTGGCGGGGCCTCGATCCTTCATTATTGCTATTTTCAATATTAGCTCAGTTCATTTATGCTCGTCTCGTAGAATAATCAATTGTTTCCCCACTTGAGGAAAGAGATTTTCAAATTTTTTTTCTTTTTTTTTTTTGTGCATCCTGCTTAATTTTAGGTACCTGTGTGCACAGCCAAGCAACTATTTGGTTATTGAAAGTCTCTTTATGTTGTTTCTCATTTTTCAAATTAAAATCCAATTCAGAGAGTAATTTGAATGAATTGGTAATATGGCAGACTAAAACAGAACCTCTCCCACTATAAACAGCAAGATGTGCCAAATAAAATTTAACAATTAAAAAACTGTTGCTTAGATTGCAAATGAGTATTATTTCCAGGTGTCACAAAATAAAAGCTAGTAAAGGCTGGAATGGTAGATGTGCGAGCTGCTGAGCTGGTGGGAGTGGGTGAAAAGGCCGTGAACGTTCACCCACGGAGACCCGCAGAGCTGTGCAGTGGGCTTCTGGATCGTTAATCCCATACAAATACCAGTTTGAGTCACAGCTGTTCCACTTCCAATTTAGCTCTCTAATATGCCCTTCTCTTTTCTCCCTCTCTCTCTGAGATTCTGCCTTTCCAGTAAACATTTATTTGAACAGAAGAGACAGGAGGATCTTCCATTTGCTGATTCACTCCCCAAGTGGACTGAACAGCCAGAGCTGAGCTGAATCTGAATCTAGAAGCCAGGATTTCATTCAGCTCACCCATGCAGGTGCAGGGTCTCTCAGGGCTTTGGGCCACCCTCCACTACATAACCAGACCACAAGCAGGGAGCTGGATAGGAAGTAAAGCAGCCTGGGCACGAACCATAAGATATCCCGGTGCATGCTACCAAGCTGGGTCCTCCAACAAACCATTAAAAAAAAACAAAATATTGATTTAAAGAAAAAAATTCCAAACTTATAAATAATCCCTGTGGCTGTGAGCGATGTCAGAGCTGGAAAGAAAGCATTAGTGCCCCATCATCCCATCAAACAAACCACACCACGTAGCTTGAACCTGAGAACATTAAACACACTCCATTCAGGAAATCATCTCTTAAGAAAAGGGTAGGGCTCAGTGTGTTAGCCTAGTGACCAAAGTCCTCACCTTTCACATGCCGGGATTCCATATGGACACCAGTTCTAATCCCAGTGGCCCCTCTACCCACCCAACTCCCTGCTTGTGGGCTGGGAAAGCAGTTGAGGACAGCCCAGAGTCTTGGGACCCTACACCCACCTGGGAGACCCGGAAGAGGGTCCTGGTTCCTGGCTTCTGATTGGCTCAGCTCCAGCCATTGTGGATGCTTGATTTTCCTCTCTCTCTCTCCTCTCTATATATCTACCTTTCCAATAAAAATAAGTAAATCTTGGGGGGAAAAAAACAAAAAGAAAGAAAGAAAAGGATTCTAGGCTAGGGCAGGTTCAAAGGAGAGAATGAAAGAAAGCCTTGTAGAGGAACATGAGGCCACAGTGTAGCCACATTGATTGCATTAGAGCTCTCACAAGTAAGGCCTGAGAGCAAAGAAGGGGGCATGCCACTCTGCAAGGGAGCCAGCACCCACAGCAAACAATTTGTACATGAGTTCTGTGTTTCCAGCAGAGGAAAAGAATTCAGAGGAAGAGAGCATGCTTGATAACCTGAAAGATTATTTTTTTCATTTATTTATTTTTTTTGGAAAGGCAGTAAACAGAGAGAAGAGACAGAGAGGAAGTTCCGTCTGATGATTCACTCCCCAAGTGAGCACAATGGCTGCAGCTGAGCCAAACCAAAGCCAGGAGCCTCTTTCAGGTCTCCCACGCGGGTGCAGGGTCCCAAGGCTCTGGGCCGTCCTTGACTGCTTTCCCAGACCACAAGCAGGGAGCTGGATAGGAAGCAGAGCTGCCGGAATTCGAACCGCCGCCCATATGGGATTCCGGCGCGTTCAAGGCAAGGACTTTAACCACTACGCTATCATGGCGTGCTCAACCTGAAAGATTTTTATTTAAAGAATCCAGACTAAGGGCCAGTGCAGTGACTCAACAATCTAATCCTCCGCCTTCAAGCATCGGAATCCCATATGCGCCCTGGTTCATGTCCTGGCTGCTCTAGTTTCATACTCCCTGCTATGGCCTGCGAAAGCAGTAGAGAATGGCACAAGTCCTTGGGACCCTGTACTGAACATGGGAGATCTAGAAGAAGCCAACACTGGTTTGTTGTGGCAATTTGGGGAGAGAATTAGGGGGTGGAAGACCTTCTCTCCCTAACTCACCTTCTGTCTGTTAAACCTACCTTTCCGATAAAAATTTTTAAAGCAAATTTTAAAAAAAGATTCCAGACTAAACACACACATATGTACATATGTATACATATATGTATGTATATATGTATATGCAGACACACACACATATATGTATATATATATATACACATAATGATTGAAGCTATATAATGTTAAAAACCAGAAAGGTAAGGTTAGAACAGGATGCTGAAAAATAGGCAAATTTGGAAAAGATAATTAAAAATATGAGAAAAAGAGCTGGTTTTACAGAGCACTTGAATAACATGCTGCTTATCATGCTGGTATTTCGTGTTGAAGGGCCACTTTGGGTCCTGGCTGCTCTTCTAATTAGCCAGCTCCCTATTAATGTGCCTGGGAAAGCCACAGAACATGTCCTAAGGACTTGAACCCTTGTCATGAACATTAAAAGCTCTAGTGGAGTTCCAGACACCTGTTGTGGCCTTGTGGAATGTGAACCAAAGGATGGTTTGTGTGTGTGTGTGTGTGTGTGTGTGTGTGTGTGTGTGTCTACCTTTCAGATAAATGCATTAATCAATCTTTTAAACTTCAGAAAAAAGAACCTTGAAAGAATTTTAAAGTAAAATGACATTCAATTTCATATTAAGCATTTAAGGTATAAGGATTTGCATTTGTAACACCATTTCCCTCTTACTGCCGTGGCAGCCTTATTTCTGAAGTGACTGTTGAACTTTAACAGGAAACTATCATGAATTAAAATATTAAAGCGTTGAGATTTACATTGTCTTTTATTTTTCTTTAATATCATTCTGATCATTTCTTGCATTAATTTCTCCAGTGGCCTCCATAGTCCATCATCCTCAATTCAGCTGCTTTGGTGGGTTTTGTGGAGATAAATCCTTTTTTCCCTTCACAGCTTCAGCTCTCACTGCTTTCTAACACCAATAGTTGGAGTTCTTTTTACTTATAGACAGGCCCTTCTCTTCTGAGTTCACCTTCCCTTACCACAATGCTTCTTCCTTAATATAAGTTACCCTGAACTTCAATCGCAATCTACCAAAATGACACCTCATCAGAAGTGAGGCCACATCTAAATAATCTTCTCTAACTTCATCATCAGCATTTTTTTTTTTGTATTTATGTCTTGGTAGCTTTTTCTTAACTGACCATATGATAAACATTTATTTACTCAAACATTTCATTTTATGTATTGTGAAGATTTCATTTTGTTTATTATAAAGAGATAGGAAGAGACAGAGATATCTTCCATCTGCTGGTTCACTTCCCCAAATGGTCAAAAAGGTTATGGCTAGGACAGGCTTAGCACCAGGGGCCTGGAGCACCACCCTGCTTTCTCACAAGTACTTGGGTCATCTGCTTCTGCTTTCTCAGCCACATTAATATAGACCTGGATTAGAAGCAAAGCAGCCAGGACTTAAACCCATGTTCTGATATGGCACAATGATGGTTTAATCTGCATGCTGCAATGCTAGCCCCAAAGTATTTGCTTCTATAGAGCCTTTCCTTTTTACTTTTTCTTAAAGCAGAGTTATATATTTTTATTTGAAATGTAAATTTGCAAAGAGAGGAGAAACAGAGAGCAGGATCTTCCATATACTGGTCCACTCCCCAAATGGCCACAGCAGCCTGAGCTGGGCCAGTGCAAAGCATGGTGCTTGGAGCTACCTTCAGGTTTCCCAGATGGGTGCAGGGCCCCAAGGACATGGGTCATCCTTTGCTGCTTTCCCAGTCACTTCAGCAGCAAGCCGGACCAAAAACAGAGTAGCCTAGACGTGAAACGGTGTCCACGAGAAATCTGGAGTTGCAGTAATGATCACCACAGCAGTGTTCCAACTCTCCTGAAGATTGTATTTCATTTGGAGGGGGGTAAAGAACAGACCAGCAGGGCCCGGCGCGGTGGCGCAAGTGGTTAAGTCCTCGCCTTGCACGCCCGGGATCCCATATGGGCGCCGGTTCTAATCCCGGCAGCCCCGCTTCCCTTCCAGCTCCCTGCTTGTGGCCTGGGAAAGCAGTCGAGGACGGCCCAAAGCTTTGGGACCCTGCACCCACGTGGGAGACCCGGAAGAGGCTCCTGGCTTCGGATCGGCGTAGTATCGACCCGTTGCGCTCACTTGGGGAGTGAATCATCGGATGGAAGATCTTCCTCTCTGTCTCTCCTCTCTGTATATCCGCCTTTCCAATAACAAAATAATAAAAATAAATCTTTAAAAAAAAAAAAAAAAGAACAGACCAGCAGTAAATGAACAATAAGGAACATGTCACGGACGTCAAAGCATGTCAAAGCATGTCACTCCTCTAGCCCCAGGAGCGAGTTTGTAAAGGAATCATGTAATCTGACTTAGGTTTAAACAAACTCACTCTGTGATGATGACTGGAAATCAATAGAGAACTGGGAGATTAGTTAGCAAGTTACTAACACTTTCTTGCCATCAGAGTGTTTCTGTTATGGATCAGTGCAGCAGAGATAGGAAAGTGCTCAGTGGTCAAATTCTGGAAGCATTTCAAAGACTTCATCAGGAAGGTTTCATGAAAAAAAGCAGTGTGTGACACATCATGTGCCTAGTCTGAGATATGAAAGGTTGAAGCTTCAGTTCTATAGAGACTCAAAGAATTGGGGGAAAGCCAGTTAAGGCCCATAGCCATCTAGTTTAGGAGATGTTGAGGTGTCTATTAGACACACAAATGAAGAGTGGAGTTGAGAATTATATCGTTCTGGAACTCAAAGTGAAAATTCAGAATACATATTTAAGTATGAGAAATCTGAATGAAAATAAGCCATTTAAAGCAATCTGGTGGATGCAAAGACAAGAAGTTTAGAGACACAGCACAGGGTAATTCCAGATTGTATAGATTGACAAGAACAAACAGAAGGAAAAAAAGAAACTGCTCAAGAGTGGTGATCATTAGTAAATGTGTAAATGTGTGTTTTACACACATGGGAAGGATTCTGAGCAGGAAAGGCCGACAGGTGAGCTAGCATGTCATCTGGAAACTGGCCTTCGCATCTCAAACGATGGAGCTTATTGTTGGTGCAGACAGTGTTACTCTAATGTGTCATGGCGCATTGGAGGAAGTTCACAGGAGGATGGGAATAGATAGAATGAACAACTTTAGAGGATGCTTTTTTCTCTCAAAGGGAGTAAAGATACAGGAAAGTGCTTAAAGGAGAAATAACACAAGGAAGAATTGGAATTTCTATGTCTGTAATAAATGGCAAAAACTACATGTTGTGGTTCTAACCATGCCCATTTTGTTGGCAATTTCAGTGCTGGTACCTGCTTCACCAAATCAGATGCTTAGTTACATTCTTCTTGAACCAATGTGTGCCATTTTAGTTAGAATTATAACCTAAAATTTATTATAATTAAAAAGCATTTCAAGATGTTGCCTCTTTTAATTGGACTGGAATATATATTTTTATATTAGTGAAAAGTTCACAGATATTGTGATCCTTCCATCTCCACTCACCAGATTTCCAGCTGACTCGGCTGTGCTAAGTACCACATACCACATTTGAAACAAATAACAAAACAGCTGATTTGAAAAAACAAAGCTTGGTGTACATAATTTAATCATCTATATTGGGGTTTTTCAAGTTATGGAAAAAACAATAAATACATTTTTGTTTGGAAGCTCTTGAGAAGCCATTGAAAGAGGGGTCAACGTTTGCCTGGTGGTAAAGATGCCTGCATTTCATATTGGAGTGCCATGGTTTGAGTCCTGGCTCTACTCCTGACTTTGGCTTCCTCCTAATGTACCCGGAGGGGCAACAGGTGATGACTCGGGGGTTGGATAACTGCCATCCAATGGGAGACCTGAATTGAATTCCCATCTGAGTGTTTCTGCTTGGCTCTGCTGCTGTTTCTGATACTTAAGCAATGAACTGGTGGATGGGAGAACTTTGTCAAATTAAAAAAGAGAAAAAAGGAAAAGATTGTCTGTAGCATCATAACCCTGTGTGAAATGTTGATTCTTTACTGAGTGATGTATTTGCTGGAGTTCACTTATTTGATATGAACAGGAACAACTGTAGTTCAATAGATGCTAGGTTTTACGTTTGTGGGGCCATAGAGATGAATAAAGTTGTGAATGCTAAGGTAGGCATATAAGTTGAATATACAGATACACAGAAGGACATTTTTGTTCAGAGTGTAAACTTTGAGCAACAAAGGGATGCGAGCTGTGTTTATTTTAAGGTTTATTTTATTATTTTTGTTGGAAAGTCATATATATACAGAGAGGAGGAGAGACAGAGAGAAAGATCTTCTATCCGGCCACAATGGCTGGAGCTGGGCTAATCCAAAGCCAGGAGCCAGGAGCCTCTTTTGGGTCTTCCATGTGGGTGCAAGGTCCCAAGGCTTTGGGCAAGTCTTTCCCAGGCCACAAGCAGAGCAGATTAGTGTTTAATGAACATCACTCTGCAAGAGCTCCATGAAGTGCCCTTTAAATCAAACCTCCATTATACGATAAGAGATACTGGGATTCCCAAAAAACCTTGAAGATGCTTTTTACCTGTGGTATAAAATATACTTTGTGACTCCTCAATTGTATGGAATATGTGGTTTACGGTACTCCATTCAAGGAATCCCATTATTCTTTGTAACAGTTTGGCCATTTTAGACTATGCCAAGGAAATCCAAAAGGTTCACGGAAAAAGGAATTAAAATATAAACTTATTTTTGTGCAAAAGTCTTTGATATCCATATGCAGTTTTCTCATAGTGTGTATTTTTTATACATTTTTGAAAGACTTCCCATACTAGTGTTAGAATCTGGATGATTGGACTTAAACTTGAGCAGGAAGTACGGTAATACAAAGAAAGAGACATTAATGAGCAAAATTTTTTAGTAGGTGGTAAAAATGAAGGAAACGGGGGGCCAAAGGAGAAACATGTTTAATGACAAAGGTTCCACCAGCAATTAATACATCATGAGATACCAAGGGACAAAAATGTTAAGCTGGTGTTTCATGAGGGGAGTGAGTTTAAGACTAGAGTTTTGAAGAATGGGTACCATCTATTGAGAAAGCCTCTGCAGAACAGGAAAGGTAGCTATTAAAAACAGAGTAATAGCCACAGAAGAGGTTTTTT
Organism: Ochotona curzoniae; assembly: GCF_017591425.1. Lineage (NCBI taxonomy): Eukaryota > Metazoa > Chordata > Mammalia > Lagomorpha > Ochotonidae > Ochotona > Ochotona curzoniae. The sequence continues at coordinate 20,306,175 of NW_024464920.1, forward strand.
AATTAAAAAAAAAAAAAGCATAGAGCAGCGCAAAAGGCAAGTTACAGGAAAGACAGGGCAACAAGTACTTGAAAGTGCTTTTGGTGTTTGATGAGAACCATTTTCAGAATTTAAACTGAGATATAAAAAGAGAGTCAAGTAAAGAACACTTTCGTACTCAGCATATTCATTCATCACAGCCATACAGCAATTCTGACTTACTCATGGCGCTTGGGCCATCAGTGGTTTTTGTCGAGTCAGGGCTTTCTTGCTTTCCTTCTTCTCAAGGATGTTGTGTGCATGTGGGGATTATAACCCTGGCTTCCATCTCCGCTCCTGCCTCCTGCACCTTCCCCTAAACCGCCTTCTCAAAATAGAGCAGCACAAGTCAACATGTGCGTGCATATCATAGAAGGTGCAGAAATTTACAGTAGGACCGAAAACATGGAGCATGTCTTCTTCACAATAAAACCTTTCAAAAATGTCAAAAAGCTGAGATTTAAGTCAAACAACACAGTAAGTCATTGGCTGTGTTTGTATCCTTTTCATAATTACATCTACCTGCCCTTTTGCTTAGAAGGAAGTACATGTAGCAAAACACGTAACGCACTTTCAAGGTCAGGATGCAGCGTTTGGAAGAGAAACATGGAGCAGACGGTAAGCTCATAGGAAAATTAAGTCAGCCAATTTTTCCCAGATGGCCACCTTTATAATGTTTTTTTGTAGCTTGTGAATTAGGCACCTGTGTATTTTTTTTTCAACATACTCACTGCTATGTGAATTATTACATTTGACATTTTAGTTGCAAATAAAAACAATAAGTGCTGATTTGGTTCAACAAAAACTTGCATGATTTTTTTTTCTTCTTTTTCCTTGAAATGAAATTGACATTTCAGAATCTCTAAAATGCTTATTTGAAATTTATTCTTCCTTAGCCTCTGTAATTGAAATTTAGTAGATATGGAGGTCAAGCTCATGTAAAAGAGACGTTTTGTGCTTTTCTGGAGACCAGCCTGGTTTAAGGTACCTTTAATCTCATCTCAGTTTCTAAATATGTGTGGTGTATGTTTTCTGAAGAATATATCTTTGAAAAGGAGATTTATGATTAGTGATAAGAATAGTCATTCTAACTTCATAATCTATTTCAGTCAAAAACATTCCTTAACATCTGAGCCTCATGTTAGGTAAATTTCCTCCCCATCCCTACTCCCACACAAGAGAAGAACTAAAGGCTTTTTATGTAAACAACGATTTTCAAGCAGACAATGCGGTTTTTGTCAGTCACTGCTTTTAAACTTCTTTGGCATTTGAGTTGGCATTCTATCATTGAAATGTCAAAGATATGAGGGCTGGTTCCCCTCATCACTGCTTAATAAGTCAGCATAATAATATACTCTTCTCACATCATTTATATGTATTAATAAGTGTTGATTCTGGGATATGTGTAGAAAAAGGATTTTTAAGAGAAAATAACTTTAATAAATACAAGGAAAAATATGGCCCTATGTTATATAGTCTAACGGCTGAATCCTCACCTCACATGTGCCAGGATCCTATATGGGTGCTGGTTTGTGTACTTGCTGCTCCACTTTGACTTCCCATCCAGTTCCCTGTTTGTGGCTGCAGAAAGCAGTAGAGGATGGCCCAAAGTCTTGGGACCCTGCACCTGCATGAAAGACCCAAAAGAGGCTCCTGGCTCCTGGCTTTGGATCCACTCAGCTCCAACCACTGTGGCCACTTGGGAAGTGAACCAGTGGATGGAAGATCTTTCTCTCTGTCTCTCCTTCTCTGTAAATCTGCCTTTCAATAAAAATGAATAAACATAAGTAAATGGAAAAATAAATAGGCTGAAAGCATTAATGAAACACAGTGAAGTAACTTGCACCTGACTTAAGGTATTCAGTGTATGTAGAATTGAACATGTGGGTAGCAGTGGTTTATGTTAATATCACTTGAAAAATAATGCCTTCTAAATTAAACTTGCATATGTATAAGTAATTTGTCTTGCATTTAAAAATATGGATTAAGTACTTGGATCTTAGCTATCTTGTACAAAACATAAACCAATTCTATGCTTATTTTATTTAATCTTCTTTCAAATAGAACAAAACTAATGCATTTGTTATAAATTCAAAACCTTGTTAGATAACCCTTTCAGTTTTATTGTATTTACCTGTTTATTTCAGTCAATTGGAGCTTAATGTCTCATAAAGTAGAAAAAGTGCAATTATCTAAGGACATTTAATGTTCTATGAGATTAAAATCCTTAAAATTATATTTGCTTATTTTTATTTATGTATTTGAAAATCAAATAGAGACATCTCTAATGTTATGGTTCTCTCTCAACATACCTGTAATTGTTAGGGCTTGGCCAGGGGTCAGAACTTCTGCGTATCCTCCTGGGTGAGAAGGTGCTAAGTAAATGGAGCATCACTTGCTGCCTTCCAGGGTGCACAGCAGCAGAAACTGGCTCAGAAGCAGCAGCAGGACACGAACCTAGAAACTGTAGTGTGGTATTCACGCATCCCAAATGGCTTCTTATCCCCTATGCCACAATACCCATTCAACGAAATGAAATTTTTTTTCACCGAAATGACAATGTTATCCTGTTTTTTAAAAAATAGAACAGGGGGTTGCTGCATTAGCTTTTACACAATTGAATGCATTATTTCTAAATTTAAAAATTAATTCTTTGTGCTTAGAGTGCACAATTAAGCCCCTATGCTTACATTTGCTAGAGCATCCTGAACAACTCACTTTTTAGTTTCTGATACATTTTCATGTATACAAAGATGGAAATATAATTATGGTTGATAACGAAAAACATTTTGAGTAGTATGTGTTGAATATCTCAAAATATTTCCTCCAACTTGTGGACAAATGTTTTCATTTGGCTCATTTCTTATATTTAATGTTTAATGAATGTTTACCATGCTACAGACCTTTAACTAACTATAAAGGAGAAAGAAAACACAATATTGATTCTTGTTCTCATGAAATTTATAATCTAGAAGACACACATGTTAATCAAATAAAAATAGCAGGGCGGTGCAGCCTAGTGAGTAAAGTGTGGTTTAGAAAGCCTGTATCTCACAAACCCAGAGTACCTGGACTGATTCCTGGTTCCAGATCCTGATGTCAGTTTATATATAACGTAGGCAGTGGGAGGCAATGGTGACAAACCAAGTGATTGGGTCCTTGCCACCTACATGAGAGATCTGGATTGAATTCCTAGCCTTTGGCTTCAGCTCAGGGGTGTTGTTGGCACTTGAAAGTTATAGTAGGTGGGAGTACTCTCTACTTGTCTCTTCCTCTGGTCTCTTAAATATTAACTGAATGAAAGACAATAATCATGACAACAAATGTGCCATTACAATAGAGATAAGACATAGGAAATGAAGAGCTTTGCAAAACTATTGACCAAAATATACTGGTCACATAACAGCTTAAATTTGTCACGTGAATATAAACTTAAGTTGAATCATTAAGTTTTGTGAGACTCATTCATTAATTATTCTTTCTGCTCACTTCTTACTCAAGTGCACCTCCTGTACCTTATGCCCCTAATTTATTCGGACAATATTTTTTGGCTTTAGCAAAATCTGTAACTGATCTCATTGAATATTTTGTCTGTGAAATTTACTCATACTGACTTAGTGCATGTTACTACAAATTGATCCTGATGTAGTAACTTCACCCTTGAAGTGTATCTTTTAATTAATTTTCTCTTATTCTGCTCATAAAGAGTGAATTAGAAATACATTAATTCCTTTTTTTTTTTTTACAAAGTACCTAGAGATCTGAATTCAGGTAAGAGAATACTGGCATGAGGCAGATAAGCAAACTAAATGCCCATCAATAGAAGACTGGGTAAAGTTGTGCTTCATCTACTCTTTGGAATACTACTCAGCTATTTAAAAAAAAAAATTAAATACAATTGTAGCCTAATGGGCCCAACTGGAGACCATTATGCTAAGGGAAATGAGCCAATCCCAAAAGGTCAGATATCATTTGTTTGCCCTAATGTAAGATAATATGATATCAAATCTAAGGATTTTACCTGTGAATTCTACCTTACTGTGCTTCCTAATTATTTGTACCTTTCATAATAAGATCTTGTGATGTAATCCATGAGACTGATTATTTGTAAAAAAAAAAAATTGTTTGTTATAAAAAAAAAGATGAGAAAGTACTTTGAGCCTTAAGTAACGTACTAACACAGCATTTTATGAGAAGTTTTGGTCCAATAAGTCAAGTTAAATAAATAATATTTCTATTTAAATAAAAGAAATAAACTGTTTTTATGCATAGGCAACATGGTTATCAATGCAAAACAAATGTGTAACCTATAAATACATCTGGCAACACTAATAAATAGCTTTAGTGAAGGGACAAGATATATAGGTGACATAAAAATATCAATTATATTTCTTAATGAAAGCAATGGGTAATGGAAAACCAAAAAAAAAAAGAAAAAAGAAAAAGGATTGGTGCTATAGCATAGCAGGTTAACCTGCCAGATGTGACACCAGCATCCTAAATGGGTGCCAGTTTGATTCCCAGCTGTTCCACTTCTAGTCTAGCCAGCTTTTTTATTTTAATTTTGAGTTAGAACAAGATTTCTTAAGTGTAAAAAGCCAAATAATTGACAATTATGATAAATTACAAGCTATTAATATTTAAAGATTAGGGCTGGTGTTGTGGCACGGTGTGATTAGCTCCTGATTGTGACCTAGGCATCTTTTATTAGACTGTCAGTTTGCGTCCCAGGCGATGTGCTTCTGCTCACACTTCCTGACACAGCTGGGATGGCAGCAGAAGGTGGTGCAAGTGCTTGGGCCCTGGCACCCATATAAGAAACTAGAACGGAATTCCTGGCTTCTGGCTTCAGCCTGGTGCAACACTGGATGTTGTGGCCATTTGGGGGAGGAAACTAGCAGTGGGCAATATTTCTTTCTCTTGTCCTTTCTTTCTGTCTATTGCTCTACCGTTGAATTTTTTTTTTTTAAGTTCACATAGTATTGCTTAAAAAGGCATAAAAAAGTTCAAACAGAATGATAAAATATTTATAAAATATGTTTAGTTAAGGATTTGTTCCTGAAATATATAAAGACTCAATAATAAAGACAGACAATGCTGCTTTAAAAAACAAGCAAAATATTTGAATATCTATTCTATGGAAGAAGCTATACAGATGGCAAATAACAGCAGAAAAATGTGTTCCTTACCATTAGTACTTAGGGAAAAAAAAACTATATGAAATGCTTCTAGTAAAATGTTATTTTAAAAATTTATTTCTATACATTAATATGTACATTTAATGGTAACTTAAGATATGGAACCAATCCAGATGTCCTTCAGCTGATGACTGGATAAATTAAAATGTAGTGTTTAATACACTGTGGAATACTACTCAGCCATAAAAGGAATGACATGCTGTCTCTGCAACTAAATGAATGTAACTGGAAATCATTATGCTCAGTGAAATAAGCAAATAGTGAGTATTCAACAAGAGGGAATAAAGATGTGATTTCTGTTACCTGAACATCCAGTGCTGGAATTGGGCCTTTTATTTTTTAGATTTTAGTCATCATTTTAAATTCAGACTAGTAGAAAAAAATGGAAAGAGATTTTTTCTTTCACTGGCTCACTCCCCAAATAACTACCATGGCCAGGGCTGGGAGAGGAGCTTAGAATCCATCTACATCTCCCACCTGAGTCTGAGGACCAAGTACTTGGACCAACTTCTGCTGCTTTTCCAAGTGTGTCAACAGGAAGCTTCATCAGAAGCAGAGTATCTGGGACTAGAGTCAGTACACCACACAGCATGCCAATGTCTCAAGCACAGCTTAATCTGCCATTATGCCAGCACCCAATTGTGCTTTTCTTATCAACTATCCAGGGGCCGGCATTGTGACATAGCATTTAAACCACCACATTAGTTTCTCAGATGGACTGTTTCATTTTTTTTCATTCATCTGCTTGCAAATGGCCCAGAAAAAGCAATGTAAGATGACCCAAGTGCTTGGGCTACTGCCACCCACACAGGCAAAGAGGCTAAATCTCCTAGCTCCTGCATTGGGCATGGCCCAGTTCTGGCCATTGCAGCCTTGTGAAGAATTAATCAGCATGTGGTAGCTCTTTCTCTCTGTCTCTATAACTTTGACTTCTAAAATAAATAAGTCTTTTAAAAAATCAAAACCAGAAAGACTGTATTCAGTGAAATGTTAGTGGAAATAGATCGTGGGGAACCTAATTGGATCTAGATCGTTAAAGTAGAAGTATGAAGCAAAGCCCAAAAAATGGCCAACTCTTTGAGGATCACCACCTTCATCAAGGCATCAAAAGGAAATTACACCCTCCAAAATCAAATTAGGAAATAAAATGTTGATATGCTTTAAAAGACAGGTGTTGGGAGAAAAAAAAGTAAGAAAATTTTAAGCAGTTGTATAAAAAGAGGCATTCACCAGGAGAAAATTTTTAAAAGATGGAAAGTAATAACAGAAAAGCTGAACACAAAAAATATGACAGAGTAATATTAAAATCTGTCAAAATATAATACAAGCCAAAATTAATGTTTAGAGGAAAGTTACCAAAAAGTTATTAGCATCCTAAACCTTTTGTGTACCTAGCATCATAGCTTTGCAATCTGGGGGAACAAGGCACACTCCGTTAGTGAGGATAAAAAACAGTAATTTAATCAAATGCTCAGAGATTGGCAGCTGAAACAGACAGAAAACAAATAGTAAGCTTCCTTGAGCCTTCAACACAGCATTCAACAACCTTGAGCATATTCATGGTTTTCTTCTGTCTTATCCGTTAATTTCAAACATCTGTGCAGTGTTGACCATGTAAATTGCAAAAATCTATAAAAATCCAGGATGATAAATAACATAGGTAATTGATAAAATCAAAGCAAAAAGTAAAGGAAAAAAATTACAATCCTATTAAAATTATTACCTTAGAAAACATTTTTTGCTGGAAATAAAAAATTAAAACTGAAGATAGTTGAGCAGAAAGGATCAAAAATGCATTAAAAAGAAAGCTAGAGCTACAGAATACCTACAGTGAGGTAGCTACGGAAAAGGTAACGCACACACACATTCCTAACCAAGTTATACATTCAGCAATAATGATAAAAAGCAAGCAGTGGTAAATAAATACGCCATTGGAAGGTGTTTCCTGCTTTTTTATGTTTGGCTAAGGAAAGAGCACTTACAAAAGTACACAGCCGAACATAGTATAAATAATGAAAAGCTTCAAAAACGTTTAAAGTACTGCTTACAATGTCATGGGAAAGATGTGAAATCCTAGATTAAATTTACATCTAAGACTATAGATAGAAATTCATTTTTTTGTAGCAAAGTAAATGAAATACTAGTCAGAATTCTAGTAACTCAAATATTACGAATGTTTGTTAACAATGACATTTATAAAACTAATATTTTTCTAGTGGTAAGCAAGGTAGCTGGGCTTAAAGGGGTAGGGGTATCTGTCAGAGCTGATGGACACCTCTGCAGGTGGATTCTGAGAGAATCCTCAGACTTGGGAAAGCAGGGTTATCTGATCCGACGGAGAAAAAATGGCTGGCAGGATAGGCAGGTGATCAGGAAAGAACTGAGTGCACAGTCTGTACTCAGAGTAGGGCATTAAGGGAGTAGGGTCGGGTTCTTCCTGCCAGTCCTCTTACCCCTCATTCCTCTTCTCCAGAGCAAAGGGTTTGCTGAGTGTGAACAGGTAGCATTCCACTCAAGGTTCCTGTACTCAGTGCTGTCAGACTGGGAAGCCCAGCTGGCACTGGGCAGCAGAGCTTCCCCCAGGGTGCCTTCCCGAGGGAAAGGCTGTAAAGGTTTTCTTGCGCAGTTATATCAAGCTATAGAACTAACTTGATGCTGAGCAGAGGGTTCTTCTGGGGAGCTTTCCTTGTGCAGCAGGCGGTATTGAGAGTGCAGGTGGAAAGGGATGAGCTGGTGGAGGACTTTGGCAGGGAAGCTGGACCACATCTTAAATTGTCAGGTGTGAGCAGGACTTCATAATGTAAAATACTGGATTGCTTCTGAGATGTGTTTGTGCTGAGAAAAAAAAAAAGTTTCTATAGAAAACAAAGGTTTTCCATAGGCCCCGCTCACACACGTAGGCTAATTTCCAGCTTCCTACCTCACATTCTCCTCCTCAAAAGGAGTTACCCATCATCTTATGTTGAAAGGACAGATGAAGGTCTCATTTTTTTTGTATCTTCCTTCAGCTGACAAAAGGATGAATAGCTGTGTTTATGGCTAATCTTGTATTGATAAATGCTCTATGGCACTTGGAAACAATTCTTCTGTATGATCCAGAGTACTGACCAGATCATATGATGGAGTAGGCTGGAAGCCCTGCCTCACCATCAGCTAGATTTGGATGACTTGTGAAGTGCTAGAGATAACACAAACACGTGGTCTAAAGAAAAGTAGAAACTGTGTGGAAGCTCTATGGCCAGGAAGTGGACTACACCAGGATTTCCATGACTAAATGTTACACCAGATATTCCAGCTTCGTTTGTCTCGGTTCTGGAGTTGTCTGGCCTATCCAAGAAACTTAAAAAAAAAAGGTTCTATACTAGTTTGACCCAAAAACGTTATGAATTCAGATGACCTTTGGAGAACAGTTAGCATGTCTATGCCTTCCTGTTTTAAAGGGCTGAATTCCTCAATCTTAACAAGGAGATCCTAGTTATGGTAGCTTTTGCTCTTTCTTCCAAAAGAGTAGGGTGTCTTCGGAGAGCCTGATTTAGGAACTTCACTGTTTCCATGTACCTAGGAATTTGGAATATGAAAATGCTAGAGCTGCAAAAGCAATGATTTTGCTTCATGGCTTATATCCTTTCCGATCTGGCCTTTTCTCCTCAGTTTGAAGACAAGCCCTGAATAATTGAATTTCTGATAAACTATTTTCTGGATGTCTTGAAGCTCCATTCTGCTAAGAAGTTAAGGTGTTTAAAGCTAAAAATTTTAAGAAATTCGCATATCCTATACCTAGCCATGATAATAAGTGCTAAGTAAAAAATAATATACAGACTTTGAAAAACTAAATAGCTATAATTACAAAAAAAATCATGAAAATAATCCCACTTAAAAATAGCCACAAAAAAATGAAGACTAAATTTAGCCAAGGAGGTTAAAGACCTATGTGCCATAAATTACAAAACACTGGTGGCAGAAAGACACATGTAAATATTCATATTCATTATTAGGCTAGTTAAATGTTAAAATGTCTATACCTCCCAAAGTGATTCAGTGGAATCATCATCATCACAATCATAGTGCAATTATTCAAGGAAATAGAATAAATGATCCTAAAATTTGAAGATAACTACAAATAAGACTCAAAATAGTGACAGTAATTTTAAATAAAAAGCACAAAGCTGATGGAGTCATATGCTCTGAATTCAGAATACTTACTCACTATAAGGCTAACGTAACCAAAACAGAAAGTAGAAGCCAAAAGATAGACATACAGTGGAACAGACTAGAGTTCCCAGAAGAAAATCCATGCAGCTATCATCAATTAGTTTCTGACAGTGGTGCCAAGAATTCACATATGGGAAAGATAGCGTCATCAATAAATGGTTTTGGAGAAGCTAGACATCCACATGGTAAAGAATGAAACCGTACCTTTACCTCATGCTGAACACAAAAATCAACTCCAGTGTATTCAAGATTTAACCATACTACATGAAGCTATATAGCTACTAAAATAAAATGGAAGGCTGGCTCTGTGACGTTGTTGGTTGTCTTTATGCATCAATCATGATAAGAAAAGCAGATAGGTAGGTTTAGATCAAAAGGTTGTGAAAGAAAACAAAACAACCTATGAAAAACCCATGTTTGCAAATGAGACATCTAATACATGCTTCATATCTAAAACATATAGGCAACCATAATAAATCCATAGCAAGGAAACAACCCAATTTTTATGAATGGCCCAAGGGCCTTAATGGATAGCTCTTAAAAGAAGATGTAAAAAAGTCTAACAGACACATTTACAAAACTTATCAGCATTTCTAATCATTAGAAAAATACAAATTAAAATCACAATGAGGTAACACTTTAGTATTGTAGTTCATAGAAGATGAAAGCTAGTAAGTGTTGTAGAGAAGGCAGAGAATGGAAACAGTGATGAGAATGTAAATTAGTGTATCCATCCTGACAATCTTGTGGAGGTTATTAAAAAAAAAAACTAACAATGCTTCCACTGGTTGTGTATCCAAGGGAAATAAAAAACAGTCGAATGTATTGGCACTCCAAGTTTCCTTGGAGTCTGACAATAGCCAAGATACAGAACCAACCTGAGTATTTATTAGATGAACAAAGAAGATATAGTACACAGACAAAATGAACCACTATCCACATTTTACATAAAAGATAATTGTGTCATTGATGACAAATGAGTAGAATTATATGACGTTGTGCCAAGTGAAATGAGTCGGGTGAAGACAACTACCACAAGATCTCACTCTTAAATAGAAGCTAAAATAGTGGAACTCATGGGAAAGGTGCGGTAAGCAGTTACCAGGGGCCACAATGAGAGTGGAAGCAGGGATCATGAAGTGCTTCATTTTGTACCCTATAAATGTCTGACTTTTTTGATCAATAAATAAGCTTGTAAATAGGCCTTTAAGTTTTAGGCTAAAATTATTTCTTCAATTTATTTTGAATTGTTTTTGCAAGCTTTTATTTCATAAAACAAAAGGATTATTCTTAATCTTAAAAAACATAGATGCAAATTTTAAAAGATTGTTTTAAATGCAGTAAAATATCTAATGCATAGACCTGGGACTCATACATAACCTAGAAAATGTTACATTGTTATTTAATAAATGTAAAATGTAGAACATAAAATTTTTGAGTCATTTTTAAAAAAACAGTTTTTAGACTTACTCATGGCTAAATAGCTACTTCCTTAGTTACTGATAGTTTGTATTGCAAATATGAAAATTTACTAGGCAATTATTTTTCCTCGGCTTGTGGTCCTAACCATTTAGGTTATAAAAGAAGCTTCAATAGAAACTTGCCCTGGGTAATCTAAAATGAGGAGAAAAAAACCCACTACATGATTTTTTTTCAGTTGGATGTTTAAATCATCTTTTCTACTGCCTGATAGAAATCATATTTTCAACAAAACACATGCAATACTAACCGTAACAATCTACAAATACCTGTCTTCATTTTGTCTTCTAGTGGTGCTTTCTTACATGTATGTTGCACCACACTATCCTCAAAGCAAAACTCCCAAAGTGACTAAGAATTGGATGACAGTATGATATAGTACTGGTGAGGGGAAAAAGGAGGAAATACAATGTTAAGTAGCTTGATCGTAGAATAATACATCAGTGTCACTTTTGATAAAAATATTCATCCGTTTCCTAGGATAGGATGCATTTGAAGACAGAAGTTAAATTTGTAGTTTCTTTGTAATAAGCTCTCTAAAAACACCCAACTTTATTGGTCACATTTTCATCAATTTTCTGATAGCTTTCCTCTTCCAATTTCCCAAGCATTACAAAAAGGGGAATTGGGATTTACTGAAAATAATTACTAGGGAAAAACACTATAACTGACATTCTTTTCCATGTCCATTACTATTGTGAGATACAGTAAGTTTGCTAGACTTTCATTGAGAGATCGTTTGATACCTAAGAAGTTGTAGAAGGATGTAAGTATGCAGAGTTCAATTGATAATGAAAGCTCTATGAAAGGTGTTGTAGCTATAACTAACATTGGAGTATTAGATGAACGTAAATAAGAAACAGGGTGGGCATGCAAGTTGATTGTTGGTGGTGTATTATGAAGTTACCATGCTGTTTCTCTGTGCATGGCATTCCTTTTTGTATAGCTGTATGGCCAGTGTATTTAATTACGTAATGAATAAGTGCTTTTTATATTCATTTCCTAAGAAATTCAAGAGAAAAATGCATGCTTTTTTTTTTTATAGTTAAGAATGCCTCCGCTAGAGACAGGCATCTGACATAAGATGCCAGCAATTCATAGCAGAAGGTGTAGGTGTGAGTACCAGCACTGCTTCCAGGTCTAAGTTCCTGCCAAAGCACACTCGGAGAGGCTACAAGTAAAGGCTCAGCTGGTCGGGTCCCTGTCACCTATGTGGGACACCTGGGTTGAGTTCCTGGCTCATGGGCTCTGCCTAGATCTGCCCTGGCTGCCTTGGACATTACAAGGGTGAGAGGCAGGGTGAATCACCACTCGAGACCTCTCCACTTCTCTCCCTGCCTTCCAAGTAAATAAAAATTAGAAGATGAAATAAAACAAAATGTCTCTCACAGAGGCCTTTAAACAGTGCCCTGAACAATTTCGTGAGTGCTACACTGAGCTTCTGATGCTTATTGATTCTTGTAGCTCTCACTTGTTGAAGATTAAATTGACCATTATTTTAAAACCTGGTAGTTCTTTATTATTTAAATCGGTGGTTTAAGATTTCATATTTTGTACAAAATGTGTGTTTTGTCCAGCAGAACCTAACCATAGTATCAAGGTTAACGAGTAAATGCAAATATGTATATAAATGTAATAGTACAAGTTAAGTCAATACACAATCATTTCCATTCAAAAAATAATTTTATATGTCTCAGCTGCCTCAATTATCTATTGCATACAACATTTTATATAAAAATTAACAGGGAACATGTGTTTTAACATCTAGCCTAAAAGATGGAGTTGAGCCTCTTTCAGACATGCAAGAGCAGATTTCATTTGGCCAACACTGATACCTCCTAGCCTCTTAAAACACAATCAGGTGGGTCCAGCACAGTAGCCTAGTGGCTACAGCCCTCACCTTGCACATGCCGGGAACCCATATGGCTGACAGTTCCAATCCCAGTGGCCCTGCTTCCCATCCAGTTCCCTGCTTTTGGCTTGGTAAAGCAGTCGAGGATGGCTCAAAGCTTTGGGACCCTGCATGTGCATGGGAGACCTGGAAGAAGCTCCTGTCTCCTGGCTTCAGATTGGCTCAGCTCTGGCTGTTGTGGTCACTTGGGGAGTGAATCTGCAGGTGGAGGATCTTCCTTCCTCTCTCATTTGTATGGATTTGATCAAGAACAGAAACAAGAAGAAATGAAATAAACTGCAAGATGAACAGAAATAAGACATAGAGCAGTTAGCCATAATGTTGTAAAGAACATGGGATGCAAAATTAAATATGAAAGTGAAGTTTAGAAGAAATGATATACATGTAAAAATATTTTAATACACATAAAAAGATAAAGCTCACACAAATAAAAAATGAAAGTCAACTTCATTAAGTCTCAAGTAATGGCAGGCAAATGAAGGTTTAACTTTAGCTGTTTAAGAAACAAGCTTAGATGAGCTCAAGCAAAGGGAAAGAGGAAGAAAAAATAAAAAAACAAACCATGGTTCCCAGAGAAACTAAGAGTACATTACTCATTGCAAACATATAACAGCAAATTGCTTAACAAAGCAAGTTAGTTTAAGCATTGTATATCTTCAGATTTGTTTATGGGTAAGTAATCACTTTCAAATGAGTAGGTGTCTTCTAATTTAGAAAATCTTTCAGCGACTTTTACTTAAGTTTGTAGCATAAATAGCCCCTTGGCAGCAATGACTTTGCAAGCATTGAGCACTGAGGCCAGGATTTTGTCATTATGTAAGTTCATCATTTAACATCTCTAATGTTGTCAAACTTTCTGTGTTTTGTGATACACTTCCATATTGTCCTACTGCCCATGGAGGAAAGTTCATTCAGGTTCTGAAAATAAATATGGGCTGGACTTTTATTTTTAAATTTGAACACATTTAAACTGAAGTTAATTACTGTGCATTTAAGAAATATCCCATCATGTTGGTGGATGAAAGCAGAGACAAGTATCAGATAAGTAGGATACAATAGTTGTATTAGCAACTTACAAGTTGGCCAAATTCCCTTTCACATCACACTATGATATAGAAACTGTCTGAGTTGCCGCCTTCTAATCTAAGCTTCCACTTTTCTTGTCATATATATGCTCTAACATGTTGTACAGTATCAGGTTTTTTAGTTAAGTATTCTTTGGTACAAATTTTAGATACACCAAAAGCTAACAAGAAACCAATATTTCCGTACATTTTTAAAAATGCACTCTGAATATTGTGCTAGTGATAGCCACTTGTGGGGAGATACAATTGTTTATAGCTACTCTGTTTAAACTTTGATCCAGCGTAATAATGTCTTTTAAAAAGAAGATATTTAGTCAGTTTAGCAAAAGGAGGATATGAGTTGCTTAATTCCCTTCCTGTAATTTATTTTTCCTCTTCAAACACTGCCATTAACAGAATAAGAAAGTGAGAACTCACAGGAACAAAGGGTTAGGAGAGAAGATGACACAGATTTATTTACAGGTCACCTGCCAGGCAGTGCATGTGAAAATGTAAAGTACACTTAAATTCTCATATAGAAGTCAGAATTTGGCTAGCAAGTTGACAAGAGCGCATTGTATAGTTTCTAAATCTGCTTGACCTTCAGACCTGCTGTTTGATACCATGAGGAAACATCATACACAATTATTTATTTATTGAGCTCAAATTAAGCACTCTTGTGTGGAGAGAGAGACTAAATGGGAGAAAATGTCTTTGTCTTATTCTATTTTAACGATAACTCTGTATTTAGAATTCCTCCACCTTGTTATTCTTGGTGCTTATTTAATCTATTGGTGCCTTTTACTTAAAATGCACATTAGTTGTATTCACGAAGTGCCTCTTTCTGCCTGCAGCTATTCCTTGGAGGGTCTCAGCCTGTACAGTTGTGAACCCTCTGGTGTTACACAACTCTGCACCCATCTGTGTGTCAATGGCATTAAAGCTGCCCATGCCTTACCATTCCCACTACCAACTTCTTTATAAATTTTATTTCTTTTTATTATTATCATTTTATGATACAGTTCCATAGGCCCTTGGATTTCCCTTACTCTCTTCACAATTCCGACCCCCCTCGCTGAGTTCCTCTATATCATTACTATGCTATAGTTCTTCGTACATAGTCACACGCTCATCATTGTGGACATAGACAAGGGCAGAGAGTCCAGCATCCTATTGTCAAGATTCAGTAAACAGTTTTATTGGGAGTCCATCTTTGTCTGGAAGTAAAGTAGAGATGCATACTGCATTATATCCTCACATCTGGATATGACAGTCTCCATTACACAGTTACTATACAATCCCCCTTAAATGTGAAAAGCCACAAAATAAAATCAACAATAGGGAAAAAATTAACAACACCATGCAGTTAAGTAACATGCTTCTGAATGACTAATGTGTTGCTGAAGAAATGAAAAAGAAAATCAAGAACCTTTTTGAAAAAAAATGATGCTTCTGTATGATCTATGAGTCATTGAAGAATTTAATCAGAAGGAAGTGTTTCGAAGAGATGAAACTAACATAAAAAAAGCAAAATCCATGAAATCTAGTTTCTGTTGATCTTTGCTGGTGAAATGTGTCTTCTGCAGGCAACAAAAAAAATGGGTTTTGTTTTTAATCCAAACTACTAATCTATGATGTTTGATTGATGAATTCAAGCCGTTTACGTTCAGGGTTAATACAAACAGGTGATAATTTGGTTCTGTCTTTCGGCAATGGGTTGTTCATTGATTTAGTCTTTTATTGCTATTTCACTGGGATGTTCTTTGTATTAGCCTTTGGTTTCAGTGGGTGCTATTCCTTCTCTCTGTCAAGAAAACACCTTTAAGTATCATTTGTAGGGCAGGTTTGGAAGACGCATATTCTAACTTCACTGTGGAAGAATTTTAATTCATTATCAAAAACAAAGAAAAGTTTTATTGGGTATGTTATACTGGGCTGACAGTTTTTTGCTTTTAGAATCTGGAATATGTCACTCCATTCTCTTCTGGCCTGTAGAGTTTCCTGTGAGAGATCTCCTGTGAGCTTAATTGGCCTTCCTTTATATGTCAATTGATGTTTTTCACATGCACATTTAAGGATCTTTTCCTTGTGTTCGACTGAAGAGAGCTTGATGATCATGTGTCATGGTGAAAATCGCTTTTGCTCAACCGTGTTGGGAGTTCTGTGCCCCTCCTGCATCTCGTTTCCCTATTCTTTCTCCAGATTAGGGAAAAATTCCCCTTATTATTCCATTAAATATATTTTTAAACACAGCTTCTCTTTCTGCATCTTCTGTGACTCCCATAACGCTTTCATTTGGCCTTTTAATAGTATCTTTCAATTCTTGAATACTTTTTTTGGCCTGATCCAGCTCTGTTTCTAGCTTTTTGGTTGTTTCCCCTTGGTGACAGGAAATATCTTCCAATTCTGAGATTCTTTCCTCTGCCTCCTTCATTCTATTTTGGAGACTCTTCATTGTACTTTTAATTTGTTCCACTGTATTCTTCATTTTGATATATCAGCTTTCATTTGATTCATTTCCAGTGTGACATATTCCTTAAATTCCTTGAACTCCTGTATTACATGCTTCTCGTTGTTGATAAGAAGCTTTATAACATGTGTTTTGAATTCTGTATCCCCCATTTTCTCGATGTCTTCCTTAGTTAACTCTGAGCTTGGCAAAGGGTTTTCCTTCTTTGCAGGGAAGTCTTGAGTAATATTAAGAAATGTCAATAGGGCCCGGCGCGGTGGCGCAAGTGGTTAAGTCCTCGCCTAGCACGCCCTGGATCCCATATGGGCGCCGGTTCTAATCCCGGCAGCCCCGCTTCCCTTCCAGCTCCCTGCCTGTGGCCCGGGAAAGCAGTTGAGGACGGCCCAAAGCTTTGGGACCCTGCACCCGCGTGGGAGACCCGGAAGAGGCTCCTGGCTTCGGATCGGCATAGTATCGGCCCGTTGCGCTCACTTGGGGAGTGAATCATCGGCACTTGGGGAGTGAATCATCGGACGGAAGATCTTCCTCTCTGTCTCTCCTCTCTGTATATCCGCCTTTCCAATGAAAAAATAATAAAAATAAATCTTTAAAAAAAAAGAAATGTCAATAAACCAGAAATTAGTTCACTTCCTGCTCAGTGCATGCACAGTACTGTCCATAGCCCTTGGCTCCTTAAATGATATGGCGCCCGATTCAGCTCAAGGGGGCAGACCGGCCTGTGATATCTACCCTGTTCCTGCACTGACCGTCTGGGATCTGCTGCTCTGACTCTGCTCCTGGTCAAATTGAACAGACCAGCATGACAGGCAGTTCTTTGGGTTCACCTCCTGATCTCTGCCAGTGAAAGTCCTTTCCCCCTTGTTGCTGGTGTAGTTCTGGCTGCTGGTGGAGTTCAGATCACTGCTCACTGACTGCTGCTGGGGCATCTCTTACTGCAACACCACACTGTTATGTCCGCTGCTTACCTGTGTCTGTCAGTCTCCAGGTACCCCTCTGCGGTTCTCTGCCATCTCCTGTTTCCTGGAATGTGCCCTCTTTGCTTCACACTGGCTAATATTTCTTCATCTGTTTAAACGTGTCCTTACCCTATTCTGCCATCTTGATTCTCCCGCCCACTACCAACTTGTAATGTAAACTCTCAATATCGCTTGCCAGTGCACCTGGAATGGCCTTCCTCTTAACTGGTTTACTATATGCATCCTTGGTCCATTGTAATTGGTAGCCCAAACAGCATTCCTGGTAATGTTTGTCAGATCTGAATCAGAACACATTCTTCTGTTGAATGCTTTCCAGTAGCTCTCAATAATAATTATACCAATGTCACATCCCTTTATAAAACCTACGTACATTCCCATCCCTTTCCTGTGGCAGAATAGAGGAAGCAATCTGAGCATGACCATTTAGGGCAAACACAACAAGTTTTCAATCCTGGCCCAATCATTTGTTAGTTACATAGCTCTGGGCCAAATAATTGTTTTTTCTGTTTATTTCCTCTCAATGGCACAGTAAAATCACTAGTGGTCTCTTTATATAATAGTGAGGATTTTCTAAGATAACCTAAGTAGGGCAAGCAAACACTGAATAAATGATAGTCATTAACTCACTTTGTTCTGGACCAGAAACTTGTAAAGTGCATTTGTGACCCATTTCTGCATCAAAAACATCTGAGATAAAAACTCCAAGAGCAGACATTAAGGCTGCACCTTAACCACTTTTTCAAAAGTTTCACTATGTAATCAGTAGTTTCTGGGTCAATTTTTGCAATGACTAAACTTTAAGAGCCCCAAACATGAACTTGTTGAGCATCATAGTTTATTACCAACCTTAAAGTAGGATAAATTTTGGGAATGACTTTAAGTAGACAGATTACTGAGTCATATATCACATGTAACCTAGATGCTAGCATTGTGTTGGTACATTAAAACCTCAACTCTCCCACTTAAAAGCACTTTTCTCCACTTAAATCTTTATTCCTGTGTCTCTCAGTTTCCTGTTCAAAGTATGAGGATAGTAACAGACCTAGCCTATCATGTTGCTTCAAGAAATAAAATGTTAGGCCATGACATAATAAATACCGTATGTAGCTAAATGCGAGTAATTTCATTATTAAAATTACCAGCGTGTATCTTGAACTTGTGTATCAGGACTTTCACCGTGAGTACACTTTATAATTACTGGGGAAGCTTCCATGCCCAGGCCATACCCCACATGAACAAAATCAGAAATACATGTGAGAAAAGTGTAGGCATCTGAGTTTCTCAGTGCTTCCAAGTAACCCAACAGACAACCAATGCTAGGACCCACTCCAGTCTATTATTTAAGAGCTCTTTGGGTGATTCTGATGATTGCCAAATGCTAAAGGGTTCCTGCTCAATGCAATAGGGTTAATCTTTATCAAGGAAAGAAAGATGAAGATCCCAGCCTTTAACCGAGAGGTCCTGCAGGGCACAAGTCAGGTACACAAGTACTGAAAGTTAAAGCTGCTGAGAGCGTAGCTGTGATTGAAATAAAAATAATAGGCACAGTGTTTGGAATCACTCAAACCTGGTCTCCAAATTCAGATTCCTTGCCAGTTATCAGGTTACTTGAATTCTGTCTATGAGCCTCAAGTTTGTCATTTGAAAAATGTGGACATTTATTTACCATAAAGGGCTAAAACAGGGTCAAAGATGTAAACCTCTTAGCATACAATGGCCTAAATGTAGTAGTAGTCTCAAAAGCCTCTGTAAAATTCATGTTGGAATTTACTTTGTCATTGCTACAATGCTAAGACAGATCCTGTAGGAAAGCTCCTGAGGGCGCTACCTTTGTGCATGGGTTAATTCTTTTCTCAGGGGAGTGGGTGAGTTACCAGGGAGGAGTTTGGTTATCAAAGAGCTCTGTGTGCCACATGCTGGTTTGCTCTTCTGTCCTGTTGATGTAAATATGCAGGCCCCACCACGTGATGGTGCCTTGCTGTTGAACTTTCCAGCTTCTGTAGCTGTCAGAAATCAACTTCTTTTTCTTTATAAACTACCCAGCGGTATTGCTTTAGAGCAATGGGGAACGGATAACAGAAAAATCAATACCAAGAAATGGGGTTGTTGCTATTTAAAAAAAAAAAAAAGAAAGAAAAGAAAACCACCTGGCAATGGGAAAATGGCTTTAGAACAGTATAATGGACAGAGGCTGGAGGACGTGGTGGCTGCTGCTGGCTAGAGAAGCCCCACTGCTCTGAATGAAGTACAAGAGTGACTCTAAGAGGACAAATGAGGACAAGTCCGGAACTTCTCAGGAATGACAAACAACAAGGCAGTAGAAACCAGACCACAGGCCATTTTTGCTATGTGTTTGCAAAGAACTTGGCAGCAGTATACCCAGAGCCTAGGGCTCTATGGAGCATAATTTTTTTTTTTAATTGGAAAGTCAGATATACAGAGAGGAGGAGAGACAGAAAAGAAGATCTTCTGTCTGTTGATTCACTCCCCAACTAGCCACAACAGCTGAAGCTGAACTGATCCGAAACCAGGAGCCAGGAGCCTCTTCCAGGTCTCCCCCATGGGTTCCCAAAGCTTTGGGCTGTCCTCAACTGCTTTCCCAGGCCACAAGCAGGGAGCTGGATGGGAAGTGGGGTTGCAGAAACTAGAATTGGCATGGGATTCTGGAACATGCAAGGCAAAGACTTTAGCTGCTAGGCTATTGCGCCAGGCCTGGAACGTAAAATTTGACAGTGAGGAATGAGAATATCTGTGGAAAGAATTAGTTTAGCGCCAGAATGTTTGGGTTTCTCTGACCCTTTGCAGTGAGACACAAAAACAAAGAAAGGACTCAAAGATAGAACTTTAAAACAGCAAAATTTGGCAAATTTGCAGCCTATATAAAGAATGAATACAATGTGCTTGAAGAGGATACATGGAGTGTAGCCAATCAAACTGTTTCACGAAAGAGACTGATATAATCAGAGTCGAAAATATTCAAAACACCTTTGAACCACGCCACTACTAGCATAAGACCAGAACTGTTGGAAGGTAGAGGAAATGAGGTGTCTTAGAAAAGGAAGGTAGTTCTGAGAGCCCTGGAGCCTGGACGTCCAAGGTGAAAAGGCCACGTCACACAAAGGCCTGCCTGCTGCATCCTTGGACGGTGCAAGGCATCACATGGGAGGGAGGATGGAGCCAAAGACATTTAATAAATCAGTTGTGGTCACATAAAGGACAAAAAAAAGGAGGAAGGACTGCAGTGCCATTTTATTCCTAGAGATACATCCATGACACTTATCACATCTATTCTTTATAAGTGAATAAATTTTAAAAAGAAATTCAGAATCTGCTTTTATTGTTTATGGAATTGGGGATTAATGCAGTAGGTGATATAAGAGAGGTTGAGGGGACCAAGTGTCATATTCAAGTATTTTCCTGATATAATATATGGAAGGGTTAATCTGGGAGTGGTGGATAAGATGAGGAGTGGGTCTTGCTTTCAGTGTGTTTCTCTTGAAGCCATTCTAGTCCTTAGCAAATATTCCTCCTAGTCTGAGCTGTTAGTAAACCCGGTACTTATTTAGTGACCAAATATTGTTTGCTTCATTTTGAATCCTGGTTTTTCAGGTTCTGATAAAAAAAGTTAAAGGAAGTCAAAGTACTATTTGAAATACTAGTCCTGGTACCAGCACAATGGTTCAATTGGCTAATCCTCACCTTGCAAGTGCCGGAATCCCATATGGACACTGGTTCATGTCCTGGCTACTTCACGTACCATCCAGCTCCCTTCTTGTGGCCTGGGAAGGCAGGAGAGGATGTCCCCAAGGCCTTCGGGCCCTGTACCTGCTTGGGAAACCTGGAGAAATCTTGAGGTTCCTGGCTCTTATGGCAAGTGAACCACTGAGTGGAAGATCTTTCTTTCTATCTCTCATTCTCTTTGTAAATCTGCCTTTCTATTCAAAGTAAATTTTAAAAAATTGTTTTAATCTTTTAAAAATTTTATTTTAAACTGTAACTTAAAATTAAAAACATTTTTAATAAATAAACATTTATTTAAAAAAACACTAGTCCCATATTCAAGTATCATCCACCATCTCTTTGTTTATTGGACCAGCTGAGCCTGAGTCATAACTTTTTCCTGTTGGACTCTCTTTAACTTCTACCTTCTGCCCTGTCTTTGACCTCATACTGCTGATTCTCTTGCTGGCTAACGCCCAGGCTCTAGTTCGCCAGGCTGACGTTGCTGTCAACTCTGCGAACAGATAGGCAGGTCACTCGGTTCACTACCCTTGCAAACAGGAAAGAGACAATGGGTTCCGCCTCGTTCAGATACTCCCAATCAACAATTGATTCTATCAGAACCTCTTCCCCTTGCCTGAGAGGAGAACAAAAAACTTCTTTGTGTCCCCAGTTAAGACTTAATAACTACAGTTGTATTTACTCTCACTTTCCATATATCACCTGCAAGGACTAGAAAACGCCTTTTAATATGTCTCAATGGAAGTATGTCTAATTTTGTTGTTTTTCTCAATTTCAACTTTAAAATGAATTTGATGAGTGGATCCCACTCTCCTATATCTGGGGTCATACAACAGTTCAAAAATTTTCAAGTATTTTAATGCTCAAACTTGGCTAATGACCATCATTTTTAAAAGGGGTTGGCTCTCCCCAATAATCACTTGTATCAGTGGACTTTTATCGGTAATTTGGGGATTCTTAGAAGAATCCAATGCAGTGTCTTGTATCCAAGAATAATGTAGAATGCAGGATTCTGGGAATGCTAGAGATGAAAGACATCTGAAAGATCATCTGCCTAATTTTCTGCTTCTGGAGTTTGGAGTTTGTGAATACACACCTATTGAATCTCTTTGAATAGATATGTAAGAGTAAATTGCTAGGCCTTCCTTCTTACACCTGCAGAGTCAACATCCCTCCAATGGGGCGTAAAGGTTAGGATTCTGTTTCAGTAAGCTCTCCCAGGAGATTTTTTTTAAGCCATTATTGCACAGTGGAAAGTCTCCTCTGTGGTTACAGATTATAATGACATAGGGGAACTTAAGAACATCCAGCTAAGCAGTGCTCTTAGTGTCCTATGAAGGACTTAAAATAGTTCCACATCAAGCCTCAACCTGTCCAAATCACATCAGAACCCATTGGATGTGACTGACCCCCAAGGTCAATCTGTGGTTTTAAAACATCCCAGGTGCTTCCCATCTTCAGCTAAGGTTGGCAACCACTGGTTTTAATTCATGTGGTGAGGGTTTTAGGCATTGATAATTTTTAAATGCTCCCCAGAAAACTTGAATGGAGAACCATAGGATATTCAGATTAGAGTTATTTTCTTTTGAGAGTTGTTTACTTGAAAGATAGAGAGACAGAGGAAGAGAAAGAGCTCTTTCCTTCACAGGTTTACTTTCCAAATAACTACAATGGCTGAAACAGAGCCAGGTGGAAGCCAGGAGCCAGGAACTCTGGATTGGTCTTCCACAAGACAGCTGGGACCCAAACGCTTGCTGATTTCGTAGGTTCATTGTCAGGAAGTTGTATTGAGAGCAGAGCAGCCAGGACCAGAACTGGCTCCCCCTGATATGGACTACCATCATGGAAGGCAGGAGCTTAACCTGCTCCACAATGCCAGCTCTGTGTCATTTCCATTGTTTCTGAACCCCCTCCCTCCAGTGTTGTAGATCCATCGACCAATCTCTTGGGATTTACTTATAGCACATGCCTACTTTATTGCTCACCTGTGAGCCTCCTCAAGCCTTTACATTTCACAAGTGCAAGAAAAAGTGCTGTCCTCTCCACTGCCGTGTCTTCTGTGCATTGCACAATGCCTAACGCTGCTAAATACCTGAATTAACAGCATTCCAGAAACAGGGAATTATTGGTAAGCCATATGCGGCATGACCTAGGAACAGCAAACATTTGATGCAAGTATAAAATAGGCAGGGTATTCAGAAATGAGTGGGAAGAGGTTGGCTACTAAGAGTCTTACATAAAATCCTAAGTGGCTGGAACTTCACCCTATAGGAAGTGAGAAGGTTTTATGTGCAGGATAATAATAATTAGTTCTATTATTTGGGACAGCTACTCTGGACACAGTATGGAGGATGGATCAATAAAAGAAAGACTAATAAGAATGAATTAGGAGATGTTCTGTAGCTAAGGAAATAGCGTTCACTAAAATAATGAAGTGAAAACATTTTTCCAGATAAAATATACATCTCTTGTCAACTGCCTGCCTACAGGGATGGGTAGAGTATAAAATAAAAGATGATCCTGTAGCCTAATTTTGGGGGTAGTAGGATGCTGTTAATGAGAATGTGGAGTATAGGCAGACAAGAGCTATCTTCAGGGGGAAGAACATCAATAATGAGCTCAGTTTTAATCATGTTGAGCATTCTATGCACCTGTGGGCATCTTGGGTATAGTATTTTAAGCAGTTAGAAATGCATAAAATCTCAGCTTGGTGCCTTATTGATTACAGATGCAACAACCGGTATTACCCAGTTGACCATGTTCACTTCCATTTTATCTACCTTGGAAAATGGTGGTGTTAAATCGATGTCAGGATTTGTGCTACTTTAGGCTATAGTTGACAATGAAAATAACTAATTGAGTCACTTTCTGGTTATTTACTTTGGTTAGATACATACACCCATCGTAACCTCACCTGAATTCCGAGGTGGCAGTATTATTAGAGATAGCTGAGTTAAGAAAGTAAACATATCTGATTATTTTTTAAGCTTAGGACCAGGTATATGGAATTCAAATTATTCAATACATGCACAGATGCATAGATAAGTGTATATGGAAATATAGTCAGATAGGTGTGTAAATTGATGAATATAGTTGGGTGTCTTCATGCTTTCATGGATATTTCAGAATTGCATGACAAAAATAAGGCATTCTTTCTGGAACCGGGCACCTAAGAATTGTTTAAGTTAAGCTATTTTTCCTGTATACTTAAAGAACTTAATGAATCCATTGGCTGTAGTAACAGACATAGAAAAGATCACCATAAGAACTTACTAAATGGCCTTTCTTTATATCATTTTCTCTTGATAATGTGAAACAACCCAGGAATTTAAAAATTCCAGTCTATTAAAGACCTATATTCCTTGATACATTATCCTCTGATTTTGTCTAGCAAAAGGCATTTAAATCAATTATTACTGAAAACTCTTTTGCTTGGAACTATTTTAGCAAATGGAAAGCAGCATACACACATATGGGTTAGATTTTTGTTTAAGCAAGATAACTGGTCCACCTGGGACATGCTGGAGGAGAAGAAATTATTCCAGTTGGGTATAGAAGAACAATGATGGAGACCTAGAAAACTGCAATGACAGCAAAGTGGGGAGACATTTATTAATTAATCCCTTCAGCAATCAAAAATTTGTTAACTGTATCAAACCAAACTTTGCAGAATGCATCGGTGACCAAACCCAGAAAGTACTTACTTTCAAGAAATTAATAGGCAAGTTTGAGGAGTTACACATAAATTAAATCATTAGAATAGCACCTGTAAAGCTGAAGCTGTGATATAGCTGCATACTGTAATACAGGACGGAAAAGTCAAACTTGGGAGAAAAAAAACATCTCAGAAGTGAAAGAACTAGTTTGATTATTTGGGTATCAGAAGGAAAGGTAGAGAAGGCAAGTTGATTTGTGTGGCAGAAATAGCATGCATGAAAAGCCATCAAAGAAGGTATATTAAGGAACAAATTTTGTGGGAAAAATTAAAATGACCTTTACCAAAAGATGAAATCAACAAGGTATGAGTTATAAATTTTTCTTTTTAAATTAATTCCATTTGCTTTTCTAATAGAAAGAACATATCCATTCAGTTGGAATAATGATACTTCACTGATAAGATACAGTTTTTTTATTTGCTTCATTTTTTGTTCCAATACAGATGTTGCCAGAGCAATTGAGTTATTGGAAAAACTACAGGAATCTGGAGAAGTACCTGTGCACAAACTACAGTCCCTCAAAAAAGTCCTTCAGAGTGAGTTTTGTACGGCTATTCGAGAGGTAGGACACAGATTTCAATGACTACTCAGCCATATATAAAATTTTGCTGGTTTTTTTCCACACAAACATTTGAAATAGCTAAGGTTGGAAGTGCATTATAAGTTTCCGTTTTTAGCTGTTTGGACAGATTATAAAATATGATTTAGCCTGCTAAACTGTTAAATTGAACCCACCCAGGATTTATGTATTCACGTAAAACCAGATGTTGATCTTATGAAACCAGTGAAGGGACTGCTTCAGCAGGTGGCTATGGCCTGCAGATTAAACTGTTTAGTGGTCTTATGAAGCTGAAGCTGCTGAGACATTCAAATAGAAATAGCCATGATTAACAGAGGTGGAGTGTTCTTGGAGCACTCTGTAAAGTCTTTCATGGGTAAATCAGAGTCACCTCCTACTGATAAAGTTGTGGCTAATCAAACATTACTATTAGTGCAATAATAATAATAAAAAATCTGAATAGTCTGGCATGCTTTTCCAGTAAATCTTTGCAGTGCTTGCTTAGCTAGTGATCTTAAAAAGAGCAAGATGAATCAAAGGTATTGAAATGACTACTTGAACTTTGTCATGCTGTGGAATTGACTATTGGTTAGAAGAAGCCACTGTAGATGTGTACTTTATATTATTTTATTCAGTGATCCAGTACCTCTTACTCATCAGGTAATGGATGCCCATTCATTCATTAGAACCTAGCATACATAAATAAGACATCTTCATTGCTAGAATGCCCAGTGACTTCCTGGAGAGTTTGTTGTCACACAGAGCGTACACCTTGCAAGGAATGCTTGTGGTTATGTTCTACCTCTTTGAAATTCCGCTTGTGACTAATCTCTACTCTTTGATCTCAATGTTAGTCTATGAGAAGTCATTAATCACGAAGATCCTGCTCACTAGGAAAGAGAAATACAGAAACACTGTGAATACAAATACAATGCAATTTAAGTTTGGACTTTGCTGAAATTCTACCTCAGTTATACTTGTGCTGAATGATAGGTGCAGTTTTTCATTGCTTAATTTTTTACTAATATTGGAAACTTAGGCAAATAACTATAATTTCATTTCAAACATTTAATTTATAAATTTGATCTAAGGCTAAAAGGAAATTTGTCAAAGTGTATGAGTCCCTTGGCATTGGCTTACCAGGGAAAGTGTATGATATTTAGGAATTTGGATAGAAACTCCATCAGTCATTGTGTCGACAGAGGCTGTGTTTTGTGGGGTCTTCTTTCTTCATAGAGTACAATTCCCCTAAGATGTGAAGGCTAAAATTTTTCTTTTCAAAGATTGTTTTTTCTGTGTCTTACTATTCCATTTCTCCTGGAACTAACTAAAGGATAGCACAGAACAAATACATATTTCTGCTTGCTGGTTGTGGAGCTCAACAACAATGCACCCATTATGTTCCTAGAACTTGTGTTTCAATGGGAGAAAAATGATGAATAAATGCACAATGTCAGAGAGCAACAAAGGTGATGAGAGAGCTAAGGCAGAACTTGGTCAGGGTGGTGGGGAAGAGATCACAGCAAGGGTCTGTCCATTCTAAGTTGGTGAAAACGGAATTAAAATAATGGAAGCAGTGACACAGTGTGAGGCGGTATGATGTTTCAGGCAGAGGAAACCACAAATGCAAATACCCTAGAGACAAGTTAGTGTTACTTCACAAAAAAGAACACACCAAAGCCAAGTTTGACCAAGGCCACTGGGAAACACATTATGTCACGGCCCCAAAAGAGAGTCAAACTTCATTCTAAACATGATAGGAAGCCTTTGAAGACTTTTTATATGATCTGAATGGCTTTGCAATAAGTTTTCTCTGGTTACTATGAGAATACAAGAGTCAGTCAATCATTAAAATAGGAGATATCAGTAATAAATTAATAAATTGACCATGAAGCGAAATGACAGCAATGTGGACAGACATGATGGCAACAAAGCTAGTAGGAGGTTGTTAGAGGTCACACACATTTTTGAGAACCAAGTTAAGAGTAATTGCTGATGTTGTGTATATTTGGAATAGGAGACAGTGATTCAATTGGGTCGGATGAGTCATGATACAGTAAGATGGAAACTTTTAGAAGCAGGCTGGTTTTGGAAAGAATGATCCAAAGAGCTTTGCTTTGAATATAGTCACTTGATGAGGCTTTTTGAACAGGTAAATATAGTGTTAGTCAACAGTCATCTAATTCTAAAGTGTAAAAGAGAAATTGGGTTAGATATGTAAATATGGTACAGATTCTCTTCAAATCAACAACACACAGGCCTTTTTCCTGAAGAGTATAACAAAAGTAAAAAGAAAATAAATATGGGGCCTTTGGATAGGCTTTATAAATGCAGTCTTATCAATTCTGCCTGCAGCAAAGTGGGTGAATACATTGTTAATGGTCCATGAAAGCCTGTGTCTGATCTATAGGCAAACCAGCAATTCCAAATGAAAAAAACAGATGATATAATTTTCTTATTTAAATTTCTCAAATTTGAACTAGCTAAATGAAATTCCTATTCAAATAAGGGTGCTTAGTAATAATTTTATTCCTTACAGCAATGCATATTATTCAAAAATTTTAAGGTCACTTCATCTCAGGCATTATTTGCATAGTATTGGCTTTCAGTTAGAATTTTCTTTTTTCTTGTTGTGTTGCTTTGCGTTTACTAAAGCAATTAAATTGTAAAATATATAGGTAGCAACAATACTAAATAATACTCTTTGGTGAAAGGCTCTTCCATAAAATTATAAAATATGAGGGACAGGCATTTGACACAGGGGATGAGATGCCATTTGGAATGCCCACATTTCATATTGGAGTGCTGGGGTTCAAGCCCCACCTCTACTTAACATCCTTCTTCTTGCACATATGTACCATGGGAGAGGGAGAATGATGGCTCAAGCACCTGCGTCATGCCACCTGATAGGGGAGGGCCCAGACTGTATTCTCAGTGTCTGGATCTGGTTTGGCCCAGCTCAGGCCGTTCTGAACTTCTGAGGAGAGATCTTACAGGTGGAGTGTCTCTCCCTCTCTTCCCCTTTCAGATAAATAAAAATGTAAATGTAATACAAGAGTGTATAAGTCTAAAAAAATGGGAAAAGTATGACAATAAACATCTAAAAATATTTTATTGAGTGGAGTAAACCTTCACTCCTGGTCTCTGTTAGACCGGTAAGAAGCATTTGAAGCTGAAGGTTCTTATTCAAATTCTGCTAAAATATTTTATGGTTAAGTTACCCGAGGTGTTTCCGAAATAGTTGCTAGTTAATACATTACAGAGTGTTCTTAGTCACGCTCATCAGAAGAAAAACAGATTCAGGTTCCACCATTGCTAAAAAGATTTTAAAACACACATTATGCTGAAAAAGAAAGCACAGTGAGCTTTGGCCAATTTGAAATCACCTAAGTAAGTGTAACTGAAGTTCTTATTGTATCTTGCAATAATTGCATATTTTGCTTTACTTTTGTGTAAAATTACTGAATCAGCTCCTAGCGTAAGCTTACATGAAAAGCATAGTTTGATTACTTTTTTTTGTGTGTATTTTTGATACAAATAGTTACTTTATAGATTACACAGTTCCTTTGCTATTTTTTTCTACTAATGAAGAGAAAAAAATGTGTTGCGGTCAGAACTAAGGGAACAGCATCTATGTATATGACTGAGAAATGCATTGCTTTCTTCATAATTAATGTGCTCTTAAATGTCAGTCCACTCACCACTTTACCCAGAGAATACAGATGGTAGTCAAAAATAATTGACCTGATTGTGTTTCATTGCTGAAGGGTCTTAACTTGACCCTGGTTAATAGTTAAGTTGCACCCTCGCTCAACAAGTAATTTCAAAGCACATGGCAGATAAAGGGGCTGATGCATGACAAACTTTCATATAATAATATGTTGTGGCTCAAAAGACTGTTTTCATGAAGTTTTCAATGTAAAATGAAATAAAAGTTTTATGGTACTTATATTCTCAATAATGACCATTTTTGTAAATTCTAAAGGACTTCTTCAAGTCTTAGTTCTGCACTATAGTAATTATCTTGAGTAGACTAAACTTGTGCAATTAGGCTTGAAATATGATTACCAAGTGTTGATTTTTGAAATCTTTTTATTTGAGAGATGAAGATGCCTTTTAATTTCATTTTTTCAGAAACTTTCTGAAGTCCCATAAGAGTATGTATAAGCTTTTAAATTTAGCTTCAGTTTCATTCTCTTTTTGTGAAAAACAAACTGTTCATAAAAAAATGTTTTTCCTTTCAGTGTTTTGAACATTTTAATATGCTTTAATTTTGTTTTAAGCATTAGTAGAATGGGTTCCTTATATAAAATCACGATCCTTTTATAATGTCACCTAGAACAGAATTAAATTTATCAGTTAACAAAATTGGGTTTTTTTGCCTATTTTTTTTCATATTCAGCTGAGCCTAAATTAGCAAATGTTTAAAAAAAAACAATAAAAGAAAGCTTGATGGTTCTTACATTTCTTTTGATTTTATTTGCATTGCTAAATGTAGTGGAACACAAAAGCCAGACTGTTTCTTGTGTGATAAGTTTCCTGCCAACGAGCATGTGAAGTCAAGACAGCTTATTTGCAAGCATCCTGAAAATAAATCACACAATGTAGATTTCCCCCCACCCCCCGAGAAAATGTTAAAGTTTTTTAAAGGGGTGTAAACTTACCAAAATTTGTATTTGCCACCACATGAATGTCTTGATGTATTTCCAGACAAAAGAAACCATAAATAACTAGAGAATGGTTTATCAAGTCAAGTCCTTTAGAAATACTTGAACTGGTGGGCTGTTCCTAATTAGGAAATAAACAAAAAATCAAGACAGTGCCTCTGTGCCCTTGCTATAACCTACTCCTCAACTCTGATATTTTGTTAACATTTTGAAGCCAGTTGTGGTGAAAATAAAGCCTGTGCTATTGCCAATTGGTATGGAACTGAGTGAAACCATTATTGTTTCAGTCCAACTGATTTTTATCTAGCATGTGAATAATGTCCTAGCATGCATATCTAAGAGATGCAACAAGGAAGCCTTAAAGGCCAAGTTCCTCCAAAAGTGATAAGTTTAACTGCCAAGCAAAAGTCCTAATGGAGGAAAATTCTGGATACTGTGCAGATATTGGAGTTTCTGAAACTGACACTGAAACCAAACCCCCATACTGTAAAAAACAGAACCCAGCCTCCTGTCTGTTTCTATTCACACAAAGTATCCCTGCCCATCCTTTTCAAAAGGAATTCTCTGGTGCTCTTCTGATAGGTAACCACATCCATAGCCACCATTGCCTTGGAGTTAATTTCTCTAGAGGAATCTAGGTCTGGGCAGAATGTAATTGCCACCTTTACACAACTCCCAGACCAGCCACAGCCACCTGAAGAGAGAACAGTGGGTGGAACATCTTTCTGTCTCTCCTCCTTTCTCTGCATATCTGTCTTTCAAATAAAAATAATTCTTTTTTAAAAAATGAAAGAAAAAGAAAAACAACTCCCTGACCAATTGGAGTCCACACGGCCCTCATAAATTCCTTAAAGAACATAGCATCACTGACCAATCAAAGGAAGGCCAGGAGCTCTACTGACCAATCAGGAACTTGGACATGTACCTCTCTGCTCCAATTCCAATGTGTAAAAACCTCCCTGCTCAGTACTTCACAACAAATACCTGCTTTTCCTACTGTCCTAACGTCAGAGATTTTTGGCTTTCTGCGCACAGCAAGTGGACTCTGTTTGGGGGGGAGGGGTGTATTGAGCAACCGCGTCCAGCTTCATTAATCTTGGGAAGACAAAGATTCCCCTTGTTCACAAGCACTGCTTTCACCCTCAACGTGCGTCAGTGTCAAAGACTGCCTTCCTGCTCTGTTACAAATCAGCCCATTTCTCAACCTTAGCCTTTAAAACTGCATTTCCAAAAGTTGTACTTAGAAGTGGGGTCAAAATGTGTTCTTTTTACTATCAAATCTTTCTGGGCACTCAAGAGGCTAACTCTGAATGCACTCAGCTAGAGTTGAGTCAAAGATTCCCCCTCAATCACTCACGTTTTCATTAAGGGAGAGCTGAGTATTGGAACAATTTGTTAACAGACATTTATGTGTGTTGAGATTTCTTATAGATGCTAGGCCAGTGATTTTTAAGTTCCAGATTCTATGATCTGGTAGGATGGGTCTCAAAACACCTGCCATTTGGAAGTGGAGACTTGAGGTGTAAACTTTTGTAACTTTCCAGTACTCAGTACTTCAGTGAGGGCATAAGAGTTGAAAATGAGTAAGCCTTGCCAGTTTATCCACAGGGAAGAGCTACAGTCACCCCTCCACCCCCCAAAAAAGAGTGCAAAGTTCTTTTAAAAGTTACTTCTGCCAAGATTATTTAAAACTGAAAAAAGGATTCAAGTTCCTTTGCTTGCTGACAAAGCCTGCATTGTTATCACCAACCTTTTCACAAATAATTTCATTTGATTTGAGGACAAAGGATTGGCAAAACTTGAATTCATTTGAGTGTCTTAGAGAAAGCTCAGGTGTCTGGAGGCCGCGTTGATAGGGAATTTGATTCTCTCTGCTATTGAAAGCTATGTGACAGGTAGCTGATTGAAACAGACTCAGACTGACTACCGAAGCCTGCATGAGTATTCCCGTGCAAAATATCATTCTAAATATCAGTTTCTTATAAAGTCAAACCTCATAGCCTCTCACCAAAATACATATTTTATGTATGATTTGGTTATTTTAGATTTCCTATTTTTTTTTCCCATGAAGCTATCATCAATTTTCACAGGAAGCGTAAAAGTCACGTAATCCCCTATAAAATGCGTGGAAGAACTCAGTGTCAGATACAAAGCAGTAATAGGTATAAACATTCACACGTCTTAGTCCCCTTGGTGCTGTTCCCACAGAACATCAGAATGGATCATTTGTAAAGAACAGACACTTCTCTGCATCCTGGAGGCTGGGATGTCCAAAGTCAAGGTGGCTGGGAAAGAGCTTCCTGCTTTGCCCACCTTCATGTCACAGAAGGTGGAAGAGCGAGTCAGCAAGCCTGCCTGAGAGCTGCGTCGGACCTGTCTTGTTCACGCTGCCCTTACCACACTCCCAGAGAAGAAACGCGCATTCTGTTCTTACAACTGTTAGATTCGCAACATCTGAGTTTTGAAGGGGGCCACACTGAAACTGCATTAACACACACAAGTGGATGTTTTTTGGATTCTCAGCTGGATTCTCAAAATGGTGCATGATGAAAACACTGCTTCCTTAGAAAGGCCTTTTGATGTCCTTTAGAAAACCTCATTAATTAATCTCCTCTCCGCAGTCCTTACCATTCTGCTCACCTGGAGTTGCACAGCAGCTAACCTGTGTTTTTCTTTCTGGCATGTTGTATGGAAGCAATGTGTGACTATGTGACACTTTGTGGGAATGAGTAGGGAGGATAGATACCATGAAGATTCTTAAACTAAAAAAAAATAATGACAAAGAACCAATTACTCATTTTACTGACCTTTTCAAGGATGTGACTTATAATTTTGTCAGGGAAATAATAAAAACAGAATGACTGCAATCCTCATTGAAAACAATTTTTAATGTCCTATGGATGTAGCTTTCTCTAAGTAAAGATAAGGTTTTAATGATGTGCGGAGTCTTTGTGCCATCAACATGTCAGTTTCCCCTGGCAAGAACAGAGACTGTGAGCCAGGAGCCATCTTATCCTGTAATTGCACAAATGGGTCATTGATCTTCAAGATATCTAAACAGACCCTCGCCAACAGACTCTAATAACTTTGAAGGCCATTAGCATCACTACTGTTGGATAAATATTCGGCTCAACCTTTCGACTTGTTATTGCAAATGATAAAATAAACAGCACATGTTTCCAGGAACTTGTAATTACATGTACTTACACAGTGGTTCAAAATAACAGAGCCCTTGGAGAAGCTGTATTTTATATCAGTCAGACAAAGTGAACCTGCTGGTTCTCGTTGAGGTCACAGAATTCAAAATCAGAACTATTTTGGACACCCAGGATGACAAGTGAATTTTTTCCCCAACACTGAACAAGTCATTTAACCTTTCCTTGCTTCTGTACTTTCAACAAGTATGAAGACAAGTCCAGTTGTTTCAACCAGCATTATCTTATCCCTAAAAGTAGTTGAAATATAAAAAAAGAAATGACATCCATAGAAATTATAACTCAATGAAGAGCAAAGTATTTGAGTCCTTTCTCTTTTCTGTTCCTTCCCAATTCTTTTTTTTTTTTTTTTGTTCTCTTATAGGCTTAACAATGACCCCTAAATCTGAGTTGATCATTTCCTTTTCTCTTTATATAATCTGATCAGATATGCACTGTCCTAAAGTCTGTTTTAATTTTACTTGTTCAAAGTGCTATAAAAAGAAAGCATAATGATGAAATCTTAGAATATTGTACTTAATTTGATCATACGTTTTGTTTTGATCATGTATTTTGTGTTGCTGCAATTCACTTGTTGCTGTGTGATGTTCTGTGTGTGACTATAATTCACGCTCCTCGTTGATGTACATTTGAATTGTTTTCAGGTTTTTCACTATTATGATTGGCACTTCTGTTAACATGCATGAATCTCTACTTAAATGTCCAAGTTGTGGAGTGCTGAATCATAAGATGTATGAGAATGTTCAGCTTTAACAGGCAATGCCAGTAGTTTTCATTTTTGTCTTTAAAGAATTTAATAAATTAGATTCTCAGGGTCGCAGTACGTGCATAGTTATTGCAGCACAATTCTCATGTTAATTCATATCAGCACACAGAGGACAGACTTGGCATAGTCTGTGGATGCGGTTCTAATACAGTGATACTTCCCTTCCCGCACTCCTTCCTGCCCTCTCCTTCCCTCCCTTCTTCCTACTTTGCTGCCTGTCTTCCTTCCTTCCTTCACTTTTCATTATAACTTTTTTGTTTTGTTTTATTTTAAATTTTATTAAATATGCATTTCATAAGTATATATTTTCATAGGTATGGTTAAACAATATTATAAGGGAGATTTCTAAGTAATAATGAAGTGAAATGAATGATATCTATTTCACTCCTATATAGCCAATTTAAAAATAACCAGATAGCTAAAATAAATTGGATTGTTCCAATATATACACTGAAAAGCAAAATACAAGTATTGCAGTCACATTTCCTCCACTACTTGGTATGTTGAGGCTTTTAAAAGTTTACCAATTGTGTGTAATATTATCTCATTGAACTCATCATTCGTATTTACTTAATCATTCATTTATTTAATATTCCTTCTTGTAATTGTTGATCACAGGTGTGTTTTTCTGAGCACTCTGTTCATGTGCTTTTCTGCTGATCTGTATATACATCTTAAACATATCCTTATAAGCAATATATGTTAGTTACTGGTGATAGATACAGTGAATATATTCTGTCTTGTAATGTGGTTAAAGTATTTTCCACTAATAAAATTCTTAATTTTAAATATTCACAGTGAATTATTTAGTAACCAATGCTTTTTCATAATTACACTTTAAGCATCTTTCTGTACCCTGGTGCCTAGAAGCTATATATCTGTATTTTCTACTGAACAAAAATTTTTATTTTTAAAAGTATGCTCTTAATGCATGTAGAACCTATTTTCGTGTCTGGCATGAGCTGGATATATCATTTTATCTGCTGTCTTTAAGAGTAACTATTTACCTCTCACTCGCTTATTTGAATAATGCATCGCTTCATTCCAGGCCCGTCACATTATTGTACATCATAGGTTGTACGAGTGAGTTTCTGTTCCTGGTGATCTGTTTCTGGGTGATGTGATGAGCTGCTCAGTTAATATATCGCTTCATCAATGCTCTGGTTAACGTTTGGGAGAGCCAAGGCAACTGATCCAGGGAGGGAATGTACTCTACAGTTTCAATTTCAGCTGCTTGTGATCTTAAGTTTTGTTTCATATTTGTCCACGACACTATGGTTGGGGGTATGTATGCGTGCGCACACATAAATTAATAAAGTTAGGCATTTATGGATCCTTGGGCAACAATGAGTATGTTCTATAAACTGAAGACTGTCATGGTTTCAATTCTGATCTTCGCACATGAGGTCTAATGAGGACAGGAAAAAGTGGCCCAAATTGCTCAAAAATAGAACAGTCGGAAACCTGTGATTTGTGAGTCCTTTTCTTTTGCTTTCATTAAGGTTGATTAAAGTTTTAAATAAGTCATCCACCTTATGAGACTGATGGTAGGCAATGTCTGCCTCAATTGTAAAAGAAAATTGTCACTGACCATAATTTCTGCCAAATAATGAGTATTTAACAAATATTTGATGGACACATGAGAGGATTTAGTAAAGTGAATCATTTAATAAGCAGACAAATATTGGATTTTCACAAATATTGAAATTTCAAGCGGGACTCTGACTTTATGCAATTCTCAAACATGCTGCATTGCTTCAGAAGTCTTAAGAAGTGACCTGTAATTAGAATCGAGACATTCAGGATTCTTTATAAACTTGTATGAACATATGCATTCTTATGAATATGTACACATGTAGCACATGGATCTTCATGTGATAAATGTATCTTTATAATATTTGACATAAAAGCAATGGATTAAAAGGAATTTTACATAGCACCTAGTCCTGTGGCTCTTAGGATTTGGGGAAATCATAGGCATCTTTGTGAATCCAGTGGAAATATTCCCAAGAAAATGTGTATGTGATTACATTTCTGCTAAAAACTAGGAGGTTGGTAAGCATTCTGCTACGTATAAACTTGACACCTCAATCCACCATGATCTGTTTATTTTCAGAGATGATAAATTGAGACCCAGAAAGTGTAAGTGGTCTTCCAAGCAAGTTTCTGCCTGAGTTAATGAGCAACAGTTTCCTGGGTCCTAGTCCAGATCTATTTCTACTTTGTATTGTCAGTGGCAAAAGAGAAAATTCTGAAATGTCATGGAAAAATGAAGCACCATTTCGGTATCTTTCAGTAATGAGTTAAAATAACTGGAAAATTGTATCATGATCCCATTCTTAATAGTGCCTCATTTGCACCAACAGCAACACTTAAAAAAATTGCCTACTAGTTCTTCCTTTGCTGAAAACAACATGTTTTGCTTTAGTAGTATATTCTTTTGTATGTGTGAGGCTCAGATTCCCAGGAAGCACAGTAAAAATTTTAGGCTTAATCATTGTATAATTGGCATCGTATCATCAAAAGATTTGTAAGATCGCCAGTGAATTTCAGTCCTTTATGATGTAATTTGTTGAAAAAAACATACTTTGGCAATTATGTTTCAAGATACACTATAAAATATGTGTGTCTACTGAAATGTGACCATAATGCTTTTCTTAATACTTCAGTGCCAGAGCCAAGAAAATGATTTTCAACTCTTTGCCACCAAGCTAGGAAGGAATCCTAGGGAAGAAGAAAAACATCTGTTACTGAAAATCTTGTCACACCAGACTACCTCGTCCTTCCATATATGAAGCAATTGACCATATAGTAAGAGGACAACCTGTTTGATTCTCCCTTACTGTTAACTCTTTATATTGAAGAGTGATATATAGCTATATTCTACTAAATGGTTTTTAAATAATTTAATTTCATCATACATGAAACAGTAGATTATAGCTAGCCCCAAGATAGTACCTCTAACTAAGTACAATCTCAAGGTGAGAGAATTCAGAGGCATTATCTAAATCAATTGACTTTCTTAAACAAGCTGTAATATATATGACAAAGATTTTCCTAAGTTATGTGTCAATGAAAATTAAAAACTTAAATAGCCAAATTATGATTGGCAGGTATTCAAGGTCTTAGAAAATTATGAAGACACCACAACTCAATAAAATTAAATATTTTAGATGTTTCAGATAATCTCATGAGAGGACAGTAATTTATTAATCAGTATGGTTGAAGAGTTTGTAATTATGAATATGAT
Organism: Ochotona curzoniae; assembly: GCF_017591425.1. Lineage (NCBI taxonomy): Eukaryota > Metazoa > Chordata > Mammalia > Lagomorpha > Ochotonidae > Ochotona > Ochotona curzoniae. The sequence continues at coordinate 20,343,419 of NW_024464920.1, forward strand.
CCAAATCTCACTGTTGATAGTTCATGCAAAGTATCTTGTCAAGAATAGTCAATGATTCAAGCAATAGTTAAGACAGATTCATTTAGAATATACATTTGCACTAATTAATTTTAGAACATGATCATAGCAAAGGAAAGAATGTTTTAAATTTCCATGACTTAGCAACTACAAGTAATATAGTCACTAAAACATGTTTGATGTTCAGATCTTCATCTTAGAAATTTGGGCAGTGAAGAGTCTAATTCAATATTGACTTAATCATCATTGTATAAAAATAAAAACAAACAAAGTCGATTATTATTCCAATCATGTCTTTATAGTGTTTCCATTTTCAGGTGCAAAAACAAAAATCAAAGTGTCCACTATTTGAACATATAACTACTAAGTGGCTATTCCAGTTTCAATTTCTGTATAATGAACACTGGATTTTGTTAAGCAGTAGTAAAAAAAAAAAACTCACATTTATACAATCTTTAATTTCATTTAGTGAACTAATCACAATGATGTAATATTGAGAAAATAGCTTAATTATCTACCAATATAGTTTAAACTATTTGTGCTTTATAGGAGTTATAAAACATGTCATCCTCCCATTGAATTTTCAACGGTAAAAAGGTTCCCATCTGCTTATTGCAAGATTCTAGAGAGTCTTTGACCATCAGCACTTAATTTTTCAAGTTCATTTATTCGAACGGGAGTGTGATACCTTTCATCTACAGATTCTAGTCAGCAGTGCCAGTTGAAAGCTCAGAGCCAGGATCTGCACCAGAGTTTCCTACATGGTGGCAGGGTCTCAGCCACCTGAGCCAGGATCACTTTCTTCCTGGCCTTGTAGTAGTAGATTGGAAGCAGGGTAGCCAGGACTCGAGACAGACATTCAGACATGGCAAGCAGGTGTTCAAAGCAGCAACATCACCATACCCACCCTAATTTTTAATCTTGAAAGTTGAATTGCTGCAAACACTTAAACTTGAATTTGAAGACACTATGTTAATGAGTAAATCACCCATCTATCTGACTGTTGTGTTTATTCGGTGTCAAATGTTCAGATGCTTAGAAATAATGATTTCCTTTTGGAAAAACTATGTTTATGATGATTAAAGATCAGATGCTTATTGAATTATAGATTTCAGTATGTTTGATAAAGGTGCAAATATTGGCAACTTAAATCCTAACATGAAAGGGCTTTGTCACCACAGTGGCTAATTTGAATGAGGGGGACATGTAAAGGAGGTTCAAACAACATAACAAAATACGTTTTTATTTACTTATTTACTCAAAATGATGTATTTATTTTTATTGGAAAGGCAGATTTACAGAGAAGGAGAGACAGATCTTTCATTCACTGATTCATTCCCCAAGAGGCCCCAATGACAGGAGCCTAAAGGTTCTCCCAGGATCTCTGACATGGGTGCAGAGTCCCAAGGCTTTGGGCCATCCTCTACTGCAGGGAACTGGAAGGGAAGTGGGGCAGCTGGGGCAAAAACCAGCACCTGTATGAGATCCCAGGCCTAGGTGAGGATTTAGCCATAGAGCCAACATGTTGGACACAGCCTGAATATCTCTAATGTTGTCTTTGTATAGGTTTCTTTAAAAAAATGTTACAGTAAAAACACATACATGAATGAAAAAGATCACTTAATTTTATGACCTCGGGACTTAGATCATTTTTATGGTAAATACTTTTTGTCTTTTACAGCAGAATTCTACATTTGCCTTTCCTAAGGTATGCAAATAATTCCTTAGAATCTTGTTTGCTGTTAAAGTAACACAAACACACCTTATTTACTTTTCATATACAAAAGCAAGCAAGGGTGAAAATGCATGTTCCTAGGATAGTTCAATAACAATATTTTCCTTGGTGTGGGCATTTAGTATAGTGGGTAAGCTGCCATTTGGGAGTTTTCCAGTCCTGGCTCCTCGGCTTCCGGGTGATGCACACCCTGAGGGGCAGCAAGTGGTGGCTCAACAGCTCGAGTCTGGGCCACCTGCATTCGATACTTAAATGGCACTCCAGCTTTCTTCTTCAGCATGAGTCAGTTCCTTGGTACTACAAGCATGGGGGAGTGAACCAGAGGACGGGAGATCTCTAGGTCTGTCTTCCAAACCCATAAAAAATATAAAAATGGCCCTATTAAAGTATTTTCTTTATGCAAAAGGTGGATAGACGGATCACTTGCCTAAGCAGGGAGGTAGATCAGGAGAGGAGCAGTCAGGACTGAAACCAGCACTCATATGGGATGCCAGCACTGCAGGTAGAGGCTTAGTTTGTTACACCACAAGGCTGGCTCCCCCTTAGACCCTCTAAAGTGCACTTTCTTCCCCATCAACTTGCACCCTTATAAGGGAGAGCGTGCAGTGTTTCTGTTTGTGTTTGGTTTGTTTCATGTAATGTGATGTCCCATAGTTACATCCATTTTGGTGCAATTGACAGAATGTCATTCTTATGGCTGAATACCATCCCATTTGTGAGTTTCTGCACATATGTGTATACTTGTGTGTCTATATCACATATTTTATGCATTCAATTGATAATGGACATCCTGGTTGTTGATGTACTTGGCTACCATGGATCATGCTGCTATGCACATAGTGGAGCAGGTATCTCTTTGAAACAGTGATTTCACATCTTTTGGTATATGCCCAGTAGTAGAATTGTTGCATCATCTATTTCTATCTTTATAATAGTACCCTTACCATTTTGTCTAGTGACTTTACTAATTTACATGCCATAAATAATATATGGGAGTTTTGGACCTGGCGTGATAGCCTAGCGGCTAAAGTCCTCGCCTTGCATGCACCAGGATCCCATATGGGCACTGGTTCTAATCCAAGCAGCCCCGCTTCCCATCCAGCTCCCTGATTGTGGCCTGGGAAAGCAGTTGAGGACGGCCCAATGCTTTAGGATCCTGTACCCGCGTGGGAGACCTGGAGGAAACTCCTGTCTCCTGGGTTCGGATTGGCTCAGCTCCAGACATTGCGGCCTCTTGGGGAGTGAATCAGCAGGTGGAAGATCTTCCTCTCTGCCTTTCCTCCTCCCTGTATATCTGTTTTCCCAATAAAAATAAATAAATCTTTAAAACATGGTAATAATATCTGAGAGCTTCGCTTTGACCACACCCTCACAAGCACTGGTTACTTTGTCTATTTTTGGTAATTGCCATTATCCTGATAGGAAAGGCCATGTCTTATTCTGTTTTTGATTTACACTTCCTTGATGGTTAGTGATAGCACTTTTTTCATATATTTGCTGAAAATTTCTCATTTCTCTGCCTTTCAGGTTTCGTCTTACACTCCTCTCTCCTCTCAGAAGGGTTTGTTGGCTTTGTTGCATTTGTTGTTTAATTTTTTTGAGTTCCAGACACATCCGGCATACTCATTGTTTGTTGGATAAGTTGGTTCCGCATATTTCACCCATTCTGTCATATGTGTGCTGTGCAAAGAAGCTTCTGAGTTTGGGAAGGGTCATTTAGCTACTTTTACTTCTGTTGCAAGTGCATTTGGGGTTATTGTTTATTCTTCAGAGTGTTTCTTCTGAGTTTCTTCCAACAACATCATAATTTCGGGTCCCCCATTTAGGTCTTTGATCCACCTGTAGTTGACTTTCTTGTATGATGATATGCAAAGATCTATCTTCATTCTTCTATGCATATCCAGTTTTGCCAGTCACACTTATGAAATAACTATGCTTTCTCCAGTGTATATTTTTGGTAACTTTGTAAAAAATAAGTTAGCTCTGTGTACATAGCTTGATTTTTTTCTTTTTTTAGTTCTCTATTCTGCTCCATTTATCTACATGACCAGTTCTATACCTTTTTAATTACTTAAGCTTTGTAGGATGCTCTGCAATCATGATACCTCTTGGTTGATTCCATTTTGCTCAACATTGTATTGGCTCTTCTGATTTTCAAATTTTTTTTTTGGTTCGATAGACATTTTTCTAATTTTGTAAAGAACATAATTGGTATTTTAATGAGAATTGCTTTGAATTTGCAGATTCCTTAGGTATTATGGTCATTTTAGCAATATGAATTCTTCCAATTTATTAACAAAGGATATCTTTTCATTACATGTGGGCCTTTGATAATGTCTTTCATCTGTGTTTTATAGATTTCATTTTAGAAATATCACTTATTTGCTAAATTTAATCTTAAATATTTATAAATTGTTTCGTTTTTAATGTTCTTTCTTACTCTATTGCTTTTTTCCTAATGCCTTCAATACTATATTGAATAAAACAGGTAAAAATTTACATCATTGTCGTGTTCCAAGTTGGAGAGGACTTTTTTAGCTTTTCCTCTATATTGTGTAATATTGTCTATGTGTTTGTTGTATATACTTTTATACTTTTGAGGTATTTGTTTCTGTGCTGCATGTATTGAATTTGTATCATGAAGGATTGCTAAATCTTACTAAATGCTTTCCTGCATCCTAGTGAGATAATCATATGGTTTCTGTTTTGACTCTGTTAATGTGATTTAGAACATTTGATGATCTGCAAATGTTAAGCCAATCTTGCAATAGGGGGATAATTCTCATTTGATTGTCATGGGTCATCTTTTATATGTAGTGTTGGATTTGGTTTGCTAATATCTTGCTGAGAATTTTTGTACCTCTGTCATAAATATATAAGTTGAAAATTTTCTTTTTGCGTGTGTCGTTGGTTCTGGTGACAGAGAAAGGATAGCCTTATGAAGAGTTCGGCAGAGCTCCAGCTTTTGCAGTAGTTTGGAATAGCTTGAGAGCATGGAGTCATTTTCTCTCCAAACATTGTGTAGAAATCAATTGTAAAGCAATCAGATCCTCGATTTTTCTCCCCAGAGGATCTGGAAGGATCCGTAGCAAGTAACAAGATCTAAGCAATCATCAAGTCTCCTATCAATGTCTGCTTCAAGCTCATTACTTGCTGTGAATTTTTTTTGTTTTAATCTGTTGATTTAAATCTAGTATAAGATGTATACTCAGGAATTTATTTCTTTGAGATCTTTCCAATTTATTAGCATATGGTTGTTTATAATAATTAATGACCCTTTTCATTTCTGTGATATCAGTAATAGTATCTTCCTTTTCATCTCTATTTTTATTCATTTGAGTTGTTTATACTTTTTCTTTGTTAGTCTGGTTAAGAGGTAATCTTACTTTGTTTACTTCCAGAATATTAGCTCTATTTCCTTATGGTCATTATTTTAAATTATTTTTCAGATGTGTCATAGATTTCTTTCAAATCAGGATCTATTTAGGGAGAATTACAGGGCATTTTTTTTTGAGATGGCATACTTCTTTGTTCATATATACATATTGCTACATATGTCTGTCCATCTGGTATAAGAAATCCTTCTACTAATCCTAAAGAAGGTTATCAGTTGGGTAATTGCTTTGGTGCTGTTTCTCTGTGAGCCCAGAAGTGTAACCTCTGAGTGATTTCTTCAGCTATAATCATGGTCAGCAGTCTTTATAAGTATCACAGTTGTTTAGTCTGCAGCAGCTCATAGAGGTAGTAGCTTGATTTGGAAGTGGGCATGGGCTTCCCCAGGTGTGTCTAAAGCCCCAGAGAGCTAAGTGTCCATCACAGTAGGGATTGTGGTGACAATAGGCATGTTCTCAGTGCTATGGACCTGTGGTATCAAGAGGCAAGCCTGAGCGATGCTAGGGATGCTGATACTAACAGCTGTGACGTCGGAACTGTATAACGTGAGGAGGATCTTGCCCAGGTTCTCCTGGGGCTTATAGCACTGAAATGTCAAGTGTCGGCACTGAGGGAGGTAATCGCGAGCCTACCTCAGCCCTTCCAGTGATTACTTGGTAAGGTTGGTATGGTGCGCTAGAATGTGTGGTCTTTCAACAATGGAATACAGACAGGTTCCCTGCTAGGTTTTGCTGGGTGGGTTTCAGTAACTCTGAAGAATATGGTGCTGAGAGTTACAGCCCAGTTGCTGTAGGGTGGGAAGGGTGCTACCCAAGGGTGTGCACTGACAGTTAGAAGCCTGCAGCAGTGTGATGGAGATAGAGTCTTCTCAGTGCCTCACTGGGGACACACGAGGGATCCTTGGGATTTCCAGAGCCTCCAGTCCAGTCCTGGAGCTGCCAGACGTAGCGGAGGGCTTCCCCAGGCCTCCTGTTCTGTGAGCATGTTCTTCTGGAGATTGTGTCTTGACAAACATGAATCTGGAGGAACAGAATGGGAACACGGTCCTCCCCAGGTCCTAAGGGAACTCAGAGGACTTTGCAGTCCCAGTTACAGAGCTACATGGTATGAGTGGTACTTTATCCATATCCCTCAGGAGGATCGTAGATTATGCTAGGCAATATGCATGAGCAGGTGTAAGCTTGGACCAGTGAAATGGACAGATAAGATCTTCCCTGATGAGCACGAGTGTCACAGGGATTCCTAGAACAGTCACTGATCCATAGCTGCAGAATGATGCAGTGAGGCCATTACGCATGTCCCCTGGAGTGAACTCAGGTGACTCTGTGTAATAGCACACCAAGAGGCAGAGTTGTAAAACTGCAGGACTCAGCATAGGTCACAGGCCCAGAGAGGCAGGGTAAAGTGGATTCCTTGCCAAAAGTGGTCTTACAAGGAGAGCACACACAATGCTGGGTATTTTGACTGACAGCCACCGACCTGAAGCACCAGGCTGACTTACTTACTGAAGTTTTCCTCAGTCTCCCAGAAATGAGGTATTTTATTTGCTTTTCTGGCTTTTTTTTGGTTTTTGGTTTGTTTGTTTGTCTTCCTGTTTAGGAGACAAGTGCAGGCTACAGTATTTGCCCACCTTAGGTGTCCCACCCTGCGTCTTAGATATATCATATTCATGTCCATTTCCTGTAAGGGTCAAGTGCAGAACAGTTGGAAAAGTGAGTCTGGCTTGTGATGCTGCAGAATGGTGTTTGCTCTAGAATTTCTCCAAAGGTGAGCCTATACTGCACCTGTTCGTAACCATGTCTGATGCGATGCCCTGGGGAAACCAGTGGGAGGCAAGTGCTCCAATGATCTTATCCAGTTGGGTTGTTTTAATCCTCATGAAAGCTACTGTGTGAAGCAGGACAGCTAGCATTTCCAATTTTGCCAGAGAGGACAGTTAGATGAGATACTGAAAGCCACTCCCTGGTTATTGAATTACTTAGCTCCTGAGAAGTCTGACTTGAGTGATGTAAAAGACAAAACAGCTGTTGAAGGAGTAAAATAGATGTCTACTCCTTGGTTACACAAATCCTGGGAGACTGGATGAACTTTATGAATGATTACTTAGCCTTCTTACATTTCAGAGGTGGGGAGGGGGAGAAAAATCAAGTATTATCAAAGAAAAGAAATGTTACTGAGGGACAGTGGCTAACCATCTATTATCTTACTTCAGGAAACTGAGAGAGAAGCAGCTTCTAGCTTTCCCTTTGTTCCATCAGTACAGCAACACTTCAGCAGTGTTTTCCTTGGACTGTTACCTGCAGTATACCTCAGTGAAGACTGAAATATTGATCTATTAAATTGGCAGTATAAAACACATCCGCCTGAATACAAAGTTTTAACATTTCTGGATATGAAGGAAATTCATTGCAAATGCTAGCAAAGCCTATGTGGGGGGGGGGGGAACTGGTGTTTAGTGACACTGAGCTTTTATCACAAAAAATATATATATTTTTAAAAAGGGGGATAATTGAACGATCAAAATTCATTGCAAGTTCTTTGTTCCTAGAAAAACATGCTTTGGGTTGGAGTGGCTTCCTCTGAACCCTGGCATCTTCATGGCTTCTCATTTTGTAGAACATAATGTTCATATAAAGAGAAAAGGCATAAACAAGACGAAAACCCATAGAAGTCTTGCATAAAAGGAAACCTGTTCACTGTCCAGCAGCTTGGTGCACAGAGCCAATAGTCATACACATAGACTACTGACAGTCAATAGCCGAAGTTGATCAATAGCAAAAGACTGTTAAAGACAGAGTCATGTAGGGCTAAGGAAGGAGGGTTTGCAACAGGATGTGGCTTACATGCTAACATGCAAGGGGGATCAATCAGAAAACTATGTGTTCTTCCAGCAGGGTACTAATGATTAAAGAGCATACATAAGAAGTACCTCTCTTTGCTCTGTTACCAAAGCTTGAGGATTAGGGAGTTCCTGCTCCCGTGCTGTTCTGTTGCAGCTGCTTCAGGACCTTTGTCCTGAGTTCCTGGAACGTTCTCAGAGGATTACAGCTGGTTATGGTTTCACAGTGGCAAGATTCCCCTTTGTCCTCTCCTGATCCATTGTCTTCCTACAGAAACCCATCCAAAAAGATTGCAGAGTATGGGCAGAGTGTGAAAGGTTAATAGAGAAAACATTACACTATCCTCCCAATGGTCTCTGTTTCTGCTCTGTAAATTATAGAAATATGATTTCATTCAAGTGCCTTAATCCCTTCTAATAGCATGATTCAGAAGAGTGGCCTCATCCTCTGATAAGAAGGTAAATCTGTTGATTTGATTTAAAGCAGGTGTCACCATCACGTTTCTTTATTAGTGATTAGGTTGGGAAAATATCTGTATTCCAATCTAATTAATGATGCTCTAGTGCAAGTCTCAGGGTGGGTTTATAAAAAAGATATAGCTCCTAAAACACAGGTGGGAAGAGAAGATTGACCTCTTATTTGACGCTGATGCTTGGAGCTGTGGCAGCTTTCAGAGCATAATTAAAAGGGACAAGATTAGAAAGACAACAATGACAGTCTGAGTGGCCTCGTGGTTAAGATGCCTGCATCCCCTATCAAAATATATGGGTTTGCTTACCCAGTTTTGGCTCCTGATTCAGACCCCAAAGTCATCAGAGGAGGCATTGATAGTTGGTCTTTGCCACTCACAAGGGAGACCCATATTGCATTTCTGGCTCGCAGCTTTGTCCCAGCCCAATCTTGGCTATTGTGTGCATTTAGGAAATGAACTAGCAGATAAGAGCTCAGTCCCCTCTCCACAATGTCTGTCTAGCAGATTCCGTCTCTCTACCTCTGTTTTTACCCATCACTGAAATTTAAAGAAAGCAATACAACTTTTTAATGAAAATTTTAAGATATTGAAAATTCCATAGGCATAAAAACCTGGGTCCTGAATGACAATATGATGTTTCTAACGCTCTAGCTTCACTCTACCTTGTTGGTATTAGCTTTTCTCAGTGTTTGTGCCAGTGGTTGTCAAACTTTGCTGCATACCAAATTTTACCTGAAAAAATTTTAAGAGCCCTAATTCACAATTCTTACCCCTTTTGCAGTTAGACCAGAATATTAGGTTGGGGGCCAGATCTCATCTTAAGGATTCCAAGGGATTTCATTATGCATTTGGAAACCATCTACTCTGTGCTATTTTGAATATCTTTCATTTCATTTTTAAAAATTGTTATTTCTATTTTGGTTCTTCCCAACTGAAACAAAGTTTAAACACAACAAATCTAACTGAAAACATTGTCTGAGTAGCTATACTGCATAATAAACAGCATTAAGGAAATTATAATAGACTCAAAAATGCTTTAATGGATTTTAAAAGGAACACTAAGTCAGTTACTTAGCAATCAAATTGAACCATATTCAAATGTAATCAAGTTCCTACTATTCTTGATAGAGTAGTTTCGCTGATTATTTCCTCCCATAAAGCTTTGTATCTATTAAGTAACATCAAGTTTAATTTATGTAAAATAAATTAAAAGTGAGAGACCCCCTTACATCTTTATTAAATTAGGTCTTTGAGAAATATATCTGCATTACAAAAACAAATTCTGGTTTCCGTTACACATAATTTCCAGAATGAAAGGTTAGTTATTTGTGTCATCTGTTAAAAATCATGCCAGCAACATAAACACACAACTTTTAAAATCATTGTTGAATACTAATGTAAGGCTCCTAATACCCTAACTGATTATCTGGCCCAGGAGTTATAAATCTAAAAAAAAATTAGGGCTCTGCACGACAGCATAGTGGCTAAAGTCCTCACCTTGTGTGCAACATGATCCCATATTAGTGTCCCAGCTGCTCTGCTTCCCATCCAACTCCCTGCTTGTGGCCTGGGAAAGCAGTTGAGGATGGCCCAAAGCCTTGGGACCCTGCACCCACGTGGGAGACCAGAAGAGGCTCTTGGTCTTGGCTTCAGATCAGCTCAACTTGGCCATTGTGGCCACTTGGGGAGTGGATCAGCAGATGGAAGATCTTTCCAATAAAAATAAGTGAATCTTAAAATAATACTTCACAAATAGCCCAATTCGTTATGCTCGGTGCAGGCAAACAGAGGTAGCACACCCAACAGTTCACCATGAATCCTGGTGCCAATTTTGTGACTCAACCTATTTACATAGGCAACATTTTCCTCCTCTTCAAGTCTATCCCTCCTATTATTTTGCTGAAGAAGATTTCTCATCATCTTTGACTCTAAATCTCACAGAGCAAAAATTCTGAAGTCCTTTCCCTGAGATTCACAGGGAAGCTTCCTGCTCCTCCAGTGACACTTTAATTAAGTATTGACATTGGACCCAAGATCCTGCTTACTGTCCCCATGCAGTCCAAGTGTGGAGATATGGGGTATCCTAAGTCTTAGCCCTATTTGTGATAGTTCTGAGTCATGATCTCCTAAGACTGCTTCCGAAGCAAACCTTCATTTTCTTTGAAGTTATCCGTGATAATCACAGTGCTACTCACTTTACAAAATAAACCAACCTGGGTTGTGCATTCAGTGTAATGGTAAAGTGCTGGTTGAGATTGCCACATTCCTTAGCAGGATGTCTGGATTCCAGACCAAGCTCCACTTCTGATTCCAGGTCCCTGCTAGTGCACATCCTGGGAAGTGGCAGGTGATAACTCAAGTGTTTGGATCCCGCCACCCATGTGAGAGACCTGGATTGAGTTCCAGGTTCTTGACTTTGGCTTGGCCCAGCCCTTTGTTTTGAACCTTTGGAGAGTGAACCAGCAGAGCGAAGATTCCCTCTCCCTCCTACTTCCCCTCCATACCCCTCCCCACTCCTCTGCTGCATTCTCTCCCTCTCCTCTCTATGCACATAAGAAATTAAGTAAATCGTTGTGCTTTTGATTGATCGGGATGATATTCTGCCAGCTCTGCTTTCAGATCAGAGATGGTCTCCCCAAGAAACTGTTGAATTTATCTGGACAATAAGATGCTGGACCCTATGCTTGCAATGAAAGAATCCTGACTGAATTTGAACTGTAATACTGCACCAAGGTGGAGGAATCCACCATGAGGGAGGGTATGGGGAGGGGTTTGGGGGGAATCCCAGAGCCTACGAGACGGTGTCACATAATGCAATGTAATCAATTAAAAAAATTAAATAAAAAAGAAATTAAGTAAATCAATTAAAACAATTTAAAACTGGCATACCAACAGTTGAGTGGGCTTTACCTTAGTAGATCATGTCAGTATGGAAGTTAATTTTACCAGAGAGGAAATTCTTTTAACAAAATAAAAACCCTTAAGATAAACATTGAAGTAGTGAGGACATAAAGTGGAACTATAGATTTTGAAACAACTATAGAATTACCAGGTAATTTTTCTTATATCTCTGATAAAAATGAATGGGACTTTGTATCCAGTGTCTGGGAGTGTCTGCATCCATCTGAACGGATGGCATTTTTCTGACTGAAGGCAGGTACTAACGAAGCACTTCAATGTAATTAAAACTTTCCTAGTGTTCCTGCCCCACCTCCTTCCCACCCCACCTTTCCAACCTGACTTAGATTTTTATGGGATTTAATTTGAAAGATGGAAATACAAAGGCAAATTTTCCTCATCCCTCAGGACAGGTTAATAATGCATTCAGATTCAAATCATCTTTCACATTGATAAAACTGACCCACTTTGTGCTTTCAGAGAGAAAGAGACTTAAGAAATATTTTTCGCATATATATGTTGCATTTTGGTGCCTTTCTTCTTACATACTATAATTAAACCTGACATATCACTTCCCAAAGTTAAATGAAGTTTGGCTCATTTTCAGATCTGGGCTCTTTAATGAGTTAGCATCTCTGCTGCCGAAGACAAGTGTATTCACTGCTTTGCATGCTGGGGAATTTTCCTGACAGTGGTGATAATGATGCAGATGTTTTTCCTTGTGGGAATGTTCCGACAATGCCCCTAATGAAAACACATGGCCACTTCCTGACAGTTTTTTTTTCAATCCTTTCTCAAAATGAAAATCTCAAATGCCTTCATCCTAAATTGGCAAATGTAAACAGCCATTCTTTTCTCCACATCATTTTTGTGGTGTTCTGCTGTAGCAATAAAGTGATCCTATTCTTTGCTTTGTATCTTTCTCTGGGCTTGAAATGGAAACAGCTCTTACAAAATCTTATGCAGATCTCAAGTAGTGTGGGGATAATTGGAGCATTGGGGTCAAGCCTCAGGAATTGGTTCTTAGAATTGATTTGCCCTGTCATCTTAAACCTCATGTCAAGGTCAGCTGATTACATTTCTACAGAGGAATACATTGACTGCAAATTCTATGCCTTTAACTTACAAATGTAATTTTATCTTTTGGGGTTTACATACAGTACATGGCAATTATGAATGAAGACCTACATAAACCATATTTGAACAAACCTTTTCTTAAAAAAAAAAAAAAGAAATTTTGCAAAAATCCACCTGAGGTCTTTGCCAAATCAATTATGACATGTAATTAAACAACTCATCAGGAGAGAAGGCCGAGGTGCCTGTGCAATCTGAATGATTAAAAAATAAAATGTGTGTCTGGTAGTAGCTTGGTTAGGAGATGTGCACTGTTGGGTGGGTGATTATGTGACCCCTATCTTTGAGAGGACACCAGGGGGTGCTGTAGAGCAAACTTCAGATATGTTTAGGCAGTTTATTAACTGTGACATGTCCAGTTATCCCTTCAGTGAAGGAACCTGAGCTAGAGCTCTGATGAAAGTCGTGCTTAAGACGGCATCCCTAAAAGCCATATCGAAGCTGAGCATGTGAAAGAGCCAGAAGTTAATTTAGTTTGAAATAACAACCTTCATCTTATAAGAATGATTAGAACCCATCAAGCATGATCCCTTGAACTTAAGTGTAACCGACAGAGCACAGGAAGAGAGGGAACCGCATCCTCGCTCCTGTGAAACATGCAGTCCGCGTGTCAGGGATCGTGGGTCAGGGTGGCGTTGGTAAAGGCAATCCTTACCTGAAATTCTTCATTCTGCTGATCTTCCTCAATAGGAAAATTTGAGCCACCCACTGTACACCCTCAGCTTCCCAGCTGGGGATGACAAGGTACTCGATGTTGTGCTTCCAGCTTTCCTGCTATAAACAAGTGTGTTTTTTGACATCTGCTTAGTGCCTTGTTCATCACATTTTTTAAGGTTTTTTTTGGAGTGACCTTCACCTGCGCTGTAGTGCTGAGGTTCTGTCAAATGCTCCAAAGACAAGAAGCTGAGCTGCAGCTTTCAGGAAAATACGTATTTTAGATAAGGTTCTTGGAGACTGTGTTATAGTGTGCTCTTGGTTTTGTATTCGATGTTAATGAATCACACATGTACACTCAATAGGATGCCTTTAAACAAAATCACAAATAAGACAAACCCGTGAATGTACTGGTTTTTAAAAAAATGTGACCAGCATCTCATAAGGACCTAATGGTAAATTTTTCCTGGAAGCAGTGATTCAATGTGCTGGTAAACATTGATAGAAACTTTATAGGACACACACACACACCGAATATCATTGGTTGACAGTTCCGCCTTTTAAAGTAATCAATTCAGAATGTAAATCACACTGTGGTGTACAGTTATATCTTGTGAAGGATCGTAGCTCATAGCTCTACCAGTCACTCAGAAACTGAAATATAAAGGTGGGGATTATTTCTCAGGTTCAGTAGGCTAACAAAGTGTGCCTCATTCAGTGTAGAGCTACTGTAAGCTGAAGGAGCTGGGCAGAATTGAGGCATTCATAAGTTCAAACATCTGACAACTTCTCTGGAATAAAACTATATCTTCCACTTCCCTTCTTGAGACTGCATTAGAGCTTTTGCAGGTATGACAACAATACTGAAGGCAGAGGGCTGTTTTCAGCCCACAATGTTGAAGGCTGGAAGTTAGAACAGTGTAAACCCAGCTCTTGTGCAGGTCTGCTTGCAGATGTTAAGAGTGCTAATTGGAGGAAACCATATCTTTTAATTTTGTTATTTATTTAAAAGGCAAAGGAAAGGAGAGGAGGAGGAAGAAGGAAGAGGGGACAGAGAGAGTGAGAGAGAAGTGAGAAGGAGGAAGAGAAAGAGCTAGAGCAAACTAGAGAGAATCTTCTGTCTGCTGCTTCACTCCCCAAATGGCAGGAATGGCCAGGGCTGGGGAAGACTGAATCCAGAAGGTAGGAACTCCATCCAGTTGGTGCAACTAGGCAGATAGTTAAAGATTCAGCAAGGGCCCAGTGTGGTGGTTCAGTGGCTGAAGTCTTGACCTTTTAAGTGCCAGGACCCCATAAAGGTCCTGGCACATGACCCAGCTGCTCCACTTCCCATCCAGCTCCCTGCTTCTGACCTGGGGAAGCAGAGGAGGATGCCCCAAAGCCTTGGGACCCTGCACACACGTGGGAGACCTGGAAGAAGTTCCAGGCTGCTGGCTTCAGATCAGCTCAGCTCTGACCATTGCATCCACTGGGGAGTGAATCAGCAGATAGAAGAAATTTGTCTCTGTCTCTCCTTCTCTCTGTAAATCTGACTATCCAATAAAAAAATAAATAAATCTTTTAAAAAAAAAAGGTTAGGCAGGAAGGACTTCTTTTGAGGATATTAACTGGTTATTTTGAAAGAGTTAGAGAAAGAATTTTCATCTGCTGATTCACTACCAAGATGGCCACAACAGCCAGGGCTGGGCAAGACAGAATCCAGGAGTGTTTTTTGGCTGTCAATCCAATGACAATTGTAGCAGCTCTAGCAGAACCCCAGGTAGTAAGCACTCAGCTCATTTGTTAGGATGACCTGGATAATCCTGCTATCAAATATAAGTAACAACTTGCCTCATTCCCACTCCTACGTACAACAGTGAGGTTCATAGGACAGGTTCCTTCACATGGCCAGTACCACCAGTGTGAAGAGGGTCACTTGAGGAGGAACGCTGGGAAAGATGACTGAAACTCTCACGGTTACTGCAAATGGACAAGAACAGGAGGAAGGCAAGGTGTTTGTGCCAGAAGTACAGTCAAATCCTGGTTCTCCTCTCCAAGGTGGCACTGAGAAGTGCTGTGCCCTGTGTGCTCAGCCCCATGTCCGTCTTCCTTGGAAAAGCCTGCTTTACTTAACCATAGACTCTGCAAACACATTGATACCATGCAGGCACAAATCGCAGATGGTCCCAGATTCATAGCCTTTAGAACTAAGAACATGGATAGCAAGCCAGGTAAAGAAGATACCCTCGATTGGAGCGCGTGAATGTGTAGAATGTGACCAAGATGACAATTCTCTCAAGATAAGCTAATGATGAAATGGACACTCCACAAAAACTCATAGCAAGTGCAACAGTATTTTCAGACCACATTCCTATGTCCAAACGTCTACAAACGAGGCGGGCAGAGAAGAGTTAGGTCAGGAGTGAAGCTGCCAGTGTCAGGCGTACCTAACAGACATGAAAGCCTATAGACTTCAGCTTGGTATTTATTAGTCCTGGAAGGAAGGAGGCTGCCTTTCTTGATTCTTCAGAAATTATACAGAAATTTTAAGTTAATGGAGCTTTGGACCTGAACCAGCATGTACTCATCATCTTCTTGTCCCTGATGGCAAAAAGTGTATGATGTTGGTAAAGAAAAACATCTGACCCCAAACACGTTGACAGTTTGCCCAGTTGCTCCACGTCCTGAAGGATTCACTTTCTGCTGACATTAGTAGGAGGTTGAGGTTCTTCATTTACAAGGCCACATGGGCTGGGGAGTTCTGGAAACTTGTCTTTCAGAAAGGGAGTCCAACCCCCAGCAGGAGGGGCACGTGCTGGGCAGTCACTCTGCAAAATGGTGACTGCCATGCTTGAGGCACGGTTCCATTCGCTCTTCTGCTATACGGATTGGCATTAAATCTGGAATATAGGTTGAATGAGATTTTGTTTTACAACTTGAATGACATGTCTCTCACTTATTCACGGATAAATTGATCTTATGTCAGTACTGGACATTGCTCTAAATCTTTTACAATCTGGTGTATAGATTATGAATGATGAACTGTGATATTGTTTCATTTACTTCTTAGAATTTTTTAACAGTAGTCAAAATATTGGATATCTGTCAGTGACTCAAGAAATAATTTTTGAAAGAAATTTCCTTTGGGAAATACATACATAAGATTATATGCTCTTTTTACAAGCCAATAATTACTTTGAGATTGGCCATGTTTTTTCATGAATCAGTAGTTTGTACTTTCATTGCTGAGCAGTAATCTATTATATGGATATAACAAGTTAGTTTATTCACTCACCCGTTGGTCGGTGGGTATTTGGGGTAAAGACCATCTCTCCGTGAGGGATGTGGGTTCCTTGTAAGTATTGGCTTACACTGAGCTAAATTGATCTGCCAAGTGTAGTTTGCTAAAATCTTACCGAAGGAGCAAGATGCCAGTATCTGTTAACAAAGTCAGGTGAGATGCCTTTGACTGAGTTATCCACTTTAAACAATTTATCGTAAAGAAGTATTCTCACACTTGCAAAAGGCAGATGACCAGGGTTATTTGTTGCAGTAAAAATTAAGAGAACAATAAGAAACACTTCATCAGATGACAGATTAAATAAATTATGCACACAAATTGGAGTAATAGAAAACTTTAAATAGAATGAGCATTAATATGTACTGTTATGTTATTATTTTAAGAAGGTTTTACAAATAAAAAATAAAAGATTATATAAACAGTATGATGGGAGCCATCAATATGACTTACCAGGGAAAAAATATGCCATGTTTGACTAACAGTGCATCTCAAGGACCCAGAAAAACGGCAAGAAACCCAATATTACTAGGGAAAAAAATAACTAACATTAGAAGGCAAAAAAAATTGAAACAAAAAAAAATGATACTTCAGATTAGTGGTTTTTAAAGCTCATTTTAAAAAAAATAAACAAAATAAATACAGTATTGGACCAAATAACCAAAAAATTGGGGAGAGATCCAAATCAATTAAATCAGACATGAAAGAGGAAATGTAGCAGTGGACACTGTGACATACACCACAGGAATTACTGCTAGGAACTGTTTGTAAACAAGTTGAAAAATCTAGGAAAAGGGACATTTTTGGACACATATAATCTGCTTAAGTTGTGTCAGGATGACACAGAAAATCTAAATAGATCAATAATTAAGATGGATACTGAGTCAGTAATAAAGTCCCACCAAGGAAAGAGCAGTAGGACTGGGATGGCTTCAGTGATCAGTTCTACCAAATTATACAGGACAAATTAATTCCAGTGCTTATCTCACCATTTAAATCAAATGAAAGGAAGGGAATCTTCCCAAACCCCTTCTAGGAGGCCCAAAAGCATCTCCATTCCAAAGTCAGAAAAAGATATAACAAAGAGAACTATAGACCAGTATCCCTGATAAACATAGGTGCAAAACTCCTGAATAAAGTAGTAGCAGATTGAATCCAACCATACATTAAACGTATCACTCACGCGGGCCAAGTGAGATTTATACCTGGTATGCAAGGATGGTTCGACATGTGCAAATCAATAAATGTGATATATCACATTAACAAGCTGAGGAATAAAAACTATATGATAATCTGAATCGATGCAAAGAAAACATTTCAACACTGTACAACATCTTTTCATTTGCTTGATTAAAAAAAAAAAATCCTTAAGCTCCAGGTATCCCTTGGTTGTTTTCTGTGCTCTCCTATTTCCTGGAATGTGCCCCTCTTTGCTTCACACTGGCTAGTATTTCTCTGTCTGGTGTAAACGTGTCCTTACCCTCTTCTACCATCTGTACTATAGTGGTGATACAGGGGAACCCAGTGAGGGGGAGGGGATGGGGAAAGTCTCAGGGCCTATGGAACTGTAGCATAAAATAATAATAATAAAGAGAAGTAAAATTAAAAAAAAAATCCTTCAGCAAATTGGGTATAGAAGGAACATTCCTCAACACCATCAAGTCAATGTATCAGAAACCCATTAGAGCATGATATTGAATGACAGGAAAGTTGGAGGGATTTCCACTAAGATCTGGGACCAAGCAAGAATTCATGTCCTTACGCTACTATTCAATTTGGTTCTGGAATTTTAGCTAGAGCCATTAAATAAAACAAATGGACAAAAATTGGAAAGCAGGAAATCAAACTATGGCTGTTTAGAGATGATGTGATTCTGTGCCTGGGGGACTCGAAATACTCCTCCAAAGACTACTAGAACTTGGGCCCAGTGCAGTAGCCTAGTGGCTGAAGTCCTGACCTTATATGCACCAGGATTCCATATGGGCACAGCTTCTAATCCCAGAAGCTGTACTTCCCATCCAGCTCCCTGCTTGTGGCCTGGGAAAGCAGTGAAGGACAGCCCAAAGCCTTGGGACCCTGCACCCGTGTGTGAGACACAGAGCAAGCTACTAAGCTCCAGCTGTTGTGGCCACTTAGGGAGTGAATCATCGGTCAGAAGATCTTTCTCTCTGTCTCTCCTCCTTTCTGTATCTCTGATTTTTCAACAAAAATTAAAATGAATCTTTAAAAAAAAAGACTACTAGAATTTGTAAGACAGTTTTGTAAATCTGCAGGACATTAAAGCCACACACACAAATCAGGAGCCTTTGTATACAATCCCATGCCTGAAAAAGGATTTGTAAGTTCAGCCCCATTCACAATAGCTGCAAAAACATTTTAATACCTTGGAATAAATTTATCCAAAAAACTGAGCAATATCCATGATGAAAATGAGAAAACATTAAAGAAATATTAGACACCATTAAGACAGAAAAATATTTCACTTTGGCAGGTTGATAGTATTAATACTACCAAAGTATACGTGCTGCTGAAAGCAATTTACAGATGCAATGCGATCCCAATCAACATAACCTGTGATATCCTTCTCAGATTAAAATAAAAAACATCAAAAGATGCTCCAATTCATATGGAAACACAAGAGTCCAAATAGTTAAATAGTTATTAAACAACAAAAACAAAGCTGGAAGCATTACAATACCAGCTTCAAGACATAATACAAGGACACGTGTAAGCACAAGAGTCTGTTACTGGCACAAAAATAGACATGCAGATGAATGAGACAGAATAAAATCCCAGAAATGCAAACGCCTACTAACATTTGACAAGTGAACCAAAATCAATCCGAGGAGAAAGGACAGTCTGTCCCACAAATGCAGCCTGGGAAATTGGATCTGCCTGTGCAAAGGTATGAAACACGACCCCTGCCTTACACCTTTACAGAAATCAGCTCTAACTACATCAAAGTTCCAAATCTGTGACCTGATACTATCAAATTACCAGAGGAAAACGTAAGAGAATCTGCAAATGGGTACAGGTAAAGACTTCTTTAAAACGTCTCCAGAAGCATAGGTGATGAAAACAGATGGAATTATATCAAGCTAAGAAATGTCTGCACTACAAAGGAAACCATCAACAAAGTGAAGAAGAACCCTACAGAATGGGAGAAAATATTTGTAAATTACGTACCTGATAGAGTATTAGAATCGAGTATCTATAATGACTTCAAGAAGCTCAACAACAAAACAAGCAATTCAGCTAAGAGAAGGGCAAAGGACATGTACAGGTATTTTTCAAAAGATGAAATTCAAGTGGCCAACCAAACATGAAGAATGGTCAGTATCAATAGCCATCGGGAAAACACAAATAAAAATTGCAGTGAAGTTTTTCAATTCACGTCAGTTAGAATGGGTATTATCTGAAAATCAAAACCAGTCAGTGCTACTGAGACTGTGTGGAAAGAATATCCTAATCCATTTGGTGAGAATGTAAACTAATACAGTCATATGGAGGCCATTTTGTAGATTCTTCAGAGATCTGAAAAATAAATGTACTGTATGTCCCAGTCATCCTACTTCTAAAAATTTACCCAAATTAAAAAATGACAGATGTTGGTAAACTTGTGGAAGAAAAGGTACCCTAATCCACTGTTGGTGGAAATTTAAACTGGTACAACCATTATGGAGCACAGTTCAGATAACCCTCAAACATCTCAAAATAGATCTACCACATGACCCAGCCATTTCATTTCTGGAAAATTTATCACAACCATGAAATTTCCATCATAACAGATTTATTTGTATATCCTTGTTTGTTGCACATCAGTTTGTAATAGCTAAGAAATTGAATAACCCCAGGTGCTTATTAAAGGATGACTGGATATTTCTACTCAGCCGTAAGAAATAATGAAATTCTGTCTTTTGCAACAAAATAGATGTGACTGGAAACCGAAATGCTCAGTGAAATAATCCAGTTACAAAAAGACAGATATCATATATTTTCTCTGATCTGTTATAACTAATACATAGAGTATAAAAAATGTAATCTGTTTGAGCAAGAATGACACTTGTGGTTTGAATATTGCTAAGGCCTTTTTTTGAATTATTGTGAAACACGAAGTTTTTTTTTTCTACTTGGTATTTGTTGAATTCTTTGCCTGATGGTGTGTTAAACCTGTGTTTTTAAAGTGAACAGAAACTGTGATATTGTAAATTTTTTTTTTAAATGAGGGAAGAAGTAAGTTGGGTGTGGAACATGATTAGGCAGAGGGGAGAGTGGAAATTATCACTGTGAACCTAAATCTGTATTGTGAAATATATGAAATAAGTTTAAAAATAAAGTGTAAAATCACTGGTTTGATTTTTTGCTTTTAGATAAATAAGTATAACAGACTAGGAATAAACCACACAAACTGTGGGGGGAAAAGGAAGAAGAAAGAAAAGACTGCTTTTAAGCCATCTGTCTTGCTTGAATTCTATCCAAAATAAGCAACTAGAGATCACCCAGTCACCGTGAAGGCTACTGCACTGACATGTCCCCCAGTTTGTGCTCAGGCATTTCCTGTGCTTTGCTCAGCTGTGTAATAAGGACAGGGTAGAGGACTGCCTTCTTAAGGGAGGCTTTTTTTCTTTTTTTTTCTTTTTTTTTTTTAAAGATTTATTTTTATTATTTTTTCATTGGAAAGGCAGATATACAGAGAGGAGAGACAGAGAGGAAGATCTTCCGTCCGATGATTCACTCCCCAAGTGAGCGCAATGGCCGATACTATGCCGATCTGAAGCCAGGAGCCTCTTCTGGGTCTCCCATGCGGGTGCAGGGTCCCAAAGCCTTGGGCCATCCTCTGCTGCTTTCCCGGGCCACGGGCAGGGAGCTGGAAGGGAAGCAGGGCTGCCGGGATTAGAACTGGCGCCCATATGGGATCCCGGGCGTGCAAGGTGAGGACCTTTAACCACTTGCGCCACTTCGCCGGGCCCAGGGAGGCTTTTTTTTCTTGGACAAGGACAAGGAAACTGATCACTCTGCTGGCTTGGCCACCTGCCATGGGACTCTGGGAAACCTTTGTCATTTTGGATCTCGTTTCCCCTGGAAGTGATTAAATGATTTCTACAAATTATTGAATATGCACTACATTGTTAAAGTTAGATGTATTAAAAACCCCATTAGGAAATATAAAACAATTATATAAAATAAGTGCTGAAATTAAAGATCAATGGCACAGTTTTTAAAATTAGAGTCATTCTTCAGTTTTACAGTTTTACGAGTAACCATTCTGCTTTCATATAACTGAGTAATTGCTTGTGAAATTATAAAACCGAACAAACTATTTTCTATTCCCTCTGGAAAATTAAGTACATGGCATAGCAATTTTAATCCATTGAAACAAGTAATATGCCTACAATTTCTGGAAACTTCAACTTAGAAAAATGTTGGAGACAGTGTTATATAACATGGGGAAAACTCTGATGGTTCCCTACTGAGTTCTCCGAAACCCAGGGACAAATTGAAGTGTGTCCCATTACAGTAGAAACAAAGCAGCATTTGAACCTATTTGTTGGATGATTTCAGAATGCCACCCTTAAGGATCCGTCCAGCCCTCACACATCGCTTGAAGAGGTATAATGTGGAAGAAGTTGTTTTAATGTTCCCCTCATCCTTAGACTTAATCTGTACCAACACTTCAGGAAAAAAGTCCTCATTTCTTTGTAACTTGGATAGACAGATGGTAAGGGCAGCTCTTTGTCCATAATGTTCCTCATCTTCGGCTAAATCCGTTGCAGATCTCTTGCAATTGGAAACTACAAATTCTTTCAATCTAATGCTATTTTTTTATATAGGTGCACTGTAAGACATGAGAATGGCTACAAATTACAGAACATTTCAATTTAGCTTTTCTTTAGTTGTCTAGTTAATTTTCTTTAAAGAAAATCATAAATGGTGTTTATTATATTGTGGCAGACTGTGATTCTTGTGGCCTGGCTCTAAGTAGTCGATGTGAGGCTTTGATACAGTTAAGATGGTATCATAACCAAGACTCCAACAGTGCTTATATCCTCTGTCCTCTGTCTTCCATCCTTCCTTCTTGGGGATTACTTCTGAACAAAGCTAGCTAGAACCTTAGCCAAATGGGAAACCATGTACTAGAAGTTATCAACCTGAAAAATGCTCAGCCCTGTTCAATAGAGCTTTCTCTGGGGAACTACAGGTTGGAGAATGGAGCTTGGCTGCGTGCACTCAGTAAACCCTGTGAAACATACGGTGTTGAGGAGCATTTGGGGCCTGATTAAGATGGCTGTATTCTCCATCAGAGTGCCTGGATTCAATGCTTGGCTCCAGGTGCTGATTCCAGTTTTATGCTCATGCATATCCGAGGAGGTAGTGGTGATAGTCTAAGTGATAAGTTTCCTGTCACACGTGTAGTGGATCTGGATGGAGTTACTGGATCTCAGCTTTGATCCCCAACCAAAGGATAGCTGCAGGCATTTTGGAAGTGAAGCAGCTAATGGGAGAGCTCTCTCTCTCTCTCTCTCTCTCTCTCTCTCTCTCTTTAGCAGGATGATTTAGTTTCTTCAATGATGTATCACTAATTACAAGCTGAAGTTTCTTAAATTTTAAGTGGGAAAGACTGTCTACCCAAGGCAATTACTATATACTATTTCACCATGGCTTACAACAGTGGTAAAGTAATGAAGTGAATCTTAATGAAGCTTTTTAGTGTCCTTGTGACTAAAAATAGAGTCCATTTGTCTTTCTCATCCTGCTTTCAGGATGTAGGATTATCTGACATTCCACAGTTATCACCAGACTGAGGAGTAATGTCTCCTTTCCAAGTCGTTGGCCAGTTCCTGGAAGACTTGTCAGCAGCCAAATGGATTTTACCAGTAATATTGTCAAGTGTCTCCTTAAATTGCTGAACTCTCTTTTGTCAATAATGTAATAGAGATTCTGCCCTTTGCTTCTTAATATGAGGGACTTCAAAAAGTCCATAGGCAATGGAGTGAAAAGACTGGTTTATTTTATGTAAAATTGAAATTAGCATGACTGTATTCATAATATATACTTTCCATTAACTTTAGGAAGACTCCTCTTCAGAGCTCAGATTTTTGTTGATTTTGGACAAAAAATAAGCTGTTAATTTTTCATGAATTTAATGAAGTACTTTTCTACTTGTGATGCTTTTTCTCATCCAATGGGTAATATATTTTCTTCAAAGTTGATGACTATAAAAAATATAAGATATTACTCTGAAAATTTTATTCTTCTTGGTTTTATACTGATTAATTTGAGCCTTAACTGCCTTATTGTAGTAAGCACAACTTGTATATAATATAAGCCACTTAATTTGCTTTGTTTTCTTACAAAGGCTAGCTCCAAACATCCGGTTTCAATGGATCTCTCAATCTTTTTAACATGTAGTGGTTCTAATACATTTTAGCAATTTTCTACAGTTCCTAACGAAAATGAAATCATATATAAAATACATTGAGAACTATGGCTTCAGATATACAAAATTTACATGTGGATGTCATTTTTTTACAATCAGAAAAGAACCTTGAGATTAAAATTAGTTATTTTTAGACATCTTTCTCTTAGCAGATAAATCAGTTTCCCATTAATTTAGATTTATTTCCACAAAGCATCCTTAAGTAAGAAGACTGCTACCATTTTGGTGACTTAAGTTCCATTTCTGCTTTGTTCTCATTGTATCTAGTACAGCATTCACATTCGCTTCAGGGCACTAGGTTTTGCAGGCATGGACTCCATTCCTCTGAATGCAATTAAGTTTAGAGCCACAAACAAGGAACAAATTCATTTTAGATATCTCTCTAGCCTGAAGTCTGCATTCAGAAAACCTGCAGCCTTTTTTTTTATGATACATGATATTCTAGAATGTATAGAATGTGTTGTCCAGTTGTTCCGGTGGGCTACATTATAAATAGATATAAGGAACTCAATGTTTTAAAATATTGAAGAAATATGACATTTAAAGTCAGTTCACTATGTCAAATAATTTGTTTACTCTTTTTCTGTTTCTAAATCTGAAAGAGCAAGAAATCCATTAAATGTTATAGGTATGGATAGTCATTTTAATTATTTGCTTTTATATTTAAAAAGACACCTTCCATGTTTTATAACAAAGCCATTTGCTCAGCAACCCTGTATATTCAGTGTATTGGACTAAATGAAATTTGGCCCATATTAGTTTTCCATGTGCCCTTTGTTTCTCATTCGTTTTCTCCATTGATTCTGATTACATTGCTTTGTACTTTTTTCCACTTGTAAGATAACTTGATGTAATGTCACTTTCATTATTCTCAATGTTGCTGAAAGGCTTATTTCTTTTTTCCAGTCACTGGTCAAGAGGGTTTTTTCAAAACCTAATTGTAACTCCATTGACATTTTAGAATCGCCAATCTTAGTGAGGTGCTTCAAAATCCCTGGCGCAGCCTGTGTTTTGAAGAACGCTGTTCCCCTCCACCAAAGTCGATCAGTTGCTTCTACATTCATGATCTTTGAGAAATTAGGGTTAACGTCATCTTTTGTTCAAGTTAATACTTCTTAAAGTAAATCCCCATGTCAGAATGCTGGTTTGAATCACAGCTATTGTCTCCTAGCCAGTTTTCTGCTAATGAGCCTGAGACGGCAGTGGAAAGATGGTCTGTGTTTGAGCCCCTGTGCCTGTGTGGGGGACAGGGAAGAAGCTCCTGGCTCCCAGCTCCAGACTGGACCAGAGCTTGCCACTACAACGCTTGGGGAATGAAACAGCAGATGGAAGATCTCTCTCTCTCTCTGTCTCTCCCTGTCTCTCTCGGTAATGCTCATTTTCAGTTAAAATAAAATAAAGCTTTTAAGAAATAAAGAAAATGCTTTAGTCTCTTTAGAACTCGAGCTTATTGAGATCTAATTAACAGGCAATTTTAACTTATTAGTACACTAATATAAGAATTTTAATAATATGATGATGATGTAACTATCACCACTGTAAAGACAGAACTGCCTTTTCAATTTCAGAGGTTTAAACAAATAGAGCTGTTGTTCTTCTTCATAACAAGTTGAGACATAGGCACTGAGTTGCAAGGATTCAGCATTCCATTACAACCAGAATAGATTCCTAGGCACTTCCATGGGTTCTTTTTTTTTTTTTTTTTCTTTATTGCAGGGCCCTGCACCTGCATTTGGAGACCTGGAAGAGATCCTGGCTCCTGGCTTTGGATCAGCTCAGCTCCAGCCATTGCGGCCGCTTGGGGAGTGAACCATCAGACAGAAGATCTTCCTCTCTGTATCTCCTCCTCTCTGTATATCTGCCTTTCCAATAAAAATAAATAAATCTTTTTTTTAAAAAGAAAAATTTTAAATAGCAATTCTTATAAAGTAAAGATCATTGTTAAAGTTTTAAAAACAACACTAACTTGTTTCTTTACTCTTTGAGCCCCAGTGCCTAACACACTGGATAGAATAGCTTTGAAATTAATGTTTGCTAAATGAGTGTACAAAAGACTATTAACCAGCTCACTATAATTGCATTGTACTTATCAAATAATCTTATCCCATAAGGATAATTTAGAGTAAGCTCTAAATATACAAAATGCTTCTAAATCTTTTTTGTTTAAAGATTTTTTTTATTAGAAAGACAGACCTACAGAGAAAAGGAGAGGCAGAGAGAAAGATCTGTCCACTACTTCACTCCCCAAGTGGCAACCATGGGACGCTCTGAGCTGCTATGAAGCCAGGAGCCAGGAGCCAGGAGCTTCCTCCAGGTCTCCCATATGGGTGCAGGGTCGGCCCTAGGCTGTCCTCCACTGCTCTCCCAGGTCACAAGCACGGAGCTGGATGAGAAGTATCCACAAAGGATCCTGGTGCATGCAAAGTTAGGACTTAGCCACCAAACCATTTTGCTGGATCCAAAATATTTCTACATCTATGGTATTTAGGCAAAGGTGGGAAAACATAGATGCTAAAATTTATGGTAAAACTCAATTGAGTTTTATCAATTGTTTGTCCTGCATTAGGGATGGAATGCATTGACCTAATGAAATATGCTTAGCAGTGCTACAGCTAAACATCAAACCTTTGATACCCAAAGATTGTGGAGAGCCGCAAGTCCCATTGACTCTTCTATTACCTTATTGTCTTCTTCTATTAAGAACTCTCTCAGGGTATCTGGGAAAATCTCGTATCTTATTATGCCCATGTACCTCAAAATTTTACAAAGACTTCTATAAGTGTCCTTGAAAAGTTGAAAGGTAATGATGCATGTTGTCCCTTAGGCAATGAGAAGCGAAGGAAGTTCATAAGGTGACACAGCTTAAGGAAATAAAAGTAATGTCTACAGGCCTTGACCTGAGTCTATAACCAGACTGTGTACAGCTCACTTTCGAAAGAGTCTCTTGTGTTTTTTATACAGGGAGAAAATGACTGACAGTAATATTGGATTCATTTCATTGAATCAGTACTATAATCATAATGGGAGATTAAAATATTATTTCACTTTGGTTTAGATTGATGAGTTTGCTAATTTCATACCTATTTAATTGCACTTTTACAACAACCCATTATTTAATAGTAGCCACTTTCTAAATCCTAGATATGAATTCAAAATATAAATAAATTCATCTGTAAGCTTTTGTTTGGCTGCTTGCTGTCAAAGGAGTCGTGGTTTAATGCTGTGTCAATATCAGAAAGCCTGATAGGGTTAAAACAAGGAAGATTTTGAAGGCAGATGAATAGAAATCTGAATACCAGATCTGTAACCAAATAGCTGTGTACTCAAGGATGTACCATTCTCTGGGCTTCTATTTCCTTCTAGTTCCTGTATAATCAGCTGTTAAGAATTAAAAGAGCTCATGGACATAAAATGGTCAGCATTATATTTGTCCTGGGTGAGTCCTCATTAATGTGTGCCAATATCATAATTTATCCTAACAATTATTTCTTGAATATTTACAAGATGCCTTACTCAGCATTATATATGTATTCCTTTTTTAAAAATATATTTTGAATTATTTTGAATTCTGAATTATGTGGTACATTTTCGTATAGGCTGGGATTCCGCCTCAAACACCCACCCCCTGACAGATTTTCCCCATTTAACTACAATAGTGTAGTCCTTCATAAGGAATATAGTTCTGTTAGTCTTTTATTTAATTGTATTCTTATGGCTTACTAATTGCTTCCTGTAAGAAGAAAAGAGATAGCTCTATTCCTATGTCAGGTTTTCTCAACTTCAGCACTACTGACATTTTTGCTGATAGTTCTTCACTTGTAACAACTTCCTGTAGACTGTGGCAGATTTAGCTTCGTCACTAGCCATGATGGTTTAGTAGCACAGCCCTGTTTATGACATTCAGAAACATCTGCAGACATTACCTAGTGTCTCCTAGTTGCCAAAAGCACCTACAGTTGAGAACTGCGTAGACTTTATGAAAAACATCTATAGATCACTAGTTTTGGATTCTTTCCAAAAGATATTGTGATCAAATAAGAACCATTAAATAACAGTAACAGGGGTCTGTGTTGTGGAATATCAGATTATACTGCCCCCTGCAAGGCTGACATCCCCTATGATTGTCAGTTCAAGTCCTGGCTGCTCCACTCCTTATCCATCTTCCTGCTAATGCACCTGGGAAAGAAGCAGAAGATGGCTTATGTACTTGGGCTCCTGCACCAAGGTGGAAGACTTGGATGCAGCTCCTGGCTCGACATAGGCCTGGCTAACCCTGGCTGCTGCAGCCTCTGGGACAATCAACCATCATGTGCAAGATCTATTTTTTCTGTCTTTCCTTTCTCTGTCTTCATTCTCTCTCTCTAACCTCTCTTCACAGATTTAGATATAAAAATAGCTGTAATACATATGTAATTCTGCCTTTCAAATATATACATCTTGAAACACAAAGAAATAAGAGCAATAATAATTAATTTCTGTTAAGTTTACTATATGTGATAAGGATTTCTTATTTAGTTCTCATAATAGATCCAGAAGTTTGTTACTTAGTTAAAGTGTGCTTTCCACTGAGAAAATATCATCTCAAAAGAAAACAAGGCACTGAGCAACACTGTAGAGCTGGTACTTGGCACACTCAGTGTTGGTGCCCATGCCATCTCCAGAGCCTTTGCAATTATCCATACAACTTGAGCCCTCAGCAGAGCCTGCTGTTCATTCACCATTCACAGTGGAACGATAAAGATAATGTTTCTTTATTTGCAGTAGTACTTACTATGCATTTTTCCTAGGCATTTTAAAAATTACCTTTTCATGACTTCCCAGTTATTTGCAAAATTATTTTCTGTATAAACCACCTTGGATAAGAAAAGAGAAGTCATATTCTCTGGAAAATTTAACCAAAATTAATTTCAGATGGCTAGACACCAAAGCGAATGACACTCATTCAGTGAGGGAGGACAGGAATGTTTGACAAAAAAGATGCCGTTTGAGCTGGGCCTCATCATGTTCAATTTGCATAAGTGTGTGTTTCACAAAGGAAGGGCATCCCAAGCAGAATAAACAGAATGTGTAAGGTTGGACAGTGGATAGAGGTTGATATCTTTGGGGAACAGTGTAAGGAAAGAAGATAGGAAAGTAAGAATAGAGAGAAAGCTGGGTGTTGTCTTGGCTTCTGTAGGCATTTGATTTTGCTACCTATCCTGTAAGGGCAGCAGACAGCCATGAGCACAGTGGTACCATGGGCTAGTAGGTACTTGATGGTGACAACAATGTAATGGGTAGATAGCAGGGATACCCAAGTGAGTCGTGACTGTAGCACTTTGGAAAAGGTTCAAGACAAAGTTAAGTTTAATTTTTTTTTTTAGGATTTATTTTATTTTTATTGGAAAGTCAGATATAAAGGGAAGGAGAGACACAAAAGATCCGCCCATTGATTAACTTCCCAAGTGGCCACAATGGTTGCAGCTGAGCCAATCTGAAGCCAGAAACCAGGAGCCTCTTCCGGGTTCCCCATGTGGATGCAGAGTCCCAAGGCTTTTGGGCCATCCCGGTGCCAGGCCCTAAAGTGACGTTTATTAATGAGAAAAACGGATCATGGAAAGCCCAGCTCTTCAGTACACTACCAGAGCAAATAAGCCGAATTTATCTTTGGAAAAGAAGCCTGTACAAAAAAATGATACACCTTCATGGAAATATTATGGAAACAGGCTGAGCACCTGTTTCAGTGACACATTTCTGATTCTACAAATGCCCTTCTGGAAAATTGCCTTGTCCCTGTTGGGGTCCCTTGGCCAGCAAGTCAAACCCAGACACTCGTTGTCATTGTGGAACCTTTATTGTAGAGATGACACAGCAAAACCGGTGCGCAGCGGCTGCACGGCCGCCATGCAGCCGCCGCGCAGCCGCCACATCGCGAGGCGCGCAGCAGCTACATCATGGCGAAACGTGCTCTCTCCCCCTCCCTCTCTGTCTCCGAAGCGTGCTCTCTCTCTCTCCCTCTCTCTCTCTCTCCCGTTTCTCTGGCTCCCTTATATATTGGGTAACCTGGCCAATCAACGTAAAGGTCACCTGTGCACGCAGCGGGCAGGCCAATCATCACACAGATCACGCACTGTCCACGTGCCATCCACGCACCCCTGGGCCAATCACAGCAGACTTCCTGTGACTTGTTTTTTACTAGCACAGGAGGAAGCAGCAGTCCGGCGCCCGTCCGTCTAGGGTGTGGGCTGCAGGCTCTCTACAGCTCCCCACAGACCCCATTCAGATTTCCCATAGAAGTGGAAGACTCCATCTGCTTAGTGGAGTTTCAAAGCTAAAAGGCAGATTCTGTGTTGTTTTGCTGCTTTTCTGGTCCAGACTACTTTGCTCCTTTCTAACTATGTTATCTGGGAAAGGTGAGTCCGCAAGGGTGGAGACCCAAACAAAAGTAGCTGAGGCTCAATGAACCAGTCAGAAATATTCCGTAAGTAGATAAATAAATTAATTTTGAATTCACTTTATTAACATTTCACTTTAAGTAAGTTAAAAAAGATTAGTGGAAGAGGTCTTGGAAATCTTCACCTTCCTTGTAGTTCTCCTTTCAATTTTTAAACTGAAATAGTTTATCAATCACTCCCACAAGGAGAACTCCAGCATTAGGCCAAATGCATTACTATGGACTACACATCATGAAAAAGAGTTTCACAATTATATTACTTAAATCTAAAATGAGCATATCCTGCATGTTTCATTTTGAATATTTTTTCTCTCAAATATCATCTGGAAACTATACTTTCAGAGACACTTCTCATGCTTCAGTTTATTTTATCCCTGACAGAAAGCGTCTCTGGAAAGTCTGATGGAAAGTATTTTATCTAATGTGCTTTAACAAGTCTTTAATTTCATCTAAAATCATGATTATTAATAATATCTGCTGTTTAAGGCATGCCTTTAGGTGCCAGAGGTCCTGAAAGTATTTAACCTTAATAAATATTCGTTCTCTATTCTCAGACAGGCAGAGAGAGGGTTGGAGTAATGAAATAAGGCCCTGTAATTCCCTAGTTGTACTGTAAGGCTCTGAGATCCTTGACTCAGCAACCTGTCTGGTCCAGAGGGCATGCACATCCTAGCTATTGCACCTGAACGTTAACCTGAGCCTATGTGGAGGTGCTGATCTGAGTTACCCATCCTAGGAATCCTTTACTTGTCTTTGTTCCAGAATAGCATTTTGCTCTATACTTAAAAGACTCATTGATTTCCTCATCTACTCATATTAAAGTAACATGCATCAAGTAGATTAACCTACAAAGATTCAAAGATGTGAAATGTATCATTTACAGTAAAACACTCCGATACCATGCAATTTGTGTTGAAAAAAGGAGTTAGCCTGACTTTGTGGAAAATTAATCTACAAAACTATTTTAAAGTGACACCATATTCAATACGGGAATATAGAGATCATTTTACTTACTTATTCAAGATCTGCAGCTATATGTAATGAGAACTTTAAAAAAAGTTAAGGTTTTGTGTTGGTAAACGTAGATAGCCAAATTTCAAGTTTCTTGAAATGGATAATTTCTTCACTTTAACACCCTCCCCACTCTCAAAAAAACCCTTGGTATTCTTGCTCCAAATGATCAGCATAATTGATGAAAACATACTTTATTTTTCTGATCAGGAACTTTTATTCTAAAAAGAAAACTTTACACCATATCTACAGTAATATCTACAGTAAAACCATAGATGTTCTTAATGTTCTTACACAGTCTTTTTTGTGTG
Organism: Ochotona curzoniae; assembly: GCF_017591425.1. Classification (NCBI taxonomy): domain Eukaryota; kingdom Metazoa; phylum Chordata; class Mammalia; order Lagomorpha; family Ochotonidae; genus Ochotona; species Ochotona curzoniae. The sequence continues at coordinate 20,375,033 of NW_024464920.1, forward strand.
AACATTTTAGGTGTATCAGTACATGCATGAAACGATAAGTGTTAATGGCTGCCCTGAGTTCCGTGCAAGAGCCACTGCAAAGGTAAGGCTTGAGTAACTTCAAAAACATACTTGACCCCAGTGATCTAGTAATTGATTGTGCGCGTGTGTGTTTCAGGTATTCTCGTGTGTACACTGTAAGAGAATTTAGACATCAGTGGCAGCCCAGAGTCTAGAACCAGTACTACTTCTCAGGTAAAAAATCCTAATGGAAAATTGAACGTTTCTGCTGCTTCTGTAGCTTAAGAAAGGAGAATGATTTCATGGAACTTGCTAAATGTCCATTTGGCACAAGCAAATCTACCGGTTCAAATACCACGTGGTTTTCTGACACATTGCTCTCATCCAAAAGGCCCTGCATCCTACTCCATGCATGAAGATGGGCTTGCAAAGGTCTAACGACTTGATTTAAGGCTAGACATGAGATGAACTGGCAGCCAGTGATCAAGAATTCCTTTTTGTGTTCAGATGAGCAGTGTGTGGCTTGCCAGAAGATAAGCAGTGCTCACATAAAGGCTTGTCTCCTTTTGTGCTAGTGTCTACATTTGCTCTTTAAAAGCTCAAATCTAGAGACTGCAGGCATCCTACTAATGAAAATGTTACAACCACGGGACTATGAAGTTTTCTGGCAGTGTTAGGAAACAATAGTTTCAAGCCAAAATCATGGATGCTATTCTTATTTTATAAATACAGAACTGTTATAGTAGAAGCCTAACTTGCTTTTCAAAGGCTTTTATCCTTCTAACAATGAATAAGAAGTAAGAACCAGTGAAAAATAATCTGAATTCTTAATATAATTCTTTTGTGTTACACCATCTCTTGTTTAGTTTCACTCCTGAATTTTTAGTTTGTAACTGAACACTGTAGATTGGGAATTTTTATCTTTTTTTAACTCAGGACAAAAAAAGATGGGACATTATTATCATGACATCATGCTTTGCTTGTACTGAAGTGGAAACACACACACAAAAAATGATCCCTACATGGTTTAATTAAGAGGAAAGTGAATTATGTAATGTTTTACCATTCTCATTTCTTATTCATGTAGAACAGCAGGATAGCAGCATAATGTTGCAATAGCACAATATTTTCTGGTTGTTTCTGGGCTGTCTGCATTGCATCCATGTCAGCCATTAAAACCTATGCATGACAACAAGGTTTGCATGAGCAAATGCATGCAGCTAAAAAGAAGCCATTATTATCATATCATTCACTATCTTTCACTAAATGCAGTCAGTAGCATAATGCTAAATTGATGTGATAATGCCGTGTGTGGAAAAGGAATGTACAGTCATTGGGAATCAATATCTTCACAGCATAGAGTAAATCATTTTATAGTGGACATTTAGTCAACTGTGGTTAAGGCAGCTAATGGAAATGGAAAGCAAGCAAGACAATCTTCTCTTGAGAGAAGCTACTAAGATACTGTTGTTTTATTTTTATGGGGAATAAGAACTAATGGTAAGTTTTTTTGGAACTTATTTAAAGAAATTAATCTATGGATTTAAAAATAAGATAAATTCCATATGAAATGATGATTCCTTATATCTGTAGGCGTAAAACCTTGGACTGTTTTCATTTTGCCTCTGTCACTACAGTAGTTGAAATATTGATGGAAAATAAAGGGGGGTAAACATTCTGTTCCAAATGAGAGAATACCCCACAGTAATTCAGAATGTTGGTATGGAATCACAATAGTATGTTTGAATTTATTAGTACAGTTTAGTTTTCAGCTTCTTTTCTGAAGTCTCAGTTTGAGGGGAAAAAATGTAAAATTGCTAGGCCAGTGGGCTGGCAATAGCAAGACTGTATATGCATTCACAATGATATAAACATCTTGGAAGTGCTGTTCAACTTCCTGAATAAATCTTTAATGAATATGCACGTGCTAGCCCCAAATCTGGCTGTGTATCCTACACAAAAAGGACATGACAACCTCTGCCTTCAAGGTGGCTTTAGTCAACATGTAATGATAACATAATTATGACAGTAGGTAGTAGGTAGACCCTAGCTACTGGCAGCCTGTGAGCAGGAAGAACTGCACTTTACTGGTGTGATTAGGATCTATTTTGATGGAGTTTTCACAATAATGAATAACCTCTGGAAATCTAGAAATAGCTGAGTGAGGCTTCCCTCCAGAATGAAATCCCAGATGGCATCTAAGCAAAGACAGGTCTTCCCTTTCCTATTCTTTCACAGGAGATTGCTATTAGAATGTGTACACAGTTGCCTGTGCTGCTTCCTGTAAATCTAGGATTAGGCTTCATGCCCTCGACTGATCACCAAAAGACCGTATTTTCTTTCAGGCAACAGTCGCAGCTTTTGCAGCTAGCGAAGGCCACTCCCACCCTCGGGTAGTCGAACTGCCAAAGACTGATGAAGGCCTTGGCTTTAACGTGATGGGAGGAAAGGAGCAAAACTCCCCAATTTATATCTCCCGCATCATTCCCGGAGGGGTGGCGGAAAGACACGGAGGCCTCAAAAGAGGAGACCAGCTGCTCTCGGTGAACGGAGTGGTATGTTCATAAAATGACCAATCTCCTAAGTTTGTTCTCTCTCTCTCTCTGTTTTCCTGATGTTAACTGAAATCAAGTGTTGAAATGATAAAGAACAAATCACAAGTCTGTATCCAAGCAGCTTCCTAAGCATTAATGAATATTGAACCTGTCTGTAATTTTATATTTTTAGGTCTCATTCCCATTACTCAGCTATAACAAATAGTGAGTGATTGGTTGGGAAATTATCAGCTAGCAGAATCCACCTGTCTTCCCACTGTAATTGAACTCATATTCAAGATACTACTTTTACTCATGTTTTTAGAATAGAAGTGTTTTTATACAGAATGGAACTTTCATTTTAACTAAAGAGGAACGATAGTCTTTATGTTTATATAATAGTGGCACATTCTGAATAAAAACAGATGTGTTCAGAATTCTTTATAATCACAGTAGACCAAAAAGGTTTTAGCCTGTCTTTCCCTCCACCAAAAGAAGTCAGATGGCATTACTAATCATCATGCATGTTTCTGTTTTCAAATAGAATTAGAATATGCAACAGTTCAATGTTAAAATATGACTATTTTACAGTCTCATAATCTTTGGATGCCATGACCTCCATATCTAATGAGTTGTAAAGAAAAGCTTCGTGTGACAGATCCTTTTCTCTTCCTAACTTTCACTTACACCAAATGTAAATAACCTAAAAGCATAAATTTCAGAAATGTAAATAGGAGTATATCAATATCTACCTTTTTGCTAACCTAAGGTTTTCCCTCTAAGAAGTTAGGGTTTCTGACATGTAAACTAACTTTGAGTTGTGATCATACTGTTTTATGCTTAGCGCACATTATCCAAAATAAAATGCACTTGGAACGTGACATTTTATGGGTAATTATGGGTTAGAGATATTCTGTATTTATATTTTGAATTTTGTTCGTTATTTGTTTTCAGCCTGACAAGTAGTTTTAAAGAATTCAAAAAGATTCATTCAGCTCTAGTGTTGTTTAATTTACACTGTTTTCAACCATGAATATGTTACAACATTTCAGCATTCAAAATTTAAAATGACCATTTTATTTACTTTCTTTCTGTGTAGTAATGCTTTGGGATAAACTTTTATTGACCTTTAGCTAGCTAGGACTTTTTCAAAGCATATTTTCACAAATTATTTCTGAGCTGAACTTTCTGGTTGAGGACTCTAGAGAGGTCACACAATTATGCCACACACGAATCTGTGCTTTTGTGTAGGAACTTATATTTCTTTGTATATATTGGGAAAATCAAAATAGGGAAGACAGCCCAAAAATAAATCTCTAAGATGTAATAGTTATGTCAAGCAACCAATATATGCAAAATCAACTTAGTAGGTGAGTGACTCTGAGCTATCTATCAAGAGAGCTAAAGTGCAATTATTTAATCATACATTTGCCAGGAACAAAGCTGTAGTCATTTTGCAATCACTCATGGAACTTCTTGTGATGACTTAGTAATGTACCTGAGAGGCAGCTGGTAGCATTGGAACAATGATTAGGATTGTGGATTATACCTTCCTTATTCCCCCTAGATTTCCTTGTTCAAAGCAGCTGAATCCGTGGCTGCTGAATAAGGAGACGTAGGTGAGGTTAGCTTCTTGTGCCGCCCATGCCCCAGAGCTGATTTCGCTAGTTATATGATGCAAATTTCACAATACATACAGGCATTTTAACTTTTTTTTTTTTAATCAAAAGAGAAATCAGTCATTAATTCATACAGGCTCTTTCATAAATCTAATTGAACCACAGTTTTCTGTCCATTCAGCTATTGTTGTTAGAACCTTGGGGAAAGAAATCCTTTTGAGGTGGACTAGACAAACTCCAGAGCCAGGATTTTATTGCTTTAGATTCAGATCAGATAAACCAGAAATCTTATTGAACTTCTAGCTATAAATCAGAAGGTTTTGGTAGTTAAACTACAGCCAGTAATCCTTTAGCACAAGCATTGGGTCTTCCTGAGATATTTACACTCTGTTCAAGCAAGAGGGAGAATATTTCCAAAAGATTTTAACATCCCAATGTGTTTAAAACCTACATAGTTACCAATTAATACAGTTTGTCATGCCAGTTATGCCAGTTTTTGAAAATCAAGCTCTAACATATTTCCCCTAATTAGAAAAGCGTCATTTGTTTATTAAAATAGGTATGCAAATAAAATAATGGTTAACTCTCGTATAGCTTTTCTCATATAAATGTGGCCAGCCATTCTAAATCGGCGTATCAAGCTCCTAAAATTGGAACTTAAAATCCTGCATATCCATATAATCAAACTATATACCACAGGTCTCCTATTTTAAAGTGCTTAAAACTAAGCTATATGCTTTTAATAATTCCTAATACTTGTCATCAGAAGGTAATTTTCTGTAAATGAGAAACTTCATGACCCAGTGACTTATTCAGAATCACAGGTAAGAGCAGTTAATTCATTTCTACATTTCTTGGCTTCAAACATCAAGTCTAGAAGGCTCTTGATTATAAAGTCATTCTGGACAGGGAGCATTATTAAATGTGGAAACATCTGTAATAATAATGTTTTGGTCCTGTAAAAGAAGGGCCACAAAAGGAAAAGATTATGAAAAGACGGAATGATTTCTTTTTATGACGTGGATATAAAGCACTATTTGCTGAGATTACTACAGAAGATTTTCCAGAACCTGCTATTCTGCACTGAGAACACAGTTTGATATTCCCAAGTGTCCTGCTTAAAAAATAAATTATGACATGGTCCTTTAGACATTTGTCCAGATATCTGAAATAATGTCTTCATTTTCTTTGTTTACTCTTATATCCATCTAGAATTAAGGAAGCATATGTCATTATGTCTGGTAAAAAGAAATAATAACATATGCTAAGACAAAGTTATGAACATGGAGTGTTAGATATATTAAGGGGGGACTTACAAGGGAAAATTGACAAATAAGAATAAAGAAAAGATATAGCAAGTGAATAATTGATTTTTTTCTTTACTCCTTAGAATTCAAAATAAAAGGAAACTTATACCGGTTCAGCTACCATAAGGAGAAAAAATTTTTTTTTCTATCTCCTGGCTCCAAGAAAAATTTCCCATGGGATTTTTACAAAAGAGACATTGAATTGCCTAATGTAATTTCATGGGAAACACAGAAGCCGTTTGTGTATGGCTACTTGTGTCAACCCTTGGTGAAAACTTCGGAATGCCAAATTAAGATTTATCATTAGCAAGAAGACAAAATGGCACAGTTAACAGTTTAAGCTGTCTAGTGATCTCCCTTTGCCTTTTTATGGCTCCAGTGTTTCCTCAACAATTTTGAGAAAGGATTCAATGAGTATTTATAAACGTTATAGCCAACATGGAGCCAGCAGGGAGCCAGCAGGAACAGAAAATAAATTTAGTGATAAAGATAAACAAAATCTCTATAGAGCGATGCACTAGGCCTCATTTAATAAGAATCTACATGAAGTCCTATTCCCATGACCAGAAAGCTAGCTGCAACTGTGCAGAAAAAGGGAGGGAAGGTTAAATATAAAAGCCAGGAAAAAATTAGACATACAAGGCAGGTTGAACTAGGGGCAAAATAATGTGTTAATGTGATTGTGGGGCAACTGATACCAGTGTCTTCTACGGAGCACTGAACAGCATAGCTCATCCACAGAGGAGCAGTCTTTATATGATGGACAAATGTTGTGTAAAGACTTATTACGATGTTCAGAGTAGAGAATATTTAGGAAGGTAAAGTTCTCTTTACTTGTCCTTCGTTGTACAAGGCGTAATAAGATGTCAGAATCAAGCCATCTAAGACACAGGAAGGCAAAGTTATCTTATCACTAGGTCACTAGGACAGACTTTTTTTTTTTTTTTATTGGAAAGCCAGATATACAGAGAGGAGGAGAGACATCTGTTGACTCATTCCCCAGCAGCCACCATGACCGGAACTGCACTGATCTGAAGCCAGGAGCCCAGAGTCACCTCCAGGCCTCCCACACGGGGGCAGGGTCCCAAGGCTTTGGGCCATCCTCAACTGCTTTCCCAGGCCACAAGCAGGGAGCTGGATGGGAAATGGGGCCTCTGGGATGAGAAGCAGCAGTCATATGGGATCCCAGTGAATGCAAGACGTGCTAGGCTACCACACCGGGCCCTAGGGGAGACCTTTAAATACTAGAGTTCTCTAAAGGATGACAGTGATAAAGCCCATCATGTGAAGTTTCAGTAAGACGTTAGGAGATCACTTAGCATGAATATTTTGAAATATGTTGTCTTAGTTTTTCTTTGCGCTGCTGTGACAAGCTACCTGTAGCTGGGTAGCTTATAAAAAGATGTCTGTGTGAGTCAAGATTCTGATTCGGGGAGGTTCCCCCAGGCTGGTGCCAACATGCTGTGGAGGGACCACGCACTGCATTACAATGTGCTGGAGAGAAAGAAAAAGCACCAGCCCCTCGAGAAAGGGGCACGAGAACCAGAGAAAGGAGTTGGGCCTGCTCTTTTCATAATGGCATGCCCTGGTGAAGACCACTCCCCTCCTGTCACGTCTGACCCGCCACCTAAAACAGCTCATCCAGTCAGACGGTGGAGCCCCATGACCTAATCATCTTCCACTAAGCCCCACTTCTGTATATTTTTTAATTAAAAATATTTAGATTTTTTTTTATTGGAAAGGCAGATATACAGAGAGGAGGAAGGATGGAGAGGAAGATCCTCTGTCTGCTGATTCATTCCCCAAGTGGCCACAGTGGCTGGAGCTGAGCCGATCCAAAGCCAGGAGCCAGGGTCCCAAGGTCTTAGGCCTTTCTCACCTTCTTTCCCAGGCCACAAGCAGGGAGCTGGATGGGAAACGGGACTACCAGGATTAGAACCGGTGTCCACATGAGAACCTAGCGTGTTCAAAGCAAGGATTCAGCCGCTATGCTATTGCTCTGGGCCCACAATGTTATATTTTGATACATGAATATGGTTATAATGATCAAAACAGGGAATCAATATTTCTCCTTCTTTGACATTACTTTGCAATTAGAAGCTTGGATTCCTTTCTTGCATTTTTTGTAAAGTATATAGTGGGTTATTGTGAACTGCTGTCTCTGTACTATGCTGTGTAATATAGAAACACATTCCTTTGATTTAACTCTGATTTGGTACCTGATATCAAAGCTCCCTTTACCCCTCACTACCCCTCCCTGTCTCTAGTTCACTATTCTGTATCCATGTTAGGGTATATTTCATTTTAGTTTTTCGCTTCCATTCATGAAACAGATCATGCAATAGGTGTCTGTCTGCATCTGCCTTAATTTATTTCATGTAACATTCATCCATTTAAGTCATTTGCTTGCAAATGAGAGGCCCCACCTCTAACACTTCCACTGTCCTAACACCGCTACACTGGGAACCAAGCCTCCAGTCCATGAACTTATGTCAGCGAGAATTACACCAACCTGTTGGCACATGTGTGCCCTGTAAATGGTTGAAACAATTGGCTCTACTATCCGTTCTAACTCTGTGCCTTAAAATGAGGGTTTGCTTTGACTTCCGTACACCACCTTCCCTACACCCAACAATCAATACTCCGAGGTGGGTAGATCAATTCTGTCTATTCTGTGTTTACTGACCACGAGACATTTTTCTTGAATAGAACATTGGAAATCTACTTTTTATTTATTTCCTGCTTTCTCCCATTTGTTCCTCAAAACAGGTTCATGAATGGATAGTGCCAGAGTCAGCTCTCTCTCCCTCTCTCTCTCTCTCTTTCTCTGTCTCACTGTATGTGAGTAAAACACACATACACACCAGTGGACACATCATATGCACACAAGCCCACATCTAAATACATATATGAAATGGATTGTCAACCTCTATGGCCATCCTAATTGATGTAATAACCAGTTACTTTAAACACCAATTCTAATGAAGCCCGAATAACTTCTATGGATTGTTCCAACATTAATTTCTCGGTTTTACTAATATACTGTTTCTATAAGGTAATAATATTGGAGGCGGCTGAGTAAAAGGCACATAGGATATCACTTTCATTGCTCTTCAACTTCCTGCAAATCTATACTTATTTCAAAATAATTCCAAAATCTGAAACTCAACCCCAGTATTTGCTATTATGCTGTTAGTTTTGGTGCTGAGAGATAAGACAAGGGAGGAAGGAGAAAGCAGAGGACAGGAAGGTAAAATAGATGCAAAAGAAGTGTGAGAAGATGTCATGGTGGAGAGAAGTCTTCCCAAGGGTCTGACCACAAACATGCTTCCAAAGCACCCTTGGTGAGAAAAAGACCCTTGCATTGGCCCAGCTTTATTGTTAAGCCCACAGAAACCTGTTGATACAGTTTATGCACATTGCTAATTGATTTTTAACCAGAACACATGAATGAATAAAAGTTTAGGGATGGAACAGAATAAATTGTTTTCCTGAACACTGGCTTTTTGCCCACTTTATAAATACCTGGGCCATGTTAAGGATGAGTACTCACAGCACAAGTTATTATGCAAAATGGCTGTCAGGTGTGGAATGAGATTGAAACAGAAATGAAAACTCCAGCTTTGGACGCTGTAGATGCGTTTATCATCCCAGAGGGGAAGCCTATATTAAAATTTCATTATGTGTGTTACCCAGAGAACAGAGAACATAAAGATTTCTTAATTGCTATGAAGTTACAAGGTTCCATGAAATTTTAAATTTCATAGTGAAACGTGTATTCCATTGGCAGCAGTTGTCTGTTTATTGCCAAGTGTCCCTATGCATAAGTCAAGGCCCCACAAATATTTGCATAGTGCCAGAACCCTGTACTTTACATGGGAAATTCAGTCATTCCCCATGATGGTCTTGTGTTGTAGGTGTTATTATCATTTTCACTTACAAATAAGGAAACTGAGGAAGAGAGAGATAAAGCTATTTTCTCAGCTTGTACCTCTGCTAAACAGCAGCACATGCAATTTGATCGCAGGCAGTCTTGCCTCCTTAATAATCTTTTAAAGGTGATCAAATATCCAGCCAGTAATCAATTAGTGCTTGCATGTCTAATGCAGATAGAAGTTTCTTAAAATTTTTTAAGTGTGTTTATTTGAAAGGCAGAATGAAAGAGAGGGAGAGAGAGAGTATCAAGGAGAGAAGAGAGAGATTCCAGCTATGAGGTTCCAAATGACCACAACAATCATGTCGGTGCCAGGCCAAAAGCAAGGGCCAGAAGCTTAATTCTGGTCCCTTGTAGGGATGGCAGACACCCAGAACTTGCAATCTTCTTTTGCATTCCTAGGTGCATCAGCAATGAGCTGGATCCGAAGCACAGCTTCTAAGACTCAAAAGGGTACTCTAATATGGAATGCCAGCATCACAATCAGAAGCTTAAGCTGCTGCACCACAATGCTGACCTCAAAATTCCTTAATTTTTATGATTTTGCTTAAGTACATTTTTTGGTTTAGAGGATGTCAATTTCTTTTCCTAGCTACTCATAAGGTACTTGGATCTTTGTAAGTCTAAGAGCTACTGGTAAATACAGAGATGATTTGAAAGAGAGACAGCAAGGTGTGAATAGCTTGGTCTAAATTTTCAGTTGTTCGGTATCTGCCTGTCCCATCACTCTACTTTGCACTGACACAAGGCTGTGACCCAAGCTACCATCCTCCTTGGGCTGAATGTACAGGCTAGCTACACAACTGCTCTCTGAATCGTCTTGGCCAGTGCTGTCATAGAAAAGGCAAAGGGGGAAGAAACTCGCTATTCAGCTCCCCTCCCCCAGTAAGCCTGCCATGAGGAGCTCCAAATTAATTTGAACCCAAGAGGCCTCCATGAAAGATATCATCACATGGCCCTGTACTTGCCTCGTATCTTTTGCAGACTGTTTTAATTTCATACTATCTGTGTAGGGGATTTTTAGGGCCATAATTAAATAGGAATGCAAAATTGCATGTTAAATGCTCCAAACTATTATCCTTAGAGTGACATCATGAGAGACTTCACTCAAATTTGTAAAGGACTCAAGAGAAGTACTAATTGCATTGCATCATATTCAGTCTAGTGTATTTTGCAATACTGCACAGGCAAGGTCTAGGCTCCTTCATTCGGGACTGTCTTGTGGCAAAAGATCTTTTTCTTGAACAAGCCAAGGAGGGCATTTAGCTCAACAGTTGAAATACTTGCTGGATTGCATGTCACAGAGCCTGGCATCCAGTCCTAGCTCTGCCCTTGATTCCAGCTTCTTGCCAGTGAGTAACAGCTGATGATTCAGGTAGTTGACAGCAACCACCCATGCGGAAGCCCAATTTGTTCCCAGCTTCTGGCTTCAATCCTGTCCCGGGGCCATTGTAGGCCCTTTGGAAGTGAACCAAAGGATGTGAACCTTTGGTCTCTGGCTCCTCTTGCCTCTCAAACAACAATAAATAGATCAGACATAACAGAGAAATTTTATGCTGCTCCAACAGAACAGGTAACAGTACCTCACAGTCCATTCACTCTGAAAGAATAAGCACCAGCTCTATTAACTGTCACATGATAATAGACCAACTAGAACTTTGAGCTTCTTTTTAAAACTTCTGGAAAAGGCCACACCACTGTACACACTCGCTCTTAGCATTAAAGTAACAGACTGTAGTTGAAATTCTCACACACAGTGTCAAATTGACACAGATCTCTATTTAGACTGCTGGGAATAAATACTTGACTATTCAGTTTGGTTACTGATAGTTTTTCTTGAAGCTATTTTTACCATTCGTTGTTCGTGTTTTTCTCATTGCTGTGCTATTATTTCATCAATTTCTTCATCCATGCAATAATTGTTTGTAGAGTCGTGCATGTGTGTCCAGCTACTGAGTCAAGTTCTGTACATATAGTAATGAAGAAAACAGAAAGAATTATAAAGGTCATGGAAACTTCTGCCCGGTACACATTAAGAAAGCAATGTTGCTTCTCATGACAAATATATACATAGAAATTGGCCAACAATCATGATAGAGCCAACACCATGGCAGCCAGGCAGGAATTGCCCCCAATGATTCTCTTCAGTTCCAAAGTGCTCAGAATAACAAGACTGTCAGTCTTCATGCACAGCTGTTCCTTAGGTTGCAGCAACAAATTTCCACAGACTTGATGATTTCCACTGTAGCAATCCCAACAGCCAGAAACTCCACATCAGTTTTTCAGGCTCTAAACTCAAGGGTTTACTGAGCTGTGCTCCCACCAGGGGCTCGAGGAGAAAAGTAATTTCTTGCTGCTTCCCACTTTTTCCATTTTTAGTGGCTGCCTATATTTTTTTTTTAAAAAAGTAAATGTTCATTAAGATAAATAGTTCTCAGACTGAGTTATCCAAAACAGAAGATCTGGAAAATTTGAGAAGTAAAAATACACCCAAAAAATATAAACACAAAGAAAAAAAGAGTGGATATATTAAAACATGAAATTAGGAGAAAGGGAGTATGTTGGTATGTAAGGGATATGATTCATTAAAGAAAAATTTATAGATGTCTATACATCAAATGATATAATGTATAAGCATATATATTTGTATATTCATATCAACTTCTACATGTGAGAGAAAACATGTGGTTCTTGTCTGTCTGTCTGTCGCATTTAACACAACATAATGATTTCTGGAGATGCAAGGATCATTCAGCATACCTAAATCAAAAAACATATACCTCACATCAAATACATCAAATTAACAGAATTAAGTCATGTGTTCATCCCCATCGGTTCAGGGAAAGATAAAATACACTACCTATTCATGATTTAAAAATACCTTGAAGAAATCAGGAGTAGAAAGCACATAAGTTGGCACAAGTATTGTGGCTCAGTTTAAGCCACCACATATGAGAGCCAGTTCAAGTCCTGGCTGCTCCACTTCCCATCCAGCTTCCTGCTAATTGATCTGGGAAAGCATTGCAGATGACCAAAGTACCTGGGTCCGCAACACACGTGGGAGACCAGCATGGAATTCCAGTCCCTGGATTCAGCCTGGTCTGTTGTGGCCATTTGGAGAATAAACCAGTAAATAGAAGATCTCTCTCTCCCTCTGTCTCTCCGTTTCTTTCTGTAGCTTCGTCAAATAAACAAATCTTTTTTTTTTAAGTACATAAGTTAACATTATTAAGGCTATACTTGACATCTCATAGTGTCATATTGAATGGGGAAAACCGAAAATATTTCTACTGATATCTGGAACCAGATAAGAATGTCAACTGCCATTATTGTTACTCAATATAGTTCTGAAAGTTACAACCAGACCTATTAGGCAAAAGGAAGAGATAAATATCATACAAATAGGAAAGGGTGATGCTACATTATCCCTGTTTGTTGATGATATGATTTTATATTAATGAGAACCAAAAAATAAAACCAAGAGACTGTCAGACTTAGTACGTGAATTTGGCCAGTTGTAGGATACAAGATCAACAGGCCAACATGCTTTGTTATGCTACAGCCTCACATCAAATTCTGTCTCTATTTGTTCCCTTTAGCCTCAATTTTATCTAGTCTTTCATGAGGAAGAAAGAAAAAAAAAACTTGACGTGAAACCATGTTACTCTTTTTGTCTGCCTTGGAGTCAAGGGCTTTGAGATGTATTTTTGGCCCTCTTTGTTCCTCCCTAAGTTTGAGCTGCAGGAAGCACAGGGTGGGGGGAAATATACAAAGAACACAGATTTATGCTTGAGGATATAACACTGCCTCGTAATTAAGCCCTGTGACAAGTGTTACAAAGAGAAAAAAAAAAAATAAGAAAACAAGACACAACATAATAGAACAGAGGAGCTAAATTTAATGGTGTTAGAACTGGCCTGCTCGCAGGGTGATATTTAAGCTGAGGTTAGGGATAAGGAAGAGTCCGTCTTCATCAGGAGAAGGGGCTTGTGTAAGCACACTGATGTGAAAAGTTAGAGGTTTGTCATGCAGCAGTGAGAGGAAGGAGACAGGTGACCAGAGGAGCGATTGTGGGATCAAGTGAGACACAAGAGGCAATGACCAGGAGCCAAACAACAGACTCCTACAGGTGGTACCCCAGGTTTTCATTTTATTTTAATTGCAATTTAAATCTCCATAGGGTGCCTCAATTCTGAAGTCTGATGATATGCCAGAACTTTCTGATACTTCCCAAATCTGCTTACTAAGCAATGAAATGTAGTATTCTTTTTATCTGTTTTAGCTTATTTTCCCCCTATATTGACATTTTCTTTCAATACATTAAGTTATTTGAATAATATCTGTATCTGAAAACTCATGGGGAAAGAATCTTTATTTCTACTGGCACATTCACAAGAAATTAGAAGAATTTATTGTCAAGTGCTATTCTCAGCATTTCAAAAGGAACTTAGTAAATTTCAAGTCCTTCTGGTTTTCCAGGAGTTCAAGGATAGTCTACATGTAACACGTTTATCTAGTTTTTGAGACACTGCCATCTGTAAAACAGAAATAACAATGCCTTCACACAGGGTTGACCTGATGGTTCAATAAGAGCAAGAGTGAGAGTGTGTCCGCCATTCTGCTGGATAGCTTTTTAGATACCTGATAACTGCTAATCCTTTTCCCTGAAGTCAGGTAACACTCTTGTACAATTTTGTGTTCATATAGACTTAAGCTTTCAGTCCAATTGGAGTCACTCCCTGTTTTATTCTCAAGTGAAGCTGAATAAATTCATCTTTGTAGAATATTCCAACTCTGGAGGTAGTTAGACCCCTCTCCTTGGCTGCAGGCATATCAGCAGTTGGTTGAATTGTTGGCATCTGTACATCTGTAAAGCTGATCTAACAACACCTGCCTTATCTACCTTTCCTAATAGCAATTATGGTAAAAAAAAAAAAAGAATGATAAATACAGCATTGGCAAAAATAAAAACTTACATTGCCACAAAAACACAGAAGCATTGCTCTAGAATATTATCAGCCTTTTCCCCAAATCCCTAGGTGGATCTCTCCATATTTCCTATCATGACAAAGTCATCATTTACAAACACAGAAAATAGAATAATAATCATTATCTTCTGGCTGGGAAATGTGCAGTACATCTCAAAAGAATATAGCGGTTACTTTCAAATTCTGGGCTCAGGACCTGGCGTGATAGCCTAGTGGCTGAGGTCCTTGTCTTACCCAAGCTGGGATTCCATATGGGTGCTGGTTCTAATACTGGCGACCCTGCTTCCCCTCCAGGTCCCTGCTTGTGTCCTGGGAAAGCAGTCAATCACAGGCCAAAGCCTTGCGACCCTGTACCCACAGGGAAAACCCGGAGGAGGCTCCTGGCTCCTGGCTTTAGATTGGCTCAGCTCCAGCCATTGTGGCTACTTGGGGAATGAATCAGCAGATGGAGGATCTTCCTCTCCATCCCTCCTCCTCTCTGTATATCTGACTTTCCGATAAAAATAAATTGTAAAAAATTAATTCAAATTCTGGACTCAGCAAGGTTCTGGCATCATTTATGATTTCAGTAATTCACAAAACCCAATTTATCACTAACTGCTTATAGTATCAGTAGAGAAAACAATGTTTCAATTTAAGTCCAACTTTTTAGAAAAGAACTTTCTAAGCAATGATGTTGGTCTATGAACTACTGGTACCACTAAGACAAGGTTGTGATGTTCTTAATAGACAAGGATTTCATGAGAATGCCTAATGAAATACAAATCAAAAGCACGTCTTAGAGTTTATATAGTTTTCTCTAATGGATTTTTCTCCAGTTGATCTTAATTATATCCTCGAAGAAAGAAGACCCTGATACAAATGAAAATCAGTTAACATATCCTAAGCCATGTGTGATTGTCGGCAGGTTCATGTAAGATGTCCTAGCTCCAGGACAAAGATTGTTAGTTAATTCTTAGTTATGCACAGTTCAGTGAGGCTCAGAAGTTGTGGTGCCACAGCTACACGTTTTGAAACTCAGCCAGGAGCAATGGTGTGTTTTAACGAACTTATAAAATGTGCTATGTAGGGCCATCGCCCTTCCATCCATGGCTTGCTTTTTTCTTCTGTCATAGATGCAGAATTATTAGTTGCTAATTTTATCACTTCCGATCTTACTCTGAAATGTAAATTACTGACCTAGCTGTCCTGTGGCACCAAGATATTTCCAGAAGTGATTTCTATTCATAGCTGTGCCTATTATCACCAGCAGCTGTGAAGAAGTCGAGCAGAGGCTAAGACTTAAGGATGCAATCTTGAGTGTAGACAAAAGGATGACACTTTATATCCTGGCATCAAATCTATAGATGCAGTAATTGTGTTTTTGATGTCATGTAAATTTAAAGCATTTCAAGACTGGTGTAAACAAGATTTGATCTCCTGGCATCAACCTGAAACCTAACCCTCATCCAGCACCTGCTTCTCAACTCATCTTTTTCATTCCCAACTCATCACCCCATATGCAGTAGTCATTACATATTCATGAGAGAAGTTGAATAGTCTGTGAAGTCTCTGGCTTTCTAGTTCTGACAGCACCCAAAAAGAAAAAAATAATCCATGGTACTGTCCTAGATTTGACTTTGCAAAGGAACCTCCCTGAGGAAGAAGTAAAAATGGACTCTTAGGAGGTTGCTGTGAAGATTATATAAATGAGAGGAGATAATGACACGGGAGCCTTGGCCATCCAAAGAGCTGATGCCAAATTGGGATTCAAGCCAGTTCTTGCCTCTGAGGAATATGGATAGTGACCGATGACTCAGAACTCAAAAACAAGTAATAACACTTTCTGCCTTTGAAGAGAAGATGATACAGAAGTCGGAGCTTAGAGGAAATGTCAGAGTGGATAAGTTCGTGGAGAGTATTCCAGGCAGCAGGGAGCATATGCATCAACAGGATGTTTTTAGCTGAAGAGTTGGGCTGGGAGGATGAACATGAGCCATGCAACCAAAGGTCTCAGAAGCCTTCATAATTGGACTTATCTTTTGAAGGTGATAGGAAATGGTCAAAAGAATATGGTTTTATTTCCAGATAGTTAAATTATTCTGACAACTTCCAGCATATGGATGTGGGGTATCTGAAGGCCTAGAAGAAACGGGAGGTGAGGAGACCAAGTAGGAAACTCCTAGAATATACAGGCATGATGAAGGTCTTCCCTGAGAGAAGAGTATTTAAGATGGAAAGGAAGGAGGGAATTTGAAGGCACTTTTGGAGGTGCTAGTACTATAAGCAAGACCTGGTCACTGGATGTAAGAAGAAAAGGAATTAGCCAGGGAGTATGGGATTTCTGGCATGGCTCCTGCCTCTTGTCAATGCAGCGCAGAGCGGGGCTCAGCCAAGATGGTGAGGGGCTCAGTGTGAGCAGTATGTGGTGCCTGAGGGACCTCCGAGCAAGCAGGTCTGGGCACGCAGGTTTCAATTCCATTTTGCCCTTGGCAAGATGCAAATCTAAAATTATTTAACTAAGTTGAAGTAAAGAAACTGCATCCTGAAGTAGAAAACTTTATTAAAAAAAAAACAAACAAACAGAACTTTTCACTATGTTAAGTTTGTTTTAATCGGAGTTTCTCATCCGTGGAACTGCCCAGATTTTGAACAGGGTAGTTCATTCTTGGGAGGCTGATCTCTACACTGAAGGATGTTTGCCCTGGCCAGTTTCACCCCACCCTACCTCCAGTCATGATAATCAACATACATTGGAAACATTGCCAATGCTTCCCTGAGATGTGAAATCGCTCCGGGTTGAAAACCATTATGTTAAACTAAAGCAGCCCAATTCCACAAAAACAGATGCAGAGCAGTAAATGCACAAGTCACACAATTTGAATACATTATGATGTGTGTGGATACAGAAGCATCTGCCAAGCCGCAGCACACAGGGGATTCCACAAACGAGGGCCCTTCTGAAAGAGACGTCAACAATTGTGGAATCAAAACATCTATGAGAACACGGATGGCAGTTGTTCCCAATTGTCGGGAGTGACAAAGACAGAGTGATCGACGGCTCACTAGTCTTGAATTTACCATTCACTCTGTTGCCACACACAAGCAATATGGTAGGAATATCACTGTAAATTCTTCAGTAACAGCTAAAAAGATGTATGATCATGTGCCACACCTGGTACCAAGGAAAGGACCGTCTAAAGAGAGCACAGATCATGTCTTACATGACCCGACTTTAACCTAATTCTCCTGGAAATTATCAAGTTCTTGATAAAGAGAAATGATTCAGCATTGGCTGTAGCTGTAGCTTGAAGTAATCTGTAGAAACATTGGGTGGATGCGTCATAAGCAGAAATAGGCCAAAGTCTCACACTTTCTTACCCCAGACTTGGAGGCACAGCATCTATTTCACCTGAAAGCTTGCTCTCAGTTTTATAGTGGATCTGAAATGTGAACAACTGCTCAGTCTGAATTTCACTTTATTTTCACATCCATAATCTCAGTTTTTTAAAAGTAAATTAAATGGTAATCATTATGTTACTATTAACTCTTAAGCAATATAAGAACACTTTATATAGGTATAGCAATTTAGACCTGGCTAATTAGCCCCTTAGAACCAGTATACATACCATTTCACCCTGCATGAAATTAGCAAGAAGAAACAAGCAAAGCTGGATAATGGTGACTATCACAACACACACCATTTTACTATGTCAGTGGGGGTAGGCGTGTCAAACATGCTTCTCTATGTAGTTATGGATGTGATTTTGCATATATGTGGAGTGCTTCACAAAGCCCAATCATGGTCAGTCTAGCTTCTTATCATTTCTGTATTGGAGAAGATAGCTAATTAAACGCTATGTTGAGTATGTATGCTTAGTAAATGAATAAGACAAGCCATAGATAAGCATTGCAGAAATGTAACTGGGACTTTTCTCTAGCTGTCTTTGTTGTGTGACCCTGCGTAGGTCCAAGCACATTCATGCCGCTTGCTGTAACAGATGAGCTGCTGAGTTTCTCGACCACACCCTTAACATAAGAGATTTTAGGGCAATAAGATGACAAAATTTACCTAAGGATGCTGTTTCTGTAACACATGCATGACTGCACAATGCTGCATGCCAGTGTTAGGGCATCATGTTAATATTAACTCACAAATTCATCAGGTGCGTTTTAGACATCTAATCGTAGTATGAGAAGCAATCAGGATTCTTGAGTAAAAACAGGATGAAAAGTTCTTCCAGTGAGACATAGAAGCAATAATAGATTAAACATGTAACATACATATGCATATATATGTTTAACACCCAAAATAAACATCATATTTATAAAAACTTACAGAATTTTTGTGGAAAAATTGAATTGAAAGAAAAGTCTATTTTGGATGCTAAAAATTTTAATTCATGCATATTTTTCCCCCAATAAACATGGCCCAAGAATGCTTTGAAGACCTCTGTTATGTTAGATGGTGGCAAATGATGGGGCACTAAAAGTAACAAAGATGCTATAAAGGGAAGGAGAGAGGATACTAGAGCCAAAAAAACTGGAGGAAATGGGGCTGAACAGAGCAGCCCCAATGGTGATGTTCTAGGAGAGGGTGGATAAAGGTAAGATCTCCAAGAAAAAACAATCCAGAGTGAAGAGTCAGCGCCAAGTCTCCGGGTGGAGCTGCACCTGGAAGCTGGAGAAGCAACCTGGAGGCCAACAGACCTGAGTGCAAAGATGGGAGATGACTTCAGTAGTTGTCACTCATACTTCTTAATGTTTTAAGTTTTTACACTTCCAAAATATTCAACATTAATACTACCTACTCAATACATGTGTCACCACATTAAAATGGTAATTTGAAAGTCCCCAGGCATTAGGCATTAGAAATAAAGCACTCAGCTGCAATTGTCATCACTGCATTACTGACAAAAGTCACCCCAAAGGCTGGCTTGGAGGGTTTGCAGGCCATGCACTTGCTAAGTACTCTAAATGCACTGGGCCATTGAATTCTCACTAAGCCCCTAGAAGGTCCAGGCTAAATGGTGGAGTTCAGTGAGTAATCTGCTGACTTTTTATTTAGAACCTTCCTTTCCTCATTGCTAAGAGATGATAATAGTGGCTACTCTGTTTTTGCATCTTGGTGTGGATATGCACAATGTGGTGATTCCTAAATGCATAGCAAATACTAAAGACATGTTAACTGTTCTAATTATTACAAATGCATAATCAAACCATGAGTTGAAGAAATCATTTAGGTTTTGTCAACAGAATTGTTGATGAGCATTAACCAATTCATAAAAAGTAAATGCTTATTCAGACTCTTGTTACATGAAATGCTATTGGGTCCAGCATTATTTTTATCACTAAAAAATGCAAACTAAAGGCAGTAGATCTGATTTCACTTATAAGGAAGTGAAACACATACTGTTTTATACATAGTAGTAAGGAGGGGTTCCCAGGAAGACCACAGAAGCAGCATGGAACCCAAGGATGGGGACTGAGGATGAGGTGGCAGAGTAGGCTCCTCCACAGCAGAGCGCTTGGGAGGCAGGTGAGGCAAGGCAGTGAAGGAGGACCGGAGCTGCCCCAGCCAGAACACGTGAGCGCCTGAAAAAACCGCCAGCTCTTCTGTTTCAATACTGCACATTAAGCAAATTTGGCTGAGAATAAGAGACCACAAAGGGTCAGCTGTAGGCTAGTTGGAAGACTGAATTAAAATTGAGGCATGAGATAATTTTAAGCAAGGGAGCAAATGTGCGTTTTAGAGTGACCACTGTGATTGCAATGTGAAGAGTGTTTTAAAAGTGGTGACAAGTCCAGCGTTCTAGCCTAGCAACTAAATTCCTCACCTTGCACGTGCCTAGGATCCCTGTGTGCACCGGTTCATGTGCAGGTGGCCTAACTTCCATTCCAGCTCCCAGCTTGTGGCCTAGGAAAGCAGTCGAGGACAGCCCAAAGCCTGGGGACCCTGCTCCTGCATGGGAGACCTAGAAGTGTCTCCTGTGTTCGGATCAGTTCAGCTCCGGCCATTGCAATCTGTTTCTCCTCCTCAGATATACCTGACTTTCTGATAAAATTAAAATAAATCTTTAAAAAAAAAAAGTGGTGACAAGCAGAGGCTAGGTTAAAGCTGGATTCTCAGTGTGAGGATATGCATACCCTCGCTATGAATCTACAAAGCAAATGGCAATGTTTCTTTTCCTTGTTACAATGAGGGTTGTTTGGGGAGGGAGAAAATAGAATAAAAAATTAAAAATCAGATTAAAGAAGAGACTTGAAGCCTACTTATTTATTTCTTAGAAAAATTCCTAGGTCAACAGATTTATAGCTCTCCGGGCTCTTAAATCAATCAATATTGAGATGGCTGCAAGTTTCCATCTTGGGAGCCCTTAGATTTTGAAAAAGAAAAATTTAAACATGAAGTATTTCATAATCCTTCCTCACCATTTCCCAGGGTAACAGTGGTCCCTGAAAATGTGGATTTGTAGCATGGCTGCTGAAACATGAGTGACTGTCAGGTCCTAGAACTGAGATCTTGGCTCCAGTTCAGAAACAGCTGAGAGGGAATAAAAAACCAGGTTTTGGCCAAGTAATTACACCACAACGGACTATTCAACTACAATTGTTCAAGCTAGGTTTAGTTGGAATTTCATGGAAATAAGGCTTTTTTCCTAACTTTTTTTTTTTTTATATTGGAAAAGTAGAGACAGAAAAAAAGATCTTTCTCCTAGGAGTCACTGCCGCAGAGCTCTCTGTAATTGAGACAGGGATGGACCAGCCTGAAGCGGGAGACCAGAACTCAGTCCAGGGCTCCCACAGGGCTGACAGGGACATCACTGACGAAGCTGTCACTTGCAGCCTCCCAGGGCGCATTTTAGCAACAAGCTGGAATTGGAAGCAGAACAGAGATGCAAACTCAAGCACTCCAGAATGAGCTGTGGGTGTCCCCGGCCAGTGTCTTAAACACTGCACCATGGCCCACCTCTATAATTGGGGTTTTTGAAGCTTTCTCACAGCACACTAAATCATTTCTCAGCTAATTCAGGTAAAATCCCTTCATCTCACCTGATTTACTCATGCAATTGCAGTGGTAATTTTTTTTTTCTCAAATGACTTCAAAGGCCGGAAAAGCCTTATGCAGTAAAGCACCATCGAAACAAAGTGATCTTTTTGTCCCCCTTCTTCAGTCTGTTGCAGAATGACCTGTGTCATTATCTTTGTAATGATACTGGACTATTATATTAAAGGATTATACAAGAAATATGTGAGTCCATCCTTATACAATTTTCAGATAATTCAGTTGGAAAGACTAAAATCAGATCAAAAGAAGTTACATTTTCCTTCCTTGCTTCCTTCCATTCCAGCTCCTTCCTTCTCCCTTCCTGCATAAATATTATTGCAATGCTACTCATCCAAACTTTTTCTTTGCATTGATGCATACATACACACAGTCTCTTACTCATCTCTTTATTTTTATTCAGAAACATGAGACAGTGAAGTGTTGTGGTTAAGTCAGGATCTGGAGATGAACTTGTTATGCATTAATAGTGTGACTATGGAAATTTACTGAACCATTCTCTGACTCAGTTTCCTCATTTATAAAATTCGCACTTGGCACTTAAAGTACTTAATAGTACCTGGCAGTAAACAATTAATGTTAAAGGGTTTTTTATTAGTGTTGTTTCATGTTCTTATTTTTCTAACTTTAAAAATGCATTCATATTTTTAAATATGCTTATTATTCTTGATTTGCTTTCTTAATTAGATATGTATCTTAGAGTTCCTGCCTTATTGGTATCTAGGTTGTTTTAAAATCTGCCGTTGAATATCTCATGGTATCTGGGTGTCATGGTTAATTTAACCATATCCCATTGATGGCCTTTATGATGCTACTGTGAACACTGGTCAATGAAAACCTTTATATGTATGAGAGAGGAACTTTTTAGAATGGATACTGACATCTGGCAAATCAAGTTAGAGGATATTGCCTAATTCACTTTAGCAGACACTGCCAAGCTGGCCTCCAATAAACCTACATGAATTTCTACTTTCATATTGTATGTGAATATGAATTTCACCCAATCCTTCACAATATCTTCCTAATCTCTTAAAATATGAGTAATATTTATCCTCTTCCAGACTTCATACCTCAATAACTAGTGGTGAAACTCAGCATCTTTTAAGTAGGAACTTTGTGAGAATGAATCAGAGTCTGGCCGCAATGAACTACACCTGTGCAATAGAAAAAGGAAGCCCTGCTCTGCTTCGGGCATAACGGGGAGAGTCTTAGAATGGAGATTGGAGAGGCCAACTGAGAGTGGAGAGAGAAGGCTTTGTAGGCCACTCTAAAGTGTTTGTATCCTGTTTGAAGCAAGTGACATACAGAGATAGGACACTTTTTCAATGCCAAGGACATTTGAATATTTGTAATAGTATTCATGGGTCATACAAAGTTACCAGCATAAAAATTAAGCTACTATATAGTTATTTAATTTCAAGTCCCGCTTGCAGTTGCCTTGGTATGGCCACACCATATGGTTGTTTCAGAAACATCTTCCTTAAGAAAAAAAAAAAGGAAGAAGAACTTTTTTTTAATATTATTGAAAAGAGATCAGATTTATAAGGAGAATGAAAAATAAAGATCTTTCACCTGCTGGTTCATTTCCCGAGTGGGTGCGACAGCGCAGAGTGAGCCTACCTGAAGCCAGGGGCCATCAGCCTCCTCCTGGCCTCCCAAGGCTTTCCCAGGCCACAAGCAGGGAGCTGGATGGGAAGTGGAGCAACTGGGACACAAACCAGTGCCCAGATGGGATCCCAGTGCTTAAATACTGAGGATTAGCCAATTGAGCCTTCTTGCTGGCCCAGTGATGTTATTTCTATAATGAAGTTTAATGTTAAGAATAGAGTGCAAGCTGTTCGCTCCAGCGAGCTGTTTTGCATACATTCAGGCATTTTCCTTTTACGAGTTTAGAAAATGAGAAAACACTCCTGAATAAAAAACCCCCACTTATTCGATGTATTGTATTATCTGGGTCAGTTACTTGGAACTCTATATGGGTAATTCAGTAATTCTGAATTGACTTCTTTGAAAGGACCACAGGGAAATGAAATAACTTTCTTACAGCTGTAATATTTGGGCCCAAATTTTAAAGTCAGGTCTTCTGCATGTCTAAGTAAACAACGTGAGAGAAGTGTGTATTGTTTTTTTAAGGGTAGAACCATCAACACGGCAAGGCCTTGGCCCTCAAGGACAGGGTACACCACGCTGGGTTCTTTGTGTTCTTCACCAGAATTTAGCAAAGGCATGCAAAGTTTAGGTGCTCTGGTTGAAATTTGGAGAAAATTTTAGACAAGAATGAAGCTGAAAGTTAATTTGAAATCCAAGCAAGAATTCCTAAGGCAGAGAAAAAGAGCCCTGATGGTGTGTGAATGGGTATCAGCCCGCCTTCACCCTTGCAAGTTAATGAGATGTAGGGTTGTAGAGAGAGATAAAGATATCCCCAGGGTGTCTAGATTGAGTAGCTGCATGACTAGTGATAGTAGGAACTGCAGAGCAGGGCTGGAAAAGCGTCCTTAGGAATTTGAGCCAGTAAGACAATTTAAATTAAACAAAGAAAGTCAGGATCTATCAACGGTAACAAATGGAAAGAATATTCTGTGGGTGTGTATTTAATTGGAAAAGGCATTTATACACAGGCTCAGAAAGACATTGGACAGTAAACCTGAAACATCTTTTAAATTGTCACTTTTTCTTCTACAAGAAGTCATCTGTAATATTGAATATATATATAGGCAAGTTAAATAGCATAGCTATTATTAATGCACTGTTATTCATGGTACGGTGTAACGCAAGTGTCCATGTTGCTTTACATTTCATGGAAAACACAGGTGACGGCAAAGGATCAGGCAACTTCTGCTTGTATTTGCAATGACTCCCCACATGTACACACATGCCCGCGTGCAAACACACACACACACACACACACTTGATATTAATTACCTGGGCTTCCAGGATTTTACAATAAGTTAGATGCTGAGGAGTGTCTTGTGAGTTCAGGTGAATAGTTTCAGCAATCTATTGTTGTCTCAATGACATCCTTTAGAAATCTATGATTTCCATTAGTAGGATACTGAAGGAAAGATGAAAAAAAAAATTCCTACTTGACAGGATCCTTAAATATGTTATTTGGTGTTACTACATAATACACTGTCCTCTAGGTGAAAAGGAGACAGGATGCTGTGTGCTGGGCTGAGAGGAGGAAAAGCTGTCACAATATTCCTGTAGTCACGCCCTTTTCTAGCTCACAGAATTGTCTACAATACCCTTTGTTATCGGGATTGCTGTCCCAACCATAACAAACCATCAGCCATACAGTCCAAGTTGGAGGGGTAGGCATTTGGTGCAGTGTTTGAGGTGACACCTGAGACACAGGAATCTATGTGGTCCTGAGTTCAGGTGATGACTCAAGGACTTGTGTCCTTGCCACTGACATGGGAGACCCAGATGGAGTTCTGGGATCCAGACTACTTCCTGGCCCTGCTTGTTTCAAATGTGCAGGTATTTGCAAGAAAACCAATAAATGGAAGACTCTGTCTCTTTCTCTTCCTCCCTCTCCTTCTTCCCCTCCCCTCTGTAGCTCTAGCATTTGACTCTCTCTCTCTGCCAATCCACGAAATGAAATGAAATAAGATTAAATGAAAGTAAATCATTGTAGACTATGTGAATTCTGGGCTTTGTTGTTTTCCCTCAGGTGTCTCATTATATGTCCAGGTATGCAACATTGCTTCATGAATATTTAAAAGCCCTTACCTCCATCTGGCTATTTCTTGTAAACTAACAGAGCCCTTTTAAGCCAGGCAGGATCTCACTTGGGATTTTGTAATAGCAGAATATTCCATGTTACTAGTTCTGATTTTAGGGTCTTGGCAAAATTACAGAGTGAGCAAAACAGACTCAACTGTACTCTTTCGAATATCTCCTCCTTCATGTTACCCTTTGGTGTTCACTAGCCCATCCTCTTTGATTGGAAAAGAAAAACCTCTTTCTTTCCCTTTTATGCAATGAAAATTCAAATGGCTTAAGGGTTGTTGAGTGTGAAAACAGAAACAAGGAACTGCATTTGGCCCAGTCATTAGAGATTGGGATCCTCATGTTCCATATGCAAGTGTCTGGGTTAGAGTCCCAAGGTCTCCTCGGATTACAGCTTTCTGCTAACACTCTCCCTGGAGGAAGCAGTGATGCCTCAGGCAGGTCAGTCTTTGCACTTTACATGGGGAGACTCCAGCTTATCTCAGCTGGGCCCACTCACAATCTTCTGCAGTTTTGTTTGGAGAGAAAAAGAGCAAATGGGAGTGACTATCTCTCTCTCTGACATGTTGTTTACCTTGTTCAAATAAATTATTTCACTACATAAATTATTTTAAAATAAATTATAGACATTTAAAATCACCACCTTTTCAGGCACACATAGAGAGAGAAGAGATCTTCCATCTGCTGATTCACTACCCAAATGGTCGCAGCTTCCACTATGGGCCAGGCCAAAGCCAGGAGCCAAAGACTCCATCCCAGTCTTCCTTAAGGATGGCATGGTCCAAGTACTGGAACCACCATCTGTGCTTCTCAGAGTGTGCATTAGCAGGAAGCTGGATCAGAAGCAGAGACAAGACTCCATGCCACACATTCCTAAATGAAATGTGGACATCCAAGTGCTGACTTAACCTTCTGTACCACAATGTCTGTTCCTATTATGCATTCTTGGATTTTTGCAACATATTGCTGTATTTAAACAGGAGACCTGCTGTCACAGTTTATTGGTACTAAGACATTTCCTGGGATTTTTAGTGATAAAGCTGTACGTCTCAATGTGAAAACTGAGGCACATGAAGGAGAGGTCTAACATTCAACCCACCTGCTCCTGAACCCACTGCTTATGTTTCCACTGAGTTACTTGGCTCTGCTACAGGCATGCTAGTTTGATTAAGGAGTCACTTTTAGTGACTAAGATGTATTTGCACTTTTAAATAGCATTATGATTGTGTTTAGTAGGGAGGAGGATACATTTGGGGAGCAGGAAATGATCACCACTCTCCCATTGCCTGTTGCGAAAGCCGCCCTGGAAGCAGATATTGGACACTGGTGATCTTGACACCGCAGCTTAGAAACATTTGCAGGAGGCTCTGCTCCCTGGAGAATATTGAGGAATGTTTTGGGTTATAAGAACTAGAACAGGCACAAAATATATGACGGAAGCACAGGTCAGTGCGAATCCCAGCTGGGAGGGTGTCCCTGTCATCTCACAGGTCTAAACGAAATCTGCCACTAAAAAGCGAGCAGTTAGGACAGCCAGTTAGAATTGTGGGCTCCTGTGCGTGGTCTAGGCCAGTTACTGACTATAGTAGGCATTTAGGGATTGAAACAGTGGATGGAAAGTCTCTCTCTCTCTCTCCACTTCTCTCTCTCTCTCTCTCTGTTACTTTGCTTTTCAAATAAACCTTTAACACATTTAACAGACTCATTTGGAGATGATATTTTCAAGAAGTACTTCTCTAGGAAGTTTTATTTTCACACTTCCAGAGCTCACACGTCCTGAAGATGGTCATGTGTCTAGGTGTGCACACATGCATGGCTAATCTAGTCAATTGCCATCATGGTTCTTCCCCTCGTTCTGATACCAGGACAGGCGTTGAGCGGTTCCCATGAAGCAGTGCCGCTGGGTTGTAGCAGAGTCACTGCCTTTGTTTCTAGTTTCAGTCACCAGATCTAAAAGCTAGGCTGAAATGAATGTTAGAGTGGTGAATGTCTGATTTCTCACGTGATTTTTTTTTTTGCTAAAGACTTGCTTGATTTAGGGTTCCCCACATAGGACCTACTGCTAATGCACTGCATTCTTTCATCGCTTTCATAATTAAAAGTTTTTGTATTTAAAACTGTTCTCACTGGATAAAAACATGTGATTATGTACACCTTTTCCCGTTAACCTCCTTGCTCTCTGTGGTGTTGGGCGATTTGCTGATTCCCCTCTCTCAGGTCCCTCACATTATGCATGCACCATTCACGTGAATCTTCTACACACCTCTACCCTAACAAAGCCTGACACTGGGGAGGGAAGAGGTTTTCATGAATAACTAATGATCATTTGCAATTAGCATATCAATTGTATGGATGGCACTGATGCTACTAAATTACTTGAGACTGATTAAAAGCATTGGAGTCACCTTTGTAGTTCTAAATATTTATCCACCAGACCCCAATCACTATGCATCTATTTAGTAAACTTTAGCTTCCTAGATTACAGAAAGGAAAGGTCTGTGTACTCTAAAGGCAAAATCAAATTATGTTGCTGCTGTTGTTCTTAAGCATCTGAAACCCAGCAACAAGATTACCACCCAGGAGGAAGTTCTTCAACAAAGAGCTAACACGTGATGGGCTCATTGCAAGTGGTAGGCACTCCTCCAGGTGCCCGGGTGTATGTCAGGTTCTCCATGAAGCCCATTTTGCAGGAAAGAAAAGCGAAGGTTAGATATAAGAAAATTGAGCAGTAGATATCAAATAGCATGTCTGTGGCTGCAGAGCTGGTAACTGAAGCAGCTCAAATTCAAACTCTGCAAGTACAAGCCCTTTGCCTAACAGAAAAAAAATTAAATAGATGTTTTATTCATTGACTCAGTACTTACTGAGCACAGGAAAGATGCACAGCACAGAGATGGATGGGTTAAAGACTCATTCTGCCCTTGGACAGTGTGGTGGCAGCAGAATGATTATAAACTGATGAATTACAGTGTGCTGAGATAGATATTAGCAAGTAGGCAGGAACAAAGTACCGGGGTGAGCATTAGCATATTGTTTCCAAGGGATAAATGTGATACTTTTTATACACTTGTCACTTTTCTTAAGCAAAAGAGAATGCATTTAGAACAGGAAAATTAACATCGTTGAGAAAAGGGAAAGCTCAAAGAATCGCGTGGCTCTTTTCTGCACCTTTCCTGTATAATGTGCGCTCTGAGATACTCCTTCCCTAATCAGATAGCTAATTAACATAGCTTGCTGTTAATCACCCAAAATGCTGATGGTAAAGTAGCCGCATTCGGGCAGAATTAGAAGATTTCTGTCCTCCCACCAAGCCCTTCTGCAGTGATGCCGTAGAGAATCCCTTGAGGTGGCATTTACTAGATGCGTTAGTTATGGTGTGCGGTTGTGTGTCCAAACACTAATCTGCATGTCAATGACAGGCTGGCTAGATCAGAATTTTGTAAACAGTCAATATATTCAACAAGGGTCACAAAACTGTAGACTCCTACATGCAAATCTAGGAATAGCCTAGGTCTCTGTGTTTAAAATGGTCCTCGGCTGCTTTCTGCGTACACTCAAGTTGAAGATCTGGGGCCAGCATTGTGGCACAGTGGCATTGCAATATCTGAATGCCAGTTTGAATCCTGGATACTCCCCTCCCAATCTGTATTCCTGCTAGTTTGCCTGAGATGAAAGTGAACGGTGGGCCTCTGCCATTCACTGTAGAGACCTGGACGGGAGTTTCAGGCGCCTGGTTTCAGTTTGGATCAGACCTGGCTATCGCAGGTATGTGGGGAATAATCATCAATTGAAGACTTTCTCTCTCTTTCTCTCTCTCTCTTTCTCTCTCTCTCTCTCTCTCTCTCTCTCTCTTTCCCTCTCTCCTCCTCATCCCACCTCCTCTCCTTTTTAAATAAAGAACCATTATCGGAGGCCAGCATTGTGAGAAAGAAAGTTAAGCTGCATCCTTCAATACTCGGCACCCCATATTAGCAATCTTTCAAGTACCGGCTGCTCCATTTCTAATGCAGCTTCCTGATAATGTGCCTGTGAAGGCGTGGAAGATGGCGCTGCCCCTACATGGAGTTCCAGGCTCCTTGCTCAACAACAGATGGAAGATCTCTTTCTGTCTCTCCCTTTCTCTCTCTCAACTCTGGCTCTTAAACAAATAAATAAGTATTTTCAAAAGAAGGACTACTTATCCAAAAATGCTGTGGATAGGAAAGCCGTGTCTTAGCTTAGTATTTCCATAAGGCTCTTGGTAGGTAGATATGAGCCTAATTTCTGGAAACAGATCTCAGTTTAGTTTGCTCTCTTCTGCTTACTACCTGGGTTACCAAGTCAAATTTAATAATATTTTTGTGAGTATTAGATATAATTCAACTGTCTGATAATAAACACTCTGACTAAATGTTAGAGTCCACATACTATTCATACACACATTTTATATGTATATGTATATATATGTGTGTGTGTGTATGTATATGTATAAACCCATATTCTTAAAACAATATTAATGAAGAAAAATTAACAGAAGAGCAAAATAATCAATTACCATTATCTTTGTGGTAAAGGAATAGATCTTTGGTCACATGGAGTCTTTCAAAGGTGAGACTCGAACCCCACTAATGAGCTCTTTGGGTAGCCAGCCTCATGCAACCAAACACTTTCCTGTCGCATCACCCGAAAACAGACCTGTGCCTCATTTCTAGTTAAGTTAGAAAAGTAGCATGCGATTATTGAGTAGGCAGTCATCAAGCACAGTGAGTCTTAGTCCAGCCCTTCAACTGACACATTTATAAGATGGACTAGGGCACAGCCATGCTTGGTTGCTGTTTCTTTATATTTTTTAAGATTCTATTTATTCTATGTGAAAAGCAGAGTTGCAGAAGGGGAGAGAGAGAGAGAAACTTTCCATTCACTGGCTCACTCCCCAAATGGCCCCACTATCCAGGGCTGGGCCAGGCCACAGCCACGAGTCTGGAACTCAATACCTGGATGCCGGTTGGTGATGTGTGGGAAGGGGCTGGAGTGCTTGGGCCAACTCCCTCTGTTTTGCTGCTCACATTAGCAGGGAACTGAGTCAGAAGCAGAACAGCCAGGACTCAAACAAGCACTCAGATGGGATGTCAGAGTCCCAGGTGGCAGATTAACTCATGTGCCACTACACTGGCCCTGCCTTATGGTTTATGATATTCACTAAGTAAATTAGATTGTATGTAAGAGTCTTTAAATCCAATGGTCTGAATTTCTCAGGTAGATAGTTGCTTTGAGATATTATAGCCTAATACTTTGGATATCTTTTAGTCTTTGATGACATCTCTTGGCCTTTTAACCAAAGGAATGACTGATGTCAATTAGTATCCAATATGTAAAACTGACCCCAAGGGCTGGTATCCATGGCAGAGTAGACGAAGCCTCTGGCACCATGTAGATGCCAATTTGTGTCGCAGCTGCTCCGCTCTGATCCAGCTCCCTGTTTATGCCCGGGCAGATTAGTGGAAGATGGTTTAACTTGGGCTCACAGGAAAAACCTGGAGGAGGCTTCTGGCTCCTGTTTTCACATCAGCTCAGCTCCAATCATTTATAGCCAATTGAGTACTGAATCAGAGCATGGAAGAATTCTCTCTCAGTCTCTCCTCTCTGTAACTGTGCCTTACAAGTAAAAACAAATATTTTTAAAAATTGACTCCAGATATGCCTAATATAAACAAGAGGTATTGCTAAGTCTTGGCTTGCTAGCAAAGCATTTCTTTATTACCAGTCACCAAACTGAATTGCCATGATATCTTATAATCCCCATAAAGAAAATTCTACAGGAAGACCTGTGCGTGGAGCATTTGGCAAATGATATTACACGATTCCTTCCCAGTGTAGGTATGTTTCTCTAGGGTCTACCCACTGGCCAGGGTCAAGCTTTAACTCTCTCATGAATTGAGGGAAACACCAGTCATGGGAAGATTTGTTTATGCGGTGCACTCCAAACTGTCACATATTAGAGATGCTTCTTAATCAGCTAGGAAATTGAGCAAACCAGAAATTGCAGCTGTTTTGATCCCTCACAATTTGTGGAAATGGAAGCACTATGGGGAGATCAGAATGTAGCTGTATTGGAGTTTGGCTTGTTTGCCTGTCACATTCTCCGACCTTTAAGTCTCCTTGGGCTTAAACCTGAGACCGTGGGATGAAACAAGAATGCATTTGGCTGCTTGGTGAGCTATGCTTCCCCAGCTTTCTAGATGAAAATGTAGCAACATTCACAAATATCCAGTTCTTAAAATCTGATGAGTGTAGCATTTTGCTTATACCTTCGAATTTTGGAAACTAATAAAACTATTTAAACTCCCAGCTCATATTGATTTACATGAATTGTTAAAGAAATTTTAAGGCAAACATATTTTCAAGTTAGAAATGTCCATTCTTCCTAGTGAAATGTAATTCATTTCAGTGACTGGCCGTGGTCCACTGAGGCACAATGATGGAATGGGAGAGGTTCTTGAAGGTAGAGTCTTTTATTTTTTTGTATCACACTTTGTTTTGTTGCAGTGTTTTCTGAGCCTCTTGTATAATCTCATAACTTTTTCACCACACCTCCTCTTCTCAAGTAAAATCTAGCTGTTATCAGATGTCCATGGAAACAGCTAGCTAAATTATTTTATGCAAAAGGACTTCTCAGGTTATAACACATACAGCAAAAACTCTTAAAAGAACTAAACTTAAGCACACAGAACTTGAGGTTTTATGTCGATGAGGGGGCTTTACTGTAACATCAGAAGGGTCCCCAGTTCTCCTCCGATGACCAAGAACCACAGTCGCATCCTCTCTGGAAGCGTCAGGTGTTCAGCCATTGTTCCAGCTGGAATCAGTTACTGCACAGGATAATTCTTGAGAAAGACTTGTTCAACTCCCTAGTTTTGTTAAAGAATCTATGCCGTTTTGCTTTGTTAGGCAGTCTATGCCATTTCAAAACATGTTTTAAGTATTTAGTTACAAATAAAGCATAAATTCAGTAAGTGAGAAAGAATTTGGGCCCTGCACTGTAGTCTTGCGGCTTAAGTCCTCGCCTTGCATACACCAGGATCCCATAAGGCCACTGGTTCATGTCCCAGCAGCCCTACTTCCCATCCAGCTCCATGCATGTGGCCTGGGAAAGCAGTCAAGGACAGCCCAAAGCCTTGGTATCTTTCACCCATGTGGAAGACCTGGAGGAGCTCTGGGCTCCTGGCTTCAGATCAGCACAGCTCAGGCCATTGTGGCTGCTTGGGGAGTGAATCAGCAAATGGAAGATCTTCCTCTCTGTATATTTGCCTTTTCAATAAAAATAAAATAAATCTTGTTTAAAAAAATTGAGAAGGAATCAATGACAACTTTAGGGCTCAAGAAATACCTAGCAACAAATGTTTACACAGCAACATTTATTTTATAACTTAGCAAATCTTTTGGACTCTTCTTATTCCTAGACTGCCAGGGAAATATGATGTGTTTTTCTCTTCTTACTTTGGAGGGAACCAAAAAATAAACAGGAAAAAAATATATAGGAGTGAGGGAAAGGGGGATGGAGGAAAGAAATCTGCCATTTTATTAAAACTTTTTATTGATTACTAAGAAATTCCAAAGAAAAATAACAGCTTACAATGACCAGCATACACAATCAAAATATTTATAAAATAGGCAAGACCAGGGCCTGGCACGGTAGCCTAGATGCTAAAGTCCATGCCTTGAACATGCCAAGGATCCCATATGGGCGCCAGTTCTAATCCTGGCATCCCTGCTTCCTATCTAGGTCCCTGTTTGTGGCCTGGGAATGCAGTCGAGGATGGCCCAAAGCCTTGGGTCTCTGCACCCATGTGGGAGACCCAGAAGAAGCTCCTGGCTCCTGGCTTCAGATATGCACAGCACCAGCCATCGTAGTCACTTGAGGAGTAAATCATTGGACAGAAGATCTTTCTCTCTGTCTCTCCTCCTCTCTGTACATCTGACTTTGCAATAAAAATAAATAAATCTTAAAAAAAAAAAAGTAGTCAAGGCCAGTGAAAAGAAGTCTACTTCAGACAAAAGTTAGCTTTCTTCTAAAAACGATGATTAGGAGTGTTTGAAATAATAAATTTACCAGGCACATTTATACTTCTTCAAATCTCTAACAACTATCTCTAGGGTTTAATTGTACTTATTCATTATTACAATTTACATTACCTTTCAAGAAAGTGCTTTCACTGGTAGAAATAGGGTGTGATGCTGCCCAGGTGTCACCTGAGAGAAAGACAAAGATGAAGACAGTCAAGAGATGGTCGACTCCTCCGAGCCACCAAGAAATCTGACGCCTTCTAAGCTACATAAAGCATCGGAATCCCCAACTTGACCATGGAGTCTGCTTTTCATGAATTTGCAGCTGCAAGGAACAGCAGAATCATGGTGAAATAAGATAAACTTGCTAGTTGTGCAAGCTGGCCTTGGGGGCATGCCATGTGACCCTACTGTGTGATCCTGTGGCAGTGCCTGACAGCCTCAGGCCCTCCTGTGTTGCCTCGCAATCACAAGACACCTATGGGCTGGCTAATGGGGTTCTCAGGATTTGGGCCAAAGTCTCCAACCTTATTAAATAAAAGCAAAGGGAACAAAAACCAAAGGAGAGTCTGGAGACTAGCCATCTGGCATAGAAAATTGATGGACCAGGAAGTTTCCATCTTAGAAAATAGAGGAAGGTGTAGAAAACCATACCACCACATTTTTCTCTGAAAGGGAAGTTCTATCCAGTTACAAATCATATTGGGGAGAAGATGAAATCACAAGCATTCTGAAAATAGAATTTATAAAAGACAGTGTTGTCCAAGTTTTTCTGTTCTCCATGTTCCTACAAAGAATTTAGCTGAATATAACCAGATCTGTTTCATAAAGATCTGCTGAATGACTAAGTCAATAAATAAATGACTAATTAAAAGAATGAAATTCATCATCAAACAAGTTTTTCTTTAGTTTCAACCGCATATAACAATTCACTCTGAGTCTGCTTTTAACCTAAATAGAACAAAGGATGTAAATTGCCTTCAGGGCTTAGCCCATTCGTTTCTTCTTCCCCTGTTGTTTGCCCAATACGCAGATAAAAAATGGCACTCTTATAGGCTAGCGATGACAACTCATTGATAAATTTAAGCTTTTTCCTTTCTCAGTCTGTATCCATCTTTTTGAACAAATGTTGGAATGGAACTAAGCCCCCTAAATTCTCCAAACATATGTACTAGTACTCATTATAAACCTCTAGAAATGGGCCAGCACTATGGCTCAACAAGCTAATTATCTGCAGGCTATGGCATCCTATAAAGACATGGGTTCATGTCCCAGCTACTCCACTTCCAATCCAGCTCTCTGCTTACGGCCTGAGAAAGCAGTGGAAGATAGCCCAAGTCTCTGCACCCATATGGGAAGGTCTAGAAGAGGTTCCTGGCTTTGGACTGGC
Source organism: Ochotona curzoniae (assembly GCF_017591425.1). Lineage (NCBI taxonomy): Eukaryota > Metazoa > Chordata > Mammalia > Lagomorpha > Ochotonidae > Ochotona > Ochotona curzoniae. The sequence continues at coordinate 20,409,625 of NW_024464920.1, forward strand.
CCAACTCTGGCCTTTAAAGCCAGTTTGAGAAGTGAACCTGGAGGATGGAAGATCTTTGTCTTTCCTACTGTCTGTAAATCTGCTTTTCCAACAAAAGTAAATAAATGTTTTTAAAAATCTCAGGATGTAACTAAAGTGTGCTTCCATTGAATTTTCTTTTCTGTGATACCGTTTAATCTCCACTTAGAGTCTCCCTACTGCATGGGCTATGAAAATGCAATTTAGCCGATTGGGGCAAACTGTACTCCTAGCAACCCTGGTTATTCTGATAGTCTTTAAGCCTAGCTCAATCGCTATATATCACATCGAGACTGTGTTTCCAGACATTTCCTGTGCCACTAGGCAGACAAGCCTTTGCATGTTAGCCCTGTAAAATGGGACAGCATGACCTGTTCTGGGAACAGAGGAGGCATGGGATGAGCTGTGTGTGGGAAGCCAGTGTGTGTTTTAAGGTCCGGTACAGTGTGATTACAGCCTTCTTGCTTTTTGTTTCTCCCTCCCCCAACCCAGAAACTCTTGACAGAACTGGGAAAGAAACAGTTCTCAGTTTACAGTAAAAATAGTTCCTCCATCCTATTGCTGCTTCATGATGTTTGAAAGACTATTTTGAAACTTGAAGATTAAGAGCTATTTTTTCTTTCTGTATTATCTTATCTACCTTATGAATAGGCATCAAATCATATCCTATAAAATTTTTTGCTTGTTTTTTATTAGTTTTGTATTCATGTCACTTGCTCATTTTACTGACATCTTTGTTGACTTATAAAAGTTTCTCATATGAAGAATATTAAAAATGATTGTTATATATTAAAAGTATTTTTCTTATTTATTATTTGTCCTTTGGGCTTTAGGGTGTGTATACTACTTGTGAAAATTCACATTCTATAAATATGATTTGGGGGGGGTTTACCCTTTGATATTTTTATTGAAGATTTTCCTTCTGTAAGATGATGAACATTTGCTTTTGTTTTAATTGTTTTGTTTATTTAATCAAACTAATTTGTATGTAATACATTATATTTCGCATGCATATATGTGGGTTTAGGCTCTCGACTGTTCTGTGTTATTCATTATTTGTTTTCAGGATCATTATTTAATAATCTTCCATTGGGGTCCCAATTTTATATGTATCATAATAATGCTTTACAAATGGTTCATTATGTCCAGTCTATTAGGTTCTACTGTCTCCTATCTCTTACTAACCTAATAAAACAATATTGTAATGATTGTAGATTCTTCATAAACTCCAAAATCTGATAGGAAAAGTCTCTTTCATCAATATTTTTTTCAAACATTTTCTTCCAAAGGGAATTTTACATGTTGGCATTATCATGTAGACTTTATTGTGTGTCAGCCTCCTAAGTCAAATTCCCACTCAATCCATCCGCAGTCCAGGGCAGAATTGTAGCTATAGATGTAAGAAGATAGAATTGAACTCCTTTTTCCATACCTTGTTATTTCAACCTTGGGCCTTTAACATGAAAACTGATTTCCGATTTCTGCATTAGAGCAAAGAACATTGAAGTATTCCTCTTTAAGACATATCCCTGTCCTTTCAGAGTGTGGAAGGAGAGCATCACGAGAAAGCTGTGGAACTGCTCAAAGCTGCTAAGGACAGTGTCAAGCTGGTGGTCCGATACACCCCAAAGGTCCTGGAAGAAATGGAGGCTCGTTTTGAAAAGCTACGGACAGCCCGGCGTCGGCAGCAGCAGCAACTGCTCATTCAGCAGCAACAGCAAACACAGCAAAACCATATGTCATAGGTGAGCGGCGCCTTCATGCAGGGGGAGTCCTGTAGAGACGAGTGCGATTGATATCTTTGTAGAATATAGTTTCTCAGATGGCCAGAGTGAAAGGAATTATCCAGTTACATTGAAGAATTCAAACAAAAGTCAATTAAAACAAAGACAGCGTTCTCAAGAAATATGAGCAAGACAGATTACGTGTCATTCATCTGGCTATTTTTTCCACAGTGGTAAAACATGTTGGAAAATAACTTGCAGATTTTAGGATTCCTTTTATGCGAACAAGCAAAATGCAGCCTCTATGCTAACCCAAGCCCTCTGGTCTAAAACCAGTTGCGAGGCGTGTGAACTGGACCCTACTCAGAGCTCATCCCCTTTGGATGACTGGCTTTGCACACAGTAGGAACACTTCAGAATCAGGGCACAGCCTTCAGGTGCTGCCCCTGGGAGCAGCTGCTTTAGAAACATTAGCAAAATGCCCCACTGGAAAAAAAGAAACCAAGATCTGGCTAGTTTCCATGTTGTTGAGAAATCCTGGAGTATCTCTAAGGTGCTCATTTAAAATGTGTCCAAGAAGCCCCTGTCTTGTCCTAAACTCCTTTTTGTGATAAAGGATGTTAAATCAGATTTTTGTTGTAAGTTTTCAAGAAAAAGATCAATAGCAAGTCACTGTATTTGAATTGCCTACCATTTGCTTACCACAGATGATCTCAAATACTCAGAAAAATCCTTCCAGGCAAGTACCATTAAAACCCCGCTTCTGAAAGAGATGACCTGAAGCTGAAATACCTATTGGGATTTCCCCACAATCGCTCTTGGAAGAAGATAGGATTATTTCTTGCCAGGTATTGCATCTGGCAACATCAGATATTCTGCAGTTATGTAACTTCCGCTATCTGTCCTATGGAAATGACAGTTGAGGTGGATTTGCAGTGAGGCTTCACAATGTTTTTTGGAAAGTGCTAATAGGTAATGGTGGTTTTAAGTCATGAACTATCAGATTACAATTTGAATCAATGGCAATATTTGTTATAACGTGATGTTTCCTGGTTTTGTGATACTCCTGAAGAGCAGAAATCATACAGGGAAGTAAAACGTGTATATAGGATTTATCTTTCCACAGTTCTGGGACTACAACAATCTTTTCTAACCTGTTAGTTTAACTATAGGACATATGTCATGTTTTGTTATCTCAATCTAAAAATACACTCTAATGAATTCTAAGGTTAGATTTTTAAAATATTTATTTTTATCACAAAGGCAGATTTACATAAACAGAGAGAAAGATCTTCCATCCACTGGTTCACTCCCCAAATTACTGCGATGGCCGGAGCTGAGTCAATCCAAAGCCAGGAGTCAGGAGCCTCTTCTGGGTCTCTCATATGGGTTCTGGAACCCATTATTTTGGACCTTCTTCCACTGCTTTTCCAGTCATAAGTAGGGAGCTGGATGGGGGGTATAGCAGACAGGACACAAACTCGAGCCCATATGCAATGGCAGCACTGCAAGGTGGAAGACTAGACAATTGAGCCATTGTGCTACCCGCCCCGCCAAGATTACATTTAATCAGCAATATTTATTTGTCATTTCCATGGTCTAGGTACTGACCATAAAGCTGCAGAATCAGCCTGAGCAAGGCAAAAATCTTTCTATTGTGATGAGCACAGTTTCTTTAATTTTTTTAAAAAGATTTGTTTATTTTTATTGGAAAGTCAGATATACAGAGAGGAGAGACAGAAAGATCTTTCATCCACTGATTCACTCATTAAGTGGCTGCAATGGCCTGAGCTGAGCTAATTTGAAGCCACTAGGCTAACCTTGCTGGGCCTGATGATGTTTCAAGTGTGACAGTTGACAAGCAAATAAATGAAAATATTCCATTGGGACTGGTACTTTTGTAGTGTTATAAAAGATTATTTAAATAGGGGCCCGGTGGTGTGGCCTAGCGGCTAAAGTCCTTGCCTTGAAGGAGCCAGGATCCCATATGGGCGCGGGTTCTAATCCCGGCAGCTCCACTTCCCATCCAGCTCCCTGCTTGTGGCCTGGGAAAGCTGTCGAGGACAGCCCAAAGCTTTGGGACCCTGCACCCACTTGGGAGACCTGGAAGAGGTTCCTGGCTCCTGGCATCGAATCGGCATAGCATCGGCCGTTGCGCTCACTTGGGGAGTGAATCATTGGATGGAAGATCTTCCTCTCTGTCTCTCCTCCTCTGTATATCTGACTTTTCAATAAATAAATCTTAAAAAAAAGATTATTTAAATAGAGACAGGCTAGGTGATGACTTTTGAGTGGGTGGTCAGGGAAACACTCTCAAAGAAGGCAGCATTTATGAAGAGATTGCACGTCAAGAGCAAACCAAGAAAGAAAATGGTAGTCATAGGGCAGACATGACCTTTTGGATATTTGAGGAACAAAGAGAAAGGCTGAGTAGTTAGATAAAAGTTCATGAGAAGGGCAGCAGTGGATTATGAAGCCAGAACGATAGGTGGGGGTCAGGCCATGGACAGCTTCATAAATTACTGTGGGAAACTGGATTTTACTGCAGTGGAAGCCACTGGAGGATTTTATACAAGTCATTGACCCAATCTGACTTACATATTGAAAAGATTGCACAGCCTGCTGTGGGAATGGATTCTGGCTGGTTAAGATTGAAGCAGAGCATCGTTGTAAGGCTAGCATTCAATACATGCAGACGCAGTAGACCGGAGATGGGGAGGCATGGACTGGGATGACACTGTTGAGATTGAAGCGTTCTCCTCTGATACCCTGATAAGGATGGTAACCCACTATTCTTAGCCAAACACTGACATCTTTCGGCTCTGTCATGATTTCTTCCATCATCACCAATTAAAATCTGTTCTCTAAATTCATTTAGCCATATTTTCCGTGGTAATATTTTTTTAAAGATTTATTTTTATTATTTTTTCATTGGAAAGGTGGATATACAGAGAGGAGAGACAGAGAGGAAGATCTTCCGTCCGATGATTCACTCCCCAAGTGAGTCGCAACAGGCCGATACTATGCCGATCCGAAGCCAGGAGCCTCTTCCGGGTCTCCCACGCGGATGCAGGTTCCCAAAGCTTTGGGCTGTCCTCGACTGCTTTCCCGGGCCACAGGCAGGGAGCTGGAAGGGAAGAGGGGCTGCCGGGATTAGAACCGGCGCCCATATGGGATCCCAGGCGTGCAAGGCGAGGACTTAACCACTTGCGCCACCGCGCCGGGCCCCCATGGTAATATTGTTAAAAAAAATGTTTTGGAAAATATATGTAGCCTTTAAGACTTCTGCAGTCTTCTTAAATTTTATTTTACTTTATTGGAGAGGTACATTTACAGAGCGGAGAGACAAAGAGATCTTCCATCTACTGATTCACTCCTCAAGTGACTGCAGTTGCCAGAACTAAGCTGAACCAAAGCTAGGAGCCAGGAGCTTCCTCTGGGTCTCCCATGTGGATGCAGGGTCCCAAGGTCCTGGGCCATCCTCGACTGCTTTCCTAGACCACAAACAGGGAGCTGGATGGGATATAGGGCCGCCAGGACTCATCCATATGGGATTCTGGTGCATACAAGGCGAGGAGCAAGGACTTCAGCCACTACGCTACCATACTGGATCCAAGGTTTATGCTGTCTTACCAAAAGCTTCTATTTTGTTCATTCAGTACTCGTTGGCAATGTACAATGTGGACATAAACATTTGCTGGGCCAGGTATTCTCTTCCATCAATCTTCACGAAATCGCCTATGAACCACCAACAAGAACATTCTTCATAAAAGTCATTTGCAAGCTATGGTTTTTCTTGCATAGTACATGGTAGAGTCATATTTAATTATACATGAAAATTCATGCTTGCCACGATAATAGTTGTAATACTCATGATCACAGCACCTTGAGATGAAATTCTAGTGACCATTTCAAGAACCCTCAAACTACAACCAAGTCATGTCATCCGTGAATTTTACAGTGTATTCAGTCATAGCAGCCATGTTAGTGCTTTTGTGATCTTTAATTACTTGATTTTTTTAGGGGCTAGATGAAATGTGTTACATTTATGAACTCAAACTATGATTGCTTAGAATAAAAGATTTGAAGTTCATTTGATGGATTTAACTTGAAATGTTTCTAAAAATTTTTTAACTTTGACCAATCAAGCAAAGACCAGATTAAATAAAATTCTTGTCAGATATTGCTTTATTGTTTATAAGAGAAAAGATAATTGCTAATGTCACAGCTATATCTTTTTTTGAGATTGTGTAGGCAAGTTATGAAATGGCCTACATGAACATGATAAATGGTGGATGCAATGAAGAATAGACCAACTGTAGTACTGTGTGAGGAATTTACCTCTTAGGCCTAAAAATTTAATTTTCAGCTCTCCTGGAGTGAAAATCAGCTGTCATTTCCCTTCCCTTGCATGGATGAAAATCAGAGAGAACAGATTGCATTTTTCTAAAATGTATAAGAAAAGATTATTTACAATTATGTGATAAAAATTTAGAGAATATGAATAAGGGGGCCTTCGTGCTGTATCTACTTTATATAAAAAAAGAATATTTACTCACCATTACATTTCCATTTTAGAGTATGACTTTGAGGACATCTATGTCTAAGTTTCCCAACGAATAAAAGTACAAACAAAGCGGTGTCTCTTGTGGCATAAACATCCTGAGAAATTCAAGAGTAAGATTTCATCTGATCTCCATTGCCAGATGTAGAATAGAGATTAATCACAGTCAAAACCAGTCCGTATTGTAAATGTATTGTAGCACATTGACAAAGCAACTCTGCTTCTCCTGGCTGTTACACTACGGTAACTGTCGTGACACCTTCTGCTACCATTATGCATGCATCTTGTTTTTAAAGATTTATTTAGTTTTATTACAAAGGCAGATATAAAGAGAGGAAGAGACAGAGAGGAAGATCTTCTGTCCGATGAATCACACCCCAAGTGACCACAACCGATCCGGAGCCAGGAGCCAGGAACCTCCTCCAGGTCTCCCACTCAGGTGCAGAATCCCAAGGTTTTGGGCCGTCCTCTACTGCTTTTCCAGTCCACAAGCAGGGAGCTGGATGGGAAGCAGGGCTGCTGGGATTGGAACTGGCGCCCATATGGGATCCTGGGCACGTCCAAGGCAAGGACTTTAGCCACTAGGCGACTGCGCCGTGATCTCAGAAAGCCAATCACTAGAGGAGTCACTGAAAGAACCATGTCCCAGAAGACCCAGCAATGCCAAGGAAGCTTAGTGTTACCAAACAGAAAACCAGGCCAAAAAAGCATTTGTAATGCCAATTAGCATGTGTTAAACAATGTGTGCTTGCCAAGAATTCTGCTAAGTGCCTCATATAAAGTATTTAATCCCTACAATAGTACTATAAACATTATGTATGAATATTAGAAATTATTTAAAATCTTATTTTAAAGGAGAAACAGAAGCATGTAGGACCTTAAAAACAGACACAATGTTTTATAACTAGTAAGCATTAGGGCCAGGACTCAAGCCCAGGTATATGAGCTTTAAAACCTCTTATTCTTCTGTGCTCTGACTCACTGCCTCTGTACTCAAAGGGACTGGCCTTTAAATCCACTGCTTGTGCTTCACGGAAATATCCATTAGCTTTCTGGGGATTTTATCCTCCTGCTACTCCAGGTTACTCTGAAACAGTACCACTACTTCTGAGCATTTTGCTGTCACAAATCATTGCATCCATAAAAATTACCACAAATGTAATGGCTTGAAATAAAACAATTTTACTGGGCCTGGAGTGATAGTCTAGTGACTTAATCCTTGCCTTGCATCTTCTGGGATCCCATATGGGCACTCGTTCATATTCTAGCTGCTCTGCTTCTCTCCCAGCTCCCTGCCTGTGGCCTGGGAAGGCAGTCGAGGATGGCCTAGGGCCTAGGGACCCTGCATCCACATGGGAGACCCGGAGGAGGCTCCTAGCTCCTGGCCTCAGATTGGCTCATCTCCAGCCATTGCAGCTACTTGGCTAGTGAACTGGCAGACAGAAGACCTTTCTCTCCGTCTCTAATTCTCTCTGTATATCTGCCCTTCAAGTGAAAAAAAAAAAAAAAGAAAAGAAATCTTTTAAAAAGAAAACAATTGTATAATATATATATATACATTGTATATACACACCTATTTAAGGATATTATACATTGTGTGATTGCAAAATTGCTTAGTATAATTGCATCTCATAATCCCACTGAATTCAGTGTAATCCCTATCAATACTACTATCACTACCAACAGTTGAGAAAACAATCTCAAAATTCATTTGAAAGCATGAAAGACACCAAATTGCCCAAGCAATCCTAACAAAAACAAAGATAGAGGCATCAAAAATCTACCTGACTTTAACGCTCTATTACAAAGCTACAGTTAAAAAAAAAAAAAGAAAGAAAGAAAACCAGCTTTGTGCTACTATAAAAGCAGTTATTATGACCAACGGAACAAGATGGAAAGCCTAGAACTTAGCACATACATTTGTGATCAAATCTGAACAGAAGTACATTTGGATAGAAGTACCAAGAACATGGAGTGGGAAAAGGAAATTCCTTTCAATAAGTGCTGCTGATAAAGGTAGAACACCACAAAAGAAGAATGATGTAAAAACCCTAACTCCCACTGTACACAAATCCAGCTCAAAATGGATTGAATACTGAATCATAAAACCTGACACTAGGCCCCGGAGCATTAGTCTAGTGGCTGAAGTCCTTGCCTTGCATCTGCCAGGAACCCATATGGGCGCCAGTTCATGTCCTAGCTGCTCTGGTTCACTTCCAGTTTTCTGCTTCTGGCCTGGGAAAGCAGTCAAGGATGGCCCTGGGCCTTGGGACCCTGTACCCACGTGGGAGACCCAGAAGAAGCTCCTGGCTCTTGGCTTCAGATCAGCTCAGCTCTAGCCAGTTGTGGCTACTGGGGAGTGAGCCAGTAGATGGAAGATCTTCCTCTCTGTATCTCTTCTCTGTAAACCCGACTTGCTAGTAAAAATTTAAAAGTCTTAAAAAAAACCCTGAAATAGTAGTGTTACTGGAAGGTCATATAGGAAAAATGGCATTAATATGAAGTAGTAACTTCATGGACACACCCTCAAAAACATATGTAACAAAAGCAAAAATGAACAAAGCATTGTGCAAAACAAACATGAACAAATCATATCATATTTAAAAGCTTGTGCAAAAGAAATGATTACAAATATTCAGAGAACTCCAATGAAAAAATAGTAAGAAGACCCATAGCAAAATCAAAAGCAGACAATTCTCAAAAGCACACAAATGACCCACAAATATATATGGGTGTGCATAAAATAATGCTCATCATCTCTAATCAGGGCAATCACAGTGAAATGTCACTCCCTGATTGGATAACTACTGTAACCGACGTTGGTGAGAGTGTGGAGGAAAGAAAACCTTTCACACTGTGGTGGGAATCTAAATAGCCATTATGGAGGTTCCTCAGAAAAGTACAAACAGAATTACCACATAATGCAGCAATCTCATCATTGGGTATCGCGCCAAAAGAACTGAAAACAGGATCTGGAAGAGACGGAGACATATTTATGCACCTACGTCCATGACAGCACTCGGCGCAATAGCCAAGATACGGAAGCAGCTTAGGTATCTATAATCAGTTAAGCAAATAAAGCAAATGTCACATATACACGTGGTAGGATGCTATCCAGCACTAAGAGCGGGGAGAAACTGTGTCATTCGTGACAACATGAAGGCACCTGGAAGACATCATTGCACAGCCCGAGAAGACAAAGGCCATACCTGCTTTCGTCCATGCCCACACTCCACAAACTGCACCATGAACTGATTTGTAAAAACTGGACAATATGGCTCATATTAGCAAATTAAAGCCTGAATTTTAAGTAATTGTTTAGTTTCATTGCTGGGTATAAAATAATTTAATTTAATTGGCCTCTCATGGATGGATGTTAAGACCATTTTTAGACCTTGTTCATTTAATTTCCTAATAAAACTTTTGAGGCTATAGATATCCATCTTCATGGAAAGTATTGGTCCATGATGTTCTCCTTCACACTTATTCTTAGCCAAAAGGCCAAGGAGAATTTATAATGTTCTTTTCTTATAATGTCTTTGTGTGGTTTTGGTGTTAAGTTAATATTGGCATGTAGAATAAATAAGAAAATATTTGCTCAACTTCTATCCTCTGAAAGAAACTAGAGACTTGGTACACTCCCCCCGCCTTTAATGTTTGGTAGAATTAGCCAGCGAACCTATCTGGGCTAGTGCTTTCTGATTCGGAAATGTCACTTCAACTTCTTTAACAAGTATATGCTCTGTTGGAATGCGTAATTCCCCATGTAAGTTTTGGCAGATTCTACTTATCAAAGAGTTTGTCCATTTCACTTGCCTTATCAATAATTGGACAAGGGGCTCGGTGCCATGGCCTAGCAGCTTAAGTCCTCGCCTTGAACACGCCAAGGATTCCATATGGGCGCCAGTTCTAATCTCGGCAGCTCCACTTCCCATCCAGCTCCCTGCTTGTGGACTGGGAAAGCAGTTGAGGATGACCCAAAGCCTTGGGACCCTGCACCCGTGTGGGTTACCTGGAGAAAGTTCCTGGCTCCTGGCTCCGGATTGGCACAGCACCAGCTGTTGCAGTCATTTGGGGAATGAATCAGCAGACGGAAGATCTTCTCTGTCTCTCCTCTCTGTATATTTGACTTTGTAATAAAAATAAATAAATCTTAAAAAAATAGTAATGATTGGACAAAAATTCATTCGTAATCTTCTGTTATCCTTCTTATGCTCACAGGATTTAAGTGATGTTCTTTGTTCCATTTATTTGTTTTTTACTGATATTTTTATTTGTTTCTTTTCTTTATCAGTCTGATAAGAGGCTAATTGATTTTAATGTTTTTTTTTTTCAAAGAGCCAGCTTTTGATTTTGTTGATTTTTTTCTATTAATTCCTCTTTGGAGTTTCTTTACTTTCTCCTGAACCAATTTTTATTATTACTTTTCTTCAGTTTTTGAAGATTGAATTTGCTTTTCTTTTTCTACTTTCCCAGCATGGAAGTTTCAGTCCCGATTTAGATCTTTTCTCATCACCATGTTCAAAGCTACACATCCTGGTTTGACTATGTCCCACAAACTTTCATAAACTATGTTTTAATACTCATTTGTTTCAAAGTGGCTTTTAATTTCCCATAGGACTTTTTCTTCCACTTTGATTTCTCTTGGGCCCAGATGGAGAATCCAGGATCACCTCCTGTGTGAACATCAACAGATCAACATTAACTCCGACTCCCTTGATTATATAATCTAACAGAATCTCAGTTTATGAACATGTTTAGGGGACGCAGAGGCATACCATGATAGATGACTAAAGAGTTAGCAATGCAATTTGACCAACAAAATTTCCACTGTAACACAGAAAGGAGGTTTTTGTTTTGAAACAAGATGAATCTATTGAATTATAAATCACTGGAGTGAAAGAACTAATGAGAACATGTGACAAGGATGGCTCGCCTCAACAGATATTTTTGTGACCCATAGTTTTAATGTTCAGTGCTCTTCCAGCTGCTGGCCTCAGACTTACCTACCTCTAGATGGATGAAGGAATCTAAGACACTTCACAAAACCCACCAGTTCTGAGTACTAGTCCCTCACTATGTGATAATTTAATTAACCAACAACTAAGTCTCTGGATCACTGCCACTGTATAGCTAAGTGATCTCCAGGGAGCTATTCATTCTAAGCCTCAGTAAAAACCAGGAGGAGCTATCTGGCACAAATACCATGTGGCATCACAAATGATGCCCACCTCTCTCTGACCTCTTTAAACTCCATCTCTTCTGTCAGCTCCAGTTCATTGCTAGTAACACACACCCCGGGAGGCAGCAGGTGATGGTTCAAGTAGCTGGCTTCCTGCCACACCTGGATTGAGTTCCTTGCTTCCGATTGTGGTAGCCTGCAGTCTTGGACTTTGTCTGGCATTTGGGGAGTGGACCAATAAGATGGTGTTCTGTCTGCCTTGCACACTCTGAGATAAATAAAAGTCTGGAATGGACTTTTATGGAGATTAAATATGAAGAACATGCCACTGACTGAACACTCAAATGAGCTTTAGTTAGCAGTAGTAGTAGAAAAGATGACAATAGAAATGCTGTTGTAGATATGTTATTGGCACGAAGAAACAGATATTGGTTTTATATATCCTGTAGGGGTGACTCCTGAAGAAGCACCACAGTCTTACACATGTTTTTCAAACCCTTCTGTAGGGGGTTGGCATGAGTAGGCAGAACAATTTTGCTAAAATCTGATTTTTGTGTATGGTGCCCTGCATTCCTAGAAACAAAAATAGCAGCAGCCTTAAGAACAAAGCTAGAAAACTGCTGCTCTCCCAGAAAGAATCCGATTCCATAGTAATGGAAAAATCGAGGCTTTTCCAATAAAAATAAAATCAATATTTTTAAAATCAAGGTCCTAATCAGAGGTGTTAGTGAGGCTGCTCCCCAAATCTGCCCACATGAGCAGTGGCCCGACCTGCTGTGCATGCTGCCCAGCTGGCCTTGTTCGGGCAGAGACAGGCTGAGCGTCCTTCCAGGAAGGGACCTTGGTGCTTCCCGGCAGGCAGAGAGAGGCTTTTCAGGCTTGTTTTGCAATACAAGCACCACTGCTGGCCCCAAAACTCATAGTAAAAATGTTGTTTATTCTTTGCCTTTATTGAGAAACACAGAATCATCTGGACATGGAAGAAAGAAATATTTTGCATTTGAAATGCTTCCAACTGGGTGTTCTTGATTTCAGTTTAGGCAATAACTGTGGTTTTACCACCCTCATTTGATAATTACTTCTGTTGTGAAAATCAAATAGTTTTTGGGTGTATGGAAGATTGTGCATGAATGATATCACCCAAAATAATCCTTGCTGTTCTTGTTTAGCACATGTCCTTTTGATATTTTTAGCATATTCTAGTTGACAAATGAATCTGAATCACTGATTTTTCCTTACTCTTTCATTTTTTTTCCCCCCCTTTCAGGCCTTTGAAGAAAAGCTACTTGATCAAACACCTGACAGTCACAAATCTGAAACCGTGCTTCAGAACCCCAGCACATAGTGAAGGCAAAAGGCAACACTGATAATTATACCTGTCAAGAAGCTGTGAACACATGGTGTATAAAATCTTTACCAAGGCAACTCGACACTTTCTTTCTCTGGGCTTGAACCCCCGCTGCTCACGTGCTCAGTACACACGTAGACCTTCTATTCACTGCAGTGGGAATTCTCAGTGTAGAGAGAGACAAGGAGGTTTTCCAGTCTGCAGACTGAAAGAGTACAAGCAGAATAAAGTCTGTGACTTTTTACCAAATTACCAGAGACAGGATGAAGTGAATCTTTGGTCTATAGCTTTTCCAGAGATTAGCAAACCCCTCATTAGGCTACAGTTCAAACTGCATCAGTTCAAGGTTGTCATCCCTTAAAAGAAACCTACCTATGCATTGCCCCTTCCGCTGACCTGTTCCACAACCCCTGTTGCTGAGGTGTCTGCAGTGGAGTCCCAGTTAATTGCAAATTCAACCTCTACTCTCCTCTTGAAAATGTCAAGTTATTAATACTAATTTATACCCTCTACAGGATCTAGGGGTTCTGTTTTTTCATGAATTTCATTATGTATTAATAGAGTGAGATGATTTTAGCTTAACTTTTAGTTTGTTAGAAGCAAGGGTAAGAACTCTTGCATACTGTATTTTTTTTAATTTTTAAGTATTACTTGATCTATTATTACTATTAATTCTAACAGAATATAATATCTATTTATTCCACAATATATATATACATATATATATATTACCAGAGTGCATTTGTTACAGCATAGTTTCTTTTCAAGTATAATGCATCTGGTGAGAAAATGCTATATATACATACATATATTTAAGAGCCCAATCTCAACAGGTTTTTTGTTTGTTTGTTTGTTTTGGTGTCTGTGTGTATGTTGTATTGTTTTATTTGCAAACTCTGGAGGATTCTAAACTCTTTTTACATGCACTCATGTGCTACCATAGAAGTCTATTTATTTGATATTTTGAAGTATAGGATTTTATAAAACTAAACTGCAACATACTCATACAAACTGTGGGTCAGTTTCCCCGGAGATGAAAGTTGGGTATTTCTGGCATGCTCAGATCCTAAGTATTGTTCATGTGAAGATTAGGCATCATAGGGAATGGTACCAATATTCTGGGTAACAAATGTGCTTCCTTTCAAGGGAAAGAACTCCCATTTCACTTGAAAGTAAACGCAGAACGAACCACCATCTTTAGGAAAGTATTCATCAGAAATACCTATTAGAGCCACTCATTCATTTCATAATCTTGTAGCAAATCCAGGCACCTAAGTATGGATTTACTTAATGGAATACTTAGGAAGCAGAAATTAAATACCTAAAACATGAAAACATTTATGAAAAAAGAATCATCATCCAGTTTTTCAAAAACAGTCCCGTTTAGAGACTGTCTTGTTGAAAGTAAAGTAGAACCAATCCGCAGTACCCAGCATATTTCATCTGCCTTGTTGAGTGGTATTATTGTCAATACCAAGTTTTCCCTGTTCTTCACTCAATCATGTATCAAAGGACAAGCGTCAAGGAAAGTGGGAAGTATGCCAATTTCAACAACGTCTCCATCCTTAAAAACATATCATTTTCTACTAGAGACAAGTAGGGGTTGGGGGGACAGTGAGGACCCTGAATGTTATGTAAAATAGGTTTACAGAAGCGACAAGCATGACACAAGAGAATGAATGGAGACTATGTGAGTACTATTCAGTTTGAAAGAGATAGTTTTCATTTTTATAAGAAAGATTTAATAAGACATATATTTTCATTACCATTCAGCAAAGAAATATTAAGCCATTCAGACAGTGCCACAGATTCTCATGAAGGGAAATCTTACTCTACCCTTTTTCATGAGAAAATGGTCATTTCGACACATCTCAATACATTGCGTGAATTTAGAATTAAGGCAAACATGTTTTCATTTAACCACAAAGTTAAGTGTATGGTTTAATACAAACACTGTCATGGTGTCACAGAAGTAATGTTCAAATCAGCAAAACCGAACATCTTCGTTTCCTGCAAGTTTTTGTATTTTATGTTTGATTTGCATAGTGTTAAATGCTGTGTGTGCCAGGTTATTTGCCAAAGTGAAGATGCAGTCCATTACATCTGCAACATCCAGGGATGAATGCCAGGCCACCATGGTCCATGCCAGAAGCTACTTTGCTCAAATTCAAGACTTCCACTAATGCTTTAGTCAAATGTAACCATCCCTGAGACTCAGCATGGCTCCTTGTTGTTCTTAAATTTTTCACTTAAGCCAGATATAAAGGAAAGAAGTAATACTACAATTTGCACCAATACTCATTTTGTTAATGAGTGTATTAGAACAACTGACATGTTCCAGATTGTGTCATGTAACTTGACATGTCAGGTTACAGGTATAGAAACCTCATCTTCAATATAATAAACAAATTAGGTATTAAAATTTAGGAGCAAAAAAAAAATCCATTATAGCTCCATAAGTAATCCCAATGAATTTCAGTTCTTTCCTTTAGTGGATCTGGTGGCCAATGGGACAGGTTTTTGCAAATGCTTTCTTGCTATGATTTTGATAGCTAATATGCGAAGCATTGTTCAGTTAAATAATCCTCAAACCTTTTCATTGAAGCATTTACATTTTGATCCTGTTGCCATTTCAGACAGGACATCTGCAAGGAGAATAATGAGCTTCAATTACAATTGACTTCGGAAAGAATAACAGACTTTGTGTATCATGTCATCAACAGGGAATTCTCCAGTAACCCCTATGTTTTAAGACAAAGCTAAAATTTAAATACAAAATATAGCATTCAGGACTGTTTAAAGATTTGAGGACATCTGAAGGACCTTGTTCAAGATGGATTGTGCCATTGTGTAGATGCAGTTTCAATTGTGACAACAAACTGATCTTATTTCCTCTCTCTCAGCTGCGAGGATGCTAAGATGTGAATTATGTTGTCTGAATTATGTTAAACATCTATCGTCATTGGTGAGTGTGTGGATAATTCTGGAACTTCTTATCTCTTAGCTAGTTTGTCTTTGTCATACAGACCTACCCTGTAAGACCAGCTTTACCCAACATTTTGAAATAGGAATCAATGCCCCCAAAGATTCAGGGAGGCTGATGTAAACATGATCTTCCAAAACAAGAAGTGATCCCACCCATTTCATCTTTCTCTAGTTGACACATTCTGTGAGAGAAAAAGCTTTGGTTACCATACTAACTTTGCAGCACAAAGTAGACAGTACTTGTTGAATGAATGAGCACACACACACACACACACGGAAAAGGTCACTTCTTTCATGTTTGATTCCTAGTGACATACCTCAACTGAAAACCATATCCCTGCTCAAACTTTTCTGTGAATTTATTCATTTAACACTTAACTGTGTGCTAAGTGCATGTTAAGTTCTGAAAACACAATGAGGAAGCAAGACCGACATCATCCCCTCATGGAATTCATTGTGAGAAACTACTCCTTGCTTATTGCAATAACTGACCATTGGGTCCCTTTTATACCTGTTAGAATAAACAGAATCCCTCACCCCATGGAAATTATAAAATACTTCCTACACAGATTAGTGTGAGCTTGTTCTTCTAAACACACCACTCAACAATCCTGCTTGCTTTATCCATAAACTACAGTTAGAACCCAGTGAGGTAGATGAGTAGTTACTCATAACATCTGTTCCAGCTACTGTGTTCAGTGCTGTCACTTACTATCTCGTTGAATGCTTTCAATAATTCAATTCAGTAGGTTCCATTCTACACACAAGAAAACTGGAGCACGGCCATGTGTTGTATCTTATCCAATGTCACACAGCTAGCAGGTGGAACTGGGGTTTGAACTCACATAGTTTGTCACAAGAGCTCATGCACCCAACTATGATCTGTGGTTTGGGGAACATCATTACATTAAATAAATTAAGTCACTGTATATGAACATACACTGAAGTTATAACATGATACAGGAAAGATATTAGTAAAGTATTCACCATCAACGAATCACATTAGTGGCAAAACAGGGTGAGAACTCAATGTTATGTTGCAGCATATGCTCATGAAAAAACAAAAACTTTAAGACAGGGACATGGATAAAAATACAGATCCAGAAAATTTCTGACATGGAATAAACATTTCAATGACTTTTCAGAATTATTTATTGCTAGCCACTGTGTCTATTTGGTGCTATAAAAACTGAAAGAAGCAACACCCCTCTGTAAGGGCTTATAATACACAGTGCAGAGATGAGCAAAGGATGTTTCTTATTCCTAGAGAAGGAGTGGACACTAATCCCGTTTTCTTTCCATTGCATGTGCATCACGCCTTTCCAGTTGTTTCCATTATTTTTCTGAAAGAGCTGCAAAATTGTGCAGTGGTTGAACCTGACCAAAGTGGTATTATGCTGCTGGGAAGTAAAAGTATTAGAGACCTGACTGGTTGTATTGTTTTCATTATCAGATGACTGAATAGGTCTTTGTGAAGCATGGTTATGGAGACACCTGACCATTTGGGGCACTACATTTCCTGTGTTTCTTCATTCCCCGCTACACAGCAGGGTTATTCTGTTGAGGAATTGGGCTCTGTAAAGAGATTTCCCCCCCCTTTCGACTCTCACACTGAGCGTATGACATTTCTGTGACCAAATTTGTAGGGGGTTTCTAAAGCAATTCTCCAAGTGGATACCAGCTAGGTGTTTTATACTTCAGTTCAGTTTTGATGCTGTCTATGACATCCCTCCAATTTTTCCTATAAATTACTGTTAGATAACCCCCTTAAAGTTATTCCTTTGTTCAAATCCTCCAAAGGATTCATTCTCTCTCCCCGTGGCACTCTCTCTCTTTCACACACACACACACACACACACACACACACACACACACACACAAGGATGTGGGTTTTAAGATTCTTAAGACTGAACAAGAAGAGATCATTAATATGGTGTCAGAGAAGGTGGGGATTGTACTGTTAAACTGTACTTTAGTCTCTGAATGCAAAATGCTACAGAGTGTGAAATGTGACAGTGTTGAAAACTTATATGAGTATGAATAGAAGTTGCAGGGCTCCATGACACAGGAAAACCGCGAATTTCCTCACTGCTGTGTAGTGGGGAATGGAGAAACACAAGCTGTACTCCAGGAGTGGTCAGACCATGCAGCAGGTAGAGGTCAGCAGGAATGAGCCAACGGCGTTGTGTATGAATGTTTCTTTAGGAGACAGTCAACAAAACCTAGTTGTGCACGATAGAGGTAGCTGGTTGGGCCCCCTTTAGGAACGGGGAGAAATGTGGAAAGCTGGAAACTGTGCAAGGACAACTCATCCTTGCCTTTGGGGTAAGAAAGCCACACCTGTACCCAACTCGGATGTTGGAGAAGCATGAACTCATGAGAATCATTGCATCAGGACTGTGCTAAGAGCTTATGTCAACTCATTGTAATTCTTGCATTATCTTGAATTTCACATCACCATGCTACCAGCACATGAGAGCCCAGGTGGAGAACATGAACACATAGCTGAATCCAAGGCCAGAATTTTCTGTATTCTGGCCTTCTGTCCCTTACCAGAAGTTAGGCTACCTGGTGTAATCATTGGCTGGGGGCCCAGCTGAAAATGTAGAGTGTGACAACTAACAGAAAGGGTCAACCTCTTTCTCCCAAATTCAATACAATCTACTGAGGCAGATATAGTAGGATGTGAAGAATAATGTTTTTATGGACTTGAAAATATGGCACAAGTGAAAGCTAAAATCAAAAACGACCATATAGCCCCATATTCTTTTTTTTTTAAAAAAAAAAATGGAGAAAAAGCAGAAAAGGGCCTTGAGCTTTCTAAAGCTTTGGCTTTTCTCTCTATCCACTGCTCATTCACCTCCAACAGAAAGAGACATGCACAGGGAGTGTACCTCCGCTAACATCCTCTCCACGTCATGTGAGAGAGTGGGAAGCATCAAGATGCAGCCCTTTACAGAGACGTCACAGTGACTGGTGCACCACACTTGAGGACTATTCAAACACACAGTGATCGAAGTTAACCTTTCCATCAAATGTAAGCATTTCATAGTTTTGGAGTTGGTGTTGACGCATAACAAATTAAGCCTCCACTTGTGGTGCCAGAACCCCACGTGAGGAGCAGTTCTCAAGGCCTGACTGCTCTGCTTCTCAGACAGCTCTCTACTGATGCATCTGGGAAAGAAACAAAGGACAGCCTGGGTTCCTGGATCCCTACCTCCGTGTGAGAGACCTAAGGAAACCTCTGGATCCTGGCTGCAGCAAGACCCAGCTCCAGGCATTGTGGCCATGTGGGAAGTGAACCCGTGGATGGAAGATCTTTCTCTTTCCATCCCCTCCAGGAACTCTTTCAAATAAGTACAATTTTAGGAATTTGATAGTTTAAAATAGAACTAGATTCGTTTCAGCAATGATAAGGAACCAATAACTCACAGCCTCTGAGCATGATATTATATTTTAAGGATTGCAAGGAGAAATTCAAGAGAAAACAATGATCGGGAGGCCAAACATTGTTTACAAACTGCAAAGTAAGAGTTTTTGCTGCATTACATGTAATATAGCCAATGTTCTATTTTATTTTATCCTTTTGTAAGAACCTTTATTTAAATAGAGCAATATGTCCACTTTAAAATTTATAAACAATTGCAGGACTGGGAGCTTTTTTCTACACAGGGTCATTTGAATATTTATGGCATCATTTACTAGCCATACAAATTATGAACCCAAACATTAGCCTGCTATAGATTTATTGCATCGAACGACTGCTTTTCCAGGCCACAAGCAGGGAGCTGGATGGGAAGTGGAGCTGCGGGATTAGAACCGGCGCCCATATGGGATCCCGGGGCGTTCAAGGCTAGGACTTAAGCCGCTAGGCCATGCCGCTGGGCCCTAACAAATGAACTTTTTAAAAAAGGCTATCCAATGGAATTCAGAATCTTCCTAAAATAACTCATTAACTTAGATGGCTAGATTTCCTCTGAAAAACCCCATAGAATAATAACAATTTCTATGAAGAAGCTCTCTCTGCCTTCCACTGACATGTCCAGGGTGCGAGGAAACAGTGACGGCTGGCCTAGAGCTAATCAGAACTGGACGCTGAAAGGGTACACTGAATAAAAGCTGCTCAAGCTGTTCTTGCTTCGACCTCACCTTACAATGCTTCAGGGCTGCCTGCTTCAGCAGAGGTCTGCCCAAAGGACCTGCCAGAGATGCTCAGCAGTGAAGTTCAGGTGAGCTGGACTCCCACCCACCTCTCCTTGGCCTAGCCCCCCAGGCTCCAGCCCACAGCCTTTCCCCTCCAAGCTCTTGCTGTGGAAGGTAATAGCTTCCTCACCCTCCTGCTGATTCTCTCTGGGAGTTGAAGATAAAAGCAGAATAGGGAATTTGCCTCTTCAGAGGCCTCAGGTGGCAGCAATTACATAACTGTGGCTTTTCCCGCCCAGCCCCCCCCCCTTTTTTTAACCTTTTTCGGGTCCCAAGAGGAGTTACATCAGCCAGTGAATAATTTCACCCTTTCAGAAATTTAAATTTTGTTCTCTTGCAAGAGCAGTATTTAATATGGGGTCATTGGAGTATATAGCTCCTTCAGTGAACACTGAAGGTCATCACGGGTGACCTTGCAACCCAACTTAGAATAGGGTCTGGCGTTCAGTGGTCCCACAACGGAAAGCGTGACTACAATAGCACTAAGACGGCACGATAGTTTATAACCAAGAAACTGGCACACGTCTCAGACCTCAAGGTTCCCAGGGAGAAAGAGGGTCAAGCCCCAGCTAGATGTAAGAATAAAACCGCACCAAAACAGCGGGACGCCCGACAGGCTTTATTGGGGCCGGCTCCTGGGCGAGGTTCACTGGTCCACAAGGGAATGGGCTGGGGCATCCTAGCCCTGACCAAGGGGAACGTGGTTTAAGTAGTGGTGCTGATGGGGCTTGAGGCAGAGGTATGTGTTTCTTTCTGATTGGTTGGTTCCATTTAAATGAGCCTCCTGGCAGTTATTTCTGGTGGGAACTTTTGTCGCCACTGGGGGATGTTTCTGTACCCAGAACCCCACCAGGGTTCCTCCTCGGCCCACTAGGGCACTATCCACCTGCCCCTTCTCTTCCATCCGAAGCACCTTCTGGGCTAACATTAGGTAGACCCACCTCATGGTTTCCAGTGTGCCAGCTTCATTCACTTCTTTGCCTTGATAATGTTTCATTGTGTCTGTGCTGTTCACCCAGGAGGGGCACACAGGCAGCACCTCTCTCAAGGATTCCCGTGTCTCTCTGGCACCTGCAAGTGTTGAGAAGTGACCTGAGCTGACTCAGTTTGCAGCCTGGCTCTTAGCAGTTCCCACCAATACTGCAGTCACAGTCCCTGGGGGTGAGAAGTGCTGGTGGGAAAAATGCAGTAGCAAAATTAATTGTGAGTCTACAGGAAGAACTCCCCTCTCCTCAGCAAAAAAGAAAAGTACAGTGTGATGTTTAACACAGGCTTTAGGGGGGGGAAAAAAATCAGTGGATTCTTTAGGATCAGTGGTACGGTTCTGCAGACAGTACCCTGCACAGACAATCCCACCAAAAAGAGGTAAGGCCTGTTTTCTCATCCAAATAACGGGCAGTGAAAGCAATGGAAGCCCAGTTGACCTTGGGTTCTTCATCAGTTTGAAAAACGGAGGGTTTTCTTTTTTCAAATGATTGTCATTTATTATCTGCAATCACCTTTTTCCTCAATTCAAGTCACCTTGTCGCAAGCTCACAATGCTGTTGACCTTTCTAATAAAAGTATGGAAGCGGGCCAGTCACAGTGAAGCAAGGTCATGACTAGTTCCATTAATATGCTGTACTTTCCCCCCTCTACCTTATTGGAATATAATTGACAACTACTGTATATAATCAATGTGTATAACATGCTGGCTTGGTAATTGCATCTACTGTGCAATGAATACCACACATGCTTTACTGTTTGGTTACCGTCTGGATGTGGGGAGGGCACGCATTAGCCTGCATGTGCTGACGTCTAATATCTGCTCTCTCAGCAAATTTCAAGTGAACAAGCAGTATTACCATTGCACTCATGCTGTATACAAGCTCTCCAGAGTTTATCTCATAAAGGAAAGTTGCACCCTTTCCCCAACATGTACCAATTTTTTTACCCACTCAGTAGCATGTGGCAGCCAACCATTCTACTCTGCTTCTGTAACTTCAAGTACTTTAGGTTCTACTCATGAGTAAAAACAAACATTAGTTATCTTTTTCTGGCTGGTTGACTTCAAGTAGCATAATAGAATGTTTATTTTTTTAAGTAAGGGGCCTGACATTTGGGTCTCATTCGTTTCAGGGTTTTTGTGTCTGGTTATGAATTCCTGAGTTCCTCGCAGATGTGTAGAGATTAACTCTGTGGTTGGGCCATGTTTCTAGGGGATTTAAGAACTGGACTTGCAGAAGTGTAGATGATGAGCTGAGCTATTTTTCTAGGCACACAGGGTTTGGCTCTGGGCAATGGTGATACTGCTTCGGTCCTGGCTGTCAGGATGGGAATGGGCGGCAGCATTGTGATGCAGCAGTTCAAGCCTGCCCCTCAGAGGCCAGCATCCTATACAAGCACTGGTTTGAGTCCTAGCTGTTCTAGTTTCAATCCAGATCCTTGCTAATATACCTGGAAAAGCAACAGAGGATGACCCAAGCACTTGCAACCCTGCACATATGTGGGCAATCTGGAGGAGACTCCAGGTCCTGGCTTCTGCCTGGCACAGTGTTGGCCAATGCAGCCATTTGGGGAGTGAGCTAGGGGATAGAAGACATCTGGAGGAAGCTCTTTGTCCCAGGCTTTGGTTTGGTTCAGTCCCGTGCCTTGTGAGCATTTAAGAGGTCATTCAGTGGTGAACTTTTCTGTGTGTGTGTGTGTGTGTGTGTGTGTGTGTGTGTGTGTGTGTGTGATGTATGTTTAAAATCAAATAAGTGCATGTAAAAAACTAATTTAAAAATAGAAAATCACTAAGTGGTAAACAGCCACGTTCAAGGGATGCCTCGTCTTTCCTTGCGGAGTCTTTGTTCACCAGAATAAAATATTGGTGTTACCACTCTAGAAACTCACTTTCAAAACTCCAGGAATAAGCATTAACCTTGCATTTTTCTTTCATTGTTTGCAAACAATTGACTTCCTTGATTACATGGCTCTGCAGTCTAGAAATTAAGCTTATTTCTATACAACAATGGGTATACAGACACGTTGTGATAAAGGGGAGCATTTGGAACTCAATGAAATTAATAAAACAATGACTTAAGGTTGTTGAAGACCTCACTGCTGATTAAATGTGAGGCAACGGACTTCTCAATGTAAATTAGAAATAGTTTTTAAGGAGGTGGGAAACAGATCCTTTGAAGGTGCAATTTCCTAACTGACCACCAGGGAGCAGACAAATGCCTTGAAACAAAGTCTCCAGTCAGACATGAAAATGGGGGGGAAAAAAACCTTAGGAAATGAATATAAATAAAACATCTTGATCAACATTGCAGCTTTTGATCCTAAACGTGAAAGATTTCATAATGCATATGTTAAAGCAAAAACAGTTTTTTTATTGCATTGAAATGTTTATCAACTCTATTAATTTTGAGACAGCCTTTCCTTTCTTCACAGGTGAGCCCATACTAATGAAAACAAAGAGAAACTCGTGTGCCTCGCTTACTCCTTGGAATTATTGGACATAAAGAGTAAAAGCATTGTGACATAAATATAAAGACCTCCTTACAAATTCACGTTAGTCATTAGTAAGCTTGCTGGGGGGAAAAGTGGGTTCTCAAATGAATTTAGTGTGTAAATGCCATTGAAGGCTCATTTTAGTCACCTTCACATTTTTAATTCAACCCTAGTCCATCAACTAGACAATAAAATTATACCACAAAATTCCTGCTTATATGCAAAATTTAAAGAAATCATTCCTGCTACATGTTACATACCTTTAGTTTAAAGGAACCCATGTTATGGAAACCTATTCCTAGGTTTTATGGTAAGAAAAATTTTCTTGGCCTTCCCCAAAGGGTAATGAGCGTGTTAGGCAGGATTAAATTGGAAAATCAGTCTTTAAACCCTGGGTGTTCTAGTCTCCCGCTCTCGGTCCCTTAACTTTTACGTACTTCTGTAATTCCCACCCCACGTTTTCTTGGAGTGCCAAATAGAGCTGTGTTTGTCCCTTCCTCCCTCTCTCAACACCTGTTGTCACAATCATCATAAAAGACGTGGTGGAAATCGGGCTTCCAAGTTCCTCTTCCAAGTGCTGACTGCGTTTTTATAGGGCTTGCAGATTTCAATGAAAAGGAGAAGGCGGAGAGCCAGAACTCCAGGTTGAAATCTCAACTCTGCACGTAGCCAGAAAACTGCTTAACTGCTCTGTGACCTCCTTGCCTCTTTTGTAAGGTGAAGGAAGCGGTTTCAGGAACCGGCTGACAGGGCTGGTGTGACCCTGGAGAGAGAAAATAATGCGTCTGATGGGACGGAGCAGGCCTTAATGAAGGTAGGTTGCAAGTCTTCAGGACAAGGCAAGGTTGCTTGATCCCTCGTGAAATGACTCAAATTGTTATTCCTGCAAGATGTCACTTCATCTGGCCCAAAGATTCTGAGTTTAGCCGTGATTTAATCATGTTCAGACTACCATTCAAAAGCGCCGTTCTGCACAATCGCCGTGCCTCGTGGCCATGTGCAATTCAGTTAATCATTTCTACAAATGAGTCTCTTGCTTTCTAAGGAGATGATGTTGAGTAGGAAGATAAGCATTACATTTACTGTAATCGCAAAGTCGATTCTCAGCTCATATACTGGGTGGTCATCTCACACTGCACCCCTTCAAACTGAACTCCCGAGCAGCGGGACACAGCACCCTGGGCCCCCCGCCGCAGCTACAGCAGCTCCACCCCGCCACGTTTTTGCTTGGTGAACAGTGCAGTGAGCCGCAGCTCCATTTGCTCGAGCCCCACACGCAGCTAGTGAGGAAGTGCTGTTGGCCTAGCCCTCCGGGTCCATCCAGGGGCTGACCACCCATCACTATTTGCCTCGGAGCCCTGGTGCTGTCACCATCTCTCACCTGGATCACAGTGATCACACTTGCTCCTGGCCTAACGGATTCCATATCCCTCCAGGTGCGCTTAGCACAGCAGGCGGACCCATTGAAAACACAAATCTGATCACATCCCTGCTCTACTCAAATCCCCCCTGGGACTCCCACCTACAGCAGAACCCGAGATTATTGCAATGGCCATCGAGGCTTTATATGATCTCGTTCCCTTTTCTTTCTCTGCTCCATGTCACACCTGCCTCCCCAATCCCTCTTACCCGCCCCCAGCTCTCCTGTACCTGTCTCTAATCAAACATGCCCGCCGCTAAACCTACGGGCCAGTGCTTCTCTCTGCATAGACTTTGAGGGGATTTCAGAGCCTTATGGGACCGATGGAGTTGATGATGTGTTTTCTAGATTTACCCAACATGGAACATGGCAACAACGGAGGTGGTATGAAGTTATTTGATCTTTTGAATGTATGCAGAATAGAAAGATAAATTAACCTTTGATAAATCCTAGTCATGTAATATAAAGATAATAAAAATTATTCACTTCATATAAAATAAATAGAATTTTTAAAAAAAACATCCCGAGGAACTAAAATATTGAATTAACATTTACTGAGGAGGGAGATTCCAAAAGAGCAGGTTTGGGCAAGGAAGATGAATTAGTTAGTCTGTCCATGTGTAGTTTAACACCTTTTAGACACTAGGTAAAGCGCATGGTCAGATCGTTGAGTTTATGAGTATATATGGGAAAGAAAGTAGGCCAAGGATGTAAACTTGGAAACCTATGCCTTTTGGAAAATTTTGAAGCCATGAGAGAGAGAATGAACCCAGCAAGGGAATAGGAGCTGTCAAGGTAAGAGAAGGCCCCAGGGAAGGGCACCTGAGTGATGCCTGCACTGGAGGTCAGGTAGATGAGGGAAAACCTAGCAGACTAAGGAGTCTCCAGAGAGATTCTTCAGGGCCTGCTTGTGGCATAACACATTAAGTGGTTACCTGCAGTGCTGGCAACCCATAAAGATGGGAATTCACTTCTCCAGCATCACTGTTAATGCAAACAGAAAACAGCAGAGGGCGCTCCAGTTCCTGGGTGCCTGCACCCATGGGAGGGAGGCATAAGAGCTCCTGGCTCCAGGCTCCTGGCTCCAGACCTGGCTGTTGCAGCCATCTGGGGAGGGAACCAGTGAATGGAAGATCTCTGTCTTTCTGCTTTTCAGACAAATAATATTTTTAAGAAATGGGCTTTTCAAACAGCATGACAATTTCCTTTGCTGGTGATACAAGCACTTCAGATCAAAACAAGTTCCAGGGTTGGGGTGTTAATGAATTGGCAGTACCAACAGCAATTGCTCATAAACGCAGGGTAAGCAGCTTCCACTTTTCAATCTCATCAGCAAGATAAACAACACCCCCAAGGAAACAGGACGGGATGGAGGTGGAAGGCACATGCGCTATGCTCGGGATTTGACAGCATCTCTCATTGTTTCAAGTCTGCTGCATCCCACCAGCCAGCCTGTGCGTGCCATGGTCCACTTGCAGGTGTCTTTACTGCAGGCTTTATCTAGGATTGGAGTAGCCCAGGGACCACCCCGTGATGGTCTGCAACGTCTCTACCTGCTCACAAGGAGAAACGGAGTCTGTTGCCTCAAGGTTTGTTAGCAGGGCCTGTGTGCTGATGGAGGAAAATGGGAATTCTGTAGAACTCACTTGATTAGTTTTTAATCACATACACTTCACTCTGATAAAACTCAAAGTTACATAAACTACCCAGCTTTTGGAGTGGCCCAGCCCTAGCTGGGCATTTGGGGAGTAAATCAGCAGGTGGCAGAGCACACTCATGTGTGTATGTGGTGTTTCTATTTCAAATATTTTTTTTAAAATAGAGTAAGCATGAGAAAATATGAGTTTCACAAATTCAATGTATCACCTTTAAACATAGTGAACAGGATTTTGCTCATTTTCATTAAAATGTAGAATGAAGGCCTGACACAGTAGCCTAGCGGCTGAAGTCCTCGCCGTGCATTCCCTGGAATCCCATATGGGTGATGATTCTAATCCAGGCAGCCCCATGTCCCATCCAGCTCCCTGCTTGTGGGTTCGGGAAGCAGTTGAGGACAGCCTAAAGCCTTGGGACCCTGCACCCTTGTGTGAGACCTGGAGGAGGTTCTGGGTTCCTAGCTTTGGATCGGCTCAACTCCAGCCGTTGCGGCTGCTTGGGAAGTGAATCATCAGACAGAGGATCTTCCTTTCTGTCTCTCTTCCTCTCTGTTTATCTGACTTTCCAATAAAAATAAATAAATCTTTCAGCAATGCAGGATGACTGGGCCTGGCAGCATAGCCTAGCGGCTAAAGTCCTAGCTGAACCCACCAGGATCCCATATGGGCGCCGGTTCGAATCCCAGCAGCTCTACTTCCCATCCAGCTCCCTGCCCGTGGCCTGGGAAAGCAGTTGAGGATAGCCCAAAGCCTTGGGACCCTGGGCCTGCATGGGAGACCTGGAAGAAGTTCCTGGTTCCCGGCTCCGGATCGGCGTAGCACCGGCCATTGCGCTCACTGGGGGAGTGAGTCATCGGACGGAAGATCTTCCTCTCTGTCTCTCCTCCTCTCTGTATAACCGCCTTTCCAATAAAAATAAATAAATCTTTTTTAAAAATGCAGAATGACCAAAGCTTTACAAAAACTTATTTCAGAGCGAACTCAGGCCTGCCCATCATTCTGCGTCATGCTTCTCAGGGCTTCCTGCTGTCCTAGGATAAAGATCAAAATGCCCAAGAATGCCACCCCCGTCTCTGCAGCCTCGGGGCAGCACACAGCTGCACCATGCCAGGTGTTCATGGAATCACTGTGATGTGCACGAACTCTCCTGCCGACTCTGAGTCCTCTGCGCCCACGTTCACCTGCTGAGCTGCCTTAGGTCTCAGGTCATTCGTCCCGACTGAAGACTGCTCTGCCCCCATTACATAGTCACACAGCACTTTGTAACCATCATGTAACCTGAAATTTGACTCCTATCTGTATTATTACTTAACATTTTTCTAATTAGAGAGCAGTCCCCATTGTATCCCAGCAAGGAATACAACACTTTATCACCTGCTAGGGTTTCATTAATATTGGTTGAGTGAATCCATAAAAACACGTGTTACTGAGTTGTTATTGAACAAACTAGCTTTCTTAAAGTTCCTATTGTTCACTTTAAAGAGAGAGTCAGAAGCAGCAAAGTACACCAAGAAGTTCTACATAAAATACAGCCATCCTATATTTAACTTGAAACTAGTTTTTGCTTTAGTGATGCAGAAGTTCAAATAATGGATGCTATAATTCATACTCAATGACGTTTTTCAAACAATTCAATTTTTTGTCAGTGTAACTAAATCTACATATTATAACTGAAAAAGCATAGGTTTCCAAGAAATGAATAGGAAAATTTTTTTGATCTATATGCACCACTAGATCTTACAAGGAATTTGTTTTTTTTTTTTTTATGAAAAATAACCACAATGCCTGTGGATAAGAGGTATAGAAGGATTGAACTGAATATGCTCACAATTAAAGCAAAAAAAAAATGACAATTCTGTAGATGCGTGGATGATTGTATTTCAACACACACAGTGGGTGAGTCCACTGTTCCCCATGGAGCCTGAGAACTCCTCCCAGGACTCCGAGTGCTGGCCGGCACCTACGCTTGAACCATCACTGCTCAGGCAGTAGTTTGAGCTGAAGTAAGCGTGGAGCTGGGACTCAAGCCAAGGCACTCCACTACGCAACACAGGTTCAAGTTGCATCCTAACACTAGGTCAAACACCCACCCCAGCAATAGCAGTTTTTAAATTCCGATGCATATTCTACAGCCCTTTGGACTATCCACGATACAGGTTACTAGAGTGACTCCGGACTGCCACTCAATTCAGTGTACTCAGAAGTTCCCAAGGTGTCTGTGGGGAAAGGTTCTTGGGGGAGAAAGGCTGGTTGTCCCTCTGCACGCTGACCACACCCACCCACCATCCTTCCTCTGCACTCTACGCCGAAATGAAACACACTACACTCAGGCCTTTCCTGGCCAGCAGGCCCCGAGAACACTGCGCCGTGCGGCGGCGGCGTTCTTAAGGCGCAAGAACCACCGGAAACGAAGTGGTGAGCGAGGATCCTTTATTGGGCAGAACTGTAGGGAAAACAGGAAGGACCGGCAGAAGGGCAGTCCCAACAATGCTCCGCCTAGCAATCATTGCGATTGGCAAATAGGAATGCCTGTCTGTCTGAGCCCTCCAATCACAGATCACGATCTGCACGCAGGCGTGAGAGCTGTGGCTCTAGCCTGGGGCAGGTAAGCCAGGATCCGGGCAAAGCCTAGCACCTGGGGTGAAAGCTATGTCTTGGGGCATATTCATTGCTTGTGGCCGAAAAGCAGGATGAGAGCACCTTTTTTTAATTGTTTTTCATTCAATTTAGTTGACGCTGGACTCTCCCTTCCCCCAAGTTCCCTCTCCTCCCCTCTGTTCTCCCCTCCAGGTTCACAATGCGTGTCTTTTGTGAGTTTTCCCAAGTCCACCATGCTGCCGCTGGAGTGTCTCCCAGCAGTGTAGGAGGCTGTCATTTCTCGGTGAGTTCATTTTTGTATCCCAGGGCCCTACTGTAGGCACAGTGAGGAGTAGATTTTCATTAGTTTGGGACAAGAAACAATAGCAGTAATAATATCACTTCATATTTACCTGTGCCTTCTGCAGCAAGATCTTGTAATGTAATTCATTAATCAACCTGATTGTTTATAACCATCCGAGGGTCGCTTTTAACTTGCTAGAGTTGCTTTTCAGGGAGGTGCAAGCACAGCTCCTCCAAGCACAGCTCTCGCTGCATGCCCAGTGACCAGGCTTGGTTGAGGTCTCGGTTACCCAAGACCATTCAGGGGGTTCTACCAGGGACACGGGCCATGTGCGTTAGGCCTCCCACATGGGATAAGCAGCAGAGATCCCCAGGCAATCTCTTATTACCTCCTTCCGGACGCTTCAGACCATTTGAATAGGAGATAAAAAAAGTGGCACAGGTTGTTTGCTACAAGACTTAGAGCTTACTTTTAGGATTAAATGAGCAGCAGGAAGGGTTTTGATGTGAGTGGAACCGAAAAGGAGGTAAAGTTAATAGTGGGAAGGAGGAGCGAGCTGACGATGTTACCCAACTCTAGCCAGCAACAGAAGAGCCTGGAGTAGGCAGGGAGGCTGACAGCTGGCTGCCCAGAATCTGTGTGTAAAACTATCAGCAGCTTTTGTTTAGCTAAACCTTGGAAAATTGTACTCATTTTTACTGCTATATCCTTCCGTCGCGGCACTAACCGCTACCTAACACACATTTGTGTCTGTACGTGTGTTGTATTTGTTAGTAGTCCCCTGGCCCTATTCTGAAAGCTCCCAGAGGTGATTTGGTTGATTTTGTTCTGGAAAAGTTCATGGATGTAATGTTAAATAGTAACATATTAATAAATATTTATATCTTCTCCATCAACTCCTTTCTTATTCCTTGAAGAAAAGCTTATCACTCTGTACTTGATCATGGACAAGATTTCATCCATTCGTCTATCATTCATTTGTTCATCAAATCAGTGCTCACTGTGTTTATGCACCTTGTTAGGCACTGTGCGGCTCACTGGGGTTGTCGGTTGAGTGGCTTTCTACCTTCACTTACCGTCACAATGGGAAGGTCTGGGCCTGCGGTGGGAATGCTCAGAGGTTTGTTATGGCAGCGCGTGAGAGGACTGCAGGCCCACGGGGTCAGGAACGGCTTCCTACAGAAGGAATCACTTAAGCTGATATCTGAAGACTCAGTAGTAGGCAGTCACATTTTATAAAGAAAAAGTAGCATTTCTGAGGCTGAGAGATGAAAGTCAAATAGTTTATATTAGAACTGCACTGTTCATTCAGTGACTTCCTGGTGGGTGAAACAACATACAAGGTAAGTACTCAATAAATGCATTTCAGGGGTTTTGTAATTCTCCAGCAACAAAAGAATAATTATTTCTGATCTGGTTTAAGAGCAATATAGTTTCTTTTTTGCTATATTAATACATAGCTGAAACAACATTCTTTCCTACACATGCAGTATTACAGTATCTTAAGGACCCTACACAATAGAATGTGCATCACCTGCCTAACACCATTACATTTTAGTCATACTGCTGTTCTGATTGTGAGTTGAACGAAGACCTTAGAATCAACCATTTCCTATTCTGTGCCAAGCTCTTATAACTGAAAATCAATCACTGCCTGCCTTGATCTTAAGAGAAAGAAAGTAGGTGGGCAAAAATCTTTCAAAAATTTTTCACTATTATGTGCAGAAATAATAAACTCCATGATTTTTTTAATTTTCTGGATCTTCCATTGCATTTGGGAGATTTTTTGGCAATCATAATTTATAGCTCATTTCTCTCTGTTCTTTATGATTCCCAGTCAACTCCCATCTGCTGTGTAATTTCCAAACAAGCTTGTCAAAAAGAGATTCACTGCCCATCTAAGGTTCAAAGGGGTGGTACAAAAGCTGCAGAGACAGTTCACATCTCAATCTTTAAGACAAAGGCAGCACCTAGCACCCCGGGCACAGCTGAAGCCTGTGGAGAGTCATAAACTAGAAAAATAGGCCTGTTACCAAGATAACTAAGACATATACAGAAAGGATAGCTCATCAAATGCCACACATGCAAACAAAACTGAAAAATGAATATGGACTATGTGAAGGAGAAGGACTGTTGAGACACGACCAGATGCAAACCTGTGCCAAGTTCAATGTTCCACTTTACTGGGCAGCTCCAGCTCCAAAGCCCTTGGCCATCCTACTAGTCTATCATTTCTTCCGCTTCTTAGCATTGCTACGTTCCCCATGCTTACACACACACACACACACACACACACACACACACACACACACACACACACACACACACACACGTGTATACACACACACATGCACACACACTAAGGAAGTTTAAAATAAATGGATATTTTACATAAAAAGCAAATGGGATTCTTGCCTTATCTTAGAGTAAATTAACCTGATGCTCTCATGATTTTACTGCAGCTGAAGATGATGTTCTCGTTTTCTGCAGTCCTCACCGATCCCTTGTAATCACATCTTTACATTTCCAGGTTAGTTTCTGTCTCAGTTGGTGTTGCAGTTCTGAGATTTCTGTGTCTAATGAGTGTAATGACTGTTCTAGGTATTAGTGTAAAACTTTCCCCCCATTATTCAGTTGTTAATACCTGAAGACGTCTCTGCTTCATGGTTTAATTTTTTCTTATTTGAAAGGCAGGAATGTGAGGGAATGGGTAGGAGAGAGTCCGCAGAAGGAAGGAAAGGAGAGCGATGGAGAGGGAAAGGAGAAGGGGAGAGTGAGGACAGGGTAGGGGAACAGAATGAGATCCTACCTAATAGCTTGTGTTCCAGGTATTGTCTGGGAGGCTAAAGCTGGGAGCCCAACGTATTTCAAATCTCCTACATTGGGAAGCAGCAACTCAATTTCTTGAGCCATCACTGTTGCCTGCCAGAGTCTGAATTACTGCGAGTTGAAGTCAGGAGAGGGAACAGGGAATTGAACTCAGACACTTCAATAAAGGAGGCAGGCATCTTAACCATTCATTTTTGAATGTCCATAGAAGCTTTATTAGGTAGTCAATGACTATGGATTACATAGTAACTGAGATCAATCCTGCAGTCAGCATATCTTGGCTCTGTATTGACATGCTGTGTGATCTTCCAGATATCCTTCCATTTAGGGATATCAATTACTTTGTCTCTGGAAAAAAAAATGGGAAGCTAGTAGATCATAATTTTCACAGTAGAATTGTACAATTCAAGGGTTCTTTGAAGTGGTCTTTTTTCAAGTTTTATATATTTGCCTGCTGGATTAGAATATCCCCAATCCCTCCTCCATTAAGGACAAGTGGAGAATTATTCCAACTATAGTTTTGAAAAGGCAGACAAAAGAGGTTGTCAAGGAAAGCAATACTTGACACATTGTAAATGAGATTTTAAACTCATTTTTAGACAATGTTCTTTTGATGTGCCTTTGTCTAAATCCTTGTTTCAGGGCTCTTGTTTCAGACTTGATTTAGTCTTAACAATACGGTAAGGGCCAAGCAAGTCCATCTCCCGATTTTGCTACACAAAAGGGGCGAACAGAGGAAACTCAGGACGGAGAATCCCAAGTCAGGTGCGCTTTATCTTCCACAGAGAGTGGCAACTCTACAGCTTGAAAGGTAATAATGGCAATGAGTTCTGCTTTGTGACCAGGAGGGCTATCAGAATTTGAACACCATCATTTTGTGAGGTCAGTTACTGGGGGACAAATGTTCCTGGTCGTCTTAAGGAGCTTCCAAGCCTACATTCTGTTTCCCTTGAGTAGAAACCTCAAGGAAGTGAAGCAATTTCCTTCTTAAAATGTATCACTAGAAAGATATTGAGTGTGAAATTATAAACATGAGTACAAAAGGTCACATTATTATTGACCACCAGCAACAACTTCACACATGCGAACGATGCACTTAGCATACAATTTGGAGGAGGCGGTTTGATATTTTGCCCTCTCACCTTACCATTTCCTGCTTTCACCATAATATCACTGAGTGTCATCTCTATCTCCAAGCATACGCTTTTGCTGAGATCATAAACCTAGATGCAAACAAAAATTCTACTTCGTCGCATTCCAGTGGCCTATTGAACCTGATTGTTCTTTGCTCGGACCTAATCAGCATTTGCTAGGATGCCTGCACTGTGCTCCATGGGATGTTCAGCGAGGTCCCCATCTTCTGCCCGCTAGTGCCAATAGCATTCCTCTAATTCCAAATTAAACAACCAAAATTTCTGCCAACATTGCCAGATGTCTCCTGGGATGAATGTTGCCACAGGATGAGAATAAGCAACACCGTCTGAATGTCCTGGAATAAAATCCCAGAAGTCTTAGGAAGGAGGAGCAAAGTACCTCCTTGTCAGAAGGAGGCAGGGAGCTAGTGTAAATTGGGCATCTATTGGATTCCCCTTGGTAATCTGCTTGCCTCCGGAGAATGGATTATGATCTGCAATTTGGCATCTGGTGATATATTAAAAGAGGCATGAAATTATGGTGGTGGAATGTATATACCTAAATGTTCATTTTTCTCAAACCTATTTAGTAATCAAAATTGTGCGACATGGCATGCTTTTACCAGTAACAGTATGTGGGTGACTGGAATGGCTTAGGTGAGTGGCTTTAAGACTTGGGGTTTTGTTGAGCACAAGGCAACATGATATTTTGACCTTGGCATGTCACATACTTTAGGGGACCTTTATCTTTGGACAATTGATTCTGAGCAAAGATGGCCCATATTGGCCTTGGCAGGTTTTGGCTAGTTGGGGGTTTAAAATACAAGCTGATGTAGCTCAGTTGTAAACTGTATCCTGATTTGGGACTGCAAGGGAAACACAAATGGATTAGTTCTTTGAACATTGATAGGAAAATATTTGCTTCTTATGCCATGATTTTCAGTAAGGTTTTCTGAGTGGGACTTTGAACTGCACAGATTAAGTTCCAGATAGACTCTCCTAGTGAATTTCAAACTTTCCAGGAAGGCCTAAACTAACAGCCAGATTGGCTACCTGGAATTCCATTCTCCTTTAGCTGTCTTGAATTGCATTCTTTGCTAATTAAGAGTGCATTGCTAATTTATGAGACTCGTCCACATGTCTTCCCATGTATCCGGCCCACCACCATGTCTCTTTAGTTTCGGAATGCATATGACTTTGTTTGCTGCACAAATTTCAACTTATTTATAAAGACCTTAACTGTTATTCTATCCATATGAAGCAGGGCAATTTTGATAATTACGAAAAAAAATTATATTGGCTCTTAAAAACAGGATACACTTTCTTAAAAGTAGAGAAACAACTCAATGAATTATTTGCAAAACTAAGGGCTATGAAAGTAATTAAAGAAGTCTAAACATGAACAAATATATTTCTTGGAAGCATAGTTCCAAGAAATGGCTTGGAAATACATTCCATTTTAGCTGCACATTCAGAAGGGAGAAAGGAGAGATGAAGGGACAAGGCAAGGCAGTGGATTTGGTTGATGATGGCTGCCCAGGGCACTGGAGACTAGGGTCTGGTCTGCCCTGCCCCCACATCTCCTAGGCTCCAGCCTGTAACAGGAGGAGGGGCCACAGGAGCCAGTTACGTCACCTACCTGGCGGGATTCCAGGTGACCAATGGCACACCTGAATGGACATTCCTTGCATAGTTGGGGCACAGACAGTCCCTTTGCCTCCCCACGTGTCTAGAGGAGTATAAAACTCCTCCACACGTATCTCAGACGCCCTTTTCGCTTCCCTCTTCCTTCCCCTCTGCGCGAAGGGGGCCCAGGAGCGGATTTTCCAATAAAGCTTCCATCTCAACTCTGAACAACTTGCCGATATTATTTCACCAAGCGGGCGGGCGGTCGGTGGCCATCATCTAACAGTTGAGAAAGAAACATTTTTAAAAATTTTTAAATTCTAAGTTCATAGAAGACATTCTAGACTGATACGAAGAGAAAATGATGTTAAATCTTCAAACAAAATTTTTTAAAGCAAAGGATATACTTGCAGGTCTCAAACCTTTTAAAGAAAATATATGAAATAGAGGGATTATTTTATTTCTCACAAAGGACATCTTAGATCCAGAAACTTCTAATAGAGAAGAAAACTGAGCTATTAAGGAGTAGATCAAATAGACTCTTCCACAAAGAACAGAATTCAGAAAATCGCTGAATGAACCACACTGTCAATAATAGGAGCAAACCTGTAAAGTTAAAGTCAGCACACTTGGGGAAACCCCTTGAAGAAAAGATAATTTTTGAAAATTGTTTCACTGTAAACAAAATGTACCTATTTGAGAATGGAAAACAAGTTTGTGGTAGAAACGTAGGGATTATTTGATGATATTTCAGGGTGAAGGTGAATGTCAGTGGGCTTGGAGGGGTCACCTGTGCCTTGAAAGAATAGACTTCAGGGAATCTGACATCATGCACACATGGCAAGGCACGGACAGACTGAGATCCTTTAAGGAGGCTGAGCAGAATTCTCTGCCTGATTTGAATGCTTCTCCAATGGAAGACTAAACCCCATGTGATCATCTGCTTGGGGAAGTACAGGTGGAAACAACTGTGTGAATAGAAGAAGCTTTTTCTAGTCTCATAAACTTCATATTTCTATTTGTAGCAGATGACAATGACAATATGACAAAATCTAAGGAACTATCTAATAAAAATAAAATCTGAGCCAAGGGAAGGATAAAGTGAAGATTCTTGAAAGCAGCAAGTACTGCTGGTTCCACCTAGATAAATTAGTAAGAATTATTTGAAAATCAAGTAAAATGTTAAGGCTAATCTAGTTTTCTCAAAGGAGGAGGCCAATATCAAAAGTGAAATAGTAGGATAATATATGCAATGTCAGTGTATGCAATGTCAAGATCTTAAATGTTCAGAACCTTCAGGAAGACAGTGTCTTGGAGAACACACATAATGCTTTTTATTGGGTTCTGAAATATAGACTTTTAACATATTCACAGAAGCATCAGTTGAATCAACTGCAGGTGATTCTGCAGCTGAACAAATGTAACCACCAATTGAAATCCTGTCTCAGTGTGTTGATTCCATTAGCCTCAAAAGAATATGCAAAAAGTAGTGACAGTAGCCATTATTCTTGAGCCCAGGAGGCTTGTCAGTGCAAAGCCACAGCATCGAGCAGATTCTAAGGGGAGATGCAAGTAAAGGAATTTTCAATACGCTGAACATGATCTAATCAGCCTGGTCACTGGAGACCCTGCACAGCAGATTCTAAACTTTGCAAGGAAATAGCACCATTGCAATATGTCCAGGTAAGCAGCTGTTAGGCAGTTGCAGAAGAAAATTATTCCATAGAGAGATCATAGTGCCTGTATGAGGCAGAAGACACATGTAGGAAAACTGGAAGAAGTTCCTAGTTTCCAGCTTTAGATCAGCCCAACTCGGGACCATCTCTTTCTCTCTATCTCTAGATAGATAGATAGATAGATAGATAGATAGATAGATAGATAGATAGATAGATAGATAGATAGATAGAAAACTCCCTCTGACTTTCAAGTGCAAAGATAAACCTTTTTTTAAAGGAGGGGGCATGGGACAAATGTCTCATGTGAAGGATTACAGTACTGATGAATTAAAATAATGATTGCAGAAGAGGGGATGCATATTAGTCAGCCTTTTATCATCATCACTAAATACCTAAGATGAAACATTTAGAAAGGAAGGTCTATTTGGGCTGACACTCTGGAGTTTCCCAGGGCAGGTCCCACTATGTAAGTGTGTGGGGGAGGCTGGAGGATGGCAACGGCTGAGCAGGGCCAGCCAGGAAACAGAGTCAGCTGTGGGGCCCGACAATGGCCTACACAGACAACCTTCTCCTTAGAACAGCATTGCAGGACTAGCTCCCAGCAGCCATGGGCCTCTGGTAGGTCCAGCTCCTGCATATTCTGATTGGATCAAGTCCAGTGCCTGCCACTCATTCCTGAAGTCCTGAACTGTTAACATAAGATTGAGGGACCAAGCCTGTAACACATGGGAATTTTGGTGAACACACAAATTTATATTAAACCACAATTGTGTGAAACTGAGTATGCTTTAACAACAACAACAACAAAGTTTAAAATGGGAACCTTAAAGCATCACAGGAAAAACAGCTATTCATATTCATGGTAAATACTGAACAAATTGGGCTGAGGAAAGGAAAGGTCTTACTGAAATCAGTCCATTAATAGCTATGTATTGTACCGATTCTTCATAGCTACGTAGCATTTTGTCCTGAAATTTCACAACTTGAAACATTAACATTTCAATTGTTTTCACAATTCTGTGGGTTGGCTGGGCAGCTCTTTCTGCAGGTGTCAGTGCAGGCATGCCAGGCAGCTATGCTGTTGGCTGGAGCTTGTGCTCAGTGGGGGTAGCCGGGATGGCTGGGTTTTGATTTCTGGGCCCTTGTTTATCCTTAGGAAGCCTTAGTTGAGCTTCTTTCCAGTATGGTGAGCTCAGGATTCCAGGCACTTAAAGGTGACAGCTGCAAGGCTTCTTGGGGCCTAGCTAGGGCACATGTACCCTATCACGCCATATTCTGTTTGTTGAAGCATGCCACAGGAAACTCCTACTCCAGAGCTCTAGCCAAAGCACAGGGAAACAAAAACTAATGCCAAGCATCTGAATTAAAGTCTCCTGGCTAATCTATGTCCTATTACTTTCACCTCCTGGTTTATTCCCAGTTTGAGGGCTACTAAGATCAGCCATGTAGGGTATGGATTCTTCTTCTTCTTTACCTTCACAAATTTTTCTTTTTTTTTTTTGTAGTATATATATTTTAAAATTCATTTATCTGAAAGTGTTAGAGAGACAGGGACATTCAGAAAGAAAGAGATCTTTCATCCACTGGTTCCCTCCCCTGATGGCAGTGTCTGCTAGCACTAGACAAGGCCGAAGCCAAGAGCCAGGAGCTTCATCTGGCTCTCCCATGTGGAACATAGGGGCACAAACACTCGGACCATCTTCCACATTTTTTCCAGGCCTTTAGCAGGGAGCTGGATCAGAAGTGGGGCAGCCAAAACATGCAACAGCACCCATATGGGAGGGTGGCTTTGCAGGTGGTGGCTTTACCCAGACAACGTCAGCCTCCAGAGTATTCATTTTGTTTTGTCGTCCTTGTCATTTATCTTCCCATGTTGTTTTAGTCTGTTTTCAGTACATTTTAGAACACAACGTATTCTTCAGTTTTATCTGCCCAAAGATGTGCTTTGTAGAAAACTGTTTTGCTCCAATATGACTGTCCAGCTGAAAAGCTGTCCTTTTGAAGTTTATTTTTAGCCTCTTTCTTTGCTGGCTTTCCTATTTTATAAATCATCTGCCTTGTTCTTGGTAATCCCCCTCCTACCAACGAAGCACATGCTTTAACAACTTGCTGAAAAAATAGGATGCACACAGGGCTAATGTTTTACGCCAAGCATATCTGTACAAAAATCTCCTGGGGTCACGTGACATATCTGAGTGCCTGGGTTCCAACACCAGCTCCGCTCCTGCTTCCAGCTTACTGCAGAAGTGAACCCTGGGAGAGACGAGGCGAGGACTCAGATGGATGGTCCTCCTGACCCATGCGGAGGCCAAGATTGCATTTCCTGTTCTCGGCTTTGACCTGGAGTGTAGGTTTTGGCAAGTGAATCAATGGGTGAAAGATCTCTAACTGTATCCATCTCTGTGTCTAATGAATAAATCTCTTGCCCCTGTGCATACATTTTTTAAAAACCCATATTTCTATATTAAATAATTTATATGTGGTTAAAGCATTGTCTTGCTGTCCCCTGTCTTTCAGTATTGCTCTGGAGAAAGCTGTTTTGTTTCTGATGTTAATCAGTCCTCTGAGACATTTTAGAATTTCCCCTTCACCCTCTGTTTTCTGAAATTGTAGGTCGTTTTATCCACCCATTGTATTTGGCATTCAATAGATAAACTCAATTTGAAAAATCTGATATTTTTTAATTATTGGAAAATTTTCACTTCTTTCTGTTCTTTGCTATCCTCAAAGAAGTAATAAACTACCTAGCTTAGAACAATGCAATGTCTATTCTCTTAGATAAGTTATTTGCTTTTTCTCAATTTCTGGGAAGTATCTTTAATGTTATTGTTTAATCCTTCTCCTGACTATTCCATTGTTATTGAAGTTGGATTTCTGTGAGTCCAGAACAGTAAGGATGAAGGAAACCAGATTTTAGATGATTATTTGATTTTTTTCTTCTTTAATTTCATATATTCAATTACATTAGTAAGTTTTCTAAATGCAAACTAGTACTGGTTCTTCAACTTATGTATATTTGCAATTATTTGTTCAGAGTCTTGTCTCTTGATTAACAAAGGTGTGCAGTTTTTTTCCTTGTGCTATTATCTGTCCAGAGCTGCAAAGTACAAGGCAAGAGTGCTTTGCCTTTGGGGGCAAAAGTTTAACAAGTCAAAAGCAAAATCTAAGCCTAGGTATTTTTGGCAGCCAAATAAAAGAATTTATGGAGTGGGTGTTCGGGACTCCCAGCCCTTACTGGGGTGCCTAGGTCCCTGCTTTAGATCTCAGCTCCCCATGAGTGTGTAAGTGGTGGAACATCAGAACGTGGCTCAAGTCCTTGGATTCTATTATCCACATGAGAGACCTGGACTCTCTCACCTCCAGGCTGCTAGTTCAGCCTGTCTAAATCCCAGCTGCCACAAGCATTGAGGAATGAACAGCAGATGACTTGGGAGTTCTTTCTGTCTCTAGTTCTCTCTCTCTCGCTCTCATTCTCACATTTTTGTGCATGCAACCTCTGATTTTTGAAATCATGACATCTGAAACTCTCAACCTTCTCATTTCTGAAATATTCATGATTTTCCAATTTCTTTGATTAATAAGGATTTGTTGGTCCTATAGTAAGTTTTTTTTATTTCACCCAATTTTGCTCTAGTTGCCATTTTAAAAATGTTTTCTTTTTATTTTTATGTTTTTTCCTATTCTTTTATAATATATTGAATTTGAATGAATAGCTGACTCAGTGATTAATTTTTGTGTATCAGGTTTTCATTATTCCACATTTTAACATTACATTAAACATTCACTTCAAAGATGTTTTTGGAAATAATTCTCATGCTCACTTATTAGAAGAATCAATAGTGCTAGTGTCCAGATTACCGAAATGTTGATTTATAGATTCAACATAGCATCTATCAAATACAAATAGTGTTTCTCACACAATATCCATCAAAATATCAATAATAGTCTTCACACAGCTAGATGAAATAATGCAAAATATCATAAGAAGCACAAAAACCTTTCAACAGCCAAGCAGTTTTGAATAAAAAGAAGAAAGTTGGATACATCACAATACCAGAGTCCAAGATATACTGCAAAGCTATTGTAACTGAAATAGCACGGTGCTGCCATAAACAGACACAGAACGATGTGACAAATATAGACACCAGCAATTAATCCACATGTACAGTTCTACTAGTGTTTGACAAAGGGGCAAAACACTGGAGGATTCTTGATACTTATTTTACTCTTTGTCTTATCCTCTGACTTCCTTGTAATTGTAGTTTTAAATCTTTTTTTTTAAAGATTTATTTTTTATTACTTTTTCATTGGAAAGGCGGATATACAGAGAGGAGAGACAGAGAGGAAGATCTTCCATCCAATGATTCACTCCCCAAGTGAGCACAATGGCCAATGCTATGCCGATCCGAAGCCAGGAGCCTCTTCCAGGTCTCCCACGCGGGTGCAGGGTCCCAAAGCTTTGGGCCATCCTTGACTGCTTTCCTGGGCCACAGGCAGGGAGCTGGATGGGAAGCGGGGCTGTCGGGATAGAACCAGCGCCCATATGGGATCCTGGTGGGTGCAAGGTGAGGACCTTAATCACTTGCACCACCGCACCAGGCCCTTGTAGTTTTAAATCTTATAACATGTATTTTTATGTCACTTTTAATTTGAAATCAATTTCAGAGTGGTCAAACATATGGTTTGTTATTAATGTCTTCAACTGTGTTGAGAGTCTTTCATTTATCCTAGCCTGTCTTCATGAGTAAATGCAGAAAAATGGATAGTCACAGTGACTGTGTGGTAATATTCAGGAAATACCCACTCTTAGCATAAGGCTGGCCAGTGAAAGGTCTTCTGGCTATGTGCACATAAACCCGTCTCAGCGGTTGAGAGATAACTTAAACTGATGCAGCACTGTTCAGAATTATTTTGCTTTCAGGCGAAAGCTCTTAACTTTTTCTTATCGAACTCTTAAAGCAGCAGATATTTTGTAAACTGTTTTTGCTAGAATACAGATTCAGAGGAGGTGTTGGGGAGGTAACAGTTTTCTGTGCTAGCGTATTAATCTGGTTCTTCACCAGACTGATGAATCTTGAGCCTTAGATCTTGGGCACATTGTAGTGAGTTGATCTGGACAGCTTGGGAAGAGACCAGCCTCTGAAAACAAACATGCTACTTTCAGAAGTCTTTTCTGTGCACAGGGATTGGGGACGAAAGTGTTTTCCAAACTCACTGTAGGGTTATATCAAATATCTACACTTTTATGTTATTCTGTTCTCCCCAAGACATGTTTTTTCCTTGCAGAAAACACTACATGGTAAGTAAACTTGCAGCAATCTTAGTCGACTTCTCAAGATGACACCGGAAGTCAGTGATTACTTTTCTGCTGCATCTGGATCGAATTGTTTCTCACTGCCGAAACTAAGCTTTTCAGGACAGCTCTGTTCTGTCTCTTTCTTTTATTCTTCCCCATAATTCCTAGCACATTCATGACTCAACAAAGGCTGGATGAGTGGCTATGACTTAATTCCATATATTCCCAAAAGAGGCATGAGAAAATGAACTCTGACTAAACCTTCTATAAAAGGAACATTTGGGGAATATACTTGTTAAAAGGCACGCCGGAGTACTTCTTTCTCCAAGGCACAGGCAAAGCCTTGAAGCCAGTTGCATATCAGAAATGGCATCCATTAATCCCTTTGCCAAGCAGCATAAAGAGGCCCTTCAAAGGAGTTGCCCTTAAGAATGAAGTCATGGTTTAATGTTTTAGTTTATAGCACCTTCCTGTTAGAAGGCAGCACCTGCAGCAAACTGACAGAGTCCCTGCTTCTGGAAGTGGACTGGGTAATGATCCTGATGACATTTACAGTCCAGCATTTCAAGAATTAATTTACAATGAAAACGATTCTTAGTGCAGTGAATACATCATTGCAGTGAAAGACTGACTTCTGGTTTATCAGCTATAAACTATGCAGCCCGGCTTAAGTCCTTTAGGAGGCGAGCGTTGCACACATTACTCACGTTTATTTGGGGTTCATAACTCACCGGGATCAGGCTTGAAATATGAACATGTATGCCACAATAATAAAATAAAGGAGTGAAAACCTAGGAAGGGATTAGGAGGGAGCTGAACACGATGGCAGGATGTGTTCCAGGTGGCTTTTGTCTCTCATATTTTTAAAGAAATACATTCTCAGGGTTACATCAAATACACATCAATTACTACATCATTTCTCATGTTCATGTGTTATTAATGCACAGAGAACAGATTTCATGTAGTTCGTAGTTATAATTCTAACAATAATTTTCTCTCTTCCTTCTTTTTCTTTCTTTTCTTCCTTTCTTCCTTCCCTCCTCCCTTCTTTCTTC
Source organism: Ochotona curzoniae (assembly GCF_017591425.1). Classification (NCBI taxonomy): domain Eukaryota; kingdom Metazoa; phylum Chordata; class Mammalia; order Lagomorpha; family Ochotonidae; genus Ochotona; species Ochotona curzoniae. Next base: position 20,452,697 of record NW_024464920.1, read on the forward strand.
CTTCTTTCCTTCTTTCTCATTCTCTTCCTTCCTTCCTTTTTTCCTTCCTTCATCTTCTTCTCCCCTCTCCTGCTATTTTTTGGTTTGTTTAAATTGGGCCCACAAAGCATCTTTCACTACAATCCCTTGCAGGGTCTCACCTAAACATTTGATTCACTGATCTTCCTTCATTGCTAGCTTATATAAGGCCATCATTTTCTTTCTTTTTCTTTTTAAGATTTATTTATTTCTATAGGAAAGGCAGATTTACAGAGAAAAGGAGAGACAGAGAGAAAGATCTTCTATTTGCTTGTTCACTCCCCAATGGCCACAACAGTCAGAGCTGAGCCAATCTGAAACCAGGAACCAGGAGATTATTTTGGGTTTCCCACAGAGGTGCAGGGTCCTAAGTCTTTGGGTCATCCTCCACTGATTTCCCAGACCACAAGCAGGGAGCTGGATGGGAACTGTGGCAGCCAGGATATAAACTGGTGCCCATATGGGATCCCAGTGCATGCAAGGAGATGTTTCAGCTACTGAGCCATTGTGCCAGGCACCCATCATTTTCAACAGAATTTTTTCTAAAAGTTTTAGGAACACTCATACGAAGTCACTATCTTCATGCTCTTTGATAAATTTTATTAAAACTTTACAAATCATTCATTGTTAACCTTTAGTGAAGACTGAAGATTTTGTAAAACTTCTAAAACATTCTACAAATGGATGGATTAAAAAAAAAAACTAGAGATACACTGTTAACAGCAATAATATACTAGGAATAAATTCATAAATGTTGATGAAATTTTGTTATATAACATACCTCTGTCTTAAAATTGTGAAAGGTATTAAAAACTCGGGGAAGAGAATTCAAATAAGCTATTATGTTGTTGTATAATCTAAAGCCTAACGTTCTATAAAAGGCTGAGCAATAGAGCTACATTAGTCTACATTAGTGTCCCATTAGTCTACATATTCTTGGTCCTAAAATAGACTTGGGATAAGTTCTTTGACTGAAATTAATATTTGTGACTTTAAATTAGCATGGTATTTTTCAATAAATGCCTGCATATAAATTATATAGTTGGTTTGAAACACTTCTATAAGAGCTTATCTGAATGATACTTGGGACATTAAGGAAAAAAAAAAAACATTTCAGTGAACTGTCTCAAAGCCTTTGGTCAGAGAACTGAAAGAGTAATATTTATGAAGCATCCCAGTACCCACCAGCTACAGCCTCTTCCCTTCCAAACCATTCTTTCTGGATACAGAGAGGTTCCAGGCATCCCCATAGAAACCACACAGGAAACATTAGAGTTGTTTTAAAGAGTTGAGTAAAAAAGCAATCACAGATTGGAAAATATTGACGTAAGAAAAGTGTGCATCAAGTTTCTTTACATTGCTTGGTTTCCAACATGGAAACATACATTTGGAAAGCTTACAAAAAATTTAAAAGTAAAAAATACTGAGGCGGGCCCGGCGTGGTGGTGCAATGGTTAAGGTCCTCGCCTTGCACGCCCGGGATCCCATATGGGCACCGGTTCTAATCCCGGCAGCCCACTTCCCATCCAGCTCCCTGCCTGTGTCCCGGGAAAGCAGTCAGGGCAGCCCAAAGCTTTGGGACCCTGCACCTGCGTGGGAGATCCGTAAGAGGCTCCTGGCTTCGGATCGGCATAGCATTGGCCATTGTGCTCACTTGGGGAGTGAATCATCGGAGGGAAGATCTTCCTCTCTGTCTCTCCTCTCTGTATATCAGCCTTTCCAATAAAAAATAATAAAAATAAATTAAAAAAAATACTGAGGCAATTACATCCATAGTGTACTCATCCAAATGCAATAGGAAATGGCTGGGGTGAATAAAAATAATATGTGAAAGGGCACTCCAGAGAATGGCAATACTTTTGACTGACCCTTTACTGGAAGCCAATATATACAATAATTGAAATTAGCACTCATAAAAATAGAAACTTTTCCTATAACTTACCAGCAAGTGATATGGCTCAGTGAGTAAAGCTAGCATGGACATTCCAACGATACTCAGCCCTTCATCAGTGTTTCCAAGTGCCACACTAAATATAACACATGAAACCTAATAGCCTTAATTTTATAAATCAACCTCCGGAGAGGATTAGACTAACAATCAGAAACCTTCACCGCCTAGCGTCAGTGAACCCTAAGAAATGAGATGGCACTTTTCCTTTGTAATTCATTGATTTAAAGGGCGAGGACTTTGCCTATCACTATAGTAAGGTGGCATAACCTTTGTGTTTTTCAGTATTGGTAGGTTCCTATGATTATTCCAGCATTAGTGACAGATTCATTTGAAGGCATAATGTTTGCTGAAATTAAAAATGGATGCATTCTATATATGTATTTTGGTTGGAATGTATAATGATTCAGTCTCTTTAAAGAACAAGTTTCAATTGTAAGCAAAGTAATAAATGTATATATACAGCATGAAAAGAGATAAATTTAATATGTTGGAAAATATGTCTCAGAACACTCTTGCCCAGAATTTTGTATGAATTCTACCAGTCGTATAGATACAAGTAACTTTCTCTATGTGCTAGACACTAACTTCAGAGTTTATGTGAAAGTACCCCCAGCACAACTTGAGGAGGTGAGCCCTGAGCATCCTATGCTGTGACTCAGCCAAATACAGTGCAGAGTGGGAAAGTAGCATAATCCATGTATCATGGAAGAGTGGCTTGAGACACAGGTACCTCATATTGCAGGGCCTGGTTCAATCCCAGCCATTCTGCTTGCAAATGCACACCACTACCATCATCCCCCAACGGAAGCAGTCCATAATGACTCAATTACTTGGTCCTGCCACAAATGTAGGAGACTTGGATGGAGTTTCTGGTTCCTGGATTTGGTTCAGTATAACCCTAGCTGTTGGCATCTGGAGAGTGAACCAGTGGATGGAAGATCTCTCTCTCTCTTCCTTTCCGTCTTTCTGTGCCTATTTCTCTCCTACCCTTTCCTGCCTCTCTTGCCTTTCAAAATAAATAGATAATAAACAAAATGCTTAAAGAATAAAACTTGATTTATTTACTCACAACTAGAATTTGCTCAGTAACAGAAATATGTATTTTGTTGTCAAAAAGGATCCCAGTGACTTGATTGCTGTTACGGAATACTTAACCTTTCTGTCTTGGCCAAAAATCTAATTTGAGCAGTTTGACTTTGATGCTCTATTTTTGATTAGGTAAGCCGGTCATCCTGTTTGACATTGTTGTGTGAAGTTGCTATGCTCACTGTACCCAGCTGTCACGTTCCAGGCCAGAAGTGGGTGAAAAGGATTCTTGTGTATACATCATTCTGGATGCTTTGGCTTTGAGTTGGCAATATGTCCATAGGGGAAAACTCCATCCTTCCAGCATACAAAGTCTGAAAATGTTCCAAAATTCTCTAAGCCACTTTACAAAAAGTTTATGCTGTTCAAGTGTTGGCAGACTATTTTCTTACGCAATTATTTATAACTCCATGATTAAGCCTGATTGTAAGGAAACGTCTTTGTAACAGCTATTCATTACTTCATGTTAAATTGGTTCTAAATTTGTAGGAGGCCATTCACTTTCTATATCCTGTCTTTCTAAAAGAGATTATCAGGATAGATTTTATTATCTACAATTAAATATGGAAGGAAATTTGCATTTCTCCAATAGAAGAGCTACACATCCAGAAAAATCAACATGAAAAATAGAAATTCATTCCGTGAATATTTATTTTATACCCTTTATGTGCTTAAATAAAGCCTAGATACTAGGAATTCAGAGAATGCGTTTGCTTTGAGGAATTGCATAACCTAGTTCAAAATCTCTCAATCATACTTTGAACAACCTTTAACCACAATTTAGGTGCGCCTCAACATTTTTTAGCAACTGAAATTAGTAATTTTGGGCTTAAGCATATAAGAAAAAGTCATTATTACCACTTTTTCCCCCCAATTTCTGTTGTTCTTTTCCAGGAACTACAGTACAAGCTAATGTTTCAAAAACAGGCATAAGCAATCAGTAATAATTTCAAGAGAAAATATATAGCCCTGTCCTCAAAGCAACCAATCACTATATCAGCACACAAAAACACCCATTTAGTCATGTATTTTACCTGAAACTTTCACTCCACAACAAATCAGATTAGCATACAAGTGGGCATATTTTCAATGATAAAGTAACGCTCTCGTTCTCCGGTTAGATTTAATTTTTGGAAATATTGTTTCAGATAATAACTTTTTATATTACTACCTTTAGTTATGATTTTAGCAAAATGGAGGTTCTACAATTTAGTATTACTTAGGATTCACTTTTCAGTGAAATGAATATGGTAATACAGTGCTTCATTTTTTACACATTTTAACTGAGCACCAAACTACTAACAGAAGGAAAGTGTTCACATTTAGTTGTCTGTAATATACTTACAAAAACTTAGCTGTTGTGAAAAAATATATATATATAATAGCTGCTTGGAAAACTGTAATGGTATAAGCTTCAGACACCCAATCCAATGGAAATTCTGTGAGTAAAGACAGCAAATTACAACCCATCTCTGATAATATGAAGTTTCACTTTCTTCACTTACTACTTTTCATTTGTTTTGCCAGTTCCCTGGTATAGCATTTGACTTTTAGCAACCTGATTAACCATCTTCTAGTAAAAAGGCAAAGAGTAGTAATTGATACATGGTCAGGCTGAGTTAACTCCAACGCCCGTCAATGTTAAAAGTCTCTGAGTGTTTGATGATGACGTATCATGTAACCTTAACATCTGGATGGATGAATTTTACTCTTGTATCCAGATGTCTGGCATCATGCAGACGCAATCTCAGGAATTGAATCAGTCAACAGCAATCATTGAGAATCGCCTTTCTGCAGAATAACTCCATGAGAGGCAGTAGACATCAGTTCACACATGGCCTATTACAAAATACTTTTAATTAGTCCTCCTGACTGCTCTCCCCCATTTCAATCTACCAGAACACTAAACAACATTTAAAAAAAAAAATCACAGTTGTCAGATCCAAACACTTGCCTTGCCTCAAGTTTCTACTGTGCTCTGATTGGTTCCCAGGGTTGTAATATGAGTGTATCCAAGAATCCCACATGTAAACTGATGATTGCCACACACACTTTATGTGTGAACCCTTCCTCAGCAATAACTTGGATTTGGTAACACCTAGATCCTTGTGCTGCTTTTATGCTTCTTACATATAATACACATCAGGCAGATGTAGGCACACAGTGACCACTCCATGAATGGATAGAATTACTTTTGTCTACTAATGTTCACATGAACAATGCACATAAAACCCAATTTCTAGGAAAAAATAGTGGTTGCTAATAAATGTCCTGTTTTAAACTCCATAGAACCAAAATTTCCTTGATTGTAAAATCAGAATGAGTGCTAAGATATCCAATTTGAAAACCTTCTGGGTAAAAATAAGAATCCTGTTCCAGTAAGTGGAGGGAAAGACTGTAAAACTCAGACTGATTTTGGTTCTCCTTATCAACTGATAATTCCTAAGAAAAGGAGGCTGTGGATGAGATCGTACTAGAAACGTCCTTGTGTCTGAAATAGGCAGGAGGGAAGCTGCAGAAGTTAAAAAAAAAGTTCACAATAAACTATAGAAGTGTCCACACATGAAAATCCTCCTACACAAATATACAAACGTTGGTTGGTATAGCAGAATTCAATACAAGAAATCAACACCAAACAAAAATTTCAGATAGACATTAGAAAATGATGTCCAGAATTTCTGTGAATAAAAGGGTTTCAAAATAAGAGTAGCTCCCACAGTGACAAAATTGTTTAGCCATATCAATTCACTAATTGAATTGTGTCCTAATATAAACAGATACATAGATACACACGTATATAAATGAAACAGGCAAATGCATAAAACACTCCCATGACCTCAGATGTGTGGGGCTTTCTTCTCACACCAAGCAAGTGATTCTTCAGCAGTGGAAATGTCCTCTAATTCAACTTCAGGACAATTTGCTTGGATTCCAGAGAGTGAAAGCTCAGAGCTACAAGACTCGCCCAAAGTTCCAATGTCAATCACAAGCTCCAGATTGTCTTGCTTCTGGTCAACTGGCTATACACTTCTGGGTTACATAGCTTGTTCCAGTGGCTCACAGCATTCAGGGAAGCCCTTTCCTTGTATCTACTGGATTGTTACAAAGAATCTACATAGTTTACATAGGAAAAGGTGCAAAGGGTAAACGTGGGAAGGGCTGTGGAGCTTCCGTGCCCTTGTCAGCAATATCACCCTCAGGCACATTCATGTATTTAGTTAGTTGAAAACTCTCCAAACCCTGTCTTTTTGAGTTATTTTGGAAGCTTCACAATGGGAGAACCAAGTAGTAAGAGTCACAGAGATGAATGTACAATTTTAAGTATGAAACATACTACAGAGAAGATAGAAGATACCATGGAACATTAGAGGGTTTAAGGAAAACATTTTTGTTGCCTGAGTTGAGACCCAAAACAAGAATAACAACTGATTAAATGAAGTAGAGGGGGAAAGAACATTGCAGAAGGGAACCTTGGTGGGAGCCTGCTAATAGATGAAAGTCTCATTTGGGGCATGCATTTGGTGGAGCTTGGAACACAAGCATGCCATATTGAAGTGCCTTGGTGCAGGTCTTGGCATGGCTTCTTATTTCAGATTCCTGCAAATGCATAACTTGGATAGCCACAGTTCAGAGATCAAAGTTTCCAATCACCGTAGTGTCCTTTATTGGTTCCTAAATTTTAAAGTATGGCCAAAAGCAGATATTTAGACATTTTAGAAACTGATAGCTCAATGACGCTTTTAGGAACACAGCTCTCTCATCATAGCTCTGCTTTTTACTGCATTGCTTACTGTGTATGCAGGTTTTCCTCTCCTGGAAAGAAGAAAACAGACAACCCAGAGTCAAAAATGTTGACAGTATCAACATAAAGAAGGATTTTTCCTTTCCTAACAGTTGTAGAAAAGCCAAGGACTAACACCTAATGAAAAATTTGGGTTTCTTACCCATCTGTGAAACAATCAGTTTGGCCATGGAAGATGATATACTCATGGTCAGAGCTAAATAATTTTTCTCTCTGCTCTAGAGTCAGCTGTACCATCAATCATCCCTGAATGACATTAGGAAAGTACAGGGACAGGAAAAAATTGGTTGTGGCCAGTATAAGTGGGACATCCAAACAATTAAAGGAGATAGGTCAAGCCAGAGTTTGGATCAAGAGTAGAGATTTGAGAGGTACTTATGAGAATAAAGTCATAGGGTTTTGTAATACTAGATGGTAAGGGAGATTAAAAGGGAGGAAATAGGAAAAATAACCTAACTTTTGTGTTTACACAATTGGTGGTGTCATTCACTGTGAGAGTTACTATCAGAACGAAGCCAGAGTTAGAGAGAGAGGGGAAAGAAGAAATATTTAATTTGGAATATATTGAGTTGAAGATGCCACTGAGACTTGTAAGAGATTTTAAAAAATGATGTTGAAAACACAAGGTTACTTTAAAAATGTGATGGTGGGATGGTCATTTATCCCAGCAATCATGATATTCATGTCTGACACCTAAGTGATTGTAGGGTGTTCAGGTACCAGCTCTGCCTCCTGACTCTAAGTTCCTTCTGATGCAAAGTCTAGAAGACAGTAGTGAAGGCTCAAGTCATGGGACTTCTGCCACTTACCTCGTGAGATCTGGATAGAGTACTCAGCTCCCATTCCATCCTCACCCGAGACCAAATGTTTGTGGAGTGAACCAATGCATGGGGAATCTCATTGTGTCTCTTGCACCCTGCCTGACACACAAATATGTTTTATTTTAAAATACAATGAGAAATGTTTATGTACTTTGAAGAACTCTGTATGGATTTTAAATAGTATTCCTCCCCAAAATATTCATATCTATAAATTCCACTTTTCCATGGACTTTTTGAGCAATACTCATATAGGATTAAAATGTCAGAAAACATCTGATTTAGGAGCCCACTATTTTTCTGTAAATGATGATAAACACAGAAGCCTCAGTGAATACAAATAAAGCCAGTACATACTAATCATGGTAGTAGATTGAATATAATACAAATTGGTTTCTATTTTTACCACTTCAACATGGAGCTTAGTTTGCTTCTCCTTGATTTTGGGATTGTTTCACTAACTTGCTGGAGCCAGTGAATGCAGCAGAAATAGTGTTCTGGGCTTTCTAGAACTGTCATAAGGGGTCCTGGGTTTTCCGCCTGAGTCTCCTGGAATACAGCCTGCAAAGAAGCATACATAGCTAACTAGCCGTGTGTCCTTGGGAAACTTATTAAATTTCTTGGGACTCAGTTTCCTTAAGAGCATAATGATAAGGACTCAGTAATTGCTAGTTTTTGATTTGTCATTATCTTCACTGATTTTATGTTGAAATGAATTAGCTAGTATAAATGGAGAGGTGGTTCATCCTATCCTTTTCTTTTATAGAGAAACATTTTTCTAAGGTTTTCAAGTAAAATCATTTTTAATGATAACTTATAAACGTATTACAACCAAATTACTAACCAACTAACATATTTATAATCAGAATCTAACAGGGAATAAATTTAGTGTGCTGTGCTTCAGGGTACAGTGTGGGAGAATTTGGTGATGATATTTTCAGTGACATTGCTATTTGAGTAGGGCTTCTCTGAAGTTACAAATAGATGCACTCTAATATCATTCCCAGGACAACTGCCTCCGCAATCAGAGAATTAAATTACCATGTTACTCTACTAACTGCTATAACCCCAAAGAGATAGGTTCAGGAAATACCACCTTCAGATTAAGTATTTGTAAGGATGGATTTTTTTTGGAGGAATTTATGTATATAATATAGCCACTAATTTTTTTTTCCTCACTGACACCATTCAAATGAAAGGAAAATGTGCAGAGATAATCAAGACAGCCAAGATATTCAGCAGCTTGCTTCCAAATCATGTTTCCCAAGCTCCATGGACTCACTGGACTCTGTGTTCGTATCTCAGACAGCATACTTTCCCACCACGAGGAGACAGGAGGCTCCGCACAGTCCCATTTCTGAGCAATCTGCTCCCTAGCAAGTTTGCAGAAGAGGGAGCAATCCCTACCCCAGCTGCTGCCAGCAATTTAGGTTGCTTGCCTGCATGTTTTCCATCAGCTGGGATGAGGTGGTTTGACACAAACTGAAAGGGGCCCTGACTGCTCCCTCCAGAAACTTGGTAGCTGGCAAAATTCCATTTTTACTTCAGTGGCCAAGTCCACTCATTTTATTCCTTGATTTCTTGGAGAAATGAAACTCTTCCTGGATCTAGCTATTGAACCATTTTCCTAAGAATCTTTATACAAAAAGAAATATACATTGCTGTAAATGATGTTTTATGCTGAGTACTTTATTGAATGAACATCTGCGTTCATTGTTGGAACACAGAATACCAGGGCATGGAGAGTACTGCCTTTAATTATATCTTCATTGTCACTTGTATTCTATCCAGATCATGGGAAAAATCACTAGATGATTTTAATAACTATGATTCCTTGAGAATATCAGAAGTACTTGCAAAGTTAAAGAAGTATGTGGGATTTGATATACAAAATCAATTTCCATTCATTTTAAAATTTTGTTTTTTGAATAATTTTATAAAATGAAAAATAATATAGCACATTTTAAAAATGAAACCATAAAAGAAATAACTTTTTGAAGTGTGTTTCCTTTCTGACTCTTTTGCAATCCCTCCACAAAATTTGAGGTCATATTCCTAGCTTAGAATTGGACAAAAGCCAGGAAACTCAAACGTATGTTGAAATTATGTGCAGATATCAATAACATTTTCTTCAATCAGTCTAGAGTCCTCACACTTCTGGATTATCAGTAGATAAAGATTGGCTTATGTGGTAGAATCTCACACTAGGCCAACATGTGACAGTGGTTGCATTATTATTTAATTAATTCAGTTCTTCTCTGTCACTCAATGCAAAGATTTCCAGTCCCTTAAGCTTGATGAATGAACCAGAACAAGAAATCCTAACAGAGAGGAGGAGAAAAACCTTCCTGAGCAACAGTAGTGTTACCACTCTCTGGCAAAGGAGCTGTGTATTCCTTTTGATTAAAGTATATAACCATAAACCTTGAGCAAACTGATACATGAGTGAGGATTAAACATTTATGCATATCTGTTCTCTGAGGGAAACTCCCATAGATACTTCCAGAATATTTCTGTTTCATCTGTTTGGCAAATTTGTGAGACTTTTCTGAGAGGTTGTATTAACTTTAATTTCTGCTTACTTGTTCATTTTTCTTCATCTCAGTTCTTTTTGGAAGAGATGTGAGATGGTGAACAAGAAAAGGCGCATGTGGATTTCACACGCATACATGTATAAAATGTAACTAATAAAATTTAAAAGGTTGTGAAAAGGAAGAAGACAACTTCAACTGGCTTCACTTAACATAGTTTAAGTTTTTCTTAAGCTGGAAATTTTAAAAATGTAAAACAATATGCCTTTAAATAGTTTATTGACATTATTAACATATTAGTGAATCATGAAATTTGGAGACAAATAGGAAAAGTAAATGAGATATAATTCATGACTTCTAACTTACTGTAGGCATTAGAATGATATAATTTTATACACTCATTTTCATTAAAGTTATGCCATTGTTCTGTGTGGCTGAGTAACTTCTACCTCATTTTCATACAACACAACTTGACATTAAATGATATTGAGCTAAAATAAAAGAAATTTTTATTTAGCATGCTCTCTTATCATTTACTTACTGTATTTTCACTAGTGACATCAACAGGAACCAAACTGGATTTATAAGATAGTAATTAGTCAAATTTACCCATAAAGTAACCTTTTTTTTTTTCAGCCCAAACTTAAACATTTCATGTCAGTGTTTAAGGGTCTTTAACAAGTCAAGAACCAAAATATTTCTTGTAGTAAACCATTTTATTTATGGTGGAATTTCCAAAATTTTTCATATCTTGAAATTATCCACAAAGTACTTTTCAGTGCTTACACTTAAAAGATACAGTTCTTAAACGATCAGAATATATACCATTAGGCAATACTGCTATATTTTTTATTTAATACAATATAACCAAAAATTAAGGAGAAAGGCAAAAGTTAAATATATTTAAATTTCTTGTGATGGACTGCCAGCTGTTCTAATATTTTGAAGAAAAAAATAAGATAAACACCAAAGATATTTTGATTAGCAATATTTATAATATATATTTATATAAATTATGCATTGCAACAATCTACCTTCAAAGACTTGCCTCCTATCGGAAATAATATTATTGGAACTATGTATCTAAAGCAAAGAAGCATTACTTGCAATAGTGACTTTTTAGTTAAATATTATTTTCTAATAAAGAGGGAGGTCAGCTAATATTTACAAATTTACAACTGAAAAGCAATCTTTATATATACAGGTTTTCTTGATGTTAGGATTTCACTCTTGATGTTAGAAAGGCCTCCTGGTTGAACTGAACGGACCTACGCTAGACATGCAGTTCATAGCACATGATAGACAAGCCTGGAACTAGAGGTCCCTGGAGTTGCAGGTTGTGAATCAGAGCTGGCCACTGGGGAGTGAGAAGCCGGGTCCTGGAGAGTCAAACCATGCTGCTCTGGGGAGGTGATCCGATCCACTATGCTGGATAAGCAGTCCAAGCTGGATAAGGAGCCTTTATCTGTGGCATAGACTAAAGATACAAGGAGGGAAACATTAAAAAAAGAAAGAAAGAAATCCCCTGGGAGAGACAGACTTGCTTCTGTTTAACTGTGGGTGAGTGCTTTTGACACCAGGGGTCAGGTGATCACAGACAGCCTGATAAAGAAATCTGCAGCAAGTATCTATCAATTCCTTGGGGAATCTGGAGTGAGAAAGCCCCTGGTAAACTTTAAAGCAAAATGTGTGTGTGTGTGTGTGTGTGTGTGTGTGTGTGTGTGTGTGTGTGTGTGTGTGTGTGTGTGTGTGTGTGTGTTAGGGGGATCTAGAGCAGAATCTGCATTGTTATTTCACTCCGCCAGAGGCTTGCCGGTGATCACCATTATTCCATTCCCATCCGTGACATCACCTGGAAGGACAGACTGCTTTGAAAGGCGGAAGTGTGATACAGAAGTAGTCTCCACCTCTCTGAAATGACCAGTTCTTACCATTGGACATATCAGGACAATAGATGCTGTCAAAACTGCTGTTCTTTCTGGACCAGACAGGACTGTTGCATTCAGGCTGTAACATAAACACACACAAAAATGGACTTTGCTTTCGCATCTTGGCAAAAGATGCTCTGAGCTGGGGTTGAGGCAGTGCTTTGCCCCACGTCACCTTCCTTTCCTTGATTTAGGAAGGCATAGCCCTCCCCAGGTTGCCAGGGCACTAAGGTCAGAATCTGTGCTTGATGAAGAGGAGAGCTGTAGCAAGGGGAGGATTGGGGGTGGAATTCAGCAGCAATGTGCATTGGGTTAACCATGAAAAATGGATTGGAGCAGAAGGAAGCCACACTAATTCAGGGAGAAAACACTTTCCCAGGGCAAGAATGGATTAAAATCTGGCAGTGCTGTAGCAAACGTTGTCTGAAAAGAATGCATCATTATCTACTGCCAGGCCTCAGCCAAGCGAGGGACTGGGACCATGCTAGCTCATCTTTCCATTTCCTCATGAAGTTAGTGGTAAGCATGTGACAGGGTCCTCTGGTTTGGGAAATAAACTGAGTAATGGAGACAATATACAACTGAACATCCACAGCATCACCGCCACCCCCATCTCACATGCCAGCTCTACCCTGTGTATCTCTAGATGTTGGCAGGGAATAAAACTGAAATCTTGTTCAACAGCACAGGTTTCCTTTCTTTCTAAATGTGTTGACTTCCTTCTCTTAAACCATTCAGCAAACCTGTCGACCCCACCCCACATGTCACTACACCTAGTAAGATGAGATGTTTGCATTTTGAGCAAAGATTGGCACCGGAGAGGCCAGACACGCTAGAGCTGTGGCTTACCATGCCGTCAGAGCAGTTGGACGTGGGGCTGGTGGGCTCGGAGCAGCTCTGCCCTGGAAGGCTGTAGTAGTTCTCCACCTGCTCTCTCAGCAGCTCTTGCAGGCTCTCGATATAGCGAATGGCATTCCTGAGGATCTCCACCTTGGGCAGCCTCTGGTTGGGGTTGGTAGTTGTGCATCTCTTGAGCGTCTCAAAAGCCTGGTTGACCTTCTTAAGGCGTCTGCGCTCGCGCATGGTGGCCGCCTTCCGCCGATCCATGGTGGTGGACTTCCTCTTGCATGCTTTACAGGCCCACATGAGGCAGTGGCCAGCCTGGTGGTGGCCCGTGGGCGCCCGCACGTGCTCGTCCTCGTCTGAGCCTTGCAGCTCAGCTTTGTGTACCCCAAAGGCAGCCATTCTGGGCTCCAACTCATCCCCAAATTCACCCTCGGGGGATGGGATGTAGGAGCCTTCGTAGAAGTATTCAGAAGGGGAGAACTGACAGCCTTCCATCAGGTCCATCCTGCAGAAGGGCAGGTGGGACAACTGAGTGGCAGCGAGGCGAAAGGGGAAAAACTGGAGGTTGGAGTTGCAGCGGGGCCGGCAAATCCCAGGCGGAGCCCGGGCTGGGCTTCTCCGGTAATTAGCAAGGGCAGACGCCTGCTGGCCAGGGTCGGAGGGTTGAGATTGGGACTCTTTATATATTCTGGGAGTGGGGGAGGGAGGCCGGCCCCTGTGGCCTGGCATCATTAGCATATCCCACCCTAACCCTCGCGGGGGCTGTCTAGCAAACCTCCGCCTTTCCCCTAGAGACAATTTGCTGTTTAGTGCCCATTTTCAGGGCTAATGGTTTTCCTGCATTTTTGCTGGGCATGGGGCATGGCCACTTAATTTGCTCTCTGTTTCTGCATCTCTCCAGATAACCTAAATTGGGGTCGCTTAAGCTATATATATAAAACAACAGAGCAAGTTCAACTTTTCAATACTGCTCATGCACTTCCAAAATAATAATTAACTTAAAAGAGAACCCCAGCATCATATTTTCAGCTGACACCAAGAGTCACTCTTCCCAGTTGTGGACAGGATTCATCTGATTTCTCTCTTTGCAGGAACTTTCATTTCCTCAGGTTTTTGTGGGGTTTTTTGTTTGTTTGTTTGTTTTGCAAGTCAGTGAACTGAATCAAGGTTGCTAAAACTTGGAGAGGCATTCTCTGTCATGCAGTAAACCCGGGGCTTATTGTTTTAAGTGGATTTTGTGGAGGTTGGGGTGATCACAGTACTGATCCGATTGTCAGCTCAGGGTTTTGCAGGCAGAAGGGACTGGCCCCTTTCTGGAGACAGCTGGTTCTCAGTTCTCCTTGCACGTCTGTCTGTTAAATCCACAAGGAGGTGGCACAGGAGGGCTAGGTGCCTAGGAGCATCCCCCGTTGCCGCCTTCCTCTCCCACCCCTGCATACGTTTGCTGAGGGCTTCCCGCTTTGTGCCAGGCCTCCTCTGAACCCTGAGCAGGCTCTAGAGCCACCTGCCCATATCAGGAAGATGTTTCGTGGAGGAAGCTGTTGAGACAACACAACTCCCTGTGCAGGGCAAGTCTCCTTTCTTCCTCCCTCTCTGCTCTGCCCTGTCATTTCCACAGACTAAACAGCCAAGCTGGGCTCTGGGGTCGCTAATTTTCTGCTTTCAGGCAAATGAACACCGTTACAGATGCGTCCCAGCTGCTGGCCCGTTGATCTTGGGCTCCTGCAAAATCTCCAGGTCCTCAAAGCCCAGTCACTACCTCCAGGATCTGAGTCCACAACAGCCTCAGGCAAAGCAAATCGCAGCAGGGGCTTTGAAACTTTGGTTGGTAGAAGGGCAAAGCTTGCACTGAGATGACAATGAATCCATTAATCAGCTTTCACCAATTCTCCTCCACTTTCAGGTCCCTGGAAAGTAAGGAGGTAGTGATCACATCCAGGAAGCTTTACACAACAGGAGTCATCTGGGGTCTTTCCCCACCCCCCCCCGCCGCCCCCAAGACTTGTGCCCCAAGGAAGGAAGAGGGAAGGCTTTCAGCTGGATCCAGCCCAAGTGAGTGTTGCCGCTCCGAAGTTCCTTGGAGGGGAGGGAACTTGCCCTTGTGTTCTACTTTTGCAAAAATGATTTCCCTAAAGCATTCCTGGTTGGTGGATCTGTCTACTACAGGAGAGAGAGGAAACACACTTCTCCCATCCCCGTTTTCTCTTCCCACATGAGACCTTTTTCTGGAGGTGAAAGCTCCAAAAACCAGCGGTGGAAGAGTGACAGCATCAGCGTCATTAAAGTGCGCTAGCCAACGCCCATTTTTAGCGCTCTTCCAAGTCAAAGATCCCTCAGCAACCATGCTGCTTGCAGTATTCTGGCCACTAGGAAATCTCACTACCTTACTTAGGGCTCTTTCCAAACTTGATTTGATGGAAATGAATAAGTATGCAGGGCTGCACAAAAGGTCCTCCAAGTGCCCGGTTCCTCCCTCTGTGCCCTGAAAGCGCCTGAAAGCGGAACACTGCGCTTTCTGAAATGCAACACGGTATAGTTACCCTCAGCCAGGGATCCTCAGCCATGCCCCTGGTTCTGGTCAGCAACTGTCGACCACTAGTTTTGGGGTAGGAGAGTGGAAACACTAAACACACTTGGCACAACTAAAACAGTTTTGGAACTTGCATATATGCCAACTCGGTTCTTGAAAGTCTGACAGCAAGAGAATACTTTTCTTCCTGCCTTTTTGCTCAATTTATGTAACAGGTTTTGTACTGGTTCCTCTCAGAGTGGAAAGTTTGTAGTTTCCTATTTGCCAAATGCAGTTCTCAAGTGTTTACATATATCAATTTATTCAAGAGTCTGTAACGACCCTGTGGGAGCGATTATGCAGCCCCATTTTAAAAAGCACAGCGAAGCTGGAGGAGCGGGACAGTTTGCTCCAGGTCACAAGGGGTGAAGAGGAGGCATCCTGGAGTGAGAACCCCTCTCCCGGAGGGGATTTTGTTTGTTTTCTACTTCTGGTCCTTGGGGCTCCGCAGCCTCCTGCAGCGCGCCCCGGAGCAGAGACAGGAACGTCAGCCGTGCCACCTTCTCCCCTTGCTCCGAGCCTGGGCGGTCGGGTGTCCTGGTAGCTTTAGGAGGTTAGGACGTTCTGCAGTAAGGTGATCTCAAAACAAATTTACCAGAGTGCCGCAGGCGAATGGAACTGAAGCAGCCGAGAAAACGGCAGTGCGGGCCGCTTAATGAGACTTGTGAGCGGGGTCCTGGACGGAGGGCCCTTGGGACTCAAGTGCTGAAAATAGGATTTCGGGGCACCATAGTCAAAAAACGAGACAAAACTTTTAAAGCACTGCCAGGGGCGCCAGACAAAAGAAAAAAAAAAGTGGAGATGGGGAAGTCTGGAGACAGCGCGCAAAGAAAGAGGGGAACCAGTGCTCAGGGTTGGGAGGGGTGTGTGCGGTGGTGGGGGGAGCAATCGGGCAGGAGCCACTGCCTTCTTCCCAGGACACGCCTGGAGAGAGAAAAACGGGGGTCTGACTGAGCTACCTAGAGACAAATACTGGTGAGCAAGGGAGCGAATGAAACTAGGAAGCAACTGTGCTTCTGAAAAAAAAATTTTTTTAAGTGGTTACCTGTAGAGCGCTTCACTCAAAATCAGCCGAGACTGTCTTCTGCCCCTTGCGCCATGAACATGCCATCTGCTTTCCAGCATTTGCGGACCGCACTGCGTGTCTTGCATCATACATTTATTTAAAATGCGACCAGGCTATTCAGATCTAACTTGTAGCACTGTTCCTTAGGAAAGCTTCAGCATGAGTACAAAAGGGAGGAAAAAGCTACATCCAGGGGGAGTGTGAATACCCACAAGTGTCTTGTGAGATAGTTTATTCAGTTTTCTTAATGTGTATGTTCTGAATAACACTGAGTACATGTTTGATATTCTCATATCTTAGAAACAAGTTTAATTTTTTTCCCCCTCTCAGTTGAATCTATTTTAGTTTTAGCATTCTAGCAGCCAGCTGGTGCCAACGGACAGACCACACCAGCAAGCCAGGCTCAGAGCTCCCTTGCTTAGTAAATTTTGCCCACCCTTGGACTTCTGTCACACTGAAAATGCTCCACATTTTTCTATTTTTCTTTTTTTAAAGGGAGACATCCCATTTACATAGAATGACAAATCCCTTTTCACTCACTTCTACCTGCAGACACTTATGGACTCCTGGACCAAGGGGATTGCTCTGGCGATTTTTGCTCATTATAGACAACTTCACAGTGTGCTAAACAGTTTCCAACTGCAGCTAGCCCTGGCGAGCAGGCACACCTAAGTAAACACATTAGTACCTGCCAGAGCTGCTGGAAGAATTTGTGGAGAAGACAGCTGAGGAAGACATTGGCCTCTGCTTGCATTCGAAGACTCCCAGGGGAGATCAAAGGCCCACGGTAGAGCATTTAGCAGCCTTGCTAGTAGAAAAAGTAGCCAGTTCTGCCAGCAGGATCTTTGTTCCAGCACATGGCATAGCCATTCCATCTCACAGGCTGACTCTGAACTAGGCTTGGAAGAAATCGCTCTCCCCCTCAACCCTCCACCCCACTCCACTCCAGAGTGAAACCTGTAGGGGAGGGGATCAGCTACACTCATTCAGTCTAGGGGAGTGATTAGAGGGACTCTGGGGAGCTTCAGGCCCAGGAAACTGCAGTTCATTTGGCGCAGTGGATTCAACAATAGGCCGCCCTAAGTTGAAAGTACAATGGCTTTTACATTCCAGCTATGGTATTGTACAAGGGGGTTTAAAATGAAGAGATTGGGTAAAATGTTGCTAAAGGAAAAGGGCAAATGAGTAACTTCTTTCGGTTTTAAGTAATATGTGTCTCACTTTCAGCATGTGAAGTTTTTTCTGTCAACTTGCAGAAGAGTTGGGACAGAGTGTCAGCTCTCTCATCACGTCCAAAAAGTATGAAAAAGTTTAGAGGAGAGGGGAGAGAGGTGAGATTATATTTGACGTAAGTGGATTTGAACACTGATCAGACTTAAAATTTAATGACCCAGATATGATACTATAGTCAGATCGAGAAAAAAAAAACACACATTTGAAATTCCACAAACTATTTCTCTAGCAATATAAAAAAATCACTGATTATTTTGTACTTGATAACACTATATTTTTCCTTTAGAAAAAGGCTTGGGTTCATTTTCAAATTGCTTATCTTACCCAAGTTATTATGTCTTGATTTTCTGCTTCCACAGTCCTGTTTGTTTTGGCTTTGGCCTTGGCTAAGATTATCAACATTAATATCAAACAAAAACAGTCTAATTGCAAACACACCAAGGATTTCATTGGAAAGTCTAACATGTCAGCTACAGCCGTTGAGGTCACACAAAGTCTTTGGGAAATATTTGCTCTATTTAATGAAGAGACTTCTGTAGGCAAACGTATTCCAAACAATATCTCAAGTTACGGAGCAAAGCGAGGTGGGCAGGATGGTGCTCGCAAAGACTGAATAAAATCTATCAACAAGTCCATGAATTGATAAAAGCATTCTGCCACTGGGCAGTTGATAGCACAAAATTTGTTATGAACACATGCGCTATTATAAAATAAGTGATTTCACTTGGCCAAAGGCAAGACATTTTTTAGTTGCATAGTTGATTCGGTATTCAAAAATACAGGTGTATTCACATATATTGTAGGGAAATCTGTTGAGATGTCTTAGAGAAAGAAAGAAAAATATCATGGATATATAATGAAAATGGTTTATGGATATACACGTGTCCTGCTTGGGTGTCGGTAGATGCTTTATCACCTATTTTTCATGAAATTAGTTACTGCTGTAATTTGCAGTTTACTAGCTAGCTTCTCTCGAGAAAAGAGATTTCCAAAAATAGTTTTCAGAGCATCATTGAATTCTATGGACCATACCAGGCTCCGAGAGTAAAAGGTTTCCCTTTCAGCATGCCCGGAGCCCGAAAGCACAGGCTCGGGGCAGCTGAGAACTGCATGGTGTGCGAGTCCAGACTTGGCATTAACACCACGGAGGAACCTGTGGTGAGAAGGAGATGAGTGACAGTAGTCTCTCATCACCCTTTGTAGGATTACAGTTAATGCATAAAATGCTGAGCATGCCTCCCTTGCTGATATTACTGAGGTTATATTAGTCCTGATCTTAGGGTGTGATGCTCTCCCCAGCCAGAGCTAACAGAGGCCTAAGGAACTACACACGCAGGAAAAGCTTCTTCAAGATCAATCTAGCTTTGCTAGTAACAAACACAGAGCTGATGGTTTATTTTGTGCCCCTAGTTGCCTACGCACTTGAAATATCTTTGCTAAGTGAATCTTCACAACTCGAGGAACTGGACACTATTACACTCTGTATTTAAGTTGCCAGCAGCCATGGGGACTCAGCCAATGGCATCTATTAAATCTCCCACCAGCTTTGTAAGGGAAGGAAGACCATCCCCAGTTTGAAATTCCTAGGCGTTTTTAGCACCTGTTTCTCATTTTACATTTTCAGGTTGAGGGTGCTTAGCCAGTAAAAGCTGTGAAATCTTGAAGCACTTCGAATCTCCAGGATTTCTCATGAAGAATACTCCGTGTGTACAGGAAGAGCACCCCTTGGTGGTGAAGGAAAATGGGTGATACAACTCCACGGCTGCAGGGGGCGCTGTAGGCAGTCACCCCACGGGCGAGAGAGGAAAACAACACGAGGCTGGGGGTGCTGGATCCGACTTTCACATATTTAAACCGAAGAGGAGCTCCTGAGGAACGGAGGAGAGGTGGGCGTTCAGGGGCTGGGGGAACGCAGTGCCTGGCGTGCTTTACAAAATCCAGGAGACTGTAAGTGGCCCTCTCCTCTCCCGCTTTTCTTGGTGGTTGTTTCTCCCTGAGATTACAAGATGAACAAAACCTGGCACACGTTGTAAAATCCCCCAAGCCAGGAACTCCTGGGGTTTGGAGCCTCCAGGGGATTTGCGTTTGGCCCAGCTAAAAGGTTTCATGTGTGTTGTTGTTGTCTTTTGCCCGTATTTAACCCTTCCTTCTCTTGAGGCAACCTTCCCTTCAAAGACACCATCCCCTCCCTCAAGAGACACATTGCCCCCTCGCTTTTATCTCCCTGTTTGGAAAACAAATCCAAACCACACGAGGCCTTGAAGATATTCCACACTGTGCTAAGGACCAGTCTAGTTCAAGAAAACCCGGGGAGGAGGCCTGGGACATCAAAGACTGGCAGCAATTGGGGCTACCTCCGCTTGAAAGCTGCCTTAGGCGGGTTCTGTGCGCTCCACGTCTTGCAGCAAGACTTTGCTACATAGAAAACATGTTAACTTTGTAAAGCCCACTCAGCTTTCCAGGGACAAGGTACTAAACACAGAAAGAAAGGGGAAAAAGGGAAAAGACTCCTGGCTAGTCTTCACTCAAGGGTCAGATCTAAACGAACGAACGGCCGGATTTAACTCAGACAACGGACAACAGCTGGTCTTCCTCGCTTTCTATCAGTCTTAAGGAAAACACCTGAATGACGAGGTGTAAATCAAAATGTTTCCTTTTTATTTTTGCACACAAGGCCTCAAACATACTTTTTCCAGTTGTACCAAATTCAGACCAACTTTGTTCCACGTAGGAACTCAGTTTTCATGACAATAACAGGATCCCCACACACGCGTATATACATCATTCCACAGTTAAAATACACTTCTTGGATTGACATAAAAAATGAAAAGGACTAATACTATTTACAAAAATACAGTAAATATCATTAAGATGAGACACAACCTTCCCACTTTGCTTTACACAGGAATGAATTTCTTTTCAATGTGGCACGAAAGGATCGCCCTAATAAAAGTTAATGTAATACAATAGCAAACAGGAGAACAAGGATGCAAAGCCGCTGCAAGTCCCCAAAACACAAAAGCCCAAAGCCGAAAGACGATTTTTTTTCTTTTTTTTTTTGCATTTGAATGTGCACACAGTTTGTTAATTTGGCTCTTTCCTTTTCGTCCACTCGGGAGTTCTGGGTTCCTAAACGTTGATGCTTTGTGCCCTAACCTACAGGATCAGGGGAAAGCAGGTGGGTGGGATCTTCCGGCCGTGCCCGAGCGCGCCGGCGTTACTTCTCCACCACTTCCTCGGCGCAGGGGAGTTTGCGCTCCTCGGAGGAAATGCTGTCCACGATGGAGGAAAGACACCGGAGGCTGCTCGAGGCAGACGAGTCTACGCTGGCTCCTCCTGTAAGCAGAAAACAAACACGCGCAAACAGCGTCGTGGAGGGAAGAACCAGGCAGCTCGGCGCTCGCCCGCCTGGGCCGCGCCGCAGAGCCGGGACCCTGCGCGCCAAGGGCCCCCCATTCTCACGGGGACGCCCCCTTGTTGTCCCTGGGAGTCCTATCTGCCCAAGACGATCAGAAGGCCCCAGCCCCCTCTCGGGCACAGCCTAGCAACCTTTGTTTTGCTTTACCTTCCTTAGCAGTTATCAGGAGCCCCCTGGAATGATCCGAAACGCTTGGCCACTGGGAGCTGCAGGTGCGCAGGAAATCCGCGCCCTCAAGCTGGAGGGGGAAAAAAAAATTAAGGCAGCGGCAGATTAGGAAGGAAACAAATTCCAGGGGATTGGGGGAAGTGGGGTTTTATGGGGTGTCTCCCCTGCTTCCTCGGGCCGGGTGCACCATTTCCTGCCTATTGCAGGGACTTGTCTTCAAGGGTCACCGGGGGTTCACTAAGAGGCAGGGGTAGCGTAAAGGCGGGCAGGGGGAGGGAAACGGAGCAGCTGAAAGTGAAGGCCCCAGAGGAAGGAACTGAATCCGTCTTTGCATTTCCCTGTCCAGTAGCTTTGGGGCTTACAATTTCTTGCTTGGGTCTGTAGTTGAAGGGGTCCACCCCCAGTTCCTGCATTTTCTCCTGCTGGTCCAGCCTGTGAAGCAGGTCCTGCAGCCTCTCAATGTAGCTGATGGCGCTCCGTAGAATCTCCACCTTGGGCAGCCTCTGGTTGGGGTTGGCCACAGTCCTCCGCTTTAGGGCCTCGAAGGCCTCGTTGATTTTCTTAAGCCTCCTCCTCTCCCTCAGGGTGGCAGCTTTCCGCCGATCCGTGGGGGCAGATTTTCTCTTGCAGGTCTTACAAGCCCAGATGAGACATTGGCCCGGACAATGGGGAGGCTGCAGGCCGGGGGGCGCCAGTACGTGTTCCTCCCCACTGCTGTCGCTCCCGGCTTCCGGGGGTATTTGGTCCTGGCAGGGGGACAGGGTCCCATCACTCCCTGGATACAAAGGAGAGCCCTCTGCCACTTCTAAAGGCTGCAGAGTAACATTTTCCCCGTCCAAGTAGAAGAAATAGGAGCCAGATTCAAAAAGGTCCATCATCATGTTCTGCTCCTTGGCCTCTGCCTCAATGTGAACTGGGTGATGGATTCAAAAACCCAGAGGAACCACCCAGATGGCATTTAATTAGTGCGGTGACATAAGTCAGCCCAGCTTTATATATAGTAGCTCCTGAAACTCAATCCAACCCTTAGCTGTCATGGAGCAGCCATCTCTCAATATGATGACTGCTCGTACTCTCTAGAACATCTCGTTTGGACGAAAACTGAGAGGTGTCCCCTCTTGGAATGAGGTGGCAGTCTATAAGGAAAAGGTTGGAATAAACCAGGACAGACTCACATGGTTTAAACAAAATATTGGACTCACTTCCATCTCAGTTCAAGAGGTTAACCTGCTTACAGGACAACTTCAAAACAGCTGGGGATTAAGGCTGCCCGTTCTCCCTCCCCCTGGGTTCCTCTGAATTCTAAGTATAGACACATGAGGAAAGATTGCAAAGGCAATAGCCATTGCTCCAAAATAACCTGGTTAGTATTTGCAGAGTGGTTCAGCTCTTGTCTCTTTCACTGCCTGTCAAAAAGATGCTATCTCTGCCTGTGGTTAAAACCCTCCTAGGCCTCCCAAGGTAATGCATGACTGTCAGTCTTCAGCCTCACAGAAGCAGGTAAACCACTTTCCTCTCTTTTACTAGGGCTAAGTGATTTGGGAGCTGCAGGGGGTGGCTGAAGGGTCCTCAAGTTCCATGTTAGTGCATGAAAGGACTTCCTGGATCCTTCCCTGGAGACTACCCCATCCTGAGCTATCTTTTATGTTTTGGAAGGAGCAATCAGGATCTGTATTCTGTGCCCTTCTCTGGTGGAGCAGTAAAGGGTGGGATGGAGGATGGAGTTGCCAGACATGTAATAGCTCTTCCTTAAAAATAGTTTTAGTGAAAACAAGCTCCTTGCTATTTCAGGATTCACTTGTGGCCCACTCCAAGTACCCCTGGCCTACAGGCTGTGTGCCCATGGCTTTTGCATAAGCATCCTCACATCCACTGACTCCAGACAAGTTGTTTGGGTTCAGTTGAGGAGGGCAGTAACTCAGGCACAAGCAAGGCAAGGAAATAGATTTTCTGATGGCAACTTACCTGTGGTCCAATACATTCATTCACGCGTGTTTCTTCAGGAGGTGGTTACAAACGTGATGTTCAGGGGCCCTGCATTCTGCAGATCATCTGAGTCCTAGCCAAGGGAGTTAGTGCAATAGTAAGGTATGCTTATGTGTTCATGATTAAGTGTAGGGTCCAGTTCCTTCAAGGTAACAGTCGTTGTCTTAGGAAGTTTTGCTGAGGATGCCATCGGCTGTCAGGTGGCTTGATGAGCATCAGTTACCACGGGTAAAGTTTTGTGTAAGATAAAGACCAGTGCTGATGAAGGTAATAAAACACAGCTGCTAGGAAAGTGCTCCCCCCTCTGTTTTGTTCCCTATCCTCTCCCCTCTTCTTCCCACCCTTTCCCTAGGCGTGCCCTCACCCCTGGCCTTCTCTTCCTCCTCTTTTCCCTCCTAGAGTTCTTGAAGGACTCCTTTTTATCGTAAGTAGTCTGTGGGATGGCAGTCAGCCTTTATAGATATCAGCATGATGTTTTAATGGTCTACCTTCAACAGTGTTGATTCTATAGCCTATAATCATGTCCTCTATGACTTAATTTTTTTCAAAGATAAAGCAAATAATCAATTGTTAGATCATTTAGGAACTTGTGAAATGTGTGATTTGAGCTGATTGTTCAAGAAGAAAATTGGCTATAGTGCACTGAGCCACAGAATGAGGATGTTAAATTTTGACACTTTGGGTTCTTCGGTGTTTTGTTTTATAGTTGCATAATTCCTCATGAGGTTTAAGAATCTTTCTTGTGCTTAGGGAGCAGTTAGAAGCACAAGATAGAATAATAGGTTGATATTTCTTTGTGATATATTCTTCCATTGCTTTCGTAGATTGTTAAATATAATTAAGAATGCAGGTTGAAGGCATCAACAACTCAAGGTAGAGTTTAACATTTCTTTTCAAGATTTATTTTTATTGGAAAGTTAGATACAGAGAGGAGAGACAGGAGAAGATCTTCTGTCAGTTGATTCACTTCCCAAGTGGGCGCAATGTTCGGAGCTGAATTGATCCGAAGCCAGGAGCAAGAAACTTCTTCCAGGTCTCCCATGCTGGTGCAGGGTCCCAAGGCTTTAGGCCATCCTCAACTGCTTTCCCAGGCCACAAGCAGAGAGCTGGATAGGAAGCGGGGAGCCGGCGGGATTAGAATTAGTGCCCATATGGGATCCCGGAGCATGTAAGGTGAGGACTTTAGATGCTAGGCTACCAAGATAGGCCCCAGTTTAATATTTCTTATGGAACATTTAGCTTGTGCTCTTAACCACAGTCTCTACTGTCTTTCACCTATGTAAAGACAAATGAAGTTATTTTTTAACTAGCAGGCTGTCATACAAGATTTTCTCCCCAATCCTAAAGGTAACGACAAAGATTCGCTTATTCAACATTTATTGAGTACCTACTAAAGCCAGATAATTTCCAGGGTGCTAAGGATAAGCTAATAAAAGCTTTGCTTCTTCTGGAGTTTGAATCTAGAAGCTTGAGTGAAATTGAAAAGGAGACCAAAGAAATGGGAGAAATGGCCTTGGGATTGAGATGTAAGTGGCCTGGAAACCAGGTGTTTTTGAGCTGTGAGAACTTCATGTGCCTTAATATTTCAACTCCTCAGATTTTCACTGATAAACTTGGCAAAATAAAAGGGATCCATTCTCAGGAGTTTTTAATGAAGATGATATTTTCATTTATTGACAGAGGGGAAGGGAGGGAGGGAAGGAGTTGAGGGAGGGAAGGAGGGAAGGAGGGAGCGAGGGACAGGACAGAGAGGGAGCAAGCAAGCATGCTGTCAGCCCACCCACTGGTTCACTCTTTATCTGTCTGGGGCTGGGGTTGGGCAAGTCCAAAGCAGGAAGGTGGATGTTGATCTAGGTCTCCCTGATGGCTGATGGGCACCACAGCCCCCCAGAGTCGGCCTGGTGGCGGGGAGCAGAAGGTGGAGTGAGGCGCTACAGCCAGTTCTCAAGCCAAGACACTATGGGGCTAGTTAAATAATTAGTAAACATTTCATTTTGTTAAAACATTAAAAATAATTTTGACTATTTTTAACCATGATGAGTTTTTATGAATGTCTCAAAGAGTTACATTTAGTATAGTCCTTTATTTAATAATAAGCACAAGATGCCCTTCTTTAAAATATTGAAATTAAAAAAAGAAGACAGATATCATCTATTTTATGGATAAAATTCTAAGAAGATAACTGTATTACCTTCCTGCTTTTGGCAATCTCCTTTAATTTTTGCAAAACATAATTTCAATCTATAATCACAGGCTTCAGGCATGACTAACCATGATCTTCAACAAGCAAAAAATAGAAAGTAAAAAGTATTGCATCCACAGGAATATGAACAATTGCTAAAACAACAATCAAGTCAAGAATGACTTTCATTCCTATACATTTTTTCTGTTCTCTATTAATTACCGCATATCAGAGAAGACAGACTTTTGGGTACTGGCTTGTTAAGTGTCACTTTTTTTTTAAAAAAAGATTTATTTACTTATTTGTTAAAACTTATTTATTTTTAAAGATTTATTTATTTTTCTTGGAAAGGCAGATCAGATTTATGGAGATAAAGAGAGGCAGAGAAAGATCTTTCATCCGCTGGTTCACTACCCAAATAGCAACAACAGCCAAAGCTGAGCTGATCTGAAGCCAGAGCCAGGAGTTTCTTCTCGGTCTCCCACATGGGTACAGGGTGCCAAGGACTTGGGTCAGCTTCTACTGTTTTCCCAGGCGATAAGCATGGGGCTGAATTGGAAATGCAGCAGCTGGGACACCCCTATGGGATTCTGGTGCTGCAAAGTGAGGATTTTGCCATTGAGATATTATGTTGGGCCCAAAATTGATTAATTTGTGTTGGAAAGGCAGATTTATGAAAGAGAGAAAGAACTTCTGTTCACGGATTCACTCCCCAAATGACCACAATGACCAAAATTGAGCCAGTCTGAAGCCAGGAACCTCTTATAGGTCTCAGATGTGAGTGTAGGGGCCCAAGGTTTTGGGCCATCCTCCACTGCGCTCCCAGGCCATAATCAGAGAGCTGGATGGGAAGTGGAGCTGCTGGGACACAAACTGGCACCTATGTGGGATGCCGTTGCTCGCAGGTAGAGGATTACTTAGTTGAGCCATTGCACTGGCCCCAACAATTTTGTTTATTTATTTATGCTATGGATGAGCAGTATTCTGTAATGTTTGTGTCTGTATTCTGTAGTTTGTGTGTGTGTGTGTGTGTGTATATATCCTTTATCCAGTTCTTAGCTAATGAACAACTGTGTTGATTCCATGTCTTAGCTATTGTAAGTGAAGCTGCAACAAATATGAGGGTATAAGTAACACTTTAATATACAAATGATGTTTCATTTGGGTTCATTTGCAGTAGTAGGGTGATTAGGCCATGTGGTAGATCTGTTTTCAGATCTCTGTGCAATCTCCATACTGTCTTCCATAATGCTTGTACCAATTTATATTCCCACCAACAAGGATTAGTGTTCCTTTTCCCCTACAGTCTACCAGCGATTTTTGTTGTGTGTGTTTTTTTTTAGGTTTTTGGGGGTAGTAACCATTTTAACAGGGTGAAGTGAAATCTCACTCTGGTTTTTATTTCCCTGATGGTTTGTGAGTGTGACCCATTTCTTCATATGTCTGTTGATCATTTAGCTTCAGTTTTTGAAAATTGCTTGTTAATATTCTTTGTCCATTGCTTAATTGTTGTTGTTTCTGTTGAGTTTCTTGAACTCTTTTTTTTTTTAAAGATTTATTTATTTGTTGGAAAGTCAGATATACAGAGAGTAGGAGAGCCAGAGAGGAAGATCTTCCATCTGATGATTCACTGCAACAGCCGGTGCTGCATCCATCTGAAGCCAGGAACCAGGAACCTCTTCCGGGTCTCCCACAAGGGTGCAGGGTTCCAAAGCTTTGGGCTATCCTCGACAGCTTTCCCAGGCCACAGGCAGGGAGCTGGATGGGAAGTGGAGCTGCTGGGATTAGAACCGGTGCCCATATGGGATCCTGGGGTGTTCAAGGCAAGAACTTTAGATGCTAGGCCACTTCGCCGGGCCCAAGTTTCTTGAACTCTTAATATGTCCTAGATATGAGTCCATCATCAGTTGCATTTCTTGTAGATATTTTGTTCTATCATAATGATTGCCTCTTCACTTTGTTGATGGTTTTCTTTGCAGTACAGGAAGTTCTTCAGTTTGATATAATCCTGTTTTCTATTTTTGCTTTTATTGCCTGTGATTTCCGCAAAGTCTTTACTTACGTTGATGTCTTGTAGGGTTTCATCAATGTTCTCCTGTGGTAATTTGATGGTATCTCAATAGTTATTTTAACCTTTCAGCCAGATGCTTCCTTGGAATATGAAAATCTTTAAAATATGAAATCACTTAAAAATGGGGCATATTCTGCAAGAAAAAACTTATGAATGAAATTATTGGGTACAGAGAAAAATGAGTTACAAATATCACTATTAGAGTTTTAAAAACTGGGCAATAGACATAATATTCATTTTAAAGTACTATTTTTAAAGATTTATATATTTTAATGAAAAGGTAGAGATATAGGAACAGGATGAAAGGAAGGGAGAGAGAAAGAGGGAGAAACAGATGGAGAGAGATTGAGATTTTCCAACTGTTGATTAACTCTCAAAATGATCAGATATCCAGACTGGGCCTGACTGAAGCCATGTGTAGGGAGCTGCATCTTACGTTCCCATGTGTGTGTAAGGGGTCAGGCACTTGGACAATCTTCAGTTGCTTTCCCAGGCACATTAGCAGGGAGTTGGATCAGAAATGCCATGCCTGGGGCCTGAATGGCTCTCATATTAGATTCTGGTGAATGTTACCCTTTTCCCCATTTCTGTTCACTCCATTCAAATGGCAGCCCTGGAGAAACAACCAGCTCAGTGATGGAGACGAAGAAAATCTAAGCCAAAGTAGAGCGAGCTTTGCTGTATGTATGCTAAATCCACTTTCACTGGTGGAACTATTCCCTGTTAAAGTCCCAACATGCTCTGATACTCTGGAAAAATTAGTGTTTGTACTCCTGTGGTTCACACACAATTTTCTTTTTGTTGTTACTTTAGAGGTTGAGGGTAGGAGTTCTGAAGAGAGAAAAGGAAATGCCATCTTGGGGAACAAACATCCCATCTTAGATTAGGGCAATGGGAAAACACATGCTGATTCTGAATAACTAACTAGTGAACTCTTGGAACTCAAACTGTTTACAAAATATGAGATGCGTGTAATTGCAATTACATTATTTCTCAATAGGACTTGGGAGACAAGGACCTTGACAAGTAATCAAAACAAGTTGACATACGAGTAACTCCGTCAAGCATCAAACAGTTGAAATAACGATTTAAAGTCCTAGAATCCCAAAAAGCAAAAGAAAAGTTAATATTGTAATTATTCCATTAAGTTATCATTAGTCATGACATGGATATAAAGTTCATCTGTAAAAACATACTTGAAATTAGATTAGTGACAGAATCAAACATTTTCAATGAATTTATTGCCCTATTATTCTTACTTCCTGCTCAGTTATTTGTAAATGAATATTCTTTGGAGAAGTTTGTGTTCAATTCTGATTCTCCATGGAAAGGAACGGGAAGGAAAGGATATGGCTCACTCAGCAGCAGTGGGCATGGCGTGATGGCACAGTAGAGAAGCCTGCTACCTTGAACTTCCATAACACACATTGTGTCTTGTTACTCTGTTTCTGATCAAGTTTCATGATAATGCATCCTGGGAAGTATCTGATGATGCTCCTGCTAGCCATACAGGAGACCTAGGTGGTGTTCTGGGCTCTTGGCTTCAGCCTGGCCCAGTCTTGGATCTTGTGGGCGCTTGAGGAGTGTACTAGAAGAAGGAAGACTCTGTCTCTCTTTCTCTCTGTGTGTGCATGTACATGCCTGCCTGCCTCTTTCTCTGTCTCATTGTCTATCTTTCTTTCTTTTAAGTATATAAAAGATCACCAACAAAAATAGAAAACAGGGGTTTTAGCCATGAGCCTTTGAGAAGGTGGTAGAAGTGGTGGAAAGAGGACAGAGCTTTGGAAAAAGAATTTGAAGTCTAACAACCCCTCTTAATTGTGTTCACACCTCAGTTTGGTAACAGATCAAATAGTATACTTGATGCCTACATCAGAGGCTTGCTGTTATCACCAAATAAAATAATAGATATTGAGTCTATGGTCAGGAATATTCTCTCCACAAACATTAATTTTTACTTATCTGACCCAGTTCATAAGGCCTCTGAATTAAATAGCTGTAAGATTCTTGGAGGAAACCTAAATTTGGCCAGAAATATGTTTAAAATAATTAGAGGAATTACTTGTTTTAATGGTGAAATAAAAATGAAAATATTAAGACTAGAATCTCTGATAATAGTGAGTTTTGTTTGTCTGCCCTTATCCAATTTCCAGTTTACATTGTGTCCGTCGGGCACAATGTAAAGTCATGAGAATAAATAACTAGTTAGGGACTTAGAAAGGAGTGCACTCATGGAGGGGTATGTTCCATAGAGTCTCTCCCAGAAACCATGGTTTGGCCATTGAGATACTGGGTATGCTTCTTGGGAGCAAAGTTGAAACTTTGCGGATCTTTCCCTGTATATTGAGATGTGGTGATCCTAGGCAGAAGTTCAAGGAAGAACAGCCACAGAGATGCGGAGGAGGATTTGTGACTGTTTGTGTGCTTCCTCCAGGAGATTTGGACATATTGTTACACAGTTGGCAGTCAAAAAAACCTTGTCAGTCAGTCACAGCCAAGCAAGTAGGGCTGGGGGCCAGAGGTGTTTATAACTGTTTCAGCTATAAAAAGAGAAGAAATAAGGGCGGGTGAAAGGCGAGAAGGGAGAAGACAGAAAGAGAATAATACAGTGTAGAGGTCAAGTATCAAAGGCAGTGAATGGCCCTGAAGAGTGGAAGGTGAAAGTAGGGCCTCTCCCTGCAAGACTGACTTCAGAAGAGGCAGCTTAGTGCTTTTAATCAGTGGCTGCTGAATGAGTAACATGAATCTGTGCACCTGTAATTTACCTAATCTGCAGACAGTGTGTGCCCAGAGATTCCCGAACACTGCCGCAAAAATAGTTCTGCGCTTGGACTGCGAGAGCATTTGAGTCACTTCAGAGAATGGGGGGGGGGGGGATGGGTTCAAACCAAGCAGAAGAAAAGGGAAGATACTGAGGGCAAGTCCTCTTTCATCTCCAGGGGGCAACAGTGAGCAGTTCTACCTGGGAATAGGGCTGGGTTTGGATGAGGGAAGGTTTCAGGGACCAGCCTTGCCAAGGAGCAGCCGTTTAACCCCAAACTGTTGAGTGTAGGTCCAGCCGAAGGCCAACAGGGAGGCCCTTCTTCCGTGCCTTCATTTCTCCCTTTTGGCTCTCATCGCCCTTCAGTTAGAGTGAGAATGCAGGGACTCTGAAATGCTGTGTTCGTGTCATTCACTACATGCGGAAACAATCCTCGTTCGTTTTCTAGATCTGATTTCAGGGTAGGAGACAGTGAAGGCTCTTCTGCCTGGGAAAACTTCATTCCTTACTGCAAGAAATGAAGTACTTGTTATAACTAGGCACCTCTCCCCCTTGAATTTTGAATTTATGGACCATTAGAATTTTTTAAACATCCATTTATTCAGAATACAGAATTTCAGAGAGAGAGAATGTTCCATACACTGGGTTGCTCCCTGAATGGCCACTGTAGCCAGGACTAGTTCAAGGCAGGACCAGGAACCTCATCTAGGTCTCTAATGTGGGTGGCAACACGGGCCCAAGTACTCAGACCATCTTTTTCTATCTTCCTAGGTGCATTAGCAGGAAGCTGGTTGAGAAGATGAGCAGTTGAGATCTGAACCAATACTCCCCCTCGGGATGTTGGCATGATGAGCAGTGGCTTAACGTGCTGCAGCTTAACCCCAGCCCTGGACTGCGACAAGTGTCCTTCGTTAAGTGGTCCTTTCTGGTGAGTGAAGACTTGGCTGTGTTTGCATGGTGCTAAGCAAGCACTGGAGGCCTGACTTCTGTGCTGACGCTGGAAAAATTTGATTCAGATCAGGGTGAGCTTGTCATGTCATTTTGCAGAACACCTTAGAGGCTCACGTAGGTGTCTGAATCAATAAGAACAATGTACAGAGCGTAATGTTCAAGGGAAGCATCTTAAAAATATTGATAGAAGGTGGACAGATTTCATGCATTTCCTATTTACAGGTGTAGCAGTATAGTGACACTTTCTATCCATCCCTCCTCATTTCTAATTTTTTAAAAAAATCTTACAAGGTCATACTCTCAAGTTTAAAGTATTTATAATCATAGGCAAACTCTCTACTAGGTAGAAAATTTAGCAAATAGTAAGTTTAAAAAAAGTTACTGTCCCTCAAGGGTATAGACTAAGGCTGTAAACAACATACAGAGGAAGTTTTTCTTGAAAAAAGTTGCTGTGTTTACAAATAGAGGATTTGATGTTGGGAAGATTGATGTTCCAGATTTGACTATGACACTTGGTAAAACTTGACCTTGGGCAACTTATTCAGTGAATTTCAAGTAAGTAGTCTGTAGGATGATAGCATTTTATATTACATACTTTTATTAGACTATAACTACAACATAATATTTCGCCTCTTGAAATATTACATAAACTTTTCTCTATAGTTGCACACAACAAATAAAACATCTAAGACACATAGAGCGGTTCTTTTTCTGTATTATTTAAAACTTGGGAAAGTGAAGTGAATTGTGATGTTTGGATCACTTAGCGTGTTACTAGGCTGCTAAGATGTTTTTAGTGTGGAATGGTCAGCCACTTATTTTGTTACTGCCCTCCAGCTGGCTGGTTTTGACATATTGCTCAAAATGGTCGGTACTTTACTGCTTATGTCAACTTTTGCCATGACAAATAGTCACCACTGTACAAATACATCTACTCCATGAAGTTTCTCATTCAGATTGGCCAAGAATTTTTTTCATAATCGGATACATAGGCACACTGCATACTTTTTCACAATGTCTTCTACTTTTGTCTATGGATAACACATATTTCTTTTAAGGTTACTAAGTGAGAGATGCCAAAAATTATTGTAAGTTTCACTTATATACAATCTGGAGCTTTTAAAATTTAGGCATGACATGTTCAACATGGCACTGCTCACAGAAGAGTTAAGAATATTATCTTCCCCGTTTTTACTGCACAGTGCATTATAAATAAATAATATGTAAATGTAATAAGTTTATTATTCAAAGTAATAAGCCTAAGTACTATTATAGTAATAATATAATGTAGCAATAGTCTCACTCTTTGATATATAATTTTTTTTAAATTTAAGTATCCTCTGTCTTGAGAGTTAAACTATTTGAATTAAAGTATTATAATGTTCAGGACTTGATATTTTCAGACAATAGAATAAAAAGTAATAATGTAATATGGTTTTTATTTTGTAACATTGTGACTATTCAGAAAAAATATTTATGATATTATATTGAAGTGCTTTAAATGAATAATCTTGTGACATTTTTACAGTGTGTTATATAATTGGGTTCATTTTAAGCATATAAGACTAACCTAAATACAAAAGTTAACCTATTAGCCCAAGTTCCATAATGTGTGAACTAAAAGCCTGGCTTGTAGTGTAGTAATTTATCAGAAAACAGTCTCTTAAGAGCAGTGTAGCTGAGGGAAGCTTTGAGTGTTTTTGAGTGTTTACTCGGGAACCTGGTAGGTCACTTCTTGTATTTTTTATTATGTGACCAAAAGAAGTAAAGTCGAGGGCTGCAATTTGGAATGTGTTCTTTCCATTGGGTAAACATGAATGCAGGAGGCATTTCTATGTACACTACGACAGGCCGTCTGTCATAGAGGTCCCAAACAAATATTCAAATGAAGATACTCAAAACCCGTGATCTATTTCATTGTTTAAAAAACACACAGTGAGAAGCAAAAGGGACAAGGTAGAATATGTCAGTACCAGGACAGGGCAAAAGTGAAGTGGAGTGATCACATTGTCCAGGTCCTGGGTCACACAGTGCTCCCAAGTCCATAAATATCTTCCCCATCAGACAGTTAAAATAGTTACAGGGAGCAGGGCTGAGGGTGAGCAAAGAGCAAGGCATCTCGACAGATGGCATGGATGTGGAAGCAAAGCAGAAACACTCTGAGCAGTCATTTGGTAATTATGGCTCAGTTGTGGAAATCTTCCACAATTGGGCAATGTGCATTTTGAGCATTGTATGATCCTATGACGTTAATGAATGTGTGAATGAAAATGGAGCCAACAGACATAGAAATAAAAACATATACTGATATGCTTCTATGAAGCAGCATCTAAAAGAAGACATTGTAGAATCTTTGGGCAACGTAATCTTGGTTTATGTAATGACTCATAATTTAGACAGACTGAAGTAAATTGAATTTCAAAATACTTGGGATATCGAGTCACATAAATTTGGGTTATTAATATGAATTGCAATAAAGTTTAAAATATAAGTTCTTTATAAATATAATTTATAAATTCTTTTCATACAATGCCTTCTTAGGCTAGAGATGAACTTTTTCAACCAGTTTCAACGTTTTCTGTCATATTTAATAAACAGAAAAAGCTTTTTAAAAATACATGACTATGCATTTATTAGTGATATTGTAAAGACAATGTAGTTTCAAATGGAGTTATGCCTATGAAAGTGTAAACAAAATGTAAAGCATTTTCTTCTCACCTATTTTTAACTCAAATCAGCTTGAACATTGAGTATTTTCTTTCTCAAAATGTTGGGCTGGTTCAAGAATTAACTACATAAGCTCAAGATAGAATTTCTTTCTGAATTAGCTTTCAGAAAACCAGATGATTATATGTTGTTGGAGATAAACAAGTAGGGTGCTTGCAGGGCACATAATAAAGCGCCTTTTCCTTAAGAAGTATTTTAATGAAAACTGTGACAAGCATGGCTCCTATGATGGATATTTAGTAAGATACGATGTTCTTTTCATACAAACAAGGCCTCTATGAACATGGCTTCCTCAACTCAACTCCTCACTTCCAAATCCTCTCACTTCCAAATCCTCCACTCCTTACTTCCATATCCTCACTTCCAAATCCTGGACACTTGGTGTCTATTTTGACATTTGTTCATTAATTTCCTTTCACTGGAAATGTTCTTTTGGTTCAGCTGTTGCAGCAATTTAAGGTTTACAAGCTCCTCTGACAGGGCATTTTGTTAAACATACTCTCTGTGTTTGGAGGACCATGCAGCTCAGGAGACCTAAAGGGAGACATGTGGTGATGAGCCCAGCTTACCACTTGCTCCGTTACCCCTACTCACAAAGAAAAATTCTCGCTTGACCTCTTACAAAGTGCAAAATGCAAAACCAGTTAGTTCTGTCAGAACTTGCTAGTCATGCCAGTAGTCAGTCTGTTTCAATGCTTCCTTTCCTGTGTCATGCACACCTGCCCAGAGTGGTCCAAAACCTCCTTAGTTATGAAGGGCTATTGTGGAATACCTGTACTCTCTGATTGAGGAGTCGTGTGAGCTCATTTGATAACTACAATTGAAACACTAACAGACCCACGGAACATAGGTTGACGATTGTGTCCCTCTGTAAAATATGGTGAACCTGCTCATTTTATTAGTGATTGGGAAACTCCCTTAAAGGATTGAAATGGATAAAAGTGAATAATATAAGGAGTGGATACAGATGTGTATTTGTCTTGTAATGAGATTAAGTTGGACTGTGTAGTGGCACGGCTTTTTTTCCATGGCACAACAAACTTTTCTATGGTGTATCAGTTTTTGTTTTGGGTTAGTGAGAAACATCACATCACAAGGAAAGAATGAAAGAATCAAAGCTTGCTAACCAATCTGTTGTGCTGTTTCTGGAAACTTTAGCTGTGAGGTTTGCCAAAAAGCAGTAATGTTCTCTGGTTGCTATGCTTAAAAATGAGATTAGTGCACTAAGTGATGTTTGATTACCCTGATATTCTTTTACTTTTTAGTTCAGGTCAATTAATATACTTTAGTCTTTCAGATTTTGTGTTGTTATAATGTGATAGCACCAAGGATATATATAATATATATAATAACATATAATATATATATAACATATATACATATTAAAGGACTAAGTCCTTTCCAGATATTACTTCTTTAATCCTATGTATATGATTCTAAAATGTCTAGGCTTTTTATGTTTCCAAACTTTATTTCTTTGAGGATTTGGTCTTTTATATAGTTTTCTAAAACTCTAGCAGCAGATTTTTTTTCTTTAATCTTATCCTTGTCAATTCACCAAAAAGCTTACTTTCTAACTTTGAAGAAAATCCTAGACTGCTCAATGGAGTAAGTTATCTTTTGAAGATAAAAGTGATGATTAAAATAAGCTTTGGGATATATGATAATACTGTAATACTATTTTGGCAATGCTGAGTTGCTGAAAGAATTTTATAAATACATTATCTTTGCAATAACTTCAGCTACAAGCAAAATTGAAGTGCCGTCTTGTAAGATTTTATAAGATTAGTGTGGAATTTTCGGAAGGTGCAATAACTTATATCTAACTTTAGAAGTTGACAGCAAGAATTTTCTGAGATTTTGTAACAGTTTACTGGAGTAAAGGCAAATAATGAAGCAAGAGAAAAAAAAAGTGAGAGAGAGAGAAAGGCTAGAAAGAGAAAATTGCATTTGTGAAGTCTGTTATACCATTAGTCTTAAAAATGACAAAGTTTTGAAAATTACTGTGTAATCTGCGATTATTTAAAAGCTAGTATTCCTGGGTCAGTACCAAAGGCCTTAGAGTAGAGCACATCTTTTAAATGGTTTGCCTCCTTGGGCATAAAATTGGTGGAAATTTACAGTGTGAGTAATGGAACACTTAGGAGCCCTTGATGTTGCTGCCTGTAGGTGCTGTTACGTGACTGTAAGGAAATACTCGACATGAAGACTATTTGTGGAACACAGATCATCAGATCATTCCCATTTTTCCAACTGTCTCTTTCACGTAGATCCTATCGATTACATCTGTTTCTATGATTATCTATACCCTAGCTCTTACTGCATTATAGAACCCCTCAACTGCGTAGGGCAGGAGCTATGCAGCATCATTTCCGATTACAAAAGACTGCCTGCCTTAAAATAGATACTGTGTGATATTTACAACTGAATGAGTCGAAGTGATAATTGTTAAAACCATCATTCATCTTTGACGTGAAGTGATATTATTCCTTATTAAATATTTATTCCTATTTGACATTTTTTAAAGATTTATTTTGTCTTTATTGGAAAGTCAGATATGCAGAGAGGAGGAGATACAGAGATGAAGATCTTCTGTCCACTGATTCACTCCCCAGTCAGCCACAATGGCTGGAACTGTGCCGATCCAGAGCCAGGAACCTGGAGCCTGGAGCCTGGAGCCTGGAGCCTCTAGCCTCTTCTGGGTCTCCCACATGGGTGCAGGGTCTCAAGGCTTTGGGCCATCCTCAACTGCCTTCCCAGATCACAAGCAGGGAGCTGAATGGGAGGCAGGGTTGTTGAGATTAGAACCAGTGCCCACATGGGATCCCAGGGTGTGTAAGGTGAGGACTTTAGCCACTCGGCCACTGCACTGGGCCCTCTATTTGATATTTGTTAAAATTTACTGATGCTTTGTCCTTCCCCCATCCCACCCACAAATGCAAACCTAAATCAGTGCACAGGTAATGCTTATTTACTCTCTAGGAAAGTTTGAACAAAGTTCTGGGACTTTTATGAGACCAGACTCTTTATTCAACATTCTGTAATAAGACATTATTTTGTTTCTGAAATTGCTACGCTTTAGGAACAAGTCTGGCTGTCACAGCTAAATTAAACTGAGTTCAGACAGTCATGCTATATGTATAGGTGACAATGATTGCTTATTGGTTGCTTAGTTTAGCAGGTCAATGTCTTATTAGGCCACTGAGCCTTCTAAGTGCTCATTTTATTCATTAATTTATTTTTGTTTTTTTTTTAAGACATTACTTTAATGTCAGGGTTAGAGAGAGAGAAAGAGAGAGAGAGAGAGAGAGAGAGATGAGGGAGGGAGATAGAGAGAGAGAGATATTGGTCGATTGATTGATCTTCCGTCTGTCGGTTCACTCCCTAAATGGTCTCAACAGCCAGAGTTTGGACTGATAGAAAGCTGGGAACCAGGAGCTCCTTTTTGACCTCCCATGTGGGTGTAGGTGCTCAAGGCCTTGAGTCATCCTCTGTTGCTTTCCCAGGCCTCTGGCAGGGAGCTGGATTACAAATAGAGCAGCTGGGACTCAAACAAGTGCCCATATATGATGCGGCATCACAGGCAGAAGATTAGCTTGCTCCGCCACCATGCTGGCCCTGTCCATTTTTAAAGTAATGATAGTTCACTTGTTTCTGGTCGTCCAGCTGTTTGCCTACATGTTCATCCCTGATGTCTCTGGCCTTCGTGTCAGTGAGAATCATTGTTATGCCACCATGAGTGCCCTTAGTACCCACGGCTACCTTTCCCTTAGCTGCCAGGCATTTTCTACAAATTGATTTGTGTGGCTCTCTGATCATCTGGATAGCTGTTGGGTCGTGGTTAGCCACGTACCCAAAGATAAAACAATATGAAATCGACATGCGAATCTGTAACCCTTATTTTTCTTTGTATCCTTCAAGTTTCTTCTTACCAGGTCTTAGGTTTATATTCATAAAAATATTTCAGTTTTGCTCAAATAATTTAGTTTTATAAAACTTGCATGTAGTAAATCCTCATTAAAATTACCTTTTGTGTTACATACTTGATAATCCTTTTTTGAGGTCTTTGAAATGCCCACAGTAGCCTATTGAAGGCATTTTAAACCATTTGCAATTTTCTAACAGATTCAGTATAATCATTATGATGTGTAGATTCAATTGTAAGAATTCAACAATTTCTATTCCTCCTTTCTTCCCTCCAATTTTCTCCCTACCTGCTTTTCTTTCTTAGCTTTTGAGATAGCATTTTACCTTTACAGTATAGTAAAAAAAAGGCTCAATATTTTCTCAAGTGTAGCAAGGAAAAGGAAAAAGACCCGGTTCAGTAGGAATATAGGCAGCAGGCATAGACAGTAAATGAATGGGAAAATCAGTGTTTCATCCATATGCAATACATTTCCAGGTGATCACAGATCATCACAGCCGAAGCTGTGTTCTATTGATTCTGGAACCCACACATCAGAATCCCCAGAGCAGAAGGTCAGAATGTGGGTTCTTAATCCATACAGCAGTCCCACTGGTCTAGCATGTTACTGCAAATGCTAACAGAGTGGTTGATGGCACTGATTGTGTCCAGCCATGGTTCTTAAACTTTGTTACACGTAAGAATTGTGTTGAAAATTCAAAAAATGATGTAGTCACATTGAGAACCTATGGTCTATTAAATACCCATGACCTACTACTATATGCTCAATAATTTATGTATACAGTTAGGTTAAAAAAAAAAAAGAGGTAGCAACTGCTTGAAAGCCCATTCTAATTTTTTTTAACTGAAAGACCAATCAAATTATCCTATGTCAGTTTTCTGTATTTCATACAAGATTAAATCTTGGCTTTCCATGAGCATACATTTTCCTCAAGATACACATA
Organism: Ochotona curzoniae; assembly: GCF_017591425.1. Taxonomy (NCBI): domain Eukaryota; kingdom Metazoa; phylum Chordata; class Mammalia; order Lagomorpha; family Ochotonidae; genus Ochotona; species Ochotona curzoniae. The sequence continues at coordinate 20,491,678 of NW_024464920.1, forward strand.
ATGAAATAATGAGTGTAAATTAACAGCATTTAAATTCTAAATAGGTCAGTAAAAATACACTTTACAATAATGAAATTTTGTAATTGTATAAGTTAAGCATTTCAGTTAGGAACAGCATTAGTCACAGTATATAATACAGCTTCTTTTCTCCAGGAATGTACTAATTTAAAGCGTGCACTGCCTAACATTGTCAGGAAGAAAAAAATATTAAAGTATAATTAAATCAGCAAATTCCAAATGTTCCAATTATGAAAATAATAAATAGCAGTGTGTGTTTATTACTTAGGCTGAGTCACATTTTTACAGTGCTTGATACATACTAACTCTTTTAAAAACTTACTTGTACAGATTGAACAAATGTCATGTGTTTGCCAGCTCCGATTCAGGAGCGCAGTGGTCCCTGCCACCCCGAGCTCCCTCCTGCCTGAGGTCCCCACACGCTCTGCTTGCTTTCTTATTCTTGTTCTTTAAAAAAATTTTTTATATATTAGTAGACTTTGATTTCACTTTACAATCAATCACAGGATTAACACTTGACTGGAGAAAGATTTCAACAAATAACAGGTTAAGGAAAAAAAAACCTACTCCTTGAGAGTTTAGACATGGCTATAAGCAATAATCAAATGCCAGGATGTCAGTATTCCTCATATAGAGCGTATTTTTGGTTTTTTCTGTGTTTGTTACCACCCATTATGGAAAGCATTTGTCCTTTGGGACTCATTTCACTAAGCATAGGTGTTTCAAGTTACATCCATTTCATTGTAACAGGCAGGATTTCTTCTCTCTCTCTCTCTTTTTTTTTTTTATTGCTCAGCAGTATTCCATGGTGTGTGTGTGTGATCCAGGCACCCATTTGTGGACATCTTGATTGATGCTATATCTTAACCACTGTGAATTGAACTGCAAAAAACAAGTAACACCTTTTAAATGCTGATTTTTATTTTGTTGGTTTAATTTGCGACAGCCTGGTCATATGGTAGCTCTATTCTCAGAATCACCACACTGTTTTCTGTAATGGTTCCCACCAATCGTATATTATGGTAACTTTCCCCCCACATCCTCAGCAGTGTTTATTATTTTTTTTGAATTTTGGTGATAGCTAATCTAACTGGAGTGAGATAAAGCCTCATTGTGATTATTTGCATTTTCCTGATGTCTAGAGGTCCATTTTCTCATGAATATGTTGGCCATTTGTATCTCATAGAAAATTGTCTGTGTGTATCTTTTGCCCACTTAACTGATTTGTTTTGTTATTGTTACGTTTCTTGCGACCTTTGTAAATCATTGCTGTTAATCCTGTATCGGTTGTCTAATTTGCAAATATTTTCTGCTATTCTGTTGATTGCCGCTTCACTTTGTTGGTGGTTTGCTTTGCAATGCAGTAGCTTCTTAGCTTGATGTAGTCCTGTTTGTCTATGCTTGCTTTTATTGGCTGCTTCTGGGGTCTTTTCCAAGAAGTTTTTTGCTTAGGCCAGTGTCTTGCAGTGCCTCCCCAGTGTTTTTCTTTTCTAGTCATTAGAGGATACAGACCATAGACTTATATTCTTGATCCCTTTAGAGTTAGTTTTTGTAAAGGTATAAGGTAGGGACCTTGTTTTGTACTTCTGCACATGGATAATCAGTTTTATTGAGGAGACTGTCCTTTTCCCCTGGATCGATTTCTGATTGATTGCCAAAAATTGGTTAGCTGTTGATGTGTGAGTTCATTTCCAGGGTTTCCTTTGTGTTCCAGTCATCTGCAGGTCTGTTTTTGTGCCGGTATCAGGCTGGTTTAGTTCAAAGTGCCCTGTGTTACATGTCAGAGTCTGCGATCGTGACATCTCCAGCTTCCTCTTTGTTGTTCACCTATCTGAGGTCTTTTGTGTTTCCATATGAATTTTAACATCATTTTTTCCCTAGATTTGAGAAAAATGACATGGGTATTTTGATTAGAATCACATTACATATGTAAATCGCTTTCAATAGTATGGATACTTTGATTATATATATTCTACCAGTGTATGAACATGCAAGTGCCCCCCCCCAACCTTTTTTGGTGTCTTCTGTTTATTTCTTCAAGGTCTTGCAATTTTTGTCATAGAGTCCTAAGCAAAAAAAAAGTCAATATCAATTTCAAATCTTCACATTGTATATTTAAAGTGCAAACAAGCGCACAGAAAACTAAAATAAAACACTCATTCCCACAAAATTCTGTTTTATAAAGATCTGCTTCATGGAATTAAAATTTCTAAAACATTTTTGTGTGAGTAGGGGTTTGTTTTTGCTTTAGAAGTTAACATAATGGTATATTTGATCTAAAGTCACCTTAGTTTTGTTTATGTGTTATGAGAACTGAAAACTGAGTGTAAACTATTCTGTACCACTGCAGTCTCTGTTTTTTTTTTTTTTTTAGATTATGTGATACCTCATTTAAAAGTTAAGGTAAGGTTTCAGTTTGATTAAGTTTAATGCCTTCATGGTCAATTAAGTTTGTTGACATTTTCCATTATAGTCCTTCCTAACAAATAAAGGAATATTTCAAAAATTGTGAAAATACAAAAAAGTCACAGACATATAATTTAGCAATGTTCTAATCAATTTAGCAAAGAATTCATGTTACTGGAATAGTCAGTAGAGTGGATAGTTTTCAACTGACTTAATTGACCATATTTAAAATTATTCACTAAATATTTTTAATCTATTACAACCCGAGTAACACAAAATTGTCATATATACTTCCAAACAATGCTGTAAGTCTTCCAGTTAAATTCATAGATATGTTAATGAACTGTTGAGCATTTCTCAGGAACCATGACCAGAAAAAAGAACAGAAGTCATTACTCTAAATTCTTAATAATAATGATGTGGTACTAGAATAATGGTGATATTTAAACTTAAATTTAGTTTTAATTTTAGAGTTTCTTGTAGTTTATAGCCACATACAGACATGGAAATAAGAGGAATGGGGAACCAGATCTTTTGCTTCAAACAACAAGCTCCATTTATTTGGGAAACTCAGATATAGGAATAATATCTGTGAAAAGGTAAACTGATGACATTTGGGGAGTGAACCAGTACAAGGAAGGTGTTTCTGCCTCCTCTTCTCTTTGTAGATCTGCTTCCAATAAAAATACAATAAATCTTGAAAATGGAAACTATATATAGGATTTATTTCCTGATGATTTGGTTATCACTAAGCACCAGACCCGAAAGTTGTATATCTGAATGAGGTATATTTGTTGCTTTGCATCTCAGTAATACACTTTTAGCTTTATTTGGGTAAGAAACATTTTAACATCTGACTGCAAAGTTCTTTAATCAGTCTTATTAACCAAAAGTTTGAAGACTACTTTTGCCATTTATTATTTCAGATGAATTCCTTTTTTTTAAGGTTTGAGACACTCAAGTTCTTTTTAAAAAAAATATTTATTTTTAATTGGAAAGTAAGATTTACAGAAAGAAGGAGAGACAGAGACAAAGATCCCATCAACTGATTCACTCCCCAAGTGACCACAACAGCCAGAGTGGAGCTGAGCCGAAGCCAGGAGTCAGGAGCTTCTTCTGCATCCCCCACGTGGGTGCAGGGTCTCAAGGACTTCGGCCATTTTTCACTGCTTCCCCAGGCCACAAGCAGGGAGCTAGATAGGAGGTGGAGCATCCAAGATAGAAACTGGCGCACATATGGGATCCAGTACTTGTAAGGAGAGATTTTAGCTAATGAGCCATTGCACCAGGCCCAAAGCAGTTAAGTTCTATTAAGATTTTTTAACTGGATATCAAATCCATGAAGTAGTTGGAGAACAGCTGTGTTATTTACACTTGATCCTAGCCAAAAGGCCAAGAAGCGATAGCTGTGTTCTTTAAAACATGCTTCTCTTAAAACAATAGTTATCATCTCTTAAAATTTCTTAGGAAATGTGCCATAAGCTAAACTTTTTTTTCTATCATTTTGTAACATTTTGGACATTATCATTAAGCAAAATTTCCTACTATCATTTCTTATTCTAGTAAGTGGCTATTTACAGTATACACACATACATATATGTGTATTATAGACACTAGCATTAAAGAATTAATTATCAACTTTCTATTTATCCATCTATTTTAAGTATGGTATAGTTTGTGCCGCATAATTTTGACATATTATTTCTGTTTTCTCTGATTGTTTTGGTTACATTAGAGGCAATAAATTGTTGGTCCTGCCTTTTGAAGATTTTTCTGCCATGAAATCTCTGATAGTCTAGTTACTTCAAGGATTTATTTAGTAGCCTCTTCATTCATCTACCCATTCAATACTATTTATTTATTCAGTGTTGTTAGGTGCTGCAAAGAAGCCTTTGCAGTGAGGGATCACTGAGCCCTGCCTGGGTCTGTGCCTTTGGCATGTCTCCAAGGAAAGGAGCCACAGCTGAGTGAGCAGAACCCTGATTGATGGTCACCTACCTGGTAGTTGCTGGCTTTCCTTGCTTCCGCATAGTGCCGCTTCCGGGCGTCTCTCCAGCCTTGCTTCACCTGTCTGCTGTGATATGCTATGCTTAATCATCTACGGTTGCCTGGCCTGGCCTGGTTCCCCACCTGCTGCGCGTTCTGGGTTCTGCACACCAGTGTCTGCCTCCATGTGTATGCCCATTGGCAGCCAAGTGCATACTGCCTCTGCATCCCCAGCAACTGCCTTTTCCTTTGGAGTGTCTTGTCCCAGGTTTCTTTTGAAGCTGCCTTACTTTGCCTTTTTAGTCCAGTTAGAGTTGATGAGTTCTTTTGTAAAGGATGCTAAACCCGATCCTTTCTTCTGTAGGAGTACATGAAAGGGGAGAAGTGTTGTTTTTATTTTTTTAAATAAGGACACAGATCATTGACAGTAATATTTACTTTTGTTCTACATAGTAGCTATTGAAATGTGCAATTTTAGTAAAAGGTTTTTCATTTTTATGTTCTGAAGGTGTACGTGTTTTTCATAGGTAAATGTATGTGTTTGTGTGTATGCACAATGTAAAGATACAAGCTATTAGATTTATGCGGTTTGATGTGAACTGGAAACCAGATTTTAAGTGTCTGTCATGTAATGGGAGACTTTTGATAAACTGCTTTTAAATTGTTTCCACAATGTATAGAATTCCTTTCTGTCAACTTAGTTGTTTGAAGACTATTTGCATGCTGTCAGGTTCTTGGTTTCGTTATGAATAACTGATAATCCTGAACAGATGATGCATTATGCCAGTTTCCACTTCTGCCACCTCCATTTGTCTTTGATCCTGAGATGTCTGCTCCCTGGCTGAAACATGTTAGCGTGTTTGAATTAGAAGGAAGATTTACTTCCATACCAGGAACATTATCTTGCTTCTGCTAAGGCAAACTTCTGAGTGAAAATCGACATTTGAGTTTTTCTTCTGTGTAAAACGTTGTGAAAAATGCTATGTGGATATAATCATGCCTGAGTTGCGGCTTCTGCGCTGCTGGCTCTGTGTTCAATAGGGAATGCCAGTGGCGAGGGCTTGTAAGGATGCCTTCAGAGAAGTGTGAAGTCATTAACGAGAGAGGGGAGTTTAGGAGCTGAAACAAGGTATTGAGAATGTATGTTGTATTTTAGTAAGCAGCAGATACTCTCATTTGCTTAGACCAACAAAGGAAAAGAGGCCTACAGTGGAAAAGCCATATTTCAAGTGTGAGTTTAATAGCTAATGAAGAGGTAATGAGCAAGGAAAGAATCAGAGCTAAGAATCGGGGGGCATCAATCTGGCTAAAAAGCTGCAGAGTTAGCAAACAAAGATTATGATGTGGCTTGTACAGTATGTTAGTTGTTAATGGTTAACAAAGAATATAGGAGTAATAGAATACAAAGCCTATCATTTGATTAGCATGAATATGAATGACTGGATTTGCATACAGAAGACTGTCTTAGACATTGTCCCGGGGTTCTGTTCTTGAGGCTGGTGTAGAGGTTAGAGGCATGTGCGATGTTGAAGTAGGTGTGAAGAGAGGAAGGTTTGAGCACCTGGTATGACCACATTGTACGGTGTATCGGTGACTAACACAGGCTCCAAGGCTGGTCTTCTTGTAGTCGAGTCGAGATGTTTTCATTTGCTCGTTGGGAAGATTATTCAATTTCTGTCTGCCTCTCTGACTTATCTGTACATACTTTCAAGAATTGTGAAATTAAATGAGCTAATTTTTGTAAAATCCTTAGAAGACTACTTAGTGCCTAGTGAAGATTTATATTATGAATTATAGCAAATAAAATTGTATTAACCTACTTCTACAAATTATTCATATTACAATTTAAGGTCTATTAAAACGTGAATAGATAAAATTTCTGATTTAATAGATCATTGAGTAGAAGTTAATCAGATTAGTGTTCATCAACTTTATGTAGAGCCACTCGGATTGATGAATCTGGTAACTGTTTTTTCGTGGGAGACACCAGCACATGATTTCATTATAACTTCTGTGGAACCTCATGTTCTCATAAAACTAAATGAACAGGACTGTAATGAATTTACTGGGAAGCACTTGGAACATGTGAGGCTTTACTTTTAATGTTTAAAACATCAATTTTTAGTGCTATGGGAATGGCATAAGTAAATAACGTAGGTAACTTAATTTTGTCTTCATAGTATGCTTATATAAGTAGAAGAGCCGGACAATTGGATTTGTGAAAATGTAGTAATTGGGCCTGGCGTGAGAGCCTAGCAGCTTAAGTCTTTGCCTTGCATGTGTCGGGATCCCATATTGGTACCAGTTCATTTCTCAGTGTCCCCACTTCCCATCCATCTCCCTGCTCTTGGCCTGGGAAGACAGTGGAGGACAGCCCAAGGCCTTGGGACTCTGCACCCACATGGGAGGCTCCTGACTCTTGGTTTCAGATAAGCTCGGCTCCAAATGTTGTGGCTACTTGGGGAGTAAATCAATGGACAGAAGATTTTTCTGTGTCTCTCCTCTCAGTATATCTGGCTTTCCAATAAAAATATAAATAAATCTTTTTTTTTAAAGATTTATTTTTATTATGTTTTTATTGGAAAGGCAGATATACAGAGAGGAGGAGAGACAGAGAGGAAGATCTTCCATCCGATGATTCACTCCCCAAGTGAGCGCAACGGCCGATACTCTGCCGATCTGAAGCCAGGAGCCTCTTCTGGGTCTCCCACACGCGGGTGTAGGGTCCCAAAGCTTTGGGCAGTCCTCGACTGCTTTCCCAGGCCACAGGCAGGGAGCTGGAAGGGAAGTGGGGCTGCCGGGATTAGAACCAGCGCCCATATGGGATCCCGGGCGTGCTAGGTGAGGACCTTAACCACTGTGCCACCGCGCCGGGCCCAATATAAATAAATCTTAAAGAAAATATAATCCATGAGCATTTTATGTAATTTATTTAAATAAATTATTAATGTTTGCAATTTGAATCATGTCTCTAAAATTATGAAATATTTGAAATGCTTGACTATGACCATACAGTAATAGTTTTCACCTATTACTAAACTTTAGTGAGTTTACTAGTGCTGATACATGTGTTTCAAATTTTAAAACAAAATTACAAGTTCAGTGGTGGGTATGGTGGCACACCAGATTAAGCTGCAGTTCGTGACACCCACATCTCTTGTCACGGTGTCTGATTTAAGTGCTGCTACTCTGCTGTTGCTTCTGATGCAGCCTCTTCCCTCCTCCCTCCCTCCCTCCCTCCCTCCCTTCCTCCCTTCCTTCCTCCCTCCCTCCCTCCCTTCTTTTCTCCCTCCTTCCCTCCCTCTCTTCCTCCCTCCCTCTCTCCCTTCTTTGCTTCCTTCCTTCTTTGTCTTGGAAGCAACAGGCGATGGCCCAAGGGGGTGGGGCCCTCACCTGAGCTCCTGGCTCCTGTTGGGAGCGTGGCCCAGACCTGGTTTTTGCCGACATTACGGGGTTTAGCCAGTTGGCGGAAGATCTCTCTGTAACTCTTTCATTCTCTCCCTCTCCATAGCTCTACTTTCAAGTAATTAAGAAAAGCTTTAAAAATGACAGTTGCATTTGAAACCCTTGTGTGTCTCTGATTGTTTTCCAGCCTATCTCCTTACTTGCATTTATCCTAAATCTGGAAAAACTGGTTCTGATTTGAGTACTTATAGTGCCAATCAAGAATTTATGTCTGTATTTTATGCATAAATGTTATATAAATGGCATATTATAAATATCTTGAAGATTATCACCTACTGCTTCTTTAATCAACTTTTTTGGGTTATAATCTACATAGAATAAAATACATTCACTGTGTGTATTTCAGAGTGTCTTACACATGGGTATGCATGTCTACATTCAAGATACAGAATATTTTTATTATTCTCAAAACATCCCCTTTTGCCCAATGCAATGCATTGCCCTCATGCAAACCACTCAACCATTCATTCAAGTGCTATCACCATAATTTGTTCATGAATAAACAAATTGTCAGAGGTTTTATTTATAATATCTTTCATTCCTCTCAGAAATGTTTAGTTTATAGCATGTAGGTCTGGAGTGCATTCTGTTAAATTTCTCTTTTAGCTTTTCGTATCTGTGGACATTATTGTCAGTGACAATTTTATTATAATTGTAGCTCTTCCTCACTTCCACATAAGATTGATTTTTGCTTCTTATTCCTGTGACCCTAACTAAAGCCACTTCTTATTTGTGGCAGCTATGGTTTTGTAGATTTTTAATGATTTTTGGAATAGAAATAGGTTGTTTCCCTGCATATAGACATTTTCTTTCTTCCTTTACAAATATTATTCCATGCATTTGGTTTTATTACCTTCCATTGCCTACAAACATCAACAAATGTTGGATAGATGTTGCGAGAATGGCATCCTTTTGATCTCGGTGTTAGGTTCAAGGCTTCGTACGTAGTGCGCCTTGGGGTGTGATGTCAACTCATTGTCTGTGTGATTGCTCTTGTTTGAGGATGCGCTTTAGCACTTTGAATAAATATTCCATTGTCAGTTTATATTCTTTGGAAATAGATCGTTTTGGTCTGAATATGGCAACATATTTTCTTTTAGTCTGCAGAACATGTATGTCCTTGTTGACTTAAAGTTTTATCACTGCTCTTGACCTGCAGCAATTGAAATAGGATGTGACTTGGTGTAGTTCTGTGTGTGCAGGAAGAAATGTATTTGTACAGAAATTACAGTATGTGTGCATAAAAGAGAGGAATAATAATATGTTTATATATGTATGTTTAGATTTCATCTTTGAATCTTGAAACTGTAGATTAATGTTTTTCAAATAATTGGGGGGAAATATTTTTACTTCAAATATTTACTCTCCTTTGGCACTAGTTTTGTACATTTCATTAATGTTATGCTATAAATGATCAGAGAGCTCACTGCTACTTTCCCTCTTCCTCGTTTGTCTTCATGCAGCAGTTAGATTTCTATTGCCCTGTCTTGGAATTTTTTGATCTTTTCTCCTGCAGTGTCTAATCAGCCATTAATTAGAACCAGTCATGTTCTGTTCTCAAATAATCAGTCTTTAATTATGGAGATTTCCTTTTGAATTTTTGTAGTGTCCAATAATACTTATATTATTTTCAACAATAGCATATTTAATAGTGGTATTAATTATTCTTATCTGCTAATGCTTTCTGTTTTGTATGTATTTGCTAATGGAACAGTTCCCAGCTATGGTCTCATTTCATTTCTTTTTTCCTATCCCAAGTAATTGTAAATGCATGTTGAGCATTACAAATGTTACATTTTTTATCACGTTCGCCTGACAAATGTTACATTTTTTAAAGCTATTTGCTCTTTTTTTTTTCTGTTTAAAAGGTTTGACTTGGTTGATAAAAAAAAAAAAAACCCTCATGTTCCTTTATGAAGCAGCCAAGTTTTAGTGTTTTTGTGAAAGACTTATACATTTCATCTATAAACTGAAAGAACAAATTTATGCATTGTAAAGTGGAATGAAATTAGTGATACAGCTTTCTTCTCTAGCAAACCAGTCTGAGAGCTCCAATTTCATTTGGTTCATATGAAACGCATGTGGCTCATTTACTGCACATGTGCTTCAATGTATTTTGACAAATTTAATAAAAAAAAGTTACAGATGTTCCTGATTGCCGCATTTGCACTCAGTAGCTGCTACAGAACTTGGTTGTGAATTTGCCATTTCACAATATAATTAACAGGAAATTGAGCTTCTTTCTTGTATGTGATTTTGACTTCAGTTTCAGTTATAGCTTCTTATAGGTACAGCTAGTGAGAGCTGTGTCACAGTCTCCATGATCATGAACTCAGATCTTTTAAAAACATGCTTGAAATGCTTTGAGGTAGATTCTTTCCCTGATGTCTTCCAGTGATTCATGCATTATTCAGTGTGAGCTGGAGACCAAGCACCAGTCACCACTGAGCACTGGCCACAGATGACCGTTAAGATTACTCTGACTGGAGCAGAACATCTTTTAAGATGAGCCCCAGATGATTTGTGTGAGCGTTACTGGTTTAGAGAATATTAAAATTACACATGGAGGCAGACTTTGTAAGTGTATGTCAGGTTCGAAACACTATATTCTACATAGCCAACTTATACAGATATTATAAGAAATAAACTGTGTCTTAAACCATTTCTTTAGAACCACCTAATACTATTTCTGTTACCCATCTTTCATGAACATAAAATCCATAATGGGTAGTCATATATTTTTAATAATTGACACAAAGGAAACTAAATAACTTGCAACTCCAGCTAGAAGCTTTCAGTATTCTTATCAAATTTTATTGTTTTCTTTTAATTTCCACAGAGTACACATGTTGGTCGGGACAGTAGTGAGTTGAATTTTTCTATACATTCTTGTAATAAAAAGCAGGAAGCAAATTTTACATTTTTCAATGACTGCTTGTAAGACTAAAGAATTTAGTTTCTGGGATATTAAATTCCATATTAAAATTATTTTCAATCAGTGCCTTGGGACATTATCTATATTATAGGGCAAAAAATATAGTATGTGGTTACATTATATTTGTAAGGCTTGAAAAATTTCCTGTAGACTGTAAATTATATGTCAATTATATCTTAATATGTAATATAAAATCTAATTCATATTTAAGTAAGGACTTCTAGGATCATACTATAAAATAACTCATTAAAATTCAATATTATTGGCCATCACATTTTCTATATGTATTTTCCAGCAGAAATGCACACAGGATGTACCACAGAAGAAATGAAATATTTACATTATTAATTTTATCCTTAACTGAAACATGGTAAAATATTTTCATATAATTCAAACTTAGTATATTGTTGCTTTCTAAGTGGAGGCTTTATATATTTTTAAGAAAAGAAAAATCTCTAACTTCTATAATCTAGTCATTGTCTTTGCTTATAGTTCCACCAAATACATTTCTTAATAATCACTCTTGAAAGATTAAAGATAATTTAATGTAATGCATTCAGAAGTCCGTTGGCACCACAGCAGGACAATCATTAGTTTATAACACACTATATATATATATATGGTGATATATATTTCTGCTTAAGAAATCCTGCAAAAATGCTAGTTTTTGGAATATAAATCTAATAGGTAAAACTCTGACATTTAAATATGTATTTGAATACAAAATAAAGGAGTACATTTTTTACCTGGAAAGATACAAATGTAGGCAGGCTAGAAAGGTACTCTGTAACTTCAAATGTGCAATTTGCACTTTTAATTCCTCTTTTCATTTTTTTTTTTTCAAACTGAGACCACAAAGCAACATCAATAGTCCTAAGTGTCCCTGAAGAGCTACTGTGTGTTGTGGAAAGGCTAAGTAATCCTTGCGGTGTCAGGGGGTTACTGTTCAGCTGTTCAGGATCAGGAGATGATATCTCAGCACTCATAAAACAGAAGAATCAAAACACAGGGGCATACATGGAAGTACAGATCATCATGTCAGTCCTGGAAATTATCCACAAGAAATGTCAACACCCTGGAGGCCAAAATACTACTACTGAATCAACATTTACAGCTTGTGTTCAAAATGATGTCTGATGTGTAGGGCAAAATCACACTGAACTATTAATGCTAATATGATCGTAATTTTATACTTGGCTTGTTCTAAAAACATAGAGGACTTGAAACATCTCTGGGGCGTCTTTTCTTACACATTGCGAATGCCTGATATTTCATCTGGACAATCAACTCTCCTGAAGTAGTTGTTTCCTGGAACTCTTCCCGACGTGTTCCATCCATGTAGGAAGGCACAGTAAGGGAAGTACTTTTTTTAAGGTTGCACATTTCAGTCCTTTAGAGTGAAGGGGTAATTTTGGCCCCTGGGATTTGAAAATATCTTCCAGTTGTATTCTTTACTCTGAACATTTACATAGTGGTTTCTTCCCATTCAAGCTCAACATCACCTGAAACAAAGTAATATGTCATGAGGAAGCATTGCAGTCAGAAGTCTCATGGCAAAACAAAAACAAAAACAATGCAGATGGAAATGTTATTACCAAAACTTGAATTAGAGAGACATGACAAAAATATACATGAAGTAGCTCAATTTCTAACTCATCTTAAACAGAGTTATCATGACACTACTGCTTCAGCCCTAGGAACCAACCAGTCAATTGGGTCCACATTGTCTCCACCTACCTTCCATGGCATCCAGAGAGTCCATCTTCTGTAGTGCTGAATAGTTAACAAAACAGATGGGCTGACTACTCCCTTTATTAGATAAGAGATCCAGAATGCACTGGTGTAAAAAGATGTACTGTGCCTGGATGAAAAGGGAACCGCAGTTAAAAAATGGAAAGGGTAGACATTTTTTCTTGTAAGAGGAGCTAAACTTGTAAACAACACAGCAGTGAATTCAAGAAATACTAAAAACATCAATTCAGAGATATAAAATTCATTAGGGTATATAAATGATTTTGAATCATTTCAAAGATAAGGTGTTTTTTTTTGAGCCTCAAGCTTTGTTTTTTGAAAAAGCTTTTCATTAAATATCAATATTTAATTCCGTGCTTTGATTATAATATTTGGTATATTATTAAAATTTGTTTATGATCTTCCTTTTCCTGTTGGGTGTAATTAGTCTTGTAAATTTCTTACTATGATGTTAGAATGCAGATGTTTCTATAAAATTTCATAAATATTTCTATTACTGTCAGCACATTTAAAATATGTTTAACAATTTTGATCACCTGGACATTCAACTGAAAAACTAAGAATATGGTTCAAATTTGTGGTGCTGAAATATTCTGATATTAAAATGTTGGAGAAGGACTCCTAAGTGTTTCCTCAAAATGTCTGGCTTATATTTAGTACCACCTGGATTCTTTAATATGATTCAATAATCTGTTACCATTTGAAGAGTTTGAACTTTCCCTTAAGTAATCAATGCCAAAAATATGTATTCAATATATTGCTCAGTATTGGTATTTACTTTTACATTTTTGATTGCTTAAATGTTAGCAATGTCACTTAAAATGCAGATATTTTACACATATAGATATATAGGATGATGCTTAAAAATGGAGATATTAATATAATGGAATTGAAGATTGATTCATAACAGATTATAATGTGGAAAAAATATCATATGCCTGAAGCCAAACTCAGGAATGTATCACTTTTTTTGCTTATGTGTGGAAGTTAATATAGGTAGAGATGGTGTTAAAATGTTTCAAGTGCATTGATATTATCCTCACTTTAAGACATTTCATACTATTGGGAGAAAAGCAAAAGATGACAGATTTGGGGGAAAACCACAATAATTGAGATAATATGGACTGACAAATATAACTTAAGTGGCAGTGAAATTGTAGATGAGTGGATTATTACAGCTAAACATTTATATAACTTCTTCAGAGATTATTTATAGAGAAATGCAGAACAAAGAACAAATGTAACATTAACATTTCAGGTGGACAACTAGGTGAATTATTGATTGGGATATGGTGTCATTTACAGATATAGGGAAACTGATTGCTAAAAATTATAGGACATAGCAAACACTAGTTTGGTAATAGAAGAGTATGTGTCTGGCTTATTTTACCCCACATGATGCCCTCCAGTTGACTAGTTTTGCAGCAAATGTTAGAATTTTGATTTCTTATAGTCAGATATATTGTATATGCCACCGTTTTTAATTCATTCATCTGATGATGAAATCTCAGTTGATTTCAAATTTTGGCTATTGTGAACAGTGCTACCATAAACATGGTGCACAGGTAGCTCTTATGTTCGAGTCTTCTGGGTAATGGGATTGTTGGATCATACAGTCTATCAATGACACCCATTTCTTGGAGTGCTCTCCCTGTGTTTTCTCCCAGCCACCTCATAGACTCAGGTCTTAAATTTAGGTCTTTGATTCATCTCACGTTGATTTTTGTATGTGGCAAGAGGTATGAATCTAATTTTATCCTTCATATGCCCACCCAGTTTGGTTGGCACCATTGTTGAAAAGATGATCTGTACTCCATTGTAAGGGCTGAGCACTTATGTAAAAAATCAGTTGGCTGCATGTAAGTGGACTGATTTCAAGGCTCTCTTTTCTGTTGCATTGATCTACATGCCAGTTTCTACATCACTGCCGTGCTCTTTTAAATACTACAGAGTTATAGTAAGCTTTGAAATCAGGTATTTTGGTGCCTCCAGCTTGATTTTCTTGCTCAGAATCACTATGGCTATTCTGGGCTTCTGTGAGTCCAGATGAATTTTAAGAATGCTTTTTCTAATTCTGTGAAGAATCTCATTGGTATTTTGGTAGGCATAGCATTGGGTCTACTGATTGCTTTAAGAAGTATAGCTACTTTAATGATATTGACAGTTCCAATCCATACGCAAAGAATCTTTGCATTTTTTGTGTCCTAAATACTATTTTTCTCATTCATGTTTGGTAATTTTCATTACAGAGAGATTTTACTGCTTTGGTTAAATTTATTCCTAAACATTTGCATTTTTGTGGCCAATGTGAATGGGATTTCTTGATTTCTCTATGAGTTCATCATTAGCACACATAAAAGCTACTTTTTTTGGTATTTTTACTAAATAGGTTTATTGTAATAGCTTTATCATGAAGTGTTTGTTTTTCCATATACAACATCACACCATCTGCCTACAGAGATAATTTGACTTCCTAAATTCCAGGTTTGATCCCGTTTATTTTGTTACCCATCCTAAATGCCCTTGCTAAGACTCCCAGGACTATATTGAATGAGTGGTGAAAGTGGACACACTCATCTTGTTCCAGATCTGAAGGGGAACTGTTTTCAGTTTTTCCCTAATCTGTATGATCTGTTGGTTAATTATATATCCTTTAAAAATGTTTAAAGATCTATTTTTATATGAAAGGCAGCTTTACAGAGAGAGAAGGAGAAACAGAGATCTTTCACTCCCCAAAGAGGCTGCCATGGCTGGAACTGGGTCAGGTCAAAGCAAGGAACCTAAAGTTTCTTCTGGGTCTCCCACATGAAGGCAGGTGCCCAAGGACTTGAGCCATCTTCTGCTGCCTTCCTAGACACAGCAAAAGGGACTTAGAGTAAAGCCAGAACTCAAACTGTCACTTATCCAGGAAGCTGATGCAATAAATGAAGGCTCAACCTACTATGCCATGGTGCTGGCCCCATGCTTATTGTTTAAATGTCTTTTATGCTGTGCATCAGTGCTTTCAGAGTGAAGGAAAGGAATTTGGTAAAATTATTAAAATCTCAATGGCAATGCCCACAATCCATAACAGAGGGCCTGTATTCATATGCCAGCCCTACACCCAGTTCTAGTTTCCTGGTTGCATACTGTGGAAAGTAGCAGGTGATGAATCAAATAGTTGAGTTCCTGCCAACCGCATGGGAGAACTGGACTGTTTCTGGTCCTTAGCTTCAGCCATTAGGAGTGTATGTGGAGTGAACCAGAGGATGTATGGAACACTGTGTCTAAGAGAGTAAACCAAACAGCATTCCTTAAAACTAACTTCCTCTGCATGTACAAAGCCACTGAATATAATTGAATAATTGTGGGTGAAATGAACATAAGCAAGTATGTGTTTGTATATAGTACTTTACTCTCCAAATGGCACTAGTTGATTAAACAATATAATTTCTGCTAAATCATTTAAATGGATGCGTTTTGGTATTCAAATAGATATTTCTGAATTTGGAGTCATATCTGCTATTTGAAGCTTCTGACTGTACTGATCTCGTTGTCTCCACTGGAAAGAATGATGAGTGTAAAGTCTGCCAGCAAAGCAGGCTGAGCAACATGAGACAGTCCCACAGGTGCTGAGCGAGCTCTGCCGCTGTGTCTCATTGCCAAGGAGACAGTGAGTGCCATGAAAACTGTCCATCCCTCGTTCGTATCTCAGAGAGCCACTAAACATTTCTGACGCTCAGTTTCCTTAGCTAGAGGATCATAAAACCTATATTATGAGACGTAAGGGGCTTATGTAAAATGCCTGGCAAAAATAATGCACACAAAGTGTATTTTTTTCCCCATGTGAATTTTTTTTTTTTGGTATTAAATTTCTGGGAGAATCTAGAGAAAGAAAGGGATTAATTCATATTTGCCTTTACTCAAGCCATCAGCAGCACCTCAGCACATAATTAACTATAGAGTACTCTATGAAAGTTCTTTTGAATTTCCTGGGGCTGCAGTTAATTATTTTTCGTTTTGTTTATTATCTGACATTTGATAATAATGTTATTGGAAAACAATGTGATATTTTCATATGTGTCTGCACTGTAGAATGCTCAAGTCAGGGCTGCAGGCATATGCATCACTTCCAGCAATCCTCGTTTATTTGTGGGGAGGATATTTAAAACCTTCTTGTTATTTATGTTCTGTGAGCCATAGGCTCTGTGCTCCACAGTAGAAGAGCAGATTCTGTTTCTACTATGTAATTTACCTTGTGTCATTTTCCATTCTCCTCTTTGTCCTTGCTTCAGCCTCCTCTGGTGATGGTTTTTATGCTTTTATTTTTTTAATTGGAAAGGCAGATTTATAGCAAGGAGAGAAAAATCTTCCATCTGATGTGACTGCAATGGCTGGTGGCTAGAGCTGAGCCAATCTGAAGCCAGGACCCTCTTCCAGGTATCCCATGTGGGTGCAGGAGCCCAAATACCAGGACCATCCTCTGATGCTTTCCCAGGCCATAAGCTGGGAGCTGGATAGAGGTGCAGCAGCTGGGACATGAACTGGTGCCCTTACGGGATACTGGCCCTTGCAGGGGAAGGTTTAACTGATTGAGCCATCACACTGGCCCCTATACTTTGTATTTCTATGTGACTAAACATTTTTTTTTTAAATTCCTTATATGAATGAGATTATATGTTTGTCTTTCAGGACTCTGATTTCACTTAACATAATGTCCTCTAGTTTTGCTATGTTGTCAGAAATGACAAAATTCTGTTGTGCCTGAAGACTGCCGCATGGCATGTGGGTGCCATTAGTTCCGTTTATCTGTTGAGGGCTACTTTAGCTGAGCTGATTCTGTTGGCTGCTGTCAGTAGTGCTTCATTTTAAACTGGAGTGCTGATACCCTTTAATATTCCTATTTTCCTTTACATTGTGTGTGGGTGTTATCTCTCTCTCTCTCTCTATATATATCTACACTCTATATACATATGTGTGTACACACACACACATATATATGTATGTATATCCACAGGTAGTTGTCTTTAATATTTTGAGGCGATTCTATACTGTTATCCATAGTGGCTGTACTGATTTGCATTCCCACCTAGAGTATACCACTATTGCCCACCTCCACATTTTCAGCAACACTTACTATTTCTGATCTTCTTGGAATTAGCCCTTCTGACTAATTTCTGACAAGTTGTGACTAATTGTTGCACTCTGGCTTTGGATTCACATTTCCCTGATGACTGGTAATGTTGAGTATTTTTTCATATAACTATTTGACACCTGGATTTCTCTTATTGAGAAATGTATGTTCAGATCTCAGTTTTAAATTGAATTATTTGCTGTTACTTTTGAATTGCTTGAGCTCCTTTACCAAATACATAGCTGGTAAATGCTATCTACCAATGTGAATAATTTCTCTCTTTTTTCTTCCTGCTGGCTGTCATTGTGAAGATTTTAAGTTTGGCGTAATACAATACATCTATTTTTACTTTTGTTTCCTGTATTTTTGAAGTCTTAGCCCCATCCCTTCCCCCAAAGTTTGCATATACTTGTGTGTAAGCATTTCCCTTATCTCTCTTTTTTTTCTAGATTTTTCTTTTTTTTATTACAAAGTCAGATATACAGAGAGGAGGGACAGAGAGGAACATCTTCTGTCCGATGATTCACTCCCCCAGTGAGCACACCTGCCAGTCCGAAGCTGGGAACCAGGAACCTCTTCTGGGTCTCCCACACGGGTGCAGGGTCCCAAGGCTTTGGGCCGTCCTTGACTGCTTTCCCAGGCCACAAGCAGGGAGCTGGATGGGAAGTGGAGCTGCTGGGATTAGAACTGGCGCCCATATGGGATCCCAGCACATTCAGGGCAAGGACTTTAGCCGCTAGGCCACACCACCGTGACCTTCCCTTCTCTTTTATTCTATTAATAGTTTAAGCTATTTACCTGTACGTCTTTGTTCCATTTTAACCTTATTATGATATATGCTCATCTGGCTTCCTTCTTTAATATGTAGATATCCAATGCTGGCCACATGATGTATTAAAGAAACTATCCTATTCCGCATGTTTATTACTGGAAACTTGGTGAGAATCGGTTGCTTGGCTGTGAGTGAGTTTTTCCAGGTCACCGTGTCATTAGTCATTAGTCTAAGTGTCTGCGTGCCAAGACCATGCTGTTTCTGTTACACAGCTTTGTAGTCCGGGGATGGAATATCTGTAGTTGTGAGGTTTTGCTCAAGATTGTATTAGACATTTTTGAGTCTTTTCTGTTTCCATGCAAATGTTAACATTATTTCTATTTTTAAGTCATTGGTGTTTTGATAAGGATTACACTTTGGGTAGATGCATATTTTAATAATTTTTCAATTCATGAACACAAGACGTCTTTCCATTTATTAGTGCACACTTCAATTTCTTCCTGTTAGGCTTACCAATTTCTATTTACAGATATTATACTTTCTTGGCTAAATTTATTATCTGATTTTTATCTTATTTTTGTAACCATTGTAAATAAGGTTACTTTCCTTGATTTTTTCAGAGTTATTCCATTTACAAACAACAGCATCTTGACAGTCATCTTTCCAAACTAGATGCTCTTTATTTTCTCTTGTCTCTGGCTAGGAATTCCATTTTTTTTTTTTGACTAAAAATGGTGAAAGTAGACATTCTTGTATCGTACCACATCTAAAGATTTCAGCTTTCTCTCATTCACTGTGATGCTGGCTGAAGATTTGTGACATATGGCCTTTATTTTGTTAAGGTACCTTCCCTCTACACCTGATTGGTTGGAAGAGTTTTTTAGATAATTTTTCTGCTTCTATTGAAATCCTATACTTAATTGTGCATTTAATTGTGTTATGTATCAAATTTATTTTTCTATATGTATAATATTTCTATATTGCATCATCCTTGTAGCCTTGGGACATGAACACTTGAACATGGCAGGGGATCTTTTCATTTTAACAAAGAGTTTATTTATTGGAAAGGTGAAATTATGGAGAGGGAGAGGCAGGCAGACAGATAGGGTGACCTATCCTCAAGCTTCCTCGTCAAATGGCCACCACGGGGGCACAAAACCAGAAGCCAGGAACTCTGTTTGAGTCTCATATAGGCATCAGGGTCCAAGTACTTGGGCCACTGCCAACTTCTCAGGCACATCACCATGGAGTTGCATTGGAAATAGAGCAGCCGGGCTCAAACTACTGCTCCACGATGGGATGCTGGCATGCAAACAGTGGATGAATGTGTGTGGTGCCACAAAGCTGGCCCTCAACAAGCGATCCGCTCTTTAGGTTTTAAAGCAACCAACTCATTTTTAAAAGTTTATTTGTGTAAAAGTGCACTTACTTACTATTTGAAATGCAGAGCATGAGAGAAAGGAGAGAAAGTGGTTCTTCCTTTCAGTTCCATTCTTAGGTTTCCTTGCTAGTATTGCCAGACAGGAGTGGAATAAGTCAAAATCCGCAATCTGAAATTCCATCAAGGTCTCGAATATGGGTGGCAGGAGCCCAAGTACTTGGACCATCATGTACTGCCTTCTCAGGAAGTAGTTTCATGTACTCTTCCCTCTTCCACAACCCCCTCCCCAGCATTTTTTTTTAAGTGAAAGATAACAACATAGCTCTCTCTTGGGTCTTGGGTATATGCCTCGCCTCTGTTGCCAATGCATTAGAAGGGATTCATCACTGAGGCCCCAGCCATCCCATTTCTGCTAACATGTGAGCAGTCTTCACATTGGAACCACTCTCATTGCAGGTTTTGAAGCTTGCAGCCAATATCTAGTCATTTTCATGTTATTCATCATAGGAAAAAGACGGTGAAGTGTACGTCATCTGGGAACTAAGGTGGAAGAGAGTGTTGGGATACTTTTTGGGAAGGAGAAAATCCAGCAAAATTGTGCCCACAGCCTTCAGTCTGGACAGAGTGTTAGGTATGTTATATACTTTGCTATTTAATGCCATCAACAACAAAACTTGTGAAAAGTTGGCTATCTTATGAAATAGTTCAGACAACTTAATTTAAAAAGTTCCAAAGCCAAAAAAACATTAGGAGAATTGTATTCTGAACTCAGTTATCTGGTTTCAAAAATTTTGCTCCTTCATTCTCCTACTCAGGATGTAATGTTTGCTGTGAGTAAAATAACTGGGTAAAATTATTAATAACATTATTGAATACAATCTGCAAAATTCAGTTCCATGAGGCTATAACATTTGGGCATTTTTTAGGAGGGCAAACTTTTATTATTTGAAGCTTAACTTTAGACTTTCTCATCCCCTGTCCTAGCCAAGGGGAGCAACTATTAATTTTTCAAGAATGTTAATTCTTATTGTATGTGAGTACTCCCCATGACATGGGAATCATGTTGGATTTATACTCAGCTTTATATTTAATTAAAACTTGGAAGGACATTGAATTTCAATGGGTAATTGATAATGGAGTATTCACAAGACTCTTGGACAGTTTGCAGATCTACTGAAAAATAGAAATATGAATTCTTTCCTCAAAAATCCAAAGACATTCCACACAGGGACAACAAATCAGACTGAGTTGATAGGACTTTTGAACCCAGAACCCTGTGAAATTCCATAGACTGTGTAACTGTGAAGTTGGTCCTGGTCACGTGTGCTGTCCTGTAGGAAGAACTCCTCAGGCATATAAGGGAATCCAAATAGAAAATTGCCTCCCCAGTAACTGATCATCACCAATTTAGGCTTATTGAAAAAATTCATTTCAAAAGACTGCACACTGAAGACCATTTATCCCCTAAGGTCAAACGAAAGGACAAGATATTGGCAGATCCACCATCCTTAACAGTCTGACAATCTTCCTGTAGGCTTACTATGAGGTAAAAATAACAAGATCTGTTAATTACTTTAAGAGTTATAATTTAAGACATGTATTTAAAACTGATATTAAAGTGGAAACATTTTGTCTGAAGTGTAGGTTTTCATTTTGGAAAACACAAAGATGAAAAATAACCCGTCATAATTAGCAAAATTTTGAAAATTGTGCTTGTTAACTTCCTGGAACATCTAATTCCCTACTTGTAAAGCAGAAATAATAACTATTATGTTGATCAGTTTGATTGACTTGGATTCACAAATAATTGATTAAATCAGGGTTAGCATGTAAAAGACCTAGTATAGCATCAGGAGCCGTTACACACTATATGATTATTAGTGTTTTAACCAAGAAATCGCTCTATATAAATATTGTCTCTAAACTGACACAACAAAAAAATGTGTTATGTATCAGTAATCATTAATAAAAACATTCAATAGAGATCAATGTGGACAAGTACAATTCATAAAACCACAATTCAGGCAACATTTTAAACTCTTAGTTCAACTTAAGAAGTTGAATTCATTTCTAAGCTCAAAAAATTGCTAATTAATAAAGACCTGCACAAAAGGTAAGACTGAGGGAACAGAATGTGCCTGCTGTGTGAATGCACTTTCCAGCCTGCAGCCAGTCTGGTGGCTTCCACTGAGATCGTCCAACTACAACTCTAGAGTTGGCATTGAGTCAGTGTAGGCTTGCACATCTTACCAGGTTCTGCACCATGCACATTCTCTCACTTCTCAGTTCAGCTACTAGTCCATATATATCCACAAAATCATGGTCATTTATATGTTGTGTTAAGTGGTCCAGAGCAATAAAAACTCCAGTTCTTCCAACTCCTGCACTGTAGGAAGAGTGAGGTTATGTGACAGTTATTCAGCAAAGCTTTGTTCATATCAATGATAGTAGCAGTAAGTGCAAAACAGTGCCTTGGAGATAGATTTTCCTTGGCGTTTTTATTTATAACTATCTTAGTTCATTATTTCTAATACTATGCTCAGGACAAGATGATTACTAATTATTTTCAGTTGTGTTCTTGGAGTAGACACATTGTAAAAAATTCATTGAAAATTGTTAACACCAGAAACTTCATATTGATTATATTTTTGGTCACCAAAGATGACAGTATATATCGAAAACTATCCCACATTTGCTCTGCATATATTGAAAAGTCATCTCTCATGATGCTTTTCACAAATGCAATTTATATGATTTTATCTTTTAAGAAGTTAGTCTAATGTCTAAGGATACCATTGTACCACATAGAAATTTTTCATTAAGGAACCACACAAGATTGCTTCAGAAAACCCTATTAGATAAGATCCCTAACTTTTAAATGGTCAGTATATGTAGGTGATAATTTGCAATGAAGTATTTTGTAGGTAAGACCATCATATCTTAAATCTAACTGGCTCCAATTCAACAAATTATACTGCAATGTGAAAACAACTGTGGTAACACAAATACATGTGTGCCCCAAAGGAGTGATGTTTTTAAATCATCCATTGCATTTCAAATGCCCAGTATGGCTTGAGGCATCTGGGGTGTAGCAGCAAACAAGGCCAAGCCCCTGTGGTTTATGGAACTCCTATTTCTAGGGGACAGGAACACAAATAGACACCAGCCAAAGAATATGCTCAACCGAAACAAGTGTATTGAAGAAGGCTAGGTCAGGATTAAGGATAGTGGAAGACAGAGATGAACAGGGTTGCCTGAGAAAGCTTCTCTCACAGGGTGAATGAACGCTTTAAAATTATCCTAATTATTTATAAGAATAGTTACTTATTTGGGAGACAGAGCCTGATTGGCTGGTTCTACTCTCCATGTCTTCCAACAGCTGCAGCTGGGCCAATCTAAGGCAGGATCTGCAAGCTGATTCTGGGTCTCTCTTACAGGTGTCAGGACTCAACTATTTGAGGTACCACTTGCTGCCTCCAGGGGTGTGTATTAGCAGGCAGCTGGAATCTGCAAAGGGACGACTTGGAATCCAGATGCTCCAGTATGGTATGCATGCACTCCAACTACTGTCAATCTTTATGGGCTCAAAGAGGAGATAGCTGGAGTCAGAAGCTGCAGAAAGGAATCAGTGCAGTGGGTTAAGATCAGTGTGGTCAAACAAACAACAAAAGGCAAAAAAGATGACAGTGGAGTGGGGAGGACAGAGATGGCCAGGGATCAACTTATCTGTCATGGTTGCCATGTGAAATGTACATGAGGAGGAGGACAGAACTTCATGTTGACCAAGTCAACTGGGGAACATTTGTTTTGGACCCATCAAGCGCTTAGAATATTTTCTACATCAGGTTGCACATTGAAATGGAAAATTAAAAGTAGAATTGTAACACTGAGGTGAGAAATTAAGGACAGAGATGGATATTTAATAGAATGTTTTACAGTGATATGTTTTCTTGTCCCTTTCACCTACTGAAATCACAAAGTGACAACTCTTATTGAGGCTTGTGAATGAGGGTGCTTTACTTTTACTGTGACTTTCACTGTTCAAGATACAGGGAAGGTGCAGATAGATTCGTTGGCTTGATTCATAGTCTATTAAAAGTAATTGCATGAGGAATGCATCTATAAGCAACAGGAAAATCCATATACTTCTACCAGTACAGGAATTTTTCTACATTACCAGCTGGATTTTGCCTCTGAAAAAGTTTTCTAATATTTAAAAAGTGCAGGCCATCATTGAATATAAAAACACTTTCAGGCCTGGCATGGTAGCCTAGTGGCAAAAGTCCTTGCCTTGCACATGCCAGGACCCCATCTGAGGGTCAGTTTGCATTCTGACTGTTCCACTTCCATCCAGCTCCCTGCTTTGGCCTGGGAAAGCAAGTGGAGGATGACGCAAAGCCTTAGGACACTGCACCTGCGTGGGAGACCCAGAAGAAGCTCCTGTCTGGCTTCAGATAGGCTCAGCTCCAACCGCTGTGGCCACTTGGAGAGTGAACCAGTGGATAGAAGATATTTCTGTTTGTATCTCCTTCTCTCTGAAAATCTGGCTTTCCATAAAAATAAATCTTATAAAAGAGAAGCAAAAAGCAAACTTTCATGTAACTTCTATGCTATTCAGTTGAAAATTTTGAGGGAAACTAAATTGTGAGAATTAGTAAAAGTGGAACTTTTTAAAAGATGTATTTATTTTATTGGAAATTCAGATACATAGAGAGGAGGAGAGTCAAACAGGAAGATCTTCCAAGTGGCTGCAACGGCCAGAGCTGAGCTGATCTGAAGCCAGGAGCCAGGAGCTTCTTCCAGGTCTCCCATGTGGGTGCAGGGTCCTAAGGCTTTGCACCGTCCTCAACTGCTTTCCCAGGTCAAAGCAGGGAGCTGAATGGGAAGAAGGGCTGCTGGGACACAACAGCACCCAAACAGGTTCCTGGTGCATGCAAGGTGAGGACTTTAGCCTCTAGGCTACTGTGCCATGCCCTAAAAGTAGAATTTTTATTGTTTGTTCCATGTGTAAACAAACATTGTTAAGATATTCCATCATACACCTTGATGTCTTATTTTGATTAAATTAAAAGGTTCATATGTGATATATCATTGTTTCAGTTAGGTAATATTTTGCTGCAAATAAATTTAAAAATTAGGTGAATTTGCTTTTTGTTTAACCCCATTTATAATGTTTTCTTGGGTACTTAATCACATTAATTTTTAATGGTGTTCCTGTTAGAAAAAAATTGAAAGATGTTAAACTTAAAAAAGTAGTTTTTGTTGTGCATACAATTTTGCAGCATAAAATTTACCCTTTTAGTAATATTTACATGTCCAACTGGGTGACATAAAGGACAGTCATAATATTGTGCAAGCATCCCTACCATCTACAAAGACTTTCTCATCATTCCAAGTCACAACTGTGTCATTATTAATAATTCCTGTTTCCCTCTTTGTAGGAACTGTATTATTGTCTGTATCCAAGAACTGATCTGATCTAGGTGCTTCTTGAAAGTGGGATTGTATATATTATACTACTGTCCCTTTTCTTACCGCCATGCTTAAATTATGTAAGAGACACAAATTGAGATTTACTCGGATTTGTCATAGTGGAAGGCATAAATGACAGTAATATTTCTAGAAATATTCTCAAATTTAAAAAGGTCCAAAATTTTACTTGAAAGAGTACAAGTGAAAACGACTCAAAAAAAAAAAAAAAAACAAAGGCTCAATTTGTGTTCATCTTCTTTTTCACATGTTTAAAGATGTAGGTCAAAAGACTATTTGAGTACATGAAGTTTTATTAAAAATCTGGAACTCTATTTTGGGTTAGTTGCTTCAACCTTTTTTTAAAACAGCTTATTTTCCCTAATTCATTTTTTTTTTTGTCATTTACAAATCGAGGCATTTGCTTTCACAAAATATGCTTAATTTTTTACCAATAATCTGAAATAGAGATCAGCTGTTTAGTAAACATCATAAAAATTTACACAGAAAGCAATATATAAGGGATGGGCTACAGTTTTTAAATATTGTAAACCCCTATTATAGGCATAATCCAGGCAAAATTTAGGAAAATTCCTGCATTGCTAGAAGTATACAAATAAAAACACAAATATAAATATTTGTTTTTTTCTCTTTAAATGCACTCATTGAAAAATTACTGACACTAAAATTTTACACGATGACAAACAGATTTGTTTAACAACTGTAACTTGGATGAATCTATAGTAGCACTCTATAAGAAAATAAAAATAAAAATTTTATCGTGGTAATAGAAAGGCCATCTCCAGTTTCAAAACCATTCCTAGCATTTAATGAAAGGTTCTAAACGTATTTCTCTTAGAATTGTACCCATGAAATACTTGAAAGCTCCTCTCTTTATGTTAATAAAAATTACAAAAACATTTTTCTTCTTACCTGCAATGAACAATCATAGGTGTGGCATCGTGTGTTCTGCTTGCACGAACCAACTTCACAAAATGAATTAGAGGGGCGCTGTTTTCAGGGACCCCATGCTCAGGCCAGCTGGTAAAGTTACACTGCTGAACAGTCATGCAGTCTCCGTGCTGGACAAAGGCACAGATTAAAGGATAATACGTTTACTTAAGTACTACTTGAAGGTGGCAGACAATTGCTGTCTCAGGTTTTGAAGATCTTTTATCAACAGCGACTTACAAAGCATAACCCATTCTCTTACTGTTATTCCTTGCCAAGAATTTTAATTAATTAAAAATCAATTAATTAATTTTTAATTAATTAAAAGAATAAAGACTCTACCTTCGTATAGGACTGTTAACAATAAACTTGCAAACAAATGCTAATATAGGTTATTAAAATTCAAATGTGATATAAAATTTTACGGCAAAAGAATAGCACATTTTGTGAAGCAATTTTGTGCCTAAGCCAAATGAATACAGTCATCACTTCTTCAATGCATAAATAGCATCTGATAGGGCAGAGAGCAAAAAGATCCTTACATCGTTTTCTTGGTAGCTAGGCATTTATACAAGCCTACACAGTGTCTTTACTCCACACTCTCTGTTGGCTCCTAATTAACTGGTACGTCAGATTGTTAGGGTTCCAACAGAGGATATGTGATTTGGAAAACTGTCGCCCTTACATCAGATACTACAATTTCTTTATCAAATAAAACACATCTAGAAATCTAGCTGCTTTTCTTCCTTTTCTTTTTGTCAACCTAAGAATTTGGTGCTACCCTGTGATGTGAAGATAAATTGATTTGTGTAGATACTAAGATAACAATTCACAAGTTTCCTTTAGAAGATAATTGAAAAACAATGTTGAAAATATACTGTGCCTCGCAATGGATAGATCCAGAAATTAATTTGACGTTAATCATGGAGGTCCTGCCTATTTTAAGTCATGCCCCCCCCTTTTTTTTTGGTTTTACCCTTTCAATTTTCAGATCCCTGATGGTCCAATCTACTTGCACATCTTCCACAAGCTTTGTAATCACGATATCTCCAAAGACAGTGACTGGTTTGTTGTCCTCTGGCCAATACTGATGGCATCTGATCTGCATTCAGAGAAAACCCCAGTAAAGAGAGTCATTGTTACACTGTTATCACTAAGGTAACACTGCTTTATAGTTTTCCAATTTATTGATGACTCTGATAGTCACGTGTTTATTAACACAATTGTAAAATGACAGTTGATAAAAAGATCTTCAGACAACTTACCCGTCCTTTTTCAAAGCACTGTGTTAGCATTACTAATGTTTTTGCTCTGGTTTCCCATACCATTCTCCAAAAGTCTCCAACTGTTCCTGGTAACGGACCTTGAGTAGCAATAAATTCATTTGGACACAAGTATCCCTGAAAGGATATTAATGCATATTCACAAATATATAGTACCTTTTTTTCTTTGAATATTCAATCAATGTCTAAAAAAACTTGTTGTAAAAGAATATAACTTTAAAATATTAAACGTTTTAGGTGCTGAATAATCTTGCTCAAAACTTTTAACTCACAATCCTATGTACTACTTGGAGTTTGCTGGCTTATAGGAGACTGCAGCTGAGAGGAAAGGCAGAACTGAGAATGACTCAAAGGAAACTGGAGACAACTTCGGGGTGAGAACTACTGGTAAACCAGCAATTCATATTGAACATAATTAAGTTAAAATTTCTATTAGTCAAGTATAGCTTTCATGACAGAAAATAGGTATTTGTGTTTGGAATACTAAGAGAAGTGAAAATTAGATAAATTTGAAATTTAAGAAGTATTATGATCTTATTTAAAGTCAGGGGGAATGGATAAATTTCTTCTGGAGACAGCAAAGAATTGAGCGGTAGATCATTTCAATATCTCAGTTTTGAGGAGGTGCAAGAATAGATGACACCAAAGTTGAGAGAGTTTGAGCTGCTTATCTGTGAACTAAAATGGGGATTGAGTTTTGAGGCCAGTTTTTTTTTTTAATTTTTGTCTTAAATTTTCAATTTATAGCACAATTCTTTAGAGTCTGGGATTCCCACCCAAAGTCAGTGACATAAATTAGATGTAGGTGAAGATGGGGGATATGAATTTGGAGACTATGTGAGAGAAATAAAAATCAATGCTTTAGAAAATTAGGACAGAATTAATTTTGACACTATAATTCTTTTTATAGCTTAATGGCTATGAATTTGAAGTGACTTATGCTGGCATGAGCTTTTCTCCAATCACATCCAATGGCACAGAGAATCCACCGATAGGCAGTTTAAGCAACTGAGAATGAAAGAATTTGAGAGCTCAGGGTATATTCATTGGAGAAGACGAAACAAAAGGGGCATGGAATTTAAGCAAGAAAGAAAGTGAAGGGTTGACTGGTGTGTGGGGGGAAGGTGGAGAGGTGAAAGGATTAGTGCACTGTAAGAAATTTTGAAGTAGTATTATAGTTCATGGATCTGAGAAAACATTTTTTGAGGAGTTAGGGAAATACCTGCAAGATTACGGTGAGGTCACAGTGTTGGTAGTAAGTTTATGTTGTGAACATGAGAGGAATGATGAAGGCTCTGAAGAGCAAGTCACTGGAAGAGAAAACTTCCAGAAAGTGAAGAAAGTCACGGGCAGAGCAATATCCTTTATGGATTTAGCATGACCAAAGTTATGATAGAAATACTGTTGAGAGCAAAGACATGATCCTGGAATTAGATCTTAAAGGAAGGAGAGTATCATATGCATTATAGCTAAGTTATAAAAGATGTCTTTCAATTTACCAATGAGAACAAGGCTGATGATGCTTGGGAAGTGGAGAGATAATTAAATGGAGGAATCGATGAGGAGTGAGGGAGTTTCACCAGCCTTGACTGAACCAGGTCTGGGATGGACACAGATCTACTGGTGAGCACCAGGCGGGAGACGACATGCCCAGGGAGGAACCCTGAAAGAAAGGTGCTTCCTCCCCCAGCTCTCAGCCATGTAAATATCAGCAAAATAAAGTATATTATAAAAGAAAATGAGATGAGTAGACAAAAGCTAGGGAAAAAGTGTAATGTGTAATTTATAGTAAATATATGCATTTCTTATACTGTAACTCATATTTTGGAGTTATAACTTTTGTCTACTTATTGAGATATAAAAACAGTAAAAAAAAATCAAAAGGCAATTGACAAATGTGGTTGTCCTGATGTATGCAATGGCATCACAAGACATTTGATTAGTAAAGCAGTGATTAAATCTAAATCGCTAAATGCATATTACATCTCATTATGTAGATCAGTGTAAAACTTCAATATGTTGTAGAGTTTAGCTTATGATGAAAATTACTAAGTGGAAGATTTCACTAACAGAGTTGAATTACATTTTTCAGGGAATTAACCATTTGTTAAATGAATAACATTTTATCTCAATAATAAATCCATGTTGTTCTTTCAATAGAGAGATTTAAAGTTATAGCCTACAGATAATATGGGATTTAAGTAATGAGTTAATTTCTTAACTCTCCCTCACTTCCTGTGTTAAGTCTAAAATTATCTATTCTTATTCACTCCCTTAACAATAGAGTTATATATGATTGCAAGTTTGGATGAGTAGTTATCAATTAATTCCTGTATTTTTTTATCAACCGATTTCTGTAATTTTCCTGAATTAATTCTTGTATTCCCTGTTTCCCTTGACAGAGGCTTGGAGGAAACAGGACGCACATGTTGAGGAGCTCTAGCGGAGTCAGCTGCCATGTCTGATTATCTGATGCTCCAATTCATACCTGAAGGCAAGTTTGAGTCCCAGTTGCTCTACTTCTGATCAAGCTTCCTGCCAATGTCTGGGAATAACATTGAAAATGGCCTAAGTACCTGGGCTCATGCTACCCATGAGAAAGACTTGGATGGAGTTCCAGTCTCCTGGCTCAGTCCTGGCGCATGCCTTGCTACTGCAGTCATCTGTGGAGTGAAGCGGCAGGTGAAGCCTTCACTCGGCCCCTGTGCATGTATGTGGGCCTCCCTCCGTGTGTTGCTCTGCGTTTTGAATAAATAAAATATAAAGAAAGATGTTGGGAGAGGACAGAATTGCCTCGTGTATCGTCATATCAGAAGAGCCACAACAGAACTGAAGGCAGTAGCTGGCTTGAACAAGAGGATTTAGGAATAAGAGAACAGAAAACGAACGAGAGTGCGTGGGCAGCAGAGGACATTCTCAAGTATCTGATTGGTTACCATGATGGAGGTGATTAGTTTTGGTTATGTACTACAACTGTAGGCAGTGAGTGATCACAGAAAGAAAAGGATATTTGCTTTAAAAAATTGTATACTAGAGTTATTCAGAAACAGGACTGGGCAACCTTACTGAGGACACACAATGCATGAACAGAGTGTATGACTTGGTGGACAGACCAGGGGTGAGTATCCTGAAGCTGCACCCTTGCCACATGTTAGTAAAATGATCGATACATTGAAACTTCTATTCAGAGCCTCCTTATTTACATCTATAAAATGGGGGACTGTTAGTAACCAGTATCAGGATCCATGGAAGTTGTCAGGAATCTTGGTTCAAACAGTTGAAAAAGTATTAAAATTTCAGTATTTTCATTGTATAAAAAGGTAAGAATTATAAAAGCAGTAACTTACAGAAACATAACTGGCATTAATATAATCTGATCCAGGAATACTGGCATCTGCTATCAGTTTTACCCTGTTGTTGTTATCTGAAAGAAAAAATTAATGATAATTGGCACTTTAAATTACCACTTTTTGTAATAGTGATATAAAGGAGTTATTAATACAGCATTCCAGCTTTATAGATGGAAATAACATTAAAGTTTCCTTTTATTCCTATACTTCTGCTACCCAAAGATGATGATTAATTTGTACTTGCATACAGTTCCAAAATTTTCTATGCATATTCTTAGAAAATGACAAAGGTTGTGACAAAGGTAAGTATGTGCTTACCAGAAGTGGTCTTACCAGGGACAGAGGTATGCCTATCAGTAAAGGATAGTTTCAGTAATGGGAGACCTAGCTTTTTGCTCTTTAGTTTTCTCAGCTATATTATTTCATTGTAATATTTATTTTGTATCATCCTCATGAGGAATACTTACGTGAGGACCTATAATAAGCACTAAATACACATCCTCATGGTTCTAAAACATATCTTCTGTTAAAATGACATAGCCATACCGTTAGTAATTACTTAGCCATATTGTTAGTCAATGCATTTACATTTAGAGATGGGAATGCTGAAACAAATTTCTGCAAGGTGATATGAATCCAAAAGATATTGAATGTTGTATGATCTATTTGAATGACAAGCACCTACTGCTGTAGCAGGGAATTCATCATTCTCCTCATTTGATATGCCTGCTTATAGCTCTCTGAGTCACCAGCAAGTGAAACTTTTCTTCATGGTGTTGGAATACTAAGGTCATGGTGTCCTTTCAGAAAGGGATTTGGAGCTCTCTCCTGCAAGTATTTGCTGCTAATTCTGGTATCTTAAAACCCTGTAAGATAATATCTTCAGACACACACTATGGTCTTTGAAATTTTCATCATCTACATTACTCAGGAGGAAACAATAGAGTCATTTGGCTGGCTCATGCTAAAATTTAAGTTCTATTTAACAAGCATTTATTCTCTAAAGGGAAAAATGTTTTCTCGTCCTTATGGGTTCTCTTCAAGTACAGCGGGAGAAAAATAAACTTACTGGAGATATCCTGTTGACTCATTTTGTGTATGCTTGAGGACTTGGATATGCTGTGCCAATGGAGGGAGTTGTGACTTTGTAGCTTTGAACTTTCTAATAAGGCTAGGAAAGTGGGTTTATTCCAGACTACAGACCCTAAGAGATTATTAACTTATGTATCCAGAAAACTAGCACCTTTTAAAAGTAACCATGATAAGAATGAGTATTTAATGAGGGCCAGTTTTCTACAAGTACTGGGTAAAATTATTTAAGTGATTATTTCATCCAATCCTCATAATAAATAGGGTAGAGCTCACTAAATAAAATATTCAGAACCAATGATAATTGTGGATAAACAAGACTGTCCCCTAGAAAGTCTGACTCATTTCTCTCTCAGCCGTAGAAAGGGAGAAGTGGGGGAAATCCTATTCCTCGGCCTTTTTATTAAAGTTATTTATCATTTCCATAATAAACAATTATATTCTCTTTTCAACCTGTAATTAAAAAACTAAAGCTGCTGGCCTGGTACGGTATCCTAGTGGCTAAAGCCCTTGCCCTGCATGAGCCGGTATCCCTTGTGAGCACTGGTTCTAATCCTGGCAGTCCTGCTTCCCATCCAGCTCACTGCATGTGGCCTGGGACAGCAGCCAAGGATGGCCTAAAGACTTGAGACCCTGCATCTACGTGGGACACCTGGAAGCAGCTTTGGACTCCTGGGTTCAGATCCGCTCAAGTCCAGCCAATCTGGCCACTTGGGGAGTGAATCATTGGACGGAAGAACTTCCTCTCTGTCTCTCCTCCTTTCTGTATATCTGGCTTTCCAATTTAAATAAATTTTTAAAAATCCTAAAACTGTATAAATTTTTTTATAGCAAGGAGAATCTAGACAATAATATACTGAGATCTTAACACTAAAGGACTGAAAAGTCATATTGCTAAATTAGACAACTCTGAAATAAGATATATTTGATTCTACACGATATAAACTTAGCTACAAATGCAATTGGAAATCAGTATTAATCATCCCATTGGCACAGCCCTTCAATCAGCTTATGGCCATTATTTTCACAGAATATCATTGAATAAACATGAAATAATCTGAAGAAATTTTGTTAAAAAATGAAAACTTGGGGATTCCCATAATTTCTGTCATTTCTATTGTTTAACAAAGTCTTTTTTTTTTTTTAAAGTTAGTGAAAAAGATCGTCTGGCTCATTTCCTAAAAGCCCTCAATGGCTGGAGTGGGGAGCATATGAAGTCCAGAGCCAGGAATCCAATCCAGGTTTCCTGAGTCACAGCAGGGATCCCATTACTGAAACTACCCCTTACTGATAGGCATACCTCTGTCCCTGGTAAGACCACTTCTGGTAAGCACATACTTACTGAAATGTTCAGTGAATATCTCCCCATGTTTTTGAACTTCCATAGGAAAGCATTGTTATGCTCTTAAGAGAAACTAAAGGAGCAACTTCAATGTGATTTTTCTCTTTGCAATTAGGACTAGGTTTTTAGGAAGAAGTCAAACAGGTTCATTCTTTGCAGAAAATTAAAAAGCTAAAAAATGGTTAGATCTAGGGTTCCTAGCACTTGCACGGATGAAACTTGTGTGAATGAGCTGCAAATTGGCAAATCACATTAGGTTTAATAAATGTCAATGAAACAGGATATAATATGAAAGCCACTGACAATAAAATGCATTAAGTCAATTAAATGCAATAAAATACACTAAAGAATGTAACAAAAATTTAAAAATACCTGTCATTTGAAGGTACTTCACAGTTAAGGAAGGAAATTAAATGTACATACATGGTTTTATGTTTGGAAAGCGGTTTTTGGCTCGATTCCAAGGTAGATCAGCATCAGTTGAAGAGAGATCCTGAAGAAATTTGGGTAATTCCTGCAAAATAAATCCATTGCAAAGTTTAAGTTTATGGGAAATAAACAAAAATTGTATTAGAATACAAAATTCTTTAAAGTCTTTTGTTTAAAAATTAAATACAGCTGTCATAACCGTGGAAAGAAGACCAAGTTAACAATAGTGAGTTTAACTTTTCACCATAAATATCTTGAGTTGAGTTGGATGACGAGACTGTTGCCCCGAGATGTGAGAGCTATGTTGGTGAGCCTTTTCCATGTGTCACAAAAAGCTGCATCACATACACATTTACCGCTATTAACATTTTAATGTCCACTTACTAGGCAGAAGGTGACTCAATGATT
This sequence comes from Ochotona curzoniae, assembly GCF_017591425.1. NCBI lineage: Eukaryota > Metazoa > Chordata > Mammalia > Lagomorpha > Ochotonidae > Ochotona > Ochotona curzoniae. The sequence continues at coordinate 20,525,827 of NW_024464920.1, forward strand.
TTTTTTCCTTGTGCAATGTGATTTCATGCCTATTAATTGGCACAACAGTGGTCAGTTTGAGAAGATGTCAAAGATCAATTCCTGGTCTCAATGGGGTTTGTTAGACCCATGGCAGAACGCAGTGGGGCGATTGGGAATTACCAGGCAGAGAAAAAGGTTCAAGAAGATCTCTGTCCTTTCAGTGACATACCATGATTTTATACATCTGCCTTGTTCTTTGAAATAATAGTCAAGGAGATAACATGAAATGTGTCCAATATTTTGTTGAGCTAATAATTTCCATTCCTGAAAATCACAGTTTTCTCTATTTCAGAAAACTCACATTGCTAAATTCCTTAAAAAGTATTCAATGTTTATTTTTTAAGTAATTTTCAATATAATTGCAAGTTATTTGTTTTTACCAGGTAATTTCCCCTTTTTTCTCAAGAAGAAAGTAAGTATGCATTAGGAGAAAAAAAAAAAACAAAATAAGAACATCTAAATTTTGATGTAGTGGTACCAATGGTGAAAATTCTTAACCAAATACAGAACCTAGAATGCATCCATGTGTCAAGGTACTGGGCATTTGCAGAGAAAAATGAGCTGGAAATATTAATGTACCAAAAACAATATCTACCCACTGAAGACACTCATATTTAAGTCATAAAAGAATATGTCAGAAATTAAATATTTATCAAATACATGTGTAAACATAAATTTCTTATCACAGAATAATAATAATTTTGCCTCACAAATATTTCTAAAACATTAGGATAAGAGGTTTTTTCAAAAACAAAAAATGTTTAATATACAATTGAAAAAAAGTTTAAAGCCTTTTTCAGTATCTGAAAATACTTTTTCTACTCAGTCATGCATAATACAATTATATTCGCTCCTATTCTAACGACATTAAAGTTTTGCTCTTGAAAAATGGAGTTCTCACTATTTAAATGCTAAGGAGGATTTTATGGTACTACTGATTTTGTTAAGTCCAGACCAATATTTCTTAAGAAGCATAACCAAAAAGCTGCAGGAACTACCATTAATCTTCTCACATTTTGTTACTATTCCCTGAGAGACTGAAACGTTATAATTCTGAATTGTTTAAGCCAATTGCTCGGTTCTTTGTTTCCTAAGTTCACACACTTTGAGGTCCATGAAAATACAAATAAAAAAATTGAAAATTTTAGTGACATTTAGCAGTCTATTTCATTTACACATATAAAATAATCACCTAAGGGAAGGTATTTACAAGTTGTAAGTTGTCTGTAAATCCAATGTCTACCTTCTGTTTTAAAACCATCTCAATTGATAACAACTTAACAAAATTATCCCCAACTTCTAAAATTTTTAAAGTGACAAGTTCCTAGGCTCAATCTCTCCATAATGTTATAATATTTATCCCACAATAATTTAAAAACTGGCCTTGTAAAACATAAACATTATTTATTTGCTTCTTACACATTTTCAAAATGTCTTAGAAGTAGCATTATTTTTATAATTCCTAGAAACATCAAGCTTTGTTCTCACATTTAGATTACCAACGTAAATTAAAGTCGCAATCATTAGTATTTAAACTAATTAACTCTAACAGTACATTTGTAAGCGTGAATGGGAAGCAGTGGTGTGCACATGAACCTAGACTGGGACTGCGCTCTGCATGCAGGAGCCAGGCTGCCCTAGCAGGCTCTGAAGAAGAACACCTTTCTGACACAGTAGGTGAGCAATTCCGATCAGGTTGCAGCAGAGGCTGCCCAGTGTAACATTACTATCCAAACAATCAACCTGGTAATTGGGTATTGATTATCAAGGCCAGAGTCCTTCTTGGCCCTTGCATGCTTAAAATGGACATGAAATGTGACAACTGAAACGACCGGAGGTCTTGCAATGTTGTGACAACTGCTGGTAACATACCGAAAATTCTTCTTGAAACTTTAGGTTGTTGTTTGTGCACAGTTCTTCAACATGTTGCAGGAAGGATTTCTTGTTTATTGGCCTCCAAGTAAAGAAAGGTATAGAATGGAGTCAAGTTGGATTGTATTATTTTCTTTTGGCGTGGGTACATGCTACAGTTATAAAGTTAAAAGAACACACTGCACGTTTCAAAAATCACAACACTGCCCTTTAAAGTGACGAGAGTAACATTTCCCCTTAAAGTTTACTTGCATAGAAAATTCTTTCAGTTTTCCAGTGTTTTTTCTCTTTTTTAAAAAAAACGAAGATCTAATATTTTAACGAAGAAAGCTTTTCAAGTAAATATAAGGGCATAAAGTTATCCTTGATTCCTAAAACACAATACTTCTTTGTCATACAGAAAACATTTCATACATTATAAGGTTTTAAAAGATATAAAATATTGCAGTGACCTCATTCTCATAATGACATGGTTTTTAAACCCCAAGGAGTTTAAATATCCCCGTATTACTTCCCAAGCTAAAATACAGACATGCAGGCTTCACCCCAGAGAGAGAGAAAGCATTTCTCCAGTTACCATGCAATTAGTCACGCTTTTATGATTTATATCCAACTTGGAAGTTTTTTTTTTAACAAACATACAAAAAAGGGAACCACACATTAAGACTCAATGAGTGAGAGAATCTACAGTTGTTATTCTAATAAAGAAAAAATATTTAGCAAACTTACTTGATGGATTTTCTATAACTAAGTAACCTGCAACAGAGATTGTATTAAATGCATTGTGAGTTGATAGGGAAAGTTCATTCTGAAAGAGTTGTAGGTAAAATTGTAAAGTTATAATAAATTAGGAATATATAATATACAATGCTTATAACTAATAAGTAATTGCCATTTTAAACTATTGATTTTTAAAAAATATATTACTTCGATTTTAAATATGTCCAATTAATTTAGCTCTTTTGCTAGCAAAAAACAAGAGTTAGGCATTTGGGATACTACGTTAAAATCAGGCCATACAGACCAAATGTGGACTCCCAGTGAAAGAACAGAATACATCCTAACAGTAGGATGATGGACTCTCTGACAATGTCCATGCCTACATTACCGGAAAACACTTCAGTAACAGCATGATGGGCCTGTGACTGTTCATGAAGGACATCCATTGTAAAACTAGAGGGGAAATCAATGAGGATGTGGCAGAGGGACTTTGGGGAAGGGTACAGGCAACCCCAGAGCCTGAGAAACTATATCATGGAACAAAACAAAATATTTTTAAATGTAAAAAATACTGATTATCTAGTATTCTTAAGAAGTTAATGTTGATTTTTAAAATATGTTCTTTATTCAATGAATGTAGCAAAACAGAATTAACCTATGAAAAATGACATATTATCCAACTCCTTTTTAAAAGAATTTTTATGATTATACAATAAAATTTAAATATATCCTTTGTAATAGATCATTTGACAACTTATTTGCAAAAAAATAATTTGTAACAGCAAAACAGATTACACAAAACACATAAAGTTAGAGATGACACATCATTAACACAGGCTTGTCATGCACAACAGGTTAACACTGCAAAAGCCAACAAAATCATGAAATTTAATAAAGTGGAAGCATTTGATTTTTTTTTACAAAATGTTCAATTCCAAATAATACTAAGAATGGTTTAACTGTATTCTTGAAGAGGTAAGAATTTTCTTCAAAAGATAAAATAATTGGATTAAAAATGTGCTATAATGATTATGAAATGGTCACAAAGAGGTCACTATGAAACATGAAATAAACAACATATAGTGTATATCACTATAATAAAGAGATTGGAGGAAATGCTGGAATATTGTAACAGAATGACAGAAATTTCCCCAAGCACGGATACCTTTCAGTGTCTTACCATATAAGCTGGGAAAATATCCTATTAGTAAACATAGTCTGGAAGTAACAAATTGAAAGTGACTGAGCAGCTAACAAGCTTCCCAAAGACCCTGGACCAGTTCTAACAGGGCTACAGAATCCTCCACTCTAACTCGATGAATAAAGACCTTTAACAGCAAAGAGTTAACAGATAGGACTCAGGTGGTCTGATTTCCCTATGCTACTATTTAAAAATTGGAAAGAAAAGGGCTTGGCTAGGCAGATCCTAACAGTTTAATATACAATTGAAAATAGTATTTGAATTAGCAGATCTATTGCCCTGCTATTGCATGAAAATACAATTAACTGCGTGTAGACCATTTTCCATTTTTATAGTGGCAGAGAACATTACTCCACTTGTGACTGGTGAAATTCAACATGTAAAATTCTGATTTTGTACAGGCTTATTGTATATCTATTGAAGAAGACACTTCAACCCTATTTCTCCAGAATATTCAGGACTATCTTAAGCAGCCTTGAAAAAAATGACTGGACTAGATGGAACCTAAAATAACTGCTAGTTTCTCAACAGTTATTATAAGTCATTCAATGAGTCAGCTTATGTTTGTGAACTCTCCAAGACACCTTAAATGTGATCACATTGAAATAATTAAGAAATGGGTAATGCACACCCTGTTCCTTCTTCTATTTTAAAAATAAATATTTGAAAGGTAAAATAGCAGAGGGAGTGAGAATGGGAAAGGAGGATAATGGGGGGGGGGCAAGGAATAGTGACAGAGGAGAGGAAGAGGGACCTGGAGAGAGGGATGGAGAGAGGGATGGAGAGAAGGAGGGAGGGAGAGAATGAGAATAGATTACTATGAAACAAAGTGTTTTTAAATTAACACCAAGGTAACATTAAAATGTACTGTTTATTATGAGAGAATATCTGAATTGAATGAAATCTTACACTAAAAAATAATATTCTGAGGATGTCCTAACTTAAAGCTTTTAAAACATAACTGGTCAACTTATCAATAAACACTGAGTCTTAAAAAAAATTCTATTACATCAGCAACCATTAGACATTAACAAGCACTGGGCACTTGAGTAGGCGGAGAGAGATATGACAAATAAAATCACTTTTGCCTCTCTAAGCAATAAGAAACAGACATCAACTGTTGGAAAAAAAGTGATGAACTATGTTTTGGCTTTATTTACATCTGTATCATTCTCCATCTAACCCTAATCATTTTATAGAATCTGTTCTTCAAATTTGTGTTTATATAAAAACAAGGCTTCAAATAGTTACATTCTAACAAAATTTCAGTTGAGGTTTGTTTCACGGTTATGAACTCTTGAAATGCATATTTAGACAACACACACTGAGAATACATATTGTTAAAAATTAGTTAATTTATAATAAAATCATACTTTCTCCTTGTTTTATGTAGCATTTACATAATCACTTTGATTCTTACTCCCATGTTCTCTGAATGTCTTTATCCTTTAGTTACTCTCTGTATTGCAAAATTTTATTCTATGAAGTTTTAAATTTTTATTTTTAAATAGATGAATCAGTTGGGACAATTTATTTTTGAAAGATTAGAGGAAAAACATGAGAAAAATTGCCTTACAGTGTTTAGCCAACTCGATTCCTTGAAACAAAATTATTTAGACATGTATTATAAATATACACATTAATATATTAATACATTTATATATGTTATATATATGGATATATATACCTCAACATATTTTTGAAGTGCTATTTTCAAATCAAATGATCCAAGATAATATTCACATATCAAAGTGGAAAAATTCTATGAACATTTTCAAATATTTTTTGAAATGCTAAACGAAATGCTATTTTACACAAAGCATTGATTTGTTTACAATAGCCAATATTACTGTCAAAATATATTCAGTTGATTAGTGGATTTATCAATTTGAGAATCACCCAGATTTCAGTAAGATAACTGGCCATTTCCAATATAAAGGGCTAAACACTTTATTACATGAATCTTAGCTTGCTTAATCCTATGCCTTTTTGTTGAAACAGCTATTATTTCACATCTGGGCTGATTTCTTTAAAGTCTATCAAAAACTTAAATTCCACTCAGATTACTTTTGGTGGATCCAGAGAGAAACCATTTATTTATGTTGGCAGTGGTGATTGAAGACCATATTGTCACAGAGAATCAGCTTTCTCTCAAGGTCAATTAGTTGAAATCTATAGGGAATTAAAATATAGTCCTAATGGAGAGCCACAGATGATAACTTGTAGATGAGTAGCTTAAGTCAGCCTCACCAGCAGTGTGGGACAACTTGAACCACTTTTTCTACTTACCCAGTGGAGTTGGGTTAAAAACAAAAGAACTTAAAATATATTGTCCTCCTAGAAAAATATATATTTAAAAAATGTTCACTAGAATGTGGACTAACTATTCAAATGCTAAAGTTAGAGAAAAAAAGTCTTTTTTCTTGGTAAAAATATTACTATTTCTGAACTGTATATAATATTGGCTGAACTTTTATATGTTTCATTGCATTTCTAATTACTCTTAAATTTACAATACCTACTGTAATTCTTTTAACAACACCTAAAGTTTTGTCATCTCTCATCCAGGCTATTAAAAGTGTGTTTTTTTAGATCTGTCCTATTTTATTGAGTCATCAATTATGTGTCAGCGATCCTCAAACTAACTTAAAAATAGTAATCTAACCAGCAGTTGGTACAATGTGCTTGATTCTAAAACATCACTGTACACATTGTACACAGGGAAACATAGCCCTTGAATTAGAGAGGACGAGGCATAGAAATTGAATGGAACTAGACAGTCAACTGGGAAGCACTTTGTCATGTTTCCTCATATCAGTACAGATGAACAGGTTTAAAGAGGGCCAAGGCAACCTGAAGAGCAGCTCCTGCAGGCAAGGTCCACCACTTCCACCACAATATTCCCAGGGTGGTGAACAATGCCTGGCACTTGATACATGCTCCGCTGTAAGATGCTTTATTCAGACAGGATGAAGTAGTCTTTTACATAGAGTGCAAGAGTACCTGATGTCAACAAGTCGAGGCACGGCCACCTATGTGACAGCAGTCCAATTTTCCTTATTATGTGCCTCTTCACACAAACATTTTAGAAACAAATTCTTGACAGATGTTTTGTTTGGTCATCTGCGGATTCTAAATTAAAACCATAGGCACAACTCAGCTACCTCAAGAGCAACAGTCCAAGAAGTAGTTGATTGAAGAAGAGACTGCTGGCAGCCATGATAAGGTCACCCGATAATCTCGGTGAACCATAAACTCATCCACAGGGAAGTTAGACAATTTTACCAGCTCTGGGGTATAGCCATGCAGGAGGCCAGCAGCACTGAGCTTCGGCTGCAGTCTAGAGACAGTGTCCCAAAACTGGACTCGGAAGACCTAACTCGCTTCCATTTTTACAGAGGTGGTTCACCTGTATAGAGGTGTCTCATGAAGGAGCGGATGCAACAGGGAGCCCTGTCAAGACACTGACAGAACAGGATAATATGCATTGATTCTAAAAATAATCATCTGATGATAGAATGGTGACAGTTCTGTAAATATGGATGTGCTTTTTCTTAGGTTCTAAAGCAAAAACAAAAACAAAAATTACTGGATTCTATTCTAGGATGTGTATTAGCTGGTAATAGTTATTCCATGCGCAGTGTTGTCAATTAAATCTTTAGTTCAAAAGTATCTTATTCTGACAAATCTTTCATTTAGCATTAAAAAGTTTCTTTGAGAATACATTTTCATCGAACTATTTTAATTCTGTCAATGAGAACTCCATAATTAGTTAATTTAAAGTAAAACAAAATGACTTTATGCCTTCAAAATGCTACCTGCCTTTGGAGTACAAATGTGCGTTAGGAACATTGGCCCATCCAACCCATGACTTATATACTCTGTTCCTCTTCCTTCAACTTTAAACTTTAAAATGAAACAAATTTGCTGTCTTCCTCTATTCCTTTCCTTTTTGTGAAGAAACTTATTATTTCAAGGCACTCAATCATTTCTTGGTTTCCTTGCTACTGCTAGCATATTGCCATGCCACCTTCAGAACATCCTATCAATTTTATGCCAGGATACAAATGACATTTCTAGGCATCAGAGCAGTGCCTGAGCCAGAAGGTTTCACAAAATGTTACTCTATGAATGTACCAGAGAGTTGGAGAACAGAGAATGGGAAATGCATCTGTCTTTATGGCCACAGAAATGAGCTTGTAGTAAATGTGAATTCTGATTCCACCATCAGATGGAGAACTCAGTCCTTGTGTCATGGTAATCATAGAACAAAAGTTTATGAAGAAATCCAGGTGAAATGTTAACATACTCAAAGCTAGCATGACATAAGAACACAGCAAATTCTCAGGACATGCACATTATGAGTTAATGTATTTTCTTTGAAAAGATTAACTTTACAATACAAATAGCATGCAGTAGGACATGTTAGCAGAAAGTATTTTTTTAATTTAAAAAGGACACCATAAGCAAGAAGGTGCTCAATATTCCATAGTTTAAAATATAGAACACACCACCTGACAAGATCAAAAGAGTCACAGCAGAGCTCTGCATTACCATGATGACTTACTGGATGACAAATATTTCCTTGCGTCTAAAGAAAAATGAAGAGTATCTGGAAGTAAAGATCCATCATTTATTTAGTGTGCATACTGTTATTTTTGAACACGAACATTATATTTTCATTCTACTTGCAGAACATCTTCTACAATCTGAATTCACATGTTTTTGCTGTTTATTGCAAAGGGAGTTTAAGACATGAGAAAAATTAAAGACCCAAAATATTTAAGAGTCATGGCAATTCAATCTATTTAAAATAGAGTTCCATGTATCACCAAAGATAACATATATTCTTGAAGGTAAAATAAGGATTATCTTGTTAGAAGTTCTCCCCATTTCTGGAAACTTCTCTTACACTAAAATATTCTCGCTGTGTTGTGAGAGAAAAAAATTAATGAAAAGATGCAGTTTATTCTGTTAGAGTCACTGTCAGCATGGAAGATGATGCTGGAGAATATGGAGGTCTCGGTCTGTTGATGAGAGTCCACATTCCCTGATCGCCTTGAGCAGGCCTTGGAGCTAAAGAGAAACATGTGCATACTCAACCACAGGTGCGTTTTGGTACTTCAGACAAGCCTGGGCTAGCATCATGACTTTCTTCCTACCTATCTGAGACTGGGAGCCATTTAAACTCTCAGCATCATCTTTAAAAGTCTGTGGAATACTCCTATTTACAAGAAAACGCTGATGTTGGATGAGATTATAGGCAGGGCTTAACACAGAGTCATTATAAGCAGTAGCAGTTATTATGTTAGTAAATTACATATGTGAAAGCAGATTGAAGTACTTCTAAATTTTATAACAATATAAAATACATTTTGATTTACATTTTACACTGTTTTAAATCATGAATTTCCCGAGAACGCAAAACTGTATTTAACAGAGACACAACATGCATACTTCTAAAGCTGCTTAAAAAGAAAGTTTTTAAATAATCTACAAGAATAATAATTTTTACAAACTGTTCAATTAATTCTGCTGTAAATTTCACTTATTTATGATTAATGGATTGGACCTTGACTAAAAATAATGTGTCTTTATATCCATTCAACTGAGATAAGATAGTTAGCATGACAGGATAAGCAGAACTTCTGGGAAATTATTTGAGATTTTAAAAATTAAATTTCTATCCAATAAAATCCTCAGCAATATTAAATAATTAGCTATTTTGCTATTTTTCCTCATTTGATCCCCATACCAAATGTCTAAAATTTAAGTGTGAAGGGAAGCTAGTGAAAACAAAATTTTTGTTAAGCAAGGTGAATTTTTGCCTTGTGAAAATTCTGTTGGGTTATTTTATTTTAAATATCATTCTTTTCTGGAGAGTTACCCTGTGTCATTCTTGTACTATTCAAAGATAATCCACAGGGTTTATGACTTTCAGCAATTTCAAAGATACAGATCTGTGTTTTTACCTGTGATTATCTGTTAATTTTGTCAAGTAAATCCTCAAGAAGTCCTCACTGAGTGAGCTAAATGGTTGTGTTTTACAGGAGCCTCACAAAAATATCATTTCCACATTTGTTAAGCATGGAATGAATGATAATGATAATATATATCGAAGGGATAATGTCAAATATTATCTCTGAGAAATATAGCTTATATTGTATATACTTTGTAGATTGTGCACTTTTTATATATAATTAGATTCTAATTAAAATTCAAACATTATTGATATATATTTCTAAATGTTATCAAGGAATTCAGGAGTAATAACATTTGACTTCTGCTTTCCTTATAAAGGAAAATCCTTTGGTAAGCAACACAGGAATCCAATTAAATAATGAGAATTTACACATACAAAAATTACAAGGATGAATTTTAAAATGTAAGTACATAAGCAGAGAACTTAAATATTTAAATACTTGGTGAAATACAAAACACCAAATGTTGTCAACAAGATGACTTCCTAAGCTAAGTGTTTGAATGATTACCCAGTTATTGTGTGTGTGTGTGTGTGTGTGTGTGTGTGTGTGTGTGTTTGTGTGTGAGTGTGTGTGTGTATCAATATGTAAAGACAGAGAACATGGAACATAATTGCAAGCTCCATTTAAGTGAAAACTTTGGTAAACTTGGAAGTAAAATGACATGCCTAAGACTCAAGTGGAAGTGGTAAACTTCAGCTGGGTAGATTGCATGGAAATTGAGATCTTTCCTGTTGGTTACAAAGAGTGGAGGTACCCAAGAGTTTACAGAAATTACTCAGAGTCCATGGATCTTCATGCACAGTCTGCCACCACTTTCTCAATTCAGATTCAGGGTTCCAAGCAACCTTAAAATCAAGTGAAGAGCTACTGAGCTTTACTGTAAAACAAGCTCTATGTGTCTCACATACAGCCAACCATAGGACCATTCCTTTTTACATTGTTTCTGGTCTTAGTGTTTCAATCATCAGTGATTTATAACATAAAAATAGATTTCTTAGATGAAGAGTGAATACTGGGTTATTTTAATGGATTTCTACAATCAGCAAGCATATTACTAAGTATCGGTGCAATTAAATGCAACTATGTTTTACTGTCAGGAATGACAGATCATAACAGATTGGAAAATATAAAACATGGAACATGCTATCTTCAATTATCCTTTTAATGGGACAATATATACTAATTTTCTATGTGCAAAAAAGGAAAACTTGTTTGAAATATTTTACTTCTATACCTTTTTACAGATAATGTGACTATGTAAACAGAGAAGTATGAAATAAATAATGAGGAAGGAGTCAGGGTCAAGCAAAGTCATCCCTGATGTTTATTTTTATTTAGTTATCTGACAGGCAGAGAGAGAGAGAGAGAGAGAGAGAGAGAGACAGAGAGAGAGAGACAGAGAGACAGGGACAGGGATAGCTCATATCTGCTGGCCAATCTCAAGTACTCAATCCAGTTTTTCCACAAAATAAAACAAATATATATTTATTAAGCCCTAAATTCCCTGAATCATAAGTACTCAATATTAAACTATCTGCAAAGTCTTTGCCCTCCTTTTACAGTTTCTCAAACAGCTCTGCCACAAACAAACAACCAACCCTTAGACATTTTGATAATGCTTGTTCTCTTCCATGCAGAAGTGCAGGCAGGACAATCTATGAAATACAGAGAGCTTGAAGGAACTCTTTACCACAACCTACCCACATGGTGACCCTTGGACAAAGAACTCATCCTCCCCTAGGCACTGGGTTTGTTCTGCTTATTGTGCTGCTTTCCAAAGATCTACTTACTAGGTACTTTTGAAAGTTATTAAAGTTGCTTTTTAAAAATGTTCTGCAAGTGTCACAGTCTCTCAGAAAGTCACACTTTAGTCCCAACAAATTCAACTAAATTGTTCAGACACTTCAAATTAAATGCAGGAAGAAATTTGAAATTTTAACCCTGATATACTTCCAGGTATTGAAGAAAACGACTGGAGTTCTAGGCATGGGGAGAGGGGAACAAGGAATTGAAACAGAAATGCACAAAAAAGCTGGGTGGGGGAGGGATCCTCTCGAAATTTAGTTGTTACATAAGAGGAAAGGAAAAGCAATTTCCGTGGATCACAGAGAATGACGCCTTAAGACCCTAGATCTGCTGAGCACTAGTCAAGCACTTGGTATGGTGCACCTTGGCAGGTGCACGAAGCCTTTGGTTTGGAAATGATTTGCCCCCAAGGATTCCAACGTTGGAAGTTTGGTGTTGGGTGTTTTTGTTCCGACCTGGTGAGATCTGCTGAGAGACACTGGGTAGCTGTGGGTGCTGCTCTTGGAAGGAGTTAATGCAGCTCTCATGGAACCCTGGACAGTTCTCATGAGAAAGTCCTAATAAAAAAATTAGATTTGTCTCCTATGTGGTCACTCCTTTTCTTACATGTTCTTGCCAGGATACCATCTGCCAGGATGTGATGCAGCCAAGGGTCCCTTCTGCAGAGGCCAAACTGATGTTAGCCTTCAAAACTAAATAAATATCGTTCTTTTACAAAGCACGTAGCCTCAAGTATTCTTAACATAAACAAGCTTAATACACATGAAAATCTACTGATATTTATAAATCTATAATAGTTTATGGATAAAATTATGTCCTCGGTATATACAGTGTCTTTTTCATCATCAGTCTTTTCAGCATTAGTCATTAGTGGAAACAAAGATCAGCATCTAAATGTTCAGAGTAAGTTTTCATATTCATCAAATTTCCTTTGTAGTGATAACACTTGATGATTTTCACTTAGAAGCATTTAAGTTCCCTGCTTATCAGTTGATACTTTTCTCTACTGCGCATATTACATTTCTTTAGATACGCTGAAAACACACTTGTGAAATCAATCTATTTCAAGAGAAAGATTAACTTTGGAAAGCAGCAATTAAAAATGATTCTTTTTGAAGTCCAAGATATTTGATGCTGTATTTCCAAATTTAATGTTAATTTAAAAACTTGAATGATTGTACAATTACTTTGTGATCATTTTGATTATAAACATGACATGCTGACATTATAAGACTATGAAATTTTAAAGACAGACTGACAATAGCTTTGATGGATTATCCTGAGCTTTTTAAATGTACCAATACTTTGAAAACTATATACTGCTTTTTGAAAGGATTTAACTTTTTCTCCTTAACATTAAACACTGTACTCTTTCTTGTACAAATGACTTTTCCTTTTGAAGATAACTTGCTTGTATTTCATCTTTAAATGTTTAAGTTTTAAAAATGCAAACATCATGATTTTAAAACTTTATATAATTTTATACTTAATGAGTTACAAGAAAGTCTTTTATAATAATGATATAAAATCAAACATTTAGAAATTAAATTTGTGATTAAAAATCTGGGAACTTACAGAAAAAAATTAATGTAAAAATTATTATATAAAGTGAATTATTGAACGTAATATAGGAGGCTTGGTATATAAAAATACTTCGAGCTTGATTGAACCTGACAGTCCGAAGCACATATAGAACTCAAAATATTAGGAAGATTAAGTGAGTCTCTGAACACCAGTGAAAGCTGCAGAGAAGACGGAGGTCATGCTTTGAAAGAAGATCTGTGTGACCTGTGTAAATTGGAGCCCCACAAACACTTACAACAAGCATAGGTCAGAGCAGGGTCATGGCTCCAGGCCCCGTGGACCACTGCTGGCCCGGAGGAGGGTGCTCACCGCGTTAATCTCTCATCCTTCAGTTCCAGGTCAGCCACCGTGATGAGCTGATCCAGCTTGAACTTAGTGTCAATGATTTCTGCGTCACGAGGAGAGTAGGTACCGCCTTCTTTCTGCTTCTGTCGGATTCTACAAGCACAAGACGTTCAAGGAAAAAACTATCATGGAAAGCACAGAATAGTAGATCTAATTTTCTTTTGCAATAAAAATACATAGTTAATAAAATTTCTTCTCAGAATCTGTTGTAAATCTAGAGTCAACCCAGATTCTTTTCTTTCTATTTTAACCTAGTAAAGCCCATTCTACTATCATTTTTTCCCTAGCCATCATTTGGTTCAAGTATCATGAAGATAATTAGTTGATCAAGGGTTGAGTCACATTTAAAATATAGAGCCAATGACAATGACTCAGTGATGATTCAACAATTCTAGCTATCTCATTAATTGGTCATTATTATGTCATTATTACTTATTAATAAGCCCAAATGGAAACAGTTCAGTGTTACCAATACCAGTGACAAAAAGCAATGGTCCACTGTTTTCTTTTTATACATGTAAAATATTTTACATGCATCAAATTTACTTTTGAATGCACTGACTTTAATAGAATCTTATATTTATAGTATTTCTATAATAAAAATGAAAATTTCAAGATTACAATGAAATCGAATACTTTATTTTAAGCCCTTTATATGATTATTCCTCCATAAGGATAAGCCCTTTATATGATTATTCTTCCATAGTGTCTAGGGTCTTAAGTAATATTTCCACCAAAGTCCTATAAACAATATTAGGAGGTCAATAATTGGAATAGTCATTGCAGACAAACTGATAAAGCTAGCATATGAAGGGGATCTGTTACACAAGAAAGAATAATACTTGTTTATTTCAAAGGTAAGAAGGGGAGAGGAGAGGAGGGAGGATGGGGGGATAAAATACCTCGCAAGGAGAGGAGAGGGCAGGAGAGAAGAAGAGCAGAGCAGAGGAGAGAGGAGCGGGAGGAGAAGTGGGGACGGGAGCGGGAGAGAAGAGGGACAGGGAGGGGAGGGGAAAGTGAGGAGAGGAGAGAAGAAAGGGAAAGGCAGGCAAGCAGGGGGAGGAGAGACAGAGGAGGAGAAGGAATGAACCCTGTCACATCTTTCCTCCCCAGCGGATCAAATGGTAAACGTTGTCAACAGAGGGCAGTAGAGTGACCCTGTAAGGCAGAAGGGGTGGGGAAACACTGTCCTCTGGGCTTCCAGTCCGGCATTATCACTTCATTGTGACAGCCCGGCAGTCCACCTGGATGAGCATCTCTGCGTCTTCAGGGCATGTCCTCCACGTCCCATCGTGAGCCCAACCACACTGTGCTGGGGTAGGCAGGGAGACTGCTGCTTTGCTGATCAAACTCCACCCTGCTGAGCCTCCAGTAATGCTGGGTAGCTCGCACAGGATACTTCCAGTCCCTTCCCCAGGACACATTTCTTGCCCACTGGCAGGGCATAGGCTACATAAGTGCCCGCCGGCCTAGGAAGGACTTCTTACAGTATTTAGTACATTTACTGTCCTCTCCCTCAGTTTACTGAATCTCTGGTGTCCTTGCTGATTCATGAACTTTGACCTCTTAGTTAATCATGCAGGTTATTAGTAAATGTTTGCCATCCACATCGCAGTATTTCCTTGTTTTTATGATTATATTTATTCAATCCACAATGTACATATACATAAACAACATGCCGTGTGCAGTAAGCACACTTTTATCTGTCAGTTTTCAAAAACATTTTCAAACATTCTTATTGAAGTACTGATCATTGCTTCTGTGTCCTGATTGTGCTGCAACTGACCGACTGAGCTTCTGAGAACGCGAGTGTGACTGCATCTTACCTCGCAAAGGCAAAAATAGCTGTTCCCAGCAGGATGATTGACAGGATGCACAACGTGACTGAAAGAATGATCTCCACAGTTCTTTCGGAAAGCCCTTCACCTAGAGAAGAGGAATAAAATTGCCATTAAATACTTTTAAGGGAATTATATATTGACTAAAACCACAAAAAATATTTTTTGGTATAATCCTCTTGAATGTTAGTATTTACTGGCTTGCTTTTTCCTCTGCTTCCACGGGGTCTTACAACTTGGGAGGTCGGCGCTGGGTCCTTTCGTTTCTTCTGTCAAAAGTTGCTCCCTTTGTGAGCACATCCAGCCTTCTGATTGCAACTTTTCTTAGCATAAGCTGGTCACCCAAGTTTTGTCCATCAAACTTCACTTACCTACTAGGCATTCTGATTTATATGTGTATTTACACTTTCAAGATCAGTACGTTCAAAGCTGAACTTCCACATTCACAGTGGGAGCTGCATTCTTTCACCTCTCAGTGTAGGGAACTCCAGTGCCTTAGTTAATCAGGCCAAACGCCTTGGTGTGCTACTTGACTCTCCCACTTACAATATGCTGGAAGAGATCCTGATAGAAGTATCTTTAAGGGCCCACTGCGGTCGCCTGGTGGCTAAAGTCCTCACCTTACACATGCAGGGATCCCATATGGGCACTGGTTCTAATCCCGGCAGTCCCACTTCCCATCCAGCTCCCTGCTTGTGGCCTGGGAAGGCAGTCGAGGATGCCCAAAGCCTTGGGACCCTGCACCTGCATGGGAGGCCTGGAAAAGCTCCTGGTTTCTGGCTTCGGATCAGCGCAGCACCAGCCATTGCGGTCACTTGGGGAGTGAATTTTTAGACAAAAGATCTTTCTCTCTGTCTCTCCTCCTCTGTATATATATCTGACTTTGTAATAAAAATAAATACATCTTTAAAAAAAAAGAAGCATCTTCAAAATATGTACACTTTTCTCTGAAAGAAATTAGGAAACCTTAGATAAATGGAAATTCCAATGTATGAATTAAGATTAAAAATTAGTTCAAGACATAAAATGGTGCCAGAAGTTAGGAAGCTAACCAAAGCTAATGGTTTGGAAGGAACAAAAGATCATCTTGAAGAGGCTCCTTTTGGTCAAAGAGGGAAAATATAAGCACTAGGCTGAATGAACACTAAAGTCCAGTGAAATACACAGTATAATGACAATCCTGAGGTCTAATATTCACTAGGAGATGAACAAAAATGTTGACACAACCATTTCCCTAAGTACTGATAATTAATAAATAATAAAATATTTCATTTTCGGATTTTTCTCATAGTAAGTATATTTTATGATAATTTTATAAGGAATTAGCCTGGGAAGGCAGATTAAGGTTATTAGAAGAGAATTCATGCTGATGGAATGATAAAATTACAAATGAAAAATTCTGTTTTCCTAATGAACTAGCTGATTAAGGAAATACTCACAAATGCCTTCTAAATTCATTAGGAAGAATGTTGGTAAGTAAATTGGATATTAAAGAATGCTAAAATATCACTCCGTGAATTATTTATCCCACTTTCTTGGTGTAAGTGAGATAAAAACAACTTTCCTAGGAAGAACCATGCTGTTACTGCTGGCTGATCAATCTTAGCACTAGCTGTAACAACTGGATATTATCCACCTCCTGACAAGAGGCATTTTGGTTTAGGCAACAGTACCTGTAAAATCTTGACAAAAAAAAAAAATGTTGACTATGAAGATTAAAACCTTTAGAAATGTTCTTACTGCTAATTAATAAGAAATTAAGTGGAAGAAGAAAAAGGACAGTAAGAGCAAACAATCAAATAGATTCAGAATACCAGCCATATGACGGCTAACCTGCTGCTGCAGTGAGGCTATGGCACAGGGGAAAGAGAAGAGAAGGCTGTTCAAGATGAAGGGATTGGTGAGTAAATCAAGGAAAGATGGAAGATCTTATTTGGATCGCGATTCAAACTATCAAAAAATGAAGATGAAATGAAAAAAACTATATTGCAGTAAACAATATTAAGTGTCAATTGTTAATTTTGTTTAACTGTGGCAATTTAATAACCATACCTATTAAAGAAATTAGTATTCGGTGGCAGAATATCTAAGATGTTTTTCTGTGTTCACACTTGTCCTTCTATTTTCAATAAAGCAGCAATGGCAATTCTTTCAATGTATCTCTTTTCTTTACATTCTTCTCTTCTCTTAGAAAAAAGCCAAGCTCTTCCAATGGCCTATGAGATCTGCTCTCCCCTTAGCTCACTGGCACTTTCCTGAATTTCCTTCTATTCCTACTTGTTCTCACATTTGGGGTCACAGTATTTTGATAAATGACACCAGGTTGCTCTTGTAACAGCTCCTTTTCTTCTGCCTGGAAAGGGATATTCCTTCCATATGTGCCTGGGTAGCCATTTCATTTCATTTCATTTCATTTCATTTCATTTCACAGTGACTACCTCTCCTCAATCAGTACATACAAGTTGAGACCCTAACCTTTAGCTGCATTTAGAGGAAGAGGATAATTGAGATTAAATGCATTCATAAGGGTGAGTCCCTGATATGACAGAATCGCTGGACTTGTAAGAACAGACATGAGAGCTTGCTTTCTCTTTTCTTTCCCTTCTTCCATCTCATCACATTCTCTTCATCTCCACTCCCACACAGAGGAAAGACTGCATGAGCGTGTTAGCAAGAGGGTGGCCATCTGTTGCAGCAGGGAGAAAATCACATGAGACTAACAAAGGTGCAGACCAGCGCTGTGAGAAATAACCTGCTAAGACAGCTAGCTTGTGGCACGCTGTCATGGAAAGCTGAGCGCCGCAGCAAGTCTAATATACTACCTATTGTAAACCGGGACGTTTCAACTCGCAGCATTTTCTGCCTCTGCACACTTGCACACCTCCTGCACTGCTTCATTTTCGTTTTTCTTAGCTTTTGTCATCTTTTACATGCATTTTCATTCATTTATTCTGCTTACTGTCTGTCCTTGACTCCTCAATGCAGTTCTCTGCAGTTGAGGGTCTTTGTTTTATTCAAACTATCCTAAGATTTCAGGTGTTGTGGCACAGCAGTACTGCACATTATGGCGCTGCTTGGATCTTGTAGTGTTTGGAGTTCCCCCTATCCTGCCTCTGATCCATCACACCTTGAGAGGCACCATGTGATGACTTAGACATACAGGTCCCTTCCACCCCTGTGGGAGACCCCCAAACAGTTCCAGGATCCAACTTCAGCCAGGCTCAGCCCTGACTGTTGTAGACACTTTGACAATGGACCACCAAATGGAAGCTATTGTTCTCTTTCCTTCAAGGTCACTCTATATTTCAACTAATATAAGTGAGTAAACTTAAAAAAAGAAAGCATTCCAAGTTCTGGGCACATAGTAAATGTTCAATACATGTTTACTAAATGTAATGAGGAATATATTAATTTTGAAATTAATGATATTCAGATGTATCATCAGCTATTGAACCAAAAATTCAACATTAATCATTTATTTTATTCAAAATTATGATTACAACTGATTTTAAGTTTCATGATCTAGAATTTCTAATTTTGATGCAATAAGTGATACAAATGAGTGACAAGATGTAACTGATGTAAAACATGCATGATAATTATTCTCTGGACTGAAGCGTAAAACATTTCAACATATGAACGTGCTCCTGTGTTTATTCTGCATTGTAGTTTTGGATAAATGCTGAATTTTAAGTATTTCTCAGAATTTCATAGCCCTCTGGAAACTCCAGCTAAATTTTAAAAATGCTAAACAGCATGTATGTAACAGGTATTTTGGATACTTCTTTGGTATATTTTAAATATGAATGGTTTGTGTTCATGCATTTTTACATGCTGGCTCTACTGGGATGTGCTCAGGGAAGGAGGCATGCAGATAAATAATCCTATTTATCAGGTAAATATTGAATCATATGCCTGAGAACTCAGCAGAAAAAATTTTTTCATAGACCACACACACAGAATTTCCAGCTTAGACTGCCATTTCAGAGTGCTGACCAAGCGAGGAAATGACATGTAATGTATTAATAAATAATATGTAATCCTTTGGACGCAAGTATTACAAAAGAAGAGGACAAACTGTACCCTCTCTGTTGGGAACAGTCTGATTCACCGTTATGAATGGACACAGGGAGCATTACCAGCACAGGGTGAGGTCACTTCTAGTTTTTCAAAGCAAAGAGATTCCTTTTCTTGAAAATATAAACATGATTCTTAACAGGCACAAGTCATTCCTTAACTAAACTTCAAATCCTATGACATTTCAAATCAAACTTGGTTGTTTACATAATAAATGATACTACAGTAATTTGGCAAATCATGAATATTATCTTCTGATGGAAGTGATCATTATTTAAACTCAGAATATGGATCCAAATATTGAAGTCTCTGAAATATTTCTCAGAAGAAACTTGAATTAAATGAAGTATGGATAAGTTGCTTAAAGACCTACTTCTTCAGACTTCTCGTGAATAACTTGGGTTGTTTGTACGAGTGCTTCAAAAATTTGTGGGAAAATGGGAATAAAAACAAGGTGATTTTGGTGCAGAAATTCTTGAAATTCTTGAGTGTTTTTTTCATAATATGTGTTTTACATAAAATTTTCGAAGTACTCTCATATAAACAGGAGGTCATGCGACACAGTTACAGTGCAGAGGACATTAATTTACATGTAACACCACTGAAAAGGCCTGGAACAGTTACAAGCAATATAAAGTGTAATTGTTATAAATATTCATA
Source organism: Ochotona curzoniae (assembly GCF_017591425.1). Lineage (NCBI taxonomy): Eukaryota > Metazoa > Chordata > Mammalia > Lagomorpha > Ochotonidae > Ochotona > Ochotona curzoniae. Next base: position 20,545,935 of record NW_024464920.1, read on the forward strand.
GTAATGATCTATTTAGTCATGCTTTACTCTCCCAGTTAGTTTATGAGGTAGGTATTAGTCATTTTCATTTTCAAATAAAAAGCTCAGAATTTAATAATTCAAGTAACCAACTCAGAGTAACATAAAAATATATATAATACATATAAAATGCTGCATATGCTATATGTAGCATAGAAGATGTATACTACCTATGTATATAGTATAATATATGGTATTTCTCGTTCTCTTTCTATATACATAATATATATATATATACATTAAAACTACCTGAGACATGCTGAATATAGTATTTCCATTCACCACAATATGGCTACCTTGTTAAACAAGCAATCCTTTTCTTTCCATTCAGTGCCCTGGGGAATTGATTCTTTAGATAAGGATGATACACATTAACTCCCTAGTTCTGAGTCTAAGTGAGCACACTGGAGCTTTTCATTGTTAGCACAGTAACTCAATGTTGAACCACAACCAAGTGTGCACCCTTAAAAATTTCCTCCATTCCCATTTATCATGGATTTATTAGCTAATAAGCATTACAGGGCAAATGCCAAGTTATAAAGCTGCCAGCTATTCCTACAGAGTGCTTCAAAGACCATGCTGAGAGAAGCTTCGGTGTTAGCACTGAGGCACTGTGGGCTCAGATACCTGCAATGTAGGTCTCTCTTATGGGCAATGGTTTAAGTTCCAGCTGCTCCACTTCTCAACTACTTTTCTGTTAAGTGCCTGCAAAAGCAGCAGAGAATGGCCCAAGAGCTCAGGTCCCTGCACCCATTCAGATGTCTGGCTTTGATATAACCCAGAACTGACCATCACTGCAATTTGGTGAGGACAATGCACCCGGTGGATGAAGGATCTCCTTTTTCCGTAACTCTACATTTGAATAAATGAATCTTTTTAAAAAGGGAGCTTACAGGCTCTCCTATGTCATACCTCTCAAAGTAACATACCAAATTTTGAGAAATTTTAGAATAGATTAAGGAGACCTTTCTTTGTCACTATGGTTTTCCAGCCCAATGTCTTTCTTCTTGTTGTGTCTAGTCTATACTTCATGGGCCTATCCTTTCTTAACTCTGGAAGAATCCTTTGCTCTGATATTAATTCCAATCTTCTATGTACCCTAGACTCCTGCCGTTAACAGAGTACACCAAGAGCACCTTGAAAGTTGGGATGGCTGTGGCTATGATTCTAGAGGAAATAATCATTGGTTTAGTAAGACAGAGAGGAAAAACACCTGCTGGTTTACTCAATGCCAAGGCACTCCATTCAGGGCTCCCATGTGAGTAGCAGGGACCCAGGGTTATCTTCCACTGTCTGCCAAACACAATTGCCGGAAGCCAGGCTTGGGTGTGAAGGAGCAAGACCTCAAACCAGCCATCCTGATTTATAATAGAGGTATCCTGAAAGACATCTTAATCCACTGTGCCACAATGCTTGCCTCAACTGACTGGTTTTTCTGCTGTATTTCAGAAGCTGCTGCATTTCACTACCCTGACAGAGTGGAGACAAGAAAGAGAATGCCATCATTCAGGAAGACTCTGAGACTGTGTTTAGTGCTGGATGAGAACCATCCTTGCTCAGAACAAGTGTTTTTCATTCCTATTGTCATTTCTAGGCAAATTCTCTGTCATTTCTGTTACCCTGGATTTCTTAAGCTTGCCTCTCAAGTTATATACTACAACTAGCAATGTGTCTGAAATCAGCAAGCTAATGAGTCATAGCAAATAAATAAATAAAACACATATATTATAATATAAGACCAGTTCTCCGAGCATGGCTTGTATAAAATATTATCTGTGAGACTTGAGTTGTCTATTTTGTCTTTGTCTTTTTTTTTCATTAGCCAATGCACCATATCTGTTTAGTTATAGTAATTATTTCTGATCGCTGAAACCGATAGGAAATTATATTAGTCACAGCAAAACATTTACTTTATGGTGGTAGTGTCAGAGTATGAACGACTCACTTATCAAATCTAGAAATACTTGACACAATTGCAATACTACAAGTTCACCAAGCTAAGTTTAAGTGATTATATTATAGGGTAAACTTAACCAAACTGATACTTTTATGAAATTATACAAAAAATTCCAAATATTTAAACATTTATGTAGAAAGCTCCATGCTCCTCCTTGTAGTTTGTAAAAATGCAACACTTTATTCATCATCTAGACACTAGAGAGGCAGTGTTTTTCAACAGTTAGCACTTCTAAGGCCTGATGGGAATATTTCTGACTAGAATGATGGAACAAGCTTTGTCACATCACAGATGTGCCTGAGATGTAGGGCAGTTCATGATATGTTGAGAAGCAGCACACTAGGATGTGAACAACACACACATCCCCCACTCTCAAGAGATGGCTCAGAAACGCACCATCTACCTGCTTCTTCAAGCAATGGAGATGGACGCACTGGGGACTTTGATGACAGGGGACAAAACATAGGAAGCTGTGATCATCTCAGCGGAATCTTGGGAATGTGCTTCTTAAATAAGAACATTTCTAAAATCTTGGATTATAACCTAACTAAAGTGAAGCTAAATACACATTTTATTAAGAGATAAACATTATATCTTTACTTGTGTTATCCCTTTAAATTTTCAACAAGCTTTTTAAGAAAACACATTCTCATTACCACTTTCCAAATAAGAAAGCTGAAATGCACAGAAATTCATTTACTTTCTCAAGTGGAAGAATCAGGATTTGAACCGAAACCTTAGTCTTGCATAAGTAGAACAGTAGATAAGGAATTCTTGCCCAGAAACTTAATTGCTTAAACAGTCTGGGCCTTGGTTTCTGCCCCTCTGTGTACAGGAGCACCTGTACTCAGGATTTGTCAACCTTCTTATTTCTGAACTTTCAAGGATGACTCTTGTGCACTGTGAAGATTCAGTTTTACTGGCAACCAAATGTGGCTCCAGCCCATCAGCTCTCCCATACTGGGGCAGGGTGATGGGGGGCGGACAGGGAGATGGAGGAGAGTAAGGAGGGAAAAAGGAATGCATTTTCAAAATTGTATATAAAGTGTTAAATATTAATTAGTAATCCAAATAAAAGAATTAAATCACTCTAGTGAAAAAGCACTGACCGAAATCAGTGTACACTTGGGAAATTGCCAAATAATACTTAAAGTCTAGAAATGTGCTTGACATAGAATATTTAAGGTTAGATATGATATGGTGATAGTGATGGCATACATATATAGATGGCTAAGCTGTGCTTGCCTTTCATTGAGTCCTGGTTTAGTTTGGTAAAACTCATGACATAACTGAATGGGAAAAGCATGCTTGTTAACAAGGAGCTATTAACTTCTATTAATGTTTAAGAAAAACAGTCATAAGCTAATTTATTAGGTAAAAGTATTGTCAATCAAGTATTATACATTTAAAGTACCAAATAACTATTGACTTAGTATAATGTGAGTTCACGCTAGCAAAGTCAAATACTAATAAAATCTATGTATAGATTTGAGTAAATAAATTATCCACCATTTAAAAGAATATTAAAACATCACTTTGTCCTCAGGCTAATTAACCTTGCAATAAATTTATACTTAAGAATAACAGTCATGGATTAACATATTTATAAATAAATGTCCAAATTATGATAAACATGTTGAAATTACAAATTTAATCTAAAAAAAAAAAGTCTTACCTAAAGTCTTAACAGGGTCAGAATAATCCGAATCAGTAAATTGTCCCATGACATTTGTGGCTCTAAATTTAAATCTATAAAATAATAAAAAAAAATTAACACCCCCAAATTTGTATGACATACAATTTCCCATGAATAAGATAGCAAATGATTCTGACAACCATTTGTATCTGACAATTAATTTATAAAATTTAAACTTGGAATGTCATCACAATTGCAACAATGTTTATACATAAATGTTTAAATGAAGCTTATACTTCAGGAGCACCTGTGGCGTTTAATGGGGCAGTGACTTAAAAATTTGATCGAGCTTATAGGCAATCAGGAATTCAGAAAAATAAAACAACTCGCCTCCCTCCTAGAATAGTTTGGAAAACGAATGCCTGTGCAATTCCTGTGCTGCGCTGGCATGCTTCACACATACCAGGGACAATAACTTAAACCTCAACTAGCTTTGTGAAGATCAGTAAATTAGATCAGAATGATTATATGGAATGGTTTGTGTTCTCATGTAAAGAAATTAAGAACAATGCTTATCTCTGAGTGTCTATAGTCATATTTGAGCATATCAGTCTTTACAGCATTTGATACATAAAAGGAGAAAGAAAAAAATCAAACCTTAAAAATTGTTAGGTGAGTACTCAAAAAACATGAGATTTGTTTCATTTTGAAAATGAGAGGCACAAAATAAAAATTATTTATCCCCCCAAAGTTACGAAGACATTAAAATGTAAAGCAAATAAATCTCTATCATACTCAAATTAGTATGATTTGAATTGTTATATGAATAGCCCATTTTGGGAGTAAATATGTAAAGCAAACAAATATGTGAAAATTTTCTATCATTTTCGTAAAAGTTCAAGCAACAGCCTAAAATTTGTACCAGAGTTATTGCATCTAATAGATAATATTATTATTACATTGCCTATTTTATCCAGCATGTGCAATGCTAACATATTCTAAGACATTTACAAGTCAATTCATAATGCTTCATCAGCAAGCAAAAATGAAAATGCCTGAATTTAAAAATAATATTAAAGGTATATTCAGAAAATCTATGAAAATCAGTGATATTTTCCTAAAATTATAGTGCAATGATACTGCTTACATAATCAAATGTATAACTTAACCATAATTTATGAAATGCAAAATCAACCTAATAAGGACAAACTATCAGCAGGAGTTTTCAGTGTAACAGGTTGTTAGCAGCTACAAAATTGCAAAAATGAACACGAGTACAAAGATACCCATCATCCCCCAGAAGCCTTAGAAACGAAGTTACTGCTGTGACAAAGGACAACAAGTGCTAATAAAGGAGTAAGACAGTGATTCCAAAAATCCATGCGTGGCACAGATCCTTATCATGGACTGAATACCAGGTGTAAAAAACCACGTTAGTCACACTGCCTTCTCTAGAAACAAAACCTGCCACTACCTACTCTTCTCCAATACCACACTTTTTACATTGATCTTCTATAACTTAGATCACGTTATCACTGCCTTTAGGTTAACATGTTCCTCCTATACTACTGTTATGTTTATGCGATCCTAGGATAATACCTTGTTTATCTTTCCAATACTAGCATGTGAGAAGATTGGGTACAAGTGGATTTCTAGTACTTACCAAAAGGAAAAAAGAAAAGGGTAGATGTGTAGCTGAAAGATATAAGGCTTGCTAAAATGGCGCAGGTTGGGAATGAATATACTTACAAGTACTGCTTTTTTGGTTTCAGAGGTCCATTGCAAATTTTGTCTTCATTCCCAGGAATCATGCATGCATTATCAGCACCTATGACATAGATTTCCTCATTGCCACTGAACTTGGTTTTTCCTTCAGTACAAGGAGGGTTAGGAAAGCCTTCATTTGTGAAATATGGTCTTGCTTTATTAAAATACGCATCATACCATTTTGTTACATTTCCATCATGCTGAGCTATTTTCAGAAAAAGACAATAATGATTAAAATTAATAAATTAATATAGTATCACATTTAAGTATTGTTTTATGAAAGCCCGTAAAGTGAATTTGACTGAAACGGCACTCTGTGACTGCAAGCGGCTGATCTACCTACCCGGAGAAGTATGTGAACCTGTCGCTCACCACCTCACACATACGAGTCTATAGACATTGTTACGGGGAATGCTTTTTTAAAAAAAGATTTTATTTTACTTATTTGAAAGGAAGAGCTATAGAGAGAAAGGGAGACACACACACAGAGGCCGAAAGGTGGAGAAAGAGGGAAAAGGGAGAGGGAGGGAGAGAAAGTGGGGGGAGGGGAGTGAGACAGAGACAGAGAAGGAGAGAGCTTCCATCCATTGGCTCCCTCCTGACTGCTGCCCATGACCAAGGCTGGGAGATGCCAAAGCCAGGAACTGCATCCAAGTTTCCCACATGGGTGGAGGGACCCAATCTTCCATTTCTTTCCCAGATGCATTAATAAAAGATTCGATTGGAAGTGGAGTAGCTGGATGAAAACCAGCTCCTGTATTGGATGCCAGTATTATAGGCCGTGGCTTAATCTGTTTCAGTACAATGCTGGCACCATAGAGACTGATGTTTTTCTGGCACAGAAAAAACATCAATTAGTCAAAGGTAACTTCATTCTCTCAGTAAAACTATCAAGACTCAAACTTGCTTTTATCAGAATGAGCCTCCTAGAACTGAATAGATGAATTATATTTTTTTAACAATACCGTTCTTATTTTCATAGAGTATTACAGACATAAATAATGAATAGCACTGAAATTCTAATGATCTAAAGAATCATGTGATAGGGCCTGGCATGGTGCCCGAGTGGCTAACTCCTTGCCTTCCATGTGCCAGGATCCCACAGGGGTGATGGTTCATGTCTGACTGTTCCATTTTCCATCCATCTCCCAGCTTGTGGCCTGGGATGGTCCAAGGCCTTGGAATCCTGCATTGCCTGGGAGACCCAGAAGAAGCTCCTTGCTCCTGGCTGTGGATCAGCTCAGCTCTGGCTATTGTGGCCACTTGGGGAGTGAACCAGTGGAGGGAAGATATTTCTAACGTCTCTTTTCTTTGTAAAATCTGCTTTTCCAAGAAAAACAAATTTAAAAAATTAGGTGATCATGGGGGTTAATTTATATCACTAATTTAGAACTAAAATTTCTTGAGCATTCAGCAATCTGTATTTATTTGATGATACCTCCTGTTTCTGTCACAAGAACTTGCACGTTTCTGATTGGTCCATGGTCATCATTGTAGTAACAAATTGGCATTCTGATTGTAATTGTTGTTGAAGTAACAAGCAGTCTTCCTGTGGCATCATAAATAGGAATTGGCTTTGTTTTTGGTCTAGCTGGAGCTGTAACCACAGAAGAAATATTGCCACAATTCATTTTACTGTTTTTTTGACCAAAAACCTGTTTCAAATTCTCATTTTATGGAAGTAATTTACAGATAAAGTCATGACAAAAATAAATGGTAAATGAAACAATTGTATTTGGGTACAGAAAGTATTCAGAAATGACTTTCTTCTAATCCTGTCATTATGTGTTTGAGCGTGGCCTGAGATAATGGAACCTAAGTATGATTTTCAGATATCGGATACCTCTGATATATTAAAAAATTCAACTTATACCTGGTCTTAAACATATAATTTTCATAAGTGCATAAAATGTTCACGATATTTTAGTGCTCTTTTTTCCCTTTCCTTTTCCTGTTTTCAGATGGTTCACTCATTTCTATTTTAGTCATACTAGCCTGTCTTCTGCAGTAAATTCATGCCAAACATCTGGATACTTTCTATATTTTTTGTATGTTCACATATTCATGCAAAATATATATATATATGTATAGTGTGAGTTTGTTATTTTTAATGACTGGCACACATTATGTTGTAGTTTGATCATATTTATTCAACAATTTACCTAGTGATGGGAATTCACTTTTCTTATTGTGTCTGAAAATTTACTGTATTAATTTGTTTTCTACTGTTAGCTTTGTTTGTCATTCCCCATGTAATTATGCCTCAAATACTTTCCCAGGGACAGAGTTTCTAACAAGAGTTGAGTATATGTATAATTTAAATTATATGTCAGAATAATATCTGAAGGTTTCATGGCAATTTACATTTTGCTCACAAAGACCCCCAAAATCAGTATTTGTAGATGCTGTCTCTTCCATTTGATATCACACACACACACACACACACACACACACACACACACACACACATGAATTTCCACACTGCTTCAGCATCAATCAATAAGTAAGTTAATGAACCACACTTTGACTTTCATATTTTAAAAATACCTCTTACTCTTCAAATAGAGTTAGGAAATTGGGAGATTTGTTTCTATTTTATAATGAGGAAGTGAGCTTATATCACATAGGTACTGATGCTAACTACAAAGAATGAATCTTTTTGTTCTCTTTTTGAGCACTGAGTTAAAGTGTAAATTTGCTTGATGCATCAGTTTGGCTACTCTGAAGACATCCAGGCTAAGAAATTTGTTGTGGGAAATATACATAAAGAATTAAAGTGTACAGTGGAAGAGCAGGTGACAAGAGCCTTCAGAACAAAGATTACAAATGTGATCTGAGAAGGAAGGAGGGATTCAGCAAAAGGCAGCTCCGGGAGAACTGAGCTTTTCAGGCCTGTGGGAAGTCCAAAGCAAAGGTTTCAGACAGACAAATCTTGCATCTAGCATTACCTACCCACCTTCTTCTGTCAAATGTAAACTAACTGAGTTTACCACCAACTCAACACTCCACACAGCAAATGAAGTCATGAGTACTACTAGAGAAAAACCACTTCTCTTGGACTGCATTGCTGCCACCACTGAGGTATCTTCTCCAGACCATTCCTAAATCTGTCTTAGGTTAAGAATTACAGTTAGAACTAACCATCTTGACTTGTTGCTAAGAAAACTTACATGGGAAGTTTTACCAAAGCATAAAAATAACAAATCTAGGGTTACATCCATGTAATCTGTATCCCACATAAGAGTGCCTGGGTTAACATGATCCAGCTTCCATCTCTGGCTTGCTGCAAACGTAGACCCAGGGAGGAAGCTCATTTGAATGGGTTCCCACTGCCCAAGTCAGAGACCTAGTTAAATTCCTGGGTCCTAGCTCCAACTATTGTGGGCATCTAGGGAGTAAACAAAACAATAGGAGTTCTCTGTATCTTCTCCCTACCTCTAAAAAAATATTGCATCTGTTGCAATCTTAAACATGGCATATATAATATTGGCATATATAAGGTTGTTTGTAAAGATGGCATATATAACATTGTTTGTAAATTCACATGTGAAATAATATGGTTGTTTTGAGATAAAAAAAAATTCGAAAGGCAGAGTGAGAGTGCAAGGGAGCGAAGAAGCAAGCAGGGATGGATGTAGAGAGAATAAGATGAAAGCAGGGAGATTGTGCTCTGGTTGGTTGGTCACCACTCAGGTGCTCGGACTGGGGACTCAAGTCAGGTTTCTCAGACAGGTGGCATGGATTCCATCACTTGAACCATAACTGGCTGCCTCCTAGAGTCTGCATTTGTGGGAAGCTGGAATCAGACGCCAGAATGAGGACTCAAGCTAAAAAAAATCTGGTGGAAGATGAATACTTACTCTGTAACTGGTGTCTTTCATTGATAAATTGAAAACCTGTCATCTTTCCTAACAGTAAATATTTTGTTTTAATAGCACAAGCTCCCAGCCCCTAATGGTTTTTTCAAGATTATCTCCTAATCCTCACAGTAACCTATGAGGTAGGAGCTAGTATTATCTCCATTTTGCAGGCTCACAGAGCTTAAGAAACTCTCAAAGTCAAGCAGATATCAAGTGGCCAATCTAGGATTCAATATGAGCAGTTTGACCCTACACTCAACCTAATGTGATGACTCTTAATCACTGCATTCTCCTTTCCTTGACAAAAATTGAGAAAAATTATTATTTTTGCTTTAGGAAGACAAATGTCAGCCAGAATTCCACTGCAGACCCATACTCTGCAGATTTGTAACTCTGAGGTTTTCTGCACATTTTTACAGATGATGTCATTAATTGCCTCATTTTAAGCAGTTAAGAAAGATTTGATATCCAGAGATACCAAATTTCTTAGCAATATTTTGGGGGAGCAAATTTTATTACATGTTGTGTGAAAAATACCTTTGTGTGAAAAGTAAGCACCAGAATAATGAATTAATAGATCTCCTTTATAGTTAGGATCAGAGTTGACTATATGGTATTTCAATTAATACTATCTGATTAAAAGAATCTGACTTGTAAGGTGAGGTAGAGAGTATAATTAGAATTGATCATAGTTTGAATTTTTCTTTGAAAAATTTAAGCTTAGAAAATAAATATGAGCAGACCATTCTCCCTATTTAACAACTTATATATGGTCATTTATATATTTTAACTATAGTTTTAATAAGTATACATGACTGCTTCAAATATGCTTATTTTAGGCATAATTATCATCTAAAGATTCTTTTAGATCCTCAGCTTTAGCATGGAAGTAAATTATACTCATTGTTTGATTAAGGCCACAACATTTTGTAAGAAGGCAGTTCAAGGATATACCTTTGATGTCCATGGTTATTCTCATTTGAACCTTTGGCCCTGCACCAGCACTATTAATAGCATACACCTAAAACAAATAAAAACATTCTTGTTACTATATTGAAGTTACTGATCATTTATAATTTTAAATATTACTTAAAAATGCTTGTATGTAATCTATTTTCTTACGGTCACTTGCACAGATAACAATATATTAAGGAAGAATATTAATGACCCAATATGTTTTATATCAAATATTCCAGTATTAAGCCCTGAGAAAAAAGGCTGAGTGATAGAAACAGTGCTGTCACAGATGCCAGGAAGGACTGTGGCTTCAATCTGAACTTGTAGGAGGGACTGCATAGCAAAGCCATTATAAATACACTCTCTTCATCTGCCCTAACATCTGTTCCTTCTTTCTTTGGCTAGGTGACTCTGGCCTTCTCTAAATCCATATTCAAGATCCTCTTTTTTCCCTTCTCTGAAATGAAATCCTATTCCTCCAGCCTCCTGGTTTTCCTGTGTTAAATCATTCTGCTGAAAGTTGGCCTTTATGCCCTTTGTCACCCCTGCCCCACAGTATCTGATGCTATAACCTGCATAATGCAGCATATACACATAAAGCATTCCAGTGTGTATATTCAGAAGGTGATTTGCACAAATGTAGATCCTTTCAATTAGTTGTGTGCCTAGAAATTCTTGGCATAGTTTCTTCTTTTATTCACTTTATCTTGCTGCATGAAACAGACCATGCTTTGGCCTATTTCATTATACTTGATAAACACAATCCATATATGTTTACTGGAATTAGTTCATTTCTTTTATCAAGTAGTGGCTAACCCTTTAGCACTGAAGATACCCTGGAAATGCTTTTGTTGAATTAAGCTTACAACAATATACATGATGTTGCAGACAGGGTAGGTAAACCAGGCTAATAAAATGTGGTTTAAAAGTATCTAAAGGAAGTATTTGTCATAGTTGCAATTTTACACAAAGGAAGTATGCAAAAGCAAAAGTGGTATTACAGTGTTGTTTATTATTTTTATTTTTTCATGGTAAAAACTAACACTTAGGTGAGATAATGAGTTGAAAATTGTTGGGTACCACTTTTCAAATCACAGTGTGAAAAGAAGCACTTGCAAACCTTGTTAACTGCAAACATTCAGGCTTTCATTCTGTAGGTAATTATAGATACTAATGCAATACATTCTGACAAAGTTCAAGGTGTTAATGAAGCTGTAAATTGCACACTGCAGAGCTTCTGGATTTTTTCATTTTTTTTTTAAATTACAGATTAGGTGTAATTTATTTCCTATTTTAAAATCTTACTCCCAGTAAACAAAATTGATATAACACTCACTTTTCTAACCACCAGTAGTTAGTCCTTACAAAATACCTATAAGGATATTACAATTCCTAATGTCATGTTTTAATATCAGGGGATTAAGTTTCAGTTTTGATGTATCTGCCCACTCAGTGAAGATTTGTACTTTGTTTTACCCAACACCACCATTTCAATTTTTTTTTTTTTTCACATTGGTGGTCCATTCAACAGAATGTGTGATAAGAATTCCAACAAAGTAAAAATGTAAAGTCAAAGCGAGCAAGGTAAAGAATGAACATACCATCGTTGTGTATACAGACATCCTACAAACAGATATCAATGGTACAAGAGGTTATCACTAAGCTACTTGAAGGTTTACAGTAAATTCTTCCCAACTTCAAAAGTGATATATCTAAATCATACAATTCCACTTAAAAACTTCATGGCATAATACAATAGTCAAATGTTGAAAAAAAATCACATGTATATAAAGTCACATATTTATCTCCTAAAATAAATAGTTGTGAAGACAAAAAATGCTGTTAACTTTTGGTAATTATTATGTTAAATTAGTGTGAATTTCAAGTACATAAACTATTCATTCTGTTCTTTGTGAAACTCTTCTCATGTACAATTTCATGGTTTTCTTTAGAGTTATCTCTTTATGCACTATAGTTTTTTTCCCTTTATATATATATATATATGTATATATAAATATTCCTACTACTTTTCTTCACATTTTTAACAGCTTTGCTTTATCAGCAAGGCATATTTACTTCCAAAATGGCTGCAAAGGTCAGGTCTGGGACAAGTCCAACCTAGGGACCAGGAACTCTAGCTGGGTCTGCCACACAGGTGTCAGGGGATTCTGGACTCGGGCCATCTTCAGCTGGTTTCCCAGGTGCATAAGCAAAGGGCCAGAGAGGAAGCAGAGCAGCCAGGAACCAAACCCGCACTCTGATTTAGGATGCTGGTATTGCAAACATAAATTACTATGCTATGCTATTTGGCTCCTCCACAGATTTTAATTACATGCTCTATTATAAAGAAAAATAGGGAATTTGATTTCTCTATTTTCCTTTGGCATGTTCCAGCCTCACAATATATATGGTAAATGTGACACATGCAAAAACTGTAGAATTTTTGAATACTGTATTTATAAACTTAGTAATTGATGTAAATGATTAAAAGCTGTGGATGCTTACACTGATATTGTATGTGTGTCCGCCTTTTAGTCCTTCTAGCATTGCAATGACAGATGTTTCCGTTTTTTCAATAATACTGAGATTGTGAATCCGAACAGCCGTAGGATCATCTTCTCGGTATACCAGGGCTTGATATACTTGGATGTTTCCATTAGGTTGAGAAGGAGGAAGGAATGTTAACTGAAATTTTGTCACTTCATCAGGAATCTTCTGAAATGTCATATTATTAGGTGGATCCTTGGGGGCTACAACAAAATATTTAGCAGTTCAACTTTTAATGTATTCTTTTTGTCTGCCACATAGTTGCTGAAAATGTTTTTAAAAAGGTGAAATCATCTAAATCATGGAAATTAGCAAAATACCTGATACATCATCAAATTACTAACATCTGTAGTTCACAAAACCCATAATGTCAATTGCCTATTTACTGACATATTCTTTTACAGACACTTAAAATATTCATTTATATATTTGAGAGGGTTACAGAGAGTGTGAGAGAGCGTGAGAGAGTGTGAGAGAGAGAGAAAGGGAGAGAGAGAGAGAGATATTCCCTCTGCTGGTTCATTTCCCACATGGCTGTCATGGTCAGGGAAAAAACAGGATGAAAGTAATAACCCAGAGATTGTTCTAGGACCCTCAGCCCTTGAGCCTTCTTCTGCTGCATTTCCAAGGCTCTTAGTAGCGAGCTGCAATGAAAGTGGAGCACCTGCGACAGGATGGCAGGGATACGGGAAGGAACTTTACCTTCTACAGCCCAAAGCCAGTCCTATACATTGTTTTTTTTTTTTTAAAGCAACCATTTCTATGGCTTTCAAGTTTTTGTTCTAATATTACATATGCTTACAGGAAGAGCAAAAATAGTACACCTGGTCCAATGAAAACTTCCTCCTGTTTTCCTCGGTGGTGACATCCTCTGTAAGTGTACTCTAATTTTAAGCAAGGAAATATTTGCGGTGTTACAGTTAAGTAGACTGCAGAACTTATCTCGATAGTACTCATTATTCACGCTTTCATATTTTTGTGTGTAGTTCTACAGAACTCAATCCTGTGAATTTAAATTTCTACAAAAGATACTGCTGCTATTCTCTTTGGTTTGCCCTGCCACACTGCCCACAATATTAAGTCACCATCTCCATTATGATGTCACTTTGAGAATGGCATAAGTATAATGATCTTGAATGCCAGGAACATACTAGATTTATCAATTGTTCACTTTATTGTTGACTAGTGTTCCATTTTATGGAGGTATCAGAAACATCTAATCCTGGAATTCATTCAGATTGTTTACCATTGTCATTACTACCGAAAAACTTCTATTAATATTCATGCATAGTAGCTACTGGACAAAAGTTTTAATGCTCAGTGATTAATGCCCAATATTGGTACTGTGGGGTTAAGTAGAAAATGTGTGCTTTGTTTTAAAAGAGAACGTCAAGCTCTTTTCCAGTGGGGTCACACCATTTTAGTGCCAAATAGTACTAGGAATCTACCCTTTCTGCATCTTTCCCAGAAACTGGCACCATCAGTACTTTTAATAATTACTTCATCCATTCTAATAGATATATAGTGATTCTTACCATAATTTAAACTCAAGTTTTCTTTCATATAATGGCATATGGTGTTGAAAATCTTATATTTATTTGTTATATTGATTTTTTATGGTAACAGTGTTTAGCTAACTTTCTAACTACATTATTTCAAGTTTAGAATTTTCAGAATTCTATGTTATACTCCAAACTTTCTGCTTAATTTTAGATAAGCAAAATGGATTAGTAGATGGCCAGTTAGGAAATAATAAACTATTATGAATATGATGTATGTGGGGCATAAAAACTGTGGTTCATGTGCTCAACCTTTATTATCTTTAAAGATAATAACCTATAACAAGCAAAAAGTAACTACTAACACTGAAGGAGACAAGCCAATAAAGTGATTGTGCCAAATATTTTATATAAAGTAGAATAATTCATAGCTAAAACAAAAATTACCTTGGTCCAATAAATATGTTTTTTTAATTTGATGCACTTTTTTATGATACCTGAATTTTTTTCTGGTTAAAAGTAGTGTGTCCCCAGTTTGGGATTAGATACAAAGACAGATAGTCAAAGGAAAGCTTGCAGGCTGCAAAGAAATTCCTAGCCCCAAGACATTTTTGTTTTCCATTTAAAATTCTGATTTTATATATGTAGGTAAAACTCATTTATCTGAAGTGTCTTTGGGAGAGACGGTCATTAAGATACCAGCTCTTTAGGTGTAATGCAACCACATACATCAACACTCTCCCTCAAATCTGGACAGAATGTGGGAGAAATGCAAAAAGCATAATCAGAACATAGGTACCTGGGACACATGAGAGCAAAACAGAAATAAATAGAAATTTAGGGTTTTAACGATGGAATTTATGCTGAAATTTGGAACATTATATATAAAGTGGATAGCGTATATAGAAGTGAGAAAGCTTGCTAAAAATATTTTTACCTCCTATACTTACCTCATAGATAGCAACAAATAAACTATAGCAACACATCCCTTCATCTGCTTTTCCCAATGACATATCTGGTGGCAAAGAACATCAGGAGTCTGAAGGAGCATGGGGCAAGCAAGTTCTAGGAGGTTGTCTTTCCACAATTAATTCTTATTATTCATTCAGACCCTGTTTAAGGAACTGGAGGAAATCTGTATTGATTCTGACATTTATCAGTTACATGATTAAACGTGTCACTTAACTAAGAGAAAAAAACCAATCATGATAATTGGTATCTAGATTCTAATTTCAAATTTCAGATTATTTAGTAATTGAATATTATTAAACTTTCATTTCAATATGGACAGAAAAAATTAAAATGGAATTTTATAGACAAGGTACTATTTGGCAATAGATAGTGGAAAAAAATCATTCCTTACATGAAGGTAACAATTCTTGAAATAATTAATGAATTAAATAAGTACAAAACAGTACAAACAGGTACCTTCAATATGCTTCCGCATTTACAATCTCCCATGTGGATAATTCCACTTTGCTTCAAAAACTAACAGCCTGATTTCTGGCAATCACAGTGAATCAACAAATTCTTTAATGTATGCATGTTAAAGTCCTCTTGTGACACCTGTTCTTCTTAGTGTAGAGTGGCAGGAACTATAAGAAAGACAGTTAGGGTTCAGCCGCTTTTAACAATGATGGAAGAAGACATCTTACCTGATTCTAAAGTAGTAACGATCACTGCAGCACTGGACTTCCCTTCTCCGTAGGCAGCACTGATGTTTCCAGTGAATGCAGTGATCATCACCGAGTACCTCGTAAATATCTTTAAATCTTTAATTTCTATGGTTTTATTTTCTTCATTCGACTTCATGAAGGAAATGTTAAAATCATCATTATCGACCTACAGGAAATAATAGCCAACAATTAAGGGAGCAACATTTGATATCCAAAGCACCATAAGGTACAAAGTGACATGAGGTACACTTATTTAGGCAAGTTTCACCTGCTTATTTACAATTAGATTCCTGTGTATAATCTAAAGTGCTACCAGAACAGGTTGATGATCAGTAATTATTTTGGTAATCAAAAGGAAAATACATACAGAGTCTGATTTGTTTTGAACACTACCACCCACACAAGGAAACATGCTTTGAAACCTAATTCATATGATACTGATAGGAGGCTACTTTTAAAGGTTCATGGAAAGATTGAATTAAAACGTTTCTTTTGGTTTATGGAAAATTTTTGAAATTTATATACATGAAGGATCTCCCAAATTTCATGGGATCTATATACTCTGAAAAAACTTTGCATGATTTGAAACTTTTTACCATAGCATAAATTAAATTTCTATGAACAATCTGAGGTACTCTGCTACTGATATAGATATGTAAATGTAATACATGTATCTATGTTTACATTATAATTGAACCAAAACTTTACATATATATCTGTACTTCATAGCTAACACATAATTTTCAAAAATTCAACTTCTGTCTGAAATATACTTTGACATTTCCTGCCTATATGTAGATATATATTTGCAATTCATTTAAAAGACTTGATCATGATTTTGACAGTCTGTGATCTAGAACAGTACATGAACTGGATAAGAAATCGATTAATTGTGGGTACTGTAACTCCTGAATACATACAGGTAAGTATCTTCAGGAATGCTATAGGCGGCTGTTTCAATTAGTTAAATTTATCTTTGATGGGGCTTTG
This sequence comes from Ochotona curzoniae, assembly GCF_017591425.1. Taxonomy (NCBI): domain Eukaryota; kingdom Metazoa; phylum Chordata; class Mammalia; order Lagomorpha; family Ochotonidae; genus Ochotona; species Ochotona curzoniae. Next base: position 20,562,842 of record NW_024464920.1, read on the forward strand.
ATCTACTCACTGCAGAAGTCTAAATTTGTGTAACATTTATAGCACTAAATAAAGGGACATCTCCTGTGCTAAACATGAAAAACATTCAAAATTCTATTATACAGATTACTCTCAGGTACCTTAAATGCAAAATCAAGTACCTTAATTGCAGCACTACTCAGTTCATGTTCAACTTTATTTTCCCTGTAACTTTAGAATGTATGTGTATATGCATACATACCCATTCACTATGTTCTTGAAATGCTCTTTTCAATAACATTTTTTAATTTAAAGAAGATATTGATACGAGAGATACAGTGAAAAACTGATCAGGAACACTAGCATTGCAAATAATCAAATGCAACAGATCAAGACTATTCCTCTTTAACACAGAGCAGAGGAGGAAGTCGTCCTACTTCTCTAACAGTAAGAAACTAAAGTGACACACAAGCCTATTAATCAGAATGTCTCTACTTTGTGGAAAGCTTGTATGTATTTAATTCATGTCCACTACATATGACCCAAAAATCTATTCAATAACTATTTGTTAAGTAAATTGGTAGAGGATCAATGAAAAAAATTACACCATTGCATTAAAGAGAATCATCCAGGATATCAATCATTTTTAGATGGTCAATTTCTGTTCAATGGATTCCTCTGTTAAAAGGAAGGAATGAATGTTATGCCTTACTGGCCAGTGTATTGCAGGATCCAGGCTGCAACTATAGTCCCAAATGCACGTCCTCCTTTGGTGTGAAATCTGTCTTAAATGTTGACAGGTACATATTTATGAAATGAGCTGCAACTAAGCTCTACCATATTGGTAGTTTGTGTGTATCTGGCATGAGTGTACACCTTCCTTCCTTTGAAAGGCAGAGGGACAGAAGGAGTGGGAAAAGAGAAAATCTTCCACCTACAAGCTCACTCATAAATGGCACCAAAAGCCAGGGGTGGAGTAACTGAAAGTAAAAACCTAGTAACCGCTGGTTACTAGCGGGTCATCTTTTGCTCCTGTCCCCAGTGTGTTATCAGGAAGTTGGTTCAGAAGTAGTGCAGCTGGGACTCCAACCAGGACTAACAGTCCGACATGCAGTGTCAGCAGCACAAGAAGAAACACAAGGTGCTAAACACAATGCTGGCCCAGATACTGTATTTTAAACTAGCAGGTGTTACTTGCTATCTGATGAGCTTGCTTCTCCGGGCGACACCACTATCTGCTGTTAGCCAAGTTTTGACTCAGGGAGCTATAATTTGTCTTTTTTGCCTCACTTCTCCTTTACACAAAATTAATGCAATGACATCTACATCAAAATGTTGTTACATACTTTACGACAAGAATATTTCTATGGATAAATGGATATGTAACTTGCATAAAATATGTAATTAAAAATGTAAGCTTTCTTCCTTTTTCTTCATTTCTCAGTCTTAAACTGAGTAGACAACCTATGATGACCTTATACAATCACATTTTAAAATGTCTTTTTTTTCCATTCAGCACAAATTCTAAGGAACAATTACTTTAATAAAGTATCCTCAATTTGACAGAGTACCACTTTGTCATCTTATCATTTTTTTTGCTCATATTAACAGCAAATGTGTCATTCTTATTGATTCCTTTCTGTTTATATGTGAAAATCGTTAAAAGTACACATTACAAAAGGAAGAGCAACAGAAGGCCAAATAGAAAAATGTCAACAATTTCTTAAATTAGGTATGTCATTGTGGTGAAGCAAGGCGAGCCACTGCCTTTAGTGCCATGTTTCATACAAGCAACATTTGGACTCACTGCTGCTCCACTTTAACTTCAGCTTTTTGTTAATGTACCTGGAAAAGCAGCAGAAGCGGGACCAACAGCTTCTGTCCCTGTTACCTACATAGAAGAATCAGATGGAGTTCTGGGCTCTGGCTTCAACCAAACCCAGTGCTGGATGGGACAGACATTTGGGGAGTGAACCAGAGGTGGAAGACCTTTCTCTTTCTCTCTGTAAGTCTGGCTTTCAGATTAAAAAAAAAAAATTTAAAAGGTAAAAATCCCTTAAATCCACTTTTGATGGATCTTTTGAGAGGATGATCTCTAACAATATAAAGGATAATAATACAATCAAAGGAGAGAAGCAGAGAGTCACCATTACTTATCTACTATAATGTAGTATTTGTGGCCACTGGAAAGGGATCATAAGATTCTGCCAAACTCAAGTGAGGCACCATGGAAATTCTCTTCTTCCTAGATAACCATTCTGTGTAATCTACATTACTGAGCGTCTGAGCATCTGATTTCAGGTGAAGGGCCTGACTTTTATGTTTACATTTCCTTCATCTGTGGTCAATTACATTTCAGTATATTTGATAGTCTCATATTTTAGAGTTTGTATGTGCCAGAATACTTTCTGTTAGTTTATACATTCCCCAGTTGATCTCATCTACTCTCACAACATCAACTATCTTCTAACAGTCAGCCAAATCAGAAAATCCAGAATCTCTTTCCTGAGTTCATATTTTAATGCTGCTCATCGAGAGGATTCCCAGGCCTTGCCAACTGAGAATATTTCAAAGCGAAACCATCTTTTTTTTTCCCTACAGGTATGTTCCTCCTTGCTTTTTCAAGTCGTGTGTCTGACAATCATGTTCTAATGCTTAGTTTTCTCCCAAAAGTATATGTTTAAGTATTTTTCACCCTATTTCTCTGCTATATTTCCTCTGCTCTTAATTTTTCTTGGATAAGTTTACACACTTCCCTACTGCTCACAATATATAGTACTACATAACAAAAAGCTGTATCACTTAAGTGTTTTAATTCCTGAGTACACATCCCTAAGCTAACACAAAACTCAAACTCTGTAAGTTGATATACTGGTGCTTTCCTGTCTAGCTTCATGTCCCAGCATCTTGCGCTGCTTTCTGAATGCAATGGTCTGGAATTGCTGATTCACTTGTCTTTTCTTAACGAGATAAACTTTTCTAAATCTCTATTACCATTTTCTTTTCATTGTCTCCTTCATTATTTTTAGCATTTATCTCTGGAAAGTGTTTCACCTGATGACATTCCCTCCTCATCTTGCATCGTAAGTCCCTCCCCACTGTATTTCAAGCCAGTGTATCACTACCACTATAGCCACCTGTTCACCTATATTTTCTATAAGCTAAGAATGAGTACTAATCATGTTTCTATCTGTTTACGAATACTGAACACTTAAATACATAAATATTACAATGCATTTTGAAATTTTCATTCTCAAAAACTCTTTTATACCATGCATACTATTATTAATCATTTTTATAGATGCAAACATAGTAGCAGAGTGGTTATGTTAGTTACCTAAAGTTCAACAGAGCTAGGACTAAAGTTCAAATAGTCTAGTTCAAAATCTGTCTTCTAAATCAAGTTATATACTGCCTTTACAGAACATGATAAATGCCTTACCGATTTGACATCAATTAAATAGAACGTTGGTCCGGTAATGACAGCCGGTTCACTCCAACTGATGTTGATACTAAAAGGTGAGGTTGCTACTACATGCACATTTTCAGGAGGACCATCTGGAGCTACAGGAATAGACAATCAATTACCTCCTATATTTCAGTCAGTATGTGCCACAGAATAATAATACAGAAAGCTAATAACAGAGACTGTGAGAAATAGAAAATTAATTTTACATTAATTTATAGTTCACAGTATGTTAAAGGCATTAGCAAGTCAAAAGAAGTTTTAAAACTAGCTATTATACCCAAAGGACCTTAACGTGAAAAGTCAGTTAATTAAAATTACAATGATTTTTTAAATTAGAAGAATGATTAGCTTTGTTAGAAGAAATCGTTTTGAATACCATTTTATTTTAAAAAATAATGACCTAAGCCATGCTATTTTAAGACTATTACAAGAAAATGTTTGACTACAGAAAGAGAGCCACACATTCAAAGTGGAAACTTGGACAGCTACAATGCATGGTGTTATGAATGTCATACTAAGGGCATAGAATAGAACATAAATTATCCAACTGCCCTGATCTATTCTGGCAAATATTGTGTCCTAAATTCATTATGTTTCCAAATAAATTATTCAATTTGTAAAATTTTTCTACTTTGCCTAATTTGTCCTAAGAAGAATACAAAATAAGTGATATTTTTAAATGTACCACTAAAATATTTTTGCATCAATTTTTAACGTGTAAACTCACTGTAAATCAGAAGGTTTAATTGTATGTTGAGACGGATTCAGTCACAGTAAATCTGACAGATATATTAACCTAGGAACTCTGATATGCATGACTCCTCCTCCCAGGGTTCCTACTCACACACAATGATATTAAACATAGGGAAACAAATATTTTCAATTATTTCTATTTTTTAAACCTACTGAATAAGCATTATCTCACATATCCTAAGAAGATATAAAAGACAAAATATTTGTTTCTTTGCATAATTTACAATCTAATCAGAGAAACACAGTATTTGATGTTCTCTGTGTAACAGAATGTCTGGACTTCCATTACTCTGCCAAGTGCACATTCTGCTGTGTTTTTAAATGAATAGTTCAGTGTTTGATGCATTGGTATTAATTACTAAAATGCAATAAAGGGCAATATAATGTTAAAAGTCAAATTAAAAACACAAACAATGTACCGTGAGAGGAGAGAGTAAGATGATGAATACTACAGGGCTATGAAGTAGAGGTAGAGCTACACAAAAGGAACTGGATGAATAAGGCTTTAACAAGCAGAAGAGCAGAACGAGAGACACTCCGCGATCACTGCAAGATACAAAGACAGAAACAACAGGGTTCAAGACAGGCTGTAGTTGCTTTACTTGGTAATCTTAGATTTATTATGCTGCACATTCAAAAATGTTCCTCCAGGAAGAGATCCATAAACTCCACCAAACTATTCAGAAAAGTTTCAGAATCCCTAAGTTAACTGGACAGAGACATGGCACAGAAATCAATGTTTATGTAGGAAACATGCCTCAAATAGGAATTTGGAAAATCACTTTGGGAGTACTTACTGTTATGGTAAAGATTTTGTGTACTCTTGAAATAATGGGATGCCACTAGAACTTTTGAGAGAAGAATCTCTCTTTAAAAATGATGGAGGAAAAACTCCAGTGTACATGATAAATTGTAACTTCTCTGAAGGCCATGGTGTCTAGATAGGTTATTTATTAACAAAAAAGAGATGGATGTATTTAAATTAGTGGAGTGACAGTAGGCAGACAGAAGATGAATCCTAATAGGCCGACTGAAAAATGGGCTTAGGATCTGATTAAACATGGCTCAAAAGAAGACATGCAAATGGCTAAGTCTATGAAAAAATGATCAGGGAAATACTAATTAAAACCACAATGTGATATTCTCTCACTCCAGTTAAAACAGCTATTGTAAAAAAGATTTTAAAAAATTAATAAATCCTGGTGATAAATTAGAAGTAAAGGAACTCCTATACACTACTGGTGGGAGTAAAAATTAATACAATCATATTAAAAATAATAAGGAGTTTCCTCAAAGCCCTAACAGATTTACAATATGGGCCAGCTATCCTACTAGGTCTATATTCAAAAAAATTCAACTATCTGTAAGAAACATAGATCCAGGCTACTGTGTTAATTGAAGCATTACAATAGCTAAGAAAGGGATTTTAATTAGATATCTAACTACAGATACATGGATAGACTACATATATATGCATACACATGTATGCATATTTTAATAATTAAAACCAATTAAGTCCTGATACCCATAGCAAAGTGTACAGAGCTAGAGATCATCTTATTGAATGAAATAAAATAGACAAAATTACTGCATGTTGTCTCTTGCTTGTGGAAGTTAAAAGAAATAATCTGAACTAAAAATAATGATCTTGAAAAACTGCAAAAGGTGGGAGGAGGCGGATTGAGGATTGTTGAGTAACAGTTACTGAAACACAGTCAGATGGAAATGGCAAGTTCCAGCATTTCTTACACAGAGTGACTAGATTTCCATGTTACTATTTATACAATATATGTTAAACAAATTTTTGAGTAAAAAATAATCTATGACATTTTAAAATCCCAGGGGCTGACTAAATGTACAAATTGAGATAAAAGAAGCATTTAAGTAATTCGCATATTAATACTGACATAATTCTGGCAAAGTTCATCAGGAATGCATACTGGTTTTGGAAGGGTTTGATCATATCAGGGGATGATGAACTTGGATTGGACGCATTGAGTCTGAGAAATTCAAGAGGATTGGTAGGTCCTTCTGATAATCAGACACAGAAACCTGGAACAAGATGATAGAACTAGGACCTAAATTTATTAAAAATTGAATTAACTTCTTATAAATTGGATAGTAGAAACATAACCAACCTTTCCAGTTGATGTATATCTCATGCTTTGAAGAGAACCAGAATATTTATTTCAATATCAGACCAGTATTCAAAATGTTGCTATGGATTGGGTTCATCCCTCCAAAACTGAGATGCTGAAACACACTGGACAGGGTGATGGTATTAGGGATAGGGCTTTGAGGAATGGGTGGCCCATGACAGTTCCTCTTATGAACTGGATTTAGGTACTGATGAAAGCAGCTTCATAAAAGCACTTGGCTAGCTTGTCCTCTGGTTTTCAACCGAGTGACAGCAAGGCATTCATGCCTTCCAGAGGTCACCGCCCTTTGATAACTTCATCTGGGACTTCCCAGTGTCCAGAACTGCGAGAGGAGAAATTTCCATTCTTTATAAATTGTCCAGTCTTGGGCCCAGTGTCATGGCCTAGCGGCTAAAGTCCTTGCCTTGTATGTGCCGAGATTCCATATGCCTGCCGGTTCTAATCCTGGTGGCCCCACTTCCCATCCAGCTCCCTGCTTGCGGCCTGGGAAAGCAATTGAGGATGGCCCAAAGCCTTGGGACTACGCACCCACACAAGAGAACTGAAAGAGTTCCTGGCTTCAGATCGGCACAGCAACAGCCCTTGCGGTCACTTGGGGAGCGAATCATCAGATGGAAGATACTGCACTCTGTCTCTCCTCCTCTGTATATATATCTGACTTTGCAATAAAAATAAATCTTTAAGAAAAAGAAATTGTCCAGTCTCTGGTATTTGGTTATGGCAGGAGAAACACTGATTAAGACAGAGATTAATAATAGTAACACTTGGGCCCAGCACGATGGGCCCGGGATCCCATATGGGTGGCAGTTCTAATCCTGGCAGCTCTATTTCCCATCCAGCTCCCTGCCTGTGGCCTGGGAAATCAGTTGAGGACAGTCCAAAGCTTTGGGACCCTGCACCCGTGTGGGAGACCCAGAAGAGGCTCCTGGCTTCGGATCGGCATAGCATCAGCCATTGCGGCCGCCTGGGGGGTGAATCATCGGAGGGAAGATGTTCCTCTCTGTCTCTCCCCTCTGTATATCCTCCTTTCCAATAAAAATAAAATAAATCTTTTAAAAAAAATAGTAACACTTTTTAAGTTATTTCTCAGTGAGATAACACTCAGTGTGAAACTTACATGACCAACTCACTCTTTCAAATATATACTTAACAACAGCATTGATGTATTTCAATACAGTACTAAAATACAACTATGAATGGATAAGCAAATATGTACAAATAAGAGTGAGTATAAGAGACTTGTGGTTAAGTTATTCTCACCTTACAATTATGTGCCTGGGTTTAGTTTCTGGCTTAAACTACCACCTCCAGCTTTCCATTCATGCCCTGGGAGAAAGTGGTGATGGCTGAAATAATTGCATTCCTGCAATCCTCATGTCCTCCAACCCATGGGAGAGACCTGGATTGATTGCTGACTTCCAGGTTTGGCCATCGTTAGTTACTCAGCACATGAGGGCGAACTTTTCCTTCTCCCTCCATCTCTCCTGCCCTTGCCTTCCAGTTGTATTCATTGTATTCATAGTTATATTTGAGCACTACTTCTTCAGCATAACATGTAAGGGTATTTCTGTAAGAAAATGAGGGTCTGGCACAGCAGCTTCACCTTCCATATGCTAGGATCCCATATGGGCACTGATTTGTGTCCCAGCGGTACTGCTTCCCATTCAGCTCCCTGCCTGTGGCCTGGGAAAGCAGTCAAGGATGGCCTTGGGGTCCTGCAGCCACATAGGAGACCTGGAAGAAGCTCCTGGCTTCGGATCAGCATAGAAAAGGCCATTGCAGCCACTTGGGAACTGAATCAGTGGACAGACCATCTTCCTCTCTGCCTCTCCTCTCTGCATATTTGACTTTCCAATAAAAATAAATAAATCTTAAAGACAAGTGCCCCTGAGGTGAAAACATATTTTTCTTACTTGCGCTCCTGATCACTGTTCAATAATCTGAACATTGTTTCCTCTGGCTGAAAAATTCATCCATGTGGCAAGTGAAGCATGCAGGCAGAGGGTGCAGCAGAATCCAGAGGTCTGAGGGCTGAGAAGTGCTGCTAATGACAGGTGGGCCTCTAGTTTCAAACGACTAAAGCAGAAGAAATCAGGGCACATATACACACCATGCACAACCTCACACCTTCAGTCTGATCACGTCTAGCTGGGTGAGCTCAGGAGTGCTAACTCACTTTGTAGGTCATTACACACCACAGATGGGAGTTGTGAGAGGTGTCTTGTTACCTTTGAACTATTTGGAAAGATCTCAGAAAAGAATGCAACCTATTTTCAATATTGGCTACTCGCTTTCCTTTCCAAAGCAAGACATTCCTTAGAAATGTAATACCTAACTTTTCCTAAACAAATTGCATTTTAAACCTCTTTATGCACAATGTTAAACAATGCGTGGATAGGTTTAGGATCGGAGACATTAAGTCACATTACACACGTCTTACAGAAACCTGCTTAGAGAAATCGTGACATACTCTGTGAATCTCAATGCTCCATTTTCTGCCTCTAATTCCACAAAAAGGATGGATTATAGGTTAACTACAAGTGAAATTGGACAATTTATTATTAACACTTTTCTTTTTGCAGAATATGACTTTCAATTCTGTAAGAACCATTTAAGAAATGTGATATTTCTGATATGCAACATAGTTTAAGTGGCATAAACAGGAAAACTCAGCATATATACACCTGGTGGGATACTATTCAGCTATAAAACAGATACAATTCTGTTATTTTTGTAGCTACATATCATTAAGTGAGCCACTACAAGCATGGCCTGTAGCAATATGGGAAAAATCTGTTGGGGGGGGTTGGGCGTTTGGGGGTGGAAATCCCAGTCTCTACGAAATTGTACCATAAAATTAAAAAAATTCAAAATAAAAATTTAACAAAAAAGTAAATAAAAAGTTGATCTGGAGTTTGACACACAGTAGTTAGCAGAACCTGGGTAACAGATGATAACTCAGGTACTGCCCTCCCTGCCACCCATGGGGCTAACATTCACAGGGCTCCTGGCTACCGGTGGAGGACAGCACCAGTCCTGGCTTTTCTGGGCATCTTAAGAGTGAACTAGTAGATAAAAGGTTCTCTCACTTCCTCTCATTTCCTTTCCCATTCTGCTTTTCACATAAATTAGCAAATTTGAACCCAGGTCAGGTCATTATGGCAAGGAGAATGTCACATTTTTGTTGTTCAGGCATAATAGATAACTTGTTGAGCATATTCTCTGATTAAGAAAGTTGCTGATATTTTTCATGTGACTATGCAAGTGCAGCTCGTGTTTGACAATTTTTTTCTGGAGAAATATATCCACATAGTTTCTGATCTTCAGAATGGCTATATGGGGTGGGGAGTGTCTCAAATGAGGACAGATCCAAAATAAGTTTCTAAAGGAAATCTTGGCTTGCAAGTGTGTCTCCACATTAACTTTAAAGGCTTCACTTCTTGAACTTCAGAGTAAAATGTCAACTCTGCCGCCACCCTGTAATGATAGCAACCAAAGCCATCACCAGGGGTGCCGGCTGCCATAAGCAGAGCTGAGCAGAGACACTTAAAGATCATCCATGACAAACACAACTGCTCATACTATTAATATTCTAACTTCTATGCAAGAATCAACCATTCTTAAAACAGAAAAAAATTAAGCTCCTCACTCAGCTGTGTTTAAATTAAATTCCTTGAACATTTTCAAAACTTGTTTTTCCTTTTAAGAAAAAGAAAAAAATACTCACTTTATAGCACGTTTACATTTTGAGTAATCTTGTTGAGGAAACTGTCTTATCACACAAGCACACCTGACATTCAATCCTCTCCAAAAATCTACCTTAGAATATATTTATCAAGCTATATTCTTCAATTAGAACTCATAAATCCAAACTAAATAATATTGTATCAAATAAAGATGATAATATAGGAGCATGATATGGTTCATCTGTCTATATTTATATATTTCATACATAAATGTTTTTCAAAGACTTAGAATGCTCAAGTCTATTATAAAATATAAATATGTTTTTGTTCCAAATATTATGAGCACATAAACTTTTCAAGTTCTTTGAGAAAACTTTTAAATTGAATTGACCAAAATTTCAAAAAGGCATACCAAATTACACTTTGCATAATTTTTCCCTTTTATCATAACATAAACTAATATGAAAGTTAGACAAGGAGGTCTGCCAGATTGTAAGCATCTATGAGAACTATCAAATCAAAGGAAGATGTGGTTAAGTTACAAACAGTGGAAAATACACCAGTTTAAAAGGTTAGTCCCTTATAAGCATCTTTGAGAGACTTTGTTTATCTCCCTATAAACTGTCACATTCTGATTTAGGATTGTTTGTGAAATGAATCTAGTGAGTAATGGGCCAAGCTATCACTATACCCTTTCTCTTATAAATCACAGCAATTTACTCAGTAGGAATGATCTATCTTTATTCTCTCATTCCCATAATCCAATCACTTCCTCTCATAAGCACTTTCCCCCTGGTTTTCACAATAATGCATTTTCTGTAACTAACAACCATCATTTCCTGATTATCATGCTTCTATCCTTGCAGAGGAATGTGGGTCTTATGTGGGTCAGGGTCATCTTTCCCATCCATCTGTGTCTCGATGCTAAGTGTGTTAGCTGAAAGGTGAGTCTGGGGAGACCATCATTTTCCCTTGCAGATATAAGATTATGAATGCTCCATGCCAATGCCACAGCAAGCTTTGATATGTCTAATTCTGCACTTTTACAATAAGCACAAAGACTTGCTATTAATTTTTCCATATCCAGATGCTTGTAAATTTAATTACTTGATGAAAAACACTATAGAAATCACTTGTCCTTAGTGCATTATAAAATGGTAACTTTTCTAAAAGAATAAACATTAAACAATCTTTTGAGAAGAAATCTTGAGATCTGTTCTCCTAGAATTTAACTTGTCTGTTTGAATTTAAGTTCAGCAAAGAGATTATTCTAAGGATCTAATATTTGCAGTATTTTGGCTTAACTACTGGGTACACTAGAGATCCCTAGCAAGTGTCATAACTAAATGAAAAGCTATATAGTTTCTCAGGTAAGTAAGTACTAACAACTTTTACCACTGTCAGCTGATGTTGGTTCAGCACATGACTTTGCTTCAGCATCCCTGGAAGAGTTGGTTGTGACTTCTCTAAACTCTCTGAGACAGGAAATGTAACTGATGGGTTGGATTCCTAAATTAAACAGTTTAGGACATCAGCGGGCCTGGAGAAGCTCAGCATTTGGATTCACCACATCTCAGAACACCAAGATCTCAGAGCACATCCTTGCCCACTGGTTACACCACTGTGATGGTCAGCTGTCATTCCTCAGCGTAGGATGTTTCCTAGAACCTACTGGTCTCAGTGGCTGGGATGGAATACCTCGCTGGTGAATGGAATATCTGCTACAACATTACAAGTCTAATCTGTTTTACAGCCAGATTCCAACAGCATAAGGCAAATTCTGTAAACCTCAGAATCACCAAATTGGACTATTTGATGAGTACTTTCAAATGTTCACAGTATTAGATTTCATTTTAATGGTAATTTTACTTGAAGCCTAAATGAGCTACTTTTGGACTCAGAATCAAAGGTCATTTCAGGCTGGCTTAACGAGGAAAAAAACACAAAAGGCAAAAGCAACTGGTCATCATTCTCCTTTAACTGCCAATGCTTAGCAGTGCTGGGTGAGACTTAAAATGTTCCAATATTAGTAAAATTACTTAAAGCTCAGGTGGCATATCTTTTCCTAGAAGAAGATCATGTTTATAAGACAACTTTCTATAACTGTGGTCCTCCAAATGTGACCTTCAGGACAGACAGTATCACCGACACCAATAGGGAAATCATAGAAAATCAAAATAAAAGGCCGTACCCCAGGCTTGTTGACTTGGAAATGGGGAGTGTGGGACTGAGGGATCAACATGCCCTCCAGGTGGCACTAGTGACTGTGGTACAGGTTTAAGAATCACTGTGTTATAACATTCACATGCCATTTAATAGAAGCAGCAATTAGGTGACCAGTGATTATAGCTTGGTCCTAAGTGTGGTAAGGGGACTTTGGTGAATGTTGGGGAAGTTTGGAAGCTGATGATCAGCAGGGGACATGCATCAGTGCACAGACACATTGGTCTTCTGAAACTGTTCATTACAGTTTTTGGAAAACCTGACCATCACTTCCTCCCATTACTGATGTTTTTCATGCAGTAGGTTAAGATGCCACTTGACATGCCCACATCCCATACTGGATTTCTTGAGTTTGAGTCCTGGCTCCACTATTGATTCTAGTTTACTAATGATGTATATGCTGAGAGGGGTGATGGCTCAAACACTCAGGAGTCTCTGATACCCAAGTAGGAGACTTGGATTCAGTTCTGGGAGCCTGGCTTTAGTCTCAACTTAGAGGTGTGTGGGCACATGGTGAATGAATCAGCATACAGGAAATCTCTGTCTCACTGCCCTTCAAATAAATATACACATTTAAAAGTTCTTATAATAATAATGTCATTATATTCCACAGTCACATAGGAAACACTTCTTACTTGAAGTTCTGCCCAAAAAAAGTCAACATAATTTACAGCATTAGGGTTAGGATAAAAGTTGATATTTCATCCTCCCACTCATTTATATGTAGACATAATTAGAATAAAATAAATATCAAGGACACAGTTTAAAAAGTAAAAAATCAAGACAATCATAAACTTCAGAACTGTAGATTGAGCTTATTCATGTCAAAAAAAGTTTCATGTAATTTCATTGGTAGGGATGACGGCTGGATTAAGTGCTAAAGGCTTATATAATATCTTCTGAGTACCAAGTTTCTAATCTAATATTGAATAGTACTAATCCTTTTATTTCCTTTAACTGTTTAACTGTTGGTATGGTTGTTGAAAAAGATACACCAATTTCTATGCAAATGAGATACCAACATACTTTTACTTAAATTTCAGCAAACTTATTTAACATTCTGGGCACAGATTTTTCTTGAATTAACTATGGAGTTGAATGTTGTATTAAATCATTTAGTTTATACAGTTAGTACTATTTTCTTTAAAAATTACATTTGATATAACCTGAATATTGTATTTTTTAAAGCCATAGTTAGCAAATCTTGTCTACTTGGCACTTTCACATCACCATGAGGTCTTGTTTAAGTCCCACTCAAAAGCCAAGAGAGCAGGTTCCATGCAAGAAATGGCTGTCATGTGTAGGCATTTAGTATTGTAAAGGATGCAGACTATAAATACTTCAAATGTTACCAAGAAAACTTGATCAACTTTTCTACTTTTGTTATGCTTATTTACATAGGCTAACACTCTGAATTCAGTTACTAGACCTGATCAGAAAGCACCCGAGACATTAGTCATAGCAATATTAGGATCACTGAAAATTTAGGATGTTTAGGGTTCTCCCTAATTTCTCAATAAATGTAGAGGAAAAAGAAAGCTGAATTTTTGTTGAATTATACCCTAATGATAAGGCAGAAACTGAACTGATGTTACAGAACAAAATCCATACTTCCAATTTCTAAATCAAGAGAAAGAAGGTTGTCATAAGAGTAAACATGCATTCACTTCAACATAAGAGTTTGAGATGAGAAAGTTAACTAATTTGAATGTAAAGAAGATAAAAAAGGAGCCAAGTTGTAGACAGGGAAAGATTCCCCTTTTAATTTCCCATAGTTTTCTAAAATATTGATTAAAAAAAAAACTTTAACTCATAATTTCCCTTAATTTTTACTGATTTTCCTGAAAAAGATCCTACTTAAATGAGTGATTTCTTATGTGATTTTAAAAACGCCTAATTACCTGTCAAACCTCTTTTGATGTGAGGTATATAATTGTTAAAATACTTATTAAATGTTTAATAAATGATTATAGTGCTTACAGAGTATTAAATACTTTATGTTCTTACTTTCTTCAAGTTATGCTTTCGCACAAACATCTTTTCTCTGTAACTATACCTAATACTCAAATTCAAGCACTGTGTTTCCTTTTTATTTCCTTTGTAGTCAATAAGCCTACTATGATTGTCTCATTATCAGATTTATTAACAGATCATTACTGGAACTAATTAACTTTTTCTGGCTTTAATCCACTGCAAAATAGGCATTTATTAATTTCTTTTTTTGTCAGCAATCCTTTTAAAATAATCATCTGCAAACCTCTTTCCCATTGCAATCAATTCATATTCTTTATGTTAATGTGAAGGTGAATCCCATAATGATACGCAGTATACAATACACTGTTTATGAAATAGAAGCTGAATATGTCAAATATAGACAGTGACTGATCAGGAGAATTTTAATTTTGGCAATAATCATGCAAAGCTTGAAAGTTTTTGGAAGACAGACAAGCTTTAGACAAACACAATGGAAAAAATTAATATTGACCACTGAGATATGGACAATTTGACATTGGAATTATGTAAATGAGTCTTTCATGAGTAGACTCAGAGGGGTGGAGACAGAAAAAGAGAATGAGTGAATGAATGGGTAATGTTGCAATAGATTTAAAATTTCAGCTTCTGGTAGAAAGAATTCTGGAAGGTTTTCAAAGTTTATATTCAATATGATACATAAATAACAGGTAGCTGGAAGGTCAGGGATGCAGCATAGAATCTGGATCATAAAGAAAAGCATGTGTGGGAAGTTAAGTCAAAATATTAATGACCTTGTCTATTTTACTAACAATCATGCCTTTAACAGCAAATAGAAAGCTATTAAAGATGCACAGCAGAGGAAACACATGATCAGCTAAATGCATTCAAAGATGATTTTAGGTCATTAGTTACAAATATGAGGGCAGGGGCTGGCACCGTGGGTCAGCAGAATAATCCGTCACATGCAATGGTGGCATCCTGTATTGCAAGACTGATTTCAGTCTCAGCTGTTTGCTACCAATCCAACTCCTGCTAACGTTCCTGGGAAAGCCATGTCAATGTTACACGTGTTTGGTTGCTTGCCACCCATGTATGAAATCTGCATGGACTTTGCAGCCCCAGCTCTGGTTGTTGCAGCCATTTGGACCTCTCTCTCTCCCTATTCTTCATTTCTTTGCCTTTGAAGAAGCAGTCTTTTTTTTTTTTTTAAGAAATTGCATGTATAAAGGTGATTTAAGTATTTTTAAAATAATCTATGAAGTAAATGTTAAGATCTTTGAGTTAGATATACTTAAGCAGAGAAAATAATCAAACACAAGGGATATTTAGAGAGGCAATTCAGTGGGCCTCTGAATCTGGACCATCAGAAAGATTAAAAATTAAGAATGAGCTGGATGGGAAGCAGGGCCTCTCTGTATATCTGACTTTCCAATTAAAAAAAAAATCAAAAAAACTAAAGAATGAGTCTTAGCTTGCTGGTTAGAACAACTAGATGAACAACAGTGGTACTATGCACTGAGACAAGGTTCGCAAAGGAAGGGAAAGCTGGACAGCGGGTCAGGAGAGTGGTAACATGGGATACAGATGCTGCTGGAAACCAAAGTGCTCATATGGATTACTTCAATATAAAGTCCAGAGGAAAAAAAGAGATGCTGTGTAGCATTAAGTGTTCCAGAGTCCCACCCAGCTAATTTTGAGGAGTTTCAACAGCATCACAAAAATCCATCATCATGGCAAGAAAAGTTTATGTTTATTTTCTTCAGTCGCTGTTGTAAAATGACCATTTGAAACATCCACTGCCACCAAATGAGCCCCTTTATCTTTTGGCTTCTACCTTCCTATTTATTGATGGCTTACCTCATTTTGTACCATTTTATAATTATTTTGTTACTAAAAGCATGATTTCTATATCTTTGTGCTATAATATGACATTAGAAATGGATTGAGTACTTAAGAATAAATTGACAGAATATATATTACAAACTTAAGAATTTAAGAATATCAAGGTGTAGTTTGTTCTTTATTTTCTTTTTCTTCTTTTGGTATTATAAACTTGCATTCCTTAGACACTTTTTTGATGAACCATGTTTTGAATTTTTTTTTAACCTAACAGATGTTTGGGTAGTTAAAATTCCTCATGAGTATGGTATCCTGTGGCTTTCAACCTAAGTGTTACCCCAGGAATTTTCCTTCCTTGCTGTCTTCCAGTCTTGGTGGTCCATAGGAGATGCACATTACAAGAGTTCTATTGCGTTCCATACTAATTTCACACTCGCCCTCCTTTAAAGTTTTTGTTTTCTCAGTATTTTCAGTGTCTATTGCTCACAACACAGACATAACAGCTTTCTATCTTACATTCCCCCAAGAACACATAATTTGCTTTTCCATATAAGGATGAGCTGGAAAAATAAGAGTAAAAACCATTTATAAAAAACTTTAATATTTCACACTAAATATTTTGTCCCTAAATTTGTGCTTTGTATCCACTTCCACTCAGCATGAAGAAGAGTTATGGCAATTATACAGATAATTTAAGGAGAAAAGCAACTTGGCTTTGCTTATCTAGATCATAGTGTGTGGGAAAAAGAAATGTTACTTTGAGCTGGATGAACATTATTTCCTTTATTCATTCTAGTTTATATTTTAGGCTCAGAGTAATCCAATTTAATTTCCTGCTAGCATTCTGGTTTTGTTCCCTGGTCTTCAATTTTGTTGCATTTACTTTTCCTATTTTCTATTTCATAAATTTCCTACTTTCTATTGTTAACAATGGGTGGATACTTGAGTTATTCACATTTTGAACAATTTCAATTTAGTCATTGATTCCTAACTTTACCAAGATACTCCAGGTTTTGACAGGAGGCTGTATTAGAAGTATAGAGGTGTTTAGACACATCTCAAAGTTGGAAAAAATTCACTCTTACCTAAAATTGTGACTTCATGTAAGTTCATAATGTTTAGTTTTTAATTCTGAGAAATGGTTAATTACAGCATTTCTCATGTCACATGACACAACATATCAATTTTTATAATCAAACATGACACAAAACACTGATTTCCTTCATCCTGGTTATTTTTTTAAATTTTTATAAAATGTGATTTTTTTGGATTGCAGAGTCAATGTGTATGCCTACTCTATTTTTCCTATAAAAAAACATTACTGCTGTGCAAGATTTTGTTGCTTGACTATTATTTCTATGCTAATATTATTTGTTATTGTACTAATTGTATTATACTAATACATGTTATTATCTTTTTGTCTTTTTATATCAAATGCAATCCCAGCTCTCTCATTAGTATAATATAATAATGAAAACTTTTCTTTATACAATTATGTGATTTGGAAATTGTCCCTTCTTCATTGCAAGCAAAAAAAATATTGCCCCATTCCTGAGAAAAAAAGAAGGCAAATCAACTTATAATTTTAACAAAGTAGCTTATTATGTTTATTTGGTTAAAAAGCTATGAATTTTCTTTCTTATTTTGCTTTACGGCTTTCAATTTAACAGAATATACAGTAACTGTGTAGTAGAGACTGTTACATATAGACATGAAGCTAGAATGCAGTGTGCACCTCTACTTCCAAATCAAAAAAGGTCTCCCAGTGAAACAGCTGAATGTATCTTGACAACTGGATGCTGAACTCTTTGCCGTTGTCCATGCATACATCATCAGGATACACTTAAATAGCAGAATGATGTACTGGTGACTCTTTATGAAGAACTATACTGTTGTAATGTCTAACGGAAATTAGTTAGGGAACAGGAATTTCCAGGGGGCAGGGTAGAAAAATCCCAGAGCCTATGGAACTGTAAGTATCATGGAATAATAAAGTAATTAATTTTAAAAATGTATTTTAAAAAGCTGTGAACTTTGAGAATACCCAGGAAGCAACATGTCTGTTATAAAAATGTTGAATCACATGAATCTCGATTTTTCTTTTTAACATGATGTTACAAAGTCAACTGATGTTCTATGCTGCTCTATGCTAATTAAACATCATCTGTAACAGTGTACACTGTGCTTGCAAGAAACGGAGTGTATATAGAAGGTCCACTTCTCATCTCAGTGCAGTAGGTGGAAGCAGATGCTTACTAAGCACCTTTCGTAAGTAGTAAAATGTGAATGATCAGTGGCAGAGGACACAAACGCACAAGACTATAGTTTAACCAAAAATTATAAATCAGCTGCCCACAGGCCAGGTCTGGAATACTGGTATATTTGGTTTCAAAAACTAAATATTCCCTTATTTGTTTAAATAGTTATTTCCACCTATTATTCAATATGCATCTCTACTTCTGAATAAAAGATGGACTCCCAATGAAACAGTTAAATATATCTTGACAATAGAATGCTGAACTTTCTACCACTGTCTACACCCACAGTGTCATGATACACTTAAATACCACGATGGACTTATGACTTGCTGAAGGACTATGTTACTGTAACAATACAGGAAAAATAATAGGTTGGGGGGGGGTGGAAAGAGGGAAGAAGGGAAAAATCCCTGAGCCTAAGCACCTCTACCATGAAAAAAAAAGTTATTTCCACATATAAAAATAATTGAATTTTTTTGTTTCTCGAAAACTATCAGAAGACTTAATGGTATGGGCTGTAATAGGACAGTGACAATACACAATGAAGTATTGGACGAACATGGAGTAATGTATGTGGAGGGACTGTTTAGATAAGGTGGTTGAAATGAATCATGGGCAAACTATGGAAAAGACACTGCTCAGGCATTCATTTCCTGCAGTTAGATGAACAATGGTATATCTTAGTGAGATCTGGAAGGTTAGAGGATGAGAAGCAGACATTCCACACAGATGTGCAATATTATCGGTTGATCATGTATTGTTCAATATGCTAATCTGGATTCTAGAGGAGCATTCGGGTCTGTAAACAGATAATTGAGAATGTAAGTGACTAAGTCAACTTTAAAGCTATTGGACAAAAAAAAATCTTGAAAGGAAAGATCATCTAGGAGATTTATGTACTAAAAAGTAAGAAAATGTAAAGACTATGCCTCAGGGTATCCTAACACTTAGGGCTAAAAAGGTAAACAGAATACAAAATAATTTCAAAAACGAGGCCAACAAAGAAACACCAGTAAAACAGAAGAAAAACCAAAAAGTGCAAAAACCTCGAGCCTAAATGCTAAAAAGAAGAGCTGGAAAATCGTGTCGAACACTTTGACAGCAATTGAGTGGCCATGATTCTACTTTAAATTTTGAATGACATTATAAGAAACATTTACTTAAATTTTTCTATTAGAAACATGTCAGGAACTCTGGGGAAGTTTGGCAAAACACATATATAGTCTCCTAAAAATAAAGCCTTAAAATCAATTTATTTTATCATAAAGTACTAATACAGCATTTTCCCTGTTACAAAAAAATTCTATATCTGAGTACTACTCTACCAGTAGATATCAAAACTTTTTAAAAAATACAATTTGGATGTGAAAGAAATCATCACAACAAGACATCGGGATGGTAACACAAAGTTCATGCTGAAAGATTAACAAGGGGTGGGTAACCTGGCACAATTAAGAATTTGCTGGACTGGGGAAGAAATAGCATTAAACAAAATGTTGCCATTTCTAAGAGCTCTGACTTGCACTTGAAAATTTATTTATCTTGCAAGGAAATCATCTCAATTCCATGTAGTTCAGTTTCAGGATAAATAATAGAAACCCATTTGTTTGTTTAAAGTTAGCAATGTGTCTAAGAAAGCAAATAGAAAGACTTAAGTGACAAATGGTTTTTATTTACATTTGGAGTTTCTCTTATGAAAACAGCACTTAGGATCTCTTTCTAGAATGTAAATATATGGAAGATTATGTAGACGGCAGAATAATTTGCTCTTTCTTCTCTGGACCTTTTTTATGTGCCCTATTTTAAACAACGAGTTAGATACTTTGTATTTCTTTAGATCAGCATTTTGAGTAGATGTAAAGTACTAGCTGAAAATCTACTTGGACATAGATTCAAGTGTTGTTACGTGTAACCCTTGAGTCACTAAAATAGTTGATACTGCCCTCCCCAGTCCCTACAACACACACACACACACACACTCCACAGAGCCTCCAGAGCAGAAAGGGAAATGAGGCTGTAGATCAATCAGTACAGCCCAAAGTGTAACTTCCAGGCAGGCTTCTCACTACCCTTTGTGGTAGTCTTACTGGAAAGCCTGATACAATTCTGGGAGCTTGAAAATAACCTTAATAAAGACTGAAATTGAATTTCCCAGTGAGTTTCAACTGAGTTAAAAATAAACAGGTTATTATATAAGGTCGTTTATGGATTGCCATTTTTTAAGTTCAGTGATTTCAAACATAATTGGATTAAGTAGAACTCACGAACATATGGAATACAACAGGAATCAGTACATGTCAGGAGAGTACTTACGGCCAGGCAGGGTTTGTGTGGAAATCCAATTCGAAGCATTTCCATAGCCAGCATTGGTGCTGGCAGCCACTTGGAATCTATACCATCTAAATTTTTTCAGTCCATATACTGTATCTTCAGTTAGGTTAGCTTCGTAGAGGTATTGAATGCTTTGATATTCAATGCATTCTTCAGATTCCCAGTCTTCACATTTTTGAGCACGAAGTTGAGTGGTAATCTTGTAATTTTGAAAATATCCAAGGATAGTGTCAGGTCTTATCCATGTTAATGTTGCACTAGTTGACTGAACACTAGAAAATGTAATATTTGTGGGAACACTGGGAACTAAAAATTAAAGGGAAAAATTAAAATCAATTGCAGCCACCAAACATTTGATTAGCAGAAGTGATAAACTATTCTATTCTGATGCATCTAAGTGAATTATCAAATTACTGTGACACTCAGATTAAAATGCCCTTATATTTAATGAGAAAAACCTTAAGGTGGGGCTTCAAAGTTTACTGTTTCAAAAGATAAAACATGAAACCATTATAATTTTTGAAAATTCCTGTTTCAAGTACAAACATACACAGTTTATATAAAAACATTTTGGCTTTATATGAAACAAAACTCACTTGTACATAAGAAAATGCCACATTAAATCATCCTTAGTGCTTCATGGTATGGTCTGAATTCTATTATTCAGCTCTTAAAATCATTTAAAATGTGTATAGAAAATATTCATAAGTATATCTCCTATGTAGTGAATGCGGATTATAAAACAATTTTAAATACATCTTGCCAAATAACAATTTATACATATGTTTTTATACTATCTATATTTAAAATGAACAAAATCCTTTCTAGCTACTATCCCTAACATTGATATTAATGCACAGATTAAGGAATCTATGTGTAATCCACAGTCACATGTCCTACTTTGAGTCCCTTGTTTATTTTCAAAACTAGCCATTTGTTTACCAAATGCATACCATGTCAGGATCTGAATCTTGTAGTAGAGATTCAAGAGTAAAAACAGTTCATGTTCATTTATTTGGCAAATAATATGTTATGTTAGAAACAGGAAGGAATAATGAATTGAGTGGCTGTGGAATGTTGTCTAAACACAGTTTACCCAGTACATCTTGTAGAGGTTTTTGTTCCGAAAGCTAAGATACAAAAAAAAAAAAAAACAAAAAAACAAAAAAACAAAAACCCACATTTAAAGTGTGTAATTCATGAAAACTATATGATGATAGTTACTTTCGATGATTATTTAAGAAACATCTAATGTATGATGTATGAGATACTATTGTAGGTGATGGGTTTTTAACAAACAAAAATCTCTAACCTTGTGAAATCTACATTCAATGAAAATATAAACATATTTTGGATGATGTTCAATGTTATGAATAAAAATAAATCGAGAAAGGAGACAGAATTTCAGGGCACCTTAAACTTTAAACTGATTGGTCAGCAAAGGTTTCACTATCAGAAGACACTAACTGCTATAGCTAGCATTGTGGTACAACCAGGTAGGCCACCATACTAGCAGAGGCCATGGTCTAAAAAAGAAATACAATGACCAGATTGTACACAAAATGACAGGAAATTGTTATGGCTTTCATTCATGCAGGGGTTTTCACAGAGCCACTCAGCCTGCTATGCTCAGAACAGATTGAAGGGAGACAAAGATGGAAACCAGAATACTAATAGTAGGTTTTGTGCCCGAGATCCTGGTGAACTTGGCCAAGAAGCTAGCAGAAATGATGAGGCATTCAGATTATGAATGCAATTTGAGTGGCAGTTGGCAGGATTTGCTGATGGGGGTGACAGGTGTGATATGAGAAAGAGGAGTAAAGTCGCTACTGTAACCAGAGGAGATGGCTTGAGAGATTAAGATTTTGGAAAAGGCTTAAGTATTTATTATGAAGAGGATAACTTTGAAACTGCTTCTCGGCACCTAACAGGAGGTATCAAATGGTAAATGAATGCTGAAGAATAGAATTTGGTATAGAATTCTGAACTTAAAATTTGGATTTCCAGGGTCAGCATGTAGCACAACCAGTAAAAATGCTACTTGTGATCAAAGCAATAATGCAGGCATTGGTTTAAATCTCAGTTGCTCCTCTTCCTATCCTAGACCCTGCTAATGAGCCTAGGAAAGTAGTGGAAGATGGCCAAGTCCTTAAGCTCCTGTAAGATCCAGAAAAAGCACTGGACTCCAAGCATTACACTGGCTCAGCTCTGGCCATTGCAGTAATTTGGGAGTGAATTAGCTGATAGAAGATTGACATTCATTCATTCATTCATTCTCTCTCTCTGTCCCTTTTTAAGTCTGCCTTCGAGTAAACAAATCTTTTTTTTTATTGCATTTTATTTTATGACATCGTTTCATAGGCTCTGAGGTTCCTCCAACCCCTTCTAGTACCCTCCCCCCATGGTGGATTACTCCACCTTATTGCAGTATTACAGTTCAAATCCAGTCATGCTTCTTTCATTGCAAGCATGTACCATGCATAGAGTCCAGCATCTTATTGTCCAGATCAATTCAACAGTTTTTTGGGGAGACCAACTCTGGTCTGAAGGCATAGCTGGCAGAATATTGTTCCAACCAATTAAAAGGCATAACACAACATTAACAACAGCTTACAACATTATGGAGTTAAATGACATGGTATTGAGTGACTGATATGTTAGAAAATTCAAGTTCTTAACCACATCCTATGACTACTTCATTGACATCTCAATTTTAGTTTATATACAACCGATTTCTATCCTCCTTAAAATGGCTATAGGATACTATTTAGCTGTCTCGTGGTCTATTTTCAATTTTGTATTTAGCAGTTGATTGTATTGAAGCATAATTTTTACTGAACTTGGCAGATTTTAGGATAGTTCAAACCAGCTTATAACTCTAACAAGGCATATGTCAACAATGGAGGTGCAGAACAGTTTTAGGAGGGGTGTGCAGAGAAATCTTCAATACCCCAGTGAGGAGTAACTTATTTTCGTGTCCTACCTAGTAAGGTATATGTGAGTCCAAGCTGACCATTTCCTGTCTGGTTCTAAGTTTTCCTTGTTGTTCTCTGTCTATGTATTCTAGTTTTTGATTTTGTTTTGTTTTTAGGCGGGGGGCCGGAGTCTCTGGGGCGACCCTGATGGTCATTGAAGGAGAGGGTGGGGATCCAAAGTTGGAACTAAGTGAGGACCAGAGAAAGCTCCTCTCCCTAGTTCCATAAACAAATCCTTTTTAAAAATAAGATAAAATGTGGAATTCCTCTGAAAAGTTTACAGAATTAATTAGGTTACAGCTTATATATCTAGATACTTCAAAACAATCCATAGAAAATAACTATTTTAGTGTAAAAAAATTTTTAAAACCAATGAATACTTCTTATAGTATTTATTTTCCATGAACTTTTTGACGATCCTTCACATTTCCCCCAAACTTAGAGGGACAAGAAAGTCTAGCATAATGAAAACAATTACTAGATCAATTAAAATCAGGTTCAATTATTCTGGTTCCTGCTCTTATCAGCAAGTTTTACTACACCTAATTCAACATTATTGTAAATGTGATGCTACAAACAGAACACTCGATATTCTACTTACAACATCCTCTGTTGCATCCTCAGCTGACATGAAGAAAAGAAGCCAAAGAAAACACTGGTTCTAAGAACATTTCATGTTTACAGAAGAAGTTTTAGAACTGGCTAAAAAGTGAAATATATTCAAATTCCGCAGTCAATAAATTTGAACTCAGAACACCTAAAAAATGTGCAGTTTCAAAACATTCTAACAAAAAGCATAGGGGCATGAGTGACTCGGAGTTCAGGAAATGTTTTCAGAGAAGACATGTCATATAAAATGGGATATTCATTGCTTGCTAAGAGATTCAAGAAGATGTAAAACCAGGAACTAAGTTTTTAGTTTCTAATTCCTATTGACAGTAATGGAGTGACTGAGTAATAGCTTGGGGCTTACTCTTTCTGAGAGCTTGTAGGAAACTTTTCAAGCAATGGAAAACTATGAAAGGTATCAAAATGAGATGTTCAGAAGTACTTTTTTTTTTTTTATCAAGTACAGTCTAGTTAACACAAAATGGGAAAAGGAAACAATCCACAGACCACAAGAACTCATTGGTTTGTATAGGAAAAGAGAATTAAGATGGCAGTAATAAGAAACAAGTATTTTAGACTCAGGAGGTTGAATCTACTAAATAATATGAGAAAAGCACAGAATCTCAGAATTTGAAGTTTAGAGAGTGTCTAGTTCAACTTGTCTTTGTGTCTGACTCTCCTGTCTGCAAGGAACCTCCTAAGACGCCCCTGTTCTATGTACAAGCTGCTTTTGGCTATTTAATCAAGAGCTAATCTCGATATTGTTGCTGTAATTAATACAGATTAGTTTACATTAACATTTACACCCAGTGGGCTCAATGTTACAACAAGTATCTTTTAAAAGCAGAATGCTTTCATTGATCACAGAAAGAGGAATAAGAGATCTAAAGCAAGAGATGGGTTCAATGTGCTAAAACTTCCTTTCTAACTTTGAAGAAGGGGACCTCATGATAGGCAATGCATGATAGGCAAAACTGTGAGCAGTTTCTGGTGAAGATTCAGTCAGTAAAAGAGGGTCTCAGGCCTACAGCTGCAATGAACTCTATTCTGCCACAGTTGACCGAGACTGGAAGATGCTTTGCTCAACACAAATATGTAGTTGATTTACAAACTAAGATAAAATCAAGTTGTCAGACTAAGTAGAGAACAGCAATGCCTGGATGTGACCTATGGAACTACACATTAATAAGTGGATTTGTCTTGGGCTAAGAAATTTGTGTTGATTTATTAGATATTAATAGAAAACCAATGGCATTTCCTGTATAAAATCACCAACTACTAGCTGCATAGACTTTGTTTAGAAATATAAAGTGAAAGAAACTAAAAACCTTGAAAGGCCTTATATAACTTTTTGGTAGGGGATGGTGCTGTGGCATAGTGAGTCAAATTGCTGTTGCAGTGCTGGCATCCCATATGGGTGCTAGTTCAAGCCTGGCTGTTTCACTTTTCATCCAGCTTGCTGTCAATGGCCTGAGAAGGCAGTATGTAGGCCTATGCACTCAGGTGGGAGACCCAGAAGCAGCTCTTGGATCCTGGCTTCAGCCTGGTTCCTTAGTCTTTGTTGCAGCCATTTGGGGCAATGAACCAGTGGAAGGAAGACCTCTCTTTCTCTAACTTTGCCTTACAAATAAATAAATCATTTTTAGATTCATTATTTTTACTTTGCATGCAGGTTTTTACAGAAGGAGAAGAGGCAACAGACAGACTTTTCATCTACTGGTTCATTACCCAAATAACAACAATAGGTGTAGCTGAGCTGAAATGAAGGTAGAAGCTTCTTTCCAGGCCTCCCATGTAGGTGTAGGGGCCATCCTCCACTGCATTCCCAGGTCATAAGCAGGGAGCTGGATCAGAAGTGGAGCAGCCAGAACAAACTAGCACCCATAAAAGGATGCCAGTGTCACAGGACAGATTAACCTGTTATGTCATTGTGCCAACTCCCAAATAAATAAAACAAATGTTTAACACACTGCTTTCTTAAAGGAAGCTCTAGTTTTTGTAATGATTTTATTTTTGACAATTTTTATATATTTGAGGAAGCTCTATTTTATTTGCACAATGTATTATGTTGAACTGAAATCAACTTTCCTGCAAATTCTTAGTTCTGCACTAAAAACCAACCTATAATCTAATTTTATTTCCATTTCACTACAGCATCTATAAATACATAGAAATATGGTACCATGTCTCTAAACAAATATTTCAAATATGGAGGCATGCATTCATGACAGCAGTTGCCTCTTGGTTTGTCCAGATCTCTTGTGGATTGGCTTACCTGTATCCTACATGCTCACTTCTAACCCACCTTCCTGCTAATGCACTTCTTGGAAGATAGCGGATAATGACTCAAGTACCTGGGTCCACGCCATAAGTAGGAGAAACTCAGGCCAAGTTCTGGGGTCCTGGCTTTGGTCTGGTTCAGCCCTGGCTGTTGGATGTGGGGAGTTAATCAGCAGAAGAAGATCTCTCACTGTCTGTCTCCCTTTGGTTCCACCTCTCTTTCTATGTGTGTCTCTCCTTATATCTCTCTCTTATTTTCAAACAAAAGTGTTCTTTTGAGATATTATATTTTTAATTTACATTATAATCAAGGGTTCAAACTCCACTGAATAAAAGTCCAATATGTAAAAATGAAAAGATCATAGTTCAATGAGAGTCTAGGAAAGCACTACATATAAAAATCACATGGACAGATATAAGTTTCAATTTCATTAGTATACAGTTAATTTAACATAATCACAGATTTTAAACTTTTGGCAGTATATTGCTCTTGAAACACACACAAAAACCACTACAAAATCCTGTAATACATGAATGCCTAAGTTGTGTACATATAAAACATCGATCTGCATATTAAATTGTATCTTGCAGAGTCTATACTTAACACCCGGAATAAAACAACCATGCAGTAAACATTTTTGAAATTTATAGGCAAAGGAAAAAGTTGTATAACAGAACACTATATTGGGACAGATATTAAAAAATGCTTTCCAGATAAGTTAGTCATAACTCTGGAAAATAAAAAGTACTTTTCTGGATGAAAATATCAAGATATGTTACAATGCTAAGAGATAAGACAGCATGGCATGATGTAACAATTGCAAAAGGTTATTGGGTCCACAAGGAAACACGTGAAAAGAAAGGACAGTACAGATGAAAAGTCAGAATAACATGAGTTGAGGGGCTGGTGCTATTTTAGTTAGTAAAGCCACCACCGGAAATGTCAGCATCCCATATATGAACTGGTTCTTGTCCTGCCTGTTCCATTTCCAATCCAGCTGCCTGCTAATGCATCTGGGAAAACAGCTGAAGATGGTCCACGTCCTTGGGCCCCTGCAATCACATCAGAGACCTAGAAGAAGCTCCAAACTTTGGACTGCACCAGCTCTGGCTGTTGCAGCAACTTTGGGAGTGAACCAATATATATATTTTTTTTGTCTCTCTTCCCTTCTCTTTGTGACTTGAGTGTCAAGTAAATAAATATTTACTTGATGTAGTAGACTAAGCCTTTGCCTGCAGCACCAGTATCCCATATGAGTAGCCAGTGTTCCAGCTGCTCCACTTTTGATCCAGTGCCCTGCTTTATAACCTAAGAAGGCAGCAGAAAATAGCTCATGGCCTTGGGCCCCCAGCATCCATGTAGGACACCCAGAAGAGGCTCATGGCTTTGGATTGACTCAGCTCTGGCCATTGCAGCCATCAAGGGAGTAAACCAGAGGATAAAGGCTCTCTTGGCCTCTTCTCTAACTCTGCCTTTCAAATAAAAAATACACACACACACACACACACACGCATATACACAATCATCCTGAGTCCTCTAGACCTAATTTAATATTCCATTTTCATTCAAATTGTAGTGGAAATACTTGGGAAGTTTAACATTGTTCTTCATTTTTGTGAGAAGCTCTGCCTCCATATAATCCAGGGAGTATGGTTTAAACACTTTCTTTTCTTTGGATTTTCCCATCAAACACACTTCGTATATCTTAGTGTTCCTTCTGTTCAGATTGTTGAACCATTAGAGGTAGAAAGAACACAGAGCACTTCTAATAGCAAATGGACTAGAGAAGGCAAAGGAGTCTTCTCGCTCCACATGATGTGGAAGGGTGATTAGATGTCCATGACTCTAAGACCAACATTTTTTTTTTCCTTTTGATGTTCAGACGTTAGGAAAGATTTTAATGACTAATTTGTGGCATCAGAATATTTTGCAGCTGAATCATAGACTCGTATTTTCCAAGTAAGATTCTCAGGGAAGAAACCTTGCAACTTGACAAATAAACAAGGCCAAGGTTTAGCTATTCTTAATCTGGCTTTGGGTGTAACAACCGTTTGAGTTGCTTATTGTGCAGCAACAGGTTCTGTGCTGGTCATTCATGGCTGACTACGCAAATGAACTGTGGTCCACTGAAATAGCCATTTGGTTTTCATGTGCTACAAAATCTAGTTCATACTTTCCATTCAAATTCCTTTAGAAAGATGATTCCTAAGAAAATTAGATCTGAGATCAAATACATAGTGCGACTCATAGACTTTTTTTTCTTTTTCAGCAAGACAATCTCAGTACTTACAAATGACCAGCACTGACCCTCTTTCATATTCAGTATCTTCTCTTGATGAACTGTGTGTTGGACTACATTATTTCAAGGCAACTGCCTATTGAATTTCAGATACAAAAGGGATTACACTCATTTTAGCATGGCGAATCAGATTTCCATTCTTTAAGAATGACTAAAAACCTCAAACTTTTTTCTATCCACAGATGGTACTAATTTGAACACATCATTCCATGCTTCCTGGAGTAATCACACAGCTTGCTTAGATTTTCTAAACATGACTGAACTGTGATGAAGCGATCAACATTAACTGCCAAGGCATTCAGTAAATTATATTTTTATTCATAAATTATTCTTCTTGTGAAATACTTTTATCACAGTTGAAATATAGGTCTGCAAATCTATATAATGATCTGTTACTTTTTTTAAATGCATGCCAGTTTTTAGTGGCTATTTAGCATATTCTATTTAGAATAAGAAATGTGCAAAAATTAATCTAATACCTTCTGAACAACAACAGTTACAAGTCACCAGCCTCTTATGCTAGGATTCTGATTCCTGTTAAGTACACTAACATGGAACACCAAGTTTGACCAATTTTTTTTTACCTTTAACTAAATACTTTCTCTGTTGAAAAAAACTAGATGTGTCAGATGTTTATGAATTATATTTATAAAATATACCAAAGTATTAATATTTTCTAACTTATTAAAATATTTTAATTTACATTTTCAATAATCTAACACCATTTAAAAATATAAGGCACAGATAATCCACCTATACACATAAGTGCAACTTGATAACACAGCATAGCTCAATATAAGAGTCGAAGTTTTAAAAGCACAAAAAATGATTCAGCACAGCAGATGTAATCCAGTACCAATGAGTTAAACCAATAATTTACTGTATATTTGTATTAAGTGGTATAGATGGGCTAAGAATCTTAATTTGCACATGTGTACATATATATGCATAAATATAGTTTATAGAAACAACCCCAAATGTTTGATAACAATAGGATGGGATCATTGAAGAAGATGATATAGGAACTATAATTAGGAACAAAATCTAAGGTTCAGTAGAGATGTCAAAGAGAAATGTCCAAGTAGAATAGAGTACAGGGAGAGATATACAAATAGCAACAAAAATACTTGTCAGGGCTAAGCAGTATGCTAGACTGGAGAAAAATAGCTTAAGCAGCAATTATAAAAAAAGAGGCTATAAAATATGGCTTTATTGAAAGCCAGTGGAATATTGAGAGAAGTTTGTATTACGTTGGTAGACGACAGGGTATAGTTGATGGAGGTTAGCTGGTAATGTAAAATTTAAAGAAAATCTGAGCCTTAATATGTCTTACTATTATGAAAGGTAAATTATATGGAAAGACATTATATAAAAGAAATACAAAATAGAACAGAATGATAGAGAATCATTGGGAATACATCCTAAAAATACAAAGACAATTTGATGGAGAGCAATGATTATGGGTAGAGATAAAATGAATCATAAAAACTGAATGGCTCCAGATATCAATCTGAATATTAGTTTGATTAATTGCATTCAGGTTACAAACTTAGCACTGAGTATTATACAACAAATAATAAACCATCAGCAAGTCAAGATTTTTAATTTCTGGGTCATGCACAGAGTCAAAGTAAATGAACAAAATACGTAATATCCGGTTTTGAAAGCAAAGATATATCTTTGCTTAAAATTATTTGAAAAAAAGGCATCATGCAATAAACTGAACACTGCCTTCAACAGCATCCTTACATAGCACACAATAAGGATGTTTTCATTGACCCCTTTATTATAATGTCTTTCAATGTAGGTAGATGAAACAATTTTCAAACATTTTGGTAAAATTGTTTCTCCAAAGGTTGTCATTATGTAGTTCACATACATTTCTCTGTGTAGTCTGGCTTAATCCAGAGAAATCTGGATCAGTTAGAGTAGTATTTACCAATATAAGATATGTGAACATGATTTTAGGTTGTCCTGGAAAGCTGAGAATATGGATCGACACATTAACATGTATATGTCACATAAGACACCTTGTTGTATAATAGAAGTTTACTTCACTTGCATGAGAGAGAACCAAGAAATTACTCATATATGGAACTTCTACTTCAAATTTTAAGTATACATGCCAAACCAAATATAGACAGAAAATTTAGGGCCCAAAGTTCTGTTCAATTTAGCTATAATTTTTGTCTTTTCATTGAAATGCCTTAGTAAAACTTTCATGGAGAAAAAGGATGTTTTCTGGAGGGCACTAAAAGAAAAACTGGTTATGCATCTGCTTGGAAGCTAAATGAACGGGCTTGAGTTATGGCGTCATTACTTTTGACAGGTCTATATAGAAAGCCATCACAGGAGAATATCTCACGGAAGTAACAACCTTGTTTTAAACTAGTTTATCCCCAGTAGTTCTTAAGGGAGTAATCAGACAGCCAACTTTTTCATTAAGATCACTCCTTTAACATCCGGAAAACAAATTGGCTTACTGACAGTGATAATGAAATAAGAATGACATACTGGCTTCTGGGGATGCACATGTGAATGGTAAAAGTAAACAAAAATGCTAGTTTCATATCTTGTTAACATGTATAAAGTTGTCTTGGTAAAAGTTTAAAAGTCTAAATTCACACAAGAGATTAGGTAAAACCAATTCAGGAGATAACTTTATATTCACGTAGTTAAATTCATGAAAGCCAATGAATATAGGGTAATTCAAAGTGTCAGAACAGCAGATGGTAATGAATTGAATTTAATAGTTAATGATCACTGAAATCAAATAGGGGGAAAAGGCTAATATTTTCTAGGAAATAAGTAAACAAATTAGCAAATTAGTAGATGGATGAATAGATTCCAAAAAGTGCCACTCAGGCTGAGTGTAATTGGATGCTACATAAGACAATTTTTATCTTCTAAAGATTAAAGCTGTTTAGGCAGCTTTTAACAATTAGAATATACAAGAGTCTTAGGGCTAAGTTTTATGAGAAAGAATAATGAATTTTTCATGGATTCTGTGAGAGGGTGGAGAGAGAGAGAAAGAAGGAGGGGAGGGAGAGAGAGAGGAAGGGAAATAGGAAGGAAGGAGTGAGAGCGGGGAAGGGAGCGACGTCAAAGAATGATGTGAGACTGGAGAACCTGTGAAATACTGCATCCAACATGAAAATATCTAGTTGCCAAGATGTTCAAAAGTAAGAATTTCTAATGGTCAAGTAACATCATGTTTATTATTTCAATATAAATTCTTTTTCATAGCCATTGCCAAATGTCCATCAAAGTTATACAAAAGAATGTTTAATGCCATTACAATGATTACAAAAATTATAAGTAAACTCAAATTCATATTTTGGAAAAAATAAACATCTTGAGACAGCAGCCAAAAATGTATACTAAATTACTTCAACCCCAATACAAAGTAAGTTTTGAGGATGCTGATCTGGTTAGAGTTTGTATCAATTTAACATTCCTTTAGAAAACAAGTATACTTTCAGGAGAAAGGAAGAACCAAATAATCCATTTGCTTGAGGAATCAGGAGAGAAAATAGAGGATGAAGTTGCAGGAATAGCTGGAGACAGGCACAGAGTGGGTAGACACAACTTGTGAGTCTAAGTATCCCCAAATATTTCTCAGTTTGTTAATTATACATGCATTACTGAGAATTCAGGGAGCATACGAGAAAACTACAGCTCAAAATCTAAGTGGAACAGTTAATTGCCTCCCAGTTCAAGGGCTGCAAAGTTGGGTATTTGAAGCACACCTAATTATGGAATTTGTAAACAGCTCATGCTTCATATTAAAAACCCCAGAAAAGCCTCAAGTCTGCTTTTCCCTATGTCCTAGAAATATGAAATTCACACCATGGATATGGTGAAATAAATGCAATGCATTAAGTCACATATCCATGAAATAATCATTCATTAACTTCGCTGTTCTTTAGAACCAAAGTTTCTGCAACACATCATTAAAATGTTCTCTATATGCTCACAAACTACTGGACGGGAAGGAAAACTGCTACATAGACTTATAGACAGAAGGAAAGTGATTGATGGTATGATAAATCACAGTATGAGAATGAAGAAAATTCTTTTCTTTTTCAATATTTATTCATTTATTTCATTTTGGAAAGGCAGATCAATAGAGAGGAGGAGACAGAAAATTTTCCATCCATTGGTTCACTTCTCAACACTTGCCAAATGGTCACTAAGAGACAGAGTTGAGCTCATCTGAAGCCAGCATCTGTCAGGTCTTCCACATGGGTTCAGGGTCTCAAGGTTTTAGGCCATCCTCCACTACTTTCTCAGTCAAAGGTAGGAAGCTGGATGGGAAGTAGAGCAGCCAGGACATGAACCAATGCCCATATGTGATGCTGGAGACTTCAGGAGGTTTAGCTAATTTAGCCATCACACTGGCCCTGCCAATTGACTTTGAAACCACTAATATAAGCACAGTATTTGAATCAATGGAAAATGTAAATCATAATTAGTAAACATATGAGAAAGGAAATCCTAAAACAGACCCAAATGAAACATGTTGAGTTTAAAGACATATATGACAGCCCATGTGGTTGTGCAACATGCTAAACCTTTGGTTGTAGCACCAGCATCCCATAAGGATGCCAATTTCAGACCCAGATGCGCCATTTTGAGTCCAGCCTCCTGCTGATGGTCTGGGAAAGCAGAGACCAATGACTCCAGGCATTGGCCTCCTGTATCCAAGTGGGAGACTTGGAAGAAGTTCCAGCCTCCTGTTTCAGATTGGTTCACTTCTAACAGCTGCGGCCATTTGAGGAGAGAGCCAATGGATGAATGATCTTTCTGTCTCTCCTTTTGCCTCTCTTTCACTGTAACTCTTTTAGGTAAAATACATAAATCTTTAAAAAAAAAAAAACACATATCTGAAAAAAATGTCATGGGATGAACACTAAAATTTTGGGCAGAATATAAAGTCAGTGAACGTGACAAATCACCTGATCGTTTACCCCAAGAACCAAGAGAAAGAATGAAGGTTGGAGAGGCTCAGTCATTGATATGACTCATACCTAGCCTAAGCATGAATGTAACTGGAGTCCTAGAAAATTCAGAAGATGATTGTGGGCCAGAGGAATGAAAATGCAATCTCTTAAGCTTCAGAAAAATATTAACTTACAAATTTAAAGAAATAAGTAAATTCATGGCACTAAACATGTCAATGTACTCAGAAGCAGGGAATAAAGAAAAAAGTTTGAAGTGTCAGAATAAAAGGTCACATATAAAACCTAATTATACAAGTGGTGGCTAATGTCTCACCAGAAACAATGGCCATCACAATACAAAGGAATGGTGTATGTAAAACGAAACAAAGGGAGATAAAACTAATAATCCAGAATTTCCTTTGCAGAGAAAATATTCTCAGAGAATAAAGAAAAAAAATTTTATTATTTAGCATGATTTTTAGTATTAATTTTAATACAAGTAAAATTTGAGATAATCTGATGTCAGTATACTTACACTATAGGAAATGCTAGCAAAAATCCTCCAGCAAATGGGATATTATGGCTGTAAGGATGACTATGGAAGAAATAAAAAACAACTATATTGCAGTCTTATTTTATGTAAGTATCTACTAGCTGTATCATTGAAAAATAATAAACTGTGGTATTTATGATGTATATTAATGTAAGATATTGTTAAATGAAATTAAAAGTTTGTTCTGATGCAACAGATCCATGCATATGGGGAAATCAACAGCTAAGTTAAAATATGATTTGTGCCTGTTGAGTCCTCACAATACTCCTAACAGTGTGTCTAATGACAACATCCTGTCAGCTCTTAAGAGTATTTCTTACAAGATTAGCCATTTCTCTGTAATAATACTAAATACAACATCAGTTTTGATTTTTTTTTTAACAAATTAAGAAATGTTAAACTTCTCATGCAGGAAAAGAAAGCACCACTGTAGTTGTGCTTTAAAAAAAAAACTATATTCTTGGTTTTAAGAAAAAACACATGTTAAGCAGATCGGTTCAACCAGTATCAAAGTTGAAAAACCGAGCTCCTAATTTTCAGTGTATTCATTAACTGGTATAGAGTTCATTGTGATAAATATATGAGAAAATGAAATTAAAATGTAGGTTTTTGAGCAAAAATAATGAAATTCATAATTTTTCATAATATGCATTTTCTATAAACTATTTGAACATAAAAGTCACTACATAAAAGGTAGCCTAAATTTGCACAACCTGTTTTTTTGTTCAAATTCCTTTCTTTATATTTACATTGCACTGATTTAAAATTAAGTCTAAAATAATAGAAGAGATGGTCCTATCATTGAACTAATATTCTGCATTGTAGAAAGTTTACATCATTAATATTTCTCAAGAACTTTGTAATTTCACCCAAACAAGAGACACTTTGCTAAAGCTTTCCAGAAAGAATGGTTTTTTTTGCATATATACAACCTGCTTAATTTACTTAAAAAGAGAAGTAAAAAGGACAAAACTGGGGGAGAATGTTGATATGCAAAGGCTGTTATGAAAAGTATCAGCTACAGCTGCACAGGGCAAGAATGGAAAATAGGGTAATAAGATACGCCCCAGTTCCTAAATAAGTTAATAAAACGCTGCTCAAAGAACAGCTGGCTTTTGCTGGAACTTGCATGAAGCAAAGAGTGGCTGCCTTGAGTCTACTTAATGAACGGTATTACGACATCACTGGGGTCAAACAAAAAATGCAGAGTAACCCAAATTCATTTTTTACAAAAGAAATTAGATGTAAGAGACTTTCAATTATATAATTTGATACCAAAGTTCTCGGTAAATGTCACAGGGGTTCAGAAAATTTGAACATTTCGCATACATCTTCAGCATTTTATGGATCTTGCTATATTAACTCAAAATATTTTCAGTTTTAAGCCCAGACAATCAAAAATTGAGTTTTTGACTTTCAAAGCATATTTTGACAAAACTTGGTATGTGCTATATCATAAATTCTTGTGCAATCGTTAAAGAGGAAATTCTTGTAATTAATTACATTTCCTTACTTAGTAACTTTTGTAACTGTGAAATAATGGAAATAACAGAAATAAATGATTATAATAATAGTGAGCTTACAATACATGGGAGACATAACAAAAATAAGGTTTCTGGATTAATAATATTTTCATTGATGATTAGTTTTAGCCAATTGGCTAGATACTTAATTTCTGCACTCATTTTCCCATGGGAGCATAGACAGCTCACAGTAATGAGTGGAGGCATCACCTGCTGGGGGCTGGTGTGGACACTAGCTTCTGATACTGAGTTGGGAACAGGCTGCTGGTGACACTGGCAGTGCTTGAGGCAACCTTCCAGACCACACTGACCACAGGTCCATGCTGGCACCACACAGGGTACACACATACTGCTGAGGGCACTTGAGACTATCAGGAAGATAGAAGCATCATAATGGCAGCAAAGGTTGTGCAACTACAGTGTGTCTGTGTGCCTGCACGTGCACCTAGGGGATTTAATCAGAGGTAAGAAATCCACATTCTCCACTGACTTTGCATGTGCCCTAGCTGCTCGGAGGGGCTGGACACCCACTTAGAATTGTGATATGTGCATATTGTACCACCCTATTTCAGGATCCAGGGCTCAAACTGCCACATAGGAGCACCCATAATCAGATGGCTATGGGAATGCCTTTGTTCTCTAGATGGGATGGGCTCTCGGGATGAGCATATCCCCTGGACCTCTGACTGTGGCAGCCTCATGCATTGACTCTGGGAATTCTTTGACTGCATAGTAAGAGCTGGGATTCTGGGAAACAGAGGACAGGAAAAAATTAGAAAAACTTTTAAATGCCGTGAATTCTTAGAGTCAATATTATCAAAATTTTCTTACTAGCTATAACAATCTGATCCAATGTGATCCCAATTAAGGTACCAACAACCTTCTTCTCCAACTCAGAAAGTGATGCTAAAATTCACGTAGAAATACAAGAGATCCCAAAGAGCTGAAGGAATCTTACACAGCAATAACAAAGCTGGAGACAGCACAATATGAAACCTCAAGATGTAACACAGAGCAATTGTAAACCAAAGAGCCTTGTATTGGCAAAAAATTAACACGTAGACCAATGGAACACAATAGAAACCCTGAAAATTATCCATACATCCACAATCAACTACTATTCAACAAATGAGTTGGAATCAAACCCTACAGGAAGGGAAATATTTTCAACAAGTAATGTTAATAAAGTTGGATTTATACTTGCAGAAGCATGAAAGAACTGTATACTCTATACAAAAATCCCATCAAAATTGATCATTGACCTAAATTCATGACCTGATATTATTGAATTACTAGAGGAAAACTCTGGGGAAATCCTCAATGAATTGCATAGGCAAAAACTTCTTCAAAATGTTCCCAGAAGCACAGATCAAAAAAAAAACCAAAAATAGACTAATGGGATTACATCAAGCGAAGAAGTTGCTGCATTGCAAAGGAAATTCAAAAAAGTGAAAATACATCAACAGAAAAGGGGAAATATCTGCAAATTATATGATAAAGAATTTATATCCAGAACACATAAACAGCTCAAGAAACTTAATAACTCAAAAACAACCAATGCAGTTTTAAAAAGGTAAAAGACATGAACAGACAATTTTCAAATTGCTAACACATGAAAAAATTGCTGAGGATTCTGAGCCATTATGGGTGTGCATAATGACATCATATATTACCCCAGTTAGAAGACCTATCGTCTAAAAAAAAAAAAAAAAAAAAAAACCAACCAAAAATTGTTGATGACAATGTGGGGGAAATTACAGTCATCTGTTGGTGGAAATGTAAACTGGTACAACCATATAGAAGATAGTATGAAGATTTTTCACAAACCTGAAAATAGATCCACCATTGACCCTGCCATCCCACTACTTGTAATTTATCAAAATGAAATGATATCAGCATATATAAGAACAGTTTGTGCCCCTCCTCTGTTGCAACTCAGTTCACATTAGCTAAGATGCTAACCTGTTCAGATGCCCATTACTTCATTACTGCCTAAAAAACTATTTTTATATATATTCTATATATTCACTACTGAATATTATAAAACCATAGAAAAGAATGAAACGACTTTTGCAAAACATGACTGCAACTGGAAACCACTATCCTTAGAGAAATAAGCCAATCTCAAAAACATAAATGTAGGACCCAGCATGGTAGCTTAGCACCTAAAGCCCTCGCCTTGTATGTGCTGGAATCCCATATGGTCTCTGGTTCTAATCTAGGCAGCCCAGTTTCCCATCCAGCTCCCTGCCTGTGGCCTGAGAAAGCAGTCAAGGATGGCCCAAAGCCTTGGGACCCCGCACCTGTGTGGGAGACCTGGAAGAAGCTGCAGATTCCTGGCTCCGGATGGGCTCAGCTCTGACTGTCACAGCAGCTTAGGAAATGAACCAGTGGATGGAAGATCTTCCTGTCTCTCCTCCTCTCTGTATATTTGACTTTTCAATAAAAAATAAATCTTTAAAAATGAATACTAAGAGGAAGAGACTCAAGCTAGTACATTCTATTATCTCTATTTCAGAAATAGACTCATCTTCTCTTCAGAATCCTAGCTCACCTGGAAGTGAGCTGCATGTCTGGCCCAGGGCAGATTTTTCAGGGCATATAACAATAATTTACTCATTGTCAGAGACAGAGACATTTGTAAATTAAGCTCCTTAATTGGAGAAAAGCTTTACTTCAAAAAACCAAAATTTCCTGGTCTCTCCTTGGCAAATTTCTTCCCTCTAAGAAACTGTTTTTATCTTTTTTAAAAAGATGAATATGGACTTTGGCATTATGAGATTTTTAATATTAGAGCAATAGCAACTGTAGTGCTTAATAAAATTCATGTATGATAATCCAGTTTGATGAGACAAGGAAGATCAACTTTATGCCCTGAGAGGTCCTTGCTCATGTGGATACCAAGTTTGACCTCAAGGAATAGATGTGTAACACTTTCTGTAACTGAGTTATCATATTTCAATTCCAACTTGAAGTGCTGAGAACACCTAGTTACCTGCAGGTCCAAAAGACCTTGAAACATTCTGGGTGATACGCATCATTGCTGTTTTCTTATTCAATAAACAGTATTAACCTATAACAAAGGTTATAAACAAAGGTTTTAAACAAAGGTATCTGGAACAGCAGTTTAGTAATAGCCACTTGCCATGATTCCCAATAGCTAGAGAATTTCACCAAGCATATCTTTGTAAGATGTATATGGGTAAGAATGTGTATATTTATATCTGTATTTAAATTACAACAATATTAATGGAGAAATGCTTTATTGTGCATCTCCTGGCACAATAAAAAAATTGATTTATAAAAGAATTATTATTTAATATGCACGTGTTAGCCCACCAGTAATCTAATTTCCTTAACTCCACTATCCAAGATACTTCAAACAAAAACAATTGTTTGACTATTTAGAAATTACATTTTAATTGCAGCATGCTGAGAAACAAACAAAATAGAATATTTAGATACCAGGATTATTGTATTGATCTGTATTTGCCAATCTAAGTAAATTCCGTGGATGTGTCTAGTGAAATCAGATTAAAAATAAGTACCATCTCATGTCTTCCAATTAACAAGCCTCTAATTAGAAATAAGCATCTCTGCTGAAGCGTTTCTAAGCTACCAATAAGCAGCATGTAATTCACGTCACTCTTATTCAGTAAAGACTTAAAAAAATTTCTATTGAATTTCTCTTTGATTCAAGCTTGAAGCTGCAGAATCAAAACTATTGTGCATCGTGGCACTTAACTCCTTCCTACGTACTGGAAATGTCTTCATGAGAGCAGCAGAGTTATTTGTGTGTGCAGGATAGAGTATCAATGCCATCTGGCACTTGGGCATGAATGCTGACCCCAAACCCCACACATAACATGCACTGAGTAAATATAGTCAGTTGTTTATAGCAAAAACAGAAGTTTAAAAAACTTCTCATCTGGTTTTCATGCTGAAGAAAATTATTATTCTATTTAATAATGATATCTGCATGAAAGTTATTTTGTAAAACACAAATTTCAATCACATTAGCAACACTGTAATTGCTATTTTATCTAGGTTTCTGACAAGTAAAAATCCTTTATGCTGTTAAGAAGGTAAATAGTTACCTTGTTTTCTTAAGAACAAATGTGAACATATAATTTTCCTGATTTATGACCTTATCCAAACACAGCAGACAGGTGAGAAGAGCAATACAAGTGGGATGCAAACAAAAATAAAGAAACAAAAGGGATATAAAAATTGAATTTGGGAATGTTTGTTAATTTGCAACCATAAAAAATATATCTAACCATGCACATTTAGCTTATTAAATACAATGGTATAACTTATGTAAAGACAGTCTTTAAAAATATGGGCCAGTAGCTGGATATGATTATGGATTTAGTCATAATCATACTTTATCGACTAATCTCTGCATGCCTGGGGCAGTCTACACAACAGAAATCTCAATGAAGTGTGTGATGAATGTGCTTCTTCAATACTTAGAAAGTGCTCAAAGTTTTTCAGAAGAGGATGGAGTTTTCAGTATGCTGTTGCTCAATCTGTGAATATTAAAGGAAAGAGAGCAGATGCTCTCAGAGAAAACTGAACATGTTTCCAGTGTCTCATTCTGCACCGTGAATATAGTTACAATCTCAGTGGATTTCCAGTGGCTTCCTGCATGTGACGGATACTTCCCACTGGGCACAAAGCTCATAAAGAAATTGCTGCTGAAGATAATCTTCCTAAATACCACAACTGTGCATCCTACTTTCCCTCAATTATATTGTTATCTGAATCACTTAGTTTATTTTTTTCCCTTAATTTAAAATTATGGAACAAGGAAATTTTTTGGAAAACCCAAATTATGGGCTTTAAGAGTGAAACTCTTAAAGCCTTATTATAATCACCACACAAAGTAAAATTTAACAGGAGTGTAAATATTCATGTGGATGTAAGTCTTATATGCACATGCACTTGCATTTTGTTATTTTTCCTGGCACATACGTTATATTTTGGTATAAAATGCTGTTTAAAGTACTGGGGTTGGAGACCTTTTCTTCTGTCCTACTTCAATAAGTTTGAGTGTGACAATGAAACCATTTAGGCACTAACCACTAATAATATACATTAATTGTCATGATATATGTTTAGCTGCATCCTGATATAAACAATTAGACACTGAAAAAAATAACCATTAATTTCTGGAAGAAATGTTAAGATCAGATACTAACAAGTATGAAAACTTAGTTTTACTTTATGTCAATAAAATGGAGTTAGTAACTCAGATCTGGCGATACACTGTGACCAATCTTAGGCTATCATAAATTGGAAATTTGTAAAAGCTATAAAATATTTCCATTCTGAGCAACAAATCCAGTTTTAACTTTTCATCAACAAGCAATTCACATGGATCCACATAAAAGTCAAATCACTTGTCTAATAACTATTTTAATCATAATTATATATTGCTCTAAAACCTTTATTTTGGAGGCAAGGATAGTCACATTAAAAGCAAGGTAGACAGGGAGAGAAAGCTCCTATCCACTTCCAGGTTCACTCCCTCCAATCCCTGCAGCAAAGCGGAAGGGAAGCTGATGCTTCCCAAAGTGCAGCAGAAACCTAACTGCTTGAGTCATGACTGCTGTCTCCCAGAAACTGCATTACCAGGAAGCTGGAAATCAGAGCCAGGATCTGGACAAGCCCACTTCTATGCGGAATGCATTGATCCCACTAATTAGGCCAAATATCTGTCCTCAAAAACTTCATTTTACAAGTGAAAAAAACAATCTAAATGTTGTGAAGCAGACTGAATACTCATGTTTTTTGTGAATGAGTCTTCTTTTTAAAAAACTTATTTTTATTGGAAAGACAGATCAGATTTTATAGAGAGAAGAAGAAATAGAAAGATCTTCCACCTGCTGGTATACTCCTCAAATGACTGCATGAACTGGAGCTTTGCTGATCCAAGGCCAGGAGTCAGGAACTTCCCCCAGGTCTCCCACATGAGTGCAGGGTCTTTACGCTTTGGTCTGTCCTCTACTGCTTTCCCAGGCCACAAGCAGGGAGTTGTATGAGAAGTGGAACAGCTGCTACATGAATTGGTGCCCACATGGGATTCTGGTTCTTGCAAAGCAGGGAGGTTTAGCTCCTGAGCCATCTTACAAGGAATATAAATGAATCTTAATTAAAATTTGTCTAGCAGAAAATTCTGCTTTCAGGGAAATGTGGAAATACTATTACAGTGAAACAAAAACCCTTATACAACAATACATTTGAAGAAATTATTTTTTCTTATACAAACATTTGAATGTCTGCAATAACCAAGGCTTGACTTAGTGTCCCTTCAGTCTCCACTTATGTGACATTGTAATACTAAATCAAATGTAAATTCAAAATGGAGTGATGATTTCCAAAGACCTATTGCTGAATTTCGGTGGTACTATGCTGAATATACATTTTAACTTTGACTATTACTTTTGGTCTTACTGATTTTCTGCTTTTTTACTCAAAACTGATAGTTTGAGTGCCTTTGTACTCAGTGAGTCCTGTATTTCTGGAGTCCTCAAACCTCTCACTCCAGAAGTATTATCCTATCTCTTCTTTTGTATTTTTCTAGGCTGTGTTCCTGCCCAATGGTAATGACCATTTTGTCTGTTGTTAGACAACCCTTACGTATATCACCTCCTTGTATCTGAATAAATTTCCTTTTATATTCCACACAGCAATGATCTGTTGCTCTCCCATCAGGATAACACCTGACATTCCTTAAAGGGCCTCTCACAAATTTCTTGGGTAATCTACTCCAGTACTCCAAATCTTATTGAGCATAAAAACCATCAGATGAGATGCTCAAATGTTCAGTTTCTGGGGCTTCATCACTCGATGCAACAAGTTAATAAGTCTGGGTGAATTCCAGTAAACTGCTATTTGGCATGTCACTGAAAGCTTTTATAATGAAGCCACAGTACACTGGGTTTTTGCAAATGAAACAGACACAGAAAGCAAAAAGAATATGGGTAAAGAGATCAAAGCAATCTAATTGTAAAACAGTTCTGAGTAGGTCTACAGAAATTATTTCATTAATAGTCCATAGTAGGAGATATTC
Organism: Ochotona curzoniae; assembly: GCF_017591425.1. Taxonomy (NCBI): domain Eukaryota; kingdom Metazoa; phylum Chordata; class Mammalia; order Lagomorpha; family Ochotonidae; genus Ochotona; species Ochotona curzoniae. The sequence goes on from NW_024464920.1 coordinate 20,605,753, forward strand.
TAATTTGACTAAATGAAATTCATGGTAGTGAATAAATGAGGTTTAGTTGGAAGCAACACCTTTATGAGTAGATCCAATGGGGAGCATCTCAGAATGAAAACCCAGAAAGAAATCACGCAATACTGATGATGAAGTTCTAGAATCTATTTTGCAGACAATGGGAACAAATTAAATATCTGGAATGCTTGGGGACACCCTGTCCATTTTGCTGCCATCTCTATATTTCACATTACAGAATTGACACGTTTGAACTTGCCTTTTTTGGTTATTAAACTTCAGCAGCAAAACACACATGGTATAAACCATATAAATCATATATTAAAATCAACCGACTTAAAACACATGAAAAGCTAAAACTAATAGGCAGGCAATGTTGATGTGGGTGGTAAGGCTACTTATGATATCATTGCAAGAAGCAACAGTCTAGTATAAGAAGGGACGGGTTGAAGAGCAATTATATTGATAGGAACCATTAATATTTATTGGGAAAGAATAACAAAAAATTCTGAAGCTTGATGTCCAATTGATTGCCTGTAATGGGCATAGAATAGTGAAGAAGAGGAAGATCAGATTTCATTTATAAGCTCCATTTTGGACACATTATGAGTTCATGTGCCACTGAGGTCCTCAGTTATAATCTTCTAACAAATTTTGTGTATGTTAAAGAGCTCAGGAGGGAATAAAATGCAAAAGAGAGTAGAATAAATTGGTGAAATAATATTCTAGAAGACACATGCCATTGAAATAAAAATAAGCAGTTAGATATCTGAATAGAACTGGGCAATAACATCCCAAGAAAGAATATCTATATGGATTTTTTTTTTTTACATTAAGAAGGGAAATTCTGGAATGAGAAAGAAATTCTACAGAAACTGACATTATGTTCAGTGTTGACAAGTCTAATGAATACAAGATAATGAAGAATTTGACATTGTTATAGAAGACACATTTACAGATGAACAAGGCAGAATCTTTGTTTTTGGCATGCAATATTAAGCAACAAGGTTGTTTGTTCATTTTAGGGAAACAAACAGTAGATTCTTCTCTGGGTTAGCAATCTTCCTGGAAGATGACAACCAAGCCTGGCATTTAAGAATGATGCTGCAGAAATGCCACTGATTCCACCTGCAGAGGGAACCACCTGCTGAAAGAAGGAACAGTGCTATAGAAATGAGATGGAAAAGATGCTGAATTAGATGCCACTGACCACATCTTGATGTTCTGAATTTACGACCTCATAATGAGAAAGCAGCAGTGAAATTAGATGTGGATTTCTAAAGTGATGTGAGGGGGTTATTAAAATGTATTTACATAGCAAAGTGTTTGGATGTACCAGAGGTTAAAAAAAAAAGATGCAGATTCCCAAATACCCATACTTTTCATTAGAGTTGGCAGGAAAGAATAACTTTCTAATTTACACAAGCAGACAGACATAGGCAAAGGAGGATGGAGGGGATGTTAAAGAATGAAGTCCTGTTAGAGAAAGCATGGGTTTTCTCTTGCAGACAACAGCATAACCACCTGGAAAATTTCATTCAAAAAACATAACAAACACAATTCAGAGAAGGAAATAGTTGGAAAACAAAACAAAACAACAACTCTATTGCAGGGATAGCGTTCAGGGAAATTTTCAGAATTCCAGAATACGTACATCTTCATTTAGTCACTCATCCCTTGCTTTACATCATAATCCAAAAATCAGAGATATGTAATAGTGTTTGAAACAGGGTAAAGCATATTCTCTTTTTTTCCTCTCCCTTTAACCATTCCACACTGTAGAACTGTCGAGTAGAGACAATGTTACTCAGTTCTTAGATAATGTGGGCAGGAAAAACAAGTGCAAGGAAAAACATCTTGCACAAGTGTGCTGTAAAGATTACAACTGCCTTCAGCAAATACATGACATTGCATCCAAACAACTAAATGTGCCACATCAGTTACCTGCTTCTGGTAGAGTAGTCACGTTGCACGCACTTTCATCACCCTCACCAGCTGACGTTGAAGCTCTTACTTTGAAGATGTAGGAGGTACTGGCAAGAAGTTTTATAAAAGTATACATGTGTTCTAGGGGAGAAACTTTTGTAGAATTCCTTTCTGTTGTGATCACATAATGTGTAATTATTCCATTTGCCTTTTGTGGTGGCTCCCATTTCACTGAAACAGACTGCCAGCTAGTTGCCATACACCGTACATTCCGCACTACATCTGGAACTGGGGAGATGAAAATATGTACAATGTTGAGATTTATGCCTGGGTAGTAGATAAGTCACTTACTTAGGTCGTTACAAGATGAAATGCTTAGCAGTAGAGGCAGAATAAGAATTTATTACATCAACTTTTGTTGTGTTAGCACAGGCTGAATCGCATGGTAGCCAGTACATTTTCCAACCTCTATCCTTAGTTCTTATAATACTGAGCTGGTGTCTGAATGTTTTTAGGTCCCAGAAATTACCTCCTCACATATTCAAAAACAGCTCATATGGAGCTTGACGTTTCTTCTCTTAATCAAAAGAGAATAATCTTGCCTGTCCTTTATTAGCAAATATTTTTATACAAAAGATACAGGTCCCTCCTTAATGCAGCACCTCTTGGCTTAGAATTGGGAAATCCATAGCCACATCAAGATTCCTGCCTTTGTAGTCTGTGTTCCCTGCAAGAATTTTGAAGTTCTTCCTTTGTACCTTTTGGAAGCCACTGCTGAGGACATTAAAGAGCAACAGTTCTTTTTCAAGAACTTTACTGAATTTCCTTGAAAATAATACAGTTTCTCAGAGATCTGCTTTATCTGGTAGACATGGCTGAAGAGTAATACCCAAGTTAATCAAATCTACTACAATGGAGAGATTGGTTACTTCTTATGAGAATGTCCCTTGATGTTAGGGTTAATAAGATATCCTCTCTTGTTAAAGTCAAAAGGAGAGTGATGGAAGGAAGACTGGTATGTAGTCATATTTAAGATTACAAATTATAAACAGTGATAAAAAAAACTTGCTGCCATCATCCCCCCCAAAAAAAGAATCAGAAAATTCTAAGTTTCTAACTTACTTATAATTTTCTCCATCTGTCTAAGTTTATTTCCTACTAACCCTTCTTCCTCTGAAAGGTAAAGGTACTAGTACCAAAGAAGAACATCATAATTGCACGGCATATAAAATAAAGGCAAGATTATTTCTGGTCTGATAAAGTGGCGTATCAACTAAATGTCATTCAGTTTTCCCCCAGCTCTCTCATTCTTAAGAGTAGGTAAATTTCATAGCTGTCTAGAAGCATACTTTGTTTTCCAAAGTCTTTTATTTCAACTTCTTCAGTTCCAAGAATGAATATAGATGACTTCATACAACAGGGACCAGCCCAATGTGAAGGTCCTAATATTAAACTTCTTGTTAGTGAAATACAATACTTATCCACATCACATGAAAAAACTGAAAGGAAAGCATTAAATAGAAAATGAACGTTTTAGGATCAAAGCAAGCGCCTAACCTGATTCTTGGGTTGTGAATTTCACTACATTACTAAACAGATTGGCATTTCCAACTTTGGTAAAGGCAGCAACGCTGATGGAGTAGGTGCTCACTGGTTCCAGTCCCGCAAGCTTGGCTTCTGTTTGCAAACCTGAAATATTCTATTAATCATAAAAAGATTATATTAAGTCAAGGATTTCAATTTAAATCTTGGTCAGTGATTTTAATTCTTCTTCAATCCACCTAAGTACATTTTAAAACATGCACTAATATTTCTGTATAAATCAATTCATTCTTCAGCTACTATAAAGTAGGCACTCAGAAATAGAGCAGTCAAAATAAGAAGATTGTATTTTCTGAAACTTAAATAGGAAACGTTCCCAGGTTATGCCTAAATTTCTAATTTGACATAATCTTTCAAGAAATGCAAAAATGAACAAAACAATGATTAAAACCACCCAAGAAAGTGTATATTTCCTCATAGAAAACCTTAGCAAGATGTATAAAATTTTCCTTTTTAATTTCACTCTAGGATCATTGTGTTGCTAGAGCAACAAGATTAATGGCTTATCCTTAAAACAAGAGAGGATAATCTCCTATTCATAATTAAAATTCTTTAAAATCACTTCTTGGACGTCTCTGACATTCTGGAGAGGCTTTCTGGATCACCCTACTTCCTCTTGATTTCGAATGCTCACTGTTTACACAGAATGCTGCTGGCTTATAAAATCAACATGCAGGACATGGTCTCTGCTAACAAGGAATTTCTGTAATTACAAAAATCTACAAACAATTGCTGACCAGGAAGGGATATAGTACAAAACTAACAAATTTCTATTTTACTAAGGAAAGGCTATTGGAGAAGCAGCTACTCGGAGACTCAGTGTAGTTGATTTGGTAATGAACAGATTTTTCTCAAGTGTAAGTTATAAGAGAAAGACATGACTAGTTGATAAAATTTTTACAAGAGTAGATTGTAAGAAAAACACATGACTGAACACTTGAAAGCATTTGACAGTGCTTCTTACTAAACATGCAATACTTGGAATGTTTCTATGTGATGCTAGTTGCATACAAATCTCATTTTGTAGGAATCACGCTGGACTGACTAGCACAGCTGCAATATTTAGAGTGATCTGTAAGTATTCTACTTCCACAAACCTACGCACAACTTGAAATAAGATTATACGTGGAAACAAAAAAGAGTTTGATAATGTCATGACATAGGGGAATATGAAAGACAAAAAGGATGAAAACAAAAAAGTGCATGTGATAAAACTGTAATGAGAAAAGGACTCAAGATGGCATGAATAGGAACGTGAAAGAAAATATGAAGAAAATTAACAAAAAAAAATGTAGAAGGAACCAACACAGTGGAGTAGACCTCGAGGCAGGACATAAACGGGGTCATTTGATATCAGACTCTCACTCTGCCACTGGTAAGGTGTCTATGTTACGGATCATTGCTTTGTGAAGATTAGATCTGATACACACGCATACTCCAGGGCACATACATTGTTATCCTAGGAATGGGGTTACTGTTAAGAAAGTGATTATTTTTCTTCTTATATCTATTATCCCACAATCCAAGCAAAAGAAAGAAACACTGGAATTTCACACTGAGAAACAAATTGCACACTGAATAATACAATTCAAATTCTGCTCATACCTAGGTTTCTACAGAGAAAGTCATTGTTTCTGTAGGTACAACCTTTAACACTACTTTTGATTTTTACTATTTACTTTGTCAACTCCATATACTATAAAAATGAAATAAACTATAATACATAGTTTGGTATCCAATGCTATTTGGGAATGTTACCATAAATCTAGCATGAAAATGTTAAATGATTTACTTGGTAATTTCTTTTAATAATAAATGAAACATGCTATATGCCAAAAACATTTCTTAAAGATTTATTTTCACTGGAAAGGCAGATATACAGGAAGATCTTCCATACACTGATTCACTCCCCAACAAAAGAGCTACACTGATCTGAAGTCAGGAGCCAAAGCCTCCTCCAGTTCTCCTATGTGCATGCAGGGTCTCAAGGCCCTGGGCCATCCTCGACTGCTTTCCCAGGCCACAAGCAGGGAGCTAGATGGGAAGGGGGGCTGCCAGCAGAACTAGCACCTATATGGGATCCCAGCATGCTCAAGGCAAGGACTTTAGCCACTAGCCTACTGTGTCAGGCCCATGCCAAAAATATTTTTAAAAAGAAAAATTTACACTACTGACAAATGATGCAATTATACTATAACCTAGAAATGCCTAGAATATAAAATTCTAAGCCAAAACTGATTTATTCAGCTGTCGTTTCTAGCAAATGTTTTCTTAATGTCTTCCACAAACACTCTTAACCTGAAGGTAATACATTTTTTTAAGACATAGATCATTTCTCTTTACAACAGTCTATTTCCTTATAAATATCATAAGATTTCAACTCTATCTGAATTTCTCAAACATACATTTATTGTTATAATCAACCTACCTTATAAAATATAGTATCGGTTTCATGATCATGAATTTTAAAGCTATATACTTTAATAATACCGCCTGGAAGAGGACTTGGGCTCCACTCCAGCCACACAAAATCTGAAGTGTAGTTGATTACAGTCAAATTTTGAGGAGGTGCTAAAGGCACTGCAGGAAAACACATTAGAAAACTTACATTTATAAAAACTTAAGCTTAAAATAGTATCTTTATTTACCTTCTTGAAAACACTAGCTAAGAAAGATTAAGTGATCACATTTTAATCCAGAAATAAATGTTTGCAAGCACTTAGACTTTTGTACTTGGCACACAGTTATTTCAGCATAGCTTTAGACAGAGCATTTGATTCTGGAGCTTGGATTTAAAAAAGGAGGTTAGGCAATGTAAATGAATAACTGCTAGCCTGTTAAAAAAAATACAGACCCAATATTGCTTCATTTTTCCATGCTGTTCTTTAAAAAGAGAGCAAGTGCTGCACAGGATCATGGGAGGAAATGCAGATCCCGCTTACCTGACTCATCTGTGTAAAAGAAGAGAGAACTGTGAGGACCAAGTCCTTTTATTGTTCTTGCAGCAGCAAAAAACCTATATAATGTAAATGGTGAAAGTTCTTCCAAGATTACATAGTTATCAGAAGTAATAGAAGAAAAATTTTCATTTGGTCCTTGTAAAGTTAAATAGTAACTTATAATTTCACCATTTGGCTTTACTGGGGGATCCCATGATAAAAGAACCGAGGTGGAGGAAAGGTTTTTGAAAGTGTTGATTATCGGTGAGGTTTCTGGGACTATAAAAAAAAAAAAAAAGAGAGAATATTAAGTGAAACAAGATTGAACTCGCAATTAAAAAGAAGGCTTCAATCATGATGGGACTTCATGATTTTATTAAGAAGTTAATTTTAAGAAGCATAGAATTCATTGTGTCCACTGAAAAGCTAATAACTTGAGAATCAGCATCAGCATAATTAGAAAGGAATGCAATATAATTGAATAACAATGATGTGCTTAACAAGTAACAAAAAAAGTTCTAGCCTACCATCTTCTTCAGTTTTGATGTGTAGCTGGGCAGTATAGATATCAGAAAATCCCTTTTCTGTTGATGGAGTGATTTTTAATATATAATCAGTATATTTTTCCAGATTATCAAAATACATGCTTCTCTCATATGTAATTAGAGGCGGTGTCTCATGGTGAGGAGTCTGCTGTAAATTCAGTGACACATAGTAGAAGACCAGACCGTTTGGTTGAGATGGTGGGACCCAGCTTACATTTATTGCAGTTGATGATATAGACTTGTACGTCAGGTTTCCAACAAGTCCTTCAGGTACTATGGTAAGTAATGGGCAAAATATGAAAACTATCAATTACTCTAAACAGAAACTACATTCACAAATTGTAATATACTGATTGAAATTGCATTTAACATAGCATCACGCGTCATTAATGCAAAGGCGGCAAACACTATTAAAATAGCTTCTAAGTAATTAAAAAAATCTTTCTAAATGTAATATTATGGTATGCATGAAAACATTTTTATGACATCCTCTTACTTTCCTCTTTTCTAAAATTTGAAGATTGTGTGCCTACCCCGATACTTAAATATTCTGGTAATGAATTTCATCTAGACAGTATTTTTAGCTTCTTCTCAAGATTCTCACGGAGCATATAAGGAAACTGAGGCACAGAGCCATTTAGTGAGTTGCTCAACGTCAAAATAGGAGAAAGAATGAATTCTAAGCTTTTCTGATAATGAATCTCAAGAATTTTCCAGTCCTTGGACTGCAAACTCAGATTCCTATACTAGGCAATCTCAAATTCTTTATAAATGTTCTAATTGTCAAATTCCAGCTGTAATGTGATATTGAAGTCTGCTCATGTAATTCTGACATCCTACTTGGAACAGGGTACAACACCTGCTTGTTATTTACAGTGCTGTAATTATCACTGATAAAATGATATAGGTTGCAAAAACTTGGTGGAAATTGGTACTGAAAAAATGCCGAGATTCTATTTACAACATATTGCATTAAAACTTTGGTTGTTGACTCGCCCATGCATATGTCTACACAGTCATGACATTGTACATTTGTTAGCTATTCAAAAGATTCTTCCAATAATAAAGAAAGAATGCTTATAATGTCTGTCAATGTATGACTTTCCAGTAATCAAAGTGGAATTTTAGTCTCAGGTTAATACCAATCATCAATATCAATATAATCCTTCAAGAATAACCAAGGACACATCACCAGAAACAGCTACAAGAGAAACATCATTGTTTTCTCAAAGCAGATCCTAAAAAACAAAAACAATAAAAGGCAAGCTTCAATACTATAGGTTTTTTTTTTTTTTGGATATTCATTTTAACCAGAGGCCAAACAAAAATTCTAGAGTTGGATAAAAAGAATATTCTGGTTATATTATTTACAAATGCAATAAGAGCAATAATGCTGCATGGCATTCAGTGTGTATTCAAGGCCTGAAAAATCAAATTGTAAGATATTTAATTTTTTTAAGATTCATTTATTTTTATTGGAAAAGTAGACATATAGAGAGAAGAGCCAGTGAGAAAAATCTTCCATCCACTGGTTCAATCCACAAGTGCTTGGGCCTGAGCCCATCTGAATCCAGGAGCCTGGAGCTTCTTCTGGGTCTTTTACACACGTTCAGGGTCCCAAGGTTTTGGCCCATCCTCTACTACTTCCCCAGGCCACAAGCAGGGAGTTGCAAGGGAAGTAGAGCAGCTGGATAGTAACCAGTACCCATATGGCATCCTGGCAGAGGCAAGGCAAGGACTTTAGGCACTAGGCTACTACGTCAGGCCCATGAGATTTATAAATGAAAAAGCAGCTCCTAAAACAAATGGACAAGTATATGAACTACTTTAAGATTCACTGACGTAGGCAGAACTGTTTTTCTTGGCTGAGCCATCTTCTGAAGCACTGAAAACACAAGAATTTACATGAATAGAGGGTAGTAGATTTCATTAAGATACAAGACCACTGTAAAGGTAATAGTTTTTAGCTGTATCAAATGTATTTTTCAATTCCTATCATCCAGTTATTTTACACCTAAAAGTATTTACTATCCACATACCCAAATACGAAAAGTTCCTGAAGTTATTATACATTTTAACCAATTCAATTAAAAATAAACAAACGTTCATTTACATACTGTCTTGATCTGTGTATACTTGAACTAGGTCACTGCTTTTATTCCCATTTCCAACAGAAGTACTTGCTGTTAGCCAAAACGTATAGTAGCTGAATATTGCCAGTTTATCTATGACAGCAGACAAGGTCATATTGTCGAAGCCATTGGTTACTTCTTGGAGTGTAAAATTCTGCAAAGCAAACACATGATGTAAGTAGTCCAAATGCATTTAATGCATTTTTATTACATATAAATATACCAAAATAAGTATTACTCATAAATTATCACTTTATTTTCATATATTCTTTCTTAAGGAAACCAACACAGAGTATCTTTGTGCAATGATGAAATTTGATATATGTTTGCACTAGTAAGAGGAATAAACAGGAGATTTTATTACAAAATCAATACCCAAAACAGGGAAAAACAAACAAAAACAAGCAAGCTTCTGTTGAAGCTCAAGAGGTTCACTGAAAACGCTACAAGTTGGCAGGCAAGGTGCCCTAGTGACTAAATCCTCACCTTGCATGTGCCAATATGCCATATGGGTGCCAGTTCATGTTCTGGCTGCCACACTTCCCTTCTTACCAAGCTCCCTGCTTGTGGCCTGGGAAAGCATAGAGAATAGTGCAAAGCCTTGGAACCCTGTACCCACATGTGGGACTTGAAAGAAGCTCCTGACTCCTGACTCCAGCTCAGTCCAGCTCTGGCAAATGTGGTGACTTGGGGAATGAATTAGCAGACAGAAGATCTGTCTCTACTTCTCTTTGTAAATCTGGCCTTCCAATAAAAAAAAGCACATAAATCTTTTAAAAATGCTGTAAATGTGCTAATCACTGCCCATTTTTCTTTATGAATCACTCAAGTATTTTTCAAAGCATCAGCTATTTTTAAACAAAGGTGGCAATACTATAAAATGTCTGTATTTCCATTTATGCAATTTGTGCATTATTTTCCTTCTGATCAATTTTTAAAAACAAAGTCAAGCAAAATTAGTAAAATAAATGAATATAACTTTTAAAGTTTTTGTAGGTAATTGGTATGAATAATTTTTGTACCAGTGTTCACCGACATCCAGGCATCTGTCAGATTTGAAGCCATCTGAAGCATTATACTCCAGTGGAAATGTGCCCTTATGGTTGTCTTTACATTTTATTTGGTAAATATTATAATGAGACGCAAGTGAAGCCTGTGAATAGAGACTGGATTTAAACATGTCTGTGCAAATACACCTAAAGAGAAGGATGGGTGGGAGGAGCTGCTGGTGGAGAGCAGGGCAGTGAGGGCAATGACAGTGTCTTCTTGGAGATCTACCAATGGAATGCATAAGATCTGTTCTCTTTATATTAACCATTTTTTTAAATTAAGAAAATGAAATCCTCTGGTCTTGCATTCAAGCTCTGGCAAGGTAGCTCTAGTGAAACCATCTAATCTCAAAGCTCCTCTTCCATCAAAAGCTTTTGAGTATTATAAGACATAAAGTACATACTACAACTAATAACATCTCTGGTACATGAAAAAAAAACTAAAAGGTAATGAGCTTCACTTAAATGAATACAGGATACTCAGTTTGAATTTATAGTCTGGTTCTTAAATGTATCAAAAAATTATATTCAGCAAAATGTTACACTTGTTTTGCCAACATTTGGGAGGAAAGAATGAGTGTAATAAAACATTTATTGATTTAATTTTATTTTTTGGTGAGTTATTTATAAGCATACATAGTAAAGCAGCATAATAACCAAACAAAATATGTTCCATACATTTTACTACTTTGCAATACATTTACTTTACACATGGAATAACTAGCTAATATAAAGTACCACTTAAAAGTATTAATGAAGCATTTCAGTACATAATTTAGTTTGCCTATGAGAACAATTAACTAGTTATTTTGAAAAATTCAGAAGTCAATTCTAATATGTGTGTGATTTAAACTGCAGTTAAATGTAACAAATTTGCAATATTATATCAATTACCCAGAAAACCATTTTATCCATCCATGTATTTATACCTGAAAAGATTTGTGGATCAAATTATGTAATTAAGACTTATTCTTTTATTTATATAAATTACTTTAAAGACATTTAGTAAAAGCTTTTCAAATTTGATTAATCAAACAATATTAAAATATAAGATAGTATGACAAGTATACTGAAGAAGATATTAAATATTGGCTAAAAAATTAGAACTAGAGTGTGATGCCAAAGCACAATGTGTAATAAGTAAAAACGAGAATGAGAGTTGCCCAATACTAGAATACCTAAAAGGTTTGTGGCGAAAATGTTTGTGTAAAGTGGAATTAAAAGCTAAGTTTATTTTTGCAAAACAAAAATTCTAAACTTCATGGTTATGAGGAGTCTTCAAAACCTGGATGTTAAATGCACATTTTGAAAGACTATACATGTATTAAAACAATTTTGTATCAAAGCAAATACATCTTCTAACTCTTTGTTTAAAGTTTCTATTTATTAATTTGAAAGCTAGAACAACAGAGGGAGAGATGGAGGGGTATTGCTTCCACCCGTTGGCTCACACCTGTAGGAGCTGAGACTGGGTCAGATGGAACTCAGGAGCCTAGCATTTCAAACACTCCTTCCACATGAGCATCAGGGACCCAGGCACTTAAACCATCACCTGCTCCATCTCGGATTATGCACCAGCAGATCAGAAGTATAAGCAGAACTGGATCCTTCTCCCTGATATGAGATGCTGGCACACCAAGCAGAGCACTGCACACCTGCCCAAAAACTTTCAATTTCACTCACTACAAACTTCTTGAAATATTAAATTCCCAAGATAACAAGAACGGTCACTTCATTACATATACAAGTGGTCCAAGGCTATAATTAACTACCAAAAATGTTGGTCAATAATTTTATAGTTTTTAATGAAAATATTGAATATTAAATCTACACATAGTAGAGTTCTAGGAATTTCAGGGAGTGCAAAGAAAAATATAACATATCTCTTATTCCTGTATGCTCTGGCATACAGGAGCTAAAGAGAGGTATCAAATGTAAGGAATAAGAGACATGATGTTGGGCATGATGTATTCTACCAAGTTATGGAGGAAGGAGAAGTGATTTTAATTTTGTAATTTTAATTTTGACAGTTTCTTGTATCAATCCAAAATAGGAGATAAAGCAGTGACAATAATGGTGCTATATTTAACATTAATTCTAGGGATAAAGCCTGGATATACTTCATGCAATATGAGACTATTCTCTAAGATGTTTTGGCATCATTAGCCTATGTTTACTTGCAGCTGTCACACTTAAAAGCATTCTTCAGATTATCTAATAACAGATAACATGCTCTAAGACAGCTGAGTTGCAAATGGGATATTATATACCCCGATGTGAAAAATATACTCAGAGGAGCATCATAAAACCACCGATGCTTATACTTGATTATTTACATGTGGACAAAAAAATACAACAATGTTTAAGTTGTAAGTAAGTAAATTTATGTAAGTCAAATCATTACCAAGGCTTAGAACTATGAAGATCATTGTGCAATGTTTTTGTCAAAATTTCCAATTTCAATGTCTCTCAGAGGTTTAAAGAAATGTTAAATCTGAAAACAAGTTTGTGGCGAAAAGAATTGTCATTTAAAAAAAAGGCAATTGTGTCATTAGTTAGTTCCCATACTTTCCCCATTATCAAAGCAGAGTTTATAGAACAGAAAAACTTGTGCAGAAAAGAAATGAAGATCTGGACACTGTCCACTCCCTTTGTTCTTAAGGTATTTGTTTACATTTTTAAATCTATGATGATGTCAGTATCTATCTAGAGATGTATTTTTCTGGAAAGGTAGCATAATATAAAGATGAAAGAGAATCAGAATATGAATGACTAGAATCTTCCATCAACTAGCTTACTATCTAAATTAACAAAATATTCAGGGTTGGACCAGGAGCCAGGGACTCCATCCAAGTCTCCTACATGGCTGTCTGAGACTCAAGCATTTAGGCTATCATCTGCTTCCTCCAAGACATATAAGAAGCTGATGGAAAGCAGTGTAGCTTTCATTCCAACAGGTACTCTAACATGAGATGTGAGAGACAAGAGCGGCAGAATAACCCTGTGCACCATAACATTCACTCTATTTAACTATGTTTTCTAAAATAGCTTTCTTTTTGGCATAAAATTTGTCCTGTTCCCACTTGAACCGCTCAAAGAGTAGAACATAAATGCTGAACTGACTTCTGGAGGTTCTTCCACTTACTGCTTAGTTTGTCCTGACTCTTCCCGGTAGCTTCACTAAAGGTAAGTTCCAGCTTAATGACACACACTGTCACTGAGAAGAAGTAATTTCATTGCCTTGACTGTGGATGCCAGTCACAGATGGGAATAGGAAACTCAAAACTCCTAGGAGTCTCTCTTTTTCCTTAAAATGATTCAAAGAAACAAGAATTGCCTATGTCACAACCATTTCAATAAATTATTTCTTCCAGCAAGACATGCATTGTATAAATTGCAACATTTCTTCTAAATTAGAGTTCTCCAAATTAGATGCTGACCCTCTGCATCTCTGATTCAGTCAAAATCACTCCAATATTATCTTTTTCTCTTTTAAAGTTCTCTGAAACATTTGATTTGGAGAAACATCATAATTATGATGAAAAGTTGAAAACCCATCCTGAAATTAAATATATTCTAGCAATCTTCATAACCATTCATATCCCAGGAAGGTCCCCCTTGAAAGCTGTTCAAGCCTTAAACCTCACGTAATACATATCAAACAACCACATTCCTACTGGTTTTCATTATATGTAAGTAATAATAATATTTTCAAGATTTACTTATTTTTTATTTGAAAGGCAGATTTACAGAGAAGAGGAGACACAGAGAGAGATATTCTATCTTCTGGTTCACTCCCCAGGTGGCTACACAAGAGCTTGAGCTGGGCAGAGCCGATCCAAAGCCAGGTGTTTCTTCAGTCTCCCACATGGATGCAGGGCCCCCAGGTCATAAGCCAGCCTCTGCTGATTTCCCAAGCCATAGGCAGGAAACTGGATTAGAAGTGGAAAATCCAGGACATGAACCAAGACCACTATAGGATGCTGGTACTACAGGCAGAAGATTAGATTGCTATGCCACAATGCCAATCCCAATACTTATTAAACTTAAGAAAACACATACATTGAAATATTAAATCCACATATATATAAACTAAATTTTTCAAAAGTCTAAGAATTAAGTTTGAGGGTGAATGAGAGCAACAACACTTCTTTGAAGAAGTGGAATAGAAGACCATTGTTACAAAGAGAATTTCAAGTAGGTGGATAGACCCGTGGTTAATACCCATCAAGTTGATACAGATATGAGATTAAAATGTAGGACATTTTTCTACCCAGGCATCAGTAGTGTTTTATCAAACACATCTGTACATAATTATCAATGTGAGTAGACATGGTAAGCCTGCATAGCAACACAACTGAAAGTCAGTTCTTACCTGCATAAAAGTACCTGAGGTATTTCTATAATAAACAGTATAATATTGTATGATGCCATTAGGTTTTGAAGGAGGAGTCCAAAACAGGATTATTGATGAAGAACTGAGATTCATGTAATGAACATCTTTGGGAGGATCACTTGGTGCTATAAAGACAAAGAATGGACAAAAACACCTGTGTTGTTTGTTCCAAGGAACCTCTGCAATCTCTGAATTCTACCTATAATAATAGGGTAAAGTGATAACGATTATTTGACAAGCAAATTTAAATTAGGAATAATACTTATTTAGATGTCATAGAGGTCATAGGGAATTCCTGTAATACATTGCCATAGCAAAGCTCAAACAAAGGGTACATGAAGTTCTTGCTACTGAAGGACTATCCTGGCTTCAAAATGTTCCCATCACCAAAGATTTGAATTACCTTTAAAAAAAGTTTCCAAAATAGAATACATAAAGCTACATTATAGCTTGCTTTAGAATTTTGAAAGTGAATAGGGGTAAAAGCAGAGAACTGACTTAATACATCTTATGTCGCTTTGCTTAGCAAACAAATGAAATGTTTTTGTGTCAAGTAAGTTAAATGTTGAGTGTAACTATGAATACGAATTTACCTAATTCCCATCTATATCATCTGAAGCAGATTTCATTTCGTTCCATACTACAGATGGCTTTAAACCTGGGCTCTAGGGCAGTAACTGTGATTCTAACACGTTCAAGGAAAGGGCCACATTTCCCACACAAGCAAACAGGTGGGTATTAGACCTGGGCTCTGCAGGGTTAATTACAATTCTAATAGGCTCCAGGGAATGGCCACAAATGTCCCTGTTTTGCTGCTGCTCCTCCTCTTGCTTCTGGGTCAACTCCAGCGCCCTCTGCAGGCTCTCCTGGGCCCTCTTCTCCTTCCTGAAGCCTCCAAAAAATGATCTTTCCCATCCTTACCTGTATGCTAAATTGATTATATATTATACTTATTTCTTGTATACCTGTCTCTTCTACACCCGGTGATTCCCAAGGATGCAATCATGTATTTCCTTCAAAATTAACTGACCATTTTAAGAAATGAATGAGCATGGTTCTAGGAGTGGGTGTATGGTGTAGCAGTCATACATCCCCCTTCCACATGGCAGTGCAAGGAGTCAGCCTCCTCTTCTTCTGCTTCCTTCTCCTCTTTCTCTCTCTTCTATTCTTCCTCCTCCTCCTCTTCTTCATGATTTGCTTATTTGTGGTTTTATTATATTATTATTATTATTATTTGAAAGGTAGGGTTGCAGAGAGACCAAGAGAGAAAGAGATCTTCCACCCACTGGTTCATTCCAAAATGCCACAACAGCTGGAGTTGGGCCGATCTGAAGCCAAGAGCTAGGAACCTCTTCTGCATCTCCTATGTACTTGACTCATCCTGCATTGCCCTCTCAGGCACATTGTCAGGGAGCTGGATCAGAATTGGAGCAGCCGGGACTTGAACCTGTTCCTAGTCAAGATGATGACAAAGCAGACAGTGACTTCAGCCACTGTGCCAAAGTGTGCCAGCCTGGTCAGCCACTTCTAATATAACTTCCTGCTGATGCATTCTCCAGAAGTCAGCAAATGATGGCTCAAGTCCCTGCCACCAACGTAAGTGACCCAGGTGGAAATCCTGGCTTTCAGCTTTGACCTGGCCCTAGCTCAGCCTCAGTTGTTGTGAACACATTAGAAGCAAACGAGTGGATGGAAGGCTTCTCTTTCTCTGCCTTTGAAATAAATAGGTGAATAAAAAAATATAAAATATTATCTAATGAGTATGATTCAAAATGTACAAGAATCAGATGAGAATACAATGAAAAAATAGACTTGCCTCCCCAATACTGTGCCTTGGGTATAGTTTCTTCTGGATTTTCCCACTAGTGTAGTCAGCAGGTATGGACATATGCATGCATCCATGAATATATATAATTACCTTCTAACACAAGTCATCCTAAGTGAGGTGCACTCCTCTGCATCTCTCCTTCTTCCCCCATTCTCCCTTCATATTGGTGTAGACGACACTTCCTCATTCCTTTGAGTGGGTAACAGTCTACTCGAAGAGCAGCTATAATTTATTTTGGAACAGTGCTCTAATGAAATGTCAAAGCCTTTTTTAAAAAGACTTACTTATTTATTTATTTGAAATGCAAAATTAGAGAGAGAGAGAGAGAGATGAGACAAGCTGAGCCAGAAGGAGAGATCTTCCATCTGCTAGTTAGGCTACTTCCTGGAACCTGTTAGAGTCACAGTTACCACCACAGAACCAAGTCCTAATGCCTGTGTACCTGCCAGCGTAGCATGCCATCCTGGAACCCAAACAGCATCTTGGCCCAGACCTCCTTCCTCTCTTCTTTGCTTCCTTCCTTCACATATTCATTCCTTACTTCCCCTTCCCTCAAAAATAAAAAAAAAAACTTTAATTGGCTTACATCCATAAAAACTCACCTCCCTCAGGTGTTCGAAAGTTAATAATAGTGCTTCTTGCTTTCCCATCACCAAACCTGGTGCTGGCTGTTACATAGGCACTATAGTCAACATTGTAGTCCAAATCTGAAAACTCCAATGATGTTTCAGTCACATTAACAGTTTTTAAAGATGATCTGTCCCTGAAACAAAAAGAAAGAATATTGGCTGTATAGTTTGCTTTTAAAAGTTATCATGTATTCTTATAACAAGTATATTAAGTCATAATAAATTTTGACTAATCTATGTACAGAAACGTATTAACCCAATAAGTAAAGTTGCCACTTACACTAAAGTACTAAAATAATGAATTCAGGACACATCAGTAAATTAATTTTAGCTTTCAAGCATTTTTTGATAATGCAATAAAATGATAATGACATACCTAGAGCTGGAGTTTCCTTGGACCAACTTTAACAGCTTTCTAGGAACACTGTCTTTTCAAAGTAATGATATCACTGCTTTTCATAATGATGCTTTGGTTTTCCAAATATGTTTTTTAATGTTAGCAAAATCTTATTTGTATTATAAATTTAGTAAAAGAAATTTCATCTTTCATATATTGTAGTTACTTTTAACTTGGATCAATGGAAATAAGCAATAAATAGCTAGCCAACAGCACTGTAATAAGGAGCTTGCATGGTATTCTTTACTAATATAATAGAAATGGCATGTATGTCATAAAGAAAGAATAAAATAGGAATCGCTTTTCTTCTTCAATCAAAACCTTCAAAAGATTTAAAATGTGATTTCAGAAAACTAAGCAAATCAAATACATCATTGGCTGAGAACTCTCAAAAGTCCAAATGTGAGAAAAATCAAGCAGACTAAGAAAAAATGCTGCATGTAATATAGAAATACAACAATTTTATTTCAGTCAATTCAACTCCATAATATTGAATCAAGTATAGATTAGCAAAGTGAGAGAGTGAATATACATTTGATGGTACAATAATATGCATTAAATATTTAAGAATAAAATCAGTCAAGGAAGAATTTAGATAAGGGCCTGGGATCAATGTCACAGGAAAAACATGTCTGCTATAATCTCATATTTGTCTTCTTGAGAAACACAAGACACCAAAAAAAGTAAGGAGATATCCCTTCTGAAGAGAAATTTCTCTTTTACTGAAATATTTCAATTTTGAATCATCGAAACAACAGATTTTAACTAAACCAAGGGTATCCACAAAGGAGATACATTTCAGCCATGGTTTTACTGTTAGGGAAGAGTCAATTTACCCTAAATATAAGTATTATTGTCTGAAAAATAGCTGGAAAGCTTACCGTAGTGAGAAAAATAGATTTCAGAGTATGCAATTAGAGACAGGTGGGATTAGCCAGGATATTCAGCAATTTGAAACAGTTTCACTTGACATCCTCTTTCCAAAGCAACAGAGAGTTTTCTTTGGATTCATTGAGACTACAGAAGAGGGACTTTTAAGACTCATAATGTTGTGGCTATTAGTCACAGAAAAAAAGACGGCTTGTTGTAGAAATTTTACCCTATTCCATACGCCTGTCATTGGTCACAGGTCATCAGGACACTAAGAGGAATTTGTAGCTCAGATCTATACAACTATAGATGAGGCTAAAACAGTCTAATCTGTTTTTTCAAGTATTTTTCATGGCTATTTGTCATTGTGCATCACTATCTTCTTTCCTTGATGGCAACAACAAAAAAATCTATATCTAATCCAAGACCTAGATAGATAACATGAAATCAAGCAAATTATCTCAAAAAAGCAGATTAAAAATAAATCTTGGCTCAAGAATTTGGTATTTCAGAAAAAAAACATTTTCAAAAATGATCTGATTACAAAACTGATCAATCTGCTTCAGTTGATATACATATATGAACCAATATCTACCATGCTTTATCAACAGAGATGAAATAATACTCTCAAAAACTTTCCAATAGGCAGAATAATAGCCAAACTTACTTGAACCACTCTGGTATATCAAAGAAGAAATGAATATTTTCAGAAGCCTGATAGAAATCCATCATGAGAGAGTAATAAATAAATAAATTGTGGTAGCAAAGCGTGCAGACAGAGGCACTGGTACATATAGCCACATGGCCCACTAGCTGCTTGTAGTTTTAGCTGAGAGGGAACTCCAGTCACCCATGGACTTTTACTTTGGCCTCCATAGTTATGGAGGTTTCAGCAAGTTAGGCTTGCCACAGGGAAGCCACATCTATTCCATCCCCTCCCTCATCTGTTCAGAATGCTCCCCAACTTCAGCAAAAATCATGCCACACACCTCTGTTCTGGCATTACCAGCTTACAGTCAAAGTCACCATGAAGAATAGGGCCCTGCTTATTACATTTTCCAGGGAAACTTACACCAAGCTCTCTGTTTACCATACAAGGAAACCCTTATTCATCTCAAAGCCATATTTCTCTCCCCACGAACTGCAGCAGACTACACCACTGTATCACTTACAGACAAAACTGACATTAAGACAGAAGAAATCACCCAGAGACTAACAAAAGAACCAAAGCCAAACCAACAAGCCGAATGATACCTTATATTCCACTAAACCATAAACTCTTTCCCAATAAAACTTACCCCATAAAGAAGGAAGGACGAATATACCAGATGTGCAGACATCAACACAGGGACACAGGAGACATGCAAAAGCAAGGTAGCCTGAGGCTTCCAACACAACAGAGTAATCTTCCACAATTATGTCCTTAATGGAAGGAAATCTACAAAATGACAGACATAGACTTCAAAATAATGACTTACAGGAAAGTGAACATGATACAAGAGAGTAAAGATAGATCAAGGTAATGAGGAAAGCAGTGAAAGAAAACATTACTAAGAGAAAACTCATTAAGAAGAAGTAAATATAAATTTTGGAAATAAACTCCTCAATTGATGAAATAAAAAAACAGAATTGAGAAGTCCTAACAGAAGAGACCCATGAAGTAAAGAATTTCTTTTGAAATAATCCATACAAAAGAGAAAAGAATTAAAAACAAAGGCTACACAAAATGTGGGAGAATGGCAGTGCAGGCAATAGTGCAGGCAATGGTGCAGCCACAGCACAGGATCACGAGTGTGGCAGGGAGGAGAGTAGTGAAGCAGGAGCTGGAGCTAATGAAACAAGCTGAAGGGAGTAGCACATAATTGCAAATGGGGAACAAGGTACTGAATGCAAGCAGTAAAATTGACCTGTAGACCTGTGGGCAACACAGCTTAGCAGAGAAATCTGCTAACCAAAATAGCATTGACCAAGAGCAAAAGAAGAGGCAAAGGTACAACGAATATTACTGATCACTCCTCCACAAACAAAAGACTTTGTCAACCTGAGAGTTAACTGAGGAAGACATCAAGGAAATGGAGGATAAATAATTTTAAAAACTTGTTATAAAGCTTCTTAACAATGACAAACACATACAGGAGTTCAAGGAACTTAAGGAACATGTCACACAGGAAATAGCAACACTGAAACAAAATCAAAACAAATTATTAGAAATGATGGACACGATGGAGTAAATTAAAAATTCAACGAAGATCCTCAATTATAAAATGAGCAAGGCAGAAGAAAGAATCTCAGAATTGGAAGACATTTCCTTCAACAATGCGGGAAAAATTAAACTGGAACAGAAACTGAGTTCAGCTAAGAAAAGTATTCAAGAATTAAGGAACACTATTAAAAAGCTGTATATAAAAGTTATGAGAGTTTCAGAAGGCAAAGAAAGAGAAGCTGGGTTTAGAAATGTATTCAACCAAATGAAAAAGAAAAATTTCACTAATTTAGATAAAGAATTGGGAAACAAAATACAGGAGGGGCATAGAACTTCCAACAGTGTTGACCAAAAGTGATCTTCACCATGACACATGATAATCAAGCTCTTATCAGCTGGACACAGGGAAAAGATTCTTAAATATGCACATGAAAAAAAAATCAATTGACACATATAGGAACTACAATCAGAATCACTGCTGACCTCTCAGAGAAAATTCTACAGGCCAGAATATTCTAAAAGGAAAGAATTGCCAGTCCAAAATAACAAACCCAGAAAAACACTCCTTTTTCTTTGAAAGTAAAATTCTTCCACAGTAAATAAAACCTCAAAGAATTTGCCTATTCCATACCTTCCCTACAAATGATACCTAAAGATGTTCTATTGACAGAGAAAAGGAATAGCACCTACAAAAACCAAAGGCAAACACGGAGAACACCCAAATAAAGCAACAACAGAAGACTAAAACAATGAACAACCCAAAATGACAGGACCAAATTACTATTTCTCAATATTTACCCTGAGTATAAGTGGTTTAAACTCATTAATCAAACATTACAGATTAGTGGAATGGGTCAAAAAACAATATCCATTTATCTGTTACATAAAGCAAACCCATCTCACACAATGAAATATCCCTCACCCCTATTAGAATGACTAAAATCCAAAACACAGAGAATCACAAATGCTGACAAGGATGTGGAAAAGAAAAACACACACGACTTGGAATATAAACTATTACAAACACTTTGGAAAACAGTGTGGTGAAGTCTTAAAAACTAAAAATAGATTTGCCATATGACCAAGCAATCAATCCCACTACTTGGTATACACTCAAAAGATCTGAACACATTATGTCAGAGACACCAGTACCAGTAAGCTTATAGCAGCACTGTTCACAAAAGACAAAATTTGGAATCAGCTGAAATGTCCATCATGAAATGAAAGCATAAAGAAAATGTGGTGCATATATCTACAAGGGAATTAAGTTATAAAACAAGAATAAAATTCTAGCATTTGAAGCAAAATAGACAACTGGAGAATATGACAAAAACTTGAAAATCTAATTATTTTACACAGGTTGGCAATACAAATGGATGAGAGATTACATGTTCAAAAATTTTAAACTAGCAAGGAATAAAGAGCTGCATATTTCTAAAATTTCTCTAAATTCTTAAAGACATTTTGAGTCAAAATTGGGTACTTGTGGGGTGAGTATCTGGCTCTGTGGTTAAGACTGTTGCAAATTACATCAAAATATTGGGGTTTGAGTCCCCTCCCCATGCCCCCTGCGTTGATGATTCATCTTCCTGCTAATGCACAAGCTGGGAAGCAACAGGTAAAAGTAATGGCTGAAGCGCTGGGTGCGCTGCTATCCATGTGTGAGAACCATGAGGTTCTGGACTCCTAGTTTAGGCCTGGCCCAGTACCTACCCTCTCAAGCCTTCAGCGATTGAATGAGCACATGGAAATGTATTTTCTCTTTCTCTTCTGTCTCTTAAAAATGCGTTTATCTTCTCTGTCATTTAAATTAACAAAGACAAGTACACTTTTTGAATTGTGTAACCACTTATGACTACCCTTCTTAACATTATTTGGTCGGCAGCTTTAGTTTGGATTTCTCATTCACTTCCCTGAGGTAGAAAGCACATTAGAGGATTAGAAAAAACAGCCACTGAAGACAATGAAGTCAGAAACGAAGAAGAAATAAACCAAGTTTTTCGAGCAGACACATGAACTGTGGTATTGAAGACAAGAAAGTGTGTGTGTGAGCACAAGGGAAAAGCGTTTACCCTGAGAACAGAGGAGGCAAAGGTTAAGAATGGCAGGATCTGGAAGCAGTAATTTGAGGCAATCAATGTGCAGAAAGCAGCCCCAGTTTTCAGTATTTGAGTTTATCTGCTGTGAACGTGGAAAATGTATCAAGGATCTTGAGGACAATAGAGAAGTTTCAGCAGCATTTCTGAGGACAACAGAAGAGGAAATGTGTCAATAGAAAGTACAATTATTGCCTGGCCATGCTCTAAACCCAACACGATTGAGAAAGGCAACACACTCTGAGGTATAATGCATTCTTTCACTGCTTCAACAAATATTTATTCAAAGGCCAGAGAGTATAAATTGCTGTATTCTGATGAGACAAAGACAGTTAAAAAAAAAAGAGGCTTCAGTTTCTAGGGTTTTCAATCTTAAATGTCGTCACTCCATCGGGTGCAGAAAACTGAGTAAAAGACTAGAAAACGAAACATTAGATTAATAAAAACTTATTAACTGCATTTTTCCATCAAACCTTGCAAGCTAACCAGATTGCCTATTCCCTTTTATAAAATGTTTTATCTTATTAGACACACATTACTTCAGTTTTATTGTCAAAAAATCATTCAAAAAATCATTCAAATATCAGTTTTCCTTCCCTGTTTGCTTGAGAATTTATGCATCAGTGTACAAAGGACAAAGAACATGATGTTTGACAAACTTAAAACACAATACACACACACACAGAAAAATAATACACTAAAAATTGGCAGTCAATGTTAGCCAAAACATGACATGGTAATATATTAATGCATTAAGTAACCGTGGCCCAACTTTAATAGTATTGAGATGAATAAAGGTTCACAATGACTTGATAACATTTACATAACATATTTTACAAAAATTTTTCTACTGGGAAATTAATGTTATACGTTCTATAAGCAGAAGCATAAAGATCTTCCAACTCAAAGCCCCCTAATACATTTAATCAAGAACCAAGAATTATCATTTTTCCTAAGTTCATTAAGCATAGTACATGAAAACGTGTTTTTTCATAACCCAAGGTTGTACAGAGTGGCTAATGTGCAGTAAGCCTTAAAACACAATCACTTAAACAGCAGAATGATGAACTTACGACTGGTTGTGAAGGACTATGCTATTATGATGATATAAGGAAAATCAGTGTTGGGGTGAGGATGGAAGGAGAGAAGGGAAATCCCTGAGCCCATGGAACCATATCATTGAATAATAATGATAATAATAACAAAACAAAAAAATGCATTTACTGATGGATTGTCAAAAGTATTAAATTATAGCCATAAAAGATGGGAAAGGTGAAAATTTATGTAGAGGCTTTTCAGATAAATCAATGTTCTTAGCTTTATTAAAGCCATTTTCTCTCATTCTTTCTTCATTAATTCTAAATAACTGATTTCCATATTCATATCAAGATTTAAGTGACGAGGTCAGGAGTGGTAGCCTAGTGGCTGAAGTCCTCATCTTGCATGCAATGGCTCATATCCAGGTGCTTCATCTCCCTTCTAGTTTCCAATCTGTGGTCTGGGAAAGCATTATAAGATGGTCCAAAGCTTTGGGACCCTGTACCTACATGAAAGACATGGAAGAAGCTCCTGGCTTTGGATCAGCTCAGCTCTGGACAATGTAGCCACATAGGGAATGCGTCATTGATTGGAAGATCTTTTTCTCTGTATCTCCTTCTCTCTGTACATCTGACTCTCCAATTAAAAAAAGTAAATCTTAAATCAAGTGACCATCACTTCCATTTTTCAGATGCTTGCTGGGCAGAGGTTACAAGTGAAGGGATCTAGGTACCTGAGACTCAAGACAGATGAGTTAAGAGAAAAGGCAACTAGAATAAACCCTGAAGTTACATAAAGGGTAAAACAGAAAGTAGGAATCGCCAAGCAAAAAGATATGACTCCAGGTTGCTGCCAGATGACTTCCAAAGACCCAGATAAGAAGACACATGACATTCAGACTCAAGAGTCCTTTAGCTATTTTCCCTAAGATGCCTCTGCTTTCAGAACCTATCTTGGGAACAAAAAGAACGATTTCTGGAAAGATGAGAGAACAAGAACAATTAGGAATCTAAGATGTGAGTTGATCGAAAGTTTATTGAAAGAGACTGGCCCAATGCCAGAAAACATGAGCAAATAATGAGTCATTTAAATAAATGCCTTCACATTCCCCATCAACATTGAAAAAATGCAAAGGAAACAGATACAGAACAAAAAAATGCTTCGTAAGCACATGCATTTCTTTCTCGCTCCAAATTACACTGAAAATGCCATGGTGCTCGGAAGGGAATAATGATCAATGCACAGAGAAAAAAGATTATTTCCACAATGGGGAGCTGGAATTCCCAGTCTGAAACATCCTACAAAAATGAAAACAAAGAAGGTTAAAGGTTTTCACTTAATCAAACTGCTTCACTTACACTTTTTCCTAACCTGACAAATGTCTTAAAAATCCAGGAGTTGCTGTGTTGGAATCCAAAATCAAGAGGTCATCCTAGACTCTTCTTACTCTTATCCCTATAGTTCATCTCTAAATCCTGTCAACTCTTCCTACATGTAACTCCAAGCACTCCCCTTTCTCTGGCACTGCTGAGCTTGTAAAAATACACTGCTACTTAGTTTCTTTGCTGACATTTCTGCCCCCTGAAATTCATTCTCTGTAAAGAAATTAAAGTACTTAAAAATTCTCTGCTAACTCCCATTACAACTAAAATGAAAACCAAATTCTTATGGCCTGCTTCCTAACTTTGTCTATCTCCTATACCCAATTTCACGACCTCTGCTTCACCACACCTAATCAATAGTGGCATGTCTCTGGCCACCAAAATCACAAGCTTTGTTTCTCCCAGAGTTAATGCAGTTGACATTCCCTCTTCCTGGAAAATTTCTCCCTGGACAACATTACGTAATAAGTCATGGGTTTTTTTTGGCATTCCACTCTTAGCCCAATGCCACTTTTTAAATAGTGACTTCCTCAAGCATCCCATCAAAAATAACCCTCTGTGCTCTGACATTCTCTCATTTATTTGGTCATGGATATACAACAGAAATTCCTCAAAGGCAGAGGTATTATATCTGTCCTTGTCACTGACACATAGGTACTTTTTCAACATTGTTGAATAAATAAATGAGTGGATGGATAAATAAGGTAATAAAGGGGAAGTTATAAGCTTCCATGGCTTCTTGTTCACTAACATCTCTCCTGATAATGTTTTGTGATTAGACAAAATGGTTAGAAATTAATCAAGAAAGCATACAAGAAAGTATAGCCCTCAAGAACAGAATGCAGGAGAGGCCTGGGCACCACTGCCAATTTGGTGGAAGACACTGAACAGACAGGCTGGGTTATGTATATGCCACATAGCCAGAAGACCAGGCCCAGGGATTACTGCCAACCACCACCAACTCCATTTTGGAGGTGTGGCTGTGCATTTTCCCAGGAGGGGGTACTGGGGATAAGCAGGTTGGAAGACCACTAAGGAAGTACGTTCTAGTAAGGAATGACTTCCAGGGGACTTACAGAGAAAGGGCCACTGCAATTGCAGATAAACAAGGGGCTGAGACCTGGTGGTTTGGAGGGGAATCCAGAGTATATTTTCAGGTCAGACCAGGAGACCTGCCCATGTAGGAGACCTGGGTGTACATGAAAGCTAACACTGGGGGCATACCCTGCAGCACTAGGCCACTGTACCTGCCAGTGAGTGTCAGGACAGGTGGTGGGCCATGTTTGGCTAAGCAATGACACTAACTGGCTCCTGAGAGAACCCCATCAGGGCACAGATTCTGAGGGGAATTTGTGGGCTCATCACTATGAGACTGTAACACTTACTGTTTTACACAAGAGCTGAAGGTGCTGATGGTTGAGCTAGGCATGACTATGGAACTCACCAACACTCAGCGAGTCCAGGTTGTCCTAAGTTGCAGCATCCACAGGCACACCCAAGCATTGAGTGTTGGGACAGGCTGGGATGCAACATCCATGGGCACTCACAAAGTCCAAGAGTGGGGTGGGGATGGACTATGTTGGGCAGGGGTCTAGCACCTCCTGCAGCTGTGAGATGCCCTGATAGACAAGGCAGGGAGCAGCCCAGACCAAACCAGGTTACAGTACCCATCAGCATACACGTCTGGGGGCAGGCTGGGCCAGGCCAGTTTACAGCATCCCCAGGCAGGTGTGAGAACCAGGATAGGATGCAGGAAAGGCCTGCTTGGGACACAGCACCAGCCAATTCATATTAGGGCCAATACTGGGGGGCTGGCTGGGTTAGGCTGGGCTAAGCTGTACTCACCAACATGAGCTCAAACTAGTGGCAGGCTAGGTGGAGCCAGGTTACAGCATCAGCCGGTGAATACCAAGAAGAGGCAAGCCATTCCAGACTAGGTCATAGCATCCACCAGCACATGCAAGACCAGGGTGGGGAATACTCTAGTAGTGGTGCTGCAGGGGCTTCCTTGCTGGACTACTGCTTCTGCTGGTGACCATAAGAACTGGGACTGTGAGTGGACCAGGCTGGGCAGGCTCCAGCCATTAGCTTATACGTGAGCTGGGTTGGAGGAGAACCAGGCTGGGCTAGACAAACATATGCATTGTTACATGCATGAGCCAGAGTAAGCGCAGGTTGGCCAGGCTTTGCTGTAGCATCAGCTGACAAGTGCTGGGACTGGGGGCAAGTCCTGTCAGGCTAGACCACAATACTACCAGGAAGGTGCAAGGATGGGACTGGGAGTGAACCTCGTAGAAAAACTGTGGGCATCTTTTTTTTGGACTGCAGCTCCCACTACTGAGCATGATAACCAGTGCCAGGGGTGAGCCTGGCCTGGTTAAACAGGCAATAGCACCCATTGGCATAAGTGTGGACTGCATGGTAGAGTCAACTGGGCTGATCTGGGCTGCAGCCCCCATTTGGAAGCGTTTTGATTGTCACTGTGACTGGGTTGGATTTCCCACTGCTGTGTGTGAGGGCCGAGTATGTGGCGGCATGGGATGGAGCTGGGAACAGAACTGACCAGGTGACTGCAACCACCAATGTGTGTAGGCTGATACATGTGACAGAGTCAGATCCTGCACTGACTGGCACACACAGTCAGGTCTGGGGTCACTTCAGGTGGGGTTTTTGGGGACCACCCCCAACAACTGAACTGTTGTACTCAGAACTGAAACCATGGGAAATAAGCATAGGATCTGTAGTGTGACCTTGGCATGCATGTATTACAACTGGGCTTCCTCAGCTGTTGAAGCCTGTGCAGTGGATTACATGCCCAGATGCCCATGGACCCCCATCCCTGGGTACTGATGTGGTTAGATTGCTTGCTGAGAGTAGCTATCCCCCCTTTTCTCCTCTGATCCCCCAGACACAGGAAAAAATTTGGAAACAATAGTCTCATCCACTTTCCCCCAGACCTCAAATATCTCCACCCTAGTAAGTGATCCACATGGGAAGACATCCTTCTCAACTATATAAACATCAAAAATCAGAAATTCATAACAATAAAGAATGTAATGCAAAAAATTGAAGAAGGATTAAGAGAAAATAAAGATCTTATTTTAGGTCAGATAAGTAGATTTTAAAGTATTACCACTTCTCACTCAATGATGCCCTTTCCAAAGCAGAAATATAGAAGTGTAAAGCATATAATTTATAATGGTGTACATTATATTTTCTATGTTGAATTGTATAAAATCTACCAGGAAATATGTTACCTAAGTGGCACATTTTCTTAGGAAGCTTTGTATTATCCAAGTAAATATTTCTATCTTTTGAGTTCGCATGAAGCAGTAAAGACGTTGTGGTCACAATTAAAGAACAAGCAGGTAAGAATCAAGATGGCGGAATAGGGTTAGGACATGTTTAAAACAATGGAGAAACATTTAACCAGTATGAAACAGAGAGTACACATTCCAGGAAATAGGAGATGACAGAACAACAGCAGAGCGGTACCTGGAGACTGACAGACACAGGAAAACAGCTAAAATAATGGTGTGGTATTGTAGTGACTAATATTCCATCATCATTCAGCTAACGGTGATCTGAATTCCACCAGCAAAAAGGCAGGAAGGGACTTTCACTGGGAGCTCAGGAGGTGATTCCAAAGAACTGCCTGTCCTGCTGGTCTCTTTGATTTGACCAGGAACAGAGACAGAGCAGCAGGTTCCAGATAGGCAGTGTGAGAATACGGTCGATTTCACAGCCCACTCCACCCCATAGAGCCAAATTGGGCACCATTTTGTTTAAGGAGGCAAAGGCAAGGGTAAGCGTTGAGCATATGCTGAGCTGGGAGCAAACTTATTTCTGACTCAGCAAACTGCATCAACATGGCATTCTACAGGTTCCACCCAAGACATGTCTGGGTAGCCCTCAGACCTGATGGCCAGCAGATCAAGAACTCTAGTAGCGGCACATCAGGCACCATTTCTTACAGTGTGGCAAAGAATTTAAGACTGCAAGGTGACAACAGTGAGCTGTGCATGCGCTGAGCTCACGAGAACTCACTAGCTCAGTGTATTGCACTAGTCCCACAGGAAAATAATACTGACTACAGCATTGCATGGGTCAAAATAGGTCCATGTGGCCCTCAGACCTAACAGGCAACAGGTTCTGGCAGGATCAGCACCAACAACAACTTGGCTATATAGCACATCTGGTGTCTCTCTCATCCTGGGACTTGCTCCAACCGGAAGTGGGAGAAA
Organism: Ochotona curzoniae; assembly: GCF_017591425.1. NCBI lineage: Eukaryota > Metazoa > Chordata > Mammalia > Lagomorpha > Ochotonidae > Ochotona > Ochotona curzoniae. The sequence goes on from NW_024464920.1 coordinate 20,635,026, forward strand.
TATTGCAAAGACAACGGTGCAGCTCAGCACATTGTCACAGGAGGTGGAGAGTGGTGAGCCAGGAGCTGGGGCTGTGGAGCCCATTGTGGAAATCTAATACTAGAACCCAGACCCGGAATTTGCTGGAGGGAGTGGCACAAATGACTGCAAAGAGCCGTGTACCAACTACAATAATTAAAATCAAACTGTAGACCTGTGGGTGACTTAGGACTACAGTTAGAAACCTGCCCCAAGGAGAAGACTGCTAACCAGAAGTACAATGACCAAGACCAAAAAAAGAGATAAAGGCAAAATGAATATTATTGAAAAGGAGCAAAACCCTATGCCAACCTCAGAGTTAACTGAGTAAGACATTGAGAAAATGGGAGATACAGAATTCAAAACACTTGTTATAAAGCTTATCAACGAGAAGCATGTAAAGCCGGTGCTCAAGGAATTTAAGGAATATGTCACACTGGAAATGAATCAAATGAAAGCTGATATATCAGAAATGAAGAATACAGTGGAGCAAATTAAAAGTACAGTGGAGAGTCTCCAAAATCAAATGAAGGAGGCAGAAGAAAGAATCTCAAAATTGGAAGATATTTCCTGTGCACCAAAGGGAAACAAACAAAAAGCTGGAAGCAGAACTGGATCAGGCCAGAAAAAAATATTCAATAATTGAAAAACACTAATAAAAGGACAAATATAAAAGTATGGGGGTCACAAAAGGTGCAGAAAGAGAAACTGGTTTTACAAATATATTTAATGAAATAATAAGGGAAAATTTCCCTCATCTAGAGAAAGAATTGGGAAACAACATCCAGGAGGGGCATAGAACTCCCAACAGGCTTGATCAAAAGCAATCTTCACCAAGACATGTGATCATCAAGCTCTCTTCAATTGAACATAAGGAAAAGATCCTTAAATGTACACATGAAAAAAAATCACCTGACATATAAAGGAATGCCAATTAAACTCACAGACCTCTCACAGGAAACTCTACAGGAGAGAAGAGAATGGAGCAACATATTCCTGATTCTAAAAGAAAAAAATTGTCAGCCCAGGATAACATATCCAGCAAAGCTTTCTTTTGTCTTTGAAAATGAAATAAAAACTTCCACAATAGAGAGAAGTTAAAAGAATTTGCCTCTTTCAAACCTGCCCTACAAAGGATACTTCAACATATTCTCTTGACAGAGAAGAGGAATAGTACCCACCCAAACAAAAGGCAAATGTGAAGAACATCCCAGTAAAAATGACAACAGAAGACTAAATCAATGAACAACCCATTGCTAAAAAAAAAGGACCAAATTATCACCCACACATATTAACCCTGAATGTAAATGCTTAAACTCAAACACCACAGATTAGTAGACTGTATTAAAAAACCAAACGCATCTATTTGTTGCCTACAGAAGACACATTTCACCAACAAAATCAACAAACTATATCTCATGGATTTTGATTTTTTGTTGTTGTTCATTTCAGCTCTTCAAAAACATTTTCCTATGATTAAATTCTTCAATGACTCATAGATCACACAGTAGCATCATTTTCTTCAGAAGGTTTTTGATTTTTACATTTCTTTAGTGACACATTAGTCATTCAGTAACATGTTATTTAACTTCATGGTATTGTTAATTTCTTTTTTCTTCCTGTTTGTTTTGTGGCTTTTCATTTAAGAGATGTATAATAGCTCTGTAATGTAAACTGTCAAATCCACTAACATGTTAAGCTTCATGGCATTGTAAATTTCTATTTTTCTTCCTATGGTTGCTTTTGTTAAGGGGATGTACAGTAACTGTGAAATGGAGACTAACATATCCAAATGTGAGGGTACAATGTAGTGTTCATCTCTACTTCCAAAGATGGACTTACAATGAAACTGGTCTTGACAACAGGATGCTGGACTCTCTACCATTGTCCATGTCCACAATAATGGACATATGACTGTGTATGAAGAACTATACTATAGTAATGATATGAAGAACTCAGTAGGGGGTGACTGGGGAAGGGGTAAGGAAATCCCAGGAGCCTATGGAAATGATAATAAATAAACAAATAATTTAAAAAGAAAAAAAAAGAACAAGCAGGCAGTCATATGAGTGCAATTAGTAACAAACAATACATGATTACTTCAAGTGGAAAATTGACCTTAACAGATTTGTGATAAAATACCTCCTTCAGTAATTTTAGTTCAATCCTTATTTAGCTAAAAAAGTTAAAACAATAACAGTACTATAGAATATCTATATGAAACTTTGGAAGATTTTAATATTACATGCTTATACTTGTGTAAGTGAAAAAAATTAAAATTTAAGAGCAAAAATTCAGCACATGTATCCAACTTCCATCCCAATTGCATAAAATATGTTAATATACTGTAATTACACCACTATGGTAAAGAAAACTTGCCTTTTAAAAAAAAAGCACATTAACTAGTTTTTCAATAATTAAGTTCCTAATGTAGCATTACATTCTAAAATTTAAAAAAAAACACTGCACTCTTAATCTGTTACAGATTATTATTTGTTCTCAGAACTACTTCCCCAGCAAAAAATTTTTTTTAAAAAAGTTCTTACCAGACATAAACTGTGTAATAGAGAATAATTCCATTTGGCTCTAGGGGTGGTTGCCATGAAAACTTCACTGTGACACCAGACAACTGTTTTACAGAGAAGTCTTGTGGCGGAGAATCAGGAGCTAAAAAGTTAGAGTATAGAATCAGGCATTTTAATAAACATGTACAAGAAAAGGTTACAAAGGAAACACAACCATTTACTACAAAATTCCTGATAAATTTATCATGTTCAGTCAGTGCACTTCCCCACAGACACAGAGACTAATTGTTTACTTTCAAAATGAGATGATGAAGGAAGATTTTGCATGGTGGTGTGACAACATCTGTTTCTGTGATTCAATGGAAAAGAATATTTCATGAGAAAATGGAACAAGGGATATGACACAGTGACTCACCTACTGTCCAAGTGTATCTCAGTAAATTATTTTTCTTTAATAACAAAAACTGCATGGGGTAGATAAGTATAATGCACAGCAGAACAGCTCCTCAAAAAATGTATTATGAAAAATCACATATCCAAAAAGTGGGAAGATAAAACATTGGGAGCAATGAAAATGTAAGACTTCACAAATGAAAACTCTTCCAACTTCAGTTGCCTCATTAAGTGGCTAAGTAGTTTTGAAAACCTGTTCACCAAATCTTCAAATTCCAATGGATTACAAAAGAAATAGCAATGTGACACATTAGCAAGAAAACAATTTAGAATCCACTTGTAATTATGCTATCATAGTTAAGTACCAATACTTCATTAATTGTGCACTGAACAAAGAGTAAAAAAAATTGCTACAAACTATAAACTAAGTTTATAGTTCAATTTAGATAAAACTATTTAAATGACATTATCGAGCTACGGTGAGAACATAGCATTAATGCCTTAGGATGTTAAAATGATTTTTCATATGTAAGTACATGTTTCTCATATAAAATGTAGCCTCATAAAATTTTGCTCATTATTAAATGTATATATGAAAAGTGAACTCACAGGTAGCTGATAGGCATTCTGATTATTTACCTAAATACTTGAAAAACAGTAATTTATTTCTGGTTCATAAGATCTCCTACAAATTACTGTTTATCAGCATTGTTTCTATTTCTTTTTTATTCCCATATAATCTCAGCTATTTATGTAAATAAGTGTGTCTATATTTTTATTCTTTTAGTAATAATATTTCAGAAGTTTATTGAGTGGAAGAAGATTTATAAGATGAGTTCTTGGGAATAATGGTGACAGCTGTGTTTGGGATTTTCATTTTATTATTTTCACTGGCACTATAATAAAAGTACTACCGAATATTGATCATTGTAGGAATTCATTTGTCATTCAGATATGCCTGTTTCCCAAGATATGAATTACCTCTATGTGAGAACTTCCTTTCATTTTTCAAAGCAAAAGCCTATAAATATTTTTTCCTGGCATCTTTATAAAATCTAACTTTCGCTTATTACCAAGGAAAGAACTTCAATCAAAAACAGCACTGATTTGAAAGCCAATGCTTTTCAGCTAAGCATGTCTGTTCTAGAACATGATTTAAGCTATCTAAAATAAATATTGCAGAACTAGAGTAGCTGCCTAGTCAAATTTTGACATTTGAATTCTAACAAAAATGGAGTTTAAAAAGCAGTCGCAACTCGGTTATCATGCCAGAGTATACGAGCGTAGATGAGAAGGGTCTTCATGAAACTCACACCCCTTTTTCCTGGTGTTATCTTTCCTTTCTCTCCTACGTCTTCAGCCATCTTCCTTCAGGTCACAGCTGCTTCTACAGCTACACACTCCTCTATGCCCAGGGCAGCTTGCATCCCTCTCTTGTCGTTGTAGAAGAACTCTTGCAAACACTTTCATTGGTTAGTTCAAATTATCAAAAATAATAGTGGTTTACACATTTTTCAAATTTAAGTCTCCCCCATTAATGTGTAAGCTCCAAGAAGGCAAGCAGTTAGCTCTGAAAATGCAATAAAGCCAACTCTCAGACCTTTATCCAATCTCAGTTTGCTCTGTGAATGGGTCTGTATTTTTATAAATGAGTCTTGTTCTTCACCATGTTTCTGAATAAGTTGACCAAATCTTAGAATAAAATTTATCTTCTAAAATTTATTTTTATGGGAAAGGTAGATCATATTTATAGAGGAGAGACAAAGATCCTTCATCTGCTGATTCGCTACCTAAATGGCTGTAACAGCTGGAGCTGAACTGATCCAAAATCAGGAGCCAGGAGCCTCTACCAGGTCTCTCACTTGGGTCCAGTGTCCAAGAACTTGAGCTCCACTGGCCCCCATCCCCAACACAGACCACAAGCAGGAAGCTGGATGGGAAGGAGAGCAGGTGGGGCATGAATCAGTGCCCATGTGGTATCTTGCTGTCTGCAAGGTGAGGATTTGGCTTTTGAGCCATGCGGCTGGGCCCAAATAAAATTTATCTGAATACTCTATTTTTATCAGCCCAGGTGATTCAGATGCATAATTTGCATAATGTGGGACTGTTGAGTAGTAAAACCTCTAGCTGCTCAAAATATATGGGTATATTTACTACATGTTTGAGTCTTTCATTTAAAATCTCAAATTATCACCATCAGGATATTTGATGAAATTGAAATTTAAAAGAGGGTGCTGTTGCCAGGACATTGCTAAAATGACTTAATACTCAAGTATCATATAAATTGAAAGGACACCTATCTTTCTTGCCTAGACTTTATATATTGACCCATCAGAAACTATTAATTTTAACTTCAGAAATAAAGATAGTCCTTAAAAAAAAAAGACAGGTAAGTTTTCTTGGAGAAGCATGCATGGTAAGTAGAGACAATCGTTAAGAATAATCCATGGAGGTATCACACTTAGGAGACAGAAACTTGAAAAGGATTAGGCTAGGATAAGAGCCCTGGGAGGCAATTTGCACAATGGTTAAGACGCTGCTTTAGACACTTAGGTTAAAGCCCAAAATCTATTCCCATTTCAGCTCCCTGCTAACTTCAATCTCTTCAGGCAGAACTTGGGTGCCAGTCACTCATGTTAGAGACCTGGAATGAGTTTCAGGATTCTAACGTGTGGGTGATAAATCAGTACCTGGAATGCTTCTCTCTCTCTCCCTTTCTCTCCCTCTCTTTCCCTCCCTCCCTCCCCATTTCCTTCTGCCTTCCTAGCCCATCAAATAAAACATAAAAACAATAACCCACAAACACTTAAAATACATCCATCTCTTAATGGCAAAGGAAATTTCCTTTGAAAACAAAAAATTCATTCAAAATACAGCATATATGAAATATAAATGCAAATCTGAATCACCAAATTATCTCTCAGAAATCATTTTCTGAGCACAATCATGCCTTTAAAATGGCGAGGTATCAAGGTAAATTGGCTTCAGTTGTAAAATTGATTTCATTCAAATTAAGAAAAAGCCTGTTTAGATATTCAATATGAAAGCCATAAACAATCAGGAATGGCATGTTGGTTGGTTAAGGAACCTGGAAAATAGTCTGGATTCATTAAGAAGACAATCATAATACTACAAAATACATTGAAAAGTGACATAAACAAAAATCTACTCAAAAACTAATACAGATTTCTATCTTTATGAATGTATAACTAAAAAAAACAAAGCTGTAATACATTAAATTTGATCATCTTCTATAAAACAATAAGCTCTGTGAGGACAAGGAGCCTATTCCAACTACTCAAACTCAATATCTGCCTTAAAAATTCATCTCAGAAAAACTTAACAGAGTACTAATGAATTCAGAAGTGGTAAAAGCACTTTCTTTCTGATGTCTTGATTTCATTGAATATAAATCTCATTTTACTAGCTTATTTCTCACTGTGATAGTAAAATCCACTTGATGTTGACAACAGTATGTGACTGTTACCCAAACTTACAGAAATTTGTTACTCAGGTTTCTATCCTATTTCTTAAAATATTATGGAATCAAAGTATATGTGTATGGCCTATTGTACTCACCATCTTCCTCAGTGAGTATACTTATTGGTGCACTCCGAACTCCTTCCCCTCTAAGCGTACTAGCAGACACCTCAATCATATATTGGGTATATTTCTTCAGCCCTATATACAGACACAATAGATCGGTTGACACAGAACATCCTTAAGAAAGTTCTAGAAACAAAGTATGAAATGGTTCTCAATTCAACAATCTTCCCAAAAGTTGTTCATAAAACTAATGAAATAATCCCTAAAACTCATGAAAATGGGCCCTTTGGCAACAGTAACTTCCTAATACCATCAGGTAAGATGGATATCGACCAAGGTAAATTATGGTAGCTTAAATTAAAATGACACAATAGGCATATCCCACTAAAATAACCTCAAACCAGTGACACAATTAAACTAATATTTTGTAGCCACAATGTCCATATAAATGTGAATATTAGCTTTATATTTGCTCTTTCACCTGTAATGATTTGGGTCAAAGAAGTCGCATTTATAGTTCTTTCCTCATTTCCATTGTTTCTTTTCAGATAAATTGTGTACTTTTGTATGATCCCATTGGGACTACTCGGAGGAAGAAATGATAGCTCAATCTCTCCAGAAGAAATATTTTTGTACGTAATGTTTTCTGGTGCACTATCAGGAACTAGAGAAAGCAAAAATATAAAATCATAGAACTTCATCCTAAAAATCAATGCTGCTGAAATTCTCATCCAAGTACAGTAGCTCACTTATATACATGCTATTTAGAATGTGGGTAGAACAAATATGCTAAACAGAGGGGAGTGTAGACAAACTGTTCTACTTACAACTATATATAACATTTAATAAAAAAAAAACATGATTCTGAAAAATAACATTTGCACAATGATAGTTTTATTAAAGGACTTGAGACTGTAAGAGACTGTTTGGTAGCAGAGCATATAAATGCAAGAAAAACAATTGAAAACACTTAAAATTCCTTTCTCATTATAAAAAAACTGTTAAAATGTTGAGAGGAGATTTTATCCCACAGAAATATCAAGGGCAAGGCGGAGAAGTGAAGAATGCCTTTGAGAAACGAGATTGCATGTTACAACTTGGCAGCAAAACTATTTCCTAAGGACAAGATATCATTACTTAAAATGCCAGCTTTCCCCATGTCAATGGTATTTTTCTGTCTATTCAAGTACAGAAACTGTATGTGGAATTTCAATCCTGGAAAAAAATACTGAAAATATAGCCTAAACTGATCTTTCTTAAAGTAGCTAAACTCCTATAAAGCACTAAAAGACATTTTCTTTAAGACACGATAGAGCTGAAAACAAAATGAGAAATCCCTGGTGGCCCAAAAAAGTGAATATAACTGAAAAATAAAAACAAGGTGCAAAAGTATGATACTAAAGCCAAGTTTGTCTTAGAGAGTTTTGTTTAGTTCTGGTAACCTAGTGTTTCTTTTAACTTCATGTATTTTGTATATTCTGTTTTATAAACATAAAGATAATTGTTGTATTATTTCCTTTCCTCCCTCCTACTTCCTTCAATATTTTTTTCAATTTTTACAATGGCATACGTTCTATTTACTTTACAATTACAAGCTTAATCCTCCACTGCGTAAAGAATGTTGTAAGTCCCAAGTATTTTAACAAATTACTATTATAGGAATATACTCAAGGACTATAAAAAAATAACCAAATAGCAAAATTTCATTTTCACTCATATACATTACATAATTTTGTACTCTTCATTAGCTATGACATATCAGCAAAAACATACTATATTTGTCTTTTGGAATGGCTTATTTCACTAAGTGTAATAGTCTTCAAGTGGATCCACTTTGTTGTAGAAAGCAGGATTTTTTTATTTTTGAAATAGCCAAATAGTATTTCCTCATTATAATCTTTATAGAGAAATACAAATCCATTGGTAGTTGGATGTTGAGGAATACTCTCACATAAAGAGCTGTGGCCCCAAAGGATGCAACTTCAACCAGTGCTACTATGTTTGGCAATTTTATGGGGCATTCTGAACTCTGCAGGTGCGAGGGAATTCCACTTGCGTTGCAAGTTTCAGACTTGTGTGGTATAATGCATTCATTCTCAGAAAGCAGAGTGTGAGAAATAAACCTAGCACACAGAAAGAAACTGTTCTCCCACTTCACTGAGCACACAGATGGAAACGGAAGCTAAACCTCACTGGTTTGGAATTTCAAGCCTGTCTCATGAGGATATTAGCCCAAATCCATAATATCAGTACACTTGCTGAAACACCTACTTCAAAATTAAACTGTAGTCCTGAGTGACTACTGCTCCAAAGCAAGTGCAAGGAGTAAATATCTGGAAGGAGCATTACCTCACTGGTAGAAATCAACTTTAGATCAAATCACACAAATTTCTCACAGATAAAGTTTCAAGAAATAAGAGCTCACTGATAAAATCACTAACTGCATAAACAAATCCTGATGCCTATAGTGAATGCCAGAGAAAAAGGAGAAACAAAACCACAAATATCCACATTTACAAACAGCCACACAGAAGCAGCTAGACATCAAAAACCTCAGATGCTGAAATAACCAAAAAATAAAAATACACATTTTTAAAAATATTTGAAGAAATCAAACTTTAAAAAAAAATGAACAGAAAATTCTTTAATTAATGATAAATAATACAACCAAACAAGTCTGAAAGCGAACCAGAGAGGCTTCCTAAAACAAAACTGAAGATTCTCTTGATGTATTTAATGAGCAGATTAGACAGGAATGAAAAGGGCATTTAGTGGGAAAAGTGGTACTATTAAAGAAGCTATCCTGAACATCACTCAAGGGAAAAAAATTGAAAAATATATAGGAGCTTTATGAGACATTGATTATATGCTGAGAGGTTCTGAAATAGTAGAAATACAGAAAATATTTTAAGAGATAATGGGTGGCTGAGCTGATTCAACTTTAAAAATGCCAAGCTTCAAAGATATCAATAACTTTCAAGGCAGGAATTTTTAAAAATATCATAGTCAAGTCATTAAGAGAACTAATATGAAAGGGCAGAAGATGCTAGCACCATCATAAAGCAGGTACATCTTCCAAATAAGAATGGCAATCTTATGAATAATCACCATCAGCCAAAACAAACAGTATTCCATACCCAGACAAATCAGCAGTAGTAAAATAAATTCATACTTGTATTACTAAAACTGAGAACATATCACCAATACACTCTTATAAAATATCATGTAGTTCACTTTAGATGAATATTCACCAGAGATCAAAAACTATAGTTGCCAAGACAAAGGTTTTTTTTTTTTTAAATACCTGCACAGAACAAAAACACTAATAACCAAATGGGGGAAGTTATAAGAAACAATTTATAAGCCAAATACATAAGTATTTTACTGTCGTTACAGAATTTGTTAGCTTTTTTCTGTTAAAAAAGGAAACTTTTTACACTTAATATTCTAAATACACTAACAATTTAACATATTTAAATATAATACTAGCAAGAAAATTAGAGACATAAAATTTAGAAATGGGTGAAATAGCAGAATAAACATTACTCCATACTGACCAATATCATTTAAAATTACAATCGCAAATGGATTTTTTCACCTATATGCTGTGTGTGTGTATGTGTGTGTGTGATACCTATTAGCCAAAGAACAAATACAGTTAATGTGACAGAGTACATTGAAAACAAGAGAGAAACTCAAATAAGGTTGTATTGAAACATTCTTAGGTTACAAAAAAAAAAAAAAGGAATTAGCAAAGGTAAGCCTAACTTTTATAACAGTATATTTTGTAATTTTGGAAAAAACTTTCTAAAAAATTTTTATTCATTTTTATTATAAAGCCAGAGATATAGAGATAAGGAGAAGGTGAGAAAGATCTTCTCTCTGCAATGACTGGAGCTAAGCCAGAAGCTAAACTGATCTGAAGCCAGGAGCCGGTGACCTCCTCCCAGTCTCCCATCGGGTAGAGGGTCAAGGCTTTGGGCTGTCTTCTACTGCCCTAATGGATCCTGCATTCAAGGCTAGGACTTTAACCACTAGGTTATCATGCCAGGTCCCCCTCACTGGAATTTAAATTGTGTCTCATATTGCTTGTCTACATTTACGGTAGCCAGGATATAAACATGCATCTATATTCCCTGGATAATTATCTTGGCAATTTTATTTTTTAATCATTACGACATACCATTACTAGAGCTTTGGGCCAATAAAGCAAGAAAAACTTGATGACTCACTGATTTTCCAGAGTGATAATGCACTTAGAATTTTCTAAATTAGTATGAGGAGTGTTTCTAATCATAGCAGTTTTTATAAAGGGGATCTCTTATGAATGAAAAATTATTGTAATCAGTTGAAATGAGATAAATCTATCTAAACTCTAACAATAAAAGAAACAATGTAGTTCATGATGATATATTTTGGATGTTACCTTTAGTATGCTCAAAGATTTTTGTATGGTATACATGGTTTAGCATCTGTAGACAAGCTAACACTATTTGGAAATACAAATAAATTTATAAAATATTACTTAATATTTAGAAAACATTTAAATTACTATCCACTTATGGTGCTTAAATCAGAAATGTTTGTCATATTTGCTTAAAGGATAAATTTAAAGAAAGATATCTTAAAAAGGAATGATTATGCAAAAGGATAATTTGAACCAACATAAGTTCTTAAAGTTCATAAGTTCTTAAAATTTGTGATTACTCCACCCAAAGAAACAAAACTTGCCTTAAGTTTGCTTCCTGATACTGAGCATATCCTGGAAACAAAGTATCACTGAAACAGTGAACTGAAAGACCTTAGGCATGTTTTATAACTCACCAACTTTACTGACACAACATACCTTGAAAGAGAGATTGGCTATACAGACAAATGTGCTCGAGTTCAGACTTAGCTTAGTGTCCTCAAGCAACTGGACAACAATAATACAAAATACCAGGAATCAAGTTTTTCTGCATTACTATATCTCCAGTAGGGTTGGCACATTGTAAATACATGTTGAAAGAATACATCTCTCAGTGCCTCAAGTTTGAGTAGGCAATGAAGATAATCACTGAAGAGTTTCACAGTCAAAAAGGCAAAATATGTGACAACTCTGAAAAGCATGACACTTAGCATGTGTTCAAAATGGGTTTATTTCATTTCACTTCCTGCTCTGAAATAAAACTGAGTCATCTGTCCAACCGTGACACTGGTTTATAGTTGTCATTCTCTGTTATAGTGTCTGGTTTGGGAATTAAGGTGATGATGGCCTCATGGAAGGAGTGCAAAAAACGTCATGTGTGTGAGTAAAATTGACATTTTGAGATTCCATTATTGTGGAACAGCAGTTTTTACATTTACTATTTGTGCAATTATTTATTTGGCAGAGGGTTAAGCTTGTGACTATAGTGCAAACTGAAAGTATGTCATTGTAAACATTAAAATAAGAAGTGATGGTGGGAGCCAGGAAAGGGGAGTAGCATAGGAAATGCTGTTATGCTCTTAAAAGTGTATATATGGCTTGGTATATGCTTGCAATGAAAGACTCTTGACTGAATTTGAATTGTAACACTGCAACAAGGTGGAGGAATCCACCATGGGGGAAGGGTACAAGGAGGGGTTGGGGGAGTCCCAGAGCCTATGAAACTGTGTCACATAAGGCAACGCAATTAATATAAAAATGTGTATATGTGAAACACAAAATTTGTTCATTTTACATAAATGAAGTATTTTTTTAAAAATAAAACCAAGTCACTAAAGAGCAAATACTTTTCACAAAAATACTGACTTTAGGTGCCATACCTGTAAAAGCTATGAAATATATTAATGTGCAGTTTAATACCAATTAAGCTTAACTATAAAGTGAATATCCTGATACTACTAAATTCTGCTTTTATCACTCTCCCATTTCTTCAATTACAACATCATCATTCTTTATGGGCACTTTTGTGTCATTTCATTGTATTAGTTTCGGTGCACAGTCTCAAGTGGATGCTTTTCCTTAAAGATAAGCTGCTTCACTAGCTTTCTACATCCTCAAGGTCAAGAAAAGGACATCACATAAACTCTGGCTAAGCAATACAAAGTTGCTGATGCTGGCTGCTTATAAACTATAAAAACTGCAATTTCATGCCGTTCATCCAGTGGCCAGTCAATAAATAAATGCTTCATACTTTTTAATGCGTGGATCAAACTTACTCTTACATTTGGTTCTCAATTTTTACTTTACATTGCAGAATATTCCTAATAGTTACACAACAAACATGATGATTATAAAACTGTGATATCAGACAAAATAGTAAGGTTCTTTAAAAAGGTTACAGAAATGTGCACTGTACAAAACACCAAAACTTCTTGGCACTAAAATCAACTTATTCTTTAAAAACTTCTGAAATATTCCCAAACCTTGGCTTGTACTACTTGTCTCGCCATCACTGAAAAGAGACAAATTCTTGTTAGTATAACTCCCTTAGCATGAGCCATCACTTCACAATCCAGTCAACAACCTTTATGACAGTGTCCTCCAGTTTTACTCTCCTCACTGAAATACAGGCCAACCAGTCACACAACTGCTTGCTTATCTGCATCCTACATCAGAGAACCTGAGGTGGGGAGTTTGTCTAGAAGTTAAACCATGGCTTAATACTCCTGCATCCCAGCTCAGCTCCTGATTCCAAGTTTCTAAAAAACATATCTTGGAAGCAAGGGATGGTTCAAGCAGTCAGCTTCCTTCTACTCCTAAGAGAGACCTCAACTGAGTTCCTAAACCCAACTTCAGCCCTGCACAGACAGTACTGAACTCACGGATGGGAGCAATTCATTCTCATTCATTCAGTCATTCATTTATTCTCCCTCTCTCCCTTCCTCCCTCCATCCATCCCTCTGTCCATCCCTCCCTCACCCTCTCTTTCTGCCCCCAAATAAAATGTGAAAAGACCCAGATCTGTTGATTGTGCTTTTGCACAAAGGGTTAGTTCTGTGACACCAGTGTCATGTATTTGAGTGCTGGTTTGAGTCCTGGCTGCTCAGCTTCTGACTCAGTGTGCTGCTCATGTGCTAATGCAAGACCAGCAGATGACTCAAGTCCTTAAGCTCCTGCTCCCACACAGGAGACTCAGAGTTCCAGGCTCCCAGCTTATCATGGCCAAGTCCCTCCTACTGCATCCATTTTGGGCGTGACACAGCAGATTACTGTGCCTTTTAAATAAATAAAACTTAAAAAAAAAAAAAAAGTCCAGGCTAATGCTATATCCCGAGCCTTCCCAGGATATCATCTTTTGCTGTAATTCTTCATTGCTCTCATAAGGTAGGAATATCTTTCTGTGGGTACCACAGTGCTTGTTCCTATTTTGAAAACAAACAGGTATCCAATGCAAAATTCCCAAGTGCCCTCAAAGAATGTTTGGTTTCTCAAGATCTTGCCTTTGCAAATGTATTGGTTGTTTTTTATTTGAAGTCCCATTTTGTATAAATTGTACTTTTAAAAATCATATAATAAATTTTTCCTCAAACATTTGCCAGAAAGAATTCTGGATTATACAACAGAATGAGAGATATTAGGTTTTTGTATATGCAAACTATATAGATATATATAATCACATATATGCATATAAATAATCACTATTGTCACCCATGCTTACTATATCATTTTGTATACTAAACAAATACACCAAGCTTACCAGTCTCAGCAGTCCTTACACAGAGGGATGAAGACAGCTGATGGCCATGACCAAGCCTAGTATATGACCTCACAGAGACATTATAGAGGGTGTAAGGCTTTAAGTTTCTTAAAACTATGTTTGTTGTTGAAGTGTTCTTCATAAATAAAGTGTCCATGTTTTCATAGAGCACTTCATATGCAACAATAATCCCATTGGGTTTTTCTGGGGGTGACCACTTCAGTCTTATTTCAGTTGCAGTTACATCAACTACTTCAACATCTCGAGGTGATGATTCTGGCTCTGAGGAAAGAAAAGGAAATTTGAAGCACCTGCATCCTGCCATGCACTCTGCTTGATAGATACAATAAGCACATAGCACACCACTTTCATTTTATTAAAATCATATCTGACATTTCTTACCATCTTCTGGAGTTCTAATAAATACGTCATTTTCTTCAGACAAAGAACTTTCTCCAACATGTGTTGATGCAGCTACTCTCATTTTGTATTTTGTATACTTTTTTAATCCTATGAAAAACAACAAGCAACTTAAAGCACTTAAAATAACATTCTTGTATTAATGTCATCTAACATAGGGGCTAATGAAAATAATTATTGGGAAATGGTTATCTAAATCAGCTTCCAAGTAACCACCATATCCCTAAATTCATTTGAGTTGAAGATCATTCCACGTTGATAATGTTGGATACATTTCCTGCAATATTAAGGCAACATTTCAAATTTGAAAACTAATTTTTGGCACATTGGCAATGGACATAGGTGAGTTGGCACAAATATCACAGCAGTTACTTCATTTGGCTGACTTTCACATTCTTTCATCCAAGTCTTCAACAATGCAGTACTTTGATACGCCAGACATAATATTCCCTGGGTTAAGGAAATTTCTACTGAACTTAGGATGCTTTAAATTTCCTTGTGTATAAAGAACACAGTGGAGCTCTTTTTTCTGCAGCTATTTCATACAGATTCACAACAGCACAGAATAACAAATCTGGAATATTTTCCAACAGAACAAGAATGTGTAAAACAAAAGTCAAGCTCTTTGTTCACCTGTTATGAGAAAACTGTTATCTACAGTTGTCATCTGGAATGCTCGGTTTGTATCCAGTTCCATGGCATAAATTGTATAATGAGTTATTTTTCCATTGGGATATTCTGGAGGATCCCAATACAACAAAATAGATGAAGAACTAATATTTTTATAGCTTATAGTTTGAATGGAGCTTGGCACTTGAAAAGAAGAATCAGTGATTAATGTGAGTACAACAACAGGAAAGCAAGAACAGCACTGGTAGGTAATTGTTTCAGAGGGGATACATTCTTACCTTGCTCATGTGTCCTAACACTGAGAACCGTTGGTGGTCCTTCCCCCATGATGGTGAAAGCAGATACACTAATCATGTATTCAGTGAAAGGTGCAAGCCTCCTGATAATGTAAGACAGCTGTTCAGCAGAAATGTCAGTGATATACTGATTCCTTGTGGTCACTATTTGAAATCAGTTAAGAAAAAAGGTGTTTGTCTTCACAACCAAAATTACATTTGTTCACACAGTGAAATCTCAATCATCCTCTATGTTATTCTTTCTACGTACACTTGCATATTGAAGATGTATAATTAAAGTTAAATAGAAAAGAATACCCATCAATAATATTTATAAACATTTAATGCCTCCCTGTATAGTTTTGTGAGATGATTTATGATACTGCAGAATATAAGATTAGCATTTTCAGAAAATATAACTTTCAAAAAGACTTTGGCTAGGACTCTTTTTCTGAAAACAAAGACAAAAAAAATTATATAAAAAATCAAGTCCGGGTTAAACAGTAGCAAAAAAATGAGATCTTTGAAATACTTTAAAGGAAGATACTTGGATAATTGACATATAAATACATTTGAATAAAGTGAATAAATATTTTCAGTGTTAGAATTTTGGTATACTTAAAATTTGTGCTTAATTAGCCATTTGGCCGAATCATGAGACACTTAGTTTTCAGTGTTGCCTTGATTTTTTGGCATCAGAGATATGAGCAGTAAATTAAATAAATACATATTAAAAGACTGCATTTCAAACTAATTACGCCATAAAATAGAATAATACCTTTCATTTGGAATGAAACACATGTGAAATGAAAAGAACTAAAATATTCTTCTCAAATAGTGCTTCAAAAGACCAGAAATCTAACACAGATTTTTGTTGCTCACTCAAGTCTTTTTAATTTCTCTTTTTAGAAACCAGAGTCATTGACCCACAAGAACAAATGTACCCACTAATAACATCAACACATCATTGGGGTCACCTACACCTGTTTATCACCCCATGCACTGAAGTTGTAACTTTCTGACCTATTTACCTCCAGTGACATTTGAAAACCTATTAGTCAAAAGAGGTACAGAGTGTGAGGCCTGTAAATGATTTGAAGATATGTTAATCCCTCCCCATCACACCTGCTTTGGCAACTGCAATAACTGATTGTCTATGCAGCTTGGCCAGAGACTCTAGGGTGCTACTTTCTCCAGGAAGAAGGTCAAATGGGTTAGGAGGGGGCCGGCTCCTGCCTGTGTGGCATTTCCATTTGCTGCTTGAGCTTATCCAACAGTCAAAAAAAAAAAAAAAGAAAATCTGACTCCAGCCCATGGACCATTAATAAAATGGTTGAACTCAATGCTAAGGTTTGTGTCTTGGCTAACTAGCACTGGTGGTTTAAATGCAATACACAGAAAATCAATTTTTTACCCACCAACTGGTGAATTCTCTTCTCCAGCTCTATTGCTTGCAGGAATGTCGCTATGCAGATGATCATTGTATATGAATGAAGCAATTGAGTACAGATCAGATGATATCTCAGCTGAACCTTCATAGAATCCCGCCATTGGCTCCGCTATGTTCCCCATTTCTGGCACCATGAGATCATTTATATACTGTAATTAAAAGTACACGTTTACTGGACTGCATATCATAGTTACTACTAATGACTTAAATCAACTATTAATTTAAAAACACTTATGACTTTGACATCATTGTTTTTAAAAGGACAGTATTATTTCTTTTATATTCTGAAGTTACAATCTCAAACTTTGATAAACCTGGTACCACTGAAACACACTGGAATCCCTTCACTTTTTAAGATTATGTTTTGGGAAGAGGTAGATCAATGTTTGTGACTTGTGTTAGTTTATACACAGTAAGATTAAATATCCACCTGCAAGAGTTTCAGTTCTGAAATGCTTGAACAATTCACTCTAAAAAAAGGTAAATGTTTTAAGCACATGGGCTTACTGAAATATATTTTGTTTCCTTCCCTACATACTCTCGGTTGTGTATCTTATGTGAGAGGCCTGCACCATATGCACCAATGGAATCCATTCAGCTATAATGAGGTTAAGCCATAGGCTATAGCACAGCAGCCTCTTAGCAGTTTTAAAACAAGCTTCATGGCTCATCTTTATAAGACTCTTGACAGAAGAAATATTTGCAGTATTCTTAGATCCCATAAAAAGTAGTAAATATGGAAATGCAAATATAGGGAGATTAAAAATGTATATAATCTAGGTTTTTCTCAAGATAACAAAGTAATGGTCCTACCCTGTGGTTCTCTGCCATTCCCACACAACACAAGTGATAGAACCAGTGAGGACAGGGTGCCTTATCAAAATAACATTAGCTCGTTATATAGAATAACTTTGGGGAAAAGCAAAACATTAAACAAAGACAATGTTGCTTTAAGAAACTGAACCAAGTACAATGAATGAAATTATTTAGATTCTAATCAAAATCCATCTATATCTTGGACTACATATGATGCCAAAAAAATCCATGGTTTTGTTTAGCCGTGAGCATAGAATTACGAAATGGGTGAAATATCCATGCATTTCAGAGGCACATATGACCACACTGAAGCTTGGGACTGCTTTTCAAATTCATGTGCAGGAGTAGCAACTATAGGAGCCAACTCTACAGCAAAAAGTAACTCATTCTTCCCTTCGTGACACATGTCTAAAAACTGCCAAAACGTGAAATAAATATGGCAAAAGCTACTTTTAGTCAATTCTTCCCAGGTTTATTATCAATGCCCCCACCAAAATGCTTATTAAATTATTTTATTAGAATTATGAAATTTATAAAATTCCTTTAGTCCATATTCTTGCATCCCTACAATTTACAAATAAATTCACAATATAGCACCCAGTTGTTTTTATAGAATCTGAATACCTTTCTTTATTTACATGTTTAGGAGTAGTTTTCACTCCTAGAATCCAAGGCAGGTTTTCTATTTCTTATTAGCAACAAATATTAATACTTAAAAATAAGCCCAGGAAAAATCTCAGAAAGGCACAAAATTTTAGGGCCGCTTGGTTAAATTTAACCATTTACATAAGCAGTTTATCTAAATACTGCTTTTTTTTCTGACAGATTAAGGATATAGAAATTATTCAAGAAAATCTCCAATCTACAAATCAATTGTGAAATAATGTTATCTGATTCTTATTAAGTCACTAGTCAGAAAAAAAATTCTGTGAAAAAAAGCAGGAAGACAGTCAAAAGTTTTACTCAAAGTGTTGTGTTGAAGAAGTTGGGATAAGAAACCATGCATGAGAGACAGTAAAGGTGCCTATCTTCCAACAGCTCACGTGAATGCTGCCTCCAGACGAAAGTCAAGAAGGGCATGAA
Organism: Ochotona curzoniae; assembly: GCF_017591425.1. Taxonomy (NCBI): domain Eukaryota; kingdom Metazoa; phylum Chordata; class Mammalia; order Lagomorpha; family Ochotonidae; genus Ochotona; species Ochotona curzoniae. The sequence continues at coordinate 20,653,846 of NW_024464920.1, forward strand.
TCATCAACATAATTTAAAGATGCTCTGGTATTCCAGTCCATGCTTTATGCCTAAACCACACAGCTGTTTCCACTATCAATTAGTCATCCTTTGAGAATCTACCGTGTGCAAGACACTAGGCAAAGAGTGAGGCAGCACAAAGGATTGTCTCCTGAATCATGATTTTGCATTAAATCTCTCAATACTTTCTTTTCATGTCAAATTACAGAGTTAAACCAGAGCATGTCATCAATTACCTAACTTAAGCATCTCTGCTGATAGGGAGCCATTTCACCACAAAGGTTGAACTTAGTAATTTGGATTCTGTGTCTTTCTATTCAATTCTGCATTCACTAGAAAGACTATTATCATGCCAATTTGGGAATATTGGTATTGCAAGAAACCTAGCTTAAATGTGCCAGGTCATAGATATTTCTAAAGCTTTGTCTCTTTGGAAAAAGGCATTAGATTAGATGCCAGGTTTCAAAGAAGTAAGTAGTAATTTTAAGAACAAAAATAATGAACATTAAAAATTTAGACAGTAATGGAAAAGGGAAGAGAAATCTAAACGTGGAGATGAGGAAAGTAGAAAGAAGAGACGCCTACTGCAACATGTGAAACTTCAGTCTTCCCGAGTCAGTCCAGGGTTCTGAACCTCAGCACTACTGCCATTCTACCTGATGAGCATCTGTCGTGGAAGCTGGGCATTTGGGGATGTTTAACAGCATCCACAAAAGCCATCCTTCCCATCGTGACAATGAAAACATCTCCAGAGATTTCCAAATGTTTCCTGGAGGGCAAAACTGCCCCTGGTTGAGAATCACCCAGTTAGGAAATGTCACAATACATCAACATGAAAGGCTTTGCCTTTGCTACCCAGGAATCTTTGGAATTTACAAGAAGAATTAAAAGTCCTCAGAGTTAAATTCCTAATCCACCTGAATAAACTAGCTTGAGTTTTACATGTAATCATCTTCATTATAACAAATGTTACGTTAAATACCTTATTATATCCGTGAAGACTCAGTTGGAGGTCTGTGAAACCAAGTTAATGAAATTGCTCCCTGGTTCTTAAGAAAAAATTTAAATTTTAACCTAGACAATATCATTTATGCTGTTATCAGAAGGGCTAAGAAGAAAAGTTTAGAGTTATTAAATATCTGGATACCCCCAAAATATACTATATCATTCTAGGCATTATTCAGGAAAGCAAATACTTTAGACTTGATTCCATTTATACTCAATAATGCAAACTTATTTCAATTCATCCCTATACTATTCCTGGATTCTGTTCTGAGACTTACCCCATAGTAATTAGCCAAGTGTTTATCTGTCTTTCTTCTCATGTTAATTAGTACAAACTGATATACTGGAGGAATTCATTAGATGAAAAGAGGTATCTAGGTGAGTCTTAGAAATTTGTAACAGATTATATCGGTGGGAGAAAACTTCAGGATTCCAGCTGAAGAATAAGCAGGCATGAGATCCAAGCATGAAATTCAACTAAGAGCAGTCCATGGAGAGTTAACTTCAGGGATTTTCAGAACCCAGACTCAATGGAATAAAGTTCCCAAATACATTATTTTATTATTTAACTGTTTTGATAGGAGAAAAAGAACTCCAAGGAAAAAAAATGATTCTACTCAATTGTGTTCTATCCAAACTACATACAGAATGCTATGTTCAGGTGAGTAAAAGGAGCAATTATATCTACCAGAAAATACACAAAGCAGAATAACTCATGATTAAGAAGGGCAGGAAATCATAAGTAACAGAAAAGGATAGTCAGCTTTAAAAAAATGAAGACCACTGTCTTCAACAATGAAGTTAAAACATTGTATATATTTACAGAAAATACTACCAAATGGAGTACCACACTATTTTATCATTAAGACTTCACTTCTTTATATCTAAAGAGACAGACATTATCTCCATTCATATAATTATTCAAGTTCACGAAGTTCATAAGTTCACTATTCAAGTTCCCAAAATTAATTATGAAAGGGAAGAACTAGAGCACATTTTCCTTATTCCAATTCCTATGCTCAAAACCACTATAATATACAGTGTGTGTGTATGTGTGTGTGTGTGTGTGTGTGAGAAGAGGAGAGTCAGGTTCAACTAGTCCACATTAGAGGACAATTGTTTCAGTTCAAAATAGTTAGGAAAATAAGAAGGATCCTTATTCAACCTGTATTTGTTTCCTGGACCTAAAGTCTGCATGGAATGTAACAGTCACTTAAAAATAAATGTTTACATCCTATTTCAAAAACTCTGTTACTAGAGTTGATTAAGTACTTTAGTAGGGAATTCATTCTCAATCTTCTCAATCATTTATTAGGAATGTTATGTAGATGAAATGCATACAAAAATTTAGAAGTTGAAATAGAACTCCAAACCTTAGATTCAATTTTCTAATGCATTTCTCAAATCTCATTTATATGACAGAAATAGAACTTTCATATTTCAGCTTTTTCAATAGCCCTTACTTTTTAAGAAACAGATCATGATGGGTCACTGGGGAAAAAAGTTTCATCAAGGGGGATTAGATTAGATCAAGATTAGCAGGGAATAATTTTATTTTAATATCATTAAAACTTTCATAAACACATCACTGAATAAATTGCTTACACTCTGTTAAGATTCATTTGTCTTTGTATCAACTTTGTGCTACATGAGTCAGGAGTTACATTATTTAGATAATGAACACACATCCTCCTCATCTCCTCCCACTTCTATTCCCACTTCTATTCAGTAACTTTTATTATAATGTAAATAACATGCAAATCTGGAAGGATTGTTCTGATGGGTGTATTAAGTATGAGGAATCTTCAAAACTTTGAAGAAAAATTCCTATTATGAAAAAAATCCTGCAAAATTTGTTTCAAAATCTCTGGAACCAAGGTGAACATTTCTCAGTTATTTTTCCCACAAATTTTCTGAGACTGTGTAGAGTAGCCTCTTGGATGGTCTTCCAATAACGTCACCTCCTCCTCCTCATGCCTCTGTACTCTTCTCCCTTTGGTGTGGATGAAAGCTGTGACTTTCATCTAACCAAATGAATAAGCTTAGATTATGGAACCTCAATCCTTGGACTTTTCACAATAAATCTTCTCTCTGACTTTGTGAAGTAACTGGCCTTACTGAAAAAGCATTTGTGGGAAAATGTTGTGTGTGTTAATAGGAGGGTTTGGGGGAGTCAGGTGGAAGAAGCCAGTGCCTTCATTCTATAGCCAAATGGAAATAAATGACTGAGTAATCATGTAAGTGAATTCTTTCCCGGTCCAGCTTTCAGATGAGAATTTAGCTCAGCCAGCCTTAAGAGACTTGTAGTGAAACTATCTGAGCTGTGCCTGGAATCCTGATCAACAGAGGTAATGAGATGATGAATTATTTTAAATTGTTAAATAATAATGAAAAATAACAGTGAAATGACAACAGTAATCTTGGCAAGACACAACACAATCTTGAGCTAGGCCAGGGGTACAAGAAACACAATGATGGCTGCCCAGGGCACTGGAGACTAGGGTCTGGTCTGCCCCGCCCCCACACCTCCTAGGCTCCAGCCTGGAACAGGAGGAGGGGCCACAGGAGCCAGTTACATCACTACCTGGCGGGATTCCAGGTGACCAATGGCACACCTGAATGGACATTCCTTGCATAGTTGGGGCACAGACAGCCCTTTTGCCTTCCCACGTGTCTAGAGGAGTATAAAACTCCTCCACACGTATCTCAGACACCCTTTTCGCTTCCCTCTTCCTTCCCCTCTGCGCGAAGGGGGCCCAGGAGTGGATTTTCCAATAAAGCTTCCATCTTAACTCTGAACAACTTGCCGATATTATTCCACCAGCGGGCGGGTGGTCGGTGGCCATCATCTAACACATGACTGTCACACTTTAGAAATGGAATGATTGATCTCCACATTAACTATTAAATGCTACATAAATGCTGGGTTAAAGATGACTGAGGTAGTGGTTTCCACGCTCGATGACAGAATAGTTCCACTGTCCAAAAAGAAAACATCGGACATATGATGTCATGCTTGCTCACTCTCCAAGCCCTCCAAACCACTGTCTCTTTGAAGGCTGAAGACATTGGCCTTCCAAACAGATGTGTGGCATGCCCAACTCAAGGAGAGAGAGCATTCTATAGAGCACAGACCCTACACTTTTATATCGACCTCAAGTTAGAATCTCTTTGGGTCTTGTTCATAAGACACTGAAACTTGCTTGCCTATGCTGAGTATTTTCTTTCGGGTCACTTGGAAACCTACATGGGTGATTATAACTGCCCCCAGACTACTCTTCAGCATCTGTTTCTGATCCCACACTAACTTTTTTCTTATCATGAACCAAGCCCTGTTCTTACAAGAAGAGTTTGTTTACATTGTAGGATTTTTTTCAAAGATTTTTTTTTTAATCAGAAAGGCAGAATTACAAAGAGGAAGAGAAACAGAGAAAAAGATCTTCCATGAACTGGTTCACTCCTCAAATGTCTGAAATCACTGGAGACTGACCAGTCTGAAATCAGAACTTCTTCCAGGTCTCCTATGTGAGTGCAGGGGCCTAAGAAGCTGGGCCAACTTCTGTTGCTTCCACAGGCCAGAGCAGGGAAGTAGATCAGAAGTGGAGCAGCTAGGATACAAACTGGCAGCCATACAGAATACCAGCATCACAGGCGAGGGTTAGCCTGCCACAACATCAGCATCTAGATTTGCTGAGCCTTGCCAGATCAATCCCACCAATGATTGCAATTGGAAAAGCAGAGTATCAGAGAAAGCTCAGAGTGGAAAATACGAGAAACAGAGAGCAGTGATTGAGTTTATGCTATTCTCAGAAGACCCTATTAGAAGATGCGTGGAACCAGAGAGCTCCAGAATATATAAAGAATATGTTTATATTTATATAAATGTTTATAAATATAATTTATAGAGTTAAAATATATTCATATTATTTATATATATATTTATATATAAAGAGTGTATTTATAAAGAGTTAAAATAGTAAAGAGTTAGGGTTTTTCATTCATTTTTTGATTGCATACGGCCAAAGTACTGCAACACACACACACACATACACACACACACGTGTAGGAAGGATTAAAGCACAAATAGCATCAAACACTGCAGGTAGGGGAGGCAGTGGTGGCACAAAGATGAATTTGGAGATTGAAGACTTTAAAAAGATGATAAGTATTTTAAAAGTTCTTCAGGATATTGAAGCTGCTGTTTGAAATCAATGACAGTGAGTCAGAAAAGAAAGCCATTTTTCCTGATAGGTACCAAGGTCAAGAGCAAAGATAATAAATGGATATAGTAAACCAAAATTTATCTGTTATGTCATTGACTTCCTACCTCTTTAAGTTTACAGATTAGTCTCAGTATAAAAAGGAAAACACCACATCTCCAGCTGTTGACTCAAACAAGATCAACCTAGAATATGGCAAAGCCAGGCCAAGAATCCCGAATGCAAACATCGATCACAGTGGAAGCTACTGTGTCACCAAGATTACAGGGACTCTAGAGGTAAAATCACAAAGAAGCCTTACTAGAAACTTTTATCTTCAAGAGGAAAGCACATGTTGAAGGTCATTCAATAGTCATCATTAGCAGAAGTCACCCCATCCTGAGAAAGCTAAGTATCAACTGTATCAAGTGTAAGACCTTCTTTGTTGGAGCAATGGGTTAAGCATTTGCCCTTTGCCTGAGCTGTCAACTAGAATATCAGAGGCAGCATAACTCAACACGTTTTGCACGGAGGAAAAGAATCAACACAGGATTAAACTATAACCCTGGGCCAGAGTGTACCATTTGGAATGGTTAAGTCCTAGGTGACCAAAGTGCACTGGATACATGGTAAGGTCAACTTTCCATTGGAGGCCTGCGGCTAGAACCAGAGCAGGCAAAGAGTTGTGTTCAAAAATGCCAAGAAAATTGCATATGATGAAGAGACTATGCATGAATTTCCTATTATTTTTATGCCAGAATAAACCTATCATTTAATTTCATTATTCCATAAACTTTGCGAAGTACTCTCATGTATAGGGGAGATATTAATACAGCAGCAGCAGCAACAACAACTCTAAGCCAAAGCAGCAGCACCCAGATGCTGGGCAACTTCCACGTATGTCCTTAAGGTCCAACGATGGTTACGCTGGTCCTAAAGACATTTATGTTTTGATGTCCCAAGGAGCAGCCAATATCTGAACAGGATTTAGCTGAAAGCTGGAAAGGTCTTCAGGTATGAATAATTAGCTGAGAAGTGCATGAAGCAAAACCAGTGCTGCTAACCTACGCTAGCAGGACAGACCAATACATTACTCAACATATAGGCCTTTCCTTTTAAATATGTAAATGAATCAAGTCTCTGCTACTAAGTTAGGTGTTTTTTTGTTTTTAATTCAGCGTTTACTTCATGAAGCAGTTGTGAGAATTAAGTTTCCAAAGACCAACCAGGACATCAGAATTGGTCAACAATAGCTATTAAAACTACCATTATTTTTCAGCGGCAACTGTGCTACACTGCAATCATAATTATTGAAAGAGATTTAAATGATAACAGGAGTTCCCAAGCAATTAATTAACTGAATTAGCAAGGAAACACTACCTATAGAAGTACTCTTGGTTCCGCTTAATTGTTCAATTAACTTTTTCAAACGCTGAAAAAGAATACCATTCAACTAATAATATCTTCAGATAAAATTTGATTTAGTTAGATTATCAACATGTTAAAACTTCACTTTCTGCCAATGTTAAATGTTTTATGTCTGAAGGCTGGCAAATTTTCCACGTTTCCGGCGGGGGCGGGGGAGGGGCTGGTGGGTGCTACAAAGAGAAAGGATTCGCTAAGATGTGAAATGAAAGTGCAATACCTCATCTTTTCCTGTGAGCAAAGTGTTTTCCAAAATTACACCAGTCTCTGAAACCAGCACTTTCACTCGATATTGGTTAATAATTCCATTCGGCTGCCGTGGTTTCTTCCAAGTAATTCTTATTAGTGTGGCTTCAACCTCTGCAAGCTGTAAATCAAAAATTGCACCTGGAACTAAACAGAAAGAGTAAGTAAAGGATTAAAAAAAAGGCATTTCTAGAAAAAAAATCCACTAAATTTTTGCTCATAATAAAAGATATGTAAACAATTTTATCAGAAGAGATGAAAACAATTTATTAATTTATTAAAAGTGAAATATGGCTTGGTTCCTAAATTATATATTTAAAATTAAATTTCTATTACATGGCCCTCAAAATGTAACAATATAGTTATCTTCCAAAACCAAAATGTCAATACAATTAATTCAGAACAAATTAGCTCATAAAATAATTCCTTTCAGAAGCTGCTTATTAATTCCCAGTTAAAGCTTTAATGTTTCTTAAATACTGTATCAACAGATTAAAATAAATTAATAGTCTAAAACTGGGAGCAGGTGTTTGGCATGGCAGTTAGGCCACTAGCATTCCAAATCAGAGTTCCTGAGTTGTACTATTGGCCTCCACTCATTAGATTCCAATTTCCTATTAATGTGCATTGTGGGAGATAGCAGGTGCTATACCAATCACTTGGGTTCCTTTCACTCACATGGGAGTTCTGAATTGAGGTCCTCAACTCCTGGTTTTGACTTGACCCAGTCCTCGCTGCTGTGATATTTGGGAAGGGAATCAACAGCTCATTCAGTCACTGGTTTGCTCACAACCTCACCCTCTCAAAGAAAAAAAAAAATTCCGAAAGACTGAATTCAAAGAATGCGGTTGGAAAATTCAGTTAGGCCATCATTAAGCTCATGATCAGAGTGTAATGATACATCAAGCTCATTTTCCTAAGTGATATGATAGAAGAGAGACATGTCTTAAAAAGACACAGAATAGGATTACCTTGTTTGATCTTAGATACCAAATCTCCCATAAATATTACTTATAATTAGTGAATACAATTATGCTTATGTTTACCGTAAAGTACCGTAGGACTACAAGGAATTTCCACCAAATAATTCTAGAGGGAAAACTTAACCTCTGCCTCCTTGAAGTGACCAGTACAGATATTGTAATGGAAAGAAGTTAATTTTTAAATTTTCTTTATTTTTTAGTTTTTAACATGTTCAGTGTGATTTGCAGATGCTGTTCCAAGAAGATATTAATATCCCCTTCATCCTTTAACCCCTATTTTAAAAATTTTTGATAATATAGTTTGTGTTGCAGTAAAAAGTCTTATACTTACAGAATAAGAAATTTAACAAAAACAAAAAGGCCCTACTCTATGGTGACTGTAGACACAGCTACAATAATAACTAAATGGAAATGTGAACATTTTACCCATATAAGTAAATTTTCAAGCAATTATAGATCATCAAATTATACTACTTTAAAAAATTACAAAGATTAACAAAACTGCATTTGCAGTAACACTGATACATCTTTTTTCTTACTTTCAACATTTAGCTCCTAGATACGAGAGTGTTGCATTAATCTATTGATCAACTTTTATGACAGTACCATACTGTTTTAATTACTACAGCTTAGTACTATGCACTAAAGTCAGGCATTGTAATGCCTCCTGCTTTATTTTTCTTGTTCCAGAGGACTTTTGCTACTTACAGTGTTTTGTGATACCTTATAAACATTAAGAATACTTTTTTTTTCTAATTGATCTGATGTACAATATCAATTGGGAAAGCCTATTTCTTTACTACTGATTAAATTAGAAAACTAATTCCTACCTATTGGAAAATAAGTGAAATCGCCCATTCTGAAGCAAAATATTAATGGAATATAAAATAAACATAGTGTAAATGAACATTTCCCTTGTGAAATGAATTAATGGCAGACATTGTTTGTTATGGTTTTAGTTTATTGCCATTTGTCAGTGTTTCCATAGACAACTGGTTAGTTTTAGGTCAGAGTTGAAATGTTTCACTCACAAATAGATGGCCTTTTCCATCTAGACTGTTCAGTAAGTATGGATCCATGCAATACCTGGACTTGTGGACACAGATGCTCAAGATCTAATTCTCTGAAGTCTCCTTCCTTCTTTCTCAGGCCTCTTCCTTCTGGGTCTACCTCTGTCAGCTCCTTCATGCTTAGTGCAGAGGTTGAAGGAAGCTGAGCCCTTCACCTGCATCATCACCAACTCAAGGGATGGCCAGGACTGAAACCCTTCCTCCAGACTCTAGCTCAAAGCACCTTTGTTAGACTCTTATCCTCAGAGCTCATTGTCAGCCTCTGGCTGATAAGACAAAGCTCACTGTTAACAGGTATGAAACAACCATTTTTACTCTTGTAAGGTAGCAAAGATACAGTATCCATTTGTCCAGAGTCCCAGTTCTAGAAAGCTGCCAGTAAGGTGAACCGATTAATGCCTGAGCATGCTATTCTGATAAAGATCTTAAGTTTCAGGAGTGGAAAGCTGAACAAGTGTGGGTAACACCTGCTAGCCCAACTATACCTTCTTCCCTGCCCTGTGAGCTTCAGTGCACGTCTGGAAACCAGAGACCACAAGAGGATTTTGAGAGATGTCTCAAATTCAGGAGAGTCGAGATCTGAAAAAATTCCTTTGTGTTAATCCTCTCATTGCAGATGGGAAACAAACCATCTGCCAGATACTCCCTTGCGGTACGCTCTCAGACATTGGGATTCCTTTGACCCCCAGAGTTCAAAAAGCACTGCTCCATCTTTTTCTACACTGTTACCAGGGCTGATCACAGGCTAAAGGCTGGAGAAAGTTAGCCTCAGAGAGTTGAGGTCCCTTAGGGACGAGCTTTCTTTGTACTAAACTATCTCAGATAGAACAGAGGCCACAGAAAATTCCTCCAACTTCTTCAAACATTTCATCCAGATTCATTAAAAGGGCAGGCAATTTTAAAAGACAGATTCTTAACCCAGTCTGCCCAGACATTAGCAGAAAAACGTCAGAGATTTGCACCTGAAAGCACCCAATGCAATCTCTTAAAGGTGCCCATCAATCTTTCATAATGGAGATCAGGGGGCAACCCAACAGCAGAAGCGTAAGGCAAGAGGAGGGGTGCACTCCTGGTGACAGCTCAGCCCAGCAAGACCTCTGAGACCAAGTGCTTTCCCTGAGGATGCAGTAAGCACTTCAGCAGATTGTCTAAAAGGTCCCCCAGGGCCATGGTCCATTTGCAGAGATCACTGGAGGTTTGACTGTTCCCGAAAGACCAGGAGCTCCAAGGTCAAGCATTTCTGATTGGTCTCATAGCCCGGAATGAAGGGGACGCCAGGCTCTCCCTTACAGACTGCTGACACATCAGATCAGCACCCAGTCTCCGGTGAAGCTGGGAGTGGAACCAGAGTGCAGTCATGGAGAATATAGTAGCTTGACTTGCTTCTTTCTCTAGCTTTGCAATATTAGGCTCACTCCAGGCCACTAATCCCTAAAATGGCCACTCAAGTAAATATTAAGTGGTTCCGTTCTTTTAATATATAAAGAACGATGAAGATAAACCTTTTGGTTTTTTTTTTATTATGAAACATTAAAGTCCTTAGACGATAAAGGAAGCTTGATTTGTTAAATTATAAATTCGCATGGAAAAACCGGAGATGTGTGAAAGGGATCAAGTTCCTTTAATAATGATGCATAATTAACTAAAGAAAATCAAACCCTCAAGGCAATAATTCTTCATGCTTCAGCACGGGTCTGAAGCTGTTGCCCATAGGGACCACCTAAGATTCATTCTCAAGTCAATACATTCCTGTATATGTACATACACTCTCGTAAGAGTATACATACATAAACCAGTAGCCATCATGCAATTGGTGAAAATACTTCAAATGGTTTGAAACTTCCAAATTAAATATTATCAGAACAATAAGGACTAAAGTAAAGGAAATATGTTAAGACCACTTTTTCTGTCCTCTGGCAAGTTAAACTCCCACTGGAGATGAATTTTGAAGGTAATAAAAATGTAAAACCTTTGAAAATGCTGCAAGCTAACAGAATCTCCATGATTTTCCCACTTACACTTTGATAGTCTACTTACAAATACATAAATCTCAGAAGAGAGAATATCAAAACAAGGTTGGCTTATTTATGAATTTTTCCACAAATAAGAAAAAGGTTTTATCTATATTATATTCATTAGTATGTACTGTCTGGTTTTAGAATAGGTAAAACTATGCCATTTTCTAACAAATGATTAAATTAACAACTTTCCCCAGAATTACTTCTTTGCCATGCCTATGTAGAAGCCTACTTTATAAAGTATTAAGGAACATATGGAAATGTTAGAAAATGTACAGAGCTTTGAAATGATAAGTTTAACAGCTTTCTATGCATGTATAGATGTTGGGTTCCCCAGTTGATTTCAAAGTATTAACTTAAAAGGAACAAGTTAGTTATAACTGTTTCGATTTTTTTTTCATTTATTTGAAGAGTGGGTGGGAGGCTAGAGAGAGGAGCCAAGAAGTCATTCCAGAGCTCCCACAAGGGCGGTGTCAGGTGCCCAACCACTTGTGCCTTCACCAGCACCTCAAAGGGGGGACACGAACTCAGCTAGAGTTAGAGACAGATGTCAAGAATGGAACCTAATGAAGCCCTCGAAGGTGATACATGTGCATCTTTCTTTATAATTTTATTTGTTAATTATAGGGCCAAATGCCTTTCCCTCAGTTATTTTTTAAATGCACTGTATCTTTTAAATATGGAGAAGAAAATAACTGAACAATCTTAATTAGAATACCAATAGTCTGTTATATTAATAAATGAAAAAGAATCAATTAAAATTAAGATATCAATTTTTAATTGAAAGTAGGCAGTGCTGATGAGGTATTAGATTGTTCTTATATAAAGACTCTTATTGCAAACTTTTAATTAGTACGACCAGGATTAATTAATGTTGGAATTGAAAGCTACATTTACTGTACTTGCCTGAACATTCCATTGAAATATACTCCCTGAAGCTTCACTATGCACAGAGAATTCCCACAGGGGAAAGCTGGCATAGAAGGCAAGAACCTGTCTTAGGTGGAGTTTATGTGTCACCTATGGACCCCTGGAGCATTTAGGAAAACAAGAGGATAAACAGGACAAACTGTCCATTCAGAGTAATTTGGTATGGAAAAACAGCACAGATGAAATGTTTTAAAAAATTGCCAAATGTGCCATAACATTCTACTTATTTTGTCAGTAAGTCTATATATGGGCAATGACTTAGTGTAGCAGTTGAGACCCCACTTAAGATGTCCACAATTCTATATCAGAGTGTCGAGGGCCAATTTCCAGTTTGGCTTTGTATATCCCAGCTTTTGGCTAATCTGCACCCTGGGAGGTAGCAGGTAATGGCTCTAGTAATCGGGTCCCTGTCAATTACTTCTGGCTGCACACTCCTCCTGGACCAGCCCTGGCTGTTGCAGGCATTTGGAAAGTACACCAGCATTTTAGAGATTCCCTCTCTTCTCCTCTTCCCTCCATCCCTCTCTCTCTAACCTTGCAAACACATTTTTAAAATACAGAATTGTTTAAGTAGTATCCAATTCAATTAACCAGTCATTATATGTAGCAATGTATTAACAATTTCCTTACTGTTGTCAAATGCTATAGTTCAATGCAATGATCAACAATAACCAAACTATGGATTCATTTTGAAAATACTGAAAGTCATTTGAACTTTATTTAACTTTAGTTAACTGAATTATGTGTGTCATATTTTGTGTGTTGGTTTGTGTATGATCAAATGACCAAAAACTACCTGTATGTTTAGTTGGTAAGTTTGTTTTTTTAATAAAATGTATTTATGAAAAAGAATATAAGTTACTGAATTGGGGATAAAAAGTGACCCTTTAGATGCCTGCATCCCAGGTGGGCATGAGTTATAGTCCTGGCAGAGCTGCCAAGTGCAATTCTCTGCTGACATGTGCCCTAGGAAACAGCTTATAAGGTCACCAGTACCAGAGGCAGTGGGGCGAAGGGTGGTGAGCTCCCAATGACATGGCAGATACAGGTTGAGCTCCTGTCCCTGGGATGTGTGTCTTTGGAGAGTGAATTGGCAAATGGAAACTCGCAGATGCTCAAATAAACGAAGAAAGACAAAGGGAGGGACAATAGGAGGGCGGGAGACAGGGGAGAGTGAGACACTTGAAGTGTTTGAGAGAACGCTACTAAGAGCAAAGTCAAGGTTCTGCTTTGTCCGACCATCATCCACGTGCCTATGCAGCTTTCTGGGAAATGTAACATTTAAGAGCATTCTTAGATGCAGATGAAGGGAAAGTTGACTTCTAATGGAGAAGATCCACAGGGCTAATGCTCTTCCAATGTGAAAAAACAACGACATATCCCCCAAACTGTCATAAATTTTATGTTGATTAATGCAAATTTTAAAATAAAACTCCTTGTATTCATTTTTAAGAATTAATCGAATTAAAGATGATAAAGGGATACATTTTTGTTGCAAACATACATCTTTTTTTAGTTCACATACCGAAATTCTACATACATTAGGATGTTCACTTGAAATAAGTAAAGCATGTTTCAGGTAGTTAGGACAAGTAAATATTATCCAGGGTTGTTTCCTTGAAGTGCAAAATGTCCTAATAGATGCTGCCCTCTAATGGTCAGACACTGGAATAACTTACCTGATGCACATGTCAATCAAGTTGTGTGAGCATATGTGTGTGCACATGCACACACACGGGAACATTTAACTGACAAGTCAATCTATGTCAGCTACCACACAAACTCTGGAAACTCAAATGTCAATGTGCTATGAAACTGATGATATTCCTAACAATAATTACAATGCCTAAATAAAAATGAAGAGATCTAGCAAACAGTGGAGGAAAGAAAACCTATGTTGCACAAAATGATATAACATATTTTCAAATAACACAATCTGCCTGAAAAGATTAAAATATGCAAAATGTCTCTTCAGAATTTTTTTTTCACAATGTCTGTAAAAATTGCTGAACTTGGGCCCAGCATGGTAGCCTAACGGCTGAAGTTCTTCACCCTGCATGCATCAGGATCCCATATGGGCGACGGTTCTAATCCTGGCAGCCATGCTTCCCATCCAGCTCCTTGCTGTGACCTGGGAAAGCAGTCGAGGACGGCCCAAAGCTTTGGGACCCTGCACCCGTGTGGGAGACCCAGAAGAGGCTTCGGACCGTCATAGCATCGGCCGTTGCGCTCACTTGGGGAGTGAATCATCGGACAGAAAATCTTCCTCTCTGTCTCTCCTTCTCTCTGTATATCTGACTTTACAATTGAAAAAAATAAATCTTTATAGTAAAAAATTGATGAATTCATATTATGTAATTACCAAGACTCCCCAACTTGCTTAGAATGCCTTTTTAGATTATAAACATACAAATATTTATTACAGGCATTCAGAATGTCTCAACCTATAGCCACACATTCCATGAGATGAAATATTCTACCTGAAACAAGGTGGTGACAAAGATACCAAATCTGTTCCTTTTGTGACTTAGGTTTTTGCTAAAATTCCTTCTGAGTAAGGCAGAATGATGCTGCAAGGCAGTACCTCATGTCTAGTTTACTCGAGTCATCTCAATTATGAAAAGTGCAATAGATTTAACATTCTCAAGGACAAATGTTCAGAACGAATTATATAGCAGCTTAATAAGAAAACAACATGAATTGAGTAAACATAAACCCAAATGCTTCTGATGCTATCCTTACTAATTCACTAACATTATCAAGCACATGGAAATATCTCATTAACTCTAAAGATGTTCTTACCATCTGGAGGAGTGAATATGGAAAGATTGGACTTGGGTCCAAGTCCTGCACTGGTTTCAGCAGCAACATACACATCATACATGGTGAACGGAGTTAGATTAGTGAAGGCAAACTTCAAGTCTTTCGTACTGTTATCCAAAATGCGGCCTGCACAAAGCCAGAAAAGCAAAAACAAAAAATCCCCAGATTAACCCTTAACCAAACATATAATAATTCTCATATTTAAATGCAGAGCGAAGATCAACAACTGAAGGGCTAATTTATACACCAGAACTTATAATACTACAAAGGAATATATTTTGCACACTTAATAATGCTTTCATAGCAGTTTAATTAGAAGAGTGAGAAAAATATAAAAATGTTTTGATGTTGAAGATTGCTTTGAAATTCATAAATTCATAAAGCCCTATTGAATAACTTCCTTGTATTTGACAGTTAAAAACATCATTTTAGCAGTGTGAAAATAGTGATGTATTTATATTCAAACTTACTCCGTTAAGACATTAACTATTACCATTTTCTTCAATAAAATCATACATTAAAACTGTTTTGAGGTTTCTTTCTCTGCAACATTTCTTAACATCTCAGCTTTACCTCTAATGTGGCCCTGTGCCTTCATGACTAAACTGCAGGCTGGCTCATCCTAGCACACTTCATCCCCCTTGGGTGCTGGCAGCCCATGTGACCCACAGGTGCCCAGTCACCGGGCCGTTGGTTATGATGTGTGGTCCTCTAGCTCCTTATTGTCCCCTCCCCTTTCTCTGAGAATGTTCTCTTTGCCTCTTTATAAAACCCTCAGTTTGATAAAACCCCTTATAAAATCCTCTCATGTCAGCAACAACGGCTGTCACTGTCATTCTGGGTGGTTCAATGTGATCATCTTAATTTGTGGTAATTTTCATTTCCTGAAAAATACTCCTTAAGTCAACCTCTCCTTAACACATTCAAATCAGGCATTTATCCACAATAAACCACCACAACTTCTGCTGTCAAGGTCATTAATGAGTTCCATGTTGCTAAATACAGGTTATTGATGTATCAGGCAACCTCACAGGTAGAAGAACACCGCAGCAAGCCTGGAAGAGTAACTAGTTAGGAAAGCTTTATTTATGTATTTATACCTGTTCCTGTGTATTGGAGTGGGTAGGCACTGGAGATGAATATTAGTTTCTTAGGGAACTAAACATGTTTTATAATTTTAGCAGCTTAAGTTAGAAATGAAAGATAAATGTCAGTTATTCAGCCATTGTGATTCATCTAAATAAAAATATTTATGCTGCTTCGGTGCAAGCAGACTTAAATGTCTTTGCTACAATCATGAGATTTCAGATTAGAAAAGAATTAGTCTAGTTCACTCCCAATAATATGCTTGAATTGCTGAAGATATCTTGAAAAATAGATGCATAGGTCCTACCTGTTTATAAAGATAGAGGACTGGCCATGTTATAAAGCTGTTGATATCATTAATAGGTTCTATTTTTAGGCAGTTTGAGGCTTACAGGAAAGCTGAGCAGATGCAGATTGCCCACGCTGCTTTCAGAGAAATCTCCTGCAGTGTTAGCAACCAACGCTTGTTTGAAGTGGGAAGCTGGCCTAACAGAATCTAAGCCCACTCTTCCTTAGGACTGTAAGTCGAGATTCTCTTGTACAAATATTGCTTGAGGGCTTATTTCTACTCTTTAACTTCCTCCACGCAAAACACAGAATGTGAAGAGACTGTTGTCACCCTTGTAGCTTAGTGTTGAAACAAAAAAAGAAATTCAACTGTCTTAATCACCTTTCTATTATGTTTCAATTTTTAAATGTTGATATATATATATGCATATATATAGAACATTTAACTATTTTTATTAGAATGGTAGATACACAGAGAGAAGGACAGACAGACAGAAAGATCTTGCATCCACTGGTTCACTCCTCAAAAGACTAGAATGTCCCAGGTTGAGCCAATCTAAAGCCAGGAGCCTCCTCTGGGTCTCCCACATGGGTACAGGGTCCCAAGGCTTTGTACCATCCTCCACTGTTTTCCCAGGCCACAAACAGGGACCTGGATGGGAAGTGGAGCAGCCTGGAATGGAATTGGCATCCACATGGGATCCCGGACATGGAATGTGAGAATTTAGTCACTAGGCTATTGCGGCAGGCCTGAAGGTTGATAATTTTTAAGTTTCGTATTAATAGTGTTTTACACAATAGTTCTCACTTAAAATGTAAACACAAAAGCAATTAAGACATACCTGATGGTCCATATAACTCAATTCTATAACTGAATTTCCCTGTTACAATAGTTGGTGGGTCCCAGGAAATTGAAAAGGATTTTCCTGTGATGTTTCCAGTTATACAGTTTTGTGGTGGTCCCTCAGGCACTGAAAGATTATGAAAAAAATACTATATTAAAAGAAAAGAATGCACATTGAATACATAATTGAATATTCTTAAAATGCACAAATACCATGATAAGAGCAAAGCATATTTT
This sequence comes from Ochotona curzoniae, assembly GCF_017591425.1. Lineage (NCBI taxonomy): Eukaryota > Metazoa > Chordata > Mammalia > Lagomorpha > Ochotonidae > Ochotona > Ochotona curzoniae. The sequence goes on from NW_024464920.1 coordinate 20,671,000, forward strand.
AATTTGACAAAAAGGAAATACAGAATAAAATCATTAGAAGAATTTAAGTAATTACTAATTTTATTTAAAGTCATATTATGATAGCAATTTCAATATAATAAAGTGTCCCAAAATTTTTATACCTACATCTGTGTTACATTTAGCAGGGTCCGGGTCTCTGATAAACAAGCTTACTGTAGTGGACAGAGGTAGAAGAATTAAGAAACCAACACACAATTTTGATATTGGTAATGACTGGTAAAGCTATTTTTTTTTGTTTCACCACTTGCATTTTGTTCTGAGAAGAAATTTATAACCTACATTTGAGATTTAAATCTTATACTTCTTTTTTTTTTAATTTGTTTTTATTTGGAAGGCATATATACAGAGATATTCTCTGTGCTGTTCACTCTGCAATGGCCAGAGCTGAGCCAATCTGAAGCCAGGAGCATCTTTCTGCGTTTCCCCTGTGGGTGCCAGAGCCCAAGTATTTGAGCCAGTCTCTGCTACTTTCCCAGGTCATAAGCAGGGAGTTGATGGGACATAGAACAGCCTGCACATGAACAATACCATCTGAGATAAGGATGCTATAGATTGAGAATTAGCATATTATGCCATGGCACCAGCCCCCAAATGTTGTATTTCTAACATAAAATATCATCAAATAGTATATATTAGTAGATGAGCATGTGTATTTTATTTGTTTTAATTGACATTAAACAATATTTTAAAACAAAAATCTTGTTTACAAGATCTCACTTTGTATAGCTCGCACAAAAAGAAATGATTCTTTTTTGTTGTTTAAAGAGTAGGTAATTGTATGATTCAAAATGGTAATTTAAATCAAGAAAAAAAAACCAAAAAACCCTACCTAAATATATGTAATGGAATAAAAAGAGGTAACAGCTATGTTATTAGAAAAAAATACATGCTTTTGTAAAATTACCCTACAACAATTTCTAGCATCTTCAAAAACTACCAGTGACTTAATAGCTGATGCTATGGTATACATGTCACATATTTCATTTAAAATTTGACATATGGTACTATCCCACATATATGTTTGGAAATCATTTTAACATCTAAACTGAATAAATATCCATTCCTCAAAAATATGCACTTTTAAAAGTTATTAGCAATCATAACTAATTATATTTAATTAATGCTAACACCACTGCCATAAGAGGAGTATCAACATTGCCTCCAGGGGAAAAGTATAATGCAAAGAGGATATATGCAGGTGAGTGTTACAGCCTCTGGATCTGAGACAGAAGGTTGATCGCTACTGCGGCTGTTATTTCCACATTTGATAACACAATTCCACAAGGTAAGACACAATTATAGATGATTTCAAAGAGCACAGGATGAATTTTTAAAAATTGACAAGATTAATATTCATTGCATAATAAAAGCTGATCTTAGCATCATGGTGAGCAGCTCAAGAACCCTTTGTTGGGCCTTCAACCTGAAGCTGCTTGCTGGGCCGGTATCCCGTATCAGTGTGCCTGTTTTGAGTCTAAGCTGCTCCATTTTCAGTCCAATTCCCCACTACTGTGTCCAGGAAAGTAGCAACAAGTGGTCCAAGTACTTAGGATCCCTTCCATCCATGCAGGAGATCCAAATGAAGCTCCTGGTTCCTGGTTTCTGTCTAGCACAGCCCTGGTTATTGCGGTCCTTTGGGAAGTGAACGAACAAATGGAGGAGCTCTCTATTCACCCCATTCCCCCCCCCGTGTGTGTGTGTGTGTGTGTGTGTGTGTGTGTGTGTGTGTGTGTGTGTGTGTGTGTGTGTGTGTTTAGCAACCTTTCTTCTGTCACTTTGCCTTTAAAGTAAATTTTAAAATGTGAGGTTTTGAAAAAGACAATTACTTGAATAACGTAACATAAAAGAAGCCAAAAATTGGAAAAATGTCAAGTGGGATTTTAATATCTAAGTAATGGAGTGGGGGTGGTATTGAAAAGAAAATTTAATCAAAATGTCTGCATAACCTCAAAAAAAAAAATAGTCTGTAACTCCTTTAGAACTTTGTGTTTCTACCCCAAATGAAACCGTACCTGATTCTGGTGTTCTGACAATGGTGCTATCAATATAACCGGCTTCAGTCGTAACAGCGGACACTTCAAAAAGATATGTTGTATAAGGTCTCAAGTGTGTCACCACAAAGCTGATAGGCTCCTTCCACACAGAGCTGATCTTCCTCCCTGCCAGAATGCTCGACGAATAGGTGGTGCGTGGTGGCAGCGTAACTCTGCCCAGGGTTGGAGAAGGACTGGTTGTACTCCACAAAAAAGATTCGCTATTTTCCTAGTGGACAGAATAAATGTCAGTGGAAAAATATCCTGGCATATTTTTGGAGCACATCAGAAGTTCAATGATTTTCCTTTTATACAATAAATATTACTCATCACTGTGTGTGTGCGCAGGTGGGCGTGTGTGAGGGTGAACAAAAGAATAGATTAAGTTATGGATGAAATGGTCAGATTTTAATTGTATTCATGTATATCTATAGTTTTAGGACACAATATATTTATTGTATCCTTTACCTTTTAATCTTTTTATGAATAAGATTTCCAATGGCTTACAATATAACTACAGCAAAGTCGCTAGTGGGAATCAATACCCAAAGAACAGAAGGATGAATTATCGTGTGAGATTTTCAGTGAAAGAATGTTCTTGCCGTTGTCATCATTTACTCCTCGTTAGGTGAGGATGGGAAGATATGTGCAATTTGGTTTCAGGGTGGATGGGTGGGTAGGTGGGTGTGTGTATTACAAATGTATTCTAATTTGAGAAAGAAGATTTTGAAGCTTCTACAAATCTTTTATAATGGAAATACTTGTGACTGGTTTTCCCTCTGCAATACCACTTATGGCAAAATCATTTGAGGAAAGAGTTCTGATCATACTTTGAGGTTTCTCATCAATGACTAAATAACTTTATCAAACGTATGCAAAACAAGGAACAAGACACCTCTGTCACTTTCTCCTGCACTCCTCATGCGTCTACACGAGCTCACCCCACCTGGCATGTGAGGTGGCATCTCTCGTGCCATTACATCCTACATATTTTCTCCTGAGGAACATATAAAGTACCCTCCATCTGGAAAGCCACCTTCTCACCATCTCTACTCACCCTTCCTCCACAGGCTATCAAAATGCTATTTTTCATAAAATCTTTGTTAAACTTCAGGAGTGATTTTATTCTCACTCTCGAATTACCAACCACCTCCCACTACTGTGCCTTGAATTTGGACAATAGCATGAGACTTCGATTTCATGCTGTAAGCAATGAATTACTAACTAATCACCAGAGTAAAATAAACAGTTTCCAAACATTGAAAACTTTGGAATGTAAGATCACCTAGCATTTCCGTGACACAGATAGTGGCCCCTGACACTTACGTTGCATTCTGGCAATCTTCCTGTCAAAAGGTCCTCGACTCTGATTGAAACATCTTTCACCACTATCCCACTTCTGGCATGTTTCACACTGATCTTGAAGCTGGTAATTTTACCATTTGGTTGACGAGGTAAATACCAAATCAGTCTTACTGCTGAGTAGTTGAAGGCCTCCACTGTGAGATTCACGACTTTTCCAGGAGCTGGGAAAGTGAGAGAGATTGGAGGAAATGGAAAAACAAAAGCACTATTACAAAACTTAAAATGATATTTATGCAATTTAGGACTACTAATTCCCCATGTTGTATGGATTTCAGCATACAGCATATGTGAGAAAATCTATGTGAACAAGACTTTCAAAAATACACTTAATTTGTCTTTGGTGAATGAGTTCAAACAAGCAAATTTCAGAAAGACTGGGTAATTGCATTCATTGGTAAGCATTTCCAGTTAGTAGAGAAAAACATCTAATCAAGTTTGTGAACATATATAAAAGTATAAATTTTACTCCTTTAAGCACATTGGGATTATGAAGGCTCCTTAGGTATTCAGAAAAGGGCCAAAGGGAAATAATTATTCAGCAATCTGTATGAAAAGCATATTTCTAGAATGTTTAAAATATCTAGTGTCTAATATCAACTGTATACCCATCTAGTAGGCTGTGATTGTTAAATTCTGAGTTTTATACATTCTAAAAATCAACTTTTTTTAAGTTCATGTTCTGTTATCAGTTACTAAATACTTATAGCAGCAATAGCCTGAACGCTACTTTAGTCAAAGACAACACGAAATTAGAATGAAGGAAATGTCCACCCATTAATTTTAGACTAAGATTTGCAAAATTGAAAAAGTAAATAATTCTTCAAATTCTTCAAATTCTTCAGAATATAGAACAAACATGCTGAGCCACTTTCATGTGAAATTTATAGCATGCTTTAAAGATTTGTGTCAATAAATTACATAGAAGGTGCTGTATTTTCAAATGGGCCTTACCAACATTGTGAACTAAAAAATGTAAAGAAATTTGAATCTTACACAGTAATAAGACAGATCTTCACTAAGTTCACAAGCAACGTTTCCAAAAGCAATGAAAAGTAGGTTTAGCTAAATCTACAAAATCAACAGCACTTGCTGTAATCTTAAGTTGTTAAATTTTATTTCTCAATGAGATGTAGATATCTTTCCTTTGTGATTCTTCGAGTCTTTACTGCATTTAGCAGACCTTTCCCTGTTTGAATATTATAACTTTTAGTTCAGTGTCCCATTAGATTTTGATTTTTTGTGTAATTTTAATAATCTTAATCCAACTAATATTTCATGTTTAATTACTAAGAAAGTTCTGTGCATAAGCACATTTCACCTTTTAGGCAGTCGATTTAACACACGTTTTGAGATCATGTCTGGATGGTAGACACACATAAATACGTACGAGTATCTTAGACATTTCAAAGTGTATGTTGAACAAGGTATGCATTTTCTTAGACATCTAGAGAATTATAAATCTACCATAAGCTTCCAAAATTATTTCTCTGCACATTTTCTGGTTGACATCAAGGTGAAAGTAGGAGGGTACTGTTTTTAAAACTACAATAAAGTATACATTCCACCCTAAAATAATGCTTTTTGTGCTTGTGAATAGAAAACTATTTATTCAGTAAAGTATCATTGGTCAACTTATGGACTTGTCTTTGGAATTTATTGGAATTATTATTTCTAACAAAACACATTACTTCGTATTTAACAATAGCTGCAGATAATTCTTTACATTCGGGATTGTGAGACTCCAGACAAAGGGGCTCTTTGTGGAAAATCTGGGATGAGTGATCTGATTAAACATATCTACATTTATCACTACAAAAGGGGAAAGATAGGACATAAGGTATACAAATGGCTTCGAAAACACAAGTTCAAAGTATTTTTTCCATTTCAGTATTTTCCACCATAGCCTTGAATTTCTCCAACTAGTTGTAAATTCATCTCAGTTATCAAAAATATACAATATACATAGTTTAAAGCATTGTCAAATTGAAATTATAATCTGCAAGTCTCATGCTTTGTCAGATGGCATATCAAGATTACTGTCCAAAACAAAACCAAAAGGCCATTAGCTGTGATATTCAATAATCTTCACATTTTTCACAAAGCTAAAAAGGCATTCTTTTTTTCTATTCTACTACAAATATAGCTTTAAGACAACAATTTTTTCACCTGCCTCTTAGTGGTGTAAATAATCTGAAACTAGTGACCAGTATTTCTTATTGCATATTTGAGTCCCAGCAGCTCCACTTTCCATGTAGCTTGGTGCTGCTGTGCCTGGGAAGGTGTGGATAATGGTAACAAGTACTTAAGCCCCTGACACCTACGAGGAAGACCTGGATAGACAGACCTTCTGGCTCCCAAAGTTGGCCTGTCATGGTCTTGCTGCCTGCAACCATGTGGACTGTCAGCCACATGATTAAAGATCTCTCTCTTTCTGTGTATACAGGTCTCTCCATCTCAATCTACCTTGCAAATAAACAATTTAAAAGCACGATCTGAAAATAATGACTTGAAATAAACAAACCCAAACTAGACTTCCAGAAGCATTCATTTCTCATTTAAAATAAATTCCAAGACTCACAAACAGCATTTTCTTTCAATTCCTCTGATGAAATGGAGCACTTTTCTATTAGACTTCTTTAAGCAGGGTCTCAGGTAGAAAATGGACCTTAAAACTCATTGCACACTTTATTTTACATTGCCTATTGTATTCTCTAAATACAGAGTCCTTCTGAAACGATTCATATAGCAGTGGTCTACATGAGGATTCTTACTTTTAATTATATCACCTGTAATTGTACAACACTGCAAAATATGCTTTAATAGTAATTATCCATGTGGCATATTGTATGGCCATTTATTTATTTATATTACCCCACTAAAATATGTGCTAGAGAAAGTATATATTGTCAAATGGAATCGCCATTATTTAATCATTTTTGTTTATTTTTACAGCCATAAATAAATAGCAAAATTAGTAAGCAAATAAAAGGGTCCTCTATTAAATAACAACTTCTGATAATCATGGAATTTGCCTTACAGGGCTGAACTACACTACAAATAATCCAGTCAGTGTGTAGTATGTCAAGTTGGTTCAATGAACAACATTTATTGGAAATAGAGTTGAACAGATAGAGGCAGAGTTATTTGAGACAGTACAGTCAGGAAAGATGGCATCTGAGGTGTGAATTAGCCTTGGGAGAGAACCCTAAGGATATTTAGTGAAAAAGCATTAAAGAGAAGGAACAGTAAAGATGAAGGTGTTCAGATGGAAAATTGGAGCAGAGGGAGGGAAGATGGGGAAAAGGATATCTAAGACATGTGAATGATTTGAATTTTGTTCTTATTGAGATTACAGCCAGGTCAGGAAGAGAGAGATAGCACAGTCTAGTCAGGTTTCAGAAGATGATGTAGTGACAGTAGACTATACCCAAGCAAGTACAAACAGGAAGCCAGGCAAGAATGAACAGGGGAGTAGGAAAAGGGGTGAGCACCAGGATAAATTCTGTGGACAGTATCAGCAGAATTAGTCAATGAGGTTGGGAGTGTTTCATGAGAGTCAAGGAAGACATTAAGATTTCTCCTCTTAGATATTTAAAGAATGTTGGCATCTTAAATGTTTGATAATATTAGCCTGCTTGTTATGGAATAACATAAGCATTAAAACACATGCTTCCAAAAGTCCAGTGCCATGAAAAAGCTTACAATTCGATGGCAGCAGGTAAAAGCATCATCTTGAACACACAAGTCCACCCTTAGGAAAACAGAGACACAAGGACATGCACTCAGGGCACAGGATGTACAACAGAGAAACCAGCCAGGATTACCAAATGAGAACAAGACTTTTATATAACAGGACCATGGATAATTGGCATTACATTTATTGTTGATTTTCCAAGGTTCTCTAAGACAACATAGTTTTGCAGTCAGGAATAATAAAATCATTTCAATGACTAAATAAATTAACCATCAAAGAATACTCATGCTGTTGAGGATGTTATGCATTCTGGTATCTGGTTTTGCTCACAGACCCTTTTATCTTAAATGCACCCCCCCAAAAAAAACCCACTAAGTTTATTTTGAACAAATTATTTAGAAAAATTACCACTTTCAGCAGTTTGGAAGAGAAATGGGTCACTAAACACTCCTATGCCAGCACTGTTTTCAGCAGCAACCTAAAATAGATAAAAAAAAGATTACCTTATGTTTGTTGTATAACCAAACAGAATTTGAAGTAGAAAAATTTTGCTTTGTCTATAGTACAGAGCCAAAACACTTTTATTTCAAACATAATATTCACTAAATAGAAGGCAAATATGTGGCCATCCATAAAATCAAAATATGAAATACTGCTGGCAAAATTTTATAGATGAGAAAAATTGAGAGTTCAAATAACTTCCCCAAGGTCACAGTCTCATTGAGAAATAATTCAGTTGAAATTCTGCATTTCTCCAAAGTCTAACTTTAATGCATATATCCACTACATACAAGACTAAGATTATTTCCACAGAATTTACACTCTAACAGGGACAATAATTTTTTAAAACATACAGGCTAAATAATGCATAGCAAACCTTTAAGTATTAAAAAAAGTTATAAAAAAGTTATTATTGATTTTAATAATCTACTCAAGTATACTACTGAGGGAAAAAATTACCATAAATGAGAAGAAGATTCTTAAATTGTTGAAATTCCATGACTACAATCAAACAACACTGTTTTAATTGTAGCTCTAACAATGCCCAGATAGGTAACTTTAAATGTTCTAAGTCAAAATGTCCCTGTTGTTAAAATGGAAAAAGAAATTGTATCTACATCACTGAATTGTTCAGAGACTAAACAAAGTAACATTTTAAAAATATTTCATAGGGTTTCTCCCATAATACCAATTATATAGATATCAAATGTACCATGCCAAATACCCTCTGCAATTCTGAAATGGCTACCATTCATCTGAACAAAGTATGTTACACCAATGATTTATAAAGTGTGAGTTGAAACAGAGGACAGGGGCATCCCAATAGATCTGAAAGAAAAAGTTTCAAGGGGCTAAAAATTCAAACTCCATTAAAATAGACCTAAGCCAGGCTAGGTTGGCTACACCATCCTAGCAGCAGCAGTTTCTTACATCATACTAAGCCTTAATATTTGTTTATTATCCCTAAGTGTGTGCTTCAACATATAAATCAAGTTTATATGTGTATATCTGATAAAAAGTATCTGTATTGTGTAATATCAAATGTTAGTTCAAAAAAGTTTGCCTATTCTTTAACCTGTTTCTGCACAAAATACACAAAATGACTTTTGTATGTGAAAGTGGATTCTTTTGCTTGCCTTCTTTAACCATTGAGAAATCCTAATGTTTTACACATTCTCCAATTTTCATCAATTCTGTAAACTGGCATACTTCCAGGAAGGAACAAGTCCTCACAGAATCTCTTTCCCAACATTTTTATCTTCCAGGAAGATCTCAGTAATATATGATCACACACTTATACAGCTCTTTTACATTTTCTTCCCTACACTCAATTATTTTTGAAAACTCAAAGGGCACATTGATACTATGTTGAAAACAAGAAGAAACCCCAAGATATCAGCATTCTTCAGCCCTTAAAAATGTCGTATCCTTTCATTGTAAACATTTTCATGTGGTCTAATTTAGTACAATTTCTTAAAAGTTTTTTTTTCACCTAATTATTCAAGAAGATTGTATTACATTTTGCATAGTTACAATATAAAGAACTAAAAGCTTAGCTTAAATACAAAATATACAGTAAAGGCTCAGGAATATCTGCTAAATGGAAGTGACTTTAATTGGTCATTCTTGGAACTATGGACTCTTTAAAGGTTTTCAAACCACCTAAGCGCAGAAACAACAGGAATAGGAGAAAAATAAGTAAGCTTTGAGTTTTATCAGAAAGGGGAATATTTTCATTGATGAAGCCTATAGTATATTTAATCCAAAATGGATTTATTTTCTAATAGTCTCCAAAGTTTTAAAAATTAGATAACACATTTACATGGTATGTAAATGTGGATGTACTAACAACCCGGTAGCATTCTCTATATGAAATGACAAAAGATTTGAGCAAAATTAAAATTACAGGTGAGGACTGAGAGCACCACTCGTATCATTTTTTATTTACTTCTTGTCAGCTGCAAAATTTTGAGAAAATCTCATTCACTTTTAAATTGGATGAAACATTTCTAGTATTTACAAAAGCATTACCTTGATTTCATATGTTGTCCCAGGATGGAGATTAGTCAGAAGGACTTCCAGACTGTCTGGCTTGGTTCTCACTTGTGTATACGCTGTTTGCATCCATGGGCACACTTCCTTGTATTTAACAATATAAGATATGATCCTTCCATTTGGATTTGGTGGGGTATTCCAAGAAAGAAGAATCCCAGCAGATCCAACTCTTTCTCCTGCGAGGAAGACTGGAGGCCCTGGTTCTGTTTTGTTAAAGAAAAAAATAACACTTCTTTGAAAGGTCAAAGAATTATGACAACTTCACAAAACATGTAAAAAAAAAAAGATTATTCACACATGTAAGCCTTTGAAGTTTCTAAAGACTAATGTTGATTTATACTCCTGAGAGCTCTGTAATCAAAATGAGAAAAAAAAAAGAATTTAAAATGCTTTGGGGAATACCAAAAACATTCTTTTATAAGAATGTAAAAAATGGAATGCTACTAAATGCTACAACCCAAACATTCTTTTGATGCCAAATCACGCTTGAAAGTTACTTGATGCAAAGCAAATACACAAAACTGAGAAAGCAAGAGAACGTCATACAAGCTGAATAGTTCTTCCAGAGCAAGTGTGCTGAGCTTATTTTCCTAACTCTGTATTATTTACACTTCACCGTTAACACTGTGATCCCTTTCACAAACAAGTAGAGAGTAATTGTCTTTGATGTCTGAAAGTAAAGGAACTAAGCTACCTGCAAAAGATAGGTTCTAAACAGATCACTTTCTTAAGTTTCCATTGTGCTGTAATTGTTCTAAACTGTTTTCACATACAGCACACGTATATTGCCTTGACATCAACAGTATCATTCTGGTGCCAAATGCTTCGGAGAATGAAAGCAATTTGAAACATATTACTTACTTGTTACATTTGTTGTCACTGTTCTACTAACAGGTGAGCTGTACGTGGTAGCAGAAATTGAAGAAATGGTTATGTCATACCTGGTACCAGGAACAACATTGGAAACATCAACCTAGCACACCAAAAACAAACAACTGTTAAAACTTTTACTGGAAATCAGGAAAATAAAATGCCACATTTGTCACTATTCAACAAAATTCATTAACACTTTGCTATGAAATATGGCCATTTCAAATTCTAAGTTTCGTATTTCAATTATAAAGCTATTATGAAGATACTTATTAAAAGCTTAGAAAATTAAATAAAAACTTAGAAAACATACTATGTTATCAAAACATAAATCACTATTTCCACCTATCCTGGCTTACAGTCAGAAGAAGCAACTATTAAAGAGCCTTCAGAAACCTATAGCCCACCACACAGCCCCTGCCTTTAAGAGTATATATTAAATACCTGTGTCTCTGTAGTTCCAATAAAAAGCAAAAGAAAAATAAGAAAATCCATCATTATTACATTTTTTCAGGCAGTCGAATCACATTGATGGCTCTAGAGAGAAATGTTGCCTGCATTAATGATTTAAAGACAGATCCTCCTGGCAAGTGCACAATTAATGAGCCTGGATTACTCAATAGCTCTGCCCTTTCTTTGTTAAACTATTCATGAACTCTTGGATGGCTGGCTGTAGGTTCAGCGTACACTTGAAAAAAAAAAAAAAAGCATAGATGTTGCTAAGGTAACAGTCTACCAATGCTGAAATTTACACTCATCAATTTGACATTGATGTTTTTGCCTTCATCTTCTGCTTTTAAAAACTCAAAGAGTGAGTTTTTGTAGTGGATGAGTTTCATGAAGAACTTTCCTACTAGGACCACATGTAAAGAAAAGCAGCCTGGCTAACTGCAGCCATAAAAACTATACCCGATACTCTCCACCTTCAAGATCTTTGACACTAACAAAGCCAGTGTCAGGAACAAGATCCATACTACACCTGTGCACAGGGATAGAGTGCAGGCTCCAGTGCAGAGAAATGTGTGGAAATGTTGAAGGCTTTACATCTCTCAGGTTTTTCCTGGTTCTGATATCGAAGAAAGAGGTTTATCTAGAGTTCCAAATGAAAAACAGAAATCAATCATATAAAGGTCAGGGTTTTAAATAATCACATTGTTAGAAAGCAGTGAATCTAGAGGGTGTTAGAGATGTGTATTTTGAACAGTACCTGACTTTTAAATAGCAGAAATTATATACTAATTTATATATCTGTTAGCAGTATACTTGCCTGCTATGATCAGATTGACAAGATTGTTTTTTGAAACTTGATGTTTTAATTAAAACATTTTAAAATAAAGTACTTACTACTTATTTAATTAGTTGATACTTCTGATGCAAAGTTGTTAAGCATATTTTTAATGTGTAAGATTTTTGTTTTCATATTGGAATTTAAATGAAGTTCATACACAGGAGTTCCCTGTCCTGGGCACGTTGCTGTGTCTCCCTGTCTTGGTCTCACCATCTCTGCTCTGAATACACACTGCCTATGCTTCCTGGAGGGAATAATCCACAGAAAGCTCTAATTTTGTTTTTGCCAATGAGTCAAGTTTGCTGGCTGTCTTATCTTTAGTAGATTCAAGACAAACAATATAAGGGGAGGGAGAGAGATTATAAAACCAAGCCCGTAAAATCAACCCTGATAAAGACCCACTCTGCAATAAAAGAAAGAATTTGGAAATTAGTCTGGGAATTCAATTTGTCATTTACCACACCACCACCACCACCAGAGATGACTGAATACTGGTAGCTACGATTTATGCAACTTACATGCTGACATAATAAAAATAGAAAAGGTGCATTTCCTGGCTAAACAGAAAGGTCAAACTACATAAAAACAAACAATATATGCCACTGTTCTTATTATCTGGGGAGGGGTATTCTTGTAAGAGTTTTATTTATATCCTTTGAAAGATCTCTCTAATGGTAATGATAGAAGCTTCTGGCCAGTACCTGGATGTGTTATCTATCGATTTTTGCCCACCTCAGTGTTCTCAAACAGCCAGCAATGTTTTGGCACCATTCCCAATCGCTTCTGTAGCAAACACTGCAGTTTTCCAAACTCTCCCGGTGTATTATAAATTCAAGTTGAAAGGTCAGAGGAATATTTAATTCTTGATAAGTAGAATTTCTTTATCACATATAGCTGCTGGCTTTTTTTTCTAGATAATTCTACACTCAGAGCTAAACTGACTCTTTGCCAGGCCACACTGAAATGGAAATGCCAACCATGACTGATCAATTGAATGAACTACCTTATGTGAGAACAAATATTATTTCTTCAGGGGTCCGAGAAAGCATCCAATTCTTTATGAGCTAAAAAACATCTGGGATGTCAAGAAACTAAGACACCTGGGGTGAGATTTTGCAGGAAAGAGGATGTGAGAAGTAAACGACCAGACATTCAAGATGGTGGTGATACATGATGTGGTTTCAAGACAATTATTTAAGATAACAGACTAAAAGACCCTTGGCTAGAGATGAGGTGTGTCTCATCAAGAGAAGCAATGGTTCATGTGTGTGGAAACTGGTCAATCTGACCATGATTGGAAGCCTGGAAACTTACATGGAATTTGTAAAAATAAAAGGAAAATGGAATAACTGAGAAACCACACGGAGTTTCCGGGTTCAACTAAGAAAGAGAAACAGCTTATGACGACCTAAGCTATATTAAAGTCTTAGATGTTTTTTTACAGTACAGTGGGAAGCCATGTGAAACATTAAACAGGAAATAAATGTGGCCGTTTTTCCACCTAACATTAATCAGGAATACTGTAAGGGTTGGCAAGAGAGAGAGGAAAGCAGAAAAGGCAGTGGGCAACCAATCAGTAGGATGCTGTAGTCTGGGACGAGGTACAAGAGGCTTGCTGTCAGGAAGGCAATAGGGAAATGGAGTAACTCTTAACATATCTGGAGAAAAACATCTTCTCAGGGAGAAAAAGGAAGACTCAATTATCTGAAAGAAGACTCCATGGTATGTATGTCATTTCACTCCACATAATCCCAATCTCTCAAAAGGCATGAAATGGAAGGAAAAATAACTAATCTCAAATTATTTGTTGCTAACCAACAGAAATTAAACTATGAAGGGGAAATAATTTGCAATTCTACATGAAGAAAACACATCACACTAAATTTATAATAGTAAAAGAAATTCATGGCTTGCTTGCACGTTAGTTTAAATATTAAATTATATCCTTTCACAGGTATCGCCAACCCCTAGACAACCCTCTCAATTCATGTCCGGATGCCCGTCTTTTCCTCTTTGCCACTATGCTAAATTTAAACTTACTTCCTTCAATTTGCTTACTGAATTATTCTTACCTATGTGTAGTGTGTGTGTGTGCTCCTTCCTGCTCTCTGGTTATCTTAAGTATATGGCTTTTCATGTGTACAACACACAATAGGATAACAAAGGCAGCACATTTTTAAGGAGGTCAGGTGATTTTCGGTTCTACCACCTTATTTCCACTAACCAGATATCTCATTCCATGTAAAATCAAGCATAATATTACTTGCAATAACTGAGTGTGGTGTGCCAAACACTTTTTTCTAATTTACATTTCACATGTCCTCTCAAAAATCTTCAGAGGATCCCAGGAGAATGAGTATCTTTAGTCTAAAAATATTTTATAAGCTGTAAGTTCTCAAATTTCAAAAAAAGCCTTGAAGTTTTACCTTGAATAATAAAATATGCAACACATGTGAATTTTTTTAAATATCAAAAAGAATTGCATATTTGCAATAACCTAGATAAGTTTGTCAGATCCTTCAACACAGCCTCTTACTCCGTGTACTGCAGTATGATATATTCCACCAGGAGTCAGGTCGGAAACTGTGTGCTTAGCCATCATTCCCCAAATAAGATATACCTTTGAAAACGTTCTGTTTGACATAAATCTTGCAATGTGTAAAGCTAACTCTGTTGGAATCCACATTAAACTCGAAAAGATGGCTCATCCATCCCTATAAAGTTAAGCTACATAAACTAGACAGCTCTTTCCAAAAAATAAATTATATAAGTGAACATTCCACAAATGTAGGCAAAACAATTACAGTGTTTATGTAAAAACAAGCATAAACACTATGATTGAAGTATTGACATCATAATCTTTGAATTTACTTATTTATAACAGCCTACCATGAAACAGCTCTACAATGAGAAAACCAGGACATTACACATGGGTTTTAACGTAACACAAGACCCTCACTATTTCCAAAATATCTTCCTTAATCAATCATGTATCACTTCCAATAAGGTATTGCTATATTGCAGTTGTGACTTGCAAATACTTAGAGCTGTTAAACATCTATTTATGACATAAACACAATTTTATTACCATCTATCCAGCAGATAGCTAGCTAGTGAATAAAGATGAAAAAGTAAGGGCCTGGCATGGTGGCCTAGTCGCTAAAGTTCTCACCTTGACCATGCTGGGATCCCATATGGGTGCCAGTTGTAATTGCAGCAGCTCCTCTACCCATCCAGCTCTCTGCCTGTGGCCTGGGAAAGCAGTCGAGGACGGCCCAAAGCCTTGGGACCCTGCACCCTCATGGGAGACCTGGAAGAAGTTCCTGGCTTCTGGCTTCGGATCAGCGTAGTACCGACCATTGCTTCACTTGGGGAGTGAATCATTGGACAGAAGATCTTCCTCTCTGTCTCTCCTCCTCTTTGTATATCTCTGTAATAAAAATAAATAAATTTTAAAAAGATGAAAAAACAAGAAGAAACACAGACCCAGGTTAAATGTACTTACAAATGCAATTTTTCTGGTTATATCGGTTTTCAGCCTTTCTACACTGCTACAATTTTTAATCCACTTACTGTAGGAAGTAAGACTGCTCATCATGGAGTTCTCACTGAGATCTCAACTGTCCTAAGAACTACAGACAACAAACTATTACTCTACCAGACTCAGCAGTACGAAGCTGATTTACAATGAATTTACAAAATCCAGGAAAGAGATGATAGTTTTCTGCTTATCAATCCTTGGCTCAAAAAAAAATGTACTATTTATGTCATAATTATATAATACATATGTAAACGTACATATTAAACACATGATATACATGTTAGGTATACACACATATATACATATTAGCTTTGAATTATTTTTTTTAAATTACATAGTATAGATTGAATACCAATGCTTTTTCAAAATTTCACATACTTTTGAGTTCTCTGAATCATTGTCATGAAAGTCTTGTTCTTTAATTATGAGGTTTCATGCTAAAATAGCTATGATCGTGCTGAGCTGGAACACTTTCATGTGTAACAGAATCATAAAATATTATTTATAATATCTCCTTTCTTGTAGTCACTTTTTCATTCTACAAAAAGTGCAATTTTTGCCACTCTCTTTACTTGCAACATATAATTCATGCCCAAAATCAAATTGCTGATGTTGGCTTTATGTCATAAACAGTTACCTTAAATAGCTTTTCATATCCACTTTCATACAAAAGTGATACCAAAAGTGAAAATAAATAGATGCTTTATCAAGTTTAAAAAGGATACAATTACTACAGATTCTTTATTAGTCAAAATCACATAAATTTTCATCTGAAAAAAATGCTTTATAAAAAATGCACTTTAAAATAGCTAAACATTGGGGTCAGTACCTACCATCCACTTTCTCAACTCCATGTAAGCAGAGATTGAAGGAGTCGGAAATCCAAGACTCTCATCTAGTGGAAAACATGATAGCTTTACTGGTTGCCTAGGAGATGGGAAACTAGAATTTCTGCCTATGCCTTACACTCCAGCTAAACAGAGACACACTCTGGGGAGACTATTTGAATATGTCATCATACAACACACATCCTGTTCTGCACCCAGGCCCAATTGTATAGAAAAAAAAATTGGAAACAGAAGAGTAATGAAAAGGTAACTGTAAAATGGTTTGTACATACACCTTTGCCAAGAGATTTCAGTATCTCCTAGGGGTCAGTGTGATCAAAGAGCGTTCAGGTTTGAGTTATTTTACCAACATCCCACCCAGGAAAAAATGGCCTTTGTGTAAGAAGATACCTACACAAAACATCAGTGGGATAGGATGCCAGCAAAAGCAGCTTATAGCCAAGTCTGTTGTATCAAAAAGGTGGACAGCAAGAATAATGTCTTGGGTTCTCGACAAAACTCACCCATAGGCCTCAAGAGAGTGCCAATATTTGAAGACCTATTAAACCAACTCCACTGAAAGCCAGTTAGTGTTACTTAAGAGAGCAGTAAAAACAAACAAGTGGATGCCCAGCCTAGTGGCCTAGCGGCTAAAGTCCTCACTTTGAAAGCACCAGAATCTCATTTGAGTGCCAGTTCTAATCCCAGCAGCCCTGCTTCCCCTCCAGCTCCCTGATTGTGGCCTAGGAAAGCAGTCGAGGACAACCCAAAGCCTTGGCACCCTGTAACTGTGTAGGAGACCTGGAAGAATTTCCTGGCTTCTGGCTTCGGATCCATGCAGAACCGGCCGTTGAGGTTACTTGGGGAGTGAGTCATCAGACGAAGATCTTCCTCTCTGTATATCTGACTTTGCAATACAAAAAAAAATACATATTAAAAAAACCAAGTGGGCAAACCCCCAAAATAGAAACATGGAATAGACACTCTATTTTATGATCAAGGAATGAACAGTAAGTGTCAGGACTTATGCCAGCCCATTTTTATTATGGCCATGTGAGTCTGTAAAAGCTTTGAGAAGCATCATCAGCTTCAGAAATTTTAAGCAGTGTGATCTGCATGGTTCCAATGCCTTGAAGATTTTTATTCATTTCATGGTACTTACAGTAATCTCTATTTATTACAATATACTTTGTAAAATGGAAATCATGTATAAGTACTAATTTTACAGATTAATCTCATACTTTGAAAAACATGCGTTATTTCTAGACAGGTAAGTTTATCACTGTCTTATCAGATGCGTGTTTTTTCACTGAAGAAAGACAATCATAAGATCTAGAAATCTGTCTAGGCTTTATTGATTCATTAAGTATCACTGACAGTGACCTCGCTTGTCTGACATAACGGAAGATAGGAGAAGTGATTAGAATGCTGAGAACTTCTGGTATGAAAAGGATGGGAGGAAAAACACCGTGCAACAGAGGAATATAATCTTAATGGGGTGCTAAGTTTAGACATACCAACATTCTTCCTAATGCATTACTGAAGGATAAAAGGAAAAGAAATTGTCCATAATGATCTAAAGATAAAATATATGTAAAATTTTTAAAATATAATTAACAGTTCACTTCTCCAGAAAGTATGTGGATGACACATGCATTTAAAAAAAACTGAAAAAGAAAAAAAAAACCTTTTTACTTTCCTCCTTTCAAAGCGGAACATGATGACCTGAGATGATTAAATTTAAATGATGAGAAAAATGATTCCAATTATGCAAGTGCATGTCACTCAGCAAACAGGGTAATGTTGCCTGGTTCATGAAAAATTTAAC
Source organism: Ochotona curzoniae (assembly GCF_017591425.1). Lineage (NCBI taxonomy): Eukaryota > Metazoa > Chordata > Mammalia > Lagomorpha > Ochotonidae > Ochotona > Ochotona curzoniae. The sequence goes on from NW_024464920.1 coordinate 20,689,023, forward strand.
AAATAATCTTACTTCTTGAGAAAGACTCAGGTAACTGATAGTGATAAAATATTGTGGGTAACAATGTGAATCATAAAAATTAACATGCTGTTCTGAGATTACTTTCACTTAAGAAATGTATTCCTATTGATACGGCAAGAAGTTATTGCATTATATATATAAGTGTGTGTGCATACAAATATATTTCGCAATAAATAACTTTTAAACCTTAGTTAAATCTGTGCAAGAATGAAACCATTTGACATTTGTATTGATACATAGAATTAGGACAGATAGGACTAGAATATGGATATTTTATGATCAACATTAACCATGTCTGATGTTTCCTTACAGAATACCTCTATTGAACATAGGAATGAATTGAGTCATGCTGGATGGGATGGGATTTTCATTCATGATTTATTATTCAGCATCCCCCTATCATTGCATGACATTTCCCAGTGATAGAATACTAACTCCTGACTTTCTGACCTTACTGTTGTAGGATATCTTCTCATCTTTTCTGTGAGTCTGAATCCTGCCTGTTACCAAAAGCTCAATTCAAGTTCCATCCTTTGCTGATGACTATGCTTGCATTGGCCTCTCCCTTCTTAGCCACCTCAAACATACATGGGAACACAGGCTATGTAAAACTTTATTTTTATCAAACGTTTATTGAATAGCTGCTGAAGGGCAAGCATTATTTTAGGTATTATGGAATCTGTGGTAACAGGCATGAACAAGATGTCTTTGCAGAGAATCTGAATTGCAATGCTAACACCTGATCATCAGAAGCTAAATAATGAATGAGAAAACTCAGCTGAATCACAGGGTGACCAGATAAATTCAAGTTGGATCATCCTGGGAAGTGAGGAAATCTTATCTACACGGTAAACTTGAAGACAGGAAAAAGTGAATCAAGACCTAAGGCAAAGGTGTCCATGAAAGATGAATGCCCTGCAATGAGGACTGTTGGCATGTAAGAGGAATATCAAGAGAAGCATACATGACAGAATTCTACTAATCAAGCAGACTGGACAGTCAGAGAAAAACCCAATCAGGAGAGATTTGGAGGATTGTAGTAAAGTTTCAATTGTACCTAAAGGGCAATAGAAATCTACAGAATGGTTTTCAACCAGTGTCAGGTGATTTTAAGAATAGACACAGAGGGACCAGGTCAGAGGGGAGATGCTATTTCATCTGTTCCCCAGGCTGGTGGTGTCAGTAAGAACAGGCAAATGGATCTGATAGAAAAACACGATCATATTCAGGATCTGGTTTCAAGGTAGAAATGAAAAGCCAGCCAATAGGTTGTGGATAAAGGAACAGGATGAATCAGAGAACAGACCAAGTGATTGCACACAAGTGTCCTTTCCAAGATGAGAAGCAGGGAGGAGTTGGAAATGGGGTCACAAGGAAAGAGGGCCTTGTAAGCTAAATACAGACCTTCATAAGCATAAAAAACAACATATTTCACTTTTTTTAAGATTTATTTTATTTTTATTGGTAAGGCTGATATACAGAGAGGAGAGACAGAGAGGAAGATCTTCTGTCCAGTGATTCACTCCCCAAGTGAGCGCAACGGTCAATACTATGCCAATCCAAAGCCAGGAGCCTCTTCCCGGTCTCCCACGTGGGTGCAGGGTCCCAAAGCTTTGGGCTGTCCTCGACTGCTTTCCCAGGCCACAGGCAAGGAGCTGGATGTGAAGTGGAGCTGCTGGGATGAGAACCAGTGCCCATATTGGATCCCGGGCGTGTTCAAGGTGAGGACTTTAGCTGCTAGGCCACCAAGCCGGGCCCCATATTTCACTTTTAATGAAAAGCTCTCTAATCATAATGTGGTAAGGGGGAGGGCAAGGAGAAATTCATGATGAAGTTATACTACCTCAATTGTACAATGTGAAACATAATAATGCAGGGTGGAGAAGAGGACTCTAATAACTCAATCAGGGCCTTGCACGATAGCGTAGCACTTGAAGTCTTCGCCTTGAACACACCGGGATCCCATACAGATGCTGGCTCTAATTCCAGCTGCTCCACTTCCCATGCAGCTCCCTGTCTGTGGTCTGGGAATGCAGTCAAGGACGGCCCAAAGCCTTGGGACTCTGCACCCTCATGGGAGACCTGGAAGAAGCTCCTGGCTTCAGATTGGCTCAGTTCCAACTGTTGTGACTGCTTGGGGAGTGAACCATCGGATGGAAGATCTTCCTGTCTCTTCTCTGTATATCCACCTTTCCAATAAAAATAAATCTTTTTAAAAAAATTCAATCATACATCTACCAAAATATTCTCTCACTCCTATGCATGAAAGCAGATGAAATGTCTACTTTGTGAAACTCACTTACTAGACCGTTTGCGCAATACATTGTACCACTGAAATCTTCCAACAAGCTCACAGAATACTAATAATAATCTGCTTTTGACAGATGAACAGGACCCAACAGGATAAAAACTATCCCATGGACTTATTGTAAGAAAGAAGCAGAAATTCAAAGCAAAAAAAATCCAGGACCATGATTTCATCATACTGCCTAACATAACTTCTAACATTACAGATCAATTCAACAAAAACATACATCCAAGTTGCATAGGATGAAATGGCTAGCACCTGAGGTTTGGAAGGAAGAAAACTGCTTTATTCAGTGGAGAGCAGTTTTCTAACTACACTTAAGGAAAATAAAAAAGTTCCTCAAATGTATTACATAGAGTTGTTTGCACTTGGATATCAGTAAGAATACAAGATATTACATTACAAGTAACATGGAAAAAGTTAAAGAGAAGTCTCATAACAGCTCTGTGTAATAAATTGTCATTCCCTGCTGATGATCGGACAGACCTCAAGGAAGAAGGGAGATTTCAGCTAAACATTGATGTGCTAATTTCACCATTCTTCTACTTCATCATTGACTCCAGGTGCCCATTGTCACCCAGTGTGATAGTCACTTGTCACATGTGATTACTGAGAAGTACAGATGTGTTCAGCCAGACTTAACATGTGTTTGAAAATACATAACGGAATTTGGAGGGACATTTAATAAAGTACCACCAAATATTTTATTGATTTTGTTATGATTACATGTTCATGATTTAGCATATTGGAATAAGAATTGGGTTGCTAAATTTACTTCATTTGTCCCTTTTTACAATGGCTCTTCCAGAAACTTTAAGTATCACGTGACTCTTCATCATTGGTGCATTTATATTTCTATTGGGCAGTACTGATCTACAGCCTAGATAAACTCAGAGTTCATATGAACCAGCTGAAAGCTATAAAAAATGGGAATGGCAAGCTTCCATAAATATTCTATAGCAACTACCTGTTATTTTTTTCCCCTGAACCACACTGAATTCTTTTAGTTCTTCAACATACAAGCCAATGTTTATTTTCATGCTCAGAAGAGATTATTCTTCAGGCCCATTACAGTTCCGAGATTCTTTTCAAGGATATAAATCTCTTTGCACTCCCAGTCTCATGAAAAGATAGCCAGCAACCTAACAGCTTCAGAGGATTACTAAGTAGAACAAATATTTGGTGTTTAAATGAATTTCAGTTTTGCACTAAGAAATGTTCCTTATCTTTTGAATTTTCAAAATATGAGATAAAACAAGGATTTCTGAGTTTTAAAGAAAATATTATCAAGATTAATTACCAGAATATTGTACCTAAGTTTATCACTCACTAAAACATTAACTCTTCATTTGAAAAAAGGAAACAAAATTGACTGAAAGTAACATGAACTAACTTAGTACGAACACAAGCTCACAGGTCTAACTTCTCGTACACAGAATCCAGTGGCCTTAGGATGTACACAGACCACACTTCTGTTAGAACTTCCAGGCCATTTGGGGATTTTGCAGACACTAAAGAGACAGTGAGACAGTGGCAGGAACTGACAACAGCAGTAGAGGAATGGACAACGCTTGGTAATGGAAGATTTCATTTACTAGATACCGCCTTCTGAAATTCACCTCGGTGAATCAGCCAGACATTTTATACATAGAATCCTGTTTCCTTTTGGTTTCAGAGAAAGAGATAGGCTATCATGAGACTTGATCTTCCCACCCCGAGTGTTTTTTTTTTTTGAGCTGCTATTTTAGTACTTCTCTCATGTCTTCAGTTTTGCTAAAAATGCAAGCACCCTAAGAAGTGTTGAAGGAGCTGAGTTTTTTAATGAATGAAACCGTTGCTGTGTAAGAAATCATTTAGCATAGTCTGAAGCACACACAATATCCACCATTACTTAAAACATAAAATCCCTTGTGACTTAACTCTTCTAATTTAAAAGGCCAGATAATTAAAGCTATGTAAAAAGATATCAACTCCATTTTCTTATGTTTGAATCTGGAAGCATGTGTATTCCAATCATAATAATCACATTCTTCCTCCTCAAGAATCTAAGGGGAGATTATCTTTCTCTGTGGCTGGTATTACATTATCTGCGCTGGGAGCTGTCTATGGCATTATTCTCATCACATGGATATTTAGCAGAGAAAAACTCGGTGTGTCAGAAAAAGGTACATGAGTGAACAGAGTGATAAAAAGAAAATAATCCTTAGGTTCTAAATAGAGTTACAGCATCAGATTCCAGTTCTCCTTAACATCTAGCATCTAGTTGCATTCTTGTTCTTACTCTTCACAAGGTATTTTTACATTGGTATTTATTTTCAAAAAAAAATTTATTTATTTGCAAGCAAGGGTTATAGAGCCAGGGATAGATCGATCTTGTTCACTCTATCCAAACGGCTACACTGGACAGGGCTGGCTCAGGCCAAAGCCAGGAGTTTCATCCTGGCTCCCACATGGGTGCAGGGGCTCAAGCACTTGTCATCCTCTGTTGATTTCCCATGCACATCAGCAGGGAGCTAGATTGGAAGTGGACCAGCTGGCACTCAAATTGGCACCAATATGAGATGCTGTCACTGCAAATGGTGGCTGAAGCCACTGTGTCACAGCACTAGCCAGTGATTTTTCTTTATTTGCTGAAGTCATTTCAGTAAGTCATTTCAATTGCTTAAGCTATTTTATGCTTTTGTTATTTGCATCTAAATTTGCCATTTACTACCATTACCAAAGTATGGAATAATGTTTGCCACATAGAAAGCACAGCAGCTTTGTATTAAAAGCATATTCTTTCTGAAAACCACCTGATGTAAGGTGGATATCACATGTAATTTAAACTATGTTAAATTATATTAATAATGAAAAGCAATGAAAATGTATACACATATCTTACAAATAATACAGTCAGAACATGACTCCTCTACACTTCTTCTGAATGCATTACCTGGGCTAGAGACATACACATAACAATCCATGGGACAGGATGAAAGAGGCATCATGCAGCTTGAACTTCTGGAATCTGTTCTGGTTAGTGCCTGCCACAAAGCGTTCTCCTCCAGCTTCTATAGCATTTCCATGCTCTTATTTGCTTCTTTTGGTATTGTGCTCATGTTTATCTCCACTGAAAACCAAACCCTTTGATAACCAAGTATCAACTTTCACACATGCTTGAACACCATGCATCAAAACTCTAATGAGTAAAGTATCACATGAGGATGAATCATGTTATTAAAGGAATGCTACAATTCCTCAAAGCGTTAATGTAGAGTCAAAGACAGAAGTGAGGCAAAGATGTCAACAAGCATCAAGACTGAAGGAAAGCAGCACCTCTCTACCTGGAACTTTCCAAAGCCTTGCACCAGGCACTCCAGTACAGAGTCACCGTATTCTGTTCCTGACCCCAGCCTGGCAGTTCTGATGGCTGGGCTCAACCTAAAACAGTGAAATAAGATACTGGAATTACATGCACATATAGACATACACTTTAAAAATGCATTAGGTTATCTGTGATGGGCTAATTACTTTAGTTTTGAAGCATACTAATATAAGAGGATATCAAGTTTTTTCCCAATGTCAGATCTTTATGACCTTGTAGAAGATATTTGTCCCATATGAATAATGTTTCTACTGAAATATAAGGTTAACAAGTTTAAAGAAATGTGATTTTAAGTCTGTTATTGGATATGAATTTCTAAAGTGCTCTAAGCCTGAGTTTCAACATTTATAAAACATGTGATTAATGTCATCTCATTGGGATTGATAAAGTGTGTCATTCAGCATCTTACACGATAGAAAGCACTAGAGATGCTTTCGAAAGTACCTGACAAGGCATGCTTGATAATGTCAGCGATGATGATTACAATGCTGATGTGACAATTAGGATGATGCAGTGCAAATCTAAGCAATAACTAAGCATGTGTTGATACCCAAAATATGAGCTTCAGTTTTAGAAATAAAATCTGTGGTGCAGGTTTAACAAAACAGTTGAGACAATTCTCAGGATGTCTGCATCTGGTACTGAAGCTCCTGGTGTCTGCATTGGCTCCTCTGCTACTAGGCAGCTTCCTGTTGATGTGCATCCAGGGAGACAGTGGGTGATGAGTCCCTGCCATCTACACAGCAAAGCTGGATTGTGTTCTGGACTCTTGGCTCCACCTGGTACAGCTCAGGCTGCTGTGGGCATTTGAGATTGATATAGAAGATGAAGGCACTCGCTCTTTCTCTACTTCATCTGTGTCCCACTGTCTTTCTGCCTTGCAAGTTAAGTAAAAGCAAACAGAAATTTAAATGAAACTTTGCCTCATGTGTTTCTAACACTTCTCAGGAAGGTTCTTATTAGAAGAAACAAAGTATCTTCTCTGCTTTAGAGTAGATGCCTAGGTTAAAATGTCACCATCAATAATGAGTTACAATCATCCTGGAGACTTAACCAACATGATAGGTAGCTAGTAACATTTCAAAACTGTAACTTCAGCCATACCATGCTGGTGTGTAATAACCACTCATGTTTTGGTGTGTGATAACCACTCAAGTTTTTAAGTCAGCTTTCCAGGAACTGATCTGACCAGTGCTCCATTGTTAACTGTCTTCCTTTGCATCACACTGCAACATCTGGTATTGGTCCTCTTGGCTTAACTCTTAGGGTACTGCTACTAAGGGCACTTTCACAGGTTCTACTTCATGTTTACAGTAAGCACATAGCTACTTGAGGCTAATAAGGTCCAAAGAGAACCACAGAACCCAACTAATGTAATAAAAATTGCCAGTTGCCTTTTCATCATACAAAGCTTCCCATAGCTTCAGAGTATTTTATATTTTGACAACATCACATTAAATTTAATAATGTGAAGTTTTTAAACATATGCAGGAATAATTATTTTCATTTTCTATGTGAAAACCTAATTATTTTGCCCAAGGTCACATCTAAAATGCAACAGAGGCAAGAATATAACTCAGACATGCTCTATGATGGCAGAGTGCTCCTTTGCTACATGCATGTCATAAACCACCTCATGCTTAATTAGATGCTGACTTCCAGCAGCAAGCACCTTTTAGCCTGTGTGAAATTAATTAAATATAAAATGAACTTACAAGTGCTGGCCATGAGGATGGCATAAGGGCTTCATTTTTAGTCCCTTCGAAGTCATAACACTAATTAAAAGGCTAAACCCCAAGAAACATTATTGAATGTCAATATCCTACACATTAGAAAAAAGTCATACTACATCTTTTAGCTCAAAAACCTCTGGAAAACTCCATATTATCACACAATCTGCAGAAATACTTATATATGTTTTTATTATCTATCCTGGAAATATTTCAGTATATTTAGGCACAGACAACTAGTTAGAAGTCAACTTCCTATACAGAACACTTCCATTTAATTCAAAAATATTTAATGTATACATATAAATATCTTGCTAGCTCAAATTGTGCATTACTATTCATTTTTTAAAAATCTGTGGTAGTGCATTATTTGTTCAAATTATACTGCAAGTCTAGAGTTATCTTAACTTTGTAGAAAAAAACAGAGCATGTTTTGCTTCATTCTACAACATGATTTCTTTCTAATATCCTCATACTTGTCTGTGGGAGACAGGGAAACTTCAATAAAATACCTAAAGATATTGAAACAATGCATCCATCCTGAAGACTTGTAGCTAACAGTAACTTCATAAGAGTCTCCACAATAATTCATAAATACAGCTGCATTTGGGGTTGGATCATCTAAACATGGACAGGGAAACAACCTTTTTTACAGCAGGAATGACCTGTAAAAACCCTGAAACATCCTCAGAATTTGACCTTCTATTGACCTGCTAGATATAAGAAGTCAAAAGCAAAAGAGAAACCTTAAAATAAAAAATAAAGCAATAATCATTTTAAATTTTGAACTAAAGATAACATGGGTCCCAGCACTACTGTGCCCCAAACTTCCCTTGCCAGTACAATGCAGGATGTAGCATCTACTCTGGTCTTCATACAACCATGAGCACCAGAAATGCTGAATTATTTTCCAGGTTCATCCCAAATAAGTACCAAACAGTATGACAAGGTTTCTGAGCAGGAAAATTAACTGCAATATGAATATAAAATACCAGTTAATGAGTAAAATAGTAAATAATGTACATTGTGTTTTCTTTAAAAATTCTTCTATGTATAGACAAGGAACAAAATTGCTAAGATATTTCCCATTAACTTTTTCTTTTTCATTATATGTTAATACTGGATACAACCGGGGTCTGAATACAATAAAGAATGTTCTCTCAGAATCAGTGTCTAAAATGAATAACACAGTTATTTTAGAATAACTAACATTTTTACTCCACTAGATATGACAGCTTGTACATTTTAAACACATTTTGTGTGAGTACCATGGAATGGATTACCATCTGCTACGGGGAGTACACTCCCTGCACTGGGAATGTGGCAATGCATTGTCTGTCGAACTGAACAATGAAAACATCAGATCACAAAAAGGAGAATCTGACCAGACCTCCACACAGTTGGCAACCCTATCTAAGCAATACACACACAAACGATGTAGTAATAGCCCAACTAAAGGAAACAAAGATATAAGAGAGGCTATTGTTAAAGAAAAAATATGAACCATGCCATTTTCCCCATGAGATCCAAGTAAATATTTGCATGTTAAAGTTATCCCTAAAAGGCTTACACAGTCTGTACCTGGTTTTCATTTATGACAGCAGTACTATTTTTACGCCAATCTTTCTCAGTCTAGAAAGTATGCACGTTGCAGCAAGATCTATGTTAGACAATGCTACTGCTTCTTGAACTGCCTTCTGGACCTGTCAATCCAACGGAACACATTACGTAGTGTTCATTTAAGGAAAGCCCCCCAATCGAGCACAAGTGGGAAAGCTTGGGGATTATTTAGTTCCACTACTATCTAATGTAGGAATGCAGCAGTGTTGGTTTCAGCATGAAAGAGTCAAGTTTAATTCCCCCCAGAGCTCCTTATAACGTACCATGAAAGCAGCAGCGCAGTTAATGCATGTGATTTCACAATGCTTAAAATTCCCATCAGCTCTAGTCCAGAGCATTTCTACAGCAGCGTCTGGAACTTTGCCTTCATGGATATTCAACTGTACCTCCAACTCTACCCAGGCACAAAATACACTTTAATGTCATTTTGCAAGTCTTCAAACTGGGCTTTTTTTTCTTTTTAATTTATCCCTTTAGAGAGAATATAAAAACAATGTGAATAAAGAACACTGATGTTTGTTAATGAATGCATTCCATTATTTTAATTGATAAAGTTATTTGTACATCAACTGGTACTTTATAAAATATGATAACCCATTTTAACACTTATTGCTAGTACAAATGCCATTTCATGTAGCTAGTTTCTATGTTGAAATAAAAACTGCACAGGACAAATTCAATTCATAGAAGCAAATATACAATATTCAAAGGACTATTCAAAGTTTCCTGAAACTATCATCATAAGCTGAAAAGATAACAGAGAAGAAATATGAATTCTAGAAAAGTTAGAAAGATAATATTCTTTGTACCAAATATTTGCTGGGCCAAAAAATAGCAGGCATCTAATAACACCTAACGTGGGATGCATTTTTGCCATATTAAAGATCCTATCAAGCATAAAGGAACAAAATTATTCTAGAAAATAGGGAAAAAACAGTAACTTTAAATCATGATCTTCTAAACCAATTTATAATGCTGACTGATGTAACAAAGTTGATGCATTTAAATAACCAAGCATATTTTTTAGATTTTTAAAGACAACTGTCCAACAGAAATCTTGCTGTCCGTGATGATTCATAGCACAGGAAAGACAGGCAGAGCATACATACCAAAAAGTGTGCAAAAATTGTAAAATATTAATTTGTACTAGGATGATCATAAATATGCTAAAATGCAGTTCCACACAGCTGGTCCTCCATATCCTTTGATTTTGCATTTGACAAGTCAACCAATCATGGATTGAAAAAACTCAGCAAAGAAGTGCCTGCATTGAACATACACACATACTTTTTAAAACATTATTTCCTGAACAACAGAGCATAACTGCTACTTTTTACATGGTATTAGGCATTTTGAGACATCTTTTAAAAAGTTTATGGGAATATGTACCATGGAAAATAAAACTGATTCAGCCATTTGCAGAACCAAAATAAAACAACATTTTAACTTCACTTTTCCAAGAGCATTGTGTAGTACAATGGTATAATAAACCTAGAGTTTAAACATATAGCTGACAGCACACTGTTCATATGCAGTTATTGTGCCATTTCATTTAAGAAGTCGGATCACCTGTGGACTTTGGTACCTCCAGAAGGACCTGGAGCCAGTCCCACACGCATCACAAGTATAAGTATACTGTGTTATCTCTTTGGTAGTCTTTTATGAGAAACATTAAGCAAAGGTTATGATTTGAGGGGGAAAAACAGGACGATGCAAAAGCACATGTGAAGATACTGAGCAAGTTATAACAGGGACTCCAAGTGATTTTTGTCTGACATTCATTCCTACACCTACCATTCAGAGGCTTTACATGGAGCAGCTGTATCCAAAATGCTCAAAATAACACTTGTAAAATTGTAAATCAATATAAAACTTTAAAATGTAGTTATTGGCATAAAAAGATATATATGAACAAAACTAAAAACTCAAAATCCAGTAAAAAAAAAAAAAGTGCAAGAGTTCTTCATAGTCAAACAAGAGTCTGATATGCTAATATGCTATGCTTTGAAACATTATCAGAACACTTAGACTCAAAGGACGTAATCCAGTGTTGGTAATATGCCCAAAATTAGTCACAGTCCTCATTTCTGCATTAAATCATTCTGGTTTAAAATGCAAGTGTGCGTTTTTTAACAGACTTACACATTCTTCACCTGTCAATATTACAAATGTTTAGCTCCACCTAAAAACATAGACAATGAAAGGTTCAACTTACTATAGAGACATCGAAAATTATTTTATAAGATCCTTAAGAATGATCACCTGAAAATAAATGTAGACTACTATTTTGAAATGGTTTACAAAACCAGAAACAAGTCTTAAAATCTCCATATGTTTTTACTGCAGGCATAGAACACAGGGTACCTAACTTAGTCCCTCTGAGGACAGAAATAAAGCAATTATTTTTGTGCTTTTTTGTTCAATTGTTCAATTTTGTTATTTCCTTGCATTTTCAGAGAATGGTCCTTGGGGTCAGGATTGTGATGCAGCAAGTCCAGCAGCCTGCCACGCTGGCGTCCTCTAAGAGTACCAGTTCAAGTTCCTGCTGCTCCACTTGCAATCCGGCGTCCTACTCATGCACCTGGGAAAGCAGCAGAAGCCCCACATACCTGGTTCCCTGCACCCTCATGGGAGACACCCGGGAGGCCACACACTCCTGGCTTTGCCCTTCTTCAGCCCTGACCATTGAGGCCATTTGCAATGTGAACCAGAGGATGGGAGATGTGTGTATGTGTGTGTGTGTGTGTCTCTCTCCATAACTCTTCCTAATAAACTAAATAAATCAAGAAAACACCACCACCAACAACAACAAAAACGCTGTGGGACTCAGCCCACCACTACTGGCAGTTGTGCCAAACTTTCATGCTTTAATTTTTTTTAAAGCATGGTTACTTTTGACCTTACCTGAATTACAATGTGCAAATGGTCAAACATTCAGAAACTGGGAATTTGAGCAAATAATTACATGGGTACTGTAACTTTCACTTTGGAAAACAATCCAGAGAGGTTTGATTTCTGAAACATATTTTCAGCGTTTTGGAAATTCTCAAGCATTTCTCTGTATTTTGCATGGCAGATATGACACTCCTAAATGCTGGTATACTTGACATATGTTTGTAATGTCACAGAAATAAAGTGCATATTCTGACAGACAATAGATACATGGATTTTAGAAATATTTAATTTTTATTTCTTATTTTCAATAGTCTCAAAGGAAAGAACTGATATTTTCCCCATTTTCCCCTCTTTATGCATTTAAAAATTCAGTACTCAAATAACAAATAAAAATGCCATTTTGGGGGCAGGCCCAGTGGAATAACAAGCTAATCTTCTTCCTCCAGTGTTAGCATCCCATATGGACACTGGCCCAGGTGCTAGCTGCTCCACCTCTGATCTAGCTTCCTGCTTATGGCCCAGGAAGGCAGCAGAGGATGGCCCACTTGCTTGAGCTCCTGTGCCCATGTGGGAAAACTGGGAAGGAGCTCCTGGTTCCTGGCTTTGGATTGGCTCAGCTCCAGTTGTTGGGGCCATTTGCTGAGTGAACCAGCAGATGGAAGAACTCTGTCTCTCCTTCTCTTGGCTTTTAATTTAAAGAATTTGCAAACTTAGAAATGAATAACTAGAATCTCAATTGGTCAAAATTAAAATAGTAATGTGAATAAAATGGTATTTAAAACAGTCAAGAAAATTGTCTTCTAGCAAATATCACTGAGGAAGAAATTCCAGACTTGACTCTTGTCTAAGTCTTGTGAGTTAGTACACATTTGCCAGAATGAGTGTGGATGAAGAGAAATAACACTGAAAGAATTCCAGACAAAGAGGAAAGCGTAAGGCACAGAAATCAAAAAGGCAGCAGCGTGTTTAAAGAATACCTAGCTTATTCACCTCTTCACTAACAGATTTCCTTGGGAAGCTATATTCCAATTGTGCCTTGGTTTCCTCCTGCCTCTTACAATGAGAAAGAAACTGCTGTTCACAGTGCATGTCCACTAGGATGGTCAAATAACAGGTACCCAGGATATAAAACATGGGGTGTTCAAATGAGCCCAGGCATGCAAGGCTCATTCTGAGACTGGATATTACTGCAAGGGGTAAGTCAGACCCATCCTGTAAGCAATGGAGACTTCGAGCAAGTCTGGATTTACAGCAGCAGAGTTCTAGCAATAGCTGGCAGAAAGGACTCATCTCCGTTTTACATTCTCCCTGACCTCTCTGATGGGACTTCAACCCTCTGGTGTTTTTTAGAACAGCTACGAAATTTTACAGCTTCCACTCATATTGTTTTTGTCTCAGGTCAATTTTAATTTCAGTTCTATTTGTGAATTATTAGGATGCTAGGAAGTACCTCCTTAAGTCTGCTTTGCTTCCAAGCAGATATCTTCTACACTTTACGAAAGAACATTTTTTGCCTCCAGAGAGTAAGTAGATGCCCTTGCTATTCCTTTATATTAGCTGCATCTGGTTTAAGGCAACGGAAGTTGGACGAAGTTGCTGTTAAATATTTGATAGTGTTATTCTTATTCTACCACTTTCGGCAGAGCTGGTAATATGATGAATTTCCACACACACTTGTGGTCGTCTTGTAGAACCAAATCAGTGCACTATCTCCATAACTCAGCTATAGTGTGAATGTCTTGGTAGGATGAGAAAGTGTTCAGTAAACAAAAACAAATCTCATGGAGCATACTACTGAGTTTCAATGCACTTTCACAATCATTTTTCTTACCTGGTTATGTTATCACTAGCGTTTTTCCTGGGTTACCTCTTGAATTTCATACAGTTCTCTTAAATTACAATGGTTTTGTTTTAACTGTGACTTTTCTAAAGCCAGAGTTGACAACACATGGGCAACCAATCCATTTGAAGCTGTGGGCCTTCATCTGTGAACATTTCCAAGTATGCTTTGAGCAATAGGTAAAAAATATACAGCAGGCAAACCAGTGACAAATGGATTCATGGAAATAATTCACTTTCCTATTCTTGGATACTGAAGATATTTTCAAACAGGCGCTGTCTAATTCGGATTCTATAGCAATCAAAGCCAATGGCATCCCCTGCAGTGGATATGTATGAGTTTCCCAGTAATTTCATTTGTCCTGAAAAGTGGGAAAACTAGTATTTAACACATAGCATGTTAAAGCATACAATCACCAAGGCTGTGACTGTATGGAATAGGATAAAGCTTCACCTGGTTTCTAATGTATATCTGAACATTGGAAAAACAACACAGGGAAAGGCTGTGTTAAAGTGAGGTACAGCATTGTACTGATCTTCAACAGGCTTATACTTCTGTGAATGTGACCTCTCCCTTGTCTGATTCCAGTAGAGGAAAAGACCCAGAAATCTGGATATGGTTTATTCTTCTAAATAAAAATCATATAGGCAATGGAAAGGGATGTATAGTAACTGTATAATAGACATGATCTTATCCAGATGTGAAGATACAATGCAGTATGCATCTCTATTTCCAAATCAAACATAAATTCCCAATTCAATTGTTAAATACATCCTGACAATAGGATGCTGGACTCTTTGCCATTGCACATTTCTAATATGTCAGGATATACTTAGCTAGCAGATGGAATTATAACTGTTTATGAGGGACTGTACTATTGTAATGATATAGGGGAAATCGGGAGGGGGGTGGAATTTGGAGAGGAATGAAGGGGAAATCCCAGAGCCTATGGAACTGTATCATCTAATATATTTTTTTAAAAATAAATTACATTAACCTCAGAAGCCAAGCAGGATTACTATCAACCCGATTTTTAGAGAAAGGAAAACAGAGATTCAAAAAAGCTGAGTGATCTTGCAAAAGAAATAAGCCTAAAGACACAGCACAGGGTTCTAACGCAGGCACTGTGGCTTCAAGGGCCATGCACATGACAAAGCTTAACACGGGCAATGTGACCTCAAGGTCTATGCACATGGCACAGCATTCTAACCCAGGCAATGCAGCTAGAAGGGCCACACACATGGGGCAGGGTTCTAACACAGGCATGGTGGCCTCAAGGCTCATGCACAGGAACACTGCTTTTTCCCCAAGGTCAGAAAGCACAATCACAGCTGAAGATCAGGTTTTACTGATTATTTACAGGGCAAAGGTATAGTTAGTTTTAAAAGGTAATGGGAAATAAATACATATGTGTTTTTTTTTTCCTACATACTTTCAATGTCTTGAATTTTTAGTGAAATAGCATTGATCTTGGGATGATAATAGGATATTTTCTACATTCATACTGCAAATACTTGGTAGAGCTCAGAAAAACCATTTCTCCTCTGTACATGTCAGATCTTTTGTTCCAACAATATGCATTTAGTGGATTGTTCTATAAAAATAATTCATTCTCACTATGTCTTGGTTGTTCTTTGCAGTTACCTTCAAATTTCAGTTATTTTTAGTTGTTTTCTTAGGGAAACACTCAAAGTTAGTCTTTGCACAGTAAAGAGAAAGAAACAGTAGTGGTTGACTAGAGATCTTACTGTAATTCAATATTTTATACCATCTCATTGATTTGGCAGTTAGACCCCATTGTTACCTAGAATGCCTATGAAGGACAATTATCTCTTGTTTGGTGTCACCAACCGCCAGTCAATTCCTCAATTCAAAGCCCAAGGTTTCTTCCATTCTCCAGGAGTCCAGTATAAAGTCTGTCTCTGCCACCCCCTTTCTCCACTGTCCCCGCCCTTATCAACCAGCTCTTTTGCCCAAGTTCCCACTCCCTTGCTTGCAGGCTTAACCATTTACAACTCCTTCTGCACACATAGCGAGAAGGAGAACTTTGAAACGCAGGCTAGATGTAGGTCATTCTCCTGCACAGGACCCTCCAGGGCTTCCCATGTTTCTCAATCCAGACTCCCAAGCCTGGCCTGTCACAGCTATGGGATCTCACCCATGGGGATCTCTCCACACGCATTTCTTTTCACCATTTTCCCTTCTAGTTAAAAACATCACATTCTGTTCCCTTTTTTGTCAAATGCCCTTTTTCTGCTGCCTTATGTTTGCATTCCTGCCTGAAGGACTTTTCCCTATCTGTTCCCAAGATGGCTCAAGCCTCTATTTCAATGTAGTGCCTTCTACGACTGTCTTTCGCAGTGGATCTGCCATCCTTGTTCAATTATTCTCTACCACATCACTTTCCCTTTATCTCTGACATTTATGGCAGTCCACAAGGCGGTTCCATTTGTTTTCCCCTCTAACAAATGCTCAATCATCCTATTTAATAAATACAACTTGGGAAAGAACATGGGAACTTTTAATTTGGCCTCAAAACCTTTATTTCATTAACATTCATCCAATATGCCATCAAACAAGGTCATGTATTTGTGAATATATATATATATTAAAAGATTTGTTTATTTATTGGAAAGGCAGATATACAGAGAGGAGGAGAGACAGAGAGGAAGATCTTCCGTCCGATGATTCACTCCCCATGTGAGCACAACGGCCGGATGCTATGCGGATCCAAAGCCAGGATCCAGGAGCCTCTTCCGGGTATCCCACACAGGCACAGGGTCCCAAAGCTTTGGGCCATCCTCAACTGCTTTCCCAGGCCACAGGCAGGGAGCTGGATGGGAAGTGGAGCTGCTGGGATTAGAACCGGAACCCATATGGGATCCCGGGCGTGTTCAAGGCGAGGACTTTAGCTGCTAGGCCACACCACTGGGCCCTTGTGAATATATTAATTGCAACTGCCAATCATTATTCTAACTACTCACATTTATTTATTCAAACAGTTGTTTTCAGGGTAATGCCATAAAATGTATAGTATGACTTTTCTCATCTTTTACAAAATAGAGAAATTGAGTATAAACAGGCTAACTGTAGTGCCCAGAGTTTCTCTAATAATAGGACCAAGATTTAAGCCTCAGGACCATGGTTCCATGGTCAAGTTCCTAATCAAAGAAAAATGCTGCCTTTAGGCAAGCACCAAGTTTTGTCGGAAAATAAAGTGCCATATTATTCCAGTCTTAAGGACACTGCACCCATGTGGAAGTCCTGGAGGAAATTCCCAGCTCTTTCTTTTGGATCAGCCCAGCACTAGCCATTGCAGTCATTTGGAGAGTGATCCAGCAAACAAAAGATTTGTCTCTCCTTCTGTCTGTAAATCTCCAAATAAAAATAAATGTATCTTTTATTTTAAAAAGTTCCATCAGAGTAGCATGCCCATTATTGAGATTATCTGTACCTACTAGCACTAGTTACTCTTCTAAGTATGTGGAGCCTCAGAAAACTGCAGAATGTATTTATTTCACTTACATTCCAGTGGTGCAACAGACATCAAATAATACAGATAATATAGGTACACATTATACTATTCATCTGGTCTGCAAAAGATATGAGGTTTGCTTAGGGCTGAATAAATCTAGTTTTTATTTTAGTTTTAGAGAGAAATTAGCAGGTTATATTTGTCATTCATGCAGAATATCTGATGCTGATATAATATCTGAAGATCAGTTTAGCATATCTTCCTGTACAGTTTATTTAATACTAGACCTTGTGATTTTTTTGGCTCTATGCAAACCTGTAGGAAGTTTAATATCTTCCTTATAACTTGCTTGTCCACATGTTTCTCTTGAGCTTCTAACAGTTCTCATTACAAAAATAAATCACCAGTTCAGGCCTCTACAGATGGCTACACAACCTCAAATGTCTTAGTTTTCTTTAAACAGTAAAGAATTCACCTTGATTTTTAGCACTCTTTGGTTTGTAGTTACTAAAATTGTACCTTTCATGTGTTTTGAAGTTTGCTTTTTTTTGTCAATACAATTGGACACATTTTAACTTCTCAAGAAGATAGACTGTAGATTGGACCTTTAGTGTATTCATTCTATATCAATTCCACTAACTGCAGCTGCTGATTCAATTGATTATTTATGCAAAATTACTAGAATATGACAAGATAGAACTCTCTGGTAAGAATCTTAGGTTAAACAACTTCAGATCTATGTTCTCAAATATTTGTAAACCTTAAACTATTATAAACATCCACAGCAATGAATAAGCTGACTTAAGAAATGTGATCTAGCAGGTCTGTGATAGTCTTAAAATTGCTTACATAATTTTCTGTGCATACATTTGCATGTTTACAGAAAAGACTTAAGATGTATTCTCAAGACTCCATGATCCCCCAAGACTCTAAGATGGACTATGTCAGCCAATGGAACCTGGAAGGGTTTCCTCATCCTTGAATTGGCAAGATTGACAGCAGTTCAGAATTATCGAAACCATTTAAGCAGAACCTTTGGGAGCACGCTCTAGATCGGGTACCCTGGGATGCTAGCAGGTGGCCGTTCCCCATCCCCCGGTGCTGAGGCAGTTGGGAGGCTGGGTACAACTTTTCCTCTTATTTTACCCCTTCCCCCGATACAAGAGGAAGAAAAATAAAATTTGGAAACAATGCTATTACCCACTTTCCCCTAACCCTTGATCTTTCCTATCCTGATCAATTATGCAACCATCATCAAAAACAAAAACAAAAATAAAATCTAAGACTTCATGAGCCCCTAAATTTCACTAAATAGAATCCACTTCCTACAGCATGTTGAAACCCTTCGTGTTCAGTGCTTAGTTTGCATTTCCCAAACTCTCTCCACTTGTTCCCCTCTAGTGCAATCATACAGATTCATTTGCAGTTTCCCAACACTCAAATGTTACTACCTTCACAAAGCTTTCTCTGGCTTTCCCAGGTTTTGCTAAACCAGCTGCCTCTGCTATGGTGTTGTCTATTCACGCGCTGTTTGCTCCACTTGCAGCATCCTTCTGTCTCCCTACTCCCACCTGCTGGTTAACTCCTACTCTTTCTTCTGCCTACCCCATCACTCAGCCAGGAAGACTTCTTTAACTCTCCTTGTATCCTGATTCTGGGTATACACTCCCAGAGCACCTAAACTCCTAGAAGAGCTGTTATAATCTAGGATTATCACTGCTCACATATTTCATTCGTTAATATTTGAGGCCACAGCAGGTAAGTCTTAATCTTTGCACATCTAGCTCCTACTTCTAAAAAAAAGTAACTAAATAACCGAGCAAATAATAAATGAATAGGAAAAACACTGCTTCAACTTTGAGATTAAAAGAGCACTGGATTGCTAAATTTCAGACATGTATGTCCACTTACGGTCAAAATGCAGAGGAAATGACCCAAAAATTAAATGTGCAGAATCACATTGCACGTTTCCTCTGTCCCAAAACAGGCACATACAATGAAAAATTTTGAGTTGACTTGAAAATTAGTACATTAGTAAGAAATCCTCCTAGTCCCCAAGCCAGATAAAAATGATAACGTCTTCTTAAGATCAAAGAATACAACCAAGCATTTGCCAATTTAAGAATGTTTCAGCTTAGGCAACAGAAAATACCTGCTATCCAGCATCCAATTGAACAGAAAACAAAAACCAGTTTCACTAGGATTTGTGAGACTTAATACTAGTATAGTAAGAATGCTTTTAGAAAAGACTAAATTACATTTATATTGTTTTCAAAACATCTCAACTATTACCAATATTTATTAAATCATCTATGGTTATATATATGCAAATTTTATATTCCTACTTCAATTCCAATGTTTTCAAAGTTCAGCTGGAGAAATATCAAAGGACATTGCACACAAACATGAGAAATACAAAAACACACAGCACACATTAGGGAATATACTGTGAAAGTTGCCCTTAGGCAGCATTTCTTAAAACAGTGCCTTATCTTTGCAAACATATTGTCTTTTACTTAAGGTGATAAACAGTATGATTAATTATATGGTGATTTCTAAATAATTATGTCTCAGACAATAATTTAAATTCCTCCTTGTAGAGGTGAGTGCGGAATGAAATTAAGCTATGCCCAAAAAATCCTAGGCTGAGACTGCCCCCTGGAGGCAAACACTTCACACTGTGTGAAAAAAAAAGATAAAATGAGCAAAACATGAAACCTGTTAGCTCTAGTGCTGATACAGGAAACTGAGTGGTTTACTATTCATTTGAAAATTTAATTACCTTACAGTCATTTGATGATCAATTTATTTACTGGACAAGACTGCAGTAAGGAATGTATCTTCAAAGGATTCTGAGGGCAAAAAATGCAGACAAGAATGTTTACCTAGTATATATAAACTGAAATGAATACAGTATTTAGATTTTGCTTAGAATCATGGTTCAACATTAAAACAACTCAAACATGAGGAGCTGCACCCGTGAAAAGCTAACACAATTAAATTTCAAGAAAACAGCACTTAGAAACACACAGTCTGTATATTTGATGAAAAGGCAACATGCCCCAGTACTCACCGGTCGCAGCTGAAAACAGCTGCTGAAAGAAACTTAGTTCTTCTGCGACCCTGAATAGAAACATCAGATCTCAGGTGTCCACTGCGAGTTGGGTTTTCCAACAAACATCCCTTCCAACTTGTTATCAACATCTAAAATAATTAGAAGACAATGGTAAACACAAGATCTGGAACATCCCAGCTTAACAATATTTCTGTTGGTGTCACACAACTAACTCAGACTTGGGGGTTTGATAATGGTCCTGGGATATCAAAATGTCAAAAATACACTGTATTAATGAGAGGATTTGACACTATGTTCCATTGCTTCTCAGCATCTACCATTATTATTTTTAAATGGTCGCAAAAACTGAATTAACTTTGGACACATTTTGTGCAAGCCACTTGAAGAATCTTCAAAGTGGTCATAGAAAACAGGTGTGACGCCAAATTATGTGAGGATTTCAAAATCTTGGGCTTCAAAATAAAGAGATCTGCTAGTTCCTTTTTTCTACAAACTTTCTGAAGTAGCCTCCTACTCTCACTGGAGAGGACAGGAAAATCTGGAGGAGGGAGTGGGAGATCCTGGCTCTGCCACTTTCCTGGGATTAATCATCCTCTCGAAACTAAAGTTTGCTTGACTACAAAATGGAAATAGCAGACACCTTATTTAATTTTATGAAGAATAAATAAGGAACGGCACAGCGTTGGACACTAGTCACATGTCTTGATTAGTATTTCTACTATTCTTACTACCGAAATAGCACTGAAGCTTTCGAGTAACCCCATGTTAGTAGATTTTAGCCCCATGTTCTATGCCTACTATCTCTCTGCCTCATCAGGTAATGAGCTACCATTCACCTTTATGTGTGTCACCACCACAACTCAGGCTCATTCTGGTAAAGAGATATTTCCTGGCATCAACCCCTGTCATGCAGTGTTAGTGATTTTCCCAATCAATACTTCCAGGTTCATTTTCTTAAACACAGTCCTTATACCTCCCAGCTGTCAGCCTATATTTGTTTCCCTCCCCCAACACCTACACATTTCCCTCGTTCTTTCTTTAGAAGCAACAGCTCAGGAGCTAACATAAGACCATCTGGGTTCCTGCATGGATTTGCTGCTGAACACAGAATGTTTCTCTATCCGATCAACAGTCTTTATGAGTTTTCTCATTTCTATATAGCTACTCTCAGGATTCAGGTAACAAAAGAATAAGGATATGTGCTAAAAATCATTGGTAAAGTGTAAGATAAGTGTCAGAGACTGCAGTTTTAACAGATTTCCATTGCTTTTAAGCTGACGTCTAACCATCTGAGAGAAGTATTTCTGGTGATTCCAAATCTGACACCACCTACCTTTCAACTGAGTTTACATTCATGCCCTAGCAAATTTTCGCCTCCAATCTGCATCATCCTCCTTCCCAAATCTTGAGCTGCACACATGGGTTCATGTCATGTTTTTCTTCCTCGAACTTTGAATGTTTGCCTGTCCTTCCCATGATTCTTCCCCCGCCAACATCCACTGTGCAAATTCAGCGAAGTGTTGGCTGAACTCACCACCAGGTGGGCATTTAAGTCATTATATTTTACTATGCCTTTTTATTCACTTAAAATTTTATTTGTTACTAATTTTCTCCATCGTGAGCCTTACAAAGACAGAGATATATATCTGCTCATCTCCTGTTTTTATGACATAAGAAATTCACGAAAATTATCAAATAACTTACTCTGTACTAAGTGTCAGTCTAGCAAAGGTAATAAGATAAATAAAACTTGGTCACTTCTCTTATAGAATTGATGATTTGTCATAAACCCAAACAAGTAAATAGAGAATTATCATTTTTAATTGTTGAAGATATACATATGCCCAGAGTAGTATGGAAATATCACGAGCCATCCACTAATGTCAACACTAAATATTTGAATATTAGATGTCTTGTAACTCATGTGAACTATGAATATTGGACTTCAAATAGATAAAGCTTCCCATTCATTTACTGCAAAAGTTTAAAATTTCTAAATACATCTAGGGCACAGTTCTGTAAATGCTAATTCATTATTTTTCTAATATTTATTTGAGAGCATTCTAAGTATTGTTCTTCCATTGATAGAAACAATATTTAGTGATAGTCTAATAAACCATTTTCACTTAATCAAATTGTCTCATTGAATTTTTTCCAAAAGGCAATTTTGGTTGTTTCAATACTCTCTATAGCAAAAAAATTTCCTGCTGAAAAAATTGTTTAATGAATGTTAATTAGAAGTTATAAATCCATAATAAATATAGCAGTAATAGATTAAAAGAATAAAATGTGTGCATGTAATATTGATAAATTCCATTCATATTCACAAACATATGGCAACAGAATAGAAAATCTTGAAAATTGGTTGATTCCATTGTATTTTGCTATAAAATAGAGCAATAGCTTTTATTTTGCATAGCTGAAAAGCAATATGTTTTGATAAAATATCCATGGATTTTATTCCTATTTTTATTATTTATCATTGGTTTTTGGCCAATTTACCAATCTTATGGAAACTAAATTTACTCAGCTTTACATAGCACATAAGCATGAGTACTTGTCATAGTTATTAACAGGTTTATAGTGTGCATACAAAACAGGAAGTACAGAGGGATTTTTTTAAAGCATAAACAGAATCCTTGCATAGACAATGAGCACTAGGGAAATAGAGGCTATGTTTATATTGTGATTATTATGCCATCCCAGCATCAACCACAATAAAACCAAGCTGTATCAGTGGGGATTAAAGAGAATTCCCTCCAGACATGCCAAAGAGGTCTTAAAATAACGCATCACAATTTCCTGTAACAAAAGAAAAGAATATGGTCTTAGGTCTTTGACCTAAGATGAGAAAATTTAAATTTTTCTCCTTCATTTTTAATATTCACAAGATGTACAGAACCTAAGAACAACTTACAATGTAGTTGGGCATATTCCACAGCTTATGCCAATCCTGGAAGTTATTTTTAGTGCTATTTATCCTTGGGAACATGAACCAACCAAAAGAGAAGTGCTTTGTTGAGGATAGATTCAGTAATAAAACACTTTATTATCATACTTAATGTACATACAATAGTGCAAATCTCATATTTCAATATATACTTTCCCTGTATTAAAGCTGTTAGTAATCAAAAGTAATGAATTAGTATTTAACAGTGAATTACTATTTACTGTATGGACATTATTTTCTTAATATATAAATTTAAAATTTTTATTTTAGAGGGGCCAGCGCATGGTATAGTATGATAGTCTTCCACTTGTTACACCAGTATCCAATATGGACACCAGCACGTGTCCTGGCTGCTCCACTCCCAATCCAGTTCCCTGTTTATGGCTTAGGAAAGCAGTACAGGATAGCTAACTAGCTCCATGACCCACATGAGAGACCCAGAAGAGGTTCCAAGTTCCTGCTTCAGATCGGTTCAGCTCAAACAGCCATCTGGGGTGTGCACCAGAGGATGGAACATCTCTGTCTGCTCTCTCTCACTCTATCTCCAAATAAAAATAAATAAATCTTTTAAAAAGTATTTAGATGCAGATATGAAGAGAAAAACCCAACCTGTTGATATACTCTCCAAATGCCTGTATCACTTACAGGTCAAAACTGGCAACTACAAACTCAATTATGGTCTCCAATGAGGGTAGCAAGAACCCAATTGTCTGAGCCACTACCACCGGCTCCCACGTTCCACATCAGAAGGAAAAGGCAGGCAGGAGCTAGGTAGAAGTATCAAATCTAGACTCTGATGCAGAACACAGGCATGTTAACTGCTGCACCAAATATTACCAAGTCATTTTTAAGTGGCTGCTAAGAACTAACTTTTGTTCAACTATAACTACATAAAAACAAATACCGCAGATGTTTTTTCTTCTTTCAAAGGAAATATATTTTAGGTTACCTTTCCTGTGCCTTATTTTGCGACTGGTAGAGAACATTTTAATGTGATTCAGATTTCTTTCTCTGTTACATCACTAGACACAATACTAGCTAAGAATCCTGGTTTCTTCCATTATTTCACTTCAAAGGAGTTCACCTTTCAGAAGGAGGAGGGAAGCGTGCTTAGCTTTATTCTCTAATATGTGCCAGAGAAAGACTAAAAAAAATACCAGACTGTCAGAACAGATGTTGTACAGCAGTGCACCTTTCTACTTCACGAGGGCTGTAACTCAACATTTCAGCCCTTCACTAGGGCTGGACTCATGAGAAAAATCTTTTGAAGAAACTTTTGTCTCTTTATTTTTTTTTTTTGTCAGGGGTTTGAAAATGGGAGGAGGATAATTCATCTCATCTCTTTCTGACCATTTAAATGGTCACATAACCACCACATTCCTCATGACTTGATTATTCCTGTAGGGGTTGTTCCAATGGGACTCTAACAGCTGCTCGGGGAGTTTACCGGAGAGCGATTTTGTTGCTACTATATGGAGGAAAGGGATAAGCATGTGGGACTCCCACAATTGCAATCTTCTCTCCTCCTGCTGAAACTTTCCAAATTTGGGGTAGATCTGATCAGAGATGAGTACCGAGCATTAATAGAATAACAAATGGCTATTTTCATAATAGATAACAAACCTCTTAAATGAGATTGTTTATTGAAACTTTAAAGTTATCAAAAGTTCTATGGAATATATATGAACCATTGCCAGAATTAAGGAAAACAGAATTCACTCACTGTAACCTTAATAGTAGTAGTAAGGGAAAAAATAAAGCTTGGAAATTGCCTCTTTCATTTATACTGCTGAGTCCAATTTGTTTAATAAGTCAAATATATACTTAGAAAAAGGTGACCATAATCATCCTGTTAGAGTTTGTGGTGATTTCATACAGCCCAACCAGACCTGGTCCATGTCCAAACACAGCTCTCATGTGATTCAGTAGGTACCATGACCTAGTCCAGCCCTTCAGATGCTGTAGTCTAACCCAGTCTGGCACACCCCAGATCCAAACCACACCCATGCCGAGGGACACTGCAGTCATGTCCATCCCAGCTTGCTGTTCCTATTCCAGCTCTCCTGCTCACTGTGGGAACTACAACCAGCTGGGACATCCCCTTAGCTCCCCAACTAAGCCTCTTCCCATAGATCGTGTATGTGCCAGTGGTTGCTCTGAATCAGTTCAGCATAGCTTACCTCCCATCTTGGGCTTTGCTATTGGATGCTGTACTCTGGCTTGTCCTAGCCTGCCCTTAGTCCCAACTCACTGGTGGGTGCTGCAGCCTGGCCCTGCTCAGTCTGGTCCCATCCCTGGCTCCCAGTAGGTGTAGTAGCATAGCCCAGAAAGGCCCACACTCCAGCTTGGCTCTTGCACATGCCAGTGAGCTACGGTTGGCCTGGCCCTGCCTGTTGCAATACTCAACTGACTGGTACTGTGATATAGCCCTGCCATGTAGGCCCCAGGTCCTAGGTTTGTGTGTACCAGTGAGTGGTGTCAGCCATTGCCAATGCTAACTAGCCCAACTAAGATCTCCCTCTTGGGCAGATGCATCAGTCTGACCAAGGAAGATCCTCCAGCTCCCCTTCTCCAAACCACTCAGTCTCAGTCCCTTTGTTTACTAGCAAGTATAGTGGCCTTGTCAGTGGAAATCACCCAGAGGTCATTCCTCATCTGAAACATACTCCTTCAGTGGTCTTCCCTCCCTTACATCCCAATACTCTCTTCCCTGATCAACCATAATCCCTGTGCCCAGGAGCACAAGGATTCCTCAGCCTGGTCTTCTCCAAGGCCAGTCTTGTGGTGGGCTGCCTGAAGCTCTGCCCACCCACCAGAGACCCAAGATCATAGGTACCCAGACCTGGTCCTTCGGCACACTTGCAGGTCTGGACATTACCGCTCCACTGGCCTGGGATGCAAGTGTGTGAGACCCAGGCAAGGCCCACAGGCACATGCTAGCCTGGGGCCTTTCCCTTCCCTCTCCCTACTCACCCTTGGGACCAAAACACATGGTCTCAGACTTGCTCTGACAGTTCCCAGCGCGAATCCCAAGACCCCAGAGCTCATGGAAGAGAGTGAAGCTGCTGGCAGCTCCAGTTCCGCATCCACAGCAGTTTTAAATCATCTAGATTTTATATAAAATATCCATTGTAACTATATATTCACACTAGTACACATAAAATGACAAAACTGAAAGTCTTAGTGTTTTAATTTATAACTTTCTCTAAATTTTGTAATTATATAAAACCAAAATACTGCTCTCCTGATGTGACTTCGGAAAACCTGATCTATCTATCAATCAGAACAAATTACCCATGATTAAAAAAAAATGCACAATTAGAATACAGTCGATTGATACAAACCTACTATTTAGGGGTTTGAAATAATTCATTTAAAATTTCATTGTATTTTATGGACTGCAAAATGATGTAATCTTCATTTTTCTCCAGTGTTATTGATTTCTGAAGGTTTTTGAGGGCCTACAAGAATGCAGCCGACACTCTGCAAATAATTAATCTGCTTAATAAATGCTTATTGGACACTAATCACTACATCAGGCACATTAAATTTGGATTTTCATAAACTTCTTCAGCAGTTTTTCAATATGGATTATATACACATGACATTCACTGGTACAAAGATTATTTTAAAATAACTCAGTATATAATACTAAATAGAAAATATAATTTCAATGAAACAAATACTAACTTACCTTGTGAAAAAAAATTCATGTTAGTATTTCATATAGAATAAAGTAAGATATTCCAATAACTATTAGATTCCTATTTATGATGAGACTCTTTAGTCTTTGAGAAAAAAGATCAACACTCTTAATATTTTTACAAATAAATCCAGGGCTTGTTCCTTTAAGAAATTCATCCTGTTCAATGAAACTGCCATTGTTTGTTCATTGGTATATAATATAAAGTTTTTAATATCAGAAATGGCAAAGTAACCATAACAAATTATGGAAATATATTCTTGGTTATTACTTTATTAGCTAATTCATAAAAATGAATCCTAACATAGATCAAATTACATATTAAACACTTCCTAGTAATATCAGTTTCTACCATTAATAGCATTTATTCATGGCTATTTTTTTTAAAAGATTTATTTATTTTTATTCCACAAAAGCCTGAGCTGAACTAATCTGAAGGCAGGAGCGAGAAGCTTCTTCCAAGCCTCCTATGTGGGTGCAGGATCCCACGGCTCTGAGCCAACCTCCACTGCTTTTCCAGGCAACAAGCTGGGACATGAAAGGGAAGTGGAGCAATTGAGACACAAACTAATGTTCATATGGGATCCTAGCGCTTGCAAGGTTAAGGATTTAGCTATTGAACCATTGCACCGGGCCCTCTTCATGACTACTTGTTAGTATACCTTGAGGATTTCAGAAAATAAAGAAAAAAGTAAGACCCATGTCTCTCCCATTAGAAATCAACAGTTGCTGCTGGGGTTAGGGAGAATGAGACTCCAAGTTACAGGAAGAGCCCAGTCTATCCTCCTGATGATTGGCTATGCAGCTCGGGAGTAATGCTGAATCAACTGATGTGGACACTCTTGAGTACACATTTGTCTAAAATATCTGACTGTCATTTTAAACCTTTGGCTTATTTATAGGTCATGAATATATTAACAACTGAGGTAAAACAGCCATGGCTATGGGATCTGAGATAGTTTATGTTCTCTATATGACAGCATCACGCTTCAACTCTCAGGAGAAATCATGCAATCAGCATCCCCTATCTGTGGTGCCACACTGCTGGAGTCAACCACACAGTAACAAGTTCTTCAGAGCAGCTACATCCCTGCACTGGACCAGTGCTCAGCTCGTTCCTTATCACGATCCCTTACCCAATAGAGTATAGCAATCACATACATGACATTTACGTTGTATGAGATATTGTAAATAAAGTAGAGATTGCTTAAAATACATAGAATGACAGAGATGAATAATCTGCTTGTTCACTCCCCAGATGACAACAGCAGCCAGGACTGCGCCAGGTGGAAGCAGGGAGCCACAGACTCCGTGCAGCTCCCTCCCATGAGAAGCAGGGACCCAAGGACTTGAGTTCTCATCTGTCACCTCCCAGATACACATTATCAGGAAACTGAAACTAAATCAAATCCCAGGTACTCCAGTTTGGGATGCAGATATCCCAAGTGGGGCTTTACGCTACACCACAAACCTACCCATGTGTGTTGGTTATATTCAAATACTATGTCATTTCATAGGACAGATTTGAGTGTCTGCAGATGTTGGTATCTGAGAACACTAAAACCACTCCCCCATGCATACCAAAGGAGATTATCAGAATTCCTACCATAACAATCTTAAAATAGCTAGTATTTTACCAATTTTTGATCTCCCTTCAGTTTATCATCATTACAGTCATACCAATGGTAAACAACTGAAAACAAATGTAATTTACAAGCTGATATTTAGCAAACAACATTTTTCTTAGTTAATAAATTTGCTGTTGTGGCATTCCTATCAATTCCCTCAATTTCCAAAAATGTTACTCAAAGAAAAAAATCACATCTGGCTCATTAGAAAATTATTTTCAAACACTCAACAATGTGTTACCTTAACGATATATTATAACCATAGCAGAAGATATGATTATCTAGTCAAACATTTAGCTCAATTAAACATGTATATTTTAAGCTTCAAAACAACACAGTCTGAATTGAAAAGACATGACTTAAAGAATGTCTAATTACTTATCCAACTGAAAGTTAAGGAAATGGGTCCAGCGTGATGAATCAGCACGCTAATTCTCCACCTGGGGCACTGGCATTCCATTTGGACTCCATTTGGTGTGCTAGCTGCTTTGCTTCCCACCCTGCTCTCTACTTGTGGCCTGAGAAAACAGTGGAGGGATGGCACAACTTCTCAGGCCACTGGACCCACATGGGAGACCCGGAAGAGACTCTAGTCTCCAGGCTTCAGATTGGCTCAGTTCACTGCAGCCACCTGGGGAGCGAGCCAGCTGGCAGAAAATCTCTCCATCTCTCTCCCTGTAAACTGTCTTCAAAATAAAAAGAAATGTTTAAAAAAGAAAATGATTGCTGAATAATATTCTCCATCTAACAGAAGTGGAAACATCAGTACTTTCCAATAAGTAACAAAATGATTTGCTTCTAGAAATTGCTTTAAATATAAAGGAGGTGCTAGAAGTGAAATTATCAAGCCGTTACACAAAATTGCCTTGTTTCTGAGAAAATGTCCAACCTCAGTTGATGGAAATACACTACACCTGCACACTCCAAACTAATGTCCCACATTTTTAAATCACATCGTTGTAAAAAACTGAAAATACAGGGGATGAAATGTTGAAAAATATTCAATGATCATTTCAACTCATTATTCTCAAAATATATTTATCTAATGAACATGTGTATCATATTTAAGTACCCAGAGCTTCCAAAGACATATAACTTTCCATTCACGATGGAAAGGGATTGAATGAATATCCTAATATATTTACAGTACATTTATATTTGTAATATAAATACTAAGATGTAGTATTCATTAAATACTCATATTTCCTTATAAATATTTAATATACCATCACAAATACTCTTTTAATCCTCAATTCTCAAGGTCCACTGCAAAGTTCCCCAAAACAAGTTCTTCCCAGAAGATACTCAGTTCTCACTCAACAGGTGTTCACCTCAAAGCAAAATCTTTAAAAAGAAACACCAAACCTGAAATCTAGGAACTTTTCCACAACTAAGTATAAAGTTGAACCCTTATTTTTCCGCACAATTCTTTGAAAACGAAGCATTCTGTAGCTAGTTTATCATACTAATCGCTCCCCATAACCACCTAATTGTTAACCAGAATTCTAAAGGTTTAGGTGCAGTGTAGCAATGCCAAAGGGCCAAGAAGGTTCTGCATAACAAACAGGCCCCTCTCCCAACCCACTCTAGTGCAATTCTGTGAGTCACAGTAGAGAAAAAACAGCTGTCCTGTGGCCCCAAGTTCGAAGTAGCCTCAAGGAGCCAGCTTTAGACCCACAGAAAAGAAGACAGAGGCCATGGAGGAAAGGACTGCAGTTCATGGCAGGACAGGGGAGCAAAAGGAGGGGATAGCAGAGACCAGACCACCAAGGCGCCAGCGACGCGAGGCTCAGAAGCCTTCACCGAGAAGCCGCGATGGCCCTGCAGCCCACCAGTGCCTCGCGGCCCCCAGTGGGCTGGGCAGGAAGAGTGTGAGAAAGGCAGCCCCCTTGGCCACTGGCTTCTGTTCTTCCTGGACTGCCTTCCCCACCCTGGCTCTTCACACTACCACATCCTGGGAGCCAGCGGCACCCCTTCCTGAATTGGGTGAACGAACTGAAGGTCTCCCTGGAAATGGGGAGCCCCAAACCTCCAGGTTAGGGAAGAAAATTAGAGGAAGAAGAACTGCAGGCCACCACTGTGTAGCCTGGATTGAAGCTCATTTCTAAGGGCCACAATCTTCCCCTGGTAATACGTTTGAGGAGAGATGGGGTGGGGGTTGTGGGGAGTGGGGTGGGCGTTAGAGGTGTGTGTTGCAGTGCTGTCTCAGATTTCCTTACAGAGTTTTTCCCCAACCTTACCTTATCGTGGTTCTTCCATCCTCTTGATCCGTGTCTTCTGACAATTGCAGCTGAAAAGCGGCCTGGACCCATGGTGCCTTTCTTCAGGCTCCGCTGTTTATTCCCTTCACCTGTGTGATTTGCGCCACAGGGAGTGCAGTTGAGGCTTCACTTCTCACAGGTGTTTCAGAGCAGCACTCCCAGCTCCACAAAGGTCACCTGCGCATGGATGCTCCCAACAGGCAGTGGAGAGTCATCGTCCCCAAAGTAAGGGTGAGGATCTGTCTCCCACTGGTCCTGAGCCATAGGAACACCGCCGAATCATCATCCTTGGAGCCTTTCCTTCGCCATTTAAAGGCAATAAGTCCTCATGTTTTGATTCCACGTCTCCCAGATCAGAGTGAATACTTTGCTTTTCCGACTACACCAGGTTTTGTTGGAAATTTGAAACAATTCTCTTTTTTTTAAAATGTGTATACCACATTTAAAAGTTTGGCTCTCAGTTCAGATACTGTTGCTTCATACTCAGTGTGGCACGCTTTCTCTCTTTGATAAGCAGTTTGGAAACCAGCAAACTTAGTTGAGTGTAAACAGCTGACAGTGCTACAGTTAGGATTGATTCACTACAGTTGTTTCCGATAAACTACTGTTTGCATTCAGTCTGCTGTGGCTCCTCAGTGCCTGCTACAGATCCTGGGTGACCCTTCTGAAATACACACAGAATACAATACATGCTTACTTACTAAAGCCCACATGTGTTGTTTCAAAATACACCGTTGGCTAAATTTACCAACTCTCCTATGTCCTTGGCATCCAGATTTACACCCTCAGTGAAGTGAATAGGCCATAAACCTTAGCACCTGTCTTCCTTCCAAACTTCCTTTAGATTGTAGCATAGAAACTTGTGAACTATTTGCAACCAGGGCTAAGTTAGCAGATAAATGACGGCAAAGATGATGTCTTCAAGCACAGTTATGCGAGTGAGCTTTATCATTATTGTTTTAAATATTTCTGGGAGTCCTGCATATCTTTTTATCATTTAGAAAAGGAAAGGAGCCATTGGTCCTCTGCCTTCTGTGGCATTTAGTTTCTCGGATAAACACTCAAATTATACTTTTTATGTGATTGCTTGGACGTGTCCTACTATTCCTGCCACGCAGTGAACTCTCCGAAGGCCAAATGTGTATCCTGCTGATCTTTTTACTACGGAGCCCAAGATAGTATGTTTTCTGAATAATTATTGTAGATATATTATAAAATTCTACTTACCACCTTTCTTTAGGTCACACTTTGGGATTTCACTATTTTTGTAATAATAGAAACACTTTCACAAGCACAAATATAACTTCTTCCAGACTCAGGGATCAGGTGATGGCTCAAATACTTGGGTCCCACGTCCTATTTTCAATATATATTCAACAGTTTCATTGGGAATCCTTTTATCCAGGAGGAGAGATGCACACTGCAATGCATCTTCACTTCTAGGTATGCTAGTCTTCGTTATCCAGTTCCTCTAGTAAATACATGTATATTCATGTTTACCTTTATATCTGTTGATCTTGTATTTTGTATGAAGGTTGCCTTATATCAGAGAGAACATAGGATATTTGTTCTTTTGGGATTGGCTTATTTCACAAAGCAAAATTATCTCTAGTTTGCACCATTTTGTGGCAAATGTAGGCTTTCATCCTTTTTAGTGGCTGAGTAGTATTCCTTGTATACATTCCTCTTTCGATGGGCAGTTGGACTTGCAATCATTGTCTTTACCTACCATGTCATGAGACATTTAAATAGCACAATGACAGACTGGTGACTACTGCTGGAGGACTATCCTAGTGTAATAACTAGGGGCGGGGGGACTGTGTGTGGGAGCAGCTGAAGGGGAAACGCCTGTGTCTATGGAACGATGTCATGAAAAAAAGTGGAAAAGTAAAAAGAAGAGAGATGCAGTCAACTATACTCACAGGTTCATTGATACAAAGACACTTTTAAAAGGAAAGCCTCTTTTTTTCACAGGCTTTTTCCCATATTATCAATAAATCTCATTGGGTGGGGGTCTTGCAGAATAAATTAAACTATTTATTCAAGAAGATGTTATGATAACTATTGTACAAAAAATATATATTTAGTGAAGACTTAACCAAGAAAAAACAAAACAAAATTTGGGTCTCTTCTAGCATGGGAGATCTGGTGAAGTCTGGGCCCCTGGATTTGGCCTAACCCAGTCTTAACTTTGCAAGAATGTGGGGAATGAAGATAATATCTCACACTCTCTCAAATGAAATTTAAATGAATACAAATATTTACAAAGTTTTAACAAATTCATATCTGGGAAAAAATATGCAATTCACAAGATTCTTGAAACTCATCAGAGTTTATCTTTAAATTTTGATCATCTTAATTTCAGGATCCTTTGTAAAATGCACAAGGACCTTTCTTTCTTGACACTTTGCGTTTTGGAAAAGCCAATTTGAAGTACATTTCAGGCTACGGGAATGTAGTATTTCTAAGGTTAAAATGGAACTGTACATAAAAATCAAAGATCAGCATTACAACATCCTTCCTTAAGCCTAGAAAAAAAAAGGTTTTTTTTTTAATCTTTCTATGTCCTATTGTATTTCTTCTACTCACAAATCATTATAAATACCTTCTTCCAAAGAAAATATTTTTCTCTAAATTTTCTCAGAAAAATATCTTTTACAAGTTGATAAGTAATGAAAGCTAGTCAAAGTCCTGTCACTACAACAGGAAATATTTGTTGTTAAAGGATTCATTTTGCTGGAATGATTTCTAAGAAGATAAAAGGTGGATTAGCAGGACTTTTTCATCGGTATTTCATTTCTTAAATGTAATGCCATTTTTTTAGTTTTATTCTAGGTTTAGCATTTACTGCAATATAACTTTCTCCAAAAATGTATGGTATCACTTTTCTAGCATGTTTTCTATAGTATTAAACAATAACTTTTGCAACAGATTTTTTTTTTACACAAAGATGTTTAGGTATCAGTTATATTGGGTAGAGTAATCCATCAAACTTGAGAAACAAAGATTAAAATTTGGATTTATCTGCATCCACTGGTATGGGCCAAAATGCAAACATCATGTTGAGAATTGGGACTAAATAAAAAAAAGGGGGGTTTTCACATCGAGGGTGTGGGCACATATGAAGTGATTCAGATCCACAGTCCATTAGGATTATCTTTCCTGCCAAGGTAAGGTGGTGATTGGAATTTACTTCTAAAAGAAATTACCTGTATATTTACACTTAATTAACAAATAGAGTTTAGTAAACATTTACTGAGAAAGAATCTCAGATGCAGGGACAGGAAAGTAAGGCTGGAGCAAACTCCTCCCTGCTTGCATAGGTTTTACCTCCAGAGGGAGAGATCCATCATCCACTCTCCCCAAAATGTCAACTAAATAAGCAACTGATATGAGAGCAGAGGATGACAGCGCTCTGTGAGCTCAGACAGATGAGCAGCGACCCTCACTGGTGCAAGCACAATCCTGATACCCCTAAGATAGCTAACATTCTAGCATGACACCTAAGATACTGACTCCTTGGCTGTTCACACTTTGTAGAATCTCCCTCCATCAAACTTGAGAAACAAAGATTAAAATTTGGATTTATCTGCATCCACTGGTATGGGCCAAAATGCAAACATCATGTTGGGTGGATGAGACCTTTGAGCATGATACAGTACTCACTCAGCAATTATGTTATACTATGCAAGATCCCCTGCATCCATGCCCATACTCTGCAGCAATGGTATCTCAGTCATTTCATTGTTTATTTGACCTCTCAGTGCATCTCAATAAATCTGTCTTGTATGTGCCCCGCATTACTCAAAATGCAAACAATAATAATAATAATAATAATAATAATAATAATAAATCCCTAACATAGCCTGTTAGTTTCTTGCTCTATGCTTGTTTCCTATCAAACGATCTTAGTATTTTCTGTTCTCTTTGCTTGGAAATGCTTTATTGGTTTACTCATACTCATAACTCAGATTGCTGTCTATGAACTACATAATTCAGAGGACTTCTCTTATTTTCTCAGATGATCAAATTGGACCTTCTCATGTCAACTTCTACTGCTCGTTTGTATGATTTCTATTAGTATATTATTTTCTACTTTATTTAAATCCTTAGATGTATTGGGCCCGGCGCGGTGGCGCAAGTGGTTAAAGGTCCTCGCCTAGCACGCCCGGGATCCCATATGGGCGCCGGTTCTAATCCCGGCAGCCCCGCTTCCCTTCCAGCTCCCTGCCTGTGGCCTGGGAAAGCAGTCGAGGACGGCCCAAAGCTTTGGGACCCTGCACCCGCGTGGGAGACCCGGAAGAGGCTCCTGGCTTCGGAATGGCATAGTATCGGCCCGTTGCGCTCACTTGGGGAGTGAATCATCGGATGGAAGATCTTCCTCTCTGTCTCTCCTCTCTGTATATCCGCCTTTCCAATGAAAAAATAATAAAAAAATAAATCTTTAAATCCTTAGATGTATTAAAGTATACACTGAATGTTATTCCGTTCCTAATATCCATCTATTTGATTCAAGTTTGTGATCTTTTTGTGCCATGTTATTGGATAATTGTTTACTTTTCCTTCGCAAATTCAAGTAAATATTTTATTTTTTATCTTTTGTTTTATAAGCCTTCTTTTTTTTAAACAAAGTATATATACCATTCTATATTTATGTATTTCATTTCATTTAAAAATATATTCGGTAAATTACCTAAAACTGATAAAATAATTCTCCTTTTTCTTTACATAGTGCTGGCTGGATTAAGACACTTTATTCAACTGCTGTTGGTTAGAGTCGTTCCTGTTGTGGTTCTGCTGCAGTAGACAGCATTGCATAGATGCCAGTTTGCATTTGTGCAGTGATCTTTCAGGATGTACTTCCTAAATGGTTCGGACAGACCAGAAGGCACCTTTAAGGTCTTCCTTGGGATATCTGTGATTCTGTACTATTGCCAATGCATCACGCAAGTGCTTGGCTTCCCAAAGCCTTAAAAAATGAAACTTTCATTAAACTTATGATTTTTTAATTTATCAGTTTCATAAGTGAGGAATTGTGAAATGTCTTTATTCAAATTGGACTTAGTTATCCTTGCTGCAAAAAGGTCGAATAGTGTGTCTGTTTTCTTTTAGCTATCAGTACCTGGCTCAGTTTCCTATTGGCTCTCAATTTGTTCCTTTTGTGAGTACTTCAGCAACTCTTTAGACACTGGTAAATTAGCTTTTGTTAGTGATACTCTGTCCTAGTATATCTTTGGTTTTTCCTTCTTTTTTTTTCTTTTACTGGACAAATTGTTTTTCCCTGTTAAATTTATTCCTTCATTTATCTTCCTGGCTATCAAGACAGAATTAGAATTGACCTTTCCCACTCTAAGGTAAGAATGAGCTTCTCTCACAATTTGTTTAAGACCACCAACCTTGAAGGCCAATTTGGACCCTCTGAGGACTTTAGCGTCACCTTCCTCCTTTATTATATTCCATTGTATTCTGGTAGCTCCTTTGGTCTCTCTCATAGGTTTGGCTGCTTAATCCCTGCTTTTGGAATTAGAATGTAATTGACGTGAGAGAGTGACTGCGTCAGTTTTGCTTTGCTAGTCTTCCAAGCATTTCAGATAGTGCCCAGCACTATTATATTCAGTGTTTGTGAAATTCTAGGACAAGGGTTACACTTTCCCACAAACAGATTCCGACATTACTTAATATTTTAATTTAATAATTATTTTACCAAGTATGGAAATAAAAATAGGCAATAAACAATATGTACTTTTATATAAGGTGTGTAACATTTTTCCCTTAAGAAATATGTTAAGGTTTTGTCATGCAAAGCAGTTTCAAAGATTTATTTATTTGTAAAAGAAAAGTTACAAAGAGAGAGAGCAAGCAAAGGGGGTAAAAGGGACAAAAAGAGAGAGGGAGAGAGAGGGAGGATGCCCACCATTGGCTCATTTGCTCCCTAAATGGTAACAGCTGACACTGAGCCAGGCTGAAGCCATGAATCAGGAGCCGTGAACTTCATCAAGGTCTGCTAGTTGGGTCCAGGAGCCCAAAGACTTGAACCATATCCACTGCTTTCCGAGGCACATGATCAGGGAGCTTGAGTGTACGTGGAATGACCAGGACTTGATGGCAGCTTAAACCGTTATGCCACAACACTGGCCTCTATACTGCAAAGCATCTAATTCAATCTACATATTAGCAGGATATATAGAATATTGAAATTTTGGCAGGTAAAGGAAATGCATTAAGTACAATGTATATCAATTTTTATATACAGTAGACACTGGGATTTTGCATTTATGTTATTTTAACATTAATTCCGTTACCTAAATCTAAGTAGCTCTGCAAGCCCAAAATGCTCAGTAAGCTGCAGTATTTCAAGAAAGCACAGATTTTAACTGGAAGCAGGATGTGGGGATAAGTGACCTTACTCAAGCATGATCCTTGTCTGTCCGCCTCCAGCACCTGCTTTCAGTCCAGATTTGCTCTTCTGCCATCGATGTTTGACTCCATTTGAGACTTACAGTCACATAATGGAAAGCATTGTCTCTTTTTGGCTGAAAAGGAAACTTAAAAAATCATGTACTAAAGGTAGCCAAGAGTGTGGGGAATTTTCAGGGATCACAGAGCATATTCCTTGTGAATGTCGATAATCCACAGCATTTAAAAAGTACAGTATTCCGTTGTAAAATTATTACATTCAGATAACTTTATTTCATTCTTCATTGGCAAAGCAGCATCACTAACAGCATTAATACTCAGTAAATAAATACATGTTAAACTCAGGTATCCAACTAAATGTCAAATAGCAAAATCATTTTCAATGAGAGTTATGACAGTATAAAAAATAAAAGCTCAAGATCTCCCTCCTTTATTTAGTAGCCAATGCTATGTTTCTCCTGTCCTTTTTATTGAAAAACTATTAGTGTGTGTGTAGCTTTTAAAAAGCACAATAGAATTAAAAATTTTAAGTCTATCAAAAGCAAACTCTTTACAATTAAAGATTCTCAGATATACTTTACTGCACATAAAAAGAGCATAAAACAAAGATTTTTTAAAACTAGAAATTAATCTAACACAATTGACCGTATTGTTTGTTAATTAATATGTACAAGGCATGACTTTCCTGGTTATCTATTAAATCTGTAAAATGAGGAGAATTTGCAAAAACATCACTACTATCCATTCAGATTTTAAATAATCTCAAATCTCTTAGTTCTACAATCTGACTCTAAGCATCCTTTGTGGCTTTTTTCTCCTTTTAACTTATCATACTCACCGTATTAAGTAATAGAACATTAAGCATATCCTAACTTGGAAAGCTACAGCAGACACTGCAAATGAAATAACTATTGGATGAAACTAAAAGAATTCTACAAATTAATCTAAGTGAAAATATTCCACATCTGCATCATGTTGTAATTAAATGAATAAAAGCATTTCTGCTGAAAAATTTCAGCCCATTTGCTTTTCTACAGTACAGTAAAACAATAACACAAATTCTGTCACTGAAGTTGTATGTATTTTGTACCAACTATTAAATAGCCATAACCTAAAATCCCCCTAAATACATTGTTGTTTAGCAGTATCAATCTGCTAAGTCCCTAAAAAGTGATAAACTCATTGCATTTGACATTACTCTGCTGTCAATTTTCTTGGAAACAATGAGTTTAATTCCATTGGCATGTGCAGTCTGTGGGTTCTTGGAGAGTGTACATAATTTCAGTGCCATTTCCTGAGCAATATAGAGGCACGGTCAAGTTTCGCACTCCGTGCTCCCGACAACACTTGCAGAATCTTAGGTGACTTTCCATATTGATGTTATATATGGTAGCTGATGGACATTTTCCATCACAAGATGCAACACTTATCTGTAAGGGGAGACAATGAAAAAATAAATGCTTTAACTTGTATTTATTACTTAAGATATTTTTTATTGGAAGGGCGGATATACAGAGAGAAGATACAGAGAGAAAAATCTTCTGTTGGTTTATTTCCCTACTGGCTGCAAGGCCAGAGCTGAGCCCATCTGAAACCAGGAGCTTCTTCCAAGTCTCCCACACAGGTCTTTGGATCATCCTATGCTGTTTTCTCAGGCCACAAGCAGGGAGCTGAATGGAAAGTGGAGCAAGCAGGACATGATTGGCTCCATGTGGGATCCCAGCAAGTACAAGACAAGGATTTTAGTCATTGAGCCATCATGTGAGGCCCTGCTTTAATTTTTAAAAACACTATTTATGGTTTGTTATCACTAAGAAGTCTTCTTCCTCATCACACTAACCCTCAAACTTACTTCCAAAACTGAGTCAGATACTTCATGGCAATGCGAGCCATAGTAATGCTGCTATAAACTTGAAGCTAAAATGTGCAGACATAGAGAGATGGAATAAGTTGATATCTAAAGAAGTTGTCACCTCTGTCATTTCACAGGTAGATGGAATAAATTAATCACTATTTACAGAGGTCATGGTCACTTGTGTTATGCCATGGCTCAAGTAGACGATGGACTTGAACACTTCATATTAAAAGGGAGAACTTATCATTAGAGCTACTTTTTGCTCAACAAAATTGTATAGTTAAAACTATGTATTCAAATATATCTAGATCCAATTTCCCCCTCCCCCAGAGATTACGATTATCATTCAGGACTGTTAGTTGTTCATGCTTAGAACATTTTAAGACTGACAAATAAAATACTTTATTGGAATGTAGAAAGAACTTCAAAGTTAAATACTGTAAATGTTGACATTTTGTTGGCTTATAAAAATGTCAGTATTGAAACACAAATACTTCTGGAAAGATGCATGTGACAATATAATGTTTCTACTTACGGAGCTTCGGCTCACACAATCCTGTATCCTTATTACAGATTTAATGATCACTTTCTGGCACATTCTTTCTTCACGTTTGCCTAACAAAACACAGATTATTGATTCACCAAAAGACCTAATTTAAATAGTTAATTAACTCAAACATATGAATACAATTACATTTTTAAATTGACATATTAAAGCACATTTTAGTATCAAATGGTTTTTCAAATTTCACTCTTACCTATATTATGTATAATGTACTTTTATTTTGTAAATAATAATTTCTAGCATTATATTTATACTTGCCCTTGATCTTATTATCTTTCAATATGTATCATAATCACATAAAAATTTCACACCTGTAATGCTGTATCATTCTAAGTATGGTTTCCATGTATGTTTAAAATAATTTTTGGAGTGAAGTTCAATAGGTATAAATAAACATATATATAGTAAGCATGTAAGTATGTGTATACATCAATACTAAATGAAACTAGAGATGTAAAAACTATATTATCTTAATGGATATTGATGTAGATTAGTCCAAAGATATAATTGAATTTCTCACCAATCATGTTCAAATGTATGGATGACGCACACTTGGGTTTGTACCTCTGAATTGATCTTTTAGAAAAATTACAAATAAAAACACTTTGTGTTCAGCAATGATATATTATGTGTTTGTGTGTGGCAGACCTTCACTTAATAACTGCACTCCAGAATATGCTGAGCACATTTTCTGTTCTGCGGTAGTGGTCATAACTCCTGCAGCACGGTGCCAAAGGCTGAGTGTCTAATCTCGTTTGGCTACTAAAACTTACTGTGTCATTCTAGGAAAATCATGAAATCATCCTGCTCATGTTTTCATGCTTGCAAATAGGTATATTATATCACCAACTTTTTAAGTGTGTTCAGCCACAAAATCCTTGGTTAATATGAATGTTTATCCAAAATTTTAACGTATAAGATAGCTAAAATTAAGCTATTCTGGCTGAAGGTAGGCTTAGTATGCTTAAAATTAAACTGTCCAGTTTGCCTATAATCTCCAAATTGCTGAACTCAAATGTCACCCAAGTTCTTCTCCCAGGGCATATTAGCAGCCCTTGGTCCAGTTCATTACTCTGTCCGTCTTAATTTATATTTTATCTCCTCTCTTCCCACTTTGGTTCATTCTCTTTATTTTCCACTCAAGTGTAGCCTAGCTCAAATCGGTGAGGTTTCGGCTATTTTGTGCCTTTTTCTGGTGCTGCAACCAATTAGCTTGTCTTCTCCCACGTAAGTTTAAGAAGGAAAGAAGGCTTTGCCATCGCCTGTACCTCATGCACCTTCTTCCCTTCCCTACTGCTATTGCTGCACGTTGCTCTGTCTGATTTTTGACACCCTTCACATTCTCTTCTAAAGTGACACCTCATCGTGGACATGTTCACTAAGTATCCAGGTAAATTAAAAGCCAGCTCTCCATTCTTCCCCATCCATTTGATTCAGGACTGCTCTTCTCCACAGCGCTGATCACTTTCTGTCATGTTAGCATGCAGGTGTTGTTTGTTGTTTCTTCCTCCTCTGGATAATAAGAACTGGCCCATGCAGATATTACTTTATTCACTCTTATAATCCCAGTGCCTTAAGGGGTGTCTGCCACATGTATTCACCCAGTGAAAACCTGTGTGATAACTTCATGGACACAATGAACAAAATTAGGACAGTAATAATTCATTGTTAGTTGAATTTGTACCCAAAGGCATTTCCTTTCCATTGCTGAGACTTTGCTATAACACATTTGGTTTAGCACAACACAGTGCTCACAATCTCTGTAACAGTCTGATTACTCAAAAGGGTAATTACTCTTGCCTACAGACAAGAGTCCTATTGATAGAATTAGCAGGAGCTGCTCCCAAGTCCTTACACATGAGCTAAGTAAAACCAAAGTGGCTTGCTGTAATTCTTACAGGTGAAAGAGCATGGTAGAGCTAAGAGTCCCAAGGTCCAGATTTATGGTCTGACATTCATTCCTGACTAGTGAAATCAACTTTCTTGAATCTTCATTTTCTCATCTGTGGGGAAAACCACATTTACCTCCCAGAACTGAGGGTTATCTGTGGTCCTATCTACAGTATTCATAATAGGGAACATCATTGTGTGGCAGGCAGTAAGTGGTACATGATTAAACACATAGGTTTCTCCATCTACCCTGAGACAACCTAAACACTTACACCTCTGATAATCAACGTGGAGTAATGAGAGTCAGGGACCTCACGTTGCTATAAGTCTCTGTGTCTGCAGCTAACATATAAGAGATAGCCTAGATTCTGAGGAAGCAGAAGAAAAGGAAAGTGAGATTGTAAAATCTAAACTTTCTCAAATTCCAGGGTAAATTCTGTTTCTTGAGTTTCTCATGCAATGAATACTTGGTATACACTTTATTCACATGATACTGAATGATAATTTACTGATCTCCAATGGACCTAAGTTTTTTAAGTTATTGTGGTCTAAGAGTCCCAGAAATCAATAATGTATATGAAGTGTTATATAATCCATAAAGTGTCAGCAATGAAATTTTTATGGGCTGAATGGTGACTTTCAAATTTCCTATAGACCCTAGAATGTAATATTATTTGGCCAAAAACATTGGTACAGAGGAAACCAAGTAACAATGAGATGTCTGGTAAGGCCATAATGCAATGTGACAGATGTCCTCATAAACTGGGGAAGCATACAGACAGAGACATACATGGAGAGAGAACATGTAAACCTTAAGAGGGCCATCTACAAGCTAAAGACTGCCCTCAGAAAGAACTAATTCTCCCCTAAAGCTTGTTTTTAGATTTCTAGCCTGTGAACTGCAGCACAGTGAATTTCTGTTGTTTCAAGGACTCACTTGGTAGTCTGTTATTACAATAGCCCTAAAATAATGACAATGTAGCCGTTGGACCACCTTAAGTTGGGCTTTTTTAGCTTGTTGTAATACGTCAACGTTGCACGTGGTGTTTCACACACTAGGTGAATGGGAACTCAGCCTTTTGATCAGCAGAGTGCATCTCTGCTCTCTGCTAATATTTATTCATGTTTTTCCCCCAAATATTGTGAGTCGGTAAGAGGCAAGCTTTGAAATTTTGGTGCTGGGTTCCAACAACACCCTTTACAAGTGATAGAAGTTGGACAGGTTACTTAACTTCTTTATAGTTAAAATTGGGATTTTTTTCAGAACTTACTTCACCGAACTTGTTTGAGGAATAAATAATACATGGAAAATTAAGAATACTTTCTGATGTAGTAGTTTTTATTAAATTCAATTGTATGTTAACATGTTGTATCAATACATAATACATGGTAATGTTATGTTCAATATGGCTTAGGGCTCTGCATAAAGAAGACTACTCTTACAGACTTACTGGACTGACCCTAGTGCCCAGGAAGTTTTGAAATCTCATTTGAGAAATATAGTTTGTATCTAAGAATTAAACTTTACATCTTGACATCTAAACTGTTTTTTATTTTTGTCTTAGAGCTTCACTAATACATTTTAAATTAAAAACTGTTGATAACAGTTTCCCTAGAATTCCTATTTTTTACTAATATAAGATCTAAATACTTTAAAAATGGTTGTATGAGTATCTCTGTATTCTGTTTCAGTCCTTAAAATCACTCTTAATCAAAATGAAATTGACTTTGTCATTTATGCTAATAGAAAGTATGTTATCACACAACATTAATTATGAAAATAACTATTGCAACCTTCATATGTTATTTTTATATGTAATTCACTAAGAGGTATTTTCTAAATGTATTGTGTGGAGTCATAGACTTGTTCAAATAGAAGGAAAAGTACTGTATTTTACATTTCCTTTACATAATGTAGCTTTCGAACTAATTAACTTTGTGTACCTTAACATTTCTAAGTAACTTTGATCATAGGACATTTTAAAACTTAAAACTCATTAAAATCCAATTCAACATGTTATCAGACATGCCATAGTAAGGAAATTTTCAACACTTAAATTAAAAATTGGACTAAACTGAAAGTACTTTACTCACACTCCAGATGATGAAACTAAAATAAGTTATCAAACATGACACAACATATGCTTCAAAATGTATCTATAAAATGTTTTTTCTCCTGCATCACAGTTATTGAATTTTAGAATCACCATCAGCAGGGAAGTCTAGTCTAATAGTACATGGGACGTGTTTTCACTTACAGATTTTGCAACAGCCTTCATTATAAAGTGTTATAATTCCTTCATTCTAGAGAGAGAGAAAAGGGATGGTTTAAAAAATGCAACATTGATCTATTTCTGCTTGGACTTAGAAATTGAAAGCTAACTTTCCTCTTACTTTTTTATCAAATATTCCAAAGCCTCTGTAAGGAGATGACTGGAATTTATTTCTAATATAAATTTGTTTTGAAACTAAAATATTTTGCTTAAAATTATGAAAAAAGAACAAAAACATTACTTAAAAGAACATCTTCAAAATGCCTTGGAATATTTTTCACCTGAACAAAGTATTTTTATTTTAAACAGAGATCATTATATATTTTTTAATGCTTTAAAATAACCTACACTAAAGTTTGAGAGTCTCAATATAATTTAGTGTTGAAATGCCATGTCTTTTTCTTCAAT
Source organism: Ochotona curzoniae (assembly GCF_017591425.1). Taxonomy (NCBI): domain Eukaryota; kingdom Metazoa; phylum Chordata; class Mammalia; order Lagomorpha; family Ochotonidae; genus Ochotona; species Ochotona curzoniae. Next base: position 20,733,305 of record NW_024464920.1, read on the forward strand.
ATTTTATTAATCAAAAAATTCTCTAAATAAATGATGACTCTAATCTAATGACTTGCTAATTGTAATTCAAGTAAAGGAATGATTTACTCTATAATAATGAATCTATGAAATAAGTTGAGGCCACGCTTCTTTCCATAGCTGATACATAACTATATGTACAAGTATTGTGGCTGGCTATCAGCCATCACCATTGGAAGGATACATCTTGAAAAAAAATCAATGAAATATGCTATTTCTCTTCATAACTGAACAGGCTTGTAGTAAAGATTATTACATCCTAAATAATTAAAACCATAAAGATTTTTTTAAATATGAATTACATCACCTTAAAAATATCTATTCTCTCAATAGATTCTGTTCTGATATTAGGAAATTGGTTAAATTGGTTGGCCAGAACCAGCTGGCTGGCAATGCTGCAGACTTCTGTTGAGTTCCTTAATAAATTCTTGCAGAGAAGTTATAGAAAATGTTACCTGGGCTTTCATGCCTCAAAAGGCAGATGCCATCATAAACCTGACTGTTGATTTAAGAAAGAAAACTGTCTAAAATCTGATTGATTTCTGGGGAAGGTAGACCTGTTGGCCCAATGATTCTCCAGCAATCCTTGGATGTGAGAGCCCAATCTGGAGTATAAGCCAAGGAAGTATGACAGTGTTTAATCATATGTGCAAAGAAAACATTCACTGTAGTAAACAAGCCACCTGGTAACTTTGAACTTGGAAAACATATTTATGTGCATTTTCTAAATTATGTCTAAGGTAGATTTTTCTTAGCTACAACCAAATACAAACCATTTTGCATTCAGTCTCGTTGAAGGGGGGACAGACCATGCTGTAGTTCAAAATCAATGTCCCCTCATCAGTCTTAACACATTCGTATGTGGTGCAATTGTAATGCCAGGTACTCCCTTCCTAAAGCAAAGACAAAGGTTACTAATTTGCATATCACAATTTGCTATATTTCTTTTTCTTAAACATGTATGTATGTACATATGTATGTATTTTTATTTATTTATTTTTACTGAAAAGGTAGATTTACAGAGAGAAGGAGAGGCAGAGAGGGAAAGATCTTCTGTCTGTTGGTTCACATGCCAGGGGGCCACAATGGCTAGAACTAAGCCAATCTGAAGTCAGGAGCCAGGAGCTTCTTCTGGATCTCCCACACAGGTGCAGGGTCTCAAGGCTTTTTGCCATCTTCTACTGCTTTACCCAGGCCACTTGCAGGGAGCTGGATGGGATGGAATAGCTGGGACACACACCAGGACCCATATGGAACCCTGGTGGTTGCAAGCCGAAAATTCAGCCACTGGGCTACCATGCCAGACCCAACTATATTTCGTACGTGGACTATTTCCTGTCCTACTTAAGAAATTAAAAGTCAGCAGCTGGTACAGTGACTCAACTGTCTAATCCTCCACCTGCTAGTGCTTGTATCCCATGTGGGCTCCGGTTTATGTCCTGGATGTCCCACTTATAACCCAGTTCCCTGATTATGGCCTGAGAAAGCAGTGGAGGGTAGCCCCCAGCTTTGGGATCCATTACCTGTGTAAGAGACCCAAAAGAAGTTCTTGGCTCCTGGCTATGGACTGGCTCAGCTGCAGCCATTGAGGCTATTTGCGGAGTAAACCAGAATGGAAGATCATTTTTTATGTGTCTCTTCATCTCTCAGTAAATCTGCCTTTCCTATAAAAATAAATAAATCTTTAAAAAGAAAACAAAGTAAAATCATGAAATGTAATGTAAAATGCTCCACTTGAAAACATCCCTAAATTTATCTGAAATAATTAAACTGTATCTAAAATAACTTGACGTATAATATAAAATGCATATGTATAATATATAAATATATAACTTTATTTGTAAAAATTATATATATTTGTAAAAATTATGGATTTATATAAGAATATGTAAATATGTAAATATATTTTATATATTATAGATTATTAGGTGTTCCAACATGTAAGTTTTCATGCTAGAACTGAGATACCAATATGAAAGAAAGCAACAGAGAGAAGAGAGGAAACAAGATGTCTGCTTCCACTAAGAACATTCGTCATGTAATCTGGTCATATGTCAAAAGTCCTACTTTATATTTCCTAATATTCACCTGATGGCAAGTCCTCTTATTTCCTTTCTTGAGAATTGTTTGTTCTTCTTCCACTCCCTTATTACCAAAACAGCTTTTAAAAATATTTGGATGGTAGTCTTAGTGACTTACAGTTCTAATTTTATGCATCTTGTTGGTATTTTAAAATCTATTCCTTTTATTTTTTTAATGTTTAGATACATGAAGTGGTTAGTTTTTTTTTTTCCTGATTTCAAAATTCCCATTTAAAAAATAAAAGCAGTTGAAATAATCATTATCTCATTTTTGGACTGTGTTGATAGTTGATACATATTTTTATCATATAATCCACATGTTAATATACTGGTCAAATTGTGGTTTGAAGAGTCTTTGTACAAGTGAAAGATTTCAATTTCATGTACAAGATCATTTTTTCCTAGATGTTATCAGAATTTATGAATAATTTTGAGTAGTCTATGACCCTCACTTCAAAAAGCTCTGTACATCTACGTGAAAAAGAATGTAAAATACTAAAATTCAGAAAACATAATATGGCAAAATCTAATATGTAAAAGAAAAATAGCTGTTCTTTTTTCATGCAATGACAAGAAATCAGCATTTCCCAAAACTATTCATTATAAATGAAGATTTCAGGGAAAGGTGAAGATATGATAACCACAAAAAAAGAACTTAAAAACAGAAATTTAAAAACAAGCTAACCATACTTCTTTATAATATAAATTATAAGGTATTTTAAAGTGTAATAAATATAACTTTCATGCATTGAAAATGTACTGTGTGTAAGTGTCTATTTTATTTAGGAAGGATGTGTGTGTGTGTGTGTGTGTGTGTGTGTGTGTGTGTGTGTGTGTGATAAATTTTCCACACTTAACTGACTCAAGAATATCTTTCAGAAAGCATCACACAGAGCCAATTTCCCAGGAACACAATTTGAAGAAAACATAACTAATACCTCATATACAACTGATGTTCCATTTTCCATCTGAAATTTGCAGGATACATTTTTGCAGCTACCACAGCAATCATAATCACTTGTGGCTGGGGTATACAGCTGGTGCTGCATTTAGAGAAAGTACATGGAATTAGGCATAGAACAATACCAATGCACTGGACCCATTCACTCTGGAGGTGCTGCCCCCCACAGGCATACACTCTGTCTGAATGGCTGTAAGCATTTCTAAGGATGCACTTGAGCAACTTCAAACAATAATTGACTTTATAAAGCTATATTGGAAATGAGGTAGACATTAACCTTTATATCTCAGAGCCAAGATTCATGAAGCTAATGTTAACAGTGCAGGGTGAGCAAGTTGGCAATGCTGCCGATAATGGCTTAAAGCTCAAGGTCACGCACAAAGATGTGAAAGTATGCATAGCAGAGATTATAAAGCAACAGACTGCCCAAGAACTATCTGAAAATAGGCTTTTAACTCATTGGGGTATTCATGGCTTCAATTTCTGGAGCTATCACTTTTGGTTACATTAATTCTCACCCAAATTATTTATAAAGTATACTTACCACATCACATTCTTTTGAGCAATTCACCATTGTAAAATTCAAAATATGAAAACCTGTCTGGTTATCTTTTTCTTCTAGGCAATCTACTGTGTAACAGAAGTTTCCTTCCAAATACTTTATCATAGATTGTCCAGGATTCAAGACAAATACTTCTTGAAACACACACACATCATCCTTTTCTAAAATAGAAAGTCAATAGAAAATTATTATACTGAGTTTTGGCTCAGTGGATTATGGCTCACTGTGACACAGACATCTTTCAAAGTCAATATAAAGATCAGTACCTAACATACCATTAAAAAGCAAAGAGTTTACTTAATGAAGAATGTAATACATAACATACAATACAAAGCCAATCTGCACTTCCACCAGAAGTTACATTTGAAAGCAGGTTCCAGATAATGAGATCTCAAGCAAGGGCAAGATACTTGCTTCTCACTCTCCAAGATCAAAAACAAGACTACTGTTAGAGGTGGATGTAAGTGAAACTGAATTCAATAGCAGTAAGCCTCTTCATGAAAGCTGATGTAGGCATCATGTAGCATTTCACAGTTTTTATTATTTTTTAAAAATATGCCAATTTCTAGTTCTGCAAAATAAGCTTTCATGTGAATCATTATTCATGAGCGTAGTAGCTGGCTTTAAAGCTACATATTTTCAAACCACCTTCTTTCTTATAAAATGCTAAAATTTCAACCCAATGAACAACAGCTTACTATTACTTAAGATGAAGATGGAGGAGCCTGGCACAGTAACCTTGTGGCTAAAATCCTCGTCTTCACAAGCTAGAATCCCATATGGACACAGGTTCTAATCCCAGAAGCCCCACTTCCCATCCAGTTCCCTGCTGTGGCCTGGGAAAGCAGTCGAGGACTGCTCAAAGCCTGGGGACCCTGCACCCACATGAGAGCTTGGAAGATGCTCAGGGCTTCTGGCTTCAGATCAGTGCAGCTCCAGCCATTGTGGCCACTTGGGGAGTGACTCATTGGACAGATCCTCCTCTCTGTCTTCCCTCCTATCTTTCTTCCTCTCTGTATATCTGACTTTCCAATAAAAATAAAATAAATTTTTCTTAAAAATATGAAGATGGTTAATTTTTACAGTAAAATAAATTAAAATGAACCATAACAAAACAATGAGGAAAACTATGTTCATTATTATAGAAATAGTCCCCTTTTTAAAGTTAAAAACAGTCTTAGTAAGAGCTTTAAGAAAAATATGTAAAAATTCATGGAAAAAATTCATTTTTTACCAATTAGCAAAAATTTTAGAATACCTGAAAATATCACAAAAGAACAAACTAAACATAATAGTGTTTTTGTCTACTCAAACATTGTAAAATGGCTTTATATATACAATACATAGTTCAAAAAGCAATTTAAACATATGAATAGTGAACAACATGTATGACTCTATATACCTCCACTATTATTTATTGTCTAAAATTACAAGAAAAAGTCATAATTACCACAGACATACTGTACACATTCACAGTCACTCTGAAAGTTGGGGTCCTCTGTACTGAATTCTCCCTATTAGAAAGACATTATTATGATACAACTTAAAACACAGTTTATTATGATAATTGCAAAAGTACACATTTAGCACCTCCTAAGTGCCTTGCCACATACATAGACACAACGCATGCTAACTAAGTATTTATTAGTGAATAGGTAATTAGTAACCCATTGTCACATAATTAATAGTCTGCCATTAACATACACAATGAATAATGTTGACTATGTATTACTCTAAATTCAGTTTCTCTAAATTTCAATTTCTTTAACAATCAAAGCAGAGGAGGTGCAGAAGATGGTTATTCTGGCCATCCTAACTTTGAAATTATCTTGCCTGGACCCTGAGCTTCTGAAGAGTACTTGGAGATAAGAAAACTCTTGTTGACCCTGAAATCTTTGCTTGATGAATATGTTCTGGATCCACTCTACAGAGTGGTCCTGGGCTCGGATGTCTGCACCCAAGCAAGAGTGCCCCCAGCAGTGCAAGAACAGAATTTAGCTTAACAGTCAGTGTCAAAACCTCTAGAATAGGGTTGCCTTTGTGTCAGTTCTGGTGCTGCTTTTTATGAGTTGTGTAATCTAAAGCACATTTCTTAAACAATCTTTGCCTCACGTGCAACATGAGGTTAATGACCTCACCTTTCCCTTAGATTGCTGAGAAGAAATAAATGAGTAATATTAAAAGAGCTTAAATAAGGCCTCACAGTGAAAGTGTTGGGTAAGAGAAACAGCCCTATTGCCTTTAATGCAGACTTCATCAGACCCCAGTCACCTTCCCTTAACTTGTGGTTGCTCCATCTTCACTTTTACCATTACAAGCCAAACACGTACTAAAGCTTTACACTCAAAGTCAAGGAATCAATACAAAGGTCACTCTCACCTTACAAAACTAGATTACAAGATTCAATGATCACATCTGTAGTTGATGTGCTGATTCTAGGCTTTAAGTCGAGTCACTGCAGTGGAACTTCATTCCCCAGGTGAACAAACAAAAAATCAGCCCACCATATACACGAAATGGGTTGGAGCACACTATGCCATCATGATATTTTTAGAAGAACAAGCATCTTATCTGACCAGTCAAGAGAAAGATGGCAGCAATAATGACCAACCAGACACCTGCACACGAGCTGGACACATACACACTGCTCAGCTGTAAGACTCAAACTTTAAGAAACTGTCCTGAGTGTGTTTTCTTTTGGTAGCAGTAATAAAATTAATTTTATTATTTACTCAACAAATCCTTCAGATAAATTCATGCTAACGTACACTTTTACTGTGGTGTCAATATGTTTTTATAGTACAAGTTATAGTTTCATTTGATATTCAGGCTTTTAGTCAGTAGACAACTCTAACCGTGTTGGAAATCAAATGTTCAAATGATGAAATTAGAAATAATAATAACAAAATCTCCAAGAACATAAGTCTCTTCAAAGATGAAAGAGTATCATGTTGGTGCCAAGACTTTTAGGTCGTTTGTCCAACAACTTTGTAACAGTTAAAGCCACAGTGTTCACCTTTCCTCTCCAGTCTAGACTTAACATTTCTGTTTTCCCGACATTGTTTTTATTTCCTTTGATGTTTTCCCACACATTTAGATACCATATTAATCTGATAAATATCCAATTTCATCTGGAGGCACTGTCTCCTTAATGATTCAATCAATTCTTAATAACATGTCAAATGCAATAGTATTCTTTTATTCCTAAATAAGCAATCCTCTGCTTTAAGATCAATAATGAAGTCGCCTTGGGCAACTTTCACTTTCTGACAACCATGAACAGTAGTGCTATGGGAAATTAGGCACAGGTGTTTGTGTGTATACCTCTTCATTACATTTTTTTTTAATTATTTATTTGAAAAGTAGGATTGCAGAGAGACACAGAGAGACAAAGAGAGAAGGAGTGTGGGAGAGAAAGAATCTTTGCAGTCACTCCCCAGATTGCTACAATGAGCAGGGCTTGACCAGGACAAAGCCAGAAACCTCAATGTGGATCTCCCATGTGGGTGGACAGGCCAACAACTTAGGCTGTTTTCTGCTGCTTTCCCTTGACATCATCAGGGAGCTAGATCAAAAGGGAGGCAGCCAGAACTCAAACCAGTATCCATAAAGGATACAGGGTCCCAGGGTATCTGTTGTCTGTTAATCAGTCTGCCCAAGGACCTAGCCAATAATCTTGAACTCGTGGTATGTAAAGCTATGACAGGCAGATGTTTTTAAGTATTTCTTTCTTCTCTCTCTCTGTCTCTCTGTCTCTTTCTCTTTCTCTCTCTCTTTCACACACACACACACACACACACACACACACACACACACATCACTTCATTGCTTTAATAGGTTACAAAGGATAATCTATGAGCAACGCCCCCTCCTCCATCTGAAATCCAGCCTCTCCAATTACCTAAACCACCACATATCAAAGTCCTCATTGAGTAATTATTACAGTCTCTTTGCTGACCTCCTGCCTACTACTAATGCTTTACTGCCCACACTGTGCTATAAAGGACGAGTCATGTCTTCTCCCTCAAGCACCATTTTGATATGAAGTCCCATCATATGCAGAACACTTTTCATCTCCCCTTTTATTGAATCTGCACTGAAATTCTCAGGATAGAGTTGGACTTCTGCAAGGATCTAGCACAATGATCTCACATAAATGGTGTTCAATAAATGCTGATTGAGGAGCCAGTGCCATGGCCTAGTGAGTTAAGCCTCCCTCTGCCATACCGGCATCCTATACGGTCATCAGTTCAAGTCCTGGCTGCTCAACTTCTTGTCTAGCTTCCTGCTAATGGCCTGGGAGAGCAGTGTAAGATGGCCTCCTCCCACTCACATGAAAGACCCAGAAGTCCCAAGCTCCTGGCTTTGGTCCAGCGCAACTCTGATCATGGTGGTCATTTGGTGAATGAATCAATAGACTGAAGATCTCTCTCTGCCCCTGCCCTTCTGTCTCTGTATATCTTCCCTTCAAACAAAAACAAATAAATCATAAAAAGCCAATATTGGTTGAATAAGTAACCAGAAAGAGTAAACAAAAGAAATCACTTCTGAATTCCTTATCCTTGTCATTAAATCCTCCCCAAATACGCCACTTTGGGTGACCTTGCTCATCCTGGAATTAACCCTTTTTCTGGGAAAGACAGAGGTCATTATCTTTCACTAAATATCTCCTATCTCACATCCACATTTACCTGACTCCTTAAAGGAATAGTTCAACTACTTTAACCTATTAGTCCTAGCCTGTCCACCACTTGCCTCCAAACTTTTCTTGATGGTCATCACTGGTAAAAACTTCTCCATGATGAGCTTTCACCTTGTGGTAGACAATATGGCTACTGTGTTTACTTCAAAGTGTTGCTACAATGTACAGAATACTTACTGAGCCCTCTCTGTGTACCATGTATTACGAAAGTATGTCATTTATGTTAACTTATCCATTTCCCAGAGTTAGCTTTTTTAAAAAAATTTTGTGCTATAGATGAGCAAAGTGAGAAACACCCGCAGAAAGATAATGCCAGAAACAGAGGGAGGCAATGTCCTATTTCTTTTTATTCTTGCTTCATTCTGTGTGTTAGTTATGTTTTGCAAGTAAATGAAAGTGTTAAGGCCGAGTAGAAAAATGAATGAACACACACATCCACAAACATAAACAAACTGAGTTGAATCTTACAGACCTTAGTTAATTGTCAGCTTTCTTGGGTATTAATTTTAGTACTAGCAAAATAAGCTGAGAACAAAAATAATCCCAACAAACATAAAATGAGCTATAAAAGTCTACATTCTGAAGACTCAATGAAAAAAATAAACATGTTATATAAATGGAGGACTTGAGAATTATAAAGCATTATAAACCTGTGCTTCTACTAGTCAGACGGTGCACACACAAAATAATCAAATGAGATAGATTTTGACAGTTATTTGTAAAGCTTGAAGATGTAAATGACTGTTAATGTGTCATCATTGCAGCAAATATTAAATTTATGCTTTAAAACAACAGACAAAAAAATAAATAAAACAGAGGGGCAGATATTTGGCACTGTGATTATGACTGGGATACTTGTATTCCACACTAAAATGCTGAGATTTGAGCCCAAGCTCAATGTTCAAGTTCAGCTTTCCATTAACACGCATGTTGGGATACAGCAGGTTCGAGGTCAAGGACTTGAGTTCCTGCCATCATTGCAGGAGACCACTTTAAATCCTGGCTCTGGGCTTCAGCCTGGCCCACTTCTGATCGTTTGGGGTAATTGTGTGACTAAACCAGTGGAACAAAGACAATTTTCTGTTCCTCTCTCTCAACTAAATAAATTTTAACTAATCAATAAAAATAAGAGAACAAGATTATCTATTCTGTTACTTTAAAAATATGTAGTTATACCCCAGAAAATAGCTGTGACATGAGAATGGAATATATAATAATACAAATTGTCTGAGAGGGAAATCAAATAAAAAGGTCTTTCTGAAAGAAAGCATGTCTACAAAAAAATAGATCGAGGAATATATTTTTAATATATTTTTTTTCAAGTCCAGTAAGCATATTATTGTGGTAAATATTTTAAAAATCAAATGGTTGGGAAGTGCCATGAGATGTATCTAATGGTTAAAGAAGAGACTCTGTGAGACTGCTGTTGAAGTGCGGCAAGTTAGGCTACCACGTGGACACCATCATCAGGCGAGAGTGCTGCTTTCCAGTCTACCTTCCTGCTCATATGCAAAGAAACAGCATAAGAAGGCCCGACTACATGAGCCCTTGGCCACCTACGTGGGAGAGCACAGAAGAGTTCAGGGATCCTGGCTGCAGCCTTGCCCAGGACCAGCTGTTTCGGGTATTTACGGAATGAACCAGCAGACAGACTCATATTCTCTCTCTCTCTCTTTCCCTCCCTCCTTCCTCCCCTCTCCCTACCCCTCCCTCTTCTTCTCTCTCTTCTGAAATAACAAGATAAATCATAAAAAGGAAGAGACACTAGTGATGTTGTTATTTCTAGAAATTAAATTTTGGCATTCCCATACGGTCCCCATGTTCAGTTTTGACTTTCTGAAACGCACAGGCAGTTCACATTCACTTCTTCTCGAGAATAGACGTGTTACTAGTGCACTTTCTTAAAGAATCATTAGATAAATATTCTTAGAATTTACCCATAAAATATATTCTTTATATTGATGCAAATTTTGAAATAAGAACCATTAAAATCTTTCAGCATTAAAATTGCTTAAAATGTTTTATTTAAAGAACTGTAAGCTTCAGTAATAATACTAGTAGAATCAGTCATTGTTTTATAAAAAAACATACTATACTTTCCTATTACTAGTAAAACATAAAAGCTTGTGGGGGGGGGCGGTGCTATTAACACTGAGAAATCAGAAATAGGAAGAAAAAGGAAGAATAGGCAGATTTGAGTAATTATACAAGTCGATTAAAATGTGTTCTTACCACTTCACAAGTTGGTACAACGAGGTTTTCACAGTTACATTCTAAAAGGCAAAAATCATCCTATTTAATCAATCCCAGTGCATTAAATTATGATAATAAAATTTTAAACTACGACATTCATTACCGCAATGCCACGTTGGACAACATTGACCAGGTATATTTTCTTTGACAAGATTCATATCTTCTGCACAGTGTAGTGATGGTAAAGGACAAAGGTTTGGTTCACACACTGAAAAGAAATACATGTTAACTTCATGTAATTGCCATTTTTCCTACTGCCAGTTAGCTGAATGCCATTACTGATGCTACGTGTAAGTTTAATCCTCCAAATATTGCCTGTGCAACCACCCAATATCCGTCTGTAGCTGAGGATGTAACAAAGGACTTAGAGAAGATCAAACAGGAGGGGTGTTAGCACAGCTCATGAAGTGAAGAGCCCTAACAAAGATCTGATGTAACTATACAACTACTACACAGAGGCTTCTTACACACTAGGCACACCTAAACATTTTAATTCAGATAAAACACACTTACCACAGTAATACTGAGGACAACAGAAGTATGTGGTGTTAAGGTTCACTGTGAGAAATTCCCCATCAGTACATTGTGGAATGGGTTCAGTACAAGTTTCACAGACTAAAGGTGAAACAGAAAGTCAAAAATCACACTTGAGCCAAATGTAAATTAATGATTAGGTCATATTATTATATGCAAATAAAATAATACAGTATGTTTAATAAAATAGGAAAGAAATAGAATCAAATATTTATCTCCTTATATAGCCACAAAACAATAACACTGCCCAACCATGTAGTTTGATGTTTTCCAAGAACAATGATAAATAGAATATCACCTGACCAGAAATGTAAGGTCTTCAGAATTCAGAATCCATATAAAATGTATTTATATGGATCAAAATACCATCGACTTATTTAAATTTTCCTAATCTACAGATGAATCCTGCATGAAACTTAAAAATATCTTGACAATGGGATGCTGGAGTCTGCAACTGTCTATACCTACAAAGTCAGGATATACTTCAATAGCAGAATGACAGACTTATGACTGTTTCTTAAGGACTATTATTATATTATTAATCTAAGGAGTATTATATTATTGTAATATTAATATATTACTATATTATTGTAATAATATAAGGGAATTCAGTGGGAGTAAGGAAGTTGGGGAGGTGAGTGGAAATCCCAGAGCATATGGAAATGCATCATAAAATAAATAAATTTAAATAAATAAAGTTTTCTTAATCTACTTCCCTTGGTTATTCTTGAACTGCTCAGGGATAGCAAACGTAACACCAACTATCTCAATGATCTTGAGGAAACGCCCTGATCTTACGGTCTTTCACTGACTGGTGATGAAAAGTGTCGCCCTCAACATGACACTGCTAAGAGAATGACTCTCTTTAGACTAATCACACTTTGTTTCCATGGAATTGGAATCATAAAAAGAGGCAGTTGTCTCTGCCTAGAGCAGGGTTTCTTTCCTTCCCAGTGTAAGCTATCCAAAATTAGTCAGGTTTTTGTTTTGCTTTGCTTTTTGGTTTTGCTTCTGTCCTGCCTCGTGCAGCCAAAGAACTGAAACAAAAAGATGTGTTCTGTAATAACTGTTAAGAGTCACTTAAATGTTCTTTCTTTATTTACAATCCTTATTTGGTTGAATACACATGGCAATACCATTAGCATTTCAGTAACAAGCAACACCATGAAATTCACATGAAACATTATGAGATTTTTTTCTGAGACTGCTTTTTCAAGAAATTATCTCCGTAATACTCACTACAGGAAGGGTAAAAGCAACAAGGTTCTTCCCTTTGAACTTGAATCATAAATTGGTCTTCTCTGCATTCTGGTGTTGAAATATTGGGGCATTTCAATGTGTCACATTCTGCAAATAATAAAAAGATAAGTAAATAAAGATGTATAATGACTTTTAAGAGTGACATGATAAACTTAATGACATAATGCTGTTCAATTCTATTTCAATGTAATATCAAGAACTTACCAGATCACAACATTGGTGAACATATATATAAGAAATAGCAACTTTTATAATAAGTTATATTCTTTGGAAGCACAAACAAGAATCTAATCCACTGTTTTAAATAAACAACGAACTTCACTTATTTCTCCTAAATGATTAACTCACCACATTTGTACTGTGGACAACAAGAAAGAACACTATAGCCAACAATCAGCTTCTGTCTGTCTGTACATGTTGGGATGGCAGTACCACACAAAGTCATGTCACACCCTAGAAATAAAAAACAGCATTGAGTCATCAGGGACCATAACTAAAATCTTGGGCTGCTTACTGAAGACAAGGAATCAACTCTCACTAATGTGAGTGCAATGCTCAAAAAAGTGATGTAGATGTAACCAGCCTCAAGCTCACAGGTTTGCCTTATTGCATTTTGTCAATGATTTCCAGATCCAGGATGTTGAAGTACAGTGGGTTACCCTAGAGCCTGTACTGCCAATACCTCATATCGTGCTAGTATGAGTGCCAAGCAATTCCACTTTAAATCGAGCTTCCTGGTGATGTACCCAGCAAAGCAGCAGAAGTTCTTGGTCCCCAGACACCCATGTGGGAGACATTCAGACCAGATGCTGTTCCAGGCTCCTGGCTGAGGCCTGGTCTAGCCCCAGCCCTGGCCACCATTTAGAGAGTGAGCCAGTGGATGAAACATCTCCTTTAATCTCTCTCCCTTTTCTCTCTCTCCTTCTCTACTCTTCAAATAAATAAAATAATGATTTTTTGAGTATAATAAAAAAAAATTTCCAGGTCCATCCTTTTGATGTATTTGGTAGAAAACACTAATTGATAATAGACAGATCTTTGCATAAATATATGCAAATATATATGCATACATATACATAAACATGTATATGCAACTCAACATGACCACAGTGAGGCAAAGCTTGCTTTGAAAAAACATTTGTAGCAATACTTCATTACTACTTCAACTCTTGATGTTTTCTTGTTGCTGTTGTTGTTGTTATTTTGCCAAGCATCATACATGCTGCCTTTTTTGTGGTCATAAGAATATCAACACATTTTGTGGATTTAACTGTTTGTAGGCTTCTCTGCATACACACCACAAATTTCCTTTGAGCAGCAAGTCAGTCTATCTGTGATGCCCATGACGACTTCAGCTTCCCGTTGACACACTGGCGAGGGCTCGTCATCACAGTCGGGCTCTACGGGGATTATGCTTCCATTTTCCAGACATTTGTACAGGGCACATTCGTCAACACCCCCATTCCAAATCTCCCCAGCGGTGCGCGGTTGGCCCTCCCTATCAGTGCATGCTGCAAAACATGAGCAGAATTAAAGCACTCATAATCTGGACATGAAGAAAAGCAAGCTATGACGCTCTGATTTCCAACCATAACAAGGCCTGGCTGAACGATGACGCTTCAGCAAACTCTGCTTTCTCAGACTCCCCTTTCCTTCCCTCAGCTTCTAGCTCACGCCTTGGCTGAGGAAGGTTTTGTGGCCCACATTAAGTATTTTTCTCTTCTACAACTCTGCAAATTTGTGTGTACTCGTCTATCAGTAAGATAATTGATTTTGTGCAAGTTTTAATAATCTAATTTATTTAACTTGAACAAATCTGTCATATAAACTTAATTTAGCTTTAAAATATTAACTGTTAAGAATGGGTGATACTAAAAAATAAAGCACTCCTTTTTCTAACATTAGCATTAACATTTAGTCATTAAAATTTTAAATGTTTTCTATTAACATTTATGTCATATTAACATTTTAAATGCTTCTGCTTTAGAAAGTAAAAGCTGGAAAGTACACAATCAGGCAAAATAATGTTTATTGGCTCTGTTAGTTTTGTATAAAAGTTGTATTTTATGATATATATGATTCTCTCATGTTCTCTTTTAAAGAACAACAAAGATGGATGTATTTGCCAACAATGTTCACAGCTTCCAGTGAACTTCTCTTAAGATTTCCTGTCTATTAACAAACCAAACTCATAGATTTGCAAACATCAAATTTATGAATGCCTGTGCATTCTCTGTCTCTTATTCATACTTTACTCATTGGTAAACACAAGATGATTTCCAATTGTAGATGTCCGTTTCACTTGCACTTAGCTTTCCCTTGGATTGTTAGCCAATTTCCTTTCCGTCTCACAACAATGAAAAGACCTATGTCTGTCAAAATTGGTGCAAGTTGTACAATGCTATACTTTTTGCATTTGCCATTATCATGGAAGCAATGCATTCTAATAAAATGACTTCAAATTGAAAGCAGAAATATTTTTATAAGTGAAAGTAGAAATATTAAATATTCTGTTCCAGATAGCAATATTATCTGTCATTCTTGCATATTTGTCTACATTCTCAAGAAACCGTGTTGAACACAAAATGAATATTATTTTATGTAATAATTTCATGGGCTATGACCATTATTTCCCCCCTTTCCAGAGGCATACATCAACCTCTTAACGGTAAATGTAAACCACTAATATATGAAGTAATTGAATTTCTATTCAGTCAACACCCACACACTTAATTTTCTTTTTCTCATGCTCTTTCCCTGTTACTATAGGAATTGGCAAATCTGTCATTTTTCCATTCAGTTATAATTTATACCTGTTGTTTCTATTTCTCTACAATCTTTTGCTTTGAAGTATGTGTGTGTGTGTGTGTGTGATAATATATATAACAAAACACGTAAGCACCAATGATTACCATTTTGTTAGCTTCAACAGATACCACATTAAAACCAAACTGCAAATAAGCTCATTCTCTTTCCAACAGCTAGGTTACCTTTAATCAAGCTTCCTCAGCTTACACCTTTTGTTGGATTCCTAAAGTATCATGTTATAATCTGCTTCTTACCACATTCTTTCTCTGGAATGCACTGAGTTGAATCCGGTCTGTGAAGAATTGTTCCGTTTTTGCACACACAGTCTTCTCTTAGATGCAAACACGACGAGTGTTCATAGAACCACTTGTTCAGACACGTTCTTGCATCACAAGGTTGCACACAGGGCTGATATTCTTTCCCCTCCGGGCAATTCAGAGCTGTGACCAACAGGGGGCACAATTTGCTAATGATCAAAGTCCTCTATCTGCCATCTAATCAAAGAAAAGATTTTTTTTTTTCTTCTGAATAGAAAGATTATTTTTTCTCTATTTAGTACCTTTTGATTCCATTTTTCAATTACTCTGTGACAATAAATCAGAGTTAAGCCATCAGTGGACAGTCTAAACATCTTCCAGTTATTGTTAATTTTTTTCTGGTAGGAAATATTCCTCTGAATTATATCAAACAAATACAGTCAACAAGTAGGCCAAGTCTGGTTCTTGTAAAGTCAACTGCTGTAAAGTTGTTGAATTTTTCAGTGAGAGGAAATACTACAGCTTACTCAGAATAAATGCAAGAATACATTTTAAAAATGTAACAACCCCAAGGGATTAAAGAGAGGGAGAATTCTGCACAACTAGCTTTAATCCATCACTATAAAAAGAAACTGTTATAAATGGTCACTTTCTAAATGACATTACAGAAGATTCTTGGTAATTTACACCGTTCTTTAAAAAAAAAAAAAAAGGCATCCAGTTGACAAAATGCTCAGGCTGTGGGGTGTACGTTAGTACAATCTCGGTGGAGAACAACACGAGAGTGCCTGACGAGGTTAGAGATGACACACACTCCTCATGAATCAGCCATGCTCTTCTTGGTCATTACTACTTCAGAGAAAGGAGAAAGAGTTAAGGGATAGGAGAAGAGTCACAGAAGTTTTAAGGGTATTTCAATTTTCAAGTTGAGTAATGTCTCTAGTGTTTGTTGTATATGATATTTTTTCCCACACACAATAGTCCAACTAAACTACTTTGTGATTTAAAAATGAAAAGAAAAAGAAATGAGTGAGCTGGGAAAAAATGTTACAGTTTAATGGAAAGTGCCATTCAGTTAATACTTACAACAGTAATCGCGTGTTCTCCACTCGATACAGATGTCAAACTTATTGCACAAAGCCACATATGCAGAAAGTGCATCACACTCGTAGTTCCAAAAATACGTATAATTGATCCACATCTTCTCACAAAAGTCCTTTGGTGAAACCTAGAGATAATTTTGTCTTGGGATAGGTTATGTTACTTTTGCTTTGTGTTTTTTTTTTCTGAAGACCCTAAGTTTGACTAAAACTATCTGATAAATTAAGTACCAAGATATGATAATCAATAACAGATTGTACATTTACAAAAAATGTATAACACTACGTGTCAACTCTGGATTGATATTTTTAAGCATACATTTTAAACATGACACATGCCATCTTCGTTAACACATGAATTATCTTTATAACAATGAAAAAGAAATCTGAATGTATTAATATAGTCTGTTGGTCACATGCTTTGAATAATATGGCTTGTTTTAACTAATTAGAGACTTTTTGTACAGAATGCACTGTGTTTGGAGATGCCATAAACTTGCATAATTTAATTAGTAATTCAACATTTATTCTCGTTTCTCTCTCTTCTCGTTCATCCAGCCAACACATTCTAGGTGTCTACTTTCAGATGCTAAGTTCTGATACAGGTCAAACTATTGCATAAAATATTATTTAATTTTGTAACCCATCATATTTTATTCTAATAAAAAGTAAGAGTTTACTTGTTTCTTAATTTCTCTTGTTGAATCTCCTGTTTCCAGCCATGTTGCACAGAGCATTTGCTGCAGCCATTAATAGCCTCTTGTTTGTCAAATGTAATGAACAGTCTGACATCCTAAGCTCTCCTCTCCTGTTGAGTGGCTTACGCTGCCAAGAGCACTCCGTGTGTCTCTGGATGTTCTCCTTTGACATCAAAGGCACTGCCCTGTGTTGGCTTTTCATCTCCTTGTCATGGTGTTCTCTTCCTGCCTCTTATTCTGCTTTCCTAAACCCTGCCCTTAATGTCCATCTCTTCTCACAGCAAACCCTCATCAAGGCTCACCCACTCCCCTGGTTTTCTCTAATTGCCTTGACTTGCTTTTGTTATGTGTGACATAGAAATAATAAAACCAATTTCTATGGGGCCTGCTTTGTGACTCAGTGGGCAACACCTCTGCTTATGATGCCAGCAGCCCATACAGGTACCAGTTCAAGTCCTGGCCACTGTGCTTCTGAACCAGCTTCCTGCTAACATGCCTGGGAAGGCAGTAGAGGATGGACCAAGCGTTTCAGTCTCTGTACCCATGTGGGAGATTCAGACACTCAGCCCTACTGAGTCAGACTTCTCAGCCCTACTGGTCTGGCCATTTGGGGAATGAACCAGCACATGGAAGATCTCTGTGTACCTTCCTCTCTCTTCGTATAACCCTTTCAAATAAGTAAGCAAATCTTAAAATTAAAAAAAAAGTATTACTACCTACAACTGTCATGGTTTTGAAATACACTACTATAAGGAAAACGTGTTCACACATCATAAATTACTTACACTTACTTGATCTTCCTCTTATGAGCTCCCACATTATACTTTTGAGTTTCTTCTGGATATTTTTATTTTGATGTCCCACATGACAGTCTATCCAAAATGAAAATTTACACCATCTCCACTTAACTCACAGAAACTGAATCCTTTTCTTATCCACACATGTATGCACACTTTGTTAGTTGGGGAGCAACCTATGTGTAAGGTAGTGTACTATAAATAAGGGATATAAAGGTAAACTTAACACACCTATTTTCTGACTGTAGGTCTCCTAATTTTTTTTCAAAGCCTTTTTGTATGATCAAAAACAGTTGTTAAGCAAAAAGTAATGGGAGGAAGCAGGGATATCAACTAGAGAAAGCTCATTGGCAGAGGGACAAATCTTGCAATATTCCGATGGCTGAGAGGAAGCTAGAATGATCTGAGTTTGCCAAACAAGGAAAAAATGGAATGTCACTGGTAGGTGGAAGAGCGGGTGGGGCCAGCTCTTAGAGAACCTTGTAAACAGTGGTGAGAAAGTTTGGACTATTCCCTACATGCAAGGGAAGGGCATTGAAGAGTTTTATGTAGAGAAATGATATAATTTTGATATTTTTAAAAGATCATCCTGCATACAGTATGAAGATTTGCAAGTGAGAAAGCCATATTATGAGTTCTTATCTTCAGACCAAGACAAAGATGACAGTTACTTGGATGAAGGAGATAGCACTGATGACTGGAAGAAATGTGTGACCAATAAGCAATTGTCTTCAGCAAACTCAACATGACTTGTTAATAGGATGGGATATATCAATAATTCAGAAGGTCCGAAGAGGGGCCATCATGGTGGCATAGCGGGTTGGGCCATTGTCTATGTTACCAGCATCTCATAAGAGACTTTCACCAAAGTTAACTCTTAGAAGTGCAAGGTAGGTCCATGACCATACCACCCTGAAGGCACCCGATCACATCTGATCTCAGAAGAAGCGCAAGGTAGAAGAATATTTATCTCTAGAGCTGTTAGCTTTAATTCTAATGAAATCATGATAAGCTCAATATTTCTCATTTGAAGTATTTTGGGAAGTTACAACTTGCATTTCCATTTTAAATAATAGCCTTTTTCTTTTTAATAGCCATTCTCTTTAGTAAAGAGAATGCTTTACTTTATGAGAAATTAACAGAATAAATGTGCCCTACCTTTCTCATTGACTAATGAACAACTGGCCTTTGAAGTCAGTCTCTAAGTATCCACTTAAAATTTTTTGGGTGAATTGAGATAGTGTATCAGATCCCAAGTTAGTTATGAGAGCAGTGCTGTTTTCTCTGTGCTGGTCCTGCAATCTGCAAGAACTTGCATGTCTATCAGTATGTACATAAAAAGAAAACATCTTTTCCATTACTGTAAGCACTTTGCCAGGATTATTACTGAATCATTATGATCAGAATACTGCTCAAGAGACAGTCTAAACACGTAGACCAATTGATCTTTTCCTTAAATATCTATTTACTTGAAACATAGAGTGAATAAGAAAGAGATATTCCATCTAATGGCTCACTCCCCAAATGGTCAGTTCTTGGCCAGGTTGAAGTCAGGGATCAGAAACTCTATCTAGGTCTCCCACATTGGTGGCAGGAACTAAAGTGCTTAACCCATCAATTGCTGCCTCCAGGAGCATTAGCAAAGAGTTAGATTAAAACAGACTAGCTGGAGACCCGGCATGATAGCGTAGTGGTTAAAGTCTTTGCCTTGCATGTGCAGGATTCCCAGATGGTCACTGTTTCTAATACCAGAAGCTCCACTTCTCATCCAACTCCCTGCTTGTGGCCTTGGAGAGCAGTTGAGGACAGCCCAAAGCCTTGGGACCCTGCACCCATGTTAGGAGACCCAGAAAAGCTCCTGGCTCCTGGCTTCGGATTGGTTCAGCTCCAGCCATTGCGGTCACTTGGGGAGTGAACCATTGGATGGAAGATCTTCCTCTCTTTCTCTCCTCCTCTCTGTATATCTGCTTTCCAATGAAAATAAATAAATCTTAAAAAAAAAAACAGAAATTGAATTGGCACTCTGAATTGGGATATTGACATTCCAAGCAGCATTTAACCTGCAAATACCTGCCCTGCCAATTGACTCTTAAAAAATTACCAAGAGCATATGGTGGAGCACACAGAGGCTCCAGTGAACAATGCAGGGACGATCTCACATTCATAGGCAGAAGAATGAACATCTAGCACATAACTCTGTTCTGGCTTCTTTTTGTTTCCAAATTTTACACACACACACACACTTTAATGGTCACTCAATTTTGTATAATTAATAACATAAAAATTGCTGCACTAACATGTTTAATTCCCAAGACCCTGATTCTTCTGGGATGTGCAGATGCCTTTACATTTTTTTAAATTTATTTTTCTCCATGATATAGCTTTGTAACTAAAGGGGTTCCTCCTGCCGAATCCTCTTTCTCCCTTCTCCTATTTCCTCTCCCCATTTTGTCTCCATGTTATCACAACAGTATAGTCCCTTGGTATGTTACAAGTTTGACTTTCAGATAGATGGATTGTTTTTTAAAGAGTGATTTATGTATATGACAGGAAGACTGATAGAAAGAGGGAGAGACAGAGAGAAAGGGATCTTCCATCTACTGTTTCTACTCTCCAAATGGCCACAATAATCCAGGACAGAGCAGGCCAATGCCAAGATCTCAGAACTTCATCCAGGTCTCTCCTGTGAGTGGCAGGGTCTCAAGCACCTGGGCCAACTCCAGCTGCCTTCCTGGTATATTCGCAGGGAGCTGGATTGGAAGAGAAGCAGCCAGGACTCAAACAAGCATCTGTTGAATATTAGTGTCTCAAGTTGCGATTTAACCCGCTACCCACAATATCAGATACATGGCTGACATTATTGATTACAAAAATGCCTTGAATTTACAGATCTTATGCTGGGAAATAAACTTTGGATGTTTGTTTTTTAAAAGTTTTTTTTTTTTCCATTGAGAAGCCAGACATACAGAGAGGAAGAGAGACAAGGAAAATCTTCTGCCCAATGATTCACTCCCCAAGTGACCACAACAGCTGGAGCTGAGCCGATCCAAAGCCAGGAGTCAGGAGCCTCTTTCAGATCTCTCACATGGGCCATGTTCAACTGCATTCCCAGGCCACAGGCAGGGAGCTGGATGGAAAGCAGGGCTGCTGGGATTAAAACCAGCGCCCATATGGGACCCTCATGCGTGCAAGGTGAGAACTTCAGCTGCTTCTTCCAGTCCCCCACACAGGGATCAAGAAATTGGAGGTTCAAGGAATTAGATCCTCCTTCACCGGTTTCTCAGAGCGTTAGCAGAAATCTGAATCAAAAGTGGAACAGACAGGACTTGAACTAGAACCCATATGAGATGACAGTGCCACAGGTGTTAGATTCGCTTACTATGCTATTACACCAGCTCCTGTATATTTCACTTTATATTTTCATTCCATTTTTAAAAACATCTTGGAGCATCCTCATTTGGCACGGCAGGGTGACTACACTTAACAACACTCTATTGAATGGGATTTTTAAATGCACACACCATAAAATGAAATAATAAATATTTATGGTGATGGATATGTTCTTTGCCTGCTTTGATCATTCCACACAAAAATATGTGAATAAGCTTTACAGTGCATCCATACAGATAAATTATTTGTGAACTAAAAATTAAAGTAAAACATGAGTATTTCAAGACAGCTTTAAGCGTTTGTGAGAAGAACCTTCACAAGTCTTAAGAAGGGTTTACTTTATTGTTTTAAAGAAATGCTGATCTAAAGGTCCTGAGTACTTAGAAGTCCACACGGCCAATAGTTCTAAATTTATTCTTATCTTGTTCTTAAAATGTATTTTCACTGTAGTGCTTTTAATATTCAGTCTTGATTCTTAAAAATCTGATGAATCATTGTTTTGTTAAGCTGTCCTTTTATGACAATTAAAATAATCCATTTATACTGCATTGAATTTGATTATTATCATCTTTTTCCATGAGGGAAAATTATATTTTCAGCCCTTACTATAAATTCATTATAGCAAGTATCTTCCAGAATTAAACTGGTTTATACTTATGTGGCAGAATAAGAAGTTAATTGACTTTCTGTTTATCAAATTTTGACTACATAATTATTAGTCTATTAGATTTTTAGACACCAAACTGTTTAACCATTGTGTTTGAGTCTAATTTCTCATATATGTTCTGTTCAGCAATTTCAGTTCTGTGTTAATTTATATGCTCCTGTTGAAAATGTAATTTTTAGAAAACATGATGTAGGGCCCAGCTCAGTAGCCTAGTGGCTAAAGCCCTCGCCTTGCATGCACCAGGATCCCATGTAGGTCCTGGTTCAAATCCTGGTGGCCCCATTTCTCATCCAGCTCCCTGCCTGTGCCCTGGGAAAGCAGTTGAGGACAGCCCAAAATCGTGGGAACCTACACCCATGTGGGAGACCTGAAAGAGGCTCCGGGTTCCTGGCTTCAGATTGGCTCAGCTCCAGCCATTGTGATCACTTGGGGAATGAATGAATGGACAGAAGATCTTCTTTGTCTCTCTTCCTCTCTGTATATCTGCCTTTCCAATAAAAATAAAATAAATCCTTAAACAAAACCATGGTGTATATTAAAGTACTATCTAAATGCATTGAAAATCATTCACTATTTTTCTTTTATGTATATATATATATATTTAAAATTTTTTAAACTCCTAAGACTTATTTTCATATAGATCATGATGTAAAGTGGAACTCATGACAGATGTGGCTCTTGTCTCTGGGATCTCATGACTTCAAACCTTTCCCTTGCCCCCAGGGAACCAAGGGCAAGTCTACACTTCCCTGTCTAGCCCAGGCCAGCCCCCATGCACCGCTCCCTGACTGGACTGCCCCCTCATCTTCCTTCTTTGACTTCTCCCCTCCGTCAATCTTGCACCAAGTTGATTTAGTATTTTCCTTGCAAGGCCTTTAATGCCAGTTGCTGTCTTGCATATGCCATTGTTATCTGTATAGATCCCTCTTCTCTTTCTGTTTCCAGCAAATCCATTCCTCTAAACGCTTCCAAGTCTAAATCTCCATGAATTCTTCTTCAAGCCTAGAATTCCAAGCACTTCAATATTTTAAACTTCATCAAATCTGTGCAAAGGCTTCCCTTCCTTCCAGAATCCTTGCAGATGAAGCAGCATGGTCTTAGTTCTGCGTCACAGTATCTAATACATTGCCTGTCTTGGTTATCCAGCAACATTGATCTCTTTCTTCCAGAGGCATTTAATCACAGAACATAATTTCATATTTCTGAAAGCCTTAGATGTAGTTCTAACAAAGCACAGCAGGGAAAAGATAATTATCTTTCCCATCATTGAAAGTCTATAAACAGTGATTCTGAACTGCAATGCCCACTGGCAGAAGGCTTGGAGATTAACTGTTCTCAGTAGGAGAACAGGAATGTATCGGCTTTTATTCCCAACACGACTAACAGGACAGTTCTTATTTATGAATGCTTTTAACTTACTTTATCATGGCATGGAATGAAAGCTCTTCTGTTTAATAACTCAATGCAGTCACTGCAGTCATGCTCACTACAATCCCTCACAGGTCTTCTTGTTGTCATTTCAAACGATTTCTCAATTTCCCAGCTCTCAATAAACAATGCCATGTCTTCCATGTTCATAATGATGGTGCCATTTTGCATCCTTAAATCATCATCTGGGTCTTCATTGCAAATCCCTTGAAAGAATATATGACATTGAGAAGCAAAAATTTCTCACTTAAACCATACTTAGGCAGCACAACTAGATCAGTTTAACCATTAAAGAAAACATAATGAATTATTTAGTGAATAAAATATAAATTGCATATCTTCCCTAACTGTCAAAAGAATTGTTTAAATTATACATCTTATTCTCTGATAAAATCATAAAGATTTATCTTACCCAGATAAGAAAGAAATCATGAACTTAGAAATACATATCATGAAGCAGGCATAAAATATCAAAAACAAAGTGATGAATTCTGTTCCTGCATGCTTTCCATTCTTGACTGAGCCCCAGCTCTGCAACCTGGTAAGGTAAATGCTTGCACAGCCAATATTTGGTGATGGTTCCCAGGCATTCATTCTCACAGATAAAAACTCTACTTGAAAGGATTAAATGCCTCCTTTCCTGAAGAATTTACTCTGCCCCCATCATTATCCCGTCCCTTCACTTAGCGCTGAGCACTGCTACAGGTAAGACTTGTTATTTATATAAAGATAATCCTTAGTCTCTTGCAATTAGCAACTGTTACACTTCATGCAGGCATGAATCAGATATTCACACAGCAGTCACATAGACATATGGATTCATCCGACATCAGGACAGTCATTGCAAGATCAGGACTTCAGCTGAAAATTCTGACACAATCTCTCTTCCTTGAAATGGCAGTGCGTGAGTGGCAGTGATGCGCTGACTTGCTACAACCTCCAACTTCCTCTAGACTAACGTTGAGCTTAGTCTTCATTCAGTGAAGTGCAGAGCCAGAAACACAGAGAAATGCATCTAGAACCCTTTCACTGACCCAAACTCACCCTAACTTAAGATTACGTTTTACTCAATCCCCATTTTCTTAAAGCGTAAAATATGATTATGCAAACATATCAGAAAATTTATAAAAGTTGCTACTCATATTTCACCCTGCATATACATATATATGTGTATGTGTGTGTGTGTGTACTGAACACTAAGTTTTTAATATCATAAAAAACTTTATTTCTAAAAGAGCTAAAAGAGCTTCCAAGTATTTGAGTAAAGGAAAATGATTGCTATTACAGATATGCTTTCACTGCACATCCAGCTGCTAACACTTCAGACTCCATAGTGCTATATGAAATTCCAATATATGCCTTCTATTCTAGTGTCTGAGGTCAGTCAGGGTCACACTCCCAAGCCAGCTGTCATCCTAGTGGTTCCAATAGTGCCAGGTTTCCTTTTCCCCAACCACCCTTCATCCACTGTGGAGGTCTTGGGCCCAGGGAGTGATCCTGGCCTAGTGAAAAGCAGTTTCTTCACAGTGCTCAGTTACACATCAGTTAGTAGAGTGTCTGTCTATATCCACACAAAGTCAAGAGCTGATAGGAGAAGAGGAAGAAATGAAAAGTAACAAAATCAGGTAAGAGTCTTACCATTTATAAGCCATACAGGAAAGTGTACATTCCCAAAGTGCATGATCTATTATCAATAACTACTGACTATATATATATTCCATAATACACATAACTAATTCCACAATGGTGATCTTATGTTGCCCTAGAAATTTTTGTCATTATGTTTAGCATACTATAAATTGGCAAGGAAATATGTAAATCATTTAAGCAAAGTTTTATATAGAATGCTTGTATTTTTAAAAGATTTATTTATTTTTATTGGAAAGCTGGATATACAGAGGAAGAAAGACAGAGAGGAAGATCTTCCATCTGATGATTCACTCCCCAAGTGACCACAATGGCTGGAGCTGAGCCGATCTGAAGCCAGGAGCCAGAGCCTCTTCTGGGTCTCCCACATGGGTGCAGAGACCCAAGGCTTTGGGCTGTTCTCGGCTGCTTTCTCAGGCCACAAGCAGGGAGCTGGGTGGGAAGCAGGGCTGCTGGAACACAAACTGGTACCCACATAGGATCCCAGTGTATGCAAGGCGAGGACATTAGCCATTTTAAGGAGGAAATTTGAGTTTTTCAGTAATTTATTAAAGACAAGTGCTTAGTTACTTTTGACTCATCAACATAAAAGCAGTATAAGACACCTGTAAGGGATCCATAAACCTTTTTCACAATATTTGCTGTGATTACATGAGATACATTGCACTAGAGTGAATTTGTTCACTGTGATCATGTAATAACCAGCCTACATTAACTGTGGCATTCAATGTTGAAAAGAATCTCTTTCAACATTTTTATTGATATATAATAATTGTGCATATGTATGGGCTGCAATGAAATATTTGCTTCATTGCCTGTATTCAATTCCAATGGTTTTGAATGTAAAGATTACTACCCCTTCTCAAAGATGAGGAAACTTGTTCTCTCAATGTCAAAAAGCTGTGAGGACAGCTGGCATTCATGTTGCCCAGGACACATTGGCTCCTGTATTCTTTTAAACATGATTATGTGTTCATAAATTTCCCTATCTGTTTCCTTTGTCCTGTACCATTCGACATAGTATAGTATCGACATAGTATATGAAAAAACTGGGTAGCTCAACTGTACACACCATAATAAAACTTTGATTAATATTCAGAACATTGGGTTCTTCCTAAAAGGCGTAAGTTAGTTTTCCTTGATTTTTATCTTTTAAAATAATATGAAAGAAACAAGAAACTTTAAGACTTTCTCTTATCTATTCCCCTTCCATATTATCTATAAACTGATATAACACTAGCATATATTTATTAAGATTTCTTAGAAGTGAGTTGAAATATATAAAATAGTGTCTGACACTTGATTAAATGTTTAATAAAGGCAAGCTTATCTAAATATAAATCATGTAATAGTAATAACAGCAAGCTTACATTTCCATAAAATATCCAAATTTAACTTTTTTTGGCTTATAAGCCCATTTGTAACAAACTATTATTTTCTTAATTATTTACCTGAGAAACTAAAATTAGTAACAAAACTCAATCCCAAAAGTAGGGTAACAGAGTCCAAAATAATACAATGTGAACAGGAAAAATAGTGATAAAAAATAAAGATTTGAATAGCGATGCTCACCACAAAGTCCTTCTGTGTAGGATGACAAGTTAAATCGGGAACTAAAATGAATGTCTATGATTCCTGTAAGATGGGCCCACTTTATGACTAGTCCAGCCGGAGTAGTGAGAACGTACATTGTACCAGAATCCTCTATAGACAGATCTTGATGTGAAAAGGGCAAAGGTACAGAGATAGAATCTACTTCTACCTACAATAACAGAAACATAGAAATCAGAAAAAATATTTAAATGCAACACATTAAAATGAGAACGCAGCTTATTCTATTTCATACTGATTCAATATGAGTATTCTTTAAATTATCAATTTATTCAAAAGGCAGACTGAAAGAGGGTGAGACAGAGATGCAGAGAGAGAGAAAGAGATGAAAGAAGGGAATAAGGAACAATAGAGGGGGACAGTAAAGTAGGGCGATCTCGTCCACTGGTTGTGTTCCAGAGGCCTCTGGTGCAGTGTCGCACAGAGGCAGCAGACCCAGCATGGACCATCCAGCCAGCAGGCTCTTCCTGCTCCAGGGTGCACATCTGCAGAAAGCTAGAATGGGGAGTACAACCAGGACTGCGACTCAGACAATCTGATACGGGATACTTACCCCTATTTTTAAGATAATTCATTGCTAGCTGAGTATATGATTGGAGAATGGCCACCAGCAAGTTGATCTGAGGCCAAAAGAAATTCTTACGACCCAGTATTCAAAGTAACTTCATTGAGCAGGTTTGGGTTTGCATCCCACTCACCTCATCAAATCAAAGGTGCGGACAAATGCTGTCAGCAACAAAATATTCCATTCACTTTTATAAAGTCCTACATAATTAAAATGTTTAATACCTTACTATGTTATAGACTTCTTTCATTATTACTGTTTCCAGTCTAGAATATGGACTGACTAGCAGGTGCAATTACTTAAGGCAATTTCATAGCATAGCAGCTGTTTTAAACAAAATTGTTACACTTAGATTTTAAAAGATTTTAAAAGATTTTAAAAGATTTTAAAGACCCTTTGAATCCAAATAAGGCATGCAGCTCAAAATGTAACTCTATTTGGTAAGTATATGTTCCTTAGGGATATGGTTTCCTTCTTTGCAATGGATAGGTATTCTTTCGCTTCTCTAAATAAAGTTAAATATTCTTCACTTTTTTTCTTGTTTTAGTCAACACTTTTAACCGACTCCCCTTTTCTCCTCTTGCTGGTCTCTTCTGGCATTCTTGGCTATTACTCTTCTCAATGATACGATACGTTTGCATCATTTCCACTAAATTTGATTAAAATATGAGTATTAATCCTAATGAGACAAATCTTGGCCAACAAAGCCATCACTCAATATCTTGTTTAACACGGCCTTGAAAATGAGCCTCATAGGAAGAAATGTTCACAATATCTGGCACATCGTGAGGGAAGAAATACAATATTAAGAATCATGCGGCCCGGTGCGATGGCGCAGTGGTTAAGTCCTCGCCTTGCATGTCCGGGATCCCATATGGGTGCCGGTTCTAATCCTGGCAGCCCTGCTTCCCATCCAGCTCCCTGCCTGTGGCCTGGGAAAGCAGTCGAGGACAGCCCAAAGCTTTGGGAACCTGCACCCGCACAGGAGGCCCGGAAGAGTCTCCTGGCTTCGGATTGGCATAGCATCGGCCGTTGCGCTCACTTGGGGAGTGAATCATCGGATGGAAGATCTTCCTCTCTGTCTCTCCTCTCTGTGCATCCGCCTTTCCAATAAAATAAATAAATAAATAAATCTTAAAAAAAAAAAAGAATCATGGAAAGACACTTGTCGTAACACAGTTAAGCACTAGTCAGGACAGCTGCATCCCACACTGGGATGCCTGGGTTTTAGCCCTGGCTCTATTCACGATTCCAGTTTTCTGCTAACATGCACCCAGGAGACAAATGGTGATGCCTCGTGTACTTCGCTACTGGACTGAATGCTGTCCCTGCTTTGTCTGACCCAGCCCTGACTGCTGCACTTTAAACCAATGAAGGGGAGTTTCGCTCTCCCTATCTCTCTCTGCCCCCGCCTCTGTTTTCACTCAAACAATTAAAAAAAAAAATTCTAGACTACTCATGGAAAGAATGATAAGGCATAGAAACAGAAAAATACTGATGTTTTAAAATGTCCCCCTTTGAAAGACATTGTTTTTATAATTTCTTACTTTCATCCAATTGGATAATGATTATTAATTTAACATTCTTACCCTTCTTGCTATTCGGTTGACAAGTATTTTATGTATTGATGTTGTCACATTTAACTTTTTAAAGCAAAGTCCAGAGATTCTTCCAGAGGAAGCCTTAATTTAAAAAAAGAAAACTTTATGGAGCTAAGCATAATTTTAGTGTTAAATAGAATGAACTTATTCAATATTTGGCAAATACTCACTAGCTTTTTAAATGAATTTCCATTCTGAAAAAAAAAAAGTATAAAGAGAAGCTTTTAAAACAAATTCATGAGTTGACTTCTGGGATTAGCATGCTCTTTTTTTTCATTCTTTCTTTTTTCTCTCTTTATTTTTACCTAAACTCAGACTTAATACTAAATCCTGTGAAGTATCTCCATATACCCTTCACTCAAGATCTCCAAATGCTAATGTTTCATCACACACATTTTCTTTATCTTTATTAATATACAGTCTTATTTTTTTCCTCAATTTCTTAGAAGTATATCCAGGCATGATGCCTCTTTGCTTTACTAAAAATAAAGACATTTTCTTGCTTTACTAGATACAGCTAACACAATCAAGGAGTTAATACTGACACTATTATTCAGATGCTGCTAATTATATCATTAACACTTATTTTTAAAAATTCAGTTGTGTTATCTTCTTGCTCTCTTTTAATCTGAAATGGTTTCTTAATCTTTATCCTTGTATTGTGACACGGAATTTTTTAGAGGATACAGATCAAGATTTCCAAGAAATCTTTCAATTTTACACTCACTGATTGTTCCTATCTGTGTTTGATGTTTCTTCGCGATTAGACTGAGGTTCCATAATTTTGGGAGGAAATCACAGCAGTGATGTTGGTTTCTTCTTAGTACATCATAGCAGGAGAAATGTGCCCACATGAAATATTTTTGGGATATATCAGATAGCAAATCAACTCTGATGAGCTCCTGAGGTCCCCTGTTTTTCTGAGAACCCATAATGCTGCAACTAAATACTCAACTAAAGGCTACAGATACTCAAGATACTCATAATACTCAACTAAAGGCTAAGGAAGAAATGGCTCTCAAAGTAGATTCTGACCCACCTGATTTGTGGAACATTTTTCAATATGAGCAACTATAATTTCCCCAGGAATTCTTACTAAGATGTAAGAAGCCATACTGTATAATGCTGCGTTATTCCCATCAAAGGTAACGATGCTCAGTTCTGACAACATGGAACATCTACCTAAGATGAAATGACACAGTTAACTAGATATCCAAGCTTTCACAAGTGAGGCTTACCATTGACAAGAAACAATTCTGAAAATTACATACTACGGAACAAAATAGTAATTACACACACAAAAAAATGTGCAGAAATAATAACTAAGTTGTTAAAGCATTAAGTTCCACAAAATAAGAATCTCAAAAAATTCATCACCACAACACACGTGAGGACGTACAAGGACATTCCCACTCAGGACAGCAGATATCCCTGTTCACTTGAACAGGCCTTCCCCGGAAACCACAGTCAGGCATTTCCAAGGCCTTCGGGCAATTGAGAGACCAGTTGTAAAATGTCCACTCCATATGAAGGCATATATATTGGCTGCAATTATAAGCAGGATCAAATTGCAAAGGCTGTTAATGAAAAAAAAAAAGAAGAAAATTAGTGAGTTTTTCCCCATTACTTTTCCAAGAGATCTTTTAACATTATGTTCTTGTCAGTTTTCTAAATACAAGCATCTTTAAAAGATAAAGGATAAAAATTTCACTGCCACTTTTTGATGTATCCTTTAGATAGCATTCAATATATATTTAAGCTTTATCTTAATTTGACAAAAGAATTTTCCATATGTTCAAACAACTGTACAAAATGAAGGCTTCAAATTTCTAGATTGGTGTTCTGTAAACAGATTTACATATTTCTAGCAATGTTTTATACTATGTTGTATAAAGCTATTGTATAAAATTAATTTCTCTTATTGTTGGCTTGAACTTATTTTTAAGTAAAATATTAAAAATTTAGGTATGATACCAGTTGGACAGAGATTGAATATTTTCTTATAAATTAGTTTTATATCTATATGTAGTTCAAAATTTTTAGATACACAAATAAAATAAGACTCATTTTTCAAAGTTTATCACATTTGATTCAAATCATAGTAATAATTAGCCAGATATTGTGCTAATTAACCTGTTTTGTCCTCCACCGCAACCCTATGAGATCTGTACTATTGTTTTCCTATTTTACACATAAAGATGTCAGAAAAGAGATTAAAGTAACTTGCCTAGAGTCCTGTATTTTGGTAGATAATTCACCAAGGAACTCTACATTACTAAGCACGATGGCCGATTCTCAAACTTCATCTTATTGACCTGTTAACATGTTTGGTATGACTTATTACTTCTTCTTTACGCTCTTGCTTACTTCAGCTTCCAGGTCCATCAGCCATCTCCTATATTTTTTTCCTATTCCACAGTTAACATCTTGTACGCTTTTGTCTTCTCCTCTCTGTGTACAAGGTCTGCGTCAGCGTTACCCTCTCCTGGTCCTCCCACATGCAGATCTGCCACCTACGTACCCTGCTTTGGTCACTCTCGCAATTTCTTCAGCTCTTCTGCTTTGAAGTCACACGATCAGTAAAAATTTTCTGACCATGTTACTGAAAATTATTTTCCTTCTGAGTGGCATCTTGTAACATTTTCTATGACTTACTAATTTGTTTTTCTTGTTGGCTATTTCAGAACTTTAATAGAATATAAAACTCCATAAATGCATACACTTTCTTTTTTCCATGGAATGTCAGTGATGTCTGGCCAGAAATAGTATGAAATAAATATTCATTGAATCAATAATTAGACCATGAGTAACAAATGGCATATTTGAAGAAAACACTTGTTCAAATCTCAGCCAACAAGCCAAACTTTTTTTTCCTTTCCCATGTGTCCTTAACAACCTGCACAGTGCCTAACACAGCAATTACTTAATAAACTTTCTGTGAGTCTCTGGTTCACAAGAAGCCCACAACAGTTAACCCTTAACTGAGGAATCACATACAAAAACATATTTATGTTTTATTTGTGTTTCTTAGTGTAATCAGGAGCTACTTATTAAGAAATGTCTGTATCAGTTAAGAAAAAAGCAATCTGAAATATTAAATATACTATTTTTTTTGTCTTTTGGCAAAGACAGTCTAGACAGCACATCAAGAGAAGCTTAATAGATTTACATATTGACACAGAAACTTGAGCACTTGCTACAAGGCTATAAAAATACTTAGAGCTGGAAGAAATTACTCAGTCATACCTCACATTCCAACCCTGGTGTTGGAGTTAGCATGTCGAACACAGTGATATCTGATGGAGTTATCATTTCTGGACAAATAAGAAACAGAGATGGACTCCCCATTAGTGGACAACAGCCATCGAATGTGGAATGCATGTATTATACAACTATAATGGGAAATTTTACTTAACTTGACTTATTCCTCACAAGAGTCTCATGGCATACATAACATTATTGTCACTTCATGGGCGTGAAAACTAAGTTGTTGAGAAATAAATCTTCTAAGTGGCACAGGGAAGAGTGTGAACTCAGAAATTCTGATTCCAAAGCTATGGATTTGAACCATAATGCCGTATGTTCCTTCACTAGCTTGGTAGTGTCAAGACAACTATCTGGTAAAAATATCAATCATATCACTAAGTGCTCCTCAGAAGTTACAAATGTTACTGTAGTTTTAAAATAAGCAGTGAAGCAGATTGCTTTTCCTGGGTTAAACTCTAGAATGCGTTCCTTGAAGACAGAGCGGATGACCACACTGTGATTCCAGAGCATGGTTGTGGTGAAGGGGTGAGCCATGAAAAAGGAAAAGGTAGCTGGTATTCAGATATGTAGGCCATCTAAGCAAAGTTTCAACTAAAGATATGGATTATTTGAAGCCAAGTGCATAATCTGATGTCTGGCACAAGAGAAGTACTCCACAAATGATAGCCAACAAGAACAGAAGCGTTTGTGTTGATTGTAGCTATCCTATTATTTTGAAGATATTGTAGATTTCTTAAAACTCTTGAATTATTCATCACTGACTTTACAAAAAGAGTCATCATTTTTGAAATGGACACTTGTGATCCGGTGCCTGATAACATCTTCCATGATTTGGCACAATTCCACACGTTGCACATATTCAAATCACAAGTCCTCTAGGGAAAATGCTCTCTCACACACACTACTGCAAATGCTGCTCTTTCTAGTCAGAATGAAGTTCTTCGTTCTCCTAAGCTACCTAGTTCTTATTTTCTGTTATTCTTCTAAGAGCATATCTCCAAAATAAACATAATGTATAATCCATATTGTAATACAGTTTCCCCTCAGGATCTTTTGGGGCTTGATTGCAGGATACCACTGCCAACCATACCAAAATCTACAGATGCTCAAGTCCCTTAATAAAACCTATGCAACCTTCTTGCAAAATTAAGTTATACTCAGACCACTGATGATACCTAACACACGGTAAACATTATGTAAATAGTTGCTACACTTTACCACTCAGGGAGTAATGGCAAGGAAAAAAGTCTGTCCATGATTAGTGTAGATACAATTTTCTCCCAATATTTTCCATCATAGGAGACTGAATCTGTGAATGTGGCATCCATGCACCTTGAGGGTTGACAGTCGTGCAATAGCCTAAGAACTATTCAACTACTCACATTACAACCACTGGGCTGTAAGCTGTTTATCCTACATCCTCCCTGAATAACTAGTGAGTCTCAGAACGGTGTCCGGCAAAGCTGATGTGCATAAAAGCTTACCAAACAAACTGAAATAATGCATGTCTGAACTTGAACTTTCCTAAACTATAATGCCTACATTAGTGCGGCAAGGCCCACTGTGAGTGGACTTGTTAACTCTTCCTCAGGCTAGTTTCACAGCACGGGAGGGAAGCCAGGACTGGAGCAGAGCCCGAGATAGGACACAAACATGGGAATGGAGGCACTGAAGCAGACTGTGCTTTTCATCTGGACCACCGGAGCATGGTTAGCCTCTAAAACTTAAGGGAAGTTCCAACACAACTAGATTATGAGCCAAGAAGTGAGAGAAGTCCTTGTACTCCACACTACTTGAAATAAAGAAAAAGATGAACCTATTGCAGAAGTCACACAGAAACTGTGACACAATGAGCCACTGAACAGCTTCTAGTCAGCCGGACAGCAGCAAGGTGTCTAGATGTCAATCACGTAATACTAATTATAGTGTGCGGAATTACAGCAATACCTGTCAACATAGGAACAGTCAGCTTATCTGGTGGCAGTAATGCTGGTTCTGTGGCAGTCAGAGATATGCCTACAAAGAAAAAAGATATCTTCCTTAATCTGTGGGACTGTAAAGTAAGTTCCAGATAATACTCATAGTTCTCTTTAACAACAATGAAAAAACTTTTAGAAAAGAAAATCCAAGTAGATGTTAGGGGAAAGATTTACATCTGTTATAACATAATTAGTGTTTAAAAACTACCTAAGGGGTAACGAAGAATTTTGAGCTTCCAGTCAACCCAAAACTTCTAATTAAAACCACTTGCCTCATGAAAAATATTTAAGCATTTCACTTTTCATAGTAAAATAAGCAAAATTCACACTTACAGTCTCCTGGATAAACACATTTCAGGGTGACTTCATCAAGAATCATATTTTTGGGGCAGTAAGGTAAGCATCCTTCAACCCTTTGCATGAGAAAAAAGTAATAAAAGTTTAAAATACACAAAACATGAACTTCTTTTAAACACATAAGATGTTTAACACATAAGATATCTCCTAAAACTCTGCTATCTATTTGTAAGAAGTCTTCAGTCTGGATACTGAGGCTGTGGCTCAAGAAGCTAAGCCTCCACATTCAAGCACTGACTGACATTACATATTGATTCTAGTTCCACCTGCTCTGTTTATAGCCTGGGACGCAGCTGAGAATGCCACAAGCCCTCGGTATGCTGCACCCATGTGGAGACCTGGAAGAAGCTCCTGGCTCCTGGCTTCTGGTTCCTGGCTCTTTGCTTCGCTTTATGGGCTGAGCTCAGCTCAGTTCCAGCTGTTTCTGCCATTTGGGGAGTGAATCCCTTGATGGACGTTTTCTCTCTCTCTCTCTCTCTCTCTCTCTCTCTCTCTCTCTCTCTCCAGGACAAATAAATAAAATTCTAAATAAATAAACTTTTAAAAGCAGAATTGATTTGGTCGCTGTTTTACGAAATCAAAATCCATCAGATAATAAGGGGATAACACTGATTAAGAGCAAATTTGAACACAGAGATTCCAGACATAAACTTGAACTTTGTACACACTAAGTCCATATTTTATAGGACTAATGCATATATAAATGAATGATTCATTGACACTTGGGTTAATGTTTGCTGTGACCTTGATTTCAACCTCACTGCCATGGTCACTGCCTACCTTTGCCTTAAGGATGTCTATAGAACAAAAGCAGCACCTTTGTTGGTTTCCCTTGTCTATTAGACCCTAAATTCATTGAAATGATAAAGAAACATCTTTATCCAGCACGCTAGCCTAGCAGCTAAAGTCCTCGCCTTATATTCTCCAGGATCCGATATGGCACCATTTCCAATCCCGGCAGCCTCACGTCCCATCCAGCTCCCTGCTTGTGGCCTGGGAAAGCAGCCGAGGACAGCCCAAAGCCTTGGGACCCTGCACCAATGTGGGAGACCTGGAAGAGTCTCTTGGCTCCTGGCTTCAGATTGGCTCAGCTCAGGCCATTGCAGTCACTTGGGGAGTGAATCATTGGATGGAAGATCTCCCTCTGATTCTCTCCTCCTCTGTGTATATCTGACTTTGCAGTAAAAATAGATAAATCTTTAAAAAAAAAAAAAAGAAAAAGAAATCTCTGGATGGAAGTGAAGTGTTCTTTGGTCACAGGGAAGAAAAGGGCAGAAGCTGCAATTCTTGTAACTACAGAAGACTGGACCTAATTCATGACAGTACCCAGGGCGATGGTTGTAGATAAACCTACGGGGTTTTGATTTTAAGCCACAGGACATTTGGCCTTGATATGAATCCCAGATCTGGTGTACAGCCGAGAAACCAAGTGAGAGACTAGAGTGTCAAGAGGTTATGTGGAGCTCTGTGGGCCGAAGAGAAGGGAGGACAACTCAGCCTCATTTATTCTAAAAGAAAAGGACAAAATAATTACTAAGATTCAGTTTTCTCCTTTCTCAAATGGGGTTCGGAGTCCAATTTATTCCTACTCAAAAGAAAACAAGTGTAATAGCTTATGTGCAACTAAATCTAATTATTGGAAACATAAATACTACAGAGAATTAATGCAAATAAGCTTTCTTATTTCCTCCCCAATAGGCAAACATGTAGTAGTAATATATTTTTTAAAATTTTAGATACATTTCCAATTGCCTCGGCTGTAAAGAATTTGGATAAAAAGTTCTTCAAAGCTTCATTCCATTTCAGATGGGAATGAATTACCAAGTGATGCCACCAGAGGGCATTTGTTCATGCAGGCAAATTTAGGCA
The DNA here is from genome assembly GCF_017591425.1 of Ochotona curzoniae. Taxonomy (NCBI): domain Eukaryota; kingdom Metazoa; phylum Chordata; class Mammalia; order Lagomorpha; family Ochotonidae; genus Ochotona; species Ochotona curzoniae. The sequence goes on from NW_024464920.1 coordinate 20,769,717, forward strand.
ACACCAAAAAGAGAAACTAATTTCTCTCTGAACTTAAAGAGGTTTAAAAGACACAACTACGCTATTTTGAACATTTCATTCTCGGATACTCTAACATGTAAAAGTTTATCTTATGTTTATATAATATTTATTATATAATATAAACTTGAGTAGAAAAACAATATCACAGTTTATTACAAGGCTTATACTTTAAACGTTGTTAACTGGAAGAAAGCAAAAGAAAATGTAAAGTCATTGGTAAAAGACTAGAATATATTGGTTATCACCATTAACATCACCTTTCATGCAAATTAATTATTTTGCACAAACCAAGATCACATGCATATTCTAAAGTACTTTCCCAAGTTCATTAATTTAGTTCTTTAAAATGCCTTAATAGCTACATACAGCAAATTACTTTCTAATTTTCCACACAACTGGTGATCTATTCAACTTCTAACTTATAATGTCTCAGATGTAGAACAATTCTTATGATAGGTGTGCCATGTAATATGAATAGCATCATTTACAGAGTGCTCTGTGGTACTCTACTTTGGGTCTACTCTTACAGGAGCTCTCGTTTTCATTAGGCATTTTCATCCTGACCTCCTGCTCTGTGCCAAAAACTGCAATAATCTAGAACAGGAGTGGTGATTCTGCAGGAATCGGAAGATGAACACATGGGATTGTCACACTCCAGGTCACTACTGAGTCTCCCCACTTTCTAGGGACACAGCATTGTTACTTTTTCAATGTCTTCTCCCCTGGTCAAAAATATTAATTCTTGTAAAAGTTTGTGGAAAGCCAAGTTACAAGATGCCTGTTGTGGAACACACAAAACTTTAATAGACATCTATCCTAATCTATTTTTAATTTTTAGTAGGTATCTATTTTGTTCAATCCTATATTTTCAGCAGCAATAATTTCTGAGACATTCTTGTATATAACTATTTCCTGATTAAAACAATACTCATGAGTGAGCATGTAACATGTACTTTTCTTGAGAGTAATTCGTGTCTGAAAAGTTTACAAAAAAAAAAAACCAGAATCCACCACAAACACTAGAACTTTGTTCATTATTACTAAACCTTACTTACGGTGGAAGAAATTTACATGCTAGAGCTTCGGGGTCACTACACGTTTTAAAACACGGCGTGGCACAAGGTTCATATCTCCATTCGCACATCCTCCTGTAAGGGACTGCTGCCTGGATTTCTTGAAAAATAATAAAGTTTAGATTATATATATTAGCTTATGTGTATTTTTAACACACACCTTGGAAACAAATGACCTTGTAGAAATTGACATCTTTTAGCCATAATGCGGTGTAAGGTACAAACCTAAGAGGGGAAAACCACTGTACTTCCTTGTCAATGAAAGCATTTCACACTATTGTTAAATACAATAAGCAAAGGTTTAGAGGTGAGGCTGAAAAACATGTAAAATGTCCTCCCTTTCTCTGTAGTTAGTGGATCTCATTGATCTTCATATACCATAATGCCAATAGTTTGAAATTATATCTTTTGCAGAGGTTTTTTTTTTTTGCTATCATTTTATATATCCTTGGAACAACCTTGCTAAATAATTATTAGTTCCAATCTAAAAATGAAAAAAACATGTGAAGTATAGTGTCACTCAGGGAGTTATACATAAATACCAGTGTCCACAGGAATCGTGGATGGACTAAGAACCCTGGTTGTCACCAGGATTTACACAAGACTGTTTACTGGGCAGTTTAGCCTGTGGGAAAGGGATCTGAATGAGAATTTAGCAAAACTAGAAAAGTCTAGTTTATAGCCAGTCACATACACAGAGACCTCAGAGGCGTGTCACTCACAGGATCCACCACAGACGCCAGCCATGAGCATCGCAGCCACACCATCAATCAAGGCCCCAAATGAGAATGAAAGAGGACAGCCTGTGCCACCTTCAGAACACACTTTAATAAACCTCACTTTACTGCACCTTAGTTTGTCTCTCTGACAATTTTCTTTGCTTCCTGATACCCTGGACTCCATTATATTTTTAATTTGTGAGATCACAGGTATAGGTATAGGATCTGGGATTTTAGTTCCCCATCACACAAATCCCCTGTCCCAAAGAAACTGTTACATATGCCTTGACAATAGGATCCTGGACTCTGTTGCTTCCCAAGCCCACATTGTAAGGTTACACTTAGATAACAGAATGATGGACTATACTACTGCAATAATATCTGGAATGTCAGTAAGGGGAAGGGATTGGGGTAGAGGTGAGGGGAAATCCTAGAGCATATGAAACCACATTGTAAAATAATGATAATAAACAGAAAAATCACATTAATAAAATTCAAGAGGCAAGAAACACAAACAGAATAAACGCACAAAATCCAGCAGCTCTTTAGCATGATTATGACTAACTTGTGGAAAGAAATATCAGGAAAAAAAAAATCGCACTCACAACAGTCACCAAAAAAAAAAAAAACCTGAATATTTCAGAAACATACCTTCTATGCTGAAGCTACTTGAATGTTTAAATTCTTCAGAATCATCATATTTTGATGCTTTGATACCAAAATGGGTGAAGATGAGAAAAAAGCCTTTCTTGCTGTATAATTCAAATGCACTATAGCCAGGAACCCAGAGCCCCTGATGGTGGAAGAACGTCGCTCTGTGCTGAAAGGCTGGGCTTGCCTTCCACAGCTCCAAACTAAGAGAATCATCATCATGGACATAGAGAAAGTAGTTCGGCCTTTCAGCAGATTCCAAGGAAACGAGTGCCAGTGCTGGAAGACACAGAGTACTGCTTTTGACATCTCCCTGCGTTCGGGGGGAAACTACCTCAGCAACACTGACATCATCCAAGGTATTTATAAAGCTGAAAGTGTAATACTGCCAAAGTGCCAACCATAATTAATGACAACATAAAGATCTATTATGAGATCTTCAAAAGGAGAAGCAGTATATTAAATGCAGTGAATGGCAAGTGTTTGCCTGCTAAACTCAGTTCCCAATTAGTTCCACATTTTAAAATAATGTCCTTAGAATAAGGAGAGATATAAATGAAAACATACATATATATATATATATATATACATATATATATATATATATCTCACACAAGTAATTGCTTGGCTAATGAGACTTATATTTGCATTTGCAACCTTTGGCATTTTCTGATTCACAAATGCTAGGAACAATTAAATTTATTCACAATAGAAAATAGAGAACAAAGAACTAGATCCATTCTGGCTTGAAGTAACGGTTTTATATTACTGGGTTCTTAATTAGCAAATGCTCTCGCAAGAGATATTGTAGTGTCAGGAAAAGATTACTTGTTCTGTAATATTATTTCCCCAAGAAAGTTATCAAGTACCTGATATGTAATTCAATTAGCAAAATATTTGAAAAGAATTATTGTTATTTTTTGTTTTACGCTTTAAAATTTTCACTTATATTTGCAAATCTCACGATACAGTTTTTATGTAGATATTTCAGCTAATTTTCTGAAATAAGCACTAATTGAATATCTATTAATACATTGGGTTTTATAAATCATAAATTGCATCTAACTCAATATTAATCCAAAAACACTCATTGTGTCCCAGAAACTTTCATGTTACTCTGTTGAGTGATAGAAGATGCAAAGAATAAAAGAAGTTTCTACATGAGACAAAGATGTTATCAACATAAATTAGAACTTTAGACTGCTACCGGTGTGTTTAGAACTAAGCAAGACCTCTGTACAGGAACTAAATGGTTTCTTCAAATGCGAGAATTAGGAGATTTCTCAGAAGATGCGAAATTTAGTTCGGTTCCATTTGGCCAATGAAATTTTCCCAAGTTTATACAAAGCACTGTGCATGTTACCAGGTAGGCCACGATGTAGCCAAACCTCACAAGAACAGAATGAGGACACTTCCAACAGTCACAGTAATGACCAGGTAGACACAACCTGTACAGGTCTCCTGATACAAACCTGCATGAGTTTCCAGAACGTCTCATTGAATCAGGACAATCGAGATTCACTAAAGCCTAGAGATTGTCTTCATACCTGGGAACATTCCCAACTGTGCAAGTAATATTTAAGTTATCTGATATCAAATCACATTTTTCTTTTACTTTAACCTGGCATTAAATTGCTTAAAACATTAGGAATCAGTGGATTATTTTCTGAGAATTTTAAATTAAGTTTTGTGGTTGGCATCAGAAAATTTGAGCTATTCTATTAAGCCATGAAAATTCAAACAATCACAATTCTAGAACATTTCAATACATAAACAAAGAAATTTCATCAACAAAATGGATAGGTGTATGCTCCCATGTACTATTTTACTGTACATCCTTTGGAACAGTTAGAAAATGCCATAAACACACCTGATCCCCAATAAATGCTTATTGAATGAATAAATGTAAATAAGTAAATGGGAAATCATTTTTATTTTCAATTATACTTACATGATGCCTTTTCTTTGAAAAGACCTGGAGTGATCATAAAATTAAAAACCAAATTTCCATGAACACTACTTCTTGGCAAAGAGAAAATGCTCCTACTCGTCATATTGGCCCCCATAATAAGACCAGTCTCCCCGTAACTTGCAAGCATGTATGGTCCTTCACCAAGTCCTGGTTAAACATAAACAAGAGAATTAAAAACTGGCATAGGCTTTTAAATTTTCAATTTGTCTCTTCAATTAAGCAGCTAATTTGTTTTTTCAGAGGCGATGAGACAGATCAAGAGAGACAGGCAGAGTACTCCTATCTGCTGGTTCACAGCTGATGTTGGTGTCCAGGAATGCAATCCATGTCTGCAGCACTGGTGCCAGAGATCACTGCTGCCTCTCGGGGTCTACATTCATAGAAAGCCAGAGTCAAGAACTGGAATCAAGAATGCAATCTAAGCATTTTAATTGCTAGGTTAAATACCCACTCCCTGACATAAATTTTTCTGAAAGATTTATTTTTTTCATTTGAAAGTAAGAGCCACACAGAGAGAGAGAGAATATCTTTGGGTTAGGACAAAGACAGGAACTAGCAGATCCATCTTCCATGCACCTGTTCACTCTCCAAGTGGTTGCAATGACCAGAGGTGGTCCAGGCTGAAGCAAGGAGCCTTGAGCTTCTTTTGGGTCTCCCACATGTATGCAGGGGGCCAAAAACTTGGGTATCTTTTGCTCACTATATGGCACAATAGCAGGGAGCCTGACTGGTTGTGGAACATTCAGGATTTTAACTGGCACCCATATAGGATGCTGGCATTGGAGGCTGAGCCTTAACCCACTATGCCATGGTGCCAAGCCCCAGGCACTATGATTCTTATGTCTACTATGCACAGTGTTTTTCCCTGAATTAAAACACACAAGAAACAGAAAAGACTGTATCAACTGTATCCATCACATATTGATTCATTTTCTAGAAAAGGCAACAGTAAAGCGACATGATAATCCAACTCTGTGAATAATAGAGAAAAGTAGTTAGCTACATAATTTATAATGAAACACCATTCAAAATGAAAAAGACAAAAACATAACTGCAACATAGGGGCAGGAAGCATCCCTTCCAAATAATCAGAAGCAAGATGGATAGTCAGACAAAACCTTCTTCCCTCTACCACAGATGCCCCTAACTACAACAACCTAAAGCACAAGTGTCATTTGGAAAATCAATTTGTGTAAGAACCAATGCTTCTGAAATGACCCACAGTTAACTGAAATGTTGCTTCTGGGCTAGTTCTACGCATTCTCATCAACAACTGACAGAGGAAAAAAACTGACCTTGTCATTTATTTTCTGCAAAGAGAAGTATAGTCTTACCATCAACGGAAAGTTACCATTTCCTACAGTGATTCCCTAAACACGGTGATAACAATAACTTATGTAATAAAATCACAATGAATGTAGCACATACATAACCATTTGTAGCAGGATAATATCTCCTGGCTCATTTATAGTAGGACCAACTGAAACCCATAGATTTCTAATAAATGCCAAAAGAAGTTAACATGAAGATATTAGGAATTATCCAAAAATTCATCCATAGTCTCTGATTTTTACTATCTAGATTTTTTTCCCCACAGAATCACAATAATTTATTTCTATATTTGTTTTAAATGATATAGTTATCTGAAAAATAAACTGGCAATGATAAAAAAGGGAAATATTTCAGCTTTAGGTATCTAAAGAAAACTGTATTTATGATAGTTATGAAATTCTTTGAGATGAAATGAAGAACAAAATCATTTTACTTCATTAATACTGTCAAGAACCTGCATGGTTCAATACCCCTCGCTCACATCTCTCCCTCTATTGCACAACCTTTACAAATTCTTACCCCCAATAGAGCACATCAATGCTCTTTCCTATTACACTGATCATACAAAATAGATTCCCCAGACACTTTTCTGAACTTATCAATGTCTCCTGGATGCCAAATCCCCCGCTTCACTCTCTAATACCCATTATTACAATATTTTACAAATGAAACCAGAACTGAAGAGTGTTGCTGTGTCGATCAGTAGAAATTTATCAGATTTGTTGAGAGAAATAATTACTGCTGTCAAGCAGAAGTTCAGAAAGCAAGAAAGTCCCACTTTTGGGTCCAAGGGTCCACAGACAGAAAGTGCAAAGGTACAGATGGGAGTTTTCATGGTAGAAACGTGTGAGATAAGGAACATCAAGAGGGGAAATCATGGGAAAAGTTTCCAATTTGATGTCTGTGTGCATTTGATAAAATGTGACACTAATTTGCACTGATCATTTCTACACTAAGATTAGTTAACCATTTACTTAGCCATACAGCATTGAGGTCAGGCACACCGGAGCTAGTTCATCACATCAATTCCAATCACTTCGGCAAAGTTAATTAAACTCTATGTGCTGCAATTTCCTCATCTTTAAGGTGTCAAGAACAATAAACTTTTGATAAAACAATAAAATATTTTAAATTTTAAATTACACGATATAAGGAAGACAATTAAGTAAGAACTATTGTGATCAATGTTGTCATTGGGCAATCTATTGTATTTTAGTCATAGAATCGAAGGATTGATATTGTTTCATTCTCTTCCTCCTCCTGCCTTCCCATCCTGCCCTACCTGAGTGTGTTTGTGCATGTGTATTTAAATTCTTGCACAGGAAATATTTTTGGTTATATTTTTTTAAACTGTCAAAAAAAGGGTTTTTTTTCCTAATCTTGAATTGTCTTATCTATCCAGTTTTCATATCTCTAATTCTCTAAAATTATCTAGTCTTCATATGTTGATTGCTAGCCAATTTCCTTCTCACTCAAGGAGCTACCCAAAGGGCTCAGACTTCAAGTAACAAGTACTCTAGCTAACTGATCCATCTTGAATCCAGAGTTTGTGCAGTCACAGACAAAACGGACACCTCCCCAATCATTCTACGTGTCTAAACTAGGTTTTCGTGTTATGCCTCCCTCATGAAGTGGTTTGACATAAAGCAGAGGCCACTGCTGTTACCTGCTGGCATCTTCACTGAGGATGTGCATGGCCTTCTCTCTCTCTTTCTGTAACTGTGCCTTAGTTCTGGGCAGCACCTCTTCCAGAACTTTCATTACACATCCAGCTGTGTGACTGTAATATGATTTACACTATCAATAAATTCTGATTCTAGCAATATGTAAATTCCTTCTTTTGCTTGTAGTCATGATAAAATAAATTCCTTATGTTGACATCCCCTCTGTTCTTTGTTTCTTTGCTTTCTACAGCATTTTTACAGGTTTAGTATAGTCACTGTGCTGTTGAGAGATCACAGAAAGTCTTGTCTATGTAACAAAATATTTGGTGATGAACACTGCAGCATTCTTCGTCCACATTCACTCCCCAGTGCAGTCCCAGGAAACCACCTTTTTCTACTTTCATTAGCTGGAGTATTTCATATTACACGTATAAGCAGATCATCTGGTGTTTGTCTGCCTGCCTAATTTTACTTAGTATAATGTCTTCCATGCTTATCCATGTTGTCAGAAATGACACAATTTCCTCTTTATTTTCAAGGCTGAATACCTAAGAGAAGGTTTTAAATATTCTCATCACAAGGAAACTATAAATATTTGAGGCAACAGATATGCTAATTAGTATAATTTTAATATGTTACAACGTTTACTTGTATGAAATACTGCATTGTTTCTCATTAATATATACAGTATTCTCAATCAAAATTAAAGAGCCAGCCAGTGTTGTGGGACAGAGGGCTAAGCCATGAAAGTCAGATGCCAGCTTCATTTTTAATGCCATCCTCGGGTTAACATGCAACCTTAGAAGCAGGGGGTAACAGATCAGGTAGCTGGGCCTAGGTCAACCATTTGGGAAACTTACACTGAGTTGTTGGATTCTGGTTTTGGCCTGGCCCAACCCCGCACTTGCAGATACATGGGGAGTAAAACAGAAGGTCTCTGTCTTTCCCTGCCTTTCAGGGAAATACATGTTAAAAATTACTTAAAAGATGACCTACCTTCATTGTAATATTCACAGTCAAGCGCTGAAAGAAAAAAAGAATAGTATCACAGTGTATTAGAAGCCAAGAAATTTTTCATGTATGTGCAAGATCTGAACACGTTTATTCATAGCTGCTTGGAAGGACACAGAGTGTCACGATTGTTTATGAACTTCCTCCAAGCAAAGTGGATTCTTGAAGGTGATTTGTTGTGATTTAACATCATGATTGTTTTAAAGATAAGCAATTGGATGCTTTGCCACCTACACAAATAAATGAGATATTTAAAGTGCCAAACAGGAAACCAAATTCAAGTTGCTTTCTTAAAATATGTTTTTTGATTATCAGAACTGAAAATTCTCACAGGTATAAAAGAGTTGGAGTTCTAGAATAGTATGTAACTTACATATCAAATGTTGCGATGACAGTGCCCAAGCACCATAGAAAACTTGCATCAAGTTTTCCTTTTTATAAATCCTTTTGATATGTTGCAAGTTATGGTTGTTAAAGGAATAGTAGTGCCAAATTAATTCAAAACAGTAGCGATAAATTAATCCTGTCTCCATGAGAGTCATGACCTTTGTTTCATATGACAACAATTCAATGGCTCTTTTTAAAACGTCCCCTCCTAACGATGCTCTAAGCAGAGTACTCACAGCAAACAGTGGATGATCGCCAGTGGATCGACACTCCTTCCTGACAGCACTTGTATGCATAGGCTGCAATACTAGTGCACAAACATTCACAGTCCCCACCAAGGTTACACTGACATGTATCTTCATGACAGTTTTTGGCAAAAGATGTAACATCAATCTGAAAAGGGAATGAAGTGTGTTTAAATTTTTAAGTCATTATGATTTTCTTTAACAGATGAAAACTCGTTCTCTAAAAGAAAACTATTTTTCCTAATGTGATACTGTTAACACTGCCATCTAGAGTTCTCATGGTCTCAAAACATTACAATGCCCACGGAGGGAGGGATTTCTTAGGCAAATGTCATGTCAGAGAACCAGCAGAACATGAATAAGATTAATGAATAAATGTAACTTCAACATCTACAATGTCACTGATTCATTTTTTGGAAATGCAATTTTCATTATTGGCATAGTCACATGGTATTAAAGTATGCTCTGCTTCCACTTAGACTTTAATTTTGTAGTCTCCTGTACAACATCCTAGCGACTGAGTGCTGATAGTTTTTTCTAATTTCTCATATTTATCTCATCTGCACTTTGTTGTGTATTTAAAAAGCTGATGAAGTTTGGCATGTTGTTGACAACTGTTGGTATTGGTGCAGTGATTAAGATGCTGCTCGAGACTTGTACATCCCACTTCAGAGTGCCCGAGTTCCAGTTCTGGCACCACTTGTGATTCCAACTTCTTCCTAATGCGCATCCTGGGAGGTGGCAGGTGATGGTCCAAGCAGCTGGATCCCTGGCTCCTGACGAGGGTTGGGCCCAGCTCCAAATCCTGAGAGCATTTGAGGAATGAACTAGAAAATAGAGAATCTCTCTTTCTCTCTCCCTCTTTCTCTCCCCCTCCCTGGTGTTTGGCATAAATTTGATCTTTTATAAAAATAAAAAACAGAAAGGGGTCCCTTATTTGTGTTATCATGTAGGTCATTTCTAGGGTTTTGTTTTTCAAGTGGCAGCTAAAAAGAACCAAGTAAGCTTATGGATTCAGACTCCAGATAAACTGCTGTCTGTTTTTCCCCCCAAGGATATGCTTCTCAGAAATGCTGCGAAGTCTCAAAAGCTTCTGCTGACCAGTTAAGCAACACACTTGTTAAGATTATTGGATTGTTAAATTATCAGTCAATATCATCTCTATTAGCAATCTCATCTATATAGCGGTATCTCTTTAAATTTTAAATTTTGGCAAAGTATTAATTTACCACATTGCGACAAGGAGCAAAAACATCACTGTACAAAATGGAGCATTCTCTCTTGGCATAAGGAAATTTGTTTTGATGTGCCTCGCAAGGTTTCATGGCTTCATCTGGACTTTCACACTGATGGAAAAAATTAAGGGAGAAAAAAACATTTTTAAAACAAGAGATTTCTCCAGCAGAAACAAAGCACTAGCTCCGGCCCTTCTGTCTATTAAATACTCATTCTTCAGACAGACTTTCCCTGAAACACCTGCTCCCATTCAACTCAGTGTCCACAGACATACATTGTTCTTGAAAGCAAATGAGCAGAATATTAAAACCATGGCAATATTGGAAGTACAGTGACCATTTAAATTATCTTAAATGCAGCATTTGCATGACTTTGGGCCTCTTTTTCAGTTGCCACCTCTTCCATTTGATCACAAATCATGTTCTGGGGCATTCAGTGCCCTAAGGTCTCCACAGACTGCCAGCCTGTACATTCAGCAACTTTGTGGGCCTCTGCCTACCCTAGTCCATTTCTCTGAAATGCTCAGAATAAGATCATGAAGGACCTTTGCATTATGAAATATAATGACAACTTTTCAGTTTTCATCTCATTTGATCTTTTGCTACCTTTGCTTCTGTTTAGTCCTTTGCCCTTCCTTCACCTCTCTCCTCACAACTGATGGTGCAATTTTCTGCTGGACTTCCTCCTTCAACCGAGGCAGCTATTTCCAGGTCTTCTCCCACTCTGCTCTGTTTTTCTCAATCCATTCACTTTCCCTTGTCTGTCTTCAACAGACAATATATTCAACTTGAATATACCAGTAACTTCCCAATCTTTACTTCCATCCCAATTCTTTCTTGAATTTTAAAACTGGATATCTCCATGTAAATATCTCCCATCATTTTTCCCCAGCACATCCCAAACTACAGTCATTTGTATGGCATTCTTTCTCCCATCATCCATAGCCCATTATTTTTGCTTTGCCTCAAGGTGCAACAATTAGCATGCACCAAATAAGCCAGGAAAGTTGAAGCATGAGTCATGATGTTCATCCATCCTACCACCTTACTTCAAAAGATGCTGGTGATTAATATCCTTAATATAATCTGAAATTTATGATGTCTTTCAACTCTCCACTGACTTACTGTTTCTATCTGGAATGCAAGAGTATCCCAGCCCTCATATTCTACATACCTATATCTCACATTTGAGCCATTTCTTGTTTCAAAACTGGCACCATATCCACATTTAAGTTCTTAAAAATCACTTTATATACCACACTCTCTCCAGATTCCAATACACTCTGGATGAATGCCATGGCCCCTCCCTGATATATTCTGTCTCATTGACTTCACTTTCAAATCTCCTGTGCCGTATACAAGATTCATCTCTCGGTATTTTTTCCAGGAAACTTTTTTGGCCCATAACGACCCCTATTTTGTGTGCATGTTGAATGAAGTACCTTTCCCACATACTCTTATAATTTTTTCAACCTTACCTATTGACCTACACTCTAAATCACTTAAAGGTAGAGACTGTTTTATTCATATTATGTGTCTCCACACAATAGAGAATGTGAAGCATTAACAAGAATCCATTGAATGAAGTAGTGATTTACTGCTAGCTTTGTTTAAAGTGGTTTAAAATTATTTGATGACTCCCAATATTCTTTGTTTAAAGTGGTTTAAAATTATTTGATGACTCCCAATATTTAGTATTATCAGAAATTCTTAACCCAATTTTTTCAAATAGGACAAAAGTCATTTTTATCAAAAAATTGTAAAGATTGACAAGACATAAGATAGATACAATTAAAGAAGGATTTTTTTAAAAGGCCACAAAGCAACATAACTAGCCAGATAGTAACTCATCAGGAAATTGTGGCTTTAAATACTCCTATCAATCTAAAAGCATAGAATAAAAAATACAAGAAAGGAGAATTCCTTCCTGTTCAATTTTTCTGTTTTCTGAGTTACTTCAGCATTTTTCAGAGTTCTACAGGACACTACTTGATATCTGATAAATTAAAACATGGGTTCTACATCAGTAAATCTGTAAAAAATCCATCAAACACATCCCATCTGCATAGACTTTTAAATCTGAGAAATCTTTAAAGAAAAATAAGTCTAACTTAATTTATCCTACTGCTCTCAAAAGAAACAGAATACCAATCCATCCCCTACACAAGCATGTATATGTAAACACACACCTAATTTTCATCTAATACTAATGAATCAGCCACAATTGTCAAGATATTCTGATTTCATCTTTAATAGCATTGAAATGTTAAAAGTCACATCTTATTTAGAAACGAATACACCGAGATCAGACATCATGCCATAGTGCAGAAAGCCCAGAAAAGAACGCAGGAGTTTGCTTGCAGCTTCTGCCACTTTCTGGCTCTACCAAGAGATCTCTTAAATCTCTTATCCGAGAGATATAAACTCCCTGACTCTCAAAATTTCATTTATAAAATGGAGGGGGAAAAAACGGCTCATGACACAATGAGTTGTCTCAACAATTACATGGGATGATACATAGAAATGTAGTTCATTAACTGTGAAGTAATATGAAAACATCATGCAAAATATTATTGCTAAAATAAAGTTCCCTCTAAAGAGAAAATGCTCTTGTGACAAAAAAATATTCTAGACTTTTTTGCTTGGTTTTAAAATACGTATATTTTACTTACCTGTCCTAGTGCCCAGCTGTCTCCAAACACCTGAGCATTTCTTACTTCCAGATTATTAGATGTGGTCATATCATTTGAAGTACATTTGTCAAAATTTCCACATAATCCTGATAGCTTGTTCTAAGGTTAAAGAAAATTGCATATTCATATTTTACATTTATTTAATTTTAACAAACTCATACTAATTAAAAGCTGATTCAATAAACATAAGTTTAGGCATTTCTATATCAGTCATTTAGAAAATATGCATTGGAAGAAATTTAACTTTTATGCATCTCATTATATTTAGTGATTATTTTTAATGCTCAAGAAATATTTAACCAGCTCCAAACCATATCTACTTTTATCAACATCACAGCCTGGGTACCACTAACAATATAAGGTACTTGGAAATACATTATTCAAATACCCACATACACACATGCCTAAAGGTATATATAATTCATGCACATATATAAAATTTTTAATGATGAAAAGTCCACTTGCTGATAAGTTTAAAATTTCTAACACAAAAATGTTTAAATGGTAAAGATAGTTTATATTAGCATGAGTTATGAAATAGCTGTGACTATGGCCAGATGTACTCTATGTATCAACACTACCTACAGGGTTTTCTAAAACACTGTGATAAACTTTGCTCTTGCAGGAAGAAGGGAGACTAGGAACTGGAAAACCTTTTGAAAACAATAGAACTAACTTGCTGAACTCTCTCTTTAGCATTGAAAAACAGAGTGTGGGCCTTCATTAATGGTGCAGTGGGCAGCCTGTGTTCTCAGCAAAGCAAATGATAACCCGATGATTACAGCTGAAGTGGTCACTGGTTACTAGGGAGCCTCTATCTCCGAGCCTTTTCTTTCCCAAGTCAGTGGCCATTACCAGCAGTGGTCATTCAAACGCTGAGGTAGCAGGCAGGGGATATTAAAAACCAAAGTGTTGAGTTGTTGCTAAAAATTACTATAGGACAATATAAAATGAAGAACGGAAAAACATAGTTGAATAAATCATGAAATTCATGAAAGAAATGCAAGATGCAAGTAAAACCAGAAAAGTATCTTTGGCCTTTATCCCTGTAAACAATTAAAGATTATGCCTTCTATAATCAAGCATGTTTCCAATTTATAACATATTACATAATTTAATGTGTCTGTCTTATACTTCTGTGAGAAAATACACCTGGTTGCCCAGTTTTTCTCTAACTTGATACAGATCATAATATCAAGTTTGAATTTAATTTCAGATGAAGCAAATTTTTCTTATGCATTTAAATTTCAAAAACACACTGATAGAAATTTTAAATGTTTCATCAAATTTTAAACCTTAAATGATAAAATGCTAACAATATTTAATAAAACATTTAACATAAAAATATATAAATGTAAATCACCAAAAATTGTACTCATTGTACTCAATGATAACTCCCAGGATAAAAAAGCAAACTCTTAATTCACATAGAATGCATTTTTCAGACACTGCTTTTGTATTAATGTTTGGGAAGTACACAACTTCAACAATCAAAATATATCAGTCATGGTCAGGTCACCGGGGAAAGAGGTGGGTGTTGACAACACAAAGTAAAACTACATGAGAGAAATTTTCAGATCCACTGAGGTATTTTCTACATTCAACCATAGTGGTAGATGTAATAAGTCACTCCCTTGTCAAAATAGGTGAAACTTTTATCATAAGCATAATCTTTAAAATACTTTGCCACAATTTTACTTAATATAAAATTACAAAAGTGTTCAACGGAGGAAGGAGCAAAATAGAGCATACAGATCATATAAATGGAATCTGTCTTACAGACAGCCAAGCTGAAGGGAGAGGGATGAAAGGAGCTGATCTCAGTGACTTTGGGATACTGGACACCACGCCTTGTGGGAGAAAATGTACATGAACAGTGAACTAGGGTTAATAAAGTTCTTTTTCACAGGAATATGCATTAGTAACTCCGAAAATGTAACCTATTACTTAAAGCAAAGCACAACTCATTTTGTTTTCAGCAAATATCCAAGGGTAAATTATAATTTTATTTCTTGTATTTCATTTGGAGCTTAGATTAACTTACCTTCCACTGCGGTCCAACTTTGATATGAATAGTTGTTTTCCTATCCCAAAGAATAGTGATATCTTCTTCTGGAAAGTACACGACTGTGTAGTGCCCAGCCCTCCAAAGCTGGTATGTGGGATTGCTTTCCAGAAAAAAACCTGATCGCTTCTTTAAAAAAAAAAAAAAATTTAAAAAAAAAACAGTGAATGTCATTCTTTCTAACTGAGATACATAAAACAAACATCTGCCAGCTGCCATCTATATATTAGCATTTTTGTTTAGGCAAGTTTCTTTCTAAATTCTTTAAGATATGATAAATTAAGGCCCAGACACATGAGCCTAGTGGCTAAAGTTCTCGCCTTGCAACATGCTGGGATCCAATATGGGCACTTTTTCTAATCCTGGTGCCCCTGCTTCCCATGCAGCTCCCTGTCTGTGGCCTGGGAAAGCAGCCAAGGATGGCACAAACCCTTGGGCCCCTGCACCTGCATGGGAGACCTGGAAGAGGCTCCTGGCTCCTGGCTTTGGATCAGCTTAACTCCGGCCATTGTAGCCTGTTGGGGAGTGAATCAATTTACGCAAAATATTCCTGTCCATCTCTCCTCCTCTCTGTAGATCTGATTTTCCAGTTTAAAAAAAAAGGTAAGGAAATAGGAAATACATAAAATTGGTAACAAGAAGTAAACTAACAGACTTGTGCAACACAAATGGTCAAAGAGGAAAAGATATTTCAGTCATGAGGATGAGTACAAAGAAAGGAAACGTCATGGAGGACACTAAAAGGCACCCTCGCAAACTAAAACTGCTGCATGAATGATGAATAAATATGGTTAAAGATGAAAAATTACAAGCACAAGAGTAGTCATTAACTTCAAATAATATTCTATGAAAACCAGAATTCCTGAGTTTGGTAAAAGACATTGCCTTCACGGCTCAGTAAAATTTCTAAAGCATGATGTGGTCACTGAAAAACAAATAGCATTGCACACACATACACATGTACATACACATATATACACACACGTACATGCACATATACACATACACATGGACACATACACACATACACATGGACACACACATACACACATACACACGTACATACACATATACACATACACATGGACATACACACATATACACATACACACGTACATACACATATACACATACACATGGACATACACACGTACACACATATACACATACACATGGACATACACACGTACACACACATATACACATACACACGTACATACACATATACACATACACATGGACATATACACACATATACACATACACACGTACATACACATATACACATACACATGGACATACACACGTACACACACATATACACATACACACGTACATACACATGGACACACACATACACACATACACATGTACATACACATATACACATACACATGGACACACACATATACACATACACATGGACACACACATACACACATACACATGGACACACACACACATACATACACATGGACACACACATACATACACATATACACATACACACATACACACATACATACACATATACACATACACACGTACATACACATGGACACACACATACACACATACACATGGACACACACATACACACATACATACACATATACACATACACATGGACACACACATACACACATACATACACATATACACATACACATGGACACACACATATACACATACACATGGACACACACATATACACATACACACGGACACACACATACACACATACACATGGACACACATACATACACATATACATACACATATACACATACACATGGACACATATACATACACATGGACACACATACATACACATATACATGGACACACACATATACACATACACATGGACACACATACATACACATATACACATACACATGGACACACACATATACACATACACATGGACACACACATACACACATACACATGGACACACACATACACACATACACACATACATACACATATACACATACACATGGACACACACATATACACATACACATGGACACACACATACACACATACACACGTACATACACATACACACATACACACGTACATACACATATACACATACACATGGACACACACATACACACATACACATGGACACACACATACACACATACATACACATATACACATACACATGGACACACACATATACACATACACATGGACACACACATACACACGTACATACACATGGACACGTACATATACACACAAAGACACTTGTAAAAGTTAATGGAAATTGAACTAAAATAAAATTTGTTTTAGAGCAAAAATTCTTTGAGACCCACGCATACTAGAGGTTCTCAACAAACCTGTGAAAATGTGTATAACAAAAAAATATGTATCTCACGCACAGATGGGCACACATATCAGAGAAAAAAATTCTTGAAGAATCAGGATGTGAAATGACCTGCAAAATGCCATATACGGAAAAGAAGAGGGCTGGGAATGAGAATGTAAAGGGGATAATTTCAAACAATAGGAATGGCTTGACTAAAGGCTTAGGGACAGGAACATCCTAGATCTGTTCAGACTAGCAACGGACTGGAAAATATTATCACATGATGAAGTATAATGCAAGGGAGACTCTCCACAAGCAAGTTTTCTGTGCAGAGTAACTGCTACATGTGCAAAGAATGTTAATTAAAGGCTTTCAAATACAGTGACAGACCATGACTTACTTTAAAAGAAAAGAAATACAGGATACAATTGAAATTATAGATGAAATGCTTCGGGGCATCTTAAAGTACTTACAACCTGAATTATTTCGCCATTATCTCACACAATAGCATAAAAATGATTATATCAAAAAAATTTTAAAATAGATTGCAAGAAACAATAAGAATCAGGAAGGATATATAAAATCCTTTGGTTATTATTCATTTCCCAGTAATAACAAGGACATTGTTTGAAACTACTATATTACAGTGGTCTTTTAATAGGCATTTTTCAAGGGATACATTAAATAAGCCTAGTCATAAAGTTTTCAGCCTCCTAAATCAAGTTTATATTTATAACATGTGTGCAGTATACTGCATGGAATTGAATCTACTGTGTATATTCACACCTATTATTTATTAGCCCTACCAAACTTCATATATCCTTCCACCTTTCAGTTCTCCACCCTCATTGACTAGGAGCCAGCTACATTTTTTTCTTACAATTTATACAAGCTTGAACTCATCTCCATTCATGGATACTTGATATGTCTCTTGCAAAGAGCTGTTTTCACCCAGAACTTGGCACAGCTACTTCAATCCCGTCAACCCCTAGTGTCCCTCCTTCCTTGAATACCCTAGCAGAACACTTTGTTAACCAAATGAGATGAATTGGTGCACAGTTGGGCAATGCAACACAGAGCTCCAAGCCTCACACTTTGGGTTTAATGCTTCACAGTTGCCATTTTTAACTTATCCCAATAATTTCACTTTTTGAGCATGTATTTTCTAAGCAAAATCCAGTGGGAGAGTAAGCACTGATGCGTGGACTATCTGTCTTCTGCTGTGACTCCATCTGTCCATTGCTCATTCTCAGCCACCTGGTCCAACCATGGACAACTAGTAACCCCACCAACAATGCAGAGCTCAGTTATAGGGCAAGACCTTTAATGCTGCGGAGGCCTGCACACACCCTGGGAGTACACCTGTGCCCACATGAGTATGAGAGTAAATAATTTTATAGTAATTTAAAAAATAAAAAACTCAAGACAGGTGAAGAAAAATAATGAAACAACGATGAATCTTTTTTTCCCCTGTTTTGAATAAGGCTATACAAATTTTCAGCTTGCTCTTAACTTTATGAATTGTGTAGCCTGCCACTCTCTGACAGGGTCTATTCTTATTGTTCACCTGTGCTTTGTAGGACTGTTCTATTACCCGATTTGTCTTTGATTAAAGCTTGTCTTCCCCTGGCAGTGGTGTTTAATCCATTATTCTGGTGCAAAGACATCTACTTGGCTATAGAGGTAGAAAAAGCAGTTTATTACATTATTTTCATTAAGCAGTCCACTTTACTACAGAAAACAATCCTTTTTGATCAAAAGGATTTGCCGTACTCATTACTTTTCAGACTCCTCCGTCATGGTCATTGGAAAAGTGAGGTTCCATGCATACCCCAAAGACAGACCTCTGATTCAGATGAGAATGTGTGCACTGAAAACTCCAGTGATACTACAAAATAAGTTAGAATTGTGAAGAATTAAAGTATTGAAAGTAGAGCTGAATAAGCTAATTCAATCTATTTACATAATTGGCAACATTACCTGTGTGCATATATACAAAAAATGACAGAGGACTTCTCCCTCCATCCTTTTCCTGCATGAGCAGTCCATTTGCTATAAAAGTGAGTGGTAGCTATTTTCACTTTTGATGTTTGATAGAATAATATCACCAGAAAATTTGGCAGGGCCAAACTGTTTATATATCTTCTCTACATCTTCTTAAGTTACAATATAAATAAAAGAGACTGATCAACATGTGTGTACAGGTGAAAATTAGAAGGGAAAAGTTATAGAACTCTAATTACATTTAAAATGTGTCAAATTCTTTCTAAGAGCATTTTCTATTTTCTTTTTTGTTTTATCCTGGCTTTTGGATAAAAATCTTCACATAAAGTGTATACTCAGCTGATCACCAGTCCAAACTGCTGTAACTGCTGTAACTCCTTCAAAAAGACATGCACCTGAGTGTTGATCCTCCGTTTTGCTTAAAGTGATGGCTGGTTGGTCTCAGTGTTTCTGAGACAAACACAGGATATCTTTTAGGCAATGCTTCTCAAACTTCATTGTGAAGAATCTAAGTACTATTAAAAACATCATAATTATTTTCAACCTTAACCATTCCAATCACTAAGGAGACTCTCCAAAATCAGCACTTAATTCAAATATTCCAGAAGAGTCTAACAAAAATTTGCAGACAAAAATTAGATAAACGCTTAGATTCCAGGAAGGGGCAGCTTTTGAAAGATGATTTGTCACATCATTTATTTGTAAATGTCTTGTGCCGTTCGAGATCTGTATAGTCTACATCCATTCCTCTTGTCTACTGCTCTTGTATGGTATTCTTGTGTTACAGTTGACAGTTGGCTGTTTTGGCCACCCCCTCCTCTATCCTATGTACGGTGTTCCAACCAAACCAAATGATCTGCAAGTAAAGTTTTCCAAACACACCATCTTATCTTTCAAAGCTACTCCTTTGATATACTCTTTCATTTTCATGGACAGTCATTCTTTGCCTTCTGGTGACCTGGTTAATGTCTCCTCGTCTTTTTAGATTCAATTGAAATCATTTCACCCAGGGCACATCTTCTGAGTCTCCAAAAATAAGGATGAAGGAAAGGAGAACTCTTTCTTGAAATTCATTAATTCCTGTTTTCATTTCAATCCTTATGTGAACATAGGAGGTAGCCTCCGTAAGATTTCTAAATGTACAGTTCGGAGAGATGTAAACTGGGGAGATTGGGTAAACTTCCCTAAGGTGATACAACCACCAGTGACCGAACAGAGGCCTTATGTAAACGCTGACTCTCTAAAGTCTATATACTTTTAAAAAGTATAAGATTGCTGCAGCTCTTCTTAGGAGTTTCCATGTCATCCTGGATCAACTCCGGCCATAACATGCTGCACATCCTTATTTACTTCTAGATAACGCTCATCAAATATATGTGTTTTCAGTATTGTAGCCCCAACATTTAATATACATTTTGACATACATTGGGAAAATTGAATGAATGAGTAAATGAATGAAGGAAGCATTTATTGTGTCTCAATGGGGCAGATCCAAGGATAGGAGAATAAACAAGGGAGAGAACGATCCCATTTCTCGCATCTTTTAGACATTCCTGGGAAAACAGCCTCATGCAAAGTTTCACTGGCATGTAATGGGGACACGAGGAGTTCTTAGGAGGAGATAAAACAGATTGCACAAGAATAGGTAAACAGAAATATGGATCCCGGAAAGGGTATTGACATTCATGAAGGACTAGAAGTAAAAGATCGGAGAGGGTATGAAGAACTAAATAAAGCTTCAACTTCTCTTGCTTTTATTTTTAAAGTTTAATTTATTTCAAAGTCAAAGTTACACAGCATGCAACACACACACACACACACAGAGACAGAGAGAGAGAGAGAGACAGAGACAGAGAGAGAGAGTGAGAGTCATGCTTCCATCTGTTGCATGACTTCCTATTCCTAAATGGCTAAACACATTGGTCCAGGTCCAAATCAGGAGCCAGAAGCTTTAGCATAGTCTCCCATAAGTGCACAGGGGCCCAAGCACCTGGGCCATCTTCCACAGCTTACCCGGGTACATTAGCAGGCAGTAGAAACAGAAGTGGAACAGCAGGAACTGGTGCCCAAATGGGATGCTGGCATCGCAGGAGGTAACTCACCCTACCATACCACTATGCTGATCCAAGTTTCAACTTTTAAAACAGTCTTGAAGCAGAAAGAGCCAGGATGTGACTCAAGAAACATAAAACCAGCCAGACTTGCAAAGCCTTGTAAGGACAATGTGCTCATCTGAAAGCTATTTGAAATAGCAGAGTGGTGGGAAATGAGATTTCCGTTTCAGAATCACACTCTGACCACTATGTTTTGAAGTGGATTAGAGGTAGGGAAGGGAGTAATTTGGAGGCTAATCATGTAACAGCTTTCAGTTTCTACAGACAAAATGGTGGCTATGGGAAAGAAAACAAGAGGGAAGAATTAGGAAATGAGAACATGAAGTAGAAACAGAAGAAACAAATCTAGTATCATTAACTCAATCCACATCAATTTATCAAGGGAAAAAAAATCTAAATCTTACAATAATTTACAGAGGGAAGTACCCAATCATTTTTACATTATTTTCGCTACGTCAGAATACATGCAAATTATGCTAGAAGAAATAATTCACTAACCTGTTTGTAAGAAGCATCATTCAGGTAAATTTCAGTGTCACCAATTGAAATCAAAACACTTTTAGAACAGACAATATCATTGTCAAAGCACTTCTTATTCTGCGAAATGATAGATATATCTGACTCATCCGTACTCTGAAATATCAAAAACATTGTGTCAATACAAGTGTACACTGCACATCATAGTCATCTTCATGAGCAAATCTTGAGGAAGAACAAGATTTACAATAGACTGCATTCCAACTACAAAATAACTTCTAGAATTATCTAAAATTTTGTGTAAGTAGTTGGAAAACTTTACAACATATAGCAAGATGGCTGAGCCATTAAATACTTTTATTATTGCTGTCAAAATTAATTCAAGTAAAGCTTTATTTCTATGCTTCAACTTATCAATCATTATAATTTTCTTTATCAATAGATAACTAACAAGACACCACTCCATGAGAATTCTCAAATAAATATTTTTAATTTGGACAACATATTTTCCATTTAAAGGAATTTTGGAATCAATAACTACTTGCCTACAATATTCTACCTGTCCATAAGTCAAGTAGATACGAAGATTTATTATGGGCTAATAAGGGAAATGATGCATATTATTTGAAGACTTGTCTTGAACTTTACATTGGTGTCCCATTTAGGTCTCTTGATAACCTTTTTAATTCAGTAGTCTCTCTGTTTTACAGATCAATACATTGGCATCAAGAGGGATTCATTGATTAGTCAAGTCCACTTAGCTAAGTTAGTTTAGAAACAAAGTTCAGAATTCCAAAATGTTTTCTCTTGTTTTATCTTTACGAAAATACAAAAAAAAATTACAGATAAATTTGGGGGAGACTAGTAATAGTAAATGAGTGAATCCTACTTTGGATGGATGAAAACTGCTCTTTGAAAAGAACATTGGTTATTCTCAGACACTCTAAATCTAGCTTCTAGAGCCTTTACCTTTAGCTGTTCCCTACTGCATCCATCAAGAACACACTTCTAGAATCATGGTATCTAAGGTGGTATCCCAGTCTCATGGACAAGTTTCTTCAGTTTTGAAGACTCCAGGAATTCATTATAAAACATTTTTTGTGAAGCCAGATTTTGTGGCACAACACACTGAATTGCCATTAGAATATGCACACCATTATGAGAGCTCCAATTCAAGCCCCAGCTCCTCCACGTCCCATTCGGCTTATAGCTAATGTGTAATGGAAGGCAGCAGAAGACCCTCCTGGGAGACTCAGATGAAGTTCCTGGCTTCTCCCTTCAGTTTGGTTCAGCCTCAGCCATTATGGGCATTTTGGATAGCCCAATAGATCAAAGATCCCTCTCTGCTGTTTCTGTTCCTCTCTCATTTTCTCTTTCAAATTAATTAATAAATAAAACTTTAAAAATGTTGTTTGTATCTATTTTAAATGTATAACTAATAAATTATTATATATATTGATAGGGTAAAATATAAATATATAACTTATGCATATAATGTACAAAGATTAATCAAGACAATTGACATATCTGCCACTTCATAAGCCTACAATTTTCTAGAAACAAGGTCCATAGATTTTGCCCAATTTTCAAAGGTGTTAGCTGCCCAAACTTAAGAAGCCATTGACTTAAAAGGGTTTCAAGCTGAGAATCTCATCCAAAGAAGAGAAAGCAATGTGACATTTTTCTTTGTTGCAAAGTCCAGTGCTCAAAGGCGCATATATATGTGCTAAATCTTTTTCATTTTTAGACTTAGAGTGTTTAACTTTCATAGTAAGGGAACATTAGTGGGTTGAAAATAATGTGGCTCTTCATATGAATTTTCCACACAGAGTTTTTCACATCTCTAGCCACATGAATACTAAAGAAATACGTATCTTTAGAAAAATTCTTCCCGTTTTGTTAGTACTTGCTGCAGTGTAAGTGCGCAGAAGACAGATTTTAATGAATGGTATTGATGGCATAATTAATGTGTCTTTCTGTGACCTATTTTGCCTTGATAGGTCTTGAGAGCTTTACTCCTTTTTTCTTAAACAACCCTTTTGCAAAGCATTGCCTACATTTTGAAAAGAAGAATAATAAGGGTCATTAAGATGATTATGGTATTGTACTATTCAAAAAAAATAAAGCCACAGTTTTATACTTCTGTGAATGATTTTCAAAGAAAGAAAAAATATGTGATTCAGGGTTTTGTTTTGTTATTCCTCTTGCAGAGTTACTTAGATTCTGGGAGCCAAAGGCTGACTTTTTATTTCCATTATATTTCTATTATTGTTAATTAAAGTTTCTCTCTGTTGACTTTACTCTTAAAATCATAAATATGAAGAGACACTGCATTTTATCTAGTCTGTTTTATAATACCTTATGCTAACAGTAATCTGAAACAATAGCAATGTCTAAGAGCAGATTCTACAAGCCTCACTTCCAATGTACTTGAAGTTAATCTGGGTTGAAAACAATGCTACAAAGTTGCTTAGCAGCAGAGTTAGTAATGATTACAAAGCTAAAGAAAAAAGGTCAGCATAAACGTGCCACATGGGTTCCTCAAAACTAATTTCTTCTTTTTACTTTGAAAGATTTGATATGGAATATAATTCAAATACTTTTGAAACATCCTAAGATTTCACTATCCTTAAACTACTATATTATTGTCATCAACATGTCAGTCTTGGAACACATTAATACTTTCACTCTTTTTAAGAGTAAATATACCATACAAGTCTACTAGCTTCAGGCAACTGGGTTTCATGTCCCATGGATGACGGGACCCAAATATAATCACTGATGGGGTAAGATTTTAATGCTGACAAAAAACAAAACAACTCCAGTCAATTAAATCCTTCCCTCAATTCAAACAAAACAAAAATCTTGGCTAAAACAAAAAGTTTCATAGCAAAACTGAGGGTTGAAGAGACATATAAAGGAAATAATGTGGAGAAAGGGCTAAATAGACTAGATGGAGCTGAACATAACAGGTAGTAGAAATAATGACGGCAGCAGGGGAAAATGGGGAGTGAGAAAGGATAGGACAAGGGGGGAATCCCTATATCTACAAAATCATGTCATTAAAATAATTACAATAACTTAAAAAAAATAATGACTTAGCTGAAGTAAAAGAAAAAAAAATAGGAGAAGGAGGTGAGTCAGACAATCAAGCCCAAGTCAACAGAGAACACAGCAACCACAGAGAGACTGTCTCAGCAGCACCAACAACATCAGGACACCCACGAGTCTTCGAGTCTTCGACACCTCTGCAAAGCATTTGTTGGAGGAGTTCCTTGAGAAATATTTCTGTCTTAGGACTGCACAGGCAATCATAACAGTTTCCCCTGCCCTGCACCTACTGTTTGTTATTTGAAATGGAAAATGCTAAAATAGAATGTCATGGGAAAGAGAACCTGCTTCATTATCTAGGATGATGATTTGAAGAGACACTGATAGTAAAGGACAGGTGAGTTAAAACACACAGGGTGAAAGACCCTGTCCTAAGGAGCCCAGCAACAAAGTCACCTCTTCTGTGATCTGGATTGTCCCTTTAGTCAAAATCAGTCATGAAAGTGAAAGGATAGGAAAAGATATCCCATACTCACTAAGAGAAATGTAAAAGTGACCAAGAATAGTTATTCTAATAGGAGAACAAAATAAACTTTAACACACACACAAAACTGTTAAAAGAAACAAGGAAGGACATTATGTAATGATTAAGGGATCAATTCAACAAGAAGATGCGACTATAACAAATGTATGCTCACTTGCTTGGTCACCTGGCTATGTAAAGCAAATGTTAATGGATCTCAATGGAGACATGCCCGTGGCATCCCACACAATTTATTAATGCAGAACACAGTCCACTTTGACCAATGACAGATGAACTAGACAAAAAAAAAAAAAAAACCAACAAGAAACAGCAGGACTAATCTATACTTTGGATGAATGTATCTAATTCTTATCTACAGAACATTTCATCCAGAGCTGCATAGTACACATTGTTTGCATCAATTCATGGGACTTCCTCCAAAATGGGCCATATGACAGACATTAAACAAGTCTCAACAATTAAGAAAATTAAGTTACACAATATATATTTTCTAATCTCAGTGGAGAAGTTGCAAATTAAAAACTTAAGAAACCAAATAATATGAGAACACATTTTTTTTTCTTCAAAAAGAAAAGCCCAGTAACAGATGGCTCCACTGCTGAATTCTTCCGAAATTATTAAAAAAATGATTTCAGTTCTTCCTAGACTATGCAAAGCAACAAATAGGGAGGAAATCTTCCTAAGATCCTTTTATGAGAACAGGATCACCTTAATTCCAAAACCAGAAAAAGACATAACAAGGAGAATTACAGCCCAACATCACTGTTGAATATCACTGTTGATGCAAAAGTCTTTAGCAAAATACTAAATAATCAAATATAACAACACATTAGAAATGATACAACTGGACCAAGTGTGATTTATTCCATGAATGTGAGGATGGTCCTACAAAAGTAAATCAATAAATGTGATACATTATGTTAACAAACTAAGGAATAAAACCAAATATAACAAAGTCAAAACTTCATGAAAGGAAGAAGATAAACAAAATAATTTAAATATATAAACAAACATGTATAAACATGTAATCATCTAGAAGAACTGCATAAGGGTGACTGTCAACCAAGGAGGGAAGATATACTATAGTATTCATCTTTACTTTTGGATAAGATAGACTCCCAATGAAACTGTTAGATATACTTTGACAACAGGATGCTGGACTCTCTACCATTGTCTAAACCTACTATGTCATGGTACACTGAAACAGTACAGTCGTGGATTTGTGATTGTTGCTGAAGGATTACCCTATTGTAATAATACAAGGGAAAACAGTAGAGGGAGGGTATATGTTGAGGGTGGACGGAGAAATCCCTGAGCCTACGGAAATACATAATGAAAAAAAATTAATTAAAATTGTTTAATTGATCTTTTTAAAAAATATTTCTTTATTTGAAAGTCACATTTACAGAGAGAAGTTGAGAAGGGGTGGCAGGAAAGGAGAGAGAGAAAGAAAGAGACAAGGAATCCTCCCTCCACTGGTTCCATCCCTTTATGGCTACAGAGGCTAGAGCTGAGTCAGGCAAAACCAGGAGCCAGGAGCGTCATCCAGGTCTTCCACATGGGTGACAGTACATGGACCATCCTTCCCTGTTTCTCCCAGACCATTAGCAGAGGGCTAATGACAAGTGGAGCATCCAGGACTCAGATTGTTGCTAACTGTGGGATGCAGGCATTGTGGATGATGACTCTATTCACTATACCACTACACCAGCCAGCTGCTAACTATGCTACCTATACATCATTAGCTTTAATGTTTTTTTTTTTAATTTTTAAGTTACATATTTAATCCACAAGAATATAGTTGCATTCTGTACCTACGATTCTGTTACATTTCAAAACCCACAATGTACACATGAGAAAAAAAATGTTTAATCAACACAAGAATGAAAGAAAGCAGATTGACAGGGAAGGAAAAATTAGATCTGATTAGATGTGATTCCTAACACTGAAAACACGGCAGGTCAATGTATAATGCTAGCACACATCCTGACTCCTCAAAGGAAACACTGATTCTTTCAGACAAAGGAAAACTCCGAGACTTCGAATCTTGGCAGCTGGAAGTAGCAGTAACAAAACACTACTAAACAAAAACCGAAGCAGGAAAGAATGCAAGCATTGCAGAGTTTCATCTGGTATGAACACATTTAAAGACCCTTAGTTCAGTAACAATGTTGACTCACTAATTTACCTTTGGTATGCACCGATTATGTTTCACAAGTAAACAAAAGGTATTTTTTTTTTGCCTTATCATGGATGTTTTGGTCAATTTATTCTGAAAGATTTTGGGGGGGCCTGATTCTGGTTTCTTGAATTTTAGCAAAATTGATCACCACAATATAAAAATAGTACCAATATAATTTTAATAAGTAACAGTAAACTTTATTTTCTTCAAGGAACCAAATTCAGTAAAGCATTACTTCAGATCTGTATTTTTTGTAAACAAAACTTCTTTAGAGAAGAACATTACAAATAAATCAAATAAAATAACTTTCTGCTTTTGTCAGAAACATGTCACATACAATTTCAGAACTTGAAAATTAGACATTTAATATTCTTCATGTCTTTTCTTATACAATCAGTGATATTAAATTCAATATTGAATTAGCAATCTTCACTGCTACTGAAAGAGCAGAATATTACCTGCGATGCATTTTCTTACATGCAAGAATGCAATCTTATTAAAAATTGAAACTGAATATGATGTATTCGTTCCAATAGAATGATAAACAGTGTCAAATAAAGGTGGCTTTGTGAAATCAGGTTACCAAATCTAAATGCCAAGCCTTGCTTGTGAAATGGACTGGCACTGTTACACGGTAGTCCCAATAAAAGAGGACCGCTACAATGATTCAGCAACACAAGACTTAAAATAAACAGCTGTACTTAAAAATTTTTTTTCTGCAGGGCCCTGTTCAGTAGCCTAGCAGCTGAGGTCCTTGCCTTGCACACGCTGGGATCCCATATACGCACTAGTTCTAATCCGGGCAGCATTGCTTCCCATCCAGCTTTCTGCTACTCTGTCATTCATGGATGACCCACACTGAGTTCCTAGCTCCTGACTTCACAGTTCCTGGCTGTTGTAAGGATTCGGGGACTGCACTCATACAAACACATGATTGTACATATCTGTCTTATAAAGTGCAAATAAATTATTCTTTTAAAAAAAAGAAATGTGAGGCATGATTCCTGCTATCAAAATTTCAGAGCTTTCCTGGATAAATTGGTTACAATAACAAGTGTCCATGTAGTAGACATGTCTTTTTCTGCACAGACTTAGTAAACCCAAAAAATCATTTATGAAATTAATTAAATAGCAATTAATTAACAAGGATCATTGACACACTTTGGCAAAAATTATAGATGTGATAAAATATGGGAAAACATTTTAAATTCTGTTGATAGACACTTGTAAATATTTTTTTCCATATGCAAAAGAAAAATCGACTTTGGTAGAATTGTGACCTTACTATTGAATGGTAACATATCACGCTTAATATGACATTGCTAAATAAACTTCATTTTTCTTCTGAGTTTGACTTAGTGTAGACTAATTAGAATAAAAATAATGTAAAAAGCAATTTTTAAAAGTTTTAAAAAAGGAAAGTTCTCTGTATTCTTGCTGCTCAAAATACAGACCATAGACTCAGCTACACCACCTGTAAAAAGGGGAATCCAAAACCATCCTGCAGTCCTTGGAAACAGAATTGCACTATACCAGCATCCTCAGTTGTTGTGCTCACACATTAAAGTGTATGGAACACTGGTCTGTACACTTTGTGCAGAAGGCACACACATCCAATTGTCTCCAGCGTTAGGTTATAACTAGCAAAAACTTAGGCTTGTAGTGTCTACACTCTAGCAAAGATGGGTGAAAACTTTTATGAATGTTTTATCTTTATAATTTAGCTGTGATTGTGCTTGTCTGTGTAAGGAACCCAAAAGAAGTAAAGGCTTCCTAATACATAAAACGATATACAATCTAATTGGATATGTAAAGTAATTGAAGTAAGATAATTATGTGATTTTGATGAGGTAACTATAAACACAATAGCATATAAAACAGGACAGCACAGTATGATCTAGAAACAGCACTTTGAGAGAGAAGATATCAGACATGGAGAATATCCTGACCAAAGACACAGTGGAGTAATGGAGATAACAGAAACTTCTGGAAGACTTGCAACAGAGCTTTGACTTTATAAGGCTGATCACTGAAAGCTGTTTAATAAAGAACTGGAGTTCTTTATAAAAATCAATCATTATTTGTCAGATTTTTAAATATCAGAGGGGTAAAGGGAGAAAGCGGGCTCCCCTCTAGTGGTTTGCTCTGCAAATGTCTGCAACAGAACCAGACCAAAAGTGAGATCTGAACACTTGCCTGGCTCCCCGGGACAGGAGAACGCAAACATTTGAGCCGTCGTTATTGTTCTCTAGTCTACATTAGTAGGAAGCTGGAATCAGCCGCCAGAGTTGGGTATTAAACCAAGATACTGTGATGGGACGTGAGCATCTTAACTGACACGTTCATTGCTAATTAAACATCCTCCCCATCACTGTAGTTCTTAAGCAATGACATGACAGTATGACCCTCAGAAAAATTAATGGATTGAAAAAAATCACATAAATGCAGAGACTGACTTGGGCCACCGAGATGCAGGTTGAGGAGCACAGCTGTATAATGAATTGGAAATCAGGAGTTGTAAGAGTGAATGAATACATCAAGTAATAGGAGAAAAAGAAATAGAAAACAAGGAACAGATATCCAGTTCAGTTAACAATCAAGAACCACAATTATGCTCTCAGCTTTGCTCCTCCTTTGTGAAATGATGACTAAGTCTTGGCTCTGCCCTGAAAGAATCAACTTAACCACCTACGCTCAAGGGCTTAAGCCAGAGGAGGCAACAGAGGCAAAGACAAAATCAGAAGAGATGTTAAAAGACTCAAAGAGCATATGTGCATATTCGATAAGGTTAAAAGCAGGGAGCTAACAAAGGCATTTGTGGAGCACCTAAATATCCAGGAGAAAGGGTTTGCTCCAAAATTCATGTGATACATTTTGAGAATGAAGTTTACTGGTTTATATGGTCAAATCCTTAAGCTGTTGAACAGTTTTTTCAAGTTCCTAAATTTGCAATGTAAACTTCAGAGGATGAAAATATTCTAGAGTGATTTGCTAAAATAAGATTTGTTCGGAGGACACAGAATCACAGAAAATACTGTATATTCATTACTGTGTCTTCCTCATGCTCCGGAAATAATCAAAATAACACAAACAAAAGTCTCAATTTGCCATACTGTATAATTGGATGACAAACAAATCCACCACTTGCAAGTACTTCTTTAAGAAACTTAAAAGCATTCATGAATGAAGCTAAGAAGAAAAACAACAGGGAAGCTCAGGGAGGAGTTTTATTGACGTTCAAAGGACTATAGATTGCACTGCACACTTTGATTTACTAGCATTAAGACACAATGAGAATAGCAGTCTACTTCCTTGATATAGACTTAAAAAGCAAGATCACCTGCAAATATGTAATAACACAAATGACATACAAGGGAGAAAAACCATGTATTAAGCAAAGGTTAGCTTGCTAGAGGAAAAGATAGTATTTTGTTTATCTTTGTGTGACTTCTTCCTAAAAGCTTACATTTTTCATTTAGAAATTTAAGTTTAATACTAAAGACATTTAAATAAAATATAAAGAGGTAATCCAAATGCATTAAACACAATGGAAAAGCCAGGAGTTCCGTCAGATATACAAAATTTGACATTATCAAAGAATATCGTCAAAATCATATTTTTAAAAATTGAGAATAATGTCATGACAATTATAACCACAGAGATATATCAACATATGATTTCGTGTGTTATATTTGGCAAACCATGTCAATAGTACAAATATGGTAGACATTTATTGGATATTTACTATACAGAAAACACTATCTAGGCATTTTACATCTCCTTTAATCCTCAGACTAAAATTCAGGGCTTGGCACAATTGCTAACCTTGTTTACAGATGAGGAAAAAAAACTTAGAAAATTAAAAAACTTCTCTACCTTTCACAAATAACAGAAATTGAAAATGAATTGAGAAAATTATTTTAAATGACTGTAAATGTTATAGCTTTTTACTTAATAATACATGTGGTTGATCTGTCACAGATCAGCAGCCTTGTACAAATAAAAATGATTAGCTATAACCTACCTTGATTAAAAACACCTGGCAATCACTGATATAGTCATATTCCAGTCCATCAAAAGAATGATAATGCCGGTCCCCATACACTGTGCACACTGCTGGACATGGATAATATGTGCAATTGAACATTCCTCGTCGACAAACACTAACAGGAAGTAAAATCAGTTATCATATGATGAAACATGGCTCTAATTAATGTTTTTCAAGTGCTGTAAACACTGGAAAGTTGGTACCAGAGAGCACTCCCTGAGCCAATAACTCTGACAAACACTGCTAGTTCATTCTGATAGCATCTATCATATGGACTACCTAGACATATCTGTGCCAGTGTGGCTTAAATAATTTATCAGTCAACAAAACAACCCTAAACAAATGTCCTGGGATCATACATAAAATGGATGACTAAGTGGAACTTTTAAAAAAATTATTACTATAAAGAAAAATATTTTATGAGTGCAATTCTAAGAAAGTAATCATACTTACCTCCCGTCCCTCCCTCCTCAATCTCACGGCCTCCTCCCTTTTTTACTTTAATCTTTGCAAAGACATAATTTCAATACACTCCGTAGTCATAGGCTTAATTCACCACCAACCATAAAAAGTATAACAATTCAACAGGAGTATAAACAAGCTAAAAATTATAATAATATTACAAGATGTTTGTTTCATTCCTGTATTCTTTTGTATTTTACATTAATTTCCTCATGTCAGAGAAAAATATGATTTTTGCCTTTTTGGGCCTGCCTTATTTCATTAACACAATGCCTTCCATTTGTAGCTATTTTGTTCTAAAGGTAGAATTTCATTCTTTTTATGGCTGGGTAGTATTGTACAGAGAATAAATATATTGCATTTTTGTTATCTAGTTATCAGTTGGTGGACAGCTGTGTTGATTCCATATTTTAGCTATTATGAATTGATCTACATTGGGATGCAGATAATTCTTTCACATGCTGATGTCACTTCATTCAGTAAATTCTCAGGCATGAGATGGCTAGAATCTCCAAACAGTCTTCCATAATGGTTGTACTAGATTACATGCTCATTAAAGCAGATCAGAATACACTTTCCCCAAATTCCCTCCAGTACTTTCTTCAGATTTGTGTCTGATACTGATTGCAAATGGAGTGAGGTAAAGCCTCACTGTGGTGTGTATTTGCATTTTCCTGATAGCTGATGATCCTCAGCATCTTTTCATGGTTTTTTTTCCTGTATTTCTTCCTTTGAAAAAGGCATGCTCATGTTCTTTAGTTCATTTTTAAATTGAATTGTTTAATTGCTGTTGAGTTTCTTGAACTATATATTGAGCCTGGAAATCAATTCTTCATCATTTATGTAGACAGCAAATTTTTTTCTCCCAGTGTGTTGGTTGCCTCTTCACTTTGTTGAGTGTTGCCTTTGAAGTGCAGAAGCTTCTTAGCTTCATGGAACCCATTTGTCTAATTTTGTTTTCATTGCCTGTGCTCCTGGAGTGTTTTCCAAGAAGCATTTGCCTATGACAACATCCTGTAGAGTCTCTCTGATGTTTTTCTCTAGTAATTTCATAGCATCAGGTTGATCCCAAGGTGTTTAAATTGTTGGCAGCTATTGCAAATGGAACAATTCTTACAAGTACTTTTTCAGTCACGGCATTGCTTGTGTTCACAAAGCAATGTGTATGCTGTTTTATGTTGTGAAATGTCACCAAACTCTGAGTTCCAATAATCTCTTTTTTGTGTCATCTGCAAACAGGGATAATTTGATTTTCTCATTCCGAATTTAGATCCCTTTGACTTCTCTTTCTTTCCCAATGACTCTGGCTAAGATTTTTAGAATCATATTAAGAGGAAAATTGAACCTAGATCTGCCAGTGGGCAAACAAGTTATTAAATTTTCAAATTCTTACATTTGACATTTTTTTTTTCCTGGGGTAAACACATAGGCATAAAAGTAATAGTATGGCCTCCCTGTAGACACCTTTCCACTCAGCCCCAAATGCCTTTTGCTGTAATTGAATGCCCCCCCCCCCCCCATTCAAACTAAAACTGAATTGCCACCGTGACAGTTCAGGTTACAGAGATTAACCTCAAGCGTTTAAGAGTTAATTACCCAATGAGTGCTCCACCCTCATAGTGGGTTATTACACTTATGGGAGTGGATTATTTATCAAGGGAGTGTGATTGTTATCAAAATGAGCTGTTGTTCCTGCTTTTTCTCTCCTCTTCCACCTTGTTGTGATTCAAAAGCCACTCACCAGGACTGACTCTTTTATCTTGGACTTCCAACCAACATGTTTCTTTTCTTTATACATTACCCAAACTGTAGAATTTTTGTAAAGCTATAATAAATACAGTAACACACTTCTGGAGTTTTATTTATTCAGCCTTCTTTTGTATATTTCTGCTACACATTAAAATACAACAAATTAGCGGAAATCAATGCAGTTCATTGTAAACTGTGTTATGAAATAAGTGGTTTTCCTTACCAGGTGTAACATGGTGTAGTAATCACTTCCCCAGAGAGATATTCCCAGTCTTTCCAGATACACGGGCAACTTTCAGGAACATAACATTTTCCTTTGTGCTCTGCCATCCTTCCAATTGAAGAAGTAAAAAACTCTTAGAATACTCAGTTAACAACAACAACAACAACAGAGTATTTTTGCTTTGAACACTATTTTCTATGTTTACAGTAAACTAAGGCATATTCTATCTGGCCTAACTACAAAAGGCTTTCATCTTGTCTTTTTCCTTGATTTTCCCCCATGGTTCAACGCATTTCACAGTATTAAATAAATATCAGACGAACCATTACATTGTGATATTATAACCTCTTGCATAACATTATAATAAAATACACAACAGTTCAAATTCATTGAAGTGAATTATTCTGAAAAGCATTTAAAAAATAAAAAAGTAATTTTCTTCAATATTTATCACTTATTAGACAGGAATCCAACAGTATTTTCTTAAAATAGTAATGGACACGTAAAATATTAATGGCTAACACTGTTACAGGCTATAGAAAGCAACCAAAGCTTCTTTCTGATTGCTTACAGGTAAAAATAGAGTTCAGCTTAGGAGTGTTTTGAATTAAAGAATCATTATAACAAGTATGTTAACTTTATTCTTAACATATTACATTTTGAATGGTACCTTCCTTTGACTTGTATTTCCATCTTAAAACATTATCTAATGAGAAAGCATTTAAAAATCTCTTCGGCTTAAAGTAAAATATAAACTAAATTTTAATGTGAAAATTAAACTACAATGTCAGGGAACTAATACTTATAACATCAAAATATTTTATGAATATTAAATAAACATAATGCATATTTCAGTGTCTTTAGTACAATTAAGTACATTTAGTGTATATATATATATGTCCATAGTTTTAAAATTTTTTTTCCAAAATAGCTTTTAAAATAATAATGCAAAGTCATGGAAATTAATAAACAGTATAAAACAATATAGTAATATATACTAATATTAGTGTAGGAGTTAAAATATATAATGAAATAATAATAATTACAGTTTGAAACTTCATACGAAGCATATAGATACAATAACAAAATAACATACAATAAAATAATTGTTGTTTCAAAACAACTTGCTGTTATTAAATGATTTCTTTTGAGTTAATCTTTTATTGTTTTAAATGGTAATAGTTATCAAATAATGCAAATAACTACTAAAAACACAATATTTTCTGAGTCTGCTTTAAAACATAGTAATTCAATGTTAAGAAAGTTAGCATAGAAATTGGGAATCTATTCTTGCCTCTTCTTCAAAATACAGATAATTACAAATGTTTCTATGTGCTCTGCTTTCCACCTTGCACAGTCAATTTACATGCTATGCCCTAGATTTTAGACTTCAACTGGAGATAACATTAGCATAGTATGTTAATGACTGTATCCTAATGCTAATATATACAAGGTACTTATTATGACTGTGTGTTGATTCCTCTCCTTAGGCCAATAATGGCCTAGAGCACAGTCTGTCATTTCAACCCTCCCAGACTGTAACTACTCATCCTAAACTTTCCACCTTTTGCTTAAAAAAATTATCTCACCCCAGTTTCTATCTGGAAGATTTATCCTCATTTTTTGCAAATCACTTTATTGCAGTCTTTGCACTACAATGTTGTGTCTGCAACTTCTTCACACCACCCTTATACATCGACCTATTAAGTTCTGTTTCAAATGTCGTAAGGTAATCATAAAAATTAATATTTTGGCTGCTCATCACAGCTCATCAACTTATAAAAACTTGGTCAGAAGATTCATCATAATAAACTAGTAAGTGGTTCGTTAAATGCCTTATAGTGATAATAAAAATTAATATTTTTACTAGTTACTATGGCCCAAACACTACTCTAATTCAATTATGTCACAAATTCATTTTATTCTAATGACATTCCTTAAGGCAGGTTCTGTCATTGGCTTATAGAAAGGGTCTCTAGAAAATACACATTACAAAAAAAAAAAAAAACAGTCAAGAACTTAAAACTTTTTTTGCATCAAGATCAACTTAACTTCTCCTTTCATTTCCATTATATTTTTGAAGTGTCCTCAGATATTTTAGAACTTTTGCACCAACCCCCATTCTTCTAGTTTAACACAATGCCCTCCCAAGTTAGGTAAATTCAGCCTCCCAAATTTGGCCTCCTAATTGTACAAGTGATGGCTATCTCACCTAAATTAATCACAGTTAAGTGGTGATGTTGATGACAACAGATGAGATTTTGTAACTCAGGAAAAAAAAAAAAAAGGAAGGGAGCCATTAGTCAGAGTAGGATCTGCATCTGGCAGGTGTAAAATTAGATAACTGACTCTCACTGAGCATCACCCATGTAACTGGCATGTTGTAAGCACTCCACCATTCATGAAGCAAACACCACGATGCCTATTTTTAAAAAGGGGGTTGGGGCGGGGAGCTGGAGGCTCCAAATGAGGCCATGTAGTTAATGAGGACAATCAATACTTGAATTCATTTTTGTCTCTTTCCACTATACTACTTTCCATTTATTCAATTCACATTTTTTTCCAAATTAAAGCTGTGCGATCCTTTTACAGTCAATGAAGTGACAGCACTATGGGGAGTCCCATGAAAACAGGTGACAGCACTCAGTCATCCTATATGCGAATGAGGTCATGCCACATGGAGGAAATGGCAAAGGCACATTGCTATAAACAACTTTACAAAAGAAACTGTTAAAATCTGTTTCTGTACATATATTCCAATAACATCAGGGAAGGTGGCATAAACATTTATGCTTTTATAAGACTGAGTAGCTGGTAAATAAACCATTATTGAAATAAATGTTAAAAGTTAATGTAGATATTTTTGCAAAAATGAAACATCAAAGACAACATTTGGACAAAATCAAGGTATGGCTTTAATCAGCCATGATTCCTTAATAGTCATGATCAAACTGAACGAGGTTGGGGGTTTTCTCTCTTTCACCACAGTAAGGCTTTATTTTACCTCCCTTGTCTGTCTTACTAAAACATCTCCCTTGCTCCACTTCTCCACGCCCTTGATTTTCCCCTGCGTGTTCCCTTGTTCTTTTGTGACCTTCTTTTCTTTGCTTCCTATGTTCTGCCTTTTTTTTTCCACCCCAGCATTCTTTCCTTTTTTAAAGAGATTAATTTCAGCCCCAGGTTACTTGGCTCTTCTAATTCATCCCATGGGAACAATCAGGCAACTGTGTCCTGGGAAGCAAACCACATCACCTCTTTTCTTTTCTCATAATTTATAAGAGTCAGTCAGTCAAAGAACACATCCCATTGGCCACTGCTAGCCTCCATAAGAAAGCCCATGCAACCAGACCACATGTGCACCTATAAGACAGCTAAAAACCACGAGATTGAACACTTTCCTTTCAGGGTGCAAGGCATTTCTGCAAGTCAGGGAAATGCACAAAGAGTACACTCATTTCTACAAGTATACACCTTTATGCAAATGCAGATTCATACTTACTGAGTACATACCTGAACCACTTCTAATAGTACCTAATCAAGTCTTAAAAACAACTTGTATAAAAATCATTCAGTTAACTGGCAGCACTGGGGTCTAAGCTGTTTCTGAAGCCAGAGCTCACACTCTTACTCACTGTTTATGTTGCCCCCTAAGTGTGTTTCAGTAACATGGATAAGAAAAAGAAACTGGTATCACTACTACAATGTAATATCAGCCACAGAAATTGCACATTAGAATATACAAAGCTACACACTTTGTTTAAGTGTTATACACACACACTATGCATATATCCTATGCATACTACATTATATATACTATATATATGTATATTATATATATATACTATGTTATAAATGATGTCAGGCTAGTGTCACTTTCCCAAAATTGCAGTTGATGCAGGCAAGAAATTCCAAGTTCGTCCTGAATGAATGCTCTCCTCAACTCAGTTTATGACTTTAATAGTATCTCACAATAATATTATAACTGCAGCAAAATAATTTACAAGACTCTTTAAGCTATCAAATAGAAGTCCACCACACTGGGACAACAATTTTCGATACTTTAAAAAATAATATTTTTGGGGATATTTTGTGCTTTCTTGATTCTTACCCTGGAGCACAAACACAGCCACTTATACAAGGTGAGGATGGGGCACAAGTGAAATTCATGGCCAGATTTGCACATGTTGTCTCACAATTCACACCACCAGCTGGTAAGTCGGGGTCAGGAAATCTGCAGTCAAAGTACTGTTTTCCCTCTGGGCAGACGTGAACTTCAGAGACAAAGCACAAATGAGATGCTTTGACAGTCGTATTTAACCCACAGACAAATAACCATATTGACATACGTTTATCCTAAAGAAACTGCACCACAGAATATTTTATGAATTCTTACTGTGAATTTTAAGTGATGAGCTCCAAAGCTTCCAAAACCAATCTTGCTTCTCATAATGCAGGAACTAAATATCTAGTAAATAATTGCATGGGGATGCTTTAGTATTTTATTTGTTTTATTAATTTGTAGGATTAAAAATACCATATGTATTTAAACCTTAACAAAGCCTGCAGGAACACATGATAATTTTGGACCTAGCTTCATCTATTTGTCATTACTTACATCAGTCCTCATTAAACTCGAAAAGTGCAGAAATTCATCTAACTACAGGCAAGGCGGGACTTACATACTACTCCACAAAGCTTCCAGGCTAGCAGAGATTCAGAATGCAGGCTATAAAGAATGCCTTGAAAAGTAAGTCCAGCTGAGCGTGGTAGCCTAGTGGTTAAAGTCCACACCTTGCATATGCCAGGATCCCATATAAGCACCAGTTCGTGTGCCAACGACCCCACTCCCCACCCAGCTCCCTGCTTGTGGCCTGGGAAAGCAATCAAGGACAGCCCAAAGCCTTGGGACCCTGCATCTGCACAGGAGACCCAGGAAGAAGCTCCTGGCTCCTGGCTCCTGGCTTAAGATTGGCTCAGTCTCTGCCATTGCATCCACTTGGGGAGTGAATCAGTGGATGGAAGATCCTCCTCTTTGGATATCTGATTTTCCAATAAAAGTGAGTAATGAACCCTTTTTTAAAAAAAGTAAGTCCAAGACATAGTTTGGTTTAATAATAGAGCCCTGATAATTCAAATAACCAAGCAATGGCTTACTCCTTTAAAAAAAAAAGGGGGGGGACTTTTTTTTTTATTTGAAAAGCAGACTTTACAGAGAAAGCAAAGTAGAGACATAGAAGGTCTTCTATCCACTAATTCATTTACCAAATGACTGCAAAGGCCAGAGCTGAGCTACACTAAGGCCAGGACTTCCGTGGTCCAAGTACCTGTACCACATGGGTGCAAGGTCCTAAAGACCCGTACCATTCTCTACTGCTTATCCAGGCCATAAGCACAGGACTGGATTAGAAGTGGAACAGCCAGGACACAAACAGGCACTCTTATCAGATGCCAGCATCAACAGGTGAGGTATCAGCCTGTACCAGCCCTACTACTTTTATCAGTCTAACTTCCTGCCCAGTAAAATGGATGCAAACAAGCATTGTTTATTATTTATCTAGAATTCCTCCACAATCACCAATAATTTGAGGCTGTTCCTTTTCATGATGAAAACAAATACTATTAAAGGGTTCCCTAAATGATAGATTTGTCAGAAAAAAAAATATTTACACATAAAATTACATCCTAAAGAGATGACAGGAGATGTCTTTCGATACAGCATTTTTAATTGATTCATTTAGCCCAGGAACCAGAAGCACTGATTCATTTCAGCCGTTGACAGAAATGTAGAATTTCAGGCAATGCTCCATTGAATTGCAGCATTAAATAATGCACTAAATCAGAATCAGCATCTTAACAAGACCTCCAGCTGATCATGTATCATACACGCATGAAAAAGAACAGATCTCAGGTGGGCTTTGTGGCGCAGTGGTTAAGCCACTGTTTGGAAGGCCCATGGGCCCCACTTTGGCTCCGGCTTCCTGTTAGTGTGCATCCTGGGGGTCTGCAGGTGACAGCTCAAGATGCTGGTTCCCTGCCACCCACACGAGGAGAAGCAGAGTACCAGAACCTAGCATCAGGCTGGCAGAGTCCCAGCTCGTTCAGGTATTTGAGGAGTGAATCAGGCCAGGGAAGATATTTCTCCTCCTCGCTCTATCTCTCTTTCAAATAAATAATTTCTAAAAGCAGTAAATGCAATGATCTAGAGTACAGGTCCCCCCAGTTTGTGATTCACAAATGACTAACATTCAGGATTTGGATGAGGCCCTTTGTAGCAGCTGAGGAGGTCCAGGGGGTATGCAGCACCCCTGAGCTCTGCACCTGGGCTGCCCTTACATGTTGGCTCCAAACAGTCCTACAAATACCATAATTCTCAATGGGGGACAAGTTAGCAAGCATTGGGTCAGCTTGTTGACAAATATTCCCAATCTTTATCCACATACACCGGCAGGAAGGCTGTGGAACTGATGCCTCCACCGGGAATTGGGAGCAGTGTTAGAGCCACATTCTAAAGGAAAGGATTTATCTGGCACTTACCAGCAGAGGGCGTTGCTGCTTCATCACATTCTACAGTCCCATTTGAACACTGGCTGGAAGAAACAGTTGCTTTATGAACACAAGTCATGATTTTTTTTCCCTTATATTTCAATAATATTCTAACATGAAAGAATTTATTGGATAAAATGCATGAATCATTTTCCTTCACTGAATGTTTAACAAAGAAGTCACTGCCTTATATCCAAATTAAAAAGTTATTTCAATTCAACAAACTTTTATCAAACATCTATATGTATAAGGCATTATGATAGGGATGGGAATTCAAAGACAAAAATTAGTAAGTTTTAATTAAGTGCTTATATCCTAACAGAATTAAGGACAGTTTATGAAGTGTGACACACACAACATAGAAACACTTTAAAAGATGGAAATAAAACAAAGAGTGGCAGGCATTTAGCATAGTGGAGAAGGCATCGTTTGCAATGCCTGTATTTCATATTAAATTGCCTGGGTCTGAGTCTCGCCTCCCTTGTTCATGCCAGATTCCTGCTACGGTGTGGGAAGCAGCAGGTGATGGCACAAATACGTGGGTCCTTAACATTCACACAGGAGGCTCAGGTTGAGCTCCAGCCTCCTGGCTTTGGCCTGGCCCAGCCCTACCTACTGCGAGCATTCAAAGAATAAACTAGTGGATAATATGGGAGATCTCACTGTCTTCCTTTCTGTCCCCTTTCCCTCTCCTCCTCTTTTTCTGTTTCTGTCTATCAAATAAATAAACTTTTTAAAAGGAAAAAAAAAAGACACACAAAAAACAGTATTTTAAAATCTGTTTGTAATGAACATGTAGGCAGTCAAAGCAGGTATAATTAGAGCACTTTTTAAGAAAAAATGAGATTATGTAATGGACATGTTAGAAATGTCATTCCTATTGGGAAGTTCTGGATCAATGTTCTATGGGTCTTTGGAAACTTTAAACACAGCAGGCAGTTCTATGGCTGGCTTGAATATAGAAAAATCATCCAAGCTGTAATGTTGAAGACAGAGTCAATATCTTTCTTGGAAACCAGATTTTAACAGCCAGATATAAAGTAAAAACACATATAGGCAAATTCTCCATGGAAATCTCAGAGGAAAACATGATAGGGAATAAGACACCGCTCCTCAAAAACTCTGAAGACTCTTTCCTCCAACTCTGGATTAGAGAGTGAGCGCAGAGAGAGAAGGTGATTCATGCATTGGGGACTCAAAGGATGAAGAACGAGCCTGCGCATCCTGACTACCAGAACGGCATTTAGAGGTGCAGAAACAGAAAGGGCTCGGGGCACACAGGCCGTCTTCCCACAGCATATGCACTCTGGGACACAGGTTGCTTATAACAACAAATAATTTCATTTGTTTAACTTTCCCACCAAAGAAGGGAAGTTACTTTGGTTTTGCTAAGTAAATAATTGGATTTAATTTTATTAAACTTAGAAGAGATAGAATACCTTGACAAGTAAAAGGAGACTAAGTCCAGAGGCAAGAAGACTTTTAGAAAGATTCAAGGGCGACATTTCAAAGGCACTGGCCATGGGAA
The DNA here is from genome assembly GCF_017591425.1 of Ochotona curzoniae. Classification (NCBI taxonomy): domain Eukaryota; kingdom Metazoa; phylum Chordata; class Mammalia; order Lagomorpha; family Ochotonidae; genus Ochotona; species Ochotona curzoniae. The sequence goes on from NW_024464920.1 coordinate 20,812,033, forward strand.
GGGAGCACTAGATCGCAACTATACATAGAAAAATGGAATTCGTGTTGAGAATTTCTTGGCTAGCAGCACTGGAAGCAGGAGGAAAGAGTCGAAACTGCAGACCAGGTTGCTGGCTTCAGAAACTGTATGGAAAGCAGTACAAGCAAAGAGCTGTATGCCTTGTCTAGTTGGTGCTGGGGTGGGAGGACAGAGACAAGGATAACAGTAAGCTAAGCTCACACACACACACACACACACACACACACACACACACACACACACACACACACACACACTGCTATCAATCCACAACAAGCTGAGGGGCAAAGTTGGCCATAGAGCAAGCACAGTGGAGCTAAGTTGCCTGGGAGTAAACGCAGCCAGCTTTATTTTCAAGTTGCTTGGCCACCTGTGCCTCATTTTTCCACAGGAGTGAAGTGGCCTAAAGCACTTATCTCTTAGGGTTACATGCAAATGTTTTCATAATAGATATAAAACAGAATGTTGCCAGACAATAGAAGGTGCACAGACTGGCTAAGCATCACTCTCATCACTACTATTATCTATTGACTATTACTATCTTTGGGCACCTGTGGTACAACTAAAGGAAACAGTTTAGGAGCCGTCTAAGGATAAATGGAAACTCAACCCACAGCACAGACATGCTGCATTTTAAACAGGAAATCACTGAAATGAGTTTTTTCATGAGTAAATTCTATGTGTATTGAAATCTGCTTTAAAATCATTTTATCCTTCATTTCTTTTTTTTAAGATTTATTTTATTTTTATTGGAAAGGCAGATATACAGAGAGGAGAGACAGAGAGGAAGATCTTCCATCTGATGATTCACTCCCCAGGCCGCCACAATGGCTGGAGCTGAGCCAATCTGAAGCCAGGAGACTCTTCCGGGTCTCCCACGCAGGTGCAGGGGCCCAAAGCTTTGGGCCCAAAGCCTCGACTGCTTTCCCAGGCCACAGGCAGGGAGCTGGATGGGAAGTGGGACTGCCGGGATTAGAACCGGCACCCATATGGGATCCCGGGCGTGCAAGGCGAGGACCTTAACCACTGCACCATTGCGCCGGGCCCCATTTTATCCTTCATTTCTAAAAACCATAGCCCGTCAAAGGACTTTATAACATATGCATTCATGATAAATACAAGACTTAGGCATCCCATGTTTAAATAACATAATTTAGTCAGAACATAATTTAAAGGTTATGCCAGCTTAATTTTTTTCATTACACATGTCATGGTAGGAATTTCACATAACAATTACAATGACATTTGGAATGTCAACTGATGACCTGAGCTTCCTCTTACTGGGTACTCTGGCAGGCCCAGATGGCCCAGTAGTCAGATCCCTGACACAGCAGGCTTGGACCAAGTTTCTCTCTCAGCTTTGTCCTGCCTCAGCCTCAGCATCACAGACACTTGGGGAGTGAGCCTGAGATGGGATTCTGTCCTCCTGTAGCTCTTTCTGTCTCTGTGCCTCTACTTTCTCGTCTTCCAAAGAAATATGGAAATAAATAGCTACAGCAGTCACATTTCAGCATACTGATTTTCTAAAAAAATTTTATTAGCACATGTGTCATCTTCCATGGACAACCGCCTTCGCTGAAACCTACCATAAGCCTGTGGGGGTTGGAATGAGCTCTCCCGGTTGATAGACGCTGCCCCTATAATGACACCTGCATTGAGATCTGCAAGGCGGAATAAAAGGTTCAGTCAGTCAAACAGGATATAAAATTTACAGAAACCACTAAAATCTAAGGAACTTCTACGGTCTGAAATGGTCATGGTGAGGCAATTCCACAGGTGCACCATGCTGAGTTCAGATGAAGTCCTGCTATACAAATAGTAAAAACTCTTTCAGTGTGTACCCTTGTGTAGCTTCAGATTTCGTTTCCTAAAATACAACTCACAAACTGGTCACAACAGAAACCACTGGAAGCACTTCAGAGAAACACATCTGATCCATCATTCAGCCTTTTGTGGAAGACAACAACAATCTTTGCCTGAGTGCTGACAGACATTATTATCTGCTACTACAATTCACCACATAGCAGTAAAGCATACATCTCTACCTGCCGTACACATGGCAGTAAAGCATACACAGTATTGACTTGGATATGGCTAAGAACAAGTAGCAATAAAGTTCAAGATTAACCAGTTGGTTCCTTAGCTTTCTCTCTGAACATGGTGAGAGTTTAAAAAAATGAAAAACAAATAAGTGGCAAATATTTATAAAATCTAGCACGAAGTCTCCTCTAACTAGTATGAAGAAACAGAAGTAAACATTTAATGTCATCCATCCATTTCTGTGACTTACATGGGCACACAAAAGTTAAGCGTGTCTTCATAGAATTTGCCTTCCGGACAATTACAGCCTTCAGCGCAGTCATCATTACACTGCTCCAGGGAAGAGAGAGAAGTGCAGGAATGACGGCAAAACGAGGAGCAGAGATGGTACAGCATCCCCTTCTGGCACACGACAGCTAAGGACACAGGAGCACAGCTTGAGAACAGCCCCCACAAGGGCACAGGACATGCTTGCTAAGAGCTCGATTACAAGCACACACCGCAAAATGGAAAATCTCTTTACATCAATAAACATGGAACGTCAAACAATTTTAACACCAGAACTAAGCAAATAAATAAATCAGTTCCCAAGACAGAGCAAGGATGACTAAAGAATAAATTTCTATTTTGAAATATTTAAAATATGTATTTCACAACAAACTAAACCCATTATGATAATCATATTTAGTAACCTAAAAACACATCTGGAAAAATATTTGCAAAAAAACTGTTTAAGGCATAATTAAAACAATTGTACAGGTATAATTAATCTTGCAAGAAAACAACAGGGAGGAGCATCTTCAGATGCCAGAATAGAAGAGGGACAAATCCCAAGACCTAGTGTGGAGCAGGGAAAGATCAGTCTCAGCAACCATGAGCCTTAAATTGAATGCCTGTAGGAGGAGAACCTGAACACTAGCCTTTCGCAAGGCAAGGAACTGGGAACCATTCTTGGGATGTTCAAAGAGCAGCATCCTCTGTTGAAAGGGCAGCAAAGCAGGGGTTGTAAAACTTTTTCTGTAAAGGGTCAAATGGTGAATGTTTTCAGCTTTACAGATTGTACTACATCTACCACAACTACTCAACTGTGCACAGATACAGCTATAAGCAACAACACTTCCACAGGCAGATGTGATCATAATCGAATGCATTTTACTTATAAAAGCATAGCAGGTCCTAAGGGTTATGGCTTGCCAACTGGCTACACTAGAAAAAAAATCAGCTGGTAGATGGCAGGAAAGCTGCTTTACCCACCAAGTCTCTTACAAACAGTTGCCTCCAAAAAAATACAAAAGCCTAGACTGATATTCTGCACAGACTTGGCATATAAAATTATAAAACTTTACATTCATAATATTTTTGTCTTAGAAAGTCAAAGCTGACAAGTGACACACCTAAAGTACCTGGCAAAAGTTTTATGAAACCACTGGGGGTGTTAAGAAGTAGAGCAACTTATGTTGCAAAAACACTTTAATGGAGAGGGGGTATCCTGACAAAAACTGACAAAACTTAAAGCACACAGGAAACACCCCAGCATGAATGATAACTTGAAATAATAATTATCTTTGATCTTATGTATTTATTTCACTGCAAGTGAACTGGTCACATACTGTTTGATTGCTTACTTTGCAGTATTGAAGTACAGCATTTCTCTGACAAGAATTATTTCGATTTCTTAAAGGAAAAATATTTCTTTTTTAAGATTTATTTTTTTATTGGAAAGGCAGATTTACAGGGAGAGACAAAAAAAAGTCTTCTGTCCATTGGTACACACTCAAGTGGCCACAATAGCCAGAACTGAGCCAATCTGAAGCCAGAAACCAGGAACTTCCTCCAGGTCTCCTACACGGGTGCAGGGTTCCAAGGTCTTGGGCCATCTTCCACTGCTTTCCCAGGCTACAAGTAGGAATCTGGAAGGGAAGTGGAGCAGCCAGGATACCAACTTGCACTCATACAGGATCCCAGGCATGCAAGGTGAGGATTTAGCCAGTAGGCTATAACACCAAGCCTGAAAATATTTCTGTTGAACATTTCAAACCATACATTTACACTCTCATTTTGCTAATGACAAAATTAGTCCAAAGTTATTGAGTTTTATCTAACATACCACTAACTAAAAAAAGTATTCCCTTGTTTTCTCATGTTTGTACATTATTTTTAAAAAGTCAAGTCATTAACATGCAATATTAACCTTTTATATTTAAAAAATGCACTAGTGCAAGCAAACGAACCTCCAAAGGATAACTGATACTTCTCAATTGTGCCATCATACTCACCACAGAATGAAATCTGAGCTCTGAAATCAATAGGAATACCACGCTGGGCACAGAGGTAGGCATAATGAGAAAGAGCATTGCACAGGCAGGCACTTCCACACTTGCATGCATCGTGGCGGCATAGCTGATAGTACAGCCCAGGGCTGATGTAGACATGGCAAGGAGCAAAGAGCTCCTGGTGGATGACATCACAGTGCGCTGCATATCCAACTGACAAAGAAGTCCATTAACAACTCACGAGTCCAGATATCAAGTCTTTTCTAAAGATTTATTTAGTTTTTAATTGAAAAACCAGATACACAGAGAGAAGGGCAGGCAGAAAGGAAGATCTTCTGTCTACTCCTCAAGTGGCTGCAATAGCCAGAGCTGAGCTAACCTGTAGGCGGGAGTCAGGAGCTTCCTATGGGTTTCCCAGACAGGTGCAGGGTCCCAAAGTCTTAGACCATCCTCTACTGCTTCCCCAGGCTACAAGCACAGGGAGCTAGATAGGAAGTAGAGCCATTTTTTATATCATTTTGGTTATATTTTTATATCATATTTTTAACATTATATAATACATCCTCACACAATCCATTTTGTGCAAAAAACCAAAAAGTAGTTGTATTTAAACAACATTCGTAAGTTGAGTATCAGAGGTTTGAAAGAAACAGTTGCCTCTATCACCTCAGTACCCAAGCAACATCTTTGGACATCCACCTTGATTAACTGGGGGGATATTAGCAGGTTTATATCCAGACATCTACACACAATCAAAGTAATTACACATTGTTGATGTGTAGGAAATTGAGGTCCAAGAAGGACTGGGAAATATTTCTTTCCAATGGATTCTATGATATGAGTGGTAATGCTGTGGATGTTACATACTTATTGTATTCAGTGTCTAGACAATGTACAGTTTCTGGCAAACATTAGGAGTACAATGTCTGATAAGTGTTTCTATAAATGCAAGGATGAAGGGACAGAAAGCACAAGTTAGGGTCTAGAACATATACCAAAGGTCATGATGCATAACTATCATGTCATTTGGGAGATAGAATATTTCAGTCGTCAATTTTGTTAGATGTAATCCTTTGGAAAAATAACATGATAAGTTTATAAAATAACCTATATCCCATGGTTCTTTGATGTAGCTGTTCTGGGTTATTACTGATTTTCCCACAAAATTCATCGATCTTTGCATTTTTGTTATCTTTGAAAGACCTAAAGATTGGTTCTTAGAAATCAGAAGGGTTTTTTTGACTACCTAAAATTTAATGAATTTCTTTTATTTTTAGAATTACAAATGTATATTTTAAAGGAAATGTGATAATTCAGTGCAAGTGCATGTTTGCATTGGTTTATACATGTGTGTGTGGGAAAAATAATGATTGAGACTACAGCAGTATACTATTAGCATGCAGATCTCAACTCCAAAAATCCTGGAAGAATAGCTATACACCAAGGAGGTTTTTGTTATGTCCCTTAAAATCTCTGTGTCTCCACAGATAATGAACAAAGTTACTCAAGAATATCTTTGTGAAACATATCTTTCAGAATCCTGATTGGCTACTGACTCTTGTCTGCTTATTTTCCTTTCCTTGGGGGATAATTCTGCAATTATCCACTTAACTATTTTAATCACAATTCAGGAAAGGATATTATCTAGATATGCACCACAGATACATCATTGGGTTAAAAATGATGTAAATGACATAAGACCACGAGTTAACTACAGAAGCAACTAGTGGGAAACGATATCAGTTGAACTCTACCTCTACTTTTACATGCCTTTAAATATAAATAAAGATATTCTGTTATCAAGAGAAAATCAAAAAGTTACAAACATACTGCACATGGTAATTGAAAGGAAGTTAGGTTAGCTGAAGTTGGAGACAGAATGAAGGAAAGTCTTGTTAAATGAGAGTTCTCACTCATGTTTCATCTCTGAAAAGCAATACATCACAGACATCAAAATACTCAATCTTGTGCTCTTGGATAGGAAAAATAATCAAAAAGGTGGACAATCTTCAACTTTAAAACTTTGCTTAAATTAAAAAAAAAACAGCATTAAGATTACATTGCATTCTTACTAGTAAAATAAAACTAATAGAAAAACTCTCTGATAACAGAATCCTGTAATTGGTAGCCAACTGTTGGTAGTGGATAAAACTAGAAATATAAAATTAAAACTATCTTAATGCATTAGCATTAAGAAATGCATTAGCCTTTCCTATGGCATTGTTAAAAATCAATCTATCCAAATAATTTTGGCATGGGAACTTGTACTGTTATTGTAGATTATAACTCTTGAGTCTGACCATCTCAAATTATTACCCACTCAATGAAACAAAGTCATTCTTGGATCACTGGCTGCCTACTTATAAAACTATATCTATATCGATATAGATATAGATATAGATATAAATATAGATATATTTCCTGTTAGTAGGTACTATAATATGACGGCAATTACTGAAAGAGGTCATTTGAATTGTCGTTTTATGGAATTAAAGTTGAACATGTCAGGAATATGATAGCATTAATGGATTATTTTCAGATCATTTTCCTTTAGGATTTGAAGACTCTGACGTCTCTGAAATGCTAACACACATTTAGGAATAAACAAAACCTAAACACCCAAAGTGAATACTTGGATGAATATAAAGTAGTGACTTCATATTTTTATATTATTTTTTATTTTATATTTTTAAAATAAAGTGTTACAAGCAAAGGCACAATAGTAGACAGATTTCATAAGAAATAGCATGACTTTATCATAATGAAAAATCACTACCTAATTTTTAAAAAGAATTATTAATATATGCAAATTCTACCTAAGTTTATGCACAGAAAGGTAGACTTACTGTTCTGTTGATTAATGTTACAGGGGTCAACCACTGGGACATGCACAGGTGCAAAGCAAGTAGTAGAGACTCTCCATGCATTTGCATGAAGCTGTGGGGTTCCTTCTATCATGCCAGATGGAGAGCTAGAAAGCAAAGATGACATTTACCTTAGTGTTTCGCATTCACTTCATTCACTCATTCTTCAAATTTTAAAATAATAGAATAGTTTTGGAATCAAGACAGCGAAATAGGATGAGGACACATTTTAAACAGACAGAGAAACATTAGCCAGTGTGAAGCAGAGAGGGCACATTCCAGGAAATAGGAGAGGACAGAACAACAGCAGAGGGGTACCTGGAGACTGACAGACACAGGAAAGCAGCGGACACAACGGTGTGGTGTTGTAGTGACCAATACCCCAGTGGCATTCAACGAATGGCGATCTGAATTGCAACAGCAGCCAGAACTCCACCAGCAACAAAGTGGGAAGGGACGATTACCGGTAGCTCTGGAGATGAACCCAGTCAAAGAATTGCCTGTCCTGCTGGTCTGTTTGATTTAATCAGGAACAGAGTCAGAGCAGCAGGTCCCAGATGGGCAGTGTAGGAACAGGGCAGATTTCACAGCTCATTCTGCCTCCTTTAGACGAATTGGGTGCCATTTTGCTTAAAGAAGGCAAAGGCAAGGGAAAGGACTGAGCATACACTGAGCTGGAAGTGAACTTCTTTCTGACTCAGAGAACTGTAACAACATGGCATCCCACAGGTTCCACCCAAGACAGGTCCAGGTAGCCATCAGACTTGATGGCCAGCAGATCAAGAACTCTAGTAGTGATGTATAGTATATAAGGCGCCATTTCTTACAGTGTGACAAAGAAATAAAGACTACAGGGAACAACAGTGAGCTGTGCATGCTTTGAGCTTGGCAAAAACTCACTGAGCTCAGTGGATTGCACTGGTCCCACAGGAAAATACCGACTATGGCATCATACGGGTCAAAATAGGTACATGTGACTCTCAGACCTAAAGGCCAACAGGTTCTGACAAGATCAACACCAACAATAAACACCTGGTGTCTCCCTAATCCTGGGACCTGCTCCAATTGGAAGTGGGAGAAAGATTGTACAGACAATGGTGCAGCCTCAGCACAGTACCACAGGAGGTGAAGAGTGGTGAGCCAAGAGCTGGGACTATGGAGAACATGGCGGAAATTTAACATAAGAACCCAGACCTGGAACTCACTGCAGGGAGTAGCACAAGTGACTGCAAGCAAAGAGCTGTGTAGCAATTGCAATAAGTAAAATCAAAGATCTGTGGATGACGCAGCTTAAAAAACCTGGCACAAGGAGAAGAATCTGATAACCAAAAGTGCAGTGACCAAGAGCAAAAGAAGACACACAGGCAAAATGAATATTACTGAAGACTTCCCTGCAAAGGAGCAAAAATATTTGCCAAACTCAGAGTTAACTGAGGAAGACATTGAGAATATGAGAGATACAGAATTCAAAACCCTTGTTATAAAACTTCCTATCAACAATGAGAAGCATGTAAAGCAGGCACTCAAAGAATTTAAGGACTATGTCACACCGGAAATGAATCAAACAAAAGGCTGATACATCAGAAATGAAGAATACAGTAGAGCAAATTAAAACTACAGTGGGGAGTCTCCAAGATAGTATGAAGCAAGCAGAAGAAAGAATCTCAAAATTAGAAGATATATCCTGTCACCAGGAGGAAACAAACGAAAAGCTGGATGCAGAGCTGGATCAGGCCAAAAAACGTATTCAAGAATTGAAAGACACAATTAAAAGGCCAAATATTAGAGTTATGGGAGTCCAGAAGGTGCAGAAAGAGAAGCTTAGTTTAAAAATGTGTTTGGGCCCAGTGCGATAGCGTAGTGGTTAAAGTCCTCTCCTTGCACACGCCAGGATCCACATGGGCGCTGGTTCTAATCCCAGCAGCCCCGCTTCCCATCCAGCTCCCCATTTGTGGCCTGGGAAAGCAACAGAGGACTTTTGGCCCAACGTCTCAATTTCCATTTTGAAGCCTAAAATGATGAGCTTCCATCATAACAAAGCAAACAAAACAAAATGAGGAAATAAACAAAAATACACAGGATGGTATTATGGTACAACTGCTTGGTAGGCTGCTGCTTGGGGCACACCTGTGAGAGTGCTGGTTTCAAGTCCTGGTGATTTCATTTTTTTAATGTAGTTTCCTGCTTATGCCCCTAGGAGGCAATGTATGCGCAAGTGCTTAGGCGACCCAGATGGAATTTCCTGCTCCTGGATTTTACAATTTATTTTCGTTCCCTTTCTTCCTGTCACTCGCCATTCAAATAAACTGACCTTTTAGAAGAATATGCATTGCTTTATCAGGCAACATTTATGAAGTGACAGTCTCTATTGGACAGTTTATAGAACAAGACCAAAAATACTTTGGAAATCAAGTAGGATCATGTTTCCAGTAGGAAGTGTTAGTCTATACTACAAGCCCAGACGGTATTATTGCAACATGGCCTAATAGAAGAGTAGGCTTTCTCTCAGTTCTCCCTGTGCCCTGTGGAGTCATTTTTTGTTGTAATTTAGCACAGTGACCTTCAACTCAACAAATCCTCAACTGCAAAACCAAGAAAGAAGAAAAAAGAGGCTGCACAGTCCATTTCATAAAACGCGTCCTCGCCTACTCTTCTCTTTATTCCTCAGCATCAAGCCATTCCAGAACTATGCATAATTGTAACAAACACCCAATGCAAAATTTTCATTTGCTTTAAGTGAAAAAACTGAAACCCAAAGACATTTGGTGATTTGCAAAATGTTTTTCTTCTCATTCTTTTGTTTCCCTTGCCCCTTCCCATTTCCAATGGACAATAAACCAGATCAGGAATTGAGTATAGTCAGGGTTCCCAAGAAGAACAAAGAGCTTGACTCTTAACTTCACTTAGTTATCTTAAAAGAACAAAATAGAACAAAAATGCAGATCTATTTATTTACTTAGGTTTTATTTTATGAAAGAAAAACTTTCAGATTACTATGATTGACTGACATAACATACACCATCAAATAACACAGCACACAAGATAAATTCTCAGGCCCAGCGCGGTGGTGCAAGTGGTTAAGGTCCTCGCCTTGCACGCCCAGGATCCCATATGGGTGCCGGTTCTAATCCTGGCAGCCCTGCTTCCCATCCAGCTTCCTGCCTGTGGCCTGGGAAAGCAACAGAGGACGGCCCAAAGCTTTGGGACCCTGCACCCGCATGGAAGACCCGGAAGTGTCTCCTGGCTTCAGATTGGCATAGTATCGGCTGTTGCGCTCACTTGGGGAGTGAATCATCGGACGGAAGATCTTCCTCTCTGTCTCTCCTCTCTGTATATCTGCCTTTCCAATAAAAAATAATAAAAATCAACCTTTAAAAATAAAAAAGATAAATTCTCAAGTAATTAATATTTTGCACTACATTCTATTGGTTAGAGTCATGTCAGCCTTTGTGAAGGCAAGAATTTCAATCACTTAGTTGGAAAGCAAAACAATGGTTCAAAGCTATTTCTGACTCTGCAACATTATCCTGCAACTCTTATCAAGCAGTCCTGTTGATTCCTGGGGGATATGTTGCCTTAGGAGGTGGCCGACAGGCTTGCCATCTGTTAAACACTGACAGCTAACCCTCTAGGACACACAAGGAAGAGAAGGGAAGCTAAATGTCTTTCCTGAATGTCTTCGTTTCACTAAGTTTCTAACTCACAGATGTAATAAAGATATCAATATTCTTTCCTGTAATTAAAGAAAACAAAAATACAGAAAGACAAATTGATCACACAGAAGATAAAATACATTGTTACATTTAAAATTTTTTAAATGGTAATTCTCATTGCCAATCAAAATTCTGTTCCTGATACTCTCACTAAAACTTCAGCTCAGTTCAATTCGACTGTTTGTCCACCCTATGGAAGGGTCTGTGCTAGCTCCTAAAATTGCAATATTCAGACCCAGAGCAATGGCTAAATCCTTGCTTTGCATGCACGAAGACCCCATATGGGTGCTGGTGCATGTCCCAGCTGCTCCATTTCCCATCCAGCTCCCTGCTTGTGGCCTGGCAAAGTAGCAGAGGATGATCCAAAGCCTTTAGATGCTGCATCCACATAGGAGACAAAAAAGAAGCCCCTGGCTCTTGGTTCTTGACCCTGGGTCAGGGCTCAACTGGATTGGAGTTCAGCTCCAGCCAGTGTGGCCTCTTGGGGATTGAACCAGTGGACAGATCTTTATATCTCCTTCCCTCTGTAAACCTACATTTCCAATAAAGACAAATAAATCTTTTAAAAAAATGCAAAAACCAAAGACATTATCTTAATTCTCAAACTCCTTGCATTTTGTAGGGAGAATACAGGGGAGACGGCACATACAGTTTTGACATATGATGTAGTAAGCACACTACTGGGAATACACTCAAAATCACGAACACATAGTGTCAAAGAATATAAATGCAATACCATGTTTACAGCAGCATGTTCACAACTGCCAAAATTTGATATCAACCACAGTTAAGGTACCCAACGTCCGATGAATGGATCAAGAAAATGCAGTGTATCTTATACAACAGGATATTATCGAATTATAAGAGAATGTAATTCACCATTTGCATCAAAATGGATGCAACTGGAGGACATCATGTTGAGTGAAATAAGACAGACATAGAAAGACAAATACTGCATTTTCACAATGCTTGTTCACAAATACTGTATGTGTGAGCTAAAATTAAAAGAAAATATCAGAAAACAAAGAAATTCTCATGTATATCAGTATTGCTGCAAATACAGTTTTGTAATGTGACAAACCAACAGTTAAGCATCATGTATTATTATAGCCTACTTTGATTTCTTTAAAATTCACTTTATATAGATTAAATGGTCATCTTTCATTTGACTATCATTTAGTCCTTGCATATATTCCCACTAAACTTTATCTTTATTTAGTGGAGATTTAAGCCCTTGACCATAATGTAAACTGAAAATGTTATGTGAAAAAAAAGGAAGAATTGGAAGAAGAGGCATGGGGAAGGAGGGAAGGGAGGGAGGGAGGGAGGGAGGAAGGAGGAAGGAAGGAAGGAAGGAAGGAGGGAGGGAGGGAAGAGGAAGGAAGGAAGGAGGGAGGGAAGAAGGAAGGAAGGATGGAAGGAAGGAAGGAGGGAGGGAAGAAGGAAGGAAGGAAGAAAGGAAGGAAGGAAGAAAGGAAGGAGGGAAGGAAGGAAGGAAGGAAAAGAGGGTGGAAAGCAAAGGAGGGTGGGAGGTAATATCATTATGTTATATAGTTGCATCTATAGGCTATATTGAATCAGTTATAAACTAAATAAAAATAATTTTTAAAAGAGCAAGTGTTCAAAATATTTACATTAAATTACACACTGAATTTTTCCAACGTAGTTGAAAAATGCTTTTCAAACACACTGAGTACAAATGTATTTCATTGCATTTCTTCCAATAAAAGTTAAACCACAACATAATCTAATTAACTTGTACAGAAAAATATTACTTAAGGGGGTATCATTACTATCAAATATCAATATTTTAAAGTACAGTTTACAGCAACTAATGCAAAATGCTATTCAAGTAATTTTTTTTTTACCCACAGATTCTAGGGCTGGGATTTCAGGTTAAGCCAACCATCTGCAATGCCAACATCCCATACTGGCTTCAGATTATGTCCTGGCTGCTCCATTTCTGATCCAGCTCCCTGCTAATTCAAGTGCTAAAGCAGTAGAAGGTAGCCTAAAGGCTTGTGTCCCTGCTATCCACATGGGAGACCTGGACAGAGCCCTAGGCTCCTGGCTTCCTCCTGGTGCAGATCCTGCCATTTTGGCCATTTGGAGAGAGAACCAGTGGATGAAAGAAATCTATCTTTTAATCAGTTTTTTTGTCCTCTCTGATTCTACCTTTCTAATAACTAAATATATATTTTTAAAATTTCAAGTTTTCAAAAGTAAAATATTAGCTTGTTTAGAGACAGAGAAAATAACAGGCAGTATTGATCCACATATGAAAGCACACTACCTCAACTCCACATATGAAAGCACACTACCTCAACTCGAAGCGTAGCATTGTTACATGGCAGTTCGGTGACCTTCTGTAATTTATCTGGTACTATGGACTTGGTTATTTTACTTGCTATAAAACCAAGATATTAATCAAGGAATTGCTGCATAATTTAAGTATGATGATTCTGTAAGGCTTTTGGAACAGTAACTGCTAGGCTATTAGTAGCAGAATAAACATTTTTAATGAATTTATATTCTAAATTATATCATTAAAGTTAGTTAGCTATGCAGAAATAATACTTACAGAAAATCGTCCCTAATATTCCCATTGAAAGTGCCACACAGACCCAACGTCCTTCTTTTCCATGCACTAGTGAGCTGAATATAAATTCTTTCGCCATCTATAGCAAACAGTATCTTTAAGCCAAATGTGGTTTTTAGAAGAATAAATAAGGATGACAGAGTCTGAATTTCAACAATTCCTGCAGGAAAACAGCATACAGATATCATGTCTGCAGTTCACAGGCACTAGTATGAAACGTCAGCATACAGAACTGGTACTCTTCCACTAAGACACTGGGGTGTCTGGTGAGGCAGGTGCACAGTCCTGGCCTTAGCTCCAGGTCCAATTTTATCACATTATGGATGTCTTATTTCACCACCTCCTATTTCTCTTCTCGCTCTGCCACAGGTCTCCAGGTGATATTTTTAACAAGTTGTCACATCCAATCTCAGTTGGCAAGAACCCAAAAAGAGGGACAGAGTTCCTGTGCACTTAGAATCTAACGCCTTTCTTGTGCATGTGATAGTTTGTGCATGTGTAAATTTTTAATACAACTAAAATTATTCAGTAAGGCATTGATATTTTTCTCAAAAGATTCCCCATTTCCTTGAGAATATCAGCAAAAAATAAAGGTGAGGGGAGAATTAGAGCACTAGAAAAGACACTTTGTAAAACACTTGTAGGAGCAGAAAATTTGTGTTAACTCATAACTGAGTTTTGGGGGACAGGTGTCTGGTGCAGGAGGCTAAGGAGCTACCTGTAATATCCACATCCCATATCCAAGCTAAATTCTGAGTCCTGATTCCCCAACTTCCTGCCAATGTGCTGCAGGCAGATGATAGTGGCCCAATTGCTCAGGCCTCTTAGGATACGTGTATGGGGTTACTTGCACCTGTCACTTATGGAGTGAACAAGAATGAAGATTTCTCTCTTGTTCACTCTCTGTCTCCCTCCCTGTCTCCCCCTTTCACTTCCCTGACACTCTGCCTTGCAAAAAAACTTGTTTCATAAAAAAAATTTGCTTTTGCCATCACAAGAGTTACTGTCGGGCCCGGCGCAGTGGCACAGTGGTTAAGGTCCTCGTGTTGTACGCCCGGGATTCCATATGGGCGCCGGTTCTAATCCCGGCAGCCTGGCTTCCCTTCCAGCTTCCTGCCTGTGGCCCGGGAAAGCAGTAGAGGACGGCCCAAAGCTTTGGGACCCTGTACCCGCGTGGGAGACCCGGAAGAGTCTCCTGGCTTCGGATTGGCATAGCATCGGCTGTTGTGCTCACTTGGGGAATGAATCATCGGACAGAAGATCTTCCTCTCTGTCTCTCCTCCCTGTATAGCTGCCTTTCCAATAAAAATAAAATAAATCTTAAAAAAAAAAAAGAGTTACTGTTTTGTTTCTTTAAGACAATCTCTGCCATGATTCTGGTCAGCAAACCCAGAAATCTGAGAACCATTCCTGTTCCATTCATGGTGTCTCTCTAATCAAAACAATCTAATCTATCCTCAACTTCAGGTCACCTTTTCTCTAGCTGTTTTTTCAGTCTTCTTTCCAGGTTTACTGTGATTGCTCAGAACAGCTCTTCCTCCTTCCTTGCATGCCCTACTTTATAATTATCTGAACTGCTATCCCTGTCTCCTGTCTAGAAGCTTTTAAAATCACACTTGCACTGCTGTCACAATAGTTTACAAAAAGGTCACATCTTAGAAACTCATCATTATTCAGCTGAACCATATGAGATTATCATCTTGATACATAAAATGATCAAACAATGGCAACATCATATTCAATTTTATATCAAGTTCAATTTTCTTAGGAAGACATCTCAGTAGCATGAGCAGGTCATTTGTTGTAAAAAATCAGAATGCTTCTGGGATTTAAAGAGTGTGTCATTAACAACTGTGCTGGGATACAGCCATAAATAGGCATTGCCATGAAATCACTATGCATCATGTCCCATTCATAAGGTTTCCCTTGTCTTACCTGCCTTTTTACCTAAGCTCAACTCTTGGTAGTCCCCACTTACCAGTTTCAAGCCACTACAATATCTAAGGAGATATAGTTCTCAATAGGGCAATGCACAGTTTGACACCTCCCTGACCTGCCTGGAACACTTTGTCATGTTCTGCATCCTGCAGATTCCTGTTTCAGATGTTCAACAACGTATCAGGTGCTTCATGTTTGCTGTCGTTGCTGCCCAAGTAAAGAAAGTGCACCACGAGCACTGCTTCCTACCTTTCAGACTGAATCCTTGGTTGGGGCTGGTGAGGATTTGTCCTCCCCTACTGAGAGTCACTTGTTTGTTAAAATCATCCTCCAGGATTAGAGTTATAGACTGAAGGCAGATCAAGCCAAGGTTCTGCAAAAAAAAAAAAAGTCAAATTATAAATGAAAAGGGAAATAAAAAGAGATATAAAAGATGGGGAAAGGAAAGGAGAGAGAGACGTTTAGGAAGGAGTACCAAGTGCACATAAGACATGAGTGCTTTACAGAAGCAAAGGTTGTATAATTATACAGCTAGTATATCCTCTGCTTTGTTTTATAGGCCATTTCAAATAAAATACATCTCCCTATGGTTTTGATATCATTGACATAAGACATGGTTCATTTAGAATATTAAATAATTGAATTTAGTCACTGTTTCATCTATAGCACACAGTTGAAACAGCTCTCCAAGTTAACTGCTATATTAGAAATAAGGAGTTTTTAAATTAAAATAAAAAAGAATGAGGAATCTATCTAGAAAGCTAACTCATATCACAAAATAAATTGGAAAGAAAGCAGATTATTTCAAAATTTTTTCTGTAAACAACTACTTTATCGTGAAGTAAATATCGGAAAATTAAAGAATTTGGCAAAAGTTTGATTCAGATTTAGACAGAGATAAATGAAAGATCTGGGTTTATTTATTTGCAAGTTACTGACATACTCTTTTGAGAAAAGAGCCAAAATTAAAATTACAGTATGTTGAGAAATTAATCATATCTGTGTAGAATATGCTACCCATTTATTACAACTGAAGGTCATCTTTTCTGTGTCTGGTTTTGTAACACAGTGAGTTAAACCACCATTTGCATCACTGGAACCCCTTACTGGTGCTGATTCAAACTTTGCCTGCTCCACTTCCTATTCAGCTCCCCAATAATGCAACTGGGAACCCAGTGAAAAATGATCCAAGTGCTTAGGCCACTGTCACCCATCCGGGAGACCCATATGGAATTCTTGCCTCTTTATTTTGTCAGGCTCACCCTTCGGGGAAATGAATCAGCAAATAGAAAATTTCTCTCTTTCTCTTTCTCTTTCTCTTTCTCTTTCTCTTTCTCTTTCTCTTTCTCCGTCCTTCTCTATACACACACACACACACACACACACATCTACATAAAACGTTGCCTTTCAAAAAATAAATAAAACGTTTAAATAGTTTATCTTTAGATCTAGTAGGTATTTTAACAGGCAAATCCTTAATGGGAAATACCAGAATTCCATATGGGTCCATATGGGCACCAGTTAGTATATACTTCTGATTCAGCCCCCTGCTTGTGGCATAAGAAATCAGCAGAGCTTGGCTCAATCCTTGGCTCCTGCACCTATGTGGGAGACCTGGATAAGGCTCCTGGTTCCAATCTAGCTTCAGATTGACTAAACTCCTGTCATTGTGGCCATTTGGGGAGTAAAGTAGCAGTTCTCTCTGCCTCTCCTCTTTGTAAATCTGCCTTTCAAATAGAAATAAATAATTTTTTTAATTCATTTTTTTAAAATTCCTGGTTTGGAAGTAAACTTAAAAGTTACAATTAAAACTCAAAAAAACTATATGCACAAATATCATTTTAAAATAAAGAAAATGCAATTAAATGTATAGCATTTTATCTAAGATGAACATTTTCACATTTTAATATTTCTGAAACCAAGACACAGCATGTAAACAGTAATACATTGAAAAATGATGCATCTTAATTTTCAATGTTGTTTTAGTTCTGAGGAAAACACATCAATTCATGATGCAATTCTTAAACTGGACATGAAGTTTAAGTTTTAAAAACAGAACATTGCTATGGTCATTTTGAGATCTCGTCCTTACCTGTTCACAGGGAGCTTTCTGTAAGGTAATTGTGAATTTATCCTTTCCAGTTCCTTTCACAAGGATGTACTGGCACATGCCAAGAAATGAATAATGTCGCCCGTCAAAGGTGGTAAAATGAGAATCACCCACAACAGAGCATTGAACTATCAAAAAAGAAAGAGAGAAAGAGAAAAAAGAAGAAGAGAATGAGGAGGAGATGGAGGAGAGAAAAGTGGAGGAGATAGAGAAGCAGAGAAGAAGAAGAGATAGATACAGAGAAGGAAAAGGTGAAAGAATAAATTATGTTAATTCTCAAAAGACAAGAGGACAATTAGGATAAATAACCAAAAGAACACCAAAAAGAAGTACTTAAAACTTACTGGTTTGGCTAGCTATACTAAGCTAATTAGTCAATTTTATTTAAAGCTTATAAAATCACTCTATAAATTATCTAAGCTTTGTAATATTTATGCTATTTTAATGGTTTACTAAATTGACTGCTGAAAGCTATCATTTATTTGATATCTCATTTATCCACTGAATACCTGAATTTATAGTTTACTACTTTTCATGATATATGTGAGGTGTCAATGTTACTTTCCTCCATAATTTAAAGAATACAGAAATATTTTCTTCAAAATAATTTTTTAAATTACCTGGACAGTCATGTTCAGTGCAGTTCCAAACTCCACCAACACATACACTAAATGAAATGATAGAAATATTAGTCTGCTGACTTAGAGACACTATTAATGTTGACATCAGCTTCCTGAACAACATAGCAATAAGGTCATTTTTATAGACTTGGAATACTTCCACTTAATAGTATCTCTACATAAGCCTGAGTGATGATTTCAGTTGCTGACTAGTACCCAATTATTATCCTCTGCATGTTACACTTAAAAACCACAGAAGATGATGAGGATCATCGAACACTAAAGAGAGAGAGGTGCTCTATGTAAGACAAGCGCTGCCCTCCTCCACCGTCCCTGAGTTTTGCAGGACACCAGCAGGGTCCTTGTAGCAAATGAGAACAGTTAGTGATCTGCATGTGTTTTGCAAATACATAGTGCTATCAAAAGGAAAAGAGTTCAAACATATGTAGACCTTTGTTCTCTTTAGGACTCTAGTGGAAAGATTATATATTTGCCCATGTACTATCCGTGTTTTAAAAAATAGTTAAAATACTCAATGTGGAAGGAAGGAAACACATAAACTAGTAGAATAAAAGCAAATGCAAATTAATGACTATCAACAGAGAAAATGCAACATTGATTGTAAACTTCATTGAACTAACCAAAAGAAGTAACACTTCGTGAGTTAAGCCAATCCCCAAAAGATGAATGCCATGCTTTCCCTGATCTGCGGTACCTAAAGCACAGAGTACATATATATATATATATATATATTTGTATATATATTCTATATTCTATATTTCTCTAATTATTGTTTCTAGTCTTTGACAATATTCTTGAGGAACAATGTATTTTTTCCTTCTTGCTACTTATTGAATTTCTTACCTTTGATTGTGAAGTGAACCAAAAGCATGTCAGTATATATTTTTTTTTTAAAAAGAAGATACCGAGAAAGGGGGAGGATGGACAGGGATGGACAGGGGGGTGGGCAGGGCGGGAAGGATCACTGCGCTTCTAAGTTTCTTGTATTATGAAATATATGAAATTTTTTCACCTTGTATAAATAAAACAATTAATAACCAAAAAGAATTGCATAGTCAAAGAAAACATAGCTATCCCTCCACAAATGTCAAATAACATGCAAACCAAGTCTCAGAGCTTCTGAGAGAACTAAATAAGAAATAAACCCCTAAAAATATTTGCCATGATCAAGTTATAACCAGACATGGACAAAGAAATAATTGACTACTCAATAATCACATACCATTCAGTACATTCTTGTTCAATTTTTGAACCAACTGAATAAGCTAATCCATGAAACGTACATGGGCAATTTTCCAAGGAAATGCAAGTTCCATTTTCCATTATAAGTCCTATTAAAGATAAAGGTGTATTAAATCATGGCAGGAGAAATAATACTATATTAGTTGAATATAAAAATTCACTCAGCATTTGTTAAATAGCTTCTTGCACTAGGAGCTGGAGGTACAAATACCTTTACTTTTAAGGAACTTGCTGACAGCCTGAAATTGTCTCAATCAATAGCTACATGACGAGGGTCTTTTCTGCAATTTTCAACTTTCTTATCCCATGACTTTCCATCAGAAACTCAATGTGCACCACACAAAATAAGAACAAACCAAGCAGGGCAAAGCATATTGTTTAGTATCAGCTCCCTGCAAAATGACAGAGATTTATGCTGTTGTCACACAGCAACAGAGCTCGGCAGTGCTGCAGGGTGCTCAAAAAGCTGATGCTATAGGATGGTGCTCATTGCTTCTCTCTGACAAGTGAAGGAAGTTTAAGCAGAACTTAAATCAACCTTGTCATTCAACACACTGCTTCACTCAACTGACCTTCTTTTTCACTCAGGTTTTATACAAGAAAAGCATTGACTTAAGTCATAACACATGGATTTGTAGTCTGGAGCAAACTTTTTATCTTGTTATTGACTAGTAATAAACAAATCAAGATTGGTACAGGTTTGCCACAATACCACACAACAATGGACTGAGGTCAACAGATCTGGCTTCAAGTAACTCTCATTCATATTATGTATAACATACATTAAGTATGTGACTTAACATTTCTGGGCATCTATTCTTTTTGATCTGTAAAAATAAAAGCATTTAAGTAAATTCTTGGTATTCTTTATAAATATAATTAGAGCAGCAGTCATTTCTAATTTTAAATCTCATCTCTATCCTGAGTTATATTTCACTGCAATCTTGTACTAGAAAAAGGTGAAGGCTTTTTTTTCAAATTAGTTTTTATCTTTAAAAATGGGAATACGTAAATCACTGCATATGAAGAGAGCCAAAGAATTGTCACAAGTAACTTCACAACATTAGCAAGAGCAAGACACGAAGTTCAGATTGCTGGGTGCTAGTGTTTGTGAGGTCAGCAATGGATTCTTCACTAACCACTTACCATCGGGGCAGTAACAGCCATCAAGACAATGAAGGTTGCTCCCCAGACACTGCTTCTCAAACGTACAGGTGGGTGGACAACAACTGATGCAATCCCGGTGGACAAAACTGTCATCACATTTATCAGCTGAAAAGGACAAACAGAAGCTATGCCAATTTTATTCAACTTTCAAAAAATGTTTCTGAGAGTATGTACGTTTATAAATACAATCACCTCAAGGAAAATCCTTGCACTACTTTAGTTTTGAGTAGTAGAGTAAGTTATGAGCTGTACAATAAAGCAATCAAAACACAGAGGGTTTGGGAAATATGGAACATACTGCATGCTGAGAAGTCCTCTCTCCAGTCTTGAATGGGGTAGCCAGCATGAGAACAGGCTCTGGCATACTCGGTGGCTGCCCGACAATAGGTTTCATCATCATCAGTTCTGGAAAGTGAAAAGATGGAGCAAGATTCATGCAGCAAATACCAACATAAACTCCACCTTTAAGCTTCATGCCTAAAAATGCTGACTGTGTGGTCAATGTTCTAGTATTAAGTGATATTAACATGTGTACCTCTCATGTCTTATTTGGAACAAATATGTAAAAAGCACAGATACATGGAAAGCAGGTTAAACAAGCCTAGATATATTGTCTTCATCAACATCTTTGAATAATTTGGCCACCCTTCATTTGAGTCAAGGGATGAATATACTGGAAAGAAATTCTATCTAAATTATGAAATACTTCCCCAAATTCTTCACATATTTTTGTTGCTGCTGCACACATTGCATTCAAGACCTTTAGCATAACAGTAATGTGTTGGTATGTATGACATAATAGGTAAAGCCACATGTCTGTGGTGCCAGCATCCCATATGGGTGTCAACTCAAACCCTGGCTTTTCCACTTCCAGTCTGGCTCCCTGCTAATGTGTCTGGTAAAACAGCCAATGGTGTCCAAGTACTTGGGTCCCTGCACTGGCATGGGAGACTAGGGTGAAGCTTCTGGCATTTGGCTCCTAGCGTTGAATGAATCCAGCTCTGGCCATGGCATCCATTTGGGGAGTGAACTAATGGATGAAATTATCTTCTACTACTCCCTCTATCACTCCTTGTAACTTTCCCTTTCAAATATATAATTCTTTAAAAAAAAAACAGGAGGAAGAAAAATAATAAATCCCATGAACAGATAAAATTCTATCCCAACAAAAACATCAAATGTGAGAATTGATTCCAAATTATTATACCCTTAATTGTTCATCTGTTCAGATAAAACCATTATCAAAACTCTGTGGCACAAAGAAATATTTTGAGTCCTCAACAATCCTTGTAATAAAATTTCAAAGCATTTTGGAATGATTAAATGCATAGCATTTAAGATCTAAAAAAACATTTTGACAACTTTCAAGCTTATACCTTTAAAGCCAGTTACTTTTATTACACTGCCAAGAGTAAATAATCTCTAATTATTTTTTCCTTCAATCACTTAAGAAGCACTCCCAGTTTCTTACAAGAGATATCAGTTCCTTCAGGAGATTACCAAGTTACCAATAAAATTCACAGGTTCACGCCAAGGCAATACAACTTGTTTTTCAATCCAATCTGAACACAAAATTGAATCATGAAATATCATACAGGATAACTGTAAGAATGTTTTGCTTTGTGAGCCTTACCACTGCAAAGGCCATCAATTACAAAAGCCACCATCTCCAGTTGCAAAAGCCACCAGTCTCAAGTTGCACTTCTCCTGTGTTACTGTAATTGGAGTAACACAGCTTATCTAGTCCAATTAACTGGTCTTAAGAGGGAAAAAGAACTGAGGATACACATAGAAAATTCAGAAGCTAAGAGAGCATTTTAAAGCTGAAGAAAGGCCCCTTTGAAAAGCTGTGGAGACCAAAACTTGTTGGATTGCTGGAAAGACTGACGATTGGCTTTATTGACTTTATGATTTACCTTAAAATGTATACATGGTTTCCTAAAATTAATAGTAGTTTTCAAAGTTAACAAAGTGACCGTTGGTTTTCACTAATGAGTCAACTAACACTAAAACACATTTTATTAAATTTTTAGGCATATTAATCTATGGAAACATGAAAAAAAATCAAAAGAATTTGTTAAGAAATAAATTATTATCCCAATTTACTAACCAGGAATTTTTTTTTCATTTGCAGTGATAAATTTTAAGAGGGTCAAACAGGCATTAAAAATACTGATTTTTAAAATAGTGACTTTGAAAAATTAAAATCACTTTCTTGATGATAAATTCAGTATTCCTTGATGCAGAGATAAGAAAATAGAATTTTGAGGACTAGCATTATCCTTAAGTTCCAACTCAATAGCACTTACATATTATCTTCTCTTTGGAGCCTTTGTTGGCATTCCCTGACAAAGTCAGTAGCTCCACAGCACTTTGCATTTAGAGCGCAGTGGCATTGCTGGAGAACTGACTGTACGCTCAATTAAAACAGGAATTCCAATAACAAACATTATGCCTAAGCCGTTTCTGTTGATAGATGCTCAACACATATATACTGAACTCAATTCAGGAAACTATCACAGTACCAGCAGGAAATTGATCTGTTTTCAGCCAATTCACACTTTCTTGCCCATGATAGGATTCCTGTTATGCTGTCCCCTAATGCAGGAAATTAAGAGAATCTTTCATTTTCTGTGGAAATGTGGAACAAAGAATATAAGTCAGTCTGTTCTTGAATAAAATACTAAATGGAGTAAAAGACCAACCGTGGAATAGTTTCACTTCCATTTTGTCAACACTCACTTTAGTAATATTATGCCTTTCTCATACTATATGCCTGCTTTGACCCCAAACCTACCATTTGCACCTCAAACATCTCTCTCAAAATATCACCTGATCCCTATCCTGTTCGTTTTATTTGCCTAGGAGAAAGTATAAAACTTCAAATACCAAAGCCTGAAGGTATCAAAATTTGAAAGACAAAAATGTTAATTTCAAAATGAGGAGACTTAATGTATGTACAAAAGAAATGCTTTTTCCCTTTATTTATAATATTAAATCCCTTAATATTTCCTGGGTGTATAGCTGGCCATTAAAAACTAACATTTCTCACCTCCTTTACATCTGGCTATGCCCATGTTTCCAACTTCTGACTAGAAGATTAAAAATGGAAGTTTCTACTTCAAATGATAGCAACTTTTCATTTCCTTTCTCCCTTTCTAAGAGCTGAAATGTGAACACAATTAGTACTACCACAGTTTTAGACAAAGGATTGAGAACAATAATCTATGCCAAGGGGATGACGTAGCAACAATATTGCTGAGTCATTGGAAAACCCCTGGAGGAGAAATCAA
Source organism: Ochotona curzoniae (assembly GCF_017591425.1). Taxonomy (NCBI): domain Eukaryota; kingdom Metazoa; phylum Chordata; class Mammalia; order Lagomorpha; family Ochotonidae; genus Ochotona; species Ochotona curzoniae. The sequence goes on from NW_024464920.1 coordinate 20,835,931, forward strand.
CATGTAATTTGCATTCTAGTCAAAATTAGTATAAACATCTACAAGTACCTAGAAAATATATTAATTACTTTTATAATAAGCTAAATTCAACTACAGAGAAGTAGTTCTAACAGCATAATTTTGTACTACCATAACTTTTGCTCTTTATTCTCATCTTTGAGAAATTCAAACTCGTGCAAGTTACCCAAGATGCCATTTCAGTGATTTTACTCAAACAAAAAGTAGTCCCAGAAGAGGTTCCACAAATTCACAGCCAATTAATCTTCAACTGAAAATAATTCAGGGAAAAAGTCTGGTCCCTTCAACAAATGCTCTTGGAAGAACTGGACAGCAGTGAGCAAAAGTAAGAACCAAGACTCCCACCTGTCACTTTATACAGAAATCAACTCTAAGATCCAAGGACCTAAATCTACACCCAGAAATCATCAAATCATTTGAGAAAAACATAGAAAATACTCTCCAAGATATAGGAATTGGTAAATGCTTCTTAGAAAAGACACCCAAAGCTCAGACAATCAAAGCCAAAATAAACAAATGGGACTACATTAAACTAAAAGGCTTCTGTACAGCAAAGGGAATGATCAACAAAGAAGCAGCCAGCAGAATGGGAGAAAATATTTGCACACTACACAACTGATAGGGAACTAATGTCCAGGATTTGCAAAGAGCTTCAGAAACTCAATGACAGCAAAACAAGCAATCCTGTGAAGAAATGGATGAAAGAAATGAAGAGACATTTTTCAAAAGAACAAATTCAAAAGGATATAGGCTTATGAAAAGATGCTCAGGTCTCTAGTTGTTGGGGAAACACAAATGAAAACCACAATGAAGTTCCACCTAACTCCAGTGAAACTGGCCTACATTCAGAACTGTATGTGCAACACCTGCTGGCATGAATGTGGGGAGTAAGGTACCCTCCTTCACTGTTGGTGGGAGTGTAGGCTAGTACGGCCACTATAGAAATCAGGAAGGACATGCTAAGAGAACTGAAAATTGACCTGCTATATGACGCAGCTCTCCTACTTCTTGAAATATGTCCCAAGAAAATGAAACCTGCATATGAGAAAGGGATCTTTAAACCTCTAGTCACACCACTATCTACCACAGCAGACATAGAAACAACCCTAATGTTCTCTGAAATATACATGGATAAAGAAACTGGTACATCTACTCCACGGAATATTACTCAGCCATTTAAAAGGATGAAATTCTACCATCTGCAACCAAATGGACCTGAATAAAGACCATTATGCTCAGTGAAATAAGTCAATCCCAAAATGACAAATATCATATGTTCACTCTGATATAAGGCGAGCTTCATGCAAAATATGAGATCAACAGCTCTTTCACTACTGCTTTTGCTACATCTCAGAGGTTTTGATATTTTTATTTTTGCTTTCATTCACTAAAAAAACAGTTTTTATTTTGCTTATTAATTTTCTCACTAATAGATCACACAATAGCACCATTTTGATTATCTTTTTTCTTTCTTTGGCAATATATTGTTTATTCAGTAGCATGTTATTTAACTTCATGTGTTATAAATTTTCTTTTTTCTCTCTCTCTTCTGTTCATTTGGTTTTATGGCTTTTTGTTTAAGGGTATTACAGTAACCATGTAGTAGAGACTATCACATAGAGATATGAAGATATAATGCAGTGTGCACCTCTACTTCCCAATCAAAGATGGGCTACCGATAAAATAGTTAAATATATCTTGACAGTAGGATGCTGGACTCTCTCTACCATTGTCCATGCCTACAATGTCAGGATACTTTTAAATAGCGGAATGATAGATTTATGACTGATTGTGAAGGATTACGCTATTTTAATGACATGGGGAAAATTAGTGGGGGGTGAGGACTTCAGGCAGTGGGGAAGGAAAATCCTGGAACCTATGAACTGTAGCACGAAAAAAGAAATATTAATTATTTCACTTACTTGCAAAGATCATTAACACAGCTGGCAATATACAAATATGGATCAATGTATTCGTGGCAGCTCAGAAAAGGGAACTGCAACAAGATCTGGCACTTGAAGAAGATGGCCTATGTAAAAGCAAAACAAACAAAAAAAAAGATGCCTGTACACCAAAGCACAACATAGTGATAAATGTATACACCCCACTATTTGTAAAACTCTATTCTTACCAGAGAAGAGAAATAATTCATACTCACAAATTTTTACCACAAAATTCTAACTACATACTGTAATGTTAAGTGTCACTATTAAAACTCATTACACAGACTTTTCAAATAATATTAAAATTATCCCCTTTTGCTATTGTTTCCTGAATGTAATTTTTGCTGTTTTGCCCTTAAAATGCTTAATCATAAAAATATAAAGAAGATATACTTTATATATAACGGGGTCAAAAACTTCACATCAAATTTACCTCAAATGCTGGCATTCCACTGGAGCATGGATTTGGAAAATCTGATGGTACGGGTATGCACTTAGTGTTGTCTGGAGTTTGCACTGACCAACTATTGGCAAAGGTAGCAATGTCTTCTGTGTAGTCCTCTATTTCACACAAACACAAAATATACAAATAAGTGTAACTTATTTTCTGTAAACACAATTTATATTTCCTTGTCAAAAAGTGAAATTCAAAAACATTATAATTACCAATGTGACATGAGATATTATTATTTCAGCATAATAAAAAAATGAAGTAAAAAAAAGCATACCAAATAAATGCAGTGTCATTACAGAAAAAAAAACTGCATTGAAACAACATGGAAAAGAAAGGCTGAGAGTGGACTGGTACTAAGCATACCAATAATGTGCTAAATATGCAATACTCAGCTTGAGCTGTAAACACATGCATAAAACTAACACAGAAATTCTAAATACTCTAATTTTTTGTGTGCTGTATAGAACTTTTCCGACAGCCACTTCATGATAGTTGGCATTACTCAGAATCTTAACAAAAATCATATTTTCATTTTGAGAGTCTATAATATTTACAAGGAAATTTTAGAGGCTATGCACATAGGTAAAGACTGATTAAAACATATTAAAGTGAGAAAATGAAGAAATTAATCCCATTTCATCTATACGTGATTAGCATGTTCTGAGAAAAGCCCATACCAAAAATCTTAAAACAATCCTAGAATTACTTGCAGGTAATATTCAAGAGCTGATATGCAGGCAGCAACTCCAACATTTAGGGTGAACACTCCACATTCTCAAGTCCAAGTCAAGTTTTAATTATCTTCCTACCAAAAACTCAGGGTCTGATAAGGACATCAATGCTGACCCATATTCAGACAAAGGCTGTGTCTCAAATGTTAAGAATGTTAAGAACTGGCCAGAACCAAGCAAAGTGCTCCATCCAGGACAATTCAGAGTTGAGCTTTGAGTTCTCTACCAACACTGATGGTAATCTGCTAACCCACTGGCACCAAAATCTCATGCCAAATGTGTCATCATCCTCTAAGATGAACAGCAGCACAGGAATATAATGGCTGTCTGATACTAATGAAGGTTGAAAGATTGTGAATATTCACTATCCGTTAAGAATGGTTTGCTCTCCAAAAGTTAACATCCAAACTTTACTATTATCTGGAAGGCTTCACAGGATCAGCCCCTGCATTCCCCTAGTCCTACCTCATTCCATCCCACCACAATACTACACTACATGAAGTGAGAAAGTTTATCTCAGCTCTTCTATTGTTATGCCTTAGTCTTGCATCTACCATAAAGCAGGTGCCTAAAATCAATTTGTTAAAATGAGCAAATGAGTATGGCAAAATACAACGCAGTCATGCAACTATTAATAAAGGTTTGCATTCTGAGAGATGAATTACCGGATCGTTGCACATGAATACCACGGAGTGAATTAGGCAAATTAAGGTGGCTACTGCATTGCTAAATGATCCCATTAGTGTATGTGTGTGTGTGTGTGTGTGTGTGTGTGTGTGAAATCCATCAACAAACAAAGGATCATTATGTAGTATGGGAGTAAATATAAATCATTAGACTATCAGAATTCTAGATCAATAAATTGTTGAGATAAACTTAGCTGTACATGACATTTTTTAAATTATTACACATTGACGAAAGCATGGATCTAAATAATATACTTATTTTAACATGGAAAAGCTGATGTCAGTTTTAGAGTAAATTTATCCAAATGAAGTGAAATCTACATATGAGAAAGTGACCTGCAATACAGCAGCACAATTCACAATAGCAAAGACATGGAAATGACCCAGATGCTCATCAAAAGAGGAACAGATAAAGAAACTTTGATACCATTATTCCATGGAATATTATTCAGCCATTAAAAAGGACGAAATTCTACCACTTGCAACAAAATGGTCCAAACTAGAGACCAATATACTGTGAAATAAGTCAATCCCAAAAGGACAAACATCATATGTTCTCTCTTATATAAAGCAACCTTCATGAAATGGATATATAGGTAAATATGTATATACATATTTTCTCACAGATAAACTGCATAATGGAGACTAGTATATCAAAAAGTGAAGACACATTGAAGCATCTTTATACCCAAATAAAAGGAGGACACCCAACGAAACTGTTCAATATACTTTGACAATAGGATACTGTGCTTTCTACCATTGACTATACCTACACTGTCATGATACACTTAACCAGCAGAATAATGGACTTGTGACTGTTACTGAAGGACTATCCATTGTAATAATATAGTAGAAAACAGGGGGTCATGACAATGGGGAGGAATGTAGGGGATGTGGTTAGGGGAATACTTATAATATAAAATCATTACAGAAATAATATCTTTTTAAATTAAAAATAAATTTGTAGTCCCATTCCATTTCAAAATATCATTTTAAAAAGAATTAATAATATAAAACATTTCCTCAAGGTCCATTTATATCACTTGTTATGTATGATTTTTAATGCTATTAAACAACCTGAACAATCCCTTAGTATTCATTTTAATTTCAGGTCCGGAAACATATTTTGCTATTTTTATTAGGTAAAATTAATTTTAAAAAGTTAGAAATTACTTGCTGTGAGGTTTTAATCCATATATACTTGTGGCCTTGGATTCTACTAAGCTAAACCTAAAATGCTTTATATAAAATATGGTTTAAGCAGAGGGTTTTTCGTTGAGGATGGTGTATATTGGGGCTTAATAGTGAAACAAAGGCATGGTTCATTATTACACTGGGAAAAATTAGAATAATCCAGGACTTCCTTATCCACAGTGACATGTGCACTTGAATAATGGGAGCAAAATGCTCAACTAGACACATAAATTAAATCTTGCTCTGCATGCAGAAATTTGGAATAGTTGTTATTTATAAAATAATCTCTGAAGGACTAATATGATGACAGAGAAACACTCAAATTTAATCACTATTTAGAAACTATGCATCCACTGGCATTCAACCAAGCACGTAACTCTCTAAAGACTAATTACAAAGTGCAGGCTGAGTTTCAAGGAGACAGTAGGTGTTTTAAAGCTAACAATAATACAGCTTACCTATCCATAATCTGCATTAATGCCTCTTTGTCTCCTATGAGGCTCGATATTCGTTTCTACTGTGACATTTATGCCACATTGCCTGTATGTGCCAAGGGAAGCTATGCAAGGCTGTTTATTCAAACTCTAATACTGAAAACTGAAATGAGTATTATATTTTGCTACAGAATTTTGACACAGAGGATAAATAAAGCAAAAACTGGCATCTGACTAGTCCTCTCTGAGTCCAAAACCCATCTGCTGACATACCCTCAAGATTGCAAATCAGTGAGCCTTCTCATTCCAAACACAGTTGCATTCAAAATCCAACCATGATGATCCAGCATGCTTCTATGTATTGTGCACACTGATATTCGAGCACATCGCTGGCATGCAGTATCTGCATGCAGATACTACACTATATATTTTACATAGACTGTCTTTGCAACTGTATAAAACACAAGGCAACTTCAAAAAGTTCTTGAACATTAAAACATATTTCTTTTGATATAAAAATTTGAAATAGGTGCATTTTTTGAAATTTGCATTTTAATAACCTCTTTACACAAATTTTGTGTCATTAAATATTTTAAGTTTAATATGAGTTACAATAGAAGTTGGTCCTCGCTTTTTGACTCTACAGCCCACCCTGTAGGCAGTCATTTTACCAGCTAATAAACATAACTTGTGGGCACCTTGTTAATTTTATAACACAAGGCAAACCAAAAGACTATACAAAATATGTAATGTCCAAAAAGTTGCCAATATCTCCACATAAGCACTAAATTGGGAGTCAGTTGCTTTTATAACAATCCTGACAGTAGCACTTATAAACTGTGCTATTACCTTGTATCCTTATTGTAAATTGCTTCCAAGGAGCCCCACTCTGCAATTTCAGTTACAAGAAAACTAACCCCAATGACGAACTCATTACCTTGTATCCCTGTTGCAAAATTAAGAAAATACTATCCACTTTACAGGATGACCTGAGGGTTGGGAATAATGTAACTAACTGTTCAATCTAACCATATTTATCATATAAATATATATTATTGTTGCTTACTAACTACATGGTGAGTTACAATTACCATATTTGTATTTCATAGCTGAAGAAACTGAGCATTCTGTTTCATAGTTGAAGAAACTGAGCATCAGAAATATTAAATCATCAGATTTTAAAAATGCATGTATTGAAATAAGACTCAAAGCAAGGCCCACTGGTGGTAACAACAGGATTCTTTATTTATTGTGCCTCTAGGTGTGGACCTAAATCATGACTGAGACTTGTTATTCTCTTATTCTGTTGCCTCTATGCATCAGTACCTGACAGGAAACGATAGTCATTTCCAACAATTCACAAGGTGCAGCTTCATGATTTAAATCTAATAGGTATGTAAAACCTAGTCACTAGTCAATTTAATTTTAATTAAAATTTAATTTAATTTTAATCCTGTTCACATTTTGTTATTTTTGAAAACTGTTATTTATAAATTTAATTTATTTCTATCAAAATTTGGATGGGCCATAACCCTTGTCCGAAAGTGTATATGTTTTACTCAAATACATTTGAAACTAGGATACAAACTGTAAGAAGGAAGTGGTTTCTCTGTTCGCAGATATATCCCAAGCTCCCAAAAAAGTGGATATGGATGTATTCTAAGCTCTTGACACAAAGTAAATGTTCAAATATTATTTTTCATGTATGCAAATGTTGTATGTTGGCTTGGCAATTTGAAACTTGGCCATCAAATACAAAATAATATTAGAAGTCTTCCTATTTGACCTTCACTTAAAATCATTAAAGCAGGCACATTACAGTGACAAGTTTTCCCAAACCTACTTATGAGAAAGCCTATGAGGACTAAGAGCTTGACGAAGGAAGAACAAAGGCAGTACTTGCACATTTCTTGCATCCTGCTTTCTTACCTTGTACGATTATAAAATCATCAGATTGAATGTCGTTGTAGTTCCCACATAGGCCACATGGTTTCCCCTTATGCTCCCTAGATAACTTGAGGTAAATTCCAGATACCCCATCCCAAGCCAATGAAAAACCAAAGGTGGTCTTCACCAGAATGTAATCGGCCAGCTTCTCAATGAAAACTTGTCCAATCGTCTGAGGCAATGTTAAACTTGACAAAAAAAAAAAAGGACAAGAACACTTAAAGAATTGCTATTTGAAATCATAGAATTAATTATGCAATAATATGGCTAAAGAAAAATTCAATTAATATTAACATTTATCAATAGGTTATGTTGAAAACTTCAATGATGAAATAAAAAATACTATATAAATGATAGTTTCCCATTCTGATTTAAAGTCTATGGTTGGAGAATTTTTTAACCAAGAAAAGATACATGCTAGCCAAGTTTCAGTAAGTTTTTAAAATCTTTCAAATAATTAGAAGACTGAGGACATAATAAGCATGGATTTTATCTCTTGCTCCACAATTATGAAATCAGGACAATGATCAAACGTACAGACATGTTGCTCATGTTTAATTCTGTTTAATACTATTATAAATGTGGCTATATGGAAATAGGAAAATTTAGCCTGAAAATGTTACTTTGGCATAAGTCGTTATTTTCTAAAACAAAACTGTCTAATTAATTATAATTTATATTTTAATGCTACAAAATACATTAATAGCAAGTAAAGACACTTCATCATGCAGTATTGCCAAGGGGTTAGAGCCACAATTTCTTAATTATACACAACTGTGTCTGTTTCAACAACGATTCCATGTAATACTAAGTTCCTGCTCTGATGTCTACACTTCTAACTTTCATCACAAGTACGTGCACTTACAAAGGAAGTGAAAGACATCAAGGAACAAAGACTAAAGACTTGGACACTTCAAAAACACAGCACATCAGATAAAGTACTGATAAACCACTGCTCTCTTTTCACCCATGGATTTTGCTGGCAAAAGCAAGTACCAGTAATTAGAAAAACAGGAAAACAATGCATTTCTATTAAAGTAGTCCTGTCAAACAAAAAATATAACCCATAATGTGCAATAGGTGATTAGTAGACACATTCATGTATTTCTTTGATAATTTTTCAAATTTGTGAGGTTTTTTTTTTTTTAGAAACAACCTGGATACCATAAAACTAAGCACATCAGCTAGTAAAGAGGTAACTCCTCAAAGAAACAATTCCAAAGGTTTATAATCAATGCCACAAAATTTTTTACATAAAATAATCTATGGAAAATTAATTATAAAAGTGAGAAAAACAGACAAAATTTTTAAGTGATAGAACAAATGGACTCTAGTTTACTAGTACCACAACATTCTCATTAAAGATTGCACATGGCCAGGCATAATGGCTCTCTGGCTAATCCTCCCTCTTCAAGAGCCAGGATCGTGCTAGTTTATATCCGAGCTGCTCCAGTTTTCATCCAACTCCCTGCTGTAGCTTAGGAAAGTAGTAGAAGATGACCCAAAGACTTGGGACCCTGTGGACCTGGAGGAAGCTGCTAGCTCCTACCCCTGAATCTGCTCAGCTGCAGCCATAGTGGCCACTAGGGGAGTGAACAGCAGATGGAAAATCTCTTTCTCTTTCTTTCTCTCTGTAAATCTGCCTTTCAGATAAAAACAAATAAATCATTCTTTGCAATTATAAACATAAAGACTTCACAGTAAAGATAAGTATGAAATGATATGTAGAATTACCCCTGTGTCGAATTTGCGAACTTGTGAAAACTATACGAGAAAAATGTGAATCATGTTTTACAAATACACTTCATTAATTCTGTGTATGCTAAGTTTTTATTATAGGTTGTTTTTGTTTAGTTATTTGTTCCTTGATTATTTGGTCCCTTTCAAGCTAAACTGAATAAAATATACATTTTTTATAAAAAAAAAAAAAAAGAAAGGCGGGTAACTGGGATTATCCTGAACCTTATAATAAAGAAGGACAATAGAAAGATGAAAAGATAATACAGAACCCAACTGATGAAAATAAGACCAAGAGGAGCCAGTCAGGGTTACCAGTTTGTGACAAAGCCCCAGTGCTGTGTCCAAAACCCGTTCTGATGCCGCCTACTGCCTCTTGAAAAGTCATCACAGGTTAATAAGGCCACTGCACTGGAAAGAACCTCCTCCATTCAAACATACCTGACAATGAACTGTGACAAGTGGATAGAACTGTTCAATGCCAAATTTTACTTCTAACAGAATTCCACTAAAAAATTTAAAATTGAGTGTATTTATAATTACTTAGGTTATAATGTGGAGTCACATCCAACTCTAAAATATATAAAATCTTCTGCCAGATAGAAAAACATCCTCTTCTTTAAAACTCAGAGGCCACATACCTGGCAGAGGGGAAACTGCAGCAGCTCCTCTCTGATCCATTCAAAGCCAACCACTTGTCAAGGCTTCGGTAAAAATATCAAGTGACACAAAACCCTCATTCAAACAGACCTGGAAAAGACTTCTGGAATCCTTTGAAAGTATATTGTATTTTGAAGAAGAAAGGCTTTTCCTCCCTTATTTTCCAATTCCAGGATGAGAGGTCTAAAAATTCTATTAATCTGTGGTGTGTTTTTTATTGCATCATTTATCATCTCTTACCTTGTCCCATCTTTTTTTATTTCATGGCCATAAATTCTAATTTCTTCTTGGTTTGAAAAGAATAAACTGATAGACCGATAGCAGGAATATACTGAACCAAGGCATCTAGGGCTATTATGAACCTTAAAGAGAAAAAAAAAAGAAAAGAAAATAAAATGTGGGAATAGCACTGGTATACATTTAGGTTACTAAGTCCACAGTGGATATTACATTGTTTTATAGAGTCATTAGTGTGTGCCACTTTATAACATGCTTTTATATTTAGGATTTGGGTTATAAAGCAAATACTTAGTTCAGAAATTGGGCAACAATAAAAACACCATTATTCCAGCATATTTCTAAAATAATCTGAATCTTTTACTTGTTGGGTGTTAATAGGCCTAGCTGAAGGCAACAGCAACTTTCAAGACATTCTACAAAGCAGCTATAATCAAAATAGCCTGGTATTAGCACAATAAAAAGCTTAAGAAACTTAACAACAACAAGACAGTTCAGTCAAGAAATGGGCAAGAGACATGAACAGGCATCTTTCAATGAATGAAATACAAATGGCCAGACACATGATAAAATGCTCAGGATTACTAGCCATCATGGAAACACGAATTGAAAAAGCACCATAAAGTTAAACCTCACCCTGTTAGATTGGCTATCATCCAAAAATGAGAAGAAAGTAAATTCTGGAGAGGATGTGAGGGAAAAGTACTCTTACACACTGTTGGTGCGAATGTAAACCAGTACAGCCATTGTTGAAGATGGTATGGTAATTGCTCATAGATCTGAAAGTAAATCTAGCATATGGTCAAGCCATCCCACTTGTAGGAATTTACTCAAAGGAAGTGAAATCGGCATTTGAAAGGGTTATCTGTATCCCCATGTTTATTGCAGCTCAGTTCATAAATTAAGTTATGGAATCAGCCCAGATGTCCACCAACTGATAACTAGATAGAGAATATGTGATATGAGGCTGGCATTGTGATCTAGCTGGTAAAGCTACTGCCTGCATGGCTGACAGCCCACGTGGGTGTGGTGCTGGTTCAAATCCTGGCTGCTCCACTTGTGATCCAGCTCTCTGTTAATGTGCCTGTGAAAGCACTAATATGTCGCTTAAGCTAATATAATTTATTTCAAACAAATTAATATATCTAATAGCCTCTCCATATTCAGGAACTCAGATTTCAAATCATAGGTGGGATAATAGGGTATTCTTCTTTACAAAAATAAGATGCAAAGAAAAAAAAAAAACCACCCAAATACTAGTATCTATGAACTTGCCTAATGAAACAAGAGGAACCATGTTCAATCTCACACTAGCCAAACAAGCTGTTATTCATATATGTGAGCTGGAAATTCATTCAAATCCTTACTCTCAAAGGTGAAATGCTTATGAACCATTAGACATTTGAATAAAATCTGCAATAAACAAAGGGAATGAAGTTAAGCAGAAAATAAATCAGAAAATAAACTTCTGAAAGTATATAATTAATAACCTTAGAAAGATATGTGTAAACATGCCATTTATGAAACATTAAAATGAAGTTAAGAACAAAAAGTAAAAGCAAGTTGACAATATAATAGGATAAACACATTGATAAAGCAGGAAGACTAGATGAAAAATATGTAAGAGTTGGAACGTAATCTCCCAAAATGTTGAACAACAGAAAAGACGGAAAATAGGCAAGGATCAATGAGAAAATTAAGGGAAAACTCAGTTCAGAACTTATAATACTGGAATAACAACATTTCTGAAAAAACAGATAAGAAATTGAATTCTAAAACTATTTCCAAGGACAAAAACCTTGAAAGGGCCCATCCAGTAATCAGCACAAATAGTGGGGAAAAAATATATACATATACATACATACATATAGTATATATTTACATTATTATAGAATCTCAGAACCTTGGTAAAAATTTCTGATTAAAGCAAAATGATCATAAATCAGAGTGAACTGAAAAAGTAACATGAAAACAACACATGGTCAACTAAAATGACTAAATGAAGACAGAAAAAAAAAAAAAAAACTAGCCATACAGAGTACCCAAGATATTTTTTGCAACCTAAGACTCAAGTATGAACAAGGTTTAATGATCACTACATATTTTCTATATTTTCTGGGAATATAAGAAACGGGAAAATCAATACAAGAACAAGAATTAACTTGTCCAAGAATGTGGTGAAATGAGCTCCCAAGCGCTACGCATACAGTAGCCCTGGAAAGCAATTCTTGGTTGAAGCAGAAAACCAAGAGAGAAAGAAGGGAAGTCTCACAGGGGAGAAGAGGAACTGACAGTCTAACGCGGCTGACCATTTGAAGTTGAGTTTTACAGAGAAAGTAGGAAAAGCTGCAATAAAGAATAGGCAGCAAATTTAAACATGGGAAAACTATTTACCCTAGGAAAGTAAATGTAGCCGAAAATAATTTTTTAGAAATCATCATAACCAATTGGGTCCATTTAAAAAAAGCATTAACACTGTAACAAAAAAATAAAATCTGCATCTCAATTCTGTGTATTACAAGCAGAAAGAACACTAAAAGTAAAATAATTTATTGTTCTCTATATATAAGAAAGTGAATACCTGAAAAACAAAGAAATAATGGCTAGTTTGACATGAACATAGAATCCAGGAAACATCATTTAACAAGTTCACATAACTGAATTCAGGGAGTGAGGCTCTGCCTGCGTGGAGAAATAAAACTGAATAATCAATACTATAAATATATAAAATACATTTTCAATGTATCTTCTAATATGCTGATTTTAATGTGTATTTCCAAAAATAGAATTATGGTTAAATAATTTGAGTAATCCCTAAGTTGGAATAAATACAATCAATAAAATTAGTATGTCAGGATCATTTGATTTGGAAAAGATTTTTCTGTAACAGAAAAATATTTATTGTATGATTTCAATCTTACAAATATGCATAAAATTCAGAGGGTAATATATGAAGCTATTAGCTATGGTTAATTCTTATAAAAAAATATGTATTGGGAGGGCAAAGAGAGACAGTTCTAATCCACTGCTTCACTTGTTAAATGGAAGGAACTCAATCGTCACTTGACCAATTACTGATTCTTCCCCAGGATCTACACTAGCTCACAACTGGAGTTAGGAGCCAGTGTTAGAGAGTACACTTAGGTACTCCAAAATCATGTGCATGCATCTTAATCACCAGGCCAACACCTGCCTCCAGTGGAACTCTGGCTAATAATTTTTATTTTCCTAAAATATTCATTTAGCTATTTGAAAAAGAAGGGTTACAGAAAGAGGGAGAGGAAGAGAGAGCAAGAGAGAGAGAGATTCTAGCTCATTTTTCAAATGTGGGCAATGGGTTGCCAGCCCAAGCCAAGAGCCAGAACTCCATACAGTTTTCCATGTAAGTCCAGGAGCTCATGCACTTAGGCCCTATTCTGCTGCCTTCCCAGGCACATTAGCAGGCAGCTGAATCAGAAGCAGACTCACATCAGAGCTCATATGGGGTACTAGCATTGCAGGTGATAGACTAACCCACCGAACCATGATGCAGTCCCAGTGACTAATAATTCTAATATTAGATTTCTGCAAAACAAAATAATTGAACTTCTTTGCATAATCATGGGGAAAGATGACAATTCAGATAAATCAACTTATTTTCTTGAACAAAAAATCCACCAACCAAAAGCAAATGAAGTAGTAACGGCATCTCCTAACGCTCTGACAGCAGAGTTCAACATCATTTGTTATCATCAAAAGATCACTTACCTTGCAGATATTTTTATTCTCTAAAGAGTGAGATACTGGAAAGGAAATTTCATTAAAAAACAAAGATGTTTCAGTGACCAAACTAGCAAGTGAGTGGAGCTAAAGCAAAGGATGAGAATTGAGGACAGCAGCCTAAAGCATTGAGGAGGCATCCAATTAAACTTCCTATCTAAAGAGTTGTGCCACCTTAATGCCCCCATGAGTTCATTCACTATCCCTCAGGTGATTTCTGGATGATAGTCCCAGATCCCTGAAGAATTATTTCAGGGCCTGCTTTTAATACTTGTGCCATCTAAAACAGGAGAATTCAGGAAATGCAACATAGGATAATAAAAATAACAGAGATTGAAACACATTTTGGCTATGTGAGCTTTTCAGCTTTTAAATGAGACAATACAACTAGTTTCATGGTCTGGCTTAGAGATATAAAAAAAAAATCAGGGGAGATTAGTAAGGAAAGAAATCCCTGACTTTCTCATTTCAACAAGAACCCATCTGTCCCTTAGTCCTTCCCACTTGAACTCAAACCCTATTTGTCCCAGCCCCTGATTCAGTATCAACAGAATTATACTGTGTCCTCATAGATCTTGTCTACTCCATTCAGAAACAACAATTGTCTTTCCCCAAACTGTAAGCATTGGTCTACATTTTCTATCACTCTCCAATATTTTTTAAAAACACATTTTCTAGAAATGATTTTTAAATTTATTATATCTGAAGATCACCTACCCAGACAGTGTATTGGGGCTCCAAATTACCACAGTCTTTAGCCAAAATATAAGAACAGTTTCCTGGGAAGTAGTAGTAGATGCCATCAAATGTTTCAAAGTGGTACTGTCCCCAGGTTTTGCAAATCCCATCTCTGGCATTGCCCATGTTTGGGACTGAAAATAAATAGGATAATGTTTAGTAGGATAAAATGCTACAACTTTTCCTAGCAGTGTGTAGTCATGATAAATGATTCCAATTGGGACAAATATTGTCTTTTATGAGCTGTGTCATAGGAATAAATAACTAATGTATAATTACCAATAGCACCTAAAACTTTCAAACTTCCCTGGAGTGGAGTGGGGGAGCATGTACAGGGGTAATATCCCCAACTTGTTTACAAGAAAGGATTTGTGTTAAGATTGTTCCCTAATTTTCCTTCCAAAAGAAGATTCTGGCAAGAAAGAAAAAAGGAAACAGCAAAAAAAAAAAAAAAAATAGAAAAACTGATAATGCTAAGGCAAGAAAAGTGGCACAGAACAGGAGGAAGTACTTTCACTGTCTAATAAATCAGCATAGGTAGCACGATATCCATAATTCTCTCAAAATTATCTTTATGCCATCCAGGCAGAAAAATAAGAACTGGTTGTTAAAGATTATGCCCCATCTGGGATGTGGTAGTAGAGTACATTAGCTGGAAAATAAGAATTCATGACTTTGAACGAGCCAGATCTCACACAGTGTTCATCTTACATTAAACAATTTCATCCGCTATTCATATCCTACCTCCTTTCTTAATCATGTAGACAAGCTTGTACTCAATTTTTCATTTTCTTAACCCTCCCCTTTAGAAGAATATGGGTGTAAATAACACTTATCGAACACTCAATATGTGTAAAATGTTTTGACACATTTGTGAAAAGCATAAATGGAAGAGATATATTTGTCTATTATTCTTGGTAACTTTTACTTAAATTTACCAACTTTTTTTTTAACGTTGCCTTTTTTAGAAAAACACACAGTGATACTTTATTTGGGCAGCCTTTCCTGACAGTATGCCTTATCTCTATGCTGCGTATTTTCATAATATATCATGCTTATTTTATATACTTACCACAAGGTTAATTATTATATATCATCTCCTATGTGTTGGCTTCTGGGAAAGCAGTAACATTTTTGTTACACCTTGTTCAGGATCTAGTAGATGTCAGTGAATATTTATTCATTATTATTACTTATTATTAAATAGATGCTTACTTAGTAGATATTTATTGATCATTACTGATGTGAGAACATATCTTAGAAACGGTAGATTTAAAAGTATTTTTAAAGATCCTCAGCCCTGTAAGAATTCTCCATACAATTGCTATCTTTTATATAGAATATCCAATTAATTCAGAGTCAAAAAGAACATGTAACTTTAAATAACGAATCTAACTTCTAAAGCAAAAAAAGGGATGAGTGAGAATCTTGTCTGAAGGAACTGGTATTATACAAAGTAGAAAAAAACCTTGTGGAAATAATAGTGATCAGTCAAAATAGAAGTGGGAACACCTAATTTTTTTTTACATTCTTTCTAGAGTCATATTACTGGAAAATGAACTGTGGGCTGTCTAATTATTATATAATATGGTTTTCCAAACTCCTAGTGGAGGAACACCACTATAGTAAATTATTTTTTTATATTCTCTTTGGGACCTCATAATTCTCTCCTAAGTATCCCTTAAACTTACCAATCTGGCACCTTGTCCCAAGAGCCTGAAATATTTGACAGTCACATGTACCAGACTTAGAACAGAAAGCTCCGTTAAGGCATTCTTGAGGACAAGAACCTGAAAGGGAAAACAATATTATCTTCTGGCACGCATCAGCTCTTATAAACAGAGCATGTCACGATCTAGCTTGGACTAACTGTATCCACTATTATCTTAAACAGAGCCTTGGGCCTCTTGCCTTGATGGGCTAAGGAATTAAACCCTTCAAGGCTTTGTCGAGTTGGTTTCATTATGTGTGCTGTGAAGCAGGAAAGACAGGCTCTCACATCTCAAACTGCTTAGAGAGCAAAGGTTAGGCTCCTTCAAGCAACTGAAAGGTCAAGTTCCCATGTAAGGAATCTCTGTCCCAGATGATGAGAACCAGAAACACACAGCTGCAGCGGAGGCCCTGGGCAGAGTCAGGCGCCCACTACACAGCCAATCAGCTCCTCCCCCAGGAGCAGGCACTGTGCTGAAGGCGAGCATATCCACCAGCAACCCCAGGGAGCAAAGTATGAAACTCAGACAGAAATCAGCATAGGCAGGCATAGGCAGCTGATTTGAAGAAAATGACTTAATACTTCATTGGAAGTTTGTAAATTCATCCTCAGGCTGAATGAAAAATGACTCATTCTTCAGAACTCATGGTTAATTTTTATGAGGTAGAAGTCAAAATCACTGTTAGGTATCACCAAAAAAAAAAAAAAAATCATAGAAAGGAAAAGTGCCTCCATAGATTATGTTAAAAGGAGGAAGCAAGTAAATATGAAATCTAATCCTAACATTGTCATGATCTCCTGAATGAGTTTTCAGAATGCAAATGAATCACAGTGAAAAATTCCTCTTCGTGAAAGAGGAGAGGTAGGTAACTGGCAAAACTCAAGTAGGAAGGATTTAGGTAGGACAACAGGAGATCTAGAGAATTTGTCTGAGTCACCTTAAAGCATTATTAAAGAAGCTGGGACTCTCTGGAGTATGTCAAGTACAAGAAAGACACTAAACTGTATAATTTATTCACAGTTCTACTAAAGGCAAGAAGTAGAAATCTTATTCCTTTCCCACCTTAAGATCCATTGATCAAAAGTGTCTCTTCACATTTAAAAACATATGAATCTCTAAGCACATCTTGAGAGGGGGAAAAAAGCTAACTGTCTTAAACCATTATTCTAGATGAAAATGATATTTTTTACAAACACAAATGTTGTTTTCATCCTGAGGGAGCACATCTTTCTTAAAGATTCTCTTAGATTACAGTATATAATTTTCCAATAAGTAAATGGCAGACTATTTAAGTAAGTTACCACCCAAATTAAATTTTAAACTACTATCAACATTCTGGAAATGGAAAATCAATATATAAAAATAGAAATGTGAAGGAATCAAGAAACAATTGTTTCAGCAAAAAGTTTCCGACCACACACAATGATTAGCTCTGTCTAAATGTTTAACCATCAATATTTCCAAAAGTAATCCAAATTTTTATAGGATGAAAACTTAACTTATTGGCATTGTTATCAGTCTGAGTCAGTTTCCCTCAAACAGCAAAATGAAGTAACAAAGAGTTGATACTACACCCAAAGAGATCTTTTGAGAAAACAAGTAACAAAATCATAATACAAGCACCAACCTTTTATTTTGCTCTCACCCCAGTTAATAGCTTCATGAAAATAATATCTCGGGGAAGTTGCTTCCAACTTTGAAAGAAACAAGATAGTTAAATTACTTAATTCAATTCTATTATTAAGTAGGTACAAGCACAGGCATTTTCAAGCACTGACTTCATATGTCTTGAGGTGATTGTGGCTGGGTTGAGGTGATAAGGCGTCATCCTGGGTTTTGTACTGTACCTGACTGTGACAAGTCATATCCCTTCTTTACTCCAAGTCCCCACTTCCTTCTTCTCATCCTCCCTTCTGCTCCCTCGTGGGTTTCTATTCTGCCTCAGTGTCTCCAACATCAAGCACCAGCTTCTCTCTGTCCCTGTCCAAGGGCAGTGCCCAAGCAGCATAGACTACATAGGAAGGCTATCAGATTTGAACCTTGCACCCACCAGGAGCTGCTCTCTACCACTGAGGTAAAGGAATTCATGGGTAAAGATCCTCATCTTCCCAAGTCCTTGAAGAAATGATTTTAGGATACATTCTGTACAACCTCTCAGAGGGCCCCCAAGAAAACCAGACGTCCACAGCAGGAAGCCAGCCCTTCATAAACACATGGTGCATTGGGTTTTCCCTCTTCCCCATCTTGCAGGTTTCCCTGCCTCAGTTGCACATTTCCCAAATAAATGACCTGTCTGTGACTCTAGCTCAGTCCAATTGAGCTAGGACAAAGTCTTCCTTGAATGTTTAACTAGCTTGCTGTATCAACACCCAAATCATATTACTTAGTCCAGAAATATCTTTACTCAGGATTCTCTACCATCCATCTTTTGTAAAGGAATGCTTTATTACAACTCATCCATTGGATTAGTCCAACTATAATTTAAAGGTATTGAACGATTCTATACAATATCCTTTCTCTGAAGAGACTCACAAAAATGTTCCCTCAAATTCAGGGTTGCCCTTGCTCTCAGGAGTGAGAGGGTGAAGAAAGGTTCTTTTCCCCACAGAGAAATCCATAATTTAGATTTATCAGACAATGCGAAAACTATCTCAGGACACCACAATATATCTGATGTCCACAGACAGTATATTGCTGACATAATTTTCACTTTTCTTTGTTCCTTTTGCATTTATTTGTCCTGCCACCGTCACCCAGATCCTGTGCTTAACTTTTAAACTGATTCCAATTTCCAGGAAAATGAATGAGATTTCATTACTTAAAAAAAAAAAAGGCTTTTATCCTAGCGGTAACAGAAAATTAGCTAAGGAAGCATTTCATTTGGAACAAGCCCATGTGGACTGCGCATGGCTCTGAGGGTCCCAGGAAGGCAGGAGAGAAGTCACTTTGCCTCTTCCTTGTGCTTCCTGTCTGGTTGGCATTCTATTTCCCTCCACAAAGGCCTCATTGTGGCAGTGACAGCACAGCCCAAGGCAGGATGGATTGGTTCTCAGCCTCCCTCTCCTGCAAAAGCACAACCTACCTGTGCTGTTAAAAGAGCTCTTTTCTGCTGATTTTCATTAAACCCGTTTCTGGAAGAAAACAAAAAGAACTTGTATAGTCAAAGGCCCCTGGGCAACCTGAACAAGTCTTTCCCAAGAGACAGCTGGTGTTTTCCCCTTGATTTCCATCACTTCATCAAAGAGGTCTTTCTTGGTTTAACATTTAAAATGTCCCCCTCCCCTTTCTGGAAGGGTAGATTTGAGGGATATTGCTGTCTCATTTTACAAAATTCAGGAATGTTCCCAATCTCTCCAGCCTCTGATGGAAACTGGATTTTAGGAAAGAACTTTGAGATGGAGAAATAAACAAAATAGTGTAACGCTGTAGCAACAACCAGCAAAATATTTTCTCCACATGACTTCATAAATCTAGTAAGGTCAACATTTGTCTAAAGCAAGCTTGCTTTTTTGAAAGCACAATATTTAATTCTCTCCTACTCCATCTCATAAAGAGTGGACTAACACTAAAGTAAGAGTGTCAGAAATCAGTTTGTATTTACTAAGATGTACATTGCTTTACGGTGCTTTATGCTTTTACTTATATTTATCAGCAAAAGTTTTAAAAATACCTAATGGTGAAAAAGCAGATGTCTATGTTTTTTCAAGCAAATCACTTTAAACCAAAAAATTGATTTTCATTATTTATAGTTAGAACCATTGTATTAATTTATCGTTAATAACTGTTTTACTCTATAATAAAAATGTAGCATTGTATAACAAATAACATGAACTAATAATAATACAAAGGGGACAATACTAAATATAACTTAGTTACAGATCCTTAAAGGGAAAATAGTAGCTCTCTAAGGACTACACTCAGTGAACATCAGCAAGAATTCTTTATAAACAAAAATGAAAGAAAATATTCCTGCATTATGAATATGGAAATGGATTTCTGATGATTCCTAATCTGTGGGAATGCTTTCAAGAACTGCATTTCAGGCAATTTTCTGGTAAAATATTTTAGTTTTTTTTTTACAAAAGAGATACAGCAATATGCTAAGTTTTGTCACACCCATTAAATTTATAAGTCAGAGGACTTCACAAGAGCAAGAAATACTCACTGTGTTGCCCTTGTTACGATAACCGATGCATGAATGTATCCTATGAGAGAGAAGGATATATAGACAATGGTGAAAAAATTTTATCCAAATATGTTGGTCACACATTCTGATTCTCTAACAGATTATCTTAACCTAAATTCCACAAGTTAGCTTGAATTTACCTATCAGTTATTTTACATTTTTTTCCGGAGGATTTTGATCACAAATTCCATGAGACATTGGAATGACTGATGATTTAGACAGAATAGGCAGTGGACACAGAGACACAATGCAATTGAGCAAACAGTGGAAATGAAATGAAAAACCTAAGTTCTAGTTCTGGCCCTGTCCTTTAGTTTTTCACGATCAGGTAAGACACCAACACATCACAAAATGACGATGTTGGACGGGTCAATCTCCACAATTGCCACCAGATCTCTGAATCCTACGGCATCTTTCACCTTGAGGTTTCTGTCACTATTAAGATGAGAAGATCATGTCTGCAATTGCTTCAGTCTTTTATAGTTCAGTAATTTTTCTCATTTCCCCTAAAAACTAAGAAGCATAAAGCCCTTTGAGAGATTAAAAATTAATAACTGAATATAAATATTTCCTCATGAGCACTATTTTAAAAATTCTTTTATAAATAAAAGTTTCATGAAGTAATTAGAAATTAATTCTTAGCCCAATTTTAAAACACCCTTTTATCATTCTTTGGATTGTTTGTTGTTAAAACGTTTAAACGTGTAAATTTTACATAGACAACTTTTTATAGTCAATATGTAAAAGAAAAAGAATCAGAGTTTCTTCCCATACAATTTCATATCATAATAAAAGCATGACCTTAACTTGGTATATTTTCAGACTCCAAAGATAAAAACTTACAGCTCCACATAATCTATATCATTCAGAATTTTCAAAGGGATGATCCCAGTGTCATTTAGCACAGACCCATTTTCATGAGTTCAAAATGCTTTACAGTATGAGGAACCTATCAGTACCAAAGCAGGATAATCTCAGATACTAAGTATAATCAGGCATAGATTTGCATTCTTACCTTGTAATGAAAACAGCAGTATGTGAAGCAACAATCTATCCCAAGGGATCATTAACTGGAGCTTTCTCGCGAAGTTCATTTCAGTGTCGCCTTTCTCCCTAAAACGTAAACAAATTGCTGCTCTTTACTAAGATGTCATCTCAGAGGGACGGGTATTTCTACGTGTGCTCTAATTCTACTAAATGTAATTATATAATAAAACAAGTCAAAAAAAAAAAACAACTCCAGCCTTTCTAACCACACACAGAATCTAAAGCTTTGAATGTGCAGGCCAGCCTTTGACTGAAAATCTCATTAGTGATGCATGGCAGGTCTTACCTGATCCGTATTAGTTACACCCTAGCCCATTCCTGCATATTATAGATCCTTTTAGCCTATAATAGCCTTTTCTATCTTCTAAAATCAGTAGCGTAAAAAATGGATTTCTAACGATATCTCCTGATGTCTTAAGACACAATCGTTATTCCTAATTGGTGATTTATTCTCTACTTAAGAAATTTATTCATAAAATAATTGCTGTCCTCTAAAAGAGTTAAAATGAAATCATATTGATCTTTCCTAGAATCCTTATATGTGTCCCTATATATTTCTTTAAGAACTAAATATTAGGGTCAGACAATGTGGTACAGCACGTAACTCGGGCTTGGGGCACCCGCATTCCACAACAGTGCATCAGATCAAATCCTGGCCCCATTTCCAATCCAGCTTCTTTGCTAACGCATATCCTGGAAGGCAACCGATGGTAGTTCAAGCAGTTGAGTCTCTGCTATCCGTGTTCAGAGCCAGAGTTCCTAGCTCCTGGCTTCAGCCTGACCCAGGCTTGCCTGTTGCCAGCACTTGTAGATTGACCCAGTAAAGATAAACCTCTCACTCTCTCTCTGTCTCTATTTATCTATCTCTGTGTGTGTGTGTGCGTGTGTGTGTGCATTTTAAATAAATAAGATAAACCTTAAAATTAAAGAGTAAACTAAACTATGTGCATATATTTTCAATTCAAGTCCCATTGCAGTGTAGTGTAACTTGACATGTTCTTGTACCCACAGATATTTTTGTTAAGCATTTTGAAGCAAAAGGGGAACTTATTTAAAACTTAAAAAAAATAATTTGAATACATGACTTTAGAGATAAAATTAAATAACTTACCTATTCCTCAAAACTTTTCTTCCACATCCCATTTTTTTTATCCTCTATGACAAACACCTAATCGGACAGCAAAGACAGACTTTTTATTCCGGTGGTAGAAGCACTCTTCTCTGGAGGCAATAGAGAAAAGCTCTACTATTTCAGAATGAACTCCAAGGGATGATGTGAGTCTCACAAAGGAGTGAAAGCAATGCTAATACAATTGGTGCACGACTCCTGCAACAGATCCTCTGAGCTACCTGCCCTCTCGCTGCAGTCACTTGACAGGTGAGGATACAATAGCAAGGAATGCCTCCTATTCAGGAACCAGAATATGAAGCAGACACACAGAGAAAGCACGGCAGCTTATCATATTCTTGATTCTGCCTCTACAATGACTTCTCAATCTTGTCTGTGAAGTATCATTGATATCCTAACACGTTGGGCACCCTATTACTTATTATATAAAAGTTCCCATTTATGATCATTTGCTTTTACTCTATGTGCTTTTATTTCCTTTCTGATGCATAAATAATAGCTAATTCCGTGATCCAACAGAAGATGTTTGCCTCAAAAGGAAAAGTGCCTGAACCTGAAAACATTCATGAATTTCACTAAAATAACAAAGTAGGGACATGTATGTTTATAGATACACAAGTACATGCACACATACTCATTTCGAATTTTCAATGCATAGGTTTAAAACACCTCAGCATAATATGTGTTTCATAATATTTATTGAAAGTCTATTACTCTTGAATTAATCGATCACATAATTACAAGTAGTTAATTATTTATGGTTATATTCTATGTATTGTTCCAAAAACACATATGCTTCACTTCCGAACCAGCTCTCTGCTAATGTGCCTGTGAAAGTAGTGGAAGATAGTGTAAGTCCTTGAACCACTGCCACCCACATCGGAGACCAGGGTGGAGTTCTGTGCTTCCAGCTTTAGCCTGGGGCAGTATTGGCTGTTAGAGACCCACTTGGAGAGTAAACTAGCAGATGGAAAATCTCTCCCTTTCTGTCCTTCTCTGTGTGTGTGTGCGCGTGTGTCTCCCTCTCTGCCCTTCCCTTTCTCTATGAATGCAACTCTGCCTTTCAAATAAATAAATCTAGATTTAAAAAAAAAATCCACTAACCTCTTGTGACACACATGTGAAAAAAAATCTTAAATAAAAATCCTAGTCAGGGGCCAACATTGTGGCGCATTGAATTAAGCCACCTGCTGTGATGCCAGTATCCAATATGTGGAAAGTTCAAGTCCCAATTGTTCCACATCCAATCCAGCTTCCTGAAAATGTACCAGGAAAAATGGTAGAAGATGGACCCAGTTACCAACTTGGTGGGAAATGCTAATGGAGTTTCAGGATCCTAGTGTGGGTTTTGGGGGATGAGGGAATGAAACAGTGAATTGAAGAACTCTTTTTGTCTTCCTCTCTCTCTCTAATTCTGTCTTCCAAATAAATAAAATAAATCTTTTTAAATTAGAGTTAAATATTATGATACAACAAAATATTTTAATAACACTTTTTAAATTGTTAATTAACGTCTAAGATTGTACATGGTTATGTGACATCATGTAAGGTTTTGAAACTTGTATGCATTGTGTAATGCTAGTCAGAGTAAGTGTAACTATCTCCTCTTCCATCGTTTCTTTATGGCTGAAACATTCAAAATCCTTTTTCTAACTTTTAAAAATACACAATCAGTATCATTTTCTAAGACAACCCCTCTGTGAAATAAAATGCATGAACTTATTTGTCCCACCTAACTGCATTGTGCTATCCATTGTCCAGTGTTTCCCTGGCCCTCTTCATTTTCTATTCTTCCCAGTATTTAGTAACCACTGTTCTCAACTCCTGGCAGTCATTTGCAGTCCAAAATCTTTGTGAGAAAGGAACAAGAACCAGAAATAGAAAGTCATGGGAAAACATGAATTTATCATTTTAAAGCTTTACCTTTTTTCTACTAAATAACAGAAATCGTCTGACGGAGGCTCAGCAAGGCCATTTCTTTTTTGCATTAAAGGTTTAAAGAATGCCTTCTCTTTGCTGCTTGTCTATCCTGGCTCATAGTAGGTAAGAGACTAGAAAAAGAGAATGAATAATGCAAAGAAAGCAATAACAGAAATCCCAAATTCTTTCTCAACTACATTATATACTCATTACTTGCAATGGGAGTCAGCATGAAAATAAGCTACAGACTTCTATGAATAGCTATAGTAGGACAGAAAGTTTAAATGAAAGATTAGACCCAAAGCGACAACAACAACAAAAGGAATTTCTGGCTGTTACCAGATGGAATTATTAGTGTCAAAATTTAGTTGACAGCTTTTATATTTTATTCTACCCTGACAAAAGAAGTTTGGCAAAAAAAATGAGTCAGCCACCAGCTTATGAAAAGATATTAAGTTCATAAGAGGTTGGTGGCAACTACATAATGCAAGCAATAAACAGTTCCCTTTCAGCTACAAAGGTGCTGCACATTTTCCCACATGGAATATGATCTCTGGAAAGTTGAAACCTCACAGCCTATTGGCTTCAACATACTACATTAAAAATGAGAACATTTGAGTATATAGCTCCATAATAATAAAGGGATATATTTAATCAAATTCATCATCTTCATCAAATTTTATTTTTTGTGATTTATACAACACTAATTTTTCATTACTTGAGATCAAATCTAAATCAGAAAACATTCGTCTTCCATAATATTATGTTCTACCAGCAAAATACAATTACCCTACACTTGCTTTACTAAACCTAGCACATTTCAGGGAATTTATCCAAAGTTTATGTTGTCTTAAACCAGTAAAAGGCACCTCATATCTTAAGGCCGATTTTTTAGCACTCTGACTGTCTATAGTAAACATTATTCTCTTCTCAACTCTTGGTAGTCATTTGCAACAGTTCTAAAATTTGGTGGGAAAGGAATAATAAACAGAAATTTAAAGCCATGTGTTTAAAATTTTAAAACATGCAATTTTAAAACATGTGTCTATCATTCAAAAGCTATGCCACATGAGAAAATTTGCTGTTTTCTATTTATGTTTTCATAATATGTGTTGCCATTTTCCGGGAAGTTCATATAAATTTATTTATTAAGGGCATCTCTCAGTTTTCATGAATAAGGACATGATTATGTCTGATAAGCAATATCTGATTATTTCAATGTAAAGCTCATCTCCAGAAATTAATGTGTTTACATTTATCCAGACATTGCTTTACAAGTTTCTTGGATGACATTGATTTATATTATATAATGAATGTACCAAAAGAATTAACGTTTCCTCAGCTAAAGAATCTGTCAACACCCTAGCATCAACTTCAAGGTAGAATACCAACACCTTCTGTAGTTTGCTGCATTTTAGGAACTATCACATCATTTGCATTTTACAGTATAATGTAAGGCTATAGTGCACTACATAGTAATATCAATGAAGTTGATTTCTCATGCCTTTTAATTCCAGTATGTATCTTCATCATTTGTGTATTTATTTTTAAATTGTTTAGGAATGATATTGTTTTAATTTCTTTAGTGATTGGGAGTTTGGTTTTAATTCCACTGCTTGTTGTGTTTGCTGTTTTCATTTAAGGTGTATTGAATTTTGTTCTCATCTTGAATTTTGGGTTCACTCTGGCAGGGGATTTCGAATGGAAAAAAAAAATATTTGTTTATCAAAAAGTCGCAGTTACTGAAAGAGAGAGGGAAATGAAAAGAGAGTTATCTTTAATCTGCTGGTTCCCAACCCTCGATGACTGCAATAGTGCCAGTTCCCTGTGCTGGAAACCATTACCACCAGGTTTGAGGATGGGCCTCTCCAAAACAGATTTTGTAACTATTTCTGTTAAGTACTCTAGTGAATGTCACGTTAATTTGTGTTTGAGAGTTCCCAGGCCTCATGTTATAAATTCAAGTCCAAAATCTAAAGTGAAGGAAAGTCAAGTCTAGCGTATCCTTTGTTTTTGGTCTCTAGTGATATCACAGTCACCTTGGTGAACTTACTAAACTATTTCCATGGCTAACTATTTTATTCAGTATTTCAATTAGAATCACCAGATATATAGATCATGCAATCTGCCATATTGCCAAAAAGAAAACTATCATTCATGAAAAATAGCATGCTTTTTATTTCTAGGCATTTAATCAATCTTTCTTACTTCCTCAGTTTAATTACAGCTAACTTTCTAAGCTTAATTACAAACAAAAGCTATCTAAAACAACTGTGAATGTATAAAGAAAGAATATAAACCATTTCATTCTTAAATCAAATTATTTCAGTTATAAACATTATCTGCCAAGTCTCTGAGTATCATGATTGGATGTGTTCAATCAACTGGGGTGTCAAATGATATCGTAACATCTACTTCCATGAGTTGAAAAATTAATTTATAAAACCTGCATTCGGAGATACAGCATTATTGTGATTTTCAGCAGAATACAAATCAGCATGAAAACATAACTTAGAGGAAACTTAGCCCTCCATTGTGATGTGAGAGTCAAATCAAGGTTGATCAGCCCCAGAAAGGTCCTCCCTTATCTCTGGACATGACCTTTTCCCTGCTCCCAGCCTGACTTCAAGTCTTACCAAGTTACATGCAAAATTGTTATCATTATCTCCTGAAAGCTGCCTTGAGAATAGCCTAGTTTCCCTGGAAGGCTTTCTTCAGTCTTCTCTTCTAGCAAGATAAGTTTATCAGCTTTACTTAGAATACAGTTGGCGTTTTCAACATTTGGTGTGTGAAGCAATTGCCTAGGGAATATATTAAAAGCACAGATTCCTAAATCCACCTCCACCACATCTTGTGCTTTCTGGTCAATTGCAAGGGATTGGGCATGCATGTGTTGATAGGAGAAGAATCTAGCTCTGAGAACATTAAGGATTAAACTATGTCCTTCTAGTAGGAAAAAAGAGTATTGAAAATTACAGTTATAGGAGTGCTCACAGCTTCACCAGAAAGGAAATAGCATGAAAAAATTAAGCAATGTTTAAAATTTGGTGCAGCTTATTGTTTCAGAGGATAAAGCAGGCATATCCTTTATTTATTTTTTTTTAATTTTATTGGAAAAGTAGATTTACAGAGAGAAGGAAAAGCAAAAAGAAAGATCTTCTGTCTGCTTTTTCACTCTCAAAATGACCTCTATGGCCAGAGCTGAGCCAATCTGAAGCCAGAAACCATCAGCTTCCTTCATGTCTCCCACGCAGGAGCCCAAGGCTTTAGGGTGTCTTATATTGCTTTCCCTGGCCACAAGCAGGGAGCTGGATGGGAAGTGGAGCAACCAGGACACAAACCAGCACCCACATAGGACCCCAGCACACAAAAAGTGAGAATTCAGTCACGGAGCCCACCGAGGCATTGCACTGGGCCGTCCTTTAATTTTCGAACTTTCTATATTCCTTATCCAAAGGAGCTCTTTCCACTAACAGCCTCTGCTCTACTGGCAACACATCTTCAAACCCTCCCTGTGTCAGGTAAAATAATGTGCTGCCCTCTGAATCCTATCCCCCACTCCAACAAAGATATCCATATCCTCAATCCTCATATGGTGTGATTATGGGTCTTGGGTTATGGGTCTTGGGGCTTTGTGTGTAAGGCAGAATTGGAGATGGCCACTATTTTTAAGGAGGGAAAAAGCAATTCTGCATACAGGAGTAGGAGAACAGAGCAGATGTACAGAATGAAGCAAAAAAAAACCCAGCAATGGTTTCCATGCCGACATCTATTCAGTAACTTGCCTTTTACTTGCGCTAACTTGATTAGGATTTTATTCTTTGACATGCAGTGATTCATGACTGGGGAAGAACTAAAATGAAGAATGGCTGTGATGGTTAATTGCATGTGTCAATTTAATTGAGCTACTGGGTGCCCAGTTAAATGTTATTCTGAGAGTGTTTCTGTATTTCTGGATGACATTAACATATGAATCAGTATGTTAAGTAAAACAGAATGCCCTTTTCAACCTACTGACAGCACAAATAGAACATAAAGATGGAGGAAAAGGAAACTTACTCTCTGCCCGCCTTAAAGTTAGAACAAAGGTTTTCTCTTGTCATTAGGTCCACTCTCAAACCAGCAGTGCACCATCATCTCTCCTAGGTGGTCAGCTCGCCAACTACAGCTATCTGAAGAAGCATTCTGCTATTGGGTACATCTTAATCCATTTTAAAATTATTATTCATACAAGGTACTCTGTTAGGAGCTTTACCAAGTTCAGCTTTTGAAGCTGACAGCACAAAATTGGGCCACCCTAAATGTTTTGCTTCTGGTGAAAGTTTTATAGAGTTGCGGAAGCATACACAGAAGAAACCACACCCTAAGAAGAAAGCCAGAAAGATTCAGGGAGCCGGCTGATTCTTTCCATGGCAACATATTCTCATGAGAACTAACCAGAAAAGTCCACATCGCCCCTTCCAAAACTAATCACCTTTTACTAGGACCCATCTCTTAGAGATCCCACCAAGCTGTGTGAACATGAGTTTCTGGGGACACACTCACACCATCTCCAGACCATAGCAAATTACTGTGATTTAGATGAGCAATGTACTCGAATCACTCAGTTAAGCACAGAAAATTGGAAGAATGGTAATGTATGCACGTAAGAAGCAGTTACATTTTCCCAATGAAACTTTCATGAAGGGTGAAAGAAAAAATCATGAGAACCCCAACAGAAATAGAAATGAGGCACCATGACTTGGTCTCAGTAACACCAAACACACTCACTCTTCTGTTGTTGCGATTCAGAACCAGGGGGATCTGCAAGTGGGAATTCTTGTACAGTATTCCATTGGCGGAAGTCAGGGGAACATCAGTAGCATGGACAATATGTGAAAGGATGTGGGATATGTCAGACTCTTTTCAGAATTTTGGCATTGAGTGGACTCTGGGGGGAAGGATTTCACCTAAGAACCAGGAGGTGAGATTTAGGACACTTAACTGGTGTCTTAACTTCTAGGCCAAATGCCTACCCCTACTGACTTGAATCAAACTATTTTCATTTTCATACAAATATCTCACAAAAACTCTTCTTTTAATATAGATAAAAGAGAACAGAACCCCCTAAAAGCATGCAGAGGAAAAGCCAAGAAAAGTTCATGAAAATTGAAAATAATTATCCATACATGTTCTATGAAACTTACTATAAGGAAACATGTGTTAGATAATTGTAAGCTTTTAACAACAAGACATATACAAATCATCTATGAAACTAATTTAGAGACTGGAGTTATTTGAGTGCCTGGTTCTAATCCTACTTCCTGTTATTAGGATCCTGGGAGGCAGCAAGTGATGGCTCAAGTGCTTAAGTTCCTGCTATAATGTTGGAGACTCTGATGGAGTTTCAGGCTCCTGACTTCGGACTGGTTAAACTCTGATTACCACAGGCATTTGGGGAGTGAAACAGAGGATAAAAGATTTCTCTCTGTCTGTCTCTCCTCCCTCACCCGCCTTTCAAATAAACAGACTTTTCTGCAACTAATTTAACAGATACCCTACTTTTCTAAATATAAGAAATAAAAAAATGAATAAAATAGCCTCTCCTTCAATGATTAAATTTCAGTAAAAAAAAAAAAAAAGCACTAGAAATCATTATTAAAGGAAGCCAGAAGATGCCCTGAAAGAGTGGAGAAGAAAAAGAAGAAAATCTACAAGGTCTTCTAGAAGAGGCTCTATTTAACCTGAGAATCAGTTCGCCAGAGAACCAAGACTTCACCAAGCAGAGAAAGCAGCTTATGTAGCTGTGTCAAGCAGGAAGAAGCTTGGTGGATTTCAGAAAATAAAAGACCAAGTGAGGTGGAACAACTATTTAGATAAAAATGGGGAATGATAATTCAAGGCTTGGAGGTTGGTACACAAAATGAAGTCTTTCAAGGACTATTGAGCAGCATAAGAATGAGGACTTCATCCTAGGAAGATGAGAAGCTAACATAGAGCTACAAGCAAAGAAATAAAGGAATAACACACACAGGAGTGTGTGTGTGCATAGGTGGACATTTTTGAATGCATACACAGATAAAAAGTTGAAGAAAACACTGTATTCAGAGGAAACAAGTCAATGGAGGAAACAGTGACAGGAAATCTCTGCAGAACATAAGAATGCATAGATTTCCAGTTTGGTCTAGGATGGAAGGTGCGAAGTTAAGAAAAACAGTCCCACTCAGGAACCATTTTAGGAATATTAACATCC
Organism: Ochotona curzoniae; assembly: GCF_017591425.1. Taxonomy (NCBI): domain Eukaryota; kingdom Metazoa; phylum Chordata; class Mammalia; order Lagomorpha; family Ochotonidae; genus Ochotona; species Ochotona curzoniae. The sequence goes on from NW_024464920.1 coordinate 20,866,695, forward strand.
ACTAGGCAATCAGACCTGGGGCATGAGAAGAAAGGGGATGTGAAGGGTGATGTTTTTGGCATCACTCGTCAAGTGGATGGCAATGGCAGTTACTGAGATAGGAAACTCCAGGGGAAAGGCAGGCCAGGACAGATGTTCTCAGCTCCTGTCTTTGGTCTGACTTGGGCTGGTACTTGTAGATACTTGGGGAGTGAGCCACAGACAGAGCCAGCTATCCACCCATCTATCTCTGTTTCACTTTCTCTTGTGCAATAAATAAACAATTATCAATACGATTGCATACACAATCATAGCTGCTGTATAAAGTGTGTTGTTCAAAGGCTACAGTATTAGAATAGAACTTAGACACGGATGAGCCTTTCCTGAGACATTTGCCTTTGCCACATCCTGTAAAAGGCCACAACGGAGGGCTTAAGCAGCAGGTAAGGGGTGAGGGGCTGTGTCTCCATTCTCACAATGTGTCTACCTACCATGCCTTCCTATACCATATCCTGTATAACCAACACCAGTGGCCTCAAAGTTCACCTCTGCACCCAATATCTAAGGGACTGAAACCAAACCTTCAACCATGAGTTTCTGTCTATTCAGCTGGACTGGACAGGAAAGGCATGAATGAGCATGATAATGTATTCTCGGCATTACATGGCACAATTTCAAGAAAATTCCTTTTTGATCCTGTGTAATGAAGGGCTGATAAAAGTTTAACAGTCTGTTCTTTTATTTATTTGAACGCAGAAAGAGAGAATAGACAGGAAATCTCCAAATATCGTTTCACATCCAGGAACTCAGAACTCAATCCTGATCTCCAGTGTGGCTAGCAGGAACCTAATTACTTGAGTAATCATCTGACGCCTTCTACGGTACACGTGAGTAGGAAGCCAGGGTCTGGAGCAGAGCTGGGACTTAATCCCAGGCACTGCTTAACCATTATGTCAATCACCTACCCCGTACCCTCACTTCTACCTAACACATGTTGTCTTCCTCCAATGATGACATACTAAAGAATCAAATATTAGGTTGGATTAAATCAAGCATCTCTCTATTAGCAAACCTTTCTATTTGATTTTTATTTAAGCTAGCTTATCTTTAGGAAACTGATTTTTTTAAATCATTTACTTATTGATTTTCATTGGAAAGTCAGATATACAAAGAGGAGGAGAGACAGAGGGGACAATCTTCGTCCACTGATTCACTCCCCAAGAAGCCGCAATGACTGAAGCTGCACTGATCCAAAGCCAAGAGCCAGGAGCCTCCTCCGGGTCTACTCTGTGGGTGCAGAGTCCCAAAGCTTTGGGCAGTCCTCAACTGCTTTCCCAGGCCACAAGCAGGGAGTTGGATGGGAAGTGGGGCTGCCAGAATTAGAACTGATGCTCATATGGGGTCCCAGTACGTGCAAGGCGAGGACTTTAGCTGCTAGGCTACCGTACCAGGCCCCCTGATTTTCTTTTTTAACTTGAGCCTGTGGTTTATAAGGTGATTTTTCTGAAGTCACTTGCTGAAAATACAGAAAAGCCCTCTACTGGCTCATTTTGGAAAGTGAAAGTGTGCATGTGCTAGCTGCTTGCTGAACATTTTTTTCTCCCTGCCTGGCCAAGCGGAGCCAAACTGCAAATTCTGCCTTAAAATGCCATTAAGATAAGAAATGCCTAACTGTTTCTAGTAGATTTCATTGTTAATACAAGAGACTTGTCAGTTTATAAATCACCTAATCCTGCATTATTCCAAAGATTAGTTTTAATAGCCTAAAGAAATGTTTATAAACATCAAGCTTATTTTGAAAAACTGTATTGAGATATAAGCTGGCAGATGGGGGAGGAGCCTGCTTGCTGGATACATTGAGAGGAATTACTTTAAAAAGAAAAATGAGGTTTTTGGAAACACATTTTCTGAATAGCAGGGTTAAGCCAGATGCTTTGGAGAAGGAATCTAAAAGAAGAAAAAAAAAATCAGAGGCCTAATGATTTCCCTGTTGTCTGAGTCAGACAGAAACATTGCAGATTTCTATGGCTTATTCCTTGTACCACTTAGCCAGTTTAGAATTTGCTTGTTCTTCCCCTCTCTTGTTTCCATTAAGAAAACATATAAAAATCAGGGGAAAGGTTTAAGATTTAAAGAGAAACTAAGCAAAAAAAAATCATATAATCCATAATCAACATAAAAAAAAAAAGAAAATGCTACATAAAACTACATAAAAGCAGACCAGCCTTGTATAGCAGATAAAGCTGCTACCTACAACAGCACCATCCTATAGGGACAATGGTTCAGGTCCTGCCTACTCCACTGCCATTGCAAAAACAGCAGTGACTTAGCAAAAACGGTGGAAGATGGCTCAAGTTCCTGTGACCCTGGCACCTCCCTTGGGAGACCTCAAGGAAACTCCCAGCACTGGGATGCATCCTCGCCCTGCCTTAGCTAGTACAGCCACCTGGGGCGGGGGGTGGGCGTGAACCAGTGCATGAAAGATCTTTATCTCTCCATTACTCCCTCCTTATTTTATTCTGACATTAAAAAAAAATAGATGTTTTAAAATGTATAATAATTATAGTACTCACTTGTTCAGTGCTGTATAAAAAAAAATTCCGCCTCATTTGGTCAACAAATATTTGCTGTAGTTTTACTGCCAGATTTTTCTGAATGTAATTTAAAAGGTTTAGCTCAGAATTTGTTTCTTGATGAAGCAGTTGGAAAAGAGTGTTCTTATTTTTCTTGGATTAGTCATTTTAAAATTACCCTGACTGACTTACTGTGCCTGTCTCTAGGTGATGTAAATTTACAGTAAAAAGGCTTACTTCATTGTCAGGGTTGCTGGAACTTACTTAAGGCTCTTTGATTCTAAATACCAGAAACTTACTCTGACATCTTAAGCAAAAAGGAGAATTATCAGAAGGTAAGTAGGTACCACAAAGAACTAACAGGTTATTGTAAGAATTATATTTAGGGACCAGCCTTGTGGCTTAGCTTTAAGCTGCTACCTGTAACACTGGCACCCCATGCAAGCACCAGTTCAAGTTCTGGTTGCTGCACTTCCAAATCAGCTCCCTACTGATTTTCAAGGAAGGAAGGAGATGATCTAAGAGCTTGGGCCTCTACACCCTCATGGAAGACCTGGATGAAGCTCCTGGCTCCTGGGTTCTGTGTGACCCAGTTCTGGCGCTTGTGGCCATTTGGGAAGTGAAACATCAGATGGATGATGTCAGTCTCTTTCCCTTTCTCTTTTTATCTGATGTTAAAGTCAATAAATCTTTTTTAAAAATCAAAGTTAAGTAAATGCATATTCAGTGATTACCTAAGATAAGTGAATCCAAATGTTTCAAGTTTCCTTACAAAAACCCAGCTGAAGATGTAGAATCCCTTAAGAGACTGCTAACCTTTGACCACATAGGAGTTCCTAGGACCACCTCAATTTACTTTCTTAACTTTCCAAGATCCCATATGGTTCCAGGGGGAGGAGGCGGATACAATTCCCAAAAGAAAATGTTGTTAGGAAGAAGCTAAACCCACAAAGGTTCTCTACATTGCTTGTTCCATTTTATTCGGGGACTTCAGTAACCCTCAAAGTAAGAGAATGGCTGTTGTCCCTACCCCATTCCAGTCCCTTCTATCATAAAATGAGAAGGAAACATTAGAAGACATACAGCTTTCTTTATTGCAAATGCGTAATTAGGATGCTACTTTTAGAAAATGCTCCCATCTACACACAGGGACCTTTCCCAAGTCTTTTGTCTCAGTCTCCACCATGCATCCCTCTCGGTTATACTCAAGTCTTGAAGGAACACCACTAGTCCTCCTGGCTCCTGAACATGACACAACAACACTTGAATACTCAGGGTAACTTTGAGGTCAAGTACACTTTATTCCCAGGGATGTGAAGAGAACCCGCGTCTGAAATACAACATTCAAAAGTAGCTCTTCCTGATAATATATGCTGAAGTTAATAAGATTCTTTGACTTAATTTCTGTTTAAAATGATATTCTGAAGTTCCTTTCACACACACAAAAAAAAGAATAATAAGAATTATTTGTCTTAAATGAAGAAAAGGCCTGGTGCTCCATCTAGAGGACATTTTCCATTTTCCAGCTTACAAGGCTGAGAGAATCTGTAAGAAATGCCCAGGCCTCTAAATTCTGCTACAATAACTCCATCAACAAGTTCCTAAAACTCAATTGATTTATCACTAACAATATTTTGAATAAATCCACACCATATAAGAATAAAGAGTAGTTTTCTCTCATCTCCCACTTTCAACTGTTGTTGATTTTCTATATAATAACATGAACTACATGCGCTGACTTACACTAGGACCTGAGAGCACCCTGACAACCTCCAAAGGTTGTCACATGGTCTTCTGTCACAGACCATGAGGGGCTCCCTTAGTAGGGCAGGAGGATAAGAGGAGGTTTGTAATCCTGGTCCCAGTGAGACCCTCGGAGGCCTCCCATGAGCTTTCCCTGCAGAAGCAGTAGACTTCTTCACCAAGGGCTTTCAAGAAGGATACCCAAGACCAGATCCCAACTACCAAAGAGATCACTGGAGATGTGACTGCCCCTGAAGGTCAAGAACTTTAGGGTCAGCCACTTCCCACTGAATCTCCCACATGGGACTGAAGCAGCCAAGGTTTCTCCAGACTTCGGTGCTACCCCAGATCAGCACCCACACACAGGAGCCCTGGATGGTTCTCATGGTGAAGGGAAACTATTTACAAAGTTTCCTTCTGGACATGGGAGAGCAGCTTTCTCTGTTCTTTTCTGTAGCTTTGGTATCTTTTCTTCTTGGAGTGACTATAAGGGTTTCTCAGGGGCCTCAGTTTAGCTTAGATAATGACCACTGTTCTTACTTAAAACAAATATAGAAACTAGTATAGAAGATTAGACTATCCAGGAAAGTTGGCTGGCCTCTTAGGCTCAGCCTGTTCCAATGACCAGGCCCCCTCTAGGGCTATTTGCCAGTCTGCCTTTAAGACTTTGCTAGACTCCACTGAAGCAGGACTCCTTTACAGCTCTGATGTAGAGTTTATGTCTTTCTCATTTGTTAACTTACTGAGGTTTTCTCTGCTCATTTACCTAAGACTCTTTTGTTCCCAAATTGTTTCTATATGGCTTTATATAGCTGTAATCTGATGCTATAACAGGTGATGTTCTTACGTTAAATTTTGCTCTCAAATGTCTGTACCAACATCTTAGAATCCCAGAACATATGGCTGCCATTTTGGTGGAAATCTGTGGTAGAATTTGTTCCAAGAGCAAGGGGGGAGATGTGAGCAATCACACCAGACCCCTGCCCTGCTAGCTGGTGGGCGGGGCTTAGAGCTTACCTGCCTATGACCTGAGGCACAGCTTCCAAGCCTACACTTGGAGTGTGACCTCCAAGATGACTAGAAGGTCAAGGGGAATACACATGGAACATGATTTCTGACATGCCTGAAAGGTCAAGGGAAATAGATGTATCTTCTAGTCAATTACAGTGTCTTTGGTGGGTGGGGGGTCAGCCAGAAGATGCCCTCCCACCCTCCTTTTCTTCACCTTTAAAACTATAACTTGGGCATAATAAAGCAGACGTTCCTCACCAGCTTGTTTCTGCTGGTCTTCATAGCTGAAAAATAGTGTTGCCTCACCCTCAGTGACCCTGGGGCCTGCTGGCAGGCTTAAACCCCAAGAATTTACCATTTATTATGTTGACAACTGAGAGTTTTATGCATTAAAATAATCTGATATTTTGGACCTGACACAATAGCCTAGCGGCTAAATCCTTGCCTTGCATCCATCATATCCCGGCTGCTCCACTCCCCATCCAGTTCCCTGCCTGTGGCCTGACAACGCAGTAGAGGATGGCCCAAAGCCTTGGGAAGACAACACCATGTGGGAGACCCAAAAGAAACTCCTGGGTCTTGGTTTTAGATCAGCTCAGCTCTGGCTGTTGCAGCCACTCGGGTAGTGGATGGAAGACCTTTCTTATCTTCTTCTCTCTGTGTATCTGTCTTTCCAATGGAAAAGAAAATAAATAAATAAAAAACACCTCAAATACTTCATTTACCACCACTTACTAGTTCTTACTTTATCAGTGATTAGAAAGCTTTTCTTTTGTATTTGATATATATATCTGACACGAGACAGAAAGGTACATGTTCTTTTACACCTATATATATTACTTCCATATGACCTGCCAGTTGAGATTGAGTTTTATTTTTAGGAATCAGAGTTGCAGCTTGACAAAGCTTCACAGTATACACACACACACACACACACACACACACACACTCAACACATAGCCTTATTTTCCCTACAAATTATCTGGGAAGGTAAGATTCTATCATAAAAGCAACGAGAGAACTGGGAGGGAATTTTGTGAGGGTCATAGCAGGTCTCCCAGCTACTCTTGGGCCACCTCATTCTAAGCTAAGGCAGGGACTGGATGGCAGGTGGGATCCTTCCCTTGATGCCCTCGTTTTGTCACAGGTAGGAAACCAGGAGCAAACAGGAGAGTTTGTGAAAACAGAAGTAATTGTTGAGTAGAAAATGCTGCTCTGAGCTCTGACTTGTCAGACTGGCCTCAACAAAAAATCATCCCATGACCCACAGGTATCCAAGACTGACAGCATCATGTATCCAAACATCCAAGACGCACAGGTCAGGGAAACAGAATTTTTTTTCCCTCTTAAAAAGGAAGAACAAGAGGAAAGAGGGGGAAAAAAGTGGCTGGGATCAGTCTGGACACGGCTTTCACAAACACTTGGTTACATGGTACATGAGAAGAAATTGTGATTTTTTTCAAGGGATGGATAATGCAGTAACTCATGTATGGATTTCTTCAGAGCAAATCTTATGAGAAAACTAAGGCCTAATGATGTTGAATAATATATATATTGTAGGCCACAGATTTGAACTAGGCACCCTCCCTGGGCTCAAGTGAAGCCAACACAGAGCATCAGTTGGTTGCAGAAGGCTCTGGTTGCAGTATACTGGTTGCAGCATACTGGTTGGGTTGTAACAAATTAACTAGTTAAGCTGTAATTCATTTGGTTGGCTGACCAAGTTTAGCCAAGCAAGTTGCTTTCTAAGCCTCAATTCTTTTTTTTCCATGAATGCTGCTAGCTCACATTACTGAAAGTGCTCTAATTCTGGGTATTACCCAAGTAGATGCCAGCTTACTTTGCTGAAAGAAAATCTGTCCTTTTTGTTTGTTTGTTTGTTTTAGGAAAATAAATCGGAATCGAATTTCACTTAGAATTGCTTCAGTAAGTTGAAGATCTTGTTGAGTGTACTCCTGGAATTAACACTGGTAGAAAAACTCCCTCCCCTGCCATCTGCTCAGAGATCAAAATAATTGAGCCAAAGTTCCAGAACCAGGGAGTAGCCAAGCTGCTATTGAAACCTACATTTGCACCACCCTGAGCTTCATTCTTTCTACTATGATATTATCATTACACAGCTAGTTTAACATCAAAGATTTTACAGAAGCTGTTGCTCATAAAAATCTCAATATCTTGTCTCAGTAAGGGTTTCAATGTTGTTGAATGTTGTTCTTTCATTTTGAAGAACAAGTAACAAACAGAACAAAGCTTTACAAAATGTTACCTTATTTGGTTCTTTTGAGTAAAAAGTGAATATATTAAGAAACACATTAAGTGGTTTTTAGAACTCACTTAGCCCTTGTTCCAAAATAGTATCTGGGCAGTATCCAATAATTTTAAAGTCATAATATAAAAACAAACTTGAAGATGCATTATGCCAAGTTTGATCTATTCTAGAAGGTAAAAGATAGTGGTCTAAGGTCCATGGAGCACATTCCTTTGTCTCTTCCAAGTCCATGTCCCTCCAATAACAGAAAACCTGCCCAGTGAGAAGCTGGTGGCCCTGTTAGCAGGAGACTTATGAAGGCTCTTCCTTGCTGGCCTGGGAAAAGCATGAACTACAAAGTAAAGGAAGGACTATTTTTAAAAAGGAAACACTAAGAATACTACGAACACTAAACAAAACTTGGATTCACTACCAAACTAAGATAGAGGGATTTCTTTGCCTGTAATTTTAGCAAAACATCAACTCCTTAATTGATTCTTCCCAAGCTGCAAACGTTGATTTGACACTGATACTCTGATGTTAAAAAAAAAAAAAAGTGGGGGGTGTCCACGTTTTTTTTTTCACCTGTTTCTTTGAATTTCCTACAGTAAGTATTAAAATATCTTAACAAATAATTAGTACAAGAGGGCCTCAAAAGTTCATGGGAAAATGGAGTTAAAATATAATGTAGAGAGCCAGGCACAGTACAACAGCTCATTATACCACTGCTTCAGATGCCAATAGCCTGTCACAGAGTACTTGAGATCAAGTCCTGCCTCTGCTTTCCATGCAACTTCTGCTAAGGTGCCTGGGAGGCAGCAGGTGATGTCCTGCATGTGTGGGGTTCTGTCACTCAGGTGAGATATCAGGATTGAATTTCTGGCTCCGGGTTCAAGTCTAGCCCAGCTTTAGCTGTTGTAGATGAGAAGATCTCTGTCTTCCAAACAAATAAAAATAAACTTTAAAAAAGGATAATGAGGATTTCCTGTGAACTTTTTGAAGCCCTTCCCTACTAATTGAAACCTACATTTTCTTGGACTGAGGAGGCTCTTTCTTATGTTTCAGTTCATACGCAGGGTACAAACTCATCCCAAACAAATGACTCAACAAGTATCAGTGGATGCACAGAGCAGCCTAAGTAATGTCCAAATATAATTTCAGTGGAAATAATCACTGTAAATGCTATTATGTGTCACAATAAATCATGAAAGAACAGTGTTGCTATATGTCCAAGTTTAAAAAGCAAAGTTTATAATATGTCAGCCAGCTACCAAAAACCAGTGCCAGAGAGATACCATGGTCAGATCTGGCAGGAGCCAAAAATCAGAAGACCCTGGGGACCCATGTCACCAACTGCAAAATCACTGAAGCTACACTGGTGGTCTAGTCAAGCCACAGGAAAAAAGGGAAAGGAGATGTTGTTTCATCCATTGAATTCAGCTATTTTCTTCCCCTCCAGGGCTTCCTTACACACTGCTGTCTGGTTTCTTAGCATCACTTCATACTCATCCTGAGCAAAGAAAGCTGCTCTAGGAGAAAGATGGAAATCCTCACACCTCTCACCCTGCGATGGCATCAAACAATGGCTGTTAAATTTAGCCTGAACATTCAGAATCATCTTGGAGAGATCCATGGACCAGTTCCTACTTCCAGAGTATGGAACCCAGACCTTAGTATTTTATTTGTGAAGCTCCTCCAAATGAATCTAATGCAGTTTTGTGTATGGAAATACTCTCTGGTGAACACTGTATGATGCGAGTTTTGCAATCGAGGCTCTTGCAGGCAAATGCATCATAAAAATTCTCTTCTTCCAAGAAATGAAGACAATTTTTGCCAACTGGGACAAGAGAAGTTAGAGAAAGGAAAAAGGAATGCAACCTTATTCTTAGAAGATTTAACCAACTTCCCAGCTGCTAGATCTTGTTTGGTCAATTGGTCAAAGACTGGATTCTCTTTGTTTTACCCAGAGGCATGTTTGCTATCCATACTTGAAAGAAAATAAACATTAAGTTAAAGACAGTGTTGAGTAAAAAGATTATTCAACTGGGATTTACAAAATCTGGATCATGTTTAGCAGTTAATAGTTGTGGGACATGGGACCTTGAACTTGTCCCTCTGTGTATCATTTTCCCACCAAAAAGAAAAAAAGAAAAAAAAAAGAAATAATATACTTCCTTCTTCCAAACTCTATTACTCTATCTGAGCATCTACTTATGATCAAAATATTTTAAAGGATGTAGCATTTTTCTCTCACATTGCCAAAAATGGTGGGGTAGACTTTTCCTCTATGTACTTAAACAAAGACACTGCATTAGAAGGAACAAATTATAAAGTCCTTAGAAGAGTATAAACAGATAAAACAATTAAGGCAGTGCTGTGGGAAAACTTTCTCAAACTAAAATACCGAAAGGTCTGTGGAGGATCGATTGTTTATGATCCTGCTCTCTAGAGACTGGAATTTTTTGGATACACCAGATGGTTTTATTTATATAGCAAAAGTTCAGCTCCAGTGAGGTGCTGTTTGCAAATTCACATGCAAGTAGAAAAAACTGCATTTGTATATGTGTACCCACCCTTGCTCACAGGAGGGATTTTCCACTGTTTCTTATGGACTTCTAAAAATTTTTTTATTTATAGTATTGAGGAGGTCAACCTTTCGTAAAAGGAACAGCAGCCTCCCAATACAGCAAAAGCAATCCATAGCTCCCAAAAGGGAACAAAGGATGGTTTCAGCCTTTTGAATTGTTTGTTTCCAAGGGTATGAGGAACTTCACTTAATTCAGTCATTGATGTTCATATGCAATGCTCCCCAAATAGCATTATTAAAAATGAAGAAGAAACTCCAGCCCTTTCCCCAACTGAATATTTCACATTGCAACCTGTGTCAACTCTTGGCACAGAGTCAGCCTTGTCAGTCCAATTTAGAGTGCCTGGCAGTGATCCAATTCATTGTGGCTGTTTGTGGTCCCCAGATCAGATTTCAAAAAAAGAAGGGGCAGCAATCCGGTGACCTTCTCAAGATAGTAGAGAACAACCCTAGTCATGACTGACACCTGATCTTTCTGCTAACATTAGCTCCTAGTCAACGATGCTGCCAAGACTGCATCCGATCCCAGCCTACAACTCTCCTCCCAGAGGTGTGGAGCATCCTGTCACCCACTGTGGCAGTGTTTGAACACCTTTTGCTTTCAGCCCAAGGAAGTTTGGTTTTATTGACATTTGAGAAAAAGCTCAAGACTGGTCTTAATTACACTTTTCTGTTATTTTTAGTGCATGCGTATTTACTATTTGTTGTTTTTATGCCAGGGGGTTTCCACGTAATTAGTGACAAAGACATGATTAAGAAGTCCTAAAATGAACAACCCTAGAACACTTACATCACATGAGAGAACCTATCTATTTGGGATACTTTTCCAGTGTATCTCTCCTCCTGTCATACTTTCTTTAAAATGTGAACATTCCGACAGCATTAGATATGGTTAACAGCCACCTATAATGTGAGCATCCTAAATTGGTGGTGTTTAGTGTCCTAGCTGCTCCATTTCCAATCCCACACCCAGCTAATGGCCTGGGAAAAGCAACAGAAACCTCTGCCATCAAAGTGGGAGACCAGGATGAAACTTCTAGGTACTGGCCTTGGCATGGCCCAGCCCTGGCCATTGCAATCACTTGCACAGTGAACCAGCCAATGAAAGACTTCTCTGTCTCCTTCTCTCTCTGTAATTCTGACTCAAATAAATGAAAAATACATCTTTAAAAGAGATGTGAGCATCATTCTTTCTGGGCTTTGGGTCATTTTTCCTTTCTAATTCCACTAGATCCTCTATCTGCTAAGCTAAGCTCTTTTTTCCATTACCTTTATCAGTATGAAATAAACAAACAAAAAAACCCACCCTGACCATTTGCCATTAGTATTTCCCAAGTCAGAAAATCATGGGTCTCAAAAGACCTTGAGGAAATGCTGTTCTTTTGTTTATCTTCTGCTTTTACCTAAATTCCATATAGAGGCCTGAAGACTCTTGGAACTCTGGATGTGTTCAAAATAACCATGGGCTTTTTCCCAGCTTTGAGTTTACACATAATATATGATTAGAATCAGTAGAGTTCTGAAGTTTTCTATACAGAATAGTGTTATCTTTCTATCTCCCTAAACAAACAATCCTTGAAACCAGATAAAATGAAAAGAGAGAGCGGAATTATTTCACCCTGTCTTGTTTGTTTCCATGAGCTTTCTAACCAAAAGGAAAAGATGAGTCATTCCGTATCATTCCCTATTTGGTGTTTAAGGATTCGGGGCCATTGTAACCAAAAGAGGGCAGCACTCCATGGGTTTTGATTTCACAGGAAGCAAAACTCTCCAAACAAGCTTTTAATTGAGCTCTTACCAAAAGTAAGGGCTCAGACAAGATTAAGACACGACTACAAACATGCAGTAACCAGGAAAAAGAATTCTTGGGGATGCAGATCAAACAGTGCTATACATTTGGGAGTGCTGAAAGGTAAAGCTGAAAAGAAAGGATTAGATGAGATTGCAAATGTTCTTTCATGATCGAGCAACTCTTTCTGAAACACAATGGGAAATAGTAAAGTTTTGAGAAAATTAGTAATATGATAATAACTGGAGAAAGTACATCTGACACAGTAGTAGTAATAGAAGACCAATTGAACAGGGTGAAACCAAAGGGTATGGGGGAAAATAGGAGAAAAATAATGCAAAAGGCATCTGAGAAGTGACAAAGATCTGAGCCAGAGGGATATCAGTGCAAGGATAGGGTCTACTGAGTGAGACATTGCAAAGAAGGAAAAAATTCTCTTTATGGAAGCCAATAGGGGGAGAAAGAGATTGTAATAAGTTCAAAGTTTTAGAGTTGAGTGCTGAGTGCACAGTGGAGCCATTAACCAAAAGTAGGAGGACAGGGGGAAGAAACTTTTAGGAATGAAAACTAGTGAATCTGATAACATTTTTCCCTTCGGGTCTGGTGAGACATTACTACTCTGTCATGTCACAAGAGGCGCAGCACGAGGATACAGGAAGGTTACAACCACAAGCACTGTCTTTAAAAGAAGTAGTTGGGCCCGGCACGATGGTTCAGCGGCTAAATCCTCGCCTTGAATACATCGGGATCCCATTCAGGCATCAGTTTATGCCCCACTTCCCATCTAGCCCCCTGCTTATGGCCTGGGAAAGTAGTCAAGGATGGTCCAAAGCCTAGGGATGCTGTACCCACATGGGAGACCTAGAGGAAGATCCTGGCTTCACATTGGCTCAGCTCTGGCCACTGAAGCCACTTGGGGAGTGAACTGGTGGATTGATGGAAGATATTTTCCTCTGCATCCTTCTCTCTGTAAATCTGTAAATCAATAAAAATAAATAAATCTTTTTAAAAAAAAAAGTAGTTGTAGGGCCCAGTGCAGTGGCCTAGCGGAAGGACTCACCCTGAACATTCCCGGATCCCATATGGGCACTGGTTCTAATCCCGGCAGCCTCACTTCCCATCCAGCTCCCTGCTTGTGACCTGGGAAAGCAGTTGAGGACGGCTCAAAGCTTTGGGACCCTGCACCTGTGTGGGAGACCTGGAAGAGCTCCTGGCTTTTGGATCTGCTCAGCTCAGCAATCAGCCATTGCAGTCACTTGGGGAGTGAATCAGCGGACGGAAGATCTTCCTCTCTGTTTCTCCTCCTCTCTGTGATTAAAAAGTCTTTATAAATTCATATTCCATTCCCTTTGCTTTGTTCACCTAGAAGCCCAGAACTAAAAATGTGTCCCCTTGTTTCCTACTGGGTTCTTCTGATTCTCTTTCATTGTCCCTTAATTCTAACTTTTTAATATAATTATGTGACACATAATGATAGTGGACAATAGAAGGATGATTTTGTATGATTATGTCACCTAGTGATGTCATAGCTGTTTTACTGTGTTTAAGAACACTCAACAGTTTACAACATGATGAAATCACTTCATACTAAATCTCTAGAGCATTCCTGTTGTTAACTCACACAAGCCTGCAGGTGTGTCTTACGGTGGAAATTCCTCAAATCCTTTTGTGAACAAATTAAGCATAAATTAAATAATTGTGATACTTCTATTTTTGTATATGAACTTCTAAATAAAACCTTAGTATCTGTTTTTAACAGATTATTTATTTATGTGAGTGGCAGAGTGACAAAGACAGCGAAAGAAGGAGAGTGGGAAAAGAAGGCAGAAAGGAAGAGTGGGAGGGAGAGAGGAGGAGAGGGGAGAAAAAGAGTGAGAAAGAGACAGATCTTCCATCTGCCACTTTACTTTCCCAAGTGGCTGCAAGACCCTGAACAAAGATAGGGGACAGGAATTTCATGTGGGACTCCCGTATAGGTGGCAAGATCTCAGGTACTTGGACCATCATCTGCTGACTTATGGGGTATATTAGCAGGCAGCTGGATTGGAAATGAAAAAGCCAGAACTCAAACCAGTGCTTCAAAATGGTTCCAGCATCACAAATGGCTACTTAAACCACTGTGCCACAAAATGAGCCCCCTTACAGACTTTAAGACACAGTTATCTAAAGAAAACACATAGCTTCTAATATACAATACATATATACCACTTTCATTTACTGAAAATTCATGTGCTTTGAGCTAACTCCAAGTTTTATACATATCATTCTGCTTAAACTTATGATTAATAAAATGTCATAAAGCCATTCTACTGTTGTCCTATTTCACAAATGAGGAAACTGAGACACAAGGAGGTAATATAGCAGAGTTTCCATTATAACCCAATCTGTTTTAACTCAGGTTTTATGGGCCTAATCAAGATACCTACTTCCTCTCAAGCCGGATTCTCCTTTCAATGACATCATCCCGTTCTCTTGATTCTTCCCCATGTGTCCCTTGTTTTGCTTTACAGTGTCTTTGTTTATTTGTTTGTTCACTTGCATGTTGAAGGACAACTGGCCTCCAGGAGCACTATCTTGAATCAGTAAGTTGCACTACCTCAATAGAGAGTATGAATTAGCAGGCTTATGAAATGACATACTACTTTATAAATCTGTGTCTGAGTCCCTAGATGTCAGCTGGATCAGTAACAGTCCACCTATCATTTGGGTGACTTCATTTCTCATTCCATTAAGTCATAAAAGAATCCTTCATTTACGGGATACCAGAATAAATAGGAAAAAGAATGCAATGGATCATGTCTACCTTTGGTTCTTCGTGATATCCAAATTACCTATAATTCAGCAAGTTCAAAAGGGCTCATCCTTGGTGTTCCTTCCTCTGATGATTAGCCCAACCAGTGAGATACTAACTGTGATTCACAGACATGGATGTCAGGGTTCAACCCTCCTGACACATGGGCAACAGGCCAATTTGGATTATCTCACTTTCAGGAATTCTCATTACTCACTCCCCCAGAGAGGGCCATTTCTCCCTCCTCTAACCCTTGGGGGCTCTGGAAAGCCTAGCACCAGACTTTAGAAAACAAACTGCTGTTTGGTATTAAATTTCTCCTGAGGCCAGGAATATCCCATGTCTCTAGGATATAAAATCTTTTTGCTACAGAGGAAAAATGATCCTATTTGTCTATCAATTCTTTTATATTAGCCAGAATAAAAAATTTTGAGACAGCTATTATTTTGTCTTTTAAAGAGAGTGATAAAGGAAGAATTAAAGTAATGAATTAATGCTAAGATGTTTTATCTTCTTATAGAGCCAAAATTTATATCTGGAGTGGCAAATGTATTTCATCTAGCCTGACAACTCATTGTTTTATAGAACTTGCTTAAAGTAAACCTTTCAGAAATCTTTTAAAGCCATGACTAGGTTCAGCAGAAAAGGAGCTCTCTCTGTTCTAATCCCTCCAGCAACCTGCTGCGGATCCTCAACCTGCAGCCCTGACTATACACACCCCGGCTTCTCCCAAGCCACTTAGCAGGGCGCTGTCCAGAATCAGTCCTTATGCTCTACAGCACGTTCCCATGTCTTTAGCTGATTACTGCACTGACCGTGGGTTTGGCACATTCTCTTTTCTTGAGCTTGAGACCAGAATTTATAATTGCTTAAGGCTAAGTCCATAACTAAACCAAACTTATCATTTCCTAACACACACCTCCAACTACCATCTTTTACTTCTCTGTTACTCAGCTTAGTGGGTGACACGGTTATCCATCCAGTTTCCTTCTATGTATCGAATATCAAGAAAAGGATTACTTCATCATGTCATAAATCCAGAATTTCAAATTCCAGAATTTCAAATCTTACTTTTTATGGCAACACAAATTTGGGCAAATATTATGTCCCACATAATATTATATTAAGAAAGGGATGAAAATAGAGAGGCATGCTTGTATAGACATATGAGGTAACATCAAAAATTTGAGGGGAAATGAAAATTAGGAAATACCTTTCTGAAGAATGCTGAGGCCTGAGTGCATTACACTTGCAGACTGTCATCTCCGACCTGTGTCACGGCACTAATGACTTCAATGGTCTCCAAAAGACCATCAGGTGTTTCTTCATGTAGTGGTCACAAAGTGTTGGTTCACTTTACACTCTGCACAGTCACCATACTTGCCAGCACCGACAAAAACTCACTTACATCACAGGCATTACATATTTATAAATTTTACAAAAATTCTCTCACTTTGCAGTAAAATATATTGCAAGTACCATAAAATATTTTTATCAGTGGCATATTTTCCAGTTAATGGGGAAAAAGTACCTTAATAAGAGTCATGCTTATGTAATTTGCACAAAAGTTGCACAAGAATCTCCCTGATCTTGGACTTCTCCTCTAAACCGTTCTCCATTTGTACGTTGCTACCACGGTGGTCTCTCCAAATGCAAATTCTGTCGTGGTCTCCTTCAACGTATGGCAAAAATCTGCATATCTGCTTGAGCCTACCTGCCAGTGTGAACACTGCGCAGCACTCGGAGCGTTTTACAATCACTCGTGTGAATCTGCACCACTTTTCACATGCAGTTCTCTCTCCATTTTATATCTACTGTATTCTGCTGGGGAAACTTCTATTCTTTCTTGCAGGCAAACTCAAGTGTTTCCTTCTTTCCGAAGCCTTCTCTGTTTCTGCTGTCTTCCCTGATTAGACTTCTCTCTTTTTCTTCCAATTTATCTCCACATCAATTATTCACATTGCAATACATTTTATTTGCTCTTTTTAAACTGATTCTTATGCTCTATGAGGAGATACTTTATTTGGCATAAACATGAACTATTTAAATCTGTTCATTATGGTGATGCAAATTTAGTATAATTATCACAAAGCTAATTATTGAATCACGCAAATGAGTAACTGGTTCTACTGTTTGCTGTCTATAATGCCCTTTGAGTTATGTTTTGCCTGCTGCAAGCCTAATTTTTTAAAATATTTATTTATTTTAATAGAAAGGCAGTTAAGAGCAAGAAAGCGTGATCTTCCATCTACTGATTCACTCACCAATTTGCTGAGCCGATCCGAAGTCAGAAGCTTAGAACTTGTTCTTGATACTCCATGTGGGTGCAGGGGTCCAAGAACTTGAACCATCCTCTGCTGTTTCCCAGGCCATAAACAGACAGCTAGATTGGAAGTGGAGCAACCAGGACACAAACCAGCACCCGTATGTGATATTGGCACCACAGATGGAGGCTTACCCTACTAAACCATTGCTCTGGACCCTGCAAGCTTAACTTGTAGTTATGATACTTTGTACTGCATCTTCTTACCCAAAATGCTTCTTTAAAAGAATTTACTCAAGTAGGATGCTTTGATGACATACGTCTCTATGAGACATTGTTGTCAAAGCTACCAGCATGCTCAGAGAGAGCTGCTGGTTCAACTGAGATCTCTCAGCCAGGGGTGGGACCCAAAGGTTGGCACAATTATCCATGCTTCCTGCAGTCACAAAAGCACCAGATGCCCTGGGCACACTGTGTTGCAGATTGTTCGGTCAGTGCAAATGTTATTTTTATCCAGTCTAGTAGAGATTCCGTTTTAAAAGTTGCTCCCAGGACAGTGAAGAATTCTGGGAATATCTTGTTTTACACATAAAATGTAAATTATGATCTTGCAAGTCTCTGCATATACTAACACATAATGCAAAGCCTCACCCAGTCATTTATAGGCCTCTCTAAAGTGTTAAACATTACTGATCATGACCAAGGCACTTATTTTACTTTCCAAAACCCATAATGCTGGATTTTTGACAAAGTTAGGAAAGTAATAGTTTTTACATTACTTTCGACCTCAGATGTTGTGTCTTACGGACTACCACAATGACTTGTCAATATGCTCAATTCAAGTAAGTGAAAAGTGACCCACTTCATTCACCCAAATGTTTGACTCCTGAAAGCCATGAAGTCTCAGCTCTTACACTTCTCCTTCTATCCTGCATGTGGGTACATGGGTCAGAGGTCTCCATTGCTTTCCCCTTTGACCCCAAGAGGGACTTCAAACCACGTAGGACCACTCCCATCCGTCGCTGTTTTTTTGGTTGAACTTTTTAAATTGATGATATTTTAAAACCCCTTCCTAAACAGCAGTTGGTTTTATATGCAACTTTTTTTTAAACAACAGTATATGATCATAGCGTAATAGAACTACAGATTAAATCCAGCTATACACAGAACAAAAATAACACCTTTCCACATGGAAATTTAAAACCCTTCTAAATAAATAGTGATGAAAAAGTAAGCACACAAAAGTTACAGAAGCTCTGAAAAAAACATTAGTTATGAGAGTAAAGAGTAGGCAAATCTATCAAACTTAAAGAAGTTATTAGATGAGATTCTGCAATAATAAGCACCTACATTAACACAATAAAACAGAAAAAAATTAACTTCCCAACTCAAGAAGCTAGGAAAAGTGAATTGAAACAGAAGCAAACAACATACATATTAAAACAGGTTACATTTCACTCTGCTCCCAAATCTGTACTGTTAAACACGTGACATTTGTTCATTGCTTCACATTTTACACGTAAAACAGTTTAAGAAGAACAAAGAATATTGAACATCTTGTTTGCTTACCCTAACCCATGTCCAAATCACGGTAAAAGGCAAGCCAACCTCTTCTTCTTGCTCTCATTCTCATAAGCTATTTTCAGACATGCCTGGGAGACTGCCTTATTTTCATCAGAAAGCCTCTTGTATGAGTAATAAATCTTCACACGTCCACCACAATTTCAATATTGTGTCTAAGTTCTCTACTGAGATGGATGTCACACCTCAAACTTCTACCTCAAAACCAATAGTTACAATAAAAAGTCACAATTTCCACGCTACGTAAAAACCCAGGAGTATGAATGCAAAAAGGGGAAGATGGAAGCAAGGTTTATTAGGAATTACTCCTGCTTCTGCTAAAATCAGAGAACCAGAGACCAGATTTAACAGCTCAAATGATATAAACAACAGCTTGTACAAAATATATGAAATAAAGACTTTCTGATGTTGGGTTAAAGGTCACATGAGGCAATAACAATAATAGTGTGGAAAGTACTTCAGTTGCTTAAACTTAAGATTTTATATGAAAGGAAAAAAAAACAGGCATAATACAGCCATCTTTTTAAAATATTTATTCATTTTTATTGGAAAGGTAAATTTACAGCGAGAAGGGAAGACAGAGAGAGAAAGATCTTCTACTTGCTGGTTCACTCTCCAAATGGTCATAACAGCTGGAGCTGAGCCGATCTGAAGCCAGGAGCTTCTTCTGGATTGTCCATGTGAGTGCAGCGTCCCAAAGGTTTGGGCTATCCTCCACTATCTTCCCAGACTATAAGCAAAGAACCAAAGGAGAAGTGGTGCACCCTGGGCAAGAACCAGCGCACATGTGGGATCCCGGTACTTACAGCAGGAAAAATAGTCAACTGAACCATCACATTGTTGTCAGCAGTTTTCTAAGTTGAGGACACAGGATAACCTGAGACAGGTGAGTTCTTAGGCAAACTACAAAATAGGGAACTATGCAGAAAAAATTCCATAGAACAACAGAAGGGCTTTCTTGAGCATCCAGCTGAGTAGTGACTGGTACATATACATTAAGTATAAAATATCTGACACTAGGCCCAGCATAACAGCCTCATAGCTAAATCCTCACCTAGCATCTGCCGGGATCCATGTGGGCACAGGTTCATGTCCCATATGCTCCACTTCCCCTCCAGTTCCCTGCTTGTGGCCTGGGATGCCAATAAAGAATGAGTCCCAAAGCATGGAAACCACCTGCATGAGAGACCCAGAGGAAACTCCTGGCTCCTGGCTTTGGATTGGCTCAACTTCGGTCATTGAGGCCACTTGGGGAGTAAACCAGCAGATGGAAGATCTTTTTCTTTTTGTCTCTCCTCTCTGTAAATCTAACTTTCTAATAAAAATAAAATAAATATTTAAAAATATATATTTTAAAGATTCATTTGATTTATTTGAAAAGCAAAGGGGCAGCAAAAAAAGGGAGAAACAGAAGGAAAGTGATTTTCCACTTGGCGATTCACTCCCTCTCAACAGACAGAGCAGTGCTAGGCCAAAGCCAGGGCCCCAGAGCGCCATCTTGAACTGTAACATGAGTAGCAGAGATCCAAGTGCATAGGCCATCACTGCTTCCTCTCAGGTGCATTAGCAGGAAGCTGGAGCAAAAGAGGAGCAGCTAAAATTCCAATCATTGTCTGTTATGGGATGCCAATGTGCCATAATAAGTAGTTTAACACACTGTGCCACAAAGCTGGCTTTTACAGCTTTTTAACTAAAAATAATTATGTAAACTACTCACAACCCCAATAATTGCCTTCCCAGGTTTTTGCCCTAGATAAATAAAAGCATCTATAAACACATAAATGTATACATGAATGTTCAGAAAAGCTTAATTTGAAATAGCCTAAAACATCTCAATGTCCATCAATAGGGCAAATAACTGATACACACGAAAACGTGGACAGATCTCAAAAACAGGCTAAGTGAAAGAAGTTGGAAAAAGAGAACATGCTGTATGTTTTTCTAGAATCCTAGAAATTAAGCTACAGTAACAGAAATGAGGTCAGTGGTTCTCTAGGGAGGGAGAAGGACTTTTAAAAAGGGTGGGAGGGAGAGATTATAGCGATTCAAAACATTTGGAGATGACGGAAACAGCCATTTTTTGTTTGTGGTGATGGCTTGATAGGCTTATGCATACGTTCGACATGGACGCTTGACATATGTACTGTTTAGCATGCCATTTATATCTCAACAAGTGTTTCAAAATAATACAGGAGTCTGGGAGAATGTGCTGTACATGTGAAACTGGGCTCCAACAAACACAGCAAATCCTGAAGTCTTTTGCAACTAGAAATCCTCACATGCTTCACTTGCCATTTAACTTTGGGCAAAAATTATAGCAGAGAGAAAACCAGAACTGCTGATTCATTGCCAGCCAACCGTAATTAAGCCGCTAATAATTTCCACTCATACATGGTTGGTGACTGTAGATGTTATAGTCATATAAAAGTCATATTTAAGTCATTGAAGGCTTTCTATTTTATCTTCACATCATTAATTCATCCAAAATCTTACTTAAAAGAGTTTATTCAGCAATGGCTAGAATAAGTATATAAATATTAGTAGTCATATTGAAATCTCCATTTTCATCCTGGTTACTCTTGATTGAAAAGTACTAGGTGTCAGTCACTTCAATACTGGTATCATCACCGCCTGTAGACAAGGACCACACCTGCAGTAGAGTCGCCAAGCCACTCAATACGACATTGATTACAAAACAAGACTTCAGTGTGGGAAACGCTTAGAGGTAGAGACTAAAGGTGCGTGAAAAGATGAATTTGCTTTGGTAAATAAAGGAGCACAACTTCTGCATAAAAATATGAATCATAAGTTTTCTTTTATGTTGTATAATCTCTCTAAAGAGTCTTTCAGAGTGTCTCACTGAGGAAGGCAACATGGCAGGAGATCGTGTTTAGTCCTTCGGATCCAAGGTGATTCACTCTTACAAAAACAGTTCGGCACGTTTTCCTGAATAACAAGATTTGTCCTTTACCAAATAATTTTGAGTCATTGTAATAGGTTACTATTTCAATACATTGCTTTCATCACATATTTAGATGAATGTTTCACATCTAAGGATTAAAATTTGTATCTAATATTTGATGACAGATGTCTTTTCATCAGTTTTTATAAATAAAAATTAAGCAATATATATTAAGTGACGTATTTAAATATACCACTTAATTCTAGAATGGTAATGCAAATACCTCTTTTATCATTTCCATTGGGACTAGTTTTAGGCAATGTAACGTAGACATACAACTTTTTGGAAAACATTATACATTTGCATTCATATTTGTTCTTGTTGAACTTGTATTTATTTATGTCACAAACGAAGAGGCAACAGCAAAGCTCCCATCTGCTGGTTCACTTTCCAAATGACCACAATGGCCAGAACTGGGTCAGTGTCACAGCTGGGAGCCAAGAATTTAATCCAGCTCTCCTATATGCATTACAGGAATCCTATCAAGCCAAAACTGCCGCCTTTCGGGGTCTGCATTAATAGGAAGTTGGAGTCCTGAGTGGAACCTCACACCAGATCTAGTTAATCTGATACAGGATGTCCGAGTCTTAACCTTAGGTCAAACATCTGCCTCCAGAATTGTATTTTTCATAAATCATTCTCCTGCATTTGTTGTCTTAACACATTGTCATATATTAAGTAAATATTTTTCTATTAGTAAACTGTTCCAGATATTCTATTTACTTTCAATTTCATTTGTTCTTGGAAGCACAGATAATAAAATCAAAAAATAGACAAATGAAATATCAAGCTAAAAATCTTCGGCCCAGCAAAAGAAACAGTTAACAAAATAAAAAGTCAAGTCAAAGAATGGAATATTTGTAAGCTGTGCATCTAATGGAGGATTAATATTCAGAATATATGATGAGCTCAAGACATTCAACAACAAAAAGCAATTCATTTAAGAAATGAACAAGTGAGGAGCCAGTACAATGGCTCAATTTGCTGATTTCTCTGCCTCCAGGCACAGCATCCTGTGTGGGAAGCAATGGCTGTTCCACTTTCCATCTAGATCTCTGCTTGTGGCCTGGGAGAGTAGAAGAGAATGGCTCAAATCCTTGGGAACCTGTACCTGTGTGGTAGACTCAGAAGAAGATCCTGGATTATATTAACCTTGAACATAAATGGCTTAAACTCATCAATCAAACACAAATTAGTAGGCTGGATTAAAAAAACAAAACCTATCTATGTGCTGCCTGCAGGAGACATATCTCACCAACAGGGATCAGCTGAAACCATAGCTCATGGATTTTGGTTTATTTTTTTCAAGTTTCATCTCTTCAAAATATTTTCTCATTAAATTTTTCACTGACTCATATATCATACAGTAGCATTATTTTCTTCAAGAAGGTTCTTGATTTTCATTTTCATTTCTTCATTAGTCATTCAAGAGCATGTTATTTAACTTCATGTTGTTAATTTTCTAGTTTTTCTTCCTGTTGATTTTGATTTGTATCTTTTCATTTAAGGGGATGTACAATAATTGTGTAATGGTATCATATCCAGTAGCATGTTATTTAACTCCATGGTGTTGTAAATTTCTACTTTTCTTCCTGTTGTTGATTTTATATTGTGGCTTTTCACTTGGGCAGATGTATAGTGACTGTGTAATGGAGACTATCATATCCAGATGTGAGGATACAATGCAGTATGCATCTCTATTTCCAGACAAAGATGGATTCCCAATGAAAATGTTAACTATACCTTGACGATAGGATGCTGACTGCCATTGTCCATGCCCACAATGATGGGTTTATGAATGTTTATGAAGAACTATATTATAATAATAATTTAGGAGAACTCAGTAGCGGGGAGTGGACTTGGGGAAGAGGTAAGGGAAAATCCCAGGACCTATGAAACTGTATCATGAAATGGTAATAATAACAATAAATAAGTAAATTTTTAATAATTTTTTAAAGATTTATTTATTTTTATTACAAAGTCAGATATACAGACAGGAGGAGAGACAGAGAGGAACATCTTCCAGTGATTCACTCCCCAGGTGACCACAACGGCCGCTGCTGCATCGATCCAAAGCCAGGAGCCAAGAACTTCCTCCAGGTCTCCCACACAGGTGCAGGATCCTAAAGCATTGGGTCATCCTCAACTGCTTTCCCAGGCCACAAGCAGGGAGCTGGATGGGAAGTGGAGCTGCTAGGATTAGAACTGGCACCCATATGGGATCCTGGTGCGTTCAAGGCATGGACTTTAGCCACTAGACTGCGCTGCCAGGCCCTATAATTTTTTAAAAAGAAGCTCCTGGCTTCAGATCAGCTCAGTTCTGGCCACTGTAGTAATTTGGCAAGTGGACCAGCTAATGGAAGATCTTTCTGTTTTTCCTTGTCTTTAGGGGTCTCCCTTCCAATAAAAATAAAAATATTTAACAAAAGAAATAGGCAAATAATATGAAAAAGCATATCTTAATGGATAAAATGCAAATAAGCAACACACACATGAAAAAGGTTCAGGGTTAACAGCCATCAAGAAAATGTAAATAAAAAACACAATGGTGTATCACCTCACTCCAGTTAGAATTGCAGTTAGCCAAAGATCAAAAACTAACAAATGCTTGTGAAACTGTTGAGTGAAGGTACTGTAGTGGAAATACAAATTGGTATAACTATTATGGAAAAAACTTGGGCATGCCTCAGAACACTAAATACAAACCTACAATATGACCCAGCTATTTGACTCCTGAGAATTTATGTAAAAGAAATGAAATCAGCATATGAAACTGATACCTCAATTCTCATGTTTATAGCAGTTCAATTCACAACAACACAGATACGGAATCAGTCTAGCTATCAATCTAGCCATCTGATGATTGAATAAAGAAAATGTAATGGAATATCAATCAACCATAAAAAGAATTAAATGCTGATATTTGCTTTTTTTCAACAATATGAACAGAACTACAGATCACTGTAATAAAAGAAGTCAGAGCAAAAAGGACAAATATCACACATTCTCTCTTGTGGATGTTAATACATATATTTTTTTTAAAGCAGTAGTCAGGATTCTATATACCATGCCTCTCCACACCCTAGATAAGCTTACATTGACAGCTCTGGTTAAGGTCCCTAAGATCCCTAGATAACTTCTTTTGTTTTTTAATGTTTATTTATTTTTGTTGCAAAGTCAGATACACAGAGAGGAAGACAGACAGAGAGGAAGATCTTTCACCTGATGGTTCACTTCCCAAGTAACCGCACTGGCTGGAGCTGCACTGATCTGAGCCAGGAACCTCCTCCAGGTATCCCATGCAGGTGCTGGGACTCAAGGCTTTGGGTTGCCCTTGGCTGCTTTCCCAGGCCACAAACAGGGAGCTGAATGGGAAGCGGAGCTACCCGGGTTAGAAAAAGTGCCCATAAGGGACCCTGGTGCATTCAAGGCAAGGACTTTAGCCACTAGGCTACAATGCCTGGCCCGTAAATACATATTATTTCCCCAAAATATCATCATTGGCATAAATCCTTCACTTAGTGACAGTAGTAGTATCTCTGTTTTCAAGGAAATGATAGTACATATATATGTACATAATGTCTACATTCAGGTTTTTATTAAGACTGATTTATTCGAAAGGCAAAGTTACAATGAAAGTGGGGAGACAGAGAGAGATTTTCCATCTGCTGATTCACTCCCCAGAGGACTGTAAGAGTCAGGTGTGTGCCCAGCCAAAGCCAGGAGCCAGGCGCTTCTTCCCAGAGGCTCAATCACTTGGACCATCCTCTGCTGCTTCCCCAGGCTCATCAGCAGGGAGCTAGATTGGAAGTGGAGTAGCTGGCATTCAAATGGCCAGCCTGTGAGAAAGTCAATGGTTCCTATTGCCAGACTGAACCCATATGATTTAGAAAACATTAAGAAAAGGCAACAACCATGCTAACTTCTGGGAGAAGCATTGCGAGGGCAATAGAGAAATCAGTTAAGGCTAAAACAAAATAAAAGGATCAAAAAATAAAACTACTGAGTTAGAGGGAAGAGTAATGAGAGAGAGAGAGAAAAAAGGAAGCAAAAGAGGGGAAACAATAAAGGACAGAAAAGGCAAGAATAATAGAGAATACATATAATAGCAAAGAGTGGATTTTGAAAAGATAAATAAAAACTGGCACATAGTAAGAAGTAAAAAGTGTTCATGAATTGTGAAGATATATATTCAACTCTCAATTCTCCCAAAATCGATCAACTACAATCAAAGAATTTAAACTTGAACAATGCCAGCACTGTAGAGGGCGACCACAGCAGGAGAACAGACATTGCTTCTCCTTCTGCACTACATCATTCAGTTACAAACGCATGGGATTGGCCAAACTCCAATCACAAGATACATGTGCTGTGAGGCAGTCTGGGAGATGTGAGCTCTAGCTTGGGGTTTGCACAGTTGTAAGACACCACACTGTCAGGAAGGTGGCAGGAACAATAAGGTGAGATTATCAGGACACCTGCTCTTTGGCCATGAGCAGAGACCGCCTTAGGCAGGAATCAGCCCTACGTGCACATGTTATTATTTCTTAACTTGTACATATCCCAGTGTTAATGATGTAATCATTATTAATTTTACATTTCTGGCTTTGTCCCAGCTTCTATTCTTTAAGGACATTTGAATTCACTACTCAGCTAAATACTGTATTTGTGCCATGTTTTAATTTTAAACCTTAAGACTCCATATTATCTTGATACTGGCCTTCATTGCTTGAAAACTCTAATCTAGTTGTTGTCTTTCATTATTTAAATCATTTGGCTACAAGAGTTACTGATGTCCTTATATTGTATGTGATGCAATGAACTCTCATAGTCATTTTTTAAAATACAGAAAACGAAAAAAAAAAAAATCTTTACCTATTTCCATTAATTTTCTTCTGCTGACCTACCTAGTCATAAACCTGAAAACGTAGTAGAAATAAACTGATTCAAAAATTTGTATGGAATAGCAAAATACTGGAATAACATAAATAACTCAAAGACAATAACATGAAATGTAGAGGATAGAGCCATCCATAATGCTGAAAGGAAAGAAGGTAGCCCAGGTCCTTGCTCTTTTGAAGAAGCAGGAGGCCAATAAGGGCAGTGAACTCTCTGAATGAAGAAAGACCTGAATATTTTGGCACTGGGCAGGGCATCCAGCCCTGCTACATTGATAGGAGGGCATACTGCAGGACCAGTTAAGGTGCCTTCTGCTATTAATCGGTTCACCCAGGCCCAGAAACACCACGCAGCTCAAACTGGCCCACAAATACAGAGAACAGACGAAGCAAGAGAAAAAGCAGAAGTTGTTGGCCAGAGAGGGGACCGTCTTCACAGACTGTCTAAGAAGGTGTCAACACTGTCACTACACTGGTGGAGAATAAGAAGACTCAGCTGGTGCTGAATGCACAGGATGTGGATCCCATTGAGTTGGTTGTCTTCTTGCTTGCCCTGTGTCATGAGGTGCGGGTCCCTTACTGCATCATCATGGTAAAAGACTGGCTCAGGCACCTAGTACCACTGTTGTCTTCACACAGATACATTTGGAAGATTAGGAGGATCTGGTGAAGTTGACGGAAGCCACCAGAACCACCATCAGGACCACAGATATGATGAGATCTGCTGCCACTGGGGAGACTATATGCTGGGTACTAATCTGTAACTTGCATTGCCAAGCTAAAAAAGGCCAAGGCCAAAGAACTTGCCAAAAACCTGAGATACGTGTGTACTGTTGCATTCCTTGTATATACTATAATAAAATCTGTCTACACACACACATACACACACACACGCACACACAAAAGAGGATGTACAGTACCTGACTTTCCAGATTTAGTATAATGCTACAAAGAAGAAAGAGCAATGGATTTGAAAAACCAACCCCAAGAACACAAACACAAATATATTTGATTAATAACTTGGAAATTTTGCACAATCAACCCAGTGAAGAAAGCAGGTATTTTCAACAAATGGTGCAAAAACAGTAAGATTTCCATATACAAACAATAATTGACCTTAAATTATACACTCATTTGAGACCAAAAAAAAAAAAACTCAGAATAAATCATGGACCTAATATGTAGTACAAAACTGTAACAATTATAGAGAAAAACAAAAGGAATATTTTAATATATTTGCATTTGACAAAGAAACATAAAATACACCAGCAAATACACAACCCACAAAAGAAAAATTAATAATATAGACTTTATCAAAGTTAAAACATTTTGTTGCATGAAAGACATCATTCAGAGAATAAAAGAACAAGCTATAGACAGTGAGTGAAAAGCTTGTGCACAGCATGTGAAAGAATTTAAAAACTTAGTTAAAAAATAACCCAAGAAAGTATGAACAAAAAATGTGACAGACCAATCACAGAAAATATATAGTGATACAAAATCCTGGGAATCTTTAAATAACTTTTGAAACTTTGGAGATGGACATAGATAAGTTAGCAGAATGAAAGGGAAAAGAAGAGAAACAGAAGAACCAGAGGGAAGGGAAAGATGATGCCAGAAACAAAATGAATATATACTATTCATAGATATGCATTATCCTAATTACTCACAGAAGATTTCTATTTACCAAATTATAGACAGGCTTCTTAAGTATTCTCTTTCTGTCCACTGAAATCCATGATAAGGCACTTCACACTGAAGTTTTCGATGAAGACACCCTATTAGGAAAACAATCAGAAAAATCTATTAAATAATATCCTCCGAGTTGGCCAGAAGTCATTGGCAAAATAAAATTACTTACTCCCTCCCAAAGTAACTCATATAGTTTCGGAACAAGTTTGTATTGGCCTTCACTTTATTCTTTATAACTTCATACTTCTATAGCTGTGCTGTGTGATGCAAACTCAATGGGAACATTCAATGCCGTCAGCATTTGACCTTTCTCATCCTCATATCTTTATTTCCTAGAACTGGAACTGCGAGACCCCTTTCCACAACATTAACAGTACATAAGTAATGAGACATGGCTTAATCCTGGATGATTTACACTTTATACAAATTGTCTTCCAAGGATGCCTGCTTCGTTATGTAAATCAATATTTTTCTCCTGAAAGCTACAACTTAAGAATGTTTTTTTTCATGGAGTCGAAGGCTGTTGCTAAGTCAACAAAATGATAAAACTACAGTAGAAAGAATTAGACATCAGTTTTGCAGGGGAATTTTCTCCTTTTTAGGGTTGAAAGGAATTTGTAAAGAATTCAAGAGAACTCCTGAGTAAGTCGCATATACTTTGTGTTACTCGGGCTTTTTGAGTTCTTTTTTCAATATGTAAGAAGACGCTAAAGGAAGTCAGCTCTAAGATTTCCTAACATGTCATCGGATCAGACGTTACGTGGTAGAGGTGTACAGTCATGCTTCCTCATTTTAGGGTTTAGAGAAACAAACATTTGAAAGTAATCAGAAGATAATACTCAGAATAATTCCTGGCCAAACGAACATTCATTCAAGAGAAAAAAAAAAATGGTCATCTCATCTTAGCAAAAGAAAATTTTAAAGCCTGACAGTAAAATTACTTTATTCCAAATAAATTGATGTAACCAATCCCTGAATTACTGTCCCAATGCAAAAATTTTTGTTTTTCAGTTCTCTTTAAAAAAAAAAAGGTCTTCCAATGAGCAAATCTGATTGTATCTCTTTTGATTTTAAAACGATTTTGAAGTGCTCTTTCAAAAATCAAAAACCAGGAGAGGGCATTTACTTCAGCTTAATGCCCATGCCCGTATGTCAGGTATCTGGGCAAGCTCTGGCTCCTACCCAGCCTCCTACTCTGAGACACAGCAGATGATCGCCCAAGCAGTGCAAGTAGTTAGGTCTCTGTCGCTCACATGAGAGGCCTGTATTGCTGTAGGCACTGGGGAATGAATGAGCAGATGAGAGGGGTGTGTGTATGTGTGAAATAAAATAGATTTTTTAAGAAACCACAAGTTTTAGTGTGTTACACATCTGTTTCACATTTCATTGTAACCCATATTTGAACCATAGTTACTCTATCAGCACTCCTCCCAACTCACAAACCTGATCAGCACTTATCACTCACTACTTCTTGGTAAACTGACTCTCCAAATTTGTGATTGTTTTCAGGAATAAGGTTAGGACGATAAGAACAAGATATTTCTTGCAAGCACAATGTCTTAAGGATGACAGTAGTTAAGATAAATATGAGTGATAAGATGCAAATTATTTAAAACCAAAATCAATGCAACATGATTATAAAAAACAAGATACCCTGGTGGTGTGTGGTAGAGCAAGTTAAGACACCACCTGTGACAGCAGCATCCCAGAAGTAGACTGGGTCCCCAGTGCTCCACTTCCTACCCAACCCCCTGCTAATGTATCTGGGAAAGCAACAAAAGATGGTCCATTTGCTTCAATACCTGGCAACCATGGAGGAGACCCTGATGAAGTTGCAGGATTAGAGAGCTTTGGTCAGGCCGAGCCCTGGCTGTTGTGACCAACTCGGGAGTGAACAAGCAGAAGAATGATCTCTATTTCTCTTCCTCTCTTCTCTCTCTCTGCAATTTTTGCCTTTCAAACCAACAAATAATTTTTTTAAAAACAGAAAAAAAACATTACATTTTAGATACAGAAAGAATCTACTTGGGGAAGTTTTACTTACCCTCAAATGTTACAGTTGAGAGGTCTCTCCTGCCATCTAGGTCTGGCATGTTTATCTGCCCTCTGACTTTGTCAGCATTTAATTCTTCTCTAACTTGTATTACACACATACCTTTCCATGTACTCACCTTCTCCTCTGAATCCTGAAACCTTTAGGCCACTTCTGCATCCCTGTGTTTAATATGTCATAGGAGTTCCACAAATGACTACTGGGTGAGTAAACAAGTATGTCGTGACCACGGTAAGTAGTAAGTGAGACACAGAGTTTGGAATCAGAAATAGGAGTCAGAAACAAAACAGCCTTACTTCCGCAAATCGTTCAGAAGCAATGTATTTATCAATTTTTTAAAAATTAGTCAAACATAGTAGATGTTTATTCATTGACTTAAAGAAAGAAAAGAAATCATGTGGCTTACCCAACAACAAAAGTCATCTTTCAAAATAATGGTAGAAAAAGCAATGGTCCTCTTAATTGGGGAACTTCAAAGGTTTAGGATAGCTTCATATACAGAGATATATGGTAGAATAACCATCAGCAGGTAAATTATATAGGGTACAGGTAAAGCTTTTGCCATATACTTCATCTAAGAAGTTTTAACTTCCCATAGAATGTATGAACAAATGAACTAAATTTGACCTAACAAGAATGATTTTTTGCCCAAAATTATAAATATAGGCTCATGAGCTACATAAGATGGAATATGGAGGAAAAAAAGGGAAATTAAGTTATCATATATTCAAGTTCTATTTTCATTATATGATAAATAATATTTTGCAGGAATTATAGTAGGGATGGAAAGAAAGGAATTCTTGAGGTATTAGAGAAGTTTATATATGTCAGATACATAAGATTTGGCAACAGATGCAAAGGGGCAGGTGGATCATTGACACTGAGTTATTTAGATAAGAGATGGAAAGGATGATGTAGCAGTTGCTTAGCCTAGCAATTGAGAAGCCTGTGTCCTACACAGCAGTGCCTAGATTTGATTTCCAGGTTCAGCTCCTGAGGCTGACATCCCACTAATGTAAACCTTAGGAAGCAGCGCTAATGACTCAAGCAACTGAGTCCCTGTCCTGAACATGGGAGGCCTGAAGTGTTTTCCTGGCTCACAGCACTGGCATCTAAAGCTAGCGCATGCTACATTGGCACCCCAAATGGATGTCAATTCATGTTCCTGCAGATCTACTTCTAATCTAGCTTCCAGTTAATCACCTGTGAAAAGTATCAGAAGATGGATTAAGTTCTTGGGTCTTTCTCACTCCTGTGGGAGATTCAGGCTCAGCTCTGGCTGTTCCAGCCATCTGAAGAGTGAACCAGCAGACGAAAGATTTCTTGCTTTTTTTTCCTGCCTCTCTCTCTCTCTCCATACCTCTAATTTTTAAATAAACAAATAAATCTTTTTAAAAAATCATCTGGAGAGCCTTAAAAACTTGGGAATTGTGGACAAAGGCATGCAACACTGTGCTATTTTTCACATAAAGTATTTATAGATCTATGTATTTGCTTATATGTATCATATGAGAAAAGTTATAATGGATGCAATACTATGGTAAATGTCTAAACCCATTATTTCAAGAATTTACAACAGAAAAAATTGATTGTGGGAACTGATTAAATCAATTGTTCATTGATGGGAAGTACTGAGAACAAACTGGAAATGATGAGGTGAGTCTAGGAGGCAGAAACAGACACGATGATTTGTAGAAGCCAGGCAACCTGACAGAAGGTGGAAACCAGCTTAGCTTGTCCAACAGCATCTGTCACTATATCAGTGCTTTCCAAATTGAACTACAGTTTTATTACAATGTCACTCAAATATTTCATGGATATAGACAAGCAAATTCTAACGCTTATGTGGAGAAGAAAAGATTCATAATAACCAATATAAGATTAAGTGATAAGAACAAATTTGGATGGTTGACACTACCTGACTTCAAGGCAATAATTAAGCTGTCAGAATCAAGAGAGTGTTTTGAATAAGTGATACCAAAATAACTGGGCAATCACATGCAAAAATTCAAATTAAATACATATTTTCACAAAATTAATTCAAAATGGATAATAGTCCTACAATTGTAAAGGGTAAAACTGTTAAAAACTCCTAGAAGATACTTTTATTACCTTGGCCATGTTATTGACTTTTTTAGATACAACAGAACAGACTTAGTCCGTGAAAGAACAGACTTAGTCCGTGAAAGAAAAGGCTGACACATTAGACTTCACTAAAATTATAAACTTCTATTCTGCTACACACAATGTCAAGAAATGAAAAGACAAGTCTAAAACTGAAGAGGAATATTTGTAAGATGCACCTGACAAAGGACTGTTTCCAAAAGATATAAAGGACTCACAAAATTCAACAGTAAGAAAGCAACCCAATTAAAAAATGAACCAAAGACCTTATCAGTTCGTTAACAAAGAAGATATACAAAGATAGCATATGAAAATGTGCACCCCTTCATTGTCCTCAGGAAAACGCAAATTAAAACAGTAATTTGATACCAACATATATTCTGTTAAAATGGTTAAAACCAAGAAGATCGACAGCAGCAAATTCTGGCAAGGATGTGGAGAAGCAGAGACTTTAATTTAATGCTGTTAGAAACACAAAAAAAACTACAACCATTTTACGAGACAGCTGGGGGGGGACTTTTTACAAAAATAATCATGCTCTTAACATACAAGTCAGCAGTTTCAGTCCTTGGTAATCAAAACCGTAACAAACGTAGTACTCCTTTGGGGGATATTGACAAAAGAGGCATGTTTTGATCGGAGGGGGGCTAGATTATTGTGTTCCCACACCCCGATCCACCCCCAAAATTTTTATGCTGAAATCCCAACCCCTAATGTGATGTTATTAGGAGACACATTCTGCAAGGTAACCAGATAATGACAGTCATAGACAAGGTTAATTTTCCCTTCAAGAGATCCCGGAGAACGCCTTCACCCCTTCCACCATGTACACATACAGTGAAATGATGGCTGTTGATGGACCAGGAATCAGGCCCTCACAAACCTCCAATTCACCAGTAACTGGACTTCCCAATTTATAAAAATGTGAGACATAAACATTCACTCTGTGTTAATGGCTCAGATTGTGGTACTTTTTATTTTTAAAAACATTACACATTCATTTAAAGAAAAATTGCATACCCAAGACTGGGTTTCCATAACAGGGAATTGGGTCTGTTACCTGTCCTCAAGTTCTAGGAGCACTCAGTGGTTCTCTGTAACTATAAATTGCTTTGGACTCACAGACTATTTTATTCTTGAGTTCTTTCAGTGCCCTTGGATGAGTTCCCTCCACTCTCAGTTCTTACTTGCATCTACTTTGTCATTAAGTTCAGAACATACTGTGCTTTTGTTACTACTTGTTCTAGTACCTCTGACCTTTCTGCTTCAAGTTGGAATTTGCGAGGGAAATCTCAACATCTAAGTTAAAAGGACCCACAAAACTGATGGGCCTTCTGCTTTTGTTTAACTTATTCCTGCAGACAGTCTCAGGGGAAGGTATTAGACACCGAGGTTATGATACTCTGGGTGTCCACACCCCATATAGAATCAATGGGTTCAAGTCTGGCTCTAGCTTCCTGCTAATGTAGACCATGGGAGAAAAGAGGTTACATCTCAA
This sequence comes from Ochotona curzoniae, assembly GCF_017591425.1. NCBI lineage: Eukaryota > Metazoa > Chordata > Mammalia > Lagomorpha > Ochotonidae > Ochotona > Ochotona curzoniae. The sequence goes on from NW_024464920.1 coordinate 20,900,487, forward strand.
GTACTTGAGTTCCTGCCTCCTAGGTGGTAGTCCTCAATGCAGTTCTGGGCTCCTGGCTTCGGCCTGGCCCAGCCCAACTATTTCAGGCATTTGGGGAGTCAACCAGTAGACAGAAGACCTCTGTTTACTTTCAACTAACTAAATGAATTAATAACAGAAATTCCTATGATAAAACATTTTTTAAAACACTTTTCAACTCATTATCAACCCATGTTAATTTAGATTAGACTGCAACAAAACTGAGAAGAATTTCTAGGTTCTTTCCCATTAAACCTCTAACCCTGGGAGCCACTACTTCTCACCTCATTTTGTTTTTGTCCCTTTTGTCAAAAAAACCAACATGCAGTGGGAACCCTGTCCCTTCCTACCCTAGAAGAAATCATTCTGATTTCATAAATTCTCAGTAGCAGAGGCCAAAATATTCCCATGGATTGTTCTTGATTGAATATAAATACAGGAAATAAAACTGGATTTAAACACTAGCTCCTTCATAACTTGAATATTGGAGACAGTTACTTGATCTCAATAACCAAGTAATGATGATGATGATACTACTAATAATATAGGTGATTGTAAAGAGAATGGACTATGGTAATAGTTGCAAACTGAATAACAAAGCACTTGACAAATGAATGCTTAGCAGTCAATGTTGGATTCTATGAGGCACAGCAGTCATGCTGCTGTTTAGGCTCAGGGTAGTTAAAACGCCTTAGAAGCTGCAGAGTTGATCACATTCACAGAGACATTACTGACAAGCTGTTTGCCCCCCTCACCTCGCACCACCATCATTTGCTCTGCTCCACAGCACCGACAACACTGTAAGGACCCATGTAAGAGGGAGTGAAAACCCAAAAGCATGATCCTGTGTTCCAGAACACCAAAAGCAGTGCAAGCATGAAAAGGATGGCCTATTCCTGCAAGTTTATTTGGAGAGAACGTTGCTTTTTTCCTGACAAGTATAATGCCTTTAATAACTAGGGAAAGATATGGCTGAAGTTCTATCAAATTCTCAGCTTTCAGGCCCAAAGACGCTGGCAGTGTCGGGGTCTCCTCCAAGAATGTCTCGCTCTGGTCAAGGGACAATCCTACCCCATACTTCACCTGAGGGCTGAGGGCTCCCTACCTCTGCCTGCAAGAGTTGTAATTGTTATGTTTTATGCCTCTGACCTGCTGCAGGAAGCTGCCACTCATCTCCTGACTGGCCTCCATTGGGGCAACCTCTACTGTACAGGTGTTTTCTCATCCTCCCTCCACTTGTGCCATTGTAGCCACTGCTTCTTCCTCTGCACCTGTTCCTTCTGCAGTAGCCACTCTGGCAGTGGCCAGCCTGATTCACATCTGCAAGCACATTCACAGGGGGGCTTGAGCTCTGCCTGAAGGAGCTTCCATCTCAGCAGGTCTTGCTTCTCCTATATCTCTGGCAGCCTGGCATGTGATACCTGAAGGCAGAAGAACACCTCCTTATGCTCCAACAGCTGCTGAATATACTCCTTCATGCCTAAAATCAAACCTGTGCAGTCAACTCGCACAGTTTAGTGAAGTCTTGCAGGCTATGCACCCTGCACATGTGCAAATATGCCCAGGCTCTGCTTGCCCCGAGCACAGGATTCTGTGACCTCCCTGGATACCATATTAGATGACCAGAGCTTCTCAACTACCTGTTTCCATGACAGGGACATAATACTACAACAGAACAGGGTATTCCAAGTGCCTGGTTACTTTCTGGTTGATGAAGTTTACCATCTTGCTATACCTGAACCCCTGACAGGAATCTGTCAGTCTCAAGGCCTGGGAGCCTCAGTGCATACACTGCCTCAGGCCCAAAGAGAACAAGGTCTCTCTTTTAAGCACTCCAGGAGGGAGGTGGCAAAGGGGTTGGGGCCATGAGAATTCTGCTTTTGACATCTCTAAATAAACTGATATTTTAGACAGAAATACAACAAGGCAACTTTTCCAGAAACAGCTTTTTAAATGATGAACTAAGCAGAATATATTTTGTTGGGTTTTGATGTCTTCTTTTTCTACACTCATACTTGGGTTTGCCTTCTTAGAATGCACCCTTACATAAATCATATAAAATTGTTACATGTACACACATATATCTATGTAAAGGTCCTTAGTCTTTAGTTGTGTTCCTGACTCCACAAAAGTGAACAATGACTACTCTATGTGGCCCCACACTGAACACCAATCGCAATGGCTGTTTGTGGATGTATGCCTTGATTCTGCACTCTTCTTATCTACTGCAAGGTTACAGATCTTCACTCTTCCAGTAATCCTAGTATTTGTTTGCTGTCCTAGAAACAGCAGAAATTCAATGGCTGGCACATCACTCCCTGGGCAAATGCATGAGTTCTGAACGTTACCCTTTGATCTTCCATTCTGCTGGAGTTGGTGGGGGCAATTTGGAAGCGGCTTTTGAACAGCTTCATTGTTTCATTTTTATTGGATAAGAAATTATATTCTGTTCAGCAAGGAACACATTATTCTGTCAGAGTTGTATAGAAAGAGAAGCATTCTCAAAATGAATATCACATAGAGCACAAATATAATTCTTGAAAGAAATTTGGCTCACTGTGGTAAACAGAAAAAAATATTCTGGAGAGATTTATAAAGAACAGTGAACTCTGGTTACACAGAACTATTTGAGAGTGAGCAAACTCCTCCCTATAATCATTGACACTCATCTTTATTTTATTTTATTTTTTTTTTTGCTTGCATCAGACATTGTATCAGGAGCACAAAGGACCAGAGCATTTCAGATAACTTTGAACATAGAAACAGACACCTCTCTCTGTGGCCAAGTAAGTTGTTTTCTGAATGTAAATTAGCCCTTTGTGTGGTACTATTAATTCCTTTAGTGTGAAAAGATGTCTATATATAGAAATAGTACACCTGAACAGCATACTGCGTGAGCAGCTTACTCTTCCAATAAGATTAGAATGTCTGTGCTAAAAATAAAGTCATGACTAATACATAACTTCCAGCACACAGGAGGGTACTTCAAAAAGTTCATGGACGAACAGAATTAAAAAAAAGTTTATTTTGGTACAAGAATATGTTTAAATCCATGCACAGATCTTTTTATAATAAAAATTTCTATGAGCTTTCTGAAGATATACTCGCGCACGGATTTCAAAACTGTTGACAACAGAACAATTTTTTTAAAAAAATCCCATTTCCATAAACAAAATTTACTGTCCCTGTTCTATTTTATTTTTTCCATCAAAAATGGCAAGCACCACTAGGCAAATGTTGTGCAGTTAAATCAAAACTCCTCTGCTGCCTGAGAAAACATGTGAAGTAATTTCTGACAAACAGTACTAGTTAACTTGAAACACAGGGATTTCTCCTAGTTACCCAGCAGTGCAAGAAACGTGCAGAGGGAACTGCACACAACCCAGCAGGACTCAAAAAGGCAGATGACTTACAATGAAGAATGAAAGAAACGAGGACATAGAAGAGAAAGAGAGAAGGAACACTCGTGCAACTAATGGGAAACAGGAGGTGTGGTGCTTAGCAAGGCCAAATCTTCATTCAATATATGGTGAGAAACCTACACCTCTACAATCAGGTACACGTCTCCAAGATTTTTCTGATTACTCCTTTCTGATGGATATCCATCCTCACTCATATCTAGCTTTTGATGGTTGTCCTGTTGTCCCTATTCCATGGCACCTGGCTATGGACCATGGCAGTCCCCTTTCCCTAGAGTGTCCAATGCAACTTTTAGACAATGTAGATCTTCCTCATGCCTCCACTCTCACCATTTGTCTTGGTATTCCTTTAGTAACTTGAAAGTTCTCCATTTCACAACACTAAGCAAATAATACAAGTCCCTGTGAATCTGTCTATTGCATTTTGTCCAAATCCAAGAGGGAGGATGGTGTGACAGTGAGAAGGGAATGAAAGAGTCTCTTATTTCATTCTCAGGGTAACCATTTGGGTACTGAAACACAGTCCATGCTTTCCCACAAATGCATTCCGCTTCAGAATTTAAAATATAAAAATATCATATCTGTGACAAATGTATACGAAAAATTAATTCCCAAGTATGATCTTTGCAGACCTTATGTCAAATAAAAGTGACATGGAAAAACAATCTTTGAATTATTGTCCTTCTGCTGAAATATGAATAATCTTGAATCCAATTTCTTTATTTGAATCTCAGAGATCCCAGTAACAGGACTAAGAGAGAAACTGACAACAAGATTTAGAGATTTTTATCCAAGGCACAACAAAGCCTGATGTAATAAATCCACCAATTGTTAGACAACATCTCTTTTTCCTCATTGAATTTGTACTTAGCAGCTATGACCGAGCAGACTGAAGAACTGTAGAAGCTCAGAAAAGTTTCTCTGGATGCAGGACCTTTTCCCAGATATCACATGGCAGTAAGCATGTCAGAATTTTCTGTATTTCCTTAATACAGAATATTTTAGTCTTTGAATATTTTATAGCTGAATGTTGTCACCTTCAATGACATATTTTGATGATTAAAAACAAGTTATGGGGCTTGGCGCGGTACCCAATTGGCTAAAATTGTCGCCTTATACCCACTGGGATCCCATATGGGTGCTGGTTCTAATCCCGGTGGCGCTACTTCCCATCCAGTTCCCTGCGTGTAGCCTGGGAAAGCAGTTGAGGATGGCCCAAAGCATTGGGACTTTGCACCTGCGTGGGAGACCTGGAAGAAGCTCCTGACTCCTGGCTTGGAATCGGCACAGATTCAGCTGTTGCAGCCACTTGGAGAGTAAATCAATGGACAGAAGATCTTCCTCTCTGTTGCTCCTCCTTTCTGTATATCTGCCTTTCCAATAAAAATAAATAAATCTTTAAAAAAAGATAGGGCTAATAGTGTGGAGTAATGGATTAAGCTACCATCTAGCTGCAAAGTCAGCATTTCATATAAGTGCCAGTTTCAGCTCTAGCTACTCCACTTCTTACTAAGCTCCCTGCTAATAAATATGAAAAGAAAAAAAAAAACAATAAAAGATGGCTCAAATACTTGGGTCCTTGCCACCCGTGTGGGAGATCTACATAGAGTTCCAGACTCCTGGATTTTGCTGGCCCACGTCTGGCAGCTGCAGCTACTTAGGGAGTGAACTAGCAGATGGAAAACCTCTCTCTAATTCTTCCTTTCAAATACAGAAAGAATAAGATGAGGAACAGGAGGAAGAGGTGGAAGGACACAAAGAGGAGGAAAAAGACAAAAATGAAGCAGCTCTTCTGACAATTCAAGAAAGGTTGCATAAAATAAAAAAAGTCCTACTAATAATCATGCCACATTTCCATTAGAGAGAAAAAAACAGAGACAAAGAGAGACTACAGATATTAAAGTCCCACTAATAAAACAGAAAGATAAGGAAGGAATGGGCTTTTAATCCATCAATTACGAGATATGAATCCCTCATTAGAATGCCTGGTGTAACTTCATTGCTCCAACTCCTTTCTGCCCAGTACAGATTCCAAGAGGCCTAATCAATGGCTCAAATAAATCAGTTCCTTCCTATCTAACAGGGGTCCTGGATTACAGATCACAAGAGAGCTTTCCCTTTCTCTCTCCTCCTCTGTCCCGCTCTCCCTTTCTCTCTTCTTCTCCCTCTCCTCCCCCACCATCTTCTTCCTTTCCCTTTCCATCTACCTCTTCCTCTCCCTCTTCTGTCTGTTTCAAATTCATAATTTAAAATGGGATTAGGGGAAAGAAAGATAAGGCAAAGATCATTCCACAGCTAATACAAAATGTTGCTTTATTTTCTTCAAAATCACCATCTTGCTGAACACAACTTATGAACTTCACAAATATGGTGTGGCAGAATTACCAGATCCTTTCTTTTTTTTTTTTTAAGATTTATTTTTATTATTTTTTCATTGGAAAGGCGGATATACAGAGAGGAGAGACAGAGAGGAAGATCCTCCATCCGATGATTCACTCCCCAAGTGAGCGCAACAGCCGAGGCTATGCCAATCCGAAGCCAGGAGCCTCTTCCGGGTCTCCCACGCGGGTGCAGGGTCCCAAGGCTTTGGGCCGTCCTCGACTGCTTTCCCAGGCCACAAGCAGGGAGCTGGAAGGGAAGCGGGGCTGCCGGGATTAGAACCGGCACCCATATGGGATCCCGGGCGTGCAAGGCGAGGACCTTAACCACTTGCGCCACCGCGCCGGGCCCAGATCCTTTCTTTTTAAAAATTATAATAGTAGAAAGATCGTCAGTTCCACACACATCTGTAAAAGCCATAGAAATATCTCAGGTGGGCCTCATGGAGCAAGCTAGTTTTTATTAATAATTATCAGGAGCTAATTAGATTTTTTGTACCCTATATTTCTGAAGGCAAATTTAGTAAGCTAGGTGAACTTACTAAAGTACAGTCTTCTCTGTACACTGATTTCATAAATGTTGAGGGGAAGACACAGAATTACTTAAATTACTGATATTCCTATACTCATATATTCCCAGAGATACAATTTCTTCTCTCTTAATTAGCTGGCATTTCACATCACTTAGATATTTAAAAGCTCAAATGCATATTGAATAAATTATAATAATAGTTGACACTACATATTCTCTGTGACCCAGATGTCATATTAATCACTATATATATATATATATATCTCACTATATATATATAAATATAATCATTCTATATATATGTATAAATGAGGAGGTTAAATAACTTGGCCAAGTTCATCAGATAGTGGCTTAGTCAAGGTGATACTACCCGTTAGAGGACTCCAAAACCTTCAAACTTCAACAGTGTGTTTATTCTTCTTAAAGAACTAATGATGATGATGATGGTCAGAATGGTGAATAGTGGTAAGATAGAAAATGTCATTTTCTGACAAATAGCACAAATAGTTACCAAAGCACGTATCAAAATCAATTAGCTCCAAAACCAAATTCCACTCACAGTGAGTCAAAAATGAGCTTCTAAACCTATTATTCACCTGTAAACATTATTGGAGCTGTAGTGACTTTAAAGTTGAAAATAAAGGGAGGACCCAGAGCAACAACCTAGTGGCTAAAGTCCTCGCCTTACCTACACTGGGATCCCATAAAGGTGCTGGTTTCTGTCCTGGGTATTCCAATTCACATCCAGGCCCATGCCTGCAGCCTGGGACAGCAGATGAGGATGGCCCAAAGCCTTGGAATCCTGCACCTGCATGGGAGACCTGGAAGAAGCCCATGGCTCCTAGCTTCATATTGGCTCATCTCCAGTCATTGAGGCCATGTAGGGAGTGAACCAGCGATGGAAGCTCTTTCTTTCTGTCTCTCCTCTCTGTAAATCTGACTTTCCAAATAAATAACTGAAGGGAATTGCTGATACAGGTGCAAACAACGATGCTAAGTGTGATAGAGAAACTCCCAGAACACCACTCTGCAATAGTACTGAGGAGATGAGTGTTTAAGTCCGTGTTCGTAATGACACACCAAAAATATCAGTGTAAAGAGGAGATTACAAACAAGATAGTTGATTGGGTGTGACTTGGTTAACTAATGGATGTAAAACAATAATAATAATAATAATAATGTATTTGAGATTATTATCTTAGGGACTTGACTTCTTTGATTTAGTAAGAGGATTGATGAAATCCACTATTTATTTATAGATACTAGATCAGAAAGGCAGGCTTGAGGATTTAAATGTGATGAATTTAATTTGGAGAATATATGGCTTGGGTTGTCATTGAGATGAAAGTGGTAGGGGAATACCAAAAAGGATGCTAGTGCAGCCTAGAAATTAATTCATATAAAGGAGAGAGATTGAGCAGCTATCCGCATGTATGTTATAAACTATAGCAATACTGCCCCTAAGCATAGTGTTTCTAAAGGCAGTGTTCCTCAAATGATTTTATCTAAATTCTCTAATATTCCCTAAGCCCCTACTTTATCTATGACACTACAGTAAGTGTTGGCAGAATTAAAAAAAAAAAAAAAGAAACCTTAAGAGTGTCTTAGTATTATACTTTCTCTAAGAACTTGCATCTGAATAGAGAAAGAAATCTAACCTGAAATAAAGGAAGATTATCCCAAGATGCATAAAATCAATACAAAACCTTTCAGTGAATCAGAAAAAGAGACATAACATTAATTGCAGAGAGGGGACATTTTTAAATGAAAATGATATTTGACCAAAGCAAGAAAAAAAAAAAAAGAAGGAATGGAATTCCAACACTCAGTTCTCTCTGGATGGAATCAATGTATTAAGCAAGCTCGGTTCCAAAAGACAGATTTCATATTGACTTCTATAATTTCCAGTAGTTTAAACATTTTACAAGGGCAGTCATTTGATCTAACATGTAAGATGAAAGTTAAAATACCCACCTACCATGTTGGAGACTCACGGAGATAGATGTGATAATCAAAATAATGGGATTTCTTTCACTTACATGGGAAACCTAGCCTGAGTTCAGACAAAGCCCCAGCCACCGCTAGTGCAGGCATCTGGAAGTGATCCAGTAGATGAAAGTGTGTGCTTTCTTTCTGAATGTGTTTGTGTGTGCATGTCTCTCTGTGTCTCTTTGGCTTGAAAACAGACATAACTATTTTCATTTTTTCCCAAGGTTTGCTTATTATTAATGGGAAGGCAAATTAACAGAGAGAAGGAACAACAGAGAGACAAATCTTCCATCTGCTGGTTTACTCCAAAGTGGCTACAACGGCCAAAGCTGAACTGATCCAAAGCTAGAAGCCAGGAGCTTCTTCCAGATCTCTCAAGCAGGTACAGGGTCCCAAGGCTTTGAGTTGTCCTTGACTGCTTTCCCAGGCCACAAACAGGGAACTGAATGGGAAGTGGAGCAGCTGGCACATGAACCAGCACCCATACGGGATCGTGGCGCTTGAATGGGGAGGATTAGAAAATCAAGCCACTGCACTGGGCCCAATATAAATATTTTTAAATAAAAGATATACAGAGTAATTAAGAGATACTCAAGAATACACTACAATTTTTTTAAAAGAATACACAAATTGTGTTGCATTTCCTATGCACCAAATACAGTGCTGAGTACTCAAATTAGATTGTTTAATTTGTTAGCAACTTTATTGGAAAAGTTCTCCTATAATCATTATTTCACAGATGAGGAAATCAAGAATATGGAAAAATAAGAAAATGAGCATTTTAACTGGCAGTTTTTATCAAGTGTAATTATGTTTTCTCTAAGCCCTTGTTTCTACCATAAAGAAAGGAATTTTGCCAAAAGCAACATTCAGTAATAGTTCCTCACATTCTCTAAGGAACTTGCATATCTTGATTTGCAGCAAGCTACTCCATATCTATATAACTGAGAGTATGTCTAGAAAAGTGATATCTAATTTAATACTACCAACTCTAAGAAGGAGCCCATAATGCCAAATTTACTTTTTGAATCACAATATTCTTTTGCTCTAACTTCACAACATTGAAACTGTGTTTACTCAGTGAACTTGCTCTTTTAGCTCCTTTCTCTACAAGGTTAGAAAACATGAAAACAATATATCAAAGAACAGAAACACGTATTGGAACTCGTTTTTAAATACCACGAACCAGCGTCATTCCAGAACCTGAGTTTTTAAGTCTCCAATCACCATGGTAACATTACGACCCTCAGACCTGGATTCCAGTGACGGCCCTATCAGTAGATTGTGACACTAATAAACTTAGAAATATGACACAAGAGAGCCTCACAGAGAGTACCAGATTGCTGTTAATTTGCGATGTGGCTTTAAGTAAGCCATTTAACTTCTTCCCCTTTGCTTCCTCATCTGTAAAATCAGGATTAAAAATAAATTCTCAGCATTTGGCCAGGATTAATTATTGTTTTGAAAGTGGATTAAGGCCTAAGGACTGAGCAGAATAACGTTAAAACATCCAAATCCATGTCCTGATTCATCGTAGGTCAAATACCTAATTTGGCAAGAGATTTTGTTCAATTCTATTTCTCAACAAGTTCGTCAAAACACTGTCTATGCAGGTGAAAGTGACCCTTTAGAAACACCATAGCAATGTCTTTGTGTAAGGAAGAAAAATAAATGTTCACAATGGATTGTGCCAAAAGCATGTGCAATGAGATGGTAATTGAATCTTCAGTAAAATGCTGCCTCAGTGGCATGATTCTTTTTCCGTACAGCTAACACAGACACTCATTTATAGCCTTAAATTATAGTAGTCCCTGGCACTTCATTATAAATACCTTGCAGAGTTTATAAATGACGATTGGCTGAATGAAATAAAATTTGGGAAAGTCAATATTTCCTATTGATTATATTGTTTTTATTATAATTATATTACATTACATTTACTTGTTTTTATTCTAAGCAACTTTGTATTGCTGTCTTACAGTAAAAATAGTTTTTTATATATTAATGAAATCTTACTGTTGAAACTGAAAAAAAAAATACAATCTGTGGGTTGAAGCAGTGATTCAGCCAAGAAATACTCCTTTAACACTATTACGTGCTAAACAATACTTTAATTACTGGAACTATGGTAGCAAACAAAATGGATCAAAATTTCTGCCATGTAAATGTTCCATACTATGGAATGGGAATATAGAAAAAAGAAATGGGAGAGAAATGTTGCCAGGAAATAATATGATTTCCTTACTTCACTGATGTCAAATAATATGGACTTTCAGGGAGGGGAGGTCTTATGTGGCTTGGGGAGTTCTGCGACTAATGGACAACAAATTCAATTAAGTAACACTTACTAGAAAACCAACTTGGAGAAGCAATAAAACCATAAGCAGAGAATATGAATATCAGACATCACTTTTGTGAGATGGTCACACTCCAAAGAACAGAAATAAGTAACATTTTAAAACATAATTCATGGCAGAGTCTGACAAATGTCATAGAATAGGCAGATGTTACAGAAATGCACAGTATGAGAGCTCATTCATCAACTGGTAGAATGATAGCAAGACCCTAAAGAAGATGACATTTGAGATAGACACAAAAAGTGCATGGACTTACACTAAATGGAGAAGGAATGCCTATCTGGACTGAATTAGGAAAATAATGTAAAACTATCAAATGTTTAAGAAGATTAATCTGTCATGCTACATGAAATGAGGAAAATAAAGTTGGAAGACTTCTCAGTGCTCTAGCAGTAACTCAAGTGAACACATAAACAATCAGGATGGTGGTAGTAAGAAAGGAAAGAAAATAAAGAATGGAAGCATCATTGTATCCGTCATCCCTTGTTGCAACAATGCTATTTAACAAATAACACTAAAATACAATGGTTCTTAATTTTTTTAATGTAAAAAAAAAAAAACCATAGTATTTTATCTTGCTCATCCCTCTGTGCCTTCTGTAGAACTGGCTGACTCAATCTGAGCTTAACTCCAGTGCGTGTGCTGCTTCATGAACCTCTCACCTTCCTTGGGCCAGTAGGATACTGAGAAATGCCATGATGTGTAGAATTTTCACCGTTTCAGGGGGAGGGGGAGCAGTAAATACAGACACTGAGAACAAAAGAGGAGGAAGTGGAGGGGGAGACAGGAAGGAGAGAAAAACGAAATAGTTGAAAGTTGGCTAAATGAGTAGGCTATAGGTAAGGTCAGATGGGTGATCATGGTTTCTGTTCAACTATATTGACTTTCAAATAAATTTCATGTAATATATGTATCTAAAATATGTATTTCAATAGAGAAGTTTAAAGTTCTAGATAGACTTCATAATTCATTGATTTAGAAGATATTCTTTCAATCATACATTCAGTAAGCATGTGTCAGCATAGGCATGTGACAAAAAGATAATGAGCCTTTTTAATTTAAAAAATTATTAAATGCTGATCCTAGTGGAAAATATTAGGGCTTTCCTTATACATCCAAGAAATATCACTAAAAATCCAATCTTGAGAATTTCAAAATGATAGCAGTCACTTATTTCACTTGAACCTCAGATTTCAATACCAAACTAGTTTAGCTGGAGAATGAAGCAAAATGAGCTTGTAGTAGAAATGTAACATGAGAGAGGTTTAAAGGCTACTACTCACCTTACCTTTTCAAACTCATAATCCTATTGAATATGAGGGGAAGCATCCATAAATCCTAACATCATCTTCAAAACCACTTGGAACCACCTCCATATTGTTCTGGCCTGCAGGTCAGGGAGTGGAGCAGAGAACCTTACCTCTTCCTCAAAAGCATTAGGGCCAAAATGATCAGCAATCATGATATTGTTACATCCTTACTAACACTTCAGCAAAAGTTTAAAGAAAAGGAATGTGAAATCACTGGCTAAAATATTTAACTCCTCCAGGGAGAGATACAAAGGGGGCACAGACGAATCCTGGCAGCACAGATTAAGTTTTGTTTCTCAGTCCATTTTTATCCTAGCAGATAAAAATGTTCAAGATATTGGACAAATGGGCCTGAGGTTGATAAATACACTATTTTATATTCTCTTTTTAATTTGAGATTTCATGTATCATGAGCAAACTGCAAGACTATAATTATTAGTTAAACTCTAAAATAGGAATTAGAAATATAAATAAGACTTAAATTATAACATATAAAAGAATACAATAATAAGATTACAAGAGTTCTTCATGTCTTCAATAGGTGTGGAAGCAATAATGAGAGAAAAAGGGCAGATGCTTAGATAAGTTATAGACATATCTGGGTGTGGCATGGCCTAGCAGCTAAAGTCCTCACTTTGCATACGCTGGAATTCCATATGGGTGCTGGTTCCAATCTCATTCGCCCTGCTTCTCATCGTGCTTCCTGCTTGTGGCCTGGGGAAGCAGCTGAAGATGGCCCAAAGCTTTGTGACCCTGTTCCAGCATGGGAGATCCGGAAGAGGCTCCGGACTGCTGACTTCAAATCCCATCCTTTAAAGTTATTTAGTACAGACTGTACAGTACTAGGATATGGATTACCTGGATACAAAAAGTAAAGCTCCTTTCCTTAAGGTTTTTGCATCCTCTTAAGGAAAATGGATATTGAAAAGCAATGTTAAACATTGAGGCTATATACCAATTAGTGATCAAGACAAATATAAATGCTTTAAGAAGCAGCGCTAAGTCTTTCTCTTTCTCTCTCTCTCTCTTTTTAAAGATTTACTTGTTTTTATTGGAAAGCAGGGCTTAACAGAAAAACGAAAAGAGAAAGAGAAAGAGAAAGATCTTCCTCAAGCAGTCTCTTTAAGTTGGGCTACCAAGTAATGATTCATAGAAGGGATGGATGGTGGGAATTTGTATTTTGGGGTAAATGAAGGGACAATAACAAAACTTTGAAAGAAAGGAATAGAGAGGAATCAGAAGAATCATTAGCTTTAAGCCAGTATCAAAATTTGAGCCTTCTTTTGCTACCATAATCTGCTTCTTCTCTTGGGAAAACACCCAACACATGTACTCTTGGTTGGCTCTGTTACTCTCAAAGATTTATTTATTTATTTATTTATTTATTTATTTATTTATTTATTTTTATTGGAAAGGCGGATATACAGAGAGGAGAGACAGAGAGGAAGATCTTCCATCCAATGATTCACTCCCAAGTGAGCGCAATGGCCGATGCTATGCCAATCCGAAGCCAGGAGCCTCTTCTGGGTCTCCCACGCGAGTGCAGGGTCCCAAAGCTTTGGGCCGTCTTCGACTGCTTTCCCGGGCCACAGGCAGGGAGCTGGAAGGGAAGCGGGGCCACTGGGATTAGAACCGGCGTCCATATGGGATCCCGGGCATGCAAGGTGAAGACCTTAACCACTGCACCATTGCGCGGGGCCCGGCTCTGTTACTCTCCATGCTGATGGAAGCAGAGATAACTTCCTCAAACAAGAGATGAATCTGGGACTTGGATACCTGAGAGTTACAGAGACAAGGGATAGTGGGAAGACCAAGTCTTAGCAGTACAAGTGGCAGTCGCCAAGCCCTTAAAAGGCTCTTCTCAGGAGAAGAGCCTCTCTTCCAAATTTTCCTCCATTCCAACTGTCCTGGCCCTGGCCTTCTCCTCCTGTGGATTCTGTGAGTTCCTCCAGCAGATTCTAACTCTCCAGCCCCTTTCACAGGGCGAAGAAGTAAGGAGAGCTTTAGTCAGTCAAATTTTGCTTCCATTGCTTTAAATAAAAACATAAATGATAACAGACACTATGAGCTAAGTCCAACAGGAAATGTTGAATTCATGAAATCAGAGAAGAAAGATCACAGCACAAAAGAGAACTACGGTAGATGTAGAAATGGGTTTGTGAGCAGTTATTAGATTCAGGTAGTTAAAACAACAAATCCATATAAAGGATTTCATGGAATAATAACCTGGAAAGTCAGGTTAAAAAACACTTTATCTCTCTCTTTACTCTTCTTTAAACACAGGCAGCATTTTACTCCTAAGGCAAAAATGATAACAGACACTAAAACTCAAATAGGCCACTCCCTTCGCATCTCCATTGGTCTCCAACAATGTAACACTCAAGTTTGTGCATCCTTCTCCACTGACTGGTGAATTCCTTTGATCACTTGAATAACATCCAGCTTCATCTGTCCTCACACTGGCCTTCTCTTTCTGGGACAGAGCCTCTAGTATTCAACACATTTCTGTGTTGGCCCCACTCCAATTTCCAATCCTTTAAGTTGCCTCTGAATGTATCTTGACCCTATAGTTCATGTGGTCTACCTCAAAGCTCAAGACTAAATTGGGATATCTCATCATCTATATCCAAGACAAATGTTGATGAATTTCTTGCGTTTTCACTGGAAATGTTTTGTCTGTTTAATTTAATGGAACTGTATCCTCAGAACAAATGCATTCCCTACTGGCTTGAGTCCAGTCACTTCCAAGCAAAGAACATGATGGAGTGGCTTGTTTAATAAAAACTGTTTTGGGGTGAGGGGGGAGGTAGAATCTGGCAGTAGCTTCATAATGACTGGAATGAAAAAAAAACTGAATACAAAGAAATCATTTAAATAGAACAAGCATGACATAGGAGTTGAATAAAAGTGGTAATGGTGAGACTTAGAGGGAAAACAAGATGTAGAATATTAGCAAGGAAAAATAGCAGAGAAACGGAAAAGAATAAATTTATGGTTTTAAGCTATTACTAAAATAGAGAAACAGAGAATATACTGATTCTGAAAGTCAATTTCATATTATATCATGAAAGATAAGTGAACAAAGGAAAAGTTTCATGGCAGTGAGGACAATCAGTAACGCAAATGCTACAGATAGGCTAAAAAAAAAAGTCTGTTTAAAAAGTTTCTAAATGTGTTTCCTAAAAGGTCACTGGTTAAAAAAAAAAAAATGCTGCAAAGTGATAAGGCTGAATTCACACCAAAGAAAATAAAGAACAAAAGTCAATGAGGAAGTCGAGGTGGTAAAAGTATTTATGGTAGTTTGGAAGTGAAAGCAAGTAAAAAAAGAGAGGGAGACAGTGATTCAAGATTCAAAGTTGAACACGGGTCAACCCCATTACAAAGCAACAAGTAAGCCATAAAATGGTGTTTCTTACTAGTATTGTAAATCAACATTTTAAATCTTAATAATTACATATTCTAAAGAACTGACACATTTCTTTCTGGTAACACCTGGTGGCCTAGCAGGTTATGATATAATAGTTGATCACACAGAGGCTGCGTCAGAAACATGGAAAAATAGACTTACAGCACAAAAAGACCAAGATACGGACAAGTCTTATTCTCACATTTTTTACCGTTCAAATGAATCGGTTTTGTTTGATGTCAGAGCAAGACATGGTGGAAGGATTTTCAATTCACAGCTTACATTCTCTCTTCCAAGAGTATATTTAATACTAATTGCTTTTAAAGTCCAGAGTGCAAGTAAGGACTTGGGTTGCAGAGCAACGACATGGATTTCTGCATTTGGAAACTTGGTCTTTCCAAGTCACAGAAATGAAAACAAAGCATATATGAAAAATGACCCTCCTCCAGTTTGCATATTGCTTCCCATAAAGGAGCAGAAACCCGGTGTCAGAGTGATGCCTACTCAGAAAGGTAAAAGATAGCATCTCGGGAATGAGACTAGAGCAATGTGACTCATCTCTTTTGTTGCTCTCCAAGCTTACCTTGACATTTACTTCTATAAACAGAGTCAGCAAAGACTAGGCAAAGAAATTATCTTCTGACCCTGCATCTGGATTTCTTCTTGGCTGCCACATCTTACCCAGCTAAGCGAACTTTTCCCTCTTCAGTTCAGTGCTAGTAATTAGCAAAGCAATCAGCCTTGTGCTGTTTGTTAGTCTTTATTTATTTTTTTTTCATAGCACAGTGAAATGATAAAGAACAATTATTTTTTCTCCCATTGTTTATCCCCGTATGCAATAGTGGCCATGTAAGATGAACAATGGGATACGTAGTTATTTTGGTATTGAGGTGACAGCATAATTATTTTTTTCTTTTTGCTTATACATTGGAATGTTGTCTTGGAGCTAAGTTCAGAAGGTGGAAGTGTATATGCATATAATCCTAAATGTAATCACAAATATATATTTTCTTTCTGTCTGTCAAGTTACATACACTACTCAAAGAAAAGCCTGGATAAGATAATTGTTCGGTTTTTGTTTGATTTTTTCTTAATCTCCTAAAGTGATTCCAACAAGAACATTTGAGCCTCAGATGGATGTTGGGGTTGAATTATTTATATTACCCGTAAGATGATTTTACATTTATCTCTTTCTTATGTTTACAAAATCATGTTCTGAAACTAAGTACAAATTGTAAGTGTGTGTCACTCTATATACTCTGCTCATTTCTTGCATTCTTACTCCTCAGCAACTTGGGCACACGTCCAGTTACTGGGACTCAATACAATTTGTTCCTGCTTAAGATTACTAAGGGATAAAAGGATTGAGCCCTAGCACCATACAAGCCATCAGAGAACCTCCCATTACTGACTTGTACTGTCCTATCTTCATCATAACACCAGGAAAGCTTCCCTGGCTTAAGTTTTGTGCTACAATTTGAGAGCTTTTACGTGACACAAAGAGTTTCAGTGTCAATTTCTCTATGGAATTAGCTAAGGTAGAAAAACAAACAACATAAATCAAGCTGTTGGCGAGCTCTTGTTTGTTTGCTTGTGCCTAAATTCTAAATAGGTTGAACCCACTTTGTTTTATATTGGTTCCTACCTACAACGGAACTAGAGACTTCTATCAAATAGTTTCTAAGGACGAAGATGTTAATGCAGACATTTAGTGTCTGCACTTGGTACTAAATGTGAATCAAGATTTTTGTTTTAATTTCCATATCACCTGAAGAAGGAGCTTCAGAGGCAGCAGTCTGACAGAAAAGTGGACCTGATAGTCTTGTTTGAACGCTGCATACACATTAAAACTTCTGTGTTTTTATTTGGTTTAAGCACCTCATTGAGATGGCTCTAGAAGTTGTTGTAAGTTGATCCTGAGCCAGACCTTCGCACACAGGTGAGTTTCTTTGGAAAGCGCTCTCAGTAATAACTTGTACATGAGGCAGGAACACAGGATGGGGCATATGGAATGACTGAGCAGCACAACAGCTAGAGCAGACTGCTAATAGCTGGACTCG
Source organism: Ochotona curzoniae (assembly GCF_017591425.1). NCBI lineage: Eukaryota > Metazoa > Chordata > Mammalia > Lagomorpha > Ochotonidae > Ochotona > Ochotona curzoniae. The sequence goes on from NW_024464920.1 coordinate 20,917,956, forward strand.
AGAATCAGCGTTGCATTCAAATCCCTCTGGTGTTGTACTACTTATTAAATATGTGATACTAGGAAAGTACTTAAGTTTTCTGAATCCTTTTTACTTTCATTCATACAGCTGTAGTGAATACAAAATGATCCCACAAGTTAGCACAATGTCTGGTATATTTAGAAACACCAAATAAATTGAATATTCTGGCACTATATAACTAAATCTTGCAGTTGCCTGCTTTGGCTTTGCACGTAGCCTTTTTGTATGTTACCTGATAAAAGGTGTCAAGAAAGATAAAATTAGAAATCAATCACCATCAATATCCATATCCCAAGACTGACCAAATGTGCTGGTGCAGATAATCAAGCTATATATAGAAACCCAAAGAAAAGTAGCATTTTTGAGTTTTTTTTTTACTGTTCCCTTGAAAGAAAACTATGAGTTAAAAGTCTGAATTCTCATTTAGCAAGATCAAAATAGTTGTATACTGCTTCATGAGAAAAGTGGAAATCAAGCTAACCAAACTCTGAAGACAGCTCGAGAAAGAAACTATTGAGTCTGCAAAATCACAACTCTGGTGAGTTTTAGAACAATAAAATTTTGACATTCCTTGAAATGAATTGTATCATGCTATGAAAGTGAATATGTCTTGTTAACCAATCTGCATTTTTAAATGCAAAAAAAAAAAAAAAAGAGTGACGATCCACCATCCACCAAAGAACATGTAAAGGACTGAAAGTGCACAAATATGCCTCCACAGAGCTCCTGGTTTAGGTTGTGTATGTGTCATGTCAACAAACCATTACAACCCAGAGACAGCAAAGGGTTAGGGGACACAAACTAATAGAAGAGTAAACTTTATGTTGTTAGATTTATTTTTCTGTAATAACAGCAAATTAACTGAAGCTTATATGCAGATAGAGTGATATTATTTGAATTTGTTATTTTGGAAAACTCATTCATTGGTAAGTTTTTAAAACTGTTTTTGTATTGTGTGTCACTGCCAGGTGCCATATTGGCAAGCAAAACAGACAATTCCTGCAATCCTGCTTATGGTTGCAACAGCCAACTGCAACATGAATGGAAGCTATATTGAATCTGGTGACAAAGAGACTAGCTAAGTAATGGTCTCACTCATCCTGGGGAGAAATGATCAGCTGAACACATTCAAGAGATGCAAGAGACTTTTGTATTCTTCTCACAACCCAGATTATATTGTATTTGCCTCTGGAAAATATAGCCCACTGCCCTGCTCCATAAAATCTTGGATTCTGTAGTTGGGTCAGAGGTCCTCAGTCCCTTGATACTGTTTCCTGTCTTCTTCCCACTGTCTTATCTATAGTAAAAACAATCACACTGCTCAAATTCCCATCAGATAGGAAACTGTGATTCCAGGGAAATGGGCCAAAATTAGCCAGCTTCTTCCTCAAAAGCAGTTCTCTTCTCATTTAATATCAAATTCAGAGGGCAATCTTTTCTTTTGTCTAAGATGACCAATATATATTTTTTAAGTTTTCAGATTAAACATTTACAAGACAAGAGTTTTAGGGCCACTCACAGTCAGATCTGCCTGATCAAAATGACTTTTCCAGGTTGCTATTTTTAGCCTTCATCATTTTTCCTACCAAAATATGTTCTCACTAGTACAAAATGTTAGCTTCCATGCACTAAGGCATTTCTCCCCAACTCTGTTATTAGTAAAAAATAACTCCACCCAAACAAAGCAAATGATATCTGAGTGTTTGAAACTGTGTCAATTAGAACATGGTTCCTATTATTCTAAAGCATAATTATGTCAAATGACTGTGACAGAGATTTATCACTTGACCTATTGTTTACTAAATTTGAGGAGTGTGAAGCATTCAGAATTGGTTTAGAATTAAATGCCATGGACACATGAAAGACAATGTCCCCTCCACCTGTCCCAACCATCAGGGGAAGAAGACAACGTGTTCCTCTGTCTCTGTTCTTTTACATCATCCAAGTCAGCAAAGACGGTAGGTTACCATGTTTGCAAGGCTGGACAGCTTCTGTCTCAATTATACTTCACAGCAGATAGCAACTGAGAACAATCTCTCTGTGAACTTGGATGATCAAAGAGCTCAGTCTGGAAATACAAATGTTGTTATCTTTGCAGTGGAATTCCCTCCATTTTCCATCAGCTGAGACTGTCAAACTGGCTTCTTCCTTTCCTTGGTCTTTGCTCATAAACTGGACAATAACGTCGGTTGCTCCTGCAGCTTCCATAATAGAGAAGCTGCATGACCTTGTCCCTTGTCAAGGGAAGTAAGAAATAACTCACAAAGGTAAAGAACACCCAGGCACGACTGGCCTCTGGTGGTGATGAGAACAGGGCTGATGGCAATGCCTAGGGCTCCCGAAGTAGAGAGTTTTAAAGATGTAAAGAAATGAAAGTATTTGGACAGGGTGGGGCAGGGAGGTAGAATGCAGTAGCAGGAAGTACATGTAAAATGGAGGAAGAATATGAGCAAAGAGTAAAGTCAATAAAGCACAGTATGTGTCTCAGGAAACTTGTGAAATCTGATTTGGCTGCAATTAGAAACATGGATGCTAATAAAATAGAATGAGATATGAAAAGCGAGTTTAATTAATTTGTGGCTTGTTCCAGGTTCTCCGAAAAGAAAGTTGACTTAATTTAGTAGGCTCTTGGAAGCAACTGACGTTTTGAAGAAGAAAATATATAATCAGATGCTTCAGGAAGATTATTCTAGCAAGAGAAAGGAGAGGCAGGAGGCGCAGAAAACATGCTCAGGGTCTGAGTTAAAGCTAAGCAACTGTGAAAAACAAGTGAGGCAAGAGGTTGAAAAGACTACATTTCTAAATACATTTACAGAGTAGGAAGAAACAGAAGTCAAAGATCACCACGAGGTGTCAAACCTAAACGCACTGGATAACTTCAACACTGTTAACAAAAAAGTCTAAGTGGAGTGAGCACTTGGCCTAGTGGTTAAGGCACCATTTGAAACTCTTGAATCTCATTTTGAAGTTGCTGGATTCAATTTCTGGCACCACATCAGATTCCAGCTTTCTGCTAATGCACTCTATGAGTGATAGCAAGTAATGGCACACATATTTGTACCTGTCCTACTCATGTGGGAGATCCATACAGAATTCTGGGCTCCTGGTTCCAGATTGGCCCAATCCCAGTCAGAGCCATGTAAGAATTTAGGGAATGAACTTGTGAATGGAAGATCTGTGTGTGTGTGTGTGTGTGTGTGTGTGTGTGTGTGTGTGTGTGTGTGTGATTCTCCCTGTTTGTGTCTGCCTTTCAAATAAATGCATAAGGATTAATAAATAAAATGAAAATATTTTCATAAAACAAAATTACTCAGAAAAGGTAATTACAGAACACATGAAAAGCTCTAATTATATGTGTGTTTGTGGTGTGTGTGTGTGCTAAAGACACCCATATGTACTTTTGTGTCATGTTATAGATGCTAATTAAGATAAATAAGAGTAAGAGGTAATGTGATTATGTTGCAGACCTTTCACAAGTCACCCTAGACACTATGAACCCTCCTTTGTGAAATTAGTCTACCCAAACGTTCCATTTGACAACCAACCTTACATCGGCTTTGGTCGGCACACTTGACAGCACCAATCTTTCACCTCCTACAGCATGGATTCCCTATTGCCGGTGTGGCATCAGATCCTGCCATACTTACTTAAGATGCACACTTGAACAAACTTCAGGAACTCCAACACTGTATGTAGAAACCCTTTAAGCAACGGGAGAAAAGAGCTCCTGGATAAAGTCTGCTTTTCAAGATGGTTCATCCAGAAATGAAGGAGTTCACAGGACTTTTTAGAAGGCAGCCCATAACATTAAGAAAGCCTCTGCATTTGGTGCTTGCTGATACAGACCATCTCCATTTGGCTCTCTTGGCTTCTCTGTTTCACTTTCATTTTTCATTCTCATCAGCTTCTCTGATTGTATTTCCTAACAAAAAAGCTACACATAAGTTTTTGCCAGGAACTTTGTTTCCTGAGAGACCTAGTGTAACAGATCAGTTGTGTATTCTATAAGCAGGGCAATGAATGAATGATGACATGGTTGTCAGAGCTGTCCTATTCTTCCAGATTCGCACCTGCAGATCTGTCCTTCTAGCTTTCGGGATTAGAGGCAACCAATCTTATGCATCAGATGTTACTCTTCCCAATGAAATGGAATTGAAGACATTGGGGTAAATTTAAGCTGTAAAACATTAAAAGTTTCTAATTTTCTTTTTCCTCATATAATAACTAGGTTTTCCTAAATCCAAATTTGTGTAAACATGCTTCCCCAAAAAATCTAATTCATCAAAGAGGACAGCAAATAAAATTCTCACAATGCATGCTGATAGCATCACTCAGAGCTAAATAAAATACTAACATTTTCAAAATGATTACATAAGTAAGTAAATCTATTAATCTTTGGGCCGCCAGAGTTTTCACTGAATAAAGAAGAAGATGTGTATATGGAATGGGAGAAAGTAAGGAAAAGCCCTATGCTATCGGATATAAAATGCCAACACAAACTCATCTTTTAATTTAAAAACATTTCTAGCTCTGACTTCTGCAAAGGCTTGAAACAAAATCAGCCTACTGGCAATGAAAACATTTAGTTTTAAATTTTCATTTCTAAATAACTCTCCATCTCCTTAAGTAAATTAATGATTCCAAATCTAGGGCAGAGGGAGTACAGGATGAGCCTAGACCTTTTTCTTGTGCCATAAAAGAGAGAAGAGCACAAAGACTAATATAGAGACAAGTCAGAAAAGCACAAGAGCTGTCTGAAGCCAAATGTGGGAGCATGTGAGCATGAGGAAGAATGATAATAATAAATTGTTTTTCTAAAAAGAATGGCTGGATGAACAAAGTGAAACTAAAGGAAGAAGGATGAGAGAGAACAGCTTTTTAGAAGGTTGCCACCTTTAAAAAAAAGTAAAAGGAATGTTAGAATTTGAAAACTACCTTTGTGAAAACCACCCCTGCAATCACTGATCCAAATAAAAGACTTCAAAGCATGGGAGATTCAGATACAGGAATGTCACACACATACATTCTCAAAGATTATTCCGGGTACAGTGCTATGGATTACAAAAAGAACAAAGTAACTTAATGATGTAAGAATCCCACAAATGGCTCTTCAACTAAATAATAAAGTTTTCTTTCATAAATTTGGGACAAGCCATCTAAGTGTATGCCTCTTGATATGAATCATGGTGCCTTTAATTGCTTGCATTAAGAAAATGATCTCATGCCAGTGTTTCAGTACAGAGGGTAGAGCTGCTCCCTTGTGATGCCAGCATATCATACAGGCACTGGTTCATGTCCTGGCAGCTCCACTTCTTATCCAACTCCATGCTCATGTTCCAAGAAAAGCACTAGAAGATCATTCAAGTGCTTGTGCCCTAGCCACCCATATGGGAGACCTAGAAGAATCTCCTGGCTCTGGCTCTGATCTAACCCAGCCTCAAGCATTGCAATCTAAGTGAGATGGGAACCAGCCTGTAGAATATCAATCTATGTCTCTCGCACTCTCTGTGTAACTCTGACTTCTAAATAAATACATCTTTAAGAAAAAGAGGCCCAGTGATCGCCTTGTGACTAACTACTTGCCTTGCAACCATCAAGATTCCATATACACACTGGGTCATGTCCCAGCTTTTCCAATTCCCATCCAGCTTCCTGCTTGTGGTTTGGTAAACCAGTAGAGAATGGCCCAAAGCCTTTGAGTCCCTGCACCCATGAGGGAGACCCAGAAATCTCTGGCTCCTGGCTTCAGATTGAATTGGATCAGCTCAGCTCCAGCCATTGTAGCCATTTGGGAAGTGAACCAGTGGATGGAAGATCTTTGTATCTTCTTCTCTCTGTAAATCTGACTTTCCAGTAAAAAATAAATAAAATGTTTTTTAAAAATAGAAAATGATCTATATCCCATTCCCTTGCTACGAACAGCAAAAAAAAAAAAAAAAAAAACTATCCAGAATTATTGCAAAGTAATTAATCAGCTGCTGTAAATTCAAACAATATAATGCATTCTAAAGGAAAGCAAGCCAATGTGCTAAAAATCAAATGTTCTAAAGCCAGATCACTGAAAATCAATTAGCTAACTAAATCTTTAAGGTGCATTTGCCAAATTCCTGACATTAGCCATCCATAAAAGCTCTGCTTCTTATACCTATTTGAATATTGCATGGAGTTTTAGCCAATTTGTTACAATAGCAGCAGGAAACTAATACATCACTCTATATTGGTAAGTTCACAGTGAAGGTGCTGTTGATCCCAGAAACCTAAGCAGCTCAATTAGATCATTAAACATGTGATAAATCACCTTAGCTAATATAAACTGCTATAAAATTTATGAAGAGTAGGGAGATACATTTTTGGTAGACTGTAACACTTGACAAACTTGTCAAATTGATGTTTTAGCAAAGTTTTTAGCAAATTAACCAAGATCATAGAAAAATACTCTTATTTTACTTGTGATACTAGTAAATGTTTTCATGCGTTTTACCACTAAATTCACAATACTAAGTAGAAGGGTAGGCACAACAAATACAAGAATTTGATCACCAGCATGGTATTGGCATTACTTTCCAAGGAGCAGTAATCAATTTGACACAGCCAAGGAAGTTATAAAACATGGAGTGACTCAGTCCAAATCTTCTTCCTACAACTGAAATATCTGAGATGAGCTTCACATGAAAGTTTTATTGTGGCTAATGGTGCTGGAGAATGACATTCTAACATTGGGTTATTCCATTGTTCTTGTGTCTGGTGAGGGCAATGTATGCAGAAGCAGCATTTCATGTGCACAATGAAGCATAGAAATACCATCTCCAGCTTGTGTAAGGAATTGTCTCAATGAGAACAAGCTTCCAAGAACATACCCCCAGTGATCAGAAGACTTTTCATTAGACCCACCTCCCAGATACCATGAATGGGTCCAGCATATGCTCTTCATCCAACAACCATTAACATTAATTCACTTGCTGTTAACATAAGATTTCAGGGACCAAAGTTTCAATAAAGACACATTTGAGAGACATCTAAACTATTACTTATATATGCCATTTGAAAGAAAAAAAAACACTTTGCATCAGTTTAGGAAATATATGAACAGGAAGATAAGAAATCATTAAAAACATACAGAAAAAAGGAGAGAAACAAGATGGCAGAAGAGGGTAAGGACATGTTTAAACAGATAGGAAATCATTAGCCAAGGTAAGCAGAGAGGCCTTGATCCCAGGAAATAGAAGAGGACAGGCCAATGGCAGAAGGACACCTGGAAACCCATGTAGGTGAACCAAAGCATAGAACTGCCCATCTTGCTGACTGGCTTGATTGGACCACAAGCAGAAGCAGGGTGCCGGGGCCAAGCAGGTGGATGTAGTAACAGGGTGGATTTCATGGCTCAGAACCCACCAGTGCAACATTGGGCCCCATTTTCTGTACTGAGAAAAAGCCCAGGGGGGGGGCGGGGGAGGAGAGCAGTGGGCTGAAGGAACAAGACCGAGCTGCACAGGCATTGAGCTGGGAAAAAACTCACTTTCAGATCAACACATTGTACTTACTGGCCTTACAGGGAAAATAGTATTGACTTGGGATCCTACAACTTCCACCACAAATGGGTCCTAGAATAAAAGCCTTTATCAACCTCAGAGTTAACTGGGGAATACATCAAGAAAAAGAGGAACAATTTCTTATAAAGCTTTTTAACAACAATGAGAAGAACATACAGCAGTTCAAGGAATTTAAGGAAAATATCACACAGGAAATAGCAACACTGAAAAAAAATCAAGCCAAATTTTTAGAAATGAAGGACAATGGAGCAAATTAAAAATTCAGTGGAAGGCCTCCACAATAAAATGAATGAGGCATAAGAAAGTCTCAGAATTGGAAGATATTTCCTTCAGCAATGGGGGAAAAACTAAAAACCTGGAAGAGGAGCTGAGTCAAGCTAAGAATAGTATTCAAGAATTAAGGGACACTATTGAAAAGCCAAATATGAGTTAAGGGAGTTCCATAAGGCACAGAAAGTGGGTTTAAAAAATGTATTCAGTAAAATAATAAAGAAAAGCTTCACTAATTTGGAGGAAAAAAATGGTAAACAAAATCCAGGACTTCCAACAGGGCTGACGAAAAGCGGTCTCTACCACAACACACAATTAAGCTCCCTTCAGTTGAACACAGGAAAAAGAATAAGCCCATGAAAAAGTCAAGTTATAAAGGAACCCTAATAGACTCACGGCTGACTGCTCACTGAAAACTCTATAAGCCAGAAGAGAGTGACATATTCCAGATTCTAAAAGGAAAAAAAAAAAAATTGTCAGCACAGAATAACTTACCCAACAAAGCTTTCCTTCATCTTCAAAAATGAAATGAAATTCTTCCACAGTAAAGAGAAAAGCTCAAAAAATTTGCCTCTTCCAGATCTGCCCTACAAATGATGCTTAAAGATATTCTCTTCACAGAGAAAAGAACTAGCAACTACTAAAACCAAAGGCAAACTTGAAGAACATCCCAATAAAACAAAACAAACAAAAAAAGTAGACTAAATCAAACAATGAACAATCCATTGCTAAAATGACAGGACCAAAGTACTACCTATCAGTATTATCCCTAAATGTAAGTGGCTTAAACTCATCAATCAAATGTCATCGGTTAGTGGACTGGATCAAAAAATAAAACCCATCTATCTGTTGACTACCAGAAACACATTTCACCAAGATACGCAGAAACTTAAAGTGAAAAGATGGAAAAGAAAAATGAGCTGGTATAGTCAGTCTTCTGTCAGATAATGCAGACTTTGAAGCAAAAAATATTGAAAGAAATGAAAAAGGACACCACATAATGATCAAAGGAGCCATTTAGCTGAAGAGAGATCCCCTTACTAGTCTGTTATGTTTTCTTTTTCATTTCTAATTTTACTTGGTTTTTCTCTTTTGTTTATTTTTTCTAGTCAGGTTGTTTGTTTTACTTAACTTCTCTAAAAATGGTTCTTTCTTGTTGCAATTTGTAGGATCATTTTCGTCAAGAAGCTTTTTTTTTTAATTTTATTTTTCATTTCTTCAGCAACACATTGATCATTCAGTAGCATGTTATTTAACTTCACGTTGTTGTTAATTTTCTATTTTTCTTCCTATTGTTGATTTTGTTTTATAGTTTTTCATTTAAGGAGATGTATAGTATAGATGTATAGTAACTGTGTAATAGAGATTATCATATCCAGATGTGAGGATACAATGCAGTATGAATCTCTACTTCCAAATCAAAGATGGACTCCCAAAGAAACTGTTAAATATATCTTTACTCTCTGCCATTGTCCATACCTACAATATCAGGACAACCTTAGATAGCAGAATGATGGACTTATGACTATTTATGAAGCAATAAACAATTGTAATAGTAGAAGAGAAATCAGAGGGAGGAGAGGAAAATGGGCAAGAAGGAAAGGGAAATCCCACAGCCTATGGAACTGAAGCATAAAATAATAAAATAAAGTTTTAAAGGCAAAACAAAAACAAAATCTGGAAAGAAGAAAAAGAAACAAAGAAAGTAGGCATTCAATCACTGGATAGATGAAACTAATATAATCAATTCAGAAATAAACCTATGGCAGATCACAAGTGTACAGACCTCCGATCTTGGATGTAGTCTGTGACACTCGCAGGGAGAAAATGATAATCTCATGAGAAGATAGTGTCGCTAGAAGCAGAAGAATTCTCTTATCATTTCATGCACAACTCTGACCGCACGAAGGCACTGAACAGGTACTAACATCTGATTCTAATATTTCATTAAGGCCTCTCCAGCCTTGAAGTCAGCAAATGTTTGTGTCAATACACTGAGGCAGTTACCATTTACATCTGTTCATCCCTGTGATCTTGAAATATTTTCCTTTCATATTTAGTGATATCATATAATATTTGGTCTTACAATTAATGCAAAACAACTCTATAAGACACGATGGTCATGTTTTTTAGGGAGATGTTTTATCTGAAAATGATTGCTGCTCTTCTCCCATTACATTATAAAACCAACACTTTAGAACTTGCACCGGGTGCATCACCAAGTATTAAAAGCAAGGTTTCAGGGCTGTTTAAGCATCTGCACCATCAACCTACAGTAAAATGTATTGGACTACATGCCAAGCTTCTAGATATACCACTGTGGGTAGAATCAGAAAGATTTAGTGAGGAAAGAGAATAGGAAGTAAGAAAAAAGATAAAGATAATCCGTAAAAATCATCTTTCTGATCAACCTCAGAATTCATGAAAGTTGCTCATTCTTTTTTTTAATTTTATTTTTATGATGTTTAAATAGTTGATCATGATAAGAGGGGACCAGGATAAGGGGAAAGTGAACAAGACCATTGTTTATACATTTTCTTTTTCTTCTTCCTGTATCTGGGAGTCGGGGGAACAAGCAAAGAAACCTCGCACAACCTTTCAACCACCTCATGACCTGGGGATGGGAAACAGCCAACAAATGTCATCCCAGGGTCCCCATTGTGGAGCATGTTCTGAGAGTTCTGCTTATGTGGTTTCTACAGTTCTGAGATGCTGTTGTATTGCTGTTCCAAGGATGAGGAAATCCTTCCAGGGTCGATTAGCTGACATAGTCCACCTGCAAGTCTCCATTCACCCACAAGTTGGCTGCTAACCTTCACTGGGGTAATTCATCAATTTGTTCTGCTCTCTTTCCTCTACAAACCAACGGACGCTTCAACCCAGTCCAGCCCTGCTCACCACACGCTCATCCGTCATGTACACCAGGGGGAGCCTGTGAAGCCCAGGCAGAGCGGCTCCTAATAACCCCCACTGGACTGGCCCCCAGCTCTGGTTCCTGTGCATGTCAATTTAGACCATGGACTGGTCCAGTCTGTCCAACTTCCCATGCAAATCTCGTGTACATCCTTGGATGTTGAAGCCTAACTCAACCTGACCAACTACTCCCTCCAGCACACACTCATGCCAGTGGGTGCCACCACCTGTCCAGCCAGCCCCCCCCCCCCAGTGCTGGTTCTCATGCTCAGTGGTAAGAGTTATAGTCCATCAGAGAGGCACCCACGGTCTCTGCACTGGACCCTCTCCCTGCCTGGGATCTGACACTCTTCAGATGGTTCTGCAGTTTAGCTCAACAAGACTTTCCCGCAGTTCCGGCATTTGCCTACTGATGCTGCACCAAAGCCCAACCAGTCTGTCCTTACACCAGCTCATGCCTGTATCAATGGGTATAGTCTGTTTAGCCCAGCCTGGCTCTCCTCCTAACCCAGTTTATATGTAGGCCAACAGGTATTGTATTCCTGCCCAGCCTTGTCTGTCCCCTGCCCCAGCCCTCATGTTCACCAGTAGGAGCAATGGCCCAGCAGGGGAGTCCCCAATAATACCTACCAGGCTCACAGACATCCCCCTATCTCACATGAGCTGGTGGGTGCTGCATCCTAGTCTGGCATGACTGATCTCACCTCAGCATTTGCCGGTGGGTGCTGTAGCCTGGCCCAACCAGTCTGCTCCCATTGCAGCTTGTGCTGGCATGTGCTACTGCCCAACTCAGCACAGTTAGCCCTCGGCCCCAGTCCTAATGTGAACTGGCTGGTGCTGCAGGTTTACCCAGCCTGTCCTGCCCATCCTTGTTCTCAGATCTACCAGTGGATGTTATGAACTGGCCCAGCCTAGCACATCCTCAGACCTGACCCACACATATGCTGGCATGTACTATAACCTGGCCTGATCTGAGCTGCTCTCTGTCTTGGTTATTGTGCTTACCTTAAGGGACTGTGCACTGATAAAGGAGTTGCTTAAGTTCCTCCATGAGCCCCAGTGGCAGATCTCATGCACACCTGTGGGTCCTTGCCCAGGCTGACTTAGTCTACCTCCTGTCTACCTCCAACTGTCCGACACCCAATCCGGTTTTTACTGTTGGGTGTTACAGCACAGTCACACCCGGTCTATGCCCTACTGCAGCTGTCACATGACCCAGAAGGAGCCGAGTCCTCATCCAGCCCATCCTATACCCATGCTGGCTCTCAGAAGCACCAGTGGATGCTGGAGTCTGGCTCAGTCTGGCACATCCCAGACAGTCCACACTCATGTCAAGGGACACTGCAGCCATGTCCAGCCCAGATAGCCACCCCATTCCAGGTCATGTGCTCACCAGCAAGAACCACAACCTACCCAGGTGTGCCCTTAGCTCCCCAATCAGGACCAGTTTACAGCCACAGGTTTTGTGCATGCCAGTGGTAGTTCTGACCCAGCTCAGCATAATCCATCCCTCATCTTGACCTCTGCCATCAGATGCTGTTACCTGCCACCAGTCCCAACCCTAGCTGGTGAGTGCTACACTCTGGCCCTTGCAAATCCACTCCTATCCCTGACTCATACAAACTGATAAGTGTGATAGCCTAGCCCAGTATGACCCACATTCCAACCTGTCTCCTGCACTTGCCAGTGAGCTAAGCTTGTCCTGGCCCTGCCTTGTCCGCCCACTTCCAAAACCAACTCACACACTTGCTGATGGCTGAAGTGACTCTGCCCAATCTGACCAACATCAAGAACTGAATTACATGCTCACCAGCAGGAACTATGGCCCAACAGGGAATTTCCCATTCCCCTATCAGACCTATATCTCGCACATGCCAAAGGGTATTAGGCTCTTACTGGGCATAGACTACCCACTCCTATGTATTAGCAGTGGATGCTGTGGCCCAGCTTGCCCCACACAGTATTCTTGTATGTGCCTATATGTGCTGTGATCTGGACCAGGCCAACCTGTACCCCCCTGTACCCATGTGTATCAGAGGGTTCTATGGTAATGCCTAGCTCAGCCCATCACCTCCCCCACCTCCCAAGCAAACCGGCAGAAATTGCAAACCCACAAAGTGGGGTCCACACATCCACCACCACCCCCCACCAAATCTGCCCCCAGACTCACTTCTCTTATGTGCTGCTTTGTGTCATGGCTCAAAGCCTAACCTTTCCCATCCCCTGTTCTGACTCTTGTTGGAGGATACTGTGATCTAGCTCTGCCAGGTAGGAAAAGTTGCTAACTCTATTCAATCATTTTTATTTATTTGAGAAACAGAGATATTTTTTTTTAATTTACTGATTTATTCCCTAAATGCTCCTAAATCAGGAGCCTAGAGATTGATCCAGGTCTCCTATCATTTGCCACCTCTCTGGGTTCACATCAACAGGAACCTGGATGGGAAGTAGACTTGGGATTTCAATTAAAGCACTCCAATTAGAATACGGGTATCCCAAGTAGAAATGAAATAACTGTGCCACAACACTTGACTTGCAGTTCTTGCCACATATTTGAGGGTACCTTATAAAATCAATGGAGATGCAGCATTGTGGCATAATGGATAAAATCATCGCCTGCAATGACAGCATTCCACATGTGTGCAGTTTGTGTCCTGGCTGCTCCTTGCTAATGGCCCAATTATCCACAAAAGAGATGAAGATGAAGTTCCTGGCTCCTGGCTTTGGCCTGCCCAGCGCTGGCCATTGCATTCACATAGGGAGTGAACCAATGGATGGGAGATTTCCTCCTGTTTCTCTCTGTAACACTTTTAAATAAATAAATAAATATTTAAAATAAAAGTAATTCATAGAAATGGCATTACAAAGTAAATTTATTTGGGGGCTAAAAGCTTTTAAATCCCATGCATATGTGGAATTTAAAAAATCTCATGGAAAATATATACTATGGAAAAATTATGCATGGATTTCAGAATTGAGAGCACCAAAATAAACATTTCTTAATTCTTTCTTTCCACAAATATTTTGAAATGTTCTCATATTGAAGCATTTATATAGGCTGTGCTAAGGTGATTAGTAATTTTTGTTCTCCAGATGGAAAAGGTCTTACTCAGAACAATTTGGTTACTGTCCAACAACAATGATAATATACAACACAAAGATAAAATCTGTAGGCTGTCTTGAAATGGCATCTCCAGAATTGATATCACTATGCCTAATTTTCATTTACTTTAGAAATGTAGTGTGAGTGGGCTGGCTGCGTTAGGGCAGATCAAGTTGCCACTCAAGATGCTGTATTCTATATTAGAGTGAGAGTTCGAATTTCAACTCTTCTACTTCTGATCCAGCTTCTTGCTAATGAGCACATCCCAATTTCTTTGAGTTGCCCAAGTTCTATGGCCTCAGCCACAGAACATGGATGGAGTGCCTGGCTCCTGGCTCCTGGCTTTGGCGTAACTCAGCACTAAGGATAATGGGCATTTGAGAAGTGAAATAGCAGATGAAAGATCTCTCTCCTCACTCACCCACTGACTGTGTAAGATAAATAAATGCATCTTTACAAAGGGAATGTAGCAGTGTTTATGGTATCTCCCTAAAACAGGTCAGTGTGTGACCTTAGGCAAATAACCTAGCTTCTCTGACCTTTACCTTTAAAATAAAAGAAGAACCCTAGGATTTCTTTTACCTCTAGGATTTTATGAATGAGAGATATAAATTTATTTTGATGCAACCACCAACGCACTGAAATTTTAATTCACAATTACTCTACTGTTTATGTTCTTACTACAGCTTTAAAAAACAAACAAACAAAAAAAGTAACATCAGGAAGCAATAAGTGGCTCAAGTGACTGGATTTCTGCCACCTCTGTGGATGACCAGGCTGGAGGTCTCAGCTCCAAATTTCAGTCTGCACCAGTCCTGACCATTAGGAGCATCTGGGCAGTTTATAACTACTCTATCTGCCTTTTTAAAAGAAAAAGAATAACTTAATAGATTTTATCCAAAGATGAGAAATTGCGAAATTATCCACAAATTTTATAACCATATTTTCTCAATGTTTTTTTATTTTTAGAATTTTTATGTTCATAATTCTAAACACATATGAGTTCACAAGATTTTTTAAGACTGATGACATACGGCCCTTACTGAAGTTTGAATATAACGTAATTTATGTACATCATGAACTTACAATATGCTGATGAGTCAGCTTTCCCTTGTCCTGTAGTTCTGCTCTCAGACACAAGGTCTGCCTTTTCAAAGAAATAAATAAGACAATATAAAATTCAGGCATTTTATCTCCTTTTTTTTTTTTTTTTTTTTTTTTACTGATTATATCCTTGGCTACTAATTGGGTGAGCTGGGTTCTTTACAAACAAGTAAGGGCTTTCCATCACACATAGCATAAAACCTATCCATTTGAGCATATTTGGGCACATTCCTTGGTCTGGGGCAGGACCCAAATATCTGTTTTTCATGGCCAGTAAGCGATTCAATGACTGGGAAAGACTGACAGGTAAAAAAACAACAACAACTTGATCTCCATGGTTTTTCTTCATGTTAATTTTTTTCAAAAGAGACAAATTTTCTATCCACTGGTTCACTGCCCAGTTGTCTACAATAGCTGGAGCTGTGCCAGGGTGAAGTCAGGAGCCAGAAATGCAATGCAGGGTTCCCACACGGTGGCAGATCCAAAGTACTTGAGACATCATCTGGTGCCTCCCAAACCAGAGAAGAGCCAGGACGAGGTCCACTTGGCCTGTAAATCACCAGACCAAATGTCCACCCCAGCTCGCCCTTGTTCTTTTCTAAGCACTCACTTTCCCCCACAATCTGCTTAGGGAAGAATGGTAGATTGGAACATTCCTTAGTGGGTTCTGGTTGCATGACAAATGTTCCAATTTTAGGTACTTCAGCACTTCTCTTGTCTCCCCCTACTAGCTTGGAAGCCGCCCTCAGAGCAGGTTCCTTGCCTCATCTATCTGCATCCTGCACAGGACCAACTACAATACTTCAGACCTAATTGTACGTAATCATGCTCGGATTAAAATAAAAGTGCATATAGGACATTTCTGCCTTAATGACTGTCAACTTCAATTGGTGATTAGAATTAGTAAATGCAGAAAATATTGAGCTACTTCCTATATAAAGTAAGTCAAATTTTAAACACCCATCACAGAAGGTCAGTTTTATTTAAAACAGACTAATGGATTTTCAAAAACAAAGTGAA
The DNA here is from genome assembly GCF_017591425.1 of Ochotona curzoniae. Classification (NCBI taxonomy): domain Eukaryota; kingdom Metazoa; phylum Chordata; class Mammalia; order Lagomorpha; family Ochotonidae; genus Ochotona; species Ochotona curzoniae. The sequence continues at coordinate 20,933,937 of NW_024464920.1, forward strand.
AGTTACCAGCTTTCAAGTATTCAGGCTATTTAATATTATTTGAAATAAAGTATAAAATTAAGGAACTTTTTGTTGTTGTTGTTCTTTTTGAAATAATTGCACAAATTCTTGCAAAGGCATGAATATTTTTAAAATGCTAATACTGCTTCCTGTATCATTCAGGCACCACAATGTTTCCAAATATAGAAAGCCACTTGATAAATATTCAACAAATGTCAAATATGTGCAAGTCATTCTGCGGGGTGGTAGGTACAGACACTATGGGAAGTTTTCAAGAACCCTACATCCTAGCACACAAGATAGCTAACTGGTTATTCTATTACATTTTAAATGAATGCTAATGAAAGAAAAGTACAGCGTGATTTGAATATACAACAGATGGACGCAATTTAATCAGAGGGCTAAGGAAGTAACACTTGAGCTGAACACTGAAGAATTAATAAAGCTTCTTTTTCCTATGAATAATTTTTCTTCATTTCTGGCTTGTAAAGAAAAACAAAATGTTTTACCATAATTTTTTATTGATCAGTCCAGCATGGTAGCCTAGCAGCTAAAATTCTCACTTTGTACACACTGGGATCCTATATGGGCACCAGAAGCCCTGTTTCCCAGAAGCCTTATTTCCCATCCAGCTCCTTGCTTGTGGCCTGGGAAAACAGTCAAGGACAGCCCAAAGCCTTGAGACCCTGTACCTACATAGGAGACCCAGAGGAAGTTCCTGGCTCCTGGTTTTGGATCAGTGCAGCTCTGGCCGTTGGGCTTCTTGGGGAGTGAATCAATGGATAGAAGATCTTCCTTTCTGTTTCTCCTCCTCTCTGTATATCTGACTTTATAATAAAAAAAATAAATATAAATAAATAAAATCAATAATTTTTGATTTAGTGGTTTTAGGACAAATTGAAAGTCCTAAACCCTTCCTCTTCTAAAACAAACAAAAAAACAAAAGACATTTTAACTGTGAGAAGTAAAGAGAGAAGCAGTGTAATGATGACTCTCGTAAGTAGTCCATTACCAGGTTCATTCTGCAATAGGAAATAATGAAGCATCAGGAGCAGCACTGTGAGATGTAACTAAGCTGACTGTGGTGAGGGCAGGGAAAAAGCAAGGGAAGGCATCATGTGCTCAAGGTGAAAGTGGTTCCATTTCCAGTTAGAAATACTAGGGGAGAAAAGAAGACAGGCTCAAGATATTGTCAAAGCTAAAGTCATCAGGGGTTGCTTGTCAACTAGACATGAGGGTGAAGGAGCAGAGAGAATAAAAATTGATCCCCATCCTCTGACTTGGACCAATGGGCAAATGCCTGCTGGTACACTTCCCATGAGAAAAACATTTAAAAAGAGGCTAGCCTTGAAGGGAAATGAAGTCATTTGAGTGATAAAAATAATTATTATATGGCAAAAGCTCAGTTCCCATCACTATTCTAGGCACAACTGACAGAAATAGACACATCTAGATCTCTATAGTAGTTTTTCAAACATTCATAGCTATATTATGAAACAGATTCTATACATTTCCTAGCACACTGATAAGGAAATGGTTGCTCAACCATACAGTTAGTGACGGAATTATTTAACCACTCTGTTGAGCAACCTACTTTCCTGACTCTGAGATGACAGACAGCATCTGAGCACAGTCATCAGCAAGCAGACTCATAGGTTTGGAATCAGTAGTATGCTCGCAGTTGAAAAAAAAAATGATTACTTGATTGAACAAAGGTTGTATTTCAAATTAAGAATGCTACTTTGGGTGTTCAGTCTAGCAGTTAAGATGCCCTTCATCCCATGTCGGAACTCCTGAGTTTGACACCTAGGTCCTGCTCCTAATTCCAGCTTCCTGCAAATGCAAACCCAAAGAAGCATCAGATGAGAGCTCAAGTAGCTGGATTCCTGACACTTACATGACAGACCCAGATCGATTCAGAGAACCTGGGTTCTCCCTGCCCAACCTCAGCCATCACAAATATCTGAGGAGTGCATGACTAGCAGGGAGTGTGTTCTTTTTGTGCATCTCAAATCTATTTAATGTAATTAAAAACCACCAAAATGATTAATAACATTATTTTATTTCAATTGAACCATACAGACCAAACACCCTTTCTCCAGAAAGCAAAATGTCAAAGAATACATTAATCTTGGGACCTTCCACAAAAGGTTTCATTTCTAATGACAGTGAAGACCTCATTACAACAGCTTTTTTCCTACAACAGTTCTTCCCCTTTGCATCTATGGTGTGGGGCTCAAATGAGCAGCAATTACCACCTTCCTTCCCTATGCTCTGTGCCCTTGGAGAAGCTGCTTTACCAGTGTAATATTCAATTTCCTCATATATTAAATAAACATTTTCTTCTTCAGAAAATTCCATTCCCATGCTTACTATAATGATTGAAAGATACAGTATTATACACAGGATCAAGAACTATATAATCCAATACTGTTCTATAGTATAAAATTTCTCTACCTGTTCTCTTGAGCAATATACAAGGCCATAATACCTTTTCTCACCTTAAATTTATTGAACTATAATACAAATTTCAAAAGAACATAGAGTGGAAGAGTGTAGAGGAAACAGTCTCCATTCAGCTTCTGTTTTTGGTCTACTTCCAAGAACCAAACATCAGAAGGGAGGATGCATGGGTGCATTGTTGGGGAGGGGTGAAAGGGTTGACAAGAAGGGAAACTTTGCAGATTGAGGTGTATAAGTATCTTGATTTGTATTCAAATATTCAGAGTACTTTGTATTCTTTATGTTTGAAAAAGAAAGAAAACTTAATATATATTCTACCCATTTGCCATCACAAAAGAACTTACAGTCATGTAGTCTGTACTAACTTGTACCATGCCATTTTACTCCAATTCTGTTGGTTAAATCAACCTCTGACATGGAAGAAGCAAGTAAGATTTGGTCAAAAGAGATAGCAAGAGATTCTGCAGGAACTTTAAGTGCTTCTAAAGCAAACAGTTGAATCACAGCAAGAGAAATTCACTTTTTTAACACTGGGGCTTTCCATTTAACCTTTCATTGAGTTTTTATTCACCAGTAATTCAGAACCAAAAAATTTTCACCAAGCTGTTATTGAAGTACTTTATCAATATAATGAATTCAACTCTATAGGAGTATAGAACAATTTCTACATGCCAAGGAGCTTACATGCCAAGAACGGAATTTAAACAAATTTTTAAAAGCTTGGTAATGGAAAATAACTTATTAATGTACTCACATTTTCTCCATTTCAAATGGGAAATACATGAAGGTAAAAGTGAAAGTAGAGGAACTGGAAAAACAAAAGTAGGAAAGGAATTATTCATCTTCGCATAACTTGGTTCCAGCCAGTCTGAGTCATTCTTCCTTTGTATAAACATTCTAGAGTTGTAAGAATGGCTCACACTCCCAAGACCAGTTTGAAGCAAAAAGAAGCTAATTGCTGTCAAATACTGAGCTTTTTTTCTGTTTTCCCCTAACGACTGAACACCAGGCAACAATGATTTTAGACAAATATTTTCTAGCAGTTTGAAGAACAACACGTTTTAAAAAGTTAAATAAATGTATAATAAGCCACAAGTGATTTAATTTTTAAAGTAATCAAACCTAGTGCCTAGTACCTAATTAAAAGTGCTGAGTTCTGGGACAAACTTTCAATTTCCACCTGGTGGAAAGGATTCCAGCATTCCAAGCCCTGGAGAAGCATCATCACTTAGCCCAAGAGGAAAGGAAACTGGCAGAAACCATGTGTGCAATTGACTTTATGGGGGGCTGACTTGATGAAGTACTCCCATTAACAAGGAAATAGCAGCAACAATAGCCACGCAGACTAAGACTAAGCGCAGACTCATTTCACTCACCAGTTCGTGCTCTGCCAGGCTCTTGGAACCAGACCACCCAACCTTCTGAAGGAGTGAGCACCCAAAGATTCTTGGGTTTGCCAAAGGAAAGATTACCCTGTACAGGGGGAAATGAGGACATTTCTATACTAGAAATAGAATTCTAGAAGTGGTTAATTTTACTGACAATTTTTAAATATTTTCTACTTCTGACTGGTAATGCTAGATACATTTCAAACGTTTCATAAACTTCTCATTTCCATTAAACTGTGCTGAGTAAAGCAGCCAGCTACAGTGACTTCTAGGTTTTGTCTATCGTGCCAGACATGGCTCTGTCCCGAATGCCTTATGAGGGATGTCAGGGTGTGGCTCACCCCTGAAGGGTTATAGTTCTAGGGCCCGTTTTTCTAAAGATCTGAGAGTTGTACAAGAAAAATACCCTTATATCCTTTCTACAGAAAAGGAAAAGAGCAATGGTGAATCACTTAAAATATCAAACAGTGTGTATAAATCACTCAGTACCTCATCCCAATTTTGCTGATGTAAAAATCCATTTCCATAGCAACAAGGATTAGAAATAGCAAGCTATGAGAAACATGGGGTTTGTTGGAGAGCACATGGAAGTTTTAGTTTGGTTTTCAGCCAAATCTTGAAAAAACAAATCTTTGACTAATACCTACATGCTATTTTTATCACTTTTGAGCAGTAGTATTTGAATGGTGGATTAAAGGGAAATTTTTTCTATCCTACTTACTCAGGATAATCAAAAAAGCATAAAATTATTTGGGGGAGCATAAAAAGCCTTGCTTTGGTTGTTCCCCTGATTTTCAATCCCTGCTTTGCCTGATGAATGACAAGAGACTGCTAACAATAATCCATCCTTATTTGCACATTTAATTGCAAGTTGGAAATAAGTTTTTATTCTTTTTAAAAATATAAATACATGTACTTGAAAAACAAAGCTACACAACGTGGGAGTGAGGGAGAGACCAGAGAGATCTTTTATCCACTGGCTCACTTCCACTGGTCACAATAGCAGGGGATAGGTCAGACCAAAGCCAGGAGTTAAGAGCTTCATTCAGGGTTCTCATATGTATGCACCTTCAGCTGCCTTCATGGGCACATCACCACAAAGCTGGATTGGGAGTGAAGCAGCTGGGATTCGAACCAGTGCTCTTATGGGATGTTGGTGTCACAGGCAGTGGCTTAATCTGTGGTGCCACAAAACCAGCCTTGATCCAGGATTTTAAATTTGAATTTTTCTCCAAGTGTGAAATCTCATGTTTCACTCACAAAAAAAAAAAAAAATATGTTAGATATGGAGAGTAGACTAATAAGGATGCTTTTGATCATTAAATGGATTACTGGAGTAAGCAAAGAATCTGCGGTCAGGAAGGCAGCATACTGTTAGACTACCACCCTTAGGGGTCCACATGCCTACCCAACCAGCTCCTCTGTGGAGGACTTCAGAAATGAACTTCCAGCCCTAACACCTCTGATGCAGCCTGTATAAGCCCAGCTCCCCCTGTAGCTTGCCCTTCTTCGGTTGTCATCTAGGTCCAAATTCACTCTTTACTGAATATTAACTCACTGGATTAAAAGAAAAGTGCAAGGGTCAGAATGGCCCTGCAGGATTCTGCATGGTGAGACTCCAATTTCCATTCTCATTGTCATGACTAACTTCCTACGATTAGATCCTGCTTTGGTGCTTTATAGGAACTCCAAGCCCCGATTAAAGCAATAACCAACCTACATATGGACTTCCAATGGGCTCAAGTCCACTTTCCTATCACAGAATCTTCAGAAGAATCCACCAGTATACTACCACTGTCTGCTCCAAGGAAGGCCATGAGTTTTATGGACCATTCAGAGGCCACAGGTGGGCTGACTATGCTCAACATCCATTTTAATTGATAATTTCAATGCCTGTAAGGAGTCTGACAATTCAATGACAGCTACCTGACGATCATTTTTGAGGAGCAGGGGTAAGTTGCCTAGAAACTTCCCCAGTTTTGGAGGTGTTCCACAGCATCTCCAAGTTTACAGCACACAGTCCTCATTAGTCACAGATTCAGCATGTGAGAATGTACATCCTGGCTACAATACTCTTGTACACCAGATATCAGTACTGCCCAATATCAGGATCACTCACAGGAACATGTGAAGTAGCACCTTCCCAGGTAGCTCTCTGCCTTCCAATTTCAACTCTCTTATTAGAAATAGATATTATCTTGGTAGATCTTTGCAATGTCAAGTTTTTAAATATTTTTGTGGTTTTTTTTTTTTTTTTTTTTGGTGATTTTGCTGTGTTGAATGACCTAGGGCAGCCAGCCATTTGTCAGTGCAGTGAGGATACGAGGACAGCAGTTAGGTCTCACTATTCCCTAATCCAGCTTGTAATTACTCTATAAACATAATTATTGCAAATACTGAGAATTGACTGCATCTTATCATTCTCATTTCAAATTTGGCCCTATTTCCTGCTACTGCTTTTTTTCTACAGGATTCTATGCTTTTATGTTGCTATTATATTGTCTAGTTCTTTGTAATATTTTTTGTAAATAATAAAATACTATCATCACTTACCATAATGATTTTTCAGGTAGTTGCTTCTCCAATCTTGGCAAATGGCCGGTGACCATTCTGGTGCTGGCATCCCATAGAGGTACCAGGTCATGACCCAGCTGTTCCATTTCCAGTCCTGCTCTCTGTTTATAGTAGGGAAATCAGTGGAGGAAGTCCTTATGAACCTGCACCCGTGTGGTATCTGGCTCCCAGCTACAGATCAGCTCAGCTCTGGCCACTGCAGCCATTTGAGGAGTAAACCACCATATGGAAGACCTTTTCTCTATCTCTCCTCTCTCTGTAAAATCTGACTTTCAAATAAAAATAAATAATTTTTAAAAAGAAATAGCATCTTTTGTCTTCCATTAAATATTTTCTATCCACTGTCACCTTGAACATGAAGCCAGGTACTCCCTTCACACTTATAGCCCATCTGCATCCTCCACACTCACTACAGGGCTTTCAGGATCACTGGATGACAGAATGCCTACAAGTGATTCATACTTGAGGAAAGTTGTACTCAGTCAGCTTTTCCTTCCTGAATTTTCTTGGTCAAGATCACAGAGCCATTCACTGAACAAAAATGAAACCCAAACAATCGGACCTTGGCATCTTTTCATTTCACTCTACACAATACTAACTATCCTGTCACTCAACACTTCTCTCTCTCATAAAGGACCTCAAAGTCAACTGCTTCAGTGAACTGCACCATTCATTAGGGTTCCAGGATTTTTTCCACACCTAGCACTAGGGACTATCTTCTCAAAATCTTCTGACCCATAGGGCAATTAAAATTCTTTTTCAAGCTTGTCCCAGTATGCCCTAGTTTGCTACTGTCAACATTTCTACAACATGGCGTAATTCAATAGCCAAGCTTTCCTTTCTAAACACGATTTTTCCAACTCTGTCTTATAAGTGACCTGACTGACTTTGTCTTTTTGTAGAATAAGTGGTCAGTGACAGTGTTCTTGAAGGAATAGTCTACTTTGTATACTTCTCTTCCTCTGCTTTCTCCTTTCCTCCACGGACGCCAGTTACCATGCCTACCCCTTCCCTCTCACAGGCTTACACTAATTTCCTACTCACAAAATCTAAACGTTGGCATTTGGGGAGTATTTTTCTTCTCCAGTTAGCAGTTGGTCATTTCATCAATATCCTTCTCTTAAACATTTTTCTGTCTCTATGAAATGTAGACACCTAGAATATAAACATAAAACATAAAATATAAAACTTTCCCCTCTCTGTCTTACAAAAGTAAATAATGTTTAAAATTTAATACAAGAAAATAGATTTTAATGTAACGTTACTTAATACTTGCCAAAATGGATAAAATCAAAAAGAAAAACAATATGTATCAATGAGAATGCAGAGAAGTTTCAACACTTACACATTGGTAATAGAGTTGTTAAATTATGCAGTCAGTTTGGAAAACAGTAATGGTAGTTAGTTCCTCAATTATTAAAGGTAAAATTATCATAAAATCCAGAAATTGCACTCTAAGATATATACCCAAGAGAAAAGAGCACATGTGCTCATACAAATATATTCATAGAACCATTATCTAAGATATAATAAAATGCTTAGTATCCATCAACTAATAAATAAGATTTAATATCTGTGCAATGTTATATAACTCAGCCATAAAAAGGAATAAAGTCATTATACATCCAATACTATGAGCGAACCCCAAAAGCATTATTCTAAGTGAAATAAATCAAGCACAGAAGATCACATCTTGTATGATTCCACTTCTGTAGGATATCTGGAAAATGAAAATCCACAGAAATACATGGAAAGTGTATTAAGGTTTCCCAAGGCCTCAAGAGAAGGGAATGCAAACCCACCGCTAAGCAGTGCCATTCTTGTTTGAAAAGGACCAGAATTTTATAAGTTGGATTGTGGTGATGGTTGTACAATTCTGTGAAGATACTGAAGATACTTAAAACCATTAAATATTGCATTTTAAAACAGTGAATGCTATCCTAAGCAAATTATACATTAATAATGCTGTTTCACTCAAGATTAATACTTAATTAACTAATTAAAGACCTTTCCAAATCAATAACTCTCCTTATAATTATATCCATAATTAATGTCAAAAAAGGAGAGTGATATGGTCCACGATAAGTACAAAAGTTGGAGTAACAGCCGAGAGAGCAGTGAAGGGACAGGTGCCTCATTAGCATAGTAATGCAAGAGAGGATAGTCAGGATGGTAAGGAGCCCTATCACTCAGCTCCTCACTATGTCAAAGTAAACCCTGTGGCAAAACATGTACTATTTCCCAATTTTCCAAAGGCAACTCCCTTTTAAAACAACATGCATATTTTGCCTTTTCTAAGTATTAGAAAGTCTCCATTACACAACTACTGCACATTCCCTTAAATGAAACGTCATGATATAAAATCAACAATAGAAAGAAAAATAGAAATTGACAATGCCATGAAATTAAATGACATGTTACTAGATATGACAGTCTCCATTACACAGCTACTATACATCCCCTTAAATGAAGAGCCACAAAACAAACTCAACATCAAGAAGAAAAAAGAAACAAACAACATCAAGAAGTTAAATGACATGCTATTAAATGACTAACGTGTAGCTGAAGAAATGAAAATCAAGAACCTTCTTGAAGAAAATGATGCCACTGCATGATCTACAAGTCATTGAATGATTTAATCAGAAGAAAGTGTTTTGAAGAGATGAAACCAACAGAAAACAAAACCCATGTGATATAGATTCCACTGATCTTTGTTGAAGTATGTCTCCTCCAGACAATAAACAGATGGGTTTTGTTTTTTAATCCAGTCTACTAATCTATGTTTGATTGAGCTTAAGCCATTTACATTCAGAGTTAAATATACATGAGTGGTACTTTGGTCCTGTCATTTTAGGAATGGGTCGTTCATTGGTTTAGTCTTCTGTTGTTATTTTACTGGGATGTTCTTCCTGTTTGCCTTTGTTTTGGGTAGGTGCTATTCCTCTTCTCTGTCAAGAGAATATTTGAACTGTCATTTGTAGGGCAGGTTTGGAAGAGGCAAATTCTTTTAGTTTTTCTGGAAAAGTAGGCTTTTAAAGGAATTTTTTAGCTTATTGTTAGATGAGGTACCACTATTAACATAAACATTTGTATTAACTTTGAAAAAAATTTCAACTGACATTTTTACAAATTATTCTAATAATATATTACTGATAATAAATTTCCTATGATTATTCAGAAAAATCACAATATTTATAAGATGTGCAGTACCAACAGGATCCTTTCTGGAAATATAATTTTTTTTCTACAAAGGATACATTTTTGAGTGCCCCGTCAATGTTTATGAACTCTGTCAGATACGATTTTTTTAAAATTTTTAATTAGATAAATTTAAAGCTTATCTATGGCCTAATAAAAGATAACTTTGTAAATCATTGTCGTTCACACTGATTCTTGATAGCCTTCTCCTAGATCTTAGAGTTCTCTTGGAATTTTTTTATGTCCTGTGTTAGTGTTCAATTTTTTTAAAATAATATGATTTTTTTAACAGATGTATTTTATTTTTATTGGAAAGGCATACAAGCTATACAAAGATATACAAAGAGGAGAGACAGAGAGGAAAGATCTTCCGTCCGATGATTCACTCCCCAGGCCACCACAATGGCTGGAGCTGAGCCAAACCAAAGCCAGGAGTCTTTTCCGGTCTCCCACGCAGGTGCAGGGTCCCAAAGCTTTGGGCCATCCTCAACTGCTTTCCCAGGCCACAGGCAGGGAGCTGGATAGGAAGCGGGGCTGCCGGGATTAGAATCGGTGCCCATATGGGATCTCTGGTGTGCAAGGCGAGGACCTTAACCACTGCGCTGGGCCCAATAATATGATTTTAAAAACAGATTGTGAATTATTTGAATAATCCTATTGCTGAATGCTGCCACTCAATTTTATTATCTGTCTTTGTGTTTATATTTATGATTGCGCTTTCAAAATGAATACTGCTTTAATAAACAATAACCACATTGAGAATCCACCTAATTCCAGTGAGAATGGCCTACATTCAGAACTCTATTAAAATACCTGCTGGCATATATGTGGGGAAAATGTACCCTCCTTCACTATTGGTGGGAATGTTGGCTAGTACAATCACTATGGAAATCAGTATGGAGCATGCTCAGACACTCAAAAATTGATCTGCCATAATAATCTGACTATTCCACATTAGGAATTTATCCAAATCAAGCAAACTTTGCACATAAGAAAGTGATCTGCTGTTCTATAATTATAGCAGCACAATCCAAAATAACAAGGAGATGTAACCCACCCAGATGCCCATCCAAAGAGGAATGATGAAACTGAGGTATAGTGAATATATAACAACAACAACAAAAAAAACCCTCACCAAAGTTATCTAGCAAATAAGCAACATATTCAAATCCAAGAATTCTGCTTCCAAGGCCTATATACCAAAGCTCTGAGCTATACGGTCCTATAGCTCATGTATCACTCATGATTCATCTGAAATTATTCAAATACTTATAACAACTGTCTCAAACTCTACATTTTAATGAAGTTGAAGGTAGAAATGCTAGATTGTGCCTTTAAAATTGCATTAGTCTTACTTCCAGGAGCAATTTTTCTACAACTTACTGACATTTCCCATAATACCCTGAAAGTAAAAACACCACCTATTTTTTTAAATGACCAGTTATTTGAGTTCTTTCTTGGATTAATAATGTCCAGTGACAGGCATGAACTGCAAAAGATAAGTAATCACTTGGAACACTTTCATCCCAATTCCAGAGTTCAAATCCATGCGCTTCCACTTCCAAACCAGCTTCCTACTAATGTGCATCTAGGAAACTTTATGTACTTGAGTCTCTGCCACCCAGATGGAAGATCCAGATGGTGTTCCACTCTCTGACTTCAGCCTGTTCCTGCCCTGGTTGTTGTGGGCATATGGCCAATGAACCAGTAGATATGAGATCTTTAATCCTCTGTCTCTCTGCCTTTTACATGAAAAATGAAAAGAAATAAAAATGTTAATATCCTCACAGTGTCCTTAGTATGCTATCTCAATTGTTCCAACTATAAAGGTTAAAATCAAAGATCTTTCAGAATCAATTATGAATAGTTCAATTTTAAAAGCAAACACCTAATAAATATATACTTTTACATAGGTCCATTGATTTGGAAGAGTATGTGGTGGCAAGTGAATTCAAAGTCATTACAATAAAGATTTGAAAAATCATTCAGTTAATGTCAATTGCATCAATCAAGACTACGCAAGGAAATGGAAACTACACTCAAACTAGGTAAACTGTTGAGAGCTTAACAGAGAGAGACTCTTCTGGGGGCAGATTATATGGCATTGAGGGTCCAACCAGTACTTGGAGTCCACATCCCATATTATAGGCCTAAAATTGACGGCTGCTATCTCCTTCCCATCTGGCTTCCTGCTGGGTGACAGCAGTTGGTGGTTCAAGTACTTGGGTCCATGTTATGCACGTAGGAGATGGAGATGGAGTTGCTGGCTCCTGGCTATGATCTGACATAGCTCCAGTTGCAGGCATTTGGAGAATGAGCTATTAAATGCAAGACACCTCTCTCTCTCTCTTTTTCAATAAATTTAGAAAATGAATAACAAAATATTCTTTCCTTCCAAAGGTGTACATGGGCCCAGAGAAATTATAAAAGGACAGTGCAGGACATAGGGCTCAATTAGAAGAAAAGACTTTTGCTCATTTTAAAGCCTAAGAGGTGTAGGAAAGGAAGCGTTACCATATATGAAGGATAGAGTCCTAGAGAGAGCGACATCATCAAAATCACAACCTGCAGCAGAGGAGCCAGACCACGAAACCCCTCACAGCGGGAACACACAGAATCCACTGCACTGTGTGCTCAATTCTCACCATCTAACTTGGCAAGTAAGAGGCAATTGGGCCTAGTCTGGTTCTTTTCCTAGCTTTGTCATTTATTAGCTGTCTTCCTTGAACCTCTCCAGATTATAATATGCTCATCCATATATCGAGACATTGGTAGTAGCTACAGTGTAAATCAATGAGCAAAATATCAGACAGCACAGGGGTCAGTGTGCACATGAAATTAGCTGTTTGGATGCAAAGTGAGGTAATACTTGGTTATAAGAAAAATGGGCCATTATTACAGTTGTTATCTTAGAAATTGTGGATTTTTAGTAACCTGGGCAAAATTACACAGACTAAGAGAGAAAACTAGAATTTCTTTTTTTTTTATGTTTTATATCTGTTTACCTGTATACAAATGTATATATATATATATATATATATACACACACACACATAAAGATATACGTTTGTAAACATACATCATTATAAATCTATACATGTTTTTTTTTTCAGTTGAGTTTCCTTCATTGCAAGCATATACCCAGCATAGAGTCTAGCATCTTATTGCCCAGATAAGTTCAGCAGCTTCTTGGGGAGACCATCTCTGGTCTGAGTGTAGAGCTAACAGAGTAAAGTCCCAGTCAGTTAAAAGCCCCAAGAGCAAACTAGAATTTCTAAACCCTGGCTTAACTCGTGGAGGTCTAAATGAAATTTTATTTGTATCAACTACTAATTGTCAACAGATTTTTCCTTCTTAGAAGGTCAAAATACGACAAGAAAACATTGTCTTCTAGATGAAGCTAAAGAAATGTTCTCAGACAACCAAGCTGTTTGAGTACAAATGGCAGTGGGGGAAGAGTAATCATTTATTGAAAAGAGGATAGGGAACAAAGATGAAAGGACATTTAGAGTTACAACAAAAGTGAATATTACAGGGCCCGGCGCGATAGCGTAGTGGTTAAGGTTCTCATTTTGAACACACCAGGATCCAATATGGGCACCAGTTCTAATCCCAGCCGCTCCACTTCCCATCCAGCTCCCTGCTTGTGGCCTGGGAAGGCAGTTGAGGATAGCCCAGAGCCTTGGGACCCTGTGCCCACGTGGGAGACCTGGAAAGAAATCCCTGGTTCCTGACTTCAGATCGGTGCAGAACCGAGTGAATCATGAGACGGAAGGTCTTCCTCTCTGTCTCTCCTTCTCCCTGTATATCTGACTTTGTAATAAAAGTAAATAAATCTTTTTTAAAAAAGTGAATATTATGGCAAGAAATCCCTTTCATTTACTATTTATTTACCCCTTCATAAAATGAGTAGTATTAAAACATATCACAATATGCAAAAAAATAATTATGGGATTGAGCATCAGACACAATCCAAGCTAATCCCAACAAGCTTATTGAAGGCATAACTGGAGTTTTTGCCAGTTATGGCTGCTTTGAGCCAGTATTTCAACATGTAAAAACTAATTAGTCACATTTTTAAATAACTCATGAAGTTTCTTATTCTCAGCAATTTTTGAATGAAATTAAATGTGGATATTACATTAATGCTTAAAAGATTAAAAGCAGCCAACCTTAGGGTGGTATGCTAAGTCTATGCCTTGCATTTGCTGGGATCCCATATCAGTGCCAGTTCATGTCTAAGCTACTCCACTTCTGATCCAGCTCCCTGCTTATGGACTGAGAAAGCAGTAGAGCATGGCACAAGTCCTTGAGCCCCTGCACTTATATGACAGAGCAGAAAAGCTACTGGTTCCGGGCTTTGGATCAGCTCAGCTCTGACCATTGTGACTATTTTGGGAGTGAAACGGCAGATGAAAGATCTCTCTTTATTTCTCCTTCTCTCTATAACTCTACCTTTTAAACAAATCGATAGATTATTTTTAAAAAGATGAAAAGTGAATTCATTTTAATCACATTTCCATGTTGTTTATATTAAAAAGTAATGTATCCAACTCCAAATGTTGGCTACCATTGTATTATATTACAATATGTTTATAGAACATTTATTTAGAAAATTGTTTACTGTTAAATATATTTAGTCTTTATATATATGCACATATCTATATATGCATATACTTTTTTAAAACAAAGAGTTCCATGGAAGAAAAACAAAACATAGATAATTTTGTTCTCTGCTTTCATATATCATGTCACAGTGGAAAGGAATGCTGGGGTAATTGTATGAGCCTCACTTGAAAAAATGGGTAGAAGGGTAGTTGGAGCATATGAGTAACAAGGTCAAAAAGTAAATCTAAGTCAGCCAAACACATAAAAAATGATTTGCAGCAATTTGCTTGCATATGTTCACATAACATTTCAGCTGGGTAATGCTAGACTTTAACTTATGCATAGCTGTGGGATAGAAGAATCTCTCAAAGAATGAAGAGAGACTTTATTCAAGAGTGTACAGTGGAAAATTAGTCCTCACAATGAGCTTCCTTTACAGAAAATCACTGGGTTAGTAGTATGTATTCCATCACACAGGGTCTTCCAGGGTTTGAGTCAGCTGGTACAAATGGGAATAACAATGAGACCATTGTGCCACAATAATTGCCTGCTGTGACACTAATTGAAGCAAAATCCCTCTGTTCAAGAAAAAAATTAAAAGGATGTTATTATAATACCTTTGACTACCATATGAATATCCTTGAACCATGTTTCAACCAGGACAAACAAAAACAACCACATTTGGAACGGCACAATTATGTACCAACTTCTAGTATGGGTGTCGACAGCAGCTGGATAAAGAAAAACAGATATCAAAGCATGCTTGCAAAGAATTTTGCTTGGAATAAGAGTCACTTTGGTAGTGAATTAAAATATGATGCTTTTTATTAATATAATAAATTTTGAAGCTGGAATGATTAAAAGCATGCTTCATATATAAAAAGTAAATTGTGGAAAAGTACATCAGATATGATCAGTAGAGATGCATGTTGCATTGTATATTCACACCTGGATATAACAGTCTCTATTACATAGTTGGTATAAATCCCCTTAAATGAAAAGCTATAAAACAAACTCAGCAACAGGAAAAAACAGATAATGAACAATACATGAGTTAAACAACATGTTACTGAATGACCAATGTGTCGCTGAGAAAACAAAAAAGAAAATTAAAAACCTTGTTGAAGCAAACAATCCTACTGTGTGACCTATGAGTCAGTGAGGAAATTAATAAGAAAAAAAATTTTCTCAATAAATGAAAATAAAAACAAAACTATCAAAACCCCTAAGATGTAGCACAAACAGTACTGACAGTTGTTGATGTTATATTTTGCATGAAGGTTGCCTTAAGTCAGAAAGAACATAAGGTATTTGTCTTTTGAGGATTGGTTTATTTCACTGAGCATAATGGTCTCTAGTTGGTTGCAGTGGGTATAATTTCATTCTTTTTAATGGCTGAGTAGTAGTCCATAAAGTAGATGTACCACTGTTTCTTTTCCACTTCTCTTTGGTTGGGTATATAGGTTGTTTCTATGTCTTTGATTTGTAGATTATACTGTTATAAATATAGGATTATAGATCCTTTCTCATATGCAGATTTCAGTTTTTTATATATCACAGAAGTGGGATAGCTGGATCATACTACAGATCAATTTTTAATTCTCTGAGCACTCTCCATACTCACTTCCATAATGGATATACTAGCCTACACTCCCAGCAACAGTGAAGGAGGGTGCCTCTCTCCCCACATCCGTGCCAGCAGATGTTAGCAGCATCTGAATGAAGACCTATCACACTGGAGTTATGTGGAACCTCAAGGTGGTCATCATTTTTATTTCCCTGAGAACTAGGGAGCCTTACTATTTTTATATGTCTGTTAGCTCTTTGAATTTGTTCTTTGGAGAAATGTCGGTTCATTTTCTTCACATATCTTCACAGGTTTGTTTCTGAAGCTCTTTGTAAATCCTAGATATTAGTCCCCTAGCAGTTGTGTAGTGTGCAAAGATTTTCATCCATTCTGTTGGGAGAAAGAAGAAAGAATGCTGGGCCATTGCTCCTGCTAGAGAGCATGAGAACTGGAGTGGGGACAGAGAAGGGTGAGCAGCCTTACAACACCTGTTGGCCTACATGTGAACTGGATTAGGGGGAGAGCCAGGCTGGGCTAAACCGACTATACCCATTGATACAGGCATCAGCTGGATAGACTATGGACAGACTGGTTGGGCTTTGTTGCAGCATCAGTAGGCAAATGCCGGAACTGCGGGAAAGTCTGGTTGAGCTAAACTGCAGAACCATCTGAAGAGTGTCAGATCCCAGGCAGGGAGAGGGTCCAGTGCAGAGACCGTGGGTACCTCTCTGATGGACTATAACTCTTACCACTGAGCATGAGAACCAGCACTGGGGGGGGGGGGGGGCTGGCTGGACAGGTGGTGGCACCCACTGGCATGAGTGTGTGCTGGAGGGAGTAGGTGGTCGGGTTGAGTTAGGCTTCAACATCCAAGGATGTACACGAGATTTGCATGGGAAGTTGGACAGACTGGACCAGTCCATGGTCTAAGCTGACATGCACAGGAACCAGAGCTGGGGGCCAGTCCAGTGGGGGTTATTAGGAGCCGCTCTGCCTGGGCTTCACAGGCTCCCCCTGGTGTACATGACGGATGAGCGTGTGGTGAGCAGGGCTGGACTAGGTCGAAGCATCCATTGGTTTGTAGAGGAAGGAGAGCAGAACAAATTGATCAACTACCCCAGTGAAGGTTAGCAGCCAACTTCTGGGTGAATGGAGACTTGCAGGTGGACTATGTCAGCCAATCGACCCTGAATGGATTTCCTCATCCTTGGAGCAGCAATACAACAGCATCTCAGAACTGTAGAAACCACATGAGCAGAACTCTCAGAACATGCTCCACAATGGGGACCCTAGGATGACAATGGTATGAGGAGGCTGGGTGAGGAAGAAGAAAAAGAAAACGTGCAAACAATGGTCTTGCTCACTTTCCCCTGGTCCTAGACCTTCCCACCTTGATCAAATAGGAAAAACATCATCAAAAACAAAACAAAACAAAAAGCCTTTAACCCAAGCTGGAAACGTTAGAGACTAGAAAGAGGGTAATCTTATAACAGAAGTGAAGTGAAGTGAAAGCTAAGTCAGTATGGGTCAGAAACAGAAGGAAAATTACTCAGAAGCTAAGAAGAGCAGAATTTTCCAGATATCCTTTTTATGTGTCACAATTATTCAATAACAATGTATTCAGCAAAAAAATAATTCTTTTTAAAGAAAGAATTGCTGGGGTAGAATATATAAGAATATTTTTTTTAAAGAATAGTGAAACAAATAGAAGAGACCCTAACCAATGACATAAAACATATTGCCAACTCCCAAAGTCTTTGTAGCAAAATTCCCAATGACTGATATATGAAGTCAATCAAGGTATACAACAACAAATAAATAAAAAAAGAAAATGTTGTATATGCACATAATGGGATGCTGTTCAGCTTTTAAAATAAAGTAAATCCTGTTGTTTATGATGGTATAGATGAACCTGAGGGATATTATGTTATGTAAAATAAGCCCAGCACGAAGTGACAAGCACGACATAATCTCACTTATATGTGAAATCTAAGAAAATTTAATCCACAGAAGTAAAACAGTCATTTCCAGGAAGTCAAGAGAAGTTGGGGAAAACTTGGTGAAAGCATTCAAAATTGCAGTTAGACAAGGTGAATCAATTCAAGAAATCTATTTTACAACACAGAAACTACAGTTAATAATAATGCATTGTGGTCTGAGAAATTGCTGAGTGTAGATTTTTAAGTATTTTCACCACAAAAAATAATCAGTACATAAAGTAATGCTTATATTATTTAGCTCGAAGCAGCATGCTGCCTAAAAAAAATATAATTTATCAACTAAAAATACAGAGATTCATATATATGTTGCTAACAAGTATTGAAATCCCAACTGTGCTGTGAACTGCAATCATATGTGTTTTTATGAACACCAACAACACTTTGCATCTCTAAGTTTTCTCATAATGACATATTATAAGTATTCTTAATAGTCCAGGAATTGAGAAAAGATAAATAGTTTAATTGATCTAGGCATAAATTTTCTTGTAATGTTAATGTAAAAGGAAAAATCATGATTTCAAATGATGGAAATCCAAAACAAATTAGCTTACCTACTTAGCACTCTGCTGGGGACTTCTGTATGAGCATTTATAATGCTCTGCTATTACTTCATTAGACTCTCACATTCATGGCATTATAAATTCCACAAATATAGTAACTCCGTCCAGTTTTGTGCCTAATATACTACTGATGTCCAATATATTATCTAGCACATTGCTGGTGCTCAATAAAATGATTATATATTTAATCAATTAGCCTTAAGTTTTGATAGGAAAAACTTTTTCAGTAGCTCCTTTGGCATTCCAAGATATAAGGAAGACTAGACCAAAATTAAAAGAATTTTCCCTTTTACAATTTTATTATGAAGGCAAGAGAAATTATAAGTAGAATGTAATATTTGTTTTCTAAACATTGTTTATATATATTGAGCCAGACGTTCTGCAAGTCTTATCCTCTATCTATCCTAATCAGGAAGTTATTCACGACAAAAATGGAAATGTATGTATCATGAGAATTCCAGACCACTGCTTAACATTCTCTAATTATATGCAGTATAATTGTCTGTTTGACAGCAGATGCTGTACGTTTCCTGGCACCAACATTTGTATTTATATATTACAGATTTGCCATAAAAACATCCCTTCACGTTAGCCCCTAAAGGGGTCATTATCTCTCCAGGGGCAGATGGAGATTTATATATAAAAATCCTCTTTGTAAAATTAAAGATGTTGGTCAATTCCATCCTTGGCAGCTGCCCAATTTGCATGATTGCATTTGCCTTTCTTAATTTCCCCTGAAGCTTCAAGTGAATTAGGTGTTCTTTGCATTTGCATTTTGAAGGGCTTAATTGTACTGTCTTAAAGCAGCTCTCCCAGCTGCAGCCTGAGACCAGACCAGTATTGCTGAACCTTCTGTGTGCTGGCAAATCATTTTGAGAATTTTCCAATCATAGGAAAGCCATTAGTATTCATGACTTCATATGAGGAAAATGTTTAGCACTTATGCACTGCCAGCTAGCTGCAATGAATGTTCCTGCTCAATAATAGTTAACAGCATGTTAGTTAAAGCTGCCTTAGAACGACATTACATGAAACAGAAAAGCAGAATGTAGGTAGGTTTTATTCCTCTTACATCTAGCAAGGATTCCTGACCTAACACCTTTCAATTTCTAATGTAAATAAAGTACAGGTCTGAAATGGAGAAGAATCTCTTATTCTTGAGGACCTGCTATGCCAATGGACATCTTCTGGCATAGGAACTAAATGTAATTCCTAAGATAGGACTGTCTGAGGCTGGTCACTGGAGTCATACCAAACAGACTTCAATCAACGTTTTCCTCACAAGCAGCCAATAAACCCACAGCCTCTTAGGTAGCCTAGAATAAGTTTCACACAATGATCCCACATTAGATGGCAGCTGACAATACCAGTTGCCATCAAGTTTAGGAGGTTTTCTTCATTCAGAAATCAGGATTAGTCAGTATTCCAAGCATTAGGAATATTGACGAGTGACAGTGATTTTAGGTACTAATGTAGAAGTAAAACATTAGTCAAATAATCACATGAATGAAAATATACTTACATTGTAACATATATGCTATGAAGAAATGCAACAGAATTTTATGAGTCTGACCCAATATGCAAGACTTAAGGAATAATTATCTGAAAAGATGAGATTAAAGTTGAAAACTGGAGTCTACTTAAGGGTTAACAAATTCAATGATGGGAGGAGAAATTTGTATTAAAGAAAACAGCTTTGGAGACTTTTGAAATCTATTAGAGAAAATAAAAAATCAGATTTTCTGGAAAGCAGGAATTGTGGGGGTGGAGTGAAGGAGAGTAAAGGTACAACGGAAACAGGTAGAAGCCAAATCATAGGAGTCTTTGAAGACTACGTTCCAGGGTCAGATAGGGATATTTAAGAAAAGGATTTACAAATGTCTAGGAGAGAAATCTTGAGAATAAGTGCTGATTGATAGGATTTAGACACATTGATCTTGAGAATTTTTAAAAACATATGACCAGAAATACTACATAGACAACTGAGTGTAAAGGTTAGAAACTCAGAGGTCGAGACTGGAAGCATAAAATTGGATAATTACCTAATTGATGACAACTGAGTCATAGATATCAAAAATACTATTTAGAAGAGAGAATGTGTGACACGCCTGATTTAGAATTCCTCCCAAGACATGATGCCCAGACTGAGAGCATGAGATAAGCAGGCAGCCCCTATGTGTCAGCTCTTTCAAAGCCCACATTAGCTGCAACAGCCTTCCCAGAGATCTCATTTTTTAAAAATTGATTTATTTATTTGAAAGGCAGAGTTAAAAGAAGAGAGAGACTGAGAGAGGGGAAAGAAAGATAGAATCTTTCATCTACTGGTTCACTCTACAAATGGTCATAACAGCCAGAACAGAACCAGGCTAAAGCTAGAAGCCAAAACAACACCTAACCTCCCATATGAGTAGCAGGGACTCAAGCATTTGTGCCACCTTCCCATGCACATTAGTAGAAAACTGGATAAAAAATGGAACAGCAGGTACACAAACTGGTACCCATATGGCATACTGTGCGGCATTTTAATTTGTTACACCACATCATCAGCCCCAGGGTATCTTTTCTTTCAGAGCATCCCACATCTCATGTTTAAGCACCACAGAAGCATGATGGTAGAGCCACCCAAATCTAACATGGATAAGCCCATGATTCAGAATACTTGACTCATTTGGCCAAAGCTTTGTTGTTCCCACATCAACATTCATCTCTTTTCAAAACATTTTTTCACCCACTCTCCATAGTTTATGAATGATAACAAACATCTTGTACCTCAAATTACTCCATCTTAATAACACCTGATCCAGGGAATCTAAGCAAAAACAGAGTACGAACAGAAAAATTAAAGAACTTAGAACCATACATAAATATGGGTTAATGTCCAAGATAACAAAGAAAGAACTTATGGAAAGTAAGAAGGAAAATCTAGATAGCATGATGTCTTGGGAGCCAAAATAAATGCAACATGTTTCCAAAAAGAGAGAGAGAGATTGAGCGAGTGAAAGAGAGAGAACACAAGCTAGGAATAAGAGAAAAAACTGGAAAATATTCATTAGATTTAAATTATAGAGGTCTTTAGTGACCTTAGCCAGTTGCTTTGGTGCATTGCTAGGAACAACTGCCAAACTGGAGAAGATTCAAGGACGGGTTAGAGGTAAGAATAAGGAACTCTCACCAAATAAGTTAACTTAAACCACTGAAAATGAGAAAGACAGTGTTAAAAGAAGAATGTGGGAGTCAAGAAAAGGTTGTTTGAAGATGGAAGAGACATGAACTGTTTATATATAATGGGAATCAATCCAATTGAGAAGGATTTGTTGAAAAATAGCAGAGTGTGGATGGGCTGGGGGAAGGAATTGATAATATATTATGGTTAGTGATATGTTTAGAAGAAATGAGAGAATGGAATCTAAAGTACAGGTGCAAAAATTTGGCCTTGAATGAGGGGGGAGGGGAACTTGCTATAATTTAAAAAAAAATAAGCAGAAAAGAGAAGAACATAAGCACAGATGGAAGCTTTGGTAGCAGAAAGCCGAGGGAGTTCCCATCTGATGCCTTCTATTTTCTTCAAGAAGTGGGAGGCAAAGTCATCTGCTGACAATGAGGAGGAGTCAAGAAATGTTGAGGTTTGAATAGAATATAAAATACTTACATCAATTTTTGCAGGGAAAGGAAAAGAACTTACTAGCAGAACATGAAGGAATTAGCAAGCTAAATAGGTGCACTGTTTAGCACCAATCTGTCCTGCTGAGGGGCTTTTGGTGTCAGTGTCAGGCTACTCAGGTGTAGGCACAGAAGGGCATTTGGATGCTGAATGCACTTGGGTGTTTGTCAGGCAAATGAAATGTTTAAATATTGAGACAGTTGGAGGACAAGAGGGTTGACAGTATTGGTCAGAAAGCTTTGAGTAATAGTTCATGAAGAACCCAAACTAGATCATGTTAATGTAAAGATGAACAAAAATGGAAAGGTAGGCACTGATGGGTGGGGAGAAAAGGAGGTCATGATGTCAGGGTACCTGTTTTCTCAGATTTGAGAATCTTGTTAACAGGTAGTTCAAATGTGGTGTAGAGAATTAAGAATCTTCACAAGATGTCAGAAAATGGTCATTTGAGGATCTGACTTTTTTTTTAAGATTTATTTTTATTATTCTTTTATTGGAAAGGCAGATATACAGAGAGGAGAGACAGAGAAGAAGATCTTCTCTCCCATGATTCACTCCCCAAGTGAGCGCAATGGCCGATGCTATGCCGATCCGAAGCCAGGAGCCTCTTCCGGGTCTCCCACGTGGGTGCAGGGTCCCAAAGCTTTGGGCCGTCCTCGACTGCTTTCCCAGGCCACAGGCAGGGAGCAGGAAGGGAAGCAGGGCTGCTGGGATAGAACCGGCGCCCATATGGGATCCCGGGCGTGCAAGGCGAGGACCCTAACCACTGTGCCACTGCGCAGGGCCCGAGGATCTGAATTTTAAGTAACAGAGCATTAGGGGCACAGTGCAGTGGCCTAGCGGCTAAAGTCCTCGCCTTGAAGGTGCCGGGTTCCCATATGGGCGCCAGTTCTAATACCATCAATTTTGCTTTCCGTCCCGCTCCTTGCTTGTGAGCTGGGAAAGCAGTTCAGGACGGCCCAAAGCTTTAGGACCCTGCACCTGTGTGGGAAACCCGGAGGAGGTTCCTGGTTCCTGGCTTCTGATCGGTGCTGCACTGGCCGTTGTGGCCACTTGGGGAGTGAATCATCGGATGGAAGATCTTCCTCTCTGTCTCTCCTCCTGTCTGTATATCTGATTTTGTAATAAAAATAAATAAATCTTTTTTAAAAAAGTAACAGAGCATTAGAGTTTCAAATAAAACTTAAGAGTAGTTTTGAAGTTGACAGGCAGGGACGGAAGGAGCAAGGGTTTTAGAGAGAGAGAACCACAACTCTTAATGAGTCACTAGAGCTAGTCTATCTGAATTTTGAACGGTAATAACTGGGATTAAGTTTACCCGAGAGAATTTCTGTCCCATCTACCTGAGCATGTCGAACTAAAGGAAATGTCTTACTGGTCTTGGTCAACTATACTATTGTTCCATCTTAGTAATAATTCACATTATTATAAGGAATACAGAAAAGCCAGCACTAACTTCTGATAGTAACTCTGCTGAAGTCATAATTTTTAAAAAAAAAACTTCTAAGACATCATAGAGTCCCAAAAGATAGGTTTGGTTGCTTCATAAAGTCATAACAAATTAGAGTTTTTCACTTTAACCATATGTGAAGAGTAGGGATAGAAATGGAAACAGTTAGCATTTTTAGATAAAAAGACTGCTTTGACTTAAGAAAACCTCAAGTCCAGATGAATTGCAAGTAACTGCCAAGAGGCCCTTGTTATGAGTCAAATCTCAAAACGTGTAACCTGACTCCCCGCTCCAGGGGAAGCAGAAAAAAATTTCTCTTTTAGGAGAAGATCAAATGCAACAATGAAATAGCGAAAAATGATTTATGAAAGATTTGTAATTCAATGCGATTTATTCCCATTCAGATTAAGGAAAAAAACAAGTTTATATCAAGCAAAGATTGTTTACAATTTTATGTTTTTAATTTAATTGTGCCCAATGCTTTACAGTCTTTAAATCTTGCCCCATATATTAACTCTTCCATGAAACAGTAGTAACTAATAACAGTAAATGCTTCCTGAAGAAAGAAGTGTAACATTTAGGCAAGAAATAAAAATGGAATAGAAAAGAAGCCTTAGGATCCTGTATCCGCATGGGAGACCTGGAAGAGGCTCCTGGCTCCTAGCCTCAGATCAGCTCAGCTCCAGCTGCTTGAGGAGTGAACCAGAGTACAGAGGATCTTCCTCTATATCTCCTTCTCTATATATATGTGCCTTCCAATAAAAAAAATCCTATAAATAAAATCTTTAGAAAGAGTACTTATAGTTTTATTGCATAACCTAATAAATGAGAAATAAAGTCACTGCTTCCACCTTGATCTACTCTCAAACACCTACTAGTAAATTCCAGCTTACTCTTGTAGACCTCTGTTTTTTCACAGAAGTCACTACTGAGTGTACACCTGGTACTCATACTTTCAGAAGTGTAAGGATGTATAAAACCAACTGCACATTGCTCTAGGAAGGAGTTGATTATCTAGATTCTTGCACATGTTAAACAAAAATCTAATTCTCGTAGCTACCCATTGAAATTTATGATGAAAATCTTACTAGTATCATAAAAGAGCTTGCTCTTTCTTCATTTAGAGGGATCTGACCTTGCAGAGGGAATATACTTTTTCAGTGATACGCTACTGACTTTGTAATGACATTGATTTCACAGTATCATCTGTCACAGTTTTTTTTTCTATGATATTGCTGAGGGAAAAAAAAATCTCACCATTTTAAGGGAAAAAAACTATGGGTTTGTAATAATAAAATGTAAAAAAAAAAAAAGCCTATGAGTTTGATAGATTCAAAACTTTCTACTCAAAAAGATTAGAGAAGTATTGCACAAAAAGACTATTTCTCTCTCCCTAATCAAAATAAGGACTATGTTTTTGTATATTTTACTTTTAACCTCTTAATAGCTATCTGATGCTTTAGCTCAGTGTGTACTCAAAATAGGAATAACAAATTAAAATATTTGCAGGGTTAGAAGATAAAGCAAAGGAATAAAATCAGTCCTGTCAAGTTTAAGAAAATACACAGTGGAAAGGGTCTGGCAGCTCACATGAGACATGACCCATAGAAGAGTCTTAGAGTTTATTTACCTCCAATGAGTCATCACACATAGAAACACAGGCCTTAAAAAAGGGGGAAAATCAAGAAAAAAGGTTATGAATTTTCAAGCTGAACTGCAAATCTGAATTTTTGTATCCTATCTCCTATATTTTCAACTTGGCAACATTCCAAACACTGAAAGTGTTTAATCAAGACTGTTTCATGAGTTCATAAATCACAGTGCTCTCTCTTTTCTAAACACTAAGCCATGATTGAAACACATAAAAAGATAAAATTGTTATAGCATTTTTCTGGGTACAGCATCAAGATAACAATCTCCGTGGACCAAAAACAGAATAGAAAGTCAATGTGATGAACAAGGCTCAGAGATCAGTGGCCAGAAAAGACACCGTACCTGAAGTGCAGCTGGGTTGATTTCCATAAACATGCAGGAGACTTGGAATACAAAACTCTCATCTGGAATCTATGGCTTATTAAGAGGTGTTGGGCTGAACAAGCAGGATAAAAGTCTTAAAACCAAGAATTGAGCCAGACTCTTCACTGCATAAATATGTCTTCACAGTAACTGTAGACATCTTATAGAAGTTACTCCACAAATCTTTGGAATAATTTTTTTTAACCAACTGAATCTTTATTCAACATCTATATTTTGAGCATCTACAATACATCAAACATCTTTCTAGGCTCTAAAGAAAAATGAGCAAACAAACAAAACTGTTACCCTATCGAGTTTACATATCACAATGAGGAAGAGAAACCAGAGTGGAAACATCACAAATGAATCACTGAATACATAATATGTCTGAAAGAAAGAGAGGAGGAGTGAAAGAGAGAGAGGGAGAGAGGGTGGGAGGGAGGGGGGAAGGAAGGAAGGAGGCAGGGAAGGAAGAAAAGAAATGACAAAAAGTAACACTAAGATGGAACTAGTGGCTGAGACACTCCTTGAAACTTCAGCATGCCACTGAGTACCTAGGTTTGTGTCCATCTCTGCATCCAATTCCATCTTTCCATTAATATGTATCCTGGGAGACAGCAGTTACCAAAGGACTACACTACTGAAATAATATGAAGAAAAAGCCGGGAGGAGAAGTTGAGGAGGAAGGAAGGGGAGGGGACAAATTCCTATCCATGGAAAATAATGGCAAGAATAAACAGAATTATTTAGGCTCAAATACCAAAATTAAATAATGATAATTCATGAATAGAAAAAGTAAACAGTAAAGTATTAATAAGTTAA
Source organism: Ochotona curzoniae (assembly GCF_017591425.1). Taxonomy (NCBI): domain Eukaryota; kingdom Metazoa; phylum Chordata; class Mammalia; order Lagomorpha; family Ochotonidae; genus Ochotona; species Ochotona curzoniae. Next base: position 20,960,244 of record NW_024464920.1, read on the forward strand.
ATTTGGCCACATATTTTTCAATATTTTCAGAAATACGTAAATCACATACATTAAATTTACTCAAACGTACTTAAGTGTTAGTGTACAACTCAGTAGTTTTTAATATATTCACAAAGTTATGTAACCATTAACTACCAGAACATTATGATCACTACCATAAGAAATCTCACCTCTCAGCCAGCATTGTGGTGCTTCAAATTAAGCCACTGCCTATAATGTCAGTATCCCATTGTGAGCTGGTTTGAGTCCCAGCAGTTCTACTTTCCATCCAGCTCTCTGCTAATGCACTTGGGAGCAGCAGATGATGGCTCACGTCCTTGGGCCATGTGAGAGACCCAGGTGGAGCTCCAGGCTCCTGACTTTGGCCTGGCAGAATTCTAGTCTGTCTAAGCACTTTGGAAGTGACCCATCAGAATCAATACATTCTCTCTCTCCCTTTCTCTCTCTCTCTCTCTGTCTTTCTCTCTCTCCTTTCCCCTCTTTCCCTCTGTCTCTCCTTCCTCCCCATCTCCCTATCCCATGTCCTTCCTCCTACCCCTCTCTCTCCCTCCCTCCTTCTATAGCTCTCTGACTCTGCCTTTTATATGAATAAGTCTTTTAAAAGAAAACATCACATCTATTGGCAGTCTGTTCAGCTCCCATTTCCAGCACCTTGGAAATTACTGTTCTACTTTCTATCTCTATGAATATACCCATTCTGGACATTTAACATGACTGGAATAATACAATAAAAGTGTTGTCCTTCAATTCTTTACTTTATTTATAAATATTTATAAATCTCTTTGATGTTATAATAGGTGGATTGTTTTCCTAACCTTCCCCTTTTGATGGTTTATTAGTGGCATATATAAATGCAATTGCTTTTGCATATCATTCTTGTATGCTGTGAGCTTACTAAATTTGCTTATCAGTTCTAACACTTCGTTGAAGCTTCTTCATGATTTCTACACACAGTAGCCTGTCACCTGTCTGTTTTGTCATATTCTTTCTGTTTCAAAGCTACATGTCTTCTTTTTTCTTGCTTAATTTACTGCCTAGAACCCACAGCCCAATGTGAAACAGTAGCAAGTCATATTCTGAAAACTTGTAATAACATACTGGTTTATTCAGTAAGTTAAAGCACATTCAATATAATAATTACAAGTAATATATATTTTTGAAGACATATTTTATTTATCTGGAAGGCAGAGTTACAGAAAGAGACAGGAAGAGAGAGAAATTTTCCATCTGCTGGATCATTTCCCAAATGGCTGCCACAGCTCACACTGGGTAAGGCTGAAACCCTGAGCCTGGAACTTCATATAGATCTCCCATGTGAGTGGAAGTGGACAAAAGACTTAGGCCATCTTCTGCTGTGTTCCCAAGTACATTAAGACAGGGCCAGATTCCAAGTGGAGTAGCCAGGATTCTGGCACTCACATGGAATGCCAGAATCATAGGCAGTGATTTAACCCACTGGGCCACAATGCCAGTCCCTAAAGTAATATATTGAATGATAAGCTTCAAATGATTATCCCAATATCTTTATGTGAGACACAGTCACATTAAGCTTCCTACATACCACATAATTTAATCACTTTACCTGCTGCCATCCCTGATACTACACACGAGGAAAGCAAACCAGATTTTATATGCCCATTCAACACATCACTAAGAGACAAAGTTGGAATTTAAACTCATCCATATTTTTCTAGAGTCCTAGCTCTTAACCATTGAGAATGCTGACTCACAGGCATAAAGTCATAACTGGGCAGCTAATGATGAAACTTGCAAAGTAGTCCTATAAATGCCAGGAGACAGACAAGAACACCAGCTATTACTACTTCAACTGAACAGGTAAGTTTGGTGCTACAGAGAAAGTGCAAACAATTTTTTAGTATGATTCTTGAAAAAGAAGAAACCCAAGTGAAATTATTTGCAGGACATACATTTGTCTACATATGAATTCAACAGGTTGTATAGCTAGACACTAGAATTTGTAGAATCAGCAAATTCACAGTTAGAAATTCTGCATGCAAATATCAGTGCCATATTTTTTTGTAAAAAAAAAATTATTTTTAATTGGAAAGTCAGATATGCAGAGAAGAGGTAAGACAGAGAGAAAGATCTTCCATCCGATGATTCACTCCCCAAGTGACCACAATGGCTGGTGCTACACCGATCAGAAGCCAGGAGCCAAGAACCTCCTCTGGGTCCCCCACATGGGTGCAGGATCCCAAGGTTTTGGGCCATCCTGAACTGCTTTCCCAGACCACAAGCAAGGAGCTGGATGGAAAGCAAAATTGATGGTATTAGAACTGGCGCCCATATGGGATCCTGGCACATTCAAGGCAATGCTTTAGCCACTAGGCCACGGCACCAGAACCTAGTTTCATATTCTTAAACAGCAGTAATAATGATATGTTGGATAATTCAGTAGAAAAATATTCCAATATTATATAATATCTAGGAATAAACCAAAAGCAAGATATACATGTGGGGATGAAGTATTTAACAGTAGAAAGGATACTGGTGGGACTAATTCGAGAAATTGAGAAAAGGAAATTTGGCTAGATTGAAATCTTAAACATGCACCTGAGCCAGGTGGAGTCATTTTGGCACTGGAAGACCTGTGCTGCAAGGTACTGACAAAATTAGTTTAGCAATCAGGGAAACATTATGTGAGAACAATCCATTTCATCCATTGAATTCATGAGACTAACAAGGCCAGAAAATATAGTGCTGGTACTCAGATGTAACAGCCATCTCATAAGAAAACATTCTCTAAGAGCAATGTACAGGCTTAAATATAAGCAAGATCAGTATTTCAGATAGTACTGTTTCTCCTGTACAGTAAAACTGACACACACACAAAAAAAATCCACTGGGCCCAGCACCGTGGCCTATTGGCTAAAATTGTTGCCTTGAATATGCCAGGATCCCATACGGGCACCGGTTCTAATCCCAGCAGCCCTGCTCCCCATCCAGCTCCCTGCTTGTGGCCTGGGAAAGCAGTTCAGGACAGCCCAAAGCCTTGGAATCCTGCACTGCGTGGGAGACCCAAAAGAGGTTTTTGGCTCCTGACTTTGGACTGGCTCAGCTCCAGCTGTTTCAGTCACTTAGGGAATGAATCATTGCATGGAAGATCTTCCTCTCTGTCTTACCTCCTCTCTGTATATCTGACTTTCCAATAAAAATAAATATTTTTAAAAATCTGATGTTTGAAAAGCACTGAGATTTTTGGTATTCTCAGTTTAAAAATGGCATGTTGATGGGATGGGGGCAGACCAGACCAGGCAGGGGTACAACACCTGTGAGCCTCATGTGAGCCAGATCAGGGAAGAACCAGGCTTGGTTGACTGTCCCTACTGCTGTAAGCATAAATCAGAATGGGTGAGAGTTGGTTGGGCTTTGCCACAGCATCAGCTGGCAGATGTTGGCATGGGGGCTAATTCTGTCAAGTTTCACTGCAGAACCACCAGGGAAATGTATGGTCCAGGAGTGGGCCCAGGAGGAAATAGTGGGCACCTCCCTCTTGAGTTATCACTCCCACTGGAGAGTATGAAAACCAGGATTGGGGCAGACCTGGCTGGCCTAAGACCTTGGGATCCTGCACCTGGGTGGGAGACCTGAAGGAAGCTCCTGGCTCCTGACTTTGGCTCAGACCAGCAGCAGCCATTGTGGTCACTTGGGGAATGAATCATTGGATGGAAGATCTTCCTCTCTGTCTTATCTCCTCTCTGTATATCTGACTTTCCAATAAAAATAAATAATTTTTTTTTAATTCTGCAGGCAAAAGATCTCTGTCTCTTCTCCTTTCTGTATACCTGACTTTCCATTTTAAAAAAAATTCTGTTCCAAGGCCATTTGTCAAACTGTTTGGTGCTCATATTTTTAATATGAGGTCAGATAACGGAATCTTGAGTCATTCAGTAGCCTGGTTCATGATCAGGTCTGTAAACTAATAAGCAATTCTAGCATTTTGAAAGAAAATATGCTTGTAACCACAGACAGAACAAAGTTATTTAAAAAATGAAACTTCAGCCCTGTTTCACCAAATTGTAATGACACCATGACAATAAGACACAATAGCTGCAATGACTAAATCACAAATTTAGTTCATTTTAACATCAATTTCTGGTGTCACCATAACATGAGTCTAAGTGACCAATTGGTCTACATTTGCTAAAAATAAACAAACAACCATGTTCATATTTTTCAACCTCTCTATAATATTTTCCTTCAGCAAATAGCTGATAGACAACCAGTGTACATCAAAAACCACACTTAAGTCCATGGAATTCAGCAGCGAGCAAAGCAGATGCAACACCTGCCATCTCAAGGTTTACATTCTTGTCTGAATCCACACTGTGACAAACTCCTCCTGGCTTTCCAAGACACCAGTCTCCATGGTTCTCCCCTGCTTTTCTCACCCTGCCTTCTTCCCTATCTCATTTTTCTTTGCTTTTCTTTTAAATCCTTGTTGTCTCCAACTTTCAGCTCTCCTCTATTCTCTACCAACAGTGTTTCAGAGAAATCTACATTACTCCCATTTTTTCTATTTCAGTTATAAAGCAAAATCATAGATAGAGCGAGAGAGAAACACTGGTGCCAAGCACTAGAGAGTCCTGTGATCCTCACTGCAATCATTTCAAATAGATATTATTAATTTATACATCTTGCAGATGAGGATGTTAAATTGCAAACTGATTAAGAAACTGCCATAACTAGAGTTTGAACCAGAGCAGAACATGACCTAAATAACTACACTAGGCATATTTCCCTGTCTTCAATATATCATGTATGTATGGATGCACAATGGATAAGATATAGAATCAACCCAGGTGTGCATCAACTGATGAGCAGATAAAGAAAGGGTAGCATATACAAATATATACACTATGGAATACTACTCAACCAAAACAAGGAATTAAATCCTATTGTTTCAACAAAATAAATGCAACTGGAAGCCATTATGCTTAGTGAAATAAGCCACCCTCAATGAAACAAGTATAATATATTCTCTCAGATATATAACAGCTAATTAGAATACAAAGAATGCATAGGAATGAAATATCTTTGGTGAAGTGATTATCATTTTTAGCTTTTGTTCATACTCCTTTGGAATCATGATCCTCCTACTTTTTATTTACTGAATATTATGGTTAGTGATGAATTAAGTCTGTGGCTATAGAGTGGATTAAAATTATGTTTTACAAAAACTAATGAAAGGAAAGAGGGAAGGATAGGTATTACTTTGGGATGGTAGAAAGCAAGGGAGGGGACCTGTCATGGTAGCCAGCAGCCAAAGTCCTCATCTTGCACGTGCCAGGACTCAGTATGGGTGCCAATTCTGATCCCCGAGGTCCTGATTTCCATCCAGCTTCTAGTTTGTGCCCTGGGAAAGCAGTCGAGGACAGCCCAAAGCCTTGGGACCCTGAACCCACATTTGAAACCCAGAAGAAGATTCAGGCTCCTGGCTTCAGATCAGCTCAGGTCCAGCCGCTGGGGGAGTGAACCAGCAGAATATGCTCTCTCTGTCTCTTCTCTCTGTATATCTGACTTTCCAATAAAAATAAATAAATCTTAAAAAAAGAAGAAGAAAAAACACAGAGGGAGGGAAGGGTGGCTATCTTCTTGGAAAGGTACCTAAGGATGTATGAAATTGGTTCTCTTCATATTGACAAAATTAATTAAAAAGCTGTATCTTCAAATAGAGCTTTCTCTTCTCAGTCTTATACTTTCTAATGACTACAAGACCTCTGTACCTGAACTTTATACATTAATAGCTTTCTCTGTGCTTTCTGTGGTCTGGGTATTTGTGTCTCCCCTCATCTTGAACTCCTAACTCCCAAGTTCATTCGAAAGTGAGACCTTTTGAAAGGCAATGAGTCATGAAGAGAGATTCCTCCTCAGTGCAGTTAGTGTTCTTAAAGAGTCCCCAAGTAGTTTCCTTCCCTACCCAACCACATGAAGACACAGCCCAAAGTCAAAATCCATGCGCTAGGAAACAGGTCCTTACCAGACAAGGAATCTGCCAATGCCTTAGCCTTGGATTTCCCAGCCTGCACAACTGTGGTTTATAATCTTCTCAGTGTATGGTATTTTGTTATAGCATTCCAAGAAGAAGATTAAGGCAGTGCTCAGTTCCCCAAATCCCTTCTCTTTCATGCTCTACAGTGTATGTTCAACATCCTCTTCTAATAACCTCATAACGGGTTTACCCACCCCAACAGCCTTCAAAGAGTAACCCAAAATACCCAGGATTTTTTTTTTTTACTTTCTCAGAAATTCACAAGGTTGAATTATTTTTACAATTACACTAAGATATTATTTACATTCTGAAATGTATTAACATTTTCAATAAAGGTGCAAAAAACAATGTCAACAAAACTGCCAAGCAAGTCTGCACAAATAGGGCATTAGCAACAAACCGTACTGGAATTCTATTGCGTTCTCCGCCACCATTTAGTCAAACTGCCTGCTTCTATTTTGCAAAGGCAGTTTCAATGTGGAGCATATTTGGGAGCCAGTATTGTGGTACAGTGGGTAAAGTCACTGCCTACAATGCAGGTATACCATATGGGCACCAGCTAAATCCCAGCTGCTCCACCTCTAATCCAGCTCCCTCACAGTGTGCCTAGGGAAGCAGTAGAAAAGAATCCAAGTGGACGCCTGCCTCTTATGTGAGAGATCTACATGGTATCCCAGGATCCAGGCTCAGCCTAACAGAGCTCCAGCCAAAGGCATCTGGGAAGTGAAGGTACAGATGGAAGATTTCTCAGTCTCTGTGTAATTCTGTCTTTCCAATACAAAAATGAATATATTTAATGCCATACAAAACTACTCACCCATTAAAAAAAAAAAAGAATCTGAAATCCTGTGTTTCCCAAGAAAATGGATTCACCTGATAAATATTGTGTCCAGGGAAATAAATCAGGCCCCCAGTTTTTTTCTCTTTTGATAGCTAATAAATAGAGAATAAAACAATTTTGGCATATATGATTAAAACTACATCTTTACAGCCCTGTTCATATTGTTTCTGAATAGCGATCCTGTACCTTATGCTTTTAGAATTCTTTATTTAGTGGAGCACTAATACTTTGGCTATAAGTAAATTAAAAGTACACTGCTGTGAAATTTAGAAGGAAGGAAAGAAGAAACAGAATGGAAGGGGTAAAAGAAGAATAAAGGAGGGAAGGAAATGAAATATTATTATCTCCTTATAATTGTACCTATGAACAACATTAAGTGTTTTTTAAATAATAAAAAGGTCAATAAAAATAATGTTTAATGAAGCAGTAAAAATAAATGTCAATGTTTGAAAACGTTGAGTCTTAAAGCACATTTGTTTATACCTAATTTTTTAAACATACAAAACAAAGAAGAAAGAGAACTGCTTCCCTCTTCATGTTAATATGCAGAGAACTGCTTCACTCTCCATATGGCTGCAATAGCTAGGGCTGGGGCGGGTCAAAGAGCCAGGAACTGGAGCCAAGTCTTCCACACAGGCGCAGGGACATAGCTACTTGAGCCATCACCTGCTGCCTTCCAGGGAATGCCTTATCAGGAAGCTTGAATTGGGAACACAGCCAGCAGATTTTAAAATAGTCTGTGAGACACTGTACAAAGTATACATTAAGCTATTCTGATATAATGAAACAACGCTCATTTTAAAAAGAAGAAAAAATTACACCATGCTGGAACTGTAAACTAAATTTTTCTCACTGACTCTAGGAAAAAAATGCTTATCCTAATTAGGATATCAGAAAAATTAGAATGTGGAATATCTTGTGTCTAAGTACCTGACACTGTGAATTAGTACTAATGGATTTTTCTGTTGAGGTCAATGGTAACATTGAAATATGCAGTTTTTAAAAAACTGCATGTTGGAATGTGCCAACATTAGAAGATCTATATAACAAAAGAAACAAATATTTTTGACTGATTGTGCTTAAAATCTTACATGATTAAAGACTCATTCAAAATGCAGGAAAGATCAACATGTTTGCAACATTGGAAAATACACAAATGGCTTTAGTCTATGCCATAGCTAAACTTTGTGAAATCACAATGAATTTCTATCAGTGAAGAATTTGCTTGGAGTATCTTCTATTTGGGGCTCCTCAGCTATCACCCTAATCCACTGCTCACAGTACAGCCTTTCAGGCCCCACCATGACACTTGGGGAACAAAGGCAAACAAAGCAAATGTGAAGCCTGTATTGATTAATGTGCTGTGAGTAACGAGCCAGGAATTCTGTGCCTTCTGCCAATGTCCATGAACCCACAGCAGGCTAATTTATTAGTTCTAAGGGAAGTAAATTCTCTGACTTTCATCATTCTTGGCAGACAATGAAGGATGAGACAATCTAACTAACTTAAGTGATTATGTGAGGCAATTCTGGATAACAGAGTCATATGATTAGCATACAGATATTCTAAGTTTGACTATTATCTGCAGGTAATGAGTAGACACTGAAGGTGTTTAACATAACGGAAGTGTTTCCTTAATAAAGCCAATCTGAGTAGTGTGTCAACTGCCAGCATAGAGCTAGAACAAGACTGCTTACCGTGAAGAAGGCATTGAAGAAAGAATTCTATTTAATTCTAGTAACAACTGAACATGATATTGATAATCATTAATATTTATATGCATACTAGGTCTTCAAAAAGTTGGGAAATTTATATTATGGGGTATTTTTGCACCAAAATAAATTTAGCTTTCGATTGCTTTGCCACAAACTTTCTGAAGTATCCTTGCATGTGTGTACACATATACACTCAAGTATAAACTCATATAGTACTTGCTTTACTATATGACTTTTCACTATAGATATTTACATTATCTTACTAAACAGACATAATAGTTACAAGGTAGATGCTATTTTTGTCGGTCTTAGTTTATGATGCATGGTAAAATGCTATAGACTTGGTGGCTTTAACATGAAATGTGTAATGCTTACAGATCTGAAGACTGAATTGTAAATTAACACATGGCAGATTGAGAGGTTAGAGGCAATACTCTGCCTGGTTTGCAAGCATCCATGTTCTCCTAGTATCCTTGCAAGACAGACACAATACCTCTGATGTTCCTCCTCTAGTGAGGACAGAAATGCCTCCACTGAGGTTCTACCCTCTAGGCCTCACTTAAACCTAATTATTTCCCAACATCCTCACCTTCATCCCACTGGGAGGGCTGGGGGCTGGGGCGTCAACAGATGAAATTTGGGCAAACAAAAATATGCCATCCACAATACCACCATTTTACAAATAGGGAAACAAAGCATCAGAAGATTAAGAAACTTGCTCAAGAACATCACAGGCCTCAAACAAAAACCTGGTAACAGGAAGATTTGACCCCAGCAAGTGTTTCCCCAAGTGATGGTTTTCTGCACAGCCATTAACCAAGGCTCCCTCTTAGGCAGGGTATATACTATGATTCCCCATCATAGTTGGCATAGCAGTATAATAAAATCAATTACCACTCTCAAGTTATATAGAGTGATTCTGAATTTAAAAGTTTGTTCAACTCCAGGTCAAAAATACACAGGGTAGGAGGCCATTTAGCCTGACAAAAGTTACTCCCTCACTGTACAAACCAATTCCTGCGAGCAATAAAGTGCTACAATAGTATAATCCAGGTCACTTGTCCATCCCTGTCTGGGGCCAGGATTGGGATGCATGCAGAGTCAGGAAACCATGACTCATAATCACTTCTACATGCGTATGCCTCTACATGGAGAAGAATAAGTAGTCAGAGGAGGACAATAGTCTTAGGTAAAAAATTAAAAAGATAAAAGATCTTGACAATATCTGACAGAAATCTTCAAATTGTTTAACACTCTACATTTGAAGCACAGTTTGTTATTCAGTATATAACTCAGTTTCAATGCTTTATTTATGCACCTCTTTAGCTCCCTCAATGAGAAAAAATAATCTCCTTGAGGAAAAGGATCAAATATATCTTTTCTGGACATTTCCATACTATTAAAAAATGGCCATTGGAAAAAAAGACAAAACCTCACCAACAATCCTGAACATATTATAAAAAGGCATAGTATAAACATGAAAAAAATTAGTTGATACCAGCAGTAGTTTCAGGGAAATCGTCATTGTTTGAAATTCTTCTCCTTTGATTCATAGTTGGCCAAAACGTTTTGCTCCCAAGGAGATAGCCCCACACCGTTTTGTCATCACAGCTCTAATACTTCACTGTCAGTAACAGCTCAGTGTCGCAAACTGCCCAACGCAACTAAATTAAATGCCTTTGCAGCTCTCACTCTATTATGGTACTAATACATTCCAGATTTTTTAATGTTTATATTAGACTCTAACCATTAAAATATTGTATATCATCTTTTTAAGCACTTAGTTAGATGTTTCCATATATCTCAGCTAATTCAATGAAGTTACCATTTACACACACACACAATGACTGAAGAAGCTTTGATCTAAAAAGATTTGTGAAGTCAAAGTTCCCAACCAGGACTATCTCACTTCCAATGTTGCCTTACGGCACTATTTAGATAGAAAATCACATTGTTACTGCACCCTGAGCCATTGAGTGGATAATATTTCCTTTGCAAAATACTGGTGTGCATTAGTCCAAGTATAAATATTCACCTCCTAACATAATGACACTTTCCCTTCCACACTTCAAGCATGGAATTTCCAAACATTCAAAATCATATTCACATTAAAGTACTTGTTTAGAAAAGTCCTCATCTTCAACACTTTTGGCTGTCAAGAACCAAGAGCAAATATGTGTCCGCCTGAATCAGAAATGATTTTCTAAAATTATCTCCAGGAACTAAAGCATAAGAAAGATTTGGGATGCCAAAATGAGTCTCTCTCTCTCTCTCTCTCTCTCTCTCTCTCTCTCTTTCTCTTTCTCTCCTCTCCCCTCCCCTCCCCTCCCCTCTCCTCTCTTCTCCTCTCCTCTCTTCTCTCTTTCTCTCTCTTTAAAGTTTGGCTTCCTCTTACAGAAGAGATATTTCCCCAAAATATTCTCACAACCTCATTAGAGGTAGAACTCAAACAAAGCCAGCATCAGCCAGAAAAACAAAAAGTTTACAATGTGAGAGCACTAGTTTGCAACCAGCTGCAGCCTGCACATATCAGATAGGTGTCAACACCTCTCCTTCCCATAGCACAGTTGGTACAGTAGTTATTCCAACAGGAAGAGCTGAGCGAAACAGCAAAATGGTGCCGATAACAATAATTGTGGGGAAAGAGTAGTGTGTTCTAAATGCAAAACTCGGTTTTCATTTGATTTTGATGATTAAGGACTCATGTAAGGTAAAACACATTTGTTGCCAAAAGGAAAGATCTCTCCCCTTTCTTAAGTTGAATATACATGTTATGAATCCAACAAGATTATATCACAGAGAAATTATTCCCTAACTTTTCCCTTGGCACATAAGGGTCTAAGGAGTTTAAAAGCACATTACAGGTGTTTTTGTTTCTCTATATATTTTTTTTCCTTCAAAAAATTTGAAAGTAACTAGCTGATGTTACGATTATACTTTGATCCTCTCAAGTAAGAAGAAACAAGCAAATAAAAGAAAATAAATGGTTGAAAAATGTATTATTTGATGAATTGGAGACAATTCACAAATGAAAAGGAAACATTGTGATATCTTAAATAAATGCACAAATATGTGGTCATATGTAATGAGTTTCATGGAGTCCTTACATAATTTTATCAAAATTTTCAACTCCATAGAACAGCATGTGGCTTATACACTATATGCAGACATGCAAGACGACTTCAGTTACGACTTCAGTTCATGGAAAGCAAAAACAAAAGATATTTACGGAAACTCTATTTTTGTCACCTTCACTAAGTTCAAGATGTTTTTAATAATGATGATACTAGTAATTTAGCCCTTCCTTAAAGAACTAAGGGTCTCAGAAATTTAGCCATGCTAACATAGTACTTTTACATAATTAAATGAACAAAAATGGTTCACTTTAAGATTTTTAAAAAATATTTATTTTTATTGGAAAGTCAGATATTCAGAGAGGAGGAGAGACAGAGAGGAAGATCCTCTATCCTGTGATTCACTCCCCAAGTGACCAAAATGGCCAGAGCTGTGCTTTTTCACCTATCAGATGAGCAAAAGCCCAAGTTTTACGGCAGACTGTCTTGAAAAGTGTTGAGAACAGGCACTCTCGTGTATGGCAAAGGGAACGGGTACTGGTAAAACCTCTTTGGAGGATGATTCAGCAGTGTTTATTGAAGCCATAAATATGCAAACTCTTTCATCTAGCAAAGATAAGTCTACAGATAATGTGTGGAATATGAAAGCATGTATATTCCATAGCCTTTTTAAATAGCAAACTACTGGACATAGTTTAAAATAACTCAGTAGCAGCTAGTATATCCATTTCACCTTGTTTACTTCACACAACTCCAAACACCAGTGAAAAAAGGGAAAACGAAGCTGCAGCCCGGGTTTATGCTTACTCTCAAAGCATTCCATTCGATTGACACTGCCTTTTATTCTCAGAAGTGTCCAATCCACACAACAAATAATTTAGTTGAAGCAATGGACTGAATGAGTGCCTCCAGAATTTGCCTCAGTCTTAACTCCAGATATAATGGTAAAAGAAGGTGAGGCCATTGGGAAGTAACTAGTTTGTAAGGACGGAGCCATCATGAATGACAATAATTCTCCTATGGAAAGGAGCCCAAAGAATTCTCACTGTGCTTTCTTCATGGGATAAGTCTGTACTTTGGAAGAAAGTTATAGAGTAAGTCTGTAGAATAAGGTTGTAGAATATGTCTGTATCTTGGGAGAAGGTAGTAGAATCTAACTGTGCTGGCTTCCTTCCAGCCTCCAGGCCTACAATAAATAAATATCTGTTGTTTATAAATCACTCATTATAGATTGACCTGCTAGCAGCCCAAGCTGACTATGCCCTACAGTCACTTCCTGGAAGTGAGGGAAATGACTGAGATGAGGCACAAAGCAAGAGGTATACGTACATGAAGTAAAAAAAAAAAGGCAAACGCAAGCTGTCAGTTCCTAAGCTGTTACTATTCAGTTCTCTTTCAGATGCAGTTGAGGATGTAAGCTCACATAGTAAATCACCGCACCAGACAGTAAGGATTCAAAGCCTGGTTGAACTCTAAGTATTTATAACTTATATGACCTCAGTCAATTTCTTAACTTCTTTCCATCTCACTTTTTCATCTATAAAACAGGGATACTAATCCCCATCTCAAAGTGATATTGCAGGGATTACATTAGATACAAAATATTAAGCATACCTTTATTATTACTGTGAATCATGGTGCTTCTGTGGGTACCACACCTAGACCTTAACAAAGATGATAGAAACTGAAAGCTTTAATCACTGACAGAAATCACAGTTAACAAGATTCAGTCATTCAACAATTGTTCACTGAGCTAACCTGCACTCTGGGAGACAGTAAATAATGGCTCAAACATTTGTGCTCCTGTAACTAAATAGAAGACCTGATTGGGTTCCTGGGCTCTGACTTTAATCTGACCCAACCCCAACCACTGCAGGTTTGGGGAGGAAGATGCTCTCACTCTCTTTTGCTCTATCTTACTCAAATCAATAAAAGATTAAATGATTGATATACACCAATTGACTAGTTCTGAATAACCAATGAGCACCTATGTGTGCTGTCACAGTCAAGAACAACTTGAACATTAGGATAGGCTCGGATACAAAACTGATTCTGCCACTTCCCACGCGCGACTTTGAACAACGCACCCACTCTTTGTTTGTCTTAACTTCTTGTAAACTTAAGTTTCTACCCATTGATTCTTTTTTCCTATTAATTCTTTATATCCAGAGTAGTAGTAGCTATATATTTCAAATGTAATTAGGAGAATTAAATGTAAGATATTTACCTTGTGCATGGCACAAAAAAAGTTTAACAAATATATACTACCATCAGTATGATTTCTCTGTATTTAAATAAAGAGTAATTTTCTTATTCATGCTGCATCTTCTCCTACTAATTAGTCTCTATGCAAATGAAGCAAAGAATAGTCTTTTTTAGAATATTGACTGTTTTTAAAATATTTTTAAAGATTTATTTATTTATTTGAAGATCAGAATTACACAGAGAGAGGGAGAGACAGAGAGAGATCTTTCATTTGCTGGTTCAGGCACCAGATTGCTGAAATAGTCAGTCTGGGCCATGCCAAAGCAAGAAGCAAGGAGCTTCTACCTGCTTTGTCAAGTGAGTGTAGAGACACAAGAACATGGACCATTTTCTGCTGTTTTCCCAGGCCATCAGCAGGGACTGGATCAGAAGTGAAGTAGCCAAGACAAGATTTGACGCCCAAAGTGGATGCTGGACGCCCAGACAGCAGCTCTGGTTGTTGCAGGATCCCCAAAATTATTCTTAAAAAACAATGACTTGGGATTTGTGTCTTGGCATAGTGGGTTAAACTGCCACCTGCAATGCCAGCATCCCATGTGGATGACAGCTTGAGACATGGCTGCTCTATTTCCTGTCCAGGTCCCTGCTAATCATCTGGGGAAACAGCGGACCCCTTCCACTCAAGTGGGAGACCCAGGTGAAGCTCTATTCTTGGTTTTGGCCTAACCACACATCAATCTTTGTAACCATTTAGGGAGAAAAACAATAGATGGAAAAACATCTTTTTCTCTTTCACTCTCTCTGGAACTCTTCCAAAATAAATAGATAAATCTTAACAAAACAAAAACCAAAACCAAAACATAATGACTTAGCGATGTTTCATATTGCCAGTGTACAAACTAACTCCTTTTCAGAAAGCCACATAGCTAAATCTTTGTCTGGATGATTTTCAGATGTCCAATGTAGGCTCCACTCTAGATAGGATTTCTTTTTCATAGTCCTACTCCAATGCCACTGCATGCTCATTGCTACATATTAATCGCTTTTCCATAAGATGAGGTCCCTGTTAGTATGAATGCATTTATAAAAAAACAACTTGGAACTGCATCTTTCTTCGGCACCTTGGTGAAGCACCAGAACTTGGCTAAATATCACCTCCCTTAGACTAAACCCAAAGAAAAGTTTTGCTGGATTATCTACACTTTTAGATGCTTGATTTATTATTTTATATTACTAATTTTGAAAACAAAAGCCACACACATTTGAAAACTCATTTTAATGAATGCTGACATACCTACTGAAGTGAATCTTAGCATTTTAATGTCTCATATTCTAATGGGGAAACAGCACATTTGAGAACCAAAAAGATTAACTGAAAACAGAACTCTATGGCAGGTATTTTTAGGAATCTTTGGTAGTGTTTTAATGTCAGCTTAAGATACAAAATAAAGTGTTTGTTTCTCACATTGCTAGGCAACATGTTGGGTTGGATTTGGTTTAGTCATTTAAAAACACAGTTCCATGATTATAATAACAATAAGACAGTATCATTTCTTTCTAAATGTATTATTAAAATATTTAAAACAGTTGGCCTTTCAGGAGGCCATTATTATGTAACAATTTTTATTGCTTTTCATATCCTAATCCAGTATCCTAGAACACTGTACCATATTCCTTTTTTAAAACAAGAAAGATTCATTAATTTTTATTTGAAAGACATATTTACAGAGAGAGAAGTGGAAATGTAGAGAAAGAAATCTTCCATCTATTGGTTTACTCCCCAAATGGCTGCAACAGCGAGAGCTAAACTGGTCCAAGATCAGGAGTTGGGAGCTTCTTCCAGGTCTCCCACATGGGTACAGGGACACAAAGACTTTGGCTATCTTTCTCTGCTTTTCTAAGCACATTAAAAGATGGAAGTGGAGCATCCAAGACTGGAACTGGAACCGATTTAGGACTCCCACACAGCAGGCTGAGTGTTAATGGCTCCAATCCCTAGGACTTTCACAGCATCAGAACAAAGTAATAAACTCAAGTGCACAGTGAAATATGTTTCCAGTATTTACTCGAAAGTTTGAGGTATTGCGCCAAAACTTCACAGTTACTAACATTTTCTTATGAGAAACTGACAGTAAT
This sequence comes from Ochotona curzoniae, assembly GCF_017591425.1. Lineage (NCBI taxonomy): Eukaryota > Metazoa > Chordata > Mammalia > Lagomorpha > Ochotonidae > Ochotona > Ochotona curzoniae. Next base: position 20,976,228 of record NW_024464920.1, read on the forward strand.
TGGTACCTTTTAAAGACAAAATAATCTGGAGCTGACACAGCCAGGTAAGTTGCCACAGCCATTTTCACCCTGATATGGCTGGTGGCCAGTTTGTGGGGACCTGGAGGTGTGGGCTTGCAAGGGGCTAGATGGATAGCACTGACAGGGGGCATTTGGGGACCCAGGGGCTCACATCAAGGCAGGCAGAGCAATCTCTGGGGTTTCTCCATGTGTTTGCTGCTGGGCATGGTGGGGGAGGGAAGGGAAGGATAGCTCCCTAGATTAGTGTGGTATGCTGAATCCTGAGCCTGGAGAACTTTGAATGGGCCCGGTAGTTAGATGCGTGGAGGGGTAAGGTCCCAGGCCGACACACATGGTAGGAGTTGGGGACCCTGGAGGATGGGTGAAGCTCCAAGTCAGCACACCACCCAGCTTCAGACAGCTGGGCTGGGGAACTGATGCACTCCTGTGCACAGGGACTGTGGATTGATTAGGGAAAGAGATAGGGGGATATGGGGATAGAGGACCACTGAGGGAGTGTATTGCAGGTGAGAAATGATTTATGAGGGACTCCCAATGACAAGGCCACTGTACTTGTAAGTAATCAACGGGGCTGAGACCAGGTGGTTTGGAGTGGATAGGCCAGAGGATCCTTATGGGTCAGACCGATGCACCAGTCCACATGGGAGACCAGAGCTGAGCTAGTTAGCATGAAGTACTGCTGACCACCACACATGGACCTACACTAAAGCTAGGGCTGGGGGACTACCTGGAAGGGTTAGTTCATAATACCTGCAAGTGAGTATTGGAACAGGGGAAGGGTAATGCTAGGCTGAGCCCTGAAACTAACCAGCACACAAGAGAACCAGGTCCAGTGGTAGGTTCTGTGGGGGATATTTGGGCCTACCCCTGTGGAACTGCAATTTCCATTGGTTTTCATAAGAGCTAGGGGGTAGTGATGGCTTAGCTGGATAGGTATGACCATGGAACCCTCTGACACTCATGGATGCTGGGGTTGGGAATAGGCCAGGCAGGTCCAGGATGCAGCACCCACAGGCACATCCAAGAATAAGGTGTGGAGTGGGCTGTCCACAACATCCACCAGCTCAAAGGCCAGGATAGAGAGGGCAGGGTATGCCAGGTATGACCTAGCACCCACTGGCAGATGTGGGCTATGGGTCTGGGAGTAAGCCTGGTGGGAGAACTTGGGAAACTCACCTGGTTGGCCATAGCTCCAGTTACCAAGCATGTGATTCACGCCTGTGTATTGGTCAGGCCGGGCAAGGTAGCTCCACCCATCGACAAGTGTCTGGGTTGGTTCTGGAGGTGGGTAGACTGGGCAGGGCTTAGCAAACCTTAGCCCACTGGCATGTGCAGGAGCCAGGTTAATGTGTGGATCATGCCAGACAAGGCTATCACACCTACTGCTTTGCATGAGCCTGACTGAGGGTTGGGAGCAGACTGAGCAGGGCCAGGTTACTGTACCTATCAGTGAGAGTTGGGACTGAGGGCAGGCCAGAACAGGTCAGGCTGCTGCATCTAATAGCAAAGCCAAAGATGGGGGAATGGGATAAGCCAAGCTGGGTGACAGCAACCACTGGCATGCACGAGATCTATGTCTGGGAACAAGCATGGTCAGGGAGTTAAGGGTATGCCCTGGTTGGTAAGCATGAGAGCCAGAATCGGGTCACTACCTGGGATGAACATGGCTGCAGCATATATCAGCAGTGTCCCTTGGCATGGGTGTGGACTGGGTCTGGGGTATGCCAGACTAAGCATCAACTGGTGCTCGTGAGAGCCAGGATGGTATAGGATGTGCTGGGCCAGGTCTCCTCCTCTGCTGAACCACACAAGAGCTGCATCTGAGCATGGACCAGGTGTGGCTGGGCTGTAACACCAACAGTAAGAACAAAAATGGGTGTGGGCTGGTTGGGTAAGGCCGCTGTTCCTGCCAGGACAGGAGGTGGACTAAGTCAGCTTGGGCCACAGACCCACAAGTGTGTACAAGATCTTCCACAGGGAAGAGACCTGATGGAGGAGCTAGGGAAACTCCTCTGCTATGACGCATCTGGTGAGAGCAAGAAACAAGGCTAGGAGCAGCCCAGACCATTCCACGTTACAATACCCCCTAGCATATGTGTGGGTCAGGTCTGGGGGCTGTCCAGGATGGGCCAGTCAATAGCACCCACTAGGAAATATGAGAACCAGGATGGGGTGAAGGACAGGCTGGGTCAGGCCACAACATCAGCCAATTCACATTAGGACCAGAACTGGGGCTGGCTGGACTGGACTAAGGTGCACCACCCACCAGCATGAACTGGAACTGGAGACAAGCCAGACAGGACCAGGCTATAGCACCCACCAGCCAATGCTGAGATTACTTGAGCCATGCCAGACTGGGCCACAGCATCCACCAGCACATGCGAGATCCAGGGCGGTGGGGGAAGGGGGAGTGTGAGCTCTGTAGGGGTGTTACGGGGCCTCCCCTGCTAGGCCAATGTTCCCACTGGTAAGCATGAGAGCTGAGACTAGGGGCAGATCAAGTCAAGCAAGGCTACAATACCTGTTGTCCTGCATGTAAACTAAGCTAGAGGGAGATCCAAGCTAGGCTAACCGACTGGACCCACTGGCACATGCATAAGCCAGAGTGGGTGTAGGTTGGTTGGGCTTTGCCACAGCAAATGCTGGGACTAAGGGCAAATCCTGTCAAGCTAGACTGCAGAACCACCCGAACAGTCCAAGATATGGGCCTTGGAGTGCACGCAGTATGGAAATTGTGGGCACCTCTCTAATGGGTTGCAACTCTCACTGCTGAGCATGAGAACCAGGGCTGGGGGTAGATCTAGCTATACAGGTGGTGATACCCACTGGCATGAATATGGGCTGGATAATGGGCTTGGTTGGGTACAAGAGCTGAATGGGATGTGAAACAGACTGACCAGTCTGCTGCAAATACTGGCAAACACAGGAACCAGGGCTGGGGGCAGGTCTACTAGGGGTCACTTGGACTAGACTGTAGCTCCCCCTGGTGTATGTGAAGACTGTGTAGTGGGCAGGGTTGGACTAGGTTTGCATAGGAGATGGGGCTGGAGATAGAACTGACCAAGCAAGTACAACTACCATTGTGTGCCTAGGCTGATATGGGGGATGGACAGAGCTAGACCCTGTACTAGAGAGTATACATAAAAGTAAGGTCTGGGATCACCTCCAACCACGAGGAGAATTGCAGGATCTGTGGTCTGCCGATGCAGTACACGTGTCAGAACTGGGCCTCATCAGTGGCTTAGATGGAGCAGTAGAAGGCATGCCCAGCTGTATACGGAGAATATGGCAGTCAACTGGGGCCTGCAGGGGACATCTGGTACCAGGACAGAGGAAGGAGAGCTGAACAAATTGATCAACTACCTCAAATGAGCATTGGCAGCAAATATCTGGGCAAATGGGGACTCAAAGGTGGACTATGTCAGCCTTGGATCTTGGAGGGATTTCCTTCTCTTGGAGTAGCAAGATTGACAGCATTTCAGAACAATCAAAAGTACCTAAGCAGAACCCTTGGAGCATGCTCCACAGCAGTAACCCTGGGATGACATCAGGTGGCTGTTAACCATCCCTGCGTGCTGAGGCAGTTGGGGGGTTGGGAATGGCTTCTCTCCTTGTCTCCCTCCTTTCCCCAGATACAGGAAAAAGAAAAAGAAAATATAGAGACAATAGATTCATCCATTTTCCTCTAACCCTCAACCCTTCTCACCCTAATCGACTATATAAATATCAACAAAAAAAAAATTTTTTTAACAAGTCAAATTAGTTGTCAGTGCCATACAAAATATTGAACCCAAAAGCACCAGGATAATAAACTGATGTGGGCCCAAAACACTGGCCTAGCAACTAAAGTCTTCACTTTGAATGTGCCAGATTCCCATATGGGCACCGGTTCTAATCCCAGCAGCTCCACTTCCCACCCAGCTCCCTGCCTGTGGCCTGGGAAGGCAGTCAAGGATGCCCCAAAGCCTTGGGACCCTGCACCTGCGTGGGAGAACCAGAGGAAGATCTTGTCTCCTGGCTTTGGATCAGCGCAGCACCGGCCATTGCGGTCTCTTAGAGAGAAAATCAATGCATGGAAGATTTTCCTCTCTGTCTCTCCTCCTCTCTGAATATCTGACTTTGCAATAAAAATAAAATAAATCTTTAAAAAATAAATAATAAAGTGACAAGTCAGGATTCTATTTCCAGTTTATCTGGTTCTGAAGTAAATTCTCTTCTATACTTGCCCCAACCTTCTCATTACCATTAAAGATTTTACCTCGTTTTTAAGTCATTCCTACTATAACCTCTATAGACTCACAGATTTTCAAACCTAAACATAACAGCCTGTCCAGCTTTTGCGTCATCTAATAAGATGAGTCACCTAATAAGATGACTCACTTTGGCCATTGGGCTTTGGCTAATGGACTTGAATCAGTTAAGTTTCAGTTCTATGCATTCATCCTATTTTACAGCAATCAATAATTTTCTGTGTCATGGTTTGATTTGATTTGCTTTTCTCACACCTACTATTGACATGTAACCTACTATTGCATTTAGAGAAATGTTCAGCCTGTGTAGAACAAAGAAAAGAAAACAGGTCAAAATATTTCACTTTACGGCTGGCATTGAGGTATAGTAGGTTAAGGAATCGCCTGCAGTGCTTTCATCCAATATGGATGCTGTTTTGAGGCCTAACTGCTCCATTTTAAATCCAACTCCATGCTGATGTGTGTGGAATAACAGGTGAGGATGGTCCAAGTCACTGGGCTTCCGCACCTTCGTGAGCTCAAAATGAAGCTGCCTCCTCGCTTCAGCCTAGCCAAGCCCTATTGTGGTCCTTTGGGGAGTGAACCAAAAAAGGAAGATCTCTCTCTGTCTCTCTTCTCTCTATAATTTGTGTATTAAATAGATCTCTAAAAATATATAAACTTGGCTTTTGAGTGCACAGCTCCTAGTCAAATTTTTCAAAGTAGCCAAGTAAAAAGCTCAATAGGCTATCAGTAGGATGGTGAAATAGGAGGTCCTGTGTTGATATCCCCCTACAACAGTAGTAATTTTGTATTCTTCTGTGGCTAAAAGTGCTTATTTGAACTTCATATTGGAGACTGAAAAGCCTTAACGGAGTCAAGACCAATGAAGTCAATTTTGATAACATAGACTCATGCCCAAAACAGACTCACTGACCATGACTCCAGATACAGAAAAGGAAATAGCTTCCACCCCCCTGTGGACTCTTCTAGCCCTACCAGTTCATGTCTAGTTGTCAGTTCCATCTGTCAGATCCATCTACAAGAGTAGCCATACCCACCCAAGACATCAGCCAAAGGTTTTTTGGGCTGTGGAACCAATTATGGATCCTAAACCGGTCCTGTAATTCACAAGTCTACAATCAGTCCTGCACATGTAAGAAACCATAAGGACACATGTGTTCATGCCTCCAAGAAAAGCCCCATCACCATGGATCTAACTGAACACCCTAAAGCAGCTCTGTGACCCAGTTCATGTCCACGCTCTTGCCACTGTCCACCAGGAACTCAGTAATGCCCATCTATGCCCCTGGTACAGTGAGCTTAACTACAGCTGTAGACTATTAAACAGTCCTGGGACCTAGTTCCATTTTCATCTTGCCATGGTCTAGGTGAGGTTCTTCTCAAGCAAGGTCCAGGACGGTGACAGGTTCAATGACTAATTACAGCTCTCTGACCTAACATACTTATGCGACCACAGTCCCAGAGACACTCTGCCTACTTAAAAATTAACTTAAGGATCCAGAAAAAGCCACATAAGTCTACAAATATAGTAATATTCCCACTTTGTACAGACTTAACTGTAGATCCAAAGTGGCTCTATGTCCTGGTTCCAGTCTTATTTAGCCATGGTCCCAAAGTAAGCCCTTTCTACTTTGGTAGATGGTAAAAATCATATCCATCTGTATCCCTGACGGCAGTCAGGCAAACCTGGGGCTTAACTGCAGCCCCAGCAACAGACACACAAGCTGATTTCAGCACTAAACAACTGGGACAGTGAAATCAGTCCTATTAATCTCAGGACCAGGAAAGATAAGGTCTTTACTCACAAAATGAGATATTCCCTTCTTTAAAAGTACAGACACTAGTACAACAATATGCAGATCATAAGCAATCAGCAAATTAATAAAAGCTACAATGACTAACTAATAGCAAAGAAATATAAATCCACCAAGTTTCCAGAGAAAGAGTTTGAAGTAATCATCTTAAGGAAGCTCCCTAAATTAGGAAAGAATACAAGCAGACGATGTCAGGAATACAATACATGAACAGAACAAGAAATTCAATTAAGAGGTAGAAATTACATTTAAAAACTAAAAAGGAACAGAACAGAAAACTGGAGCTGAATAATTCAATGAAGAGAAAGAAAAGTTGAACAGAGACAATAGCAGATGTGATCAGTCAGAGGGAAGAATTCTGTGAAGTCAAAGACAGATTAGCTGAAATTACACAGTCAGAAGAGAAAAAGAAAAAGGAAAGGAATGACAAAATCTATCGGATTTGTGGAACACAATTAAGAGAACAATGCATGCAAGATAGGAGTCTAAGCAAGTACAAAAAGGAGGGGAGAAATATGGATCTGAAGCTGCCAAGGCCCCAAATACGTCCAATCAAAAGAAGTATACACTTACAAACTATCAAAAATCAGTCACAGAGTGATTCATCCTATAAAAGAATACTGACAAGACTTTTCAGCAGAAATCTTATAGGAAAGGAGAGAGAGGAGAAAAAAAACTGCCAACAACAAAAAATCCTTAACCTGCAAAAATTGCACTTTAAAAAACGTGAGAGAGATTGAGGGGCTAGTGTGTTGTTATGGGTTAAGCCACTGCCTATAATGCAGAGAATCAGCTTGAGCCCCAGCAGCTCTGCTACAAATACAGCCCTGTGCTAATGCACCTAGGGAAACAGGGGGAAATAACCCAAGTGCTTGGATGCTTACCACCCATCTGCGAGCCCAGGAGAGAGGCCATGACTCCCAGCTTGCACCTGGCCCAGCCCTGGCTATTGTGACCATTTGAGGTGTGAACCAACAGATGAAAGCTCTTTATTTCTCTCAGCCTCTGACACTCTTCCTTTCATAAAAAATAGAAATAAATCCTCTTTATTTTTTTATGAGAACAAGGAATACTTTCTCAGAAAATAAGAAAAGCTTAGAAGTTCATCATGTTGAGACTTACTTATGGGAAATGTTAATGGGAGTTCTTCATGCTGAAATAAAAGGACATTAATTGGGTTGCATCAGTGGATGGAAAAATCTCTATCCATATAAATAATAGCTTCCTTTCTCTCTGTAACTCTGGAATTTAAGTTAAAAAAAAAAGAAGTTAATTATATAAAAGTATCATGTCATCAAGGGTTCAACTATGATAAATAATATATAAGTAACAAATACCAGAGCCTCTAAATGTACAAATCAAATATTAACAGAGCTGAAGGGGGAAAATAGACAGTAACATCCCACATATAACTATGGGTAGATCATCCAGCCAAAAAATCAATTAGGAAACATTACACTTTAATAAACATACAGGGAACATTCCAGCTAACAGCAGCAAAATACGTCTCCTTCTCAAGCACACAATGGAACACTCTCCAAGAGACAGATAATAAATTAAGTCATAAAAACAAGTGCTAACACATTTAAGAAGATTAAAGCATATCAAGAATCATCTGTGAAATGACTGTAAAAATACAGAAATCAGTAAGGAAGAAATTACAAAATTCACCAATATGTGGCCACAATAAGCCCCAGACCAGCCAATGAGGAAAATAAAATTTAAAAGAAATTCAGAAAAATTAAAATGGAGATACAGCATAACAAGTTTTTTTTTTATTGTTTCCTTAATATATCTGATGTAAAAGGAGATTTTAAGGGAGAAGCCCCACTCAGTCTCCCTCCAGTCCCATGTCCCTGATGTGGGGCATGCTCCGAGGGTCTTGCTTAAGTGGTTTTGATAGTTCAACAGTTCTGAATTATTGCCACTCTCACCACTCAAAGCACAATGAGGTCGTTGAAGAATCCACTAATTGACACAGTCCATCATAGAGTCTCCGTTTGCCCAGTATTTTCATTGCCAACATACAGCTGAGGTGTTTGACTTGTTCTGTCCTCTGTCATTTGATGGTTAGGGTTCTGAGTCTGAAAGCTCGATTGGGGGGATCCCCGAAGAAACTTTGTCTGAGGTGTTCCCAGACCAGATTCTTGTATGTACTAGCAAGAACAGGACCCAGCACAATCCATCGCCCCGATCAGCTGGTGGTTGCAATTGATGGGTTGGTTCTGTTTCCATCCCTGTCTTCCACTGGAACCAATGGGTATTTGCAGTCCAGCCTCATTCTGTCCAGCACATACTCGGCCCTCTCATAAACCAGTGGGAGCTGTAGCCCAGCTGGAGTGACCCACAATAACCCCAACCAGGCCCGCCCCCTGCCCTGGTTTACCAGTATGTGTGGCAGGCTAGTCCAGCCTGTCCCACATTCCCTTCTGCTCTCATACATGCCAATGGGTATTAAAACCTTGTTCAATCTAACCAGCTCCACTATCCAGCCTTCACGGATGTTGTTGGGTGTCTCCGTCTAGCCACTCCAGCCCCTGTCGTAGTTTTCATGCCCTCCTGTGGGGGGGGGGGGTAACCCAAGAGGGAGGAGCCCACTATTTCCCTCCCAGGCCACTCCCACTCCAAGATTACAGCATAACAAGTTTTACAGGGGACAGCAAATGAGTTCTAACAGAGTTTATTTTAGCAGTCTTTTTTTTTCAGAAATATAACATCATAACTAAATATTTAAGTTTTATACATGAAGATACTAATAAAAGAAAAAATTGAGGTACTCACCTCTCTCAAAGAAAAAAAAATTAAGCCCAAAATTAGAAAATGGAAATACAAACTTATATTTGTATGAATAAAAAAAAATTAATGAATAAACAAATAAAAAACAGAAAACAATGGAAGAAAACTAACGAAAATAAAAATAGATTTTTTTAAGAATTAAATTCAAATCTTTAGCTGAACCATCGGAAAAATGAGACAATAATAAAATCGGAAATTAAAAAAACTTGTACTGATATCACAGAAATACAAAGGATTCTAAAACATGACTGTGAACAAACATGCCAACATATTGGAAAACTAGAAGAAATTGGAAAATTCCCAAATACACACACAGTCAGAATTATGAATAGGAAACCAGAACAAAGCAGTAAGATATAAGAAAATCGAATCAGTAATAAAAAAATTTCCCCAGCAAATAAAAGTTCAAGCCCACATGGCTTTACTATTAAATTCTACTATTTTTAAAATACACATTATTTACTTGAAGCTCAGAGTTACAAAAAGACAGGGAGAGACAGAGAAAGCATCCACCTGCTGATTCACCCCACAAATGATTGCACAACAAGGGCCAGGAGGGACCAAAATCAGGAGGCAGGAATTTTCTCTGGTTTTCCAATGTGAGTGGCTAGACCTAAGAACTTTGGCCATCTTCTGCTAGTTTTCTAGGCACATTAGCTGGAAGCTGGGTGAGAAGCAGAGAAGTGAACCAGCACTGGTATGAGATTAGTGCCCTTGTGCCCTTGTGAAAGAGGTCCACCATGAGAAGACACACTGAGAAGGTACCATCCAAGAAAACAGACTCTCACCCTATGCCAAACCTGTCAGTGCCTCAATCTTAGTCTTGTCAGCCTCCACAACTGTGAGAAACAAATTGATGCAGTTTACCTTACTTGTGATATTTTATTACAGTAGCACAAAAGAACTGAGGTGAAATGGAAGGAATGTTCCAAAATAACCAAGACCATAAAGGCAAACCATTACTAACAATGCACTCAGTGGTCAAAACTTGACAGTTCTGCTTTACGCTTAGGAACAAGACAAGGACACCTACTGCTCTCTGTTCAACACAATTCTGGAAGGTGTAGACGGAGCAACTGCGCAAGAAAAAGAAATAAAAGTCATAGAAACCAGAAGCGACAAGGTAAAATTCACTGCTTATACATAATACTCTGTACTTACTGAATTGATTGACTTTGCAAATTACTCCTAACACAAAATCCTAACCACTCCCCCAACACATACACACACACACACACACACACACACACACACGCCTGTTAGAATTCAAAAATGAATTCAGTAATAAGAAATATAAAATCAACACAGAAAGGTCATTCATATCTCTGCATACTGACAACAAATTATCTGGAAAAGAAATTAAGAAAACAATCCCATATAAAACAGCACTTAAAAAAAAAACTTAATTAGGAAATTTCACCAAGGAGGTGAAAAATCTATTGACTATGTGGTACTGAAAAAAATCGGGAAACTATGTGGCACTAAGAAAACCAGATATCAAGTTATAAAAAAAATGAAACTGTACCCTTAGGTCTTTAATTTATTTTGAGTCCATTTTTGCTAAGCATACAATTTTTCAAGACTTAAAACCATAAAACTCTTGGATGAAAACATAAGCAAACTTCCCTGACATTGGTATTAGCAATGAATGTTTGGATAGGATACCAAAAGCACAGATAACAAAACCAAAAATAAACGGATAGGGCTACATCAAACTAGAAATTTTCTGCATAGTTTTTTGCATAGGAAAGCAAATAAACAAAATCAAAAGTAAACTTACATAATGGGAAAAAATATTTGAAAACCTTCTATCTGATAAGAAGTTAATATCCAAAATATATAACAAAATCATACCATAGCAAGAAAACCCAATAACCCAATTTTAAAAGTGAATAAATTATCTAAGAGGATACTTTCCCAAAGAAGATATGTAATTGAGCAACAGATTTATCAAAAAGTGCTCCATATTTTTAATCTTAAAGTACAAATCAAAACTGCCATGACCTGTCACCTCACATCTCTCAGGATGTCTATTATAAAAAGGCAAATGATAAGACTTGTGGCAATGATGTGGAGGAAAAAGAGGAACCACATATGATATCAGTGGGAATATAAACTGGTAGATTATTTACTGAAGATAGCATGAAGGTACCTTGATAACCTGAAAATAAGTGGCTCACTTCATGGCACTGCAGATAAAGAATTGAATTTGATGCTAGCATCTCACACGGGCACCAACTCGTGTCCCAGATATGCCACTTTCATTCCAGCTTCCTGATAACGGCCTGGGAAAAACACAGGGAGAAGGTTCAAGAGTCTGGGCCTTACCATTTCCACACAATTCGTGGGTCCTGTTATTGTGGCCATCTGAGAAGCAAACCATCAGATAGAAGATCTTTCTGTGTCTTTCACTCCTTCTCCCTCTGTAATTCTGACAATCCACTCAGTAAATAAACATCTTTTTAAAAAAGAAAAATTAAAATAGAACTATCATATTATCCAGCAAATCCACTTCTGGTTATCTATCCAAATGGAATAGAATTATTATCTCCAAGAGATTATCTGTACCCCCATTTTCACTGTATGTTATTCAGTATAGGCAAGATGGGGAAACAACCAAAGGAAATATGAAAGAGAGAGCAAAACCACAAGCCAGCTAGTTTAGAATGTGATGGATATACATATTACAAGGAATGTTACTTGTTACTCAGCTTTTTAAACGAAGGAATTCTTGCCTTTGGAAACATGAATAAACCTGAAGGACATTATGCAAAGTGAAGCAAGCCAGATACAAAAAGACAAACAGTGAATGATACTTATATGTAGACTATTAAAGAGCCAAGTTCACAGAAAGAAGCAAAAAAGTAGAGAAAATGCAAAGATGTTGGTCAGTGGTACAAATTCTCATAAGATTAGTTTGTGGAGACCTACTATATACCATGGTGATGACAATCAAAATTAATGTATTGCATCCCAGAAAAGTGCTAAATAGATGATAAGTGCTCTACAAAATAAATAATTAAATAAACTATGTGAAGTAACAAATAGACTAGACTGAGCATCATTGCACACCACAGTGCAATAAACACATAAAATTTTCATCTGACAATCATATATTAGACTGAGAAGATGAACTAATACTTTCAGAGGTGGTTTATTATGTGCACTGGAATCACTTCAGAGAATGAGAATGCCCGAGACAGAAGAGACTGGAAATGCGTGTTAAAAGACTTGGTTTCTGAGTCTCCAGAGCAGTCCTGTGTCCTGCAATTACCCAAAACTAAATTCAGATCTGGGGTTGGGAAGTAGAAGAGGTAGAAACTGAGAGAACTGGAGTCTCTTTTCTCAGGTAACACTCAAGAAAATGAGGGGATTCTGAACTTCAGGTTTTCAGTAGAGCACAAGACCAGTGGAGTAATATTTACTGCAAGGAATATATACATAGTGAGAACCCACAGCCGTTACTGGGAAGCATTAGGAATCAAAGATTTCTGTTCCTCCCAAGAACAACAGAACAGTTCACCAGTAAAATCCAAAAATTAATAAACAAGATCAGATTAATAAATCCATCCCAGCGCATTCCTGGATGAACTGGTCAAAAGCACATTTATCTCCGCTCCCCTTCACATCATCACATTGTAATGCATGAACAGTGTTTGGGATCGCGCCTGAGCTTGGGAAAGGAGGTGTTAAAATCCTGAGTTGACAAAGATACTATTTCAGTCACTGTATGTAACCTGGGCTCCACATGGATGTTGTCAGTAACAGAGAAAAAAAAGTATGGGTTTGTTTCTTATATACATGTATTTGTGAATGTATAGTACAACTCTGCTAAAACTCACCTATTCTCTTTCTTTAAAGTAGAACTGTATTTTTTAAAGTTTTTGTTTATTTTTCATTTGAAAGGCACAGATACAGAGAGGAGAGAAAAATCTTCTATTGGCTAGTTTACTCCCTGAATGTATGCAACAGCTAGGACTGTGTTACGAGGATGCTAGGTGCCCAGAGCTTCTTCCAAGTCTGTTTGGTTGTCAGGGATCCAAGCACCAGTCATCTGCTGCTGCTTTCCCAGGCATATTAGCAGGGAACTGGATCCGAAGTAGAACAGCAAGGTCTCAAATTAGCCCCATATAGGATGCTGGCAGCACAGGTGATGGCTTAATCCTCTATGTCACCTTTTGAATGCATGCCATTGTGGGTTGCAATTACCCTGTGGTACTTTTTTCTCTGCCTAATTTTTGGGACAATGTGTCAACTTGTCTTATTGAAGGATCACCCACACTGATATACAGATTTAAGGGGCATGGATTAGAATCAAGGATTTGGCATGTTTGTTTGAGTTTAATTCCAACCTTAGACAACCCTGTGGCTGTGGGCAACTCAGTCTCCCACCTGCCCAACCACAGCTTTAAAGAAGACATTGTACCCCAGCCAGGTCTGCTCCAGGCATACCTCACGTTCTGATTCCACCTTATGGATAACGAAATGACCTTTTCCAGAGGACCGCCTTAATCTGACTTCCTACTGGCAGGCATTTGCAAAAGTACATCTTTAAAAGGAAAAAGAAAAAAAATCTTTATCTTGTTAAAGAAACCACAGTAAATTCAAATTCTTAACCTCTGCATTATTGTCCTTCCTTCCATTTAAAATTTAAAGAACTCCTTGATGTAAATTTTTTAATGTTTTATGATTAAATAAAAGTTTATTTCCCCTATTTTTTAGTATACATTTTTTAAGATTAAAATTGACAGAGGATGAGTGGACATTTTGGGGGTAACAGATCATCAGACATTCAAATATTTAAAATTAGATATGATTGGTTGCTTTTAGAATGTGGTAAAGCAGTGGAGAATTTTTCTTTTTTATTTACAGATTTATTTTTATTAGAAAGATTTACAGAGTGAAGGAGAGAAAGAGAGAAAGTTCTTCTGTCTGTGATTCATTCCCCAAATGGCACCAACATTTGGTGCTGAGCCCATCCGAAGCCAGGAACCAGGAGGGTCTTCTGGGTCTCCCATGCAGGGGCAGGGTTCCAAGGCTTTGGACCATCCTCTGCTGCTTTCCCAGGCCTCAAGCAGGGAGCTGGATGGGAAGCGGGGCTACTAGGATTAGAACTGGCGCCCATCTGGGATCATGGACATGCAAGGCAAGGACTCCAGCCACTAGGTTACCATGCCAGGCCCAGTGGAGGTTTTTTCTTTCCTTGTGACCTAAAAATCCAGTTTCCAGATATCATAACATTTTCAATGAACGTTATATTGGGACTTGTAACCAAGAAGAGCTAAGCAAAAAGCTTATCTAAAAAAATCTTCAATGTCTTCTATGATTACTTCCCTTCGGTAGCAATATTTTGCCATTAGAGTGTCTTGTATTAGTTTATTAGGACTGCTATAGCAAAACAGACTGGGTGGCTTAAGCAACAAAGTTCAACATCTCAGACTTCTTATGGTTCTAGAGGTTACGAGCCCCAGAAGAAGGTATCGGTTGATTTCTTCTGAGGTCTCTCTGACTTGCAGATGGCTGCCTTCTTATAGTGCCCTCATGCAGTCTTTCCCCTATATGCACACACATCCCAGTGTGTCTTTTGTGTTTACATTTCCTTTTTCTTATATGGTCACTATACTGACACAATTAGGACCAATGCTAGAAGTATCATTCTGAGATACTGTGGGTTAAATCTTCAGCAAACTGGGGGATGGAGGTTGATATAATTTAGTCTGTAACATTTTCTTTTCAGGCCTATTGCAATGGTCTAGTCACTGAAACCTCTCCTTGCAAGCATCAGGATATCATTTGAGCACCAGTTTGTGTCCTGGCTGCTCCACTTCCCATCCAACTCCCTGCTCGTGTCTGGGAAGGCAGTGGAGGAGCCCAAAGCCTAGGGGAACTTGTACCCATGTTGGAGACCAAGAGGAGACTCCTGGCTCCTGGCTGCTGGCCTTGGATCAGCTCAGCCCCAGCCATGGCAGTTACTTGGAGGGTAAACCTGCAGACCGAAGATCTTTCTTTCTGTCTCTCCTTCTCTCTATAAATCTGTCTTTCCAATAAAAATAAATAAATCTTTTAAAAAATATATCTTCTCCAAAATCAACTAAAAGAAGTCACAAGGAAGAAAAAAAAGTAGAGACATACAGCTGGCAGAGCAGGTTAAGCTCTATCCTGGGATAGCCCCATCCTACAGGAAAATACCAAACACTGCACTTCCAATCCAGCTTCCACCTAAAAACATGGAAAGGCAGCAGAAGATGGTCCTGGGGCTCAGGCCCCTGTCACCCATGGGAAACCCAGATGGAGTTCCAGGTTTCTGGCTTCCACATGAGCCCAACACAGCCACTGCAATCATTTGAGTGATGAATTAGCAGATGGAAGATCTTTCTCACCCTCTTAAGCTCTCCCTCCCGCTATAACTCTGCCTTCCAATAAACACAAAGGCCTGGAAAAAAAAAACAGTTACGCTTCTAAGGATAATAAATAATTCTAGCAAGCTGTGCAGAATTTTTTGGATTAGTGGTATCCTACATAATACACAGAATCATGATAGAATTATTTAAGCTATAATAGTCTATATAGCTTTTAAAGTACTCCTAGACACAAAATACTTTGTAGCTTGGGAACATCTGTAAAATTTGAAATGATGTTTACTTTGACCATTGCACATTATACAATCCAAAACATAATATTAGAAACTCTTCTTGGCTTTCTGTTGTCTTTCAGGATGTCTTCTATTCCTCACTGACTTTTGCACTGGGCTCTAATTCCCATGTATAGGGGCTACTTTTCTAAAGTGTATGCAATTAAAACTAATGACAGAAAATCTATCTTTTCAGATTCTTTACTTGCTTGTCAATTCCTGATCCCTTGAAGACCAAATTCTCATTGTTGATCTCACTGAAATAAAAGTTGCCCCAGGGAGAGAAGTTGCATGTATTCAGCAAGGCCATGACCAGATCATGGCATCCACTTTCACTTTTTTACATTACAGAACAGCATACTGGAGCCACAGGATACCAGTATAGCAAACCTTTGTTAGACAACACATTCATTTTTGTGTAAAACTGTTAGAGAATAACATTTTACTTTAATCTTCAAAAATGTGTTCATTGTTTCTGATACAAAACCAGCTTAATAATAATTTTTTAAATTGTTAATGCCCTGTTCTATATTTCAAGCAATTAACTGACTGTAATTCTATCAAATTATATACTGACATTGAACAAAGAATTCATATACAGAAGGCATAATGACTTAAAATATAAATAAATGGAAGTTACCAGGTATCTGACATCTCTCATAGTGAAAGAAAAAACATTTTATTTTGTAATTCATTGAACTTCCAGCACTACGATAAACTGATAAAAATGATCAACTTTCCTTCATGTTAACCATGTGTCAGCAAAGTGGAGCATGAACATGCAATATTAATATATTTGGGCATTGTCAACACCACTGCAAAGAAATAATACTGTGCATATTTTAAGTTCAGTATCCAAATATTCTGGAAAGCTGAACCACATAAATATAGAACAGGCTCACACTTTTCACCAGTCACTACATAGTTGGGAAACTATGCATCAGTTAAACAAAGAAATTAAACACATAGGGCCTGCTACATTTAAATATTTAAGTGCCATATTTTAAACAAATCATATTGCAGCTCAGAAAATTTCCAAGGCAAAAAGTAAAGTCTGCGCCTTTTATAGAGTACCCTTTTCCTCCCCTTTAGAGTTTGAACTTCACACAATAACGCTTTTCATTTCTGTACTTTCTCCAAATGTTTTCGCCGTCTTAGAGGCTACATTGTTCTGTAAGAATAAACTGTAGATTTTCCAAGGAGCCTCTTTCTCCCACTCAGCTGCCCTGAGGGAGTTCGAGCCTCTGCACACAACTTATTTTCATTTCGCTCACCCCCCCAAAAATGATCAAATAAGGACTGTTTCCCCACCAACATTTCGAGGGCAGGAAGCTCTGACAAGTGTAACTTTTATCACCACAAAACATCTCTCCTGTTTCTTGCTCCGGCATGTCCAAAGGAAAAGATGGTTTAACACACAACAGCCGTTATTAGAGCTGGGCTGCCACGACTGCCAGGATCCACAAGGTGAACATGCAGCTATAAACCAATGGAAACCAAGAGACATCGAGTGTCTCTGGAATTCTGCCTCTGATAATTGGGAAAGCTCAACAAACGCTTCAGAATCAGAACAATCTCTTTCAGAATCTGCCCCTTCTTGCCACCAAAAAAGACATTTGCTGGCTGCATGATTCTCAGGATCCTGGTTCAAATAAGGATACTGCATATTACATATTCTTTACTATTTTGGAGTTGCCATGGCAGAGAAGAGATATTTTTGTTGATGGAATGTCTTTTAACAGAGCTCCTTATTTTGGCCTTCCTGACTTTCTGACGCAGTTTTCAGATCTACTTTAAAATACTGCCATGACTTTGCTATGTTTTTTAAAGTGTTTAAAACACTCCACATTCCAGCATCCAAGAAAGAGTAGAAGATATTTAATTAAATTGGTAAACAAGCAGATGATCAAGATTTCAAATTACGAAGTTCAAATGAGGAAAAACATGAATGCTCTGTTGGAATTTTAATGACCACTTTGACCGTCAGTTCAAAATCCTCCTGGTCTTTTCTCAGCTTCCCTTTCTGTCTTACTTTCCATTAATCTTTTCTTCTAGTTACTCATAGTCGCCATGTTTCAAAACAGAATTGATGTATTTGGGCGAGGATATACTATAACTTTAAAAAGAATTTTAGTAGTTTTAAGTAACAAGGTTTTTGTTTGTTTGCTTTTGTTTTGCTACTGCTGTTGTTATTTTGTTTATTTGTTTTCTTTTTCCGCACTGGATACCTCTTATTGGTCAGCAGGGGCTTTGCTCTGTTATTTCCCTTTGGTAATCAGGTTTTTGAAGAAGACTCAATCCAGAAATGGGCTGACAAACTGTGAGCTAACAACAAATCTGGCCTGTCACCTGATTTCCTATGAACTAGGAGCTAAGAATGGTTTTATACTTTTCTTTCTTTTTAAAACAATTTTTTTTCTTTAAAAGAAGGAGGGAAGGGAGAAAGAGCAAAAGGGAGGAAAAGGAGAGAGAGAGAGAGAGAGCACGCACTCTCATTCTTTCTTCTCTCCAGATAGCCTGCAATAGCAAGAACTGAGCCAGTCCAAAGCTGGAAGCCAGAAACAAAACTCAGAAACTTCCACGTGGGTGGCAGAATTACAATTACTTGGGCTATCAGTCCTGTGTACCACGAAACTCAAAGTGGGAAACAGAGCAGGTCTAGAAGGCAAGCCTTCTGATTGAAGCATAAATATTTTAACCAGCAGCTAACCTTAATACCTGCTCTTTTACATTTTCAAGGATTTGAGATCAATTTCTTAAAAGAAGAGTGATTATGACATGTAAAGTTTATATGAAATTCAAATTCCAACATCCACAACAGAAGCATTATTGGAACACGGCCTTTCTCATTCATTAAAGTATTGCCTATGGCTGTGTTTGCACGGCAACAGCAGAGTTTAGTAGTGTGACTCTAAAATATTTTATCTGATCTTTTTCAGAAAAAAAAAAGTTTGCCAACCTTTCAACTAGAACATGAATACTCGCCATGACAGACAGCAAAAGAGACTATGATAAATCATTGTATTGCTCATTACAGCTTCCACCAAGAGTAAAACACATACACTTCTGCTCACCATCCATAACCCAAAGCAAATCACATGACCACTCTGAATATCAGTAAATGCACAGAGAAGTGTAACTCTACCAAATGTCCAGACAAACAAGCAAAGTTTTTTTCAAAATTTTTCAGAAAAGATTAGAAAATAATTAATTACCTAATAACTAAATTCCCTGTTGTACAGTAATCTCTGGGTTGACTTAGGAAAGACAGCTAATTAACAAGGCTGCCTGCCCTGAAATAATATTCTAAAGATGCCATAGAATTAAGATGGAGCTTGATAACTTTCTACCCTGAGTACAGGAAGCTCTTTGGAAAGTCGAGGCCAGGGCCCACAGTAACTGGACAAATAGTGTTAACTGCAAGCGCCGATGAAGGGGAACACTGAGTTGCAATAATGGGACAAAGCTGGCAAAGAGCTTTCTCGCACCGCTCATTTATTTTCACATTAACCTTACATGTCATTGCCCAGATTTTTGCCATGTGAAACATAGCAACTTAGAATGAATAGAATGCAGAAGAACAACATCAGAGTAGCCCAGGAGTTCAGTGGCAGTAAAGATAATGACCAACATGCAGGAAAGGATGAGTGTTTACTTGTCATTCTCATCCCTCATCTCATCATCCTTTTTCTAGCCCTTCTCCATTCCCAGCATTTACAATTTCATGCAATGGGGATAGTTCCTTGGAAGAAAATTGTGGACAGGGAAGACTGGGATGGGACACTTAAGGAGGAGATGGGAAGAAGCAAGGGACCACGTGAGTTAAAAATGGAACAGCCCAGCGGTTCTCCATTTGGGAAATTCTCTGCTTCCTCACTTGGAGGAGTGTAATCTAGGGCCTTTAAAGATACACAAAAGAAATGGAAATAAATACAAACAATTATAAATACAGCAGAGATAGAAAAAAAATTAGGAAAAACTACAAACTAAAATTTGTGAAAAATTAGATGAAAACTAATTTAAAATTAAAATGTAAACAAATACATAAACTATAGCCATTAAATAAATTCAAACATTACTGAAAGACTTCCTCAAATCATACCAAAAGAAATAAATAAACAAAAAAGATCTGGTACAAATTAGAATTCATGAGTTTTCATGAGTGTTCAAAAATTTCACGTAGAAGGCAAGTATTTCCTTACACAAATCATTTCAAAGAATTAACTTGTTACTTCATACTCAACAAATAAATAACATTGAGGTAAAATTGGTACTTCACTAGATCTTTAAAAAATATTACCTTGGGCCCAGCACGGAGACCTATCGGTTAAAGTCCTTGCCTAAAACACGTTGGGATCCCAGATGGGAGCTGATTCTAATCCCGGCAGTTCCACTCCGATCCAGCTCCCTGCTTGTGGCCTGGGAAAGCAGCAGAGGATGGACCAAAGCCCTGGAACGTTGCACCCACGTGGGAGACCTGGAGTCATTTGGGGAGTGAATCATAGGAAGGAAGATCTTCTCTCTGTCTCTCCTCCTCTCTGTATATCTCTGACTTTGCAATAAAAATAAATAAATCTTAAAAAAAAATATTAGCTAGAGGCCCAACTGGTTAATCATCTGCCAGGAAGAACTAGCAGTTCATGTCCCAGCTGCTCCACTTCCCACCTAACCCCTGCCTGTGGCCTGGGAAAGCAGCAGAGGACGGTCCGAAGCCTTGGGACGCTGCCCACACTTGGAGGCCCACAGGAAGTTCTTGGCTCCTGACTTTGGATCGGCTGAGCCATTTGGGGAGTGAACCAGCTAGAGCAATTTTTTTCTCTGTCTCCCCTTCACTTTATAAATCTGCCTTTCAAAAATATTTTTTAATTTATCTAGATGTTATACATATTCTCAGAAAAAGCAAAGAATATTAGTAGAATTTCATACCTTGATAATGCTATAAAGCTTATTTGAAAAATTACTGAAGCAATTATTAGAATTCATGGTGAAAATTTATATACATTACCAAAGGTCCCAGAATATGACAAAAAATGTGCTGTCTCTGTTCAGTGAAGTATTAGAAGTCCTATCAGCAAAATAAGACAAGAAAATACAGAAATAAGAATTATAAAAGAAGGAAAAACAATTTGGAATTGATTAAAAGCAATACCTAACTACATACTGCCTATAAAAGAGAACTTCAAAAAACAGGAAGAATGTAGTTAGATTAAAAAAAAGTTTATGCCATGTAAATAGTAACTATGAGAATAGAAAATCATATTATTATGTATTCAAATGGACTTCAAATTAAAGATTATTATGAGAAATAGACATAATTACTAAAGTGCAATTTATGAAGAATACATAGAAATTTATAAAGGTATGTGAATCTAATAGCACAACTTCAAAAATCATGAAACAAAAATTGAAAAACGTAAGTTGAAACACATACAAAACCATAACTTAAGATTAATTTCCCCATTTCAGCAACTGGAAAACCTTATAGGAAACACAGAACTAAAACAGTATCAGCCTACTTGACCTGAAGATACTTATTGAACACTCTACCCAGAGCAGCAAACAATTTTTTCAAGGGTGCATAAGACATTGGCCAACATATTTTTTGTATGTGTTTTAAAACAATTCTTAAGAAATAACAAACAGGCACCAGCACTTTGGCATAAGAGATAAAGCCACCACATACCACTCTGGCATACCATATTGACACCTGTTGAGTTTGGGTTGCTCCACTTCCAGTTCAGCTTGCTCCCTTCTAACAGTGTACCAGAACATGACTCCGCCCCTACCACCCACATGGATGCTTGGATGAAGCCTGACTCCTGACTTTAACCTGGCTTAACACTGTCATTATGGTCACTTACAGCATGAATCAGTGGATGAAAGACCTCTCTCTCTTTCCCTTTTATTTTTTCTCTCTCTCTTTTTCTGTCTCTCTTTCTCTTCCAAATAAAGAAATACATCTATTTTAAAAACAACAAATACATTTATAGAATTGAAAAACTAAAGTGCTTTCTCTCTTACCACAACAAAAATAATTTAGAAATAAACAATTACACAGCTCAAAAAAATAACAAAAATATTTAGAAATTAAGCAGTACGTTTTACTTGTCTATTGTTCATCTGTATTTATCCACCTGAAAGGGAGAGAGATGAGATTTTTGATCAGCTAGTTCAGTGCCCACAATGCCACAACAAAGTCTTGGCTGCTAAAGCCAGAAGCCTAAAACACCATCAGATCTCCATGTGGGTGACAAGGGTTCAAGTACCTGAATCATTATCCGGTGCCTCTCAGGACGTATTAACAGGAAGCTGCATTGGAAACCGAGGCACTGGCACTCTGATTTGGAACATGAATGTCACAAGTGGCAGCTTTATTCTGCTCTGCCAAACACCCAACCCAAATTAGTATGTTTTTTAACAACTTCATGTGCCAATGAAGAAATCATAACTGAAATTAGTAAATGTACAAACCATAATTATAATGAAAATTAAACATTTTAAACTGAAAACAATGAATGAAAATTTTTACTTAGATGGAAATTTACAACTATAAGTGCTTATATTAGATAAGAAGTAAAGGATAATATCACTGAAAGAAATTATGTAAAAAAGAGGAAATGAAAACCCAAAGTAAGTAAAAGAAAAAAGTAATGCATAACACCAATAGAAAAAAATAATAAGGCTAAAACATTTTTTGTTAAATACTTCCAATGAAAGAACCTCAACTAAATTTGAACTGTGATAATGCAGCAAGGTGGAAAAATCCACCATGGGGAGAGGGTTCAGGGAGGGGTTGGGGGAATCCCAGTGCCCATAACACTGTGTCACATAATGCAATGTAATTAATAATAATAATAATAACAATAACAACAATAATAATAAAAGATTGACAAAATTGGGCCTGGCACAGTAACCTAGTAGCTGAAGTCATCATCTTACATGCACCAGGATCCCATATGGACACTGGTTCTAATTCTGAATGCCCTGCTTTCAATCCAGCAGCCTGCTTGTGGCCTGGGAAAGCAGTTGAGGATAGTACAGGTCCTTGGGACCCTGCACCCACATGGGAGATCCAGAAGAGGCTCTGGACTTCTGGCTTCAGATCGGCTCAGCTCCCGCTGTTGAAGCCACTTGGAGAGTAAATCAGTGGACAGAAGATCTTCCTCTCTATCTCTCCTTCACTCTGTATTTCTGACTTCTAAATAAAAATAAATAAAATCTTTTTAAAAAGATTGACAAAATTGGTAGTCCTTGGCCATAATAACTTTAAGGTAACACACAGAAAAATAATCATAAATATTAGCAAGTAAAGATAGTATTAACCCTCTTTACATGAAAAGAACAAGAGGTAGCCATTTGCCCTGGAAGTTAAGACACCTACATCCCATATCTGAATGCCTGGGTTTGCGTTCTGGCTCAATTTTGGATAATATCCCTAATTCATATCTTGCAAGCGATGACAAGCAGTTTGGCTATAGTCACAGGAGAGACCCAGATTGAGTTTCTGGCTCTTGGCTTGCTGTTGTGAGATCTGAAGAATGAATCAGTGGGTGGAAGCATTCCCATTCTTTTGTTTATATTCTCTCCCTCTCTCTGCCTCTCTCTGTCTCTCTTTCTTTTTCCTCTCCCTCTCCTTCTTCCTTCTCTCCCTTTGAAATAAAAATTTAAAAAGAACATAAATTTAGTAAAATATATGCCAACAAATTAACTGGATTATACAGCAGGTCAAGAACTCCCGTAGTGGTACATCATATGCCATTTGGTACACTGTGGAAAAACTGAAGATATCAGGGACAACAGTGAGCTGTGTATGCGCTGAGCTTGGCGAAAACTCACTGAGCTCAGTGCATTGCACTGGTCCCACAGGAAAATACCAACTATGGCATTGTATCGGTCAAATTAGGTCCATGTGACCCTCAGACCTAAGAGCCAACAGGTTCTGACAAAATCAACACCACCAGCAACCTAGCCATACAGGACACCTAGGGTCTCCCTAATCCTAGCACCTGCTCCAACCGGAAGTGGGAGAAAATTTGTACAGACAACAGTGCAGCCTCAGCATTGTATGCCAGGAGTTGGAGACTAGTGAGCCAGAAGCTGGGGATATGGAGACCATGGTAGAAATCTAACATGACAACCTAGACCAGAAACTTGCTGCAGGGAGTGACACAAGTGACTGCAAACAAAGAGCTGTGTACCAATTGCAATAAGTAAAATCGAACTGTACACCTGTGGATAACAGAGCTTAGAAACCTGCTCCAAGGAGAAGAATCTGATAACTAGAAGTACAATGACCAAGAGCAAAAGAAGACACACAGGCAAAATGAATATTACTGAAGAATCCCCTGCAAAGGCGGAAAAACCTTTGCCAACCTCAGAGTTCACTGAGGAAGATATCAAAAAAATGTGGGATACAAAATTCAAAACACTTGTTATAAAACTTCTTATCAACAACAAGAAGCACATAAAGCAGGTATTCAAGGAATTAAAGGAGTAAGTCACACTGTATGGAAAAAGACTGGACATGTTTCCACTAAGATCAGGAAATACACATGGATGTCCACTCTCACCACTGCTATACAACATATAACCCTGCCAAATTCTCTTATGATTTCCAATAGTCTCTTGATTAAGTCTTTTGGTTCTCTATGTGAACAATAATGCTAAGGGAAATGAGCGAATCCCAAAAGGTTAGATACCACATGTTTGCCTTAATTTAACCTGTAATTTTTTTGTTTGTTTGTTTTTGAACCTGTCATTGATACTGTCTCAACCCATGTGTTTTGACGAATTGAACTTGCATTATTTTTAACATATTGTTTACTCAATACTATGGCAATTAATTCCATAACATTGTATATTGTTGCTGATGTTTTCTTGGGGCTTTTAACTGACCGGGACTTTACTCTGTTAGCTCTACCTTCAGACCAGAGAAGGTCTCCCCAAGAAGCCGCTGAACTTATCTGGACAATAAGATGCTGGACTCTATACTTGGTATATGCTTGCAATGAAGGAATCTCAACAGAACTTGAACTGTGGATATGCAGCAAGGGGGAGGAATCCACCATGGGGGGGAGGGTTGTGGGAGGGGTGGCGGGAATCCCAGTGCCTATAAAACTGTATCACATAATACAATGTTAATAACAACAACAAAAAACACAATAATGTCATCTGCATACAGGAATAATTTTAATCCCTCACTTCCAATTTGATTTCCATTTATGTATTTTTCTTGCCTAATAGCTCTAGCGAGGACTTCCAATACTATGTCTGTAAGGTTGAAAGTCACTGGAATTTTTGTGTGAGTACTAATATATTCCAATTTCTATTTTCATCAGCTTGGCCTCTGGGTCAAAAGTAGACTGAAGTATTGAGGACCAAACCCAGACGATCAAGCAGCTGGCTTCTTCAATTATTCAGAGCTGAGATTATAGTGAATTCTATCATGCTAGCAGTCAAAGTGGTGAAAAACAGCAGAATTCTGGCTTTTTTTTGCAGGTGGAAGTAATGATTTTTATTGACAGATGCACAGTATTACACAAAGGACAAAGTCAAGGATGAACCCATAATTTTATATAACAACAAAAAAAACTGACGGGAACATGAAAAATCAATATTTTCCAGTTAGAAGAAAAAGTATACCATATTTATGGTCTTTTTGGAGTTAGCTTTAATAGAAAAAATCAGTTTGAGTTTACTTTAATTGTGGAGAGAAGTCACTTGTTATGAAGAAATTAAAATTAGATTCGCATGATATTCATTTCTAATCTTCATGTATTTTCAGAATTAGTGTGATGATACATTGATAAGATACTTATATCTTTTTTAGAAAATAAACCTAACGTGTTCTCAAAACATTCCATTCATTTGTTTCTCCAAATCCTTTTTCTTAAAAAAAAAATTAACAAACCTAATAAGGTAGACAAGGCTTCATTAGCAAGCACTCGCCAAGCCTTCTAGCTATAGCAGAATGAATCCAGTTCATGACTGAGAACACTAACAGTCCTATTTGAAAACAATACAAAGGACTGGAAACTAGTATTTGCTTTGGATACAAGAAAAGTATGTAGAGTAACATTGTTTCTGCAAGATTATCTCCACGTGACAGTATCAACTATGGAAGGAATGAGAAAGTATATTTTCATCCTTTTCTAAAAGAAATATCTCTTCAAAAGAAGAAAGAAAGGCATACATTGTTGCTGTTTCCATGTATGTCCCTTCACCTCAAATAACCTAATGTTACCGTTTATACTTAAACTGAAAGGTCTATCCATTATACCCAAGTCTGAAGCTTAACCTTCTTCGTACTTTATCCAGATAAAACCACTGCTGCTTTTGTTTGGCTCCCTAGACAATACACAACTAACCAGAAGTCATCAACGATTCTAGATGAAGGTATCTGCCTTGTTAGCAAGAGGGTCCGAGATTCTACAAATAGAGGGGCTTATGTGAGGTAACATAGTTACAATAGGGAAAAGAGTTGTATTGCTAAAACCTTTCTGTATGGCTATACAATTAAAGGACAATTTTAATAGTAAAAATTCACTCAAAGATTTCTAAACATAGATATAAAAATTTTCTTCTGGTGAACTGAAGAGCAAAAGAAACCATCCCAAAATGCTGCACACTCTGAAATTCAAAAACGAAATGAGCTCTTTCTATGCCAATATTGCTGCTAACATGGCAGACATTTCAAAATCTCAGCAAACCTGCCTAAAGCAGTATGCCAAGCATCAATCCCATGAGGTAACACAGTACAATAAAGTCAAATATTTTCCATATGCATTAGGAGGGGAAGCAGAGTGGCACTGCTGGGCAAAGTCAGTTTTCTCAGAAAAGACTAGAAGTACAAAAAAGATCATGCTAAGACTTGAATGAGTTGTGCCTCACTGCAGATCCAAGAGAATGCTGGCTATTAACAAACATTGAAGGGCCTGACACAATAGCCTAGTGGCTGAAATCCTCAGCTTGTATGCAAAAGAATCCCATATGGGCACCAGTTCAGATCCCAGCTGCTCCACTTCCCTTCTAACTCCCTGTTTGTGGCCTGGGAAAGCAGTCGAGGACAGCCCAGAACCTTGGGACCCTACACTCATGTGGGAGACCCAGATGAGGCTCCTGGCACCTGGTTTCAGATGAGCTCAGCCCCAGTGTTTAGGTCACTTGGGGAGTGAAGCAGCAGGTGGAAGATCTTTCTGTCTCTCCTGTCTGTAAATGTGAGTTTTGAGAGAAGGAAGCAAGGAAGCAAGGAAAAGAAAGAAAGAAGAAAGAAAGAAAGAAAGAAAGAAAGAAAGAAAGAAAGAAAGAAAGAAAGAAAGAAAGAAAGAAAGAAAGAAAGAAAGAAAGAAAGAAAGAAAGAAAGAAAGAAAGAAAGAAAGAAAGAAAGATTTTGAAGGGGGAAAAGAGAATGAGACTAAATAATCTACTTCTAAACCTCTTATGCTTTAATATAAAAACAATAAAATGGTAATGTAACTTTCACCATAGATGTTTAAATAAATTGGCTATAGAGGTCTTCAAAAAAATCCATGGAAAGCACACATTTTCTTTTAGTTTCATTTTCAATAAACATTTAAAGCAGTGTCTTATAACATACTCATAAATGTATCAAAAGGAATGTAAATAACATAGCAGCTTTACCAAATCATTTTTTAATGTGAACAAGTGTTTTCTTCAGCAATGCCTTTTGCTCTTTTAATTAGAATTTCATTTTCACTTCTCTCAGGTAGCAATATGTTAATGTGATACATTCTGTGTTTTTTTTCAAAAATACATATTGTGAATACATTAACAATAAATGGGCTCTGTTCTCATTGCCATAATGATAAGTGTTTTATTAAAAGTTATCCTCTGATATTAGACTACTGCAAATGTCATCAAATGTTGCAGACTTCACAGTACATTAAAACTGAAGAAAGGAATAAAGTACTTCTGTACTCGAGTGGAACAACAGCGATTGTAAAAAGAAAGACAGTCAAGGCCAGGTATTTTCTGTGGGAAAATTCTCAGATAAGATTTTAGAAATAAACATGACTGCAGGTCAGTTTCTAATATGCAGACTTCATTTCATTTGCATATATTCCCAGGAGTGGGATAGCTAGCTCATATAGTAGATCAGTTCTCAGTAGTCTGAACACTCTCCAAAGTGACTTCCACAGTGGCTGCACTAGCCTACATTCCCACCTAGCATAGCTTTTTCCCCACATCCTTGCCAGCACTTGTTTGTTAATTTCTGAATATAAACCTTTCTCCCTGGAGTTAGGTGGAACCTCAATGTGGTTTTTATTTGCATTTCCCTAATAGCTAGGGAACCTGAGCATTTATTAAGTGTCTAATAGCTATTTGAACTGCTTGTTTTGAAAAATGTCTGTTCATTTCCTTTGCTCATTTCTTAACAGGGTTGTTTGTTTTGCCATTGTCAAGTTTCTGGAACTCTTCATAGATTTTGGATATTAGTCCACATCTGTTGCTTAATGTGCAAAGATTTTCTCCTATTCTGTCAATTACCTCTTCACTTTGTTAACAATTTCCTTTGCTGTGCAAAGGCTTCTTGGTTTGATGTAGTTTCCATTTATTTATTATGGCTTTAACTGCTCTTTTGTTGTCTTGTCTAAGAAGTCTTTACCTATAACTTACACTGTTCCCTATGTTTTCCTCTAGTAATTTGATGGTGGCCGGGCATAAGTTTAGATCCTTGATCCATTTAGAACTAATTTTGTGTTTAGGTGAAAGGCAGGAGTCTTGTTTCTTACCCTTGTGAGCAGATATCCAATTTTCCCAATAGCATTTAAGAGAATAATTTTTTGCCCCCCGAGTTACTTTCACTATTCTGGGTGAAAATTAGTTGGCTGTACAAATGTAGCCTCACTTCTGAGGTTTCTATTCTGTTCCACCAAATCGCAATAGTGAACACAGGGAAACAATCCATATGCCCATCAAAAGAGGAATGGATAAATAAACTGTGGTACATCTACTAGATGGAATAATACTCAGCCATAAAAAAGAAAGAAATCCTACCGTTAACAACAAAATGGTCCCCACTGGAGGCCATTATGCTTAGTGAAACCAGCTAATCCCCAAGAGAGAAATATCATATGTTGTCACTGATAAAAGACAGTCTTTATGCATAGTACAAAAGAGTGCATACAGGTAATCAAGTGCACACATACATTCTCAGAGATCAACTGTATAAAGGAAAGTAGAACATCAGGAAGTAAAGATGCATTACAGTACGTGTCTTTATAGCTGAATTCATAAATTTTATTTTTTTTAATTTATTTATTTTTATTGGAAAGGCAGATTTACAGAAAGAAGGAAAGGCAGAGAGGAAAAGACCTTCTATCCACTGGTTCACTCCAAGTGGCCACAATGGCCAGAGTTGAGCCAATCTCAAGTGAGGCATACAGGACACAAACCAGGACTCATATGGGATCCCAGTGCTTGAAGTGAGAGGATTAAACAATCATTCCAGGATCCATAATAAATTTTTTTTACAATGTATTTATTTTTACTGGAAAGTCAGATTTACAGAGAGGAGAGAGAGGAAGATCATCCATCCACTGGTTCAATTCCCAAATGGCCACAACTGCTGGAGCTTAGGTGATTTGAAGCCAGGAGCTTCTTCCAGGTCTCCCACATAGGTGCAGGGTCCTGAGGCTCTGGGCCATCCTCTACTGCTTTCCCAGGCTACAGGCAGGGATCAGGATGGGAAGTGGAGCAGACAGGACATGAACCATGCCCAAATGGGATTCTGGCATATGCAAGGTGAGGACTTTAGCCACTAGGCTACCCCACACTGCGCCCTATGTTACATTTTAATAGCAGAAAGTAAAACTTGTACATGTTATGAAGAACCTATACTACTGTCATAAATCAGGAAAAAATGGTGGAAAGGGAAATCAGGGAGGGAGGAAAGGAAGGGACAGAAAAGAACCGCTCTACCTTTAAAATTTCATTGTGGAAAATAATTTTTTAAAAAAAATCAAAAAAGCGAGAAATGAAAGTATGTACTTTGGTTTGATCTTTAATGCTTCATTTTTTTTGTAAGAACTTTTTTTTAACTTAAATTATATCTTTTCAGGATACAGATTCAGTTGCTACAATAAAAGACAAAATGATAGCAGTTTAAACAAAACAATCTATTTTTCCTGTAATAGTTCAAGTTTAAGCAGAACTGAACTTATATCATACCTGCATGATGTTGGGGACCCAGGTTCCTTTTATTTTATTGCTCTGAGATCCTTAGTACTGGCCCCAAAATTGTCACATTGTATTCACATCCCAGTTAGCAGAAAGGAGAAAAGTCATGTGGGAAAAGAGAGATTTATCCTTTTAAGGATATGGCCAGAATTCGCACAGGCTGCTTATTTTTGACACACCGACCACTGGATGATCATATAGAAATTTAGTTACAAAGAAAGTTGAGGAAAGTCATCTGACAGATCCACACAAACTAAAAATTGAACTGCAGGAAAAGAGGGAAGTCACATCAGGGAACAGAGGAGACTATTGCCCTCCTCGGGTGTCTGTCAGAAAAACTGTACACATTACCTACAAAACAACAGTGGAGTTATTGGGCCCACTGTTGAAGGTTAACCATAATAGCAACAGTTAGCACTTCTTCAGGTCATGTGATCCTATCCATTCAAAGGCTGTTTTCTGGCTATAGTGTTTCAAATAATAATTCAAACACATGAATTTTTCTTGAATTAAACTGTTTTGTCTAGAAAGCCATTTTCTCTCACTCTTCCTCCTTCCTAAATGCAGCTCTAACAAATAGCTATAAATACCTTATTTGTGAGGAAATTTTCACATACTATGGAATTTAAGCCACACTATAATCACATGAGCTAGCCACTAATATCTCCATCACAGAAATGAGGAAACAGGGTCCTGCACAGTAGCCTAGTGGCTGAGTACCTGCCTTGCTTGCACCAGGATCCCATATGAGAGCTGGTTCATATCCTGCTTCTCCACTTCCCATCCAGCTCCTTGCTTGTGACCTAGGAAAGCAGTAAAGGATGGCCCAAAGCCTTGGGACCCTGAACCCGTGTGGGAGATCCTAAAGTAGCTCCTGGCTCCTGATCAGTTCAGCTCTGGCCATTGCAGTTACTTGGGGAGTGAACCAATGGACTGAAGATCTTTCCCTCTGTCTCTCCTTCTTTCTGTAAATATAACTTCCCATAAAAAAATAAATAAGCCTTTTTCAAGAAAAAGGAATGAGGAAGTAGAAACTTAGAAAAGTATAACAAGTACTTTAAGATCACATCACGAAGCTACACAGTCACAATCTTGTCCCAGTAACAGTGTCTCCCCACCACTCTGTATCAGTGGCTTTTTAAAAACTTCTAAGAAGTCCTGTACCTCTATTACAGCCTAAAATAACGGATATGCTTTGCTACATAGCTTTCTGTAAGAGTGACAAACATTATAATTTAATAAAATTTTAAAAAAACATAGTAAGCGCAGCCCATGTAAAGAGCAACTATTGTTCCCATGTTAGCCTCTGTTATGGCCACCAACAGAGATGCATTTCTTGTTCTGTTAGAAACAGATCCTCCTGTTAGGCTGGACACAAGTTAGCCAACCTCTCTTGAACCTAGTTATGGTTACTGTAAGATTTTTTCTGAGTATCACACATAAAAAAAAAATCTTAATGAAAAGGGGCAGGATCTCATCCTTCCTTAATATTTTTGTAGACTGAAACATGAACAGAATTTTGGAGCCTATTATGGGTTAAATTTTTGTAACCTATCCCCTTCAAAAGATATGTTGAACCTGGTATCTGTAAATACAACCTTGTCCAGAAATAGGGTCTTTATAAATTTAATCAAATTACCATGTCATGAGGGTGAGCCTTAATACAATGCAAATGGAAGTATAAGGAGAGGAAAGTTTAAAGTCTCACACAGAGAGAATGTCATGTGAAGAGACAGGGACACTGCAGAGTCACACTTGGAGGAAATGGCCATACAAAAATAACAGACAGGGATAGAAGTTTTCCACCGACAAATCAACACCAAGGAATACTAGCAAATAGCAAGTGGAAATGGCAAGAAGGCATTCTTGCCTACATCCATTAGAGATCCTTAATTTTAGAGTTTTACTCTCCAGATCTGGAAGACAATGCATTTCTGTTTTAGAATAACTATTTGTAGTATTATGTGCTTAATTTATGTATATCCAATATTATGGCAGATCTAAGAAACTAACATAGGCCCCACATACCCATCTCAGATCATGAGGTGGCTTGAGGATCCTGGAGCTTTCGTGACTTTGGCATGTCTGTGGAGCTGCAGATGACAGAGAAACATGTTTGAACCCTCAAGCAACTGTTATTCAGAATTTTTATTACTCACAGGTAAACCTAATTTTTATTCAAGCCATATACTACTCCTTCTACAAAGTACTACAGACACTGTAGTCATAAAGATAATGTAGTCTCTAACATTTACAATGGAGGTGCTTCTTCAGGATTACTAGGAAACAGAGGCATGTGCCTCCTAGATTGAAACTGCGGGTGATTAGAATTTAAAATGACAAAAGGACAGCTCAGTAGGGGGAAAAAACCAGAGCACTAGGACACATAGACCCAGAGACCAATTTCAGATCTATCTCTTAGCAGCTAGCTATGCAATCTTGATTGCTATTTTCTACCTCTATGCCTCTGCTTTCTCATCTATCAAGACAATTTAAAAAGCATGCTAACAGATTCCCTGAGGATGGAGAAGATGGGTTACAGGTAGATGAAGAGTTGTTGGGAATTCAAAGAAAAATACACAAAAAGTGACTGGCATAACCTGAGGCTCATGGGAATTGCCTTCCTATCTCAGGGCTTTGTACATGCAGTCAAACTTCCACACAGGCTCTCCTAACTTCCTCAGACTCCAACAAAAGCATCTCCTCTGTCTGATTAATTCACGAAGTTCATCTCCTCTGAAACTAGACCTTATTTCATTTTGTGATATTTTTTAAATTATAGTCAGTGAAATTTGATTTAGGATAATCATTTGTGCTATGTGCTTGATTTCTGTCTTGTCTTTTAAATTAACACTACTCAAAGTGTGATCTCCTAACCAGGACTATTCTGAAAACTTCTTATTATTCATCCTCCAGTGGATAAATGCAAAAGCTAAGACTAAGCAAATAGAAACTTTTATAGCGAGCTGACATAGTAATGTGGGTTCGCAATTAGCATGTTTGATAGTTTTATTTTACTTTCCTACTAACTCATTTTTATTATAACCTATAAAAATATCTGTTGACAACAGAATATTTTATGAATTTTCAACTAATTTTTAATTTGCAGATAGTTCAACGATCGTTCTGGACCAGAGTAAAGCAGTAAATATTTTATAGCTTTTCAGACCACATAATCTTCTGTTGCAACTTTATCACCCTGCCATCATAGCATAACATTATTTGCAAATAGTACATAAATGAATGATGTGTCTTTGTCTCTCCCAAACTCAAAATTCAAAAACATATTTAACAAGACAGAGTTGATCTTCAGAATGTGGTTTATCAATGCCTGTTCCAGATTATAAACTTATAGGAAAATGTGTAATTTGTCTTTTCCTCTACTATATCCCTAGTGCCCATAAATAATACCTTCTCCATAAATGTTTGTTAAATGATAGAGAATTTACAGTCAGGCACAAGTGTAGATCTTGCATGAAATTGACACAGAAACCATATATTCAAGGTCATCACAAACATAGATGACCACGAGAAGGGTGTTAATTGTCCAGTTAGCAAGATAGAAACCAAAGATGTTTCAGGGGTCAAATCAATCTGGGTTACAAAGATTAATTGCCAGTTGCTTAAAAGAAGAAAGAAAAAATGTATTGGTAACCGGTAGGGTTTTAAGAAAGCTGTGGTAGTTCGGAAGTGAGGGTAATGAGAGATAAAATGTGCATGCCATGGCTTGCTTAGTTGATGTTAAACACCATGAGTGAGAGGTGGCAATGACCTGATGGGGACTGTTTGTTGTTTTTTGATGACACTGTAGAAACAAAGGGAAAAGTGTGAATTTTGTTTCAATGTAGCTCAGAGCCAGCTGAGTGGACACTATGAGCAACACTCATTCCCTTGAGTATTAAAATAATTATGTACAAAAGTTATCTGAAATTAAGTAGTGTTGCCAGCTGCAGGCAACTGTCTAGGTTGCCTTGTACCTAGGCAAGCGTTACACTGCTGGGAGAAAAATAGCCAGCAGCTGGCAGGCCTCCTATGCCTGGTTAATGCCAAATTCGTGCTAACTATTATACCACTGTGCTATAATTGTTGCTTGTTCTTTGATTTTGTTTTTTAAGGATATGTGAGTGTAGGCAGGGAATGCTGGACCAAGAAACACTACCCAGGGGACATATTGGAGTGGGACTTGCCTAGGGCATGTTTGACAGTGGAGGAATGACTTTGGGGTCTTCCATGGACTGGGCCACTGACCACACTTGCATCTAGCCAAGGGAGCTGAGACTGAGTGGCTTAGAGGGGGAAACCGAAGGGTAAGTCTAGGTCAACGCAAGGCATCCACTCAACATGGAGAACTGGGCTGAACTAAATAGCATTACCTGCAGCCCACAGCACAGGCAAAAGCTGTTGGTGGTAGCCCAACCTGAACATGTCAGTGGCACCTGTTAGCATGTGTGAGGGCTGGGTCTGGGGGTAGGGTGAGCAAAGCTAAGCTGCAGTAAAAACTGGTGTGAGTGAGGACTAGTTCTGTGGTGAGCTAGATGGGGTAGGCTACAGTATCCACTGGTTCACATGAGGCATCGGGGCCTGGGGTAGAACTGACCAAGCAGCTTCATCCACCAGTATATGCATTGGCTGGTGCAGGTGACAGACAACCTGACCCTGCACTGGTTGGTGCAGACAATAGCCAAGTTTTAGATGACCACATATGAGGTTTCTTGACTGATTTTCCAACTGGACAATGGGATTAGGACTCTGGCCACAGGGGGTAAAAATCCCAGGATGTGTTGTCCAACCTTGCAGGGCATGTATCATTGCATAGGTCTTCTCAGTTGTGATGCCTGTGCAGAGGGCAACATATCCAGATGCACATGGGGAACATGATAGCTAGCTCATCTAGGCCAGCAGGGGATATCAACTGCCTCATCAGAAGATGGAAAGGAGAACAGGTTGGACAATTCTCCTGGCCAAGCTTTGCAGCTTGTCCCTGGGCCTGTGGACACACTAGGGTTGACTTGGTCAACCAATAGACCTTGCAAAGATTTTAGTAACCCTGGAGCAGTGAAACAAACAACTTCTTTGAACTTTCAAAATCACTCAAATCACACCCTCAGAACACTCTTTCTTTCCCATACTGGGATGTCTAAAGTATCATCAAATGACCTTGCCTGCAACCCTGGCTGCTGATGTAGTTTGACAGCAAGGATCAGCCACCTCCCCCACTTCCCCTGAAGACAGACAAGACCAACAACAAAAAAAGAAACATTTGTTCTGCCATCTTCCTTCATACATGACCCTCCCCACAGTAATCAGAGGCCCACATGAGTGTGCATCCCTCTCAACTATGTAAAAAACACTAAAAAGAAAATTAATATTAAAAAATTAAGTAGTGGCAGACATGTCCAAGGAATACTAGATTTTGATCTCCCTGTTTCTCTTGTAATAGATGAAGACTACAGTTAGCTGGGTCTGGGAAACAATATTGATACAGCAATAATTCCAAAAAATAGTAACATGTGTTAGAAACCTTTAAAAGATTATAAATAATGATTGTGTTCAATGGGAAAAATCAATGATTCCCATATGTCCTCTCTCCATAGGGTGGATTACAATGATGTAAAAATCAGGTCAAGTACACTCTTCATAGCAAACGTTATAGAGGAATTAAAAACAAACAGACCTCTGATGACCTCTGATGATTGCTAAGATCACTGCCTACATAAAAGTAGCCTTAACTTACATTCTACCTTTCTAATGACTTCGTCCCAAAAACCTCTTTCCTGGAAGCTAATGTTCCTACAGCCACCGTTCCCAATGTGTCCTATGCTTTTGAGGCTCAATGCTTCTGCTCTAGTTAATGCTTGTCCTACAATGCCTTACTTCTCCTTTCCGTCCACCATGTTCTTATCACCCTTTGAGACACCCAGTTCAAACACAATTTAAAAGAAGAAAGGAAGTCTTAATTACTTAATTAAGATTTGTTTCTCATTTTACTGCGTCTTGTCATACATTGTATCTCAATTAATTGCTTCCATGTTTTCTTTTGAGCAAACATAGGAAGCTTTGTGCAGACAAAGAAAGCTCCTTGAAAGCCCCTTTTAACATTCTGGTACCTAATCAGAAGTGACATAAACAAATGGCCCATGATGCTGCATTTAAAACCTTATCACAGAATTTTGTTCCACAATCTACCTAACTACCCTAATGTTTTCCTTCTGTATTTATCCTTCTATAACATACTTCTCTAGTTTGCTATTCAATGGCTCAGACACAAGAGAAAACACTCAATAGGCTGATAGGCTTCTCTGGAAGAGTGACCTAACATGGGCTGGCACAGAGGTACAACACGCCAATCCTCTGTCCTGTAGCACCAGCATGCCATATGGGGGCCAGTTTGTTTCCTGTCTGCTCCACTTCCATTCCAGCTCTCTGCCTTTGGCCTGGGAAAGCAGCAGAGGATGACCCTACTCCTTGGGACCCTGTACTTGTCCTGAAGACCAGAGAAAGCTCTTGGTTTCCAGCTTTGGATCGGTTCAGCTCTGGCCATGTAGCCATTTTGGGTATTTTCCAAATCTGCTATCCAATAAAAATAAATAAATAAATCTGTTTTTTTTAATGACCTAATATTGAATACTCTTTCCCACCCTGCAAAATATCCTTCCAAGAATTCTGCAAACCCATGTATATACTCAGGGAAAAGTGGTCAATATGTTTTAATTTTTTATCTCACATTAGTTTACCAGCAATGTACCTTCTACCACACTCCAAATTGAAGACATTTCCTTTAGGAAGCAAAACAATCTAAACTTGTCTCTCCATTAGGAAGGTATTTTGGCAACTGAAACTTAATACAACATGTTAGATAAACCTAATTTCTAGTCCCTTTAAGTAAAGCTCTCAAGTGAACACACTAATGTTTAGGATCTCTGAAAAGAGAATTCCTTAGGGAACCATAAAGGCATTTGATATAGCTCTATCTTCCTTTTCCTCTCCATCTCCCTTCCTTCTTTTCTTTCCTCCCTTTCCACTTTGTAATTTCTAAATTGTTTCATAGCATAATGAAAAATGAATTTTTAAAAGTTATCTATGACTGCATGGAATGCACCCAAATATTGTTAGCAGTAAAATTCAACAGTTTCATTGTTTTGGTTAAATAAATATCCTTTCAAAAGTGAATTTTGAACACTTTATTTCATAATACATTTGTGAATAAGTAGACTCATTTTTCCCAAGTTTTTCTCAGTTAAAGCAGTTGTCAAGATCAAAGTTTTCATTTCATGCATAAATACTCCTCAAACAAAACCACCACTGTAACAATTGATGCCAATTCCCAAATGGGCGTGCATACTCAGCAACTGTTTCCTGAATAAGATACTATGTTGGACATGGAGAAAGATAACAAAAAGTTAGGTTCATGGACCTTGAGACTGTTTCAAATATGTTCCAGCTAACATCATGGGGGAGGAGAAAAAAGAAGACAGCTGAGTCTTTGATGGCAAACTCCTTCATAGTAGTAGGGCTAGGAGAAAGCCCACGGAGAGGGCAGGGCTCAATATCTGAAACACTGCAACAAACAGTGCCAGCCTAGGGAAGTAATCCCGTAGGTGCACTTCATAAGGAAATAGGAACACCATTAATTAAGAGTGCCTGGTTACTATAGTCAAGCTCCCACCATGAGCTCAGAGAGAAGCTAACAGAGAGTGTCAATCAGGTCGGTAGTTCCTGTAATGTCAGTTTATGCAGTCATAGACTAAGTCCCCACCCTCGAGAAAAAGCAAAGCAAAGTGTCAGACTTTTAGGGACCAGTAGACAAGTTATAAACACTGTCTCAAGCTCCAAGTATCAGGTGGATGACTCATTATTAGAACAGAGGAATGGAATTGGGAATTAGTAAAGGAGCAAAATTCATAAGGCTATTCCACAGAATTCTTCAGATTACTCTTGCCTTTCCTCAACATTTGCCCTGAAAACTAAAGCGAAGCCAAGAATGCGTTAGATTTCAAGTACTGGAAATCTAAACTAAGCAACTAAGGATGCTAAGGATTAGTTCCTATCCTTGTGAATTATACTGCAAGACTGAAAGAGAAAGAGAAGGTAAATGATTTCCCAAGTAGAAATACAGCCTACAGGGAAAGGGTTCATGGATGTTGATTTGTCAACATATAAAGCTATCCCCTCCAGCAAATTTCAACACACTGCTATCAGCCGATGAATGAAAACTAAGAAAATAATCATACATATTCTAAGAGACGCTTTAGCTACATGTGAAATCATTAACTTCTGTGGGACTTGTGTGAACTTTGGCACACTGGACAGGATTGAAAGTCTGCACAATCTACCGAAAGGTCTAAATGAACTTTACACTGATGATTGAATCTCATGTGTAAATGCCATAAAGAACTTGGTGCTTTCACTCCTGCCATTGGAACCTAAATTGTAAGTTATAATTGTATATTTATAGCTTATAGTATAGCTCAACTGCTTAAAGAACTTGGGATGATATTTTCAGTACCATATGGCCTATTAAGTTAATTAATTAGTAATACCATGCATAAGGACACAAGGGGAAAATAAATGCTATTTATGGTCAAATGCATGAATATTGACCATCCAGTCCAAGAGAGAAAAATAGATTCATTTTATGATAAAAACGAACACAGCCTGGAAACGCAACCTCAAAATTTTCCCTAGCTTCCTTTTGTGGCCATTTTGGATTTTGTCAATCAGAATTAGTGGCTTGTTCTATTTATTTTTCGAGGATATTTATTTGTTTGAAAGGGGCAATGACAGAGAGGGAGAGAGACAGAGACAGGTGTCAGAGAAATCTTCCATTTGCTGGTTCACTTCTCAAACGGCCACAAACAGCAAGGCATGGGCCAAGCTGAAGCCAGCAGTTTGGGACACTAGCTGGGTCTCCCATTGGAGTTGCTGGGGCCAACTTGGACCATCTCTACGGCTTCTTCAGATATAAGCGCAGTGATCTATATTGGAAGCAGAACTGCTAGGTTTTGAGATTTAACCCAGCACTCTGATATGCTAGCATCACAAGCAGCAGCTTCACCTGGTACGTTACACCCCATCTCCAGCTGAAATTTTAGTTGTTAATCTAGATTTTTTTCCCCCTAAAATCATGTTTTCTTTTGTCTTGTTATGGTTTATAGATGGGTTTAGAATTTTATCAATTAACTGATATGGACATTTTAAATGCAACAGAATGAAAGGAAACTGAAAAGTAAAGATTTAAAAAAAATCTTTCATCTTTTGTGGTACATCTGCATGTACAAGACAGCATTGTTGAGCCCGATGTTCCTTTCTGTAGATTAAAGTTTTAAAAACTGAGTAATTCATACACATAGCTACAGACATGAAATAAACAGCTAACTAACTCTCCTCAAAATGCTATATCTAGTCCAAGGGGGACACCTCTTCAATAACATCAATAGGCACCAAAAAATCATGACACAAATGACTGCCTTTGTAGGGATAACTAAGAGCTAAAACAAAGCATTTCACCTCAATTTTCATGTCAAGTTTGGAATTTCATGTAAAATTTGAAATTTGGGAAGACAAAATTCAAATTAGATAAATTTCTTAAAACTGAATTTTCATGTTAGAAAAAAAGGGATGAGTTAGAAGATCATCAAAGTTCTGAAAATAGGTGACTTAGTTCTATTGCATTCCATCCTTTTCTTCTGTCAACTCTGACTCTAGGATACTCACTTTCATCCCATTTTAATATCAGATTATTTTATACAAGATATTCACAACATCTTTATTTTAAGAAAGCTTTATTCCACTACATATCCTACTACCGAATGAATTCACATTCAACAAAAAATGTAAAAGAAAGAAAAAAATCACTTCTCAGCCCATCACTTAGAGCAAACAGAGAATATTTTTCTAAACAGGGTAAATTATCCAACATTTTCAGAAAGATTGACTTTAACTTAAAAGGAGGAGTACAGAAATAATGCTAAATAGGGTCTTGGTTTGACATTTTTTATATCTTTGAATTATACAAATGCACATCCTATTAAAATAAAAGGCCAGTCAGTATGACGTTGCAGCATCAGTCTTTGTGTTAACAGAAATATACACTGATAATTTGGAGTAGGGGAGGGATGGTGAATACTGGAATTCCTTTTAAAGAGCATAACACATGAATAATTCCCCCTCTGACCTCACACCCCTGTGCCAACCTTCCATTTTCTCTGCCCAGGCCCACAGGGTGGAAAGAGATCAGAGAGAATTTTGACAGGGAGGCAGTTCGACCCTCCACTCCCATTCTTTAACTCCAGCTTAAAGACAGAAATGAAAATTAAGCAGGGCGTGGTTCCCCTGTGGGATGTGAACTTGGCCAGGATCTGAGCAGTGTTATCTCTCTGTTTTACCCACCGCCTGAGCTTTCAAAGTCCTCTCTCTGATTCATTCCTTCTGAACTCTCTGAACCTTAAGCACACAAAGTTGGCATTCTAGAACTAGATCAGAGGGACAGGTATGGTGTCTTTCCAGGGTCCTTCCATGGCCTTCCATCAGGACCTGCCTCAGCAAGCATCTGTCTAACTCTGGGAACTCCTCTCCTGCACACACCACTTCCTTGCACTATCTTCTTTGTGGGCATCAAATCCATAATCATGCACGTCCCTGGAGCACAAGCTATTCTCCATCTGCAAAGGTTGTCTCTGGGATTTCTGCATAGCAGAATTCAGATCCTTGCTCCACTGCTGAACCTAAAACTTTCCTATTCTGTCATTCTATATCTTATAAACCCTATAGTATGCATTTTGTCATAATAACATTATTCCCACACTTATTTCTCTTCACTTATTATCTGATGCCCTCAAGCAGAATCCATGTCCTGCAAGGACAGGAATTTTTTTGGCTCATTGTTATATTACCAGTAGCCAATAAAATCTTGATAATAAATATATATTAATTAAATAATTATATTTAATTAAGAAGAGCCAGATGACATGTAAATATGGGGGAAAAAAACTACAAATCGGTGTAGAATCAACATCATAGCGATCAGGGTAACAAAACCCCAAGATTTGATCCTCTGTCTCTTCTTTAAGAGATTCAGTGATCTTTTGCCAACAGCCACTGGAATATAAGAAGGTTCCCTGCTCTTAGCATTTGGGATCCTCTCTCCAGGTTTTCTTTCTTCATTTCATCTGGCTGTCAGTCCAGATATATACACACACACTCTCTTTCCCCAACCTCATAACTCAGCTGAGGCCAGATCTGATCACAGCAGCTCATATGACAATGCTTTCAGTAGTTAGTTCTGTGTTAAAATTGTATGAGCAAATAGCCTGGCCCCACCTCAATCAGTTTCCTAGTCTCTGCAGGTCCCATCCTTTCCATCCTTTTCCCATTATTGAGAAAAATCTTTTCACGCTAGCAGCTACCATGTTAGATTTACTCTGTCAGTAATGTGCATCAATGGATTACACTTTTTAACAAAAAGCCAATTTACAATTTCAGCTGCCACTGAAAGAATCCTAATAAATATAGTGGAAAAATACACATTATTCTGGTTATCATGATCCTATCCCCGTTGTTCCAGCATCTCCTTGCTTTCATCAGCACTCCTAGAGGCTGGAACCATCTTTAAACTTCATGCCTAGGTTCCTAATGCAAGATCATTCGCTTCAGAGTGGTTTACTGCCTCTTTGTGGCAAATATTTACTGTTTAGGAGTCAACACTCCTTCACAAATCACCTCGGTGAATTCACTGCTTCCCCATCAGCAGAACTGCTTAATGTGAGGTTGATCGCATGTCCACCTCCAAAAGGCTTCAGATAATTGTACTTAAATTGCCTTAACTACAATGACAGACCAAAAAGAGCACATTTCAAGCAGGGACAATGTAATATGCCTTCCCTACCCTCCAATTCATGTATTTGAAAGATGTATTTGAAAAGACATAGACACCCACACTCAAACATACCCACAAAGAGAAGAGATTTTCCTATGCCAACCCCGTGTGACCGAATTTCACCGAGTTTTTTCAAACTGAATGAATACTCTGCTTATTTTCTCTCATTAGAGCAAAGAAATTCTCAAATTCAGTTTATAAAAAGTGACTACTGTGTATATGGTCCATCCTTAAAACCACTGGTTTTTTCACCCATGGTTTCACTCCCAAAATGCCCAAAGCAACCAAGATTGGTCTGGGTAGAAGGAGTGAGGGAAGAGGAAGAGGGAAGGAAAAGAAGGAATAGGTGGTTATGCAGTCAATAATACCTTATAATTATTGTCATTCATTCTTTTTACATAAACTGGTTATGAAATGCTTTCAAATCCTAACTCTTACACCTCCTACATATTGCTTCACTCTACTACTTTCCCTGAAACAGTTGTCCTGATTCAGGCTCTCATCATCTTTTGTATACAGAGCTTCAATGTTCCCTAATTTCATATATATATAAATATATATATACATAATATATATTATACATAATATATATTATACATAATATATACATAATAATACATAATAATATACATAATAATACATAATATATAAATATATATATATTTCATATATATATATAATTTTGAGTTTTTGAATTATATGGTACAGTTTGAATTATTTGGCACAATAGCATATAGACTGGGATTCCCCTCCAATCTCACACCCCCCGACAGATTTTCCCCAATTTACTACAATGGTACAGTCCTTCATAAGGAATCACAATTCCATCAGTCTCTTATTTAAGTGCACCTTGACTTTGCTGGTACAGACAGTGTCAGACAGTCCAGCATCCCATTGTCTACACATGTCCAACACTTTCATTGGGAATCCATCTTTCATCTGGAAGCAGGGATGCATGTTCCATTATACCCCCACATCTGTATATGAAAGACCCCAGTACTCCATTACTATATATATTTTCATAATTGAGAAGCCATGAAACAAGGTCAACAACTGGTATGAGTTAGAACAGCCACAACAACAACAGCAATGAGAAAAACAAATTACAGCACCATGAAAAAACACGCCACTGAGTAATCAACACATGGCTGACAAAAAGGAAACACAAAAGTCTCTTGGGAAAAATGACGCCACTGTATCAATGTTTCCTAATTTCAATGGCTCCCATAACTAAAAGTTACCATCTACATTGTTCTGTATCCCTTATTCATTAATTTTATACCTCCTTTATACTGAATATTTTTATCATATCCTGACTATGGATATTATATGTATGCTACATACTAAATTCCTCAACGGGGACAATTTATCTCTCAATCCTTACTAGTTAACACAATGCTATCAGACCAGACTAGATTAATCAGTACTTCCAACCCTCTGAATCACATGATTACACTCAAAATATTATTAGGGTTTTGTTTGGGGACCATTGTGTGAAATGTTGCCTTAGCATATATAATACAACAGATCAGAGTTTTTGTGAATTAAAAATAAATTTAGAACATAAAAAGGAAGAAAATATATAAATAAATCAGAATAAAGCAGAAATTTACTTTATTGGAATCCTTTGCTGCTGGTAACAAGTTTATGCTTTCATCAGCAATTTGCAGCACAACAGCCTGCAGTTCTGAAATGTGCATATTATATTTGTGAAGAGGAAAGAAAGCATTCCAAACTTGGGCTGTCTCCCTTAATTATAATTACAGATAGCTTGCTTGGCACCATCATTTTGTAGAAGTTCAGCTTGAAAACTCTACTAAATAGTCTAACCTCGTTTAAGTCAGAAATCCTTACCATGAGCAATGAACTACCTTCTGAATTTATGGATTAACAGACCTAGTCATAGGAAATTTTCTGGCTCACCTACTTAAATGTTGCTTTGATTACATAAGATAATGAAATTTTTGATCATGTTTCTAAGTTACCACTTGTGTTTAGCATTGTTTTCACTGTAATATGTGACCTGCTTTAGCTATTCAGACAAGAAACATTACATAATGTATTTATAGGTATAGGCCTAATGGTATAATCACTTAGATGAATTCTGTACAGGCTATAATCTTGATACTATGATGAGATTTTTTGAATATGCCACTTTCTTAGTCTTCTCAGCAAGAAAGTTAATTTTAAAACAAAATTTGTCATCTTAAGAAGGTAAAAGTACCTACTACTATTACATACACATTTTTAGACACTATGACTAACATTCCTTTCAAAGAGACATTTTTGCACTTCTTTTCATAAAGCAAGTGGCACGTTAGAGAATGTTCATCTTGTAACTTCATTGAACAACTTAGAAGTGAGACTAATGAATTTTCTCAAGACACAGTTTGGCACTGTGTAACAGACATTTTACAAAAACAAGAGATCTCAAGGTTTACCAAATGGTCAAGACAAAACATAGAAAAAAACAAAACCACACTAGAAGTGATGTTACTTCCACCAGCAACCAAACACAGAAAATGTATTTCAAAAGATGTAGAGCTTTGTTTTTTTCTTAATAACAATTTGTGCTTATTTTATAAAATTATCAAGCTCATTAATGATCTATGCACTTTTTCTGGGTATACTATACTCAATTTTAAAGCTTACTTTAAAATGCTAATCCACGGAACAGATATTTAAGATGATGACAATTCTAAACTATCACTCCAAAAAAATACATTCTTTATTATTTCTTCAACATGATGATGATTCATAAAATAAGGTCATTTGTACATAGCAAGGACTGCCCATTTCTACTGATGATCCAAACAACATTTGCATGTACTGGAAGTGAAATGAAAATTCGTAGAAGTCAAACTGCTGTTACTCCCAAACAACACGCTCTAGTAGTCCTGGGAACAAGGTACACAATACTTACTCACACTTGGTTAGAAAACATCCAGAACTAGGCTGAGGATAGATTAGGAATTAATTTGTATTTTTTTCCTCAGATCCCTCTTTC
Source organism: Ochotona curzoniae (assembly GCF_017591425.1). NCBI lineage: Eukaryota > Metazoa > Chordata > Mammalia > Lagomorpha > Ochotonidae > Ochotona > Ochotona curzoniae. Next base: position 21,020,824 of record NW_024464920.1, read on the forward strand.
TTTGCTTCAAGGAGGACAATACTGAAGATTTACATGTAACACTTTGAGATCTAGTCTGGAAATTCAAAATTATTTACCCCTAGAAATTTCCTTAAGTATCTCATACATATACAGAAAGTATAAATGCTTATGAATCTTGGTTTGTTTTCAAAAAACAGAAAAGAAAAGGAACTGTGAAAAACAGAGGCTCAAGATTTGCCTTTCAGGTATGCAATTTTATAGTGGCTCGTGCAGTGTTGCAGAGTGTGTGTGTGTGTGTGTGTGCGCGCGTGTGCGTGCGTGTGTCTGTGTCTGTGTGTATGAGAGACAGAGAGAGACTAACTCTATTATCCCCATGAGTCAGTGGTGTTTGGTGTTGGGCCAGTAAAATTAACATTCCTATTTCCTATTTTCCTCTGTGGAAACAAGTTCACATGCCAATGGGTGTGAGTGCTGATACTTACAAAGCCTTACCCAAAAAATACAGGTTTCGTTAGTTTTTTCAATAAAATTTCCACAAACATGGAACAATGCTGAGTCTTTTTTATTTTTTGGAATAGCATGAGATTATCTAAGTCTAGCACTCAGTGTTTCATGTTCCAGAAACAGATACACAAAGGCACTGCAATCTGGAGCCGAAGATGAAGGCTCAGAAGTTGAGCGCTCACAAGTTAAAAAAGCACATCAGGAAGCTTTACTCCATTTGCCAAAGAATGTTTTTAAAAATTACTTGATTACAAGCATTAAATGATCTAAAAATTTAGTGAAACAATAATTTGATTTAGAGTTTCTCTTGACAATCAAAAGGTTTAGAGATACCCACCCCGAATCGACACGTTTACACTGAGCACCGGTACAAAATTTTCAGTTCAAGGACTGTCTCCTTGCCGTGCACAGTGTGTTCATTTACCTTTCCTGCTGCGTTCCTTAGAAATTTCAGGCTGAAATCATTAGTTTTCATGGAGAGTATAATTTAATTCTCAGGAAAACTGATGAATTCAGATTTGTTCCCATGCTCCCTTCCTTCTGATTGTGCCGAATATCAATGCACTAAGTAAGGTATGCAGTTTATTGCTTTCAAACAAATTCTAGGTGTCTTTAGACTTGTTTTAAAAAAAAAAGGAAACAAAATCCTTCCCACTGGCTGTTTTAGAGTTATAAAATCAAATCTTCCTACACAATGGATCACCAACTCTTGTTTTGAAATACATCTTTTTATAAATTCAGATTTCCATATAATTACTTACTTACAATTTAATGATGGCAGACAATTAACATTATATTGACATACAAAGCATGACATATCGACAGAGAAAGCCCAAAGTCGTCGACTTCAACAAGTATTTCTATGTGTATAGATAGCCTGTCCTTCATTGTTTTATTTTAAGCAATCTTTGGGGTTCTTCATTGAAACTTGTAAGAGAAATTCCTGATGTTAAGTTTTGGGGAAATACAAAAAAGCTTTCTTTTTGGTCACTGACAGACACATTTTAATATCCATCATAAACTTTCCCTGTTCATTCAAGCATTAGATGAGGAGGAAACTAGACATATGAAAATTCTTCTATGGCTTTATCTTCAATGGTAACTTGACATTCAGAAACTTTGTATTTAAAAAAAACTACCAAAAGGCAGATACCTTGTTTAACTTTTAGCTTGAGCCGGTGCTCTAAGGCAGAGTTAGGAAAAAGATTTTGCATGGAAACATTGAGGCAACCTTTGCTACTGCTAGTGGATGCAGCCTGCTATATTTAAAATCAAGACTTTTAATCTTGTCTCCTTATAAGGATGCAAGAAATTAACCTCCAATATTTAAAATATCTTCAAAGTCTATTTAATGTGAATAGAAAGAGAGGTACACACTTGTTTGCCAATATAAATATCCAAATGAACTTACTTTACCATATAAAACATTTTAGTTATTCTATATAACAAAAATGTGAAAGTTATATTTTACTTTCTTTGAGAATTAGCATGTCTTCAAAAAGGTAAGCATGCATTTTGGTTTAAAAAAAAAAAACTGCTAAATACGTTGCATTGACCAGTAAAAGATTTGGGGAAGAATTTCAGAAACTTACTATTTATTATCTACTATCTCATACAAAGTTAGTATGAGTACCGACCTTTAGTAGCCTTCAGTCACTCACTCAGGAATAGGCATCCATCTCCAAAAATCCTGGTCTATTCAACAAATGCTGTTGGGACAATTGCATAGCAGCTTGCAGAATTAAGAAGCAAGGCCCAACCTATCACATTATATGAAAATTATCACTAAATGGATCAAGGACCTAAATTTAAACCCAGAAATCATCAAACTATTAAAGGAAAACATAGGAAGAACACTCCAAGATATAGGAACAGGGAAAGACTTCTTAGAAAAGACGCCTCCAAAGCAAAGGCAATCAAAGCAAAAATGAACAACTGGGACTACATCAAACTAAAAAGCTTCTGTACAGCAAAGGAAACAATTAACAAAGTGAAGAATCAACCAGCAGAATGGGAGGAAATTTTTGCACACTATACAAATGATAGGGGACTAACATCCAGAATTTACAAAGAGCTTCAGAAACCAGGAACAACAACAATAACAACAACAACAACAACAAAAACACCTAACCCTGTAACAAAATGGACAAAGGAAATAAACATTTCTCAAAAGAACAGGTTCAAATGGCTAACAGACATATGAAAAGATGCTCACACTCCCTAGCCATCAGAGAGATACAAATGAAAACCATGTTGAGGTAACACCTAACTCCAGTGAGACTGGCCTACATTCAGAACTCCACCAACAACACCTGCTGGCATGGATGTGGGGAGAAAGGCACCCTCCTGCACTGCTGGTGGGAGTGTAGGCTAGCATAACCACTGTAGAAATCAGTATGGAGAGTGCTTTGAGAATTGCAAATAAACCTGCCATATGACCCAGCTATCCCACTCCTAGGAACATACCCAATAAAAGTGAAATTGCATATGAGAAGGGGATCTATAATCCTATATTTGCAGCAGCACAATCTACAAGAGCAAAGACATGGAAACTATCCAGATGTGCATTCAAAGAAAAGTGGTTAAAGAAACTGTGGTATATCTACTCCATGGAATATTATTCAGCTATTAAGGATGAAATTATACTATTTACAACAAGGTGGTACCACCTAGAGAAAATTATGCTCAGTGAAATGAGTCAATCACAAAAGAAAAAATACCATATGTTCTCCTACATAAGGAAAGCAGCATGAAAAGTGTAACTTCAATAATCTGATCCATACTACTTTTTGTTTGTTTTTTTGGCTGCGTCCCATGTGTTTTGATGTTTCTTATTTCAGTTTTATTTATTCCAAATAATTTCTTTTCTCTTGAATTCATCACTGGCTCATGGATTATACAGTAGCATCATTTTTCCCAAGAGACTTTTGTGTTTCCTTTTTGTCAGCCATGTGTTGATTACTCAGTGGCGTGTTTTTTCATGGTGCTGTAATTTGTTTTTCTCATTGCTGTTGTTGTTGTGGCTGTTCTAACTCATACCAGTTGTTGACCTTGTTTCATGGCTTCTCAATTATGAAAATATATACAGTAATGGAGTACTGGGGGTCTTTCATATACAGATGTGGGGGTATAATGGAACATGCATCCCTGCTTCCAGATGAAAGATGGATTCCCAATGAAAGTGTTGGACATGTGTAGACAATGGGATGCTGGACTGTCTGACACTGTCTGTACCAGCAAAGTCAGGGTACACTTAAATAAGAGACTGATGGAATTGTGATTCCTTATGAAGCACTGTACCATTGTAGTAAAATGGGGAAAATCTGTCGGGGGGTGTGAGATTGGAGGGGAATCCCAGTCTATATGAAATTGTACCAAATAACTCAAAATTTAAAATAAAAATATATGTAAAAACAGCTAAACCTTTATCTGCTATTTGAAAGTAATGATCAAAAAAGAAAATTATATTGTTTGAAAAGAGAGGAAACTGTAGGGTATTTCTAGTGACAGCAAGGGTGAAACCGCCAAAGGCAAGAACAGTTCTGTTCAGAAACGATGCTGCTTAGTAGCTCCTAAACTGGGAGCACAAACTTATCCTTCTCTCAAAACCAACATACAGCTGCTCTGCCATGGTCCAGTTCCCTTTCCCCCAACTGAAGGAGTTCCCAGTTTAAGCTTCCTTCGTTCTGTGAGAATAGGAATACATCAGACATTTCTCACACTTTCAACCTAAATGTAGTTTAAGAAAGTTTATTTTTAATGCCATTTGGGAAGTCCAAAATGTCACACCAATGTAACAGTATCAATGAGAAATAAGAGTCTAAAGAAGGAGAAGTTATGGGGCAGCATGATGACAAGGAACTACTCTAAGCCTGCACCTGTGGTGCATGAATCCCACATAAGTATATCGGTTCAAGCCCAACTGCTCCAATTCCTATTCAGTTCCCTGCCTACGGTCTGGAAAAGCAGTGGAAAGTACTTTGAACACTGCACCCACATGGGAGACCTGAAAGAAACTCCTCATTTCCAGCTTCAGATAAGCCCAGCTCTGGCCATTGCAGCCACTTGGGGATTGAATCAGTGAATGGAAAATCTCTCTGTCTCTCCCTGTAACTCTATCTTTCCAATAAAAATTCATAACTTTTTTTTCAAATAAAAGGAAGAAGGTGTTAAAAATCAATGTCAGAGATTAATCTTCTTTGATTACAAAGAAGGCAAGTGCACAGTAATGTAGCAAGCAGCTAAAGGGATCAGTGGAATCAAGCAATCAAAATGTCCGTATTTAGACAAAAACTGTTTTTTTATCTAGAAGAAAGGTCTCCAACTCTAGGTGGAGTTCAATGTTTCTCAAATTTAGATTGTTTTCTCATGTTGAAATTGGAGTTGTTCTTTTGTCTATTACTCCTTTCTAGTTATATATAATGTCCAGCCCAATAGCATCAGGATATTATCCTTAAAAAAACTAATGAAGCTTTCAATGAAAACTGAAAGAAGAAAACACTCTAGGTCTACCTGCAAATCTAAAAGGGCTCTCAAGTTTCCCAAATTAAACTCTACTAATTATATTTTTTTTTAGATTTATTTTTATTATTTTTTATTGGAAAGGCGGATATACAGAGAGGAGAGACAGAGAGGAAGATCTTCCGTCCGATGATTCACTCCCCAAGTGAGCCGCAACGGGCCGATACTATGCCGATCCAAAGCCAGGAGCCTCTTCCGGGTCTCCCACGCGGGTGCAGGGTCCCAAAGCTTTGGGCCGTCCTCGACTGCTTTCCCAGGCCACAGGCAGGGAGCTGGAAGGGAAGCGGGGCTGCCGGGATTAGAACCGGCGCCCATATGGGATCCCGGGCGTGCAAGGCGAGGACTTAACCACTTGCGCCACCGCGCCGGGCCCTAATTATATTTTTTTAAAAAGAAAGAAACCCTGCAATTTGGCAATTTGACCCACTTCTGGCATCAATTAACCTGTGCTTTTAAATGTTTCCTTTTTCCTACAAATTTGGAATTGCGTTTAAGGGCTTGATTGTATTTAGGTTTAAATTTGTGGGCACAAATATTTGCGGTTTTCTTCATTTTAATACTATAATTGAACAACCATACCAAGAACCCCAAATTTTAAACTCGCCTCCTCTGTAAAGATAAGGCTGCTTTTTATCTGGTTGGTTTTGGTTTTTTCCCTTTTCAGATAATACATAATCATTGAGCTGATACCCAGACACACAATATGAATATTTTTCTCTCCATCAACTTCTCATCTGAAGATTTGGTCAAGTCTCAAAATCACAAATATCATGTATTTTCTCTGATTTATGGAAGCTAATACAGAACACAAACAAAATGAGTGTAGCCATGAAATGAAATGGTCACTTTGGATATGACTGCTGCTTTTAAACCATATTTATTCTCCAATGGAAATATAGTCTTGGGTCTTATTAATTTTTATTTGTTGAATAGAATGATTAGTGATAAATTAAGCCTGTGAATATACATTGGATTAAAATTATGACTCCTCACATACAGTTGAAGAGAGGGAAGACAGGGAGTGATGTGGTATTGGAGTGGTGGTGGGTGGGAGAGAAGCAGAGGAATTGAGGGAGCTAGGATTGTCTCGTTGGAGCTATACCAATAGAATGTATAAAATCTGCCCTGTTTATAGTAACCAGTTTTTAAAGACAGATTTTGTCTTCTGTTATTTTACCCACGCAAATTACTTTATTACAGCTTCCAGAATGATGATCTTGTGAATTTTATTCTTCTATATTACCAGTTGGTATTCTTGTGTAAAAGTGAGAGCTTTAATGTATTAATTGTTTTCGATGATTCTATCCAAAACTGATGCAATAATTTTTACCAATTTCCTGAGTAAAATATTAATAAAAATGTCACATTCACTGTGTAATTTTATGCACAGTAAGACTTATATAGTTTCTTAAGTTTCACTTTGTTTCTTGAATTTTAGTTACTTATTTTGCATTGCCGGATATACTAATTATATGAATCAAAGTAGAACTGTATAAAATGATTCTTATATATTAAGTCTCACACCACTCCTTCTCCTTCACCCCTCCCAAAATCATCCCAAAATTAACATGTTTTATTTCTTTTTTATTGCTCTGGTGTTTCTTTTAAAAAAAAATCAGAATATATGCACCTTGATATTTATCACATAGCCCATATATCGTAGGGATTTTCCTCGTTATTTTTACTACTTAATTAAAATGTGTATCATATTTAGAATGTAAAGCACACAATTTATTCAACCAACTGCTCCCCAGAACTGACTGCTAGTTGAAACAACAGATACAAATATAATCTTCCTGAATGAGATTCCATGTCTTACAGTAATTCAGAAAATTGTAATAATTAGCAAGATTTGACAACAATGCACCTACATTTCAATAGCCATAAAATACTGTTTTAGGCAAAGCAGCAAGTTTTAATTGAATCATTATGTGGAGCTAAGCATCACAGGAGAACACAGAAAAAGACTATATTCGCTTCCCATGCTCAGTGAGTTACAGAAAGCTCCCCTGCTTAAGAGGAGGTGACAAGAGTGACCTGCAAAGTAAAGTAGGTCCCACTGAAACACAGGCATTTGTCTTACTACTAGAGTTTTCATAATTGGATATGTAGCACTTGGTAGTTTTTATATTTTAGAGCACCAGGAGCACTAAGTGGTAATGCAGTTATGGTCCTGACTCCACCCTCCCCTTAGAAAGGAAAAGAGGTGCTGCACTGCAGAAAGCTTCAGGCTGGACAGGGGGCTGTGCATGCAGTTTTGTATTGCATGATAGTGAACAATATGAAACAGATTGAATAAAAAGTATCAGGATGCATCACAGGTAGCAACGGTTATTTTATTACTGTATTTTAATATGTTAAATACTGTGAGTGATTAAATTTGATATAAAATGTATTTCTTAAGGCAAATCACGATGAAAATGTTTGACAAACACTATGGAGAAGGAATTGTTTTCTCTGGGTACTGCTACTCAATTTTCATGTTGACGTTAGTCATTGAACATGATTATAATTTAGTACTAGGTAATAGAAATATGTTTATTTGATTCTGGTATTATATAGGGAGATTTGTTCACTCAGGCTTTTTTGTCAGATCAATTTTAAAACACCCTCTTTTTAGCTTGTAATAATAACGTAGATTTAAAACAGAAGTGACAGACAGGTTGAGCAAGATCATCTGCCCAACCATTTTATCTGTATTTGATTTACGCAGTAGGATATTTTCAATTTAGTTCTTAACACTCAAGAATGAGGAAATTTTTCTTAAAGTTTTGGATTTCCAGCTTCTCCTGAAAATGACCCACAGGAGTATTTGTTCATTCTGACCCATTCAGAAAGTGCTGGAGATGGGGTCACCTGCTTCCAATGGCCCACCTTCTACCTTTGCTTCCCAACTTGGAGGCTGTCATTTACACAGATTGACCTTGCTCTTGGTCTTTTTTTTTGTCATTTATATTGCTTTTGTGACCTGATAGGAACTTTAGTTGACTGCTCCTAACTTGCCTTGGCTACAAAAATTTTTTAAATGACTACACTTATTGTTGAGAAATAATTTAATTTATGTATAGGGTTTTAAATAGTGTTCCATCGCTAGGCTATCACACCTACCAGTTTGCATGAAAGCCAGGGACGGGGGCAGACTGGGAAGGTCTAGTGTACAGCACCCATGAATGACCGTGGGACTCAGTGAAGACTGGGCCAGGACAGGTTGCAGCATCCGATGGCAAGGGCCAAGTTAAAGGGCCTGGGTGGATCAGAGCAACTAACAGGGATGGAGTATGGGAGGGAGCCCAGGAGAAGTTCTGTGGAGACTCCCCTGCTGAGCCACTGCTTTTGCTGGTGAGCATGAGAGCTGGGGTGGACCAGGCTGAGCAACCTACAAATCCTGTTGACCTACATGTAAGCTGGATTAGGAGCAGAGCCAGGCTAGGCTAAGCAACCATATCCTCTAGTACATGCATGAGCCAGAGTATGTGCAGGTCCATCATGCTTTGCTACAGTGTCAGCTAGCAAGTGCCAGGACTGGGGCCAAGTCCTGTCAGGCTACACTGCAGAACCACCTGGACTGACCGGACCAGTCTGCTGCACATACCAGTATGTGCTAGAGCCAAGACCAGGAGCAGGCCCAGTGTGAGTTTTGAGGCATCGCTCCAACTAGGCTGCAGTTCCCACTGGTGTGCATGAGGGCTGAGTGTGTGGTAGGCAGGGTTGGGCTGGGCTGCAGGATTCATTGGTTTGCATATGAGATGGAGAAGAGCCAACTTGGTGACAGCAAGCATCAGTGTGTATGTAGGCTGACATGGATAACAAACTGAGCCAGATCACACACTGACTGGAACAGTCAGGTCTGGGGTCACCTCTGGCGAGGTTTCTTTGGGGTCCTTCACCCACCACTAACTTGACTGCTGGACTCAAAAACTTTAACCACAAGGAAAATCACAGGATTTGTGGTCCAATCAAAACTGGGGCTCTTTGGTTGCAAAAGATTGTGCAGTAGACAGAATGCCACTGGTGGACATGACAACTCATTGAGGCCTGCATGATCTGAGACTGGGAATGGGACTAGTAGGGAAACTGTGGGCACCACTCTGATGAGCTACAGTTCCCACCAGTGAGCATGAGAACCAGAGCTGGGGGCGAGCCTGACTGGACAAGCAGTAGCACCCACCAGCCTAAGTGTGGGCTGGATAGTGGGGTCAGTCAGGCTTAGAGCTAGGCTGCAGCACCCACTGATGTGTACAAAAGCTGAATGGGATGCAGGATTGACCGGACCAGTCTGCTGCACAAACCGGTATGTGCCTGCAGAGGATGTCTAGTACTATGGCAGAGGATGGGGGGAAGAACACAACGGACAACTGTGTTGGTCATGCCTTGACAGCAAGTATCTGGGCAAATCAAGACTCTAAAGTGGACTATGTCAGCCAATGGACCTTGAAAGGATGTCGTCAGCCTTGGAGCAATGAAATCAAAAGCATGTCAAAACTATCAAAACCACTTAAGGAATACCCTCAGAATATGCTCCACATTGGGGACCCTGAGGTGACATCGAGTGGCCATCCCATACCTCCAGGTACTGATGCAGTTAGGCTGCTGGGAGCAGCTCTCTCCCCTTTTCTATTCCCTTCTCTCAGAGACAAAATTAAAAAAAAAAATGGAAACAACTGTCTCATCTACTGTCCCCCATTCCTTGTCCCTTTCCACCTAATCAGTGGTCTACATGGGCATGCATCCTTCCCAGCTATGTAAACATCAACAAATAGGAAAAGTTTATTATACAACAGTGTTTCATAAATGCTGTTTCTTTGTACTGGAGTCAGGCTGCACACTATACTGCATCTGCACAATTGATAAATTAGGCAAGAGTTATTAACTGGACATAAAAGAACTCTACAGTAAGGGCACAGAGTCAAACATCAAACATAAGGCTATATAAATAAATAATTGTTTTTTTTTCCCCATGACACCCTGAAAAATGCAGATAAAATAACCTAGAGAGCTGAGGGTGCAAATTATTAACATCTGTCCTACAATTTTATGAAGTGTTATGCTTACCTATTCACATATTTCATATCTTTTTAATTTATTTACTTATTTTCTTATTTGTTTCATATTGAGAAGGCAGATTTAATAGAGAGAAGATTTTACAGAGAGAAGCGGCTGCAATGATGAGAGCTGAGCTGATCCAAAGCCAGGAGCAGAAGCTTCTTCCAGGTCTCCCACATGGGTGGGGGTCGTAAGGCTTTGGGCCATCCTCAACTGCTTCCCTAGGCCACAGGCAGGGAGCTGGATGGGAAGTGGAGCACCCAGGATACAAACCCGCATCCATATGGGATCCCAGCAGTGAAAAGCAAGGACTTTAGTCAGGATAGGCTATCATGCTTGGTCCCTTTCATATCTTTTTTTTCTTTCTTTCTTTTAAGGGTTATTTATTTGAAAGACAGAATAGGAAAGGACACAAACAGAGAGAGAGAGAAAGAGAAAGATTCCATTGATGGTTCATTCCCCTAAATAAATGCAACAACAAGGGTTGTACCAGGCTAAAGCCAGGAGCCACAAAGTATGCCTCGGTCTCCCAGGTGGGTAGCAGGGGCCTTCTGCTGGCTTCACACGTGCATTAGCAAGAAGCTGAATAGTAAGCAAAGCAGATAGGGCTCAAACTGGCACTCTGATATAGGATGCCAATGTTTCACATGACTTAACCCACTCTACCACACAGCAGTCCCATTCTTTGATCTACTCAACTCTTCTTTGGTAACACTGACTCAGATCTCCAGGTGCTCAATGATCACATTTGTACTTTCCCTTTGTCATACACAACTTCTACTCTATATGCCTGAACTCTTCTTCGTTTTAGACCTAAGAATCTTGCAAAAGATCACTCACTTCTCTGTCCAGGACCAAAGTCTCCGACTGAGCGTAGAGAACATTGACTAAATGCTGCACAAATGAAATTGAATTCCAGAAAACATAAATTAGCTAACTGGACATTTGGTAGCAAACTCTTTCCAATCTCAGCTTTCACGGTGTAAAACTTGCTTGTGTGCCTCTATGAATTTAAGTTACCATGAAATGATAGCTGAGTTCCCAGGTGTAGCAAATAAAGCCATGGGGCATTTAGTTAAATTAGAATTTCAGATAAAAACTAAATATTTTTGTTATAAATGTGTCCCATAAAATACTTGGGAAATATTCACAGTAAAATTGTTATTTATTTTTGTCTGAAATTCAAATTTAATAAAGTATCCTGTGTTATACCTGGCAACCCTCCACAAAAGTTTCTTTATCTATGCTTATACTTAGTGTGTGGTAATTTATGTCATCTGTGCATGTTCACTATTTTTTAAATGTCTACAGAAACTTTCAATAAATGTCTTTTCTTCTGATAATCACCAGACTATCCTTTGTGACTCACACTTTATCTAAGTAAAATTAAATGTCTATAAAATGTAGACAATAACAATAAATCCTTGTAGTGTAACCTTTTGCATTTATAGGAAGTTTATAAGCAAATTTACTTAATCTCTCAGTCTCAGCCTTTCTAACAGATTGTTCAGTGACTATGAAGGTTTTTGTAATCAGAAATTATCCTATGACTTTCTTTTTTTAAAAAAAGTTGTATTTATTTTTGTTGGAAAGGCAGATTTACAGAGAGGAGAAATAGAGGGTAAGATCTTCCATCCACTGGTTCACTCTCCAAATGACCACAAATGGCCAGAGTTCAGCCAACCCGAAGCCAGAAGCCAGGAATTTGCTCTTGGTCTCCCACATGGGTGCAGGGTCCTAAGGCTTTGGGTCATCCTCTACTGCTTTCCAAGGCCACAGTCAGGGATCTATACCCCATAACTTTTTAATGTGAGGTTTCAATTCCTATTTCTATACAGAGACAATTCTACTCAAATAAAGAGCTTCAGTGGATCAACAGAGTTCAATAGAACAAATAGGGCAGTAGACGGTGGTGACACACTCCTCTCCTATCCACTGCTAAATTAAATATTAAATTTGCAGCTTAGCAGTGATTGGAAGGCCCTTTCAAGTATCAGTTCAATGAACAAAAATGGCCAATCATCAAGGCACAACACCATCACATTCCAGAAGAATGGAGAAATGAACAGGTGATAAAGAGAAAATAATCTCATCAGAAATAAATGATCAGGAAACACAAAGGCTTGCTTCTTCACAGCAAACTGTGAGCTGGAAGATACGAGGTCAAAGAAAATGAATTTCAGCACACAATGCTATACAAAAAACAACCAATTGTGAGGGTGAGAGAAAGTTGTTTTAAGTAGGCAAAGTCCCCCAAACTGGCCGTCCATGACTCCTTTAATAGGAAGTACCCAGAAGATGTAATCCTCCAGAACGAGGGACTAAACTGAGAAACAGAAAGCCATAGCACATGCGAAACAAATCTCCACAATGGGCGTGTGATGAAATCCTAACATGACAGCCAGGCAGAGAAGCTGACACCCAGGCCAGACAGAAGCAAGTTAGAAGCCTCAGGAAAGTTTCTTCAAGAATAGGAAATAAAAAGAGAGCATTTGATTCATCAAAAGGTATCAAGAAGTTAAAAATGGAGCTGGTATTGCAAAGTGGGTTAGGCCATTGCCGGAAATGTTAGCATCAAATATGCGTCCTAGGCTCCTGATTCAGGTCCTTGCTAATATGTTTGAAAAGCAATGGAAGATGTCTCAAGCCCTTAGGGGTCTGTATCCACAATAGACCCCGATGAAGCCCCTGGTTCGTGGCTTTGGCGTGGCACACCCCAGGGCTTTACAACCATTTGGGGAAATGAATTAGTGGATGTGTGTGTGTGTGTGTGTGTGTTTATCTGTCTAGAGAAATGATCAAAAAGCTGAAAGCAGAGCTGGATTAAGCTAAAAAAAAAAAAAGTAAGAAGAGACACTCTTTTTTTTTAAGATTTATTTATTTTTATTGGAAAGTCAGATATACAGAGAGGAGGAGAGACAGAGAGGAAGATCTTCCATCCGATGGTTCACTCCCCTAGTGACTGCAATGGCTAGAGCTGAGCCAATCCGGAGCCAGGAGTTCTTCCAGGTCTCCCAATGAGGGTGCAGGGTCCCAAGGTTTTGGGCCATCCTCGACTGCTTTCCCAGGCCACAAGCAGGGAGCTGGATGGGAAGCAGGGCCACCAAGACTAGAACCGGCGCCCATATGGGATCCTGGTGCAAGGCGTACAAGGCGAGGATTTTAATCACTACACTATCGCGCCGGGCCCAAGAGACACTCTTAAAAGGCCAAATATAGGAGTTATGGAAGTTACAAAGGGTGCAGAAAGAGAAGTTGGATTTAAAAATGTATTTAATGAAATAATAAGGGAAAACTTCCCTAATCTAGAGAAAGAATTGGGAAACAACATCCAGGAGGGGCAAAGAACTCCCAACAGGCTTGACCAAATGCAGTCTTCACCACGATACATGATAATCAAGCTCTCTTCAATCGAACATAAGGAAAAGATATTTAAATATACACGTGAAAAAAAATCAATTGACATATAAAGGAATGCCAATTAAACTCACAGGAGACCTCTCACAGGAAACTCTACAGGCAAGAAGAGAATGGAGCAACTTATTCCAGATTCTAAAAGCAAAATTTGTCAGCCCAGGAAAATGTACCCAGCAAAGCTTTCCTTTGTTTTCGAAACAAAATAAAAATCTTCCACAGTCAAGAAAAGTTAAAAGAATATGCCTCTTCCAAACCTGCCTTAAAGATGATACTTAAAGATGTTCTCTTGAAAGAGAACCAAACTCAAAGGCGAATGCAAAGAACATCCTAGTAAAATAACAACGTAAGACTGAATCAATTGACAACTCATTGCTAAGTGACAGGACCAAATTACCACCCACTCATATTAACTCTGAATGTAAATGGCTTAAACTCATCAAACATCATAGATTAGTAGACTGGATTTAAAAACACTATTTTTTTTTTTTTTTTTTTTTTTTTTGGCCTACAGGAGACATATCTCACCATCAGGGATCAGCTGAAACCATACCTCATGGATTTTGATGGTTTTTGTTTTACTTTCATTTCCTCAAAACACTTTTTTTTTTCATTAAATTCTTCACCGACTCATAGATCATACAGTAACATTATTTTCTTCAAGAAGGTTCTTGATTTTCTTTTTCATTTCTTCAGCGACACATCAGTCATTCAGTAGCATGTCTGTTTTTCTTCCTGTTGCTGATTTTGTTTTGTGGTTTTTTTTCACTTTGGGTAATGTTAGCGACTGTGTAGTGAAGGGCTGTCATATCCGGACGTGAGGATATGGTACAGTGTGCATCTCTACTTCCAGAATGAGGATGGACTCCCAGTGAAATTGCTGAATGTGTCTTGATAATGCAATGCTGACTCTCTGCCATTGTCCATGCCGCAATGATGGACTTATGACTGTTTATGAGGAACTACAATGTTGTAACGATATGGGGGAATCCAGTGTGGGAGGGAACTTGGGTAGGGTATAGAGGAAATACCTAGGTCTATGGAATTGTATCATAAAAATGATAATAATAATAAAGAATGAAAAAAAAATTGAGCTGAGATCACAACCCTGAAGCAAACCAATGTAAAGGGATAGTTCATACAAGGGAAATGAACAAAGGCATAAGAGACGGAAATGCTACTAAAATAGCAAGAAAATCAGAAGTGGACCATATTAAAAAAAAAAATTGTGGAAAAGAGCTTTAAGAGGGAGAGATTGGAGAGATTGACCAACAGAGTATAACACTCAATTGTGGGATCACTGGCGATCATAACATTTCTTTTTAATCCTGGAAAAAAAACACACAGTGGAAGGGAAGCAGAGATAGGGCAACAAAAACCAGGGTTAATATATGTAATCCATTAAAAAGAAAATTCGGGAGAAAAGGAAGATGGAAAAACTTCAGTTCGGTAATTGATTAAAATACAATTTGGAAGAATGTCCAGGTTCAGATTTCCAGTAAGTCTCATTTGGAAGTCATGCATCTAGGAATGGTAGTTAAAATCACAGTAGAAAAGGAAATAAATAGGTAGATGATAGAAAGATAGGTAGATGATAGATAGATAGATAGATAGATAGATAGATAGATAGATAGATAGATAGATAGATAGAGGCTGAGACAAGATGGATGAATTGACCAAGAATCATTTTTTCTCTTTTGATAATTTTGCTCTCCTGCCTGGTTTATGTGGTATGGTTGGTATGAAAAGGCATCCTATATATGTATCTTCATTATTTGCATCTCTGATCAATCCTTGAACTGTGTTTCAAAGTTAAAGAATATATCAAAAAATATAAAACAAAAAAGGAAAAGGAAAACCAAGATAGAACAAAATCTTGGAAGATAAAGGAAACATAATTTCAGGCAAAAGTAATACTCTGTATGGAAGAATATAAGCAGAATCAGTAATGGAAATATTGAAAAAGAACATAGAATTTTGCTGGAAATCACTGCTGAACTTGGTAAAAGAAGCTTCCATGGAGGGTGAAGCTAGTAAGCAAATAGTAGTCATCACAGAAATCAATGTACATATTCTTCTGTTCATGTCTGACAAAGACTCAGTGACGACAAAAAAAAAAAAACAGAGAGAGAGAGAGAGAGGAGAGATTTTTGTTTCTTCTTTACGAGACATTGAATAATAACAAGGTGTATGGAAGTTGCCAAAGTCATGGATTCGGATTATAATACAGCAAAAAAGTAAAATCATTGGCATGGTAGAGTCCCCAAGTTGTAAGAATCATGTGATCCAGACAACAGATGTGTCTAAGCCTCAAAACACTGGCAGGATCTGTTCAGAGGAAAAACTAGGGCTCTAAGAATGGAGATGGAGAATAGGAAATTGAGGCAGTTTCTAAGAATAAATTTGTTCTATAGATAAAGAAGGAAGTTAGTTTGCTGGAGGGGAAGAGGGCAAGGAGCACAAGAAGACACACAAGCGAATGGCTGCCTGACACAAAGGATTAAGAGTTTTGGAATAGCTAGTGAAAGGAATAGAAGCAGCAGCTGGACAAAACTATGGAATCAGAATGTGAAGATGAACCACAGCTGGAATTGGACACGATACTGCAGTGGCAAGAATATACGAGTTGCTTGTTTCCAACTCTGCTTTCCCTTTTACTCAAAAGAAATTATGCATCTAAGTTCTCTTTCAGCACTATCCTTCTATTGCTTCATAATGTTTGTCAATATTTTCTTTCTGCTCTCTAATCTAGCTATGCTTACACATTGGTAATTCTACATCTTTATATTTTCAGTCCCTGGCATAGGGCACATGGTAGGAACATAAATAGTGTGTGCTGAATTAAATTAAATACCTAAATTAAATGATGAACATTCTTGTAGATCACAATCTGAAAAACAATTATTAATTATATATTTTCATAGAAAAGTAAAAACAAAAACAATTTTTTTAGAAACATTAGTGACAGGCAAGCCATTATGAGCTCCAAGTCATTCAATGTTACAAATTTAAGAGGTCAAACACCTGGCATTATGGATATCTTAGATCATGTTTATGAAAAGATAAGAATAAAACTGACCTAAGGTAATTACCATGTTATTGCCACATTTCCTCATGAGATAATTATCAGATTCTGTAAAGTCGCTCATTTCTGGTGTAATACCAAAACCAACTGGGTAAATGTATTTTAAAACTAAAATTGTGGCTAGGCTGTGCTCCACAGCAGGAGCAACCACTATGAGGCTGGCTGCCCATGGGGCACAGGCCTGGCACAGTGCTCCTGGGACCTGGCTGTGCAGGCTTCTGGGATGCCTGGGGGATGCTACTGAGTTGGAGGGAGTGGGAGCATGAGGAAGCCTGGGGTCTTGTTTCCAGGCAGTGAGCCTGGGGATTTCCCTACTAGCATGGTTCATGGACTGATCAGGGAAGGGGTGACGAGATGTGTGGGAGGGAAGAATACTGAGGGAATATGTTGCAAGCAAGGAATGACTTCTGTGGAACTCCCATTGACAAGGCCACTGTACTTGCATGTAAACAAGGAAGCTGAGACTGAGCAGTTTGGAATGCAGGAAGCAGGAGGACTTCTATCGGTCAGACAGATGAACCAGCTCACATGGAAGATCACAGCTTGGCCAATTAGCATGGAAAACAGCTGACTACCATGCTCCAGTGCATACAAAAGCAAGGGCTGGGTGCCTGACTGGCAAGGCCAGATCCCAGTAACCGCTAGTGAAAGTCAGAACAGTGGACAGGTGACATTAGGCTAGGCCACGACACTAACCAGCATGCGAGAGAACCAAGTCCAGGCGTATATTATGTGGGGTATATGTGGGCCCACCCCTGTGGAACTGCAACTTCCACTGGTTTGCTTAAGAGCTGGGGTGGTGAGCTGAGCTATGCACGACCATAGAACCCTCCAAAAACTCAAGGGTACTGGGGTTGGAAACAGGCTGGGCTGGTCCAGGCTGCAGTACACATAGGTGCACCCAAGAACAGAGTAAGCAGAGGGCCAGGCTACAACATCTACCAGCTCATACAAAAGCCAAGACAGAGAGGGAGCACTAAGTGGAGGAACTTAAGAAACTCCCCTGGTGGGCCAAACCTCCCACTGGTGAGCATGTGATTCAGTCCTGGATGTTGGTCAGGCTGAGCAAGGTAGTTCCACCTAATCAGGATTATTGGGGTCACCCCAACTAGGCTCAAGTTCCTGCTAGTAAACATGAGGGCCAATTGGGGGGGGGGGGAGCAGTGTTGTGCTGGAACACAGCATCCATCGGTTTATGTAAGAGACAGGGTTGGAGATAAAACTGACTCAGCAGTTGCAACTACCAGTGTGTATGTAGGCTGACATTTGTGACAGACTGAGCTGGATCCCATACTGGCTAGCACATATAAATCAGGTCTGGGATTGCTGCAGACAAGGTTTCCATGGGGATCCCCTCAACTGAACCACTAGACTCAGGACTTCCAACATGGGGAGAATCACAGGATCTGTGGTCTAACCATGGAGTGCATGTGTCAGAACTAGACCTCCTTAGTGGCTAAGACAGAGCAGTGGACAGCATGCCTAGATGCACATGGAAGATATGGCAGTCCTTTGGGGCCTGAAAAGGACATCTGGTGCCATAACGGGAAAGGAGAGCAGAAAAAATTGCTCAACTGCCCAGCCAATGTTGACAGCAAAAACGTGAGCAGATAGTCTGGGGTGGCCTGTGTCAGCACATGGACCATGGAAGGACTTCCTCACCCTTGGATCGGTGAGACCCACAGCATTTCAGAACTATTGAAACCACTTGAGCAGAACCCTCCGAGTAGGAGCCACATATCAGGGACTCTGGCATGACATCAGGTTCTGGGGAAATGGGGACCTTGGTACAGCTTCTCTCCTAATTTCACCTCTTCCTTCTTGAGGGGAAGGTTTGGAAACAATTTTTCACCCACACTCCCCTATCCTCGACCCTTCTCACCCTCATGTACACTGCAAACATCATCAAAAATATTTTTTAAAATTAAAATTTCATAATTATAGAATTACAATCATTCCAAAAGTTTCACTTCTCATGCTTAAAGCTCTATGTGGAAAGTCAGCCCCTCTATTGAAATTTTCAACAAATTAAGAATAAATACTGTTTTTAAGTACATCTCAGAGGTTAGCCACTAAAGTTTAGATTGTGCATAAAGATGGAATTTGTGTATGAAATAATTTGTATCATTTTTAAAAAAGCATTGATCCAAATCCGCTAAAAACTAAAAAATAAACATTTTGTTCTGGTTTTTACGTAAATGTTTATTAAAACAATGAGGAAGTAACAGACCCATGTGGGCCTCTGATTCAAGGTAAATGTTGCGATTTTTCCTCCTCTGTCTATGGAGTGGGGGAAGGGAGGGAAATAGCAGAGAGGAAGTGCACTGATCCTTACTGTCATACTACATCAATGCCCCGGGATGGAGATGCTCAAGATGGTCATTTGAGGCTCCAAAGTTAAGAAGAAATTTCCAAGGGTGTTAACTTTCTTGAGTAATCTTACTTGTTCTAAGAGCCTGTCAGTTTTGTTAATGCCAGAGATACAAAATTCCTTGTAAGGCGTGTTGGCTATTCATGTCGGTGTACCCACAGACCTAGGTGCTTGTGGTACAGCCTGGCCTGCAAGTTGTTCAAACTTCCCTTATTTCCATGCTTTGTTAAGGTACTCAAAATCTTCTGTTAGATGAATTGTCTTTCGTGTTCACTTGGATATGATCTCCATTCAGCAAGTGAGGGACCCCAGTCCTGCAACATGTGCTCCAGGATTGGTTCTTATGTCTCTATGATTTTGCTTGAGGTCAGAGATTGAGCATAGCAGCCTAGTTGAAAAGCTCTCTAAGGAACCTCTCCTGGGAAGTCTTCAGACCTTGCTCTTGTGTGTACCAGCCAGTACACTGTTGGGTTCAGTCTACTCCCTCCAACAGCCAATGTATGTACCTGTGGATGTCAGTACCTAGTCAGTCCCACACCCAGACCTGACTCTCATGCAAACTGGTGGGTGCTATAGCCTAGCCCAGCCTAGCCTACCCACAGTTTCAGCTTTCATGTGCACTGGTAGGTTCTACAGCCTAAATGGGGCAATGTCCATGAACACTGTACAATGTCCACAGCTGATCTCAGCTCTTCTGTGTACCATTGACCCTCAAGAATCCTTACCAGACCCACCCCCCAACCATGGCTCTAGCAAGTGCTAATGGGTACTGCAACCTACTCTGGCCTGGTCTGGCCCCAGCCCCAGCTCTTGTACTTGTGGGTGGGTGCTTTGGCCTAATCCAGAGCAGCCCTCAGATTTTCTCTTTCTGATCTACCCCATCTCAGTACTCTTAGTAGCCTGCATGTACAGTGACTGGGTCCATGGGTTCCCCCAGAAATCATTGAATATATTTCAAACAAGCCCTCAATGGTCCCCATTCTGATCCATCCCCAGTCCCCCAGATCTTACCAGTGGAGATGGCTGTGGGGTGACCCTGGTAGATACGTGTCCCTGGTGGCATGGTAGGTGCTCTGCCCCTTCCTTATATTATCGTTTTAAAAAAACATAGGCAATTATGCTAGCACACTGACAGTTAACACAGAGCTGACATTAGTCAGGCACAGAACGCATGCCAGCTATTGCTGTTTTCTCTCAACAGCATAAAACTTATCCAGGTACAAGGCAATCTAGGAAGTTGCCTACTACTGAGGTTAAAAAAAAAAGAAAAAGAAATATTTTGTAAACAAACTTTAAAAAAAACTATTTATTTTTATTGTAAAGTCAGATATATAAGAGGAGGAGACACAGGAAGATCTTCCATCCACTGATCCACTCCCCAAGTGACCAAAATGGCCGGTGCTACGCCTATCCAGAGCCAGGAGTCAGGAACTTCTGGGTCTTCCATACGGGTGCAGGGTCCCAAGGACTTAGGTTGTCCTCAGCTGCTCTTCCAGGCCACAAGCAGAGAGCTGGATGGAAAGTGAGGCCGCCAGGATTAGAACCTGCACCCATATGGGATCCCGGCACATTTAAGGTGAGGAATTTAGCCGCTAGGCCACTTCACTGGGCCAATAAACACACTTTAAGCAGAGTTTCTAAGGACATTATCAGATACTAAGAAGACAATGTATCTATCCAGGAAGGAAATTAAATCTTTTCTGAAAAAGATTTATTTATTTTTTGTTGGAAAGGCACATATACAGAGAGGAAGAGAGACAGAGAGGAAGATCTTCCATCTACTGATTTACTCCCCAAGTGACCACAACAGCCAGTGCTGCACTGATCTGAAGCCAAGAGTCAGGAACTTCTTCCGGGTCTCCCATGCAGGTGCAGGACCCCAAGGCTTTAGGTTGTCTTCAACTGCTTTCCCAGGAAAAAGAATCGGAAACTGGGCCTCTGGGATTAGAACAACTACCCATATGGGATCCTAGCTCATGCAAGGCAAGGACTTTAGTCACTACGCTACTGCGCCAACCCCAGGAAATTAAATCTTTTTTTTTTTTTTTTTTTTTTTTTTTTTAAAGATTTATTTTTATTATTGGAAAGGCGGATATACAGAGAGGAGATACAGAGAGGAAGATCTTCCATCCGATGATTCACTCCCCAAGTGAGCGCAACGGGCCGATACTATGCCGATCCGAAGCCAGGAGCCTCTTCCGGGTCTCCCACGCGGGTGCAGGGTCCCAAAGCTTTGGGCCGTCCTCGACTGCTTTCCCAGGCCACAGGCAGGGAGCTGGAAGGGAAGCGGGGCTGCCGGGATTAGAACCAGCACCCATATGGGATCCCGGGCGTGCAAGGCGAGGACTTAACCACTTGCGCCACCGCGCCGGGCCCAGGAAATTAAATCTTAATCAAGGGGGCCAAATTGTTGAACTAGAGAGAAAAGGATTATTAGATGTAAATCCACTGGTAAGTTCATGTTCAGGAATAGTCAGATTTCTTAGTGTTAAAGCATCAAGGTTAGGTTCTCTCCCTGGTTTCCCTCTATACCATCAGAGCATGAAGAATGAAGTTAGCCCAGAATGGAAGAAGCCTAATCAGCTAGCTCACCCTGACATTCACACTTACATTAGCTCATGTGACCAAACCTAAATCTCTAAGATGCCAATTTAGGAAATAAAGTTGGAATCCTTTTTTCTAAGCACTGACTTGCTCTCTGCAGCTACTGGAATTATTCTTTATGAGTTTATTTCCTTTGTTAGACTATTAGTTTCTGAAGGATAGAGATTATTGGAGGTGGGGGTGTCTACTTTAAATTCCTGGGGTATAACACACAGTCAAGGCACGCAGTAAGCACTCAAGTGTTTGTTGAGAGGGACCATTTGTCCAGTGCCAGTTGTATAATTAGAATTTCTTTCATTCATCCAGAGTTAAGAACAAAGCTCCAGTGACTGGCTGCTATTTTGAGACGCTGACTATCAGAGAAATTTTCTCAACCTGCTTTGTTGGTATAGCCCAGCCACAAGAGCTCTAGCCAATGTAAAAACTGTATCTTTTGTAAAATCCTTGGAGAAGGGAGTGTGAGATTAGGCATGGAATACCAAATAGGAAGTATTCCGACCCTACTACTTATCCACTAACTGTGGGAAAGCCACTTAATTTCTCAGAAGGCTTCATTCAGGAGACACACATTTGCCTAAATTCTCCCTTAGCATGAAACTTCACGTTAAATTCACCTTCATATTGCCAAAACACAATACAGGATTCGTAATATATACCTAATATTTACTAATTAAATTAGATTGGAATTGTCCCAGAATGTAGAAAGCATTGTTTTAAAATGTTTTAATTAAAATCTATAATTGTGTTCAGTGTTACATTTAAAATTAAAGCGTGACTTTAAGGAACATATTTATCTAGTTTCTTACATTTTCCCTTTATCCAGCTTATATAAAAACATTAACACAATCAGAAAGTTATATCAAAAGTGAAATCAAAAGCAGCCTTGTGACGCAGCACCAGTTCTACTATACTGCAATCTTAGAAGCAGTCCTGTGTACTCAGGGACCAGTGCAGGGAGCTGGCAGGAGCCCATCCTAGATCCAGCAGGAAACAACTCAATCCACACTCCTGAACTAACCTATGTGACTAATGGGCCCAACTATGACACACAAGGAGCCCTGTGACTCATTCTGTTCGGCTTCGTCACAGAAGCAGTCTCATCATTCCAGAGATCCAGCTCAAAGCACCTCTACCTTCCAAGCCAGCCTCTAAAGGCTACAACAGGTATTTACTCCAAACACAGATTATCAACCCAAAGCAAGGAATTAGAGAAACAAGACACTAAGGAAGGAAACTTGCATTAAATTGATTGTAAAGAAATGGAGATTCATTAACTGCTACACAAAGGATTCAAAATAATTCTCTTAAAGAAATCTGGTGGGCTGCAAGCAAACACAGACAATTAAGGAAATTAGGATAACTATATATGAACAAAATGAGAAGCCTAGGGAAAAAACAGCAAGCATAAATAAAGAGGAACAAAACAGAAAACCAGGAGGTGAAGAATACAATGAGAGCACTAGAAACTTGAATAAATCTTCAAAACAGATAATCAAAACATAGAAGAAAGAATACACAAATCCAAAGACAGTTTATTTGAAAGTAACCAGTTAGAAGAACAAAGGGAAAAAGAGTACAGAAAAAACTCACAGAATGTTTGGGACACCATCACATAAGCTGATCTACAGTTTAAGGCAGTGTCAGAAGGAGATACAAACACCTTAAGGAAATCTAAGAAATGACAGAAGTCAAAGGCAATAGCAGGTGGTGAGGTGCAACAGGTGAAGGAGGCAATTGAGAAACCTGTATCCCATATTAAAGTCTCAGATCAAGTCTGCTAACTTTATTTCCAACTCAGCTTCCTGCTAATAGGAGCCCTAGAAGGCAGTACATAACGGTTCAGTGCTTGGGGCTCGGGTATCTACACGCGAAATCCAGAAGGATCTCTTGGTTCCTGTCTTCAGTCTGCTTCAGCCCTGGCTGCTGCTGGCATTTCAGATTAAGTGGATTAGCAGATTGAAGTTTATCTTTTTTTCTGCCACTCAGCATTTCAAATAAATACAAGAAACAGGGTTTTTAAACCATTAAATAAAGCGATTTGTTAAATACATGGCTATAACTATGATCTTCCTTTGAAAAGAGACACTGGAATTATATAATCAAAGTGCTGAACTAAAAAAAAATCCCCTGTCAACAAAGAATAATTCACCTGGCAAAATTGTAGTAAACAATGAAAGAAAGATAATGATTGCCAAAAAAATAAAAACTGAGGAAATTTTCACCACTGAACTTGCCTAAGAAGAAGTACTAAAGAGAGTTCTTATGCTGAAATGAAAATAAATGTGATTTTGCTAACAAAGATAAACACATATAGTTTAGACCAAATGTAGACAAAATAAAAATCATAATCAACAGTATATAGCAAATACACCTAGCACACATATAGCACTTTCTACCCAAAAGCAGAGTATACATTCTTATTTAATGTTTTTTTTGTTGTTGTTTCTTTTTTTTTCCAGAAAGTCAGATTTACAGAGTGAAAGAGAGACACAGAGAGAGATTTTTCCATCCACTGATTCACTCTGCAAGTGGCTGCAGCAGCCAGAGCTACACCAATCTGAAGCCAAGAGCCAGGAGCTTCTTCTGGGTCTCCCACACAGATGCATGGTCCTACACTTTGGGGTACCCTCCACTGCTTTCTCATGCCACAAGTAGAAAGCTGGATGGGAAACAGTGAAGCAGAGCAGCTGGGACCTGAACCAGTGCCCATATGGGATGCCAGCTCTTGGAAGAAGATTAGTCAGTTAAGCTATTGTGTCAGTCCAGAATATACATTCTTCTCAATTATACACAGAAAATTTCTTATAATATGTAAAACATTAGATTACAAAAGAAGTTTTAACAAATATAAGAAGACTGATATAATCCACAGTTATATTTTTCAACCATAGTGAAATTAAACTAGAAGGCAATGACAATAAGAAAACAGGAAAATTCATAAAAATGGAAAGCACACAACACACACACTCTAAAATAACCACTAATTCAAAGACATAATAAAAACTGGATTTAAGAATTATCTTGATAACAAAAATTAAAATAAAGGAAGGAAGGCTGGAATGAGAGAGGGAAAGAATGAAGGGACTACATTCTTTGAACTGTAAATATGAGCTACAAAAAAGTTATCAAAAGGACAAACTTTTATTTAGACTAATTAAGAAAAAATAAATGTACAAATGAAAAAGAGACATTATAACAGATTGATCAACAACAAAAGACATAAAGTAGCAGTATGAACAATTACATGACAACAAATTGGCTAATCTAGAAGAAATTAATAAAGGCGTAGAAATATAAAATTTTGAAGTCATTAACATCCTTCCACGAAACCCCAAAACCCCACAGGAAAACTACAGGCTGATGTCCCTGAAGAATCCAGACTCAAAAATTCTCGACAAAATATTACCAAACTCAATCCGAGAGCTACTAGATGGATTGCAGCTTATCCCATTACAGAGTGGAATATTTGTCTTTGTGATGCAAGGAGGGTGCAGCACCTAAAAACCAATCCACCAGAGTAACAGCAAAGGACAGAAATAACATCAGCAAATCAACAGATGCAGAAAAACATCTGACAAAGCTCAACACAGATTTATGATTTTAAAAATCTCTAAACAAAATATGTGTAGAAGGTGGGCCCAGTGGCGTAGCCTAGTAGTTAAAGCGTTTGCCTTGAACACACTGGGATCCCATATGGGCGCCAGTTCTAATCCCGGCTGCTCCACTTCCCATCCAGCTCCCTGCTTTGGCCTAGGAAAGCAGTCGAGGATGGCCCAAAGTCTTGGGACCCTGCACCCGTGTGGGAGACCCGGAGGAGGTTCCTGGTTCCCTGCTTCAGATCAGCATAATACTGGCCGTTGCGCTCACTTGGGGAGTGAATCATCGGATGGAAGATCTTCCTCTCGGTCTCTCCTCTTCTCTGTATATCTGACTTTGTAATAAAAAAATAAATAAATCTTAAAAAAAAATGAGTAGAAGGGAGTTGGTATTGTGGTATTTCAGTTTTCTTACTTAAGTCCTGCCAGCCCAGTCCTGGCTGTTACAGCCATTTAAACATTTGAAAGTGTATTCACTCTGTCCCCTCTTTCTCTGTCAGTATGTGTTACAAATAAATAAAACTTTGCAAAAATTTGACATAGAAGGATCACATATGAAAACTTCTTAGCTAATATAATAATGGATAGTGGAAACGAAATCTTTCCCCGTAGGATCCAGCACAAGGTTAGGTGATGGTCACTCTAACCATTCCCATTCAACGTAATATTGAAAGCTCTAGCTTGAGCAATTAGGAAATACAAAAAAATAAATGCATTCAAATAAGAATTGACGAAGTAGAACCTTCCCTGTTTTCTGGTGACATAATAAGGTCACAGAGAACATAATCAACATGCAAAAATAATTAGCCTTCCAAAAGTAAATTTAAAAATTATATCATTCATAATAGCAACAAAAGAATAAAATATAAGCAAATCAATAGCTGAAAAGGAGTTAATACCTAAATGCTTGCTATCCAATATATATGAGATTCAAAGAACTCAATAGAAAAAATTACCAAATTAAAAGATGTAATAGATTCAAACAGAGAATTCTTAAAACAGGAAATAACAACGGCTAACACATAGAAGGGTGCTAACATCACTACTTAACACAGAAATGCAAACTTTGATAACAATCAGACACTGTTTGATATCTCTGAGGATGATTAGCATCAGAAAGACAAAACAAATCAAGTTGGCAAAGACAGGGAGAGAAAAAGGATCCTCGTATGTCATTGGTGGGAAGATAAATTGGTACGGCCATTATGAAAAACAGTATAAAAATTTCCCCCAAAAATTAAAAAGGAAGTTTTACCATTTACCTAAAATCCCACTCCTGACAACTGACAAAAGAAAATGAAATACTTATCTCAAGAGCTAACTGCACTCTTAGTTTTAATGTAGCATTATTCATAAGAGTCAAGACAAAAAGAAACAACCTAGATGTCTGTCAAGTGACGAATGGGAAAGAAAATATAGTGTATACAGAATGCACTATCAGTTTTAAAAAAGAAAAATTTCTGACCCTGAAGCTGGAATATGTATGCTAAATGAAATAAGGTGACAAAGTAAACAAATACTGCATGAGATATCTTATGTTTAATCAAAAATATTTGAACTCATAGAAGTACAAACTTGAATGGCATTTTAATTATTGCCTAAAAAGAGTTGGTCAAAAAGATTTCAGTTTCAGTTACCTAAGATGAGTAATTTCTGCAGATACTGTATGGTGACCATAACTGGCAATGCTGCATTGTGGACTTGAAATTCACCAAGGCTAATGTTCTCAACACAAAAAGAAAAAGAAGAGATAGTTACTTGAACTGATGCTGCGTTAAATGTATATACATCTTCCAAAACATTTACAGAAACTAAAAGTTAGGTATAATTTGCTGTAAAAAGTTTGAAATTCATGTGCATTATCAGAACTTTCTTACAAGACACTCATGTATCAAAATGTTATACAGGCACATATCAAAATATTACAAGCTGTAAATATATACAATTATTTAAATTTGTGTCTACTTTTTGAGATAGAGACTTTCCAAATGCCCAGAACAGCTGGTGCTAAATCCAGAACCAGGAACTGAACCCAGGTCTCCCATGTGGATGGCAAAATCAGAACCAGTTGGATGACCACCTGCCACCTTCCACAGTACATAACAGCAGGACATTGGAATTAGAGTGGAGCCAGAACTTAAATAAATAATGTTATATGTTTCTATAATATATTTAAAAAATTTTGGAAGATACTCTGTGTCCAATGCACCCAGATTTCTGGTTAATACCATGTTCTCTGTGCTTTTATTTTCAAAAAATTTTTGCATTGATAATAAAGTAACTGTAATAGCCAGAAAGCAAAATGGGCATTTGGGAGTAGGATAATTGACTGTTTTTCCTGAGAAGTGACTGCAATGAACTTACACCTGGCATATTTGAAAATAGTGTTCTATGTTTGATAGTGTTCCTGCTGCAAATCCCAAAATCAGACAGTTAATTAATCAGAGGCATGCGTAATGTGAGGAATATGAGGGCTCATGATAAATGAGTAGGAGAACAGAGGAAGTTGAGTCGGTTTTAAGTGATCTTAAATTTAGCTCAAGAATGAAAAG
The DNA here is from genome assembly GCF_017591425.1 of Ochotona curzoniae. Classification (NCBI taxonomy): domain Eukaryota; kingdom Metazoa; phylum Chordata; class Mammalia; order Lagomorpha; family Ochotonidae; genus Ochotona; species Ochotona curzoniae. The sequence goes on from NW_024464920.1 coordinate 21,048,475, forward strand.
ACACCCACATTATTTATTTTTACTGTTAACTAGTGAGGAACATAAAAAAAAAAACATGTTAATATATTTATGGACAGAAGGAAGCCTATCATTTACTTATTGAACCAATTTCATGTTTGTTCATAGGGTGATACTGATATTTATGCAGAACTTCAATAATTTCTGTATAATTAGAAACTAATTTTAAAGAAATTAGGTCTTAAGATCCAGAGTCTTGCTGTATCAAAAGCTAAGAAATCTGTTATGAAATTTTCTTCTAAAACAATTTTAAAAGCTAAGAATTTGACTTTATTCAATATGATTAACATATTACACAACATTCTAGGGGCGAGCAACGTGCCACAAGCAAGAAAAGCTGTCACCTATGGCACTGGTATCCATACTACACCAGTTTGAGTCCTGGCTGCTCCACTTCCTTTTTGTAAAAAGATTTAGTTATTTTATTTTATTTTTTTAATTGGAAAGGCAGATTTACAGAGAGAAGAGACAGAGAGAAAGATCTTCCATTTGCTAGATCCGCCCCCCAACCCAAGTAGCCATGATGACCAGAGCTGAGCTAATCCAAAGCCATGAGCCAGGAACCTCTTTCAGGTCTCCCACACAGGTGCAAGGTCCCAAGACTTTGGGGCGACCTCTGCTGCTTTCCCAGGCCAAAGCAGGGACCTGGATAGGAAGTGGAGTGGTCATATTGGAACCAGCACCCATATGGGATCCCGGTGCTTGCAAGGCAATGACTTTAGCCGCTAGGCCACACCGCTGGGCCTGACTTTTCCACTTTTAATCCAACTTGAGAAATAATGTGTTCAAGTAAAGAAATGCAATAACTACCATGTACTTACCAAGATAAACCAAATTACAGAAACTTTATGAGTTGTGCCTGCTCTATCTCCTAACTTACCCCAGTACTAAAACACCAACAACCAACAAACCAATCACTTTCATTCAATACATGTTATTTTCCAAGAATGTTTATTAGTTCCTAGTGATCATCAAGCTTCTTGTGAAACCTATTTCTCTTTAGTTATCTTTCTGAAAGCTTAACTCATAAATGATATACAGTTTACTGATTTGTACTTAATATAGATATGTGAAAGTAGACCTATTGAATCTATTACCGTGAAAAGCAAAACTGCTCAATTAATACAGGAAAACTTATTCTAACAGGCAATGTGATAAATGAAGATTTTAACAAACTTCTACCCTGTCATCCATCAATCATTCAGAAACTAGTTTGTGCTCAATGTGAAAAAATTTGGCCACAACCTCCAATTCTTCAGAAGAGAGGCCGGAAATTTAGATTTGGATGTGAAATTTTTAAATTCTGAAATGTTGACAATACATTTGATGCATTCTTAAAGCATACATGAGCCAAACTACTTTTGCTGCCTGTGGGCAATCAGTCTGTAAACTCTGACCTGACAGGATAAGATCCAAACTCCTCAGCATTGTACAGAAGGTTCTGCATGATCTATTTCCTACCGATCTTTCCAACTATACTACCTGCCAGTTCTTTCTGCCCCCACCCCTGCCAAAAAAACCAAAAAATGTGTATTTTCAATCTGAATTACTTTCACTGCTAGGAGTGTGGTTTTATCTGCCTTTGAACATTGTTTTTTTTTTCTTACCTCTTTTTCTGATTGGTATCCTCCCTAATTCACACTGCATCCCTTCCAAACATCATACCCAATTTTCCCCTTGACAACTTATTCAGGTCAAGTGTCACCTCCTCCAGGAAGCGAACATTTTCGTTACTTTTGCTTGCCCTTGTCATCTAGACCATGTTTCTCTCCAATTGATTCCCAAAACATTAAGTAGATCACAGTAAGAAGACTAAGCAAAGACTACAGAAGTAGCAAGTACATGTAGCGAGATATCACACTTTCACTTCATGTGTATTAGGCTTGATATTGTATAAAGAGGTGTTGACCATATACATAATACCTTGCTTTTGAGGAAAGATCCTGAGAAAATCTAAGTGGCAAGGGTGGGGTAGGGAAATAAGATAAAATCCTGAAAGGAAACTCAGAAACAAACGATTCCTTAGAAGATGAGGACACATTTTCAATGAGGACATGAGTTGGGCCTTGTGGAACAGCAGGTTAAGCCTGCAACCCATATCAGCATGAATCCAAGCCTGGCTACTCTGTTCCTGATATAGTTCCCTGCTCATGTGTCTGGGAAACAGGTGATAGCTCAAGTACTTGAGTCTCTGACACTCATGTGACAGACCAGAATAGAGTACCTAGCTCCTGCCTGCACCCTAATCCAAATCTTGCTCTTCTAGCCATTTTGCCAGAGAGCTGGTAGGAGCTGGTGGATGGAAGATCAACCTCTCTCTCTCTCTCACTCTTTCCTGGTACTTCTCCTCCACCCCATCCTCATCTCTTTCACTTCTCTCTGTGTTACTCAGCCTTTTAAATATTTGTAAAAAGAGAATATGTTTGCCACAATGCAAACAGTCTGAATTCAATAAAAATATGAATGTCCATCGTACTAAGGCCAGTTTTTAAGAACTGGCAATTGTGCAGACAATTAGTTTCAGAAGCAAATTGCAAATAAGGGAATAGAAATTATGAATGTATAGTGTCTATTGATATTATTTTTAAGAGTAGACACTAGAACTGATTGTGGGTCAAGGTCAGATATTTGGTATGTGTTATGTGTCACTTTATTTTCAGTATTTCCCAAGGGAGCAACTTTGAGAAGGGCATTTCATTATTATTTGGAGCATTCCGGTAGGATGCAACTTAACTACTCTCCCCAAATTGTTCCAAGATATTGGGGAGAAATGTTATTATAAAGCCTGACATTCTTTCTGGTGATCTCTGCACAACAGCAATAACATTGTTGCCAAGCAAAGTTCTTTTGTTACCAGTACAGAAACTAACTGGCTTTAAGCACAACTGAATCTGTTGCAGGAATATGGGGTGGCTCTCAAAACTGAAAGAAACACAAAAACTCTAAAGCAGTATAGGAACCAAAATAGATGACGACTAGAATACCAAACAGTCCTTGTAGGACACTATTATCTGTTAATATTAAGAAGAATTAATTTGATTGGTTTGGATAGATTTCTGTCATGTAGTTATTTGGCATCTGGACACTTCAGTTTGGGGAAAATTCTCCGTTTTTAGTCCCAGTGTGAAGGACCATATCTCACATTGAAATTCTAATTGCTAGGATTTGTGTCCCTAGTCTTGATCAAATGGGCATTCATACAAATCTGAACCGGAGAAAATGTAGAAAAGCTACAGGGAGAGTTCATGATTGCTTTTAGTAGTGGTGGTGGAAGGGTCAGAAGCTATATCTGTAAATGGTCAACAGTTTAGATACTGCATGCCATATATGGTCTCTATCCACATTCATCTTTGTGTTTCTAAAAAAAAAATCATTAGAGATGTAGCAAACATTCTTAGCTCATTGAGATCTGTGTCAATTATCTGAAGATTTCATTGGATCTGGAGGATCTGCTTCCAAAAACTCCCTCACTTTGCTGAGGGCTTCAGTTCCTCTTGCAATCCATCTCTACATAGAGTTGTCTAAATGTCTCCAGGCTTGGCAGCTTGATTCCCCAGGGCACAAGATTCAAGACAGTGATACAGCAACCAACCTTAAAGCCATAGTGTCTCTTATTACCTAACCTTGGGAGTTACATATTGCTTGTGCTTCCTTGTGGTCTACAGAGCAACACAGGACGATCAACAGTCTTGTGAATCTTAAGAGGCTGCCATCTATTTGGTGATGGTGGCACCAATGCCTTTCAACCAGAGCTTTCACACATGATTTTGACTACGTTTTGCATTCCCTCCCTTCCATTGCCCCCCAGCTTACTGTGAAGAGTTTGTTCTCCAACTTTCCCACTGATCTAAAATCATTCATTTTCTCTTTCAGTAACTGCCTTTTCTGTTTAAGAAAATATAATAGCTAGAATACTAAGTTGGCTCCTAAGATAGTAATCCCTGGAGCATACATTACATATTTGCACAATATCTTTCTCTTTAGTGTGAGTGGAATTCTGAATATGATGGATTTCATTCTCATGATTATATTGAATGACAAAGCTGAAGGGATTTGGAAGATGTGATCATTGACCCAAATGACCCAAAGCTGTTTACTTCAAATGAATCAAAAGACTCATCTGATGTCGGGAATGCAAAATGATACTAAATCTATAGAAAATAGCACAGTGGTTCCCTAAGAAATTAAAACCAGAGAAATTCATATCCAATACAGAAACTCCACTACTGGGTCTATATCCAAAAAAGCTAGAAGCAAAGAATTCAAAGATAGTCATCTCTGTATGATCATACTTACAGCAGCACCATTCCCAATGGTCTACATGTAGAAGGAAACTATCCTCATTTATTAATGAAAGGCTAAATAAAACACCATGCACACATACATAAAGGGCTGCAAAACGCTCATGGGAAAATAAAATTAAAAAGCAATAGAGGAGCATACACGAGGCCTTGTGATGAATCCGTCACTTGAGATGTCTACATTCCGTGTTGGAGTGCCTAGGTCCAAGTCCTGGCTTGACTCCTCATTCCAGAATCCTACTAATATAAAGTGTGGGATGGAGCAAATGATGTTCCAAGTGGTTGGGTTCTTGCCATCCATGCCAGAGATCTAGACTGAAATCCTAGTCCCTGGTTTTGGCCTGGTCAAGCCCTAGCTGTTGTAGGGATTTGGGGAGTAATTAGTAGATGGGAGATCTGTCTGTCTCCACCTCGCAAATAAATAAATTTTTTAAAAAGCAAGAAATGCACATTTTCCATGGCAGTTTTGAAGATTCCTTCGTATGTCCAGAATGTATATTATATATTAGTATGCATGTTTTCATAATACTAAAAGGTGCATGAACCTCAAAGACATTATGTTAAGTGAAATAAGTCATTAATAAAAGTGACAAGGACTATATTATTCCAGACATATGAAGTATTATGCATAGTCAATTTAAAAAGGAGAAAACAGAATAGTGATTATATAATTAAACGGAGGTAAGACCACAAAGTGACTGCTTAACTCAGTACAGTTTCAGCTGTAAGACGAAAAATTCTCTGCTTGGATTTTTACAATGGTTGTATAAACAGTGTGAAAGTACCTATGCCACTGACCTGCACAGTTAAAAACGGAATTATACATTTTAATTATATGTAGATTTCACCATTATTATTTTTATTTTATTTTAATCTATTTTTATTGCAAAGTCAGATATACAGAGAGGAGGAGACACAGAGAGGAAGATCTGCAATTCACTCCTCCAGTGGCTGCAACAGCTAGAGCTGAGCTAATCTGAAGCCAGGAGCCAGGAACTTCCTCCAGGTCCGCAACACGGGTACAGGGTCCCAAGACTTTGGGCCAACCTCGACTGCTTTCCCAGGCCAACAGGGAGGAGAGCTAGAAGGTAAGCGGGGCTGCCGGGGTTAGAACCTGCACCCATATGGGATCCTGGTGCGGGCAACGTGAGGACTTTAAGTGCTAGGCTACCACACTGGGTCCCATCATCTTTTTAAAATAAAGAAAGAAACATGGATTATCCTGAATAGACTTAACTCAGGAAAGGTCTTATAAATAGACCAGCCCCTTGCTGAAGAAAAAGTCTCCTGCTTGCCTTGAAATATGAATACGATGGAGTATTTGGTACAGTGCTTTAAGACACTGCTTGGAATCAGCATTTTTAGATTCACGTATCCTCTCCCCTTACAGTCTAGCCTCCAGGTAATGCACACTATAGAAGGGGGTAAATGAAGCTCAGACACATGCGTGCCCTCCATGGAGGAGACCCAGAGTTACCTCTTGGATTGGATCTGGCTGAGCACTGGATGTTGCCAGCATTTGTGGAATAAATCAGCAGATAAAAACACGAAAGTTAATAACTTTTAAAAGAACAAAGAATATTTTGTTTAGAAGATACCACGTGGAAAAGCTGGAGCAACTTCTAGGCACTAACAGAAATCGTCAGCTGATATCAGACAAAACTGGACTAGAGTTTTACAACTAGAAGAAACTATGAACTACTTTGTAATTGTAAACCAAAGGACAGTTTCTTATTTGGTTTTAAAAATTCATTTTTGTATTAGATAAGTGATCAAACAATGTTGAAATTTAAGGCAGAAAAAAAAAGAGAAAGAAATTTAGGGCAGAAACTATCAGTTACTGAAAAAATATTTATTGACTCCAATATCAAGAATTTATGGGTCTAGCGCGGTAGCCTAGCGATAAAAGTCCTTGCCTCACATGCTCCAGGATTCCATATGGGAGGCGGTTCTAATCCCAGCAGTCCTGCTTCCCATCCAGGTCCCTGCATGTGGCTTGGGAAGGTAGTTGAGGACGTTCCAAAGCCTTGGGACCCTGCACCCGCATAGGAGACTTGGAAGAAGCTCCTGGTTCCTGGCTTTGGATCAGCTCAGCTCTGGCCATTATGGCCACTGAGGAGTGAATCAGCATATGGAAGATCTTCTTCTCTGTCTCTCCTCTTCACTCTATATTTGACTTCCCCCCAAAAAATACATTTTTAAAAAAGAATTTCTAAAATTGTCCTTCAAAAATGGTCCATTTTAAATCTGTAAAAATGATGAACTATTCCTCCTGTGATTCCCCGCTACACAGTCAGCTGAGCTCAAGCTAAGAAGATGACCGATACTCTCTAGCTTTACAGAAGCAGGGTCTTTCTCAGACTGGCGAAGGATGGGCAGTGGAACAGAATGGAAACAAAGCAAGAGAAAGACTGAACACTTCATGCGGGCTTTGAAGATGCAGAAGCTCTACAAGAAACAGAGACGCCTTCAATTTTTGGGACTGGTGATCAGCCGCCAGCCAGCCAGCAACACAGACCTCAATCCTGCCAGGACAAGGGACAGAATTCTGTCAACAACTAAAATAGGACCAAAAGTAACTTCTTCCTCAGATCCTCCAGACAAAAGTTCAAGTCCACCTGACATCTTACATTTGCTCTTGTGAGATTTTGAGCAAAAACCCACAATTCAACAGACCTCTCTGCTATTCACTTCATTCCTTCAGTTCTTCCCATTGTATGCTCTGTGAAATCCTCTTTCCATACCAGCATGCAAGGATGGCCTGGAAAACCACTTGGTTTGGTTCCTCTTCTCTACTCTGAATAAAAATACCATTTCATGACACTCTGAGTCAACACTTCTACAAAGTGAGATTAAAACCAATTTTTGAAATATAATTTTATTGATCTTTAGTACTATGCAAGTGTATCTTAAAAAAAAAACTTCCTAGCCATTTCATTAATTAATTCTAACCAGATTATTCTGCCTAGACTCTTACTAAACAGAAATTCAGGGGTGGTCATTTCAATCTAGGAAGGAAAGCATTTTGAAAGCAACTTCTGCTTTCTTCTCTGTCACAAACATGTACCAGGGCAAGGAAACAGTATTGTTATGAGCTTAAAAGAACAAAGAAAAATATGAAAAAAATCCGAAATTTTTTCTCACATGCATTATGCAATGAATTTTTCTAGACAGCCATGCAGAGCTTGAATTCCCAACTGCCAACGCTGAGCACAGTCAGCACCCCTGCTGGTGATGATGGATCTACACATTTTTGTTATAACTAGGATCTGAGCTCTGTCCGTGTTTACATTCTGATCTAGAGAGGGTTTTAGAAGCTTTTCCTAAGACTTGATCAGAAGGGCAATTACACACAACCCTCAACTAAACAATGGTGTCTCCAGTGGAGCTCACATACAGCTCTCCTGAGGCTGCAGGGGCCTCTCCTCACCCTCTCAGCCTCAGTGCTATGGAGCATGACTCTCAGTTCTCAACGCTCCTCAAGCTTTTCTCCCAGAGCACAGACACTTGCAGATAAACTGGCCTTTTAATCGCTTGTCTTCAAAATTTGAGATGGCCCTTTCCGAAACTGCTACTAAATTAATCAAAATAATTTATTGTGCAGGGTTATTAAAATCATCTGGTTTCCTGAAGCTCAGAAACATGCAGACATGAGGTAATTTTAGGCAGATGTAACATAAAAGTAACAGTGAAGCACTTAGCAAAAAAGTAATTTTGCTTTCAACATCTGTTAGTCTTTCTGATGATGGCAAAGAGAAAACTCTTTAGATTCATGAAATATGTCCAACACTTGCCTATCTTTTTTTTTTTTTAATAAATTAGAGCAAGTCTTAAGGTTAGATACCTGATAGACAACTTATCTAAAATAATACTGCTTTCACAGTCTTTTTTGAAACATTAATAGTGACAAGTGTGGTTCATGGGCCTCGTAAAAACATACATTGATACTATCTGGTAAACACTGAAGCACTAAATATAAATGGCCATGTGACATTCTGACACTGCACATGATGGTCAATAGGCAGCTAAGTGTAAAGGCAGTATACTATCATCCCTTAGCATTCTCCCAGGATTTTGGATTATTGGCCAGTACTCACCCGATTCCCATTTTTGAGGCTCCCGAAACACTCTGGAAAAATCAGCTACTATATGTACTATGCTAGGGCTAGTTTCATGAGATGAAGCCATTTGTGGCAAATATTTACCCTGAAGTTACAAGCAAGCTAATTACCAGATTAGTGGAAGAAACCCAAACATCAGAAAGAAGTCATTATATCATAGAAGATTTTAATCCAGGTATGGAGTGCAGAAAGAAAGATGAAAATGATCAGTTGACTATTTCATTCTTAAATATGTAAATATAAGTGAAAACCTTGGGTTTAAATTTGGGATGAGGAAATCACAACTGAAAAATACTCATACTTGGGCCTGACGTGATAACCTAATGGCTAAAGTCCTCGCCTTGTACATGCCAGGATCCCATATGGGTACTGGTTCTTATCTTGGCGGCCCTACTTCCTATCCATCTCCCTCCCTGTTGGCCTGGGAAAGCAGCAGAGGTCAGCCCAAAGTCTTGGGACCCTGCACCTGTGTAGGAGACCTGAAAGAGGTTCCTGGCTCCTGACTTTAGATTAGCTCAACTCCAGCCGTGGCAGCCACTTGTGGAGTGAATCAGTGGACAGAATATCTTCCTCTCTGGTGTATATCTGACTTTCCAATAAAAATAAACAAATCTTTTAAAAAAATATTCATACTTACAAATTTCTCATCTATACACATTTTTTTTGTAAGCAAACAGTTCAAATTGTGTAACAAAAATGAGGGAAAAAATTGAACAGAAAGTTTGTTTATAGAAAATTTTTAATATGGTTCCTTGCGGAAGTCATATATACCTCTAGAAACCAGTAAGCCATAAATTAAACAAGCCAACAAACAACTTAGATCCAACGGATTTTGAAATCTTTTCTTTATAATCAAGATTAACTCTTTCTTACATAAGAGAAGTATCTTATTAAAGAGTAATTAAACAGTTCTTTACTGAAGAAAAGATAACTTCTGAGATTTTAAGGTTTTAGCTTGGGTTGATTTATAATCCAAACACAATTTACCTTGTGCTCATGCATTCCATGGAGATAAAACATATTTTCAGCTGTAGGTTCAAGATTCTATGTGCTATTAAAATATTTATTTCTATTACATAAAGAAGAGAGGTAGAGAAAGAAATCTGCCCTAGCCACTGGTTCATTTCACAAACATCTGCACCAGCCAGGGCAAAGGGGGTGGTATGGACTAAAGAAAGTGACCCATTACCTGTTGCCTTTTAGAGTATGCATTAGCAGGAATGCTGGGTTCTAGAGCTGTGGTAAAATCTAAACTCAGGCAGTCTGACATGGCATATGACCATACTTTTTTCCCCCTGAATTTACTTACTTAAAATGCAGAGTGAACAACTCCCTTAAGTCACTCTCTAAATGGCTGCAACAATCAGGACTGGGCTAGACCAAAGCCAGGAGCCTGGTTTCACATATAAGGAGCAGGGGCCTAAAGATGAGGGCCATCTTTCATTGCTTTTCCATTTGTACTAACACAGTTGGAAACAGAGCAGTTGGAACTCCAACAGAGACATTGAGACATAGGATGCTGTCATTGCAAGCAGTTTAATATGCAATATCACAATATTGGCCCCAGATGCAGACATACTACCAGGTCAAATGTTGTTCCTGACGTTCCATTTGACTGTAGTCAGTCTCCATTTCATATAACTTGGTACTGAACTAAAATCCTACATTTATAAATATGCACACAAATTTTGGCAGGTGTTAATTGCATTATTCTCTAGCTTTGCTAATAATATGACTGTATTATGGTAGACTCTTATCTGATAGTACATGAGAGGGAAAAAGAGATTGCACAGGAGGAAAATCTAACTGGTGGATGAGATAAATTCATCTTTTGATAAAAAATTTTATGTTGATCATAATTGAGAATTAATGATTGGTAAGGGAGGTCTGCAGGGTAAACACTAAAAAAGATATGCATACACCCACGTTTACATACACACACACACAATAAAATCCTACAAATGAAATTAGCATAACACTTATAGCTGAATTTTGCATTTCTACTTTTAAGCCTCAATTTTTGTTAAATGAGCTGAAATGTATTCTCAACATCTACCTATAGGATATGAGGAAATGAAAATGTGTGGATTTCTTCAACTTCACCTGCTTAGACAAATCCTACAGTTCACTCTGGATAACACGAAGTGATTGCTTCGCGTGTTTTAATAAAATACTTTCTTTGTTCTAGTTATCGGTCTTCATTATCATTGCCACAGTAACAATATTAAAGAAAATTCTCCCTAGAATGACAAAGCAGGTGCCAGATGTACGGTACTGCCAATTAAACATTAGTGCTCCCTGTCCGTTAGAACTGTAGAAGATAATCTCAATGAAATTTGTACACATTGATGGCAAAGGTGGATGTGTTTATGTTGTTGTTTTGACAGCCTCTGGAAACTGGACTTAACTGCTATCTTCACACACTATAGTTCTGTGTTACTCATTTTACATCCTGAAATTAAGTACCTGTATCAAAAACAGCATGCTTTCCATCAAACTTCTCTTGCTCAAGCGAAAACTTGAGATACTGATGTGTATTTCAAAACCACTTTCAAGGTATACTAAGTAGACCACAACAGTGGGAAACAAGCTATACTGACTATTTTTCCTGGTAGATACAAAGCTAACAAAGTAACCGTTGGGTGTTTTTCATTTGAGAGCTGCATTCCGTAGCTATGGGTTTTTTATTTTAATGCCACCAAAGTTCTTCAGTGACTAACACCACCATTATGCAAAGGTCTGGTGTTACCTTTGGTTTGGTTTATTTTATGAACACACATGCATACATCTTAGCATGTTACATTCATTTTCTAGTTTACAATACTTTTAAGAAGCTTTTTACCATTGTCCAGGTTCTGTGAATATTATTCCAGTAACGGTTGTTTGGAAAACTCAGACTTACAGGGAAAAAGCATCATGTTTAGAGAAAACTTAAATGGTCACTGCTGTTTCCCCAATGCCTGGCTCAAAACAGGTGTGTTAACGTTTGCTGAATGAATTCTTAGGTTTGAAAATTAGGTAATTTACCCTAGTCTTTGGGGACACAGCCTAAAGGATCAATATATTTTCAGTCAGCGGTAAGATTTCCTATCTTACATTTTGGCGCGCATGCACACACACAAATCAGGGGAGCAGGAATTTGGCACAGCAGTGCCCACATCAGAGTACCTGGTCGGAGTCCCTGCTACTCTGTTTGTGATCCAGCTTCCTGTACCTGCACACCCTGGGCAAGCAGATGATGTCTCAAATACTTGGTCTCGGGCATGTGGGGGCTGAACCAGCAGATGAAAGAATTCTTGCTGTCCCTTAATCTGTTTGTCTGCCTTCCAAATAAAACAAAGATAAACACATTTTTAAAAAAATGGTGATCACAAAGCGGTGTTTAACACTAATCAAATGGCAAGATCAGATATGTGAGTGCCTCCAAATGTCTGTGGAAAACGGAGTTAATAGATAAGTTTGTTTTGGTCTAACACCTTTGAAATCTTCATTTTTCCCCCCAATGGACATTTTCTATGATGTTTTTGTAGACCTCATGTAGATGCTTTGGGAGACATCAGTATTATAAACTGTGTGGTCATACAAGGCAACGTTTCAAAGTCTTTGCTTTTGATGCAAATAAATAACAATTTTTTTGACCACGTAATCTAAAGAAGTGGTTGAAGCACATACGGACTTCTTAAACTGTACAGTTCTGGACCCAGTAAGTCACGGGCTCACAGTAAGCAGTCAATAAATACTGGCTGAAGTAACTGCCTTAGCATTCCTTTTGAATTCTAGACTCCTCGCCTGGGTCTGTAACACCGCTCCTTTGGAAAGCGAGAGCTGGAACCAGAAATCCCTTAAAAGGTCAGGACCAGTAGCAGGGCTGAGCTAAGCTCATGGGTAGTACCAAAGAGGCTTAAAGTACCGAAGGAAGGGAGAGAGGTTCCCAACTAAGCGCGAGGGAAAAAAAAACAACTGTACCTAGCCAGCGTACAGGAGGAAGTTTCTACAGCGGGGACTGGCAGGAAGCCACAGCGATTACAGCTGCTCAACCCCTTCTCAATAGGGTGGGCACCTCAGCAAACGCTCCTGCAGCCCTCGGCGACACACACCACACGCTGGAAAAAGGTCGTTACGAACACTGACATGTTCAAGTTCATCCGAGTTCCTCAGAGAGAGCAACTCCAAACACCTAACTCACGACCTGTCCTCCATTCCATTCAAATAACGCAGCCAATAGGAAAACCCTCCGCCCTGAGCAAACGACTCGGCAGAGCGGAAGGCAGGTCTGCCCAGGAGAGCTTGGTGGCCCGGCCGAAGGACTCCCCGGAGCCGCAGGAGTCCTCGGCCGGCCGCCGCTACCTCCCCTCCCCGCGTCCTCGCTGCCCTGTCGGCCCCAACCCCCTCTGGCCGGGAGGCCCGGGCCACACCCGCTTCCCTCCGGTCACCGGGCCGCCCCCGCCGCGCTTCGCGGGAGCGCTCTTCCTGGGGCGGGCGCAGGCCCAGGGCGCATGCGCGCTGGCCGAAGGGCGCCTCCCTGCCCGGATCTCGCGAAGTTACGTTAGATTGGCCGGCGCTGACGGCTGTCCGCGCCGGGGGCGGGAGGGCTTCTGGGGTAGGAAGGGAGGTCCGCTCGGCCGGGCGCGCCGCCCCAGTGCTCTGTGGGATACTGGAAGTCTGGAGCGTCTCCTCCCGGCTCCCGGCCCTCCTCTGGCCCGCACTCACAGAAACAGTCACACACCCCCTGCCTCCCCTCGCTTCCCTCTCCGCCTCCTCCTCCTCCCCCCCACCCCCTCGCGATAAGAAGACCCGGCGGCAGGAGAGGGGATGAAGATGGCGGACGCGAAGCAGAAGCGGAACGAGCAGCTCAAGCGCTGGATCGGCTCCGAGACGGACCTCGAGCCTCCCGTGGTGAAGCGCCAGAAGACCAAGGTGAAGTTCGACGATGGCGCCGTCTTCCTGGCTGCTTGTTCCAGCGGCGACACGGACGAGGTCCTCAAGCTGCTGCACCGCGGCGCCGACATCAATTACGCCAATGTGGACGGACTCACTGCCCTCCACCAGGTCTGTCCCCCCGGCCGCCGGCCCTCTTGACCCTGAGGGTCCTGGTCGGCCTCTCGGTGGGGCCTTCCTTCTTGTCCTCCGGGGCGGGAGAGTCCCCGCTGCGGGATGAGGGGGCGGCTTCCCGGGAGAGACGGGAGGGAGACGCCTGGGTGAAGGAAGGGGCCCCCGGGCTTGAGGCCCCCTCCACACACCAGCTGCTGTTGGGAGTTGAGAACCGGGTGATTTCCGGGGTATGGGACTGTGGTCGTCTTGTAGCCCTAGGGTCGTTTGTGGACGTGTGTCTGCTATTTGGGGTGCAGACAGGGAGAGAGGTGTAGCAAGGTTGTGCCCTGGCCCGAGTGTCAGTGATATGTTGGGGTGGGGTTGGTGGTGGTGGGGGGGGGATGCTGAGGAAAACGACTTTGCGAGGGACGTCGGGGACGCTTGGGCAGGTGGGAGTCTCTGGCTTATAGGTGAACGTTGGATTTGTTGCACTTTTTAGAACTTGATTACAAATGATGATGATGATAATAACAATAATCAGGAGCCCTAAGCCGAGTAACCTGAGCGAACGATTTCCTGTTTTCTCCTTTATTACTCTTGGTCACTGGGGAGGGGAAAGCGGGGTGTAATTAGCTGATCGGCACCAGCTGAAGGAGAGAAGGCGATGAACTGTGTGTGGACTAAGGGAACGTTCCGAGGGGCTTGCCCACCTCCAGACCCGAAAGCAGCGAGTCCGGTGCCCGGACGCTTTGCCGCAGTGTCAGAGATCTTGGGAGTCCCGAGTTCTGGGGTGTGCACTCAGGTTAGAAAGAGAAGAATAAACGCGGAGCACTCCTATCATAACTTGCTATCAGGCTCGGATCTTTCTTCTGGGGGTGGGAAAAATAAAGAAAGCTGGTCCCAAACTTTTCTCAAAATGGATTCTTTGTGCATGTTAAAGTTTTATAGTAGTCTGATTGGGATCTCTCGATGTTAGCCAAATAAGGAGAAACTATTGGCAATCCAGAGATAATGTTGCCTTGCCTTTAACAGGCCAAAAGCAACACCACCACGTAGAGTTCTGCATAAAAAGCAATTTTAAAGTAATGGGAGTAGGTAAAATGGCATAGATTCTTTCCGTTTTCTTATGGGCTATTTGGAATTACTAGAAAACGACTTTACAGCGGTAGCTTCCCCTTGTAATAAAAAAAGTTGTGAGCTGTCTCGAAGTTGCCTTGGTTCTGTGTGGAGAAATAGTAGCTTTATTTTGAATAATAAAGTAACAAAAATTTTGCTTTGGAAGTTTAAATTTAAGGCTTTATGTTTCACGGAAACTGATGTCTTTTTAAAAGAGATGTGTGATGGCATTTTCCCTTTTACTGCTTCCTGTTTAATGATGACCATTTTAAATTTTATTTAATCATATTCTCCTGTCATACTTGGTGTATAATCTTTGTTTACAAGCTGACTGCCTGGATTGAAATGACTGACAAATTGCAGAACAAATCTGGAATTCAGAACGTGGCATCCAGTAAAAATGAAGCATGGTCTTTAGCTCTTTCTCTTGCAATAAGTTAGATTCTCCAATATATGGCAAACTTTTTGTTTGGTTGAAGTTTAAGTCCCGTTAGTAACTGTTCATTTTTAAGGTATGGTGTTGAGAATGCAAAAAAAAAAAAATCTTTTGACATTAAGAGTGATGATGTAATAACGGGAGATGAAAATATTCAAATTACTTTTTAATTTATGAGATTTGTTTAAAACAAAGACCTGAAAGACAATTACCGTACAAAGGTAATTCAGAGTTGGTATAAATTGAAAATAAAAAAAATATTTTGGTGCAATAGTTTTGAAATTTTGTATAGTTTTTTCATGATACGCATTTTCGTTGGGCGATAGATCTCATGTGTATGGATTTTTAAAAATTTTTGTACCAATGTATCTTTCTATTCATTTTCTGCAATTTTTGGAAGTACTTTGGTGTGACTGAATCACGATATTTAGATTGTTGTTCACATCAACAGATTTCATTTAAATTATCAAATAGAAATTTAAAATTGCTACCACTGTGCAGGAATCCAATCATATTGACTTGGAGAAGGAGGAAAATTTCCAATATTTACATTAATGTACTGGTTTTGGTAGTGATGGAATACATGTAACAGGCTTTTTAAGGTCTTTTTTTCCTCTTGTCAGTTTGTACATGTGCAAGAATAGCCATACTTGCTAATGTCTTCTTGGTTAACTGAATTCAATGGTTAGCTTGGCGTTATGCAAATTTCGGATGTATTGGGTGGATTATTTCAGTTGACAAGTGCATAAGCGGAAATATTAAAGGCTTTTCTAAATAGAATAGTACCTTTTTGTAATTTATGTGTGCATATCTTATCAGTAAAATCCAAACTCTTTAAAATTTTAGGCATGAACGTGTTTATTATATTTCTCCATTTCCCTCTTTATCCTGTGGTGAAAACAACAAGCTAACTTACTATTGAACAAATTCAATTAGTGAAAGATGATTAAGAAAAAAACACTTTTTTTTAACAAGATTTTCAGCTCTTAAGAAATCTCTTTAAATGCTCCTTGTTTTAAATGTTATTAAACGTAAATTGTTTCACTTGAATAGTTTTTAAAATTTTCATTTTCTCTAAAGATTATAGAATGTCTAAGGTGTTTCTGCCAAATTAGTTATGGATTAATCATTATGGAATATTTATTTAATGATTTGATTTTCACCAAAATGTCCTAAATTATGTTGCTGAGGGAAAATTTTAGCAACTCAAAAACCCATATCATTTTTTTAATGCTTTCCATTGCCCAAAGAAGCGTTTTGGCTTCCTTCCTTCCTTCATTTCTTTCTTTTTTAAGATTTATTTATTCCTGTGTGAAAGTCAGAAATGCAAGGGTGGGACCTGCCTGGCCCTGACACCCCAGGTGGGCACCAAGGCTGGATTTGGGCCTGGAGACCATTGCAGATCCTGCACTTGGGAGGAGTTGGCCTAACACTTGAACCATCCTTCACCCAGGCCAGCAGCAAAGAGCTGGCTAGGAAGTGGAGGGGAGGGACAGGAAGCACCTCATACATGGGAAGCTGGAACCAGTGGTGGAGGCTTCATCCACTTTACTGCCTTACCTGCATCCACAGATGTACTTCTAAATCTAATCTTTCCCTTCCATTGTAAATATAAGCAACTTATTTTAAAAGATTTTTTTTTTTTGCATATTGGAGTGAATTTTCTCATTAGAGGTTAAAAGATATTCAGTCCTAAACTATTCTGTTTGTGTAGAAATGCCTTGTCCATATCAGAAGAAGAGCAGTGCCACTTAATCCAGTTTCCCAATTTTGTGTCTAGAGTAGTGTCCCCTCTCTCTTCAGCTAGAAAATAGTACAACATTAAATACTTTATGTATTTTTTATTTTTGTGGAACTGAGCAGTGGACTAGAATTTTTGGTTTGTGAGCAATAATCAACTTTTAATTTCGTAATTTTCTGGTAGTGTTTTAGAGGATATGATTATATCTGTCAGCATATATGATAACGATTTTAGCAAATTAATAGGCTTATGTATAGAATGCTTAATTGGTGATTCTTATTGATAGGCTGTGCTTAAAATGCAGCATTGAGATTTCTTCAACAGTTTTGAATTTAGCCTTTTGATTTAACCATATGTTTTTCCTGTTTGCCAGTTACTTCCAAGTCAGCCTCCAGTTCTCATGGTTCTATAGGACATCAGTTCCTTATTTCTGCATTTCTCCTAATAATGTATTGTTGTGAAATGAAATGTTATTAATTGCATCGTGATTTTATGTTTTAAAATGTCTAAGTAATGGTATGATAAATACACGTGGCCCCTGTGTAGCAGAAAGGCAGTTAATGGTGTTCTGGGTCCAAGATGTCTGTGCTGCGGACACACGCACTTGGGCTACCTCTTCTCCCTGCTCAGGCACCTTAGTGGGAAGCAGGATCTGAAGTGGAATAACCTAGGCATGAGCTGGCACTGTGACGTTACCCTCCCCAGCTGCAGTTGACCCACTGTGCCACAGTACATACTCCTGTTAATCTTGCCGTTCTCTCTTCTTGTCATCCTTTATTATCAGTCTAAATCGTATTTTATTGTTTTTAATCCTTAAATGGTAGTGATAGCTTTACATTTCTT
Source organism: Ochotona curzoniae (assembly GCF_017591425.1). NCBI lineage: Eukaryota > Metazoa > Chordata > Mammalia > Lagomorpha > Ochotonidae > Ochotona > Ochotona curzoniae. The sequence continues at coordinate 21,066,082 of NW_024464920.1, forward strand.
TAATTCAAACTGCAACACATGTTTCTGTCAAATTAATTTTGTAACAGTATCACTTTGTAAATCACTCTGCTTAGACCTAGGTTTAAAACTTCCATTGTTTAGTTTCTGCTTGATGCATCTCCATTGTGCTGTATCCTTTATAGAAATTGGTATGGAACTTGTTTACATTTTAATTATCTTTATTTCCATACCTTTTATCATGATTTTTCTATCACTAGAATGTTCTCCTTTTCTTTGTATATCAAAATCCTAGCCAGCATTATCAAATTGCCTACTAGAAAGAATCTGCCCTTTGAGCTTCTATAGTACAACAGTGGGAGACATTTTCTCCCCAGGGATACTCATTGTATCATATACTTTGTTTTTGTCCTGTTTTATAAAACATTTATTACTGAATAACATATTCCTAAAATTACAAGGATAATAATCCAATCTTGTGCATTTTTCTATTTCTAGAGCTTGACACATTGAAGGTTAATGAATTGTACCTTTTTTTTTAAAAGATTTATTTATTTTTATTGGAAAGGCAGATCAGATTTATAGAGAAGAGAGACAGAGAGAAAGAACTTCCATTCGCTGGTTCACTCCCCAAATGGCCTCAACGGCTGGAGCTGAGCTGAACTGATCTGACGCCAGGAGTCAGGAGCTTCTTCCTGGTCGTCTATGTGTGTGCAGGATCCCAAGGGATTTGGCCATCCTTTACTGCTTTCCCAGAACATAAGCAGGGAGCTGGATGGGAAGTGGAGCAACTGAGGCATGAACTGATGCCCATAAGGGGTCCTAGCACTTGCAAGGATAGGATTTAGCCATTGAGCTATCATGCTGGATCCTCTTTGATGCATTTTAAAAGATATATTTTGAGGTACCCTTTCTGTGACACAGTAGATGAAGCCTGTACTACCTAGCCTGTGGGTTGAAAGTCTCATCTGCTCTGCTTCTGAACCAGCTCCCAGCTCATGCAGCTGGGTAGGCTGCAGAAGATGGCCAGGGCACTTGGGTGCCTACCATCCTATGGCTGATGAGGATGGAATTCCTGACTCCTGGTTTCTGCCTTGTCCAGACCTAGCTGCTTCAGCCATTGGAGTCAACCAGCAGATTAAAGATGTCTGTCTCTGCTTTTCAAATAAATAAAAAATCTTAACCAAAAGCCAAAACACCTGAGCTTTTAGCAAATACTTTGTTGAGTAGACTACTTCATGGGATCTGAACTTGATTTGATGGAGGAACACAAAGTAAAATTAGATCCATACTTTATTATATTTTAAAGTTTTACTATTTAGTATAGACAAACTTACAGATAAATTTAGTATTACATACTTTTTGCTCTTAGCATGCAGATTTTGTCAAAATTCAAGAAAACCTTTTGAAGTGTTATTCTTAAATATGACACTATTGTCCATTGAAGGAATACTTTTTTGTACTCTTCTTTTTAGTATTTAAAGTGTAAAAGAATCTGCAAGTGGTTCATTATGAGCTGCTTCTAAGAAAGCAATTCAGTTGCTGTATATACAAAAAATTCTAATAAATGATATAGAGCTTATAACTTTCATCTTTATGTAGGCAATGTTAAGATCTTGAAAGAATCTATTAGATCACTTATAGTATTAAAATTTGCATTTAAAGGAAAGTGTGTGTCGGTTATATCTATATAAGTTTCTTAGAAAAGGTGTAAAAACTTCATGCTGTAAAAATTTTTGTTGAAATCATCCTCTATCCATTTTCAGAAACCTGTCTGAATAAACAAAAGTAACTACCAATTCCAAACTAGCCTCTCACGTCTACAAACAAGTGAACAAACCCTCCCCATGTGTGGGGCGTGCTGATAGGGTGCCAGTGCCCACACTGCTCCTGTTTTAATGCTTTCTCTTCAGTTGCTGCCCTTCTGCTTCCTGGCAACAGTTTGTGGTCTGACTTTGTAGTGTCATAACAAGACCATCTTTCAAATGCTTCAGCCACATGCAGTGTGACTGCAAGCTGTGACTGAGCGTTTTCTTACATAGCCAGATAGAAGCACTGGCTGAATAAAGGAAACATTTTTTTTCATCATCCATTTGTTACTGCATTTTACAAATACTATTCCTGTAAGAAAAGTGCTTGTAGATTTTTCAGAATTCAGTTAGATGATTTTGACAAGGTAACCATTTGGAAGCCTTTTACTAGGAGAAGAGTAAAATATTGTTTTGTTACTATAATATGTAACTTCTTAATACTTGGCAGAATTGCTATTTTCATTGCCTTGCTGCCTACAAAAACTTGCTATCTTTTACTTCACTCTCTTTTTTGTTGATGTGGTTCCCCAACCATGTTCAAAAGATGGGATGCCAGTTTAGCATACCTCTTAGAATGATTTAAAACCATCAACAGCTATTTTCAGTTTATTTTCAGTTGGGATTGGATATTATTTTATTATACCATTCTATTGAGGAAAGGCACTTTTAAAAAGTTACTTTTAATTTTCACATTGTCCTTTTTTTTCCCTCCTTATGGTTGTGAAGGAAATAAGTGGTAGAACAAGTGTGTTTGATTTCAGAGCCCAAAATTAACACTGTGCTAGGGATCTTCTTTTAAATCAGGAAAAGACAACATTGTTGAATGTTTTATGGTTGCACTGGTGTTTAGTAAGTAGTTGGAAAGTTCTCTGTAAATCATCAAAGAAGCAAATGTAAAGTATATGTGGAGATTATTTTATCTTCATTTACTTTTGTTTTTAGCTCGTCAGCACCTGTAAGACCTTCCCATGGTAACTGAAACACAGTAGTGCTGTATCTTAATCTCAGAATTCCAAATTGTTCCAGACTTTTGGAACTGCCAAAATTGTTTTTTGACTGGCCATTATATGCAAAATATTTGATCAAGTGCTTTGGGAAGTTGCAAAGGAAATTACACTAAGAGCCACAAAAGCACCACTTTTTTCAAGACATGCAATTTAGTCTGAATACTTTCTGGGGAAAAAAATATCATGGCTTTAGGCATATTTGCCTATAGTGAGTTTTCTTGCACATGCATATTTAATAGGTAGTTATAGGCAAGTTCATATCAGGGTCATGAAAGAAGAAGTCTCCAACTTTCAGCACTGTAGAACTTAATTTCTTGCAATTACTTTCTTTTTTCCCCAAAAATGTTTGCTTTATTTGTATGGGTGGTAGAGTGAAAGAAGGAGGTAGGAGGAGAGAAAGATCGTACATCTATTGGTTCACTCCAAAATGGCTGTAGTGGCCAGGGCTAGGCCAGGCCAAAGCTAAACCACAAGCCTGGGCATCTTGTGCGTCACCAGTGCAGGTACCGGAGCCCAGGGCTTTGAGTCATCTGCTTCTCCAGGTACCTTAACAGTTAGCTGAATCAGAAGTGGAGTGGCAGGGACTTGAACCAGTTCTCTGATGGGAAGCTAACACTGATGGCAGCTACTTAACCCATGGTGTCACTGAGGTGGCCCTGTCATTTACTTTCTATGTGATGATTATTTTTTATAATTAGAACTCAGGATGTTGTGATGTACTAACAAAGTCATCTAAAATGCCTCCTGAATTACTAAATTGTACTTTTTAATGTTAACCATGTCAGATTTTAATTGAGAGCCTTTTGTTTTTAAGAATATCAAGTTAAAGGAATATTTTATACCTTGAATAATTTTTCCAAATTCAGTCCAATTGTATTTTAGGTGTTACTTTGGAAAATGTGTTTTATATGTTTTTCTTATTGGCAAAATGAGAAATGTTACTTAGTGCTCACCGGTTCATTGATTCCCTAGATCTTTTACATTTAGTGATCCATTAAAATACATTACAGTTTTGATCACTGATAGGGCAAAGCCATTTTTTCTTTTGTCATGGTCATTAAAACCATTTAATAAAGAAAATGGATATGTTAACAATAATAAAAGGTGATGTGGTATTCAAATAAAGGATAGTTCAGGCCTTTAAGTCAATCTGTAAAATTTTTATAGAGTGATAGTGACATCGTGATTTTCTTTTTAAGGATTTATTTATTTGAAAGTCAGAATTAGGAAGAGACAGAAGAAGAATTAGAGAATGAGACCTTCCATCATCTGATTGACTGCCCAAATGACCGTAATGGCTTGGCCATGTCAGATCTAAGCCAGGAGCAAGGAGCTTTTCCTGGGTCTCATGTGGATGTAGGAGAACAGGCACTAAGGCTACCTTTTGCTTTGCTTTCCCAGGCACATTAGTAGAGAGTTGGATCAAAAGTGAAGCAGCCTGAGCTCAAATTAGTGCCCATGTGAGGTGACAGCTTTGCGGACGGAAGCTTAAACCATTGTACCAAAGTGCCGGCCCCCAAAACATGTTCTTGGTGCTCTTACCTATAAGTAGATAGTAGCCATAGGCGCACAGAACCATTGGCTCTATTTCCTGTGTCCTCTTTCTTTTTGGTCTGGTAGAGGATAGGTTGTGGTAGGCCAGATCATCAATACAAGTAGTGTGAACACTGGTCATTCCCAGTTAGCAGCAAAAAGAATTTATGTGAAAGCATTCAGGAGATTGGTGAAAGCTTTCTTTAGGAACCGCTGGCTCTGTATTTATACTTACATAAGTCTTTGCACATGTTATCTTTCTCTGGAATGTGTTTTCCAGCTTATTTATATGAAGGCATAGCTCAAAGTGCTAAGTGTGAACTTGCTTGGCTACAGGAGCGCACAGTGGTTCTCTTACTGTTTAAACTCTAAAATTGGCACCACTCACTGCCAACCATTGTTAGTATACACTATTTTCAGACAAAATAGTAATTCTTTGAGGCAGGACTTTGGTTCACTTCTTTGTCTCTTTTAGTGTCTGCATTTTGAAGTTATTCTTAAATTTAGTATGTTACTCATCACCAATACAAGTAGAGTTTCCATTAAGATGATTTTGGTAAGAAAATAATCTTTGGCTGTTTATTTTAAAAAGGAATTCCCAGCATATTAATATTAAGAGTAATATAGATTTTTTTCTAGCAATTTTAATCACACTTTTTCCAAATAGTGTTTCCACAGGGATTCTTGTGTCAGTTATTTCTAACTTTCGTGTTTTCATTGCTTTTTCTTTATATTCTTCGGGCTAGTAATTTAAATTCCATATCACTTCCCTGAGTGTGCTTGTCTGACTCAAATGCTTTTTCATGGGTGGAGACATTCCATGCTGTCATGTGTTATATAGGCATTTCTGAAATGACATTCAGTAGAAACCATGACAAGAAATGAAAGCATTCCTCAGCTGTCACCTTTTAGTAATCTGTTTAAATGCATTATGTGCAATGAGTGAGAGACTCCGCAGGCAGAGCTTCCCTTAATAAAAAAGGCTTGATTTTGAATTCATAGTTGAACTCTAATCCATTCTTGTTAGTTTAAAATATGATCCTCTCAAAAAGAAAAGACAAAGTTGGTAGTACTTGCCACTTTTTTGAACGCTGTACAGTAAAAGGATATTAATTTTTTTTTGAGTTGCAGAAAGAAGTTAGGTAGCCTTGTAGGATAGCATATTTTTAAAGACTGTGGAGAAACAAAAACACACAAACTAACTTTACTAAGAATTAATTATATGAATGTGTACAGGGGCATTTCAAAAAGTTCTTGGATAATTGAATTTTAAAAACTTACTGTGCTTTATACATTTATTTAAAATTAATGCAAAGTTTTTTGTGTATGTTTTACATGACTTTCTGGAGAATTGTGTGTTTTATTATCCTTCAGAAATATTTTGTATGTTATAGATCATATTATTTCATATGGATGTATATTTATGCATATCGAAGGTTTTTTTCCTCTATTATTTATTTTATTTTAACATTGTGTACATAATTGAGAGGAATGCATACCTATGTGGGTCTCTGATTAGGGTGGGGAAGTTGAGGTATGAATGAAAGTGGATAGGACAAATGTTTCAACTTATTTTTCTCCTGTGTCCTGCACGTAGAGAGTGGGCCACTCCTTGCTTTCAAACTACATCAGCACCTGGGGATGGGGGCGAAGGTCATCTCATGACACCTTACAGACCGCCACATGGGGAAGAGTATTCCAAGGGTGTTACATAATTGGTTTTGATAGCTCTGAAATGTCATTAGTTTTATTGCACCAGCATAGAGAAAATCTTTCCAAGGGCCATTGGATGAGCAAGTCCGCCTTAGTGCATCCACTGGCCCAGGAGATGTTGCAAATCGTGGCCAGGGGAGTGGTCTAACCTGTTCTGTCATCCATCCTCTAATGAGGCACTCGGTGACCTCTGCTGCCCTTAATGAGCTGGCTGTTATGTTCCCCATGTACATCTGGTCATGCTGTCCACCACAGAAGCATCAGGAACTGAGAGGACCATCCCTGACACACAGACTCCAAGGTTGGATCAGATACATTGTGATTTTCCTAGTGGTAGGGATTTGAATGCAACAATTTATTTGGGCTGTCCTGCGTGACCCCAGATCCAACTCCTGTGTGCACCAGCCAGTGTGGGATCAGGTTCAGTCTGTCATCAACCAAAGCACATGCTTATGGATACAGTGGTCTGAATAGTTCTGTCACCAGCCCCATCTCATGTGAACTGGTGTTTGCTGGGGCCTAGCCTGGCCCAGTCCACCACAGACCCAGTCCTTCACACACCAGTGTGTGCCATGGCCTAGTTGGAGTGACTTTGAATAACTTCCATCAGGCCTGCCTCCAACCCCAGTTTTAAATGTGCCAGCCTCTGCTGTAGCCTAGCCCAGCCCATATCCCATCCAGCTCTCATGCACACCCATGAGTACTGTGACTTAACTCAGCCTGCCCTGCCTCCAGTCCTGGCCTTTACATATGCTGACAGGTGCTGCCATTTTCCCCAGGCTGGTCCAATCTTGGTTCTGGTGCTCACCAGTGTATATTCTTCTTCTTCTTCTTTTTAACTGGAAAGGCAGATATATACAGTGAGGAGGAAAGAGAAATATCTTCCGTCCGATGATTCACTCCCCAAGTGACCGCAATGGCCAATGCTGTGCTGATCCAAAGCCAGGAGTCAGGAACTTCTTCCAGGTCTCCCATGCAGGTACAGGGTCCCAAGGCTTTGAGCCATCCTTGACTGCTTTCCCAGACCACAAGCAGGGAAGAGAATGGGAAGGTGGAGCTGCCGGGATTAGAATTGGCATCCATATAGGATCCCAGTGCATTCAGGGCAAGGACTTTAGCCACTAGGCCACAGCGCCAGGCCCACCAGTATGCATTCTAACAGAGCAGTGCCCAGAGTTTCCCCAGCTAGTCCACTCCTGGCCCCCAGATCTTGTGACTACTAAGGGATGCTGCATTCCAGCTAGACCTGACCTGCATCCAGTTCCTGCACTTACCACAGCAGGTACTGTGGCCTAGCCCAGCTGGCCCACGTCCATTTTGGCTCTCGTACACTAGCCCAGTCTGGCCCACTTCCAGTCCCAGCTCTCAAACTCAGTGATAGAAGCAGCAGCCCAATCAGGGAGCTGCCAAAGTTCCCTTTCCACACCCACTCCCAGCCCTGGGTCTTGGTGAACCAGTGGTTACTATGGCCCAATATGAGCTGGCCTGCTCCCAGTCTCAGGATTCTCCAACAGGTGCTATAGCTTGGCCCACCTTCAGCTCTCATGAACTGGTGGGTTTTGCAGTCCAACCTGGCCTTACCTGTGTCCCGTCCTGGCTCTGGTTTGCACCACTATGTTCAATGGGCTGGCCCAGGCTGGCTGCTTCCAGACATGACTCATACAAATTTTGACATGTGCTACATGTAGCCCAGCCTGACCTGGCCTGCCCCCAGCCCTGGACTTTTCATTTACCAGTGGAAGCTGCAGCCTAGCAGGGGGTTTCCCAAAGTACCCTTCAAGGCCTGCTCCCACTCCTAGATCTCGCATTTGCCAGCAGGTGCTGCAGCCCAGCCTAAAATGGCTGGCCCCAGTCCTGGCACCCATCAATGAGTACTGTGGCCTAACCTGACTGACACACCCATTCTAGCTCTCACCAATCGGTTCTATAGCCCTAGCCCAATCTGTCCACCCCCTGACCAACTTCTCACGTGTACTGGCAGGTCCACTGCCTGGCCCAGCCTATCCCACACCCGTTCTGGCTCTTGGGATTATAAACAAGTGCTGGAAACTTGCCCAGTCTGGGCCATCCCCAAATCTTGCCTGCACTCATGCGCATGGGTGCTGCAACCTTGCCCAGCTTGGTCTACCTCCAGCCCTGGTTCTCATACTCCCCAGGGGAGCTGCAGCCTAGCAAGAGAGTCCCCAGTCTTTCTACCAGGGCCTTTTCCAGCCCCAGGTCTTGTGCACACTGACAAAGTGCTTCAACCCAGCCTGGCATGGTTTGCCTGCATTCTCAGCTCTCGCTGGTGGGTGTTGCAGCCTATCCCAGCTAGGTACAACCCACACTCTTTCCTGGCTCTTGTGTGTGCTAGCGGGTGCTGTTGCCTTGCAAACACAGCCTGCCCCTAGACTTGGCCCACATAAATGCTGATGAGTTCTACTGCCTTGCCTGGCCTGGCCTGGCCTACCTCCAGCCCCAGCTCCTGGGCTCTCCAGTGGGAGCTGAGTTCCCTGAGTTCCCCTACCAGGTCCAGGATCTCACGTGTGCTGGTAGAGGCTGCATTTCTGCTTCTCATGGTCTGCTCTCAATCCTGGGCTTTGCATGTACTGGCAGGAACTGCAGCCTGGCACAGCCTGGCATCCTCTGAGCCCCAGCTCCTGTATCTGTGAGGTGGGTTTCTATCAGGTAAGTTCTGTGGTCCAGCCAGTTTGGGCCACATCCCCAGCTCCCAGCACAAAATAGTAGTTGCTGCAGCTTCACAGAGGCGAGCACATAATCACATAATCTGCTGCAAGATCTGACCCCAGATCTTGTTCCTTTGCATTCTGGTCAGTGTTGTGGACCAGCCTGCCGTGGTACACCCCCTGCTCTGACATTCATGGGTGCCATAGCCCAAACAAGCATGCCCCCAGACCTAGCTTTTGTGTGGGTCTAAACAGGCAGGCCTGTTTAGCTCAGCCCAGTCTCCCTCATGGGTTGATACCTTTGCCTAACCCAGATTTGCTTTCTGGTTCCCCACCTACCCTAACCACTCCATCTCAACTCGCCTCGCCTACCTGCAAATACAGTGAGTAGGTCTGTAGAGACCCCCAGAAATCATTCCTCCCGCTCAAACATGCCCTCAGCCGTTCTCACTCCAGTACATACTCAGACATGCCCTTCCCTGCGTAATGTTCAGCACCCCTGCCTGGGAGCCAGAGTGGCATGGCCTAGCCCAACAATCCCTGTCTTGCCCGCATAGCCTTTAAACACACACACATACACAAACACACACACACACACAACTATGCTGGTATACTGGTACAGTTAACACAAATCTTGTTAGCCTGGCCCTGAATGCCCAATAGCTATAACACTTGTCTAAGTACAAGACAACAATCCAGGCAATTGTCTACAGCTGCAGTGTTTGAAGCAGTTCTAGAGCTCTTTTCTTGGCACTTCAGCTGCAGAACAGTTTTTTGTAATATCCTCAATGTTCAGTTGGTCTTCTCTTTCAGAACAATTTTAAATGGTAGTCATTTGCAAAGATGTCTGGTGAATAATGTAGATCATCATGATAGTAATTGTGGTTAGTAAATACTGCATAATAAGTATTTACTAAACAAAGTATTCTTGACTGGAACAGGATCACAAAGAGACCATGTTGGTTCTGGTTTGTTGTTACGTTGCCCAGGCATGGGTGTGCTGCAGAGTTCTTTATCATTAACTGAGTACATTCTTCACTTGCAGTCTAAATTTTCCATGAAACAAATCATCATTACAACTAATAATTTGAATTTTGGATTTTTTGGATATGTGTGATTTTCATAAATTATTTTTATGTTGCTTTTCTCAGGTCATGACACAGTATTTCATTAATAAATAATATTTTTCTCATATTTTTCTTGATAATATTAGAAAAGCTAATATGTTCAGCAATTTGTGTATTCTTTCCAAATACATGGAAATTAAAATTTTTCATTGTATTCAAGTTTTTTCATTTTGAACAGCTTAACTCTTTGAGCCACTTTTGTTGTTGTTGTTGTTGTTGTTGTTACTAATTTTGCTAATCTTTTCAGATATGTATGAAAACAACATAAGCAAGAAGTCTTCGATGTTTCATTGTTTTCGTAGCAGTGTGGTCATTCTCATTTTTGTTTTAAACATGGTTTACTTTCAAGATATATATGCATTTTATCCCAAATTAAAACTGTTTCAAAATTGAAGAAAAACTATTTGATTAATTAAAATAGTAATGGGATAAAAGAAACTCAATGCTATGCTGACTTTCAGAACTTGAGGTAACCTCACTGAAAACATTGGTAAACTGCTTCTTATGCATATATATGAATTATGACTGTATTTGGTTTTGTTTTTTCATTTGAAAGGCAGAATTACAGAACAAGGGCAAGGCAGAAGTTCTATCCACTGGTTCACTGTTCAAATGAGTGCAACAGCTAGAGCTAAGCTGATGAGTAACCAGGAGCGTTTTATAGGTCTCCCATGAGGCTGCAGGGGCTCGAGGACTTGGGCCATACCCTGCTGCTGCTTTACCAGGCCATAGACAGGAAGCTGGATTAGAAATGGAGCAGCTGGAATTAGAACTGGCACCCATCCCATATGGGATGCCAGCACTGAGGGTTGAGGCTTAGCTTGCTGTGCCATGGCACTGACCCCTAATGTATGCACTTTTGTTTTTGTTGTTTTTTAACTTTTTCTTATTGGAAAGTCAGATTTACAGAGAGAAGCGGGGAGAAAGATCTTCTGTCCACTGGCTCACTCTCCTTGTGGTCACAAAGGCTACGGCTGAGCCAATGTGAAGCCAGGAGGTTCTTCTGGATCTTCCATGTGGGTGCAGGGATGCCAGGCCTTGGAGCGTCGTCTGCTGCTTTCTCAGGCCACAAGGAGGCAGCTGGAAGGGAAGTGGAGCAGCTGGGATATGAACCGGTGCCCATATGAGATCCCAGTGCATGCAAGGCGAAGACTTCAGCCACTAGGCTATCGTGCTGGGCCCTGAAGTTTTCTATATAACGAGTCATATTGATCTGATTTATCATCTGGGAAGTGTGCTTTTTGGGGGGAGGGGAAATACACAGGGAGAGCTGTCTTGCATCTGGGGATCACTCTCAGATGCCTGCAGTAGACAGGAATGGACAGACAGAAACCAGAAGCCTGGAGCTCAGTCTAACACCGAGCTGTCATCTATTGTCTCCTAGGATGCACATTGCCAGGAAGCTGGGTGGGGACTTCAGGTACCCTGAAACAGGATGTGGGTGTTAACTGCTGGACTCAAAACATGCCCTTTATCTGTTTTTAAAAGTTGCACATCTTTAGAAAACTGTATATTGATAGTTTCCTTTTAATATCTCTTTGATGCATGTGTTCACATAGTACCTCCCCTATATTTCTGATTTTTCTATTATATGGAGTGTCATATATCTTGTATGTCTTTACTCATCACATGATATTCCTAGCCTTGTCTCTTGACAAACTTACCTGGAGTTTTAAATTTTTCTCAAAATACAATGCTATTTCAATGCATGTTTAGTTGTTTATAGTATAGCCAGTGTGGAAGGCTAACCTTGAAAATCCTCCTGCTGACATGCTTCTGTCAGTTTCAGTGGTTATGTCGTGTCATATAAGTTGCACATTGAAAAGTTACTTGTTCCTTTTGTTACTCTAGATGTGGTTTTTGAGAAACTGTATACATTTATTACATGTAGAACTGTTCTAATCTCTTAAGAACAATGATCCCTGCCTGCAGGTAGCATACCATCTAGTTGTGCTTTCAGTATGAAGAAATAATTACAATTTTGGTAAATGCTAGAGCAGAACTACAGCAAGAGGTGAACATTTTGTTGGGAGGACTTCATTCAGAATGTCAAGAAAGGCATCCCCAAGAAAGCGATGTAACTTATTTTAACCATCAGATAGATATATTGAGCCCTTTGGAACCTATTCCCTCCTGGTTTGCCTTCTGAGTACTCCTGTTCACTTTTCCTTTCTGATGTCTTTATTAAAGATAAATATTTCTGGGAATCTCATGTCTGATTCATTTTCTATGTCATTCTTACAGTTTCAATTACTTTTCATAAATCTCTCCTTTTTTGATTGCTTTTTAATTTTTAATGTCCTTTTTATTATAAACAGAAGATTGACCTCTGTTCTCTTCATCACTTTTTTAAAATTTAAGATTTATTTATTTAGAAGTTGGAGTTCTAGCTAGAAAGGGTGTGGGGGTGTGGGGAGAGGAAGTCTTCCGTCGGCTGATTCACTCCCTAAGTGGCCTTACCTGCCAGGCCTGAGCTAGGCTGAAGCCACAAGTCAGCAGGAGTGTCCTTCAGGTCTCCCACATGAACAAGAGCTCAAGCACTCGGACCATCCCCTGCTGCTGTTCCCAGGCACATTAGCAGGAATCTGCATTGAAAGTAGAGCAGCCAAAACACAAGCCATCACTAGTATGAGATGCCACCATTGCAGGTGGCACTTTACGCTCTGCGCCACAATGCTGGCACCTACCCTTCACTTCTTAAATTACCATGCTCACTTACAAGAAATTTTCCCAAACTTGTTACAGCTTTTACATACTAATTTAGCACATACTAAAAGCCTTTTCTATGCTATATGGAGTTAATGCTGGAAGGACACATTTTTTTTTGAACAAAATATATTCCATTGGTATCTTCATGCAGTCTGTAGTAAACTAGGATTACATAGCCATCAAGGAAGTGCAAATCAAACCCGTAATGAGATACTGTCCTCCAAGATGGTTATAATAAAGTTAAGGCGGAATGAGGATGTGCAGAAATTGGAATACTCAAGTACCATTGCTGGTTAAGATAAAGTTGTAGGGCCAGGTGTGCTAGCCTGATGGCTAAAGTCCTCGTCTTGCACATTCCAGGATCCTATATGGGTGCCAGTTCATATCCCAGCTGCTCCATTTTCCTTCCAGCTCCCTGCTGTGGCCTAGTTCTTGCAAAGGAACTCCTGGGTGACAAATTCAGAATCTAGACCTAAAAGGACAGAGAGGGCAAGTGCTTAAAATGTAATGGCTCAGCTCTCCTGCCATACCCCACTACCTCTGATTTGTATTTCAATAAGTGTCCATTCTGTGTGTAAGTGAAAGAGTTCAGTTGTGAAAGACCAAAGGTAATATAATCCCAGTTACATGAAAAGTCCAGAAAAGGCAAATTCCTGGAGACAGAGGTGGATAAATGGTTGTCTGGGACTGGATACGGGAGGAGTTGGGAAGTAACTGTTCATGAGTAGAGGGTTTGTTTTTAGGATGATAAGTTTTTCAAAATTGTGATGATGATGATCACCCACAAATATTCTGAAACCTACTTTAAATTAATTTTTCTGTGATATGTGAATTATAACTCAATAAACTGTTAATATTTATTTTTTGTTGGAGACAGACAAGGACCTTCTGTCCACTAATTCACTGCCTAAATGCCCATAATATCATGACTTCACTGGGTTGAATTCAGGAACCAAAAAACTCAATCCAGGGTTCCCAAGTAGTTGGGAACAACCCAACCACTTGCGTTGACACATGCCATTTCCCAACTCTCTCTTGACAGGAACCTGGAACTGATTGAGTCAGACATCAAAGACGGGCACTGTGATACGACAGGACTGTGGGCATCCCAGCTGCCTATTAGCCACCAGGCAAAACATTTGTTCATTATATATTACCTATATATTTATTGTTCATCACTAATGACTGAGCAGTAACATAAACAAAATGATAATTTTCTGCCAGCCCTCCAACGTCCATCTCAGATTGGTTCATGTAGTCATGGTAGTGAACAAGTTGGCAAGGCATTGTTTCTTGCTTAACAGCTTTCAATCTTCTAGAATATACAGATTATAAACATTTGAAAGTTTGTATCAGCTATATGCAATGAAATGTAGTGACAGAGATATAAGATATATCTTACCCAGATTTGAGGAAAGGGAAGATTTTCTGGATGAGTTGATGTTTGAGCTACTGAGGGATGAGACTTGATCACCAATTGCAGTTTAAGATTTCTGGAAACAATTTGTGTTGACCGGTCTTTACTTTCTTTACTTTTTTTTTTTTTTTTAACAAGGCTTGCAATTTAAGTGAAAGAAATGTTGTAAACCAAATATAGCTTGAACTTTGGGAAGCACTTGTAAAGCTCCTGACTTTCTTCATGATGAATATGACAAAAACCTGGCGTGAATGGTGGAAGGATTGGTCTCTCTAATGGCTGGATCAGCCACTAGGTGTGTTTTACCTGCTAGTTGATCGTTCTTTGTTGAACCATAGGGAAGACCAAATAATTATTCTTTTGTTATTATTAGTGACCCTGTAATACAATACATAACATTTTAGTAGATAAAGCTGAAGAAGTTGACAGGGAACTTTCAAAAGCATGAAATAGTGGGATTTAATAAGAGTAAGGTAAAATAATGTTGAATTTGCTAAAATTAAGCATTAAATAATGAGTGTAGGTTGATATACTTTACAGACAAAAACATAAGTCACTGAATGTTTAAGAGTAATGCAGTTTGTGACAGCAGTATAATAATTCTGAAACATGCTAATTCATTTAAAGCAAAGCTCATGTTTAGATTTAATCCAAATCTATGTACATCTGGAAATGTGTGCATATGTCTTTTTTTATGATTTGTGTATTATTCTAGTAGGTCTCAGCAGTTACCCACCCAGGTAATAACTTTGTATTACAAAGTTATTTTCACACAAAAAAATGAATCTGTAATTCATATCCTAACTTATTGTGACATTATATATATAAAGACCCTGGAAAATTATACTACATAGTTGTAAGAGAATTAAACTGTTAATCCTGTGAACTTCCAGTGAAGATCTGAGATAACCACTGAGTTAAAGAATTGAAGAAGGAATGTAGTGTGTTTGTGCCTTGGAAGACAAAGTAGTTTTTGTAAGGACTTTAGCTCTCCCGAAACTAATCACAGAGTTTAATCACAAGTCCAACCAAAATCTCAGTTATATGCTTACTGTAGATTTATATTTGTGTGTGAAAAATGGAAAATCAAAATGTAAATGAAAAAGATCAGACATAGTCAAATCAGAAAGTGATATACTAGATTGGTTCTAAAGCCACAGTGAGCAAGACAATGTGATATTGGTACAAGAATAGAAAGCTAATGGATCCACATACTCTTTTTGAATATTTACTTGATTTATGGTAACTGGAGTTATTAGTCTTATTAGTAAATGCAGTTCATCCAATCTTGTCCATGTACAAAAATAATTTCTGGGTCTGGTGCAGTGGCCTAGCAGTCCTCGTCTTGAACGTGCTGGAATCCCATATGGGTGCCAGTTCTAATCCCTGCGGCCTCACTTCCCATCCAGCTCCCTGCTTGTGACCTGGGAAAGCAGTTGAGGGTGGCCCAAAGCCTTGGGACCCTGCACCCATGTGGGAGACCCAGAAGAGCTCTTGGCTCCTGGCTTCAGATTGGCTCCGCTCCAGCTGTTGTGGTCACTTGGGGAGTGAATCATCGGACGGAAGATCTTTCTCTTTCTCTCTTCCTCTCTGTATATCTGACTTTGTAATAAAAATAAATAAATCTTAAAAAAAAATCATTTCTAAGTGATTTGTAAACATGAAACCTAAAATAATTAATATTCCGGAAGGTAACATAGAAGAATGTAATCTGGGAGAGAGGCTTAACACTTAAAACATTTTTACACACACGTGTTCTAGCAGGTTTTGTAGCAATGAAGTCCTAAATTTAAAACATTTTGATTTTATGTAGCTCTTAACAAGACCAGAAAAAGTTTAAGAGAAAAATAGTTCATGACTATTATATTTTGAAATATACATTTTAAAGTTGATTTTAAACATATATCAGTTATTTAGTCCCTTGATTTTTTTGTGGATCTTTTAGACTAATCTTAAAGTCATTTTTATCATCTGAGACAATCTTTGTAACCAATTCAGATGATAAATAAGATTTGATGTCAGTTACAAAATGATTGCTCCTCTTTCTGTGGTGAAAATAATAGAGGTTAAATAGGTTAAATGTGGTGAAAATAAATAGAGGTTGTTGTTGGGATGTGGAACTTGTACTTTATGGTAGGTTCTTTATAATAAATGTGCAAATTTTTATTTCTACATCTCTTGTATGGCCTGTGTGATTGGAGTAATAAATAGTAAACACAGGTAGTGGTATTTAAGTATGTCAACACTGTTCAGGCAATTCCATTTCCTCCTTTTTTTTTTAAGATTATTTTATTGCAAAGTCAGATATACAGAGACAAGGAGAGGCAGAGAGGAAGATCTTCCATCTGCTGATTGACTCCCCAAGTGACTACAAATCTGGAGCTGAGCCAATCTGAAGCCAGGAGCCTGGAGTCTCTTCCAGGTCTCCCAAGCAATGCAAGCAAGCAGGTCTCAAGACTTTGGGTTGTCCTCAACTGCTTTCCCAGGCCACAAGCAGGGAGCTGGATGGGAAGCAGAGCCACCAAGATCGCAACCAGCACCCATATGGAATCCCGGCACACTCAAAGCAAGGACTTTAGCCATTATGCCATGGTGCCGGGCCCGCATTACCTTCTTAATCGTGAGATAAGCACTAGCATTAGTCCATTGTAACAGTAAAGAAAATGAAGCTTTATTAATTTCAGAGTTGAGAGTTGAATCAAGACAGTTTAGTTTATTGGACACTATTCTGTTAATTTTTTTTTTTTAATAACCTCCAGACTGCTTGAATCTCTACATTCTACCTGTTACAATCTCAGCTATCCTGGAGACTTAATAAATGGCTAAGTGATATGCATAAGGAAATCTGGTTAGGTCAGTTTCCTCCTCAAGTGGCACTGGCGGGTTGTTGTGAGAAATGTCCCGGGTGTAGCCAGGGCACACCAAGGCTTAGCTTTTTCCTGTTAAAATAGTCTGACCCTTAGGTCACTGTTAGTGACCAGAAGTGATACTGGCAAAAAAATGAGAACGCTCTGTATGGCTAATTTTCTGTGATCAACCATTAATCCAAACATTCTCCTGAAAAAAAATCTGTCTAAACATATAGTGAATAAATTATAACAGAACCAGGAGATCACAGATCTTGTGTGGTATTTGATGTTTTTATTAAGTTCAAAATTTTTTTTTATGAAAAGGCATTTTGTAGACGTTATTAAATGCTTCTGTTTGATTTCCAACTTAAAGATATGTGATCTTATACCTACTTTTCTGCTAGCCTCTGTTCTTATATTGTCATTTTTTCCATTACTAAAAGTTGTTTATTTTTGTTGGATAATCTGACTCCAAGTTTAGAACTTCTACGTTTTACAGGCAGTAGATGACAGGAGATTAAAAACAAAAAACTAAAGAAAAGCTGTTCTGAGTTTCAGTTAAAAAAAAAAAACTCAGACATTTGTGTTTTTTTTCTATTATTAACTGCTCTCTTCCTATTTTGGAATAAAATTTAGAGTCTAGTTTACGTGTGGTAGTTATCTCAGATATCCACAGTACTACAAATAGTGTGCTCTTTGAAGACTTCAAATATTTAAATACAGTTTTTGAATCATTGTGCTGTTTTAGGTAGAAGTATCCTCAGAAAAGATCTCCTTCTTTAATTACTCTGAAAGATGCTACCGAATTTAACATTGTTTATACAAAACTTTATTTAGAAAAATATTAGGTATGAATTAGTATCCTAACAAAACATTTTCATTCCCACACAAAGAACCATTTTTATGAAGAAGTCTTCTATTCTTTCAGAAATTCACTGTAACTGACAATCTGGTTGTTCGTTAAGTCTAATAATGGAGCTGACTCTACTGAGAATCGTATGAAGCATTACCAACTCATATGCCAAACAGTGGAACAGTCTTTCATTGTTTAAGCAAAAACAGATTTACTTTTATATACAGTAATACTTTTAGATTAAGCCTACTTTTAGTAAAAGTTGAAAATAGAAGAATGAAATTTTATCTTTCTTTGTAGTTATTTACTCTGATTGCTAATTTATTTTTAATTGCCTCCCAAAGAAAATCACATTTTAAATTTTGTTTCATATTGCTTAACTTTTGTGAAATAAGAACCAGAATGTTATTATAACTTGTTTTACATCTTAGTAAAAGAGAATTTAAAATTAGTATATGATATAGGGCCCAGCGCTGTGGCCTAGCAGCTACAGTCCTCACCTTGAGCGTGCCAGGATCCCATATGGGCGCCGGTTCTAATCCCAGCAGCTCCACTTCCCATCCAGCTCCCTGCTTGTGGCCTGGGAAAGCAGTCGAGGACGGGCCAAAGTCTTGGGACCCTGCACCCATGTGGGAGACCTGGAAGAGGATTCTGGTTTCAGAGCTGCGCAGCTCTGGCCGTTGTGGCCGCTTAAGGAGTAAATCATTGGACAGAAAATTTTCCTCTCTGTCTCTTCTCCTCTCTATATATCTGAGTTTGCAATAACACCAAGTAAATCTTAAAAAAAATTAGTATATGGATATAAAGAAAGTTTATGAAATACATTTATATACAATAAACTGTGAAAAGCAAGGTGATTTTTTTTTCCCAAACAGTATTTGCTGAGTATTCAGTTTTTTCGGTTTTAAAAATATTTAGTGATTATATATGTATCTACCAATGGAAAACTTGGAAAGAGGGATATTTTTCATTGGTCCTTTTCCTGTGTCTTATGTATTTGTGTGTGTGTTGTATGCTTTGTGTACTTGTTTAGGTGCTATTGGGCTGAGTGGGAGGGTGAGAGAGAGAGATTGAGAGAGGTATGTTCCCTCCGCTTGTACAGTGTGCTCAAAGGGCCACGATAGACAGAGCCGAACTCGGCTGAAGCCAAAGCCTAGAAGTTTCTCCTTGACACCTGGGTGACAGGGAGACAAACACTTAGGCAGTGCTCCACTGTTTTCCTAGGTGGGTTAGCAGGAACCTAGAGCAGAGTCAAAGCAGCCAAGACGGACAGGTACTTCGCTATGGAATATTGGTGTTGCAGGTAGTATGGGGCTCAACGTTTTGGCACAGCGGGTTAATCCGCTGTTTATTGAAGCACTGGTATTTATATTTACCTTTATTTTATCAAGTAATGAACTGATAAGAGAAGAGTAAGTTTGAAACATCAGTCTGTTTTTGATCTCTTCGAGAACTGGGAATGTTTCTGCATCAGGCAAATAGGTGGTTGTTGAACTGAGTGTATTTAATTTCAGTATGATCTTACATTTTTTTTCCAATTTTACACTTGATCTTAGCCAAAAGGCCAAGAAGCGATCAGATTTTTTTTTCCAGTTTTGGAGATCAAAGATGAAAAGAATCTAACACAAATTTTCTATTAGGTATAATACTAACTATATATATAAATGATATATAAAATCTAGACTCTTATAAGGGCCTTTGAGGAAATGTCAGATTTTCATGTAAACATTGGTACTGATATTATCTGTGACAATTGAAACCAAAAGGAAACAGTGTCTTTTGCTAGGGATTAAGTACTTATAGGCTTGATAATGAAATCTCTCTTAAAATTGTTTATATCAAAAGGTTCGTTAAATGTATAGTTTATTTCATCCAAGATCAGCAATTTTTGTAGTGAACCCACAAATCCTTACCCAGACCCATCAGGCGCTGCTGTCTTTTGCAGTCTCTTTCTGCTGTTTATTTGTGTTCTTGCTATACTTCAGATGTTTAAATGTGCAAAGCTCTTTCATATATGTAGCTCTTGCGTATTTTGCCTTCTCCTGGTACAGCCTCTCTGCTCCTTACCCTCATCTTCGCTTCTCCAAGTCCTGTTTATTCTTTTACATTGAGTAACTCCCCTGAAGAAGCTCTCCCTGATTCCGTCTAACCTCCTCATTCTAGCTCTTTCCTTGTTAGTACTCTGTTCTTTCATGTCT
Organism: Ochotona curzoniae; assembly: GCF_017591425.1. Lineage (NCBI taxonomy): Eukaryota > Metazoa > Chordata > Mammalia > Lagomorpha > Ochotonidae > Ochotona > Ochotona curzoniae. Next base: position 21,085,923 of record NW_024464920.1, read on the forward strand.
CTTCTCAGTATGTAATTATGCATTTGTTTATTTCTCAAACAGTAAAATCCAAGCACTTATTGTACTGAGTAGCTTATAATAAGTTCTCAGTAAGCAATTGTCAAGTGATTAGATTTTTAAATTCTTTGGCTTCTCTTGGATCACAATCCAGTTTTGCTTCCTTTCCTTTTTCTTTTCATCATTCCCTCCCTTCCTTTCTCCCTGCCCTTTCCCCCTGATTCAGATAGTAAATAACTGTTATTAACTGCACAGTGATATTTACCTCTCGGGCAGTTATGCAGTTGTCCTGTGTGATTTTTTTTTAGCATCACTCAAACATCAAGGAAAAGCAGCCTAATGCAAGTTTACTTTTATCCCTCTACACAAGAAATTAAAGCATTTGCTCATACAACAAGCCCATGTGTGAATTTTTGTGGTGCCTTTATAATTACCAAGAACTGAAAGCGCTTCAGATACCTAAACTGTCAGAGCAGCACCGAGATCCTTCGGTAACCACAGACGCCTTCCTGAAAGGGGCAGTTGCTCTGGGGAACACTGGCTCACACCATCTTCATTACTAACGTTTTCCTTCAGGTATGATTCCTGCTTGTCAGACTCACATGGTCAGGTCCCTCAAACAGACACACTCTCCCAGCAGTTTATCCTGATCTCCTGATTGTAGCCATATTTTGTATCTGACATTGCAGGATTTTTTTAGTTGGCCCTCTGTTCCACATTAAAATATACGTTCCTTGATTTTGTCTATAATGCCAGCACCTCGCACAGTACCTAGCATATTGTTTGCCAGTTTGTTGTTCAGGGAGTATGATTAAGAGTATGATTAAATGTCTTCATAATGGCCTATATGAAGACTTCATCTTAGTAAGTCTGCCTTTAGACTTCTTTTCCCCTGGCCTATTTAGTCTAGGAAGAGCAAAAAAGTTTTATTAAACAATTCAGTTAAAGTGATTGTCATTGTTTCAGTATGTGCAGAATGCTCTGTTGTTAATATTGTAAATGAAAAATGATGGCAAAAATAAGTTCATAGTTTCAAGAACAGTATCATTTAGTAGAATCAAGCAAGTAAACACCAGTTACTATGCATAAGATGATAAGTGCTATACAATGCTGATCATAAGTGAGAGACGCAGGGAGGTTATAGCTTAATCAGAACACTACGATGAAAGAAAAAAAATCCACATCATCAAAGATGAGGAGCAGCTAGAACTAACATGGTTGGTAGAGATGTGAATTAATACAATTTATTTTTGTGGAGATGCTTATGTATTTGTTGTAAAAGTCAACACACACCTAACCTAGAAATCTCATTTTTATGTTTACCCAAGATAAAAAGATAACATATATTCTGTAGCAGGTGTTTTACTTGCTGGTTAAACTATCACTTTAGGAACTAACATCCTGTATCGGGACATTTGGGTTTAAGCCTGATTCTGCTTCCTGTTCCAGTTCCTAGCGAAAATGCATTCTGTAAGGCAAAAATTGATAATCTGGTAAATGGGTTCCTGGCTCTCAGTTTCTGCCTATCCCAACCCTAGCTTTTGTGGGCCTTCGGGGAGGAGTGAACTAGCAGAGTGGGGAACGTTCAGTCTCTCTCTGTCTCTTCCCATATCCCTCTCTTTCTTCCCCTCCCTTCCTGCATCTCAAATAAACGAAATAAAGGCATAAAAAATAAAATGTGTATTGTAAATAGTTGTTGTATTTGCACTGCAAAGTATATTAATAAATGTATAATGAAATGACTAAATTTTTGATGAGATGGGTTCTAAAGCATGTAATAACATTTATAATAGAATCTAGATATAGATATATTGGTATTTACTATATAATTCTTTCATAATTGCTGTATGAACGTTTTCATAAAAATGTGAGTGAAAAGGTACATGGAAGGTAGAATAATGACATATATCCATGCTTTTATGTAGCTTTTAGGATATAGAAGGGCATTTTGTGTAGACATTGATATTATCACATATGTAGGGAAGTAGGAGAGATCAACATTAGAACAATTAAGAATTGGACTAGCAACTAATTCAGATTTTTGGAATCATTAAGATAAAATATTGAAACATTAAGATGGAAGAATAGAAGAGATTTATGTAAGAAGTAATTTGGAAATTATTGTGTGAATGGTCTCTATACCAAAGTGAAAGGATAAAGGGATTGTGAAGGTAGCAGAATGTGTAGTATAGATGGAATGAGATCATAGATAATTACCATTGACCATTTTTAGATGTCTTTTTGCATAAATTGCACAACTGCTGGGTATTTATCATAAATGGCATTGTAGGGCAGTGAGATTTAATTTTAGTGGAATAAGGGAAAAAATGGAGTTTTGGAAAACTGATAGCAGAATATTAGAGTGAGATTAGAGTGAATTTATAGTGGACAAGGTTAGCATCTGCATGTAAGTACAAAGAGCAGGTAGATGATATTGAGTCCTGCAAATTGCCAAAGAATTGCAAGACATTTGTAATTGAAATAGGAGGTATTTAAAGACACTGAGTGATTAACTGGAAAGCATTAGAACTGAGAAAGAACCTGTAATTCATGCTAAGGGCAAAACAGTTGAGCTTGGAGAGGTAAAGAATGGTGAGTGGGTACTATGTTCCGAGTTCTAAAGTCTTTGAGGTAAAAAATATTTGAAAGTGGTGGCATCATCCTCTATCTGATCACATAAACTTGAAACCTGGAGCACACTCCTCAAATCTCATTTTGTTTGACTCTGCATCTCAACAAAAATGTTTCATTTCTTGAGTTTTCATTTTGAAGATAATCTAAAATGTATGTGCATCACTAGCTGGGTAGAATGATAGGTTATTAACTTATCTTACAAACAACTCAGCACAACTTCTTAGTTTTAGTTGTATGTGTGTGCATTTGTATTGGAACTGGTGCCAGATAGAACAGGTGTTTTGTCATACACAACTGAGAGAAGATCAAGGTTAACTTAATGGAAACATCATAAATGGATTAGGAACAGTTCCCAGTGAAAGGACGTCAGTAAATTGTAACTCCTGGATTGTATATTCAATAAAACAAAGATTTAACTTTGTATTGATGGCTGTTTAAATAGCAGTGATTTCAGTGTTGGGAAAGTCTCAGATTTTTCTTCTTAACTGTTCATATTTGAACAGCTTTTTTGTACAAAATCAATTTAGGTTCCTTTGCTTGGTTAATTGGGCCAGCCAAATCTTCTCTTCTTAATTCTCTCCAATCTTGCACTGTTCTTGCATCTTGTGACCCTCCAGGAAAATTAAATGCTGTCTGTCTAGTATACTTATTCCCTTCCTTCCCTGTCCCATTTTAAACACTTGTTTTTCACCATCATTTCTTCATCCTTAAAGACATAGATTAGGTTCTGTTAGAAACCTTGCTCCTGTTTGGGTTATTATTACCTGTATTTCTGAACTTGTACAAGATATAGCACTTAGCAACTAAACAAAGGTCATCTTGTTTTCTGTATGGTTTTCTGTTAAAAGTTATATATTTTAAAAGCATCTGTGTCGGTCATTCATTTTTGTGTGCCCCACATACATTTACTGTCATTCTGAACTGATAGATGTATAGCAATTGCTGAAATGTCTGAATAGTGTAGCAAACTGGTGAGGCAAAATAAGTAAATAAATGGGTTTTGGTCTTCTGAAAGATGTTTTCTGGAAGTTTACTATTGCAATAAAATAGAGCTTTTGGGTTTCCCTTGTATCTTATATATACAATGTGTTCTTATTAACATGGAATAGCTATTTTAGATAGAACTATTGGATTTGTATCAGGGCTATTCCTTTGAGCTTTATACATTACTCCGTTTTATAAAATGAGTTTCTGTAGTGTGTTTTCTGCTAAATAATTTAGAAATACTCAGCTCATGTTCCTTTAACATTTTCTTGGAGTAGCCACCATTTCTAACATAAGTTCTAAAATTACCTGTGGGATTGCCTTCGTATTATCACTCTTCATTACCTTCATGAAAAGAGAACATTGGCAATAACATTTATTAGTTTCTTTTATTTAATAGTTAAACAGAATATAGGTCCATCCTCTACAGTTACTTGCCATAATTTCTCTAGTAAATTTTTCCTCATATTGAAAGCTTCCTGAACTAAACAGTAACTGAGAAGTAAGCATTATTCACGCAGCTGAAGCATCAGTTTAGGATCCAGCCACTTACTTACTTTTACTCTACTCAGGAGAAGCGCTCATCAGGTTTTTGAATGCACTTGTTTTCGGCTGCTTTTGGTTTTAAATGTTTGCCAAATTAGGAGCCGCAATTTTGAATGGGAGGTAAGATGCTGTCATAAAACTTTAAGAAGTGACAGCTTAAAACAAGATGAATGCAAAAAACTTATTAATAGCAAACATTTTGGGTCCAACACGGTAGACTAACAGCTAAAGTCCTCACCTTGCTGGATCCCATATGAGCACTGGTTCATGCGCTGGCGGCCCTGCTTTCCATCCAGTTCCCTCCTTGTGGCCTGGATGGTCAGCAGTTACTGATGACCCGAAGCCTTGGGACTCTGCACTTGTGTGGGAGACCTGGAAGAGGAGGCTTCCGATCAGCTCCTGGTTCCTGCTGATGAGGCTGCTTGGGGAGTGTGTATCTCCTCTTTATCTGACTTTCCAATAAAAATAAAATAAATTTTTTTTAAAGTAAAAACAAACATTTTTCCAGAGCTTATTATGTATCACTTTGGCTGCATACTTATTTCCTAAATTATTGGGTATCAGGGCAGTATTGTATAGCATAGTGTTCATTATTAATGCTATGGGTAAATACAGAAAAGTTAACTTGTGTTTTTGGTACTGTTTGAAATGATAAAGACATAATGGACTTCAGAAGGATTTCCATTAAAGATTAGATTCGTTTTAAGAAAATTATAATGATTTATATTTGCTCTTTATTGTTTAAGCTTTGTGAATTTGATGGTGTTTGGAAGAACATATTTGGTATTATTTATGATAATCTAAGTGAAAGCACTAGAAAATAATAATGTTCCCATGGTAGTTCAGTACCTATACTCTTGTGTTTTAAGGTGCTGAGACTGAACTTTTCCTCAGCTTTCCATCTGAAAATCCCAAAGCCTTGTATGGTCAAGATTTAGCTTTCAGACTGAGTAAAACATTAATTACCACTCCAAAATGAAAGAAAGAAAGATAGAAAACAAAAAGTGTATTTTGCATGGTCTTCAATGCTGTCTTCTTGGATGCTTTTATTGCCACAGTAGCTAAATTCCTAAGAACCTTCTATACGTAGTTTTTCTCACTAGGGGAAGGAATACTTCTTGTGACAGTAATTTTAAGCTTGAATGTTAATGCCATATTATGAAACCTTACATGCTATTGGTTATATAATTTGGTGACTTTTTAAAAAGAAAGCTTAAAAGTAGGTCTGGTTATCTTGTGTGTGTTGTACAACTAAGTACAGATTACACTGATGGTAACAAGATGAAAATAAAGGGCCTGTCACTGTGTCAACGCACTTAAAGTGTTGCCTGTGATGCTGGCATCCTATGTGTGTGTTGTTTGGTTTTCCCAGCTGCTCCACTTCCAGTCTAGCTCCCTGCTAGTGGCTGGGAAGAAACAGCAAAAGATGGCCTAAGGACTTGGGGTCCTGCTGCCCATATTAGGGAGACCCTGATGAAGCTCCTGGCTTCGACCTGGTCTAGCCCCGGCTAGTGCACCTTCTGAAGAATGGACCAGTGGATGGGGGCGGGGGGGGCGGTCTCCTTCTCTCTCTCTACCCCTCTGTCTATCTCTGACTTCAAAATAAATGAATAAATGTTTTTTTAAAAGTGAAAATATTATTTGCTTAGGCTCTGCTGTCATGTAACTCCTGTTACCTTAATATAGGATAGCAACACTGACAGCCAACGAAAAAATGCTAGGATAATATTCATTTTTACTTTGTTCTTTTTAAACTCTAGTATAGTTCATCTGCCATATCTTCTGTGATATATAAACAAATATGTAAGTATGCAAACATGTATACATTATTTCAGTTTTATTTTTAACACATCGATTGCCAACTACTCATGTTTTACATTTTGTTCATTTGACTAAGTGTCCAGAGATTTCTTCTGTGTGTTAGCTCATAAATTGCCTTTGATGACACCCATGTTTGCTCACAGACTGATTTTGTTATTATTATTGATGATGACTTTTAAGTTGTTTTCAGTCTTACATTTATCAGGCTTTGATTGATAATGCTTATAACATTTTGCTCATCAGTAAATATATACATAAAATAAATTCCTAGAATGAAGTTGTATGTTCATTTGAAGTGTTGATACATGGGACCAAATTATTTTGGGTTGCTCGGTTTTTTTACCTTTGGCGAAGCAGCTGTTGGTGCTGCTACTGCTGCTGTGCAGTCACCTGGCCTGCCGGTTAGGAGTACAGAGGTAAAGCCGCACTGCTGGCTTAAAATGCTGACTTTACCAGTTCTTATCTTTTGGATTGTTGGCAAGAGAGAGATTGTTGATCAGGATTAAATGAGAGGGTGCGTGTCATATTTACTGTGGTCCCCTGGCACATGTAGAAATGCCCTAGGAAAATTGGTGTTTATTTGGAGAAAAGGTTCTGTTAAACCTGCTTCTCCCGCTGCACTCTTTACTCAAAAGTAATTACCACCTTAAATCCAGTTTTCCATTTTATACTTGTTTCCATGGAACTACATTTGTTCTATTTCTTTTCTTCCTGTCTCTTTTTGTCTCTCTGGTTCCTGTGTTTTGTTTTGTTTTTAAGGTTTATTTATTTTTATTGGAAAGTCAAATATACAGAGAGGAGGAAAGACAGAGAGGAAGATCTTCTGTCCAATGATTCACTGCCCAAGTGAGTGCAACAGCCGGTGCTGTGCTGATCCAAAGCCAGGAGCCAGGAGCTCTTCTGGATTTCAAATGTGGGTGCAGGGTCCCAAGGTTTTGGGCCGTCCTCTACTGCTTTCCCAGGCTACAAGCAGGGAGCTGAATGGGAAGTGGAGCTGCCGGGATTAGAACTGGTGCCCATATGGGATCCCACCACATTCAAGGCAAGGACTTTAGCCACTAGGCCATGGCGCCGGCCCTGTCCTGTGTTGTTCTTAAGTGTCATGATCCTCTGCCTTCTGCAGTAGGCTTTTCTGATCACATTTTGCATACGCTTGCTTGTGCATTGGCGTTTGTTTCTTCAGTTTGTTCGCTATGGACAGTAGTGACTTTCAAGCTAGTGTGTTTTGTAAACTAAACTAGGTGGCAAACTTTTTGAAAATGAAAGTTCCTGGACACTACCCTCAGGTGTTTTGATTTCTCCTCTTTCTTCCAAGTGTAGATGTAATACTTTGGTAAGTCTGTGGCATCTATCATAGCTCTTTTTGTTACTGAATGTGGAGTTGTGTGTCTTGGCTTCTGGATACTAAGCTCTGTGACTACAGAAATCGATTCTGTTATCTTCATCATTGTATTCCTGGCAGCCAGTAGAGTGCCTGGCTATGGTGGGTATTCAGTAAATGTTAAAAAACAAAATGAAGTCTGTGGTTTTATTTTGAGAGACAGAGTGGCAGACAAACACAGACAGACTAGGGAAAACCCAAATGCCTACAATGCCCGGAGCCGAAGCCAGGAACTAACTCCAGGTCTCCCACGTGGATGGCAGGGACCCAGCCCTTCAAGTCATCACCTACCATATCACAGACTCGGGATCCAGAGCCAGAGGCTGCTGTCGGGTCCCGGCTGCTAGGCCAAATCCGCACTTTTTATTGGCTGTGCGTTTTGCTGAACACTGAAGAAACTTGCTAAAACAGATGATTGAAACTATCTAAATTTTGTGCTATATTTAAAAAAAAAAACTTTAAAAATTTAGGTGCGGTTTATACTGAAGTTTTTCAAAAATAATTCAGTGATTTAAACATATTTGTTAATAATTTGATGCTTACTTGGAAAAATCATAAGATAAATATTTTTTAAATCAATGCATGATTTTATTCATTACATGCATTTTCCATGTATTTTAATAGATGTTTTTGTATTTAGATTTTTCTTGGGCATATCAACTGTTTTTAGCTGTATCATATGTATTCCTTGTGCCTTTTTTTCCATCTGATTGAATCATGAAGTAGTGGGTTTTGTTCTGAAATCATTTCTTGCTAATATATCCCTTAAAAGGCTGGAAACATGGAACAGGAGTAAAGACAGCCTGTCTCACCAAGTACTTATCAGTTGTATGTGCACACTAGCTTACAAATGCCTCTAAGTTAAGGAGTAGTTTCTTTGCATTTTTGTAGGAGCATTTAATATGCATTTGCTGTATGCCAGACACTGTGTATGGGCAACAAGGAGAGTATACCTTCTGGTGCTGGTACCACAGTGGATAGCTCAGCATGTTGTACATAGTAGGCAACTGGTGAAAGTTATGAAAAAATGATCCTGATATCAATTTCTTTGATATTTCTAGGAAATCTAAACCCCAGAGGAAAAACTGTTCCCTTACTAGGTTCTTAAAGTTTGGCCTCTTAAAAAGTTTGTATTTACTCACTACTTCCTTCATCTTTATCAATACAGAAAATTACGGAGTTTTGTAACAAGAACCGATAACGATATTTTTAAAGGATTGATTTATTTTGAAGGTAGAGGGAGAGAACAAGAATGAATGAAGACATACGATTTTCCATGCACTATTCTACTCTTCATATGGTGAGCCAGGACTGTGCCAAGCTGAAACAAGGAGCTAGGAACTCTGTCTTCATGTGGGTGATAGGAACCCACGTACTTCAGCCTTCCCTGTCTGTCCCTTTCCTAGGCACTGTGGCTAGAAGCCGGGTGGGAAGCAGAGGAGCCAATAAGTGCTTTGACTGGTTAACTGGCTGCTAGATGTGGGTGTTACAGGTGACACTTTAACTTAGTGCTCTACAGTGCTGACCGCACGGACATGTTTTCATCTTTACATGTTTAGTTTCCAGTTTTTGCTGTTCTCATTCGAATACTAATGTTTGTTGAGTGAATATTTAAGCAGTACATGTAGTTTTTTTTTACAAATTTTTATTCTTTGCTTCTGCTTTCTTTAGTATTTGAGAAATTTCTTAAGTCAGAGAACAGGTGTTTGTTTGTTTGTTTTAAGGTTTATTTGTAGATCAGGGAAAAGACAGAGTTCTTGTATTTCCTGGCTTACCTCCCAAATGGTCACCGTGAGCAGGACTGGTTCAGACAAAAGCCAGGAGTTGCTTTCGTGTCTTCATGTGACACAGGGGCCCTAGAATTGGGCCTTCCTCCACTGATTTCCCAGATCATTAGCAGGCAACTGGATTACAGGAGGAGCATCTGAAACACAAACCAGCACCCATAAGAGATGCCATTAAGTCTTGCATGTGTGTGCACATGCACACTTTTCAGATTTGTTTTTTCTAGTTTCTGTTAGCCATGTCAGGTTCATTCAGTCAGCAACAATGTCAGGTTTGCATTGTCAAGTCTGTTGTCTCCTGTGGTCTCTGAAAAACAAAACATAGCCTGAGCTTCTCTTTGTCTAAATAAGGAATTTCCATGATTTAACTATTGCATTTCATCTGTGTTTGAGATGTATTGTTCTCATCGTTTTATCATTTGAATGTATGGCTTACATGGACATATTTTCATATATTTCATTTATATTTTTCCACCTGCTTGGTGAGAATAGAAGGATGGGAAAACTTAAAATCGGCACAGAACTCTTACTTGTTTTCACAGCTAAATGTAAAAGATGGCACTTGTTTCCCAGTTTTTAGTATAACCCCAAAGTGCTTTTTTTTTTTTTTTAATTTAGTATAGAAGTACTGGTTGGAGTTCTTATTGTCTTTGCTGTACAAACCGTGCCCATAATTTCTCATTTGAAATGTTCATATTCTGTTTTCTTTAACACAAAACAAAAGCATTGCTTTGATATTTTACAGTCCAGTTCTTCCTTAAACATACTGACATTTGTGTCACACTAAATGTTTGGGACATGGACTGCTTTTGAGACTGTCACAACAAATGCTTTCTCCTGCTATTTGAACTTTTCCTTCCTGGCAGTCAGTGATAGAGAGTTATTTCTGTCAGGTAAAAATTTACTTGAGAATTTCTTTATTCAAATTAATTTGTTGATTACCTATTCATAGCTAGTTGTATTGCTAATGATTAGGCACAAATTACATTTTTCATAATTCATTATTCCAGTTTTCACCCAAATTGCTATAAAAAACACTTATAAACAACCAAATATTTTCTTTATTTTTCTGTACCATATGTAATTTGTATGATCAAGTTTATAGAAAAGTTTGTTTAAAGGAGATTTGTGATCTTTAATTTCCTAGATAGTGCTTTAAAGCATAATCATCTTAGAAATGTTTGATAGGTCAGACTTAAAAGGAATAATCGATCATTCTGCATTGTTTATCTTTTTTAGTTTATTAAGGGATGAAGACATGGAAAAGAATATCAAGGGAAAACTGAATGGGGAGCGTTTAGTATATGGACTATGTAATTATGTAAATATAGCATGTAACTGTTCAACAGTAATACTCTGTGGTATGTGTATTACTTTATATCCTTCTCATAATAAACTTTTGAGGTGCTAGGTACTGTTATTCTCATTTTCCATGGGAAAAAAATCTCACACAAGATGAGGACACCCAAGAACATCTAGCTATCTAGTCGCAGAACTGGATTTATCCCAGACAATTCTGGCTTTGCAGTCTGTACTTTTAACAAAAGCACTTTCATGAAAAGGAATATAACAATATCATAATTTATTTGATATGCCAGAAATTCTGTGGGAATGATTTTACTCAGTTACGTAGTTGCTAGATATATTTGATTTGATCTGTTTTAGAAGTGAACTAAACATTTTTCAAACTCCATTGCCTCACTCAGAATCTGTCATGAAGCCATGGACTTGAGCACTGTGTGGCCATTTTCAATCTACTCTTTGCTACCAGGCTTTAAAACTTTTTCCTTATAAAGGTGTACGGAACCACAAAAACAGCAACAGAAAAAAAAAACCAGGAAATTTATGTACTTGAATTAGTTTGTTGAATTATTTTGCAGTTTAAGTTGACAACTCTGCCTGTACCTGCAATTAAATAACAAATGTTTCTTCATGTAGCCAGGGGTTCAAGGAAAACTCAAGAAAAACTGTGTCAGATATTTGGAAGTATATTTGAGTTCTTCTCTTTCTTTCCTTATATGGCTCAATAAGCTGATTGAATTTAGTCAAATGTTTTAAGTCAGCAAGTCATGTGTCTTTTAATGTGCTGCATGTGTTGGCTTTTGATTCTCTTAGCAGGAATATTTCTGTGAGCATGCCTTGCCAGTTTCTTTTGTATGCTTTATGAAAATGCTTAGGAGAAGAGTTTGAATAATTCACTCGTGAACTTGAGGTTCATGTATAATATGTATTTTGTGATGGTGCTTTGGTGCTTGATTTTGCTTTCCTTGCATCTCAGCATGTTCAACTTTGCATTTTTATACACAGGAACGTTTTTTTCACTTATTCCTATGTAAAAATCAAGAAAATATGCATTGACTATCACTGTTCTTCCTTAGTTCTCCTTTCTCGTATCCCATAAAATCAGTACTCGTGTAGATAGTTGTATTGGCCTGGTTGCTTTTTTCTGTGAGTGTATTTGTCTTCTGCATTACATAGTGTTTTGAACTTTATAGTTCTTTGCTGACTGAATAAAATTCTATATGTAATTGAACGTATTAGTCATTTTTCTATATTCTCTTAGTGATTTTCAGTCCTGCTTTAATTATTACTCCAATATAGATAACCCCAATTTGAAAATACCCAAGTTTGTACTTTCACCTTTCATTTTTGAAAGCTCCAAAACTGTTTGGTTAGAGAAATATACAGATACCTGTAAATTAGCATATGCAATACTAAAAAAATGCACAAACTGCTGCTTGAATCTGTGGAATATATCTTTGTGAATGGCTTTTCCACATTCCCTTGCTTTTCATATCTGATATTTTGTTAAGCCTTGTACATTTCTCTAAATATATAGTTCTATATATCTATTTAATGTCTTCCTCAGTGTTTCTGAAGTATTGGTTTGATCATATCAACCCTCTGCTTAAAATCTCTGAACCCCTTTCCAGCTGTCACCCAGCTTTCTGCAGTATCTTCTCCTTCACCTGCTATTGCAGAGTAATTACTGTGACAGGAAAGTTTAAAAAGTCTATACTACAAATTCAACTGTCTTTTCATTATATTCAGATCTTCTGCCATTTTGTCTAAGGCTATTTTTGTAGCTTACATAACTGAATACCAGGGAACGACCAACTTGTTTTTTATTTTATATTTTTTATACAGTTTGGTTACTTAGGTTCTTGCTAATTGGATTGCTAGTTGAACTGTGTAATCCCTAAAACCTTGTTGAAAAACATACTTCCTTATTGGGACCTGTGTGGATTCTGTTAGTCATAAAAATATCTTTTGTACAATGATATTTTGGTACTTTTACCAGTGTTATACTCCTTACGTTTTATTGTTATTTATGGCGTATATTTTTAAATTTCTGGACTGAGTTGTGCATTATAATGTGGCCTCTTGCTGCCTTGTAACCCAGGAATATGGGGCATCGCTTGTGTAGTATAGGTCATTTGAAGACTGGTGTAAAGATATTTATAAGGTTACCCATCTCCATTTCGATCTACCACATGGGATGGAAGAAGCCCAAATCCTTCCTCGCAGGATCTAAGGTCATCAGAACAACAGCCAAGAGCCCTGAGCAGTCTGCAGAAACAGAACAGTTAACTTCCTTCGGGACTCATGAGAGGAGCTTTCTCTGGTCCTTACCTAGTTCCAACTTTGGATCCCCACCCTCTCTTGCAATGACCATCAGGGTAGCTCTGGAGCCCACCCCCCAAAACAAACAAACAAACAAATATTAGAATAGATAGAGAACAACAAGGAAAGCTTATAACCAGACAGGAAACGGTCAGCGTGGATTCACATATACCTTACTAGGTAGGACACAAAAATAAGTTACTCCTCACTGGGGTATTGAAGATTTCTCTGCACACCCCTCCTAAAACTGTTCTGCACCTCAGTTGTTGACGTATGCCTTGTTAGAGTTGTAAGCCAGTTTAGACTATCCTAAAACCTGCCAAGTTCAGTAAAATTATGCTTCAACACTATAAACTGCTAAATACTAAAATGAAAATAGACATGAGACAGCCTATAGCCATTTTAAGGTGTATAGCAGCCGGTTCTGTATATAAACTAAAATTGAAATATCAATGAAGTAGTCACAGGATGTGGTTAAGAACTTGCGTTTTTTAAAACATTTTGGATACTCAGTACCACGTCAGTTAATTTCATAATGTTGTGAATTGTTGTTGATGTTATGTTGGGGCTTTTAATAGATCGGGATGATATTCTGCCAGCTCTACCTTCAGACCAGAGATGGTCTCCCCAAGAAACCATTGAATTTATCTGGACAATAAGATGCTGGACTCTATGCTTGGTATATGCTTGCAGTGAAATAATCTTAATAATCTTGACTGAATTTGATCTGTAATACTGCAGCGATGTGGAGGAATCCAACATGGGGGAAGGGTTTGGGGAGGGGTTGAGGGAATCCCAGAGCCTATGAAACTGTGTCACATGATGCAATGTAATTAATAAAAAAAAAAAGTTTGGTAAAATAACATACACTTGAACGCTTTGCATTTAAGTAAAATATTCACACTACAAAGAAATAAAATTGGGATATTTAACCTAAAAAATAATATGTGAGGGGTAAGCTGGTTAAGTCCTTAGGAAACCCACATCCAATACCAGAGTGCCTAGTCTAAGTCCTGGCTCCTATGCTCCTGCTAATGCATATCCTAGAAGGTAGCAGATGATGACTCAAGTCCTTGGGTCATTGCCACACATGTGGGAGACCTGGATTGTGTTCTTAACTATGAACTTTGGCCTGACCAGGCCTGGCTGTTGTAGGAAGTTAGGCTGCAAATAAATGTGGAAGTTCTTGTTCGTTTTCTGTATTCTCTTTCAAATTAAAAATAAATAAATAAAATAATTGTTTTTAAATGCATGTCCTTATTAAATAATAAAGAAAAATAAATTCTTGGACACTCAACCAAAAAAAAAGCTTTTCATAATGTTTTAAAAATGTATTTATTTATTTTGAAAATGAGACTTACATAGAGAGAGATCATCTGCTGGTTTTCTCCCCAGAGTAAACAGAGCCAATGTTGTGCCAGGTAGAAGCCAGAACCAGTAGCTTGATCTGTATCTCAGATCAGTTGCTGGGGTCCAAACATTTGGACCATCTACTGCTGCTTTTCCCAGGCCATTTGCAGGGAGCTGGATTGTAAGTTAAGCATCTGGGACACAAACCAGCACCCATATGGGATTCCAGCATAGGTGTTGACTTTTCCCACTCTGCCACAATACCAGCTCCTAAATATTCAGAATATTTACACATTCTCAGTTTAAAAAGGGATTCCATTTGATATGTGGAGCTCATAGAAGTTAGATACATATTTTAGCATGTGCAATTAGAGGAAGACAAATGAAGTGCATTTAAACTGGCAGTTAGATTACAAATAAATAGTGGCCAACTTTTTAAATTTTTACTTTTCAAATTGAGGTGTAATACATATAATGAAGTATGTAGAATGACCCCAAGAAAGATAAAGAACATTTGCAGTCCTAGAAAAGCTGCTTTGTGTCCCTCTTGTTATCCCGCCCAGATTTAGCTCTGAGCTTCAAGCCTTCAGTGTATTTCCTTTCGTGTCTACCTTGTTTTACTCATCTGAATGCTTATGTGCTTCATTCATGTTGATGGAAATAGACATTTGTTCTTTTTATTTGGTATTTTTCCTGCAAATAGGATTGTTACATGGGTAGTATCTCCCCCTACACATGCATAAGCTGTAAACTTACTTCATTTGCTTGTCCATTTCACCTTTCAGTAGATACTTTTAAATGGTTTCCTGAAGTGGCTGTGTGAATTTCATGCTTTCACCTGCAAGTTTTTTTCTTTGCGTTACATACAATAGATTTAGTATTTTTCAGTTAAGTGGTTTTGAACTTTTTATTATAGGTGTTTTGAAAGTGAAAATTTAAGGAAAAATAGAAGTTATAGGTTCACAACAATTGAGTTACCTTCATGATATTTTTGCGTAGTCTTGTGTGTGAAAATCTTTTAGTAAAATTGGAATCATGTCTGGAAAAATAGTTAATTAATCCATTTGAAAAAACAGTATGTTGTGGGCATTTCCTCCATGTCATTTCATTAGAATTGATTTCTTAATACATATTTTTTGCTTATAAATTGTTGCATGCGTTTATCAAGTAGTTCATAAATATCAGGATACTTGTGGTAGGAGATTGAGAGTAAAAGATAATAAAGTGAATGATTATGCCTTTAAGTAAATCTAATGCTATTTTAAGTCATTGTGAAACATTAGCTTAGCTCAAGTAACATTAACTACTTTCTGACATAATAGAATGTTGGTATTTCTTCTTTTCTTAGATAGCTGTGTCTATTGGATCTCCCTGCTTTTTTCTTTTAACCACTGTGGGGGAATAAGTTTTGTTGTGTTTTGTTTTGTTTTTCCTGAGATGATAAAAGTGAAGTCTATTTGAATATAATCTGTATTATATTTATCATCTCCTGTATAAGAATTGTTCTGTGCATGTTGACGCTGCCATCGAGTTACTTAAACTTGTTGGAAATAATAAAGAGTTCTAGTGATATAGCCCCCGATTCTTCCCTTCTATTGAAAGCTGAAGGAAGATGTGGAAACTCCCTTAAGATTAAATTACTTGTCCAGTCTACAAGATTTGTGGTAGAACTACAACTCCAATCTAGAGCCAAAAGCTGTGATTCCCTCTCAGCTTTTACTTGTTAATTGGCTAGTTTTTTTGTGTGACATAAATATTTCCTAGGGAATTGCTCCTGAAAACATTTCTGCTTCTGTGTCAGGAAAGGAAAATTGGTTTTCTTTGTAAAGCACTTACTAAATCCCTAGAACTTGTGGTATCCTGTTGTGGAGATTTCAGATAGATGAGAAGTGCATTGGTGAACTAGGGGGGAAAAAAGCAGTGTGTTTAAGTGTGGAAATAGCTTACTTTTTAGAATTTTAGGCATCTGTGACATTCTTCTCGTCTCTCTCGTTTTATGATTGTATGATTCCTTTAAGTTAGTTAATTGCTTTGAGTCTTAGCTTTCTTGTTCATTAATTGAGTCTCTACCATATGCAAAAAAAAAAAACCCTGCAACTTAGTAGGATATAACAAAATTCCTGCTTTTACGAAATCCTCATACCTGGGATAAGTGCAGGCAGTAAACAAATGAAAAACACATGTAGCATGCAATGGCGAAAAATGGAATGGAGTAAAATAAAACAGGTAGGAATCAGAATGGTGGTACAGTAATTTGTAATTTTGGTATATTGAATAGCCTTGCTGAAAAGATACCTTGTTAGCAGACTTTGCTTGTTTAGTTAAAGTACTAATTTGTGATCAGCCAGCCCCAAACTGGTCTGGTTTTGGGTGAAATGGCACTTAAGCTGTTTCCTGTGTCAGTTATGCTCTCATGTACTGTTTCTCATTATTGTTGATGATGCCCTTCTCTTCCTGGAAAATAGTTTCATTTTGAAAGTATAAACAGAATAGGACTTTGGAGGCTTAGTACTGATTAGGTGTTAAAGTACAAGCTTTAGCTCCTTTTAATGGGGTAGGTAGATGAAGGTAATGCTAATTACATGTAGTAGAAAATGTCGGAACCAATTTTCTAATTTAATCATAAACTAGTGTGCTTGAGAAGCAGACTACCTGGTGAAGTAGGGGGCGGACAGTGATTTGGAGCATCTATCATCTGCTGGTTCACCCCCACAAGGGCCACAACAACTCAGGCTGTGTCAAGCTGAACCCAGGAGCTGAGATCTCCTGGATCTCCCATGTGGCCTCAGGGACCCAGACACCTGGGTCATCTTACACTGCTTTCGCAGGGGCTGAACTGTAAGTGGAACAGTCAGGACTCCAAACAGAGTTTATATGGAATGCCAGTATCCTAGGCAGTTGCCATAATTCCAGCCACTATTCGAACCATTTTTAAATTTAAAAAATACTTTTAGGGTCCGGCGCAGTGGCACAGTGGTTAAGGTCCTCGCCTTGCACGCTCGGGATTCCATATGGGCGCCAGTTCTATCCCGGCAGCCCCGCTTCCCTTCCAGCTCCCTGCCTGTGGCCTGGGAAAGCAGTCGAGGACGGCCCAAAGCTTTGGGACCCTGCACCTGCGTGGGAGACCCAGAAGAGGCTCCTGGCTTCGGATCGGCATAGTATCGGCCCGTTGTGCTCACTTGGGGAGTGAATCATCGGACGGAAGATCTTCCTCTCTGTCTCTCCTCTCTGTATATCTGCCTTTCCAATAAAGAAAATAAAAAAATGAATCTTTTAAAAAAATACTTTTAAAATTTATTCATTTGTTTACTTTTTATTTTTCCAGAAAGATTCAGTCAGACAGGAAGAGAGAGCTTCCGTCTACTGATTCACTTCTTAAATGCGTACAAGAGCTGGAACTCAGCCTGGCCAAAGCCGGGGGTCGGGGGGGGGGGGGACAGAACTCAATCCAGGATTCTCATGTAGGTGGCAGGAACCCGATTACTTGAGCCATCACTTCTGAGATGGAGTCAGGACTGGATATTTATCCATTGCAGACAGTCTGATATGTGATGCAGGCATCTTAACTGCTAGGCTAAATGCCTGCCCCAGAACCATAATTTTGGGTGCTCAGTCTTTATTACAGTCTTGCACCACCATGTAGTAAGGGCAAGCTGTGTGTATGATGATGGTTTGGTAGGGTAATAATGGAATTGGAAAATTCTCATCTCCTAGTGACATAACTCTTATAAAGTTGTAGTACAATACATTGCTCACATGCTTTTGGTGACTAAATGAAGAATATACATTAAAAATACATTAAATAATAAGTAGTTGTAGGTTGCTTTCAGCATACCCAACCCTGTTGCATCTCCAGTCTTGAGGAAGGTAAATGTTTGTTTTTCTCCAACGCCTTCATTCTAGTAGAGGCAGAAAATAAGTAGCAATGAAAGACAGGCATTGTGGCACATCCTATTAAGTTGTGTCTTTAGCCGTATGCTTGCCATATCAAAGTGCATGATGGACTCCTAGCTACTCTGCTTCCTTGCTGATAGATAGCTAATAATCTAGTTCTTGATAATAGGCCTGGGAAGCAGCAGATGATGGCTTGGGAGTCCCTGCTGCCAATGTTTGTTACACAAAGAAGATTCCTGGCTCTTGGCTTTGACTTTGGCTTGGCCTAGACCCACCTGTTGGGCATCTGAGTTACTCAGTGGATGGAAGAAGAGCTCTGTGTCTCCCCATCTGTCTCTCTCACTCTGATTTCAAGTAAATATAATCTTTTGAAAAATAAATAATAATGAGACAATTGTGGATATTGGTGTTATCAATAATGTGAAAGTATAGTAGATATAATGTAGGAATGGGACCTTTCTGGAGTAGAAACATCTGTGCTGAAACTTATCTCTGTTGAAACTTGTGATGAAAGGAATCACCGTGCTTGGATATGGGTACAGAGCATGCCTGAAGAACAGAAAGAACAAAGATACTGAGCTAGAATAGAAAGGTACTCACTGTTCTTGGAGCCTAGTGATTTGAGGAGCAAATCACAATGAGTACATTAAAGAGGGGCTTGTGAGGATAATATATGCAAATCATACCACCTTATACAGCATATTGATAAAAGCTCCCTTGCTGAAGGGCTGTGGTGCTCCAAACTTTGTCTCAGGACATGTGTATAACTTGTACGAGTTACTGAAAATCTTTGTGATGTTTTATTTCTGTAGTTGGTATGCATTAAAACTGTAATAATAGAGGTTGAGATGGATATTTAGGATATTTATTTTAAAATAATACTGATGTGAAAAATAACATTTTTCAATTAAAATTTATTTTCTCTTGACAGCTTGAATTTGTCATTGGTAATGAACATACTGTTGATTGATTTGTTTGACTCATTTCTTTATTTTCAAGAAAGTGTTAGAATTTGAATTTGGGTTAATTATGTTGTAGTTATGTAATAAGGATACTTCATGGAAAAAGTGGTTAGCCTAACTTGCAACTCAGTAGCACAATACTTTTCTAAAAACAGCCATCAAAATTGGAAGAAGCGATTTAATGTACACTTCCCATTTTGTTCTACAGAATGTTAAAAAAAAACATCCTAGGGGATGCCTGTTTGGTGTAGGTAGGTATTAATTAAGGCATCACTTGGAAAATCCACATCCCATCTCCCCTCAATTCAGACTCAAATACTGGCTTTGATTCCAGCTTCCTACTAATGCCTACCCAGGAAGGCAATAAGTAATAGCTCAAAACTTGGACCCCTATCACCCACTTGAAAAACCAGATTGACTTCCAGATTCATCAACTATTACTGGCAGTTAGTGAATAAGCTGGTGAATGGGAGATCTGTACTTTTCATATAAAATCAGTAAATCAGTAATTTTTTTGGAAGATCTGTTCTGTTTATTTCAAAGCCAGAGTTATAGAGAGGGAGTGGGACTCTTGCCTGCTGATTTGCTCCCCATATGGCACAACACATGGTCAAAGACAGCACAATGGAACTCCACCTACATCTCCCATGTAGTTGGCAAGGACCAGTGCACTTGGGACGTCTTCCACTGCTTCCCCGTGATATTAGCTGGAAGTACACTGGTCAGAAAGTGAAAGGGGGAAATGACATGTTGGTATTTTTTGCAAGTATTATTCTTATTAGTAACTCCTTAAGGATTCTCCCCTCCCCCGGCCAACACACCACAGACTCTGAACCATTGCTGTCAGGGTGTTATTTGTACTTAATTGTGGTGTTTCAGTTGTTTTTATTTTAATATATTTAACAATTTGGATGCCCATGACCTAATTAACACACAGCACTGTTGTGCATTTCTAAACAAGGAGGGTTAATATCATTCACTTATTGATGGCCACATGATCAAGATAATAGCAGATGGTTTTGCAGAAAGTATTTATGTTATAAAATCTACAAATTAGAAATTTTGTTCTATTATTGTATTATTGATTGTCATTTTTCTGGTCATGCTTTCTGTTTTGTTTCTAGGCTTGCATTGATGATAATGTTGACATGGTGAAGTTTCTGGTAGAAAATGGAGCAAATATTAATCAACCTGATAATGAAGGCTGGATACCACTACATGCAGCAGCTTCCTGTGGATATCTCGATATTGCAGAGTAAGCCAGTTCTGTGGTTTTTGTTTGTTTGTTTTATCCCTAATGCTATTTTTAGAGACCAGACATTGTTATAGACTGTATTAGTTAAAATAAATTAGTGAGTTTTACGTCATTATCAAAACTATTCTAACCAGAAAAGAAAATAGTGGTTCTTGGGTTTCTAGTTTGAAACCTGTCAAGGTTAGTGCTTTTTCCTGTCTCTCCTGCTTCTTTGGCCTTTGGTACTTTATAGTACTGTTACTGATTGCCCACATTCTCCGTCCTTGTCTCCTTTTCTTCCAGAAAAAAAATTCTTTGCCTTCTTCCTGTTCTTTTTATGGTCAGTAGAGGACTTAGGTCTCCTCTTCATCAAAGAAAAAAATAATAATAATAATTGCATTTATCTGCAGTTATGCATAAATTTCAGACACTCCTGGTGCGGAATCTAGTGAAATAGATTATAATGATGGCTTTTTCAGCCACTCTCCAGGGGCATGACCTTAACAAGTTGTTCAACTTTTCTAGGCTTCTATTTTCTGCTCTATAAAATGAGAATGGCATTTACTAGATGTGCTGGAGGATTAACTGAAATAATCCACCAACCATAATATATGACACATACGATATACATAGCATGCATTAATTTTTGATGGTTATCTTTGTTTTCTTTGGGAAAATAAAAACTTCATTCTTCATATTTAAACGTAGCATAAAATTTATATTTTCTTTTTTGATTTCTGTGTTTGAAAAAGCAGTAATTATTTTAGGTGATTTGCTTCCATAGACTTGATGTGAACTGGGGATCCACTGTGTCCTTTGCTGTTAAAGAATATCCAATTTAAAATGATGTGAAGGCTACATATGCTTATTATATGAAGGTACTTCAAAAAAGTTCATAGAAAATGGAATTTAGATGTTTTCATATAAAAAATTTTAAATCTATGCTTTTGAGCATTCTTCAGGAAATTTATAGGAAATTCATATTATGAATAAAACTATATATGGGCTTTTAGCTCCACAGCGAACTTACCTTCAGTCCTATTTTCCTGTGAACTTTGTGAAGTGCTCTCCTATGTGATAATACGGCATTTAGAGAAAGAGCATTCACGTTTATTAAACTGCCCAGTGATGTAAGCAAATGCCTTGTTTTTCAGTTTTTTCTTTTTCTGAATTTCTCATATGTGGGCTTTGTATTTTTAGCATATATTATGGTTACAGGTAGATTGCCTCAACTCCAGAATTATGCTTTTACCTCTCCATGCCGTGGAGCAAAATAAAAAGTGAAAATGGATTAGAAAATATCTTTTTCATGTTCTGTGTCTACCAAAGAAGAAAATCTCTTCCCTGAATTCTCCTGACACTGCATATTTCCTCTTAAGAATTTTTCTTACCTTGAATTTGTCTATATTGTAGCTGGGAAAAATAAATACCTGACATAATTAAGCTTTTTTAAGGCCCATAAGTAAATATGAGAAAAGGTAGGCCATTTGTTACAGTTGTTAATATTATCAGTAAGCCAACTATTAGTTATTTGTTTTTGGAGGACATACTTGGGAATATGTACTTTACAGTAGCTGTGCAAACATAAGTGATCTGTTGTGCTCAAGACTGATTAGGTAAGTGCTTTCTGTAGGTAGTTTGAATTTATGACTGGGATATAACTGAAGTATTTAAGTTCATGGTTTTTAGGTGTGTTTTGTTCTGTGTTGTTTTGTTTTGTTTTTGCTATTGGTTTCTTGGCTTTTTTTGGTGGTAGATGTTGTTTTGTTGAGTTGAAACCAGTTCAAAATAGAAAAACAGTGAGAACCCCAGCATCGTGCTGCAACCAGTTAAGCAACTGAAACCTCTCTATATCTCCGTGGGTACCAGTTTCTGTTCCATTTGTCCCACTTCTAATCCAACACCCTGCTGATGCACCTGGGAAAGCAGTAGAAGGCAGGCTACATCTTTGGGTCTCTGCCACCCATGTGGGAGCCATGGAGGAAGTTCCTAGCTTTGATCTGGCCCAGCTTTGGCCATTGAGGTCATTTAGGAAGTGGACTATTGCATGAAAAATTAATCTCTCTCTCTCTCTCTCCCCTGCTTCCACCTTCCCTTCCTCTTCATAATCCTGCTTTTGAAATAATCTTTTTTCTTTTAATTAGGAAAGTGAATTTTCCTTTTTTTTTTCTTCTTATGCCATCACAAGTTTTTTTTTTTAAAATAATGACAATGTATTTTTGTTTTGTTCTGTTTTAAAAGACTTAAGGACCAGAGCTGAGCTTATCTGAAGCTGAGAGCCAGGAGTTCCTTCTGGATCTCCCACATGGGTACAGGAGCCCAAGAATGTGGGCCATCCTCTGCTGCCCTCAGCTATAAGCAAAGAGTTGGATTAAAAGTGGAATGGAAAGGACAAGCGCCAACACCCAAATGGGGATACCACTGCTGCAGGAGGAAGAGACAACCTGTGGTGCCAGCATACTGTGTGGGTGCTGGCTCAAGTCCCTGCTGCTCCATTTCTGAAACATCTCCCTGATAATGGCCTGGGAAAACAGCAGAGGATAGTTCAAGTCCGTGGGCTTCTATATCCAATGTGGGAGACCCAGAAGAAGCTCCAGCCTTCAGATCGGCTCAACTCTTGCCATTGTGCCCATGTAGGGAGGGAAGCAGCAGGTAGATCTCTGTTTTCTCTTTCTCTGTAAATCTGCCTTTCAAATATAAATAAATCTTTAAGAAAGAAAAAATATAATCTAACTCCAGTTTTTACTCAGTTATTTATTAAGTTGTTAATAGCCCAAAAGTCTTAAAAGTAGTCAATTATTTTTATCATTTACTTAAAAGAGTAAGAGTGGGAGAGGGAGACAGATCTTCTATCCACTGGTTCACTTCCCAGGTGGCCACAACAACTGGGGCTAGGCTAAGCTAAAATCAGGAGCTAGAAGCTTTATCAGGGTCTTGTGTGTGTGTGCGCACGCACGCGCGTGCAAGGGGCAGGAGCCTAAACACTTGGGCTGTCGTGCAATAGCTGGGACTCAAACAAGTGCCCACTATGGGATGCCAAGTGTCGCAAATGGCAGCTTTAAACACTAGACCACAGCAACAACCCTGCTTAGTTATTTTTATCTGCATCATCTCTTAAAGTAATTAATTTCATTATTGAGTGAATTAATAAAACCAGTTTTCTTAGGTGTGAAAAAGGATAACATGGTGTTTAGGGTGAAGCTTTCCCCTAGATCAGAGCATTTTATGTAATATAAAATTCCTTGTTAATAATGACGTTGATACAGTAGAGGTAATCAGCGATTGTAGAGTTGTATCGTCGCTATACTGAGTGAAATATTTTGGAGTTCAGTTATTGCAAATACTAGTACTGCTGTCTGCTATCTTTGTGCATCCTGCTAACCATTCAGTCTCTTGTAATTTAAAATTCTTCATAAAGTGGGAATGATACAGCTCCTACCTGGCTTCTTATTTCTTTTGTGAAATTAATTGTTCTACTTGGCATCTTTTGCAAACATCTATCTATCTGTTTATTGAAAGACAGAGTTACAGAGAGGGGAGAGATAGAAATCTTCCATTTGTAGGTTCGTTGCCCAAATGGCCAAAGTGGCTGGTGCAGGGCCAAAGCTGGAGCCAGGTGACAGGAGCTTAATCTGGGTCTGCCATGTGGCTGGCTGGGCCCAGGTAATTGCATTGCTTTCCCAAGAGTGTTGTTGGGGAGCTGAATTGTAAGTCAAGCAACTGGGACTCAAGTCTGTACTCATATGGGCTGCTAGCATAGGAGGTAGCAGCGTAATCCCCTGCCAGTAACGTCAGTCCCATCTTGCCATTTCTGCCTGGGTCAATGTTGTACCACTTTGGTTTCCCAGTGTTCCTTGTTGGTTTATATGAATGTGTCATCTCCAAGCTTGTTTGCCTGCTTCCGTAACTTGATCAATTCCTGGCAAACTCATGGGATGAAGTTTGTATAAAGATAGGTTCTTTCAGGAAACCTTTCTAATGTTCTTGGCAGAGTCATCATCATCACTAATAATGCCAGTTATTTTATGTGTTTTTTTTACAACTGCAGTATTTGTAGAATAGTACTAATTCAGCCCTACTTTGAGGATTTGGAGGTGATTAGGATACACTGAATTCTACATATTTGCCTCGAATGGAGTTGTAGAATCAAGAATCTAAGTTTGTAGCTTTGTTTCTAAATACTTAACAATTTCACATCTAGTTACCAGAAGCCAAGCTAGATGGATAACATTTTGTTGTTGTTGTTGTTAAAGATTTGTTTTTATTATTTTTTTATTGGAAAGGCGGGTATATAGAGAGGACAGAGAGGAAGATCTTCCATCCGATGATTCACTCCTGAAGTGAGTGCAATGGCCAATACTATGCCGATCCAAAGCCAGGAGCCTCCTCTGCGGGTGCAGGGTCCCAAAGCCCTGGGCTAGAACCGGCGCCCATATGGGATCCCGGGCGTGCAAGGCGAGGACCTTAACCACTGCGCCACCGCACCGAGCCCGGATAACATTTTTTTTCCTGACTCAGTTCCGTTGCCTTATCACCAAAATGTATGCCCTCAACTCCATTCTACCTGAAAACAATAGAAATATGGTTATAAACTAAAAACAGAATTTGTTTAATAAAGTTTTTCTTCTCAGATGTAATGAAGGAAAAATGAATGAGATGAAATGAAATTGTGAAGTTGGAGTCATGTTCAGCATAAGTATTGTCATAGTAAACACTAATTGTCTTGAGATATTTTTCCCCTCTGGAATATTATCACTTTGGTTAATATGTTTAAAAAATACAGTTAGCAAATATTTAAGCACCTACCCTGTATCAGGTTAGATTCTAAAAATGTATTCATTAACATCCCCCCCTTTTAAAAATCAGAGGGTTTATGGGCTAAAGTCACCAAAAGCTAATGTTGAAATTCTGAACCCAGTGCCTTAGAAAATGATGGAAAATGCAGCTCTTAGAGATAGGTAAGTCGAAACAGAGCTCTGTCTTAACTAATCAGACTGGTAGCTTTATAAGATGCTTGAAGAGGGAGGCCAGGTGAGGAACCAGAGAAATCAGTTATCTGCCCTCCCAGGAAAGGGACCCTTGAAAATCCATACTAGCTAACACCTTTGAGGCTCCAGAATTGTGAGAAAATTGATTTCTGTTGTTTTAAACACCCAGTATATGGTACTGTGCAATGGCAGCCCAGGGAACCTGATAAGAAGTTGTTAAGCTCTCACCAAAGTTTATTCTTCCCTAATGCTTACAAAATCAGTTGGCTGTTGATCAGAAATATAATTGAATAGCATAACTTTCTATATATTGGATAAGATGGTTCTGGAACCTCACAAATCATATAGTTATTCTAATCTATATTTGTCAGTTAAAGTGCTGAAACCGTAAGTTGTAACTAAGTTATAATTTCACAGTATGTGCAAAACATTGAAAACTAAATCTTCTGATGGAATAAATAGGAGATGTAGAGTAGTAGTATTTTTGTCCTTTTTCATTGTTTTTCTGGATTTTTTTTTAAAAGCTTCTTCATTCCTACTGTTTGGTTCTCATGTTATTTTTTACAAGAAGCATGTTATGCATTCTTTATTCTTTCCCTTTATATATAGATTTTGTTTTAAAGTAATGAGTTAGCTCATTGGCAGACTGCTTTTACAGTTTACGTAACATAAGGAACTCAATGTATATAGATGAATTTGATGAGTCTTACGGTTATCCTTATTGATGAGCAAATTGTACTACTTGTTCATTGAGAATCTCTTTGAATTAGCGCTTAAATCATTTGAGCATGGTATCTAAAGCATCCTTACTCTGCAGTATTAAAACATATTCCAAAACTGATCTTTAACATTTCCTGTCCAATGTCTATAAACCCAGTGTCTCTAAGGAGCCTTGTTCCCTTAAATAGCTTTAATAACTGGGAGTGTGCCCTGCTACCTAGTGGGTTATCATTTCCACTTTAGCATTAGTACCAAGGTATTTCTCTTTAACCTCTGCTATCTTCCTCAGTGCATCTCCAGTCACTGTATTATTAAAATAGCTCATGATTACTAATTTGCTTCATCATATATTACACATACAGTAGACTTAGTATGGTATCGCTATCAACAACATAATTATTGAAAGCTGTTTGCATCTTTTTTTTTTAACTCCCTCAGGTATCCCACTGGAATATATCATCATATCACTCTGTTGGTGACACTTGAAATAGTTCTTTTCTGTGTTGTTATGTTATGAACTAGATGTGCCTTTAGGATCAGTTTAAATTGTTCTAGTTTTTTTTTTTTTAAGATTTATTTATTTTAACTTGAAAGAGTTGGCGGCAGAGAAAGAGATTTCATTTGTTGGTTCAATCTCCAGGTGTCATAATGACTAGCGCTGGTCTGAAGCTGGTAGCCGGGAGCTTCTTCCAGGTTTCCCACATGAGTGCAGGAGCACAAGGACTTGGGCCATCTTCTGTTACCCACCAGGGCAGCAGCAGGGAGCTGGATCAGAAATGAAGGAAGGAGCTGAGGCATTAACATGTGCCCATAAGGGATAAGGTGCTACAGGGGAAGAATTAGCTTTCTGTACCCTTCCACTGGCCCCCAGTATTTGCATTTTCATTTTAGCATATGTAAAAGATCACATTCCAGTGTCAATAACTTCTCAGTCTCTATTTCTAGCCATTCCCAGTAAGAATCCATTTTTGAACTCACTGGCCCCCAGTATTTGCATTTTGTATTTTAATTTTGTTATAATTTATCTGAAAGATCACATTCCAGTATCCATTATTGAACTCATGTATTAGGTCCGATGTTGTGGCATTTAAGCTGCCTTTTGGGATACCTGCACCCCATATTAGAGTGCCAGATTTGAGTTCTAACTGCTTCATATCTGATCCAGCTTCCTTCATATATACATTTTGCAAGTCAGTAAAAATTGGTTCAAGTATTTGGGTCCCTGCCACTTACGTAGAAAACGCATTTGGGGCTTCTGGTTCTTGGGTTTGTCCTAGCCCTACCTGGCTGCTGTGAGAATGACAGAACTGAACCAGGAGCTGGGACGGCGACACAGCATAAGCCTTAGCCCTGAGGCACCTAGCATCCTATGTGAACTCTGGTTCCTGTCCTGGCTGTTCCACTTTCAATCCAGTTCACAGCTTATGGCCCAGGAAAGTAGCAGAGGGCTTGGGACTCTGCATCCGTGTGGGGGATCTGGAAGAAGCTCCTGGCTCCCAGCTTTAGATAAAGTCAGCTCTGGCCATTTTGGCCATTTAGGAAGGGAACCAGCAAATGGAAGACCTCTCTCATTTATCCGTTCAGAAGTCAGAGTCACAGAAGAGAGAAAGCGCAGCCATCTGGGAGAGAGAGAGCACGCGAGTGAGCGCATCTCCATCTGGGCTTACTCCCCAGATTTTTGAGGTTCACTCAAGTCTGCCATTTGGGCACAAGAACACAAAGTCTTAGGCCACTTTCCAGTGCTTTCCCCATACCATGAGCAGGACATTGGGTCAGAAGTAGAACAGATGGAGCAGGAGCTAATGCCTATGTCCAACCTGCTTTCCACAATGCCAGACCCAATACATGTTTTATTTTGAATCAGTATTATCCCCTTCCAACTCATGGACAAATGATAGAAATGTAAACTCATGTGTCTACGCTTTGCTTTTTCCTTGGTCATTGTTCTCTGATGTCGTAGTTCATTGTGTAATGTATCAAAATTCAGCCTAACCTTCCTAACCGATTAGCAAATATTTCATTGAATCAGCTGTGGCTTGATCTGGGAGTTGTCTGTTTTTTGAATTGAAAATTATAGGGATTGAAAATATTTTAGTTTGAAAAAGAAAAGTTAAATTATTTAACATTTATTATTGATACAATTATTATGATGTATTTTGTATATTTTAATTCTGGCACATTTTTGAAGTATACATGACAGATATTTACAGAATGGTTTTAATATTGAAGAGCTTCTGTGTTATAAAATATTCTAATGTATAAGGCAATTTAGTCCTTTTGTTAGGTTTGTATCTTTTGGTTTTTTAGAACATGGACATTGATTTATTCACTTAACATATGTTTTTTGAAAAACTTTAGAGACACTGCTGTTGAAAATTTTGTATGCTGTTGTCAGCTGTGGAGGAGTGCATGGAGTAACATTTTCATCATTTATTTAGGGCACAGAAAAAGCTTTAGCTTTGTCATCCGATCATCGAATTTAATCATTACTCAGTTATTTAAGGAAATGATAACTGTAAAATATTTGTCATGTTTTATTTTGTAGCATGGCTTTGGTTCATTTTAAGTATTATTCCATAAGCACCCAACCAAACCTTCAGACTTTCTTTGGACTGAATTTTAAAAATATATCCTTTATCCAACTGTTTTATCACTCTCTTCTGGATCCTGTTATTTTTTCACTAGAATTATTGCACTTTCCTCCTCATAAGAATAGCTGCCTGTTTTCCTTCATCTGTTTTCCTAAGTCAGGTAACACCATTAGGACATCTGCTGTGTTCAGGGTCAATGCCATAGTTCTGGAGGCTTCTAAGGCTGTGGTGTGTCACTGTTCACCTCCTTGACTCCCTGACTCCGTCCTGTATTCTCAGACCTTATCCTTTAGCCAAACTAGCCTAACCGCTGAACCTGTAAACAAATGAACCTCTTGCTTCATAGTCTCTGCACCTGCTGATTCCTGTCTTAATAACGTTATTTTTCTTGCTTTCAAAATTGAAACTTTAAAAGACTTTCTTCTAAAATTTGAAATTTTATGAATTCTTAACAAATTTAATAAGCTTCATTACAAGCTCCCATGAAAAACTGTACTCAGGCATCATATACTCTAGTTAAATCTTAATTCTGTCAGGTAACTTGGGAGAAATTCTTTAGAGAAACTTCTAGGTCTCTTCTATAAAATTAAAATGTGAGCGTACGTATGTCCCTAGTTTTCAAGATTATTGTTAAGATCGAGTAAGATGATGTGTACAAACCACTTGGCAAAATATATAGCATATGTTTATGTTCAGTAAATGTTACCCGTATTACTCATTTTTCAAAATACACTTTTTGGTCACCATTTCTTTTTTTTCTTTTTTTTTTTTTTTTTTTTAAGATTTATTTTTATTATTTTTTCATTGGAAAGGCGGATGTACAGAGAGAGGAGAGAGAGAGAGGAAGATCTTCCGTCCGATGATTCACTCCCCAAGTGAGCGCAACGGGCCGATACTATGCCGATCCGAAGCCAGGAGCCTCTTCCGGGTCTCCCGCACGGGTGCAGGTTCCCAAAGCCTTGGGCCGTCCTCCACTGCCTTCCCAGGCCACAAGCAGGGAGCTGGAAGGGAAGCGGGGCTGCCGGGATTAGAACCGGCGCCCATATGGGATCCCGGGGTTGCAAGGCGAGGACTTAACCACTTGTGCCACCGCGCCGGGCCCCGGTCACCATTTCTTAATGAAAAATAATGATACCTGAGTTCCCTGGATTCATAACAACGAAAACTATTGTAGCTTTTGTTTTTAGAGCAGACTTGTTTAGATGAGAAGATCCAAAAGTATGAAATTATTGTTTCTCGTATTTTTGAGAATATTTTTTGAGTCATGTGAAAGTTGTTAAATCCATGAATTTCAGGTGTATTTACACATTAACAAATATGATACTTTCTTATTGATTATATCTCAAAAGGGTAAACTAAATGTAAGATCTTTATGAAAATGTTAAATTTTATTTAACGTATTTTCATCTTACTGTAATATCATGAGGCATATTTGCCTGATGTTGTAATGACAATATTCTCATATATATTCTTACCAAGTTTTTAAAGCAAACTTAAGAATGTTCACAATTATTCCCATTTCAAAGTCAGAACCAAATCTTTATTGTTGAGTCTAAAATTTTTATTTCTCCCATTATACCACAACTGTCTCATGCTGTGGTATTATAATAATGTGAGGCAAAAAATTGATTAAAATATCATTCATCTTCAAGCTTTTAGGTACATGCAAGGTCAGCGGAGTCTGATACTTAGTGGAATAAATGAACCAGCCAATATTCAGCCCTGCAAAAGATCTAGCTGCTGTTGTTTAGGCCAACTAAAGAAAGATTTCTAGAACAGGTGACATTAGCTGTTTGTTAAATAATGAGTAGACATTTTGCCTTTGGGAAATAGGAGCTGCCTCCAAAAACGATGTCATTTATATGAGAAATGCAAGGGGATATCAGGAAACCAGAATTTAAAGATAAAAATAGAAAATATTAACTTTATTACTTAACATAAGCTTCTTCAAAGTAAAAATTAGTTTTGCAGGTGAGGATACCATCCATCTACTACATCTCAGAATTCCCAGGGCCCAAGGAATGTGACCTGTCAACAAAGGCTTTTACATTGTAACTTGATAGAAAAAATAGATGTCACTTAAGGGGTTTTGTTTTTGAGGTTCATTATTTTCTTTAAAGGCAGAGTTACAGAAAGAGGGATTGAGAAGCAGACAGATCTTTGCTGCTCTCTCCCTAAATGAGTGCAGCAGATTGGGCTGCACCAGGATCCTGACACTCCATCCATGTCCCCTGCTGGGATGCAGGGCCCCAGACACCTGAGCCATCCTTCTCTGTTCTCAGGTGTGTTAGCAGGGAGGTGGATTGAAAGTGAAGCAATTGAGATGTTAGCAGCTATGTTTCACCTTCATGCCACGCTCCCATCCTTCCCCAAATTAAGATTAAAAATCAGAAAAAAAATCAAAAGAACAAGGAACTAAATCAGGTCTCTAAAGTAGGTGCCTAGTAATTTCCCACCAATAAGCATATAAAATAGCTCTTTTCTGACTCTCTTGTATAGTTCCCTGAAAGTTTTTCTACTAAAGCTTTGGCTAGCTTTCTCCAGAAAGTTCTCCTGAGAAGCACATTATTGTTTGATAGCCCACCCGAAAGTCAACACACAGTAGGTCTTGAGCCTCCCCCCAAACCATTGCCATGACTTTGTATCTTGACCAGTTTGTCTTTCCTTTGACTGGACCACTTCCACCTCTTGGTAGCTGTGGCTTTTACTGTACTCTGTTTTCAGGATCACACTTTGAAAGCCATGTTTCATCTGATAAAGTTCTTGGAATGTATAAGGAACTAAGGAACTCAATAACAAAAAATGTAAGCTGATTTAAAATTGGACAAGAAAATCTAAATAGATATATCTCAAAGCAAGACAGATTATCAATAGGTGTGCGAAAAAAATACTCAGTATTCCTAATAATCACAGTGAACTAGCACCCTGTGCTTGTTAGAATAACTCTTATGAAAAAGACAAAAGAGAGCCTGGTGTGGTAGGCTAGCAGCTAAAGTCTTCGCTTTGCACATGCTGGGATCCCATATGGGCACTGGTTCATGTCCTGGAAGACCTGCTTCCCATCCATCTAACTCCCTGCTTGTGGCCTGGGACTCTGCACCCACATGATGATGAGCTATAACAAAAAGTCAGTCTTACACTGTTAGTGTGAATGAACACAGCAGTATGGGAAAATTTAAAAATAGAGCTACTACATAATGCAGCTGTCCTCACTGTGGAATATATATCCAAAGGTAGTGAAATGCTCTGCTTGATGGTAGCTAAAATGTGGAATCAGCCATCAACTGTCCATTAACTGATGAATAGTGGTTCATGTACACGATGGAATAGTGTAGTCATAAAAACAATAATGTGAAATTCTGCTGTTTACTACAACATGAGAACTGTGTGTTACTATGTTACATGAGGTAAACTGTGTAAAAAGGCAAGTACTGTATAATTTGAATGTTAGAATTTTTAAAAAGTGCATCTCATGTAAGATTTAGAGTAGGATGATGGTTACTTGAACCTGAGGCCAGTGGCATGCAAGAGCTGGGCAGGGTAATCATGAGGGGAAACCTATCCTGGGGTTCTGCTGCACAGTAGTTGACTATAGATTTGTCTTCCAGATTCAGTTAGTA
Organism: Ochotona curzoniae; assembly: GCF_017591425.1. NCBI lineage: Eukaryota > Metazoa > Chordata > Mammalia > Lagomorpha > Ochotonidae > Ochotona > Ochotona curzoniae. The sequence goes on from NW_024464920.1 coordinate 21,118,053, forward strand.
GAGCTAAAATCCTGCAGCTTATCCAGTACATCATATCCTATTTGCAGTCAAAAACATGTTAGCAACTTTACACCTTGCTTTCGATCTTTCAGTTACCAAAGAGGGTTTTAACACTAGTTTGTTCAGACCATGCCTTGATTGTTGAGGACTCTTAATTTTAACCAAAATTAATTTTCAAATCAGAGTTCCTAGATCACTATAAATCTCAGTCAAATCTAAGTGTGTAAAACACAATCCAGTCTTCTGACTTTTTCTTTGTATTTCTTCAGCATAGCATATTTTTCCCAATTACCAGTCACGTGTTTTGCTTCTAGTACTCCAGGTGGTGGTGTTCTGGAAGAAATCCAGCTGTCCATTTTCATTATCTCCAGTGCTCCATAAACTAAATGAGTATTCTAGCAGCCTGAACTTTGATTTGCATTTTTTAGATGTATTGACACTTAAATGATACAATAAAATAGTATTTATTTTTATCATTTAAGCTTTACAGACTCTAGTACGTTATTTAGAAATTTGGCTTTGAGTCTTTAAGTTAATGCTAGTCAGATGGGCGTTAAGAAGCAGAGATATGGGGCCGGGATGTGGCATAGCAAGCTAAGCCCCTACCTTCAATTTTAGAATATATGTGCACCTACCTGTTCAAGTTCAGATACTACGCTTCCAATCCAGCTCTCTGCTATTGTTCTGAGAAAAACAGTGAAGAGTGATGACCCAGGTTTTTAGGTCATTGCACCTACATGGAATACCAGAAGAAAGTTCCCAGCTACTGGCTTCGGGCTTCTTTCGCAGCCATTTTGACCATTTGGGGAGTGGGTCAATGGATGGAAAATCTGTATCTATCTTTTCTTCTTGGTACTCTGCCTTTTAAGTTAAAAATAAAACAAATCTTTGAAAATCAGAAAAAAACAAAGGGGCAGAGCTAGGAACTGAACCCAGGATCTACAAAACATACACGCACGTGCTTTTCTTCACCCAAACAATTATTCATGGTCTGTTGAACACTAATGCCTTGGAATTTTATTATCTTCCCAGCTGTTTTTATATTTTCAATCTGGAGGTAGAAGAGTTGTGTGGATTATGCAATAATTATAGAAAACCTAGATCATAAAATAGCACCTTCCTGCTCCCAATACTTACAGAGATAACCGTTTTTTACCTTATCATGTATATTCTTTGATTCTTTAGTAAGGGTGTATGTGTGTGTGCCAGAAAAAGGGAAAGAGAACAACGTAGGTAGAGATTGATCACTTATGTCCGAGATTGCGTGACATGAACTGTACTCCTATCCGTCTAGCTTGTCACTGGGATATGGAGCATACTGTCTTTCTGTTTCTTTTATTAGTACCTACATATTGAGCAGAGAATCCCTTTATGACTTCACTAAATCAGTTTTTCCTATTATAGATTGAGCGTCCTTTATCTGAAATATGAAATTCAAAATACTCTAAAATCTGAAGCTTTCAGAGACTCATGATGCCACAAATGGAAAATTTCTGCGCTTGACGAGAGCAATGTGATGAATTGCAGTCAAAACACAAGCACACTAGAAATGTTGTGTACAATTTCAGGCAATTTATATAAGGTATATATCAAACAAATTGATTTCACATTTAGACTCATATCTCATCCACAAGAAGCCTCATATACGTATGCAAATAATTGAAATATGAAATCCCAAAATACTTCAGGTTTTAAGCATTTTGGATAAGGGATACTCAATCTGTACTCGCTTCTAGAAATCACATAATTCTGTCATAAGACTTAACATGGCTCTCTGTTTAGTTTTTATATGTAATTTTTATTCAAGTGTAAACTCTTTTTTTGGGGAGGCGGGGTCCATGTCTATTTTTACTTACACTTATATTCCTGGCATGTCACATGGTGCTGGATATATACTAAATATTCCAGATAGTTTGCTGAGTTTATGAACACATTAGAAATACAATCAGCAGGGCCTGGCACGAAAGCTTAATGGTTAAGGTCCTCGTCTTGAATGCAGAAGGATCCCATGTGGGTGCTGGTTCTATTCCCGGCAGCTCTACTTCCCATCCAGCTCCCTGCTTGTGGCCTGGAAAGTAGTCTAAGATGGCCCAGAGCATTGGGACTCTGCACCCACGTGGGAGACCCTAGAGGAAGTTCCTGGCTCTTGGCTTTGGATTGGCGCAGGACTGGACGTTGCATTCACTTGGGGAGTGAGTCATCGGATGGAAGATCTTCCTCTCTGTCTCTCCTCCTCTCTGTACATCTACCTTTCCAATAGAAATAGATTAAAAAAAAATACAGGCAGCAAAGGATGAAAAGTTCACAGAAGGAGAAATACAAAGGACAGTAAATAATTTCTAATGTTTTCAGCATGATGTTTAATTGAAAACCATAAATTAAAGCAATGAAACGATGTTTTACCTTCAGCCATGCTGGGAAAATCTTAAGATGGATTAATACCAAATGTCCCTTATGAACCTTTCCATTAACAAGGGATAATTAAATTAAAGCATGATCCAAGCATATGGCAAAATATTGTTCAGATGTAACAAGGCAAAAGTTGCAGTAAAATCTGTTCATGCTAATCCTATTAAGTTTTTCTGTTTTTTTACAATGATAACCTCAGACATGATTATGTATCTGTGTTTGTATATACACCTAAATTCATAACACAGGCACTTGGAAAATTTTTGGCATCCTGTCAAGAATAATTATTTCTAGGGTAAAAATACCATAGATTAAGGGAGAGGTATAAAGTTCTTTTTCTCTCTCTCTGTCAACTTGTACATATATATTTTTATTGTGTTTTATTAAGAGTATTTTCATATATTCTGCAGAAAATCTGAATGTTTTTAAGGATGGATATTCTGCATTGTCATTAAGATGCTGCTTGGTATGGCCGTCCCATTCTAAGATGTCTGGTGCAAGTCATGCCTTTGCTTTTTCTACTTTGCTTCCTGCTAACGCATATGTTAGGAGGCAGCAGGTAACCCGTGTATTTTAATTCCTGCCTAACCCAGGTAGGAAACACAGATTGAATTCCTCCATTCTGTCTTTAGCATAGCCCTGCCCCTACTGTTGTAGGCATTTGGAGATTGAGCCACTGGCTAGAAAATCTGTCTTTCCATGTCTGTCTCCTTTCTCTCTTTTCTACCTTTCACATAAAGTACTACTAAATAAGAAATAAATCTTTAAGAATGTGAAGGAATTAAATTAATTGCAAACATTAAGAAGAAAGCCCATTCATTAGATGTGGAAATGTATTTTGGATATACCAAAATAGCATACTTTAGTCTAGAACTATAAATCGTTTCATATTGCTAGGATTGTGAAGGTCAGTGAAGAAATTAGTTCCCATGTGGATAATGAAAGATCATGGAGTGAGGATAATATGAAGTGATGCTATGAAAGATTCTTTAGATTTTTTTTAAGAGTTTTATGTATATATTTATTTTGAAAGTCACTCATGCAGGGACAGATAGACAAAGAATCTTACATCCACTGAGTCGCTCACCAGATGGCTGCAACAGCCAGGACTGGGCCACATTGAGGCCAAGAGTCTCACCAAGATCTTCTGTCTTCCCTCTTAGGCCATCTTTCCCTGTTTTACCTAGGCCATTAGCAGGGAGTTACATCAGGGGAACAGCTGAGACTTGAACTGACACTGCAGGTGGCAGCTTAATTCACTGTACCACAGTACAAACCACATTAAGTATTATAAAAAGTTAACGTTGTTTATAAAATAGTCGATGTGCATTATCCTAAGATTAAGAAATGCTAATAAGGAAAAAAGTCTGGTGACTTAATAATTTAAATAATGAATACATATTCTTTGGTTTCTGTTGCTACTCTTAGGAACTTTCCTCTTTGGTTACTTAGTTGTATGTCAAAGATGCTGTCATTGCTTAATGTCTTCCCTTTGACTTTGCAGATTTTTGATTGGTCAGGGAGCACACGTAGGAGCTGTCAACAGTGAAGGAGACACACCTTTAGATATTGCTGAGGAGGAGGCAATGGAAGAACTACTTCAAAATGAAGTTAATCGACAAGGTAATATGAAAACCTGCCAAAATAGAGAGGCATACAAATATTTCAGAACGATATTGATGCTGACTTTTTCATTAAACATATATGTTGACTTGAACAGTGATCATACTTTGAATTGAAAAACATTAAATTGGTTTTACCAAACAATATGTGCAGTATGATTCTATGTGCAAAAAAATGATTTTTCAGCCGGACCGAGCAGGCTCATGGGAGCCTGTGGGTGCAGGCTTGCAGGGAGCCTGGGGGATGGTGCTAATAGGGGTGTGCAGAGTGAACCTGAGAGTTTCCACATGTGCTTGATTCCCAGCTGGGTGGGGTGGGGTGGGGTGGGGAGAAGAGTATCCTAGGTTAGCATGTTGGTATGGTGTACTGGTGGACCAGACTTGAAAATGTGAACATGCTTGCTCTTGGCTGGGTGGATGGGTAGCATCCTAGGCCAGCACATGTGCCAGGAGCTTGGGTTCCTGGTGGGGGGACAGAGCTCCAGACCAGTATGCCATCCCCCTGGAAGACTGGGCTTGGGAAGGCCAGGTTGAGGAACCCGTGTGCTCCCAGGCTCAGAGACTGTGAATTGGTCAGAGAAGTTGGTGTGGGGATGTGTGGGAGAAAGGACCACTGAGAGAATAGATTTCAGGTGAGGAATGACTTCTGGGAGACCTCTGCCGACAGGTCACTGTACTTGCAGGTAAGCAAGGGGCTGAGACCAAGTGGCTTGGAGGAGGGTAGCTGGAGGCCCTTTAAGGGTCAAACTGAGCTGAGAGACCTGAGCTGGGCTAGTTAGCATCAATCACCACTTCTACCACCCACGAGGGCACACAAAAGCTAGGGCCGGGGCCCGACCTGACAGGGCCAGATCATAGTACCCATTGGAACAGGGAATAGCAATGTTAGGCTGGGCCCTGACACTTACCAGCATGTGAGAGAACCAAGTCTGGGGACAGATTCTGTAGGAGACATGTGGGAATTGCAATATCTGCTGATTTAAGAACTGGCTGTCATGAAGGGCTGAGGTAAGCATGTCCATGGAATGTCCCAACATTAATGGGTGCTGTGTTTGAGTACTGGCCAGGTTGGTCCAGGCTGCAGTACCCACAGGCACACCCAAGAGTAAGCCAAATGGCAACATCCACCAACTGACACAAAGGCCGAGACAGAGGGGCAGACTATGCCGGGTAAGGGCCCAGCACTCGCTGGCACATGTGAGCTCTGGGTCTGGGAGTGGGCTTGGTGGGGGAACTTGGGGAATTCCCCTGGTAGGCCATGGTGCCAGCTGATGAACATGTGATTCAGGCCTTGATGCTGGTCAGGCTGGGCAAGGCAGCTCCACTTGTCAACAAGTGTGTGGGTTGATCCTGCAGACTGGGGCAAGGGCGGGAGGGAAGTTGAGGGGTCGTGGTACATGGACAAAGTGGGGCCAGACCAAACCTTAGCACACTGGGATGTGCAGAAGCCCAGGTGAAATGTGGCCATGCTGGGCTAGGCTGTCACACCTACTGGTTTGCACTAAAGTGATTTTCAACTCTTTTTACTATTTTAGAAGTTGAAAGAAGTATTGTAAATATATATATATATATATAATTTCATTACATATGATTTCCTCTCTACACAGTTATGTTAAGGCAGTGATGAAATAGGTATTATCAGAATTATGTCCTGGTAAAATGAAATGATAAGAGGAAAGAAATAGAATATAGATGTTGAGAGTTGACTCCTACTGAAATGTGATGCATCATAAAGTAGGAATGGAACCTAGGTCTCTGGGAGGAAAAAATTTTATTCTTTGGAATCAGGAAATCTAATGATTACTGACTGATTTGTTATTAAAGAGTCTTTGGCACAAAAATGAGAAGTTTTTTTGTTTTGTTTTTAAGAGGAGACACAGAGATGTATGTACTACTGAGTAACTCCTCAAATGTCTGTAACAGCCAGGAGCCAGGACTCCTTGCAGATTTTCTGCTTGAGTAGCATAGACCCATGTACAATGTCTTCAGCTGATCTTATAGTTAAATTAGCAACAAGGTAGACATAATGAAGCAGACAGGACTCAAATTAGCACTCATGGGCATGCCAATGTCCTGGGCTGTGGCTCACTGTGCCACAGTGCTGCCCCTCTGAGAAAACATTTAAATACCTAAAGTACAATTGGAGCTTTATTAAAAATGAAGATACCTACACCCTGGGAGAAATTGGCACTTAATGGAAAAGTAGTTGTCATCTGGAACATGGTTAAACAGCAGAGCTTTTAACACCTATGTTTGTGAAAACAAGCATCTCAAGTCATGGAATCTTTAAGTATTGAGGAAACTTCAAGAACACATATAAAATTTCCAAAGTAAGAGTTACTTTTTTGCCCAGCATGTCCTGAAGAGTTCTCAAGTAGATAGTCAAAACCTCCCTGAAACAAAGTAGTATTTTTCAAAAAACAAATCATTATATACTGTTATTTATTTGCCTGATATTAACAGCTGTGAACTAGAAGAGGTATGAAATTGTACCGAAGACAGCTTACGTTTGATTTTCTTATATACAAAGGAAGTTGTTAGCATAACTGTAAGCATGGCTAATTATAATTGTGATGATTCATTCACTGTTAATTTTTATTCCACAAAAAAGTGCTGAGTATTAATATCAAAAATAACAAAAATAACTGTCTTCTTAAGGATTCCGTCCTTGACCCTCCTGTGCAATGGGTGCCAGGTCTGAGAGCCATGAGGCAGAGTTCTGCTGGGGGTGGGGCCAGCAGAGCCCAGGTTGCCTGGGCCAGGTCCTTGTCCCTCCTGCATGATGAATACCAGGTCCATGAGCCCCAGGGATGGAGGGGATCCAGCAGGGATCTGGGTTTCCTGCCCAGGTCCTTGGGCTAACTACAAGAATGGTCTTCCTCGGTGGAAAAAATAGTTAGTGGACAGCTGGCCCAGATTTACATGGAGAATAGGCCTACTGATGCTGTCTGTACCACATGAGAGAAAGGAGAGCAGAACAAATTGGACAACTACCCCAGCCAAATGATTACCACAAATATCTGGGGCAAATGGAAACTATAAGGTTAACCATGTCAGTCAGTGGACATTGCGTATGTTCCCTCATCCTTGGGTTGGCAAGATCAATAACATTTCAGAAGTATCGAAACCACCTGGGCAGAACCCTCAGCGCATATACCACATTGGGACCCTGGGTTGATATCGGCTGGCCATTCCCCATCCCTGGATACTGAGGCAGTTGGGAGGCTGGGCATGGCTCATCCCCTTATCTCCTCCCTTCCCCAAGAAACAGAAGGAAGAAGTACAAAATTTGGAAACAATTGTCACACTCACTTTTCCCTAACTCTTGATCCTTCCCATCCTGATTAACTATGTTAAACTCATCTAAATATAAAAATAATAATTAAATAGTTTTTTAAAAAATGAAAAGGATTTCACCACCTGACTGAAATGGCAGATTTAATAGAACTTTACAATATAGTGTGCTATACACTAAAAATGCAGAAATAGACTGCTGTGGGAGAACAGAAGAAAACGGTGGCTGATACAGTAGTTGGGAAGGTATCAGAATGACATTTGTCATAAGTCTCCTTGTCTAAGCAGAGAGCTGATGGATAGAAAAGGCATGTCAAGCAGGGGCTAATAGGTACAAGTGCAAGGATATGCATGTGTTTGGGAAACTCATTAAGTCTGGATTGAAGATAGAAAGTGGAGATTGGATTAGTAGCAGCTAAATCCTGAAAAGATAGGCTGGTGCCAAATGGTAAAGGATGTCTATTTTTTAGGTATTAGATGTGGTGAAAATGTGTCCACAAGAAATCTGAGTGGTTTTAGTTTTTAGCAGTAGAGTATAGGCTTTGGAAGTTGAAGTTTTCAAGGCAAGACAAGCATGCCTTGAAAAGGGCTCTTAATTTGAAATAGAGATGAGCTAGTCTGTTTTGTAGAAATATTTAGGTAAAATTAGAACATTTCAGTGTAGAATGGAATTTGGCAATGAGTAGTAATTGAGGCCACTCACTGAAATTTCCAGTTGAAGCAGCAACAATGAGATGAGTATTTGGGGAAAATATTGGCTAAGACATGAGACTTTTGGGGCATGTTGAGTTTGATATCTAAGAGAAATCTAAAAGATGCTGTTTTGGTATATGATTTAAACCTAGAAATATTGAGACAGAAAATGAAATACTGGAGAACAGCAAATAAGGAGAATTTTTTTTTTAAGATTTATTTGTTCCTATTGGAAAGTTAGATTCACATTGAGGAAAGGCAGGAAGACCTCTGTCTGCTGATTAACAACCCAAGTAGCCGCAACAGCCAGAGCTGAGCTGACTGAAGAGCACAGGAGCTTCTTCCAGGTCTCCCACATGGGTGAAGGGTCCCAAGATGTTGCATCATCCTCTACTAGTTCTCCAGGCCACAAGCAAGGAGCTGGACATGAACCAGAACCCATGTGGGATCTCAGCACTTGGCAAGGCAAGGATTTAACCACTGAGCCATCACACCAGGCCCAAGATGAGGGGAAATTCTCAGGATGAGTGGATGACCCTCTAAATGAACAATTAAATGGTAATGATATTAATTATTAAAAACAACCATTTGTGGGCCCAGCATGGTGCCATAGTGGCTAAAGTCCTCTCCTTGAATGTGCCAGGCTCCCATGTGGGCACCAGTTCTAATCCCGGCAGCTCTACTTCCCATCCAGCTCCCTGCTTTTGGCCTGGAAAAGAGTCAAGGATGGCCTAAGGCCTTGGGACCCTGCACCCACGTGGGAGAACCAGAGGAAGTTCTGGGCTCCTGGCTTTGGATGGGCTCATACCAGCAGTTGTGGTCGCTTGGGAAGTGAATCATCAGACGGAAGATCTTCCTCTCTGTATCTCCTCTTTGCAATAAAAATAACTAAATCTTTAAAAATAAATAAAATAAAACCAGTCATTCAGCAAAGGCCTCACATTTATTATCTTACTGTTCTCATAGCAATTCTATAAGATTTATATTTTTATTACCTCCATTTACCAACAAGAAAGTTACCTGCCCAAGGCTATATGTGTAAGAAGTACTAAGGTTTGGTTATTAATAATTACACATAATTACAGGCAGGATTGTAACATTTTAGTACATGTGTGCAGTTGTACTAATCAAAACAGAATAATCAATATTTCCTGACTTTATTATTATTGACACTGAGACTTCTATATCTTATTCATGTAATGTATATGTGTGTTGTGTGTATAAATGCATGCACTGTATGATATTTTAAAGTTAAGGCCACACTCTGTGCCACTGTAACTTTTATTTTATCAAGAGTATGTCTTTGCGGCTGGGTACAATGCCTCAAAGGCTAAATCCTCACCTTGCATGTGCTAAGATCCCATATGGGTGCCGATTAGTGTCATGGCTGCTCCACTTCCCATCCAGCTCCTTACTTGTGGCCTAGGAAAGCAACAGAACATGGTCCAAAGCCTTGGGACCCTGTACCCATGTGAGAACCAGAAGAAGCTCCTGGATCCTGCCTTTGGATCAGGTCAGCTCCGGTCATTGTGGCCATTTGGGAAGTGAACCAGCAGAAGGAAGATCTTTCTGTCTCTCCTTCTCTCTGTAAATCTTCTTTACTACTAATAAATAAATCTTTAAAAATAAATGAATAAATACAAGACTGTACTGCTGTTCATGTTATTTGTAAAATGGGAATGTATAAATTTATACAGCGTGACTTAATTCCAAAAAAGCAAATGTATAGGGTTTTAAGAGTTTGTTGGGCCCGGCATAGTAACCTAGTGGCTAAAGTCCTCGCCTCACACACTCTGGGATCCCATCCTGGCCAGTTCTATTCCCAGTGGCCCCCACTTCGCATCCAGCTCCCTGCTTGTGTCCTGGGAAAGCACTTGAAGACAGCCCAAAACCTTGGGACCCTGCACCCATGTGGGAGACTCAGAAGAGACTCCGGGCTCCTGGCTTCAGACTGCCTCAGTTCCAGATGTTGCAACTGCTTGGGGACTGAATCAGCAGATGGAAGATCTTCCTCTCTGTATATCTGACTTTCCAATAAACCAAGCCACAGCATCTACTAGCTCATACAAAGGGCAGGTCAGAGGGGCAACACTGTGCTGGGTAAGAGCCTAGTACCTGCTGGCATGTGCAAAATCTGAGTCTAGGAGTCGACCTGGTGGGGGATTTGGGAAACTCCCCTGGTGGGCCATTGCTTCCTCTGGCCTCAACAGAACTGTGGATGGCATGCGCAGATGCACATGGAGGATATGGCAGTTGGTGCCTGCAGAAGATATCTGTTGTCGTAGCAGAGGAAAGAAAACAGAACAAATTGGTCAACTATCCCACCCAAGCGTTGGCAGCAAGTGTCTGGGCAAATGGAGACTTTAAGGTGGACTATGTCAGCAATAGACCTTAGAAGGATTTCTTCATCCTTGGGTTGGTTAGATGGATAGCATTTCAGAACTATCAAATGGACTTAAGCAGAACTCTTGGAGCCTGCTGCACATCAGGGATCCTGGGTGACGTCAGGTAGCTGTTCCCCATCCGTAGGTACTGATACAGTTGGGAGGCTGGGTGTGGCTTCTACCCTTATTTGCCCCCTTCTTCCAGATCCAGGAAGAAGAAAAAGAAAATTTGGAAACAATGGTCTCATCACTTTCTTCTAATCCTCGACCCTTCCCACCCAGATAAAAGATAAATTAAAAAAAAAAAAACTTAGAAGAGTTAACAACTAATCAAAGTTATTTTAAGATTTTCTTTTTGTTAGATTGCAAAGTTAGAAAAATTAACAGAATCATAGATGTTTAAAACTGGTAATGATAGTTAATACTTCAGAGCTTACTCCTGCTATAAACACTTTCCATGTGTAACAGAATTCAAAAAGTTTATAGAAAATGAGATTAAAAATTAATTTATTTTGGTGTAAAAGATTTTGAAGTCTACACAAAAGTTTTTTATAATACAAAATTTTCATTAACTGTTTAAAGTCTACTTATAGTCATAGATTTGAAAATTTCGTGAAACCTAGGTTGGAAGAACCAACTTACTCAGCTGTTAATTAGGAAAAATAAACTATACTTAAGACTTTTTTTTATAAAGTAAAAATCAGATCCCTTGCACTCCAGTATGAGACATAGCTGCATCAATTGCAAGACTAACCCACTGCACTAGAATACTTGCTCCAACATGTTCATGTTTTAGAAAACAGCAAGAACAATCAGAAAAGTTAAAAAGAAAAGCAAAACAGTAAACCAAAAATTAAGCAACCAATAGAAAAACTAATAAAATACCTATATTCTCTCATTTCTTTAATAAACTATCATGTTATTAGAAACTTGTTAGATAGATAGATAGATAGATAGATAGATAGATAGATAGATAGATAGATAGGTAGGTAGATAGATAGATAGATAGTAGGAGCCAGCACTGTGATGTAATGGGTAAATGCACTATGTTATCAATATCCCATATGGGTGTGGGTTCGAGTCCCAGCTGCTTTGCTTCCAATCCAGCTCCTTGCTAATGTACCTGAGAAAGCAAAATTAGATGGCATAAGTGCTACTCACACAAGGGAGAGCTGGAAGAAGCTCCTGGCTCCTGGCTCTGAATCAACCCAGCTTCAGCCATCTTGGCCATTAGGGAATGGACCAATAGATGGAAGATTGATCTCTCTGAGTGTGTGTCTGTAACTGTCTTTCAAATAAGCATTTCACTTTAAATGTTGATCTAAACTTGAAGTGTTTTTCAATATTTGTGTTTCTCAACACAGAAAAAACAATCTCTATTAAGAATTATTTTTATTTTATCAGGAGTTGACATAGAAGCAGCTCGAAAGGAAGAAGAACGGATAATGCTTAGAGATGCAAGGCAGTGGTTAAACAGTGGTCACATAAATGATGTCCGGCACGCAAAATCTGGAGGCACAGCGCTTCATGTTGCAGCTGCGAAGGGCTATACAGAAGTTTTAAAGTAAGCGTTTTTAAGAAGAGTCAGTTTTCTACCACAGTTCGTTTTCTTTATTCTATTGTCACTTTCCCTAAAATTATTTTTATACAGCTTATGAAAGTTATTTAATGTCTATTTTCAGGAAGAAAGAACGATAATTTTGTTTTCAAAGTTTATTGTTTCCTTGTTAATTTTGGCTTTTTCTTGTTATTATGATTTTCCAATAAGTTGAATGTGTCAGTCAGCTTTTACATGTTTCCAGGCTACTTCTTGAGATTTCAATACGTGATCAAATTCTGTGAGCTTCATTCCTGTTGAGTATTTGTTTACATTTAATTTATCTAATTTTTTCTAGTTTTTCATATAGAACATAAATATCTGAATGCTGGAATGCTAACAGCATAATTTTAAATACCAAGCTATCAGCAAATTTGGGTGTAAGGTTACTTATATTGATATGTGAATTTCCTTAAAATAAAGCAATTTTTTATTTAATTTTTAACCTGTAAAGGACAGAAATATTGGCAACTGTGTTTAAATTTGATTTATTTTTATTTGTTTAAAAGGCAGAAACAGTGAAAGTAATAGAGATCTTCATCCATTGATTGATTCACCAGATGTGTTCAATGGCTGGAGCTGTCGGTCATGCTGAAGGGAGCCCAGACTCAATCCACATCTCACACATAGGTGTCAGGGACCATAGTACTAGGGACCATCACCTGGGGCCTGTCAGTTGTGAATTTACTGGGAAGCCGGAGTCAAAAGTGAAGCTAAGATTGAAACCCGGACACTCCCAAATGGGATGTTGTTACCTTAAGCAGCATCTTAAGCACTGTGCCAAACATATTCAGGATGCTCTCAATCAATTTGGATTTATAAAATTAATCTGTTTTCCATATTGCCTTTTATTAGTAAAAACAGTGTAGAAGTTTTAGCGAGTCGCCTTCTTTTTCTTGTTTTTGTTTGTTTTTTATTTTTTGTTTTTCGTGATATGGTTTTGTAGGCTCAGGGCTCCTGGCTTTGGATCCCCCAGCTCCAGGCATTCATTTTCTCTCTTTCTCTCTCTCTCTCTCTCTCTCTCTTTCTCTCTTTCTCTCTTTCTCTCTTTCTCTCTCTCCCCGCCTTCTTCCCTCCCTCCTTTCCTCTCCCCCCTCCCTCCCTCTATAGTTTTGCTACTCAAAGCCAAGACCCTTACTCCTAAGTGCTTTTTGTCTGCTGTGAATGATCCACATGGAATTCTACCGTGACTCTGCCATGATGTCTTACTGGCCACTGCTACCTTTTTTTTTTTGCCTTTTTCTGTCTGCAAGCTATGCAGTAAAGGCTGTGATATTACTGATGAAATGACAGTTGAACTAATTCTGTCAAAGTAATAATTATTTATTAGTTCAGTATTCCACTTCTACGAATTATAATATAAATTCTTAAAAAGTAATGTTTTTGATAGCATTGTTTATAGTAGAAGCTGGAGAAAGATTTCATAAATTGTGGTACATCCTTTCACTGGAGTACACTTCACCAAGCTTTACAAACATTCTGCCATGCAGTTACTAAAAGAGTGCTAGGAAATACTGTGATGTTATAATCAGGGAGGGAAGCATGTGCTTGTTTATATTTCTCTAAAATTTTTTTAAGAATTGTATTTGATTAAATAACCATGAAATCTTTCTATTAAAGTTCTATCAGAATTGATAATGTAGTTACCTGTGGGGAGGGGAGCTAGTTCTGATCAGCTGTGGGAGAGTAATTTCCCTGTATTCTTACACTTGAATTTCCAGATCATTTTTATAAACTTTCTGAAATAACCCCTCTACCCTTTTACTATTTTTTGATTTTTGGATGCTGATAATGATTTACTTATTAAAACAAATAGAAATATGTGAAATGAAAGGTAAATGTTTGAACTATAGTATTCTTCTCTTTCTCAGGAAACAAGCATGCCTTTCATTGTTTTGGTGCTTCTCAGTTCTGTGCTCTCACTATTCCACTGTCACAGAAGCTTCCCATTGGAGCTGATTGTTTTATTACTTAACTCATCCTCCACTAGAAGATCTTAATTACAAGAATATTTTTAAGTATCCTTATGGCCTGATAGAAAATCAAGTTTTTGGAAAATACATCTGCCTTCCTAATGTTCTTATTTCTCTATGCAGACTCTCAAGCAGCTTTATTATTTTGTTGCTTAATATTACTTTAGTGCATATTTCCTGGTGAGCACATTTTTTTTATTATATTGAGTTATGTATTATTTCTGCCTCTACTGATAGTAGTTGCTGATAATGCGTATGTTAATGGAGATTATTTTTAAGTAAAATCTCTGGATTTACCCTCTCTGTTAGCCTTGTGTTTTAGATCATTGCTTTTGAAGGTTGGAGTACAAAGAGGTGACAGTTATGTGGAAATCATATGACAGACTTGCTAAAAATACCGATTGACAGGCCCATTTTCAAATATGCTAGTTAATTCAATAGTACTGAAGAAGACCTTGGAGTTTTTTATTTTAAGTAGGTTCTTTAGATAATTTTGTTTGGAGGCATGATTAGAAATAAGTGCTGTTAAGAGTCAGTTTTGTTTTGTTCTGGTTTTTGGTTTTGGCTTTGTTGAAGATTTATTATTTTGGGCCCAGTGTCATAGCCTGGTAGCTAAAATCCTTGCCTTGCTTTTGCCAGCATCTCATATGGGTGCTGGTTTAAGTCCTGGGTGTGCTGCTTCCCTTCTACCTCCCTGCTTGTTGCCTGGGAGAATGGTAGAGGATGATCCAAAGGTTTAGGACCCTGCACCTATACAGGATACTCAGAGGAGGCTCCTGGCCCCTGGCTTCCAGTCAGCTCAGCTCCAGCCATTGCAACCATTTGGGAATTGAACCAGCAAATGAAGATCTTTCTGTCTGTCCTGTCTGTATTTTTGCCTTTCCAATAAAAATAAATAAAATAAATAAAAAAATAGATTTATTTTTTTTAGAAAGATAGATTTTCGGGAAAGGAGAGACAAAGATCTTTGATCTGCTGATTCACTCCGCAAGTGTCTGCGATGGCCAGAAGTAAGCCAATCCGAATCCAGGAGCCAGGAGTTTCTTCCAGGTCTCCCACATGGACACAGGGTCCCAAGGATTTGGGCCATTCTCTGCTGGTTTTGCAGGCCACAGACAGGGAGCTGGATGGGGGAAGTAGAGCAGCCAGGACACAAACTGAAGCTTTTATGGGATCCCAGCACACGCAAGGTGAAGATTTAACCACTGAGCCGTCGTGCTGCACCCAGGAATCAGTTCTTAACAATAACTAATGTATTCTCCGTCACTACAACCACTCATAAGTGAACTTAGTATTTCACAAGCTCAACATCTTTGAAAATGAAGTAAATGTCAGATTTAGTGCCTACCTGTGATAGAAAGTTTTATGTGTAACTCCCAGACCTGTTTTTTATTTTCTGTTAGCTTATTAACTGAATAAAATAAAGTTGGTATCAGTAATTAGAAAGGCATACTAACATGAGTTAGGCAAGTTATGTCTCATATTACAGTATATTCCTATTTTTGTTAATAGTTTGCATATTTTCATTGCTGCTGCTGCAGAAAAATGGACTCAGCCCTTTGGAAAATATGTTTCACTTTATTCCTAACAGTCAAATTACATTTTTCATAAAAGTGTTCACAAACCAATTGCTCAACAACACACTAAAAATTCTTATCAACCAAGTTTATCTAATCCAGTGTATTTCTTGGGGGGGGGGTGGGGGGGAGACAATTTAGTCCAGGATAGCATCTCATGTGGACACCTGAAGGTCGGCCCTGCAGCAGATTAGTTTCAAATGTTAATTGATCCATCTGTTTTGCTCTTACATTGAAAAACTAAAGATTTTTTGTGAAAATTCCCTTATAATGCATGTTAAAGATAATTAATCAGTGTCATACCAAGCCATAATATTAATTAAGGGCCAAGCATGGTGGCCTAGTGGCTAAAGTCCTTGCCTTGAGCGTGCCAGGATCCCATATGGGTGCCAGTTCTAATCCCAGCAGCTCCACTTCCCATCCGGCTCCCTGATTGTGGCCTGGGAAAGCAGTCGAGGATGGCCCAATGCCTTGGGATCCTGCTCCTGCTTGGGAGACTCAAAAGAAACTCCTGGCTCCTGGCTTCGGATTGGCTCAGCTCCAGCCATTGTGGTCACTTGAGGAGTGAATCATCAGACAGAAGATCTTCCTCTGTCTCTTGACTTTGCAATAAAAATAAATAAATCTTTTAAAAAATTAGTTAAATTTTTATTAAGATTGACTCAGGATCTATTTGTTTTGTGAGGGTTGGCTGCTACTTCCTTAGTTAACCTGTTAAGGAGACAGAATTTGAATTTTGAAAAGAAATGTATTTAAAAGTTTAGTTAAATTGTGTGGCATAAAGCTATTTGTCTTACTTGCTCACTTCTGTATTTTAATTATTAATTCACTATAATTTCTTTAGACTTTTAATACAGGCAGGCTATGATGTTAATATTAAAGATTATGATGGCTGGACGCCTCTTCATGCTGCAGCTCATTGGGGTAAAGAAGAAGCATGTCGAATTTTAGTGGATAATTTGTGCGATATGGAGATGGTCAACAAAGTGGTAGGCCTTTTAAATAAATTTTGAATATTTCAGCTCTAGAAATACAGGCTTTGTCTCAATGTTGTGAATGTATAGCCTCATTTTGTTACCATATAAAATGAGCTTTTGTTGATCATTAATCAATTGTTAATGATGTTACCCAAAAATGCTGTGCGAGTGCTAGCTGAAAATAATAAAAGACTTTTTCACTAAGCATACCATGTATATAGAGTACATTTGATTACCTTTATTAATGTTGCGTGTTAGAAATTCATTTATTATGAAAATTCTGCATTTTTCTTAATGTTTTTTCACATCACTGAATTGAAACAAAGTGTTTCTAATTCTCTATAATAGCCTTATTTTACTTAGTTAAATGACATGGATAATGAAATGAGGGCAATAGAAACAGTAAAGTTTTATGCCAAGTAAGGTCACTGAACTGCAGTGTCTACTGATTTTGCAGGTAAGAAAACAGCTTAGCGAGGTAAATGATTTGCTTGATATCACGTAGCTAGGTAAAAAGAAAAAGGGAATAAATGTCATACAAGTGAAAGTTTCTGTTCGATTACATCTTTTCCCTTTACTTAGTGCTGAGTCAGTTATTGTCTCATCAATATTCTCGCTCATCCCCTGCCACCTCATTTTGGTAGTTATGTTTGAACAATCAGAGAACTGTAGCGAACTTAATCACCCTAAACTCCTGTGCAATGTTCCGTGTGTGTTACACTTCATAGGACAATATAATAAATTGCTTATTAGAGATTCGTACATGGTTTTATTCACAATGGACCATCTGATTCATCTGTATTTAGTTTTATTGCTTGTGCTGGTTGTTCGGATGGCTGTTTTCTAATGCGGAGCTGCAAAAAGCAGGGAGTGAATATCATATACCACAAACACAGGATTTTCCCTTGAGTGTTTGATTGGAAGTTGAGGGTAGTGATACAGTTTCATGTCCCTCTTCTGACATAAAGAAACTCTGGACTCCTTTATTATTTCTAAGAGTAGATTTCTAGATACTTATTTTAACTGACTTCAAAATGTATTTGATGGCATACTAGGTGGTATGTTATAATACACATTTCTACTCCCACTTATGAAACTAGTGAGTATATTCATATAACATGATCCTAGATATTCTACCTCCACCCAAACCAAGCATGACTTGGTGCAATTAAATAGCAAGAAGTTAACCTTGTACCGTTATGATGGACTGTACTACTGTAATCATTTAGGGAATGATAGCTGGGAGGATGGGTGTGGAAATGGTGGAGGAGGATAAAATCCCCATACCTATAAAATTATGCAGTGTAAAATTTTTTTTGTAATAACTAAATGAAAGAAATGTATAGGTAAGGAAAATCTTAAGTACTAAAAATTGCAAGAATGATAAAACTGGTATAGTAATTTGCTTTCTCTGTTTTTATTGCCTGTTACCAATTTTTTGCTGTTTTTGCTTTGGTCTGTCTGTAATCAGCATTAAAGATGAATAAATGTCAGTTCTATTAATGTTGTGTAAGAGACCAGCTAACTTTTTCTGTAAAATTTGTGTTTCATTTCCATGCATGTAGAAATTCCCCTTGCAGTTGGGATTTCTCTGGAAACATTAGTGGACACCTTTTACCCCTGAACTCTGATCTGCATTCCTGTTTCTCAGCCAAATGGTTGACCCCGCAGGCCACTTGTCTACTCACAAGGGGCTGTGTTGATAATTGGGTTTTAGCAAAAGTAGCCTACAGATAAGAACTAAAAGAAATGATGATTAATTGAGATGATATTCCAAATCAGTGATTTCAGTTGACTAGTCTAAGCACATTATATTTCCCCTGCCAAATCTGTATTCTACTCTTACTCAGTGATGTAAGAGGCAACCTGCCTATTCCCTCTGTCATGCAGTTAATATGTTTGAGGAGAAAGAATACGTACAAAATTGTGTCAAAAGCCTGCTAGTTCTATTTTACTATAATAATTGCTCCTTTCATCACCTGAAATGTTAATATTTTACTGTTTATGTTTCATTCCATCCTTTCAGGGAACCTCTGTAAGAACATGAGACAATCATGTCTCATGCTGCCTTGGACTTTTATGGTTTTCATCCTTTTTTGACAAATTATGTAATGACATTGTTTTAATAGCCCTGTTGTTAAGGGCTTTGAACACTCAAATGTGATCTGAAAGTAGTTTTCCTAGAGCCTTGGTAATTGCTTTTGTTTATATTCCAAGCTCTGCCACTTTTCCTTTGTTCCAATTTTATTGTTTCATTTTTCCAAAAACTGTTTAAATATATAATTTCATTTTTTATCAAAATATTTTTCCTTCTAAAAACCAAAATTTCAGACTTCTTTGACTAGTTATGATGCTGGTTACAAAGTAACATGTGTTTTATGATTCCATGTATGCAAAATGCCCACAATATTCAAATCTTATGGAGAAGCAGAATAGATTAATTATTGCCTCTGGTTGAATGAAATGGAGATAATAGCATAAGAGATAACTTCAAAAGGGTTTTCTATTTTTCCTTTTGGAGACGTTGAAAATGTTTGTCAATTTACTGTGATGATAGCTGTGCAACTCTTAATATACTTAACACCATTAAGTTGCATACTTAAAACTAACTTTATGTGTTTGATTAATCCTATCTCAGTAAAGCTGTTACCAAGAATTTTATGTAAACATGGATTTTTCTTAAATTTCTCGGAATTCCGGTATATAATTTATAATTACTTTACTAGCATCCTTTTTACTATATAATTTTATATTGTTAGTGAAGGTGTTTTATAATATAGTGACTTTTTGCCATCCCCCTTCCTGCCCTTTCCCTCATGTTTCCTCCGTAGGGTCAAACGGCCTTTGATGTAGCAGATGAAGACATCTTAGGATATTTAGAAGAGCTGCAAAAAAAACAAAACCTGGTATGTTTGATAACTGTGTTTATTACCTATGTTAGTAAATTCTTTTGGTAGCTTTGACTTTTAGCTTTTAAAATATTTTTGAAGTATAAGTTATTCCAAACAAACGAAATAACTGAAAGGCAAAAATTAATGATATGCTTAGCCGTTTGTGATTTATATCCCTGTTCTTTAAAAAAATAATAATAATAAGCTTCTTTATTGTTGCTTTATTTATTTTAAAAGTGGAGAAAGAGACAGACAGACAGATTTACTTCCCAAATACTGGCAACAACTGGAATTGGAACAGGACATAGCCAGGAGCCCAGAGCTGAAACCAGTCTTGCCACATGCTTCTCCAGGGACCTAAGTACTTGAGCCATGCATCATCCGCTGCACCTAAAGGTGTGCGTTAGCAGAGAGCTGGAGTGGAAAGCAGAGAGCCCAGGCACCGTGATACAGGATGCAGGAATCCCGTCGACATCCCAGCACTGCACAGAATGAACACTCCATAGTTCAATTTCTGTTCCCCCCATAAATTGAATACTCACACGATGTGTATGCTCTCAAGAATGACTTGTTTTTGTAATTTCATAATAATGTTGGCTAGAGAGGTAAAGGCAGTTAAATCATGGATTTCTAGTAGCAAACCCAAGAAAAACAATGAGTTCTACAAGTAGGAAACAGATTTTTTAAATTTATTTTTAAGAAACACTGTTGTTTTAAAAACTATTCAGAGCAGATTTCAGGAAATGGACAAGTGAGAATGCCAACTGTTTAGTTCCCATCCACTGGTTCATGCTACAAGTACTTACAACACTTGGGACTGGGACTCTGCACCCATAGGGGAAACCCGGAAGAAGCTCCCGGGTCCTGGCTTCAGATCAGCTCAGCTCTAGCTGTTGTAGCCATATGAGGATAGAAGATCTTTCTGTCTCCCCTTTCTCTGTAAATCTGACTCTCCAATAAAAATAAATCTTTTAAAAGAAAGAAAGAACAGTTGGGACTGGACAGTGCTGAAACCTAAGGTGCACACTCTAGCCAGGTATTCTAAGCATGTGGCAAAAACCCAGTCAGTGACTTAAGCTATTTACTGCTGCCTGCTAGAATCTACAGCAGCAGGAAGCTCAGCAGGAAGCAGACCTGGGAATTGTGCATTCCTTTCCTTTTTACTATAAAGGATATGAATTCTGTGTTTCTCCTTTGACTTACATGTTTATATACAGAGTTTACCAGTGCTTTTATTGAATAACATTTATTAATGTGAATCAAGTGGTTAGAGTTCTTAAATGGCATGAGATACTTTAACCGCTAGGCCAATTCCCAACCTGGAAATAGATTTATAAGTGAAAACTGGAAGCTATCCTAAGTAGTTGGTAGAGCTAGACTTTTATGATGGACTAAAGTTGATGTGATCTGAAAAATCCAATTTAATCCTATGTGGGTGGAACTTTCTAATTGTATACTCCTTTAAATTCTGAATTCAGGCTCTTTTCTTTCCAGTTAAAACTTAAATAATTTATTTATTTTTTAATTTTTATTTTTGCTTAGTGTTCAAAAACTACCTTGTTACTTTCAAGTCGATATAATTATTTATTACTGTTTTAATGATATTCTTGTTTTCTTTTGCATAATTTTACATAAAGCTCCATAGTGAAAAACGAGATAAGAAATCACCACTAATTGAGTCAACAGCAAATATGGACAACAATCAGTCACAGAAAACCTTTAAAAAGTAAGTGAAATATTCAGAAGTAAGCTGGCATAATATGCATGGTGTTGATTAGCATAAATCTGCAAAAAACCAGATTGTGCTTGTGATTACTTGAAGGTTTTTTTGTTTTGTCTTCACAGCAAAGAAACATTGATTATTGAGCCAGAGAAAAATGCATCCCGTATCGAATCTCTGGAACAAGAAAAGGCTGACGAAGAAGAAGAAGGAAAGAAGGATGAGTCTAGCTGTTCTAGTGAGGAAGATGAAGAAGATGACTCGGAATCAGAAGCTGAAACAGGTAAAACTTAAAGGACAAATGGCATTTCATTGAATCTTATTGCAGTGTGAAGTAAAATAGGTGGAATTTTTAATGTTAGATCAAATTGCTCCTTATTTAGAAATCTGAGCTCAAAAATTAAAATTTTTTAATGTATTCATAAATTCTAATATTCAGTGAATGCTTGAAACTAACAGTACAGCTAGGGTGGATAGGGTGTAAATGGACTGTTGCAATTGAAAATAGCACTTGCCTTCGAAGGCCCAGAAGTATAGGAAGCCTGCCAAATAAAGGTGCTTCCATGTTCATTTAGAGCTACTTAAAGTAAGACATAACTGTCCTTTTTACTTGTATTTACTTCAAATTTTTCATGATTTAAAACATTCCAGTTGTCTTGATTAGTCACTCATGTCCATATGCTTCCCATTTTCCTTCTAATGAACATTTTCCTTACTTATAATTTCTTTGCTGTTTCACGTACTGTTCCTCATGGTCATGTTTCCTGTGTACACTCATTAGCAAGAGATTCTGGAATGGATTTAGAAGTTGAGCTCTTCAGGCTTAGCGTACACAGACACATTTTTGGTTTTTTATAGATGGTGCCATATTGCTTTAAAAAGCCACTGTCTCAGTTAACATTCCTTTCCTTTTTACTATAAAGGATATGAATTCTGTGTTCCTCCTTTGACTTACATGTTTATATACAGAATATACCAGTGCTTTTATTAAATAACATTTATTAATGTGAATCAAGTGATTTGAGTTTTTAAATGGCATGAGATACCACTTTTAAAATGAATAAGCTGACATTTTAACATTTCACTTTGTCAGAGGAAAGTATTTTACCTCCAGTAAGATTTATTTTTACATTAAGATTTTGACCTGTCGCAAAACTCATTTTCCAGCACCAGTTTAGTGGTTAGTAGTTAATAGAAACGGAGTTCAGAATTTCTTGAAATTCCAACATTTCTTCTAACTATAACATTTTTGAGTCATCTTATTTTTGCTCCTTCAGCAAAATATTTTCTCTACCAATATTTGAGAAGCGAAACTTTATTATATAATTAACACCTTATTTTCCATTTAAAACCAAGATGTTGAATACAAATTAAACATAGACTCGAATTGTTGCCCAGGTGATATGTTAGATTCTTTTAACTTCTGGAAACTTAATAACCTGACCAAGAAATGATTTTTATGTAATACATAGTATCAGATACATAAATGGCTAGATTCTAGCCAGATTGAAATCCTTCTTTGCTATCAATATGTTTTGTTACTTGTATCAGCATATCCTTTGCCCAAATATGGTAACCATGTGGGTAAAATTGGAAGTAGGTAGTCATTAAATGTTATCCTTATATAACATATTAATTAAAATATTTCTGATTTTATAGATACTATGTAGAAATCCTCATGTATCATGATTAAGGACATAAAGTGATTGATAAATGGAATGTTACAAGTATGTATAGGTGGTTCATTAACTCTGAGAGTTTTCAGACTAAATGATTTCTATGGATACTATATAAAAATGCTTTGTAGTAAGTATTGATTTTCATGAAATAATTATATAAAGTTAAACTCTACAAATCTAAATATAATCAAACATATTTAACTTAATTTATGCTGTTTCCCTAATGTATTTTAAAGAACTGAAAGATGAAAAGATATCATTGGTACTTAAGTAGACTCAACTACTTTTATAAGTATTTAAAGTTATTTTTATGTAGTTACTCTCCTAGAAGACATGCCGAGGCTTTTAGTCTGTCAGTACAGCGAAGTACAGCATTACAAATCAAACCATGTGGACATGATCATCAGAGAGCTAGGACTGGCAGATTTCTGTACTCATATGTCCACTTCTTTTCTAGAGAATTCCAAGACTCAGAATTCAGATGACCAAGAGATTCTTGAGGTTTTTTGTTTTGTTTTGTTTTTAATCTAAATTCTTCATTGACTCTTGTATATAATTTGCTATTCCGTATTACATTCTCAGTACCTATTTTTTAGACTCCTTTTTGCCACCAGCTGACAAGTATTTCTGACTTCCATTGGTTGAAATTTCCTTGATTGTAAAATAAAGAGACCTGTGCTATTTATTCTAGACAGTTTATTTCTTTTTTAAAATATATTTTTATTTTGAAATTTGAATTATGTGGTACAATTTCGTATAGGCTGGAATTCTCCCCCAAACTCCCACCCTGTGACAGATTTTCCTCCATTTTACTACATTGGTACAGTCCTTCATAAGGAATCATAATTCTATCATTCTCTTATTGAAGTGTACCCCGAGATTGCTGGTACAATGTCAGACAGTCCAGAATCCCATTGTCTGCACATTGGACAGTTCTTTAAATTCTGTTTTCTAACTGTTACCAGTAAATAACATTTTATTAATTACTTCTTTGGAATTTAAGTATACCAGGCACTTCATGCTCAGTTTCTCATGGAGTTAACTTATAAGGTTTGTTTGAAGCGTTGTAACTTTGTTCTTCCTGTTGCCTGTGCTCAGCTGTGCCAGGAAAATTTGACTCAGCATCAAGAATTAATCCATGTAAATAGTGCTTGGTTCCATATCTCTCAACTCTAATGTCAACCAAGCTTTATCATACTTTATTTAGCAAGCTAGAGAAAGTAACCATTTCCTTTTAGGACTACAGCTCAATGTAACAATTTCTAAACTATTTCCTTTTTCCTATGTTCTTAAAAGAATGCTTGTCAAATTATGTAACTTAAAATGTTCATTGAATTTTTTTTCACAAATTCTTTACCAATACAGTTTGCTTTATGTTCTTTCTCTTCTCATAAACCAGATGAAGTTAGGAACTCAGTCATTTTGATTGCCTCCAAGCAGTTCATACATTTTAGTGGCAGATGAGGAAATCACAAAAGAAGGGCAGCCATATTTTTTGTATCTTTCTTTATAGAATATGAAATTTTCATTCTGCAGTGTTAGTGTTTGTTCTAAGTTCCATGTAGGTAAGATCTTTTATCTTTTTTTTTTTTTGAGATTTATTTTATTTTTATTGCAAACTCAGATATACAGAGAGGAATAGACAGAGAAAAAGATCTTCCCTCCACTGATTCATTCCCTAGGTAGCCACAATGGCTGGAGCTGAGCTAATCCAGAGGCAGGAGCCAGGAGTCTCTTTGCAGTCTCCCACACGGGTGCAGGTCCCAAGGTTTTTTGCTGTCCTCTACTACTGTCCCAGGGCACAAGCAGGGAGCTGGATGGGAAGTGGGATGGCTGGGATTAGAACCGGCGCCCATATGAGATTCCCGTCTGTGCAAGGCGAGAACTTTAGCTGTTAGACAACCCCGCTGGGACCTATTTTATCTTTTAATTGGCTGGTACTGTACTGAAGGAATGAAGACACTGAATATGTGGGCTAATTGTCTACAGAGAAGTGGTTTGTTTTCCAGGAGGAAGATTTATGCCCACTTACTTCAGGCTTAGTAGGTATGGGAAAACACCCTGTTTCAGACTTCTAGTATTTATTTTCCTTAGTAGGAAAAAAGCTGACAAAATAAAGAGTAACAAAAAGCATTTTTAGATTTCCTGGGAACAGAGGGAATAATTAATTGTACACCAGCAATAATACATGTTTTAGAAAATCATGTGATTGGATTTTTTTCTTTTTTGAAGTTCATTATATTTGTGCATGCAAATTTTAAATATTAATGGAAGAGTTTTTTGGTGGGGTTTTTTTTTTGGTGTTTTAAAAATATAGAAGTTGAGTTCTATATTTTAGGAATCATTCTGAGACAACAGTTTGAATTAGCAAAACTAGAATGTAAAATAACATTTTCTCAGCTTTTCAAACCAAGTTCTTACAGAATCTTGATTCTTAATTTTTTTGGCTTGTTTTTAATAGATAAAACAAAACCTATGAGTTCAGTGACTAATGCCAACACTTCTGGTACACAAGCAGCTCCTATAGCTGTTACAGCACCTGCTGTGTCATCAGGTCAGGCTACACCTACGTCACCTATTAAAAAGGTAAGATAAGTTTGTGTTTGCCAGAAATATACATATTCTATTCAAGTATCATTTGGACTAACTCACTAAAGTTTTTATAGTTATATATAAAATTATATACTTATGTTTTTAATGTTGCTGAGCTTTCCTCTCAACCATGTTAAGTTAATAGTGCATATATATATATATTTGGTGGGGGGTGTATTATGGTTGATAGGTAACAAATACTAGAGTTGATGTTTTAAAATGAATACCAGAAGGAGGGGAGGCACTTGACCTAGCACTTAAGACGTTGGAACACCCAAACCTCATATTGAATGCCTGTTCATTCCCAATCCACCATGCCTGCTGGTAACCCCCTGGGACAAAGCAGATGATGTTCCCCACAGAGGGTGTCTGGAACTCCTTTTCACTCTTTGTCTATCTCTGTCTGTCTCTCAAATAAAATAAAGTGTGGGTGTTGTAGCACCACAGATTAAGCCACAGCTTGAGAAATCCACATCCTATTTGACTGCCAGGTTCAAGTCTTGGCTCTTCTATTTCTGATCCAGCTTCTTGCTAATGTGTGTATCCTACGAGAAAACAACAAAGGTTCCTTACAACCTACATAGGAGACCTAGGTAGAATCCTAGGCTCCTGGTTTGGGCCTGCCCGGCTGTGGCTATTGCAGGCACTTAGGGAGTAGTAACCAGAGCTCACAAGAATCTCCCTCTCCCTCTCCTTCTCTCCATTGCTTTGGTTTCAAATAAATTTTTTTAATATGACACAATGATCATTTTTGCATAATACTAAGACCAGTGATCATGAATTTTTTCTATTTCTAATAGAAAAAGAATTATTAAAATAATTCATGTATTGAGCCAGAGTTGGTCAAATGGATAAATCTGCCATCTACAATGCCAGCAACCCATTTGTGGGCACCAATTTGTATCCTTGCTGTTCTACGACTTGTTTTATTTTGTTTTTAAAGATTTATTTTATCTTATTGGAAAGGCAGATTTACAGAGGGAAGGAGAGACAGAGAGAAAGATCTTCACTGGTTCACTCCACAAGAAGCTTCAACAGCCAGAGCTTCCTCTGGGTTTCCCACACGTGGGTGCAGAGTCCCAAGGCTTTGGGCCATCCTCTATTATTTTTTAAAGAACTTTTTACAGGGCCCCACGGCGTGGCCTAGCAGCTAAAGTCCTCGCCTTGTATGCGCCAGGATCCCATATGGGCGCTGGTTCGTGTCTCGGCAGCTCCACTTCCCATCTAGCTCCCTGCTTGTGGCCTGGGAAAGCAGTCGAGGGTGGCCCAATGCTTTGGGACCCTGCACCTGCGTGGGAGACCTGGAACAGGTTCCTGGTTCCCAGCTTCGGATGGGCACAGCAGTGGCCGTTGCGCTCATTTAGGGAGTGAATCATCGGACAGAAGATCTTCCTCTCTGTCTCTCCTCCTCTCTGTATATCTGACTTTGTAATAAAAATAAATAAATCTTTAAAAAAAAAAGAACTTTTTATGTTTATTTGAAATGTGGAGTAACAGAATGAAAGACAGAGATAAACATCCACTGGTTCACTCCCCAAATGGCCACAACAGCCAGGTCTTAGCCTGTCCAACGCCAGCAACCTAGAGCGTTGAGCTTCATCTGGATCTCCTAAGTACTTGGACCATCTTTTACTGCTTTCCTAAGGCTTACGCTCAGGGAACTGGATCAGAAGTGGAGCGTCCAAGACATTGCCCATATGGGGTCATAGCCCATATGGGGTGCTGGGATTATAGGGAGCATCTTAACTCACTACGCCACAGCATCCTGTACTGCTTCATTTTTGATCCAGCTCCCTGCTAATGGAAAAGCAGTGAAAGATGGCCCAAATGTTTGGGCTCCTGCCACACATATGGAAAACAATTGAAGCTCAAATCTCAAGTTACAGAAAATGAAAGACAATGACAGAATTCTTCCATCTGCTGATTCATCCCCCAGATAACCAGGATAGTCAACTCCAGGCAGACTGAAGCCAGGTGCCGAGAGGTTAATCCAGGTCTCCCACATGAGTGACAAAGGCCCAAACATTTGGGCTGTCTTTTGTTTTCCCAGGCTCATTAGCATGTAGCTTGATTGGAAGAGGAGCAACTGGAACACCATATCAGATGCTGACTTTTCAGCCAGCTGCCTTACTCATTATGCCAGTCCCTCTAATGAAGTTTTATTTTGAGAAAAGTCAAGTTTTCTTCTATCTGAATTAAGTAGAAATGTGTGTTGATAATTTCATAAACAGGTTAGGCACAAAACATAATTTTAAAAAGCAATGAGAAAACTGTAATCTAGATTTTTAAACCTGTAATACAGAACACTGGGGATGCACCCATTGTCTGCTGGTAACAGGATGATATTTGAGGTTAGATGAACTAGAAATCCACTGCTGACTGCACCTGTTGGTGACTACCTTAAACAGGTTGCTGTCTTCCTGTGTGTCATAAAACAGAATAAAGTTATAGTAACAAAGGGAATAGGGTAAGATTTGGTTGTCAGAGAAGGGCCTGTCTAGTGATTAATTATGCTCCAAAACCAGTTTAAGTTCTTCTTCTCTGTCTCTTCTTCATCCTTGTCAGCTGCTTTATCCAGGAGCATATTTTTCAGTTGGTGTGTTGAGCTTTTAAATGCCTTTCTTTTTCCTTGTTGCTACAAAACATGTCTTTTACTCAAATTAAAGGTTAAGGATTTTCTTTCTTTAACCTAATGGTCTTTTCTTAAGGGTTCCTCCACACCAATTGTTATGTAGCTGCGTCTGACTATTATGTTTCTTTCAGAGGTGAGATGGTCAACATCTGCTGCATAACCTTCCAAATATCTGCAGCCACCTGACCAATGAGAGCCAGGAATTAAATCCAGGCCTCCTACCTGGATGACAGGGCCCGCTGCCTGAGTGGCACATTAACAAGAAGCTGATAGTGCAGAAAACTGGCACTATAAGTTGATATAGGATGCAAGTGTCCCAGCTGGTGACTCAAATGCTGTGCCAAATGCCTGCTGTTCACAAATAACACTTCTTCCTAAAAACTATGAGATTGATTACAGTTAGAACACAACAACTCTACATGTCCGTTTGTGTCTCCTGAATACAGAGGCACTATCTTCTATTCGCTGAATAAATTAGTCACGCTTAGGAATTTTAACTTCAGTGCAGTACTGCCATGTATATAAACTGACACACGTGTTCAGATTTTCCCATTAATCCTTACAGTATTATCTTTTCTCTGTGTGTGTATTTGTTTTTCAAATCAAAATTCTTCCCAGGAAGTACACTTTGTGTTTAGTTGTCATGTCTCTGACCTTGGACTTGTTTTATTTCTTCTCTGACATTATTTGGTTGGCATGTGTTTGAAGACTGATTTTTAAATCCCCTATGTGTTTCTACTGTGTTGAAAGTTTCTAATCTTTGAACTAGGTAACCAGGAGATCGATATTTTTGTCTTACTAGTGAATTTAAAAAAATATGGACTGTTAGTAATAGTCCTCTAAAACTCTTTAAAAGGAACACAACAAATCCTTAGTGGCAAAATTATATGGGTTTTCCTGGCGTATTGTTTGAGTATACAGAAATTACTTAAAGGAGTTAACCTTCCTTGCTATGTTTTGCAAATGACATTTTCTTAGATTCATTGGAACTTGTGTTTATATGATCATAATTACTTATGCTTTGATATGAAATTCTTTAAAAAAAACTTAACAGGATTTTTGAAGAGTTGCTGGCTATAATTAGTGTCACCATCTGCTTTAACCAGAAGTCCCCTAGGAACTTCCTTAGTGACTTGCTAAATTTGTACCTCTGTATTTAGGTATGAAGTCATGATGTTGTAAAGATTTTAAATTTATGTAATGTATGGAGGAGTTTAATAATTGTAAAAAAAGAAAAAAACTATAGTATTCAGTGGTAGTTATCTTTCTTATCAACTTTAATGAACCAATTATATTTTTAAGCTTTTCCAAGATTTCACGTGTAACATTAGAAGTCTTACTGATACAAATTGTATTCAATAAATTGGTATTTGTAATTATATATTACATGAATTGGCAGTTAGAGTTCTGTCTAATTTTAGGTTCCAGAGCTGTTGTGCTTCCACATTTATACAAAGTTATTTTAAGTTCTCCAACTTCCTCCACTATTTTGTATTTGTATAAACTATTTGTATTTATGTGTATTAATGCCTTTTGGCACTAAATAGGAATAGGTCCCTAAAAATGAAGCAGAAACTAAAGGAAAATATAGATATGTTTACCTTAATGATTTTTCCTTAAGTACACAATTTTTCTGCTAAAATTAAAGAAATATTTCTGTAGTAATAAGGTCAGGGTCATGATTTACAAAAATTTTAGCATATAGAAACCATCCATCTGATTTTGTGCCTTAAATTATCAGCTGACAAGTTTATATAACTTTAACTAAGTAGTCTATCACCTATTTTATATGTATAAGAATTTCAGTAAAGTTTAAGCTGTTTTCTTTGCTGAATCTTAAAATTTCAGAATTTTCTTAGAATAAACTATTTTGGTTAATTGAATCCAAATTTCTCAGAATAAACTATTTTGTTAATTGAATCAATTTTCTTGAAGGTAGATAAGAGAAATAATGTGACCAGTATAGATGATATTTCTAAGAAAGTGAATTAATTTTTCAGTTTGATTCATTTGCATGTTCTGTAAAAACAAAATAAGCCAGGAAAAATTATCTAAAATTATGGAATATATTCATTTCTAAGGTAACACCTTTATAATTATTTTAGTAGGTTATAGAAAGTCATGGAAGATATCTGAACAGTGCCAGGAGAGAATTATTGTTTATGGAATAATATTCTGGCAGCTTTGCAGGGGTATCTGCGAAGATGAGAGGTTGATTGAGAAGATGTTTCTAAGAAGCTCACTGGCATTGCCTAGAGTAGTGTGAATGTTAAACTAGGAGAGTGACCCTAGGCTTATAACACAGATGAGGATCTTGGGAAACTTGAGACCTAATTTGCATTTAGAGGCAGATAACAGAAAGTATGTGTATCATGATTGTAAAACTCAAACATAGGGATTGAAGAGGTTCACAAGCTGGGAACAGGGGAAGAAATGGTTTGGAAGTGTTCAATTCCAGGCTTGATGTGTCAGTTTCCAATTACAGTTCTAGATAACTTGAAATTTAGGAGTCAGACTGAACTGGAAAATGGCAAATTTAAGAATTGGCAGAATATAGTTAGTGTGTAACTTGGGAAAGCAGAAAAGAGCATATTTCCTACCTTTAGGAGATGAAAGCAGGAAAAGATGGAGGAAAGAAGAGTTAACTTGGACACGTTTGTTACAGGAGGTTGTTAATGACAACAACAAAACCGAAGGAAGCAGAAAGTCAATGTCACTGAGAAGGTGCAAAGTGTTTAAGAAAGGGTTATGTTCAAGATAAAACTGAAAGGTGCTTTTGAATATTATAAACCAGTATTTAAATCCAAAGTCATGTTAAGGAGAGTGAAAATGTAGAAGGTTACAATACAAAGATGCACATTTCAAAAGTAATAGTATTGCCTCCATTTTCTCATCTTTACAATTAGAGAAATAATACTTTCAATGGTTTAAGGTTTAAATGTAAAAACCCCATTAAAGTACTTAGCTTATTACAAGACCCTAGTAAAATTTTGTTAAATGTCAGCCTGTTACGATTTTCAGTAAATGTTTTCTGCTGTCTGTCATGGAGGAAAAAAACATCCCAGATATCGTTGGGGACAGTCAGGAAGGTAGCATAGACCAGAGACTGCAAGCCGCTGGCTGGTGAGCCAGACTTGGCCCACTGCCCGTTTCTGTGACAGATACTCAAATGTTATTGTCCCTGTGTGAGATTTTATTGAAACATAGTCACATGCTCATTGATTGAGTATAACTTATGATCTACCAAATCTAAAATTTGCTGTCACATCCTTTTCACCGAGAAGTCAGTAATGTTTGTCTCAATACCTATCATATTGCAGAGTATCCTGCAGATTCCCTAACCTCCTTGATCAGCAGAACCTGTATTTTTTAGTTTTGTTTTTCAATGCCATCTGATTTAAAAAAAAAAAAAAGCCTGTTTCATTTACTAAGTAGATGAAGTAAATGAATATTGACAGTTTATATATTGTTCAAGAGATGCCAGTGTGCTCATCTCAAAACTGTAAACAATCCTGCAGAACTCTTCTGATTTTGTTGTATCACACTGGAGTATTGAGTTCACATTTCAACAACTGTAATGATAGAAGTTAATTATTGAAAGAATTAGGAAAATCTTGGAGAAGTTTTGTCTATGAAATTTTCCTCTAGCTTTATTGCAAACTTTGACAATCAATATGGAAGAAAGCACGTTTTAAAAATGACCTGTGGTTTTATGCCTGTAACAGTTAATTAGTTGCAGTATTTGCCATCTATATTTAACTGTGTTTAGATATTTAACTTCCGGAAATGGGACTAAGGAAATAAGCTGGTTAAAGATAATAGCTGTTGCATTTTTAGCAATGTTAGAAATCCTTAGACATGGCAAAAAATATTTGTACCCCAAAATAGTTTTTTATAGGAATATTTAAATTAGTATTGGGTGGAAAATCGTATAGCAGATTTGAACTTGTGGTATTCAAAATGTTATACTAAGTAGTAAAGTTAGAAAAATGCAAGCTATTAGTTTCTGATGGATTATGTTCAGTTTTACCAAAGTATATAAGTGGATAAAAACAAAATTCAGATATATTAATTTGTTCACTCATATGCTATGTAATAATATCTACTCTGTACTTTTAACTGCTTTAAGATTTTCATTATTACATTCTTCAGATTATTGTGTGCTAAAACTAAAACTTGCTCCCAGTGACGTGTGTAGGAGATTACCCAATTACTGAGCTTTGATTTATTATAAAATATTTTGTAAGAATAGTATTTTTTTGCTCTTAACTTCCATTTTCTGTTTTCACACTTTCCATCTTTATCTCTTTACTGTCTTATTTTAATTGGCTTTAGTCTGATTTCATTGCTCCTCTCATGCCTGTGGTGGAATCAGTAGATCCTGCATCATGGAGGCAGGGCTTGCGCAAAACTGGCATTGTGCTTGTGCCCAATAAGGGTGAAACATCTATGGTGAGGCGTTTCTGTCTGCAAGAACTTACACTAGGCTACAACATAACAAGTTTAATATGAATATTGGTTCCAAAGCTGCATGACTTTAGAAGTCCTTATGGTGTGCTTATTTTGTTTCTGTATCTGCATCATTGTTTTTGTGTGTGATAGAAATAGTGTGTAGTGCATTTTCTTCAGCCTAACCTTTGGAAAGGTAGTCTTTTCTTTTTTCAATTTTATATCTTTACATTTTTTCACTAAGACATTAACCTACTTAGTAAAAGTGCATTCTTCTGAAAGTATTAACTATAATTCTAGGTATTATTTATAAATTTTGTGTTTCTAAATCAAAAGTTGATCAGATTTAGTAATTTTTTTCTCTTACTTAAAAAATAAAATAAAAACAGTTTCCAACCTCGGCTACAAAAATTTCTCCCAAAGAAGAAGAGAGAAAAGACGAGTCTCCTGCATCTTGGCGGTTAGGACTTAGAAAGACTGGCAGTTACGGCGCTCTTGCCGAAATCACAGCGTCGAAAGAGGCTCAGAAGGAAAAAGACACTGCAGGTGTTATGCGCTCAGCTTCCAGTCCCAGACTTTCCTCTTCTTTGGATAATAAAGAAAAGGTAAACTGTTTCACAATCCATCTGATTACTATACAAGCTTTAATCACTTCTTTTCCCAGAAACAGCAAATCTGCTAGATTTTGTAGTAAATATCTTGAGGTATAGTAATATCAGTTCACCTGATTCAGTGAGTTGCATAATGCAAACAAAACTATTTCATACAAGTATTTATGTGGAAATATAAAATACTGGGAAGATAAGATACATTTACCCAAGACATAAATTTTTTTTGTCCTACTTGAGAATTTATGATAGTCAAGGTTTATAATGATTCAGTAAATTTCTGAAGTTTAGTGGCATATTTTGTCATATGAAGATAGTCATATATTATATTCATCCAGTTTCTACAATTTGATTTACACACCGTTTCATCTGATATTTAACAAACAAGGTTGTCTTTATGAATGCTCTATAAAACTGTATTTTGAGAGGTGGCGTTGGTTTTGCTTTAAGTTGCACATGCCAGAGTTCATTCAATGGTATTTTATGTATATATTTTTAAAATATTTACTTATTTTTATTAGAAAAGCAGATTTACAGAGAGAAAGGAAGAGAGATGGAGAGAAAGATTTTCCACCTGTGGTCTTACTTCCTGAATGGCTGCAACAGTCACTGCTGATCCAGTCCAAAGGCAGGAGCCTGGTGCTTCCTCCAGGTTTCCCAGGCAGATACGGGGTCCTAAGGCTTTGGACCATCCTCTCTACTGCTTTCCCAAAGCCACATCAGAGTGCTGGATCAAAAGTGAAATGGCTGGACACAAACTGGTGCCCATATAGAATTCTGGCACTTGCAGCTTGAGGATTAGCCAATTGAGCCATCACACTACCCTCCCCATTTAAGATTTTTTTTAAGGTGTATTTTTACAGAAAAAGAAAATTTGTTTATTTTTATGTAAAAAGAAGATTGACAGAAGGGGAGACAGAAAGACAAAGATCTTCCATCCACTGGTTCATTCTCCAATGGCCGCAGCTGCTAGTGCTGAGATGATCCAAAGCCAGGAGATTCTTCCAGGTCTCCCAAGTAGGTGTAGGAACCAAAGGACTTAGACAACCCTCTGTTGCTCTCCCAGGCTATAAGCAAGGAGCTGGATCAGAAGCAGAGCAGTCTAGACCCAAACTGGTAGCTATTTGGCATGCTAGTAGTACAGACAGAGGATTAGCCAGTTATGCCACCATCCTGGCCCCTGAATTATTTCTTTGGTCCATCATCTTTGTGCTTGAGTATGTATATGAATACACATATGTTTATATGTATATGTTTTTATATTTTATTTCTGTACTTAGAAATGTTTGTATCAGAAATCTAAAGATGGAAGTACTTGTCTACTAATTTTGATTTATTTTTCCTTTTTAAAAATAAATGTATTATCTATTTGATTTCAAAGTGTTTTGTGCTAATAAATCAAGACTGTCAGAGTATCATTGTCACTGCACACTCAAGTATATTTAGATAAGTAGAATTTAATTTTTGTTTTGAATAGTGCAGAGATTATCAAGAGTTTAAGTAGGTTTATTACATAAAAGATTGGGACTTCTCAATGACCTATATTTGAGACATATTTCTCTGAGAGAAATAAGGATATTTTAGCTTATTACTTTAGTCTGTTAAAAAGGTTTCACAAATAGTCATGAAGATTGAAGCAATTTTTCCTTGTTTCTTACTTTAGAATTTTAACTAAATCTAGACTTAATATGAAAGAAAAAATTTCATTTAGACCTACTAACTAGTATTTATACAGTAAGACAGATGGTATAAAGTGTTTTGTAGTGACTGTTAGTAATACATTGTTGATTATCTTTCTTAATACTTTTAATCAGCACACAAATTTTTAACGTATTTTTCCCTCTGTTGTACAGGAGAAAGATGCTAAAGGAACTAGACTTGCATATGTTGCACCCACAATACCAAGACGCCTGGCCAGTACATCTGACATTGAAGAAAAGGAAAATAGGTGACTTCATTATTAATTGCTTTATGAACCCACTAAAAATCTTTAATGTATAGCATCAGAATTAATACAAAAGCATTTTTATAATTATGTGTGATATGGATTGCAGCAAGAGATGCAGAATATTTCTGATAGAACACCAAGCACATGGTCCTGAGGAGGTACAGGCTTAGTATATTCATAACGTAGCCTATGTGGTATTATGGCTAGATCAACTGGGAAAGTGGTAGGAAATGGGAGCACAAACCTAGTAAAAGCATTTTTTAAATATTTTGAATGCTTAGAAAAGGGAGCAAAAATAAGGAAGAAAGGCCCTTAATCAATGCCAATGTTTTCATTTGTTTCTTCCTATTTTCTCAGGACATAGATTTTAAGGAGTTTTTAATATAACTGTGATCATATTATAATATCCCATTTTGTATCTTATTTTTTCTCTGCTAACATCAGTATTTTCCATAAGCATTGCTGTTCATCAGCACATAACATACCATGGAGTAGATCTGTGGGAGTCACAGTAATCGTCTCTCCTCTTCCTGCAATTGTGTGGTATTTTGTAGTTACATAATATCTTGATTTTCTTGTATTTAGAATTATTTCCTAGGAATGATCTTAGAATTAATACTCCAATGTCTTTTCTCATGACCTTTTTTTTTTGCACTAGAGAGCTTTCTTAACCCCATCTTAAAATTATAAACCAGGATCTGAATGTTATTCTTTTTGCAGAGATTCCTCAAGTTTGCGAACTAGTAGTTCTTACACAAGAAGAAAATGGGATGATGACCTTAAAAAAAATAGCTCAATTAATGAAGGATCAACTTATCATAAAAGGTAATACTACACTTTCTGAGTGGCTTTAATATGTCCTTTTATAAACATAGACAATTTTGAGCTCTTAATTTAAAATTGCAGATATTTGCTTTTATTCAATATATATTGTTTAAAATTTGACTTAAAGACATTATTTACCCTTTCTTAGGATTTTAGGTTACATATTTAATTAAATTTGATTTTGAAGTATCTCAGATTATAACTTTTTTAGAGGAATTAACATTAACTGGAGCAGCTGAAATAAGCCAAGGTGTTAGTTGATGTAGTTCTGATCTGGAAAGTGTCTGCTTCTAGAGCTGAAAGCTATGACAATGCCTCCTGCTAGAACGTTTGTATTATCCCACTGGAGAGGGCATGCACACTGTAAATTTTTTTTCTATTAAAAGCAACCCAAAAGAAGAGTAAAATACAAACATGCTTAATATGTTCAAAAGGCATTCATAAGGATCTGACACACTGCTGAGACAGTTGTCTTCAAAAATGCAACCGTCTTATCTTCCCTGGATAAAACTAAATAGAGTTTATCTCAGGCCTAACTTGGCATGACCATATGATCTGAAATATTTCAGAAATATGAAATGTCAAATCAGCTCATCTTTGGGTCTTGTTGAGTGCTTTGGGAGGAGACAGTAAATTTATACACTGCCAATATGGTGAAATCATTCAAACTCTAGCAAGTTGTAGATGCAACTCTTGGTGCTGGAGCTGGTGGTGTATTTAGGAACACAGTTTTTTAGGATTTCCTTAGCCTTGTGAATTGATATAATGTGTAGACATTAACTATAGACTATACATACAAACACATCCTATATAGATATGACTCTTTCCTTTAGTTGCTCCTTTGGTAGAAGACAAGATGATTTGATTAGTTCTAGTGTTCCAAGCACCACATCAACACCAACAGTTACCTCTGCAGCTGGGCTTCAGAAAAGCCTGCTTTCCAGCACAAGCACTACTACAAAGATTACAACGGGTTCTTCCTCAGCAGGCACACAAAGCAGGTAAGTCACAGATACATTTGTGTTTAGGTCTATTGTGTGCTTATGTATGTGCATGCATTTTTGTTTAGAAGATCATGGGGCTCTGGATTTTTTCCTTTACTTTGTTAAAATTATTCCAAACAAAAATTATTTCCCAAAAGGAAATTATGCATGTTTGGGGAAAATTTAAATTATTGAATCATGAGCTTTCCTTGAATCAGACTGCTTAAAACGTAAATTCTTTTTGACAACAACTTTGGGTGAGTTTTTTGGTTCATAGATGAAAGATGTCTCACCTTGATTTCTAAAAAAAAAAAAAAAAGAAAAAAAAATCCATCCCTGTAGTCATGTTTTAAGCTGCTAGAAAGTGCTTTCATTGTTTAGCTGTTTTCCTTTTCTCTTTTTGTGTTGCTGCTTGTGATGCTATAGTACCTCAAATCGTTTGTGGGCTGAGGATAGTACTGAAAAAGAAAAGGACAGTGTTCCCACGGCAGTGACCATTCCTGTTGCTCCAACTGTTGTAAATGCTGCAGCTTCCACCACAACCCTGACCACAACTACTGCTGGCACTGTCTCCACATCAGAGGTCAGGGAGAGACGCAGGTGTGTAAAGGTCCTAACGCTACTGCTCATTTATCTGGCACAGTGATAAAATTTGGTTTTGTGTTACTCTTGAGAAATTGGTTACCTTATCTCAAGTAGGCTAATAATAAATGAAATATAATGTGTCAACTGAAAAACATGTAAATTCATGTAATTATGATTTTTTAGTGCTTAGGACTGGTAAATCATCTCTTGCAAAGTTGAGATTTTATTTGAAACAACAAATCAGAGAGTTATCTTTCCTTGCCATTTTTTTTCTTATTTCAAAACTTTTGCGTGTGTATGATGAAGATCAGACACACACAGTCACACTGATGGGAATTAAATGCAATAAGTTTATCATTTCTGATAGCTTGTCTCTATGCTGGAGAAATTTGACAGTTTTAAGCTGTTTTCTTGTGATTTTTTAAAATTATATCTAAAGAAAACATTTGTGAGGAAAGGCCTCTGTGTGTATATGTAAAAGGTGTTGGATACATTATGTTAGTTTTAATTCTGGAAATGCTGAAAGCACTCACTAAGTGAATAACGAGTATGTGAATTGATTTTGTGTATTTAGGAGCATTCCCCCAGTCTTCCTCCTGCTGCCTGTTGGTTTGGAATTACAGATGTGGAAAGGTGCATGCACATTATCTTTAGTGATAGCCTTCGTTCACCAGAGGAAACATACCCAGAGATACGGCATTGCTGTCCACTTTCTCATAATCTATTACTGACATGAGATTGTGGGAGAATCAGGCCAGTGCTTTCTGCTCTACCCTTCAGAGTGCCTGATTTTGGATTTTCTTTTTTCCTCATGAGAAAAGAAAAATTTGGAGAGCTGTGTGTACTTGGGAAGTGAAATTAAGTATTTGGCTACATTTTCCTTAATACACTTGCCAATTTACCTTTGTTTTATTTTGGTCACATAGTATTGACTTAATCCCCAGGAAAGTGCTGTGTCTTGTTGCAGTAATGGCCTTACAGTAATACTTATGCCTAAATATAATGAAAAATAACAAATTTGTTTTCTATCCTCTTTTGACAGTGTATTTAGGATTCATTTCTGTCAGGATGAAATTTAGTGTTAGTTCTATAACAACACTGCAATTGGCTAGCATTTTATGATATGAATGCTAGTATAGACCATACATACATAATTTATTCATTCATTCTTTCTATAAACTTAAGCCATATGTTTTTCTATATATTTAGTTGTTTTTGTGGTGCTTTCAGTAAAACCATACAGCCTGCAGAAATTAGAGGATCTATTGCATCCATCATCAGATCTACCTTACCAAAATAAATTAGAGGGCTTTGCTATTTCTTTTTATAGTGTGACTGGTGAAGATGTTGGGG
The DNA here is from genome assembly GCF_017591425.1 of Ochotona curzoniae. Lineage (NCBI taxonomy): Eukaryota > Metazoa > Chordata > Mammalia > Lagomorpha > Ochotonidae > Ochotona > Ochotona curzoniae. The sequence continues at coordinate 21,156,844 of NW_024464920.1, forward strand.
GGAAAAAAAAATAATCAGGAGTTCTTTGTTTTCTTTCTCCTTGCTCTAACTTGATCCTTAAAATTATAATTCCCTCTGGGTGAACATTTTGTCTGTAAAATGAAATTGTGATTTATGTATTTTTAATTTCTAGAAAGAATCCTTTCCATGCTGTACTGTTAAAAATTTCTCCAGCAACAGCTAAAGATCAAAGAATTTTTTCCCACATTCATCATTTTTTGAGATCAGATTATTATTTTTAACCACAGATTTGTTTTTTTATTCTTTTGGAAAGAAAGAGTTAAATTTCAGTCCTTAGAATTAGTCCTAATTTTAATGTAGGGCATTAAAAATTGAAAATTAAATGTTTGGGTATATTATTAGGACAAATCAGATTCTAATAGCATAAGCAAACAAAATGTCTGACCTTTTTCTGGTCTATATTATAGAGATTTTGTTTGTCTTACCTTGTTTCAATGATGTTTGCAATAATATGTTTGTGTTTTGTTCCATGTGGAATAATTGTGTGTAATTTTGAATATATTGTTGGCCTTTTCTGTTTGTCTTTTAATTAAAGTTCGTCAATGATTTTCATATATATATGGTTAAAATTTTGCCTAGGAATTGTATATATGATGAATTGAGAATATGTTATGACTGAAAAAGATAAATCAACACATAACAGTGGGAACCCTAAATTATGCATTTTTGAGTATTATATAAAGTTACGGTGCACACCATTACTATTATATTTTATGGTGTTCTGGAAACTGTGTGTGTTTGTCAGGACTGTATAATGACTTCATGTCTGTTAGCAAGGTTTATAAGAATGAATGTTTGCTTGGAAGTAGAAAGATGCAGCTAGCTTTTTTTTTTTTTTTTTTTTTTAAAGATTTATTTTTATTATTTTTTTATTGGAAAGGCGGATATACAGAGAGGAGAGACAGAGAGGAAGATCTTCCGTCTGATGATTCACTCCCCAAGTGAGCGCAACGGGTCGATACTATGCCGATCCGAAGCCAGGAGCCTCTTCCGGGTCTCCCACGCAGGTGCAGGTTCCCAAGGCTTTGGGCCGTCCTCGACTGCTTTCCCAGGCCACAGGCAGGGAGCTGGAAGGGAAGTGGGGCTGCCGGGATTAGAACCGGCGCCCATATGGGATCCCGGGCGTGCAAGGCGAGGACCTTTAACCACTTGCGCCACCGCGCCGGGCCCGATGCAGCTAGCTTTTAATAGGTGCAGCAAATGAAAGCAAATTGTTTTACAGTTTAGGAATTCATAATTCCTGCTGCTTTCAGACTACAAAACAATACCTTTCAAATAACTTCATGTCTCGTGGACCTGTTGCCTTGGTATAACTTCTCTATTCTCCCATTTTCCTGGACTCAGGCACCTCCCATTTGCCCATTTATGTTCCCTCTTGACCATAAAAAAAAAAAACTGAATATGAAATAACAAGGGTTGGTATTCAGTTTTTAAAAACGTGATTATTTCACTAAAGCATAACTATTCTAAATAAACATGAATATTTGAGACAATAAATATTAGTGAAATAATTACAAAATAATTTCACGTGTTGGAAAAATTCTTAATTAAAAAATGACAACCTGTTGGGTTACTAAGAAAACAGTGAACACTATCAGGCTAAGTGATAAATTATATATCCAGTGTAGATCTAAGAAATATATACAGTGATTAAGACATAATGGATTTGACCTGATGTTTTGCCATATTTTTGATTATCAACTTTTTGGGATTAAAAACACATAAAATATATAATTTTGTCTTATCTGCATCCCATTTTTAGAAGCCTGTGCTAGAGAGACACCCAATGGGAGGTGAAAGGAATTGAGTATTAGATGATAACTCAAATATAGAAAATATGTTGTGTATTACAAATTAATAGATTAGATTATTATCATAATGTGGCACCAGTTAAAATTAATAGATTTTACAATTCTTCAGCTAGTAACTTTTATCTTCCTAACAAGAATATATTAATCCTGATCTAATAATAGATTACTAACTATTATGACAAAATTTACCTATACTGTGAAGGAATATAGGCTCATGGTAAGATTTATGATGGCTGATTAGATCCATTGCCAAAAGAGTAGTAAGGGTAAAGTGGCAATGCAGATTTTTTTCCTCAGCTAAATAAATATGAAAAATGTAGCCATAGAGAATAGGTTCCACTCTCAGGACAATTCATGAAATGCTCACGTGATTCATATATCCATCTGGCCTGTTTAGCCAGGTTATCTGTTACATGGAGGTTTCATTTCTTCATTTTTTTTTCTTCTGCTCATTTGGTAAGAGTCTAAAAAGCTATAAATTGGATAGGGTTAATAACATAAATAAGAGTTGAATACAGAATAAAAGAAAATAGCCATGGAACCATATTTTCCAGTCTGATGTTCCTGGAAGTATTTCCCACATTTGTTGGATGTGTCACACAAAGATGGAAGGGGAGGAAAGAATGAAGGAATGAAAGGGAGGGGAGGAAAAAAGGAAGGGTGAGTGACTTGCAATGATCTTGAAAAATACTGATTTTTAAAAAGTTGAAGAAGTTACTTTCCCAGAAAATCTTAGATGCTTTGATACATCATTTTTCTAGAGAAAGAGACTATATATCATTCTACAGATTTGCATATTTTCATTTAAAAAAGGTCCTTTTATTCAATAATGCTTATTTAACTTTAACAAGATGGCTTGTTATTTTCTTCCTTTTAAATCTGCTTCAGAAAACTTAACCACAATCATAAAAACAGGAATTCTTTTATATGAAAAAATAATAATCTCTGAAAATTCAGAACATGCTATAAATACAATGAAAATTATAAAACAGTAGGAAAGAGTGAACTGTCAAGCCCAATATACCATCCCAAGGAACGGAAGAGCTGTTTCTCCTAATTATATTCACTTGGATGTTTTTTAAAAAGTGTTTTAGTTGATAAACGTGGATTAGTACCAGCATTTTAGTAGAAACCTAATTTGCTAAGATAGATTACTAAAAACAAAATAGTTTTATTACAAAAGATACCTTGTCAATGAGATATAGTATTTCTTAAAAGCAAAAATATAAAACCTTTCAATATCTACTAACATTGAAGTAAAAAAATGATAGAGAACATATAGGCAAAAAGAAAAAGTAGTTATTAAAACGAAATAGTAACAGAAGTTATTCAGTCAGATAGAAGAAGCAAGTAGTATTTCTTAAAAACCAAAGCACGCATTATAGGAAATGCATTATTAGTTGATCTTATCATTGTACAAATAGCGTAGTGCGTACTTCTAGAAACTAAGATATCTATGAAGTCTCTAGGCCTTACAGTCCTATGGGATCACTAGTAGTGGATGTGATCTGCTATTGACGAAAAGAGCATTATGTGGCATATGACTGTACTCCAAAACTAGAAGGACCAGGTTGCATTATTCAGTTTCAGTGAGAAGATCATTTCTTTTCCTTTTTTTTTCCTCTTAATACTTATTATTATTTTTAGTAATTTGAAAGGTAGAGTGGTAGAGAGAAGGAGAGCCAGTCAGAGATCCACTGGTTTTACTGCCCGAATGCCCACAACTGACCTACAGACTTGGGCCATCAACTGCTACCTTTTTGGTACATTAGCAGAAACCTGGCTAGGAAGTGGGAAAGTGGGAATTTTAGCTGACACTCCGGTGTGGGGTACAGGAATCCCAAGTGGCAACTTAACCGATTGTGCCATAATGCCAGCCCCTGGTTATCATTTGTTGAAAACTTTTTCTTCAAATCTGTTAAAATAATAACCTTTGTATATTTTATTCACATTAATATATATATCCAAAGGTATTTTATCTCAAGCTAATGATTTGTATCCATTACTGTAGATCATACCTCACTCCTGTTAGGGATGAAGAGTCTGAATCCCAAAGAAAAGCAAGGTCAAGACAAGCAAGACAGTCTAGAAGATCAACACAGGTATAACTAATGTATAAAACCTATAGAAAAAGCTTATTAAAACGTTTAATACAGGAAAATAAAGTTTTTCTTTTGTACGAGACAGGTAAGTTTGACATTTCTGTTTCATTTTTGCTGTGAAAATATTTATTTCAGCATGTGATATGAGGAGATACTTACCTGATTAACAGTATACCTCTGTGTGCCTTTCAATATTCATTTTTTATACCTCATTATTAAAGTGTATCTGACCCAGGCTCAGTTTATAGTAATTATTATTAGAATTGTATGAGTATTTAGAGTATGGGGAATAAGAAATAGGCCTTTTATATTGGGAATATTAAACATTTAATGTGTAAGTATGACCTCTTCCCTAGCTATTGTTTCATTACATGTGATGTATCTTTTTGTTTCTTTCCTGTTCTACAATTAAGGAACTCCACAGTTCAGATGTAACTGTCTTATCTCCTCTGTATTTATTTGTGTTCAAACTGAATTACTTTTTAAGATTCTAACATACATTTTAATCTTTGTACATTTTATTTCTTGGACTCTGAACTTGAAAAATAGTACTTTAGCAAAGATACCACAAAAATGCTTTATTTACAGTTAAACCTTAGTAATTACCATGTATATATGTAAACAAAAACATTATGTGGTGTGTATATAATATATGTATATAGTATATATACATTCATTCTCCTCCTCTATATTAGAGCATTTATATTCAAATGGAATTTCAATTATCCCCTTCCTGTTTGGTTAGTTTCTGAATATAGAGATGGTTTTATAAGCACATTACATATTTACCATTACAATGCCTGTGCTTGCTCATGGTGTTGTGGGGTTTTTTTTGTTGTTGTTTTGTTTTGTTTTGTTTGTAGAATGAATGTAACTTGCTGGGCAAAAATGCTATTTCAATTTGTAGATCAGTTCCAAACATCAATATGTGACTTTTTATACGTTCCTATGTCTAAAATACTCTTTTGAAAAAGATTTTGTAAAATTATAATCAACTTTATCACTTTTATGTACAGGGGGTGACACTAACAGACCTTCAGGAAGCTGAAAAAACAATAGGAAGAAGTCGTTCTACCCGAACCAGAGAACAAGAAAATGAAGAAAAAGAAAAGGAGGAAAAAGAAAAGCAGGATAAAGAGAAGCAAGAAGAGAAGAAGGAGTCAGAAACATCCAGAGAAGATGACTATAAACAGAAGTACTCCAGAACATATGATGAGGTAATAGCCTGTCAACAATACTCAACTGATGTTAGGAGTAATTGCTTGGATTCCCAATACGTAAGATTTTATATTTTAACACATCATACACAAAGTACTCAAAAGAATTTTAGTTAGAAATATGAATGAGAATATTAATAGTTACACTGATATTGTTTCTTTGAAATGAAATAGCTTTGAAGGAAATTCTATGTTTTTGGTGTTTGTAGTTGTGCTTGGTTTCCAATCGCTTTAAAATTTGATTTTTCACAGACTTATCAGCGTTATAGGCCAACATCAACTTCAAGTTCAACCACTCCATCCTCTTCCCTTTCTACTATGAGCAGTTCACTGTATGCTTCAAGTCAAACCAACAGGCCAAATAGTCTTGTAGGTATAACTTCTGGTTACTCCAGAGGATTAACAAAAGAAAATGAAAGAGGTAAGAAAAAATTTTGCAAACACTTGATTTCCTTCAGATAATTCTTTACCTTTTTTTTCTTAGTTCCTACTTTAACAGTAGGAGCTGCACGATGGCTCAACTGGCTGATCTTTCACCTACACATGCTGGCATCCCATGCTAATGCTGGCTCATGTCTTAGCTGCTCCACTTCCCATCCATCTCCCTTCTTATGACCTAGGAACACAGTGGAGAGTTTCGCAAAGGCTTGGTACTCTGTGCCCATGTGATAGGCCCTAAGAAAGCTACTGCCTACTGGCTCCTGGTTTGGAATTGGCTTGGCTCTAGTGGTTATGACCATTTGGAGAGTGAACCACCATGGAAGATTTTTGTGTCTCTGTCCTCTGTAATCTGCCTTTCCAATAAATGATAAATATTTTTTTTAATTAACAAAGGATTGACATGTATCCTATGACTGACTTATCCTTAAAAAGAATTTAATAGTTTGGAATGAAAAAACTAGAAAATTTATGGTTCTGTTAATACAAGTATTTCATTAGCCTAATGCTTCAAAAATATCCTTATGTTCACCTGCAAAAGAAAAAGTCAGTTTAAAACTTGGGAGTGAGTATTTCTAGAAGCACTTTCTTAAGATTTTAGTCTTTAGGTGTGTTAAACTATTTCTTGCTAGCTTTGTTAATCACATATATACTTTGTGAATTCTCTTTATATTAGAATCACATAAAACATACAATGTTCTTACTAGAACAAAGTTATTATACTTAATTCTCAAATATGTTTCTTAGCTACTTAATGACACATTTCCTATTATTTGATTTAAACTTTCTATGTAAAATCTAGGTAATTCCTGCATTAGAAATGAATCTTAAATAAAATTATTTATAAAAACATAAAGTCTATGTTTTTAAAGCTTAACCTCAGCGTATAAGGCATGATTATATTAGTGATTTTTGGCCAATTTTCAGCTAGATTTGTTCTCTCAACCATTGAGATAATTTCAGTTATGTTTGCGACACATGCATAAAGTTGGGGAAAATTTTGAGCCAACATTTCAAAAATTAGGAATACTCACTAAAAAGATGCTTAGATTTCTCTGTTTCCAAGTGTCAGCAGTTGGCTGGAACTCAGTAGGAGCAGACATCTACTCCCTTGGCCTTGTGCTCTCAGCACCTTTTACTCATTTGTATTTATTTACTTGATGGGCACTGTCAGGCCTGGTAACTTAAGTTCTTTTTTTCTAAACTGGTTCTAAAAGTAACTTAAAAAGCTACTGTTAATACTGTAAGTTTGACACACGTTTTGCTGTAACATTGCTAATAACAGCATTCTTTAAAAAAAAAAAAATTTTGTCCATGTGTGTCTATACTGTTTTTAAGTACATTGAAAGGCCCTGATTTCCTAAGTGTACCAGAGAGGAAACAAACCTTCAAAGTAATATTTTCATGTAATTTTTTAAATAAAATATTAAATGTGAATTCCCCCCTCCCCAAAAAAGTGTGCTCTTCCATACTGATGGAAACAGAATGAGTAATGTGTTGTTGCTAAGTGAAGTGAGCTGCAGTAGAAGCAGGAACCAGTAAGCTTGTGCGATTCCAAACGGCTGTTCCATCATCAAGACTTGTTGCTTCTGTTGTTTTGTTAGGGTTAAAATGTAAGCTTTGAAAATAATTGTCTCTATTGCATGTTAATGACTTAAAGCTTGTTATTTTAATTGAGTTTCTCATTTTCTATTCAGCAAACAGTATTGTATCTTTTGAACCATATTTTAGTGTAGGAATTCTGAAAATAAATAGGAGCATTAGAGAGACAAAAGTTAATGTTCGTTAGAGAAAATAGACTTCCAGAAGTGATATATTTGGAATTTTCACATTTACCTTGTAAAATACTAACAAGATACATATGGTTGATTGTCATTGACAATAGAAGGAGAAAAAAGAGAAGAGGAAAAAGAAGGAGAGGATAAATCACAACCTAAATCAATCAGAGAACGACGGCGGCCAAGAGAGAAAAGAAGATCAACAGGCGTTTCATTTTGGACACAAGATGTAAGAGTCTGTTAACGTACAACTGTGCAAGAGCTTGTTAGTACGCGTCATGTTTCCAAGAATTCACATTAGTATTGCCTTTAAACACTAGTCATTGCTTATATACAACAGATTATAGACTTTTATATCATCACTGTTTTTTGTTAGTTATTAGATGGTTAGCAAGTACTTACATTTTGGTAATACCTAAAAACATGAGTTATGTCCCAGTTTTGGAATAAAAATTCAGAGCACAGCTTACTTTTTAATCACTAAACTGGTTCTGTATCTTAAAGATTTTTGTGTATTTAGTCCGATTTTCAAAATATGCTTACAGGACCTACATAAACAGAATTATTTCTGTTTCAAAGAATGCTGAATAAAAGTATCCCTTTAAATCCTTATACAGTTCTAACAGTCCAGGGACCTGCATTGCTAAGCCATTCCCTGTAATGTTGACATCCCTTATGGCTGCCAGTTTAAGTCCCAGTTGCTCCTCTTCCAATCTGCTACCTGCTGATGTGCCTATGAATGCAGTGTAAGACCACCCAAGTCCTTGGGCCCCTCACCCACATGGGGTACACTGATGAGATCCTATCTCCTGCTTTGAACCTGGCCCAGCCCCGGCCCTTGCAGCCTTCTGGGGAGTGACCAAAGGATGGAAGCATATTTGTTTTCTCCGTTCATCTCCTCCACCTCCCCCCCACACACCCCTCTAGCTCTACCATTCAAATAAAATGAATCTTAAATATACATATATAAAAAAACCTATAAAAGTCTATTTTCCCTGATCATTGATTGTGTACCTGATACTGCTTTTCAGTGAAAGAGACAGAACTATAGAATAGCACTGTTAATATGTAATTTATATTCTTTCAATATAGCATACAATTAAAGTAAAGCAATAATTGGTTCTTTCTTAGCCCAGGTTCTAAAAAAGAAAGTTTTTATTGAAATATAACATATGTAGGATCATAGTTCATAATTGTACAGCTTTATGCATTAGCACAATGAAAGCATACCTATGGAATTGCATTCTCCCTTTCATTTCCTATCTTCATTTTCAAACTTAACCAGTATTATGATTTCTGATATCATAATTGACTGTTCCTGTTTTTGAGGCACATGTGAATGGAACCATAAAACTATAGGTTTTTAACTCAGTATTACATTTGTGAATTGTATCCATACTGTTGATTGTAGCAATCCATTTACATGCATTGCTTCATTTTTGTTGTTCTTGTCTTCAATCTCTAACCCCATTCTTTCATGAAAAAAAACATGGGATCACTTGACCTCCTGTTGAATTGATATTTATATGCTCCTGTTTATTTCTAACAACAAATAGCTTTACTTTAAAATCTGCTTTTTTTTAAAGATCTCTCTTGAATAATCTTTGTGCAATGTATTTTTTTCTCTTATGTATGTATGTCAACTTTTTATTACTTATTTTTGTCTTTTAGTTGTATTTAGTTCATTTTTCATTTTATTCAATTACTAATGTACCTCAGATAACATAGATGTAAGATATGTTGAAACATCTTTGTATTATCAAAGATGTGGAAAAATATTTACATATTAATAAGTCAAGGAAACATGTTGCTATAAAAATTTTTTAACAAAGGCCTGGCACAATATCCTAGTGGCCTTGCATGTTCTGGGATCCCATATGGGTACCAGTTGGTATCCTAGCTGCTCCACTTCCCATCCAGCTCCCTGCTCATGGCTTGGGAAAGCAGTCAAAGACAGATCAAAGCCTTGGGACCCTGTACCCACATGGGATAGCTTTATAGTTTGATGGTTGGCTTAGGAACTGAGTAAGGATTATATGTTATGATCGTTTGGAGGGAAGCAAAGCAGTTTTTCTTTTACTTTTTAAAAATTTTTCAAAATTTTTTCTTCAAAAGAAACAGCAAATTTTTCTTTCTACCCGTTCTTGTCTTAAAGTTATTTTCAAAGGCTCCAGCACAGTAGCCTAGCAGCCAGAGTCCTTGCCTTATGGGTACTAGTTTGTGTCCCAGCAACCCCTCTTCCCATCCAGCTCCCTGCTATGGCCTGGAAAAGCAGTCAAGGACGGCTCAAAGCCTTGGGACCCTGCACCAGTGTGGGAGACCTGGGAGAAGCTCCTGGCTCCTGGCTTCAGATTTGCTCAGCTTGGGCTATTGCAGCCACTTGGGGAGTAAGCCAATGGATGGAAAATCTGTTTCTCTTTCTCTGTATATCTGCTCTGCCCTTCCAATAAAAACAAATCTTTTAAAAAATTATTTTACTTCGCACATCTGAAGTCTGTTTTTTATATTTCTATGCTGGCTTGAGTCAATTGATCAGATAGACTTCCTCTAAATGGAATAGAAAAACACCCCCTTATAAGTAATATTTTATTATTTCATAGTTTATTTTTCTCAAAAATTATTTTAAATTGGAAAGTTTCTAGAGTTTTTAGGTGTTTGAAATCTAATTCCTTAAAATAAATTGAAAATCTATTTTTAGAGTGACGAAAATGAACAAGAGCAACAATCAGATACAGAAGAAGGATCTAATAAGAAAGAAACTCAGGTAAATAGTGAATGTTTTTATTGAACAACATTGATACTTAATAATTGCTAATTAATTATGCTTAATTACATTTGTTCATGTAAATCAGTTATTACATTCCACATCTACATATAGAGTACTGGAGTGAAGGGCAAGAAGGAGACCCCAAAAAGTTTTTAGAGGCATCGGATATGTTTTTAACTTTTGTTGTAAAGGTGGGATTATGGATATACCCACAACTATCAAAAATCATCAAATTGTATACTCTTAATTGTTAAAGTTTAGTTATGTAAGTAAGCCTCTAAAGTTAAGAGGAAAAAGCAAAAATGCAAATAGAACTCTGACCAAAGAAAAATATCCAAATATTGCAAATAGCAGGAATGCAGATGTAGTATGCTCAGATCTTATTTCTATAGGAGGCAAAATTATATTCGCTGAAAAAGTAAGCCAACCTCTTAACTTTAACATTTTTAGAAACTTGGGGTCTTAAAAGACTTACTCATAATCACAACTAGGTTTTTCCAACAGTCTTCCGCAATGGCGTTGTTTTCTCTCACAGTACTGACGAAGAACTTAGGGCAAGTGGGAAGGAGTTAATGCTGCACAGCTAGCAAGCAGTGAAAGTCCCTTCCCTTGCTTTTCTTTCTTTTTTAGCCCAGAAGATACTTTTATCCCTTAGTGGTTAGGGAGTGAATTAGTTCTGAGGGTAAATTATTTGTAGGGAGTAATGATGACCCTTTGCCTGTTAGTTGTCAGAGTTGAAGGGAAACCTCTTAAGTCTTGCAGATTGATTATATTCTGTTAGTTCATCCATCAGCTTCCCTCCTGTATTAAAGTGCTAAGAATTGTCATTGTTCAAGGGAAAAAAGGGGGCAGGTGCAGAAGAGAGAGAATGTTAACAATTTTCTTCTTCATCTGACACTTCTCACTGCCTTAACACACAGACCCCTATCTCCCCCCTACCTGGAGGGGAAGGAAGATTTTCTGGCTTCCCAAATTGCATTTTTATTATTGATGTTGCATATGAGATCTTATGTAGAACATCATTTCTAAGAATAAGAACATGGGTATTTCATTAAAAAGAGAAAAAGCTCGTGATTGCCTCAGAAACACTGTGTTGGTTCCGAATGAAACTATTTTACCACTTAGATAACAATAATTATTATAACATCAGTATAGCAGACCATTTGCCTGACAAAGTGAATCAGTTAATATTGACTTTCTGTGCCTTAAATTATATATACATATAGTCTTGCATACAAATCATACGTATTTATTTGTGTTTTATATTCCGTCAAAAATCAAAAAGAGTAGAACCTTTGTTTTAAGGTGTCACATAGTAAACTTAACATTTGTTAATGTAAGGAGGTGTTACTTTTCTTCTACTAAGCAGTATAAGTAATTAATATGTCTCTCAGTCTTCCTTCCCCTTTCCTCATTATTAGGAAAATGTCTGGTAGTTTTTATGGGAAGACAGAAAAGATATCCATTGATTATGAAAGCCAACTGTATGATATTGTGCATATGAAAACACATAATGATTCTTTGTTCTTAGAGCATCTTTATACATACTGCCACATTAACATTAAAGCATGCATAGTGAACAGATGGGTTCAAGGATGAAATTAAATTTGATGTTGATGTCATTAAATGTACTTGTTTGATTAAATTAATGGTTTGTGGACTGCTTGGAAATTTAGTATGCCTGTGTTTGTTTTTCTCTTTTTTTATAGACGGATTCCATTTCTAGGTATGTTTGGCCTTTTTGTTTTATTTTACTTTTTGTTTTACCCTTTTCTGGTTTTGCTAAAATTATTTCATTACATACTTATGGATATTTATTGAACTATCTTGGTAATAATGTATAGAAATTTAGATGGCCTATTTAATATTTTTAGTTTTCTTCATTAAAGGCTTTACTTTTAGTTCACCAGTCATAGTAAGTCACTATGAAGAAAGATCTTTGCCAACTTTCTACAGTGTAACTTTCCTTAAATTTTCCTAGATTACTTCAGTGCTGACTGTATCATTATTAAGATAAGGACTGATGAGTTCCACCCTTGGCCAAAATCTTAATTAAGTGGTCAAAATATTTAGGTAAAGAAATGAAGCTATTTTTAACAGTGGCATCTAACTCGTTGTTGTTTCCAGAGAATTGCAGTATATCCTCAAATGTAACCTCCAAATCATTTCTCTTGCCCATGTTTGTTACCACTGCCTTGTATAACCCAGAACAAAGTTTCTTTATTGGTAGTTTTGCTGAACTGAAATAAAGAGTAGGTAATGTTTCTCAGAAACAGAAACTTAAGTTCAGAATCATAGGAAGAGAATTTCCATCTGCCATGTTATGTTCTTCCTGTTGAGGACAAGTTGATAATCACTTTGGATATACTATATTTAAATCTAAGCACCATTATGTTAGAATTCCCTGAAAAAGAAAAGATGCTACCAACGAAATTATAATACAATGTCATGTTATGATCTTAGAGATGTTCAAAATGAAAAAAAAGTTTGATTTTATATTATTGAAAGTATTTGCTAGATTGTGAAACCAGCTCTGATTTTCAGCTGTGGAAATTGATGGTTTAAATATTTGCAGTTGCGTAGTATTAGAAAACAATTTTCAGTTACCTATCACAAGACGTTAATGGACAGGAAATTGTTACCTGCTGTTTGGCCTATCAAGTTCATATATTACAATGTATGTTCATGTAAGTTATTAAAGTTTACACTAAGAATTTTGATTTAAACTTATCTTTTGAAGATATGAAACCAGTTCCACTTCAGCTAGTGATCGGTATGATTCCTTGCTGGGTCGTTCTGGATCCTACAGTTACTTAGAAGAAAGAAAACCTTATAGTAGCAGACTAGAAAAGGATGACTCAACTGACTTTAAAAAGGTATAGATTGTTTAGCTATATTGCCTTAAAAGTAAGTTACCTTCTGTGTTGTAAAACATGATTTTGTGTTTCTTTTATATATTTTTATGAAAAACTCATCGTGAAATCAGTGTCCTGAAATAACTTTCATTTTCAATTTTTGACATTGTATTTATATTATGTTATATAAGAATGGAAAAGTATCTGTTTCACATTATATTACAATTGAGCTGAACAGGATTTTTTTGTAGGTTGTGTGTATCTTTACGTGTATGCATGTATACCCTTTGCTCATCTGAATCGCCTCTTGGCCTTTTGGCTAAGATCAAGTGTTTCTTTATCTGTTAGTAGGAAACAGCCAAATAGAGAGTATGACTTTTTTTTTTTTAAGGAAAATATAACTTTTGTTAGATAACTAAGAAAAGCTTGTAGTAGCTAATTTGTTATTAAAATAGAAGTAGTTAAAAAGTAAATCCCACAAACTCAAAAACCTAGAGTTGTAACTATCATGATTCTTTCTAATATGAGTTTGGAAAAAACGTGATGTTTATTGGACAAACATGGTACATGGGGTTATTTATACCATGCCCCTGTGTTGTTGGCAATTACTTAAATTACATATTTTCTTTTAAGGCAAGTCATCAAGAGAAGAGCAAGAAGGAGCTGTCTTGTTAAAATATGAGTAACATATTTGGTAAACAATACTGAATTCTAAGGCCAACACAAGGCTTAATTGGCTGATCCTCTGCTTGCAAGTTTTGGCATGTCCCAGCTGGTCTATTTCCCATCCAATTCCCTACACACATGTGGAAGACCTGGAGGAAACTTCTGGCTGCTGCCTTCAGACTGGCTAAGCTATAGCCGTTGGGCAGCCATTTCAAGAGTGAATCAGGGAGATCTTTCTCCCCGTCTGTCCTCTCTGGAAATCTGCCTTTCCAGTAAAAATAATTTTTATAAAGAATACTGAATTCTTCAAAGTAATAAGATTCTACTCATGATCAAGTTGAGATGGAAATACTAGTCTGCCAATCAAGGGAATCTTACATTGTACAGGAGAAACAGACATTTGCATGCATGAGTTAATAGGATTTTAAAAAATTTTATTGTTATTATTATTTAAAGATTTACTGGTTGTATTGGAAAAGCAGATGTACAGAAAAAAAGGAGAGAAAAAGATTTTCCAACCATGGTTCACTCTACAGCCACCACGGCTGTAACTGAGCCAACCCAATGCTGTGAGCCAGGAGCTTTTTCAGGTCTCCCATGCAGATGCAGGGTCCCAAGGCTTTGGGCCATCCTCGACTACTTCCCAGGTCACACGCAGGGAGCTGGATGGGAGGTGGAGCAGCCAGGACATAAGTCAATACTGCTCATACCGTATTTCTGCTCTTGTAAGGCAAGGCTTAGCCAGTTTAGCTGTCACACCAGGCCTGAGTTAAAGAGTTTTTAAACTGACAATTACCTATATGTAGAAAATGAGTTTCAGAAAATTGTAAAATAAAAAAGTGATGGGACCTATTGATTAATTCAAAAGTGAGACTTCAGCCAAGAAAAAAAGGATGATTAGTAGTTAACTCCCAAAAATGAGAGAGAAAAATGTTCCAAACACAGTAAAACTGCAAACACACAGACTTAATGGTAAAAAGACACATGATGCTTTGGGAATGAATCAGTTTTCAGTGTAATCAGTAGTGTGGAAGTGACATTTGTTTGAGACTACAGCTAATGTGTATGCCCATTTTTAAAGATATCTATATGATACAAACCATGTGAAACCAGTTACGTTTTAATTTGCAGTGGGTAATTGGATAATTGGCACTTGAAAATGATATTTTCATTTAGAAAAGTTGATATTTTTATAAAACAGATAGGGAAACCAATGTTGGTACTTGAAAATATTAAATAAGAGCCTGTGGTCACCAGAATTATAATGGAAGTAGTAGAAATGGATAGAAAAGAAGCAGTGGATTCAAGCGGGTGTTAAGAAAGAGGAAGAAATAATCAAGAAAGCCAGATGTCTTAGATTTTATCGTGAGAGTTTTAATATTTCAAGAACTCTTTCACTTGCCTTTTAACTCTGGAAAAGTTTCCATCTTATTTTTTTGAAATCAAGAGAGAATGACGGCCCGGAAAGCTCAGACTCCCCTGCTCCGTTTCTGTCTCGGTGCAGATATATAGTCCCTCAGTCTTGTTATGAGGTACCTAGAAAATCAGATTTTTTCTATAAAGTCTAAGTTTTAAATGCCTAAACTGATTTGTAAGAATTTGTGAGAGATAAAAAGTATGAAAAGAGCCTAATAGTAATTTATTCCTCCCCCTAATTTCATAGCTTTATGAACAAATTCTAGCTGAAAATGAAAAGTTAAAGGCACAGCTACATGATACAAGTATGGAATTGACAGATCTTAAATTACAATTGGAAAAAGCAACCCAGGTTTGTATCATTTCGTTCTGTTACTCTCAAGGTAATGACTGTGATTTATTTCATATTATAAATCTCACTGAAACTTTGCTTACGTCAATTCTAAACAGAAGTTTGGTTACTGATAATAGTTTATTCATTTTTTTAAAAGAGCATCATGATGCAATTACTGGTAATTGCTTATTTCTAAAGTAAATTAATAATGCTAAATGTATGAATTAAGAACATTACTGAGACCAGCAGCAATGACCCTGACTACCAACAGCAGGCAGCCGTGCCCCTGTCGAGTGAGACACACGGCGACGAGAACATGGCACTGCTGGCACGCGGACCACAGGCTCACCTGGTACACGGGGTGCAGGAGCAGAGCTATGTGGCACATGTCATGGGCTTTGCTGCCTGCATTGAACCCTACACCGACACACCACTGAAGTGCACCTGGGACCCACCGCAGACCCTTCGCTTTGGCTGCTGTTGGGGCTGAGCCTTTGTCTAGGGACGTTGGTGCACTGAGCCCCTCCTGCCCAGCGATTCCCCCAGCAGCTGGGTCCTGAACCCTCAACTCGAGGTGGCAGCACAGTCCCTGCTTGAGGCCCCAGCCACACCTGCCACAATTAATCCGCACTGGTTCAAGTCCAGCTTCCATTTCCTGTCCTGGGTAGCCCCTGTATAGGACCTCAGGGTGATCCAGAAGCCATCATACCACACCCTGCCCACTTACATCCAGGAGAGTGGCCACCTTGGCTCACTACCCAGTTTGCCCCCTGCTTTGGCCCTTTCGGGGCAAGTGGGCACCCAGGCCACATGGCAATCTTCCCAAGCTATGCAGGTCCTTGACACAGAGCCTGTGGCTCTACTTCAACTGCAATGACCCCTCCCCAATCCTAGGGGCTCTGAACACATGAGACTCCCAGGCTACTTTGATCCCCCATTCTGGGACAGGCAATGCAATAAAAGAATAAAATCGGATGTAACCCAGGGAAAAAAAAAAAAAGGAATATAGAAGTCAAAGGTCTTTGTAAGCTTTTAAATATCCAGGGTACAACACATGAAGAATTTAAGTGCTTATGTTCAGCACAGCAAATGTAATAAAGCAATGAAAACATCTGTAGAAAAAAATAATTAAAACAATAGTAATTGCTTTAGTAACTTTTAGTTCTGATTATCTCCTGTTCAAGTAAAAGTAATTCGATTTTACTAATGCTGAAAGACATTTTAATCTTAACTTCTGTTATAATTTCCTTCTATGCAGTAAACTGGAGAGCTCAATTTTAGATAGCAAAATTGAAATAGCTAAGCAAAACTCACAGCATTATACATAGGCCCTATAATGTATATGACTTGCATATACTCTATAATATATATGACTTGGAAAGTGTTTTTTGTCACGTGCTACGGAGCACCAATTTTTGGTGATACTATGAAGCATATAATGTCCTCTGCCTTATTCAAAAAAGAGAAAGATTTGCTACCAGTGAAACTCTTACGTCTTAAAACTTATATATGTTATATATGCATTATAAATATGTTAGAAACTCTAGCAGACTGAAGTTTTTAAGAAAATGAGCTAGTTCAACATGGGACTTGCTAGCATAAACATATTTTTGTAGCACAGCTTTCATTTAGCTTGAAAGTATTATTCTAAATTGGCATCGAATTTATAAATTGGATGTTGTTTTTCTTATGTTTTATAAGTTTTGTTGAATTTGTAACTAGGTCTTTTAGTTTTGTTAGCCACTGTTGGGTTGTGAAGCAGTTGCACCAGATTCAGACTTGAGATTCCTTCAGTTGTTGGTAGCTTGCTCTAAATAGCCAGGAAAAATAAAAAGCAGAACAAGAACATGTTTCATAGCAAGGTGTCATAAAAACTGATGTGTCAAGGACAACTGACTTTCATTAAACTGTACATAGAGTGGAACATGTACCAGTTTCACTGGTAACTTAATATGAGCTTCTGTGAAAATAACAGAACATGTTCCATGAACGTTGTTTCAGCCTTGGGAATGTAGTCATGTTTAATGAGTATGATATCCAGTTCTATCTGTGAGACTTTATTGTCACCCAATTCTTCTTGAAAGCCTCTTCATTCAAACTCTGCAGCAGAGGGGAATTGGGGATTTAGCCATTTACTAGCAAGTTGGAGCCCCTTGTTTGTGCTCATGATTCTGTTAACTGAACATGGTCCTGTTCAGGTATGCCCTTAATAAAACTTCTGTGGGTCAGGTACCAACTTTTGAAAAACAAATAGGATAGCCTCTGCTTTTTAAGCCACCTTGAATATCTTGTTAAATATGCTGAATTTATAATGAGGAGATTTCTTAAAAATTACACTGCTAATGGGCCCGGCGCAATAGTCTAGTGGCTAAAATCCTTCCCTTGCAATAGCTGGTATCTCATATGGGCACCAGTTCATGTCCCAGCTGCTCCATTTCCCATCCAGCTCTCTGCTTGTGGCCTGGAAAAGCAGTTGAGGATGACCCAAGGCCTTAGGACCCTGCACTGCATGGGAGACCCAAAAGAAGCTCCGAGCTCCTCAGTTATGATCAGCTGAGTTCTGGCTTTTGCAGCAACTTGGGGAGTGACTCAATAAATGGAAGTCTTTCTATCTTTCCATCTCTCTGTAAATCTGCCTTTCCAATAAGAATAAATATAGAAGCTCTGGGCTTTGGGCTTTGGACTGGCGCATCCCTGGCTGTTGTAGCCATTTGGGGAGTGAACTAGCAAATGAAAATCTCTCTCTTCCTTTCCCTCTCTCTGTAATTCTGACTTTTGAATAAGTAAATAATTTGAAGGAAGGATTGATGCTCACCAGATGACTAGAATGGCTGGAACTGAGCTGCTCTGAAGCCAGGAGCTTCTTCCAGGTCTCCCATGTAGGTGCAGGGTCCCAGGGCCTTGGGCCGTCTGCTGCTTTCCCAGGCCACAAGTAGAGAGCTAGATAGGAAGTGGAGCAGCTGGGATCCCAGCACTTGCAAAGGAAGGATTAGCCAATTGAACCATCATGCTTGGCCCTGATTTGGGTTTTCAAAATCTTAAGAATAGTAGGAAAAAAATTAGCTAGACTGAAGTTATATTACCCATGAAGTTGGCAGACAAATTTTCTGCTTTTGGAACTCTCCAGTAGAAATATTGTTTTCCAGTCTAAAAATTTGTTGACCTATATGTGACTTCATTGCCCCAGCTGCTTCTAAAATATTTCTAATCCAGTTTTCTGCCAACATAACTGAGGCAGCAATTGGTAGACCAAGTACTTGGGTGAATTTCCTGACTCTTGGCTTCAGCTTGGCCCATCTTCCATTGTTGCAGGCATTTGAGGCTTCAAACATTGCATGGGAGAACTCTCCCATCTCCTAGTCTCTCCTCTTCCTCTCTCCATCTCCCTCTGCTTCTGCCTCTCCACTCTCACTCATTTTGCCTTTCAAATATGCAAAAAATTAATATCTTTGGGAAAGCTTTAAATTATTTGATTACAAGTGCTAAAGATAATAAAATGTCAAAGCTAAAGATTGAGAAAAGAAAATTCATAGAGTACATTGAACTGGAATTTTGCTTAATAGATGACAAAATTCCTGTTTCATGGTTAGAAATAATAAACAATTACTCTTGTTAAAGTGGTCAAAAATTATTCTTAGTGTAGTAGTAAAGTTGGTTATTCATCACATTGGCTATTAAGGAGGAAGTCATTGGATGGCTTCATTTCACCAAATTGACCAGAAATCCCAAAGGAGGCATCTGTAGAAAGGTCAGTGTAAGTAAGATTCACGATACCTAATGTTTTTAACTGGCGCAAGCTCAGTATCCAGATACAAAGCTCTTGAGGATAGAATCTAGTATGTAGCTTAAAACCCAAGAAGCCTTCCACCCTCCAAGCCAGACTCAGATCTCAAGATTTTATCAGTTTTTAGGTAATATAAAGCAAAAAGAGAGTCAGAGAGCCAAGTTACCAAGGAAGAAAGCTATATAGCCAGAATGTCATACCAGTGAACCTCCTTGCTGATTCTGGAACATAATATAATAATTGGGACAAAAAAACACATTGAGTAAGCAAAATTTTGATAACGTTAGGAGAGAACAGAAAGGCCAATTTATTGATCTGGCTACATAGACTTGAAATCACTCTCCTAGTAACAAGTGCATTTCATATTAACCTTTCCTAATAGTGCAGAAAAAGAGAAAACATGACCATGTGAGGGAAAGCACCCATGTCCTTTGTATTTGTTCCGTAATGCTCACTGTCTTCACTGCCAGCTAGGCCTGAAAACACCTGGGGAAAAGTGATACAAACAGTAATGCTCACTGTCTTCACTGCCAGGTAGGCCTGAAAACACCTGGGGAAAAGTGATACAAACAGTAGAATGAAAGCTGTGAGACCATTCTCTTTTAAAACATTCTTCATACTTTTTATTACTTCAGTACAAATGTTACTTTTTGAATTTCCTCACCCTGTTTTTTATTTTTTGGGTTTTTTTTAAGATTTATTTATTTGCTGGAAAGTCAGATATACAGAGAGGAGGAGAGACAGAGAGGAAGATCTTCCATCCAATGACTCACTGCCCAAGTGAGCGCAACAGCCGATGCTATGGTGATCCAAAGCCAGGATCCAGGAACTTCTTCCGGGTATCCCTCATGGGTGCAGGGTCCCAAGGCTTTGGGCCGTCCTCGACTGCCTTCCCAGGCCACAAGCAGGGAGCTGGATGGGAAGTGGAGCTGCCGGGACACGAACCAGCGCCTGTATGGGATCCCGGGGTGTTCAGGGCGAGGACTTTAGCCACTAGGCCATGCTGCCGGGCCCTCCTCACCCTGTTTATTATTAGTACACTACCTAAATGCTCTGATCTGTTTCCGTTCCCTCAAGAGTTCCCATGTAGGCTGCCATTGTGGAACATTGAGTGTACCTGGGGTTTGCCTGGGTTACAGTTCCACCTCACTTCTATTTATGCAGCAGATGCTGGCCTCAGTACCTGAGTCCCTCCACCAGTGTGGGAGACCTGGATGGAATGTTCCAGGTTCCTACCTGCAGCTTGATCCCAGCATGGCTGTTATGCTCATTTGGGGAGTGACCAGCAGAATGAAGGCTCTGTGACTCTTTTGCTCTGTCTTTCAAAGAATTGAAAATGAGTAAACACACTTTTGTTTTAAGTTTCTGTGACCCCCTCCAACTCCCAGTCTTTATTGCATTGAAATCTCTTTTATACTTTCTTGCTTTGTTGCAGAGACAAGAGAGGTTTGCAGATAGATCGCTATTGGAAATGGAAAAAAGGGTAAGTGTCCATTTTATAGAATAAGCGATCATTTTGCACTTCAGTAGTTTGTTGTGGGTTTATTTTTTTTCTTTTTTGTAAGCATTGGGTCATTTTTCTTTCGTTCTTACTACAGTTTCAGTTGGTTAAAATTTTTTATGTATTAACTTTGTTAATATATAACTTAACTTCATCGTAAAGTCCTAAAGGATCTGTCTAGGTATCCAGTGAACTTAAATAAAATTTATTCTTTTAATGAATTCTTTAAAACACTGTCTTACTTTTATTCTTGAACGTACACCTTGTGTCTGTAAATCTGACAGTTTTGAACTCACACTGATTTCCAGTAGTTAAATACCAAAAGCATTTTAATCATATGTAAGTTTCAGTTCTTTACAAAGTTAAAATACTTGCATTCCTAAAATTTCTAAATCTGAGGACATCAAATTTCAAACTCCTTTAAAACATAGCTCAACAGTATTTTTAATTTTGACTTTACTTAGCATTAAATGGGATTTTAATTGATCAAAGAAAATCTTTGTCATTTTAACATTTTTTCAGCTGTATTGGCTGTGGTATGTTCGCCTGTATTTCTCTCCAGTTATTGTTACTGCTCAGGGACCTGGGATTTGATAGGACTAACTCTGCAAGTGCAGTCCGAGTAGTTGAATGTATGCATGCTCCAGGAGGAAAGGAGAGGGATGTCAGAGTATCTGTAAGGCAGCTGGGCAGTGGCTAGACTCGGCGCAGTTTTGACCTGAGGAGAAGTTGTATTGGATAGCTATGACTAAGTTAGAGAATACTTCATCAGGAGCAATCAATATAAAAATGTTTTCTTCTGTTCTTAGTATAATCTGTTTGCATTTTCCCTACCCCCAAACAAAGCAAAATGGTAAAAAACACAAACTATACATGTGTTCTTTTAATGTTTCATTTATTATGGTCATGCCTTGCAGTAGCTATCATTTTGTGATTTCAGCAAGTGTTAAAAATTTGTATTAAGCCATTTTTAAAATATATATATAGTAATTGCTAAAAATGTAGAATTGTTTATTTATTGCTGATGAGAGTCTTATTTCCAAGATACACAAAAATAATAAAATTCTCTGGTATCACAGTAGTGGTTGAGATGAAAGAAATCAAAATATACTTAAAATGTTTATTTTGAGAAGTCATATTTTTTAGTTTTTAAATTTTCTTATGAAAGCAGTATGTTTGTTGCAAAATTGTTACCAAATAAAGTGAATATCATTTATAAGCTGTCACACAGAGCAAACTGATAATTTGGTACATTTCTTTTTTTTTTTTTTTTTTTCCTAGGCTTACACACGCGCACACACACACACACAGAGAACCTTTTGGTATCCTTACATTCTCAGCTGATTTTTTATGCTTTTCAAATGTAGATAAATTACAATGTAGCTAAACTGCTCTCAGTTTTATAAACATTTATAGTTATTAGTGATAACTGCTAATGATATTCTCTGTGTATCATGCATACACTGGCCTAAGCATTTTAAATGCATTTTCCCTTAAATGTTTTTTAATGTTATTGAGCTTGTTTATTCAACACAAGTAATTACCTATAGCTTTACAACTCTCAATTTCATTGAGTCAGTAGCATCAGACAGTTGATATGGAGTTCTCATCTTGGCTTAGGCTAAAATCTTAGGTGAGCAGAACAAAGTCGAGGCTCATGGGGAAAAGATTACATCTCACTCAGAAGTCTCTTCATGCTATTTCACAAGGTTGTGAGGCTCAAATAGGACACTCTGGGTGCTTTCATTTGACCAAGTACAGTGTTCATATGAATTCCTCACAACTTTGACTTTAGCTAAGAGAAAGTTCTCTATAGAAAATAACATTTCATCTGTAATAATGTTTAAGCATGTGAGTATTATATTAACCCGGTACTGTGAGACCATGAGTAGAATCTCATCCATTGTTTCTAAATCACCTACCTGAAACATTGACATTACTGTAAGTGTACTGCTTTACTAAATGTCAGCATTAATTATTAATCTGGGAAAGAATGTCTTGGAAATAGTTTCAGTGTGATTAAACTAAATATAAATGGTTTGTATCTGAAAGGTGACCGGCAAGAGTCAGTATCTTCTGGGCGGTATGACCTAACCAGTTTTACAGCTGATCATATACTGCTGCTTGCTTTTTTGCATAACACCCTAGAATGCTTATCATTTATGGGAAAATAAAACAATACACTGCAATAATATATTGTTTGTTGGCTTTGCCTGTCACTCTTTGAAATGAGTTTAAAATAAATGCTGCAGTTGCTTCTCCATTAAATTCACCGCATTAATGCTACACACAGTATCAAGCTAAATACAAAGCTGTAAAGTCAGTTGAGTAAATAATGGCTAGTACACAGTGTATGGGGTAAATTGAGCTTCTCTTAGAATGTTGAAATTCATCCTACACACTTTAGGCATGTCCGCTTCATGCTTTTCTGCTTCTATCACTGTAGTATAAGTGCATCTTTGTGTGACTTTTTTCCTTTTCTCTAAAATCCTCAGTCTTGAGATTTGTTTACTCTACCCCTGAGTTTTACATGAATGAAAAACTAATTTGAACACGTATTTAACTTCTTACCAGAATGTTGAAGCTTTAATTTAAAAGCTTATAAAGTACTTCATATTTATTATTTTCAAATTTTGGAAAGCTCTTTACACATCACTGCCATCACATCTTTTTCTATACTGCTCCTGATTTAATTCTCAAATATCACTGTTTCACAATATAAAAGAAAACCCAAGAATTTAATAGCTATATAATTAATATTGAAACCTTAAATTGATCTAGGAACGAAGAGCTCTAGAAAGAAGAATATCTGAAATGGAAGAAGAACTTAAGGTAAGTACCCTATGCTTTTTATGGAAGATATGATGAACATAAATTTTGTAGTAACTACTGTAGATATTGATTACGTCAGTTGTTCTCAAAGCTGGTTACCCAGATTATTAGCTGTCTGTATCCTATGCTTCTTTTTCCTAAATTCAGGTTTTAGTGAGCTAGAAGAAAAATTAAAAACTAAATCATTTTGATAACCCATATGAATCACACTTTTGTACTGGTGTAGGAAAATTAGGTATAACTCTAAGATGTGAATGTTATTTTTATTATGCCAATTTTTATATACTCTTGCATTTCTAGGACAATAAATGATAGAGGAGGTTTAAAATTAGGAGAGTAGATAGGTACAACTGTTATATTATCTACTTGGGTGTTGTCTGAGGAAATAGTTACTAGATCTGAATGTTGAATACTGTTTGCAGTGAAAGAAAAGAATTCCATCTTGTCACATCTTTGCCTATATTATCTTTATTGCATCACAGATTAACTAATGCAAAGGAAATTAGGCCTGTAGAATTAGAAGTTTAAGACTCAAATGTGTTATTGATGACTTGTTTAGTTTATTATTAAGGCGTATGAGTCACTATCTTTGAAAATAAGAAACAAAACTTGAGTTTTGGTTGCTTGTATTGATTAAGTTGAAATAAAATTTTAGAAATGCATTACTTAACCTTTCTACATCTTTTGGAATATTCTCTTAAGACTTTTATTTTTTTCTTTTTCTATTCATTATTCTTACTTTGCACTTAACCATTTTCTTGTTCTCTATTTCTGTTTCTTTGTTATGATTCCTGCAGAACCTGTACCAAATAAAGCAAATTCAAACTCTGAAAAAGTAAAATGAGCACCTGCTGCTAGAGAATAGAGTCTTGAGGAGAGTGGTAGCCAGGCATTCAGGGTTCTGTAGGCATGTGCAGTCAGTAAATCTGTAGTTCATCATTTCTTTGGGTAGAGCCTGGCAGGTGGTGGTGTAACAGTAAGTGTGTCACTGATTAGTAAGAGCTCACTTTTACAAAATAATGCCACATGGCCGAAGCTCATCATATAACTTCCGTTATGCATGACTTCTCAAAATGCTATAAAGTATCACTAATGATATATTGCAACTGATAAGCAGTGGTAAAATTAAGAAGTGATTTAGGAATTTAAAGATTTATCCGTATTTGAGTAAAGCTTTTGCACATTTTTGGCTTCACACATATTTTAAATATTAAGATGTGCTAACATTTACAGTTTTTACTAAAAGAACATGAAACATAAGCAGTGTAGCATTCTGTATATTTTTTGAAGCTGAAGAGTCAGCATTGCTTTATTTCAAAATAACATCCTTTGCAGTCAGAACAATTGTAGTTTATATTCATTTAGTTCTGTATTACAGATATCCTAATAGACAAACTTCAGATTATTTTATCCACACTGAGAAGTAATTGATTAGTTCTACGTAAAATTAAACTAAAGCATCATATAGGAATTTTGCCTTTAACAATTTTTTAATGTTTTATTTACTTTTATTGAAAAAGCATATTTACAGAGAGAAGGAGAGATAAAGAAAAAGATATCCTATATACCTTTATTCCCCAAATGGCCTCAACAGCTGGAGCTGATCCAATCCAAAGTCAGGAGCTTTTAGTTTCCTCCAGGTCTGCCACGTGGGTGCAGGGTCCCAAGGACTTGTGTCATCTGCTGCTGCTTTCCCAGGAGTTAGATGTGAAATGGAGCAGCTGGGACACAAACCAGGGCCCATACAGAGTGTTGGCTTTTTCCTACTTGAAGGAAAATTGAATTGCTTTGTTTGGAGGAAATGAGGGTGTACCTTTCTGTTTCAAATACTAGTTAGTTATTTTGTGGGGGTTAGGATGCTTTCATGGGTAAACTCTCAATACTTTAGCTGAAGAGTAATCTTTATGCCATTCTAATAATAGTGATAATTACTTTGTGAGCACATGTCTTAGAACACACATTGTAGTAAGCACTTAAATTTAGGTATAGCATGTGAATAATATAGTAATTTGGTCAAGTCTAGCTCCATGTTGCTTTGGCTGATGGAATCTTTTTGTGTGTTGTGTATGTCTGTATCACAAAGGTATTACGGTTTTAAGTCCAACATAAACAAAAGGCTTCAGGAACAATAAAAGACTCCTTTTAAGAGCCTAGCCCAAGAAAATAGGCTCCATTTCTTGGCTGCTCTAAAATGATGGGCTTATAAGACATAAAACCAACTGACTTTTGTAGACTACTATTGTACTTTTAAAAGCATAAATCTTTCATTGTTTTGTTAAGCCAGTTACTTTCTTGGGATTTTTTTCTTTCTTCCTGATACA
The DNA here is from genome assembly GCF_017591425.1 of Ochotona curzoniae. Taxonomy (NCBI): domain Eukaryota; kingdom Metazoa; phylum Chordata; class Mammalia; order Lagomorpha; family Ochotonidae; genus Ochotona; species Ochotona curzoniae. The sequence continues at coordinate 21,182,687 of NW_024464920.1, forward strand.
TGATTTTACACATTAGAAAATATTTATTATATGTGTATATAACTGACATCATGTGTTTTTGTGATGAAAATGTTATTAACAGTAATGTTCTATATTTTTGTTAAAGTGAAACTTTTTTTTTCTATTTTCCTCCCTCATAGATGTTACCAGACCTAAAAGCAGACAACCAGAGGCTAAAGGATGAAAATGGGGCTTTGATCAGAGTAATAAGCAAACTTTCCAAATAAAAAAAAAGTCAGCAGGAATTGCACATCTTAGTAACCCAGTGGACCATAGTGACAGTCACTGTAAGCCTGGGAAGACTCCTTGGAGACTGTCATTTTCGGATGTCCTGCCAAATACCCTCTAATCTAGGATTTTTTTGTTTTGTTTTGTTTTGGGGGGGAGGGGGAAAGGGTTTTTTGTTTTGTTTTGTTTTGTTTTTTAATCAAGACCATTGTTTCATGTTAATGCAGCTGCTGAGAAAATTTTTTTTAATGACTGAGAAAACTTGTTTACAGCTCCAGCATATAAGGAAAGTGTTCAAGGCCAGATATGCCTCAGATATTTAACCAGTAAGCCTTAGTTGTACATAAATACCTTAGTGTCAACAGAAAACTTCCAGCTCTCACAGACGACAGTTATTCAGCATTTTTTGATGTGCCACAGTTTCCAGTTTTTGATATTTAATTTTTTTTGGCTTTACATCTAAGTTTGGGTTTGTTTGTTTATTTTTCTTTTCCTTCTAACTCTTCATGTGGCATAGTCCTCTATGTTTTCACAGCCTTTTCATTTACAGAAACACACATTCACTCTTCTGAAATATTTGTCATGTATTAGACTTGCTGTGTTGTCTCCCACCTGGAACTGAATTGCTTGGTGGAACATTTGCTTTCACTGTTTGTGCAATATGCATTTATTTCTTATATGAATGCTTTAAAGTCTATTGCTATTAGATCTTTTAAGTCCTATTTTCTGCCTTCATTCGTCACTTCTTGTTTTTTATTATTGTAGTATAAGATGTTAGATTCTATAATCGTCACATTCATTTTAGCAGGTACTGAGTGATGCTGTATATATAAATAAGTGTATTGTTTTGATCTTTAGACTACCACATGGCATGCTTGACTATTTTCTTATTTCAAATGTCTGTTAATGCAAAGTAGGCTACTCCATTATAGTGTTCAAAAAAAACTTCAATAACAATGTGATATAAAGACTTAAAAAGTTATACATTATATGGAGTCCTATCTTTACAAAAGTTTTCTACTGTAAAGTGCTTTTAGTTTTCAGTTTTTGTTTGACAATATTCAACCATAATTAAAGTTGCATAAGATAAATATTTCACATTTCACATACCTATATTTATCTGAGTGCTGTCTAAAACTGTTGTGCTAGCCAAAGTAATGCTATGGAATTATTTGCAGATTTAACCCGTGAGTTAATGTTAAATGCACTGCTATTGCCATGTTAAGGGGCATCAACTTTGATACCACCATCATATTCAGACCATTTTATACATTTCAGTGGCCTTTTTTAAGAGAAAAAAAAAAAAGAAAAAACTAAGTACATAGTGAAGATGGCTTCTATTTGGACAAATCGCTTTTATATTTTCATGGAACCATGCAAAAAGTATCACATCTTTCCGATGCATAACTGTCTCTCCTTAACCACTGAACAGTTCAGCCATTTGAATAAATTGTACATTGTAAAGCTTATAGTAGCTGATTGTATTATCGATTGTATTGTATACTATATTAAATGTGAATTTGTACCCCCTCATTTTAAAAGGTCATTGTGTTCTACTGCCTATTTTAGATTACTTGGGATTGGGAAGGGTGTTTTGGTATGCAGGATTTTAAATCCTCCCTTTCTTGATTGGTTTTATGAAGATATAAGGTTATGCTCTTACTACCAAGCTCAGGATTCTTGATTTTAAAGGTACAAGGATAGTTGCGGAAACTTTATTTTTGGTTATATTTGAACTGTATGAGTGGTGGGTCTGAATATGGAGAATTTCCATGCTCTTATGTGGAGGTAAAATATATTGATCAGTTTGAGTGACAGCAACATGTTCCAGTTGCACAACAGTTAGGCATGCTATGGTTTATATTTGTGAAGTTCGGATGCCTGTGAAGAATGATTAAATACATGTTTCTAATATTTTAGTGTTTTGTATTTAGGTTATTTATTCTTTGTATCTAAAACTGAACAGCTACTGTGCTATATTGAACTTACTGGTAGTATTGAGCAGACCTTGTTTCTGCATGAAACTAGTTGCAAAACCCACTATTTTGGAAATAAAAATGTATTTTGACATATACAAATAAAATGAATAAAACTATTTTAAATGTGTGAACTTTTAATGAAGATGTTTTAAATTTTGTTCTGCATGGGTATTTTTCCACTAATTGCGCTACTTGGATACCAGTTTAAATAATTTTTGAAATTGTAATATTGTGATAATTTGCACAACATTGTACATGCACATCTGTAAATGCAATCTTAATTGCCATTTTTTTGCAATCTGTGTACCAATTTGAACAAATGTTTATATATTTTACATAAAGCTGTCTGTACGCAGAGTCTGAGAACTAGTTTTCTTATAAGTGGGTTAAAAAATAGTGATAATACTGAATTTCAAGTTAATTGCCTTATAGCACAAGATTTCATTTTCATAAACAATGGTTTTTAAAAATAAACCTTTGACTTTTTAATAGCTGCAGGCATATGCTTTTTAAGTTTCAATACTAGCTCATTCTCCAAATTAGATTTGTCCAAAAATCAACTAATAGACCTGAAACTAATTAAGAGGCACTTTTGATTTTAGAATTTTAATAGATGACTTGCAATACACCTGTTTTAAACAGATTAATCTAACAAGGCTTGAATTCTTTCTGTCTACTTTTTTTTTAAGATTTATTTTTTATTTTTATTGGAAAGGCGGATATACAGAGAGGAGAGACAGAGAGGAAGATCTTCCATCCGATGATTCACTCCCTAAGTGAGTGCAACGGCCGATGCTATGCCGATCTGAAGCCAGGAACCTCTTCCGGGTCTCCCACGCGGATGCAGAGTCCCAAAGCTTTGGGCCGTCTTCGACTGCTTTCCCGGGCCACAGGCAGGGAGCTGGGTGGGAAGTGGGGCCACCAGGATTAGAACCATATGGGATCCCAGACGTGCAAGGCGAGGACCTTAACCACTGTGCCACCACGCCAGGCCCTCTGTCTACTTTTAATACTTCTATTCCTGCTCACAGAACAGTAGATATTAGTGTATGTCTATCATTTGTGAAAACATTTCTTATGTGAATTCCTGAAAAGCAAATTAAATACAGCTGTGAAACAATAGAGTCGAGTATTTACATGAAAAGGGAAAATGGATACTTACTATCACGTTAGATTATTTTACTTAATGGTTGCTATGTAATATTCCCTCTCTTCTCTGAAGTGTCACCACACCCAGTGTCAACACCCACTGAGTCTGTTGTAAGAACAGTATATCCAGATTGTTCTCTCCAAACTAGGATTTTGTATTTCATAGTTTTGTAGGTTGTCCTTAACTTTGTTTTTATTAGCACAATACAGAGCAAACATCCTAGTCTTGTCTTTTGAATGAAAATCTTTGTTGCAGAGATGACAGCTGGCTGATGGGCAGCTTTTTCTGTCATGTTTCTTGTTTTTCACGGGTGTGTGTTGTACGTGTGAGAGAGATCTCTGCATGTCTCAGTATGCCTTTTTAACAGGTCATATGCATATGAGTGCTGCTATCCAAAAAGCATTGGATTTAGAATGAAATGTCAGATTCTTATTTTGTGTCTCCCTAACAACATTGATTTCTTTGGGGTTAATGGCTAAGTAAACTGCAGCGTGTTCTTTCTCTTAGGTGAATGACATAGAGATTCATTGCTGTTCCATGCCTACAAAATGACCAGATTCCAAAGTACTAAATTGTTAATGAAAACGTAGAAGCCAGAGATCTAAAAATCTATTTCTATATTAAGGTAAACATAAATAATGCATTTTATCTTAATTTGTTAATTTTTGAAGTTTTACTAAAAGGCTTCTAACATTTATTATGTATATAAACATAGGGGGCTTTTGGGAGCCAGAGTATGTCAACATGTAATTGCTTAAATTCCAGAAAGTGTTTGAGTTGCAGGAACTAATTTTTGAAAAGCTAAAGGTGAAGTTTGGGAAAATTAGTGATAGTAGTAGATTTTATTCTTAGTAATATAAAGATGATAAGATAGGTATTTGTAAGTATTGGAAGAGGTGAAAAATCTTTGAGGATAGTATTTATTGTTTGTCCACATTCTCTGTCCCCAAAGCCTCACCTTTATACGTCATAGCTTTTTACAGGATGAGTGAAAGAGATTCTCCATCCACTGGTTCATTCCACAAGTGCCTACACCCATCAGGAATGGCCAGGAGCCTGAAATTCACTTAAAGTCCCCCACATCGGTGACAAAGAGTCAAGTGTTTAAGGTCATCTTCCTCTTTCCCAAGTTTATTAGGCTGGAATTGGATCAGAAATGGAGATAGGCTTAAGTCAGCACTCAGGCATGCTGCTGGTGTTGTAATCCATGCTTTAATGCATTGTGTCACCGCACTGGCCCCTATGCCTCCTAACTTTTGCCTCTCCTTAAGATTAGTATTGCCAAAATACCACTTTTCCCTACAGTGGTTTGAGGTGTTTTTCATTGTTAGTATTAATAAATGCCTTAGTACTCCAGTAATTAACAGATTGACCGATACGGATTTTAACTATGGCCAGTAGTCTGTTACAAGCTTTTAAAAGATTTCATGTACTTATATGAAAAAAAGATTCCTTTTACATTCCTCAAAAAAAAAAAAATGAGTTTCTTAGGAGTGGGTGATTGGCCTCATAGTTAAGATGTCTCAGCTTCAATTAAGAATTCCAGGGTTCAGTACCCTTCTCTAACTCCTACTAGTGTTGTAACTAACACAGACCTTGGGAAACAGCCATGATGGCCCAGGTGATTGCATTTCTAGCACCCTTTTGGGGTAGCTGGGCAGAGTTGCCCACTGGCACTGAGCATGTCAGGCGTTTGGGGGAAGTGAACTAATCAATTGGAGCTGGTACATTTCTCTCCCTCAACCTCTTAATATATATTTTTTTAGTTCATGATTAGCTTAATTCCCAACAACCTTTTGTTTTCTGTAGTAAAACAGCATTGATAGTGTTGTGATTTCAGCATGAATTTTTTCTCTCCCAGAATACATATGGAATACCAAATACGTTTAACAGAGTAAAAGCTTACTTAATACCAACTCACGTATTAACCACTTCTACAAAAAAAAAAAGTACTCAAAAATTCTAATAGGCCTCTGTGAGGTAGAATAATGGTAGCTTGATGACTCCCTCTTGTTACTATAAAAGTTTTAGCTTGTTACTAGAACGTTATGGAGTGGATATCTACCTACCCTCCATTTTTAAAGCATATCTGTTATATATGCGTGCTCTGGTGTACACTAGTTTATTTTATTGAATATGCCTGAATATTCTGTTGCCTTTGACAATTAAAATAAAATCAAGTATAAACCAAGCAGGAGAAGCTGCACAGGTAAATGATAGAATCATATTAGTGCCTTTGTGTTCAATATTTTAGCATTTATATTTAACTTATTTTTGTAATTTCTTGAACAAAAATTCTGGCAAAAAATTGAATCAAAATTTGCTCAGATTTTCATAAAGCTCCTTTACAAAATCAACAGCATGATTATTTGTACACTTTTAACATGATGGACACTTGGGTTGAGTTATATCTGGCTATAATCAGTAATACCAAGCATATTGTACTGAAAGATTCAATAGTTTTCTTGGAAAATATTAAAGCAAAAATTTTTTTAATAATCTCCTTGTATATCATAAACACCACTTCATTTTTCACCTTGAGACCAGTAAGGGAGAAAGATATTGCAACAAAAGTCTTGAAGAACTTGAATCCCTTGCAGAGAAGATAAACTTCTGTACTGTATTGCATATCCATCCTAAAGAACTGCGGGGACATTGCTCTGCTGGTTATCTGAGTCGGATTCATTCAAGAGCCCTAGTTGCTGTTACTGGATAGAGGCATTGGGGAAAAGTGGAGGGAATTTACAGCTGTCACACAACATGTTTGCTATACGAAAAGGAAGTGGTGTGGGCTAATAAAGGTTTAAGTTACTGCTCAGTAATGAAAAAATTGGTAATTACTGATTTTCATTAAAAGTCATATAATAAAAGTCACAAAATTAAATAGCTATAAAAGTGCTCTTTATGAAAGAAGCATGAGTTGAATTTTATATTGTGAACTAGGGAGAATTAAGTATAGTAGGAATCTTAGGCCAAGTTTCCTAATAGAAACTTACTCAGTTGAATGTAAGACTACAAGACTCCTAGCAGTTAAGTCTGGAATAGAAAATAATGATTTATTTTACATTATACAAAGAAGCACGTGAGTTCAACGAGCAAAATAAACACTTCAAATTGATTCTGAGAAAATATTGGTCTGTACATTTTCCCCACGTGTCTCTAGGTTTTTGAGACATCCATATTTATTTTTTTTAATTATTTATTTTTATTGGGAAGTCAAATATACAAAGAGGAAGATCTTCAATCTGCTGAATCCAGGTGGCTGCAACAGCTGGAGATGAGCTGAGGTGATTTGAAGCCAGGAGCCAGGATGTTCTTCCTGTCTTCCATGCAGGTACAGGGTCCCAAGGCTTTGGGCTGTCCTTGACTGCTTTTTCAGGCTACAGGTAGGGAGCTGGATGGGAAGTGGAGCCACTGGGACACAAACCAGTGCCCATACAACATAGCTGCCATTTTATGTTTGCGGTCCAAGGCTGCCTGCATTCTACAAAGGACATCACTACCAGGGTGCACAGCTGCATGGACTGAACTCCATCTGAAATACAGATTCATTTGCTCCGTGGAGTAAGTGTTAAAGTAAACCAGGGTTGCCTGTAACTGCATGAATTTCCTTTGATTAAGAGAACATGTAGTTACTATGACTGTTCAGAGTCTTCAGAAGCTTTATGGAAGATAATGTACAATGAAAAAACTATGCATGGACTTATAAAATTTTCCATTTAAAAAAATTTTAGCTGATTTTTTTAAGGAATCATTTAATTCCATTTTTCCTATAAACGTCAGAAATTATTCCTCAATTTAGTAATTCTCATGGCTCTGCCGAGACCTACAGTTTCAGTATCATCTGGGAACCTAGTGAAAATACAGATTATCGGGCCTGACAATGGAGGCTGACAGTCTTCCAGTAAGCCCACCAAGGGATTTTGATGCAGGCTGAAGTTTTAGAACTTGTCCAAAAGTTTCAAGTTTGAATCACTTCAGACAGAATGATGAGAAAACAATCCTCAAGGCTATTAGTAAGGAGTGAAAGAGTCAAGTTTTACTGCAGAATCAGAAATCTCTGTCAGGAGTATACTGCTGGGCCCATTCTTAAACCTAAAATTAGTGTGTATGTGTGTGTGTGTGTGAATTTATATATTTATTTAGACCTTACTCTACAAAGTGAGTTGAAGTTCAAATGAAGATAAAGTGGAAGCAGGTTCAACTCAAGAGAATATTCAATGCTTAACAAGTTACAAGTGAAGAAACAAGATGACTGGGAGATTGAGCATGGGACAGTCTGTGAAGTGGGGGAGAATGAAGCGTATTGGCTCAACATACCAGAAAGTCCGGGAACAAAGCCATTCTTAGGCAAACAAACCACTGGTTATAATACCCACCCCACCCCAACCCCTACACCCTGTCTCCCTGCTCTCTTTTGAACATGGCTTCATCCTTTCCTTTGGGCTTCCTCTGTGCAGCTAATGAAGAGAACTTGTAGCCATTTAGGAAGGAAATCATCTCTGTTAACCTAATATCCAAGACATGAAATCCCAACAAAGGATCCATTTTATTATTCCCTTGAACAAATCCCTTTTTTCCCCATGTAAATGGAGTAGATCAGGCCAGAATCCACCCTGGACAAGGGTAAATTAAACTTTATGGCTAGGAACACTACCAGAAGATAGAATGTGAAAGAGAAACAGCCCTCCCCCTCCAAAGAAAAACTACATACAGGAAGGACAGAAGGTAAGCAAAATGTAACGCCAGAATGTAGTCTAGGAGAAACATAACCACAAAAGTTGATGAATTATTCAAATAGTGAGTACTCCCATGTATCAGGGACTATTACAGAGGCTAAGGATTAAGCAATGAGCAAAACTTGACAATGTACCCATAATGGAGTTTGTATGCTCTTGAATCAAAATAGGAAAGCAAAACACATATATAAGTCCTTGGAGAAAAAAGATATATATATATAAGTAATGTGGAGAAGCTTTTCCATGACATAAATACTGTGGGAAAGCTCCAGTTTTAAATAGAATGGTGAGGAAAAGCGTCACCTGACTGAAGTGAGTGAAGGAAATAGCAAGTCCACGGCCAGAAGTTGGAACCATTGCTAAGGAACAGCAACAAGTCCAGTGCAGCTGGAGCCAAGGAAACAAGCACAAAAGTACTGGGACATGACGTCAAAAATGTTACTGGAAGACCAGAGCATAGTTGTAAACCATCATACGTACTTAAAGCAGTTATTCTGAAACTGAAAGCTGTTTGAAGGATTTAAGAGAAAAACAATTTCATTTTTTAAAGGCCCTCTCCTGGACTGCTTTGGTGAATATTAACTTTTCATTCACATAAAAGATGGTAGTGTCACAGGCCAGGAAGATAACAGTGAATGTAATGAGACAAAGTAGGATTCTATATGGTGAAAATTGTGTCCCCAGTATAGAATTCATGCTATGAGGGAAGTTAAAGCTTTTAGTTCTAACAAAAAGAGTATAATCGCAGTTAACTTAGAGATAGCAGGTGGATGAGTTTAAGGTGAAAAGTATGAAGTGAAGTTTTTAGATATGTTAAATTTGAGATGCTTCATTTGCATATTTACTAAACACCCAAATCAACATGTTGCTTTCAGAGACATCCAAACTAAAACCAAAATCTGGAAGCTCAACCATGTGCATGACAGGCAAATTTATGCTGTAAATGAGAGCACCAAGGGTGTAGACTCAAGTAAGTGCCAAAGCCACAGGGCTAGGGTAGGTCATTCATATTGAAATGTCAGGAAATAATACAAAAGGAAGGCAAATGAGAGAGGAGACAGTTGTTCAGAGTCTTGAACAATGAAGACTAGTTCTTTTCCCAAATGCTTACAAAAACTGAGGGACCAGAGCCAGTAACCGGAAACTCAATCCAGGTCTTCCACAAGGTGGCAAGGATCCAACCAATCCAACTACTTGAGTGTGGCAAAAGTGGATTAGAGGTGGCAATTCAGGAAGGATAGATGTTTTCTAATAGCCTACCGACCTCCCTAATAGGGAACACAGAACTTAGTGATTGTCTGTGGCATCAAAAACTGACAGTGCACTGACAAGCCATCCCACCATGCACTGACAGGGGAAGAGCAAGTCTAATGAAAGTCTCTGACAGGGCTACCTGCTCACTGTGCACCTAACACCATAAATGCTACCAAGCTTGTAAAATTAGCACACATACTTGTTAGAAATCATTGTGTCAAAACTCCTAGCAGCATCTTGCGGGGATTTCATTTCCATGGGACTCCATTTGAAAAAGTTTGCTCAAAGAATTACAATATACATCTCTAATTTTCCAGTCTACTATACCACTTCAAGTAAATCTGAACAAACTTGCAACAGTTAATTGCTTTTACCATTTCACTCCTTGTGCTGTTGCTATAACATGTTTTACATCTACGCAGTTACAAATTTCAAAAGATTATAAATTTGGTAATACTAATGTTTTATTTTGAAAAAAATTAAGAGGAAATATCACATGGTAGAACAATGGCCTGCAAAATATGTCCACGTCCTAAGCCCTAGAATGTGTGAATTATTAGGTAAAGAGTAATTAAGGTACAAATGGAACTCATGTACCAAATCAAAACACTGTAAAATAGAGTATCCTGGATTTCCACAGAAGCAGAGGGAAATAAATAAATGACTTCATCGGGCCTGGCACGGTAGCCCTAGTGGCTAAAGTCCTCACCTTGAACATGCTGGGATTCCATATGGTCGCTGATTCTAATCCCAGAAGCCCCACTTTCCATCCAGCTCCCTACTTGTGGCCTGAGAAAGCAGTCAAGGATGACCCAAAGCCTTGGGAGCCTGCACCCATGGGGAAGACCTGAAGGAGGCTCCTGGATCCTGGTTTTGGATCAGCACAGCTCTGGCCATTGCAGCTGCTTGGGGAGTGAATTGAGGGAAGATCTTTCTCTGTGTCTCTCCTCCTCTTCTCTGTATATCTGACTTTCAAATAAAAATTAAATCTAAAAAATAATAATAAATGACTTCATGGAAAAACTTGACTAGACATTCCTGGCTTTGAAGATGGAGAAACGGGTCCATGAAGCAAGGAATACGGTGACCTGTGGAAGTTTGAGAAAACAATTGGATCCCATCATAAAGTCTCTGTAAGTAACAGAGCTCTGCCAACACCTTGACTTTTAACCCAATGAGATCTGTTGCAGACTTCTGACACCCCAGAATTGGAAGATAGGTTTATCCTTTTTTATATACCATTAATTTGTTCCAGCACCATTAAGAACTTAATATAGATGTGTGTGTGTGTCTATTTCTCCCTGTCTTGCTCTATTTGAAATTCAGACACAGAGCTTTTTCCATCTGCTGCTTATCTCCCCCAAATTCTTGTAACAACTGGGCCTGGACTAGTCCAAAGGCAAGATCCCGGAACTCAATCCAAGTCTCCTGTGGGAGTGGCAGGGACACAGGGATTTCAGCCATCATCTGCTGCTTCAAGGTGTATGTTACAGGAAGCTGGAATAGAGCACAGAGCCTAGACTTGGATGCAGACCAATCATTGTGCCAAATGCCTGCTGCAAAAATGGTCTTTTGTTTTTGCATTTTTCTGGGAAAATTCTCTTCATTTACTCCTTTAGAACTAAACTTTTATATGTTATTCGCCGTCAGTATCTTTTTGTATTTCCTGAGTGAAAGACTGCTAAGCTGACTTACCTCTCTTCATTTATCTTGGTTTCTTCCTTTTACTTTTATTTCTGGGAGCTAGTTTCACTGGATATAGAATTTTGGTTGCCTTTTTTCCTGCTGTTTTTCATCTAGTGCTTTCATATTACTGTCTTCTGGGTTCTATTGTTTATAAGAAGAATTAAATCATAATTTATTTTTTTTCTCTTATACTTTATGTATCTTTTTTTCCTTTGGTTATTTTAAGACTCTTCATTATTCAGATCGGATATTGTCTATAGATCATTTATTATGCTTTCTGACCCTTTTGCCATCCCCAGTCTAGCATCAGGCTTATCCAGACCGTTTTTCATTCAGATATGCTTAAATTCTAAGATTTCATTTTAGTTCTTTATTGAGGTGGTTTTCGTTTTTCTCCTGAGATTACTGTGTCTGTTCACTGACTGTGGCTATATTTTCTTTCAAGTCTTCAAAATATTTATAACTTCTTTTAAGTCCTTAGCAACTTAATCCTAGAATATAGTATTAATTAAAGGGTTGTTTCCATTGACTTCTTTTTCTCTTGATCTTGGGTTGTATTTACCTGCTGAGCATTTTTTAAACAATTTTTTAAAGGTCAGGTGCCCAGCGTAATAGTGCAGTGGTTAAAGTCCTTACCTTGCATGCACTGGGTTGCTAGTTCTAATCTTGGTGTCCCTGCTTCCCATCCAGCTCCCTGCTTGTGGCCTGGAAAAGAGGTTGAGGACAGCCCAAAGCCTTGGGCCCCGGCACCTGCATGGGAGACCTGGAAGAGCTCCTGGCTACTGGCTTTGGATTGCTTCAGCTCCAGCTGCTGCGGTCGTTTGGGGACGGAAGCTCTTCCTCTCTGTCTCTCCTCCTCTTTGTATATCTGTCTTTCAGTAAAAGTAAATAAATCTTTAAAAAAACTTTTTTTTAAATCTATTTATTTTTATTGGAAAGTCAGATATACAGAGAGAAAGAGAGACAGAAAGATCTTCCATCTGTTGGTTCACTCCCCAGCTGGCCGCAATGGCCATTGCTGAGCTGATCCAAAGCCAGGAGCCAGGAGCTTCCTCCAGATCTCCCATGTGGATGCAGGATCCCAAGGCTTTGGGCCATCCTTGACTGCTTTCCCAGGCCACAAGCAGGCAGCTGGATGGGAAGTGGAGTAACAAGGACATGAACTGACACTCATATGGGATCGCAGTGTATGCAAGGTGAGGACTTTAGCCATTATAGTGCCGAGCCCAATGTTGATCATTTTTTATAACTGCTTATTGAACTTAATATTATTAGTTTAACTTCTTCTGAAAAGTGATGATTTTCATTCTAGGAGCCAGCCAAGTTAATGAGTGGTTACTTGTTAGATTTTATATTTTTTCAAGTTTTTAAAAAATATATATTTATTTTTATTCGAAAGGCAGATTTACACAGAGAAGGAGAGACAGAGAGAAAGATCTTCTATTTGCTGGTTCACTCCCCACTGATCACAACAGCCAGAGCCAAACCAATCCAAAGCCAGGAGCCAGGAGTGTCTTCTGATCTCCCACGTGAGTGCAGGGTCTCAAGGCTTTGGGCCGTCCTTGACTGCTTTCCTGGGCCACAAGCAAACAGCTGGATGGTAAGTGGTGCTGCCGGGATTAGAATCAGCACCTATATGGGATCCTGGTGGATGCAAGGTTAAGACTTTAACCACTAGGCCACTGCATCAGAACCAACTTTTATCTTCTTAGGATTAATCTATTTCAATTTTTTAAAGATTTATTTTTACTATTTTTTTTTTAATTGGAAAGGCGGATATACAGAGAGGAGAGACAGAGAGGAAGATCTTCCGTCCCATGATTCACTCCCCAAGTGAGCGCAACGGCCGATGCTATGCCGTTCCGAAGCCAGGAGACTCTTCCAGGTCTCCCACGCGGGTGCAGGGTCCCAAAGCTTTGGGCCGTCCTCGACTGCTTTCCCGGGCCACAGGCAGGGAGCTGGAAGGGAACCAGGGCTGCCAGGATAGAACCGGCACCCGTATGGGATCCCGGGCGTGCAAGGCAAGGACCTTAACCACTAGCACCGGACCCAATCTATTTCAATTTTGACCTTATAGTCTTACATCAAGTAATTATCATTATTACAAAGATGTTTCTGCTTTGAGATTTTGATTGGAAGCTTAAAGTGTTTCTCATCTTCTGGTTGGTAGGTTCTTCGAAATTGAAACTCTGTCTCTTCCATGGTAGTCACCAAGTAAAACACCTGCTTCATGTTTTTTAGCTTCTGCTTTCTACTGAATTTGTAATTAGAAGCTGTCCAAGATTTAAAGGAAGTTAATACACAGATTTGGGACCCCCTCTCTCTTACTGTCATTTTCAGAACATTTCCCTTTCATTTCCTCCTGTTCTTGGGAAAACTTTCAGGGATAAACCTGAGCTCTCCAGGCATGGTTCCCTTCCAGGGTTGAGTCTCATCCGTTCTGTGCTTCTGTGTTTGTTTTTCTAATTTATTTCATCTTTGTCAAATCTGTACTTGTTATCTGATGAAAGCTTAGTTCAATTAGACTTATCTGCTACCATTGGAAATTAAACTGTTACTTTTTTTTATTGGAAAGTCAGATATACAGAGAGGAGGAGAGACAGAGAGGAAGATTTTCCGTCCAGTGGCTCACTCCCCAAGCTGCCACAACAGCTGGAGCTGAGCCAATCCGAAGCCAGGAGCCAGGAGCTTCTTACAGGTCTCCCATGCAGGTGCAAGGTCCCAAACCCTTGGGCCACCTCGACTGCTTTCCCAGGCCACAGGCAGAGAGATGGATGGGAAGCAGAGCTGCCAGGATTAGAAAAGGTGCCCATATGGGATCCCGGGCATGCAAGGTGGGAACCTTAACCACTCTGCCCATACTGGTTCCCCCAAATTACTGCAGCAGTATAGTCCTTCACAAACAGCCATAATTCTGTCACTCTGCTACTTAAATATATCCTGATATTGCAGGTGTGGACAATGGCAGACAGCCAAACACTCTATTTTCCAGATATATTTAACAGTTTCATTTGGAGTCCATCTTGGATTTGAAAGTAGAAGTGCATGCTGCATTATGTATTCACATCAGGATATGATAGTGCCTATTACACAGTCGCTATACATTCCATTAATTGAAAAAGCTGTAAAACAAAACAGAAGGAAAAATAGAAAATTTACAGCAACATGCTACTGAATGACCAATGTGACACTGAGGAAATGAAAAAGAAAATAAAAAATCTTGAAGAAAATTATGCTATTGTATGATCTATGAGTTAGTAAAGTAATTAAGAAAAAAAATGAAGATATTAAAAAACTTCAAAACCCATGAAATGTAGCAAAAATAGTATTATAAATGCTGTTGATCTATTTTGCATGAAGATTGCCTTATATCAGAGAGAACATATATTTGTCTTTTTGGGGTTGACTTATTTAACTCAGCATAATGGTCTCTAAATGGGGTCATTTGGTTGCAAATGGTTGAATTTTATTCTTTTTAAAGGCTGAGTAATATTCCATGGAGTAGATGTACCTCAGTTTATCCGTTCCTCTTTTGATGGGTTTCTAAGTTGTTTCCATGTCTTTGCTATTGTAGAATGTGTTGCTGTAAATATAAGATTACATATCCCTTTCTCACATTCAGATTTCATTTCCTTTGGATATGTTCCCAGAAGTGGGATAGATGGGTCTTACAGTAAATCAGTTTTCAGGTCCTTAGCACTATCCATTCTGACTTCCATAGTGGTGGTATTAGCCTGTACTTCTACCAACAGTGAATGAGAGAACTTTTCTTCCCACATCCATGCCAGTAAGTGTTGTTAGTGGAGTTCCGAATGTAGGCCCATCTCACTGGAGTTAGGGGTAGAATAAAATTTTCTTGGAGTGAAAGGCTTCCTAGATTATAGAAAGTGTTTCCTAAGTTAAAGGTGTGTTTGCATGAAGAACTGATGAGTCATCTGCAGGTCAGCCTTTGAACTAGGGCAGGAAGGTCGTGCAGGAGTGGAGGAGTATAGAGAAACAAGGAAACTACCATGTACAATGGCAGTTAGCTTCGATTCATTGTCAATTGCCTGGGTTATACATGCTGGGTTACCTTATAGAGTAGTTGAGTCTGCAAAAGATAGCCTTGAATATTTAAAATTTCCGACTTAATATTTTAAAATGCATGTGGTTTACATATGTATATATAAGCTCTCATGTATGCACTTGGATGCAAGTCAGAAAGAAATACTTAAGAACATGAAGACAAGAAATTTCCTTTCTGTTTGCGGTTAAACTAAGCTCTCCTTTTCTATCCACGCAGGAAAGTGTACTAAAATTCAGGTATGTAGCAAGAGAACTGTTGTAAGAAAACCTTGTTTCTGTAGTAATATGTTAAATAAGAGAAATAATGTTATTTACTCATTTAGCATACAGTTTCAGGATACATGCTGTGGGCAAGGCACTTGTCCTGTTTCACTGTTACTGGTGTTAGGATTTCAGCACAGGAATTTTGCCATCTTATATACGTTCATTCAGTCTACAGCAAGAGGTGACTACTCCAAATAAGGGGGAACAGCAAAAAGGCATTGTGAAGAAGGATTGTTGGACCAAAAACCGGAGAGATATAGGAGATGGAGCTGTGACTACTCCTGAAAGGAGAGTGGGATTAGCAGAGAGAACTGCAAGTGCAAATCCAGAAGCAGAGGTGGCTTTGGCACCTTGCTCAAAGAGGAAGCGGGTGAGGATGAGAACATTCTAATTAGGGAGAGGAGCAGTACGCGAAGTGAGGGGAAGGACAGCAGAACACTGAGTGCCTCACAAACCAACATCAACTCTTTTTTAAGATTTATTTTGATTGGAAAGTTAGCATCTAGGTCTCCCACACAGCTGCAGGATCTCAAGGCTTTGGGCCGTCTTCAACTACTTTCCCATGCCATGAGCAGGGAGCTGGATGGGAAGTGGAGCAGCTGGGATACGAGCTGGTGCCCACATGAGGTCCCAGCACAAGCAAGGTGAGGACTTCAGTCACTAGGCTATCGTTCCAGGCCCAACGGATCTTTTTTTTTTTTTTTAAGTCACAAGTTGTTTTTACTAAATTTCACATAAAACTCTTGTTGGCCAAAGAATCTATTATTAAACATACCAATAAGAAATAGATTTTGTGCCTCGCATTACATGTGTTTCAATTTTGTGATGATTACAAAAGAATGAAACTCACTTGTTCCATTTTAACTTGAGGTGGCAAACTTCTTAGTTTGAAGCCAATGTGGAATTTTTTTAAATAATAAGGCAAGCTGCAAAAATAACTTTTATTTTTAGGAAGAGAATGAACTAAATGTGAAATGTTCGTGGTTTCTAAAGTCTCTCTTTTTTTATTTTTTTACAAAGGCTTGGGAAATGTTCTGGCTTCTATTAACAGCTGTGAAGATGTACAAATGAATATAGATGATAACTGCTAAGGACTGTACTCAAGAGTCAGCACTTCCCTTTCAGTATTACTACTGTCCAAAGGCCAAGAACATGATCATATAAGAGCTAGTAAAATTTCACTGCTGAGATGTGGTGTTGACATTTCATAACTATATATTCATTCACTAATAAGCTGTGCTATGGACATAACCATTCACTGATTTAAATGGATGTAATTCAAAGAAAAGACTGGATTGGCATTGTGGCTCTGGGGGTTAAACTGCTGCCTGCAATGTGGGCATACAAGTTCTGGTTTGAGTCCTGGCTGCTGCACTTCTGATCCACCTCCCTGCTAATGTGGCTGAGAAAGCAGTGAAGGATGGTCTAAGTATCTGGGTCCTTTCACCTGCATGGGACACCTAGATGGAGAGCCTGCTTTTGGTCTGACTCAGCCCCTGGTGTGCAGCCATTTAGTGAGTGAACCAATGAATGGAAGACTTCTCTCTCTCCTACAACTCTGCCTTTCAAATAAAACATACATGCATGTATTTTTAAAGTTAACCCTACTGGTAAGGAGCAAGCTCAAACCTTTTCTAAGAAAACTGACAGTATTTAAAGTAAAAGTATAATGTAAATTAAAATTTACAATGTTGAATTACATATAAGAAATTGTATTTAATTATGCCTATTAAATATAAAGCTTTGCCATTTAAATTTTGTTCAACATTTCCTTATTAAGCCCCTAAGTAGGTTTTCTGTAATTTTTTTTTCCAAGCCAGTGTTTTTACAAGTCAGTCTACCAATACTGTTACTTGCTTTTGGTGACCTGTTATTATTGTCCCTTGATATAGATCTAACACTATTCTATTCATTTACTTAGTCATTGATTCCATTTTGCGCATTTTCCACAATATGGGACAGTTTGGATTGGCACACATCTCTGATATATGTAAGTGTATTCCAGTGAAGGTTGCAGAAAAAAAAAAACTTGTAACTATTCTAGAAGTTATCTAAACTTAGTTTATACAGGTAATCTTCCTCTACTATACCTCTCTTTCTGGCTCAGGGGAAAAGTGTAGAAGTGACCTTAGAAGCTTCCAAATGTTTCTGCCAATCCCTCAAATTCAGATACAAAAGAAAGAGGACATGACATCAGTAGGAGTCTACACTCACAGCCACTGGCCTATGCAGGGAGTCTGTGAAGTGTGAGAAAGCAGAGGGCTTCCCACATCTGCGAGTCTAGGTTACAGGCCCATCGCCTTGCCCTTGCCCTTGATTTCCTCATCCATGCCTCCGACATCCCGCTTTACATGCCTGAGTATTTAGCTGTGGTAATGATTTCTTTCACAGACTGGTTGTTTTATTTATTTATTTTTAAAATTTTATTTCTTTATTTAAAAGAATTACAAAAAAAAAAAAAAAGAGGGGGAGAGACATAAGAAGAGAGAGATATCTTCCATTCAACGGTTCATTTCGCAAATGGCAACAAAGGCCGGGTGAGGCCAAGCCATGCTAAAGCCAAGAGCAAGGTGCTTCTTCCTTGAATTCGAGGTGGGTGGCAGGGGCCCAAGCTAATGACCTCTGCTTTCTTAGGGCATTAACAGGGAACTGGATTGGAAATAGAATAGCTGGAACTCTAACCAGCACCTGGTGTCTCATGCAGGGCAATACACCACAACACTGGTCCACACAGGTTGCCTCTTTGGCCTGGTGGGGAAAGCTGGACTAGCAGACTTGTAAGATGAATTCATCTGTGATTATTCAGTGTTCATTACAACTTGTGTTTAATTTTATGAATCACAAAATGTCTCCTTACAATATTCTCTTTTTTGTGAGCTTAACATGGCCTCTGAAATGGATTAAATCTGCATAAGCTTAAAAGGGGAAAATGATTCATTTCAGTGCTTCTGGTAAAAATAGCTATATTTTGCTGACTCTTGGTGTGCGGGAAGGAATTTTTGCATTTGTAGGCGTTTCTAGCTACTGTGGCAGAGTCACAAAGTAGAGCAGTGGGAATCCAGAGAGAATCAGGCTTCATGGAAGAGGTGCCCTCTTAGTCTAGTCCTTTCAGCTACACAGGCAGCAAGGTAGAACTTGGGCAAAGACATGGGCAAAGGCTTGCTTGGAGAGCCAGTATGCTAACGTGGACAGGGTTTTCAACACGGCAAATAAAAGTAAAAAGGCCTGGCCTAAAACAGGTGTTCAGTCAATACTGAAAAGAAAAACCAGTGTGGATCATGTCACTGCTTCGTTCAAAATTTTCCCATTACCCTCCAAATCAAATCTTAGAACTTTATGTTGGGTCCTGGTGGCTGAAGTCTTCAACTTGCACACGCCAGGATCCCATGTGGGCATCAGTTCGTGTTCCAGCTGCTCCATCTCCCATCCAGCTCCCTGCTTGTAGCCCAGGAAAGCAGTCGAGGATGGCCCAGAGCCTTGGGATCCTGTGCCTATGCAGGAAACCCAGAGAGGAGAGGGAAACTCCTGGCTTCTGCCTTTGGATCGGCTCAGCTCTGACTGTTGCAGCCACTTGGAGAATGAACCAGCAGATGAAAGATCTTCCTCTCTGTCTCTCCTCTTTGTGTATCTGACTTTCCAATAAAAATAAATCTTTTTTAAAAGGAACTTTATCTTTGAAAAAATTCTCGCGTGTTTTTCTTCCAATTTGGCTGCTTTTCTCTCACATCCTCTACACTGTCAGAATCATGGCACATTACTGAGTGTTTCAGTGTCCACATTTCTGAAGGAGAAAATAATGCTTTTCAGGAAGTGACTTACATAAAATAACAAGTTTTTGATTTTCAGAAAAGAGAGGTTTGTTTCCTTGTTTAATTTGTTTAAAAGGCACAGTTACAGAGAGGGAGAGGGAGAGAATGGGAGTCTTCTGCACAATGGTTTGCTTCCCCAGATGACAGGAATGGCCAGGGGCCAGCTGCGTTTCTCATGCAGGTGGCAGAGACCCAAGCACCACAGCCATCCTTTACTGCTTTCCCAGGTGCATTAGCAGGGAGCTAGATCAGACAAGAGTAGAGCAGTTGGAACTAAAACTGATGCTGGAGGCGGCTTAACTCCCTGTACAACAACAACACTGGCGCTATTAATGTTTTATTCTGTGACTGATCAGTGCTACCCATGCGCTGCGTCTCTGATCCTACCTTTCGAAAATGGGCTACATGTCCATGATATGCTCTTAATAAATCAGTTATTTGAATTGCCAGTCTGAAAATGTAACTATTTTGATGCAAGTATTTCATCAAATCTGCAATGACTGAAAGAATAATTTGTGGCATAACGGTTGAAGTCACTGCCTGCAATGCTGCCATTCCATACAGTCACTGGTTCATGTCCCAGCTACTCCACTTCCGATCCAAGTTCCTGCTAATGGTCTGGGGAAAGCTTCAGAAGATGACTCAAGGGTTTGGGCCCCTGCCAACCATATGGAAGATAGATGCACATGAAACTCTGGCTCTTGGCTCCAGCCTGACCAACCGTGGCCATCAGGGGAGCCGGGGAGTGAATCAAAGGACAGAATCTTTTTCTCTCTCTCTCCCTGCCTCACTTCCTCTTGTTCTCTCTGTGTCTAACTTTCAAATTAGTAAGTAAATTTCTTTTAAAGGAAAGAAAGTTTTACACAGACATGCATACATTTGTTTCCCAGAGTTCTTGTTAGCTAAACTTTTTCAGCCCTCTCAAACATTGTCTCCTGGTTTTTTTCCCTTTTACCATATCGGTGCCTCACTTTTTCTCGCAAATCCCTTTTCTCTTTCTTTCCACAGGTCCTGTTCCTCTCAGTGATGCCTTTTGTATATTGTTATTCTTGGATTTACTCGAGTTTCCCTTGGAGACTCGTTAACTTCCATGTCTAACTTCTCTTTGGTAGATTGAGTCTTTAGTCATCCATCATAATTGTTCTGAAAATAGCTTGGCTTTGTGGGCCAGTCCAGAAGACCAGCAATTTCTAAAGTTAATAACACCTTGAGCGAACAAATCACTTAATGATTCATTCCTTTTATGACCCTTGTATGAGAAAGAAACTGGTAAGCATATGGATGCCATTACATGTAAAGTGTTCAATAGTTGCAGAAATTGATTTGTCTTCCTCCAATACTTACTTTGATATTAGCTGTTGGACTATAGCTGTTTGGTGTAACTTCTCAATGAAATAAATATAGACATTACAAAAGTTGAAGCAGACAAAATCTTGTGATGACTAAATCCAGCACTTCCAACGACAGCCTTATGATATTTAGTCTTTAATATAATCATAAGGGCTTTTTTTTTCTACTCTCTCTCTTTTCTGGGGGTAAGTTTTTTTACACAAATACCTGACTTAGTAGAAAACTAGAATCAGAATTTTTTTTGAAGAAAAATGTGTATTTTTAAGCATTCACTGAGTCCAGCTACTAATTTGACAAGAATTCTAAAGATATGTCCCAAGTCCCAAGTCAGAACTCACTGTTCCCAATGTAAGAATTGGTTGGAGGTGGCGCGAGGTAGGCATGTGGCACAGATGGCTAAGTTGCCACTTGAGATGACCTGCACTCCGTATTGGAATAGCTGGTTTGACTGCGTGGTTTCCAACCCACCTTTCTACTAATAAGCACCCTGAGGAGAGACCAGATGATAGTTACAGCACTTCTAGCCTTTGTCACTCTTGTGGGAGATCCAAACTGAATTTTAGGATCCTGGATTTGGCCTGGTCCAGGCCTGGCTCTTGAACACATAGGTGGGGCGGGCGTTTGAACCCTTCTTAGGATGCCTGCATCCTCTAAGGGAATGCTAGCGTCAGTTCACACTCCTCCACTTGTGATCCTGCTCCCTACGAATGTGCCTGAGAAGCAACAAATGGTGGTACAAGTACCCGAGTCCCTTAAAATCACATGGGCAGCCCATGTAACTCCTAGGCTTAACCTGATCCAGCCCAGGCTTGCTGGAGCCATCTGGGAGGTGAGCCAGTGAATGAAAGACTTCTCTCTCTCTCTCTCTTTCTTCCTTCCTCTCTCTCTCTCTCTTTCCTTTGGAAAACAAGAATTTAAGAATTAGTCGAGAGTAAGCATTTAGATTAGTAGTAAAGATCTCATTGTCCTAAGAGAGTGCTCGGCTTTAATTTGCAGCTATGGCACCTCACTCAAGGTTTTCAGTGCACACCCTGGGAGGCAGCTGTGATGGGCGGAGTTATTGAGTTCTAAAAACTCACTGCTACCCCTTGCCTTACCAGCCTCCAACTCTGCCACCCCAGCTGCTGGGGGCATTTGGGGAGTGATATAACTAAGCACAAATTAAATCTGTTTCTTTGTATTATCAAAGGCATTTTTCAACTAAAACATTACATTATTACAGAAATTAAGTGACTGATGTAGTTTGAAAGGATTTATAGCATTTAAATTGAAATTACACTAAAAAGGAGATTTTAAATACCTTGATGGGAGGAAGAAGGTATCTCATATTCTTAAAATTGTGCTATTAACTATATTGAATCTGTTAACAACTCAAAGTCAATAAACTAATTTTTAAAAGTACAAAAGAAAAAATTCTGACATGCACAACTGTCTTATAAATGACTACTATTAATAGCTATCATTCAATCCACTAGGTGGCACCAACAATCTTTTTCCAATAAGTACACTAAGCTGTGTGTAAGACACTTTTTGAATTCTATCCCCCTATAAACAGTATCTGATACCGCCACTCCCGATACTTTTATGAATTCTACCTGTGTGTGTAAGGAATACTTTCTAAAATTATGCCCCTAGGCAGTGATAAGTGTTACTGCATTAGTAAATTACTAGTTGCTTAAGAGGCTGTTTGGTCACAGAAATGCAGAGAACTGAAGTTCAGGGCACCATGACTTCATTAAAAAGCACTGGACTGAGGTCAGAGGCCATGGTCCCCATCTCAGCTCCACCCGCGGTGATCCTGGGGGCTCCAGGAGCTCAGAAACATGTCTGCTATCCTGCTTCATACAGGGGAAGATTGGGGCTAGAAGAATTGGTTTCCCAAAACCTCTAACTGAAAGCCTCTCTTACAACTTCACCTCCCAAGATTCTAATATGAAAATAAGATTAATTGGAGAGGCAGATGAGGTTCAATGTTGAATGTTGAGATGAGAAGAGGTATGGACAGTTCCTTCTGCTATGCTTTCCTCCACTGTCCTCAGAGCCCAACCTGCTCCTGAGGCTCTCGCAAAAGTGATTCAGAGATCAGTGCTCCAGAAAATTCCAAACATCTACTCTATTCCACAAATCAAGGAATCCATGTGTGTGCTACTATGTCTAGGTTCTTAAATATTTTCTGGATTTAATGGACTGATTCAGGATTTAGTACAACTGTTATTACTCACATTTTGTATTTATACATGATTATTAAACTAAGGTTAAGTAATTTCTTTTTGAACATTTATTTATTTGAGAAAGTTATAGAGAAAGGGAGAGAGAGATTTTTCACTCATTGGATTTCACCCCAATAGTTGCAACGGCCGGAGCTAGGCCATTGTGAGGCTGGAGCGTCTTCCTGATCTTCCACATGGATGTTAGGACCCAAGCACTTGGAGCATCTGTTGCTGCATCCATAGGTGCATTAACAGGGAACTGGATTGGAAGTGGAGGAGCTGGAATAGGATTCCGGTGCTACAGACAACTTCTTTATGTGTTATGCCATGATGCTGGCCACAAGACTAAGCGATTTAATACTTTTCTAGAAATCAACTTATATAGGATCAGAACTCAGAACCAATGACTCTCAATTAAATTTTTATTTTGATCAAATTACAGATTTGTGTATAGCTTTAAAAGTATTGGAGAAATATGTGTAGCGTTTGTTCTGTTTCCCCTTATGCTAATAACATTTAGCAAATTTTAGCACAATTTTATCACCAGAATGTTAATATTAAAACCGTCAGGATATCTGTCAATACCACAAAAATCCCTTCTTTAAACTTTTCAGGAAGAAAGGCTCACACTACCTCTGCTTTTCTCCATTAGCCCTTAAGAACCACCGATTTGTTCTCTGTTTCTATAATTTCGGTGCTTAAAGAATATTATGTTAATGGAAGTATACAGTATGTGGTCTTTTAGGATTTGTTTTTTGCATAGCATAATTCTCTAGAGAGTCATCCAAGTTGTTACATGCATCAAGAATTCTACTGGGCTTAGACCTCAGTGGCAGCAACATGGCTCAACACAACAAGAAGGTTGGGAAGAGGGTGAATACGGGACCTGCTGTGGCATCTCGGGCAGATGGAGAATAATATTGAAATCAGCCAGTATGCCAAGTTCACTTACTCCTTCCATGGCAAAACCAAGATAAAAAGGTGCACCGTGGGCTTCTGGCACTATGGTTCCTGCATGAAAACAGTAGCTGATGGGGTAGTATGCTAGTGGCTAAAGTCCTCTGCCAGCATCCCATATTGGCACTGGTTCTAATCCCAGCAGGCCCGCTTCTCACCTAGCTCCCTGTCTCTGGCCTGGGAAAACAGTTGAGGACAGCCCAAACCCGTGGGACCCTGCACCTGCATGGGAGACCCGGAAGAAGCTCCTGGATCCTGGTTTCAGATTGGCTCAGGTCCGGCTGTTGCGGCCAGCTGGGGAGCGAATCAATGAAGGGAAGATCTTCCTCTCTGTCTCTCCTCTCTGTGGTAAGGAGGCAGGGAGGAAGGAAGGAAAACAATAGCTGATGCTGGCTGGATGCACTACAACCACTTCCACCAGCACAGTCTGAAATCAGAAGACTGAAACAATTGAAAGACCAGTAGAGGCACCATCTTTGAGATATCAGTAGCCTATAGTAAATGGGTTAATTTATATTACAAAAGAAAAGAGATTCTACCAATACGCAGCCCCCAGAACTTCTCTTGATTTAAAAGACACATGATTCACTCATTAACTCCTCAAGTGCCTGCAGCAGCCCAGGCTGTGCTGAAGCCAGGAGCTGAAACCCAGTCCAGACTTCCACATGGGAGCCAGGGACCTAGTGACTTCATCACTGCGCCACTCAGAGTCCCATCAGCAGGACGTCAGGGTCAGGAGACATAGCTGGCCTTTGAGCCCAAACAAGCTTATGTGGAATTCAAGCATATCCAATAGAAAGTTAACCACAAAGCTAATACATCACAATTGTTTTGTTTTGTTTTGTTTTAATTCATTTCTTCCAGAACCTGAGTGGCTCAAAAGTTAAATGTTCTGTTATAGTCCAAGAGGTTTCTTTTATGTCTAAATCTGTTTTCTTTTGTTGTTCAGATTAGCTTGTTTCTATCATGTTTTCCAGGTCACTGATTTTTTCTCTTTTCTTTTCTTTTTTAAAATCAGATATACAGAGAGGAGGAGAGACAAAGACCTTCCCTCCAATGATTCACTCCTCAAGTGGCCACAGAGGCTGGGGCTGCGCTGATCTAAAGCCAGGAGCCAGGAACTTCTTCTGGGTCTTCCACATGGGTGCAGGGTCCCAAAGCTTTGGGCCATCCTCGTCTGCTTTCCCAGGCCGCAGGCAGGGAGCCGGATGGGAAGTGGGGCCACCAGGATATGAACCAGCGTCCATATGGGATGTCAGAGTGTACTAGGTGAGGACTTTCCACTAGGCTACCGCGCCAGGCCCAGGTGACCGATTTTTTTTTGTCTTCTCCATTCTGTTGTTAAGTCTATTGAGTTTATCTCTGTTGTTACATTTTCTGTCATAAACATATGTGTAATTTATGTGCTTCAAATCTTCTATTTCTTTGCAGAGACTTGATATCTCTGCTAAAATTCTCTGTTTATGTCATGCTTGTTTGTAATTTCTCATCAAAACATTCCTTTCCACCCCTCTTTTCCTGCTAGACTGGGTCAGAGGAAGCCAACTAGATCCCACAGCTTAATAAGATTGTGTCTCATAAAACACAAGATGTCCTCATTTCGATCAAGAATCATTTGTAATACCCATAGCAGGAAGATCTCAAACTGAGTGAAAGAAGACCATCGAAGTTGTCAATGCCTGATTACAAAGTCTGGAATAACCTGGCAAAGATTTTAAAGCAGCTGCCACATTTGGACCTTGTCAGCACTGGACAGTGGTTGGAATCCTATTTGTCCACCATGCCTCTGGTACCAGCACCGTGCAGTAAGGGAGAGATAGTTCATTACTGTCAAGTGTGGATGTTGTCCAGGCTCCCTGCCACGGGTGGGGAACCTTTTTCTGCCATAGGCCATAATTACATCATTTGCAGGTCATACAAAATTATCAACTTAAACATTAGCCCACTGTGGTTGTATTGAATTTAGAGTCCCGCCTGTGGTTGTCTTGGCAACGCCAGACCAACTGAGTTCGTGGGCTGGGCATTCCTCACCCTTGGACTGTCATTGTGGAGAAGTGGGTGGGGAGCTCGTTGCTGCCTGAAAGAGATCAAAGTGCCACCTCCCTGCCAGCCTTTGCCACACCTGCTCCATGGGGTCAGTGGGAGAGGACCGCAGGCCTGACTTCCCATGGGCACTTGCTCAGGGAAAGCAGGTTTTTTGAGTGGCTTTTACTTTGGCAACCGGACCTGTTGAAATTTGGGGATTTAAGGCCTTCGTCAGCACCTAATCTAGGATATGCAAAGCAAACAGAAAACTACTCCATAGCTAGTTGGGTCACAGATTCATCTTTCTCAGTTCATCTTTCAGCCTATTTATGTTTGTTTCCTAGATAACTTGCAAAGTTTTAAGTATGAATAGGAAAAAGTGTATTTTCGCATAAGCTGAAATCTTGTTTCTGGTCTTTTCAACCTATTCTTTGAGATGATAATCTGTAGCTTCTCATGGAAAATAATAAAGATGTGTCAATGTGTATAACTAGTGTCAAATAGGAGAGATTAATATTGCTTAACGATCCTACATGAAGCAAGAAAGACTTGGGATGCCATCTAATAAGTAAGTGGCATAAGTGAATGGCATCCTGTAAGTTCTCCAAGCATTACAGCTCAAAAACAGTCGTCATGCCCTTAGCTTCTACCAAGTGCTAAACTGTACTGAGTGTCTGGCATGTAAGTAATTCTCTCAACCATCAAAAACAGTCAACATTACTATCATACTCATTTTACAGATGAGGAAACTGAGGCTCAGAGACTTGAACTAAATAAGCCAGGAATTTGATCTGTGTCTGTCTGAAACCAAATAATGAACTGTAACCACCTTGCCATACTGACTCGTTCTTTTTTGAAATCAAAACATGCACGGAGAAGGCGCTGCCATGCACAGCTGCCGAATTCAAATCAAAGCTAAACTCTTGCAGACCAATAGGAATCGAAAAGCAGAAAAGTGCACGGTGCTATTGAACACAGAGGCCCAGGAGGCAGAGGCAGCGCTGTGAATCACAAAATGAGCCAAAGCAGTCGACACTGGAGCGAAGGCTCTCCTTCCAGCAGGGCCGCCCGCTTGCATGCTCCGCAGCTGGCTTTGTGGGAAGCTGATGTTCCTTTCATCAGGTAGAAACAGGTACGGTTGCTTTAATTGGGTGTGATGCGAGATGTTCCGACTTTATGAATCACAAGACAATGAAATAGTTCATGTGGCTTTAATGCTGCCAAGCCTCAGGGAAAAGTACATTCTTGGTCAGTGAAGTGTTCGAGGTTGTGTATCAGTTTCTACCTTTTCAAGTTACATAAAAGTACATTTCCTATAACTGTTTGTGTTGTTCTTTCCATTAATCAAATGTGCAGCAATGATACCATCTTTCAATTCATTCTTTTTCCCCTTTGAACAGACGGCTCCTTGGGAGCGTCTTCCTAAACAAACACTTCTCAATCTCGGGATTCATTCGGAGCTGCTCTTTCCTTAAAGTCTGTTTCTCACGCACATCTTGTAAGTCAGTTTCAACAAATACCCTTGGTCGTTCATCCTCACTCCTAAATTATTACATTTAGGAATACTCTTGGAAGCTGATGTTGTGGCCCAATGAGTTAAGCCGCGACCTGCAATGCTGGCCTTCATGTACGTGCGGCTGCTTTATTGCTGAGCCAGCTCTCTGCTTCTTGTGCCGGAGTCACGCACGGCAGCTTGATGCAGTGCACCACAGTTCAATCCCCTCAACAATAAATGTTTGAATGGTTTGATATTTCAACTCATTTTGAAGTTACAACATGATTTGTACATTTGAACTCATGCAAAATGAAGACTACCTCTGAAATTCATACATCTTAAAAATTATACATTGCTTTTTAAGATTGTATCTGGGGGACTGCTGCGGTGGCACAGTGGTTTAACACACCATCTGCAATGCTGGCAACTCCTATGACTTGAGTTCAGTATGCTCCACTTCAAATCCATTTCCCTTTAATGCATTTGGGAAAGCAGCAGAAGATAGCCCAAGTACTTGAGCCTCTGCCCTCAAGTGGGAGACCTGGAAGAGGCTCCTGACTCCTGGTTTCAACCTGGATTGTCCCCAGCCATTGTGGCCATTTGAGGAGTAAACCAGCAGATGGAAAATCTCCTTCTTGGTCTCTCCCTATCTCTCTGTAACTCTTCCTTTCAAATAAATCATATTTTTTAAAAGCGTACAGCCCAACATGATGAATCAGTAGTTAATCCTCACCTTGCAAGTTCCAGGATCCCATACGGGCACCAGCTCATATCCCAGCTGCTCCGCTTCCCATCCAGCTCCCTGCTTGTAGCCTGGAAAAGCAGTAGAAGATGGCCCAAAGCCTTGGGACCCTGCACCTGTGTGAGAGACACAGAGGAGGCTCCTGGCTCCTGGCTCCTGGCTCAGCTCTGGCCTTTGCAGCTACTTGGAGAGCGAGCCAGTGAACAGAAGATCTTTCTGTCTCCTCTCTCTAAATCTGCCTTTCAAATGAAAATAAATATATGTTTTTTATATAACTGAGTAAATAAAATTGCATAATATTTGAGAATTTGTGAAATGTTGAGCTGTTTTTTGAATTCACTAATCTTAGGAAAAATATATAGCTGTAGCGTTTGTGTCAATGCGGGTAATTACTGCTACTCGTGTAACAGTTGCCACATATTAAGGACATTGTAAATTTCCTTTTGAAGATTTTATTTTAAAAATTTTATTTCCTTTTCTTTTGAAAAAAATTTTTTTAGTTTGGTACTTATTTCAAGGCGGGGGATTGCAGAGCAATAGGAGCCGCTGGTTAGCGTGGAGAACAGGCAGGGTCGGCGAGACGGGGCGTGCAAGGCTGCCTTATGTTTTCCCTCCAGCGTCCTGGGTGTGTGTGGGAGCGGGGGAGTGGCAGACAACATCAGCACCCAGGGTCAGAGACAGTCATTTGATGTCACCTTAGAGACCCATGGGTGTTATTTAAGTGGTCTTGATTGATCCCAGAAGTTTTACCAGGAGTAAGTAATTCTGGCTAAGGTCTCTTAGCTGTCCACTTCTACCTCAGCGTGTCCACAGACCTAGGTGTTTTCTGTAGAGCTTGACCTGGAGTGTTCAACTAGTCCTGCTTTCCGTCCTTTGAGGAGGCACTTGAGTTTTCTGTTGCCTTGGATGAGCCGGCTGTGGTGCTTTTGTGTGCATTTGGGTGCATTCTGCATTGCCTGGGAGTCAGCAGCTGAGGGGCGCCGGGCCCGAGCATGTGTCTGTGATTGCCCTGAGGTCAGGACGCAAGCACTACATACAGCTGGGGTCATGTACTTTTCACAACAGATTTATGAATTGGTTAGAATCCTTCGTCCGTTTTACAGATGAAAAGATGATAGCAGAAAAGAGATAAATCAGTTTCCCTAAAGATAAACCAGCTGTGTTTGATCCCAAAGCTTGATATTCCAGCTAGATCTATAAAAATAATCAAGAACTCCAATTCTTTAAAAAGGTTTATTTATTTTTATGTGAAAGGCAGATTTACAGAGAGAAGTGAGAGAGAGAGAGAGAGTTATTCCATCTGCTGGTTCACTTCCCAAATGGCCACAATGGCTGGAGCAGAGCCGATCCAGAGCTAGGAGCCTCTTCCATGTCTCCCATGCAGGTGCAGGCTCCCAAGGCTTTGACCGTCCTCCACTGCACTCCAAGGCCACCAACATGGAGCTGGACGGGAAGTGGAGCAGCCAGGTCATGAAATGACTCCCATATGGGATTCCGGCACTACAGTGTAGGTTAGCCTGTTAAGCCGTTGTGTCAGCCCCACAAGAACCCCAGATTCCTATTCCACACCTAGATGAATAGCTGATAACTTCATAGCTTCATATCTCACTAAAGATTGATGGAAACATCATTTATCTAGTAATCACTTTCTATAACCAAGCACTATAAAGCTCATTACAGTTTTATCCTAGGTCACCTGCACAAAAACCACGACATATTATTTTTCTTTTTTCTCAGGGGAAGAAAGTGCAGCAGCAGAATTTAAGTGTCTAGATCAAGATGGCACAGTAAGTGGTGCACACAAGATTCAATTAGAGGGAATTTGGCTTCAAGATTTCAATCTTGAGAACTCTTATATGATCCAGTAAACCCACTACTGGCTATATAAACCAAAGGAAATTAAGCCAATATACAAGAGGCATCTGCATTCCAATATTCTTTACAGAATTTTGCATAAAAATCAAGACATAGGACCCTGCATGGTAGCCTAATGGCTAAAGTCCTCACCTTGCACATGCTGGCCAGGATCCCATACGGGCACCAGTTCATATCCTGCCAGCCCTGCGTCCCATCCAGCTCCCTTCCTGTGGCCTAGGAAAGCAGTCAAGGATGGCCCAAAGCCTTGGGACCCTGCACCCACGTGGGAGACTCGTAAGAGGCTCCGGGCTCCTGGTTTCAGATCGACTCAGCTCTGGCCTCTGCTGCCATATGGGGAATGAATCATTGGAGGGAAGAGCTTCCTCTCTGTTTCTCTTCCTCTTTGTGTATATGCCTTTCCAGTAAAAATAAATAAATCTTTTTTTTTTTTTTTAAGAAACCCAATGTTTGAGAAGCACTGAGATCTTTAGTGTTCTCAGTTTAAAAATGATATGTTGGGTAATATATATTAAATAGTTCAATTTAGCTATTCTACAATGCATGCCTACTTCAAAATAACATGCCATACATGATAAATACATATACGCTTTATTTGTCTGAATGCAGATATTCATATAGAAAAGAAGAGACAGAGAGATCTTCCATCCACTGGTTCACATTCCAGACAGTTACAACAGCAAAAGCTGGGCTGATTCCAACCCAAGAGCCAGGAGCCGCTTCCAAGTGTCCCGTGTGGGTGCAGGGCCCAGGGGCTTGGACCATCTGCTGCTGCTTTCCCAGGCCATTAACAGGCAGCTGGACTGGAAGTGGAGCAGTCGAGATATGAACTGGCATCCATAAAGATGCTGGCACTGCAGGAGGAGGCTTACCCTAAACCCCACAGCCTTGGCCCCCAAAATTTGTATCTGAACTAATAATGTGTATCTGAACTAATAATGCAATCTGAACTAATAATATCTGGCTGGTCCTGATTCTGAATGGCTATTTTCCTTCCTGTTGATTTCTTCAGAAGACTAACATGGCATGAATATGTTCTACTTTTAGAAATATTTTCCCTCCATTTCATCCACCAAAAATGCAGTTATGTTTAACTGATGAAATGGCTGATATTCAACCATCTTTTTTTTATTGTAAAATTTTTTATGGTTTGATGTAGCCATCTTTCTCACTATAACTCTTTTCTTACACTTCTCTTATTTAAATTTTATTTATGTATGTATGTATTTGAAAGGCAGTTTTACAGAGCTAGGAGGACACATACACAATCACACACAAATATTTTCTATATACTGCTTCACTTTCCCAATGCTGGGCCAGACCAAAGCAGGAGCCCAGAAAGCCATGTGGGCTCCAACCAAATGGCCAATATTCAGCTCTTTCACTAGGCATGTTAGAAGAGAACTAACTAAGGACCCAGTGCAGTAGCCTAGTAGCTAAAGTTTTCTCCTTGCATGTGCTGAGATCCCATATGGGCACTGGTTTATATCCTAGCTGCTACACTTCTTTTCTAGGTCCCTGGCCTGGAAAAGCAGTCAAGGACAGCCCAAGATTCTGGGACCCTGTACCCATGTGGAAGACCCTGTGGAAGACCTAGAAGAAGCTCCTGGCTCCTGCCTTTGGATTGGCTCAGCTCTGGCCATTGGGCCCAGACTCATTTGGGGAGTGAGTCAGCAGATGGAAGATCTTTCTCCCTGTCTCTCCTTCTTTCTGTAAAATGTGACTTTCCAATAAAAATTAACAGATCTCTTTTTTTTAAGGGAGCTGTAGCACAAGTGAGGCCACAGGATTCACTCATGCTGATACATGACGCTGGTATCGAAGGTGGTGGCTTAAACCACTATGCCACCTTCCTTTCATAATTTTGTGAACCAGACAATTAATACACAGGACTAAGGCATTGTGCCTCACCATCTCTCTGACAGAGATCTACTGCTCTGATCTGCTACCTCCCCTACATCCCTTTGTACATTGATTGTGCCGTTTATATTATAATCAACATGGGGTCATGGGGAAATAGCCATGATTTTTGTAGCTTAGAAGTCTGAGTATGTTTTTTCCTTGTTGTTTATCCAGGTTTGAAGGAAATTAGCCCAAAGCAAAAACAAAGCTGGAAAATTTTCAAAGTAAGTTTCTTTCTTCAACATTTTGAAATTAACAAATATGAAACAGCCGCAAGGTACTGCATTATATGAGGTCTGAAGGTGTAGAACGGTTTAAAATGGAAAACAGTGACAAAAACAAAACAAAAACCCTCTTGACCTTGGAAGAACTTACAGAACAATTTCTATACTAAGCTAGACTTTGTTTGGAATTTTCTGGTTTCTGACCATGTGTCTGTAAGAGAAAGTTCTATAAAACAAAAAATCTGACAGGAGTTATTGCTATTGTTGAATATCTTTACGGATGATCAACTATGACTGCGATAAGAGTTCATATGGATCAACCAAACACGAACCTAGATTCCTTTTGTTGATCATGAACAAAGAGACACGCAAGTTCCGAGTCACCAACCTGGACACCAAAACCCCGCAGTGCCCAGGCTCCTGCTCAGGGCTGGCCCACCGTGGCCTCACAGCGCCATGGCGAATTTCATCTTGGAGGCTGAGGAAGGCCACGGAAACCACATCTCTTCTCTCTTTGGTCCCGATTTTCTCTTCAAAATTGGAGCAATTGAAACAACTTTTGTGTGTCGTCATTATGTATTAAGGGTGGTTCCTGTACAGTTTCTCATCATTGAGTCACTCATCTGGTAAACATTTGGGAAGAGGTTACTTGTGTGCCAGGAACATGTGAAGCATAGGGTGCTGTATGGAATGTTCCTATAGACCTTGGGGGGCTCTTGGTGCCCGAATGGCAGCGATGACGAAGCTTGTTGAAGACCTGTAAGCCAACCGCAACAGATAATGGAGCACTTTGGTCCGTTGAAAGTAGGCACAGAAATATTAAAGAAAGCAAGAATCAAGATGGCAGAATAGAGTAAGGACACGTTTAAACAGGCAGAGAATCATGAGGCAGGGTGAGGCAGAGAGGGTATATTCCAGGAAATAGAAGACAGAACGAAGGCAGAGGGGGTACCGGAGACTGACGGGCACGGAAGGCAGCGGAAGCACCAGTGTGGTGTTGCGGGAAACAGACACCCCAGTGGCGTTCACCAGCAGCTTCCCAACCCCCCGGCAGTGGGAAGGAAATATTAAAGAAAGCTTACTGTGGAGATGTTTGCTCTGATTTCTGAAGGGTAGGTGTTGTCAAGGTAGAAAAGGGAAGAGACAGAACCAAATTTGTACATGAATTTGTATGTACCTGACTGTCCTTGAAAATGTGCTGAAGATCCTTTCAAAGTATATGCAGATTACAAAGCGATCAGACTTTTCTCTGAAATAAGCTACAGCAATGTTTTAACTTAGTAGTGAAATCCTCATATTTTGGAATGTTCCTCTGCTTTCCATGTAGGGAGTGTTTTGTGGCAGCGAAGTGATCCTGGCTGGTTCTGGCAGAAGAGAGTTTTCTGAGAAGGAAGATGATACAGGAATCCGTGAGATTTGGGAAGCAGAAATTCCAATGACAAATAATTTATAGGAGAGCAGAGTTGAGAGGTGCAGCCTAGGATGACCTCTAGATTTTTCCCTAGATGGGTGATGATCATGACAATAAATATTACATTAATTTCAAGAAACACATTTCCCACATTTTAATACATCTGAAATTAAGGCCCACCTTATATTTGATGATGTATCTGTATTGTTAGCAGCGTTATTTTCTATTTATGTGATATAATCAATAAAGGTATACTGTCTACAATACTGACTTCTTTTAAGTTTAATTTTTTTTTTCATTCCAAAGGCAGATTTATAGAGAAAAAGGAAATGTAGAAAAGGTCTTCCATTTGCTAGTTCACTCCCCAGATGGCCACAATAGCCAGAGCTGAGTTGGTGAAAGCTGGGAGCCAGGAGCTTCCTGCAGACCTCCCATGTGGGCACAGTCCTTCGGCCATCCTCCACTGCCTTCCCGGGCCATGAGGACAATGATGTTTGGAGCCATTAGGTATTACCTTATTGTTTAAAGCAAAAGCCGCATCCCTATGCTGCTGTGTGAGGCAACCCCGGGGCATGCAGCACTGACTGCGTAGGTAAGATTTTTTTACTCTGATATCTGGATATTGGAGGCTGGAGGTCAGGCTGACCCGAAACAGGCTCATGCCTGACCTAGAGAACTCAATGTATGGAAGGATGGAACAAATTACATCTTTTCATAGGTATATCTTTTGTTGAATTTGGTATCTTGCAGTATTAGATATCAATGATTAACCAAATCTCTCAATGTTTTTTTGAAAGTTTTATTTTTATTAGAAAGTCATGCCTTCAGTCTTATAATACTCCACAGATAGAAAATGATTCCACTTGTTCTCTATTCAGAAACTTTCATACACTCTCGGTAAGCATCATGAGTCCCTACGATGCCATATTTCTGCCCTTGTCCCTCTGTAGTACATTCACCACAAATCCATCTGTAAGTGGTCATTCAAAAGTAAGACTAGATAAAGTAAATGACAGGAATGACCTGTCATTATCTAGTCTTTCCCAAGCACTGTTAGCATAAAATCAAACTTACCTCAATTTGTAATTTCTTACACAATTAGGTCTTTCACTCTGTTCCCCTGCCTTCCCACTTAGAACTGCCCTTCTTACTGAAGCCTTCATCCCTATTTGGTCCCCATTCAGGGCTCGTGTCTTTACTGTATTCTGTGCCTTAACAGTTGGTTCAGGCATTGTCTTAAACCTTGCAGAGCTGTGAAATCCCTTCAGCAAAGCACAACTAGTAATTGCTAAATGGATAGAGTGGGATAGGATACGATGGACTAAGAACAGAAGATACAGGACAATAACACAATCTGGTTATGATCACAAGTACTCTACGTTTATTATGGCAAAATAATGCTGATCCACAGGATGGTCTGGAACTTAAAGTGAAAATTAACAATGGAGGAAAGTGATACTGTATTGTGGCCATTGAAACAATCAAATTCTTATTCTTCTAAATTTTTCAGGCACTATATGCCAGGGACAGCAGTGAATTTCATATTAGCCTTTAGTAACTAAGTCCTGGCCTTCCCATGGCTCTGGTTTCTTCTCTTTTTCACTTTCCCATGTTGTTTCAATAAACCCAGAGCAGGAAGCTCTCCCTGGCATCTAGAAAGAGTCGAGCATCCTGGCCACTGCCAGATACACTGGTGCAAGAGATGAACCTCTGAAACACACCAGCATTCCATCAAAATCCGGGAACCCATGCCTTACTTGAAGAGCTGCTGTTCTCAGTGGACAGTATCATGTAATGTGTCTTACTTACTTAACCATTTTTGAGCTAATCTGTGAAGTGATGGGTTGGGATAGAACTCAGTTCTTTTTTTTTTAAGATTTATTTTATTTTTATTGGAAAATCAGATATACAGAGAAGAGGAGAGACAGAGGGGAAGATTTTCCATCCACTGGTTCACTCCCCAAGTGGCTGCAATGATCACCACTGAACCGATCCAAACCAGGAGCCAGGAGCCTCTCCTTTGTCTCCGACATGGGTGCAGGGTCTGAAGGCTTTGGGCCATCCTCAACTGCTTTCCTGGGACACCAGCAGGGAGCTTGGTGGGAAGCAGGGCCACTGGGATTAGAATCAGTGCCCATTTGGGATCCCAAAGCATGCAAATCCAGGATTTTAGCCGCTGGACTTCCATGCCGGGCCCAAAACTCAATTCTTAAATAATTGTGGTACGTGGTAGAAGAAAGTATTTGAGGCAGCCAGATGAAAAACCTAGCAGATGATATAAATTTTAGGTATTCACAGAGTTATCAAGTGTGTGGACTTTGTGAAGGACTCCAAGTTATGGTTTAAAAAAAAAAAAAAGAAAGAAAGAAAAAAGAAAAGTTGGTCTAGTATAGTGACCTAGAAAGTCCTGGTTAAGATGGCTATGTATTTATTTGAAAGGCAAAGATAACTGAGACAGAGAGAGAGAGAGAAAAGAGAGAGAAAGAATCTTGCATCTCAGGTTCACTCCCCAAATAGCTTCAACAAGCAGAGTTAGACCAGACCAAAGCTAGGAGCCAGGAGCTACACTAGGGTCTCCCACTTGGGTACGGGGTCCAAGAATCAGGCCATAATTGACCACTTTCCCAGGCATAGTTACAGGGAGCTAGACTGGAATGACTGGCAGTCAACCACTGTACGTATAGGATGCTGGCATTGCAGGTAGTGATTTCCCAACAGCTCAGCAGTCTTGGATAGCTAGCTTATAGAAACTCTTGACATACACACAAGGTATATGATTGTAAATATTTGTTGTACCACCAATTGTAGTAGAGGCATCTCATGGCCACACACTGAATAAAGAAGTAGTTCTCAAGTGAATGAACAAAACATAGAATCCATATGGAAAAGTCCCCCAAATCTTCTGTAGAATGAAGAAGCTATGGTAGTGTTTTATTCTTTGTGCCGAAAAGTCAGATATATGCATACATACCTGGGTGTAAATGCATTGCACACACAGGCACATACATAATTGCACATACAAAGACTTTCTGTAAGAATATGTGGGAAGCTTAATCCGGACTTCTCTCAGGAGCCAGGGCAGAAGCAAGCCATCCACATGGGATTTTTCTCATTGTGCCCTTAGGGTTTTTGAAGATTTTGTCACAATTAGGCACCATGTATTCAGAAACTAATTTGAGTTGCTGATTTAAGAATGGACTGAGGGAAAAGACCTTTCTGAAAGACAGATAATTAATAGCTATGGCCCCAGGAGACAAACCAGGGGAGTCACATATTCTGATGTATTCTGAGTTGGAAAGGTTTCCTTGCAGTTATCGGCTTCCCTTATTTTTCCGTATTTATCACATAAATTTCCAACCCTGTTTTCACTCCCGTGTGGGCCAGACTACTTGGAGAATATATACTAATCATGGTGACTCCAACAATCTTGTGCTTCTGATCTTTGTATTTTCATTGTGCCTCATTGAATTATTTGGTTCTTATGCATCAAGCAAACGGGCCATCTTAACCTGACAGTGTTCTTGAGACACTAATGTGGTCTCCAGATTCTGATAAGGATCAGTTCTGGGGCAGACATTTCACAAAGCTTCAGATGCCTGCAGTGCCAAATGAAGTTCCTGGTTCAAGTCCCAGTTCCCCTCCTACGCCAGCTTGGAAGGCATTAGATAAGGTTCAATTACTGGGGTCCCTCCAACCCATGTGGCAGATCCAGATAGAATTCCTGGCTCCTGTCTGACCTGGCCTACCCTGGCTGCTGCGGTAATATGGAAAGTAAACTTGCAGTTGAAAGATTCTATCTCTCTCTTTCTCTCTTAAAACTGATCTGCCTTTCAAATAAAATGAAAAAAAAAATCAAATAACAAGTATAAAAAAATAATTTCTTGGTCGACAAGATATATACAGCAAGGAATACTTCCTTGCCCCAGGCAGTACCCACATCCCAATTAAACCCTAGGGATGGTTAGACCACTTCTGGGAACGACTGTGTGACACTTGGTACATACACAGCACCTATTGTATACCGAAATACTGTGACAGAGATTTCCTAAGGAGCCTAAATTATGAGCCTCGTCTAGCACAGTGCTTCCAGTCCTTTACTATGAAGCTCCCAAATTTTGGTAAAATTGAAACACATCTTTTACAGAAAAATGCACTAAAACTAAACTGTTTCTAATTTTTTTGTTGTTGCATTGAAAATGAATCCCCTTGATGTAGAATACAAGTGTGGGCTCCAGAATCAGACAGACATGTACGAACACAAATATTTGACTTTTTCATGTGCCACTTGTGTAACACTGTAATATTTAATATCTGTATGTAAGTTTCAGGTTTTAATTGTTTTCTTTAAAGATGTATTATTTTTACTGGAAAGCTAGATACACAGAGAAGGAGATGCAAAGAGAAAGATCTTTCTTTCACCACTTCACTCCCCAAGTAGCCACAATGACCATAGCTGAACTGATCTGAAGCCAGGAGCCAGGAGCTTCTTCCATGTCTCCCATGCAGGTGAGGGTCCCAAGGCTTTCCGTCATCCTTGACTGCTTTCCCAGGCCACAGGAAGGGAGGTGGATGGGAAGTGGAGCAGCCAAGATTAGAACCAATGTCCAAATGTGATCCCAGGCATGCAAAGTGAGGACTTTAGCCACTAGGCTACTGTGCTGGACCCAAGCTTCAGATTTTTTAATTTAAGGAAGAAAAATAACGTTAGTATTCACCTCATAGGACCATTTAAAGGTTATTTTAGACAATATATGTGAAGTGATCAGCAGTATTCTGCTTTATAGAGTACAATAAATTGCTGCTATAAATATTATTAAAAAGGATACCTGTATTAATTTTGATTTAGTTAAAGCATCAATAAAATAAAACTGTGGCTTTAGCCCTTGCACAATAGTACATTCCAGTGAAGTACAAATTTTGATTTGAAAAAGATGGCTTGGCGCGGTAGCCTATTGGCTAAAGTCCTCTCCTTGCTGGCGCAAGGATCCCATGTGGGCACCGCATCTTTTCCCAGCAGCCCCACTTCCCATCCTGCTGCCTGCTTGTGACCTGGGAAAACAGTCAAGGATGGCCCAAAGCCTTGGGACCCTGCACCTGTGCGGGAGACCCGGAGGAGGCACCGGGTTCCTGGTTTCAGATCAGCTCAGCTTTGGACATTGTGGGTGTTAATCAGTAGATGGACAATCTTCGTCTCTGTCTCTCCTCCTCTCTGTATATCTGCCTTTCCAATGGATATAAATGAATCTTAAAG
The DNA here is from genome assembly GCF_017591425.1 of Ochotona curzoniae. Lineage (NCBI taxonomy): Eukaryota > Metazoa > Chordata > Mammalia > Lagomorpha > Ochotonidae > Ochotona > Ochotona curzoniae. The sequence continues at coordinate 21,221,303 of NW_024464920.1, forward strand.
GAAAGGAGATGTTGTGTTCTGTTCTCTCCCTCCCACCTGCTTTCACTCGTTTATGTCACAGCAACAAGCACTGGGAAGGTTGAGTCATGTAGGCCAGCACTCCGAGAGGGCACGGAATGTCGCATGTCGGTACTGCAGCCCAATGGAACCATCTTTGATGAAGTGTGATTCTTTGAAGCTTTAGTAGGCCAAAAAGGCTGATAATGTTTTACTTAATTTTAAGGTCATCTGAACAGAAGTAACATTCAAAAGAATATGGTATTGCTTTTTAAGATTTGAAGATTTCTGCTTGCAAAGAAATTAACAAGTATATCTAAATGGGCTGTCTGCCAGTGTCCATACCCTCAATGTCAGGATACACATAAATAGCAGAATGATGGCCTTATGACTGCTTCTGAAAGTCTATTCCACTGTAACAATCCAGGGGAAATCAGTCAAGGGAGGAAATTTGGGGAGAGGGTAAGGGAAACCCCAGAGCCTATGGAATTGTATCATAAAATAACAAACACACAAACCAACCAACCAAAAACCACCCAAGTGTATCTAAATGAGTTTTAGACCTCAGAGCGTTTTCTTTCCTGCGCATTGGAAAATCTGCATCCCTCCGTTTCCAGAAAGGGGTAGTTGAAAGGGGTGTTGGTGGGATTTTCTTTAGCAGCACCTGCAATGCTCTATGTGGAATTATAGATCTCAAGATTTAACTTCCTGTCGTGATTAAAAACATCTACAGAAAAGATTTACCTTCATGCGTCACGATTGAGACTATACACAGAGTAATCATACCACGCAGGCACTCCTACACTGTTCTCAGCTGGCAGGTGTCTCCTGCCTTCCTGCATGGTTCTATCACATACTTTAAGATGTATTCCTGGGAAAGTCAGTGAACTGTGTGTAATAGAGAAAAGTTTGGTCCTCTGATCTTTTATCTGGACAATTTCTTGCAAAGGCTGAGGTCAGGCCTGAGCTCTGATAAGGCTGATGACTTTCACAGCAGTGCACAAGCCTCCTTTCAGGGCTGCTGGCACAGCCCGGTTCCTGTTGACGGTGAGAGCGATGAGTCACAGCCCAGCACGGAGCGTCTTGACTGAAGCAGCCAGAGCAGGTGCGCTGCTAAACTTTTCAGCTGCTTCATCAGGGCCTACACAGCCAAAATGCTTCACTGACAGAATGCTCGCTTTGACAAAGACACTTTTTTTCACTCTTGAAAATGACAATGACCTATCAGGTTTCTAAGGTTCGGAAAAAGTGGAATATATCTTTAGTGGCACAACTGTACAAATAAAGAATGATAATACAGTGCTGGTTAAAATGAGATGCATCTGCAGTTCTGAATAGATGTTTGTGCTTTGAAGTAAAGCGCTTGATGCATCAGTTTGGGGACCTGTTTCCAGAGGGAAGAAACATCAGTGATGACAAAGAAGACCAAGCCCTTGGAAACTGGCGTAGCTTCAGGTTTGTTTTGTTAAGATTTATTTATTTTTCACTTGAAAGAGTTACAGAAAGGGCATAAGAGAGAGAGAGAGACAGAGAGAGAGAGACAGAGAGAATCTTCCATCTGCTGGTTTACTCCGCAAATGGCTCCAATGGCCAGAGCTGATCCAGGCCACAGCCAGGATCCAGGAGCTTCTACCTGTTCTCCCACTTTGGGGAGGGGCCCAAGCCCTTGAGCCATCCAAGACCACAAGCAGTGAGTCGGATCGGAAGTGGGACAGCTGGGATTAGAACTGGCACCCATATGGGATGCTGGCACTGCACATGCAGAAGAAACGTGTAATACCACGATGTCAACTCCTTCAGTCTTCTTTTACCCAATTCACAAATGATTTCAAGTATTTCTAGGGTACTAAGTTCTCTCCAATTTTATGGGACTCTTTTTTTTTTATTATTATTATTAAACAAAAATGAAATTTTAAGGTTGCCCCAAGACAAGGTGGTACAACTTCACATTTGTTCTAGTTGCAACCTGTTTTTTTTTTTTTTAAGATTTATATATTTATTTGAAAGGCAGAGAATCTTCCATCCACTGGCTCACACAACAGTAGCCTTAGGTTGCAATCTTTTAAAATCAAACTTTTCTTGTGAAAACATTTATGCAAGTCCAAGCAATTCCCCTTAAAATAAAATCCTTGAAATTATAGTATATACTAAACATTTAACAGTTACAGTATTATGAGGCCCAGCATGATGGCTCAATGGCTAAATCTTCATAGTGTAAGTGCTGAGATGCCCTATGGGCGCTGGTTTGTGTCCCAGCTGCTCCACTTCTCATCAAGCTCCCTGCTTGTGGCCTGAGAAAGCAGTCAAGAACGGCCTAAAGCCTTGGGACCCTGCACCCATGTGGGAGACCCGGAGGATGCTGCTGCCTCCTGGCTTCGGATTGGTCAGCTCCAGCCTTGTGGCCATTTGGGGAACAACCTAGTTAAACATTGCTCTTCCACTTTGCCTCTATTACAATTGATGGTACAACAAAATATTTACAATCATATACCTTGTGTGTATGTCAAGAGTTTCTATAAGCTAGATATCTAAGACTGCTGAGCTGTTGGGAAATCAGATTTTCCTTTATACATGTCAGAGCATTGGTAGGGCAATTACCTAAGAAGCCTAGGCTACAAGGAAATCACATCTTCATCTTCATTAGCTATTATCAGAGTTTTCCCTAAATAGTTGGATCAATTTACACTCAACACCAAGAGTTTTTTCAACCATCTCCTGGCATCATGAGACATTAACTTTTGGCAGTAGAATAGACTTAAAATTGTTTAATTGGACACTTCTTTTTGAAGTGCATACTTGTCATTTTTTAAAATCTGGTTCAACCTTTCTTTTATTATTTGAAATAAGTGACTTATTCTTTAAGTTTTGCTTCTTACATCCTTCCCCATTGTGTATCTTTCAGTTTTCTATGCTATGAACTGACCCTTTTAAAAACATCATTGCTTTTTCCTTAATGACTTAATTCTAGTATCCTAGATAATTCTCTTTCTATTGCATGCCAGGGAAATTCCTGCTCCCTTCATGTGGCTTTTCCTTCTCGTCTGTTTACTGTGAGCCTTTTCACGTCCTGAAATGATTCCTTCTTGTTGCTTTGGTGTCTTCGGATGTTTCTCCTCATTCCTCTATCATCAGGAACTCCTCTGTCTTTTCTTCCTTTTTTTGGCTATGTAATAAACTGAAGACATCCTTTTGGCTTTGTTGAAATCAGATTTTTCAGTGTGAAGACTCTTAATACAAAAAAAAAAAGTGGTTTTGGCAACTTAGTATGCATATTGGCTGTGTCGAAATCAAAGGGTAAATCTCATTTATGAGTCCCAATAATCCTTCAACAGAAACATTTTAAAACAGAATCATGTAATTTGTTCTAGGTCACATAACTTGGAAGGACTTGAGCTGAATGTACAGAGTATGTACACTTCTCTTCTTTAACAACCCTACCTACCTGTATTTCCCAAAGGGAGATACCATTATGATAATGGAATTGTATGTTAAATTCCAGCAAAAATCAGATAACATGACATGTAAATTGTATGACAGCTGATTCCTGTAGACCCTTAAACTGTAAGGTAACAGAAAACCTACTTTCTTTGCATTTTGACAATTCTTTTTTAAGATTTATTTATTTTTATTGGAAAGGCAGATATACAGAGAGGAGAGACAGAGAGGAAGACCTTCCATCTGTTGATTCACTCCCCAAGTGGCTGCAGTGGCTGGAGCTGTGCCAATCTGAAGCCAGGATCCAGGAGCCTCTTACGGGTCTCCCACGTGGGTACAGGGTCCCAAGGCTTTGGGCCCCAGTTATTGACTGCTTTCCCAGGCCAGAGACAGGGAGCTGGATGGAAAGTGGGTCAGCCAGCATATCAACTGGTGCCCATATGAGGATCTCGATGCATGCAAGTCGAGGACTTCAGATGCTACGTTACTGTGCTGCGCCCGAATGTTGATAGTTTTGACTAGAGGGACTGGCAAAATGGCCCAACAGGCAAATATTCCACCGGCAAGTGCCAGCATCCTATATGATGGCACTTTGTGTTCCTGAGGCTCCACTTCCAATCCAGTTCCGTTTCTGGCCTGGGAAAGCAGTGAAGTATGACTCAAGTCCTTGGGTCCCTGTACCCACATGAGAGACCCGAAGGGAACTCCTGGCTTCTGGCTTCAGACTGGCTCAGCTCCTGCCACTATAGCCATTTGGGGAGTAAACCAGTGGATGGAAGATCTTTCTTTTTGTCTGTCCTTTTCTCTGTGAAATCTACCTTCCAAATAAAAATAAATAAACCAAAAAAGCCCGTTTTGTTTTTTAAGTTGAAGAGTTGGTGGTAAGTATAATGGTGAGAAATGAAGACCATTTGGAAATTATTAAAAAAGAATGGTGAGTATGAAAGTATCCATGACCATAAATAAATCTCGTGTGAATTTTAACAGTGAACAGTAACAGTGGAATAGGGTGGTGAGCAGATTCAATTCTGCAGTCAAGAAAATGTCTTTCTTTGAAAGGATGGTAGGCAGATAATGCTCCCCAAGAAGTTCAGGCTGTAGCCTGTGAGTGTGTCGGGTCAAGGCTAAGGGAATGAAGCTTGCAGCTGGAATGCTGGTCACGTATCTTCCATCTTGCATCCTCTAGGTATGTCAAAGGATCTTGAAAGCTGGAAGAGGGAAATCAAGACAGCATCAGGGGGAGATGCGATCATGCAAGCAGTCACAGAATTTGCTTTGAAGAGGACCACCAGCTGAGGAATGTGGGCGGCCTCTAGAGGTGGGAAAGGGCAAAGAAATGGATTTCTCCCAAGAGTTTCCAGAAAGGAATGCAGTCCTGCCAGTCTTTTATTTTAGCTCAGTGAGGCAGCAGTAGACCCTCTATCCTATACAACCCTTAGAGGATAAAGTGGTGGCGTGTTTGTGGAAATCTGATACAGCCACAGATAGAAAGCAAATACAGAAGGAATTACTACAGCTCATTTGTATGCTGAAGGGAATAATTTAATAGAGACAAATGAAATGAAGAATGCAGGCAGAATAAGGTTGATATGCAGAGGGACTGAAATTTAGGAGGCTGAGGGAAACTAGTTATTTTGGCTCAGAGAGGACTGTCCAGCTGAGACTAGAGCTAGGAAACATATCTGCTGGTGGGGCTGATGGGTTGGCTCAACTGGCTAATTCTCCACTTTTGAGCGCCAGCATCCCATGTGGGTGCCAGCTCATTCTTTGCTGCTCCAGTTCCCATCCAGCTCCCTGCTTATGGCCCGAGAAAACAGAGAAGGGTGGTTCAAAACCTTGGGACCCTGCACTCATATAGGAGAACCGGAAGAAGCTCCTGGCTCCTGGCTTTGGACCATAGCCACAAGGGCCAGAGCTGAGTTGATCCAAAGCCAGGAGCCAAGAAAGGGAATGCAAAATGGATGACTTAGACTTTCTAATAAATGTAATAGATTGAATATGCATGTTTATCTTTAATCCCTCGAGTAACTAAACTAAAGCAAAAATAAAACAAACCAGCAACCTGATCAAGCTCCCTGCTAACTAGCTTGGAAAGCAGCAGAAGATGGCCCAAGTGCCTGGGATCCTGAATCTACTTGGAAGACTCAGGTGAAGCTCCTGCCTTTGCTCCAGCTCAGCTCTGGTCATGGAGGCCATAAGTGAGCCAGCAGATGGAATAGCTCTAACTCTTTCAAATAAATACATTAAGAAAAAAAAAAAAAGAAGAAGAAGAAAGGACACAATTTTGGAACATGAAAGTTGAAAAACAGATGTAGCAGAGGCAGGTGTCTGACTACATCAGCCAGGGACAAAGCCGATCAGAAGTCATCCCTTGTACCCTGGAGGTAAAAATCCAGATTAAAAAGCCAGAAGCTGCAGCATATAGCTCTGGAATTAGGTGAAAATCAACCTAAAAATCAGATTCTCTCTGCAGGGAACAGTAATAAGGAAACTGTCTTTCCAAGTTGCTGCAGATGTTGAGTTAGAAACTCAGGAAACAGCATATACATGGAGCCCAGGGACTGAGTGAACACCACCATGTTGGGTAATGCTATTCCCAGTACCTTGTCTCTGAAAACAGTTGGCAGGACCAACATTTTTCCTCAGGGAAATGTACAGGGCTCAAAGAGAAGCTCAACAGATGCTGACCCGTGACCCATGTCCCCTCAAAATGCCTGGGTGCAAAGCCAGTTCCCTAAGTCAGGTCAGTCTGCCGTGTCATCGCAGGTCTGCCAATCCGTGTTTCTTCAGAATGAAGAGCAGGATAACGAAGACATGCTCTAACATGAAAGAACAAGACTAAACAAAAAATGCTATGACACAAGAACAGGATGCCATGGAAAAGGAATATTTACAGAACAAGAAAAAGACTTAAGGGGAGGAAAAATTGGAGTCAAGAAACTGAAAATCCAGGAGAATGTCTGGAATTCAAAGTGGAGATTGGTTCAGTAAGAGTTTATGCCAAGGAGATGAAAAACAGCAAAGAAAAGATAAGAAATTTATTAGAGAATGCCTAATAACTGAACTTTCCTTGTAACTGAACATCTACCTTCATGAGAGTTCTAGGAAGACAGACAGCTTCCAATCCAGCTTCCTGCTAACGTGGACTCGGACAGGCAGTAGATGAGGGCTGTGGAATGTGGGCACCCACTTTGGGACCCAGATGGAGTTCTGGGTTTCTGACTTTGCCCTGGCCCCACAAGAGCTGTGGCACCTGGAGATGATATATGTCCTTCTGTTTTGGTCTCTTTGCCTTTCCAATAAAGTTAAAAAATAAAGTATACAAAGTAAACATGAAGGCCTATACTAGCAGACTGCTGAAGAATGCTAAGTTCTGCTTAGGGTTTTGGGAACAGAGATGATGAATAAGAAAGTGTTGTCTTTTATTATAATCACTGTACAACTAAAGCATTTAACTTTTTATACTGTGTACATGTATTATTTAGATTTCAGAGAGTGAATTGTATATGTGCCAGAAGTATTTGCATTGAAAGGCAAAACTGCTATTTCCCAATCTACTATTAATTCTTTCAACATATGTGAACAGACATTTCACACTGTGGCTAATCCACTGTCTGCAAAACATTGAGTAACATTGATACTTAGGACACATTTCACTTGACAAATTAAAATGAATCTGTTTTGTGAGCATTTTCATATTTCCCTTTATTACTAAATCAAATAGGTCATTAAGATTATTTTTGGTGATGCTACAATGGTGGTGGGTGGGGAGATACTTGTGGCATATACCAGAGAAGCCAAGGATGCTGATAAGCATCCTACAGTGAACAGGACATCCCTTAAAACAAAGAATTTTCCAGTGCCAAATGTCAACAGTCCTAAGGTTGAGAAACCAAGGTCTAAGTCTTGGAGGATTATTTCATCAGAACTCTGTATGTAAAGATGGACGATATGCAAGCTATGCAAACATGTTGCAATTCACGACTGACTCAAACATCTTGGTGCAATTTTGGGAGCAGACTGGCCTTGAAATATATCTCTGGGAATATTGAAAATGGTAGACAAAAGGTATAATAAATGCTAACAATAATAAAACACAGCACTTTGTACCTCGATCATCTCTTTCATCCCTGGTTCCTAGGGCACTTTATAGATTAGTAATAACTACTGTGGTGTCACCCACTGCCTTTTATCTGTGAACCTCAGGCTCTTTCACAACATGCTCACAATGCAGGAAGCGTCAGTATCCCTATTTTATGTGTAAGTAAACAGAGGCACAACAGTGAAGCAACTTGACCAAAGTCACACAAGTCAAAAGCGGCCAACATTCTTGGCTCAGAGTGCATTGATGTTGAGAGAACTTACCTAAGAGATGCAGTGACAAGATTACATGGGCCAGGTGTTCTCCTAGCTTCCATCCTTTCTGGATGTGTATGATAGAATTGTCATCTTTTGCCTCCTCTCTCAACCCACTTCTCAGAGGTGTAGAACTACCGTGTGTTGCCCTGTTAGCAGGACTATTTACTGAGCGCCTTTCTTGAGCCAAGCACACTTTACTTGCAGTGTCAATTCTTTTTTTACCTTATTTATTTGAAAGGCAGAGTTATAGAGAAGAGGAAGGACGGGAGGAAAAGAATGAATCTTCCAGCAGCTGGTTCTCTCCCCAAATGGCCATGACGGTTGGGGCTAGGGAGAGTGGAATTTTGTATTGGTTTCTCACAGGAGTGGAAGAGAGCCTGGGACATCTTGTCTTGGTGCTTCTGCACAGAGCTGGATCAGTACAGTAGCCAGGACACTACCTGTTGCTCACATGGGAAGCTGCCGTGGCAGGTGGGGGCTTAACCCGCGGCAACACAGCCCAGGATCCGTTTTCAATTTGAAAAATAGGTGCTGTTTTTGCAGATTCTGCAGTGAAGAAAAATTACATCTTCAAGATGGCTCACTTAGCATGTCTGTACCCAAGCTAACTACAGTATATCATTTTCCACTGTATCTTGCAGCTCCTCCGAGAGAAAAATCCTCTAATAAAACCTGTTAAGGTGCATGTCTGATGCCCAATCTTGCAATCTTCCCCTTAAACTCAGACACCAAAGCAATGAATGAGTGATTGAGAAATTTCAGGTGGCATGCCCAGGTGGTTCAGTTAAGATAAGCGCCACGTGGCCCTTTCAACTTTTTCCCAAGTCAGGCTTGTGTTTTTCTAAGGAACATTTTTTTTTTCTTTTCATATGAAATCTTCCTCCAGCTGCCCGTGTGCTCACCTCAACAGATCCAAAACCAGAACTATGTGTCTCTCCCTCTGCAGAACACGAAGTGCATAGATCAGTTTTTTTTCTGCCCTCATTGCTGACAGGCACACACTGCCTACGCACCCACCATGTGTCACCTGGGCACAGCGGGAACACTAAGTAGGAAGCAAGATGTATGTTAAGTTAAAAAAAAAACAAGTGACTCAGGGCTGTCCCACGAAATGGAGACTTGGCATTCAGAATGCTCAGCATCAAGGGCAGCCCACCCAATCCGGAGAGAAATTGCAGATGGCTTTCCTCACAGGGCTAAATGTCCCCAATGGCATGTCAAAGATGGTCAAATTCAGCCCAGCTCAAATCAGCACTACCACAGCTTTTGTACTTCGCTAGGGAGCGTTGGTGCTAAACTCACTTTAAGTACAGAGCAGATGGAGTGATAGCGAGGAAAATTCCAAATAAGATAGGGATCGCCCACACAATTAACACTCGAAAAAGTTTGTATTTTCTCCTGCAAGCCTAATAGTAAACTTCGATTACCTAGACAAGAAACCCCCTATTTACAAGAGAAGATTCTTTCTTTCTTTCTTTAATGAGTTCCCTGGTTTGCCTGGATTCTCCCAGTCACTAACTTGAAACATCTGAAAATCAGGCAGTGACAAGGCAAAGAGACACGTGGGTATTTCCCCATCCTGGCGAGTCAGGCCCTGAATCATCCCCGGGCCATCGCACTGTTCCCCCCTCAGCTTAGCCAGCCGCCTCCAGGGCCTTCCCTCGAATAATACGGTCTTGTACTTAAAAGTAGGTGGTGGGAGACGGGCGAGGCGAGCCCGCGAGGGGCGTGAGGAGCCCGTTCCCAGCCCGGAGCCCGAGCCGCCGGGCAGCGGCCCGAGGGAGACACCGGGTGCAGGCGCAGCCGTCCAGCTCGCCACCTCGGGCCGCGGCACCGCGCACCTGAGCGCGAGGGCGGAGCGTCGGCCGGCTCTCCCCGGGCCGCCCCGCGCGCCGCGCCCCCCGGGCCGCCTCGGCCCTTTCCGCCCGCACTTCGGCGTCGCTCGGCTGCCCTCCCGCCTCTCGCTCGCTCGCTCGCTCGCTTGCTCCCTGCAAGCCTCGCACTGCCTGGGGACGCCGAGTTTGCCTGGGCTCCTGGCACACGGGTCCGGAGCGCGCGCGCACGGCGCCGGTGGCTCACCTGGGCCTCGGCTCGCAGCCCCGCGCCGCCTTCCCCGAGACTCCCGCCCAGGTAAGGGGGCCCGTCCGGGCTGCCCACGCTCGCCTCACGCACCCCTCTCCTCCCGGGGCTCAAGGCAGGACAGCTGGGTCCCCGCCCCCCGTCCGTGAGCCGGCTTGGGGAGGGGGGGTGGCTCCCGTGCCTTGCCGGGAAGGATTGGGGGGACGCGCAGGCGGCGGGGATCCCGGCCCCGCGAGGGACCGGCGGGCCGACAGGTGGCGAGGTGTGGCCGGGGTCGCGCGGGCCGGACCCCGCGGGGATGGGGCGGGCCGGCGGGGTGGGGTCAGCCCCTCTCTCCTCCCCGCGAGGGGCGGTGATGGTCCCGCCCGCGGGCTAGGTGCGTCCGACAAACTTTGCTGGGTGGGGACGCGGTAGGCACTCGCCCGGCGGCGGCGGTGGGCGCGCTCTGGGGGGCTCCGTGCCACGCGGGGCCGAGGAGCAGGAGCCTCGGGCCGGCCCGGAACCTTAACGCTTCCCCCTTCCCCGACCCCTTTGTGTGTCTCTTCAGACTCGCGGGCTGCGGGAAGGAGCCGCCGCGGTCGCCCCACGCGCGCGAGCGCGCGGGGGAGGTCGTTCTCCTTGCGTCCTCCTGGCAGCGGGAAGGAAGGGGCGGCGGCCGGAGCACGAGTGGACGGCTTGAGGTGAGAGCCCGGCCGGCCCCACTGGGAATATGGCGACCGGTGGCTACCGGACCGGCGGCGGCCTCGGCGGAGGCAGCACCACAGACTTCCTGGAGGAGTGGAAGGCCAAGCGCGAGAAGATGCGCGCCAAGCAGAATCCCCCGGGCCCGCTGGTGCCGGGCGGGGGCAGCGGCGACGCGGCCGGGAAGCCCCCGACGGGGACCCTGGCCACCTCGGTGGTGGCCGCGGCGACCGGCGAGCTCAACAACAACAACAACGTCGTCCTGGTCCCGGGCGGCTCGGCCGCACCTGCCGCCCCCGGCCCCTCGGGCCCGGCCATCAGGGCGACCCCCGGCTCGCGGCGCCCCGAGGACGAGCCCCCCGGCCCCTCGGCCGTGCCCGCCTCTGCCGCCGGCGCCTCGGGCGAGGAGGAGCCCGACGGTGCCCTCGAGAAGGGCAAGAGTTCGGGCCCCAGTGCCCGCAAAGGCAAAGGGCAGATCGAGAAGAGAAAGCTGCGGGAGAAGCGGCGCTCCACCGGCGTGGTCAACATCCCCGCGGCGGAGGTGAGGCGGGCTGCGGGCTGCGGGCTCCGGGGGGCGGCCCCGGGTCGAGTGTGCCCCCCTTGCAACTCTTAAGGCTCTGTCCGAGTCAGGCCGCCCGAGGGTGGTGGAGTTTTACGGCGAGCAAACGCCTCCCCGGGGAGTTCTCAAAGCCACGTGCTTTGCGGGACCCCTTCTCGGCGGCCGGGGAGGTTGCGGGACCTCGCCGGGCTGGAGAAAATGATCAGGGATGATGACGACACAGCCTTGTTTCCCACGTGCGAGTCTCCGTCTCCAGTTATCAGATTGTCTATCTCTGTTTCTGTCTAAACAGTGTTTACAAGCACCTGTACAGGAAGTGTGGCCCTGGCACTGTCCGGGAGAGGCGTGTGGTGTGCGGTGCCCTGAACGGGAAACAAGTGTGTCTGACTGGGCATACCCCCTGCTTCTGCTACAAAAGAGCTTTCGGGGGGGACAGTGCCGCCCCCACCCACATACTTTTTTTTTTAAGTCCGCGGTGTTTCAGAACCATAGAGATTCCGTGGCAACCCACCATTCTGCTTGCCCAGAACATCTCTTGTGTAGAAGTTTCTGGAAAATATTTGTGGTAGACTTTTGTTGTTGTGGCTGCCGTGTGTTTGGGGTTTGGTAGCTTTAAGCAGTCTCCAGACATTTTTGCAGGTAGCAGCATTTTTTTTCATTAAACTGATTAAAAAGAAACTACACACACACACACACACACACACACACACGCTTAGTGGCACCTTACACTGCGGGAAACAAAACTAAACAATTGCAAACAGATTTTGATCACCTTAATAACAGCTCACCAGTTTGGGGATGTGGTTCAGCTACCTGGTTTGACCCAAAATAAGCAACATCTTTTTCTCATTGTCTCTTGAGGGTTTACAGTGTCAGTAAGGTGCAGATGAAATGTACACATTAACCTGAGTATTGACATGATTTCCCAGGCTGGAAAACATGAACTGTCGTCTTAGCGTATAGTTTGGTATGAAAATTTTTTAAAGATTTTTTTTTTTATCAGCCAGCGGAACTGTCCTTTGTGGTTTGCTACATGTGCAAAATATGTTATTCATTAAATTGCTTTAAAAGGAATTCATGGAAGTGGTAATCAGATTTCCAGGGTGCTGGTGGTAGTGTGTGTGTGTGTGTGTGTGTGTGTGTGTGGATGTTGTTGAATGTTGAAGATTAAGGGGAATTTGAAGACAAGGCTTTGGAAAAGCTGCATTCCTGAAATTTATTTTTAAAATAGCTCATGGTCTAAATAAAGGAATTTGTCATTTTCAATCTTTTCTTCATTGTTCCTGACATGGGGTCTAATTTTGGGAAATATCTTGGCAGATGTTAAACTTCACTCTGTCTGGCTGCTCCTGCTTACATTTTTAGGGGAAATGAGTGGGGTGTATCTCCTGAGATCCTAAGAAACATCCTCTGTGAGTGTTCCCTGAGTGAGGGAGCCTAGTGCCGAGAACGTACATGGCTCCCCATTACAATTGAGTCTAATACTCTGGAATGTTTTTTGTTTGGGTGTTGGCAACTCCTAAATTTAACCTTCCTTGAAAACAAACAACCCCGGGTACCATTTTTTTTTTGTCTGTGGAATTTGAGCTTTTTTTTTTTTTTAATGTAATAAGGTTGAAGGCTGCTTTCCTTAGTGGTAACTGGGATTGTCTGCTTTGAGCTGCAGGACCCCACCAAAAACCTGGGGAGGTTTTGGCCACAGTATCTGTTGAACATAGACATCCTTCCTGAATGTGCTTCCCCGGATTTTTACTTTGTAGAGAAGTCTTTCAGATTATTTTAATGGTGGTAAATTATGACATACTGCTCCAAAGATAAGTCATTTTTGTTTCTTTAGATTATTCCTCTGTCAGAATTGTCAGTCATTTCTCCAGGAGTTGGCACAGTAAGAAGGCCAGTTGCTATGGAGTTTCTTGTGTACTGCAACTCTGCACTCCACATACAAGTAAAAGTTACATTTTATCTAAGAAACTTTCCCTATGTGAAAGAGATACAAGAGGGTGAGAATGACCCTTCTGCCCATACTCGGATAGGCTTGTATTTCATCCATTGATTGAGCAACACTTATTTTTAGCCAGTTTTCCCAACCAAGTTTATATGAATTGATTAGCGTATAGGTGGAATGTACAGAACCAGTTTTAGTGGTTGGTAAACATTAAACCTCCATATGACACATGCCTCTTGATTGTCGTTAACTTATGTTACTAGTCACAGAGTATAAAGAATTGCATAAAGTGTAAAGCATTTGAAAGCAGTGTAATGTTTCCAGATCCGTCATATACAGTTTTAGTAAGGAAGGTAGTTATGGAAAAGTCAGATTATAGAGAGAAGGAGATAAGAAAGATCTTCTATCTGCTGATCCACTCCCCAAGTGGCTGCAACAGCTGGAGCTGAGTGGATCCAAAGCCAGGAGCCAGGAACTTCTGGGTCTCCCACGTGGGTGCAGGGTGCCTAGGCTTTGAGCCATCTTCAGGTGCTTCCCAGGCCACAAGCAGGGAGCTGGAAGGGAAGTGGGGCCTCTGGGATTGGAACTGGTGCCCATATGGGATACTGGTGCCCATATGGGATGCTGGTGCATGGAAGGGGAGGACTTTAACTGCTAGACTTCTGCACTGGGCCCTCAACATTTTTTAAAATTTATTGTTTATTTGAAAAGCAGAGTTACAGAGAGAGAGAGACAGAGATCCTCCATCCACTGGTTCGCTCTCCAAATGGCCACAATGGTTGGAACTGAGTGAGTCTATCTGAAGCCAAGAACTTCCTCCAGGTCTCCCACATGAATGCAAAGGTCCTTTCCCAGGTCACTGACGGAACTGGATCAGAAGTAGAACAGCTGAGATTGAGGCTGTACCTGCTTGAGATGCCAAACTGCAGGCCACAATGTTTGCCACACTTTCTTCTGGTAACTGTTAGTTGGAACTGGATGATTGGGATATGACATACTGCCTTTCAATATTTTTTTATGTGTGTGTATCAGATCATTCATGTTTATCATACATCTGTGTTACATGCATTATCATGAACACTAAAAAAAAAAAAAAAAGAAAAAGGACTAAGTAATTTCCAGGAGTAAGGCTGTGACCTAGGAGGAAGGATAAGGCAAAATTACTTGAGAATATCTAATGCCCGAGTTTACATTTTGGAGCATTTTTAATGCATCATGCAACTAATTACATACTGGAAGTATTATCTATTTAGAGGGAAGAAATCGAGCTGACAGCACAGAGTGTCTGGGTGCGAGTCCTAGCTGTGATGGTGGACGCCCTAGAAGCAGCAGGTGATGACCCAGGCCCGGAAGCCCTGCCGCCTCCGTGGGATACCCAGCTCGAGTTCTGGGCTCTTGGCAGCCTACTCTGGCTGTTGGTCATCTGAGGAGTGCACCGACAGATGGAAGATGTCTTCTCTCCATGTCTTGGTGTGTTTCTGTGTCTCTCTGCCTTCCAAATAAGTACAGATTTAAAGGGAAGAGGTGATTGGGTCAGGAAAACTTACTGAGGATGAGCTTTTTTTTTAAAAAAAATCTATTTATTTGTATTGGAAGCAAATTTACAGAGAAAGATCTTCTGTTTTCTGATTCACTCACAAAGTGTTCACATTGGCTGGAGCTGAGCCCATCCGAAGCCAGGAGCCAGCAGCTTCTTGCAGGTCTCCCATGTGGGTGCACGATCCCCAGGCTTCCTTGACTGCTTTCCCAGGCCACAAGCAGACAGCTGGATGGGAATAGAACAGCAGGTACATGAACTGGCACGCTGGGATTCTGGTGCATGCAAGGCGAGGCTACTGTGCCAGACCCAGTGCCATGTAATTTTTTTCAGTAGATGTGTGCAGTGTGTACTATCCTTATTGGTGAATTTCTTTTTCACTCAGACATTTGTTATTTTGTGTTGTAAAAGCATTCAAAAATCTTTCTTTCTTAGGAGATTTATTTAATTGAAAGGCAGAGTTACAGAGGGAGAGAACGCAAGGTTGGGATAAAGATCAAGTTAGTAAGTGAGCTTTCATCTGCTGGTTTTTCCCAAATTGTCCCAAATTGTCAGGAGCCGGGAGCTGACGGGTCTCCCACGTGGGTCCCAAGCACTTGAGGCAACCTCTGTAGTTTTGCCAAGCGTATTAGCTGGGAGCTGGATTGGAAGTGGAGCAGCCAGTACTTAAACCGGTGCCCATATGGGATAAGTGGCTTAACCCACTATGCTACAGCTCGGGCCCAAAATCCTTCTATTCTCATTGCTAAAATATGTATAGCACATTGTCATTGTGGTGCTGTAGTGGGCATCAGAATGTCAGAACCTGTTATATCTAACTGTAACTTAGTACTTGTTGTACCTTGCCTCTCCCTGTCCCTCCCGTTTTCCTAGCTTTTGATGACCACCATTATACCCTGAACTTGTATGGAATAGGGTTAGATTCCACAGAGTTGGGGTCGGTTGGTACTTGTCTTCCTGTGGCTGACTTGCCTCATTTAAGCCATCCCTGCAAATGATATTTCTGCTTCTTTGTGGCTGGATAGTATTTGTTATGTATACGCACCACATTTTCTTTATTCGTGCACAGTTAGTGGATTCTTAGGCTGGTCCCTTTCTTGGCTGTTGTGAATTATGTGGCAGTAAATGTGGGAGTGCTAATGTCTGGTAGATCGTGTTTCCCTTGGTGTATATCTGGTAATAGACATTTGGATCATATTTTTTGAGGATTAGCCATGTAAGTCTTCACTTGAGTCTTGTAATTTGTACCTATATATTTTGTATAGTCTCACTACATAACTGCGTAGTATTTTGAGTGTTAGAATGCCATAGTTTCTTCACTTGTTATTTTTAGTTTTATGTATTTATTACTTAAACTTTTAAAAGATTTATTTTTATTGGAAAGTCACGTTTACAGAGAGGAGGAGAGACAGAAAGCTCTCCCATCCATTGATTCACTCCCCAAGTAACAATAACGGGCAGAGCTGAGCCCATCTGAAGCCAGGAGCTCTTCCAGGTCTCCCATGCTGGTACAGGGTCCCAAAGCTTTTGGGCCGTCCTCCACTGCTTTCCCAGACCACAAGCAGGGAACTGGATGGAAAGTAGGACTGCTGGGATTAGAACTGGAGCCCATTTGGGATCATGGAGTGTGCAAGGTGAGGACTTTAATTGCTAGGCTGTGCTGGGTCCTAAATATCTGTTTTTAAAAGTTCTGTACTTATAGTGGTCGGTACAAAGATAGATGGTGGCCAGCCTTGTAGCAAAGGGCTTAAAGCACCATTATCCCATATTGCATGTTCTACTTCTGGTTCAGCTCCTGTTAATGTTGCTGGGAAAGTAGCAAGATCACCCTGATTCTTGGGGCCTTGCTATCCATGCCATTGACCCAGTGGGTACTGGATTCTTCGCTTCAGCTTGTCCTAGCCCTGGGAAGTTGTTGTGGCTTGGAGAACAAACCACCAGATGAAAGATTGTCATTGTCACTCTGTTTTAAAATTGTTAGGGAAATAAAGCCATCAGGAAACTGGTAGCCACTGGGGGGAAAAAAGAGTAACTTTTATTTCTTTGGAGGGCATCAGCCTGGTTCACTCCCAAAGTACAGGCTTCTGTGCAGATGAGAACAAGCCAGAGGGAAGATGGAGAAGCGAATCCTGATCCAGAGCGGCTAGCCTTGGGCTATGAAAGCATCACAGCACAGTTGCGGTATTTTCTGTTCAGTCGGCATTTTATCTCAGCCGACCGGCCTTACCGGCTCTGTCCCTTGATGCTCAGCAAGCTCCTCACCTGTGTGGCCTTCATGTAAGCTGTCCTCTGCGTGGCCTGTGTGTAAGGCTGTTCTCTGCCTTAGGGCTCTGCTTTTGTGCCTTTACAATAAATATTATTTTTTAAAAGATGGACAAAGTAAAACTTTAATTAAAAAAATCTGAGAGCAATAAACAGCAGCCTTAGCTTTTTTTTTTTTTTTAAGATTTATTTTATTTTTAATGGAAAATCAGATGTACAGAGAGGAGGATCTTCCATCTGCTGATTCACTCCCCAAGTGGCTGCAATGGCTGGAATTGAGCTGATCTGAAACCAGGAGCCTGAAGCTCTTCCAGGTCTCCCACACGGATGCAGGGTCCCAAGGCTTTGGGCCGTTCTTGACTGCTTTCCCAGGTCACAAGCAGGGAGCTGGGTGGGAAGTGGGGCTGATGAGATTAGAACCAGTGCCCAGATGGGATCCTGGGGTGCAGGGGGAGAACCCTAGCTGCTAGGTTACTGTGCAGAACCCCAGTGTTCTTTTTAAAATTATTAGCAGAGCTCATGGTCTGTTTATGTTCTTTATTGTTTTGCTGTTGGTTTTGGCACCTATAATGTAGTCCAGGAATAATTATAGTATGATTAAATAATTTAGAAGTGTAAACTTATTAGAAATGTTAGGGTTTGAAATTTTAGGTTGTTTTTTAAAGTGAGATAGTCATATCAAATTTACCTTTAAAGTGCATAGAAAAATGGTTTTCGATGTAGTCACACCGTTGTGTGCTAAATGTTTTTATATTGTTAATCGAATTTTTCATTAGAGTTGTAGAGTCTGATCCCCAGCTTTCCAACCAGTAAGGTGCAATGATCAAATGGTGAGAAGTATTAACTTTAAACAGTTTACTATGACCTTTTACTGTTTCACAAAGAAAATTTTGGGTAAAATCTTTCCAATAGAAGTTTTCTAAAAATTGGTCTTCTGGGCCCACTGTGATGGCTCAGTGGCTAAATCCTTGCCCTGTATTCGCCAGGATCCCATATGGGTGCTGGTTCATGTCCCGGTGGTCCTGCTTCCCATCGAGCTCCCTGCTGGTGGCCTGGGAGAGCAGTAGAGGATGGCGCAAGGCCTTGGGACCCTGCACTCAGACGGGAGATCTGGAAGAAGCTCCTGGCTCCTGGCTTCAGATCAGCTCACTCCAACTGTTGTGGCCATTTGGGGAGTTGTACAAGCGAATGGAAGATCTTTCTATCCTTTCTGTAAATCTGCCTCTTAAATAAAAATAAATAGATCCAAAAAAGAAAAAAAACCAACTTGGGCATCTACTGCCACTGAAGTTTGGCTTAAGAGGTTTTTAACTTAACTGAATGTGATGCTGATAATTTATTTCAAATGTTTATATGTATCATGGAAATCTGTAAAGCCATGTCATTAAACGTTTGGGAACTTTGCTTTAAAGCTTTAAACATGCATTTTTAGGCTTTTTTTTTTAGGCTCCTTAGTCATGTCACTTAAATCAGGATCCTCCAGTATGTGATGTAGAGGGCCCCTTGTACCAGTATCACCTGTGTTCTTTATTGAAAATGCGGATTTCTAGAATTCATTGTAGTCTGGGGTGTAGGCCTTACTGAATTGCATTGGAACATGTCATATCCTCCCCACCTCCCCCCTACTTTCTGTTTTTTCCCTCAAATACATTCTGTTTTAAAAAGTGGAGACACAGAGCCAAAGAGATCTTCTAGTTAACTCTCCAAATGGCTGTGATGGTTAGGGATGGGCCAGGTCGAAGCCAGAGCCAGGAACTTCATTTAGGTTTCCTATGTGGGTGACTGTGGCACAAGCACGTAGGCCATCTTCTGCGCCTCCCCAGGCATGTTAGCAGAGAGCTGAATCAGAAATAGAGCCGCTGGGACTGAAATTGGTGTGGAATCTGACATCAGAGGTGTCCGCCTAAGTTGCAGTGCCACAGTGCCATCCCTCGAACATGTCCTTGAATGATTGTTCTACAGTTATGGGAAGAATTTGAATGCCCTGTACTAGTACACTGATGTGTCAAATGAACTTTGTTAAACAAGATTGTTTGATCTTGCTGTAATCAGTATGATTGACTGAAAATGTTTGTCAAGATATTGTAAGATGCTCATATGGGGGCCGCCAGCATTGTGGCCTGGGAAGAACAGCCCCAGTGGATGAAAGTTCTTTTTTGTTCTTTCATTTCCTCTTTGTAACTCTCATTTTGAAATAGATAAATAAATCTTTAAAAATGCTGACATAATCAGCTAGTTATTGTCTGGGTTACATTGGTAATTGCCTGTTGATGTCAATTGGAAATTTTTTATAAGAATGTTTAAACACTTTCATTTTTTTTTCCAATGAAAAACTTACAGGTAATCTAACAGAGACAACTTTAACTACTTAAGAATTCAAAGCACTTTAAACATTTATCTAAGGTCACATTTAATGCAAAAACCTATCTTGTTTGGAATTTATTAGAAGACTAGACTGAAGGAGAACCCCTGACAATGTGTAATTAGAACTTAACTTTAAACTGTTTTCATGTATTTAAGGGGAAGTATTTTAATTGTGCTTCTGTGTTTAATCATTCAGTCTTTAAAATGATTTTTGTCTTCTTAGTAAGCTCTTACGTGCAAGCTTTGTTTTCCTTGTGTTTACTACTGTAGCATGTTAGACTGGCAGACTCAGAGCTCGGGACGTGATTTCTAGCGTAATAGGCTAGCTGCCGAGGCCCCTTTCAGTCTGTCTTGGGCAGTTTTGTACTTGCCATGGACTTGCTGGTCCAGAATCAGCCTGAGCCATCTACTGCATTCTCCTTGCATGAGGAATACACTGAGTACCATGTTGGAATGAAAGTGTACCAACTTAAGAGTGGTGAATTGTATACACTTCAGAAGTAGAAATAGCTCTTACAAGTTGAAATCTTATCGTGTGAAGTGACTAATAAGTGTTTCATGAAAACTTTTGGACATGTTACTCAATTAACTTTTGTATGTTATAATGTGTTTTCAGCAACAGTCTCATTTATTTTATGTTGAATTTAAAGAAATAGGGCAGTTCATTCTGCAAGTGTTAACAGTTTTTCCTGAAATGAGCCAGAGAGGAGAGGATTTATAACGTAGATTATGATTTTAGGACAGTTACAGATTTGTTTTCAAGTACTTGATTATCTCTACAGAAATATGTGATTATGCTGAATATACAAAACACTAAAATACAGTTTGAAATGCAGGATGAAAACAAATGCTCTCTAGTAAAAATAACTATGATTAAGCTTATCTGTGGGCATATAAGCAAGCTGTTTTATTTGGAAATTTACAAGTTTTTTAAAGAATGAAATGATTTTTCATTAGGAGTTTCTTTGAGAGTGTTTCTAGCAATATTTAAAACTAGTACAAGTCACAGTGGGGAAGCACAGTGGTTCTGTTCAGAGGCCGGTGCTTGAGGTACAGGACTCCAACTAAGGTTGTGAATAGCTGACGAACTTACTCTCAGGTTCCTAGTAGTCAGATTTTCTACATCCTGTAATTCAATGAAAAGCTCATCCAGGCACTAGTAGGGAGCCTAGCAGGTAAGCAGGTGTTCTCGGTAGGTTCTGAGGTTGACACTATGTTGTGGGTTCAGAGTCCAGCTTCTGTCCACTGCAGAACCTTGCCTAAGTAGCAGGTCATGGCTCCAGTACTTGGGATTTGTGTCCTGCAAGAAAGGCGTGGCTGGCATTCCTTGCTGTAAGGCAGGGAGTTGACCAGTGGACAGGAGCTTGCTCTGTTTCTCTCTCCCTGCCTTTCAAATAAGGAAGTATTTTAAAAGCAAATACTAGTAGTGGTCACTAGACAATGGCAGTAGAAAAGGAAGGGGTTAATTTGCGAATTCTTATTAGTGGTGAAAATTATATAACTGGATATGCTGCCCTGGATAAGTATTCAGAGGTAATTTAGTCTCTCTCTCTGAGGTGTGTTTGTGTGTGTGTGTGTGTGTGTGTATTTGTGTGTATAGGACTAAATTTAAATGCATATATATTACCTTAAATATAAACAGATTTAAATATGTATATATAGAGCTAAATTTAAATTTAATAGAACTAAATGTTTTCTCAGTTTGCTTTACTTCAAAATTTAAGTTATATTTAAATCTCAACTTTTTAAACTCTAGCTGAATTTGGAAGCGTTGCTCTTTACCCCACAAACTGACACTACTTCCCCTTGTATAGTCTTCTGTGTTTGATTCCTCTTAAAAACTTACCCTTGTGCTGGTGCTGCTGCCCAGCAGGGCAGATGAAGCTGCCTTCTGCAGTGCCAGCTCCCACATTGGTCTCGGCTCAAGACATGCCCTGGCCCGGAAGAAGGCCCTGGCTTATGGACCCAGCCCTTGTGGCCATTTGGGGAGTGAGCCAGCGGGTGGGAAATCTTTTTTTTCTGTAACTCTGCCTTTCAAATAAATAAATAAATAAATAAATCTTCAAAGAAAACAACGACAACAAAAATCAAACTGCAACCTCTCTTGGAGTTCCTCTTGCTCTGCAGCACTGTGCCTTTTATACTGCTTCAACTTTGTTGATGAGTCTTTCTCCTAAATTGCTCAGTTTCTTCAAAGTGTTGTTTCCTCTGCTGACTCCTCTTTCCTTGCTCGGCTCCTGTTACTTTCCTGAAATCGATCTGTAAGGTAATGTGTACCACCCACTTGCTAGACATGGCAGGTTGGTTTGTTTCTGTTTTCATCTTTACTCACTTCTCTTTGGCATATGCCCTCATATCTCCTCTCCCTTGTAAACTGCGGTGTTTTTATTACACTTTTATTTGGTTTATCCAGAAACAATCGAGTGCCTGCTATGTGTCTCAAGCTTAGTACAAAGATATTTAGCAGCCTTTAAGGAATTTGTGGTCTTTTGTCAAAGAAACAGCAAAGCAAGGTATCACAACATGTTACTGTAAAAACAGTGATGGAGAAGAAGCACTGAACTTGGACAGAAAAGGGGATTGCTAAGTATTTGAAAGAGCCCAGGGCTCCTTTAGTAAGATGAGCTGATGCTGTGCCCTAAGCCTTAAATGGCAAGAAGGTTCTTCCGAGAGGAGACTGGACACAGTAGTGTTGCAGGTGGAGCAAATGGCACACACAAAGGCACAGGGCCGGGACGTCGTTTTTGTTGCCTGCTGCGGGCCCAGTGCTGCGCAGTGTGCTTTGCAGGTGTTGTTTGTGATCTTCAGTACTTATCATTTTAGTAGTTGAGGAAGTTGAGCCTCAAAGAGTTATGACTCGCCCAAAGGCCATACTGGCACCACTTGGCTCTGACTCAGATCTGATTGTGCTCCAGTGGCCAAACATTCGTTAGTGTTGTTGAAAGTAAGCAGAATATGTTCCAATACTGGCAGCTTTGACTGGCAGAGGATTCATGGTGGGGAGTGAACATACAACAGTTAGGATAGAGGCAGTTGTGATGGATTCTGATGATATCCTGAGAGTTCATGTATTGTCCTGCTCTTGTGTTGTTGATGTTGGCTGGGCACTTCCTTCCTCTGTCCATACCTGTGTGTACATCAGTGGTCACAGCTTCGGGAGAAGAAAGTTTTGCCTGCTTAATTTGAAATCATTACGTTGATTTTCTTGTTCAGAGAAAACTGTTTATTCTAAGGTAGTAAACTACATGACATACTGTGAAAATAATATGGATATAATAGAATCAGTCACAAGTAATTTCTACATGGATAAGAAGACATTAGAGGGTAGAATCCAAACAAATTGATACCAAATTATTCTTCTGACTGTGTAGATGTTAAGGAATAAATTGTGACTATCATGCAGGGGCACGGTGAAATGGAGATGTGAGATTCTGGTTGTATTACATTGCCAGTCTTATCTGAATGTCCATGACTGTTAAGAAATTTATAGCTTACTGTTGTCCCTCAGTTTGGACTTTGTCCTTTACTTTGATATAAAAATAGATACTTATTCTCAGGTTCTTGCTGTTCATCTGGGAATACAGGCATATTCTCTCTGAATCTTTTTTCCACATGTTAATTGTTTTTGACTTATACAAATGTTTACTCCATCCATGAGTCCCTCAGATATGTTGGAGGAACTCAAGCGCATCTCTGCACCGTGTTTTAAGGATGTTATATTTGGGGATGTCACAGTGGTGCAGTAGGCTATTCCTCTACCCTCTGGCATCCCATGTGGGTGCTGGCTCATAACCTGGATATTCCACTTCTGATCCAGTTCTTTGCTCAAGGCCTGGGAAAGCAGCAGAGGATGGTTCAAGTCCTTGGGCTCCTATACCCATGTGGGAGACCCAGAAGGCACTCCTGGTTCCAGTTCAGGTCTACTCAGTTCCAGCCATTACAGCCATTTGGTGAATGAATGAACCGTGGATGGACAATCTTTCTATCTCCTTTTTTTTTTTTTTGTGAAATCTGCCTTTTAAATAAGAATAAATAAATTTTTAAAAGGAAAAGAATACTACGTATATTTTTTTCTTTGGTAATAAGTCATGCTTTCTCACTCTGGAAGAATTTGAAATAGAGCAATAAAACCCAGGATTGTGCTGTAGATCAAATTATTTACAAACTTGCCACATTGTATTTTTTTCTATTTTTACAGTTGTTGATTTTCTGCTATTTACATTTTTTTGGGAAAATTTTTTTATTTTCATCTACTTGAAAGGCAGAGGTAGAGAGATGGAGAGGGATAGAGAGAATATTCCCTTCCATGTGTTGATGTACGCTCTGCCTGCTCATAGAGTCAGGGCTGGGTCAGGCCAAAGCACGAAGGCCAGACCTCTGTTCAGGTCTCCCATGTGGGCAGCAGAAATCATCAACCACGGCCTCCCAGGATGCATCTAGCAGGAAGCTAGAGAAGAAGCCAAATATGCAAGACTTTCCACAATACCAACCCCTCTAAGCATATTTTAATAAACTGCATTTAAACTTGACATTGTATCCTGAAGTTATTAATCTGTTGCCGTTTTGAAAGGAGATATGTGAGTTATCACTTTTTAATTATAAAAATGTTGCTCTAGACATTGATAGCTGTTCAGAATTTTGAAGTACAGTTCTGATATTTTTTAGGCATACAGATAAAATGTATATGTACATAAAATGAACCATTCTGTTAATGATTATAAACCTTTTTGTTGTCAGAGCTGTGTAAATGTTGTTATATATCATGAAGTATCTAACTGTGTTATTTTTAATGGTTACAGAATGTTCCATATTTGGGAAGTCTATTGTAGCCATTGTGTATTTTTTGCTTTGTAACCACATGTTACATATGAGTTGCTAGCCTAGGCCTCTGTACTTTTATATAGCTCTGCTTACTCTGTACCAGCATGGCCGGGACTTGATCAGGTTCTCGGTACATGAATGATGTTTTTGAGTAATTTTTGTTCTAATTTGACGGGAAAAACATGTTTTTGTAGTGTTGTGTCATGTGGTTAACGCAGTGTAAAATGTGAGGCCATACTGTTAATACGGAGCCATCGGCCATTGCTGGAAGACAAAGTGAAGCAGAACATTTTGTGGCGGCAATGTGAGGTGAGAGCTAGATATGAAAAGATTGGTAAGAAATCAACAGATGAGAGGAAAGGGTCATTTTAAATTGCAGCAGTGAATTGGGCAGTAGAACAGTGATGAGAATTGGGATAGAATATTTATATTGCAACATAATAGTAGTGGGTAAAATTGGGGGAGCAGATATGCAAAGCTTCTTAAAGACTAGGTTGAAAATTTAGGCTTGGGGTTTATCAGAATATGGGAGAAATTGAGCTGTGTATTTATATTCTGAGAGTTAGATTTTAATAAAATCAGCTCTTTGGCAGATATATACAGATTAGATGAGAGGAGGGAGAGAGGGAAGGGGTTTGTGTGGAGGTTGCCATGCACACTGTAGGGCAATCCTTGTATGTGAAAGTGCTAGAGCATTGTTGTAGGATAGAATTCGTTAAGATGTTCTATTTTATAGTATTTGCTTTTTAAAGATTAATTTACTTGTTTACTTCTTCCAGGTCTCCCATGTGGGTGCAGGGTTCCAAGGCTTTGGGCTGTCCTCTGCCACAGGCAGGGAGCTGGATGGGAAGTGGAGCATCTGAAACTCAAGCCAGTGCCCACATGGGTTCTGGCATGCGTAAGGCCAGGACTTCAGCCACTAAGCTACCATGCTGGGCCCAAGAGAAGAATCTTGCATCTACTTACTCACTCTACAAATGGCAGCATTGGCCAGGACTGAGCTGAAGCTAAGCAAACCTGGGAGCCAGGAATTTTTTCCAGGTCTACATGTGGATGCAGGAGTCCAAGAAATTGAGCTGTCCTCTGCTACTTTCCCAGGCACGTTATCAGGTAGCTGAACTGGAGAACCGGTGGGACTTGAAATGGTGCCCATATGGATGCCAGCATTGCAGAGTGTGGCTTACCTTGCCACAGCACAATTGGTTGTTCAGATATTCAGTTGGAGTGTATAGGAAGGTTTATTTAGTGAGTCATATGCTAATTCAAAAGCAACAACTAGGGGCCAGCATCATGGTATAGCCAGTTAGTTTCCTGCCTGTGACACCAGCATCACTTATGGGCACTGATTCAAGAACCAGCCATTCCATTTCTGATCCAGCTCCCTGATAATGTGCCAGGGAAAGCAGTGAAAGATGGGCCCACGTGCTCTTTCAGGCACTTGCACCCATGTGGGAAGAACTGGAAGAAGATCTTGGCTTCTGGTTTCAGACAAACCCAGCACTGGCTGTTGGGGCCATTTAGGGAGTGAACCAGCAGATGGAAGGTCTCTCTCCGTCTCCTCTCTGAAAATCTGTCAAAAAAAATGTAACACATCTTATTTTATTTTTAAGATTCATTTATTTTTTATTGCAAAGTCAGATATACAGAGAGGAGGAAAGACAGAGAGGAAGATCTTCCGTCCAATGATTCACTCCCCAGGTGACCTCAATGGCTGGTGCTGCGCCGATCCGAAGCCAGGAACCTCTTCCAGGTCTCCCATGCATATGCAGGGTCCCAAAGCTTTGGGCCGTCCTCGACTGCTTTCCTAGGCCACAAGCAGGGAGCTGGATGGGAAATGGAGCTGCCAGGATTAGAACTGGCACCCATATGGGATCCTAGTATGATCAAGGCGAGGACTTTAGCCACTAGGCCACTGTGCTGGGCCCAATACATCTTATTTTAAAAAACATCAGTAGCCAGTACTATGGCTTAATTAGTTAATCCTCCACCTTGCGGTGCCAGCGTCCCATATGGACTCTGGTTCATGTCCCAATTGCTCCACTTCCTGTGCAGCTCCCTGGCTAAGATCTGGGAAAACAAAGAAACCAAAGCTTGGGATCCTGCACTCATGTTGCTGACTGGAAGAAGCTGCTTGTTTTGGGTCAGCTCGGCTCTGGCCAGTGTGGTCATCTAGTGAGTGAGACAGTGGATGGAAGATCTGTTTCTCTGTTTCTCTTTTTCTCTTTTTCTCTGTAGATTTGCCTTTCCCATAAAAATATTTTAAAAAGCAACAGTTAGGGCCCGGCACACACTGGGATCACATAGGCACTAGTTCTAATCCCACTGGCTTCACTTCCCATCCAGCTCCCTGCCTGTGGCCTGGGAAAGCAGTTGAGGACGGCCCAAAGCTTTGGGACCTTGCACCCACGTGGGAGACCTGGAAGAGGCTCCTGACTCCTGTCTTCGAATCGGCTCAGCAATCAGCCTTTGCGGCAGCTTGGGGAGTGAACCATTGGACGGAAGATCTTCCTCTCTGTCTCTCTTCCTCTCTGTATATCTGATTTCCCAATAAAAAATAAAATAAATCTTGGGCCTGGCGGCGTGGCCTAGTGGCTAAAGTCCTCGCCTTGAACGTGCAGAGATCCTATATGGGCACCGGTTCTAATCCCAGCAGCTCCACTTCCCTTCCAGCTCCCTACTTGTGGCCTGGGAAAGCAGTCAAGAACTGGGGCCCAAAGCCTTGAGACCCTGCACCCACGTGGGAGACCTGGAAGAGGCTCCTGGCTTCGGATCGGCATAGCATCGGCCGTTGTGCTCACTTGGGGAGTGTCATTGGACAGAAGATCTTCCTTTCTGTCTCTCCTCTCTGTATATCTGACTTTGCAATAAAAAAAAATAGATAAATCTTTTAAAAAAATAAGATGTATTAAAAAATCATTTAAAAAAACTACAGTTAAGCTAGACATCAATTATACCATACATTGACTTTTAAAAATATTATTTTGGGCCCGGCGTGGTGGCACAGTGGTTAAGGTCCTTGCCTTGCACGCCCGGGATCCCATATGGGTGCCAGTTCTATCCCGGAAGCCCCGCTTCCCTTCCAGCTCCCTGCCTGTGGCCCGGGAAAGCAGTCGAGGACAGCCCAAAGTTTTGGGACCCTGCACCTGCGTGGGAGACCCGGAAGAAGCTCCTGGCTTCGGATCAGTATAGCATCGGCCGTTGCGCTCACTTGGGGAGTGAATCATCAGACGGAAGATCTTCCTCTCTGTCTCTCCTCTCTGTATATCTGCCTTTCCAATAAAAAAATAATAAAAATAAATCTTTGAAAAAATATTATTTTTATTAAGAGTGAAGGAAAGTATTTATATTTCAAAATAAGCAGTTTGTATTAATTAGAGAAAACATTTGTGTGCTTTTAAGGCTTGGCATCATTTTAAGTGCTTTTGTGTATTAACTTACAAAATCTTTCTAAAAGTTGTGAGACTCTTTCCACCGTCTTTCCATGCTGCCACGGTGATGTGCGTGCATGTCCTGGCTGATGCTGTCAAGAGCATCAGGGTTGCCAAATGCAGAGGCAAATGCCGAGTGGTTACAAGGCCATGCTCCAAAGTCATAGTTTATTAACTGTGATGATGGAGCGTGGTTACGTTGATATATTGGAAATCACTGATCATGACAGAGCTGGGGAAATTATTGTGAACCATACAAGCAGGTCAAAAAAGTGTGTTCAGCCCCAGATTGGAGCTACAACATGTACAGTCCTTGTGTCAGTTTGGTTTCATCCGTACTCAACAACATCAGCTGTCATGGGGCCATGGAAAAGCATGACACAAACACACAGACTGAAAGATCCTGGGATTCTTTTGTAGAAATGAAAATCTCGGTGGACCAAAAGCAAACATAAAAGCAAGAAAGCAACTGTAGGCAAATCAGTGCTATTAGTCCTGTTGTGTAGTTGAGGGATGCGAGGATCAGAGCATGAGGCAGTGCTGCAGTGCTGATCTGAGCGATTAGGTGCCAGCCTTGCCTTTGCCTCTACTCTTGCTTTTTCCTACCCTGTGCTTCCAACTTCTTAATGAGGTTCTGTCTCCTTTTAGTGCTAGCCTGAGCGAAGCTGACATCTGTATTAAGCTTATTCTCAGGAGTTTTAGCACTTTTATTTATTTATTTATTTATTTTTCCCTGCTTGTTCTGGGGTAAAAGCTGCATTTAAGAGAAGAGTCAGTCAGGGACTTTATTTTTCTTTAAAGGGAGATGGTTCATGGCACTTGGGGGAACTGAAAGCTTGATTTATAATGGTTTATCTCTAGTTAAATAATCTGGAATGAACAAATGTTAAAGAGCTGAAAAATAATTTAAGTTTATTCAAGAGAAAGGGACTGAGCCAGCTTCCCCCAACTGCCTGCAAGGCCGAGAACTGAAGCAGGCCAGAGCCTGAAGCGGGCACTCAATCCAGATCTCTGCAGGCTGGGTTCCACACGACTGTGCCAACTGCCTGACTTGCACAGGCTGGGTGGATCACAAGCTGGAACAAGGTGCCCGAGCAGCAGGTATTGGTACTCCCTTGAGACGTGGGCATCTACTAGGCCAAACACCCTTGCCCAGAAATACTATAAATATCCAATCAGTGTAAAGTTCTGTGAAGATACTTACTGTCATTTTCTTGTAGTATTAGCAATGAATATAAAGTTTCTGTCGAGTGTTGCTCTTATTTGTAGTTGGCACCAATCAAATTTGCATTAGTGTAATTGCCTGTTTCTTACCTTCTAATTTACTTTTACTAGTAGTCTAAGAAGGGATGCTCTTAGACTGTTATTATTATAAAAATCTGTACCATTCAGTGTGCAGTTTCCAGGTCTGAATGGAAACCACACCAGTTGGTAATAGAGAATTTACTGTTGTTAATTAGGGAGCAGAAAAGACAGAAAGGAAATTCTGAGGCATTGTGGAGGTCGGAACTGCCAGAAACAGGTACTATTCTTTTTTTATGATTTATTTATTTTTATTACAAAGTTGGATATACAGAGAGGAGGAGAGACAGAGAGGAAGATCTTCTGTCCGATGATTCACTCCTCAAGCAACCCCAGTGACTGGAGCTGAGCCGATCTGAAGCCAGGAGCTAGGAGCCTCTTCCGGTCTCCCACGCGGGTGCAGGGTCCCAAAGCTTGGGCCCCAGTTCTTGACTGCTTTCCCAGGCCACAAGCAGGGAGCTGGATGGGAAGTGGAGCCAGTGGGATTAGAACCGCCCCCCATATGGGATCCTGGCGCATTCAAGGCGGGGACTTTAATCACTAGGCCACGCTGCCGGGCCCCAGAAACAGGTACTATTATGAGGACTAGGAGCAGAAGAAAAGTGTTGAAACTAATAGAATTGAGAAGTTGTGTGGGGGCTGTGAAACAGACTGAGATTTGCAAGAATGGAGTGCTGTCTGTCTAGTGCTAGATTGTTGAGTCTGAAATGGTGTTGGGAGAGGAGCATACAGTGGAACACAGTGAGACTGGTTCCATCTGCTTCTACCTAGATGGATTCTGCCCTAGTCAAGAAGTGAGCTTAGCTGATACCTGCAGGAACAGGAGGCGAGCATACGTCCCAGGATTGCGGGTTCCCTCTAGTTCTTAATCTTGTTAGAGCCTGAAGGAACTATCATTAAGTTGGCTCATGTAGCGGCATCGTGGTACCCGAGACCAGTCACCTTCAACAAGATATTTGATAATGTGTTGAATTGTTCATTATTTTAGTTGTGATGCTGGTATAAAGGAATGTGTTTCGAGGCAGTCCTTTGGAGCTTATGTATTGGTGTATTCAGAGGCCAGATAGACTTATAATTTGCTTACAAATAATAGGGGACAAGGCAGGAAATTAAATAGGAACGTAATTATTAAATTTGGGGCGATTGGCAGATGAGTTTTTTCCCTAATGGTATTTGTGAATCAGATTTTTCTAGTCCTAAAAGAGTGAAAAATGAAATTTTGTGTGTGTGTGGGGGTGATACTTGCAAGTTAGTAAAATCGATTCTGATTGGGGTGTGTGTGTGTGTGATATCTCAGGCAAGATTGTAAACCTGGTGAGTGCTGAGAGCGGGGAAGAGGATGAAACGAGGCAGCCAGCAGGCGGGTCTGGGCCGTGCAGAGACGGTGGCACTCGGGTGTCCCCAGGGATGGCCTTTCTCACTCAAGACATTTGAGTGAGCTCCCGATTTTGGGGAGGATCTGGGAGCAAAGTCTTCTAGGTAGGACAAACAGAAGTTGCAGAGGCCTTAAGGTAGGAACTTCTTGAGCTAGAGTGGGTTAGATGACAATAGGTTGGCAGGGAGTAGGGGTAGAATTTAGATTTCATGCTAAGTATAATGGGGAGCCCCTCATTGGTTCAGGGGGGCAGAAGAACATCATCTGCTTCATGTTTCAGAAAGATCCCTGTAGGTTCTAAATGAGGAGTGGGGCTTCTGTGTGGGAAGGAGAGTGAGAGAAGCCCACTGCCGTATTGCAAAGGATAGAAACAGGGTGGAGGTAAGCAGAATGTGGAGAAAGGATTATATGTGTGGGGTAGGTTTTGCAGGTAGCTCTGACAGTGCTTTCTGTAAGAAGCTGAACAGTAAATCAATAATTCATTTTATATTTAGAGCAATTAGGTAGACATTGATGTCCTGAACTTACAATACTTCATCCTGCCATCTGTGTAGCAGAAGAAACGTCTTGAAGGAATGCTTCCTAGTCTAATCTTGATTCTTGGCGCTGTCTCCCAACTCAAGCTTTCTGCCAGTACATCTGCTGGGAGTAGTGCTGACTCAACAACTGGGTTCCTGCTCCCCTGAGAGAGACTTGGATTGTGTTCCTGGCTCTAGTCTCAGCCTTTGCAGTCATTTAAAGTGAACCAGCAGATGGGAGCTTTTGATCTGTTTTTCTGTCTCATGCTACCCCTTTGAGACAGAAAAAGAGAAAGAAATGTTTAGAATTGAGGCCTAATATAATCATTATTGGGGCCCACACTATGCCTGTTTGAGTCCTGGCTGCTCTACTTCCCATCCAGCTTTCTGCTAGTGCACCTGGGAAGGCAGCAGAAGGCCGAGTGCTTGGCCCCCTGGACCCACCTGCATGGGAGACCCAGAAGAAGCTCCTCGTTCCTGGCTTTGAAGTGATCCAGCTCCAGCCATTGTAGCCATTTGGGGAGTGAACCAGCAGATGGAAGACATATTTTCTCTGTCTGTCTGTCTGTAAGTCTGCCTACCTTCTGGGTAAATAAAGAAAAAAAACCACTTAAAAAAAGTATAGTCATTATTATAATCTTAAAATTATACTTCATTGAAGTCTTTTTAGTCTTACCTTGAAAGTCAGACACACACATACACACATAACTGGGAGAGAAAGAAATATTCACCTGTATTTTACTTCCAGAATGCATGCAAAAGTTAGGGCTGGGCTGAGACCAGGAGCCCAGAATTTAGTCTGTCTCCCAGGTGGCAGGGACCCTGCTAACTATCACCTGCCATCTGTCAGGGTGCCCATTAGCGAGTTGGGATAGTTAGAAGCAGAGCTGGCACTTGAACTTGGGCACTCTGGTATGGGATGCATATCCCGAGCTGTGTATTAACCATTGTACTACCTATACGCCTGTCTTACATCCTTGAGTATATATCCTCCAAAATATATGTCAAACATTGATTATCTTTATGCTGGCATTGTTCTTAGTACATTATATGTATTCATTTACTTCAATAATGGTGTATGTTAGAAACTATCTTCTTCATGCTCCCCTTGTTAAAGAAACTGAAAAATATAGCATCATGAAAATCTTGCTGAGAAGAGCAAGAATTATGTACCACAACTAAGTATTTTTTCCAGATATTTAAGGCTGGTTCAGCATTTGAGAAGTCAGTTAATACAATCCATCACAGTAATAGGCTAGAGGAAAAAATTACAGCCATAACAATAGAAAGAGAACAAGCGTTTGACAGAATCCAATACCCATCTGTGATAAAACTCCCTTTGTAAGCAAGGAATAGAGAGAAACTTCCTCAATTTGATCAGTTATTCAAGAAAGTGTGGCAGAGCTCTAAGGGGACTTCCAAAGAGGGCCTACAAGTACTTTGTTATGTATTTTTAAAGTTGCACACAGCTATATGAGGTACACATACAGAATTGACAGGATACTGTTGTATTTATCTGACCATATTTAATAGGATATATCTCTGTTAAAATGTGAGTTACTTTTGTCACATCACTTTTTAGTCCAGATTTGTGCTTTCTTTGTCGTTTTGCACAAATATCAGATATTTTCCAGAAGAAACAAATCAGGATCTATCTTTGGTTTCTAGAGATCCTTAGAAAGGAGTGTTTGTTGGTTTAGTGAAATGTTGGAAGGCTGTCATCTGCTTAACTTTCTCTCCAGAGAGCAGTATATTTAGACTTGGAGAAGCTGCTTCCACCAGGGGTATGCAGAACATAGGGTCAATGTTTACAGATCATTAACTAAAACCCTTCTTGTGTTGATGGAATCTGTTCGCGTACTTCTCTTAGAGAAAGGGATTCCATCTTAAAATTTCAAATTGGCGGGAAGTTCAGGTGGCAGGTTGATCAGATGAAAGAGATTTCGGTTACATTCCCAGCTATATATATGTATTTTTTTTTACAGATTTATTTATTTTTATTGGAAAGTCAGATTTACAGAGAGAGAGGAGAGACAGTGAAAAAGATCCTCCATCTGCTGATTCACTCCCCAAGTGGCCACCACGGCTGGAGCTGAGCTGATCTGAAGCCAGGAGCCCAGAAGCTGGAATGCCACTGTGCAGACAGCAGCCCCCTCATGCAGTTGCTTTGTGCTCTGTCCAGAGAAGGCTTACACACAGCATTTTGTTACTGTGTCTTTTAACTTTGGCAATTTTGCAACACTTTTTGTTGAAGAAAGCTGATTGTGTGTACTATTCTCCACAAGCAATTTTGCTAACTTATCTCGATATTATTGTAGTCCTCAAAACCCTTTTATTGAATGTGTTGGAATCCAAACTAGTAGTTTTTGGTTTGTTGTAATTGTTTGAGCAGTGACAAAGAGGAGTGGAGTGGCATGGAGAGAGAGAGAGAGAGAATGTTTGACCTGCTACTAGTTTCACTCACCAAGCAGGCACAACAGTTGGGGCTGGAGCATTCTGAAGGGCCCAGCAGCTCCATCCTGGTCTCCCACCTGAGTAGCTGGAGCCCAGGTACTTTGGACTATCTACCACTGCTTTTCAGGTGCTTTAGCAGGGAACTGGATCACAAACGGAGCTTATTGACAGTCTTCTGTGTCATGGGACCAGCCCCTAAGTTAGTAGTTTGATTAGACTCATCCAATTTTGGTAAGAATGCTTCCTTGGTCATACTTAGTGAAAGTTTGGACAGTATTAGAGTCATTGATCAGTTGTCTACCTTGGCTGTTTAGTTTGAAAAGAAAATAGCTGATTCTCATATCTGCTTTGGCATTCAGTCCGTTGTGATAGCATATATCATATAACTTTTGGGAGCTTTATGTTCCTGTATGTTCCTTTATGTTCCTTCATGTTCCTGTATAAGAGGGAGGTGGGAGGCAGTTTGGTGTTGTGGCATAGGAGGTAGAGCTGCCCCCTGTGATGCTGGCATTCAATTTAAGTCCCGCCTGCTCCAGTTCTGATCCAGGTCCCTGCTAATGCACATTGGAAAGCAGCAGGATGGCTCAAGTTCTTGGGCCTCTGCACCCAAAAAGGGAGACCCTGATGAAGCTCCTGACTTTGGTCTGGCCAGCCCTGGGTGTTAAAGTATGGAACATCTCTCTGTCTCTGTTTTTTCTTGTCTTGCTGTGTGGCTGTGCCTTTCAGATATATAAATAAACAAATAAGAGGGAGGAAAAAGTATGGATAATTTCTTAATATTATTGTCTGAATATTTTTATGTTTCAGCGCTTCTGAAAGGGTCCAGTTGGTTGCCGGGTCCATGCTTTTAAAACTGCTGGCTTAGACTTTTTTTTTTAATAGTTGAAAATGGTGATATTTTGTCATTCCTTTGTAGTTTGTCAGCTCAATTATTTTATAAAGGGGAATGTCCTTTTTATCAACTGTTTAGTTAACCCTGAGGTAGAGTTTGTACAAACAAGGAAGGCTAAGTGCCTCTTTTCCATTTGGGAGGCAGAAGCTCTATTGCATTGATTTTACCATGTGAGAAGGAGGTGAGGGAGGACCACTAAGCTCGCTGCATACTGCAGTGATACAGCTCTGCTTGCAGACGTGTGCATGTCAAGGAAAGGTCTCTGTTAATGCATTTGAGTTGCTTTTCTAAATCGATAAGATGCAGTCTGTATCTTACTGGCTGCTTATCTTAGTATATCAAATAATACTGTGATCGGATTATGCACTTGCTTGAAGAATCTAAAAGCATTGGAAGCCTCTGAGTTATCTGATACACTCAGCTGCTTCCTTACAGAAACTTTGTAAAGAATAACGAGATAACGTCTGATTTGTTCAAGTGATTATCCATTGTGAAGTATGCTACTGTTACCTTCATAGAAGGAAAAAGTACAGCTGTAAATGGGTTATTGAGTTTGCTGTGGTTTGATTTTAGGAAACTCAGCTGTCTAATCTGCTTCCAGAATTGCTTCCAAATTTTGAATACTTTTGAAGCAAGACAGGGAGTTGTAAACTGTCATAAATGATACAACCCAGAGAGCAATATTTGGACTGGAATGAAGTCTGGAAGGAGGAGATGTGTGTCAGAGTAGTGTAAGCAGTACATTAATCTGGCATAATAGAATTTCAATTCTTATTCTTAAGTATAAATAACTTACTTTAATTGACTTATAAAATTTTGGTGATATAATAGAAGTCTGTTGGTGAGCATTTTGAATCATGTATCTATAGATCCTAAAATGTTTGGCAGATTAAAATATAGGTTAGAAGTGGGACTATTGGAAGTTGTAAGGATGGAAGGAAGCTGAACCAAATAGAATAATCTGTCAACAGAATTGATCATTTCCAGTTACTGAAATTTCTTGTGTTTTTGGATGTGATGGAAATTATTTCAGATCTCAAAACTTAATAACATGCTTGAAACTTGGTTTGGTTATATAGTGCTGCATGGTATAAGAAAAAATAAAAAATTTCTGTATTATTATTATTATTTTAAAGATTTACAGAGAGAAGGAGAGGGAGAGAGGAAGATCTTGTAGTTGTTGGTTCACTCCTCAAGTAACCACAATAGCCAGAGCTGAGCCGATCCAAAGCCAGGAGCCAGGAGCTTCTTCCGGGTATCCCATGATGGTGCAGGGTCCCAAGGTTTTGGGCTGTTCTCGACTGCTCTCCCAGGCCACAAGCAGGGTGCTGGAAGGGAAGTGGAGCAGCTGGGACACAAACCAGCACCCATATGGGATCCTGGCACATGTAAGACCAGGACTTCAGCCACTAGGCTACTGTGCTGGCCCAATTTTACTACTTTCTTTTGCAACTTCATGTTTGTAGACAATTGATAATTTTCCTGAAATTGTATTTTATATTTGCTTTGTAGTTGGATTTACTTTTGTTAATTTATTATATTATAAACATACATATTAATAATATCGTTCTTTACTGGGGTGTTGTTAGTCACTCTATATAATTTAAGTCTTAATATATTTCACCTAAAGGTTGCTATAACAGAAGCTCATGCTGTTATTGGAAACAAATGCTGTTAAACTTTATTTATCTAAAATCAGGAAGGAAAATTGACTGAGTCTTTGATAAGAGACTTATATTTTTAAAAGTTTCCCTTATGGGCCTGGCGCAGTGGCCTAGCGGCTAAAGTCCTCACCTTGAACACGCTGGGATCCCATTTGGGCGCCGGTTCTAATCCTGGCAGCTCCACTTCCCATCCAGCTCCCTGCTGCACCCATGTGGGAGACCTGGAAGTTCCTGGCTCCTGGCTCCTGATCGGCTCAGCACCGGCTGTTGTGGTCACCTGGGGAGTGAATCATTGGGCGCAAGATCTTCCTGTCTCTCCTCCTCTCTGTATACCTGACTTTGTCTTGACTGCTTTCCCAGGGCACAAGCAGGGAGCTGGAAGGGAAGTGGAGCAGCTGGGACAGAAACCGGTGCCCATATGAGATTGTGGCCCATGCAAGGCGAGGATTGTAGCCACTAGGCTGTTAACTTGTGTAAGATGTAGTGTATGCTCTTGTGGGCTTATTTTACAAACCAGCGCTTCTCTAATTGCCATCAAACCACTCTTGACTGTTAGAGGATGCACTTCTACATCCCACGCAGCTCAGAAGGTCATGGTGTGACCTGCTTTTCCTGGCTCCGCAAGGTCTGTTTTGGCTTCTCCAATCGTGGAATGTACTTAGTGCTCTAGGAATATGTCAGACATGTACTCTGCTTCTCATGGTGTATTTCCAGGAAGGATGTGTGAGAGGACTTCAGAGAGTTCATAAGAAATGGAATTAAAAAGTTTACTTGGTGCAAAAAGAAAAATAAAATTCATGCATAGTTTCTTTTTCATAGTATACAGTATTCCACGAACTTCTTCAAAACTGCTCATGTGTAGCCTAGAATAAGAAGAGTGATTTCTGAGAGCATAGAAGTCTGTCAGATCCAGCATGTAGTAAGGGCTTTTTTCTTTTTTATGAGTTTTGGGCATTTTATTAAAAAAATAGCATTGACACCTGCTTTCTTTGTTATGTGCATACTGTGTTTTGGGCTGTTCTTATTTGGAGGATAATTTTATGTCTACATTCCCTCTACCTTGCCTCGCCCCATCAGAGTTACAGAATCTTTTCATGTATGCCCTCTATTTTGGGCTTTATATATTGGAATTTTTTTTAAAGGTATATTTACTTTTATTTGAAAGAAGGATTTACAGAGAGGAGAGACAGAGAGAGAAGCTCTTCCACCTATGAGTTCACTCCCTAAATGGCTGCAGTGGCCAGAGCTGAACTGATCTGAAGCTACGAGCCAGGCCAGTAGCTTCTTGTGAGTCTCCCACATGGGTGTAGGGGCCCAGGATTTGGGACACCCTCCTCTGCTTTCGCAGGTTAGAAACAGGGAGCTGGGATGAAAGTGGAGCTGCTGGGACTAGAACTGGCACCCATATTTGGTGCTGGTGCTGCAGGCAGATTAGCCTGTTTAGCTACCACATTCACCCCTACAGTAGAATTTTTAAGGATAAAATTTTGGGTTTGTAATTGTGGCATAGTAAGCCTTTCAAAAAGTTAAATAGAAAATCTTTAAGAATTTATAAGAGATGCCTTAAATGCATTTAAAGTTAATAGGTAATTAATTAATTGATTGGTAAAAGAACCGAATTCATCGCATAAATGATTCCCAAATTCTGTCCTGAGCCTCAGTGTCTTCACTTGTAAATGAGCTGGTATTGAAAGCCTGTGTTGATAGATACGTGGATTTCAACAGTGGTCATGATAGACATCATGTTAAGCCCTAGGTGGTTGATACTATTGTTCCTGTTTTGTAAGTGAAAAAATTGTCCTCTGGAATTGGGACCTGTGCACTGCTGTGTTCATTGGCGTATCCTCTGCTTCCTTTGAACATATGCTAGTTCAACAAGAAAGATATTAAGTATACATATAAATCAATTAGGTTAAAATAAGCATAAACCAAAGCAACAGCAACTGACCTAGTAGAAGGAGCCGTGCTTTCAGGAGAAATCAAGAGGCTGATGTGCTTACCCAGGGATGTTCTTTGGATTAGATAGGCAAAAAGATAGAAGCTTTGCTGCTTCTGACTCCCGAGGCAGCCTGGTGTACTTATCTGTAAAATGTGTACACTGGCTGTCCTGGGGGGCTTAGTGAAATCTGTCTGCTGAATGGATTTTGGGAATGATGAGAATGGTAGTGGCGTCTTGGCACTTTGCATCTAAAGAGTAAAAAAAAATCTGTTGATGTTGAATACCCATGTTACAGAGAGAAGGGGAGTCAAGGAGAGCTCTTCCATCTACTGGTTCACTCTCCACATGGCCACAGTAGCTAGTGCTAGGCCCTGCTTGATACCTTGTAAAAGCTAATTATGTCTCCCAGACTATTAACATGGTCTGACACTAAACCAAATGAGAGCTATATTGTTGTCAGCAGTTTTTGATTGTTTTTCCATAATGCTTCGTGTTGGCCTAATCTAATAAAATATCTGGTTAAGAAGAAAGTTTTTACTTATGTTCCCCTAACACCCCTCTGTCTAAACTCTGTATAAAATAGTTTATAAAGCTACTTTTGAAAAGGTACATAATGCATAAGCTTTAAACTCAAGTATTTTCATCTGTTACCTCTCAGAAAAGAAAAACATGCAAATGGGTTGGACCTTAGACAAAGTGGTTTTTTAATTTTATTTTAAAATTTTTATTGGAAAGTCAGATATACAGAGAGGAAGAGAGTCAGAGAAGATCTTCTGCCCAATGATTCACTCCCCAAGTGGCAGCAATGGCCAGAGCTGAGCTGATCAGAAACCAGGAGCCTCTTCTGGGCTTCCTATGTGAGTGCAGGGTCCCGCTTTGGGCCATCCTCCACTGCTTTTTCAGGCCACAAGCAGGGAGCTGGATGGGAAGTGGGGCCTCTGGGATTAGAACCGGCGCCCATATGGGATCCTGTTACGTGCAAGGCAAGGACTTTAGCCACTAGGCTACCACGCTGGACACACAAAGTGTTTTCTAAGTATCACAAATAATTCTTGTTTTCTGAATCTTACAAAACAACTGTTTAAAACCTGGTTGATGTTCTGATTATCATTGATAGGGTTTTTAATAAATGAGAACCCTTAAATTGCTGTAGCTTATTTTCGTTTTAGTTGGATAAGGCAGTAGTTGCAGTAACTGCAGATAGAAGCATTCACAATTACAAAATGAATTTACTGTGAAATGTCTGAGCAGACTCGTTTGGACAGTGGTGGAGTAATGCTTTTGTACATGTGAACCTTAGTTGCGACCATGAGCATGATGACAAAATAGTGTTTTTAATGAGAAAAATAAATACAGCACATTGGTGTTTGTGCAAGCAAATGCTTATATTTGGCCTAGCAATTTACTTATTTTATCTGTTGTCTAAAAAAATGCTGCTACTAAAATATAGTAGGGGAATTTTTAGCTTGAGTTGTGTTCCAGGATTCAAGAAACTTGACAGAATTCATTGTAAAACTATTTTGGAGTACTTAGTAAATTGAATTGGCATAAAAAAAAATGAAGTAATCATAGCTGTTGTTTCATATGCACTTTGAATGGTGGTCTAATTTATTTGCCTGAAATTTTAGTGTTAAATAACAAATCTATTTGTTTTTAAGATGGCTCACTAGGGCCCCGCGCGGTGGCTCAATGGTTAAGGTCCTCGCCTTGCACGCCTGGGATCCCATATGGGCGCCGGTTCTAATCCTGGCGGCCCCTCTTCCCATCCATCTCCCTGCTTGTGGCCTGGGAAAGCAGCAGAGGATGGCCCAAAGCTTTGGGACCCTGCACCCACGTGGGAGACCCGGAAGAGGCTCCTGGCTTTGGATCGGCATAGCATCGGCCTTTGCGTTCACTTGGCATCGGCTGTTGCGCTCACTTGGGGAGTGAATCATTGGACGGAAGATCTTCCTCTCTGTCTTTTCTCTGTATATCCGCCTTTCCAATAAAAATAAAATAAATCTTTAAAAAAAAAAAAGATGGCTCACTAAATTTAATTGACTGAATTCTTTTGTGTACTGACGAAATACATCTATGTTAACATAAGTTTTTATTATAACCGGAAACAAAAAACATCTTATTTCTCTAGTGGCCTATAATGAATAATTGGGTTATAGACTTGTTATTGCGCATTATGAAGGAAAAACTAGAAGAATTTTAAGTATTTCATTTCCTATTAAGTTTAGATGAAAAGATAGGCCTCCAAGTTGAACTTGACTTATGCTTAATGAGTATGAACACTAACAACTCTTAGCTTGATGATGACTTAATTTATTTTAAAGACTCAATTAAAGTAAATTGTTGTTTATGTTCAATCTGGCCTATTGTTAGGTGTGAGGATGCCAATGCGAGATATCAGGCTTTCTGGTATCTAGGACGCATGGTTTCTTTTCACTGTCAAATCTGAAATAAAAGCTCCTGTAGATTTCTTAGTCTTTTTAATGAAAGTGGCACAAATTATTTGGTAAGTGATGGCATCTGTTTCCTTTTTGTCTTTACTCCCATATTATGATGCATACCATGTGCTCTTTTCTCTGAATACTTTGAGCTTTTTAAGGAATTTATGTCACCGAGAAAGATAGTCCCCCTGCATTCAGAGCTGCTTCGCTTTGATGGTGCCATCCATGTCTCTTGGGTGTTTCTCCTAACCTTTGTATATCGCCTTGCCATGTCTTAATGTCTTCCTTAGATGTTGGCTTGGCATGCGTTGTACTCCTGTTCTAAGGACTCTGAATCCATATTAGTGTTCTTAGTTGTCTAAACCACTCCCAAAACTCAAGTCATCCTGTATGCTGATTTTAAAAAATTTTATACATACAGCATTTGTTTCAAGTTTGTAAATTTTTTAAAGATTTATTTTATTTTAGTTTTTTTATGAGAAAGATATACAGAGAGGAGGAGAGTCAGAGGAAGATCTTCTGTCTGCTCAATCACTCCCCAAGTGGCCCCAGTGGCTGAAGCTGAGCCGATCCAAAGCCAGGAGCCGGGAGCCTCTTCCAGGTCTCCCACGTGGGTGTCTTACTTCCCTGCCGCACCCCTAAAGCTTTCACCCTGTTGTCAGTTTAACCTCTGGGTTCTAATGACAATGCAGCCACTTCTCCATCCTCTTGGCTGATGGCCGAGCTCAGGACA
Organism: Ochotona curzoniae; assembly: GCF_017591425.1. Taxonomy (NCBI): domain Eukaryota; kingdom Metazoa; phylum Chordata; class Mammalia; order Lagomorpha; family Ochotonidae; genus Ochotona; species Ochotona curzoniae. The sequence continues at coordinate 21,262,085 of NW_024464920.1, forward strand.
CTGGCCTCACGCGCTGGGTCACTGCAGTGATCCTGGCTTTCTGCCTCCCTTCTCTTCTCTGTCTTCAATGAAAACTGGTTTTCAAAAAGTTTATTTGTGAAATCTTGTTTCTTTTAGAAAAAGTCCCACATATTTGAGATGGGTTACAAGAGTCTTCATGTTTTGTGTTTCACTCTCCCCTTCCTTTATTCTCATCTCTCAGATATTTTATCTTTCACATTCTCAAGATCAGAAATAGTGAGTACCAGGTAAATCGGCATACTCTCTCACCTTCCAGTTGTTGCCTTGGGGAATTCCATCCCTGAAGTGCCTATCTCTATTAGATATCATTTCGGAAATTTTTCTTGATCTTTGATCTGGGTTACTCCTTGTAACACTCTGAATTGCTCACTTGTTTCTTCCACATGCAAGGCACCTCAAAAATCTCACTGAATATGGCAGGAAAAGATGTCTGTTTTGGTTCAAACAGTTTTAAAATCCGTACACAGTTTTTCAATAAAGTACATTTTCTGCTTGCTTTATGAAATGTCTTCATGTTAACCTATATGTATGTGTTCCTGTTAATTTTTGTGTTGCCTTCATCTGAAACAGTGTCTTGCACATATTTAAAGGAGAATTGAGAGTAAAACGTCTGGTTTTAGAAAATCAGTTTTTGAACTCTTATAGCACAGTGTTGTAGAATGTTGTGGAAATGCATTATTGATTCTGCATAAACACTGAACTGACTCAGAGACTATATTTCCATAGATGCCTTAAATTAAGATGCTTTGGGGCTAGCACTGTGGCTTAACAGGTTGATCCTCTGCTCTGAGGTGCCAGCATCTCATGGGTACCGATTCTAGTCCTGGGTGCTCCACTTTCTGACCAGCTCTCTGCTTATGGCATGGGAAATCAGTGGAAGATGACCCAAGTCTTTGGGCCCCTGCACCTATGTGGGAGACCTGGAAGAGGCTCCTGGCTTCTGGCTTTAGATCATCTTAGCTTTGGCCATTGTGGCCATTTGGAAAGTGAACCGGTCGACAGAAGATCTTTTTTGTGTCTCCTTTATTATTTAATTTTTTTTGCAAAAATTTCAGATGCCTTAGTTTTATCAGTTATCCTTTTGTAGCAACATGTTAAAGTCACCTATTAACCAGTATTTAATCTTTTGGTGTATGTCTTGGGCATTGATATTTTTGTACAACCCCTTCAAGGATTCTTATGAGAGTCAGGATGAAGAACTTTGCATGTTGTTTGAAAGGCGAGAGAGGCAAAGAAAGAGAGAAAGAGATAGAGATCTTCTGTCTGCTGGTTCACTCACCCAATGCCTGCAACAGCTGGAATCTGGCCAGGCGGGGCCCAGGATCCTGGATCTCAGTCCACATCTCTCATGCCTGGCAAGGAGCCAGTTAGCTGAGCCATCATCTAAGTCTCGTGGTGTATACCAGCAGGAAATTGGATCTTAAGCAGGGGAGCTGGGCCATGGCCTGAACACTGAAGGGGGACTTGGGGTGTAGTAAGTCCCTGTGCCACATGCCTGTCCCCAATTAAAATGTTGTTCATACAGTTTTGCCTTATTGTTAGATTTTTGGGGAGCGATCTCGTTATAACTACTGGATTGATTAATCCTGTTCTACTTGTTCAAACAATCTCCCAAAGTTTTCCTTTAGAAATTTTAAGACATATTAAGAAATCTGTTTAGGTAAACATTTATGCTAATTGAATGATGGATACCAACGGTTTGGACAGACTGCCACCCATTATTCTAGTGACTGTTAGGCTGGTAATGATACTTTTGCTGTGAGAAATAGAATATTTTTCAGTTACTTTCATAAAAATCTACTACTGGGGCCTGGTGCGGTGGACTGGTGGCTAAAGTCCTCACCTTGCGTGCGCCAGGATCCCGTATGGGTGCCTGCTCCAGTTGTGGTAGCCCCACTTCCCATCCAGCTCTTTGGCTGGTGTGGGTACCTTTAGTACCTTCAGAACTGTTTAATTGTCAGTGATTTACACACACTACTAGAAAGGATGCTTTAAATTAGTGTGAACTTTTGGGCCTAAGCTTAAAGTTTCAGAATTAAATATTGTTCCTTGTTTCTAAAATTAACTCATCAAAATAGTTTAAAAACACAAGAATTTGAATTTGAAGTAAATATGAGTAAGTGAAATTTTTTAAAGCCAGGCACCAAAAATATTTAAATGAAAAATATTTTAGAAGATGGAAATTAAATCAATTAAAAAAATTTGCCCCGTGTTTGATAAAAGACTCTTGTTCTTTAGAAGTAGATCAGTTAAGAATTTTAAAATAAATTGAAATTTTTAGAGCTGGAATATTAGTTTTTGCTAAAAAAATAAGTATGGTTTCAAATACTATGTGTTACATGTAGGCCAATAAACCATAAAAAAATCATAGATCACTTTCAAAAATAATTTTAGTTGAAAGTCTTTGTTATTTTAACTTAATGATCAAGAATATAAATGTGAAAACTCATGATAGGACATTTTAAGTTGTGGCAGAAAAGAAACTCTTTGTGAGATCCTAAGTCCAGCTCTTTGCCCATAAGCCCGGTTTCAGTCTCACACAGTAATGTAAATCCTCCCTGGAATGCACAGTGTCCTCGCCAAAGGTTTTCACACAGTGACTGATGAAAAGATTTGCTGCAGAATATGCATTCTTTGTAAAGAAGTTTCCATAACAGGTCAGTAGAAAGGTTAGAAAATGAAGTCAGTGTATCATGCTCCATGTTTTTATATTTTATGTTGAGCTTTTTCCAAAAGAACTTCAGAAAAGGTACATTCCTTCCGAACCACAAATCTGTCTTTGCAGAAGCTTAAACGTGACTTGTGTTTGTTTTTCTAATAAGCTCAAAAACCTCACATTGACCAGGTTGGCTTGTAATGCTAGATACATTCAGTGAGTCTCTTTGTATTCTTTAGGGAACTGTTCAGTGGTAGTGACTGCGTTTACCCTAGCTTTCCTACATTTCCAAACTTCAATTCTGCATCTGTTAAGCAATGACTCCTCCACCCCCTGGCCACCGTCATCTACTTTGATTGCTCTAGTTATTTCTACAAAGTGTATCATACGACATTAGTCTTGAAATAAGACTGGCTTCATTAATTTAGCATGTTTCCGAGGGTTCATCTGTGTTGCAGCATGTGTTAGAATTTTTCTGTTAATTAAGGCTGAATAAATATACCACTGTGTGTATTGTTGGATTCTGGTTGGCTTCGTTGTCTTTGTGTTGGAGCTTTTATTTTAAATGCTTGTGTCAGTACCGTCTTGTGCTTGAGTGGCTTGGAAATCCACTATAGATGGTACTGAGGAACTTAAACATTGGGATTGTTCCTTTATTCTTTCCTTTTCTTTATTATCACACAGGTCAGTATTCCTGACCCAGTGTGGATATGAGAATAACCTAATCAATCCTCTGGGCAAATGTAAACTAAAATGTCTGATGAGGCAGCTGTATTTGGAGCCATTGAGTTGAGGTGTGAAAGAATAAGATTGGGTTCAAGAATTGAGGTTTGTGACATACATTGTCAAACACAATAATATTCACAGTTCTGTAACCAATCTCTTTTACTTGTAGGTTTCTTTCTTTGAGATTGTATATGTATGTACTTTTTTTTATTGCATGCCTTGCTTTTCTGAATAATCCATTTGCTCTTTTTTTTCTCAGTTCTGATTTTTTTTTAAAAAAAATTATTTATTTGAAAGAGTTAGAGATAGAGAATAGCTTCTATCTGCTGGTTGACTACCCAGTGATTGCAGTGGCTGGAGCTGAACCAGGCTGAAGCCAGGAACTTCCTCCAGTATCTCATGCAGGTGGAAGACGCCCATGTACTTAGACCATTGTCTGTTTCTTTTCCTAAGCCCTTAGCAGGGAGCTGGATTGCCAGGACAGGAACCAGTGGGATGCCAGAATTTCAGGAGATGACTTGATGAAAAAAGAGAATGCTGTCAATTTCAGAAATATAATGTTCTGGCTTACTTAAGCATTTTCTCTTTATTTCATGTGATTTTGCCTTATGCATTTCTCATGTTCCTAGTTCTTTGTTTTCAGTGCTCAAGTAGATTTACGGAGTACAGATTTACCACTAATGGAGATATGTATAAACACATATAACTATTTCCATCATTCTGGTCTTATTCACACTACTGTGCTGTAATGCCATGAAGAATTGGAGATTTGTATTGGGTCCTGCAAGTTGCTAGTATTTCATTAGAGCACTTACATTGTTTTGTATCTTGCAAATTGAGTGTTTGTATAATTAAAATGACATGTAATAAAAGGCAGCCTTACATAGTATCCAAAGCCAAAGACTAACATCTAAGCCCATTGATTGTTTAGTTAAATCTGATCTCTCACTGTCCACTTTGTTAGTAACAGTTTAAAAGTAATGGATGCATTCTGATAATATTTAAGTTATTAGTTCAACCCTTAAATTTTATGGGAAGGAACAATTGAGATAATATGGCCTACCACTGCTCCTAAACATTAAATTGTGATGGGCTTCCAGTTAAGGAGGAATGTTCAGCTGAAGCCAGTGGTATTTACCGGCTGAGCTTGTGAAAACATTCCTTTAACCCTCAGATGCTCACTCAGCCTTCTGCTTTCCCAGTGACGTTATTACAGCCTTTAGCAGTCAGAGAAATTAAAAGCACATTTAAAAACATGAATTGCAGTCTTCACTCAGTCTCACAAAATTACTTTTTTTTTTTTCCTCTGGACAATGCAAGTGCGGGAGGAATCCTGAAAACTTAGAGAATTTAAGCTAATTAGCTAGAATTTTTTACTTTTTAAGGACACAAAATCATTGTTCCTGTTTTAGTGTATGTGCTGCTGAAGCCCGCACAGGACACAAAGTCATCCCAAGCATAAAGCTATGGCTCATTGTTTCTGTTCTCTTTTAAGTTTCTTTTGTTGTTGTTATTGGCTATTCAACAAATATTGACTTTATTTGAAAAGTGGGAAAAATAATATTGAAGACGTTTCGTGCTTCCTTGTGTTTGTTTTACTCTTATTGAATCAGCAATGTAATTAAGTCCTTAGGTAGAATAAGGTGAACATTCATTTGTCCGTCCTTTTTCTGGCTACCAGTCCTCTTTGGAATGCCCAATGCATGACATTTCTGTTGCTCTTTGTTTTCCTACCTACTTTAGCCATTCTAGTTTCATTAGTGGTTTGATCAGGATCTTTGGGCTAGCGATATCAGAAAACCATGTTGAGAATTCTGTAACCAAAGATTTCTTCTCTTTCTTCTTGTGTCACACATTTTCTCCTCCTCACACATGGCTCATAAGTAAGTTTTTAAATTTCTCTGTCTAGAGTTTTAATCTTAAGGGAGACTATGCAAAGATTACATGCGGTTGTCTAACCCTGTCTAGAACAAAGAAGCTGCTCAATGAGTGGTGGCTTTTGTTACTGTAACTGCTGTTTCTTTTCTGTTCCATGTTCGTTTTTTATTGCTTCATCTAATATATTTTACTGTTTTACAACTTTTAATAATCATACCTCGAGGAATTAATTGTACCAGCTGTTACCCGCTGTATTGAAATATGACCCTAATAAAGCATGTTTATGTTCAATGTAAGGGTATGTCAATATAAATTTAAAAGATATTTACTTCCGGCTGGCTAAAGTTCTCACCTCCTATGGGCCAGGATCCCATATGGGCATAGGTTTGTATCCCGATGGTCCTGCTTTCCATTCAGTTCCCTGCTTGTGGACTGGGAAAGCAATCGAGCATGACCCAAAGCCTTGGGATCCTGCACCCGCTTGGGAGACCCCAAGAAAGCTCCTGACTCTTAGCTTTGGATTGGCTCAACTCTAGCCATAGCAGCCTCTTGGGGATTGAATCCATGGAAGAAAGATCTTCTCTGTCTATCCTCCTCTCTGTATATCTGACTTTCCAACAACAATAATAATAAGATATACCTTTTTTTTTTTAAAAAAGGTATTTGCTTCTAAACATGTGATTAAGAAGTTTCTAGAATCATATTTGAATGAGTCTTGGAAGCATGAAGGAATTTTAGTGTAGCTTTTAACAGTTTCTTAATTGTTTCTATTGTAGTGAGCTATCGAGTTTAAACATTTACATAATACTGCCATCTACAAAGAGCCTGTGTTAATATTTATTTGACTTTTTAAAAGATTTATTTTTATTTGAAAGGCATATTTACAGAGAGAAGAAAATACAAAGAGGGAGAGATCTTCCATCTACTGGTTCACTCCCCAAATGGCTGCAATGGCTGGAGCTGAGCCAACTTAAAGCCAGGGATCAGGAGCTTCTGCTGGTTCTCCTACACAGGTGTAAGAGCCCAAGAACCTGAGCCATCCTCTGTTGCTTTCCCAGTCCCATAAGAGAGGAGCTGGATGGGAAGTAGAGCAGCTGGGACTAGAACTGGTCTCTGTGAAACACCAGCTATGCAGGTGTAGGATTAGTCAGTTAAGCTACTAAACAGCCTTGCCAGCTATTTATTTGTTTGTTTATTTATTTACTTGCTTGCTTGCCTACTTACTTACTTGGCCTTGGGGTAGGAGAGCAGTGCAGTGGCACAACAGGCTGAGTTCTCTGCCTGCAGCACCCAAGCCCCATTTGAGCATTGGTTTGAGTCCTGGCTGCTCCACTTCCGATCCAGCTCTCTGCTTATGATCTCAGAAGGCGGCAGAGGGTGGCCCAACTGTTTGGGCTCCTGCACCCACGTGGGAGACCCTGAAAAATACTCCTAGCTCTTGGTTTTAGATCAGTTCAGCTCTGTTCATTGCAGTCATTTGGGAAGTGAACCAGTGGATGGAAGACTGTCTCCTAAGCTTTTTCTCTAATTGCTTTTCTCTAATTTTTTTTTGTTATATGTAGATTTTAGTGTTCTGTGTTAGACTAAATCAGTTGTCCCTTTTTATATTCTGTAATTTGCTTCTCATCTCACTTTTTTGTTGTTACATGCTAACATATTTTTAAAAATTTCTTTATTGTCATTTTAATAGAAAGGAATTGAAATTATTTTCCCCACTACAGTCTTGAAATCCATGTAAAAGACAATTTCTTTCCACTCTTCCCATTGACTGACACAGTGTCTTATATATTAATATTTGGAAGAATGATGCATCCATTAGGTGGTTGGTTTAACAAAAGATCATAAGTATTGATTTAGTAATCACGACTTCATCTGGATTATCATAAGCCTGTAGTTATTTAAGCATGGTTGTTTTTATGGTGGAAGAGATGGGATCAGGAGTTTGAGGGACTTTGGCTAAGTTTATCTAGTGGTAGAATCTGACTCCAGCCCACTTGTTCTTAATTGAGATCCTGGGCTTTGTTTACTGAGAGTTACTGCCTCTTTGCATGCTGTTACCAAGACTGGTATTAATTTGCTGAAGAACGTTCGACCTTGTCATAAAAATACCAGAGATGTTTTTCTTAAGTGCCAAGGAAGGAAGATGAGTGCCGCACAGAGGCAACGTTTTTCTTTGTGCAGATGCAGGGTGACTGCACATTGGGCCGGTGCTGGGCTGCAGTGAAGGCTAGAAAAAAGGGGCAACATTCTTGGAAAAGGTGAACTCAGCTATTGGTATTAGGGGACTTCAAAAGTTCATGGGGAATGAAATTAAAAGATAAGCTTATTTTGGTACTAAAAATGGGAAATTCATTTGTACTTTCTCGTAATAAAAATTTTTCATGAGCATTTGAAGATCCCTTATTTACGGAACCTGTTAACCTTTACATGGTTTTTTAATATTCTTATAAGCCAAAGGTATTCATTGTTACCCTGACTTCAGTTATAGCCCCAGTGGTGTTTCAGTTTAGCCCAGCATCCATTGGTTCACACACTGTCTTAGTTCACCATCTTAGTGGGGCCAGTATTTTTCAAGTCGCTCTCAGCTCTAAGGAAATACCAAATACAGTCACGATCACTTCACAGTAGGTATACATCCTACAAGATGCAGCATTTGACAGTTTTGTTCTCCGACTCTCATAGTGTAGGTACTAGAAGATTTAGGCCAGTCACTTGGTGTGGACTCCCAGGGAAATCAAGGCAAGCTGAACAATAAACACTGTTAAATAACACTTCCTGTCTTGCTTACAGATGCTTTTAAAACAGGAAATTATGTGTATAAGTAAATGTGTATACTTAACTTTCTTTTTAAAAAGGACACTATTTAAATAACCATTGTTTAATAAACAGCTGAAGTATGGAGAAATGGAAGGTTTATTACGCAGTATCCCTTTAAATCTTTCCCTTCAGAGATCTGGTCACCACTGAATGTGTTCTGAACACTGAAGGAAGGTATGTAAATGAGTACTTCATGGCTGTAATTGTTAGGCATATAATTTGATCTGAACTATGTAATGGGGAAGGCATATTATTATCATTCTTTAAAAGGCTTTGAACAGAATGCTGCACAAGAGGATTTTTCAGTAAATGTCACAATTAAGACCAAATTAACTTTTTTATTCAGATGTAGCTTCTCCCATTTTAAAGTTTCATTTCTGTCCTGCTGATGTGTGAGATCAAGAACTTCGAAAGCTTTTAGAATAAACTAAAGCCCAGGGATATATTTTTTTTTTTTGACCACTTAAACATATCTTAAATTTCAGTGACAAAGAAGAGAAGCCACAAAATAAGCACATTTGTTTTGAGCGAATGTTTTTTCCTTCTAAATTACTGTTGTGTGTTAATGTTGGAATTGACACATCTGAATCAGTAGTGTTGTTTTCTTACCATCTGCTTCATACTAAATTATCTAAATTTATAGATAAACATATAGTAGATCAAATCATATACAACCCTATACAATGCAAGTCAAAAACAGTTCATTTTGGTTTGTGCTGCTGTTATTCAGCCCAGTGTCATTAAAATAGTTTTCATAAGAGTAAGGCCCCAACATTTCGATACTGCTTTGTTTTTGCTGTGCCAAGTCCTGATACGCCACCATATTTTTAAAGTTGCAGTAGTTACAAAGGTTTCTTTTCCTGTGGTTCTGCTTCTCCTTTTCCCTGTGTGGATTGGTGCCCGAGCATAAATAGAATTTCAGTGAGCTGATGCTTCAGTGGATTGTTCTGAATGTCTTGGATTTTGTATTTCTGCCTCTCTCTGTTCATTTTTAAAAAAATATTTAGTTAGTTTTATTGGAAAATCAGATAACAGAGAGGAGAGACAGAAAGATCTGTCCACTGATTCACTCCCAAAGTGGCCGCAACAGCTGGAGCCAAACCTATCTGAAGCCAGGAGCCAGTAGTCCCTGCTAGGTCTCCCATTTGGGTGCAGGGTCCCAAGGCTTTGGTCAGGGAGCTGGATGGGAAGTGGGGCCATAGTGATTAGAACTGGCACCCATATGGGATCCCAGCGTGTGCAAGGTAAGGACTTTAGCCACTAGGCTGCTACACCGGGCCCTGTTCAGTTTCAAATAAAGAAATAAATCTTGAGACAAAATAAGGTTGGTATTTTAAATGCTGTTTTTAAAAAAGCATTTAGCGGCCAGTGAGTGACGTAGAGGGTGATGCTGTGAGCGGCATCTCCTATGAATGGCAGATTGTGTCCTGGCTTCTGCTCTTCTCACCCAACTCCCCGTTGGGCAAAGCAGTGGAAGATGGCCCAAGCCCTTGTGGGCAGCTAAGAACAAGCTCATAGATCTGGCCTGGTCCAGCCTGGCTTGTTGTGGCTAGTTGGAAAGAAAATCAGCTGATAGAAGGTATTACAATTTGGGAGGTGAACCAGTAGATAGAGGACCTTCTCTCTGTGTCTCTGCTTCTCTTTCTGAAAAATCTGCCTTTCAAATAAAAAACAAATCACAGAAGACCTCCATCTGTTGATTTACTTCCCAAATGGCTTAGCCAGAGCCAAGCCCATCTGAAACCAGGAGCCAGGAGCTTCTTCCAGATGTCTATCTGGGTGCAGCACCCAAGAACTTGGGCCATCTTCTGATGCTTTCCCAGGCTGTGAGCGGAGAGCTTGATTGAAAGTGGAGCCACCAGGACTCAAATTGGAATGCCAGTACCATAGGACAGAGGACCAGCCTCGTCACTGTGCCACACCTATATATTCTTTTTAAAAAGATAATATTGCTTGATCTTCTAGGCAGTTTGTTCTTATAGAATGATTTTAAGGCTGACCTGCAGGAGTGGATTGAGGTGGGGGAAATGGACATTTTAATTCAGAAGATTGGCTCTTTTATGTGCTGTGACATGACGCAGATCTTAAACTGGAGATATGTATCTTCATGCCATCTTTGAATGGTTAGTATTTTTATTCAAATAATATACAGATGTGGAACTTAAGCAGGTAAGAGTGCTTATAATGAGTGTCATAATGAGTTAAACTGCCTCCTGTAACACCAGCATTCCGTATGAACACCAGTTTGAGTCCTGGCTATTCCACTTTGTCTCATCTGGCTGCCAGCTAATGTGCTTGGAAAGGCAATGAAGGATGGTCCAAGTGCTTGGACCCTTCCACCTGCGTGGGGCACATGCAGGAAGCTGGTGGCCTGTCTTTGGCCTGGCCTAGCTGTTGCCAATGCAGCCATTTGGGGAGTAAACCAGCAGGTGGAGGTCTTCTCTGTCTTTCCGCCTCTGCCCCTCTCTCTCTGTGAATCTGCTTTCAGACAACAACCACAGAAACAAATAAAAATTTTGAAGGTTGCTGTAATTTGTTGACTTCTAACTTTGTTCACTTCCCCCCTCTGGTGTTTACTGAGCAGCTACATCATGCCAGGCACCATGTAAGCTGCTGGTGAGTCATATATACACAGCAGCCACTGTTGTTAAGTAATATAGAAAATAGTGTCTGAAACTTGCCCCAAAGCAAGGTTGCTTTTGCAGTGATATAACACGGGAATATTCTAGTACAAGGACATAACAGCAATCAGAAGTGAACTTTGAGCCTTAAGCGTTTTTCAAGGTGCTTGTTTTTGTTACTGAAAAGGTAGAAAAAGGGAGCGGGAGAAAGATTTTGGATCTAGTGTTTCATGCTCAAACACATACAAAGTAGGGCTGGGCCAGGATGAGGCTTAGGGCTCAGAACTCAATCTTGGACTCAGTGTAGGAGGCAGGAGCTAAAGCACGTGAGCCATCATTTGCTGCCTCCCAGGAAGCCAGAACTCAAACCTGCATGGGCTGTGGGTACCTGAAAGAATAGCTTAACTTGCTGAGTCGGTGCCTGGCCCAGCCTCAAACTATGCCGCTATTTGTTTTAGTCACAGATAAAGAGCAGTCTGTGTGTATGTGTTGAAGCCGTCTTTATTTGAAAGACAGTTAAAAAAAGATTTTTATCTTGTGGTCCACTCCCCAAATTGCTGCAATAGCTAGTGTGAGCCATTCTTAGCCAGAACAGTGAAATTCTGTTTGGGTCTCCCCAGGCGCTTGTGCCGTCTTTGCCAGGTGTATTACCAGGTAGCCAGATTGTAAGAAGAGCATCACGGAGTTGAACTGGCACTCAATGGGATGCTGGTTTTGCAGGAAGCAATTTGCTGCATGGCTCAAAAAAATTTTTTTTCCAAAGATTTATTTATTTTTAATCGAAAAGTCAGATTTACAGAGAGAAAGAGAGATCTTATATCCACAGGTTCCAAGTGGCCGCAGTGGCCAGAATTTCTTCCAGGTCTCCCACATGGGTGCTGGGTCCCAAGGCCTTGGGCCATCCTCTGTTTCTTTTCCAGGCTGTAAGCAGGGAGGTGTAGAGCGTCTGGAACGTGGACAAGCACCCATATGGCATCCTGGCACACACAAGGGCAAGGACTTCGACCACTAGGCTACTGTGCTGGGTACCCCCCAATTTTTTTTTTCTCTTCAACTTAGTGTACACATAACTTTGTAGTACTGTTACTTAAGCAGCAGCTTACTGTAATAGATAAAATGATTTTTGTAGCACACCTGAGTTTGATGCCTGGATCTGGCTCCTAAGTGTTTCCTAGCTCTGTCTGATATCGACCCTTGGAGGCACTGATGATGACTCAGGTAACTGGGTTACCCTGTCCACAGCAGTGGGTGGGTGGGCTGTATTGGTGTCCATGCTCTGGGCTTCAGCCTAGGCCCAGCTTCCTTCATGGTAGACCTTTGGGTAGTAAACAAGCTGTTTAAATGAGTGTTATAATAAATTAAAAATTACTGTACTTGGTGATTTTAAGGTAAAGGTTTTAAGGAAATTAAGGTTAGATGAGGTTTAAAAAGTTGAACCCTAATCCAGTATGACTGATGTTCTTACAAAAAAACACACTGACCTACCCACACAACACAGTTATGCACACACAGCAAAAAGGCTCTGTGAGACTACAAGAAGGCAAGTATTTGTAGCCAAATAGGCTTCAAAAGAAACTAGATATGGTGACGTCTTGATCCTGGGCTTCTAATAAAATTTCTGTGGTTAACAACCCATTTTGTAGTATTTTGTTTGGCAGCATTAGCAAACTATTTCCATATATTCCGTCTGTGAATGTATGTGATAAATTAGGTGGATTTTTTATATCTCTTCAATTAACCACAGTTAAATCCCAATTTCTAAGCTGTTTTCAAGTCCTTTATTCCTTCCAAGTATGTATAGCTTTGTACAGATTTTAAGAAATGATGAGTTCTTTTACATGGCCTCATTAATTAAGCCACCGTGTATTAAAGATATGCTTGAAAAATCATATTGGTTCACTGACATAGCTTAACTTCTGTTTACTTTTTGTGTAATGGTATGTTTTTTAAATAAGTGCTTTTATAAAATAAGTTTTGAAGGCAAAAACCAGGAGCTCTCAGCTGCTCTACTTTGAAATGTGTGCAGCAGCTAAGGCAGGGCTGTAGTTGATGCTGAAACTGAGAACCAGGGTCTGTATTGGCAAGAAGCTAGAAAGAGGAGCCCAGCTGTCACACCAGCCGAGGTACTCCAGCACAGGCTGTGGGCCTCTTTGACTGTTAGGTTAAATACCCGCCCCGGGCCCGGTGGCGCAAGTGGTTAAGGTCCTTGCCTAGCACGCCCGGGGATCCCATATGGGCGCCGGTTCTATCCCGGCAGCCCTGCTTCCCACCCAGTCGAGGACAGCCCAGAGCTTTGGAACCCTGCACCCGCGTGGGAGACCCGGAAGAGGCTCCTGGCTTTGGATCGGCATAGCATCGGCCGTTGCGCTCACTTGGGGAGTGAATCATCGGACGCAAGATCTTCCTCTCTGTCTCTCCTCTCTGTATATCTGCCTTTCCAATAAAAAAAAAAAAAAAATACCCGCCCCATAATGGCATATTTTAAAAATAGTCATTGCATTTTATCAAAAGTTTCTGTGACACAGCATATAATTCTGTTTTTAGTTATTAGTATTTTAGGAGAAAATAAGTTTTTAAAAATATATATGTATTGATTTATTTTTGTTTGAAAGGCAGATTTATATATACAGAACCAAATGGCCACAATGGCCAGAGCTGAGCCCGTCCGAAACCAGAGAGCTGCTCAGTCGCCTGCATGGGTGCAGGAGCGCAAGGAGGTTAGCCATGTTCTGCTGCCTTTCCTGACCATTAACGGGGGTTGGGTCAGATGTGGAGGCACCGGGACCCCAATGGTGCCCATATGAGATGCTAACAAGTTCCCCTTGTAGCATCTCAGATGAATTCACAATGCCTAGGAAAGGAGTTATTATTCAGTTTCTTTTGGTAAGTCATTTGACTTTCTTAATCTCTAAGAATCATTGCATGAAGTATCTGCTGTATTTGAGGCCTTGTTTTATGTCACTGCAAGTGGAGTGCCAGCTAGTTATTGTGAAATGGAATATTCGGCTTAGTGGTTAGGAGCATAGGCTCTGGCAGCCAAATTGTTGAGTTTAAAGCCGCAGTTCCATCAATTCTTAGCTATGCAATTTTTGCAAGTTGCTGAACTTCCAAATCTCCAAAATAGGAATAATGGTATTCATTTCATTGGATTTCTGTGGAGTTTAGAAGAGTTATTTTTTGAAAAGTACCTGGTATGCTGCCTGGGATATGAATACTGCATGTTGTTAACTGTTTTTGTATTTTAGTTAATGTGATTAGTGTTTACTCTCTTTTTAAAAGTCATCAGGTAATTTTTCTGTCTGATCAGTAAAACTGAGAACTAAGGGCACAGTTTAAAGGTATGAAATGAAAGTTACAATAAATTCAGTATTTAATGAAGGGTATGCTGTATGGTAAATACATCAAATTAGGATTGAATTTTTAGCTCTCTTTTCCCTTTGTATTTATTTACTTTCCTTCTACTTCCTTTAGTATTCTAGTTACCACCAAAGTAATAGACCGTGCAAGGTATCTTTAAAAGGCTCTTTGACAAATGTACATCTTAAAGTTACATTTATTCCCAGATTTTGATGTAACCTTGTTAAATTTATATACCATAGCCGCATATTCTCAAAGGTACATATCCTTATGCTAACAGGTTCTTATCTAAGATTCCTACTCACCAAGCAAGGTTGAATCTCTCTCTCTTTTTTTTTAGGGATTTACTTTATTTATTGAAAGGCAGGGTTAGGGAGATCATCCTTCCGTCCTCGGATTCACTTTCTAAATGGCCCCAATGGCCAAAACTGTGCCAGGCTTAAGTTGGGAGCCAGAAATTTCTTCCAGGTCTTCCACAGGGCTTGAAGGGGTTCAAGCAGTTAGGATATTCTCTGCTGCTTTCCCAGAAACATCTCTACCAAGGAGCTGGATTGGAAGTAGAACATGTGGAATGTTGGTGCTGTAGGTGGTGGCTTAACTGGCTACACCACTATGCCCGCCTCCAGGATTCAGATTCTTTGATCAACATTCCAGCCGTTCGTACTCCCCTACATCTTTTATTTTCCATGTGCCAGGATTGTGTGATGCCACAGTAATAAAACGTTTGAGAATTTCCCATGAAGATTGATCTAGCAACTTGACTCATGGAAGGGTTACAGACCGGACATAGAAGGGGAAAAACAAGTAGAACTGAGTTTTTGAGTTGAGGCAGAAAGATAGGAGAAGAGTGGATGAGGATTTTGGACTAAGTATTGCTGAAGAAATGGGAGTCCTTCCCTTGGTGTGTATGAGGCAGGATAGACTAAGGAAGATTAGTTTCCTGTGAAATTTATTTTGTGTGTGTATTTGTGTGTGTGTTTCAGTGTTTTTATTTGATAGAGTGAGGAGAAGACATCTCGCTGGTTCACTTCCCTAATGTTTACTCGTTCTGAGGCTGCCAGGCTAAGACTCCAGGCCGGGAGCTCACTCCTGATCTCCCGTTCGAGAGGCTGAGCCCCAGTTTCCTGAGCCATCACCTGCTGTCTTCTGGGGGTGCGCACGTAACTGGGAGCAAAGGCTGGAACTCTGCTTCCAGTCACTGGCTTAACCATGAAAACAAATGCCTGACTATTTTTTTTTTAAGGTTTTTAATTTTGTTTGTCAGGTGGAGACAGAGAGGAACATAGAGCTAGACAAGGCCTGAGTGACAGAAGTACAGAGCTCCCATCTGCTGGTTCACCCCCAGATGTCTGCAGCAGCTAGGGCAGGAGCCAGAAGCTGGAGTGCCATCCAGGTCCTCCATGAGCAGACAGGAACACTGTCCACTGCCTCCCAGCGTCTGCATTGACAGGAGGCTTGAGTTAGGGGCAAATCCAGATCACACCTATGTATTCTGTGGGATGCTTGTGGTTTTTTTTTTTAAAGATTTATTTTTTATTACAAAGTCAGATATACAGAGAGGAGGAGAGATGGAGAGGAAGATCTTCCGTCCAATGATTCACTCCCGAAGTGACCACAGTGGCTGGTGCTGTGCCGATCTGGAGCCAAGAGCCAGGAACTTCCTCCAAGTCTCCCATGCGGGTGCAGGGTCCCATAGCTTTGGGCCGTCCTCCACTGCTTTCCCAGGCCACAAGCAGGGAGCTGGATGGGAAGTGGAGCTGCTGGGATTAGAACCAGTGCCCATATGGGATCCCCGGGCATTCAAGGCAAGGACTTTAGCTGCTAGGCCACTGCACCAGACCCGGATGTTTGTGTCTTCACTGATAGAATAAATGTCTAGTTAATATTTCCAAAGGCTGTTATGTGCTTATCTCTGTCCTAAGTCCTTACAGTCAATCAGTTTTTGTTTATACACTCATAACTTTTTAATTTCTTGCAGGGAGGAATAGATCTTAAAAATGGAAGCTGTGTTTGTATTAGTATGAGTTATTTAGATTAAGTTCAAATTGTTTTAAATTGAAAGGGCGAAAGGAGATGATGTGCATATGAAAGGTCCTCAGTGAAAATGAAATATAATTATGAAATGCATATTATGAAAAATCTGCACGGAATTTTGCGATGTTTGCATCACAACAAGTTTGAATTCCATTTTCTGTGAATATTTTAACGCATCCTTATGGAAGGCCAGGGATAAGCAAATTGAAAGAAGATGTGTGAAACCTCGTGAGGGGCCAGATGCATATTAAAGTGAGAAGTGGCTGAAGCTGAGTTTTACAGACACTACACTAGAAAGATTCATCCTACACAATACCCGGGCATGCAGCCGTGTGCCCTGCGTGCAGGGACCTAGTGGTGACTCTGAACTTAACTCTGCTCCCACATCTCTTTTCTTATTACTTTCCCTTATTTGGTAGTTTCTCCTTAGTAGTATTCACCACTTGGTGATGTTCTCTTGAAAATTCTGGCTAAAGGAGACAGAAAAGCTATTTGGTATTGTTTCTTGGAGCATGAAAGTGACTCCAGGATGATTGCTAAGCTGCAAAGGATTCATTGCCACTGTTCCTTTTGGTGAAGTGTGTATGCAAATTATTTTGACATTGTGTTTATCCAGATATTTGTTAACTTCTCGGCAGCAGCACGTTGGGTGGAAGTCTCTGCTTGTAATGCAGTGCTGTCTGTTGTGTAGTCTGTATCCTCCCCGCCCCCCTTTTCGGAGGATGATTTTATAAACAAGTATTTCCACACAGGCAGTAAGACAGCTCTTTGAGAGCTTTTGTTTAGTAAGTGCTGAAGAAATGTGACTTAACTGCATTTGTTAAGTGTGAGTATTTAAAAACTGTTCCTCAGAATCTGTAATGAAATTGATGGGGATAAAATGGCAAGTAGTCTCAAGAAGTTATTTGTATATTCAGGAATATTTTGAAGCAGAAAAGGTGATTGATCAAGTGAACTGATTTTCTGCTAAAATTGTTTACAATTTCTCTAATAAGGTTTAGGAAACACTAAGTTACGGAATATTCAATGATACGGAGTTTCCATTTTGTTCCCATTTAGCATTACTGACTAACTGGAGGAACTAGAGACGATATTAAATGAAGTCTTCAGAATCTAAAATTGAGTTTAAAAGACTTTCAGACATAGAAGAAGGGAATAATGCTAGCTAGTGTATAACAGGACATAGACTATGTTAGAAAATTAAGAGAGAATGTAATATGATTTATACATAAATATTAGATAGCTTTTCGTAACTCTGGTCAGAGTTGGATCCCTGTGGCCAGGGTAGCATAAAGAGCAGAAGAAGGTGATTTCAGTTGCAGTGTCAGTGACCAGATAGATCTGTAATTTGCTGTGGGGGGCTGGGGGCGGGGACCTTGGGGACAGGGCAGGCATTTGTTGCAGTGATTAAGATGCTGTTTGGGACTCTTCCTACTGAAGTGCTCGGGCTTGAATTTGACTCAGTTTCTAACTCCCGCTCCCTGCTGATGCTCCCTGGAGGCTCCTGGCTTTGACCTGGGCCGCCTTGGCTGTTGTTGGCATTTAGGGCATGAGCCACTGGATGGAAGATCTGTCTATTTGACTCTATACTTTTCAATTAAAAATAAAGTGAGGGAGGTAATAGTACCCATTCATGAAAGCTAAAGGATATGACCCAAATAAAATATTTTTAGTATTTAGTAAGTGTCCCTTTAAAGTTATCTATTATCATTATCATTATTATTAGTAGTAGTATGTTTATATGGAATTTGAAGTATTTCTTGATGGGAGATACAATAAATCTTTCCAACTTGATTGCATTTTAGTTATTGCTGTTTTTCATTTTACAGTTGAGAAAAACTTAGGCACCAAGCTCTTGAGTAAATTGTATAGCTTTTATGATGCTAGGCTGCAAATACTAATATAATAATTGAAAGTTAAATATAGATAAATAGATATTTTTGGTTCTAGTGGTGTAGTCAGTAATTCGTAAGTTATTCAGGTAAATTACGCAACCTTTCCTCTCATTTCAGCTTCATGATTTAAAGGCATCATTGGTCTATTTAAGAAAGGATAAGCTTTTTATATCTTTCTGTTTTGATGGTTCCATCCGAAGGAACTGTGTTTTCCTAGCATTGTCCATCTTTCAGAGAAATCTGGTGTTACAAATACCTGCTATCTACTCTAGTTTAATAGTTATACATTGAGACCAGGGTGGTTAATAATGAAGAAGTTTATTATATAAATGCAGAAAAAGTTTTTAGCTTAACACTAGTATGAACCTGGGTTATTTCTATATTTGCTAGATAGGGAGAGAGAGGAATTCTGTTTGGGGGGAAATGTTAGTTATTGATGAAAATGCTAATAATGGGGACCGGTATTGTGACATTGTGGTTTAAGCTGCCTCCTGTGATGTCAGCTTCCCATATGGGTCGAGCGAAATAAATCTTCTAAGAAAACTTTTAAGAGAAAATGCTATTAACAAAATTATATTCAACTATAATTGCACAATTAATACCCTGGATTGTCACAACTTGCTTCTGAGTCACCCCTTTGAACAATCAAATATAGGATTGCCCTCCTACACAGCCATTCTAAAGCTAGACAGCTTGTTAAGATGTTAAGTTTCTTAATAAAGTTGGACTCGCATTAGTAATGAATTTTAATTAATACCTGCTATGATTCAGATTAATGTCGCTGAGGTTTCGGTCTTTATTTTAAGCTACACCTTGAGCACATATTTGAAAATGCTTTTTTATGTATCTTCACTTCATTCTAGTATTTCCCTCCCGTGTTTACTCTGTACTTCCAAGCCACCTCATGCTCAGTACCTCGCTATGAACTTCCAGCTGTGATTGGCAGGGGAGGAGTGTTCCACCTTGTCTGTCCAACCAACACTTCATGTGTTCAACGCTTACACTTAGCATTTCCCACCTCATGAGTTAGCAAGTAGGGCTTGTCTGTGTTTTTTAAATATTTTAAAAAGTTATTTGTAAAGCAGAGTGACGAGGAGATCCGTCTTCCGTCTGCTGGTTCACTTCTTTTTTAATAGTTTTCTAAAGATTTATTAATTTTTATTGCAAAGTCAGATTTACAGAGACAGGAGAGACAGAGAGGAAGACCTTTGGGTTTGAAGTAGCCAGAATATGAACTGGCGCCCATATGGGATCCAGTTACATGCAAAGCAAGAACTTTAGCCACTAGGCTACTGCGCCGGTTGCTGGTTCACTTCTTAAATGCTGGCAGTAGTCAGAGCTGGGCCAATGTGCTTACTTTGTATGTCCCACAAAGTGACATGATTAAACATATCATGCCGTATACATAATTTGATATAATGCCAAACAGCTATTAAAATTTTTGTTGGAAACGGAGATGGCTTATCTCAGAAAAAGTTGGTCACAGTTACCTGCATTTTTGAAGTTTTAGTAGAAGAACTTGTACATTTAAAAAATCTGAAAAACGTGTATTTGAAAAGCAGAGTTGCAGTGAGCGAGCATTAGATAAAGAAGTTCTTCTATTCACTGATTCACTGTCCAAATGGCCACAGTGACTGGAGCTAGGCTGATCTGGAGCCTGGAGCTTCCAAGTCTCCCATGTGAGGACAGGAGCCCAAGCCCTTGTGGCCATCTTCCAGTGCTTTCCCAGGCACATTTGCAGAGAGCTGGATTGAAAGTGGGGCTGCTAGGTCACACAAGCAGAACCTATGTGGGATGTCTGTTGCAGGCTGTTGCTTAACTGAATGTGCCGCAGCGCCAAACCTACTATATTAAAAAAAAAAGATTATTTATTTGAAGGAATTAGAGACACACACACACATAAACCCTTATTCCATCTGTTGGCTCATTCCCTGGATGGCCCTAATGTCCTGGCTGAAACACAAACTAGAATATTCATCTCAGTTGGGTCCAAGGACTTGGGCCATCCTCTGCTGCTTTCCCACACCATCGAGAGGGAGCAGGATCAGGACTGGAGCAGCTGAGATATGAATCAGCACCCACATGGGATGCTACACTCACAGGCAGCAGCATTACCTGCTACACTACAAAGTGCTGTGTTGGCACAAATTATTGATTTAGTATTTATGAAATAGCTGGTGTTTTCTTTTTATTGTGGTTTATTTGTTTTTCTTAAAAAAAAAAATAAAGTACTTGAGGGCAAACACAGTAGTCTAGTGACTAAAGTCCTTGCCTTGCATGTGCCAGGATCCCATATGGGCACTGATTCCTATCCCGGCTGCTCCACTTCCCATTCAGCTCCCTGCTTGTGTCCTAGGAAAGCAGTCGAGGACCACCCAAAGCTTTGGGACCCTGCACCCGTCTGTATGGGAGACCACGAAGAAGCTCCTCGCTTCGGATCAGTACAGCTCTAGCCTTTACAGCCACTTGGGGAGTGAATCAGCAGACAGATCTTCCTCTCTGTCTTTCCTCCTCTCTGTTTATCTGACTTTCCAATAAAAATAAATAAATCTTAAAAAAAAAAAAAAAGTACTTGGGTAGTTCTTATGTCACAGCCACCACTTGACAAGTTTGCACTCCAGTCACTGCAAGTTCAAGTCCAGGCCAGCTTCTGATAATGTACTTGGGAAGATGGAAGAAGTTGGCCCACAAACTTCATACCTTTCCACCTGTGGAAGAGACCAATATAAATATGTTCCAGACTCCTGACTAGCCTGGCCCAGCCCCAGCTGCTGTAGCCAGCAGATTTTTCTGTCTCTCCCACTCCGTCACTCACATTTCATTTTAAGTGAGTAGTCTTTTTTTAGAGAAAGAAAAAAAAAAGACTTTATAGTGTACATTAATTTTATAATTAGGAGAAAAGTAATATCTTTTAATACTCACTTTCAAAATAGCAATTCTTAGTACCTAATGCAGTGTATTACTGCTACTTGTTGAGACAGATGAAGTGAGAGAGCTCTTCTGTAGTCAGGAGTATGCATGTTGAGAGAACCTGACACTCTGTTCTTAAGATCTGATCAGGTATCCCAGCAGGAGATCTTATGGACTTTTTGTTTTTTAAGTTTTTATTTATTTGAGAGATAGATCCTCCCATTAACAGATTTAATCTATTTGTGTGGGCTGGACCAACCCTGAAGCCAGGAACCAGGAGAACAGTCCAGACCTCCCAGATGGGTGGCGGGAGCCTAAATCCTTGAGCCATCACCACTAGCTGTGGGGCAAGCAGCCAGAGGAGCAGGTGTGGGACCCAGGCTCTCCAGTGTGGGTCACTCATCTTTACCACTAGGCTAGAAGCCAGCCCTTCACTTCTAAATGAAGTGTGCAGTTATGCTTTTAGAGCTCCATTTGCTGTTTGTTAACACACATTCATTGAATGTATGTGTTTGAGATTTGCATTTCCTATGAGTTCTCTTGTGGTTGTTTCCATTATTCTGTTTCATATGAAAAAAATATTGTACTATTTCCTGTGGCACTGGAAATGTATACAGAAGTG
This sequence comes from Ochotona curzoniae, assembly GCF_017591425.1. Classification (NCBI taxonomy): domain Eukaryota; kingdom Metazoa; phylum Chordata; class Mammalia; order Lagomorpha; family Ochotonidae; genus Ochotona; species Ochotona curzoniae. Next base: position 21,283,622 of record NW_024464920.1, read on the forward strand.
CTAATATTTGGTAAAAATAGGTTGAGAGATGAAAACACCTAAGGAGTTTTTGTGGATTCTTTAAATTAAAATCAGATGTGTATATGTTATGTATGTTATGTTGAGATATTTCAGATTCCAAAAATTAAAGGAAGAAACACTATTTAGAAGGATTGACAGTATCAGTTAAGGGATTTTATGAACTGTTGCAGAATTGTCTGTTTGAAGATGAATGAGCTGTGTTTTTTTCCTTTATTGTTTCTATATTTAATTTTATTTTTTATAAGGTTTATATAATTGATATGGATGCATGCCCATGTGGACTACTGCTTAAGGTGGGAAGGACTACTGATTAAGAATAGGGGAAAGTGGATGAGACAATTGTTTCCAATTTTCTTTTGCTTCTTCCTGTACCTGGGGAAAGGAGGGGAGAGGTAGAGTGGCCCACTTCCAGCATCCTAACCGTGTCAGTACCAGGGATGGGGACAGCCACCAGATGTCATTCCCAGAATTGTTGATTTCATTAAGACTTATCACTTGCCAGGCAGAACATATATAAAGAAAAAGGAATGTTAGTTTAGCTTTTCCCATAACTAAGTAATATGCCATCCACTTTAAGCAGTTAGAATATCAAAGTGTCAAACTTATCTCAAGCATTTATTTTTATATAAAATCCTAATACTTTTTAATATTTATTTATTATTACTTGGGAGAGTTTCTGGGAGGTAGAGCCAGAGAGATGTTCCATTCACTGGTTCACGCCCCATATGGTTGCAGTGTATGAAGCTGAGGCAGTTCAGGAGCTTCCTCTGGGTCTCCCATGAGGATATAGGGTCTCAAGGCCTTGGGTCATCATCTGCGCTCTTGCAGGCCACAAGTGGATAATTAGACTGAAAATGGAGCTTCTCGCACATGAAGTGACACACATGCGGGATTCTGGTGCCACAGGTGGAAGATTAGATTGCTCTAATTTTTAATAGTTAAATTTAAAAATTCCTTTTTAAATTTGTTTTAAAAATTTTAATTGTTATTATTTTCCATGATAAACTTTTGTAGATACAAGAACTTACCCCTCCTTTCTTCCCCCCCTCCAATTATCACCACTACCATCATTTCCTCCCATATTATTGCAGTAGTATAGTCCTTAAGAAATAGTCACAAGTCCAACAAACTTTCAGTATGGTGGTGGTTGTGTTTGGTTTTTAGATTTACCACCACCTGTCCAAAAATTTCTATTTATAGAATTTACAAGTCCTGGAGATTAGTTTTCTGTATATATTAGACATCTATTTTTAATGTGTTAATACATTTGCATTTTTAAAGCTATATTTGAGAAGCAAAGTTACAGACAGGGTGGGAGCGACAGAGAGGAAGAGAGATCTTCATCTGCTGATTTGTCCAGCTAGCCTCCGCAGCCAGGGCTGGGCACGAGCTGGGAGTTTCTTCTCCCACATAGAGCGGAGGCTCTCCTGTGCTGCTTTCCCAGGCACATTAACAGCAAGCTAGATTGGAAGTGGAGCAGCTGGGACTTGAACTAGTATCCAGATAAAGTACCAGTATTGCAGGTGGCAGTTATTGTGCTAAGCCACAGTGCTGGCCTGAATACACAGGAAAATTGCCCACTGTTTACTTTTTCAGAATTATGTGGTATCCTGTTTTACAAAATTGGTTAAAAAAAAAAAAAAGGCTAGCATGAGATGAATCCTTCTTTGTTGCTCCCAAGCTATATTATTAGAGTTTAGTAGTAGGGAACTGCCACTGTTGAGATTATGAAATCCGGTTTGTTTTTGTGTTCGGCATGCCTGTCTACATCACTGTTAAGCTTCTCTTTAAAAAGCAGTGTCATCTCATTTGTTTGAGGATATACGTTGTCTGGCTGGATTTTTTGTTTTTGTTAAAAGTGTAGCCATCAAGTCTCAGTTTGAGTGTCTGTGTCTTTTAAACTCTGGTCAGGTCAGTCTGGGTTCTTCGCACACACTCTGGCGCTTAGTTCCGTTGACCATTGCTGAATGTGTGTAGTCGGCCATATTCTCCTCTGGAAATGCTCATACCATAATGGTGCATTTCTTCCTCAAAGGCAAGAGCTCAGAACAGCAGAAACATCAGAGTGGCTTTCACACTTTTTCAACACAGATAAAAATGTGTTTTGTTAGTGACTACAGTTCTATGAATATTTTTTCTATTCGTGACATTTCCCAAAATGGCAAACGACTTTTAAAAAAGTATTACATGCAGACATATTCCCTGGATTTATAGGTTAGGTCTTTCTGGAGAAATCTGTGTATTTTTAAACCCTGCACTTCCTCCAACCTGCTTTTTTTTTTTAATAGGTGAGTTGTTGAGTTCAGAATGTGTTTTTCACCTGCACATGACAGTTCTTTCATAGCAGAACATGCAAGATGTCGTGTTTTAGGTTTCTCCGTAAACCCTGTGGCATCCCTCATTCTCTGGATGATCGTAAGGGAATCCACACAACTCCATAATGGTTTGCAGCTAGCAGTGTTGGCTCAGAATCAGGGAGCCAACCTGTAAATGAGGATAGCAAGATGTTAGTCACTGAGTAGGAACTTTCCTGGGCCCAGCGGGCTGAAGGAGAGAGACTACAGGATCAGGTTAGACTACGTGCAGAGCAGTAGGGATGTGGAAATCTATGCAGATAGGTGAGGCTTGTGGCAGCCTCACCTGCCAGTGACAGAGGTAAATGTGAAAATGACCTGCTGGAATGTTTTCAGATAGCCTCCTTACTGTTGAAAAGTTTGTGAAATGGTAGCACACAGAAAAACACAAAGCAGGTGAGTCATTGATCCATAGCTACCCTTTTGCATTGTAACTCCAAGTAGTTCTGTAATCTACAGAGAGATCCACAACATTCATCTAAAATCTGCAATAGAAGTTCTGAAAAGTGATCTGTTGCTTCGTAAAAATACTTCATTGCATTGCACTGAATTAGTTTCATAACTGACACACACACACAAAAAAGGTATCTGGCTGTTAGAGAACCTGTGTTCATGGGTTCAAGTTAACCTGCTGAGTTAGTCTGCTCCACCCAACAGCTTTGTTTCTTAAGCTGGTTTTTATCCTGATGCTCAGATTCTTCTCTAAAGTATTTCTTTCAGGTTTTTGAGAATTACATGAAATATTAGATGTTAGTGTGAAACAGAGCCCTATAGCTAAAAAACACTGAATTAATAGTGGACACTGCTACTGATACAACTGTCAGACTGGAATCCGAATCTGCTTCTAAAGTCAGAGTTCTTATATTGTAGTTTTATGGTCTCATATGTGCTTTATAGATTATTACTTAAGAAGAAAAACCAATGTATCCTTTTTCCATCATTCATACATATTTTTTCACTTTGCATCAATTTGTGTGCATGTCCCACATTTCTTTTAGTTTTCAAATAATAGTCCACTCTTTTTGATTTATTAGAGAGGCAGTAACAGAAAGATGTAGAGGCAGGGAGCAATACAAATCCGCTCTCCCACATGGTTCTCCCACTTAGGTGACAAGGAGCGAGGTGCTTGGACCATCTTCCCCTGCTTTCCCAGGTACATTTGCAGGGTTTTGGGTTGGAAGTACAGCAGCAGGGCCTTAAATCAGTGTCATTTACATAGGATGTATGCATTCAGGTAGCGTCTTAACCCGCTGCACCCAGCCGTCTTTTCACACATAAACCCACTGCTTTGTTTTGAAGAAACAAAAATATAACACTATTTAGAATAAACTACTTAGTTCAGGTTATTTAGAGAAAAATTTCTTTAAAACATTGTCATTGAAAAAAATCCTATAATTTTTACATCTGATTTCATTTGTTGTTCCAGCCATGCCATCTTGTTTTCCAAAGCAGTGTGGTGAGGTCGTAGGGTCAGTGGTTCTTGCAGCCTGTGAGTTTGTGTTTATAGGACTCTCTCCCTTCCCTTGCCTCTTTCCTCCTCTTCTTGCAATGTTTTGGAGAAAATGGACCATTTGTCTTTTATAGCAGTTTTCAGCAGAGGCTTGTTGTGGGATAATGGACAGAGAAGAATTGTTTTTACATTTTTAAAGGATCGTTAAAAAGGAAAACAAAACAAAGCAAAAACAGACCTCTTGTGGCCCCAAAGTCTTAAATATTTGCTCTTGCATCTTCATTGTTTTCTGACCCGTGTTTAACGGTTCCCACAATCTGGATTTTTAGGATTGCATCTGCGTGGTGTTATGTAATATGTTCTCTGTTCTGTTTCCTCTCATGAAAGCTTGGACTTAGAGACCCCATCAGATTCCAGGTCAGTGTTTCGTTTTGTCTTGTTTTTGTTTTCTTTTAAACATTGTGTACTGTTCATTGCCTCCCTTCCATGTCTTCTCTGTTCTGTCAGTCATGATAAAGTAACATCCTCACGACTCACATTGGTGATCGGATGCATTTTTACAGATAGCTATCACCACGCAGATGAGGCTGTGTGCTGCAGCGCCATTGCTCCTGCTGCCCTTGGCTAGGTATGGCTAGGATGCCCTCACTCCACACTCACCTCCTGGCATTCGGGGATGTGCTTTCTCCCACGCTGGTTTGGCTTTTCTGGAGTTTTATGGGATTGCAATCATATAATGTATGGTTTTCCTTTCTTGCTGCTTTTCATTAAGCATGATACTTTTGAGATTTGTTCATTTTGGCTGCTGAGTAGTATTCTACTCTGTATTGGGTATCTGTTAATGTGTGTACAGATGGGTGGACATTTTGTTCCCCGATGTTTAGCCATTATGGAAGAATCTGAATTTTTTTGTAAGGGTTTGGGGTAGGTAAACGTGTGTTATTTCCCTTGGTAAGTAAGTAGGAATAGAATTCCTGGGTTGTGTGATAAGCATATAAGTATATAAGAAACTGCCAAACGGTTTTCTTACATGGCTGTACAATGACCATTTTCCATCAACATCTGTAAAATTTTCAGTTAATGCATTCTCACCAACGTTTGATATTATCAGTCTTTTTAAGTTATTCTGGTATGTAGTGATAAATTATTGTGGTTTGTATTTACATCCTCTAAAGATCTTCGGTGTTGAGCCTCTTTTATATTTGTTCCTTTGCTAGATTATTAAAGTGTCTGTTCAAGCTTTTGGTCATTTTTTGTTTTTTTTTTTTTCTTTTTGAGTTCTAAGAATTTATTATAGTTTTCAGGATATAAATCCATTATTAGGTTTTTTTTTTTTTTCACAAATATTTTATCCTAGTCTGGCTGAACTCTTCCTAAGGATGTGTCTTTTTGAAGAGCAAAGTTTTAAATTTTGAGAAAGTTGAATTCATCATTTTTTTCTTATGTTTCAAGCTTTTTGTATCCTTTTTTTAAAGCTTCATCTCAAATTTACTCTAATTTCTTGTTTTAAGAAGTATTTTAGTTGACATGTTTGTGTTACTTTCTGAGGTAATCTTTGTGAGTAAAGTGAGGTAAAAGATTGAAGTTGATGCGTTTTGTTTGGTGGAGAGGTAACACTGACACTCATTTAATGGCATCAATTTCTTTACAAGATCATCCTTTCTCAAGGATGTTTTCCTAACACCTTTGTGCAAAATTAATGAGCTGTACATCAGTAGGTTTGTTTCTGGCCTCTGCTTCATTCCTTTGATCTGTATGACTATCTTTATGTCAATACCGCATTGTTTAAATTTAAGACTTTAATTTTTATTTTTAGTGGAAAGGCAGATCAGGTTTATAGAGAGAAGGAGGCACAGAGAGAATGATCTTCTATCCACTGGTTTACTGTCCAAACGGCCACAGCGGCCGGAGCTGAGCTGATCCAAAAAATAGTGGGCAGGAGCCTCTTCCGGGTGTCCCCTGTGAGTGCAGGGTCCCGAGGCTTTGGGCCGCCCTCAGCTGCTTTCCCAGGCCACAAGCAGGGAGCTGGATGGGAAGTGGAGCTGCTGGGGTTAGAACCAGCATCCATATGGGATCCCTGGCATGCAAGGTGAGAACCTTAACCACTATGCTATCGTGCCGGGACCATGTCTTACTTTTTACTTATGATAATTTTATTCTGTAAATATGATAAATTGTAGTAGCTGCAGTAACCTAGACCCCATGTTGACATGGTTAGCTTTTTATGTAAACTTCCCTTTTGCTAAGATTTGTTGGGATTTTTGTGTTTATTTTCAGATATATTGGTCTATAGTTTATATATTTTTAATTAGAATTTTTTTTTATTTTGGTATTAGACTAAGTCTGACTTCAAAAGAAGTTGAAGTCTTTCCTCCTGAAAGAATCTGTGTGCAAGTGATATTTCCTTAAATGTTTGATAGAATTTACTTGATTATCTTGAAGATTTCTTTTAAGAAAATTTATAAAAAGGTTTCATTTGCTCAATAGAGAATTATTCAGGATGTCTATAACTGTGCTTTTTATTGAGAGAGATTGAGAGATCTTTATCTGCTGGTTTGCTCCCCAGATGGTCAAAACAGCCAGGTCTGGGACAGGCCAAAGCCAGGAGCCAGGAGTTTCATCCTGGTCTGTCTTGTAGACACAGGGACCCAAATATTGGTGTCCCATGTATATTTGTAGGGAGTTGGATTAGTTGTGAAACAGCTGAGACTTAAAGCAGTGCCCAGCTGGGATGCCCACAGCAGGGGCTTTACCTACCACCCCACAGCACTGGTCCCATTTTATTCTTCTAAAGCAGAAGACTGTAGACAAGCCCAATGTTCGTCACTGAAGCACGAGTCAGAAGATGGTGGTACATGAGTGAAGGGCCGTTCAGATAAAGGAAATAAGGAGGCACTGGTTGTTTTTCTCTAAGGAAGTCTATTATTTCTCACTTTGTCTGTCATCGTGTTCCTCCAGATGTATTTATCCTATTTACGTAAGATAGTTTAAGAAATTGCAAGATGCTTGCAGATAAAGTGCTTGCTGTGTTTGCCAGCAGAATGTTGAAGGGAAGCTGTGATTCATCGAAGATGCATTCTGATTGCTGCCTGAAGTCACTGTTGCCTTGGGAAAAGGCAGGCTTTTTGTTTGTTTTTAGGGGAAGAAAGGGAGCAAAGAAGAGAGCCCCAACCCGTTTGTTTATACTCAGTACCTTCGAGGGTAGCAGGGATTGGGGGGCTGGAAGGGAGGCTTGCAAAGCTTGAAGCTCTAGCAGGGAATTCTGTCCAGATTTTGCACCTGAATGGCATGGACCAAGTTATGTGGGTCATCATGACTGCTTCCCATGGAAGTTGCCTTATATCAGAGAGAACATATGGTATTTATCCTTTGGGGATTGGCTTATTTCACTGAGCATAATGGTCTCTAGTTGGGACCATTTGGTTGCAGATGGTAGAATTTCATTTTTTTTTTTAATTGTTGAGTAGTATTCCATGAAGTAGGTATGCTACACTTTCTTTATCTACTCCTCTTTGGATGGGCATCTGGGTTGTTTCCATGTTTTTGCTATTGTGGATTGTGCTGCTATAAATATAGGATTACAGATCTCTTTTTCATATGCAGATTTTATTTTCTTGGGATATATTCCCAGAGGTGGGATAAATGTGTCATTCGGCAGGTTAATTCGGAGTTCTCTAAGCACTCTCCTTACTGATTTCCATAGTGGTTGTACTAGCTACACTCCCACCAACAGCGAGGGAGGATACCTTTCTCCCCACATCCATGGCAGCAGGTGTTGTTAGTAGAATTCTGAACATAAGCCAACTGCGCTGGAGTTAGATGGAACCTCAGTATGGTATTCATTTGTGTCTCCCTGATGGCTAAGGAGCCTGAGCATCTTTTCATATACCTATTATTAATTTGAATTTGTTCTTTTGAAAATGTTCATTTCCTTTATCTGTCTCTTCACAGTTTTTTGTTTGTCGCTGGGATTCTGAAGCTCTTTGTAAATCCTGGATATTAGTCTCCTATCGGTTGTGTAGTGTTGGTTGCTTCTTCACTTTGTTGATGTCTCCTTTGTTGTTCCAAAACTTTTGATGTAGTCCCATTTGTTTATTTTGGCTTTGACTACCTTGCTTTGATGTCTTTTTCAAGAAGTCTTTACCAATGCCTATAACATGCAAAATGTTTCCTGTATTTTTTCTCTAATAGCTTGATGATTTCTAGGTGCAGATTTAGGTCCTTGATCCAGTTAGATCTGATTTTTGTACAAGGTAACAGGTGAGAGTCTTGCTTCTTACCTCTGCAGGTTGCTATCCAATTGTCCCAACAGCGTTTGTCCCAACAGCGTTTTCTCGTCAAATATTAGTTGGCTATGCATATGTGGGCTTTCTTCTCTTGTTTCTATTTGTTCCATTGATCTTCTCTGTTTCTGTACTAGTACCAGGCTGTTTTGATGACCACTGCTCTGCAGAATGTCTTGACGTCTGGAGTTACATTTATTTCTTTTTATTGGGAAGTCAGATCCACAGAGAAGAGAAGGAATGATACTCCATCCATTGGATCATTCCTCAAATGGTCACAGTGGCCGGAGCTGAGCCAATTCAAAGCCAAAAGTCAAGCCAAAAGCTGAGCCAATCCAAAAGTCTGAAGTCTCTTCCACATCTCCCACTTAGATGCAGGGTCCCACCCTCTACTGCTTTTCCAAACCATAAGCAGAGAGCTGGATGGGAAGTGGAACAGCCAGGACTAGGAACGAACATCTGTATGGGATGCCAGTCCTTGAAGGTGAAGAGTTAGCCTGTTGAACCACAGCACTTGTACTACAACTCTTTTTAAAAATATTTTTCAAGAATGTCTTTGTGTTTATTTTCCCCGATGGCCCAATTTTAAAATTTTTATTGGAAAACCATATATACAAAGAGGAATAGAGACAGAGAAGAAGATCTTCTGTCCATGGATTCACTCCCCAAGTGCCACAATGGCCGGAGCTGCGCCAATCCGAAGCCAGGAACCCAGAACCTCTTCTGGGTCTCCCATGCGGGTGCAAGGTCCCAAGGCTTTGGGTTATCCTAGACTGCTTTCCCAGGCCATAAACAGGGCACTAGAAGGGAAGCTGGGCCACTGGGGTTAGAGCTGGCACCCATATGGGATCCTCGCATGTGCAAAATGAGAACTTTAGCTGCTAGACTACTGCACTGGGCCCCAGGTGGCACTCTTTTGCTTTCTATATAAATTCCAGTGAAGGGTGGCTGGTGTGATGGCTCAGCTGGCTGATCTGCCTGGAAAGCAGCCATTTGAGGAGTGAATCAGCAGTTGGATATGCTTTCTCTGTAAGTCTGCCTTTCCAATAAGAACAAATAAATCTTATGAAAAGTTCCAATGCATGTTGATTAGAATTTTCAGTTTATATATTGATTTATAGACATTTGATGTTGTTATAATATTAAGGTTTTCTCAGTTTACATGTGAATGTTAATTTTTCTCAGTAATGTTTTAGCTTTGTCATTATAGATACCATGTAGCTTTTTGCTTGTTTTTGTGATTATATTAAAGTTTTTATAACTGGCTATTAATTATACTTTGGGACTAATTTTTCATACTTAGTGAACAAAAGTCAAAATATTTAAGACATTTCTTGTTTAACAAACTCACATCATGTGTAATGTTGGAGTTCCCTGCTGTCCTTCTCTCAGTGTAGCAAGTAGCAAGTCTAGGATGATGTTGATAGTGGATATCATTGTGTTGAGTCTGATGTCAATTTTTATTCCTCCCCTCAAGACATGTGAAGACCCCAGGCTGTTACCCTGTTTGCCAGTCAGCACTTTAACCTGCACGTCTGGTAGAAGATGCTAACCTTGGTTTGGTGACAAGGACAATTTATATTCACATCAGTAGCATTAGCTACAGCATCATGATTTTTCTTGTCCCCTTTTCTGAGACCTGTGTTCACGGTCTGTTGCATTTCAGCAGAGAACTCAAATGTTCTCTGCCATCTCAGCCTTCTTGTTCTTTCCATTTGCCCTTTCCTCTTTGTCTCCAAAGTTCCTGTCCATGTTACTCTGATTGCAAACTCCACCTGCAGTGCTTTCTTCCTTGCCCACCATCATAAACCTTGTCTTTGAATGTGCTCCTTATCAGGCTAACATTCCCTTCCTGGCCAGTTACTCTGCTGACCCTTCATGACTAGCAGTAGCCTCAGTATTTTTCCCTCTGTGCATAATTTCTGAGGCCTATTGTCTTCCTTGCAATAAAGTTCGTGTGTGTGTGTGTGTGCATGTTTGTATCTATTTATGTTTTCCGTACTAAACTATAAGTTCCATGATTGTAGTGTGTCTTTTGTCAAACAGCCCCCATAGTTGCTTGATTTATGTTAGAAACAGTTTACTTTTGCATGAATGGTAAAGAGTGAGTGAATGCTCCATTTAGAAAAATCTGATTACTGGTAGTTAGAGAATAGGTATGTTAGCATGGGTTGAATGTGAAGGCATGGGCACTTGATTTACAGGATGTAAATATCTGTCCTACAAAGATACTTGTATTGTGTAAGCTAGCTTCTGAGCATGCTGGTACTTCGTACTGTTAACATTCTGTTATTCTGCATGTAAAATACAATTGAAATTGTTCTCTATTTCAGTGCTTAGATGAGTATGAAGACGATGAAGCAGGACAGAAGGAGCGGAAGCGAGAGGATGCAATCACCCAGCAGAACACAATGCAGAATGAAGCTGTGAGCCTCCTGGAGCCAGGCAGTTCCCATCTGCTGCAGGTGCGTGACAGTGCCAGGAAGTCACTGGCCATTTCAGTGACAAGTTGCTGTTAATAATTGTCTGGTCTCCTTTTGGTAACTTCAGCTACTTTTAAATGATTTTAGTAGATTTAACCCCTGATATTCCTTATAGCCATTTACTTTTTTTTTTTTACTTAAGCCACATTTAGCTGTTACTTCCTTTGACAATTTGCTGACTATGCAGATTTAAATTTAAAAATCCAAGAAAAATAATTATCTCCTTCCTCTTAAAAAAGAAAGTAGAAATTGGTAAAATAAAGTGAGTGGTGAGTTCTGCTGTAGTCTTATATTTGCATTAGAATTATATAGCAAACAAAGTTGAACAGAAAGCTGTTCTGATGTCAAATGTTTAACAATAATAACAAAATGTACTATTTAGTGTTGTGAATTGCCAGAAACATATACATTTCTGTGTGATTACAAAATACTTTTTAAAACAAAATTTTACTCAGTTTTAAGTTAGCTGTGATTTTGAGCAATTGTAGTACAGACAGTTGGGAGCTAATGGTAGAAGATTGCCTTAGAACAAAAGCAAAACACTCCACAGAATTATATAAACTGTCTGTCAGCAATGTCCATGATATAACAAACATGTGAATATAATGCCAAGCTAATTTCTCCTCTGTTCTGAGTCCAGAGGAAAAAGTGAACTGCCACTGTGTCCGCGTGTTGTCACAGTCCTAAGAAAAGTGCGTGCTGTCGTAACAGAAATAAGCTTGCAGGCAGTGTTTCCCTTAGGAGCTGAGCGACTGTTCATAGTCTAGAATACCATCGTATTCTTCATCTGACAAAATTGAAATTAAATCTGAGCAAATTCTAGCAAAGATTATGACAAGGTGAATATTTAATTTATTCAGACAGAAGCAATATAGTGCTTAGATTAAGATTCTATGCCAGATTTTATGCCTTGGTCCTGCAGCTTGCTCTGCTCTACTCACATAATAGCATGCTCAAACAGCCCCAACTTTTAGATGGACGGTTACTTTTATCTGGGGAAGCGTGGTTCTGCTCGCTCACAATCTAGTCTTATTCCCAAATATACCTGTCTGCACAGATAGGGAGCTCTGAACTCAACTGACCTGGAATCTCTGAAGAATTTTCTAATTTATCTTTTCCTGTCAACTATTGTAATTTCTTCCCACTCATACTCTTTCTTTCTTCCGTTTCTGTTTGACTTAACAGTAATTGGTATTATAAGTTGGTCAGTCATCATTTAACTTGAGTTTAATTTATCTATTTTGCTAGGCTATTTATGTGGGATGATAATACATTTAAGACTCTCCTGTGGACACCTCAATTTGTCTCATTTAAATTGAAGTTGAAATAGGAACTGTGCTGTCTCCGTAGCATATTCTGTTACTTGTATAAAATAAATACTTGCTTATAATCCCAAATTCAGAAATACCAGTGAGGGGCCCAGCATGTTGCCTCAGTGGCTAAAGTCCTTGCCTTGCATGCACCAGGATCCCATATGGGCGCCAGTTCTATTCCCAGCAGCCCTGCTTCCCATCCAGCTTCCTGCTTGTGGCCTGAGAAAGCAGTTGAGGATGACCCAAAAGCTTGGGACCCTGCACCTGTGTGGGAGACCTAGAAGAGACTCTGGGCCCCTGCTTTGGATCAGCTCAGCTATGGCTGTTGTGGCTGCTTGGGGAATAGAGCTTTGGATGGAGGATCTTTCTCTCTGTCTCTCTTTCTCTCTATTTCTGCCTTTCCAATAAAAATAAATACATCTTAAAAAAAAAAAAGAAATACCAGTGAGGGGATGTGGATATCATTTCTATTGTGAAGCTGTTTTTGAAAGACTTTTTAATAGTATCGGTCATAAATGTAAACCATTCAGTGAAACAAATCTTTAAAGATGGGGTCAGTGCCATGTTGTAGGAGGCTAAGCCTCTGACTATAGTGCTGGCATCCCATATGGGCGCTAGTTTGAGTCCCAACTGCTCCACTTCCCATCCAGCTCTCTGATTATGGTCTGGAAAAACAGAGGATGTCGCAAGTCCTTGGGCCCCTTCAGGGGAACCCATGCATGTGGGAGACCTGGAAAAGCTCCAGCTCCTGACTTTGCATCTGTTCAGTTCTAGCTATTGAGCCCATTTCGGGAGTGAACCAGTGATTGGAAGACCTCTGCTCTCTGTGACTCTGCCTTTCAAATAAAAATAAACCTCTAATTAACATGACAGTATCCCATATCTTAGAGCATTGGTATTCGAAACCTGACTGTGCTTCTGATGGTTCAGATAGTGGGTTCCTGTCACTGGTGCGGGAGGTGTGCACTGAGTTCTGGCTCAGCTTGAACCAGGTTTCCCTCTTGCTGTGGCTCACCTACTCACGTTTCTCCTCTTCCCTCTCCCCATTTCTTTCTACCTCTTCCTCCCACTCAGCTCAAGAAAAATGAACAAAATGGTAATGATAAACTTGGCATTAACAATATAATTTGTTAAATCTAAATTTTTAAAATTTTAAAGTTTTTAATTTTTCAAAATAATATGGTGCTAAAACAGAAAAGAAGTTTTTAGTGTTTTCTTGTATTCTTACCTGCCATTAGTGTATGTTTATACTTCTTTGGTAATCATGTTAAGAATCATGTTAAGAGGGGAAACATACAGAAAATCTTTCAACAACTTGTTCCCGCCCCTGAACGTCCATACCAGCCAAGATTCTCCCATGTGGACTGCAGGTACCCAGATATTGCGGTCAATTGTTTGCCTTCCTGAGTACATTAGCAGGAAGCTAAAATAGAAAGAGGCAAGTTCCTAGACGTCACCTTAACCTCGTGCAACCAAAAGCTTGAATTTTAATTGTCTTTTGTGTTGAAAGGTGGGGCTCTCCAAGAAATAGAAGAAACAGATGGAGAGAGCTTGTACCTACTGATTCTCTCCCCCAGATGACTGCAACAGCCATTTGCTCATTTGTCAAAAGCATGTAGCCTCCACCAGTCCCTGAGATGGAACTCCAGCTGGGTGTTCTGTGTGGGTGCCGGGGACCTCCTAGTGATTAGGTATCATCAGCTGCTTTCCCAGGTGTGTCAGCAGGAAGCCTGGGCAGAAGCAGAGCAATCAGGATTTGAACAAACATTTTGATAAGGAATGTTGGGTAGCAAGTGCTAGCATAACTGTCTTTGCCAGCACAGTCTACCCACACCTCCCAGGTCAACTGACCTTTTCTTTTAACATTTATTTATTTTTACTGAAAAGGTGGATTTTTACAGAGAAAAGGAGAGAGGAAAAGATTGTCCATGCGCTGATTCATTTCCCCAAGAGGCCATAACTGCAGCTTCTGTCATATCTCCCGGGTGAGCACAGGGTCCCAAGGCTTTGGGCGTCCTCAACTGTTTTCTCAGGCCACAAGCAGGGAGCTGCATAAATCAAGCAGTTGGAATATAAACCGGTGCCTATGTGGGATCCTGTTCTATGCCCATCTTCACCCCCCCTTCCCCGCCCTGTTCCCCTGTCTGTAGTTCGTTCAAATAAATCTTTTTTATAAAATTTAAAAAGAAGAAAAAGTGAGTTATTTCTTAAATTTCATCAAACTCTACCTAACTTTTCTGAGAGATGATAGCAGTAATTTTGTCCATCTCTGAAGCATTGAATGTTCTTCAGAGGTGGATGCTTAATTACTTCTGTGACCTTCTCACAGAATTATGCCTCCTCAAAGAACAGAGCGAAGCAGGAGCTTTGTTCTTGTGGAGAAATATTTTCTGGTGGTGCTGACATCATGGGAAGACTCCTGGCTTCTGACGTCATGGGGAGGCTCCAGGCTTCTGATTCTGGCTTATGCTCCTGGCTTCAGATTGGCTCAGCTCCAGCTACCACCTGTCCAGCCAGGTGCCCTCCATTCATGGTTCTCAGGCTCACGGGCTGCAGCCCATCAGAGAGGTGCCCAGTTTCCCTCTTGGGCCCACTCCTAGCCTTGGATCTTGCACTGTGCAGGTGGTTCCACGGCACAGTCTGACCAGACTTGCCCCCAGTTCCAGCACTTGCGAGCTGATGCTATGACAAAGCCCACTCAGCATGGCTCTCCTCCTAACCCAGTTCATGTGCAGGCCAGTGGGTGCTGTAGCCCTGCCCAGCCTGGTCTGTCCCCAGTCCCAGCTTTCACGCTCACCAGTGGCAGCAGTGGTCCAGCAGGGAAGCCTGCAGCTGCCCTGCTAGACTTACCCACCCCACCTCCAGTCCCCATCCCAGGTCTTACATGTGCTTACAGGTGAATGCTGAGGCCCAGACTGGCATGGCTCAACTCACCTCGGCATTCACTGGTGAGTGCTGCCACCTGGCTTGGCCCGGGCTGCCCCCGGTTTCAGCTCATGCTGTTGGGTGCTGCAGCCTAGCCTAGTCTAGGCAGCCTGCAGTCCCAGCTCTAGTGTGAATTGGCTGGCATTGTGGCCCAACCCAGCCTTTCTTGCCTCTGCCCGTCCTGGTTCTCAGATCTGCCAGTGGGAATTGCTCAGTGAAAAAGTGGGTGTTTACAATTTTGATGCTGTTTCTAAACTTTTTTGTGTGTGTGTGTTAAGTGTTACTTTTCAAAATTCTACTGAAGTGTCATGGGATTTTAATTTTTAAGGTGTTTAGTAGTTAACATACATTTCTCATTAGTGGAAATAATCAGTGTTTGCAGTTTACTTTTGTAAATAACACTGAAAGTAACATCTGTGTAGATTAGACTTTTATACTTGGAATTGTTTGGTTTGATTTCCAAAGACAAAATTACTGGTCCAAAAATGGGTTATTCCTTAAGATTTTAAATGTTTGACATATATTGCCTATGTCATTCACTTCCAAAACAGTTGATATAATCAACACCACGTTGTTTGGGCATTTGTGAGTTTTTTACCCTCCCTCATTAAAAATAAAAAAGTATTTACCTACCTAAGACCACCAGACAGGCAGGACTCTGTTTTTATTTTATTTATTTTTAAAGGTTTATTTATTGTGGGTCTCAGGACGGGGCGTCTCATGCCTGGATCCCGGACGGCCGCCATGGGCACATGGTGAGCCGTCCTCCCCGGGCCTGCTGGGATTCGGGGGCCGCTTCCTTCGGGGTGAGTAGACCGAGGGGGGGAGGCCTCCGGGTCTGGGCAGGTCCGGGGCCCACCCGCCGCCTTCATGGGGCGGTGAATGGGATTTGGGAGGGGCGCGACCTTGGGCCTGGGTTATTTAAACCTCCAGCTGCCTCCTGGCAGCTGGTGGGTCTCAGGACGGGGCGTCTCATGCCTGGATCCCGGACGGCCGCCATGGGCACATGGTGAGCCGTCCTCCCCGGGCCTGCTGGGATTCGGGGGCCGCTTCCTTCGGGGTGAGTAGACCGAGGGGGGGAGGCCTCCGGGTCTGGGCAGGTCCGGGGCCCACCCGCCGCCTTCATGGGGCGGTGAATGGGATTTGGGAGGGGCGCGACCTTGGGCCTGGGTTATTTAAACCTCCAGCTGCCTCCTGGCAGCTGGTGGGTCTCAGGACGGGGCGTCTCATGCCTGGATCCCGGACGGCCGCCATGGGCACATGGTGAGCCGTCCTCCCCGGGCCTGCTGGGATTCGGGGGCCGCTTCCTTCGGGGTGAGTAGACCGAGGGGGGGAGGCCTCCGGGTCTGGGCAGGTCCGGGGCCCACCCGCCGCCTTCATGGGGCGGTGAATGGGATTTGGGAGGGGCGCGACCTTGGGCCTGGGTTATTTAAACCTCCAGCTGCCTCCTGGCAGCTGGTGGGTCTCAGGACGGGGCGTCTCATGCCTGGATCCCGGACGGCCGCCATGGGCACATGGTGAGCCGTCCTCCCCGGGCCTGCTGGGATTCGGGGGCCGCTTCCTTCGGGGTGAGTAGACCGAGGGGGGGAGGCCTCCGGGTCTGGGCAGGTCCGGGGCCCACCCGCCGCCTTCATGGGGCGGTGAATGGGATTTGGGAGGGGCGCGACCTTGGGCCTGGGTTATTTAAACCTCCAGCTGCCTCCTGGCAGCTGGTGGGTCTCAGGACGGGGCGTCTCATGCCTGGATCCCGGACGGCCGCCATGGGCACATGGTGAGCCGTCCTCCCCGGGCCTGCTGGGATTCGGGGGCCGCTTCCTTCGGGGTGAGTAGACCGAGGGGGGGAGGCCTCCGGGTCTGGGCAGGTCCGGGGCCCACCCGCCGCCTTCATGGGGCGGTGAATGGGATTTGGGAGGGGCGCGACCTTGGGCCTGGGTTATTTAAACCTCCAGCTGCCTCCTGGCAGCTGGTGGGTCTCAGGACGGGGCGTCTCATGCCTGGATCCCGGACGGCCGCCATGGGCACATGGTGAGCCGTCCTCCCCGGGCCTGCTGGGATTCGGGGGCCGCTTCCTTCGGGGTGAGTAGACCGAGGGGGGGAGGCCTCCGGGTCTGGGCAGGTCCGGGGCCCACCCGCCGCCTTCATGGGGCGGTGAATGGGATTTGGGAGGGGCGCGACCTTGGGCCTGGGTTATTTAAACCTCCAGCTGCCTCCTGGCAGCTGGTGGGTCTCAGGACGGGGCGTCTCATGCCTGGATCCCGGACGGCCGCCATGGGCACATGGTGAGCCGTCCTCCCCGGGCCTGCTGGGATTCGGGGGCCGCTTCCTTCGGGGTGAGTAGACCGAGGGGGGGAGGCCTCCGGGTCTGGGCAGGTCCGGGGCCCACCCGCCGCCTTCATGGGGCGGTGAATGGGATTTGGGAGGGGCGCGACCTTGGGCCTGGGTTATTTAAACCTCCAGCTGCCTCCTGGCAGCTGGTGGGTCTCAGGACGGGGCGTCTCATGCCTGGATCCCGGACGGCCGCCATGGGCACATGGTGAGCCGTCCTCCCCGGGCCTGCTGGGATTCGGGGGCCGCTTCCTTCGGGGTGAGTAGACCGAGGGGGGGAGGCCTCCGGGTCTGGGCAGGTCCGGGGCCCACCCGCCGCCTTCATGGGGCGGTGAATGGGATTTGGGAGGGGCGCGACCTTGGGCCTGGGTTATTTAAACCTCCAGCTGCCTCCTGGCAGCTGGTGGGTCTCAGGACGGGGCGTCTCATGCCTGGATCCCGGACGGCCGCCATGGGCACATGGTGAGCCGTCCTCCCCGGGCCTGCTGGGATTCGGGGGCCGCTTCCTTCGGGGTGAGTAGACCGAGGGGGGGAGGCCTCCGGGTCTGGGCAGGTCCGGGGCCCACCCGCCGCCTTCATGGGGCGGTGAATGGGATTTGGGAGGGGCGCGACCTTGGGCCTGGGTTATTTAAACCTCCAGCTGCCTCCTGGCAGCTGGTGGGTCTCAGGACGGGGCGTCTCATGCCTGGATCCCGGACGGCCGCCATGGGCACATGGTGAGCCGTCCTCCCCGGGCGGCCAGTGCGCCATTGGTGCCAGGCTCCGCCTGCTGGCCGCCCGGCTGGGGAGCTCTGGGGATTTGGTTCTTTGAGTTGCTGCTTAATTAGCTCCAGGTTGAACCCATTGTGCTTCTTGGACCTGAAAGAGGCAGTAACTCTTCCTTAGCAAAACTTGTAATCACTAATAATTCTGAGCACCAAATACCAGTCATGCAGAAGCTATGGCTTGGGGCTTGCCCTGCACAAGTAGCTCCAACAGTTGGCCAATGTGTCAACTGGTAATGGAACAGAGTAGATTAGGCACGACTGAGCAAACCTTAGCCCACAAGTAAAACTAGAAACCAGGAGGGAGCAGAGGTCATGCCGAGCTAGGCTCTTGTACCTGCTGGTCTGTGGGAGCCTGGGACGCTAAGCCACAGTGTCTAAGGCAGAGTTCGGGACAGGGGAGGGGTTGTGCCAAGCTGAGTCAGAGCATCCATTGGCAGGCATGTGATCTATGCCTGGGAACGGACCCGGTTGGGGAGCAAAGGGGACAACCCTAGCTGGGCTGAGGTTCCCACCAAGAGGTGCGTGGCCTGGAAGGGGGCTGCGTTCTGATCTGGATACAGTTGCAGTCTCCCTTGGCACAAGTGTGGACTGGGATTGGATGCACCGAACTGGGCCGGACCCCGACTCCCCCTGGTGTTCTGGAGGACCAGGGCAGATGTGGGATGGACTAGGCAGGGTCTCAAACCCCTACTGAGCCATGTGTGAGCCATACGTGGGTATGGACAAACCATGGCTGGGCTGGAACATCCAACAGCAAGAACCAGATTGGGTTGAAGGCCAGTCAGGAAAAGCCACAGTTCCTGCTATGACAGGAGGTGGACTGAGTAGGGTTGGCTCATGGACCCACTGGTAAGCGTGAAACCTGGCATTGGGAGAGGTTCTGATGGAGGAGCCTGGGCAACTCCTCTGGCAGGACACAGACCCAGCAGGTAAACGCAAGAAACATGATAGGAAACAGCCCAGAAAAGGCCATGGAAACCTACCCACTGGCATACAGTTGGCAGACGTGGGGGCAAGACCAGGCTGAATCTGTCCACATCATCCACTGGCAAATCCAGGCACCAGTGTGGGTCGACCCAGGGTCGGTCGCAACAAAGACTAGTGCACATTATGGAATGCCGAGGTGAGGTTGCCTGTACCAGAAGGGACCGCAGCGCCCAACCAGCCTGAGAACAAGCAAGGAAGTGGGCAGAGCTGGCAGGGGAATAAGGGAGGGTTCCTTTGCTGGACAGCTACTTCCGCAGGAGAGCATGGGCTGGGATGGGGGCAGACCAGACTAGGCAGAGCTACCACACCTGTGCGCCTCATGTGGACTAGATCAGGGAAAAGCCAGGCTGGGCGGATTATTCCTACTGGTGCAAACAAAATTAAAGTGGGCGAGGTTTGTTTGGGCAGCATCAACTGGAATCTGGGAGTGGGAGAGGCCTGGGAGGGAAATAGTGGGCTCATCCCTCTTGGGTTACCACTTCCACGGGAGGACATAAAACTAAGACAGCGGCTGGGGTGGAATGGGATGTGGGACAGACTGGATTACTGCTACACTTACTGGCAAACCAGGGTAGGGGGTGGGCCTGGTTGGGGTTATTGTGGGTCGCTCCAACCTAGGCTACAGCTCCCGCTGGTTTATGTGAGGGCCAAGTATGTGCTGGGCAGAACCAGACTGGACTGCAACACCCATTGGCTCCAGTGGAAGACGGGAGTGAAAACAGAACCAACCCAGCAATTGCAACCACCAGCTGATTGGAGCGATGGACGGTGCCAGGCCCTGTACTTGTTAGCACATACAAGAAGTTTCTTTGGAGATCTTCCTAATCTAAAAGCTGGAGTCAGAACCATAACAAAGAAAAGAGAGAAGACAGAACGGGTCAACCAACCATCTAAGCTATGATGGACTATGTCAATCAGTGGATTTTTCAAAGACCTCATAGTGCTTGGAGCGGCAAGATTGAGAGCGATTCATAACTGTTGCAATATCAAAACCACTTGAGCAAGAACCTCAGAGCATGCCCTACACCCGGGACTTGGGGAGGGTGGGAAATTGGGTGGGCCTTCTCCCTTAATACCCCCCTTTTAAACATGAAGGTAACAATATGGAAAACATATTAGTATTATCCACTTTCCTGTAGCCCTTGAACCTTCTTACCCTAATTAACTATGTAAAGAATGTCAAAATAAAATTTATTAATAAAAAAAAAAAGGTTTATTTATTTTTATTGGAAAGGTAGATGTGCATAGAGAAGGAGAGACAGAGAGAGAAAGATCTTCCATATGCTGGTTCAGTCCCCAAATAGCCACAGTGGCCAGAGCTAAGCTGATCTGAAGCAGGAGCCTCTTGCCAGTCTCCCACATGGGTCTAGGGTCCCACAGCTTTGGGCCATCATCCTCTGCTTTCCCAGGCCACACGCAGGGAGCTGGACAGGAGGTGGAGCAGGTGGGGCATCAACTGGGAACCCATATGGGATTCCAGAACTTAGAAGATGAGGATTTAGGCATTGAGCCATTGCGCTGGGCCAAGGCAGCACCCTCTTTCTTGGTTCATCACCCCTCCTCATAACTATCTATATGCACATGCAGGTCAGGCTGAAGCCAGGAGCCGGAAATTTCCTCCAACTTTTCCACATGCATGTTAGAGACCCATGTAATTGAGCCATCATCATCTGCTCCCTTCCTGGATGTGGGTTATAAGCAAGTGAAGTCAAGAGCAGAGCTGGTACTCGGCCCCAGGCACTGCCTGGTGGGGTCCAAGTTCCAGTCTGCATGGCTGTGCTTGCGTGATGGCTTGAGCACTAAATTGTTAGACATAAAAATGGCATGGGAAAGATTCATTTTTCTTTTAAGAATCTTTATTAATTAATGCTAGCTGATAAAAATTCTTGACTTTTTAATTTCCTTAGTTCATCTGTTGTGATTTATGGAAGTTTTGTTCTTTAGTCATCTGAGTTGTTTATCTTACTATATTATATATATGAATCTAAATATTTGTATTCCTGAGGACCAGTGAATGTGTTACAATTTTACTGGGCACTGTGGTTGTTTTGCTAATTAGTTTAGTAACTTGAGGATTCTTTCACTGTATGCTACTAGGCTTGTATTTTCTGATCTGATTTCACATGTTTTGTATTTGTTTATCCAAGTTCTAATCTGCTGCTGCACCTGCACAGGCAGTATTTATGGGATTTCCTTGTTGACTGTTCTAAGCTTAAATGAAGCAGAATGCTTTTATTTAAATGTGTGCACAAAACAGTTTACTCCATGCCCACACTTTCTCAGCTCTATGTGGATCTTTTTCCTTCGTTTTAGTAGTACAAATCATCCCATTGGGAAGAACATTCATTAAGAAAAGGTATTTTATGAAAATAGTTGTGTAACAGGCTTTAGGATTATTGAAAGATATACTTTCATAATCTTCAGGCTTTCTTTTTTCTTTTTCTTTTTTACGTTAAAAAAAAATTTAAGGTAGAGTAACAAAGAGGAGAGGGGCAGATCTTCCATCTGCTGGTTCACTCCCCAAATGGCCACAACGTGCAGAGCTAGGCTGATGGAAAGTGGAGTGTCCCTATGGCATTGCAGAATGCAGTCCTGGTCTCTAGTCTTTGAAACCTCTAACACCGACAGCAGTCTTAGCAGTTACACTTTTACAAGAAGGTGCAATGATACCAGTGTTTCTTCACATTTCTTTTCTGCATTTTGAGTGGAATCATCATCCTATAACATTTGTGGCCACAGAAGTATAAAAAGTCTTGTTAGCAAATGAGGTAGAATTAGTATTTGTGTAGAATTTTGTTCTAATGTATAGAATTGTTAAGCGTTTTACTCAAAATTATGAGGAACTCCTGCTACATTATGTGAGTTGGCTTTTTCTGTAACTTATTTATTTTCTTATTAGAAAGGTGTTCTCACTTTGGAATTTGGAGATCAATTTAAACTCTGTCCATAATTGTCAATTTTGAATGCACATGAGAAATGGGCAACAAACTTTCCCGAACTATGATAATAATAATAGCAATAGTAAAAGTAATAATAATAGGAACAGATCCAGTTTGGGAAAGAGTCCATTGCTTAGGATTGTAATCTGGGGACAGGAATTGCTGTAGAATAATACTTAAAGTGTACAAAATCTCTAATAAAAGACTAATTTAGAATGAAGAGTAAGCTTTACTATTGCCTGCTTCATTGATAATAGTGTATTATGTAGAAAGAAACATAACTTAACACATGTTTTATATGTCTCTGACATGAGTGTGGAGGGTATATTCAGTCAACTGTGTTGTGGTCTTAACCAACTGCAGCAACCTAACTATGTAGAAAATACTGTGTAAACCTATGTGTTACGAATGGTTACTTATAAAAACCAAATTATAAAGATGTATGGAGATATTTTTGCTATTACATGGTTTTTTATTATATATTGAACTGGAAACCCGTGTGGTAAAATTAATATACTGCCAATGTAGTTTTAGAATTGGTAAAATTGTCCCATTTCACATTTCTGCATTTGTTAAAATTCTCTAAATCTTTGTTTATCTAAATACTGTGTATGTTGAAAAGTGCTATTTAGAGCTTGAGAAACATTGCTAGTGCCCACCTTGTTCATATCATTTCGGTAGATACATCAGTAATGTACAAGCTGGTCAATGTCCTGAAGGGTGCTCTTGTCCAGTTCCTTACTCCATTTCAGTAAAGCTAATCTGCTGGGGTCTGTGTGATGGATGTGGAAGACAGGAAGGTGTGAAGAGTGTCCTTTGCAGGCAAGGCAGCAAGGAATGTCCCGCTGTGTGGCAAGGCCCGGTGGATGTCTCTACAACACCTGAATGCAGCTCTGCCTCCCTTTGCATGGACACCAGACAACCCCATTGATATTTCTGTAATCTATTTAGGCATTGTCTGCCTCTGCGGAGTTACTGTTAAATATCAATGGGAGCTTAGAAGCTAATGTTGCTGTTGCCGTTTTTTAACCAAAAAGCTGTTATTGCTGTTAGGGCTGCATCCTGTGGCAATATGCTAATCAAGGGTGCTAACTCCCCTTTTGATCCTATGCTAATCAAGAGTGTTCTGTCTTCAGGTGTAGTAGGAATCTATCCTTTCCCTCTTTCTTTGATCTTTTAGGTCCCTCCTGTGAAGTTCTTCCTTCCTTGACTGTCTCAAGACCAAGCTGTAGAGTAATTGTGGTAGGAATGTGGTGCTGATTGATATGCACCATCTATTGAAAACTTTTTCCTAGCCAGGTGCCAGGTGCCAGGCGCCAGGTGGTTAACATCCTAGCCTTAGGTGAAACAAATGGCAGTTATCTTTAGAAACACCCACTTGACCATGACGTAAAAAGTCTGAGCCAGAGTTTGACTGATTCTGTATAAATAGAGCGGACAGCTTTCCCGCGTGGTCCATTATGATGATGAAGTCCTAGTGGTCCATCTCTTTCTTTGCACCTCATCCACGCACCCTTCGCGAGTTCCGAACTCAGCTGGAGCTGGACTCCAGCAGTAATCTAGTAGTCCTGCTGATTTTACATGTTCTCCAACACTCATATATTGCCAAAATGAGGGGGTGGTGTGATGTATGTAGAAATTCTCATGTTATTAGCATTTTTCTCATGAATACTTAGGTGGGCACCATTTGAATTATATGGCTTGGTTTTAATTTGTATAGGGTGACATTAAGGATTTTTAAAGGTACTACTTTTGTAAAATAGTAATCATAGTATTTGTGAAACTGCAGGGGAAATTGTACTATATGAAATAATTTTCATCTGTATTCAATAAAATGCACTTTAGAGTAGATACATATAAACTTAGTATTTCTGACTCATTTCATAACCATTGACCAAACGTTTTAACTCTCAGGTGTCAAAAATAATGTAAAAGGCCTTCTGCAGTAGTCTAGTGGTTAAAGTCCTCACCTTGCACGTGCCAGGATCCCATATGGGCACCAGTTCGTGTTTGGCTGCTCCACTTCCCTTTCAGCTTCCTGCTTGTTGCCTAGTAAAGCAGTCGAGGATAGCCCAGAGCCTTGGGACCCTGGCTCCTGGCTTCAAATCGGCTCAGCTCCAGCCATTGCAGCCACTTGGGTAGTGAACCAGCAGGTGGAAAATCTCTCTCTCTGTCTTTCTCAGTGAATCTGACTTTCCAATAAAAAAAATAAGTATTTTAAAAAGAGAAACAAAATTTAATAACTAGATATGTATGTTACTAGACATAGCATATTCTTAAACATAGGAGATCTGTTTTACATGTTTGGTACACAGAATGCAAAGATCCATTTGCCTTGTCATCGCAGGATGCTACCTTAATGACCTTCTGATTAGCAACTCTTATTAACGTTTGCTTGCCAGGGCGTTGTTGCTTTCCTTGCTGTAAGAACAGCCGAAGCCCAGACAGGGTGAAAACATCTTCCTGTCAGCAGTCACAGCCTGGCTGACCAGTAGTATTGCTCGTTGTGAACCCAGCCCCCACACATGGACCCTCTAGTCTCCTGTGACCTTGTGACTGCCTGCAGATGCTTACATCTCTAGTGATGCCTTTTTCTGCAGCCAGAGATCACAGAGGAAGTTCGTTATTTCCCTGTGTTATTAATATATATTTCATACATTGTTTACTAGTTGTGCTGTAGAGAAGAAAAGGAATCAAGGAGCAGGGGATGTCACTGTCTTTGGGAAGCCAGTATTTTATTTGGAAAATTAAGGCTTATACTTAGCTGATTAAGGCTGTTGTGAATAGAAATTTATTGATTTGGAATAACTAAGGTTGGTTAATTCTGTATCCCACTTGAGTTTTTCCGTAACTTTAAAAAAAATTGAGCCATAAATTCAAATTATAAGCCTGCAAAGAAATTGCACTTGTTACTTTCCTTTTCTTCTTTAATTTCCGGAGCAATCAATACAATAGGCCTTGTTCCTGCATTTATGAGATAAAGAGAAATAGAGTAAAAGAAGTTAAACCTACAACCTCCCGGCTATTCCGTGGCCTCTCGGGCTGAAATGGTGTAATTCTCAGCCATTTGGTTTGCTGTACTATTTGCACACATTTCTCTGTGTTTTATGGTAGCATTTCCTGCTTGACTAATGAACTAGTCATTTTACAAAAAGAGCTTATTCTTTCATTTTAAAGGACCAGAAATTCTTTTTTCTTTTTAAAGATGATTTATTTGGAAGGTGGAGTTAGAGAGATGGAGGGGCGAGAAGGAAGGAAGGGGAGGGCGTCTCAGCTGCTGGATCACTCCCTAGACGGCTGCAGTGGCCCAGCTTGAGCCAGTCCTGCAAGTCTCCCCTGTGTGAGTCAGCAGCCAGATGGTTGAATCATCCTCTGCTGCTTTTCCCAGGCCTTTAGCAGGAAGCAGGACTGAAACTGGAACAGTTTGAACATGAATAAACACCCATATGGAATGCTGGTGTTGCAGGCAGCCGCTTTACTAACTACACCACAACACCATCCCCCTAGAAATTCTTTAATTGTAATGTTTTCTTTTGAACAGTTAATGATTAAGCTTTTTAAAAATGCTATTTATCCCCCAGCTGTAGGCAACATTGCATTGCACCTAGAAGTGTTAACTACTGGGAAAAAAACAGCTAATAGCTGGTGGGCATTCTGGTCTGGTTAATGGCAAATCTGTGTTAGCTGTACCAGTGCCAGCATAGTTGCCCATGCTGTTTTTGTTTTGTTTAAAAAATATGTGAGCAGGGCCCGGCGCGGTGGCGCAAGTGGTTAAGTCCTCGCCTTGCACGCCCGGGATCCCATATGGGCGCCGGTTCTAATCCCGGCAGCCCCGCTTCCCTTCCAGCTCCCTGCCTGTGGCCTGGGAAAGCAGTCGAGGACGGCCCAAGGCTTTGGGACCCTGCACCCGCGTGGGAGACCCGGAAGAGGCTCCTGGCTTCGGACCGGCATAGCATCGGCCGTTGCGCTCACTTGGGGAGTGAATCATCAGACGGAAGATCTTCCTCTCTGTCTCTCCTCTCTGTATATCTGCCTTTCCAATAAAAACATAATAAAAATAAATCTTTAGAAAAAAAAAATAAAAAATATGTGATCAGATGCCATCTTGCCAACAAATGGTCTGGAAACCTGCATGCGAGTGTGTGCCGTCCCTGAGTAGGCAGGCAGGGCCAGGGCTTGGGGAATCTGCATGCTCACAGGCACGGGGAGCTGTTAATTGGTTGCTCAGGGAAGCAGGTCTGAAGATGTGTGGGATGGAGGAGTGCTGAGGGAAAATGTGATACATAAGGAGTGACTTCTGGGTGACTTCCACCAACCAGGCTACTGCACTTGCAGGTAAATGAAGGGGCTGAGGCCAGGTGGTTTAAAGGAACTTTTGCAGTCAAACCAGCTCACATACCCAGGTGGGAGATGTGAGCTGGGATTGTTGGCATCACACAGAAGCTGTGGTTCGGGGTCTACCTAGCAAGGCTTGACCACAGTACCCACCTGTAAGTATTGGGGCAGAGGGTGCGACCATGTTAGACTGAGGCATGACACTAATCAGCTCACAAGAGAATGGTTCTGGGAGCAGATTCTGTCAGCAGACCATGGGCTCACCCCTGTGGGACTGCAATACTGGTTGTTTTGCTCAAAGGCTGAGGTGGTAACAAGCTGAGTTAGGCATAACCATGTAACTCAACAACGCTCATGGGTATTGGAGTTGGGAACAGGCCAGGATGGTCCAGGCTGTAGTGCCTGCAGGCACACCCAAGGATTGGGTGTGGAGTAGGCCAGGCCACAACATCCACCAGCACATAACAAAAGCAAACACTGAGGGGCAGACTGCTGGATAATGGCCTACTACCACTGGCACGTGTGAGATCTGGGTCTGGGAGTGGGCCATGGAACTTGAATTTCTCTGGTGGACTATCGCTTCCACTGGTGAGCACATGAATCAAGGCTGGATGTTTGCCAGGCCAGGCAGGACTGCTTCAGTTCTCTGCAGCTGTGTGTGTGTTATCTCTGTATAGGGTAGACTAGGCAGGGCGAAGCCAGTCTGTATTACACAGACACATGCAGGAGCCAGGATGGGGTTGAGGCCGTGACAAGCTAGGCTAGGTTATCACACCTACCGGTTGGCATGAAAACCAGGAATAGCAACTGACTGATCAGGGTTAGGCTGCAGCACCTACTGGTAGAGTTGGGATGGGCTTAGGCCAGGTCAGGCTGCAGCATTTAATGGCAAAGGCCAAACTGGGTGATGGGTTATGTTGTGTTTGGTTGGAGCAACCACAGACATACACAAGATCCATGGCTGGGAAAGAGCTTGGTCGAGTAGCTAAGAGGATGTGCTTGTTTTGCTGCAGTTCCCAATGATGAATGTGAGAGCCAGGATAGGGTGATGAACTGGGCTGGATGTGGCTGTAGCATCCCTCAGCATGGGTGTGGACTGGGCCTGGGGCATGCCAGACTGGGCCAGGCTCCAGCACCCCCTGCTGCTCCAAAGAGCCAGGGTAGATGTCAGACAGCCTGGGATAAGTCTCTGTATCTGCTGGGTCTGGGGAGTGGACCAGACAGCCAGAATGGATGTGGGTTGGTCAAGCAAGGTTGCTTTTTCCTGCCAGGACAGAAGATGGCCAAGGCAGGCTGGGTTAAGGAGCCACTGATGTGTATGTGATCTGTGACTGGGAGGTGAACTGATTGAAGAGCTTGGGGAACTCCTCTGTTAGGATGTGTTCCCTGCAGGTGAGTGCAAGAATGGAGGATGGAAGCAGCCCAGACCAAGCCAGGGTACAGTACCTGGTGGCATACATGTTGGTCAGGTCAGACTGGGCGACTTCATGGCACCCACTGGCAGATCTGAGAGCCAGGACGGGCAGAGGCAAGAAAGGCTGGGTTGGGCCACAATGCCAGCCAATTCACACTAGAGCTGGGACTGCAGGCTGCCTAGACTAGGCTAGGCTGCAGCACCCAACAGCATGAGCTGAAACTGGGGGCAGCCCGGGCCAAGCCAGGTGGCAGCACTCACCAGTGAATGCCGAGGTGAGTTGAGCCATGCCAGTCTGGGCCTCAACATTCACCTGTAAGCACATGTAAGACCTGGGATGGGGACTGGAGGTGGGGTGGGTAAGTCTAGCAGGGCAGCCGCAGGCTTCCCTGCTGGACCACTGCTGCCACTGGTGAGTGTGGAAGCTGGGACTGGAGACAGACTAGGCTGGGCAGGGCTACAGCACCCACTGGCCTGCACATGAACTGGGTTAGGAGGAGAGTCATGCTGAGTGGGCTTTGCCATAGCATCAGCTGGCAAGTGCTGGAACTGGGGGCAAGTCTGGTCAGACTGTGCCCTGGAACCACCTGCACAGTGCAAGATCCAAGGCTAGGAGTGGGCCCAAGAGGGAAACTGGGCACCTCTCTGACGGGCTGCAGCTCATGAGCCTGAGAACCATGAATGGAGGGCACCTGGCTGGACAGGTGGTAGCACCCGCCAGCATAAGTGTGTGCTGGAGAGTGGGGTGGGTTGGTTTGAGCTAGGCTTTAACACCCATTGGCATGGAGGGGTGCTGAAAGGGATATAGGACAAATTTGACCCATCTGCTGCACGTACTGGAACGTTCAGGGATCAGGTCTGGGTCAGGGCTGGTGGGAGTTATCGGAGGTTTCCCTAACTAGGCTGCAGTTCTCGCTGGTGTGTGGGGGCGCCAAGAGTGTGATGGGCAGGGTAAGCCTGGGCTGTAGCATTCAGTAACTTGCGTATGAGATGGGGCTGGGGATAGGTTTATGGGAAAGTAATGTACTTCTTAAAAATAATAATAAATAAGGGTATTTAAAAAATAAGACAGGTTAAGATTACAGTAGTTGTGTGTTTTGTTGCTCATTGACTTTATTAAAAGTTTTAAGCTGGTTGATTGATGAATAATGTCCCCTTTGTCCATTCTCTGAGTTTTCAATCACTTCCATATTTAAAAAATCATCTTTAAAATGATTGATTTGAGCTATTAAATAGATATAGAGTCTGTGGTTCTTCATTATGTGTGTGTGTTTACCAACTGCTCTAAATTTATTTTTTCAAAATTATATGTTCTCACCAGTTTTGTTTTTAATATAATCAGTAATTAGTTGCATGATTACAAATGCCTCCTAACTGATTTGTTGTTGTTTTTGCTTCACAGGAACCATCGAGAACCGTTTCAGGCAGGTACAAAAGGTAAGAATCCTCACATTATGATTTACAGCGTATTTGCAGACATGAGCGTGATGTCTGGCTAATCATAGCTTAATTAGAACTGGTTTTGAATTGCAACTTTTTGAAAAATCAGAAGCCCTTGCATTCTGCTCTTTAAAGCAAAGTATATTGTAAGTCAGAGAGTAATGTCTGTCTGGCCATGGTTTTTCTGACATAGCCTGCAGTCTTTTAAATCTGCCAACATGGTGAGTTTGCATGAATCTGATGAACTTTCTAAAGTAAAAAATGGTGAAGTTGCTTTTCTACACGCAAACGAACCTTGCAAGTGCAAGTAAACCACTGGTATTAGTCATGTCAGGTTGCCATAACAAAGGGTCGTCAGTGTCATGCTGCCATAAGCAGTAGAAATTTCTTTTCCCCAAGTTCTGGAGGCTGAGAGTCCAGCACTCTGGAGCCGTGCTGGTCAGCAGGTTCTACAGAGGACTCTGCAGCCCTTGGGTGACTAGGTTGGTTTTATGAGTGAGGGAAATGAGATCAAGGAAGTGGAATGCTTTCCCTCCGGTTACAGATCTAGTCAGCGGCAGAATCTGGGTGGTGCAGGCAGCCCCCTGCCTTACCAGATCCATCAGCCTTGTGAAACCTTTGTTTTCATTTGCCTCTACATTAAAACTTGACGTTGTTTGGTTGTAGTTTTCTGTTGAAAATGAAACATAATTCACTAATGGGACCTGTAATTTTAGTACTGTATAAATAAAGTCCTTTTTTTTTTTCCTATGGGCCATAGTACTTAATCTTGGTTCCAGAGGCGAAGGGGACGACGCAGGCCTTGCAGTAAGTTGTCTGGCAGGCGTGTGACAGCAGGTGTTCACAACTCTGGCACATGGGGCAAAAAAAGAAAAGCTCAAGTGTTCCTGCTGTTGGTGCTTTTGTTTTCAGCTCTGAGTAGCAGTCATATAGGTGTAACGTTAAGCTGCTTTCACGGGGAGATACTCATTTTTATTTGAAATGTAGATTGTGCCAAGAGAGGAACCGTCTGCTGGTTCACTCCCTAAATGGCTGCAGTAGCCAGAGCTAAGCTGATCTGAAATTGGAACCAGGAGCTTCTTTGCATCTCCCACTTTGAGTGCAGGGTCCCAAGGGTGCCCTCTGCTGCTTCCCGAGGCCCCAGGCAAAGACCTAGAGCCAAGGTGGAGCAGCCAGGACAGGGACTGGTGCCCGCATGGGATGTTGGCTCCACAGGGCAGAGGGTTAATGTGCTGTGCCACTGTGCCAGCCCTTCTTTTAAGCTTCTAACATTTACCAAAGCTAGTTTAAGCTAAAAAGAATCTTTCCCCACCGGCCATTATTATCAACCAGCATTCGTGTGGCCTGTTTTCAGGCCAAATTGCCTGTCAAGAAAATTTATCTTTTTTTTTTTTTTTTAAGAAAAAAGATACACTTTTTAAAATAGATTTATTTGT
This sequence comes from Ochotona curzoniae, assembly GCF_017591425.1. Lineage (NCBI taxonomy): Eukaryota > Metazoa > Chordata > Mammalia > Lagomorpha > Ochotonidae > Ochotona > Ochotona curzoniae. The sequence goes on from NW_024464920.1 coordinate 21,314,094, forward strand.
TTTTATTGGAAACTCAGACGCACAGAGAGAAGGAGAGACAGAAAACTCTTCTATCTGCTAGTTCACTCCCCAAGTGGCTGCAATGGCTGGAGCTGAGCCGATCCAGCAGGAAGCCAGGAGTTTCTTCTAGGATTCCCACGCCAAGTGCAGGCTCCCAAGGCTTTGGGCTGTCCTCAGCTGTCTTCTCAGGCCACAAGCAGGGAGCGGGAAGTAGTGCAGCCAGGACACAAACTGATACCCACATGGGATTCCAGCACATGCAAGGAGAGGACTTTTAGCCTTTAGGCTACTGCTCTGGGCCCAAAGGATAAACTTTTATAACTTACCAAGTTTGTTGTTCTAAACATACATGTTTAGTTCTTAAATAATAAAACCTAAATTTATTAATGCCATCTTCAGGTTTGTATTTTTCTTATTAGAACCAGTAATGGGAGTAGTTATTTTATAAATCTTCATGAAGTTTTCAAAATTTTGAGCCAGGAGCAATAGCCTAGTGGCTGAATCAACTCCTTGCACCCACCGGGATCCCATATGGACGCCAGTTCATGTCCTAGCTGCCCACTTCCCATCCAGCTCCCTGCGTATGACCTAGACAAGCAGTGGAGTACAAAGGCACAAAGCCTTGGGACCCTGCACCGGTGTGGCAGACCCGGAGGAAGTTCCTGGCTCCTGGACTGGTGAGATTGACAGCATTTCAGAACTATTGAAGCTTAAGCAGAACCCTTAGAGCACATTCCACATCGGGAACCCTGGCATGTGGCTGGGCGGCTGATCCCATCCCTGAGTACTGAGCTGGTTGGGAGGCTGAGTAAGGCTTCCCTTCTTATATTCCCCAGCCCCCCAGACACGGGAAGAAGAAAAAATTTGGAAACAATGGCCTCACCCACTTTCCCTAACCCATAGTGCTTCCCAGCCTGGTCAACTATGTAAACATCATCAAACAGAAAAATTTGAGTCTGATGTGGTAGCCTAGCTGCTAAAGTCCCTTGACAGGATCCCATAATGGGCGCTGGTTCTAATATCTACAGCCCTGCTTCCCATCCAGCTCCCTGCCTCTGGCCTGGGAAAGCAGTTGAGGATGACCCAAAGCTTTGGGACCCTGCACTTATGTGAGAGACCCGGAAGAGCTCCTGGCATCCGGCTTCGGATTGGTACAGCACCGGCCATTGCGGCCACTTGGGGAGTGAATCAGTGGACAGAAGATCTTCCTCTCTGTCTTTCCTCCTCTATGTATATCTGGCTTTGTAATAAAAATAAACAAATCTTTAAAATTAAATAAATATATATATTTTAAAAACCCTCAGTGTCAGAATTTGAGTACCCATAAGACTAGTTGTATTTCTGCTGTTAACAATGAAGTATTTAGTTTGTTCCACCAGTTTCAGGATTGTATATTTTTAGCATAAAGCTTTTTAAGCACTCGGTTGAGTTTTGTCATATTTCAAAATTGATTTGGTTTATCTGAAATATTTTTCACATATTCAGTTTTACTTTTTAAATACATGGGGAAGTATTTGAAAATAGAAGTTGTTAATGTTCTGAAACTCAAAACTTAGGAAAGCTTGGTTAGCATAATGTAATAATGGATTTTTCCAATGTGAAATTCTCTTTTTTAAGTGCTATGTATTATTTTTATTTATTTCAACGACAACAGTCTTCCTTTCACTGGTGTACTCCCTCACACGTCTGCCAGAAGCAGGCAGGGCCAGGCCAAGGGCAGCAGCCTGGATCAGTTCCCATCTCCCTGGTGGGAGGCTGGCACCCGGCCTCCGAGCCGTCACTTTGTGCCCCTGGGGTGTGCGGCGGTGGGAAGGTGCTGTCGGGAGCAGAGCCCGGGTTGAGCCAGGCAGTCCTGGCGAGGATTCTCCCGTCACCTGGGATGTCTTGTTCTGTTGTGCTGAATCTCTACCCCTAATTTATGTTTTTCTTTACAGAATATTCACTTGCTTAATTTTATAGAGCATTGGTTAAAATTAAAAGAAAAAGGCAAGACTATTTAAGCATGTAAATCAGCCATTGGGAATGTCCCTGATGCTGACTTATATCATCTTTACAGGGTGCTTAGATGCGTGTTTTCTTTCGTAAGTTGCTTAATTCAGTATTAAGTAATCTTCATGTGAAAACAGAATTTCCCAGCACCCGTCCTGACTCATGCAGCAGCAGTTGGTTTCATGGTCTTTAAGATACCTACACAAGCCCTGTACCCAACAGTACCCCACAGGAAGCAGCCAGACGGGCATTTTTTCCCCAGTTGAGGAAAAAGGCTTTAGTATAATGAACCCTTATTATTAAATTTCCTCTGAATGGAAATTTTATTAAAACAAAAATGTGTTTGCTTTTGTCCTTGTAATGAATATGGACACATTGATGATGTGAGTATTTGAAAGAATTAGCCTCATGTTAGTTTGTTTTCCGAGAAGATCTGTATGTTTCATCACATTGTGTAAAAAGATCTATGATCCCAAAACTTTTCAGACTACTAATATGTTGTAAAATATTCATGGTAATTATCTTCAGTTTGATGAACTTACTGGTGATATTTCTGTAGTTTCTGTTTTCCGTAGTGACTCTGTGTCACAGTTTTAGCAGAGCCTGGGAGTGGATTCTCATTTTTAACTGTTGGTATATGGTTGGATGTGTGTAGCGTAGTTAAAGGAAGAAGCAGGAGAAATCCGACACTAGGGATTGCTGTGAGGAATGGGGGTGGTACTAAAAGAATAGAACAGGGTAGTTGAAAGGTATTTAAAATGTGGAGGCCATTCATGTGCCTTGTTATTGGGGGATTTGATTATACATCCAAAACTTGTGAAAATTTGATGCCTATTCCAAAAGTAGGATTTTACCATGAGTCTTGTATTTCTTCTAATTGCTAGCTTAGAAACATCTATTTTAGTGGAAAATTCCTCCAGCTATAATCTCTTAATGCCACCAATCTCGTTCTCATGATAGTTTTAGAATAATGATGTTATTTCCCCAACCCAAGCACGCCTTGATCCTTCCACAGAGGACGTAAAAATTCCCAGAAGGGGAAAATCTTCCAGTAAGGGGTGGTATTTATTTTTGATGATATTGTTTGTTCTTTTTCCCTTTCTGAGTATTATAGTTAATGTCTTGCTAGCCAAGTGCAGAAGGAGGATTCATTTTGGATCATGTTGGAGATTTGGGTTGACATTCCAGAGTAGAATGTTACAAACTCTTGGAGCTAATGAAACAATCTTTTATTCTGTGTATCTTGCGCTGTGCATATCTGGCCTACAAATTAGGTTAAGAATGTTTCTGTTTTTAGAATAAATAGCTAAATTTGGCAGTAAGATCAAGCAACAATTTTTACACCAAGTCAGTATTCTTTTCAAAGATAGTACACACTGGAGAGGAAGCACTAATTTTGTTTTTCAGTAATAATTGTTTCTTGCCTTTAAATTGTATTAATAGTACTGTTGATGTTTTCACAAGGACAGTGTGAAGGATTTTTCAAATTAGTGGGAGTTATTTTGTTTTCATTAGTTTGAAGGGCAGAGAAACAGACAGATAATCCATGTATGATTTGTTTCCGAAATGCTTGCTCTAGCTGGCTAGAAATCCAGAACTCAGTCTGGGTCTCTCATATGCAAACTGGGGATCCAAGTGCTGGCACCATCACCTGCTGCCTCCCAGGGTGCTGACGTTCAGAGTGGAACTCTGGTGTGTGTGGGGGGTGGTGGTGCACAGGCATTCAGAGTGGAACTCTGGTGTGTGTGTGGGGGGGTGCACAGGCATTCAGAGTGGAACTCTGGTGTGTAGGGGGGTGGTGCACAGGCATTCAGAGTGGCACCTTGACTCCTGCTACGAAATACCCACCAGGGATTTATGAAATTGTGGCTAGGTTAAATAGGTTTTGAAATAGGTTCATCAAATATACAGAAACATTAAGGGACATCCATATTTCTGAGTGTTTGGTTTACTTGTTTGTAGTTCTCCATATTGTAGCTTTTTGTCTTGTGGTTATTGCAAAAAATACTTGGACTTCTTTTTTAAGCAGAGGTTTCAGATGCTCTTCTGTGTATAATATGGCTTCTGTGATAATGGACTCTTTTTGACTTTCTTCTAAAGGTGTTTCCCGGTCTTACCTAGTAGTCCTTTCTATATATGTTTTTGTCTGTTACTCGGCTCACTTAGACAGTCTCTTTGGTTTCCGTGTATTTGCACTTGAAATGTCATTCATTCCAGTGCCTTCAGTTACTTTGTAGGCATATATTGTTGACTCTGAGTCTTTAGCTCATACCTGTGTATCCAACAACTGTTAAATATTTTAGAAGCATACTCGGCACAGCATGTCCAGAAGTAAGCTTAGAACACCTGAAGGATTTGCAGTGTTGACATCAAAATGCATTCTTTACAAGACAAGAAACCTAGAAATTATTTATGATGCTTTCTTCTCTCTCCTGCTTCACCTATTTTTGGTCTTTCACCAAACATTGTTGAATCTATTTCTTCTACATTTCAGTTGCTATCACCAATCCAAGACATCATAGCCTCTTACAGAGGTGGTTACCGCAGCTCCAAACTAGCCTTCCTACCTCCAATTTTGCTCATTTCTAATGGAGTTTATACAACCCTTCAGTTATTTTCACTGTTCAACTAGCTGCATATTACCTATTTAAAATCTAAACCATTGATTTTCAAAGAGAGGTGATAACCAAATAGAATGGTAGAGTGTATTTCTTTGCACATTTGTTCCTGAAAAGCATGAAGAGGTTTCTACTTAAACATCTAGTTTAAACATATTAGTTTGAGTTATTATCTAGTTTAACATATACTCACCAGGTGAATGTCTAGGGGGCACTGGTAGGGGTGAGGAATTTATGGAAAATGTGAAAACTCAGCATATACTATGAAATGATTACATGGCTATTCATATGAGCAGATTTGTCTTAAAAATCAAATCTGTTTTCACAAAATTAAAAGAATTATGCTATTTTGAAGGTTTTAAATGAAACATTTTTCAAAGATTTTTTAATTTTTTATTGAAAAGTCATATATAGAGAGGAGAGACAAAAAGGAAGATCTTCTGTCCAATGATTCACTCCCCAAGCAGCCACAACGGCTGCAACTGAGCCATAAAGATTTATTTGAGGGCCTGGTGCGATAGCTTAGTGGCTAAAGTCCTTGCCGTGCATGTGCTGGGATCCCATATCAGCACCGGTTCTAATCCCGCTGGCTCCAGTTCCCATCCAGCTCACTGCTTGTGGCCTGGGAAAGCAGTTGAAGACGGCCCAAAGCCTTGGGACCCTGCACCCATGTGGGAGACCCAGAAGAGACTCCAGGCTCCTGGCTCCCGGCTCCCGGCTTTGGATTGGCTCAGCTCCAGCCGTTGCGGTCACTTGGGGAGTGAATCATCGGATGGAATATCTTCCTCTCTGTCTCTCCTCTCTGTATATCCGCCTTTCCAATAAAAATTAAACAAATCTTTAAAGAAAAAGATTTATTTGAAACATAGAGTGACAGGGAGAGGCGCCTTCCTCTTGCTTCACTAACCAACTGGCTGTGATGGTTGAGGCTAGGCCAGGCTGAAGCTAGGAACTCCGCTTGGGTTTCCCACACAGCCAGCTCACAGGAGTGCAGGTGTCAGGGCCTGCTACTACCTGCCAGGCACATGAGGAGGCTGCTCATTGGAGGAGGAGGAGCTGGATCGGGAACCAGTGCTCCAGTAAGGGATGCTGGTGTTGCTGATGGTAGCTTAGTCATCACTGGTCTGTAGGTAAAACTTCCTGAAAATTCTGATTCTTACTGTGATGCATGATTTTCTGCTGTGATAATCATTAAAAATCAAATGAGTAAATTGATTCTGGAACTAGTCGTTTGAGTATCAGAAAATGTTAAATATCTTCAGAAGTGAAGCATATTCAGTTATATTCTCATTTAAGATAAGATTATAATCAGTTTTTGTGGAAACAGCTTTCTTTACCATAATTAATTAAAGTTTTAACTTAATAATTTTCATTCTTTTTGTTCTTCTTCCTGGTATGGAATTACTGTTTTCATATAGTTGTATTAAATCTTGGGGAGGGGAGTAGTTAAGTGAATATACATTCCAACATAGGTATGTAATGGATAAAATTTGACATTTTTGTTTAAATTCTTCCATGAAGTAGCTTCCAGCTTCCTGCTTGCTTTGCTAGTCTCCTATCTTATCACACATGTGTTTGCCTTCATGCTTTGGCCATAGTGGCCTTTTCTGTCTCAGATGGGCCTTTCTAGACATTTGCACATTCTTATTTCTCTTTTTAAGTCTGTTTGAACATTCTCTGGCGTGGTGTTTCTCATAGTGGTCCTTGAATTGTTTGTTACCAGTGCATGACAAGATAAGAACTTGAGAGTAAGCATTTGGAAACTAGAAATACATTTGACAAAATCATCATGACATCCAAGTGCTTGAGAAGTAAACTATACTGTAAATAGATACAGACTAACTTATGTACCATGGTGAGTTGCATGGTAGTCATGTCCAGCAAAAATGTTATAACTAGTATTTTTTTGTTGTTATTAGCTATTAGTTATTCAGAAATGTTCAAGAGCTGAAGAAATATTGGCATTGATTTATTTCAAAATCTTGTGTTAATTTGAGTAAGTTTTGTTTCTATTCCAAAATAAGATAATTTTTAAGAATTACTATATAGTAATTAAATAATTTTTCATTACTGAATTTTCTTATTTTAAGGTGTTATTTATATCTTAGAAGTAATTCATGATATTTAACGTTTTGGTTGATAAGACAAAACTTCACTGGATCTTTTTGGCGAGAAGATCTTCACTGGATCTTTTCGGCTTGGGCCAGGTGTAGGATACGGAGCTTTGAATCTGCAATGCCAACATCCCGTAGTTACAGATCTAGTCCCTGATGCTCCACATACATCTCAGATCCCTACTGATGTGTCTGGGAAAGCAGCAGAAGATGGCCCAAGTACTTGGGCCCCTGCCACCCCTGGGAGATTCAGATGGAGAACCAGTATTCTAGCTTAAACTTAGCCTAGCCCCTGGCCTTTACAGCCATTTAGGGAGTAAACCAGTAGATGAAAATACATCTCTCTTCCTCTCTGACTCTGTCCTCTCTCTCTCTCTCTCTCTCTCTCTCTTTCTCTCCCCTCTCTCTGTAACTGCCTTTCAGATAAATAGATAGTGCAAACCAAACCAAGAAAAAAAAAAAGCAAAAGGCATATTTTGTAGATTGTGACAGTAGTTGTAAATCAAAGAACAACGGAAGTGATTTCAACGAGAGACTTAAAGTCTGTGCTGGTTTTGTTGGGATGTGTTTGTTATCTTTCCTTTATTGAGTTCAGTGTTGGACCATAATTGATAGAAAATTGCTGAAATGATGAAGACATAGCTAACATAAAGTTTACACGACATTTTATTAGCATGATATAAGTATTTTCAGAACCAAGTTCATTTAAAAAAATTACATGATAATAGCAACAGAAGCGATATTCATCATTTCCATGTAATCATTAATGCCACCCCGACCTATTTTGAGTGGGACCCGTACAATGGATGGAAGTGAGTTCCCTCCCAGCTTAGCTTGAGCACAGCTCACTGTTTTTCTATCCAACCCTCACAGCCTTTGCCACACTGTGCAAAATGTTATCTGACGTGCACTGGTGGAGTTCTGGATCTGCTAGCCATTAGGTCTGGGGGCTGTCCAGGCCTATTTTGGGTGAAATCTGTAGGCTGCCATGATGGTACTGTTTTTCCTGTGGGACCAGTGCAGTACACTGAGCCAGAAGTGAGTTTGTTCTCGGCTTAGCACATGCACCAATAAGATTAGCCAAAACTGTATCTCGTGGATTTTGATTTTGGTTTTTATTTTCATTTCTTTAAACAGTTTGTTTTTTTCTGACATTAAGTTCTCCACTGACTCATAGATCATACAGACACATTTTCTTTAGGAAGGTTCTTGATTTTCTTTGTCATTTCTTCAGTGACGCATTAGTCATTCAGTAGCATGCATGTTATATAATTTTGTGGCTTTGTAAATTTCTAATTTTGTTCCTGTTGTTGATTTTGTTTTGTGGCTTTTCATTTAAGGGGATGTATAGTAATTGTGTAGTGGAGACTATCATATCCAGATGTGAGGATAAAATGTAGTATGTGTCTCTACTTCCAGATCAAAGATGGATTCTTAGTGAAACTGTTAAGTATGTGTTGACAATAGGATGTTGACTCTCTGCTATTGTTCATGCCTGCAATGTAAGGATACACTTAAGTAGCAGAATGATGGATTTATGACTCTTTATGAAGAACTATACTGTTGTAATAATAGAGGGGAAATCAGTGTGGGGGGCAGATTTGAGGAAAGGGGAGGAAAATTCTAGAGCTTATGGAACTGTATCATAAAATAAATTTATTTTTTAGCTTCGTTGCTGAGAAACACAACTTTCATTGAAGTATATGAAACTTGGGTTATGATATCAGTAAATGTGATTTTTTGAGTTTTGTTTTGCTTTTGTAGCAATCTGTTCTGATTATGCAGGGAATGTGAGAAGAAAAATATGCTGGAGCTTGCGCCAGGATGTAAATCAATGTGTACTTCCTTCTGAGAAAATCTTCGTGAGCCAGCTGAACTAAGCAGTGTGCTAACTCTGTCAGCTGAATTTACACCAGCTCACTAAAAGTGTGAATTAGTCAATAATTAAACCAGTGTATTGAATTTGGGATTTGGGCCCAGTGCAGCAGCCTAGGGGCTGAAGTGGTCACCTTGCTCATGCTGGGATTCCATATGGGCTGCCATACCTTCCATTTGCATCAAGGCCTGCCATCCACTGCTCCATCTTTTCCACTAAGAAGGACCAGTTCTTGCAGGCTCACCGGAGGGCCCGGGCCAGGTGACACAGGCCCCCAGATCCTCCACTGTTCCCGGGCTCATGGACCCAGCACCCATTGCATGGGCTCCTGGCTTTGGATAAGCTCAGGTTCAGCCACTGCAGCCACCTGGGGAGTGAACAGCAGACAGAAGATTCTTCTCTCTGTCTGTTCTCTCTGTAAATCAGACTTTGCAATTAAAAAATTTAAAGAGGGTGTTGGCAAAAGGCTTGTGAGGCTGAAAGCAATTGTTATAAAACAGTAAATTTGAGGTTTACAAAACCTTAGATATTGGAGGTCATTCTTAACAGTTTAGCTATCAGTTGTTATATTTTGAAGTGTACCTTGTTTTTCAAAGAAATTTTTAGTCTGTGGCTCAGAGCGGTAGCCTGATGACTGGTGTCCTCAGCTTGCACATGCAGGGATCTCGGCCGCTCCACTTCCTTTCCAGCTTCCTCCTTGTTTCCTGGGAGTGTAGTTGGGGATGGCTCTGCGTCTTGGGACCCTGCACCTGCTTGAGAGACCAGGAGGAAGCTCCTGGCTCCTGACTTTGGAGTCGCTCTCAGTTGTTGCTGCCACTTGGCGAGTAAATCAGTGGATGTATCTTTCCCTTTATCTACTTTTCTCTGTAGGTCTGACTTACCAATAAATATAAATAAAAAACCTTCAGAAAAAAAAAAGAAAGAAGTTTTTAGCCTAGCATATTTGAACTTAGGGGTCAGCACTATTTTGGCAATATAAGAAATCAGTTTGGCCCTTAGATTTTTAAATGCATGAATTAGACATCTTTGCCTGATCCATCCTCCCTCCCTCCCTCCTTCCTTACTCCTTCCTTGTTTCCTTGCTTCCTTCCTTCCTCCCTTCCTTTCTTGCTTCATTCCCTCCTTCCTGCCTGCCTTCCTGCCTTCCTTCCTTTCCATCCTCGCCTCCCTCTGTTTCTTTCGCCCCCTTTTTCCTCCGCTTCCTCCTTCTCTTCCCCTCCTTCTCTCCCCACCTTCCTTTCAATTTGCTGTCTATCTAAGTCTTCCATATAAATAAGAAATGTCAGATATTTTTCAATGGCAGATAAAATCAAAGGGCAAATATTTAAGATTTGGAGGAAATTTTCCAAAACTTGTTATGATGCGTTCTATAATATATTAACAATTATTAGTAGAGTTGATTGTGATCTAAACTGTAAAAACTACTATTAGATTATTTTAAAATGTGGTAGGATGCCTTGAATTTTTTTTGTTGTTGTTATTGTTGTTAGTAAGAGAAAATTCATGAGCAGGAATCTTTTTTTTTTTTTCCAAAAATTATTTTAGGTTTAACTATATTTTGTTCTGGGTAAGTTATTTTAAGTGGCTTCCTGTGAGGGATTCCAGAGAGAGTCTAAAAAGCAAATTCTCTGCATTTCAGATAAATATTTTTTAAAAAAACAATATCCTAATTGCTTTAGAAAATTTTCCCTCCTGTTTCTGTCAACATACTAGAGTGAGAGTAGTTTTTCTGAGTGCTATTGAAAGAGAACACAAATGATGTACATTAGCCCTCGGTGAGTAGCCTTGTCCTCAGTCCACATTGGGTTAGGTAAGTTAATGTGGTGGCCTGCATCTGAGATAGCACCCAATGTCCTTAGCTCCTGGTATTTATACTTTGTATAATCCCCTCGTTTGGTAGCAGTGGAGTGGAGGCAGTTGAGTGATAGCTGTGTCGGTTGTGACTTCCGGTTATGCTTGTTCACTCTGCTACTTTGCTCCAAGAAGTGAGCTGCGAAGTGGTGAGCAGTGCAGTGGAGAGGCTGCGAGTAGGCCAAGTTCTCTGCCAGTCAGGCATTCAGGTAACTGGCTCTGACAACAGTTAGAATAATGAGCATCCATCTAAGTTTCTTCTAAGTTCCTGAGCTACAAACACTTTAAGATAACGGATGTGGAGCCCAGCGCAGTGGCCTAGCAGCTAAAGTGCTTGCCTTGAATGCGCCAGGATCCCATATGGGCGCCGGTTCTAATCCCAGCGGCCCCACTTCCCATCCAGCTCCCTGCTCGTGGCCTGGGAAAGCAGTGGAGGATGGCCCAAAGCTTTGGGACCCTGCACCCGTGTGGGAGATAAAAAATATGTGTTGTCCTTAAGCCACTGATTTTTTTTTCAGTTATTTTGTATAGATAATACAGTAAACAAGAAACAAAATTGTTGACATTTTTGGGTAAAGACACACTTGCTACTCTGTTAGAATAGGGGTAGGGAACTTTTGGTCTGTAGACCTCTTAAGGCCTACAACAGATGAGATGTGGCAGGTTAATTTTTGAGTTGACAATTTTGTATGACCTGCAAGTGATGCTATAAATATCTAAATGGCCATTGGCAGAAAAAAAGAAAAAAGGATTCCATGCCCCAGAGAGTGTGAATTTGAGAATTCCTGTTTTACCTTAACTTTTGGTTAAGTTGACAAAGTGGTCAAACATGCTAGAGTGGTAGCAGTTTCCTGAATTGGTTATCTGTATAAAAACTTTCAACGAAAAATTCACAGCTCTATGTAAATCTTCCCTGTTTTCTGTTAAATTTTATAGGTCTGAATATAATAAAATATTTAAATGATTTAGACTCATTTTATATGACTTATTTAAGCTTCAATTTTATGAGCAGTTTATTTAGTTCCAATTTACACTTAAGCATGGTTTTTGAAGGGTCAGAATTTTTTTGAAAAGCAGTATTTCTTCACCAGAGATCTATTTTTTGTACGATTTACTTATTTTTTACTGGAACGTTAGATTTACAGAGAGAAGGAGATCAGGGAGAAATAACTTCCATCTGCTGGTTCATTCCCCAAGTGGCTGCAGTGGCTGGAGCTGAGCCAATCTGGAGCCAGGAGCTTCTCCTGGGTCTCCAACATGGCTGCAGGGTCTCCCACTTTGGACTAAGGCAGGCTACAAGCAGGGAGCAAGAAGGGAAATGTAAGGGAAAGGAAGTGGAGCAGCCAGGATTAGAACCAGTGCCCATATGGGATCCCAGCTCATGCAAGGTGAGTAGCCACTAGGCTACTGTGCCAAGCCCTACTAGAGATAATCTTAAGAGATCTGCCCTATCGGAGTTCTCATAGCATTTTCCACTGATGCCTCATTATAATTGGTTGTATTTTGTTAAACTGAGAGCTCTGAAGGACTGAATCCCATTTCAGTGTTTGCTTTTAACATCTTGAGTACTTGTAACAGTGTCTGATATTTGGCAGTTACACTGTAGGTACTGGTTGAAAAAATTAATTTTTTTTTCTGTTTCGTTTGTACAGTGATTCATTTCTACTGTTATAAATAAGTCAGTTACTATCTATTTTCTTTAAAGATCTATTTTATTTTAATTGCAAAGTCAGATATACATAGAGGAGGAGAGACAGGAAGATCTGCCTGATGGTTCACTCCCCAAGTGACTGCAGTGGCCAGTGCTGTGCCAATCCAAAGCCGAGAGCCAGGAGTTCTTCCGGGTCTCCCACGCAGGTGCGGGATCCCAGGGCTTTGGGCCATCCTCAACTGCTTTCCTAGGCTACAAGCAGGGAGCTGGGTGGGAAGTGGAGTTGCCAGGATTAAAACCAGCATCCATATGGAATCCCTGTGCGTTCAAGGCAAGGATTTCAGCTGCTAGGCCATCACACCTGGCCCAGTTACTATATATATTTATACGTATATACATTTTTCTCCTGAAAGGATGTTAATTGTTTAGGCTTCCATAGAAAATATTTCTCGGCAAGTTTCTTTCTGAGTCCCAGACACTTCCGTGAAATTCATGCTTTCCTTTCCATAGTACAACTGCTGCGTCTGAAGAAGATGTATCAAGTCGATATCCCCGAACAGAAAGGAGTGGCTTCAGATACAGCAGGGACGGAAATGCTTCAGGTACTCTGGTGTCCAATAGCACCTTGGAGAAGAAAATTGAAGATCTTGAAAAGGTATCAATTATTTAAGATCAATGGAATTAATATATTGTTTGGATTGTTTTTTCTGTTTTATAGCAGTTGATTGGGTGATGAAATGGAATTTGCAGGGTAAGAGTACAGAGAGGGGAGAGGCGTGGGGAAGCTGTAGCGGGGATATGCAGTGTTCGTTGGTGTATCTGTAAGTACGCTCGTGGCATGCCTAATTCTGTTTCATGTATATAGTTTATAGACATGCACACACAGTGTCTGGGCATTCTCTGATTTCCTTAGAACGTTGCATCAACGGTCCTTTTGATGTTATAATTTTAAAACAAAGCCAGTTCTTACATTCATTAATTTAATGACTGTGCTTATTCTGCCAAGTGTTATTTTTAATAAAAATAATGCAAGTAGAATTTGTCTTTAGTTAGAAGACAGCAGACAGTACATACCTGTATGTATTCACTCTGTTGTTTGAACGTATGTTGTTTGTAGATTTGCCAAAGGTTCTGAGTTATTCCAGGCCTTATCTCTAAGATTTATATGAAAAATGTGTTACATTATTTTCATTTTTTTTAAAAAAGTTTAAAATCAGTAGTCTGTTTCAGTTCCCACATTTTTTACCTATTGTCATTTTACTGGCAGAGCCAGAAAGCAAGCTGAGCACCATTGTGTTTCTCTTTAGGGTTTTCCATTAAAACATCTCTTGAACTTTCCTATTTTTAATGGAATTTGTAGTTTTCTCAAAGAAGATGCTGTTCAGTTTTTAGAAGGCAATCAGCTAGAGGAGGTGAGCTTTAGTGCTTGTTGAAGACTTGTACACATAACCATGGGTTTATTCAGCTCCCATTTGCCCCGGATGTTCTTTCCCTGGTGTGGGTTCTTTCCTTCCTTCCCAAGTGTGTTAAATTCACTGGAAATCCTCATTTAGCTGAGATAGTTCACCAAAACTTGCAGGTGGATGCTATTTAAGATTTTGAACACTGAATTCTTAGTTAATGCTTTGTCATTGTGTCTACCAGGAAGTGCTAAGAGAAAGGCAAGAAAACCTAAGACTTGTGAGGCTGATGCAAGATAAAGAAGAAATGATTGGAAAACTTAAAGAAGAAATTGATTTGTTAAATAGAGTAAGTATTTTCCAAGTTTCAGCTTCAGCTCTTTTTGACAATTGAATGCAAATATATAAATATAAAGAAATTATTTGATTGTATTATTCTGTTTGATAATGAGATCATGAGAATCCCTCATTCCATAAAACTCATTTCCTCCAGGGCAGTGGTCAGTTTTGTTCAGTTTTATTGTTGGAGGGATGAACTGGTGAATGACTTTATTCTGTGTTTTAGTCGTCTGTAGATGACAGGGGGATTAGTGGCCACTGTTGTTTAAGGGCACCACAGTCTGTGGAGGGGCATCAGTAAAGAACTGAAAGGGGCAGTTTGTTATTATAGGGAATTTCAGATGTCTCCAGTTATACATAATGCATCCCCAGTTCTAGCCTTATCCAACACTTTATATGACTGGTTTTTTTTCTTTTTAAAGATTTATTTATTTATTGGAAAGTCAGATATACAGAGAGGAGGAGAGACAGAGAGGAAGATCTTCCATCCGATGATTCACTCCCCAAATGAGCGCAACAGCTGATGCTATGCCGATCCGAAGCCAGGATCCAGGAACTTCTTCCGGGTATCCCACGTGGGTGCAGGGTCCCAAAGCTATGGGCCATCCTCGAGTGCTTTCCCAGGCCACTGGCAGGGAGCTGGATGGGAAGTGGAGCTGCTGGGATTAGAACTGGTGCCCATATGGGATCCTGGCACGTTCAAGGCCAGGACTTTAGCTGCTAGGCCACGCTGCCGGGCCCAGTATGACTGTTTTTCGTAGTTTTATCTTTAGCCCTCAAATTAGCTGACTAATAATATTACTGTGAGGTCATACTTAGGGAGTAATTATGGGAAGAGATTCTGTAATTCTGCTTTTTTAGAGAACTTTTATATATAAGAAGGTGGAAGAAATCATTTTACTTCAGGGAGAACTGGCATAGGATTGTGGTGCCGCAGGTTAAGCTGATGCTTGGGATCCCTCGTCGTATTTTGGAGTACCTGGGATGAAGTCCCATGTCCACTTCTGATCTAGCTGTGTGTCAATATTTCTGGGAGGCAGCAGGTGGAGGCCCAGGTACTGGGCCCTGGTACCCATGTGGTAAACCCTCATGGAGTTCCCAGCACCTACCCTTGATCTGCATAGTCCTAGCTGTTGTGGGCATCTGGAGTGAACCAGCGGAAGGAAGATTTCACTCTCTCTTTCGCTCACAATAAAAAGGGAAAATGGAATTTAAAAATATGTGGGGCAGGTGTTTCAAATGCCTGCATCTCATAGCAGTGCCTGGGCTTGCATCCTGGCCCTGCTCCTATTCCAGCGACCTTAGGGGTGCCGGATCTCAGTCAGAGTTGGAACTCCTGGTTCCTGGCATTGTCTTGGCCCACCCCCCTCTGCTTGGGGTAAGCTAGCAGTTGGGAGCTTTGTCTCCTACGTCGCTGCCTGCCTTCCTCTCAAATAAACTAAACTGGAATTTGTAAAATAAATAAATAGGTTTTTTTAGGAGATAAATGTATTTTGGCACAAAAACATATATTATGAAAAGTCTCTGCATGGATTTCAAATTTTTATTTTTGCCCAAAATAAATTTACCTTTCAATTCTACTTTTCCACAGAATTTTTGAGGTCCCTTTTGTATAATAAAGTGGGTGGTAACAGTGTTTGATTTATTTGATACCTCTACACTTTTGTTGTACTGTTCTTAATCCTGTTCTAACACAGTTTTGCTCTGTGGATGCTAGAGTTTAAGAAATCGTGTAAATGTAATCAATTTCTTTACTATTTAGTAACAGAGACAGAAGCAACTTTCCCATCTGTTGGTTTGTTTGCCCAAATGGTTTTAACAACTGAAGCAATGCTAGGACTGAGGAGCCTAGAATCCCCTCCAGGTCTCCCAGGTGAGCAGCTGGGACCAGGCCTAGGGACCTGGGCCGTCTGCTGCTGCTCTCCCAGTGCGTTAGCGGGGAGCTGGGACCAGGCCTAGGGACCTGGGCCGTCTGCTGCTGCTCTCCCAGTGCGTCAGCGGGGAGCTGGGTCTGAAGCCAACCACCCAGGACTGCATGTGTGCCTTAGTATGAGATACCAGCGTCCCCACAAATGCTGGCTTTAACAGGCTGGGTCACAACACCAGCTCCCATGCAAATATTTTGGGTGTTCATTTTGTCTCCCCAGCATTATTTCATTGGTGGATAAATACAATTTTAGTGTTTTGGGTTTTTTTTTTCCTTAAGTTCTACTTATTTTTATTGATTTGGAAAGGCAGATTTTACAGAGAGAAAGGTTTTGATCCAGTTCACTCCCCAATGCCCGCAACAGGCATTGCTGAGCCAATTAGGAGCCAGGAGCTTCTGCATCTCCCACGTGGGTGCTGGATCCCAAGGCTTTGGGCCGTCCGCTACTGCTTTCCCAGGTCTTCTGGAGGGAGATAGTTGGGAAGTGAAGCAACTGGGACATACAGGGTACTGATGCTTGTAAGGTGGGGAATTACCCACTGAGTCGTCATGCTGGGTCCCAGGCTCATATATTTTAAAGAGTAAATGCCTAATTTAGTGCCTTAGGTTACTTACAAGTGTTAGAAATCAGACGGTCACAGATTAAAAACCCTGACTTCAGATGTTCCTTGAAAAACTGAAAGGTCTGGCAAGAACTGGCCTGCATAATTTTGCTAGTCCCAAAAATCTAGTAATAGATGCTCCTTAGATATTTAAAGTTACTTTTGAAACTTGCGCACATTTAGGAATTGATTGTATGACTTATTATGGCTGTGTATTTGTAAGGGATGTTTTAATCTCTTTTAGAATGTTGTGAAGTGTTTTTGAAGTATTTCTTTCCTGTTTCCTCCTTTAAGGATCTGGATGACATAGAAGATGAAAATGAACAATTAAAGCAGGAAAATAAAACTCTTTTGAAAGTTGTTGGGCAGCTGACAAGGTAGAAGATGCAAGGTTCAATGTGGAAAATATTTTAAAACTACTGATTGAATGTTAATTCCAATGCTAGGACTGTATTCCTGTGCTGCAATACATTAAGATACTAAATATGTATATTTATTTCTAAAAATATTGATGGATGTTTATTTTTAGGATACTTCTTTTTCCTTACTAGTTTCAGAAAAACTATCAGCCTTTTATTTCGCAGGTAGCATCTTTCAGTTATCAAAGTGATAGGCAATGCCTCTTTTGGTTTTATGTGGTATTGAAATAAGCCATGGCTGAAAGTCACAACCATCTGAGTTATTTTGTCTATGATAGTGCATTTTCTCCTAAAGGATATATACATAGTCTTTGTTTACATGAATTTAAATACTTTTGGGGAATTACCTACAAATGCCTTATTACTAACGTGTGCGGCCTTGTACTTGTTGATGACTTACAGAGGTATTTAGTCTGCTGTCATTTGTTCTTTCCACTTATGCTAAATGATCTGCAGTAATAGAGTTAGACTATTTTGTATAATGTAATCTGTTAAAATGGAAAGCTGTTGTAAAGTCAGTTGATAGCATGTTCTAGTTGGCTAAATATAAATCCAAGAAAATACTTGAATTGTGCTATATATAGAGTAAGTGAAAATTTACTATTTTGTGTTGAGTATTGGAAAAGATTTTAAATCATTTTAGCTTCTGAAAAAGTACAATTGTTATTGTAGTGTAAAATTTCTTATGTAGGTACTAGTTTTTTATTGTTTCAAGGTTTATTAGTGAATATGGCATATTTAAGACGTCATTTATTCTCTGGCCTTGAAAATATGTACAATTTCATTGTATAAGAATAAAATCCATATATCATCATATGCATTACAGTCAAAACCAAAATATTTATGTGTACTTTAAGCGTTTATACATATATTAACAAAACTGTGGATAAGCAGACATGATATTAAAATACTTGCTCTGACTTCTAAGTCAAAGGATAACACTGAGGCAAGTTTTCCCATGTCAGAATGTTCCCCACCGCTTATACAAATTGTAAGACATTTCCTTTCTAATGTTGAAATTCCTGAAACAGTTGTTTTGGAAGACCTATACAAGTTTTCTTTTATTAAATGCTACTAGAATTTAGGTCGTTTCATAATTATTTTTTGACATTGATTAAGAGCTTCTCCCCTGCCGCAGTAAAAGGTGAGTTGTCTGTGAGTCTCAAACAGCAGCACTGGTATCGTTTTAGGTCATGGCAGCTTGAACATAATAAAACGTAACAAAATCCATCTTGAGCACCCTACTATTTCTTTTACTTGCCAATCTCCTTTATGTACTCACTTTTAGGGGAAGTAGGGAAAATGAGACAAATTGAGAAGAAATGCAAAGGAGGTTAGAAGCATCCCATGTTAGTTGTAAAGCTATACATTCGTCACTAATGATGGCCACCTCCTTTCACCACATCACAAGTTTCAAGCTTGGCTGATGATCAGAATCACATGAAGAGCTTAAGAAAGAATTCTCTAACAATAGCTCCTGGGTAGTTGTAGATCGAGACACCAAACTCTATCATTCTTAAAACTCGTGATACGATTAATTCTAATCAAAACTTAGTTTCAGAAGCAGGGGCTGTTGTGTATTCATTCATTCTTGTATATCCAAATGAACACCATGAAATTGACATTATTTCAGCTACTAGCACTTTCTTCCTTTTAGTTTATTTAGTAATTAACCTGGTCTTTTAAGTAGATATATGTCCTGTATTGTTCAGGGGGGCTCTTCAAAAAGTTCATTAAAAATGTGTATTATGAATAATAATATACATGAATTCCCAAAAAAGTTAGTGGAAAGTGCATATTACAAAAATAGTAACTATGAATTAAAAAGTCTGCACCAAAATAAACTTAACTTTTAATTCCATTTTTACATGAACTTTGTCAAGTATCCTTTTGTACTGTACTCACAAGAATGTTCAGTGTTAGAGTACTGCCTTTGGTATTACTGCAGAATTACTTCCTTGTGGGAGACTTTTACCCGGGAGGGCAACAGCCATGCCTGCCCACATGCCAGAGTGCTCACTTTGGTTGTAAGGTACTCATTTCCCTTGAGCTACCCGTAGGTATGTATCCGTGGTGTCCAGTTCCTCACCAGCACTTTTTAAAGTGTGTTCATTTGAAAATGAGAATGCTCCCGGATCTGCTGGTCAGTGTCCAAATTCGCACAAGGAACACGGGGAAGCCGGAATTCCAGATGCTTGTCTACCACGTGGGTAGCAGGACTCTGTCTCTGCTGCCTCCCCAGAGTTGCAGTAGCAGGAAGCTGGAATGGGGGTCAGGGCAGGTGTGCAGAGTGAAACACTGGCATCCCAACCACTGCCAGGCCAAACACCTGCCCACTCGTTTCCACTTGATTGAAACTGAAAATGCTGTCGGTATCCATCCTTAAAATGTGTTAGGGTATTCATTTTTCAGTGAAAGGGATACTTTAAGTTTTCCATTTAATTAATACTTCAATAAAGGAGCATTTGTTTCCTCTTTGAAAATCATAGTAATTTTTCATGCTTTTTAAGACTGAGTTGCTTTTAACATTTTTCCTTCTCTTCGGTTTAAGGAGAACATTCGCAGCCACAGTTTTAGGTTTTTTAGCACGGGAATATCAGGTGCAAATACAGTAGGCTGCAGTTTAGGGAAACCATTTCACATGGAGTACTTTCCCTTCTTGCTTAAAATGTGTATTTGTTTTGCATGCCTATTTTTCTCCCTAACTATTGAAAAATAAAGTAGGATATGCTATAATTTGTTTTTTTTTAAATTTGTAGAAAGCATTGATATTTTTAAAAGATAACTTAGATACATGTTCACTATCCTAGAAAACTTGGACAATAAAGTACAATTTTTGTGAAATTACTAGTTCTATGTATAAATATTCCCATGTATCCTGGGAATTGCTGGTTTAATAAAACACACTCAGAGTTCACATATACACGTGAGATAGCTTTGAGAACATTACATTTGTCATTTTCAAAAGGAACATGACATTTCCTTATTTCTGATAGGAGCTCAAAATTTCTGTGGCCATTTTTATTTCCTTTTTTTTTTTTTTGTAAAAGTGTTGGTAATTTGATTGCAATAAATACCTTTAGTCAGGAAAGGAAGGGCTTTTAGACATGTATTCCTAAATAATGTAAGGGATTTATATGATAGTATTATTAAACTTGTTTAATAGTTTAAAGGTATTTTAAAAATTAAATTTGGGGGCAGATATGTGAAGCTATCCTTTTCTTAATAATTTTAAATTGTAGTAGAAGTGATACATTGTTCAGATGAGAAACCCACCTCAGTTATATGTGACTTACGTTTTCTGGATTAATCTGGACTTTTGAAAGGTGAAGTCAGAATGTCAAATTTTTAGATCCCATCATAACTTTGTTGAAGACAGTGTAGAAACATCCCTTTTTTTAAACACCTTAAGAAAAAATAACAAAGGTCATGGATCTGCCCACCGGTCTTATCCTGGACAGCATTCATGGGTATTGTCTTGGCTTTTTTTTTTTCTTTTGGAATGGTTTTTTATAATTGTTTCTGAGTTTGACTAATAAGTTACAACAGTATTGCCACTTACTTAGTCTTCCAGTATGAAACTCAACACAAGTCTTGAGGAAAAATGTTCAGTGAAGAGGAACTAGCAATTAGGATTCAGAAATTTACTAAACATTTTCGTATTGTGTCTGAACCACTTCTAATTTGTAACAGGAGCTTGAGATCTTTTACCATGGAAGGAACTATGCTCTCATACCTAAAGGACACTGTGTTGTTGTAGTTCATCTTGAGGTCAACAGTATGATATTTTCTTATGTTCCATTAAATTGGGATTCAAATACTTGTGAGTGATAAAGTCTGAATACCAGAGAAAGATACCCTCCCTTCCATGCTGTTGATTTTTCTCCTTTATTCTGGTGAGTGGGAGCGAGCAAGGGAGGGGAGGAAATCTCTTTGTATTCTTAAGATTGTGTATATGAAATACATGGAGTTTATTCCTCTTATAAGCAAAATAAATAAATAAAAAGCACTGGAACCATTCCAGAAGAGGAACTGAACCCCTGTATGTCAAATCTGTAACCTCAGCCTTCCCCCAAAATGATCATGTGTGAGAGGAATATAGATACGTAGGTTGTGTCAAGTTGCATATCTACTTCAGCAGGTGTTTATCAGTCCACTGGATATACTATTTTTATTGATACTGTGGAAATTTTAAGTCAGTGGATACAGTCCACTCTTCAGTACAGTCAGTGTAGTGTCATCAGCAGCACTAAGTGCAGTCTTAGCTGTCTAAACCGGATCGTTCAGTCAAAAGTACATTTTGTGTTACTAACCCCACTACTTACTGCCTTTCACATCTAGTTAATAGGTAGTTTAATTTATTGCAACATAGTTTAATGGTGGAGTGAGAGAACTGACATATATTGGGAAATAGCTTACCATGTTCTTAGATAATTGCATGTTAGGAAAAGAACTCTTGTAAGTAATTTATAGCAATTAACAAAGTGGAAGAATTCAGTGTATGTCAAATACACTGAACAGTAGTTGATGTTATTCAGATGTGGTTTCAGAGCAGATATCCATATACATTATTGATTAGTGATTTGTTTTGAGGTTATTTAAAGCTGATCTCCAGCTCCTGAGTCGTCAGTCACAGTAACAGAATGTTAGTGATGGCCACCTGATGGACATTGAGTAAGTGTCTGTGTTCTGTTTTCTCCATGCCTAATAGATGTGTTTCTTTTTTGGTGAACTTGTTTCTTGAAACATTTGATTAAGTTTATTCAGGTTTTTTGTTGTGTAGGCATATATATTTCTAATTTGAGTAGCAGATGGCTGCTACTGTTAGCAAAGACCCTTTAAAGCTATAGCTTACTATTTCATTGAAAACAACCAACCAATTCAGGTCGTCCAAATATTTTTAGGAGAACATGTGGATCATATATTGAACATGCTAGTCCTGTAGACAGCTTTGATCCTTCCCATTGCATGAATTTTTATTGTGGAAAAGACAACATAGATTCACTTTTAATATGCTTTGCATGTAAAAAAGTTAAAAAGATTCATTTAAAAAGTAAATTTTCATTTATTTTTCTACAGTTAACTATATGTCTCCCTGTTATAATGTTAGTGAAATCCTGACCATGAATTTTACTTTTAAAAACTAAAGGATAATATCATTATATTTATCTAACCAGCCATGTGCCTGTTATTGAAACAGTATGCAGTAATTTAAAGATCTCTATTTAGTCTATTGTTTTGGAAGAAGACACTGTTAAGATCTGAATACATTCCTTATGAGGCTCCTTAAATAAGTGAGGAAGTCCACATATGTTCAGACTGAGAAGTTTATCTGTTTTTTAGAACTACTTGAATAATTTCTTAATTCAAAATTGATATGGTTTTAAGCTGAATCTAGTGATGTGCTAAGAATTTCAGGTCCTTCATAGTTGGGCAGTGAGAACGCATTTTCTGGGAATGTATCGATCCAGTATTTGCTTTTAGTAAATGGTTTACATAACCTTTGTCTGTGTCATTCTTCATACACCTGTACAAGTAAAGAGGCGAGGCGTGCTTTACTCCCGCACCTCTCACAGCCTCCTCAGTGACGCCGTACATGTCCAACAGGGAACCAGGTGGCCTTAGTCAGTGTTTAGATAATGCCTCAAGTCCTTGAGTCAGAATGTTTTCCACCAGCAAGACTATTAATGTTTTTTGTGAATTCTTATCATCTTAATTGAAACTGGACCCCTTTATCTTAGACTTCATCAAATCTTCATTTCTTTTCTTGATCCGGTATGTCTATGCATGCATGCACGCACCTGTCTACCACCAGCTACAAACT
Source organism: Ochotona curzoniae (assembly GCF_017591425.1). Classification (NCBI taxonomy): domain Eukaryota; kingdom Metazoa; phylum Chordata; class Mammalia; order Lagomorpha; family Ochotonidae; genus Ochotona; species Ochotona curzoniae. The sequence continues at coordinate 21,336,704 of NW_024464920.1, forward strand.
ACCACATCCTTGCTTAATCTCATTCCTGCAGTTTATCTTATCCTTCTTCATAAGAAATTACATTTGATTTCTGATCAACCCTTGCAAAGAATTATTTATTGTTTACCTTCATATTAAGTTATAGGATTGATTAAAATGTCCTTTACAACCATTTCATTTTATATGGATGCTTAACCAGATAGTGATTTTGAAAGTCTGGAAAGAAAAACTTCCTTCTTAATTCTGGGGCAGATGCAAAGTTTTACTCTAGCTTTTCAAAAACTTTTATCACTGAATCAAAATACGTTTAAATGAAGGAGAAGCCCTCCTTTGACATTTAGGTGAGTAACATGGGAAACAAGAAACAGATAAACTTTTTTTTTATACATGTGAGAAAAAAAAAAGTTTTGCTGTTGTATGTATTTCTCACCTTGAAAGTGGACTGAATTAATCACTGTGTGGTCTTATCCATTATATGCAGTTGCTGTCTCTGTTAAGATACACTGGGGGTGTAAAATGCACGCTTTGCATTACCGACCTCTATCCAAAGAAAAGCTCGCATTCCTTTAAACTGTGCACATTTTACTGTGGTTAACCAAAGGTAGGTGATGTCATCAGTGGACATTGTAGCATGACAGAAGCAGATTTCTGAGAACAAATAATTGAATGGAATTTAGTTTCTTTTATTGTTGTTATAGTACCAAGTCTATAAGTAAAAATGTCAAAGGTATACAAAATCTACATTTGTATAATCTGAAAATCACTTTGTCAAAATACATTTATTTTTTAGTACAAGTATTAAGGCTAATTAGAAAATACTAGCCTTTACTAGCAGATTGAAAACCTTTAAGCATGGATGGCTCAGGACAACATTACTACCTGAAAATAAGATTCCAGCTATGTTCACATTCATTATCTTTGTTATTTAAATCAGAATATTGATGGAAATTTTAGTGGGAGTAGTAAATGATGATCCTAGGAAGTCTAAACTTAACTCTTGTCTCTTGTAACCCTTTTAAGATTAGTACACCTTAGCTTTATCTTAGCATAACAATTCAGTTAGGCAACAATTTGAACATGACTTTAATCCTAATTTAATGTAAGCTAAAAACATTTACTTGTTAGTAACTTAGTAACAAGATGTGCTAGGTAGCATGTTAGCTACTTTATGCGTTATCTTATTTGTAAAATATATATATATATGTATGCAGTGTATTGATTAAGAAAGTATTTTGCACAGTGTACGAAGTTTGCGAAACTTTGTATTTTTTAGTCAATAGCATATTTTTGTGACACAATCTTTGTTCTACTAAATGTTTTGCTAGCAGTTCTAAAAAGTATGTTCCCCACACTAGTACCATTGGTTTTGTTTGAGAACTATTTCGAAACAAAACTCTTTGCCCCCCACCCCCGCAAAACCTGAATAAGAAACTCTGGGGGTAACACCCGGTAATCTTTGCTCTAGCCCTTTAGATAATTTTGATGTGGGTCAAGCTTCCAAAGTAGTACATTATGGTTTTGTTGTTGTTGTTGTTGTTGTTAGTATTTTTATTTTAAAGCAAAGATCTTGATCTTTCATTTTGTACATTGTGTTTAAAAAAAAAAAAAAAGGAAAGGAAAAAAAAGAGCCTGGTGTTTTCTTTGTTGCTTACCCTGCAAAAGATCGTATCAGGAAAAGCCTCAGTGTGGGCACTGGCAGCTTGACATAACCCCATTAGTTTAGTATTATCTCTGGATCTCAAATGCATTCTCAAGTCCAAGAGACTGTGGAATGAAATCTTTGTTCTGTGTTAAGGTTTTGTCTCTGATATTGCCTGAAGGTTTTTGGTAATAGTAATGCATTTTTGTCCAATTTTAAAACTTGTTTGAAGCAAATAAATGTATATTTCATCCAAGTCGCTGTTTTGTGTTTGTTTTTTGTTTTTCAGCATTTACCAACCCAGGGCTGGTGTAATCTGAGGAGTCTGAAGCTTCAAAATTACTTATTGAGCTTAGAAATCAGTAGCACTTTCTAGCTAGTTTATTACAATATTGTGTTCCCTTGATTAAAAATGGAAATTGTATTATTGATTCAGGCCATTCATTTATCAGATGATGTTTTAATTAGATAAGCTATTTTGTGTTTTTGCACTTGAACAGCTTTAAGAACAGTTTTAGATTTACAAAATTATTGTGAAAGATATTATGTGAAGTTCGTATAGGCCCTCAACATCACATTTCTTCAACACTGATATGATGTTATTATTACTTATTGACATTCGTACATGATTCAAGTGTGCTGTTTTTCTCAGAACTTCTATTGCTGTTACAGGATCCAATCCAGGTAACTGTGTGTGTGTGTGTGTGTGTAAAGATTCATTTGTTTTGGTTGGAAAGACAGATTTACACAGAGAGACAGAAATATTTTCCATCTGCTGGTTCAGCTTCCAAAGCCAGGACCTTCTGGGTCTCCCAGATGGGTACAGGGTCCCAAGCATTTGAATCATCCTCCACTCCATTGTTTTCCCAGGGCACAGGCAGGGAGATGGGTTGGAAGTGGAGCAGCCAGGACAAAAACCAGTGCCCATATGGAATGCTGATTCTAGAGGCAGAGGATTAGCCTGCTATGGCACCCCACTGCCCCTAATATTAAAGACTTTAAAAAATAACAACTACTACAATTTACCAAACAAAAATAATCCTAATTCCTCAATTACACCTGTTTGCTTTTGGATTCTCTGAGAAGCAAACATGCAGAAGACTTCTTAGGAAACACTTGTGAAGAAAAGAGGAGGGAGGGCTAGAGGAGTCTGAGAGTGCCGTGTGAGTTTAGGCCTCTGTGGCGAAGGAGGGAGGAAACATGAGAGGAGGCAGGTAGTCAGTCCACACTGAAGTTCTTAGAAGAGAGTGGCAAGGTTGTTGGAAAGCCCTCTAACCAACTGTGCTTGCTCTGTGTACCCTCATATTTTTGCAGGAGCAGACTTGTCAGTGTATTTCTGCTTTGCTCATATTGGCACAGAAATGCCAGTAGAAGTACTGTCTCCACTGAAAACCACAGCAGGCTTGGATCGCAGCAACTGGAACTGCCAGTCAACAGATCCACCCGGACTTGTCCATTTGAGAGGCCTGTTTTCGTGGCTGTCACTTTATCTAATACTTTGTGTTCAAATTTCTTGTTGAATTCCAAGAAGAAAGATCTTTTAGTCAAGTAAGGATCCAGATAAGAATGCAACTAGTTAGATGACTTCAGTCCTTTTTTTTTAAAGATTTATTTTTATTTATTTTTATTGGAGGAGAGATAGAGAGGCAGATCTTCTGTCTGCTGATTCACCCTCTGTTCACTGCTTGGGCGGGACAGAGAAGATAGCAATGCTGAGATGTTTTGTATTTCTGATTTGTGTGGTTCTAGGAGAGGTGAGACCCAGAAGTAATGGATTGTGGGCAGAGAAGCCAGGGAAAGGTGAATGCCTGCAGCTTTGGGAGTGTGTCCAGGTTATTTGCTGTGTGTCTCTTAGGATAACTTATGTTGCTGGGGAAGCTGGGACATAGGTCTTCAATTTAATGGATGGACTTCAGGGTAATGACCATTTGTTCCTCTCGGGGCTTTGATTGATTGGATTGCCATATGGATGTGTGGTTTACTATTTCTAGTGGGCCCTGTTATCACCAAGCTTGGTTAATAAGGACTCTTCAGTAAACCTTACACATGTCTGGCGTGATCTTGCTCGCACCCCACAACAGCTACCACACCAGGCCCATCTTTAATCCTTTTTAATCTGTAAGTTAATTTCCTTTATCATTTTTAAACTATTTTTCAAATTGAAGGTAGAGTCTGTAGAATTTTTCACATTCTGGATACAACTGATAGAAGGTTCATGATATTCTTTAACATGCTCCTTTATCATGGCAGCACATTGGAACCTGCAGAGGATACCTGGTACTGTAACAGGGGACAGAGGACAGAACAAATCAATCAACTACCCCAGCCAAGAGTTGGCAGTCAATACCTGGACAGAGACTCTAAGGTGGACTGTGTCAGCCTGCCGAGTCTGCAGAGATTTAATCATGATTGGAGTGACAAGATGGGCAGCAATACAGAACTATTGAACTATCAAAATCACTTGAGCGGGACCCTCGGAGTATGCCCCACATTGGAGACCCTGGGATGGATGGGAGGCTGGGTGTGGCTTCTCCCCTTATCTCTCCCCCACCCCCTCCCCCATACGGGAAAGAGAAAAGAAAATGTGACAACAGTGGTCTCACCCACTTTGCTCTAGCCCTTGACCCTTCATACCCTAATCAAATATGTACAAATTGTCAGAAATAAAATTTATACAATTAAAAAAAGTTTTAAAAAATGCTCCTTCATCACCGTCTTCTGTAAGGTCTTAGATTAGAAGTGTTACTTGATTCTCTGTATGGTCCAAGTCAAGTGTTACTTGACTTCTCTGTCGAGTCCCAGTGGAAGGCACCCATGCCTGGCTGCTTCGTGACGGGTAGGTTCAGATGCTGTTATTCTGATGCTCTGCATCATTTCATATTGCGGAAAGATCATTTTCAAAATTCGTTAGAAATTTTTCTTCATTTGCTGTTTTGTGTTTTTAAAGTACAAAGAAGATGATGCTGATTATTTTATTTGCCGATTTTATGATTATGAGCCAACGCCTTAGCAACCTCGAGAGGTAAGTCAGAAGTTTTATAGATTTATGTGCTTTAATCCGTGGCAGGCATCCGTTTTAACATCCACACTGTCCTGTCTGCTGAGAGCTCCTCCAGATTGGCTCCTGAAGGACACTGGAATGAAAGACTTCTCGTCTCAAAAGAACATACAGAATGTGTGTAAGCTCCTTAAAGGGATCGGGAAGACTACTCTGGGGTCTGTCATCAGATGTGCTTTGGAGGCCCTGGGTGGAAGGCCTGCCACCGGTCCTGTTCACAAATGTATGCAACGTATGATGAGCCTTGGGGTTAGACCCCAAGTCTTGGCTCCTCCGTACCAGCACCACCTGATCCCTTTTGAGCTTGCTGTCCTTCCTGCATATCTTGGTTGTCCTTTGTAACTTGGACAGGCTGCTCTTCAGCAAGGTCAAAATAGTATCTAACTTCTAACTTAGGGTTATTGTGAAGAATAAATGAAACTAAATTGTGTGATAATATGTGCTTACAGATGTGGCTTGTAGCAGCGCGGAAGTTGACTATAATGGCTATCTCCTGAAATTAAGAAAGAAAAATGGTTTCTCTAAAGCTTCTGGGTTAGTATTAAAACTGCTGAGGTCTTACATTTCTTCTTTGCTAGGAAGACTTAGTCCTTAGACACTGAAGGGAAGTACATCATTATCCATCCTAAAACTGCAGTGTCTGTTGACACAGATGGAATGTGATCCACAGCCCTGGTAAATCATGGCTGTCCAGGACACGCTGAGTCCTGAGTAACGGCAAATGTCAAGCTCCAACTTTCCCCAGCTAGATTTGTCTTCATCTTCAATCTCCAAGCTTAGTCTGGACCTTTTTTCCAAGAAGAAGTTTCTCTGACTGGACTCCTGAACAAATACATTGCAAGACAGACTCATTAACTAAGCTGATATGGAAGCTAAACAAACAGGATGAATCAGCCGGAATTCATGTGGATTGGCAACAAGCCAGTTTTCCTTCTCTTCTCTCTTTTTTTTTTTTTTTTTTTGAGTGAACTTAGTTGCTAGTGAGCAGCCTGACTGTCCTGATAGCAAAGAACATATGGCATCTCGAAGCTGGAGAGAGTTTGTCTGTTGGCTTGCTCTTGTAGAACCAGAAGTGGGTTCTGTTCATTTGGGTATACAATGGAAGGCAGCCAAACAAGATGACAATTGCAAGAACTGCTCTACTGAATCATTTTTCTGTCCGGGTTGTACTTGTATGGGGTCAACAATAAAATGATTTATCCTGGACTGCCATGGTGGCATCATGTGCTAAGCTGCTGCCTGCCGTGCTGTCATCTTGTTTAGGCACTGGTTCAAGCCCTGACTGTTCCATTTCTATTCCAGCTCCCTATTAAGGTGTCTGAAAAAGCAGTGTAAGATTGCCCAGGTCCTTGGAGCCCTGCACCTACTAGGGAGACCTGGTAAATGCTCCTGGTTCCTAGCTACCTTCTGCCCTAGCTCTGGTTATATGGCCCTTTGGGGAGTTAACCAATGGATGGAATATTTTTCTCTCTCTCATTCTACCTTTCAAATAAAATCTTAAAAAGAAATGTTTTGCCTGTTGAACTGCACGAATTTTTGATAATTATTTTTGAACTAAAAAATTATGTGAACATTTTGTTAGTCCAGTTATGGGTAGTGATTTGTAATTACCTAAATAGGCTAGTTTCTTTATTTTGTATTTTCTCCTCATTGCATCTTATGTCTGTCCTTTCAGCTCTTACTTACACGTCTAATATGTTCTGGCATAATATGTTCAGCTAATAAACATGAGTGGCTTGTAATTATATGAAATTTATGGAATATAATGGATAAATTCTTAATCTCTATATTAAAAGTTCAGAAAGAGTAAAGTCAGAAAACGTGTAAGAATTTTAAAAATAAAAATGTTTAGGATTTCAGTGTAAGTTAATGCACATCTCCAAAAGTAATAGATTTGTGAAAGTTATTTCTTTATTTGAAGAAGAGAGGTCGTTCATCTGCCGGTTCACTGCTGAAATGCCTGTAGAGGCCCAGGCTGGCGGCAGGAGTCAGATGCTTCACCCACATCTCCCTCGTGGGTAGCAGAGGCCCAAATACTCGGAGCATCTTTTACCAGGCTATGAACAATTGATCATCCACTGTTGACTGGATAAAGAATACATTGACACAGTGGAATATTCCTCAGCCATGAAAAAAGATGACATCTTGTCATTTACAACATAGAGGGAACATAGTCACTATCCTTTTTTTTTTTAAGTTTTATATTTTTATTAAAGTCAGTTATACAGAGAGGAGGAGAGACAGAGAGGAAGATTTTTCATCCATTGATTCACTCCCCAAGCAGCTGTAACAGCTAGAGCTGTGCCAATCTGGAACAAGGAGCCCGGAGCCTCCTCCGAGTGACACAGGACCCCACGGTCCCACTTGTGGCATCTATAATAGGTGGCCTCACAGAAACTACAGCTGGGAAGGGAGGGTTGGTAAATTTGCAAGTGCTGTGTACAGTAGGATGAAGATAATATTATTTTATGGTATATTTCTCTGTTAACAACTAGAAATCAAATGTATGCTCTTACTAAATAGAAGTGATTACTGCTTGAGAGGCTAAATATGTCCTGACTGGACATTGTACAATCTTTACCTGTAGTGAAGTACCATCTAGTACTTCATAAATAGATATGATTGTTTTATATATATGTGTGTGTGTTAAATTTCTAAATAAGAAGAAATAAACAAGACGCAAAGGAAATATGCAGATAAATATTGAATAAAATTGTATTACAAAATGTGAACAGGAAACCTTGATTCTATACTTAATCTACTCTTAAGTTTTGTGACTTAAATTTTTAAGCAATATTTTCATTTTATTTGGCAGAAACGGAGAAGGATCTTTTATGTGCTAGTTCGCTCTCCAGGTGCCTGCGAGAGCCAGGGCTGGGCCAGGTGGAAGCCTAGAGCACAGAACTCAACCCAGGTCCGTGATGTGGGCGCCAGGGGCCGGAGTGCTTGACCCAGCACCGGGTGTCCTGCAGCGTAGCGTTAGCGGGAAGCTGGGTCAGATATGGTGGTTACAGGTGCCCCACATGCCCCAAATGCCCACCCTGAGATGTAACTTTTCAAAATTGTTTACAGGCCCATGATTGTTTCTTTGCAGAAACACAGGTTATCTAATTAACACTGAATATCTGAGCTCATCACTATATCCAACTCAGACCGAGCCGTATTATGTTGTGGAGTCTAAGAACCTGCCCTTTTAACCTGTTGGTGATTCTTTGCACCTAAAAAGGCAGGACATTCAAGATATTGTTAAGCAGACTGCTTCTTCAATAAATATTAAGGCATAGACTTGTGAGCAAGTACAGAGCAAAGAAAAGAGTAGTTCCCCTAGCTCAGCAAGACTTCTTGAAGATCTGGCATTTGGGCCCGGCACAGTAGCCTAGTGGCTGAAGTCCTCACCTTGCATGTACTGCGATCCTATATGGTGTCAGTTCATGTCCCTGTTACTCCACTTCCCATCCAGCTCCCTGCTTGTGGCCTGAGAAAGCAGTCAAGGATGTCCCAAAGCCTTGGGACCCTGCAACTGCATGGGAGACTCGGAAGAAGCTGCAGGCTCCTGGCTTCAGATTGGTGCAGCTGCAGCTGCTGCGGCCTCTTGGGGAGTGGATCATTGGACAGAAGATCTTCCTCTCTGCCTCTTCTCCTCTGTATATCTGAATTTCCAATAAAAATAAATAAATCTTTTTAAAAAAGATCTGGCATTTGTATTGATTAAGAAAGAGAATAGGTTTTTTAAAAGCAGCAGTATCTACCAGGCGGTAAATGCAGAATTGTTAATATTGTTTCCACATGCTAAGCGCAATCCATGGGCTTCTTTCTCATCTATAAGTTCTGTTCTGTGTATTTTCAATAAATTTCAATCAATCTTCTCCATCAATTTATAAACTTCTTGGGGTGACTAGACTAGTTTTATTGAAAGATACTTCTGATTTATAAGATTTTATCTTTGTATGCAAGTTCCCACATGTGTGTTTTTCTTTATTTCCCTTTTGTTGGTTTACACACTTTCTTCATTTTGTGATTCTAGCTATTTTTTTAAAAAAAACCATGAAAATAATTATTGAAAACTCAGATTGGAACGTCACAGTTATAAACAGACTTACTGCATGATTGAAGAAGATTCATTTTGTAAAAATCAATGAAGTTAACTCTCTGAGTCATAACTAATGTTTTTCAGGCTTGTAGAATGTTCCAGACAGTATGCCCTGCCTTCTACAGCTTTTCTTGTTGGATTTGCTGCTTATCCCACGGGAGTAGAAGCAATCGGATTCATCATAGTAAATGAAGGAAACTTACACTGAGAGTCCACGTTGAAGAGAACTGTTGTCCCCGGCCTGTCTCGTTAGCAGAGCCGTGGCCTCCTGAAGCTGCCTCAGCTGGCTCAGCAGAGACTTTCACCTTTGATCCTGCCACTAACCTACTCTGAAACTTAGGCAAACCAATCAGTCTGTCAGTGTAAGAGGGAAAAGGCCTGTGTGATTACAGATTCATGAGCCAAGGGGATGTCGATAAAAGAAAATGAAGGAATTGATTCGTTGTGAACACAATAGTGTACATACTAAACAGGAAAGCTCGAAAAATGTACCACCTGCATCATGATGTCGCATGAAATAAAGCTGGACTTGACCTCTCTCTCTCCCCTTGCTTTTCACACACCGACAGCACCAGGTACTGTATGAGATGTCACGGTTAATAGAATCTGTACTGCTCGTGAAATTGGAGGCGTGATTTTATACCTAACGAATCATCTACAAAACCACAGAACTGAAGAGACATTCCCTAAGGTTATCCTGTTAAATAATGCTGAAAAGAAAGCTCTGAAAGTTTTTCTCGTTTTCCCAGTTACCTCACGACATGTTTTCTAAGGGGAGAGTTTTGTTCTGCTTATGGAAATCTGGTGTCTTTTTAGTTTGGTGTTAGTAGGTGTTTAAGTTTTTGTTTAAATCCAAAGAGGCTAATGAGGGGGCTATTAAAGCAAAGCCCAGGACTGGGGATTAAAGAAGGAATCTTCGGAATCGAGGGCAGGAATTCTATGCATTTGCTGCCTGAACAGTCCCAATCCCTAGGACAAAACACGCAAAAGCTTCAGTTTGGGGAAAAGTAGAAAAAAACACTAGTCAGGTGCCCCTGGACGCATCTCTGCTCCGCCTCAGTCCCCACTTCCTAACCTGCAGAATGGTCGTAACAGTGTCTTTCGTGAAAACGGCTTTCAAAACTGAGAGTACTGTGAAAGTTTGTGAAGAGCTGTAGCAGTGTCAGGTACATACCGATACAAGCAAGTTAGCTGTTACTTGAAATGGCTCTTACATTGCTAGCAAATGAAATTGACTTTAACTTTCAAAGGTAAATCTTGACTTCAAAATCTAAAATCCTTTGGATTAAAAGAATGTAAAAGCTATTGGTTGCCAAAATCAAAAGGAAAATTTGCAAGCTAGCTACCAAGCCACACAGACACAGATGATAATAATAATCATAAAAATAATAATCTAGATTTCATCAGATAGAGGAGGAATAGTGGGGGAGAGTAATGTCTGTGCTGGTTGGATAATGAACACTCGTCATTGTCTATGAAAGTCTTCTACGTAAGTAAATGTGTGAGTGCAGTTTGTTGAATAAATGAAACAGGGATGGGTGTGTGTGGACTTTTCTAATGTGTTATTTTTTTGTCTTTTTAACATTTTTATTGTTCATGATACAGTTCCATAGGCTCAGGGATTTTCCCTTCCGCTGAGAGGTTGTTAATATTGCATGTGTGTTTCCTTTTCCCTTGTGGGGAACTGTGGCCTTTGAATTCCACAAAAAGTGTCTTCACCAAGTTATGTCTTTTCAGGCCGATTTGTTTTCCTCGCTTGCTTGTGTTTTTTGCATTCCTTTTTTGGCCTGCAGTCTTCCTCTGTGACCTTCGTTGGATTCCAGTAGGTCATTCATTCAGGGGGGGAACTCCAAGAAGCCAGTAAATTAAACTTGATTTGGAATGGAAGCCATAGGGTGTGTAGCTTGGACTGAAGTCAAATTAAGCTTGGCTAGTTTTACTTTGGTGTTTAATCTATGTGGGAAAGGGTAGAACTAGGGGAAAAACAAATAAACAAAAAATCAGGGAAACTATTCTTGTAGAGTGAGAAGCAGTTTTTGTAAGGAATAGCTCCAAGAGCCAAAAGCTAAATTATTTTTATTGGAAGTTTGGGGACAAGATCCAGTGGAGGAATTTTGATGAGTTTCTCCCGTCATCATCTGGGTGTTGACTTTTGTAGTTTTCCCAGGCTGGGGTCTCCAGGCTTTGCGAATCTGGATGCTTTTTACACAAAGGCGGGTGGTTACTTAATATAGCTCAGAGTGTTTGCATCTTGTCCATGGCTCTGGACATGCATAAGCTCAATCGAGTAACCAGAGCTCCAAGAAAGGCTCTGATGCTGCGGTCATACTGTGCTGTGATCCAGACTGGCTGGCAAAGTGCAGGCCTGCCTTGCCCTGATGCTATCTTTAAGCTGACCCTTTCCCCCCTTCCACTATTTACAACTCACAGGGTGTGATTGCACCACTTTGGATGTAACCTGGGTGTTGAGTTCAGGAAATTCCCCTTCTGACTGAGAGCATTTGAAGACAATGCGAGACTTCTTCAAAGCTGCTGGGGAAGGAGGCAGCGAGGGAGAGGCGTTTGTGAAGTGGCGAAAGAGCAAGAGAGAGAGAGAGATGTGGGGAAGGGGAAGTCCTGCATGGCATTGTTTGACCCAAGAATTCCCCTTGCTGGCTGGGTGGGTTCTGACTCAGGAGACTCCGGAATTTAACACGCTTGGTGCTGACAGCTCCACATCCCCTCCCAGAGAGGTCCATGTAGGCTGATTTAATAGAGCAACTTGTATTTTTATTTCAAAAGTGAAAGACTCTTGACATGGCTTCTGGTTTTGCACATTTCAACCTATGAATTAAAGACAGGAACTAAGATGATAGTACAGAGAGATAGCATGAAGTTTTTCCAGTGTGTGATTCAGTGTTCTGAGAATCCAGTATCCCACTTAATTGCCTGTTGCTTTCCCATCAGTTGCCTGGAGTTAGTGAGGGCTGCAAGTGCCTGAGCCAGAAGCTCCAACAGTGGCTTTCTGCTCCTCTTAAGCAGATGACCAGGCAAAATGCACAAAGTGCTTGCTGCATTCAGATGAAAGACAAAGCAGCAGGTGTGAATTAGGGCTTTAGTTAGCTTTCCAGGAGCAAATCTAGTTAGTGGTCATTTTCTAAATGTTTATGACTTTTGAGAGCTGTAGCAATAGATTTTACAGATTTTGTTACGTAACCTCTTCTGTATATAAAATTGTTAAATGCTGTAGATAAAGGTCAAGTGTGAAGAAATAAAGGTCAAATTAAAGGCCAGCACAAATGTAATGTATTCTGTAGTTTCATACCGCAGTTAGAAGGTTAGAGTGGGTGCTCTGTGAACAGGAACGATACCATTGTATCCTTGCTTCAGAGCAAAAGGAAAACTTACTAACAAATTTGTTCAGTTCTTATTCTGCGGGATGATTTTTTTTAAGGATTATGTCTTAAAATGTAAATGCACTGGGTGATTTTGATGTTTAACTTAAAGCAACTTTTTAGTAGAGAAGTGATGAAATAGTGTAGATTTTAACTAATCAGTGTGGTTGTAAGAAGTTATAAAAATATGAACACATGCAGATGTCTTAGTTCCTTGGTGAAACAAAGAACTGTTTGAATAAATAAGATCTGAAAATGTTCTCATCATTGAACTTTAAGGGGACAACATAAAGTTGTGTATCTGGTATAATCACAACAATCACAATAGAAAGAATAAACATTGTGCCTATCTCTGGGTGGTACAGTTCTCTGTTCTTTCGAATATTTGCCATATTTTCCAAACTTTCACTGAGAATGTTTGTTATTATAATGGAAAAGTTCCTTTATTTTTATTTTAAAAAAAAATGGGTTTTTATTACCATTTCCATGATGTTCAAATTGCCCTAAAATTTATTCCAGTTGTATTTCTAGGGTGCTTCTGCCACCTTGTGCTTTCTGAAATCCATTGCAATGGCTAAGAAAGGACCACACTCGGCAAGATCATTTCTTTGGCAATAAATTTCACATTCATAGTATGGGAGTTTGTATTTTTCAGATACGTAGAAGATATGAATGTGTGTGTTGCATAAGGACCCAGCAAACAAGCTTTACAAAAGTGTGGGAACATCATTTACTATCGGACCAGGTATTAATATTACTTTTCATCCCTTGGAGTAAGCAGTAAGGAGGGGGATTCCTTAGCTTTCAGCGCTGATGCGATTTAACATGTTTGGATACCTTCTATCCTTACCATTTATTAATACAGCTTCCTTTCTGCATTCGAATCTTCAGTAAGACATGCCCAGAGAGCCCTCTAAACCTACTTGTTTAAGTGAAATGGCCTGTTGGGTTGACATCAAGTGTTTTCCTTTTTCCATTATCATGCCAGACAGCATTCCATTCAGTCAGTGCCTTGCACTCTGCATGGTCTGCTGCCTTGGAGCTATGCGGAGCTGGGGAAAGGAGGGTCTTTACCTGGAACTTTGGCCTTCCTGCTTCAAAGAAAACAACCCTGCCTTGAAGACTTGTCAGAGCAGCATTCAGATCTTTTAAGAATTAAAATAATAATACTTTGAATGCATTTGATCTTGAATTGATATTTAAGAAACCACAGATTCAAATGTCTCATGTTTATCTACTGGTAAATACCTTTTTCTGACATGATAGTGGAACGGGCTTTTCCAGCTCTTAAAATAGTGACAATGCTCAGCCCAGGGCATGTATCGTCCCTTGATACCACCCACGCATGGAGGAATTATGGTTGCATTACACAGTAATTGCCCAGAGGACTGCAATGACACAGAAACTTCTCTTACTGAACGCCCACTTCACAGCAGGCTGTGGCATAACTGTTACATAGAACTGATTTTAGTAGCTCTTACAATCAATAAATTCAAAAATAAAGTCAAATCCTCATAAGCTTTGAAGTCCTCTGAAGTAACGCTCTGCATGACACTGAATGTGCGTTATCATGCTCACTTGAGGAGTCTGGGATCAGAGATTATGGAGTTTACCACTGAAACGTGGGAATGGTAGGTAGGAATTTGGGCTCCAGTGTCAGCACCACCTCCTTGCAAAGCTGTGCCTTGCTTCCTGGCGAAGCCTTGTGCTGTTGTGGTTGGCCAAGTATTACAGGGAGCTTGGAAGCACTGCCCCAGGACCTTCCTGTTTTCCCTATTTGGTCAGTTCTGACTTGTATCCATGCAGTAACCACTTAACTAATCTCCCAGCCTCCAGTCCCACTTCACCTCCAATCCATTCTCCACGCTGCTTTTAGAATAACCTTTCTCAAGAACAAATCAGATCTTGCCAACACTGCGCTTTAACTTTCTCAAGTGTTTCCTATTAAAATTAGGATGAAGTCCAAATTCTACATGGTGTGTGTGCTGTTGGGGGAGGAGGGAAAGATTCTTACCATCCCCCCAACGGTACCACGTGCTCTCTCCCTCAGCCTGTGTGTGCCCTGCTGCTGTTGTGTTTTGCGTTGATCCATTCCTCCTGCCTTGTCTTCTCCACCACCCACTTTTTTTTTAATATTGTTTACATAGTTGAGAGGGATGCACACCCATGTGGGCCTCTGATTAGGAAGGGAGGGTCATATATGGAGAAAGATGGGTGGGGCAAATGTTTGTTTTTTTTTTCTGTGTCTGCAGGGGAGGGGTGGGAGAGGGCCACTCCTTCCTGTCAGCTACATCAGCACCTGGGGATGGGCCAGTTGTCTGGTGATGCCTTAGCGACCCCAATGTGGGGAAGACTGTTGTAAGGCTGTTGTGATTTGAGTGGTTTTGATAGTTCTGAGATGTTGACCGCTTCATTGCACAGGGGTTGAGAAAATCTCCAAGGTATATTGGATGGCAAAATCTACCTTAGTGCATCCACAGACCCATTAACATGATGTAAAACTTGGCCAGGAGAATTGTCCAACTGATTCTGCTTCCCATCCTCTGATGAGGCTGTTGATGTCCCCTGCTGGCCTAGATGAGCTGGCCATCATGTTTCCTGTGTGCATCTGGGCATGTTATCTACTGCACAGGCATCAGCAACTGATGAGGCACAGTCCTGAGACATGCACTCCAAGGTTGGACCATCTTGTGATTTTCCCTGTTACCAGAGTCTAACAGTTGTCCCCCAAGAAACCTCACCTGGGTGACCTCAAATTTGACTCTTGTGTATGCTAACCAGTGCAAAATAAGGTTTAGTCTGCCACCTGCACCAGCCAATGCACATATTGGTAGATGCAGCTGGCTGGTCAGATTTGCTCCAGCCCCACATTTCACTCAAACTTACAGGTGCAGAGGCCCAGGCTAGCCAGCCCACCACAGAACTGGTCCTCATGCATACCAGCAGCTGCCACAGCCTAGTCAGGGCAACCCCCCAAAACCCCAAGAGGCCATTCCAAGTCTTGGTTTTAGTGTGTGCCAGCCCCTGCCAAAGCCTAGTCTAGCCCAGCCTACATCCCTTCTGGCTCCTGTGCACAGCTATGCCTTAGCTCAACCCAACCCACCCCAAGCCTGGCCCCCACATATGCTAACAGGTGCTGCTGCCTTGTTGAGCCCTGGTTCTCGTGCTCACCAGCAGTAGGTACAGCCTAGAGAGGAGTGCCCACAGTGGCAGAGGTCAGGCAAACTCCCATTCTCAGATCTTGTGTGTGCCAGAGGGCAAGAGCAGTGCAACCTGGCATGACATGTATGCTATCCTGGCACTTGCCAGCTGGTGCTGTATCCTAGCCCTACTGGCCCACACCCATTCTGGCTTTCATGTGCACCAATGGGTGTGACAACCTATCCCAACCTGGCACACTCGCAGACCAGCCTACCCCTAGTCCCACTCTAACGCTCAGTGGAAGCAGTGACCCAGCAAGGGTCCCCAGAGTTCCTCTACCAGGCCTCACTCCCAGCCCTGGGTCATGTGCATGCCAGCAGGTGCTGTGACCCATTCTGAGATGACCCACTCCCAGTTTCAGCATTCACCAGCAAGTAATACAACCTGAATCAGCCTGTCCCATCCCCAGTCCCAGCTCTTGCCAGCAGGTGCAGCAGCCTTGCCAGCCTGCCCTACCCAAGACCCTCATATGAACTGATGAGTATTGTGGTCCAACACGGCCTGGCCTGCACTCTGTCCTGATTCTCACTTGTACCAGCGTGTATTGTGGATTGATCCCAGGCCCAGTTGACATGTATGCCAGTAAGTGCCGCAGCCCAACCTGGTCCGGTCTGCTGCCATCCCAGCTCCCATACTCATCAGTGGGAACTGTGGTCCAGCAGGGGATTTCCCCAAGTTCCCCTACCTGGACTGCTCCCAGCAATGGATCTTATGTGTACCTGTGGGTACGGCTTTACAACTAACATGACCATCCCGCAGTCTTAGCACTCAGCAGCAGGTTCCGTGCCTAGCTTGACTGACCATTCCTGCTCTCATCAATGGGTGCTACAGCCTTCCCCAGCCTGATGCATCCCCAAACCTGGCTCTCATGTGATCTGCTGACTGCCTTGGCTTAGGTAAGCCCCCAGTCCCAGCTTTTATGTGTGCCAGTGGGCAGTGAGCAATGCTATTTAACCCAGGCCAGGCCTCCCATGTGGGCAGGTGCCTTGGCCTGACCAGACATGCCCTCCAGTTTCCCCCTCTTAGCCACTCCATCTCTGCTCCCTTACCTGCCTGCAAGTGCAGTGGTCTGGTCTGTGAATAATTCCAGAATTTCTGTCCTGCCAAACATTCCCTCAGCTGCCCCCACTCCCACACATCATCCCTGACCCCTCTCTGAGCAATCTGCAGCCCCCTGCCTTGAGGCCACACTGGTATATCCTGGGCCAGCATTTCTTGCCTCCCCCGTTTATCTTTTTTTTTTTTTCTTAAACATTTATTTTATTTTTATTACAAAGTCAGATATACAGAGAGGAGGAGAGATAGAGAGGAAGGGAGCTGGCAGGATTAGAACCAATGACCATATGGGATCCTGGCACATTCAAGGTGAGGACCTTAGCCACTAGGCCACACTACCAGGCCCCCCATTTATCTTAAAAACAAAACAAAACAACAACAAAAAAACTATGCTCACATATGGGTAGAGTTAGCACAAATGACATTAACCGGGCCCAGAAGGCCTGTCAGCTACTGGGTGCTTTTATCCCAGCAGTGAAACACTTGCCTAGATACAAGGTAACCTAGGTGGTTGCCTACATCTGCAAGGGGCGGGGGGGGGGGGTGTCTTAGTCCTATTTAAAAATCATTTCTTTTGGGCCCTGTGCAAAGGCTCAGTGACTAAATCCTCATCTTGCAAGCATTGGGATCCCATATGAGTGTCCGTCGGTTCTTACCCCGGCTGCTCTACTTCCCTTCTCGCTCCCTGGCTGTGACCTGAAAAGTAGTAGAGATGGCCCAAAGCCTTGGGACCCTGCACCCATGAGAGAGACCCTGAAATAGCTCTTGGCTCCTGGCTTCGGATCAGCTCAGTTTTGGTCATTGTGGTCACTTGGGGAGTGAATCAGCAGATGGAAGATCTTTCTCTCTGTCTTTCCACTTTCTCTCTGTAAATCTGCCTTTCCAATAAAAATTTAAAAATTGTTACTTTTTTCAGGAAGCTTCTGAGCCCTTCTCTGGTGCCATCTCCAAAAAAAATGTAGAATAGCATTCGTTGTTATTTTGAAATACAACTCATGTGCACCGAAGTCACCCTTTTTGCGACTGAGTGGATTTTGTATATGCATAAGGCTACACAACTGTCGCGAGGTTTCCATCATTTCAAAAGGAAACCATACATCCCCAACAGCTGGGCCTCACTCGCCTTTCCCTCACAGTCCTGACAGCAATGAACCTTCTTTTCGTTTCCACCTGGATCTGTGAGTCTTTTGGAGAGACTTCTTTCCTTAAGCACAATACTTTGAAAGCTCGTCCATGTTGTATACCACGTATCAGCACTTTTGGATAGTATTCCATTGCACGTACATGTTTTGTTAGCTCACTCATCAGTTGATGGATCTGGGATGGTTCTGTGAATTCAACTATTGTGAATATCTGTGTGCCTGCTTTTGTATTCTCTGATGTTCTCTGTAGCTTTGGCATGCACCTTGGAGTGGAATTCCCGGTCATGTAATAGTTACATTTATCTTTTTGAGTAACTTCCAGACTATTTTCTATAGCAGGTGCACCATTCTCACCAATACTATATTAGGGCTCTAATTGCTTCACACCCTAGCAGGAACTCTCATCTCTCTGTCTCTGTCTCCCTGTTTTTATTTTTATGGTAACCACCCTAATGAGTGTGAAATTCTAATTGCTTTTTTTTTTTTTCTTGTGCTGGCCTCTTTCTTTTTTTCTTGAGCTGGCAAGAATTATGCTAGTCATTGTTCTTACTGTACCCCAGTGCTTAAGACACTTAATAGGTAGATGCTCACTAAGTATCTGTAGAATGAGTGATAGGACCCAAAGTGTTCTAGCTACATCACCTGTATAAATCCCGGAAATTGAGGCTGGGATGAGGAAAGCTGCTCTGGCTGCCAGTTTACACAACTGCTCACCAGAGTGTCATAGGATTTTAATAGCCATGCTAACTAGATCATTCCATGGCTTCAGCAGTCTTACCTGAGAAGTGCCCTGCATGCAGAGCCACGTGAGTTCCCATTAACTATCTCCAAATGGGGAAGATGATACTCAGCCTTGTTGGCATTTCAATTTGTGATTCCGGGGAGTCTTTCTACTCCAAACACACTTTCTGAGGGCATGTGAGCATCGCCTAATGAGAGAGCCGTTCATTCTGAGCAAGAATGGAGAAGGAAAAAAAAAAACAAAACAAAAGTTCCTTTTCTGAAAATAGTCAGGCCACATCAATTATGCATTCAGAATAATACAGCTTGAAGCCAAGTTGTCATGCACTGAAACAACTCTACTTAGCCAAGGTACAACTGGGAGTTCATCTACTGTTTACCCTTTCCTAACTGTTTCTATTTGTCCCAGTATACCAAATCTCGAGTTTGTAAAAGTGATGGGCAAGAGAACGGTGACCCATTTCCTGATTTCTGGGGACGTGACACAGGGATGTTGAAGCCCAGGAATGTGGCCTTCCTGGTGATGTTCCTGGGAAGAAAGGGAGGCCAGAGGCCCCTTCTACAGGGTCATCAGTCCACCTCCACCCCCGGTCAGCACTCCGTTTAGGTGGGTCTTGCTAGGTCTGGAGCAGTCTTCCATAGCATTTTTTTTTCCTGTTCGCTGTGCACCTTCACTCACCACACTTCGTCCTGGTTTTGTTTTTCTGTCCTTTGTCTTCCTCTGCTCTTGGCAGACCCATTGTGGGGGCGACCCTGGGAGTCCTCTGTTACACTATAATCTTTGGACCTAGGGACAAGTTTTCTGCTGTCTTCTAATTGCTGTAGATTTGCTGAGTCATAATCCACTCATCTCCAACTTGACTAATTCCAGCCAATTGTACTTCCTCAGCAATAGTCTGTGTTCATGACCCTTGGAAGGCAGAGGGAGGAAAACAAAAGATGACGAGACCTTTGGGAAAGTTTTAGGTCAACAGTACCGACCTTGTGTAAAGAGTGTGAATGTTATTATCTAGAAGTGAAAATACAAAAGATAGAAGAAATAACACAGCAATCATTATCCAAATATGGTCTGTTTGAACTCTGGGGTGTTTTGGCACTGCAGAAAAATGCCAGAAATCTTTCTGTCTTAAAAAATTTCCCATTCCTTTATCTTTTCTGCTAAACTGATAAGCTGAAGTTCAGCAAATATCAGTTCTTCGTAATAAGCCTCAGTGCTGGGGCAGCAACACGCTTGCCTACGAAGAGCCCGGCGTGTCCCCTTTTCCTGACTTCTTTCATTCTTGATTTACAGTTTCACCTGCTTCTCCCTCCCATTGATCAGCCTGTAAGTTTTCTTGAAACACTCTCCTCAGCGAGATGAGGTCCAAATCAGCCCCTCTCACGGGAGCAGGGCCCTTTTGCAGATACTAAACTTCAGTCTAAACTTTGGACTTTTCTCTGAATACGATTGCTAAGAGCCAGAAGCACCTTTCTTGGGACTGAAGCCATAAATCCAACCCAGCCGATTGTGCACGGGATTCTGTTTTGTTTCCACGCACAGCTAACAAAGATATGGTTCAGTCAAAGCAGGATTGTACAACTGGGCAAATGCTAGTGGGAATGGATCAGGTAGGCAAACTTGGGCAGGAAGAGCGCTTCGCTTCTCCCAGCATAGCCCCTTTGGCTCTTGGGGATAGCATTCAGAGAAAGTCCAAAGTTTAGACTGAAGTTTGGTATCTGTGCTGTGGAAGCAAGCACTAGCACCAAGGCTGGAATGTAGGACAGAAACACAGGCGTGAGCCCTGGGCTGTGAACTGCCCCAACAGCTGAGCTGGTTCACTGTATTCTAGAAACTTTGGCCTGCCCAGTCCTTGATGCGTGTTAGTGTCCCGTGCCTCTGCATGTATCCGCCCTGAAGCTATTTGTTTACAATGAGAATTAAAGGAAAAGTCCTGAAATATCCTGTCACAGGATGTGTGATGGGCCTGGCTGAACGTTGACGCCAGAGGAAATCAGGAGTTTGTGGTTAGTGCAGACGCTGCCCTCTAGTGGCCGAAAAGAAAAGAAATGAACTGCAGGTTCCTTTGAATTACACCCCAATAATCTCCCGGATTGTGTATAAAAAAGAGGAGGGGCAGGAAGAGGAGTAGGGGAGAAAAGGAAGAAAGGAAAAAGGAGATTCTTGCTAATGCTTTTGTTTCTAAACAGGAATTTTGAGGGTTCAGTTAGGGCTTTGGTTAAAATAGCTTTCCCTCTGCCCCAGGCATTCTAAGTAAAGAAAAGAAAAAAAGTTCGCTCCAGATTAGTGCTAGGAACTTTGCCCCACTTTCCTTCCCCAGGCCTCATTCAGCACCCCTGTTTTCGGTGGCAAAACCGTGGCGACCAGGCTCCTTGTCCACCTCTTTTGTGTTTCCTTTAGGCCTTTCTGACATCCTTAGCGCTCCGTTTGCTGCTGGCTTCCCGCGGAGGAGCCCACGGCCCAATTCCTCAGGTGCCTGTGGGCAGGAATGTTTAGAGAGCTGCTGCAACCCTCAGGGAACGAAAGGAATGCTAAGAATTTCAGGCACTGCTCTGCAGACCCACTGGGGAAAAAGTTGTGGTCTGGAGGTTGGGGGATGGACGGCAGCCTCAGCAAGAGCTCAGCTCACCATTTCCTAAGGCTGTGGGGCTGCAGCCGGCGGAGCTCCGTGCTCGTCCCCCTAGGAGCAGAGGCCTCTGGAAAATGGGCTTTGTGTAGCAAACTATAGAGAAGTGAGAGTAATTAATGTGGCCCTAAGTCTCGAAGCTTAAGTTATTTACTGTAAGTAGTTCAGTTGCAATAAAGATGATTGACAACAAAAAGTAGGCTAATGCTATAAGTATGTATGTTCCAACTTCTCAGTGTTGAATTACTGGGTCCTTGTTATGTCTAGATTTTATCAATTCTGGGACTTCTGGAATCTTCAAGAAAGAACAGGGGAGGAGGATACCAGCTAGGGTTTAATACGAAGGAATCGTGGCCATGTCTTTGGTTCTCCATCTCCTTTTTTAAATTTAACTTGGTTGGTTTTCAATATTTTGCCTTCAACTCAATTATGAAAATAATCATCAAATCAAAACCCGCATCATAAGCATAAGAACTATTGTCCCAGTTGAGAGGAGTGGCTCGGCAGGAGCACGGTGGGTTGGTCAGGACTTAGCCTGGCAACATGAGGTCCCCCATGCACCGTCCTGGGGCCCACGTGGCTCTGCCTGGCTCTTGGTGAGAATTTACTCTTTCCCCACAGCACAGCCGCTTCCTCCGCCCCCATTTGGAAACGATTTTGGGGTGCTGACCCTGGTGAGGAGGGGCAGCTGTGGCTCCCACTCAGGGAGAGCACCCAGGAACAGGCCCAACCAGTTAAGAGGGAATCTTTCCTGGTGTTAGGTTGTACACATGAAAGAGTTTTACTTTCCCAGCAATTGCTGCTGTTTGTCCAAACTCTCTTCCTTTCCTGGAAACTTAAGTTTCTTCAATGGCACCTCAGGCCAGAGCTCTAGCCTGGAACTTGTGTCACTTAGGGAATATTGTACCCATCTCATTGGAACCTTTAGCCTCCCCTGTGTTCATTTTCAAAGCCTGAAATTCATTTAACCTCCCAAAGCCGTCTTCTTCCTCTTCTCCACTTCCAGAAAGACTAATCTAGAAATTTCTATCCTGTTTGAGAGGGAGCGCTCCCACTCGCTGGTTCACTCCCCACAAGCCTGCGGCAGCTGGGAAGCGACCAGACCAGGCAACAAGTTGGACGCGGGGATCAAACCACCTGGGCCATCACCACAGCCTCTCAGGGTTTGTGCTAGCAAGCAGCTAGAGCTGGGAATTGAACACAGATGCTCCAAAGTGGGCCGTGGGCCCCAGGGCAAACGCCTTCCCCTGCGAGGCCGCGGCGAGGCCCCTGCGAGGCTGGCCGGAGGTGGGGCGCGGGCTGAGGGAGGTGAGTTAGTGTGGTCTCTCACGTCCTACCCTCTGGAGCCTGCCTCCTGCCAGCCTCTAACCTTGCCAGGGCCGGCCTCTAAGCCGCCACCAAGAAGGAAAACACCGACCGTCCCTTAGGTAATTCTGTTTGAGAGCGCTTTGAATACAACGCCTTCCTCACCACACACGTGTAGGTCCTTGGGTGAGTTCAATGGGCTGCACCTGACAGGCTTCAAGTGGCGCGCTCAGGTGCAGCATTCTTTCTCACTCGGCGCGCAGGGCCTCACAGGACAGCGTGAAGGCGCCAGTCCAGGAGTGCCTGTTGGGTCTGGCAGAGCTGTGGAAAACCCTGTCCTTGCTACTTCCCAAAGTGGCAGGGCAGCCTGCTTCCGGCACTTCCGCTTCCCGGCAGCGGCTCTCTCCTGCTCCGCTCCACATCCACAGAGGACCAGATGCAACAGCAGGTTAGTGATTTTGCCACTCTGGGCAAGGGCCAATTTCCAAGGGGCAAGGCAGCGGTCACGGTGGGAAGCGATGTTGCCGGAGTGGTTTTATGGTGTGTCCAGGCTATATTCTAATCTCAAGAGTGAGGGACAGCACGAAGGCCAACTTGTGCTACCACTGTACACAGCTGAGTCCACTGAGGTGTAACCTCTGCCTTCCCTCTCTTACATTGTAGCATAAGGTGGATGTTGGCCGTCTCTCATCCCTGTGAGCGAATGTCTCCCTCCCTTGCGTCTCTGAATTGTTTACACATACATGAGATGTAGGGTAGTTTCATTCTTAAGTACAGGCCTTCCTCAGCAACTCTTCTATAACTGCTGCACTCCCCCAGTCTCAACAACAGCCAGGGCTGAGTTATTTCAAAGCCAGGAGTCAGGAGTTCAGCTGAGCGTCCCACACAGGTGCTTCAAATACCAGAACTGTCTCCTGATGTCCCCAAGGGTGCTCACTAGCAGGCAGCTGAATGTGAAGCAGACGTGGGCTTGAGACGCCATTCTGCTGTGTATGGGATGGGGGCATCCCAAGTATTGGGATGCGTACCTGCTGTGCCACAGTGCCCGCCAGCTTCAGCAGTTCTTGAAGTCTGGCCCCCAACATAGTGAGGTTGTGGAGCTCAGTCTTGGCTTTGTGGTAGATTCAGTTGGCCTGGAAGTGGGATTTGAATACTGGAAAGTTATTTGGGGGTTTTGCTGTTATTTAAAATATATATATATATATTTATATTTATATATATATATATATCCTAGTGATTTTCTTGCAAGTGCAGGTTCAAGATTCCATGCCCAGTGAATTGCTAAATAGCACCCTGAAGCCACAGGGTCTCAAATTAATTCTAAATTGGGAGATAGTATAGAAAAAAAAATGCAGTTCTAAATGGACAACTCAAGAAGCCGGTGGTTTGAGTCCTGAAGATTTGGGGTGGGAGATCTTTGAGTATCCCATCGCTTCACCACCACAAGTTACCTGCTAGTTTTGTTTTGCTCACGGTATCCAGTCTGAAAAGCGATGTTGGAGTTTTTGCTCTTGAGCTTAACAATGCTAATGGAGCTGACCAAGATGCAGTGCCTGTGCTCTCTTCTTGATGGGATCCTTGCCCCCACAACATGGGGAGAAGAGGTAAAATCGCTGCAATTAGTGAGCACTTAAAGCAGCTGTGCTAGCTCCTCGCTGCACTCTGGCTGCAAGGAGACTCGCCGCCTCCCATGGCACTCCAAGAGTCTCTACTCAAAAAATCCACTTGCTACTTTTTTCCTGGGCTGCTTTTCCATCTGCAAAAATAGTGCCTAATGCCTTAACAATAACCCAGCCTCAACATCCAGAGGGAGAGAGTCCTATTGAGTCTCCTTTCCAGGAGTAAGAGAACTTTCTCCAAGAATGTTCTGTTCTCCTTCCTTGTTTCGCTGAGCAAGATGGGATCCTGTGTCTGTGGAATCCGGAGGACTGCCAGGGAGAGTGGGATTCTCACGCGTGGCTTAGAGTTTGTGGGCAGAGGAATGGCAAGTAGAGGATCAGCCGCTGGGAGCAATTGTGACTCCACATACCTCAGCACCTCCCACTTCATTCTTTAGTGTTCTTTTAATTTGTACACTTGTTTTTTTCTAGTAGGTTAAAGGTATTGTCAAGGGACTTTGGCTATCCAGGTACTCAAGGAATTTATAATCTGGTTAGGGATATAACTTCATCTTCACCATGAAACATGGGAAGCCTTCAGAAAGTGTGTGTCTTGAAAACTCAGCATAGATTTCAAAAATTTTGCTCCTGAGCGAATTTATCTTTTAATTCTACATCTCCCGAGCTTCCTGCTGTTGTCTCATAAGCACATAGATTCATTTTATGCAGATCTACTCTGAGTAGATGCAGTATGGTGCTGCAACTGTGTCCTTGAGTTTGGGTGCTGTAACAGAAACAATGTTATAAAAGACCTTTCTAGCAAACTCCCTCGGAATTGCTTTTCTGCCTCCTACATTTACTTGACTTTTCCAGTCTCCTTGGGTTTCTTGGAGTCATAAAATGCTCCCAGCTGTATCTTGCCCTAACTGTGGATTCACACGAGTGCTGATCACTCCTCTCTGCATACACAAATGCACAAATGCTTGTGAGGCTTCTCAGAACAGGACAAAGTACTTCTTTGTAGAAGTTTCCTATAGAACTCAATTCTGCCTCCTTGCAGAGGCCAAGAGCAGTAATAAAACCTACTTGGAAGACTTCCTGTGATGCTCTTGCTGCTCCTTTCAGCAGGTCCAGCACCATCATTTGAATAGCTTTTGTCAGGCACTATTGGTCGGAGCTGTGTGCCAGAACATAAAGTAAATGGAGGGAGACCATTTTTGGAATAAACAAGACAATTGATTCAGAGTGGAGTGCTTGTGGCTGGGAGAGTACAGCGTGGTCTACTGCACTCTAGAAAGCAGAGAAAGTCTGTACCAACTCATTATAGGAAGAATACATAGAAACAATGATTTGTAAAATGTTTTTGGAAAATAATGCAAATAGGTTTCAAAGGAATAGAAGCCATCTGAAACAGGAGTCAATAAAGTATTATGTTTTCTCTGCTTTCCATGTTTTTTTTTTAAAGATTTTTTTTTTTATTATTTTTTCATTGGAAAGGCGGATATACAGAGAGGAGAGACAGAGAGGAAGATCTTCCATCCGATGATTCACCCCCCAAGTGAATGCAACGGTCGATGCTATGCCGATCCGAAGCCAGGAGCCTCTTCTGGGTCTCCCACACGGGTGCAGGATCCCAAAGCTTTGGGCCGTCCTCGACTGCTTTCCCAGGCCACAGGCAGGGAGCTGGAAGGGAAGCGGGGCTGCCGGGATTAGAACCGGCGCCCATATGGGATCCCCGGGCGTGCAAGGCGAGGACTTTAACCACTTGTGCCACCGCGCCGGGCCCTGCTTTCCATGTTTAATAAAAAATTTACTTGTTTAAGAGAAGAGTTAGAGATTCTCTCTCTTTACCTCTCTCACACACACATACAAGCAGAGAGAGACCATCTGTTGGCTGGTTCACTCCCCAAATGTCCATGACAGCTAGGGCTGGACCAGGCAGACCCCAGGAGCCAGGAGCTCCATCCAGGTCTCCCTCCTGGATTGCAAGAACCTGGATCCTTGAGGTCTCTTCTGCTGTGTCTCATAACGCATGAGCAGGATGCTGTATGGGAAGCAGAGCAACAGGAGCTGGAATTAGTACCCCGAGTCAGGATGCAGGT
This sequence comes from Ochotona curzoniae, assembly GCF_017591425.1. Lineage (NCBI taxonomy): Eukaryota > Metazoa > Chordata > Mammalia > Lagomorpha > Ochotonidae > Ochotona > Ochotona curzoniae. The sequence goes on from NW_024464920.1 coordinate 21,362,613, forward strand.
ATGTCAAGCGGCAGCTGAACTTTGCTCTAATTTGTTTCCCATGTTAACATATCCAATAGCAATGTGATAGCTTGGGATGCTGGCTCAGCCCATGTCTTCTTTTTCAGCTGTAAACCAACAGTCCCTGCTAAAGTGATAAGCTTAGGTAGCCAAGAGTGAGCCATGAACCTACTTCTCTGGCCTGCCTTGATTGTACCAGGAGTATGGGCACCTGATCTAAGTGGAAATACTTACTGTATTTCCTACATGTCATTGAGCTTGGCACAGTGCCACAAATGGATATTAGAATTCGTTTTGATAGCCTGGTGGAATGTCTGTACTGGCTAATCCTCTGCCTCCAAGAGCCAGGATCATGTTGGTGTCCTAGCTGCTCCACTTCCCATCCAGCTCCCTGCTTGTGGCCTAGGAAAGCCACAGAGGATCGGCCCATAAGGGAGACCTGGAAGAAGCTCCTGGTTCCTGACTTCAGATCGGTATGACTCCAATTGTTGCAGCCACTTGGGGAGTGAATCAGTGGATACAGGTCTTTCTCTTTTTCTTCTCTCTGTAAATCTGCCTTTCCAATAAAAATAAATCTAAAAAAATTTGGGTTTGGCTTTGGAGGGCATCAAACCCAAAGGAGGGGCCTACCTGGTATCACAGTGGGCTAAACTGTTGCTTGTAGCACTGGCGCCCCTTATCAGAGTGCCAGTTCGCGCCCTCGCTACTATGCTTCTGATCCAGCTTCCTGCTAATGTGACTTGGAACGCAGCATATGATGTGCTTGGGCCCCTGCCACTCACACACCAAAGGCCTGGATGGGCTGCCTGGCTCAGAACTGTCCATTGTGGAGATTAGGTCATAAAATAGGATCTCTCTGCCACTTTACTTTTAAAGTAAATCTTTAAAAAAAGCACCAAGGAGAAACTGCCTAGGCACGATACAAACCCATTTTTCTCTTGTGTAAGTAAATACAGGCAGTCCAAGGTGCGTATGACTGGCCATGTCATGAACGCTAGGGACTCGGGCCCCTCTTATTGTTTGCTATCTTCAACATGTGGCTTCTACCCAGGCGTGTGCTGATAAACCAGTTGTCTGAAGAACACTACTGGATTTGTAGTATCTGTTTCATCTCTTCCACCATGGCCAATTTAAGCTACAGTGGTTTAACAACCATCTTGTAGAATAACTGAATGTTTAACAATCTGTTCTCCCAAGTCCAAGAGAGCTAGCTCTAGTGTAATCCTGTTTCTCTATCAGTTCAAAATTGTTACTTAGCTCCAGACATTTCTATTGATACAAAGGAAGAAACAGGAAGAGGAGAGCCAATTCCCTCCCCTTTTAGGCTGTCTTTCAGAGGTTGTTTTTAGCCCTTTCATTTAATTTCTTCTGGCAGGTGGAAAATGTGTTCTTTAATCTAGCCTGCCATTTGCTCATGTCAAATTTGGATGTTCTGCTACTTAAACAGAGGAAGGAGCCCATTATGGTGATACAGTGACTTGAGCCACTTCTTCCAACACCAGCATCCCATATCAGGGCACTGGTTCAAGTCCTGGCTACTATACTTCCAATCCAACTCCTTCCTAATGTGCCAGAAGGTAACAGAAGACAGCAAGTGCATAGGTCCCTGCGAGGCGAACCAGTGTTCGTTTCTGACCCTGACACACATACACTTCTCTCTCTCTCTCTCTCTCTCTCTCTCTCTTACACACACACACTGTCTCATCATTTCTCATTTTTTAAAAGATTTATTTATTTTTATTTGAAAAGTAGATCTATAGAGGAAAGAAGATATAGAAAGAAGAAACTGAAGTAGATTTCCAGGAAGGTTATAAATATCCTGTCCCAGATGCAGAAAGTTAGGACAGCAGCCCATTATTTAAACATTAGTGTTATTATTGATAATACCACTTTCTTCCTAGGTTCTAGCCCAAATTAGAAGGAAAATGAGGCAAATGGAAGAAAAGCTTCATCTTTATGCCTAATGAAGTTATCTGGAGAACCACTTTAGTTTTTTTTTATGTCTTTTTTTATTGTTAATAACATTGTATTATGTGATACAGTTGTATAGGCACTGGGATCCCCCCACCCCTCCCATAACCCTTCCCCCATGGTGGATTCCTCCACCTTGTTGCATAACCACTTTAGTTTTGTGGTAATAAGTGACTGACCAACTTCACCTCTAAGACAAACACGTAGTCAAAGGCAGAGTTGGCAAACGGCAGTGCTGCCCACCTCCCCACCCCTGTTTCTCTCTGCTGTAGACATTGGTCCCTAGAGACAGTCCCCATAGAAAAGAGATCACTGACTCAAGGCTTAGGGAGAGGCTAGAATGTGACCAATCATTTTGGAACATAAGGAATGAATGTTCTTCTCCAGTACTTAAAACTGTTGAGGTTTCGTTGATCATTCCATAATTGGGTTTCATGCAATCCCTGAGTCCTATCTCCTTTTAAGGTAACATAAATGAGTTCTTTTATAACAAAAGAGTGCTTCACTAAGAGGGTAATTAGGACTGTGTTGCTTGGGACAGACATTAAATGCTAAAGGAATTCATAGGAAAGTTCATTGGAGAGAGTTGATGCAGATAAAATATTTTTCATGGAGTGGTAGAACTTGAGCTTCTTAAAGGCTGTGCAGAATGTTTTTTGTAGTTACTGTCATCGTCTGGGAACCAAGAACTGCATCTAGACCTCTCATGTGGGTGGCAGGCATCCAATTACTTGAGCTCTCCGTCTGCTGCCTCCGGTGTGTGCATTGCAGGAAGCTAGAATGGGAGACACAGCCCAGCACTGAATCCAGGGACTCATGCAGAATACAGGTGTCTCCCCTGGCATCTAATACCCACCCCAGAGCAGGATTTCTGCCACCTTGAGGGAATGGAAGGTGTTTCATGCAAGGAGAATTGAGACAGATGAAATGAGAATGGGGAAATGGTCACAGTTCAGGGTGGAGACCATGAGATTCAAGCTGAGGCTGTGTTTGGAAAGCAGTGGGAAGTGAGATTAGTAAGACCACATTGGGGGTCTCTAGTTAATAGACTATGAAAATTGTGGAGTTTCTCATAGATTATTCTGCAGGAAATATTACTTTCAGAACCCTTCAGCTGTGTGGACCAAGAGATCCCCTTTTTTATGCAATCCAGTTAAATTGACTAGTGTTAATACATTTCACCTGAAGTGTATAGAAAAGTTCTCAAATTTCAGAGGGCATAAAGTACAAACATGAAAATATATTTGTGAAAATACAGATGGCTGAACCCCACACCCTCAGTTTCTGGTGAAGTAGGTCTAGGATAGATTCAAGAATTTAAATTTCCAGGCCTGGTACCATAGCCTAGTGGCTAAGATCCTCACCTTGCACACGCCGAGATCCCATATAGACACCAGTTCTAATCCCGGCAGCTCCACTTCCCATCCAGCTCCTTGCTTGTGGCCTGGGAAAGCAATCAAGGACGGCCCAAAGCCTTGGGACCTTGCACTTGTGTGGGAGACCTGGAAGAGGCTCCAGGCTCCTGATTTCAGATGTGTTCAGCTCCAGCCATTGCAACCACTTGGGGAGTGAACCAGTGGATGGAAGATCTTCCTCTCTGTCTTTCCTCCTCTCTGTAAACCTAACTTTCCAATAAAAAAATTAACAAAAAGAATTTAAATTTCCTAAAGATCTCTGATGCTGCTATAGGTGGTAGTCCTTGAATCTTTGAAAGTTCCTGGGATAAATGCTGACTTTGGATGAATCCTGTCCAATTTTGAATGAACAAATGAATGAATAGAACTGAATTCCCTATGCAGTAAATGAAGGAATTAGATTAAATGGCTCCGGGATCTTTTGCATCTGCTTTTAAACTGTATAAAACCACGATCATGTTTTTTTTTTTTTGGCCAATAATAATATCTCAGTGTTTACAATGATTGACATTGTTTAACATTGCCTATCTTAATGCTATCTGAAGACATATGATTATACATCTCAAAATGAAATACAATTTCACATTACAGATGAGCAAAAAAGAAAAAAATGATCTGTGAAATTAAATCTTGTCTATGTGATGTTAAAAGGTAAAAAATAATAATGGTTTTCTTCCCCCGGAGGAAACATGTGGTTAGTATCTGACACTTGGAAAATATTTTCTCTCACTGTGAAATTTTCAACCTTAAGAAAATATTTACCCAGGTTATCATTGTCCAAAACAACCAGCACACTGTCTGGTTAAAGCAGTTGTGTCTTCTGAATGAGCTGAACTCTTGACACAGGACCAGGCAGGCAGATCTAGACATTGATGGGGGGACATCTGTTAGCATTTTCAGTGTAGTAATGCTCTCATTCCTCTAACTGGCCCCTCCGGTTGGCTAAGTGCAGGCTGGTGGGAGCAGGGACAGCTACTGGCAGCTGTGCAGGGACCTCTGTCTGGAGTTAGGGATCACCTGAATTTTGTTTTGAGTGATCTTACATTACATGAATATGTTTCTGTCTAACCCCATTATACAAGACAGTGCTTTGGGTTTGGACCGAGTCTTACTCATTGTATTCCACACAGATGAATATCTGTTAATAACATTCTCAGTTCTTATCTATATTTTAAAACTGAGTGTGGGCAGTTGTAAGCAGCTGTCGTGGTACCTAAGTCAGAGTCTTCTGGAGGGAAACAGGTGCACTAGAACGCGCTCCGCTGCTGTGCTGCTTGTCACTCCACGTTAGCTTGCTCACATTGATCTCTCTGCTTCAAATGTCCTTTGACCTTGACTGCTAACAACTCCTTGTTTGTCCTTGAAAACCAAGCCCTATCATTGCTTCCTCTGGAAAACTTAGCCCCTTCTGTATTCTGTCCTTTAAATATCCTTGTAATCATTTCACTAATGAAAACTAAAATTGTTTGCTTGAGGTACTTGAGGGAGGAGTCTGTTTTTGAAGTTTATAACTGAATTGATAACCACAGTGTGGGCCAAGCTGGCAGCTGCTGGGTGGGACAGTCTCACTGGTTCAGGGAAAACTCCCCAACAGCCATCCTACCTGCTCTCGTTGTTGACAACATACTGTAATTCAAAGCTCCTGCTCCTTTTTGTTTCCTAGCTCCTTGGGGAAGGTCACTCTGGAAGCAACTAGCAGACATTTATTTTAATGCTGAGGAATTCACAGCTCTTGCTTTGAGACTGTTTGGATAAGGACTTGAAAGCCAAGAAGGGAGAGAGCGTGGGGGAAGGCGGATGTGACAGGTTTATCTCAGGTCACCAAAGATAAACTTTGTCTGTTTCTAATTCCTCTTGCAGTGGGGACCGTTCAATGAGGTAGTCCAAGGGGAAGCCCAGTATATAGTGAAGCTCCAGTTCAGCTCATTGAAATTAGAGAAGGGAAGACTAATATTCCCATCAGTCATACACTGGAAGGAAAATAAATGGAGGCTCTCATGTTGAGGACTGAAGGCTTACTAGAAATGAGACCAAGTGCTGGTGTCTAGGGGACCCCATGTTGCCAGGCATGAAATCTTTGAGAATGTTGAAGTATTTCTGGGCTTCTCTGGAAGAGATCATTAGCTCATTTCTGCATCTGATTTGGAAGCTGAGCCTGTCGGACATTGATTAGGGCTCGACTCACTGTTGCCAGTAACTATTGGCAGCCTCATGAAGGATCTTTGTCCCGAGGCAAAGATCAAGGGGTGCTAGTTAATGAAAAATACTTTTTTTTTTCTTTTCAGAAAAAGTAGAGCTGCCCCCATTAGTTCCCATGGCTGAATATGCGTGCAGATCTGGGAAATGATTTGCTCCTAATTGCCCCATTTCTGGGTCTGATCAGAATGAACTTTGTGTTTTTGGACCTGCCTCTGTGCTTACAGACATGCAGTACTTAAAAGTGAAAATTGCCTAAGAGCTTCCTGCCTGCTATGCAAATAACAAGTGGGAAGATGGGAAAATGTGCAAGGCAGTCATGCACTACTTTGTGGCCTCAGATTCCCATTCGGTGTTTGGGATTAGAGTACCATGCCCTATTTACATAAGAATATGGTAGTCTGCATCACTTAATGTTTTGTGCTTGTTTCAAACAGTATCATCTTCAAACATTTTCTCAGTGATCCCGTAGGTAGCATTACCTATGCTGCAATGCTTATCTTCCCTGCTTTTCCACTGAGTGGAGCTGTAACTGCATCGACACAAAGCAGATAAGTTTTTCAAAGAGATTCAGGAAATGATAGAATTGACCAGAAGTTTCTGTATATCAATTGACTGAAGATGGGAAATAACTCATCAGGTTTAGTTTGAAGATCTCAGGATGTCAAAATCAGTTTTTTAGATCTTAATCCAGTGAGAATGAAAAATGAACAGCTTATGGCGTCTGCCCATGGCAAGTCATTTCTTTACTTTGAGACACAAATCTTACCTTACAGGGATCTGGAATATTCCTTTCACAGAGATAAACTGTCTTTCAAACTAGTGCCTTGCAGGTGTGCTAATTCTTTTTTTTTTTTTTTTAAGATTTGTTTATTTTTATTTGAAAAGCAGATTTACAGATGGGAGAGATGGAAAGTCTTTCATCCATTGATTCACTTCTCAGTGGCCACAACAGCAAAGCTCAGCCAGTCTAAAGCTGGAAGCCAGGAGCCAGGAGCTGTTTCTGGGTCTCTCATATGGTTGCAGGGGCCCAAAAACTTGGGCCATCCTCTGCTGCTTTCCCAGGCCACAAGCAGGGAGCTGGATGGGAAGTGGGGCAGCTAGGACATGAGCTGGTAATACCTTAGGGCGGAGGGTTAGCCTGGGAACCACAGATCCAGCCCCTGGGTGTGCCAATTCTTGCAGAACATAGGCATCCAGTATTTGTAAAAGAAGACTTTTTAAAAAATGATATTCACTGCGTTGGCAAGTGTTTCCTGATGAATGTTCTATGCCAGTGACTGCTGTAGCCTGTGGAAATGGAGCAGAGAAGAAAACATGGACTCCTTGCCCTCAAGGAGCTTCCACTTCATGAGAGGAGGCAGACAGTGCAACCATGACAAGAGTAAAATAGGAGACAGTGCCAGAGAAGCATCTCTTTGGGTCAGAAAAATTCTCTCTGAGGAGTCTCATCTGAATCAAGGCCTGAATGTTGAGGGAGAAAGCAACCCTTTGACAAATTTGTGGGTGTAGGGGATGCACTCAGCATGTCTGGTAGGCAGCGGCAAGGCTAGTGATTTGAGGGGGGCAGGATGAGGAGCCAGGGCAGGTGGAAGGGGACATGAGGGTGGAGAATAAGGCAGACTCACTGCAGGCTTTTCAGGGAGTGATGACTTGCAGTTCATTCGTGTTGCTTGTAAGGCCTTGGGCATTTCATGCAGGGAAGGAATGAGGTTTGATGTAATTAGGAAAATTAATTTGTCTGCTATGAAGAGGACTGACAAAACAGGGTTACTGTGGAGCAGAGAGACTTGCCTTTAAATGGAGTGACAGCGGTGAGGATGGAACATCAGTGGGGAGAAAAGCACTATAGCCTGGGCCAGCAGGTTTATAGATGATTCAATACAGAATAGGAAGGGAAAGAATAGTGATTACTGTTAGCTTTTTGATCTAGTGAATGATACCTTTGCTTTATTTTGTTATTTATTTTTAAGCTTTTTTTTTTTTTTGAAAGGCCAGCCAGGTGTCCACACATGCACAAGATTCCCCTTCTGTTGGTTCACTCTCAATTTACTTGCAACAGAGTCGGGCTAGGTTGAAGCCATTAACCAGGAACCTCATCTGGGTCTCCCGAGAGGGTGGCAGGGACGCAAGTCTTTGGTATCACCCACTGCCTCCTGGCACAGACATCAACAGGAAGCAGAGGGCAGGACTCAGTTGTAGGTCCTCTGATATGGGGTATGAACGTGCAGAGAAGCAGCTAACGCAGAGAAGCAGCTATCGGCTTCCCACAGTCCCCACCCCAAGGGTAGCACTGCTGGTGGTCTTTGGGCAAGAGGGTGATTTATAAGGAAATAATTCTCTACAGAGTTCTCTTCCAATTTGTGAAACTGAATTGGTAGTTCTGTGCTAAACCATGGCATCAATGAAAGAGCTGCGTTAATGCTTTCAGGTAATTACCAGGGACACTTTGAAGTGACGGATTATTTCCTAATGTTCAGTAGCCTGTCATCTGTGGCCTGGGCCATGGGTTGGTACCAAAAAGGTATGTGACTGTTTTAGTCAGTTCCACCTCCCCAACCCAACCCAACTAAAATGGTGTTAAGAAAGTGAGTTGGGACTCTCATGATTTCTCTTGTCAGTGGATGGCTGGATTACCATTTTACTTTCAATCAGATTGTTTGCTGAAGTTGGCTCCAGGGGTTGTGGGCCTGTTAAGTAAGTGATAAAATTGAGCCTTGAGGATAAGGAAGTAAACAACTAAATGGCACACTTTCCTGGGCCTGACCATCACTGCTGGAGAGCACAGTGGTCTGTGGAGGTTGGAGTTTTGGGCTTTCAGAAAGGTAGCTATGTAGGTGGTAGAGTAATGAAGAGCTATTTAATGGTTGTTGACATGTGTTCTTATCTATTTGCTGCCTGTAAATGTGGATTAGCAAATTCTGGTTGGAAACAACCAGACACAATTTTACAAGGATAATGTTTTCTTTATTCTTTTTCTTTCATTTATTCACTCAGTTAGTAAGCATTTAGTATCTTTTTTAAAATTTACTTTTATTTGAAAGGCTATTTTACAGAGAAGCAAGAGATACAGAGAGAAGTATCTTCTATCTGTGTCTTCACTCCCCAAATGTCTGCAACAGCTAGAGCTGAGCCAACCCGAAGCTGGGAGCCAGGAGCCTGCAGCTTCTTCTGGACCTCTGATAGGGGTCCAGGGACTCGGGACTTGAGCCATCTGCCTCTGATTTCCCAGGCTATAACCAGGGAGCTGGATCAGAGATGGAGCAGCCAGGACACAAGCTGGCACCTGAGTGGGATACCAGTGCTTTAGGCAGAAGATGAGCCTGCCACAGAGGTGGTCTCAGCATCTGGTATTATTAAGCACTCACTTAACCTAGGTTCAAAAACTAATAGTTGTTCGATTCACCGCTTGCCAAAATGTTAGATTCGCCGACCACTAGGGAAAGAATAACTCAGCCAAATATATGAAAAGAATTTAGATGGCCTTTATTTCAGGGAACCATGGTCACGGGCTGCCCTTCCCCATGCAGCAGAAGCCAGAATTCCGCCATCTGTTCCGGGTTTGGTTGGAGGCAAACTCCACCCTGCTTTGGTTACCGGGGTCGCCATCAGTAGTCTATTAATTTATTTTTATTTTCATATCAGTTTTTATTATCCCTTCTCATAATTAAGATGAGCAACAGCAACAATTTAATCAGAACCTTGATGGAAAATGTCCGTGAGGGGACCTGCAGGAGGGTAGACTGTGTGCTAAGTGTATCTTGAGAGCCATGGGGAGCCAAGTGAAAGGTTTCACACGTGGGGGTCACTTGGTCCAGGTGTTTTTTCCTTTTAGAAAGATCGCTATGGCAACAAAGAGAATCCATAGGAGTACCCTTCTCACCTCCTAGATCTGTGCCTTCTCTCAGGCTTTCCCCCTACACATGGGCTTAGGACTTTGCCGTCGTTCATATGTTCAGTTTCTTAAGTAGGATAATTCATAAAAGCTGTCCATTTTTCCACAAGGAAAGGTTTCTAGATCACAGCAAGAACAAATTTTTAAAACAGTTGATTCCAGTAGATTTTTCATCTTACAATTTGCTTTCTTCTAATGATATGATCTGAGACACTTTGCACTCCGTGGACATTCCGAGGCAGCCCGTGAAAGGTGGTCCCATCAGCAGCCTCCCAGGCTCCTGGCCTCCCAGCCTCCTGGCCTCCCAGCCTCTGCTCATCGGCTCAGGCAGTTCCAAACGTGATGAATGCAACAGTGCAGGTGAGAATTTCTCCCAGGGTTTAGAGAGCACTTTCCAATTCAATCTATCCCTCTAGAGTCTATTTCTTTGCTTTGTTCATTTCCATTTGTTGACTCAGAAGAATCTTTTGGAAGTCTCCTGGAAGCAGCCTCCCGGATTGTCCCTCTGAAGGCCCATGACTCTGTCTGTGGGATAGACATCGTGACTCAGGTGGCAGCAGTCAGCCTTGGCAGAGAGATTGAAGCCAGAAAAAAAGGGAACAGAATCACATTTCTAGTTTCTGCTCCACAGCACATGCATAATGTCATCAGGACAAAGAATGACAACGACTTGTTTCAGTAATCTAGCTTGTCATATTTTCATCCATGACTGAGTGTTTCAATGTGCCAGGCAAAGCCAGTTGCAGGTGCTATCCACAGGCTTGGAAAAGTTTGAGGTGCACATTAAGAAAATTATTTTTAAAATGTTAAAGTCATTAGTTTTTATTGTGCTACTTTGTTTAAATCTTCATTTATTAATTTAACTTGGTGAATATATTCTAATTGTTGTAGAAAAGTTTTGCTATGCTCAATTTCAGGATTCATAAAAGAAAATCAAATCAAGATAAGATTTCCAAGAGCTATGGAGACCACTGAATTTCAGTGGTTCCTGTGGTGTCAATAAATGCATCAGTAGAGTTAAATCCAATATAATAACCAGCAGTGCTTTGAACATTCATTTGAAATGTCCTGGGGCTGGAATAAATAATGAATCATTATTATGAAGTGCTGGGCCCCTGGGGAGTATGATCTTTAGGCCTGCCAGAGATAGGATGAAAAGCATTTCTGGCCACTACTGCTGTGTAAGAATTCAGCATCCATGACAAATCCGATCACATCTCGGGGTCGGTGGTAGGGCTCGGAGATCCCACCTCTCTCATATCTGTTGTCTTTCCCTATTGCTTATTTATCAGGCTTTGCGTTATCTATACCCTACTGAGTTTTCCTCTAATGAGCATTTCTCTCTACAAATTGTCAGCCACTGCCAGTCCTTCCAGCAGAGTTGCTAACCAACATTACAAATCCAAGGCCAAGGATCACAAAAGCACATGCAAGTAGAGCTGAAGAGGCGTTTGCCTGGAATTAGCCTGAGTCATAATATTTTTATTTTAGTTAATGTGTATACAACACCACATGGGTAGAACATAGGCATTTTGAGTGTAATTTTAGCTTTGAGACGTTGTCAGGTGATCTTGAACACTGGAGAGACCTGTTCAGTTGTCATGTCTAGGGAGTTCTGCAGGATTTGGAGAGATTTTACCGAGATAATTTTTTGGAAAATAGGTTGAAGGTAGAAAGATTGGCTGGGACAGTGTCTCTGAATACCAAAGGACACAGTTCATGAGCAAAACAATGTGATGACTGGAAGGGAACAGATTTGCTGAATTCTCGGAATATTCCCCATTGGTTCTTTTCTTTTTCTAAAAATTTTTAGTTGATATTTTTATTTGAGAAATGGAGGAAGAAATGGCACACGTGTGTGTGTGTGTGTGTGTGTGTGTGTGTGTGTGTGTGTGTGTGTGTATGAATGTGAGAAAACATGAACCAGTGGCATTTAATTAACTCACCAACTGGGTATGCCCACATCCCATATTGAAAGGCCGGGGTTCAAATCTTGACTATCCTCATTCTGTCTTTCTTTTTTGGCACACCCTTGGAAGCAGCAGGTGACAGCTTACGCATTTGGGTCCCTGTCACCCACATGAGACACCAGAATGGAGTCCTGCTGTGTCACAATGCCATATCTTTTAAAATTGTCTTAATACCTGCATGATATTCCATAGTATGATTAGATCATTATTCAGTCTCTTGTTATTGGACTTATATGTTTGCAGTTTTTGGTGTGGTTTTTTTTTGTTTTGTTTTGTTTTTGTTTTTGTTTTTTTTGCTGTAACAAAAGATGCTACAATGGATAATCTCACAGGTTTTTCTGTGGTATGTACATATGCCTACAAATTTGTATGACGGGTCAAAGTCTATTTTAAATTGGTTTCTAGACAGCTTTACTAGATTGAGGTTAGGACTTAACTGACTTTATGATAATATGTATGGCTTTACATAGCAGAAGAACACCTTGAGGAAACAAGCCTGTGGAACAGCAGTTGAACGGAACATCATTTAGTGAATGAAATTGGAAGTAAATATTTGTCTTGGTCCTCTTCCTAGAACTGCTTCAGCACAATTGCAATTTTGAAAGCTTTGGGATGTATTGAAGAAGAATGAGTGCCCTTAGCTCATTTAAGAAATGTTGGCACTTCAATTTAGTTCCCCGGGGACCTTTAAGTCATCATTGTTGAGGACCAGCAGGAGATGCAGGGTAAAACATGATTTTTGTTCATATTCTTGAGGAGACTGTCAAGATAACCAATGCAATTTTCTGTTGTATTTTTAAGAGCAAAAATAGAGAAAATTGATGTGTTTCTTTAGTGGGAGAAGTTGAGCTATCTAGGGCCAGTGTTGAGGCACAATCCATTCAGTTGCTGTATGTAGTGCCAGCATCTTGTATCTGAGTGTTGAGTCTAGTCCTAACTGTTACACTTGTGATTCAGCTTCCTGTTAATGTGCCTCGGAAGGCAGCAGAAGGGCTTGGCTTCCCACCTGAGAGACCTGATGGATTTGCCAGTTCCTAGTTTGCGCCTGGTCCAGCCCCAGCCATTGTAGCCATTTGGAAAGTAAGGAATGGATGGAAGATCTTTGTTTCTCTACTTCAGAACTCTACTTTTCAAATAAATAATTTCTAGAAGAAATCAGCCAACTTACTTCTCCAACTCAGCTAATTAATATCCTGTTTTAACAAATTAGACTATGAGTCTGGGTCATTTGCGTTGTTCAGCAGGAGAAACTGGTCAGCCATAGCTGGGAGCTCGTAGGGCATCTCTCTTCTTTGCCCTCTGGGCTCCATTCTCTGTCTTTGTTGCCAAAACTTCCACTGCCAAAAGCCACATGGGCAGGCCAAGCCAGCACTGCTGCACTAATAGCTCAAAGAAAAGCACAGGAGTTTGGAACTCATCCTGGGCTAAAAGCACTGCTATTAGCTTGCTGATTCGTCTCAAGAAAAGAGTCCCATTTTCTCTTTAGTGTTTCCAGAATTGAAAATTAATTTCTAGTTTGAATTCACTTTCTCTTTATTATACATTTTGAAACTTTTATCAAAACAATACAGGCACATGGCTTAAAAAGGAAATACTTAGAATGCAAGACAACACTTACTCACAACTCCCTCTCCCCTCCTCATCTTTGGTCCCATTTTTAATTCCTGTTTATTCTAATGACTTCCTCTAACCCTCTAAATGGCCTTCTTACACTGCAATTTCTTATCTCAAAAAATTAATTATATATATGAGGGCAGTTAATAAGGTTCATGAGAAATGGAATTTAAAAATAAGTTTAAGGGGCTGGTGTTGTGGCACAGTGGACACAGTTGCCTCATGCAACACAGGAATCCTACATGTGTGCTAATCTGAGTCCCATCTGTTTCACTTTCTATCTCACTCCCTGCTAATGTGTGTCTAAGAAAGCGAAAGAAGATGGCCTATACTCATGTATAACATGTAGACGCTCCTGGCTCCTGGTTTCAGTCTGGCCCAGCCCTAGCCATTTTTCATTTTGGGGGAGTGAACCAGCAGATGGAGGATCTCTCTCTGGGTCTCCCTCTCTCTATTGACAATGCACCTTTCAAATTAAAAAAAAAATTGTATCTAAAACAAATAAAAAATCAATTTGGAGAGTAGGTTTTTGGTGTAACCATTGAGATCTCTGGGGGTGTTCAGATTCAGCTCTATTCCCCATCCCATCTTCCTGGGAATGGATACTCTGAGAAGCAGATGATGGCCTGTGTGTGTGGGTCCCTGCCGCCCATGTGGGGGACCACATTGAACTTTCTGCCTTGTTCAGCTCCAACTTTTATGGACTTTGGGGGAGTGAACCAGCATATGGAAGACTTCTCCATCTTTCTTTTCCTTAAATCTTTAAAAAAATTATTATTATTATATGATACAGTTCCATAGGCTCCTGGGATTTCCCTTATCCCCTCACCAATCCCCCCCCCAACCTTGTTCCTCCATGTCATTACTAAAATATAATTCTTCATACACAGTCATATGTCCATCATTGCAGGCATGGACAATGGCAGAGAGTCCAGCATCCTATTGTCAAGATATAGTAAACAGTTTCCTTTTAAGTTCATCTTTGGAAGTAGAAATGAATACTATATTGTATCCTCACATCTGGATATGTTAGTCTCCATTTCACAGTTACTGTACATTCCCTTAAATGAAAAGTCACAATACAAAATCAACAATAGGAAGAAAAATAGAAATGTACAATGCAATGAAATTAAATAACATATTACTAGATATGACCATCTCCATTACACAGTACTATACATCTCCTTAAGTGAAAAGCCTCAAAACAAAATCAACAACAGGAAGAAAAAAGAAATTAACAACACCATGAAGTTAAATAACATGCTACTGAATGACTAATGTGTTGTTGAAGAAATGAAAAAGAAAATCAAGAACCTCCTTGAAGAAAATGATGCTACTGTATGATTTATGAGTTTTTGAATAATTAGAAGAAACTGTCTTGAAGAGATGAAACTAACAAAAACATTAAAATCCATGTGTTATGGTTTCTACCGATTTTTGTTGGTGAAATGTGTCTCTTCTAGACAACAAATAGATGGGTTTAGTTTTTAAATTCAGCCTGCTAATTTATGACGTTTGATTGAGCTTAAGCCATTTACATTCAGGGTTAATATGTATGGATGGTACTTTGTCCTGTCATTTTAGGAATGGGTTGTTCATTGATTTAGTCTTCTGTTGTCATTTTACTGGGATGTTCTTCCCATTTGCCTTTGGTATTGGTAGGTGCTATTTCTCTTCTCTCTCAAGAGAACGTCTTGAAGTACCATTTGTAGGGCAGGTTTGGAAGAGGCAAATTCTTTTAACTTTTCTTGACTGTGGAAGAACTTTATTTCATTTTCAAAGACAAAAGAAAGCTTTGCTGGATATGTTTTCCTGGGCCGACAAGTTTTTTTCTTTTAGAATCTGGAATATGTTACTCCATTCTCTTCTTGCCTGTAGAGTTTGCTGTGAGAGGTCTCCTGTGAGTTTAATTGGCATTCCTTTATATGTCAATTGATTTTTTTTCCACCTGTACATTTAAGGATCTTTTCATTATGTTTGATTGAAGAGAGCTTGATGATCACGTGTCTTGGTGAAGATTGCCTTTGGTCAAGCCTGTTGAGAGTTCTGTGCCTCTCCTGGATCTTGTTTCCCAATTCTTCCTCTAGATTAGGGAAATTTTCCCTTATTATTTCATTAAATATATATATATAAAACCAGTTTCTCTTTCTGCACCTTCTGGGACTCCCATAACTCTTATATTAGGCCTCTTAATGGTGCCTTTCAATTCTTGAATACTTTTTTGGCCTGATCCAGCTCTGCTTCCAGCTTTTTGCTTGCTTCCCCCTGGTGACAAGAAATATCTTCCAATTTTGAGATTCTTTTTCTGCTTGCTTCATTCTATTTTGGAGACTCTCCAAAGTACTTTAATTCACTCTACTGTGTTCTTAATTTCTGATATATCTGCCTTGATTTGCTTTATTACTGCTATTGCTTGTGTAACATATTTCTTAAATTTTTTGGACTCTTGTGTGTGCTTCTCATTGTTGATCAGAAGCTTTAAATTGAGGCTTATGAATTCTGTGTCCCCCATTTTCTCAATGTCTTCCTTAGTTAATTCTGAGGTTGGAATAGGGTTTTGCTTCTTTGCAGAGGAGTTTTCAGTAATAATCATTTTCCCTTTGTGTCTTTATTAAAGTTTGTACACAGCTCTTTGCTTGCAGCCAACTCCCTCCAGCAAGTCCCAGGTCTGGGTTCTTATGTTAGATTTACACAAAGAACTCTGTAGGCCCCAACTCCTGACAGCATTCACCACCTCCTGTGCTACCACAAGCACACATGAACAAGCAGGAACTTGAGCACAAGTTGAACATGCACATCTCATTTCCAACTTCAAAATGTAAGAACTGTCATCCTTAACTACTCAGGAATCCAGGAGTTAAGCAATAACTGCCCAGCTTCTTGCAAATATCTACTTTTTTCCATCACCCCAATGTTTGTGATTGGTTTTCTATGCATCAGGTAACCAGGTTTAGGAATTCTATAGCAACTCCCCCAACTAGTCTGTGTGGGTTGTTCTGTAATGGTCTTACACTGACTACAACTGATAAGGGTGTAGAGATGCCACAATTTAGGTTAACCGTGGTTTACCCATGATTGTTCTGAGCACGTATTTCCCCAAAACCATACAGACATAGAATCAATTAGGTCTCTGCTATAAAGAGAAAGCAGTGGGAAGGGAAACAAAAAGGCCAGGTAGTAATAAGACAGGTAGCAACAATGCCAGCTACCATCACCTCTGGAGACTTACTGAATTTGTGCTTTATCCTTCCATTGACTCCCTAACCCTTCCCAGCATCAGTCACCTGTGCTTTTGTCACTTTGGCTTATGTTCATATTGTACACTGTTCATTTTTTAAAGATTTATTTACTTTTATTGCAAAGTCAGATATACAGACAAGATTCACTCCCCAAGTGAGCGCAACAGCTGGTATTGCACTGATCCAAAGCCAGGATCCTCTTCCAGATCTCCCACATGGGTGCAGGGTCCCAAGGCTTTGAGCGATCTTCAACTGCTTTCCCAGGCCACAAGCAGGGAGCTGAATGGGAAGTGGAGCTGCCAGGATTAGAACCAGCACCCATTTGGGATCCCGGTGCGTTCATGGTGAGGACTTAGCTGCTAGGCCACCGTGCCAGGCCCCACTATTCATTTTTTTAAAAAGATTCATTTTTATTTGAAAGGCAAAGTTACAACAGAGACGGAGATAGATCTTCCATTCCTCAAATGGCCCCAAAGTTTGGAGTTGGGCCAGTTTGAAGCCACGAGTCAGGAGTCAGGAGCCAGGAGCTTCTGGTCTGCCATTTGAGTATGAGGGGCACTATCACTTGGGTCAACCTATACTGTTATTTCTGGCCATTAGCAGGTAGCTGGATTCAAAATAGAACATTCATATTAGTATGGTGTAAATTTTTTCAAAATTAAATTCTATTTTTCTCCCATGTTTCTGATTTGCTTAGCACTATGCTTTGTGCCTGCCAGGTATTTGCATTTGTACAGTGAATGTATGGATATGAGTTATTGGTAAAGGGCTTCAACCTGTGATTTTAGATACACTGGAATGAAAGGTAGGTGGTGAAGTGTGAGGAAATAGTTGTAGGAATATGCCTAAGTTGAGGAATTGTTGCATTCTAATATTCAAGAAGTTAAAGCTACTGTACATTGGAAGTCTTTGCCCTGGGAGGAATCCCAGGTTGCATATTTAGGTTGCAAGTCTATGTAATTACTTCTCTCCAAGGGTTGGAAGGCTCTTCCAAGGAATTGCTTGAGCACGTGGGATTCCTGACTGGTGGGATTTTCACCCCATTCCTGTACTGGTGCACTTCACACACAGAGTACAGAATCATTTTGTTTGCTCAGAGCTGGCATCACTTTGTACAGGTGGAAAATGCACAGGCTTTCAATGGAGATTCACTTCAACTGGCTATCTCCTGGTGATAAATGACCCGTGTGGAGACAAATGAAGCCTAGCACTGGCAAGCT
Source organism: Ochotona curzoniae (assembly GCF_017591425.1). Taxonomy (NCBI): domain Eukaryota; kingdom Metazoa; phylum Chordata; class Mammalia; order Lagomorpha; family Ochotonidae; genus Ochotona; species Ochotona curzoniae. The sequence continues at coordinate 21,380,133 of NW_024464920.1, forward strand.
GTTCCCTGAGAAGAACTGCTCTCCAGGTATTGTCAGTGAGAATTCCTGTTGAGGGGAAATAGATTGTGTCTCAGGGGCTGGTTCTCGCTCTCTCTCTCTCTCTCTCACACACACACACACACACACCCCACCCTGGACAAGGCTTGCTGAAGGGTTGGTGGGTGAGATGGCTCCAAGGAATAACCAATAAAAGGAATTGGAGAAACAGAGCTGCAGCACCTTGCCTGAGGAAACCTTTGTAGCTCTAATTAGAGGCAGAATCTGGATTCAGCTCAGAGGGCTGATCTGAAATACTTGCCACTCACTTTTGCTATTCATACAATTCGCATGATATGGCAGAATCCTAGTTACAACGACACTAATTAGAATGTCTGCACTCACACCTAGTGAACCATTTCCCTGGCTCTGCATCTCAAGCAGTGAATGGAAAACGAAATTTTAATGATGCCCTATTAAGGCAACTAAACAATGCAACAAGTAGCTCTCCATTCCTCACTGGTATTAAGAAAATAACTTTTTTTTTTCTGGTAAAACCCTAGTTCTTCAACAATTTGGATTTATTGTAGGCTCCCAAAAGGCCCCCTGATACATATATCTCTTTTTGATGCAGATGAAAAGATGGGAATTTTGTTTTGTTGTTATTCATGTAGAGGAGAGGAATCTCACAAAAAATTTTTTTTTTCTTTAGGATAACTATTTCAAATCATTTTTTTTTTAACACAGTCTAACTTAGGAGTAACTGTGAGAACTGAAATGCAGAGAAATCACGAGTCTGAATCATTGCAACTTTAAATTTAGCATAGGAAAATAGCATGGGCACCATTCATGAGTTAAGCAATCTAACGCTTTCAGAGTTGGGCCAGCTGGGAATGACCCATGAGATGCGGAGCCTCAGTCTGGGTGTTAGACCTTTGCAGGCCTTCTTCTGGTCCTTTGTCTCCAGGCTGAGGCCAAACTGACCTTTTAGATTCCTAACTGCAACAAGGCTCACAGCTCCTCTCTTTCTTCAGCTCAAGGCAATGTTGGAGCTGCGCAGCAGGGGGCCAAGGCCATAATTCTCCCCACTGCTAGAGTCTTTTCCACATTCATTAGTTCCCACTGAGGTGCTTGCAGGGCTTGCTCTTTGAGAGTGAGGCTGCCATCAGAATAGTTCCCTCCAGCACGAACCATTGGGGGCTTGAGCTGGTAGGACAGCTGCAGGTTTTGTCCCATCAGATGCAAATGACGATTCCAAAGTAGTTTCTTTTGCCCTTTGGTTGATGACCCGCACCCCCTTTCATGGCCTGTGCTCGTCATTAGGGTTTATAAGCTTCCTTCCTTCCTTTAACTTGCTTAATCTTCCTCCATTCTGTAATTTCTTCTTTTAGAATCGATCTATAAATATGTTTATATTTTCTTTAGAAATAGCCAAATAGGGGGCCAGTGCATTGGCTCAACTGGACATCTCTAAGCGCTGGGATCCCATATTGGCGCCGATTCCTATCCCTGCTGCTCCATTTGTCTTCCAGCTCCCTTTCCCTGTGGCCTGGGAAAGCAGTGAAGCATGGCCTAGATCCTTGGGACCTTGTGTCCATGTGGGAGACAGGAAAGAGGCTCTTGGCTTCAGATCGGCGCAGTACCGGCTGTTCTGGATGTTTTGGGAGTGAACCAGCAGACAAAAGATTGCATAATCTTTCAACTGTAATTGACTGTTCTCGTTTGGCTATAACTGCCGTCCATTCTTTACCCTCTAGTCATATGATGCACATAGTGGTGGTAATTATAGCATATATCCAATTTTATAGCCTTCTTTTTTCAGTTACAGACGTTATTATATTGCTATATATTTTAATTTTTATTGTAAAGTGTATCACCCAAACAAGAGTACATAAAATGTTTATATATATGCACTTTAAACAGTAATTAGAAAATGACAAGTTGTATATGTGCCTGTCAGATTAAAATGTTACCAGCACTTTAGAAATAGCTTTGAGTACCTTTCCTAGTTATAGCCCCTTTTCCTGCCAAAGTAAGTGCTATTCTAGATCTGTATTCATTATGGTATTCCTCTGAATAGCCGTACCAGCTCTGCATGCATCCTTGAACAGTATATTGCTTTGTTTTAAGCTGAGTAGCAAGTACAAATCTCACTTCACAAGGAAAAGGCAATATTGCCACTGGTTGATGGAAACATCTGAGGAAATAGAGCTTTTACAAAGTCGCTGGGTTGCAACTGGGCGTCAGCCTTTCTGCAAGTTGTTAGTATCTCTTTGGGGATTAAGGGGGTGTGACCATGAGTTAATGAATGCCAAGAAGTAGGGTTTATCCTAGTACTGTTTTCTGCTCATATGGCCTATCAAGCTTTCAGGGATATGTCAGGATAAACTAATCACTGCAGAGAAATGAACAACCCCATGTGACCCAGGAGTAAGGGTGTGCTTTACATAAGTCCACATGTTGATAGGTACCAAGCTTCGGTTACTCAGTTCTCAGGTTACAGTGAGTGATGGCTAAAACGTCTGGCTGACTTGAGCCTTCCGAGCCACCCTGAGGAGGTCCTGTGTGGGGTTGCGAAGGAAGATCAGCACGGTTTATAAAGATGGCAGCAGCCTGTCCGGTGTGATGGGAGGGGAGCTGGTTTCCTGGAGAACTTACGCCTAAAAGGAGAACTGATTTTTTTTTTTAAAGATTTATTTTTATTATTTTTTTTATTGGAAAGGCGGATATACAGAGAGGAGAGACAGAGAGGAAGATCTTCCATCCGATGATTCACTCCCCAAGTGAGCACAACGGCCGAAGCCAGGAGCCTCTTCCGGGTCTCCCACACGGGTGCAGGGTCCCAAAGCCTTGGGCCGTCCTCGACTGCTTTCCCGGGCCACAGGCAGGGAGCTGGAAGGGAAGCAGGGCTGCCGGGATAGAACCGGCGTCCACATGGGATCCCGGGCATGGAAGGCGAGGACCTTAACCACTTGCGCCACCGTGCTGGGCCCAAGGAGAACTGATTTTAAGGGGGAAAAAAAAAACTGAAACAAACAAAAAGGTAAAAGGATCTTTGATGTGTCAGTCTTTTAAAAAAATTTTTTGAGTTGTATTTATTTATTTGAAATGCAGAGTTACATGGAAAGAGTGGGAGATAAAGAGATCTTGCATCTGCCACTCCCCTCCCAGATGACCACAACGGCTGCCATTGGGCCATTGCATGAGCAAGGTGCGGATTGGAGGTGGAACAGCCAAGACTCTAACCATCACTCCAACATTCCATGTTGCTGGCTTAAGCAGCAGCTTAGCTTGGGGCGCCACAACTACGGCTGCGTCATGTTAGCTTTTTAGGTAACGGGTTCTGATTGCTGTCAGTACTTGTATGAGTTTATGAGATTTTTTTTCACTTTTCTCCTGGCAACTCCACCTGCTTCCATTATCTTTTAGATTTTTCGTTTTCCTCATTCTTGGGTCATTTACATATTTTTGTGGAACATAATAATCAGTTTCACATAATACTGGGTGGGTGGGAGATAGGCTTTTGGTTTTGAGATTGTGAGTGTCCAAAAATGCCTGAGAGTATTTTAACTTTATACTTGGTGGGTAGTTTGGTTGAGTATAAAATTTAAAGCTGGATATCATTTGTCCTCCTCCTTCCCTTCCTCCTGTCCCAACACCTCTGTAATTCCTCCTCCTCCTTTTCTCTGCAATCCTTTTCTCTGCAATCTTTCGTCTCCTGTGCTTTGACATTGCACAGTTACGTGCCTCTCTCTTATTTTTGTTGACCACCCTGGGCACTCAGTGGACCCTGTTAGTCCAGCATCTCAGCTTTGAGAAGTTTGAGTTATTTTCCTAGCAGTGTCTTCCTCTTTGCTCTGTAATTCCCAGTACTTAAACACTGGGTTTTTCTGGATTACCTCTTACTTCCATTTCATTGTCACTGTGAATCTGTGTGTGTGTACACATACATGCAACTTCTGGGAAATTGTCTCAACTTTGCTTTGTTTTAATTTGATGTTTATAATCACATTTTAATGCATGAAACCCTTTTTTTACTATTCCCAGAAAATGTCTTAAATTTAGCATCCTGGGCCCAGCATGGCAACCTAGCAGCCTTGAACATGCTGGGACCCCATATGGGCACTGGTTCTAATCCTGGCGGCCCTGATTCCAATCCAGCTCCCTACTTGTGGCCTGGGAGAGCAGTTGAGGATGGCCCCAAACCCTGGGACCCTGCATACCCATTTGGGAGACTCAGAAGAGGCTCCTGGCTTCTGGCTTAGGATCGGCTCAGCTCCGGCCATTGTGGCCGCTTGGGGTGTGAAGCATCGGACAGAGGATATTCCCCTATGTCTCTTCTCTTGATATATCTAGCTTTTCAATAAAAAGAAATAAATCTTAAAAAAAAGAGATAGCATCTTGTTTGGGTCTGTAGATTCTATATTGGATTAATCATGAAACCCACTCAGTATCCCTGGTCTGAGGTGCAACACGGTGTGACACATGTAGCCGAGGCTGTTTTGCAGGCACTGGAAGGAGATTGTGAAGTTATAACAAAAAAGGTCTGGTGATTGTGATCCGTGTTGGGCCAGGTCCCAGCTTGGAGTGCCTTGCATGGATGACACTGCCATCTCCAGGCAGATCCAGACAGGAGATATAGAAGGTTTTAAGGAGGGACTTTCAGAGCATAAGGATCCTTGAATGACATGACCCAGGCCAAGGACCCCACTTGGCCCTGGTGAAAGAGCAGCACCATGTCTCCCTTCTTCCTAACAAATAGCTCCAGCCATAGTCTGTGGGTGGCCAAGCTTCCATTAGCCTTGAAGAACTGCGTGCAGCAGACTCCTGACCTCCGCTCCCACTTTTATTCCTACTGTTGATGGCTCATGCAGCAACTGTGTGTGTGTGTGTGTGTTGTCTACTTCTGTGTAAATTATTCCAGGAAGATTTGGGATGTGTCTGGTCCAGCTACTACCCAGTAATTCCTCCAACAAATCATCCTACCTCCTCCATATCTTAATTACCTGTGTGCGTGGATAACCTCCAGAGTTCTTCGCATCATGACAGAGGTCTATTTCTGCATAGCGTTCTGGGTTTCCTCCAGGAGTTCAGTGCAGTGTGATTTTTTTTTAAAAGATTTATTTTTTATTTTCTTTATTGGAAAGGCAGATATACAGAGAGGAAGATCTTTCGTCTGAGGATTCACTCCCCAAGTGAATGCAACGGCCGATACTATGGCGATCCGAAGCCAGGAGCCTCCTCTGGGTCTCCCACACAGGTGCAGGGTCCCAAAGTCCTCGACTGCTTTCCTGGGCCACAGGCAGGGAGCTGGAAGGGAAGGAGGGCTGCCAGGATTAGAACCGGCGCCCACATGGGATCCCGGGCATGCAAGGCGAGGACCCTAACCACTGCACCACCGCGCCGGGCCCTAGTGCAGTGTGTTTTTGTAGATAAACAATTTCGTGCCATTTCTGGTCTGCCAGTGGGACATTGTTCAGTTTCATTTTATTTTTATTTTTAAAATTTTGTTTTATTTTTTTGATAATCTTACATAGTTGATTAGGGTACAAAGGGTCAAGGGCTACAGCAAAGTGGTTAAGACCATTGTTTCCACACTAATATCATTTTCCCCCTGTATCTGGGGTCAGGGGAGAAACAAAGGGAGAAGCCGCACCTAGCCTCCCTCTCATCCCAGGTTCCCAGTGTGGGGCATGTTCTGAGGGTCCTGCTCAAGCAATTTTGATAGTTCAACTGTTCTGAATTGCTGCTAATCTCATCATTCAAAACATAATGAATTTATTCAGAATCCACTGGCTGACATAGTCTCTTCATGGTTGGGGTTCTGAGATCAGCAATTGAGTTGAACGGAGTTCCAAAGAAACTTCATCTGAGGTGATTCCAGACCTGATTCTTGTGTGTGCTTGCCAGTCCAGGGTCCTGTACCATCCGTCGCCCCAGTCTGCTTATGCACATGCTGGTTGTTGCAATTGCCAGGTCAGTTCTGTTTCCAGCCTTGTCTTTCACGCAAACCAGGGATTATTGCAGTCCAGCCCGATCCTGCCCACTTCATACTCGGCCCTCATACAAGCCAGTGGAAGCTGCAGCCTAGTTGGGGCAACTCCCCATAATCCCCACCAGGCCTGCCCCCTACCCTGGTTCCCATGCTCGTCAGTATGTGCCACAGACTTTCCCATTTAGCTCTCATACATGTCAATGGGCATTGCAATCTAGTGCAACCCAACACGCCCTATTATCCACACATACTGGCAGATGCCATTCTGTCTAGTCAGCCTTTGCCTTCGATGCTGTGGCCTAGTATCCCTGGCTCATGCAGATCAGTTGGTTTAAGAGCCAAGCATGGCATGACCTGTGCACCATCCTGATTTCTGTCTTTTTTGTGAGTTGAGGTTTGCTTGGCCCTGCCCGGTCCACTCCCTGCCAGTTGCAGCTCGACCCACCCCAAATCCTATTTTAGAATGCATATTCAGGTGCTGCTGCCTTGACCTGCCCAGACTGTTGTCGGTTCTTCTACCTGTAAGTGATGGCAGGTTCCATGGTCACACCTAGCTCAGCCCCAGCTCACTAGTTAACCAGCGGAATGTGTTTTTCCATAGGGTTTGGCCCACACTACCCACACAGAATCTACCCCCAGACCTGCTTCTCTCATGTACTGGTTAGTGTCTTGACCCTGCCAAGTGTGACCTGTCCTTTGTTCCACCACTCAGTCAGGTACTGGTACCTAGCCCTGCCAGACAGGCCCCCATCCAAAGCTTTGGTGTGGAGTGGTGTGTGGCAGTCAGTGGTGCTCTATGCTAACATCCAATCTCAGGACTCCCATGTGGACTGGTGAATGAGTCTGGCCCAAATAGATCTCTTGAACTCACCCCTGCAAACCACTAGGTTCCAGTCCCCATGCTTGCCAGAAAGTTCCGTGACCCTGTTGTTGGGAATTATCCAGAATTCATCCCTCAACTACACTCACACTGGCCTTATCCATATATTCCAGAGCTTGCCGCCAGGCGGCCAGCAGTTCAGTTTCCTTTATATCATTCCTGTCATTTTGAGGTTTTGAAGTTAAGAGAATAATTTGATGTGTGTGCCTAATCTACCATCTTGAGTGAATGTTTCCCTCTGAATATTTTTCCATGTGTTTGTTTACTAATGATTTCTTAATCTGCAAATCTGCTGCTTGTGTCCTTTCTTTATTCATGGCAGTGTTGATTTTTTTTGAAAGTTAAAAATTGCTCAGCTACATTCAAATTTATTACTTCCTGAACATGTCCTGTGTATTCCTACTTCTCTGCATTTTCTCATATTATTCCTTCTCTCCTGTTCTCCATTTGTTTAAATTGCATCCTTCACAGTGTCTCTGGACATAATGCCAGTGCAGTTGTAGAGTCTTGTCAGTTACCATTCTCCTAGTAATTATTCTTGGTGGGCAATATTTACTGTGTACCTTCTCTCTCCAGATTCCTTGGTCAAGTTTTTACTTGTGGTGTCATGTTGCAATCTTGGGATGACCTTGTGGTGCAGGCATCATTATTAAATCTGTTACACTGGTGAGAAAACTGAGGCATAGACTGGTTATGTGAATGAAACGTGTCCCAAGCCACAAGGTGGGCTAGGATGGGGATTCAAGACCCTTTTGTATGCTAACACAACTCCTAACCACAACACACAGTTCTGAATTCCTACAGCACTTTTGGCTGTGTCACTTGTAGTATACTTAGTCTATACGTCATTATTTCTCCCCCTGTGTTTGCCCTCTGTTTTGTATTAACTAAAGACCTCTGAAGTATGTGCTGAATTGGTCAGCTTTTTGCTTCTACAAGGACTTACTGAGGATGAGCTACTTAGGAAGGTAAAGGGGTTATTTGGCCTGAAAATTTTGGAAGTTCACAGTCCGAGAAGGGGCAGGGCCCACCGCGTTGGGCCTTTTTGCTAAGGCCATGGGGTGGCAATGGCAGAACATGGGCTAAGGAGTGACCACAAGCTGAGCCAGGGAACAGAGGGGCAGGGGACACACTGGTCCTGTCTGTCCCTGTAAGTGGCACTTACAGCTGTCATTCCATCCTGGGGCTCTGCTTTAACAACTAATCCAATTTAGTCCCTTCTCAAAGGTCCTGCTTTTAGAAACTATAAGTGGATTACATTTCCACACTTGATCCGTTAAGCATTGATGTGAGACAGTGGGGGCGGTATCTTTGCCACCCGAGCCTTGAGGGGTCACCAAACTAGTATCCAAAGCACAGCACATAATTGGAGCATAGAGATGTTTTCATATCTTCCGTTTAAATCTCAGCACTACCAGGTAATAGGCACTCATTTAGGGGATGCTCAGGATCTCCTTTGGGCCAATGGATTACATACCTAAAGGGGATGTGTAAGAGGCACCGTCTTTGTAGTTTATCACAGGTGACCTTTGCTACACAGATGGATATTGCCTCTCTTTGATCTCGCTTTATGGCAGGTTGTTTAGAAGGCTTTTAAGTGATGACCTCAACATTCCATAGGATTTCATTTGTAATCACGGAGAACTAAGATGCATGGAATTTTCTAGAATGGTATTTGATTTTTTTTCCGGGCCCCTTTTCAATCAGGAGATACATTCTAAATGAGCCTAGATTGTGCCTCATCATTTTTGCCACAGCTAGAAATTTCAAGTCTCTATAGTTACCTTTGAAAATTACAGAGCAATTTGTGCTCCTGGCAAAGCAAGCCATCTTCAATAGAACCTCAAGAGTGGCTTGGGTTATTACCCTTCCATTCTTGCGTAGATGTACAGAGTTCAATTGTATCTCTTTTTGCCAGTCAGTGATTCTGTTCTAAAGCAGAGAAAAAGATGACAATGCCATCAAGAGGATGGTAATACTCAGCAATTTATGTTCCCTCCATTTTACCACATATTTCAGAGCTATCTACTTCCCAGTGTTGCCAGGTCCAGATGTGCTGGGGATTGGGATGAAGTCAGATGTTGTCCAATCAGAGAAGAGTTAAATATTAGGGTCCTGTCTTCACAACCAAAGGTTGTAACACTTCAGTGTGGTTAGCTTTTATACAGAATGAAACCAAATTCTCATCAGAAATGTTTTTCATTTATTTAAATTATGAACAGCAATATATTATAGATGGAATTTATATGAGTTGAATGCTACAAAATGAAAGTGAACAATTTGATTCTTTCACCAATATTTGAGTCTAACAAATCATTTCATATATGTACATTTCTCGTTCTATTTTCAGTATACAGCTTATAAAATTTCAAATGCATTTGCTTTAATTGAATAACAGGCACTATTTCCACTTAAAAAAAGATTTATTTATTTTTATTAGAAAGTCAGATATATGGAGAAGAGGAAAGACAGAGAGGAAGATCCTCCGCCAGATTCACTTGCCAAGTGGCCGCAATGGCCAGAACTGAGCTGATCTGAATCCATGAGCCAGGAGCCTCTTCCGGGTCTTCCCATGCAGGTGCAGGGTGCCAAGGCTTTGGGGCATCTTCCACTGCTTTCCTAGGCCACAAGCATGGAGGTAGATGGGAAGCAGGGCCACCAGGACATGACCCAGTGCCCATATGGGATCCCGGGCGTGTGCAAGGTGAGGACTCTAACCTGTAGGCTACCACACTGGTTCCACTGTTTCTACTTTTAAGAAGGGTTTGATATAGTCATTAGTCCTCAGGCTGGGACATGTGTACCCCATTTCAGAGTGTTTGGGTTGGAGAGGTGGCTTTCCTCACAGTTTCTTGCCATAGCCCGTCCTGGGCGGGGGGCAGCAGGTTACAGCTCAACTGCAGAGCTCCTTGCCTCGCACCTGGGAGACCTGGATTGGGTTTGTGCATCTTGGCTTAGTTGTGGGCATCTGGGGAGTGAGAGAGCAGATAGGAGGTTATTGTACATCTCTGCCTTTCAGATACATACAATACATTTAAACAAGCATGATAAATGTAAAATCAACATCTCGTTCTGAGATAAAAAAAATTATGTGAAAAGTGGTCATAAATGTGACTCACGGTTAACAGTGTTTGGTTGAAATAACAAAACTTGGCAACTAATGTCTCAAGAAAGTAACTTGTTTTCCTCAAACAAAAGAAATCCTGCAGCCCAGGACAGAGCACTGGGCCTGCCCGTGTCCTAAGATGCTTTGACGTGGCCTTTAGTCTCACAGCTGCAAGATGCTGGCTGTATCCCAGGTGTCCAGACTTCGTCCCACGCAGGATGGAGTGTCAGAGGCAGAAGACTGAATGTACATCAGTAAGATTTACCTCCGAGATTCCTTTCCTAGTCATTCCTGCTCAAAGCTTGTTTGCTAACATTATCGCCTGATCCCTGGGCCACAAGGGGACCTCGATTAATTGAGTAGTTTTAGATGAGCACACTATCATATTAAGAGGGTCCTTTTATTTTTATAAAGATCAAGGGTAGCAGTGGGCATTAGCCTAGTGGTTAGGACACCGAGCGCTCTCATCTCAAATCCGCATGCCTGGCTTCAAGCCTCAGTTCCAGCTTCTTGGTAATACACATCCTAGGACACAGCAGATGATGGCTGCAGTGCTTGGCTCTCTGACACTCGTGGGAGACCTGGACAGTTCCAGGCTCTAGCTCCATCCTAGCCCAGCCCTAAGACTGACAGGCATTTGGGGAGTGAAGCTGCAGGTGACAGTTCTCTGTGTTCGCCTGCCTGTCACCCCCTCCCCCATGTGTTTGTCTAAAAAAGGGGGAAGGGAGGGATGGTAAACATATAATATGCATGACAATGTTTGCTATAGTAATTCACTTTCAAAATGGGTATATCTGAAATCTAATAGCTTCAGGAAAAAATTATACTGGAAACTCATGCATCACTTTAAAACATGATTTTAAAATGCACATTTTATCAAAATATAAATAGGTTTAGAAAAATTTCTGAGTCAAATTAGTTTCGTAATATGTATTACACATAATACAGTGCAAGAGGAATTAATATGATAAGGATATGCTTTGCAAATGCTCAAGGGGTAGAAAAAGAAGGAAATAGTTTCTACATTTATTTGGCCACAAAATTGGGTCTTTGTTTTTGTCTCTTCCTCCCTCTCTCCTTTCTTCCTCCTTCTCTTTCTCTCTCCCTTCCTCCATCTCATTCTCCCTTTCTTTGATTTTTAAAAAATTTTCTGAATTTTTAAAATGTTTATTTTGAATTTTATGGTACAATTCTGCAGAGTTTGGCATACTGCCTCCCCACTCCCAAATTTCCATCCCCAACTGATTTTCCCCATGTATACATATTGTTATAATAGTATAGTCCCTTATAAGGAGTTATAATTCCTTCAATATATTATTTAAGTATGGCCTGACATTGCCTGGCACAGGCATTGCTGGTACAGGCAATGTCAGACAAGCCAGCATCCCATTGTATAGATATGTCCAGCAGTTTCATTGGGAATCTATTTTAAGTTTGGAAGTAGGGATACATATTGCAGTGTATATTTGTATTTGGGTATGGTAGTCTCTGTTACTCTATCACTACATTTCCTTAAATGAGAAGCCATGAAATAAGGGCAGCCATAGGTATGAAGTTAAAACAACAACAACAAAAATTATAGCACCATGGAGTTGAAAAAAACCGTACCACTGAATAACCAATGCATGGGTGATAAAAAGAAAACACAAAAGCCTGGTTTGCATGATGGTTTCCTTAGAGAGAACATATGGTGTTTGTCCTTTTGGGACTGACTTATTTCACTGAGCATAATGGTCTCTAGTTGGGACCATCTAGTTGCAAATGGCATAATTTTATTCTTTTTTAATGGCTGAGTAATATTCCATGGAGTAGATGTACCACAGTTTCATTACCCACTCCTCTTTGGATGGGCATCTGGATTGTTTCCATGTCTTTGCTATTGTAGATTGTTCTGATATAAAGATAAGATTACAGATCCCCTGCTCATATGCAGTTTTCATTTCCTTTGGGTATATTCCTAGGAATGGGATTTTAAAACTAGTATAAAAGAACCTTAGTAGGAGAAGAATTGAGTAGAATTTGCTCTTGTGATTAAACAAAAGAAATTCATATCATAGGTTTCACCAGGATTTAAGTAAATCTATTTTTAGGATTTTTTTAACTTTCTTTTTTTTATTTTTGAAATTTGTCATACAATACTGTATAGTCTGGGATTCACTCTGCCTGTTTAAGATATTTTTTAAAACACCAACATTATTAGAGTTCTCTCTCTTACTTTTGCTCTTTATGGAACCAGCCACTTTAACTTCTGTCTTATTGTTCCATATTAGTTTTGGTAGCACAGAACCCCTCACTAACTCTTAAACAGCTTCTGTGAAGATCAGAAGGAGCAATGGAGACTCTTACTGAAGAGGAAAAGAATTATAGATTAATTTGGGATCCCCACATTGCTTCTTATTAATGTGGTTGAGTTTCCTGTTTGGCACAGAGGGGTGTGGGAAAATGCTTAAGTGAGATGGGAACAGTGGAAGAGAAAAGCCTCAGAGCTGTGGGGAGGTTAATAGAGCCACTGGAATTACTCAGCAGGTAGTCAAGTCAGTACTTGTCCCCTGACCCATTACTCCTGGGGTTTATGGCACACTGGATAGAAAGAAACAAATTTGCTTTACCTAAAGTTGTTTTTGAAGCAAACTATACTTCTGTTACTTAGGGGATGAACTTTGTGCCTTTAGCAGAGCGTGAAATTATAGCAATCAATAAACACTTTTGATAAATAGATAGAAGAAAGTCCCTAATCTCAATAAGTTCAGTTTAAACATATTCTTTATTTTCTGGACCTGTTTTTTTTTTTTTAAGATATATTTATTTGTGTTGGAGAGTCACATCTACAGAGAGAAGGAGATACAGAGACAAAGATCTTCTGTCTGCTGATTCACTCCACAAATGGCCATAATGGCCAGAGCTGAGCTGATCCAAAGCCAAGAGCTAGGAACTTCTTCTGGGTCTCCCTTGTGGGTGCAGGGTCCCAAGGTTTTGGGCGGTACTGGACTGCTTTCCCAGGCTACCTAGGCAGGGAGCTGAATGGGAAGAGGAGCAGCTGGGATTAGAACCTGTGCCCATATGGGGCATGCAAAGTGAGGACTTTAGCATTTTATGGAGTGGTTAAGACATTCCATTGTATCCTGAATCCTGCATTGACTGGCTGAGTTTGAGTCTTGATTCAGGCTTTCTGTTAATGTGCATTTGGGGAGACAGCAGACACTGGCCCACGTGCTTGGGTCTCTGCCTCATGCATGGTAGGTATGGGTGCAGTTTTGGGCTCCTTGCTTCAGCCTTGTCCAGTCCTGGCTAGTGCAGCCATTTGGGGGGTGAATCACTTCATAAGACATCTATCTCTCTGCTTCCAAAAAATTATTTAGTGGTAATATATGTTTGCATTTTTTTTCAGTTAAAATAATAGCTGAGTGTCAGTGAGAGAAAGAGAGAAGGCAAATATGGAGAATGAATTTAGAAACCACGAAGCAGGTATCAAACTCTGGCAGTTTTTAAAAACCAGGCAGCACAGTAACTGGTGTTAATACGTATTTGGTGAATGTGGTCCAAGACAAGACCCAGTCCCTAGTTCTAGCTCTTCTTTCTCCTGTCCACCTTCCATTGCAGGAACATGAAGTCAGAGCCAAGAAATTCTGCATTCTCTGCCTCAAGGAACAGTCAGGGTGTTAGTCCAGACAACGAGACAAAGAAAATTCCTCCAACAGCCTTCTGAAGCAGCAAAGTTACTTCCTCAAAGGAGTTCTCACCTGTACTTTTTTTTTTTCTTTCTCTCACCTGGTGAGAATTTCCCATCTTCAGTTGTGACCACCATCTTTGATCATAGGAAATAAATCTAGGATCAAAAGCAAACGCAGTGAGCATGGTGAAAAGGAAAGAAGCCAGGTTTGGGTGCTTGGAACATCCTTTAGCTACGGAGCCAATCTTGGGACTTTCTATCTTTGGCTTTCACGTTCTATTAAAAAACATGGTCTTCATGTTTTTCAACCTTTGTTAGCTGTTGCTTTGTTACCTTTGCAGTCAGTGGAGAGTTACTGATTCTTAAAAAACATAAAAAATGACATGTCTTATTTATTTGAAAAGTGAAATGACTGAGAGATGAAGAGAGATTGCCATCTTCTGGTTCACTCCCCAGAGGCCACAATGGCTGGGATTGTACCAATTTGAAGTTAGGAGCCCAGAATTCCATCTGAGTCTCCTACCTGGCTGACAGACACGCAAGAACTTAGATGATTTTCCACTGGCTTCCTGGATATATTTATTAATTAACTGTATTATGAGCAAAGCAGCCAGGATGGAAACAGTTGCTCCCTTATGGGATGGTGGTGTCACAGATGGTAGCTTAATCCCCTGTACTGTAATGTTGCCTCTGAAGAGTATTCCCAACTGAGGAAAAACTTGAATTCTTGTTCTCCAATTTCCTGGACCGTTATAAAACATTTAATGAAATATATTGAAGTCTGTTGTAGCCAATTTCTTGTAAACAGCATTCTTATGTACATTTTAGTGTCCCTCTAGACTTTGTGTCTATTTCTTTTGAGTGTCTGTGTGGGGTGGTGACCCTCTCATGTGTTAGGATCTAATGGGGCAGTGTTAGGACTATTCTAGCTTGTGAATTGCATTGCTTTTCAACTTTATACTGTTCTTTTTATGCCCAAATGTCTTGTGATTCAATAGGATAGCTCTTTCTATATATTTTTTTTTTGTGTCTCTAAGGGCTATAAAAATGGTAAATCACTGATAAAAATGTGACTCCCATGAATGAGAAAGAAGAAAGAAGGCTGCTGGGGGTTTAGGAGTTTCATTAATACCTGACAGTTGTGCACAAAGATGACATTGTCCAGTACATTGAAGCATTAAGAAAAAGCAAAGGAAAATTTTGTTTCAAGGTCATACACAACTTGTGTCCATGTAGGCTGGGAAAAAAGCATCTTGAAAGTTGAGTTTAACAGCTCCGATGAATGATGAAATAAGGAAATAGAGTTGTATAGTAATAAGAATATAATGCCCCGTAAGTGATGAGCAATTAGCTTGCTTGCAGAGGCTTGCAGTGCGACAGGAGCTGGTGAAAGCCAGACCTGTCAGTCCGCTCACCGAGCCTGTCAGCTGGGAAGGATGTTTTGCTTGACAGTTGATTACGGGTTAAATGAACTGAAAAAAATCGGTAATTTTTTCTGCTTTGCCATCCATTGTAGCAACAGATAGCTGTGTTTTTCTGCCAGTTTTAAAGGCTAGATTTAAACAATTATTCATGTGAGGAAATCTGAGTTTGAATGACAAAAGGGCAACTAGGATTTGAAGCCAGTAGCTCTTTGAAGGATAAGCAAATTGGCTAATGTGGAAGACAAGCCTTTGAAAGATGCCTTTAAAAATCTGCCAAAACAAAATAATGCAATTCTGGGAAAAAGATGCTGACTGCATTGTTACCTAGTTTATTCTTAATTACTCGGCATAACACTATGACTTTCTGAGTCAAAGAGTTCCTAGGTTAATTGACCAATAAGCAGTGTTCTAGATGTTAGAGGTATCACAGTGAACAAGCTAAATATATCCCCATTGATATATTTCTTTGAGGAGAAATAAGCAATAAATATATAAGCAAGAAAATACATAGTATGTCTGGCAGTGATGTTTTTATGTAGAAAAATAAAGCAGTGAAAGGTGATAGATGATGTATGGACTAGGGATGCTTGTAAGCTGATACATAATAAAGGACCTAAAAGGCAAAGGAAAGAGAAGGGGCAAAAAAAAAAAAAAACCAGAGAAGGGGCACAGCACACAGGAGAATGGCTGTTGAAGGAATAGCAGGTGCAGCAGATGCAAAGGCCCTGAGGTGTGAGTACACATGGAATGCCTATGTAAAGCAAGGAGGCAAGTATGAGTGAGCCAAAGAACAGTAGGTGCTGAGGTCAATGCAGTTGGCATCAACTGGACCACATTAGATTCCAGAGAACATGGGAAGGAATTTGAATATTCGTGATGAGATCAAGAGGCATTAGACAACTTCAAGATGAAGAGACACTGTTTTCTGTAATGAAAATAAATAGAAGAGGAAAAGGTTGAAACAGATCAGTCAAGGGTCGCATGATTCATAAGACAAGGGTGTCTTGGACTAGGTGGAAGAAGAAGATACACTGAGAGCAATTTGATTCTGAATCTTTTTTTTATAAAAGTTTAAATTTTAGATGATAATTACATAGTGGATCAGGGTAGGAAGGATAAGAAACTACTCAGTTTCCTCAGTAGAGGAGCCTAGGAACCAGGAATTCAGAGCAGGTGGGGGCTGTAGAATGGCAGTACCCTAACTGCTTGGACCACCCCTGGCTGCCCCCCCCCCCCCAGGGAGTACATAACAGGAAGCTGGGGTCGGGACCTGAGCCGGAGTTTCATCCTATGCCCTCTCACTTGGGCTGTGAGTCAGGTCTTGAACCATTGCCCTCAGCACCCACTCCTTTGCAGAGCTCTTGAAACACCACGCCGTCTCACGCATCTCAATTTCTAAGTCAGCTTTGTTCAATACAAGTATGCTATGAGCCACGAATAATAGCCACTTCAGTAGTTGGAAATGTTTTCATACCCACATTAAAATGTCTGAATAAGAAAAGTTAATCATTTCTTAAAGACTTCTTTATTTTTATTAGAAAGATATACAGAGAGGAGGAGAGGCAGAGAGGAAGATCATCTGTCTTATGATTCACTCCTCAAGTGGCTGCAACAGCCGGAGCTGAGCCCATCTGAAGCTAGGAGCCTAGAGCCTCTTCTAGATTCAGGGTCCCAAGGCAATGGGCCATCCTTGACTGTTTTTCCAGGCCACAGCAGGGAGCTGGATGGTAAATGGGCTCCTGGGATTAGAACCAGCTCCCATATGGGATCCTGGCGCAGGTAAGGCAAAGACTTTAGCTGCAAGGGTACTGCTCTGGGCCACATTAAGTTAATGTTAATAGTGTATTTTACATGACATGGTGTGGTAGGCAGACTAATAACCTAAAAGATGTGCAAGAGCTCTTGAGTGGTGAAAGAACGTTGCAGATGAGATTAAGGGGAAAGACTTTGAGATGAAGATAGGATGCTGAATTGGCCAGGCAAGCCCAAACCAATCAAATCAGGAGTGGTTCCTGCCAGCTGCAGCCAGGGAGCCGTGAGGATAAATGAGGGTCAAGAGAAGAGATACATTTGCTTTGAAAAATAGACCAAGGGAGCAAGCTTTGTGGCATGGTGGGTCAAGCCACTGCTGGGGATCCCATGTTAGAATGCCGCTGTGAGTCTGGTCCCAGCTGCAGTGAGTTTGACCCGGCTTGGCAGGCAGCGCATGATGGCCAAGTACTCAGGCTCCATGTGCATGTGGGAGACCTGAAAGGAGTGCCTGGCTCCTGTGCTCAGTCTTGGCATTTGGGGTGTAAACTATCAGATGGCAAACTCTCTACTGCTGCACCCCCCCCACCTTTTCTGTCACACTGGCTTTCAAATAAAGAAGAAATCAAAAATTGAGATCAGGAAAATGGAGCAAGGAAGCAGTGAGTCTTGGAATGTGGGCCGTCTCTGGAGGCTGGAAAGGCCGGTCAGCAGGCTCACCTGGGGCACCCCGAAGGCCTGCAGCTCCACCCACTCCCTCTCCCCTTGATTGGATGAACAAACCTCACGTCAGATTGTAGAACTATAGACATGTACAATGATATGTCTTTGTCGTGTTAAGCTGCTACAGTGATAATTTGTGTGGTAACCATGTAAAACAAGATACCAAATATACCTCCCTAATTATCATTCTAAGGTGAACTCAATATCAAAGTTTATTGATGCTATTGTTTGAAAAAAAAAAATCAGTCTGGATGGCAAACCAAAGCTAAAGTTGATTCAGCTAGTCACAGTGAGGATTTAATTCTGTAAACAACCAATCAGTTCCTAGAACTGGATGTTGTGAAAACCCAAGTTTAGGCACAGGTCCTATACTTTTCTCACAGAGTAGATGCATGTATTGTCAAGTTCAAGCCGTCCTAGTTTACATGTGGTTGTCAGTCACCTTGCAAAGCTAAAATGACCTCATTGAAAATCAAAGAATAGCCAGTAATCAGTAACAGATTTGATTGTCGACTGAGCAGGTACCTTACACTCTCCCGGCTTGTGCAGGGGGGTAGAGAGCAAACCATGAGGCCGAAAGCAGTCGTCCTGGCACGGTGACCCTCAGATGTAAGGCTCATTTCTGCTTGAGTGCTGGTGGATGGTTCCTAGGCTGTGGCTACAGCCTGTGGGAAGGCTGTGTTCCCTGGGCACCAGCTGCAGACTTAGCCTCTGCACCCATCGTTCTGAAATCAATGTTTTATGCGATTATTTTTTGTTGTTGCTCTTTGAGACCCCGTGTCTTTTTTTTAAACATTTATTGTATTTTGATTGGAAAGTCAGATATATAGAGATGCAAGTTTACCTTGCGGGTTCCTGGGGAGGAGATGTGAGCTGAAGAAACGCAGCAACTGACAAAGTTTATTTCCAGGGTTTCAGTTTTTATACATTTCATGAGACAATGGTTCAAACATAACTCAGAATTAGATCCTGTCTAAGAACACAGAGTACAAAGAAGCTAACAAGATGGCTTAGACAAAGTGTTACTGAAACAGGGAATAGATAATACTGTCCATCCTTGATTGACTGGACAGAGCACAGATGTCTCCTGTCTTCAAGGAGAGCATGAAAGCACATCCAAGGACTCCCTGGGGACAGGTGCACACTGTGGGGGAGAGGCCTTCCGCCTTCTCTTTCCTCTTCTCAACAGGGTCCCACAGGCCTCTGCTGTCCCAGCTATCCTATGGAGAGGAGGAGAGACAGAGGAAGCTCTTCCATCTGTTGATTCACTCCCCAAGTGACTGCAAGGGCCAGAACTGTGCCAGTCTGAAACCAGGTGCCAGGAGCCTCTTCCAGGCCTCCCATGCAGATACAGAGTCCCAAGGCTTTGAGTGATCTTCAACTGCTTTCCCAGGCCACAAGCAGGGAGCTGGATGGGAAGTGGGGCCACTGGGACAGGAAATAGCATCCATAGGGGATCCTGGTGCATGCAAAGCGAGGACTTTAACCTCTAGGCTACCGCACCAAGCTGGAGACCCTGTATCTTACATAAACTTAATATAGGTCAGTTTCCAACACTCATGAGCCCCACTGGCCTGCTGACTGCACTAATGGATTTGACTATTTCATTGAGGACAAGGCAAATCAGGTCAGTACAAGGAAGGCACATGTGATCAACAACTTTGTCAACGTAACTGGGCTACAGTTCACTTTGTATTAACATTATTCTGCATCATTCTGGACAGTGTTTTTTACATGAATGGATTTTTGATTCTTTATTTAAAAATTTTAATAGATTACATAGTTGAGAGGGATGTATACCCATGTGGGCCTCTGATTAGGGTGGGGAGGGCTGAGGTGTGGAGCAGAGAGGGTGAAATAAATGTTTCAGTTTTTTTTTTTTTCCTCTCCTGTGTTAACTGGGAGCCAAAGAAGGGAAGGGGGCTGATCCTTGCTGTCAAACTCCATGAGCAGCTGAGGATGGGGGACGGTTGTTTTGATGGTTCCTTGCAGACCCCTATATGGAACACTGTTCCCAGGGTGTTACTTCAGAGGTTTTGATAATTCTTTGTGACACCGTGGTTGAGAAAATCTTTTTAATATCTGTTGACTGATCCGATCCACCTCTGTATTCAGGGACCCAGACATTTGCTGCACAAGAAGTTTTAATTCTAAAAATAAATGTTATTGAAAATTTGTGATTAACATATTACATGCATTTCCATTAGGTACATCACAATACTTCAATGCATATGCATAGAAAAAAATGGATTAAGCGACTGTTACTGAGTCTGAGCTTGTCTGCCTGCTGCACATAAATACATAAATGTCAGTAACATGAGAGTGAGGCGTTGAGCAAAGAAAGGGAGTTTATTCAGAATGCCAGTAAACAGAAAAGGTGTTGCTTGTGTTTTATAATGGGCTGTTTCTAAATTTAAGTGGCAGGGAAAGGGGAGGAAGGTGAGATCAAGATGTGATGAATTGCTGCAGACATACAAGTACCCGCAAGGGCCAAGGAGAGCTCACCATGCTCCCTGGCCTTGACCAGTTGACTTTAGAGATAGAAGTCTAGTCTGGCTGTTGCTATAAATCAGTCCTGAAGCCATCGTAAGTTCCTGCGTACTTCCTTTTCTCCTCAGGGGAGGCAAGCTCTGGATAACTGCCAATTTTCAGGAAACTCAACCTACAAGTAGAATAGCTCCGGTGCCACTGCATCCACATTTGAGGCTGAGCAGAAAGGGGAGGAAGGAGACAGATGCAATAAGGCCAATATGTTGCAGCCTTTCCATCTGCTTACCTTTGCTTTGTATTTGGAGCCTGCCGGCCCCTCTCCAGTCCTCAATGCACCCTGTAGTAATACACTCCTGTGACTTCTGTCACCCCACTGTGCTGTGGAATAGCAGGATCTGTTATTGCTGTGTGCATGTGTTGTATCTAAATCTCCTTCCATACCTCCTTCTCTGAAAATGAAAAAAAAAACATAATTGTATACATTTATGAGGTATAATGTGATGTTTTGATATATGTAAACTGTGAATGATTAAATCAAGCTCATTAGCACATCCATCATATCCCTTACTTGCTATTTTTTGTGGTGAGACATTTGAAATTTCCTTCTAGTTATTTTGAAACATCGAATATATTATTATGGATTATAGTCACCCTGTTGTGCAATAAAAACTCATTACTCCTCTTGATGGGAAACTTTGTATGTGACTGTATTTTTAGAAGAGATTAAGGCAGATTTGCTTGCTTAATGTGGTTGCACCTCATCCAATCATTTCAAGCCCTGAATCTGGGGCTGGTGTTGGGGCAAAGTGCCTTAGGCCACTGCCTGCAGTTCTTATATCCTGTAAGAGCAGTGGTTTGATTTCCAGCAGCTCCGCTTCTGATTCAGCTTCCCACGAATGCAGCTGGGAAAGCAGCAGAAGGCGGTCACCTCTGTAAGTGACCAGAAGGGAGTTCCAGGCTCCTGGCTTCAGCCTGGTCCGGCACTGGCCATTGTAGCACTTCAGCAGGTGAACCAGTAGGATTAGTGATATCCCTTGCTCTTCTTTTTTATCTCATCTGACAAAATCAACAAATAAATGTTTAAAAAAAATAAGCCCTGAATATAAACTGGACCCCCTTGGAGCAGTCCCCTCAGCAGAGGCAGGGGCATGGGACTGGGATGCAGGTCCTGCCTGAGTCTGCAGCCGCCAGCTCACGCCTGGTTTGAAACAAGTCAAATCTCTGCTCTCATATGATCCAGTTCCTTAAAACATCTCTTCGTGAAAATCTCTATCTAAATAACATGTAGAGCTATAAAATCCACGTAAAATGTACATTTCGAGAAGTTCATGGAAAATGGAACTCAAAGATAAATTTATTTTGGCATTACGAAATTGAAATGCATGCAAAATTTTCTCATCAGATGAATTATCTATGAACTTTTCAAGGCTTCCTTCTCTACATGGATTTTAAATTTTGTATGAAAAAAAAAACTTAACCTTGTAACCATTTTCCCACAAATTACTTCTGTGAGAAAAGCAGAGGAACAGAATGAGAGAGAGAGAGACATTCTTCAAATACAGGAGGTGGGCCAGAGCTAGGCTACAGCTGAAGCTAGGAGTCAGGAGTCATTTCAGATCTCCCATTTGGCTGGAGGGACCAGCTGTTTGAATCATTGCTGCTGCATCCTAGGGGTGTGCTGGGAGCAAGTTAATGTAAGGAACCAGTGCTACAATTGAACCTAGGCTGTCCAATGTGAGACTCAGGTGTTTTACCCAGTGTCTTAACTGCTGTGCCAAATGCCTGCCCCTCCACAAACCTTTTGAAGTGCACACACACATACACTCACTCTGTTGGACAATGCTGATACAGTACGCCTCTTACACAAGGGGAAGGTGCACAGTGTGACAGGGATCCCAGTAGAGGCCTGGGTGTGTGTGACTTGACCTGGGTGCTAAGAGGACAGCTGAGAGAAGTGTTGGGGCAGATCAGTGTTGGGGCCAGTTGTGGGAAGGGAAGATGCCTTCTGATTGGAGAGCGCCGTAGAGATCTGGTCTGTCCTAGGAGTGCTGCTTCCATTGGTGGAAGCGTTTAGAGCTCTGTCAAGATCTGCATGTGTCAGCTAAGGAGGCTGTAACTCCACAGGCTTGGTGGCTAACTACATCTCCTCCCGCAGTTCTGGAGGCTGAGATGAATGGGCTGACTCATGCATTTCCTGAGCCCTCTGCCCTGGTCTGGCACGTGGCTGCCTTTTAGATGCTTCGATACCCTGTTGTCCCTCTGTATGTGGACGTTCTTGATGCTTCTCTACATGCCCACCTTTGTCCTCACAAAGACAGCAGGTAGATTGGATTAGGAGACGTTCTAATGGTCTCATTTTAGTACAGTCACATCTTTAGCCAATGTTCAAATATAGGTTCTTTTTGAGGTACTGATGTAGACAAAGGGGAGCTGAGGCCTGTCTGCACCCCCCTGTAGCATCCCACACTGTACCCCATTCAGTGCACAGGAAACCAAGCTCCTGGAGTGTCCTGCTTAGAACCAGCTCTGGGATAACTGCTGTGTCTGCCAGCTGTGTCCCTGTGGTGAATTCATTCATTAGGTCAGTAGAACATGACTGTCCTACTCCCATGCACTTGAGCTTTCTGAAAAGGGGCAAGGAGATGGGAGGTTATCAAGTTTGATTCGACTCCAATCCCTTTTGTTGTTCAATTAAGCCTTGCCCCAGACTCTGCTATGTGCTGTGTCCCCAGATCATAAAGATGACAGCCCCAGCCGTGGTGGGTGCAGCTCACTCGCTCTCTCGCTCTCTCTCACTTTCCAGCATTCCTTCCATGTCAGTGACTCTTGCTCTTCTACTAACCATTGCCTACCTGTCATCCTTGGATTCCTCTGGAGTTGGAGACAAGGCCCTGAACCCAGGCAGGAGGCACCCCTGATAGTACCAGGTGTTAGCATGTCTGTGTGTGAACCTGGGGAGAGGGGACAGTTATGTCCTCAACAGTCCAGGGGAGCCTGCTAAGAGCTTCCTAGACTCGCAACTGAGGAGTTGGCGCTTGGAGTAAGTGCTGATTAACTAGGGTCACAGGGTACACTCTTGCTCAAAAACTCCCTGAGAAGCAGGAGAATTAGCTTCGGGGTAATCCAGGCCTGGGTCTGAAGCCACGTGACATCTATGGGCGGAAGGAGGCCTTGAGGCGGCCTCTAGGGCTGTGCTCCCCACTGTCAGATGCAACCATCCTCCTGTAGTTAATGAGTCGCCTGGCCCATAAATTATTGTTGCACATCTGCATAATTTGAGTCACCTAGGCCTGAGTCCGGACTGCTGGAAACCCAGCAGTGCATATTTTTCAGGCAAATATAAAACAATAAAGGTGCCTTGACATCGATTGGAAATTAGTCGAGGCTCTAGCCTCAATTCCTTCTTTAAATCATTCGAGTGTCTCACGGTTTCTGGAGGCGGCGTTGCTGATATATTTTGAAATGCGTTCGTTTTCTCCCAAATTCAAACCAGCCCCTCCATCTGCTCAAGGACAGTAGGGACTCTTTTAGACACGGGTTGCTGTAAAGAGTAGCGTTCTTTGCCTCAGCAGCCGAGACGTTTGGGAACAGAATGAAATTGGCATGGGCTGGAAGATCCTAGCGGTAACAAACGAGGCCTGAGGATGTCGGCAGCTCTTCACCCGGAGAGCAGCAGTGCAGAGCCTTGGGGGAGAAAACTCAGGTCTCTCCTCCCCAGATGGCTGCATCTGGCACCTTCCCTCCTTCCCACTTCACTCAGAAACCTGTGAGATTCTGTTAGGAGGCTGCAGGCAGAGGGGATGGCATGAGTGAAGGCGCGGAGATGGGAGTTTCGGGATAGAGTGGAGAGAGAGAATGACGACATGACCTGAGGTCCTGGATCCAGCTGTTCCTGAATGCTACTAACCCTTGCTTAGGAGAGCCAGTGATCCCTTTCTGTCTCACTGCCTTCCCTTAACCTAGCTAAAAGTGGATTTGTTCGAGCTTGCAACTCAGCTTACCTCCCAAAGGGTGTTAACCCCTTGCTTGTGCTTCCAACCTGGAGAAAGTTAGCAGGTAGCAGAGATGAGCAACCCAGGGGAAAGGTGGTGAGGGCTGGCTGGTGCAGTTTAAGCTGCTTTGAGCCATGTGTGTGCCCTGGCAGGGGCGAGGCCGTCTGGCACAAGGAAAGGCTGGGCTGCAGGATAGTGACTGTCACAGGAGACTGAGGACAGTGAGAACTCGGGCTGGGCTTCGGTCAGGGAGTGAGAATGAAGAAATATGGATGTCCGGAATGCAGATTTGAACATGCAGGTCACTTTGGGCCTCAGACCTTCAATCTCAGAAATCATCAGCAGGCCTGCGTGGCGTGTGTGTGGTGGGTCTCTTTTGATGGTTTCTTCCGCATGATTATTCCTCTGTGTGCTTTGGAAAATTTCTATGGACGATTGGTACTAGCCTATTTCTCATTTTTATTTTCCTCCTCTTTTTTTTTTCTCCTTTTGTATTCCAAAGTCACTGTCTGACTGTTTTACAGTAAGGACTTATGTGCAGCTTAAATCAGTTGCAAAACATCAAAGAGTCCCATGCATGTATAATAAAGATGCGTTGTGGGGAGAGGGTAGCTGCAATCATGC
This sequence comes from Ochotona curzoniae, assembly GCF_017591425.1. NCBI lineage: Eukaryota > Metazoa > Chordata > Mammalia > Lagomorpha > Ochotonidae > Ochotona > Ochotona curzoniae. The sequence goes on from NW_024464920.1 coordinate 21,404,762, forward strand.
CTGGAATTTCAAACCAGTAAATGCTCTAGATGAGCAGAATATAGAAGCGAGTTTGCTGCCCCGATCATCAGGTGAGCAGGGATGGGGGGAGTGATTCGTATGGCTCTGCTGGGAACATTGGACTCCTCAGAGGCAGAAGGCAGGGTCGGTGTGTGTGCAGCTGTGTGTTGCTCATCCGCAATGCTCAGCCTTCTTTGCCACCTCCCTGGGCTCCGCTGTGTCCATGCAGTGGAGTCTCAATTCTTGCAGCCTGTTCTCCCTGGGAGTGCTTGACACCAGCTGATGGGGCTCTGCCAACTGGTGGCACTGGGGAAGGTAGAAGGGATGAGGTGGGACTTGTATCCTGCTCCCAGTGTCTGTTAGCCTTCCTTGGGCAGTAGTGAACAGCCTGTCTTTTCACAATTCAGGCACCTCCAAGAGGGAGCCCTTCTGGGTGTCTTTGGTGGTTTGAACTCCAGGGGATCCCTGCACTACCTTTGTTGAGGTTATAACTCCCTTCTGTGCAGTCCTAGGTTCCTTTAATATTCCACTTGCTTCTCCTGACTTTAGGATGGTGTCTACTTTGTCACTGCATGGTGTCTGTTTTGCTCTCCCAGCTCTCCCTCTGTGGCCATTTCCCATATTAAATTCCCTCTTCGAAAAATGCCAGAAGTGGTTTTGTTTTTCTGCCTCCTAATACCAATAGTGAGTTTCCTGAGTGAACTTGCATGGATCTTAGATTTATAAACCTTTTGGGACAGCAGACATTGAAAAGAGGATGAGGTAGTTTTTGATCATTCACTGAGAAATATTCCTTAGTTTTCGGCCTAATGTTAAGAGTGTGTTAAACAAATTCCTCACTGTTGAAAACTGATTGTGTTTTAAATATAGATGGGTTTTTGGTTATCAGTTCTTGGATGACAAGCTTCTCTTTTTCTAAACTTACATTTAGAACTCTTTGTCAGCTGCTTTTTCATCGTTTACCGTCACGAAGTGCTCTTTCTCTGGCTGTCTAAACTGCTTTGGCTTTGTCACAATCGTCACTTGGCAGCGACTAGCAGAGCAGATTGAAGACTATAATATAGCCAGCATCAAAGACTATTATCATTAGACTTGTCAAACAGGACACATGTTTTAGGAGTCTCAGCCACACCCCAGTTTGGGTCACTTCCACCAGTATGTTCAGTACTTTTTGTTTATTTACTTGTTGGGCAAAGCAGAGAGAAAGAGTTCTTCCATGTGTAGTTCTTGCTCCCTATATGTTTGCAAGAGCCCACAGTGCCTTCCAGGTCTCCCATGTGGGAGGCATGAACCAACTACTTGAGTATTACCCACTGCTTCAAGGGTCTGCATTAGCAAGAAGCTGGAGCAGGAGTGTCGCCAGGACTTGAACCACACATTCCAGTGTGTCATGTGGGCCTCACTTAGAGGGCCTGAATCCTTGCGCTGCAGTACTCATGATTTGTAAAAAACTCTCCTGAATATTCCTCTGAAATGACCTGGATACAGGTTCTGAGCCAGGAGCTCAACTAGGGGTATTTATAAAGTTCTTAGAAAATGTGTTATATGAAAAAATATTTCAAAATACTTTGCCCCAAGGTAAATATCTTTTCATTCACTTTTTCTCTGCACAGGATTTGAAATCCCATTGTTTATGAAGGGGCTTTGTTGGGGGTGTGCTCTTGGGAAGGGGGAGTAAGAGGAAATGAGCAAAAGGAGAATCCAAATTGCAAGGCAATTATAAAAGCATCCCAACGAACTTGTGGAAACTTGAGTCCACACCAGCATTTCATAGAGATCCTGGGGGAGCCATTGGGTGTGGGGTGCCTGCAGGGAGTAGGGGTGAACTTGGGTGAGGTGGCTTCCTTCAGCAGAGAGCAGAGGGGACACGGTGGTTCCCCAGCAACAAGACAATGCTTCCAGCAGCTGCAGAATGAGTGTCTGCATGCTGAAGGAGCAGCGAAGTGACACTGTAGGTGAACTGGGGTTGGTGGAGTGGAAGTTCTCTAAGTCCCAAGCTCCCACATACTACTAATTAAGCTATCTATCTGGAAGGTAGAGTGGCAGCTTAACTCCTATTAACTGGTTTACACCCCCAAATGCTGCCAGTAATCTGTCCGGGGGCAGATGGAAGCTGAGAACCAGGAACTCAGCCCAGATCTCCCTGATAAGTGGCAGTCTCCTGCTGCCTCCTAGAGTGGACCTTGGTAGGAAGCTGGAAGGGAGGGTGGAGCGAGAACTTGAACCCAGGCACTGTAATATAGGATGTGGGCATCCCAACGAGCAGTTTGACAGTTGTGTAAAATGCTTACACCAACCCTTATTTTTAAGTACACACCATCGTGCATTGGGATGCTAAGTGTGATCAGATAGAGCCCGTGGACTCCAGAATCCAGTAAAATCACAGTAGAAAGCAGGTGTCTGATATGCTGAATTTAATGGAGGAAGGATGCTTAGCTGTTCCTCCCAGCAATTGCAGTAGCCATGGAGCTAAACCTTTCTCATCTTTGGGCCCATTCTGGAAAGCTGTGAGATTCTAGAAGCCATCATTTGGGCATTGCAGAAGGCCTCCAGTGACGCCAGATGAACTGATCACAAACAGAAACAGCGAAACACACAGCTGTCTGTGACCAGGCACACTGGACGGGAGTGACCACAGACTCCGTTCCAGGCTTTGTTTTCTCTGCAGCCACTCTGGGTCCAGAAATGTGACTCAGGGTCTGGTATCGGGAACAAGTTTTATGTAAGTATCACTACATGCAACAGTCTCCACCCCACCCCCAAATCAACAGGTCACTCCTGAGCCAACAAAGAAAAGGGCTGAAAGGCAGCAACATCAACAGGAAATAAAACATTTTAATTGAATATCCATGTAATATGTTAAGTAATTTTTAACAACAATCAGAAAATCACTGTGGAATTCACTACACAAGGAGAAACAAAATTGAAACCACTTCATCAAAAATTGAACATAAAGTACAGCTAAAGGGGTTGGCTCGTGGGCCACGAGCCATATGGCAGAAAACACCCCAACATTGCTACGAGATACAGAGAAAATCCACACATAGAAACACTCAAGCAGGCAATAGATATACACAAAGGCAACTAGGATCTCTCTAGAGCATCAGAATCTAATACTTTACACAGCTTTGTCAGGAAGGTACAAGTGGCTTATCTGAGAATGCGTCTTGGTCATCAAGCAGGTTTGGTCACTGACTAGTGACCAGCTAGTTCTATGGTGATTGTTCCATGTCTGGCAGTGTTATAAGAGAATGCATTAGTAGTACTGTAATGCAAGAAATGATGGATGGCAGCATGAACCTGCTTGTTTTAAAGTGTTGCTTCTAAATAAAGGGTTGTTTCATTGTAAACAACTTAAAGCTGGATAGAGTGACATTAAATGTCATTTTCTAGTATTTGAGGAATTTTCAAAAGTCGGTCAATTCTACCTCTTTGGTTGGGTTTGGTCCTTTGTATTGGAGTCACATTTGAATTTCCTGTTCACCGGAATGTTTTGTCTCAAGTTATGACTTGTGACTTTTTTCTGTTATCTGTGTGTTGTTTTTGTCTTTTGAGGAGTATGGGTCATTGACAGAAGGGGGTGGTTTTCTTTGATCTTTTGTGTCTGTCCTCCCAGTCCTAAACAGTTTGCTGTGACTGGGCTGAGAGGTGAAAGGGCTTGCCTCTTTGATGAGAAAGAATAATGACAAGAATTCTAGTCTTGTTGGGAAACAGCCAACCCCACGTTCAAAGCCTTCTGTCAGTCCTTTTTGAGTTCTCTTGAATTTTCCAAAAATAAACATGATATAATATTCTAAGGGCCAGATATGAGGTCAAGGCTTGGTTTCCCTCCATTTTGCTTTAGCCTTTTTGAACATGAACTTTGACATCAGAGCCTCACTCCTCTGTGTGACTTGAAGGTTCATGTGGGTCACAGAAGAGAGTGAGATAAAAGATTAAATGCCATCTAAGATAATAGGCTGCCCTTCCATGGAGGGGTTTGTGTGCCATAGCGGATGAAAAAAATATGAAGTATTGCACAGTGCTTGACAAAATGCTGTGTGTCCCACCCCATTCTATGCCTCTTTCTTGTCCTATGCATAGCTTTTCTGTTGCAAATTGGTCCTTTGTAATGAGAACTGTTTGTGCTACACACACCTTGGGCAGTGCAGTAGAGGGAATGGCAGTATTGTTACAATATCACTAAGGAATAAATTGAGTGCTATCCACTGAGGAAACTACGTGTCTAAGCACACAGGGCAGTCACAGTGTTACACAGAGCAGTCCTTTAAGACTTTATGGAATGACTAGTAGCTTTGTAATAGTGCCATTTACTACAGAATAACATTGAAAACATTGAAAAATGCCTCCTAAATCAAGCATCTAGTATACATAAGAGGTTGCTTCAGTTTGCTAGAACTTGTTCTTGGTTTTGTTTCACCTTGGTTAAAGGACAAATTAAAACATATGTAAGTAAAAAGAGTATATAAAAAAGACCACTAGCTGTCTGTTTTGGCTTAATTGAAGTGCATTCAGGACTATGGCTAAATTTATTTTTTCATCTTTAGATGGGATTACAATACTGTCTGTTTACCACAAAGTAGCTTTGTGTAATAAGCACAGATTGCTGTGTTAAAAATATTCTGCATTCCTTCTAGTCAGGTTTTGCGTAATAAAATATTTTTGTTACAAAGTCTAATGTGCAAATTTTTTTGGAATTATTATAGGAGTGAAATCCGGAGCAGAACTCACAGGATGCACATTTTGTATAAAGGTGATAATGGAGAGCTACTTTTTTTTTTTCTTTATGATAGGCAACATTTCAGAAATGCTGACTTCTCTTTTTAGCTTCTTTCCCTCCACCCCCATCCATCGACTCCCCCCTAAAAATGCACCCACACACACATACACACTGAACACTGTAGAGTGTCACTATAGATGCAGCAATGCGAGCCCACTGACTCCTGTCCAGTGGCTTCCTCAAATGGCAGAGTGAAGCTGGGGTTTGAGCTTTACAAGACAGGTACAAACAGATGCTACTCTGCTTTGTGGCTATGCTTCCTTGAGCTCAGCTAGGCTGCTGCTGAGACCATGCTGTTTTGCCTGTGAAGAGATTCTACAAAATTGGATTTATCCACCCGGTTATGTGGTATAAGCAGATCTTGGTACTCAGATGACTCAATAGAAAGCTTGGATTTAAGTTGTCCTTTAAGATGTCCTGTTAACTGTACTAGTGCCTTACAAGTTGATATTTTTGCTGGAATGCAGACGATACTATATTTACCATATAATATATTATCAGCTCTCCTATATCTCAGTCAATATACATAGTTTAAAATAGAACATCTTATTAAAAACATCTAGATATACACAGATTAGGAAACGCTTACAACATACAAATACACAAACTAGAAATGAATCTTTAGCATACTGGTATATACAACAGTGTGATACAATAAATAACTTCCATCATGCTCTATCTACACATCATATTGCTTAAAAGAAGATTAGATTTGGAGGGCGGTGATATGATGAAGGGTTTAGGGGCTCTCTACACTGAAATTTGTGCAAATTAAAACAGGATTGAAGTACCACTGAATTGTGTTAGGAATGCATGGCTGTGGAAATGAAAGGACCCCTATTACTGAGGTATTTACAGATACTGGCTAAAGAGCACTATGTGGGCAAATGCAGAAAGGCTTCTTTCCTCTACTTCTTGACGGCCAGCATGGCATCCACCTCCTCCTCCACCTGTAGGGTGTGCCACTGGGCGATGGGTCGCCTGGGGTTGGCCAGCATGTCTGACCAGTGTCGCAGCTCCGCGCCGGTGCTGTTGTAGCCCACAAACACTTTGCCGATGGCATCGTTCTTGCCAATCTTGTCATAGTCCAAAACAGTCACCACCACTTGCACTTTCTGAAAGAAGATACACAATAACTATGAATCGTCCACACCGAGAGAAAAAGCCCTGTTAGAGTAATTCCTTAAGATCAAAAGGACTGGAGATGAGAGTCGATCCTCAGTCACCAGAGCGAGGATAAAAATGACTAGAACAGCAACACTTGAATCCAGGAGCTAGGGTTGCCACCTGTGGCAATGCTGGCATTCCATATTGATTCCTGGTTGCTCCACTTTCTTTTTCTTATATTTCAAGATTTAATTATTTTTATTTGAAAGTCAGATTTTACAGAGAGAGAGACACAGAAAGAGGTCTTCCATCTACTGGTTTACTTCCCAAATGGCTATAACAGCCAGAACTGGGCCAATCTGAAGCTGGGAGCCAAGAGCTTCTTTTGTGTCTCCTCTGTGGGTACAGGAGCCCAAGGACACGGACCACCCTCTGTAACCTTCACAGACACAAGCAGGGAGCTATATCAAAAATGGAGCAGTTTGGGCCCGGCGTGGTGGCACAAGTGGTTAAGGTCCTCGCCTTGCACGCCCGGGATCCCATATGGGCGCCGGTTCTAATCCCAGCAGCCCCGCTTCCCTTCCAGCTCCCTGCCTGTGGCCCGGGAAAGCAGCAGAGGACAGCCCAAAGCTTTGGGACCCTGTACCCGCGTGGGAGACCCAGAAGAGGCTCCTGGCTTCGGATCGGCATAGTATCAGCCCGTTGCGGCTCACTTGGGGAGTGAATCTTCAGATGGAAGATCTTCCTCTCTGTCTCTCCTCTCTGTATATCCGCCTTTCCAATAAAAAATAATAAAAATAAATCTTTAAAAAAAAAATGGAGCAGTTTGAATTCTAACTGGCATCCGTATGAGGTGTTGGCACTGTAGGCAGAGGATTAACCTGTTAGGCTGCCAGACTGTACTTTCAATTCATTTCTCTGCTAATACATCTGGCAAAGCAGTAGAAGATGTCCCGAATGCTTGGACCTCTGCCACCCAGCCAGGAGATATAGACAGAGTTCTTGAATCCTGGCTCTGGCTGTCCCAGCCCTGGCCATAGTGGCCATTTGTGGACTGAACAAGCAGATGGAACCTGTCTCTCTTTCCTTCTCTTTATGTGTAACTCTGCCTTTCAAATAAATATTTCAAAAATAGAAAACTTGAGTCTAGCCTTAATTTATCCATTGCTACCACACCATCGTCACTGTCATTATCCTATTGTGTGCTTTGCATTAGTTGAAGTCTTGCATATGAACTAGTTCTGTCTTCCCAGTAGATCCTATCAACATTGTTGTTACACAAGAAAGGCTGATTGGCACTCAGAGATGTTACGTAACCCATCTGAGATAGTAGAAGAAATGAGTGGTTTTGTTTCTGGAGCTTATGCTCTAAACCATCAGGCCACACCACCTGGGCCAGCTTCTGATACTCCTTAGCTGCACTCATTGCGGTGAGCTAACCAGCAACAGTCTGGCATTAGTGCTCAGGCCATTCATTCTCTTTTTGGTTACATTTCCCAAAGCAACCACATGCTGCACTCCCATTTCAGCAGGGGAACAACAAGTATTTTTCAGAAAATTAATATGGAAATCCAGACAGCTTTACAATGAGAAAGTGTGCCACTATATTGAAAATATTTGGAAAGTAGCAACTAAATATTGTTTTCTTATTCGTGTGGTCTGTCAATTAGCATTTACTAATTGCTGCGTATGTGACATTGATGTTAAATGGAAATAACCTTGTAGAGCACATAGGATTTACCTCAATGATTCCCTCAGATTGTGAGGACTTATTAACAATGTGGGATATTTTGGTTTTTTCTTAAGATTTATCTATCTATTCGGAAGGCCAAGTGATTGAGAGAGGGAAATATACACACAGATAGATCTTCCTTCTGCTGGTTCACACCCAAAATCTACATAAGGGCCAGGCTAGGCCACACTGAAGCGTGGAGCCCAGGGTTCCATCCAGTTCTCCCATGTGAGTACAGGGGACAGAGAACCGAGGCCGTGCTCCACTTCCTTCCCAAGCACACCAGCAAGGAGCTGGATCAGAAGTACAACAACCAAGATGAACTGGCTCCCGTATGGGATGCTGGCATCACAGCCCATAGCACAATATGCTGTGCCACAGCACTGGCCCCACAACCGACTATTTTAAATGGACTGAACTGATATAAGCAAACCCAAATCATCATAACATGTAAGATACGTTTTTGGGGTGATACGGTGACTCAACAGGCTAATCCTCCTCCTTGTGGTGCTGGGATCCCACATTGGCACTGGTTCACTGCCCAGCTATTCTACTTCTGATCCAGCTCTCTGCTAATGTCCTGGGAAAGCAGCAGAGGATGGTTCAACTGGTTGGAACCCTGCACCCATATGGGAGACCCTGAAGAAGCTCCTGGTTCTTAGCTTCAGCTCAGCTCTGCTCTGGCCTTTTGGGGAGTGAACCAGTGGATAGAAAACCTCTCTGTCTCTCTCCTCTCTGTAACTCTGCCTTTAGAATAAAAATCATTTTTTTTTCTAAAGAAAGAAACAGTTTTTCAAAGCAAATTTTAGTTCTGTTTTCTAAGTGACGAATGCTTCCTCAGAGCATATGAGGGCACCCATCTAGAAACTAAGAGTTTAAAGTAAAGTACAATGCAAAATATTTTGTGACCAGAGTTAAATGTAGCAGAAAATGTAATTATGAGAGCCAGGGCCAGATGCAGGTGCGGTGGAGTGATAACCCTCCAGTGGACGGTGGGCTCAGAGGATTGATTTATTGTGCCAAAGTCCTGAGAGACATCACTAATCTACAGCTTGAGAACAGAGAAGGACTTTTCAAACTGCAACCAGGGATGCAGAAAGCAACACTTTGACAGAAAAGGACACAAGCTTTCGTTGTGTGGTCTTGGAGTGACTTGGTTGTTGAATTACCTAGCCACTGGATGGTATCTGGAACCAGAAGCAAGGTTATGTCTCAGAACTTTTCCAACCTCAATTCATCAGGGTTTCATCACAAGGCAAGGAGGGGGGAGGGAAGTGGTGGGCACAAAGACAGAGAAGAGTGTTGGGATGTGGGGTGACTTTTGGTTATTCCACTTAGAAATGAATTGATCAGTAGCATTCAAGACAAAAGATCCTGGTGGTGGCTGTGGGTTCATTATGCTAGTTGCATTTATAGCTTACTTTTATATTTTATGGGGAAAAAGAGCAGAGAGGTAAAATTTTTCTTGCCTTGTTGGAAAGTATATTTTGCTGCTCTTATAGTCTATTTCATAGAGATGAGAAAGACTGAAGGGCAGATATTCATATCAGCTCCACATATGGGAATCCTACACCCCTCTTCTTGCATGTGAAACACTCAGCTATTTCCTCTAGAGATATGCAAAGACTAGGAAAGAAGCATGGTGGAAAAAAAATAACAATATGATAGAGGAAAAGGAACAAATTGACTCCAGAAGCAGAGGGAGGATCCACTGCAAGGAGTGCTCATTATTTCTGTGCCTAACACTCTATATCCAGCTCAGGTTTCTCTGTCTTGACAAAATGCTATCTCTTCCAAAATGCTGCCCCAGAAACCCAGCGTGTGCCTTGTTTTTAATGTGCTTCACTCGCAAAACATGCACATTTTCTGCAATCTGTTGTTGAAAAGCACCCCCTCCAAGCTATAAGAATTATAGCTCAAAAGAGAAGGCTCAACACCATAATCTGTATTGTTTTGTGGAATTATTCAGGAAATGTTATTTCCAGAGGAGTAGAATTTTAGAACTCAAAAGAGTTCAGTGGGCGCATATTACAAAATCAGTTGTTGTTGGAGAAAATTGATGTCTTGAGAATTTTCCAAGTAAATCCAAAGCAGTAAACTCTTTGATTCAGTGATTATCAACAGGAAGTTGGCATTGTCAGCAATGCCATTTACCTATGCAACAGCTGTTGAAGGTAAGTATGCCAAATTGCCACATGTGAAAATACATGTGAGGAAGTTACATAAAAACCATGAACCAGGGCCCGGCGCAGTGGCGCAGTGGTTAAGGTCCTCGCCTTGCACGCCCGGGATCCCATATGGGCGCCGGTTCTAATCCCGGCAGCCCCGCTTCCCTTCTAGCTCCCTGCCTGTGGCCCGGGAAAGCAGCAGAGGACGGCCCAAAGCTTTGGGACCCTGCACCCGCGTGGGAGACCCGGAAGAGGCTCCGTTGCACTCACTTGGGGAGTGAATCATCGGATGGAAGATCTTCCTCTCTGTCTCTCCTCTCTGTATATCCGCCTTTCCAATAAAAAAATAATAATAATAATAAAAAAATCTTTAAAAAAACCATGAACCAGAGGCTGGCCATGTCATATGGTAGGTTGATCAGCTGCCTGCTAATGCTAGCATCCCATAAAGGTGCTGGTTCAAGCCCCAGCTACTTCATTTCTAATCTAACTCCCTGCTAATTTACCTGGAAAGCAGTGGATGGCTCAAGTGCTTAAGACCCTGTACCCCCACGGGAGACTCAGAAGTTCCTTGTTCCTGGCTTCTGCCTGGCCCAGCCCTGGCTGGTAAGACTATTTAGGGAGTAAAGAGTGAATGCAAGAGCTCATTGGTATCCTCTTTCTGTGTAACTCTGCCTTTCAAATAAGTAAAATGCATTTTTAAAACCAAGCAAAAATCATCAATGTGAAGATAGTGGGGGATATTGGTTAGTTTTAGTCATTTTAAACTGTCCTATATGATGCAGTAGCTACTAACAGGTGACATATAGAAAATTAGTTTAAACAATAAATTTTTTGAAAGTCAGAGTTAACCAGAGAGAGAAAGAGAGAAATCTCCCATTTGCTGCTTCACTTCTCAACTGGCCACAGTGGTGGCCAGGGCTATGCTAGGTCAAAGCCAGTCTCAGGCTGAAGCCAAGAGACTGGAGTTCCACCCGTGTCTCCCATGTGGGGGCCAGGGCCTCAACAACTTGAGTCTTCTGTTGCCTCCCAGGCTCTTTAGCACATGGCTAGATTGGGAGTGCAGACACTGGGACTGAAATAGGCACTCTAATTTGGGATGCCAGTGTAGCAAGTTGCAGATTAACCTGATGGGCACAACACTGCCTCCCCGACTCTGCAACAAGCAGTTTGAATTGAATTTTAAACTGAGGATAACTCAGGTTCCCTGGTCACACTGGTGACAGGTGCCCATTAGCCACCTGTAGCTACCACATTGGAGAGCGAAGATTGTAAAACGTTTTCTTCACCACAAAGAATTGCCTTGAACAGTGCTAATTTTTATGTCGAGTTAACCTTATTTTGAGATTTTTTTTCTAATAAACTGTTAATTGAAAAGAGAAATGACATTAGCATTATGAAAATGGCAATGATGGGAACCACTTATTAAACTTCTGTGGGCTGGTGCTGTTCCAGTTTCTCTTATATGCAGATTCTCAGGTTGCCATGGTTCTATTATCAGGCCTATTTTATATGTCAAGAACTAAGCCTCATTTTCTTTCTCTCTCTCTCACATGGTTATTATAAGGATTAAGTGAAATTATGTATATAAAGTGCTTAACTTGAATCTAGGCACATAATAACTATAGGATATATTTAGCTATGAGCTTTCTTCAAATAATAAAGGTATTCATAAGAGATGAGATAACAAAAATAAGAGATGTTGTTTGCTTTTTTTGGGCTGTTAGAAGGTTCCTTGCTTTTCTTTTTTTGGTTATTCTATTTCTCTAAGTTAAGGAAAATTCTAAAACTTTGAAAAGGTACACTCAACTCATTAAATAGCATGTAAAAAGCATTTCTTTATACAATTTTACTCTGATTCCCATTAAAATTTAGCAATAAATAGCTCATAGTTACTGGATATAAACTTTCAGTTTTAATTTTTTATGAAGATGAATGAGAAGATTAATTTTTTAAAAAAATCCATAAATAATGAGATCACACGCTGTCATTATGTCCATCTGTGCGTCATATTCTGAACATGTTAACCACAGAATTTTTTTCCTTTGATAATTATTTTTATTTTGATGATTTTTACAGTTAATTAGGGTGATAAGGGTCAAGTGCTATAGGAAGGAGGGTGAGACCATTATTTCCATTTTTTTTCCTTCCTGTATCCAGGGGAAGAGGAGAGATAAGGGGAGAAGCCACAGCCAGCCTCCCCAAAGCCTCTGTACCCTGGGATGGAAGACAGCCACCCCAGGGTCCCCAGGGAACTGCAGAACCTTGTAACAGAATATGTCTTACAATTCTTATTTAGCAAATTAAGGCATCATCTTTATAAAAATACGTATCCACTCCAACACAGATGCACATAGCTGGGTTTCAACAGTTAAATATGCAATTTAGCTGGGCTTTTCTACTGTTAATCAATTGTTAATAAAACCTCAAGATACATTTTTCATACTTCTCTGTTTTTGGCTCTAAAGCTGTGATAAGGAGAATTCCTTACTCGCCTGTGACTACACAGTGAGAGCTCAGTTTCTTCTGGCCTTTCAACCTTTGTCAGTGCCCTTGTTGAATGAGCAGAGCCACTGGTTTTCTTTTCCCGACTTTTGTTTCTGTCCCCCCAGAGCACCGGGTGTTTTTGGCTGATGATTCAGCACATCCTGTGCTGTGCATTTCGTGTCCTTCTTGGGGTCAGTCAAGCATCAAATGGGCATGGAAAGACGATGGCAGTTCTAAGGAAGGCCTGTGTACTGATCATTTGCACGATCTGTGTATAATTTATGTGGTCTGAAGGAATGAAATTGAATAGGAAGACAAAATTAGGTTTGACATTACCTGGATTTGTTCGAAAGGTACTTCAAAGCTGAAGGACTCGTTGTAGTAGGGGTTAAGAGTGTTCTTCTTAATTGTTGTCTTTTTCTTCTTCAGCCTCTTGCCGTTCTGCATGAGATGGATCTTCACATAGGGATCTAAACCACAGAAAACAAACAGCACGTTAGACTGCAGTCACATCTTGTAGATCACTTTTTAGCTAATAGAAGGATCAAGTGTTTCCAACAGGCCATATGGGTGACAGAAACAATTATTTGAACCATCTCCACTAGCTTCTGGTGTCAGATCAGGAGTTGGGGCCAGGAATTGAACCCAGGCATTTCAAAGTGCAATACTGACATCTCAAACCAGTAGGCTAGATGCCCATCTTATATTGCAACATTTTAGGTAACTTAAGGGCAAGATTTTTCTTGCCACGGTATCTCAGTATTTACAGTTTGATTTAGGAGATGGAGACAGTGGTATCCTGCTAGGCTTGCTCTTTGGAAACAAGTCCTGATGAGTAGCATTTACAGATGTCTGTGGCATAGTATGCTAGCCACAACTGACTTCAAGCCACAGACAGTTTAACAGCTGATTTGCAAAATCCCTGAATGTTTAACAATTGGCTCTTGTGAGCTGGCAAAGGATTTGGCCGTTGCACACCACTGAATGGGCACAAAACTCTTGACAGAGAGGACAAAGGAGCTAGTTCATGCTTTCTTTTATTTACTCAACCCATATTGGTGGAATGCCTGTAATAGGCACCGTGGGGCCCCAGGAATGTAGCGGGGAACACGCAGACCGCACCTGCCTTTATGAGGGAACTCCAGATTTATGGGGCAATAGACAAAAAACCTGTAAAGAAGCAAAATATATCCAAGGGTGCTTTAGAAAGTTTATTCAGGGGCAGGTGTTTGGTGTAGCAGTTCCCATGCTGCCGGGAACTCCCGCATGTTATACTGCAGTTCCTGCATGGCTAACTGCCTGTCTGTGTGCGGTGCCCTGTGGGGAGCTGGTTGGCTTCCTCTTATCCAAAGGAGAGATTTGATTCCTCAGCCCGGCCAGGCCTTGGCTGGGGCAGGCATTTGAGCAGTGAACTGACATTTGGGAAATCTCTCTCTCTCATCGTCTTTCTTTTCTCCTCCCTCCCTCCCTCTCTGTCTTCCAAAGGAGATAAATTTTGAACAATCATAAATGGTTCATGCAAAAATGGAAAGAAAAAAAATCTACATATCACTTGGTTCAAAACTTTTTTTCATAATACACATCTGTGAACCCTTTGATACATGAGGATCCTACATGCACATGGTTTTAAACTTATTTTTGCAACAACATATTCTATTTGTACCAAACTTCTTGAGATTCCCTCAAAAAAATTACATGTTGACAAGAGTCCTGTGGAAGGAAAAAAAACAATGTAGTGAAGGTGTGACAGATATGAGTGGGGAAGGCGCGTGGGAGGGCAGGAATGGAAGTTTGAGATGACTCAGATAAGACCTCGCTCTGGAGTTCACATGTAGGCTGAGATGAAGGGGTGAGGCTTAGGGGAGCCCATTGCTGTGTGTTGGTCTGTGATGTACCTAAACATTCCTGAATGGAAAAAAAAAAAAACAAACAAAACTTCAAATGTTCAAGCAAAACAGCAGCGGCCAGGCAGAGGAATTGGGAAAAGGGCAGAATCTCTAGTCAATTTCTCAAAATCCTTAGTAGACAAAGGTGAAGGTGCAAGGCAGTCGCTGGAGGGCTGATGTTTTTATAACACCTGCTACAAATGAAGGACCATACATGTTAGGTCAGTAACAACCCATGCCTGGAGCTGAAAGGAAAATCTCTCAAGCATTTGTCTGTTTCATATATAACTAATTTGTGTGGAGTGTAGAAAAACACCAGAATCATTATAGCAAAAATGAAAAAAAAAAGTTTAATCATGCAAATTGAACACTCTGAAACTTTTCAGTTTCTCTTCTTTTAGCACATGAGGAGTTGGGGAAGAGAAAAATGCAGATAAAAAAAGGTTGTTTTGATCTCTCCCTCTTCCTATCTCTCAGCAAAACATAACTCCTGAAGGACAAAGAGTGCGCCTGCCTTACTCATTATCTCAGTTTATTGGACAAACGCCTGGTATATCTGCAGTTTTTGTGGAATGAATAAGTCTGGGTCTCCTGACTTCCAGCCCTATCTTCTCATAGCTCTCCCGCTCATATTCCTCAGATATGTGTAATCTGGAGATTTTTAAACTGTTGCATTTAGTTAAGGATAACACCTTTCTGACCCCCGCACGTTGAGGTCTCATACTGATTTTCTTCTTCTTCGTCTTCTTTTTCTTTCTTTTTTTTTTTTTTTTTCATTTTCCTCTAATTTCATCTGTTCCTTGTTAGGCTCATCAGGAACTTTTTCTGATAACGAGACCTTGTTCCTATCTCCCTCACCACTGCTGGAGTCTTCTGGATGGAAATATCCCCACCTCACTATGAGTCCCCTAGCCTTTAAGGGCACACATGTTTTTCAAAACCAAGTTCATCTCTCCCACAAAGTAGGCCTCTCTATATAATTAAATCTGTTCTGTTGTAGGAGCTGTTCCACCAGACAAATGCTTGTTATTTGAGAGTGTCTTGAGGCTTAGAGATCCTGATGATTGCATAATAAGACATGATTTTACAGGAATGATAAAATAGGCTGTAATAAGTCTGTTAGTGTTGGCTTTTCTTGAGTTGGCTGCTGGATGCTGTGCAGGGTGTGCAAACACCCACAAGGGTTTTGGAAACATGTAAATAGTATGGGGAACTATGCAAGTTACATAATTGGACTGCTACCCACAGACACTCTGCTTCTCTGGTTGCATGGACTGATTCTTTGGGAATCGTTACCCTCACTGCCAACCCTTCTTGGACTCCATTTCAACGATCTGTGTTGCTGCTGAAAGTGGCACAAGAGCCGAGATGCTTGACTAGCTTTATTTGATTTATCTTAAAAAACAGTAAAGTCTTTCAAAAAACACTAGTAGAAAGGAAGGTCATTTTTTCTTATGTTTATCTGATAATATGTCAAAAATGATAAACTGGGACTGGAAATGCCTTTCATGACTAACAGAACACCTCAGCTGCCATGAATGCAAATTAATTGCCTCCAGTTGGCTACTCTGCAGGTCCCTCATTGGTTTTAATATTGCAGTGACCCTGTCATCCTTGTCCCACATAATCAGATGCTCTTTCCGTATTCAAAAGAAGAAGGGTCAGAGAGATGTTTCAGCACTGGTTTGGAAGATGGAACAAAAGGCTATAGGTCATGGAATATCGGAAAGTTCTAGAAACTGGAAAAGACAGGGCAGTGATCCCCCTCTAAAGCCTTGACAGAATACAATCCTGACACCTTGAGCTTGGCTCAGGGAAACCTGTGTCCAACTTTCATTTTTTTATTCATTTAAAAATTATTTTTGGCTCAGTGTGGCGGTGTGGTGAGTGAAGTTGCTACCTTTGATGCTGGCATCCCATATGGGTGTCCAGTTTCTGTCCCAGACACTCCACCTCCAAACCGGCTCCCTGCGGATGACCTAGGAAGGGCAGTGGAAGATGGCCCCATGCTTGGGCTGCTGCTACCCTAGTGGGAGACCCAGAGGTCTCCTGGCTTCTAGGAGCTTCTGAAGTTCCTAGCTTCGGCTCTGCTCTGTCCTGGACTTTGTGGCTATTCAGGGGATGAATCTAGCAGATGAAAGGTCTTGGTCTCTCTCTCTCTCATTGTGACTATGACTCTCAAGTAAATAAATCTTTAAAAAATTTTTAAGAAGTTGACTAGTGAAAGTTGGACATATTTATCATGCATAATACAATGTTTTGAAATACAAATACAAGGTGGAATGGTTAAGTCTAGCTTATTAACATAAGTGTTATTATCACGATATTTACCGTGTGTAGTGAAAAGATATGACGTTACCCTCTTAGCAATTCTCAAGAATATGATACTCTGTCATTGAATATTGTCTCCATGTAGTACAATGGCAATCTTGAATTTATTCCTCCTGTCTAAATGGGTCAGACTGCTCTAACCTATAGAACTAAAAGATAATAAAAATATCTTTCTTTAGGCCACCAAGTTTGTAGTAATTTGTCATGGCAACAATGGAAATGTGAGGCTATTGTTCAGCAAAGGTCAGGGATTAAAGTCACTTTTAACAGGTCTAGAAAATGGTCTTTTAAAAAATTGACGTTTTTCTTCTGAAAGCAACTATTCTGTTCTTAAAAGTAAAAATCTTCAGAAGTTTATTTTTAATGCAAAAACGAACACTGAATACATCATCAGAAAACACGACTTATATCCGGATATTTCAGGGTATGTGGGAACATTAAAGAAGTTAGATGAAATACTAGTGAGAATCAACTGCACAAAAGTTTAATATGTTTTAAAAAATGTCTTTAGGGTACTTGATATACATGTGTGTATATACTTATGTATATATTTAAAATTTTAAATTTATCTCCTTTAATTCTCACAATTGCAGTGAAGAAACTGGGTCTCAGAAAAGCAGATTCCGTACCCACCACAGGAGCTCAAACTGGGGTTGCTTAACTCCAGACCTTCCCTTCTTGGTTACATGCTGCTAAGGGAAATCAGAACAGTGTTTCTAAGTACGCACTCCAGAGCAAGGTTAACTTGGACCTTAGCTATATGAAGTATTGGTTGTGTCATCTTGGACAAGCTACTTCATCTCTTTATATCATGAGTCTTTCAGTGGGAAAGTGATTGAAAATGAGAATATCCAGCCCATAGGATTGGGACAATTACCTTGAGTTACTTCAAAGTATGCTAGGCACTATTATTATTATTGTTACTATTTTGGGAAAGGACTGGTCTCTAAGTCTGCATCTGTGTATCACACTCTCTTTCCACCCTCAACAGAAGTGGTGGCCACCAGCAGCACATGGGCAGACACCGTTCTGTCTGCAGCACAAGTGCCAAGTTGCTTCAAAGCACAGTGCTCTAAGCAGCTGGATCATTCGTGAAGGACTTGCTCACGTGTGAGACTGGAGGCCAGGGAGGCTTTCTTTCATTATTGCCTTTAGGAGGTCGGCTTGACTTATGTGGGAAACGCACTTTGTAGCTTGTACAGCTGTCTCCCTTGCCCAAAATCAATAGGTCAACACACGCATAACTGAAAAGTTGAGAATTCTAACTGGAATGTGATTACGCAGGTTCTTAGATTGTGTGAGTCAAAGCTGTGATTTATGGATCCGCTCTCCCAGAATCAGAGGCCAGCTATTGTTGGGACGCTTGAGCACATTATGCACGGGTGCCTCCTATCCTTATCCTGTTAAAGCAGAAAAAACAAAGGCAAGGAGTTTCTCAGCCTTGAGCTTTGTCAGGGAAAAGGTAGCATGCAGAGGGAGCTGGGCGAGCGATCTCCACGCCTCCTCCTTTAACTTTTTTGTGAAGTATTTCCTACTCAGGAACTTCTATTGTCTGATTTTTCTTTACTTTCTGATTTCCATCCGGTTATGGAACAGCTCCCCCATCCCTTCTTTCCTTCTGTCCTTTCACTCTTTCTTATCCAGAGGAAGGGATAGGAAATGATGGTGTTAAAGCTACAATGTGAGGTTTGCCAAATCATTTACGGTCCCTAAGCACCCAAGTGGAGTCTGGAAACGTGGCTAACCGTGGAAGAGAGTGGCACAGGGCTCTGAACTAGTGAACAGATGAAAGTTTGGGTCTCATGAGTTATTTTCCGGGTTCTAGATGTAAATCCTGGTTGACTAATTTTTATTTTTAAAGATTTATTTATTTTTATTGGAAAGTCAGATATACAGAGAGCAGGAAAGGCAGGGATCTTCTGTCTGCTGATTCACTCCCCAAGTGGCCACGACAGGTAGAGCTGAGCTGATCCAAAGCCAGGAACAAGGAGCTTCTTCTAGGTCTCCCACATGGGTGCGGGGTCCCATGACCTTGGGCCATCCTCAACTGCTTTCCCAGGCCACAAGCAGGGAGCTGGGACACAAACTGGCACCCATACGAGATTCCATATGGGATCCTGGTGCATGCAAGGTAAAAATTTTAACTGTTAGGCTACGGCGCCAGGCCCTTGACTAGTTTTATATTGAGTCAGAAATCCCAGCCTGTGAACTATGCTGAGGATAAAAGGACATTCTGTGATTCTGCCAGCTGATGGCCTCTACTGCCCAGGGTCTATGAGGTGGACAGTGTGTAGTCTGGCATTCCTTTGTTTTATCTACATTCAGGCATTAAATTCTGAGCAAAAGACCTCTCCTATAAATGTATCAGTTTAATTGGTAGGATTTTCTTTCTGAAGAGCTTCTAACAAGGAAGTCCTAGCAGGCTGACCTAAAGTTGACGCTACACCATCTAGTATGGGTAGAATGAACTTGGACGGCCCCATGCTCCTTCAGGTATGCATTCCACTTCCTGACTGCCGTCTGATGGACTCTGGGTATGCCAGATCCGTCACCCTCTTTTGGTCAGGGCCAAAGAAGGACGATGGCACACACCTGCTTCCATTCCTGTCCTGGCCCATCACCTGCTATGCTATGCACAGTAGCGCTTGCTTTGATGATTTTGTCTTTGCAAAGGATCGTGACAGGGACGTTCCCTTGACGGTCAAACCCAGAGGTTCCCCCTTTTCTAGATATTTCTTGATCCTTTCTTGCTAGCACTGCCATGCTGCTCTTCCCACGGAAACTCTCCTTTCTTTTTCATTCTGGGCACAAGCTCGTCCTCCTTTATTTGCTTCTTGTCTCCTCTTTGCCCCACGACTCTCAAGAACATATTTATAAACTTATCCTATTCACCATTATTTCAACATGTTGAATGTGGATTTTCTCTGAACTCTTTTTCTTTTTTTCTCAGATATGCTGCACTGACTCCAGAGTCTGGCCCTGGAATGTCATGTCTTCAGGAACACCAGTGTGGCTACTTTCAACATGTAGTGCTACATCCCCAGGAAAAACATAAAGTGAAGGACTTTGGATCTAAGAACGTAAGTCAGTCATTGGTTTTCCTTCAGTTACAGCGATCAATGGGCAAGCTTTGTAAAAACGTTAAGTGTAGCCCGTGTGTTATCCTTTAAGGCCACAAGCACCTCTATTCTCTGATTCTTCTAACAGAAAAGGTTGAACTTGCTCCATTCCCTTCAAGTCTTTTCTTATGTTGTGATTCCAACCTCCAAGACCATGACATTAGGACGTTTGGATCCGTGTTTGGTTGCTTCTCTAACCTCCTATTTGGCTCCCGCCTCCTTCAAATATTGCCTCTCTTGTTAATTCTTTCTAATCCATTGCGACATTTCAGAATCAGAAATCGAATCGTTCTTGCAGTAACATATTCCTCTTCGAAGCATTTTTCAGTTTTTAAAGTTATATTTAATCATATAATCCTTTTCAGTAAAAATGATCATGCGAACTAAACTCCAAGTCCCTCTTGTCATTCAGTGCTCTGCTCACGGTAAATCCTCACTGTCTCTCAGTGAAAATGCTGTGCCTTTGAACTAGGTGTCTTTGAGCCTGGATGTCTTTTCCCCGTCCTCCTCTTAAGTTTGGTTTAAAAAGTCAAGATTTTGCTGAATTTTACTGATTTTTTTTTCTAGTCAGAGGCTGCCTGTCATATTTCCTGTCATATTACGGCAAAGTATGACTCTCTCCTGTGATGAGAGAATTTCTGTGTTAATCTAATTACATAAAACAGTATTTCACGGGAAAAATGTATTTTAAATTTAGAACCACAGGCTTCAAGATAAACTCTGGGAAGGTCATTGTCTTATAAACTGGGAACTTTACTCCTGACTATTCCATCCTCTGTGTGAATACCCTGGAATATTGTTACCCCCTTCTTCCCTTAAGCTATTCTAGTGTCAAATTATGCTAACTTCATAGAAATATAATTGCCAAACAGCTGGCTGTAAGCATTGATCCTTTTGTGTGAGACATAAAGGAGCTGCTAAAGGCTTTTTGTATTTACAACGAGACCCAGAAAGCAGCAGTTCAAAGTGAAATAATGCAAGATGCCTGCAGCTTTCATTTGGACGATTCTGCCTAATTACAGTGTCTTCCTTCTTAACTACCACAGTGACCAGGGGCCCCGGCGACCATTCCAGCCCAAGACTTCTCTTGATAAGGAATAGACTCATTTCAGCTGTTTTGTTTAATCTCTCTGGAGCCAGGACACAGATTTGGAGTAACTGCACCTCCTATTCCTTTCATCCTCTTTCCTGTGGCTAATGATGGCTGCATTTCAATGCGCTCTGTGGGGGGAAGAAAGTGCTACTTGTTTCAGTTTGGTCTTAGAACATAAAGTGACTTGAAACCTATTACAAAATGGTGTATATTGTAGAGGTGACTTACTGGCTTATATCATGAAAAGCTCTAGAAGTGGGGCTGTGTGGCGAAGAGTATGAATCTGCTTATGAATTCCTGAAGTCCACTTTGCCTTAATTTTTTTTTTTTTTTTTTTTTTTTTTTTAGCAATAGGAGCCCTGCGGTTTCACTTGGTTACTAATTCAGTCAGCTAGAAATACTTCTCCCACTCTTACTGCTCCATGAAGCTAACTGTGTACATTCGGGCTTTTCCTTTTGTGGAGATAATGTCTGTAGTCTCACCCCTTAGCACATCCTTACAGTACTGTCTCCGCGGAGCTCTGGTTTGCTTTCTAGATGTCTGACATGTCTGGAGACATTTTTGCTTATTGTAACTTGTAGAGGGGCATCACGGGACATCTAGGGGAGGGAGACCAGATGCAGTCAGCTAACCACCCTACAACATACAGGACAGGTGCTAAAAGAAAAGCATGATCAGGACCGAGGTTTCATCAGAGCTGAAATTAAGTTCTGTTTTTTAAAAATAAGTTTTTTGTTCTTGTAATGGGAATATGCTATGATAGGAGACTGGTGAAGCTGCTTTTGTCTTGGAACATAAAGGCAGCACCCAAAGGGGATAGCGGAACAAGGCAGGAGGGTGACCTCACCGCCACAAGCTTCCTATCTGCTTGGGCCACTTACTTACCTATGAACATGTGTCTCTTTGGGCCCCTGTATTTCAGGATCTGCTCATTACAGTAACTTTCTAGTCCCTGTCTAATGCAAATCCAACAATATCACAAGGTTTTATATTTGCCTATGCTCTGCTTTCTGTGGAGTCTCCCTTAAATTCCACACAGTTGTCATCCTCCTGCGGATGTAAATGAATACACAGCCACAAGTCTCATATCATCACATAATATCAACCAAGGGAAAGAAGCATCTATGCACATAGGGTTTCCATTTCCTCTCATGGCACCAGCATAGATAAAATGCTTGTTCTGTATTCTTCACTGGGATGAAGAGAATGAGATGGCCTTAGTTGGGTTAGACCTCATTATGTTATGTGCCCATGCTTGAGTCAATTAGAAGGACCAGACAGATTGAACACTGGAGCTGGGGTGGGCTCAACCTTGTTGTGAGCACAAGACTTGTAGGACAGGGTAATTCTCTACGAGCACTCTGACAACTCTGCCACAAGGGAAGCTGAGGGTAGGAGGGAACCAGCCAGTGTTTTTGGAGATCTTCAATCTACCGTCTCCAAGACCCCATCTCTCCCAAACGTGGAAGTTGTGTGTATGCTTATTTTGTAGAGACATTTCCTTTACACTTTGGATCAATTTCTAGGAAGGAGCCATGAAACACTTGTATAAAGTCGCTCAGCACTAACACAGACGACAGAGTTAAAACACTGTAGATTTAGCATCCAACTTCTTTGCCAACTGCCATTTCCCTTGTATGCTTATTGAAGAAGCCTTACTTCATCAGTAAGCCAATCATTTACCAGTCCACAAATAATTAAATAGTAATAAGATTCACAGAGCAAACCGTTTCTATTTCTATCACTGGCAGTTTCAATATATTTACTTGAGGGGGTCTAAATAATTTGCAAGTACTTAGGGAAGACTGCATTAAAGAGTTCATGGGTCTTTATAGTTTAAAATGCCTATATAGATTTAAATGCCTTCTGTAATGCTATGGTAGGAATGTAGCATTAAAAATATATTCTTGAAAAATTTCTATGTGAGCATACAATTTACACTAGTTAAGTGCGGTGTTTGTGAGATGAAAACAACACTACATAAGTGACTCCCACAGAGAAAATCAACCCTGTTTTAATGAGACAGGTCATAAAATAGCAAGGGCTGATTTAGTTCATTAATGGTGGCAGAGCACTTTGAAGAGACAACATAAATGCAAAATGCTATTATTATGAATTAAACGGAAAGCACGGTGGTGGTGGGAAAAGCATTGGATTCTGGCAGACATTGTTAACATTGCCAAATGGACTACATAACTGCAGAGAATTTGATTAAAAATGCTCATACAGATTTGCAAAGTAGCAGGTGAAGGATATGGCGAAGAGAGGTTTCATATATGGGGTATATTTCAGGGCAGGTATAAGAGCAGGGGGGGGGGGCGGGCTTGAGCCCCACACTTAGAGGAAAGAAGCAGTGCGTTCTGATCTTTACTTAAGCTTTTTCTATTCATTTTCGAAGGCGGAATCCTTCATCCTTAACACAAACCTCTTTCCCCTGAGCTCCGGGGAATCTTTAAGCAGAAACAGTAGTAATTACTTTAGATGCTTTTTGGATGATTACAAAGAGTTTAGTGGAATGACCAAGAATAAACTGTTTGTAAGAGTTGATTGACAAAAACAAAAACAAAGAAAGACAAATGACTCAGTAAAGCAAACAAAAGAGCAAATGGCAAATTTGGCTTGATTTTTTTTTTTCCTGGAGATTCGAGCTTAGTCTCTTATTTATGCCAGAGAAAGGTCACTAGTAAGACACTTCTTGTAAAAAATTTACACCTTTCTACTTGATGAAATAACATAGGTAACAATGTTACTAGGCAGCAGTAACAATGCTATGGTTTTCTAAGTACATGTGCAATGACAAATCAGTGTTCCCCATAAGAAGATGGTTTCCAGGCACTACAACATAGTACAACATGAAAATGACGTGAGACTAGAGTTATACCCTTGTGTGTGCTATGATTAATCAGGGCTTGTGCTTCTCAATAGGACCAGCCCAGGCTTATGCACTGCTTGCATTGTTGCAGGCAGAATCAGTTTTACTTCATCAACTCCCTCCTCCCGGTGTGTTTGGCCTTGAAGATATCTCCATGTTTTGTGACTATTTTGCTGTCTAAGCGTCGGAAGTGTATGAGCTGAAGAGATCTTGGAATCACTGAAGGAGGGCCTTGTAGGTGCTTCTCCAAGGCGTGGGGACTCTGTCTTCATTCCCTGATTTTAGAATGCTTCTAGACTTGTCCAGGTTTTGGTTATATCAGCTGGCCGGGAAGCTAATAGCCTTGGAGACTTCTTGTGTGGCAATGTCTTGTAGCTTCTTTCTCAGCTTAGGGAAGAAAATGCATTTATTTTTTAGGTTTGGTTCTCTCTTTGGCAGGTTCTCCTTTCAGTCTTTCAGTGACTTCATGAGCTCATGGGCTTCAAAGAGGATGAGCAGTGCATCTTTTGTTTTCCCACTTCACAAATAGTGGTTTTATTTTTTTTGGAAAGAATCATAAGATTGTTGATAATGTATATGTATCCTACTCTGGGTTTTGATTTTATAGTATGGATAAAGTATGAATAATGCATATCTCATTTAAAACAAACCAAAAAAATCTCCTTTGAACAGCATGGTTGGCTTGTTAGTAAGTATTTTATTTGAATGCTGATTTCCATTATATTTCCATGGAGATATTTCATTTTGGCTCATTGATGCTGAAACAATTTTTTTTTTTCATAAAGCTGCAATATTCTGTTTGAAATTGCTGCACTCTGCACATCAAGACAATGAGTGGTTTTATAGAGATCAGTTTCCACCATGGAAATCCAACTTTCTTACAGTGTTACAGAGAGAAAATAAAAATAAACTATGGCTTTAATATTATACTGACTAAAGGGAAATGACACAGAGTAATATAATTCAGTAGTGATTTCACTGCTCTTAATGAAACAAATTTGTGATTAATGTCAATCGCCACATGTCAGTGCCTCAGCTCTCAATGAAAAGTAAAATGAGGTTATTCTATACACACTGCTCTGAAATTGACACTATCCAAGATGCTGCAGGCTTAAGAAGTGAGGGTAGGAGTGTCAGTCTTTATGTGGAGAATTTGAAATCATTTAATTCTTTGCAAGATTCAGTATCATATACATAATGGCCACAGAAAAGACCTAGAGCTATGGGTACTCGAGTTGGTTTTCTTTAAATATTTTGTTATTTATTTCTGATAGAAAAAATGTTGGAGAGGCAGAGTGACAGAAAGTGAAAGAGAGAACAAGAGAATCTTCCATTTACATGTTTAAAGTACAATAAGCAGGCTTGGGCCAGGCTGGTGCCAGGAGCCTAGAACTCCATTTGGGTCTCCAATATGGGTGACAGGAGCTCCGGTACTTAGCACCTGTGGCCTCCCAGGGTGTACATTAGCAGGAAGCTGAATTGGATGCTCAGGTGGGACATGAACCCAGGCCCTCTAATACAGGATGTGGCCACCCCAAATAGTAGCTGAAGTGTTGTACCACAGTACCTGCCCTGCTCTTATCTTTTCCAATTTCCATATCATTCTTCCAGGCTAATATTTTTGACCTTGAGGACTTCCTAGACTAGGATAACTTACATGGCTATGCCATTTTTCCTAGCATGTTTTTTAAAACTCTGGTACAAAATGCACTCATTCATTGCTTCACTGAGCATTTATTATTGGTCAGGTATTTAATCTTTCAGACACTTCAAACCCATGTTTGACCCACAGCCTTGAATGTGGTAAGGACTGAATAAATATCTAAGAGATTAATGATTGCATTAGTGAAGTGTAAGCATCAGTGAAACACTCCACAGGGGGTCAGTAACGGAATGAGGATATACCGAACACTACGGGATCCAGCTTATTCTTCAAAGAATTTGCAATTTTCTTTGGAAGAGAAGACGTACATTTCTGAATAGTTTGAAATCCATGCATACATTTTTTTTTTGTGATAGGAACAACGACTTGTGGCAGTGTATGTTTCTTGTTATATGGCTTGTACGTCCATATCTGGGAGGGGAACCAGGAGCTGGCATACACCTTTCATTCGACTGGAAATGCTTAGTTTGAATTTGAAGCTCTATATTTCAGGGAATGCAAATAATGTGCAGAGAGAACTAGTCTTTTGTTAATGCTAACAATCATCAGCTTTTGTGTTTTTATCTCTCTCCACCTCCACTTACAGGGACATAATTTAATAAAACATATATGCAGTGGTGTTAGGATAGTGCCTCTGCTTATGCAGAGAAGAAAAGAAGTCCCTGTATGGACTTCCTCTAGACTTATTTTTTCTTCTTGGTCATTCCCAGGTTTCCTGCACATAGTGGGAATTCATGATTGTCCTAACGCGAGTTTCACAAAGAGCAGATCCACTTAGCTTGGGATAAATGAAATGAAATTTTGTATGACACACAGACTTTTGCAAAATCAGATCTGTACCATACACTCATCTAGACTAAAACTGTAATGGCAAGTCTATATGATTATATCTAAATAATTAAAAGTTATTAATTGCAGTTAAAGTATCTGTTGTGGGCCTTTGGTGCACAAGCCGGAGGAAAGTGCCCGGGTTTGAGTCCCAACTCTAGACCTTGACTCTAGCTTTCTATTATTGCAGAGCAGGGCTGTGGTGGGGATGGGTTGGAGTGGGCAGCAGTAGTGGTTCAAGAAACTGTATTGCTGCTTCCTGTGTGGGAAATCTGGATTGAGTTCCCAATGTAAGCCAATTTGGGCACTTGTAGAATAAAGAAGCATACAGGAGCTGTTTGCTTACCCTTTGATCTGTTAGACTTTTGAATAAATAATGTATTTTCTATGCTTATATCATAACAAATAAGTATTCATAGTATCAAGGAATCCAGATTTGTATTCAGAGTTGTCTTGGAATTCCTCAATGGAATCTGGGAGAATGGGTAGGATCTGCTCCTGGCCCTGTCTTGTCTCCCACCTCTTGTCATGTGAGCTTTAATGTGTACTGTAAGAACTTTCATATGCACATACATCCTAGGCTGCACATCCAAGCTCTGGTCACTGGCCACCAAATCTCCTTACTCACCCTCATATTTTAGGTATAAATTTGCATTTGGGGATGAATGCCTTGTGATTCATTAAGGGATTCTTTTGCAAGGGAACCTTGGGATCTCAGGCACCTGCAGATAACCCTGTCTGACTTCTGGACTCTTCATTTCCCAGGGATGAACCAAGAGGAAGACCAGGATGAGACTGTTAAACTCAGACGTTCAGAATAGGGTCTTCTCTGCCCAGGTTTAAAGGCTATTTTGTATATACCATTTTATTGTGTTTTATTTTTTGAAGATTTACTTGTTTTTATTGGAAAGGCAGATTTATAAAGAGAAGGAGAGAAACAGAGAGATCTTCCATTTGTCTGTGCACTCCCCAAATGACTGCAATGGCCAGAGCTCAGCTGATCTGAAATCAGGAGACAGAAAAAAATTTTGGGCTCTTACATGGGTGCAAGGTCCCAAGGACTTGAGTCATCCTCAGCTGCTCTCCCAGGCTTAACCAGGGAGATAGATGGGAAGTGGAGCAGCTGGGACATGAACCAGCACCTATATGGGATGCCGGCACTAGCAGGTAGAGGATTAGCTTGTTGAGGCACTGTGCCAGCCCTTGTATATGCTTTTATTTAAAAGTTTATTTGAGAAGCAAAGAGAGAGTGTTAGCAAGCTCCCACCTGCTGGCTCATTCCCCAAATTCTGACAGTGGGTGGGGACTGGGAGAGTGGACAAAGCTGGGAGGCAGGAACTCAGTGCAGATCACCCACATGATTGGCAGGAACCCAGATACATGAGCCACCACTGGTACTCACTGGTGGAAGATGGAGTCAGGGGCCAGGGAGCTAGCTGGCAATGAGACCAAGGCACTTGCATGTGGGTGCCCTAACTGCTACCTCACCCACGAGGTTGAATGCCTGCCCTTGTCCTGCTTATTCTTTCAAGGGATGAGCTACACACTTAAAAAAATTATTTAGTTTTGTTCATAAT
Source organism: Ochotona curzoniae (assembly GCF_017591425.1). Lineage (NCBI taxonomy): Eukaryota > Metazoa > Chordata > Mammalia > Lagomorpha > Ochotonidae > Ochotona > Ochotona curzoniae. Next base: position 21,432,406 of record NW_024464920.1, read on the forward strand.
TGAGATTTTATTGGTGTTGAGAATCAGTCCAGATGTTTTAGTTCATATTCAATTCTTAGCGTTTGTACTGAATGTCTAAAAAGCATGACTTGTCATTTTTGAAAACTGATTTCTGTGACTTTCCAGCTTCAAATTAGGAGGCAGCTCTCTTCCTGAAGAGGCTATCAAGTACCAATCTCTTCAAATGTTGCTGTTACATAAATTTTACCCACTTGCAATTTAATATCACATATATGACAGACTCAAGATTTCAATCTTTCACAGAACATTCAAATGATTGGGAGAAATGGATTACCACTACCAAAGCTGTTCCAAGAATGCACATGGTTTGGATAGGGCAATAAGGAGTGGTTATCTGTAGGAAGCAGTCCTACTGAACAACATAGGAGAAATAAAAAACTATTCAAGACAAATTAAATATGCAATTGTGATTCTAACTAGCCATTCAATGTGTGTTGTGGGATATAAAATCCACTCCATGTGCAGCTGACACCCAGACAGGCAGAGCCTGCCATAGCTAAGTATTCTACTATTTTCTCATTGTACCAAAAAATAAACAACTAGCAAATGATTTCAGTTATTAAAACAAATCATTTACACTTAAAAAAACTGGATGAAGTGGACTTTCCTTCTTAACAATGTTTCTTAGAGCTACTATAAACTTGGCAAAATTGTTGATAGAAATATTCCTCTGGATTGTACAACAAGGGAGACAGGGAGCAGTGATGGCATGGTGTATGATATTCATGGCTTCTTTCTGTTCTTTGTCAGAGATTGGACTCTCCCTGTTTGTAGGGTTTTTTTCAGGCAAGTCTTGTTTAATTTCTTGGTTGGCCACCTCGACCTATTTCCCCTTGTCTCTCTTCCTCTTTGCTTACACTGTTTTGTCTGATGACTTATCCTTGCTGGCTGCCTTCTTGGGCTTGGCATACAGCTTTGCAGGAGTTGGGAGAGCTGGCAAGCTGCACATCTCACAGGTTCTTCCTTCACAGCCCCCTCTTCAGATCTGACCTTCATCTTGGGCATCTTGGCTGCAGGAAGGGTGAGAGGCAGGGTGCCTGCCAGCCATGGCCCACCAAGAGCCTTCACCGAGCTCTTTTATTATTACTTTTAAAAGCTCTTAGTAGGCCTATATCAGCTTTTCTCTGTCACCCCTGCTTGTATTTTGCATGACCACCCTGGGGGGTAAGTTTACCTCCATTTTTCAGATGAGAACATTGAGACCAAATCAAAGAGTGCATGGTCACAAAGTTAATAGTGATTGTCATTCAAGTCCTGTGACTGAACACCTGTGATGATTTAGCACTCACAGCTTTGATCAATTTTGGACCGTATAACGTGCTGGGAGGATGTCTAAAGTACTAGATGATTCCTCATACTGTCTTCACTCCAGTAATTATTCTGTAACTGAAACATCGGCATTTCTTGAATAGTGAAGCCCAATGATCTGGCTCATACTAAGTCTCCACTTCCATCTCAGGTTATGTCCTCTTGTTGCCTCCGGTCTAGAAACACTGCCTTTTCAGCTTTTACATTGTTGGGGGCAGGAGGAACGCATGGCTTGGATGTCTCCTACTTGTGCCCCAACCTCACACCTCTTTAACTGAATATTAATGTCTCATCTTTGTGCAAACTCTTTTGACACCTAAATTCTAGGGTTCTTTCTCCTTTTCAAATTTTTATAAAAATCTTATTTCATCCTTTGTATTTGTGGATAAGCTCTAACCTTCATAAGAACAGGCGGCATTTTCAATAAGTTCCACGTCATCTCCTGACCACCGGCTAAGCTGTGGTAAACAGCTGAAGTGGCCCATAGGTTGCGCAGTAAGCTGAGAGTTCTTTGAAGTGAAGCCATGTTACGGGTCAGCCTTGGGATCCCAATGACGCGAGACAGTTCTGTACAAGACTCAAACTCAGACAGCTGATTCTGCCCAACCGGTCCACTAAGTTCATTCACTGTATGAATCGATAACCTGATAACCTGATTGTATATAACAGGTGATTTTTGATTGAATAGTGATTTGTGATATATGCAAGTGAAGGTTAAACATAACAGTTACTTCTTGGGCAGTGCATATGGAGAGCTGTTTCCAGAAAGCTGACTGGCAGAGTTTATTCCGTGGACACTGAAGGGTTTTATTGGCTAATGGGATTCAGTAAGCATAGCTGATTCACCCAATATGTCTTCTCAGAGCTTCTCATCAGAAACACTCTACAGGTTGAAAAGAAGTTGACAAATGTTATGAAGTGTTCCATTATGTACCTTATCAATTTCTAGATAACTCTCTGGAGTGTGCATGTCTGAAGGCTGTCGGTATTAAATTATTGCCATCACAGTATCCTTGAGACACAGGAGGTGTCAGTGATTTGCTTTGCTTTGGATTGTTGGCAGCTAAGGACACGAGCTTCCTTAGAAGAGGGACTAAGGCCATGGAAGTGGTCTGGGGCAAAGCTATTCCATGACATTCTCCAGATGATTGTGCCCTATATGTAAGGAAAGTTGGTCCAGGGAAAGACTGTGAAATATGTTTTCTTCCCTGGTTCAGTGCCTGTGGTATGGATGAGGTTGGAACATTTTGTTCTTATTTTGCCCGGTTCTGCTTCATGGTCGGAAGCCTTGCTAGCGCTGAATGCTCAGCATTGCCATTGCTGGGAGCAAAGATCAGACAAAGAGGAAACAGTGAAGGCAAAATCCATCCAGGACAGTGCAGAGTGAATGAACTTAGTGGACCGGTTGGGCAGAATCTGCTTTCTGAGTTTGAATCCTGTTCGGAACTGTCTCAGGTCATTGGGATCCCAAGTCTGATTTCAAAAGGCTGATTCGTAACAAGTAGGGCTGGACATGGCTTCACTTCAAAGAACTCTCAACTTACTATGTAACCTGCAGGCCACTTTGGAAGGACAGTTAAAAATCTTTATTGAAGAAGTGAATTAGTGGGTAGACACATTATTCTATGAGAAGCTACTGTTTATGGTTTTTGAATTGCATGGAAAAACTATGTGTTTTTAATGCCTCTTTTTGGAAACAATAGAAGTGAGTCACAGGCCACATGCCAGTAAGCATTATTAATGCATTTTAGGTAAAACTGTTGCTATACAATTTTGTTAAATGGAAAAAAGTCAACATTTTACACAATCAGCTTGACCTACTTTGGGTAACAACTGGCTTCCATTGTTCTTCTCTGCTTCCCTGAGCATAATGAAGATTTAATTTTTCTCAGTGGAATTTTTAGAAGTGCATTAAAGCGCTACCAAATTTCTCCAGAAAGAAAAAATGGGGGCAGCATCTGTCTTTATAAGCAACAGGACAATGATTAATGGAAAGCACTTAGAAGCTCAAAAGCCACATCTGTGTACAGTCACAACAGCATGTTTCACAGCAAAATGGGAGATCAAATAGAAGCTAGTGTGTAGACTTGGTAGCAGAATCAAAATAATGATCATGTAATCATAGTTTGTTTAGGAATTATCAATGGCCACTTGGTAAAAATTAGTCCTCCCCAGCCACCTGTCAATCACACTGCAGCACCCTTAGAAAATCTTCAAGACACCAAGGTGGAGGGTCACAAAGAATCTGTGCAAATGAAAGAAATGTTAACCCTGCTGAAATCAATGCAGCCATGGCCACGCATTTCAAATCATGGGATCAGACAAGTTAGCTACATTCTTAGGAGTGCTGTTGTTCATAATGCCACCTTTTTCCTTGTGATGCTTAAAGACAACTGAAGTTTCCCAAGAACTTTTGCAAATCTTCATGATAAACAAATGTACACACAGCACCCATATTTTCTGTAGAGTCCATCTTTGGCCTTTGTTTATGAAGGCACTTTTAGGGAGTGAGCATGATTCATTTGCAAGGCTCTTTGTGGTTGTTTTCTGGCAGTGAAGAAATTCCTCTAAATAGGTCATGGAATACTGATCCTCATTTTCACAGTACCCAGCTTTTAAGGCAACTAGCTGAGGACTGCATTTCTGGATGGGGGAAATTACGGTAGAGGCATGGTAGTGATCTAAATGGATGTAAGCCTGTCCCATCCAAATTCCCTGTTAAGTATAGCATTTAGCAAATATTCTTTTCAGAATCTGAATGAAGTATGGTTTTCTTGAGAACTGTCTACCTGTAGTGCTTCTGGCTTCCAGTGGTAACCCAGAGCCTGCGTCTTGGCACGGTCTCGGGAATAGTTTATGTTCTCCCTTCCTGTCTCTGCTTGCCACTGTCTGCATAGAATTTTGGCATATTCAGGAGTGAGATCAAATTGTTCTGGGATTGTATAAAAAGTATCTTGTACTTAACTCTTTAGAGAGCTGAAGAATTCTTCTGGCAAACATGTTTCCTAGATCTGAAGGAATCCATCTTGTGGTGTAAAAGGTCATGACTCTTTTCTCAGAACTCCTCCAAAGCGTAAGTCCTTGAAAGATATCTTAACCGAAAATCAAGAGGCAAAATTGGCACACAGCTCAGCCAAGCTATCTTCAGGCTTTTTTTTTTTTTTCAAGGTGGGGAGCTGTCTGCTTAAAGTATCTGAGTGTTTTTTTTTTTTTAGGAGGGAGTTAGTGGATGATAATTGCATATTTGCAGACCATGAATGAGGATGCTTAGAGTTAAAAATAGCTGGTAAAGGTCTCCAGCTGAAAGTGATATAGTGAAAGGACATCAGACACTGGCCTAAACTGTCACCTTTCACAGAACTAAGAAAAGAGTGCCACCAGACTGCCTGCCACTACAAAGAAAAGGACAGGAACCCAATGATATGGACAAGAAAACAAAACATAAACTCCCCCCATAAAATTCTGACTCAGAAAACAGGAGATTCCAAGCTTGATTTTGACCTTCCTTCCTGTTCCTTGAAGGGAACCGAACAAATTGATGAAATCTGAAGACCAACATTTGCCTTTAAGTCTAAAGAGAAGCTAACCCCATAATTATCCTTGTCTTTCCTCCCCTTTGTCTGAGGTTTAGTGGACTAGCACTTGGGCAGAAACAGGCTGGTTGTGCTACCATACGTATTGGTCAGCACCACTGTACTGACCGAGTATAAGTTCACAAGAAAGGAGATGTTTGTCTCATATGTTCATATAGATTACAACCTGTGCCTAGATTGGATTAGTGCCTTGTAGACAAGAGAGACTCAAGACAATTTTATTGAATGATTGGGAAAAAGCAGAACATGTAGCATATGAATCTTGATTAAATAGAATAGGTAAAATTTGGCTCAAAATATCTAATAAATCCTTGAGGATAAGGCAGAATCCAGGAATTCTAACAAATATGTCAGCTAGCTTCAAGAGAACTTTATCCTTGCTTTTCTACACACATTCACCATTTTCTTAAGTGGAACAGTAGGAAGTACCCAACACTAACTTGTCAAACAAAAGTTAGAGCACAGAGAAAAAAGTTAGCATTAATGAAAATGGAGTCAGGAAATCTCTTACACTAAATCAGAACAGATAATGTCTGGAAAGAGCTGATCAGGTACGAATGAGACTGGGTAAAAACAGGGATCCATTCCCAACCCACCAGCGCACACTCTTAAATGCAAACAAACAAAGGGACACAATACGCAAGAGAATGATAAAAAACCCTACTAGGGAAGAAAACATATTCCAAAAAAACAAAACAAAACAAATTCCTTGGAAGGACTTTGTACTATGAGTTGAGTTAATGAGCACACGATTTTAGAGAATCATGAGCCCGAGGAAGGTTACTGAACTAAGGGAGGCTGAGGACAAAAACAATGTGATAAATTAGATTTACTTACAGGAATTGATTGTAACTGATCAAGAAGACCAATGGAATTAGAATATAATGGAGTTCAGGAGTTCCTCAAATAAGTGCATCCAATAGAACAGGAAAAGAACTTACAAATATCAAAGAAGTTAATGAGAAAAAAGAATTACATCTAGTGATGGAAAGCACACGTGTTTTAGGAAATGTTGATGGCAGAATACTGAAGGATATAAACATATCTGTGATCGCGTAATTGGCAACCAAGAATAAAGGCATTTCTCTCACAATTAAGCAGAAAAAGAAACAAAACCAGGCACAAGCAAGGAACTAAAAATTAGGCAGGCTGCAAGGTCTTCCCAGCAACATTTAAAGCTTAGCAGTGTGTCCACCTAACAATGGGCTGAGACATTCTGTCTTGAAAGGATTTTGGCCGAGGATGACACACAGTTGGGTTTTGGGAGTCATAACGACTAGTAAGTATGATGCTATAGTCAACCTCAGAATGTCTGTCTTTGCACTTTCCAAAAGGATGTCCTTTGAACTCTAATCCCTTGAGGTGTTTCTTGAAAAAGGGACCCCTTGTGCAATAGCTTAGGAACACGGAATCTGTGAGAGTTCTCCCTTAGGGACTTAGAAAGCACATTAGCATATGAAAGACTTCAAGACATTAAAGAAACCTGATTTTTCTCTTTTAAAAATTCTTTAACCCCAAATTTTCCTTCACATGAATTTTGCTCTCTGGAATATCTCTTCACATCTTGTTGAATAAGTGATAGATCCCATTTAACGAAAGTTTAACCAGAATGGAGAGAAAACGATGCAGCAACTCAAAACAGTAATCAATGCAAAAACAATTCATATTTTTTGTCTACTCACCTCCCCCACCTCCCCATGGAACAGCAATGAAATGTTTGTTTTTCATACAAGTATTTTAAAGCAAGGAAATTCAGGCCTCAGGAAGGAAAATGTACTTCTAGCAGAAGTTGAGGATGTAGCACTCCTTTGAACTTTCTCACAATAAATCCCCTCCCTGGGCAGCCATTTCGAATCTTTAGGCAGAGCTCAAGTTCACATCTGCTTTGTTGACAGGAATGCATCTTTGCCACCCTGCTACTTTAGACGTGGCAGGACTTCGGCTGGGTAAGAAATGAGGGGAATTCTAGGAGATGTCATGAAACTGAACACTGCTTCGCTTCCTCGGGGAACCAGGATAGCAGAACCAAGAAGCCGAAGTATAAATATCATCCGTTTCCAAAAGAAAAACAAAGCACTGCTACTTATTACCTTCCCCTGCTTCTTAGCTTGGGTGTTTTTTGGTCCTTGTGCAGTTTACGTAAGCTCAGTTTATGCCTCTGTGGGATGCCTTCTAATTCGATTACTTATCGCTGGCTGCTTCAGAATGCAAAGGCATTGCTGTCTACCCACATCATGTCTCTCTTACGCTACTTTGAACAGTAAAGCATTTTAATTCAAGACGGACTCGTCTCACTTTGCCTGTCTTTATGTGACAAAAGAGAAGTCTGCTAGGAAAAAGCAGGAGGGGACTTTCTGTCCTTCCAAGAGAGTGCCAGGCAACTGGCTGGGGTGAACGTGGGGCCGTGGGACGTAACGGAGAGGGTTGAAAGATTTAAGAGGTGAAGTAGGGAGGGACCCCTAAGCTGGAATGTGGCACCAGAAGCAGAGGCAACTGTCAGGATATACTGCTGCCTTCAGAATTTTTAAGGAAGAACCAGTTGAAATTGGCTAATTGCTGCTTAAAATTCTGGCAAGGATGTGAGCCGCAGGAACACTCCTTGTTGGAATGTTACTTGGTTAAGTTTAGAAAAGCAGCAGATGTGTAAATCTTCTATCCCAGCAACCCCACTCTTTCATTAATATGCCTGAGATATTCTCCCACATTTGCATAGAGAGACGTGCCCAGGAATGTTCCTTGTTGTATGGGTTATAGTAGGAAAACATTGGAGAGAATTCAAATATCCCTCAGTGGAAGAATGAAAACATTCCCTTTAGGATACATTTCCTCCATGGAATACCACACAGCAATAAAAAGGTGGCGATATTACATTCATCAGCATGGATGTATTTCTAAAATAATATGAAGAGAGACATTACAGAAACAGGTAATGTATCATTTACACACATTTTGAAAACATAAAATGCATAGGGTATGATAGCATTTAGGTGATTGGAAACATGCAAAAACTAAACTGTGTATGTCATATAACCTTGCACGGGCATCAAATCACCAAAGGTCAAAACAGCCTGAGACTCTCACAAGAATTCATGATAAAATGGTTATTTTGCATGAGAGGATGAGAGAAAGGGATAAGGGAGAGGATGTTTCAATTATTTATGTTTTGATTCTTTCAGGTTGTGGGTTCATATTTTACAATTATCTGTATTTATTTTGTAGTCTTGAACTTTTAAAAATGAGCTCTTGGTCTCCACTAGCATTTATAGAGCGTCTGCCATGTGGATGGCACAGTGCCCTTCTTCATTTGGCAGCAGGGCAGCCGGGACTGGAAGAGTCTGCTTGTAAGTGTAATTGAATCGCGTTGTCTGGAAAGCTCTGCCACCTTGTAACTGTAGCTCCCACCTGCCCTGAGCTCTCCGCACTGACTGACAGGTTCCTGCAGAAAGGCTGCAGGGAGCATTAGGAGTCAACACAGACTGTAAGACTTAGAAGAAAGGAAACGAGGCTGAGCTGGAATCCTGGCTAGTAAGTGAACCCAGCTTTTTTGTTTCTGTGCTTCTCACATCACATCGTCCTTCAACTCACCAACCTCTCCACAACTGTGTGTTGTGAAGTGGGTAGAAATAGGGAAATTCTTGGTTATCATATCCCTAGTATCTATTGCCTAGGGAAAAAGGCAAAACTTTGTATTTGCCCTAAAATGAATTTAATTCAGAGGCCGTTGAGTGGTGTGCTTCGGTGGAGGCTAGAGGGTTAGTTCAGAGCAGCTTCAAAGATCTTGACAGAGTGATGGAACCTCTCAGGGATTGTCAGTTCTACCTTCACTTTACAGTCATGCACGGGATTTAAACTCTACTGGTCCCTAGGCCTTGCCCCCAGAGATCCTGATTTAGTGAGTCTGGGAGGGATCCCAGGGGGACCACATGTTACAAATATTACTTGCAAATGAGTCCGGGATTTCTTCAGCACTGATAGGTGCTGTGTGCAAATATTGTCTCTCAGGTGCTGATAAGCCATGGCCAGGGGTCAGGGCTATAGTCCTTGGAGTAGTTATGGCTGACTCTTTTTGTGCTACTTGGATGTAATGGGAGAATTCCTGGACAGATGGTTGTTTCTACTCTCCTCTCAAACCTGTGGACATCTTTGAGGTACCTGTGGGATTGTCCCTGGATCTCTGCCTGCTTGGCTTATGTGGGAGGCCATAGATTCACAGCACACCATGACCCCTGACAATGATCTTGACCAAGACCTCAACCTGGCCTGACCACTGGCTATACAGGCAAGAGCGGTTTCTCTTGCCTGTAGCCCAGTCTCTCTTTGCCCTTGGATAAGTTGTACTGGGACTTCCTTGATAAACAACTCTGAGAAGTCAAGTGCAGACTACAGTTTACCTGCTAGCCACATGTGTTGAACGTGACCCAAGGCATACCTGGCAGCCATGTATGTTGATTGGAGGGTCCAGAGAGACAGACATGCCTTCTAGCCAATTACAGTGTTGTTGTTGGGTGGGAGGGCAATCAGGAGAGGCCCTTCTACCTTCCTCTTTCTTAGTCTGTACAAGTTTGTGCTCACTGCTCACTTTACAATAAACAGAAATGTTCCACCAGACTGTCTCCAGTGGTTCATGCTGCTGAGGAACACTGCTGTTGCCTCACCCCCTGGTGGTTTTGGGGGCCTGCTGGTCAGGAAACCCCAAGAGATGCCACCGCTTACTCAAACTCCGCTGGGGATTATTCATTGTGCTTTGGCTCTCCTTCATTCTTTAGGGCAAGGCCAGGTGTCTTGTCAGCAAGTAGGCAGTGCTATGTATGGGGATAGTGAAGTCGCCCAGAAGGTCACAGACCATTGGTTGTACTGTCCAATGGGTCTGGACTGTTAACCTCTTTGCCAGCTTCTAGACTTACATGGTGGTTAAAAGAATCAAGAATCAAGTAGATGTAAGGCCCATTCCCTTTCCTATTCCTCAGAAAACCGAAGCAGAGATATGAGTAATAACATGAAATGCAAAAGTTCATGAACTTGACAATTATGAATGTAATCTTCCGTCTAGCAGACATCTTTACCACCACTTTGATAGATGGTTATTCAGGCACCAATTTTAACATCTCATTAATTTCTATTTAAATTAATTTTTATCAAACATGTAAGCAATACAGTTCAGGCCTGACATTAGTGCTGCGAACAGAAGAAAGCACATTACCATTTTAGCACAGGTGGTTCCAGGGATAGAGGTGAAAGCAAATAGTTACATTAGAAGGTGACTTGTGGAAGGGTATTGGCATGCCTCTGCAAATGATAAAGTAGAAGGGGGAAGCTTTGTGGTGATTAGCTTTGCAGGGAAGTTTTTCCACAGAGGGAGGGGGCAGAGTAATGTCTTTTAGATTTGTCCTCCATGTGTGTTCCCAGTATGGCACGTCAGCTAGCGAGAAATGCAGAGCTGCGTGTTCCATCCTAGTCTTGCAGCAACAGAATCTTCATCTTAGCAAGAACTCCAAGAGAACCATCGGCACAAGAAGGTGCGAGGAGCAGCCCTTAGAAGATGAGGAAGGGTTCTCCAGCTGCGAAATGGCCCAGAGTTACTGCACCTGACACAAGAGTAAAGGCAGAGCAAGCATTGGTGTGCAGGGAGGCAGGCCTGAGCACTGCCAGGAAGGGGCTTGCAGTGCAGTGTAAGGAATTTGATTGCAGCTCAGTAGTAATGAGAAACTAATTATGACCAATTAAAGACTTCAGGCAGGAAAGTGGCATGATGGGGCTCTTTGCTTCAGGAAGATGCCACTGGCAGTAGTGTGGACGATGGAAGGAGGGAGGTCAAGGCATGAGGCAGGGGTGGATGTTGCTGTGATGGAGGGAGTAAAGACAGCCCAGGTCTAGGCTGGTGGCAGAGGGGGAAAGGAGGCAGAGAGGATGTTGGAGATGTTCAGGAGGTGAGAGCAGGACATGTTGCTGCATGACAATTCACAGTCCCATTGCATCCTTTTACAAATAAGTCATATGGCATCATATGGAATTGGAAGAATAACCAAGCACCCAGTCAACAAACTAATCCAAAGAACTAATCCTATGTAAAAGGGAAATATAAGAAACCACAATTAGAAGGAAGATATGAGTGTCATTGCCAAATTGTTAGAAGCAGGGAAGACCAAATGAAAATGGTCTGTGTTTCATTGTTTTCCTGCTGCCTCAAATCCTCAGAGACAATTTGGGTGACTGACAACTGATGTATGGTTTACAAGTTAGATGAAATTAAAGAAATGTCACTGTTGGGTAGTGTGGGAAACTCGAAGAGTAGAAAGAATCTATGCACATATGCATGTTAAGATGTTTTGTTGTGTTGCTGTTTATGACTAACAATGTTGCAAATATGGATTCCTCGCTGACCAATGAAAAGCTATCCTTTTTATCTTTCACTGAATTTTCAAGAGTATATGATACCCTTTATAGCTCCTTTCTTCAACAGTAGGACTCATGTAAGAGAATGTACTAATTCCAGACTTATATTTCAAAGCAGAAGCAGATTGCTGTTTGAAATATTAACATGGCTGATGATTTTTTTGCTCTTTCTCTGAACATAAAATTGGATTCAGCCTTTCTCCTTCCATGTTTAGGTTTTAATCAATAACAGATTCTGTATGAGATGGCTTGTTATCATGTGACTTTTAAAAGCACTGTTTTGATAAAACCTGAAAAGAAATTATAAGTGCTTTCATTTTTCTATATCTCTGCAAATATAGTTTGTTATTTTACTATGCTGGTATGAGCAGAAGCCAAAACCCTATTAGAAGAGAATTACGAATAATAAACTAAGTATTGATGAAGACAAAGCTGTCTGTTTCTCAGGAGCCCTAGGATGTGAGATGAACACAGCAGCACGCGCAGCGTTGGTTTTCCCCATTTGGTCTTGCTATCAGCCCCGGCTCAGTGGGTTTTCAGGCAATATCTACCATCCCTCTTGTTCCATGAGTTCTAAATGACCATGTCAGTGTCACACAGTTCCTTATTCAATTTCCTCAACGTGTCTCTGCCTTGTTCTTTCTATCTGCCTTCCTGACAACAGCAGCTCAGACTTGGCCTTCATAGCTCCCTCTCTCCTGCTAAATTATTGGTTTTCCTCAACACATTTTTGTAGGACTTGAAAACATTTGATAGCGATTTACATTCCCCCAAGTTAAAACTGATTCTCAATGTAGTTGATGGTGGTATCCCACCACTTCACTATATTTCTAAGGCAGACTGCTTTGAGCTATTAAAAGCTCTGAGTAAGCTGAACTTGCACTCATGGCTGGGATTTTAGTTGCAAATGGGTAGGTATAACTTAGGCTAGCAGAACTAGTTTTGTGGTGGCATAGGTCAGCATTTTCCACAAAGAAATCTTTAAAAAACAAAACAAAACAAAACCAAAAGGGCTGTATCTCCCACTGACTAATTTGGAACTGTGTCTTGGTAGGGCAGCTTGGCAACATCTTATCAACATTGAAAATGAGCAATCCCCTCTACTCAGCAGTTCCACTTACAAAAATTTGCCCAAGTATCCAGAGTTATACACTGAGATTTAAAATAGCATGGCTTATAAAGGCAAAACTCCTCCCTACCATGTATGTACCCACTACTTCGGAACGATCAAAAGGCTGTGGTCCAATCACTCAATGGGATCAAAGGCAACTGTGCATGTGCTGTTGTGTAACAATGTTTAAGTGGTAAGTCTAAGAAAGTGCTTGTGAAACTTTTGTATCCCCTGCTTTCAGCACCTTCCTTCCTCTGATAGACACAACTAATGATTTGATTTTAGGCAGACAAGCTTGAAAGCCTCTTTTAATTAGGTTACTCTTGTCAAATTTCTCTTGGATCAATCTTGTAGTACTATCACCAGTGCGCTATCACATGGAAGAATCAAAATAGTATGACAGTCTTTGAATGTAATAATGAAAGTATGCATATAAATGCATGAACATTTCATGAAAGGAAGCACCAGAAGTGGTGTAACAGTGGTTATCTATACACAGAAGGGTAAATGGCATGAGGTGAAGGAGATTTTATAGTGTCTGGTCTGTTTTTACATCTTTGTCAGGAACACATACACTTCTGTGATAATAATAACAGAATGAGCCATGGGCATTGAGGTGCAGTGGGTTAAGCAGTTGCTTGGTTTGCCTGCATGCCCCATCAGAGGGCATGGTTTGAGTCATAGCTACTCCACATTTGATTCAGCTTCCTGCTGCTGTGTTAAGGTAGCAGATAATTTCCCATATACTTCATCCTGTGCCACCAGTGTGGGAGACTCAGATGGAATACCTGGTGCCTTGCTTCTGATTGGTCCAGCCCCAGCCATTCTGGCCATGTGAGAGATGAATCAGTAGATGGAAAATGGCCCTTTCAGCTCTGTCTCTCTCCCTGTCTCTGTGCCTTTCAAATAAATAAATGAAACTTAAAAAAACAAGTATTCGAAATAAGCAGTTCTACCCAAAGAAGCAAATGGAAAATGTATTAAAGAATTATCTCAGTTCTTTGGGCCGAGACACTGTAACAAGGTCCTGTAAGAAGCATGAGTTCTTATGTTTTCTATGGTGGTCCCCGAGATCAGAGGGTTGCCTGTGCCCGTCGCTGTATCCCAGCTGGAGAAAAGCTTTCTCAGATCCTACTGCCTCTTAATTCTTGAAGATCTTGAAGTTGATGCCTTAAGTATGTAAGACACAACAAATGTAATTTCTTCCTAGAAGTCTGTTATGGCTCTTTTTGCTTTGTTTTAAAGATTTATTTGTTTATTTTCATCTTTGTATTGGAAAGGCAGATATACAGAGAAAAAGATCTTCTATCTGCTGGTTCACTCCCCAAGTGGCCACAGTGACTGGAGCTGAGCCGATACAAAGTCAGGAGCCAGGAGCTTCTTCTGGGTCTCCCACATGGGTGCAGGGTCCTAAGGCTTTGAGTCATCCTCTGTTGCTTTCCCAGGCCATAAACAGGGAGCTGGATGGGAAGTGCAGCATCTGGGATACGAACAGGTGCCCATAGGGGACCCAGTGCATGCAAGGGGGAGGATTTGGCTACTAGGCTATCCTGCCAGGTCCTGTTATGATTCTTGCATCCATCATTGATCTCTGCTTTTTTTCTACTTGTTTCACAAAAAATGAATTGTTTTGACAATGGTGTCTTTCTGCTCTTCACAATGATTTTCTCCCTTTTATCTCTAGGCAGTCAGGGCCTGAGGAAGTTGGCTAGAGTAAGCCTTAATCTTGAATTATAGCTGTTGCCATCATAGTGTGTCCTGCGTTACCCTGCAGATGTCCTGATAAGGCATACTGGTTTTCTTTCTCCACCAGGATTGCCGATCTAGAGCTTCTTTATGCATTAAGGTGAAGAAAAGTCAATGGTGCACCAGATTGTGCAGACTGGGACCCTTCTGGACAGTAGCTACCGCTGTTCTGGGAGATCCACCTTTCAGGACAGAGTCCTGGGGCTTCAGCATGACATAAAGGAAATATCTGTGTCCCTGCCCTGCTAACACAAACACATTCACAAACCACATCTGCCGCCACTTCTTGGCACACACCCAGACCCCCGCTTCATGAAATTACTTGTCTTCCTGGTATGCACAGGGCATTCTTGTACTGCAATAATTTGTACCAACTGTGGTTTAGTGGCATCCAGAATGCAATTAACCCATATTCATTTTCCCCTTCTTTTGCATTTTGATTTAATGATGCTTGACTCTAAATAGCTTCTCCCTTACAGGGAAAAAAAAATTGACTCCATCAAGACAACTGGACGAGGGGCAAACCCCAGTGATGCTTTATAATCCTATGGGCTGACAGTGTTCTCTCTTACTGCCTACTAAATTTTCATTGGGTTGTACTTTACAGAAGTCACTTTATAAGGCACAGCCTAAATTGTACAGAAAAACGTGCACTTGCCTTCCTTTCATATGTAGAACAGAGGTGGTTATGGTTCAGTGACTAACTTTTCATTTTGCTGGTGGAGAATGAAGTTCACTCCTCCTGTTTTTGTTTGCATCTTAGTATTAAGGCGTGCAATTATCTCAAGTTGTGTTCTTATAGCCTTGTTGGGGATTATCCTGTGATATTCAAGCTATCTTTTAGATTAATTCCTGATTCACTACTTAGCTTTTGGGCACAAGAAGAGGATTAAAACCTGCAAAGAATTAACTACCTTAGAGCAACTTTTTTCACAGAAGCAAGAAAATATTATCATTCTCATTCACAGATAGTATTACCCGAAGTGTTTGAAATTCTTAGCAAACACAAGGAAATGCCACAAACAGCTGTTTGAGTGGCATGTTGTGATCTGGCTACTTCCTGAGTATCACCTTTGCTTCTAATGTAGTGAGACATGACACAGCATCAGACAGGTAAGGGTGCGAACCTTGTTTTCAGTTCAGCTCCACATTTTGACGGGAAATAGCATATTTGGTATGAAAGTGACTGAGCAAACAGGTCTTGTGGTTTACTGACTATCTGAGTTATTTTATTTGACACTCTGCTGAGGCAAGAGCTTGTCAACTCCAGGGGATAACTGCTGGAGGAAACTCATAAATCACCCAGGAAGCCCAACACAATGTGAGCTTAGGTTCTGGTAGCTTCTTTCTTAAACAATGGGAGGAAATAACGGGATGTTCCCTTCATTGGCTGCCTCCTGAAGTGGAAGGAGAATATCTCCATTTATGTTGCCGCATGAGTTAGCACACATGACTTAAAAACCTGTAATTTCCCTTACAGAGCAAATTTGTGCCCATGAGCTGCCTTTTCTGTCATGTTTTAACAATTATAAAGAGAGAAATAAACATAAAATCAGTGGAGATGTTCAATCTTAATGGTAATCAAAGGTACAGTAAAAATGAGACTAATATTTTGGTCTATTAAACTGGCAAAGACTTAAAAAATTACATAAACTCATTATTGGTCAAAACACATACCCATGTTTGGAGGGGAACCACACAATGTTAACAGATTTTCTAGGGGAAGAAGTTGGCATATCAAAGCTTTAAGATATTCATACTCATTGGTGATTAAAAACTATCCTCTCAAGCTGTAATTGAGGATACAAGCAAAGGGTTAGCAGGAGAGATGTAAACTCTGGCATGGCCTTTAGCAGGAAAGCTTTAATTACTGGACCCAGTGCAATCGCTCCATGGCTAAATCCTTGCCTTGTATGCACTGGGATCCCCTATGGGCACTAGCTCATGTCCCACTTCCCATCCAGCTCCCTGCTTGTGGCCTGGGAAAGCAGTCGAGGACGGCCCAAAGCCTTGGGACCCTGTTCTGCTGTAGGAGACCCAGAAGAAACTCTTGGCTGTTGAGCTGGCTATTGGCCAGCTCAGCTCTGGCCACTGTGGCCACTTGGGGATTGAACCAGAGAATGGAAGATCTTTCTCTGGCTCTCTTTCTCTCTCTAAAGCTGTATTTCCAATAATAAAATAAAACAAATCTTTAAAAAAAAAGCTTGAAATTAACATGCAGCAGTGGGGCATTGGATAAGTAAATAATAAAATTATAACATAAAATTAGCCATAAAAAATTTAAAATAATCTTGTTACCTTCTCACTTTATCTTTTAATTAATTTAAATTTTTTTTTTTTAGTTGAAAGGCAGAGTTACAGAAAGAAAGAGGAAGACACAGATAGTCTTCCAGTTGTTGGTTTAGCAGCAGCTGCGGTTAGGCCAGGCTGGAGCCAGGAGCTTGGAGCTTTTTTCTTATCCCTCATGTGGTATAGGGACCAAGCACTTGTGCCATCCTCCACTGCTTTCCCAGTTGTTTGGAAGTGGAGCATCCAGGACTTGAACGGCAGCCCATATGGGATTGTGTATTGCAGGCAGAGGCTTACAGTACTGTGCCACAATATTGGCCCCTGTAGTCCCACTTTATTAAGGAATATATGTATACATATGCATGTGAAATAACATCAGGCCTTATAGTAAGCATGAAGATGTTAACTCCACCTATTTCTGGTTGTTTTTTAAAAAGTTCTTAAATGTCTCAGTTTCAAAGTTTTCAATATTTTCTCTATATTATTTATGTTAGCGAAACAAAAAAAGTATTCTTCACTTAAATAGATGAATGTGAGTATGCATGGAGAAGCTTAGTCACTGCCCCCTGGCAATGACAGCCAGTGAAGGAGGCAGTGAACTTGACCATGATACGGATTATGATTCCAAGTCCCCAAATCTTGTTACTCTTTTACTGTCCTGAGTGTTAGCAGAGATATTGCCACCCGGAACAAAGACTACATGTCCCAGCAACCCTTGCAGGGAATCAGGACTAGAATCTGACCACTGAGGTGTAAGGTTTGACTCTGTAACGGCACCTCTCACCCCTACTTTCCCCTTTTCTTTCTCATGTGGGTGTGTTGGCTGCAGCGGCCACACGAACAGGTCCCTGAAATGAAAGCCATTTCTGGAAGCTGGTAGAAGAGAACCCCAGTGGCCTTGACTCTTTGTGGTCGATGGAGACTGTCGGCTCGGGAAGACTTGCTGTCACACGACGATATGTTATAGAGAAATATATTTCTATTTCCTTTATGTCACTACTCTTTTGGGATTTTTCCATTAATTCCAGCCACTCTAGGCTTGACTGAATACTAAGCATGTTTGTGGCTGGTTGTTGCTAACTAATTAGAGCTCTTTGATGAAGGGCTTTTAAAAATTCATTGTTCAGAAAAAGAAAATATTTAGAGCATGACAAAAATCATACTTGTATGTGTATCTACAAGTGTGTGTTCACTGCCTTGGATTTGCAGAGGATCTTGCTGGAGGTTTTTTTATGCAATATCAAATAAGCGTACTGAGAGAGGACTTCCAGTGTTGACTTAGTCAATTTGGGGGTGACAGTGGCCAAATGTAGTTCTACAGTACATAAAAGTACGCTAAATGCATGTGAGTCATGATGGAGATAATGACATTTTGACACCAGTGCAACTGCAGCTTACTAAGGTAGAGACGACTTTTGTAAACACATTTAGAAAGAAAAAAAAAAGAAGGCCATTATTAAATGAAAGCACTTCATCTGGTAATGTACTCTTAAAGGATTTTTTTTTACCCAAAGAGTATTTCTGTGAACTAACTTATGACCTTGAGGGGGAAAAAAAACTGTAATGAACTCCGATACAATCAATACGTGCACAGGCAGTTAAGGCCTTTCTTTAACATTGGTTTATACTGCTATAAAATGAAGACAGAACTGTAACTTACACCTTGTGAACAGACATGATCTATCACTGTCTTTAGGGGATGTGAAACTTATTCTTTCCGTTTGTGTCCTTATGTGGCTCACTTGCAGTGCACCGGGACAGGGGACCTCGGGGATTACAACCTTGGTGCTCCAGGCACAAACCTGGCTTTGTTCACAGTCCCTCTTTGTAAACAGGCATTTCCAAAAGAATTTTTTTTTTAATGGCCACATGATTAAGGGCAACAAAAGAACAGATCAACTCTCCCTTCCCTTACTGCACTGCAAAGACGTTATTAGAAGTCAAAGTGTCCAGAGAAAAGATTTTGAGAGCTACGCCGTGCTTTTCTGTCTGTCTTTCCCTTTTCTCTTAATCAATGCAAACGTTCCTGTTTTCATCTCTGTAGGGTTCTTTGCTCAGTGCATTCCACAGGCCCGGAGAAACGCGCTGGAACTCATACAAAGCCCTCTGCTGCTACCATATTAGGAATCAAAATGTGTAGCAGAAACCCACTGCCAAGCCGAGATAATCAACAGGGAATGTCTATGCCTCGAAGCCAAATGAGTACAGAGAAATGATCAAGGCAGCAAAATAAATAATAAAACTGAGGCTGATTCTAGATTATGGCCCTGTTACTTATCCCACTCTCTAATAAGGCTCTGTGGAAATGTTTGTACCTCTTGGCCAGTCAGGCGCAAGAACCCAGTTAGGTCTAACGTTACTGCAGAAGGAACTCACAATAATAATAACAGCACAATAATACATCTTTGCCTTATTAACAACATCAAAAAAATTTTGTGTGGTTGCATGGCTCATAAATCTTGTACCCAACTGCCCAATGAATGTGGCAATATCTTTAAATGCTGGAGTTTTTTTTTTTTTTGACTTTTTAAGGGTTTGTGAGTATATGGCAATTACAAGAAAACTTTACAGTCAGTTTTTCTTTTTTTGCTCCAAGTGAGACTGGTGAAGATTAATCATATTTTCATTTTTTAATACACAGCCCTTGATCTATCATGTACTTGGCTAGAAATAAATTTTTAATTAACACATGTGCTAAATTAATAGGTGTTTCAGACCATAACACAGTGGTTCTGCGATCATAGCAAGGGGTGGGATAAGGGTTAGATAGTGAAGGCTGAGCAATTATCTCATGGATTAAACAGACTATTGTGGAACTTCCTGCCTGCTTTATTAAGGCAGTAATGATTACACCGGAGACTGGAAGGCTGTAATGATGAAGAATTTGACCTTGCAGCCACGTTAAGTGAGTTTTAAAAGAGGCAGAGGTGGGAAATGAGGAGATCAGAGCGAGATCATTTCATAAATCAAGACAACAGGTGACAGGAGCATGGGCGAGCGCGTCATTGTAGACTCACGATGAAGCCAAGGACTTAGAGCTATCACAAAGCAATTTGTGTGCCATAATGCTCTGAAAAATTATAATTATCGAAGGAATACCAGGCTCATAGCCAAACTGCTTCTTGCTGTGTTACTTGAACCCCAAACCAAAGTGGTCCAGGCTGTTTGGAGGTGCAAGGATCAACGCAGAGGAATAGTCTAACAGCCACAAAAGTGTCTGCTGTACTTGCGTGGCATGTCACAACTGACAGAGTCGGTTTTGCTGATGTCTGTGGAGGAAGATCTTCTTATCCTCTTAACGCACGCGAGGGCCTGGTCTGAATCACCTTGCTAAGTAATTGAGCAGGAATGTACATTGGGATCCCGAATGCCTGCTCTTTCCATCAGAGTCCCTCTTTATTTCCTGGACGGCTCTTCCTTTTCTTTTTTTTTGCACTTGGACTTAGAAACAGCGCCCGCCTGGCTCATGGGTTTGTTCACTTGACCACATGTATACTTTGTGATTCTGAGACTTCACATTCCACGCGTGGGAAATGCCTGGAGTTAGAGGGGCTGAGAAGGGAGGTGCCCAAATCCTTGGCCGCTACTGCCATCTTCTGTTCAGAGTGCTTCACTCAAAACTGCTCTCCATGACCATAACCCAGGTCAAACTGGCCCCGGTGAGGGGGAATGTTACCCACGCTCGTGCGGTCCCCCCATTGAAGCTGTTCTGGAAACAACATCTGTTGAAGTTGGTCATGTCACAAGGCAGTTTGAGCAGAATGAGGGGAAAGACCTAGAAAAAGGAGTTGATGAGGTAGTAGAGACCTAGTCAAAGATGGAGGAGAGCGCGACCTTCTTCCCCCGGAGCACACTGGCTGAAGGGCAGGCTTTTCCACTCCGAACTGAAAACCTTCCATGTTGTACTCCGTAGGGTTGCAAGAACCGTGAAGAGTCAGCTCTGCTCCTCACTCCAGGAGAGGCCAGCCGATGAGCTCCTATGCGGCTTGGAATCACAGATGCTAGGCTGCAGACATTATCTAATTTTTTCGCTTCAGATGGCGATCAAGGTGGCAGCGTCCACAAAGAAGGTGGGATCGTCTCAGAACTCAGTAAGAGCCTTTCTGAGAATGTGGGGATTGGAGCCAGGACTCCTCCAGGACTCATGATTTTATTTGCTCTTCTGGCTTTCTAACCAGCAACGGTTGGTGAGCAATTCTAGGCTGACGGTGGGAAGAGAGAGGGGAGATAGTGCCACCACCTGGTGCCAACGAGTAATGGCAGGTGACAGTATCCCACCTCTTGCTGCGTTTGTAGAAAAGTCTCTTTATCGTTTAACATCTTAAGAGGCTAGCTGCTCGTTTACAAAGCCATTTTTCTTTCAAGATAGTTCTTGATGTTAAAATTAAAAGTTTGCTTCACTTGAATGATATTCATGGGAGGACACGGAGAATGGCCAGTGACAAGTTAACGAATCACTCCTGGGGGACTTCCAGTGACAAACTCAGACAAAAGTGAATCACGGAGAAGTGAAAAAATGAATACGACTTGTGCTAAGAACTGTCATATGTCATCTCGTTTATAGCCCTGTGAAAAAGGAAGTACTGGGCCCCTTTAGAAGATGAAGAAAGTGAGACTGCGTGAACTCATCCAGAGTCACATCAATGACTTGTGGCACGGCCAGGATTTGAGTGAGGTCGCTGTGGCTTCCACAGCCACAGGGAAGGGCAGTCACACCGCTGCCATTCTGTCAGTTCCCACCTGGGCCAGGCACTTTTCAAGCACCTTCCCACATTAAGCTTCGTCCTCACCGTGATTCTGAGAGAGAGGTGAGCATTTAACAGTGATACAGAGGGCTCGAGCATTTCTCCCGAGCAGTGAGAGGCAGAGCTAGCATTTCAATTCCGATGTGGCAGAGACAACGGAAGCCAGTTCCAGTGCATTGCAAGCATTGCATGCATTGCAAGCAGCAGAGAGAGGCTGGAGTTTGCGACCCTCTGCTAGTCATCGTGTAGTGGTTGCAACGTTACTTTGCTGATAATTGTAGAAAGTGGACGGGACATGGAGCATGAGTTTGATTCTGGCTCTATCTCCTCAAGCTCTTTTGGCTGAAGTCAGCCTCAACTTTCTGGTGTTACCCATTTGGGCCTGAGATCAATATATTCCTGCAGAACTTTTGGAAGTTTTAGAGGGTATGTGGAATAAGGTGGGAATCAGGGCAGATGAAATCGTACTGAAAATGTTTTCTCTATAGATACATATTTCACATGTATACATATTTATGTACATTGGTAGTTTTTACTCCTATCTTGGATTCTAGACTTTTCCCAGGAGCAGAAGGCTCTAAGGCAAAATGGCATGCCAAAGACAGGTATAACCTGCCATGCGGCTGTAAATATAGCAGCTATCATTGGGCAGTGTAACTTGTGACTCCTGTTTAGGTACTATTATTAATCACCTATTCATGACTCCTTTTTTTCTTTCTTTCCTGGAAAGTACCCTAAAGTAAGCGATGGGAAGAACATGTTTCACCTGGACCGTGATGTTCTTATCCTATAGTCATATTAATGGCATTTCATTTTGTCTATGGATTCCCTTTTCTCTTTCACTGTCACATTCATTTCCTATGCCATTTTTTTTTTTGTACTTAACCTTAGCCCTGATGATCTTATTTCCCCGTTTTTCATTTAGCCTTTCCAATATGAGAAGTCATGTACATCTTCAGAGAAAATTTGAATGGGATTTCTTAGAGACCTTTTTGTTTCCTCAATAAGGAGAAAAGGTTTGGCCGGCACAGCTGTAGCCCTGGACTGCACTCTGAGGAGACAAGAACTTACTACATCTAGGATAGAGATGCTGAAAAAAAAATGGAAAAGTGTGGGTTCTTGTGGGCCTCACAGAGCAGGCTAGCCAGTGTCTTAATTATCTACTTTAGTTATCTCTGGGTTCCTAAGTTAATGCCTAGAGTTTAGGTCTCTATTGCTTACAACCCATTCTTTTATATATATATAAAATTTATATTATATCATAATATAATATATATATAATTCTTTTATATATATACACATATAAATGTTTTATTAATTACATTGCATTATGCAACACAGTTTCATAGGCTCTGGGAATCCCTCCACCCTTCCCCGTACCCTCCCCCCATGGTGGATTCCTCCACCTTGTTGCTGTATTACATTTCAAATTCAGTCAAGATTCTTTCATTGTAAGAGTGTAACAAGCATAGAGTCCAGCATCTTGTCCAGGTAAATTCAACAGTTTCTTGGGGAGACCATCTCTGCTCTAAAGGCAGAGCTGGCAGAATATCATCCTGATCAATTTAAAGCCACAACATAACATCAATGACAATTTACAACATTATGGAATTAATTGACATGGTATTCAGTAACCAGTATGCTAAAAAAAATGCGAGTTCTTAACCACATCCTGTGACTACTTCATTGACATTTCAATTTTAGTTTATACACAGAACCGGCTGCTATACACCTTAAAATGGCTATAGGGTACTATTCAGCTGTCTCATGTCTGTTTTCATTTTAGTCTTTAGCAGTTTATAGTGTTGAAGCATAATTTTGCTGAACTTGGCAGATTTTAGGATAGTCTAAACTGGGTTGTAACTCTAACAAGGCATATATCAACAATTGAGGTGCAGAACAGTTTTAGGATGGGTGTGTGGGGAAATCTTCAATACCTTAGTGTCCCACCTAGTAAGGTATGTGTGAGTCCAAGCTGACCATTTCCTGTCTGGTTCTAAGCTTTCCTTGTTGTTCTCTGCCTATCTATTCGTGTGTGTGTGTGTGTGTGTGTGTGTTTGGGGGGGGGGGTAGGCTCTGGAGTGACCCTGATGCAAGAGAGCGTAGGGATGCAAAGTTGGAACTAAGTAAGGACCAGAGAAAGCTCCTCTCCCTAGTTCTGAAGGAAGTTTTACTATTCTGTTTCTGCAGACCCACTCAGGGCTCCTGGCTGTTTACAACCCATTCTTAACTGAACTATGTACGTCTTGCAGTAATCCCCTCAGCTGGGAAGCCTCAAAGGCAGGACTCTGAATGCTTGTGGTTAGGAAGTTAACGCCAAATTCCACTGTAATACCTGAGATGTTTGCTGAACGAATCTGACTTCACATTCTTACAGAGGGGCCCATATTAGGAGATTATGAGATTTCATACATATTTATTATTTAAATTATGAGTCTTTGCTTAAGAAGATACCCATCTCTACCTATCTGGAACTTTGGGAGTCACAAATTCTTAGGAAAAGCCACTTTTGATTCTGTAAAATTCTAGAAATTTCAACAAGTGTTGACACTGCACAAGAGCATGTGGTGATTTTGCAGATGTCATTTGCTCATAGAGAAATCAAAGGAAATTCCAGTGAACCATCTCTGGTCTCTCAGAAAATTCTAGCAACAAACACTCTTTGATTTTAAAATGGTAGAGTACTGGCTTCCAGAAATGTGTCTTCTCTTGTTCAGGTGGCAACAGGCGGTGGCCTGCTGATACAATTGCTCAAGGTGAGAATGTTTCCTTTTCCGTCCACACACAGTGAAATAATGCAACTTTGCAAAGAGTTCACTGGCACAGAGACTGCTCAAACACACCAATCTCAGGGCTGCCATTCTGTGACAGGATGTTCTAAAAAATGTATCTGGAGTTTCAAGCCCCATCCAATAGTTCCTCAACAATTTCTTTTTTCTTGAAAGCCAATATTAAAACCATTAGGTTCTGCAAATAATAATCTTTTTTACTCAAAGACTACCAGTATGTACTTTACATAAATAGTCATGAACATTTTAGCTCAGTGACACCAGCCATAATAGTATGTAGTGTCTTGCGTGGCGAGAATGCGCTAGACGAGACTTGCAAGCTTCCTGGCAAAGGTTTCACCGTTCATGGCATGGACCTCAACACCTGGCAGCATAAACAGCTCAGTGAGCCTCACTGCTCTGCAGGCTTGGTCTTGTGTATTCTCATTTACAGAGTTCGTCAGCCACGAGGGCTTGGAAATGACTCATCGTGAACTGAGGCCTTTTCCCAAGGCCCTACGTTCCCCGAGGGCACGGGGGGAAGAGGCCTGCTGATGCCCAGTACATTCAGAAATGCTGGCATTCCGAGAGTACAGACAGTGTTTCAGGGTGCCTAGGTATATATACATTTGATTTTTTTTTGCTTAAAGTGGTCATTCAGTAGCTCTGATGATAGTTTTTAATTTTCAAGAGAGTAGAATCAGCCTTACTACGGGCAAACATTATTATTTAGTCAGCCATTCATGGGAATTGCAAGGGTTATCAGGGTTTGCAACCTGACACACAGCAATTAGGTTGTTCTGGCATTTGATACATTAGCTTTATGGGGTAGCCACAAGTTTCACTTTTACCCTGCGTACTGTGCACTCAGAGGCCGAGTTCCTTTGTGTTGTTATAATGCTTATCTTTGGGACTCTGGCTTCATTTTCACTTTACAGAGTCAAAATGGACCCAAATCATTTATATACAGGGCCTCAGCTTAATGTATTTAGAGAAAGCACATATTCAGCAATGTTTATTCCTGTATTTTTTTGGGAAATGTCTAAGGTGTTGTCATTCTTATAATTAAACAACTTCTTAGGCAAAGTACCGATTCTGAAGGCCTGTGATCGGGATTTGTGAATTTGCATTTCTAACAAATTTCAGGTGAAGCAGTTGCTATTGATCCTGGGATTGCAGTTTGGGAATCACAGCTCCTGGAAATATCTTTACTGATCTCCCCCATTCTCTCTCTCTCTCTCTCTCTCTCTCTCTCTCTCTCTTAGTAGAGTCTGCCTAATTATAATAAAACTCACTCAGGTCTCTTATATGTTGAATCGTGCATCTCTGGATTTATATGCTGAATTCCTTGTCCCCTAGAATGTATTTGGGGGTAAGGTCTTTAAGCACTAATTAAGGTAAAACGAAGTTAGCAGGTGGGCCTCATCCTTAAAGGCCTTAAATAAAGAACTAGGAAGAGGGGGGTTGCCTGCGGACTGTGGCTGGCTGGGACGTCAGCTCATCCCTGGGTCTCCCGTCTGCCAGCCCACGCTGCCGACCTCAGGACGTGTCAACCTCTGCAACAGAGTGAGTCAGCGCCTTGTCATGAATCTCTCCTCTGCCTGACCTCCTGTGCCCTCTTCTCTCTTTGCAGGTCCTGTGTCTAGAGACTCCTAATGAGTAAATGCCGGGTCTTGTTCTCAGATTTCGTTCGAAGCACAGAGCTAGAACTTAGGACAATTTCCCAGATAATGAGAGCACTGGGAGAGTCCGTCTCCCGTGGCTGGCTCTTCCCGCAGGCACCCATCATCCTTTATTTGGGTTTATCGGATTTCCATGCTGGAGGGAGGACTGCTTTATCCTGAAAGGGACCCTACTGGCCGGCAAGGAGACAAAGCGTTGAACTGTTGTTAAGATTGCGTTGCTTGTGGTCAACGTTATAGGCAAAGAACTCTCAGGAGTTAACCTGGACTTCGGTTGAACCAGACAGGATAAACCAGGCCCGTTTAACAGGCTGGAGAGTCCTGTGAGATTTCTGCGGTGTGTTTTAATTACTGAAAGCTCTGCAATATGCCAGGGTGGATGGATCTGGTGTCTTAGAGTCTCGTTTCGATTTTTCCTAAGCTCTGCCTCACACACTTGAGGTTTCACAGAGCTCTCGGTGCCAAAACAACTCGGCGCGAGTGGTCAGCTTCCCCGAGCTCGCTTTCTTTGTGTCTTTCGTTGTGATGTTTTCCCTGGCATTGACGTGAGTGAACTTAGGGGGCTGTTTGGATTGTCGTGCCGAGGAAACACCTGTGAAAATGTTTTTGTAAGCTGTCCATTCAAGAGGGATATTTCTCAGCTGCCTTGTGTTAAGTTGGCTTGAAAAACAAAAAACCAGAACCTTCCAATCCACCCATCCTGGCTATCTACTGGGTAAAAGATTATGTTACCACACCAGAAACCCAGGCTGTGTCTCCCCACCCTTGAAACCTTGAGTCTGGGTTCAGGGTGGAAAAACGCAGGTGCTTCCATGGCAACCCCTGCTGGCCAACTTGGGGTATGGCAGCTCCTGAAAGCAGCCAACACTGCAGTGCAGAGTGGAGATGTGTTTGTGTTGAGGTGTTCACGTGTGGAAATCTGGAAGCTTCCCAGGGACAGAAATTCCTACTGCTGGAGCTTGTGAGAGGTGGAGCCCAGGTGGGCGTCAGCTGGAGGGTCAGCAACAGGGTCAGAATTGGGCGGAAGCCTCTGTGCTTCTACAGCCTGGGCAGAACACTGAGCAGGCCCCTGGGAGAGCCCCTTCCTCAAGCTTTCTGCCCCAATGACTGGAGTGCTAATTATTGTTTTAAAAAATCTTTAGATGATAATTTATCCATCAGTGAAAATTCTACCGAAAATGCAAATTCTTTGCAGATAAATCTATTAAAAACCCTCAGAAGAGACGTTGTTCTAAAATGGAGGAAAGGCGAAACTTGAATTTTGTCACGGGCCATGTCATGGTGTAGGAGGTCCTTTCCGTTTCTTTCTTTTAATTGTTGTTTTCTGTGATATAGTTTTGTATCACATTCCTGATGGGAATGTCATGGTGCATTTTTGGTACCTGGTGTATATGAAGGGTGATTGTTGGCTTGAGTCTTACAGTTGACACTATTATTTAACGTTGCTCTCGGCATTACAGACTCTTCACATTTTCACTTTCCAGAGTGTTCTGATGTGTACCATAATAACCGCGCGAGAGATGATTCATCAAACACACAAGGGCATAGCCACAGCAGCTGAAGAGGTGTATTTAAGGTTATATTATTTGACAGAGCCAGCACCCGGATGACGTGTCCCTAATTGCTGGTCAGGAGTCCTTCAAACATGCTAAGACTTATTGCTTGGGTCTGCACACTACCGTAGATTGTAAAGAGGCAAATTTGCTTTGGAATTTGAGCTTGGATTCTCTTAAGCTTCATGTACTTGGCAGAAATCAAGTGCTGTATAGAGGTCTATGCAACTACGGCAGGGACACAGACAACAGTGAGTTCAAAGGTGAAAAACCTACTGCCTACCTTTCAGGGTTATGGCTTTAACTTGAAACTTATTATTTAGCATGGTATGGTCTTTACCTTTTTTTTTTTCAGATGGCAAGGTTACTGTAGCTGAAACTGTTTGATCAGATGTGATGAAAATAGCCACGGATTCCCAGATTCTCTGACTTCTGGCCCTCTGCTTGCCAGTAGCCTTACTCGACATGTTTCAATGTCCTGTGAAAACTGAACAGCCTGTCTGACATCTTCATTCTCCCACTTCCTGTCTGGTACACTCTAAGATTGGCAGGGGATGTCACAATGAGCAGCTGACAGGAAGATTAATGTAATAACATGCAGAGGCCAGAAGTTCCAAAAGGATGGAAGGGAAGCTGTCCAGTGGCTGGCGGCAGCAGAGCACTGGGCGTTGTGTTTGAATATATGCGTGCATCATCAGATTGAATCATCCGCAACAGCCAGGGGCAGTAGGTGGCATTAACCATGCTTTGATGGAGAAATTTGACTCAACAACTTGCCTCAGGTCTCTCTACATCATACGATGTGTATAAAAACACAGGGTAAGATTGATATAAAAGATGAAGAGTGGGAAGTGGGATTTTGACAGAAGCATGACTAATGAATGACTAAGAATTTATAGTCTAGCAACTTCTAAGAATTCTTGGAGGGAAAGTGGTGACACAGGAGTGGGATAAAAGGTGGGGCTAAGTATGTTGAAGTCATCTGGGTTTTACAGAAAAAGATGCTCAAACTCTTATTTTTACTCCACTGGGTTGGTCCAGCAGAATTGCACAAGGAGGGTGGCAATGTTCTAGAGAAGTTTCTCTTAAATGATTCTAACTGGCTTAGATTCCATCCCTTGAGAAGTGGCGGAGAGCGGGCAGACAAGCATCCTTGATTCCAGTGGCTTGCAGTATGTCCCTGTTGTAGCAACATCTGCACGAGCTGGGAGCTTGCTAGAAATGCAAATTCTTGGGTAGCAACCCGGAAAGAGCTCTGGGAGGGGACCAGCAATTGTGTTGTAACAAGACCTCCAGATGATTCTGAAATGGGACAAAGCTTGAGAGCCACTTCTTTACAAGGATTTACATATGAACATTTTAACTTTACATGAGAAAATGCCTTTAAACATCTAACCTAATATGCTATAGAAGATGAGATAAATAATGCAGCCTATTCCTGATACTCCTGTATTTCCTCCCTTGCAACATATGTTTTCAAAAGGTTAAAGAAATGAAATGTGGGGGCCAACCCTGTGGCATAGCACATTTAGCTGCTGCCTACAGCGCTGGAGTTCATATGAGCACCTGTTTCTGTCCTGGCTGCTCCACTTCCTATCTAGCCCTCTGCCAATGCTCCTGGGAAGGCAATGGAATTTTGCCCCAATACTTGGGCCCCTGCTGTGCATGTGGGAACCCAGATGAAGTGCCTGGCACTCTGCCTCAGCTTGACCCAGTCTCTGCTGTTGTGGTCATTTCACAAATAGAAGTGAGAAGATCTCTCTCTCTCTCTAACTTTTGCTTTAAATAAATAAATCTTAAAATCTATGAAAATAAAGAATATTAAAAAACTGCACAAAATGTGTTATTGAAAGATTATGCAGAGATTTCAAGGTTTCTTGCACTATAATAAACATTTTAAATTCTATTTTTGCACAAACTTCATGTACTCTTTCATTTGAACATTAGACTTGTAGAAAATTTTAAAAATAACTTATAGATAACAAATACCACATTTGAATTTTTTCTTTATATGCTGGCATATTACTCTCCAGTCATGACAGTGATTGAAATTTTGTAAGGCCACTTAAAATTTCAAATGGTCCGACAATTTATATATACAACTATAACCTTAAAACTTACAAAATTTGAAAAGAGAGACATGTCTTTTTAGGGCAATTTCATGAGAAAACAAATATTGAAATCGTGAAAAAGCAGGACTTCAAAGAGACCTGGTACAAAACTGTACTGTGCTTTTTGTTGTCAACATTGACCAATTGAGCAATCAGAATAAATAGGAGTCGTGGTGGAATTACATGATCCATTTTCCTCCATTGTACTGGTTATTTGTGTGGTCACGAGCTGGACAGGGAACTGAAAGAAAGAGCCTGCAAAAGCCACGGCAAGCATACTGCTAAACAAATTGGTATTGAACAGAAAGAAAATATATATGTTTTAAAATATCATGTTCTCTCCCTTCTACTACAAATCACAATGTACAGAAAACATGCCCGTGTCATGTCCTTTATCCTTTGTTTTCAAAATAGTAGTTTGGATGAATTTTCTTGAAAAACTTGTAATTAATCCTGTTTGCACATGCTTTGATATATATCTGTTGACAACATTTTAAGTGTGTTGATATGCATAACTTAACGTGAATCATATTTTGAAATCTGTTTTATAGAGAAAGCACATTTTATCAAATTCGCTGTCTGTGTTTTGTTCAGCAGTTACTTACTGTCTCTTATTACATATTTTATACCACAATGATAGAATTTAAATATGTGCCACTGGTCCCTGTCAGTAGGAAAATTAAATTGACTGGCATACAGCACAAAATGAGAACAAGTTAAGAATTGAACACAATAATTCAAGAGAGATTTTAAGATGGTTCTTGCTAAAAGCCAAATGGGTTAGAAACTATTAAATTAAAATTCTAATATTAAATTAGAATATTAAGGACGGTGCTAAGCTTCTTCCTACCTAGAAAAGGAATTAATCCAGAGCATTCCAATATGTTTTTGTTAGCTTGGAGGAGCTCAATCTATGTTGTGGCAAGAAGAACTTACAGAAGACGGTGCAGAGCGTCATATAAACTTAAGAATTGGAAGCTGTGTGGATTAGAATAATCACAGAAACTTAGAAAAATAGATCAAGAGATGTATGTATGTGTGTGCCTGTCTATCTTTAAATAAGAATCCAAAATGTTCAGACTTGGAGGATAGAGTTCTTGACCCAAGCATCTGGAGTGTGGAATAGTGTCTGCCCAGTACCAAGGCACCCTCATCCTGCTGCATCATTGACCTGCTTCAGATGCTGACCTACTGGTCGAAGCTGTCTTTGTTCCACAGCCAGAGATTTAATGGCAGGGAGATCTCCTTGAAAACTCATTTAAAACCTCTGGTGACCATCTCTTAAGTGCAGCCAGCATGCAAGCCGTGCTCTCCTTGTGGTTTCCAAGCCTTCTCTAGATGCGGCTGTTGTGTGCCTGCTAGGTCTATTTATTCTCCTCTGCCAGTGGTGCACCAAGCTCTGTCCATGAAAGCTTCTGGGTACTTCTCAATAAATCTCCTCATTTCAGGGCCTACGCATTCATTTTTGGGGTTTGAAATACTCTTTCTAGAGTCTCTTGAGAGCTAAGTAAATCCTCTGAATTACCTGTAGGCTTTTATCTTCCCTGCATTTACCAGTAGCTAAAATTGTTTTTTTCCCATGCTTATCATTTATTCTTTTCTGCTAGACAATAGGTTCCTAAAGAGCCAGTGGTCATGGTAACCTTTTTCTTAGTGTTAGGGAACATTGTGTAAATACTAACCACTAAATGAATGCTCAGGGTGGGTGTTTCCCACATTGGTTTAAAGCTATTGTTGTGACATCTGCATCCCATACCAAAATGCCTGTTTCCAGTACCTGACATACCATGTGTGTGGGTGCTGCTTTGTGTTCCAGCTGCTCCACTTCTGATCCATTTCCCTTCTAGTGGGCCTAAAAAAGCTACACAGAATGGCCCAAGTTCTTGGGCACTTGCACCCACACAGGGAGCTTAGAGGAAGCTCCTGGCTTCTTTGGTCTGGCCCGGCTCTAGCTGGCCCAGCTCTAGCCTTTTGGGGAGTGAACCAACAGCTAACCTCTCTCTCTTTCAAATCAATAAAATAAAAAGGCAGCGCCTGCAGTGCACACATCCTGTATGGGCACTGGCTCATGTTGTGGCTGCTGTAGTTTAGAATCAGCTTCCTGTGAGTGGGCGTGGGAAAGCAGTGGCGTGTGACCCAAGTGTCTGGACACCTGTACCAATGCTGGAGGCCCGGATGAAACTCCTGGCTTTGACCTAACCCTTTTGGTCCATCCTTTTAAGAATCTCTCATTCCCACTGCCAATTTATTTGTTTATTTCCTTGGACCCAATTAAATGGTCAGCATATTAAACATCCAACTGTCATATGAAGACATTCAGTTTAGATATTGTTATGGATAACTTATGTAAGCATGAAACAACGAGCAGTTATATTTTTAGCTGTAGTAGAAATGTATAATAGAGTATGGAGTATTTTGAGGCATGAAAGTAGTCAGTGACTGTCTTGTATTATGTAAGAATTTTGTTTTTTCAAATCTATGGATTAATTTACAAAGTTGGGAAAATGTGGAAACTGAGAGCTACAAAATTTTAAATTTGTTCTTGATCACTCTAAATTGATGTCTTTTGATATTCTTCCATATCTTTTCCTTTCCAATATAGACTGAATGGAGTATATACTATGTATTGATTAGGACAGGAAATATCTTTGTTTCGGAATTTATGAACACTGATTAATATGCAGTCTATTACCAACACTGGGCTATTTCACTAATTCACAGCTAAATCATGATAAATGTTTTGTAAATTGCAAATGGGGTTGTTTCAAACCTATTTTCATTTTCCTTTTCCTTTATTTGATAAACACGTTTAATGGCTGTATCAGGTCCTTGAAAATCGTCTTGGCATTAAAAAAAATAAAACCATAAAATTAAGTATGGTATAGAGAATAGTTTTCAGGCATTAAACCTCTCAAGATTTGTCTACTTATCCTGAATTCTATTGAAATACGGTAGTAATTTGAGGTAGCTAGGTCATTCCATTTAATGATCAAACGTTCTTAATAGCTGAACAATTCTCTGTGGGTATATCACTGGTAAGATTAAATTTATAGCTCAGATGTTACAGCATTTAACTGATAAATGAAAGTAAAAACATACCATCCGATCTTTTGAAATGATGCTGTGGAAACATGTTTTGATAAATTTCTGGTTAGGCGTTACCTTTTACTGATGTGAGTTGAAACAGGTTTTATTTAACATAAACCAAATAGATGGATTTCCATCCCAACAGTCCAACCTCTTTAAATGAATGCAGTCTGAAATGTGTCAACCTTTAAGATGATACAGGAGAATAAAGGATGGGTTATGTGTCATCAACTCCTGATTGCTACTGATCTCTAAGAATTTGAATGAATTCACATTTGGGTACTGAATCATTCTATGGTCTGTTTCATATACTGTAATAGCAATTTATCTTTATCGGTGTTTTTCAAATGCCTACAGAGATTAAACCTGACTTACTGCTTCAGCTTCTACCTGTAATTCTTTCTAGCTGCAGTTTCATGTTTTTCCATTTTTTCTTCCTGGTAAAAGCAATGTCATTCCTTTTTTAACAAGTGCAATGGTAATAGCTCAAATCATATTCCTATCAGCTGGCCTATTGCAATTCAAGCTAATGGCTAGCTGTATAGCCCTACAACTTACCAGGGACTTATCACTGAGCCAGCTAGGCTACAAAAACAGTTGATGTGTTTGTGTAATTTTTAAATAATACATGTGACCAGATGCTAGAGCAGATTGCATCTGTAACATATGTTTCTTCAGTGTAGTCCCTGTTGTAGCTTCCTAGTTAGCTAGAGATAAGGTATATGCATTGGCTTGGCATCTGTTTCTGGTTTTCGACCTCATCAAATGGGAAAATACAGTGATGTTAGGGCTTGGCAGGGATAAGTATGGTGGACTTATGTAACCTTCATCTCTCCTCTGAAGGGTGGAGGAAGCTTGAAGGATGGGTGTGGGGTAGGTAGGAGAAACTTGACAAAGAAACCTAAAGAAATACTTCTGAGGTGGGATTGGAGGTACAGCAGTTTCAGTTACACATGGCATGCAGACATCTCATACTGGAGCACCTGGCTTACCCAGTTCTGATCCAACTTTCTGATAACGCAGCCTGGGAGGCAGAGGATTAGGTGTCAGGTGCTTGGAACTCTAACCCACACTGGGAACTAAGTTGAGGCTTGGGTTCCTAGTTTCAGTCTGATTCAGCCCTGTCTGTCGTGGAAACTGGAGGATTGCATCAGTGACCAGATCTCATTCTGTTTCACCATTTTGGTCTCTCACTCTGCCTTTAAAGCAGGTGAAAACTAACTGGGAAAAATATCTTTGTGGACAGCCTAACTGGATATTATTAGGATTATTCAGTCTCATTTATAAATTGGATCAGATTAATAATTCATTCATTTTAACCTCAAGATTAATCTCTTTAATTCCCGTCCACCAGACATAAATACTTGTTCTTCTTTCCCCACTTTTTATTTTGCATCAGCTTAAATTGGTTTGCCTCTCTGCCTCTCTTGATACTCTTCCTAGATCATTTATCTTTGTCACTTGTGTTCCAAGTAAATTTTATAGCACACATGAGGTCAAATGAGAAGTAAACACATATTCTCTATCTTCCTGCTCTCATTTGCTTTCTTATTGATTTTCAAATTTTTATAATACAGTTCCATATTTTTTATAATTCAGTTCTCACATTCCTCATTTCCATAATTTCCCCATATGATAATATAGTGCAGCATATATTCTCATGTATATGTCAACAATGTGTATTATTGGATATGCAATTAATATACTTAATTATTTGTAAAATAACTATCATTATTACTTTGTCCTGTTATAGGTTTCCACAATGGCAAAAAGTTGATGTGGTTTTGTGGCGATGCTAGAAAATTTTAGAAAATGTTTGTGATGATTTTTAACTTGTCCACAGTTTATTCCTATGGAAGTGTGTATATTTCAAACATATTTTGAGCTATTTGAATAAAATCAGTGAATGACTCTCCTCTCACAAAACAATTTCTAAAATGTTATGTTTTTGGAAATCCAACAATGAGTAGCAGTTACGTATTGGCACCAACCCATTTTTCAAAGGGAATTAATTTTTTGGCGAAGCCCACTGTTCATGTAGTATGGATGTGTCACATCTATTTCAATTTAATTTCTTAATATTTCTTACAAAGGTGAGGAGATTGGAGACCCAAATGGGTGATGTGGCATATGTTTTGATGAGAGTTTACATGACTTGGAGAATTTTCAACAGTGGATTAGTATCTGCCATGTAGCTTGCATACTTATGTAGTGATGATCTCATTGTTAGTTGTGACTTTTAGCATTCTGTTCACTGTCTTTCAGGTTTATACTCCAGGGCATTTTGAAATTCCTTGTTTTCTGATCACAACAAACTGTCCCGAATAAAAACAAATCTATGTATGTCTCTCTCTGGCTTTTCTAAGTGGTGTAATCATGGGTAATTCTTTCTGTCTACTGAAAATTGTTGCGGGATCAACTAAAGATTCTATTTCAATAGCCTCAACAGATAATGTCTTCTTTTCTTAGCTCTTGGCAACATCTTTTCCCCATTCAGAAAATAATGAAGATGGGCCACTTTAGCTCTTGGCCATCTTCCTAATAGATGCTCTGGAGTTAATGGCCTATGAACAGTGTCATTCTTTATTAAATTAGATTTTTCTGTGCCCAAGGAGCCTTTCAAAAATTTTAAGCAACATGATTCTGGCATCCCTAAATATATGCATTTTGGAAAAAGAAGGCAATTTTGAAAGCTGCTTTTACTGTCACCCTTCGATACTATTGCTGCTCTTTATTATTTTTATTGTGTACCAAGGGTGAATCTTGAGGACTGTACATCAGAATCATCTGTAGTTATTAATATGTACAGATCTGAGATCCTATCCCAGAGCTAATGAGTCAGAATCCCTTGGGTGGGCTTGGGCACCCTTGTTTTTAGCAAACATCTCAGGAGCTTCTAATGTACTGTACTAATTGAAAACAACTGCTTTAACTACTGAGCTTAGGGACTGTGTCTGATCTTAAAAGTTGTGATGATGACTTTGATTCTAGCAACATAATTTGTGTGGGGTTGCTGGAGTGAAACTCATTGAAGACTTTGAATTTAGCTTAGCTTGTAAACTGAGCTAACTATGCCTAGATAATTCTGGAGTCACACTTAAATGTGTGTGTTGTTACTTGTGGAACTGAGAGTAGAATCTGTTTGACCTTTGAGACAGTGACAGCATTTTAAGGGATTAACAAAAAAAAAAAACAAACAAAAAAAAGAAACCGGAATATAAATTTGCAGCGAGGGTATAGTAGAGAAAAACAATGCAGGATCCAGGCAAACTTAACTTGAATTCCATCTTCATTTGCAATTATAAACAGGTTATTTCAGCTCTGAAAGTTTCAGTTTTCTCATCTGTAAAATGGTGGTAATTACAGTACCCTCCTTATGGACTACAGCTGAGGATTGGATGGACGACTCTCTAAATTACTTAGCAAGGTGCCTGATGCACATCAAGCACTTACCAAGTGGTAGTAGACAAAATGTTCTTAGTTTTACTGGCTGCTTATCTAAATTAAGGTTTCTTAGAATACATTACTGAGAAAAGTAGAGGTAACTCATGCTACGATTTTTACAGTGAAGTATAGATACAATGTCTTTATACAAAAATTAGAGTTGACATATGTGTCTTAGATGTACTAGTAAGATGTTCTATTGTCTATTGAAATTGTCCTTTGAGTAGTCCTAGATTTTTTTCAAGTTATGAAAATGAAATTAGAACAAATCAGTTATACACAATTCTGTCTTAAGTAGAAAGAGAGTGCCCATGGAGAATAATGAGAAAGTAGAATAAATCTACTCACTAAGCATATTTTTCTAAATACTGCAGGACAATAAAGTTGCTAGCATTTTAATTAAACATGTTCACTGGTATTCAAAATGGTTCCCTTTGGCTTGTTCAGTATGAGGATTGAGGTATGCTTTGGAAAAGAGGGCTAGAATCCTATGATGCAGATCATGATTTTGTATAGTTTTCATGATACAATCTCCAAGAATGGTATTTAAAAAACAAGCTTATTGTATCAACGTTGCTATGGAGATTTGCCGTGACTGAAGCCAGGAACCAGAAACTTTATCTAGGTCTCCCATGAGGGTGCTGGGGCCTAATCAGTTGGATTATCTTGCACCTCTTCTGCCATACTGCCAGCAAGGAGCTAGACTGGAAGTGGTGTAGTTGAGATGCAAACAAGCACCCACCTGAAATGCTGGTATTGCAGGTAGAAACTTTACTTGTTACGCCAAGATACAGCCCAAGCTTCTGAATAGCTAATGTTTGCATATTTCATAATAGTTTATTGACATTTGAAACAGTTTATAAAATATAGTCCCTGAAGAAATCTTAATAGGTACACCAAGTAGAGAGGATGATTTTGTATCCCTTATTTAGTCAAACAGTAGTAGAAATAAAGAAATGTTTTTAAAGCTGACGTTGAAATAGTTTCATATTTGAAATACACATATTTGAAAGGTATTGATGTATATTTTCACATTTGAAATTTTATTTTTTTCAATGAATTCACTCAATAGGACAGTATTCCAAGCCATATTTAGTTAAACAGTGTGAACTAATTGACTAGACATGAAACAGGCCTCAGATCTCAACTAGTTTAAACTTTTTCAGTGAAACACTGATGCTTCGAACTGTTAAGGGCCTTACTGATGGTTACAGTGGTAATTACAGTAAAATTGAGATTAGAGCTCAGCTCAGTGTTCTTCATCATATTTAATTCATAAGAACTTTCCATTCCTTTCTAGTTATCACAGTCTCTCTGTATGAGCCACTGCTGTTTCAGAATTTCAAGCAAAAGTGTATATAACATGTGCAAGAATACTCCATTTAGTGAGTATGCTGGCTAGAAACAATACTCAAAGGTTATAAGGAGGGTAGGGGAGGGTAGAAGTTGCCCAAGTCTTTAAAATGGAGGAAAAGCTAGGAGGTTAAGTTATCAGCCATG
This sequence comes from Ochotona curzoniae, assembly GCF_017591425.1. Lineage (NCBI taxonomy): Eukaryota > Metazoa > Chordata > Mammalia > Lagomorpha > Ochotonidae > Ochotona > Ochotona curzoniae. The sequence continues at coordinate 21,469,757 of NW_024464920.1, forward strand.
ACTATGGTGTGCAATATTGTGTCTCCCATCCCAAACTAATTTCCTTCATTCTGTGCCGGCAGGTGACTGGGCAGATATCTTTGTGTCAGACACATTCAGAGTGACTTTATTAAATGCTGGGATAGGTTCTCCCAGGAAGCTGTCTTTCACTTACGTTAGGTGAATGTTGGGAGAGAAAGCAAGGAGGGTGCAGGGCTGTTGAGGGTTGAGCCGTGCACTAGACTGCAGGAGCTAGGGGAACACAGGGCTGGAAGCACTGGGGGCAGCCACTGCTGAGACACAGGCAAAGGAAAGCCATGGAAACAGTCAGGAACGGGGGCAGGGGCTCAGAATTGTTGTCAATCATCATTGCATTGCAGAAATTATGATCTGATGAAATGTTTAAAGACTCCAACACCAGGAAATGTCAGAAATAGAGGTCCTACGATTGGTAAAACATGATAGGTATAGGAGGTGGTTTACACAATAGGAAAAAAGAATGTATGCGACAGGAAGAGAAGAAAAACACCTCCACTGAACTTATCTGGACAATAAGACGCTGAACTTTATGCTAGGCATGTGTTTGCAAGCAATGAATCTCAACTGAACTTGAACTATGGTTATGCAACAAGGTGGAGGAATCCACCATGGGGGGAGGGGTATGGGAGGGGTGGGGGGAATCCCCAGCGCCTATAAAACTGTACTACATAATACAATGTAAGCAACAATAAAAAAAAAATAAATAAAAAAAAAAGAAAAACACCAAAGAAATCTGGGGTGGAGAGAAAAATGTAGCTACTTGGAAGAAAAAACGATATGTGTGAGGTGTTTTTTTGGGGGGGGGCAGGGAGGTAGGATTTTGGAAATCTACTTACATAAATATTTTTGACCCAAGAACCAAATAACTTCTCTGTAGGGTGAGGTGGTACTTGCATGGAGGAATGGTTCAAATATATTGTATTGAATAGCAGGATAAGGCACCATGTATTTTTAGCTCCAGGTCAGGGGAAAGCTGACATTGATTTAAAGTAGCAGTGGGGCAGTGCCCCAGACCACCCAGTGGTCTACACCTCTGCAATGCCTAAGACCTGATTTCTCACTACCTGAGTATCCATATCAAACCCAACTTTCCCACTGACTGATGGTTTTTTCTAGTTTGTTCATTTGATGATAGACCATTTCATCTGCTTAAAAGCAAGACAGAGTTACAAATCTTGCTGTGTGTTTTATGGAAGGCACTAGTAGCACATTGTGTTTATGGCTACCTTTTGTTCACTATGCTCAGCCACAACAGCTGAGATAAAACAAAGACATGGATAGCAATGGGTCAAATGCTTCAGTGCCTCTGTGAGGCACCCACATCCTGTATCAGGGTACTTGGGTCTAAGTAAGCTCTGCTTCTGATTCTAGGTTCCTGTCAGTGAGCCCTGTGGGAGGCAGAAGGTCACGGCTGAAGTCTTTGGGTTCCTGGCACTCATGTGAGAGATCTGGATTGAGTTCCTGGTTCTCAGCTCCTTACTGCAGCCTGAGTCAGCCGTGGTGGCTTGTGAGATCTGGGATATGAACAGGTGAGTGGATGAAGATCTGGCTTGTACCTTTGCTTTTCAAAGAAAGTGAATAATTTCAAGAAGTAAAAAGTAATCATGTCTATTTCAGAGTTGATTGATGCTTCCCATAACTGGCAACTTTGGGCTGATAAACCAATTTATTCTAAAACTTATATCGGTCTGCATTAAAAATTTAAAATATTTGTAAATTTGTCCTAACCTTTTGAATTGTAAATCCTGGCACTCTGCTACCATAGATCTTGGAGGCATGCTTTTAATTTTAATTGTAGGTGACATTCAGGTGGTAAGGGGATGAGCATAAAGAGCTTTTATATTTTAAAGGCTAATCAGTCTTGAAAAATTAATGAATATACATAAAGTTTGATTGAGCATCCACAAATAGAAAGCAAATTGTACAAACAATCCTGAGAGTTCATTACCAATTATGATATCATCCTTCTCTATGTAAAGTTGGAAAAAAAAATCTTTTAGTTTGACACTGAAATCCAATGATCCCTTTCCTGGCACTTCTTCCCCCATTAGCTGATTATTATAAATTATATGGTGGAAATAACAACTTTTAGAAAACAAATAATAAAACAATAATTCAAAGATTTGGCATTGAATATCTAAATATAAAATACAGATGAGGAACATGATTCAGGATAAGGCAATTAAAACTATCACAAGTGATGTTCTCTCCCAGCTGCTAACAATGTGGAATCCACTTTGTCGATACGCTTCTATTTAAACTTGAGATGATGAAACTGTGAGATTAAAATCACTGCAGTGCTGAGTGATCCTCAGTCCTCCCGGCACTGAGTGTCACATGTTCTTCAGAAATAGTAATGCACGGTAGGCATTTGGCCCAACAGTTAAGATGCTGAATGTTTGTGTCTGAGTCTCCACACTACCTCCGATTCTAGCTTCCTGCTAATGCAGACTCGGGCAGCAGCTGACAGCTCTGTGTCTGGGTTCCTGCCACTGACATGAAGACCTGTGCTTTCGGGATCCCCTCCTGGGCTTGGCCTAACCCTGCTTGTTGCAGGTAGTTCAAAATAAACCAGTGAATGGGAGCTCTTGTCTCAGCTTTTCAAAGAAAACACAAAGTTAATCTCAGTGCAATTGTTTCTTGTTTGTAAATCACAAAATCAAGGGGACTGTATAGGCATTTAGAAATTCGTTGCTGAATTCACATAAATTATAGAGGAGATGGTAGGCTGGATATTAAATAGTGCGACTACCCAGTCAATTCAGGACACTGCAGTTCTATAGCTCTGTACATAAGTTGTTACTTACTATAGTATGCAACAGTTGAATTAGCCTTCTTTTTGCTCTCTAAGGATTACATAGCTTCTTCCTTGTCAATAATTTACTAATTTTTTTGGGCCATAAATTGGGAAATGTGGCTCCTGTTTTGCATATAAAATGTTTCATAACTTTGACACAAAATCTGTATGTTAGCAGTTGAAGTGAGTATGTGTTAAAGAAGTGGCTGGAGCACACAGCAAAGCTTGAATCTGATATTTTCCAAGCTGGAAAGTTTCCTTCGGTTATGCTGCTGATTGTGTAGCTCAGCACACAGTGAAATACAAAGACATGATGTAGGTGGAGAGATGGCTCTGACTACTAAAACTTAGTTTCCTTTTATTTATGAAAAACGTTCCAGATGAAGTGGCTGCCTCCAAGCCTATCTTCAACAATGTTTTCGAGAAGGGGGAGTAAGATCCTTTAGTTGAATAATTAAAATCCAAATATTAATCCTGTAAGATTATAATTTCTCCAGAGAATTTCCAAAGAAAGTACGAACAAGGACAGGTTATATTATTGAATGCCATTTTTCATAATTTAGTTCTTATAATGTTCCTGGGATGAATGTCTTGTTAGCTCATCAATATAATAAAGATAAAGAGAGATTTGAGGCTTTGAGAAAGACACAGGTGCTTTACACAATTAAGAACTGAGAAATGCAATATAAAAGTCCCTCTCTGTAGGTCAGTTTTTATTTTCATGTGTCTGAGTAGGCTAGGGACTCGTTCCTTCACAAGATGAAAGAGTTTGAAAGCTGTTTCAGCAACAAGTAAATCTAATTAAATTCTGATTATTCATTCCACTGTGTTTTTTTCTGACACTGTAAATTCTGCCAAGGAAAAGAAGAAAATTCACATGAAGGGTAATTAGAGAACAAAAAGGTGATGTCCGTTTTATTTTTACCAAAAGTGATTTTTATTTAAAAGGTTGTATCATAGAGTCAGCATTATGGTGCAAGAGTTGAAGCCACCATTTGCCACACTGGCATCCCATATCAGAATGGCAGTTTGAGTCCAGACTGCTCTATTTCTGATCCAGCTTCCTGATATTGTACCCGGGAAAGCAACAGAGGAAAGCCCTAGTGTTTGGGTCCCTTACACCCAAGTGAGAGACCACAGCTGAGTGCCTGTCTCCTGGCTGTGGCTTGGTCCAGCTGGCCTCTGCGAGTGTGTGGGAAGCCAACCAGCGAAGGGGACATTTCTCTCTTGCTCTCTCTCTCTCTGTTGCCATGCCTTTCAAATAAATCCTTAAAAAATCATATTTCAAACAGTGAATTGTATCATTTTCATTTTGCTGCTTTGGCACCCTGAATTGTATAAAAGTTATCTACAGGGAGGGTGGAGATGGAAGAGTGTGTATTCCATAAACTGTAACATGAGACTCAGCAGGAAGAAATATTCCAATAGTGATGCTTAGATGTGGATAAGCTTTTCTTAGGATATTCATTGAAGATTCGGCCAGTGATCCTAGATTCATAATGCACAAGCATCACTGACACTTGTTGGGAGATTTATTTAGTTTGCCAAGAAATGGCTGCATTTTTGTAATATCTGAGTTTGTTTACCAATTTAAAGTAGGAACTATGCTATTCCTTCATACTGCATTAAGTAACAAGAATCGATTCAGAGTTTAAAGCACTTACCATGTGGCATTGCTTTAAACTGAAGAAACTCTATTTGCTCTGAATCTCCACACGTGGAACTATGAGGTAAGTGCTGAAACCAGATAATTTTAACAGGACAGGTCATGTTAAGGACAGCTTGTGTAAACCATCAAATTTTTCTTACAGCTTTTCTTCTGATTCTTTTTTTTTTAATTAAACACTACAGATAAAATAGTATTTCATACAACATGTTTTGAAATGGCTATTTACAATGCAGAATGTTTAAATTTGGTCAATCAGCAAATGTATAACCTCATGTTCACACATTTGTGAGGAAAACACTTAACATACACTTCATAAAGTTTTTGGTAAGAAATTGCCATTACAGGAGTGAGGTGATTTGTATTTCCCTCATGATGTGAGCGCACATTTTTTTCATCGTTTGGCCATTTGTATGTCATTGTATGAGAAACACTTATTTGTTTCCTTTGCATCATTTTTAATTGAGTTTTTTTTTTTTGCTAATGTGTTACTGGCGTGTCTTAGTATGTCTTAGACATTAACCTTTTACCCAATGTCCTGCAATTTTTCCACTAAGTTTTACAGTATCATATCTTACATTCAACTCCTTTTGAGTTAATTTTGACTTTACTTATTTATTTTTGATGTAGAGAGATTATGTCAAGTTCCATTATTTTACATGTGGATATTCCATTTTCCTAAGATTGCTTTTGAAGGGATATTTTTCCCCATGTTGTGCTTTGGTGTCTTTGAAAAAGTTGACTCACTATGAATGCATTTTATTTCTGGACTCTATCCTGCTTCAGGTTCTGTGTGTACATTTTTATGCTAGTTCTGTGGGATTTTGGCTACTTTAAGTTGTATTATTTGAAGTCAGGTGATGTCATGCCTCTAGCTTTCTTTTTCTTTTTTTCTAAATATTACTTTGGACAGTCATGGTTTTTGTGGCTTATTCTATACAAATTTTCAGGTTGTTCATCTACTGTCATGAATAATGTCAACTTTTTGATAGAGATTCTATGAATTTGTGGATCGGTGATATGGATATTATAGCTACCTCTTCTTGTAATTCATGAAGATGGGCTATATCTCTTTATTTGAATATTTATCAACTTCTTTGTTGATTTAAAAAAAATTTATTAGGTATGATCTGCTGATTTACTCCCTAAATGCCTACACTGGTCTGGCCTGGGTCAGGTGAAACGTAGAGCTGTTATCTGAACCCAGGTCTCCCACGATGGTGGTGGAAGCACAATCGACTTGAGACATTGCTTCTTCCCTGGCTTTCATTGACAAAAAGCTGAAACTGGAGCCTGGAGTTAGGTAACAACATAGTTGTCTTATCCGAAATCTTAACAGGAAAATCCAGTCTCTTGTTAAACTTCTTTCATCAGTGTATTCCATTCTTCATTGCAGAGATTTTTTTTAAATCCTCTTGGCTTAATTTATCCCTGAATGTTTTCTGTGGCTAGTGTGAAAGCTCATCCCCTTAGTTTTCTTCAGAATTTGGACGTAGAAACACCACTGATGACTGCATATGAGTGGTGTGTCCAGAGACCGCTGTGTTGATTCAGTAGATGTAGTAAGATCTTGTCATTTGTACAAAGCAACAATTTAGCTCTTTTCTTTCCAACTGGTGTATGTTTTATTTCTGATTTGATTGCTGAGGCTAGGATTTTCAGAATTATTTTAAATGGAAGTGGTGACAGTGAGCATCCTTGTCTTTTTTGGTACCTTGGAGGAAAAACTTGGTGAAGGTTTCTGTGAGAATTTTTTCAGCTGTGGTTTTGGCATATTTAGCTTTACTGAGTAGGGACAATTTATTCTGTATCTAACTTTTTTTGAGATTTTCTTTCATTGTTAGGAGATGTTGAATTTTGTCAAACGCTTTTCCCACATCTCTTGGGCTCATGTTTGTTAACTTTCATTGTGTTCATATGAGATATCATGTTCATTGATAGATAGAGCCAAGTTAAAATCTCTAACATCCCTGGGATGAATTCCACTTTAGTATAATCACTAGCACTTTGGAAAGTGCTATTGAGATTGGTGTGCAAGTATTTCATTGAAGATTTTTGAATCTACATTCATCAGGCATATATTTTTCCTTTGTTATATCTTGGGCTGTTGTGGTTCCTGAATAATGTTTTCCTCTCAGAATGAGTTTAGAAATAATTCTCATTATTGTGGAAGAGTTGAAGAATTAATATTTCCTTAGTTGAAGAAAATTCATCAGTGAAACCACAAGGACCTAGAATTTTCTTTGACGGGAGAACTTATCACTAATAAAATTTCTTAATTCATCATTGATCTGATTTTATGTTTCTTAATTCAAGTTTGATAGGCTGAGTATTCATGACTTTTTACATTTCTCCAGGTTTATCAAACTTGTTGGCATACGCTTGTTATTAAGTCTTTTATGATCTTTGTATTTCCATTGTATCAGTTGTAATGTTTGATTTCAATCTCATTTTGAATTGTCTTTTTTTTTTAAATTTTGTTTTGTGATATAGCTCCATAGGTTCTGGGGTTGTCTGTGCCCTTCCCCAAGATCCCTAACCCCACCCCCAGCATTAATTTCCACTCTAGTTTTACAATGAATGTCCTTCATGAATAACTACAAGTTCATCGTGGTGCTGTTGAAGCGTTTTCCAACAATGTAGGCATCCACGTTGTCAGAGTCCATCATCTTACTGTTTGGATAGTTTCAATTCTTCCCTGGGAGTTCATCTCTGTTCTCTTAGAGACATTCAGCACTTTATCTTAATATCCGAACATATAATTCCCTGTACACTTCCATTATATGTCCCTTAACTACAGAATCAGAGAGTACAATTCACGTTGGAGTGAAAATAATAAGTTTTCATAAACATGAAGTTAACGACCATATACTAAAATAAAAATGCATCACAAGAATGTGAAAACAAGAATTAAAATCTTCTTGTAGGAACAGATTAAATTGTCTTTTTAAAAATCTAAAGTTTATAGAATCAATTTCTTTTCAAATATCTGTTTTGTTATTTATAGTCTTTTTTGTTCTTGGTTACTTTTGTAGTGACCGTATTTCCTTATTCTAGTAATTTGAGATTGAATTTACTATGTTTCTACTTAATTTCTTTTAAAAGAAAAGCTTACATGGTTTGGATTACTTTTTTTATTAGAACTTTTTTCAGCATCTCATAGTTTTTTTTCATGCAGAATTTTCTGATGCCTTTTAACATTTTTTTAAAAATTATGAACAATCAGCCTCTTATGAATGGTTCATTAATGAGTTACATCAGAAGACCTTATTAAACAAGGTACAGGTAGCTATGAAGTGACATAAGATTCACATGTAATATCCCTAGATTTGACATCATATTATCTTATATTAGAGCAAGCATATGATATGTGGCCTTTTGGGATTGGCTCATTTCCCTTAGCAAAATGATCTCTAATTTGGCCCATTTGGCCACAAAGTGTTGTATTTTGTTTTTAATAGTCAAGTAGTATTCCATAGTGTAGATGAACCACAGTTTTTTAATCCAGTCCTCTGTTGATGGGCATTTAGGTTGTTTCCATGTTCTTGTGATTGCTGATTGTGTAGCAATGAATATTGGCGTGTGTACTGCTTTCTCATGTAACAAGTCTTTTGGATATATATTCCTAGGAGTGGTATTACTGGGTCATATGGTAGGTGGATTTTTGTTTGCTTACATGTTCTCCATACTGACTTCCATAATCGTTGCACTAGCCTGCAGTCCCACCAGCAGTGGAGTAGGGTTCTTTTTTCTCCATAACCTTGCCAGCAGGTGGTGTTGGTACTTTCCTGTATGTGAGCAATTCTTTCTGGTGTTAAATGGAACCTAAGGGTTGTTTTTATTTGTGTTTTCCTTATTGCCAGAGAGTTTGAGCATTTTTTCATGTGTCTGTTAGCAATTTGAATTTGTTCCTTTGAAAAGTGCCCATTTTCCATGCTCATTTCTTGACTGATTGGTTTGTTTTGATGTTACTTGTTATTGTTCTGGACTTTTTTGTACATTCTAGAAATTAGCCCTTTGTGTCCAGTGTTGCATGCAAAGATCTTCTCCCATTCTGTTGGTTGCCTTTCATAGGTTTTTATATTTCAGTTTTCATTTGCCTCAGGATACTCAATTTCCCTTTTATTTTTTCATTGAGTCATGGTATACTCTGAAACATGTGTAGATTTTTTGGCCCAACTTGTAAATGGAATATTCCAGAATAGATAGTTGAAGAATGTGTATTCTACAGCTGTTGGGTATAATATTCTATAGAAAAATGAACCAACATGTTTCATTGCTTCTCAGCCTTGTGGCTAAGATGAAGTACAAACAAAATGTTTCAGAGTATACAATAAAATTAAAAAAAATTAAAAGGGAAAATTTAAGTATCCTGAGGCAAATTAAAGTGGATATAGGACATTACTAAAGCCTATGAAATATCACAGAAATACAAACATCATAAAACAAGTATTAATAATGTGGATAACAATATGACACTAGATTTTCTACCTTTGGCCTATACCTGCAATGCCATGACACATTTAAATAGAAGAATGTTAAACTTGTAACTGCTACTAAAGGATTATACTACTGTATTAATATGGGGGGAAATGGTGGCAGGAAGGAAGCGTTGGGAGGAAATCCCTATACATACAAAATGGTAGTCTTTGGAAATAATAAGAATGGAAAAGAATAACAAAAAATAAAGGAAAAGAATAAAAATTTCAAATATTTCTTTGATGTTCTGTGTAGCTGATTTTTCCATTGCGGAAACTGGGGTGTTTAAATGTCCTATCATCATGTTCCAATTCCTTTTTACCTCTAAATTTGTTGATCTATGTTTTGTATGTTTTGGTTCTCAGATGTTGAGTGCCTACCTAGGGACAATTGCTAAATCATATTCCTAAACGGTCATATTCCCCATTTTAACATTAAACAACAACATCCTTTGTCATTAGTCTGTCACTTCAGTTTGGACTTCAAGCATATTTTATCTGAATATAGCTACTCTTGCTCTCTTTCAGTTTCCATTTTTCATGGAATATCTTTTTATATCCTTTTGCTTTCAACCTAAGTTTGTCCTTACAGGTGAAATGAGTCTCTTGTTGGAAGCAAACACTTGGATCAAATTCTGATTCATTCAAAAACTATGACTTTAATTATATGGATTACATTTCTAATGAAATGACGAGAAAAAATCTGGCCGTTTTGTTAACCTGTTTTCTTACTGTTTTACAGATCTTTTCTTCCTTTCTTTTTGTCTTTTGTAGTTAAGTCTTTTCTGGTGGTATGTTTTAATTTCTTAATGTTTTGCAAAAGGTTTTTGCTTTGAGAGTATCATGAAACTTAAAAACAGCAGATTATCTCAAAAGGCTGATAGCAACTGAACTTTGATTGCCAATACATACATTCTTGACTTTTCATGTTGCTTCTCATCTTTCTAAATGCTATATTGTATTAGCAAATATAGGTGGTACTGAATTTTTCATCCAGGTCTGGAGCATCTGGAAAGAAACCCATTTAGAAAAGGCCAAATGGCAAGATATTACTTATTGAAGAAATGCATGACCTCTTGAGTCTATGCATTAAAACCTTTCAGGGTTGGCTACACCATCCTGCTCTTCCCATACTTGCTTCCTTTCTGGATCCCCTGGGGGCTTCATGTGTTGCTGGAGTTATTGTAGTTTCTATTTTCCAATCATTTCATATTTTAACCCTCATACTAAAGATATGTATGTATATACACACGTAATATCATTATATAGCATATTCTGAATTTGTGTTTTTCTCAGTGAATTTTATACTTTCAGATGCTTTTTGTTGCTCATTGGCGTCCCTGAAGAACTTGGGCATTAATTAGTCTTGGGAAGCCTTTAGCTAGCCATTAGTTCTGAAGGTCATCCTTGTGGGTACAGTATTCTTGGTTGGTGGTTCTTTACTTCAGCACTATTAATACATCAACCATTTCTCTGCTGATCCTCAGGGTTTCTGCTGAGAAATCCATCAGCTGTATTACAATTATTATGTATGATATTTTTTGATGACTTTAGTATCCCCTCTTTTTTTTTATAATTGCCAGTAAAATTACAGTATGTTGTACCCAATATTAATATGGACCAAATCTAAGTGGGGACTTTCAACCTTTCCTTTCCTGGATAGTTATATATTTTTAGAAAAAGATTATTTTCACTGGGAAGGCAGAGTTACACAGGGAAGAGAGAGAGATCTTCCATGTACTGGTTCTCTCCCCACATGGCTGCAATAACCAGGGCTGAGCTGATCTGAAGCCAGAGGCCTGAAGCTTCTTAGTTTCCCATGTTGGTACAGGGGTCCAAGGACTTGACCAGCCTTTGCTGCTTTCCAGGTTATAAGCAGGGAACTGAATCAGAAGTGGAGCCTGCTGTGCCACCACACTCGCCCTGGGTATTTATATCTTTCTCACTGTTTGGAAAGCTTCCTAACACTTTGTCTACTCCCTCTGGGACATCAATATTACACACTTACTCTTTTGATATTTCTCATGAATTCCTTAAGCTTTCTTTCTTCAAGGATTTTGTTTGAAAGAGAGACAAAGAGAAAGATATTTCATCTGCTGGTTCATCTGTAAAATGGCATGACATCCACAGCAGGGCCACACTGAAGCCAGGAGCTTGGAACTACATCCAGGTCTTGTATGTGGGAGTGGGGTCCCAAGGACTTGGACTAGTTCCTGCTGATATCTCAGATAAACACAGAGCTGTATTTGAAGCACAATACCCATGACTCAAGCTGCTTTAATGTGGGATGCTGGCATTGTAGGCTCTGGCTCATCTTGCTTATCTTGCTGTGCTATGATGCTGCCTCCAATCCTGTGAACATTATTCATTCCTTTTCATCCTTTCTCTGTGTTTCAAGTAGTGTCTTATAATCACAGTCTTTTTTTCTGATTATCATTTCTACTCTTGATAAATTCTGTTGCATTTAAAATTCATTCCCTTTATTTTCAACTTCATGAATTGTTTCCTTAAAAAAGTTCAATCTGTTAAATTTCTGTTATGTTACTGAATTGTTTCTTGAAGTTGGCTGAGTTTCTAAATATCTATTTCGATGTTTTTAAAAGAGATCCATTTATTTGAATGGCAGAGTAACAGAGAAAGAGGGAAAGATAGAGTGAGAGCTATCATTGCACTGGTTCATAATCCAGATGGCTGTAACAGCCAGGTCTTGGCCAGGCTGAAATAAGGGACCTTCACACTGATGGCAGGAATTCAGCTACTCGGACTGGGACTGTCGTTGGAAGCCTTCTCTGGCACATGAGCAGGAAGCTTGACGAGGTAGAGTAGTTGGGACCTGTGAACTGGTGCACTAATTTGGGAGACTGACATTGCAAGTGGTGGCATAGCCTGTTGTGCCACAACGCTAACAACTATTTTGAATTTGCTCAGGCTGTTCATACATTTCTATCTTTTTAGGGTCACTTGCATACCTTTTTATTTAATAATGGCATGTTTCTCTGATTGTTCATCTTTTTGGGTGTTTGCAGTCTGATTTTGTCTGGGAACAACTTTTTACAATTGTCCAAAGATTTCTGCACACAATGTTTTGGGGTCGCTAAGCTGGGCGCTGAAGCTGTTAAGACACATGCTGTGTCCTTGGCTAAGGCCCACTGTGGTTGGTGCAACCCGGGCCAGAATCTCATGGTCTTCCTGGGGCTGCAGTGCAGGGACCAGAAGCTCTGCCAATGGGTCCTAGTCTGGAGTCGAGGCCCCTGAATGATTAGTTCTGGGGTTTAACATGGCAGGCATGATGTTGGAGACAAATGCAGAGTCCTACACTTATGTCTCTCTCCTTTCTTAAGAGTCCAGTCTCTTAGCTCTGTGCAGTGCCTGGGACTGTGGGAAAAGCTGACATAGTCACATAAAACTGCCATTCCTGTTGTTCTCAATGAGTCTTTTCTTAATACGATAACCATGTACTCACCAGACTGTCTTTCCCCTAGTTACCCACATCTTGTGGATGGATTGCCATGTTTGCATACTCAACTCAGATAAGGGCAACAGCCAGTGGAGGTCTGGCTCTACCATCTAGTTCTACCCCGTGCTCTACGGGGTATTTTTCATCCTCTATGAATTTGCCCATTTTTGTTCTTTCCCCTATTGCGAATCCTTGACATTCTACCAGCAAACATCAAGGGCAAACAGTGACTGCCTGTATCTCCAGAAAATTCAGTTAGAATGTGGAGGAAGGGAATAAAGCCCATGTGTGCTCTGTGTATCTATGAACATACAGTAAGATCAGAATTATTGTTAGAGCTCAAATTTGCATTAGTAGGAAAAATCTCACAGAAGTCTAAATGTGATGAAGAAATTCGTTTTTTTTTTTTTTTTCCTTCACACTAGGAGTAACCTTTACAGCATTCTAGGCAAAGACCTCACATTTTCAAAAAATTCTTTCCATTTCAATCAAAGGTCTCTTACCACTTAGTCACCTCCCTGAAGTAATAGACTCCCACCCCCTGTGAATCACAGTGTCATTTTTATATGCTGCATTTCTTTAACCAGGGGTGGCTTCCTTGACAACTGATTGAAAAACTCTTTGACTAAAATGGTCCTGATAAGCACACCTCCTGACCTTCCTCCCCCATGGTCTCATCAGCAAGCAATAAAGTAGACTCCTCTCCCTCCCTCTCTATTCTCATGTAAAAACCTATCTGTCAAGGAGGTAATTACCTAGCTGGATATGCACCCCTGTGAGACAAGCCCAGAAATCATTATACTACTCTGTAATTACTGTTTATTATTTTATCTGCTCATGTCAGAAGAAGAGCAAAAAGAAAAAAAAAAAAAAAAGAAAAGGTGCCCCTCGGCCGGACGGTCCTATCATAACAAGACTTGGAACACATCAATGTAAAAGCCTCTCATTGTCTGCATTTTCTTTGCCATGGCAACTTAAAATCAGCTTGCTTCCAAGCAATTTGTAGATCAACCACAGTCCCTAACCCTCACACTGCAGACCTGGCATTTCATTCAGGACTATCGAAATCTTTAGCCTGATAACAGGTGTAGGTATTATCTTGACAAAGATCTGCCTGATAAGCTCCTCATTTTTCTCTAGTGGGACAGACAGTACCTTTAGGGCTTGTTCTTGGCAGATGTTATTTTAGCAGAAATTCAGAATTCAGATCCTTCAAACCACCTGCTATGCTGTGTTCTAAGACAGGAGTAAGTACCCAGAAATGCTTCCTGCATTTCAATGAATTGCTGTTACTGGACCTTAGCTTTTGCAGCTCTGTACTTTGTAATCGTGATGGTCCTTTCATCTTCTTTAAGGAAATCTGATAAGAATTATCTGATTTAGTGGGAACTTGAGACAGTCTCAGCTGCCAAGTTTCACGAAGTTTAGGGATACAATTTTACCTTTGAAGAAAGAATAGTACCCTTTGGGGGCAAGGAAATAAAATTCAGCTACAACGTCTTTTAAAAATGAAATCTGTTGTATTTTAAAGTAGCAATCATGGAATTCAGAATAATAACATACTAGCTTCATGACGAGCATTGTGCATCTCCAGAAAGGAAAACCATTTTATCCTAGGAGAGTATATGGTGAAATAACTAGAGGCGTGGGTTTTAAAGTCTTTAGGTTTTCCTACAATTAAATGAGGCAAAGACTGTTGAAGTGTTCATGCCCATCACACAGTAAGCTCAGGATGAAGCGGCAGACACCATGACTCTGACAGACCATCTGGTGTCACCCATTGGTGCTAACCTTTTAGGAGCATGCTTGCTTCCTCTAACTGGAACCCACAAATGGGTTTACCATGGCACAAGTACAAGCTCCGGGGTGCTTATGATTCTATGCGTGGAGTTCCAATAACCCTAGCAACACATGAAACCCCCCAGGGAATCCAGAAAGGAAGCAAGTATGGGAAGAGCAGGATATATATATATTAATTTTTTTTTTTTTTTTTGTCATTTGGCCTTTTTTGAATGGGTTTCTTTCCAGATACTCCAAGCTGGGATCAAAACATAAGTACCACCTAAACTTGGCCTCATATCTGCTGAATTCCACTTTGACATCATCACACTTTCTTAAATGAATGACATAATCTTGCCAGCCAATTAAACAACCAACCTGAAACTTTGCCAGGAGCGGAAGATATACCTCTCAGCCCCACCTGCAGTCCATAGGACCTTGACCTCTAACCTCTTGGGGAATTTAGGATTTAAGGGCTAGCTGTCCATCTCATTACTTGGCACTTTGCAGTAAGCTCTTCCCTCAGCACTGATGGCAGTGATAAGATTTCTGTGCACCAGGAGTAGATCCAGTATGGAGGTGCTATAGCGACTCCTCTAATCAGTTTTGGGAGTTCTGTATCAGTAATATGGTAGAGAAGGACCAGTCACAAAGGCTGCTTGTGGAACTGTACTGGAAATTTCTAGTCATGCTCAATATGTCCTCTTACTTTTAGGAAAGAAATCTCCCCAGCTATAGGAAAACTATAAAATAGTTTTATCATAAAAAGCTGCTTGATTGGGAAAACCATGAGGAGGTTCAAAAAATGTATAATAATGCATGTTTTCTATAAATTTTTCTATCTATAATATATATAAATGTAAATCTGTGCCTGGATTTGAAATTCTCCTATAGTAAAATAAAATAAATATATCCTTTAGCTTTTTCTTTGCAAGAATGACAAAGAGATGGCACAAGAGATAGAGGTGGGGACACACAATAGCCGGAGGTGGGGCAGGCCTAAAAGAGTGTGCAGGACCTATCCGGACCTCCCATCTGGGTGTCGGAGTCGTCACTCCCAGTAGCAGGAAGGTAGAGCCAGGCCCAGTGGTAAGGCTCAGCCACACATGCTCCGATATGGGATGCAGGTATCCCAACTGCATGCTTACTCTGAGGCAAATGCCTGCCTCTAAGCTGTCCTAATTCCATTTTCCATGAACTTTTTGAAATAATGTGTAAACGTTACTAACTATGCTCAAGGAACATCATCCTTGATACTGTCTCTTTGCCGAAGAGTCTCTCTGAACTTTATGTCCCAGTTTTTTAGGGCATGTTAAACTCATTCCTACTGTTAATATTATCTCCAGATGACTTGGGCTCTTGTTTCTTCTTGGCGTAATGATGGCAAGGATGAAGTTTGGTTAAAGGAACGGTGAAAGGCTAAGATGAGAGTTCAAAATCTGTTTCACGGAATCTTTTAAAAGAAAAATAGGTTAATTGTAAATAAGTTTTTGAAACAAATTATATTGTTACTGGACAGTGTTTCTGGATTCACAAAGTAACAACTGAGGTAGAGTTAGAAGGCATGGGTTAGATTGTTGAGTCCATCATTGATTTGTTGGTGGGACATTTGGCAAGTTTTTCTTTCAGCCTCTTTCCTCATGTTTCAGTGTTTGGTGTGGAGGCTCATGTAAGGTATTAAGCACAGTAAGTAAACCCTCAGTGGTATCTATTGTAACATTCAGTGTCATACTCCCCTCTGTGGATTGGGGGATCCTTTTAATGAACTTATTTGTAAAAATTTGAGTTCTATTAGATGTTGGACTATACAATCATATGTATGATTACTAAGTTAAAGGCAAAAGACAGAAATGCAAGGTTTATTTGACATCACGCTTCCCCAGGATTTGTTACTGAGTTTGAAAATACCTGAACTGACAGAAGCTTGAGCTAATTAGGACTTTTCGCAGAACATCAGGAAGCTTTGTGTAGACTGTAGTGTATCACTGGAAATGATAGGCTCAAAGATGATGTCCCAAGCCCCACTATATTTCCAGGGTTCTCTGAGGGTTCCTTGCAATGAAAAAAATTATTGGCACCCCCTTCAAACTTTGAACTAGATCAATTTTCTTCATTCTTTGCAATATTACCCAGGAATATTTTCCATTGAATTTTAAACACTGGCAGGGTTTCAATTGGTGGCTGTCTTGCTAGCCTAATTAAGTAATCAAGTGATTTGTTATTTCAAGCATATCCCTTTGTCTTTCCTGCATTTTGATTAGTTTGCTAAAAAAAATTCTCTGCTGATACATTTCTTGGGTCTGAGGACCACTTACTGAACTGTATTCCCAGCACTGCAGATGAGGATGTCAATTGTCAGAAACATGACAGGAGCCCTAGCATTCACTGTGTTTCTTGTCTCAGGAGGACATGACCATGGAAGGAATTAGACCATGGCAACATCCCCAGTTCCCATCCCTATTTTGAAGAGAAACATTTTGACCCAAGTTGTATTCTCAAACATATACTCACTGTTGTGTTGAGTTTTGAAAGTTATTTTCATGATTTCTATAAATATCCTAGATTCTGGATGCAACCAGTTGCTGTAAGAACTTTCTCAATCTGGGTTATAAATTTGCTTATATAAATTTGCATGTGTCTGGGGTGAATCCCTACTGATTCAGATTCTAGTCTTCATCCTTTTGTTTTTGGCATGAATTTGCAATTTAATGCTAATGTCTGAACAAAAGCATTTTGAACTGTGGGTCTCTTTATTTTATAGCCAACAGGGCTAATAAATTGTGTTGAATAGGTGGCTCTGGATTCCAAATAGTGTGAAAATCGCCACTGAACAAGTATTCTGGATTACTTCTAAATGACAAATTCTATGAGGCCATTAAACAAACCCTACTTCAGTTGACTTTCGTTTTTTAAACAAAAGTTTTTCTGGGGCAGCCGCCATGTGCAGTACTGGCATTCAATATGGGTGCTGGTTTGAGTTGGGGCTGATTCATTTCCAATGCAGTTTGCTACTAGGCACCTGAAAAGGCAGAGTGCAGCCCAAGTTCCTGGCCACCTGCACACATGCAGGAGATCCAGAAGAAGCTCCTGGCTCTTGGCTTCAGCCTAGACCAGCCCCGGCCTTTGCAATCATTTGGGGAGTGATACAGCAGATGTTAGACCTCGCTATGTCTCTCTATCTGCCTTTCAAATAAATAAACCAGCTTTGCAAAATGTATTATCCAACCTATATGGTAGTAAGAACAAAAAGTTTTTCCAATGAGCCATTTGCTTTGAAATCAGTGTCATAATTTATATAATATAAATAGAAGATCCTTCAAACAAGGTTGTACTTGCGATAGTACTAATGGCTGATCCATATTTTTTTTTTTCTTGAGAAAAGCATGGACCTATTGTTGCTTGATTGGAAGGATTTTATTCCAAGAGAAAGAAATTCAACTTTGATAAATCTGATAAGTACTTTAATTGGGGTGCGTGGCAAGAGGCAGAAAGTCGAACCTAGGAGAGGGATTGACTGTGAATGTGAGAGGAAATAGCAAAGTTCTTGACTTGTGTTTCATAGAGTTAAGAGCTTTAGGAATTAGATAATGTGAAGCATGTTAGCCAATAACTCTTAAATATGCCAGAAATTCTAAACAAATGGGAAAATTGGTTAAGGTTGAAATGAGGAAAAAGACATATTTCAAGGGAGGTGCCATTGTGTTGAATGGCTTATAGAAGTTATCCTGATTTTTTGTTCTGATCGGCACAGTGCCATTAACATTCTCCTGAAGCCATGCGGTCCACTCTCCCTGACCTGGACTATTGCAACCCCTGGTTCAGTAACTCCATTTTTCCAATTTTTCTGACTAACACT
This sequence comes from Ochotona curzoniae, assembly GCF_017591425.1. Lineage (NCBI taxonomy): Eukaryota > Metazoa > Chordata > Mammalia > Lagomorpha > Ochotonidae > Ochotona > Ochotona curzoniae. Next base: position 21,487,808 of record NW_024464920.1, read on the forward strand.
GATACCCATCTTTGGCTCATCATTCTCACAGTGAGAAGCAAATCCTTCAGGCTTTCTCTTCTCTACACATCCAGCATTGACCACTTTTATTGGGATTCTAAGCAACCCAGGCAGGGTGGCCTCCCCAGCCGGATCTGCAGTGGATAGCAGAGATCTTATTGCCGGCCATTCCAATGCAAACTTCTATTCATACTCCTGATGATGACTTGCTACCTTCAGAACAAAGATTCCACTTCGTTCATGGAAAAACATCTATTTTTTCCAACATCATTAATTAGTGATTCTTCCTGACCTGATTTCTTACAACCATAATTTTGTCCACACTTTTCATTGTGCTTGTCACCTTGCTCTGAGTCAATCTTGAACTCAGTTCTTTTGTTCTCCAGGAAACATCCATGGTACTCAGAGTTGCGGGTTAAGTACCCTTCCCCTGTGCTCACACACACTCCTGAAATTCTCTTCATGAAATCTCAGCAAATGGACTGCCTGGACACCAAATTAAGATGCCATGAGCCTGCTTGCCTCAAGCAAATAAGTTTTTTAAAAGTTGAAAAAGATGAAAATAATTTTTGGGGGGCACATCAAATTATATGAAATTCTTGTATCAGTGTCCCTAAATATCTAGTAGGATGTGACTGCACCTGTTTGCTCCATGTCGGCTGTGGCTGTTTGTGTATTATAGTAACAGAGTCAAATAGTTCTGAGAGACCCTGTGGCGTGCAAGACCTAACATAATGACTACCTGATCCTTTGCCTGCTATGTTTGCCGACTTAGTGTAAATCTCAATGTGATATTTCTTAACGCATCTTCCTGAGCCAGTTGCAACTTGCTTGTAGACAAGTGTAACAGGTTATTAATCTCCATCTGCTCCTCCTTGCTGAATTTTTGACTCTATACTTTATTCTCAAAGTTTTTCAAATTGTTGCGAGTAGTTCTCTTGCTCCCCAACGAGTGTTCTTCTCAACTGGCTAAATATCTAGCCTTCCCATTCATAGTGTGACACCAAGACCTGAAGCTCATCTCCCGGAGCGCCCCTTCAGATGTTTTCTTTTTTAAATAAAACAGTTTTTCTCAAAACTGTTATGGAGAACTTACATGTGTTAGAATGCACCAATTTTACGTAAAAATTAGGTATCACATTGATGATCATACTGTGCTCTTTAAGGTTAATGGGTAATTGATTTTTTTTAAAAGAAAAGAAACATAAAAATACCCTGTACTTCGAGAGCCCAGTTAAACAGATTTATGGACTATCTTTAATTTTAACCAGAATAATTATCCCAAAATGAGCATACTGCTTAATGTCTTAAAAGAATAACCGTTGCTTAAAGAAAGCTTAAAAACATAAACAGAAGTGAAAAATGAGAATGTGGCAGAATGGGTATGTTGTTGTTCTTTAACCAGGTAGTCTCTGTCATGTTTAGATGTTAAAATTAAAATGTTTATATTATGCATGCTGTGTATTTGTGAGCTTTCTTTGGATGTAACCTCCCTAAAACATTTGTGTTAAATAAACAATCTAGGATTTGTGAATTGCTGTGTCACAAAGTTCAACAAATACCTTAAAAATTAATGAGAAATATTAACATGGCATTGAATCTGTTAAAAATCAATTATGCATAAATCCAATGAAGTAGCTGTAAAATGTTTGTTTTTTTTAATAATAATTTTAAGAGAGAAAGTGTAGTCTCTATACTAGCACAGTAGCAAATGCACGGCATAGAAGATGACTGGTACATGTGTAAGGGGAGATATGTTCCAGAAGCTTTGCTGATCAGCGAACATCCTCAAAGTCTGATGATGCCTGTACTCAGATAAATTTTACAGCGGTTTAAACACAGATTGAAGATGAGAGATTTCTCTTCTTCAATTGCTTTCACATTTTTTTAAAAAGATCTAGTTTCTCATTGAAAGCCAGAGTTAGAGACAGAGATCTTCTATATGCTGGTTCACTTCTCAAATGCCTACAATGGGCAGAGGTGAGGCGGTCTGAAGCCAGGAGCTTCTTCTGGAACTAGTGCCCAAATGGGATGTCAGCATTGCACAGGGAGGAATAGTGTACTAAGCCACCATGCTAGCCCCAGTTGCTTTCACTTTTATAAAATGTTTATCTAGCTTTTAAATACTTTATATCCCTGTAAATAATAATAATAAAAAATTTTGGCAAAGCTTTTCCTGTAATGCCTGAATCACAGTCTGCATCTTTGGAGGGAGAATGCCTTGATTTTCCTGGTACACATCCTGTTAATTTTGCCCCACTTTTTTTTTTTTTCTTTCTTGTGTTGCCTGGCTTACTGTTGGTCTACTTTCTGAGAATGGTGGGTTCCAAAGTGGAAATATTCATCCTAGTGACAGATATCCAAGTGTCTACCTTAGTCTGGATGGAATATGTAGCACATGCTGCTCTGTGGGTTTTAAGAAGTTAGTAATAGAGAGGAGCATATGTCATTTGCTTTTTTGGAAATGTTATCAGCCTTTCAGAGTTCCTTCTGCATTTCTCAGGCATCCTTTCAGTATGTAGTAACTTAGACTATGTTTATCGCCAAGGTTTGAGTATAAAGAACTAACTCCAATATTAGACCTAAAGGTTAGTACCATTTCTATGGTAACAGAATCATCCTAAGAGCATTAGTCATTGGAATTATAAAAAATATCATAACCAGGCTGTGCTAATCATTTTTAATGCAAATCATAAATATAACTTGAATAACTTTATTTAAATATGGTCAATATATCAGTTGCAGGCACGTATTTTAGTTTGATTTCCTCATAGGACCCTGCTATGGATAGACAATAGAGATGATGGCCATGCAAATGTGAATTACACTGGATCCCTAGCCAAAAAGGTTCACAGGGTAAGAGCCACTGATGGATACTTGCAGTGCCTGTACCTCTGCTGTGTCCTCGGCACACAGGGAATGGGATGATGAAGTTGCTGTGCAGCTGGAGTGGTATAGAAAGGCTTCAGTCTCCCAAATGAGACAGGTGGGATGGGTTCTGGGGAAAGGCCCTGTGCTCATGGCTTCAGAAGCAGCTGTATTTTTTTGTATTATGTAAATATGTAAGCATTAACTTTCTTCCCTTAGTTGTTGAAAAGAACACAAATTCCTCCTGGACATCATTTTCTAGAAGAAGTAAGTGGCAGACTGAGAAAAAAAATTGAGTAAGTAGCAGTTGATTTTCTGCTCATTAGGGCATTTGCTGTTGATCTACGCAAGTCAGGGATTTGCATGTGTTGGCATTTGTGAGCACAGTTGGATAGTGTTATTTTGTCAAAATAAGCTATAGAGGGTATTAATTGTGAGGCAACGCATGATCATTTTTCAGCTCAAAAGCATTTATTATCTTCCACAGTTGAGGTTTCCAGGGTTTGGGGATTTGGCCAATGGGAACCGCGGTGTGAGCAGTCTGTGCAATGGCTGCAAGTGCTGGTGTGAGCAGGTCAGGCAGGTGGTCAGGCAGGTGGACACAGGGGGAGTGATGGGCTGGAGCAAGGCACTTAACTTCTCCAAAGCACAGTTTTGTCTTTTGTACATGGGGATAATGATACCTGCCTCATGAGAATGGGATTAGGATTAAACAAATCTAAATTAATAACTGCTTAGCAGAAAAGTACTGATTACATAACAGATAATGTTTATTAGCAATATTAGTGCTTTTCATTTTTCTGAAGCAAAATCACTCTTGATGAGGACAAATGCAACTTTAGTAGATGTGTTCTGCCATGTGCTGTTAAATCTAGGCTGAGTGTGATCTTTTGGAAACTTAATTTTTATTTACCAAGAAGCAATTATAGGATTTTGGTGGGATTTACCCCTCTGACCTTTGGTAGCTGGGTAGAACATCATCTCTGATCTAGTACTTCTGAGAAAGCCATTCTAGTCTTTGCTTAGGAATAAAATGGAAAGAACCAATTGTGGATTTCCAGTGCTTATACCCATTGATCCTACTTCACATCTTCATAGTTAACAGCAGTAAGTTCAATTCTTTCCCCTCCTGTTTTCATGCAGTTGTCATGTCCTATATTTTTTCTTTTGCAGTTTAAACTTCCAATTTCTTGAACTTTTCTATAACTGACACTGCATCTGCCCTCTGTCTGATCTTTATTTCCAGCTGGATTGGCTTGAGGAAGTTAATGCTTGTCCTCCTAAATCTGTTTCCAGAAACAAATTGCCATCCTCTACATCTGTGGGTGTGCAGTGTAACAGTGCTGGAGTCTCATCTTTGAAGTGAATAATCTCAGTTGGTAGTAGGATTTCATTTACAGTTACGTTTAAATGATCTTTGAAATCAAAATGAAAAGTTTAGGGTATGACAAGAATCATTCAATTCAATACCAAAGAGAAATATATTTTCACTCACTGACCTACCCAAGAAGAGAAAGTTCTATTCCTGATTCCCTGCTTACAAGAAAATATGACTTTTTAGTGCTGTTAAAAAAGTTTATTATGTATTTTCTTGCTTGTTTATTTGAAAGGCAGAAATAGAGGAGACGGACAGAACAGATCTTCCAATCAGTCACCAAGTGGGCACAATGCCTGGGCTTGGCAGGCTGAAATCAGGAGCCTCATTTGAGTCTTTGACATGGGTGCTATGTGCCCTGGGCTATCCTCAGTTGCTTTCCCAGGTGCATTAGCAGGGAGCTGGAGTGGAACAGCTAGGACTTCAGCAGTTCTCAAATGGAATGGCAGCATTGCAGGGTGCGGCTTAATCCACTGAACTGCAAAGCCAGCCCGAAGTTTTAAATCTAAATTAGTCCAGCCATCTTTAATGCTATAAGATGATGCAGTTAACAAAAAGTACTGCCCACTAAAATATACACCAACAATGAACAGTGAAAGCTGACTGATCTTGTATTTCCCTAAGGTATTCATTAACTGGGCTAGGACACAAGGACTTGTTCTGGGATCAGGTCCTGCCACTCCCAGTCAAATCAGTGTCGCAACAGTAGCATTCATGGTGTTCTGTCTCATTTTGAAAAAAAGAGATTTTATACAGCAATTAACATTAGCTTGATAATTGGGAAGACAGTCTCCATTCTTTCTCTTTATTCTCATTCATTGATGTAGTTAGCGGTGTTTTTCTTGGCTCTTATAATAGCAGCAATTGGAAGAGAATTTTGGCATCTCAAGTAAGTCAAACAAATGATGTGAAGGATGGAAGGTGATGAAAATACACTACAACCTGCTCTGTATATCAGTGGGTTCCACATCCACAGATTTCACAAACTGTGGGTCAAAAAATAGTTAACATAGTAACATTGCATCTGTACTGAACATCAATAGACTGTTGTTATTCCTCAAAGAATATAGAATAACAGCACTTTATGTAGAATTCACATCATATTATATTCACATTGTTACAATTTAATAAGGATGTGCTTGGATTATATGCAGATAAACTAGTCACAGGAGTATAAAATCTTTGAGAAACAAGTGATGATGAAAAATTAACCTAGAACTGTCTTTGGATTAGAAATAACCAATGCTTACGTAATTCTTTGTACTTAGAGCTTTGGTTTACTATTAACAGTCAACTCAATGGGACTGTGTTTCATAGCCCCATTTTATGGATGAGCAGACTGAGGATCAGGAAGGTTAGAAGCTCCAATCCCAGTTTCCTGAGGCTGCTTCTTTCCCACTGCGCCCTGCTATCTCTCAGGAGAGGTGCCGTTTATGGCTCAGTTACATCTCCTTTGGAGGCCAAGGAGGAAGGACAAACACTGGCATTTTCCAATAGGTATTTATGATGAGGCTCTGCCCTGTAATAATTGTTAATTCGTGCCTTAGGCATGTCTTTTGGCAAGGTCAGGGCACATATAAAGCATTCTATAAAGTTAAATCCCTGTTGGAAGGCTTTTAAGGTTTTTATATTTTAATGAAGTTATTAAAATGAAAGTTCAGGCTTGCATAATTCATAAGCGTTTCCTACTTCTTTTAAAATCACTGCCACTAAACTCTTAAAAAAAATCTCAGGGTAATCCTTCCATAATACAGGAATACACATTTCAGTTGAGATTACAATAGATTTCTAATGACAGCAAACTGGAGTTTCAGTGTAATGTAATATGGCTGGTTAGGCTAGTTTCATCTGCGTGGGCTCCCTGCATTAACACAGTGGTGAGAAATTGAAAAGGGTTTTCTGCATATAGATCTTGAATTGGAAACCTTTAATGGAAGTAGCTTTCATGTTTAAGTGGTTTTGTGCAGCCTAAAAATTGGGAAATTCTCTTGAACATTCTGGTGTTGACTTTTGAAAAGATACATGTTTTTGCCCGGACTTTTACTGACTCCCAAATACCTTCACATAATTCTCACAATGCTGCTCAATTGAATGTTTTAATGGATTCAAACTCCTGCAAAAACAGTCGATGAAACACTGAAAATCTACAAGCTAATGACCTGATTTTCTTTTTCCTTTTGGAACTTCTGCAATCAATCTAGGTTGTCTTTTTCAGCAACACATTTTCAGGTTTTGAACTTAAGGTAATTGCATCTGACTTTAAAATCCTGTCTGATTTAGATGCATGATGAGAGGGTGGAATTGTAGTATTTTGCTTCTCAGTGAAAGTCACTAGTAGAGAAACAGCAGTGAGCAAACGTCAGTAACCTTGAAGGAAAGCGGAGACTTGGCTCGCTGCTTTCCTCTGACCACAATGAAAAAACTTAGTATCATAGACACGGTAACACTTGATCTGCTGTTGCCGGGCAAATCTCTCTTTTAGTCAGCTGTCTTTTCCATTAGAGATTTTAATTCTTGGGGAAACTGACATCTTTACTGTATTTGCTTCCTACCCAAGAGCATCTTATTATCTCTGTGAACTGTCTGAAGTCTGGGCTATAAGGGAATCATTAAATAAAACAAGTCAGAAGGTTACCATACAACCAGTAGGTAGAATGGAAAATGTAGACATGCCAACTTTAGGGACTCTGTTCCAGATTCCTGGATGAAAAATAGAGTCTGGAATTTCCTCGGATTCCATATAATACACACACATATATGCTTTACAAAATGCCTATGTGTATTGTGCTTATTGTGCTTATCTTACATAACAAGAAAAGTAACTTGGAAGGCTATTTGGTTCTTTTTTTTTTTGGTGAGACCAATAACTGAGGAAAGGAAAGAGATTACAGGGACCAGTTGGGGTACTTACTGTTTTATCTGTTAACATTAGTGGTACATTATGGCTAATGCTCATATTTCTTGAGCTCTTCTATAACTTTAAAACAATTTGTAGTGAAATAGTGAAGCAATATGGTTTGTGAAAGTGTTCTTACTATGATCAAATTCCAATTTATCAACCTGACAGGTAGGCTGATAAATACACAATCTTACATTTTCACAAGGCTATGTATTCTGCAAGTATGATGTCAGTAACTGCATATTGGGCTCTATTTTTGTCAACGAGGCACAATTTGCTAATTAATTTGTTAGGCATCATTGTTGGCTGAAATCCAGAGTCTGGAGAAATTCAGAGATGCCAATGAAGCATGTTGCTTTACTTGTGGCTAAGAGCAGCCTCAACGTTCCTGAGGATGTAAAGCAAAGGTGCACATTTCACATGTTTATGTTAGAAAGTTGATTTTCTAAGCCAATATTTGAGGAAGAAAAAAATGAGAGGAGACTCATGGTTTTCTGGCAGTCACTGAGAAGGATGTGTGGCAAAAATGGAGCTGTTAGTAATTGAAAAAGGCAACCAGCTGCTATGGCCTTTTGACTTTTCTCATAAAGAGTTAGTCTACAAAGCAGTGAACAAGTAAGATGCTGAGTCATTGCTGGGTCTGTTCGTGCTGGGCAGAAGATGTGTGGCCAGATCACTCTCTGTCCTTACTTTTCCCTGGAAATGTCTTTATGACAGTCATCAAAGTATAATTATCACAATGTGTGTGTATTTCTGTGTCACTCTTACATTGCAGATAGCATATTTATATATATATACACACATATTTATATGCAATATACAATAATAGATAAAACATGTTACATATTATATATAAATAAACATAGAAACATTTATATATGTGTGTATTTATGTGTAAATATAATATATATAAACATATTTTACACTACCAAACTTGGTGAGGGTGGAAGAAATAAGGAAATATAATATCCTGAAAAGGATAACTAAAATAGTCAATTTAAGAACTATGTGTTTTGTTTATTGGTCTGCTGTTATATCTATTCTAATAAGGTTAATATTGGATGATGTTGGAACAATTTTAATATTTCCTTAGGTGGAAAACATTAAGTCAGATCAACTGGAAGGTGAAGATAAAGATAGATGGATCGAAATTAAAAATTCATAACTGAGTGTTTAGGCAGGGTATATTGAGAGATGTTCCGTTAATATGTATGCTTAGAGACTCTGGGAATGTAAATACAAACAGATACATCCCTGTTTCAAAGTAATTCAAAGTATCCCAGGTGCTAGACTACAGAGAAGAATGGATGCAGAGGGATACATTTACAACTAAGGTTAGAAATTAGGGAGTAAGGAATCAACTAAAATGAGTCGATCCTTTTGGAAGCAGGAGTGATGGAAACAAAGTGCATTTTTAAAAAAGTGCTTTAGATGTTTGAATTTATTGAATGCTGTTCTAGTGTTTGAGACTCAAAACTTTGCATGTTTTTGTGATATAACTGCTGTAAGTTTTCCTTACAGACATGTATAACTTGGTGAAAGGAAGAGAACATTAATACAGATTTATGGTACATGAAAATACTTCACAAAGTTTGTGGACAATGCAATTAAATAGTGAAACTGGGGCAAACCTAATTCCTGCATATGAGGGGTCTTCAGATAGTATATGGAGAATTTATATTGTGAAAAAAAAAAGCCCTGCCTGGATTCCATTTTTTTTTTTTTTTGCATCAGAATCAACTGTAAAAATTGTACTTAAATTTTTTTTGCAAGGCAGAGAAGAGGGAGAGAAAGAAGAGAAAGAAGACATTCAAACATTGTCACTTCTCAAATGCCTGCCAAAGCTGGAGTGGCACCAGGCCAAAGCCAAAAGAAGTCAGTTTGTTTCTCCCATTGGTGTGACAGGCAACCATGAGTCTAAGTCCTCTCGGTGCTCTTTCAGCACACAGATGAGGAAGCTGAAATTCGGAGCAGAGCTGGGACTTAGCCCAAGGCACTGTGCTATAAGATGCAGGCATTCCAAGGGCTGTTGTAACCATTGTACCAAATGCTTACCCTGAAACTCCTAGTCTGATTTCCCATGAATTTTGTGAAGTACCTACTACAAATCATGGGTAATAAAACTCTAGAAAGGACTACTGAATACATATTTTAAAATTTTATTCATTTTTATTGGAAAGGGAGATATACAGAGTGGAGGAGAGAAAGAGAGGAAGAGCTACTGTTCGATGGTTTACTCCCTAAGTGGCCGCAACAGCTGAAGCTGAGTCAATCCAAAGCCAGGAGCCAGGAGCTTGGAACTCTTTCAGGTCTCCCACGCGGGTGCAGGGTCCCAAGGCTTTGGGACATCCTCGACTGCTTTCCCAGACCACAGGCAGGGAGCTGGGTGGGAAGCGGGGCTGCCGGGATAGAACCTGTACCCATTTGGGATCCTGGTGTGTGCAAGGCAAGGACTTTAACCACTACATTATCAAACCAGGCCCTGAATATCATTTTAAAAGCAAGAATACTTGAGGGTTCTATTGGTGTCCGTCTACTTGTTAGAAAGCAGGCCTCTTGATTTCTACACTGTATCACATACTGGAGCAAGGAGATAAGAGCGACCAAGGATACCATGGTAACCATTCTGGGTTAGCTTAACAAGAAAGGTGACTGGGGGGACATTGATCATGGACAGATAAGGGATTCCTGTAGTACAACACAGAATATAGTTTCTGAGATGTTTTCTTTATAAGACTATCATGCAAACAGATACACACTTATCTGGGCTCTATATTTCAATTTATCCTTTCCCTAAAAAAACACCTTTTTATTCCCCATCTGCAAGGTAGCAAAGAAAAGTTGACAAAGGTTTTTTTGGTAGGAACGTGCCTTTGAGACCATCCTGGCTGACCCTCCATTTCATCTGCCCTCTTTCAAACATCAAGATTACTTCCTGGGTCTAGTGTTGTGGGATGTGATAATTGTGTAGGTTGTAGTTTAGCTCTACCTTTCATGATGTTCAGACTTTAATCATATGTCCTCTCTGCCTTCCTTTTCCTGACTACAAAGCCCCAGTCATCTTAGCCTGTCCTCCCTTATATATTCCCTTGATCACTCTGTTCTATCTGCCTTCCTCTGGCAGCCAGTCACCTAACACCTCTGTGAGGTCTGCAGCCATAACTACATGCATTCCACACACAGGCGGGTTCTAATTCTGGATAAGGAAAGGGCATGGCACCTCTCATCATGACACAGCTGATGGTGACAGCATCAATGGACCACAGCAGACCTGCTGAATATCCTTAGTGGATGGGCTCGGTCACCTTATCTCCTGTTTGTGATTGACCCTAGTGTTCTATATATTTTTCTCCCTTTCAAAGAGTTAGCTTGCTTACAATGGACAACACATCGGTTTAATCAGTTCAGCAAGATGTTTTCACGTCTAGTGAGCTTCACATTTCCCTATCACCTTCAGAACTGCACGTTTCAATATATCCAGTAAAACCTCTTAGCTGAGACCTCTTTGAAACTCTCCATTTCCTCATCTGTCTGTGGATTTCTCTTGTACTCTTTCCTAGCAGAGCTTTATTTTCCTACCAAGTGGCCTATGACAATCTCAATTTCTTTAATTTTGGGGGCTGGCATGGTAATGCAGTGACCTAAGCTGCTGCCTGCAATGTTGGCATTGCAAGTAAGTGCAGTGGTGTGAGTAAAGGCTGATTTGCTTCCAACCCAGCTTCCTGTTAATGTCCTTAAGAAAGCAGCAGCAGATTGCTCAAGCATGTGGGCCTGTCACCACATGGGAGACCTGGAAGGAGCTCTGGGCTCCTGGTTTGTGCCTGGACCAGCCCAGGCTGTTGTAGTCATTGTGTGTGTGTGTGTGTGTGTGTGTGTGTGTGTGTGTGTGTGTGTGTGAGAAATAGTGGACAGAAAATCTTTCTTCCTCCCTCTCTGGTTCATTCTCTCCTTCAATAAATTGCTTAATCTTTGAAAAGATGTTATTTTGACACACAGTTTTACAGCAATTCACAGGGGTCATCAGCAACATTATACTGTTTGCCTCACTCCAGACTCCCTTCCATGGTTAGTCCTTAATAAAAGATTTCTATGGTGTCTTTACTACTGATACAGCTGAATGGTCACTGTATCACTTTTGTGGATGCAAAGACTCAAGCACTAAACTATCACAGCACAACTGGTACAGAAGGGAGAAGTGAGAAGGTTCTTTTGAACATGGAAACAATTTAATATTCAGTGTCTGATCATAAGGACATTGTGATCCCATTTTTTTTTTGCTGTCTGAATTACTAAATGATGATAGCCAAGTAATTTATATTAGTGACTCCCATGATGGAGTTGTAATTAAGGTATGAAGGATATTTTGACCTAGGTAGAAGTTACAGACCTCTTTTCACACAATAGCATGAAATTAGTTACCAGTTGACCTTGGTGGGAAAGGATAAAGACAAAGTCATCTTGTTCATACAGCCTGAGGACTATTCGGGTTGACCTCCTAGTCCAGAAAAATACTAATTCTGTGACCTTAGACTTAGCACTGTGTTTTAGTTGTATCCATAAAATGATCTTGCTGATAATCTTGTGGTTGCAGTTATCAGTTATCACAGGTAAAGCACTGGGAGAACTGTCTGCCTCATGTTTCACGCAAGTGCCTTCTGCTCCTTTCACTGATAAGCCTAATGACTGGAATGGTGGCATGTTTGGGTGACTGGACAGGTGCCTGCTGGCTAAGAACTTGAGCATTTCTGCACTGTTCTGAACTCACACAGACCCTGCTTCATTTCTCTTGATTTGAAATCTAGCCCCACGCCTTACATCTGTTCTTACCATTTTCTTATAACCAATTAATACTTCAGGCATAGCATTTCTTTCTATTCTGTAGCATTGGCCTTTGCCAGAACTCGATCAAATTGCTCAAATTTCCAGGATGTTCCAGTTGTAAGATTTGGCACTTCTTTTTTAGATACATCTATTCACATCTTAGGGATTCAGACTATTTTATCAGTATTGTAATTAAGCATTTTGAAGTGTCCAAGAATCAATTTTATATTGTAACATTCAAGCCTAAAATTATGATGAAGCTTCTGACATCACAGCCAACTTAGCATGCATATTCCTTTCCCATTAGTTCAGTAAGATGCAGTTTATTTGCATATAATTGCTTGACCCTGATATCATGGCCAATTAATTTGCATATCCCTATCTAATTGACTCAAATAAGTTTTTGCCATTTTATTTATTGGCCCAGCTCCCAGACTAGTGGCTTTTGGTTCAAATCAATTGAATTCAGAGCAGTTAACTTCGTTATGCTTTCAGCACTAATGGAAGGGACAGATCAAGGTGGTGGCCAAGGGGACTAGTGAGGAACTCCAGAACACAGAGGAAGCATCCTCTACTTGCTTCTGCTGCTTCCATGGATGAACAGTAACTTAGACACATGGGCAAGGTGTTTCTTAAAAACAATGGAATTGATGTTTTAAGAAGCTTTAATTGTACCTGTTCATGAAGTACAAAGATTTGACATTTGTATAATGATGTATAATAAGCAAAACAGTTCTATTAGCAAGAAGCAACATTTTATCCGAGAAACTTCTAGTGTTTGATACCACAGATGGATGCTACATCACACAGAATGTCCAGCTTTGAACTTGGCTTACATGGGCCTCAGCTAAAATTACAATAAAGCATTAAAGATTCTAAAGTGTAGTTTTATCTTTCAAAATAAATTTATTTTTGTTCGAAAGGCTGATTTGTAGAAAGACTGAGGGAGAGAGATTCCACCTGCTAGTTCACTTGCCTAATGGTTGCAACAGTCAGAGCTCAGCTTGTCTGAAACCAGGAACTTTGTCTAGGTCATTTAGATGGGTGCAGGGGCTCAAGCACTTGAGCCATCTTCTACTGCTTTCCCAGGCATATTAGCAGGGAGCTGTACTGGAAGTAGAGCATTTGGGACATGAACTAGCACTCCTATGGGATGCTGCACCACAGACAGGGGCTTAACGTACAACATCATGGCACTGTCCCCTAAAATGAACAAATTCAACATGTATGAAAATAACATGGATTGGAGAGGAGGCTTGGTGAAAATGCAATTCTCAACTTCCCACTCAAAGATACTGAGAGATAGCTTCGTTTTTGAGTCAGTCCTTGAAATATTAAATTTTAACAGGTACCTGGGTGATTGTAACAAAGGTAGACACAGTCTCCTATGTGATAAATATTGCCTGAAGCAAAGATGTGCTTCTCTTGGCTCACAGCATTTATAGAATCTAGTGGTTCTCTGCCGTTGAGTTGCTATTTCCTATAGAACTTTGGAACATTTAAATCTGGCTGATTTCCAAAATTATGTTTCTAGGTCAGTACAAAAGTAGAGAAAAAAACAAAGTGAAACATAAGTTTTTAAACTTGTCATGGAAGGGAGAATGTGTGCTTGTCTGTGTTTGTGTTGAGGGTGGGGACAATGAAGGCAACAGGACAAATCTTATTAGCCTGGGTCTCAGTGGCTAACTAATCCCACAGGAGGATTTCATGGTATCCATGGAAACCGGAATAAAAAGTAAGTTTAATTTTATGCAAACAATGTTTGAAACCCATATAAATGATTTCAAAATTGTTATGCATCAGAATAAACATATAGAAAGAAAAAATGTTTGAGAGGAGAAAGAAGGAAGAAAGGTTATGCTTATGGAGGTGCACAGAAACAACACCAACACACAGACACTGAGAAATTGAGAGAGCTTCTATCTATTGCTTTACTCCCCAAATGGCTACAACATCTGGGGCTGAGGCTGGGGGCCAGCAACTCAATCCAACTGTCCCAAGTGGTTGACAGAAGCCTGATTACTTCAGAGCTGGAGCTGTGTACTGATCCCAGGTCCTACAAGGTTGGAAGTGGACATCTTATCTGACACCTTTACCATAAGGCTGTCTCAATACCCCTGTATCAAGTGGTCTCACAGCATGGCAACTCCTTGGCCACTGTGAGTCCCCTTTTCTTCCTCTCCATCACTCACCTCAAGTAGTTGCAGTAATTTTTGAATTTCAGTGTCCATTTCCCACAACCATAGCTTTATGTTCCATGATGTATATTTCACAATAATAAGGGAGGGTCAGAAAGACTAGGGCTGGGACCCAGGGGAGAAGAGGAGAAAAGATGGCAGAGAACACTTGCAATCATACCTTTTGAAGCAACCACTGGTTGTCAGTGCTTGAGGTCCCTGACAGAATTCTATCTGATAACTGGCTCTCTAGCCCCTTTGATGTTCAGGGGACTGCTGGGAAAGATGTCTATAATTTCAATGATTTCCATGTTTTTTCTGTTGGGTTTGCCATAGTTCCTAGCAGTATGAACTCTTGAGAGAAAAAAAAAATCAGAGGACTTTGTACTGGCTTAAGGGAAAAAGAGAGATAGATCAGGTCTGTGAAAATTTCTTCTGTTTCATAAGGGGGTGAGTGAGACCAAAAATATGCCAGAAGCCACAAGTTAGACAAAGAAATCAACCTAGGATTTTGAGAAGAAAGGGAGTTTCTTGAAGTGGTTTGACTAGAAAATTCCTAGGCATTGACAGAAGTGAACATTTTCTCAGTGACAAAAAGTTGTTAATTTCCATCCATCTTTTAAAAAATTTATTTACACAGATAATTAGATAGATGGATCTTGCATATGCTGATCCATTCCCCAAATGCCCCCAACAAATCCAGGAGCCAGAAGTCCATCTGACTTCATGTGGTTGGCAGTGATCAAAGTATTTGGGCTATCATCCTCCACCAAAGGCATACAAACAAAGTCATGCAGGAAGTGTGCAGTAGTAAGGATTCCAACTTGGTACCCAGTATAGGACGTGGGAGAACCAAGTCGGAGTTTTATCTGCTGTGCTCCTGGACCCATCTACTCCAACAAGCTTGGAAGCCTACATTTCCTCTGAGGGCCTCATCTTTCAAAGTTTCAGCTCCAGAGAAGGGGAGGTACTTCCACACATGACAACTGGGGAGTCAGTGTCTTCCCATCTTTAAAGTGACACGTGGCGAAGGTTGAGTGCTGTATTGGGAGGTAATACTCTCTGGGGTATCAGGAACCTGAACTTCAGTCCTGTTAACCAGGTGGCTTTCGGTGTCAGTATATGACATAAGGGAAGATTGTTGATGTACATTATTCACTATCTCATCAGAAAATGAACACCACCTTCACAGCCTACCTCACAGGACTCATTGGGACCCCATGATAAACTAAGTTATGCAAGCATTTCTAAATTAGAATGCATCCCATATCAGATAATGTAACTTTTTAATAGCCAATTCCCAGATTTAACTTGAAAAGTAAAAATTTTTCCAGATAGCTTTGAAATTTCAACCTATCATCACTTCCAAGTCTATTCAAATTATATCTCAGGACTATGAAACATAATAATTTCACATCTTTGAGAATGTCAGTGTTTCCAAGGCCTTTGGTTTCTTGGGCTTATTCGTTGTCTCCTGTGATTTTTACAAATTAACCTGATGGGATGATTGTTCCAAACAAAGGCTGTGTGAAATACAGTGAAAGAATGGAGGCATGAGCACTGGGCAGAAGGATTGCGTCGAAGCACTGAAAACAAAACAAACAAAAAGCTGCTCCTAATCCATGCACTAATTTGTTCACGAGGAGCAGTTCTGCAGCTTTCAGGACTCAAGTGCTCAATACAATAGCTAGATGCCGAAATCTTTTCCTCTGCTCACAAGCACTTGAGAAAGCAAGTACAAATCTATTGTAGAGATGTGAATTGTCTAGTTAAGCTTGTCATGGTAAGATATGAAGGGCTGCTATTTGCATCTTTTGATGTGTGGAATTATGATAGAGGAAAATGTGCAGGGCATTTTGAATTAACACTGCAGGAAGGAAGCTCACTCTGCTGAAGGGCAGTCAGAAAATGTTATTTTTAATTTCCTGTTCATTTTTTTATTGACTCCATACCCTAGTTCTCTATTTTTTTTGTTGTTGTTGTTCAAAGTTACAGGCCTACTGATAGCTTTGCATAAACTGATCAGCCGATCTCATCAAACAGATGAACATTTACCTAGTTGAATCAGTTGAATCCTTCATTTTGTACATTCAGCCCAAGATGTGATAAAGCTAAAAGAAAATGATGAGAGTATTTGATGAACGGGTCTGGTGTTGTTTTGCAGTGGATAAAGCTATTGCCTGTGATGCCAATCTAACATATGGGAGCTGGTTCATATCCTAGCTGCTCCACTTCTGATCCAACTCCCTGCTAATGGCCTGGGAAAAGCAGAAAATATCCCCACTGGCTGGTCTGATGCCATTCAGCTTGGCTCCTAGGTTGGTCTGTTGAGTGCTGGCTGTTGCAGCCATCTGGTTAGTGAACCAGGGAACAGAAGATCTCTCTATAATTCAAATTTTCAAAATAAATGAATAAATCTTACAAATATGTATATATTTGTTGAGTACTCAGGGCTACTCCTTGAGCTTTAATTTATTTCTTGTATAAGCTCATCAACAATGTGCTCACATTACATCCACTTAATAGATGACACAACTGAGGCAGAGCAGAGATGGATACCTCATCTGATCTAAAGCAGTTTAGTAGTGGTCACTGGGGTTTAAACCCCAGCAAAAACAATCTGCTCTGGTTCTAATTACCTACCAATTTCCAGCAAATGTGCATTTTGCCATTTGAATTACCTGGAATGACCTTGTTACATAATTGTCGTCTCCTGGTACATAGGTCAACTTACTTTGAGACCATTCAAGTGCTTAAAGTTGTTTTAATGGCAAGTAGGTTAAACAGATTTGAAATGCAAGACTTGTTTTTTCAGGCTCCAGCTCCTTTGTAAATAATTCATTATTCATTCTGCAGCTATGCTTAGTGTTACCAGTCAGTGCAAGCATTGTGGGAGACAAAAATACAGAACACAGCTAGTGAGAGAGAGGCGTGATGTTTGAGCGGTGTAAACAAACTGCTCGTGGCATTTAAAAAAGACAAAGATTTGTTCAACTGGGATGGGACAGAGAATGCGTCACGGAGTAACATCACCTAAGATACTCTGTCTCCCCTTATGACCCTGTGGCTTAGTTCCTCTCCTCTTCCAGGCTATTGCCAGTATATATTCTACACAATCTTTCCATGACCTCTCCATTTAAAAAATAGTCTTACAAATTCCTTACCCCACTTCCTTCATTTACTCCCCCAGAGCACCTGTCACTTCTTGGAATGCTGTATGCAGTTCTTACTGATCTTCTTGTCTGTCTCTCCACATTGCAATGCAGGCTGCATGAGGTTAGGGACTTGGAGCTAACTCGTTCTTCATTGTAAACTTAGTACTCAAGTTAAGGTGTGACTCAGATGCAATAATTACTTGGGAATGAATGGAGGAGAAAATACTTCAGTTAGATCAAAGGATGGACAGGAGTTAGCTAGACACTGTTGGAAGAAAAGTGAATTCCAGGTAAGGGACTAAACACAGACAAGGCATGGAGGCAGCAAGTTACAGCGTCTGTTTAGAGCAGAGTATGTGGGGCAGTTTGATTAGAAAGGGATTTGATGGCACAATGAAGATGCTTCTTGGGCATGTGTGTACTCACCTTGGAGTACCTGTGTTCTAATCTAATTTTTGACATCCTTGTGGCATATCCAGGAGAAATTACTTACACTTCAGTAATTCACTGCTCCACTTCTGATGTAGCTTCCTGTGAACGCACCCTAAATGGCAGCCAGCTGGAGACCAACTATCTATATAAGAGACCAAAACAGGGTTCGGGGGTTTCTGGCTTTAGTCTGCTTCCACCCTAACAGTTAGGAGCCTGTTAGGGAGTGAATAAGAGGACTGAATGTCTCCATCTACTTTGCTCTTTCTGTCTCTGTACTCTGAAGTAAAAAGATTAGAAATTATGGTAAGACATAGTCTGAAAGCATCTATATAATGTAGACCTAAGAGACAAGACTATTAATAATTTAATTATACAAGCACCAGGGAGCCCTTAAAATTAGGGATTTTCACTGATATTTATACTTAGCTAAAATATAATAAAGTCAAACCAGGTAATTCAAATTCAGGGATGAAGTCAGGTTGTTTGAGTCCTATGGCTAATATAATTTTGCTGCGTTTCTTTAGAAAAGCATAAAATCATAAGTATTTGATTAGATATGATCTCTGACTCTCTCTTCATGTCACTGTGCTAAGTTTGTCTGTACAATGGGTTAAGATTATTCCAGATGCTCTTGCTTTGCTGGGATACCTAATAGTGGCACAGTCATGAATATGACTGTAAACCACATACACCCTGAGCAGCTGACATTCCCTCAGCCAAGTTCTGAAAATGCCCCTGTGATAGCACTAGATAAGGATGGATGGTGAAGAGAGGAAAGGGAGCGACAGGAACTGCAGAATGTCTCTTTCTGAACAATCTATCAGTGATCAGGGCAACTCGTTTCCAGGACCTTGCAAGATGCCAGGACAAAGAAACATCCCTGAAGCTTTTTTCATTTTAGGATGAAGGTGTCCTAGAGCTCTGCTGAAGGGTACAAGTTGATTGAGGAGGAGTGGGCGTGCTACACTGGGGTGGGAGAGGATGTTTGGCATTGAAATTTGGAGTGGACCATGTGATAGATGATGTGAAGCTGTATGCGATTGTACTTGGCTACCGAACCATAGGAAAGGGCAGGGTTAACCACTTGTAAAGTGGTTCCAGAATACTCAGTCATCAGGAAATGCGCTGTAATTATAATTAAAATTCTCTGCAAGTTTTCCAGATGGAAGCATGTTAAATATTCTCTGCATTTTAGAAGAACTTATACTCATTGCCTTAAATTTTCTTTTATGTTACTAGGTGACAAAAGCTGTGTGTAGGTAAAATAGGGTCTTGGTGACATGAAGCAATCAGTATGGCTCCTTCAGGCAATGTATATATCAAGAAAAACTCAGGTGACAAGGAGAATCTGACAAACTTGAGTGGGTCAGTAAGTGGAAACTGAACGTTAGCAGCTCTTAATAGCTATGCTCTAGACTAGAAACCCACTGTGCTGCATTAGTGTGGTTGTCAGAAGTTTGCAGTTGTTACTGTTGAGAAAAACACTGAGTAATGGCCACGTCAGTTAGGCATTCCACAGCCACACTGACAGCCACAGTCTGTTCTTGATGTCCTTGTGGCATGTCAAGGAAATCCCTTTTACTTTAATAATTCACTGGGAAATTAAAACTGTAATTGATTTAATCATGCAGAAAAAGAAAAATTGTGTTCAACTGTGGAAGTGACAACCTTGAACTGACTTTACTATTGGGGAGGAATATTCTTTACTAACCATTTTTGCCTACGGAATTATGAAAAAAAAGGTTTGAATCGGTAAGGCTTCCCAGTCTCCATCACAAGCTGTGGAATTAAATGTATCATGGAGCATCACTCTGAAACAATCACCATTGAGATGCATTTGAAATATTGTCTTTAACAAAATAGTATTCCAAGAACAACATTAGGCTATCAACTATCTATTGAGCCTCAGAATTTTTCTTTCTTTGTATTCTGGGTGAACTATGAAAAAAAAAAAAAAACAAACCTCAAAGGAATCTGCCATGAGAATTAACTTCAGAAGAAAAGCAAACATTTTCAGTTTTCAGTATCCTAGAAATGGCAACTGATCATTTGGCTATGAAGAAAGAAACTAGATTTCATCTTGTATGCCAATTCCAATAAATTGAGAATGGCTTCCTGTGGTGCCCTGTGTAGGGATAATTCTGAGGCTGCTTCTTGGCTCCATAGGAAAGAGGGCTGTGATCAATTAAAAAGTGGGGAGTCACAGCAGGGGTGTTATGCATTCAGTATCCACAGTGAAACAGCACTTCTGCAAATCCGTAAACAACACAGACTCACCCGATAAGCCACCCACGTCCATCTTCTTCAGGTTCTTTGCCTCCAGGATAACAACGGTCAGTTTTCCAGCAGTTGGTACATAGCGAAGTGAGAAGCAGATATCACCCAGTTTCTCTTGCTACAAAAACAAGAAAGA
Organism: Ochotona curzoniae; assembly: GCF_017591425.1. Classification (NCBI taxonomy): domain Eukaryota; kingdom Metazoa; phylum Chordata; class Mammalia; order Lagomorpha; family Ochotonidae; genus Ochotona; species Ochotona curzoniae. Next base: position 21,507,948 of record NW_024464920.1, read on the forward strand.
ACATATTAGCTATTTCACAAATGAAAGAGAATATAGTCTGCTAACAAACATTTTAAAGTCAACAGGAAGATTGTGACAGTTCCATTTTGAGAGCTTTCAGGTCTATTGGCATTTATGCAGTAGTCTTTTGTGCACTAAGACATCATCAAGAATGATCAAAAGTAATTTAAAAAAATAAAACTATTACTTGAAAAGGAGAAAATTAGAAAAAGAGAGGGAGGAAAGTTGGTTGATGGAATTCCATGTGCTGGTTCACTCCCCAAACACCTGTCAGATCAGGATCAGATCAAAGCCAGTAACCCAGAACTCCTCCCAGGTCATCTTCTGATTGGTGGAGGACCCAACCATCTACTGCCTTTTAAGGTACACAACAGCAGGAAGCTGAATTAAAAGTCAGGAAACCAGGTCTTGCACTCTGATGTTATCTTAACCACTGTGTCAAACACCATGCCCCTCCAACAGTGAGAAGCTTTTTAAAAAGACCATCAATTTCCCCCCAAAAACCATTTATATTTTAACATTCATCAGGATGTATCTATAATTCAGTGGTAGAGGAAATGAGGCAAAGATGACTTTTCCAGAGAGCTTTGACTCTTCGAAAAATTTCATAATTTTATTAGATCACTACAAAGAGAACCTAACACTTCCTTGGTAGAATCAACCTACCTAAATTTTTGTCTTTTTATATTTGGATCATATTATATTTAATGCTCTATGCTTATGTTTTTAACGAAAATGATCTGTATTTGCATTCATTTAAATTTAATTGAGGTATTTAGAATTTCTAGTAGCTGAAACACAACAAAGTACATTTTTATATTTTTACGAGTGAGGCCTGACTTTCTTTTTCTTTATCCTGAAAACTCTCAGACTCTGACCATCAGGCTATAAAACTAAATGCATAGCAATACGGCAAAGTGTCTCCTAGCTCCTCGTGTTATCTCATTGGTATCATCCTTTAGAACCCTATAGCATTCAGTGATCCCCAAGCCAGGCAACTTTGAGCAACTGATGTAAAGTTCAGAATGATTTAAACTTTCTAACAGTGTAAAGTTTGTATCAGTTCTAAGTGTTGTCTGTTTTGGCAGTATTAATAAGGAATCAGGTTCTTACTGTGAGCTGAACTGCATTTGTATTTATAAGTTTGTGTGCCTGAGAGAGGAGTTTTTAGTGCTCTCCAACAGTAGAGGCTCTACACTGTTTTTTAAATAAGGAGTTAGCTACTAGGCACTCAGGTTCATTTTTGAGTGCTTCCTCCCTACCACGCCCCTGACCACGTGTGAATTCTGATGCTAGTGAAGGGAACGCTTTGGTCTGACTCCTGCATAGCTGTCTAACATAGAAGGCCCTACCCTAAGGATCTGTTACAAAGACTTAATTTTGCCTTATGCAGTTAAGTTGACATGTGTGCTAATAAGCCAGAGTATCCAGTGTAGAAATAACTACCCAGATATAATTTAACAAGGTAAGAAAATGTAAGACTAGATTTTTAAAAAAGGATTTATTTATTTGAGGGGCAGAGTTACAAAAGAGCAAGAGACAAAGAAGCAGATTTCCATCTTCTATCTGCTGGTTTACTCCTAAATGGCCACAATGGCTAAAGCTGGGCTGGTCCGAAGCTAGGACCTCCTTCTTCTGGATATCCTACCTAGATGTAGGGGCCCAAGGATATGGGCCATTGTCCTGTTTTCCAGGTACATTAGCCTGTGGCTGGTCCAGAAGTGGAACAGCTGAAAATCCAAATGACACCCATGTGGGATGCTGGCTCTGTAGGTGGTGGCTTTATCAGATAAACCCCAGGAAATGTAAGTATGTAACCCTTTTTTGGGGGGGAATGCTTATTTTATGCATCTTTCCAAAATAGGGTGACATATATAGGAGAGAAGTAATATATTGAAAAAGAGAGAGCAAGGAAGTGTACCTGTTTGTGTTTAAGCAATGTTCTTTTTGGAACCTTTTGATCTGTTTAAGACCCCATTTCTTAAGTCTCTCATAGAATCCTATCATATTACTAACAACTTTTTTCCCTTTGTGGCCATATCTTCATTCAGCCACATGGTTGCTAACTCCCTGAAAACAGGATCTTGACTGAAATTGCCACTTTGCACACATTTTCAAAACGTGAATGAATGGAAACTTTAGATAATATCCCTATTTTGAAAGAACTGGGTCAGCGCTCCCTTCCATTAGTATAGAAGTAACTCCTTCCTGTTATCTAATGTGCCAAATTCACCTGATGTTCCTGCTCACCCTAGGAATTAATGTACTCATCAGGAGAGCCTGGTGGCATCAATTACTCTCACAGTCTTTGAAAACAGAGTGGGAGGCAAAATCACAGAAAGGAATGTACAATGTGGACCAAGTCATTGGGACTTTCTGAGACAAGAGAAATGGAAATAAGCAAAATTGCTGCTGAATATGCTCATTAAGAGCCTTCTTTTGGAAGGGTTCTGTCTCTTCCATACAGTCTCCTTCTTGAGGAACTCTGTGGTGCAAGAACGGGTTACTCTAACCCTTCTGATGAGTCATGTCAGAAATGACCAGGCTCTCTTAAATAACACCTCCCTCTGTGGGCCATAATCTCACCCTTTGATTAATTTAAGGATCATCTCAACTGTTTTTGAATAAATGTCACAATTTATTCCTCCCAGTAGCATTTAATTCTTCAACATTATGATAGGGAATTTTAAAAACAATTGCCTGTAATTTAGCTTGAGGTGACAGCCTTTATAGCATTTGAAGATTAAGTAGGAGAAATATGTGAAATTACCTGTGGTTTTAAGGTGACAGGATGGGGACAAATTTGTGAAAAAGACATATGGAACGTGCTTACTTTGTTTATAGAGCTACGTTTAATGCACTAATTGAGATTTTAACACTCAAAAATTTGCTCATCAAGCTATCAAAATTGGTTTGCCAGATTAAATATAAACTTCAAGAAGTTCATAGATAATAGAATTAAGAGAGGAATGATGCAGAATTTTTGAAATTCATGCAATTTTTTGGGTAAGATTTTCTTAGTATTGAAATTTTTTTGGACTAAATGATATATTTTATTTCCTTTCCACAACATTTTGTAGTGCTTCTGAGTATCTTTTTTTTTATAATTCATTAATTTTTTAAAATTAAAAATTGCTTACTGGTGTTTCTGCAACTTGTTTGAAATTTAGTCATTTTTCCCCCCTTTTCTAAAATTTGTACCCTTATTGGAATTGAGAATTTTTGTATTTCTTATTTTCAGAAAAATTTTCATAAACCTTTGTCATGTTGGATTAAAAAAATTGTGAGTTGTAGCTGTCTCAGGCCTAAGAATATGGCTTCCCTGATGTTTCAAATATTAGAATTAATATTTTTCCCAAAGTAGAAGTTAGAGAGCCAAGGAACTTTCTCCAATTATTGGAGGGTGTGAAGCCTTGCTGGATTTCAGACACGGACCAACATGATTGCTGCATATGTTGCATGTTCTGAATGCTATGGGAACCTGAAGTCCATGTGATAAAGGGCTGGAATGTAGATCATGGGAGGCCCTGAAGCCACGTGCAGCAGGGGTGTGCATGGTGGGCCTGTGGATCCTATCACAGCTGAAACAGACTTGAGATCATCCGATTTGCACGATAGTCACAGCTTGGATTTAAGGACTCAAAATGAATCGTTGGAAACAAATATTACATTTTCCTTGGTGAGGTCTTCTACTGAACTTCTGTAATTAGGAAGAGAAGTACTATTGCTAGAGTCCTGTTTTCGTATTTGAAGATTTTACTGCACTTCTTGTGACATGCATAGAATATCAATGATCTGATTGTGTTAGGCAGTTTGATATCCAGCTCTAATGGTTTTGATATGTTAGTTTGGAAGGAAGAGGGTTTGGATAGAAATATGTAAGCATCTAATATTAAACATTGTGCTTCCTAAAGTTCTAGAACCCAAGATTTTCTAATTTTTAACAAGGCTTTCTTTTCTGGGGGATACTGTGATGGAGAATACAAGGCATTCAATAACAGAATGATGGACTTGTACGGTTGCTGAGGGACTGATCTGTTGTTACAATATAGGGGAAAACAGGCTGGGGGAAGAGGGTGTAGGAGGATGGATGGCAGGGAAAATTCCCGAGCCTAAGGGATGTGGAGTATAAAGAGTTTGTCAAAGGCACTCTTGGTGCCTGGCATGACAGGTAAAACTGCAGTCTGAAAAGCTACTGGTGTCCCTCTAGGGCTCCAGTGCAGATGCTCCCCTTTCTGCTGTCAAGGGCCCAGGAAAGCAGTGGTAGATGGTCCAATTGTCTGGGCCCCTGTCACCCATGGGGGAGACCCAGAAGAACCTGTTCTGCTACTTCCTGAGTCTTTAAGAATATATTTTAAATCTATCACATCCCTGCAAATATATAGGGCTACACTGCAGTTCGAGCAGGGCAAGCCATCATGTTGATTTGTTCCAGAGTACACTGGTTGGAGCCCTGGGAGAAACCTATCAGTTCAGGAAGGCCAGGACAGCCTTCAGTGCAGGTCACCCTTACTCCCTGCCCAGGTCTCTGTGATAGCCTCCTAGCAGCTCTAGTGGTTTCTTCATGTCAAAGAATGATTTAAAAAAATGGAAATGTAATTCTGGGGCAGCCCTACTTTGAGCCCTTCAGCATCCCCCAATTTAGAGTAATACATAGTTCTATTAAGTTTAGGCTTTTGGGGCCAGAACACAGGATCCATGAGAGAAGTGACTTAGATTGGTTACTAATGCACTGCTAGCATTAGCATGACATTAGGCACAGAACACTGTCCTTTTGTGCCTGTTGAATTGATACATGCAGATTCCCTTTAGTTGAATATAGTCAGGTTGGTGGTCTCAGCATCCTCTTTCCAACATTTCCTTTTTCTTGAGGAAGCAGGCTAGACAGATACGTACTGGTAGGCTTGCTGGGGTGTGTTTTCTAGGTCAGTCCCTACTGGGGAATGAGAGAAGCAGGATTGCATAGGCAGAGCCATTGGGATGTGATGTAGTCACATCAAAGACTTAGCTGATCCTTTTGGGAACTCTGGAACTGGAATAGGTCTTCAGAGGCATTATGGATTGAAACCACAAAAGTGAGATTTTATAATCTTGAGTTCCCCAGGCACTGGATGTGAGGAGTTCCAGCTGGATAGGTTTCCTGAGCTCAGCGAGGTGCTGAGAAGGGTGAACTCATTTATGAGCTATCATGCATAACTACCATATTTCTTTTAAAGATTTATGTTTTTAGAGGCATAAAGAAGGAGAGGAAGACTGGGAGGTGAGGGAGAGAGGGAGAGAGGGAGGGAGGGAGGGAGGGAGAGAAATAGGTCTCCTAGTTGTTCACTCTCAGAACTGCTGTAATGGCTCAGGCCAGGCCACAGCCAGGAACCTGGAACTTCATCATGGTGTCCCACACGGGTGACACGGACACGAGCACTTGAGACATCTTGCACTGCTTTCTGTAGCTCATTAGCAGGAGGGTGGATTGGAAGCAGGACAGCTAGGACTTGAACCAGCACTTTAATAAGGATACATAGCAACTTATCATTTCTCTTGATGGTCAGAACAATAAACACAGTAGTTGTAAAAGTGGTGAGATTTGGGGTCTTTTCCACAGCAACCTCTACCTCACCAAGAATGATGTCCCTGCCCATTACCAAATGTTTTCAGTCAGGGAGCTGATCAATAATACCTTCATTCGCTTGTCCTAATCAAATTAATGCTAATCTTTAAGAAAAAACCCTGTGAAGAAATGGGCAAAGGAAATGAACAAACATTTTTCAAAAGGATGAATTCAAATGGATAATAGACATATGAAAAAAATGCTCAGGTTCTCTAGCTGTCAGGGAAATGCAAATGAAAGCCAAATTGTGGCTCTACCTAACTCCAGTGAGACTGACCTACATTCAGAACTCTACTGACAACACCCACTGGCATGGATGTAGGAAGTAAGGTACCTTCCTTCACTGTTGGTGGAAGTGTAGATTAGTACAACCATTATGGAAGGCAGCATGGAGCATGCTAAGAGAACTGAAAATAGATCTGCCATGTGACCCAGCTATCCCACTGCTGGGAATATATCCAAAGGAAATGAAATATGCATATGAAAAGGGGATCTGTAATCCTGTATTTATAGAAGCACAATCTACAATAGAAAAGACATGGAGGGCCCGGTGGCGTGGCCTAGTGGCTAAAGTCCTTGCCTTGAACACCCCGGGATCCCATATGGGTGCCGGTTCTAATACCGGCAGCTCCATTTCCCATCCAGCTCCCTGCTTGTGACCTGGGAAAGCAGTAGAGGACAGCCCAAAGCCTTGGGACTCTGCACCCGTGTGGGATACCCGGAAGAGGTTCCTGGTTCCTGGTTTTGGATTGGCACAGCACCAGCTGTTGCGGCTCACTTGGGGAGTGAATCATTGGATGGAAGATCTTCCTCTCTGTCTCTCCTCCTCTCTGTATATCTGACTTTGTAATGAAATAAATAAATCTTAAAAAAAAAGGCATGGAAACAATTCAGATGCCCGTCCAAAGAGGAGCAGATGAAGATACTGTGCTATCTCTACTCTGTGGAATACTACTCAGCCATGAAAAAGAATGAAATTTTACCATTTGCGACCAAATGGTCCCAACTAGAGACCGTTATGCTCAGTGACATAAATCAATCCCCAAAAGACAAATATCATATGTTCTCTGATTGAAGGCAACCTTTATGCAAATTACAAGATCAATAGCCCTTTCAATACTGTTTGTGCTATATATCATGGGTTTTGGTATTTTTGTTTTTGTTATTATTCAAAAAAGTCTTTAAAAATTTCCTCACTGACTCGTAAGTCATAGAGGAGCATCGTTTTCTTCAAGAATGTCTTTGATTTTTCTTTTCCATTTCCTCACTGACACATAGGTTATTCAGTAACATGTTATTTAACTTCATATTTTGTTAATTTTCTAGTTATTTTTCCTGTTGATTTTGTTCTATGGCTTTTCATCTAAGGCAATGTATAATAACTGCAATAGAAACTGTCATATCCAGATGTGGAGACACAATGCAGTATGTATCTCTATTTCCAAATCAAAGATGGACCTCCCAATGAAACTGTTAAATAGATTTTGACAATAGTGTGCTGGGCTGTCTGCCATTGTCCAAACCTGCAATGTCAGGATACACTTAGATAGCAGAATGATGGACTTATGACAGCTTATGAAGTACTATACTATTTTAATAAGATAGTGGAAATCGGTGAAGGGAGGAGAGAATTTAGGGAAGGAATTGTATCATAAAATAAAAAATAAAATAAGAAACTCAGTCTGCATTCTATATGGAGCATAAAGCACGTCCCTAACAATTCTTTTTTTTAAAGATTTATTTTTATTATTTTTTCTATTGGAAAGGCGGATATACAGAGAGGAAGATCTTCCGTCCCATGATTCACTCCCCAAGTGAGCGCAACGGGCCGATACTATGCCGGTCCGAAGCCAGGAGCCTCTTCCGGGTCTCCCACGCGGGTGCAGGGTCCCAAAGCTTTGGGCCGTCCTGGACTGCTTTCCCAGGCCACAGGCAGGGAGCTGGAAGGGAAGCGGGGCTGCCGGGATAGAACCGGCGCCCATATGGGATCCCGGGCAGTGTAAAGCGAGGACCCTAACCACTGCGCCACCGCGCGGGGCCCCAGTGCCTAACAATTCTAATAGGCATTTATCCTTGCAATTTCTTCTCAGCCAATGGAATGCAAGAAGAAAGGTGTGGACGGAGAAGCTCAGCAGTCTTATGCTTTGTAAGCAGACTGTGTGCTGTACCAAAAGTGTATCCAGCTTAATCAACAAGTTCACTAATTAATTTCTTTGGTGCTTCTTCAATGTGCCTCATACTATTACATCTTGCCATATTAGTCCCATCATGAATGTAGAAATGAGAACATTTCTGGAGTGTAGTTTTTATAAGATAATTTCAAAACCGTGTAGAGTTGCAGCTGACAGATGAGTGCTTTTGCTGGTATGATTATCTCACAAAGGGGCCTTATTACTATTAGGAATTTCGGCTGTATGTATAATTTATTTTAGCCAGTGGCCTTGATCACTCGGTGGAAACTGCCAGTTAGAGTTAGAAAGTTCCAACTGTGAGATTCAGTCAAATTCACCTGCTCTGGGAGAATATGGGGCTGACAATCAGAAAATCCTTTGTTCTAAGCAGCTTGATAATCCCATTTTTTGAAAGGAACTATTGAATAGAGCAGATACAAATTAATGATTTAATAGATAATTACAGCTATAAGTTTACTTTTTGCAATGCATGACAGCTATTAGAGGCCATTGACAATGGAAAAATAAAGCAGGATTAAATATGAATATGTGTTTTGTAGAACATCATGTATTTTTTGTGTGTCAAAAGGAGTTCATTTTAGTAGCATTTGCAAATGGGACTTAATTTATATAAACAATATACTTGTGAATGAGTTTCATAATGGTACCTGAGTTGAGAGAATGATGTGACATTTTATAGACCGATTTAAAAAAAAATACATGTATTTAAAAGGTGGAAATACAGAGAGATGGAGAGAGAGACAAAGAGACAGACAGACAGGGAGACATACAAGTTTTTCATCTGCTGGTTTACTTTCCAAACAGTCAAAATAACTAGTGCAAGGCCAGGCAAAGTCAAGAATGGAAATCTGTGTGAAGGTCTCTCATGTGGATAGCAGAGACCCAAGTACCTGGATAGCAGAGCCATCTTCCTCGGCTCTCACCAGGCACGTTAGCAGGAAGCCAGATTGAAGGCTCAGAAGATAGGACTCAAACTGACAGATTAGTATGGGGTTTCAGGCATTGCTCTATCATAACACCAGTCCTTTAAAAGTACATATTCCATTTACATTAATCACAGTGTTTGATGCGCTGACTCAGCAATAGATTTTCTGATGAGTAGATGGCTTTCCTCTGAGTTTGGGTTGTGAATAAACAAATGCAATCTGAAAAATTTCTAAGTTTGCCTAATTCCAAAGATGTCTTACAGTTAAAAGCAGTCTTTTAAAATTATAATAGGAGAATGCAGAGCTTTAAATATATCCATTGGGTGGTAATATTTTTCAAATTTATTATAGTCCCACAAATACTCTCATTCCCCTGAAGTATTTGCCAAATTGGTATTTACCGCTAATAGACCAGATGGTCACAGTGTGAACTGATGCTGTGCATGTACGCAGGCTAAAAAGACTGGATCTAGCCTTGCTCACAAATGTGTACTAAGTTGGTCAGGTACATGAGAATGGATGCTACGTCCTTGAACACTTATTTTGTGAGGACACTATGTAATCTTGTAACTTTGTGTTCACTCTCACAGCCTTATCTAGGCTACTGCATACTTAATTGTTGTACTGACCAAACTAGAGAGGTAGTACAAATACTATGTTAGAAGAAGAACGAAACTTTCCAAAGTCTAGCAACAGAACTTAGGAAGGGGACTTTATCTGGAGGAACAATCCCCTCCAAAATCATTATCAGTATTTTTAAATCACTACACATACATGTTATTTTAAAACTAGTGTGTTTGCCATGCAAAAATAATTTAAGACATATTCTCTGGCTCTCTTCACTTAATCAGACCTAATGTATATTGCAGGGAGAAAAGAGGTGAACATGTGTGTCCTGGAAGAGCTATTACCTGGGTTGACAAAGGGAACTAAAGAATGAACTAGGAATGATCTTCATGTACAATAGGGCAAGATGGTCTCAAGACACAATTTCACATGTAAATCCTTCAATGTTTTAAGGATAAAATTTATAAAGTAGGATTTATGATCTTTCTAAGTTGGTTAACTCTGTGTTAAAAAATGCTATCAGAATTTCATTACTTGCTCAAGCAAGGAAACTGGGCATTGTCACTGAGCATCAACTTCTATGGGTTCTGATTTTAAAAAATACCAAAAAATACCAAACGGGTTAAGCTGTCATCATTCCTATCACTGTCATACTATCATGGTCAAAGTCATTTTTATATCTTTGAATATTTTTTGTTCCCTTTTCTTGACACACTCTAACCTCTGCCACAGTGTCTTTTTTTTCATCTTTTGGACTTCATCTTAAGGGTCAGTTATTTAGAGAATATGTATGTACTCTGAATGTAGACCACATGCTTGGTGACTTTATCACTTGAAGTATCTATGAGTTTGCAGTAATATATTAATAGTGTGACACTTGTGAACTTGGGCGTCTCATATATCACATGTGTACACAGTGCACAGACTACACGCACACACAGTATCTCATATATATTGTACCCTTTAACTTACATGTATAATATTTGGTAGTAGGAGAAAATAGTTTTCAAAAACCAAACAACGAACATGTTTCTCGACAACTCTACTGTGAAAGATACTGCCAGCTACTGATCAGCACCCATTGTCTGCTTTCTGCATACAGTACTTTCACTGCCCTCCTTGTAATTTGATGTGGTCTTGGTACTGCCTTCTAGCCAACAGAATGTGAGCAGAGTGTTGTGAGCCACTTCTATGTTTCTATGTGCAAGCCTCCAAACTTCCTTGCATGGTTCTTTTTTCTTGTTTTCTATGTCTGTGACAATGGCTTCAGATTGATGACTGAGGTTCATCTGGATAAGATGTCTGATGTTTCAATAAAGCAGAGGCCTATGTGACAGTCTGGGACCACTTTGCCTTAATAGGTGAGCAAGAAATAGAATTTTCCTTTGAAGACTTATTACATGGTCAGGTCTACTTATGACTGTAGCCTCGTGTGACATAATTAATACAAATATGTGAGTGAATTCAAAATACTGTTTTCTGAAATGTGATTAGTGATTGATTTTAATATGTGCTTTGCAAAAGACTGAACAAAGCTTATTCATATATATCATTAATTCAGCTTATAAAACCCTTATTTTGTACTTTTCATATGTCAGCCAAATTGCAAAGTATTAGGAACAATGGATGACTAAAACTTAGCATTACTCATAAGAAAATCATCTGATGCTGTGATAACAAACAAAAATTCAAAATAAAAATCCAAAATGCCCTTATAGAGACATGTGTTAGGAAACAATATTGTAGAAAAAGCAGAGGAATTGTTGGGTACAATTATATACCTGAACTTTGAGTAGAGTATAGAGGAAAGGGAATTCCAAAATGCTTTTATGAAATGAGTCCTCATGCTGTAGTGTGATGGAGTGCTGAAATTCTACCATTTATTCTCTTTGGCCAAAGCTTTAGCTCTCCAGGAGACCTTTAAAATATGAAACACTGGTTTGCCCCCTAATGGGTGATACAGCATTTATCACAGTATCACATTTTAGGGGGCAATTTCTTGGATTATGGAAGATTCAAGTGAGTGATTGGAAATGGACAAAAATAGGGAAGATGAAGGGTATACCCTCACAGCTTGGGGTCTGCTTTAGTTAGTAGGGGGCTAACTGTGCATTCAGATAAATGATCAATAAGGGCATGTGCAGGAGAAGATAAATGATGGAGCAGAATTTGTGGAAGGTGTCCACTGCTAGCAAGTTGATCCCTCACTTCAGCACTCTCCCTTTGTCAGTCACATGCCCTTGGTTTTCTGGTTCAAATCCAATGTCAAATGTTTCATTTTTCGTTTTTTCCTTTGGTCTTGAGTCCGTGGTGTGAAGTAACTTCTTCCAGACAGTGATTTACATCGTTTGTACCAGTGTTATCCTCTTGTTTAATGTAAATATGGATCCCAAGTAATTTTTGAAATGTGAGCGATATGTCTAAGTAAATAACGAGGTTGATTTGGTGCATGCAGTTGTATCCGATGTAGAGACATATGCCGCAAAGTGGACCCTTGATACTGAGCATTCATGAGAAATAGTGGCAGATAATTCTTGGAAGGCATTGTTTGTAGCTTTTGACACTGACAAATGTCATCTCTAGTGGCAGAGGCCTGGGTGTGAATGATTTATGCAGAGGCTTCCTGACAGAGCCGGATGGCATTTTACTAATCGTACCTGACGATGGCAGAAACTTCGTATCCTGAAGTTCTGGCACCCCATAGCTATATTTAATGATATATTCTAAATCAATTTGAGTGGGTATTCTGGGGGAAGTGGAGTCTTGGCAGAGAACACTCAGAACTCAGGGTGATTCTTCTGCCTCCAAGGTGGTGTAACCACAGAGGACACCCTGGAGGGACTGGCCATGCCCTCATGATTCTGAGATGGCACCGTGCCTGGAGGGTGTGTCTGCTGCTTGCCAGGGACGATGAATCCTAGGGAAGAGCATGAATACTCAGAAGACCTGAATTCTGCCAGTGGCCGTCTCAAGGAGAGCATCTGAGAAATGGCGACAATGTGGCCCAAAAGAAAAGCAACCCAAAAACTGAGGTACAGATTAAAGCAAGCCGCACGGGAGCTGGCGAGGAGAGGAAGACTATACGGGAGTAGCCTTAGGGATGCTAGGGAAGCCAGGCCTGGCTCTTCCATGTCTGGTTTGAACTGACTCCGAGGTCCACTCAAAGCAAATGAGAGCATTGAAATAAAGATAGAGGGAAAAATAAAACAGCACAATACTTGAGGTTGGAGATGTGAGGCGGTGGGAGAGAACAGAGGCAGACATAAGGCAAAGAAAAGACACTTAAGAAAGGACAAAAGCTACTTGGATCTTTACTTTCTTCCTTATCTTCCTCCAGAAAGAGGATGGAAGGAAGGGAACAGATAAGGACAGCTGAGCAATGTGGCTATCAGGAGGGGGAGAAGAGGAGGGACTGGCGAGTTCCCTGTGTGGATCTGTTTCAGGAGGGATAAGAGCTGTTGCCTGTCAAGGGACTCCGTGGGGGGAGTGTAATTACTACTTCACCTGCGAAGATCCCAGGAGATATATTTGTAGCTATTCAAATCCATAGAAATAAAGAGTTTGATGTGAATCTGAGATGACAGAGGAAACAGATAGGCTTTGCACATCGTACTGAGAATAGCACGCCGTGCTGCACTGCTCTCCTCAGCAAGTCAGACAGCGGCTGCGTGCGTCCTTCAGACAGAGCTGTGGGCGCCACTCCCTGGCATCCTGAAACCCTCCAGGAAGAACAGTGGAGAGCTCAAGTAGAAAGCTGTGCCACTGAATAGCTGCTTTTACATAAAGGTCATGGACAATGAATGATGCCTTTTTTCCCCCTCTCTTCTTCCCTTCCTTTTCTCTCTCTCTTTCCTTTCTATTTGAAAAGCAGAGAAAAAAGGCGACAGAGCACACTGACTACTGGTTCTCTTTCAAAATGGACACAATGGCTGGGACTGGGTCAGGCCAAAGACAGGAGCCTCCACAAAGGTCTCCATGGGGTGGTTGGAGTCAATCTTCCATTGCCTTCCGGCTACATGAAAGGGAGCGGAAGTTTAAGTGGAGCAGCTGGGACTCGAACCCGTGCTCCTAGATGGGATGCTGAAGTAGCAAGCAGTGGCATAACCTCCTGCTCATCAAAGTTGGTCCCCTCATGTTGTCTTTTAATTCTAGATTCCATGAACTTTTTGAAGTTGCTTCACGGTCCAGAACAGAAGCGATTCTGGCATTTGCTTGAAAAGCCTGTGATGTCCTGTCTGTGCTTGCCTGAATCGCATGAGTAGGGACTGCAGGAGGGATAGTTCAGAGAAGGGCAAGGCGAGGGGAGGATAGGATGGGGGAGTAAGGAGTTAGCAAAAAAGCAAGATGTATTCTGGTTAGATGACCCCTTCAAGAAGGCTGCCAGAGGGAAGCTTGCTGGGGATGGTGTGTGAAGGAGAATACTATCAGTGTCACACATGTGTTGCTTTTAAATGCATCTGCAGGTGCTGCAGGCCAGTCAATTAAGATCAAAGTCCTAGAGAAGGTGGTTTTTATAGAGGAAAGGAAGAACGCCACCCAAGGTGTGTGCAGAGTGCAGAATAACAGAGAAGACGGTGGCAATAAAGAGGAACCCACAGAAAACCACAGAACAGGAAGGAGTAAAAAAAAACCCACCAAAATAACCAGCAATCTGGGAGAAATCCAAGTTTCAGAAAAAAAAATGTTAAAGGAGAATCTGAGAAAGTAGAGGGATTAAATCAGGGACAGAGAGGGGATATTTTAAAGGAACCAGTCTTAAATCTCACAGATCTAGGGAAAACAATTTGTTGTGAGGCTGTGGCATTTTTAAGACAAACATGATCAAAACTCAGATGCAGATTGCAATTTCATGAAGCCAAGAGAGAGGCTGATGAGCCTGCAAGGGATTGGCATGGTGTCTGCTGTTACTCGGTAGGGCAAGAATGCCATCCAGAGGTGAGGATGGCACTGTTGGAAAGGGAAGATGGGGGTGAGAAGTGTGAAGGCGAGTACACAAGACATAAATTAGAATAGCTTTGTGACTACTTCTGGCTCTCTTGACCTTTATGTGCAGGAAGAGTTAAGCTGGGAGACATAGAAGGGTCCAGGTGAAACACTATGTGTTCTTTTAATGCCAAGGGGTGATTGCCCTTGGAAAGTTTTTTTGAAAACACAAAGATGGCCTAGGATGATGATGCCAGAGAGAGGACAAAGGCAATAGATACAAAAAGAGATCACAAAAATATTTCACAAAGAAATACGCTAAGGTAACAGAAGTGTCATGACATGAAAGCACTCCCACACCACCCAGCAGACCTGGCCTTGCCTGTGCTGGAGAGTGCTGCCGGGCCCTCAAACCTTACAAAAGCATTCTGCTTTCTCTTCTGATGGGATTCCCTCCGCTCTGTTTTTCTCTTGACTTTGGTGATGTCTCGCTGTCCCCACTTTACTGAGTCTTTCCTTGGCTGTGCTCGGTGGAGTGTGGCCTTTTTATCCTTGGTATTTCTATAACACCTTCCAAAACTGAGTATAGCACTTGTAATGTTACACCATCGCCAATCCCTTACCTGCCTTTTCATCCAACAAGTGCTGCAATGCAATCATCTTTGCCATATTCAGTGTCTGCCATAACACTGAAAGTCAATATGGAGTTAACAGGTCAAGGGAGCGTGCGTCTTACCATGAGAAAGACAGAGGAAATGACAATTCTTAGTTATCCTTGTTGTCAACTGGTCAAGACTACAAGGAAACAAATCCAAAGCTTTTCTGTGCAGTAGTCACAGTAACATAGTGTCTAGCTGAAACTGAATACCTTTTGTAGAGTTAAGATCTAATTTAGGTTTCTTAGGAAAAAATAGCAAAGTAGAATTTTGGCGATGAAGGTTTCTGGGAGAGTAGAAATGTAAAGGACATTGTATCAAACCACCAGGGAAACAACCAGGATTAAAGATGGGAAAAGAATAGGATCAGATTGGGGTGAAGGAAAAGAGATTTCCGAGTCCTTTCAATTCACTTCTCAGGTAGGCGAGTCTGTGGAGCAGTCATCAGGGGCGTGCAGATAGGAATTTCAAGTTAGGATATTTATCTTGGCTGTATGTATGACTGATGATGGAGTAATATGAAGAAATTTGCTTAACTTTAGATACCTCCTTCATAAAATGGGCTAAAGAGAGCTTAGGTCAGGGCACTATGTGAATACCTTACACATTAATTGTGTACTTCCTTCACACAGTCCCCTCTGCATACCATTTTCCAGTTTGACTTTTACCTTTTCAGTGATGATCTTCTCTGCTCATTCATTCCCGTGTAAAGGTTATGTAACTAATTAGTGTATTGTCCATGTAGCTATTAAATGCATCGCATACTGTGGCTGAGTTACTGAGAAAGTCACGATCATCTCTAAGTCTATTTGGAATTCAATTTGCCAAGATTTCACAAATTGTTCATTTTGCAGAAACAATTTCGTTTCCATCTGGTTTGCCTAAGGGAAAGTTCACTGGTGTTCATTGTTAAGGAAATCAGAACATCATTAGGGAATTCAATAGTCCCGTGCACGAAAATGTGATGTCACTAAGTCACATGATGCAGAAATCGAGTTTATCTGCAAATGAGAATGACATGAATTGAATGACAGCTTTCTCCTCAGACAAAAAAAAAACACAAAACACCCAATCCAGGTGTATCTCTTTTTGTCTCTTTGTGCTTGCATTCATGCTGGAGTGGCCCTGCTGAGATGTCAGCGTTTTTGTAGTTATGTAAAGTACATCATAGATTTTATGAGAAATGACTAGTGGTAGATTTTTTAACAGCATATGTTATGCAGTTGTTACTTTTGGCATTTTAAGGTTTGACAAATTTCTCTTATGATGTTCTTGTTGTCAACTTTCAAGCATATTTTGGTGAAGGAAATTATTAGTAGATTTCTGGGAAAGGCAAATGAGAAAACTGACCCCTAACCTTTTGGTCAGTTTCACAAAATAAACATTATCTCATTATGATTTTCTTTTTATCTATGGCTTTTACATCTGATTTTTATCACGTGAGTTTCTACTGAACAAATACCATCACTAAGATTTTAATTTGGATACTTTTTTCCACATGTGAAACTCCATTCAAATGTGTGAGTTGACACTGTATCTTAAGATAGTTGGCTTATTTCTGTGGATATGTACCTCAAAAAATTATGTATTGTCCAACAGTCTACAAAGGGACAAACTACAAAGTTGAAATAATCCTTACTTTGGCTTAAAATGTATGTTAATTCTTATCAAATATGTGGAAATAGGAAGAAAATCAAAATGGATCAACATTGTGTCACCACACATTAAGCCACTGCTTGTGGTGCCTACGGCCGGAGCAGGAGTGCTGGGTTACTCTTGCTGCTGTGGTTGTGACCCAGCTCTACTAATCTGCCTAGGAAAGCTCCTGACCGGCAGAGGCCCATTTGGAGAGTGTACCAGCTGATGGAACACCTATTTTTTTCTCTTTCTCTCTCCTTTCCCTTTCTCTGTCTCTCTACTTTTCAAATAAGTGCATCATCAATAATCAAAAAAAAAAAAAAACCAACCAACCCCACAGAAAATCACATACTTTTTAAAAACATCACTAAATTTTAGATGGCTCTCCTCTCCCCCTCCTTCCACCAAGAGGAAGAAAAGAATGAAGAAGCTAGGAGAGAATATTTTGCATTCAAAGCTGCAAAAGGCATAAACACAATTGTGTTATCTGAAAGAAGCTTAGAGGCAGACAGTCCTTGAACATTTGATAACATTTGACTGAGGAAGATGAATCATGGATGCATTCGATGACTTTTACAAGATGTTAGGAGAAAAGGCAATCTTGTAGGTTTAAGTTTGTGGAGAAGATGACAAAATACATCAGAGTGCATATATTTTAAAATTTGACTTGTAAATTTATCTGGAGTGAATTAAAGAAATGAGCCATGGTGTTGCAAAAGGTGAGAATATTGCCAAGTGAGGTGGGAAAACTTCCTAACAGATGTTCCCATCACCAAGTAAGAACATCTCAGGTTTCACAAAGAGAAAATAAAGTGGGCTAGTTACATAAACAGTGACAATTTTTCATAGGGTCATCATGAGGCATGTTCCTAGGCTAATGGGCAAGGAACAGTTAAATATCCTATATCCAAAATGCTTGGGACCAGAAGTGTTTTCCATATACATAATGAGGTATCTTGGGGATGAGACCTACATGATAGCTATGGCTTTGGTGCAGCAGGCTAACGGCAAGAGCCTGGAGCTGCTCTGAATCTCCCATGTGAGTACCAGGACCCAAACACTTGGACCATTTGCTTTCCAGGGCACACTGCATGGAGCAGGATCAGAAGTTGTGCCTCAGGATTTGGATCAGTACCTGACTGACATGCTGACACCGCAGGTGGCAGCCTAATACCTAATTCCACAGGGTTGCCCACAATTATTACTGTTACTAACAGGTTATCACTTAGTACAAGGAACAATTTCTGTGTGACAGATACGTCAAATAACTTCATATATGCACAGGCCTCAGATACAATTATCATCTCCTTTGCAGAAACAGGTTGGGGTTCAGCCTTTGAAGTTCCTTTCCTGAGGTTATTAGAACATAGAATACAACTCTATCGTGCATCCGAGACCATGCTTTCTTCTATGTAGTTAACATTTTGAAATTTTCACTTTCTATGCTCGATCATTTTTGATAGTATTCAGTGCCGTGCTAGTAGGATACTGTTAGCATAAAGTGCTGAACTGGAAAATAAAAAAGAATCACATAGCAGGATTTCCCTGGTGCATGTGCTCACAGCCAGGCTCTTCATCTCTAATATTCTGCATCATCTGCTAAGCAATTTGTAATTGCTTTCATGTCTTCCTGGATGCATAGGAAACAGCACGCTACAATTCCTCATTGGCCATCTCAAGGTCTTCCTTGGAAATCTGTAGACTGTGGAGGTGAAGGGGTTTCTCAGAGGAACAGAAGCATGTCCAAACACAAGCTCCCAAGCTTCCTTTATGTTCTGAGGTTGCCTGAGTTAAATGGATTGACTAAAAGGAGATGTATTACATGGCCTTGAATCAGATGGGATATCACAATGTATTTCTCCATCCTCGTAGGTATTTATTGAGTTCAGATAAGATAAAATAGATGAAAGGATACATTTTCTGCCAAGGAGGGTATTACTTTTAAGCTATGAATACAGACAGTGGACATAGTGTAAGGACGGCTGTGTGACAGCAGTTCCTATGGGCATGGTGGAGGGGTGTACGGTTAACGTGCAGAGGGACATACCCAGACTTTAAAAATGATTTGTGACTTACTGGCTACATGACCTTGGATGGAGTGTTTCATCTCCCTCAGTTTCTTCTGTGTACAATGGTTATAATAAGTGCATCGAGCTTAACTGATGGCTGTGAGGGTTAAGCGAGATAGGGAAAGAAACCGAACAGTTCCTGGAATGTGCTCAGTGCATATGCATGTGTGTTACTTTGATATTACAAGCAAAAGAGCATCTTCATCTATACACAACTCAGACTGGTTTTTAAGAAACAAAGCCTTACCCATCTTTGTGTACTCTGTTCAGCTAGTGCTTTGTATAATGATGTATAGCAAGCATTTTCATTCTGTTAATGAGGCATAATGTTATGTGGGTGATGAGATGGACATGTCACCCTAAGTCAGCTGTCCTACTGGGCTATTCCTGGACACTTAGAAGAGTGCATGGAGAGCTCTGAGGGGGGCCTGGTAAGATAATTGTATGACCTTAGCCAAGGTTGTCTTTCTTGTGCAATGATGCTCAGAGCTTCTTAACTACTGGAGCAGTAAGGGTGGAAATCTGCTCATCCCTGCATTGAGATAAGAAGGGGTGGATTTCACCCCCCTGCTGGACTCCCAGTGGCTCGGAGCCTGGGTCAGCACAGAAAGCAGCAGGTGCTAGTAGTATATTATACCTGACTGCTATCTGGAAGATGGATCGAAATGGAAATTACCAAGTCCATGAGGAAACTTGAAAATTGATTAGCTTAAGCTGCAAGAATGAAAGCCAGACAAGCTGTTCTTCCGGACAACTTTTTTTTTTTTTTTTTTACACCTTTGGAGTTGTTTTAAACGAAGGGCTTGGCTTTTGGCTTTCCTTATGAACAGTTTTAGAAAAGTACCAGAGCAGTGAACGGAGGGTAGGATCTGACAAAACAGTGCTGGCTGATGGTGCTTGTGCCGCTCTAAAGGAGCGCACTAATAGGATGTGCAGCACCGACACCACACCACGCAGAGCACAAAGAGAAGTGGTGACATGATTTTAGATTGAGATGAACTCTTTTAATCAGTAGGTCCACAATAGTAGTATTTCCCCTGCAGATTGTATCTATTCTGGAATTTATTTATTACTGTTTCTCCATTTCTCAGTCAATTACACCATGATTGGAATCACTTTAAATAGCTGCCTGGCCCTCATCATTTTGACTCTTTTGAAGTTCTCCAAATTTGAGGCCTTAGTCTGACCTTCACAGGCATCCGCTGCCGCAGAGATCAGGCAAGAGCCTCTAACTGATCATTTGTTCCTCAAGTGTAAATGGAGATGATGAACACAGAGGTTCTTGTCTTTGCACAAGGAAGAAGTCAGATGTGAGACAGAGAGCAAGGGTAAGCCAGGTGGAACGTTTGAATGGGGGTAGGGCATCCATCAGAATGAATGGGCACCTGTCCAGATGCAATCTCAGAGTGTGTGCTCATTCAGACTGGGGTAAACCACATTACAAAGCTTAATGGAAGAATACAGGCCAGGCAAGGCATCTCAGAGAAGAGCTGAAAGCTGACAGAAATAAACCTGACAGAACAGGCAGGCATCTTGTGACAGAGCTGAGTGGAGAGTCTGCATTCAGATTGGGGATTGTAAAGGGGATGGAGTCCAGGTTCTCCTGCAATTTCCCTCTTGCTTTGGCTGGACAGAAGATTGCGAGGTATGCCACAGGTACAATTTCTGCCATGGGATATTATCCAGTGTTATCAGATAGCTCTCTTGGGATAGGGCAGAGAAGGTTTTTCTTGGCATTTCCCTTTACTATACCGTTACCGGGGCATGGACAAGACTTGGTAGCATAAAGCATTGAGCTGTTTCCAAGGAATACCTCCTATCCATGAGTGCTTTGTTTCCTTGGGCCCCTCTCATGCATACAGGCTAATCTCCACGTTCTACCTAAAGCAAGGAATAACTGTCCAAACTGCACCACTTTGTCCCTGGTAGTGTTCTGTATGGCCTGGGTTCCAACAAGGAGGATGAAGTATTAATTCCCATCTTTGAGAACGTGGCTTTTCTGGTATCATCTCCCCCACAGCCTATAGCTAAGTCCTGTAGATTTTTGTGTCCTTCTTTCTAAATGTTCCATGTACCCTACTTCCTCTCCTTGGAAGTGTTTAAGTTAAACCTGCTGAATTTCTAATCATATTTTATAACTAATTTCAGTTTCACATTCTGATGATTTCTGAAAATGTCATTCACAGATACCATTATGCATTCCTCATATATGAAAGTATTGACACTACAAATGTGGTTTGCCTTGACTTCATCACCAGTACCCAGCACAGAATGGTATATACAGATATATGCTAAACACAGTGCACCACCAGACTCATGAAATCTCCAGAGAGGAGCCACTGCCCTTGCTGCTGTCTTTGTGTTTGCAATGGCTCTGTGTGGTAGCTGTAGAGCCTGGTCGTTGGCCAGAGAAGGCGCAGTGGAAGGAATGAGGGCAGGATAGTTGCAGTTCCATGTGTCTTGGGGCCTAGGTTTTGAAGTCCAAGTGATCTGAGCTAAAGCACAGATTGTGATGAGAAAGTGATCTGACTTTGGTGGGATTCTTCTTTATTATGCCTTTGTAAGAAGGAGAGTACAGATTGGCTCAGAGTGATAAACAATACGTGCAATCTGCAATACGGTGCTCCTGATGAATGCAGAGGAACTGCTTATATGTCAGTTTGAAAACAGGGTGATCAATCAGTAGTACTTGTGAACAAATGATAATGTGCTTATAGGTCTGTTCAGGAAATATGCAGGCTTACCTCGAAGGGCTATTCTCTATAGTTAACCATGAAGCTTATCATACAAAAAGTGCATAGTCCCCTGATACTATTACTTAGTTCTTCCCTATAGTGACAGCCTTAATGGGAAAAAATGCATGTTCCTTTGAATTGATTTCTGGCTGCTAGAGTCGATATTACAGCCCAAGAGGACGGAGGTAAGATACGCAAGCCATTTTGTTCACCTGGTCCCTGAGTGTTTCTGGGTTCTTTCTTTCTGGTTGTGATTGGTTACCCACAGCATTTTATCTGTGGCATTGGCAGAAACTGTAGTGTGTGTGTATGTGTGTGAAGTCTCTGAAATAAACGCAGCCAGTAGGACTTTAAAACACCACTTTCTGGTCATCAGTTTAAAAGCTGTTATCACTCAGCAGCCTCTTGGAGGCAGAGAGAAAAAAAAAAATCTGTTGGTTGGAAGACACTTGAAATCCGATTAGCAAGAAGATGGTCTTTCAATTCCACATGGGAAGCCAGGATGTCAAACATTTCTAGTTCCTCTAAAGACAAAATGAGATTTTGTTTAAAAGGCAAAATGAACTGCCCACCCTCCCTGCCTCTCCCAGAAGTTGGCTGTAAGCATCCTGTGCCCCTCTCCACCCGCCTGCACACACTTGTGGCGGGCTGCTCTGCTCCAATGACTGCCTCTCATTTCACCTCGCCACTTGGCTCCTTCTCAGCTTCTGCCTGATCAGATTTCAAAATGTCATTCACGTTTATGCAGGCCAGCGCACAAAACAAAATTAATTTAACTCACAATGGCGTGTTAATATTATTACTTTTGACACCATGGAAAACTTATTAACGATAGCTTGTCACAGACTTCTCAGAGTGAATGGCCCAACTGTGACACAGAGAGGAAAAGCAATAGGATCACCAGATAGTGTAAAACAAAAAAAAAGAGAGCTGAAGGTGTTGGATGTTTCCATAATTATGCTAAAATTAGCTTTCTACAAAAGGCGAGGAAATCTCTATTCCTTTTGGCTGGAACACGAATATAGCTTATGTCATATGATTTCAGCATAAATATTTCTTGTATCACTAAATTTGGTCATCTTACAAAATTTTCTCCTTTTACAAATCCAATCAGCCTGTTATTGTGTAGTGTATAATAGCTGAAGACTCTGTAAGAGGACAGAAGGGAAAAGAGCATTTGTTTTCACTGCACAATCACTGATTTTGGGGGCTTTCACAGAGTGCAGCTTATTTAGTCCTTCAGCTAGTCTGTGATATAGTTTCATGTGGTCCAGTGTACACATAAAGTAATGAAGACACAGTTCAAGTAACTTCAAGTTTGCTCAGTTTGTAAATGGCTCATGAATGGCCGTGGCAATTGGAATACAGATTTCTTTGATTATAAAGGCCCTTGTTGTTACTCCAGCCATTTCTACAGCCACACAAATGCAGGCGAAGACAGCACATTACAAGCCATATGCAAAGTGGGCGACTCTTTCTAGGATTTCCAAAAATTACCTTGCATGAAAATTGCTTCGCCTTTCAAATTCATTAATTCAAATGAAAGTAACAAAGGAAAAAGGAGAGAAAGAGATCTTCTATTTGCTGGTTCACCCCGAAATTGTTAGAACAGCTAGGTTAGATCAGGCTAAAGACAGGAACTCCATCCTGGTCTTCCATGAAGGTGGGGAGACCCAGTTACCTAGAGGATTCTCTGCTGCTTTTCCAGCATGTTAGCAGGGAGCTGCTTTGGAGGTAGAAAAGTTAGGAAGTCAACTTGCATGTACTCTGAAGTGGGCATGCTGGCATACAGTTTAATGTGCCAGGTTGCAAAGTAAGTTTTGAATTTATAAAGGCTGGAATTTATAAATACTTATGAATTTGACATTAAAGTTCTATGCATTTTTGTGTAATTTTTATTTTTCATGGTACAGTTGCACGGGTCCAGGGATTTCCTTTTCATCCTCCCCCTCACTGTTTTCCCCTATATTATCACAACAGTATAGTCATCCAGCAAGTCCATCATGCTTCTAATTAAGTGTATCATGACATAGCAGTTTTAATTCTGAAATTAAGTACATAACTCTTGGCAAGTACATAACTTTTCCTTATTTGGTATTCAATGGCTTATTTTTCCCTATCTGCCAAGGATGTCATTTAGGCTTCTTTTCAGTTATAACACAGGTTTTTCTCACCTACAAAGGTGTCCTGTGACATCTTTGGAAACCAGAATATAACAAGTGACCCAACAAATGCTTGGGAAGATTGACTCTGAGCTTCTGGTAGACTAGCCAGGCAGCCCCATCTCCTTAATGTAAGTAAGCATTAGGCCAACGTCTCTTAGAAATCAGTAGGTGGTTTGGTCTCTCTGCAGAGCTCCACCCTGATCTCCTTGGAGAGATACTATGTGGAACTCAGATATCCCAGCACAACACCCCAAGATTGGCAGATCTTACTTCATTACAGCAAACTTTTTAACCCTCAAAAAGTGATAGCTAGGAAAAAGGAAGTCAAATTTGATGACTATTCATAATGGTATTCAGGTGATATTAAAATGCAAATTTTTAGAAACATGTTCAAGAAAGTATTGTGGATCAATATGATGGTGTGATAGCATTGCAAAAATGGCTAAAATTCTTTTACCAATGTATTCTCTGTTGATACAGCTAGGCTGTCTCTCATTACTGAGTTTGCTTCTTTCCTTTTTTTGGGTATGGGAAATTTACCATGCAAACTTTTTTTGCCTGTCATGATTTTATTTGAGACACATAGACTTAAGGAAGAAAGACCTTTGCAGACTTCTCAGTTTCCCAGGGATGTGAGACATCTGAAATCTCACAAAAGCACATGGGGTAGAATGTCTTATGTTTACGTGTAAATCCATTTGACCTTCCTGTTTTTTCATTTCTTAAGAACAAGGAGTTACCTGTTATTCAGGAATATTCTACTAATTTGTGAAGCTGACAAAGTTGCAACAAGGGAGAGAAAAGCTTACCATAGCAGCTGAACCCAAGTTCAAATAAACAGTCAGTCAATGGGTGTGCATCCAAGCTAGCAAGAATTTGGGGATGAGAGAAGCAGATCAAGAGGGGACCATGTGGGCGTATCCTTCTTTTCTTATGCACAGCAGCAGAGCCCTTGAAATTAAGCTATTCTAAAGCCAGAATATACTGGACTGAACTTTGAAAGTGATCATTTGTCACATCCAATGGCTCTGTCCCTGTGTGTGAACGTTCACATATGCATGAAAAAAGAGACCCAAGGTATTACCTAAACTTCCTACAATGATTCTCATTTTAAACAACCTTAGACTGTCTGTTTATGAGGATATACAAATACTTCAGCAAAATTCACTATAGGAGCATATTTAACTTCTTTAATGTATATAATTTTATGTTCTGCTTTCTGTACTTTACATCTAAAGCATATTCCATATAAATATGTCTAATAGCTGTCTGCTGCTCCGTCAAGGCACAGGATAAGTAGCCATTTTGTTCTTGTTGAGTATTGGGCTGTTTTAATGTTCTGTATTTTAAGAGCAAGTTGGCAGTGAGTTCAGCTATGACAGCCAGAGGCTCAGCTTGTTCTTCTATTTACAAGAACTTGTTATAATGTGAAATTTCACATTTCTGGACTGATTATTTTGGTGTTAAGTAAACCTCATTACTACTATTTTTTAAAGCTGGGAAGGAAAGTCTCCATGATGTGACTTTTGTTTTAATTACACCCATCTGAGAGCTTGATGCGTATGGGCAATTGGCCCACCAAAGTTCCCAGAGGTTTGTGTGGGAACTCAGCCTGCCAAGTCAGCTGCTGAAAATCCTATCACTGTGGTTGTAGCTTCAGGAATCAGTTTCCTCTATTTTTCACTGTCAAGAATGGATTACTTTGGAAGAGACTAAAAACCCAAGTGCTGTTATCATTGTTTGTCAAAGTAATTGGAGAAGGTATGTCCTACTGTGACAGGTCTTATGAAAACGCAGGGAGAGATCAGAAGAGGGGAAAAGAAGGAGTGCTCAGAAGGCTTGATTTAGATTGATGCCACTGCTCTCTGTCTCCCAGGGCTTTGCTTTTTAAACACCTTCTTTGATGAATCACTGAGCTGCTGGATCCCACAAGAGATCATCTTGTCTGTTCCCTTACCTTGAAGCAGGACTGAAAATCCATGCCCCAATTCTTACTGTTAAAAGCACTCTAGGGAGGTAGAGTTTTAGATATCTGTTTCAAAATGTAACTCTTCCAGGAGGGTCTTACTGGGCTTCCTGTTGTCTTTCAACAGTTGAATTCATTTCCTTTTATTTGAGCTTCTGGGTCTTGAAAGTTATTCCATGTTGTCTCAAATGGATGCTCATCCTGAATTAATCATTGAGTTACTTTACTCGGGGAAGATTCTGCCTCTTCTATTTCAGGTGGCCACATCAATTTGGCAATGATCAGAGATATCATGGTGTGAGGTTTGAGAGAGGACAGAATTTAGTTCAAATGCAGAACTATGTCCCAGACCTTGAAGAGCATGTGAAAGTATCATGCATATGTAAGGACAGTCTCAGTATTCACAAATACACATGTTAGAATACATATAATGGAAATCTTAAGCTTATCACTTGTTTAACGACCTAAATTTTGGCATACAAACATGACTAATAAAGATGAAAGTACATGGGACAAGAAAGATAACCCAAGCTGGTGCAATCTTATAAGAAGTCAGATTTTAAAATATGAAGCATGAGGCAGAGGTGATAATGCCAGTAGCAGTTTCCAGTTGGGGATATGGATCCTCATTTTTTTACTGTCTCAGAATATGCTTGAATAGCTTAAGTGTTAAGCTAAAATTTTTGGAAGGTTTTTAGCTTACTACTTCCATAACATTTTTTGTTTAGGGATGCCATTACTTGCAATTGGGAAGAAGTACTTCCACCTCTGTTATGAAGTCAAGTGCATCTGACTTCCTCTGGGAAGGAAGCATACTGAAGTGTTTTCTTGGAGAATGTGGGTGAAGCAGCATCCTGAAAATGGCAGGGGCAGTCCATCATCAGGGACCTTGGAGGAAGAATCAGCTGCACTCTGCCTGCTACATACGCAGCCCTGGCTTCCCTCTTTTCATCCTGGCACTCTGACTAATGGCTGGGCAAGCGGCTGTGTATTGCACTTAGAGAAGATCACACAATATCTGAAGCATTATCTTCCTGTAGAAATTACACATGATGGGCCAGTTTCTGCTTTCAGTTACTTAGGTTCCAGGCCAAAAGCATTGAATTTGTTATGTGCTGAACATGAAGACATGAATGAAGGGTTGGAGCTTGTGTGTGAAGGTTTTCTGTGAAAATTTGTTCCTTGGTTCTTGCATAATGCATTCTGGTAAATCCTTACCCCAGACTCTAATCAAAGGCTTCCTGCCACCCATTTCCCCATCCTCTGGCCCCCAGGAGCTCTGGCCTAAAGCATGCTTGTCAAAACTCAGAAATGTCCTAATTTCTTTTGTAAATAGGGTAAGCTCTGCTGTATAGATGGCAACAGTAGGCAGAATGAACAATTTCCTGTCCTCCAGTGCACCACAGGAGGGGGAATGAGAATTCAAACTCTTATATTTGTGAATTATATAGGCATCTCTTGGATGCCTACTGCATCCTTACTGCACTCTCCACTTGCTAAGAGAAAAGGCCACAGCATCTTCACATGTGACATATCTTTTGTAAATGATTTCCTAGGCTCCTTATACTATCCTTCAACATTTACAGAAGTCAGGAAAGTTAGGGACTTGATGAAAAGCAATTTTGAAATAGAGAAAAAAAAGTGATTGATGTGAATTCCAAAGGCCACAAAATTTTTGATTCAAATACCTGCTCAATGTCCACTGGCTGCATATTTCAGACAAATGTGTTGGCCTCTGAGTTTCCTCATTTATAAACCTGGCTTACTCAAACCTGCAGAATAGTTTTCTAGATGTAATTGAGCTAATGTATCTATTTCAGATTTAAGGTGCATTTACTCATTGAGGTCTCCTCCCTAGGGTACTCTTGGGCAATGAGAATCACAAAGTGAGGAAGGAACAGAAGCCGGCAGGTTGTCAGGGCTCCAGAGTATGTGATGATGGTGCTGGTGAGGATCGAGGCCTTCAGAAACCACCTGCTAGGGATGCTGCTGATGCCAGAGCCCAAGGCGAGCACCAGCTATGGGATGCGTTAAAGTCCTGATTGAAAACCATACTAACTATTCCTGCAATAGAGGTCATTTTTTTTTTCTTGTTAAAATTCATTCAGACCTTCCATAACCATGTTTGAAAGTGTAGCTAAGAAATATGTGAAACTTGTCAAAATAAGTCATATAAAGATGATAAGAAAAACTCCAGGGAAGAATGCTACACTCTAGTTTTCAAAATTTTAAATATGTGGAATTGAAGGCAGCATAAAGTGGGAGTCAAATGCATCCATTTGGTAATTATCTGATTTTATGTGCATAAGATTTTCTCTCCTTCCATCCCCTTCCCTGTCTCTGTAGGATTGTTTGTGGAGACCTAGGCAAACGATCAGTGGCATACTTCACAATGCAGCACTTTATTAGTAGCGCCATTGTTTTAGGCAGTTTGGACAAAGTATTGGGCAATTTTGCAGAGCTACTGTTGTCGTATGAGGTACACAGCATTAGATAAATGCTCAGCATATCAACACTATTTTGCTTTGCAATGAAATTTCTCTTATATTCAAATATGGCTAGTTGAATGCAATCTGGAGAGCATTAGAATGGCTCGCTGACTTTTGGTATTGTGGGTGTAACGACAATGTAAAGTGTTCTGCTTCCTGGTCATCCTATCTGCTGTAAAGCAATGCAGTGAAAGAGGTGGAAGTAATTGTCTCTTTTTCTAGGAACTTGTAACCTAGTGGAATAAATGGAATGGAAACAATTGGTTTGGGAAGTAGAGGAACTTGAGCCCTACATGACACCTTTCAGACACAACTATGTAATTAGAAGAGTGACTCAAACTGGCAAACAGCTCAAAGACTCGGGAGGAAAGATCCCTCCGGGTTGCAGTAGGTAGCTGCAGCCCTCTCAGCGTGCTTACAGTGGTGGCTTTAGGTGTAGGAGAACAGGAATATGGAAAACAAACACCGTGTAAGGTGTGAGTTTGCAAACATCCCTCCTTAGCAGGGCTGCCTGATTTCTTCTGGAAGGCCTTTAGAATCAGGCCCTCTACTGTTGGCACGTGGTCACCAGCAATGATAGCCTCTCTGAGTTTCAACTTCTCTATCTTGAACAGAGGGCGAGTAATTGGGTTTCCTCTGCAGTGCTGAGGGGAAGAGATGACTTGACAAACTTGGCATAGTGCCTGTCTTAGATCTCATCCAGACATTCAATCAATGTGAGCTTCAATGTGGTTAAAAGGTAGATTAGTGCTATACTTGATTTTCTAGGTAATGTGATTTTGAAAGCACCAGAAAGAAGCAAACAGCCCCCTCCTTTAAAATTACGTCTGTAATAAAAACTAAGGAATCCTGCTGTGACAGTTAAGGTTTTACAGCCTTTATTTCATTTTCAAACATGGTCCTGATAAAAATGTCATGCAGTAGGATACTGCTTGGAAGTTACTGGCCTGAGAAGTATGTACCTCCCTTCCAATTGGAAAGTAAACATGGATGTTGATTTTATATCAGGCAGACATCCCACAGACAACTGTCTACTACCCAAAAAAACATGGGCACTTTACCTATTTGAATATTCTAGTCTGATTATTATTATTTTTTTTTGAACGTTGGAGTGTGGTCCACATCAAGGATGCAAAGAAGCGCCTGTGAGAATTGTCCTGTGCTATGGTGCAATCCCAAGGAAATGGACTGGATTTGCAGGACTCTGAGTTGTAGTGTTCAGGGCACTGCTGGGTGTTTTAAGCCAGGAGTCTGGCAGTTCTTGAAGTCCATGAGTGAGTGTACCTATCCATCCCCAAACAGAAGCTTGCTGTGGCCCTTCCTTAGAGGGAAATAATCATAAATGATGAGATATTTGATGGTTTACAGTGGAGTGCAAAACAAAGAGTTGGGGATAAGATTGGCAAGGAAATAACATTTGCAGAAGTTGTGTTTTAAGTAGTAAGGTCTGCCAGCTCTTCACAAATGCTGTCAGGTCTTCATGTCTTCCCTATAAGCATCTGGGATCTGAGAAAGGAGGATGGGAGTAGTGACAGAGATACTCTGTCTCTGACCTTACTGCAGTGTTTCAAATGTTTCAAGAAACAATGGATTGTTTTATCAAAAACAAAGTAAGAGAATGACCACTAGTGGATCTAACCTCTTTTGTCAATGAGTTCAGTTGGTATCAAACAGACCTGTGTTTGAAAAATAGTTTTCAGATTTAAATTTCAAATGCATTTGTGTACAATAGGTTTGGCATTTGTCTTTTAAAACTATTTATTACTTAACTTTTAAAAACACTGTTTCCCATTAACTTCATATGTAAACATTATTCTTGAAAGGGGAGCATTCTATTGTAAAAGTGAGACTCATGACCTAGAATATAAAATGAGGAAAGAAAGGTATATTAACATAATCATTACTATACTTAAAAATTACAATGTATACATTTATTGTGCTTTTTTATTTCAACAGCATTTTATATATGAGGAAATGATACTCCAGAAAAGATGAGATTTGGATATAAAGCTCCATACTCAATTGTTCCAGTCTGCTCTTTCTCCAAATACCCAACTACCATCAAAGGGCTCGTGTTTGTGGAGACAACAAAACAGGTGGGAAAGGCATATTCTTACATCACTTGATTATGTGGCTATGTACTTGCTCATGAGGAATAAGGAAGTAAATGAGGAAGTGCCATTGAATGGCATAAGATAAACACTGCTGAGGCCAAGTGTCAGGATGAGGCTGAGAATCATTAAGGAGGCTCGTGAGAAGAAAAAGCAAACGAGATGTGATCCCACACAAGTACGCCAGCATGTAACTGGGTCCTGGTCATTGTAGTGTTAAAGGAACATGATACACTAGCCTACCTATAGCAACCATGTAGATGATAACCATAAATTGAAAATAACGCCAAAGCTCATCAATAGGAATATGGGCAAACAAACTGTGAGATATGCAAATAGAAGAACTGTACTCAGTGATGTGGGGTGAACTAGTATATACAGCTTCATCGAGGATCTCAAAAACATTAAGTAAAATAAATCAAGATACAAAATTGTATGATTATTCCCTTACAAGGCTGCTTTAAAAATTCACAGGGAATGGAGAGGAAAGATGCTCATTGTGGTGCAAAAGAATTTTAAATCAATAGTGTTTCCATAACATGCATTTCTACAAGTTTTTAGAACACTGCTCATATATGTAGTTGAAGAATAAGAAAATTAATCTATCTGGGAAAAGCCAGAAAAAAGTTACCTCTAGAGACTTGGGGTAGAGATTGCTTACAAGAGGCATGACCGACTTCTCTGGAGTAAGAAACGCTCTGCAACTTCACAGGAGAGGGAGGTATTTTGATGTACACAATTGTAAAGACTCACTGACTCTTATATCTATTTTTAATTGCATGTCAATGTTATCTCAAAGTTATAGAGAAGAACAATTACATGGCCCGAGAATCTCAGAGAACACATTATGTGAACCTAAGCTGAGGTGTAAAAGAGAATTAGTTCTTATACTAAGCTAAGTGCTTTTATGTGGTCAGAATTCACCCTGAAGTTATTTTATATGCAGGAAAATAGCCTCAAAGAAAAATGGATTTGGAATTAGAATAATTGGTCTTTGAGTGTTAGGTTCTCATTGACTAGTTATTACCTGGGTTTCTTATTCCCAAAAGGTTAGTTAGAGGTTTGATAGTAGTGACATGGCTTTGGATACAGTGCCCCAGTTTAAACACAGGTTGATGCATTTTCACAGAATATCCATAAAGTGCTTAAATGGTATCATTAAAGCCATTCTCCATTTACCTGAGCATTCTTCTAAACGGGGCCCTAATCCATGTGGTTCATCATGCTTCCAGGTTTAGGGTGTCACTGCTTGAAATTATTTTTCTTTCCTTTGGAAAAGTTTTGGTAGTCCATATAGAGTTCTGTGGGCTTTAGCATTTACTGTAGTACAGGGTTGTATAACCATCAGTACCATACAGCTTCAGAATCGACTCTCCAAAATAATTTCCATATGTATTCCTTCCCTCCCCTAAGTGTGAGGTCACCACTCATCTATGTTTTGTGGAATTGCCTGTTTTGTAGTTCATCTGCATTGTAGCAAGTGTCTATGTTTCATTTCTTTTTAAGTGGCTGAGTAAAATTCTGCTGAGTGGATATACCATAATCACAACTAATTACCATTAGTTGATGGACACTCAGATTCCTGTTACTTTGGGCTTTTGTGAGAATAGCTGTGAATATTCTTGGACCAACTTTTCTGTGTACATGTTTCCATTGTGGGGCTTTATAGTGGAATCCCTATGTAACATTTTAAGTGATTATCAAACTGCTATCAAAGTGCCCATATAATTTTAGATTCCTGTCAACAATATACAATGGTTACAATTTCTACATATGCTCACTAAGATTATTTATTGTCTTTGTTTTTGATTGTAGCAGATCCTAAAACTTCTACGTCTGTTGTGTTGTATCCATGCTTAGAGAAGCTAATTGGTGCATAATTATTGGGGTCACACAGTGATAGCATCATCTTCCATTCATACTTGCTAAGCTCTGTACTTTGGGTGCACTGTGAAATTCTTTCATAGCACACTAACTCTTGGAACCTAGATTTGGACATTTTCTCTTTATTCAAAACCATGCCTGCACAATGCCTTTTAAAATTGGACTATTTTAGTCTCATCTCAAAAGAAATGTAATGATGAGAGCAAAGCTTTTCTAACTAGCAAGGGAAAAGGACGTTGGTCAGTGTTTTCAGTGGCAAATATAACTTAAGCCTACTCAAAATGTATCTGGTGCTAGGTTTCTGGAACTAATTCATGAGAATTTGCTGACTTGCCGTGTGTTATAATGCGGGTCAGTAATACTAATTCTATTCCATGAAGGCTTAAGTAAAAAGGCCAAGGAAACACTAAATATGCTAATGGATAAATGTGCATAGGTGAAATCTAAGGCCACAGCTTAAGTTAAACAAGCTTAATCTGTATTTCCAAAACCTAGATCATCCTTGGCTTACAAATGAGACTTCATAAATATGTTGAATAAAAGAAAGAAAGAAAAGAAAGTATAGAATTTAAAGGTTCGTGTTCATAGTTGAATAAAAGACTTAGTTACGTTTAAAGAAGGCCTGTGTGGGATCTGTCTCCTCCTTTTGTTTCTGTGTGTTTCAGTAAGTCCTCAATTTTCTTTTTTTCTGTAGCACAACTGATACGACTCAATCACTGACATTTTGTCTAATTGTAGAGTAACAGATTGTAATGGATTAAAGATTTCACAGTACAAACAGTTGGCCCACTCAAAGGTAGGTAGGAGTAAGACAGAAGGGAGAAAGGTTTAATTTTGAAGATTGACAAATAAGATCATAAGAGAAAAAGTTCTGAAACATATGATGAGTTTGAGAGACAAGATTACATTTTTAAAAGGTTCAAATGCGTGGAAGACAGAACAAGACAATTTCTGCATTCATCACATTGCTTCCCACTCAGAAGCCCTGTCAGTCTCAGTAATATGGATGCTCTTGTCTACATCATTTTTTGTTCTCCTTTCATTTTCTACTTGTTCCCATTTCAACTCCCACTCCTTATTGTCTGCTCTGCCAGCTTATATACAAGAAATTCGTGTTTTCCAACCATTTTGCTTTACTTTTAAATTGAAGACTCTCAATACTTTTCTACTTTGGGTGAAAAGGAAAAACGGACACTTAACTTGGTTTTTCTTACAATAGTTACTTTTCCATAGTAGTACCTCCCAGGTTCTTCCAAGTCCCTATGAGAATTCCCCTCCAGTGACCCGTTTGAGAGCTCATGTAACCTTCATGAACTTCAGAATTCTATGGCCAGAATTATAATGTAAACCTTGTAAAAACATTCACGTCATTAATCTGTAGTAATTAGCAATGATATTAACAGCTTGTTCTTCATATGTAATCTACAGACTAGCACGAAGTAATGGCTATTTCAATCAAATGTATCCTGTAAAGACAAAGGTAAACTATTACTGAATAGGAGAAATTGAAATGCACTCTGATAAAGGCATGTTGGAGAAAGGGTCTGAAATTCAGAGCTATTTTGGGCATTTGTCTAAGTAGTGCAGTTGGAAAAACTGAACATCCTTTAGACAGGATATCACTAAAAATGGCTTGAGTAATACGTGTTTGTTAAAGAAAATTCTTATTTATTTCTACTTTGTTGAAACAATTTAGTTGAAAACATGTATGTTAGAGCTCTCAGGAAATGCCAGACACTGTGCTATTTAGGCAGGATAAGAAGGTGAGTGACTCAAAAGATATCCTTTGCACCGAGGCTGGATTCTCTGGCCTCATATTTAATGGACAAATTGTCCTTAAACTGCTTTGAGCAGATATTCTGGGAGATGAGATTGTTCACAGATGTACTCTTCTCTGACCTGTGTCTGTTTTTGGTCATCTTAGTGCTACATAAACACTGTGCTCTGTTTTCCCTTCTGAAAGGCATTCTCAATTTCTGTCTGCTTATTCACATTCTGGCTTTCCAACTCCTTCATAGAGCATCCCTATCCTTTTTTTTTGCTTTAAATATAGTATTTGTTTACAGCTCTCACTGTTTCTCTGTGAAGCTGCATTTGTTTCTATTTTGTATTGTAAAATTTTACCACTACAATTTGATACCATTTCCCATGCATGTTAGTTTCCCATATTTTATACAGTATGCTTTTTATATGCTAATTTGAAAACAATTTGTTTTGGGTTGATACATGGAAAGTTGGACTTCTTTATAGGAAGTCCAAGCCCTCTATCTTATAACACATAGGTAAATGATAATGCTTGCATTAATGACTATTTCGGAGTTTTAGGGCTTCTCACCCTGGGAAAGAATATATGCTGAGATTTTATGAAAGGATGCTTTGCAGTGAAGATGCAAAAATGGTACAGATATTTACTGTGTTTTGTTACATTGATGTATTTGCAAAGTACTGTAATATTTATTTGAAAGAGAAAATATATAGACTTTATCCACTGCAAGCTGTCAGAGGAAACCAATCAAATGTTAAGGCTCTGGAAAGTAAGTGAAAGCTGAGAAAATTGCATTTGAATATGACTTTACAGCTACATATTGGGGCTCAGAAAAACAAGAGACTGTAAATATGATGAAATAGTGAATAGGAAGGTTGTAGGTTCCAGACCTGTGCAAAGATTGAAGTTTTGGTGCAGCTTGTGTGAACTTGAATGATTTACTTACGTTTCTCTAGTTCTCAACCCTACTCCCAGAATGTTAAAATTTTTTAAGGACTTAGTCATTTCTGTTGAGAGAGTGAGAAGAGGGTGAGATAGGAGATGAGTGAAAGCAGAGACAGAGGAGAAACAGAAAGAGAGTAGAGGACAATGAGAGGGAGAAACCTGGAACATTAAGGAGAGAACAAGGTGAGAGGCAGAGGAGAAGGAAGGCAGGAAGTGAAGAGTGCAGGCACAGAGGGAGTGGAGAGACAGTTAAAAGGTCAGAGGAGGTGTGAGCAGAGACGGAGAGAGAGACACGGGGAGGGCAGAGCGTTACATGACAGAAACTTCTACCTGATGGTTCACTCTCCAAATAGCTGCAATGGCTAGAGCTGAGAAGGTCGCAAACCAGAAGCCTCTTCCAGGTCTTTGACATGGATCCAGGGGTACAAGGACCTGAATCCTCCTCTGCTGCTTTCCTAGGCCTGTAAGTAGGGTGCTGGATGGAAAGTGGAGCTGTTAATACCTGAACTGGTGTCCACCTGGGATACTGGAGCTATAGAAAGAAGCAAGGCTTGATAAGCCACTGTATCACTTCCCTCCTGCCAATTATGAAAACATTAGACTCTTAATAAATGCATATTGGGAATGGGTATTCACCATTTAAACTACCCATGTCCAGCACCAGACTACATGGCTTTAGCTTCTCATCCAAGATTGTTTTGTTTTGTTTGCCAATGAAAGACTTGGGAGTTAATGCTCCTGCCACCAACATGGTGACCTGGGCTTTGTATCCTCAGCTCCTACCAGTAGCATGGTGGCTATTTAGGGGCATGACCAGCACATGGCAGCTCTCTCCCTGTCTTTCAAGTAAGTAATCAAAAACAATGATTATATAACTTAAGCATAAAAGACAAGGGTTGCTAAGATAAAACTTTAATGAACACAGCTCTTTGAATCTCTCTAGCTCTCAAACCTATACCCACCTCCCTAAATATTTTTATGGACTTAGTTATTTCTTTTAAGAGAGTGAGGAGAGAGACAGGGGACACAGGAAGAGAAAGAAGAAAGTCCTTTACCTGTGAAGGAAAATGACATTATGAATAGGCCTTGGATTTCCCCTTGCTGTAGAATCTAACTTACCTCACTGTTGTAAATAATTCACAATAAAAGATTAAGTAATAAGTGTGTAGAAAGTGAGCCAAATATACTCCTATGCAACTTATAGTTCAAGGCACCTGCTTTTCCCTGTAATGTTCTTAGAAATGACATCATAAATTGAGGAACATTGTAATACAGTTGTAATTGGTGATTAGGATGCTGACCATGGAATCAGAACCACGTAAACCACAGCTATGGACCAAGTCATACAGTGAAAAGTGCATTATGATCGGCATAACTAAATACTAATATAATAATTTCTCCTAAAGCTACTACAGAAGTGTAGATCAGTTGATTTTAAGTGTATGCTTAGATTTATAGTAACAATTTCATGATAAACTTACACTTTATTCTTCACATAACTCTTTTACATTTTCCTCTGATGTGCTTTTCATGTTGAACACAGAGTTATACCATAGATATAGCTAAGTCTTTAAATAAAAGTTAACTTAAGCTAACCCATAGTGTCATGGATACAGAATGAAGATACTATTGCAGAGAAGAAAGACTCACCAAGCCTTTATCAAAGAAAGCTAGAAGAGCCATTTCCATTTTAGAACCAGTAACATATATCCAAGAAGTAAAGGCTGTTTTCAGTGTCTAGTCCTAGGACATTCTCTTCATGGGTTGTCAGAATACTTTGAACCTCATTTGTAAACTAAGACCATGATTTACATCATGCTGGACTTTCAAATGGGGTTGTAAGTATTTCTGACAGTGTAAGTAACAACTCTCCCATTCATTTAAAGTTAACTACTATGATCGTAGTGGGGAATAACAGATATGCCTTGGATAGAGCTCACTGTTTGAGGACAGAGACAATGAACCAAAAAACAAAACATACCTTCCTGAAATGCTATGATGCAGATCAATGTCTTCACACTTCTCAAATCTGATAGGTTATGAGTGGCAAAGAAAATTGTGTCACATCCATGGTTAATTTCCCAGCAATTAACCTTTTACAATGATCCTGTAAAGGCTTTGATGTGCTGGGTGGAGATTTTTGTAGAGCATCAGTTACCATCTGACCACGAAATGCGTTTAGAAATGGCACCAGTTCTCACAATTCTTGGGCATCAAACGTGCTCAAAAATAATGACTTTAACCCATTCCAAGAAACGTGTAGTTGACTATTGGAAACTAAAAAAGCTTTAGTCATTTGATTGAATATGTATTCTCCAAATGCTTTCCTGTAGAGTAAATGTTTTTTCTAATTAGGCTTAAAAATGTGAAATTTTCTTGGAAAATTGATTTTCCATTAAGGCACTAAAGTAGTTCTCTATCCTTCTGCTTGGATACTAATTAACTTATGTCCCAACTTGCTTTAATTCAGCAATCAATTTTTTTCCATTTGCACCAGATTACAGAATCTCATTTAAAAATCACTGTGTAATAAATTCTACACAAGGTATTGGTGATAGACTTACTCTCAAAAGTAGACCAAATAGTAGCAGGCAAGTTGTGAGAACTTGTAACAAAATAGGGCAGTTTGCTAAAAGTACAAGTTTGTTACTTTCTGGTGGTATCTATTTTCATACTTTTTGTTTGAGACTACAGCAGAGGAAGGCATGATGATGAAAAACTAAGTTTGCAAAGGGAACAAAGTGCTAAAATAAAAAAAAAAGGTGTGTATCCTGTGATGATGTACCTGATACTGGGAAACAGAGCTGTGGTGATTTTTATAGCAGTGACAAATTTAGAAGAAGATAAAAATGAGGTTAGGGTTGTTGATCGTAACATTTTTAAAATACTTTAAGTAAAATATTAAATGAATGACTTACTCTAAAAAGTTCAGCATGGGCATTCAGCAGCTATTTGTATTGGAAGCCTTTTGCTAATAGAGCATTGATAACTGCACAACATTTTGAGGTCAAATGCTGAGAAAAGGATACTGTGAGGTCATGTAAAGCCTCAAGGAAACAAAGTTTTGTAGTAACCATTTTCCATGGCAGAACATACATATTTCTGTTTTCAAAACATGATAGTAAGAAAAAGATTAAGTTGTCTCCTTTTTAATTGTAGGTAGATGGAGGAGGTAGTCAGTCACACAACATTAAAACATGGGAAACTAAATTTTAATGGGGGTTTGAATATGCTAATTTGAGGGAAAGTTCAAGCCAAATGGAAATCAATTCTTTCTGTAGGGCCAGAAACTAACAGTATTTTGATTTTCCTGTCACCGCTAGCTTTTTTTTTCTTGCATTCCCCCCCTCTTTAAGTATATGTTTAGAATTAGGCTCTTACTCTATCCACACATTCTTTCCAAATTAATCAGTCACAAATTAATCTTTCCATGTTAATCACTAAAATTAAATGCAATCCTTTAATTGAATAAACTTATCAAAGGGTCAGTTTTAGAGATGTATTTATGGTCTAAACAGATTCTGTTGTTCTTGTGTAGTAATATCATATTAATATGATAAATTTTATCCCATTCTATTAAAATAATCCTGAGTTTGGATTCTGTGAGCCTGATTTATTCACCTGAGGCAACCACCTACATAGCTCCATTTCTAGATTCCAAAGCATTTATTAAATTTTCTCACTTTCCTCATCCTTCACTTTGTTATGCTAACAGCAATATGTAATACTGTTAGGTGAACAGAAATCTGTTATGAATGATATTGCTTATAAAGTATGGAAGTTATTTCTTTAAAATCATGAGACCTTTACATCAGCCTGACACCTCAAATGGTTCACATAATCACGATTTTCTGCAGTTACTGGGCAGTAGCATGGAAAGACAGAGCATATATCATTGAAAATAAGTACC
The DNA here is from genome assembly GCF_017591425.1 of Ochotona curzoniae. Lineage (NCBI taxonomy): Eukaryota > Metazoa > Chordata > Mammalia > Lagomorpha > Ochotonidae > Ochotona > Ochotona curzoniae. The sequence goes on from NW_024464920.1 coordinate 21,546,494, forward strand.
AGTAAGGTATCAATGCAATTTGACTCTTACTACTTTCATGATGAGAAAGTCTGTACCTGGATCTAGTCATCCATAGATGCTTTGTAAGCTAGAGCTATGTTTTATGTGTTTTCCTACTTTCTGATAAGGGAACTACCCACTCAACTGCAAACTAAAAGGGTGAGTCTATATTTTTACAATTGTAATGGTGGTGCTGCAGCTCACTAGGCTAATCCTCTCCACGCTGGCACAGACAACCAGCTGCTCCACTTCCAATCCATCTCCCTGCTTATCGCCTGGAAAAATAGAGCAGGATGGCCCAAGTCCTTGGGACCCTGCACCCACGTGGGAGAGCTTTAAGAGTACTGGCTTTGGATTGGCTCAGCTCTGGCCATGTGTCTCTTCTCTCTGTCAGTCTGCCTTTTCAATAAAAATTGTATTGATGCAATTATTAGCTTCCTTTAAAAACTTCCAGCAGCATTCAATAATCATAAACTGTGATAAAAAAAGAATAACTAGGTAGATATGGGTAGAAGTATAGAGCAGAGAAGAGCCTGAAAACACAGAAAGAACTGACCAACAATGAAACACAAGGAATCTCTCACAGACTGAGCATTTTACATGTATCCAATTCTATAAGTAAGATAAGGGACATATAATGTTAGAGCACTTCCTAGTTTATCCAAGATATCAGGGCTAAAAAATGATATGAACTTACTCAGAAAATAGTTTTGTTGGCAATAAGCAAGCTGTAGTTAGGGAAGTAGATGAGATGACACCAAACATCGAGCAAGTAGAAGTGCCTACACTTTTTGCTTACAAAAAATGAATTTCAGGACTATGGTTATTTACAATACATATTTTCATATAGAGTAAGTATATACACACATATCTATATACCTCCATATCCTTCAGCATAGGAAACAGAGGTTCCTCAAATAGTTTTTCAAATAGTCACCAAGCAATTATAGGGCACAAATCCACTTTCAGTGTGGCAGATCAACAAATCTTTCCTAAGTGCTTATTCATTATAGTGGGAGCATAAAGTTAGCAAATTCAGACTGGTTACAGAACACCTCAACCTGAAAAGAATTACAGATAATGGTCTTGGTTGAGTTGTTCTGAAGCCTTGGGTCATTCTCTATCTCCTTAGAGGCTCAAAGTGACCATATCTTACAGAAACCCAGGGATCATGAATAAATGAGGCTGTTTGCAGTCCCTTGGGTAATTAGAGCTACATGTTGGGACTCAACCAGTGGATGGAAAAAAAGAGTTGCTCTACGAATTCAAAAAGCTCAGACTTGTTTGCTTTTCTGGTATGGGCCTGCTGAGACATTCACACAGAAAAATGCCAGTGCCAGGCAGGCACAGCATAATCAAATAGAATTGATTATTATGTAGCTTAAATGCACTAAGGATATTGAACTTCCCTTTTTAAATCACAAAGAAAGGCTGGGCTAAACTATTAAAACCAGGGCAAAAACAATGAAGAATATTGTAAAAATGTGACTCATTTAAAAAATGGATTTAATATCTGCCTTTTGTGAATTCTATTTGATGCTTCACTCATCATTTTCTGTTATCTTCTGTACAAACAATGAACTGCCTGCAATACACTGGATAATAATCATAGAAAAAGTGCCATTTTATTTCTACATAATAGCTATGTAACCTATGTAGAAAATACTACATTATTGAATCATAGGATGAGTAACAGTCTCTTTACTGTCCTTTGAAACAATTAATGTGTATGTGGCATTTGGGAAGCTTTTAGAAACAGCTTGGGAGTGTATGTGTCTTCGTCCAGAGATGTTTATAGACCGTGAGCATGAATCATTCCTCTTTGCTTTCAAATAACACCCCTAAGAGTTGTAAACTTTCTAAGGAGGTCATGCAGTCCCCCTGAGCCTGTTTTGCTTGCTGTCAATAGCTAGAGGCCCTTGGTAAGGCACATCCCTCAACAGGTTATTCTATGTGCAGCAACTGGCGAGTACAGCTTGTCGTATTAGAAATGCTAATAATTTTCTCACCTCTTCCTTTTCAGCACTTTGCAGATCGCGCCATTCCTCAGTCACATGGCCAAAATCCACAGTATTCATGGGGACTTTAAATTCTCCAATGATGTCATGCTTGGAGAAACGATCAAAATCATAGACAGCCATCACCAGAGTCTTGCCACCCAGCTCCGAATAGGGCACCTAAATAAAGAGTTGAAGATATAATGTCCAGTCACAAGAATGTTTAAAATCCATTATTTAAGTTTTTATGTTGGATACACAAAATGAAGATAATTTCAGGTCTTTTCCCCATCCCCCCCATTGATTCTTTGGATTTCTGCTTAAAATGCACATTATTCAGGAGAAAATGGGAACCTGCCATAGTGATTTATCGCTTTGCCCCTCAAATTTTAGAAGCTCTCAGTATTATTAATAATGAGTTCTATTAGTTATGCTATAAACACTTCACAATTCATGAAAGAATAAATAAACAGCTTGCACTGGACTGGGTACATTTTTTACTTCCTGAATACTTGCAGTCATCAGTTTTATGGTGAGACTGAAATTTTCAGGGGAGTTAGCTTGTTTCAAAAGTTCCATTAACTCTTTGAGGCGATTTGAATGCCACGGTCTAATGGAGCAGCAGTTTATTAAGAAGTATGCTAGATGTCTGACTGAAGTTAAATGAAATTCATCAGATGCTTCATTTACTCCCCCAAGTAATTTACTGATTGGCAGGAATGGATGAGAAAATTGATGTTTTGAGTGTCTGATATAAATCATAACAGAAGTTTGAAGTAAGTTTTAGGTATGCCACTCTTTAGGATGAACCATGGCAAAGGGCCAGGTGTGAAAGGATCTTCCAGCTGTTCAAATGTATCTGAATAGATGCTTTGCACTGGAAGTTTACTAGTGACATTTTTAGTATTCAAGGACAGTTGTGCAATCCAAATAAGCTATACTTCAGAAAGTAGGTAACAAAGTTTAATTAAGAAGTTGTGTAGACCAGTGTCAATGGCTTGATCAATTTTCACATACTTCCTATTTTACCGGGGTAAGTGCTTGTCGTCTGCTTTGGCAAATATTTCTCTACTGACTCTAATAAGGACTATTTGGTTATGAGTTTACAGGAAGTAGTTCTTTTAAGGTTTTTATTTTCTGTCATTGTTATTTGTTTAGATTCTGATTTTTACATAGAATACCATAATTAAATACTAGGCATAATACTTCTTCCATTTTAGGAGGATTTGGAAGTGAAAACTTTTGAAGAGTTGAATCTCAAAGGAAGAAATACAAAACGCTAGATTAGGGATAGATAAAATTCTTGAAAGTTTCATCATGTTTCTCAAGTCTCTCTACCTTTTTTTAAAATTATTGTACAGAAATAGCAAAAGTTAAAACTTGGCCTTGAGTTTCCCAGTGAATAAAACAGATGGTTAAATAACAGCTTCATCACTTCTCAGATGAAGATGGGAGCACTGTGAAGACAAACGAGTGCCTGTGCCCGGAGTGGACATCTAGGAGCTACTTGGTATTAAATGATTATTCATTTCTTTGGGGGATTAATTTGGGACATGTTGAGTCCATGTGATTTAAACTCTTAAGCCAATCCTCTTTAAACTATCTTGAATTTTAGTTTTGACATTGTCTCTTGGAAACTTGCATAATCCACAATGTTTACTGGAAAACTTTAGTTCTCTGAAAAATTGACCAGTTTCTTAACTATCAGAATATGTTTTATTTGGGGTTTCTTTATATTTGATCAACATTTCCAAACTAAAATGGAACATAAGGGCGACTAGACAATTTTTCAATTTTAGTTATTGTGTTCTTAGTCACAGTACTACTAATTAAATCAGCAGTGCATGGTTTAAACAAGAGTCACCATAACTTTATTTCCAATAACTTTGTAAGCAACTTATTAAACTCTGGTTAGACATTTCTGACCTAAATTGAAACTAAGATGATTGTGACCATCTGCTACCTTTGAAACTTTTTTTCCCCATTATCTCAGTTGTTGGCTTTTCATAAGCTGGGTGTTTCTATGGAGTTTTGACTGATACTGTAAATTAGCTTTGTGATGTCAGGAAGTTAGATACATTAGTGACTTTTATCTTGAAAACCAAAAATTTTTACGTGAGGACAGAGCCACTTTACAAAAGTGAAAACGAGGTTTTGGAACATGACTCATATCGTCAGTTTCATCAATTTGTTTCAAAGTAGAAGGTTTGTCAGCATGAGAAAAATGCTCCTGCTAGGCTCTGGGGTATTTTTTAAATGTTATTTATTTTCATCCACTTGAAAAAAGTAGGAGATGGAGAGTGAGAGAGCAACCTTATATCAAATGGGTCATTCCTTAATAAGGCCATGCTGGCCTGTAGCCAAGAGCCTGGGATTCTATCCAGCTCTCCTATAGGAAAGTCACTGGAGCCAGGATGCCGCAATAGGAAGCTATCCAAAGTGGAGGGCCTGGGATTGCAATCTGTACTCTCATATTGGACAAGGGCATTCCAAAGAATTGCCTAAAATCCTCTGGGTCAAAAAACCTGCCTGGAAAGGGTGATTTTGATTCAACCTTATGATATATTCTCAGACATTTAATTTTTGAGAAATGCATTGTCCTAAATAGTTCATGAATGCATCCTGTATACAAAAGATTTGCATCAAAGAATTATTTTTAAGAAGGACTTTAAGCCAAGAGCTACAAAGATCTTTGAGTCCTACAGAGCATGTGTTCCTGATTAAGACAGAGCCAGGATTCTTCCTGGTCCTTATCTGCAAATGGAGTGTTTCAAGATGATAAATATCACAGAAGAGCCCAAAGTAGAACAATTATGCTAGAAATGTAGAAAAACGAAGTGTTCATGTTCTTTTCTATTGATGCTAGGAAGAATAGTTTTTAGAGTGGTTTTAGAATGGTTTTTATAAGATTGGCCCTGCATATATGCAGAAATTGTTACAATTTAAGTACTGGAATATAGCTTGTCTTCTTTTGTGATTGATACAAAATTTACCTATTTTCAGGAAATTTCACACTCAAGAAAATAATGGCTGCATTTTTGGGGGATTACTATAGGGGAGGAAGGGGTTAAGCCTACTGGAACATTTGCAAACAGACCTTACTTTTCAGATGTGACATTGACAGCTCAGTCAATACTCAATTCTGCAATACCAGAGCTGACATACACTTGGAGGCTACACAGAATCATTATTAAACTAATCATAAATTTAAACTCTTCTGAACAATATTGGCTGATTCTTTAAGTGTTCATGGTGCTTGCATATGTATTTGTCAAGATGGGACCAGCCTTTTATCTAATGCAACAAAGAAAATTATGAGTAATTTTAAAAAGTTTACCTTGAAAGTAAATTGCTCATTGAAGACAGGGTTAAGAGTCTTTCGGTGGACCTTGGTCTCAAACTTCTTCTTTTTATCGGGCAGCAGGAAGACCTTCACGTAGGGGTCAGATGTGCCACCCATGTCCAGGGCAGGCAGTTCGGCAGCCTGGATGATCCCTACCAGCAGCTGGAATGAAGGACAGAACACAGAAAACTCAAATGTCGGCGCACGTTTTAGAAAAAAATTGAATTTGCTCCCAGTGCTTCATATTGTGATTTCTCCCTATTCATCTTGTCTTTTAATAAACTTTTATTCTCTTCTGAATATGAAGAGAGAAGGCAAATGAAGAGGGCTAGATAGACTTCAGAAACTCAATTATGACAGATGTAGGCTCTAGGAAGCCTGTTTAAGCACAAAAGAGGCTTTTAAAAGGTTGCTGATTACAGCTAGCTATGGAATTCACAGTTCCAAAAGGGTTGCAATCAACTAAGTTTCCAGTTGCTAAAAGCTCTTGTGCATTGTTTCACTTTCCAGGGTGTGATTTGTAAGTGGAAAGAAATTGTTAAACAATCACAAGTCGATAATTGTAAAGTAGAATTTTTTTTTATGCTTCCCAAGCCTTACATCAGCTGGCAGACATTCAGCAGAAAGAGTGGCACTTTCACATTACAATATATGACCTTCAAGTATCGATCGTATTTGATCTTGTATATTGCTCTGCTTTTATTTGAACTTGCTATGAAATGATTACTCTTTAACTGTTTGCTCAAGTAATGGAACACAGAGCCAAAGAAATATAATTCTAGTCTCATATAGAGGAAAAAGAGATCTTTTTTTCTTTTTGCAGTATGTAAGCATTTTTTTTGGATTTTTTTCCCCCAATGCAGCAGTTTCTGCATTTCCTTCCTCCTGTTTTCTCAGAAATACAGTTCCAAGCCACCTTAGAATATTTTTAAGAATATATTAAAAATACCAAAATAAACAATGTGAGTAAATTTTGCTTCTAAGTGTGTCATCAGAGATTTTGTGTCCACTGTCTGGCTTAGATCCACACAGAAAACAAAAGTAAACACCCTGTTATTTTAGGTACTTTACAGTCTCCTCAGACGCAACACAGTCATCCCACCATAAACAACTATGCATCTCCTTAAAGACACGCCTATTTTCTATAAAACTGATCTATCAAATTCTTAAGTGCATTTTGATAAGCTGACTCTGTTTTTAAGCTGAATCAATAGCTCGAGTGGCTATATTGTTTGGTGTCTAAAACTTTAATATCTTTTTTGTGGTCTCATAGAATAGCAGTGAATGCTGGATTGTGGCTATGCAAAGTACGGACAGATGGTCCGAGGAGAGCTAAAAGAGGCATCAGATTATAAAGACATGATCAGCAAAGCAAACAGTCTGTCTCTTGCTTTGCTGAAGTCATATTTGCTACTGCCTTTCTGTGGCGATGTGAAGAGCACAATTCGATTTCCGTATTCTCAATTTTAACTATCAGTTTGCTGTCTGAGCAGCTCTACACTAGAGATTGCTATACCTATTTACAACTCAATAATTTATGTTAGAGCTTTTGGAGTGATTTGTTAATGAAGGGTAGAGCTACTTCCATCTCTACTTTGTACTAACAAAAAATTTCACATTTGTAGCTATGTAGTCCAGCAATTGAGTGTTTTAGGGTGATGTTTTTTTTTTTTACCTTTGCTAAACCAACAGGAATATTTGGCTACTGTCTTGTCTACAAAGTTCCTTAGAATTTATCTTCTTTGATTCCTAGGATTCATTTTATAAAACAAATTAGCTATGACAGCATTTTGTAAAGCTCAATGCTCAGTATTCTAAAAAATTCATCAGGTGAGATCTTGTAAATTCTTACAACAAAATGCCTTTCTAGCTTCTATGTTGGCCAGAGAAGGATCAATAAATACATTCGTATGCTGGATTTACTCCAGCAGGATTTTTCCCCCTAAAATTCAGTGAAATTATAGTCTTCAAGTTGCTACTTTACAGCATTATGTAATTAAAGTGATCTTGGAAATTTCAAAATTTTGACTCTACCCCCTAGACTTCTATTAACAAAATCTGAGAATAAACTGGAAAAAATTGAATGTAAATATAAACTGCTGGAAAGTATATCATATATACGGTAATCTTAGCCTTTCCAGAACATGTGAATGGCACATCTTTCTCCTAACCAGGCCCCAAATGCTCAAAACTTGGCAGAAGTGATAGAAACAGCCTCAAATGCTATCTTAATTAACTATAGATTGTATCTATAAACTTCTATGAAATCATACTTATAAACCTATTTCTAGGAAACAATATGAAATACGGAATTATGGGATAACTAACCTGGACTATAATAAATGTAATTTTTATATTACAAGGTATATACATTTTTACTTTTCACGTCCAAAACATTCTTAATAATCTGTTTTCAGACAGTTTCACTGATTCTTACATATCTTTCATATTTCCTTAATTCAAAAGGCAAAAGGATATCTTAGAATAGTGGTTCCTACATCTTTGGGTGTAGTGAGTTTTTTTTCCCACCATTATCTTAGCTAATAGGCAATCAATAAAAGATAGCTAATATCATTCACTTGTGTCACACATCACCATTTTTTGAGATGTTGAAATAGGAATGCCTATTTTTTATTTTCTCTTTAGAGACACCAGAAATCAAATTGCTGGTCTTTCTACTTCTGTAGAATTGCATTAATTACCATCTGTAGTTTTATCTAGTATCATGATATTATCTAAGGCCCTCTTGCCTTTAAAATTCATAGACCATCTTTGATGATTATCAAGCTGTTAAATGATCTTAAAACCGTGACACAAATGATGACCCAACTCAAAATCCTTAGCTTTAGTGCTGTTGGGTTAAAATCCACAAAGGCTCAGAGTGACTGGCTATTCAGCTCAGGTTGAGGGACCTGCTGGGGCAAGACTGCCTGGAGCTCTGAGGGCAGCCTGCTGGTTTCAAGTTAATTTGTATTCTGCCTGCCTGCCACAAATGCCATAAGTTGATGTGATCGGTGGAATACTGTGAATTCTAATTACCAGAAGTTAAATAAGCAAGTACGGGACTGCCTGTACTTAGACATTATTTCATCAATAGCTTTGCTAATTGCATTTCCCTCTTGCAGTCCATGAAATATTTTAAGAAGTATCTTGCTTCAGTTTCTACTTAGTAGTTTCAGACAATGTAATGGAATTACAAGAAAGCTCCCCCTCACACCTGGTTGTTCTGGAAATCATAGTCCAGTGAATACTGAAGCTTTCCCAGTTTCTCCTCCTCTTTAGGTTCTTCTTTTTCTTCTCCATCGGTCAATCCAGTTTCAGCATCATCATCCTTCAGGGCCTGTGAGTAAGAAATGGATTGCATGTGAGTTGCAGTGAATTTTCATCACAATCCAAACTAAATTGGGCCTCTTATTATACTTCCAAGCTGTAAGAAGCAGGCACCAAGATGCTGGGACTCTGTCTGACATACATTCACATCTGTGGCTAACGTATTTTTAAAATTCCATTTGTGCACGGAATTTTCTACCCCCCACCCCCAGCAAGCAACATGGAAGCAATGGAAGAAGCCCCTCAGTATCTTGCAAGCACAAAATATACAATTGTTGCAAAAAAAAAATGTCAGCCTGGTATTATATTTGGCTCTGCTAACACTGCTTCTTTCGGAAGTATGTGTGATAAACATGCTGAAGACCAGGCTGGGTTTCACATTCTTGAGGTTAACAGAGATACTCAGCATCATGTAAAATGCCGTTGCTACATGCAGTGGAATCATTTATATGAAATGCATGAATTTTGCTGTCTTATTGTCTAAGAAAAAGATAACTGAGTGAATTAGCTTCAGAAATTTTACTTTCCCTTGTTTCTCAAATACATTTCAAATAGTTAAGGAAAAAAAGGAAAGAACATGCTACCAGCAAATGCATGTGTAGAGAAAATTTATCCCGCTTCCAGTTGAAATTTACCATTTCATTTTCATCGCAGCTCCACAAAAAGCTAGGCTGAATTAAATTGATTGGACATTCTATTTGATATCAAAGGATGAGTTATGTTTGCAATTTTGTCAAGAAATTTGGCATTAGAAACTCATTTGGCATTATTGAACGTAAACCACAGTATTGACCTCTCAAAACTTCATCTGATCAATAGCATATTCTTCAGAAGCCAAGAGTTAAGTGTAGTATAAATGGAAATACTAGAAAGCTCATCATCTCATAAACACATTCAAATGCTCCTCCTTTAAAACATCAACATACTTAATATAAAAGGTTTGCTAAAATATCAAGTATTTGAAATTTTTTTTACATGTGTGTTCTTACTGCTTTAAATAAACAGAACGGTTAATCAGAAATCTTCATTCCAGTTGAGAATGATCATTTTAAAAATCATGAAGTGTTGAATTTCCACAACTACTAGTGGGGTTGGCAAAACTACAAATCTGTGTCTTTTTAGTTTTTTTTTCTTTTGGGAGCTGTGTGTGTCATTTGCTATTTTTTCCATTGTGTTGTTTCCCCTTTTCTGGTTGATTTGTAGAGGTTCTTTATGCTTTAATGCTCTCAGTCTTTTTGTGGTGATTGCTACAAGTAGCAGATATTGTTTCATAGTGCTTTGCTATGGAATTTTCATAGTTTTCTCTGTGTATGTTGCTGTAGAATCGTATGGGAATCAAGGAAGGATGAACAAGTGATAGAGTATACTACATTTGTGCATCTGGCAAAGTGAAGGAGTTTGACTTGTTAGCTCCCAAGTCAAATCTCAGAATTCTTACAGAACGGAAATGCAAGTATAACGAGGATGTAAATAGCTGGCACAATCCTCACACTATTATTCTATCACTTTCCATCCCTGGACTTGTGGTCTTTTTGCTGCTGATCATTCTCAGAAGACAAACTGCTTGCTACCTCTCTGACCCTGCGACTCCTCAGCAGGACTTCACCATGACACCTGCTATCCCTAAAGTCACAGGATTTTTTTCAGTTTGGCTCCACTCCAGCAGCTCCCAAGCCAATCCTAAAATATTGAGAGTTGGATGCATCATTTAGCTGAGAAGACCTTAAACACGGAGCTGAACAATGGTTAGATACATCCACATTTGTGCCACATGGATTTCTCAGGCATATACAGCGAGTTACACATTAATTTTTTAGAGGTATGTAGGTCACTAAAGGCAGTATGAGCTAGTGTAGAAACAAGAAAAGTAAATCAAGTCTAATGAGTGGATTTTAGCCAGTGAAACCACTTTGCCAAATCTTAGCCATATATAGGTTTTTCATTTATACTCATAAAGGATGTGCTTAGAAAACTGCAGCTTCGGTAATTCACCACCCTGTAAGATATAATTATTTGAAATAATAGCAAACCATATAATGTGTACTTCTGCCTGAAAAATCTGCATGTGTCTCCATCATCACAATAAAAAAGATTATGGCTTAAAGTACCTTTTCAAAGGTCTCATTCAGAAGTGACAATTTATATATCATGTTTCAACCCCATGCAATTTGAAATAGCTGAGATATTAAACCTGCTTCTCCCTAAGTGGTTTTTGCCCTAATAGAAGGTGCAGGACTGTCTCTGCAATTATTCTGCATGAAATAAGGCTAAATTTTTGATCATTTCTCACTGCCACTGTTCATCACTGAAGTGATTAAGTCTATGCCTGTCCCAAAGGCTGAGCTTAAGCAAGACATTTTCTGTACTATCCACATTAAATGCAGACCTATTAAATCAGGAGCCATTATAATAACTCGAGAGCAATATTCTTCCCCCCATGGAACAAAATTGGGTAGAGAAATCTTGTAAATCCAGCAGGTCTGGGGTTTGATACATTGCAAAAGAAAAATCTGTGCTACAAACATCAGACCTTAAAGTCCTGTGGTTTGCTTTGACATTCACAGCTGGTAGAAGGAGCATTTGTTCACTGGAAGTTACATTGTTCAGATTCAATTTTATGAGGCCCACTAAAAACTTAACACATTGGATAAGATTTCCCTTCTGGGTCCATTGGTTTAGAACTCGAGCTTTCTAGTACCACTATACTTAACTGATGGCAGCAACATTTAAAGTGGAGAATACCGTGTCTTAAACAAATCAATTTAGTTCAGCCTCTTGGTGTGTGTCAGAATGGTAAGCCCTCAGCTGTGGAGCCCCTGTTGCCAGGCCACTAAATGGATCTGTGCGTGGACTAGGGAAGTCTAGGTAGCAGAGGAAACCTACCGCAAGGGACAGTCCCGAACAGTCATGAGACACAACACAGATAAGGAGGACATAGAAGGAAGAGGCAAAAAATTAAAATATCCACACACATTGGTGAAACCCATGGAGAAATGACTTCATGACGAGTGCTGCCCTCTCCATTTGAGTGTTATCAAGCTCTAGGGCATAGAAAAGAACTGCTCACATACTCTTTTCAAAAAAATAAAAGAGGCGACCTTTGCTTTTCATAGTCACTGAAGAATATTTTAATAGCTTTTTAGGGTATAAAACCTTTCTAGAGAGGCAGGTAGCCATACAGTTGAATTTCTGTGACCTTAATATGGCCAAAACTTACCGATGGCTTTAGACCATATGTTAACAAAACATGTCTAAAATGCCTCTCACATCTGTGCTGTTTTGGTGAGAGGTATAAACCACTTTTTTTGGTCTTTAATTCCATATTCTGCTCACACTGTTTTGACCACTAAGCTATGCATCAATTTTAGTTTGCATTTATGTTGCTTTGACTTTGGGTGACCTGTTAATAATCTTAAAATCTACTGGTTCTATTTTGCTTCTTTAGCCTCTTTCTTCATAAAAGGATACCTATTATTACCTACTCTCTGTGACTGGAAAAGTAGTTATATAAATGTTTACCACTAGATTCTATTTTTACTTGTCCAAATTGTGTTCCAGCCTGAACATTTTTATTTAGTTGTTGATAATTTAAAAATAAGACCTAGGTTAAAGTCCTACACAGTTACTGACTTACTCAAAACTACTGAAGACCACTTTCGTGGACTGGTAGAAAATTCTAAGTTCTTTGTAAAATCAGTGTATTACTGTGAATAAACACTCATTCCTCAGTACAGCCTAACTTGAGTCATTTTTTCTACCTCTCTACATCCAAAGCAATAGATGATTAATGAAAAATGAACTCCCATCAATTTTCTGTTCAATTTGAGATCTTGGTCATTTATTCAGGTCTTAACAAGGGCAATGAATAACACTGCTATGCTATAGGTTACAATTTTACACCATACAGAACAAATTACATAAGTAAAAATATAGATTTCTTGTCCTAGCAAGAAATGGCATAGCTATGTGCTTTTAATTGTTCATTTTAGGGAAACTACATTTGATTTTTCTGGGTCATTATGAAAATGATAGTACTGCATTTTCAAATGAACTGCTTTTATGTTTAGAGCTGAAAATATATGTACTAACTAGTCTGTGTCCATCGAGGAGCTTTGTTTTCATTTTATTCTTTCTCAATGATTTACTGAATGGACTCATTATATAGTCCTGCTTAATATAGAAAATGTTGAGCTAATGCAAGACAGGACTTACAATTTCAATTTCTATATAAGGATCACATGAAGAGAAAAATCCCTAGTAGAATCCAGGGTAACATTTTCACATGGGCTCTTAGGATGGAGTAGAAACTGTCAGAGCCTTTGACACCATGTTTCCTTGAGCTCAGACCAAAACTCACTGAGCACAAACACAGGTATGACATTCATGATAGATCCTACCTCCCAAACGATCCTTGTACCATTGTTGCCAATAGATACCACAGTGTCTTTAGGAAGACACTTCCCAGTCTGGGAAGGGGCTTCAAGTCATGATTATGTGGTCCATTACAAGACTGCAATTATGAGGTACATCAAAGTGTTCATGGAAAATGGAATGAAAAGATAAGTTTATTTTGGTACAAAATGTTTGAAATTGACATACATGAGACATCTCCACAAATCCATGAGAAAAGTGCATTGAAAAAAATCACTATTCATCAATTTCAAAAAACTTGCACAAAAATGAATTTATTTTCTCATTTCTATTCCAAAGGCAGAGAGGTTGGCAATATGATTCAGCAGGTTGAGTTGCCACTTGTGACACCAGCATCCCACACGAGTACAAGTTTGAGTCCAGGCTGCTCCACTTCTGTGTGGATCCCTGCTAATAATCCTAGAAATGCAATGGAATATGGTCCAAGTACTTGAGCTTCTGCCACTTATGTGGGAGATCCAGATAGAGTTTCTGGCTCAGCCCCAGCCATTGTGCCATTTGCAAAGTGAACCAGAAGATGGAAGTTGTAATCCCTCTCTCATTGCAGCTCTTTCAAATAAATTTTTAAAAAAGGAAGTTCAATGCATGTGCATACATACGCACATAGAAAAGAGGGAGAAAGGAGAAAGGGAGTGAGAAGGAGGGAGAGAAGATGAGAGAAGGAGAAAAAGGAGGAAGAGGGAAAGAGAGAGGAGGAGAAGAAGAAAGACAGGAGGGGGAAGAGAGGTAAGGAGAAGAGGGAGGGAGAAGAAGGGAGGAAAGAAAGGAGAAGGAAGATCAGCGAAGAGAAGAGGAAAGGAGAGGAGAGAGGGGGAGAGAAGAATTGAGGGGAAGAAAGAGAGAGAGAGAGATATCCTAAATCCACTGGTTCATTCTGGGACTCACCTGTGGGTGGCAAGGACCCAATTACTTGAACCATCACCCACTGTTGCCAAATATGCATTGTCAGCAAGAAGACGAACTCGGAAGCCAGGCTGGGACTAAACCCCAAACAATTGGATGTGGAATCTGGTCATCCACATGGCATCCCAACTGCTGCATTTTTCATGAAGTTTTTGAAGTATTCTCAAAATCAAAATGTCTACTGACAGTTGATTGAATTGTTCTTAATTCACATGTAATTTGAATTCACATATAACTGCCTGTGTATGTATCTTTTTTGGTGAACAAATAAGGCTTTAATTATTCAATGGGAATCACTGATAATAGTGTGGTTCCCATGAAAACCTCTATATTTATATTTTTATATGAATTAAACAGTTTGAGAGATAGTTGGTATCATTCTAGTAAATAAACAGGCATTTAGAAATTATTATCATCAATAGCAAACTTTACCTAGTACTAAATTCTTCCATTAATTTAGTTCAAAATTATGCTGTAACATAAAGGATTTCCAAACAGCTCCGTCAGATTTGGGGAGAGAATTAACCAGATGGATTATTGTAGCTAGCATTACAGTTTTAATTGTCCTTAAGTGAGAGCATAAGAATTTTGCCTTCAGATCCATCCTATTCATTAGGACTGGTGCAAATGTGTATCTCTCATCCCCCGTATAACTCATTATTCCTGAGAAATAATTACTGAGCTGGGTGGATGCTTTCATCAGGCTCGATGTACAGATATAAAAGTCGGAATTAAACAGTGACTATGAATTTTGGAGAAGTTAGTGAGATCTGCTGAAGACAGACATGTTGTTTTCCTAACCCTGCATACCATGAAAACTGATGGAAGAGAAGTGATCAAATGCTGAGGCTTCCTTCTAAGCTGGGTGCCTTGAGCTGGACCTCGGCATGAGGACAAAAGGATTACAAAGTATCTCTCCAACAAAAATATGTCCAGAAGTTGTCAATATTTCTAATGGGCATAAAATAAGAAATAATTTCAACAAATTAAGAACAAGTATGGAATGAGTACATTACCTGATCTTTCATGGTCTTCCCTAAGTCTTTCACATCTTTCATGTTAATGGCGTTCTTTCCTCCCTTTTCCTTTCCCTTCTTCTTGTTTTTCTTTTTGAACAAACATTTCTTACAGATACAAAAGCAGCAGGTCAAGACTAAGAGAACTGCAACTATGGCTATGGCAATTAAGGCCCATGGTGGCACTGAAAGAGAAAAAAAAGAGACACAGCATTAACTTAAAACATCGCATGCACAAAACCCTGTAAGCTGGAGGCGATAGGCTAGTCATTCCTTCTTGTGTATTTATTGGGCACCTATTACGCTGCAGGCATTTAATTGTATGATACTTTCTCATCGTTGTTTCTTCCACTTGGACTATTGTATCTATATCTTCCCTTGTGCCCTTCCATAAGTGTCAGATGTCATCTCCTTCCAGTCACTATTTGGATTCTCCAGTCTAGATCTATACGATTGTATTCTTTCATTCATTTATGCCATCAATGTAGAGTTTGACCTTTGAATTTAAATCCTCCTCTATCATTAGCTGTGTAATCTTGGGCAAGTCATTCATTTTTTTTTCTCTCCCTTAGCTTCCTCACCTTCAAAGTAGTAGTAAACTAGTCAAGATCACACACAGTCCTTTGGTGACTTAAAACTATGATACATAGGTGGGCAAAGACTTAGTTGATATTAGCTGCTAATATTACATCAAAAACTAGGAGCTGTATTACTATTCTGGCATGGGGGAGGGAAAAACGTTAATCACACAAACAGAAACATAGATGTAAAATCACAATGGTCCTGGAGGCTGGGAAGAAGTATGTGGTTCTCTTAAAGTCCATCACGAGGAGAAAAACTCACTCAGGGCCTGCAGAGATAGCATGGGGTCCACAAGGTGGGGTCCACGAGGTGAGCAGGTATTTCTTCCATTTTTGATAGACAAGCTTTATTTATATTTATGGAGTACAGCCTATGTTTTGGTACATTTATGCATCATATATTGATCAAAACTAGTGAAGCTGGGTATAGGCTGTGATTCTTTGGTCAGATTATGCAATTGTCATGTTTGTTTCCTCTTTTAAATAGGAAGATTATAGGGGTGCCCATTTTGTTTGTTGTGAGGATACAAAAAATTAACACAGAAGCAAACTTAAAATGGCATCCAGCACACAGAAAGAGTTCAATGCTAGCAGTTATTTATTTATAATCAAGGTGAATGCTAAATATGATGAGTAATGCACAGAGTTCATCATCTAAGGACATTCAGTACACAAACAAGAAAGAATATAAAGAGATAAACTGGGATGAGTTCAGTGAAGGCACTAGCAGACTCAAGAAGAAGAGTTTAATTTTAGAAAAGCAGCTTTGGAACTACAGGCTCTGCTTCCAATGATGAAACAGGAAGGCGTTACATGACATAGGGTTGAGCTGCTGCTCAGGATGTCCGGGTCCCAGTTCAGAGTGCCTGGTTGGGGCCAAGGCTGCTCCAGCACTTCTAATGTGCATAATGGCCAAAGTACTTGGGTTCCTGCCATTGAACTAGGAAACTCAGATGGTTTGGAGGATGAAACAGCAGGTGGAAGACATCTCCTACCGCCCCTCTGTCACTTCTTATCTGCCTTTCAAAAATAAGTAAACAAATATATAATACATTTAAAAAAAGAAATAACAAAACATATAAATATGAGTACTTCATAAAGTTCATTTAAAGTATTTATTATGAAAAAAACTGCACATGAATTTTAATTTTATTCTGGACATAAGTGTACTTAATTTTCATTTCATTTTACATGAACTTAAAAAAAATATCCTTAGGAGCCTGATGTGTTAGCCTAGTGGCTAAAGTCCTCATCTTGCATGCACTGGAATTCCATGTGGGCATGGGTTCCTAACCTGGTTGCTTCACTTCCCATCCAGCTCTCTGCTGTGGCCTGGGAAAGTAGACAAGTACGGCTTAAAGCCTTGGGACCCTGCACATGTGTAGGATACCTGGAAGAAGCTCCTGGCTCCTGGTTTCAGATCAGCTCAGCTCTGGTCATTGTGGTCACTTGGTGAGTAAATCAGCAGATGGAAGATCTTTCTGTCCATTTCTCCTCTCCTCTGACTTTTCAATAAAAATAAATAAAATCCTAAGAAAGCCTTAAATGTTCTGGAATGCATCTACTTTCACATTATCATTGTATGTAAGTTACAAGTTAAAATGTTTTATATATATGAAAAGATATATATATATTTTCAGATTCATTTATTTGTAAAGTAGAGTTTAAAGACAGAAAAAGAGAGAGAGAGAGAAAGGCCTTCCATCTACTGGTCCACTCCCCAAATGGCCACAATGGCAAGCATTGGGCTGCTCAGAAACCAGCAGCTTTTTCCAGGTCTTCCAGGTCAGTGCAGGGATCCAAGTACTTGGGCCATACTCCACTGTGTTCCCAGGCACATTAACAGGGAACTGGATCAAAAGTGGAGCAGCTGGGACTTGAATCAGTGTGCATGGGAGATGCCAGTACTGCAGGCCTTACTTGATATGCCACAGTGCCAGCCCCTAATTTTTTTTTAAATGGCATATCCTATATCATGTGCTTTTGGAAAAGTAAGGTCCCCTGAAAATATTTGGCATTTCCCTTTTACTGCAAAGGAATTATACATGATCCAAATCACACTTAAGGAGGTTAATCAGAAGAAGCAATTATATTTGTTTATGGTAACAAAAAAATACAAGGCACTGAAATGATAAGAAAAAGTGTTTTTTCCTTCTAGTCACATAAACATCATTAGTAACAATAACTACTGAACACAATCTCAGATTACTGTGATAATGCAAAAAACACTTGAAAATTGATCTCTCTTCAAACTTGAAAAAACCCACTAAGCTCACTCTACCTCTTCATTTAGCTGCATAGCACAGAATATTCACTATGGAAATTATTTCAGTCGTTGACTGCACATTAGATATTAATCTAAAGACATATAGAAATAGAACTTCTCATACTGGTTTCCCCTGAAGAAATGCTGTGTCAAAGCTGAGATAACTCAATATCCTAAGACATATTTTCTTGCAGTTTTCAAAGCGGTTGGTTTAAAAACAACTACCTCTGTTGACCTGGTTAAACTCCTGCCATGCACGAACACAAGCCTATGTATTCATGGAAGCAAGACAACGACTACAGCGACCCTTTATCTTGAACCTGGTAACTTATTCCCCCAGTTGAATTTCTGTGATAGTTTCTCAGAAAGCTACAGAACAGTCTCTTAAATTACATAAGACAGAGCCAATTTAATCAATTCACAAAAAGAAATGAGACAGTGAATGCAGAGGAATATTCTTTAATAAGCACAAAGGAACACAGTGCAGCTTGAAGGTGATTTCAACTCACTGCAAACATTATTTTGTGCTTTATTTCATCAGCAACGACTGTCCTGCACGTTTGTGTTACTTTGTGAATAGCGTAATTCTGATTATAGTGTATCAAATATAATGAAATTAACAGAATTTTCCTCATAGGTTACTGGCACCTTTAAACAGCATAAAAAGCCTTCATATTCTTTTTTTTTATATACTCATGAGAACAATTGACTGACTATTCAAGAATGTGAAAAATACCTATTTTGAATAAATGGAGCTATCAGAACAAAATGCTCATCTTAAACATTTTATTTCCCTGTGTAGAGTGAGCAAATATTTAAAATCTGGCAAATGTACTAAGATATAATATCCACAGTATTATTCATTTTTAGTATTTATAGGAACATAGTTCAATATTAATGATCAAATATCATGGAGTTTATTTTGGATTAGACCAAAAACTTACTGAAGATCTATTTATCATGGTTCACCAACTATACTGAATTTTTATATATATTATTTCAGTTTCCATTGTACTTTAAAAAATAAATTTAGAGAAAAAACTATAGATTGAATACACCAAGGAATTCAAATATATCTAGGTTGTTGGGTTACACACATATTCATTATAAATGTATCAAAAGGGAAAATCTTTATTTTGAAGCCTCTTTAATAGACATTTTTATATTGAGAATTCATTGATGTACATCAATAATGGTTTAAAATGCTGCTAGGAGTAATTTTAATATAAAATATAGTTTCAGTAAAAATAGGCTCATCAAAATAATGCTATCAGCAGAAAATCACAAGCTTATTGTTATTGCTTCTCACCTTTAATGGAGTCTCATAATTTCAACATGTAATTTGAAGGCTTTTTAGCAGAAAACAATGAAGTTATGTAAAAACTCTACATGAAAACTGTTATTTTCACTTTCTGGTTATCAGTTCAATCTCACATGTATTATTTCACCCAAAGTTAAACTACCATATAAAATCAAGGGAAGGTAATTTAAAACTGCCTCTGATATTTTGAACTTAAGACTTTTGTAGCTAGTAGAATAAAGGCTCCCCACAGATGTCCACATCCTGGCCTCTGGACACTGAATGTAACCTTGCATGGTGAAAGTGACTTTGCATGCAAATGGATTTCGCCTACAACTTCAAGATGACACCAATCCCATTGACGTCTTGAGTAAATTCAGTGAAACCCATGTCGGACTCCTGGCTTTCAGAACTGGGAAATAGTAGATTTGTTGGTTTTTGTGTCAGTAAGCTGGTGATAAATGATTAAAACCACAATATGAACTCAGGAGAAATGAAGACCCCATGAGCTCTATAATATATGTGGCATGATGGTGACTATATGTTTTTAATATTTGTACCTATACATTTGTGTCTGCTATTCCTGTATTTTCCATCATGGCTTATCTACTCCTTTCTTTTTCTGGCTGTTCTGTAGCCATTCTCACAACTCTAACAATCTGTGCAAGCCTCTCTCAAAGATGATCCATTAATTTCCTTATGTCAAATCCGAACACAATTGTTTGTATTGTTAGAGAGTCTTAACCACACAATCTTTCTCAAATTTTGCTTCTGCTTTACATAACTGCCCTTACCAGTACCTCGTTCTATGCCTCTTTGTTTCTCTTACCCCACTCCCAAGACTTCAGTAGTGTTGCTGTCATAGATGGTTTTTAACCCCTGCTCTATCTTCACATTCACTCACTGATGGGATGCCTTTCCCATATCTTAAATTTTCAGATTTGCATTTTAGTGTCAAGGTATGCTGATGTTGAATTTTGCATGAAGGTTCCCTTCAAGTCCTGGTTATTCTGCGGTCTACCCAGCCTCCTATTGTTGCACCTGGGAAGGCTGCAGAAGATGGCCTGAGTTCATGAACCCATGACACCCATGAGAGACAGGGACAGAGTAACTTCATCCCAGGTTCAGAAACCTGGCTGATGCCACTATTGGAGAAGTGAATCTGCAAATGGGAGATTCTCTCTCCTCTTCTCTACCAGTCATTCCCTCTGCTCATGCTGACAATGAGAAGTGAAGCAGCAAACAGAAAATCTCTCTTTTCCTCCCCTCTCCTCTCCTCCCCTCTGCTCTCCCCTATCCTTCCCTCCCTTACCTTATCTTCTCCCTTTTTCTTCTCCCTTCTCCTCTCCCTCCTTTTTTCCCTGACACCTAGCCTTATTTTGGGGGTAGACATTTGGTCTAGTAATTAACTCAAAAGTTGGGATGCTCACATCTTATGTTGGAGTACCTAGGTTTGAGTTCTGGCTCAACTGCTGATTTCAGCATCTTTCTGCTGTGGACCCTGAAGACAGCAGGAGAAGGAAGAAGTGCGTAAGTCCCTACCGCTAATCTGGGGGATCCAAACTGAGTCTCTCCTTCCTGGCTATGACCTGGTCCAGCCTGGGTTGTTACAGGCATTTGAATAGTGAGCCAGCAGATGGGAGCTCTCTATCTCATAAGTAAATAATCAAAATCGTAATTTTTAAAAGATGAAACTGTGTTAGTGTGCAGAGATATTTAATGTATGCCCTTCCTGCACATGAAATTCACTTTAGAAGACTCAAAACTATGCTCTTTGTAAACTATGACATGAAAACACATGTTAATGCATGCACAGTAACAAATATTTGGAATTATTTAGAAATAAACTTGCATTAGGTTTTGTTAGAAAACAAAACAATACTTTCCTCTAATTAAAAGAGGAAAGCCACATGCTGGGTTTTTGGAAAGAGAACTCCTCAGTCAAATACATTCACTAAGTATTTACTTTGTTCAAGATCTTTCTTCCACGATTGGGATGCAGTACTAATCATGCTTTGTGCAGTCACGAAGCCTATTACTTACTTCACTGATGTTAACAGGTAGGTCTTATTTACTTTGTTAGCAGAAGTCAATTTTTCTTGTTTGCCAAAGTCAGCTCTCTGAACATAATGTAATACATTTTTAGATGGAATCTACATGGTGTAATAGCCTTATTTACAGTGGTAAAAGAAGTCAGTTTCTCACATTTGCTAAAGTCAGCTCTCAGAACATAATACAGTGCACTTTCAATTGTAATTGATATGGCTTAATAGCCTCCTATGTGTAAATCCAGTACCTCAGAGAGACAACTATTAATGGAGTCAACTTGAACGTGGTCTTCCTACAAGGAAAATGTAGCTGTCAACAGAAACACATTTTTTTTCCCTCTTAGCGAGTTTTAGAACTAAATACATTTAAAAAACATATTTACTTAAGGGGTCCTGTCTTTGTCTTTAAAAATTGCATGCTTCAAATTTCCTTGTATGTTACAAAACATTGTAAAATTAAGGAACAAGGCTATTGCAGAATGCTTATTTTAAAAACAGGAATGCCCGGCGTGGTGGCGCAAGTGGTTAAAGGTCCTCGCCTTGCACGCCCGGGATCCCATATGGGCGCCGGTTCTAATCCCAGCAGCCCCGCTTCCCTTCCAGCTCCCTGCCTGTGGCCCGGGAAAGCAGTCGAGGACAGCCCAAGGCTTTGGGACCCTGCACCCGCGTGGGAGACCCGGAAGAGGCTCCTGGCTTCGGATCGGCATAGTATCGGCCCGTTGCGCTCACTTGGGGAGTGAATCATCGGACGGAAGATCTTCCTCTCTGTCTCTCCTCTCTGTATATCCGCCTTTCCAATGAAAACATAATAAAAATAAATCTTAAAAAAAAAAAAAAAACAGGAATGCCCAGCACTGCTGAATGTGAGCCATGCACCTAGTACCCTCTGATCTAGAAGAGATCTTTTGTAGGTGGTCCTGTGCTCTAATTCCTAGGCATTATTCCTAGAATTCCCTAATATGCCCACCTTGGTGTTCAGTAAATACTAGGTGGTATGAAAAATACTTAGCCATTCCTGGAGGAGTGGTAGCCCACCACAGCAAGCAGGTTTTCCTTAGCTTTCTTAGGTCCATTTCCTTAGCTCTGATTCTCTTTTTCCTATTCCTACATGTAGTTAGCTACTACTAACTTCCAGGCTGGATCACTTTGGAAATTTATTCTTTTGAACCGAGAGCGTACCTCACTGGTTTCTGAAATTATGTCTTGGCTTGATTTTTCAGGGCATCTTTCATTATCGATAAGCTCCATTCTCTATCACCATATCAAGAAACTATCCAGAATCCTTATCACTTTCAGAAGATGAGCTCATGGTACTTGCTTTCTGGGAAATGTGAGTTTGTACATTTGCATCAGTCTGATATTTCAGCCAACAGCTTTGAGACAATGCAAGGAATATTGTTGTGGCCACTGGAAAAGTGCAGCAGTAATTTCACTTATTTTTTTTCCTTTGATTTAGCTGTACTTTGTTGTGGAACTAATGACCATGTCATACATTTTATGAATAATCCACATTTTCATTTTATATTTACTGGAGCTTTTACCCAACTTGCAATCTTAAAATGTTTTCAAAGCATCATAATGATTTTATAACATGTAGACTCCAGCATGAAAATAATTACTTTGTTATTAACTACTAGGAAAAACTGTATTTTAAAATCTGGTTTTTCAGACTTTTTTTTTTTTTTTAAAGATTTATTTTTATTATGTTTTTGTTGGAAAGGCAGATATACAGAGAGGAGGAGAGACAGAGAGGAAGATCTTCCATCCGATGATTCACTCCCCAAGTGAGCGCCACGGGCCGATACTATGCCGATCCGAAGCCAGGAGCCTCTTCCAGGTCTCCCACACGGGTGCAGGGTCCCAAAGCTTTGGGCTGTCCTCTACTGCTTTCCCAGGCCACAGGCAGGGAGCTGGAAGGGAAGCGGGGCTGCCGGGATTAGAACCGGCGCCCATATGGGATCCCGGGCTTGCTAGGTGAGGACCTTAACCACTTGCGCCACCGCGCCGGGCCCTTTCAGACTTTTTTTTAATGAAAAACTGCAACCTTCTGCAAAAAACCTTCAGAATTTCCTTCTTATGGACACATTGTCTATTTTCCTCCCACATTTATTCTTCACACTCTATCCCTGACAAAAATCAAACTGGAGGATATATTGGCGCAAATATACTATACACATCTTCTTAGCCATTGATTGGAGTCGGCTCCCTCTGACTAATTAGGGCCGGGAATGGGTACAAGCACTCAAGGGACAGGATTCATTCATCATTCATTCATCTATGTATGTAGTAAGACAATAATGTTCTGTAGTAAGTAAGTATGAAATACAGACTTTATTGTCAAGCTCTGCAGATTGGACTAATGCACATAAAAATTAACAATACATTACAAAATGTTAAATGCCAAACGAAGTGGTCTTTTTTCCTAGGTTCTGATTCACAGTACTCTACTTGTATGTAACAAATGCAGATTTGTTCAGAAATATTTTATAAAATCTTAAAGTTTAATAAAACAGGAAACCTCATTCTTTGCCTACAAACTTTAAATATTATATATATATCTATATCTATATATATTTATATCTATAGATCTAGATCTATAAATATAGATATATTTATATCTATCTATATCTATCTATCTATCTATCTATCTATCTATCTATCTATCTAAAAAGCTAGGTTTTCTATATTGCCTTGCTAGTCATAACTTAAATCTTGATAAAGCTTTACCAGAACCTATATTCCTTGCTCTGATTTCATTATTTGCTGTGTTGTTGAACCAAATCATGCTTCCTGCTGAGTAACTTACTATTATTATTTTAAAGACTTATTAAGTTATATCTACAGAGAAGAGGAGACACAGAGTTCCTCCATCAGCTTTACTCTTCAAATGGCACAATGGCTGGGGCTAAGCCGACCTGAAGCCAGGAGCCAGGAACTTCTTCTGGGTGTCCCATGAGGGTGCAGGGTCTCAAGGCTTTGGGCCATTTCCCTTTGCTTTCCCAGGCCACATGCTGGGAGGTGGATGGGAAATGGGGCAGCTGGGACATGAACTGGTGCCAATATGGGATCCTGGCATGTGCAAGCAGAGGATTTAGCCACTAAGCTACCATTATGGGCCCCTGTATAACTTATTAAGGTCACTAATATTTCCCATGGAATGCAGTGATTAGTCTTGACAACAAGAA
Source organism: Ochotona curzoniae (assembly GCF_017591425.1). Taxonomy (NCBI): domain Eukaryota; kingdom Metazoa; phylum Chordata; class Mammalia; order Lagomorpha; family Ochotonidae; genus Ochotona; species Ochotona curzoniae. The sequence goes on from NW_024464920.1 coordinate 21,570,894, forward strand.
TTGGTTGACAAAGGCCATTTTATTTGCAGCTGCATTAGTCAAATAATGAATTCTATAAAATGTCTATAATAATAATAGTCTGTTTGGAATGATAAGGCAAAGTCATCCATATCTTCACAATATTGGAATGTCTAAAACTTGACATGGTAAATGATGTTGGATCTTTGGGCAGAGATAAACCCTAGCACGACTCACAGAGGATTTAGATAAGGCTCTGCAGTCAGGGCGGGGGCTTGCTGTCTGCGGGCTCCAGGGGGAATTGTGTTGGTAAACAGAAATGATGCCAGGTAAGTTGGCAGAGGTACAGGCGATTTATGGGCTAATCAGTCCTGAAGCCTCTGGAAGTTTCCAACAGTTTTCAATTATGCTGTGGACAACACAATTTTGTGCTTAAAAGGAAATCCGTTTTTCCTATTGAAATTTGTAGTATGTCTGTTGAGTTCTAAGTTGTAAGTTCAAAAACTAAAAGCTAGCTATGTTTTAGCATTTCTTTTTCCCCATGTGGAGGCTAATTCAACATTTTTATTATAGGACTTCAAAATAAACAGCTCTCAGTTTCTGATTTTTTTTTCTCTTGTGATGCTTTCAATTGCTTAACAATTGGTTAATGGGCAAGACAAAAAATCTGTACTAGGACTTGACCCTCTTCAATTAAACACATTTGAATGTTTACTTCATTCTTTTAAAAGTGAGTTTGTGTTACTAAGATGAAATTTAATTATGAATATCAGCCAATATGTTCCGCATTATTTTACAATTTAAGGCAAACAGTTAAAAGCAACAAGCAAAACATACCCCGTTAGACTTCTAACCTATTTTTTTTTTGGAAAGACATTTCCCCAGTACTTCCTCCTTATTATTCTAGAAACAAATGAGCACATTGTTAGAATTCCCTGAAACTTGGAGAAATTTGATTGCATGACAGGAGAATGGTGGGGCTGCTGTGCACGAGTGGAGAACAGGATCTCTGAGCCATTCTCGTCATGAAAGGGCCACGTCAGGCTCATTAATTTCTTTACTACACAAAATGACAGGTAGACAACAGTGCAAACAAATCCCTTTTCTTGTCTGGCTAGCCACAGGACATTTTCCCTTGATTATCCAATGGATTCCTACTGACACAAACCAAACATTAATTTTCCTCTCAAACTGTTGTTTTCTCTCAGTGTATTTCTCTCCATGGCAATTTCATCTGACCAATTCCCAATTTGTAGTATCATTGCTTTCTTTTGTTTCCTTGCTCTTGCATTTGAACTTTCATCTTTATTCTTCTACAGTTCCCGTGATCCTGGATATATTTTCTCTCCCTGCTTTACAGAGACTTCAAAGGCTTGTTGATCTCACATACAGTGACTTTGTAAATTTTTTCCATCTGTTTTGAGTTTGTTCTTCTGAGCACTGCTGCTGTCAGCACAAGTGACCAGCATGACCCTTGCTGGCTCTGGCAGGTTCTCACAGATCCTTATTAGCAATGTAGAACCTTTTCATTAGAAGAAACCATATTCTTATTTTGAATAAGCACATCACACACACTCCCACACAGCTGCAACTAGGCCAGGTAGAAGCCAGGATCTCGAATTTGTTCCAGGTCCCCAGTGTGGGCGGTTTGAACCCAAGTGCACGAGCCACCACCTGAACTTGACCTCATAGACCCTGAATCAGACATTTTTCCTTTCAAACATAGATGCCAAAGATATTTCATGGTATCTGCTAAAGCATCAGAACATATGAACCATTTATTTTGTCACTCATGCACATCTACTCATGGTATTTGGCTTCTATCATCACAGCTTCATCCTTGCTTTCTCATAGCTTTCTTATATGTCTCTTCAACATAGCAAAGCTACCTGAAGAAGTATACCTGAAAGTAACTATGGATCAAGTCCTAAGCAAACCTCACAGACCTATCACCCTTTACATATCATAAAGAAAATTGGTACAAGCCTTCCTGACTATTCCAGATTTGACTTTATATATTATGGTATTTCATTGCCACACTGAAAATTCAGCATAACAATTATTATTTGACAGAAATTTCTATTAAAACTTGCACTTTGAAAATGATAAGGAGCCGCTGCAGTGGCTTAGTAGGTGTGCAGGTGCTAGCATCCCACATGGGCAATGGTTCATGTCCTGGCTGCTTCACTTCTGATTCAACGCTCTGCTATGGCCTGGGAGAGCAGTGAAGGCTTTGGGCCTCTGGACCCATGTGGGGATGGGAGGAGGCTCCTGGCTCCCAGCTTCAAAGTAGTCAGCTTGACTATTGCAACCATATGGGGAGTAACGAGTGGATGGAAGGCCTCTCTGTCTCCTCTTCTCTCTGTAAAAATCTGCCTTTGAAGTGAAAATAAATAAATCTTTTTTTTAAAAGAAAATGTTGAATACTTGGCTGTAAAAAGTAAAATATTGAAGTTACCCTGATAAAAGTTAAAATTCAAGCAAGTTTATATATATAATACAAACCTCAGTGCAGTCAACACATCTGCCTTAACAACATATCAGAATGTCAAGGTAACATTTTAAAGATGGCTGTTGGGAGACTGAAAGGCAAGGTATTTTGGCAGTCTTCAGCCTTCTGGTGGATAAATAGGAGAATGAATAAATCAAACTCTGCAGAGAACAAAGAGCAGCCGTTTGAAGACACAGTGGCTGCAACATTTATGCTATCCAAATAATGAAAGCAACATTAGAATAATGTTAAATTCATGCTCATGGAAATGAACAGTATGCCCTGCTTTGTATTTTCAATAATTAGTCAACCTAGCTAACACTATCTGAAGTAAACATGTTACCAGAGCTATAAAGATGCTTGCAGTAAGAGTGTTCATTCTCTATTGGAAACATTGTAGGTTTTGCTCCAGCAAAATGCTCTGAATCCTATAATGCATATGCATTAATAGCAATAGGCTTTGGTGTGCTGCCTTCTTCCCCTCTCAAATTGACTAAGTATTTCAATTGAAAAGGTTACCTTGAATTCAGCATTATTATTTACATCTTTAAATTGTAATGACCATTTTTATTGAGTACCAACTGTATATTTAAATCACCAATTCCCTTTGAATAATTTATACAATAGCTGGGCTCATTTAACTTAGTCAATATTATCTTTATTCATAGATGGTAATTTGTAGGTGCAAAAGATATAACTGTCCAAAGATGCTTGGAAATTATTGCGACCCAATTTCATGCTTAGTTCTTTGAACTTTGAAGGTCATTTAATTACTACAATCGCTGGCAATTGCTGTTTCAAATCAGTGATGTAGGCTATATTCATACATAGACCACAAGTTTTGATCTTTTTACATTATTTCAAAGTAGATGCAACATTCTTTTACAGAAAACCTTCATTTTCAGTTATTTTGGATTAGAATGTTCAACAAAAGTTGAAGTGGTGATGGAATGCACAAAAATAATTTCTTTAATCATTGTTGTATGTAGTCTTATCACACACTTAAGACAAATGGAATGAAAGTCAGAAGTGCATTCTATCTGTATTGCAAAGCGATAATAAGTGAATGTTATCTCTTTGTTAAGCTGGGTCAGCTTGCTCCTGAACTCACTCAAAGCACAGGGTGCTGCCTCATGCTTTGTTTTTCTCTTTTCCATTCACCTTGCCTCTTCAGTGAGCTGCTTAATGCCTCTCTGATATAGAGGGGGATAATACAGTCTGGAGCTGGAGCAAACAATGTGGAACCATTGTAGTCATGGGTACTTTTCCTGATTGTGTCAGAGCTACATAACCATGCAATTTGTGAAACAACGAGGGGTGGTGGTGGTAATGTGAAAGTTGCTATAAATTTCTGGGAGAAAAATAGCTCAAGGGCATGCCAGTTTCTGCAGCGGTCAATGGATGAAAATGCATTTGCTGCCCTCCCACCCTACTTTGTTTGAAGAAAGTTACTTTACATATGGGTGAGAATCTCAAACAGTCTCATGAAAATGATGAAGATGGCAGTATTTCACAAAGTTCTGGTGGTCAAAGGAGCTGAACTAGTGTTATAATTGTCTAATATTTAATGTAATAAGTGATTTGGGCTCTAGTGCTCACCACAGGCCCTTCCAATCAACATTATAGCTTTCACAGCAGCAGAAACTAAAGCTGCTAATGTTTATAGCTGGAAAGATCTCAAAAAGGATTCACAGGTTGGAGTTATGCACAAGGTTCTTCTACTTCAGAAAGTTGGGAAAGACACTGTCATTTCAAGTGATTTTGTAATTTTCTAGGCCAGAGTCCAACTAAGCTATCAAACTTTTGGTAACACAAACTATAAGGAGAAAAAGATTTTGTTCTCCACAACTGATCTGAGTCATGATCAGTAGACAACCAAAGACATTTCTGAAAGTTGGGAAAAACATGGTGATTTAGTGTTTTGTCACTTCTGTACTATATAGCACCATGGCCAAATTTTGTCTCCAAGGATTAGAAGAGATTTGAACTGACCACAGATAATAGTTACTTCAGCATGTTGGACTAAATGCTAAATTAAAATCAATGCTTATGTGTATGTTTTAATAAATATGATATTTAATAATAAAACAGTACAGCCATAATGTATTTTACTCCATTTTTAATAGCATTCCTGAAAGTGCTTGAGGCTCATAGTCGTACACTGTTGGGTTTAAAGCTCAGAGTCCTGGGCCTGGCACAGTAGCATAGTGGCTAAAGTCCTCACCTTGCATGTGCCAGGATTCCATTTTGGTGTCAGTTTGTGCCTCTGTGGCCCTGCTTCCTATCTAGCTCCCTCCTTGTGGCCTGGGAAAGCAATAGAGGACAGCCCAAAGCATTGGGCCGCTGTACCCATGTGGGAGAGGTGGAAGAAGCTCCTGGCTCCAGGCTTTGGATCAGCTCAGGTCTGGCCTTTGAGGCCACTTGGGGAGTGATTCAGCAGATGAAAGATCTTTCTCTCTGTCTCTCCTGCTCTCTGTAAATCTGATTTTCCAATCAAAATAAATAACTATTAAAAAAAAGGCAGAAACCCGTTGAAAGAGGAATGGGTAAATAAACTGGTGTATATCTATTCTATGAAATATTGCTCACCAATTAAAACAAATGATATTTTACCATTTACAACAAAATGGTCCCAACTAGAGACCATTATGTTCAGTGTTTATAAGTCAATCCCCAAAGGACAAAAATAATATATTCTTTCTGATATAAGGCAACCTTCATGCAAAATACAAGATCAATAAACATATATGTAAATATGTACGTACGTATATTCATCTAGAGGAACTGTAGAATAAAGTCTATGCCTTCGAGAAGTAAAGATGCATTGCAGTATGCATCTCTACTCCTAAGTCAAAGATGGACTCTCAATGAAACTGTTAAATATATCTGGATTATAGGATGATGGGCTTTCTACCATTGTCTATGCCTATGATGTCATGATACACTGAAACAGCAGAATGATGGATTTGTGACTGTTTTTGAAGGACTATATTATTGTTATAAAGGAAAACAGTGGGGGTGGAAAGGGGAAATGGGGAGAGTGGAGGGGAATATGCCTGTTCCTATGCAAATGTATCATGAAAAATTAAAAAAAATATATTAAAAAGATTCAGTGAAACTTTTTTTCCCCCTTAAGCCTTTATTTCACTTCAACCTAAATAAGAATAAAGGAGATGAGATAACCTATGTAAATACCTGGTACATAAAAAAGCTTATTTAATGTTAGTTTTTTTCATTTCGTTAAAAAATTATGTATTTGTTTGAAGGGGAAAGAGGGAGAGGAAGAGAGAGAGAGAGAAAAAAAAACAGAGCAATGTCTGCAATAGCTCAGATGGGGCTAGGGTAAGGAGTGAGCTGGGAATTCAACTCAGGTCTCCAAGGTGAATGTTAGGGACCCACATACTTGAGCCATCCTCTGCTGTTTGTAGTCTGCTCGTTAGTAAGAAGCTTGATCAGAAGTGAAATCCAGGGATTCTGATATTGTGGCCCCTATGAACACCACCTATCATCCAGGCATCCCATGTAGGTACCGATTCCAGCTCTCGCTGCTCCACTTCCCATCTAGCTCCCTGGTAATGCACCTAGGAAAGCAGTGGAGATGGTCCATGAGCTTGGGCCCCTTATATACCTACATGGGAGATCTAGAAGATGCTTCTGGCTCCTGCCTTTGACCTGTCCCAGCCTGACAGTTGTGGGCATTTGGGGAGTTAACCTGTAGATGGGAGATCTTCCTCTCTGTCTCTCCTTTCCCCTAACTCTGTTTCAAATAAATAAAACTTTAAAAAGGAAGAAGTGAAATCCACACTCAATTCCAGGCACTTTGATATGGGATATGAACATTCCAAGCAATGTCTTAAATACTACTCAATGCCTAGCCCCTCTTTCTCATTTTAAATAAGAAATCAAATTATGTTTTGGTTTATTTTTTCCTATGGGTACTCCTGGGTAACAAATTCAGAATAGAATTGTACAAAATCTGCTAGATTTCTCATGCACATTTAGTTTTATTTGCTTGCTTTAAGATTTAAAGAATAGGGCCAACAGGGTAGTGTGGCCAGTAAAGTTGCTGCTTGCAGTGGTGGCATCCTATCTAGGTGCCAGTTCAAGTCCAGGCTGCTCCATTTCCTGCCCAATCCTTGATAATAGGGCTGGGAAGGTAGACTATGGGCCCTTGCACCTACATGGAGACTCAGATGAAGCTCCTGGCTCCTGTCTTCAGACCACCCCAGCTCCAGACACTTTGATCATTTGAGGGAGTGAACTAGCAAATAGAAGGTCTCTTTCTGCTTGTCTTTTTTTTCTCTGAAACTCTCCTTTCAAATATGTGAATAAGTCTTAAGCAAATTAAAGAAAACCAAAATTGGCCCTAAGTAGTTTTTGCAGATTGGAAGAAATAAGCCATTTGGAATTAGTCCAACATAACACAATGATATCTCAGTCTTAGATGATGGCCCATATCAGACTAGCAGGACAATCAAGGACCTGGTTTCTGTTTCTGAGAAGAGAAGAAGAAGAAGAAAAGAACATAGTATAGTAGATGAAATGAAAAAATGTTGGTATTAAATCAGGCAGAAACTCTTAAGTCTTGTAGGCAAGGGTTGGTTAGGAGACTGTTTTGTGTCCTTGCCTGGTCTTACAATGTACAACTGGGCTCTAGGTCCATGGCTCTAAAGTACACTAATTTGTTACCTCTGGCTGAGGAATGTGATATGAGCATGAGACCACTGGACATTTGATTACCAAAGGACACTTTTTAAGGGTGAAATGATATAGCTCAAGTCCCTATAAAACAGTGAATCCTGAGCCCGCTCAGCAGCTTAAAATGATTTGAACAGAAAGGTTTTCCACAGACCAAGCTGACCCCCAAACTAAGTCTATATTCTTTAATCTCCTATGGTCAGATTTTATTATAATAAACTACATCTTTCCCCTTGTAACATAATGGCTCCAGACTCAAATCTGTTATAAAAGTTATCATGGAATCAGATTCTTAAATATTTCCTTAGGGAAACAAAGTAACACTCAGATATAAATTGAAGACATTCATTTCAACTGTGGAATAGATATTGTTCATGGGATGAGGAATTGGGACAGGAGAAAAATGATTTAGGAGCTGCAAGAAGGATCTTACCCATCTAAGAACACTCCAATCTGCTTTGTGAAGTGCAAGACCCAAGCCTATCTCAGTTGAGGAAGAGTCATCATTAAACCCGGCAGGCACTGTCTTATAGTTCATGCTAATTGGTCGCAAGTGACTAAGCGTGGGTGGTTGCTCCCATTTTCTGGGTATTAGGATAGATTGTGAAAATAGTTGTGATTACAATAATTTTATTCCATCAATCTGGATTTCTTATTCTACAGTGATGTCAAATTAGGACTCTTAGGGTGTATGCATTTCTCTGGTGAAGCACCTTCCATCTCTCTCAGAAAGTATTGTGGTTTGTGGTAAGTTAGTTACCAACCCAAGCCTCTTTTTGAAAAGAACTATTCTGTAACATTTGGCCAATCTTCAACACTGAAGTCCAGAACTTCTCTTCTCTTAGTATTGTCTTATTTAAGTACTAAGCCTAAAAGTGTTAGATTATGTCAAATGCAGAATATGCAATAAACAGGAAATTCAGAGGAATATCAGGATTATATTTTTAACATGTAGAAACTATAAATGTACTTCTAATTTGCTTTAAGTCTTGAGCTCTGAATTATATTTCCTTGTGAAACTATGAAAAGCAACTCCCAATGTTAGTATAAGACCTAGTGGTTTTTTTTTTTTTTTGTTTAATCAGAAGTATATATCATGGTTTAGTGCATGTCAGAATGGGGATGGACAGAAAACCCAAGATGGAGAAAGTGATTTATGTTGAACATTTTTTTGGCACTATGTGAAGAGACTTCAATTTTTCTTAAGTTATATTTTCCCTTTCTTAACTACCTATGTAATTAGTTTTTATTTCATTTGAAAGAGACAAAGTGCATGAAGAACTTTCATCTGATAACTTACTCCCCAAATACTTAAAACAGCCATGATTGGTCAGGCCTAAACCAGATGTCCTGAAGCCACTTCAAGTCTCCGATGGGGATTTCAGGAATCAAGTATGTGAGCCAACACCTGGACCTTCCAAGGAGTACATTAGCAGGAAACTAAATCAGAAGTGGTAGAGGGAGTTGACATTGTGGTGTAGGCAGTAAACTGCTGCCATCCCATAAACACTAGCATCCCCAAAGTGGGTTGGTTCAGGTCTGGGCTGCTCCAGTACCAATCTAGCTACATGATAATTAATTTGGGTGGATAACTGCATCAGGTAAATAGCAACATATTCAGAAGGATGTCCATTGTCAATACAGTTTTAGGAGGATACCTACAGCTAAAGGTGGTACATAAACTATCGATTTTAAAATAGCTTAGAACCCCATCACTGGACTTAATCAAAACATTCATGGAATCTGTAATTTTAGCAGAAATAGCTAACAAGGGTTGGAGGAACATTTGTGCTGGAGAGGGCAATAGTGTGATAATTTAAATCCTATTCTTTAACAAGTAGAAGGACAAAGGATTTTTTTTAAAAAAAGATTGCCTGGATATGTTAAAAGCAGTCCACGGCAAGACAATTCTACAGACCAGTGGAGCCTGGGATTCCTATCTGGCCCTCTGTTTGCATGGCAGATGTCCTTAAACTCACCTGTGCAATTAAAATAGGCACTTCAAATATTAATAAGGAAAATGTGTTTCACAAGGTGAAATTTGTTTTGCTTTTTCACTGCCCTGCATGATTACGTCAAGGAAAGACAAGGTAGCCTTCTGCTTTTAGCTTTAACTAGAACTCCAGCTTTCAAACTGCAAATTGTACCATTTTTTCAAAGACCTGAGGCAGTTGCACAGTAGATCATCCCAGTTCCCTGGTAAGCTCTTTTTCTTGCCATATCTGTTCCCTTAGAGCAAAGCAATTAAAATGTACAGTAATTGAAAGAACTCCCTACAGTTGGGATAATCACAATCTAGATGAATAACAACTCACAGTATCCTTATATATTTTGGTATACATTAAGTTACTAGTCATCTCTTTAATAGTGTGGTTGAGCAAATCTATTTAGAAATCTATATTATCTACTATAATATGCTAGTAGAGACATCTACGAGATTACTCAGTTTCTTCTCAGTAGACCTAAACTTTCCTCATGGAACAAAATGCATATATAGTAAGAACAGGGAAACCTTTTTTCAATAAGTCTTCTTTCAATTTTACAGCATCTTGTAAATGACCCTTACTCTCAGGCAAGTAGTCTTGGTTTCTTAGACAAACACTCATTCTTTTCTTTGGCTGAGAAGATGCTGATTTTGTGCAAGTATCATGCAGTGATTAAAATACCCAGGAGCAGATGCTTGGGAAGATTTATAATTGAACTGATTCCATTTTGTAGTTCTCTTATTTACTGCCACTGATGAGTTGAAGGTTGCATATAAAACCCAGTACTGCCAAGAAGATTGAAGGGAAATCTACAGGTGATTTCCGAAACATACAAATACTCCTTTACTCACAATGGAATTCTATCCTGGCAAACCCATCATAAATTGAGAATGTCTTTAATACATTTAATCTACCAAGTACTGTAGCTTAGCAGCCCAGTACACTGTAAAGTCTTGGTTGTTGGCTGCATGGGTGTTCAGGCTTGCTGCTGTTGCCCAGCTTTCCCTAAGTATCTCATACTGCATACTGCTATTCTGAGAAAAGATCAAACTTTAAAAATGTTCCACAGAAGTCATGTTGTTTTCATAGCATCATATAATCAAATGTCATGAATCCCACTTACCAAGTCATAGACCATCTGTATTTTGTTCCCCGAAAAAAAATCTCCGAGAAGATCCCTTTACCTGTGTACCCACCATCTTACTTCCGGACTGAGTTACTATGTGTGAATTTGATGTTTGGAGCTGCAAACTCTCTTTCAATTATGCACAGCAGGCTCAGAATCATTGGCTCAATGTGTAAACTAGCTTTGGAACAACCTGCCCAAGGACCATATTTTAACTGCTAAGGTAAAATGCTTTATGGCACAAGTTACTTGTATTAGGTGGGGTGTTAGATCAGCCATGTTAACAAACATTCTGAAGTTTTGGGGGCTCATTTCTCATGCATGCTACAGATCTACTGTGGAGCTGCATGGCTTATGCTTATTGCAGTCACTTAGTAACCAGGGCTGATGGAGCAGAAGCATGCAAACAATGTGATGTTTTCTATTCCTTAAGGAAGAATGAATTCTACTTGGTCTTGTAAGGTCAGTCAAATGTCCTTGTCCAGATGTGCTACACATCATTTCTACTGATTATTTACCTCTCAAAACTAATCATGCAGCTCCACCCACAAGCGAGTAAGAGGTACAATTACAGCATATGCTGCTTCAGCATGGATAATTAGAAACACTTGGATAGGATTAATGACCATGATGTCATCTTAGGATGAGACCCCTGTGACTTGTAAAGATAGACTGAATATGGCGATGCTTGCAATGACGGTGATGATGATGATGTTCAAAATTGGGGTTGACTGTGGTAAAGCTGTTTAAGCCATCATCTGAGAATGTCAGTATCCTATATGGATGTCTGGTTCAAGTCTTGGCTGCTCCATTTCCAATCCAGCTTCCTGCTAATGGCCTGGCAAAGCAACAGAAGATGGCCCAAGTATTTGGGTCTGTTGACATATATAGGAGACCCAGATGAAGCTTCAGGTTTCAGCCTGGCCAAGCCCTGGCTGTTGTGGCCATCTGGGGAGTGAACTAGTTGGTAGAGAATCTTTCTACCTCTATAATTCTTTTTAATAAATAAATAAAAATGCTCAAAATTATTGAATTTTTATAATCGATCAGAACTATTGTTATATTTTATTATCATAGTAAATTCAATATATAGTAATCATGATTAATGATGTTATTTTTATTTTCTCTGATAAAATGACCTTGAAAAGTTCCTGCTCAAGATTGTTTAGAAGCTGAATGTCAGGCATGAATTTAACTTAAGCAGTGTAAATGTGTTTGTGTGTGTGTATAAATAACATACGTCTGTCTTTCCACCTGTCTCTATATTTATTTATCTACAAATTTCTTCATTTGTGTCTGCCTAACTATCTCTGCACTGTTAAGAAAGAAGAGAATATATAACTACCATGAAACTGGTGTCAGAAAGGACAAAATTCGTTAAAAAGACATTTATCAGTTACTGTGCTCTTAGTTGAAATCAGCATTCTAATTATGAATCAGTTTAATGAAGCATGGACAGGTTTTCCTCTATGAAACAGAGGAGTAAGGTAAATTATATAAATTACCAAGCCTGAGGCTTCAACTTCTAAGTGCTTTGTTTCATTCACTTGGCAGGGATGGGGGCTGTGACAAAATATGAAACACACTTTTCACTGTCCATGCAAGTGTATCTGTAGCTAGAGCTCCCCCCTAGGTGGACACCCAGATACTATACTTAAAACTTAGATAAGAACTGAGTTGGACTTTTAATTGCAAAGCTATTTCCCTACCCACTTAGTGAGGCTAAATCTATATTTGATGTTTCTTTAAACTTGTCTGGATTCAGATTTTTGTCTTCTGTTATCTGCAAAAGTTCTTTTTGGCTTTACAAGGAAAATATTCTCAATGAACTTTTTTGAAATGGTTTTTTGAGTTTTACTTGAATTTTTTTCCCCTCCAGATTCACAGTTGTTATTTCGTAAAGATAAATAAATAAATAAATAAATAAAACAACTTTACCATTCTTACAATAATTTCAGTGTTAAAGATTTTGTGAGTTGATAAAAGTTTAAACTTTGAATCTACTCTTTTCTAAGATATAATGATTGAGGGCCTGGCACGGCAGCCTATTCGCTAATGTCCTTGCCTTATGTGTGCTCTGATCACAGATCCTAGCTTGTGGCCTGGGAAAGCAGTAGAGAATGACCCAAGTCCTTGGAACCCTGCACTCACGTGGCTAGGCCAGGGCAAAGCCAGGAGTCTGGAACTTCACCTGAATTTCCCAGTTAGGTGGCAGAATCCCAGCAAGGGGAGCCATCTTCCTCTGCTGTCCCAGGAACATTAGCAGGTAGCTTGATTAGAAATGGAGCAGCCAGGACTCAAGCTGGTACTTATATGGAATGCTGCTTTTGCAAGCAACAATTTGACCTGATGCACTGTAACATCGCCCATGGCCTCTAGTTTCTTCCTCCCTTTAAAATTTATTTACCAGTTAGTGTTGGCTCAGAATGGTTTGCTTTCATCTGTCCAAAAATTTTAAAAAATCACTTTGGTCCTCTCTAGCTTCCTGGAGAATTTTTTTTTTTAAGTTGTGTGTGCTTTATGGACACACTTCCAAATCATTGGATAGAAGACTGGAGATAGGTTTGAAAAATGAGGTCGTAGTTATACTGTTCATCTTTTAGTAGCTCTAAGCCCAGTTTTATGCTGGAGAAAGGAAATATATTTGAGAAGTAGAAAGAGCTTCAGACACACAAAAAGTATGTTTATTCTGTGAAGGATCTCCTAATTTATAAGAGAGAGATGTAATGAATTTCATGGGTTTTGACCGGTAAGGATTCTCAGATTTTCTATGCAATCAGTTATGTGTTAGCACCAATCCCATCAATTACACCCCTTGGGGGGTTCCCAATTTAGGGTTCCTGTCTGTCAAGGGTCTCCACTTGATTTCAATCTTAGCCCTGAGGTATTTATGTCATTCCAAAGTCAACCCTGTCTTTCCTATCCTAATTTCAACTATGGTGCCTTGTCAGTTTTCACACTTGTTTCATCATCTCATCATTTTCCTAGTTTTAGTCTTGTTTGCCTTTTTGCACTCATTTACATCTTTCCACTGCCAGATTCCTCTCCTTACCAGGAATTCGAAACTAAAGTCTTCTTTATTTTTTCAAATTCCACAAGTCTCCATGCTTTTGTTATTCCAATACCTGAACTGCTGTGTTGACTTCTAAGAAAGGATGAAAGTGAGCACTCGGCTTTTACACTGCCCCTAAAAGGCTTCTTTATCCATTTCATGATGCAATTCCACAGGCTTCTAAAAAATGTTATGTTATTATTTCATAGGCTTATTCATTTTTAATATATATTTTCTAAAAATGCCATTTGCAAATGAGATTGTGTTACCCAGTCACCCAGACCAATCTCCCCATCTATTGATTCCTACTGTTTCTGCTTCACACAGTCTAGTCTAGCTGTGTCTTCCATCCTTCTCACTCATCTCATTGACCACTAAATCTGTCAATGGGGGAATGCAGATTTTTCTGATCTGTCACTGGCTTACATTAACCCTTATGTAACTAACTCATCTGCTTCAGCGTGGGGCCAACCTCAACAGGATTAAAATATTAGCTGGATCAAATAGAGTTAGATGTACTTAAGTAAACTTTTAAAAATCAGACTTAATCTTCCTATCCTTTGCTAATCTTTTAGCCAACAATACTGTATTGACTTTAATTTTCTGAAAATTCTATTTGTACGCATTTCCAGGGGAATGTCATCACTCTCCAAGGTCCTCTTGCTACTTTTCCATACTGCCCTTCCAAAGTCCTTCAACTCCCTCAAGGTTTTTTGTTTTTGTTTTCCTTTGCATTACTGTGTGCTTTTCGAGTATTTTATATTTCTGCCATAAGCATCTATGTTGTTATACCCTTTCCCAACTGCCATTACCATGTATTCTAGTAGGTTCTTTACTACACAACAGGCACTAGTTTTATTTTAAGTGATCGACTGGCAATGTGTTGATGGTAGTAAAACAATCTACTATGTGTAAAGGGAGTTGGTAAACATCTTTGATAAATTTTTCTGAACTATTTCTCTCACAGAAGAGAGCTTTGAGCCTGATTTTGCTTATGCTAATTTGCAATAAGCCCTTCATATCTCAGCAGCAGTACATTTGAGCCTAGCGGCTAAAGTCCTCGTCTTGAGTGTGCCGGGATCACATATGGGTGCTGGTTCTAATCCTGGCAGCCTTGCTTCCCATCTAGCTCCCTGATTGTGGCCTGGGAAAGCAGTCGAGGACAGCCCAAAGCCTTGGGCCCCTGCACCCACTTGTGGGAGAGCTGGGAGAAGCTCTTGGCTCCTGGCTTCTGATTGGCTCAGCTCAGCTGTTGCGGCCGCTTGGGGAATGAATCATTGGATGGAAGATCTTCTTCTCTACCTCTCCTCCTCTCTGGGTATCTGACTTTACAATAAAAATAAAATAAATCTTTAAAAAATAAAGAAGTATTGAAAAGTCTAATAATGACAGAAGCCATCCCTACTCCATCATTTGTGCCCATTAATTGGTCTGCGACTGCTGTCATCTTTTTAAAAGAAGTGAGGCAACATCACTATTAACTGGCAAAATGTCGATTCATGTCTACAGCTAAACACACCTACTCTAGGCTTTTGAACATCCCTCTCTGAAGTCTTAATACCTACTCTATAAAAACCACACACTGGAACATCAGAAGTCATAAATCAACTACTCTGTTCCAGTATCTGTTCTTTCCATGATTTATTGCAAAAATTGAAATAGGAGTAGATTTAAAATTGTTCAATGAAAACATTCTTCCTCCTTTGAAATTCTTTTATTCTCTGACTTCCCAGCCACTGCACCCCTGCAATGCTGCTACTTTATCTGTGCAACAAATGAAAACTGGTTTTATTCTGAAGTATTATATTATGTTTTAGACACTGAGTTGCTAAATACTTCTAGAACTTAAGTTACGTCGGTATTTTACTTGCATTTAGTCTATTATATAGTCCATTAGAAATAACACAGACTTTTACCATAGGGACAGAATCTAATTTGAGTGCTTTATCCTGTGTTGTATCTCAGAAAAATTTGATTTGGTCTTAGTGGGCATGAGAAAAATTGCAAATAATTGTTCTTTTCTTCTTTCTGTCATATTTCTCTATGTTTTTATTCCTTTCCTTATAGATGCTATTTCTCATTCTACATAAACAATATGTTCCACTTACGAAGTCAAAGCAAGGTGCTCGATAAACAGGCATGGTGCTATTTTCAAAAGCACACCTTCCACACAGAGGCAAGACGATTTGAGTCATTCTTTGCCAAGAAAACTTATTGCTCACACTGGATCATGGAGCCATAATAGCTGTCATTCCAGTGGAAACTATTTCCAGGAATTGCTTTTGCTGGCTATAGCCACCACCTACTTCATCACGCGAAGTTTTAAAATAACTTTGAAAGTGCTCTTTCTAGTCTTACCACATAAGAAACCCAAGAGAGGAATAGCAGTTTAGATAAAAATCTATTCCAAAGTCAAACTAACTCACCACTAGCTCTGCAAGCCCTATGTTGAAATGCATGGAAACTTAGGGGGAAATGTTAATATAGTATGGATCCCTTAAGCTTTATAATCAAATATTGATGTTTCCTGCAGGAGTATAGAGAAAATGAAAGTTTCTACAGAGAGAAAAAATACAAAAGGATTAAGGAGGAACTCATGTGGAAAATAAAAAATAAGCTTCAGTAAATGGTGAAGATAATGAGAGTGTGCCAAGGTGCAAAGTCAGTGATGGTATTAACAAAGGCACCTGAATTCTAGGCTAGGAAAAGAGCAAAGAACACTGGTAATTAGCAGAATGAAGTTCCTCACTGCAGTGCTTTACCATACCCAGAATGCAATAAAGACTTTTCTAATACATTTGAGTATGTGCTATAAGAATCCAGGATGAAACTGGCACACATTTGCATCATTTTATTTTATATTATGATAGAGCACAGAGACTGAGTTGTTTTTGTCACAAAATATACGCCAATTTTTGAGTTTTACTATAGCTTTAATTTACTCCTCCTCCTCTTTGAATCTTCCCTTTTCTGGTTTGCCTTCCTTGCCTCTGCTTCTCATGCTAACTAAATCTGTAATGTTACCGCCCCTTGCCTTTGATGCTGCCATGAACAGTGTTTGCCATTTCGCAGACAAAAATACTTAGCACAGTTAGGGAATAGAAGTTTAAAACTAATACTTCAATTGCAGTCTATCCTTAAAAGTCACAGAACTGCCCCTGTGGGATGGCGTGGCTTTGGAGGACCTGTTGCTTGCCAGTAACAGATTCACACTCTTGTTTGGACCCAAGTGAAAGGAATGAAGTCTTTTATTAGGGATGGCCAATTTTAGACTGGTGCTCTCAAGCCAGGCCCTTCAGCTTCCTGTATTGTTTCAGGGTTTCCAGAACACAAACACAAAGGGATCTAACAAGTACATGTTGAGTAGGACATATGCTCAAAGTATGCACATTAGGTGAGGAGGAAGTGGCTTCCTGCTGGAGATGAGCGCCTGCTTGGATCTGGGACTGCCTGGCTGAGTTTGGAATCTTGCTCTGTTACTTAGTGGTGGGGCACATTTGGTGAATACATCTCTTCATTCTCCAATCCCTTACCTGTAAACTTTGGAGAAAAACATTCTTAAAAAGAATAAAGAGCAAATGAGATTTCTGGATGTATTCAGCAAATGGTAATTTTTATGATAAATTGGTCACAATGCATGATTTTCTCATGGGAGTGGCCCTTCTTGGCAAAGTGGCCTCTGGGCTGAATTTCATTGGTCTTTATCTGGAAGCTGACCCAAGTTGCCCAAAGGAGGACGAGGAAACTAGAGGGAGCCATGGATTCATCAATTGTGGCAGAGTGGGCAGTCTTTGGGAGTCCTTTTACAAGGACGGGGTGGTTCCTTTGCACCTGGCAGGAGCATTTCCTAATAGAGTTTGAGGAATTATCAGAAACTCAGTGTCTTAAAACAGAAAGTTGCCATTTCATAGTTCTAAAGGGTATAACTTCTACATCACGGTGTTGGCAGTGCCATGCTTTTTTGGAAGGTTCTAGAAGAAAATCTGCCTCATGCCTTTCTCGGCTACTCATGTTGCCTGTGCTCCCACATGTCCTTGGATTATTGAATCTTGCCTCAGACATCTTTCTCCATGCCCATTTTTTCTCATCTATGGACACATTGGATGAAAGGCCATTGTACTCCAGTGAGACCTCATATTGATTAGATCTTCAAGGACCCTATTTCTAAAGAAATTCATATTCACACAGATATCAAGGGCAGATATCACACAGATATCTAATGCAATATTTTGAGGGACACAATTCAACCCACTATATGCATTATGTATTTCTGAATTGGGGAAATATTTTTCTCACATATGAATGTATGAGTGTTCATTTTTTTTTTTGCTTTTTACTGCCACCGTTTATTTTCTAATAGTGGAGATAATTTTTGTGTACGTTTTTAAAGTATGAATTTTTAATGTTTTGGAGAAAATATTTAAAAGTCACCATTGTGAAAGATCTCTCATCAAATAAAATTTTCCCTAGAACTTTTCCTTGTCATTCTGTCAATCAACAGTTGGGGAAAAACTAACCCCTTCATAGGACTGCGAAACGTGTGAGAGCTGACTGCTGAAGACCAGCACAGAAGCCTCAGTTATATGAAGGATGTTGTCGTAATGTAGGATTAAACTGGTTTTCTTCATATTGAAAAGGCAGACTTACAGAGAGAAGGAGAGACAGAAAGATCTTCCATTTGTTGGTTCCCTCCCCAAGTGGCCAGAGCTGAGCTAAGCTGATCTGAAGTCAGGAGTGAGGAGTTTCTTAAGGGTCTCCCACATGGATGCAGGCAGGGTCCTAAGGTCTTGTGCCATCCTCCACTGTTTTCCCAGGCCACAAACAGCAAGCTTGGTGGGAAGTGGAGCAGCTGGGATATGAACTGGTACCCACATGGGATCCTGGCACATGCAAGGTGAGGATTTGGCCTCTAGGCTATTGCACCAGGCACTAAACCGGTTTTCAATACAAGTGTATAGTCATTATCTGCCTCTCATCTGATAAGTGACATCTCAGTTGCATTTAAAACTTTTTAAAGAGCAATATTTTGAATAATTTCAAAAGTTTACTTTAGAGCAGACTCAAGATGGTGGAATAGGGTGAGAACACATTTAAATAAATGGAGAATCATTACCCAGGGTGAAGCAGAGAGGTAACATTTCAGGAAATAGGAGAGGACAGGCCAATGACAGAGGGGCACCTGGAGACTGATGGACATGGGAAGGCAGCAGAGACAATGATGTGCTGTTGCAGTGACCAGCTATCCCAATGGCAGTCAGGAAGCAGGGAACTGAGCTCCACTGGCAGCCAGAGCTTCACCAGCAGCCAGGTGGAAAGGGAGTTCACCAGGAGCTCAGAATGTGAATCCAAGCAAAGAACCGCCTGTCCTGCTGATTTGTTTGACTTGATCAGGAGAAGAGACAGAGCTGTATGCCCTAAACAGGCAGTGTAGGCACAGGGTGGAACTCACAGCCCAGACCCCCACCAGGGCTTCATCAGGTGCTATTTTGTGTATGAAGGCAAAGGCTGTGGGACGGGACTGTGCATGCACCAAGCTGGGAGCAAACTCATTTCTGGCTCAGTGCATTG
The DNA here is from genome assembly GCF_017591425.1 of Ochotona curzoniae. Classification (NCBI taxonomy): domain Eukaryota; kingdom Metazoa; phylum Chordata; class Mammalia; order Lagomorpha; family Ochotonidae; genus Ochotona; species Ochotona curzoniae. The sequence continues at coordinate 21,589,772 of NW_024464920.1, forward strand.
CACTGACATGGCATCCTACAAGTTCCACCAAAAACAGGTGTGGGTAGCCCCTAGACCTAATGGTCAGCAGATCCAGAATTCCACCAGTGGGTCATCAGGTGACATCTTGTACTGTGTGGCAAGGCTGTAAGACTGGAGGGACAACAGGCAGCTGCACATGTGCTGAGCTGGGAGTGAGCTCACTTCCAGCTCAGTGCATTGCACTAGTCCCACGGGGAAAATAATACCGATTTTGTACCTTACGGGTCACAATATGTCCTTGTGGCCCTCAGACCTAATGGCCAGCAGGTTCCAGCAAGATTAACACCTAGTAATTTAGAATGCCTGGTGTTTCCCTAATCCTGGGAACTTCTAGAACCAGAAGTAGGAATGAGCTTGTACAGAAAGTGGTGCAGCCCAGCACGGTGTCACAGGATGTGGAGAGTGGTGAGCCAGGAACTGGGGTTATGAAGCCTAACACAAGAACCCAGACCTGAAACTTGCTGGAGGGAATGGGACAAGAGACTGCAAACAAAGAACTGTGTACCAAATGCAGTAAGTAAAACTGAACTATACACCTATAGATGACAGAGCTTAAAAACCTGTCCTAAGGAGAGTCTGTTAGCCAGAAGTACAATGACCAAGAGCAAAAGAAGAGACAAAGGCACAATGAATATTACCGAAGAATCCCTTGTAAAGGAGCAAAAGCCTCTGCCAAACTCAGAGTTAACTGAGGAAGACAGTGAGGAAATGGGGGATGAAGAACTTTCAGACTTATTAAAAAGCTCCATATCAACAATGAGAAGCACATGTAGGAACTCAAGGGATAGGTCGCACAGGAAATAGCACAAAGGAACAAATAGAAAATTCAGTGGAAAGTCTCAAAGAGTGAATGAGGCAAAGAAAGAATCTAAGGATTGGAAGGACTGTGGCAAGGTGAAGAGAGCCAGGAACTCCATTTGAGTCTCTCATAGGAGTGTCAAGTACACAAGTACTCAGGTCATCTGCTGCTGCTTTGCAGATGTGCTGGTCAGGAAGCTGGATCAGAGAGAGGCGAGGCTCATTCGCAGGGCTTTCAGTATGGGATGTGAGCATCCCGAGCAGCTCTTTAACTCACTGTACCATTCCATAGGTGTTGTTTGTAGCCACTGCTTGTTGTAGATTTTTAGGCAGTGATAGGAAATTAAACAGACATTCCTCAACAGATCAGGTTTTTGCATTGTATCTATAATCTTGAAACATCATCTAGTAGTCCAAAACAGAGTTCATAGGGACAAAAATGCAAGATTTCCATCTCTGTCTCCAAGAGTATAGTAAATATGAATTTCTCATCATCTGTGAAGTGTGTCACTATAATTCTACTTGTACTCTTAAGGGAAAGAACAGTTCATGCCCAGTGTTTTCATGTTCTCACTGAACCACTGTGCTGAGCCCATGACCCTGGCCTTCTTTGTTTTAAAGATTAATTTATTTTTATTGCAAAGTCAGATATACAGAGGGGAGGAGAGATAGAGAGGAATATCTTCTCTCGATGATTCAGTCCCCAAGTGACTACAATGGCCAGAGCTGAGCCGATCTGAAGTCAGGAGCCAGTGGCTTCTTCTAGATATCCCACATAGCTGCAGGGTCCCAAGGTTTAGGGCCATCCTCAACTGCTTTCCCAGGCTACAAGCAGGGAGCTAGATGGGAAGTGGGGCCTCTGCGACTAGACCTGGTACCTAAATGGGATCCTGGCGTGTTCCAGGTGAGGACTTCAGCTGCCAGGCTACCACACCGGGCCTGACACTGAATTTTAATGTGCATTTACTTAGTAACTCAGAATGTAAATGTATCAAAAAATGAAGCTATAGAACTAGAAGAAAACATAGGCAATAATTTCACGACCTTGATGTGAGAAAATACTTTTTAACAGTAAAATGAAAACTTTTTGTATTTTGATCATGGGATGAAACAATGCCCAAGGTGGGCATCCAGGCATGCCAGAAAATTAAATGGATCACAACAGATTTTGCCTGAGCAAAGGCTAGTGGTTTTAGATCTATGCAGTGACCTTGGAAAGCTTTTACTCATTGGAGAGCAAGAGTCAAGATACCAGGTGCAAGGTAAGGAGTTAAGAAGTTGCATCACGCTCTATAGCTTAAAACTCTCAGAAGTTTATGGTTTGCAGAATTATGATCTGTTGGCAAAGCATTTTAAGTTTTTAAGAATTGAGACATCACTCAATGTAGCCTGTAATCCAATCACATCACCCTCACTGTTTACCACACAACTCCTGGCTACTGGCTTCAGATCAGCTTAGCTCTGGCCATTACAGCCATTTGGGGGACTGAACTAGCAGATGGAAGATCTGTTTCTCTTTCTCTTTGTAACTCTGCCTTTCAAATAAAAATGGAATGAATCTTACAAAGCAAAAATGGGGAGTAATGATGATGATACTGATGAAGTCTGCTCTTCCTCAACTAAATCGTTCTCATTAAAAAGAAAAGATTTCATTCTCTAGTCACTTTTCCTCTTCCCAAACTTCGAGAAAACCTTCAAATTATTTCTTTTGAATGGGATTTGCTCCTGTCTCTGAGAAGGTTTGCTTTCCTAGCTTCTATGATACTCTGCTAGTTTGTGTTACCCACTCCTGACAGCTCACGTATCTCTTCATCAACTCCTCTATTCATCCATGAGTTCTGTGTTTTAACAATTTATCATTGACATTCTCTTTTTGTTCTGCTATAAGCCTGGCTAATGACCAGTATCCTTTTCACCACCTGAACTTATGTGGTGTGAAACTCCCCAAGTGCAATTTCTGACACTGTTCTCTCTCACTATATATGACATGATGTTGGAGTAGTTCCTGAGATTCCCTGAATTGTTTTTCACATTCTCTTTCCTACATAATCTCAGACCCAGTTGCAGCGCCTGTCAACAGAATGTTCACAAATTCTGTCACATCTGTTCTGTACTTTTCTTTCCCTGCAATTTCGAGTTTCATTATCTCACTCTAACGCTTCACGAATTGGCTTCTTCCTGCCCATCCCTCTCTCCAGCTTTGCTTCTTGAAATCTATACCACCCACACACTCCTGCCGGATTGATGTTCCCAAAACAAAATTATATTACTTCCATGGTCCCTCTTTAACTATTAAATAAAGCCCAGACTCCATAGACTGCAATTAATGGCAATCCTAAACTAATTCTAAATTATTCTCTGATGACACCTTAAGATATTGCTTAAGTGTTAGTATATGTTCTTGTATTGTTGCTCCCAAATATATCTTAGCTTTCTTATTAGATTATAATAAATGACTGATTCTACCTTGTATTCCAGTCCAAACTGTTCATCCAGGTTACACTTTGTATTAACTGCTTACACTTTGTAAGGCATGTAGCAAGTGAAAAGTGACAGTTTTGAAATTGTTTCCTAAGAAAGTCTGGCAAGGAAGCAAATAATGCTACCCAGTAAAAAATGGCATTGACAGAGTAATACTGCTATTCAGGAGGAGGCATGCACAAAGGCTTGGGTTTGCTTTGAGTCTTACTCTTTTTGGATAAGGAGAATTAGATATGCATTGGTATTTCAGAAGTTAGACCACCGCTGTCATTAAATTTTATTTATATAACAGTGGCAGGTTTTGTTCACTCAGAATTTTTGTTTGCCAATACCTCCAATTGGGTACTTGGAGAAGGTAAAAAACGGGGATACCTACCTTCGGTTGGGACTACAATATAGAGGAGCTGGAATGCCAAATAAATGAGTTGAAAATTCAGTGAAGGAAAAAGTACCAAAGGTTTCCAAAGAAGGGAGTTATGTGCTTAGAACTGGACTCTAAGAAAAATCATCCAGAAAATTTATGCATGGAAAGTGCTGGCGGTGGACAGAATTTTCAGCAGATTCTGATCATTTGTAGTAGAGATGATGGCAAAGAAAGCAATGGCAGAAGAAGTGGGGAAGAGAGGACAGGGAATGATGTGATATAATTTGCTGATTTGTTTCACACAGGGATAAAAAAGCTGGAACAAGAAAAATGCTGTGGTTTTTACTTTAGTAGAGAATATGCATGTTTGCCTTTTGTTGGGGAAAAAGATGATATGCTTAGTGCTGGATGCATGAAATTTCAAGTGTAAATGGGATATACAGATGAATGGGTCTAAAGAGAATTTTATAATTGCTTTATTGTTGATATTTTATATTTTGCCACTGATTCAGAATGTGGAACAACTTTATAAGAACTTACCAGCAATTCACATATTCTTTCATTAAATGTCTAACCAAATCCTTTGCTCATTTTTGTGCTAGATTGTAAGGCATTGTTTAAAAAAATACATTTTGAAAACATCTTGGTCAAATACACATATTGTGAATTTTCTCCTCCAGGGTGTGAGCTGCCTTTTGTTTGGCATTCATACAATAGGATGTTTAGCAAACAGAAGTCTTAAGTGCAGTGGGCCAAGTTCTCATTTTATTATTAAAAATTCTTGTCCACATCAAGATCTTGAGTTATTACCTATATTTTCTTCTAAAGTGTTATAGTTTTAACTTTTGATAAATTTATATTTTGAGTTGCTAAGCAAGTGTACATTAAAATCAGAGTGACCTGGGCCTGGGGCAATGGTTCAGTGGTTAAATCCTTACACTTTGCTCACACTGGGATCCCATACGGGCATCAGTTCAAGTCCTGGCTACTTCACTTGCCATCCAGCTCCTGCTTGAGGCCTGGGAATGCAGGAGAGAATGGCCCAAAGCCTTGGAATCCTGTATTTGTGTGGGAGATGCAGAAGATGCTCCAGGCTCCTCCCTTTGGTTTGGATCATAGCTCATTGTTGCAGTCACTTGGGGAGTGAACCAGCAGACACAGAACTTTCTCTGTAAATCTATCTTTCCAATAAAAATAGGTGAATCTTAAAACACACATATGCTACCTACCTACTAGAGGATCTGTGATGAAACACACTGACAATTCAGAGTATAAACAAAGACATAGAACAATTGGAATTCCATATATTGCTGGCAGAAAATGGAAGTAAAATGAATATTTATCATACTATCTATCTAGTATCTCAACACCTAAGCATTTCTCAAGATAAATGAAAACACAAGTATGGCCACTCAAGAATATGCCCAATATTTACAACACCTTTATATGTTAGGACATTGAATTAGAAAGAAGCTAACTGTCATCTATTGGACATGCCTGCCATGGAAGACTAGTCAATAACAAAAAGGAATGGACTGATGAATATAGATGAACCTCAGAAACATTATGCTAAGGAAAGTAGATACAAAAAACTATTCAGTGATTCTATTTTTAGAAAGTGTTGAAAAATTATCATATATTTTTAGTGCCCAATTACTGATGGAACTTGGGGTATTACAACATGAATTAAAAGAAAGGCGAGCCTTTCGAGTATTGATTATATTGCACATATATGGAAAACTGTGTATAACTATAATTTGAGTAAGTTTGTCTTCTTGTATATGAAATACACTTTGTTAAAGCTAACTTAATAAAATAGGGGTCTGCAATAGAGATTCCAAAGGTGGGAACTGAATACTGTGTATGATGAGCATAATGATGGTATTGGAAATCCTGATGTTATGAAGAAATCACAGAGGTAGAAGAACGTCAAGGCAGATTCATACAAAGTACCTACTTACAGGCAATGGGAGAAATGGGGAAGAAAGAGAAGGAATGCTCAGAAACAATGGAAAAAATGGGCCCAGTGTGATAGCTTAGCGGCTAAAGCCCTTGTCTTTTTCCTGCCGAGGATCCCATATGGGTGCTGGTTTTAATCCTGGCAGCTCTGCTTCCCATCCAACTTCTTGCTTGTGGCCTGGGAAAGCAATCGAGGATGGCCCAAAACCTTGGGACTCTGCACCTATGTGGGAGACCTGGAAGAGGCTCTGGGCTCCTGGCTTCGGATTGGCTCAGCTCCAGCTGTTGTAGTCACTTGGGTATTGAGCCATCGGACAGATCTTCCTCTCTCTCCTCCTCTCTTTATATCTGTCTTTTCAGTAAATAAATCTTTCAAAAAAAAAGTGGATGGAAGAAAATGTTAGAAGCCTAGATATAAGCATTTTAATAAGCATTGTGTATGTGGTTGAGCATTCCTTGTTCAAATCCAGTGAAGCAGGGAGAAGTGAAGTTGCACCATTCTGTGGCAGAGATGAGAAACAGAAGGAAGTTTGGAAAACTGCCTATATATTGTCCCGTAAATGAGGCCCAGGCTAAAATCAAGCACTGCTCGACTTTCAGAACCATTACCTAACTCCAATGCTTGCAGAAGTACCCCTGCTTCCACATCAGTAGTTCCGGTGGTACAACTTAAGACTGCTTAATGCAGAACAGCAAAACACATTTACTATTGATGAGATCCTGGAAGGCAGCCAGGAAAACTGCATCAGAGCCACATTAGCAGATCCGGAAAACAAGGTGATGGATGAGGGCAGTTATAGAAAGGTGAGGTGACATGGAACTGTTCCAAAGAGTATGAGCCAAAGATGGCTGGCCGGGCCAGACAGAAGCAGCCCTTCAAACGTCTTCTGCAGGAGTGGTATCACTGGCAGCACTGGAAGCTGAAGGACTCCATTGCCGCTTTTTGGATCTGGACCTGATGCGGTGACACAGGGCAATTCACACACGGTTCCTGTATACAATCACTAGAGCAAGCCACTCACAAGTATCCCTCATGGCAAAAGCCACAAGAACATTTCCAGCTACCTTTTGCACTCTCCCGCTGAGGACTCAGGAAACTGGACCGTCTTTGATGGCCATCGCCATATAAAATGAGCTCATCAGGTTTCCTGGACATTCCAATGCACAGCATTATTTCTAAAACTACAAGATGAAACTGATAGTGTTTGTTAGATGCCTGGGAGCACGAGTGGGATGGCGGTGGGAAACTGATTACCCAGGGGACCAATTTGGTGTCTGCTTGCAACTTGCCTCTGAATCAGATTGGACTGCCACCAGGCCCAAGAGAATAAAGCGAGCAAGAAACATTTTAGTCAACATAAGCAAGGAGCAAAGAAAAAGAACTGAAGAAGGCAATGTTAAAGAAGGGTCAATGAAAAGAACAGGAGAGAGAAAGGCTTGGTTAAAAATCACAGAAGCATTGAAGGCAAGGCAAAATGACTCTAGAAGGTTGGCGAACTTTTTATAGCTTAACCAGGAGCACTGCCTTGGATGGTCACACGCTCTCATCCTTTCCAATTAGGAGCTCAAGGTGACTACCAGAATCTGTTGAACTGAAGGAAGGAGATTAGTAATTGTCAATGTTGAGCCAGATTTATTGCTGGTACTGGAGATGCCAGGACGAATAGACAAGGTCCCTGGATTGAAGTAGATTGCACAGCATGGAGAGACCAAACAGAAAACAAAGAGACAAACAAAAAACATGATAAATTAAATATACAGTAAAAACTAAGCATTCATGAAGTACAAGCTTGTACCGAGGAACAATTACTGGTTAGTGGGTGATGAGGAGGATGATAGCAGAAGCACGGGAAGAGCTTTTTATAGAAATGGAGCTCCCAGGATTAACCAGACCTAGTCCATGTGATGGCCAATAGGCATCTCAGGCTGAGGAAACTGAATGGAAATCTGGAAGCAGGAAGTGTTCAATATAGCCCAGTTACTACTTCTATGAAGTTCCATCTTGCTGGACAAACCATGTAAGGACAAGTAGCTGCAGGTGGGGACAGGGTTTTGTAAAAATCTTATCAAATCTTATCATCAAGCCAACCTTGTTTCATCAAAACACTGTAAAAACATTCTAAGTCTGTAGTGTTACTGAAGACAGGGACTAAGTTAAAAACATGTGCTTTGATTTAGGAGCTTCTTCCACGTCTCCCATGTGAGTGTAGGGTCCCAAGTCCCTGAGCCATCCTCCATGGCTTTCCCAGGCCATAGGCAAGGAGCTGGAAGGGAAGTGGAACAGCTGGGATAGGAACCAGCGCCCATATGGGATTCTAACAGATTCAAGGCGAGGATTCTAGCCACCATGTTGTTGCCCCTGGGTCCTAGTGAACATTTTTGAGGCACCCTCATATGTTACTGTTCATACCTTTCCTGAAATAATCACACTTGTTGTTTTAAAAGGAAGGTTAAACAATTGGGTTCAGGTCACACACCAATAAGGCAGAAGCACGATTTTTGAATTCAGGTCTATGTACTGCATACTTTATATTAATTTATTTTTTATGTTTTAAATTAAAAAGGCAGAGACAGACAGTGGGATAGATCTTCCATCCATTGATTTCACTCTGTAAATACCCACAATAGTTAGGGCTGGGCCAGGTAAAAGCTAGAAACACAGCATCCATCTTATTCTCCCACATGGATGGGAGGGACTCCAGCACTTGAGCATACCTCATTTGCATACCTCACAGTACACACTAGCGGGAAGCTGGGTTAGAATTGGAGGATCCAGGGCCCGGCGCGGTGGCGCAAGTGGTTAAAGGTCCTCGCCTTGCACCCCCGGGATCCCATATGGGCGCCGGTTCTAATCCCGGCGGCCCCGCTTCCCTTCCAGCTCCCTGCTTGTGGCCTGGGAAAGCAGTCGAGGACGGCCCAAAGCTTTGGGAACCTGCACCCGCGTGGGAGACCCGGAAGAGGCTCCTGGCTTCGGATCGGCATAGTATCGGCCCGTTGCGCTCACTTGGGGAGTGAAACATCGGACGGAAGATCTTCCTCTCTGTCTCTCCTCTCTGTATATCCGCCTTTCCAATGAAAAAAAAAAATAATAATAAATAAATCTTTAAAAAGAATTGGAGGATCCAGATGCCAAGCAGGCACTCAGGTATGTGATGTGGGCCTTCCATACAACATCATCACACCTGCACCACTTGCCCACCTCTACAGCTCATCTTATAAACCATCTTACTTCACAGATTGACATCACAGCAACGCTTTGCTGCTCTGGATGAGTTCCATAATGGATCAGAATCCCCGAGTAATTGATGCAGCATTTGGGACAAAGTGTAGACACTTTTAGGCTGTTTTTAGATGGTAGAGAATAATTGTTACATGATAATGGAAACAATGTTTTGAATCTGCTCTGTAATAGTTTATTAACTTGAATAAGCATGTTGTAAATTTGAAAAAATGAAGTTATAATTACATTTTACTTTAAAGGCATCGAATGGTATAATTAAGTTAATCTTATTATTTTGAGATGTGGAGTCTTGTCTAAGTTTGTATGGAAAAACATACAGGAGCTCCTGAAAATTTGTCATTCAAATGTGTTTCTATAATTTATATCTACTGTTGCCTTTAATTGTTTTAAAACTCATAATGTGAACACATATTTGAAGAGGACTAAAGGAAGAGATTAGAGTGGTTTTTGAAATCTTTATGGGACTATACTATCCATGAAAGTGTTGATTAGTGAGGGAATCTTTAAATGGGACAACATTTCCTTAATCTTTACTTCAAAGTTATGTAAGTGCTCTCCAAAGACGTTCTGGGGAAGCACATGGGTGGAAAACATATTGTGCTCAAAACCCTTTATTATACCATTTTCATAAACGAAAATAAAAACAAAGGAAGAGAAATCTAATTGCTGAAAATATAATGGTCTATCATGTAATTTCCCTGTGGCTTTCTGCTCCTGAATTCTTTATCCAATCTGGTAGAAACTGACACAAACCTGACAGGACAGCAGTACATTCAAGACCTGCAGAGTCATTAGACTGAGGCGAAAACAAGAGTCGTTGACCTTCCATTCTGCAGCCTTCCTTACAGTTTGCCTCTGTGCCTTTCTGTGAAAATGCAGCTCGTCATTGCGGTGTGGAAATGAATTCTGAAGCGATTTCAAAATATATTTGTATGGTATTTCAACGAAGTAGTTCCTCAGCTATTTGCGGTATCATTGGAAAATATTTTCCAAGCCCTTTATTTTCCTTGGATGTGCTTACTTAGTATCTTTGAAATGCTAGTGGAATGTAGCTAAAGAAAGTTGAGAAATTTAGCTGAGATTTTAATTTACTTGGTGATTTTATGTGTCGATGTTACTCTGCATTGCCTATGCAGTGAAAATCTATAAAAATCCCTCAACTCTAGTTCATTTCAAAGACAGGAATTTCTTGAGGAAAATTTTTGCATAATAGACTTCCAAGGGAGATACCACAGACACATGTGAACAATCTCCTTGGCATCTAACGTCAGTAGCATGCACTTGTGTTACCTCTCAGCTTTGACGATAGAGGGCTGATACAATTAAATGGCACATTTATTTTTTAAAATTGGAATATGCACAATATCTTAGGTTATAACACATATAATTTTCAGGATTCAAATTATAAAATAGAATATATAGTACATCTACAGGCTTACTAAAAATAGTAAAATCTTCTAGCTATAATGTGGAGGAGAAACAAAACAATAGTCGTGTAATAAAATAATTTTGTTTTTCCACATATAAAAGCACAGCTACACTAGAAGATATATGGAAATAATCACATATTTGCAATTACTATAAAAAAGATGTTCATATTTAGAGAAGTGAATCAAGACTTTTTATTTAAAAACATATTTACTTATTTTGTGATGCAGTTCCACAGGCTCTGGGGACTCAAGATTTTTTAAAAATCAGAATAATATCAAAAGTTTAGAGATTATGGAGATATTAGCATAAAGCTAAACTGGTCAGTATAGAGGAGAGCTATGAAAAACCATTGTGCTAATATGTGAAATACTTCTAGGTTCAGACCATTTTAAGTGTGCCCTCCTTCTTTATGTATGCCGTATGGGGATTTTGAAATTTGTGTCTAATTCAGAACAACTATGAAATGGTCCCACCTATTGCTAGATGAGTAGTAGCTGGACCTAGGCTCACAGATGCTGGTAACATCCCTTTTTACCTATATTTAAGCACACTTAAGCACAGCCCAACAAATATTTACAATATCCTTTTGCATACAGTGCCAACTTACTGAGTATTAACAACTTTTGCTTCAGATGAATCAAGACTCTTCTGCCTTAGCACTATTAATATTAGCTCCTACAAAAATCCACATGCTTACACAATTTACACATATATATATCCCATATTTTGAGTAAGAATTAGAAACATAGCTAAGATGATGAAGTAAATCAAATTAAAATAAAATACGCGGGCCCGGCGGCATGGCCTAGCGGCTAAAGTCCTCGCCTTGAACGCACCAGGATCCCATATGGGTGCCAGTTCTAATTCCTGCAGCTCCACTTCCCATCCAGCTCCCTGCTTGTGGCCTGGGAAAGCAGTCGAGGACGGCCCAATGCTTTGGGACCCTGCACCTGTGTGGGAGACCCGGAAGAAGTTCCTGGATCCTGGTTTCGGATCGGCACAGCACCAGCTGTTGCGCTCACTTGGGGAGTGAATCATTGGATGGAAGATCTTGCTCTCTGTCTCCCATCCTCTCTGTATATCTGACTTTGTAACAACAACAACAACAACAAAAAATCTTAAAATAATAAAATGAAATATGCTTGAGTGGGAACCAGAATCACTACTTGGTACTGTGATAATCTGTCACCCTTCCAGAGTTTCTGTTCCAGAAGGAATCCTTCAGTACTGCATTGATAAAGCTGGCAAATACTTTCCGATCTTATTTGTAGATAGCAATAGTGGAGGTGATTTACAGCCTGTGTGATCTTCTTTCAATGGTTAATCATAAAACTGGATACTTCTTTTCTGACCTGCTCCTACACCTAAAACTTATACCAGAACATTATGTAACTTACTCAGACAACTTATCATCTATTAGCATTACCAAGCAAAGCTCTGAGAATAATACAATCAGGATTCTAATATTTTTCTTATAGACATTCCTATTGAAGAGAGGTTAGTCATGAATAATTTCACTTAACATTTAGCAATGCTTTTCTGAAGTGTAGGTACTGAATCAACAGATAACGATGTTGAGTCATATACCAAGCGTTCATTCATGCAATGAAAATATTTGGCACTTGTGTGTTAGTGAGGCAATAAGAGAAACACAGAAACAGTGAATAAGTACCTGCTTTTTAAGCCAGAGAATGCAATGAAAAACTGAAATAAGTTTGTGTTCTTAGATTCAATTATATAAAACATTAAAATGGGAACATTAAATATTAACCAATGTCCCCTAATAGGTATATAACTACCAATGGTTTCTGACTTAATGGCAATAAAGAGTGCTGGAGGTGATATCAAGTTTTTCTGATTTTCTCAATATTAGTCTCCCAAGAATATAATCTTAAAAAAAAATGAAAACATAAAACAACAACAAAAACCCAACTCAAAAATCCCCAAATAAAGCAAAACCCAAACACCAGACTTTTTTAAACGTAGCAGCTCCTACTGCTACATCTAAAACATACAGTCTATGAGTGTAACTTATTTGGAAAACTGTCACTTTGTAAATCTCTTTCTTATTCTCTATAAAGTGGGGATAACAATTGTTTTCATTTAGAAGAGTTTTTACAAGGTCTACCAGAAGTTTATTTCACAGAAGGCATGACACACATATATACTAAGTTCTCAATAAACATTGGAACATTGGTAACTGCCATGATTATGTTATGTGCATGTACGGATCCCTATGTATTCCTGAGGGTTCTTGTTGTCTGTTTCTTGCAATTATCTCCTTAACATCAACATTGTTTAAAATGATTGCTTTCTAAACCAATTTCTACAAGCGCAGCTTTAGGATCACACTGTTTGTAATCCAATTTTTGTGACACACTACATCGTTGCTCTAACAAGAATTAGTACGATCTCAAACAAAAAAGAAGTCCTGTTATTCTCTGACTCATGCATTGGAATAAGAGCTTTGCTCTTGGTTGTAAACCTTCCCCAGTTCCCAGGAGATCCCATTCTAATTGGTTCCTTGGGTGTCAGATACTTGGAACAGGTGGGGGGGTGGAATTCCCTGTAGAATTTACATTACAGTCAGCAACACAGGCAAAAGTGCCTCAGCCAAGCAAGATCATGATGATGGCAAACTCGGACTGAATAGAGGAGGACTCGTACAATGCTGGCTTTGGAAGGAGTGAGCCACTCGGCCAGCTGACGGCATCTGAGAGCTGTTTCAGAGGAGCATTTCTAGGACTTGAAATCAGGCACAGAATCGGTGAAAAAGCTCAGGGAGGCAAAAACAGTGAGATTTCTTTTGTGATTGGTTTTTCTTGGGAAAAATACATAATGATGACTGAGATTTCTCGGGAAGAACACGCAAAATTGGAGTGGAATAAGGCTAAAAATTAGTTCCTGGAAAGTAAGGAAATTTCACACTAAAGGAAAAGACACAAAAAAGTAGGACCAGTTAATGGAACAAAGCAAGGTGGGAAGGAAGGAAGTGGAGAAGAGGAGGAAGGGTGATGGTTCGGAGGGCAGTATTTGTATTTGTCATAAACATTGCTCAATAGCGATAACAACGCCAGACAACGCTGGCCACATGATGACTGAAAATGACCTTCATAATTGTTCCTCAGGTAGCAAATAAAGTCTTCTGGAAAAAAACAGTCAAATTTTAATATTGCACAAAGGGTAGAAATGAAAGTGGACAGAATTAAGACATTAAAGGGAGTTGATGAAACAGATGGCAGAGTCCATGTTAGGTTTTTAAGTTAGGTGGAGATGCGAAGCAGGAAGAGAGAGTGATAGCTTGAGGGATGAGGTGAGGCTGGGGAAGACATTTTTAGAGTACGAAGGCAGAAAATCTAAGCTTGAGAAAATCTCTAAGGACCTAATATGCATGGATTTTTGTTTGCAATGTCAGATAAATGAACCTTGAGTGCATGTGTAGGCTCAAAGGAGTAAGGCAATGAGAAAGTGAAACAAACAAACAAAAAAACACAAAACAACAAGGATCAAGAGAACTGATCAGAGGAAACCCCAAGGAGGAGTCCAGATGTTGTTGGAATGGGTTTATAGAGTGCAGTACACATGTATTTGGCTGGAGCATTTTGGAATTCTCTCACTTTGGGAGATTCACATGAAATACGAGAAACAGAGTTGCAAAAATGACAGCTTGAACATTGAAGCAATGTTTATTCTATGCCTGACCATTTTCAGCATTTTACACACATTGACATATTTCCCCAACAACCCTCTAGTGGGACTATTACTTTCATTTCTATTTTAGGAAGGATGAAATTGATACAATAATATTAATAAGTATGCCCAAGGTCACATAGTTAGAATGCTATGGAGCTAGGATTTGAACCTGCAAAATGAGGCGTGTGTCCTGAATTTGTGTTTTTAATTCCCGTGTTAAAATGTCTGTCTAATAACATTTTCTACACTCACTGTAACCCACTGAGTCTTCTCAACAAAGAGTCAGTTCTGGCTCTGCTATGCAGAAGGAAAGATGCACGGTACTTCAAGCAGCTCATGAATATCAAAACCTTAATCACAGCTTATTCTGATGACACAAGTTCATGCTTTACAAACCAACCTTGGCCCTACTCATATTAAAATCAAAGTTGCAAAATAAAGAAACATTCTGAAAAACCTTGTCTGCTTCATTTAGATAACACTGTGCGAAATGAATTGAAAGATGAAAATGCTCAGCGTTTGCCATTTCTTTCTCTTTTTTTATTTTAAGCCCTGTGGTGTTATGGATGATATCATCAGGCAATTTGGTTTGAATATGTTTCATGCTGGACTGTGCAGATTACCCAACTAATGACATGCATACTCCTTGCCACTGTGACACCTCTCCTTACAAGTGGGAATTCCAAGTGACAGACTAAAGCTGTTTGCTATCATTATGGCAAAAAAAAAATAATAAATAAATAAAAACCACATCTGCAAGATAGCCAAGATTTAGTTCAGGGACTGAAATCGATTAATATTCTAATTTGTTACCTGTCATTTAGCATCCCTAAAGGAATTTCATTTTAGAAGTATTATTTAGTTTTGTTTAGTGTGTCTCTCTGTATGTAAATATGATTAGACATTTAAATTACACAGGTAGTGGAAATTGATAGATTAAAATGAAAACACAAAATTTTTGTCAAACTGCATAACATTTTATGAGACACTTTCTTTCCTAAAAATGATTTTTATCATCTTAAGATTTTAGGTACTTGTTTCTTCCTGTTAAATTAAGGAGAATGCTAGCAACCTAGTATTTCTGTGGATACTACTTCTGACATCCTATTATTTTAGATTGTTGGTTAAGAGTAAATATCTATTAAGGAGCTAAGATCATTTGGTTGATTCCCAAGTACCTAATAAATGGGCATAGGAATGGGACAATGGTTTTTGGCAGGAATGGAGCTTCATTGACATTTTTTTCTGCTGAATGTTTTCCTAATGATGTGTAGGGAAGGAGAAAAACCCAAAATAATAACTAGCTCCACATGGGAAAGGTTAAAAATGTAGATATAACGATCATGGTAGAAATACACACACACACACACACACACACACACACACACACACAGAGGAATGGCACAGTCAAGCAATGGAATTATGCTTTCCATAGTGCCTGAAATTTAAAATTTATCAAATTTGTGCCTTAACAATATGTTCTGTCAGAATCACAATGCCTCAAATTCTAAGAGGCATAGTTCCAGATAAATATTATTTTTTCATTCTTCCATTCATCAAAAACATACTGAGGGTCTTGTCAAAGACCATTGTGGATATAATGGTGCATATTACTGCTCATAAAATTCCACTGCTTTGTAGGAAACCCAACCAATTAAAACCACATAATAAAATACAATGCTTTATAGATAGTTAAGAGATGTGGTGAAAACTGAAGCACTGGAAAAGATGGAGTGAGATGAAAGGACTTGCATTCTTAGGTGGCATAGCTGGGGAGTCCCATCCAAGAGAATGAGAACAGGGAAAGACCTAAAGAAGATGAGTGAATGAGTTTGTTGACAAATGGGCAATATTTGATTCCATAGTTATCAATGTTAGAATGTGCTCTTCATCCTTTCTGAAGAGATAATGAAGATAGACAGGGCATGTATTAGATTTGGTATAATTCATTGCTTTTTCTGTGTCTCTAAAACACATTTCTCTTAAACCATTTTTCACAAATATTCAAACAAGAGTTTGTAAAAATAACATTTGCATTTGATTTCTGCCTTGTCATTGTACCTCAAAATTGCATCAAAAGAACCCAGAGTTTGTCTATCAGCCTGTTAGTTCAACAACAGAACAAAGAAGAGAACATGCACCATAGGACTTCTCCTTTTCTACATATTTAAGGGTCTTTCTGCTGTGAATGATGAATGATGACTGTGCTAAACCCATTTCTTGGATGAACCTGAAGTTGATGACAAGGGATGGACAAGCCGCAAAGCTGAAACTACTGAGCTAGAAGTTGACACTGTTGGATTTTTACATTTTTTTGGTGTTCTTGTAGAATAATTTCCTTGTAAATTTTAACCAATCTCTCATCTGGATTATTACAATGTTCTGATATCTTTTCTGTCCTTGACTGTCTATAGCCTATTTTCAACACTACAACAATAATTATCTTTAAAATAACAAGTCAGTTTACAGAACACCTCTGTTCAACAATGCAAAATGGTTCAAAGAAAGTCATCTTTGGCCACTCTCCATCATGTTTACTCTACTTATGTAATACCCAGCTGTTGCTCTCCAAAATTCTTATCTGAGAGCTTATGTTCTAGCGGGTTTTATGATGGATTCTGCCTTTACTTTTTTCAATTTCTTTATGACAAAAATCTGTTTTGATATCTTACAAACAATACTTTGGCCTCTTTTTGTGATACCTTCTGTCATTTATTCACTTACATTTTTCCATACACTATCATAGTTTATATGGCACACTGCACATGAGATTATCTACTTGCTTATTGATGACTTTTTTTGACTACTAGAATTTAAGGGATGTGTAAGGCCTCAAGCTTTTGTTTCAGCACTTAGGAAACATTTTTGCAATTGTGATAGAACAAAATGACCCAATAGCACTTCCTGATGATTATCGCTTTGCAGAAGCATAATTTAGAGTAACTATTCATGCATTAAAATACTTTCACAAGAACTACAGAAACCAGATAAACAAGGAAATCAACCTTGGTACACAAAGCAATATAACATGGAAAGAGTTAGCATGAGCCTTGTATCCTGACACAGGACTTTACATGTTAACTCCCCGGAAAAGGAAGGTCTGCTTGCCTCATTCTTCCAAGCAATTCCCATGCACTGAACCTGTAGACCCATGTCAGTTCCACAAGGTACCACATAGCCCCATGCTCCAGGCTTGCACAGGATAGTTAATCTCCAGCTGACTTCACTATCTCATTTATGTTGGTGCTCTCTTGCTCCAGACAACTCTGAGTAGACCCTGGCCTTAGATGCCCCCGCTCTAATTCTACCTCCATGGACTCTAAAGTTCTTGAGGCATCACACTGGTTATGGCTGCCTTGGGCTTTTGTTAGCACCACATTGGATAGAGCAGTCCCAACATTCTCACGTACCCCACTGCCTGGCTGGCTAGTTCAACTCAAGGCTTCCAGCTTGTCTTGAGCTCCACATTTGTCATACTTGATAAAACTTCAATTGTAAATTTGTTAAGATCTGGTTTATATCTCAACATATGATCTATACCAGAGAATGTTCAATGCATCTGTTGAAATGACTATATCATTTTTCCCTTCTTTTGGTTAGTGTTGTGTATCTTATTTACTGATTTACTGTTTTTGTATAACATGGGACGAATCCTACTAGATCCTCACGAGTGATCTTTTTAATGTGCCATTAATTTGTCTTACCACATGCAGAAGAAACATTTGACAGAATTCACCATCCTACCAGAATGAAAACTCTCAACAATTTAGGCATAGAAAGAATGTATCCTAACACCTTTATAAGTCATATATGGTAAGCTCACAGTTTACATCATATTCCACAGGAAACAAAGGAAGTTTTTGTTTTTCTGAAACTCAGAATAAGGTTGAGGCTTACATTTTCCTCTTATATTCACCATAGCAATGGTCTGTATCTTTTGCAAATGGCATTACCTTATAGATATAAAATCAGTCTACTAACAAAAAGAATAATCTCACTCAAAAAACAAACAGAATTTCTATCCATTAACTGTGGACTATTTGAAAAAAAATTAACGATTCCATTTATAAAGGGAAAAATAATACTAACACTCTAAAATACTGATGAAAGAAATTAAGCAAATGGAAGTAAATGTAAAGATATCCTGTTCAGATGAATTGGAAGATTTAGTATTGTTAAAATGTCCACACTGCACTGATTCATTATATTAAGCCCTATCAAAATACCAAAGGCAGTCTGCAAAGAATAATAATAATAAAAAAAGAAAACTCTCAACAGTTTTATGGAACAACAAATACTTTGGATAGCCAAAGCTTCCTTCAGTGAATGGAACAATCTGGATACATACACTACCTGATTGCAAAATACACCTCAAAGATAGGGTAAGCAAAGCCACATGGCATTGGTATAAAAACAGACACAAAGTACGATGGAACAGTACAGAGATGCCAAAAATAACCCCATGCTTTATAAACAACTGATTTCAACACAATAACAAAGTCAATACTATGAGGAAGGGACAGTCTCTTCAAGAAGTACTGTTGGATAACTAGAAATTTGCATGCAGGAGACTGAAACTAAATCTTTACTATATACTATGCTCTAATCTTTGAGACTAGTAGAAAAAAATATAATGTTAAAGCTCTATGATATTGTTCTGGCATGTAACTTTTTCGCTTCGGCACCCAAAGCATAGGTAGCAAGAGCCAAAGCAAATACATGGTATATTATCTAAATTAACTAGCTTTTACAGAACAACAAAAATCAATAGAATGAAGAAATGAGGAAAAACCTTTATGCTATATATCTGATAATGGGCTAATACTTGAAATATGCAAGCAACAAAAACCAGTCAATGAAAAGATATCATGTGTGTGTCTCAAAGATAAATTAGAAAAATTTAAAAGAAATGACCACTAAATCTAAGGGCTCAATAATTGTTTTTTAAAAACAGATACAGACCATCAGGAATAACAAATGAGCCAACAATCATATAAAAATTATTATTATTAACTTCATTTCCTTTGGACATTATATTATACTTTATGATAGGGTTTATTTGCATCAATAAATAGGTAAAAATTTAATAAAATATAATATTTAATAAAACAATTTAGTAAATACTTTTTATTGAATAAATAGTTATTTAAACACCACTGATCTGACTTTATTCTGCCCTCACTACTAAGCTAAGAGGCTTTTCTCCTTTCTGAATGACAGCAAACAAGGTAAAACGACATGGGTGAAAGAGTTCGAAGTCTTGGCAAATAAATGATAGAAGATCCAACTTGCAATATTGAAAAAGTAATGTTATCAATAATCTTTATAATACACTGGTTTCCTAAATACAAATTCAAAAAAAATCCAACATAAGCTAAAAGAATCAATGTTTAGAGAAATTCATGTTAAAGAAAATATAAAAACTACTTATTTAAAACAAAAATTTTGATAAATGAAAATGTTATATAACTTAGAATATTTCATTTCTAAGCATATTCCATTCTTTCATATTCCATGACTGTGATATTACTATCCAAATTAATACCATAACAAATTAAATATTAAAAGGAGTTGCTTTCTTTGCCTTCCAATCCCAAAGGTGATTTTTGACAGTCCTTTTCTTGTAATGTAACAATATAAAATACTCACGTGGAATTTTATGTAGCTCATTCATAAACTTCTCTTTCAGCTTAGAGAAAGCATCTTCCTTTCCTTCCCCAGGGCTGGCTGGCTCAGTGGCATTGTGTGGCAGCACGGTGGCCACAGTGGTGACTGGAGGGGCTGCCAGCGCCTCGTGGTGGCTCTCACTCACCATTGTAGTTTTAGGTGAAACTGTGAAGGGAGGAAAGCAAAGGACAAACAATTCAAAATGGTTTAATTGACCCCACATCAAAGGTGTATCAGAAATGAAAAGACATCAGAGGGTGCACCTGCTCACTGGATAGTCTGTCATTAGCATATTGCTTTATGTTGGTTCATGAAATATTCAGGGAATGCAATGAGTGGAGAGGTCTTTCTCAGGAGACGAGCATTCTCTTCCAACAATACCATGTAAATGATCAAATGCATTAGTTATTTATATAGCCAATTAGTGCTATGTAAATGTATTCTAAACTACCTTAGAATACATATGAAATAAATATCAAAATACATGGCCCAAACTTCATATTTTGCAATTTCTAAAAGAGATAAAACACTTGTATTATAACTGCTGATAAGTGACAATATATATTCAAAATGTTAGTGAATTATAAAATGATTATAAATACCATTATAATATCCTTTGATTCTTAAAGGCATGCTGAATATTACACAAACTGGGCCTTGAATCCCATTTATTGATGGTTAAGTTTTCCTCCCATTTTTTTTCACCATTCATGGCAGACAATATTCTGATCAATAATTCACTTGTCTTATTGGATAATCCTTTTCCCAAGTCACTGCAAAGTTGGCATGATTGACTCTCTCAATATATATCAAGTCACCGATGATGAAACATGACTTGTCTGTTTAATCACTTTAATTTATTTAGATTGATTATTGAACTCTTTTATCCAATTAATTTATTCAATTATTTTAAGTGCCTATTTACCTCCAAAATACTGCAAAGCAATTAATACTTAAGGTAGTCAATGAAAACATCTTAGACTAAAAGAGTCTTCACTAAAAGAGATTAGCTCTTTATTGAGGCTTCCTGTTTTTCTACTGGTAAGTGATATACAGCACAGGAGTAGAATCTTGGCCTTGAAGTCAACAGAATCAGTTCTACTTCCTTAGTAGTTAAGTGAATTTTTATAAAGCATTGCTCTAAGTATTTATACACCTTCTTAATATGAAGAATTGAGCCCTGCTTTATAGATGTAAGGCAGGTATTCTAAAGGCACAGAAATAAACTCACTTCTTCCAATTTAAAAAGGAGTATAGACTTGCATGATTTTCTGTGTGGTGGCAGGTTGTGCTGATCGCATACTTCAGGAGAGAAATAAATAAATACAGACAGACACAGGCAGGAGTAACTTTACACTATCCACAGATTCCAACCTAATAAGGCCTCAAAGATCCTGTGATTTTGCAAAGATGTGATGGTAACCAGCAAATAGATGAAGAATTTTTATAGAATTTTAACCTTTTATGAATTAATTATGTACACTCAACATATTTAGTGCACATTTACTTAGAAATAGAATAATCACACTATGTATGAAAACATTAACAAAAATTGAGAGATTTTTGGTTCTCCTTGGAGAGAGATCATGGATGAGAATAATACAAACACATAATTCACTTTTGTAACTATTTCTTACTTTTTAGCACTTACATTTTTCACTGGTTGCAACTATATAATCCTCAAGGGCAGAACTAGAAAAATACAAATTCAGACCTTCTTTGTCCTTTGGTTTTCTCATGTGGAAAATGAGGATAGACAGACCAAAGATGGTGTTTTCAAGAGTATGAGATGAAATAATCCATATGAAGAATTAACACAGTGTCCAGCACAGCAGTGTGTTCTGCCAATCCTTCTCTCTGTCTCTTGTCCCCTCATGGAACTTAGCAGCCCAGAATCCTCAAAGATTGGAAACTTCTCACTTTTAAAATGCTATTTTAGATTCTGTAGAACCTAGAAGTTTTTCTGCAAAAAGCACTTCTCTTAGAGTAACTTGGCTGAAAAACCTAATAATGAAGATGTCTTAACTTTCATGTTTCTTGTGAATTAGTTGGTTTAAAATTAGATAAACACACACTCACACACATATATATACAAAATATTGGTACGCATATACTCAAACAAGGAACTGTTTCTCTGTGGTATCACTCACTAAGTGTGATACACATTGCCAGTTAGTGACACAGGGCAGGTGATGATATGTGAAACATTACGATTTACTGTGGAATGAAAAAAATGAGCTCAATTAGAATAGCTAAATAATAATAGCACATTAAATTAAAAGCACATTGCCTGACAGATTTTCAGTTTAATTTCAGTCTTATTTTGGAAGTGAGATGTTGGTGCCGGTCCCTCAGACATTCTTTCAACTGATACTTCCAAATAACAACACATTTATTTCTAGCTGCTGTTTGCACAAGTGGGTGAGTCTCACCAGAGGGCTGAGTCATTCAATATTTCCATATTTGTGCAATAATCTGAACTATTCGTAAGTATAATTTTAAAGCTATAAAAAGTAAAGAAGAAAAGAGACTTTTACTGAATATGATCAATATTTAGGAAATCAGTTTGAAGTTACCGTGATTTTAAATTTTTTTTAGGGAAGCAAAGACTTTTAAATTTCAAAACTGCTTCTACAACAAGGTATTCTTTGAAGTAGTCAACAACAAAAAAGGCTACAAACCTTTAACTGTAGCAACCAATAATATTATCCTTAACATTTCTGATTTTAAAAGAAAAGCCAGAAAACCTTGAATAAAGTATAGACAAAGGTTATTGCAAACTGCTATGAGATTAAAACATTTTAAAATTCAAGATTATTGTGGGCAATTAGGATATACTGAAAAGAGTGGCTATTTTACTTTTTATTCCTTTATATCTCGAAATAATATTGTTTGTCAATAGCAAAACAAAGAACTCAAATTGATGAAAATAAGTTATTTATAAAGAAAACATCATTATGTAGATGGGAATGCTAGCTGTTGGCCCGGTTCTGGCTAAAATTACTACCTTCTATTCCTATTGGTACTTTTAGTTAATGTAGCATATTTTGCTATTCAAAAAAAAAGAATCAAATCTGGGTAACATGAAATACAAATAACTATCATTCATTTCATAGGTGAAGAAAGTACAACAGAGTGAAGTTAATGAATTCCAGCCCCTACAGTAATAATCGCAATGAGGATAGAACACAGGTATCTTAGCTACCTAATATTAAGCTACTCTAATATTAAGGGACTTGCACACTAGGAAACAAGTGTCTAATGAAATGATGCATTTTGGGAGGCTTAAAAGACAGATCCCCAATGAAATTGTTACATACATCTTGGCAATACAATGCTGGACTCTAACATCTTCTAAACCTACAATGTCATGATACACTTAAATAGCAGAATGTTGGATTTGTGACTGTTGCTGAAGGACTATTCTATTGCCATGTGCATTAGAAAGCATCCCACTTGTGCCCCTGCTGTGGCACTTCAGATCCAGCTCCCTGCCAAAGGCCTGGGAAAAGCAGTGAAAGATTGCCCATATGTTTGGTACCCTACCATTCACCAGAGAGACTTGGAAGCAGCTCCTGGCTTTGGCCTGGCCCAGTGCTGTTTGTGGCTATCTACGGAGTGAACTCCTGGATGCAAGGTCTCTCTGTGGGTGTATGCATGCATGTCTCTATCTCTTTGTTTGTAACTCTGATTTAAAATAAAACAAACCTAAAAAAGAGATAGCAATTAAAATGTCAACCTTATGTTAGAACAGTCACTCGTATCCCCATGTTTACATTTTCAGTAATTAGAAACACAAATTATTTTAAATTACAAAAAGAAACAAACCCCTTTCAAACTGTTTTGATCTCGAGAAAACTGAATCTTGTAGAACAGGTTTAATTTCCTAATGCCAGGCTTTCACAAAAATACTTTAAAATGTAATTAAGAAACTGAAGCTCAAGAATGAATAATGAATCTATATTTATAGTGAATATATTATCCTGAATGGCCACTGGGTAGAACACAATGTAGAGAAAAGTATTAAGGCATCATAAAGGTTAATACTTTTCTGGTATAAAATGAGGAAAATTAGGATTTGGGGTTGCCATGACAACTTCTTTCTGTCCCATTCTATTTATTCTTCTGCATAGGATTTTAATTACGTTGGTCTCTAGATCTACAAATTGATATAGATTTCTTGGATTAGTTAGTGAGAGAAACTTCTATACTGCATAAACTGAGTGATTTCTAGAGAAAATATTATTTCCATCTCTATTTAGTAGTTTATAACAACAGGTAAAATTAAGGAACAAACAGGAGAAAGTTTAAGAAATATTACAGAAAAGGTTATTATAAAAATGTATTGTTATGTAGCAAGTCCTCAAAATGAAGGTAAACCTGGGAATAATTATTCATGTATCCTATAATATCTTGGAATGTGTTAAAAGTTGGAGAGCCAACTGTAATGATTTTACCATGTCAGTTTCTCTCTACCCATCATAGTGAAGACAGCATGAATGGATGCCATCTGTCTACTTCTTTCCTTTAAGCCATTGAACCTCAAAGAGTACTGACAGCTGACTGACTAAATGAAAGTATTTCCTCCCTAAAAATTACTCTTGGGTAAAAGGAGTTGGTTTGCCAGGATGACACCCTTCTCCAACGACAGCTCTTTGGGACTGGCTCTTTGGGTCAAGTCTCAGTCCTTCTCTGAAGGATCTTTTGGGATTCGCTCATTCCTGGTCCAACTGCACTTCTGTTCATTAAGCATTTCCCTTTGGTCAAACCTGCTCCCCACTGTTCCTTACATGGAAAGCATTCCACAATAAACCAACTCCGACTCAACCCAGGTATCCAAGGACTGGGACCTATGATAGACTTTTGGAAAAATACAAAAAGACTGTTCCAAAACATTCATTTACATTCTTTACAAACTCAAGGATTCTGAGGCAGTAAGTGAGGTCTACTAGCATATCAACATCTTCCGTATGTTTGCAGGTGTTTCAATGTCAGGCTCGAGGCTCACCTTCTCTCTAGTTCAAACCTGTCATTTCTCTTGAGGGAAGTAGAAGAAAAGTGAGAACCTGCAGCCCTGTCACAGCAGAGAAGAGCTAACTTCTGGCAGTAGCTGCAATGAAAGGGCTACACATGCAAGGTTGTTTTTTGGGTCTTAGGGCAACTGGAAGCATAGCATGTGACTAACCAAAAACACACAGGCACCTGAATTCATTTTCATATTCATTCTCTCTTACCCTCTACTCCCCGGCCCCTCTGCTATTCAAAAGACATTTAGGTACTTCAACTTACAATAGTGCATTTGCTAAGTTGCAAGAATCTTCATATGTACAGATAATGTTTGTTTACCAGGAAGTATTTCTTTTTGTGCTTTTGCAAATAGCATACAACTGGGTTTTTGTAACTTTGAGGACAGATTTAACATTCTTTTCCAACCCCACAAATCCTTCACTACAAACACTGAAGAGATGCATATAATCTAATGCTGACAGCATCTGAGGAAAAATGTGGGAGGGAGGAAATTGTGCAAACTCATTAATTGCATTTCCTAGGAATTCCCCTTACGCCTCTTAATCCCTTCCCATTGTCTAGTCCTATGGAAAACACCATCTACATTCCTCCCCCTACTGACAAGTCCCTCAGCACCCTTGTACAGTGAACATGGAAAATTTGGGTCCAGTGCAAAAGCAGAGAGGCATACAGATACAATGATATCAAGTGGCCAAACAGATTAAAAAGTAAATATTTTTATACAAGTAGTCAATCTTTGCAAGTGACTGTTTTTTTCTACTACTAGTGGTTAGAAAATTTTGACTTGCTGACTTCTGATTTTCCTATTCTTAATGTGAATTATTTCCTGTCTTTTTGTTTTGTGAGATAATTTAGTTTCTGAGAATCTCCAGTTGTTTATCCACTTTCCTCCACTCCTGTCTACCCCTGCTACAGTCAGCCTGAACCACCGAAATGAGCAGAATGAGATGATGCTGTTTAGAAGATTTCTGAGGGAACCATAGAGCAATATTTGCAAAAACACTTTATCTCAACACTGTTGATGAAACCAGTGATAATGGTATGTGAAAAAAAGATGTGCATCTGGAAACAGATTGAAAAGTTGTAGGAGTTGCTTATCCAAGTGATCATGACTTTGTCCACCTAGTCTTTATGCACAGAAGTAACACAGAATGAAAATTTCTTACCCAAATCTACATATCTTCTCGAGTTAGTTCAACATCGAAATTCTAGAGAGATAAAAACTCTTGACATAGCTTCATCTTTAACATTATTTCTTAGTAATATTTAAAATAATGCTGCATCTCATAATTAATGTGTTTTTTAATAGGCATGTTTCGTAAACAGAGAGAATATGAGCCTGCGTATACTGTAAGGTGATAATACTGAGTAAAAGTGTGGACAATTTTTTTCTCTTCACAGAGATGTGTGAATGATGCGTAGCATCAAAGACAGCAAAAATATCAGAACTATTTAAAACCTAAACAGTTCCCAGAACCACATGAATACGATATTCATTGTTGCATTATTTTTCCCCTCAGGTCTCTATTATGGAAAAGGAAATGCAAAGAATGGAAACAAACGAAGCATCCAAATCAAAACCCAAATACTAAATTACTGAAACGACTGAGAACAGCCAGAAAACTCCCTGCCCCTCCCCCCAGTACTTTAACACTGTTTAATAATAATGGGTTATGAATCTGTTTTTTCTTTCTATTATTGAAATGCTTTAACACTGCTGTCTCTAAAACTACATCTATTTCAAAAGCACCACTCAATAAGGGGACATTTGTATGGCTTTAAAGGCCTCCTGAAGCTTTTTCAGATGCATCATGAAGATTTTAAGTGTGTTGTGTAGTGGTTTCAAAATGATAGGTTAAGGGACCAAGTCCCTCTTTTTGTTTTCTTAACAAAAGCCTAGAGATAGTGTGAAAATCTCCCACGGGTCAGTCTGACACAGCTTTCAGTAACTATGATCACTGTGTACAATATTCACTGAAATTACCTCTCATTTTGGTAAAGTAAGATCAAATCAGATGCTTTTGGTTGTGACTGAAGAAACAGCTTAGCTAGATCAAACCAATTGGCTGTCAAAACACCTTCTGCGGAAGGTACAAAAAATAATCTGAAACTTGCAGTCTCCACTGCATAGCTGAAGCTCAGCTCTGACCTCGTGCTGTTTCTGAGCTGCAGGCCCTTGTAGGAAAATCTAAGCCTATAACTCTACGCTCTCGTTTCTCCAAGTGTGTCAAAATTGTCATTGTTTTGTCAAACAGGCAAGAGAAGCTCCAATATCAGTCTACATACTGCTGAAGTTGGAGTAAATGCGGTGATGAGAAATTCTTCAGCCTGCCAGTTGGAAGTAATATTAATAAATGAAAATGCCTAGTACTTTGAAGGTCATGCTATTAGTCAGATGTTGTTACAAGAGTTTTAAACATATAAGCTGATTTAATGCTCCCACAGAAAGCCTTAAGAGTTAGCCAATATGACTATCTCTGTACCATAGATGATAAAACTTGCTAATAGTTATGGTACAGCTAGTAAGTGGTGCTGCCAAGATTTGAATTAAAAAAGCTACTTCTAGAGCCAAAGAAATTATGTCTTGCTAAAAATTAGTAGCTAGATAATGATTCAGTGAGTAAACTGGATGTCTACAATGTGGCCAATATATTAAGTGTTTGAAATAATTCTCACATAGTTCATTCACCATCTGAATGCACGGAGCACAGGCATAACCACAGAAGGTTAAAATCCAATATGCTGTAACACAAATGATTGTGGAAGACAGTACGTAGAATACCTTTACATTTTAAGATATCTTAGTACAACAGGACTTGAATACTGAGTTTACATGCCACATATGTCAAATATGAAATACGGCAGGTGGTAATTTGCCTTACTTATATTATATTCTTCTAGTAAATTATTTCGGGCACATAAGACATGAAATGTATCTACAAAACAATATTAAAGTACAATTGCATGCCAGTTGTTTCCTGAATAGCTGTTCTTTTCCTGTAATTTAAGACAATGATTTTTTTTCTCTCAGGCAACTACTATTCTAGAGAGCTCACCAAGCTCTTCTAATGGAGAATTACACTAGGATATATGGCAATCTATTCTTGTTGCCAGTGATTGGTTTTGGCAAGGGTGTATGTTTCCAGCTTGGGCCTATTAAGACAAAGTCTGTGAATAATTTCTGGGGAAATTTCCCTGATTTATAAATATGCACAGTGACTGTCTCTTGTCAGGTGGTGTTGTGTTTGTCTGTGGTATCTGGTACTGCTTGCTGTCATGCAGTGATCACAACCTGCTTTAGAGAGACAGCTGATATTTGTGGACGGCAGAACTGGATCTTGGAAATAATTATCACCTCTATGATGATGTTGAGTTGCTCTATGAGCCAACCTTACTATCACCAAACCTTGGAATTCTTTTTTTGTCATGCAAAAACCTGCATTTTCCTTAGTGAATCTTCATCCACATGAAGCTAACGGATGATAACAAAGGCATGAATGTACTGCTAGGGTGGTAAAAAAGAGTGTCCAGCATCTTCACAAAGGAATAAAGATTCACTATTTTTTTCTTCTCCCCATGGTGGACTGTACTCAAGGGGGCACATTATGGAAATGTAGCAGAAACTAATATGTACATACGTAGAAACATAGAGAAGTAAATACTCATGCGTACACTACAACGATGGACTCACAACAAAATGACTGACCATCTCCTCCCTGAGAAACGTCAGTGGCAGCATGATGGACTTGTGAAAACTCATGAAAGGTACTCATTGTGAGACTGGAGGGCAGGACTGAGGGGAAAGAGAGAGCTTGGGAAAGGGGAAGGGAGACCTCAATGCCTATTAGACTGTGTCATAAAATAATTTAAAAACATTCATTTTCCTTATGACTTAACATATTTTGCATTGCATTTGCTGTTGTTTATGTCCCACAGCTAGCTCAGACAAACTATTTGGTATCCATTTTCAACAATAAAAGATCACTTTTTTTTCCTAAAAGCCTATTTCCTACTAAGTTCACCACACTTTCTCTAACTATTCTTTTTTTAAAAGATTTACTTATTTTTATTGGAAAGTCAGATACTCTTGGAGTATTTGGGAGTTGAAGAATTGGAAAGAACATTTGCAAGGAAGGTCCTGGATTTTCACTATTATGGGGACACTCTTCATGTTTCTTTTTCTTTTCTTTCCTTCTCTTCCATCTTTTGTAAATGAGATCACTTACTTTTTGTCCTTGCAGGAAACCACACTTTATTGAAGCTTGGGATATATCCAGGAAAAACTGTCACATCTTCTTTTTCCTTGATAAATCCAGATCACAATATTTTATGCAAGTTCTTGTGAAATACCATGAATCATTAACTGACACTGAAATATCATGTCAAACAAGTAACTGAGATAAAGTCATTATCTGGGGCTTCTTAGCTTTTACATTCAATTAAATCCGATGTCTAGAATTAACTCCTGTCTTGGTGGCTCAATAAGATGAATGAATATACCACAATCTGGATCTTGGAATTTAGAAAGAATATAGTTTCAGGACTCCTCAGCTCCTGCGGAGACCTTTCTGTTAGTAGCATGCAAGACAAAGGAGAATGAGGACACGTTGTTTAATAATACAGCACAAGTTTCTTAGGCATGTGTTTGCAAGCAATGAATCTCAACTGAACTTGAACTATGGTTATGCAACAAGGTGGAGGAATCCACCATGGGGGGAGGGTTATGGGAGGGGTGGGGGGAATCCCCAGCGCCTATAAAACTGTACTACATAATACAATGTAAGCAACAATAAAAAAAAAAAAAAATACAGCACAAGTTTCTTAAGAAACAGAAGGCAATAAGAAGAGAGGAGTAGAGAATTTCAAGCAGCTGAAGAAGGAGAAAATGTGCTGATTTAGACTAGGGGAAGATAACAGTAGAAAAAATAGAGGAAACATTTTCCAAAGGGAGAATTGGGAGAGAAGTTTGCAGTGGAAGTTCTATGGATATAAAAGATGCTGTGGTGCAGTGTGGCCAGAACAATCACACATCAGTGAGCAGCAATGCTGTCTGCAAACTCCCACAGCTGGGAGCTGCAGGAGACGCCAGCTCCCAAAAACAAGGTGGGAGAGACAGTGGCAGCCTGTGCCACTGGTGATATTGCCTGGGGGAGAGCCTTGCAGACCACACTGACTTGGAGTCTGGAGCCCTAACGTGGGTGAGGAGCAGGGGTACTCATCAGGAACAGTTCTATTCTTTCCTCTTATCCTTTGACAAGGGTGCCTGTTTACTAGTGGGGAGAATGCCCATGTTAATGTCAGAAGAGGCTGCAGTGACTCCCACATTCTCATAATCAGGGGCTTTATCATAGGGATAAAACTATTCCCCTACTGACTTGTCCCTGGACTGCAGGGTTGGCACTGGGTTGGGCACCCACTGGGGACTGTGAGGTGTTCTCGGCCCTCAATTCTATCACAGATACCACAGACAAACACAAATGGAAAATAATGCTCAAGATTTATAAGATACTATCAAATGACAAAACACATGTCCTTAAGAGTTCCTCAAGGCATGAACTGCAAGAATGGTTTAGGATTATTCAGAGAAGTAACAGTAAAATACGTCCCTAATTTGGAAAACTAGAGATACAAGCACAGAAAGTATATAGAATTAACAGAGATAGCCAGAAAAAGATCTTCACTATGATGAATTATAGTTAAACTATAAGGCTTAAATTCTATTCACCTGTGGCCTAAATTCTAATTAAAGATATATACTGGCTAAATGGATGAAAATAATATAAGATTCATTTATTTGCTCCATATGAGAAACACAGCTCATCAGAAAAGATGCCTAAAGACTGAAAATAAAAGGATGGAAAAGATTTAGCCAGAGCTTTTAGGCAAGACAAAGAAATCAAACGGATACAAACAGAAAAGAAGTGAAATTTTCCATGCTTGCAGATGATATGATTATATGCATATAGAATTAAAATTCTACTGAGAGACCATTTAAACTCAAGAGAGTTTGGTAAAGTTTCAGGATATAAAATTAACAAATAAAAACACTAACACCTGTATATACACAGATAATGCCAAGTTGTGAGGAAGAACTTGTGAGATTAATTACATTAACAGTGGACACACAAAAATTTAAACCAAGTACCATGGGAGAAATTTAACCATGGTGGTGAAAGATCACTAAAATAAAAATTTCAAAAATATTAAAGAAAGAAATAAAAGACAGTAAAATGTATTAGTTTTCCATTAATATTACCAAATGTCCATATCATCTAAAGCAATTCAGAGATTCATTGTAACCCCAATTATGACATTCTTTTCAGATTCAGAAAAAAAAAGATACTAAGTTTGATATGGAAAGAAGAGAGACTACAAATAGCTTAATGAATATTAAACAACAAAAACAAAACTGGAAAAACAAGGCATCTCAGCAAAGCAGTTATAATCAAAACCTCTTAGTACTGACACAAAAATCAACAAATCCAGCAATAGAACAGACTGCAAAATCCAGAACTTAATCCAATCAGCATGACCAACTAATCTTTGGCATATAAACTAAAATCAATATCTATAGAAAGGATGATATCTTCAATAACTGTTTTTGGGAACATTGAATCTATATGTGCAGAAGTATGAGATAAGACTCTAACTTATGCCTCGTGTAAAAGTGATACGAATAAACTCAGGATCCAAATATTACCTGATATCATCAAATCACTAAAGGAAACCACTGAGTTTCCAAGACATTGGCCTAGGCAGCAGCTTCTTGGAAAGGAGCCCAGAAGCATAGTTAATTATAACAAAAACACACACATGGGATTATAGCAAGCTTAGAATCTTGAGCACTGTCAAGGAAACTCAAAAATGTGAAGAGTCACCCAATAAATGGGAGAACATATTCACAAATTATAAAATTGATAAACCATTAATATCCAGGACCTATAAAGAGCTCCACATTCTCAACAACTAGACAAACAGCCCAGTTAAGAAATGGGCAAAGGGCATGAATAGGCACTTTCAAAAGGATGAGATACAAATGGCCAATAGTCATAGAAAAATATGCTCAGGATCATTAGCCACATCAAAATACAAGCAAAACCACAATGAAGCTTCCCTCACCCTTGTTAGAAAGGTTAGTATCCAAAAATCAAAACCAAAACAAAATGAAACTAAACCAAACCAGCCAAACAAAACAATAAATGCTCATCAGGGTGTAGGGAAAAATACATAATATACATATACATACCCCCTAGTCCATTGCAAATAAATACAGCTAATATAGAAGACAGTATGGAAATTTCACAGACATTGATAAACACAATTCTTATATAACCATCCCTTTCTTGAAAATCTACCCAAAGAAAATGAAATCATTATGTATGAGAGGTTTTTTGTGCCCTCATGTTTATTGCAGTTAATTCACAACAGCTTAGATGTGGAATCAGCCCAGATACTCCTAAAAGGCTGACTGGATAAAGAAAATGCGGTATATATACATTGCAGAATACTATTCAGTTACAAAAAGAATGAAATCCTGTTTGTTTTTTTTTTGCAACATAAGGAATACAACTGGATACCATTGTGCTCAGACATACAACCCAGTCTTAAGAAGACAAATAGTACTCTGTTTTCTCTGAAACGTGGCAGCCAATGTATACAACAAAGTGTAAAAATGAAATGACCCGTTTGGGATAGATTTGCCATGTTTAGGTCATGTTTGTACCCCAGTGCAATTGAAGTCTTATGGGCTGTTTCCATTTCAATGATTGAATATTATAATTAGTGGAAAATTAAAGCTGTGAATACAAGGTGGGTTAAAAATGGATTTGCAAAAGCTGATGAAGAGAAAGGAAGAGAGACACATACTGGGGCGGGGGGCCAAGGGAGTGAGGGAAGTGTGAGTTTTTCCTCGGAATATATCCATGGATCACATAAAGTGTTTTCTTTGTATTAATAAAAATTAGGAAAATAAAGAAGAAATCATGTCAGTGACAGCAATGATAAACAGAGAATCCCAGAGTGGAAATAAGGGTGATTACATTATTTTCAATTTTTGTAGTTCAACTTCATCTTGTGAATAGAAAATAAATCTTCCATGACTTTAATCAATATATCTGAAAAAAACTCATTTTGAAAATGCTGATCTTCCATTTAGTCAGCAAATGTTGAGTACTTTGATTGTGCCAGGAACTTAACATATGTCACACAAGGAAAATATAAATGGTCCTGAGCTCTGAAGAACAAAAGAAAGAATACAGTTCCCAGTTGAAGTTATGGTATGTAAATAGTCTCTCATTTGCATTGTAAACAGTTCAGCTGGCTTACTGACAAGGGGAATATATGGAGCTAAATTGTCTTTTCATTTCATAGAAATTATACTCTATGGTTAAATTTAGGTGAAATCATACCATTGGTTCTCTGGTTATAATTTTTCCCCAAGTTTATTGACAAACAATTTGATATTATGTAAAAAAGAAAACTAAAATGTTTCTTGAAATGTTTTTGCTGAGTGTTCTGCTCTGAAAGTTGTTTTTCTAATTTTTTGTTAGTTTGTAAAATTATTTAAGTGGAAATCATCTTTATTTTATTACAATTAAGCAGATACAGAAAGACACTGTACATTTTTCTGTTATATAAACGAGAATGTCAACTGAAGTTTATTCCACACATCTGGTTCTCCAGCATAATGTATTTCATAGGACAAAACATGCCTACAGTTAGGTAGATATTTTCTTCCATGTCAATGGAGTGCAATTACTTTTGCTTAACATAGGTAATGTAAGTAGCTGAATTTCATTAACATAGAATTGATTAAGGAGATTTTTTGAGGTCACACTATTATAAATCTTAACTGACTATAACAGACAAACTAGCATTTTTACTAAGCTACAAGGTATGTTGATCACATGAATAAAATATGAATGTTGATTCTAATCAACTAAAAGCCACCTATATTATGGAAGGTGAAATATAGACTAAAATAGCAGATATGTCTTAATAAATTCCACTAGTTTATCGGAAGGATTTTTCACAGAAACCACTCAAGGAGTACTGCAATCAAAGACATAATCAACAAGGAGAAAAAGGTTGCAGGACTACATTAAAATTTTATGCCTTAAGAAATGAAGAAAAAGAGAAAAGAAGCAGAAATTCTAGCAACACACCACTAAAATCACTAGAGTAAAACTATAAATCAAGCTGAAATACACTGAGAAAGATTTTTACAAGAGCAAGTTAAAGTCAGAGAATGGTCTATGCCTGAAGTAGAAAGAATATGAAAAATATAGTTCTATTAGAAGCACTAACACTACAGATACAAAGCTGATATCATTCCTAAACTAAAAATAGCTCACAGTGAACTGCAGAAATTAGAACATTAAAAGGGGGGCAGCATTGTGACATAGTAGGTAAAGCTGCAGGCTGCAATGCTTGCATAACATATGAGTGCCAGTTTGAGTTCCAGCTGTTTCATTTCTGATCCAGTTCCCTGCAAATCCTAGGCAAAGCAGCAATGGATGGCCCGAGCGATTGGACCCCTGCCATCCATGTGTGATATCTGGATGAAGCTCTCGCCTTCTGCCTAGCTCAGCACTGACCATTGTGCAGTGAACCTGTGGATGAAAGATCTCTATCTCTTTTAAAGATTTATTTTTAAAAAGGCACATTTACAGAGAGGAGAGACAGAGAGATGTTCCACTTGCTGGTTTACTTCCCAAATTGCTGCAACAGCCAGAGCTAAGCCGGTTTGAAGCCAGGAGGCAGGACCTCTTTCCTGGTCTTCCACATGGGTGCAGGGTTCCAAGGCTTTGGGCCATTCTCCACTCCGTTTCCAGGCCATAAGCAGGGAGCTGGAAAGGAAGTGGAGCAGCTAGGACATGAACTATCATCCATATGGGATACCAGGGCCTTGAAGGTAGAGGATTAGGCAATTGAGCCATTGCACTGGCCCACTTCTCCAAGTCTCCCCTACCGCCCCTGCTAACTCTTTCAAATAAAAATATATATATTTTAAATGTATGAAATGCTTCATGAATTCACATTGTCATTTTTGCACAGTGGCCATGCTAATCTTCTCTGTATCCTATTATTTTAGCATAAGTGCTACCAAAGCAAGAACAAATGAATAAATCTTAAAAAAAATATTAACACTTATCAGTGCTGGAAGAGTCTTTCACAGGGTCAATGGAGCAGTGTAACAGTTGCCTAGTATACGCATGAATGCATAACTTAAGCAATAGGGTTCTTACTTATGATACCTGTTGTTTCTTGGCTACAAAACAAGGGCATGTCATTCCTATCATGAGCCAGTTCTTCTCCCTGGTAGCTGGCCAAAAACAATGTTGTCGAAACACTGTGGCTTCAAAGAAGTGGGTATGTTTTAAACAATGAAAAAGAGCCATGAAAGGATATGAAGATGAGTACATGGAATAACTGGCTGAGCCATATGACAGGCCTCTGCTACTTCCACACAGTTGATTTTGGAGAGATTTGGTCTTTGGACAAGATATATGGCCTTTCCACGGAGGGAATGGAGTCTTGTTTTGGAGCCTGAGTGAATGTAAAGTCTATATGATATTGACTACATGTTGTTAGTGATTCTTGTTCATCACAAAATGCTGACAGCAGAGAGAGGGAAGGCAGCTGGGAGAGAGAAACGGATACAGAGCATTCAGTGATGAAAGCGGGGAATGTTGAAAGCTGGGAAATCATGCTGCTATTCATACCAAGTAAAGAAGCCAGCCAGCAGTTTGCAGAGGGTGTTGGGGAGAAGACAGATCTCTGTGGAAATCAGTTGATTAAGATGGGACTCTGTACAAACCCATTGTGAGAGACTGAATATACTTGTGAATGAGAAAAGGCTAAAAATGGTGTGGTAGCAAAGAGGATTCAAAGACTTGGGCCATAACAAGAGTTTCTCCTGCCCTTGAACTTCTCTTTGGCCAGACTGGCTACAGATTATGACTCCTTTCACAGTGAAAGAAGCCTGGAAATGAGCTGTTAGCAGAAGCAAGATCCAAAAATTCATTCAGGCTTTTTGTAATCACAGTGGTTTATCCCCATGATAAATAGGTCTTTTCCATGTTACATATATAGAGTTGATGCCTGAGTCTTCTTGCTGTTATCCACTTGACCGAAAGAAAATGGCTAAAATTCTCATCCTCATGTAATTTATTTATGAAAAATGAAGGAAAGAAACACTGGGGCAATTTCTTTCCACATGATCATGTTGTCATCTTTCACATTTTTTTTCTGGAAGCTTTTATCTACATCTCTACTCTCCTGACATTCCAAACACATCAATACTGCTACAGAAGATAAAAAAAATACTCATAAAATTAATGTTTGACTTGATTTAAGCATAAAATCTAATATTATCCTGGGAGGGTTCAGGCTGCTTCAAAATAATTTTTAGTGTAATTCCACAAATAAAGAAACCATTTATATCAATAAAGTACTTGTTTTCTGTGTATTGCATGAAATCAATTTATATTCAAATACTTGGCTACTGCCAAATCAAAGTCATTTTGAGAGTTTAGGAACAAAAGTGCCATAGAGATTAACTGCAATGCTTTGCTCTATAAATAACAATAAAATAGAAATTAGAGTGTTAACAGCAAAGCTATGCTGACAAAATCACTTTGGTAGCCGTGGGTTACATCCAAATTAAGAATTTCCTACTGCTTTCTTGCAACTGATGGATTCCTACCACCCCGTTCCCATCCTGATTTACTTATTCATTAGCTAAAGGGATTAGTAAAATTAATTAGGATGGAGGT
This sequence comes from Ochotona curzoniae, assembly GCF_017591425.1. Classification (NCBI taxonomy): domain Eukaryota; kingdom Metazoa; phylum Chordata; class Mammalia; order Lagomorpha; family Ochotonidae; genus Ochotona; species Ochotona curzoniae. Next base: position 21,626,232 of record NW_024464920.1, read on the forward strand.
GATGGAGGTTGATATAAGTAGTAAAACACCAAAGATAAGGAGCTGAGAATATCCATGTGCTTTTCTTCCTAGTTCATTCTTAGAATTAAATGACAAAATGGTATTTTATAATAATTTATGACAAATTCTACTCTTCTTCTGCAAGACTTTGATTGAAAGGTTAGGAAAACTTGCATGATTTGAGATGATTCTTTCCTGCTTGGTCTAGAAACAGACTTAGTATTTACAGTTAAATTTCTGTTTGCATTACTTTGTTACTCTGGGTGATAATGCTGTTTACCTTTGTTTCTTAGCTATCTTATTTTCATCTATCTGAGAGTAAGACATTGTGTGTTCATCAAAGTAACAGTACTGCCTTTTAAAAGCACAATTTTCCTTTGAGGCATTAAATTTGAGTAGCCATAGCACTACTCTCAGAGTGGATTTAGGTTTTAAACCCCGGATGTATACACACAACAGCCACAGCATGCTCGCAGTTCCCTGGCTGAAGCTTGGGTTCACTAACAGGTAATATGAAACTGACCAGTTTCACCTTGTGGACTGGACAATTTCATTCACTTTAACGAAATAAGCCAGGCCCCAACAGAATATATCAGTTTCCCTGACTTATGGTAATTAATATATAGAACATAAAAAATGAAGCTGACATTTTCATATTTGATTATTGTTGTATTCCTTACCTATACCCCCAAGGAACAGTGGTTTTCTACTTGTTGAATTCTTTATCTGGTGGAGGGTCAAGCTTGGGATTTTAAACCAAATTGAAGATATTCTTGTAAAAATTAAAAGAAAAAAAATAAGAGGGAGAGGAGGGAAGATGGGTGGAAGGGAGGAAGAATAGCGTGGGAAGCAGCATTCTATTCTTTATACTGTTTTTGTGAAATACACAAAATTTGTACCATATATACATATATACAAATTTGTAACATATATATGATATATATATATTTAAAGGATATATATTTAAAGGATAAGCTCACAACAAAAAGGTTTACAAAATCACGGGTTTAAATATCATACACAAGAAATCTACAAGAAGTCTGTTGCTTTTCTTTAATGAAAGAGGGGCTGATTTCTTCAGCAGCCTTTCTTTTCCATAGTTTTTTTTAAGTTGACCAATTACTGGAGAGACAGAGAAAGAGATCAACACTACTATCCTTCCGACCCTAAAGAGCATCTGCCATTTGCATGCAGTGCTACAAGCTAAAGCTGGGAGCCGTTCACACAAGTGAGGTCTCCAGTCATGGGGGCAGAGCCAGACTCCTGTCACTACAGATGCCTCCCAGTGTGTGCATTAGCGGGACGTTGGTCGGGAGCTTGACTGGCGCCTCATCCAGGCACTCTGAGACCCAATCAGTACTCTAAGCTATAGTCAAATAAATGCCCTGATAGTAAAATTCATAAACCTTTTCTCTCTTTCTTATTTCAAATCCCAGGGTTTTGACCGTCTTTGTATCTTTCCCACTCTCTGCAAAAGACTGAGGTACCCTGTAGCCTAACGTCTGAGTTCTTATATTTTTAGTGCATATGAACGCTTAGAATTCACTTTGCTCTTCACGTTGGTTCATCCTGATTTCTACCCCACCACGTGATTTTTTTTAAACCAGATATTGCAACACACACAAATCCAGAATTCTGTATGATCCAAGGATCTCATCAAATTATACTGCTCCAAGTTGACTCATGTATTCCTGGTACAGGTTAGTGGATCTAATATTATCTTATTCCCAGATACTATACTTACTAAAACATGAATTAAATAATGCATACAAAGAAGGCATAAGGTTGCACTGAATGTTTAGCACCCAAAATTTCCAATCTGGCATGTATTGATGAGTTAGGAAGTCTCATTCTTAAAATCAGTTAATCACATTGGGTTTTCCAGGAACACTTCCACATCATGTCAAGCATAAAATCCGAAGCTCCCAAAATCATGAACACACCTTGGCCAGCTTTGACAGTCTATTTAGTAATTGTTACATTAATATCAATTAATTACCTATTGGTGCAAAAATAGTATCAATTAAGAATCTGCTTCTAAGCTTTGAATATGTTTATTTCTTTAGGTTTTATTGCTGATCTTTAATATTGTTAATGTTTTCAGGCAACTTCATCAGCCTCAAATAAATTATAGAAACTGGAACTAATTGTTTCCCTAATTGATTGACTCTCTTACCTCCTGTTGTGTGTACAAAGCATGTCATCTGGCAGTATGTAGCAAGAGGAGGGAGATTATCAATCAATCACAGAACAATTAGTTCAGACCTGAAGCTTTCCTTCTGCTGAAAAGGAGAGTGCCTCCTCCAATCTTAGCAGGATACAACTCTTCTCTTTAGTCGTCACTAAGGGAGAAGTTAAATGGGATAAAGTGATTTTACCCCTAACACATAATTTCAATCAAAATCTAAATTAGAGGTTCTTAAATTGGGCAGGAGTATTCAGATACCATAAAGGACTTTTTGTGCATTGCATCATAGCTCCATGCATACTTCTTTGATATTTATTGTTCTTAGTATAACTTAATATTGAGCTGGTGTTTGTTCACAACTGTTAATAGTTGCAAAATAAATCATTGTTAAATAAGTGAATTTATAGTCTTCAAATATAAACAGCGCATGCAACTTTAAATTACCCATACAATTGATGACAGTTATCTTTGGGAAGTCCATAAATGTAGTTGTCAAAGTGAGATGTATAGTTTCAATACTGTCTTCTATGGTTTGATAAAAAGAAAATATGTAATTTGAGTTTTATATTTTTACCTTGCTTTCTTCCAATTTAGTCTAAGTATGAAGATGCAGCATATCATCATAGTAAAGTCAGTATACTTTAATTTGTTATTCTTTTTTTTAAATATATTTTTATTTTGAATTGTGGTACAATTTTTTATAGGCTGGGATTCCCCCTCATTTAATCTGTTATTCTTAAATCTTTAACTCATTCCTTATTCTGTATTTGGCAATTTCCCCCTTCTATAAACAATGTCAATTATGCCTGTGTAAATGTCTTCTGTATGCCACGTAGTCTCCTTGTTTCTGAGTGTCTATATTTTCACACTCCTAAGCATTATCATTTGTACTACATTGCTGCTTTAGTTACCTTCTTAAATGCATATGATTGTGAAAGGGATAATTTGGAATGATAGCAATAGCCAGCTGTAACATACTATTCAACCTAACAAAATACTGTGTATATTTCTAAAGTGAACCTGAGTGTACTTTAAATGGTGCAGAAAAGATCATTTTAGTGTGAAAGTTTTGGAAATCCATACATATATTTTCCATAATATGCCTTAAAATGAACTTTTCAAGATTCCCTCATATACACAATTTTCACATTTTTGCATACTTCCAAAATTTTAGCTCGTAATATTGCTTTTCACAAAAATGTTGAAGTTCCCTGGTATAATTTCCATTTTTGTGAAATGAAAAAGTAAGTCCAATTTTTTGGACTTTGAAACAGACAAGAAAGATTCAGAAAGTTACCCAAAGAATGATAATGCCAGCCAAGATTTTTGAAAAGGTTTTTATACTTCCTGCAAATGTAGGTAAGCTGGTGCTACCAAACTCACATCAGCTATCAACATTAAATGACACAGAGAAGGAAAAATGAACGGCCTAGCAAGTACACTGCAGATTTCATTATACAATTTGACATGCCCTTGTAAATTAAAAGAAAAGCAATAAATATGCAAAATGGGGTTAGTTAACAATAGGGATTTCCTTACTCACTTGTGTTTCACTCAGGGTTCCAAGGTTAACAGAATTTGTATTATTAAAGTTTAGCCAAGTAGCTTACCAAAATGCCAATTCTCTTGGGTGGCATCAGTCCACCCAAGCTGAAGGCTATTGACGGTTTGACCTTAGCATTTAAGGCATTCCCCAGCATCTGAGTATTGGTTTTGGCACTTGAACAAGAGACAGCTCTAGAGGGTAAACATGGTTATGTTCAGTGCTACACAATCAAGAAAGGGCTGGCAGATTAAAGAATGCAGTTGGTTGAATGATACACAACCATATAGTTATTTCAAAAACAAAATGGACAGCACCCTTCGTAAGAATTCATTTTAAAAACTAGGTATTTACTTGGAGATGTCTGAGTGGATATGAACAACAATAGTAGAGTCCTTCATAGGCAGTCCTAAGTCCAGGATTCTTCTATTTAAGTGTATCCTGACATTGCAAATACAGATAGTCCAGCATCCTATTGTCAATATATATTTAACAATTTCATTGCGGGTTCATCTTTGATTTGGAAGGAGAGATGCACCCTGCATTGTATCTTCACATCTGGATATGATTGTCTCTATTACACAGTTACTATACAATTCCTTGCATAATGAAGAGCCATAAAACAAAATGAACAGGAAAAAAAGCAGAAAATTCACAACAGCATGAAATTAAACAGCATGCTACTACTGAATGACCAATGTCTCTCTGAAGAAATGCAAAAAGAAAATCAAAAACCTTCTTGAAGCAAATGATGCTAGTGTATGACCTAAGACTCAGTGAACAATGTAATAAGAAAAAAGAAACTATTTTGAAGAAATGAAAATAAAACAAAAATGTCAAAATTAATAGGAAAGAAAGGTAGGGGAATAACAAGCTGTGCTTTGAGAACTCTACAAATTTGCATGTTCAAAAATAGATACATAACTCTAAAGTTTATTGAAAAGTTTGGAAATAAGAAAATATAAATCATTTATGCATGATAAAATGATTCAAGAAATACTGAAAGTTTGATTTTTGTTAGCACCTAGTGTTGCTCCTGGCAATACATTATTGAATCAAACTGAAGACAGAAGACTGGAGTGAAAGGCAGAAGGTGGCTCAGTCTCTAGGCGTGCTTCCAGCAAGGTTGCACTTCTCTACTTACATGACCATGTACTTATTTAAGTGAGTTTTCCCACAGATAAACAAGGGACATTTGTATCTTCACTATTATTGTGAAGATTAAATGAAATTTACAGAAGTGGTTAATAAACATTTGGTCACTCGGTATTTAATAAGCACACAATAAATATCAGAAGTCACACAAATATTTACTATATGTTTTATATTGTAGTTCTGCTAATTGTTTAACATGGCTATGATATTTTGTGATTTGTGAGAACCAAATATTAGCCAAAAAACTATTAGAAGCTAAACTCTTAACACACATGATATAATTTCATTCATCTTTAGTACCTCAAGGGCCTCCATTTTATAGATACCCAATGGAAATGCAGATGGAATAAGCAGCTTGGGTTAAGACCATCTAGCTAACCTAGGAGGTGTATCTAAACTCAATCCCAAGAAGTCTATTTAAGAGACATTCAAAAATACACTTGAGTTCATTAATTTTAGAAGAAAAATAATTCAGGAAAAAAGCAGTTACTCCTGAAAGAGAAAACTAGGTGGTAGTCTATCATTTTTTTACTTCATTAGATTTTACTGCTTTAGATGTGCCTAAAATTAGAACAAGGAAGTTGACACTAACATAAAGACAAAAAGAGTTTGCCTGAGAGGATTACTTTTAGAACCTGAGGGATCAAGATTTTTTAAAGATGGGTTACTGCTTGTAATACAACTTTCATAGGAATAATTAAAAATGATTCTCTTTACTCCTCTATTCATTGTCCTAGTTTGAAAAATTTCTAGTTTCATCTGCAATGCAATTGTTTCATTTTCAATGGTGTGTTACTTGAAAGTCTAGCACTAACAATTCACTCAATTGGGTTTATTATCTCTTCTTTTTATTCTAGTTTTAAAAAAATGGTATCTCTTTTGGGGTGATGCTATGTTAATGAATGTGATCCTGTGATCAATGTGTTCTTAATGATGGGGATAAATTCTGAGAAATGAGACCTTAGGTGATCTTGTCATCATGCAAATATCAACAACAACGACAGCCACCATGCTGCTCAGTGAGTTTATCTGATGGGAATTCCATAGCATACATGCACTCTGAAACTGAACAAAAGACAGCTATGTAGCATGTGCTTGTGTAAGATATGAAGGCCCTTTATGAAGACAGAAAAACAGAATGTGAACTACAAGGTTATACTGGTGTTTAACAGGAAATGAGGAGCTCCAAAGGCAAAACGTCACCAAGAAAAGCAGAGCCGTGTTTATACTCTGCCTGTGATTAACCCTTGTGAAAGTGCTGTGAAATCACGTGCTTCCTCCCACCTTCATATGGATGAGGCAGAAATAAAGGCAGTTGACACGAGCAAAAGCAATCTAAGTCCTGAGAAAAAGGTTCAAAATCCAAATGACACCCTTCCTTTATCCTTAAAAATCAATTTGCCATGGCCACTTTCAGAAAGGAAGAAATTGCTTTTAAATCATAGATCTGAATTCTAAAACCCAATAAAAAATCTTGCACTCAGATGTTCCAGATACATTTTTTATAAGTACCAAATCCATTTTTCATAAGGTCTAAAATGGAAAAAATCTGTTATTTGTAGAATCTCTCCATTCTAAAAATATATTCTGGTATGTTGGGGCTTTTCATTATGCTACATGCTATAAAATCTTACAAAAATCTTTGGCTGAATAAGGGGAATGAAAAAACAAAAAGATTTAAAGCAGTACAGTAAATACAAAAGTTACAAGGAACTAATTATGTGAATAACACCATTTGGCTTTGTAAAGCAATAAACTATTTATGTGTGTGTATGTGTGTGTGCACGTATTTGTTTAAAGAGGGATCATTTACCCAATCAGGTTGATCTCAATGAAAGAAATAGGGACATGATGAATTACAGCCTATTCTTTAACTGACTCAAATGGGAACAATTGGTAAAGAGGAGAGATGGGTTGATGACTGACACTATCAAAAAGAGGTGACTGTGGTATGCCGCTGCTGCTCTGAAAGAACTGAAATGAGACCTCTCCAATAGCAGGGAGATTTTACCCGTCTTGGGAAGATTCCCCTTTGTTCAGAACTATTTACACCTTCTTTGGTAGGAATTCAGGCAACGAGGAGAGGGAAAAGGAGAGGAGAAGCGAAAGGGAGAAGAGAGGAGAAGGGAGGGGAGGAGAACAGTGGAGAAGAGAAGAGGGGAGGGAAAGAGAAAAGAGTCGAGAGGAGGAGAGGGGAGAGACGAGAGACAAGAGAAAAGAAAAAGCAGTCTACAAGAACTGACACAAACCTAGAAAGCTATTTGTAGGTCTCCTACTAATCTTTTATGAAGCTTTGCCTGCTTTCTCCATTGGAGACTAAAAATATCATAAGATGATACATCAATATGCAATGAAATATGAAAGCCATTTCCCAATTTGGGGGATGGTTCTCACTGTTACAACTGGTAAATTATCAAAATCAATGAGAATCTATAAAATTCATCAGGAATTGAATCCCAGGTGCTGTCAGCTCCTGAGACACGAGTGATGGGGCAACAGCGTAAGGGAGAAGCTGGAGAAGCTCGGAGCACTGCTGTCTGGACTGTACCTGTGGCATGGTGATGGCAGGTTGATGGCAGCACTCCTCGAGCAGCTGCTGCCTCTGACCTCCCTGTTATCCCCACTGCTATGCTCAATGACTTTTACAAAGTTATTTCGGGTACAGTTCCTGGGCTACATCCAATACATATTTTTTCTTCACTGGTATATTGCCACTTGAATGGGCTTAGAGAATTACATAAAACAAGCCAGATGGCAGCTGCCTGAGTTTTGAAACACCTTGTGCTGTGAGGGGGTGTAAGAGAAGAGAGAAAATCTTAAAGCAAGTGTAAATCAAATAATGTTTGGACGAGGGGACTGTCTTATGTCTAATTAGCAACACTCCTAAAGTTATCTATAGAAGACAAATGATGAGACCCGCGTAGATGATCTGTTTAGAAAACAAACTAATATTTATGTCCATTTGTCTCCCTGATTGGTGTATCATCAAAGCTAAAGTATCTGTAAAGTATTTTAACATGACTATTTTTATCTTTTGCCTAGATGGAAAAAACATGAAATTGACATTCACTAATTACTCATTTGCGAAGAAAATGAATCTCAGGCTTTAATTGTTTACTACTTTGATGACAAATTAAAATTACAGGAGCAACCTGGTAGGAGGAAGTGTATCCTGCAGCTAGCGTGTGGAATTTTAATCAGGGTGCTGGCACCCTGATTCCAACTTTACCAATCACTAAATATTTAGTCTTTGGGGAAATCACTCTTTCAAAAATGATATATACTTTTTAAGGAGGGTGATGTGGTGAAGCATGTTGGTTCTTGCAATACTAGCATCCCATTGGGTGCCGGTTTACGTCACGAATGCTCTGTTTCTGATCTATCTTCATGCCAATGTGCTAGGGAAATGCAGCAGATGATGGCCCCTACCACACATACGGGAGACCTGGATGGGGTTTCTGTTTCCTAGCTTCGAAATGGCCCAGTCCTGGTCATTGTAGCCACTAGAGGAATAAACCAGAGGATTGTTCTCTGTCTTGGTCTCCACATCTCCATCTCTCTGTAACTAAGTTTTTCAACTAACTAAATACATAAATAAAGTTGACTTTATTAACTAAAATGCATATCATGACTTCCATTACTTACTTTATCTCAAATAGCAGTTCCAAAAGTTCAGTTTCCCTTCTAAGCTTCAGAGAGCAATAAATTAAATAGCACATGAATAAAATTATACACTTAATTATAAAGTTAAGGATACAGGAACACAATTCCAGTTTTGTCATTCTATATTTAAAGTGCCACATTCTACAGGGATAGAACTCAAGTTTTCTATACTTGTTTTTTTATACTATCTTGTAAGAATTATTTGACAAAGTGTTGATTGCTGCACAACAAATAAAAGGAAAATGTCAAACACAGCTATCTTTCATGTGAGGTTGAATAAATAAAAGGAAGTTTGAATTTCCACAAATGATAAAGCACTAAAATTTTCCATATTTTGTAAATTCTTAGCATGATAGCAAAAATCCAGGGGATATTAGGAAACTGCATAAAAAGACTTACAGTAACATTTTAGAAAATATGAGTATGTGAACATTTTAGCATAAACTAAATGCTATAATTTTAAAAAGAGATGGAAAGAAGTTATCAAAGGCATACGTATAGGAAACGAAGAAGTCAAGCTTTCACTATATGCAGATGACATAATCCTATACATAGAAAAACCAGGAGACTCAATACAGAAACTGCTAGAACTTATACGAGAGTTTGGCAGAGTGGCGGGGTACAAAATTAACGAACGAAAATCAACAGCCATAGTGTACGCAAATAACACCAAGATGGAAGAAGATCTAACCAACAGGATACCATTCAAAATAGCAGAGAGAAGTATGAAGTATTTGGGAATAAATCTAACCAAAAGTGTAGGAGACCTATTCGAAGAAAACTACAAACTATTTAAAAAGGAAATTGAACAAAACCTCAAAAGATGGAATAACATCCCGTGCTCCTGGATAGGCAAAATCAATATCATTAAAATGTCTATACTACCACAAGCAATATACATTTTCAACGCAATTCCAATCAAATTGCCCAAAACATTCTTCACGGAACTGGATACAATGATTCAAAAGTTCATCTGGAAACACAAAAAACCACGAATAGCTAGAACCATCCTGAAAAATAAGAAATTAGCAGGGGGAATCACAATCCCGGACCTCTGGACATACTATAGAGCAGTGGTTATCAAAACAGCCTGGTACTGGCACAAAGACAGAAAGGAAGATCAATGGAATAGAATAGAAGCACCAAAAGGGAATCCACACAGATACAGCCAATTAATCTTTGACAAAAAGACCAATGACAGCTTAAGCAAGTGGGAAGGACTCTTTAGTAAATGTTGTTGGGACAACTGGCTGATAGCCTGTAGAAACAAAAAGATAGACCCACATCTATCACCATACACTAAGATCCAATCTACATGGATAAAAGACCTAAACCTACATCCAGAAACCTTCAAACTCTTGCAAGAAAATGTAGGAAATACCCTGCAAGACCTAGGAGTAGGTACCAACTTTCTAAGAAGGACACCAAAAGCAATAGCAGTTGAGAACAGAATAAACAAATGGGACCTCATCAAACTAAGAAGCTTCTGTACAGCAAGGGAAACAATCAACAAAGTAAAAAAGCAACCCACAGAGTGGGAGAAGATCTTTGCACACGATATAGGCGATAGGGGGCTAATTTCCAGGATATACAAAGAACTTCAAAACAACCAAAAAACCAAAACAAACAAGCCACTCAAGAAATGGGCACGGGAAATGGGCAAACATTTCACAAAGGAACAAGTCCAAATGGCAAACAAACATATGAAAAAATGTTCCAGCTCCCTAGCAATAAGGGAAATCCAAATTAAAACATCGATGAGGTACCACCTAACACCAGTAAGATTGGCCCACATAAACAAGAACACCAACGACGCTTGCTGGCGAGGATGCGGGGAAAAAGGAACCCTACTCCACTGCTGGTGGAGCTGCAAATTGGTACAGCCTTTATGGAAATCAGTCTGGAGAACACTCAAACAACTCAAAATCTGCATACCATATGACCCAGCAATAGCACTCCTAGGAATATATCCAAAACACCTGTTTTACGACAAACCAACATGCATCCCCATGTTCATTGCAGCACAATCAGTAATTGCGAAAACATGGAAGCAACTGAAATGCCCATCAGCAGAAGATTGGATAAGAAAGCTTTGGTTCATCTACTCCATGGAATACTACTCAGCTATTAAAAAAAACAAAATGCAGTTCTTTGTGGCTAAATGGGCACAACTGGAAACTATAATGCTAAGGGAAATGAGCGAATCCCAAAAGATTAGATACCACATGTTTGCCTTGATTTAACCTGTAATTTTTTGTTTGGTTGTTTGTTATTTTCCGAACCTGTCATTGATACTGTCTCAACCCAGATGTTTCGAAGAATGGAACTTGCATTATTTTTAACATATAGTTTACCCAATACTATGTCAATTAATTCCATAATGTTGTATAATGATACTGAGGCCTTGTTGGGGCTTTTAACTGACTGGATCTTTACTCTGTTAGACCTATCTTCAGACCATAGAAGGTCTCCCCAAGAGGCCACTGAACTTATCTGGACAATAAGACGCTGAACTTTATGCTAGGCATGTGTTTGCAAGCAATGAATCTCAACTGAACTTGAACTATGGTTATGCAACAAGGTGGAGGAATCCACCATGGGGGGAGGGGTATGGGAGGGGTGGGGGGGATCCCCAGCGCCTATAAAACTGTACTACATAATATAATGTAAGCAACAATAAAAAAAAAAGACAAAAAAAAATACGATAACAGCAGAATAAACATTTTGTGAGGAAATCCATCTGGCACTTTTAAAGGGTGAAAGCACATTGGTGAGATTATAGCAGATTTTTAAAAATACTATCTTTAACAATTTCTTTGAAAGGCAGAGTTACATGCAAAGACAGAAAATAGATCTTCTCTCTGTTGGTTCACTTGCCAAATGGCTGCCACAGCTGGGGCTGAGTCATTCCCTGCTAGAAGCCTGGAGCTTCTTCAGAGTCTCTCGCTTATCTGCAGGGGCACAAATCCTTGAGGCATCCTCCACAGCTTTCCCAAGCACATTAGGAAGGAGCCGGAGTAGGGCAGCTAGGTCTCTAACACACTATGTGTGATATTTTAAGGGATACCCTGCCACTATTCTAAGAATATTCAAATGACAAATGACCACCATATGTCTTGTTACAGCATTTGTGCAATGGGTGCCATGGTGTGATTGTCAGAAGTGACATCATTTTTTGCTTCTTTTGTTGTTTTAATTTTTAAGCTGACACATAGTAATTGTATCTATTTAGGGACTAAACCATGACAATTTCATGCATGTATGGAATGTGTAATGATTGAGTCAGAGTAATCGCTATTTCCACCTCCTTAAATGTGTATATCACTTCTTTGTGTTGGGAAACTTCAAACTCCTCCCTCTCAGTTATTCCCCAAATTTACAATTTCCTGTGCTCAGTCACAACACAGTCACCCAAACAGTCAGTCACAAATACAGAAGAAGAAACTACAGAAATCATAAGTAGCTGTTTAGGGAACATTAAAATCCCATTAAGTACTAGTTCATTTAGTCTTTTCCTTGTATTTCATTTCCATTTACCTAGGCCATTTCTCATACACTCCTTTTGAGGTCTGATGGAGATTTGAAATGCACAGATTTGAGAAAGGATAACAGTTCTAGTTCTGGCAGGATTGCAGCTACAGAGCAGGATAACAGTTACTGCTGCAGGGGAGTGGCTCTTGAGGCTCCCTTTGGAGTGACATTTCTTTTTGTTAGTGAACATGGCCTTTCTTTAAGAATAGAGCTCTGACTTTGTAATAAAAATAAATAAATCTTAAAAAAAAAAGAATAGAGCTCATTAGGTACAAGTAAGTATGAGCTAAGGATATAAGAATTAAGCCACAATGAAAAGTTCTCCTGCGTGGCTGGGGGACACTCCAGTAGAAGCATGATGGACTTGGGAAAATTCACGATGGACACACATTATGAGCCTATAGGGGAGAACAGAAGGGACCACCAACTAAATTGTATCATAAAACAATAAAAAGAAAAAAAAATATATGGCTCATGCCATTTACTATGGGGAAGAAGGGACATCTGCAAATGGGTGAATTTTCCAAGAAAATGCTTGGCCTTTACTCATCTGAAAAAAAAAAACTTGGTTCTTACATACTTGGTGAAGCTAAAATTGGTAGAATCATGCACACAATGGAGGAACCATTAGAGTGTGTTTGAGCTAGTGGGTAATCTCCCAGTTAGAATGAGCCACATCTAAGTGCTCAGCTTTTATTACCAACTCCAATTTCAGCATTTTGCTTCTGTTGGACCTTGGAGGCGATGGTGATGGCTCCAATGGATGGATTCCTGCTCTCCATGGGGGAATCCTAGATTGAGCTCCAGGCTGCCAGCCATGGGGAATCAACTAACAGAAGGGACAACTCTCCTTCCTTTTTCCACTGTATCTCCCTACACCCCCAAATTAATAAAAATTTAAATACCACCCAAGTCATAAAGGGGTAAACTGCATTTACATTCATGTGTATATATATGCAGACATGGAATATAATTATTTTTCTTGGAGAAAAGTTGAGATAAAAGTTTGAAAACTATCCATTCTAGAAATCCTAAATACTGCATGACCTCTGTTAAAACAATTTCATGTGTTTTTCTTTCAGTTATATCTATGTAAGACACAGTGATATAAACAAACATAATTTTGCCAATAGCAATGACAAAAATCGTTGTGTGTGGCCATAGTAATTTTATCTCATTATAATCTCCCTAAATGTTAGGTTGACTGGCTGTTGGTTACTTTTCCAGAAGCTTGTGAAATTAAATTCAAACTCTAGGATTCTCATGTCACTTATTAACTCAATTAAATTATTTAACATATTATTACTAAACTCAACCCTTGCAAAATTAAATGATTGGTTTGATGTTATCTACATAGTAAAGATATAAAATTCATAGGAAGCTTGACTATAATCAAGTAGCTTCATTCTGTGTGGTCATATAATTCTATATGTACAATGAAGTTAACACTGAAATTATATTTGGCATTTAAAAGAAAAGGGCAACATGAGTGATTTTTTAAAGATTTATTTATTTGTATTGGAAAGGCAGATACACAGAGAGAAGAGACAGAGAGAAAGATCTTGCATTGACTGATTCACTCCCCAAGGGGCTTCAATGGTCACAGCTTAGCTGATCTGAAGCCAGGAGCCAGGAGCTTCTGCTGAGTTTTCCACATAGATACAGGGTCCCAAAGCTTTGGACCATCTTCTACTGCTTTCCCAGACTACAAACAGGGATTTCTGGATGGGAAATGGAGCAGCAGAGACATGAACTGGCACCCATATGGGATCCCAGTAAGTGCAAGGTGAGGATTTAGCCACTGAGCCATTGTGCTGGTCCCCATGAATGAATTTTGAATTAGTATCATATCTTCTGTGGTATTTGTACCATATGCAATATAAAACTAATAATGACAATATGGCTAGCTTTATCTTTCTATACATCATTGAAATGATAGCTTACTAGCTGGAAAATACAATCTAATCCAGTGGGCACAACTGTAGACTATTTTCTCCATGGAAGTTTGTGGTTTCTGATGCTTTAGAAGTTGGATAAAAGAATGGTAGGTGGCACAGACTGATAAGGTCTGCTCGGGTCTCTTGCACATTGTGCTTTTGCCTCTTTTATGAGATTGTAAGAATTAAGTTGTTCCCTAGCAATATGCCCAGCAGGCACAGACATACTAAGTTCTTGCTCAAAAATGTAAGAAAGCAGTGACCGACCCTTGAGAACAATCCAGAAAATAGATTAGAAGTACTCATCTCAACTGAACATTCTATATTTTACCAGTTGGAACAAAAAAAAAAAAAAGAATGAGCTCACAAGGAAATGGTCATAGGTGGGAGAGGTTGTGGGATGAGTGGTCTTTTTTAAAACACAGATCCAAAAATTGAGACTTATGCATATGTAAGCCCAGAGCAGACTCTCTCAGCCTTGGCACAGTCAATATTTTCATCAGATAATTCTCTGCTGGAGGGATGAGCTAGCAGTACTGTTTAGAGTAGGGCATTCACTGCCAGTAAGATTCTTTTACCTGAGATGTGGAAATTAAATATGTCTCTCCCTTATTGCCAAATGTTCCCAGGAAACATCACCACCTCTGGCTGAGAACCACAATGTGGTAATCCTTGTCTCTATGAGATGTGTTATTTTTCTAAAGTGGACTTAAGCAGTCTAAGGGCAAACAGTATGAAAATAATCAAATGAGCACTGGACCTATGATTTTGAAGCTGAAGTTATTTAAAGTTCTGTGTAAGCCTAGTAATGTTCACCTGGTGATGCCTCTGTGGTCTTTAGAAGCAACGTTATTTTTTTCCAAGGGGTTAGATTATATCTATACCTGCTGAGGAGGAGTTGAACCAAAGGCTTTCATGTGTTCTCCACTGGCAAACTGCTCAGTGATTCCACAAACAAATCCTAATAAACATGATGAAATTCTATCTACCCTTGTCTTTGCTTCATAGAATAACTAAAGCAGCTAATTTATCTGGAGAGTCAGAAAATGATTTTTTTTGTGTGTGGCAATGAAGCATTTCACTGTCAAAGGCTTAACAGCTTCAAACAGAATATCTCTAAAATTATTTTAAGTATAGTTTAAAGCGATGAGCAAGAATATCAAAAGCTTTGCTTTTATAAAAATTTCAGGAAGGATCCTTGATAACAGTAACATGATCTATCTTATTTTGCCAGCAGCTAAATTAAGGTCTCCAAGCTGTAGTTTGCTCATATGACCTTATGGACAAACTGAGACTAAATGCTGATAACGTGAAGAGCATTTATTACATTAATACTGAAGTGATGAGCACACCGTGAAGGATAAAACCCAGAGCACCAATAAAATCACAGCAGCAAATATCCATTACTTTCCTCTGATCAACCAGGCCTATGTTACAGATGTTATTTTCCATTGTGTTTCTAATAGAACTAAAATTGAATACAGTGTAAGTCCCATTATTTCATGGTTCCTTATTGCATTAATTTCGATAGAGGACAGGCTAAATCATGTTTCCCAAAGCATAACACATATAGAAAACAAGCTGGATATAACTCCATTAGCTTAGAAATGGACAGCAAATCAGATCCCTTCTCTGTGATTTTTGAAGACACAATAAAACATTTTTCATGGAAGCTTGCTGCAATTTTGACAAATATCTCCTGTAAACTATACTCTAATAGGGCAGTGAAAAGCACCCAAAAGGTAACCAAACCAGCCACTGGATGGCATTGTAACTGCATTAGACTGTGTTGGCAAGATCTACAGTCTGTCTCTAAAAACTCTCACTTCTTTAGCAATAAACTCTGATAGTATGATGCTGATATCTGCTCCTAATTATAAAGTGTTGAAGGAAGATAATTTTTCAGCATCACAAAGTGACTTGTCAATATCATTTGGAAGGACCGAGAGTGATTAAATTATGCCATCTTCTGTATTGTCAACAGTTCCCTAGAGCTTCTCTCTCAAACCATTGTTTCCTTAATCCTCGCTACTGAGAGTTCTCAGCTGCCTTATTCCCATCTAGATTGTTGTTTCGTAGGCTACTTAGCATGCCTTGGCCCTCTAGCTTATTGGTACCACATTCAGTAAGTGTTATTGACTGCCTCCATTGTACTGTAATGTTGTACTAGATCCTTACACCTTTCTTCAAAATTCTTTTCACATTCTATTACCTAAAGCCCACATGCTCATTTCTGCCTCATGCTTTCTAGTATATTGTGCTACAACACCAAGAAATAGGTGAGCATATTATTTGTTACCCAAGACCT
Organism: Ochotona curzoniae; assembly: GCF_017591425.1. NCBI lineage: Eukaryota > Metazoa > Chordata > Mammalia > Lagomorpha > Ochotonidae > Ochotona > Ochotona curzoniae. The sequence continues at coordinate 21,642,557 of NW_024464920.1, forward strand.
CTTTCAGATAATTAATTGCCAGCATTGATATAAACCATGCAACTTTCTGCACTGATGCTAGTTAATTCTTCATCAGTGTAACCAACCACTCTAGGATGGGTGCCCATATTCTTCATTGACTTAAACACTGCACTTTGGCAATATCCTTGGAGGCATCTTTAGTGATTTCAAAATTCATTGTTGATCCTCTGCCTCTCAGCCCTCAAAATTCATTGATTTCCTTGATTCTAATGAATTCCACATGGATTTCACCTCTGGCCATTTCTTTTCTTTCCAGATCATGGATTCTGAAAATTCATTCACCATAGCCTTTTGTTTTCTACTTTTAATGATAAATATTATTCTTTTCCATTTGCTAATCCTTTTGGTTTAGTACAGTTTCGTTGTCCTAGTAGTTAATCTGTCTGCCATGACATCTATTGCAATGATGCACTATTTTCATAGACTGCCATCTTCCCTTAAGTACACACCACGTATGCTTGTTAACTTCAAGTCTCTTATGGTGTCTGTCTTATCCTCAACTCTTCAACATTAAAGAAAGTCTCAACTCAGTCTGATTTCATAAAAAATTCACTCCAGCATCAACTGGGTCATTTTTGATGCTTGAAAAATTTTCCTGGCCTTCCTATCAGTTTGTTCATGGTAAACTTGTTCTTTCATCTTGCCTCCCTAACTTGTAATCATCTTTTAAAGCTGCTGCAGATAACTATCTTCTTTCTGAAGTATATCTGATCATTGCAACCATCTGGGATCATTCTTTTTTGAACACTACGTCTGTTGCCTATTCCAGGAAGGCAAAGACGTCTTTCTTCGCATTTCTACCAACTAAAGAATGAATTTCCATGGCCTTTTCTAAAAGGAAAAATAATGTGGGGATAATTCAAATTTTGGGGCTTCTTTATTCTGCCTACTTTCTACATGAGAGGGATTCTTGGCTAGACTGATGTAACTGGGTAAAAGAATCAATCATCCTTAGTTCACAACATTTAGAGGTCGTTACCATCCATGTCCCTGCCTGCAAAGGGGCTGCATACTGCTCTGTTGGAAGTGTAATAAGCTTATAGAGTTACACTCTGCCTTGTGGGAGAGTAATGTTAAGTTGGGTTATAAGCTCATTTGCTAGAAGTCCACTGGGGCTATATATTTAAGCCTGAAATAATGCCATGTCAATTTGTTCCTTGGGAATCTCTTCCTAGAAGCAAAAAAATCCTTGTTTGAGGGCAGGAACTTACATTAATTTGAATTACATGCAGTAGGGCTTTGGTTAAATTCCTAATACTATGAAAAAGGTATCTAGGAGGTAAATATTTTTATCATTGTTAAATGACCACAGTGCTTCAAAAAAAAAAAAGGTTTTGCTAACAAAAAGGCATATAAGGTAACACCTTAATACATGAAAATAAAGGGAGTTGCACAATAATGGAATAGCTCATGAAATTTCATCATGAAAATGTGTTACAAATAGTAAACTAATTCAATATAAATTCAACAAATTTCAATGATATGAATTACATTTTAAACTATAAAATTAGAACACTATAAATATATTAGAATGCCACTCAATAACAAAGCTTCTAAAGAAAAAGAAGCATCTTAATATACACAGAAAAACAAAATCATGACCATTGTCATGGTATAGCCAGTTTGGTTAAGACTGACAAACCCAGTTTCAGATCTGACTACTTTACTTCTGAGCCAGCTCCCTGCTAATGTGCCTGGGAATGCATTGGAAGATGGTTCAAGGATATGGCTCCCATTACGCATGTGGGAAACCCAAAAAAAGCCAATGGCTTCTGACTCCAGTCCAGTACTGTTTGGGGAATGCTCAAATAGATAGAAAATCCCTTCTTGAAATTTTAAGATGTTCACGGTCAGTAATTCCATTGGGACACATGATGGTTACATGACAGATATGCAGCAAGAACTTTTCAACCTTTTCTAAGTAGAAATTTCATGTGATTATATTTGTTGTGCTGTAAAGATCATTCCTTTACTTACATTTTATATGATAAGTAATTCCTCTAAGTACAGCAAATCATGTTAATATTGTAATTTATTTTTTACAAAGTACTTCCATTGAAGATTTCATATTGTTCGAGGTGACTTACAAAGCAGCACTATGGTAGAAATTATCGTTGCTATTTTAGCATGTTAAAGATGGAGACCTAGAGGAATTAAATCCAGCCGTTTTATCAAGAGAACACAGCTAGCTAAGCTCAGACTTTTCAAACACCAAGCCTAAGGATCCTCCCAGAGCACTGAGCCCATCTCTGAAACACTCCCTTAGAACCAACTAATATTTCCCCTGCATCACAGTGCAACAGCACTCCTGAATGCAAGACCCAGAGAGGAAAATACTTTTATACCTATTTTGATGGTCGACTGCGTTCCTAAAAATGGAAGATTTTATCATGCAGGGCTCAGTCTGTTTGTGATGCTACTGAACCATCAGAAAACTAAACTTAAAAATAAAATTTTGGTCTAAGGAAATGACCTAGATGGCTGTGTGATATCCCATTTGTTCCTTCCTAAATAAATTCTTATCTGCCAATCTTCTTGGTCTCTCAGACAGCCTGTGCAGTATATACAATACCCTCAAGAGGTTGGGTTTCCCTGCTGTGGTACAAAATGACCACCATGGAAATCAGCTACTGAATTCAATTCAGTGAATTACATTAAACTTTCATATTCATTACTAATGTATTTCAGTTATCATGGTAGAAATGATCAAAATTAACATTTTAAAGAATTAATGCCAAACAGAACTTTTTACAGACAAACATTTATTTTGTAATCCAAAATTGCCTTCCAGGATGTTACTGGTATTGAAATACTGCTTTGCAAAAGAGGATTTAATGGTTCTTTAATTGTAGATGACACACAAAGGCAGATTATTTTTTTCTGTAAGTACGATTTGAGGATATACGTAAAATAAAATCTTGGCATATCAAGTTGATAAGTCTGGTATAACATCCAACTTGATTATTATCTCTGTCTTTGTTTTGCCTTTTCTATTTTCAAATAAATGATTTTTTTTTTTGGCAATGGTAATACGTTTTTGCAGAAGAAGAATGGAAGTCAAAGAAAGAAAAAATAAGGAAAACTATCAAGTCCATGTGTAAGTAAGTAATTAATTTCAGCTTGAAGCAGTACCAAATATTTTGCTTCATGTATTATTTTTAAAAGAATGTACTATGGTATTTGCTAAGTATCTGTCTTCACAAACAACAGAGAAGGTTTGCAATTCAGCTCTCCTTTAATATTTACTCATTAACTTACAAAATAAGCTAGCAAAAAGATTAAGTTGTGCTACAAGGATTAAAATATGCAGATTAATATTCCCTTATTTAGGGATGGGAGTCAGGTCCTCGAATAGCAAGTGCTTGATGATAAAAGCTCTTGAGTTATTATAAGGATAAATAATTGTTCCAAATTGCCATCTTTCACCGCAATCAAGACAAATTTCTTAGGCATCTGCTGAAAGCAAAAATTTTAAGTGGAGCACATTTTCATAAAAGAGTCTCCGTAGCACACAATCAAATAAAATAAGCAACCATATTTTCTTTAAAAAGCATTAGAAATGTTAGAATAATTTTAGGATAAAAAGCCTTTCCAACACTATTCTAAATCTGGGATGGGGTGATGACCAGTCGATAAAAACGCTTTTATTAGTGAAGAATTCTATGAAGCTACACACATGGTTTAAATATGGCTATTTAAATACCGTCTAAGCATATAATTAATCAAAAGAAATGTGAAACTGTTCAATTACAATGTTCAGCCTTAGATAACATATAAAGGCAGTTTAAAAATCATTTCTAAAGATAAATTCAGCAAACACGTTACCCAGAACAAGTCTCCCTTAAATGAGCTTAGTTGCTATCTGCCTAGAGAAAATTACATTTCTAAACACAAATGGGATCCTTTAAAAAATTTTTTTTGGAGATTACACTCACAAAAATTACTGTTTTCTTCTCATTTCTACAAAGACTCAGATACAAAACTCCTTGCATCAAAATCTGTGGCCAGTTTCTAAAGAAACTAATGAGAGCCAAAAGGTCATTTCTCTAGGCAGTTGCCATTAAATCATATCAAATCTTATGTTGAAAGGGCAAATCTCCCTCAATGGAAATTCGAACATCCACCAGGGTCCTCTTGATGTTACCATGTACCTCCCTACATTTACTATTTATTTCTTACTAAATGCAAAACCTGAATATTTCTTCATTCATTTACAAATAAATTTAAATATAATTCATTTAATTTGCAAGTGATAGTCTCCAAATACTTGTTTCTGCATATACCTTCTCAAGGAGACCAATATTTTGAAAATAAAACACCTGTTCACATATTAAACCCCCTAAGACAAAACAAGAGACTCAACAGAGATTTCAGTCACTGATGAAAGTTGGTATTGAGGATTTTCATATTGTCTTTTTTTCTGGATATGCTCCTAAACAAGTAAAACAATATAGTTTTTCCCTTTCCAGTTTACGACAATCAAGCCTGTAGTGATCACCAATCAGTGAATATTATTCATGTATACACTTTAGAGGAAGACATCTACATAACTTTTGCTAATATACATGCTTAATAATAATAATTATATATATATATATAAAGCAAATGGAGTGTGAGCATTTGGTATCATAGTTAAAATGCTCCATTGCGACCCTGGAGGGCCTAGGTTTGGGTGCAGATTCACCTTCTGATTCTAGGTTTCATGCATCTGCACCTCAGGGGGCATCAGATGTTGACCCCTATGCTTGTGTCCTTGTTACCAATGTGAGAGTCAGAGATTCTGATTCAGGTTCCTGGTTTTGTCCTGGCCCAGTTCTGGTTGAGGTCCCCTGGGAAGTGAGACAGGAGATGAAAGATCTCAATCTCTGTCTTCTCTCTCTCTAAGTGTGTATATTAAGACCCTTTGGGTATTGTCACTGGGGAATACAGAGGAGGATATAAACTGTATGACAGTGTTTGGCACATGGTGAGTACTTAGCAAGCTTGTCTTGCAATCATTATTGATTCTACAGTCTGTAGATCCCAGAAAAAATCAGGTGGAGTGAAAGGCCTCAACGAGTCATAAAAATTGATGCTCAGGTATTTGTCCTTGCCAGGAACGGAACAAGAAGAGAATGTTCTAAGTTCTGATCAAAGGTGTATTTATAGTTGCCAGCAAGGAATTTTATAATCAAGATGAATAGTGAAGAAGGTTAAAAAGCTACAGTTTTGCCTGATAGTTCAAAGTGCCAAGGAACTAAAATGACTTAAATAACACCCTAGGTGCAAGCAGGTGTATCATCGAATGTGACATTTCTTTGGGTGAACAGAACTAACACGGGAAAATTTAGATTAAGGCTGTGGGTACTTGTGGGCTCGCACAGAGATAGCTCTAAGAGTTTTATATACTATTCAGATTACAATGAATCAACTTGGATTTGGGGCTTTTGAAATCTGGACTTTTTATATATATCAAAGAACAAGATTTCTTATGAACTGTGTCTAAGAACACTACACAGAAACAATTACAGGTTCTTATAAACTGAGTTGCAGAAAGAAACAAATGGGAAATCTGACTTGAAATCCAGCAAACTGGGCCCCAAATTAAACGAAATTAGGGAAAAGGTCAAGCCTTGTGTTGCATCTGAAGAGAAAATAGTTGCAAGTAGTTGTATAAGAAGGTTCTTCGAAAGTTAATGTGGAAGAACTGCTTTTTTTTATTGGCTAAAACAGTAAGCATCAACAGAATTATGTGGATGGTTAAGGAAAGGAAGAGAGTAACTAATGTAATGCTACATCACAAAGGCAGCAGCACTCCTGCTGAATTCTGAAAGGGTTGGAGCCACAGAATTGTGTTGAGGTCAGGTTATCCCACTTTCTTAAATTAAAAATTCTAGACATTATTTTGTTTTACTTAAGAGTAACAGGGAAGACAGGAGAAAGGAAAAGAAGAGGGAAAGAGGAATGGAAGGAAGGATGGAGAAAGGAAGGGAAGAAGGGAGGAAGGAGAGTAGTTTCTGAAATAATGCTACGTAGCATTGGATAGAACTTTCATTTTTGCCTAAATTTAAGTTTCCTTCCATGCTTGAACCATTTTTTTTCACTATCGTTTTACATGTTCCTCTTGGCAGTGTTGAAAGGCACAGCCTCTCCTGTCCCTATGAATAGATGCCTTTCAAATTTACACCTCCTGATTCGACCCATGCATAGAAATACAGACCACAGTTCCAACTACTCTTTCTCCGTTTTTCAACTGATATCCTAACAGCAGTTTCAATGTCAAACATCTGAAATTTACATTTTTGCCTTTCTTCAGCAAAATTGCTGTCTCTTATCTTCACGGGATATGTTGTAAGACTTGTAGGAGATGCCTATTAGATAGATGATATCAGAAAACACTTTTACTGTGTTTTTCCTATACCGGTATGACTAAACAAAACCCGATTTAATAAATTAGGCATAGTAAGGAGATAAACTAGTAATGAAAAAGAACAGTTACAGTTACACACTGTAAGAAATTGACAAGAAGGTAGTCTCCCTCTCAAAATACTTCACTGTATTCTTTCTGTGGTGATTAGGCTTATCATGAGATGCTGTCATGCCCACATGAGGCGATGGAGTGAGGCAAGTGGTGCTGGCACTGTTTGGTAGCATGAATTACTGCCAGTAAACAGCAGTGTACCTGATGGCCCATGTGACTGCTAGGTTACTGAAGGCTGGATTGTGTATGCAGTTTGAATATGCTGGGTAAGGGATTAATTCTTTCCTAAGTAAGAGGGAGTGGAATTTTGCAAAACATTTCATTATGCTACTCAGAATGGAACACAATTTAAAACTTACAGATTTCTAGTCCCTTCTACTTACTTTTTTCAGCCCATGACTGTCTCTGGGTAACTGTTACAATAGAAAGCAAAAATGGTGACCAGAGAGGCTACTTCCTTGAATATTTTAATCATTGATTTAATAATTTAGAAATAATTATCAGCAACCCAGAAATTGCATCATTATGAAATTTGGAACCTATTATTCACATAATGCTTTCTTCGAGCTCATATCAAGTCTACCTCCCAGCCAGACATCTCATGGTAGGTTGTTTCACTTCCAGTGTTCCCTGGGGATATCATTTGGTTGCTTCCTGCTTCTTGAGAGGGGGGCCTCTTAGCTATCCCTGTGTGCAAGTCCAATCTTTATTTCAACATCATCATGCCCAAAGCCCTACATGCTCTCTTTATGTTTTTGATCTTAAAGACATTCCCTTGCCAGGGGACTTTGACAGTGCCGATTCTCTGTATTCTACAACATATAAGGCCAACAGTTCAAGTTAAAAAATAACATTTACATTTCTTCTCCTCAATTGCTATTGCCAATACCTATTTATTCCCAATATCTCAATTTTGTTTCTATTTAACACCTACATAAAAAATACAAGAAGTATGTTTCAATTATTTTCTGTCCTATTTACTTACTGACTGGGACCAAGGCTTAAATATACTATTGTTGTCATGATACCATATTTCACAGACTTTCAAGATATAGTCAGTGCTACATTTTAATACCTGTATAATCAAAACATAACATAATAGTAGCTCATATTTAATTGCGAATTTCCCCCCCTAGTGTTTCTTAAAATCACACACCTTAGATTTGATGAAATGTTCTCACTACACTCAGCCGGTACATTTTCTGCCTCATTTGTCTCCTGTCTTGTGCAGTCCTCGTTAGCACCCAGAATCAGTCTTAGAACTATGACACGTGTATATAATCTCCAAGACGACCTATTTCCACAATTTACCTTTTCCATTGTTTGAACGGAACGATCAGCCTCTATCCCACCTTACTGTCAACTGTTCTTAAATTGCTCCAGAAATTTTTGTGGCCTCATCTCTGTTGTTGATAGGATAAAACTCTAAACCCCTCAGCATAGCAAAAATACCCTACGTACTGGGTCCTAATTTCCTCATTTTGTAGACATCATCAAGTTTCCTGAACAAACTCTCACGCCCCAGTACTCGGTACATGTTTACCTTTTGACTAAATGGAACCATATTTTAGAGTGCATCTCTAACACAGCTCTTGTAAGAATGTCCTAGTTTTTCCTGAGTCATTCTCTATGTGTTTTATACCATGGTGGATGAAAGTCTGATGCCAGACTGCCTAAGTTTTAGCTCCAGTTCATCACTTAATAGCTGAGGAAATTACTAAGTTACCTATTCTATCTGAGTCTGAATTTCTCCACCAGTGACACATTGATGGAAATAGTGACCAAGTAAAACTTTTGACAGAACAGTTAATACATTTATATCACTGAATGCTCAGTATACAACAGCCTATCATTATTCATGTCCTCTAAAAGCAAACTGTTCATTTTCAGACACATTTTTGTTTTTTCTTCATATACTCAACCTCTAATCTGGTTTCTAAGAGGGGTCCAACCTTCCACATGTTCTAACTGGTTGAATTCTTTCAGCACTGGAACAGAAGCAGCATATATTTATCACATATGGCTAAGTGGGCACATTATTTTTAACAGGTTCTGTGTAGAGGAAGTTAAAAATATTTGTGTTAAAGTGGCATATTTTCTACTTCAGAGAGGAAGTCTTAGAATAGTGGTGGGTTTGAAATTGATTCTGAACCAGCTATTTTGGTGTTTTCACCTTCTTGTTAGTCTGTCTCTTGTAGTTTTTAATTGCTCCAGGAACATAGCCTGGTGTCATAACTCCAGCTGGCTGCATCACTGCAAAGGGTGAGTGATGGATGGACTTAAAGAATATTGTGCTTTTAAAGGTCACTGCAAAAATGTACACTCGCAATAAACGGCAAGCAGTTCGTTTTCTCTTGTGGAACAAGCTTGCTGGAGGGTGGAAAGGACGGGTCCCAAGTACAGAGGGATGCACAGGAGGCAGGATCAGAAACAGGCGACCCAGATTCATGACTGCAGGAATCTTACTTGAACTCATCCTTCTCTTCTCTGCACAGTTCTCTGGCTCCTTCATTTTATTCCTCCCCATCAACCTGGGCCCCTCCATCCAGCCTCAGTCATTGCTGGTGGTGAAGACTTAGACACTTTCTGCCTGTGTTACAGAGGGAAGAGCGGACCTGTGTGTATTGGCTTGAGGTGATCATCAGTAACTCTAAATCAGACCCTCTTTGGCATGAAATCCCTGAGTATTTAATCAGAATGTGATGGTGTGCTAACTTTGGACTAGTTTTGATTAATTAAATGAACAGATTTGCCAGCATTATTTTTTAGAAATGCAGTTTGGGCTAAGTATACTGTCTACATACAGCAGGCACACATGATTTATGTGTACAAGCAAACCGTGTATGAAAGGAGCACCCTGTGAGATTCTCTGATGAACGTGAGGTCAGCTGAGTTTCACAGTAAGATAAAACGACTTGGAAGAGCCACAGCATCCCCTTTCACTGTGCGACACCTGATTCAGTCTGTGTTGTCAGTGGTACAAGAGTAATTTACCTATCTAGCCAATGGGTGTTGTTGTATTACAAGGTCATACTAAAACATACTTGACACGTAGTACCTGTTGTAGGTGTGTGATGACTAAATTTTAAACTCCAGTGCATTTTAATATGTGATTCCTCTAGAAAGACTGATTACAGATCATATACATGATCTAGTTATTTATCCCATACACATACCCATGGCTGACTAGATTAAAAAAAATATCCATGGAAGTTGCATAACTGAAACAATACTTTGTAACGAGGGGGTATGTAAAAAGAGCCTTAGAGTAAAACAAGATTTCCATTTACTTTTTTTCTTCTGAAATAGAAATCACTGGTACAATTTTGCCAGGAACAGTTTTACTCCATTTTAGTGCACATTTTAAAACTAAACGAGATAGCTCTAATTGTGCCAAAGAGTGCATTAATGCCATAACTCTAATAGGTTGCCCTTCCTGATAAGCAAAGCACATAAAAATAAATTTCATGATATTTAGAGATGTCACCCTGAGAATCTAGGCCACTAGTAAATTATTCATGGATTTTAGACAGAATATTCACAGTTGATTTGATACCTCGATGAAAAGAAAGTTTATGGTACTTTAAAATAATATAACATTGACAAAAAACTCAGGAGCACTTGGACCGCTGGTGCCAAGACAGTTTTTACAGTTGAGTATGGATTTGTTTGTTCTGCACTGGGTCTTTCATGAGCCTCAACCATCAGAAGCTGAATTTTTTTTTTATTAATAACAATGAATAGGATCGCTTCTGACATTCAGAGATAACAGCTATGGAAGCCTTCTTGGTGGGCCATTCTATTTTATCTTTGATGATTTTTCTTATGTAACCCTACAATGTTTCGCTTCATTTTTTTCTTTCTCTCTTATATTTGGTCCTATATATGAAAAAGGGGATAGTTTCTTATATGGTCTTCAGGAATATATTAGAAGTTTTACATAGAGTAATTTCACTTTTCCCTTAAACTCCATTTTTAAACCTGACTCATAGAATTTAGCTAAATGTTAACCTTTCATTTTTCTGTGTGTCAGATCCTGAGTTTAAGAACTCAGAAGACAGGATGCTACTCTAGCTGTACAGCTCTTTTATAAGACAGCAGAGAGACCTTCCTGGTTCATTTCTGAGCTTCTTGGAACTCCCCAAGCCACACATAATGCCTTCTGTGGTTCAGAAGCACTCTATTGTGATTTCAATGGCTCAAATTCACTCTTTTTAAAAAAAAAATTTCAATGATCTTTACATAGTTGATTAGGGTACAAAGGATCAAGGGCTAGGAGAAAGTGGGTAAGACCATTGCTTCTGCATTCTATTTTTCTTCCTTCCTATGTCTGGGGCAAAGCAGGGAGAGGAAGGGAAAAACTACAGCTAGCCTCCCAACCATCCCAGGGTCCCCAGTTTGGGACATATCATGAAGGTACTGCAAAGGTGGTTTTAATAGTTCAGCAGTTCTGAATTCTTTTAAACTAATCTTCGCACCTTCTCAGTTGAAATTACGAGCACATGTATCTCAGTTTGCCCCACTGTCACCATATGGTGACTATTAACCTACCACCATTTTTTAAGTGTGTCACTCCATGAAGATTTTTCCTGTTTCGTACCAAAGGGAACAGTACAAGCAGTCACTGGACAATGAGCTCCAGTTCTCTCCTCTGCCTCCCCATCTCTGCCTGAGAGTGGTACAGAACATGCACTCTGGAACGAGACTACTAAACAACTCAGCTCCAGCACTCAAAAGCTATGTGACTGTGTCAAGGTCTCCAATCTCTCTGTTCCACAGATTTCTCACCTCTTAAACACAAAACACACATTTCCACGCAGACCTGTTTTGAGGCCTAAATAAATGCCTACCTCATTTCTCAGAACACCACTTCAGTAAACATGCAAAAAATTGGTAACAAATATTTCAAGCGTAACATTTAATTGAAATGGCAGGGTTTTTTTTTTTTTTGGTGGGGGGCGTTATCTTTAAATATTAGCTCCTCTGGTACCACAGAAATTTAACCATGAGTCAACTGTTTATTAATAGAAGCTCATATATCTCTGCTGAACATCACACCAATGGCTGGGAGATGAAGGCTGTGATACAGTGAGGATATCCCTGAACTTAAAGTTTACAAAGTCAGGGACTCTCTTCTCAGATTTGCCCTTAAAATCAGCTTGGTTCTGATCAGTTTTTTAACCTTTGTGAATATCAGTTTCCGTGATCAGAAAATAGACACTATCATTAGCAGCCGAGATTCACAGGTGGGATACATTTTATATCCAGACCAAGTGATAAATATTCAACTCAACTTTTTCTGAACCTCAGATGACTAATTGAATACATTGGCAGACAAAACACAGAAAGAAAAATAGAACCAACTTTATGCCTGATTTTAAGTAAAAACCCCTAAACTTATAAGTTTCCCAAGAAATCGTGACAATGGAAGGCTTTTTCAAGAGATTATCATCTGTGGAGGCTGCCCAATGAAGGAAAAAAGAAGTTGAAAATAACATTGTTACAGTAAAAGAATGACTTCACAGTCTTTTTTCTTTTTAAATGGCAGGATAATTTGTTTATGAAATGCATTATCCTTTCTTTGCTTATGTTTGTCTTTTTCAACTTGTAATTAAGGTCTCCTTACTGTTCACCAACTGAATTTTTAATCATAGTCATTCTGTAGATGCATTTCATTAAGGGAGCCTATAAACCGTTAACACTGGTACTCCATTTTTCTCTTAGATAGTGAAGCAGAACAGTTCTCTGGCATGTTCAATGGATCAGTTTGCCACCACTCCCCTCCTCCTAATTTTGGTGAAAGGTACCTTGAGGCATAGATTTATCATCCAACTTGGAATTAGATGAATTTTGGCTGTCTAGAATCCTATGAATTCAAGAGAACATAACCATCACCAAGCTTACTTTTCATTTTTTTTCAGATGACAAATATTGAGAACTCTAAAGTGAAGTGATTTTGTTAATATTCAATTCCTAAGCTTGAAGTATTTACTGTATTTGCTTCTAAACCCTCAGTCTTTCCAGCTTCTGTCTTAGCAGATTCTTCTCTAATACAACAGGAACTCCACTAGATGATTTTTCACAGGGGAGCCATAATACATAACTAATAAAATGACAATTATAGGATAATATACAATTCCTGTCATGAATTTTTTCTTGGAAAATGAAGGTAAGCTGGTAATAACAGCCTTGATGTTTCATGATTTCACCAACTTTTAATTGCCCTGCAAAGTCTGAAATTATGCTGACTTTAGAAGGATTATGATTTCCCACCATTCCATGGCAACAGATAGGCATGTCTGTATTTCTGCCTGCTGTCGACTTTGCAGATATAAAACCTGTGAAAAATCTTGTAATTTCTCTCTCCTTCTGTGGGTCCTATAATTCCTTTCTTGATAAACTGAAGTCTGAGTTTCACATTCTTTCCTTAGATGAATTCAAGGATGGGGAGCATTTGGTCCATGGATATAACAGGTCTGTGAAATCACTTGATCTGACTCTGCCATGGCCACCACAGGCAAGACACAAAATCCAATAAAACCATTGGTATATGGTGAATTTTTAAGTTGACAATCTTGTTTTGTCCACAAATGATGTTATAGGGATGGTCCATGGTAGGAAAAAACCTTCCCCACCCCTACTGTAATGACTCTTTTCATAGATGAAGTAGGATCTTAGTGTTCAAGGGCAGAAAACTGGCTGTTGTTTAAGCCTGCAATCCAGATGCCCACACTACAGATCAGAGTCCCTGGGTTTGAACCCTGTCTCTGCTCCTGATTTCATATTTGTGCTATGCAGATCCAGGGAGGTGACAGTTGATGACTCATCGGCAGGGTCCCTGTCACCCTCACAGAAGAGCTGAACTCCACTGCTGATTTCTTCTTTTGGCCTGGCCCAGACTCAGCTAGTAATGGTATTTGTTGGGGGAATGAAACAGTGAGAAAGTTTTATTTATGTATGAGAAAGAAAGAAGAGGACCACACTGTACAAATCCTTGCTTTCCCATCATGTAATTGGCACAGGGGACTATGGCCCTTTCCCAAATATTTCTCACAGCAGTAAAGACATAAAAACAATCCAGATGCCCCTCAACCGATGATGAGACAAACTATTGTACGTCTATTCCATGGAATATTACACAGATCTAAAAGAAGACAAACCCTACCATCTGTGACAAAATGGTCACAACTGGAGAGCATTGTCCTTAATGAAACAAGCAGGTCCCCAAAGAAAAACTATCCTATGTTCTAAGAAAGCCTTTACACAAAGTACAAAATAAATAGATGTAGGTAATCAAGTTGATATTATATATCTTCATAAATGAACTGTATAATGGAGACTAGCATACTGCATCGTATTGTTCAGGGGCAGGCAACTGACCTAGTTTCTAAGCCTCCAGTTATATTGCAGTACATGTCTCTATACCTGGATAAAGTAGGACTCCCAGCAAAACATGCAAGTAAATATATCTTCAGAGTATGCTACTAGATTTTCTATCTTTGCCTATACCTGCCATATCATGATACACTTAAATAATAGAAAGCCAGACTTAAATTGTTATGAAGTGACTATACTACTGTGATAACTTGGGGTAGGTAAAATGGTGTGGGGGAAACAGGGAGAAAGGAAAGGCAGGGTGATGGAAAATCCCCATACCTACAAAACTGCGCCATGGTAAATTATAAGTATACCTGAATAATAAGAATGACGTCAATCTTAGTAAATATAACATTTCTGCTAAGTAAAGATTGTTCCAAAATATCAAGGATTTACACATTGCCAGGGAATAGTGGAAGGTTCTTGTGTTGTAACTCACTTATGAGTTACAATCCGGACAACCTCAGGATGCCTTACTTCCCAGTCAGCTTGATCTCCCCAGCAGCCTTCTCCCTCCACGGTCCCTTCCTCCTAGTCTGTGCACAGAACACAGGGCTCTGTGTTGAACCTAGCAATCTATGAAGGCGTGGTGCAGCCATGGCCCTCTTCCTGAGGTACTGACAAGCCACTTCCACATAGCTCTCTCAAACAGTTTCTCCTCTTATCTCCGCTTGCCTTCAGAAGTCTGTTCTTGCGCTCATTTTCCTGGAAATTGCATTTTTCTCTACTATTTAAACTGAACAGAAACATTATCATTGACTTCTATTTTCCCTCAAAAAGGAAAGTCTCCTCAGGCTGGGAATGGGTTACTTGTTTGAAATGGAGGAGAACGTAAGCACATCAAAACAAATCCCGCCCCAGGTATCCTGCTGCGTCTGTTCACGTGCCAACCTTTCCAGCTTGCTTGCAGCGGACGTGGTTTGTCTTGTGTGTTCTGTCACTTTTGTATCGTTGTATGCTCTGCATTTTGTCTTTTTACTCCCCCTTACCATGTTCATCTGCATTTCTCAGTCAAAAATTAATTTCCACTTAAAATATTATGCTCTGAAATATATGTGATTACTTGTCGCAGTTGCCATACTGTGCAACAAATCTCAAGGACAGTCCTACTGTGTGGCTGAAGCTTTGTTTCCTTTGCTCAACATTCCCCCAGCTGATATCACTCATGCACTGTGGAAACACCACTTCATTCTCACATGAGTCGAGCTTTTGTAGATTTCACATCTTGATGATATCATATTTACTTTCCTGTATCTGGACTGTCTCATGTAAAACCATGTATTATATATTCATCCCTGTTGTTAAAAATAATCTCTTTTAGGCCTGGCATGATAGCGTAGTAGTTAAGGTCCTCGCCTTGAACGAGCCAGGACCATATGGGTGCCGGTCTAATCCCAGTGGCCCTGCTTCCCATCCAGCTCCCTGCCTGTGGCCTGGGAATGCAGTCGAGGATGGTGCAAGACTTTCGGACCCTGCACCTGAGTGGGAGACCCGGAGGAGGCTCCTGGCTTCAGATTGGCTCAGCACCAACCTTGCGGCTGCATAGGGAGTGAATCATTGGACAGAAGATCTTCCTCTCTGTCTCTCCTCTCTGTATATCCGCCTTTCCAATAATAAATAAATAAATCTTAAAAAAAGAATGTTTCATTTATAAAAAAAAATCTCTTTCCTTTGAAGATTGAATAGTATCCCATTGTGTGTGTACATATGTATTGCATTTTATATATTAAATGATTAGGAACTATAGTTAACAATAATTCTATTACATTCCAAAATTGCTAGTCAATTTCATTTTAAATGCTTTTAGCACAAAGACATATTGCTAATGATGAATCATCCTATAGTGTAACACAAATATATCTTTAGACTCATTCTGCTTATACTCATTAAATATACATGATTTTTCTGTATCAGCTAAGAATTAAAATTAACACATGGTCTGATTTAGGTTAACTAATAGGATGCCTTTTTATACATTTAATGCAATCATTCTCGTTCACGTTTTCTTTCAGTAAACAAGTATAAAGCACACACTGTGTGTCAGAGATGTCTGGTTGCCATGTCTTTTGTCAACAGTTAAGCGTGGGATACCTCATTCTAGTCTTGGCTCCGCCACTTCCAGTCTGCTTCCTGCTAATGCCTGTCCTTTGAGGCAGCAGGGGATGGTTGACATATTGAGTTCTCTGTCCCCCTATGAGACAGGTAAAGGTTGAAGCATTAGTTCACTATCTCCCATGTGAGACACTGGTTCCTGGCCCCTGGCTTCAGCCTGCCCCAGCTTTGGATGTTGTGTGCATTCGTGGAGTGAACCAGTGAATAGAAGATGTCTGCTTACTTATTTTTGTCTCTCTTACAAATAAATAAGTGCTAAGATAAAATATAACTCTCTGACTGAAAAATTCAGTCATTTCATTTAAAATTTCGCAAGATTGCTTTCAAATAATAGTAATTTTATATTTACTTCCAAAATTATAAAATAGACACATTGTTCTTTTCTTAAAAACATCCTGTTAGGTTACATATATTTTAGGTATATATATATATATATATGTGTATATATATGTGCGTGTGTGTTTGTGTATAAGGTCAAGCCGAAGGTGCTCATGAAAACAGAAGAGTAACGAAGTCCAATAAATTTAGATTTTGCTTTAGGTAATGCAAATCTGATTTATAGCAGCCTCTCTGAAGAATTAAGTGCTATTTATTGAGACAAGATGTTCATATACTTAGCTTCCTACAGGTTGCCTCTTTTACATAAAAATGTGACATTCTTCCAAAGATAACAACCTAAAATAATTTTATGTACAATAGCATATTTTCAAGCTTATTGGGAAGCTAATTTAAAAACACAGATTTTACAAAATAGGTCACAAAACCTTATGAAATGACTAATTACCAGTATTTAATAAAAAAAAAGCCAGTGGGTAATTTCAGATATTAATGCTTTAGAATCAAATTACAGACATCCTAATGGTGACTGAACAAGTCTATGATCATTATTGTTTCAAAGCTGTAGGAATTAATTTAAGTTTTTGCAAATACAGATCTGGCACGGCATGTCTTTGGAAACAGCAGTGCATCAGTTCTAACAGCCAAAGGTCTGTTTCCACAGCACAGGGCCCATGTCTGTTACAAGGTATGCGTTATCAGTCCTCGACTCGCAGACACAGGGTATGGCCAATGAGAGAAGAGCAGCAGCACTAGCCATCACCTGTGTTTTTGTGAGATTGTGCCATCTCTCAATTGGTTACCAAGCAGCACATGCCTAATAACTTCTCCTTAGTGGACAGATTCAATGTGATCCAGGATGGACTTGGTCCTGCAATTAAACGTGTCATTCTCAACATGAGGTAGCAATTTAATGGTGGAATAAGTTTGATACAATTCTGGGGGGGAGGTGGAGAAGATGGTCACTGAAAAATATTTCTATTATCTGTCCTGAATTGATTATTTTTATTTCATCTCTTCAAGCCTTCACAAGGGTTTTTAACAGAAGATTGGTAGGACTTGCTGCCCACTCATGATGATGTCTCAAAAAAAAAAAAAGGTTCTTCAGAACAGATCAAAGGCTGTAATTTCCATGCCATTTCTGTCCAATTTTCTTTTCTCCTAATGTTTTCATTTTTTCAAATGGCTATGATTGCAATCCAATTTTGCCCACACAGCACTGCATGCCTAAATGAACCATTTATCACAAACTTTTTGTCTTTTTGATGCTTGAGATTTTATTTGCTTAGAAATCTTTTTTTTTTCATTAATGTTTACCACTCAAACTGCATTACAATTATTTCAGTAATTACTACCTGTTGAGGCTTGTATTATTCTATTCTCCAGATGTGGTATCAAAAGTTCCTATTTCAAACCAATTATGTGTTAGTGCTGGAACTCTGTGCTACTTCACTAAATAAGGATCCCTTTATGCAACCTTGAATAATGTTAGGTTTGACCCTCTTGCTGACTTACAAACACTGAATGTTCAAAATCCCTGGGATTTATTTTTTTGTTTTCTCCTTGTGGATCATCTTGAAGATGTTCACACTGTGTTTGGGGTAACTGTTTCTTTGCATTATTGGATACATTATAAATCCTGGCAATGGGATGGGCCACGATAGTTGTTAGCGGCTAGTTAATTACAGCGTGTGGTACATAGTTACTAACAGTCTTTTGACTTTACATCAGTCAATATGGCTTAACCTCTGAAAATCAACTTAAATTTGTCCAAGTTTATTCTGTAAGCGTTGAAACACATGAAATAATAAAAATTTCCCCAATTACAAAATTCAGAAGAGTATTTTAGTGGCGGTAACAGGAAAGAAAACAGGCTTTAGAACTGAGTACATACATATACAAAAGGTACATGTATATACATACACATGTAAATATATGCATGTGTGTCAGCTCCTCACACTGAATCTCATTAAAAAAAAAAGATTTATTTAGTTACTTCAAACTAGATTTATAAGAAAGGGAAAAATAGAGAGAGGGCAAGATACAGATAAAATTCTTCCATCTGCTGTTTCACTCCCCAGATGGTCACCACAGCCAGGACTGGACTAGGCTGAAGTCAGGAGCCAGGAGCCTTCTCCAAGTCTCCCACATAAGTGCAGGGGACTAAGAGTGTGGGTCATCTTCTGTTACTTTCCTAGGCCATTATAGGGAGATAGATGGAAGTGGTGCAGCCGAGACATAAAACCAACCAGGACCCCTGTAGGGAAGCCAGTTTTGGTGGTGGCTATACCTGCTACCCTTAAACACCAGCCCCCTTTGACTTTTTAATTTTCATGGAGATCTCCAATCAATGTGACACAACGAAATTGTTTCACATCCTGAATTTTCTACACTTGATCTTAGCCAAAAGGCTGAGAAGTGATCAAACCCTGAATTTTCATAGACTTAGATAATGAAGATGATAACAGTATGAACTGATTTAATAGCTTAGAGATATAGGAAGGATGGGAAGATGAAGAGATGGCAGCTTAAGTAATACTTGTTAATGGCGATTTCAAGATTCATTTAATAAACAACATGTATATTACAGAAATTAATTTTAAATGAGATATACTATGCTTTTCATTGCTTCTACATTGTAGACACTTACTTAGCTATGCCTTTTTTTCTTTTTGTATTCAGGTCAGATCTAAAAATCTCCAAAAAACAAAATGTGAATAGGTTCCATGAGACCATATTTTAAAGTTTAGTGTTTTCTAAAAATACTGAAAGGGGCCTAGTGCAGTAGCCTAGCAGCAAAAGGGATTCACTGGGATCCCATATGGGTGCTGGTTCTAATCCCAGTGGCCCTGCTTCCCATTCAGCTCCCTGTCATGGCCTGGGAAAGCAGTCGAGGATGGTGCAAAGCCTTGGGACCCTGCACCCGTGTGGGAGACCCAGAAGAAGCTTGGGGCTCCTGGCATTGAATCGGTTCTGCTCTAACTGTTGCAGCTACTTAGGGAATGAATCATTGGATTGGAGAGCTTTCTCTCTGTCTCTGTATATACAGCTTTCCAATAAAAATAAAAATCTATTTAAAAAAAGAAAATTACTGAATATTATTATTATTATTTCCTCTGGCTGGCATCTGAGTCAAGTTTTTGGAGCGCTTTAGCATTTTACATGACTCAAAGTACGGCCATTTTAACTCAGATCTCTGGGTCATGGTCATGAGCTGTGGTGGTGCTAGGGGTTTGGGAATCAAAGGAGTTTTGAATTCTAGCACATTTATATGCATTGATGTGGTTGTCAGAAAGATACAGAACTTCCTTAGCCTAATTTTTTCTTCTCCTATACGACAGAGCATAGGGATAAGGCATAAAGTTCTAACTGACACTGTTTAGGTTCCAGTCCTCCTAAAGGACTCCATACCAAAAAAATTAGCTGCAGTCTCTTGTGACTTGCTTAGTACTTTAATGAGTGCATAAAGAGATGGAATCAGTTGAGAGGGAATGAGTATGCTTCCACTGAGAGTATGCTTAAGGTCAGGTGAGTATGAAGCAGGGTTGGGTGTTCTTTCGTGACTAAATACTCCTTGAAGGCTAAGGTGGTTTTGCTTTTGTTGCTTTTATTTGCTTTTTGGATTTTACTTTCACTCTTTTCCAGAGGAACCAAAATACTGTAATAATACATGCAACAAAGACAGCATACTTGATTAAAACTTGAGTAAAACACATCTGAAAAACAGGATTGCTGATGATGCTAATCTCATCGGTTTGTTGCTATAATCAGTAAATTTTATGCAAAATTTGTATCTTTGTGTACATTGTGTGTACACTTATTACCTACTATAAATTATTTCTGAACTGTGTTCTGCTTGTCTGCATAGCTCTTGCTATATAAAATTACCTTTGCTATGGGGTTGATATCATGATTCAGTATATTAAGCCACTGCCTGTGACCATTGGCATTCCCAACTAATGTTTAAGTCCCAACTAATGAGTCCTTGCTAATGCACTGGCAAAAGTAGGAAATATGGCCCAAATGCCTTGTCCCCCTTCACTCAGTTGGAAAACTTGGAACATGTTCCTGGCTTCAGCCTGGTTCAATCCTGACCATTGAGTCCTGCTGCAAAGTGAACCAATGGATGGGAGTGCGCTTTCTCTCTATTATTTTCAAATAAATTAATCCTTAAAAATAATTTTGCTTAAATGTATTGACAGAATCAAATGAAAATAAACACAATTTTAAATAATTTTGGTGAGTTATGGAGGTTATGATCTTCAAAATTTATAGAGTCAAATGATCACTTATTAGAGAAAACAGAGAGAACATGCCCATGCAATCTACTGCTCTTCACTCCTTAAGCACTCACAGTAGCTTGTGGAGCGCAGGGTGAGCTCAGAGCACGAGCTGTGAATTCAGGACACGTCCCTCACGTGAGTGTGGTGACCTCAGTAATTCCATAATAAAAAGCCAAAGGTAGGCATTGATGCCAGGCTGTGTGATGTGAGATGAGGGCACCTTCACTGGTGGCCTAACCACAGAACAAATGTAATTCTTTTTAAAAATCAGAAAAAAAGTAATTTCTAATAATGAAAATGTATCAAAGCCATGTAATTTTACAAAGTTAGGTAATGCATATTGTAATGAATGGCATACATCCTGAAAACTATGGGATTTGTTATGATCTAAGCATTTTGGGGAATAGAATGAGCAGATTGCTTAATACTTTCAGAACAGCATTGTTTCTGTAATGTCTGAACAAAACAGGGTGATTCTTTCATGAAGCCTACAACTTAGCTGAAGATTCTGATACTAAAACAAGAAATAATTACATGTGTAATGGATTATATGGAGAAAATGTATTGAGATCGTGCAAAAGAATCAATAAAGATGCAACCCAAGAGAAATATTACATAGTGCTATAAAATATTCATTTGAAAGTTGATACAGAATTTTATGTTAAGGAATATGAAATACCAATTGACAACAGAGTCCATGTCAGAAAGTGGAAATTAAACTAGCACAATTACAATGTACAGTGAGGAATGACAAATGGTTATATGAAGAAAACAGAATGAAAAAGAGTGAGGGAGGACTGAGCAGAGAATAACAATAAGAATGTAACCTCCACTGGCATTTCTTATAGTAACATCTTCTTCAGAGATGATTGTTTTAGCTTCCAGAGACTTTCTGTAATTCTACTGATTACAGCATAATAATTAGTTGCAAAATTGCAATCTAAAAGTTGAGTTTAGTTGAATCCCACTTGCTATTTGTCTCATCATTTCCAATTTATAGGGTTTTCTAAAAGTACTTATTTTTTCTAATTCAGTCAATTGCACTACTTTACCTTCAACTACTATATGCAAAACAGTTTGTGATATGCTCTTAACCACAACACAGACACAGAACACATGAATCAGCTCAAAGATTTCAGCTGGTGAACCATGTACATGAACATTTGTATCTCAGATATCTCAATTTTGTCCATCTCTAGATTGATTTAAAAAAAAAGGCTTAATTAAGATTGCGATGAGAGTTACACTCATGCCAGTATATCACACAGGCTAAGATTAAATTGTCTTTTAAAGCATTCTAATGAACAGATGTTTACATTAACAAATAGCAGGGGTTTCAAAATTATACCATAATAAGATAGTCACTCATGGAGTGAGCAAAGCAGAAACAAACAAAAGAGAACATCCTTAGAAAATTATAAATTTAAAGGAAAATGACTGTTGGCCATCCAATACTCAGAGGTTTGACAGGCAGAATTAAGATAGCTTGGGAATACTAGGAATCTTAAGTAGAAAGAATGGAAAGAAAGGAAAATATATGTAGCCTGTGTATTGGGAAATCTTTGTGACAGTAAGATTTATTGATCATGAGATAGTTTTAGAGGAAACTGAGACGACGTACTACCTGGGACAGATGCTGGAACCAAAGACTGGGCAATGTCTCAGAAGGCAGAGAATAGGCAAGCCAAACTGATGACTTGTTGGACTTTGTTTATTTCAGCTGTCAGCAAATTGTGACTTCTCCACACTGCACCCCTTGAGTTATGATAAACAAATTTGTTCATTGCTTCTAAAAGCAGTATTCTGTTTTTCAAAAAGCAATGTATGTATTGTTTTGTGGGCTTATCCCTCTTATCAAAAATGAAAAACACATCAACTTGAAATTTGAATGCATTTTAGATTTCAAAACAAAAATATCTGTAAATGATAATTATTACAAGTGACTGAGAAACAAATCCAAGTAAAATTGGTCATAAATAGGAATTTGAGTTTGATTTTTTTCTTTAATCAGCTCTGTAGATAATGTAATAGAAAAAACAATTTGAGTAATTATATCCCAGATATTGGGTGATCCAACTTTATATGCTTATCTAGCTTAATCTGCTCTAGTATTATATTATGGAATTTTGTTCTTAATTTTCTGCATCTTGAAACTGAGGTTGAAAGATACATTGATACCCAATTCTCGCAGTCTGTGTGATGCCTAGAGAAAGAGCAAATGATCCAGACTCAGGTCTGACTGTGACACTTGTGCTCCTGAGGGAACAAAGCAATGCACAGGATGGAAAACGAAACGTGAAACAAAATTTAAACAGAGCCCTCTGGCTACAACGAAATGGGATAAAACAGTACTTATATTTTGGTGGTACAGACAGAAAACAAGGCTATTTCTTCCCTGTAAAACAGAATTCTCACTAGTTGAAAATGAAAGTTTATTAGAAACTTATCCTACGGCCGTTTCCTTGAGAATTAAAAGGAGCCACTGTGTGAGGCAGGTTGACTGGTGTTCTGGTCTTTTCCACACTGGTCAACAGCTGTTGCCCCAAGTGAAAGGTTACACAGCAAGGCAGCAAGGCAGACTTAGAGGTCTAGGCTATCTCAGTCATCCAGAATCATGAGCTTTGCTGCTGGGCCACCTTGGTGCTGAGTATTCTTGGAAAGCGTTCTCACTCATCAGGTCAAAAACTTCCTTCCAATTCCTTACTTGATTGTGAGTTTAGGAAACCACAAATCTGTTTTGTCCTGAGTGATGAGAAAAAGAGGGAGCACCTACCTGAAGAATAACAGGGGGAGGATTCTGTTCCAAGGTCTGACATCTATGATCCATAAATCAAAATGTGTGATATAGATTGTTTTAATGCAAATCATTTAAACATCTTATTTTCAAATAGTTTTAAATTTATAGAAATTAAAATGATTGCAAAGTAGCAATACAGAACTCTCCTTTTCTTCCCCCATTAATCTTATATTGGTTCATTTATTAAAATGTATTCTTCCTTAAAAGGTGTTATTGATGATTTTTTTGGTCTGCTTTTGGAAGTCAGAAGAAATGAGTTTGATGCCCTGCCAATCTATTAAACAGTTGCAATAAGAGATGGCATACTCTACTGATAGACTTGAAAAGTATTTAAGGCCAGAGTAAAACAAATGAGCTGATTTTGGAGGAAACGGCACGTCAACACAGTGACGAAGGATGTGCCATTAGCAGGTGCTTCCTGCGCTCGATGTGGGGTGCTTCATTGACACCCCACTTTACAGTATCTCAGGGAATCTACACACATCCACAAAAATAGCATGGGAATGCATGTCCTAGTTTGTGTTTTGGTAAAATGCTAACACTTCAATTCTGACTTCACACTTGCACCTTTGGTTTCAGAGACACCTGTAACTTGTGTTGTCCTGTAATGAATTATTTAGACAACAAAGTTGCATTAACTAATCCTGTTAGACACAAAGTGGAGCAGCCAATGTGGCTTGAGCTGAACTTTTTCAGCTTGATCAGAGTACGTGAGTCTCAGTGACAACCTGAAGAAGGCACGTTTTATGGAGTTTGAGGACAGGTGACAGCTATTTGCTCCGATTTTATGTTTTCAAAATAATACTGAAGAAAAAATGGCTAGGCTGTGGGTGCATCAATGAATTAAAGCTGCAGCAGGGCCAACACTTTCTTAGATTTCTTATTTGATCATGGCAGCCCTGTCAGGGATGAGCACCCACCAGTGCTATGACTCAATGTTCCCGACAGAAATGACAGTTGAATTCAGAATATTAAGGATTTTTTCCTAATATGACAAAGGTAGACAAAACTTCCATGTAACAGAGTGAGTGGGTGGAGATAAAAACCAATGAAAAGTATCGGTGAGTAAATTTACCCATGATCACCTAAATGAGGGGCTTAATCAGCTCTGCCACATATACAACGCAAAAGGCAATGTTGTATAATTTCCCAGGTATTTTAATTAAATTACTTTTCAGGTGAAGTGCTGTGTGTGTATAGGGGATGCTTTCTGGTAGCATTGTTCCTATGGTAACAATTGTCCTAGCAACATGAATAGGTCTTTATAGGATCTGCTTTTAAGAATCTGTCTTTGGAGTTTCATCAGAGAAAAAAACCATTTCTTACACTTTCTACTCAAGCATGCTTTTTAAAATGTGATAATTTTCTCAAAATCACAGACCTACAGGATTACATAAACATGATCCGGGATTTACAGTTTTGTTATATTGGCTCTCAACAGTAAGCTTGATCTCTTCCCTTAGCAGGTACACAACATACAGCATCACAGCTCTAGTATGCCTGAAAAGTAATACTCCTTCAAGCATTCTTCAGCTGACACAAATCCCGCAAATAAACTATTCTTTGATTCAGAAATCTGAATCTTGGGTTCACACACAGGTATATTCAACAAGTGATAGAAATCTGAAAAGAATTCTTGCTCAAGTGATTAAAGGCAATGACAGTCATTTTACTTTGCTGTTCAAAAGACAGATGGAAGTTTACAGGAAATCGTGATACGCTGCTAGGATTTCTTATTGCTTCTTATTTCACTAACGTTTGCATGTGATTGATCAAATTTTTCTCCACCTGCTAGCATTTTGCCAAATGGAAATTTTCTATTCCATCTATCTTAGCAAGGGACTAGTTTCTAGCATGTGAGATCAATCAAAAGTCGTGGTGCTAAGTCTCCCTAGCTGGGTCCACATGTAAGCTGACTTATTTTTCATTTTCCCCTGGCTACTTTACCTTCTTCAGACAGCCTACATTTATTTCTGTCTTAAGTTTCTTTTAGAAAATGAACACATTAAGCACACCTCCACAAAAAGTAAATCACGCAAATTTTCAAGTCATGGTAATAAAAACAAAAACAAAAACACAGCTTAACTTCCCAACTGCTCAGCAGTGGCGTTAGAGCATTAGTAGTGAAGATGAGATGGTTACTTGGCGACAAAGTGACCTCAGCTTTGGAATTCCACATAAGTGCTCGACCACGGGCGGGGCTGGGAATCCCTAAGATGTAACACTGACCAGCACTGTCTATGCCTTAATCATTAAACAGTGATCCCAACACAGCTCAAGAGGTTCTCTGGGGATAACAAACTAAGCAAAACCTTGCATGATTATTGTAAATTGTCCAGGAACTCATTTTTGTCTGACTTTCAGCAATTCTGCTATGCTTCACATAAGACAGCTAGCTACACAAGTAAGTGCAAGGGCATTCCCTTAGAACAATATAAATGGAAGAAAACAAAAAATCAATAGCTTATTCTAGCTAAGGTATTCATTCAAGTATATATGAAGCCATATGCAATGTCTCCTGTGCTTATACAGTAAGCTAAGGTACGGCAAGTATACAAACACACATTATTCATGATTTCCACAGTGGTACATTTTATGTAGAAATAAGGAATACACAGAGTGACATAACATATGAATAAATGAAGTCTTTGTATCTAAATTAGGAAAAAATGAAGCAGAAAGGCTAGAGTGATGTGACAACGTCTAGATTGAATCTGATCCTACAATGTTGCTATGTAGTGGGGGGAGGAGAGGGGGTTGAATAAACAGCATATGGAAGGAAGAAATAAATATTTGTTGCTGAATGAAAAATAATATAGAACTTTGATATCTGAAGGGAAACAGATGGCATACATGCTTGCTTCCATGGATAAAAACAGCTTTGTCTTAACAAAACTCGAGATACAGAGCAAGGGGGAAAAACGTGGTCTACATTCTTCATGATGAACACAGTGTTGGAGATCAATGATGTGATTTTCTTTTTTTTTTTTTGCAAAGAGTGGTAAACGAAAATGGTATTGGCACTATGTTAACAGAAGCCTCTCTAAGAGAGCCCCATGTACCACACTGATACATAGCACTCAGTGCAACCAGGATGTAATATAATGTTCCCCAAATTTCATCATGCACAAAAGTCACCTGGAAGCTTCTGAAAATGACTCTTCAATCCCATTCTAAAAGATAATGGTTCAGTACTAAATTTAGGAAAATGACCTGAAATGTGGCATTTGGTAAGAACTTCAGACGCTTCTGACTGCAAGGTAATGAGGTATGCATTTTAGTAAGTCAGGTAGACTTGGATTCAATAGCATTAAGTTGTTCATAGAATCCACTTCACTTGGCACACAGGAAAAGACTGAGTTTGCTTCAGGGTAGCAAATCTGGCATTCTCCTCAGACTAGATTACAGAACAAAAGCATTCAAAAAGTGGTAGGAAATACTTTGTATAAATACCAGAATTTAAGAGGAAGATATTATAGACATCTGATTTCACTCTGTTCACCAGGAGATGATGTGTGGTTCCTGGATCAGATGGTATAGAACCTGCTGAGTTTAAAGTTTGTAAATGTTTCCTTAAGCAAAGAACATAGGATGATAGCCTAAGTTTACTTGGCACGTTGTTAGATGACTCATGTTTGGACACAAAAACTGAAGCTAGCAAGAATTGAACTATTTTTTCAATACCATCAGAGACTTCCTTTGAGTAAGTGTCTGGCAGCTCATAGTCCCTTGGGGAGCTCAAGAGAAGAGCCATATACTTTCTATCTGATCCTGTTGTGTCTGACAGATTCTACACACTCCAAAATGCAAGGACTTTATCCAGGTTGATGTGTTTTTCACCCTCTCCCTGCTAACCCCTCTCCTCTTCCTTGCCTACCAGAAGCGGTATATAATTGCAAATCCATTACAACATGTTTATGAACAATTTGGGAACAGAAGGACAGACATTGTCACATGCTTATCCTGCTCCAAATTGGATAAAAAATGTGCTGGATGTGGTTTAGTATATGCGACACACATATGTGTTTATATAATATATGTATTCATACACATATGATTCATATATATGCTAATATAAGATGGTAAAAATAGGAGAAGCTAGATGTGGCGTATATGGGAACTCAACACATTTTTATTTTATTAATTAAAACTGTTCTGAAAAAGAAATTATTAAAATACTTTGTAATAGGTAAAAGTAGAAGTGATAGGGAAATAGTGATTATAATACAAAGAATACTACATGTGTCCTGCTTCAATCATGTCGATGAAGTTCATATTTTTGAAATGAGGAAAGGAATATTCAGATTAAGTAATCTGACCAAATTAACAGAGCTGTGGTTCAGTGAGAGGAAGTGAATGGAGGCAGTGTAAGCTCTATAAAAATTGTGGGAATGCATCATAAGCACCAGTACACTACTAGTAATGGTTATTATTGCATATGGGATACTCAGTAAAACATTGTTCAATTTTTATTAAATAGTAATAATGATCATCCCTCTTTCAAATGAGATTGAGAACATAAATATGATGCTATTACTTAAATGTCTAATGCTACTTTTCTGAATCTTCCCTAAAAATTTATTGGTTCAATTAAGATCTCAAGTAATTATTTTAAATTACTGCTTTTTTTTCAGCTGTTCTTTTTGTGTATTCACTTCATATTTTGCGAGCTGTGAAATTGAAGTTAAATATTTAAATGTCAAAGAGCTTCATAGGTAAAGTATTCTCTATCAATCAGCAGTACTCAAAGTTATATGGGTTATGAGCAAGATCAGGGGAATCAACATTAATTATTCATGTTGCTCATCTTGTCATCGTGAAGTAAGTAAGTATGAATGACATGATAGTTAAGTCAGCAGGTATTAGAGATTCAGAAAGGCCATGGATATCTGTGATCATATTTTTATGTGTGACTGCTTGGAGGATTGGAATAAATATCCGCTAACAACATGATGGCTGAGATCTGCGCGAGGGGATAGGAAAGGGAAGCATTCAGAAAGCACACAAATACAGGAGTGCCTCTCCGGAGAAGATCAGCAACATCAACAAAGGGTTAATTTGACACAGAATGGATAAAGAAGTAAAGTACTGAATCATAGCTGAATTGGATTCTATTTATCTAAAGCTGAATGATTTTGAAGTACAATCCTATAATGAAATGAACTGAACATCTTAGTTTTATACTTGGTTTAGTTTTCAGTATTTTCAAGGGTATCTTAAAGACAGCATGGTGACAAAGTAAAAAACATATCAGGGGTATTAGTTTAAGAAGCCGTTTTTGTTACTATTTTAAAATTTTTACTTAGTCATTTTCATTTTGTTTGAAAGGCCTAGATACAGAAAGATCTGCCATGTCTGATTCTTTCCTCTAAAGTTCACAATATCCAGGGTTGTCAGTCTTCCATTTTTTCCAGGTAATTTTCCAATTACTTGTGTCATCATCTGCTAACTTCCAGAGCAAGCATGAGCATAAGGTTGGACTGGGAACAAGGAATAGGGTCTTGAACCATATACTCTAATCTGGTTTGCTGGAGTACCAAATAATTAATGACTTAACCACTACTCCAAATGCTCACCACGATATCTACATGTTAAATTGCAAAATGTATTGCTTAATCTATTTTAATTTCCTTTTAAAAGATTTATTCACCTATCTTTATTGAAAAGGCAGATTTACAGAGAAAAGGAATGACAACAAGATCTGTCCACTGGTTCACTTCCCAAGTAGCCACAATGGCCGGGGCTGAGCCCATCCAAAGCCAGGAACCAGGAGCTCCCTCTGCGTCTCTCATGTGGGTTCAGGGTTCTAAGGCTTTAGGTTATCCTCTATTGCTTTCCCAGACCACAAGCAGAGCGCTGGATGGGAAATGGTGCAGGCTGATACAGGAAACTGGATGTGCAAGGCGAGGATTTAGCCACTAAGCTATCGCACTGGGCCCGCACTGTTTAATCTAAATACAGTCATATTTTACAGTCTATACTAAAACAAATTTCTTCAGGCACATAGGAAGATCCCAGGCAATGTTTTCCCCAGCTGCACTTCTGTTGACCAGCTATAGAGCAATGATGTGACTGAGTGAAAGCTTGTCACTTTGATTTGCTTTCCCAGGTTCAGGAAGCAAAAGCTTTTAATTGGTTCTTTAATTTTTTTTTTAAATGTTAAATACTCTCACTAAGATCTGCTTTGTTCAGAGACTCTACCCCTGGGAAGTTCCTGGACTTCTGCAGTCTTACACATTGCAGAAGAATATGCCTTCTCCTACAACCACTTACCCCTGTGTCCTGTAGCCCCCAAACTAAAGGCATGGAGTTGAATGAAAACATGTTTGTGTGAAAGTCTTTTCCCACTGAAAACTAGATGCGCAAGTCTACCTACCGGGTTGTTCCACCCTTTTCTCCCACTGTGCCGCGTCACAAAATGACCTGTTGAATAATCACTTATGAATATCAAAATTAGTTCCCTACGTGACAAGATTACACCATAGTCTTCTTTATTTCTTAAGTAGCAGACTATTTATTTATCTTGATGGTTATGCCAAAAAGGTGTAACTTAATTTAGGAATTGATGAAATTGAATTTTAACAGGAACCTACTAAACAATATTTCATAAATGCCTTGATTATCATGATGTTGGAAGTCCTGGATGAATTTTTACCCTCAGCATTTTCAAAGTAAAATTGATGAATAAAATCATATATATTTAAGGTATACAAAAGATAGTTGATTGATTTATTTATACACTGTGAAATGATGGCTGTTAGTTAACATATTAATTACCTAATTTAACTACCACTTATTTTTGTACTGAGAACATCTCTCAGCTAATTTCAAACACATAGTACATTATTAAGTCTAGTCATCATGCTGAATGTCAAATTCCCAGAATTTAAGCATCTCATGATGGAACATTTATTACTTTGTGACTAACAAATGAATTTACCCTCCCTCACCATTGGTCTCAGCCATTCTACCTTGTGTCAAAGGATATGCACATAATACCTATTCATTAAACCTTTGCTACTCATTTATTAGTACGTGAGAAAAGCTTGAAATTATCCTACACTTATAATTAAATAAACTTAGAAATATGTAGTCTAAACGAATGAAATGTGATGAATAGGACTGATTGAAATTTTACTTTATATGGGTAAATCTGAACATCTTTTGATTATTATTGATAGCACTTGTCCATTTTCCTGCCACACTAGAGATTTTTGCTTTTCATTTGTTGAACACTTCCTTTAGTAGAGTATTAAGCCTTTTACTATAATACAAATTAAAAGTATCATTCCCAAAATAATAAGTTAAAAAATAAGTTCAGTGCAAAATGAAGGAGCACTCTTTGTATTCAATATGGGCAATGTCTTGGAGAGTTTCATTTCCTACTTTTGTGAAACTACAATCAAATCTTGCTATGTACCAATCGTCAGAGTGTACAAAGTGCAAAATCTTCACCGACACCCTGACATTTTCATTTAGCTTCTGCTGAATACCCAGTCAACTCTTCCAACATTCTGGAAAGTGTTCCTCAGCATTTACCTTGTCATTTTGATGATGCGATGCTTCCTACAATCAAACAGCAATTGTCAGGGCTCCTTTGCTTTTACAGTAATTCAAATACGCTTTTGTGAACTTGAATTACTTGTGCTGATGGAGGAAAATGATTTATTTCTTTTTCATGCTTACATATTTCTCAGGTAAAGGAAGACGATTACTCAGTTTATATATACACAACAGTGTTTTAAAACTTTCCAAGTTAAAATGAGGTTAGATTTGAGTTTGGCATCCTACAACATAGAAACTTTTATGTGATATCTGAGGCAAAGTCCAGAGTCATAGCGAAATCAAAATGCTGAAATTTTAGGGGAAGGTATGGCAGAATATCTAGAGCACGGGTGACACTTCCAGACTCTAGAATAACAGAAGAATTCTAACACAGATGTCAGTAATCCAGGGACACGACCAGACTCATAACTGCAGCTAGGTATCACTCTGGAGTTCTGCTCCCTCTGTTGGAGATCTCTATCAGATGCTTTGCTGTCTCTTCAAGCTTTACCTTTTTAAAACTGTGCTCATAATTTTCCTTCCAAAACTCATTATTCTTTTCATGGCTTGTATTTCAAATAAAATTACTGCCATTGTTTTCATCATTAAGATACCAACACAATATTTAAATTATATTTTGCACATATGTTTCTTCCATTTGCCATTCACTGGTGTCTCTTTTCCATTGACGGCATCTTTCCAAGTTGAGATTTATCACCTAATCTTGAGGTTAGTAATGCCAAGGAAGAAACACCTAAGGAACACTTTAATAGCGTTTCAATTGGTAGCAAACACCACTTGAATAACCATACTCCTAAGGACGCTAGCATTTAACCATAGAAACAAAAATTAAGCAAAACTCAAATCTCCACTTAAAAGGAGCAAATATTTCAACTAAACCCTCATAGTAGCAGAAACAAGCAACTAGCTTGATGCCGTTAACCCTCTTAATTATCTCTCTTTTATTATACTAATATTTCTATTAGTAGTAACTACTTGATTGATGAAATAATCCTGGCAAAACGATTTGTTCTTTTTACCTTTCCATCTGGAACAACTAAGATAAATGATTATCAGTGTTATTTTAGAAATTGAAATCTATAAAATTTGCATTTTGTAAGAGTAATAAATATATTATTAACTCATTATTGGTCTTACACGTGTTAGAATTTGGTGTATAACATATTTTCATGTGCAGAATGTTCTATGACACGTCAAAATGGGTTAAAAATTTATTCAAAATTAAAGCTCCATGAAGCAGCTTTAAATCACCAAATTTTCTCTAAAGAACTCTATGATTGATCAGAACATAATTACTGAAGTAATGAGAAATTAGAAATCTCTAAAGCATATAATTTCTAAGAGGCTTCCTAGCTTTAGTATCCTGATTTTTCAGTTTTCGTGTGTACACATACATATACAACTGTCTAATGGGAATAAGAGGCGGTATAATGGAATACACTCAAATGATCACAATTCAAAATAATTTGCAGTTAGAAAGACCTTGAAGGTCACCTCTTCTCTGATAATTTTGTATATGAGTAGACCAAGGACCAGAGTGTGGGATCTCAGTCTGCAGTGTGGGGCATCTCCAAATTCTATACAACGTCCTTTCCAGGACTCAACCGGATTGCACTGCATTACTACAATGACTATTTGTTGTGCTCTTGCTATAGTGATGTGTGTTAAAGACTATGAAGTGGCTGGGATTTTGGCCTACTTCTAAGACAAAAAATTACTGCGCTGCACATCGATAGATGCTGTCAGAAGTCATGAGAGTCTGGTGTCAAAGACAATGGGTTTTACTCATGACCAAACATCACTAGTTTCATAATTGTACAAGTTCACCTTGATATATCAACTTGCATGGATAGCATATGGTAAGATTAGGCCCAGAGTGGTAGCCTAGTGGCTGAAGTCCCCACCTTGATATGGCTGGATCTCATGTGGGTGATAGTTCATATCCCAGCTACTCAACTTCCCTTCCAGCCCCCTGATTGTGGCCTGGGAAAGCTGTCAAGGACAGCCCTTGTCCTTGCGACCCTGTACCCACAGGGGAAACCTAGAGGAAGCTCCTGGGTCCTGGCTTTGTATTGGCTCAGCTCTGGCCATTTGTGGCCACTGAGGCAGCGAGCCAGTGGATGGAGGATCTTTCTATCTCTCCTGTCTGTGAATCTGCCTTTCCAACAAAAATAAATTTGTTTTTAAAAGAATATGGCATGGTCTGGAGAAAATGACATGTACATTTTGAGTTGGTATTATAAGTGAGAAATCCTAAATTCAGTAAAGCAAATCTTAATGATGGAATGTGAACAAGTGATCTTATCTTTTCTTCCAGATTTCTACTCTGAAAAAAGGCATTTCCTGGTGAGTTTTTCTATCACGTACAGCCTGGAGTTTCTGCTTTTTTTTTATGTTTAAGGGGAGTTTATCTACTCTTAAAAAGGTTCCTGAAAAAGATCTGCAAAATTCCAAGATATTTTATCAAATGTACAGAGATTGTATATATATATATATGGGGTGCTGTTATTCCTCAATATTGCATAATTTGTTTAATATATTATCAGAACACATGTATCTACCTCTTTAAACAATTATCATTTCTTTATGATGAAACATTGAAAATCATTTCTAGCTTTTTTTAAAAGAGAAATCACCCATCCTAGTGAGATTCAAATCTAATCTTGAACATTTTATCTGATCAGCATTACTTTACTAGCTTTCATATCTAATGCTAGCATGTTTAAAGTTTAACATGTTGCTAAGGCAAAAACATTTTCTCACCAGAGTACCCCAAAAGGAAGGAGAGAGAAGGTGGTTTCAAGAATATAAGCAAAGACTACTTTTTTAGAACATAAAGTCACATTGATGCATTTTAAATGAAAATGAATGGAAATCTTGCATTTCATATATTTTGATGATTCTGTGACACAAACTGTAAAATACGTCCTTTATATTGGAAAATATAGAATTTCTAGGAAAATGTTCTTTATGTTTCTCATTTATGTACTATCTGCAGTCAGTAGAACATAGGCTTAAAAGTTAAGTGTGACCAAGTGTAATTCTAAAGGGCGGGAAGACTGAAATTTTCCCTATTTCAAAATCAAATCTTATCATATCCATCTATAATAGTAATCTCTCACACATTTTTCTACCTTATCAATGGATTTACATAACTTATCTCTGTATGGCAAGGCAACTATATGTATTAAGTAGATGAGTTTAATAATGTTGATACTACTTGTCCCCTTGACATGATCCAATATTTATTTCTAAGGAAGGCCCTTTTTAGTATTCTTAACAAAATCAGCAGTTGTTCTTTTATATTAGCTTTTCCTCTCTGTTGAAGATGAAAGACTTATGAAAATACAAACAACCACAGTCTATCTTCCCAAGTAGAGAGAGAAAAAAAGCAAACAGAGACACAAAACCATTGTGGGATTGTTATTTTGATGCCCACTCTTCCACATACTATTCATGAAAGCTTTGGTACTACTAAAGTATTTAGTAACCTTAGTGCTCTGAGTAGGTACTATCATTGCCATTTTACAGCTAAGGAGTCCGTTTTGGAAACAGTATATGAATTTTCCAAATTCACATGACAGCTACATGCAAAATTCATACTATACAAACCATATTGGGTTCAGTGCTGTTGCTCTTAAAGGTTACTGAGCTCCTTAATCAAAGTGTTTTTGTGACTGAAACATACTATTTTTTCATATATTTCATAACCAGAATGACATTAAGAGCAAAACCAGTGTAAGCATGGAGTAGGCAGTCACTTGACAGAAACACAATCTATGAGAGGCACTATTATTTATCATGATATACACAAAAACGAAGAAAATTTTCTTTATCAGAACTTCATTGCACTTTTGGGATAAATATTCTCATAAGAAGCTTTGGTTATGGGAGCAAGGCTCTAAGAGATTAAGCTTAATGTAGCTCTACTTCTGTCGGAAGCTGAATCTATAGAATTCTTCAATACTCATTGTGTTGAATATAATGAGAAATTTCCGCAGCCACAGTTTTAACTGAGAGGCAATGTTTTGGGTTCTGAAAGTAGCTTGCAGCTCAGCCACAGCAGCCTCCTTCTGATGAGCTGTGTTATTCAAGAGCATACAGCCATGATTGAGAATGACACAGAATTAGCTTACGGGTTAAATTTCATGCCGAAAGTCAGTTTTAATAAATCCAAAATAGATTCTATAGTGCTAACAAACAAATACAGAGTCTATGTCTTCAGAAGACACCGTCCTGACTACAATCTGTGTTTGAAATGATAACAGACTGATATTATATGTTTTTAGTTCACCCTTGTTTTGTTCAAACATTAATCCAAGACATATAGGATCAAATCAAATTTCAGGCCTTACAGCTGTTCTTATCAACACCGTTTTGAGGTGTCCAGACACCTTAATGAGATCATTTGACACTGCGCATAATAATCCTTCAGAGGGACTATTTCACTAGAATTATTTAGATAACAAATTTTGCATAGATTAACATTTTTGTCACTGACTATATAAGTGGATCATATAATCGGAATATAAGCTACATACTTAAAATATGTTAATAGTAATTTTTTCTAGTCTTTGATACCTAATTATAGATTTGCTCTTCTAGAAGATAATACTCCTTCATAGTAACCCATTTAATAGCCATTAAATTAGTGAAAAGATAGCCTTTTCTTTCATGGAGCTTTCATTCTTAAGGAGTTTGGATGACAGTAAAAGAACAGGAAATATGCCACATGGTGACAAGTGCTAAAAAGAAAATTAAGAAGCTGGATTAGGAATGTGGTGAGTGACAGGCTTGTTTCCCAAGAGGAAGTTCATAAGGCACCTTGTGTGGCTTTTATACATACAGGCAGAAATTTGGGGCTGCTTACTTTCCAAAGCATAAACGTCCCTAATTCAAGGACATAGTACCTTTTAACAAAGTGCATGATGATATGAGAGTAGTTGGAGGAATGACAATTTTAACAATAATTCTATAGTTAGGAAAAGCTGGGAAACTCTGAACACTTTGTTGCTTTACAATGTTTGTCAAAGAAGAAGGATGGCTCAACTGGCTCAACACACCCTGCAAGCTTCAGGATCCCATATGTGTGCCGGCTCATGTCCCAGATACTCCATTTCCCATCAAGCTGCCTGCTTATGGCCTGGGAAATCAGTAGAGGATGGCTCATGACCTTGGGACTCTGCACCTGCATAGGATACTGGGAAGAGGCTCCTGCCTTAGTCAGAATCAGCTCAGGTAGGGCCTTGAAACCACGTGGGGAGTGAACTAGCAGATGGAATAACCTCTTCTGCTCTCGTTAAATCTGATATGAGTTTCTAATAAAAATAAATAAGTCTTAAAAATTTTTCTAAACTAGGAGGAGGAGGAAAAGTTGGTATGTTCTTTTGCCATTTTGGTGGCTTCTACGCACTTTTCTTGCAGATTTTGCGACTTATCCTTCTGTGATAAAGCAATTTGTTGAAACACACTCCACTAAGATAAAAATGTCATATCAAACTCTACACATGCTAATGCTAATTGTTCCCATGTTACAGAATCACAGAGACAAAGGTGAAAAAATAGGTAAAATATTTTTTGCTTTATATGAGTTCTTGGGTATCTTTACTCTTATTTTTTGTTCCTGGTTTAATCTCTATATTTTTCCTTCTTCGGTTTCATTGAAGTTAATCAAGACTGTAAGAATCAAATCACTCCACATTTGATTGTCAAGGCTTTATGAACTAGGCATTTGATAATCACAAAAAAGTAGTTTGTATGTGTGTACTCAATAAATATGAGGACTGTTGAAAACATTTTAATTTATTGGTATCTGATTTATCAAAAATTACTAGGTTAAGCTGGATTTCATTATCAAAGATGCAAAAATAAGTCTTTATAAAACTAGCCATAGCACAGGATATTTCTTTTAGCTAGATGGGGGAAAGGTATAATAAGAGTATATACATAAAAGTAGTGGATTCTGGTGCATGCACACAGGGTTAAGCGGCCATTGGGGAAGCTTACACCTCACACCAAAGTGCCTCGGTTAGAGACAGTCTCTGCTTCTTATCCAGCATCCACATAATATGTACCCAAGGAGGAAGCAGTGATGGCTCAGGTTCTTGCGTCACTGACAATCACAGGAGAGACCCCGATTAACATCTGTCGCCAGGGTTTTGTCTGGCTCAGCTCTCAAGTTGAAAGCATTTGAGGGTTGAACCAGCAGGTGAAAATTCTTTTCTCTCACTTTGCTTTTCAAACAGATCTTATAAAAGTGAACTTTTTTAAAAAAAAGTACAGGGTTTATGCAGTGAATGTTTTTGCACACATTTAAATAAACAGAATTGCGTACAGTGACTGGAACATGGACTTGAATCAGTCAATTCTATGAACTTCAGCTTCTTCATTTACTGAATGGAGGTGATACTTACAGGTTGGGACATGAAAGGCAGGTTTTCTTATTTTTGAACTAAGTATCTACTTTGCTTCTTACAGGCTTCTTTCCCCTGATTTCTGCAGTGATTAAGGAATATGAAAATCAAGTCTATATTTATAATGGATCATTTATCCTTATCTATTGTCTAATACCATTTTAGATTTACACTCTGTTGTATGCATAGATGTGCCTAGCTCTGATTTTAGAAAGAGGAATTTTTGAAAAAATCATTTATTTATTTGTTTGAAAAGCAGAGTAACAGAAGGAGAGGGATATGGAATTTTTAGAATTCATTCACTATCCAAGTGATTGAAATCACCAAGGGCTGATGAGGTTAATGCCAGAAGTTAAGCATGGTCTCCACCTCTCCCCTCTGAATATCACATGCTTTCATCACTCTCATTTCACTGGCACATCAAAAGGAGCTAGAGTGGAAGCAGAGTAGCCAGGACTAGAAGTGGTGTCAGGGGACATGGCAGCTCAAGTTGCAAGGCCACAAAATGCCAGTTCCCGGACAGAGACCTTTACAAACAGTGGAGAACCTCAAAGGTCTAAATCCACAGTAAGGCATCAACATAAGTACCACAGATACCATAACAGCTTTCAAAAGTTCATTAAAATGCATATTGTGAATATGCAAGGATTTCAAAAATGCTTGCACCAGAAAATTTCTTTTAATTAAATCTTTTGGTGCACCTTTGTAGAAGGGAATTTCCGATAGGTTTTTTGCCTAGGATTCAACTAAACTCCATTTGGTTAGTGTCAGGCATGCAGATAACTGGTAAATCAGTTTCAAGCCTTTAAAATACATTTTGTTCTTTTCTTCAAAACTGAATTAAGCACACATATTTCTGTGGGTGGCTGAAGAAGTTGTCTCCATAAAAGAGTCCAATTTTCTCTTGTAAAACCAAGTTCTTCTCACATCAAAATTCTTCACTTTCAGTGAAATTGCTTTTAAAAATGATGAATGTTAATGATCACACCACTTGGGAGGTGTCATCATTTATTAAAAAATCAAGCAAGGGGTCCAGAACAGTAGCCTAATGGCTAAACTCCTTGCCTTGCAGGCTCCGGGATCCCATATGGGTGCTGGTTCATGTCATGGCTGCTCCAGGTTCCATCTAGCTTCCTGCTTGTGGCCTGACAAAGCAGTAGAAGATGGCCCAAAGCCTTGGGACCCTGCACCTACATGGGAGACCTGGAGGAAGCTTATGGCTCCTGGTTTTGGATTGGCCCAGCTTCGGCATTGTGGCTACTTGGGAAGTGAACCAGAGGATGGAAGATCCTTCTATTTCATTGTCTCTGTGTATATATATCTTTCCAATAAAAAATAAAATAAAATAAAATACAGCAAGCTGGATTAATAATTGGAATTAAAGCCTAGAGGCTTTGACAGCATGGAAAGTACAAAAACCGTATTTCTCAAAAGAACT
Source organism: Ochotona curzoniae (assembly GCF_017591425.1). Taxonomy (NCBI): domain Eukaryota; kingdom Metazoa; phylum Chordata; class Mammalia; order Lagomorpha; family Ochotonidae; genus Ochotona; species Ochotona curzoniae. The sequence continues at coordinate 21,681,360 of NW_024464920.1, forward strand.
GAAAAAAATATTTACAAAGATTCTGAGACACTCAAGCAAAACCTTAAATATCATCGTACTTCACTCTGGACTCTGAATATCATCACACTTCAAATCTCAATCAAATTTATTTAACTTTATAAGTAATGAAGTGAATAAACTTATGCATATGTGGAAGCAGAAATACTTGCTTTACTGATCATATTTGGAAGCTGAGCCAGATATATTCCGGTCCTATAGTCAATCTTGAGCAGACTTTTAAAAAATAACAAAGTTCAGATACTAACTTGGAATATGAAGTTCTTTATTGAATTTCTTTTTTAAGGAATATCATCTCTTTCCTATAGCTTTTTGTGCCTAATTATGAGTAGTGACATTTGAAGAAATAAGAATATATTCAAGGTACATGATATAGATCTATAATTTGCAAGATTTTAGAAATGTTTCCAGAAAATGTAAGACAGAACACATCTACTTCAACAAGCGCTAACAGCAAAGATAGGGAGGAAACATTTCTGCTAACACGCACACTTAAAACAGTTTTCTTTAGTTCCCCTTCATTATAACAGGACTTTTTTACTTTTCATTTTTGTTTATATCCAATTACCATGTATCAGGAACTTAGCAAATGCTGGTTAAATTCCATCTACTATGATGCACATTATAAATTTACGGACAAGTTCTTTATATTTAAGCAAATACAAGGCTGACTTGTTTATATATGTTCTGTCTTTGGGTCATTACAGACACTACTTGGATTCTAGTACTTTTTAAAAGTTCTAATAGTGTCTTAGGTAACACTATTGTGTCTCAAGACACAAATTTAGAGACTGGTTGCTCAATAATGGTCACTGCCTTGATCCTACATTAACACAAAAACATATGTAGCCACAGACTGAAGTGCCAAATGGAAAGCTTCTTTGATGAATCCCCACTTCTGGAGTCGGTGAGCAGTTAAAGCGCTGAGCGTATCAGTTTTCCTTTCTTTTCCGATCTATTGATGCTACCAAGAGCTGCCTTTACATTTGATTCAAAATTGTTCACATATTAGAGACCTCCAACAGAGAAAGGGAATCATCCTCCCTCAGTTAACATATGAGATTGTCTACTTCTACAGAGCAAAATAAGTCACTTAAAAATTCCAGAAGTGTCTGGGAAAGAGACAGTTTGAAATGTATTCCCTGGAAGTTGAATTTACTCTGGGATTCAGCAGGGCAACGAGCCATATGAATGAAGACATCAGATGCTCAGGACTGGAAGATGGGTTGCCAGAGGGAGAGCAGAAGAGATGGACTGGGAGATATTTCAAGGAAAACAATTAGTTCTCAACCCTGGTGCACACATTTACATATGGAGAACAATGAGAGGATGCTCAAGGACTCCAAATTCTGTGCAGGCCAATTTGAATTTATACATAAATGATTTTTACCATTTTGAAATCATCTAGGTTACCACACAGAGCACTGTCTCATAGTTCTAAATTAGCATTTGATGGCTTTTTAAAAGGAATTTTCAACATACAGTGGGATGTCTACCAATATCAGAACCCTTGAGCTTCAAGGCTGACAATTGACTGGCTCATGACAAGAGTAAGTGGACTGTTATTACTTATGATTTTCAACCAAAAGTGAGGAATTTGGATCAGATGTTGACTGTATTACCTTCTAGAACAATAGAAAAATCTAAAGCAATTTCAAGAAATATTGCATAACTTGCTGATAGACATTTTCAGCTTATTTTTAAAAATGTTTATATGTCTCTTGGCTGATGTATCCAGTTGACGAAAGCTAAAGTGTCTGGTAAAAAAAAAAAAACTGAAAAAAAACATGTAATACAAGCTCAGTTTTACTAAAAAAAAAGTGTTACTTATATTTAATTATATACTGTGAGTGTGAAATACTATTAAATACTAATTAAAAAACATGGAAAGCTCTTCTAAGATCTGTTTCCTCTCAAATTTTGAAACTAATTTTAAAAAGTATGCATTAATTATTTCTGATTTGAGGGAATTTTCATCACCACTTGAAGGACATTCTGGCCTGGTTAAACATTTTTCTCCCCTAAGCCCAGGCACTTTGTGTGGTGATATTTTCCTTAACAAGTGGAAGGAGTTGGGAGTGAGGGAGCAGAAAATCTTGCTTTTGGGAAGGCCTCTGGATGCAGTGCCTCGCTTGACTGGCCAGTCCACTCTCTTGGATCCTGCTGCTCCACTGCAGGTCTTTTAAAGGCAGTTGGGACCTTCGCTACTTCTAGCTATATTGGGGATTAAGAAAAGGAGAAAAGAGATGATGGTTTTCCCTTCAGTGCTTGGAAAATGCATAATTAGCTTCCATCCTTCTCCAGGGAAGAACAAAGCTATTTAAGTAATAGCTTGGGGAGGGGGCATAAAAACAACTGATGAATTAATTTAGGAAGTAAAGAAATCTTCCAAAATAAGATGAATATTTCTCTTTGTAGGAGTCCTACGGTTTTCAAGCTTATTCGCAAGCACCTATTTCTGCTAAGTTCTAACCCAATAGTGTCAGATCAGCTCTAGAGACACTTAGTTAACAGCTGCCAAAATATAATCCCCTTTAGATTTTTGTAAGTGTGAGTCAGTGGAGGAGTTCTGGTAAGGCGATATTTACTGAATCTTACAGAAGAAAGAAGAATCAGCTAGAAATAGTGAAGGTAGAGAGAAATACTTTGTAGATGAAGGAATATTATGACTAAAGAAAAATTAGAAGTTTGTGTATAGACTGTAAATTAAGGATCAAGGATGGAAGAAAATAGGAGTCAGATCACAAAGGCTTGTTGCGGGGCTCAGCTTGTTTCCTATTGGAAATGGAAACTCACTGGACGTTTTCATAAAGGAAAAGGAAAATGATGAATTTGCATTTTTTTCATAGATTTGGACTGCAATCAAGTGTTATTCAGAATAGATGTGGTTAAGACTAAACATGGGAGAACCTGGGAAGAGTATAGCAAGAGATGAGGACAGACATTATTAAGGAATGCTGGTCTCTCCAGTGAAACTGGACAGTTTTCAGGAATTTATTCAGGATCTCATGCATGAGGGACAAAAGAAAAATGAGCTGTCCTCCTACCTTGAAGGGATGGTACCAAATGCAGGGCATAGAACAGGGAGCATAGGAAATTTGAAAGAGGACATTTGCAGAATGAAAATATTCATGTAAAGGGGGATACTGAGTTGGCAATTGCACAATAGGTCTGAGGTTTAGGATACTGAAAATAGTGGAAAATAATGGATTTGGAAATAATTTGAGTATATAATTAGCAACTAGAACTAAAGAAAGATATGTACATTAAGCACCCCAGAAAACAAGTTTTGGACAAAACCCAACTTATTATTTGAAATTCATATAATAGCTACTTCATTTTTTTCCTCTGGTACTTAGAAGAGATCACACATCTATGTTGTTTCAAAATTTCGTAGTTCACTAAATGCTCCCTTTTCTGCTTTCTGATTTTTGTACCAGTGCTATTTTCTTTATTACAGTGGCAGTGATAAACCAGAATTTGAAACAAGAGCCGACAGACAGTATGCCATTAGCCTTTCTAACCAATACTAGCACGTGAAAATTACAAGCAGACATTGATGACATGGCTTGTCATTTCAACCTTCATGAACAACTTTTTAAAATATTGCACTTGAAAAGTATGTATTCTGATCATGATCAACCCAACTTTTGTGATCTGTCCCAGTAGACTGCTGTTTATAGATTTCTAGAAATACCACTCCTAAATTAAAAAGTTTTAGCTACAGTGTGACATTGTATAACCAACAGCACACAAACACAAGCCAGCGAATGACTCATTCCTATATGCTATTCACAACTGCAAGGTAGTAGATAAGTGAGAATGTAGCTCAGGAATAAAAACCTTATCAAGTACCATGCTAGATACCTTGTGCTATTATTAAATTATTTGATGGACTCAGTACGCAGCGAAAAGAGTAGAGAGCAGATGGGCAAAGAGGTGGCTCTGTGGTATGAATTTTTCAAACCAGTTTCTTAGCTCAGTATCAATTTATTCGGTAACCACAGGTATTTTAAGTTGATGATAGCCATTTGTGGAAAATTTGTGAACATTTAGACTATAACCCCCCGACTCTGAAAATTACAAGTTTTAAGCTCTTATAACAAGAGTTATGTAGTATTTCATCCAACAGTAAACATCAGCATTTATGATATCTGGTCACTATCAGGTTTTGAATATGACCTAGCTCCTACATATCCTATGATTAGTTTGAAATCTTCTTGCAATCCACCAGGATGCTTTAAATGTGTCATGGGAAAATGAATTAAAATATGTTAATCTAATGCAAAACAGTTTTTAAAATCATGCATACAAGGTCTCTTCAAAATGATCATGAAAATATATGTTATATGAAAAACAGCACAGAGGTAAACATTTTTGCACCAAGATAAGCCTAGGTTTCATTTCTGCTTTCCGTGAACATTTTGAATGGCTCTGTATTTCATCTTCTGTATATTTTGCTGGTTCTTTTTCCTTTTTAATATAAAAACCCAGTGAGCTGCCTATTGCGCTCCACTCCGTGAGGAAGCCAGAGTCCACCAGGCCTGAAGTTGGTCTTGCTGACAAGGGATTGATCACTTCCATGCTCCTATGCAGAAGCTTTCCGCCTGATCTGAGTTTACTCTCAGAGAGTGATGGTGTGGAACTGCAGTCAGCAGTCATTGACTGTGGAGTTGGTTGCTCCTTCGGAAATTGAAATAAATTGGCTGAGGGAATGTGCGGAACAGCGGTTGGTGAATTTAACACGGAGTACTGTGGGCCCTCACAAGTAATGAGTGCATTATGCTAAGGCAGAAAAAAAAGGCAAAGGGAAAACCCACTTAAGAACACTGGATTTCTCCATATGAATCAAGATATCAAAAATGTAAACAGATCTTTTATGATTTAATGGTAGCTGGAGTAAATAGGGAATTTCATCTGTCTCTGAATGATTTTATTGGAACCTCTATCTTCCACTAGCGTGTCCTTTATATTAGTGGTAGATTAACCTCTCCAATAGCAGGAATTTCAAGAACCAATTCACAAACCTAAGAATTTATCCTTTGTTCAGTAAAGCAATGCATTAAAACTGTGCCCTGTCTCACTCACTGATTTTTATTATCCACTAGTTCTTACATGGACTCTTCTCCATTTGCAGAACTGCTTATGGATTCAGAGGAATCTAGAAAGCATAGGCTACCCTCTTCTAGAAAGAGAGAAAACTGCCTCACTCATACAACCCTTCAGAGGTAGAAGTCAGATTTGGGTGTAGACCTTGAGATACAAATACAAGTGAGAAATTCTCCTGATGCTTGCACAGTTCAAATTCAGCAGAAAGGAAATTATTCAGATAACCATGCTCTAATAAGTCAAGTTTAACATGCTTCAGCAATGGAAAAAGGCAAAGGCTAAGCTGGTAACTGTTTGGGAAGATTACTCTCCTAATTGGCACAGAGCAATGACTGGTTTTAGGGGATAAACACTGGTTTGGGGCTCAGAAATCCTGGGTTCGAATTCTCTTTCAGTCAAGTTGAACTTGTTACAGTAATACTGTATCTAAACTACTTGTGTCTCATTTATAAAGCAGGATTCAAAGAGAAAAACGTTTTGCTTTTTTAGAGATTCTGTATGGATGTTGAGTTAGCACCTCAACAATCAGTACTACAGAAATGCTGTCTGCTTAATTATCACTTTCTTCCCTACTCTACTGAACACTGAGCATGTTTTTTGCTAGTATAAACCCTGAACTACTTCTAGTAAATATGATTAATCACTTCAGACTGCTTTGTTGGGTTTTCGGGGACTCCATCGTCTGACACCCCCAATGGATTCCAAATAGACCAAAAATAACTACAAATATGGATAGAAGAATAGCTTATTTGATTATTATTTTCTTTCTGTAAATTATCTTGCTTAATTCTTATTCTAACTTGTAAGTTAGGTGTTTTTATTTCTATTTTAATTACAACAAGATTTGTTTAGAAAAGGCAAGTCATCTTTCCAAGGCCATGTGCTCAATAACAAAAGCATCCATCCACCAGAGACCTAAGTCCTATGGTTGTATGCTACCCATCATTCACTGGACTCTGCCCCTATTGCCCCTGATGGCTTTCAGAGTGTTGTGGAGAGAGAAATTTTGTAGGTTTTGATATGTATTAGTTGACAGACAATCTCAGAACTGTTTCATAAGCTCTGAGAACAACCAGAGATCATGGAATAGCATGCCCTTGAAGGGAGCTTAGGTAGGCAACGAAAACATGTTAGTCTGGGTCACAATACCATAGAAAATACATGGCACCTTTATTGTTCATCATCAAAATCTCTAAAAATAATTTTTAAAAATTATGCATATTCTATCACATCAGTGAAAGCTGATGTGCTTTCCAGTTTGTCTTTGTGGAAAAATCTTGTAGAGGCTAAACCCCCTACTCCTTTTAAATCATTTTTTTCCATTTAATCTGAAGTGGTTAAAGTTTGCCTAGGCAGTTTACTCCTCCAGATGAAAACAGAAACATCAAGGCAGAATATGGAAGCGACTTTGTAAAGTTCATGGAATGAAAACACTGACAGGCATATTCACTTGTTTTGAAGAAATAGTTGTAATTTGTTTTGAAAATTTATCTAAATATGAACATAAGAAAACACTTAACAAATACATTCTATGGTAAAAAAAAAATTGTCACTGTATAGACTTAATTGAACTCCATAGCTAACAAGAATAATTGTTGAACCGTCTCTTCAGACAGTTATTTTTTCTGGAATTATTGGCAACTCGTTTTTGCCCAGAGGCAAGGAAAATGGGCTAGACATGTTTTAAAGTTCTGTTCACAGTTATAATTTTATGACAGTGCAATAAATTTTAAGATGACCATAGGGAACATGTTGTTCTACACAAGCTTTTTACTGTGACTATGAATTTACAGTAATTGGAGATAATTTACTATTTTATGAGGCATAACAGAATAATTGTGCCATTTTCAACTTTAAAGAGAAAAGAGTGGGAGAGGTCTGGTCAGGATGATAAATGAGCCACATTGTCCTATGGATATTTCCCTTTAAATGAAGAATATTTTCATCTAGTAACATACTCCAGTTTTTCATTTTTAATGCTTTATTCTTCATTTTTTGGCAGTGATGTCAATTCAGTGTTTTTGCATTCATTGAATTATATTGTCGAGTGTAGAGAGTCTTAAATTATGCCAATCCATGGCATCCATATTAATTTTACAATCTGTTGAGATTTCTTCTCAAAGGCAAATGGAAATTAGCCGATCAGTACCCTAACATATCCCATATAGTGCAACTATTGTTTAAAGAGACACATTATGTCTCCTTACACATGTATTTCTGACCTGAAGACATACTTAAATCATGGAGGGTCAGGACGGGGAGAAGAATGAGGCATCACTTCCCTTACTTTCCCCTACCTATAGTTCCCTGATCAAGGAGTAGGCTATCAACCTTCTAAGACCCCTGACACTTCCTCTACACTATCATCTAACTACTAGGATTTATATAATATTTCTAAGTTTCCAAGAGAATGGACATACAGTAGGTAGGAACAGATTTGTCCGTGAGCTATATATGGATAGAGTGAATTATACCTAGTTTTCCTGCACACACACAAAAAAAATTCTCACAAGGATTTTGTTTGGCTTGGGACTCCTTTCTTCTCATCGTTGCATTGTCCATATTTTAACTTATACCCAGGTAAGTTTCCACAGTACATGGTATTTTCCTAGCAATGACAGCCACTCTTTGTCTTTCTTATATTGCATTTGCTTAGTGACAGTGAGGACCTGGGAGGCCTGCTCACCATGTAATCTCCAGAACCTGTCTTGTGTCTGACTGAATGGATGGAGATAGCACAAAAGTAAGAAAAATAAATATCTTTGTTTTTGTGGCAGAACTGGGTGGTAACAGGATAATTCAGTTAACACAAATATCAGAATTAAGAACCTGGTTGATGAACTTGGACTAGGGTTCTCTATAGTTTCTTTAAAAATTATTTATTCAATATTCCATGATACAGTTATTTCTCCCCCAAAGTCCCAACCCCCTCTAATTTCCCTCATGTCATTACAATAGTATAGTCCTTCACAATCACTTGTAAGTCCATCATTCTGCTATTTAAGACTATCCTGACCTTGTAGGCATGGACAATGGCAAAGTCCAGCATGCTACTGTTACAATACATTGAACAGTTTCATTGGGAGTCAAACTTTGATTTGGAAGTAGAGATGCACACTGCATTGTATCTTTACATCTGTATGTGATGGCCTGTGCTACACAGTTACTACACATCCCTTTAAATGAAAAGCCATAAAATAAAATCAAGAAATAAAAATTGAAAATTTACAGTAACATGAATCTAACAACATGCTACTGAATGACCAATGTGAAGCTGAAAAAATGAAAAAGAAAATCAAAAACCTTCCTGAAGCAAACAATACTACTGTGTGATCTATGAATGAGTGAGGAAATTAATAAGAAAAATAAAAGCTATAGCAGTTTTTTTCTTTAAAGAAGTGGAGCTAGTGGTGAATAGTACATTAGTTAAAACTTCACATTTTACTGCTATATAATGCAGTTTTCTTTGTTCTCTATCAGTGACTATGAGTAGATGTTAAAAGAAAATGACACACAAGCAGATGACACAAATGTGTTTGGGAAATACGTGGTTGAATAAAATTAAGAAAATTTTATTTTTAGGAAGAGCTTACCAGACTTGCATATGCTAATCAGCAGTATATATCTCTAAAGAAGTATGCACATCTCCAAGTTTGACATAATTTTCCTTTGGTAGGTCATCTAATGAAATATATAGCACATAGAGACCTTTAGTTTTGCCAAAGAAAATATTATGGTTTTAATGCCATATCTCTTTAGTATAAAATACCTATCGCTAAAGAACTATTCATTGAGTACAAGTGTTAAACTCTAAAGGGCAGAATCAAGACAAGCATCTTCTTGTTGTATTTGATAAAATATCAGAATATTTTACCCAATTTGAATTCTTAAGGTGTTGAAGAATATGCTAATTGCTCTAAACTAGTGAAATATGCTCAATGTTAACATTATCGAAATTGATGCAAAACTTAAAATATTCCATATAACTGGTATATGAACAAAATCCTAAAAATAATTTGGAAAACAGCAATCAAATCTAACTTGATTTTTTTTTGGTGGAATTCATTTGAACTTGCTTGTTTATCAGCAGCTACCCTAGACAAGCTTATTATTTCTTTATATACTTCTACTGGTGTTGGTGGATGCATTTAAAGAAACTCTTTCTTGTCTGGTTTAACTGCCCCTCCTTTGTCTACTCTCTGCCAGTTTAGGTGTCACTTGTAATAACTATGATAAATTGCCATGTGTCTCATGTTGTTGTTCTTTTTAATCTGCAATAGTAGCTCTCTGTAACCAGCAAAGGGAGTTGAGTTCCAAGAAATAACAAATCTAATTTAACCACACTGAATTGCAATCTCTCAGCTTAATAGGTATTTTGTTTAGTATAAAAACTTGTCATTGGAGACTCTTACAATTGTTTCATTTATCCTACAGAATAAACAGTTTATTTTTCTGATCACCTACTTTTCTGTAACATAATGGTGCAATTAAATGGTGCTACTTTATCATCCTTAGCTTCAAAAAGTTGAGTAGTATTTCTACTTTGAGTTGCTCACAGCATTGCCTGGTAGATTAGCCTTTCAAATCCCAGATCCAATAAGATAACTCACCTGGCCAAATGGTTACCCAAAGCTTATAAAATTTGGAAAAAAATTTCCCAGCCTCACATTTTAGGTTACAATCTCCCCGCCCCATTTACACCCATTTTTACCTACCTCTACTTCCTAAATACTTTCCTGCTAGTTTTCTTAGGAAGAAGCAGGTGATGGCCCAGATATCTGGGTTCCCATTACATATGATGGGTGTCTTGAATCCTGGCTTTAGCCAGGCCAGACCTCCCTCCCTCTATCCATTTCTATTATTTCTATTTCTATTTCTTTCTCTTCTCCTCTTCTCTCTTTCTGCCTTTGAAAAAAACATAAATCTTGTTAAAACTTGAATTGGTGTTTAAGTTTTCTTCTTTTCCAGTTTTTTTCTCATTAAATAATTTGTTTATTTTACTTGGAAAGTCAGTTGCTAAAATACAGAGGCAATCTTCCATCTATTGGTTCACTCCCCACACAGATGTCATGGTGAAAGCTGGGTTGCAGTGAAGCTAGGAGACGGGGACTTCTGATCTCCTACACCTGTGTAGGGGCCCACGGACTTGGGCCATCATCTGCTGCTTTCCCAGGTCACAAGGAGAGAACAGGATGGGGACAGATGATACATGAAATCAGGGAATTACACGGGAATGCCTACAGTGGCAGCTGGAGGATTACTGTATTGTGTAGCATGCTTTCCACCACTTTCTACCTCTTCTCAGGGTTTGTTTTTATTCAGGGTTTGTTTCCTGGATGAAACATACTTATTTTGGGGACCTAGGAAATATTCTTTTAAAATACCATGTAGTGTACAAAGCTTGGCATACAGAATCATTTAAAAAAGATTTTCAGGACCAGTGTGGTAGCATAACAGGCTAATCCTCTGCAACATCAGCATCCTATATGGACTCTGGTTTGTGTTCCAACCGGTCCAATTCCAACCCAGTTTCCTGCTTATGGCCTGAAAAAGAAGCACAAGTTCTTGGCTCTTGGCTTTGGTTGAAGTTTCACTTCAGCCAATGTGACTGTGAACTAATGGATGGAATACTTCTCTTTCTTTACTTCTCTGTAAATATGCCTTTCCAAACAAATCTTTTAAGAAACTACTCAGTAGACTACTGGACTCTCTTGTTAACATCTTTTCCCCACCTCCCTCTCTCCTGGTGTGTGTGTGTGTGTGTGTGTGTGTGTGTGTGTGTGTGTGTTGCCTTGAGTCAAAACTCACTTGTTTTTCTCTGATCTGTTCTACCGAACATTAAACTCTCTCAAGGGCAAAGATTTAATCTATTATTTACTGCACCTCTGCTCTGCAATAAACAGTTAACTTGAAATGGAAAGTTAAAAAATTTCTGTCAAATGCAACCAATTCACTGCAGTAAAATTTTCAGAGCATGAAATTTGGCATGAGAAGTGCCTCTTACACATTGCTAGGAAACCAATTTCTCATCTGAGTGTTGAGGGAAACATCACTGGAAACACATTTCAAAGACATGAGTTTGAGTCTTGGATTTTTTTTTTGCAGTAGCATTTGCCACCTAGGATCAATTTTTTAAACTTTTCTGTATTTGAAGCTTGCTATCAATTAAAAATGAGAAAAAAAGCAGTCATCATAGGGATTTGCCAAAGACAGAAAAGCATTGCAAAAACACAATAGTATTTTGAAGCTTATATATTCATTCAAAATGCTTTTCAAATGCTGAGCATAACTGAGTATAATCATTTGGATTTATTATTACACTAGGAAAATGGAAAAATATTCCTCTCATTTTTCTTGCTTGGAGTATTGTAATTGTCCAGAAGAGACGACATGCAAAGAACTCTAACACAATGTCTCTGTGTTAAATGGAATGACAGTATGCAGGACACAGTTCTATGAGAGTGAAGAGAAGCGATACTGAACTAAGTGTGGTAGGGGGTGTGATAACATGTGAGCCAAAGACCCGAGGATAATCTTAGCCCAGAAATAAGCTAGAAATACACAGTATTCCAAGAACAGTACAGGTTTTTTTTTTTAAGGATTATAAGGAATGAGGAAAAATGGTGAGGAATCTTGGACTTGAGGAATTGAAACAAATGTAGTATAAAATATTTAACTGACTTTGACATATAAAGATCCTCCCTTATGTTGCACTGCCTCCTGCCTCTAACTTTGATAGACATGGACATCAGAACTATCGCCCTGGATCACAATCCTCTAAATCACTGCAACACGGAAGGATCTGCTCTTCATTACAGTCCATACTGTATGTTTTAGTGAGGTTGGCTCGGATCTGGAACACCAATCTTTTGTGCTGTAACATTTCATAGAGTGAATATTTCAGAAAGCGTATAAAAGTTTAAAATTTATCTGCAAATGACATAACTAAAACATGAACCTCTGAAATGAACAGCTAGTTTTAGGGTGAAAGTATAAAATGTCATTTATGAGTTTACAGTGTACATTTTCCAGATTTCCAATGTGTTTATCATGACTGAAAGAGATTAGATTGTCCAATAAATCATACGAAGACAGTATGTAAACACCGCACAGTTCTTATACTATGCTGGGGAATTAGGATGGCTGAATCTCTATTCACAGGTTGTTAGGGAGCAAACAGCTCCCCTTTCTCCCTTTTTAATCTTTCCTGTATCTCATCATGGTAACCTTCTCCACCTTCAACAAATAACAGTGAGCCCAGGTTTTTGGCTACTGGGAAACATTGATTTATATTTCTACCTATATTTTCTACTCACAGCAGAAGCTTCTCTCAATCTTCTGTTCACAAATTAAAAAGTAAGATTTTAAAATTAGAATTGATTCTCTGGACTCCTTCTTTTGTGAAATGGGGTAGAAGTTAACAGGAAATAACAGGAAAAAACATTTTAACCAACTAAAATCAGAGTGAAAGGAGGTTCTCTAAGTAAAAGTTAATTCAACCAAATTTATGTGAGCTCCTAAAAAATACAGCTTTTTAAAGATTTATTTTATGAAGTGCTCATTAGATTTATAATCATATTTGAGCGATTTCTTTTTATTATTCCGCAGCTCACCTGGGATTCTTTGGCAGCAGTAATAAATGGTAGAAACCTTGTTATCAATACATAATTATTATTATTTGCTATTTCTAAGTATTATCCAGAAAGACCAACTCTGTGGCTGGATGTATTTTCACAAGAATCACCAACAGATTAGGCAATACAATACAATACAAAAATACTAGTTGGAAAAGGCTTCAGACCTTGAGGCTAACAAGTAATAAGATGGACCCAGTGGCATGGCCTAGTGGCTGAAGTCCTGACCTTGAACTCACCGGGATTCCATATGGGTGCCGGTTCTAATCCCGGCAGCTCCACTTCCCATCCAGCTCCCTGCTTGTGGCCTGGGAAAATAGTTGAGGACAGCCCAATGCTTTGTGATCCTGTACCTGTGTGGGAGACCTGGAGGAGGTTCCTGGCTCCTTGCTTCAGATCAGCACAGCACCGGCTGTTGCGTTCACTTGGGAAGTGAATCATTGGACAGAAGATATTCCTCTGTCTCTCCTCCTCTGTATATATATCTGACTTTGTAATAAAAATAAACCTTTAAAAAAACACGTAATAAGAACTTCTGTGAAGTATCACAGTTCTTAGAGAAGTGGGACAGAAAATAAGTGATGAAATGAAAATACTTGGAGGGGAATCTTTCTGAATACTGGAATTAATCATCATATGGCATTGCAAATGCATGGAACTCTCTGGGGCAGTCTACATAGTTAAGCATGTGCTTTGCCAAAAATAACTGTCTTATGTTTTTTTTTAAATGGGCAGTATCAGGATGCTATGTTTTGATTTTAACATCTCTAATGTTAATGCCAAATTCAATCAAAATTAATGAATAATTTTTTTAAATCTCTGGACTATTCTTATGATATCAATACTTTCACTATAATACGGGAATTAGCAGCCAGTCCCATGGCTTAGCAAACTAATCTGCCATTCCAGTGTCAGCAAATCATATTGACTCCAGCTCATGTCCCGGCTGCTCCACTTCTGATCAAGTTCCTTGTTTATAAACCTGGAAAGTCCGGAAGGATGGCCTAGGTACTTAGCCCGCTGAACTATTGTGGGAGAACCAGAGGAAGCTCCTGATACCTGGCTTCAGGTGATCTCAGCTCCAGCCACTGTGGCCACTTAGAGAGTGAACCAGCAGATGGAAGCTATTTCTATATCTCCTATCTGTAAAACTGTCTTTCAAGTTAAGACCAATAATGAATAACTTGCTTGGATTTAAAGTAATTTTTGGTAAACTAAATATTTCTAAAATTCTTCAAAATTTAATTTTTTTCCAAAGCAGGATTTATTTAGAAAAATACAGGAAAAGGGGGTCCTGCCATAGTGGCAGAAAGGGGTTCTATGCATCTTGAGGAAAAAATCTGAGGTAATGGTGGAGATGGTGTCTTATGTACCATCTCAGGGGCGTTACTTAAAAGGCAAAAAAGAAAAAAAAAAGAAAAAAATTACTCACAATGGGCAACGATCTAGCACCTGGTCCAGAATCAAAGAGTGTTTGATCTTATTTTAGTGCATTATTTTTTTCTATTTTTTGAATTAATTTTGAGCATTTTAACCAAATTGTTTTAAGTGTAAAAGGATGCTTATGAACATCACACTTAATAAAAAATGACTCCTTCATTTCCTAAATGCCAGTAGAAGACTAGTCATTTAAAGAAGAAATAATTTCGGGCCCGGCGCGGTGGCGCAAGTGGTTAAAGGTCCTCGCCTTGCACGCCCGGGGTCCCATATGGGCGCCGGTTCTATCCTGGCAGCCCCGCTTCCCTTCCAGCTCCCTGCCTGTGGCCCGGGAAAGCAGTCGAGGACGGCCCAAAGCTTTGGGACCTGCACCCGCGTGGGAGACCCGGAAGAGTCTCCTGGCTTCGGACCGGCATAGTATCGGCCCGTTGCGCTCACTTGGGGAGTGAATCATCGGACGGAAGATCTTCCTCTCTGTCTCTCTCCTCTCGGTATATCTGCCTTTCCAATAAAAAATAATAAAAATAAATCTTAAAAAAAGAAGAAACAATTTCATCATGTTTAGTTATTATATCAAAGGCAAATTTCTTTCATGTTTCTATTAGGAATATTTTCTAGGCAGCAATTCTAGGTATGAATATTTCAGAACTTCCTTATGAAGTTATTCTAGGCATTAGGAATGGAACATTTCAAAATAGATTTCTCTATGAGGATTTTGTAAACTAATTACAAATATATGGAAAAAAGACTGGCTTCAAGAGGGTTTTTTAAAATTATTTTCACTATGGGCAAAGGTATTATCAACAACCTAAAATTCATGGTTTGGCATTCAGTCACCTGAACACCTGAGCTAAAGTATATAAGTTCCTTACTTAGGAATCATTTAAATCCAGCAGCAGACATCTGGAAATCACTTTTATGTTCTTCTGAATTTCTCTGATACCAAGGATTATTATCTTTGCTATGTCATTCATAGATTAATTCTCGTATTTCTGGTGAAATATATTTGGTCCTTAGAACTAAGCCATTAGTATTGTGCACTTATCACCCGTTTACTTAGACAATCAAGGTATCAACTATAATATAAATGCTGATGATAATCCATTTCCAACCAGTTCTTTTTATTTCAGTTTTGCATTGCACACTGCTTGCTGGGTATCTGCTGGAATCTCAAACCAGCAGATCTACAGCTGAGTCATTTTCTTCTGACTCAAATGAGTTCCTACATTTGTTATCCTCTCACGCCCCCAGATTCCCAAGTCACAAAATCTGCAATCCAATCCCTCTGTGTGGTCTGAGTTCTATAACCATGAGGCCTGACTGCTTATTCCCATGTGTTCAACACCCCAGAGAGCATCTACACAGCTACCGTATGAATTCTCCCCAAGTCTGTGCTGAGATATTGCTGTCTTGCTCACAAAGGTTTCCTTATTATCCCCCACTCATAAAAAGTCAGGTGTTTCACACTTTTCTGATCCTGGTTCTAGATTGATCTGCAGCATTTCCTTTCCCAATTGCAATTATGTATCTGGACTCATTTTTTTCCCTCTAAGTGATCTGAAATGATCACTTCCACTAGTGCTAGCCCTGCACAAGCTCTGCACCTGCACTAGCTCTTTAAAAATTGCAAGGAAAGGGATGATGATTATTTTCAACACATAGAGAAAAGTGCCAAGGCTCTAACAGTAGGTAGCTTTGTTAATCCTAAACAACAAATAATGAAATAATAAGAGCTTTTGTGTTCAATACTTGTGCTCTCTATGTTCCAAGTTTTTTCTTGGCTCTTGCTGTTCTTTCCACCTGGGATACTTTGTTTATTTAGCCGCGGTTTGTCTCTCTAATCTGATCCTATCAGATGACACTTCTAGAAAATGCACATTATGTAAAATGTGTGCATGGATTCCAACTTTTTGTATCAAAATGGACTTAATCTTTTAATTTCATTTCTCATAAATGTTTAAAATCAGTCTCACATTATTTTATTTATTTAGTTGTAAGTCCCACTCCTAAGGGTTGATGTTGTGGTATCGCAAGTAAAACCAGTGCCTCTGACATTAGCATCCTGTAACAGTGTTGATTACATTCACAGGTACTCTACTTCGGATCCAACTTCTGGCTAATGGCTGGAGAGAAGCAGAAGATGGTCCAAGCGTTCCAGCCCCTGTAACCTATGGTGTGGGAAATTCAGAAGAAGCTTCTGACCATGACACACACTGGCTGTAACAGCCACCTGGGGAGTGATGGACTATCTCTTCCCTCCTCTCTTTGTCTCTTTAATGCTTTCAAACGAACACATACATATTTAAAAAGTTACTAGCTTGTACATTCTTTAAAGGTAGATATATTATATTTAGTTTTGGAACCATGGTGTAAGTTCTTTGTTTCTATATCCTTATTTGATCTAGGGTAAATTGTATTTTGTACCTCAGTTTCTACACTGGTCAAAGGGGAATAGTCATGAAAAACGTTCACAGAGAGTATTGTGAGGATAACATATTACCATGAACTTACAGCACTTAAGAAAGGTGACAAATACCCACAATAACATAATTTCCAGCAAAGAGGTTGCATTAATTTCATGAAAGTCTAAGATGTACAGTATTATCTAAGAGAACCAGTGGCCACCTACTCAACATTCACGGATTGTTAAATGACTCATTCTCACTTTAAGTCCCAATCCAACTTTATAATTACATGAATATACATCTCATGAGATATGTTGAATATGTGTAACTAAAAGTTTATACAACACTAAAAGTTTACTCTGTCCCATACCCTACGCTAACTGCTGAGAGGTGGAAAACAGCATGGGGAACAGACAGTCAAGACACCTGCTGCATGCAGCTCAGGATGGAAGGAAAGAAAACACAGAAGTAAACAAAGCATTTTGGTTATTGATGTGTCAGGAAGGAAATACAGCAGGCTGACTGTGCTGTAGGCAGTGCTGTCTGCAAGTGGCCCTTTGAGGATGCATTTGCAGAAGAGGAACACGGAAGTCTGTAGCAAGATTCTGGATGGAAAGACTCTGTCACATCTGAGCCTGCTAAAATGTTGATGTTCAAGAAATAGCAAGGAGGAGGCCACTGAAGGTGATGGAGGAGCAGAAGGGTTAAGGTTGAGATGAAGGAGCACATGCAGAGTTGGGAGCCTGTGGGCAGAGGTTTATCTTGAGCCAAGAATGAATATTATGAAGTGTCCTTAACAACATTTTGATTATTCACAAAGTGGGATTTGAGGAGGACTTAAAGAAGTAAGGACATATTACAAACAAAAGCAAGTACTCCTATAGCAGTCATGAAAAGGGAGAGATTTGTTTCTATAGCCCCTCCAAAAAACTGCCAAGTCTTCACTTAGAGAAAAAGATCAACTGAAGTCTGAACTCTGAGCAGGTCTCCACGTGTCTGAGCCATCCCATGCTGCCACCCCCTGTGCGCATTAGGAAGACGTTGGCGATGATAAATACAAGAAAACTACTTTGAAAAAAAGTCTGTTAATCTGCTTTTATGTGTATAGTTTTTAAGAGTAAATCATGTTAAGCTTTTAGAGTGGAATTTTTCTTGAAGACAATTATATAGGAAAAACAAAATAACATCTTTTAATTTATTGATTGATGGTGGTGAGTTATGCAGAATACATACATTACTACATAAACTGCTTTTAAGTGGACAGTTATATGATATTATGTATATTTATATCTATTTTGTCATGGCCCATATTCTGGCTCCAGAACTTTTCCATTTTTTCCAAATGGAACTCTGGGTTTTAAATACTTACTTTCCTTCTCCTGTTCTATCACTTTATTTTCTGTCTCTATGAATTTGTCTTACTTTTTCTTACTTCAGATAAGTGGAATCACACAATTTCTGTCATATTCTGACTGGCTTATTTCACCTAGCACAACATCTTCAAGATGGATTGGTTTTATAGTATGTGTCAGAATTCTCTTTATTTTTTGTCTGAAAAATATTCTACTGTATGTATACACTACTTTTGTTTATCCATTTCTCCACTGATGGACATTTGGATCAATTCTACATTTTGGCCTTTATGAAAAATATAGTTATGAAAAAAGAGTACAAATATCTATCCTATTTTAAATAATGGCTTATATTTCTGGATTCCAAGTTAAAAGTAAATTCTAATTGCAGCAATATGATACATCTGACAAGTAATCTTATTTATTCCTTTGTATAAATAATAATATTGGAGGACAAAATAAAGTTTGGTAAAGTTTTCTATTGCAGCAACGTGGAAATAACATTTCTTCAATGCCACTTCACAGTTTCAGGATTTTTTTTTTGCAGTATGACTAAAAAGCCCAATCAATTCATATTTTAGTGAGATAGATCAACCATGACCATATGTAATAACTTTATTAATTGAATAATTTTTATTTCCCTATTTGAAGAGTGATTCATGTTATTGATTCTCACATTGTAGGGAATTTGGAAAATACAACAGTAAATAACAGTAGCCTCATCACCATCTTTGTTTTGTAGTTATATTTGCTTATTTTCAAGGTTTTTTTTTTTTTTGCTTATTTTATAAGTTTTTTGTAAAGTATCTGCATCTATATTGCTTTGTAAGGTTCCCTTTTCTCTTATCCCTTCTTCTCTTTGGCTTTCTTCACTCTCTTCCTGTCTGTCTCTCAATTAAACAATGTGTTGGGAACATTTTCTTATAAACATGACTTTCTAAACAGACCACATTTCAGTGATGAACATTGAAGACATAGCATTGCCTGGCGGTTAAGATGTAGCTTTAGTGGGGGTGGGTATCATGGGGAAGTAGGATTAAGCCTATACTTGGATGACTACTTCTCACGTCTCAGGTCTGGTTTAGATGCTAGTTATGCAGTGCTTTTGATCCAGATCCTTGCTAATGTGCCTGGAAGGTAACAATGGTGGCTCTAGTACTTGGATTTCTGCCTCTCAGGTGGGGAAATTCAGATGGAGTTTCTGGCTCCTGGTTTGGTCTCTCCAGCCCTGCATGTCTTGGCCAGGTGGAGAGTGGATCACAAGATGAACGGAATCTCTGTGTCTCTCCCCTTTTTTATAGTCCCCGCATCCAGACTGCATGATGGCAAAGCTAACTCTGCTGTGTGACTCTGCTCAGTTTATTGAATTTGTGCCTCATTTCCTCATCTTAAAATGGGGAAAACTATTTTTTATAGTTGCTGTGAATACTCTGTAAAATTAATATTAATGGGCTATTACTTAGAACACCTGGCACCAAAGAAGCACCCTGAGTGCTTATTATTTTTAACATAAAATCTATTTTTAAATTCTGGTAGACATTACATAAAGATGGTACATGATTTTGTAAAGATTTATGTATTTACCTGAAGTTAGCGTTACACAGAGAGGAGAGACACAGAGGTGTTCATGCATGGCTCACAAATAGTTGGGCTGCAACAGCCACGACTGAGGCTGAGGCAAGGAGTTTCACCCAGGTCTCCCACATGGGTGGTAGGGGCCAAATATTTAGGTCATATTCTGCTGGTTTCCCAGGGCATTAGCAGAGAAGTGAGATTGGACATGGAGGAGCTGGGTCATGACTTAGCACCTGTGTGTGATGATGCTGGGAATACTGGAGGTGGCTTTGACCACTATGTCAGATTGCTGGCCCTGATACATGATTTTACAACATTAAAGTTAGGAAATAATAAAGGTATAAGATGAAGTACCTAACAATTTTATGAATCTTGAGAAATTTCTACAGTAATAAAATTTTGCCTGCATATGAATAATTAGGATGTTAAATGGAAATGCATCTCCTGTCCTCAAGTCTTGCTGGTAAACCCTGAAAACTGACCAGACAAATTCCCAGTTTAATTCAATAAGCAAGCACTATCATAATTAGGAGCAGTAGCTATGTCATTTACATAAAGCCATAGAGGATGTAACTGATATTTTAAACTATCAATGTTGACTATTAAGACAGACCAGACACAAGGTTACAAAAACAACTCTCATGCTTCTGATAGCTTTCAACATCTTTATTCATATTAGAAGTGACTTATTATATAAAGGCCAAAAATACTACTTGTTATTTATAAAATGACTACCAACCAAGAAGTTGTTATTCTTCCAGTATTACTAATTTCAGATTTCTTAGAATAATTTTTTAATGTTCTATCTCAAGTGCATATTTCTATCAACACAAATGCCTTGCAACTGTATGGTTTTAAATTATTAATTTTTATTCCTCTCTAAAGGATAAAATTAACCAGGCATACATATTTTATTTCCTCATTCTAAATTTCCCATTTGTGATGAATAAACAATGGTGAGGTAAGAATAATAGTATTAACATTTTTCTTTATGGGAAAAATTTATTTTTTAAGTTAGTATAGTTTGCAATTAGTGGGATGGGTCAAATGACATGGGAATGAAAACGTTCCTCAGGGGGCAGGTGCCTCATGTTTGATTGGTTAAGGTGTCTGAATCTCATACCAGGTATGTCGGTTCCATCATTGGCTCTACACTCCAGCCTTCTTCTGAGACAGACTTTGGATGATATCAGGTGATCAGGATGGCATCAACTGCCCCTCAAGTTAGAGACCTGGATTAACATCCTGGTTCCTGGCTTTGGACCTGGGCCCATCCCTGTCCACTGCTTGTACCTGGGGAGTTAGCCAGCCAATAGGAGCTCTGCCTCTTAATTAAACTAAAACCAAAGGTTTCTCTGGATTAGTAACCTAATGAACTGTAGACTAAGTAGCAAAATTTACTTCTTGGCTGCTTTGTCCTTATTTGAAATAATTTATATAGGTGTGTCATTGCTAAGATTTTACAGCACTATCGGGGATAGCACTCATGTAATTCATGTACCCCCACTTTTTTTTCCCATTTTCTTATACAGAAAATTATCACTGTGTGTATTTTTGAATTTATTTCTTCATTTGTCCTTGAATAGCTACAGTAAACTCAGAAGGACAAAATAAATCAATACTTACACATTGGACCTGTTGAAATTGCTCTACAGTTGATTTGTGTGCTGTTCACAGGTTCTGAAATAACATGTGGAGAGGTGACAATTGGGCTATCACGTTCTGCTTAAGTCTTACCTGCTTTCAGAACTGCTTACTGATTCACATATATTCAGCCCTTGGACAAGTGCTGACAGGTGCCCCTGTCAACATGGTGTTCTTTCCTGCTGTGCCAGTGGAGAGTACAGAATTTCAATGACTATCCTGGGACCAGCACTGAAGGATGGATCTTCATTGTAATCCATTCCTGTCCAGGAACCAAAGTGTTCACTTGCTAACAGAGTAGTACTCTATGCAATAATTTTTGTTCCTAAGGATTATTTTCAAACTGTTTAATTGAAGTGATATCTCATGATTGTTATTAGGGACCACCTTCTATTCAGATCATTTGGAGATGACAACTTGGAGGAAAGAAAGAACTTCAGTGTCAGAAAACTTAGTTTAAGACACTGGCTCTAACTCTTTGTAGAAGTACAATTTTGAGGTTTTTGCAGATGGAGTTTCATGATGAAATTCAGTGTTGAGGGGCAGGTGCTGTGGCCTGTGTCACAAGCATCCCATAATCATGGCAGTATGAATCCTGACTGTTCCATTTCTGATTCAACTTTCTGCTCATAGGCCAAGAAAAGTAGCACAAGATGGCTCAAGTGCTTGAGACCATGCATCCACATGTGAGATCCGTTGAAACTTCCAGATCTTGGGTTTGGCCCAACTTATCCCTGGCTATTGTAATCATTTCGGGGAGTAAAGCAGCACATGAAATGTCTCTCTCTCCTTGTCTATTATATAAATAAATAAATATTCAAACATTTAAAAATAAATATTAACACATTCATGCGAGTATTTGGAAGGTGAAATGAAATACATTCTGTGGTTTGGCATACTTATTAAAAGGTAACTTAAAAGAATACAAGGTCAGAGAGGCTAAGTGATAATAACAAAAAATAGAACAATTTTGGAAAACAAAGGAAATTTGAAAAAGACTATGGAATGTCAACTGGAGTTCAGGTAGTCATGTGCATATGTTAGTCACGTGTGTGTGAATGTACACACAACTGGAGTGAATGGCCCTCTTCTAACCCTAAGGAGGCAAGAAAAGAAGTTTTTTTCTGGTTAAGAACTGGCTTTTCCACTCTAAGCTGGGACCTTGAAAGTTACAACCTTTTACAATTATTAAATATAAATTTATAGCTATAGTTATACTAGTACTTCTTGGAGAAAGCAGCAAGAGGACATTTTTAGAGTTCAATGGAACTGCTTTTCTTCAACACACTCCAGGAAAGCCTCATCTGACAAGATCTTAGCTGTATTTTATGAGAGTGCTGGTTTTCTAGAGAGTCTCTCAAAGATTACGGAGCATTATATGGTGACACCAGCTCCTACAGCAGTCATGAAAAAGGAGAGATTTGTTTCTATAGCCCCTCCAAAACCCGCCAAGTCTTCAGGGTTTAAGTCCTGAAAAGCAGATGACATCAATGATTTCTGGCTAATATGTCACTGTGGCAGTCTCATACATCATTTGAAGATGAGAATATATTATTTCTATTTTGAAGACTAAGGAATTCATGCTTGAGATGTTTCAGGTATACAACCGACACGCGCTATGTTAATGTAGAGGGGCCAGTCTTGTAGATATAGACTATAGTTGAGTGGAAATAAACATTTCATGGCCCTCGGCACTGTTTCTGCTTCATCTCAGGTTCCTTCGCATATTACCTAGTGAGTCTTGAGTAACTAAGTCTCCACTTGTGAATACCGCCCTCCTGTTACTGAAACCTCAGTTGAAATTACATGTTCCTTAAATGTAAGGTGTAGACTTAAATGTACTACCTCACCTGCTCCATGTCAACCCTTGTTTACAGCTGTTTCACTGTTTCTGTCCAGGAATTTGCCTTTGAATTTCCGTTCCCCATGATTTTCTCATATGGTTTTTCATTAACTGATACAGATTCTAGTTCTGAAAAATCTCTTGAAAACGCCTGAATTCTTAACCCATTAAATGGCCCATCTACACAAGACATCTATAAAGACTTAAATTGAGTACTAAATACATCATTTATGGTCACTTTGAAAATTATACCTTTGAAATATTCAGAGAAGTGAAAAGTTGGGACTAGATAGAGCTCCCTGAGTTTTAATTCCACTTCACACTGAAACATTTCTTGACTGACCCAGAAGACATAGATTCCTTTCTACTGGACCACAACTATTGAGTTCTGAATCAGACCTAGCTGTTTGTTAGTAGATGGAAAGAGCCTTGTGAACAAGTACACTCTTTGTCACTGCTTGTCATCTAGCAAATAATTTTATAAGTTACAAAACTGCTTACATGTCTCTAGTGACTTCAGTTCTTCATTAGTGAGGGAATAAACAAGGAGTTCAAAGATAAGGCAGAAATATGGAAGAGTTAATATGGAAAAGTAGAATAAATGGAGGGTAACAGGACCAAGAAACAAGATAGAGATAAGATATTTTAGAATGAGGTGCACCTGAATGTTAAGTGGGGCTGGAGAGAAAATACGGTATCCCGAACCTTTAGTTTGATCTAATAAAAATTTGAACAGGTTGTACCCATTTGAAAAATGATGCCTATTTTCATATCTTTAAAACACTTCAAAAGGGAATGTGTTTAGAACATTAAATTTTTTTAAGTGAAAGATTTTGTACTGGTAAGAAGGCATTTCCTAAATAACTTAAGACCAATATCTATGAGAAATACCACTCAGTGAAAGCAAGCAGGAGGTATGGTTAATAAAATTATTGCAAAGAAAGTACAGAAGTGTTTTAGGCTATCTGTCCATCTCACTAGAGTGTAAGCACACATAAAATAAGGTACAGAGATTATGTTCCTCTTAATGTGGTTAAACAGTTGGAATATTTACAGGGTGAGCAAGCAATACAAATGATTCAATACAGGTGTGTTTTTCTTGAGTTTGGACTAAATTCAGGTACAGATAAATGAATCCATACAAGGAAGAAGAAATTAGTCTCTATTTTCTTCAAGTAGACTAGAGTTTATTTTGGCTTGGAGTTTAGTAAATGAAAAGTGACGTGCTGCTCTCAACTCTGGTAGTGGGTAAAATCTAGCAGATTACTAAGAACTGTCAGGATGTGAGGAGTGATTGTTACTCGTTTCTCTATTGTAAAACAGGTATCTCAGTCCTTCTCTACAACTCTGAGTCTCCTGTGTGCAGGCATGGCTTGAAACAAGGGCTACTCCTTGCACACAAGTCACAATTACTTCCACAATGAGTGCTCACTGGATAGGGGACACTGTGCTAAACATAAGACAATGATGAAGAAGAGACAATGGCACTTACACTGTATTTGGAGAACAAAAGACAGAAATAAGCAACTCTGTTGTTGATTTTGTTTCGTGGATTTTCATTTAAGGGGATGTATAGTATCTGTGTAGTAGAGACTATCACATACGGATGTAAAGATACAATGCAGTGTGCATCTCTACTTACAAATCAAAGATAGACTCCTAACGAAACTATTCTGGAATCTGCCACTGCCCATGTCTACAATGTCAGGATATACCTAAATAGCAAAATGATGAACTTACAACTGATTGTGAAGGACTATACTATTGTAATGCTATGGGGATGAGATCAGTGTGGGGTGTATTTGGGGAGGGGAAAGAAAATCCAGGAGCCTATGGAACTGTATCATGGAATAAAATAAAAATACAAAACATAAGCAACTCAATATAAGTAATGCTAATACATTTAACTCAAAATAACTTATGAAATTTTTAACACTGTCCATCAATTAATAAATGAGCTCAAAGTGTTCATCTGAGTCTCTGGAAGGCCAATTTTTAATTGTAGCTTGAATCTGCATCCCTGAAGCCCTTCTGATTGAGATTCAAACAATAATTCTCTTTGATGGGAGTTACTGTCTTTCATCTCTCACCTGGGATCATTAAGTCATGATAATGTATTTTCTTTCTTTTATAAAATATCCCCATTCATCTCTCCACACCCAAATAAACTCCTTATTCTTTCGCAATACCAGATCATATTAATCAATTTATTTATTAACAAGTCTAGGCTAATTTCACTTTAGATATCTCAACTCATCTCAAGAAATGGCCATTGCAATTTGTTTGCTGAGACCAAATATCTGGAATACTAGTACATTTTGCCTGGTAGACCATCAAACTCAGCCACCTCTTGACCAGTTCTCTCTATTCCCTCATGCCCAAGACCTTTCTGACCCAGAGCCTCTGTATGAGTAATCTTCTAATTATAATCTTATGGTATTTTGTTCCCTCTACTTTTACTTTACAGCAATCTCTTTGGAATGGATAATTACTTCTTTCCAAACCTTAGATCATTTACTTTTTGTTAAAAAATGCAATGTTTTAGCATGGTTTATGAAAAAGATGGCTCCATACAATCCCGGTCTTGGCCTTCTCTAGCCACTCTTTTCTATTTAACTTATTTTCTTCTGTTGGCCATTGCACTTCAGCTGCATGGGAGGCTCCGGGAGACTTGTTTTTTGCTTGCTGTTAGGATTTGAAATAGTGCCTGGCATGCTATAAGTAAGGTAACTGACTGAGAAGGTACTGATTTTGAAGCCAGTACTATTCAGTGTTGATGATAGTTAATACTTCACCTAACATTACACTAATACTTAGAGGTGTGTTCAGGTTGCCAGTTTCATAGGGAAAGAATTGAGAAACCAAAAGGCAATAGGCATCCAACACATTTTGGTATGTCATTTTTTTCAACTAATAATACTGAGTAGTAACTATGATAGCAATTTCCACAGCAAGAAGATGAACATTAATGTGCATGCCTTATTTTCAAAATATATTTATTTGTTTGAAGCACAAAGACAGACTCAAAGAAGGTATCTCTCAACTGCTGGTTCCTTTCCAAATAACCGCATTAGGTAGGGGTGATGCAGGCCCAATCTGGGATCTGGGAACACAATGCAGGTTTCCCCTATACATGGTCAATTTCCCCAAACTTGAATACCTATACATGCTTCTCAGGGTGTACATCAGAATTTGGAATAGAGGTCTAGGACTTGAGCCCAAGGAATTTAATTTGGTATGAGGAATTCCAAGAGTCATCTTAAATATTATATCAAATTCCAGCCCCCAATCCTTACTTCTAAGGGGTCTTTACAAGGGGGAAGAAGAAAAGACACTAAATGATTACTGATACATAACGTCCCATTAAAACCCCTTCAAAGGTCCACTTTCAGTTCTTTAAACTTGGATCCTCTGGTATAACAAACAACGAAACTCTCACTTCCTGTCAATGATTATCATTTTATCCAGCTCATTAAACCCAGAATGATTTAGTTACATTCTCTCGTGTTACCTATTCTGCCTGGTACATGCTGTGTTAACTACTTTGTGCTTTGCTGTATCTTACAAATTCCTCGTTTCTAAGGCTTCCTCCTTCACGCGACTAAGAACACTTTGAGGACTAAAATGTTGGAGGTGTTCAATGCATACTTATGAACTGAACATTTAATTCAGCAACACTAACAGTGACTGACAACTTTTGTAAATCATATGACTGTAGTAATAAGAGATATTGACAATAAAGGAAGTCAGCTGTGGTTAAAGATTGAGATAAATGCAATTTTATGAAATGTTGACAACTGGGGAAGCTCAGTATAGTATATTTGGGATCTCTTTATAAATGCAGTTTTGTAAATTAAAAAATCTACTCACAAAGTAGAAATTATTAGGGTTTATTGAGTACTAAACTGTATATCCACAAAGAGAAGTCTTTCTGGATTTGCTTCCATGGGACTAAAAGAAAAGTCTCATTCAGATTGATTGTCACAAGCTAGCAATTTCTATAAAAGAGCAGCAATAACTCTTCCTTGCTTTGTTTAAGAAGCTCTTCCATTAACCAGACACGGAGCTTACAATCGCAATGAAAATCAGGGAACAATTGGGAGAATGCTAGAAATGCAGCAGATTAATGGTTCTGCAAACATAATGCTCACAACCTCATCGGAAAGACATTATTTAGAAACATAAATCTAAAGAAGACCCGAATCATGTTCTATCACAGCTGTGAGAGGTAACACTGCATCCTGGGGTTTGGTTTTTCATTTGTTTCTGACCATTGTCACTGCGGTTTTTACTATTTCAATTCTATCAAGCTAACTTAAGCTTGCTGTACTGTAAAGGCTGAAGAGTATTACAATGGTGATGGGAAAGAACATAAGACCGATGTGAAGTAGAAAGAAGACATTCTATAAATGAATGGGAAATGCCTACAGGCCTCCAAAAATTGCCCGATGAAGCACTAGTTTTTCAGCTTGCACTTACTGCACACAGTCTGCTGGCGCCTTGGGAGAAAAACCTTACATCAGACGTCACTGGAAGCTGCTCAGCCAGGCACACAGAAAGGCACATTACACCAATGTTATTTGACAACCCTGGCGGTGATTTTTCTACTTCAGTGGTCAACTTGTGCAAAGTCAGGATCAGGCAACACACAAGCAGGTCATAACGAATGAGGATGCGAAAGCATCACAAAGCAGCAACCATGGTGCTTCTTTACATGATCATTTCACTTGAATATGCAGTCAGGATGATTCAATCACCAAAGCATCCAGAATGCGGATGCTGAACTGTTGGAGACAAAAGAAGTTTCTAAGATATCCTGAGCTCGATAGTCACGTCAATCTGTGGAAAAGAACTATTTCTCATTAATGTAGTCTGAAATGTACAATGTAAATACTCGTTACTTTTCAATTTAGTAAAACAGCATTTTTATCTGCAGTGTCTGATACTAAGTAAATAACTTGGCAAGAAAGCAAAAAAAAAAAAAAAGATGGAGAGTAAAAATTCATACACATGGGACTGACATTGTGGCACAGTACGACAAAGCACTGCCAATGCTGATATTGCTTATGGCAGTGGTTCTTATTCCTGATGCTGCATTTCTAAGCCAGCTCTCTGCTAATCATTTGGATAAGCAGCATAAAACAGCACAATTGTTTGATCTCCTACCACTCGTGTGAGAGTGTTGGTTAAAGTTCGTGGTGCCTGGCTTTGTCCCAGTCCAAGGATAGCCATTGTGGCCAACTGGGAGTGAACCAGTGGGAGGAAGGTTGGTCAATCTAGGTCTTTAATTGCAACTTACAAATATATATATATATTTCATTATATATGATATATATATAGATATATATGTTTATATACATATATAAGTATAGAAAATGATACTGTTGGTAGTAAATGGACTTTGAGTACTTATTTAGTATCAGATTCTTTAAATGCTTCACATGCACTGTCTTACTTAATCTTCACAATTACCCTATAAGGTGAGTTGTGTGCAACTTGCTTTAGAGTATTAAGTAGTGTAGTTGATATTACACTAACTGGTCAGTAGAAGATCTGTGATTCAAAATGATAATCACAATTTTATCTTTAAATTTTTTTTAAGATTTAATTATTTTTTATTGGAAAGTCAGACTTACAGAGAGGAGAGACAAGAGAAAGATCTTCTGTATACTGGTTCACTCCTCAACGGGCAGAAATGGCTAGAACTGAGCCGATCTGAAGCCAGAAGCCAGGAACTTCTTCCAGATCTCCCACTCAGATGTAAGGTCCCAAGGCTATGGGCCATCCTCGGCTGCCTTTCCAGACCACAAGCAGGGAGCTGGATGGGAAGCTGGGCTGCCAGGATACAAATCTGTGCCCATTGAGGATGCCGGCATGTGCAAGGTGAGGACTTTAACCACTAGGCTACTGTGCTGGGCCCATCTTAAACATTTAATCATGGGTTCATCTTGTCCACTACTTTTTTTCAATGATTTCTCTGTCATTCCAAAGAGCTCTGGGAGCAGTCTCCTATAGATTCAGGAAGGTAATCAGAGTTCCAAACTCAGGCTCAAATGTACATATTTGGCTTTTGCTTAGAATTGAAATTGAACAAAAGGCTGTAATACCAAAAGCATATTTGAAAACTATTTTTACTTTCTTGTTCATTGCTTCAGTGGATAGAGACAGAGCAACAGCAGCCTGAAGGATGATCTTCAGGGTCTCAGATATTTTGATGCTTATTCTGACTGCCTGCAGTTCTGTAATTAACACCCAACTGTTTCCTTAGGCCAGGTCTTTGTCAACTTGAGACTGAAAAATATGACTCCCTATTGACAGCTTGTAACCCCTGGGTGTCCTCTCCCAGAAGTTCAGAGAAGGCATCTGCCCTCAGACCTGGTCTGCTGTACTTTCCATGATGTATGAATTTGAGTTTTCCATATGATTTCAAAGTTTGGAGAATCTGGTTCACTATTTTCAAGTACAATATATCTGTGTATTACTTTTACATATAGCTTACTATCCATCAGCTAATGGACCTACACCAAATTCTTCAGAACACATCGGAATTTAAAAATGATTTTTTATAGTCAACAAATTCTGTACTTTAAAACTTTCACTATATATATATACACACACACATATGCATATGTAAAGATAGGTTTGTAGTTTTTTTTTTAAGCTGGAGCGACAGAGGGAGCAAGAGTGAGGTGGTGGGGAGAAAGTTGTTTCCATCTGTGCTTTTTACTCCCCAGATGACTGCAACAGCTTAGACTGGGGCAGGGTGAAGCCAGGAGCCAGGAACTCCATCTAGTTCTCCTATTTGTCAATCAGGCCATCATCTGCTGATTCCAGGGACATTAGCAGAAAGCTGGATCAGAACTGAGGTAACCAACTATGGGATATGGTTAGCCCACACTGGATTAATGTGCTGTACCGCAACGCCTATCTTACTTGGATTGGATTTTATCATGTGGTAAAATAAACTAATTCCAAAGTCATATACTCATCAAGTATGCATGCCTTTCTTTGCACATTAGACAGTATCTACTGGTGTCCAGGAAGGCAATGCGATACAGAGCTATAGTTCTCAAACTTTGCTGGTTGTCACAGTTTGTGCAGTCCTAGTTGAATACCATTCTAAGTGAGAGAGTTCAGTAATTAGATGTGGGCTTTCACTTACAGCTCTCACAAATCTAACAAACTCTGAGATTTAAGCAAAACACTGAACTCTTAGAGGGTGACTTTCCTAAGACAGGATGATAAAGTCATCATCGTATGGTCATTCTATTTACCCTGATACCATCTTTGTGATTATGTTTTTAGCCTAGAAATGGTCCTAGTATCTGAGTCAAAGGAGTGTGCATCTTTTGTCATTCACGGAACATGCATTCTAAGTATAGTGCCAATTACTTTGTGTATGCTATATTAGTACATTTGTTCCACAACAGTAGTCTAAAGTGGATTCCATTCTACCCACTTTATAAGATAAACATTTGAATTCTTAAGAGGTAAAATTACTCTGAAATTCACATCTGACAGGTGTGGCTTCTGGATTGTTCCATAATTGATCCCAAAGCAGATTCTAGCAAGTCTCCACTTCTGTAGGTCTTACACAGTGGGCACCCTCACACTGCCTTCCCCCTTGCCCTTTTAAAAAAAAAGCATCCTAAAGTTTCTGACTTCTATGACATGTACCCGTTTGTGAAATTTTCTACTATGACTTTGATTTCATCAAATAGAAAAATAACCTTACAATGGATTTGTGCTTTCATTAACAGATGCTTGCCATGCTAATGTGCTGTACGAATCAAATGTTAAAACCAATGAAAGCCTCTTGCTTTTTCTCTCCTTCCTTCTCAAATGTAATCACTTTCCTGTAGTTGCTATGTATAATGTTCTAACTTATAACACATAGATATCTATACTCATATTTATTTTCTAGGTTTACATGTTTCATGTGAGCAATTTTTAAATTTAGGACATGTTATCAGCTTTAAATAATTTAAAACACTGATTCTTCAGACAAATAACTTTCAAAAATTATCATGGCGATTGGGATTTGTTCAGACCAATATGTAGAAACACGGTTTATTGGCTCTAATTGGTTTTTCATTTCCTTCTGTGTATTTATCCATTTCCTCACTGAAAAAATAATTGCAGTCTTGTTATGTTTCACTTTTACAAAGGGAGCTAACAGAAGCATCCTTGTGCACAACACCTTATGGAAATAGTCTAGCTTTTCATGAGGGGATTCAGGGAGTTAGAAAATTGCTGAGTCATAGCCCATAAACATGTTTAAATTTAACAAGTATTTAAAAGGCATTCTGCTTTATGATGGTTTTAATTAGTATCCCATTTACTTATGCATTGACCATTTCAACAACTGCTAGAAAAATGTTATTAAAAGGAAAGCTTATTTTGACGCAAAGAAATTCTAAAATTCATGCATAGTTTTCCTACTATCATTTTTCATGAACTTCATATTTAATAGACATTTGGAAGGAAGTACCCGGCCTTCTCCAGAAAGAGAATAAATGAGGTAGTTAAACAGAATCATTGTCTTGGGTGCACATTCTCACCCATATACATGTATACACAATCACTTGTCGTGTAACACATAACTCTTCCAATATCTCTTTCAAAAATTCTTTTAGTCCAAAATTTTGAGAGTAGTTTTACATATCTGTTGCAACTTAACCCCCTTACTGCCCAAATATACAGCTCTTTCCCATCTAATAACTATGCAGGACTTAAATCCCCCAACTGTACACAATAGTCTTCCTTTTGATTTCCTTTTATTATACAGCTACAACTTGCCCTTGACCTTCCCCAATCTCATGTCTATTCCTAAATTCCCTGTCCCATCTGTCATGTTAAATTGCTTTGACAAGATTATGATAGTGGAAGTGACTAACTTCATTAATCTGACAGCATCCTTGTAAGCAGATAAACATGCTAGAGGTATGGCACCCAAAGCAATGGAACAGATTTGTTAAGTTCCTTGTGGTTTTAAAGACTATAGAACCTCAATACTGCTTGTTGTCTGTGCAGTGAATGGAATCTCCCGTATTCTGCAATAGAAATTCCTCTAACCATCCTTGGGCATGAAGCTTAATTAATAAACGTTAAATCAGTACTGTCTTAGTGCCAAGTCTTTAGATAAAAAAAAAACGAAATGCTCAATTATTCATACTGAGGTGGATGAGTGCTAGTTTCAGACATTCTAAGTTATGCAGATGTTTGGTACAATGTAAACAAAATAGTATTTGCACAAATTTTCTCTTGTCTCTCTGAAATATAAAAAGAGAAATGTTTAATTTTTTCAGGCTATTTTCCTATACAACCCAACAATGCATATTGTTAAAGCTGTATTAGTCAATTGCTTGATCTCTTTGAAAGAGATTTATTTTTGGAGAAGGGAAAGTTTTATAACAAATGCCTTACACAGAAAATATTGCACTTTAAATTTATCTGTAATAATCAGCAGCCATCTGAAAATAATGGTTTTGTTTTTAGGTATTCTCCTTGAGTCAGCAAAAAAGGACAGATGGCCCATTTTTCATGTTTATGAATCTGTTCAATTTTAATAGCAGCCACTGTATAATCTTAAGATAAAATGGCTGTTTTATCAGTTTGGTGTCTTTTGTTTTAGTCTATGTCAACCTCAGGTCATTCTTTGAAATTGTGATCTTTCACAATATAGTAGACTACATTGGTTATCCCTACAATGCCATGATACACTTAAAATAGCAGCATTTGGACTTATGACTAGTGATAAAGGACTATGTTATTGTAATAATATGTGGGAAAATAGGAGTTGGGAATAGGATAGTAAAGGGGGAAATTCCTGTGTCTATGGAACTGTATCATGACAAATAAAAAAAAAATCATGATCTTTCAAGAAAGGTTCATTATGGTTATATCATAATACACATTTCATTACTCTTGTAGCTGAAAGAGAATATTGCTATAATTAAAATTAAAATGTATCTGAAGGTGTCATATTTACAATCACATTCTAATATACTAGTCATAATAAATGGACATGCAAATAGTAAATATCTATGTAAATTCAGATTAGAAAATTCCCAGGTATAAAATATTTTGATAATTAACTCAGTTAACATTTCAAGTATAATTTAAATGTAATGAAAGTTCCCATTAATGGGAATTTCAATTTCACCTTAGCTAGATAAAATTTTGAATTCTATATTGTAAAAAAAATCCCTTAAGTGCACATACATCATTTTTAAACGTTCTTGGGCTTTTGTAGCATAGTTTCAAGGGCCTCTGCCAAATCGAATGCTGCCAACAGCAAAGGAATCATGACACGACTCCTTGTCTTTTAATATGGATTCTCCATCAAAGTAAAAGTTATTACTCCATTAATCTTTATTGTAGAGAGGAAAAAAGTCACTTTAAAGATTTTCTTTATGTTTCTGTTAGTTTCTGACAACATTTCCACACTAGCCTTATTTTTATTTTACTATTATTACAAGTTTAATATTTTCTAGTCACTCACTCTTTATTTTCTAATTCTTGGAGGATAGGTCAAACATGAAAACAACTAAATATAATGTTTATACTGAATGCTATGCCAAATAGTCCCCTGATACGACATAAATCAGGTGGATCTTGAATAGTCCATATATTTCAGTTCATCAGCCTATCACCTCCTACCCTTTTAGGTTGCTGAATGTTTCTATCACTTACGTCAAGCATAAATGACTTCCCATTCAGGCACACCACAATGTAAGCAGCCATTAGCATGCAGGGACAAACCCATTGTATAAAGGACCTATTAGAATATGTACCCAGGTTACAGTGTTCTGTTTCTTTTCAC
Source organism: Ochotona curzoniae (assembly GCF_017591425.1). Classification (NCBI taxonomy): domain Eukaryota; kingdom Metazoa; phylum Chordata; class Mammalia; order Lagomorpha; family Ochotonidae; genus Ochotona; species Ochotona curzoniae. Next base: position 21,715,202 of record NW_024464920.1, read on the forward strand.
ACACACACACACACACACACACACACACACTCGTACTCTAAAAATGAATATGGAATGCATACATATGTGTATACACACTTAAATTCTAAAGATAAACATGGCATTAAAAACTTATAATATTTTTGCCACAAGGCACAAATACAAGTTGTCTCCTTAAAAGTGAATGTATTAATAACAGAAAAATATAAAAGAGAAAATAGATTTAAACACTTTTTGATCACATTTGTCTCCATTCTTCCTGAGCTGTGTGGTCAGTATGTCCTTGTTAATAATGGTTTATTAAGTTTCCTATGACATGCCAGGCACTAAACTAAGGATACTGTCTATTTTAAAGTTTTCATGGTGCCTTTTTAAAATAAAGATATGGATATTTTAGAGATGATGGAATTTGAGGGTTAAGAGAAGATATTTTACAAAGCCAGAATCAAGGTGAGTAAGAGGCCACAATTAGTTTCCAACTTTAAGTCAGTGTTCTGCCTTTTCATTGTCACTGTTCTGCCTTTGAAATGGTGGTGCAGAGCTTAAGTTACAATTGGACCTGGAGAAAAAAGAAACAGGAAAGATAATCTTCTGTTGACATCCATTGACATTTAAGGAAAAAATTAATCTTTCAACATGAAGTAGAGTTTTTAAAACCACCAACACACATTCAAATTGAGTTTTAAATTTTTTCTCTGTTCCTGTCTGGATAAAATAATGCCAGTATGGTTTAGAAATTGTATGAGAAAAATGTGAATAGTACTCCTAATGATTTGAAATTGAAATGTAAGAAGCTAGTAGTTGAGGGGAAAAGGTAAAAAAACTCATAAAAGAACATTATTTCTAATACAGCTTGCAAGATTAACATGATAAAAGCCTAGTGCTTTTTTTTAAAATGTGATGTTATTTTGAATTAGGTTCTCAAAGTTAACCATTTGTTTGAAAAGCAACAGCAGATTGAGAAAACTGAAAATGTGTCATATACCAAAGTTTATGTTTTTAATCAATCATTATCTATCTTTGTAAATACTGCATGGCTGACTAACTCAATGCATTTATTAACATGGTTTTATATGAGCAAAGGGATATTCCTAGCCTCAGTTCTTCTCCCATCCAAAGTTGAAGACAATTTTGACTGACCCAAACAACTAATGGGTTTCGTCCTCCATTGAATCAGTAAAATAGTAGGAGTCTATCTCTATGTAGTTACTGTGGCTGTTGGGCCAAAGGGTGTGAGAAGACCATAGCCATGGAAAAGCAAAGAGATTCAAGGCAAATACTAGCTGGACGGCAATGCTTTGTCTCCCACCCAATCCTAGAAGCAACACAGCATGTTCTTTTTCTTCAGTGGTGGAACCTCCGTATGATCCAAGAGAGGCTTGGCTTAGTCAGAGCCTGAGCAGGAGCTCCAAGGCAGGCCAATGTAGTGGCTGGGACTAAGAAATAAAAGCAGACCTAGAACCTGAGCATATCTGCAAGATGTTATAAACCCTCCTGTGGACTTAAGCTGAAAACAAAGCATCTGAACTTGGTCAGCACTGGCTCAGAAATAGCAGGATGCATTCAGAAGGACAAGTACGTGGGTCAGGCAGAAGGGAGGAAGTCACGAGATAAACAGTAGGAGCACTGGTAGATGTACACTGGTAGAGAGGTCTGCAAGGGCCAGCCACTGAGGAACTACGCACGCTCACTTAGAAAAGCAAGAAATTACCCCCAGCTACATCAACCAAATTCTTTTGGATCTCTCCAATAAAGTGGCTGCATCTTCAGTTTTCAAATATCTTCTATGAGCATTATTAATGTGTCTACTCGGAAAATCACAGAGCAATACACATATGTGCTTCCTCTGACCTACTGGTTTTTGAGAACTCTTGTACTATTTATGTACTCAACTGAAAAAAAAATCAGTAAAGGGACTGTAAATAAAAGTAGCACATTATAAAATGTCATACTATTCCATTTTAAGACATTTCAGTAATTCTCTCTCTAAACTCACTGAGGTTCTGGTCATACTAATCTAAAACACGGCATGTTGGCTTTTGAGAAAACAACGAAGGCAAGAAAGTCATATGTCCATACCCATAGGAAAGGAATTACACTACCTCTGATTACAGAGCCCAGAGAAAATTCTGAACAAACAGGCACTGCTAAGTTTATTCCAATTTATTACCACTAGCTCAAGTCCACTTTGTCTAAACATTTTACACAACCAACTATTCCTGTTGCTTTGTCAAACAGCCAAAAATTACTGGTTTCCCTGTTTCTTTGGGTCTTCATTTCTGAAGGTTCCCATCACTAGACCTTATATTAAATAAATTTGCCTATTTTCCTCTTAGTGATCTGTCTTCATTTGTATCTGTCTCAACCACAGACTAGCTATGGATGAGAAAAAATATATTTTCTGCCTATAAGTGTGGTAGAATTTGTAACTTATAATCATCTTGTATCTAATTTACATAACTTCTCTTTCTTGAAGCTTTCTAAAAGTATTTCTTCGTGACTGAGAAGTTAGAGATTCTGTTAGGGACAAATTAAGCCTGGCATTATTTTTATCTGATCTCTATCGTGTTGCATAGATGTGAGATTTTACAGAGAAGAAAGCAAATGCCCAATCTGCTGCGTGGTTGCATCACAGACTTCTCAGATGTTGGTACTATCCGCATTTTATAAATGAGGAAACGAAGGCCTTGGGAACTCAACTCACATATCTGGTAGAACTTTGTCAGATCTAGAGCGTAGACTTAAAAGCATGGTCAAATGTTCCCAAGACAAACAACAACAACAACAAAATCAGATAATTTTACATTTCAGCTTAAGACCTAGTCAAACACAGCTCTCTTTTTGTAAGAAAAGGGCTACTTGACAACTATTCATCCAGCTTTGTAGACAGCCACTTGCTACAATAACGATGGTTAATGTCTTTCAGGGATAGGCACCAAAAACTGCTTGGAACAACACAGAAAAAAATTGTAGTAGGCTTAGAGGGAAAAACCTCAAAGTGATTGACAATGATAAAAAATATATCCAGAGACCAAATGATAAATTTAGTAGATGGCTTATTCCTGTATGTTAGCAAACAGACATATTGGGAAGAAGAAACTCATATTGTCTTTTTTGCAACACAAGCAAGGGAGATAAAAAAGATGACAGCTAAGATTCTAATTGCTACAAATAAAGGGTTTGCTCTCATCATGCTTGCTTCTGAAAATTTAAAACAATACAGACACCGTCCATCTCAGATATTTCAGATGATGTATACCTACAATATATTACTTTCACAGGCTACTGAGTGAAATATATAATTTTTCAAAATTGTTCTTCCTTTTTGGAAAAAATAAGAAATGCCTACATCTAACTGTTGTGAATGGGGGCTAAAGTTTATCTTTTCAAGTTTCCTGGCTTTGCCAAATCAGTGAGGGCACATTGGGGACAATCAGTTCCGAGTTCAGCTCAAATGAACACTGAGTATCTGCTGATGGTGGCAGAAAGTTGAGTTGATTAGGCCAAGACTAACCTGTGCCAAGAGACGTAATTACTGTCCACCAGTCTAGGGAGAATGGTATGTGTCAGAGTCTGGTCTGAATGTCACAGCTCTTGAGGGAGCAAAACTGAGTTGAAGAATGATAAACATGCTGACATTTTATTTGAAGAAAAGATTATCAGTAGGCAAAATGCTATCAACAATGAGGTTATGATTCTTATGAGTCAATAAGAACGAAAACTGACCTCTAGGCTCCATAGGTCTGGAAATACTGGAGAGCTACTGAGCCAGAGAGATTGCCCAGCAATGGAGGTAGAATTTGAACATAAATTCTATCCTTGTGCCACCTGGCTCGGGAGCTTTTTAGTGCACTAATTTGAAATAGAGGGTATGGTGAGGTCATGCCAACTACAGCTATATAGACACGATCTAAGCAGTATAAACTGTAACCCAATGCTAGATGGAGGGAGATTTAAAAAAAAAAAAAAGCAAATTTGAGTATTAGAGTCCTGATGTGTGATGTTATTTAACAGGCTAACCAATTGCTAGTAAAGACACAGGAATTGATTTTTATTTAACTCCATTAAATAAAATTACTCTCTGTGTCTTGGTCTCTGTCACAAAATGTAAAGTGTGTGGAACTCAACACACTATGGAATGCTGGCACATTATTGGGACTCCAACCCACTTATATATGTGAATGCATTATGTTTTTATAGATGGAAGGTAATGACTGGAATGAAAGCAGAATATTTTAGTTAAATAAGCAAATGATCAAAATTGACAACATGCGCGTAAATAAGGCTTGGATTAATTAACATGCTCATTTTTTTTTTTGCAGCAGAAATTACTTTGTGTTTAGTCTACAAGAGTGTTGCTTGCATACATGAATATATATAGAAACATGTGCAGGGAGGGAGACAACAGAGAGAGGTGAGCAGACACATGCAGCTAAAGGTCATGCTCTGATTAATGCCAAAGAATTAATTCTGGCTAACGGCATATTCCGAAAGGGCAAACAACAACAAAAAAATGTGCTCCTCCCCCTGCACTCTCTGCTCCAATTCACTGGGCCTTTTGCTCCACTAGAGCTCTTGAGGCATTTGAAATGACTATTCCTGGAGCCAGGAAGGTACTGGGGCTTGAATGACATTCTCACTTCAAGTCTCAGCTCAGATCCTGCTTCCTGCGTTGGGTATTCCCTCTGACACAGACGATTATGACTCACTCAGTTCAACAATTCTGCTAACCAGCTCTATTTTTTCATTATAGCATGTTTTGCCATTCGGCATACTTCTTTCCGGCCTCCACTTTCCATCCATCTCCATTAATACCCAATTTAGCAAATCAAAATATAGGGCACACAGTAGAATATGGATTTCAGATGAACAAAAAGTTTAATAATGGTGTAAGCATATCCTAAATATTACATATGCTAAAATAGTATTTTACCATTATAGTGTAAAATTATTGCTTGTTCAAGTCTCCAAATATTGCAAAGAACACACTTTTAATAAAACGTTGTCTTTTTCTTTATTGGCTAATCAAATGTAATGAAGCAACTTACATTTTATTTGACAACAATTCTCCCTTCTTTACCTAGAATTCGAGCTACTTGAGGGCAAGCTCTGAATATATCACTGGAATAAATGAGTTACTCTTTCCTCAAACTGTCCATATCATTCTGATGAAATATCTTAAGAACATACCTAGACACAAATTCAGTATTTATATTAATAATATGCCTTTCAGGCATCACGGGAAATATTTTTCTTTCTGCATAGTCTAGCATATAATACATTCTGAATATATTAAGGTTGTAATATTCAGCTACAGTAACTAAAATATTATAAATATACCTATCATTTATGCATTCTTAGTTTGCACGTAAACCTGAAATCCTAAAAAATTCAGACTGGCAATGCATATAAATACCTAAAATATGAAATTTTCAGATGTATTTTAGCATTTCTTATATGTCATACTGCTTCAGAATTTCAGATTTTATTTTATTAAACTCAAATTATTGTCATTGACTTTATACCAGGAGATTATTGAAAGTCCCCTCTTCAAGCTCTGGGCAAGGCCTCATCATTTCATTTCTTTTTCTATTTAAACAAATCATTGGGCAGTGCGAGATTCCATAATATCCATGATTAGTTTTAGCTGGTTGTTTTCCATTTTTATTGTTAGTCTTCATCAATAATCAAATCTAGGTTATCTTTGCTCAGCAAAGACAATCTTTTTTAAAAAAAAAACACAGAATAAGTACCATAGGTAATAATTAAGTGGAAATGTATGTATAAAAGCCCATAATACAGCTATAAAGTTAAAAAGCCTGATGAATCATTCCGTCATCTGGTGTTTGAATAAAATCATTACATTATAAATGAAGGAGGGAATAGTACCAGGTATTAATGCACACTTGGCTGGGGGTGCACATTGGGTTGAATTGGGTCCCTCCTTCCCACAGCTACGTTAAAGTCCAGTAGATGAATTAGGACTTATTTGGAAACAGAGTTTCAATGTCATTGAGTTGAGCTCCTTCCTAAGAGGACACTAAGTCCATTATGACAAGTGTTCTAAGAAGAGGAGAGCCAAAAGAACGGGGGAAGAGAATGGGGTTTAAAGAAGAGTTGAGACCAGGGTCATCCTGCCCCAAGGCAACAGAGTCCTATGAGCTGCCAACACCAGAAAGGCAGGGAAGTAATCTTATCTAGGGAGTCAGAGAGGAAGTTGTCCTTGGAACACCTAGGTATTGACTTCTAGCCTCCAGGACTGCCTGAGAATACATGTTTCTTTCATTGCAAGCTAGGGAAATTTCAGATACTTTGTTATGGCATTCCCAGCCAACAAATATAGGAGGTCCTTCTGGATCTAGTTTTTAATTGAAAATGCTTAGTACAGAAAAAGCAACATATTTCTCCTCTTGTACTCTCTTGGCTCCAACTTACTTCACCTCCTCTTTTTTTTTTCCCCCTTAGACTTTGGACTTTCCATGATAAGGGCTACTTATTTCTTACTATAACTTCAGTGCTTAAAATGGCCTCTGGAATATAAGGCAGAAAGAAAATGTTTTTGAATTTTAAACTATTCTTTTAATAAAATTAAAAGAATATATATATTCTTTTAATATATTCTTTTATGACATATATTTATCTACACATCAGCCTAACAACATACTGAAACAGGTCAGTGTGCAAACATCAAAACAAATTGTACACAGAATGCATTTGTTCAATCGTTACAGTATTTTCTGCTTAGTAGTTTTTGTCTTTGAAAGGATGATTTCAGGATTTCAAGGTCTTTATTTTAGCTATTTAGGTTCACTTTTTTTTTTTTTTTTTTTTTAAAGATTTATTTTTATTATTTTTTCATTGGAAAGGCGGATATACAGAGAGGAGAGACAGAGAGGAAGATCTTCCATCCGATGATTCACTCCCCAAGTGAGCGCAACGGGCCGATGCTATGCCGATCCGAAGCCAGGAGCCTCTTCCGGGTCTCCCACGTGGGTGCAGGGTCCCAAAGCCTTGGGCCGTCCTCGACTGCTTTCCCAGGCCACAAGCAGGGAGCTGGAAGGGAAGCGGGGCTGCCGGGATTAGAACCGGCGCCCATATGGGATCCCGGGCGTGCAAGGCGAGGACCTTAACCACTGTGCCACCGTGCCGGGCCCGAGGTTCACTTTTAAAAGCAAAAAAATATGACCAAATAAAGTAGCTTTAAATTATTTGTTATGCACAAAGAGCCTGAAAATTTTTCTATCACCTGACACTGCTACTTATGTCTGTATTTTAATATCTTAATCACAGGCAAGATTTTAATTCAATTTTCTAGTTTAATTTGCTTTTTTCCCTTAAGACAGATTAACGAATTCATTAATTAAAACTGCAGAAGAGATCCTCTCTCTCTCTATCTCTCATTCCGCTGGTTCACTCCCAAAATGGCAGCTACAGTGGGTTCTGGGCCAAAGCCATGAGACAAGGACTCGATGCTGACGTCACACAGGGATGGTAGAGGTTCTGCTACTGCCTTCCTGGGCAGATGAAGAAGAGGCTGAATCAGAACAGAGCCAGACTTTGAACCTTTAATACTATCAACCATGGGATGCTAGTATTAAAAGAGATGTCTTACCCTCCCTGAAGTTTTTGTTGAAGACCTGACAGATGCCATCCTTGCACTGGTATGTGTCTAGGTTCTAGAGGTAGCTTGCTTTATTTGCATAACCAAGCATTGCAAACTCTAGTAGGTCTATTACAGTGGTATAAAACAGCAGAAAATGGTGACAAACAGCCATTTAAGGGTAGATTCCAGTTATAATGGAAGCTTACAATTTAACTATCACACCTCAAATAGGTTTGCAAAATTTGAGAAGACAATGGAAAGTATGAATACCATATGCAGTTATGTTTGACTATTTCTTTCAATTTGTTTTATTTATATTTGTTGAATCTGTTGACAATAAGGTATCTAATTCAATTGTACTGACTTTTTCCATTTTTGCATCTCTAAAAAGCAGAGTATGGAGTTTTGAAAAGAGATAAAAATCGAAATTACTATTTCACTCTCAGTACTTTTTTTCACATTAAAATCTAAGGAGTAACACATGCTTATGTTTGCCAAAAGAATTGTATCTCAGAGAGGAATTTCAGCCTCTGATAACAGCCCTTGCTTGTATTTTTTATGTATCTATTACCAGATGAACTTGTATATTTTCCCATCAATGTTGCATGTCATGCTACATGTACATGACATTTAAACCATTCTAAAATTCATGGGTTTTTTTAGATCCCTTTGAGTATTTGTGTTGATTTTAACTTAGTGTTAATACTACACTATACCACTCATAATAAATAAAATTTCTAAAAAAAATTCATCGAGTCTCGATATATAAACATAATTAGGAAAAACAAATGCATTTGGATAAATTTAAAAGGAACATATAGAAAAATTAACTTTCTGAGTAACTGTTAACTAATATACTTAAACAATAGCTTAAATCAAAATGCTGGTCTCAGTTACCTTTATAATATATTTTGCGAAGCATAAACAAATAGAAGAAACTGGCCAACTTGCCAAATCTAAGAATTTTTACTTTCTGAGGCTTATACACAAATCATTTATCAGAACTACTGCCTATCTCTTCATTTTCTCATTACTCATGACTGTTTATGAATGAACATCTGCCATCCTATCCTTTTTTCTGAAAATACGTTAATTCACTATAATTTATCCATAAAACTGTAATTATCAGTGATCTTTCATTCACTGAACTCTACAGCTTTAATTTTACCATTACATTTGGGCTCAGCATGCGTTGAAATCCTGTCGTGGTTAATATTTATATCTTCTTTCTGACATGGACAGACACAGGTAAACAGGCCTGATCTCAGCTGCTGTTACTATTGATAATTTTTTTTGTTTGATTGACTGGGAAATAAAGTAGCATTAGGAAAAAATTAGTAGAGAGTTAAAGAAACAGCCATATTTTTTCCTCATTATCTTCTTCTCCATAGACCACAGACAGATCAGAGAAAATTGGGATCATGTAAGAGCCTTTATATTAAAGATCACACATATGCATCAGTGTCCTTTCAACCGGTAAGTTTAGATCAATCTCCAGAAAATATTTTTATTGTTGATACCTCATTCTAGGTTCATTTTCTAGGAGACTTAATATAATGCCATTTTCTATTTCAAATTGATAAGTTGTTTTGCATAAATTTTAGGATGTAAGACAATGATTTATTTTTCCATTTTTCATATATCTTCTTTCATATAGACATTTTGATGAAAATCTCTTTAAAACTCCACACTGCTGACAAAACAAATGGTATTTAGCATTTCTGCTTGATTTCGTGGAAATGCATCATTTCAATGTCAGCTGGAAAAAGTATTTGTAAAATGAAAGCATTCTCTCATATAATATGAAAGAACAAAGATAGTCTCATAACAGGATTCATGGAAAGCATTAAAACATATGTAAACCAGGAGCAAATTATTATAGAAAAGGGAACTCACTGTCCTAACCAAAATTGTTTAATTTTGTTAAAAGCAAAACCAGCAAGAATTATCTTCGTTAAAATCCTTCTATCTCCCTGAGATCTTTTCTTTCCACCGTGTCTCCATCTCTTAGCTTCTTTGCTTCATTTCTTCTCTCTTCTTCACTCCTTCCTGCAAACATTCTTTGCGAACAGCACCCAGTACCAGCAAAGGATCCCTGAGACTTGAACAGTGAAGTCATATACACTACCATGTGCTAAGCTTTGTGATCCAAGTTCCGGATGGCTCTTTGTGGGTGGACTGGGTGATTCAGTCTACTTGGCTCACGTCAAGATGACCACAACGGTGCTGAATCAGTTTGACGTTTTGGGTGCTATAAGAGTTACAAAGCAAATGCAGAAATAAATCCTGCCTAGAAGGAGGCTGGATCAGAAAAAGTGGGGTCAGATCTGTAAGTCCTGACATTGGAAAGAAGATGGTAGACTGGCTTAGAGTTCCTCTGGGGGAGAGGGGGAACACAGGTATATTGAGACTAGTATACATGTTATTTTTAATCTATTTAACATTTTTTTGCTTGTTGTTTTCTTTACTGCTTTACAGATCCCCATCTCTAAATTTTTGAGAATTTGAGCTATTGGCTTGAAAATATTACTCAGTTTAACAGTACCTTTATAATATAATACTCTCACTCCCCCTCTGTCTTTTCCCCCACATTTATTCCTGTATAAGGGTGAACAGTGTGCTTTGGTTTCTAAGGACATATATGGAAACATTGCACAGGCTGGAATGTATTTAAGTTACAGATATTGTGCTGGGATTCTTGTAGGACCAAGCAGGAAGGAGTAAATATCTCAATATTTTCTGCAGAATTTTTAGGGTAGAGCAATTTGTTCCCCCAAAAACAACATTATACTTCAGGCAACTATTGCTGAGGTAAGAATAACCCTAGGAACCCATCAAGGGTATCAAAAGGGAGGAGCTTCAGTCCTTTTGCTCCACTTAACACAAGTATAAATTAGCAGTGGTAACAGTGAAATCATTGTTACAAATGCTGTTAATATAATGAAGAGTCATACTCATCCAAAGTAAAACCATAATCTATAAATGTAAAAGTAGAGCTTCAGTGTAGTTTCACAAAGAGTTGAACATACACAAAATAAAGATACTAGAGTTTCAGTTTTAAACAGGGATTATTTTTGAAACTGTTACGTGGACTGTGAAATGCTCTGTAAATTCAAATGATACTACCATGACTTTAGATAACTAAATGTCATTTATATATTTTAAAAAGATCAAGATAATTACTTCTGGGCAAGTTGCTTAATATAAGCATAGCCCAGACTTTCTTATTTGTAAAATAATGTAACCACAAGTATTTGGATGACTTAATCAAAACCACAGATAACATGTGAAAATTCAGAGGTACCAATCTTGGCAAGTGGTGGACATTCCAAATGTTATTATTCTTATTGTAGCAAACATTTGTAACCACCACAGTTTCAGAAAAGCACCACAAAAATGTCTTTTTGAGCTCTGCCAACGAAAAAGTACATGTATTTCAAACTATCTTGTATTTCAGGTACACACAGAAACACAAAAATAGCAATGACTTTATAGTTCAAATATCAGGCAGCATGGGGCATTTTTAAGAATGAATTTCAAGCCTTTAAAGAATAAGAGGTACATTGGACTGTCTGGAGAAATAAAACAAAGAGTAGAGGAAAAATGAAGCAAAGAGAAAACACAATCCTGGGTGGCAGCAACTCAAGACAAGTGGGTGATTTTCAGAATGATAATGATCTCTCCCCACCCTACAGCTGAGGGCTGCTCCAGCTTCATGCGCAGTGGGGAACCTTCTGTGCTCCTCTATATCAAATTGTACATGCAAGTTATTTGTAACAGAACATTGAAAAGTCAATGAAGGCAAACCTGGTAGACAGCTACTGTCAGAAAACATCTGAATCAATAGGACACTATCAGAATTGTCTTTCCCAGCAAAACACAAAACTGTATTAGCCAAAAGCATGACAGCACTGTGAAATTTCCTCACTACAGTATCTTAAAGCAACAGGGCTCTTGGGCCTTACTCAGCAAGGCAGAAAATAACAACATGTTATTAGGGACTGTGGCTGAAGACCATCTGGGAGGCTTGACAATTCTAAACCAAAGTTACATATTTAAATTTATAATTGTTTCAATAATACACCAATGCAAAATTTTTACAAACTCATGTAAGCTCATAAAATAATGCATTTTCCAAAACTTATCTTGCTTTTTCCCTTCTGCTATTATTTTATAAGGATTTCCCAGAGTGGGACTTAATCAGGGAAAACAATTTACAGGAACAAAAGTGTTAAACCTATTGTTCTCTGCTGCAACACTTCAGCCTTCACTTTAATTTAATCTTGATGATCTCATTATTGCCTCATCTGACAGCCATTGTTCTCTGCTTTACTATATTCTTTACCGATCAATACGGAAAACAAGCATGGCAGCAAGTCATACAGTATCTTGATAGAATGTCCTTTCTTTGTCATGTTTCCTTGGCAAGATTAAGCTTTCAGAGCATCTTTTGCCTTTCAATAATTTATTACAATCAGTATTTATTATAATTGATTTTAAAGTGTCCATAAATTAAATTACAATGTTATTCCAGAATGTAGACTATATTTTTTTGTTGCATGTCAAGCAGCGTGGTTGGCAGCTAGGGAGAAGTGTGGGGTAACTGAGCACCAGTCTTGTATCTACAACCCTGCTCTCATGTCACAATTTTACCCGTTATTAAAAGAGAAAGTTATTTAATCTTTCCAAACCACCACACCCTCAATGAATGCTAGCTGTAAAATTGTTAGTAAGCACATCAGGAACGTTTGTTGAAATCTTGATGAATGCCTGAAAAGATTGTTCCCTGCTTATTACTCTAATATTCAACCAATAATTCTGGAAAATTAACACATTGTACTATGCAAATTAATAATTAGATGGTCATATTAAAACACTTGAGCACTAGACATGTGCATTTCCACTTTACATTTTAAAATATTTTATTTATTTATTTATATTGGAATGCAGAGAGAGAAAGAGACAGAGTTAGCTCCATTTTCCACCTCCTAGTTTTCTATGCAAATATCCACAATTTACTTGGAGAGGGTCAGGCTAAAGTTAGGAGTCAGGAACATAATCCAGATATTCCAGGTGGAAGAAAGGAACTCAGCTATTTGAGCCATCACCTGCTGTCTGCCAGGATGCATATTAGTAGGAAGCTGCAATTAGGAACATAAGCAATGCAAAAAAATCAAGAATAAAATGAAAACCAGACTGAGCAGTTAAAATCTGACATATTTATGAACCAGAAACCTTCTATTATCTTAAAGCTATATAATTCCTTTGCCAACTGCCTATTCAGAACTGTGTTCTCCTGATTAATTTTGGAGTTTGTGTTTGAAAAAAAGAGGATATTCTATAAATTAAGCACACAGATGTCTATATTTGCATCTTATCATATTGTTCGAAATTGGGCAAAAGATCCAATAGATAACTAAGTTGTTCAATGTAAGACAAGTAACATATACCTACTGGAATATTAGCTCTAAAAGGAGGAAATTTGGATATGTTGTAATACTAACATTAAGATGACATTCAAAATGAATTAATTCAATCACAAAAATGAAAAAATATCTTACTAATGCAGTGATAAAAGTGGATACCCACAATTTTCAAATTCAGAGAGACAGAATGACAGTTTCCAGACATGTAAGAAGGAGGGCTTTGGTAGTTATTTTTAAACAAGCATGTAGTTTCAGTGTGGGGAAATCAGAAGCACTTTCAAGAATGGAGGCGGTGACAGTTGTGCAGCAGTATGAATGCACTTGTACTTTTTATTCATCAGGTAATCTGTTGAATAATGGAATTTGCTAGACTGGAAAGGTTGTGCCAACTTCTTACAAAATGGTAAGATGCAACCATGCAGATATGAGAACATCATTTGTAGAGAATCTCTATTTTATCAACATTCAACTACCCGCTTTAAAATAGTCATAATGACAAATTTTATGTTTATGCACCACAGTGAAAAGTATGAAAAATAAGTTAAAGGTTTATATAAAGCTGTTATTGTGCTGTTCAAACTAAATTTTACTGTATTGGTCTTTTGGGCTTTAACTGATGCAAATTAAGTGAGGAACAACAAGAAAACAAACTTTCATAGAGCTACTGCCATGGTACATGTACATAAAATTGGCCATATTGGTTAACTAGCACTGAACACCTATGTCGTATCAGAGTCTGAGACAGAGGGGTGTTGTACCTACAAACTTGGGAGCATGCTCTCTTACTTCAGGATTTACTGAATCTATGAAATAATTTGTACAGTATCTTAAAAACACAGATTGTGGCACTATATAAATGTGGCTTGGCATTTAGCTCAACATGTGTTGTTTTGAACATGTTAGTCTGTCTTTCAGAACCTGTCACCACAATTATGAGCTATGGATACAAATATCTACTGCACAGAAATGAAAGGATAGGTAATGCACACCTCAGGGAATAAATGCTCAGTCACTGGCATCAGATTTTTTTTGCATAAGTTATGACAGAGTTAAGGGCTGGCAAGGGATACCTGACAATAGCCTGGAATGAAAAGGTGTAATAGTGTGGGCTGACCACTCCAATCCCTAATGGTTGATTCCAGTAAAGAAAGAGCACAGTAGTTTCTAAAATCACTGTTAGCAGGTTTCTTAAAATTATGCTTATATTGAAAATTATACTTATGATAAATAATGAAAATTTGAAGACTATTCTAATGTGAGTTTTCAGACATAAGCAGTAGAATAGGTAGGATAAACGAAATTATTCCTTCCATATGCTGACATTATTTTAATCTTTGTATCATGAGTGCACTCATATTTTGAATATCAAAGAGAACAAAATATGTGGCTATAAAGAGGGGATTGGCATTGTGGAATAGTGGGTAAAACTGCTGCCTGCAATTCTGGCATTCATTGTGGGTGCTGTTCAAGCCCTGGATGTTCTAAACCCAATCTAGCTTTCAGCTAATGTACCTAGGGAAGCATCAGAAAAATGCTCAGTTTCTTGAGCTCCTGCACCCACTTGGGAAACCTGGATGAAGCTCCAGACCCCTAGCTTCCACCTAGCCAACCCCTGGCCACTGTGGCCACTTGGGAAGCACATTCTGAGATGGAACATCTCTCTTTCCTTCACCCTTTCCTCTCTATATCTATATAGATATATCTCTATATCTCTAATTCTGCTGTTCAAACTGCAATTGAACTTTCAAAAGTGTAGAAAACAGCACTGTGTGCACGCATACTTTATTAAATTATAGGAAGAAAATAAACTGAGCTTAATCTGTTTAACAAAGCTTCTATCATAAACTTCACAGATCCCACTGGGACAACATGTAATGAACAAACTATGGGTTCTTAACTGGAGAACTGATTATCACTTTTAAATTGGTTCACATCTTCAAACATATCTATCCCTATAACTTGTAATGTTTGCATGGGGAATATGTCCTGAGGGTTCATTCATGTACTGGGAACATGGTCCCCAGAATGGCAGTGCTGAAGTAGAAGGGCCTGTAACAGGTGGGGCCAGGAAGGAGGTGATTGGTCCACTGGTGACAAATCCCTTGGAAAGGATTCATGTTGGTCTCATGGAATTAGACAGTTTTCCCAAGAATAGGTTGTCCTGGGAAAGGAAGCCAGACCCCTGAAGGTCTCAAACTTCATGTCTTGCCACAAGCTCTCTCTGTCTTACACCAGCACTTCCTACAAGACACTACATCATGTTGAGATGCAGACTAGAAAGCCCCATGAAAGTGGACTAGATGACAGTGCCTTGCTCCTCAATCTACAAAAACGTGGGCTGAAAAGATAATCTCTTTTCAGAGTATCCAGCCTTATGTATCTTTAGGCAGAGCAACAGAAAACGGTCTAAGATACTCAAAAATTTTATCACTCCAGTGCCTCACGCTGCCTAAGACTAATGAATTCAATGTGCATTTTTCAGCTGTAGTAGCTGAGGATGACAGAGATACAGGATGCAGTGAGATTATTTTGGTTCAGTCATGTTTTTCTTAGCAGTTTAAGCCTAACAGTTGTGCTGAGACATTTTGATCAAGAGAAGTCTGTTTAGGATTGAACCCAAATTCACATTAGAGAACACACAGCTTGAGACTATCAGACAGGAAATAGAATCACATCAGGACAAAAGTAAAAGTAAGGAGGGAGAAGAGAAGGCCGTGTGGAAGTTCAGCTTCCTTGATCTCAAACGTTGGTTAGGTTGATTAAGCATCCAGGAAAATGGAGGCACTTTACTTTTTCTCTCCTCTCAGTCATCCTGCCCTCATTCTTAAGATAAATACTGTGGCTCACCATAAACTGTGAATGCAGACAGCTTTGTTTGGAAGACCACTCTAAGTAAATATGCATCTTATGAAATGGAAAGAACAAAATATGGGTCATAATGCTTCCAAAAGTTCTGGACTAGCATCGTTTCTTAGCTTCTTGAAGCTGTCTTACTTAATGACAAACTTGGTTTTGACTTTGTCATTAGTAATTGTCTAGTTCTTGACATTTTTAAAAACAGTGGTGATATAGGAGGCTTCGAAAGGTCCTAGGAAATGCATACAATGAAACCACTAGGAGTGGGTTTTTAAACTTCTTGCAACTATATACACTGATTCTTTGTTCTTCAGAATAATCCTTGAGTATCCGTTATAGTCATAATTATATAATTATGCAAACTTGGGATTTTTCTAGAATTGTCGGCATATTCCAGATGAATCCAGTGATATTAAATACCAAACTACGTAGAATATTCAAAAACGTAATTTAATGTCATGAAAACCTTTTGTAAAATTAGAAGAAATGAAGTTCAAAGCAAAGCAAAATTCATGACTAGTCCTTGATATTTAAGTATCTTTGTAAGCAAAAATAAGCAAAAGATGTTATGGCACATTGAGTCAAGACCCTATGAAAACATAAAACAAATAACAAATAAAACAACTCTGAGAAACTTTCAAAACTGCTCCTGGGAATTATTTCTTACAATATATTTCAAGCTATTGAAAATTGATATAATACCATTTTGGGGAATCTTATGTTACATTCCAATGTGTTATGAGCACTTGTTTACAGAGACCTTTTTTCCTTAAATTGGAAACATTTTGTACAAAGTCATAAGCATCAGCTTTGCCAAGATTCTTTTGAAAGTGGAAAACAAAAACAATAGCACGGCAAAGCAATTTAAATTAACCATAAGAGCAGGGGACATTAATTGTTGAAATGTACAATGGAGCATATGCTTACCCAGATTTCTCATATTTTAGAGAAGGCAAAAATGCATTGTCAGTAAATTAAATAATGATTAAATGTTAAAGAGAGGAGAAAAATAATATATTTGCAATGAGTCACTGCTTGGTGAAATAGCAGCAGATATATTTTTAAGAGTGGTATAAACTTATCTTTAGAGACAAAACAAAACTTTGACATTAAAACAGGATCAGGTGGTAGTGGTGAGATTCCTGGTCAGAATCATAAAAGGGTGAAAGATTGCCACTAGTAAGAAAGCTACTTAACAGAGCTTATGAAAACTTTTAACAGATGGTATCTAGTCAGGGCACTAAGAGGGAGAGACAAGTGATACAGTGTTTATCATGGAGGAAAGAACAGCATAATATTTAATGCTGGCCAGGATGTTTTCAAAGTCTGATTTCAAATTCAGATGGTACACTATTTTATTTTTTTTAAGAGAACTTACTATACACTGGCCTATCTGCCCTTCACTTGCAAACAGTTCATGGAATAACATCTGTAGACTGTAAGTTATTCGAGGAAACCTGCTTATCCTGCAGTTTAGTTTCAACCTAATTATCCTGGAGAAAAAAGATCCCATTTTGCATGACCAAAAAAATTAATAATCTTAAGGTGAGATAGAAACCCTTGTTGATACTCTTCAAATCACAATGTGTGTTGATTGAACTTACTTACTAATTCAGACTGAAAAATATCTCAAACCTTGCTTTTGACCTCTCTGAAGGGCAGTTCAGCTGTTGGCATTGTCTAAATTCTGTATTCTCCTTAAGCAGGAAGAGAAAAGCCACAACCATTTGATGCACAAGAATATACCCTGATTTGACCATGATTAATCAGATGAGGGTTTTGAAAAGACAACCTATGATTGCAAGTTACAAAGTGAACATTCCAGTATTTGCTCTAATTTTACATTATTTGATGCTTGGATTACTCCTATATCTCGAACTTCTGGAAGAATTCATACGAGAGGTACTTAAATAAATTATCAATGAAGAACAAAAGGAAGTATTTACAGTGTTGTAGAAAACCTTTAAAGATAGTACATTAAAAGTAAAACAAAATAAAAATTAAAATTCTCACATCAGTCCAGTTTTAGCATCTGTGGGATAACTATTCATGGTGGAATCTGATGTTCACTAGTGAGTATTAAAGTAATACATGTACAGATGTAATGTCGACAGACACATCCCTTTCCATAGATGAAAATAATATTTTTAAGGTAAGGTGTGCCTGATGTTTCAACCCCTCATCATGATATCTTTTCTCTAGGGAAAATGAAATGGGCTTTGCCTTCAACAGATGCCCTAATACTCATTTTGTAAAGAATGAAAGCTAATAAAAGTCCAACAAACTTGAGTTCAAACAATTACTATCGTGCTTATTAAGCATGCTAAAGTTGTAGATTTTCATCCCAATTTTCTTCATCTGTAAAGTCATAAGAGGAAAGAATTCCTTTAATAATTAAATAAAATCTATTCCTATGTCTAGTAGAGCATTTGACACACAACGAGAACTGAACAAATGGCTCCCCTTTCTTTAATATCTGCTTCATTTTATGTATGTATTTTTTTTTTGTTTTATGCATGAGAATACTGATAAGGATTCAGGATAAGTTATAAATTCAGGAAAAGATAGTTCCCCTAAAATAGCACTATTGTTTAAAACAAAAATTAATCACCAACATTGCTTCCATAGAAAGATATATTGGACTCCAAACATAGGTAAGGTAAATTTTGACAAAAGGACTTTTTATAAGATTATATGCAGTCTTAGATGAAAGGTAAATAACCACAATATACAGTAAGATACCACATCCACAGATTCCCCACATTTCTAATTTGATCATGGGGAATTTAGGAGGCAGGTTGGTAAGATGTTATTATTTATGCAGAAAATCAAACCAAAACTCAAATAAATGTAATTGCTAAACTGACAGAAGATTTCTGTATCATTATTAGATTTTGTTCTTATCTAGCTTTGCAGATGAAATGTGCAAGCAAAGCCAAAATTTGCATTCCCTCTCTTTAAGCTTGCCCCATACTCTTTCTACCCCTGTATCTAAGTTTCCAATACAAACACATCTTGAATGAGTTATATCAATACAAAATTGTACAGAGATTAAGCTTGAAGACATAATTATTTATAAATTATTTCAGTTTTACTTGACATAAGTCTAAAAGAGGCTTCTTAAATAGTTTTGAGACTCTCATTTTCCATATAATATTTCCAATTAATAGAGCAGATGTAAAACATAATAAATATTCTAGTCTAATTAAATATCTATCAGTTCTGACACTCCACATAGTTTGGGTAAATGACCTGACCTATCTGACCCTCTGTGAGTGAGAATATTAGATGAGATAACCTTTAAGAAATGAGAATATTAAACTAGATAACCTCTAAAATTTCTTGAAGCACTAGGCAACTGTTAAGCACATGAATATACACATAGAGATGGTTATAACTTTTGATTAGAGAGACTGCTAGTTCTAACAGGGACTACGTAAGTAAATAAAATTTTTAGAGGTATTTGTAGAAACACTTATTTTGTAATGATCATAAAATATTTACTGATTAAAATGTTCCTTCTTGTGGACTCTTTCTCACTGAAAAATCCTTGTTCTATTTGTTGTGCCAAGAAAGGTTGGCTGGTAATAATAGCTACAATGTGAGTGAGAACCTCAACCCCCAGAAGTAATTAAGGAGTATCAGTAAGTCTAGATAATATAAATAATTTCAAGAAAGGATGCCAGAGCATCTGAATGACTTTAGTGTATTCTTTCAGTCATCATTATTATTATTCAATCTAATCAATTTATTTAGAGCAGACCCATAAAATTCTTGAAAATATCACTAAATAACCAGCAACTGAAAGGAAAATTCTATCTTAAGAGAAAGTTTAAAATGACCTTTTCTCCTTTTTGCCTCATTTTTAGCATTTTTTTTCAGAAATATGAGACATATTCAACAATTCATTATTAATGTTAATATGCAATTTAATGACTTAATGAGTTACAATTTTTAAAGAATACAATAATTGTAAGATTTTTTATTTATAAACTTTTATTTCAAACTATAAAAACTTACACATGCTTCATGCGCTAACAGCATAGGAACGCATTCTATAGACACAATGTAGTCTCTGCACTCACACTACACTTTTCAAAAAATTCTTATTTTCCATTTTATAGTTCAATAGCTTCCCTCTTTTCCCTTCCCTTTCTCCCTGCTCTTCTCCCCTCCCCATTGTCCCCTGTATTTTATAACAATATAATCCTTCAGCTGCAAAGTTTGTTGCAAGTACGGATCACTCAGCTCAAGATGCTAATGGAGGTTGTGACAAAGTAAATGACATTTTATAAATTTATTAAATTGAAAGCATTTTTTGACAGAAATATTTTGTATGTTTAAATTAATAGCTTTTTTAAATTATGAAAGCTCTTAGCATGGGATTTTTCGTTGCATGTTATTTTTTAGTTATTTTGCACTTAGTTGCTATATAATCAATACTCAAAAACTGAGAATAAAGACTACCCAGACCACCAAAAAAAAAAAGAAAGAAAAGACACTATGTCTTCCTGGGAAAGATGGACATTATTTTCTCTAGAATTTTTCCACTGGACAGATCTTATTACTTGAATTCGATTGCCACAAATTATGTCACACTAAGTTCTATTTCATAAAATTAGCATAGTTAGAGCTCACATTCAAAAACTTCCATGGGACCCACCAGAACAATACTTCAAAAAAAATAAGAACTGATAGCTTTTCACAGAAAAATTACACCAAGAGGGCTAAAAAATTGTGAGGGGTAAGATAGAGATCAGGCTCTTGAATAAAAAACTTAAACAAGTATCTCAATTCTATCATCTTAAAAACTCCAACTTTTGTGATTTTCCAGCCCTACCCTGGGGTGCCAATAGAGGATAGAGAAAAAGAGAGGAAAGGAGAGAGAGGTGTGTGGGGGCGTGTGGGTGGGAAGAGATGGGGACACATTAGGTCTGGAAAGTGCTCCAGTCAGCAACACGGCATAAAGAGAGCAGCCGAGCAGAGATGAGAAGACCACACCTTTTTCCACAAAACTCCAATCTGAGCTCAGCTCTTTGCTGAGAGGTCTGCAATGACTGTCAGGTGTACTTTCTTAAACTCTGGTACCTTACGTAACAAAAAAAAGAATGCTAACCACAATGATGACAATAAAATTAAAAACTCAAACTTTTACGACAGGCAATGCATAGAATTTAAATTACGCTTAAGCACTGATTTATCTAAATCTGAAAAAACAGAAATGTAGAGAGAGATGTTTATGTTTAGCTGAATGATTTAGGTTGGCTTTCTCTGGTTAATGAAATGATGAATTATACCATGTTTAAAATAAATTTGTTTTTTCATATTGTGCAATTCCTTCAGATTAGCAGAGTCTAAGAAAGGATATAATGTAAACAGGTGACTTTTAAGTGACCTCTCTATCCAGGGCTGTGCAAACATATTCATATCTGTTGTGAAACCTCAAAGCAGATATTCATATACTTGCGATTTACTAGTGTTAAGCCAAGGAATGGATTTTCAGAGAGGGAAAATGTTATATTTTGGATTTTACAAAGTCTGACTTAAAGGTTTTAAATGGATGGTTACTTAAATACACAACAAAAAATCGGAGGTAGAACACTTTGTTTAAATTGAAGCTGCAGCTGATAACCTACAGGCAGAAAAGCAGGAGAAAGAGCCTGCTTTTGCTGATCCTCTAATATTTCCAAAGTAGAATGAATTTTGGGAAAATTTGATTTCCACATCCATGACCATGATTAATTACATTTAACTATTTAAAATTTAAATGTGATTTACAGTGTATGAAACCTCAAAACAATGTATATTTATACCAATCAGAAAATGTAGTTTTCTTATGAATTTATATTGATCTTAGAATTTTAGAGAACTGTATTCTCAAACTCTTTTCAAAACAAGCATGTATCAAACGTGATGCATGTAGGTCCAACATCGATTTTGCTTTTCCATCTTTTTAATTTTTGAGATATATATATATAAATTTATCATTTTAACATGCAAATGCATGTTTTTCCATGTAAGAAGTCTTTATGATGTCACCAATTCTATCACAAGATAGAAACTAACTTAATAAAATCACAGAAGCTAACTTAATAAAATCACATTTAGAAAAAAAAAAGGTAACTTCATAGTAGCAGCAAAATAAGGAAATACATATCATTACATAATTACAAAAATATCAGGAAGTAATTTATGATGGTAAACTATAGACTTTAAGCCTGCCAGTTGTCACCATTTTTAATAATTAACTAAATGACCATAAACAAAATGGCAATATTAATACCATTTAGAATTTTGTACAAAATGAATTTTTAAAAATCTTACACTCAGAGGTAGCTGATGTTTTCCTTATTGTTTTTCTTTAGGGCTTAAAAATGGTATGACAATTATCAAATGATATGATAGCCAACATAAACATTTACAGTCCCACAGATGTATCATGAAGATTACCTTGCCTTGGTGTCTAAGAGGATTAAAGGATAAATGATTTCATCCTGCTGCAGTAAATTGAAACTCAGTTTTAGAAAACTCAACTTGTTTATCATAATAATTTCTTATCTCAAAGAACAGAAAGGCAAATATTTCAAAAGACATTTATAAGATCTAATTTTACAAAAGTTCTATTGTCATTACTAAGTCATTAAAGTACTTACTGTTCTGCTAAGAAGTCTGGGTTTTTTGAGGGGCGTCTTCTTTCTTTCTGGATGTTTGTTTTCTAAAAAGGAAATATGTATAATGGTTAGTTGACATCACTTAATCCACACTCTTTTCCAACCTAGATTAGTAGGATTAAATCAGATTTTGTTCTTGATTGCCATTAGTATTTATACCATTTATGTACATATTTGGTGAGAAGTAAATCATGTCTCCATACCTTAGTTTCAATTTGAACATTGGAATAATGCTAATCCAGGTAGTCATTATTAGAGAACATATTACTACAGTCACTAAAAGAATCATGCAATTGTTGCTCATTTAAATGGCTAGTACTATATTGAGTATTGGTGTGATTATTTCATATTACTTTTATGAAGCTTGTATTTTTTTCACTAGAGTAGGAAAACTTTAAATACTAATGGTATTTTTCTTTCCCTATGGGCTGATCATTGTTTAGAGACAGGTAATTCACATAATGTTTCTACAAATATAGACATATTCATATATTAATAATACATGTTAGGAGAAAATAGGAGAAATTTGTTGTAAGCACTACTGAAGAAAGTGTAACTTTCAGAATGAAACATGCAAAAATTAAATCCTTATCAAGAGTCAGTACTAAGGATTGTCCTAATATTTAGATATCAGTAATTTCTAATTCAGTTTAACAAGTTACTAACTTAAACATAAAAGAAATGAACAGTGCTCCAGAAATGTGCCACTGAATGTAAGTTCTCATCCTTTTTAGTCTTCAAAAAAATTTAGGCTGAATGAAAACTTGGGGAAATAAAATATTCAGAAGAGGTTCATAATTAGAATATTGTTGATTGAAGGCATTTCTGCCACAAGCGTTTTAAAGGAAACACAACAACATTACATTGCCAGCATTCTGGCATCCAGCTCACATATGTACTCACTGGAAGAGATCTGAAGTGACAGCTACGTTTCCCAAGCTGCACTCCCTCATCTGTTCAGTGGTTAAGCCTCCCAGGTCTGTTTTCACTTAGTCCTACTGGAAAACTTCACTGTTTTCTAGTGATGCACTAGGAAGAAAATCTTAAAATGTATGTGGATTTGCCTGACTGTCTCTTAAAATATGACTTTGAGTCACAATGTTATATTAAATTTCTATGAAGAACTTCAGTGTACTAACACTGTTCCTTACTGAAACAGAAAATGAGAGGATCCTGTGGGCACCCATGTTAAAGACAGCAGACTTAAACGAGACATATGAAAAAAATGCCTGTCAGAGAAAACCAGAGTTTTCTATCAAAAATAGGGAAATTTTTGACAACATATATAGAGAGTGCATTATTAGTTTTCAAGGGACAGGCTTCCTGCAGGGATACGAGGATAGGATTAAAAGGTTTTTGTGATTTACACCATCTGCAGGGATTTCATTTGATTTTGCTTTTACATGCATAGCTATCACCAGGATGAATGGGCAAGTTTGCTCCACTGTGGGAGACAAACAACTCTTTTTGTTCTTAATTGATGCTTCCAATATGGATATACATAGTGCTTTCCTTGCAATATCTGTCTTTGGTTTGTGTACATGTCTTTTCTTCAGAAGGGAAAAAAGTGAAAACAGCACAGGATTATTTTCTGCTTTCCAGCTTCTATCTTTCCATAAATGTAAGTAGGTCTGACTTACAACTTCATAGAATAAATGCTTGATATTTTTATTTTCCTTTCTTGAAGATTTATTTATTTTATTGGAAAGTCAGATACTGAGAGGAGGAGAGACGGAGAGGAAGATCTTTTGTCCAGTGGTTCACTCCCCAAATGGCCACAATGACTGGAACTGAGCCGATCCGAAGCCAGGAGCCTCTTCCAGGTCTCCCATGTGGGATGCAGGGTCCTAAGGCTTTGGGCAATCCTTGACTGCCTTCCCAGGTCACAAGCAGGGAGCTGGATGGGAAGCGGGGCTGTTGGGATTAGAACTGGCGCCTATACAGGATCCTGGTGTGTGCAAAGTGAGGACTTCAGCCACTAGGTTATCACACTGGGCCCAATATTTTTGTTTTCTTAGAACACATAGAAATGTGTCTACTTATGTAGCTTTAGATATTTTCCCAAAATATCATAATCACGATTGACCACATTACTAGTCCACCTAGTGCTGTCTGCATGTGCTTCTTACACTAAGTTTTAGCAGCCGACTTGACATGAATAAAAAAGATAACTGAGACTTATGATTTATTGGTGATGTTTCAGTGATAACCAGAAAGCAAAACACTCATTTGCAGCCCTACTCATATTCTACTTAGAGAAATAAGCAAAATACTGCATTCTCTGGATGCTATGAATACTATAAATATTTCACTTCTCTTATTCTTTTGAGAAAAGGGAATTATTTACATTCATTTTAAGATTGGACATTGAAAAACGAACAGCTGTAACTTGTTTGAGGAGGTATTTTTTCAAGAATGACAAATAGCCAGTGTTTGCACCCAAACTTTGGTTTCAATACTTCAAATATTCCACTTTGATGAAAACACTTATGAGTTGAGCCTTTAGTAACACAATTCTGAGCTGTATATTTAGGGCTGATTTTAAAACACACACTGTGATCCAACCCTGTAGCATACCCACTTATAAACACTATCTCATAAGCTCTTTGTAGACTGAATGGCAACAGAATTTTAACATAAGGTCTTAATTTCAAAAATCTTCCAAAATACTGGTAAACTCAGAGGTTTTTCTTTTGGACCCCATCCCACTTCAATGCCAAAATTTGTGCTTAGAACATGGTTACAGAGTTGATGTGCTATTTTCTCAGTGAAGATATCACTAATCCTAAGGGATTTTGTTAGATATCTTTTGGCTTAAATTCTTATCCTTGGAACAGCCATCAGCAAACAGAGATTACTTCTAAAAGGCACATTAACCAGGTCATTACTGACTGAATGCAAGCTTTTAAACACAAAAATAAAGTATTGCTCAACAATTAATTGCATTGGGTTCCATGCTGGACCAATGGAAAATAATCCAATTAGCTATCAAGAACATTACTGTAGACAGTGGAACAAATTTGCATACAGAATGCAAATTAAAATATGGTGCCACATAAGTGGAAATCTATGTTCGACAACTATTTCACATAAGCTAAAAGACTTCCCATGCCTAGAAAATATATTGAAATACATACCAAAGTATTTGGAATAAAGCACAGCATGTTTCTAACTTATTCTCACATGATAAGAAAAATATGTGCTCTAGATGCACGTATTAATATGCCCACAAATAATAATGTATACCCTGAATATACAGTGTTTATATATAATGTTATTTCATATACAGACACATTTATATAGTTTCTATATACAGACACACACTCCTCTTCCCACCAAATGACAAGAAAATATTTATAGTGTTTATACCATCTAAAGTATGTACTCTTTTGTTTAAATCTGTAAATACAATTGTAATCATGGTTAGAAACTATGAGCAGCTCATTTTCTACTGAATGTTTAAGCAATAAACATACACACGAATCCATGTATTACAGAGAGGCAGGGGAAGACAGACACACAAATGACAAATATAAATAGCAACAGGTGAATCTTGGTTAATGGTAAATGGAATTTCTACTATTGCAACTTTTATGACAGCTTTAAATTACTGAAAAATAAAGCTTATGAAGAGACTATAAAACTATACTAAGTATTACATAAAATGTCATTTCCAAGATTCCTATAACACATACCTTTGTACTGTGGCTATTGTTATCTTGTTCATTAAGCACAAGATTATTTTATACTGTCTGAATTATGGACGATAATGATATTTATCTGGATAATTACTGGAGAGTATTTGGCAACAGAAGGAAAGCAACCCATTAAAGAAAGAGAATAAGCAAAAGAATATTCTATGGATAAATGGAATGGTCATCCATACCTGAACAGTTGCTCTTCAGAGCAGGAACAACGGTCATATAAAACAAAAATATGAACCTACTTTGAAATGGAGGCAGAAGTTCAAAGAAAATTAGGGTAAAGGAGCTTTGCTACTTTTCTTTTTGTTTCTACCCTTAAGCAGCCGTTTATGAGGCTTAGGTTTATGACTTGTCCTCATGATTGCAGAGGCTAATGTTTACCAACACAGAGCAAAAAGAAGAAAGGGGACAAGGCTGGAGCAGCTCCTTAGTTGTTTTTTCTTTGTACTACTTTATTATACACGTCAACAACTGAAACATTTGTCACCAGTCAGGTTTACAATAATCACATCCTGGGTTCACCCATGTTTAACGTTCTCATTACACTCAAAATAATTATTTTAGAATGGTAGGGGGGATGATAATAAGGCAGAATGGCATTGAGTTAGGAAAGCCAGTATGTAGCTTGAGAAGATGAGACTTAATTAAATGAGGAGCTCTGAGAAGTTAATTGGGGCCTACTGAAGATAAGGACACTATCAAAGTATGAAGAAATAATGCTGTTACAAAACAGGAAAAATGAAAAAAAAGGTATAGCAGACCATTACAGCAAGCACACCTAAGAGAGAAGAACCCTGCTAGAATGTCAGTGGGACGAGTAGATCTGTGCTTATGGGGGTCTGTTGCCCTCCAGCTCCTAGATTACTGCCTATCACAGAAATAAATGCTCATTGAATAAATAATACAGTATATTGGCAAAGGTAAAATTCAGTATCATATAATACTAGTTCTCACTCTGCCTCTATCCAGTGTTTGACCTTAGGCAATCACTTCATCTCTCTTGACCTCAATTTCATCAACTGTGAAATGAGAATGGGAAATGGTGATTCTCCAAGGTGCCTTCCAGCCCTAAATATTTCTGTGTACAGTTTTGTTTATTAAAATAGGCAACTGTGAACATTTCTGTATAAAAGCATAGCCTCATACAAGTTCTATGTGAAGAAAAATGGAGAAGCCAAGAAAATATGAATAAAGGGGAAACATTCAAGTAATGGAAAGAAATCCCATTGAAAGAGACTTTAATAGAGCTGTGAGAATGCAAATGGTGATTTACGGATTTTATATGCATTAAGAGAAATTCACTCGTGTGAGTGAATTTCACATGCTAGTGAGACAGCATGCAGATGTAGAAATATCATATGTTTTATGATAACCAGAGGAATTCAACAAACTCCCTAGCTACACATTTAGAGGTCAAAAGGGAAAGACAATCATTATTCACAAGACATTATAAAATGCATAGAGCTTATATGGTATTGGAATTGCTCTTGCACATGTTAGAGACGAAAAAGCTGAATGCACTCTGGGTTTATGTGTAATTCCATGAAGCACCATCAGATTCAAGAGGCTTTGTTATAACTGCTGATACCTCCAGTATGTCTTGTTATAAGATATGTTAGGTACTTGTATCTCACAAGCCACATTTCAATGCTTACATATGCGTGGTTGTTCAAACATCCCTCCCTCCTGTCTCTTTATCCCCTGTTAAGGAGACTGAGTTATTTCATTATGCTTGCTTTGTCTTTAAAAATAGGGGGAGCTTTGTGTCATACATTTTTGTTTCCCTAAAATACTCTGCTACTTGATAGATATGTGTATTGAGTAGATGCTAAGTAAACATTAATAAATCAAAGAAGATGAGAAGGATATATTCTGGGCTTAGAAAACTGACTGAAATAATGATGGGGTGTTTCAAAAAATGAGTTCTCTGCATTCAGGCCTGGTTCGTGATCTCCAATTTCCAGCAATATCTTTCTTTGCCTTTTTTCTCTTTGTCATATTCGTCTAGGCATTTGGGGGAAGACAGACTAGGGGACATTTTTGATGGGAGTACAAGGTACACATGTTTTACATGAAAAAAGCTTGTGTAAAAGCCTTTAAAGCATCTGAAGATACAGAGTGTCTCGAAAGAATTAGCTTGTTGTCAGATGCTTTGACTTCTCTGTGGATTCTGGTGTTGCAACAAATAGACTGTACAGAATATTAGCATGAAATAGAGACAACAATACTAGCTTAATAGAAAGCATAAATTGACCAAATACTGCACATGTCCAGACAGATCAGTGGATTTTGGTTTAAGAACAAGAAATGAGAATGAGTTGACCCAGCATTCCCAACTTTTTAGGAGGTTGGTTGCATACAGTAATGTATCAACTCCATATTTACATGTCAATTGAAGTTATTTAAGTCTTGGTTTACTGTAAATTCAAACCTAGCAGCAGGACACTTAACAATTAAGGAGATTCTGGTGTAAGGAATGAAATTCTTATAATTCTGTGTTAAGTGGCTCATCTTGTGCTTTGCTGAATTTTCAGTTTAGCTTAGCATGGTAACCTGTGACAGCATTAGAAAGTGGCAGTGCAAGGTCAGTCAGAACAAATCCATAGCCCAGACATGATGTGTTTTCATCATTATTATTTATTTTGGAGTCAGAGACAGCAAGACAAAGAAGAGCTAGAGAAAATTCTTCTCCATTGTCTCAAATGTGAAAAGCCTGCCATCATCATTGATGGTCCAAGGTAAAGCCCTATGTTTCAATCCAATTAAATCCAGCTGTCCCAAATGTCTGGCACTGATCCAAAAATTGAGCCATAACTTGCTGTTTCCTAAAGTCTTCTTTTAAAAGTAGCTGAAATCAGTGGGAATCTATACATATTTTAATATCTTTGTGATATATCCACAGAGGAACAGTTCCAGATATAAAAGAGAAAATAAAGAATTTACTATGTTAAACTTGTCCTTAATATGCTATCTTCTTCAACTCTGACTTTAAGATATCAACTGACAAGTTAAATTATGAATCACAATAAGGAGTGACATATAGTTATCCTGGGCCATTACATATCTGTGAAAGTTACCCTATTCATAGATTCATTGCAAGAGGTTACATGCTTATTCTTGGAGAGGAAGTATAATTTCAAAAAGTAGAACTGTCTTTTAATATGCTATGGTGAACAGATAAATCTGCTTATTACATTCTTCTTCACAGGAAAATGGTAATTATAAGTGTTAAGCATCTATTTACATATGAGGAAATTCAGACTGCGACTTTCCTGGATTTAGTAAGTGATGGAGTGAGGATCTAAATTCAGCTCTATCAGGATTTGAATCCTATTTTCCCCTGAATCAGCGTCTCTGAAATATTTCCACAGATTTTAAGAAGACAGAAAAACCTACTTTCTCTTTTATTCCTATTCATTACATTTGTCATCTTGGGATAATTCATATACATTTTATCCAAATTAATTATTTCATCTGTAAAATGGAATACTTTCCCTCCAAAGGAAAGACTTAAGCATCAGCCTTAGGAAACATTGTGATCTCACCTTATTTACCCTCCTTCTACTCCCCAGTCTCTCCTAGGTAAGCTATTAATTCAGTGTTAAAAGGAAAGTTCATTTCAATTAAAGCTTATTTTTAAGAAATCAGGAAGGTAACTAGTAAATGGGCTAACCACACATCTGAAGGTACAAGGAAAACATCAGCAAAATGATCCCAAGATTAGCAGAAAAATCAAATAATGAAAATAAGAAAGGAAACAAACCAAATTTGAGACCAAAAGAACAATACAGGAGATCAATGATTCAAAGAGTTGTTTCCTTGAGGAAATCTGCAAAATAGATTCCCCTACTAGCCAAAATAGTCAAAACAGGAGAGAGAAGATATGAAGCAAGAGAAGCAGAGATGAAAAAAGGAAATACAGCAATTGATACCTAAGACATACATAGAATAATCAGGAACTATTAAAAACAGCTATCCATCAATAAATCAGAAGACACAGAAGAAAAGGATATATTTTGGACACATAACATTGCCACAATTAAGTCATGAGTCAATTAATAATCTAAATAGCCTTATAGCCAATCTCCATCTGAATCATTAACTAAACCCCTGCCAACAAAGAAAAGCCCTCGATGGAATAGCTTCACTGTTGTACTTTATGAAATGTTTCAAGAAGAACTTACCCCCATCCTGCACAAGCTATTCCAAACAAAAAGGGAGGCAATCCTTCCAAACACAATGAAGTCAATATCACCTTAATACCAAAGCCAGATAAAGATCCAACAGAAAAAGAGAACTAAAGACGAATATCACTGATGAACATTGCTGCAAAGATCCTCAACAAAATGCTAGCCAACAGGATGCGACGGTATATCAGGCAGATTATTCACCCAGACCAGGTGGGATTTATTTCTGGCATGCAGAATGGTTTAACATCTGCAAATCAACAAATGTGATTCATCACATCAAAAAAAAAAATAAAAAGTAAAAACCATATGATCATCTCAATAGATTTAGAGAAGGCATCTGACAAAACTAACACCACTTCATGCTAAAAACCTTATGCAAGACAGCCATAGAAGGAACATTCTATAACACAATCAAAGTAATATTCAAAAAACCCAATGTCAGCATTATACTAAATGAGGAAATACTGGAAGCTTCTCTACTAAGATCTGGAGCTAGACAGTGATGTCCACTTTCACCAATGCTATTCAATATAGTACTGGAAGTCCTTGCCAGAGTTATTAGGCAAGAAAAACAAATTAAAGGAATTTAAATTAGAAATGTAGAATTAAAATTATCCCTGTTTGCAGTCTGATTCTCTACACAGGAGATCCAAAAGATTCCATTAACAGACTATTGGAACTCATAAGAGACTTTGGCAGGTTAGCAGGATACAAAATTAATAAACATAAATTGATGGCACTAGTATACACAAATAACTCCATGGCTGAAAAAGAAATTTTAGGTGCAGTCCCCTTTAAAACAGTGGACAGGAATTTCAAATGCCTTGAAATTAACCTAATCAAAGAGGTGGAAGGCCTCTATAATGAAAATTACAAAACACACACATAAAAAGGGGACATTAAACGAATGAGAAACCTACCATGTTCTTCGGTTCTTGGATTGGCAGGATAAACATCCTCAAAATGTCCGTATTACCAGAAGTAATATACAGATTCAACACTAGCCCAATCAAAATCCCAACAACATTCTTAGAAATAGAAAAGATGTCACAGAAGTTCATCTGGAAACACAAGAGAGCGTGAATACCCAAAGCTATCCTGAAGAATAAAAATAAACCTGAAGAATGAAAATTCCAGACCTCAAGAGCAGCAAGCATCAAAGCAGTCTGGTGTTGGTGCAGAAATAGAGAAGATCAATGGAACAGAATAGAAACACCAGACCAACTAATCTTTGACAAGAGAACTAAAAATAATCCAGGGGAAAAGTTTGGCTTCTTCAACAAATGGTCTTGGGACAATTGGATAGCAGCCTTTAAAAATAAGAAAGACCTCCCCCTCCTGTGACATTATACAAAAAATCAGGTCTAAGTGGATCAAGGACCAAAAATGCGCCCAGAAACAATCAAACTACTAGAGGAAAACACAGGAAGTACTCTCCAAGACATAGGAATTGATTATCACTTCTTAGAAAAGCACCCAAAGCTCAGGCAGTCAAAGCCAAAATAAACAAATGGGACTGCACCAAACTAAAAATCTTCCATACAGCAAACGAAAGTATTAAAGAAGCAATCAGCAGAATCAGAGAAAATATTTGCATACTATATAACCCATAGCAAAATAATATGCAGGACTTACAAAGAGCTTCAGAGAATCAAAACAAATAACCCTGTGAAGCAATGGGATAAGAAAATGAACAATCATTTTTCAAAAGAACAAATTCAAATGACTAATAGACACATGAAAAAATGCTCAGGCTCCCTAGCTGTCTGGGTAATACAGATGAAAACCACATTGAGGTTCTACCAAACTCCAGTGAGACTGGCCTACGTTTAGAACTCTACTAACAATACTAGCTGGTATGGATGTGGGGAGAATGTCACCCTCCTTCACTGTTGGTAGAAATGTATGCTAATGCAACCACTATGGAAGTCAGTGTAGAGAGTGCTAAGAGAACTAAAAATTGACCTGCTCTATGATTCAGCTATCCCACTTCTGGGAATGTATCAATAAGAAATTAAATTTACATATTGGAAAGGGTTCTGTAATTCTGCATTACAGCATAACAACCTATAGGTACAAAGAAATAACCAAGATAGTTGTCAAAAGAGGAATGGATTAAGAAACTGTGGTATGTCTACTCCATGGACTACTACTCAGCCATTAACAAGAATGAAATTCTACCATTTACAAACAAATGGTCCCAACTAGAGACCATTATGCTCAGTGAAACAAGTCACTCCAAAAGGATAAATATATATTATATTCTCTCTGATAAAAGGCAAGCTTCATGCGAAACACAAGATCAACAGCCCTTTCACAACTGTTTTTGCTACATATCAGGAGGGTTTGATAATGCTTTTGTTTTCATTCATTCAAAAAGTGTTTGTCTTATTAATTCTCACTGACTCAGTTCACAGAATAGAACTGCTTGCCTCAGGAAAGTCTTTGATTTTCTTTTTCATTTCTTCTGTGGCACATTGGTCATTCGGTAGCATGTTATTGAATTTCATCATGTAAATTTTCTATTTTTCTCTGTTAATTTTATTTTCTGGCTTATCACTTAAGGTGATGTGTAGTAACTGCGTAGTAGAGACTATCACATACAGACATGAACATACAATGCAGTGTGCATCTCTACCTACAGAGATGGAGTCCCAATGAAACTGCTGAATGTTTCTGTACAACAGCATGAAAAGGATGCTGAATGTTTCTGTACAATAGGATGCCATTGCCCATGCCTACAATATCGGGATACATTTAAATAGCAGAATGATGGACTTATGACTGATTGTGAAGTACTATGCTATCATAATAACATGCTGGAAATCAGCAGGGGTGGGAAAGCTGGGGATTTGGGAAAGAGGAAAAGGAAATCCTGGAGTCTATAGAACTCTGTCATGGGATAATAAAATAAACATTTAAAAATCAAAGAAAATTCCCACTCCATAATTCAAGTCAGAGAAATAGAAGCCTGTGTTCCAAAAGTAAGCCATAAAAATTAACACTAGCACAGCAATTTTCTTGTCGTTTTGTGTATGGGTTGTCTGTAAGTTCTCTGACCTATTTTGTGTAACTTTTAGTCATTAGATAGATTAGCATTCAAACTAGGGGAAAATAAATGCTGTACAGAGAGACCAAAACAAACCTGAACAGAGAAGTCCTACAAATTTTACCTCCATTGCACCCTCAATTACTACTAGGTCATGTTCTTTTTGTTCGATAATATTTGTCACTGAGGTCCAGGCATCAAGAATGGGTGCTTGAGCCCACGCATAAAAGTGGATAATTCCCCCCCGAGTCTTTGGGTTTTCAATCTAAGATATCTTTTGTCACATACAATTATAATAAATTAAATTTCTACTGTTCATTTTCCTAGTGCTAGTTTATTTCCACAGATTCAAACATTGAATCCTCAGAGGAAAATCTATTTCCCTGTAAAATGGATATCTTTTAATTGCAAAAACCTGAGAAGTAAATTTTGAAAATTTACTTTGGATAAAACATTCTAAAAGGTTAATTAAAAAATTTAGATGACTGTGATAAGACTCTCAAAAAAGCTTGAGAAATTATTCATACGGAAGCAGAGCAGATCAGAAGTCTCATTTCTGAATACTAGACTCTAGCTCATCAGTCAATAAGTGAGAACTGACTGAAAAGGAGAAAAAAACATGCAATGAAAGACACACACCACAGACAGGAAGAAAAAAATCAACAAGTCCTAAATAGAAATTAACAGTAAGTGGAGCTCCATGGTGAAATTTTCAATGACTCATTCAGAAAAAGAATCCAATGTTAGATGAGAGAACAACTATCAAATTAAATGAGGAATGTAGTTAAGGCACACTCAATTTTTCACTAGAGAGCAACTGAATGTCTAACATAAGGATTTGGGAAGAGTTCAATATATTTTCACTTAAAAATTTGACACTATTCTGCTAGGTTTGAAAGAGAATCTCATTTCACCCATGAAATGACATAATGAATAGGAAAGCAGCAGATCAAGAGGCAATAACTTGGATGAACTGTTTTCTCAGCTTCCACTCTTTGATCCTGAAGGTGCCTAATGTGAAATGGCAACTAATTTTCACTGACAAAAGAATCCATTTGAGAGAAATATCATTCTACTTCTTTGGAGTAGACAAATTTCCTGATGGAAGAAATCTAGACATGGATTTCAAGGGTCTAAATTCTTGGGCCTCTGATATTAGACACAATTGGAGAGACTAACCTTTAATTTCAAATCATATTACATGCTCATCAAGTAGATTTTTGCTGTACATTCCAGGGCAGTGAGTATTCTAGTATCCTCTGGGATTGCAATCTACTGTTTAACTTTTATTTAATCTTGATCATTTTATGAAAAAACCTGATTTTATTTTAATCAATTCTGAATTTTTGAAATAGGAGATAATCATAAAATAATTATATAATAAATCACTATTACAGGCTATAATGTAGGCTATGTAATGCCATCTATCACATGTAAATTTTTAATTTCACTAACAATTGTAACATGAATTATAATGTCCACATAATGAAATCATTTAAGTGCTAATTGTATTAAGAAGAGTAAACTTGGTTGGGAGAAGTTAATGGGAAGCCTAGACTTTCTCTCAGTTAAATACACACTTCAGTCTTATTTTCAGTACCATGGAGGTATTCCGACACAAAGCCAGTTTCATTAACTTGGTAGATTCCTTTCTGAAGTTCTATTTCAATAGTATTTATAGCATACAAAATTTGTTCATAAAATTCATTTCTATTATTAAAGTTCAAGGATGATGAATATTTTTCGTTGTAGTTTAACCACAAGTTCACAAAAGAATCACACACATCCTAATTTTTCTTTAACTCAGTCTACATGTTGCATGTTTTAAAGAAACACATGCTCAATTAAACAAGTTCTAAAGAAATGTTTATTAACCTGAACTCTTGGAGGATTAAATCATTCCCTTTCCTCTGCACATCATTTTCTCATTTAGAATTTGTTTTGCTAAATTGGTGGTAAAACTCAATCAAGAAGCTACAATTATATGCAGACAGATTCAATATATGATCCAACTCTGGTCTTGATAGTCATGTGAAAAAAGTCACTTGATTTCCACAGGACAGTTATTACGTAAGGCATAAAAATAATTGACTCTTCCATTACATTTGTTTATTTAGATTTATAATCTGTATTTATTTGTAGATGGTTACATAAATCTTGCACATTTCAACATACCTTGAGACAAACAATAGAAAAAAAGAGGACAGGAGCTACTTTGCTATATGTGGGCAACTACTTTGGATATTTGTCATGAACAGGTATTCTGAAAGTGACATGTATGATGATTCTGTACCATCACACTGTTTCTCACGTCATAGCATAAAAGACTAGTACCTACTATCCTCAACCCCAAAGCTTCACACACTTGCCTGTGAGCCATGTATTTCACTACTAAAATTTATGAGAAGAACCAAAGATTAATTCTGCTGCATGTTTATCATGAAAATTACACAACAGAGTAACTGAGAAGGATCAGCAACTTAAGAGACAGTAAGAACTGAATTGATACGTGCAATTTAAGCTTCTGACATAAATTACCCTAAAATTTCCAATAAGCTATAACAGATTATCTGCAATTCAGAAAGATTTTATTTCTGTGTTTCACACTGTGCATTTTCCTTTTATGGATATTAAGTCCTCAATATTTAGGTGTTTGCTCATAGCAAACACATTTGTACTGCATCCTTTCTGGAATGTTCATACTGGTTGTGAAAGTCAATATGGTTTGGAGATAAGAACTGATGCTTAGTAAAACCCTACTGAAGACATAACATAGGACTGAGAAGAAGTCAAGCTATTTAAACTGATAATTGTCACTGAAAATCATTGTAGGTATGTTTTTAAGACAAAGTAGAGCTGACAAAATTATTCTATGCCTCAACTTGATTTGAATGAAACTTAAATTATTTTCTTTTTAATATTCTTTACATAGTTGTGAGGGATGCATGCCTATGTGGACCTCTAAGTAGGGTGAGAAGGTTCAGGTGTGGAGAAAGGTGGTTGGGACAGACGTTTCATTTCTTCCTTCCTGCATCCTTATGAAAAGAGGAGATGGTGCCTGGCCCTCACTCCACTGCATCAGTACCTGGGCATAGTGATGATCCTTTGATGATGCCTTAGAGACCCCAATGTGAGGAAGAGCATTCTAAGCAGGTTACTTGTGTGGTTTTTAACAGTTCTGAAGCTGTTGGTTTCATTACTCTATGGTTGAAAAAAAATCTTTACTAGGTTTACTAGTTGACAAAGTCCACTTTGTGTCTTTCCTCAGCCTGACCCACCCCAGAACTGGCCCTAATTTATGCCAACAGGTGCCACCACCTTATTAGTCTTAGACCGCCCCCAGTCCCAGCTCTCATGTTTACCCATGAAAGGTGTGGTAGAGAAGGTGAGTTCCAGAGGTTCCAATACTAGGTGTACTCCTAGCCCCTACGTCTTGTAGATGCCAGTGTGTGCTGCAACCCAGTCTGAGAGGACCTGCCCCCATCTGAGAGCAGCCTGGGTCAGCCCTGCCTGCCCCAGTCCAGCTCTTGCTAACAGGTGCAGCAGCCTAGCTGATTTTCCGCCCCCATGCAACCTGGTGTGTGTTGCAGTCCAACCTGGCCTGCACCTATCTTGGCTCTCATTGGTGCCAAGTGTGTGCTACAGAATGACCCTGCCAGGTCTCTGGAACTAGTGACATTGTATTATGTATTTGCCTTGCCAAAGTAATTTCTGTAATTCATTTGTAATACATGTTCATTCAAATTATTTTACTGATTAGATACTTTAGGCAGGATACTTTTCCAAGAACTGATAAAGGCACAAAAAGTCTGAACTTTTCAGATATTTCTTTTCTAAAGAAATTTTAATCCAGAAGATGGACTGGTACAAGGGCAATTATATCCATTTATAACTAACATGAAATGAAATAGTAGAAATACTAATGACATCAGGTCCTCGGAGGATAACTTCTGTTTTCATGAAATTTGTTAGAGACATCTGTTTCAGTGAAAGGTGCCAGTCACAGAGCAACAAATATCCTGAGGTAGAAAAAGATGACATGCTTTACATTCTAGACAGGGTGATGTGACAGGTGAATACAGGAAAGAGAGAGAAGATTGCCTGGAAACACAGGTCCATAGAATAGCCAACTTTATGTGGAATTCATTTAAACAACAAGGAACAAATACAGTGTATAAAGAGTGATTCTCCCAAGGGGTTGATATAGCAAAACTGGGAGTTTTCTTTGGTAATTTTCCATTTAATTCCGTGGCACATTACTTGGATAAAAAATAAGAGAAACTTTTTGGAATTATATTATTTAAATATATAACATTTGTTTCTTTCATAGGCAGGTATATAACACTGCAACTCATCTCACTGAAGAGTAAGTCACAGTCTAATATTAACTAATCACAAAATTCCCTATAATCAATTATGTATGATGCTGACAATCTATACACAAAGGGAAAAAAACAAGCGTTGACAATGAAGCTGAGATAAAAACTAAACAGAGCGACTCTTCAGCATGCTAAAATTTAAATTATATATCTTGTTAGCAATGTAACATTCAGTTAAAGTTGCTGTTCTTTCTACGATTGAGTAAAGGGGGAAAATAATTATCTCAATGACACAGTTTATTGATAAATTATCTTTACACTCCATACAATTCTGTAGGACATCATAAAGAACATTCTTAAACTATTACTGATGAACTTGTAACCTGCTGGTAGACTCCTATGTCAACACCACAGCTACATGAATATAACTTAACTGAAGATTCATCGATAAACATTAAATACATGAACAAAACAATTTCACAGGTGATGCCGAATCAATCCCTGA
Organism: Ochotona curzoniae; assembly: GCF_017591425.1. Taxonomy (NCBI): domain Eukaryota; kingdom Metazoa; phylum Chordata; class Mammalia; order Lagomorpha; family Ochotonidae; genus Ochotona; species Ochotona curzoniae. The sequence continues at coordinate 21,753,504 of NW_024464920.1, forward strand.
GTTAAAAGCTGCTGATAATTTTCAATCTATATTAGCCAGAAAAGGGCAGTAAATATTTAAACTTATATATTCAATTTAATTTACTCTTCCTCTTTTTTTAAGATTTATTTTTATTGGAAAGGCAGATATACAGAGAGGAGAGACAGAGAGGAAGATCTTCTGTCCGATGATTCACTCCCCAAGTGAGCGCAACGGCCGATGCTATGCCGATCTGAAGCCAGGAGTCTCTTCCGGGTCTCCCACACGGGTGCAGGGTCCTAAAGCTTTGGGCCATCCTGGATTGCTTTCCCGGGCCACAGGCAGGGAGCTGAGAAGGGAAGTGGGGCTGCCAGGATTAGAACCAGCGCCCAAATGGGACCCCGGGCGTGCAAGTCGAGGACCTTAACCACTGTGCCATCGCGCTGGGCCCTAATTTACTCTTTCTTGGCTCTATTTTGAGAAGCATTCAAAAATATATTTGCTCTAACACTAACTTTCAATAGTGACTTTAATCACAATTTTTAAAATTGATTTGTACAGTGGTGCATGGTAGCCATGCCATGTAATCTTTTAGTTTTTTGAGGGAACTCCATATTATTTTCCATACAGGCTGTGATAGTATATATTTGCACTAGGAGTGTATAATGGCTCTCTTATTTTCCACACCCTTACTAACACTTGTTTTTCCAATAGCCACTCTAAGTGATGTGAGTTGAAATCTGTTTTTTTTATATACCCATAAGCTATGATATTAGTAAATCAGAGATATCTGTACTGCATGTTAATTGCAGCATTATGCAAAAGACTTCAATGTCATCAGTGTATGAACAGGAAAAATAAACTAAAAAAAAATTGGTACCAATTTAATTGACTATTATTCAGCCTTAAGTAAAGAAGTATATCCAAGCATTTTTGTATCATGAATGAACCTAGAGGGCATTCTGCTAAGCCAGACACAGGAAGGCAAACACTATTTGATTTTGCTTACATGTGATCTAAAGAAACTAAAGTAATAGGAGCAAGGAGGAGAACAGTAGTTACCAGGTTGGATGGTAAGGGAAATGGGGAGATGCTGGACAAAAAGTATAAATATTCAGTAAAAGAAGTATGATTTCTGGGGCTCTAAGGTATGGCATGTGTGATGATGGATGTGTTAATTTGTGGCAATTATTGCACTATCTATACACGCATTTGCAAATATATATGTCATCAATGCATTCTATGATTTCACTATATGGGATCTTAATTTTTCATTGAGGCAATTAACATATTAAAACAATTTCAACCAGTAATTCTAACTTGTGTAAATAGATTGATGAAATGTATGAGAATATAAAAGGAATACTTTGGAGGAGTAACTTCAATAGTTCCATCACCCAATAGGTACTTCATGTTTTTTAAAAAACATGCAGGTTGGAACTGTGGCATAGTTTAGCTGCTGCTTGTCATGCCAGCATCCCATATAGGTGTCTGTCATGTTTTTAGGTCCTAGCTACTCCACTTATCATCCATCTCCTTGCTAAGGTGCCTGGGAGAGTAGAAGAAGATAGCGCAAGTATTTTGACAACTGCACAACATCAGAATCAGAAGAGGTTCCTGTCTTCAGCCTAAACGAATTCTGAATTTTGCTCCCATTTGAGGAGTCAAGCACCAGATGGTTCAGTGATCAACACACAAACTACATTACACATACATAGAATGCAACTGTTTCTTTGAGTATCAGTTCAGTATTTTTAAATCCAGGACATGTAGGCCTTAAAGATCTGCAGGCTTTCAGAACTCTGTGCATTTAGAATATATCTACGAAAAAGACATTATTCCTTCACTCAAGAACTTTATAATCTCTCCTTTGAAAGTTAAACTTTCAGAAGTTAAACTTCCGTGGCCAATGTTAATTTAAATTTCTAAAATGAAGTAGTTTCAACATGCTTGACTACTACTTCATTTAAAATTATGAGAAACTCAAATGATGTATAAAATTAACAATCCAATATTTAAAATATAATTATTATGTCAAAGCTATATTTCAAAAATTTAAGTATTGTATTTTTAATATCCTAAATTTACCATGAAGGGAAAGATTAATTTCAAAGTAGTTATATTCTCATAAAAAATGTAAGTTACTTCTCTATAGTAAGACCAAAATGTGCCTAGAATAAAAATAGCTATCAGTATCACCAAATTTCTCAAAAGGTCACTTACAAATGAAAAACACCTATTAAAAGAAAATTACTATAACCACACAGGATTTATTATTTGTAGTCAAATCCTATGACACAGATATGCAAGTATATTCATATATACACTGCATGCATACAACACAGACCACATGTACAAAGAAATGAACACACACATCACATTTAATGTAATTATGTGTGCTGCATACATGTTTTATTCTATAACATGCAATAGTCTGGAAACTAGCCCACAGTATACTTTTTCTTCTCTAAATTTGGGCATATGAAATGATATCCTCAAAGCAAGCTATTAAACTAGGTCATGATTTTTAAAGTGGCGATAGAAACAGCCAGTCTCAATAAGCTTCATTTCAAGTCTTCCCAATGCTTCCATAAAGCTCAACAAGCAAATATCATCACAGGTTTAGGTTTCAGTTTTGAGAATTTAAGGTCAGCCTAGAGAAACTGGAATGATGTTGAGGAGACTCTGGATTCACAGGAAAGTGATAGCAATGATGGCTCTGATAATTATTTGCCTCTAAGGAAAAATTACTCTGAATTCAGTCCTGTGTGTGTGATACATGCATTCTATGAAAATAGTTCTAGACCAATCATCACTGCCTAAGTGGTAAAACTCTGCATGGATAGAACTTGGCATTTTATTAAAACAGGTAACTTGTGTATTTTTCCCCCAGCAGCATCTTTCAGAGTACACTGTACATCCTATTGATCTCACTTAATACCTTTCTATGCATTTTAATGTGTTTGTTCCTCACATTTTCTCTTGCAGCCCTACAGGATGAGCAGTTCTCACTTCTGGGCAACATGCACTTCTATATAGCAGTCTCAGGAATTTGAAACAGCATCTGCTATAGGTTGGGTATATTCACAGTGGATTAAAGGGCATTTGCCTCATACTGACTACTGTAATGTGCTTCTATAAGAAAAATGTGCACATTCTTTGGAAATATCAACAGTCTCTTAATTTAAGGAAAAAGAACCATGAAACTGCAGCCAGACAATCAGAAAAAGAAAAAAGTACATGTTTGAGGACAAAGAAGTATGTAAAGAAAGAAAAATAGGGGGGAAAGAGTGGAAAGAAAAAGCATGATGAAATACTTGGGATAACATTTTAAATACTTGGGATAACATACAAAGAATAAAACATGTATGCCTGTTTGATAAACTGTAGAGGGAGTTTTTTGCCACTATTCTTATAAGTCTTGTAAACATGATATAACAGAGGTAATGATGTAGTAAGTGTATTGTAAATTACATATAATACAGTTAATAAAAATGAGGTCTCCAAGCTTGTTGTTTAATATTTGCTTCCAGAGACAACATTCCTAATTTCCTACTGTTGATGCCTATAAATACAGACTGCTTGCCAACTCAGCCTCAAACACATGTCCCTCCCATTGAGGGCTAAGTGCCTCACACTTCCCCACTTCAGTCCTCCTTGCTATGGGACAGGGGGCTGCTGTGGCTATGTCTCTCATATGAAGATTTTCATGTTGTCTACAAAGCTACATTCAATGGCTCTGTGAGAGAGGAAAGCTCTATCCAGGTCTTCTCTTCAGAGATCCAAAGCACATGAATGCCCAAATCCAAAGCAATTCTTTAATTCCCAACAACCTGCTGTCAACTAAGCCATGTGTTGTTTAACCAACTTTTAAAACTGATTCTGAAAATGCTACAGGTTCTAGACCCTCACTTTGGAGCTGTGAGATTTATCATCTAATGCTTGCTTCTCGACCTGTTAGACTCTTGCTGCAAGTAAGTCAAAAGAGTCACATTTAAATATCTGGTTTCAGTGACAATTCATAATTCATGGGCTCCATGCAGAGAACACTAATTACTGATTTCTTTCTAGGATAAGTGAAATACAAGGCACAGGAACAATATGTTATCCAAAGGTCATTTCTACCACTAAGACTAATGCACACATACTTTATTTTCTTTGAAAAACTAGATCCCGGGCTGCTTTGCTGTAGAGCCTTACGTTACTCATAAAGCACATTTGGTCTGGCCCAGTGGTTCTCAAAATGCTTTCAGAAACACTCATTTCCAACAACACAGACGGACCAGGAAATCACTGTTACGTGAAACAAGCCAAGCACAGGAAAACAAAGGCTATTTCATGTGTGGAATGTGAGAAAGTTACTTTACACATGTGGAGAGTACAAAGGTATTTTTTAGAAGCTGGGAACTCTAGTAGAGGGAAAGTTGTGGAAAGGATACTTGGTGGGTTTTAAGCTAGAGTAAGAAATATTTTGAGTATTCTACTGAACAGTTATCTGACTACTAGCAATGATAGTATATTTTTTTTTTCAGAAGAAGGGGAAACTAAAGAATGGGGTTTTGATTGTTTTCACCTAAAGTAGTGTTTAATAGTTGAACATGATGCAGGGTATACATGTTTTGAAAATGATCTGATACTCAATATGTATATTCTTCTTTCAATTAAAATTTGTGATGAATTTTCAAAAACAATTTTGGTCTTACATTCCTTTATAGCATAAAAATTATCCAGAAGAGCTTTTGCATATATGCCGTTTCTCCAGATCTACTGTACAAGAGAAATATAGAATTATTATTTTTAAAACCAATAAACCCACAGCAGGTTCAAACATTTAACAGGTTTTAAAAATAAGTCATTTCAAAAACCAAAATTATAGTGAGAGGAAAGATGCTTTGTGGATTTGTAATTGTTAAAATGGATTCTTCAATATGATTTTCAAATGGAGAAGACAGCTACACCCTGCTTCTTCACTGAGTTTGCTTACTCTAAATCTAGAAAGTCTTGCTATAAATAAAAATATTTCTGGAAACAAATGAAAATGACAGCACAACATATCATAATTAATACAATACAGCAAAATCAGTGCTAAGGTGTGATTTCATAACAATTAGTGCCTACATCAACAAATTAAAAAGGCATGAACTAAATGATCTATCAACACATCTCAAGGACCAAGAAAGAATGAGAAACTAATTCCAATGTTAATAGGGGAAAATAATTGACATCAGAAAAATAAATAAAATTGAAACAAGGAAATATATCTAATATTAGTGACTTGAAACACTGCTTTCCTCCTCCACAAAAATGAAAAAAATTGTTACCTTTGGCCCAATGAACCAGACTAAAAGGGAGGGAGAAGATGCAAATCAATAAAATCAACAATGAAAAAAGGGATATAAAAGCACAACAGATATACAATGAATTATCAGGAATTACAAAGAGCTAGACACCAAAAGAAAAAAATCTGGAAATCTAGATTAGATAGATAGGTTTATGGATGTACACAATCTACCTAATTGAATCAGTATGGTAGCAAAAATGTAAATGGATCTTATAAGTAAGCCTGGGATTAACTCAATACTAAGTATACTCCCAAAAACCAAAAATGGTTTCATTGTAGAATACCACCCAACTTTTCAAGAAATAATCCCAAAATTTTCAAACAATTAAAAACAATTGAAATGGAGGAAATGCTCTCAAACTCCTATGAGGCCAGCATCACATCAAGTCAAAACTAAAAACAACAAATAAACAAAGATAAATAACCACTGACCAATATTCCTGATGAACACTGTTGTAAATATCCCCAACAAAATACTAGCGCATTGAATCCACAACATATCAGAAAGATCATTCCATCAGAACAAGTGGGATTTGTCCATGATATACCGGGATTGTTCAACATAAAATAATCAATGTGATAAACTGCATTAATAAGCTAAAGAATAAAAAACAGTATGATTTTTTCCAATATACTCACAGAAATTATTTGACACAATAAAATATCCTTTCTTGATCAAAAACTTAAACACACTGAGTATAGACATCCCTCAACACAACCAAGGGAATATATTCAAAATCCCACAGCCAGCATCGTATTGTGGGATAAGCTGGAGGAATTTCCATGCAGATATGAAACAAGACAAGGAGGCTCACTCTTTAAGTGTATTAAGTGTGTTAAGTGTAGTCCTGAAAGTTTTAACTAGAAGTGTATTAAGTGTAGTCCTGAAAGTTTTAACTAGAATTATGAGGCAAGAAAAAGAAATCAAAGGGATACAAATTGAAAAAGAAGTAGTCAAATTATGCTTCTTTGCAGATGGCAAGGTTCTTTAAATAGGGAAACCACAAGATTCTACTAAAAGATTATTGTAACTCAGTCTGGTATATTCTAAGGATATAAAATCAATATTTAAAAAATCAATAGCCTTAATACACAATCCATGGCTGAAAAAGAACTGTAGGATCAGTCCCATTTAATAGCTACAAAACACTTAAATATCTTAGAATCATTTTAATCAAGGATGTGAAAGATTCCTATGGCTAAAATTTAAAAAAAAAATGGAAGAAACAGAATAAAACAGAAAATGGAAAACCCATATTTGTGAATTGGTAGGATTAATACAATAAAAAATCCATACTAGCAAAAACCAATCTACACATTCAATATAATTCAGATCAAAATATCTATGAATTCCTCTCAGTTTCACATTAAAATGATGCAAAAATTCATATGGAATGGCAAGAAACACTGAAAAACAAATGAAATCCCAATAAAACCGAGTCAGATATATCACAATATGACTTGGAAGATAAACTACGAGGCAGTTGTAATCAAAACAGCCTGATACTGGCAGAAGTAGACATGCAGAGCAATGAAATAGCTAAAGCAATCATAAACAACAAAAACCTGGAGGCATCACAATACAAGACTTTAAGACATATTTCAAGGCATTTCTAATCAAAACAACCTGGAGCTGGCACAAAAACAGAAAGGAAAATCAATGGACCTGAATACAAAGCTCAGAAATTAACCCACACATCTACAGTCAAGTAATTATTGATAAGTGAACTGAAATCAATCCAGTAAGAAAGGAAAATCTCTTGGACAAATGGTGCTGGGCAAATTGGATTTATCTTGTAGAAGTATAAGACAAGACCCCTCCCTACCTTATATCTTAGACAGAAATGAACTCTGAATGGATCAAGAATCTAAAGCTGTTATCTGATGCCATCAAACTAATAAAGTAGAACATAAAATTCTGCAAGGCACAGGCATAGTCCAAGAATTTGAAAACATCTGGGAAGTACAGACAATTAAAGCAGAAATAAACAAATGAGATTGCATCAAGCTAAGAAGGTTTTGCACTGCAAAGGAAAACACTCAACAAAGAGGCAACTAACATCACGGGAAAAAATATTTGACAATTATGCCACTGACAGAGGATTAATTTTAGAATCTATGAAGAGCTCAAGAAACTCAATCACAGCAAAACAAACGATGCAGTTTTAAAATGGGCCAAAGACAGGAACAAGCAATTTTCAAGGATGAAATATAAACGTAAACATGCTGAAGATCAGTAAGGCACCAGGGAAATATAATAATCACAATGAGCATTTGCCTTTCCCAGTTAGAATGCTTATCATATGAGGATCGAAAGATAATAAATGCTTGAAAATGTGGGATCAGAAATGTACCCCAATACACTGTTGATGGGTATGTAAGCTAGTAGCACCTAATGGAGGAGAGCATGGAGAATCCTCAGTGATCTGAAACTAGATCTGCCATATCCCAGCAATCCCAGTCCTGGAATTTACCCAAGTGAAATGAAATCAACATACCAGTTATCTGCACATCCATGCTCACTACAGCCAAGATATGGAATCCACCCAGATGAGCACGAACAGATGACTGGAAACTGAATGTGGTATATATGGTTGCAATGAAATTTTGTCATGTGCAAAATAGAGGCAATTGGAAATGATTATGCAGTGAAACAAACTAATCCCCAAAAGACACACATACATTGGTCCTGATCTGTGATAATACACACAGCACAAAATCAGTATTGGCATTTTGTAGTTTGCTTATTATTTACAGCTTTTGTCTACACTCTTGAAGGACAAGTTTTTTTGTTGTTGTTTTGTTTTGTTTTCTTTTTTACCTGCTGTTTAAATTCTTTACCTAATGGACTGTTAGGCCTGCTATTGAGAAGTGAATTGAAAGTATTCCATTGTAATATTTTATTTTTTAAAGAAAGAAGGGTATGTGGATAAGGTGGGCTCGGGAGGTTTGTGTCAGTACGTACCGTCATCTGTGTCATCAAAGACATAATATTCGTTCAGCTTAAACATCATTTCCAAAAAGGAATATGAACATTGCTTTTATTTCATAGACCCCAAAAGGTGGGACCTGAAGTCACCAGATCACACTTTGACAAGCACTGATGTAGAATGCGAAGCCTTCATTGTACAGTCACAATCCTGAATTGGAACTGTGGCTTTGTTTTCAAATCATTTTAAGACATCAGTAAAATTATTTTCCCTGAGACACAATGTATCAGGTAAGATTCAGGATAATGCTTACTCAGTATTAGAATAAAACAATTTAAGAATACTTAAAGTTCATGGAAATAGTGAGCGTAAAGGTTTTTGGAGCCATATTTTTGAAATCCATGAGTAATTTCTGGTTAGATGCGTTTTCACACACTTTCTAGAGGGATCTTACACATAGTTTCTGTCAGTAGTTCTGAACTTACCAGTCAAAACTGTTAAGCTAAGCGTGCTGCTCCTTCCTTCAGGAAGCTCTTCGGCACTCCCATAGCAAACCCTTGTGGATTGATACGTGAACTTGAAGTTGTTGCTTAGTACTTTACCCAGAATTATGAATATCTTGCAAGATAGTTACAATTATGCAGAGAAATAACAAACCTTCTTGAAGGTGTTTGAAAAGAATAAAAGGGACATTAAAACAAAAATGGTCATATTTGAAGACCAGAATAATATAAATGAATGGAATATTTGATATAGAGGTAAACTTCAACTCTTTCACAGATGAAGTAAAAATACAAATGTGTTGTTATAAAAGTCCAGGTTTGAGCAGGATGTCTTCCTGGACTCCCTATTGTACTACTGACTTACATGGCACACTGAAGGATAACATTCTTTTTCTGGGGGCAGATGATATTGTTCTGCCATTTTTTTCATCACTAGCTAACTTTCTGATATGGGGCAAACCAATCTGTGTATAACTATTAGTACTACAGGATTCAGCTTTAGAATCACTGTTTTTGCACATTAAACATCTGTCTGCCATGCTCCTTAATTATATAATGCTATGATATTTTTTTCTGCAACACAGCAGAATTTTTAAAGGCAGGAGTGATTTGAATATTTGAAGTTCAACTCATCAATACAGATGCACAATTTTAACAGAGGGCCACTGTGCACTGAGGAACAGAGCTATAACAAAACCATTCTCCACCAAAAGGAAAAAGAAGAGTGTTTAGAATGGAAAATTTATCAGAAGAAGAAATAGTTTCTATTTTACAAGACTCACGATGGAATCCCTTACCCTTTAGCTTGATTTTTTTTCTTGACAGTCTAAAACCAATTTTATAACTCAGTTGTCTCCCAGCTAAATGTGCAACCTGCTGCAGAGATGAGTTTGTGAAGCTTTCACCATACAACGTGATGGATTTAAAGAGTGCCCACGTGTATTTGCAGGCGTGTTTTTATAGTTGAAAGGAGCTTTGCTTCTGTTTGTTTTTTTTTTCTTTCTGATGTAGGCTTATAAAATCTATTAACAAAAAGACATATCAAGAATAGAACACAAAGAAAGATTTATGCTTTATATATGCAATTACACTAACAGTCTAGCAGGTTGACTTAGAATGAGACAATGTCAGAGTTTCTGACTTCCTTAGAGTATTATTGAAAAGCTGCCTCAATTCTCCATGAAGGCATTTTACTTTCTCATCAAACTGTGTTTAGACTTGGCTACCCATGAAGCAGCCCTGCTTGGCACTGGCCTAGGAATTAAAAACCACAGGTTTCTGCAAAGGTTCATAGAAACGACAACCTTTAAACATTAGAATGATATATTTTTCCAAAGTGTTTACAGAGTCTCAGGAACCCAGATAGGCTGCTACAGACAGGGAACAGCAGGAAACAGCCACAATATAAATTCATAGTTATTTCCATCTACTTCTGCCAAGCGGTGACAGAATTAGGAAAGGGATACTTGCCACCCACACTATGCAAACACTAAGGAAATTGCACCTCTATCAGGTCAAGCATGCATCTATTATTTTGTATTATTCATATTGATTTCATGCTAAATCTGTTTTTAAAAAATGAAGCTGCTTCATATCAGCAGTGCATAATATCTTCTGGTTTTTTTTTTCTTTTTTTGGAGAGAAAGCAAATCAGTGTACACTCTTATTTTCCTGACAGGGAAATGTCCTGGGTGTCCTGTTAATTGAAATGGACAATTTTCTAGGCTCAGAAGTCTGTCAGGTGGTCTTGTTGCTGCAACATAATGCTAACCACAGGCACAGATGAAATGGGTCCTATTCGCAAAATGATGCTGGTTAAATTGATTTAGGAAGATAGAAATTACACGTTAGAAAATAAACTGATGATTACAGAAAAATACATTTTTTAAAAAAACACTGCTAATTCACACTGATCAAGAACATCCTTAATATTGTACTTCATTTGCATTGAAGGGCAAAAAAGCTGTTATTACTGAGGTCAGGGGAGGAGACAGTGGGTCTCGCAAATAATTTATTTTAGATTTGAAGTGTCAGATCCTATATCAACTTACAATGTAGTATTCATTCTCTTGCCATATAAATTGACACTATTTTGTTTCTCAAAATGAGGTTTTGCACCACCTCCCTGGGATGGTGTCCTTTGGTGTAGTATATCACACAAAAGTAACTTGTAGAGATGTAGAAATAAAAGAAATAATGCATTTTTCCATCACAGGAAGCATCTACTTGTTAATGCCTTATGAAAATGAAAGGATTTTAATACATGCAACAAGAACTGATTTGAATTTTGTTTGACTTCACTTACAAATTCTCCTGGTTTCTCCAGCCAACAATTCTGTCTTGCTTTCTCTGACATGAATGGGATTTAATCAGTAATAATAAACACTGCAGACTGTTCCCTCAGTTCTAACCTCTGTAAGTCATTATTGCCTCATGCAGTTAAATGCAACTAACACAGTAACAACCAGGCAGATGAATCCCAAAATAAAAACCTCTCTCTCATGCTGGCCAATTTGATCAAATCACACCTTAGTCAAACAGACACTCTGAGCTATAGTGTTTGCATTAATTTTTTGCTATTTTGCTGTAGTTATTAAACTACTGCATTAATCAACATATACATGGTAACTATTTGTTATACTCGTATTGAAAACAGATGATAGATTCATTACAGTAAGTAGTTACCAGACCTCGATTTTATATTCCTTTGTGTCCTGTTTCATTTATTAGTACAATCAGCAGGTAGTCTTTGAGCCTCCATCTGTCATCAAGTTAGACAAGGGATTCAAGATTTCTGGCATGGGGTCCAGTGCAGCAGCCTAGCAGCTAAAATCCTCACCTTGCATGCCCAGATACCCAATACAGGCACTAGTTCTAATCCTGGTGGCCACACTTCCCCATCCAGCCCCCTGCTTGTGGCCTTGGAAAGTGGCCGAGGATGGCCCAAAGCCTTGGAACCCTGCACCCGCATGGAAGACCCAGAAGAGGCTCTAGGCTCCTGGCTTTGGATCACTCAGCTCTGGCCATCGCAGTCAATTTAGGAGTGAGTTATCAGACAGAAGATCTTCCTCTCTGTCTCTCCTCCTGTCTGCATGTCTGCTTTTTCAATAAAAATAAAATGAAACTTGAAGAAAATGATTTCTGGCTATGCCAGGAAATCAATGGAAAGAAAAAGGCAAAGAAATTATAACAATAATTTTTATGTGCTGAGAACAAAACACCTTGCCTATATCACTTAGCTTTAGGTAAGCATTTTATTAAGTAATATTCTCCCATTTTTAGCCAAACAAAATTGAGTCCCAGAGCATTCCAGTGACTTGAAGTTTTATTACTAGTGACACTTCAAACTGAAATTAACACAGGCCTTTTCTAAATTATTCTAAGTTGTTAGTTTAAGTTTCGAAGTCTCCAGTCCTGGGTTTTGCTTATTGAAGTTGAATCATGACACTGATATGGCATGGCTTTTCTGCTGGGACAGGCTTGCAGCCCAGCTCTAGAAACTCCTCATCCAAGTGCAAGCTTTCTTGTCTACACCCTTATACAGCTTATGGTTGATCTATCCAACCAAAAGAAACGCATTTCTGGCCCCTCTTTCTTTAGGCACCCTGCTTTCACCTTTGAATTTGTTTTTTGAGAAGAAGTAATTTTGATGATTATAAAATACTTTGAAAACTTACTGTATTTTGCCATAAATCTAAATCTCCTCCACTTGGCAAAGGAAATTATAGCCTCCTCTCCAGTCCTATCTGGATCCAGTCTGACTATGCTATGTTAGTAAGCATGATTAGATGGACAAAATTTTGTTCTTATAGTCTATAGCAAAATGGTACTTACGATCTGCAAAGATACATTTCAAAATAATGACAAAAGTTTCCAAATTTTCTCTTTCTCCTTCCTGTTTCTGGGGGAAGGGAAGCAGTAACAGGAGAAGCCATACCCAGTCACCAAACCACCACAGTACCCAGTGGTGGAGAATGGCCACCTGATATCTACCCAGGGTTCCCAATGTGGCACATGCTTCAAGGGTTCCTCCCAAGTGGTTTCGCTAGTTTTGACATGCTGTCTACCTCGGTGATTCCAGAGTTAGGACCCCCTTCCAATGTCCATTGGTTGACCTAGTTGACTTTAGAGTCTCCATTCACCCAGCTACGTGTTATCATCATTTGGCTGGGGTAGTTGTCCATTTGTTCTGTCCTCCTTCCTCTGCTCTGGGAACAGATGTCCTCTGAAGTCCCCAACAGGCTGCCATATCTTCCATAGGCATCTGAACCAGCCATCTACTGTTCCATCTTTTCCACTGAGGAGGCCCAGCTCTGACACATGATGCTACAGTGAGACCACCAATCCTGGTGTGAGACCTCAGGTCCCCACACGCTCTCTCCTCTGCCATCACCAGACCCCTGTAAGCCCATGCATCACATTTCCACAAGCATGCTGCTGGGCAGGCAATAAACTTTCCCTGGTGCCATTGAGGCTCTGGGCCACCTGACCAGTACCCTAAAGGTTTCCTACCCCCAGGGCTCATGGACCATGCACCCACCTCACAGGTGGGCCTAAGGACCTGGGCCAAGCGCCCAGGCACACTCGCCAGACCTTCTACCCCTGCAACTCATGACCCAGTACCCACTGCAGAGCCTGGCCTAATCACCCTCGCCAGGTGACCTGGGTCCTGCAGGAACCCTGCCCTTGGGGCTCACGGACCTGGCGCCCACAGTGCAGGTGAGCTCAGGTCAAGACAATTTCTCTTCAACCCTCTTCTCTCATCTTTTCGTCTTCATCTTGGTCCATTGCCAGGTCTTCATTACTAGGCTCTCGGCTATTAGTTTCAGATGACTCACATTACTCTTTCTATCCATTTATCACCTTGTTGACAGAGATATTTTATCAGAGTACAATCAAATAATGTCAATTTTCTGACTAAAAACTATCAGCAGCTGCTTCCTAAAATTACAGAGCTGAGTACCAAGGACCTCTACCAAACTAATCTCTTCTTATATTTCGAATGTCTTTTCCAACTGTTCTTACATGTTCAGACTATGCTGGAGTCCACTACTTAAAGTGCTTCATTCTTTTTAAAGCAAACTTTAGCTATTCTGAAAAGAATTCACTTCATTTTAAGTTGTAGAAAGCATCACAACTCATAGAAGACTCGCAGATTTTATCATTGGAGTTTTCTCCTCTAAAAGTATAGATATACCACAGGATAGTATTTCTGACACAGTGCTCTTAGTAAATCATTTAATTGATTTCAGGTCTGAAAAAATTGACCTCTGTAGTATAAGTTACTCTCCATGGGCAAATTATAAGTAAAAATGCAACACTGGTTTTCAGAGGAAATATAGTTGCCACCAGTGTGACATCACCTACACTGTGGCCAGCTGTTTAAATAGGAACAAAGTGACTTCAAAGGAAGACATTATGCTTATGGAAACAATCCACTGCAGCCTTAATTCCAGAATCAACAAAGTTGAGATCAGGACATTGAAGAGCTATGGGCTTATTCTTTTTAGCTTTTATCTGGACAAAATGTGTGACAAGATTTGCCACACATTCCTTATCTTACACATACATTGTGATAGGGACAGGGTAAGAATTCTTTAATATATCACGGAGAAGGCTCTTCTGTTGCTAACTTTTTTGTTTCATTACACCTGTATCCAGGATGCTAACTTAACAACAGCTCTTAACTGTGTGTGTTGAGTGTGTTTCAGTGAAGGAAGAGCTACCATCTGACTTAATTAATCTTGATTTAGGAAAAGTGCTTGATAAATCATTTCCCAAGAAAGAAGGTTCCATGGCTCATTGCATTTCATTTTCAACATAAATCTGTGATTGACTCAGTGTGTGATCTCGGCCAAGTCATTTAACCTCTCCTTGCCTCTGATTCTTGGTATACACGTTACAGATAATTCTGACTCACTGAACCTGGCACAGAAAATACATGAATCAACACTGAGATGAATGTGGAAGATTGCTGAAATAGTGGAGCAACATGTGGCATAATAATGTTACTGCGTTGTTCACGTAAGCCCTAAGCAAATTGTCTTCTTGTCGAACGTCATATTTCTGGCAAACTAAGTACTTTGGATTTGTTTACACAAATAGCATAATGTTGACTTTGATTAATTATATAGATATTCCGGCTTCATGAAATTGGCACAGATATAATCTACTCAATAACTTAGTATTAAAATTTGAGTTTTATTCTTTGGCTGTTTGGTTCTGATCCTCTGAGATTAATCCATTAGCAAAGCAATACATAAAAAGGATAGCAAATATTTATCAAATAAATTGCCAGAGACAACACATAGTTTGAATCAATGTAAAGAGTTTAAAAAGAGGAAAAATAGGAGGGAGTTACTTAATGTTATTTAAAAATCAAAGTGCCAAGAAGGGTTTTGTGTTTGTTTGCTTTTTCATTTCTTTAGCTATAAGCAGGTCATTCTGTAGCATGTATTTAACTTCCTGCTATAAATTTTCTCTTTCATCCTATTGCTGATTAATTTTTATGGCTTTTTATTTAAAGGGATATATAGCAACTGTAAACCTACACTATCAGGATATACTTAAATGGTGGAATAATACATTTATGACTGTTCATGAAGCACTATGCATTAAAAAAAAGGAAGGAAAGTCAGTGGAGAGTGGGGATGAGGGGCAGCAGGGGAAATCGCAGACATTATGGAGCTGTATCACAAAATAAAAACAAAAATAAAGAATATCAAAGTGATTACTATAAACATTTAAAATGGAGCCAAATCCATGTAGCATAAACTTTGAAAGATATTTAACTCTAGTTTTGCACCTTTACCATACATTCAGTATGAAATTTCAGAATATTTTCAAAGAGAAGAAATTTGCCTCAAATAGGGGTCTGATATAGAATGGTTCAAGGAAAGATTAATTTTAAACATTATTCTAAATTGTAGTAGTACTTAACAGTCATAATATTTTAAGGTATATTTTTGGTTAGATTTAAGAAACAAATGAATTGTACTAGCTACGAAACTTATTACTGTTGCAAGTATTTAAGATGATTTTTCACTGGAAGGCATCAAAATACTTGTTTTCAGAAACAAATTTGATGTAACAATATAGCATTGATGTTATATGAAGAAAACCTTAACAATCTTAATATATTTTCCCCAGTCCTTGCATTCTATAGTTACCTAGAAGCTGTTTTTTTTTTCCATACAATCCATGAAGAGTTGATGCAAAGTTTTGTTATTTTCACCAAATGGACTGGGTTAAACATTTTGATTCAACTCTCCAATAACTTATGCAGGAAGAACACTTGAATAAAATGGAAAATATCTAAACTTTGTGACGTTGGGGAGATGAGGTACTTAGAGGAGTCTGCCACCTGCACAAACGGCTGAACCAGCATCCTTTACTTGTAATAGCATTGGCTAAAATTGTGGGCTCATGTTCTTGTTACAGCTTTCAGAGCCAATTCATCGCTAGATCCCTGATGCCTGTTCCTGGATTCAGCGCACTGCAAGTATTTGATCAACCAGCTGAATGGACTGAAATCACAGACACGATTCTACTGGAGTGTGCTCAACTCTGTATACTATCCAGCAAACATTTATGGAGCAGCTATCATATTTTTAGGTAATACGGTGAGCAAAGGACACACAGGCACACATACACTCTCTTACTTGAAAAATCACATAAAAATACTCTATTAGATAGAGCATTAAATGAATACTAATTTTGGAAAATACTTAAAGAATCATGGCAAAATTCTCTAGTAAATGACTCCTTATGTAACATGAAAGAGATAAAAGAGTTAGCTGGGTTAGTGTGGAAACAAGTCGAAGTGGCACTGATTTCCAATTGGAAGTCACTGCATTGAAAGAAAAGCTTACAGCAGAAATTGTGGGATACTGGAAAAACCAAAGAAAAGGGGAGATGTGGCTGGTGGTAGATTAGTCACACCCTACAGAATATAGTATGTCCTGTTATGAAGATCACTGCATAGAAGGAGAGAGGAGAAGCCATAGAGGAACAGGACTATTCTGGCAGCCTGGACTGTGCTGTTTTGCCTCTCATTAAACAACAGTAGCACCAGCTTAGTTCTGTCTGAGAGAATGCTGATTTGTGATGCTGGAGTGGGAGTTTAGCATATGGGTTAAGATGGCTTTTTTTTTTTTAAGATTTCTTTTATTCTTATTGGAAAGTCAGATATAAAGAGGATGAGAGACAGGGGAAGATCTTCCATTCACTGACTCACTCCCCAAGTGGCTGCAAGGACTGAAGCTGTGCCAATCTGAAGCCAGGAGCCAGAAGCCTCTTCTGGGTTTTCCACATGGGTACAGGGTGCAAGGCTTTGGGCCGTCCTTGACTGCTTCCCCAGGCACAAGCAGGAAGCTGGATGGGAAATGAAGCCACTGAGACTAGAACTGGTGAACATAATGGGATCCTGGTGCAGGCAAAGAAAGGAATTTAGCCACTAGGCTGTGGTGCCAGGCACAACATGGCTTTAAGATTTGCTTATCCCCTCCAAGAAAGTCTGAATTTCAGTCCTGGCTCTGGTTCCAAACAATGCTTCCTATGAATGCATATTTTGGGGCGTGTTCCATGAAAGCTCAAATACTTGGATCCCTGACACCCATGTGGGAGACCCAGAGCGAGTATCAGAATCCTTGCTGCAAAGCCTGGTCCAGCTATGATTGTTTCAGAAATCTGGGGAATGAATCAACAGATAGAAGACATCTCATTGTCTCTAAAATATTTAAAAACTATAGACATTTAAAACTTAAATCAATATCTGTTGCATTGTTTTCTTCTGTAACAGGCAACAATGTTGTTACTCTTTAGAGCCCCACCTTTCCATATTGGGATATCTACCCACATATCCAGTATCAACTGATACTAAAATGGAAGATTTGCAGCCTCCTATTGCTAGGCACCGGGTTTTTGGTTCTGGACTCCAGGGTTTCAGATCTGCAATCTGGTTTTAGGTCTGTCCAGAGAATCTAATGATACACAGCATCAAAAAATTATTCCAAAGAAGATCTGAATTAATATCTTAGGCAAGGACTCTCAAGCATTTATAGGAATCACCTGGGGGATTTATAAAATTAAGATGACCAGTTTTTGTACCTATAAATTTTAATTTAGGAGGTTTGGGATAGTGACATGGGTATTTTTTTAAATATTGGTAAATTTTAAGTGCCAATTTGAAAGTTACTGATCTGTTATATATGTTATTGGAATTATTCTTAGTAGGAAGTCTCAGTAGTCATTCAGACCCCTTTAGTATAAATTCTTTAAGGTCCAGGGCACTATTGTTTCCAACTTTTTCTCCTTAACAGGGTCTAAGTGTTAACCATTACCCATTTCTTGGGTGTCTGTGCAATTCTGTGCAATCTTTTTCTTTCTTTCTTTTTTTTCTTTTTTGTGGCTGGATGGAATGCCCTTGCTATAAAAGCACACACTTCAGTGCAATTTGTCAAACAGATCACTCATCCCACTGCTTGTAATTAACTGATTAATCAGTTTTCTTCTAAGTTGTGATGTAAAGCCAAGGGGATCTTTTCTGTTCTACGCTCCACAGAATCTTAAACATCCAGTAGAGTACCTGACACAAAATAATAAGAAGCAGACAGAAATGCGAAATTTTTTAAACAGTTGATGTTTGTAAGGTTTCCTCTACCTTCTTCCTCACCAATGAATATATATTATTTCATCTACTATTTATATTGGACTCCAACATAACTTCTTAGGTCTTGATCTAGATGGAAAAATAAAAATAGAATGTTCAGAGGACATCTCAATAACAATTGGCTTTTTGTCCCAAATTTCCCATTTCTCTCCATCTCTGAGGGCACAAAGTCCTAAACCCCAGACAGCCTTCCCTCGAAAAGAAAATCAAACAGATTTTTAAATGAAGAAATGCTCATGGGAGCAAAATTGCTCAGGAATTACATGACAGCACAACAGAAGAAGAAAACTGTTTTAAAATTGAAATGAATAAAGAAAATACAAATAAAAAGACAAAAATCAACATCTGAGCACACAAAGAGATGACCCAAAATGGATTTGCAGAAGAGCAGAATTCTATGAGTAGATAATGCAGAGATTAAAGGAGGAAGAGTAAAAATAAAAATGACCAGTGGGATGTGGGCGTCTTTGAGGCATTAGAGTCATTAACCAAGAATCTGGAAATAAACAAGACAACAGTACAATGAAAAACGGTTTGTGAGAAATGTGTTATTATAAACAACTCTGGGCCTGTTCTGAGCACATAAGGAAACTTCATTTTCAGAGGAGAATTTGCTCAGAATGAAGTGAAAGATCTAACAAAACATAGCCAAAGTGAGGAAAGGGCATGAGACAGTTGGGTGGTACTCCTCATTTTTGTATTTGTTACCTCTATTGGAATAGAGATATCTATTCTAGTCTTGGCTGGGGACTGGGGGGAAAAAGCACAGAATTTATTTCTGTCCAATTTTAATCTTGTCATGGTCACTTTCAATCCTAATTCTATTGATTTTGCAACCTCTTTCTCCACTGTACCAAAATAAAATATTGAAAGAACAGGACAAAGATGTATTAACCTATGTAATAAGAAAGCAATATCATTCATCCAACAATAAAGAGAAACCCATAAAACCTCTGGCATAGGCCTCAGACCCCACACAGCAGCACTGCATTCGTTGACACTGCAAAGCCAATTAGGAACCTGTGAGCAGAGCTCAGGATTGTGAAATCAGCAGAGAACATGGCAGCAATAAAGGAAGCACTTCATCCAATATACAGAATACCTACTTTGTGCTGAGTTTAAGTGCCTACAGACTACAGCATCATAAACATGTCGTGGAAGAAAAAAAAACCCTAAGAGAAAGGGGAAATAAGGGGAAAGTGGAATGACTAGAATTTACACTGATGAAAAACAATGTAGAGACAGAGGATAAAGCATATGAATTCCAAAATGTTGAAAATATAACCATTTAACATTTCTCCATTTTAAAATGTTAATAGACCAGTTCTTATATTTGTAAACAACGTACCCTATGGATATGAGCCTGACTTTAAAATAATTACACCACTTGGTTCATAACAAATTTATACTGATTATATGAAATAAAATACTTTTGTCATAGTGCCAGCAAGTAATAATCTAATACAAAGAAATTGGAATTAAATGCTGCGGATCACTGATGCTTTTGCTAATATTCCATAGAAAGCATGTAGAGGAGGTAAGATGATTGTCGTTGTCTGAAAGTAGGTGTGGTTCCCTACTGTTTTACCAATCCAGAGACTTGCATAAATAATTGCACACCTACAAGCAAAACTGGAGGGCTCCTTAAATGATAAAGACAAGAATTATCAAGAATTAAGATATGAGTTTAGGAAAAAATAACACACAAGCATTCAAAGAGATTTATTTTCTCAGGAAAGTACTCAAAGCATCCAAACTACCATCTTGTGTTTCACAGCAGCCACATCTGAAATTGCCACATGATTACAAAAAGAGGTACCTTCAAGCACATTAAGTATTTAATGAAAGTGAACAACTCAGATTTAAAATCTGATGCAGGGCTTTGTAAATGGAGTAGTAATGTTCCAAGTAATCTTGAAGCATAAATACATTTAGAGCAAAGTTCCTTAAAATTACACCAAAATGTTTTCCTAGCCAAGAAAATTGTTCTTGAATAATATTTTCTTTTTCAGACAGTAAAGAAAATAAGTTGATGACATTTTTATGCAATTTCCGGCTGGATTCTGTGTGGGCCTAGAAGACATGGCAGTGCTCATTTACAAGGACATTAGCTAGGAAACTGAGGCTAAGCAAAACCAGGAGTGAACAACAGGAGACTGTAAAGGAAATAGCTGGAGCTCCTTACGTGTGCAACCTGATACCTGTCCAGGATTCTGGGGATGACTTATGCTTCTCTTTGGTCTTTTACTCTCTCCTTGATCAAAATCCTTTTCTTCTCTTACTCAAATTTCCACCCAGTAGCAGCCAGAGGAAGCATCTTAATGTAATCCAAGGACATGGTAGTTTTCTATTTAACACATATCATTGGGTAATCATAGCATTTAGCAATCAACCCAACTCCTCATCATGCCCTACTGGATCTGTCAGACTGAGCCCCTTCCTGGTTCATAGAATACTTTCCTGCTTTCATGACACTAAGGCCATACTTTCTTTCTTTCTGCTTTTAGAATAAACTAATATCAGTCTTTCTCAAGACCTTTATGCATGTTGAACTCTGACTGGACCCCTCTCCCTCCAATACTCCACGGAAGGTTTCAACTCAGAGATCGCAAGCTTAGAGAACCCTTCGCTGATTATCCTGTATCAATGGAAGTTCTACCCTCCACTCAAAAGTTAGTATTTCATGGCTGTCTGATTTTTTATTTCTCCTGGCATTGAGGGGCTGTTTATACAAGTTTATTCTAGTCTTACTTCATTTGTGTCTAAATAAGTTATTTAAAAGCAAGGGCTTTGGTTAATACATTTATTGCTGTAGCCCCGTATGTGCCTCCCAAAGCCAGTACGCTAAACTCGGATACGTAGTAAGCATCTGTAGTTGGATGTTGAAGGAAGAAGGGGGCCGCTACTCACACATTCCATCTAGATCGATTCCCTGTTAGTGAAGGCATCACCTGCTAGCATTCCTCTCTGTCTCTGATTAACGTTTGCACTAGAATCCGTTCATTACATCTCTGAGCACTGAGCTCCCAAAACATCCTGTTCACCATCTGCACTGAGAGTCTCTTCTTGCTGCCTCTCAGGGGAGAAGAGCTGAACTATCACATCTAAGAGAGTTGTAAGTACTATTTAGTCTTCCCCGTCTATTCCAAAGGAACCGTTCAGTATATTTTGGGTTCAGACATCTACTAATCAAAACAAAGTCCTAGATATTTGTACACAGAAGTGCTCCCCGAGGACATGGATTCCCTGCAGCACTGTCACTGCTGGTGCCAGTTGAAAGGATTTGGGAACTGCTGCAGGCCACAATCTCCTATTCAGGTAATGAAGGTCATTAATAAAAAATATCATGACCATATAAAACAAATCCCATTCACACACAGCAAAATACCACATATCTAATGTGATCATTTAGAATATGGGAACTTATAGAATACATCTCAACTTCAACTTTAAAACCATCAGAATAAACTACAAGTTGGGGAATTCAGAGGGCAGGCACATCAATAGTGCCTGGAGTAATTAAAAAGCAGCATGGAGGAGGAGAGGCTTGAGAGGGTCCTTGAATTGCAGTTGGACTTAAATAGCTGCTATATTTAGTCACATAATTACCCCTTACCTAATTTTGAGGGGAGCACTGCCTGTCCTCTCTGCCC
Source organism: Ochotona curzoniae (assembly GCF_017591425.1). Taxonomy (NCBI): domain Eukaryota; kingdom Metazoa; phylum Chordata; class Mammalia; order Lagomorpha; family Ochotonidae; genus Ochotona; species Ochotona curzoniae. The sequence continues at coordinate 21,775,559 of NW_024464920.1, forward strand.
AATTTCTCCTGGACGGCTGCCATGCCCGTCAGCAGCAGCGGCCCTTTAGCTGAAAAACGGCCAACAAGGTAACTGTGTGCAATTTCAGGGCAAAAAAAAAATATCTGAAACTTTTACAGATTGAATTGCTCATGGAAAAAATCATCTTAGGAATATATTTGTATAGATTTTTTTCTTAGAATTCTTCTGGTGGCTTTAAGAATGTACAAAACAACAGAGCATTTGTAGCTACAGACTAATGGAAGCTCATAATCAATGTAAAGCATCATAATCAATTGCAACTAAGCTATATTGCAAAGGACTTAAACCCAATTATAATATGTGTTGCCTTAAGCTTTGACATGGTTCATCATGGAGACAGTCTGGACTGGGTGATGGGATCCCCCTTCCATCCTCCACCAAAATCAAGCGAAGTAAATCTCTGAAGCTTTCTGAGAATGTCTTTCTGCAAATATCCAATCATCCTACCTGACAGACTTCAGATAAGTTACGCACCCACAATGGATGGCACAGATGTCATTTCAGGTACTCTCAGAAGGTGGCACCAGATAATCATCCCTGGTGACTGCCAAAGGCAGAAGAGCCAAATAGACTTACAACATCATCAATGGCAGTAATATGACTTAGATTCTCAGAACACAACATCCATTGCCTGGATGTCATTCCTGATCATTGCTCTGTCCGACTTCCTCTTTTCCCCCATAGAACACTCCAATTTATAATTTCTTATGGAAAACATCTCTTATACAATAGCATTCCTTTGGACTTGGCAACTTCTGTCATACAGGTGCCAGATGTTGGCAACATGCTATGTTGGCTACTACTAATCAAGCATTCCCTTGACAGTACACAACCACATACTTTAACGCCCATTCTTTACATAAGTGGTCTTGAAAAGTGGGTACACGTTTATATGCTTGATAAAAACAAGTACTGAAAGCAATAAATACCAACACTTCCACTGCAAGTTAAGACAAAAATTAAAAATTCTTTAGCAAATTTTACAATTTGATTCTTCCTATAAGAGGAGTTTAAGAAACCTTCCCCGGCTTCATTAACCCCACGCACATGTGGATTTTAGGAGCTAGGACGTGAGGTCTCTGGATGTCCTACAAGATATGAAGTCTGTCCATGAAAATCAACTAGCTAACAGAACTATAGGCAAACACAGCATCCATTCCAAAAGGCGACAGAGTGTGGGTCTCTAAGCTACAGATGCTAACTTTCCCTCTAGCAGGAAGGAAAGAAAAAAAAAAGATACCCTAAAACATTATTTAGTGAGGATGGAAACTGATACAACCATTATGGAGGATAGTATGGAAATCCCTCAGCAATTTGAAAACAGAATTACCACGTGACCTAGCCATTTACTATTGGTAATTTACCCAAATATAATGAAATCAATTTATGAAAGTTGTTTCCATTCCCACATTTATAGCACCACAACTTAAAACAGCTAAGATACTGGATCAACATAGATTATCAATTGGTGACTGGATTAAAAAAAGTGAATACACACAATATGAAGTACTCAGCCATAGAAACAATTCTGTGCTGTCTTTTGCAACAAAATGGATGCAAGAAGAGACTACCATGATTAGTGAAGTAAACAAGTCCAAAAAAGATAATTACCTTTTTTTTTGATATGTGGTAATTATTATACATTATAAAAATGTATAAGGATAAAATGGACATTGTGTGATTTAGTTGTTTAAATTTTATTTATTAATTCTGTGGAATTGTGGTCTGTATACCTGTTGAATATTAGTTTTAGAGGTACATAAAGCCTGTTGTTATTTAATGGATTGGAATCACAATTTTTTTTTGCCAAAATTGAAAGGGGAGAGCAAAAAGGAAGGAAGGTAGAGGGTTGAGGGAGGGAAGTACAGTCATCTTCTTAGAATAGCATCTATGCACTTATTCTCTTCATATTAATAAAATTTTTAAAAAAAACACTAAATAAAAAAATAGGGGTTTAGATTAGAGTAGTGGGGATACTCTGATGATGAAGGTTACTATTTTATTATGGTGTCTGTTCCTGGCACTTTTCTCACATAACTGATGCTTTTTCAGGATGCTAGCAATTGTTAGCTTAACACTGGAACAAAAGAAATTAATCCTTTTAGAATGATGATTCAAACCTGCCGAATGAAAAGCATAGCTGTAAGCTAACTTCAAAGTTTACGGTCTTTGTAGAAGAGATTTCGATAGAATTATGTAAAATGAAATGGTGCTGTTTGCGGGAACGGTTTATGCTATCAAAAGGTAAAACACAAACAGATTAAAGTATGCAGATGTGTGAGTAAATAAAACACATCCTCACAGTTTTAATATAAATCCAAGTATGGAATGACCACTGACATCCAGGAGACTGGAAGTATCTTCAGTGTAATGTACGTTATAGTCTTCTATAATTAGAAATAGCTGCAACAACTCACCAATGATACCTTAGACTTATTTTACAACCACATCATGTACTTGACTGAGTCTAAGTTTAATTTTTCTAGTGATATCATAAGTATGTGTCTTTTCAAACATAAATAAGACAAAACAGAATAAATGTGATAAAATATCACACTTAGTAGCTTTGGCAGAACAAAGAAAGCCATCAATAGAGTAAAGAGATGTCTAGCAGAATGGGAAAAAATATTTGCCAATCAGTTGGCAAATGATTCTGAACATATTAGCAACATATAAAAATTCAATGAGCTTTATAATCATCTGCAATGTCCTACCTTACAGTTCATTTTTGGAAATTGTTTTCCAAACATTGTTTTCAAAGCTATTATGTATTTGTATTGCAGAACACTTTGTAAGATGGATACTTTTTAAAATGTTTAATATAAAATTATGCTTAGTAAAAAATACTCAGTTTTGAAATAACCAAAGACTTCAATAAACAGTTCTCGAAAGAGGTACAAATGATCAACAAATATAAGAAAAAAGAAACACTCTAATAACCAATGGGAAACTGTAAATCAAAACCTCAATGAAATATCAGCTTATCTCTGTCACAATGGCTAAAAACCAAAACACTGGGAACAACAAATGCTGGCAAGTTTGTGGAGAAAAGGGGATACTTACACACTGTTGGTTGGAATGTAAATGAGTACTTCCATTGTGGAAAATATGGTGGAGATCTTTAAAATCAAAACATAAACTTGCCATAAGATCCAGCAATTCCATAAAAAAAAAATGAACACATTAAATCACAGGCATATTTGTACCACCATATTTACAGAAACACTGTTACAATAGCCAATATCTGGAATCAACCAAATGTCTGTCATCAAATTCTGGATAAATGCAAAATATTCTGCCACTTAAGAAGAAATTATGCCTTTTTTTTTTAACAAAATGAACCCACTTGGAGGTCATCATATTGAGTGAAATAAGTTAGACCCAGAGAGACACAATCTCCCTTACGTGTTGAGCTAAAGTTGAAAGATGAAGCAAGAAAAAAAGGCTCTGTATAGCAGTATTGCTGCAAATACAGTTTTGTGAAACTGTTTAATATTTTTGTCATACCATTGGTTAAGAATGTTATAATACTGTAGTTTTATTTATCTGTGATTATTTTACAATTGACTGAATATGGACAAAATGGTCATTTTCTCATTTAGTGGTCATTTATATTCCGTTTATGCTGCCACTAAACCAGGGACTTTCATTTTTACATGTTAAACTTCTTATCCAGTGAAGTATCAGCCTTTTCACTGTAATGTAAATTTAAAATTTCTCAAAAACTAAAAACAAAACAAAACACTAGAAAGGAAGGATGGAAGGAGAAAGGAGAGATTAAAATAATAATTACAATTTTGGACTTGGTGCAATGGTTCAATGGGATTCCATATGAGCTCTGGTTCATGTCCTGGCTGCACCATTTCCCATCCAGGTCCCTGTTTGTGGCCTGGGAAAGTAGTGGAAGATGGTCCCAAACCTTGGGATCCTATACCTACATGGGAGACCTGGAAGAGTCTCCTGGCTTCTGGCTTCAGATCAGCTCAGCCTGACTACTGTGGCCATTTGTGGAGTAAACCAGCAGATTAAAAATCTTTCTATCTTTTCCTTCTCTTAATAAATCTGGTCTATCTTTGCAATAAAAATTAATTTTCAAAAATTTACAAATTTTAAAAAATAAGAATGCATGTGTCTTTTCACGTTTCTAACAAATTAAAAAATCTGATTTATGAACACATTTGTCACAACAAATGCCTTGGGTTGATGCTCGCACTGAAGTTGGGGATTCAAGCATACCAGAAGAAGACTGAAATCATTGAAAAATTTTTCAAGTTGAATTGATAGTGTTCAAGCAATTGCCACAGATTTAGGCTAAAGAGATGTCATGTGAAAGGAGTGCTATGATATCAAGACAGTGAACTTGGACCATAGACAGGATAATTTTTAAGGAAAAATAAATGCAATAGAATGCCTGGTTTGAACATCCTGGCCAAATTCCAAGCCGAAAGATTGCTTTCTGCTTTTCTTAAATCCCCCCTGTAGGTACTTTTTGAAGCTGAACTCTCATTCAATTCCTTTCTTAAATGATTTTGCGCTATTGTTTTGCTCTCTTAAACAACTGCTGTGTTCCATTCCAGTAGTAGGTAAAGTGATTTGTGTGCTCTCTATAGTTTGTAGCACTCCTTAGGGGAGAGAAAGATGCCCGTGTAAATCTAAAATGATGGTATTCATCTTTAAATGAAGCTACATAGTGATATTAACCTAACAGGTGTATTTTTATAGACCAGTTCTGCATCTATATAACATTATTTCCCAAAGTGAATAGAGATTTGAGCTTATCTTTCATCTCCCATTGTTCTCATACTACCTGACTTTACTTTCTTTCCTAATTTCACATAGGAACTTCCCAAAGGAATGACTCAGTGAATCTGAGATTCAAGGAATGCACATGCATTTAGCAAATGCAATGTGTTTAGTGATGCTAAACTAGATTTTCAGGTAGAGAAGACAGGAATTTAAGTGAAATAAGCTCCAAGACAAGATTTCAGGACATCTCAATAAATTGCATGAGAATATTTTCTTTATAGTTCACTACATGGAAACTGAAATTAAGGTCCAAAAAGCCACATTTCATTCATTAGTAAAACATTTAAAAAGTGAGAAGATAACATTCAACTCAAAGATAATTTCTCCTCATAAGAAAAAGGTGACAATGAAAGAAACAGCCAAACAAGAAATAATTCATCTTGAGGTCACAGTGCATTGAAATTTCAGCAAAGAGCAACCACATTAACCATAAGTGAGAATTATAGTGTGTAGCTGTAATGGCTCTGAGTTTATAATATTTCTCACTTGGATGGGGTACACTGCATTGAAGCATTTCCTCTTCCCTTGAATTCATTTTACTCAGGCAATTTCTTACGTTTTCCTTTTTGTAGTAAAGGCTGATAGTAAAAATAAAATTGATTTCATTTTTTGAAATGTTTGTAGAGACACAAAATACACATTTCAATCAGCTATTTTTTGAGAGGTACTCTGTAAACATTCATACGCATCTTGAAACAGCAGTATTTTCCCTTAACTATTTTAGTTGTTCCACCACACAGAAGACAGAAGTACTGGATCAAATGTCTTAAAATAGAATCCTAACACCTTGAAATTACCAAAGCAAACGGTTAATCCAACCACTAGTTAATCCATGCATTCCTTTCAGCTTCGTTTAAATTCAAAGCAAGTGCCAAGACAAGTCAATGTTGAATGAAGAAAAGTTCAAGTGAAAAAATCAACACTGAGATGATGAACTTTCCATGAGCAAAAGAAGACGCTAACTTTCTCAGTAAGAGAATATTTTTAAGTCTGCATCTCTTTGAGGAAAACATTATCATCTGAAAAGAAGACTTTACAATGTGCTGTTCTCTGGAGCATCATTGGCACTAAGAATAGACCATAAATGGCAAGGATAGAGTGCCTTTCAGCTCCAATTTCTCTAAAAGCTCTTCACAATGCAATTAGTCAGGTAATGGTGGAGAGCTGGCTCCTCGTAGCTTTTACCTAGTCACTAACAACACAAGTCCTCTGCAACTAATAGAATGCACTATGGGGTGAGCTTGGGTCTTCTCAACTCCAGTCATAACACCATTTTATATATGCTGTTGAGATCACATTGCTATCAGCAGGAGAAACAAGTTAAGCACTAGCTTCTGATTCAGGTTAATATCCTTAAGGCTAAAAATGGTGACAGTCCAGAATATTGCACCATTACTCTGCCACTGGTTTCATTCGGAGTTTGCAAATTTTTTTTAAAGACCAAAATGAACTTTAAATGTATAAAAGACTTGTAAGATATCAACAACATAATCTAGCCAATATAGCATATGGAACAGTGAGTATTCTATATCAAATTTTAGCTATTGAAAAGCATTAACTGGAATTTTCTAGGACCATCTTACACTTATTTTGATTTTTTACATTTAATAGCATATGAACAAACATGATTCTTTGCCTATGGAGAAAAAATAAACTAAGAAGAAAAAAAAAGACAAAAACAAAAAAAGAATCCTGTTGGCAAACACAAAAGATGGAACTCCCCAAATATTAAGAAAAGCACTGTTCAAGTTATTTATTTGAAATGGTTTCTGACGACAATGTGGTTATAATTTATTTTTTTTCTTACTACTTTCAATTGAAGATATCTTCGGGAATTTAAGTTAGTTTTTTTTGGAGTGCCTCCATATCTAGGCATTTAATGAACAGACAGGGGGTATAAACAATATACTAGCTGTTCTAACAAATTGTTCAAATCATTGAAATATGATGAACAAAACCTTTCTGTTAAAACAAAGATACTGTTGGGCCCGGCGCGGTGGCGCAAGTGGTTAAGGTCCTCGCCTTGCACGCCCGGGATCCCATATGGGCGCCGGTTCTAATCCCGGCAGCCCTGCTTCCCTTCCAGCTCCCTGCCTGTGGCCTGGGAAAGCAGTCGAGGACGGCCCAAAGCTTTGGGAACCTGCACCTGCGTGGGAGACCCGGAAGAGGCTCCTGGCTTCGGACCGGCATAGTATCGGCCCGTTGCGCTCACTTGGGGAGTGAATCATCGGACGGAAGATCTTCCTCTCTGTCTCTCCTCTCTGTATATCCGCCTTTCCAATGAAAAAATAATAAAAATAAATCTTTAAAAAAAAAAAAAAAAAACAAAGATACTGTTTAGAACTGCTTAGCTCCAGGATAAAATATACAACTAAGATACTATTAGATAGTGCTAATCCTGTCTTGATAGGTTTAAATGCGGAGACAAAGTATGACTTTCTCTAAAAGTTAGAGAGCTGTAAGTATTCACAATGTAGAAAATGGTAAAGGCAGTTCTTTAAAAAAAAGATTTTAAGAATCATTTTATGTTAAAAAAGAAGGTATTTTTCTTTTCCAAGAGAAATGTTTACAACTCTCAATCCTTCTATTGCTTACCAAAATAAGTCTGTGTTCCACTGTACATTTTGATTGCAGCTGAACATTAGCTTAGTATGAATTAGTTTTGAATTACTTTAGAAAAATATTACATCTTATATGTTACATTCTCTAATCAAATTTATTATAATCTGATCTCGTAGCAGTAATGCTTGCTTTTATATCACATTCCAAACATTTTGCTTAATCCTATGAACCTCACTGATATATTTAAAATAGTGTTTCCTGGTATGACGTCATCAGTTATAAGAAAAATGCTGGCATCTACTGAGCTAAAGTGCTTATTTGAAACGTGTGGTCATTCGACTCTCTTCTTTCAAATCATATCTTAATAAAGTTTGTGTAGAATTCACAGCAATATGGACACTTTACTCAGGATCCCTTCCCCCTTTCTAACTAAACTTGAATCTGTGAACTTCTGACAGTGGCCAATTTCTGAATGATGCCTCATGCTGTGGACAAAACTGCCATACTGGACCTTGCATCACAGGTGGACACAAATTCAAATATTGAGTGTGGAATTAATTTAATTCTAGTTACTATTAATCACAGGTGTACTGACATAAGTTTAGTCCAGTGTGGACTATTTCTGCCATCTGGAGGGATTAGAAAGGAAACAGGATTTAAATCAGAATAGAAATTGTCACTAGTAATGCTGTCCGATGCAGCGGAAACCTTGCAGGCTGGTTTTGATCAGCATCATTAGTCACACACTTTTAGACAACAAATATAAAAATGTGAAAATCCAGACACTTTAAAACTAAACCACCCCCAAAGTGAAAACAAATTAAAAAAGGAATCTCCCCCTGACTAAAGGCATCATCCCTGTTCTAAATCCTTCCTTACCTCCCGAAGGAGGCTGTTACAAAGGAAGTTTCTAAAGCATGGTCACTGCCGGGAGCATGCCAAGGCTCTCAAATCATGTTAATGCAGAAGAACAAAGAACAAGTTCCAAACTCATTTTCCAGTTCAGAGCATCCCACTTGAATCTTTTACAATTAGACCAGAAAACCACAACAAGTCACAGGGTTCCTACTTTAGAATGTGAATGATACATTTCCCTCAGGATAAATGTAATACAATGTTTCCAGTATTATTACAATCAAGGTATCCAAGATTTTCCTTGGACCATGCATACAGCTTCACATGACAACCTGTTACACTTTTAGTGTGCAGAGCAATGTGTAACAGAAGAGGTACAAAATGCTCTGTGTTAAATAGGTGGCACGATTCTGAGAACCCCATGAGGAATCTCGCCTTATTATTATTCCATTTTTGTAAAGAAGATTCAGAAAAATGAAATGAATAGCAGGATCACAAAGCTAAAAGCAGAATCACTGTATCAATTTACCCTGATTCAAGGATGCCTATTCTCTCTAGAAAATTCTCATCAACTGGGTCATTCCCTATATTCTTGCAACCACTAGACCTGGGCTTAAGCAGGATAAAGCCAGGAACTCAATTCAAGTCTCCTACATGAATGGCAAAGACCCAGTTACACCTGCTGTCACTCCCAGTTTCGGGAGTTTCGTTCTCAGAAAGCTGGCCTCAGCAGCATAGCTGGGAATGAGATGTATGCTTTTCAACATGAGCATCCTAACTGCCAGGCAAAACGGTCACTCGCTAAATCTGTTACTGAAACCAGAATTTGAATCCAGACATTCGGCTATGGACATCACAGATGCTCTAAATTTCTAGGACAAAACCCCTCTCCACAAGGGTCCCTTTGCTTAAACTTTTGCTAAACCCTGCATGGCTTCCTAAGATTTTTCAAGCATCTTGGTGTTGTTTGGATATCGCTTAATGGCTTCGTATCCTTCCAGAAAATGTCACTGCATGCACAGGCTCCATGCTAAGTCCTAGATAGTCAGTCATGACACAGCAGACATAGTCCATGTCCTTGGAGAGCTGACACTCTAGGGCTGTGGATAAAGCAGACAATATTTTTTTCCTAGGCAAATAGACTTTCGATAATACCACAGTCAGCTCACACATTTAAGATTGTCTCCTAAAAAAAAAAAGTGAATGAAATTTGTTTCTTGGTAAAAGGTCAATATCTATAAAATATCCCTACGTTTGGTCTTAATGTCAATGTTTTTCACAGGCAAATGAAACAAAATTACTTCTAATCAATGCCAGCACTAGGCTAACTATGAAAAGAGCGAAGGTCATTTTAGGGGTTTTCAGATTCTGCTGTTGGCTCTTCATCTTTATTATAATTCTGTTCTGCTCCTTTCCAGATCAAAATCTGGTCTGAGGCAAAGTATGATATGAGTCAATTTGGAGCTTGTTTTGAATTTAAATCAACTTGGTCCTGCTTGTTGAAGGTAGACTGAAAGCTGGAGCTTTCTGTAAAGTCATTTTAGAAAACAGAGGCACTGAGAGGGACGCAGGTGACTGCAAAGCCTGGCCTCAATTGTCTGGAAAGATTCCTGGAAGAAGGGGCCCCTTCCCATGTCCAGACAGGCTGTTGGATGTATAGTGTGCCACTTCAAAGACAAAATCTTTCCCTTTCTGTGAACTTCTTTCTCACTGCCCTTTTCTCTTTCCCTAGCTCCCCACCTTTCCTTTCCCCACACTGCCACCTTTTCACCACAGGTGTTCTTCCTAAAACAGATAATTATCTCCATTTTCTATCATTCACTGTAAGATCAGACACAGCACCCTTCAGTTAACAATCCTTTCTCAGCATTCATGAACATTTATAAGAAACAGCTGCTCGCCTTAAAGACTGCAAACATTAGTTTTAGTTCTGTTCTCTTAAAAACGTCACATTACCTTAAGGGATGATTATTTAGTATCCAACGGTAAAGCTTAAAAGAGAATTTAGATAAAATAGAGATTACGACACACCAGTTCCCTCTATCTCCGTTATCTCTTTACATTGAGGATTTTGAGAAAACCTAGAGAATTCTGAGAAAAACTAGAGAATTCTGTTGAGTTATTTGTGTGAGCACTGGTAGGTGAGAACGGCTCGCACTGTCTCTAGGAAGCACTCCTGAGGGCCATATTTTTGTTCCAGGAACAGTTTCCTTGATGATTAGAAATTAATACAAGACTACGGATCCCTTACTCCAATGGGAAAACCATATTACCTTCCTGATAATTTGAAACCGAGAAATACTAAGAATTAAGCTTTTGGCCCACCAGGGGTCTGATAAAAGTCGGGAGAACTTTTATAAAAGTTGGGAGAACATACTTATTGAGATCCCTATAGGTTTAGGTTACATTCTCTTGGAGATTCTCAAACTGAATTGTTCCTTGAGTTCTATAGATTTCCCAGGTTTTTCTTTATTTTTTATAAAATCACTAAAATTTTATAAGCTGTAATATTTTTCAGGATATGCCATTCAAAAATTTTAGTACTGTGAACTAAATTTATCCTATAGACCATCTAAACTTGCTTCTAGAAATTTCTTTTAAAGCATGCATTTATAAGACAACCTTTGTGGAAGTTTCTTTAATTTTTTAATCATCTGATCCATATCCTATGCTTTCGCAAAATTGGTGTTAAATGAATACATGGACTCACAGGGTGTACCACAGGATTCTAGAAAATCCTCATACCGTGCTAACAGAATCAAACTGACCTTTTTTGAACTTTAACAACCTCTAAGTATACCCTTTGCTATCATTACATTAAAAAAAAAAGTCGAAGGAAATTTAAAGTCCTTCCCCAGGGCTTTAACAAAATCCTAAAAAAGTAAGACAGAAACATAGCACAATTCCAGTATTACTCTTTCCTCTAAATTGGCATCCAATATTGTGTACCTTGTGTCAAAGAGCAAAAACACCCATTTTTGCATAAAATTCTGAAACCATCTCTTGCCTTTGGTGAAAAATGGTGCTGAGTAACATTTTCCTAAGCCAAAACCATGCTCGTAGAGGTAATTAAGAGAATCTCCGGAGAGCAGTTGGACTTGAATATGGAACAAAAATACATGTAATATATTCATTTGAAACCCTTTCTCCTAGGAAAAAAAAAGCACAGCAAATGCCTATTTTTATAGTTTACTTAACACACTGAGGCACTGAATCATGAAGGATATAGCCAAACCCAACAAAGATCTTTCCGTCCTTTTTAAGAATACAATATGACTGTAGAAAAAAGTAAAATGATAGCCATACTTACAAAGCATTCTCTACCAAGGATGGATGTGGATTAGCGAAAATGACATTATCAGCAGCAGTAAGTTCAGTTCGGAGTTACCAGGAATGGCTTTTTGTTGTTGTTTTTACTTTAATTACATAAAGAAAAACATCTTTGCTACCTAAATATGCCATTTTGATGCAAATTATGCCCAAACCCAGACAACACCATAACGTACTGAAGGAAAATAAACTGAAGATTTCTTACTTGCTTGGGATCACGTCTCACTCCTTCCCACTCCTGGTGCGCCTCAGTGCCGAGGGCTGGAACTGAGCTCAAAATCAAAGGAGGCTGGGAAAGTCCTCCACGAGTCTGTCCCAGCCTAATCTACTTTGGAGAACTAACAGATGCAGATATTTAATAGAAATTAATCTCTTTCTGCTATTTGGGCTTACAATGCCTCCTTTTAATACTGATTACACTGATGTTCTAAGATAGGCTGGCGAAATGCTGCTGTAATACAATTTCTTTGCTACTAGAAACGAAAGCTCTGGAGAGCGCGCTTGCTTACACAGCTGCTTCAGGTGATTACATCTTTACACAGATGTTAATTACCCCCAGGAGAAAGCAGCCCAAATCATCAGCTGAGTAGAATATCTTGAAGCGGATAGCAAGGCGTTTCTTAAAGGCTCTAATGGATATTATTGCTCACTCCTGTTGAGATCTGAGCTCCACGCTCATGAATTTAGGGTAGACAATAAAAAATCGTATACATGGAAGGAGATACAGAAACGACATGACATTATCCTTTGGCCTATACCAAAATGTGGCCCTGTCTTCAATGAGCCTAAAGACACATGGTGACACTTAGCCATTATTGTGAAAACTTCAACCACAGACTTTCGGGATTCAGCGTGCAATACAAACCTCCTGGGAGATGTAAAAACTCCTAACGCCCTGGCCTTGCTTCCAAATCTCGGGAGGAACACACCTGTCAGTGTTTTTAAACTTCCCCAAGTGGTTTCAATATGCGTTCAAAGTTGAGAGCTGCTACCCTGCATATTTCATTCTGCTGTTCTCAACCAAATCATGGTGAAGAGGGATAAATCTGAAGAAATAATGTGTGGATTTTCAGAGAACAGGAATCCAAACACTGATTAGCGATGACCAGAAGCTATTTTCCAGGGGGAGAGGAGGTATGCTGCAAAAGTTCAATTGGTGAATCCTCTTGCAAGGCTGGATCCCATATGAGTACTGGTCCCAGTTGGTGCATTTCTCATTCAGCTCCCTGTTTATGGCCTAAGAATGCAATGGAAGATAACCCAAATCCTTAGGATCCTACACCCAGCTAGGAGACCTGGAAGAAGCTCCTAGCTTCTAGCTTTGGGTCAACTCACCTCTGGTTGTTGAGGTCATTTGGGAAGTGAACCAGCAGATGGAAGCTCTTTCTTTCTGTCTTGCCTTTTCTCTGTAAATTTGCCTTTGCAATGAAAATCAAAGAAGTCATTTTTAAAAAGAAGCAACTGCTTGGAAACCAGCAGCCATAAAGCCAAAATGACTCAACTGAACATGGCATGGTAATTATTAAGAGTTTAGGATGGGAAGGCAGAAGAAGGAAGCTCCATAACAGATACCACATAGGGATATCCTTCCGGGGTTACACAGCAAAGCTGGCAACTCTAATTCACAACATCTGATTATACATGTAAATTTACTTATTTTGCAAAAACAGAAGAGAAATATTCCAAGCTTTCAATCCTAAAGTAAGGACAAAGGGGAAAATGTGAGTTACTCTGAGTTTATCACTAGACACATGAATTAGCTGAAATATTATTAACAAAAAATATGAATGCATTAAAGGGCAAATAAGAAAAAATAAAATTATTTACTAAAAACAATAAATAAAATTGGCCATGATGAGAGAGTGAAAAACAACAGATAGGTGATTCAGTGCACGATGAATAAAGGGGGAAAGTATACGGACATCCTTTTGTTAGTCTGTCTTCCAAAATAAATGACCATAAATATATGAATAAACAATAATTCAATGTTGAAGACTCACGTTAGCAGTTTATTGATGCAGGAAGGCATAGAATAACTTTAGTAAAGTGGTTGCTGTCTTAACCATAGTAGATCTTCAATATTAAAGATTGGGGAACAGTGTCTGAGAAACACTAAATTAAATTGGCAGGGTGACTGTTCAGGAAGTCTACCCAGGATGACACAAATACAGGCAGAAATTTAATGATGATAAAACCAAACTGAATAAATATTTACGAAAGAGCACACATTTGAATGGGCTATGAAGGTTTTGTCATTTTAAATGCAAAAGAATCTTACAGTCCTACAACTTGGTTTACTTAGTGCCAGATTGAACCACCTGGAGAGTGCAAGATTCGGGAGTGGGTCCAGCAGGAAAACAGTGGCTATCTCCCTCTTGGGTTGCCACTTTGAATGGAATGAGGACTGATGCAAGCATGGCTAGACAGAGAGTGGCCCCTGCTGGCAAGTGTGTGGGCTACACAGTGGCGTTGGTTGGGTTGTACTAGGCTTCAGTGCCTATTGACACGTATGAGAGCTGAATGGGATGTGGAAAAGATTGGACCATTCTATTGTACATACTGAAAGCACAGCAACCAGGGCAAGGGGCAGGCCTGGTGGGGGTTACTGAGAATCGCTCTGACTAGGCGGCCGCTCCCACTGGTATATGTGAAGGCCAAGTGTGTGGAGGGCAGGATTGGGCTGGGCTGCAACACTCATTGTTTTGTAGAAGACAGGGCTGGATGCAGAACCGACCCAGCAATTGCAGCTGATTGGAGCGACAGATTGTGTCAGACCTTGTATTGCCAGGCACACACAAGAATCAGGTCTGGGATCATCTCAAATGAATTCCTTTGGGGATCCCTCAACTGAATCGCTGGACTTAGAACCCCAATCACGGAGAGAATTGTAGGTTCCATGGTCTGATCGTGGAGTACATGTGTCAGTTGGGCCTTCTCAGTGGCTTAGATGGAGCAGTAGACAGCATATCCGGGTGAACATGGAGGACATGGAAGTACATTGGAGTCTGCAGATACTGATACCACAACAGAAGATGTGGGACAGAGCAAATTGACCAACTACCCCAGCCAAATGTTGGCAGTGAATATCTGGGCAAATGGAAACTCTAAGGTGGACTATGTCAACCAGTGGATTCTGCAGAGATTTCATTGTGCTTAGAGTGTCAAGATTGGCAGTAATTCAGAACTGTTGAATTACTAAAACCTCTTAAGCAGGACCCACAGAACATACCCCGCATCGGGGACCCTGGGATGGTGTCAGGTGGCTGGGCCTAGGGTGCAGAGGCATTTGGAAGGCTGGGCGTGGCTTTTTTCCTTATCTTCCCCCTTCCCCCAGATACAGGGAGGAAAAAGAAGAATGTGAGAATGTGGAAATGGTGACCTCACCCAACTTCCTATAGCCCTTGCCTCTTATCACCATAATCAACTATGCAAAAATCCTCGAAAAATAAAAAATAAATTTAAAAAAGAGTAGGCAGCCCGAATAAGAGAATTATAGAACCCGTAATTATAGACTTCAAAAATTTGAGAATGCCTGATTTGAGGCCTCAACCTGATACCATGTAGGTCATAGAAAAATGTCTTTCCGAAAGAAATTTTTCAAGACTCACAGAAACTATGAATAAAAGAATCTGAACATTGCAGTTCTTCCTTGTTTGGTGCACTATGTTCAAATGATCATGCAGCTCAGTCAATATTTGAGCACATCTGCTTGCTTTGATAAGGAGTGTATTTTCCCTCATCATCATGCATCCACTCACAGATTGTGCTTTAGGATAATTTAGGCTTGACAAGTTTCACATTCTGTTTTAGAAAGTAGGAAAATATACAGGTTGCAAGTTACTAGACATGAAGCTACAAGAATGGATGAGTTGTCTGTTGATGCACCAGAATTTTATGAGCAAAAAGCTGCCTTCTTAATGCTTACAAAACACGTCAAAGGACAAACGTGACAATATGTGCAGGAAAGTAGGAAGATTCTCAGTACCCTCCTCACAGCAGTACCAGTTTTGAGGAAAGATGCTTAAAGCGATTCTTATATAAGACTGAGAATGCAGTAATTCATTTGCTTTCCTCCCACAAGCATCTAATTCACTGGATGTACGTAAGTGTCTAGATTTTACATGCCTATCCCACCTACGAGTCCAGCTCATCGACTTTACATAATGTAGTTCGTTAGAACATTTCAGTAGACATGGTGCAAATATAACAAAAAATGTTTTCAAAACAATACTAATTCTCACAGCAGTTGAAGTGCGTTTATTTTTATTTTTTCCTACTCTCCTTCAAAGTGCTAGATACAAAGCAATAATTTTATTCTATGAGTCACTGTTTAATAATCACTGTTTTAATAATATATCTTAGAAGGACCTCACTCCACTAACAAACCAGAAATCAAAATGTTTGCAAAACGCATGTACTTTCTCATCTTATTTAAGAGATATTTTAAGAAATCCTTTAAATCAGTGTGTGAGGGATCCTTGGTTGTAAAGTTTAGCCCCTTTGTTTGGGGTCACACACAGGCAGCATGTAGAGCAGATTTCAAGTCCATACATAACCATGTCTGAAATCAACTTCCAAACTCACTTCTAGATATTTGTCATCCTTAGCTTGCAGGGCATAGGTTGAAAAAAAAAAAAAAAAACTATTCCTGTATTCTTTTCATTTCTCATAAGTGAATCTTCCTGACTACTAGCATGAGTCTGAGTTGAGGAAAAAGGGCAGTATCCTCAGCTTGCTCAAGCCCTCAGTCAACATTCTGGGGCCCCAAAAGTAAAGTTCCTGAAAATGATGGGTCTCCATGAAATAATCCTAACTACAAAATGCAAGTCTTTTTCTCACACACTAATGTTTACAAAGCCAAAGAGCACATATGTTTATAATATTTTATAAATATACACAAAAAATGGAATACAAGTCTGATCTATAGTGACAAAAATTTTTGAGACTGAAAAAACTTGTTAGCTTAAAACATGGCTTACACAAATAACAAGGCTGAGTATCTGAATACATTTGAATATCTGAATATATTCTAATGATATCTGATCCATCTTTTGGACAATTAGAAACCATTATGGTTAGTGAAATTAGTCAGTCCCCAGAAAGACAAATATCATGTTTTTCCTTATTTGTAATAACAAATACACAGAGCACAAAAACTATAATCCATAAGCGGCATCTGATTAACGTATTTGTCTATGCTCTTGACTAATTTTGTTTTGGTTCTGTTTGTTTTTTCTACTTGCTACATGTTGATATCTTCACCTGATGGAATTTTAGGCCTGAGATTGCAGAGTGAAGTAAAAATATTCCATGGTAAAAATTATGATAGGGGGTAAATAGTGAGGCCTGAAGAGGGTGTAAAAGGTATGTGCAGAGGAGGCAAGGTGAGATGAGAAGTATTGCCATGCTCCTACATTTGCATTGTGAAATATGAAAAATGTGTTCACATTATGTAAATTTAAAAATTTTTTTTCTAGATTGTCCTGAATAAAAAAATGTTTCACCCCTGATTTTAAATGAGTAGTGGCACATCTTTAAATCTATTTTACTTTTATATAAGATGATTATAAATTACTAATTCTGTCCTTTTACTTAAAAATCAAATTTGATTTTCATCCACAAAATTCAAAGGAAACAAAATGGATGATCTAGGGGCCTATATTTTGAAAATATTACTATTAATTACATACAATGGTTTTGGCATTGGCTGTCAGTATAAAGAAATCATGAGACTTCATGAATATTACATCTTTTATAAGAAAAATAAAAATATTATGAGTTTTATATAAAAAAAATTCAAATTTTAAAATATTTGAAACACACAAATATAAACATACACACATATTTATATATTATATATATAATTGTACAATTGTATTATGTAATTATATAATTGTACATATATATAGAAAGAGAGAGAACAAATGAGCACTAGCTCCCATTTACTGATTAACTTCCCATGTTCCTACAATTGGCTATGACAAAGCCTTGGACTGGAAACCCAATCTAAGCACGAACTAGAGTACTTGAGGCAATGCCATGGTTGTATCGTTGTTTGCTTGCCGAAGGCTGGAGTCAAGGTACAGAGCTGGAACTCAAACATGTGTTGGTATCCCAACATGGGACTCAGGGTATTGTAACATGTGTCTTAGACCAAATGCCCACCCACTGATGAAGAATTTGACTTAAATTAAAGGAAGACTTTCTGTAAGTTATGAGAGACCCTTCTCAGATCATTACAAAACCCAAATCTGTTGGGCTGACACCGTGGCTTACTAGGCAAAACGTTTGCCTACAATGCACCCATCTCCTACTGGGAACAGTTGGCATGCTCCTCTTTAGGAGCATGTGTTCAATGCTCATGTGGCTGGCAAAGCAGTGGAAAATGGCCCAGATTCTTGGTTCCTGCACCCATTTGGGAGATCCAGAAGAAGGTCCTGGCTCCTGGCTTTGGTCTGGCCCAGATCTGACCATGGAGATCTTTTGGTAGGTGAAACAGAGGATGGAAAATCTTTGTCTTTTCCTCTAACTCTGCCTTTCAAAAAAATAAAAACAGAAACAAACAAACAAAAAACCCTCTGCCTTTCAAATACATACAATAAACCTTTTAAAAATCTTTCAAAACTCACACAAGAACATAAATATATTAGGGTTGCCTTTAACATTATTTTATCTCAAATACTCCCATACTTTTAATGATATTTAAAGCATTTCTGTAGGGTAAGTAGATATCAAAATGGAGTCAAGAGCAGTATTTCTTAAATTTTGAAGACATTTCTACTCATAGACTGTTAGGTGATAATAAAAGCATTGTTCTGAAATAAAAAGTAATAAACAAGACTACCTTTCTTAATTTTCCAAGTCTCAAAGTAACACAAAGGGGATTGGTGCTGTGGCATAGTGCTCCAAGCCTTCACCTGTGATGCTGGAGTCCCATGCGGGTGCTGGTTCTATCCTGAGTGCTCTGCTTCCTGTCTAGCTCTTTACTAATGTAACTGTGAAGGCAGCAGGGGGTGGCTTACGTACCTGGGCTTCTGCACTCACATGGGAGATTTCCCCCAGGCTTCTGGCTTCAGCCAGGCCCAGGCGTTACAGCCACTGTGGCCATTGAGAATGTTACATCAGCAGATGAACAATTCTGTCTCCATCTCTTCTCTCTCTGTATCTTTCTTTCAAATAAACTAAAGTAAAATCTTTGAAAAATGAAACAAAGATTCTCATAAGACCACTTCAGCTTGTTTTATTTCAATACCTTTTCTTTGATGTATTTGTCCAAGAAGTAGTGCCCCCTGCCAGCACCACCTCCTTTGATATGTGAGAGCAGGAGTCTCAGCACGCATGCCTCAGTTCCCTCAGCATAGGCTTGATATGGACCCTGGAAGGACGCCTGATTCAATAACCAGTGCATGTGGCTGTTACTTTGTATTTTCCTTCTTTATTACATTTTCAGAATCAGGAGGAGATAAGCTCTTACACCAGCCATTGTTATCAATATCAGGGAGGCACACAAAAAAGATATGTGAACAAAATGAAATTTGAGATGTCAATAGGAGACAGGCTGTTGTGGGAAAGGACCAGATAATTAAATTTAAGATAAAACTTAAATTCTGAACTTCTCAAAACAAAATGTGATATGGTAGACACAGATAAAAATTTATACTTGAAAACACATGCAAAAACCAGCTCAAATTGTCTTTTCTATAATGGAACAGATAAAACAAAAGAACTGTATAAACCAGATAGTCTTGATTTAAATGTCAATTGTGGCACACATTATAGTTTTTCCTTCTTTTTTTTTTTTTTGATTTATTTTATTTTTATTGGAAAGTCAGGCCACAAGCAGGGAGCTGGATGGGAGGCGGGGCCACTGGGATTAGAACTGGTGCCCATATGGGATCCCAGTGCGTACATGGTGAGAACTCTAGCTACTAGGCTACCATGCTGGGCCAGATTTGTAGTTTTTAAAGTCAGGAAAAAAATGCTACTGGGAAACAGTCAAGAACAGCCTAAAAGCTTGGGATCCTGCACCTGTGTGGGAGAGCCGGAGGAGGCTCCTGGCTCCTGGTTTCAGATCAGCTTTACCCCAGCTATTGCGACCACTTGGGGAGTGAATCAGTGGACTGAAGATCTTCTTCTTTGTTTCCCCTCCTCTCTGCATGTCTGATTTTCCAATAAAATAAAATAAAATAAAAATAAAAATAAAATAAAATAAAATAAATCTTTTAAAAATAGCTGCCAAAGGAGAGCTGTGGAAAAATTATTTTATCACATTATGTATTTACATATCTCCCCACCAGTGATTTTGGTCTGATTTTTTCTAGTCAAATATAATGATATTGAAAATCAAGCATTTGGGGTAGTGTGTGTTTGTTTAATTTTCATTTCTGAGGAGTGATAATTCTCATTATTGTAGGTATAAGTTTTAGGGTTGTTTACATTTTCATACCTAAGAGTGAATAATTCACGTTTGACAGTCCAGACTAAGTGAATACATAATTTGATTTTTTACACTGGCCATAAGGAGTATAATAGAGAGAAGGTGAAGGTACTTTTACTGGAGAATGGGTGTGTTATTAGCAACATCACACTATCCTGATGTTGAATACCACCTATAACAGAAGGCCTTGTGTTGCATGAAAGCATGTGGAAGTAATTTCTAATATACTCTAGCTTCTGTTATGCTTCAATAACAAGAAAGAGCTCAAAATTGTTGAATTTAAAGATACTCTTCCCTTTGGCGAGAGATGGTACAGGGATGGGCTTATAACTCTGGTCAGGAAGGTATTCAGGAAATTCTATTGGTAGAAATATGCATCACCAAATCCTATATAGAAAATAAATATGGAGTGTCTTTCAAAATGAAAATAGAATTATCATATAATCTAGCAATTACACTAGTAGGTATATGCCCCCCCACTAAATGAGATTAGTATATTGAAGATATATATATCTTCATATACACATATATACATATATATTCATATATACAAAGTGCTGCTGCCCTATTTATAATATCCTTACTAATCATCGATTGATAAACAGATAAAAGAAGATGTGGCACATACGCACAATGGAATAATATTCAAGATACAAAAGAATTAAATCTTTACCTGCAAAAGCTGCGATAAGCTGGGAGTCATCACGTTAAAGAGAAATAAAGCAGTTACTGAAAGGTAAATATCATATGATCTTTCAAATGTAGAATCTTATAAGTCAGTATTATAGAAGTAAACAACAGAATGGTAATTATCATGGCTGAGACCTGGGTGCTTGTGGTGGGCAGGTGGGGAGATAATGGACAAAGGATATTAAATTTCAGTTAGACAAGAGCATTAAGTTCACGAGATGTACTGTATAAAATCTGACTACAGTTACCAGTATAATAACAGAGTGGATGTGAAGTGCTCTCATTACAAAAACAATAACTGTGAAACAATACATGCATGAAGTAGTGAGATGTAGTCATTCCACCATGAATGTCTAAAATATTACATAACACATAATAAATGCACACAATTTTCTTTGTTGACACAAAGAATAAAGTAATGGTGATGATGAAGGAGTCATTTCTTGCTGCCCATTTTCTGGATAGCTATTCTGTTTTCACTGTTACTATCCAAGAATACGATGTTGGGATGCTGTGAAAGTACTGGAAACATGAGGATAGGCCAAGAGGCTCTGATAGATGCTGGCTCACATTTTAGATACCAATCAACTGCTGGATCAACTGTGTGACTTTATAGGAGTTACACTTCATAAATAGATACAATGAAGTGTTAAATACCAGGTACAAGTGCTGTTTAAACAAGTTTTAGTCAGGGGCTGTTTAGTTCGCTACTGGGAGCATCTCATTTAACACAAATTTTGATTTGATAAGTTCATCCAAGACTTTGCCTTGTGGTCCAGCTACCTTCATCTAGTTGTCTTTCTGGAATCTCTGAATTTCCTTTTCCCTTTGTTCCTTATTCTTGTCTGAGTCACAGCAAATGGCTTCACCAAGGCCTTATCTAGCATGGTTATTTTGAATATTCATTCTCCTTCATTCCTAATATCAAACTTATCAAAATATTAGAAAGATTATATTAACTTCTCATCACTGCAATCACTTACTTGTGGTTGTTCTGCTGTACTGTGACACCTAAATAACTAACTACCATGCTGCTCAGACAGACACTGAGGAGGCATTTTCTTTCACCATCACTCTCAATCTGACCATCTCTGAACAATGTTTGTAAATTTCAACACTATGAATATATTAAGTTCTTGCTTTCTTTTTAGCACAGATTATTACGATGTTAATATTTCATATATCTATCTTGTTGACTGCCTCATTACCCAATACAATACAGAATCCCAGATGGCAGGGATATGTCCTATCTTGCTCATGATTATATGCTCTATTATCAAATATAACTCCTAATAAGTTATATACAATACAATTTTTGTTGGAAGCGTAAATTAATAAGCAACAAGGTAAATGAGAGATAAAGTTTAAGCTTTAAAAAATTTCTGAGAACATGATTACATTGGCCTGTTACCTCCCAAAGCCCCTCTCTCCATCCCCTCTATTCATTAGTGTGGTGAATTAAAATTATGCTTTTGTAAAGACTGATAAAATCATATTTCTTGGCCATAATGAACAGTGCTCCAATCAGGATTGACTGACCAAATGAACGGTTTGTAACAGAGGGCTGGAGTGTCTCCATTTCCATCATTGGTTTCAGGATAACGTAGGGACAGCCTTTTTTGAGGACTGTCGCGTTATGCTTCTCAGAAGTACTGGTTTGTATTGTTCATATAATGTCTTAGATTTAAAAATTGGTGCAATATTTGACTTTTCTTCCACATTATTACAATAGCATAGTCCCTTAACAACAGTCACAAGTCCATCATAACATTGTAGGTATAGACAATGGCATAAGGCCAGCATCCTACTGTCAAAATACATCTTGCAGTTTCATCAGGGGTTCATCTTTTTATTAGGGGGTAGAGAGAATTGTGTAATCTCTTCATTAGATGTTTGGCAAATTTATTGGTAGGCTAATCTGCTCCTGATGCAAGTTTGGTTCCTTCATGTCTACGCTGTATACATTTAACAAAAAATAAACAGTAAATGCTAATTATGAAGTCAGTCCTAAGCTTTACAGTCCAATAAAGAAAGCTACAAAGGACATGTCATGGCTTGCTCCATGGTATCTAATAACCTATTACTATTATGCATTCAGCTTGAAACTTAATGATCTTGCCCCAACTTAGACATCTTATAGCCAACAAAGGATCTTACGTGTTCACCAGCCTCTGAGGTCTGATTCTATGTGATATATAAAAGTTTTTGTTTGGGAAGAGACCATGCTTTAGAATAAAAGAATACTTGACAAATGCCCATTTTAACCGAAGAGAAGAAAGACTTACGAAAAAAATGCTCCTTAAGATCACCAAGGCTGTCTACCCACTTGCACAGATTAAAATAATGCAAAAGTTTACTGGTGTTTGTTGAAAAATTTTCCTGGTCATACATTGGCTCTAATGTTCCAAAAATATGATAGTAACATGTTTTGAATGACAGCACTATTTGTGAAATCCAAGGTTACCACAGTGAAGGACAACACTTGTTTGGGTATAACAATTTCAGTACAGAAACTATTAATAAAAAGTTTTAGTTTTTCATGGTCACACTTTATAGTTTCAGTATCTGGTTATTTTGAATCGTGACTATTTTTAATAAAAAAAAAATCTGAAACATTGGGGGGTTCACCTATTTTCTGAGACTGACATTGTTGATGACATTTTTGGAGAGAAAAAAATGTATCTAATCCTTTCTGCATACACTGAAAACCATATATCACAGCTCAGAATCCCATTACAGACATAAATATAAGCAGATCTATATTCTGTTTCACGAACTAAATTTCAGCATCCATACCAAATAAATGGATGATTTCTATTCCACAAACTAAAAACTATAGTTTCCCTTTATGAATGGAAAGGCTGTCCTAATATGCAAAAATAATTTTCTGTCATAAGAAAGATGAATTTCATTCTACAGAAACAAGAATTGCTACCATACACAACCAAGTAATGCTTTTTAATTAAACATATATTGAACTTTGATCTATGAACAACAAATAAGGGCAACGATCATTTCCATCACTAAATATGTTAGCTAAGACATGGGAAAATTTTTGATTTGATCAAAAGTGTTACAATTTCAATAAAAATAATTATCAATAATTATGGGGGAATAATGGATTTCCTTAAACTGTTACATATTGCACAGTGTTACAGTTACAAACTAAGTGTTCTAATGGGAGCACGGAAAGACAAAATAGATATTCAATTGCAACATACATTCAAGTTTATAAAGTAAAAAAATGATTATTTGTATAAGGTGTAATTTTGCATTAGAAGCATCATTGCTATGCATTAGAGGTATTTTTCAGTGGAAAAGCACAGATTTTTGGTTTGCCTAATTAAAAATGGCAGGTGGGAACAATGTGCTGTATGTGATGGCATAATGGAATTGGAGAAGACAGAGACAGAAGACCGGGACAGCTGGGCCCAGAATAGCGAGATACTCTGAGTAGAACACGAAAAGCTTACACTTTAAGTTTTCAAGAAGTATAGCAATGCGAGAATTTACAGAAATGATCAATAATCAGGGCAGTATTAGTCCCAAATTTTTCTTCATTTAGCTTCCAAAGGGCATTTTCTGCCATGACTAAAATTTCAAATGTTTGTTCTTTTTTAAGATATGTCAGCAAACATTTGTTTTTTAGTATTCCACTGATGACAGTGTTATGTATTTTCAGTAAATCTAATAACAGTTTCAGGTAAAAATAATAATGCCAAAATGTAGAAAACATTTGTCTTATTTTAATGATTCTGAATGTGGATATCCTTACTCATTTTCTTAAAAAATATATTTTTGGTTTTATTCTCAAGAATAAAAACCTCAGCTTGCTCGTTATTTTTCCTTCTACACTAGACACTTTTTTCCATCGTCTTTATGTCTGATGAATTAGCCATTTTTCTGTGTTTCTTTGACTTTGCTTTCACTGGGTTTGCAATTAGGAATGATTTCCTAAATATGTAGTTACTTCTTTCTTCAGCAGTTTTCTTGCAGTCTTATTTTTCTGGAATTCTCAGTAGACACTTGGCATTCTTAGCATTTTGCAAAATTCTTAATTTTCCAGTCACATCTCCCTGTCTGTAATTCCCAGTGCTCAATCTGAAAAGTTTCTTCATATTTTACAGTTCATTAATACTCCCAGACACTGTTTTTCTTTTCCTGTTAAATGTTTTAATTAGACCTTTAAATCTGGGAAAAAAATTGGTCATTTCTTTTTATAAATCTGCTAATTTGTTTTCACAGTGTCCCCTGATTATTTCTATTTCCTTTTGTCTTTGCAATTATTGTTTAAAATTTATGATTTTTTTTAAAAAAAACTCTAAGTGTTCACGATTCTACCTTTTTGTACTACCTGCGTGTTTTTGCTATGCTCAATAATTATCTCTCAGGGTTCCATCATAATGTGTTCAATTGAAAACTCATTTTCAGGGTGTTTATCTTGTTTTCTTCTGAAAGTATTTATGTGCCCTATTCAAACACATTTTCCTACACAATTATAGGCTTCTGCTAGTATATAAATTACACTTTGAAAAATTCATATATACTGAAAGAATAAATACATCAATCATACTGTGGCCTTGTATTTTGATTAGTCATAGAAGAGTTTCTTTGTTGTCTTTTAAAAACATTTTTTTTTTTTTTGCTGTTGATTCTAGATTCTCAGGAAAATGAACTTTACTCTTTCAGACCAGTGGGTGCAGTTTTCTGATGGCTTCATCATTAAACAAGTATATTTGCTAAGTCTGTCAATTTCAGTAAATTTTTCAGTTTCTCCAACCTGCTGGGACCCAAGTCCTTCAGCCCTTGGGAACTTGATAAGTCTACATCTTCTTAATTAGCATATCAGCTCTTTTTATTTCTACCTTGTATTCAGTTCTCTTTCCTTCCTGGTCCTTGACAGAATATTTATTTATTGTTAAGATATAGCTATTAACCTGTTACTTAATTGAGGAGGTGGTGAATAGCTAGAATAAAATAAATTGTGAATAAGCAATTACACTTATTCAGTACAACTGGAAACTATTTCAAAAAACAATGTTAGGAAAAGACAATGTTAGAGAAAGAAAAGAGCTGTGATAAAAAAAAAATGTTTACTTCTCTTAAAAATTCATATTTAAAGTCCTGACCCCAGTGCTGACGTCTCACGAGGTCAGAGCTCTTTGGAAGGTGTTTAGGTCATGATGGCTACGCCCCAAGAACGTGATGAGCATCGTCATAAAAGAAGACGGCAGGGACTCCCTGGTTCAGTGAAAAGGCAGCTGCCTAGGTAGCAGGTGTTCATCAGGCAAAATAAATCATCCAGCTATCTGATCTTGGATTTCCCATCCCACGCCAACTGTGAGAAATGCATTCCTGTCGTTTATAAGCTCTTTAGACTTGGCTTGTTCCAGGAGCCGAATGGACTAGGAGGGCTACCTTTCCAGGGTTCATTATTCTAGCATCTTAAAAAGAAAGGAACTTAACTTGCCTATAAAATATTTCACTAGACTGAAAGAAAACTCAGCATAAGCAAATGGGAAAGTCATTTTCATTATTAAATTAGAGTGGTTCTACTCTAATTAAATGTTGCTTGTTTAATGTGGTTAGTTTATTTTTAACTGATAATTGTTTTAAATGATAATTAGTCTAGGGGAAGTTATTAAGAATTAATGTCCAGTTCCTACATTTCTTTCCAGTTACTGGGTTATCTCTACCTGAATTAAAGGGTGTCTACATTCTCCAAAGTTGCCATGCTATTTTCTAATTATACGTTTCCTGCTTTATATCCAATATCCTCAACTCAATAGTTTTTATAGCTATTGCCAAGTGACTTCTCACAAGTTTATTTTTTTTTTCTACTGAGCAGATATGTACAGTCCTTATTGACTGTAAAAGTATCTAGTCACACTTAATCCTTACCAAGTTACTTTACCAGACAGGCAGAATGCACAGAGATTTATTCTGAAATAAATAGAATAGAGAACTTAGTCACTGGAAAATACAATTATCAACAATCTCAGCATTAGGAAAGATGCCTTTCAGGCCGGGGCTGTGGGTAATGAAGTCCATAATGACTGTACCGCAGCTACTTGATCTTTTTCAGGCTTACCATCCCAGATTAGATTTCTCAGACAATCCAACATACCTATTATGTAACATGTGCATTTCCTTGTAGATAAGTAGATCAAATTGATTTAAATGGATGACAGAAAATAGTAAAGATCAATGAGGTCAAATAAGGAGTAGTATCATTAAGTGGAAACAAACATGGGAGAAAATATAGAGAGAAAAATCTGCTTAGTTATTAGATGAATAGCATTTTGGTGAATGCAATTATTTATATGCTGGCAACTTAATAATTTATCTCTCCATGAAAAGAAAGTCTCCATTAGTGCAAGGACCGGATGTTGGCTTTGTAGCACATTAGGGCCAAGTTGTTTGTGATATCAGGCTACCAGATCTGAGTTCTGATCCATTTCCCACTACTGAACATAGAAAAGCAGTAAATGCTTTTAAACGCTTGGGTGCTTTCCACACTTGTGGATCTTCTCTACAGGGCTCTAGGCTCCTGGCTTCTGCGTGGCCCAATCCTGGCCCTTTGGTCAATTTGGGAAGTGAACCCATAGCAGAACTCTCTCTTTTTGCCCTTATGACAAAAATAATATTAATAAACTAAAAATGAAAAAAATAGACGCCTGGACAATAGGGTTAGAAGAGTAACTGGCATTGTAGATGTTTAAATATCTTTGTTGAATAATAATAATAATGTGAATTCAAGCTCTATATTGATCAAGATAGGGTGAACCACGTAATAGGAGATGGGGACTGACTGATCAGAAACCTGAGGAGGGAGAAAGAGTTCATTTGCTCATTTACTTCCCAAACGCTCACATTGCCTGCTGCACTGTTTGTGTCTTGGAAGCTCTACCTCTACCCAGGAAATTTGATGAATAATGGATTTTTAAGGATATGGTAAGAACAAATTATTTCAGTCATTATAGGATATATTTTTATTCACAAAGTGTGTTAGCCTATAAATTTTGATCATTTTCCTTTTTAAACTTTTGTCTCAGTGGAATCTGCCATGTAGGAAACATCAATTAGTTTTATGGGTCAAATATTCTCTGAAGTTTTCTGACTAGAACTAATGCTGCCTTTTTGTTCTTTTCCAGTGCCTCAGGTAATCACATCATTCTATCTTTCCATGGTTCCGAAGACACTTTTTTGTCTCCTAGCTCTCATGTAAGCATATACATACTTTAGAATTTGGAATGTTAAGTTGGCAAATGTTGCCTAGCTTGTTTGTTCCAGAAGTAAATCTATGGGGAGGGGATACTTGTCAAAGGTTAAAGCACTGCATGGATCAACTACATCCCATTTCACTGTGCAAAGAGTTAAGTCCTGCCTTTTCTCTCAGCAAGAGCTTTCCACTGAGTGTGTTCCCTAGGATGCAATAGGTGTTGACTCTTGCAGTTCATCCCTGCTACTCACATGGGAGTCCCAGACTGAGTTCCTGGCTGCTGACTTGAAGCTGGTCTAATGTTGGCTGTTTCAGCATTTAGAGATACATAAAAAATAGCTAAGAGAAAATTTTCTTGAAAGATTAAACAACACAGAAATGTTCATTTATTAAAAATTGGGGAAACAGTTCAAAAGCTTGAACTTGGCTGGAGCAGGAATGCCTCTTTGAAAGTGACACAACAGTAGGAAAAGTGTCACATAGAACTGTAACAAAAGGCTAGAGTTCCACCCTGGCACGGTGGCGCAAGTGGTTAAGGTCCTCGCCTTGCACGCCTGGGATCCCATATGGGCGCCGGTTCTATCCCAGCAGCCCCGCTTCCCTTTTTGGGAAAGCAGTCCAGGACGGCCCAAAGCTTTGGGACCCTGCACCTGCGTGGGAGACCCAGAGGAGTCTCCTGGCTTCGGATCGGCATAGCACCAGCCGTTGAGCTCACTTGGGGAGTGAATCATCGGATGGAAGATCTTCCTCTCTGTCTCTCCTTTCTGTATGTCCGCCTTTCCAATAAGAAAATAATAAAAATAAATCTTTTTTTAAAAAAGGCTAGAGTTCCTAATAAAGGCGCCAAAGTAGAAGTCTGATTTTGTTTAGAAAACTAAAACTAGAGCTTTGTAAAACTAGAGCTTCAAATGTGATAATTATTTATACTGTACTTAACTTAATATCTTTTGCTATTATAGAGGTAAAAATTTGCCAATCTGGGGAAAATTTAAATACATATTTATATCCTTGCTTTCCTACTTTACACAAAATGCTGATTATTAAATGTCAGTAATTGCAAATGCATATCACAGTTTGTGAAGTACTGTCAATACATACATGTAGAATAAGAAAAAACTAATTTGATTTTAACAATTTTATTTTTGATATAATTTACATATGTCATTATGATACCTTTCTGTCAGCTTTTTCTCGTGTCAAAAAGCAGCGATTCTTGAACTTTGGAGTTTATTGTTATCACTTGCCATTCATATTCTAATTACTAGCTCCAGAACCCTCTGTGCTCTTTCCCAGATCCACACCTCACCAAAGATGGGTGTAAGAACATACACACACACATACACACACACACACACACACACACACACACACACACAGAGTCAGATCTCTATCATTTTTTAAAAACCTCTAAATATTTGCAGAATTGAAAATGAAATTCTTTCTTAAAGGCAGCAAAGGAGAAGAGAAAAAAATAGAAGTGTTTTCAACATCTACATAGTAAGCATCCCATGCTAGAGGCTGGTCATTTGACGTGGTGATTAAGATGCCATTGAAGGCCCCACATCCTGTAGCAGAGTCCTATGAGCCCTGCCTCCTCTCCCAATACGGAGTTCTGCTAATGAGCACCCTGTGAGTCATTCTGATGGCTGTCTCATCCGCATGGAAGACCAGGACAGGCTCTAGTCTCCTGACCAAGTCTCAGCAGTTAGAGGTGTTTGGGGAGTGAGAATGATCTCTCTCCCTCCACCTCCCTACCTCTTTCTTCTTGTCTTTCTCTTTCTCTCCCTCTCTCTCTATTCTACCTTTCAAGTAAAGTGAGCAGGAGGGAATAAAAAACTATAAAAATCATAAGTCAGAATATTAGGTACCTGCTAGTTTTGTAACATGTGTGAACGATCTGTTTTACATGGTACTGTGGAATGTAAGCTAAACAATCATTGATATTCGACAGTGACGCTTATAAAATCACATTGTTGTTTTAGTAACTCATAGAAGAAATGATAATTTGGAAGTAGTTATTTCAACAATAACTATGATCTTATTTTGTAGAGGGTTTCTAGAGATAGAGAAGCTTCTGTACTGAAATAATTTATTCCCAAAAGGTAAAGAACTTGTAGTATAGCACAGACATACTGGATATATTAAGTTGATAGGAGAATTCATGGGAAAAAATAATTTACTTATTTGTGTAATTTTATTTTAGTGGACATACTATAGCAAATACCTAAGGAATAAAAAGAAAGAATTTAAGGGTTTTCAAAAAGAGTTTCTCACTGTAACCTTACTTCTCTGTGTGCAATAAGAATAACCTAAAAGGTGATTCCTTAGACATTTAAAACTCCAAATAACAATCCGTGACATGATATTATCACATCCGGTTTACTTAAGAGAACTGTGCTTATGCCTAGTTCAAGCAGGTTAGACTTACACGAAAGAAGTAATTTGATTGGTTAATGAAGAGTCCAGGAATGATAATTAAATTTGATGGAATTCATTAGTTAAGACATTCAAGCAAATACATTACAATCCTTATTACATACTCTAACATATGTAATAGTCACAGTGTGATATATGAATTCCAGCGTTGAATCAGGCATAAATGAAAGAATGAGACATAGTATTGCAAAAAGAAATATTAGTCTGAGAAAAACCTGCTCTCCTCTCCAGCCTCCCCCAGCGCTCCTGGTAAAGCATCATCTGTACGGCGGGGCACAGAAGCACAGAGGCAGATGCCATGGCATATTCTTTTCGAATGCAAGGCTGCTCAAGATCATCTACTAATAATGAAGCATGACAACTTTGGGTTTGATCAAGTACAAAATGAGAGCGGGAGAAAGCAAAGATCTTGTACAAGTAGCCAGTGCCCACCAACTAAACTAGCACTACAAGCACACTGTTATTAGTTATAATTTTGGAATGTGACAAATACTGACTTCCATTTAATGTATTAAACATCTATGAACTACACTGTTCTCTTTGTATTAGCATCGCAATCTGAGCGTTGATGACAATTGTGCTATGGCAATTATCATGCAATTGCTATAACATGCAGAATCTAATATATTAATAAATTCCTTAAAATGTTTAATAGATATAGCTCTTCAGTCTGCTAAAGAAAAATCTCCCCTTACATACTACAGGAGTAGAGAAAGACGGTTGGTCATAACAAAACTTGCCAAATGCTTCCTTCCCTTCCCCTCACCCCAGATACCTTAATCACAGCTCCAGAGCAACTTTCAGGAACGAGAGAGTCGGCAAGCACACTGTCTTCCAGTCTAAGCCTAGGTGTTTACTGTTCAAGCTCTTGCTAGTTCTTGTTTTCCCTTGAGAGAGAAAGAACAGAAAAAAGTTCATGAAAATTTTGCCGTATAACTGTACACCTGTTTTTACTATTGACTTTGCATAGAGTTCTGTTTATGCAACCTACTAATTATTCACATGCTGGTCCAGCTTCCTCGGTTCCAAGTTGTACTGGGTGCTCCAGGCTAATAACCGTTAGGTATGAATCATACTGATATAAAAAAAAAAACTGGAAGAATAAGCATTTCACAATAGTGTTTTTTTTCATACTTCTTCCAACATCTCCTGTTCAGGGGAATTGGATTATAGAGGGAGAGGAAGCATGTGAGACCAGGAACGGTCCCAAGGGGAATCACCAAGAGCAGGGAATTGTCTCCAAGCGATTCACACTTTGTTTTCCTAACAAGACCCCAGGTTGAGATGCTGTAGTGCCGTCTCACACTGCCAATGTTCCCTCGTTTTTTTTTTTTTTCAGAATTGTTGAAAAGCTGAGTCTATTTTGATTTGTGAATCTCTTCGTCGGCAACAGCAGCTGCAACTTTGCTATTAAAAAGGGAAGACGTTGCTATTTTACTTACAAAGGACATTGAAATACTAACTACGCCTGCAAAAGCATGTGCATTGAAGGCAAGCTCTATCAAATATTTTAACAGTTTCCCTCCTTCTTTGCTAGATTCTTCATTCTTCTGCATCCCTTTCTCTTACATTCTCCACTTCTTTCCTCTACTCTTTAATACATTCCTATTGCATTTACTCATTCTTTGACTTAATTTTTCTCTTATTTTGATGCAGCAATCTATTGTGTTATACTTGGATATTTAAAGTAATGCTTTAAAATATGAAATCTTGAAAACCACATCCAAGAAAATGGCATAATTATTTCACAGATAAAAAAACAGGAGAAAGTGTTGAAGTGAGCAACTGAATCCCATAGTATTAGTTAAAACATCGCACATTACACATTCATCAAAACATCATTTGAATGATTATGAGTATTTATAATGTATCATTTGTCAATTGAAATAAATAGTTTTTAAGCATCAACTCTTGGTAGATTTCAGTGGCTCTGATTTTAACCAGAGCATTCTATCCCTCTTTGCTCTTTGGTTCTCAGTTCGACACAGAAAATACGGAACACCTGTTATTTGAGGACTCAAGCTTTTCTACCTGAGGAAAAAGGAATACAAATTCTCCCACAGATTTCATTATACTTTGAGTATAATTGTATAATCCCCCTGCAGTTATTAAGTAGTCCTATATTCCAAATAGAAAATGAGATTTATTCTGGCATAAATTTATATTTGCTGGATATGAGACTCCTAATTCCTTGTTTTAAAGGAATAGATGCTACATAAGAGAGTTTTATTCTCTGAGTGGCTCTGATGTACAAGGGATTGCTGACTATTTCTAAGTACTGATTTGTTATCTCTGATCTATTTGGTGAGTATTAGTTGGATGCTTATTTTAGATATTTTAAAATGGAATTCATGGTTAAGAATGATACACTACTATTATTTTTTTGCCATGTGTTAGAGATTAAAAAAAAAAAGATTTGTTCCTCTCTCTACAATAGTTTGGGATATAAATATAGAAATAAAATATGAAGATAAAACAGTAAGTGTCACAGTGGAGAGTTAGAGTATACTAAGCACTGAAAAAAAAATGTCTTCTCATTGTCAAGGAGAATTTTAATTATCTGGAAGAAGTAGTCCATATAATAAATATTGTGTGTATGTACACATATGTACGCATGTGCATTTATTGAACATAGGTGGTCAGACAATAAAGTCTTGGGTCACTGATAATGGGGGTTATATCACAGTTTATACAACTGTAGCTTTTCATCATTGATTCTTTTCTCCTCGATGACTGTAGGCACCAAGTGGTGTTTCCCAATAGGAAGCACCTAACACTTTTACCCCACCAGAAACCATATGTCACAGGCGCATCTATTTCCTCTGACCACTAGGACACATGAGTTAGTAATACATATTCCTGCTGGAATTCAAATAAGAACAATAAAAAAGCTATCTGTTATTTGGACTATCAGACTACAAGCAAGCAGTAGTCTTCCAGCTGAGTGTGGGTCAGAAACAGCGTGTAACACTACCAGTCAAACACACACGGAGCCAGCACCACCCACCGAGTCACGTGGTTGCAAGAATATCAGCAGCTCCCACAAGAACCTACTTTGACATGTGTTGTATGAAACTCCATGTTGCAAACTGAAGAAACTCTGGACAGAAGTTTCTTCTCATTTTTTCTTAGGAATGTTTTTTTGTTTTGGGTTGGTTTGGTTTTCTAAATTCCTAGCTTGTGCCAGGCAGGATGCAAGGCACTGAAAGTATCCCTGCACAGGAGAAAGAGAATTGCCTTCATCACCAGCACCCCCATGCTTTAGGAACACTAATAATCTCTGCACTGTGTGAGATGTTTCAAAATGCATTGTCTTAATAAACATGTTTTCTATATTTTATTAGATGGGCTAGAAATCACTTTAATATATAAATAGCTTAAGTCATCTAAGTGAATGTGCTTAAGATATAAGACAAATTGCTTTGGATGCCTTCCATTTTGACATATTTGATCAGTTTCTTCCAGCTTGTAATTTTGTTGATTTGTAATTTATTCTCACTCACTCGCTCACACAGACACTATCCTATAACTGCTTGCATCGTGTCAGGCCAATGCCAGGAGCTAGAAACAGTCTGACAGAGATCTCCTAGAATATACACATTAGCAGAAAATAAGAATTGGGAGGGAAGCACTATGATATAAGATGTGGGTTTTTAATGGCTTAAAAGCCTGCCTGATAGTGGAATATTTGAACATTACATTACTACTGGAGACTAACTCTATAGTAGTCTCTATAAGTTAAAAAATTCAGCAAACCATAACAAAGAAAATTCAAATTCGAAAGATTCACTTATGACTGGTGATCATTTGCTTAGCCTGTGGGGCTTGTCTTTTTTCTTTTTTACCTTAAATAAAAGCAAATCACAAATGATATACTGGCAAATTTACCAAGACATAAAACTTCAAAAAAATTATATTCCAATACTCTTTGTGTAAAATACATAATATATTAGTAAAGGTACAATCTGGTTTGTGATGTATGAAGGCAAAGAGTAGGCAACAGCGGCAAAGTTCAGCTTTTCCTTGTACCATTCAGGGGGTTTCGCCTAGTTAAGGAAATTATTTAAGACTAAGTATTTTCCAAGTGTATTGGAATCCTAGAATACCAAAATTGCATTTTAGAAATGACATACTTTTGGTTTTATGAACTATTTATGGGGGATAAAATCTGCAGAATTTGCAAAGCTCCTGTGTGTTCAGGCTGTCGATTCTTTTCACCAGTTTCCCAAGTGAAGTTAAGGATTTCCCCTCATTGAAAAGCAATTCAGGAATTCACTTGCTCAGAGTCTCAAAGCATATTAGAGGCAAAGCTGAAGTACCATTTCTATCTTTTCATTTTCAATCTAGGGAGGGAAAAATGCTCCTTTGGTTATAGACCTCAAATTGTCACTATTGTAAGATATAATCCATGTCAAATCCAGATAGCACCTACTTTTGTTTACATAATAGAAAAGAACCAGGAAAAGCAGTTTTTTTAATTAAAATAAGCAGGTCTTAGATTTTTTTTTGGGGGGGGGTAGCAAAAACTGTTGGGAAAAAATCCTTTGCTCTAATATTCAACATGAAATGAGAAATGCTATATAATGCCTCTGCATGGATTGTTGAAGCTATAATTTTAATTCCTGAGACAGTACCATCTACTTTCATTTTTAAATTTCTAAGATCTTTACAAAGAATGCTGTGAATCGCAATACTATTTTGCTTACTTGTATTCACTTGCTGTATTCTTTTATGAGTGAGAATATTGAATTTTTTTTGTAAATTTATTTTTTCTAAATTAAGCTGTGGAAGGCTGATGAGCATGCTGGTTGGCAAGGAACAACAGAAATAGTAGCAAGAGCTGACTACTCTGAGAATTTAGGGAGATTGACTATTTGTGCTGATAAAACTCCATGGGGAGAACAATTTGGGAAAAGCACATCATCATTGGAAAAGTTCTTTCTCCTCTTCATTTAACAACTGCAATCACCTGCTCAATGTGCAGCATACGTTCTGACATGTGTGAACAGAAATGGGAGAGAAACAGCAATAATTTGTAGTGAGGCTGAAAAAAATCTTAGAAACAATGGTGAGCATGTAGTCCAGTGTTCAAAGAAACTTGCATGCTACATCAGAGCCTCTAGTTCAATACCTGGCTCTGGCTCTTGGTCTTGGCTTCCTGCCTTGCCGAATGCTCAGAAGCAGTGGGGATGGCTCAGCTACCATGGACATGGGGGACAAGGACTGACTTCTGGTCTTTTGGTTTCAAACCTCATTTTAGGCATTTGGGAGAATGAACAGCGTGTGGCAACTTTCTCCTTTGGGCCCAAACACATTTTTTGATTAGCTAAAAATAAGGTCTGAGAAAAAAAAATGTTGTAACCAGAACATTAATATATCCTCAGGCATTCTTTTCTGCTTCAAAAATTGCCACATTGTTTTTCAACAAGGCATAACTAATTAATGTTTATACTCTTTAATACATTTATAGAATTAATTTGAAACAATATTTATATCCTTAATAAACAGCTATTTTATGTTCGTATGCATTCAGCTTAAGACTCAAAGAATAAAATCATACAAATTACTTTGAAAGACGTTTGAAGTAAAGGGTTGAATGCTTAAATTAAAATTTGCAAGATACTGCTTTATATTGACTGTCTATAAACCTTTACCTTTGTTGTCACCAGTGCTTTCTCAGACACCTCAAAGTCAAATTCAGGTTCCGGAAGTCCCTATCTATAATCTTTTGCTTATTTACTTCAAAACCTTAGAATTTACTTTGAAAATGCCAATATTGCTATTGTGATGATTGGATAAACTGCCTAAGCTGAAAGGCATAGCACCCTGAGAATTCTATTTTGTTGGCTACATTGTAAGTTCACTGTCAGATACACAAACTTATCCCAAAAATAAATTAGCACAAAGTCAAATTAAAAAACACTAATGTAAATAAATCTTTTTTTAAAAAAAGATTTATTTATTTTTCTATTTGGAAGACAGAATCTACAGAGAGAATTTTCCATCTCAAGTGGCTGCAATAGCCAGAGCTGAGCTGATCCAAAGCCAGGAGCTTCTTCTGGGTCTCCCATACTGGTGCAAGCTCCCAAGGTTTTGGCCCATCCTCAACTGCTTTTCCAAGCCACAAGCAGGGAGAAACTTCTTTCTGAAATCACAAGCAGGGAGCTACAAGGTACATGGAGCAGCCAGAACATGAACTGGTGCCCCTATGGGATCTTAGCATGTGCAAGGCAAGGACTTGGGCTAGCAGGCTACCACACTAGGCCCTATAAACCACTTTTAAATAATTATCAGGTCTATAACAATGGGACACTGGAGAACACATTATTATATTGATTACTATCCATAAAACAATTGTATCAGTTCTGATAAATTCAGCTAACACACTGCTATATTCAATAAAATTGCCATTGTCTGGATGATGATAGCATAAGTAAAGACAAGAAGCACATACTAAATATTCTGCAAAATATGCATAAGCTGCAGAAAATTTAAGTAGACTTCATGTAAGAGTTAACAAATTACATAAAACATAGTAAGGTGGCTGTGTATACAGTGATGACTGAGTAGATATTATCAAATAAATGAATGCAAGCCCCTTTCCGCCTCTCATCCACAATCTACACATTAAGGAATTCACCTCTACATGCTTCAGTCAAGTGAATAAATATTTGTATAATTAACAAAGGAGCTGAATACTTTAATATGAAAAAGTGTACCAACAAAAGCAATAAATAAATGAAACAAAATACAGTAATTTTAAAGCCTACTTTGCAGCACACTAGTTTGTTTTAACCAGAACGCTTAGCATGCCCTGTATTTTTACATATCACATCAGTATCAGTAGAACCCAGATTGAGGAAACCTAGACATAGCATTTAAAACACAATGGAACATGAAAACTTCCTCATTAGTGCAGTGCTTGTGAAACACAGAATTGGAGGTTCCTCAGAATACAAAGACAGAACTATCATATGATGCTGGGATCCCACTACTGGACATACATGCAATTGGAATGAAATCACTCTGTTGAAGAGAGATCTACATCCCAATGTTTATAGCAGCATTATTCAAAATGGGCAAAAAAAATGGGAACAACTGATGTGTCCATTAACTGATGAATTAAAAAATACAGTAAAAATATTCAAAGGAATATTAATCATCCATTAAAAGGTGAATCCTAATTTTTAACATGCTGGATGAAACCAGAGTTATCTATGCTAAGTAAAATAAGCCAAGTTGAGAAAGACTAACTGATATCACTCTCATGGGGAACCTAAAAAGGTTGAACTAAAGCAGCTTAGCATGTAATACATGGTCATGGGTTTAACAATGGTGCACAATAACAGCCTTGGTTTTGAATGCCATGTTCCACTAACTTAATGATATATTCTCATATTGTTAAAGGCTGGTAGTGACAAACCATTACTCAAGTCCTTACTCTCTTGTAAAGAAGAGAATACAATTGTTTCTATATTATGGAAGTTACTCCAGCCGTAACTGCCATAAGGAGTCATCTTTGCTTCCTCTCTTCTTTTCACAATCAAGGGGAATCTTACCATTTTGTGTTTGGTTTGCTTGTTTTTTGCTCTCTGCTAACAAGTTGTGATTTGTCCTCCATTTCCTTGACTACTATTTTGAGGCCACTGACTCAGGCTTTTGCCACTGTCCTCCACCCAAGTTACTGCAATGAACTGGAGTAATCGGTTGTCACTAATCCACTGTAAATATCAGATTAACTTCCCTAACTCATTTTGGAATAATGTTGATTATGAGAGAAGATAGCTAAAAGAACAACACAGATGAAATTTAGGCTCATCACTTACAAATTTCTCTTGGAGGACAACCTGCTGAGGCATTTTCAGTAATGCAATTTTGAACCTCATTACATCATTCAGAATTCTGAGCACCTTCCCACTCTGCTCAAAATTCTGCTTCTGTCTCATATGTTCACATTTTTAAAGTTCAATATTTAGCTTCATTATCATTTTCTACTCACTTTTCCTTTGCTTTATTTGTGTTTGATTCCTTCAAGATCTCACCCTCCACACACTTCCATTTCTTTCATTCTTTATGTACTATAGCATTTCTAAAGACTGCTGCTCTGCAGATGATTCTCAAGTCATGTCATTGGCTGTCATCTTTATTGTATTATAGACTCACATTTCCAACTGATGGCGATGACTTCATAGATTACTAGGTGGTACATTAAACACACATACCGCAAATGAGATGACGCACACTTGCCCCACTGCTCTTTGTGTTCCTATGCTCAGTATCTGACATGAAAACTTGAATTCACCTTTGACTCCTAATTTCCACTCTCACATCTGATTAATTGTCCTACGTTATTGATTCCTAGCTATGAAATGTCCCTGGAATTATTTCTTTTCCATCAGCCAAGTGATTAGTTCAAGTCTTTATCCTGTTATTGCACATAGCTTTAGCTCCCTGATGCCTTGCCTTTAATATCCTTCCACTTCAATCCCAGCTCCACACTGCTCTGCCCTCCAGCCTTGCCATCTCCATACTGCCAGAGCACTTTATATTACTATTAGAGGATTCTCCTTACCCTTTCAACTACTGCACTCAATTGTATCCATGTCTGCCTTTGCTACCACATTATTGATTCCTCAAGGGCACAAATGGTATCTTACTCTTTTTCCTATCCTCTGTAGTGTCACCTTGCTCACACTTCCCACTTAAACACTTGCTAAACTGAGCTTTAGATGGATGAGAAGACAATTCAGAAAATATGTCATTGCTGGACTAGGCTGATAGATGCCATTCTCTACTGTGACATGGGAAAACAACCGAATTGCCCTTAATGGTGCATGCTTAAACAGTAACATTCTATTTCTGAATCATTTGTATTTACTTTTTGAACAATGAATTGCCATTTATATCTTAGAAAATTTAAAGAGTTCAGAAGCTTATACCGATTTTATATCTAATTTAGAAATTAGTGATGACTTTGCTTGAATGTTTGCAGATATTTTCAAGGAAAGAGTTTTACGTATGTAAACTTCTTGTCTGGGCTATATTGTGAGAACACTAAAAAATAAAAATACTGTTTTCAATGTCACATCAAAATATAATGGACTTATTCACATGCCTTTTAATATTTATTTATTTTAAAGACTGAGTGTTGTAACAGGGGAGGAGTGTGGAGGACACACACACACACACACACACAGGGAGAGAGCAATGAAGCAAGCAAGAGTAACTGAGATCTCCCAGCATGGCAGCAATAGCTGGGGCTGGGCCAGGCGAGAGCCATGGGCTAGAAACTTCGCTGAGTCATTTATGCGAATGGGAGGAACTGAAGCATGTTGACCACCAACTGCTGACTTCCCAGGCATATTTGCAGGAAGCTGGAAGAGCTGGGATCCAAACCAGCATTTTGACACTTAACAGGGTTGTTGTAGCCTCACTACAGCGCTGGCATCTACAAATGTATGTTTTTGAGTCATGCTTGTGACTTCATCCAAAGGTTCTATACGTGAGGATACAGGTCACTTACCTTTAAAACAAGCTGTTATTGTGACTTATCTGAATATTATCAATACTAGATATAGCATTGAGACTGAAAATTTCCTTTGGATTGGATTTAGGTATCTTGGATTTGAAACACACACATATGTCCTGGGAAGCTACAACTGGAACATATAAGAATATATACAGCATTCAGACATGAGTTTATATCATTTGCTCAGTTTTACCTTTCCATGCTTGTATCACTATATGGAAAATGAAAATCAAAAAAAGAACAAAAACTTCTATCCCTTAAAGACTAAAATAAATCCCATGATTTCTAACTCCTGTTTTGTAAGAAGTCAGACAACAATCACTGTTTTTTTAAGACAGAGTTGCACTCAAAAGTATAAGGAAATGAAATTGCATAGTAAAATTCTGAATGATTTAAAATAATGAATGACATTTTAAAGCTTAGACATAGATTAAAAATCATATCTCATTGTCACATTTTTATTTGGTTGTGTATGAAACATCTAATTTTCCCAGCCTATTAGAATTTATATTATTAGTACAGTAGAATAACATAACTCAAATAGTTAAAAATGAAAAGGACATATGTTTTCAAATAACTTACTTTGTTACATACAAAGTTTGTAAGATTCCTTTTTTGTAACCCTTAGAATTAGAAATAATCAGTTTCTGGGGCACAGTTTTCTTTTTGTTGCTAGTGAGTTTGGTATTTTGGGTCTTAATTCTCAACACCCATTAATTATTTGTATTTTTTTTCCCTGTAACAATTTCTCCTTCATAGTCTGTGGCACCTATCACAATCACAAGAGGATGTAACATATAACATCTCACTATTATAATTGTGAAGACTCAATGCTAATTTGATATGTGCGGTCATTCCATTTTTAGCAAACTAAGCTTTGAAATCTTCCAAAACCTTAAAGAGCATTTCACTCATAACAGCATCTCACTATACATAAGAGGAATGTAATGGCAGATTAACAACTTACTTTATCAGTGAATCACTAAAAATCTTTTAAAAATTCAGGTACATGAATGATTATTAATACAAGGGAAGCTGTAATTTTAATATAGAACTTATTTTAATATAAGACTAATTTCAATCAAGGGAAAACTAATGAAAATTCAAATTATATTTTATTATGGCGTTTCTGAGAAAATACATATTCAACGAATTATTCATCAATTCTATTCATTCTTCTTACATATATTTATGGTCACTTACTATGTGACAGATGTGCTGAGATCTAAATTATAATTCAGTTACTAGTTGGATGAGAACTGGAAAAACTGTTCCAGAAAGAAGGCTACATATTCAATTTCCACATATGAGAAAATGTGAGCAGTACAGCTGAACAGAGAAAGCAAAGTGTGATATAACAATGCCAGGGAGGAAAGGAGGGTAGGGTACTGGGCTCATTTCTTAGAGAACTTACGTCTCACAGCAAGAATTTGGGACTATTTTTCTTATCTTTAAAAAAAAGTAGTTAACCACTGGCTGATAATACATTGCCTATACTTATTACAATAAAAATACAATCTGCTGTCAATGAACAGAAGTTAATTTCCATGTTTTGGTTATTGTAAATACTACTGTGATAACCATGAGGGTGCTAATATCTAACATCTTGGTTTTGATAATTTTTGTCAATACTAATAAGTAGTGTTTCTGCATCATGTCATGGCTCCATTTTCATTTTTTGAGAACCCTCCATGCTGTTTTCTTTTAGTAGCTGCACTACTTTCCATTCTTACTGAGAGCTTGTAACAGCTCCAGTCTTTGTAGGTTGTTATCAGCTCTTGTTAGCTTTGGGCTTGCTTTTTGTAATGGCCATCCTAGCAGGAATGATGATATCCTGCTGAGACTTGGCTTAGCATTTCCTTAATGGTTAGTGACATTGAGCATCTTTTTTACACGTGTACTAATCAATTGTATGTATACTTTGGAGACAT
The DNA here is from genome assembly GCF_017591425.1 of Ochotona curzoniae. Classification (NCBI taxonomy): domain Eukaryota; kingdom Metazoa; phylum Chordata; class Mammalia; order Lagomorpha; family Ochotonidae; genus Ochotona; species Ochotona curzoniae. The sequence continues at coordinate 21,817,378 of NW_024464920.1, forward strand.
TTCTGTTTACTGTTCAATGTTTTTAACACATTTTAGTGATATAGTTACTTGATTTGTGGGAACCCTTAATACGTATTTGTCAAGTGACCTTCATTTTTTGTGGTTTGAAAATGTTTTTCTGTAAGGGATTCTGCAGGTGCCTTTCACTTGGTTGTTTATTTTGCTATGCAGTTTTGCTCTACAGTGTGATATAATCTCCTTTACTTGCGTTGCTTGTGTCTTGGTGTAATTTATAGGAAATTATGATATTTTTTTCCCTCTATGTTCCTTGGAGCAGAGATAAACGCATAAAGCATATGAGATGTTATGTCACCTTAAAAAAGAAAGAAATATTGCAGGATGTGACAGAATGGATAAAACGTGAGGACATTACACTAGATGAAATAAGCCAGATTTAAAAGGGCAAATATTGCATAATTCTTCTTACATGCATATAAGATATGTAAAATAGTCAGACTAATAGGACTCATTAATAGAATGGTGGTTGCCAGAGGCTCAAGGAAGAAAGATCGTGAGTTGTTGCTTAACTGATGGGGAGTTTAGTTTCTGCAAGATGAATTTGTTCTACAGATCTTCCATACAAAATTTTGCCTATGAAAACAATACAGTTTTGTACATTTATATTCTTTTACATATGAACCAAATCGAATCTGTTCTTTTTGTATCAAAATCACAAAGAACTGATTAGAACTGTGTTGTAATAAGCATGCAATAGCTATAAATATGATAATTTAATGAATTAACAGACACCTAAAAAATTAGTTAAGGGCGTCGCACAGTGGCCTAGCAGCTAAAGTCTTCACACTGGATCCTTTGTGCCCGGGATCCCATTTGGGCACTGGTTCTAATCCCAGCATCCCTGCTTCCCGTCCAGCTCCCTGCTTGTGGCCTGGGAAAGCAGTAGGAGACAGCCCAAAGCTTTGGGACTCTGCACCTGTGTGGGAGACATGGAAGATCTCCCTGCTCCTGGCTTTGCATTGACTCAGCTCCGGCCGTTGTGGTAACTTGGTGAGTGAATCCTTGGACAGAAGCTCTTCCTCTCTGTCTCTCCCTTTCTCTCTCTATATATCTGACTTTGCAATAAAAAATATATCCTTTAAAAATTAGTTAAGAGGCTAGATTTCACATTAAGTACTCTTTGCACTAGCTATAGAATGAAAAGGAAGCATTAAAGCTCTTTAATTGGGACTGGGGCTTTTCTCTTGTTCAGAGATGAATTTTAAAAATATTATTATGACCACATTGTGGCAAATACTTCTCAGATAAACATGTTGGAGGGATTAAATTATAAAATTATTTTTTTTCTGATCCCATGTAATCAAATTTGAATTATTAAAGTGAGTTTGAATGACGGCTTGCTTTTTAGAATATTCTGTGAAGATTGCCACTGAGGACACATACAGGCCACTCTTCTGCCACTAACTCCTAGAGACACCCATGCATGCATTCACACTTTCACATATATAAACACATTTTTCCAGTTTCTTTACATAATTTTATCACGTGACTAACGAGGTAGTCCATAAACTCTGAGACAATTTTCCAGTAGTGATGTTCACTATTCATTGATAAGGCTACATAGAAAAAAAATCAAAGCTACAAGTCCAACGGAGCAAAATTAACTCAAACAGCCTCTTAAAAATGATACTGTGTGATTATTAGGTCTAGAAGACTTTATTTGTTAGACTAATTGTTCTTGAGTAATCCATGAGTCAAAATCACTTCACTGTACAACTGCTATTTTATCAGGAATTTAGCAAACTTTCATATTTGTTTACTAAAACTTGACTTATCAAGCAGAAAAGGAAAGAATGCAGTGTTCAATAGTTACTCTGGTTCAATTATTCAACTTAAATCTTCAGAAATGATGACTGTTGTATCAGCTGCTGAATGTCTTTCTGCCTAAACCACTGGCAATGCCTAAGAATCCCTCCATGTTAGGACACGTATTCCATACCACCATCTTCTATGTGTGTTCCAGCCATGCTATTTACAAAGCAAGAAAGGAACAGACTTGCACAGGAGACATGGTTGCAAAGTTAGTGCCCTCTCTTCAACAAGACAAGAGAAGATAAAGATCAAATCAGCTGACTGCAGCAACAAGAACCTGATAATACAAATCTTGGATTCCTAGAATTGAGGAGGGTATGGAATGTATAAAACCTTACATAGCACATGTAAGATAATAAAAATTGATATTTCATTAAGTGAGCACTTTGCATACAGAAATAAACTGCTTCAGAGAAGAATAAATCTGTAGGCCTCTTTGAATCCACCTGGGGATAGGAATTAAGCAGTGATCTTAATATTGCTCTGTGTCCTTGCCACAAATTCCTTAAAGCTAACATGTCATGGAGACCATTGGACTGATTAACATTCTTGAGGGTCAAACATAAACTAATATTTTTAGTTCTATGTGTCAAAACACGGCTGGCCCTTCTTCAATGTTTTTAGCCATCCTGGTTTTCTTTATACTCATTTGAAATTTTTCCCAGGCCCTCATTACAGTTTTAGGAAGCCATCACTAATTCCACTGCCCTTAGGGTGCTGCCTGTGTGGCCACAGCCTGTACTTACTCTGGCACTCACAGGGCTGTTCTCTACGGAATCTCTCCTTGCTGTTGGCTTCAAGAGAAGGTGATGTCAGAGCCAGCAGCCAGTTCAGAGGTCTAACTGTGACACTGAGATCCTAAAAAAGGTATCACTGATTGCCAAGGGAATCCTCTTTTTTTTCTTCAGATCAAAGAACTAGGTGGTAAAGACTGAGTTTGAAAGCCATTTCTATTTTTCAAATGTTAAACATATTTTTCAGTCTCTTAAGAAGTGATAATTGATGTTGTAGGTCACCGCACTGCCAGGTTGCTATGTATCTGAAATGTACTTTAAACAATGACAAAAAAATGTTTCGAAGTTCATGTCACTGCTTAAAATGCCGGTTTATGTCTAGGAAAATAGGTAGGAAAGACAAGTGCTCAAAAAAATCTGTTTGAAGCATGTGTTCAGAATCACTACGCATTAGTTAAGATTTCTTCTTCCTTTCTCAACTCATTATCTACAATGACAAGTAAAACTTTTGGCAAGGCCGACGAGCCTTAAACCTGCAATTTTAATTAAATTTCCCTGAAATGGGGAGGTGGGAACTTCCCTGGTTCTCACGTTTGGATGTCAGGAACCCAACCACCTGAGGTATCAGTGCTGCATCCCCCGTGACTGCATTAGAGGGAAACAGGTCAGAAGTAGAGGTCAGATTCAAACACAGATACTTTGATATGGGACATAGGACTCCCAACTGGTCTCTTATGTGACAGGCCGAATGCTAGTCCCTAAATGAAACTTTTCAACAGTTACGAGATGCAGTTCTGTGAAACACGGTCTTTGCACTGTTTTTCAGAAGCAACAGCTATGCTTCCAGATTTCTGTAGCAGAAGCCCTTTAGAATGTGATTTCTCAGAATTGCTTCTTGTGGCATCTCTGATCACATCACAGTTTTCAGATGCGCTTGCTTAAACCTCTAAAGAACGTGAAGCTGTTTTTCCAACTGTTACCCCACTTTACTACTGAGTTCCTCTCCAACCGAAGACTTGGCACCGAAACCGTTTCCGCTAGTCTGACACAGGGCAGAGCTCAGCGGTGTTCTAGTGGTCACACAAGCTCATCACAAGCCCTGACGTCTGCTCTTCTGTAACATCAACTAGAAACTGTAGGAAAGGACTGATTTTTGGACTTCAGCACTCTCTTGCTAGAATAATCTACCAGAATGTTACATCTATTAATTCTCTCTTTTGTGTTCATATTGAAAACACTAAATGTAATATAACTTCATTTACTTTCTAGGTATTGAAGCCAATTTATATATATTGATATTGGAGGCATATCGGATGGCTATTTAGAAGACAATAGAACATATGGTTTTACGTAAAACAGTCTCAGCATAAATATCGTCAAATAAGATTATAATTTCAATAACTCAAAGCCAAAGTCTTTACTAATATGCTTTTACATATAATTTTGGTGCTAAATCAAATTATAAACATACAGATTTAATAAAAAATCTGGTTGATTTAGTACTTTGGAATTTTCCCTGAAATAGATCATATTACCATATGTACATATATGTGCTAAATTTTAATATTTCTGTATCAGTCTACAAAAAGTAAATTGAATAATTCATTGAAAATTACAAAGTGAATTTTAAGGTTAGCATAAGTAAAAAGTATTTGCTTAAAAAATAATTGTATATTCATTACAAATGCAACAGACTTTCACGTCTTACCAATATTTTTCTTAATTGATATTACATTGGTTTTTGAAATTTTTTTCGTTCTTACACAAATGATGCAAAAAAAAAAAGATATTCAACATACTGCAATTTCCTTACAAGGCTAAGTCATTGTAAACAGTAATGCATTCTAGCTCAATCTTTGTTCTGAGGCCCAAAGATAAACTGGTACAGATTCAGTTATGACTGCATGGAGAAAAAAAATATGGAAAGAAAATTGTAGAGCTGTCTCACTCTGAATTTGTGAAAAGAGCTAAAAAGATCCAGGTGAAGTGTTTATTGATTCAGTGGTTTCTAAGTGACAGCTCTTGTGTGAGAGTTTCTAGCTTTTATTTGGAACTACTTGTGCCTCCACAGCATAATTCATTTATTAAGGAGTATTTGGAGAAGAGAGATAAACCTCTATCTCAAGCTATAAATTTCTTCAAAAACGAAGGATGAAAATTACAGTCAAAAGTGGATTTTCTTTTCTTTAAAATTGCAGTTAAAACTAGAGTTGAAAGAGCCTCTGATCTCAAATGAAGCTATGTAAGAGTTCAGTGGATAAAAGGAAAATGGAGGGAAATTAAATTTCCAAGTTGTTCCTAATGTTGTTTGAACATTAACTGTATGCTGTAGGAAACTTTGAGTAAATTGACTATCATGTTTTCATAACTTCTTAAAGAATCTGTTATAATGGCACTGATTTTCCATATTTAATGGGTCTCTGTGTTATTAAGTTAGTAGGTATTATATGAAAATGCTTCACAATATTTAGATATTTAATGTACGCATGATCTTATAAAATTAAAACAAAATCAGGCCAGTTCGGGACATTCTGATTCCCAAAGAAATATGAACATAGGCATTTTATTTAGAAATAAACAGATATAATTCTGTTTCTACCAAGCTACTGGTTGTGTCACCACAAGAAAATTACTTAGTTTTTCTGGACCCATTTTAAAGGTGCAAAATGGAGGCAGCTAATTGAGGTAGCTGCCTGAGATTCCTGCACTCCATATCATAGTGCCAGGGTTCCAGTCTCATCCCTCTCTGATTCTAGCTTCCTGATAGTACGCACTCTGGGAAGTAGCAGGTGAGCATGGTTGGAGCATCTGGGTCTGTGCTACCTTTGTGGGAGACCTGGATTGAGTTTCTGGCTAAGAGGTTCTGCCAGGCCCATGCCTACACATTGTGGATGTTTGGGGGAGTGAATAAGCAGATAAGAGTCCCCAATCTATAAGTAGCCAAATAATTATTAAAAGATGCAGGATTAAATTGACATAATCAACTTTAGAGTTATTGAGATAACTTTAAACATTGAGATAATATTAAGTTTAAATATAGCAAACGCTTTAGGAAGTTTTAAAGTCACAAAGTATGAGAATTTTCTCTAGGCTATTAAAAGAACACTTCCGTAAATAGAAAAAGACTCACCCACTTTCACACATCCATAAATATTCCTTAGGTATTTTCAATAATCAAGGTATCTGGACAAGTTCTCCAATAAACTGAAAATTCATTGATGCCCTTGGCAGCCATTAATTTTGATAATAAGCATGTTTTACTCATTTTAATGAATATTTTAAGCTTAGAACATATCAAAATGGATTTGTATCTATTATATTGAAATAGAGTACTGATGCTGTCTCTTTATAGCTATCCTTTGGCAAGGTTAGTTAGCAAATCCGTAAACACACACACACACACACACACACACACACACACACACACACACACAGTTAAATTTGCTAAATTACAAAGTAAAATTAACTGAACAGAGATGGCTAGCACTGTCTCAGGAATTTTTGCTTTTTCTGAATAATAGAAAAATCTTCATTATTTACTTTTCTAACATCAGGCAGGGGTGAGGAAATTAATTCACTTAATCCTCAAGACAATTTAATGAGGTAGATGCTACTATTTTCCCTTTCACAAATGAAGATTCTGAGACTTAGGTTAAATAAATAGCCATAGATATAACAAGAAAAGGAGCCAGGGTTCAAATTTAAGCAGAATACCTCCAGATTCTTGAATTGTGTGCTTACTATTAATATACTATAATACTTCACAAAGTATTTCATATATTAACAGTTTTGTGAAATATTTATGAAATATACCATACTTGTTACATACATATACACCAGTCATTCTGTTACTGTTGGCAGTCCAGGATTTCTAAGACACTTATTAACGAATCCATTATACACCATAGGTCCACCCAGCAAAAATGGCCCATCCGTTACAGAATGAATAAACATCCTTAGTTTGAAATATTTTCTCATTCTAAAAAGTTTTAAATTTTGTTGGCAATAAAAGAGTTTTGGTCTTCTCATATTATTTCTAAAGGAAACATCATGTTTTTGTTCTCATGTCTGATGGTATCTTGGTCAAAAGCAAAAGTGATCATATGATAGACTGAAATCTTAATTACTGTTTTGAGATGTTGAAAATCCTGTCTGTGCTATCTGGGGTTTATTGTTATGCTCTTAATGAGCACTTGGCCTGGGTAAATGGTTTGTACTACGCACGTTTTATTAATGAATAAATAGAAAATGTTAGTAAAAAAAATATATATCTTCCTCATACATCTTGACCTCTTGCACAACTCCATTTTGCACAGATCAGCTCACTTATATTTAGAAAAAAATTATCTTAAACCATGAATTAGACCTTGAAATGTAACTGATCTGTGAGATATGCCATATGAGCATTGTGTAGACATTATATTTGAGTCTCTCTCTTTATTCTATCAAGTTACTCTCTCGCACTTTCTTCTGTCTTCTTTATTTCTGTCTCCCTTTCTTGCCATGGCCACCATCTTTTTCTCCATACATATAATATCTCAGCAAAAATTAATAGGCATAGTTCTACCAATTTTTCACTTAAAGTGTAAGAAAATATTAAAAATAGAAAGTTATTTTCTTCTGATTAGCTTAAAAGTGTTGTGTAAAAACATAAAGGTCACCAACTATAACAAATGCTGCAGCTTGAAGATAAGAAATCTGTGTTGAATCCTAACTCCCAGGTAACGGCATTCAGAAGTGGGACGCTTAGCAATGATTAAGTCATCAATCATCAATGACATTGATGGGATTAATATGATCATGAAAGGGTAGATAGGGTTTTAGTGCTTAAGATGCTTACAAACCCTATGCCAACCTCAGAGTTAACTGAGGAAGACATCGAGAAAATGGGGGACACAGAATTAAAAAAAAATCACTTTAAAGCTTCTGACCAACAATGAGGAACACATACAAGAGTCCAAAGAATTTAAAGAATATGTTACACAAGAAATAGCAGCAATAAAGCAAATCAAGGCTGATATATCAGAAATTAAGAACATAGAGGAGCAAATTAAAAGTTACAGTGGAGAGTCTCCAAGATAGGATAAAGCAAGCAGAAAAAAGATTCTCAAAATTGGAAGATACTTCCTGTCATCAGGAGGAAGCAAACAAAAAGATGGAAGCAGAGCTGGATCAGGCCAAAAAAAACTATTCAAGAATTGAAAGACACTATTAAGAGGCCTAATATAAGAGTTATGGGAGTCCCAGAAGGTACAGAAAGAGAAACTGGTTTTACAAATATATTTAATGAAACAATAAAGGAAAATTTCCCTAATTTAGAGAAAGAATTGGGAAACAAGATCCAGGAGGAGCACAGAATTCCCAACAGACCTGATCAAAAGTGATCTTCACCAAGACACATAATCATCAAGCTCTCTTCAGTTGAACATAAGGAAAAGATCCTTAAATGTGCACGTGAAAAAAATCAACTGACATATAAAGGAATGCCAATTAAACTCACAGGAGACCTCTCACGGGAAACTCTACAGGCCAGATCCTAAAAGAAAAAAAAGTCGGTATAGGATAACATATCCAGCAAAGCTTTGTCTTTGAAAATGAAATAAAATTCTTCCACAGTAAAGAAAAGTTAAAAGAATTTGCCTCTTTCAAACCTGCCCTACAAATGATACTTCAAGATGTTCTCTTGACAGAGAAGAGAAATAGCACCTACCAATACCAAAGGCAAATGGGAAGAACATCCCAGTAAAATGACAACAGAAGACTAAATCAATGAACAACCCATTCCTAAAATGACAGGACAAAGTACCACCCATACATATTAACCCTGAATGTAAATGGCTTAAGCTCAATCAAATGTCATATATTAGTAGACTGGATTAAAAAACAAAACCCATATATTTGTTGTCTAGAAGAGACACATTTCACCAACAAAATCAGTGGAAACTATATTGCATGGGTTTTGATGTTTTCTGTTAGTTTCATCCCTTCAAAACACTGTCTTCTGATTAAATTCTTCAATGACTCATAGATCATACAGTAGCATCATTTTCTTCAAGAAGGTTCTTGGTTTTCATTTCTTCAGCTACATGTTAGTCATTTAGTAGCATGTTATTTAACTTCATGGTGTCATTAATTTCTTTTTTCTTCCTGATGTTGATTGTGTATTGTGGCTTTTCATTTAAGGGGATGTATAGTAACTGTGTAATGGAGACTGTCATATCTAGTAACATGTTATTTAACTTCATGGCATTGTAAATTTCTATTTTTCTTTCTATTGTTGATTTTGTATTGTGACTTCATTTGAGGACATGTACAGTAGCTGTGAAATGGAGACTAACATATCCAGACGTGAGGATACAATGTAGTATGCATTTCTACTTCCAAAGATGGACTTACAAGGAAACTGTTTACTATATCTTGACAATAGGATGCTGGACTCTCTGCCATTGTCCATGCCTACAATCGTGGACATATGACTGTGTATGAAGAACTACAGTAATGATATGGAGGAACTAGGTGGGGAGGGGTGAAAATGGGGGGGGGGAGAGGAAAATACCAGGAGCCTATGGAACTGTATCATAAAATGATGATAATAATAATAATTTAAAAATTCTTTTTAAAAGATGTATGCATACTCTCCTGGAGCACCTGAATTCTTGCTCCAACTTCCTGCTAATGCACACCTGAGAGGCATTTGTGATAGCTCAAGTAAAGAGGTTTCTACCATGCATGTCAGAGATCTAGATGGTGTTCCAGACCTTGGCTTCAGCTTGGTCAGCCTCAGTTTTTATGGAAATATGGTGAGTGAACCAGTGAAAGTGGCCTTTTTGTCTTGTTATTCTCAAGTGAAAACTGAAAATATTTATTTTAAAGCATGTTGGAGGGGTTTGTTCACCCTGTTCTCTAATTGGAAGACCCACAGAAGATGAGACCTATGATGAATGGGATCTTAGCAAACACTCAACCCTCCAGTACTTTGAGGCTTTTTACGAGCCTCTGGAATTGTAAGCAATAAACTTCTGTTGTCTATCACAACCCAGTCTAAAATATCTTAAGTTCTCGGAAAAAAAAAATTTGAATGGCTGAGAGATAGGAGAGAGATCAAGCTACAGATACAGAGATCTTCTGCTAGTTCAGTCCCCCAAGACCTGCCAATGTCGAGGCTAGGAGCCAGGGACTCCATCTGGACCTCCCAAGTAAGTGACAGGCACTGAAGAACCTGAGCCACAACTGCTGCCTTCCTCGATCTGCAGTGTTAGGAAACTGGATCAGGGACCCAGGAGCCAGGAGTTGAACTAGGTGCTCCAACAGGTAACATGGGCAGACCATGGCAAAATAAGTTGCTAAACCAAATGCCCACCCTGAAATATATTGTTACAGCAGTACTAATTGATTAAGATACCAATTTAATATGTACGTGAAAAGAAAGGAAAAACTCAGGTGACATAGAAACACTTTCTTCTCTTTGAGGTACAGCTGATGTACAGAATGGTCCCAGGATCTGTTGAGAAAATCTGAACAACTGACCAAGCAACAATTTCTCCATCTTCTGGATTCCGATAGAGCAAATCAACCAGATTCCACCCTTCCACACCAGGCTGCATAGCAGTTCAGCAAAGCTAAACAGAAATTCTGAATATAACTAAGCTCCCAGAAAACAGTGCTTTTCCCTTTAAGTATTTCAAAATATCCTAGAAACCCCATTAAATTGTGATGTTAAAATGGTGCGGCATTAGCAATACCAACAAATACCATATTTATAAGAGAAAAATTAAAATAAAAACGTGGAACTATAAAACTGAAAAGATGATTCCAAAAGGCATATAAATCCAGTGCATGCATTCATACAATTTATATCTCTTTAATGTTCAGATGTAGATTTTTAAATGAGCTCTTTTGAAAACTGCCGGTTTTCTAAAATAATATTCATCATCACTTCTTTCCCAAAGGGTAGTCATTATAATTCCCTGCCCCCAAAATAGAATTTGAATACTTGATCAAAACTAGAATGAAAGAGTAAAGAAATATAAAAATATTGCAGTTAAGTACATTTTAGTTAGTCTGACATTTAGCATTCTTTATTCTATATACAAAGACATTATATATTTTTTCTCATATGCTAACATTTAATACATCCAAAATGAAAAAATATATATTTAAGGTTACTTATAATAACAAACATTATAATTATCAAAAATAGACTTTAGGGGAATTATGACATGTACAATAAACTGATGAAACTTAAATTAGTTCAATATTACGACATTTGGGAATACCTCTTTCTTTGATGTTCCACATCTTCCATGTATGCTCTGATTATAAAGAAATATGAATTAGGTATCAAATAAAAACGTTTTTAACTTTTAAGTGTGTCATTCTGCATTTTGTATGAGTTGCAAATGCATGTTCATTTTGATAACTTAGCTAATTATTATGTCTTCAAAGGAAAAATTGATGTCAAATGAATAAGTTAAAAAATCCTTATTTGCAAAATGCATCTCATTCATGCTGAGGAACACTAATAATGGGAACCAGTTTGAGCTGATTCTGTAATTTGCAGCACCCTTAGTTTCATGGTCAAGGTGCCTCTGGATATATTGAGTGGATTCTTGCAAAGAACAGTACCAGAGAAAAAACAACATATGTCAACCCTGTGGGTGGAGGTGACATGCAATTTAGAAGGTCTAATTACGCATTTCACCTTAACTAAACATCCTGAAAGATGACAAGATTTAATTGTAGATGAATGCATTACTTCTCTAAGGCTAAGAAAGATAGAAGAAAATATCTTCCTGATTCTCTAAGTATTCCAAGGATTTTAATAAGTGTCTTTGTTTGCCTTTTAAGTCTAAATAGTTCACCTGCATATTGTTCTTCAAATATAGTTATCTAAATTACCTGTGGTTACAGGAACATCAGAAGAGATTGTTTTGGGGATTTCAGAAAATTAAAATCTAATGTGATACTGGCCCACAGCAAACTGGGTTAGCACCAACAAAAACCAGATCTGCTCTTTTCCTGTGTTCCTCTCCCGCCCACATATTCCTTTTTTCTCACTCTTCCCATGTCACAACCTCTTTTCTTCTTGAATCTTTAATGAAAAAGTCCAAAAATATTCTCTCCCTGGAAAAGTAATATTTGTTTGTTCTTAACCTCACGATGAGGTTTGCATTTAAATTTTGTTAAAATTGGTGCTTTGTGGCTTTCTAAATTCTTTCAGTCAGTGTTTCTGTTGGATTATCCCAATTTGTGTGACATTTTAAGAGCACATCTGGACTCTCATTAAACTGGCCAACCCATCAGGATTTTATGGGGAATATCCTGTGCATGCAGTATGGATTAGTCTATCCAAAAACACCATTCCAATACTTTCAATGTGCTACAGCAATATTTACTTTGTGCAGGAAAAGAAAAGTGGACTAAATCCACTTCAAAACCCATTAAAGACATACTTGTACACATAGGCAACAGTGAAAAATTGGCAATACAAGTGTGTTCTAAGGAGGGAGTGTTCATTACGTTGTGAATGGGGAACCCTTTGGTTGAATATGCACAGAGCTTCTTTGTTTATTCTCTATATCATTAGATTCTGTTCTCATATATTCACGTTTTCAAAACTTGCTCTAGACACACTGTGGTCTAACCTACAGAACTTCTTAAAGCTTATTCATTCATATAATTCCCACTATCAATCTGAACAACAGACAAAAATAAAAGCATTCTATTCTGTGTCCTTGGAGTTTGTTGGGTAAACAAAACAGTAAATGATGATTAGTGAATTCTAAATAATAAGTAAACAATTCTATCCTCTGAGTAGGTGCTGTGACTCAGTGAGTTAAGCTGCCACTTGGAATAGCTATTTTCCACAGTGGAACATGTGGTTCAATTCTGGGCTACTCTGATTCTTTGTATTATCATTAGTAATTACACTGCATTATGTGACACAGTTTCATAGGCTCTGGGATTCCCCCAATCTCCCCCTGTACTTTGAGTCTGTTACAAGTATCCTGTTAATGGTCTCCAGGGATGCAACTAGTGATAGCTCAAATACTAGAGTCCTCTGCCTCCACGTGGTGAATTGGACAAATTGCAGATAGAATTTCTATCACTTTCTCTCCTTTTCTGATCCTCTCTCCCTTTCTCCCTCCCTCCCTTTTCTTTTCAAGTAAATAAATGTAAAAGTTTAAAAAATTCCATTTCTCTCCCTAAGAAACCATGAAGTCTAACTAAACCAAACCTTTAGTATGTAGAATATGATTCAAGAAATCTTTGTAGTCCCTAATTAGGAAGTCCCACAAATAGTGATCTCATTTCTTGAAAGCTCAAGAGTTGATCCATCTTGTGCAGCAATAGTCATTTTAGAGAATGAGGTTTTCTGGTTTTTATTAAGTCAGTGATTTATTCTTATTTTTGCCCTGTGAATATAAAGGAATGTAGGGGGAACAATTTTACGGGCTAAAATCTGGCAAAACTGCAATCTAGGAATGCTTCAGTTATCAATAAATGAATGGTGACAACAGTACTTTCCAGTATAGCTTCTATACAGTTTTGATCTTCACAGGGAATGATGAGTCACGGCATCCTGACAATCCATGCTGAATTCAAAACAAATTGGAGCTATAATTTATAGTACAATAGAACCCAAGACAGAGGCACAAACAGTCCAGGCTCTTTAAATATTCTATAAATAATAGCTCGGAGAGGCACAATTGACAATAAGCAGAGGCTGGATGATGAATCATCAAGTAGTTTAAGTAAAACCCTCCCTGATTAAATGCTTTGTTTTTAAACCACCTGCATCAGTGCCTGTTGTTGCATGCCAGATCCAATTGTTCTGGGGTTTTACTTTTTTTTCTTTTTGAAAAAGCAGACAGGCTTACAAATAAGTTTTTATTATATTATGAAACTGATGCCAAACTGAAGCGCTAAGTATTGTGTAATTCCAAGTAGCTGCATTTTGCCCCAGCATCGAGTGCCAGGGCTTGTTGAAGACATTGCTAATGTAAATAACCAAGCTCCTTCTGGCTTTGGATTGTATTCTTCTAATTTCATTTTGGTCTTTGTGGCTTGGAGAATCATTTTTCCTTCCTTCACTTCAGGAGTCTTTTTTGTTTATCCCACCAACCAGTTACCAGATGCTATAGTCAATAAGCTAATTAGTGGAGTCTCCTCCGAAAGCTGGCGCTTGCTGAGTGTGGTCATTAGAACAGACAGAAGTGCAGACACTGGAGACATCCTGAATGACGCATCAGCTCCAGTAAGCCTGCTGGCAGCCAAATTGCTAAGATCTGCGTGGAGGTTGCAAACAGACAATGGCAAAATATCCATTCAGGTGAACATGGAACTGAATGGTAGGCTGGCTAACTTGTTCCTTGTGCTACTCAAAATATAGAAAAAGAGGCATTGCTAACGCTAACTAGTTGTTCCTTATATAGTCACAGCCTGGCAATGCACAATAAAGATACATTTAAAAATACAAGTTCTTCTTGGTTTGGGTTATCTTAGTCACTTTAAAATCTTTAGCATTGTCCTTGAAAGCCTAAATCACACAGCATGTCTTCTGCCTTCTGCATTAGAACTACAAATTTGCTTCAGAATATTATTGTACTTTAAAACCCATTTTAAAAATATTTATTGATTTTTGAGACAGAGCCAGCCAGAGAGACTTGAATCAACCTGACAGAAACAAAGAGTTCTCCCACCCACTAGTTCAATCCCAAATACCTCCAAAAGATGGGCCACAAATCCAGGCTACATTTCTGCCATGAGTGGCAGGAACCCAATAAATGCCTGGAATCTTCACCACTCCATACCAGAAGCTGCACGACCAGGTAGCTGGGTATGCAAACCAGATACTCCGTAATCAGACAAGAGTATCTTAACCACTACACTAAGTCCCCAGTCCTTATACCTTAGCTGTATCACTTATTTTTCATGTGTCTTTCATGTAGAATTTAACTCTAATTTGACTTATACCTCTAATATATATATACATATATATACTGAATTGTATATATATGTGACATAAACAATGATTGTTTCATAAATAGGCATGTGAATATTGAGGCTAACAAATTGGTATGTTTCTGTAAAGAATTATATAATAATTGTCTAGTTATGTAATAAGGATTATTGTTACTCTCATGTAGGTAATTAGATAGGTTAAAAAAAAAACTTAGCTCCAAAAGAAAAAAAATGTGAAACATTGGATATTATAAAAACAGAATTACTGAGTCAGGAAAAAGATGTAATCCAGAAACCTACAATTTGGATTTGCTATTCTGGAGGGAAAACCTCTGGCCATAGACATTAATGAGTCTTTTACGTCTCACCTCAACCAAGAGTTCAATATATTCAGAAATGCATCAGGTAGAAAACTTAATCTTTTGATGTCCAAAGGTGGTATTATCTTATGTAAAACAGAAAGATACAATATCTTTCTGAAATCATTTCTAAGCTGATCCTTTGGGTGATAGTGTGATGTTACTCCATTTTGATCTGATCAGATAAGGAAGCCAAGTGCCACCTGCAGTGCTAGAATCTCATTTGGGTGCTGGTTCTTGTCCAGGCTTTTCCTCTTCTGATCCAGCTCTCTGCTTATGACTTGGAAATCACAGGACGATGGCCAAAGTCTGAGGACCTTGCACCCACATAGGAGACACAGATGAAGCTCCTGGCTCCTGGTTTCTGATCAAATCAGCTCTGTGTACTGTGGCCATGTGGGGAGTGATCCAGTGCGGGCAAAACTTTCTC
This sequence comes from Ochotona curzoniae, assembly GCF_017591425.1. Lineage (NCBI taxonomy): Eukaryota > Metazoa > Chordata > Mammalia > Lagomorpha > Ochotonidae > Ochotona > Ochotona curzoniae. The sequence goes on from NW_024464920.1 coordinate 21,832,695, forward strand.
TCTCTCCCTTTGTCGTCACAAAATCAGCCTTTCAAATGAAAAAAAAAGTTTAAATAAATAAAAAATACAAATGTATATACTATTAAATGTCTGAAATTTTCACAACTGATGACTCTCTCTTGAAAGTAGAATTCCTAGCTGTCTTTTATCTTGCATTTTGGACAAAAGGCTTCAAGAATTCCATTTTAATAAAAAATGCTTAGAATTTCTAACTGAAAAATGTTGCTATTACACACTAACATTGATTACAATGTTCATTTGCATTTAATTTTTCTGTTACATTAGAGGTAAATTCATGGGCTAATGGCTTATCTGTTCTAGACAACTCAATGAAATTTTGTTTTCTGGTTTCATATTTTTTCACTGGTCCTTTTCAATTCATGCAAGGGATGTGTGTATGTATTTTCTGTCTCTTCTTTCTTTTCTTAAAGATTTATTTATTTTTATTTGAATAGCAGATTTCACAGAAACAATGGGGGACAGAGAGAGATCTTCCATCCACTGACTCACTCCTCAAATGGCCACAATGGTCAGAGCTGAGCTATTCTGAGGCTGGGAGCTAGGAGCCTCCTCCAGAACTTTAATGCAGGTAGATAGGCCCAAGGACTTGGCCCATCCTCTGATGTTCCTAAACCAACAGGCAAAGAGCTGAGTCAGAAGTGGAGCAGCCAGGACACAATCTGCAGCCTACATGGGATGTTGACAGCAGCAGATAAAAGACTAGTTTGCTGTGCCACCACGCCAGTCCAGTTTTACTGTTCTGATGTGTTTGTATCTCCATGTACAAAGCCTGACAGAAAGAAACTTGAAACTGTTTTTTCCCTCCCGAAACAAAATTCCTCCGTTTGTTCCTTCAAATTTTCGTCTTTTGGAGGATCTTAATTATCTTATAATCCATCTTGGCTATTTTTTTCTAGCAATGTCTCACATGCACTGGTCATCGCTCATCAGTTACTATAATGCAAGCACTTACATGTGAATTATAAATGAAATAGTGTTGTGAAGTCTTTCGATCTGACATTAGATAATGCTTATAAACTGAGCTTCACTGGGTTTAGTATTCAGGGTTTGCATCTTTTTTATTTTTAAATTTCTGTCAGAACCAAGATCATGTCTCTCATTTTCTCCTAACCTGTGGAGGAAGAGTTTATGATCAGAAATGGACTATTAGTCCAATTAGACAATCTTTTGGAGGCAATCTGGCATTTTCTTCATATACATTTTAGAATCTCTTCTAAAATGTGAAAAGACAAAATGTGTCGTGGTGAGGATCATTTCTGTCCAGGCCTATTGGGAGTTCTATGTGCTGCTTGTACTTGGATGTCCCCTTCTCCACATTAGGAAAGTTTTATGGTATGATCTTATGGAATAGTCCTAATCTATTCTTTCCACACATTGAAGAACTCATATGACACATACATTTGGATACTTGATTGTACTCCATAAATCCAGAAAAATGTTTCAGTTTTTCTGGTTTTCTTTGGACTAAAATATCTTGAAGGGTTTGTCTTCCAGCTCAGACAATCCTTCTGCCTCGCCAAGGCTGTTGTTCAGGCTTTTTGCTGTGTTTTCTATTTGGGACATTGGCTTTTTTATTTATTCTATGCCACTTTTTCTCTTCAAAAGCCCAATGTCTTTGCAAAGTTTCTCATCCATAACATGTATGGATTCCTTATCTTTGAGGAGTATACAAAATGTTCTCATTTGCAAATGAATTGTAAATGAAGACCTTTCAAAACAAATAGAAAAGGAGCTTGCCACTACCCATGGAGTATAACAAATGGTACATGAGATGTGCTACATACAGAAATTTAGAATGATAACCACCATAATAAGACTGTGACATTAGAGAATCCCATAAAAGTACAAAGGACATCCAAAGCCAAAAATGTAAATATTTATGCAAAAACTGTATAAGCAAGTCATTATTTTTCAATAACCATGAATATAAATGTCCCAAATTCTCCAATCAAAAGACAGAAACTGGATGAATGAACTTAAAACAAGACCCAACAGACTGCTGCCTACAAGAGACACATCTCAGCAACAAAGATAAACATAGAATGAAAGTTAATAGAAGGAAAAAGATATTCCACACCAACAGAAGGGAAAGCCAACCAGGTGCAGTCACTCTAATAGCAAACAAAATAAAAACAACCCATGGCTGAGAAAAAATTGTAAGATCAGTCCCAATCACATAATTTCTGCAAAGAAATCAAATATTTGGGAATTAATTTAGCTAAGAATTATGCAGAATCTGTATGATGAAAATTGCAAAGCATTACAGAAAGAAATAGAAGACACCAAAAAGGAAAAAAAATCTTATGTGCATGAATTCAAATTATTCAGTATCATAAAAATGTCCATATTACTAAAAACTGATTTACAGATTTAATGTGATAAAAATAAAAATATCTACAACATTCTTTCAGATCTAGAAAAAATGATGCCATAATTCATATAATAATACAAAACACTCTGAATAGACAAACAAATATTAATCAGCAAAAATCAACTTGCAGGCACAATAACAGACTTCAAGATACTATACCGAGTAGCTTTAATGAAAATTTCCCAGTACTGGCAAAAAAAAAACAGTAAATAATAGATCAATGGAACAGAACTGAAATCCCAGAAAATAACCCACATACTTAAAGCCAATTAATTTTTGACAAGCAAACTGGAATCAATACAGACCAAAAGCACAGTCTATTCAATAACTGGTGCCAGGAAAATTTAATCTGTTTGTGCAGATGTATGAAACAAGACACCTATCTTACAGTTTCTACAAAAATCAATTCAAAATGGATTAAGGATATAAATCTATGACCTGAGACCATCAAATCATTTGAGGGAAATATTTGTGACACTCTGCAAGGCAAAGCATAGGGTCAGATTTCCTGGAAAAGTCTCCAGAAGCACAGGCAAACAAAACAAAATAAACATGGGATCACATCTAGCTAATAAACTTCTGTACTGCAAAGAGACTCTCAATAAAATGAAGAGGTAGCCAACAGAAGGATGAACGAAGAGCTCAAGAAACCCAGCAATGAGAAAACACTGAATCCAACAATAAGCAAAGGACATAAACAGTATTTCAAAGAATGAAATGCTAATGAAAAAATTCTCAGGTTCTCAGTCATCAGGGAAATGTAAAGAAAAACCCAGCAGAAGTTTCTCCTCACCTCAGGGAGATGAGATATCAAATGAAAACCAAAAAATAATTAAAACTGGAGAGGGTATTGTTGGAGCAGGAAAGTTATCTTAATCCATTATTTTTGGGAATGTAAACCAATCAATATATTATGGATATTCCAGATAAAGCTGAAAAGAGTTCTACCAAATTGCATAGCCATCCAATGCCTGGGAATTTACACAAACAAAATGAAATCAGGGTGAGTTATTTTCCTTCCCATATTTATAACAGCACGATTTACAATAGCTAAGATACAGCATCAATCCAGATGTCTAATAATGGATGGGCACACAAAGAAGATGTATATATCGATTATGGAATGATAACTACTCATAAAAAGAAACTTAATTCTGTCTTTTGCAATAAAATGCATGCAACTGGAAACTATTATGCTTATTGACACAACCCAGTCTCACACAGACAAAAATTTCATGTTTTTTTGTGATATGTGGAATTTTACAAAGAACATACATAAAAAGTAAAGATGAAATGCTTACTTTGGGACAGGACTGGCGTTTTTAGCCGATGTTTATATTCTAGCAGAAATGTAACCATGCAGTCTTTCTATGTTGAAATTATTATGATTATTGACAAACAGCATCTCTGTATACAGAGTAGATCAACGTCATGACTGAGCCATTAGTGCTAAGGACAAGGAAGAGGAGGGGGGCATTGCAGGAGAAGCAGGAGAATGAGAAAAACTTTGCCATCTTCTAGGAGCTGTGCCTTTGGAATGCTCCAAATTTTTATACTAATAAAGTAAATCACTGAAAAACAAAACTGAGCTTTCTTATTTGATGAAAATTTATACTTTCTAAAGTTACTTCTAACTATTGCAAAATCTATAGACACATTTTAATCATTGTCATTAACCTCATACAAAATTGGCTATCATTTGTGAAAATAAGAAAACATTCGCTTCAAACTCAATAGAAACATTTTGATTATTCACACAATATATATAAATGTTTTCTGCTAGTGTTTTTTATAGCTGTAAATTTCTAAAAATATTTTCTACAATAAAACTCCTAAGGCATACTTTATACTACTTTGCCTGTAGTTACTAAAATCTCAGTTCTACTATTAAGCCAAGAATATACCATACCTTTCTTAAAACTGTATTTCTTTTGTTTGTAGAAATTGTAGACCTAATCATTAGTCAATGTTATAAAGATCACTGTATTAAATAAAACTAAGTTAACAGGCAATCCTATATGACACAATGAAAATTGACATCATAATGTAAAAAATCTCGATTTTGCTACAGCAAAAAGGAATTCTTATCTCAATCTTCTATAAAAAGCTTAAATTTCAGAACTGAAATGGAGAATTCATATGCTTCTGAAATCAGGGCATAAGAGGGAAACATTGTCCCTTGGGCACAATGCAAATATTATTTCACTTTTGGTACAGCACATATAAATGAATGGATACTACTTAAAATGCAAACACGTTCAGTCTAATTTAAGAAGCTCATATGTTTGTGATAAGATGAAAAGAATATGAATTTTTAGCCAGATTAGAATCTTGAGAAACTGTCAATCAAATACTGTATGTCCTTCTTAGCTTGATCAAATCATAAATCCTGTATGCATGTGAGCATAATGATTGCAAATGTCACTTGGGAAAGCCTACATTAATAAACAGGATGAATATAGCCTCACTTTACAGAATTACACTGAGTGCACAAAAAGTGATCAGCAATTGGCATGTATTGTATCTGGAGAATGTGTATTATTAATAACAGTAAATTTTCATTAAAATATGGGTTATGAACTATGCTAAATACTTGTGAGCACCATTAATTTTCTGTCACAGTATATTATAAAATTTGTAAAGGCAGTAATTAGCCTAAGTTAAATGTTTCTTACAATCCAATTGTTAGTTTCTTAATGAAGTACATTCTCTAAATTATATTTTGATTAGGAGCAAAGATAACAAAATGACTAAATAGGAAAATGTTGTAGAAAATGTTTCTCCATGACTAATCTCTTCATCTTTAAAATCCTTTAATATAATGAGGTATAGTAATATTGACACTAAAAATGGTATGAACAATGTTGGTCTTTCTTAAACAAATGATCAAAATGATGTTCAAGACATTTCCTATTTACGTTTTCCCACAACCATTAGCTTTATCTAGTTTTACTGCTTATAGTGTTCTTCTGAATCTTTAAATCCTGATAAAATTAGTTTGAATTTATGCTTTAGAATGCAACTGTACTACAAGAATATATTCTCAAATTAAAACTTTCAAGATTTTTGAAAAATGGTTATATAAATAAGTCTTCAATTAACTTGTTTTCCTTTCATTTATATAGTGACCCAAATCCTTTAACTTCTCTCACTTTTTAAAAAAAAAATCTTTTATTTTTCAAAATAGAAAGCTGCTTTTCTCAACAAGAATTTTGTTTTATTTCAATGAAAGCAATTTAAGCAGTTCTATTTGGGCAACAATATTTTGAAAGAAACGGAAACAAAATTAAACAATAAGTGAGATTTCTTTCATCTTCCTAAGTTACATTAATAATTTCTAGTTTTTGATGTTCTCTATACACACTGGAAATGCTATCTGAGAAATAGCAATGTGGTATATACTTAAAGATTGACATTTGTATCAGATATTTTCTCTTAACTGAACCAGTTTCTCTATTCTAGTTGCAGTGAAACGAATTGGACTGTCTGCTCTGTATTTGATAGTCTTGGAGAGTATGACTACTGGAAAGCTTGACTCCCAGAAGAACCCAAATTCACCTATCACTGGGTTTCCAATCTATGCCCTGACATAGAATCTGCCTAAAGAAACTGTTTATTTTCTAGAAAAGACATCACTTGTGAAAATTTCCAATGCTAAATTTTCACTTTGTCTAATTGTGCTTAAAGGCCTAAGAACTGGACCATACATAAAGAATGATATTGCCTTAAGAGCCATATCAGGTCTTGGATGCTAAATCCATAATTTTCTGTTCCTGGCCAGGAGATTGGGGGTTCCAAAGGGAAAATGAAGAAAGCAGTTATACGTCTTTTAAGAACAGCAAGAACAAAAAGCCCTCCAAAAATCCTTAGTGACGTTCCATTATAACATAGCTACAGATCTGCAACATTAAAAATATATATGTTGGAAAAACAAAATCTCTATTAAAATGGAAGATGGAAAATATACTTTAGACTAAGAGATAGAAATATTTCTATATTGCATGCTGATTCAAGTTAGTGCTTTTTTTTCATCTCAAAGATGATTTATTTTAGCTAACATGAATCACAATTGACTATAAAATATGGTGACTAAGTGTATGACTAAAAATTGCTAGCTCTTTAGCACAATGCTTTTGGCAATATAGAATTATTGAGTCCAGTGGATTTAAGACCAGATCTAGGTTTTATGAACACATGCCTTTGTTTGATACTGAAATATAACCTTCTCAAAGGAAAGAGATATATCTTTCTTGTTTCCCACCGTATCTTTAATTAGGAGCTACCTAGCATTTCCCAGTGTCCAGTAAATTTTTATGGAATGAGTAAGTCTGTTCCCTCATTATGAGAAATAATCATTCAGAAATTTTTGTGTCATATTCTGAATTTTTTAAAAAAAACAGTTTATTGAAATAAGGTTTTAAGTTGTAACCTCCTAATATGTACTATTTGTTTTTAATTGGTCGTAATATTTTTAACCTGTTATAATCAAAAACTTTTGCCATTCGCATTTTGAATTAATTTTGTAAAAATTCTAACTTTTTTCTTTGAATTAACACTGGAACACTTTATAGAAAACCAAAAATTCTGAACTGAATGCTTTGTAATTTTCCTCAAATCTTTTTCAAAATGTTAAATAACATTAGAAAAAGTAATAAAACCAAGAAGGGGCTGACATCAGTTTCATGCAGAATGAAGGAGGTCTGCTGGTTTGGGGAGTGGACAGCAGACTGCCAAGGCAAACTCGGCACAAATATCCATCTCAGAGGCCATGCAGAGAGAAATGATTTCATACTAATATCACAAAATTTCTGGCTTTGTATTGTGTTGCCAAAATCCACATTACTGGTACAGCACAACATTTACTTGAGTAGACTGTCTCTGAAGCCTGATGATTTCATAAACACTGCTTATTTTGTTTGTGAACACAGATGTTTGGCTTGGTAATATTTACCTAAACATATAATCTTAGCCAAAATTGTACAGCTCTATAGAAATATATCGGTATATATCTGTGTATATATTATATATACATATACAAAGGTATATACTTATATATAGATATCTTCAGTAATATAAACATGATTTATATGATTCTGCATATACATCGCACATATTCATAAAATCCACACGTGTATTATATGTATTTATGTACATTATATCCTATAAAGAAAAGCATGAAATACTCTCTGAAGCAATATACTTACTCTCTGAAGCAATATACTTCTAGTAAATAATTCATAGTTGCTCATGTAAGTAAAATACATTTTCATTTCCAAATGATCTGAATGACTTGCAAAATGGAAATAATTGTGCATTCATTCTGAAACAAATACTGAAAAATCATGTTATTTGTGATTTCAATTCTGCACCACATACATAGGTGAGTATAAATTTTTGAAACATGTTTTACTAAGAAATTCTAACCTTCATTGAAAGGGTGATTGACAAGAAAAACCTTATAGCTATATAAAATGTAAGAAATTCTGAGATTCTTGTGCACAGTAGTGTAAAGAATAGCAATGTAAATTTAGTAAATATTTCTGCATTTAAAAACTGAAGAATAGTATTTTTGGATGTTTCCAGCATTAAAGAAATGGCAAACACTTGAGAAAATACATATATTTACCTGATTGAACACTATCAATTAGTATAAAGTGTATATATATGACAAAATGTCAATATAGTACTCCATAAATATATGCAATTTTTATGTTTATTAAATCTATTCTGATTTTTAAAAATTCATAGAAATGACTCATAATGTAAAATAATAATCATAATAAGGACATTGTGAGGAAAAGAGAGCTACCGGGTGGTAGGGGGATCCAGGCGTCACTCTCAACCATATATCCAGACAGCAATTTATGGTAACGGAGTATTCTGAAATTATTTTGAATTAGAATAAAGCTTGTCTTTGCAAAATCTTTCAGAATATTGTAAGTTTCAAATGCTATAATATGTCCATTCATCCCAAAGAAAACATGTTGCTTTAAATGGATCCTATATTTGTCTCAATGCTCTGGTTGACCGATTTTAACTTAAAGCTACAATGCCTAAGGGCAGCAGTGTCAACACACATAAATGCGTGCTGATTTTAAAAAAACAAAATTTAGGTTCATTATCGGTGGCACAGAATGTCCAGCCTCCACCTGTGATACTAGAATTGACACAAGCACTGGCGTAAGGAAAGTCTGCTCTACTACTGAACAACTCCTTGTTGAAGAGTCTGGGAAAGGCAGAAGATGGCCCAAGTGCTTGAACCCCTAAAACCCATAGAGAAGATCTTGATGGAGCTTCGTGCTCTGCCTCAGCCTGGCATGGCCCTTGCTTTCACAGTCCTCTGAAGAGTTTCCTTCTATATCCCCAGCTTATTCTGTAGCTCTAACTTTCAAACAAATACACTAAAGTTTTAAAAAATCAAATTTCAGCAATAGGTTATCCAAAACTATACTGATAGGTAAAAAATTAAAGGCCATAATAAATAAATTTAAATATAGTTTCAAAATTTATAGCATGATTTCTGTTCTGTATTTAATGAACTCCATTTCTTTTACAGTTTGATTTTAATAATCTTTATTTATTGAAGTAAATAATTTAGTCAATCTTTCACTGATTCTCAAAGCAGATTTAAATAACTGCAATTTTTTTTCCTACCACTTTTGTTTTTATATTTGCATTCTAAATGTCCAAGATAAGCCTAAGGTGAAGATTACTTATAAATATTACATAGAATAGAAATAAAATTAAAGTGCCAAAGCTAAGTTAGTGGATTATTTCCAAATTTGAAATAGAAACTGCTGTTTGCTTTAATCTGTTTCTAAAATATATTTCCATCTTTTATTTAGATTTCATCTGCAGGTCAAAGATGTCCTTAATAGTTAACAAAATTATAAAACATGGTTGATACTGACCAAGATTACTGTTCTGTAATTGTTTGTTGTCACATCTTCTAAGTGTAAGATCTATTTGGGCTACAATGAAAATTAAACATCAGTTGGGACATATCTCTATTCAGAAATTCTTAGCATCCAGAATATAAACATAAACTAATAGTTCAAATGTCCTTTATCAGTGTAAAATCCAAAAAATAATGTTGTAATAGATACTAATTTATTTAAGAAAGCATTTACTAATCAATAATCCAACCAATTCAATAGGAAGAAGCTACGACTTATTTTTTAAAAAACTTATTTATTTTTATTGGAAAGGCAGATTTACAGACAGGAGAGATAGAGAAAGAACTTCCATCCATGATTCATTCTCCAGATGGCCACAGTGGCCACAGCTGAGCCCTTCTGCAGCCAGGAGCCAGGAGCTTTCTCCAGGTCTCCCACATGGGTGAAGGTAATGCAGCTTTGGGCCGCCCTCTACTGCTTTTCCAGGCAACAGAGGGTTGGATGGAAGCCAAACAGGCAACATGAAGTGGTGCCCATATGGGATCCTGGCGCTTGCTAGGTGAGATTTAGCCACTGAGCCTTGGTGCTGGGCCCTGAAGCTATGACTTCTGACTTAAGGTGAGCCTCAAGCAAGAAGGAACATATGACACAGTCTTGTTAATGGTGAGTAATAACGTCAATTTTACAAGTTTTTGTTAGGGAAATATCAGAAAATTATAAACCATAAGGATGAGTCACAGTTGAGAAGGTTTGCAAATCATCTGAAAGCAATTGTGGTATGAAGACATTGCAGAATCTGTCACAAAATTTTAAAATTCTTTTTCTAAACCTCCCAGGCCATGCTTTTTACACTGGTGTTGGTGCTTTCCACAGAATAATAACATGATCTACAAGACGGAGTTTGGTGTGGAAACCCAGTCACCAACATGATGAAGGAGTCGTGGGATGATTCATGGTTAAACTCCCAGATGAATTAGAGCTGGATCAGGAGTGGAGCAGACAGGACACAAGCTGGCACCCACGTAGTATGCCAGCCCTGCAGGTGGACTATCACATTGCTATGACCCCAAGCCAGCACAGGTAATTTGAGTTTTTAAAGGAAAAATTGGGAGAGGTTGTGAGAAAATGTGGGAGAAATTATGGGAAAACTCTCTTCATCAGGAGAATTTTGTCATTAATTATAATCCTGTGCAAACAATGAAAACTGTAAACAGAAATTGAAGACCAATTCTGAAGGCTGCTGAGTTCCAGGAAAAGGAGATTGGACATGTGGTACTGGGACTCAGCGACCATCTGGACTAAAGTATTTTGCAAAATTGAACTGGTCATTACAGGTTAAAGTGCAGGGAGGCTGAAGGAGAAAGAAAGGGGCGCTCAAATAAAGAATAATTATTTTCTCTTTGGATGATGTGTACAAAGCTGACACTCCATATGGGCACCAATTCCAGTCCTGGATGCTCCACTTCCAGTCCAGTTGCTTGCTAAAGCAGCAGAAAAAGCAGCTGAAGACGATCCAGTATCTGGGGCCCTGCCATTCACATGAGAGACCTGAAATGAGTTTCTGTATGCAAGCTTCAGTTTGGCCTTTTCCAGGCCATTACTTACATTTGAGGAGTGAATCAGTGGATGGAAGATGAATTTCTCTCTGCCTCTCCTCTCCTCCCTATGCTTCTCCTTCTCCCTTTCTGTAATTCTTTCAAATAAATTAAAAATATACTGTTCAAACAAAGAAATAAAAACTTGTGGGAGCTTTTTTCTCTAGTAGGATTCCCTCATTCTGATCAATGGTGTCAGGACCAAGGGAGATATTATGGATAGGAAACGAATATAGCACCACGTGGCAGTCTGATGTTGATTAGAAGTTGCATCCATTTATCAAGACATTTAGTAAATGCAATGGGTAAAATCTCCCTAAAATTTTCTCTAACATTGAAAACCTCTGCCTTTTAAACTATGGCAGTGTGTGTGTGTGTGTGTGTGTGTTTTCTATTAACAGAAATCCTAAACACTGTGAGTCTCACAGAGAATAAAATAAATATGCAAGATCACCAGTTCAATTTAGTAATGCAGATGCACATACGTTTTTCAGTGTTGACCTTTGTGAAAGGGAAAACACTGTTAGACTAGTCCACTAATCTAACTTGACATATTACTTTGGGGATTTTGAGTTCTCTTGACTTACAAAAGCTTTGATAACCATTGCCCTTCTCTTTGGGAAAAAAAAAAATGTATCAAAAAATGAAACCAAGGACTATCATAGGGTTTTCCTTTTTTTGGTACAGAAGAAATTTGTCATATTAAATTTTACTTAAAGAAAGTGAAATATTAACGTAACATAGAAATTGTTGCTTTTTCTTATAGTGTGTGTCTTTTAGAAAATTTAAAAAAGGAATCTAAAAACAAAACAAAGACATATACAAATATTGGACTAGAGAATGGAAATCAACTAGCAAACACATAATTTTATGATTATTCTTATCTCCATTAGAATAATCCAGAGATTGAGCTTCTATCTAATCTATTACAAAAGATTACTCTCAACCTTATTCATCAAATAATGACTGAGTAAAAAGAAAAGCTATGGATTCTGGGAAGCAGCACTGAAGAACACCTGTGACTAGAGAAATGCCAAATGCTGGTTGTTGTAACTATCCATTTATATCACAGTCAAGTATCTATCCTGGAGTTTTACTAAATAAAGAAGCAAAAATTAAAACAATAATGAATGAGGTTCAGAATGATAAATTCAAAAAGTAAGGGCTCAGCGTGGTAGACTAGTGGATAAAAGTACTCACCTTGCATGCATTGGGATCCCAAATGGGTGCCAGTTTGTGTCCCAGTGGCCCCACTTCCTATCCAGCTTCCTGCTTGTGGCCTTGGAAAGCAGCTGAATAATGCCCAAAGCCTTGGGACTCTGCACCCATGTGGGAGACCTGGAAGAGGCTCCTGGCTCCTGGCTTTGGATTAGCTCAGCTCTGGCTGTTGCAGCCACTTGGCGAGTGAATTATCGGATGGAAGATCATCCTCTCTGTCTCTCCTCCTCTCTGTATATCTGACTTTCCAATAAAAATAAACCTTTAACAAAATTGAAAAACTAGGTAGCATGTGACCTAAATTTTTGATCCAAAACACAAAATAAGTAAAAAATGACAAAATCAAAATATTTAGCTTCTTTCCAGAGTTTAAGATGCTTGTATAAATACCAGCATCCTGCATTGGAGGACCTTGTTTAGGCATCTGCATGTGGACCCTTGATTCCAATTCCTGCTCTCACCAGTTCATAGGAGTCAGTGGTGATGATTAAATTATTTCAGTTTCTGTTATTCTTGTAGAAGATATGGATTCAAATGTGGACCTCGTTCAGTTCCAGGCATCATAGCAACTGGAGAACGAACCAGTGGAATGGGAGCTCTCTGTCTCTGTCTGCCTTCTCCTCCTCATGAACACAAAAACAATTAGCAGATGGAACATGGCTAAAAAATCTCCAGTTTCTGTAAATGGAACACGAAAAATGAGTGTTGTTGGGGTATTAATACCCTCTGTTGCTGATTTTGCGACAGACCATAGGTGTCTTTATGATGCTGAAGTTATGTTTATAAAAATAACACCTTTCTGAACACTTGCCACCAAGTCACATTTACGATGCTCCTGATAGAAACACAATGTAAATCTAGGGTCACTATTTCTAGCATACAAACTCTATTCCTGTGCAGAGGTTAGTTTACATTACAGCTAATTTTTTTTTTCCTGGAGACAAAGGACTGGATTAAGTACCTAGGGATACCTATAGCTTTGTAATTATTTTGTATTGATTTTAATTATCCTCAAAGCAGGAAACTGCTGAAACCTCTGATTCCAAAGTCATGACCTAAATGTTCTAGAGTTCTACCCTTCCCCCCTGCTAATTCAGATTCCCAGTCTTTACAGGAAAATTAATGCTGCAGATAAAGTTTTAGGTAGCATTTGTCTGTTAACAGTGTAAGCAAGAAACTTAAAAGCCCAACAGTGAGATTTAAGCTTAGCAGTTTGCTTTGCAGTGCAAAGGTTACTTTGATCCCAGGTATCTAGAAAAACAACAATATGAAAAGCCACATTTGCATTTAAATTAAATATCCTTTGAAACGCTTTCTTCTACATTAAACTATTCAACAGTTCATTTTATGAAATAGATTTATTTGTTTAAAATCCACGTGGTTAAAAGTTTGAAAGCATGGTTGCAAATTTAGCCATGCACAAACCTTAATGCACAAAGAGTCTGTTATTTTGTAAATGCATGACAGAAGCTCTCTTGAAAGCCAAAACACGGTTCAGTTTTAGCAATTCTTAAGCAGAGTATCTCTGGTAGCTGGCAATTTCTGCTCTGTTTGGTTTCATTAAGTTGTACAAAACATTCTATGTGTGACCTACACAAAGACAGCAGCTGTTCCTACACTGTGACTCTGTGCTTATATTTCATGGCTAGCTTAGATATATGCCTCTGGTACAATCTGTCCACCTATTTTAAAATTACTTTTTAATTTGTGTTATGAGTAAATCATGACTGGTGAGTCATTGGACTTCATAACATTTACTTTGCTAATGGATTATTCTTTTCTATAATGTAATATGTTTGGCAGGCTTATGTGTGTATAAGTTGGCTTGCACATTTTACAGTCTTTTTTCCCCTCTTGCACCTGTACAAATAGATACAGGGTCATTATCTCAGATGATATGCTCACAGAAGCCAAAGGATAATACAGGTGCTATAATAGCAATAAAACACACCAGAAATAAAACTGGTGTATGCTGCTAATTCATACCCTATGGTGAGGTTAGCTTATCAGTGCAGACACATTTCTCAATTTCTATTCCACTACCAGCTTTATCCTATTAAACCCAGAGGAAAGGGTAAGACTTCAGACATGGCTTACTGAGTACTGCCATGATGAGGTCTTGGTCCCTGATGGCTGACTGAAGTTATACACACTTTCTTTATTCTATTTTCTTAGAGAAAAGCAGTGCTAAAGGAGAAAGAAGACAGATCCACTAAGTTAATATAGGAATGGTAAAAGGGAACAAAGAAAGCAGAAAACAAGGAGAATGCAAAAAGAAAGTGAATTTTTAGCTTTGGAAATAATTCTTCTCAATTTAGCTCAAAGATTCTCCGTTATAAACATTTCCATCAACTGTTAACTCTCTCATTGTCACATTCCTTTGTATAATTAGTATCATATATTACCATATAATTTGACCTCAGCACTATAAGTCATATCTTCTCTCTTCCAGGTAACTGGAAAAATTCTACATAATTATTCTAATGATTTTGAAAAAAAAGCAGTACTAGAGATCTCTTTCAGAGGATTATTAAATATCTGCTTACTTCTTTCTATTGACAATGAGCAGTTTTAGTTTGAATCACTTTCAACATGGCAGCACTTCAGAATTTTCCAGAATTCATGCCTTCTGGTGGAGAAAAAAATAGTTTTTTTTTTAAATATATAAAACATGGGTTACAGAGAGTAAGGAGAACACCAAAAGCATCAGAAATCAAGTGGAGTCATAACTCCAAGGCCCAGAGTCAAAGCAAAGGAGTAACAGGTAGAGATGCAGCACTCTAGCCTAACTAAACAGGCTGAAACAGTGCCCTCAGTTTGACCAAATTTTAGACAGGTTTCTTACTACCTCTAGGCCCTTGATCTCCCTTTCCTTAGAGCATTTATTTCAGAGAACTTATAATTGCAAAAATTTTTCTTCCTTTGAAATGTAAATTTTTAAAGGCTTCTCACTGGGTTTTACATCTCAGAAATGTCTTGCTCAGGGAACCGCAGCCATCACTTTGAAATGTAATTTTCAGGGAAGATGGGACTCCGATTTCCCTGTCTTGTTGGAGAGGTCAAAACTGAACTTCCCCAGATAACTTGCTCCAAGTTCTAAAACTACTCGTACCTACAAAACTGGACAAAGTTTCTTTTCCTTTTGATAAAGACAGTTAACAAGCATTATGGCATATCATTCCTCCTCAAAGAACACTTCCCATTCAGCATAATAGAGCAGAGACTGAGTTCAGGCCTTTCTTACTGCAATAACCAAATTATGTTAAATAGTGTCAAATTCGGAGAAAAATTATTGCCCACACATATTAAGAAATGATGATTGTACACTTTTCAATATTTGGTGAACATGAAAATTGGCTACTTTTTTTTTATAAAGGAAAAGGTTTTAATTAAATATATCACCTAATGCTAACATATATTCTATGTAGAGGAAAACAAAACATTTCTTCAGCTAAAAGCCATAAGAACTGTGCTGAAAGCTGTTCCAAATATGAAAATTATATGTAATAATTTAAGCAACATTAAATTACCAAGCTCTAAAATTTCCAATTATATTCCTAAAGTAGCAAGTATACAAAGCAACACTTTAACTTCAGACTTCTCAGGGTTCATCAAATCCTAGTGCTTGAGTTACTAACAAAGAGGACAAGACTGATTTAACTAGCAAGCAAAACAACTGAGATCATGTGACTACTACATCCTTATCTAAACAAACATTCAGGGATATGATCCATTAATCAATTAACCTTTAATATTATGAAATTTCCTTTTACATTTGTACATCCTCTGAAGACAAAGCTTGAATCCTGTCCTATGTAATTCTCAGTGACTTGAATGCATAAGATCTTAATATCTGATCTCAATAATAGTGAAAAAAAGTTTCTGCAAGCTTTTTTTCCTCTTAAGTACAAATATTTACGTAATTCTTTTATCTATATTTTGTTAGCTTCAAAGGATTGACTCCTAATACTCTGAAACATGAAGCTACCAAAAATCTGAATTCTTGTTTATGTATTTATCTATATATCTATATATGTATATATCTACCTATATATTGATATATAGATAGATAGGGTGGCTATAGACAAGTACATCATTTTCAAATAACATTATGACAGGTGCGTGGTTGTGTGTTCTAACCTCTAAAAATCTGATGCTGTAGCGAGGGTTTCATTTATGCAAACTAAACCTGACTTCAATTCCATTTCTTTTGTATTTTTCTCCTTTCTCGGGGTTCTTTTCCTGTCTAACAACGGGCATAGTAATAGAAAAAGCTACATGGCAGAAGAAAGAGAAGCGCTCCCATGTGCTGATTGGTGAGAAACAGAGAGAGGGAATAGGCAAGAAAGAGAATGAGAATTCTCATCCTCACATTCTGGTTCATTCTGTAAATACTCAAAGTGGCTGGAACTGGCCTGTAACTGGAGCCAGGAATCAGAAACATATCCCAGGCCTCTAAGTGAACACCAGGAATCATTACTTGGACTATTGGGCTACCTTATGGGGTACACTGGCACAAAATGGAGACAGAAACCAGGGCTGATAACCAAACCCAAATACTCCAATATGAGACGCAGTGTCTTAACTCCTAGGCTAAATGTCCACTTTTTCTCTGTCCTATAATTTGGTATTTAGTCTATCAGCTGATGATTAATGTAATTGTTTCCAAAGGTTAAGAAAAAAAAAAAAAAAACAGGTGGCACAAAACCTGATTCACTCTGTTAATATACCTTCAGTGTCCACTATACTGCCTCAGGAAAGCTAACAAAAAAATACCATTAGATGAATAATTTAGTGGATCACTCAGACCTGTAAGTGGCTTCCCAGAATCTTCTCCATAGGGTGTCTGTTGTGGACTCAGCCTTCATGGGAAATGTGTCCAGTGCTATTCAGGGAATATTCAGGAAGTTTCCTTGCTCCTTATTGGCACTGCATTATCCAAAGACAAATTCAAAATTCTCTATATCCAATAGATACCACCCATACAGTTTAACTCCCAAGTCTAAATCATAGTCTGAGTTTCAATAACAGTCTTTCAGGCTTCTGATTTTCATTAATTGGCAAAAGGCCCAATACAAAAATTTAGCTATGGGCAAGGCATGATTTCTGTGCAGTAAAAGCCACAGCTTTGGCATTTGACTTTCCTTACCTAAGATACTAACATACAACGTCCTTTCCACAATGGCGGGGAACATGATCTGTGATTATTCATAAATCCAAGATTCTACTAGAATATTGTTGGAATTTTTTTTTTACTATAAGGTGAGATGATAAATAATTCAAAATGTCACCCAAATTTTTCGTGTTTTTTATTAAATATTAAAAATTCACTCTCAAGGATATTTAAATTTATAATGTTTGATTATCACCAATATTCAGTATATCAGACCATTTACACACAAATTATTTTATTCCTTGGGTCTAACTGGAGCTGAATATTCTGTATATTCTGTTACCAGTTCTCTATTCTTTCTATCCCCAGCTTTTAGTAACTATCACATTATTCTCTGCTTACATAAGCTCAATTGTTTAATATTCAGATTCCAAATATACATTAGACCATGTGGCATTTTTCTCTGTGTGTTTGGCTTGCTTAACTTAGCATAATGTTCTCCAAATCTATTCATTTTGTCACAAATGACAGAATTTCTTCCTATTTTTAAGACTGAATAGTGTTCTAGCACATATAAAGGAGGAATTCAAAAGGTTTTTGAAAAGGAAACCAAATGATGTTTATTTTAATGTGACAAATTTTGAAATCTATGCCTGAAACAAGTGGCCTTCAAACAGTTCGTGAAATGTGCATGTTGAAAAGGAAACACTACAAATGCATTTCTATTGTTTTTATTCCCTAAAAAACTTCCTTTCATTTTGTTTGACACTAACTTTTTTGCGTACTTAAATATAGCAATCTGGTTTTGCCCATTCCTGTTTTTATGTACACTGAGGGTGATTCCATAGGTCAGGTAGTATTCTTCTCAATGTATGTTATTTTCTTGTACTGGAAAGGCAGAATAAAAGAGAGGAAGAGAAACACACAGTGACAGAGACAGACAGATCTGCCATCAACTAGTTGAAATGGCCAACAGGCGAAAGCTGGACCAGACAGAGCCGAGAGGGAAGATGTCCATTTGAGTCTCCCACCTGGTTGCCAGGGGTCCAAACCTCTGAGTGGAACAGAGAGCCAGAAAACATATACACACACAAATCAACCACATAAATACATATAGACATAAATGCATATATACATATATAAAATATTTATTTTTATATATAGTACATATATGCATTTTTTTTCAACAAAGGTTACTAAGAATATACAGTATGAATACAACAGATTCTTCTATAGATGATGTTTATAAGAGTAGAGAAGAGAAAGTGAGACATACCGGGGGTGGGGAGAAGCAACATCAATATGTTTGTAGAAATCTATCTATGAACTACATTGAATCTGTTGTCTGTGTATTACTAACATCACACTAGTGTGCAAAATAATAAAAATGAAAACATTTTAGGTCATCATCAAACGCTAATTATTGTTGAAGTCAACAGCTTTGAAGCTCTCAGAAAGGTTTTCCAGGTTGCTTCTTCCTGACAATGTGTGATAATATTCTACTGTAGCCAGTTTCAGATTTTTTTGGAGGCATTTTCACTCTTATACTCCTAGCTTCTACCTCTATTTGAGTAAGAGTTTTGTAGAAGGATTATATTTCAGCTACTAAATCCTTCAGAAACAGTCAGGCTCATGGAAGTAGATATGCTATGGTCAAGACTGCTCTGATATTAGTAACCCAGACTCATTTAATCACATGCAGAGTATAGAGCAAGACAATACAGACATAAAGATAATATTCATGGCCTAGATACTGTTCACAGATGCACTATTTCAAAGTAGGAAAAAGTAAGTTAAAAATACAACTTAAATTGACTGCCTGAAGGTTTTGTTGAAAAGAAAAAATATATATCCAAGACTACCAAGAGTGAGTCCTGTGATTTTTGTAATGTTGGAGATCTTAATGTGACAGAGCTTTGCCTTTCGGAAAATTTTCTTTTTTACCTGAGGAGACTTTCGGAGCTTTTATATTTAAGAAAGACTGTAAGAATATATTGGTCTAGAATTGGAGTGATGAAATAAAATGAGTAATTGTTATCTTACAAGAACCAATTTAGTAAAATTGAATGGATTTCCTATTATCTCAGTGACTATAATACTTATTTTTAACCTTCGATTTTTATGATCAAGAATTGATAGGAGATAAAAATGAGTGCTTGTTGAATTTCCATATTGTTCCCTAAAAGGCAACTGAAAAAATAATCATAAAGAGAGTGAGATAAACAAGGTATTACTATAACTCAACTAAAGTGGGATTGCTATGCAGTGATAAAATTTACATGTCTTTTAAATTTTCACATAGATAATTAATTTGAAGCTCACAGTGCATTTCAATAAAATTCAAATCAAAACATTTAAAGCAGTGTTCTTTACAGTAGGATCATTTTAAAATTGTTTCCCTAAGATATTAGATGATCTGGGAGGCATAAAGAGCTAAAGATGTCTGGGGGGAAAAAACCTAATAAGCCTTTCAATACAACCCTACAAGACAAGTAAAACATACTAACATGTGTCCTCTGACATGAGGCACAGAGAGCAAAACGAGAACAGGCATATTTCCCCTTCATTACCACTATCAAGTCGGCATGTACACTGTAATTTCTCATTAAGAGAATTCTTACAGTTAAATAAATCAATTATTAGGAACAAAATTTAGAAGAACTAAATTGGGGCATTCTGATTACATTTTAAGGACATTTTAGACTTAGAGGAAGACTATAATCTATTCTCTCACATGTTCATCAGAGGAAGACTTTTTCTAAATCAAACCATCATGAAATGAAGCACAATTTACACAGGAGAAAGCGGTTTTCCAAACATCCTGTACTGACAGACCAGCCACACACATTCATGCAGCAATCTAGCCTTGTCACATCATGACAGATTGTAGGAATTCTTATTGCAAGTGGCTCCTCTGCTAGCTGTTCAAACATAGGTAGGAGGAGTGCAGAGAACAGACAATGCTCTCGCCAACACTGCTTCCTCTCCTGAAAGCTTAGCTCTCTGGACCTCATTAGATTAGGGAAACCATTCATATGACAGACAGGCACACTTTGCACCCAGAGGGCCTCTCTCTCTTCTCTACAGGGAGCACCAAATAAATTGTTCCCTCGCTATAGAAAGCAGCTATTAGTCCTAGCAGCAAGGGACACAGAGTCAAAGAAGCTAGTAGGGCAGCCTACAGAAAGGGAAAGAATACTTGGAATAAAATTGTTCAAAAGACTCCTATATCATTCACATATACTTGTTCACTCATTTCTAAATAAGCAATTTGAATTCTGAAAATGTACATTGAAGTTCTGACTCCTATGGGCTGAAGGAATACTAAATTTTTTAAATTAATGCCTGGGCAATTTCCAGAAACTACAAGGATTTTTGCTCTTTAGTCAGCATTAATAAGTCTGCAGGATTGTCATGTATTATGTTTTCCTCCTAACAGCCATACTGAATGTATATCACTTTCAAACATTCAAATAAGAAAAACATGGCTCAAAAATTAAAAAAAAAAAAGGTTGAATTCAACTTTTACTTACGGAAATAGTACGCTAGTATCTGCCTAGGTTTGAATGCCCCGATTCCAACCCTTAAACACCGGCCTTATTTGCAACTTACTGTAAACTGAAGAAATGAAGAGATAAAATACATTCCTTAAATCAAATTTGGCTTAGATAATTCGACTGTGCTTACGTATTGAACATTTCCCAACTCATAGAAAATCTAACTAAAATGTCACTTAGAATATTTATTCATCCTACCCTTTATTTATTATCAATATCCAAGAGAGATACAAGCTTAAAGTCTCTTTCCTAAGTCTAATGACCAAGAATTTGTGGGTTTCACTGCTATTATCTCTAAATATCCTCTTCATGAACTATATTTTTTATAATGTGGGGCACTTTGCCTGCAGATTTCCTTCTCTGTAATTCCCCTTCTCAACATTTCTAGCACTGAAGAGATACATTATTTTGTTTGAAAGTATATTTCATTGCATTTTACCCATTCCAGCCTTTAGTCATCCAAAATGAGCTTTATTCTGTAAACACATTTTCTTTCTCAAACACTATAAAAACTTCGTTTAGTACTATGTGATTATTTGATTTAAAAATCAAGCTAATTAGCATAGTCCTCATATATACTTATGCTTGTTGGGATGAGGATATTAAAAATCTAATCTGGCAATTTGAAATACACATTATTATTTCAAAGATTTACTTATTTGCTTGAAATTCAGAGAGGGAGATAGATAGATAGATAGAGAGAGAGAGAGAGAGAGAGAGAGAGAGAGAAAGAAAGGAAGGAAGGAAGGAAGGAAGGAAGGAAGGAAGGAAGGAAGGAAGGAAGGAAGAAAGTGAGAGAGATCTTCCATAGGCTGATTTATCCCCATCCCCAACAGCGCTAAGCACCAGGAGCTCCACCTTGGTCTCTCATGTCGATGAACCAATAACCACTGCTTCCCAGATGCACTGGCAGCGAGATGGATACAAGATAAAGTAGCTGGGACTTGAACTGACATTTTCAAAAAGATTTGTTTAACTGAAAGGGAGACAGATACAGGAAGAGACAGAGGAGATCTTGGATCATTCTCCAAATGGCCACAATTGCTGAAGATGGGCTGGTTCCATTTTGGTATTCAGCAGCTTCTTTTGGGTTTCCCACACAGGCACAAGGCATGGCACTAAACTCCTGTTTCCCAGGCAATCAGTAAGGAGCCAGATTGGAAGTGGAGCAGCCTTAACTCAAACCAGTGCTCAAGTGGGAGGCAGGTGCCAGAGACTGGATTAGCCTTCTACAGCCTTGTGCTGACCCCTGAACTGGCATTCTTACATTGGATATGTGCATCCCAAAAAGGAGTGTGGCTCACTGTATTGCAGAATGTGTCAATGATTAACTTTGTACACTGATCACTTCCAGTATAAATCATAACTCTGTATGATTTCACTGGCATGTAGAATTTAAGCAAGCTGATTTCACAAAAATATGAGCTTCCTTTATTGAGTTTTTGGTCTGGAATTTTTTCAAATGCTTTTACATACTGTCTCTACCTCTTATTTCTAACCTATCTTATTTACTCTTATTTACACTCCATATGTGCTTCTAGCCAGCTCTTTCTCTGAATTATCTCTGAGTATGTATGTTTCACTATAGAAATGTATGTATATAATTTCCAAGTCTGCTTATATGTTGCATCCTCAACAATCTTTCAGGTTGAAAATTATCAGCCATTTTTACAGACAAGCATACTGACTCTAAGAAGAAATAAATAGCATCTGCAGCATCTACTGAGTCACTTAGCATGCGTTGCACCATCTTTTTTGTCTCTTAACATGACCTCCATGATCATTTGTCTATCCTGAAGTTTATCTTTTGAAAAACTCTATTAATAATCAGCCAGGCAGTAACTGTTCTTTGTATACCAGTAAAATACTACTTAAACTTTTAAGTTGGAAAAGTAAAAAAGTAAAATTGATGAATTGAAATTCTTGTTAATCTTCCACCAAACAATTGCTGGTGGTAGTTTTTCTGTATTTATCCTGATTTCCTTTGATTCATATAATGGTTATTTTAGACATGACAATAAATTATGTCAAACTTCCTGCACTTTTTTCTAACAATCTTGAATTTCATTGTAAAACTATTCTGTATATATGTGTTTTTATTATTACAGCTGAACTGCAGGACTTGCTAACATCTTTATGCTCATGGGTTCCCAAAGAGAATTTTTGATTTATGTTGGTTTCCCTGATTCAGCATGGTAGTATTTGATCGTCAGCTTCCTCATTGTTATTTTCCCTATTTTATATTAAAAAATTACACAAGAAAACCACCATTCTCTACAGAGTTATAAGGGAAAATGCTGTTGACCTTCAGATTTCTGATTTTCAGAATCAAAAATCGAGGGTATTTTAAAAAGTGTATGGGAGGGGCTGGCTGGCATGACAGTTGAATTGACTAATGTTCTACTTGCAAGTGCCAGCATCCCATCTGGGTGTTTGTTCATGTACTGGGTGCTAACTCATGTTTCCATCCAGCTCCCTGCCTATCACCTGGAAGACCCCAGAAGATGACCCAAAGTTTTTGGATCCTGTACCTGTGTGGGAAATTTGGAAGTAGATCCTGAAACCTGGATTCAGATGTTGCAGCCATTTGTGGAGTGAATCAACAGATGGAAGATGTTTCTGTCACTTGTTTCTCTCTGAAATTCTGCCTTTCAAGCAAAATAAAAAAGGGAGTTAAATTGGAAGTGAAGCAGCCAGGACATGAACCAATACACACATGGGATGCCAGTGCCTTAACATGGTAGGATTAGCCTGTTGAGACATGGCATCAAACCCCAAGCACATATTTTTATTACAAGGGAAGAAAATGGAAAAGCTAGATATGGAGTGATTCATATGTTATTGAGTAGAAGCCTACGGATGAAGAGTTATGTAAAAATAACAGACTTGGAAAAAGAAACATCCTGTTGGAGGCATATATAATGCTGTAAATACCTGACTAGTTTGGAAGTATGGATATCTTATTCATAACAATAATTTCAAAAAACAAAAGAAAGACAGGCAGGCTTTTGTAATGATGAGGCTCTAAATTATTCTGATACCCCTATAAACTTATTACCAAAGAAGTGGATAAGCTAATATATTTTTTTCCAATGCCATGCTAACAATTTCCTGTGGAGAAGGAAAAGAAAGTCATTAGGATAATTTCCTCCTCTGGACTTAATTAAGACCAACAATGAGAAGGAAAATATTATCCAGTGAAAAACATATTCTGAACATTTAGAAAGGTAATGTTAAGAAGGGTCAGGAAATTTAAGCATGGTCTCATGGTCACAGATAGTATATCTCAGAATACATAGAAGATATGAAATAATACTAATGATAATACTGTATAACCAGAAGGACAATTACAGTAGAAGCTACACTTGAATTGTTTTGAGTCTCGAATCCCATTTTCCCTTACATAATGATTGGGTGTGCTAAAGCAATCCAGGCAGCCCCTAAGTTCCATCATGTAGTAGAACTTCATGTACATTTTGATAATGGCCTTTAGTTGCACTTAGCTCTTCAGAACCAAGGACAGCAACAAGCGAAAAATCAGAAAAAGAAAAGCCTCTCAGACAAGAGTAGCAATACAAACGAGGGAGTTTGGAAGTCTTAGTCAAATAACAGACTGGGTTCTAAGGGTTACTCCTCGTGGAGAGTTTATGTTTTACATCTTCCCGAAGATATGAGCCCAGCAACATGAAAATTACTAACAAATAAGTATCTTGAGTATTAACTCAAGAAAATTCTTAAACTCAGTGTCTATTACAAATGATATAAATGAATAACCATTTTTCTAGCATATTGATGCTATAGGATCAAACTTTTCCTTCAAATTGATATAAAAATGTTCTGGATTGCATTAAAATATATACTTTAAATGCATACAACTTATAATTTGACTCCCAATTCACGTTATACCAAA
This sequence comes from Ochotona curzoniae, assembly GCF_017591425.1. Taxonomy (NCBI): domain Eukaryota; kingdom Metazoa; phylum Chordata; class Mammalia; order Lagomorpha; family Ochotonidae; genus Ochotona; species Ochotona curzoniae. Next base: position 21,857,376 of record NW_024464920.1, read on the forward strand.
ATGTGGACAATATATTTCTATATACAGAAAGCATATTTAAAAGTATTTCTTTTTCTTTTCTGTTGCTGATTTTGTTTTGTGGCTTTTCATTTAAGGGGATGTATAGAAACTATGTAATGGAGACTGTTATACCCAGGTGTGAGGACACAATGCAGTATGCATCCCTACTTCCAGACATAGAAGGACTCCTCGTGAAACTGTTTACTAAATCTTGACAATAGGATGCTGGACTCTCTGCCACTGTGCATGCTCGCAATGATGGACATATGACTGTGTATGAAGAAGTGTACTATAGTAACGATGCAGGGGAACTCAGTGAACCGGGAGGGAGTTGATGAAGGGATAAAGAAAATCCCAAAGCCTGTGGAACTGTATCATAATATGATAATAATAAAAAGAACTAATTACAAATTTTAAAAAGTAACAATGTTAGGATATTGTGATGTTGGTGATATGGATAGGGTTATTGCATTTTTTATCAAAATATACATTTGCTTCTTATAACTTTTCAATATTCAATTACTTTGCTTAGTTATGAGATCACAGTAAAATTACATGTATATTTGAGTATTTAATGGAATTGAACAATTTATGTATAATTATAAAAGTGAGTAACAGATGCTCTATGAAAATATACTGCACCCCGTGTAAGAAAGACCTAAATTTTGATAAATAAATTTTACTACATTTAGCCATGAAAAAAACCTACTTTCCGACATATTTATTGAATACTGCTAGTGAAGAATATTTAGTACAATCTTAGAATATAAAAAAATACAGCAATAGCAAATGCTTTTTGAAAGAATTTGAAATGAAAGCTTTTTCTTTTAAGGCATTAAAATACAATTGATTCTAATGTTATAATGCTTCCTCTTTTTCTCTTGCAGAGCATGACTTCATCTAGAAAATTTATCTTCCAGGATTAGTTAAGCATGTAATCCATTCATTTCTTCAGACATGCCTGCCTCAGGACTGTTTGTTTGCTTACTCCAATCTAATCACTATAACCTTCATACACAATTATAGCTATTTCTGCATATTTAAGGTGCCACCTAAATGAATCCTGACCCTAATGGTTTTCTACATTACTCTTACAATAACATCATGCTCATACCACATGTAGCTACTGTCTACTTTTTAAGGAATAAAATAAGCCACTCATTCCTACCCGGGAAGTCAAACATAAAAAATGTTTTCTGCATAACTGTATGAAGGGTTAGAAATAATCAGGTACTAAGAAGTGTTAAGATATTTGATTTTGAGATGAGTTTTACTCACATATTTGCATTCCAATTTGCTTTTACTGATGGATGGAAAAGATATGAAGTACTTATCAAACACATAATAGAAAAAAGACAAAGCAATATTATTAGAAAAATAACTGGATTAAACTTGTCTGAGATTTAGCTATGAGCTGGCAGTGTGCAAAAGCATAAACATGCATAATCCTTCTTATTCTCAAAACAGTTCTGTAAAGAAAAGAGAGATTAGAAGAACAGTCCTCTGAGTATAATTTTGTGTAGTTCTACATTTCATAAATTTTTAATGTTTCAAATATTTAGAAAATCAACCAGCTTGGTGGGAAAAGTAGATCTAACCATACAAAATGGCCAGGCGTTTGGCATAGTGGTTAAGATGCCATCTGAGACGTTCATGTTCCACATTGAAACACCTGGATGTGAGTTTTGACTATTCTCACCAATTCCAGCTTCCTGCTACTGTGCAACCAGGGTGGCAGCAGATGATGGCATAAGTATTTGGATCCTGGACACTTACACAGGGAACCTAATCCTGGTTCTTGCCTTCATCTGGATGCCAACGTGGCTGTTGTGAGCATTTGAGGAGTCAATCAATACATGGGAATTTTTTTCTATCTGCCTCTCTTTAGTTCCTCTCACTATCAAGTAAAAACAAATTCATAAAGAACAAATAAAATATATATGAATATATATAGCATATATTCATGGATTTGTATACACTTATGAATAAATAAATGTTTAATTTGTTGAGAGAAGCTAGAAGCATTGATATCCAATGGCAACAAGCAACACATCTTTCTTCAAGACCCTGGTTTTTAAAAATCTGTTTTTACTGGAAGAATTATGACATTTTTTTAAAAGCTACTGATTTTAGGAAGTGAGAAAATAAGGGAAATGAGTTTTATATCATTTCTTGTGCCAAAAATTAAATAAGAAATAGTCACAGGATGTAGGATACATATCAAGAGAACACAAAAGGATTGAGGCTTCCCTAGCTCTAATTCAAGACAATTTGAGCATCAAAACAAACGAGTGAACATTTGAACATCAACAGGATGTTTAGTTATTATCAACATAATCCCTCCCTAAACTCTTTCTATCACAAAATAGAAGATAGCAACTACAATGGAATTATTGCCAGAAATCACCTTTATACAAACATTACTATGGTAGGATAGTACTTTAATAAACTGATAAAGTAATCAAAGTTATCATCACTCTAAGGTGGCAAACAAACATTGTTTGCCTTCTGATATGATGATCTTAAAGGACACCTCATCACTTTGTGGTATTTTCCACACCAAATGCATATAATAAATCTAATCAAGAGGAAATGTCAGAGTAACCTAAGTGGAAAGACAGCCTGAAGAATTAACAGCACAACACTATTTTTAAAATGTCTAGATTGAGGAACTGTTTCAGAATAACGAATCTTAAAGATACGTGAAAATTGAATACAAGACATAAAATGGTATTTTCTTTGAATGTAAAAGACATTATGAGGACAACTGTCAAAACCTGAATGGGATCTGTAAATTAGATAATGGTATTATGACTAGTAAATGGATATCCTGATTTCTGTGGTTAATGTCTTTAGTTTTAGGGAATATACAAGTAAGCAGTTATCAAAGGAAAGAGAAATCATGCCTATAATGTATTTTTAAATGGTTCCGAGGAATTATGGAAGAGAAACAGAAACATAAATAAGATCAAGTGTTAGAGCAAGCAAGTGCATGTATGAGTTCCCTTTGAAGATACTTAGTCTGAAATTCTTTGTACAATTATTGACTCATTTCTATAAGTCTACATTTAACTCAAACAATAAACATGGTTTCATGACATAGCTCAATTATCCTACTTGGAGGGTAAGTCAACCCCACACACAGTGTCACACACTAAGCATTACAGCCAAAATTTGAACTTAGGTCTGTTTAGCATCTAACCCTATATTCATTACTTTGTTCTGTCATGTTAAACTTTATTAATGAGAGATTATTTCACATAAAAATACCAATTGTCACACACGCCAACCAAGGAAATAAATGAGATTAGGTTGCAAAACCTAAAACTGCTTGGTTCAATACATGTTAAATATAAATGACTAGAATCTAAAAACTGGTTTCTCAGTCACACTTGCCACATATGATATACTCAAAAGGCAAATACTGGCATGGGCCATGTGGTATGATTGGTTAAGATATAGCTTGCAACGCTAGAATCCTGTATTGGAGTACCAGTTCAGGTTACAGCTACTCTGCTTTTGACTCAGCTCCCTGTTAAGGCACCTCAAAAACCAACAGCTGATGGTCCCAATACTTAGGCCCTTGTCATCCATATAGGAAATGTGGGTGTAGTTCTGGGCTTCTAATAGCCTTCTGGCCTGCTCCTGGTCATTGTGGTCATGCAGGGAGAAAACCAGAAGATGGAAGATCTCTTTCTGTTCCTGTGCATCAAAGCATCTCTACTTCAGAATAAAAGATAGATTCACACTGAAAGTGCTAACTATGTCTTGGCAACAGGATGCTGGACTTTCTAGTACTGTTGGTATCCAAAATGTCATCACACACATAAATAGCAGAATGATGGACTAATGACTTGTTGAAGGACTATATTTCTGTAATTATATAGTGGAAGTTAGTGAAGTGGAAGAAAAATAGGGAGGATGGAAGAGGAAATGCCTGAACCTATGAAACTGTATCATGAAAAATAAAAATTAAAAAAAATCAAATCAATCAATTAATCAAGAGCATTTTGGAGGTCATTACACTAAGAAAGTTCTATCAGACTGTTGCTCTCAATGTCAGAAATTGAACAGGATGGTCTTGTATATAAGTCACAATGTGAGAAATAAATGAATGAAATAGTTTTGAAAAGAATGCATCTTTACTCAAAGCAAATGTTATGAGGCAGATTGAGGTAGAGTTGATCATCATTTAAATGTAAAGTTAAATATGCAATTCATGTCCATCAGGTCCTTATGTAGGAATATAATCAAGGTTCCACAATATCATTGAGCTCAATAGCCATTAAAGTCTGTTTTAATAAAGACTGCTAGGATTCCAGGATAATCACAGCATTGCCACTCATTGCCACTTGTGGCTCTATGATAACTAGAACTCACATTTGCAAAGATCTACTTACATCTATTTCTGTGCCCTTTGTAAGCATTCAACAAGTGCCAAGGCCTAAAGTGGGAAACAGTTCTTTTGACTTCAAATTCTTTATGTCATTGTGCATTAATTATGTATTTGTTAAGCACAAACTATGACCTGGATATGATGACATATACTCATACAAGAAAAAAAAAAAAGCTGTTGAATATATGGAGAATAGCCTTTTTGATTTAGTACAAGGGATAATATACTAGAATTTCTCCAATTTGCTCTCAAAAATAATGGTTTACAAAATCTCATCTGATTTGGAGTTATATACAGAAACATAAAATAAGTCTGGACACTTCTAGGCTATGAATCCCTGAGAAAATCTTTAAAAATATTTAAATATACCCATTAAATGAAAGCCCTAATAGACTAAATTTTTAAAATGTTATCTTCATATGATGAAGGAGAAGTAATTTTAAAGGCTATGTTTAACCAGAACTCTTACTCTTAAATATTCCCTTATGCTAACTTCTGTTCATTACAGAATATTAATATTAAGATGAGAAAACATATTAAACTAGCAAGAAGATGAGAGTATTATTAGTATCATTAAATAGCAACTGTTTAACAGTTTAGAATACTCCCTTTTTAACTTCATCTGGCAGTCAATACAGACCTAAGTATTTTGTAATTTGGAGGTCATACTACTAAACACTGCTGATGCCATTACTTCAAAAGATTGATGGTTCAAATAAAAAAAATAGACATTTCTATATTAGCACCATCAGGATTACAGTCATATGCTCTAAAGGCTACTTGTTCAAAATTGAATCTTTAAACCTTATTTATTAGAAGCATGATCTTAAGCACATTGCCTAACTCATCTAAACTTTTATTTCCTACCCATTACAAGTATATTATTGTCACTCTTAGTTTCAGCATCATATAATTCAAATGAATCTGATTAGACAGGCAAAAAGAAAGTGGCGGAAATCCAAAAAGAAAGGAAGGGCAATGATTTCAGTGGATCAGATCATGGAAGGCTTTGAATTGACCATTGATTCTTCAGAATTTGACATTTGTTTATTTTTGTTTATCCAAAAGACGGAAACAGTTCATTCCACCAAATGCCTGGCTGTTGCTGAGCCAGGGCAAAACAAGGCACCTAGGATTCCATCCTAGTCTCCCATGTGGATGGCAGGTACATAACTACCTGAGAATACATCTACCTCCCGGGATATGCATTAGCAGGAAGCTGGAGAGAAAACAGAGTGCTAGAACTCGATTCATTGCACTCTAGTTTGGAAAACAGGTGTCCCAAGTGTAGCATAACTCATTGTGCCTTAGTATTTATTTCAACAACTGATAACTCGCACACAAACTAATGGAAATATTTAGACTTCTTGTCTTATACAAGAAAACAATCAACATAATTTTGTAAATTTTTTGATAAAAATGTTTAGGGGTATTTTTGGTGGGTAGAAAGTATGTATTTGAGAGCGTGCTCTAGCTTCTCTCTTCATTCTAAGTTTCTAGACATGTACGCTCCGGAATGCTAAAATAAGTGTTCAAATGTCTCCCATTTGAGAGACAAACAGAATTCTTGGCTCCTGGCTTCAGCCTCGTTTGAATCCAACTGTTTCACATATTTGGGAAGTGAAATAGTAGATGGAAAAATTTCTATATCTCTGTACCTATAATATCTATAAATATTTCTAAAAAAAGATAATTTTGCACTGAAAATTTGCACAATGCATCTGAATGGGGAAATTAAGAAACAAAACAGTTGTTTATGAATTAATGATTCAGTTACTCATTGAAATTTTCTAAGACAAGCTTCAATGTATGAAAGCCATCTGGTACCCCTTGGCACACATCCAGTGAGAATTGTCATATATCCATTTTCTTCCATGATGCATGTATAGTCTTTTCATTCAGCATTGTTTGCTAATCCTTAAATGACTCAATAGCAGATACTAGATCTATACCCTTCTCGGTAACCTTGTGAAACAGGTTATAAAACTGAAGAGAATGACCTTATTAATTTTACTGTTTCTATAATAAGAATCTATTATATTATTATTTGTCATTTTCAATTACTTTACTTTAGTGTTCAATTTTGCTTCAAGTTTATAAGTGAAAAGAATACATAATCTTACACATCACTCAGAAATTATGCATACTTTTTATTTCAGATTTTGGTAGTTTGCGAACTCATATGACCTTAATGTGTGTGTGTGTGTTTACATATATATGTGTATATATGTGTGTGTATACCTATACGTGTGTGTTTACATATATATGTATGCATATATATGTAAATAAATATAGGTACACACAAACATAAGCTAATGTCTTAGTGCCTCTTGAATACACCCAGTTGATACTCCACATTATATGGACACTGAAATATTACGTCAGAGCTTGGCAGTTCTTCCATAAATAAGTTCATGCATTGGTCTCCAGGAGAAGACATTTCTATTTCACGTGAATGACAGAACTTTCTAGTTTCTTATGACTTGAATCAATACCTACCTTAATTAACTTAAAGTTCTCCAAATGAGTATTACAACAATACTTTAGCATCCCATTTAAATATTCAATGGTCACGGCGTTTTCCAAAACTTGGATTCTAACATCTTGATATTTTGGGGTGGAGAGTGATAGAAATCACAAAATGGGAGATGTACCTTCATAGTCAACGGGAGTAGTGAGCATTTAAGCACATTCCTGGAAACTTGGGTACATGTGCTATTGGTAATGGGCTAGTGATAGGCTGCACCCCATTTTGTATTTTAAACATCTTGGCAAAGTTAAGTAGAGAGCAAAGAAAGCCAATAATATCCAGAGTATGGAAGGAGAAATGCCAAGAGGCTGTGCAATTGTCAATTAGTAACGGGACCAGTAACAATGCACCTAGGTAGATCATTCCTCTGACGTGTCTGACCCAGTTCTGATTTTGGCTGCCTCATCTCTCTTGCTATTAGGCTTCCCCTGACATCTTTTCCAAAACTGAATGTAGCTACCCAGCAGATTCTGAGAGTTCTTTGTTAGTGTTCTAACACTTTTTTTTTTTTGCTGAAATTTATCAGAGTTAACTTTCTATTGTTTTTAACCTAGAAACTTTACCTTTTAAGCTGTCAAAGAAATTTTTAAAATCATAATAAGTTTTAAATCTTTTAAATCACATAACCTTTAGTTATAAAAACGGCGATTACATAATTTGGAAAATATTTTCGTAACACATTTGGGCCCAAAGGCAGAAATGAATGATCAATAATGGTCACAAATAACACCACAATCTAGCAATAGTTTAAAATTTTGTTTTACATCATTTACTCCTCTTAGAACATCTGTCTCAGTCTCAGTTTCTACTCTCTCTCCAAATATAATATCTACATATTGTAAAAATGAGATATCAAGGCATACAATGCACCAGCTCTAATATTTTGTTTAGTACATCATAAATATGTCTCATGAAGATAGTAAAATTTTTAACTTCGTTGTACTGAGATGTTAGGTATAACTAATAATATAACTCTTTGCCACTCAGAATTACCCTCTTATAAATAGTGGTGAGGAGTATTCTTTGTGTAAAATGTGGCTCTAACTGGTCTCTTACACATTGTATTGTTTTGTTAGTTGATGCTCTGATGAGTACCACGTGAATAACACAACTGTCATGAGACCTATCCATGATGTTCATAGTCAGAGTCAGCACAGGCAGTGCAGCATTCTCCAAGCACACCAAGCTGTGCCTCACTAGCTTGAAATGAAACCAAAATGCAACTAGCTCATATGCCCACAGGGCAGCCCTCCTGTGCCAGTCTGTAGCTTTTAATTCCCTCAATCAGTCAACTCTGCCCTGATATGGCTCTCCAGAAAAAGCAAATTACACATGCTTGCTTCATGGATAGACACTGGCAGTGTCCCAGACAGGGATGAGCCTTCTGGCAGATAACCTGCCTGGAATGGAAAGAATGGCAAGGGAAGGGCTCTGCTCACATCAGTGCTTTTCTGGCCTCGTCCCTGGAGGAATCAGGCCCACTCAGCGCACATGTGGGATGCAGTCTTGTTTCAAACCTCAACATACAAGTTTTCTACCTTTCTGAAGTAAAATAAGTGTAATTTTATCTTTTTGTTAAAAACAGTATTTGAAATACTGTAAACATTCACTTATTAGATTTTAAAAATATGAGGAAAGTTCAAAAATTCATGGAAAGGAGAAATGAAATGTACGCTTATTTTGATTCTACACATTTTTGAAACCCATTCAAAAATACCTCGATCGTCAAAAAAATCTAATAAAATTTGCTTTGTGAGAAATCATGCATTTATTTAAAAATTTTATTATTCCCAAATAAATATCTTTTAATTCTATGTAGCACAAAGTTCTTGCAGCATCCTTGCATCCGATAAAGGAATCCTAGCATCATTTTATATAGAGTAGAAAGTACAGAGAGTTATTCAGCAAAGTAAAAGCAAAAACACAGAAATAAGAAAACCCCTCTAAGTTGATATTTCCTGAACATATTACATAGGATATAGGGGTCCATAAAAACCCTTACCAAAGACTCATACATCTCTTTATCAATGTATGGCTTGAGGAATTACTAAAAGAGTTGTGCAATAAAAAGCAGAGGACTTTAAGACCTAAGCATTGTATTTAGCTAACTATATTACCTGAGTTTTATCACAGGTCCAAATGCTAGTCACCACTAAATTCAACCTGGTTATGAAATAATTGCCTTAAAATCTGATCAAGAGCAGGTACGGGAGTATGTGCAGCAAGAGTGATGAACGGGAATATATTTTAAATAAGATTAGAATGACTAGCGTTGTGGTGCAATAGCTTAGGTTGTAGCTTGTAATACCAGTGTCCAATAGTAGGATATTGATTAACTTTGGTTCCACAATTTCCCATTCATATACTGGCTCATGTGCCTGAAAAATCAGCAGAAAATGAACTCAATGGTTGGACTCTTGCCTCCAACTTTAAAGATCTAGATAGAATACCAGGCTCCTGTGTTTACCCTGCCCTTGTCTGGATTACTGCAGCCATTTAGGAAGCACAAAGGCAAGTGGGGGATTTCATTTTCTTTGTTCTCCAAATAAGTATTTTTTAAATGTGGTAAGTTTAGGACAAGTCTTATTTTGAGAGGCTCATACTCAATCCAGGATCCTGCGTCAAGTTTGGCCAGACATTAATTGAGGTATATTTAGACTACAAGGTATTGAAGAAACCAAAACCATGACTTGCCAAAAAATTGCAGAGCCTGAATCTGTCTTCACATATGTGGAAGATTATTGTGCGGAATAATACAAATAGTTTTTCTGTATAGTACATGGGGTTGAGCTATAGGTAAATCTGTAAGAAAACATTTCAACTCAATATAGAAATAAAGCTTTCACAACTTATATTAATGTTAAAGGAAAGGCCTTAAGGTTATAATCATTAAAAAGAAAAGCATTTGTAGGATAAAGAGTATATAGGAAACCTCTGTACCTTACTCTCCATTTCGTTACAAACCTAAAACTTTCCTAATAGCTTACAGTTTCAACTTCAAATGTGTTGATGCAATGTATTTTTGAAACCCATACACTGTGCAATGTAGTGAAAATTACATTTTCAATATTAAAAATTAAGCACAGAGTTTATAAGCAATAATAAGGATTTTCATAGTTTCAATTGTATAATTAATCCAGACCATTAGGAATAATAAGAAATAAGAGCTGTATCTTATATCTTATTGAAAAATCAACTCCAAGTGGATTAAGGAACTAGATCTATGACGTGACACCATCGCATCACTAGGAAAAATTTTAGTGACATCCTGCAAGACATAGCAATAGGCAGACTTCTTGGAAAGGACTCCAGACATACAGGCAAACAAACTAAAAATAAACCATTGGGATCACATTAAGCTAAGAAACGTAGGCACCACGCAAGAATCATCAATAAAGTCAAGAGGCATTGGACAGAATAATAGAAAATGTTTGCAAATTATATCCAGGATCCAAAAAATTTCTCACAAAACCTATAAACCAAAATAAAGAATCTAGTTACAAAATGGACAAAGCACATAGCAGGCAATTTTTCAAATGATGAAATACAAATTGTTAACAGGGGGAAAAAATGCTAGGTTTACTAGCCATCAGAGAAATAAAAACAAAGCCACAATGAGGTTTTATCTTGCCCCAGTCAGAATGACTAACATCAGAAAATCAAAGAACCAAGAATATTGGTGAGGATGTGGGGAAAAGGCACTCTATTGTATAATAGTTAGGAATGTATATTAGTGCAATTACTATGGAAAGCAGGACAGAGATTTCTTAGGTATCTGAAAATAGATCTAACCGTCCCACTCCTGGTAATTTATACAAATGAAATGAAACCTGCATATGAGAGAATTAACTGTATCCCCAGTTTTAAAACAGCTCAATTCTCAATAGCTAAACTATAGAATCACTCTAAATTCCCAAAAACACACGACTAGGTGAAGAAAATGTGATACATATAAGCTCTGAAATACTACTACTAAGTCATTTAAAAAAATGAAATCTTTTCATTTGTAACTAAATGGATATAACTGGAAATAATTATGCTGAGTAAAATAAGCCAGTCCCCAAGAGAGAAAAAAAAATACTTTTTTCCTTATCTAGGATAACAAATACCCAGGATACAAAGAAATGTTTGTATAAGTGCAAGAGTGATATTTTTGGATCTGCTTATTATGTAGAGCCTTTGTTCATACTCCTAAAGTTCATTAAACTTTCTTGCTGTTGTTGTACTTTATTATTTTCGACTTGTGCTGTTATCTTTATCTCATGCAGTATTGACTCTATGAAGTGGAATGAAAGTATGCAATTATAAAAACTAGAAAAAAAGAAACAAGGAAGTAAGACAGTGCACAAGAATGTGGACAGGATGCAGGATAGATAACTATTACTGAACTCCTATATCTGTATTGTAACATAGATGAAATCTGTCTGCTTCATACGAATTAAAAATAATCTCCACATAATTGTAGCAAGTGAGTAATTTTAAAAAGTTTATTTCAATAGCGTAATTTGGGCCCTCCTAAAAGCTTCATTTTTAAAAAATGTTGCCAATATTCCCATCGAGAATTATCTTAGATTATTTACTGCATATGAGAAACTTTTTACTTTTTGTCAGAATATTAACATATTTTAATCATGAAACTATATATTTAGCAAAAACTTAGAGGTTTCAATAAAATTAAATCAGAAAAAATCCTAGTTTATAAATGAGACCCTATAGCAGGAATTCTAAAATTCTCTGCAGGCTCTCTGGAGAGTTGAGTTTCACATTTACAGAATCTGCAACTGAAACCTTAGTTTTCCATTGTATTTCTTTTGCAGCTCTCCCATCATCTTCAGCATAGTTGGCTATTTAATTAAAACAGGACTAGATTGCATTAAGGCAAAAAAATCATCCACTTTAACTTAAAATACCCTAGCATATTGAAAAACATATTACAATTAAATTGAAATATTTTCAATGAACATTAAATAACACAACATAGCTTTTATTCTTGTACAACTGATAATTATAAAGCATATAGATATGTTAATTTGCAATGAAAAGTGGATAGTAATCACCTAAAAACTTTCAAACATCCTGGTGTTCTCATTAACTGTTATTTGTCTTTCCTTAAAGACTCTATGGTAGGAAGAAGAGTCAATTTAAGTAGCAACGTAATTTTTAAAATTTGCATTTTTTTCAAAAAATACAATTTAAAAATAATTTTAAAATGTTAGCATAAATGCAAGAAATATTTTAAGCTTATTTAGACACTGTCATTGAATCAAGATGATAAAACATTGGAAAAACAAATTAAATTACATATAAAAATAATAATCACAAAAACTTTTGCAAAGTCAATCATTTTATCCAATTCCTATAATGGCAAAAGTTATCATTCTAAATGTTGAGCATTTATCAATAACTAAAATACTTACATACTTTCTATGTTTTTCCAACATTCCCTTTTTTTTTTGCTTCCAAAAGCTTCTCATCCTACTTGTAATTGATATTGATAAAGTCAGAAGCTGCAATCTATAATTCTCAACTTTTGTTACATATCAAAATCACTTCATATAATTTTAATGCTACTTCTGGGGCCACATGTCAAACACAAATTCTCTGAAGAAGGGCATGAAAACTTGTAGTTAAAAAAAAAAAATCCCTGCAGCTGCATTTGTGGCAGGAGACTCAATGCTTGGCAACAACTGACCTATCATTAAAACAGTGCCCTAAGCATTCGGACTTGCAAAATCATTCCCTGCCTTCAAAGCTGTCTATTTAGCTCTCCTAATATCGCTGATGAGATCACCTTACTGTAAAAGTTTCAACAGATGCATTTCGAATATATTTTTTTTCCCCAAGAGCACCAGTTAATGTTCAACTCTAAAAGTAAATCTTACAAGATGATCCCCATGTTGACTGCATGGGGTATAAGTCCTCTTTCCCTAACTGTGGCTACCAATCTTTATGATTCACATGGCACTTACATTTCCACTCCAGTATTATAAATTATCCACGTGTCAACATTGCAGATTATATATGTATCTCCATTAAAGTAGATATTTAGTTGTGTCAATGCATGAAAAGACAATAGAAAAATAGCATAGCTGACACGTAAATTCAGAAAAAAAAGAAAAAAAAATTTAAAGTTTCAATATTCAAGTCAGTGCTAAACAAGATAGGGATTTTTAAACTATATAAAACCACGTTAGAGGAAATACATATAATATGTACATCGGTGAAAAAAACAAATTATAATTTGTTACTGTTACAGAAAGTTTATCTCATTATATAGCTAGCTTCCTAAGAGATTGATAACTTCTAGTGTGGAAGTCATAATGTATAATGAGAACAGATTCCAGAGTCACACAGCATAAACACCATTAAATTTTGTTAAGCTATGGATTTGAGAGATGCTCAAAAAACAGTTGAATATAATGGCATGTTTCTACTGAAAAATCATATACATTGTCTAAATCAGAATAACCTTGTGTGATAAACAAAAATGTTTATGTGCATTTTGCAAATGATGAAACTGAAATTAAATGAAATTGCTTACCTAAGTCAACTACAATTCACTTTCCAACATATCTGATTTTTCCAAACACAATTACATTTTATAGGATACCTAGAAACATCAATACATTGGACAGGAGGATCCCATTATCTTTCTAATCTGCCATATGAGGGTATTTCAAAAAGTACATGTGAAATGAAACTAAAGGCTAGGTTATTTGGGAAACTTTAAATTAAAAGTATCCCGGTGTCTGTCTTTTTTATTTTTATTTTTATTTATTTATTTATTTATTTATTTTGCCAAACTCTAGCTAATACACTTCAGTTATTCTGTGTTTAACCATCCTATCAGTCCACTGTTAAGAGTCAAATGACTCATTTTGCTGGCTCAATTAAGTGTTGCAAAGGATTTAATTATTAAGCAAGCAAGGCAAAAAAAAGGCAATAAAATGACAGTAAAATTGAAATTAGTTATACTAGAAAATCTATATGACATGTTTAGGACAGGAAAGAATGGCAGAAATTCTGAAATTTTATAGCAAATTATGGTTATCATCAGGGGAAATAGTAAGAATTTGGAAAGTGAACCCATCAAAGCATTTTGACATATGTAAATTTAAATTATTATAGGATCTAAGAAGAAGATATACAAATAAAATTTGCATTGTATATGCAATAGAATATTTTATTTTACATTAACAGTGTCAGATTTTGCAAGAAATATAAATTGACAAAAAGAAATATGCCTCAAAATTATTTTTCAGGGACAGTTATGGTAGTCTAAGTGGCTAAAGGGCTTGCCTTGCATGCACTGGGATCCCATATGGGTGCTGGTTTATGTGCCAGCTGCTCCATTTCTCAGATAGCTCCCTGCTTGTAGCCTGGGAAAACAAGAGAGGACGGCCTAAAGCCTGGGGACCCTACACCTACTTGGGAGACCTGGAAGAAGCTCCTGTCTTCTGATTGGCTTAGCCTCAGCATTTGTGGCATCTCAGGGAGTGGACCAGAATATGGAAGATTGTACTCTCTCTCTCTCTCTCCTTCTCCCAGTAAACCTAACTTTAGAATAAAAATTTTAAAATACATATTTAAAAATTATTTTCCAGAAATATCCAATGAGTAGAATATTTTTGTACTTAATAAGGAAATAACATTTAGAATTTTGTCTCTTACAAATAAGCCTTTAAAAATAAGATTTACGTAGAAGAACCTTATGTAGAAGATCAAGATTACTGTTGATATTGTCTTATGACAAAGTTGAGATATTCTATCTATGGCATCAAGAGTCAACAGTCATAACAGAGACAATACTTTTAAAATAATTTACAAAATAATTTACAATTAAAGCAACAATAAAACTTTAAAATATGATGTAAATAAATGGATTTAAATAGATTTGAACCGTTTTCAATCAACGGACATAATTATCTTTATCTAAGGCATATATGAGAAAAGGCTTTAACTGAATGCATCTTTCTAGTATAAATTTGAGTTTAAAAAGTTGTAGCATTTTAGCATTTCTTCAGATTTAGCATACACACATTTGGATGTTCTACTAAAATGTAGAGTACAATAAGCCAATGACTGTAATTTTACTATTAACATTATGTTCATTTAAAAGTATCTTACAATTAAGGATCCTATCAACTCCAAATCCATTGTCTTTCTTTTTGGCATACTCCACTGATTATTCAGCACTCAGAATATTTACATAACATCTCTCATTTTTATTCATTCCATGAAATTGAAATCTATATTGTTATAATAATGGATACGTCTTTCTTTTAGAACCTCATAGAGCTTCTAAAATAATGTTTTTTTTTACTTCTCAATAGCACTCTATTAATAATATCCATCTTTGTTGCATTAAACGTATCTATCAACCTGTTGTTCCAATTCCATTCTTTTCTATTTTATGTATTCTGACATAACCTTTTCTTAGGGCAGTTAGATATTCTTTATGTGTCTGAAGAACTAGAAAGCAAATTCATTTGTGTGCAAAAGAAAGAGGAAACAAGTGCTAAAAGTAGGACCCAGCACTTGTCTGTCTCCCCTAGCTCAAAGTGGTAGTCAAAAGGAATTCACTGAATTAAGGGAGGAATATAGCTGGTAGAAAAGGTCAGAATTACTGGGCTGAGTCTTTTGCTTCTCCGGTACCTAAGAAACTAGATGGTTCATGTTGTTACACAGGTTTCTTTAGAGGAATTCCACATACAAACCATCCCCTACCCAAACTTCTCCCCACCCTGACATGAAAACATTCAAAGCCTGATATTCTGTTTCTTGTATACTCTAATTTGAAATTCCATTTCCATGGATGAATCTTACAGAAATATCTTTGGGACTCACATAAGAAGTCACAAACATCTCAACTAAAATGTGCATGGGGCCTTTCTATTAGAAACTATGCTGAAGAAACACTCATCTTTTTGAGTAATATTGTAAATGTGAATGTTTTCTTGGAATCTATTACTTGATGGAGTTTTGAATGAAGAAAAAAAATAAGCCTGTGGTCATAGGTTTTCTCAATCACAAATCCCAACACTTGTCGTAAAATCCCAATCACAAAATCTCAACAGGCTAAAGTTGTCCAAACTCAACACACCTTAGCTTCCATATTTTCTCATGTCACATTTTTAATTCCATGGATTCAGTGAAGCAGCTATGTTTCAGGTCACCAATGACTCTTAGATTTTTTAATCTGATGAAATGGCCTCAGGTTACAGGGACCCTCACAGATTTTGACAATCAGTGTCTTTTCCAGGTATTCTGTTACATATCTGCCTTATTTTGCTCTTTCTTGTTGTATGAACCTCTTTTATTTTCACAAGCTCATTGTTTCTGGTCAATGTTTGACCACCTCACGGTTCAGTCTCGGGCTGTCCCTCCTCTTTGTACTCTCGTCCACATCCACAACGTGAATTACGACCTAAACACAAATGATTTCTTCTGATTCTGACCCAACATATTCAATTTCCTTTAAGACATTTCTCTAAGGATTTATTGCCACACATCTGTCCAAAATCAAATTTGTGGCCTTCCCACACACTCTGTTTTCTATCTCAGTAAATAACACCCACATCCATCTAGTTGTACAATCAAGAAAACTCATCTTGACAACAAACTAATCTATCCATATCCACCTTAGTGCCCCTTTATTCTTCTCACAACACTGAAGCTTGGGTGATAATTTAAAAATGAAATCTAATCACTTCCTTTCCTTGTTCAGTGGCATTCCATTACTCTTAAATAAAATTCAACATGACCTAAGACATCCTACATGATCAGACCACCTGTACTTCTCCTGTTTTTCTTATAGCCTGCCTTTCTGAATTCATTGCACTTTGCTATATAATGGCCTTTTTAGACCTTGGTCTGTTCTCAAAATTTTATTTGATTGTTTGTTCATCCTTATCTGGTTAGTTTCCAGTTTCTACTGCAGGTTTCAGCTCCTTTGTATCTTATTGAAGAAAGCCATAATTTACATGAACTGTCAGAAGATTATACATTTTAATAAGTTTGCATCATTTTTCAGACATGTAACCTAACAATTCTTGTAATCATTTTATAATTAATCTCTAACGCCTGAACTTTTATAAAGGCAAGTTATTTTAACAATTTTATTCCATATACCAAAAGGCACAAATTGATCCAGAAGATACAAAAAAACCAATAAACACAAATAGAATGAATAAACAGACAAATGTCATAGTATGGACTGGCTAGATGCAAATACGCATGGATTTAACCTCTGATAGAGGGAAATCAATGAGAATCAATAAGAGGGAAAATCACTGAGAAATTTAAGTATTTGATATCTACAGTCTGAGAAGGTTAATACAGGAATAAAATAGATCTTCAGGTAGACAGTGAATGTTTGGGAACTGAGACACTGAACAGAGAATAAAAGATATGGCAACAACTAAGCAGTAATTTCAGGAATAAACTGATCCTTCTTTTTATTCAGTGAGTTATTTATTGATATTTACTAAATACGTATTATGCATCATGATCCATGCTAGGTATTTGGCTACATATGTATGATGGTGATTACTGATTAAGTGTACAGCATGGCAGATAAATGGTTCTGAGCCCACCCAACATGAGAAGAGTTTCTGATGTATGTTTATGTCTGAACTGCAATGCTTGTGAGATAGGCTTGACTAAAACAGGAGATATCAGGCTAGATGTTTGATAAACACCTAGCTGGACACTGTAGACAGTGGAGGAAAGAAAAGCTGGATTAAACAATGCTGAGCACAGCTCTAGGGCATCAGGAGTGCTGGACAGCATTCTGGATGAGATTTTTTTGAGAGAGCATATGTAGTAAAAATTAAAATAACCTCATTGTGTACTGTATTTGACAATTTGACGACTATGTTGCAGTGAGAAACTATGTGATTATAGCAAAAAAAAAAACACAAAAAGTAAAAATAGATATATCAAAGTAGTAGTCAGTAAGATTTTAGGTTTTATAGCAAAAAAATTATGATATTAAGCACAGCCATTATTTGCATTTATTCTTTGTGAAAAACCATATAAATAAAGTGTATGTGTGTGGGGGTGTGTATCTAGGCTTAAATTATCAAAAAAATTAAATTATCAAAAAATTCACAAATAAGATTAGAATTTTTGTCTTGTAATGATGTAGGAATAAAAGGATATAACGTGTATGTCTCAGATTTTCCTTTATGAAAATCAAGTTTATGTTCATTATTTTTGCTATAGTTAATATTTATTCATGTTCTTTAGAGAATTCCTGGGAGAATTTGAAGATATGATAAAATAATTCTATTTTATTTTTAAAACACACTTAGATAAAGAATAGCAACGTAGAAACTCATGGTAAGAAATGCTTTGTAACTGAATGATAGGAAGTCACAAAAAATATTACAAATTCATGAAACTAATCATACTTTTATATGGATAATCACTCAGAAACTCTTTAATAAGGAAGATGTGAATGGGAAAACAGAATGTATGTAGATGCTTTTTTAAAAAAGAAAGCTAGAGTACTTCTAAAGTTTAATTCAGAAGGGGCTGGAATGATGGCTCAACAAGCTAATCCTCCACCTGCAAGAAACAGCATCCCATATGGGTGCCAGTTCATGTAAGGGCTGCTCCACTTCTCATCCGGCTCTCCACTTATGACCTGGGAAAGCAGTGAAAGACATTCCAACACTTTGGGACCCTGCACCCACGTGGCCGACTTGGAGGAGGCTCTTGGCAGGTGGCTTCAGAGTAGTTCAGCTTCGGCTGTTGTGGCCATTTGGGGAGTGAACCAGCGAATGGCAGATCTTTTTCTCTATAAATTTACCTTTCCAATAAAAATAAATAAATCTTAATTTTAAAAATTCTGTAAATTTTCAGAAAAAGTGGAATTAAAACATCAATTTATTTTGGTGGAAAATTTGAAATCATTCTTCTTTAATAACATTTTCGGCCTGAACTTTGTGGACACTTTTTGTATAATGCATTTTATTTAGTCCCATATGAGTAGGATAGAAATTCCTGGAGAAATATCACCATTCCATAGCCATGTAGAAGAAAACAGTGTGTTATAAAAGGAAATAACAAGATACTGCTTGTTTTACAGGAATTATTATGAATCTGATTACTGATTGAAATGTCTGAATTGTATATTAATGAATCATTATCAAAATTTAAATGAATTCTTTGTGAAGGAATAAAAGTGAGCATGATATGCAGCAGAGTTTCAGAACCTGCCTGAAAAATAATGAAATACAGAAACAAAACTGATTTCTTGGAAATAGCAGGAAAGAGTTTCAATCTGTTCAGAAACATAGTTCTTTATGGGGACAAAACAGTTGGTTCTGCCCTCTAAACTTCTGTGTGTCTGCATGAGCCTGTTTTGCTTATAGAAATAAAAAGAATTCAGGTCCAGCACAGCAGCCTAGCGGCTAAAGTCCTTGCCCTGAATGTGCCGGGATTCCATATGATTGCCGGTTCTAATCCCAGCAGCCCCGGTTTCCATCCAATTCCCTGCTTATGGAGGACGGCCCAACACCTTGGGACCCTGCACCCATGTGGGAAACCCAGAAGAGGCTCCTGGCTCCTGTCATCAGATTGGCTCAGCTTCAGCTGTTGCTGCCAATTGGCAGGGGAATCAGCGGATGGAAGGATCTTCACTCTGTTTCTCCTCCTCTTTGTATATCTGACTTTTTAATTAAAAACAAATAAATCTTTTTTTTAAAGAATTCAAACATAGGATATATTAGAGTATATCTATATAGCTGTATACTAGATATACTAGGAATATTGTCAAGGCCCCATTGGAATTCAGCACAACTATGTTTTAGTGATTGATAGAGAAATCTTGGCTGTAAGTTCTGATCAGTAAAGCCAAATGACTGACAGATGATCTTGCCTACAATTAAACCGTTAATTTCTACTCAGGTTTACATTGTGAAGATCCATACTTATCAAGGCTGGCATACTCGGCCTAATCTTGTGTTTCTTCTAAAGATGCAACATGCTCCTTTAACATAATATTACCTTTGGCAATAACAACCTGAACCTAAAGAAAACATCAATCTTATACTGTGTTAGTTTATATTTAGTCTGTTAACTAGAGGTCTCTATTCTTGGAAATGAGAAACTCTGTCTCCACTAGGTTTATACATAAAGAAAATTTGTTACAGAAATGCCAAAACTGTAGTTAAAGAGGAAATTGAGGACAAGAGAGATTAAGTAGTCATCCCCAAGCTGAACCTGCAGCTGCTGAACGTAAGGACTTGACAGAGAATCCTTAGCAAGTTCTTTTTATTGACTTTCTGAAAAATCTGGCTTTCTGTCATTTGTCAGGGACCCAATGAAATTAAAAATTCACACGTGCGCGTACACACACACACACACACACACACACACACAATTTGTGCCTTTTTGTGAGATTTTCTGTACTAACAAACCCAATTATTTTGACCTTGGAGTATAGAGCGGAATTTGCATAGTTTCCATTCACCAGCATAACTAGTAGCTGAACAAGTCTATTGTACACTCTAAACAATGGCTGGAAGAAAGCTTTCCTCAATACTCCAGAAGTAATTAGAATTATTCATTTCCTTTAAAATGTAACAGAAAAAATCAGTTTTGCATATGTTACTATTTTGATCATTTTGCTTCTATTAACTCCTAAGCACTTATGATTTTGATGGTGTTTCTCTGGTTGTAAGGCATAGGCAAGTTCAAACTCTTATTTCATTTGACAAAATAAAAAGTAGCTTTGTGACAGTAATACCTGGGAGGCAGATCAGAATGTTTGACCTAACTGCATATGGCATTTTATATTTTTGCTTCAGACAGCTCATCTTTTGAAACTCCCATCAGTAGATAAAAGGAAAAATTGGTATTTAATGCTCTAATAAGTATATTGCTTCTGGAATAAAAGACTGTTTTGTGGATGTAGGTCTCTTAGAATCATCATCTCAAATTTTATAATTTCTCTGGACTTAAAAATTAAATCTTTTGAGGGTATTGCAGTGTTGTAGCCCACTAATCTCCACCTGTGTCATTGGAATCCCATATATGTTCCACTTTGAGTCCTGGTTGATCCCCTTCCAATAGAGATCCTTGCTAATGGCCTGGGATAGCAACAGAAGATGACCCAATTCATTGGGCTCCTGCATCTACATGGGAGACCCAGAAGAGGTTCCTGGCTCCCAGCTTTGGACTGGACCAACTCTGGCCTTTGCAGTCATTTGGGGATTGAACTCTTTGCAACTCTATCTCTGACTATAAAGTAAAATAATTTTTGAAAGTAGTTGAATTGTAATATCCCTCCAAATAAATAATATTCCAAAGAACTAGTATTTATTTTGCAATAAAAATGAAAGTATTTTCACAGATAATATCATTGATTTTGGGATGAAGGCATTGCACAGGCAATCACTGGGTTATCAAGGTACATACATATTTATGTTACAGAGTACTTTTTCTAAATATCATATTTTGACAAAAATAATGAATAAAGCATTAGGATTATCTGTGCTGCCACTTGTTATTCTCCATAGACTTGGCTATTTTGCTTCTACGTGACTCTTTCCTAAAGACTATATTATTGTAAAAAAATAGGGGAAATCAGCAGGGAAAGGGTTGAGGGGCAGTCTCAAAAACTTTGGAATTGTGTCATAAAATAAATTAATTTTAAAAATTAAGTGGGATAATATTTTACTGAACTTATGAAGTAATACATCAGAAGCACCAATTCCCAAACTTGAATAAGAAAGGGTCTTTAATGAAAGCTAAATTACCTTTCTGAGCCTTTTGCCATAAATCAATGCCTTAATGAATCAAAACAAGAATATCTCACAGTTAAAATAAGTAACGTTAAAAGTCTATCAGGGGAATTTTTAAGGCATCAGGACTCTTTTCAAAATCATGTTATAAGGTCTTGCTGTGGTTACAAGATTTAGCATAATAATTTGGCAGGGTAGGCAGTAACATCAGTGTTTTTAGTGATGAGATGTCAAGCCGAAATGACAGACTAGATCAATACAACCCAAAGATATAATGTGCTCAGCAAAGAGAAAATGGGGACCTTGACACTACTTTGTGCAGCCCTTTGTCAAGTCCGATGCCATGGCTCTCCTACTCCAAACACCACTTATCAAGATGAGCAGAACTCACCCTCTGTTTAACCTGGCTTTTTCGACAGGGTTATCCCTCACAGCTTCCATGTTGATCACTCACTGTACTAGCATGAGAAGTAGCACAGGTACAAACCACATTTCTGCTGAAATGCCCAGCAATCGCTCTTTCTTTCCTTCATACCACTTGCCATCTGCTGAGTAATATGTTTTCATTTTTGGTACTTATATCTGTTTCTAATTTGACTCTGATCTTTAAATTTCTGTTCTTTGTTGTATATGTAGCTCAGAGGATCTGGGAGTTGATAAGTATAAATAGCTGCTTGTTATATGCTTGAAGGGAATTCTACCTTTCCATAAAGAATTGAATCTTTAGAACATCTTTTTATTCTTTTGTATATGCAAAAATATTTCAAAAGGTCTTATGAAAATGTAGTTAGAAGATAAGTTTAGTATGGTGCAAAAAATGAAATCACTGACAGATTTTTATAACATACATTTAGAAGGAACTTTTGAACACATCTCATCTATATATAAATCCTTCAACAGATCCTGTTCTCAGTGGTCCATAGGACTAAATCTCAATTTATCTTGCTTGTATTTTAAAAATGTTGAGACTTTCACAATTTTATTGAAAACAGTTCATCTTCTTATATTAAGAGAAACATGTTTTAGATTTTTACTTTCCAAGTGCACAAGTATATTTATGGTACAATTTGATACATTGGTTTCATTTAGAGTTGCTAAAAATAATGATTTATTTCTACAAAATCCTTGAAATGTATGATAAGGAGGATACGCTAAAATTACAAATATTTTATCTTGCCCCAAGGAAGGAAAAATTTGCCAATACTTATGAAATATGAGATGCCATGTTTTAAATGTTTCTTGGAGCTGAATCTCACAATTTTTTCTCAAAATTAACTCACTTTAACTTAATGTATGTATTTCTTTAAAGATGGACTTATTTGAAAGAGTTGCAGAGAGAGGGTGAAATATGAGTTATCTTCTCTCTGCTGGCTTGCTTACTTCCCACATGGCCACAAAGGCCATTGCTGTGCCATGCTGAAACCAGCAGTCAGGAGCTTCATCTGAGTTTTCTATGTGGCTGATAGGGGCCCAAACACATTATCTGTCCTTCCCTGTTTCTCACAGGCCATTAGCAGAGAGCAGAATTATAAGCAGAGCAACTGACATAGATATTATGTCCTGTGGAAAGCTGGTGTTAAATCAATGAACACATACTCTTCATAATCATAACGCTGGCCATAGTGGAAAGGTAATTATGTTTTACTATTTAGACAGTTCCGTCTTTTTTTCCCCCCTCCTGGGGACTGTTTCTGGTAAGAAGGAATCGCCCCAAGACAATCTCTTTAGAGTTACAGTTAAATTCTGTTAAAATAGATAACTTTTGTAGACTATAGAAAATAAAGATGACACACCCTCAAGATTAAAGTGGTCCTATACCAGTAGATTGCTTTATAAAAAAAGCTTTGCCCACCATTGGGCAATGAAGGGGAAAAAACATCTGTTAAAGTTGTTTGAGACATCTTGGTTGGAAGATTGTATCTCCTCTTTCCCCCCAAGATTCTAAATTTAATAATCACCAAAACTCACAAACTATAACATTAAAAACTATTAATATGTCTGGAGATTAGAAAGTTTATTCTACTTAATCTTTTAAATTTTCTACTGAAAAAAATAATTTCCAAAAAAGTTAGTTCAACTACGACTAACTGCCAAAGTAACATAATTATATACACAATGTGACGTTTTAGGTTAAAATTATATGAACGTTGTTACAATACTACATATGTTCATTTGCACATGGCTCATATATTACTCATGAGACTGAAGCACACTGAGTACATCATGTCTTCATACTAGCTTCCCTTAAATATCAAGCAGTATTATCTTGCGGCAATTTTCCTTCTAAGTGTTTCCTATATAAATGCGGTGTTCTCTGTTTGATGTTAACTGGTGTTTAATGATCTCCTCTAGACCTAATGAGTCTCATCCTTGGGCAGAGTGAAGTAGAGATACTGTAAACTGCTGATGAGAAGTTCTATGGCCACGTAGATCTATGCTGCCCTTGGATCCAACAATCGATTTAAGCAGCTGAGGTGCTCTTCAAATACTTACTGACTCATTAAAATTTCATATCTTTTATAGGGTACTAGTGATTCCCTCCAATGTATCTCACTATGTGCAAATCTCATATGCAACTTAATGGAAGTTGCTTACGGACTGAGTCACAGTCATGACTAATCAAGGTACCATACTTTTAAAATTAAGGTACCAACAATATTTTTAAAAAGCAAATAATAGGTCAAGGCATACAGTGTGCTTTTAAGAATGTAGAGGTAACAGGTAGTACCTATATTTCTTTCATCAACAGTGTTTTTCTTGGGGCGATTAATGATGCAACACAGGTTAATTAATTTACCTCTCAGCAAGGCTGCATTTCACAAGGGAGTTGCTAGTTTGAGTTCTGGCTACTTTACTTCTGATTTAATTTCCTACTAATGCATTCTGGGAAACAGTGAAGGACAACTCTATCGGTTGGGCTCCTGCAATCCATGTGAGAGTTCAAAATGGACTTCCGGGTGCCAAGCTTTGGCCTGGCTCAGCCTTGGCTGTTGCTGCAATTTGGAAGTGAATCTAGCATGGAAGATGTATGTGTAGGTATGTGTGTGTGCGCATGTGTGTGTGTGTGCATTCATGCATACACGCAAGTATGGGAGACTGTTTTTGTGCCATTTTTGAGAGCATTTTTACCTGGGGGCAGCCATTTTAGTGCTTTGATTGGGTCATGGCTTAAGATGTCTTCATTTCATATCAGAGTGCCTGGCTTATCCTAGCTAATTGACTTCAAATCCTGCTTCCTGCTCACACATATATTGGGAAGAACTAAATGATTGCTCAAGTAATTGGAACTCTGGGTTTGTGCCTCCACCCTGCCCCCGCTCCTCCCCCCCCCCCATGGCTGTTACAATTTGTGAATGAATCAGAAGTTGGAGGATCTCTTTGTTTCTGTTTGTATTTTTCAGTCTCTTGAATGCAATGAAAATTAAAAAAATCAAAAACTCTCTCCCCCTTCAGAAAATAAAAGACCTATTCCTTTCTCAAAAGCACATGGATGCAGCCCAAGTTCATGACTACCTTGAAAGCCAAGTGCTCCTGACAACCACTAGTTGGTATTATAGGAGGAATTTGGACTGGTCTTGCCATCACTATTTTGTGAACCACGACATGAAAAATATTTGGACATGTTTTCATAGCAACAAATTATCTCTTCCAGTTATCCTCCAATTTACACTTATGCAACTTTTAACTGCTAGATTGTCCTTTTGCACAAATAATAATGGCCTCAGCCACGAACCGCCACGAAAATGGAAATCAAATGCGGCAAAAGCTTAGTTTTATTAATGCTGAGACAGAAATGTAATTACAGAGGATATCCAAATATAAAAGAACTCCCTTTGCTATCTTCAATCCCTTTTGAACTTCTCAGGGGTTTAAATACAGCATTTTCCTGGCAGATATTGTTATGTGGAAATACAAAAGAAGAAAAACACTACACCAAAATAAATTCCCAGACTCAGTAACTAACACTAAATTTCATCAGTCATTGAAGACATTTTGTGAATAATTATTTTATGAGGTCCATGTACAATATAAAATTAATGTTCTTACATAATAGGTGGCTTCATGACTATGAAAAAAATCATTAGACATTAATGGTTGAAGTGAAAAGGTATTTTTAACAGCTGTTCTTCCAGTTAGAGAAACAAAGAACCAATACCAAGCCAATCACACAGAGATGTACACACATTTGCCTTTGAAAGTACTGTGTGAAGTTTTATGTAGGAAGGATATAGTGAAATAAATGGATTGGGTATGGTTTAATTGGCTCATGAGAACACTTAACCATGAATTGCTGTGAAAGGATGAAAGAGAAAATATTAGTTCAAATGTTAATTGCCTGCTAGTATTCTGACAAATCATGTTAAATTGAAAATATGCATTTTTGATGGTTCTGAGTATTTAAATTAAGGAACAGGAATCAATGACCAATAGATTCAAATTCATGTGGAGTACAGAATAAACATACTTTCCCAACTATTCCATTAAACAGTTTTCTAAGACTACAGACATATATAAGATTCCACCACAATTCTGTTTACAATTCTTTATACTAGGAATTCAGTTATTTTTCTGGCCCACAAAACCCAAATGGATGGAAGTTTGTATATCATATTTACTACTATCTTCTCCACTCCTTTCCTCTAGTTTTACTCTCTAAGGTTAAACATGCCTTCCTTCCATGTCTCAAGAACCAGCATCACTTCTCTCCATCAGAGTCCTTAGCTTGGTGGTCACTCTTCCTCCCTCCCTCCCTCTTTTTCTTTCTTCTTTCCTTCCATTCCTCCCTCCCTCCCTCCCTTCCTTCCTTCTTTTCCCTTAGAAAACAGGACATACAATCTTTCAACTCATGGCATTTTGTTGTCATTGTGGCTAGTTTCAAAGCAGACTGACAATTCCATTTCAATTGCTCAGAACAACACATAATCATTTCCCAGCCTACTCTTCTCACTGTCAAATACACTCTGCTTATTTACTTACTTGTGAGGGGCATCAAATAATTGGTGGAAAACACAATTTAAAAGATAATATTGGGCCCGGTGAGGTGGCGCAAGTGGTTAAAGGTCCTCGCCTTGCACGCCCCAGGATCCCATATGGGCACTGGTTCTATCCCGGCAGCCCCGCTTCCCTTCCAGCTCCCTGCCTGTGGCCTGGGAAAGCAGTCGAGGACGGCCCAGGGCTTTGGGAATCTGCACCCGCGTGGGAGACCCGGAAGAGGCTCCTGGCTTCGGACCAGCATAGTATCGGCCCGTTGCGCTCACTTGGGGAGTGAATCATCAGACGGAAGATCTTCCTCTCTGTCTCTCCTCTCTGTATATCCGCCTTTCCAATAAAAAAAAAATAATAAAAATAAATCTTTTTAAAAAAGATAATATTAATAGTTCATAAAGTTGCTGAAGGCCCTCACACTAAAATTTCTTCTCCTTCTTCATGAGTCTAAGTTAGTAATCTGGCTTATTCACAAATGTAGAATTAGTGACAGAAAGAACCTGGTAATATGTCCATATGGTGTTCATATTTGTTAAATGAGACAATGAAGGGACCAGCATTGTGACTACCACATGCAATGCCAACTGCTCAACTTCTGATCCAGCTCCCTGCTAAATGGCCTAGAAAAGCAGCCTCAGTTAAGAATGTGGGAGAGACACACGTATTTGTGCTTTAGCTTTGCACAGCCCTGCCTACTACAGCCATTTGGGTAGTGAACTGACAGGCAAAAGACCTCTTTCTGTCTCTGCACCTCTGTAACTCTAACAAATAAATCCTTTTTAAAAGGAGAGAAAATAAAATAAAAAGAGAACATACCTTTTCAGTATTTTTGCTCATCAATTATAAAAGCACAGTCTTTACCCACATCCTTGCACAGTCACACATATGCACCTATTTCCATCTTTCAGTTGCTATGCATTTACTTACCTATTTTGTCACAAATGAGTTTAGCCTCACTATACAACTGCAAAATAATGCTATTTTTAATTTAGGTACCAAGTATATATATATATATATGAATATATATATGAATATATATATATTCATGTATTTTCTTAATTCCTGTTTCTAAAAGTGGCTTAGATAATATACTGGGAACTAAATTCAATTATATCAAAAAAATTAATGACTTCTCTTCAAGGAGCTCTCAAATTAGAAACCACTGTTTCACCTATAAAGTAATCTAACTATAACACCATTTTGTAATTTCACTGAAAAATGTCTAATAAAATAATAATGCATATTGAATTAATTTTATTAGAGGAAAGATTTTCACAGGATTGTAAAACCAAGTTCAGAGAATTCATTTAATTGCATGCAAGCTCAGCACAGAACTGAACATTTTTAAGAGGTCTATAACACTTCAAAGAATCTTCTTGAATAAAAGGGAAAAAAGAAAAATATTTCAGGTGACAAATATTAATATTTCCAATGCATATTTAAACTTTTAAGCCACATATATTGTATCTGTTTCCATTTACAAATACGGACTGCATACTTTTACCTTTTAGTACATTATATACTTTAATACATATCGACATCTTTTTAACTGCAATGAATGATATATTTAGGCAATATCACACAGATTTTGAAATGAAAACATTACTTGTACAGGGTTTGTGGCTGTTCATCATTAACTTAATCCCTGTAATTGACTTTCTATATTATGCAGATTTCCATATTTATTTGTTGGATCATTTATTGCATTGCACTTTTAGTTCATACCAGGCACTGTTCTGGCTCTATAGTAACTGATAGACAAGACATAAAGCCCTAGAGACACCCATGAGGAATTAATTAATAATCTCAATTAATGAGTGTCAAATGAGAAATTACATAACAGATTTTGTTTGACCACAGTGACATTTAGTGAACTATGTTTCATATTATACTTAAAAAAGCAATATTATAGAATTTTTGAAGTTACAACAATGAATTTATGCAGTGACATGCCTGTGCCAGACACATAGTAGGTGCACACTAAAGACTTCAAGAATTTGAATAGAAGAAAAACAGGAACATAATATTTCAATACCAATAGTTAAATTGCTTTGTATCTTTATTGGCTTTACCATAAATTTTGGGGAAGCAAGCTTGCTTATAAATAATCTGATTTTCTCTGAAAATTAGCCAATGCCTATTTTAAAAGGTTGAACACACATAAATTGCAATGTTCTTTTATGTGAAAGGCATAACTTCACTACATGTGGAATCACTGCCAAAGATTTTCGTCTTCGTTGTAAATCATGCTTGAATTGGCCTGCAGGATCAAAAATATCTCTGCTCATGTTCTCCAAAACCCAGAGAACAACAGAAAGCCAGCTGGCAGGACCTGCTGGCTCGCTGCCATTCTCATCTGAGGTTGCAATGCAGTCCTAAGGGAAAAAACAATCATGAATTCTGTTTAACTAGAGCCACAGAATGGCATTTGTTTCTTGATGGACTGTGGGTCTATTACTAAGACAAACTAGATTAAAGCCATTCAAATTCTACTTTCTATGACTCTGGGAAGATCAGAGGGCTGAGGAAGTTTTAAGAATAGGGATTATATTTGTCATTCTTTGACACAGCGATAAAACAGCCAAACAAAAGGTAAACACTCAGGCACCAACTTGTTATTTTCAGTGACTGCTGTTTCCTGCCTCTAACTGAATTTTTTTGGCATGGATAGGGGATGATCTATATATGAGAAGAAAATAAAAAAGCAATAGCAATATACAGATTACAGGTGGTGAAGTTAAGGAATTTATTGTTATACCGTTGTTACATACACCTTAAGGATAAAAATCTGACTCCAGAAAATTCGAAATTGTAGTGATATTCCCTGATCAATATGTGCTTTTGTGCCAGTACGGAGATAAATTCCAATAATTTAAATTTGTATTCTTGTTTATCAATGGGTCAATAACACGAAAAAATCTACACCTAACAATTTTGGTGTGTTTTGAGATGGAAAGTCTACAGCTCTAGAGTAGAAATTTCATTATAGTACTTCACAAATTACATATGAACCCTTCTTAGTGTTACTGAGCAAGTCAGAGCATGATATCTAATTTGAATTGGTGTGATGGCATCATTTGACTACTCAATGTAAAGGATCAGGATAAACAGCTCTATTTCTTTCACAAAACAATGTTAATCTGCAATTTTTGAGCATTTCTAAGTTTTATGCAAAGAGGAAAACTATTATATAAGCCTAGGTTGCAAAGAAATGCAAAACAAAGAATTTAATTTTTTGCTACTGAACCTATCCTATGTACTCTGATTTTAGTAGATAATATTTTATGTTGATATGTTTGAACTACATTGAAAAGAAGTAGCATCCCAATATTTAGCATTTGTGAAGGATAAATTGTTCTGAATGCTTTTCATATGTTCTTTTAAAGAAAAAAGTTTGAAAGCTACACTGTGGCACATCTTTTCTTAATTATTGCACAGTTACTATGCATATTAAATGCATGATGTACTTTCATAATCTATCAGCAAGCAGTGTAAGAACCACACTAAACAACACTGTCACAAGTTCATTGACATAATGTAACATAGGTCAAGAGCACTTATGAGCTTCTGAGGTTCTCAGATTTCAGAAAAATAAACTTTCTAATTATGCATGTGTGTTTATTAAGACTAATTTTACAGTATGAAATGCTTTTTTATATGTCAAAGTTTAAATTTAAAATGACTTTTGTTTTTCATCTTGTATTCATGAAGGAAAATGAAGATAATTCAGATACCTTGTCATAAATTTTTTCTTAATATATTTTACAGATTTTAAAATAAACATAATTAAATGTCTTTTATTACTAATCTCATAAACCTCTATCACTAACTCCTCTCTACTCTAAAGTCTTCATTTACATTAGGATGTATTGTCTGGGAATATATCTTATCCATGAAAGGATAGTGTTCTGTATTTAATTTCAAATTACTCTTACTATATATATATTTCTGATGTAATTTTGAGTTGCACAAACTTCTTTCCCTAACACATAAATAAGAATAGGGAGCTAAAATATTTCCTCCATAATTTTGCCTGAGGCATGTCCCTGCTAATTTATTGCATACTCCATGGCTTTTTTCCTTAAAGTATTCCAATTTTTTTAATTTAATTCCTGTGAGGACATTACTCATTCCTGATTTAACACAGCCATAGAAACAGTCAGCTTTTTATTCAAATACAGCAAGTTGCAATTTAGCTTAGTAGAAAGGAATAATATCCACTAAAATTTACACTTAAAGCTTACAGAAAAGAAAATGCTAAAAGCTGTTTGCAATATGCAGTGTTCGATTTCTGGAAACAAATTCATTTTTTTTGTTCAAACAGCAGTTGCAAAACTCATACCAAGAATTGTCCGGTAGGGCTCTGCATCATTTCCTTCGGACACAGTTACAACTGTTCTCATTTACATTTGAGAAAGCTTCAAAAATAAAATAACTGCACCTTGTGTGGCAATGCAAACTGATTTGCTCCTTGTCGCTATGCTTCTTTCTCTCATTTTCTTTCTACTTAACCAATTTAAAAAAATCCCCACGCAGAAAGGGAGACTGAATTTCTCTTGGCTGGGACTCCAATTAGTTGTAAAGGAAGTAGATTGCATAGTAGTCCACAGGTTCAAACAACTTTAGACAATACCTGGCTAATATACTACTTTTTCACTTTTCATTCTCCTCAAAAAAAATTAGTTTCCGTTTTTCAAATATTGGACACACATGAAAACCATTCAATTTTGTGTCCAATGGCTTAACATATATTCTCATAATTAAAATATTTTGTATGTATCAAAAGTAATTGAGTCACTAAATACAAATGGAAACTTTTCATAGACGGTCTTTAAAGATATGTCTTAATTACAGATAAATGAAAATGTTCCTGTTATAGTTTATTTTTCAAATGCAGATGCCATATTTCTAGCAAAACTAACGAAAATATTTATTACACGGGAGGCACACAAACAGTAGGGGTTTCATTGGGCCTCCCAAGTGGATGGCAGCAACTCCGGTACCTGGGCCTTCATCCACTGCTTGCCCAGCACATTTGTATGGAGAGGATTGACCAAGACTCCAACCGGGATGCATGTCACTGCTTAGACTTTCCTCATCAGAGGGAGAAGAATGTGCCCAGATTCTTCTGGTTTTCAATCCTAGGATTCATACTGATTCATTTTTCTGCAGAACAAATGTATTTTTTCCAAGTTTATGTTTTAAAAAAATTGTTATTACAAGTAGAAATAATATTATTCAGTAATAACATTAGTGTCAGCATCAAACATGCAAATATTCTAGTAAACTGGCCAATTATTAATTGAAAAAAACGAAAGCAAGTTTAAAAAAATCATTATGTACTATTAGCTATTAATGTCTTTAGGTGTTCAAATTGTCCCAAATTCTCAGAAATCATTTTTATTTGTGTGCTTGGAATCTGTGTATCCTCACTAGCACAATGCCTGTCATTGAGATGAAGTCATCTCAATGGTCCTTGTAGAGGTTGATCAAAATTATAAGTAGATGAACTTGGTTGGAAAGTTTAGTGATCCATGAGCTTGAATCATCATGAGAGAATTATGGTAATATTGATATAGCATAGCCTACATTTTGCAGTTCAAGAATTCAGTGACTCAAGTTTGGATTCTAAGTGTCTCAAAATGTGAAATTCTCAAAATAATTCTTTCTTCATTGTTAACTGCCATGGGATTATTTTCTCTTGAAATCATTTTGGGTGAGCATCATGTTGCTAAATCAAACATATAGGCTTATATTCTACAAATATAAAACTGATCTTGCTTTTTTTTTTTTTTGCTTCAGGCCTCAATATAGATTTCTGTTACCGAATGCTAAATCATTTCTCCAGAAAAATAACAAATCATAATTTATTTGGCAAATCCACATCATTGTTTATATAACAATATCTGAAATGCTTTTGGATCCCAATTTTCAGTTGTATGTGCAATTAAATGGGGGAAAAAGAATGCAAGTAAATTATTTGGAGTCTCTGTTGGTGTTATTTTTATATTTCTAACATTTTCCCAATTTTATAATATAAAGAACACTGAAAATTTTAAACAAAAAGTTTTGAATGAATTGCAATGGTTGATCTTTTGGATATACATGACTAAGATAATGTCTGCGGAATAATATGTCCAGAAGTCAAATGTAACAGCAATTATGAAGTTATTATTGTAAAAAAATAGTGATAACTGATAAGTAGTTATTTTCATTTTTGAAAAACACAGATTCTGTTTTCCATACCAGTGACCACAAAAGATCACCAAGTAAGCCCATCTATTTTTTATGGATGCAAGTAATATTGCCGCTCATTAAAACACTTGGCATAGTTCAAATTTGGCAAGAATTTACCACATCCCTAGTTCTGAGAAATTATACAAGATATGAAAGGAATGTCAAGCAGACCTTGACCTTTAATTCATAAGCATTAAGACAAGAATTATATAAAGAGAAGAATAATGACAAATTACTAACATGCAAATTGTAACACAGCTTTTAACTTATTCAGTTTCCTTAGATGTTCCAGCATGTCTTAAACAATTGTTCATAGATAGAAGGATTTATTTCAACAATCCTAAGCATTTAAGCTTCACAGTGCTTGCTTTGTGAAGACACACATGAGATGACGGGTATCCTAGTTTGAATTTGGTTCATTTTGGTACACAGTACGTAGTGTTTTAAGAATGGATATAGACAAAAGACTACTTAATGGATGTCATCAAAAATTGAATTATGACCTTTCTCCTGTGCATAGTTTATTTTGTCATATAATTCTAGGTATATTTCTGACATTATTTTCTTTCATCCTAAACAATATGAGATTCAATAAGTATTACATTTCAAAACTACCAAATTCTATTCTTCTATTGGCAAATAAATGTCAATTTGGGTATTTCAAAAGTCTGTAAATCCTAGAATATTTTTGCTAGATACATAGACAAAATTTTCACAAATGCATTTCTAACTGCTCAATTATGCATTAGGAAATAGTTCACTTTTAATTTCCTTGCAAAAAAAAAAAAAAGAAAAAGAAAATGTATGAGAAAGCCTTGGTGACAGGAACAGGTATGTGGAGTAAAATCTGCTGAGTCTAATGGTCAGTGCAATCATTTAACAGATTTTCATACCTGATAAAATCATGAGTCTGCCTAAAAACATTTTCTTACCAGGAAAATGAAACTGATAATATGGTGTTATGATTAACAAAGAAAAATAATATGGTAAAATGTGCTTAGTACAGTGAATATTAGTGTATGCTGGTGACTATCTTTCATTCTTATATTTAGCAATTTCTTAGCAAATAACTGTAGCAAGAGTCCATTTTGTGCTTAACAATCTGAGAGAGGAAAATAAAAGCTAAACAAATAATAAATCAGCAATTTAAAACGTCCATGCTTGTACCTACAGCGTGGAATATCATGAAATGTTCAGCAGTAACTCTTAAACACAGATCATGTCTCATCTTTCTCCTACATGGCTACAAGGTGAATTTTCTCCTTTTGCACATTGCACACCACTTCTGCCCTATCTTTACATTTACACATTCAAACCTAACTTGCAGTGAGGTCTCAAGAGGTGTTCCACACATTTTTGCCTTTCTGTTCTATGGATCTTAGCTTTGGGGGGGGTCTTAACATTTTCATGACATGATCAAAATTGGTTTCATTGTTTGGAAAACTGCACCTGTATTATTTATGTAAATTACAACAAAAATCCTGAAATCTTTGAGAAAACAAAAGGGCCAGGACAAAACATTATTAATTAATGCTTAGCAAACATCTTGGACAAAGTAGAATTCTATATATTCTTGTCAATGGATTAACCCTAGGTACTTGAGAAATTCTGATTGGCTTCACAAATTAATTCAATCAAGCAGTCTGGCACAACTGAGACATAAAATTGATAATAGTCCAGCAGAATAAAAGAGTAAAGGATTTAGGATAAAAGAAAAGCTTTGGCCTTAGGTTTTCATCTGGTTACAGCTGTCTTGTTCTAATAAAGATTTTTATTGCCAAGTATATGTCTGATAAAACGAAGGCGTGGAAGCAAGAAACTTCAGAGTACAAAAATGCCTAAAAGAACCTTTGCTCCGATGTAAAAATAGAATTGACAGTGAACAGGAGGAAGGGGGAGGATATGCTAGAATGCAAATCACAGCCTTGCTTTCCTGACGAAC
The DNA here is from genome assembly GCF_017591425.1 of Ochotona curzoniae. Lineage (NCBI taxonomy): Eukaryota > Metazoa > Chordata > Mammalia > Lagomorpha > Ochotonidae > Ochotona > Ochotona curzoniae. The sequence goes on from NW_024464920.1 coordinate 21,892,220, forward strand.
CATGACTCAGAGCTTCCAAAGATATTCACCAATCACCAAGGAGAGATATGTTCAACTGTGAAAAAGTACAGAGAAGTTCGGAAGGTGGCTGGAACAAGTGTTTCCTGAACAACTCCAAAGAAATGAACAACTCCTAACTTGGAAAAGAAAACGGCCATTCCAGAAATAATTATGCATTGCGAATTTCCTCATTCAAGCACCATACTAATCAGAATATTTATGTTATGTCTCCCAGTAAGATAAACGTATCAGCAGCTCAAATATGCTTCATCAAAGTTTGGCAAATGGAAATGGGTCTATTTGTCACTTAACCATTTAGCATTCTAAAAATCTTTTAAAATATATCTGAGGTTCTGTTAACTTATACTGATAGAAACTGATATCTTCATTTTCTTACATAATGTTTAATTATTAACAATGTGCTAAAAAAATCATAAACACTCTATTACTAGCTTATGGCTGCAAATCTTGAGCAAGTATCCTTATAAACAAAAATACTAATTTAGATAGTTCCAAATATTTCCATTTTTTTAAAAGCCTCCATCAAGTAGGCTAGGAAAATCACACCTGGAAAACACATATAGTCAAGCAACCTTTATTTAATAATACTACACCTGTGTTTTCAGCATTTCAGCATAAAACACATGCTTCATTCATCCAGTACAAGCTTTACAAGAAATCATTTGTGGAATAAAGATCATTGAGGTATTTGCTCTACTATTAAGGAGTTTATGTACCAGAAGTAAATGTACATACAATGGTATCCCAAGGTGGAAAGTAAAGCGTCACAGTGAAGCACTAGCTCCTAAATTCCATGGGTGAGGGAAATCCATTACAATGAACATTCTTGCCTTTACTGGTTTGTTATACCAAGATCATGTGATGTAGACGATGAAAATATGTTGAATGATTTCACCTCAAATTGCTTGTGTGTGCTTTTCAGCATGTCTCTTAAATAGCTAATCATTTCAAAAGAAAAAACATTACAATGACCGTGTATGCCATCACAATGGCTTCCATTTCAGGAACCTGAAATCAGGAGAAAGATTTAGGCATTTTTAGACATTAAAACTTTGCATTCTAACAAGGAACATAGGCACTTTCTCCCATTTTAAATTATTTGTTTGAAAGGCAGAGTGATAGAGAAAAAACACCTTCCATTCAGTGGTTCACTCCCCATTTGGCCTCCTAAGCTAAGGTTAGTCAAGGCTGAAGCCAAGAGCCAGGGATTCCATCAGTTGTGTGATGGTGCACCTAGCACTTGAATCATCAAATGCTCCCTTCTCAGACACAATAGCAGGTAGCTGGATTGAAAGCGGAGTAGCTGGGATCCCAAGTGTCGGCACTCCAACAAAGGTTGTTGCTGTCAGAGATGGCAACTTAACCTACACCATCTGAATGCTGCTGGCCTGACAGAAGCACCTGAAATAGCATCTTGACTCAACCATCTTACTTAAACCAAAAATAATATGCTGTCGTACCCTCTCTGAAAATGTTTTGTGAATCATTTAAGCACTGCAACTTCATTTTATACTTCCTGAAAAAATTCCTAGAATGTCTAGTAATACCTAAATACTTGCTGACTATGCTGTCACATAAGGAGCAGATACTCATTAAAACACAGATCATACTTTTTTTCTATTCTAACTGCTGCTATGCTTTTAGCTATAAAAAGTAGTATTTTGGTAATGGGTATTTTAAAATTTGCATCAAAGATCTCACAATTTTGAAAATCATTCCTCGAAAAACAAGTTTAATGTTGAATGCTAAAATTAACATACTTTGTTTAAAGTAAAATTAAATGTAAAACATTGTAAAGCAAAAGCATTTTGTCTTAATCTTCTTGAAAAGCCATACCAATTTAGGTCTTTTATGGAGGATATCTTTCAGAACTAGTTATTCCCACTCTATATTCATGAACCCTTAATGCTTCTCTTTCTCTGACTTTGAGAGTTGCAGTAGGAAGTCTTCAAAGCAGGGAAAAAAACATTTGATTTGTCTGCACTTTTTCAGATGCATTGGAGTTAGTACTGCTGCATCTATTTGTCCCAAACAGTGAGTGAGGTGGCAAAGTGGCTAAAATACATATAACATGCTGAATAAAACAAAACAAAGCTTAAGCACTATTGCACACCTTATTCTCTATGGGAAAATTTTTTATAAAAATTATATGGTAACACATTTCTGAGCTGTTCCAGTGTTCTCTTTATGCACTCAGAGGTGACAAAAAAGAAAATCTAAGGGAAACAGAAAAAATACAGAGCAACTCTGCTTAGCACATAAGCCTTCAAAGAATTTTCTCTATTTCTACCTTGCTCCACTAAGTATGTTCTAGCTAGAACATCTTACTCAAAACGACCTTGTGAAATCCAACTTGGAATGCATTACTTTACTGGCCCAAACCCTACACTTCATTCAGAATAAAAAGCCCTAAACCACTTAGCTGTGTTAACCCTGTGAAATATGCTTTCAAGGATTCCTCCTTACCCACATGGCTTCTTTTTTTTTTCCTCAAATCACCAGTCAGATCTGTACTCAAGGGAGATCTTCCCTTAGTACCGTGTTTAAAAATGTGTCTTGAAGAGTTTGACTTAGCAGTTAAAATGTAAGTTCTGAGTGCCTGATTTGGAATTTTGGCTCTACCCTCATTTCCACCTTCCTACTCCACATCCCATAGGCAGGAAGTATGGCTCCGGTAGTTAGGTTGCTGAGATCTATGCTGGTGAGGCATGAGTTCTGACTCCCACCTTCAGCCTAGAGCAGTCTCAACTACGGTGTGCCTGAAGATGTGAGGAAATTCTGCCTCTGCCTTTCAAAATAGGTAATTAGTTAATTTTTAAAATGTGTCCTTCTTCAGTCTTCTCCAAACCAGCACTATCTCTAAATAATTTTTTCTTGCATTTTTTAATATCACTTTTCAAGACAACATAATACAATCCAAAGTCCCCCCTTTGGGGACCCTTCCTGATTTCTCTGCACACGGTTCTGGTTCTTCCCATTCTCTATTTTTGCATTTGCTAATTCCACTAGAATTTAGGTTCTTTGACAGCAGAAAGGTGATTACTATGGAACAATGCTGAAATAATGCTCCAGGATTTTTCAGTTTAAGTAATAAAAGGATTGGGGTCCCCTTGGCTTTAAGTCCAAAATCCCCTACATTGGTTTCCAGCTGTAATAATAAACAACCACATGACCTTAGATAAAGAGCTTCACACTCATGTTTCTCAACATCTTTTTCTCTAAAATGGACTGAATTTAAAACCTCATAAAGGTTTTATTGTAGGGATCAATGAATAATAAACAAACACACTTGAAATAGATCTGTCATGTAATAAAATCTCTCCGTATCTGAACTATCATTTTTACGTTTACCAAAGTTTAGAAATAAATTGAAAAATCAGTATATGTTAAAACATTCCACATCCTTTTTGTTATAAAAGAGATGTTGGGGCTGACACTGTGAGATAACAGGAGAAACCACTGATTGGAATTCCAGCATCCCATATGGGTGCTAGTTTGAGTCCTGGCTGTTCCACCTCCAATCCGGCTTGCTGACAATGTTTCTGGAAAAGCAGCAGAGGATGGTTCAAGTGCTTGGTCCTTTGCACCCACATGGGGATATTATGCAGCTCCTAGCTTCAGGCTTCAGTTTGGTCCAGTAACAGCTTTTGTGACCATTTGGGGGGTGAACCAGTGGACAGAAGTTCTCTCTGTTCTCCTTTTCTCTATAACTCTGGCATTCATCTCTCTGGTTCTCCCTCTGTCTATAATTCTGCCTTTCAAATAAACATTTAAAAAAGAGAAATGTCATGTAGCTAACATGTGCAAAACTACTCTTAACATGTTACATCTTGAAATGTTTTAAAATAATTATGGATAACATCCTATGGCTTCAACGTATAGATGCATAAAATGATTTGTAAATAGTATCTGTAATAGTATCTGATCATATATGAACTCAAGTATTACAAGTCCTACAGAAGATTATAATGTTCAGGGCTGAATACTGATATTGGCATTCACTCAAAAGTCTAGTGTCAAAATTGCCAGTGAAGATGCTGGTCTTCCATTTTCAATTACCTGGGTTCCATTACCAAGCTCTAGCTCCTGACCCCAGCTTTCCACTAATGCAGACCCTGGCACACAGTGGTGATGATTCATGGAACTGGGTCCCTGCTTCCTGCGCAGGAGATATGGATTGCATACATTTAGAGACTGACTCATTAAAGGGAGCTCTCGTTCACACTCTTTGCTGTTCATGTCTGTTTATCCAATAAATTAAAAATCACACCAAAAAACCCTAAGACACTACAGTATCTATTAACATCAGAAAACTTTGAAATATCAGGAAAGTAGAATCATTTCTAAAAATCTTTAAATATGATCAAGTCTATAAAAATACTGAGTATATTTGATGAGCTACATCAACACAAATTTTGCCAAAAACACTTAAAATTCTTAAACTAAATTTGCTTATACTAAGAGGAATCATTTGAATCTTACACTATTATTACTGCATTAGCCAGTCACAAAAGACATAATTATTCTGCTATACATAATTAATCACTTATATATCACTGTAGTTTGTATGGATTAAACTACAGTGATATAGATAAAATTACTTCTTAACTGAAAATATATAGAATCCTGCATGCATATTGGAACACTGGTTTTAAATGTGATGATAAAAATATATCTGAGGAAGTCCAAATACAGCTATTGGGGAACATGAGTGTGTCTGGTAACAGTGGCAGCCTCTAGGAGACTTGTTTTTCAAGTCATGTATTTTTGGGTTATTTGAACACTGTACATATTCTTATGAAATATGTTTCCTTTTAAAAATCAAGCTGAAATCCATCTTTAGCTCTCTTTTCCGGGGTGGGTGTTTGGTGCAACAATTGAGACTCTTGGGATTTCTGTATCTCTTATCAAAGAGCCTGATTTCAAATGCTTGAAATCTGGTACTTTAGAGTTATTGATAAATGTACCTAGCTCCACTTCAGTTTTGGTCCTTTTTAATCAGCACCCTGGGAAGCACTGGGGGTAACTCAGTGATTGGGTCCCTATGAACCATGCCAGAGGTCTGGGTTCACTTCCTGGCTCATGCTTTCATCCTGGCCCAGGCCCAGCATTCGGAGAATGAAACAGTAGATGAAATATTGAAGGAAGGAAGGGAAGGAGGGAGAGAAGATGGAAGGAGGGAGGGAGGAGGAGGGGAGGAAAGAAGGAAGTAAAGAAGGAAGAAAAAAAGAAGGAAAGAAAGAGGGAATGAGGGAGGGAGGAAGGAAGAGATAGAGAAATAAAGAAGGAAAGAAAGTTGAAATTTCCATGAGCAAAAATACAAAACTCTTGACCAGCAATAAACTGACCTTATTATAAAAATATGATTTACATGCAGACCATTATGTTTACGTTGAAAATCCATACAGGAAAAAAAAATACCTGTTTCTCTGTAACAAAACTGTGTGCTTTGGATGCAACAGTTTTATGACCTGATTGATGAAATAGTTAAAAAGAGAAAAAGAAGAAAAGGGGGAGTTAAGGGGAAAGGGGAAGTAAAAGAACAAATACGTTTACACAAACAGGTAACATTTACCGAAACAATTTAAACTGTTAGCGTCATTAAAGTGAAATTGGGATATATTATTATACAAGTCTTATCTCTCTTAATTATCCATCACAAAATAAACATTTAAATGAGCATACCTTCATTTGAAACTTAATATTAAGCTACTCGGTGATTTATGCAGTGTATCCGAGTTGTTAATGGAAAGGAAGTCATATTTCACCTTGGATGAAATCAGACTTGACCATAACTAATTCCAGTTCATGAAGACTCTTATTACTGAAGCCATATGTTGTTATTATACTAATTTGAAGGAAACCGAAAATGAGTGGAGGAATAAGAACAAAAATCAACAAGAACAATTCATTCTGTGATATTTAGAGATTTTTAAGTACTCACTTAGGAAGGACCACTTATGACTATAACTGCTTGAGGCTTTAAGTGAATATGGGGTAAGTTCCTGCATTCATAAAGTGCTTAACACTGAATCGGCACTTTTGCATTGTGGCAATAATTATTATTAAGTCTCCATTTCTATAATCTAATGCATTATTGTTTGAGAAATAACAGAAAATATACACATACAAATTCAGAGGTTTTCAAATAGTTATAACAAGTAATGTCTGTTCAAGCTGTATTTCGGCACGATTTTCCTGTTTTAACTTTAACTAAGAGATGTATTTTTCACTGAATTTTAAAAGATATTTTTTTAAATGTGTTTTCACACCTACAGAATGTAAGATCAGACTGTTCCTATTACAAAAAAAAGAAACAAACAAGAAAAAATTTGTGATGCCACAATTTAAAAAATTATCAAAATAATTAGAAAAATGTTAAGCTTAAAATTGTAACAATATAGATTACATCCTGCTCCAGAATTCCTTCAAATAAAATTCATATTCTTACTCTTACATAAACTAAAGAAGTCCAACTACATTTATTCTTTTAATTATGTATTTTAATAATGTTCTTGTAATTAATTATTCAACATCTTCAAACTTAAATTCTTTGTGGATTTATAAATAAGCGAGTATATGTGTATATATATGCATGTATATATATATATGTATATATATATATATATCCATGTGTGTCACATTTAGTGACTACTCAAATCCCTCTGTACTACAGATGCCAGAATTTCTAGGAAATTCTAAAAAAGAATTTTGAAAATTGAACTATTCATAGGTTATAATACAACAAACACTTGTCATTAGATTCAAATCACAAAGATGCACTTTTAAAAAGCCATTTATACATTGCTGATTTTACAATTCTAGGGTTTGAGGAGAGTGGCATACTGATAGACCGACTCCATTTATATTTAGCTCAGTTGTCTGTTTTATTTAGGTCTGCCTTAAAAATGACAAACTGTTTTTTCTCTATTAAAGTTTATATTTCCTTAAATAAGAAGAAAGCATCTGTTTATCATGTAGACAATTTCTCCCATATCTATGCATCTTCCTATTATTTGAATATTTACGATAATAGTTCTGATACTTGAATGTATGTGATGTGTCATGACTGGTATTATATAACGCACTATAGAAGAAATACGATGCCTGAATTCTTGCAGCTTGTGTTTCTGCTAATTACAAATTCTGGTCATTATAAATTGCACAAGTATTAAGAAGCACAGGAAAAATATGAAGGAAGAGAAATCTTGGAGTGAGAGATCAGACTTAGCTTCTCTGTTTTAAGTTAGTGCTTGAAGGATAAGACAAAATGAATAAGAAAAAAAAAACTTTGTTAACATTTTCTTTGACAAAAATGGAATCTATAGTGAGTTTGTCAAAGACAGCTAATTTAGTTTTTTTCCTCTCTTTATGTATCTGCTCCACTTTCCTTTTTGTTCTCTATTTTTGAAAACAAGTGACTAAGTGAAGTTTACCTGGCTTCTTCTGGAGTCCCAGAATATATTAACTACTCTCTGTATCTCTCATAGCATCCATGGCTGATAGAACAAGCTTGCCTTTGCAACATACACAATAAAAGACCTTACTTTTGTGCATATTTTTCCCATTAAGTCTAAATATACCTATTCTCTCTTTTTTAAAAGGTTATAATGTCTATTACATTCTGAATTTTGAAACAAATATGACTTTAAAGAAGAAAACAGGGTCTTGAAACCTACTGAGCTCACAATCAAAGGGAAGTGGCTATATCAAGTAAAAGTCTTAAAACAACACAGTAAATGCAATTCTAGACATATGCTGTTATGTAAGCTCTGAACTAAGATAGGCTAAAACACTGTTCTTCAAAGAGCAGTTGTATAAAGTGATCTGTAAATCTTGGGAGTTACATAAAATGGATTTGTTAGGAAACAGAAACGCCCATGTGGAGGGGACAGGAAAGGAATTTGTGTGTGTGTAATCAAATATGCTGTGATGGCCCATGCAGAACAGGTTATACTGGTTCTGCTTCATATGTTAGACATTTCCACTTTTACTTTAATTTCAGAATAGACTTCTAAATCTCAATGCTCAGTCTTCATTTAGCTTCACTCTATAAACTAAGTCTCTATTCATTGCTTTCAATTTTATTCTCCAAGAAAGGGTATCAATGACTGAAAAAAGGAATGCAGTTCATGGACCTGATTTCAACAGAAAACAAAAGGGCCACTAACTGAACTCACACCACAGCAAAGCACCATGCGTTTGCTTTGTGACAGTGGCCAACAACTGCACTGGTGCCAGTTTCATGGAGCACATGTTTTTAATGAAGTAAAAATTCACTCAAAATTACCTATATTTAGATGTAATCAAAGCACACTAATTTTAATAGGTTCTATTAAATTGTGTGCATTTATGACATCATACATATTAAAAATTAACCATCTAAATATATTGCATTGTAGTTACATGTTAATGGAATGTTATCACACTATAATTCCTTAAAAGCTGCTAATGCTTCAAAGGAAAAAAATTTTTTAACTGTAGAATTTTTGAAGGTAGTGCCGAAATTTTGCCTAATGTTTGATTTCACTTTTTCATTTATACTGTTTGTGCACTTGTGAGTGTGTGATAGATTACTGGTAGGTGTGTGTTTGTGTGTACATTTTTTGCATTTTCCCTCTATTTCATTTATAATTTTATGGTACAATTTCATAGGCTCTGTTGTTTCCTCTACCCTGCCCCCATATCCCCTCCCCCAGCTTATTTCCCCCATATTATTACAATATTATAGGCCTACATAAGCAGGCATAAGTCCATCATTCTGCTGTTTAAGTGTTTTCTTACATTGCCAGTACAGACAATGCCAGATAGTTCAGTATCCTATTGTCAAGATACATCCAACTGTCTCATTTGGAAGCAGAGATGCATACATACTACACTATATCTTCACCTCTGGATATAATAGTCTCTATTACACATTTACTATATATTACCTTAAATGAGAAGCCACTAAACAAAATCAACAGGAATAAAGTTTATAAAATTTACAGCACCGTGGAGTTAAGTAACATGCTACTGAAAACCAATGTGTCGATGAAGAAGTGAAAAAGAAAACAAATGCTTGTTGGAGAAAATGATGCTACTGTATGATCTATGGGTCAGTGAAGAATTTGATAAGAGAAGAGAAACTATTTTGAAGAAATGAAAATAAAAACAAAAACATCAAAACACATGGGTTGCACCAAAATAGTATTGAAAGGATTATTGATCTTGCATTTTACATGAAGGTTGCCTTGTATCAGAAAGATCATATTTGTCCTTTTGAGATTATTTCACTGAGCATAACGGTCTCTAGTTGGGATCACGTAGTAACAAAAGGTAGAATTCTACTCTTTTTCGTGGCTGAGTAATACTCCATGAAGTAGATGTACCACAGTATCTTTAACCACTGCTCATTGGACAGTCATCTGGGTTGTTTGCATGTCTGCTATCGTAGCTTTTGCTCCTGTAAATATAGGATTACAGATCCCTTTCTCATATGCACACTTCATGTCATTCATATTCCTAGGGCTGGGAGAGCTGCGTCATATGGCAGGTTTATTTGGAGTTCTCTAAGCACCCTCCATACTGACTTCCACAGTGGTTGTACTAGCCTAAAATCCCAGCAACAACGAAGGAGGGTACCTTTCTCCCCATATCCATGTAGATGTTATTAGAGTTCTGAATATAGGCCAATCTCCCTAAAGCTACCTTGAATCTCAATGTGGTTTTCATTTGCATCTCCTTGATGACTAGGGAGCCTGAGCATCTTTTCATATGTCTATTAGCCATTTGAATTTGTTCTTTTGAAAAATGTCTGTTCATTTCTTTGAAGAAAAGATTTTTTTCTAAACTAAATGTTACTCAGCCTGACATGGTAGCTTAGTGACCAAAGTCCCCACCTTAAATGTGCTGGCATCTGGTATGGGAACCAGTTCAAGTTCTGGCTGCTCCACACCCATTCCAGTACCCTGCTTGTGGCCTGGGAAAGCAGTAGAGGACAGCCCAAAGCCTTAGGACCTTGCACCCACATGGGGGAACAGGCAGAAGTTCCTAGCTTCAGATTGGTTAAGCTTCCACCATTGTGGCCACTTGGGGAGTAAACCATGGATGGAAAATATTCCTGTCTCTCCTTCTTTCTGTAAATCTTAGTTTCCAATAAAAATGACAAAAATTTTTTTAAAAATTAATGAAACTACATGTTACCATTAATAGATTGTAGGGCAAACTTAATTGGTCATAACCAATATTTTAGTGAAGAAAAAAAATCAAATATTATCATGTATAATCTGTAATATTTTACTGTCATCAATTTTTGTATGCTTGAACCTGTACTGAGTTTAAATATCAGTTTGTTAAAAAAAAATGTCAAATTAGTGAATTCCTTCATTCAATCAATATTCAAATTCCTAAATATTATATTCCTGCTATACTATCAGGTAACAGATGTAGTAAAATATAATTGGAAAAATTACCTTCAAGCTGTATTTAATGCAGGAAATACGTTTTTAAAAATTGGGGAAATTTTTGGCACACCAGTTAAGATGTTACTTGGAATTCCTACATTCTATAATAGTTTCCAACTAAGCCAATTCCACTTCCATGCTAGTCTGTTCCTGTGAGACAGCTGATGAGACATGTATTCAAGTCCCTGCCACCTTTCAGGAGACTGAACTTGCTTCAACTTGGCCCACACAAGTTATAACAGGCACTTGCAAAGAAAATAGTGCATAGAAGATGCCTGTCCCTCTGCCTTTCAAATAGACATAAATAAAACAAATAGGAAAATAAACAGTAATTATATATACACATCAGATATACTTGTACATTTGCATGGACTACTATTTAGCATAAAAACAGTCTTGGTTTCACAGATAAGAAATACATAACAACACTTACGGACCAGAGTCAAAGAAAAACTCCATTTTCAAAGCCTGCTTTTATCAGAGTAACATCTACGGAGAGTCTTGGGGAGAGGACACCTGTTCTCAATCATGGAATGGCATGGCTAAGCTTGTGCTGGTAAGATCTTGAACCCAAGATGTGTAATTAATAAATTAATAATTATCTAAATTAGTTTTGTTGGATATAAGCACACATATATCTCTAAAAGTACATTATTTTGAAAAGTCATGACTCTGATGAAAATGCAAGGTGATCTCTTAATTTCACAGAAATAGAAAAATTGAGGATAGGCCAGGTATTTAACTATTTTATAAATAAAAGGAAAAAGACAAAGGTTGTTAAGATTTAATGAGACATACACAAAATGTTTAAATAGTAAATGTCAGGTAAGAAAAGGAATTCTAAAGATGAAAATGGGAGATTAAAAAATAAATTGCTATGACAACTGAGAACTCAATTTTTAAAGTCACAGTGGAAATAATACACAGTACTTGACTGTCATCAAACAAGCAAGCAACAAAAACGAAAATGTAAAATGGAACCATGTAAACACTGATCAGAAAAGTATTAAGCAGAAAAAGGCACCATATATTAAAAGCATAGTGAAACTGTGTGATAATGTTGCCTGGGAAATATGTTTAGGGGCCAGCCTTTCAGCTGACTACAAGGCGAGCATCCTATATGGCCTTTTTTTCTAAGTTAATAGCTCTGGCTATACATTCCAGGAGTGCATTGAATAGCAGTGCAGTGGTGAGCATCCTTGTCTGCTTCTGGATTCTAGTGGGAAAGCTTCTTATTTTTCCCCAAATACAATGCTGACTATGGGTTTGTCTCATTTCCTTTATTGTGTTGAGGAATGGCACTTCTATATGCAATTTGCTGAAGTTTTTTTCTTTTTATCATGAAAGGATGTTGTATTCCATCAAATGTTTTCTATGCATCTATTAAAATTATCATTTGTTTTTAATTATTGAGCTTGTTAATGTGATGCATCACCTATATTGGTTTGTATACGCTGAATCATTCCTACAAGGCAAGGATAAATACCGCATGATCTGGGTGAATGATCTTTCTTATGTGTTGGTGGATTTGATTAGTATTTTGTTGAGGATTTTTACATACATATTGCTCAGGGAGATTGGTCTGTAGTTTTCCTCTCTGTTGTATCTATTTATGGCTTGGGATTAAGGTGAAGTTGACCTCACAGAAGGAGTTTGAGATGACTCCCTGCGTTTCAATTGTTTTGAATAGATTAACAAACATTGGAATTATTTCTTGAAAATTTTTGTAGAATTCAGTATTGAAGTCAGCTGGTCCTAGGCTGTACATTGTTGCGAGGGTCTTTACTACTGACTTAAGCAAGTCTTACTATTGTCCTACGAGGTTTTCTATGCCTCACTTCAGGTAAGTCATACTGTCAATAATCTATCCACTTCTGTATTTTTAAATTTTCTGGAATATAACCACTTGCAGTAATTACTGAATTTTTAAAGATTTGTTTGTTTTTGAATTGGAAAGTCAGATTTACATAGAAAAGGAGAGACAGAGAAAGGTATCTTACATCTACTGGGTCACTCCCCAAGTGGCCACAGCAGCCAGAGCTGAGCAGATCCAAAGCCAGGAACCAGGAACCAGGTCTCCCAGGTGGAGACAGGTTCCCAAAGCTTTGGGTTGTGTTCAACTGCTTTCCCAGGCCACAAGCAGTGAGTTGGATGGGAAGTGGAGTAGATGGGATGTGAACCAGCATGCATATGGGATCCCAGCATGTGCAAGGCGAGGGCTTTAGCCACTAGGCTACCATGCTGGGCCCTACTGATGGTTCTTAAAAGCAAATCTCGAAGCATCCCAATATCAGACTTCAAGAATTCTTCCATGGAAATTGTAGACAAAACAGTTCGGCAGTGACACAGAAATATACATGCACATCAACAGAATAGAAAACAAATCCCAGAAATGAACCCACACATCTATATCAAACTAATTTTTGACAAGTAAATTGAAATATATTCAACAAGAAAAGATCTCCTTGTCAAAAAATAGTGCTGGGAAAACTAGATCTACATGTGCAGAAGTATGAAACAACACAGCTATCTGACATCTTATAAATAAACTCAAAATGGAGCAAGGATCTAAATGTACAGGCTGCTAATTATCAAATTACCATGGTACAGGGGGCATCTTTTTGCCAATAAATAGGCAAAAAGCAAAGACTTCTTAGAAAAGACCAGAGAATTACAGTTAATTAAAACAAAAATAAAAAGTGGGATTACATCAAAGTAAGAAGCTTCTTCACTGTAAACAAAATCAAACAAAGAGGAAACCAACAGAATAGAAGAAAGTGTTAGCTATGCAAGTGATAGAGAACTAATATCCAGGATTTATAAAGCGCTCAGGAAACTCAAGGACAAAACCATGCAGTTAAGAAATGAACAAAGGACACAAACAGGTAATTCTCAAATGATGAAATATAAGCAGCTATCAGACACATGACAAAATGTGCAGGATTACTAGACATCAGTGTAAAAGAAAATCAAAATGTAAAAATCACAATATTTCAGCTCATACCAGTTAGCATGGATCATCATCCAAAATCAAAAAGCAATAAATGCTGGCAAGAATTTTGGGGGGAAAGGCTCCTAATCCACTGTTGGTGGACTGGAATTTAAACTAGTGCAACCATTAGGGAATGCGGTTTGGAGGTGCTAACAGGGTTGGAAACAGATATACCACAGGATCTAGCCATTCTACTCTTGGAACTTAACCCGCACAAACAGAACCCAGCTACACTTCCAAGGTTATTGCAGCTCAATTCACAATAGCCACTTATGGAGTTAACCCAAATGTTTGCCAATGGAAACGCAAATATATTTCCCCTAATCTGTGGTAGTTAATACACAGAATACAAAAGCTATCACCTTTATGAATGAAATTTACATTTTGAGATTTGATTATTGTTTATAGCCTTGTCAATATTCTTGAGGAAGTGTTTTTTTTCTTCTTCTTCACCCTGTCGTTAATTCTTTGCTTAATGGAAGACAACACCCGTGATTGTGAACAGAACTGAATATATTTAATTGTAAAATTAAGAAGATACTGTGAGGCAGGTGGAGGGTGGGTGAGGAATTTGCCAAGCTGGAAGCTAGATAGCAAGTAACACCTTACGCCTAAATCTACATTGTGCAATACATGAAACTGGTTTACCTTACATAAATTTTAAAAAAAATGAAGAAAAGGGCCCGGCGCGGTGGCGCAAGTGGTTAAAGGTCCTCGCCTTGCACGCCCGGGATCCCATATGGGCGCCGGTTCTAATCCCGGCAGCCCCGCTTCCCTTCCAGCTCCCTGCCTGTGGCCTGGGAAAGCAGTCCAGGACAGCCCAAAGCTTTGGGAACCTGCACCCGCGTGGGAGACCCGGAAGAGGCTCCTGGCTTCGGACTGGCATAGTATCGACCCGTTGCGCTCACTTGGGGAGTGAATCATCGGACGGAAGATCTTCCTCTCTGTCTCTCCTCTCTGTATATCCGCCTTTCCAATAAAAAAAATAATAAAAATAAATCTTAAAAAAAAAATGAAGAAAAGACAATAGAGTATTAAAGGCAGAGAGATAAAAGGGAAAGCTTATGAGAAGTAAAGGAATACATGAGAATTTCTATTATTCTTACAGAGAATAAAATAGCTGAAAAGTCTGTTTCACTCGGTGCACAATAATGCATAAGCACAGGTCTCAAAGACTAGAAGTCAACTGAAATAAAACGGATGCTATATGTTCACTGTGTAAGTGATGAAACAGATTCTCAAAGCCATAACAGAACTTGTCTCTTCCACTTTTTCCTGAAGGAGCTGACGCTTTCCTATCATCAATATTCATTTTACATTGTCTAGGAGTGGTTCAGAAAGTATCGATGATTCCCCTTGAAAAAACAGTCAACTGGAAACTTGCATATCAAGTACCTTTTAAAAAAGCAAATTTAAAAGCAGGCCTTTTTAGGTCAATTTAAGGGTTTGTTGGCTTTCTTTTGAATGTCATTTTCTTGAATTACTGGGTTCAGGATGCAGCTTGAGGTGAGTGTTTTGCTTTTTAAATTTGATAAAACCATTAAACGTAGGCACATTATTTATAATGTCATGTTGTTAATGAAGCTTTTACCATAACAATTTCCTGTACACAGATAAAAACCCAGCACTTCCAGGCATATAATGCCTTGGTATTTTAATATAAAATTATGAACCTGGATTCTGAACTTCGGTTAAACTACAATGGTGATGCTATTCTATTTACAGAGGAGGGCTGATTTTCTGGAAATATGTGCTATCCCCATGGTTCACTTTATTCATTCTTCAAATCTGATGAAAATGCTAGGGATTAGGCAGAAAGCCAGCCTTGTAAGCTAGGATCTGCACACACTCCAAGTCAAATTTCAGTGCTTGGCTACCTTGCCTTTCTCCTGAGAAACTGGGCCAGCATTTTTCCCCCCAAAATCTTACTAACCCAAAACTTGATTACTAGAGAAACTTAACCACATCTTAACCTATAATGTTACTTGTCCTTACTTTGAAAACTATCAGGTCATTTGTCTAAGAACTGTTTCTGGATGATCTTTTTCCCCTTAGAAATAAAGAAGGATGGCAAATTCCATATTGCACAAGTAGAAATAAGGACCTATTTATGTGTAATGCATAGAATACTGGAGGCCAGCAGCTCACAAAAAGAAAAAAAGACACTCCACTGGCTCTTGTTCTCAAGGGGAGAGCACACAACTACCAATGGACCTCGCAGAAGTCTGTTAGTGTGTGTGGGTTTCAAAATTGCTTGTACACAAATAAAATTATCTTTTAAATTCCATTTTTGTGTGAGCTTCTTGAGGAGCCTTTGTGTTGTTTACACTTGTAGTAATAATCCATATTAAACATAACCTCCTATATGATGTTTCACAATAATATCTAGAAAGTCTATAGGAAAAGCAAAGTCATGTTCAATTATCCGGGGGCCATAAAGAGGACCTGTCTGAGTTTACAGATCTCCAAGGCACGGATTTGGGAAGTGTGCTTTGAAATCCTTTTCAATAATTATTTCAGTTTTATCCTCTGATGTCAATGAAACAGAAAGAAAAAATACTATAATGACTCATGGCTTCACAGATGTACTTTTTGCTTTGATCACTTGTGAGCAATTTAAAGAAACTATGAGAAGAACAGCCAATTTATCAATTATCCTAAAAAAAATTGTAAGATTCAATACCATACTTGAATAGTTGCAAAAGGAATTTGATACACGTTGAAAGTTTTGGCTGAGTATTTCTATGGACTGTTGCCTTCACACTGAGGAAAATATTCCACAATATCTCCAAATGCTGGTTAGTTATCCAATTATCTGCTCTCAACCCAGATTAGCATGGAAGTCAGGAGAGGAAAAAAGCTCAGCTAAAACTGAAGGCTCTTCCCTGGAGCCACCCATGCAAAATTCTGGAATTCTCCCCGGAAGTCTGAGATGGGTTTGCACTTCCCATTCACTGTGAATGAAAGGATGGGTCTGTCAGGGAACGTGAGGCAGGACAACACAAAGAGAGCTACTTCTGCAACCGAGTGCAAGATAAAAATACCGTATATTTAAATTTCTTCAACTGAATTTGAGACTGAATAGGTCCATTTATCCTTGATGAAGTAGCTGAATTGTTTACGAAAAGAAATAATTATCAATGACAAAATAAAACATAAAACTTCATTTCCTTATGTAATATCTTCAACAAAAACAATGATTATACCAACTGGTAGCAGTTTGCAATTATTAACAAAGGTATATTTCATAAAGAGATTAGCAGATACACTAAGAAATGTTTCGTGCTAAATCTGAATTTGGTTAATTAACTATTTCAATCAGAAATTAATTCTTGACACTTAACTAAATGTCTTGCGCACACAAAATTTGTGATTGCTGTAAGGTGGTTGTAGTCTGGTATGCATGATGGGAAACGTTGTCAGACAGGGCTGTTAGTAAATTACATCTTAACTAAACAGTTTTACCAGATTTTTAGACCACCTCAAAGGTCATTCACATTCTACTTGAAAATTCCCAAGTTCTTATTTTGTACAGACAACTAAGAAATGCATGGCATTTATTACTGTCTATATGTGCTTTATAATTTTCCAGAGCTCCTCTTCAACACAGTATCTATCAGCACAATTGATATGCTGCACATCCTTAATATAAGACATTACACGAATAACCAACATGTTCAGTATGTTTATCTTGTCTAAATTTTTAGTAATCAAAAAGATGAACTTTGATTTCTTGTTTACTACTCTTGGCAAATTATACAAACAGTGCTCCAACATCCTACCCAAGCATTAGGTGTATTTACATACACAAAAGCAATCCAAACAAAATTGAAACTCATTCAAAGCAGCTAGAATCTTAATTTTAAAAAGGAAAAAAACCCTTAAATTGCAAAAATAACTTTTTAAAACTTCTTTGCATATCTCCAAAGCATAGTATAAAACAGGGTTTTGCAATAAGATCTGTGAAATTACATTGAAAATGGCAGAAATAACATCTTCAGTGCTTCCTACTTCGGCAACAGCAATAAATTGTATTGCACATTGTAAAATAATAAAATATTGCTTTGTCAGTAAAAACAGAAAATTGAAGTTTTCCACCTATACGTAGGAAAGGATGGTATTCTTGCTTGTATTTTTGCAGAGCACATTCTTTTGTAAAGCACCAAAAATAATGTTAGTTTTCTGTTGTTAGTATTTTGTAGCTGAGTGACGCTTATATGCAATGCTGTCACTTAACTTGGAGTCAATATAAAACATGATCAAGAATGTTTTGAAATGGCTGAAAAGCTGAAGGGAGCATGCTGTTTGTTTTGCATTGAAAAGACTAAATGCCCGATTAAGAAAATGGACACCTTTAATGGAGACAGCTGGATTACATTTGCAAAGATAAAGCAACAAAATATCAACAATTCCTTAAAGAGTTAAATAAAAATCCATGTCCTACATGTCCCCCACCTGAAAAACCAGCAAGAATGTCATTTAATTGCATAAACAATTAAGAATAAATCTGCTTTAAAGCAAACATTGAAAGAGGCATCTGCTATGAGGCTGATCGAAACTTTACTATTCATTGTGTCCAAATCATGCAAAAATATTATTTCAACTGGTATGTGACCTGGACACAGAGGTGAATTAGGGAGGCACATTTGCTTGTATTGAGGGTTTTTCTCATACCGTGATACATATAAAAACTACTTGTTACCAAAGCTAAAGAAAAGCTACATAGAGAAACAGATCTACGTCCCATTAATAACATCACTGGATATTCTTAGCCTTTAAACCAATAAGCCACAGAAAGCATTATTAAGGTATAGTCATTTATTCTCAATTGATATTTATTTGTTTGAATACCCCAGTTTAAGCATGTTATATCCTACTGTCTATTAGCTTCTAATCCTTCTTGGGAAAGTTATAAAATTTAAAATTTTATAGAAACACAATTTCTAATATATACAACTCTTTAAGTGTTCAGTGAAATTATTTACATAGACTATTATATATTTCATTGCTATTTGAATAACTTTGGTCCATTTCAGTAAAAATCATATTTGCATAGAAAGCATCTTATATATTAAGCTTTCATATTTTTATGACAATTTGTTTTAAATCTCAAGTGAATCAGATTTGTAACACATGAATTTCCTCAAGCAAAGTGCTTGTAAGATTTGTAAGTAATATCTATATCGTACTATGACATAAAGTATAACTTTGGTCCGGATTTTCTCAAATACTAGCCAAAACTTGCACCATTACATGTTCAAACTGTTTTATTTTTGCTCCTTCTCCCAAACCATTTAATACTTACCACTGAGAAAACAAATACATTCCATTTTTGAAATTAATAACTGTTCCTGGATGCTGCATAAACTGGAAATCACAGTCAGTATATCAGACTCATAATAACCTGGGTTAAGTGTGAATTCTTTAACATTAGATGGCTCTAAAAGACTATTTTGGGAATTCACTCTAAATTGGTGCAATATATTGACATCAAAAGAAATAACTGATATTGTGTCCATGGTGTTATTAGGCTAATGAGGAGCTCAAATTAACTTTGAGATTTCTAACATGTTCTCCATTTTGTTTATTAATCTTTGAGCTCATTTTGCAAATATAATTAAGACAAGCTACTATTTCTAGTCTTATTTTCAGTTAGTACCAAATCTAATATGCAAATCTTATAATGCAAATGCTGTTATCATTTTCATATTCATTAGTAACTACCTGTCAACTTGACTAAATAGAACAATAAATAATCTGCATTATAAATTGAAGTTCAAAACTACTCAGCAACAATTCTCAACCGTGGTATTTTGTGAAATTTGAGAACTTTCCTCATATAGCAGCAATCTTTGGTTCTCATAAAAATGTCTTAAAGTATAATTATCATATTTGCACTGAAAGATTTGTTAAAACATTGCATAAATGAAAAACAATAAAGAATTTATGAAATTATGATACTAAAATATTTTGTGGCACGATAGGATAATTCTGTCCTGAAGCGTCTCTTCAGTCCACTCACCACTTATGGGAATTAGTTCTGACTTCCAATAAACACAGGTCTTTTTTTTTTTTACAAAAAGCAAAGATAAAGGCTATTTATGTACATGTTTATGTACATATTTTACCGCTTAATGTTACAGTTAACATGTATAAAAATGATGAAAATGTCACAAGCTAAGGCAGCAGGAGCTTTCACGTTTTCCAAAGACAGTGGCAAAACAAGTACATAAACTCTTATGTGCTTCCATGCAAAGCAGTTGATTTCCTTTTGTACATCAATTCATGCCTACACTGGTTAATTTACTTGTACATACACATGAGATAATTAAGTGGTTGTCCTTTTGTCCTTGTAACCAAAAGGTGGCACCCTCTAAAAAATTAGAGTAAGCTTTCAACAGACACAGCATTTTTTTAAAAAGTCATTTAAATGTCAAAATCCTAGACAGAAACTCCTTTTCTATCTTTCTAAACAGTTAATTCTGCATAGATGGAAGGGTTGACTCAAATAGAAATCTGTTTAGAAAATAATACACATTTTATCCATGGCAAATTAAACCAGCCCTTCTCCAAGTTGACAAGAACTTACACATCAAATATACAAAGTGAAAATAAATACTTCCTGGGGTGCAGCTTAATATGGAAGAACACACAGTATTTAAAAAATAAGATTCCCTTTTCTTGGCACAAGTGAAAATCTAGGGGGGGAAATATGACTTGGCGTTTCCTCTGATAAATCAAAGGAAAGGTTTTATTTAGATAGCAACATCCACTGGCTTTTTTGTACTCATGCCGAACCGACTTGGAATGCGTTTCTGTTTCATCTAACTGGGTACCTCTCCCTACTTCCTCCTACCCAACAGTAATCCCATCGCTGTCTCTGATGAATAATAGGGAAAGAAAGCCTATATCACATATGATGAAATTAGAGACTGCTGAAGCTGCTGAGGCTCTGTCCAACAAGTACCATTTACCTGACCCATTACGCAGGCAGCTGAGGCACGCTGTTGTTTTGAGAGCTTTCTCTTTTCCTAACTAACCACAGGAACCAGAAATGCTTTACCCTTTACAAATGCTTACACCTGAGGCCGGCTTCCTAGCATTACTTTCTAAACTTAGTTTCTGTATAAAAAGCTTCTTGGACAATTAAAATTCCATGTGCCTTCTAAAGAGAGTGCTGAAATTGGACAGACACCGTGTTTACACCCACTAAGTATATTAGAAAAAACAACAGTGCAAAGCATGAACTTGACATCCAGGTAACAAAACTCAGCAGGCAACCAGGATAAAATGAAAATACATAAAATGCATACACAAAAGAACTTTAAAAGCTATGCTAAACACTTGCTTTATTTCACAAATGGGGCTAATATTTGCAAAAGTGAATATTGTCAACATGTACACAATGTTATCTACAAAATTTTCATTCTCCAGGTAGAAATCCCAGCCTGCTGATAATACTGCTGTCACAGATGTTCTTAAACTTTACATATTTTTCTGTCTTTCAACATAAAGACTCTGCTAATGAAACCCTGGAAAGTAGCATTCTATTTTTTAATTGCTTTTCCTTGACTGAAGAAAGCCTTCATAGTTGAGATATTAACACTGATGTGCAATACCAAATTGTCAGTCCCACAGGACAGATGGAAACAGGAAAGTCAGATGGTTGGCACTTGAAAGCTACAACAATTAAGCAGTTGAAAGTGGGTTGGATTGCTGGTTTATTTTTGTTCTATTTGAACGAATTAAGTGAGACAGTCTCTTGCAAGGAGATCAAGTCAAACTTGATGCTTCCTCTGACATCAGCAACTGGATGGCTTGACTACTCCCTTATTCAGCTAAACGCCTTATTTAGTTTGGTTGCTTTTTGCACTCTAATGTTCACGGAAGTTGTATTCTATCTGGCTTCTCCCACCCTCCCCTTCCTGAAAGGTAAGAAATCTTTTTTCTTTCGTTACTTTCCTTTTTTCCTCCTAGGCAATACTCGGCAGGAGGAGAAAGAAACCCTGTGCGTGCTGGAGAAGCAGAGAGGGAGGGGAGGGAGAGAGAAAGAAGGGGGAGGGGGGAGAGGGAGAGGGAGAGGGAGAGGGAGACGAGAGAGAGAGAGAGAGAGAGAGAGAGAGAGAGAGAGAGAGAGAGAGAGAGAGAGAGAGAGAGAGAAAATGAATTAGTATGCCTTTAGGCGGGGGTGGGGTGGGAGGAGAGCATGAAAGAGGAAAGAGGAAGCAAGAAGATGGGGAATACCCAACATCAACTCCAGGCGCAATCCAGGCACTATGTAAAGTCCTCCGGAGATGCCCATGTGGTCCCCTACATCTCACAATAGGCCACTGGGCATCCCTCCCTAGTTCTCAGTCTCCCAACCACCAACAGCCAAGTGTTCCCAGAAGAAAACCTTTCGGACAGATCCAAACATAGAGGCGCTGCCTCCCGGGGTAGCCACGCCGCCGCTAGTCCCGCTGCCTTACCTGGAGAGAGGAGCAGGAGGTGGTGCTGGGGCTCCCTGTCCCTCTGCTCTCCCCCGTGCGGACCTGGGAGGCTGCCTCCTGTGCTCTCGGAGGGGCAGCCTGGAACACAAAAGGGGTGTGTGGGTGTGGGTGTGCAGGAGGTCTTCCAGGGCTACCAGCTGGTCCCAGCTGGCCGCCCCCACCCTACACACACACCCCGTGAGGGCGCTGAGCCGCTCTCAGCTGAGCAGCACCCCGGGAGCTTGCCCAGGGTGCAGCTTCAAGTTGCCACTGCTAACTGCTGTTGCCGCTGCGGGAGGAGGTGGAAAGACACTGGGGGCAGGACTCGCTCTAGAGCATCCCACACTGCAGCTTCTCCAGGAATCCCTCCAGTGAGGAGGAGGCCGCCCATCATCTCCCAGCCCCAGCTGCCTGATTGGCTCCACTACGAGTACACTGCGTCCAGGAGCCAATCCGCGTGCACTAATAATAGGTGGATCCGCTCTGCCAGCATCGCCCATCCCAGTTCTCTTAGTGTCTCTCCACATCCCCTCAGCGGACAGGGACCCAAGGCGGGGGGGAGGGGGCGGAAGGGGTGGGGGAGGGGAAACTAAGACAGGGGGCACAGTTCCCAAGGAGACACAACCAAGGACATCGGATAAGAGGAAAGAACGGCTCAGGGAGGTCCTGCTACCTGTTCAGCAAGCCGTTTTTCACACGAGGAGACACAGCACAATACAAAGCTTTTTTTTTTTTTTTTTGCTTTTTTTTTTTAACTCTCAATCAAAACCTGCCCTGTTACTGAGCATGCCCAGATTGCCACAGCGCCCTAGGAGTTTCTGTGTGTGTGTGTGTGTGTGTGTGTGTGTGTGTGTGTGTGTGTGTGTGTGTGTGTGTGTGTGTGTAGTGTGTGGGTTTGCTGGTTGTGGGTTTTTTAAAAGGTGGGCGCAGGGAAGAGGGAGAGGCAGAAGTTTGTCTTTGGCCATTTGACCCAGCCGAGTTGTGAAAGCAGGAGAGGGAGAGGGTCGGAAAAGATGCTGTGAGAGTGTCCTGTTGAGCCACAGGGAGGTGGCTCTGAGGCAGTGGGAGGCTAATCACATCGTTCTAGGTTTGGAAGCTGCGGTAGGAAAGCCTTGAGCCCCACTGCACGCCCGGAGACTTATCAGCTAGGGTGCGGTGGCCTGGAGATGCAGGGGAAGCAGTGTCCCATAGGCGGGGCCGGGGAGCACGGCTCCACCCAGCAGAGGCGGCTCGGGGCGCTCTCCAGCGTCCTGTGAGTTTCCATCACAGCGACCAGTAAGTTTGTAGACTCCGGTCAAGTGTAGCGCTTGTGGGGGGGGGGGGAGCTACCGCCCTCCCCCATGGCTTTCCATCCCTTGTCAGCTCCAAGCACTAAGGCAGAGTCCCTCCCACCTTCCCCTCTTTCCAGGGGAACCATTCCGCTAGGAAGTAAGAAGCTTTTCCCTTGAGCACAGTGGTGACCTGATTGTCTCTAAGCTCCCGGGCAATTTATAGCTTGGTAATACTGGGAGAGGTGGAACGGGCAGGTTCAGCGGGTGGGGGAGGGCTTGGGAGCTAGTGGGGCACAGCAGACAGCTCATTATCTGCTCCACAGGTGAAAGGCTTTCAAAATGCAAAGAAGTATATCTCTTTTCACGCACTTGACCTTGGTTAATGGCCTTTGAGCCTCTTATTTGTTTTGCTTAGAAATCTTAGCAGTTTGTGTAAACTTGATCAATAGCTACAAATGAGAGCTCTCCTAATTGGGTTCTTTATTTTACCATGTAGATTATCTTAGCACCTCAGGTGAGGAAATAAATAGCTATCTCAATTCCCCAAACTCATCCACTTTGAACTGGAGTTTTATTAACTTTGGTGTGCAAAGGTAACTATGGCAAGATTTCAATTAACAGTAACACATTTCTTCAAGCTTTTAATTAAGCCTCTCCTATTTCTACAATGTTTAAGCTTAGGATGCATATTCTAAATACACATGGAAAGAAAACAGCGTTGATGTAAAATTATTGTTTCTGAGGGACTGACCAATGCCTGTGTTCTGACTACTTTTGCATTACAGGCAGTTGAACTTGGAGGAAGAAATGTGAAGAGAATTCACTCCAGAACGGCTTCCTCTAAGTCCCCATGCTACAGTTCTAAACACATTTTCCTCACTTGAGAAAGCAGACAGAAGTTAATTATAGTTTTTAAAAAATATTTGATAAGGAGGAGGACGATGTGGAAAGGGAGGAGATCAACTGCAAAGAGAAAAAAGAATCATGTACCATCCTGATGTTATGCTCCCATAGTGTTTGGGTGACAGGCTTATTATGATCATCGAAATACATTCCTTTATTGTAAACATACCCTTATCACACATTTTTTTATTCCAATGCCAAAATGTAATGTTAGTTCTATTTACTAATAGTTATGTGTACAAACAAGTGCACTTACACTGTATTTTGGAACAAATTATGAAATTTTTTTAACAAATTACGGAATATAAATACTAACTCTTACATCTCTGCTACTGACCCCTATCCAATTATCAACATTTGCCCAATTACTTTTCCTGGCTCCCTCACTTTCTACCTAACCATGCCTCTCTCAGCACTCAGAATCCTAGAGAATGTGAGCAGTATTATACACTTGAATCCCCACTTGAAGAAGCCTGCTAGCTCACTAAAGAAATCTGGCTTTATATGTTGATTCACTTAACTTTAGTATTTCTCTTTATAGACAGAGGAGAGATTGCATTTGTATATTCACTGTGGTTTTTATCAAGTTTTATAACACTGAGATTTTAATTTCCTTCATATTCTGTGTTCTGCCAAAGCTATGACAATGAGCTAAAGCCTTTGGCCTTTTTTGGGGCGGGGGTGGGGGTAGGGGGGCGGGCGGGAAAACAGTGCATCTCAGCTGTGGTCTTTTTTAAAAATTTGCTTTCATGTTTTTACCTTTTTTAAAATTATAATTTTTATGATACAGTTCCATAGGCCTTGGGATTTCTCTTAATTCCTCCCCAAATCCACCCCCCAGCATCAAGTTCCCCTATATTATTATAATAGCATAGTTCTTCATGAACAGTCATAAGTCTATCATTGTGGGCATGGACAATGGCAGAGTCCAGCATCCTTTTGTCAAGATATGTATTAAACAGTTTCATTGGGAGTCCATTTTTTATTTTTGTCTAAAAGTAGAAATGCACACTGCATTGTATCCTCACATTTGGATATGCTAGCATCCATTACACAGTTACTATACATCCCCTTAAGTGAAAAGCCACAAAAAAAATCACCAACAGGAAGAGAAATAGAAATTAACAACGTGAAGTTAAATAGTATGCTACTAAATGACTAAAGTGTCACTGAAGAAATGAAAAAGAAATCAAGAAACTTTCTGAAGAAAATGCTGCTGTGGCACCTACCAAAAACCGAAGGCAAATGTGAAGAATATTCCAGTAAAATAGCAACTGAAGACTAAGTCAATGAATGACCCATTGCTAAAATGACAGGACCATATTACCACCTATATATTAACCCAGAATGTAAATGGCTTAAACCCATCAATCAAATGTCATGGATTAGTAGACTGGATTTAAAAAGCAAAACCCATCTATCTGCCTACATAGACACATCTCACCAACAATCAGTGGAAAATATATCTTCTGGATTTAGATGATTTTGGTTTTAGTTTCATTTCTTCAAAAGCTTTTTTTTTTTCTTCTTCTCATTAAATTGTTCACTGACTCAGATCATACAGCAGCCATTGCCTTTTATAGCAGATCCATCCAGGTAAGAGGAAGGGCAGGTCAACTGTCCTTTCCGTTTTACTTTCATTGTCCCATTTCTGGAACTTTTCACATAGGATCCCTAAATATAGACTGGATTCATCCCTATATTGTTTGGCCTTTTTGCAATTTATTATTTTTGAAATTATTTTCACTTACATTAATCTGGTTTCATGTTCTATTTTCTTTGTTCTTTGTGGAAGACAAAACATTGTGTGAATTTTTTTCCACGTTTCTGTTCGGATCAAGTCCTCATTCTCATCATTTTCCTTCTTTCTTTTATCACTCGATTCATTTTCTTTACTACTTCAATGCTCCCTTTGCCATCTATTTTAGGCTTGAAGATCAGAATAGAAACTAAATTGGATTGGGACACTGAGGAGAAAAGTGTGTCTTATGGTAAGAGTGGGAATTAGGGACTCTAGAAACCAAAAATTCATTTAGTGAAATCTTAGCTAAGGTTTTTGGTACCCACTGAAAGAACGCTCGCATGAGATCAGTATGGGGAAAAAATGCTGCTTGTTGGTGGGAAGACTAAAAAACCCTGCCTCATCAATGGTGCTGAAGCTTTCTATTTAAACAAAAGTTGAATATGTCATTCAACTTTATAACTGTAACAGCCTTTTCTGGTTATCCAGGGTTGCTAATGAATAAATGATAACAAATTTCTCTAAGTGTTTTCTATTTTCATCTATTATGTAGATGAGTATCCAACATTCTTTCTTTACTTGATGTGTATATCTTTACTTCCATTGTATTTTTTAAGATTTTTTTTTTATTGGAAAAGTCAGATATAAAGAGAGGAGAGACAGAGGAAAATCTTCGGTGCAATGATTCACTCCCCAAGTGGCTGGAATGACTGGAGCTGAGCCAGTCGGGAGCCAGGAGCCAGGAGCTTCTCAGGTCTCTCACTTAGCTGCAGGGTTCCAAGGCTTTGAGCCATCCTCAACTGCTTTTCCAGGCCACAAGCAGGGAGCTGGATGGGAAGCTGCTGGGATTAGAACCAGCGCCCATATGGGATCCTGGTGCCAGCAAGGCGAAGACTTTAACTGCTAGGCTGCCATACCAGACCCTTCCATTTATTTCAAGATAGCTTTTCTTCTATCCAAAACAGACTACTGATTGTTTTCTGGTATGAGAAATTAGGAAGAATTCCTATTTCATTGTTAATTGCTAATGTGACCTTGAGAAACATATTCACCCCTCTAAACCTCAGGTTTTGCATCGATGATATGTAAGTTTTTACATGAGCACTCCACATATTCTGAGGATTTTCTAGAGAATAAGAGTAGAAATTCACATTGTTATTTCCAAGGAAGCATAGCAAGATGTTGCTAACCATTATTTTCATCCTGTCATTCTCATGGCTGGTACTGATGCTAATAAATCTTTATTTTTTCAGGTTTTTGTGAGACTGAATTTTCTTCCCTTTTTCATCTGTCGTCATCCTCATTCAGCTAGCAATGAAGCCTAAACTAGCCTTTTATGAGATTAAATTCAGAGCGAGTGAATCCCTGTCTATAGTCACTTGACTAGGATGATTGGTTCTTAGGCTGTAATCTTTTAGGAACTGATTCATTTAATGTTTTGAGAAGGTGAGGTTAAATATTTTTGCATTAAAATTCAGCTTTAAAAATAAGAAAAACCCAATTCTAGTGGTAAGGAATGATTGAACACTCATTGTTATTTTCTTTTCTAAAAATGCATTTAAAGACAGTGGAGCCATTCCACTTAATTTCTCTTCTACTTATTTTTCTTAAGATCATTTAGCCTGGCAGATTACTAATGATTTTATAACCAATTGATAAAGAGAAAACTTCAAGGCTGTCTGCATCAGAAGTAGATAAAAAGAAATCGCCCACGCAGATTTGCAGACTGAGCACACGCGGTGTTTAATACAGAGAAGCTAGACTGAGGAGAAAGGAAAAAGAAAATAAGTACAGATGGGAGTCAGATCTCTGGAGCAGAGAGTTGGAAGTCCATGATTGAACTACAACATTTCTCAATTTCTGAAGAAAAGAAAATAAAGATCTAGCAGCACTCAATATGCCTTTACAAAATCCCTTTCTTAAAGATATGACTAAGAAAATATTGCCAATGAAAAGGAGGACAGTGACTCAAAAAGTAATATACTGTGTCAGCCTGTTGAGGTTAGCAAGGAAAATAATATTTAGGTGAATCTATCTCCAGGGCAAAATAAAACTAGCTTGATCTAATGGGGGCCAAAGGTCTCAGAGAGAAAACAAATGGTATATATTTTTTTCAAATACTCTATCATAGAAGCTGGAAAACACTATTTGAGTAATAAAGCATGAACAACATTAAAGTTCATCTCAATTCCCTTTGGAATCAGAGGAAAGATTTCTGTGTGAAGAGAGAATCGTCATTCAATTGCTTGATTCAACTTATGTGTATAGTGTATATGTAACATTGTACAAAGTTCTCAAAGTCCTCGAACACCAGGTAAGAGGGAAGAAGAAATGCTATTTTTTGGAAAACAAATTTGTTGTAATAGGAATAAAAAGAACATTTTTTTTTCTGAAATACATCATAAGTATCATGGAATAAAGAAATTGTGCTGATCTCTGATTTATGTTCTTGGTTCTGTTTCCATTCATTCCATTATTGTCAGTGTTGCTCAGTTTTACAAAAATGTAGCCTTTCTAAATTTCTTTTCATAGCTAAGATATGAAAAATAATACTTTAATGACATCTCGTTAACTTTTGCTGTATGATTCAAACAAAATAGGTATGTAAAAATGTATTTGAATAGCATCATTTGGGAGATTTACAAGGATGATAGAAAATACAGATCCCTGTTTCAAACATGTGCACTGGTACGTGTTCTTATAAGGGCCAGAAAAAAACATCAACAGACCTGACTCGTTTTAGGACTTTTCTGGAAGGCTTTTTATGAAAAAGATCAGATGGCTTTACTTCAGCATTAGCATATGGCCAATATACTTATCTCTCGTTTGCCTGATATTACATAAGGAACCATAAATGTGTAGGATCTTAAATGAACGTTGTTCACTATTGCATACTGAATCAAAGGAGATAGTTAGAAGGACACCTGCTTTGCTCCCCCTCGTCACTCTATGAAAGTACCTTACTGGTTTAGACATGCTTCCATTTGGGTATTCAAGACTTGTGACGGAAAGGGCCCTGAGTGCTTGCCTCTTTCTCCGTGAGCATGTTTCTCCCCAAGATGATAGTAGCCAGTCGAGAATGCAATCACGCCGGCATCTCCTGCTTGTGTTCCTTCTCCTATACCCCAGCCAGAACTGGAGCAAATTACAGATGTTTGCAGCAGGAGTCCAATAGTTTCAAAGCTAACAAACATTTTTATCAAAGCAGCTACAGAATTTCTGCCATTGTCTATACCTACAATGCCATGACACACTTAGCAGAATCAGGTACGGAAATGCTCCGTAACCAGCTGGGGATTGTGCCACCTCTCGCATCTCAACTGTCAAGACTTGATAAGGTTAATATGTATCTATTAATACGTATCTAAGATGTTTTAAAGTAACTCTGACTATTCCAAGGACTATGAGCCCTAGCCTAATAAACTACAAAATACTGAACGACTGGAAGAGTTCAGCAGGAAATCTTGAATCGCATTTACTGGTATAACAACCTCATTTTCCATCACCAGGAAAAATCCATGAGGTTGAAAAGGGAGTATTTTGTCAGGCACTCTTTAATGAATGAGGTTATCTGAATTTAGTTGTAGGTCTATGAACTGTGACTCATTTTCATCGTAAGAGCATGCATAGTTAAAAGGTGAAGGGTAAAACCGGCGATGTGTGGCTTACTCTTAGCTTCAGAAATAAAACATTTAAAATTACCTGTGTCATCACTCATTCCTGTCATCTGATATCCCTCCCCATATATAACACTGTTACTCAATTACTTAAATATATTATTTCCCCATTCTTTCTATATCTCTCTGAATTATTTTATTTTGCTCATATTTCAATTATTTCTATGTCTCTATTTTGGTTCACCAGCGTTCTTTAAACATCCTGAATATTAGTACTTTATTGTCCATTTTACTACAGATTTTGTCTCTCGTCTTCTGACTTCTATTGTAAAACTTTTTGTTCATGAAAAGAAACTCTAGTTTATGCAATCCAAATCCACCTTTTAACTTTATGCTTTTTTATATTTACAAAGTTGACCATTTGGTTTTTCTGTGTTTTGGTTTTCCAGTGATGTTTTTTTGTGCATGCTTTAGGGCAGAATCTAGTTCCATTTTTTCCTATACTGATGACTAGCAGTCCCAGCTGTTTAGGAACCTATGTTTCCCCGCTGACCTATCATGCTAGCTCTAGATACTTTTTCCTGTACTGATTGATCTATAATGAGTTGCACCTCCCTCCACCCCAGATTTAAGTACCAAATTTTATTTCTGCGGTAAATTTTACCTTTATAAAAATTTTTTCTCACAAAAATTAAACTGCAGAGTGTCCAAATGTCTACCAATTCTGTTAAACTATCTAATTAGAAATGCTAATTTGCAAATCAAGTAAGTTTTCCTAGGAGACAAACATAATATCTAATACAAATAACAACTTCTTTTTTCCCTAATGCCTATAATTTTTTTCCTCTTTTTATTGCATTGGGTTGATCATCACTTAAATAAGGATCTTTACCATTTTCATTTTATTTTTACTGGAAAGGCAGATTTACACAGAGAAGGGAAGAGAAAGATCTTCTGTTTGCTGGTTCCCTCTCCAAGTGACCCCAGTAACTGGAGCTCAACCAATCCAAAGCCAAGAGCTAGGAACTTCTTCTGGGTCTCCAGTGTGGTTGCAGAGTCCCAGTACTTTGGGCCATCCTCTATAGTTTTCCAAACCATAAGCAGGGAGCTATATAGGAAGTGGAGCAGCTGGGCCTCGAACCAGACACCATATGGGATCCAGATGTGTGCAAACTGAAAATTTAGCCATTGAGCCATTGTGCCAGGGCCTACACTTCATTTTAAGAAAAATGCTCTAACATTTAACTCATATAAACAATGTTTGCTTTGGGATTTTTTTTAAAGATTTATTATTATTATTATTATTATTTTTTCATTGGAAAGGCGGATATTCAGAGAGGAGAGACAGAGAGGAAGATCTTCCGTCCAATGATTCACTCCCGAAGTGAGCACAACGGCCCGATGCTATGCTGGTCCGAAGCCAGGAGCCTCTTGTGGGTCTCCCACACAGGTGCAGGGTCCCAAAGCCTTGGGCCGTCCTTGACTGCTCTCCGGGGCCACAGGCAGGGAGCTGGAAGGGAAGCGGGGCTGCCGGGATAGAACCAGCGCCCATATGGGATCCCGGGCGTGCAAGGCAAGGACCTTAAACACTTGCGCCACCGCGCCGGGCCCTGCTCTGGGATTTTTAACAAAATCTTAGATTTTTCATGGTGGCCCAGTGGATTAAAACCCTATCTGTGACACCAGCATCCCTTATCCCAGGGTAGATGCGATGTCCAGCTCCTATACTTTTGATTCAACTCACTGCTGATGTTCCCGGGAAAGCACTTAAACTGGTCCAACTGTTTGGGTACCTGCCATCCTCAATGGAATCCTGAATGGATTTTCTGGCTTCAGTATGGCCTGGTGTTGGCACTTGGGGTTTGAGCCAATGAGTGGAAGGGTCTTACTCTTTGTGTGACTCCTTCAAAACAATAAATCATTAAATTGAAAGTTCTTGATTAGAGTGCTTGGTTCTTTTGTTTCTGGTTTGCTTTTTAACTTATATCTTCTTGACAGAGAGATAAAAGCAAGTAGAGAGCGCTACTATGATTTTCTCCCCAAATTCCAGCAATGTCTTAGTCCAGACTGGATTAAAGGCTGGATTTGGGGGCCCAGCAAGTAGCCCAGTGGCTATCATCCTCATTTTGCATGCTCAGGATCCCATCTGGGTACCAGTTCATATCCTGGTAACCCTGCTTCCCACCCAACTCCTTGCGCGGTGGCGCAAGTGGTTAAGGTCCTCGCCCAGGATCCCATATGGGCGCCGGTTCTAATCTCAGCAGCCCCGCTTCCCTTCCAGCTCCCTGCCTGTGGCCCGGGAAAGCAGTCGAGGACAGCCCAAGGCTTTGGGACCCTGCACCCAAGTGGGAGACCCAAAAGAGGCTCCTGGCTACGGACCAGCATAGCATCGGGCCGTTGTGCTCACTTGGGGAGTGAATCATTGGACGGAAGGTCTTCCTCTCTGTCTCTCCTCTCTGTATATCCTCCTTTCCAATAAAACAATTTAAAAAAAAGAATTTACATTTTTAACATAGCATTGTAAATATATTGAGCCTTGCTTCATTTTCTATATACACAACTTATCACATTCTCCGCTATGGCTGGTTTATTTTATATTTAATGTAAGAAAACTTTGTTGACACCAATGTCAAAGAAGATAATTTCCTGTGTTTTCTTCTAAAAACAAGTCTTACTTTAACAACTCATCTGGAATTGAATTTTACATATGATCTTAGACTAGAGTCAAAGTTCACTGTTTCTTTTCTCCAGATTTACCTTTTTTTCCCCCACAGTGGATATTAGCTCAGCAAAGTCTCTTCGGTGATTCTCAACCCACTGTACTGCAGTAGCAACTCACATCACTCAGGTGAATGTGGCACTGGTCGTTTGTACACCTTCCTTATCTATCATTTTATTGGGCTGCCATTTTAACCACATTATACTATCTTATTATCACTATTCCAAATAGGCCATCATGCTGTTTTTATACTTTTAAGACTTCCTTGACATTTCTTCATTTTCTGCATATCAACATGCAATTTAGAATTAAAGTTTCTGGGTCTGGTGTGTAAGCTTTGTGGCTAACGTCCTCACCTTGTACACACCAGGATCCCATACGGGCACCACTTCATGTCCCAGCAGCCCGTTTCCATCCAGCTCCCTGCTTGTGGCCTGGGAAAGCAGTTCAGAATGGCCCAATGCTTTGAGACCCTACAGCCACGTGGGAGACCTGGAAGGAGCTGCTGGCACCTGGCTTTGAATTGGTTCAGCTCCAGCCATTGTGGTCACTTGGGGAGTGAATCAGTGGATGGAAGATTTTCCTCTTTGTCTCTCGTCTCTGTGTATTTGCGTTTCCAAAAATAAATAAATAAATCTTAAAGAAAATTCAAGTTTTACAGAAAAATACATGCTTGCATTTGATTTTGAATGATGCTTTTCAGAAACTCACGTATTTACAAGAGTATAGGATAATTACTTTGCAAATATTCTTCTAATTGGAATCTGATGTGTTGTTAGGATTTGACCCGTCAGTGCATGCTTCAGTCTTCTTCTCATTGCACGTCTCGGGAGGCCATGCTAAGCCGTCTCATGACTGGTGATGTTAACTTGATCATTTAGCAATACTGTGTCTGACAGGTTTTCTCACAGTAACATTATAATTTGAACATCATTAATAAGAGCTTCATTAGAATATTTCCAATGTTCTTAAAGTGTTTTACTAATTATATGAAGATAAATTTTAACAAATATTTTTCCAACATAAAAATAAAATTGGTATTTCAGTATGTTTATTTATACTTATATTTATAATTTATATTTATGTTTATTTGTCCTTAGAATACGTTTCCTTTGAATTATGCCTTCTTACAAAATTTGCTGTCCTTGTCTTATAGTTGTTTTCACTTTGCAGGCTGTGGTTTTCCTTTTTATGTCCTCCTCTGGGTTTACAGATGTTTTAATACAAGACCATATTTTTTTCTCAGTTCTGAAATGACTATACTCATTATCTTTCCATATAATGCTTTGTTATTTTACTCTTTTTAATTTGCAATTACATGTATGTTAGATCATTTTTATTGCACTGTATATCTGTATTATACTCGCTTTCTACTTGTTTCTGTTCTTTGCATTAAATTATAATGAACTGTATTCCTATTTACAAACACTATGTAATAAGGTGCTAAACCCACATCCGAGGGTCTTCCAGAAATTGTGAGAAAACACTTCTTTCAGAATACATATTCTATATTTTCATAATTACCCACACGCATAAAAATTTAAAATAGCTTTACAAAACTAAATGTCTCTTTAATTCCATCTAAATCAACTTTTAAAAATATGCTGTGCCAATACTTCAGTGAAAAACTGTTTTTGTCAGGTTTGGAATTTCCATTGGTTTCTTTTACTAGGTGTAGTTCTGTTTTACCTTGCTGTCAGGATTTTATCATTGGTTTCCAATTTAATAAACTTTTTTGACTATCAATTACTATTTTTATAATGTATATTAACCTATTGATTTTAATATTTAGATCGCCTATGGGTATCCTGTATTTAATTTTTAGGTTCAAGATTTTTTTCCACATAGCTTTATAATTTAGCAATGCCTCTCATTTCTTCAACAAAAATATACATGTCAAAATAACACATTTATCCACAGAGGCTTTTATCTTTTCCTGATTGACAATTAGAGCAAGGCCTAGTAATCATACAGGAATAAACTAAACTACATCAAAGTATAGTTTCAAGTTTAGGTAAATATTCTTTTTATCCAAGAATATAATCTTCATCACTTTCAACAAACAGTCTTTATGTATCTTATTTAATGGCAGCATTAAATAAGAAAGAGCAAGATAATAATTCAAGATTTTAGTTTATTCTTAGATGTCTTCAAATGGTGGTATGTGCATCAGAATATATAGAACTAATGAAAAAATTCAAGTTAGAAACATATTTTAGATTCAGCTACCCAGGGGTTAGAATTTAAATGACAGAAGTAGATCATATGTTTGGTCAAATAAAGTCAGTAGCTAAAAATAGAACCTTAAGGAAATTCTAAAATTTATGAGATGGAAAAAAAGTGAAGTGCTTACATGAGATCAGGAGAGCAACCTGAGAAGTTATTTTTCGTGCCAAATTGACAGACTGCAGGTGCTAAGTACAGAAAAAAACAAGGTAGCAGCAGTCCACAGCGGTATGTAAGATGTACTTAACAAATAGTCATCACACGCCTAAGAGCCAATAGCTGCAGGTATTTTTTGATAGCTCTGGAATTCTGGAGCAATACAGCAGGATTCTTAAAATGAATTCTGATCACCTACAAATAATGAGCAGCTAAGAGTACATATTCACATTTTATTATCAGTGATGTATGTGGAATGTTGAGGAGCAGGGATCTGTGAGGGGGATGCTACCATTGGAGATGACCAGCCACTTGACTGGTTGGCAAGCCACAAGCCAGTACTGACTATCTGCTGTTTTTTTAAGTAAAAAAAAATATGGGACTCAGTAACAGTCATATTGCTTCCAAACTACAGTAACAGATGGGTCACTGGTTGGTACAGAGTTTTATTACCTGCAAAGTCTAAAATGTTTACTGTCTGGTCTTGCACAAAGAAAAGTTTGCTGACTCACAGCCTAGGCTGTGAAATCAATGATAGTGAAATGGAAAAGTTCACACCTTGGAGGTGTTTAAAACTAAAAAGCTTTTTTTTCAGGTTTCAGGGTGAAGTGATGGAGAAGAAGAAATCTACACAAGACGCTAGATTTATAAAGCAATTAATTGAAAAATTTTTAGAATCATTAACTGGAGGGTAAAATAAAAAGATTTCCGAGCAATAGCAGTCCAATATGGTGAGCTGGGGATCTAAGTTGCCTACAGAAAGGGGCTATGATATTGTCAAAAGTCTACACTACTCAGCTATGGGAATTATATAAGGTGGGATAACAATTTGGGGATGTTACCATTTATTCTGTCATGGAATTTATGGAAAATAAAACAGAATTCTGTTAGGTTGGGCAGAGAAGGGTGCTGGCCTAAGGCTGAGTGAGTTCTTGCTGGATCCCCCAGACTTTCTCTCCTCAGGAATGATGGGAATACTCTGCAGGAACCACTCAGGCCTTGCCCCAGTCCACCAGCACGAGTACTCTGTGCTCAGCACCATATACCCTGGGTGGCCATTTTCCTCACATGTTCACCTTGCCATGTGGAATGGTTCTGGACTATCCTCTGCCTGGAGCTGTCTGCCAGACTCTATCCCTGATTACTAAAACCCTCAGCCTGCACTAAAAGTCTCCCCTCCCCACTTCCAGGGCCTCTGAAGGTTAGCACTAGGCAAAGTGAAAATATGAAGCCAGAGCTGATCCTGTGCACACAAAACAACCGAGAAGATGAGATAGCATGGCGGCAGTGTAGCAAGACCCTAAGGACTGCCAGTGACCTCTTGGATATTGGAATTCTTGGGCAGCTTCCTGCTGGTCTTTTTCTTATTATTTTTTGAAATATTTATTCATTTATTTATTTTAAAGGTAGATACACAGAGTGAAGGTGATACAGAGAAAAAGATCTTCCATCTGTTGGTTCAATCCCCAAGTGGCTGCAAGCTGATCTAAAGCCAGGAGCCAGGAGCTTCCTTGAGGCCTCCCACGTGGGTGCAGGGTCCCAGGCTTTGGGCTGTCCTCGACTGCTTTCCAGGCCACAATCGGGGTGTTATGTGGGAAATGGAGCTGGTGGATCATGAATTGGCACCCATAGAGATCCCGGTGGGTGCACGTTGAGGATCTGGAAATTAGACTTTCAAGCTGGGCCCACTTTTATTTTGTAAGACTAATTTTTAAAAATTCATTTGAAAAGCAGTTAGAGAGAGGAGGACAGAGAGACAATCTTCTATCTGCTGGCTCATTCTCAAATAGCTGCAATGCCAGGGCTGGCCTAGACCAAAGCCAGGAGCCTCTTCCAGGTCTCTAGTGTAGCTACAGAGCCCCAGGCACATGGGCCATCTTCTTCTGCTTTGCCAATGTTACACTGGACAGAGAAGAATGCTGGCCACAAGCAGAATGAGCGGAATGAAAGTGAGTCTTTGATGGATCATCCAGACCTTATCTCCTTCGTGTCTGGAATGCAGAACAGAATCCACCCCAGACCTTGTCTTAGCCCACAAGGGTGACTGTCAGACATTCTCCCCTAACAAAACTGTCTGATCTCAAAGTCTCTCTCTGACTCTCAATTGCCTACAAACCGAACACTTACCATCTGTAACTTCTGTTTTAGCATAAATTTTTAACAAGGCAATAAGCATGAATTCAATGTTAATTTTGGTTTTTGTGGGTTTTCAGAGTGTAATTTTATATCAAGAAGAACGTGCATAGAGCCAACATTGTGGCATAGGCATAAAAATGTATGGCTTTGACATCCCTTATGGGCACTGGCTCAAATCCCAGCTGCTCCACTTCCCATTCAGCTCTCTGTAACGTGCCTGGGATAGCAGTAGAGGATGGTCTGATTCTTTGGATTTGGAAAACTCAGAAGAGTCTCCAGGCTCCTGGTTTTGGCCTGGTCCAGCCATGGCTATTGCAGTCATTTGGGGAGTAAATCAGTGGATGGAAGATTCTCTGTCTCTAACCTAGCATTTCAAATACATAAATATTTTTTAAAAATGGAAAAACATGGATAGACATATTATTTATTAGATATGAGTAAATAAAATTACAGAAATTTATTTCCATGGCAACTACTTGGAATTCACATTTATATGAAGTGATGGTGAGACAAATTACTATAATCTCCTCTTAGGAATTTACAAAACCTTCATAATCCATATACACCTAAGGCTTAGTAACATTAGTCTCAGATGATATTTTTGCACACCATGCTTAATACTGTTTCTTACAGAGAAAATCCTCAGTACCAGATCTCAAAATATTTCCTACATATCATAAATAAGCAGATTTTACAAAGGCAATATTTTGTACTTTCATGATTTTTATTCACCATACCTTAATTTCATAGCTTTCTGATATCATTTCCATTGTTTCCACATTACAAACTGCTAAACATTAAGAGTGATGGAAAGCTCTCATGGCTCTCCTGATGTGACAGCTACTGTGCAATCAGTTTTCTTCCGGCTTGTCTGCAGTGGTAGTGTAAGAGCACAATATTGATGCCTGACAGAATCCTTGATGGTGTTGTGAGCACTAGCTCCATATCACAGTTCTGTGAACAAAAGCTAGTGCAACCAGGCCGAAGGAGACATTTTAACCCAATGATCAAAGTTTTCACCAAGAGATGAGAAGCTGGTGGTGGTCCCAGGCTAGAGAAAGAAATGGTAGCTGCAGGGCTCAGATGATGTTATGGTGAACAGATAGGGAGCAGATTCTGAGAAAAGCTAACAAGGGAGAGACTTTGGAACTGATTTGTAGAAAGTCAATTAAAAACTTTGGACAGCATTGAGAAGAAATTTAGAGGAGAGGAGGATGATGGCTCCACTAGATTATCCTCTACTTCCAAGCACCAGCATCCCATACGGGTGTTGGTTCATGTCCTAGCTGATTAACTTCCCATCCAACTCCCTGCCTGTGGCCTGGAAAAGCAGTGAAGGATGGTCCAAGTGTTTGGGAACCTGTACCCATGTGGGAAACCCAGAAGAAGTTCCTGGCTCCTGGCTTCATATCAGTTCAACTCTGGCCACTGTGGCCACCTGGGGAGTGAAACAATGCATGCAGGATCTTTTCAATTTCTCCTCCTTTTTGTGAATCTGCCTTTGCAATGAAAATAAATACATTTTAAAGATAATGAATTTAGAAAACAGATAGAAAACAACTAAGAAAAATGATATGTTAAGCATTATCCAGTTGGTTTAAAACTTGGAAATTTAGTTATGCCTATTGCTATGGCTGTAGGTTAGCCACTTGTTGGCAAGGGCAAATTTAGTGTCATAAAACTGATCATTCTGTTATCTCACATGAAGTAATGTATTTGGAAGATTTAATTTTTTTTTTAGTAAAACAATGTTGAAGGTTTTAGCATATCTAATATAAACATTTATATGAAAGAATTAAAAGCTTCATATTATCTACTGCATGATTATTTCTTTTAACTGTTTCTTTTTTAAAATTTCCCTATTTCAAATGTATGTATGAGAGTTTTAGTTGAAAATGTGCTAACTCTTCATTTAAATGGAAGCACTTTTAAAACATGCAGATTTGAACTTAAAATTAAGTATATCATTAATAGAATTACAGATGTGTCTTACTCTCAATAGGGTTTTTCGCTATTATATAGAGGTTTTACATATCTTGTAACATTTTTGTATTTGCAAGCCATATATTGAATAGTGCCAAAATTAACATAATTAAGCAATTATTATTGCAGTTAATGTTACCTGCAGCTGACATTTTGCTGTTCAACACAAAATAGTTTATGATTTGACTATAGTACTTCATTTCTTTAAGTTGTGATTAAAATATTTTTAAATATATTATCTCCAACCTTACCTCTGACCTTTTCAAGGCAATGCATGAAACAGTGAAACCCATTTCATGTTCTTTGTCCAAATTAAAAATATATCTTCCTTCTGATTGCCTTGGAATATATTTTATTTAAGTTAGAGGTTTATTCTGTTTATTTTTTGAATTACACATTTAAATGAATATTTATGACAAGTCATTTTGTGTCTCCTTACTACTTCAGTAATTCTACAGTTGGGGTGTTATTCTGGAGGTTAATCCAAAAGAACAGGTAAAGATGGTGACATGCCAGGGCAAGTGAGACATCAACTGGCTCTTTCTCCATCCTGCATCTGAGCATGAGGAACCTTAGTGGTAACACTTCCTCATAACCATACACATAACTTTTAACTAATCCAAAATGTTTGCATCCTAATACAGTAGTCAAGAAAAATGAATGCCTATTAAACTATACACATACAGAAGTGTGTATGTGTGTAAATATGAATTTCTATGCACAGACTTAGAATGAATTCATGTTTCTAGCTTTTTTAAACATTCAATAATCAAAAAAGAATGAGTCCATTGAAAATAACATCAAAGAAATATTAGACATCTAGAAATAAATTCATAACAATATGGTTTTAATATTTGTATTAAATATTATATAAACTCCTCAGAAAATTTCAGGAAGCTTAAGTAAACTGGAAAACATACTAAATTCATGTATTGAAGAATTAAATATGAAATGTCAATTTCTCCCATATTGATTTATGGATTCGGTTAAGTGTCAATCTTAAAGAGATTTGGCAAGGTAATTAAACATTTGCATGCTTTATAAAGGACTTGAAATTTTCAAAAATTTAACATTTCAAAATCTTGCAATACTGGACCAACATGCTGTGGTTTGTCCTGACCCTTCCCAGTCTGCTCCCCTACCACAAAGATCGACAGACATGCCAAAATGTGAAGCTGCCCTGCCTGACTTGACCAGTACTCAGCCCTGACTCACATGCTGACCAGTGGGAGTGACAGCCCACCGGGGGAGTTCCCCAAGTTCCCCGACTGGGCCCACTCCCAGAACCATGTCTCACACATGTCAATGGGTGCTAGATCCTTGCCGGGTAGACTATCCCCTAGTAACAGGCTTTGTATGTGCTGATGGATGCTGTGGGCTGGCCTGCCTCTCACCCAATGCTTTGGTGCACCTGTGGGTGCTACAGCTTGGACCATTCTGGCCCGTAAGCAATCCATGTAACCCATGAGTATTGGTGAGTTTCCCCCTCGAAACCACACGTCTCAGCTCCCTCATTTACCTGCAAGTATAGTAGCTGGTTGCTGGTGGTCCTGTGGAAGTCACTCTGCACCTGTCTCGTTCTCCCTCAGCAGTCTTCCCTCTCTGACATCTTCAGACCCACTTCCCTCAGCAATCTACAACCCCCATACCCACTAGCACACATATTTCCAAGCCCTGTCCTCTGCTGGTGTGCCATGGCAGTCTGGGGCCCTGCCTGCCTTCCCAGGGCCCTCACATGATCATGCATGGGTACCCAGACACTGTCTGCTAGTGTGTAGGCATCTTTCCCCTACATATCTTAAGAAGGAAAAGGATAAAACTGATCATAGTAATCAAAATATTAAAAATGTTATATATTGAAGTAAAAGAATATTAATCAGTTGGTATCTATTTAGCATTACAAAAAATACAATTTATCAGACAAATAGTAGAACATAGGCGTAATAGTTGTTTGTAACAGCCATGTAGGATAATCAGTACTATTACTCCCAGTGAGGACATGAGATCCAATCAACTGAGAAACTTCTCTTATACTCCCTGACAGCTATGTGGGAGTTCTAGTTCACAAAGCCCAGGAATCTGAGTCTCAGAATGCTTTTGGACATCACCTGTATGATGCCACTGATTTCTCCCACAATTACAAGGAATATGTTCTCAAAACATTACCAACTCATATCTGACTTCCAGACTACAAATTAAGAAAATAAAATGTTCACTATTTATTAAAATGTTTCCTGTAATTTTCTGAGAACAATGATCTATATTCATAATTGCATTTTCTTTTCTTCTTTATATTTTCCCTTACAATATTTGTGCACAATATTGAATCAATGGATATAAAACATTTTGTATATATTGGTGGGTTAAATGACATGGGTGGGAAAAAATCTAAGCAAAATATATATGAATATTATCAACAAAAATATAATCAGAATTTATACTTAAGTACTAAAGATACACATTCCTGAATGATTATCAACAAAAATATAAACAGAATTTATACTTAAGCACTAGATTAAAGATACACATTCCTGAAATCCTTATTTTTCTTATATGGATACTGTATTTCTTACTAGTGCAAATGTTACATGAATAATAAAATTGCAATGAAAATTTAAAATGAAAAACAAGATGCAATTTTCTTTTCGCCCATTGAATATCCAGTAATTACAGGCAAAGATGATGGCAGGAGGGGAACAAAACTAGAAATTGTTTCCCTATAGCAATGTAAGCTATTTAAGTAGTAGCCCAATAATTTAAGCCTGGTATTGTCAGTTGTTCTCAAAGTGAATGAACTTCATTTCATTGTCACAGTTGCATAAAGGACACTTGATGACCACCTGCAGAAATGTCTAAATAATATGCTCTAGAGACTCAAAGCATGCAGCCTAACAATCTCCTTTTATGATATTACC
The DNA here is from genome assembly GCF_017591425.1 of Ochotona curzoniae. Lineage (NCBI taxonomy): Eukaryota > Metazoa > Chordata > Mammalia > Lagomorpha > Ochotonidae > Ochotona > Ochotona curzoniae. The sequence goes on from NW_024464920.1 coordinate 21,933,813, forward strand.
ATCATGCTCAGATTCTTCTGCTTTCAACAATTCAAGAAGTCTAGCTGTGTACTTGTATTTCCACTGAAGGAAAGGGAAATAGTTGATGGTTAGATGTAATTTACCATTGCTGTTAACTATAAATACTGTAGTTCCACGTGATGTTTTTTGGCTTTAGGATTGTTGTAAGCTTCATAATCTTTTTCTTATATAAGTTCTTGCAGTTTAAAAAGACTATTTGAAAGGCAGAGTTAAAGATTTATTTATTTATTTAAAAGGCAGAGTTACAGAGAAACAGGGAGGGGGGGAAGAGCAAATGAAAGAGCAAATGAAAGAGAGGGAAAGAGAGAGAGACATATACAGAGTGAAATGAATGAATCTTCCATCCATCAATTCACTCTTCAAATGGCTGCAATAGCCAGATGCTTTATTTGGTCTTTCACATGGGTTCAGGGGCCCCCAAAATTGAACCTCCTTACACTGCTTTTCCAGGCACATTAGTAGGGAGTGATTCAAAGTGAAGTAGCCAGGACTTAAACTGCACCTATGTGGAATGTCAAGTTATAAATGGCAGGCCAATCCTCCATACAATGTTGATCCCAGCAATTTAAAAATATTCTTTTTTAATCTTTTATTTCAGTATTATTATGATTATAATCATTTTTATGATACAGTTCCATAGGCCCCTGGGATTTCTTTTATCCCCTCCTCCCCCCCACTGAGTTCCCCTATATCATTACTAAAATATAGTCCTTCATTTACAGTCATATGTCCATTATTGTGGGCATGGACAATGAAAGAGAGTCCAGCATCCTATTGTCATATAGTAAACAGTTTCATTGGGAGTCCATCTTTATCCTGGAAGTAGATGCATACTGCATTGTATCCTCACATCTGGATATGTTAATCTCCATTTCACAGTAGGAAGAATAGAAATTTGCACTGCCATAAAGTTAAATAATATGCTACTGAATCACTAATGTGTCACTGAAGAAATGAAAAAGAATCTCAGAATCTCAGAATTCAATCCAAGTCTTCACGTGGGTACCAAAGATTTAAGTATTTGAATTACTAGCTTTTGCTTTCCAGGGTGCATGTTAATTAGAGCTAGAATTGAAATTGCAGCTAAGATAGAACCCTGTTATCCTAGTGGTGATGTGCTCCCCCTAAGCAGCTTTGTAACCCCTATGATAAAATGCCTGCCCTAAATTATGACTTCAGATGAGTGAGAAATATTTTATTTAAACAACTAGGTAAATGTGTCCTATTCGGTGTTTACTTCATCATTATTGTAGGCATCAGAAAAGAGGTATGTCAATAATGGATTTTGTATTCTGTCTCAGTGCCCTGGAATCAATGACTTTGGAAACTGTTACTATAGTCAGAAATGTCACTGAGAGATTTTTTTCAATATTCTTGATCATATTTTTCACTAAAACATCCATTTAAATTCTCTCAACTTCAGTTAGTAGGAAAAATCTAAGATTGCCATTGGGTAGCTTCTACTACATTAAAGTAGGAAAATTCTAACTGAATTCTCTGCTGCTACCATTAACAACAACAAAAGAATTCTACATTATTATAAGCAGAAACCAATATGTCATTACAGAGGAAACGTAAATATCTAACATGGAAATAGTAATTCAACAAAACCTTAGTTTTAGCCTTTTTTGTGACATATTGATATTTGGTCTCACTAATGCCTCTAAATCATTAACTAAATATATTAATGTCAAGTGTAATAGGAGTAAATAATTTTTGTACCCTAACTTACACGAATGCTCATGAATATGATGTTTTCAACTTGTTCTTCGGTTGGACACTGTTCTGCAAAAGAGACTGGCAGTCAAATGCAACACTACACAGCTCTTTTTCTGGGTCCAATTAGCAAAGCAGTTTGAAATCTGCCATTATTCTCAAAACATTAAATTACGAATTCATGAGCAAGTATGTTTTACTGCAAAGAGTCAAATTAGCAAACAAAATTCTTGGTGTATTTACAAAACATCAATATAACTGGTTTTTATCTCTAACATATATATACGTTTTCAGTTATGCATATACATACATATATTTCCAATTATGTATATACACATATATTAATAGAATATAGATATTACTATAAAAGCATGTTTATTTTCCCCAAGACAACTTATAAATTATTATGAGAAGGATCATTTTCACATATTGTTTTTCTTCATCACCATTATTTATTGGTTTGTTTTTGCTATCCACACTAATTTTTACCTAATTGTCTTTGTTGCTACTCTTCTCCATTTCTCTTTAATCACTTCTAAGAAGCTGATATTTTGTATGTCTTGTCTATGATTCCTGTTCCTTAGGAATAGTTCATAATTCATAGATGGCGGACTAAATTCAATTTAAACTTTCACTCATGGGTGAAGGCTTGTTAAAACCAATACATCAGTGGTGGATTCCTGACAGAACTGGATCAAATAAGTTCCACTGATGATTTTGGGTTGAAATGCAGAAATCCCAGTGAGTGACTGATGCCCATTATCTCAATCGTTGAAACACTGGCAATGATGAGAAAAACTAAACTTCCAGTTGGAAGTCTTTCTGTGGAAAAGAATGAATGGAGCAAATATATTAACACCAGGTAGACAATGGCATTTTAGCATTCTGGGACTAATGTTTGGAGACAACTATTTGAATACACACATACATACTCTGAGAAAGTTGTAGACCGTTTTGACATATTACCTTCTTTCTGTGTTTCCTTTCTTCCTTCCTATTTTGTGTTTATTTATCTAATTATCTATTTTCTCTACCTGCTTCTAGTGTGATTCTGTAACTTTGCTTAGCACGTGACTTGACTTTCTCCTTTACCTCTGCCTCTCTCTGGACCTTTTGATCGCCCCAGTCTGCCAAGATATCACATTTTGTGTAATGATTTAATCCTCTACAGTGATAATTTTTTTCTCCTCCTTTCTTGATTTTTAATCTAGTATCTCGTTTTTCCTCTTTTAACCCTTTATATACTTCTGACCCTTATCTGTCTGTTCTTATCACAAATTCTCTTATGGGGGTTTTAAATCTATTCTCATTTTACTGCTCCTCCTCTCTTTCTTGCCATCTTCCATTTTTAAATCCAATATTTCTCCAATATGAAAGCTATATGTGAGTCTACAGCTTCATTTAGCCTACCTGAACTCTACAACTATGCATTTATTTAAGTCAGAAACATACAATGTTACATACAAAAGAAGAAAATATTTCAGGATTGTTCCTATAAATGTATAAATATACTAACATACACAGGTAATTTTCCTCAGCAAAATAACTTACTAATATCAATTTCATTTTTTTTTTAGTCAGAGATGGGTACTTAAATCCTCAAATGCTTTGAGATCAAAATGCTATGTTGTTACTGTACTATGCAAATATTGTCAGCTTGTTGTATGTAAAAGTCTCTTAAGGTTTATTCTTGTTCTTAATTTAAAATCTTACTTCCTAATTGTCATTCAGTGTTCTCCTTTCAGAAACTAAAAATATGTACATGAGTGAAATTTGCATGAAGGTAATGTTTGTAGTCATTTCTAGGTTAAAGAGCAAGTTGTATTTCACTTTATAGGAATATTTGTCGTGACATTTGTCCTATGGCATTATGATCAAAACGTTGCAGTGCTGAATTCAGGAAGTTCCGCAGGAAGACTGTCAGTGATTATGTAAACTTCTAAGCAGAAGCAGGCTCCATTATGCACCCTGACTGCCAGAAATCCTTTTCAGGTTATAGAAAAGAGTTTTACAGGTTCCTGTCTATCAAAATCATACAGGATATATGGGCTGTATTATAAGTATGATAGCACATACATACACTTTCACTAATAGCATAAAGCAATGACATCAGCTTGTTAGCACCATGCCCACAGATGACGATCACATTTGCACTTGTAAACAGAAGATGAAGACTTCATTGGCAGTTATAAAACCAAAATTCATTTTCACACCCGGGTTTGTAACATACTAGATGATAAGACTAACACGGGTAGTTATGTAATGTTTTAGCCACATTATCAACTACTAATCATTAAGTAGAACGTGATTATCTTGTGATTGTTGGTAAGATATCATTTTGTTGATTTTCTTGTTCTAAATGCTTGGTGGAGAAAGGGTTTAGGATATGGCCTGAAATTATTCAGGATATTTCCATTTATTGATTTCTAATCTATGCTCAAATACACAAATATACAAAAGATGCAGCATAATATATTTGGCACACTAAAACTTTGACTTTATTGTCCCATTCAAGGTATCTGTTCCAACAACTGCTCCTTAGGGACATCCTGTATTTACTTTATCTAAAGGAGATTCTGCCTTTTGCCTACCTCTTGTGGTGGTGTTTTATCACACAGTCCAATGTATGAATGGAGGTTTTAACCTGTGTGAATTGGTCCTCCCTCGGGTACAGCATTAGCTCTGTGAGGCTGGCACTTTAGCTCTTTTCTTTCCTATTGCCAGAAAAGGGCCCTTGCCTTTAAATCAGAGCATTGACAGAAGTGCCTTAAAGAAAAAAGCTGGAAATAAATGAAATGATCCATAACATGAAGACAGTTGAAGAATTTAATATTTAGTCATCACTAAAATACTTATATATTTAAAGTGATAAATATTTGTGCAGATATTGTTCCATGAGGTACATTCAAACAGTGTAGTTATCACAATTGTATAATAAAATTATTACTGTTAATTTGATACCCATTTAAACGTGTGTCACAGGAATCCCCTAAACTTTCCAAACTCACTTGTTGAGAAATGGCAGACCTGGAATCTGAAAACTCGTCCTACTGAGTCATAGTTTCAGTTAAGAATAAGAAGTAACTACTCTTGAATTTAGGATACAGAGAGTACTACTTTAGTCACAAATTCATGTATTATTGAATTGCTTTTAAACAAAGCTATATAAAATGTATTATTAGCCATTTGAAATAACTCATTTTTGTTTTATTGAAATATAAAATGTGAAACTGAATATTTGGGCAAACATGAGCAAATTGTGGAATATAAACTGATGTTACTGATTATTTATTGTCTCTGAGATCATTGCAGTGTTATGGTATCATGTTAGCCTCAGCAGACAACAAATGGCCTTCATAAATCAGGTTTCCATATAGAAGTTTAATTGAGTCTCATTTCATTCTTTTTACTGTGTATAATATTAGTAAAATTTTACATGTAGATGCCATTTCGATTTGGCAAAACTCCTTATACTTAATGATGTTCAGGCTTTTTGTAAAAACTAATGAAACAATCACAACTCTGCCATTTTGAGGTAAACATGGACTCCTAAATATTTGGAATTAAATTTACTTAACCCTGACCTTCAAATTAACATTTCATTCTGACACAGTTGTGAAGCACAGTGTCTGGATATGTGATTTACAAAGTTTAAATGAGTTTTTAATATTCCTGTAATATTGACAACGAGCCATTCCAGGTTCAGGGAACCAAGTAATCCAAGTACTATTTTCAACATTAAGAATTCTAAGTATGTATTATTTATTCTAATAAATGAGTTAATTATGTGACTGTAAAAGTGAACTTGTAGCTGACGTTGGAAAATTCCTTTATAAAACATATACCTGGTTCTTTTCTCAGTGAAAACAGCTCAGGAAATTTAATTTAGCATGCCAGGTGGCACAATAGGTTATACATTAACTTGTCCCCTCTGGAAAATTAAATTTGAATTTGTCTCTGGTCACAAATGAAATGATTCATTTGGTACATGCCACTAAGGATCTTCACAAAGCCAAAATGACATTTCATTGAAAAATTACCCATTAAAAGAAAATGTCTATAGTCACAGGGAGGTTTCAAGAAAAATATGCCACTGCACAAAGCAAAAAGAAAGAATTTTAAGAGACCACTGAAATTATGGGCTTTCTGAAAAACTAGAAGGCAAGTTCTATAAATAGACTTATAAGCTTTTCTTCTTCAGCCCCAATCCCTTAAATTTCAGCATGTTTTTCAAGATTCTAGAAGATTTACTTATATTCCAACCCAAAAATGTTTTTGCTTATCATATGTTCAGCTATATGCTACTTTGTATCAAATTATCATACATTACTAAAATTACTGCAACAAATCATCAAATGATGAATGTGAAACTTCCATTTAGATTGCCCTGCTGCTTCCAATAAATGAGGAAATTCTATTGCAAGTCATGTACTCTTCTCTGTTTAGGAACTAAGGAAATTTACAGCTGATAGTCTTTAATCTCACTTTGGAATTAATTCTTACTTTGTTCATTATTGCAAAATTGCCTATATGGTGACCATATAGCAAACATTTACTCAGATATTGAGATTAGATACTGAAATACCTTGGTCGATTAAACTTTCATATTATTGAAATAAAGTACTCAAAAATAAAAATCTTAACTTCTTACATTTCAGATATTTTACTGGCTACCAAATAGTCTGTGGACAAATGTTAGGCACAGTGGTTAACTCTTGGTTAGGATACCTATATCCAGTGTGGGATTGGCTGGGTTCCTGATTTCCTGACAATGGAAAGCACTGTGGTGGTTACTCAAGTGATCCTGCCACCCACCTGGGAGAATCAGAATCAATTCTTGGTTCTCAACTTCTGCCCTGCTCAGCTCCAGCCATTGAAAGCATTTGCACAGTAAGCATTCTCTGTTTCACTGTTTCTCTAAAAATATCAACAAAAATGTCCCCCCCCCATCACTACTAAAATGACATTTCCCAAAAACACTAGATACTGTTAATATTATGGAGGCAGGGTTCAAACTTGAGAAGACTGCTTTCTGAGTGAGGCTATGACCATTTCATATGCAGCTAAGGTGGCATTCAGAGCATGTTTAATTCTTCCTTGACTGCTTTCAGCCTCTTATGGATAACTGACATACTTTGATTGGCCTGGGGCATCTTGCTTCTCAAAGCTGTTCTTGCTGTAGTAAACAAGAGAACAGAACTCTAATCAGACTTCAGTTCCAGCTTAGCAGGGAAATCCCCTATCTCCATCATTACTGAGGACTTATGATGAGAATTTTTACCATGATTTAAAGAAAAATGAGTGAAAAAACAGTTCACCGAATTCCTGAACTTAATTCCCACAATATTAGGCAAAGGTCCTTGCTTAACAATTTTACTAGACCTTAAACAAAGGGTCAACATCACTTTAAATAGATTAAGACATAAGGGTCATTTAGCAAGATCTGCAAATGAAAATGTCATTGGATTTGCATATGCTAATTCACCCTTCCTTAATGGAATCATGTAAATATGGTTTTACAAAAAGAATGCATTGACTTTTTGACAAACCCTTCCTTATGAACAAGGACTCTATAGTTCAAAACATTTTTCACTTGCATTGAAAGATGTCATTGCAATTTTAATGACTGGAAATAAAACCCCACACATATCACTAAATATAAAAGGAAAATCATCCTAAGTATATATTCTTTTATATGGCCCTACATAAAATTATATTTTCTGTGTTCTATAATCATTTTAATATCCTGTAAATGTAAAACTGAAAAGCAGATACTGTTGATTTTGTACAATAACAGCTAATCCTATATTATTTATTAAGGCTTTCACATATACAATTCAAATTTTCTCTTAAATTCTCCAATGTAAAAATTGAAACTCTCCTTTGTTCTAGTTGTTTTCAGACTTTTACAATCCTTTAAAGAGATGGACAATTACACAAACTGTGAAAGACAAAGTTGGATATAAGTATTGTTGTTTCACTTTCAGTAAATATAAATTGAGTTTCAATCATGGTAAGTGAAAATTTCCTTAAACCTCCACAATATCTCAGATATTCAGCAGTAGATACCAGTTTTCAATGGGTAGTAATAAAAACTTTATATTTTTCAATTTCCAAATTGAAATTGGCAGTCTTGTCAAATATAATATCTAACCTCAGTCTTTTAAAGATTACTTTATTTAAAAAGTTCCAACTATTTAACCAGAAATTTTGAAAACACTTCTAAACTAATAATGAACAGGAAGCAGTTCTCTGTGGATTCTCCCAATACAGTTTCTTATTCATGCCACAAGAGAGACCAGTTTATAAAAACCGGAGAGTACTGTATTGGAGTTGGGATTAACCTGAGATTGGCATCATGATGTTGGTGTCTTTAACTCTTCTATCGACTCATTATTACCATCAGCCAAAATCTTGTCTATGTGTTTTATTTTTGAAGGATGGCTGAATCAATTCTTGTGGGATCTGAATCTGTGATGAATCCACTCTCATTGGACTGAAGTATTCTTCCATTAACTTATATCATTGAATAAGTGCCATTAGGGAGGCAGATAACCCCTGCCTGTTCACATCATATAGTAACTAAAATCTAGCCTATTCTACACTCTGGGAACAATTCTATATAGTGGGATATACTGGTAGAGAACATCTATAACACTCAAGCAGTAAGTGATATATATTATAATAAACATCAAGTATTTACTATAGAATGCCATACATTCATAGATATGAAATAAATAGGTGAGGAAGGAAAACGTGGGTTGGAATTCTTCGATTGAGCAGATTATAGCTACTGTACCAGCTAATCCTGAAATTTTCAATTCAGGTATATGAGGACTACAAATGGTTACTTGACAATGTATTTTTATTTTTTAAAATGGATTTATTTACCTGAAATATGGAATGTCAAAAGGGAGGGAGAAACTGTGAGAAATCTCCCAATGGCTGGCTCACTCTCTAAAATGCTTCAACAATAATGGCTGAGCCAGGCCAAAGCCATAAGCCAGGAACTGGACCCAGTTCTCTAACCTGTGTGTCAGTGGCTCACGTAGTTGCTGCATATTCTGCAAACTTCTCATGTATTAGAAGAGAGTACAATCTGAAAATGAGCACCTGGGACTGGAACCAATACTCCAATACGGAATACTGCAATCCCACTGCATTTTAATTGTAGTCCCTCTATAGTTTTTAAATTTGTTCATGTCAACTTATAAAAAAATAAAATGTGACATTATGATTACCAAATATGAGAGCCATGTCATAATCTATCCCAGGAACCATCATGTGAATTCTGACTCGAGAGAAAGATTACATGTATTTTGACCATTGCTTCACACTGGCATAGGATAATACCCAAATTTAATTTGAGTCCCTAATTGTGAGAAAATTACATTTTAATATTTGATAAAAATGTCATTATGAAAATAGGCAAAGCATAAGATTAGCTACTGCTTGTAAGGTACGAATCTCATACTAGAGTGGCCAATGGAGATCACCACTTCCAACCCAAATTCCTGCTAATACTCCAGGGAAGTAAGCAGAAGGAATGAATAACCCTACATGTTAAGGCCATTTGGAAGATTGCTCTTACTCTCAGTCTCACTCTCTCTCTCAATCTCTCTCTCTCTCTTCTTCCTCTACCCCTCCAATGATGTGTTTTTCAGGTAAATAAAAACTTCTTTAGAAAAAAAAATTATGCCAAAACAATGTTTTTTGATAAAAATGGTAACTGATGACAGGCAAAGGGTCACACGTTTCCCTTACTGTACCAGCAGAGCAGGTGAAGCACTTAGCAAGTCCATGGATATTAGCTTTGTTATAACATGACGAACCAAGACGATGAATTTAAGTCTACATAACATTGTACTATTGGTAGGGGAAGCACAATCTATTTCTGGAATATAAAAGTGTTTCTTCCAGGTCTTTTCCCCAATGAAAAAAAATCTTACTAGCAGGTATGAAGTTGTACCTCCCTAGGATATGGTTTTGCGTTGGAGATCAGGAGTTGTTGGTTCTCGTGTGTGGCACAGCTAGGTTGGCACCAATTTGGATGGAGGACATGGTATTGAGGTGATGAATACTGTCCTTCACAAATGAATGTCTACTTTCTTTTAGTCAGGTGGCTAGAATTAGGCTCAATGAAATACAAATACTAAGTGACTGATGTGTTTGACTCAGTTTCTCTTCTGCACAAGAAACTTTTGGCTAACATTCATAGCATCAAGATATTTCCACGCTCTATCACTTTTAAAAGTTCAGAAACATTTTTTCTCCAAAAATATTTCCTTCAGATCTTCTGTTCTTCCTTTATCAAGTTCATGAAGGGGCTCAGAATCGTCCCACTGGAAACATTTCATATTTTTTTTCATCCTTTATGATAGCTACTCAACATGTTAGTGTCAAGCATTTAAATTATGAATAGTGTATCTAACTGGCTGGTTTTAAATTTTTTAAAATTTAACACACATTTACATCTAGTGGTTATATCATCAGACACATTTAGCAGCCAAACCTTTAACTACATATATTGCACCTCAAGCTACTTAAAATATTATACAATGTTTTACTGCAGGAGAAGTTATACACTTTATTGAATGTCGAATCTTCTCTATGCCACCCCAGGCATATTACTAATAAGTGGAGGAGTTACTTAACTAAGATACGTCAGCTAAGAAGCCAGATTTGAACTCAAATTGTATTCTCTCGAGAATTACACTTTCACCCAGTCTGGTCCTATGTTTAGCATATCCAGCTGCTGTTGTCAGGATTTGAAAAGTCCCTCAGACCTTTCCTTGTGTCACACTCCACATAAATCTGGTCATATGTTCTTGTAAATTATACCTATTAACATTCTTCCAGGATCAGACATTAAAAAACAAACAAAAACAAAACAAACAAACAAAAAAACCCCAAAACACAGTTGTTTAGTTGCAGTATGAGATACTTGCAATTCATATTGGAGTACATAGTTTGAGTCACAGGTTTTCAGTTCCTGATTTAATCTCAAAGTGCCTGGGAAGCAGCAGTGATTGCTCCAATAATTGGGTACCTGCTGTCCATGTGAGAGGCATGGGCAAAGTTCCTAGTTCCTGGCTACAGTTATACCACTGGCTATTGCGGGCTTTTGGGGAATTAGCTAGTGGATGAAAGAACTCTGAGCATCACTTTCTTTCAAACAAAATGATAATACAAATTTTTCTGAAGAAAAAAAAAGAGGTTTTTCCCAAAAGTATTGTTCACATTTTTCTCTTTCTATTATAAACCTCGTCATTTCTTGTCTGGATTTAAAACTCACTATTTCTTCATTTATATCACTCTCAGCTATCCTCACTCTGTCTGAAACCTAGGAGGAATGAATGCATGCCTGGCTCCAGGATGGACCGGGCTGAAGGTAGAAGCTCAGAGCTAAACCTGGTCTCCCATATCAGTGGCAGGCAGCCAAACAACCGAGGCATCACATGCTGTCTTCCAGGGTGTGCCTTAGCAGGAAACTGAAAATAGAAGCAGAAACAGCACTGCAACTTGGGCACTGTGATATGGGGTGCGGGGGTCCTGAGTGGTAGTGAAGTGCTATGCCAAACACCTGCCCCTAGAAAATAGTAATGAGCATTTTTTTGAAGAAATGCATAAATATAAGAATGAGTATATACAAGTATGGAGAAAATCCACTTGCATAATCATGAATATGAGTCAATTTTTTACCTCTTGTAAGAATGGAGAAAAAAATGCCTTCTAAGATGATAGGGAATGAGAATGCTATAGTAAACCTTTGACTAAAACATAAATTAAGAGAGAGGAAGAAAGGAACAATGGAAGGAATAGAAGGAAGAGAGGAAGGGGAGTGAGGGTACATTATATTCTTAGAATTTCAACTATAAAATACATGGACTCAATTCTTTTTATATTAATAGCACATTTACCTGCGAATTGACGACTGTGTTCTAGCGATTATTATGCTTCTGCTACAATCTTTAGAATCTAACAGATTATAAAGTCCTTTAAAAACATGGGAAATGTGTCCTCTTTCTCTGAGTATTTAAAAATTGCCTAGCAGCTCTAAAATATAAATCCTATCATTTATACAGTATTCCATTGCTATTATTTTTTAATTAAATAACAGATGAAAATAAATCTTTTACTTCTACATTTGCTTTTCCAGTTCCTTTTCTTAGGAAATTCCTCCCAGTGTATCAGTCTTGACACTTAAGATGTGGGAGAAATGCAGTTTTTTTTCATTTGGGTTTCTATGTGTGTACAAGTTCCAGCTGTAGAATTAGACCTAACCATTACAGCAATCTGAATTTCAGTTAGAATATTCTCTGAAGAAAAAGTCAGAAATATTGCCTTCCAACTATTCAAGTTTCCCAATCTCTTCAACACATTATTCAATTGACCATGGAGAAGATATCTGGCATACAACAAAACTTTGACATAATTTTGGCATAACAGGCAAACCACGTTTTAATTTTTACACAAATATTCACATTTTTAAATTTACCATTTGTTAACTCTTAAAAGTGAGTCTAAGGTAAATCAATACACCACAGTTATCCACTGATTTTTCACTTTAATTTCTGCCAAAATAGTCCAATATGTAATAAAGTTACTCATGCATACTTTTAGTATTTTAGAAAGTTCTCTTCATATTGTTTTAATTTGTGAGAATTCTTGCACAAATAAGTCTCACTCAACTCCTTAAAACCCATAAGTATAATTAGAGCCTTTTAAGGTTGAAGCTAATCTTAGAGATAATCCAGTAACAAAAACCCACAAAATGAAATTTCTCAGAGGTTTAACTGTCTGCTGGCTGTTTTCTCTGCTGTTAAAAGAGGAGATAAGGCCCAAGTACAATCGTTATTGAGTTAAAATTGATAATACCATCCTATATATTTGTGTTAAAGGAATTCTCTTTTTCCTTTAAGGTGCTGAAAGACAAGCCAAGAGTACTGGTTACAGAAATCTATTTGCTATTTTTTTAAATATTTATTTGAACGGCAAAGAGGCAGGCGGAGGGGGCTAGAAGAAGAGGGTTAAGGAGCAGGAGAAAGAAAGGAAAATGGAGGCGGGCGGGCGGGGGGAAGATGTTTCATCTACTGGTTCACTCTATAAATGTCTGTTTATACCAGAAGGTAGAAATTTTCATCCAGTTCTCTCATATGGGAGGCAGCAATCCAAGTATTTGGCTCATTGCCTGCTGCCACTCAGGTATCCCCACAGGAATCAGGAACGGGGCAAGCGAGTGGCTGGGATGGGAACAGGCACTCTGCTATAGGATGCAGGCATCCCGAACTGCACAACACTCATCATTATTTTCTCTTATCCCAAGGCACACAATCTGACTGCAGCCCAGGCTTTAGTTGGAGATAGGTGTAAAGATGTCACTGCGATCTAGCCAGTGGAACAAAGTGGAAGTGCAATGTGCCACTTCCAGGACAAAGGTGAAAAAATTACATTTCTCAAAGAACAAGGCACTCAATAAGATTATGTCACTAGTTTTGAAATTCTAAACACTGAAAAAACTTATCATAACACACTGATTATAAAACACATCATAATAACATTTATGATGATCTTATTTCACAGTTTATTCTTGGTAAACTATAAACATTTCCTTAAATCTAAAATTTTACAGTGTTATAGATGAGTGTTTCAGCAAATAAAAATTTTTATTTCACTCACAATGAGAAATAGGTAAAGAACATTTTAAAAATGTCTTTATGGAACTAAAAAAGCATCTTTGTGCCAAATAATTTTGAAAATTTTTAAGAGTTATTTTATTTTTATTAGGAAAGTAAGATCTACAGAGAGGAGGAGCGAGAGAGGAAGAGAAACAGACAGGAAGATCTTCCATCCTTTGAAATTGTTACAATTGCTTCATAACATAATTTTCATAAACTTTCTAAGCATTCCTGATATAGAAGAATTTCATAACTTTGCACCAAAACACTTCTTATTAAAAAGAAAAAAAACTGAGAGGCCGAATAATAGAAGAAAGACAAAAGAAGAGGGGAGTCCTGTTGGCTCACTCCCGAAATATTGTTACTCGATTAAGTACTTGAGAAACAATGGCTTTTCTATTTATTACTTCTTGCATTCTTTATTTAGTGGAGGGCTCAGTCTGTGATTATAAAGAAAAATGAAAGCATACCCTTATAAAAGGTAAAAGAGTAAGAGCAGGAGTGAAGGAGAGAAAGAGCAAGGTTATGGTGGCAAACATGTTCTAAATATTATATCTATGAAATAACAAAATTTATTCCTCCTGCAAATAACATTTCTTAAACTAAAAAAATAAATTGAAAAACTTTAAATATAAAATCCACATCTCTCAAAACCTGAAATGGACACTTATATAAAAATATTGTTATTGTTAATGTCACTGATGAATCTTTCCCAAAACTGTAGTCTTCATTGCAACTTTTGGATGACAAGATCAGTTAAGTAATAAACTTCCGTTGATTGAACCTCCCACTGTAGGTAGCTAGGGTGCCTCTGTTTGGTCTCTCTTGGACTTTTGCAACTTTTGCAACTTAAATGGAATCAACTTTAGCCAACTCATCGTCAAAAACTTATTTTGTCTTGTTGGCTATGCCTATATTTGTTTTTACCTGTTTTGAACTTCTCTTTATTTTACTTGCAGATATCATGTTTTATTTATGCTTCTTTCGTTTCATTTCCATATTTACTTTTTAAATTTTTTAAATGTCTGTTAAACTTATTTATTATAGTGATTTCTGATTTCCAGCTCCCAGTGTCAACATTTAATGTTCTAAGAGTTTTGAAGGTCATCTGTTTCCTGCATTCTTCAGATTTTTACAACTTGTTTTCGCACAATCATTTCTAGAAAATTTATAATAAATTCCATTCAGGTATGTTGTATGAAGTCACATATTTTCAATGAATTTCATACAGTTTTGAGATAATTACATACAGTACAGAGAATTATCATATAACTACCACTGCAATATATCATTACTTCAGTCATCGAGATATACAATATACTCGTATATAACTATAAAATATTTCATCCTCTCAAAAAGTTTGCTCAGGTTTAGCCCAACGCTGACCATTGTTGATTGCTGAATTTTCCTCTCTCTAGCATTTCATATAAAATATATAGAAATATATTTGAAAGCAATTTCATATAAAATATAAAATGTAACATATAGAAAGCAATTTCTGTTATTTTGAATGTTACAGTCTAGAGTATATTAAGGAGTATTTATTAAGTAAGCTTGGTGATGGCAGTGCCCACTAGAAATTTGCAAATGACAAGTCTATGTAGCAATCCAATCTGAATCAAAACCCTGAGAGGAATGAACGGTCATTACCATGAAACCCATCCACTAAATGAAAGACCTATTTCCCAGCTTGTTCAGCAATGTAAGTTATTCTAAGAGACCTGCAGTGAACAACCAGGACACACTTAGAAAACTGCAAACATTCACCTTTTCCCGGCTTCTCCAGCATATTACATTATCGCTAGACCTCACCTCTCAGGAACTCTTGAAAACACACAAATTAGCAACACAGGGCATCTTAGCATTAACATCTTCACTGACTCACCCAAGCAGTGAACAGAAGGTGAGGAATGAAGACCCACAGGGGCCATGCTCAGGAGCTACCTGTCCTAAGAGTCTATCCATGGGAAACCAGAGAGCAAACAGGTACTGGGAAGGACAAGATTCGGAATGCAAATGTGATGGAAGCATGTGAGCAAAAGAGAGAGCTCCTCCCTGTCATGGGCCTTTACAGGGCTGCAGAGGTATGGTTGCACAAGGAAGCAGTACCACATCCTCTCAGGTTCCAGGAGATGTTACAGGTAAGCATCACAGGTGGAAAGAACCACATAGGTGGGGGAGGTGTGGCTTTCAAGCTCATGACCCTGAACTAATTGCCTAACTTACATATTTATATATATTATGTATGTGTTTAGATATTTTTAATATTTCTATTTACAGGTCTGTGTAAACAATTTATTTCATTATATGACTGTGAAAACAGCTTGCTTATCCATTCATTCCCAGTTGATCATTTTGGTTTACAGCTTGTGGTCAGTTATGAATAAAAGCTTATGAACATTTGTACACAAGTCTTCAGTGGCTGAATATTTTCATTTTACTCAAACACCCAGGATGAGGACTGCTGAGTTATAAGGTAAGTGTGTATTTAAGTTAACTGATATATAGGAGTCCGGTTTGCCTACTAACTTGTCAACATTTGATATTGTCATTTAAAAAAAAATCTATTCTAGTATATTTGTAGTAACGTCCCACTGTAGTTTAATTTGCATTTCCTAAATGTGAAGATATTTTTATATGTGTATTGAAAGCATTAGTAAAATGTTTGTTCAGAACTTCTAATGTTTAAACCAGATTGGTTTTCTCTTTGCTGAGTTGCAAGAGTTCTTTATAAACTGCAAATGAAAATATTTTAAGCTTATATTGTCAAATGCTTTCTTTTAATTTTGAGCTTTCACATGTGGCAACTGAGCACTTTTAAATATAGTTAATATTAATAGGGTTTTAAATTTAAAACATGTGTTTCAGTTTAGTCAATTTGCATTTAACTACAGGGTGACTAAATGTAAAAACACAGAACACTTAATCTACAAATTCAAACACAGGGTTCTCATTTTATCAAGTTTCAGAATTACTCAAAGTTTACAGCTTCATCGTTGAACAGTTAACTCATTTACATACTTTCCTTTTAACCTCCCAAACCATGAGAAAGCTAATCTTTATTTTTATTATATTATTTAAATACAAGATGTAAATGTAATACAATTCCTGGTGCCTTAAAACATAGTATTAAATCTATTTACAGTAAACTCTAGGTTACATGCTTAGCAATTTGTTCAGATTTGCATTAGGCATTCCTGGGAAGAATATTTCAGTTGCAAATATGCATTTCATAGTGTCACAACAGGAGATAGCAGGTTTCACCATAATTAGAGATGTCTAAGGATGGTGATTAAAGATCCTGAATAATGTCTCTATTATAAAGAACATTTCCTGCACACTGGTGACACCTTAGCACTGCTGCCCGTGTTATCCCAATGTTAACTCAGTTCATACTAACAAAGTCTTAGCAACTTTTGATGATCCTGGATAATTTTTAAATGGTTATCATTACCTGCTGTTTTTCTTTATCTCATAAGCTACACCCATCTTTCAAAAGTATATTTAATGCATAACAATTATTGTTATTTTTTCTTTTTAGACAAAATAATTATTTCAATTTTTTGATGAATTTCCTTCATTCAGCCAGATATATTGTACTGTTATTGACATTTTTTGAGGGAGAGGTGTTGGATAAGAAATAGCCAAGGTTTTTCTCCTGCTTGTCCTGCCCTAGACTCAGAAATAGATCATGTCTAAGTAATGACTGGTTTCTCATGCTGTGAAAGCTACTCAGAAAACATTTCACCTCTAGGTTCATTGTTATTTCTATTGTTTTGTCTTCAGGTGTTTCTATTGGAGTGCTTTTATTAAAATAGTTATTTTCTTGAAATTTCCCCTAATCACCTGCTTACATACTAGTAAATAACTCCAGAATCCTTATAATTAAAATGTTTCCAATATTTTCATTTTTAGTTAGCTTTGATTTAACTTAACTTCAATTGTTTCTTTTTAATAATTTATGCTATTATATCACTTTGGATTTGTTTTCCTGTTGCCAATTGTCTTCTTTTATAAGAAATCTATTTGTTACTTGATATGGAAACTGATTTTTAAAATAATCTTAATTTGTACATAATCCTTCTGGGTTCTTTTCTCCAGTACAAAGATGGATATGTCAAACAAAAGTTCAGGTCACATTTTATTTCAGAATATTAAAAAATATTTTGCTTTGCTGTACAGTATTCTCATTGTTAAGGAATGTTGGCTCTCCTGTGCGAATCTTCTCTCTTAAAGACACTAATATTAAATATTTGATCTTGCACTCTTACATTTGCAGTCACAGTCTGTAATTATACATTTACCAACATTTATTTTCCCTTGGGAACTTTGTATCTTACGTGTTTCTGGGGGGACTGATTTTCTTCAGCTATTCTTATGAGTGATGAGTAATATTCCTTTCCATTTTTATTTTCCATTTTTGAAGATGTGATAAGAGTATAGCTTTACTGCTGTAATTAATTTGGTTATGTTTGATTTATGCTGAGATTGTGAGTTAGTATTCCTCTGATTCATGCTTATCATGCTTTTGGATTATTTCTTCAACTGAATAATTTTGACAATTTTTTGTCTCTCATAAGAATTTTTATGAGTAATGGGCTCCTTTTATTATTGATATGCTTTATATATATTTTTGTGGTCCCAAAATATATGATTCTGTAGATGAATAATAAAAGTGTTTTTTTGTTTTGTTTTGTTTTGTCTATGAGCTCAAGATTGCCTTCTACATAGCGGATAGTGCATTGAAGTATGGTGTGTTCTGAGAACTTTACTCTGACTTTGTACTAACATATTTGACCCCCAAGTACATCAGGCATTTTCCAGGCAATATGAGAAGGCCACGAATGCTCAAACATACTGAAGAAAATACTAAGAGTATATGAACCCTGAGCTAACAGAACATCATGGGTTTTCACTGCTTACGACTGTGAGTCAGTTTCCGTGAGTCAGTTTTACCCTCAATTTTTCACTGTGCAAGAACATTCAGAAGCCACTGTCTTAATAATTTACCAGTCCAAAGAATTTAGAAAGGAAAGGCTGAGCAAGTACTGCTTATGTTTACTTGTTTCATCCATTTTTCTCAGGCTCTCAAATGCCCAGGTTGTCTTACTCATGACAGGTCTCTGACCAGTTCTATAAATCACTACAATCTGGAGACATACACTTCTTTGCTACAAGCAATGGCAAAAACTTTATCCAAACACCTTTTTCTAGTCTACCTTTCTGCAGCATTGTCATGTCCCAGACCAAAAACTCTATTCTGAAATTTCTCATAATTCTTTAACACAAGACAAATAGACACATACAGTAGTTCAAACCAGAACCCTGAAGCAGTGTATGCTTCTCTCCCTTTTGAGTGGTTTCTATTTTTCATACCACCTTGATCTTGTGGGACAAATTTTAGCAATATCCGAGGCCCAAGACAGTACACTCCCAAAGTAAAAAAAAAAGTTTATGCGTATAGTTTTTATAAATGATTCCTGTACCTAGCATAACCCTAAATTTTTGAAAGAGTAATTTATTAGGAGATATTTTAATAAGAGTAAATCCATAAAATATGATTATTATAAATTTACAATTTCATTTTAGATGTTGGATTAAAAGTTCACTTCATTGGCATGTTTTCTTTAGTAGATAATCTTAACCAAGGTATTTTATGTTTCAAATAATAAATTATGAACCAAAGTTTGAAAGGTACAATTGGAGGCATGAAAAAAAGCTTTCTTGAGATTTCAAAGATAGTAAATTTTGTTTTCATTGAAGTACCAAATAAGTTGCAAAGCACCTGAAATGATCTTTTCTAAATCTTCTATAATAAGACACATGAAATTAGAGTCAAAACATCAGATAATACACAGGGCATTAGAGAAAACAAAAGTTTCGTGTTGTACATGTTTAACCTAAGATTTGCTCAAGGTTTAATTTAAAATCAGCTTTACGATAGGTGGTTTATTTTGGATGCTTTTAAGGGCCTACATTTTTAGTTTTGAAATGAAAACACTTAGTGGTGTAAATATAACAAAGAATGGCAGTAATTTAATGTATGTGAATATGTGTCATCTTGCTGTCAGAGCCATGCTTGCTGAATGAGAAAACACTATTAGAGTGGTAAATTGAGAGACAGAAATCTGGCACTGTTCCACCTCACAGAGCTGAACTGTTACCTAAATCCAAACTCTCCAGCTGCATGGTAGAGATAAAATCATCGCTAAGCCTCATAGGTAGATGTATTAAATAGGAGATCTCACAAACAAAAGGAGTTAGCCATTCCTGCCACAAGCTTCTCAAGGTCAGTTTAAGAGACATTTTGTGTGAATCAAACAGGATGGGTTCAAGCTTTTCAATAAAATGAAGATTGTTTTCTTATACCTTCTATTCTAAAATAGAGAACCTTGGTGAGTTCAAAGTCTGGAGCAAGTGTATAGTTTTTATAGACCAGTACAAAGACTGCCACCACTTAAGAGAGCCATACATCTCCATTTACTAACCCATTCTCTCAGAACCTTGGGATTTCAGATAAATTTAAATAAATCAGGCTTGATTTTTCAGACAGCATTAGAGAACCTCTGATTTATGGGCCACTCAAACTTGTACCTGTTATACTATAATGACAAAGTAGGAGACAATTTTAGATAAATGTCAGCTAAGATTATGGTTAAACTCCTGCACAACTGGGTCTCATCTGTGCAGTATGCTCTTCTATAGCTGTTTTATCAACATATCAAGCATTACTTGTACTTCCCCAAACCTTTCAACATGTATTACTTTCAAAATGCAATATCTATATATATATATAGATATATACACACACACATATATATATGAAAGAGTTCTGTGAACTGATTTAAGGTTCAAATTAAAGTTTAAAAGATAAAATAAAAATATTATCCTACCTAATACTCTATCAATCCTATAAAAGTTAAACACATAATTTTTTCCTTGCTACCCAAATACTAGTACTCTAAGATAAAAATTCGTTCAAATTGTCTTTAAATACTTCATAGTTGTCAGCTTAGTTTCATTCTAGCTTTTATTCTCAATTCACTACATACAATTTTAGTTTTGAGTCATAAGTAAGTACAGAATAACATTTCTCGGGTTATAATAATAAAAAACAAGGGACTTACTTGGACTTTCTGCCCTTAGCAAAGTAATAAAAAGTAAATTATCATTTGTGAACCATCACAATCTGACTAGATATGAAGAAAAGTTGTGATCCTCAAAAATTTAACCTTAATTATTTTTTAGTTTAAAAAACAAATTTTTTTTTCTAAAAAAAAGCTTAGATAATGTTCAAATAGAGTATATATTCATTAAAATTTTTAAAAGCAGAAATAAAATACATCACTATTCTCCCTGAAACTCCCAATATTCTCAGTAGATAGAAAATTGAAGTATTTTAACATCCAATATTTTTCTATTCATATATTAATATGAATATATTTATATGTGCAATTGTGAGTATACAAATTTTATATCATGCTTTGACTTTTATTTTTTTTTTTTAAGATTTATTTTTATTATTTTTCATTGGAAAGGCGGATATACAGAGAGGAGAGACAAAGAGGAAGATCTTCCATCCGATGATTCACTCCCCAAGTGAGCGCAACGGGCCGATACTATGCCAATCCGAAGCCAGGAGCCTCTTCCGGGTCTCCCACGCGGGTGCAGGGTCCCAAAGCCTTGGGCCGTCCTCGACTGCCTTCCCGGGCCACAGGCAGGGAGCTGGAAGGGAAGCAGGGCTGCCGGGATTAGAACCGGCGCCCATATGGGATCCCGGGCGTGCAAGGCGAGGACTTAACCACTTGCGCCACCGCGCCGGGCCCCCATGCTTTGACTTTTAAAATCAGCTGATAGTTTTATATGAATATTACATATTCTTTTACACATTTGTATATCTACATAATTATGTAAGATGTGTATGTGGCAGGACTTAACTCTAACAGTTTCATTCCTGTACCACATAAAATACAACCTAATGGGTCATATAGGAATGTAAGTTTGGGAAGACCTGACTTTTGTTGTAGAATCTGACAGCTAATAAAGGAAGTGAATGAAAATTTATACAAGAAAAATTAGAAATAACCAAAGGTAGCAACAAAGAAATGAAAAAATTTGAAAGTTGCAAATTGAGGTCATTAAGTTGTTTGTATCCTAATTTGTTACCGTGTTAAAATTTTTTGTTTTATATCTTTTTGGCTTGTCAAAGTAGATATCTTACCAAGCTTAAGTCACACATAATCTAAATACTTTATTATTGTGTTTTAAGTGAAATGAGAGATTTTCCATATGATTATGCAATTTGCATTGAGTTCGAGACACAAAAATGCAAATTAATAGTATTTCCACAATATATGATCTGATTAGACATGGCCAGAAAAAAAAAAATTGTTCTCATTTGTACCACTTATAAAGGGACACAAAGTTTAGGGAAAAATGTAGCAAATCACTGCAATAAAACAACATTCTGCCAAAAAAGTTTACCCTTTCAGTTGCACAACATATGAAGACAAACTACTGTTGATTTAAAGCATAAATATTAACTTACAAAGTGATCTGCAATAAAACTGTACACTACTGAAAAGAAATGCAGTGCAAAATGTCATAAGAGGAAAAGATCAACTAAAGATTGATGCATTAATTTTATTGGAAATTTCATTGCATGTTGTACATTTGGTTTGTTTTTGCTTTCTGGTTCTTGATATATTTCAAAACACCGGATCACACAAAGTAAAATGCTTTGATCGAAAGTATTAAACGACCAACGCGACAGATTAAGAAAATCTATCTATAGGTTTTGTCAAGCACTAAAATCTATTTTCCTTTATGCTCTCTTATCAATTTTGCTCTCGATTACACATTTCCACTATTCCTGGTTACAAGTTATATAACATCGACTTTTGATTTAAGCCAAACAATCAATTTTAGGTATGGATTTCAAGAGGATAAATGATGCAGTTTCACAGCATCAGCAATGTGGCGTATCAGGTAAAGGCTGTCTTACTTCCAACCCAGCACCTGCCTAATGACCTGAGAAAAGAAGGTCCATGGAATTGGGCCCTTGAATCTACTTGGGAGATACAGATCACGGTGCTGGCTCTTGGCTTTTTCCTGGCTCAGTCTTGGTTACATTCATCTGGAATGTAAACTAATCAGCACAGGATCTGTCTAACACTTCCAATTTAATTAATTATTTTAAAATTTTGCCTGCAGTATTTACCTACTAGATGCCTGGAATTATACTAGGTATAATGAGAGAATTCAACAGATACCATGATTTTTTTTCTCTAATTGCTTCTATGTCTGCTATAATTCTGTATTAGAATAATGATTGCTTTGTTCTTCCCGAATCTCACTGTTTCATTAAAAGTTTTATTTTGAATTTGGTAGTTGAAAATTTGCACATATCCATTGCAACCCAGTGTCTGACATTTTAGTTTATACATTTAGTGACATCATGGTGACCTAAAAGTTCCTGATACTTGTTGGACTGTATTGTTCAAGCAGTTAAGGATTAGGAAATGTTCAATGTTTTTATCTTTGTATTCAGGCTTTATTTGTCCCTGGAGTCCAGAAACTCTGGAGTCTACTCATTTTCTCTGAGGCTGAAGAGACTATTACAATTTCATCACAAGATGGTACCCTAAGTTGAGCTTGGTTGCAGTTCTGCAGTGAATGTGTCAACACTATTTCAACACCAGAGGGCACCCTTACCCCCAGTTCCAAATCAGGGGTTGTGGGCTTCATTTGGAACTGTTTCATTGGCGCAGGTCTAATGGACTGCCAAGGCAAAGCTCTGCCTTGACTTCCTGCCCTGTTCCTCAGCAGCTGCAGTTTTGCTTCACTGTCTCCTAGTGACAGGGAGGAAGTGTGGAGGCGAACAACTGGTCACTTGGCTAAGAGGATTCAAAACTTCACTTTCTATACTGGCCCAGAGGCAGGAGTTCTGGGACCCAGTCAGCACCGATTTTTCAGGTGGACCCTGTAAACGGTTTCAAGTGTCAGGCTAGGAATGAAAGATGGGTACAGAGAGAGGGAAACCTTCCGAATGGTATTCTCTTTCTTGTATTGTAGTCTTCTCTCAGAAGAACATTTTGTTATTTTAATAACTGAAAAAGAAATGCAACTTGTTCAGTGCATTTAAACTACATTTTTAGCATGGTAATAATAAAGTCAGCTCAATCTTTTCTTGCTTGTAAACCTACAGGAGTCTAGGAACAACTGGATGTATCTGAGGCCTTTTGGGTGTGAATGTACGCTGCCCTCACAACTAATCCCATGCATTTACCTTGACCATTGGGTCACGTTTTTGATTAAATATGTAGGAAGGACTTACTTTAAGTAATTTACAGATTTTTTTAAATCCCTATCAGTTTGAAAACTACGCACAAATACATGTGTTTGATGCATTTTTTTTCTATAAACAGCTGGATGTATAAAGTATAGAAATACATATGAATAACCTTGTTGCAGAAAACCTCCGTCACTGACCTGGGTAGCATCATCACAACAAAATTCAGTGAAACTAACCACATCTATCATAATCTACCAGGCAAATTAATTGTGAATGTTATTTTAAGCAGTTTTAAAAAGCCCTTTTTGGATTATCACATTATTTCCATGTGACAAAATTAGTATTAAGTATTACAGAGTCCAAGAGAAAAAAAAAGCTAACATTTAAAGGAATATTTTGGTTATATGGTAAGTATAGAAATGTTTGACATCTTAGTTGTTTATTTGTTACAGACTATTTTATTTGGTGTGTAGGTTCACAGAAAACTCATTTTATACTGTCAACCTTTAAAGTAAAGTTAATAAATGATATTTGAAAACATTTGCTATATGTGAACAATGAATCATCACAAGAGTTCCCCAGCTTGTACTTCATGCGCTCAGCAGAGAGCCTGTTGGCATCAGCTGCTGCGGATGGTCTGCAGAAGACCATCTTCCCAAATCCCTAGCAATAGCCATCACTGGCTACCCTCCAGAATGAGCTGCAATTTAAGCATGAAGGAGAATTAGCACAGAGTTTCCCTCCAGCTCCAGAGCTGAGCTACTTAATCAGTGCTTTGGCAGCCCCGGGCAAGCGGTGCATCAGAGCAGTGACTCATGCTTGGGAGAGAGGAATTTGCTGTGGTCCTCAGTGGGATGAGAGGTTAATCACACTCCGTCTTTTCCAGAACAAAAACAATGGGTATATTTCATTTCTGTACTTCCAGAGATGAAAAACTTCCAATAAGGATGACTGAATCCTGTACGGCCTCGCTGTACTTTTCCCTACACCTTTTCACTTCCTCTGCCTGTGGAGGGTAAGACCTCATCTCAAATACCTCTGACATTTTTATTTTCATCTCATGAAAATAAGATTGCTTTTCAGACTGGTTTGATTTTCCCTACATGTTAGATT
The DNA here is from genome assembly GCF_017591425.1 of Ochotona curzoniae. NCBI lineage: Eukaryota > Metazoa > Chordata > Mammalia > Lagomorpha > Ochotonidae > Ochotona > Ochotona curzoniae. Next base: position 21,958,635 of record NW_024464920.1, read on the forward strand.
GTCTTAATAACTTTCTGAGCATGAACTGTTTAAACTTTAAGGTTTTGATCAATATTGTTGTTGATACTAGAGATTACCTAGTTCAAGACATATTTGGTTATATGTCCCCTCAATGTTTAATAATATTATATCTTGACCATCCAGAAATCTGATTATAGGTTATTAAGAGATACATGATAATTTCCCAATCTAGTATAGCACTATTCTATACCAAGTGTACAAAATGAGACTGCAACTTGCCTTACTTTTGATTTACAACAAAAACAAATCAAAATACCAGGCACTATTCCAAAAAACTTACTTATGTTATTTAAAGTATAATGAAAGCTATGATTTTTTTAATCTGTTTTCTATCCAAAAATGTTTTAATGTATGATTTTATGTGATTTGTTCAGCCTCCGAAAGCAGGTAATACAGCGTAGAGTAAAAATCAAGTCAGTCTGAATCCATATCTTAAAATAGTAGTATATATCATTTCACAGAAAGATGCTCCTGAATAAAGATGCAAAAACGGTTTTAATGATCGACAGGTCAGATACTGAAGTCTGGTATATATGAAGAACCAGACCTGTAGTTTGGACATCTTTGCTAAAACATATGGATTAACTGGTGTTCAATACAGCTGAAGTGCTACCAAAGATCTGTAACCTGCATCTGAAACACTTTTTTCCTCAAATGTGAGATTATTATTTCATCACATAACTGTAATACTAGAATCCATTATTTTATACATTGTTACATAACAATCACATCTTCATGAGATTCTTCAGCATATATTCAATATTTAAAAATCTAATTTATCGTAATTGGATATGTGTGGCAACAGCAAAAGGAGAACACTTTTAGAATAAATCTATCTGAATATTCATTATAGAGAAAACCTTACAACACACTTGAAGTGTGAAGCCTGTGAAAAAGCTTATCAAAAGTAAAGAAGATTATGTCCAAATCCGAAGCTGGAATTGAGAATTTTCAAAAGTACTCTGAAATGGGCACACAATTAGTTTAGCTCATGCATATTTTTCATGATCTTTTTATAACTATTTTTCTATTGCAAAGTGTCCCAGAAGTATCATGTGCATATTCACCTGTGCTACCTTTCAATGTTTGTATTTGCTTTTATCTTTGCTTTGTAGCTGCTGCTCCATTTTTCTGAGTTCTCATCTACGCTGAAGGTAAAGAGCATGTACACAACAATTAGTGGTTCTGATTTCATGGTCACGGACACAGGGCTGGTGTAGGCATGGGTTCATGGTCATGGACACAGGGCTGGTGTAGGCATGAGTTCATGGTCATGGACACAGAGCTGGTAAAGGCATGGGTTCATGGTCATGGACACAGAGCTGGTAAAGGCATGGGTTCATGGTCACGGGCACAGGGCTGGTGTAGGCATGGGTTCATGGTCATGGACAGGGCTGGTGTAGGCATGGGTTCATGGTCACGGACAGGGCTGGTGTAGGCATGGGTTCATGGTCACGGGCACAGGGCTGGTGTAGGCATGGGTTCATGGTCACGGACAGGGCTGGTGTAGGCATGGGTTCATGGTCATGGACACAGAGCTGGTAAAGGCATGGGTTCATGGTCACGGACACAGGGCTGGTGTAGGCATGGGTTCATGGTCACGGACACAGAGCTGGTGCAAGCATGGGTTCATAGTCACGGGCACAGGGCTGGTAAAGGCATGGGTTCATGGTCATGGACACAGAGCTGGTAAAGGCATGGGTTCATGGTCACGGACACAGGGCTGGTGTAGGCATGGGTTCATGGTCACGGACACAGGGCTGGTGTAGGCATAGGTTCATGGTCACGGACACAGGGCTGGTGTAGGCATGGGTTCATGGTCATGGACACAGAGCTGGTAAAGGCATGGGTTCATGGTCATGGACACAGAGCTGGTAAAGGCATGGGTTCATGGTCACGGGCACAGGGCTGGTAAAGGCATGGGTTCATGGTCATGGACACAGAGCTGGTGCAAGCATGGGTTCATAGTCATGGATACAGAGCTGGTGCAGGCATGGGTTCATGGTCATGGACACAGAGCTGGTAAAGGCATGGGTTCATGGTCACGGGCACAGGGCTGGTAAAGGCATGGGTTCATGGTCATGGACACAGAGCTGGTGCAAGCATGGGTTCATGGTCATGGACAGAGCTGGTAAAGGCATGGGTTCATAGTCATGGATACAGAGCTGGTGCAGGCATGGGTTTGGAGGCTTTGGTTTCCACATTTTGGAATGTCTGCATGAGCCCAAAGAAATATCAGCAATAAAAACATTTGCATCTTTGGTTTTGCTTTGTCTATATATAGCCCCTATAGGGCAAAGCAACCCATGAAATTATAGCTACAGTCAAAATGCATGTCCCTGCTGTACACATTGCTGTGTGCAAGGAGCACAGGCCTTCACCTGAGCAATGACCATCTGACTGTGTCTTAAATATTACTGATGGAGCCAGGATTGTCAATCAGCAAGTTAAATCACTGCTTGCAATGCCATTTCAGATCCCTTATTCGGGTATGGCTTGGAACCCAAGCTGCACCACTTCTGATTCAGTTACCTGTTAACATGCTTGAGAAAGCAGCAGGAGGTACTTGCTCAATGTCATGCTTCTGGAAGAGCCAGATGGTTCCCGGCTTCAGCGTGGTCCACTGCTGGCTGTTCTATTTGAGGAGTTAACTGGCAGATGGATAAATCTTTCTTTTGTCACCTTCCTACTGCTTCTCCTTGCCTTTCCCCAACCCTGTCACTCTATCTTTTAGATAAATATACTAAATCTTTGAGAAAACAAAACACTTAGACTATTAAAGGCTGGATTGAAGGACTGCCTATCTTGGGAACTTTGTTTTCAAGGTTAGTTGTAGCAAGGTGAACTATAGGTTTCTATGAATTTACATGAGCAGCAAAAAAAAACTTAACATTTGTGTTGGCGCAGAAAAGGGCATATTTCTATACTGCTGCAACACAATTTTCAGTATTTGGCAAACCAATAAAACATATGATTGGACTATTCCTATCCCAAAGAAATCATGCTACTTCCCTTATTTTCCCTTGCCATTTTGAATGAAGAGAGAAAAACTGGAAATGTAACAACTGGTTTGCATAATCTATTATTTCATTTTCATGATGATTCTGTGCTAGCAACAGGATTCTTAAAACTGTTACTTTTGGAAAGCATACTGGTTTTCCCCTAAGCTGTTTGCTCAACCTGATCAGCCCTTTATTACTTCAGTGCTTAAAACTGTGATACAAAGATGTATTTTTAAGTGTTCTTGTCCTTGGAAAAATATCAGTAAGCTCTCAGTGAATCTGCATTCTTATTTTGTATTAAAATAACATATGAAAGGAGACAGACACTGATGCGGTCTAGGAGCAAGGCAGCCAGGTGCTTAGCAAGGATTATGTTTGCTAATTTATAAAGCAGGGAGGGGACCGGGAGCACCCGCACCATCAGCCTAAAAACAGGCACAGAAGCACCTCTGAATTCAAGCTGTGTCATTTATTCCATCAGCACTGCGCGTTGCCACCTTCCCTCCTCCTCTACTTGAGTCTTCCACTTCTTCAGCTCCCACCCACATGGGTTTGTTGCTGCCACCCTCTAAGGGAGATAGGAGGGTGGACTGGCAGCTTGAGCTCCCTGGAGAGCTGCAGCGACTACAGCTCTGGAAATAAGCTCCTGTGAGTGCTGGATACCTTCTGAGTGCCGAGATTACACAGTGTGCTAACATGCCTGCTGTTCCATATTTTAAACCTCATGTGATTACAAATGTTTAATAGGCTAGTAAGGTCACCCTTAGGAAGACGTTAGCAGAAACTGTACTGCAGAACCAAGGCATTCTTTTTTCTCTCTGAAAATCAGAGCAGCACTGAAAGGCTGTTCACTTGTAAGAGGATAATGGCAAGGAGCTGTTTACTTCAAAGGTTTTTGGATCAAGCTTTTAAGGAGAGCAATTAAAAATGTATCCATGGCTGGAGAAGAATGTACACTGATAATACAAGGGATGAGATTTTATTATTCCTTCCACTACTCTTCCGTTATGAACGTGGCGTACCACATCCTGCTCTCTGTGGACCTCTGAGAGGCATTCCTTCACTTTCAAAGTGCCTATGCCGAGTCACACAGTATGAGGATAAAACAACCAAGAAAATTATCAACAAGTACCGCAATGAGTGTTGACCCTCTTAAAAACTGCCCTGGGAGACTGCATGTTTATCATTGGGCTTCCATGACTTAACGCATTCTGAGACCTCCTCTTCTTGAATTGTGTTCAGTGAGGTGGTTTTATAAAACACCCAAGGAAATGAGATTCATTATCTTGAAGTCACACTTGTTTTTTTCAGCACTGTGAGTACACTCAGAGTGAGCTTAAAAACTAAGATGTTTCATGACAGTTTGAATTTGATGGGATAGTATTTATCATTGGTGACATCTACCAGTTCCTGACTTTGTTTTTTTTTTTTTAAATGGAATCTCTCAATTCAAGTATTCATGAACTGCTTATTGCATTTCAACAAGTTCATGAATTGTTCAGCATCTAGGAAGATTGACTAAATAATATCCACATCATTTCCATAGAAATGGGCTTATTACTGCTAACTTTCAACATTTTCACATGGAAAGCCAAAAGAAAAATAATACTTTTTAACATTACACAGAAGTATGGTTCATGAGTTTTCAGAAATTCCAGAAAATGAGACTGTCACCCTAGCTTGAAGACTGACATGGCAAACTGCATTAGCTTCAGAGGAAATGAAATGAAGAAAACTGAAAATACTATAATTAAAAATATTACTGTGGTTTTGACTGAACAGTAGAAACAAAATTTGATTTTCAGTTATATTTGAAAAACACATAACAAATATAAGTAATTCTTGATTTGCAATGCTAGCACCAGTTATTTCACTATTTGTTTCAATTTGCTTTTGCTTTACAAATTTGTATATACTTCTTTAAAAATCCTGTTACATGTACTAAGTAACTGTGGAGATAGCCAAGTATGAATTTTAAATCAAGTGTCATTGACATGTCAATGTAATATAAAAGCTCTCACAAATTTGGGTTTGAGATATTTTAAATTACCTTCCAAAATATTATTGGCATTGGATATTATTGATCAATTTCTAAGTAAGCAAAACCAATTGGACAATTTCTAAAACTCACGTAGCATTTCATTAACAGATTCAATTTCAAGTGTATAAATATTGGTGTGCAAAATTTAACAAATTGTGCCTCAGATAAAAGTAAAAGTAAATTATTTGTTATATCTATATTTAGCTGGCATTTCTAATGAACATTTGCCACTTACTAGGCATTGTAATCAATTAATATGCAGAAATGGGGTTGTAGTGAGTAACATCAAGTTCTAGACGCACAATGGCTAGGCAGTCCCACACAATCACGATCAACATTTCAAGGGAAAAAAAAGTTATTTCCCTATGTTTCATGTTCCTATCAATACCCAAATCTGGGGCCCGGTGCAGTGACCTAATAGCTAAAGTCTTCGCCTGGAACACTCCAGGATCCCATATGGGTGCCAGTTCTAATCCTGGTGGCCCCACTTCTAGGAAATGAGAATATTTGTTTAAAGACAAAATGCCTGCCCCTTCAGAAGAGCTGGATGAATACATGTGAAACAATTAATCTAGAAGTAAATGTTACACATTCATCCCCAAATTTAACTCAAAATGGGTTTAAGGTCTAAATGCAAGACACAAAAACATAAAACACTAAGCCGACAAGATTAGAAGTAAACCTAGGTGTTTGGCATTTAGTGATGACATCTTAGATGTAATGCCAATGGCACTGTCAGTGACAGAAAGGAATCAATAAGCTGGGGTTTATGATAATAACATATTTCTCTGGGATAGACAATGTCAAGAGATTAAGATAAGTCACAGTCTGGGAGAAAATACTTGGAAAAGTATCATCTGATCAAGGGCGATAATCCAAAACACAATCTCAAAACTGAACAATAGAAAACTGACTTGATTAGAAATGCAACAAAAACGTCAACAGACGTCTCTGCCAAAGGACATAGTGTGGGCAAATAATGCTATAAACAGTAAAGTCAGAATGGCCCAAAGCAACAACATGGACAACAGCAAGCGCTTGATGATGTACAGCAACAAGCAAGGTTGCACTGCTGATAGGAACACACTCACTTTTGAGAATGCAAAAAAAAAAAAAAAAGGCACAGTACTTTGTGAATATTTTACAAAACTAAGCCTATTCTTACCAAGCACACCACTAGCATTTGCCTAAAGGAATTAAAAAAATATGTCTATTACAAAGTATACAAACATAGGAGCCAAAAGATAGCCCTTTAGATAAAATTGCTCAAGTATCAATTAAAAATTTTAAAGTACGTTTATAAAAGCAGGTGAATGTTTATAGAAACTTTATACAGTTTCCAAAATTTTGATACCCTTTAGTTAGAAAATGGAAAAATGATAATGGTACATAAAGACAACAGACTATTATTCAGTACTAAAACTTCATGAACAACTACATGCTTTTAAATTTCACATAACCAAACAAGAGAAATCAAGCAGAAGAGGGTACAGCTTGTGTGTTTCCATGTCTATTGAATTCTGGGAAATTTCAAACTATGGATACAGTAAAAAGATCACAGTTGGCCATATGTTGGCTATCAGAAATAATCTTTAAAGCAAAGAGTATTTTTCAGATGAAATTTCAGTGAAATTCCTTGGCACAATACAATAATCATGGATATACATAATTTGCTATATATTTGTTCAAATCCAAAGATTATTCAATACCAAGATTGAACCCAAATGCAAATTGTAGAGTTAAATTATTATGTGTCAGTTTGATTTTATTAATTATACCAATGTAGTAGGAGATGTGGGTAATGGAAAAGCTGTGCACTTGTCGGGGTGAGAGATTGTTGGGAAATCTCCCTACTTTTCTATCAATTTTACTGTGAACCTGTGTTAGTATTAAAGAAGAGAATCTATTTTAACCAACATGTCTGCGCTCACGAAAGTTGTCAAGTGGAGAAGAATTAAAGTAACAAAATAAATAGTACATTAATTGAGGCATTGATAAATGATCTGTTGACTAATGAATGAGGATGAAGTAAAAAGGACTGTGTGTGGGGAGCTCACGTCACAGATAAGACGCCAAGATGTGACTTCACTGAGAAGGTACTTTTGAAAGATACATACAGAAAGTCAAAGATCAACTCACATAGATATCTGACAGAACTGCAAATCAGCCTTGGAGTGTAGAGGCCAAAGGTCTTAAAGTGGGAACTGATCTGACTTGTTTTAGGAAAAAGCAAGGTATCTACTTGGTCTGTAGTAATACAAAGGATAGAAAGTGAACATCTTGGCCAGATCAATTTGGGAAGAAGATTAAACAGAACATAGATTGTCAGCAACTCTCACTAACATAATTTCAGAAGCATAAAACAAAAAGAAGGTGCTTATCGTTTGGCCCAAGCTGGCTACATATTTTAGGTCAGCAGAGAATTCCATTCCACCTTTGGAAAGATACACAAGTAGATAATTTTTTTAAGTATTGGCAAGCTCTTTTAAAATTAATTTCAATCTATCTACTTATTTTTATTTTAACTGAAAGGCAGAAAATGAGAAAATATTCTGGTCACCTACTTTCTCCACAAACACCCACAAAATTCAGGGCTGGGCTAGGCTGAAACTAGGAAATCAATTTAGGTCTCCTATGTGGGTAGCAAGGACCCCCTGGTTTTGAATAATTACTGCTGCCTCCCACAACCAGAAGCAGTGTAACTAGCACTCAGACACTCTGATATGCAAGTGTCACAAATGAATTAACCTGAGTCACATATCCATGCTAATACAAGCTATTTAATAATTATAGTACACCCAATAACAAAGGCAAATTAACTATCAAGAGTAGCAGACCTCATGTCTGTGAAATGAACAGACTGGAGTCTAGAACATTTTGGGCATCATTTTCTAAATAATTCCCTCTCTAGTTGCAGAGCCCTCTATTGGACTCATTTTCTCTGACCTTCTATATTGTTCTCTTTTTCTTTCAGGGACACAGAACCAAATATTTTTTTAAGCATTTCTTCATGGTACAGAGCTGATCTAAGGAGTCACATTGTTCAATCTTGTGATAACTTATGTGCTGAAGTGGAGTCAGAAAAAGACAAACTTGACCCTTTCCCTATGCAGGTGACTCACTGGGCATTTTTTAAGAGCAGCCAGTTCAACTGATGTCTCCTTTGGTAGCATCCATCAATGCTGCATTTTTCCCTTCTAAAATTTCACTTTACTTCACAAATTTCAGTATCTCAGGGGAGTATGTTTCCAACATTCCTTCTGTTTTCCTGACCATATTAATCATAGCTATTTTTAATTCCTTCCTGCTAATAGCAAAATCAAAGTCATCCATAGGTCTTTTAAAATTGTCTGCCTTTCCTTTCACGTGGCTGGAACTTAACCAATTAAAAATCATGTGTTTCAAATGGTGATCTGACATTATATGTGAAATATTGTAGAGGATTTGAAAGCGCTCCAAAAAGGCTTAATCTTTGTATTGCTAAGCATATGGAATACAGATGCGTGATCACAATCCAATTAGGTCTGGGCTTCAGTATTGTTGAAACTTTTTCCTCTACAATTTCGGGTGTATAGTTTCTCAGCTCAACCTGCAATGTTCACAGCAGAGTTCTAACAAACCCTTATCTTGGCTTCCCGCCCCCCCTTATTTTCACAGTTGTTTCTTGATTTTTTTTTTATTATGTACCCTGTGTAGTTCTAAAATTGAGAAAACAATTTGAGTAAAAAAATAAAAATTATTGATACTGATTTTTCTTTTGGGGGGGTTGAACCAAACTTCTTCCTGAGCATCTTGTCCTTGAATCTTTTAGTTGTTTGGTCTCCTTCGGGCCGAGGTGCTGTCCAAAGCTAGGCTGCTGCTTGATCTATCAGTAGAGGTTCCCTGTGATGAACTCATGCTGTATTTATGAATTTTGTCCCCTGGGTATAGCGATATCCACACAAATTCTCACTGAAGAATCTTAGTCTACTTAACTTTGCTATTATTTGTGTCTAACGGACCATGTCCCGCAAGGTTTGATTTCATTGGTAGTTCCTCAAAGGCAATAAAGATTTAGAAAACACCAGGGTTGTCATTTTGTTGCATTTTCAGTGCAGCTTTTTTTCTACTGCAAACTATGACATCTTAGCCACAGTTAGAAGTCATCCTCCATATAATTGTTTTCCGGTTCATAGCCATCTTCTGTTGCTGCTGTGTCCTCCTTCTAGATTATAAACTGCATGAGTTCATGCTTGTGTATGTGTGCTCATTGCATCTCAAGTGTCTGTTAACCATGTTGTCATAAATAGGAGCTTAATAAATGCATGCTGAGATAAATCAATACACACAGCCCATATAAAATACAACTGTCCCAGGTTTAAAAACAAACTACTTATTTATTTCCTTCCATTATCCAAGGCAGCAAAGATTTCTGGATATTAGAAAAACAAACAAAGCAACAACAATACACCATTTAGAGTCACCTTTTCTGTCAGTTTTAGTTACACTTGAAAATGTCATCACCCTTTTTCTTGTTTGTCTCCTGCTCCTCCTAAAAAGGTAGAGTCTTGGTGAAATCATCTTTCAGATTCCAAAGTAGAATCAACCATCAGTTAAATTTGCAATCCTCCTGTAACACTGAACAATAACTGTCTTTCACTTCAGGTTTTTTTTTTTTTTTTGGAAAAGTCCACAAGAAGTAGAAGGAAGAAATGCCTTAGAACATTTTCCTTATTACTGTCAATGACATCTATTTTTCTTCCCTATTTTAGCTCATGTTTGGGTAGGTCATAGGAAAACCACAATTGCTTATAAAATGCTGAATCAGACCACTGGCACAGTGGTAAGCAAGAGAAATGATTCACTTCTTCAGAATGGTCCATTGGATTGTATAAGGCAACACAACCCCTATTTAAATTAGTGACACTTGGAAGATTTCTGATTCTAATGATGATAGGTGATCACAATAGTGTTTAGAAGTTCAAAACCTAATTCTTCCACTTGGTTGCTGGAAATTCTTTGATTTCCTGTGAGGTCACTGGCAATCTGTGAAGGAGGAATGGCTGTCCATCACAGATTTTGATGCTGGGAGAACTGCACTAGTTTAGGTGAATGGTTTATGCTCCATGTATGACTTTGCACTGAAAAAGCATAGCAATTTTTATAGAATGTTTATCTACTAGATAATCAAGAAAAATAAGCAAATTTGAAAGATGGCCAAGAGAAAAGTAATTTTTCCATTAAATTAAACTGAGGAATATAATGAAGTGATTGAAAAATTTTTAGTTCTTGAAGAGAAAATTATCCAATTTTAAATGAATATTATGAACCTGTCTCCTTGTTATATGTAGTTTAGCTCAGAATTTATTTTATTAAAAATATTTTGCTTTCAATAACAGCATATACATTAATTAATTCAATAGAATTTTATTTAGAATTTACTCTCACAACACAATTAAGCCTGTAATGACTTAAAATAAACCAGTGCAATGGCTCAATGGGCTAATCCTCCCCCTGCAAGTACCAGAAAGGCATATAGGCACCAGTTCATGTCCCAGATGTTCCATTTCCCATTCAGCTCCTTGCTTTTGGCCTGGGAGAGCAGCGGAGGATGGCTCAAAGGCTTGGGACCCTACACCTATGTGGGAGACCCAGATTATGTTCCTGATCCATTCAGATCAGTTCAGCTCTGGCTGTTGTAAGCATTGGGGAATAAGTTCGAAGGAAAATCTCTCTCCTCTCTGTAAGTCTGCCTACCAATAAAAGTAGGCCAATCTTAAAAAGCATAAACCAGCAAATAAAGTACATTTCAAGTCTTGAGAACTACTTACGAAAGCAAATTATACCACATATATGCGCATAGCAATATCAATGTCATCCCCAATTTTACTGATTCTTGGCCTTCTGGACTTTTAACTAAAAAATCGCATTCTTGGAACTTAAAAATATTTTCTCTTTTTATCAAAAGTAAGAATTTTATATGGTCCTAAAGTACACTGAATATTTTTTATTTTATCAGAAATTATGTGTTTGTATTAGTTAATAGTATCACTCCATTTCTTATATATCTTCCAGTATTCATAGTTACACTTGACTAACCATGCGACAACATTTTTAGTAATCTCAACTCCATGGAAACCAATATGTGAAAGATAGAAACTGCAATACAGCATGCTTTAAGATAATTTTATATGGCTAAATGAATTCTTTCAAGAATGTTTTTTATTCAAGTCAGAAATCTCATTTCTTCAAGAGTTTTGTTTCACTTATCATTGTTTAGAGTAAAATTAAATAATTCTTGTAATAATCATTTTTTTCTGTATGATGAAGTTGAAATTATTACTAAGTAATTAACACCATCAGAACAAGGTTATACCTGAAAAATATTCAGGCATGAGGATTATGAATGTGTAGGGGATTTGTAGACAACTATAAATGAAATATCCCAACGTGTGTTCGTTGGAATTAGAATATTCTACTTTATCCGATAGGCATAGAGGAGAATAACTCAAAGGGAAACAATTTTATATGAAGAATAACAAACACAGATACATATTTAAAAATAGTGAGACTGTGACTGCTTGTCCAAGAATCTTGCTTTCCACAACTTTAACTCAGTAACTTCCTCATCGCAAATGAGTATCCACTACAGACATTCAAGGCAAGTATTTTAAAAGAAAACAAGTCTTCCTAAAAAGCTACATGAAAACATTGTTTTAAAATTACCCATACCAAATCACAGCAGAGTTATTCAAACGTTAGATAATTTTATTTGAACTGATGTACTGGAAAACTAAAGTAAGGAACGGAGCTATTTCCTGAAAGTTAAGCTTTTTTTATGATTGGAACCCTTTCATAGTGAAATCTGTTAGAATTTTCAAATCTTAAGTATGCCCCCCAAATAAGTAATGAAGAATACATTCAACGGTAGATGAGGAATAGTTTACCTCTTTAAAAATGTGTACTTACTTTCTTGAAAGGCAGAGTAAGAGAAAGAAAAAAAAAATAGAGAATGCATATCTTTCATCTGCCTGCTCATTCTACAAATTCCTGCAGATTCTATCCCTGTTTCTCACGTGCTATCAGCAATTCAGGTATCTGAGCTGTCACCTGCTGCCTCCCAGGAGGCAAGCTATCAGGAAGTCAGATCAGAAGCAGGCACTCAGATTTGGGATTAGGCATCTTAAATTGGGGTTTAACAGGCTGTGCCACAATGCCACAAAATTATCTCTTAATATGTAAATGAGCTCCAGTTGTATTGAAATGCAGCTCTAATGGGGTTCTCATACTTTGGATTGCCAGTTCAAGTATTTTATTTAATTTAGAAAGTCACAAAGCAGATCTTTCGGTCACAAGCCTAAAATAATTTCTAGGAAATATGGTTTTATGGGCATTCAAACCAACAGGAAAGCACAATATCTGGGTAAAATAGTACCAAGATGAATAGTTAATACATACAAAACAGGAACAGAATGTAAAATAGCCAGAAAATAAATATAATCAACTTATATTATGAAAATCTATTAAACTATGGGAGAGAAATCTTATAGAGAGGCACCATGACCCTGTATAGTAAGACCAAATAAATATTTAAAGTCCTCTCCCTCTCTCTGTCTCTCTCTCTCTCTCTGTATATATATGTGATGTGTGTGTGTGTTTGTGTGTGTGTATGTGTGTGTGCACGCATGTGTTTACAGGAGACACTTGGAATATCTACTTAGTAAAACAGATAAGATTAGCTCAATCATTTTGAACAGGAGACTGAATAGTACTTATCCTGTCTGATTCTAAAATTATAGCCTAAAGCTACATGACAATTGCATAATTTGTGTGTTTATTTGTTGAAGTAGTTAAATACAAAATGTCTTGATGTTGTTAAAGATGCCTCATCAGAAATAGAAAATACAGGATGGGCCCAATACGTGGTGGCACAGTCGTTACATCCTTGTCTTGCATGCTATAGGATCCCAGATCAGCACCAGTTCATGTCCTGGCTGCTCCACTTCCCATCCAGCTCCCTGCTTGTAGCCTCAGAAAGCAATAGATCCACAGTGAAAATATGGGTAGCTCAGATTCAATTTGCTAGATATTTATGAATTGCCAAAGACTATAATTAATTAAAAGCACTGTGTACTCTAATCTAATGATTTCAATATTGTCTTCTTAAATAACACTGCCACCTGTGGCACCTGGGCTAGATCCTTGCTAGATCCAGCAGCTCTGTAATAGGATTTCTGGCACTATACTCAATAGGGTCTCTTGTGATCACCCTCTGTGACATGACAGAGGATCTATCTGAAACCCACTGCAGGAGACCCAGGCCTGCCACTGAACAACCCCAATACAATCTGTGCTTGCCCTATGGTATCTCAGTAAAGTACCCTGTAAATTCTGTAATGCTGGAAACTGTTGCTCTTGGTGTCACAGCCCTAGAAACACACACAGTCATGAAAATGGAATTTGGAAAAATCATACCTTTATCTTATAGTTCCAGGGTCATAGATATCAGTGTCATCAGCTCTAATGTCTATCTTGCACATCTAGCAACAGCTGGAAAGGATCCTTACTGCATCCCAAAGCATCCCTCAAGTGTAATGGGAATTGATTTCCTAGGGGTCTGAGCATGTACACTTTTAGAAGCTCACACACTACAGTCATACTACCACCTCCTTATGCAGGAGCAGACTTGTACAATGCACGGCATGAATGAGAAATTTAACAAAAATAAATTAAGAATCACAGTTTCAGGTGAAGATTTCAATCGATGGCATAAAGACCTGAGTAAGAGCTGCAACAGTAAACTAAACAAAGCAAAGAGCAGATTTAGGATCTTTGTACATAAGTCTTCTGAATAATCTCATTAGAGGAAACTAAGGGAAATAGAATTTAAAAGAATGCAGAAGCTCTGTTTAGGGAAACCATTAAGTGAACAAGTATCTACACTGAGGTGACATCTGGAGAAGATACAGGAAAATGGTACTCAAAACCTTATTTAGTGAAATAATTAAAAAGTTCCCAAGTCTGGAAAAACATCCAAATCCAGGAAGCTTCTTTGAGTTATATCCAGATTGGGAAAAACAAACAAAAACAAAGAAAAAGACTTCTCCAAGGCCTAATAAGCTCAACTGTCATAAGTTATAGACAAGACCAAGAAATCTTCTCAAAGTTAAAAGCAGGAAGTTACATAAAGATAAGTTTCTTGGAACAATCAGACTTCTAAGAAATCTTCCACAGAGAAGAACAGGGGGCAATGTATTCTAGCTCTTAAAAGGAAAAAAAAAGGTCAAAGAGGAATACTATATCCAGTACGTTATTCTTCGTAAGTGATGGAGAAATAAAATTTTCTCTAGACAAAGAGTATTTGAGGAAATTCATCACTACCGCATTAAGAAACATTTAAGGTAATCCTACAGATGCAAAGCAGAAAGATCAACAATTATGATATCACAAAAAAGTGCAACACTTGCAAACACAGAAGATACACAAAAGATAGAGAACCAGGCCTCATCACGATAGAAACCTAATGAACTACAAAAGGCAACTAACAAATATTAAAAAATTCAGTGTGCAATTAACAACACTTCAACAGTTGTTTCTTAGTTATCAATTTTGATTTAAACGTAAATGGGATAAAAACAGTGGTCTACAGAGTGGCAGAGTGGGCAAACAATAAAGACGCAGTTACAAGCCGCTTACGAGAAACTCCCTTCACAGGTAAATGAAAGCACAGGTCAAAGTGTGCATCTGGGAAAAACACTCCAACAAAACATGAGCAGGGAGGCCTGTGCCGTGTTGTGCCACACTAATCTTCCATCTGAAGTGTTGCCATCACATATGGGTGCCAGTTTATGTCCTATCCAGCTTCCTGCTTATGGCCTAGGAAAGGAAAAAGATAATGGCCCAAGTCATAGGGCACCTGCCTACACATGGGAGACACCAAGAAGCCTTATGGCTTAAAATTAGCTTAGCTCCAGCTGTTACAGCCATTGCGGGAGCTAATGAGAGACCTCTATGTCTTTCCCTCTTCCTGCAAAGTCTGTCTTTCAAGTAAAAATGAATAAACCTTTTTTTTCAATGAGCAGGAATAGCTATACTTATAACAGATAAGTGATTATTTCCGAAAGTCAAAGGAAGGATCAGTCACAATATACTATAAAATACACTATTTCAGAAAGATGCAGTCATTGTATTTGCACCCATAAGAAGACCACCAAAATTTATTAAAGCAAAGTAAGATCCTGAGGGAGAGAACGACTCTGATCCAATGAAATTGGAGATTTTTAACATCAAAATGCCATCATTGGGCAGATTATCCAGACAGAAAATCAATAGACGCACAAAACATAGTCTTTGCAAGAATATTTCACCTAACAGCTGCAGAATACACAGCACACTCACTATAAGGAACATTTTCCAAGACAGATCCCAAGCTAGCTCAAACTAAGCTTTAGTAAAAAAAAAACAAAAATAAAAATCGTAACAATGTATCTTCTTATACCACAAGACACAATTAGAAATCAACAAGAAAAAAAACAGTGGAAAGCTTGTAAATACGTAGAAGCAAATAATACAATAATTCATGATCCATAGATCATTGACAAAATTAACACAGGACCCAGTGCGGTGGCCTAGTGGCTAAAGTCCTCACCTTGAACGCACTGGGATCCCATATTAGCGCCAGTTCTAATCCCGGCAGCTCCACTTCCCATCCAGCTCCATGCTTATGGCCTGGGAAAGCAGTCAAAGACGGCCCAAAGCCTTGGGACCCTGCACCCGTGTGGGAGACCTGGAGGAAGTTCCGGGCTCCAGATCAACACAGCACCGGCCGTTGCGTTCATTTAAGGAGTGAAACATCAGACGGAAAATCTTCCTGTCTCTCCTCCTCTCTGTATATCTGACTTGGCAATAAAAGTAAATCTTTAAAAAAATTAACCAAGGCAAAACAATCTTGAAATTACTGAAATGAAAGCACAACATATCAAAATCTGTGACACATAGAAGGGAGCATTAAACTGGAAGTTTACAACAAGTAAGTGCAAAATTTTTTCAAAAAGTTTTATTTATTTTTAAAGGCAGAATTAGAGAAAAAGAGAGAGTCAGCAAAGAGAGATCTCCCACTCACTTGTTTGCAATGGGAATGTTGGGTCACAGAAGGCAGAACTTTATCCGAGTCTCCCACATGGGTGCAGAGACCCAAACACTTGGGCCATACTCTTCTCCTTTACCAAGTAACTTAGCAGGGAGCTGAATCAGAAGCAGAGCAACCAGTGGCAATATGCGATGCCAATGTCACAGGCAATGGCTTATTCAGCTATGCCCCAACAAAAGTACACACCAGTAAAACCATCTAATAAAAAAGTCTTTACTGAAATAAGCAATCTAACAATGGAACCCAAGATATACCAAAGTCAGGATAACTCAAATCAGTGCAAAGCAAGAAACTTAATGGCCCAGAGCAGAAATAAGCGAAATGTAGCTAACATATAGCAAAACCAAATGAAAAGCTGTCCTGTTTGAAAGACAAACCTTTTGCCATACTAACAAAGAAAAATAAGAAAACATTCAAGTACAATTAGAGATTAAAAAAAAAAAAGACACTGGAATTGATACCACGGAAACACAGGATAAAAATCTAATATGAACATCTGTAAGAGTAAATGGAAAAATCTTGAAGAAATGGGTAAATTTCTGGATACTTGCAGCATACAGAACTAAATCAAGAAGATACAGAAATTCTAAACAAACCAATTACAACTAATGAGGTTGAAGCAGCAATTAAGTTTGCCATGAAAAGCACAATCCAGAAACTGATGGCTTCACAGCTGGATTGTACAAGAAACGTAACGAATTACCACATTTATCAGACTAGTTCAAACATATGAATAGACTTTGAGGTCAACATTTCTTTGATATCAAAAACAAAAATAAAAATGGACACATACAGTGAAAACACAAGCAAAAATTCTGAAAGATATATTACAAAATTGAATCTAACATCACATCAGCATGATCAAATGTAATTTTCTTAGGGAAGCAAGAACGGTGAATGGTCAGCTATCTTTAATTATAATTAATCATATCAACAGAATGGTGACCTACATAATTATCCTAGTAGAAGCTGAAAAATAATTAGCTAACATTCCATAGCCCCTCTTGATAAGAACTCTGAACCAATTATCTATTAAGGAAAAACATGTAAAAGTAATACAGGCTAGAATCCACAGGTAATATAATACAGAGAAGGAGAAAGCTGAAATTACTTCCATTCACCAGGTATGCAACGGAATAAGGATGTCCACTATGTCCACTGTTACTTCATAACCTACTGGATATTTAGGCAAGAGGAATTAGGAAAGAGAAAGAAATAGAGATTATTCAAATTGCAAAGGAGTAAGTAAAATACACCTGTTTGCTGATCACATGGTTTTATTCATGAAAATACCAAGTATCTGTCAAAAAAAAAAAAACACAAACCCTGCTATAAATAAATTTGATAAAGCTGTAGGACAAAAAGCTAAGATGAAATAAACAGTAGTGCTTTCATAACTCAAGAAAATAATCTCGGGGCCTGGCATCTTGGCAAGTAATTTCAGCTGTGGATTGCCAAGATGGCATCCCATATCAAAGTGCCAGACTCAGTCTGACTGCTAGACTTCTGATCCAGCTCCCTGCCACTGGGCATAGGGGAACATAGATCAGTTAGCACTGATGCCACTCACATGAGACCCGGCTGGAGTTCTGGCTTCCTGGCTTCAGCCTGGCCTGAGACCAACCATTGTGACCATGTGACAAATAAACCAGTAAATGGAAGAGGTTTTCTTTGTCTCTCCTTTTCTGTCTTATGAATAAAAGAGAAAACAGTTCCATTCATAATTTCTCAACAGCACTAAATCTTAATAAATGGAGTAAAATTCTTCCATAAGGATACTAGGAAAACACTAGCTCAATAGAGAATATACAAAAAACGTAGATACTGCAGGTCCACAGATTGGAAGTTAATATTAAAATGTCCATACTACCAAGTCAAACATATGAATCCAATGTACAGTCAGAGTAAAAATGAAATTTATTTTTACCGAAACAGAGCAAAAATTCATATGGAGCCTCAAAAATCATTAAGTGATCCATAGAAAAACAGGAAGAGGGGCGGTGTACAGTCTATAAACTCTGGGCTTAGAGGGATGAATCCTGAATATTGTAGCATATGTAAGAATATCAAAATGCAACGGAATGATGTCAAAACAGTTATTTATCAAGAATGCTCAGGATATTAAGAATTTCTAAAAAGGCAAATTTCTTACATGACAATTAAATTTCTTACATTAGAGTTTACAGACATATAAGTGTTCACAAGTTATATAGCATACTTTAGACTCTCAGGGTTAATACCTTTGCAAGTTATATAAAATTTATGATATTCTCGTAAAATTAAATTAAAAACATTAAGATGACTATCAAGTTCTGACAAGTTGTAGGAAAATTTTTTATCAAAACAGACAAGTTTTATACAATAAAACCATAATCAAAAATAAAAACTTGTGATACACAACTTTTTTTATAGCTTTAAGCTAATTTACTGTTCTTCTCATGTGAGTATCATAACCTTTAACAACAACTTGAATGCTTATAATCTGAACTGCTAGAATCAGAGATTAGATTTAGAGACATTTTTCAAAAGGAAAGTTCATTAAGAAAGTTCATATGAAACTGCTTTATTTTTGTGTTGATTGATGTTAAAATTGTGCTTGGCCCAATAGCTTAGTGGCCAAATCCTCATCTTGAATGAGCTGAGATCCAATATAAGCACTGGTTCATGACTCAGCTGTTCCACTCCCCATTCAGTTCCCGCCTGTGGCCTGGGAAAATTGTAGAATGGTCCAAAACCTTGGGACCCTGCATCCACATGGGAGACCCAGAGGAAGCTCCTGGCTTCCAATTGACTTAGTCTCTGGTTGTTGCAGTTACTAGGAGAATGAACCAGTGAATGAAGGATCTTTCTGTATTTCCTTCTCTCTGTATATATGCCTTTCTATTGTTAAAATCATATATAAAAGACTCATTGATATAATCAAAATCTGCACAGGAATAAAAACTTTAGAGCATGTATTGTGATAGCAGTGCTGCTGGAAGCAGCGTTCATGCCATTGGTATCAACAGGAAGGTACTTAAAAAATTCAGGGAAAGTGGAATTAAAAGGTAAGTCTATTATGGTAAAAAAAAAAAAAAATCCCATGCATACTTTTTTCAAAATGGACATTCTATGTGGACTTTTTCATGACTTCTTGTGTAAAAAGAACTGACTCAATTTAAATGATCTGATAAAAACCTACTTTTAAAAAGATCAAAGATATGAACATGTAATTGCCCAGTGACTATTTGGTGAAATCCTACCCATACCTCCTAAAGAAAATTCAAATTCACCTAAACATGGAGATACAATATTAGTTTACGAAAATCCATTAAAAAAACCCAAACAACAACAACAAAAAACAAACAATAAAAGGAAGCAAAGGGATGTGGATTCAACTGTTGTGGAATAGTGGGTTAAGCTTGCATTCCATGTCTGAGTGCTGATTTAGGCCCTGGTTCCTTTTGTTCCCATTTACTTCCTGATTCTGTGCTTGGGAAGAGAGCATGTGATAACCCACGTACTTGGCTTCCTGCATCCCCCAAGCGGAACTAGATGGAGATTCTGGCTTTTGGCCTGGGTGAATCCCAGGTAATGTTGGCAATTGAGGAGAGGGCATGAGTTGCCCAAAAAAAAAAAAAATTCTCCTTCTCTCTGGCTTTCTCTCTCTCTTCCTTCTGCTACCTACCCCACTTTTCAAATAAGCAAAACTTTAAAAAATGGAAAAGAGACAGATGCAATATACAATATATTGACTGCTTAAATTTTCATATTACATTTGTGAAAAGTATTTTGACAATACACATAAAAAGATTTAAAGGTCACAATTTTGAGCAAGAAATCTTATGTAAAATTAATCTTAGGTGTTAAAATTATCAATATTATAGATGCATTTCTATAAAAATGTAATAATATATAATAAACCAACTTAAAATACATTATTTCAGCTTAGGAAAGTGAAGCACAGCTGAATATATACTGCCATATTTTCATAGAAAAGCCAAAAATATATATATATAAACACACAATTCCATAACTATAAAAAACATGAACAAAAATCAGTTATCCATGCAGAAAGCTAGAAAAATGATCTCACTTTCTGGAATTAACCCCAGTTTTGCATGAAGGTAGAATGAATTTCTACATAAAACCACTAACACCAAAGATGCCAGCAAGGTGGATCCTGTCCTAACACCATGATCACTGCACATCCATCCAAGAAGGCCTATTCCTGCAACCTGCTCAAGCAACTGACAGGTTTTAATTTCCTTTAAATGCAGCTCTCAGTGACACACAGAATAGATGATTTGATGCAGTGAGCAAATAAAAATGAATCCTGATGACCTGAAAGAAAATTCTGGATGTTTTTCTAAAGAAATTTCACTTAAGGAGAAATTATCTGAATTTAGGCAGACAATGAATCTTCAAGTTATCTGAATTTGTCTGATATTAAAAGGATAAATGGGAAAACACAGAACTTACAAATACCTTTTGACCTCCAGATGAGAAGCCTGGTAGACATCTGTGCAATACTGAGGACAAGTAAAATTATTTTAAAGATGGGAAGGATGCATATTCAAAACGTATTTTAAAAAATTACTCAGAGATGTACTCCAATTAGCTGAGACATAAACAACGCAATGTGAAAGAAACGAGGACAACAGTAATTTCAGAATAATTTGTGAGCAATAGAAGCAAAGAATTCAGTCCAAAATTCCTCTAATTAAAAATAGTATGAAAATTAAAACTATTCTTGAAATAACAGCAAACAATTAAGAATATTAATACAGCATTGTCCTCAGATTACATTGACAAAAATCTGAAACTATATTTGCAAAAACTAAGATCAAACTTGTCAGTTATGAAAACAAATGGATCTAGACAGTAAAGTCTTGGCAGCAATCAACCTATTGAAGAAAATACACTTCAAGAAACAAAATTTTAAAAGAGGCTTTGTTCTACTCCCTGTTGCTCCGAACCTTAAAGATTTCATAGATCATTTTAACCATTTGCAGATATTGACTAAAACCTTCATTTTCCTGTTTACAAAGTCTGTATCTATCAGAAACAGAAATTGATTTCAGATAGAACCAGTCTTTATTGACGCCTGAGGTACACTTCCCAGATGAGGAGAGGAGCATCTAGCTTTGTCTCTGCTTTACAAGCTGGCTGGCCAACTTGTCATTCCCCTCTCTCACCCACACTGCACTGATTAGGTAGCTTCTGTTGTTTTTTTTTTTTTTTTTTGAGCCATTGCATCAGCCATGGTAATAACATTCTTAACCACTGGTTTGACAAAAGGTATAAAACAAAGTTTTACAAAACTATAGTAACACCAAACTAATACACAGAGATTTTTTTCTCTTATTTTTTTGGCTATTTACAAAAATCTTAGCTCCTATAAATAAATGTGAATATGTGACACTTGTCTTTCTGGGTCTGGCTTATTTCTTTCAGGGTGGATTCTTTCAGTTGAGTCCATTTTCCTGCAAATGGTATAATTTTACTATTTTGATGGTGCAATAATATTGCATTGTGAGATAGATGCCATTTTCTTTACCTATTCATCTGATGATGGGCACCTTGGATGATATCAAATGTTAGCTATTGTAAATAGTAATTTGATAAACAGTAAAACTATAAATGTGATTTAGCTGTTATCTCTTTAACACACTGAACTCATGACTTTTGAATATAATACACTTGCATAACAGAATGTTAAACTTTTAACTGTTAATATAAGAAAGACTATAGCACTCTTATAAAATGGGGGAAATGGTGGTAAGAGGAAAATGTTGAGGGAGGAATCTCAAAATCTACACAACTGAATCATGGAGAAAACTATTTTATTCCTTGGCGTTCCTTCTAGCAATATCTGAATCTAATACATCAAAAAGCTCAGGGTGGGACAGTCTCTGAGCATTCATAATGTCCACCCTCACTGCAGCATCCCTAATGGGCTACAGGTAAAGCCCTGGGTATTCCCCTTCTAATCCAGCTCTCTGCATATCACCAAGTCTTTAGGTCCATCGCCGTGGGGAGATCCAGAAGAAGCTCCAGGCTCCTGGCTTCTAATAAACCCAAAAATCAGAAAAAAAAAGTTGAGGGATAAAGTCTTAATTAAGTATTAATGAAGGAATAGTTCCAAGAAATCCTTAATCTTCAGTATTATCAAGTTCTTTATATAAAAAGGTTTAGTATTTGCATTACAAACTATGAATTTCCTGTACTTTAAATCATCCTTATACTTTAATTCCTAACACAATGTAACCTGCCTTCATCCAATATAGATATAAATACTTTAAAATTATTTTTAATACACTCTTGTTTGAATCCGCAGAAGTAGTGTTGTGAATCCAAAAGCCAACTGGAAAATCTTACTCTTAGTAATGAAAACTATTTATTAAACTGATAATATTCTAGAAAAATATGCATAACCAAAACTGACATAATAAAAGAAATAAGTATGATGTTAAAAATCATAATCAATATAATTATATTCCGCTCCTAGGAATATACCCAATAGAAATGAAATCTGCAAATGAGAAGGGGATCTGTAATCCTATATTTACAGCAGCACAATCTACAATAGCAAAGACATGAAAACAAGCCAGATGGGCTTTCAAAGAAGAGTGGTTAAAGAAAACGTGGTACATTGACTCTATGAAATATTATTCAGCTATTAAGAAGAATGAAATTATACAACTAGGTGATCCCAACTAGACACCATTATGCTCAGTGAAATGAATCAATCACAAACATAATACCATATGTTCTCTCTAATGCAAGGAAACCATGTGCTTTGATGTTTTTTTACTTCAGTTTCATTTATTCCAAATACTTCCTTTTCTCTTGTTGAATTCATCGCTATCTCATGGATTACACAGTGGCATCATTTTTCCCAAGAGACTTCCGTGTTTCCTTTTTGTCACTCATGTGTTGGTTACTCAGTGGCATGCTGTTTTCATGGTGCTGTAATTTTGTTGTTGTTGTGGCTGTTGTTCTAATTCATATAGGTTGGTGACCTTATTTTATGGTTTCTCATTTATAGAAATGTACAGTGATGAAGTACTGGGGACTACCCTATCTAGATGTGGGGGTACAATGCAACATGCATTCCTACTTTCAAATCAAAGATGGACTCCCAGTGAAACTGTTGGAAACGTGTAGACACTGAGATGTTGGACTGTATGACACTGTGTGTACCAGCAATGTTGGAGCACACTTAAATAACAGACTGATGGAATTATGACTCCTTATGAAGGACAATACTATTATAACAACATGGGGCAAATTGTTCAGGGGGTGGGAGTTTAGGGGGGAATCCCAGTCTATTCAGAATTGTACCATAAAATTAAAAAATTCAAAATAAAAATATAACAAAAAATTAAAACCGAAGCAGATAATGTCTGCAAATCATTTGCCAAATATGTTTTTCTACTGTATTGATTTTCAATTTTTATATGTTTTCATCTGCTTAAACAGAGTGTCAGGGAAAAACAGTAGATGATTCCTTATCTGGAGATTCGTTCCCCAATTTCCTGCATTTCTTGGGCTGGGCCAGGCTGAAAGCAGGGGACAAAATCAATACAATTCCATTTGAATCTTCAGGAAAGAAGAAAAAAGCAGCTGGTTTCCCAGTTAATAATGTAAGTCTTATTTATCACTAATGTAAATATCAAAAAAATAATGAAAAGAAAATTTATGGGCTAGTCTTCTGTGTGATATTTAATATCAAATCATTCAGCAGTTGAGTTAAAAAAATCTTGACACAAAAAGTTTACTTGGCATATATTAAAGCATTCTTCATATTATATGAAATATAATCACATAATTCATCCTATCAATGAATTATAGAAAAACTTGTTCAATGAACGTAGTTGTTCCAAGTGGGAACAAATCAAATATAATGTTAGATTAAAATGCCCATCTCTGTCCCATGTCTCTTGTCAGTCACTTTATCATGACAGGAATTGCTTTATAAATTGCTTTATAAAAGGTTTCATTTATTTTATAAAATTTTGAATAGGAGGTCATTTGAAGCACATTCATTGAAATGCTACAAATGAAACAGCTTTTGAAGCATTTCAATACTTACCAAAAATCCTCTATCTACTTGCCTGATCTTTTCATGGTACCTCTAACTTGAGCTTCATTTAATTGTTTCATAAAAACTGCACTATGCACTCACTTTGTTACAGTCAAATCAATCAGAAAGTACACGGACAGACACGCAAAACTAATACTCGTTACTGCTACTCTGTGAAAGACTACTTACATAAAGACCATGACCAAGGAGTTTGAGGAATCAGAAAGCTTACAGATTCTTGGTCTAACTGGATGGGCTCCTTATATGTTTGAACTAATGAAACTAAACCTTTTTTTAATTTTTCATGTCAGTTCTGTGAGACGGATTTTGTTCATTTTCTAAATACATCAATGACATTTATCTGAGGACTCATAAGCATCAATATAAAGTTCACTCTATGCAAATATTTCTTATGTCTGCAAATGCTAAAGCTCTAAAGTTCCTACTGAGATTAGTAGAGGCCCAATATTTTCAAGACTAAAGAAAGTTAGAAAGAAGACAGGACTGTAACAAATACTGAAAAGGTCAATCATAAGCCCTGATCCAGTATCATTCTGGAAGATTACTGCTCTTAAATCTTCCATTTGTTCAATTGATACACTGGTAAGTGAATGTTTAATTTTCCAAGAAATGGATTTTTGTATTCAGTTTAGAAGATTATTATTATTTGGCCGTTGTTTTCTTTTTCCTGATCCATATGTCTATCTACCGAATCATTCATTTCTTCTTAGCCACTCAGTAGAACACTGGATCATATCAGCATAATACACATATTTACACACAGTATCTAGGACCATACCACTCAGAACATGTCCAATTTGTCTGATATTGGAATATTTACACATAGAAAAAGAGTAACTGTTTGAAAGTGCAAAGTCATACAATTGGAGAACACTGATAGGTATTATTCATAAACAAAATCTTTCAGAGGAAAGATACTATCTGATCTTTTTATGACAAATACAGTCTCTAAAAATGTATTTCTTTTGGAATAGATAAGCAGTATAAAGAACACTGCCCTCAAATTATATCAAAAGATGTGATAACTATGTTACTTCAATAACTTCTTATTAAAGATGCCATCAGAAAGATGCTTTGATGTCTGGATTGGTTTCATGGTGTAGCAATTTAAACTACTATCTGCAATACTGTCATACCATACGAGCACCATTGGAATTGGTTTCTCCACTTCCAATCCAGTTTACTCTTAACACACCTGAGAATAAGCAGCTTGGACCCCTGTCATCCATATCCCATGTGGGTACAAGAGCAACCTCTGCTGTTCTTCCAGGCTATAAGCAGAGAGCTGGATCAGAACTGGAGCAGTCAAGACTTGAAGCTGTGTCCATATTAGGTGCCACACTAGCAGGCCAACGTTGACATCCCCTCTAGTAATGGATAAATACCAATCAGTGATGGCTTTTTAAATTTACTTTACGAATATAAAACGATCTAGCTATCTACTTATGCATTCATTCATTCACTCACAAGGTAGAGCAGACAAGTGGGAGAAAGTGAGAGATGAAGAAAAAGAGAATCTTGAATCTGCTGGTTCACTCCACAGATATCTGCAAAGACAAGGGCTTGGATAAAGTCAAAGCCAGGAAGTCTATCTGGGTCTCTCTACTGGGAGGTCCTAAGTACTTGTGCTATGATTTGCCAGTTTCCCAGGGCTCTGGATCAGAAACAGCCAAGGGTTGAACAATGCAAGCCTAGCTCATTGAGTCACAATGTCAGCTGTTTTCAAATAACTTACAACCAATCATTTGGTTTGTAGAAAAACATGAAAAAAAGTCTTCTCTAACTAGTCTCTTCATATTCTGTTTTTAACTCTAAAATCTGAAAAGCTAACCTTTAACCAGGCTAAATAATTAGGTTGAATATCAATCACTGTACAACAAATATATTTCCCAAAAAAATAATTCTATGCATATCAATGATTATGGCATTAGAATATAATGTGATTATAGGTTATAACAATACCCCCAAATCAACATTTCTTTTCCTTTTTAGTAACTAATGGTAAACTTGTCTGTTTTCTGCCATCAGTGATAACATAGGATAGGCTATTTGAGAAACTATTTTATAGGGATTAGGAAAAAAAAATCTCATGTAGCACTGAATTTTCAAGGGAAGGAAGACACATGTAAATTTTGCTTGTTTAGATTTTGTGATATATATGTACACACACACATGAATATATATGTGTATATATTTTAATGAAAAAATAACTGCAGTATTTTTCAACATCATGAAATAAGGATTTGCACCCTAAGTTGAAGAGCTGCTGTCAGAGTTACCTATGAGTTGCCTGGAATTTATTGGGCAGGACACCAAAGAAAGCTTCACAGAGAGTCAAAAACACTCCACACAGGTGTCCTTGTATCTTTTGCTGGGATCACAAGTGAAAATAAAACCTACACACATATAGATACACACACACATACACACACACACACACACACACACACACACACACACACACACACACACACACACACAACATGTTACTAAGCTAAAACTATCCAGTAGCAAGTATCTGCTCACCAAAACAACTACAGCATTTCTAGAAAGGGCAATATCCAGACTCTCCATACTATCAAGCAGAAAGTCCAGAATGTAGCTGGAAAAGCTTAGAAGTATAAAGAAGCAGAACATTGTCTGGCAGTAATGAGTAAAAAGAGATCTTCATGATGACCTACATGTTGAAATCAGCAGCCCAGGCTTTAAAATAGCTACTATAAATAGGTTACTGCCATTACGGCTGCTTGGAAAGTGCATTAATGGATAGAAGATCTTCCTGTCTCTCCTCTCTATGTATCTGAGTTTGCAATAAAAATTAATAAATCTTAAAAAAAACAATCAAACAAACAAACAAAAATATGGGAACAGTTGAATTTCAAAGACAGTAGAAGTGAACTTATTGGGAGTGAACCCATATCCAGTTGGGTCATTGTTAACATTGTTGTGTAGACAGACAAAAATCCCTGAGACTATAAAACTTAGATATTACACAAATGTAAATTGTAGCACATTGAAAGTAGTGAGGTCTGTCAAGTATGTCACCTGATTTGCTTATGCAAAGGATGAATCTTTATACTCACATGCATTAATGAGATGGAGAACTGAATGCCATTAGTTAACACTGGTTTTCCAGCACATTTATGTAATAGTCTAATTCTCTGTATCCTAAATTTTATGATTCTATACTTCAAATTCCTACTCCAGGTATAAAATGAGTCACCCATTAAAACAGGGCAGCATTAAGTACAGCTGTACCACATAAAGCACACTGGTATGACAGAAAGATAGATTTTACGAAAAATGCATATGAAAGTATAATTACAATGAGTGTTTTTGAATCTCCATTAACAGTCTGATGACCAAATCGATAAGAATAAGATGTATAAACAATAATTTTCTTCATGAGAGAAGACATTAATAATCAAAGGCTATTTATCAAATCTCAAAATATACTGAACCATAAATAAATACACAAAAGCAGAAATATCATTATTTCCCCTACTATCTATATTTAACGGTTATAGAATCATATATTCTACAAACGCTTAAGACACCTGGAAATAAATTTGCAGCATTCCAGTATCAAATTAGTTCGAAAGTAGGTCATGTATATTTCCAATGCTATGCAGAAAATACTCTTAATGAGAATGAACTGCAACAGCCACAAGGCAGCATAATGGAAACATCAGTTAAATGAAATAAAATTTCTATTCAACATTCTGATAGGGTTAGTGTTTTTTTCTGTAATAAGGAGTGAATTTAAATGATGTGCTCACTAAAAGAACAATCAAGAAAAGTGAACGTGAAAATCACAAGTGAGAAGTCTAACCAGTATTCTACAGTTATCAAATTTCATTGTATCTTTCAAGCACAAAATCATAAATATTAAAAAACACAAGATGAAACAATTAGGAATATTTTACCGTATTGAACTAATAAAAATACATAACCATGATATTAGTGTAAGATTCCCATGCTCACATCATTGACTGTGATGTAACTTACAATATTGATGGTGAAGGGGGATATCTTTAAATGTACTAACTCAACTTGGTGTTACAGCCTTAAAGAGTCAATCGAAAACTTATTAATAATGGCAAAAATTAGAAGGAGCCCAAATGCTCTGTAATATATCACTAAGTTCATTAGGACTTACTAATTCAATGCATTTTGATGCAGACATGACAAAAATACTCATTCATTATTTCATAATATGAATTACACTTATAGGAAATTAATTTTCAAAGGAAAACATAATGTTGAGTGTACATGAACTCCCTCAGTGTTATGTCTGAAAAAATATACAGCGAAGTACTGATAAGGTTACCTGGAGTAACAAATTGCAGGCATCTTTTATTCTCTTTTGTAGATATTTCTCTATTGCCTTTTATTATTATTTGCCTTAAATAGGCATATAACTCTGTCCCCTCCCCATTTACACACACCATGGTGATTTTAAAAGATTTAATTTTATTGGAAAGTAAGATTTTACAGAGAGAAGGAAAAAAGAAAGAGCTTGTCTGCTGGTTCACTCCCCAAGTGGCTGCAACAGCCAGAGCTGAGCCTTCCGAAGCCAGGAGCCAGGAGCTTCCTCCAGGTCTCCCATGCAGGTACAAAATCCCAATGCTTTGGGCCATCCTCAACTGCTTTCCCAGGCCACAAGCAGGGATCTGGATGGGAAATGGGGCATCCAGGACATGAACTGGCACCCATATGGGATCTCAGCATGTGCAAGGCAGGGATTTAGCCACTGAGCTATTTTGCTGCGCTAAAGGACAATAAACTTATCCTTTAATTCAATTTCCATGAACACAAGTACCTCACAGAAGTGTCATAGGCATGCACATATGTTCAGCTATGTATTTTACCTATATTTTATATGCCAATATGTCAGCTGCTGTGCACAGTAAGAATAAAAAAAATGATAATTTTTTCCCTGCAAGGTTGAAAGTATTATTATCTTACCAATAATAGTTTGTCCACCCCTGACCTAGAATACTGCCAAAAATTAAAAAGCTTTCCTGTCTTAAAAAGATAGGATACTTCTTGTTTCACCTATTTAAACATAAAAAATAGGGGGTTTTTGGTTTTTAGCAGTAATGTTGCCCTTGCTAGCTCTGGCTCCTGGCTCTGCATTCCTGCTCAGTCAGATGCTGAGAGGCAGCAATGATTATGGAAGTGTTGGGTTCTGCTGCCAGGATGGGACAGCAGGATGGAGTCTGAGCTCCTGGCTGCCATGGTATCGGAGATATCTAACAGTGATGGAAGCGCTCCCTGTTTCTCATACAAACCTAAAGAGACATGAAAAATTCAGAGTACAAAACTAGCACCATCCACTTTTTCCAAATATTTTATCAGGCACATCACATATGTTAACTAACACACCATCACACACTGTGTTTCAAAGTTTAGACATTGAGATAATATAATTCACCCAATTGAAAATTGTTCTGAAGTTTAATCTGAATTTCAAATAATGCTCATTGAGTTTTATATAAAGCCGTCTAAATACATTTCCTTTTAAACATCACCATACCACTTTGTTATCTTTTCACATATTGCACAGTTTAACTAGACTTCCTCAGTTATCTTTTATTTATATTCTTCCTCTCTGACCAGTTACAGTTCAGTATGCATAGTCTATTACATTTCACCTTTCCAAAGCACAGTGTTCTAGAGAATGGATGCATATATAATATTTCTGGATTACCAGGATTTTTCAATTACCCAGGTTGCTTTAAAAACTTTTTTTTTTTTACAAATTATCTATAGATTTGGCCATTATAGTCAAGTTTATAGTAAACTGTTTCTGAGACAATGGCAAACATTATGAAGTTTATGTGGAAAGGAAAAAGCAGTAGAATAGCAGACACTACAGAACAATTAGGAGTATTCATTCTTCCCTGTTTCAAAACCAATTATAATTCCCTGATCATTACTAGATCATGATATTGGCAAGCTGGATAAAGATAATAGAGGTCTACATGTCATGTGGAATACTATGCTATAAAAAGAATGAAATTCTGTCTTTTAAGGCAAAATGTATGCATCTGAAAACCATTAAGCCTAGTAAAATAGCCAAGTCTCCAAAAGAGATATATCATGTTTTATAATAATTGGCAGCTAATATAGAATACAAAAATTTATGATTTATCATATATATATGACAAAACTGTTGTATTTAGCCCTTTCTTAAACTCCTTACAGAACTGTAGTATTCCTACTTTCTATGTGCTGAATATTACGGCTAGCGAACTAAGTTTGTGATTATAGAATAAACTGAAATTATGTCTTTGCAAAACAGTAAAGAAAAAGAAGACAAAGGAGGAAGACTGGGGTTGGGAGAGGGAAGTATGATTGTCTTCTTGGAACTGGATCTAGGATGATAAAATCTCTTTATATTACAAATGTAAACAAAAATAGACACACAGAGCTGGAAACAGCCCTAAGGTACAGACACATGAATGTCATCACTTCATCTTTGATAAAAGTGCAAAAACAATTCAGTGGAAACATCACCGTCCTTGCCAAAAACAGTATTGAAACAACTGAAGTCTATTTGCAAGAGCACACATGCACACACATCCCTGCCCTCAGACCTAAATCCACGGCAAACCAGTTCATAGGTAATTCTCCCCAGTGTAAAATTCCCAACTATGAATTTTTTTTAAAACCATAAGTTAATGCCTACGTGACCGACCATATGCTTGGTAATGAGTTTACAGCACCATTATTAATAGCACAACCACTCAAAGACAACTCCAAACTCTAATTCATTAGAGCTGGCGGCATTGAATCAGCTCACTTTTAGCTTACTGGAGAAGTAGGTGTTCACACACAAACACATTCACATGTGAGTATACGCATTTTAGCGACCACATGTGTAGCTCTTTATCCTGCCAACTCAGAGGTCCGATAAGCAGCCTGGTAGCACTCAGCTACATGACTTCAGCAGGAGGAAAAGGAGATTTCTAGAAAAATGTCTGATTCTTACACTGAAGCAAAAAGTATACAAGGACAACTTTTAATTCAACAAAATGCTAGAAAGATAAACATCACATTGTGAGCCTGTGTCACAGGATCTGGAAGCCTCAGAAAGAGCTCCAATTGCCAAAGGTTGAAATGCCTGAGAATCAACATCAACTGAGTCGTACTGGCTTATAACCCACAGAATCGCTTTATATATTTGAATATATATATTCAAAGTCCTTCATGATAGGCAGGTGAGTAATCAATAAGTAGGAGCAAATAGTTACTGTATTGTACATTAAGTAAAATTTCCCGCCCTTGCTTGGTTTAATTATGTTGCTACAGCAAAATGTCTTAGTATAGGTAACTTAAAAACTCAAAAATGCATTTCTTACCAATCTGGAGGTCGGAAATTCCAAGATGTGGGAGCACACAGGTTCATCGTTCCTCAGAAACGACACATTCTCTGGGGGCTGACACGGTGGAAGAGACACAGAAGTGAAAATCCTGACACTAGCATCCTCAAGGCCTTTTAAAAGCACACAGATCCCGTTTATAACCGTGAGCCCCCGGGGCTTAATCCTAAAAGCCTCACCTGTTTAGTGTCATCACTTTGGGGTTTATGTTCCAACACACAAATTTTGGAGGGAGATAAACATTCGAATCACAGCATACTCTCTGCAGAAAGACAGTAAACAAGTACATTTATGTGGAAGAAATTTAAAAAAAAAATCAACCTTCACTCAGGTGATCAAAGTTAATACTAGACACAGACTAATAACCTCAAAGATTCAATGAGATGCAAATATGGTCTTTAATGTGACAAAGGTGAGTTAAATTTGCAGATGGAATTAAGGCTGTGAATCAGCTGGCCATAAAATAGAGCGGCTAGCTGCGTTACTCAGGTGGAACCAATGTAATCACAGAGTTTTTTTTTTCTTTCTTTTTTTAAAAATTTATTTATTTATTTTGGAAAGCCAAATAGATATACAGCAAGAAGAAGATACAGAAAGTTTCTCCTTCTGCTGCTTCAGTCCCCAAGTGGCCACAAGTGTTGGAGCTTAGCCAATCCAAAGCCAGGAACCAGGAGCTTCCTACTAGTCTCCCACGTGAGTGCAGGGTCCCAAGGGTTTCGGCCATTCTCTATTGCTTTCCCAGGACACAAGCAGGGAGCTGTAAGGGAAATGCAGCAGCCAGGACGCAAACTGGCACCTCTATGGGATCCCAGCACATGCAAGGCAAGGATTTAACCCATAGGCTATCGCTCCTGGCACAGGGTTTTCTAAACAATGGAAGAAGGAATCAAATGGGAAAATCAGAGGGAGAAGTAACCATGGCAGAAAGGCACACAAAGATGAAAAATGTCTGACTTTCAAGGTGGAGGAAAGCAATGTTGACAGCCTATGGGAGCTGGAGACGCAAGAGACATAGCTTACTTCAGTTCCTCTAAGAAAGAACACAGCTCAAGTGTTACTTCAATTGTAGCCTAGTGAGATCCAGGTACCCTAAAATCTCATAAATGAGGGAATTTCAGATAATAATTCTTGTTGGTTTGAACTGCTGAGTTTGTGGTAACTTGTGACAGCAGTGACAGAATGTGAACACAGGTAATATCAACAGTAACAAGTAGAATGCGTAATGTGTATCCTTCACATTCTGTAATGAAAATGGCACATCCCTTCCATGGTCTTTGACAGGAAAGTTAATGCCTGTGTAATCATGATAATGACTGCAGGCAAGTCTCCATCTAGGCACATTACACCAAAGACCCTGACAGGTAATACTCAAAACACCAAAGGTCTTTAGCAAACAAAGTCTAAAGGCCTTTTTGAAGGAGGTTAAGGGGACATAATTAGTGTATTGTAATGGATAAAACCTGGAACAAAAGAAAGGACATTAGGATAAAAGTTATGACATTTGAATAAGATATGGACATTAGTTAAAAATAACATGATCAATATTGATTCATGAACTATGCCAAATGTACCTTAACAGTGGAAGTTTACTAATAGCAAAAACTGTATATATATGCAGGGCACATGGGAATTTTATACTATTTTTGTAAATATAAAATTATTGTGATATATTTGCAAAAGCCTTTGAGGTGATGTGGCTCTCATTCTGGTCACTGTCTGGTTTCAGCTGCATATAGGACTCTAAGTTACAAAAACCTCACTGAACCCCATCAATTTTAGAACTGTGAGAAATATTATTTTTTAACACCATAAATTTCAGAATGTTTTACTATGCAGGGTTTGATAAAGGGAATGATTGTGGAAATGAATTTCCTTCACACTCTTTCCCACACAACTGCCAGCTAATTTGCTTTCATGTGCAAACTTGCCAGGTTCAGCCAAGATTGGCTTCTTTAAAGAGACCAGACTCTTCTCACTGGCTTAGAATCTTTTCTCTTATTAAAGAAATAATACTGTATTTATTTGAAAGGCAGAGGTACAGAGATCCATCTGTAATTTCATTCTCCACGTTGCCTCAAGAGCTGGACCAGGAAACCAGAGAGGAACACACAATTCGGTTGAGGTCTTCCATGTTAGTTTTAGGCACATGACTACTGAAGCAATTGCCTACAGTCTCCCAGGGTACACTTTTGCAGAGAGTCAGAATTTAGATGGAAGGAGGAACTTGAACCCAAGCGCCATGTTATACGTTGTATTCCCACTGGTACTTAAAGCATTGTACCTAATACCTGCCTCCTTATTGTTTCTATTCTGTGAGAGCTATACAAAAGAATTAAAACAAACACTAATATTTCTAAGTAAAAATTATAATATTTTACTGTTTTAAATCTTAAAGCTACCTTCATATTTATGCAAAATAGTTATAGTAAAGCACAACATATTATTTACTGAAAGCTTACTTTGTGTCTGCAAATGCTCAACACCTTATCCCTTTATCTCATGTAATCATTTAATAGAAGTATTATTATTGATCTTTATGGATGTAAAAAGAACAATAGAGAATTAAATAACTAGAGTTGCACAGCCAACAAGTTCTGCAGGAACATTTTACCTCCTCAGAGTCCATGCATGTATTCAAGACTACATACCAATGAGCTTGCCAGCAGGACTGCCTAGACTAGAGAAATACCAAAGGAAAATAATATGGGAATACACCTGGGTTCTTGGAGATCAAACTTTCTATGGTAATCATAGCCTTCATTCCTAGATACCATACTACATGCCTGCATTTTCTGACAATTTCCTCTTGTGTTCCATTACCATATATTACTGTGCATATTTCCCAAGCCATGTCTTCATTGTTCCCCTTTCTTCTAATTCTTCTGACTTTGGCTGCTAAAATTGTCATTTTATGGTAAATAAATTTTCCCACATTCTTATCCATTTCACAATATGCATAGGCCGGTCTCATGGACTGATTACCTCCCATGGCTCCATTCTGTTCATTACTGATGTTGTCATCACTGATAAGTTCCTGATGAGGATGATAGTGGTGGCTATGGCCCTCCCTTATCTCTTGTTTTGCATTAGCAACTCTTATCTTCTTGATGCTAAGAACTCTTCTCTTTTGTAATTCAAGATACCTATTGATATACTGTAATCTACCAACCTGGTCAAAATTTCTAGCTGTAGAAAGCTGCCATGGCTAATGTAGAGTGCTTTCCCATTTCTATTCCCAACATAATTCTGAGTGGCTATGACACACAGGAGAATAAATCCTAATATTTTTCCTTTCTCTTAAATTACTCCTCACTAAGATATTGAAGATTTCTCTGCACATCCCTCCTAAAACTGTTCCGTGGCTCAATTGTTAACATATGCCTTGTTAG
Source organism: Ochotona curzoniae (assembly GCF_017591425.1). NCBI lineage: Eukaryota > Metazoa > Chordata > Mammalia > Lagomorpha > Ochotonidae > Ochotona > Ochotona curzoniae. The sequence goes on from NW_024464920.1 coordinate 21,993,693, forward strand.
AGTTATAAACCAGTTTGGATTATCCTAAAAAAAAGGAAAAATTTTTTTTTCTTCATCTCCTCAAATCTTCCAGATTGAAGCTACCCACACTAGTGGTCAAATACTGGAATCAAACATTGAATCAAACATGTTCAATTCCCTCAAAGCTTTTTTATGACTTCACTTACACTTTTGCAATACGATCAATGATTTTTTTTCTTTTTTTCCTTGTATAACACATTAAAAGAGTAAAAGAAAATCAGTATTCCAATCCAAAATACTGTCATTCTATATTATTTTTTCTTTCTCAGGTCCTCATTACACTGAAAAAGTCAATTAATTGTGTCAATTTTGTCATGTAAATTCATAATCCCTTAAATCATGTAAATCATGTAAATTCATAATCCCTTAAAGATTGTTTCATAGATATTCATACCTAAATAAAACCATTCAGGCTTGGTGAAGTATTGTTAGCGTGCTCTTGAAAACTTCACAGTGCATATAAATACAGGTGCAATATCCTACTATCCTATTGTGTAAATGCATGATCAGTTAGGATACTTGAAATAAATCATCTGGCTACATACCCTTGATCTGATAGAGGCTCATATTTGTTCTCCTCTTATTGAATATTACTTTGTCAATCATCAATCAGCTTTCCAAGTACTTTATATGAATTACTTTGTCACAAGAATTTCCAAAACAAGTATTACTACTACTGCTGCTGCTGCTAACATTTGCAGATGAAAAACAAACCTAAGCAACATAAAATAACCCAGAGGCATAGCTGAAGTCACAGAGCATATTCAAGTCATGTTTTGAAAGTTTTTTTGACAATGAACTAGTCCACTGTTCCTGAATTCCTGGGTTTGGAGCTTCCAGTACACTTTGCAGTGTATGCATGCACTGGTCCCTCCAGTCTGAACTTCAGGCTTCCTGCATGTCAGTGCAACACAGTGGGAAGATCTGTAGGCTTAGAGGAAATCATTCCAGCATTTCTAAATTTCAACAAAATTTCAGACTGCACAATTTGTTTCCATGAACTCAGAATGTTACCAATCCATTTTCTGGAGTTACACAACTTAGTTGGAGGAACATGGGCTAGAAGTTTGGCACAGTCCCAGGAAGGCGCATATTTTAAAAATAGAAGCTGACAGGAAATACAGGGCCTTTCTAAAATGAGCAGCCATTAACTATGGGATCCGGGCCCTCTACTCACACTTCTCTTACATTTTGCAAAGTTGCAATGGTTAAACCAGTATTTCATAAACCTCATCATTTTAAAGGGAGAGACTCATAGCTTTTATAGGTTATTAAATAGCACTGATGTCACAGATTAAGGTATAGGTTTATTGGAAAAACTCATTTGTGCAAGTGTATGGAATATTTCTTTGGAAACAGGTAGGTATATCACAGCATTAATGAGGAAAATAGAAAAAGAAACTTTAATAGAATCTGCATTGCATAGACAATGTTAAATATGTGTATTTACATAGATATTCAGTTTGCTTGGCAGCAAGATCCTAAAACTTGAAATGTATGTTTATTTGAGGTAGATTGTATGTTATCAAGTATAAATGGAAAAGAAGGAGGAAAAAACTACCAATGGTTCTATAAATATAAAATCTTCTTGTATAATCTACTGATTATCAATTTTATCCATTAAAATAGTTCTGAACAATTTTCTTTCTACGTACTTGTTAATTTTGCCATTGAGCATTGCAACAGTACAAGCACATTTGATTTTTTTTTTCAAGAAATCACGCTATTTCAGGAGCAAATTCACAAGCATAATCTTATTTACCTTACAACAATGATAATTTTCATTTGGCATTCTTACATTGACATTTTGTTCATTTTCACTAACATTTTATTGTATTGAGTCATTCAAATTTATTACTTAAAATCTATTAATGTAAAGGAAATGCACACCTGTCCAATGATGTGGAACTAACAAAATTCAACAGCATTTTAGAAATTTACATGTAGCTGCTTCAAAAGTCTACTGGACAAATGGAATTAAAAAAAAAATGTTTAGGGCCATTGCTGCAGCAGAGTAGGCTAAGCCTCTGCCTGTAGCACCAGTATCCTTATGGTTTAAACCCCACTTGCTCCACTTCTGATCCAGCTCTCTGCTTATGGAGCCGAGGGTAACTCAAGACCTTGGTACCCTGAATGCATATAGGAAATCCAGAAGAGGCTCCTAGCTCCTGGGTTATGATTGGCTCAGCTTTGACTGCTAAGTTTATTTGGGGAGTGAACCAGTGAATGGAAGATCTCCCTCTCTGTCTCTCCTTCTCTCTGGAACTCTGCCTTTTAAATAAAAAATAGATATTTAAAAAGTATGCTCATGGCAGAAGTTTGGCCAAGTGGAAGAGATCCTGATTAACGTCATAATGTATAGTGCTGTGGAAAAGATCTTGATAAACATCATATCCTACAATGCAGTGCCTGAATTCAAGTCCCAGGTTCCTCTCCTAACCCAGGTTCCTGCTAAAATGTGACTTGGGAGGCAGAAGCTGACAGGTCACGCTTGGAGTTACTGTCAGCCATATGGGGAACTTGGACTGAGTTCCTGGTTTCTGGCTTCGGCCTGGACCAATCCAGGCATTTGCTGGCCACTGGAAAGTGAAAGAGTAGGTAAGTGCTCTTATTTGATCTCTTGTGTGTGTGTCGATGACTATGGCTGTGCCTCTGCTAAGTACACAGAAAACTAAATAAAGATGTTTATCCAGGCATAAATGTTTAAAATATAGACTTTTTTTATATTGTTCATTTTCTATTAACTTTTTGGAGACTTTATATTTTAAACTGTGGCAAAGAGTAGATATTATAAATTTTAAAAATTAGATTTCTAATTTGATCTGGATAGGTTGCCAATATCAAGAAACCTTGATTCTCAAACACTGAAGCACATCAGAAGTGTCGGTGTCGGAGATGTAGATGCCCAGCCTCCTGAAACTGACAGGAATATGGACTGATATCATTCGTTATCTTTTTAAAGAGATTTTATCTAATTATTGATTTATTTGGAAAGTCATACATACAGAGAGGAGGACAGACATAGAGGAAGATCTTCCATCTGCTGATTCACTCCCCAAAGTGGCTGCAATGGCTAGAGCTGAGCTGAGCCGAAGCCAAGAGACCTGAGCCTCCTCCAGGTCTCCCATTCAGGTGCAGGGTCTCAAAGCTTTGTGTGGCCATCCTCGACTGGGTGGGATGTGGGGCTGCTGGGATTATTTCTGGTGCCCATATGGGATCTCAGCTCATGCAACGCAAGGACTTTAGTAACTAGGCTACTGGGCCGGGCCCCATTTGTTGTCTTGATATGAAAATCTGTGACACCTGAAATCTGAGATTTGGGGTACTGCCAGAATTTCTTCCCCAAATTATCTTTCTTTCCTATGATTTAAACTGTATTACCTGTCACTTTCATTACACTGGTACAGAGTGAGAACTCTCAGAAAATCTTTGCTAAAGAAGAACATTTTTAATGTTAGCCTGCATAAACCAATGGGACAGTGAATCATCCAGCAGTAACAAATAGAATGAAATTGACTGACACAGTTGATAGGGAAAGTTTTTATTAAAATTATTACTCTATTGCCAAAATTGATGACAACATATAATCTTCATCTTCGCAGCTCTCACTGTAATTTGCTTCATTTAGTGCACTCAGAAGAAACTTGTATTTTTCTGTTATCACGGTAGCAACTTAAAAAGGTGTTTTCACATATTAATCATTTTCTAATGCTAACCAAAGGCACATTCCTAAGATGAAAACAAAAGGTTAATTTCAATTATAGTCATCTTTGCTTGTGACCTCTTGAGTGATGCTGCTCTGATCATGCAAAGCACAGTCCTCCCACACGTGTCAACCTGTTACAGAGCTAGTTTGCTCTTTAAATGTTCCTGCCCTTAAAATAGATATCGCTAAAGATCAACTTCAGAACTCAGAATCCACAATCCCAATGTTTTCGTCAGAAAAGAAATTTAAAAAGCAATTTACTCAGATGAGACTTCTCGCTGTATTTACTTTTGCTTGATTTATTGGTATCTCCCCTTTGAACAGGTGTGAGGTCAAACATTTGATTTCTGATATCTGGAAGAGCAAAGCACAATGGATCTCCTATAAAGAAAAGGTTGTCCACCCCGCTGCCTCGCAGGTTCTCAAGGAGGCCGTAAGATCCTCAAGGAGACAAAATCATCTTTTCTTTCTGAAGTTGATCATTATCGTTCTTTTGCATAAAAAGCATGAGCACAATCTGAAGCCGGGAACCAGGAACCTCTTTCGGGTTTCCCACACGGGTTCAGGATCCTAAGGCTTTGGGGCTGTCCTTGACCGCTTTCCCAGGCCACAAGCCCTATTTTTTTGTTGCATTCAGCGCATCATAATTTTGTATTTCATTGATGTGTAAGCACAATGTGGCAAACTGATATCTCCCCATCCTTGTGGCTTTTTGTTCATCTTAGTGACTTTTTTGAACTAATTCTGCAAAATTTATAGACAACAAGTCTCTGCTTTATTAGCTTAGCAGTCAGCTAATATGGAAAGAGGATTTGTTAAATGCCAGAAACCAACTAACTACCCCATCTTTGCAAATGGCTTTCTTTGCTTCATTGGCCCGACTTCAGTGCTCAACAGAATAGCAGATACTTCTGACCTGGCTTTCACCCCTGCTTTCCATTACTGGCTGCCAGCTGAAGGTGAGAGTTCAGGAATTTTTCAGGTGTTCCCAGGCTTGCTTATAACCCTCAGCATATACACAGCATGCCATGTCATATTTTAACTTTCCAGCATGGTGTCAGATTTTTCCAGCCTCAATGTGCATGCTTGGTTCTTCACAAAATTCATGGGAAAAATGGAATTGATAAGTTTATTTTGGGTGAAATAAAAAATCTATATTTTCTTTTGCTATTTTCTATCTTTCCCTATTGAGCTTATCAGTCAGTTCATTATTCTCTCTAGATGTTAGCCTCTGCTTCAATTATGGCATTGAAATGCTTGCTGTAATTATTTTCAAAACACTTGGTTTTCAAATACTTTTGGAGAGAAAGACTTTTAGTCCAAGATAAGCTTTGCAACAATTCAAATACAAATACATTTGCAATGAGATCTGCTGGGCAACCAAAAGACAGACAAGCCAACTTGGCAATTGTTTTAGAATAAGACCTTGAGAGAGCTATAGATACATTCTGTTCCCTCCAGTGACTTCTAGGCTGCGCTGGGAATTTGGGCCTCTAATTTTTAAGACTGCTGTGTAGGTGGAGGGAGGCAGTGGGACTAGGGCAAGTGACCACAGGACACAGCTCACAGATGGTTGTGAATGCCAGGACATAGCTGGCTTTTGTTTTCGCTTTTGTCCGTTCAGTGCTTGCTGTTCACCTTACAGAGAAGAGGTTTTTTTTGCAGGCCTTACTCCTCCATTTCCACTAACACCACGTTCTGTCAATTTTTGCCTCACATGGTTGATGCTCAATTTTTAGGTACGTGTTCTACCGTGTTGTAATGTCATTCTTTATTCTCGATCACTTCTTTTTTCCTTTTAAGTTCCTCTCAGTCAAATGGCCACTCCACTGCTTTACTGATCAGTGCTGACACGTCTTTCTGTTTCCTTTTACTTTTACCCGTGTTTATATTTAATGTGGATTTTTGGTGGATGGCATACGGTAGAGTCTTGAGTTCTAACCCAATCAGAAAGTTCTGGGTTTTAATATATTTGTAGCATTTTCATTGTAGGCTGGTACTGATACAGTTGCTTTAATGTATACCATGGTTACGTTTTTCTTTGCTTTTTGTCCTCTTGTTTTTTTCTGCCTTCTCTGGTTTTGAGCAATGTCCATGAGTTCATTTTACCTACTTTTTGAATACTCATTATTGTTTTTTCAAACAGTTTTTTTTATAGTTGCCCTAGAATTTGCTGTATATTTTAACTAACTGAACTCTACCTCTAACTTTGCAGCCTTCAGTGATAGTATAGTCACGCAGAATACTATGCTCCAAATTCCCAGTCCTTGCACACTGCGTCCAGCAGCTCACCCATATTCTATAATGATTCAATATAACATGTTACTATCATAATTAAACTCTTCTATTTTTAAGATTTATTTATTTTTAGTTGGAAGCCAGTGGGAGTGAGAGCTAGAGAGAAAAAGAGAGTGAGAAAGAGAGAGAGAGAGAGAGACAGAGAGACAGAGAATCTTTCATCAGCTGGCTCACTCTCCAAATTGCCACAACAACCAGAGCTGAGCCCATCCAAAGTCAAGAGCCAGGATATTCTTCTAGGTCTCCTTTGTGGTGCTGGGGCAAAAGCTTGTGCCAGCCTCCACTGCTTTCCCAGGCCATAAGCAGGGAGCTGTATCAGAAGCGTGGCAGCTGGGATTCGAGCCCATTCCTATATTGGATGCTGGTGCTGCAGGCAGAGTATTGGCTTACTACTGCATGGCACTGGCCCCATCCCTTAATTAATTTAAGTTTTATTTCCCTGGTATAATAAAAATGAAAAAATATTTACTTTCACTTTTATTTATCTCTTCTTTTATACCCTTCCTTTTCTTGTATAAGTCCAAGTTTCTATCCTTTGCATTTTTCCTTTTGCCCAGAAACTGTTTTTACTATTCTCTCATGGTGTTGGATTCTTTTACTTTTTACTTTGTCTGTGTGTGTGTGTGTGTGTGTGTGTGTGGGAGAGAGAGACAGAGAAATATTGCTTTCTCATTTTGGAACCATCATTTTGTTGCTTCAAAATTCTAGGTTGACTTTCCCTCCACTCTATATTCTTGCATTGGTTTCTGATAATTCATGCTTTTTTCAAACAGGAAACATTTTTTCATAGTTTCATTGAAGACTTCGTGTTCAGTTCTGCATGGCTTGAAAATGATGTTCAATGTAGTTTTTGTTTTCTTGTGTTTTTATTTTTCTCCTGTTTAATATTCTCTGGACTTTCTGAATCTTTGATTTGGGAGTTCTCATTAACTTTGAAAACAGTTCTTGACTATTGTTAACTATGCTTTTTACTCTATGGTTTTATTATTTTTGTAATTAAATATTTTGTGTAAGAAGAATGAACTTGCCTCACAGCTTTAGAATGTTTTGTTCTACATTTTAATTGCTTTTCCTCCATAACTATCAGATGATTTTCTACTGACTTAAAATTAAGGCCATTGATTCTTTTCTGGAATGTTCAGTTTACTGATAAATCCATCAAGAGTATTATTCATTTCTGTTTTATTTTTATTTCTAGTATTTCCTTTCTTGACGTTTTTCTATAGTTTTTAATCCCTCCATTTACATTACCATTTCTCACTTTGTTTACATTTTTCACAAAAGCTGGCAGCATTTTAATTACAATTATTTTACAATTCTTTGTTCATGTTTTTATCAGATTCAGATGATTGATCTGATTCTGCATATTATGTTTTTTTTTCTTGCATCTTTCTGAACTTTTAATGCTTTTCCTCATTTTTTGGAGTGTATAGTGTCAGGCAGAAGTAACTGAAGGTAAAAAGGTGCACTGAGCATTTCCTGTAGATCTAAGTATCACTGGCTGTGAAACTGTCTCAACTCTTTCATTCTGTCCTTTGGCACCTCCTTTTCAAAGAGAGTCCTTCATTTTTAAACCTATTGTGTCGTTTATACTGCATTTAAGTGCCTAACACTGGAGAACTATTTCTGTAAATCCATGTATAAAATTGTTTGTTGGTGTGATTTTACCTGTGAATTTGACCTTCGTGCCTGCTTTTCCAGTTGTGGAGCTCCTTCTGAAGTATTTCCTATAAGGTCAAGAAGTGCTGATTCTTCCAACTGTTCTTTTTTCTTTTTTTTTTTTTTCCTTACTCCCTGCCCCTTAAGTAAGAAAGGGTACCATATGCTAGAATGAGGAAAATACCTTCCTTCAAACAGCTTAAGTTCAATTGTTTCCTAGAAATTAGGTCTCATTGTGCAAATGTCATTGGTAATAGTTCACAATACTCTTCCTCTCTTTCTGCCAGCTCCAGTGGGGGAATTCTCTACAGTCACCAATAAAAAAGCTAGTAGTTCAAAATGTAAAGCCCACCATGGAACTAAGAAATGCTATGATTTCTGTCTTTATAGTTTCTATTTTTTTAGATTTATTTACATAAATAGAGCATATTTCACCTATTTTATGTATACAGTTTCAAGTACATAATGATACCTACCACAGTCCCTCCCTCTTCATTCCTTCCTTTCTTTATTACTTCCATGTAATTTTTGCAATAATATACTTTCAATTTACTTTATAATCAAAGGCTTAATCTTCCACTCCACAAAGAATTACACAAGTAGAAAGGAGAAAGATACCTATTCCATAGGAGTACAAACAAGGGCCACAAACAATAATCAAATCACAAGATGTTAATTTCACTCACATACACTTTTTACTCTATGTGTTAGCTACTACAAAACAGAGAAAAATACATTTTTTTTCTTTTGGATCTGGCCTATTTCACCAAGCAAAATGATCTCATTCTTGTGCTAGTCTATACTTAGCTTTCATAAGTTCAACAAAAATTGCTACTAAAGTGTTTGTATTAGTCTATTTCTCCAATTTTGTACTTCAGGTGTTCAAATCTCACATGTTATGTCTAATACACCTTCGCATCTCAAGATTCATGGTATCAGTTTATTGTACAACTTCATCTCTTTGTAGCATTCAAGAAAAGCTCTGGTTTTATTGTTATCTGAACTTGAATGATGACTTTGAAAGTCTTCACATATTGAAATTAAAACTAGAACAGATTCCTCTAGATAGCTGTTACCTATATGTATCAGATTGGTCCCCAATACTAAGAGTACTTGTCTCTAGAACAGAATTCATAGTATTGCCAGCTAACTGCCTTTTGACTCACCCACAATCCATTGGAGTGCTCGTTTTAGTATCACCCACTCCATTTCTGATCTAGCTTCCTGCTCATGCATCCTTGGAGGCAAAAAATGCTGGCCTACATGTCTGAGCCCCTGTCACCAACATGGGAGACCAGGAGGCAGTGTCAGATGCTTGACTTCAGCATGCCTCATCCTTGAATGTAACAGTCAGTTGGAGGGTGAATCAGCAGAAATGAAGGGTTCTTGCTTACTCTTGCTCCTTCTCTCTCGTTTCAAGTAGATGAAAGTAAATAAGTGAACATTCAGAAATAATTATTTCTACAACTTACTACAGCCTTTTAAAAATATTTATACTGAAAGCATTATGGTGGGAAAGGGAAGCAGAAATAGAAAGAGAGACAGAGACATTGAGAAAGAAGGACATCTTCCATCTGCTGGTTCACTCCCCAGATATCAGCAATGCCAGCGCTGGACAAGGCCAGTACCAAGAGCCAGGAGAATCATCTTATTTCTTATGTAGGAAAAGGCCAAAGCACTTAAACCATCTTCCACTGCTTTTCCCATTTCATTGGCAGGGAGTTGGATTGTAAGTGGGACAACTGGAACATGGACTAGCAGTTAATACAGGATGCTGGCATTACAGGTGGTGCTTTAATGCATTGTGCCACAACATTAAGCCTTGAGGTTTACTGTGTCTTATTGTGTCTTCTGGTGACATTTACAAGTTGCCTCTGATGAAGTAAAGACAAAGATTTATATCCATGATATGTGAGTTACAGATTGAATTTGTTTTCTTACACTGGTTCATAGAAAGTCTCTACTGTGCCGCAATGGATCTTCTTTTATGTTGTAAGATATCTTGGTGATGCATGTATTCCCTAAAATTTGAGAACTGCTGCAAAAGACATTCACCATTAATTTTTGCTATTGTACACAGTAAGTCAAGAAATACATAAGCCTATTTTTCTTCACGAAGCATTGCTTACTCAAGTATCATTCTGTATAACTAAACAATGTTAGTCAAATTATTATGGGCTACATGAATCACAAACACATCGCTTATTTTTAAAATCTTCTGATGTTTTAAAGATTCATCTCATGGAACTGTTTATTTCTTCAACCAGGGCAGAGGTGTGAAAGCTTTCTTCACAGCTCTTCTAATCACACAGTCACACTGGCAACCATGTAGAAAGAATCGATATTGCATGCCGTCTCAGGACCCTGCTTTCGGAAACTAATGCACTATGAAGTTAGGCCATATTGTCCATCTTAAATCAAAAGCAAATTCAGACTGAAATTTTTTTTAAAAAGCATTTCAAAATCAAATACAGAAGATATCCTGCTTTTGCTCTCCTGCCTTCCTCAGACAGGGAGATAAAAGAGCATGTCAGGGGTCACTGAGTATCACTTTCAATATTTAATTTCACTTGCTTTATATCTCAATGGAAAGTTACCTCAGCATGTTCCCTTTAGCTCATTAAAAAAATATTTTAAATAATGAATATGTAACATTTTACATTCTTCATTCCATTTTTGAGGTATAAATTGTAAACATACATTGGGTTAAAATGTCCAACTAGCTCTACTTAATCTCATTTTTTTCTATTCCAATATACTTTTCCTTGTGACCAATCAAGGACAATGATGAGAATATTGTAAGAGTTTCTCAAGTTCTTCAACAGAATTCAATACAGATAAGGTATTTCTGAGAATGAACATTGATAAATCAACATAGATTACTTATTTAAGGACAGTAGAGCATCTGGGAGACTGTTCTCTGCTTGGACTGAAAAGCTTACAGAAAACTAGATAGGTGCTCCTGTTTGTAATTTATTTATAACTGTTCTTTGAAAAACAAACACATATTCACACCTTCATTGATTGAATTTTCAAAAACAAGAAACACTTCCTGCAATGAGATATTTTATGGCAACGAAAGCCCAATATGTTAGAAACTGTGAGATTCCTACGATAATAAATTCTGTCATTTTCAATGTGCTACTTAGGAAAGTATATGTAAAATTTTGTTAGTATGATAATACAAAATGTGTTTTGATAATGAGTTAGTCATTTTGCCAACCCTACTGAGATTTTGTGCAGTAGTCAATGGACAATATGTTGGAATTTGCTTTAATTGCTCACTACATCTGGCCCAGCACCAGTGACATATCTGTATCACAACACACCGAAGTTTCATTGTATTAAAGTATTACCATCATGTAAGTTTACACATAGGGAACTAAGGGTCACATTTGCATTTGCATTTGCATTTGTAGATTGTTCTGTTGATAAACGCAGGATTACTGGTCACTTTTTCATATACACATTTCATTTCTTTGCATATATTCCCAGAATTGAGATAGCTGAGTCATACAGCAGATCAGTTTTTGATTGTCTTAGCATTTCCAATTCTGACCTCAATTACAACTTACACTTTCACCAACAGTGAAGTAGGGTACATTTCTCCTAACATCCGTGCCAGCAGGTGTTGTTAGTAGGGTTTGAGTTGCTCGAATATCGTGAATGTCAGCCAATCTCATTGTAGTTCAATGGAACCTCAATGTGGTTTTTATTTGTTTCTCCCTAGTAGCTAGGGAGCCTGACTATTTTTAGCCTGGTTAATATGTCTATTAGCCATTTGAAGTTGTTATTTTGAAAAGTGCCTTCTCACTTTCCTCATCCATTTCTTCACAAGGTTATTTGTTTTGCTGCTGTTGAGTTTCTGAAGCTCTTTGTATACTAAATGTGAGTCCCTGATTTGTAGTGTAGTGTTTGAAGATGTTTCTCATAACCTGTTAGTTGCTTCTTCAGCTTGTTATTTGCTTCCTTTGCTGTACAGAAGGTTTTTAGTTTGATGTAGTCCCATTTTTTTTAAAAAAATTGGCTTTGACTACTTATGTTTTTGGTGACTTTTTTGAAATGTCTTTCCCAAATTCTATTTCTTGCCAAATGCTTCTTATGTTTTCCTCTAATAGTTGGTGGTTTCTGGGTGGAAATTTAAGTATTTCATCTATTTAGAGCTGATTTTTGTATATGGAAAATACATCTCTTTCTCTATGATTCACTTCAAGGAATGTGGATTTCCTCCCCAGTTGGATCTGCATCAACTCTAGAGCTTTGAATGCCTATGGATCACATAACTTTGAAAACAACTACCTCAAATGACTTAATCTTGCTCTCTGCCTTCTACTTTTCCTCTACTAGGTATTCAATAATTCTATTGAATACAAAACACTTTAAATTCTGAAGAACCAATATTATAACTTCCATTGATTTGTAAGTCACTTTAGGTAGGATTATGTAGTCAGTAATTAATATCAGTATGGAGTCCTGAAATGTATTTGCTTTTGTACAAATGTTAAAAGATGCTTTACCTTTCCCAACACACTTTATTAAGTGTTTTGAGCAATCTAGTGAGGGTCAAACTGAAATAATTTGCATTACCATACATGGCTCAGGGGCAAGGAAATCTCATTCAATCTTTCATACCTCATTATGTTACTAACCTAATAAGTTACTATCAGGGCTATGATCTGATGTCCAAAGATTTTGTAAACAAACTGTCTTATCATCCTTTCCTTCCCTCCCACCTTCCTTCCTTTATTCTCTATTTTCAAAGATTAATTGAATGTTTGTTTTCCAAACAAAGAAATACAGCAAAGAAAAAAAGAAAGTCCAGATCTTCAAGGAGCTTTAATTCTAATCAGACTTTTAAAACAGATTTGAATTCATATTAAGATATATTGTTTCAAGTTTTACAACTTTCATAGAAGATTAACATGCCAAAATAAATCTTTATACTCTTAATAGCAATATTGCTTATTTTAAATAAATTAAATGTTACTGTCATAAGAGAAGAATTAAAGTCTATGAACCTTCTCTTGTACCATCAGACTAAAACATAGTTCCTGGTTTTTGGTTTATACCTCATACATTAATTTAAATTGACACTTCTATGTTTTTTTAAGACTTTTGTTAATAACTCACCTTCATATTTTCATGTCACAACCTATATACACATATTTTATAATCTTTCCCAAATAACAACTTTACTGCTACAATTTGCTGAACTACTTAGTTTTTCTTTACTGGTAAAAAAAATCATCACTATTAGTTAAGATATTATTAGATTACCCTTTTGTGCTTTCCAAATTTATAATTTCATTTTATTATTGTGTGTATTTTTATACAAGAATTCCAATGTTAACTGTCTGTTGTTTCTTGTATAATTTTTATAATTCCTATTTCCTTTTTTTCATTAACTTTAATTTGTAAAGAAAACCAGGATCATAGAAGGTACTTGTGTTATATTCATGCACTCTGTTTAACTCATGTATGTTTTAGGAAAGAGTAGTTTAAAAGTGACTGTGAGCATAGAGAATTCTTGTTGCATTTTATCAAATGAATTGATTTTATCTTCTAAATTGCTATCAAGAATTTCTTTCTATGATTAAGGAAAAACTAGGCAGATCTGTCTGTCTCCCCTTCTCTCTATAAATCTACGTTTTGAATAACATTATTTTCTAAAAAAAGTCAAATATTGTTTTTTTTTTTTTTTTTGGCAATGAAATACATAAAACTGAAAAAAGCTGAAATCAGCCAGTCCCAAAAACATAAGTACTGTTACTTTTCTCTAAAGTGTGGTCATTTTAATACAGAGAATCCCCCCCCACAAAATTATACTTATGAGTGAAATTGACATTAAGAGATTTGATTGTTTATAGTACTCGTTTATACTCTTCAGGAAGAGCTATTTGTCCACTCCTTTTTGCATTGCTTATGTTTTTTAGAGGTTTAAGCTTATGATTACAAAATAAATGGAAAGTATTCCATTGTAAGAATCTATAAACCAAGAAAGCAAGGTGGAGAGAGGATAGAGCATGAGCAAGAGGGAGGATAGGGGGGAACTATGCTCTTAAAAGTCTTACACACAATATACATGAAATTCATTCATCTTGTATAAATCTTTAAAAAATAAAACAGAAATTTCTTACATTTTTGCAATAAAATTTTCCTTGAAGATAGTTAAAATAAACTGTTCCATTAATATGATAAAGACTTCAATTTTTAGATTTTCACGTAATGACAATAAAAGAATTATTAAAACAGCAGAGTATTTTAGATTATCCTAATGAACTTCTCTAATAGGAAACATAACAAATAGTTAACTGGACTGTTTCAAAAGTCAGTTTGTACGAATTGGAATATAGCGCTGTCATTTATGGGGCTATCCATTTAATTTCTTTTTAACTCAAGTCTCTCATGTATAAAAGTGGAATGACAGGAGATGGGCAAAAACTGGAGACACTGACTACTAGTTTATACATCACTTGTAATTGCTCAATAAAAGGGCATCAGGAACAAATGTTAGTGAAGAAGCAATGCTAAGAAAGTGGAGGTTACACCCATCTGGTCTCCATTGGCTAAGGCACAATCTTTTTTTCTGGTCTAAAGCTTCTTATGCGACTCTACAGGTGTGCTTCTCTTTACTGAGCCTCGATTTTCTCATTTGTAATAAGACTTTTGTGATTTTTTGACTCCATGGTGATGTGATTTTGCTATTGCTGTTTTCAACTTCATATCTGTTGTTGACTTTATTTTGTGGCTTCTCATTTAAAAGAACATATAGTGATGGAGTAATAGAGAGTACCATATACAGATGTGAAGATACAATGCAATACGAATCCCTACTTCCAAATCAAAGATAGATTCCCAATGAAACTGTTGGAAATGTGTAGATAATGGGATGCTGGACTGTCTGATATTGTATGTACCAGCAGTGACAAGGCACACTTAAATAACTTAAGTAATAGACTGATGGAGTCATGACTCCTTATGAAGGACTATACTATTGTAGCAATGTGGGGAACATCAGTCAGGGGATAGGATTTTGGAGGGTGGAAATTCCAGTCTCTCCAAAATTGTACCATAAAGTTCAAAATAAAAAATTTAGAAACAGAGCCCTAATTCTGAAGGTTCTGCAAGATATTGCATATCTAACACTATGGGGAAAAAGATGAATAAATAAAATCTGACATGTACTCAGCATCTGTTCTAAAAATCTACATTTAAAGAATGAATATAAATTTGTGAAGTTATCAAGCTATAATAGTCATGATTATATTCATTATAGCATGAACAAATACCCTAACTTCTGACAGAAGTAGAAATCTATTGAATTTAATTTTTAAAATTCTTACCTATTTTTATGCCTTTAAGCATCAAATAGGAAAAAATAAGAATCATGTGAAACACAGTTTGAAATATGCAAACAATTTTCTCATCATGATTCTCTTTAGAAACAAAATACTGCCAAGTATGAAAACTAGCTAGATTTTTTTTTTGCCTTCTTCATAAACAGAATTTTTTTTTTTTTTTTTGCTTTGGCTTTTAAATCATGTTGAGAAATGAGATCAATAAACTTATTACAGTAAACTGCTTATATTTTCCAGGAAGGTTACTTACAAATAATGTAAATACAAACACATTTAACATAGATTTTTTTAAGGACCAACTGTGTGTTTGCATATATGTTTACATATTGTTTCTATTCTGTCACCAAATTAGCAATTATGTGATCGAGAAGAAACCATCCAATTAAAAAAACAAAATTGAGCTGTGCTGTTACCCTTCCTTTGGTCCTGTTATAGAATTACCTGTGAGGATGATGAACTACTGCTCGCTGCTAAGTGATTTATGTCTAGATGGCCATTTATCATTAGATGTAATTGTGGCTCGGTGGGGATGCTTGGGTCTCAGAGTAATGCTGCATTAGCAGCAGATCTTTGGAAGGATACAGTATAATCCAAGTGAGATAGCCTTCTTCAATGTCACAATCCTTCAAGCTCACATATTCCATATTCTGTCCTTTGCTGTAACTTCCATCTTACTAATTAGAACTATCAATCCAGAAAGACAGATTCAACTCTTTAAGATAATTCCCAGAACTACTTTTTTTTTTTTTACCATATTTCTTATGTCTAATCTATCAGTGAAGTTGTATTATTTTATCTCCCAAATGTTTCTAGAATGTTGTTCAATCTCCAACACAGCACCTAATTCACTTCTTGTCCTCTGATCCATTTCAGCTGTCACTTTGGAACTATGCTTTCTTCGTTCATGCTTTTCCTCTTTTTCGGTCCTTTTGTTGTCGTTCTTGTTCTTAGATTCCTCCTTTCGCTAGGCTAAGGCACAGTGACCTCAATCTGATGATTCCCTTCACTAGGATGTGTTCTCCCCCTCACCGTGCTTCAGAAAAACAGACAAACCCTTAGGAACAATTTTCATATGATTACCTTCATGAAGTTTATTTCACAGTGTACTCACATCCTCATTTAAATAATTGTTTAATATCTGTTTTCAAATTATGCTATAAATTTCTTATGAAGCCAGTGTGCCTGACTCTGATTCTCACCATTTGCCTAGCATAAAGCCCAGTGTTTAAGGTATTAATCAGTATTAACTACTTTTTGAATAAATGAATAAAGAAATGATAACAGTATTCTAAAAAGCTTTCTGGTCTATGGCTCAGGCTTTAGTTAGGGTATTTATCATGTATTACTGATTCGGGTGAAAAAAATAGAACAGGTAAATTCTTACACAATCTAGGCAAAATATTTCATTTCATCACTCTGACTTCATTTAGGTGGTATCGAGTTACAACATAATCATAAGGCTCTCACAATTTTTCTTAAATCTTTGTATCATTACCATAATGTAAAGAATATCCAACTTCTACTTGGCTGTAGCAATGTCATGTTGTGTATTACAAAATGTTGCCTAAGTATAGATGATTTTTCTTGGGCCTGGAATAGTTGTTTTTTTTTCCCCAACTTTTTATGTTCTAGTCTCTTTTTCAACCTTATTTTTTTTTTAAATTATCCATTAACAACAAGGGATACCAATAATAAAAATTCACTAGACACTTCCTATATGTTCTCCACACAATATTACTGAAAAACGAACTCTCAGGCAGGCATTTATTCTGTGGAGGCAGGACTATAACAGATTTTTCAGGGAAAAAATAAAGCTTCACTTTTCTCTCACTCTTTCTGTCCTTTTGTTCCTATCCTTTCATTCCCTCCTCCCCTTCCCTTTGTTGGTTTTGCTTCCCCACTTCAAATTGTCAGAACGTCTCATCCCTCAATCTCTAAACTTCTGCAGGTAACCTTGCCAACCCTCAGTCCTTTACCACACAAACAGACATCTTTCTGAGTTGAAAATACTTAAGATTTCCTTTCTTTATTTTCATGACAATGAACAAGTAGGCTGTGTTTCCTAGATTATTTCTACTTTTTAAATAAATACAAAATTCATAATGCAACCTTTAAATCATTTTCCACTTATGTCATGAATGTTCTCCTGGCTCTATGTTTATTCAGGCAAGAATAACTAAATCACTTTGAAGTGCTTTTGCATAAAAAATTAATACAGGATTAAGAATAAAAATAGATACAAAATAGATGTTTGTTAATGTAAGAAAATAAAATTAAAGGGCAACATCACATATTGAGGCCAATTGCCTCTGTCTCTCTCTCTTCCCCCACACGTTCGTCTGCCATTTAAGAAATAAAATAAATTTGAAATATTTAAAAAGCCAATTGAGACCATAGAATTACAAAATTAAAATTTTCAATATTAGAAGCATTTGTTTTCATAAATGGATGCTATTCTTGAAATATTTTAATACTAATTTTGATAACAGTATTTGATTAAATCTTACTATGAAAAATTTTATAAATTAATTCATTGTAGAGAATTTAAAACAAAAATCTTATTTTCCTATGTTGGTACATTGAATGCACTGATAACCTGAAAACAACTGTTTAGATTTCTAAGTTATTAGAGGCAATGAATATTCATAATATATGTGATCTTGTCTAATTTGGGGAAATCTTCACTAAGTTCTTCCATGGAATATTTCAGAGTCCAGAAGAATTTCTCCAAGATTAGCTTCTGATTTCAAACCTTTACGTTGCTTTCTTTTTTTAGGCCATGAGAAGTACTTATACACTTAGACCATCTTTGGATATTATATAACGGCCACAGAATATCACAGACCACATTATATCAGCCCAGAAATAGTATGCTGCAAAGAGAATCAAGTTATTGAGTATTTTACAATGGTTAACTATTACTGGTACAGTAATAACAGAAATAAGCAGTCTATTATGAAAAACAGTATATCATTTATTTTCTATCTTTTATCAAAACTGAAAAAGGCATGTGCCTTGAATACTACCAGAATGATGATAAAAGTATTAATAACATTTATCAAGAGCCTATTTATAAGTCTTATATATACATAATTTAACTTTTCCATAATCCTTTTCTCTATTTCTACTGATAATGTAAAGATTCCATGTACTCCATAGGTAAAATTGCTTAAGAAATCCAGAGTACATTCCTGCCTGCTCTGTCTCCCTCAGTCCCCCTGGTTCCTTCCTTCCTTTTATTTCCTCTTAACTTTTATAAACACACGGTTTTAGTCCACTTTATAATCACAGGTTAATGCGTCACTAACTCGTCCCAAAATCTTACAAGGTAGCTGGGTCTCACATCACTGTTTCATGGCTGCAACAAACTGAAGCTCAGATGACTTTGGTTCTCTTTACTCCATACAGTGCATGCATTTTTTTTAAAATTTAAAGAATAAGGGATTTACATATCACTTCCTATTGAGTGAACAGGGCAACATGAAGTAAACATTCTGTCTCAAAAGGACACATAGGCTTTCCATATCAAGATGATGTCACTCAGCAGCACTAACAAAATCCAAGAACCCTTAAGGATCTGTTAGCAGTCCTTTAACCATAGACTCTTCATATTAAAGACAAGCAAATATAGGGTAAGTTTTTGTGTGTATGCAAAGCAGGCAGGCTCTAAATGACTTTTTAAAAAGCTTTTGGGATAACTGGCTATGAAAAAGTATGAGTTTGCTGACAGGATCTTCAGCTTACAAAATTTAGCCTGCAGTAGTGAAATAAATAACTCACTATTCAAAGGTTGTCAGAGGTTATTTTTATATCGTACTTAGTGCCCAGTTAGATGTGCAGGTTGAGAAGGAAGGAGAGCTGCTAGGTAGGCTTCTGATTTGGATATCTGTAGGTTCAGAACACAATCCGTGTTTACCACCCAAAAAAGTGACATTTAGTTCATGCACAAAAATTTAAACAGGTACATCGAAGAAGGATGGAGAGGGTTCAGGTACACATTAAAGGAATTTTGCAAGAAATGTAACAACTATTTTATGCATCACTTTTATCTAAACCATAGCTAAATGGAAAAAATATATATGGATATATTTTGCTTCTTGGATTTTAGGAACTTAAAATCCAGGGTTTCATGAAATTGAGAAAGTTGTGTTTTAGTATTACTGCTATCCTTTGACAAAAATAATAGCCTTAAAGAAAAAGATCAATCTTATTATCATGTGATGAATAGAATTATTTCAACTGCTACTTGTTATATATCTAAATATTGTTGACTTCATAATTGATTTATATATATTCATGCCCCACCTATTTAAAAAATAAGACTTTAGTTGATCTGAGTATATTGCAATAACTACCAACAATAGTTACCATAGATTTGGCAAAAATACAATACTTTTATATATTTCAAAGCAGAAATAGAGTTAATATCTAACATATTTCTAAATAATGCTATTATAGTCCTCAGCTACAAATGCAGAGATTGCCAATTAGTGGAGATGGATTTTGAGCTCAGGAAGCCCAAGTTCTTAACTGTAACTGTAAAAGCTTATCATGTCTCTATACAAAGTAATTTACAAATGAATTATGACCAAGAGCAGGATAAGGCATTAACTATAACTGCACACCATTATCAACGTGCTTCATTTATTCATAAATATTGGTAATGTCCAGGTACTATACTAGTCATTGAGAGGAGAGTGATATGGAGGATTTGGTCCTGGTCCAATTTTTCTATTCTTTGGGGAAATTCAATTCCGGAACAACAACAGTAATAATGATGAAAACTATAGGTATTTCTCAAGTACCTATCATTTTCTGTTGATTATAAAAGCTGACTTTAAAAAATGTGTTTGTTCAGTTGTTGATGATATGTTGTGGCTTTTAATTGGTCGGGATGATATTCTACCAGCTCTGCCTTCAGACCAGAGATGGTCTCCCCAGGGAACTGTTGAATTTATCTGGACAATACGATGCTGGACACTATGCAAACTACATGCTTGCAATGAAAGAATTATGATTGGATTTGAAGTGTAATACTGCAACTAGATGAAGAAATCCACCATGGGGGAGGGTTTGGGGAGAAGGGTTGGGGGAATCCCAGAGCCTATGAAACTGTGTCATAAAATCAAATGTAATAAAAAAAGAAAAAAATTGTTTATGAGAAGACATTTAGACAGGCAGTTACACCCCTATGAAGAAGATTGTGTTTCCTATCTGAGTGCCTGCCTTCATATCACAGCACTGGTTCCCGCCTCTAGTTTTCTATTAATGAAGAACTTGTTGAGCTATGGCTCAAGCAAGTAGATTCCTGCCACCCACTTGAGTACCGTCAATTGACTTCCTGGCTACTGGCTTTGACCTAGCCCAACTCCTGCCTGTACAGACATCTGACGAGGGAAGCATCCAATGGGACTCATTCTCTCTGTGCCTCTACCTCTCCTGTTCTTCACATCCATCAACTGATTTCTAAAACTGTTTTTTTTTTTTTAAATACACCATCTTCCATCATCATGCATTTCATCAAAAGAAATGTGCATAAAACCAATCGAGTGAGATCACTTGCTGGATTCTGAGGATATTATAGTGACAAAGAAATCTTAGTGTTCTTATTCTCATTTTTGGTAAGAAATCAGGAATTACTGAAAACAGCTTGTACTTTTCTGTTTCGTAGTCTAGGTAACTGGCAATCATGAATTTTATAAAACCTTTCAAGTATCACAGGACTCTTAAACAGTAGAGTTAAAATGTGAATTAAGGTTGGTTTCCTTTAAGAGGCCACATTAACACAGTCAGTGTGTCGTGAGCTTTGAATATGCATTGTGACTGTGAATACAGCACTGAACACAATCCTAGAACATGTGGTCATGTTCTCTTTGCTGTGTCTGTTGTGCCATACTCGCCCAAGTACAGACCTTAGGTCCAGACAGACAATTGCAATCTCGTTCTAGTGCTTCTGCTGATTGGAACTGAGAAACCGCAGATAAATGACAGACACATACCCTGTCTCACTTAATCATGGAAAACACAGATGTTTACATGATTTTGAGCAAGATAGGGTATTAGAAACTACCTGATCCAACCTGTGTATGTGACCACTGATAAAATGGAAGCCCTGTAAAATTAAGTGCCTTGTAAAGGTTTATAAGCATTGTAACATCAGAGCCAGAAGATTCTAAATTTCCCAGTTACTCTCTCACTGAAATTGTTCTTCCATGCTTTCTGTAGTAATGGATCATGAACACACTAACTGGGTACTATTCCTTTATTTTATTTTATTTATTGATTGATTTTATTGATTGCATTGCATTATGTGACACACTTTTATAGGCACTGGGATTCCCCCCAACCCTCCCCAAACCCTCCCCCCATGGTGGATTCCTCCACCTTGTTGCATTACCACAGTTCAAGTTCAGTTGAGATTCTTTCATTGCAAGCATTCTTAAAAGTGGAAAAGATGATCTTCATAGGATGTAAAATACAGCAAAACTTACATAATGGATGATTCATGTATTCCTCCTAGACCAAAATAAGTCAGTGCCTGATGACTTCAGAATGAACGAAAAAAAATTGTGAAAATCAAGGAAATATATTATAACTTGTACCTTACTATGTTTCCCTCAAATACCATTATTTTATGGTTTGCAGTTGATTAACATTCATTTTTGAGATTAAGCCCCTATCTGGACTGATTAGCAATTCTTGTGTAATTTTAATTTTTTGAGGCTTTCCACTTGATAATGTAGCTTTACTTATTGATTTGGAAATATAAGATTCTAAAGAAAGAAACAATGTATTTGGGAGAATACTGCTGCCTACTTCTTCAAAATTTGATCTCAAAGGCCTGTAAGCTAATTTCATTGTCATAGTCACATATTGTTAGGGCAAAAAAAACCATGTTTGATTAACAATCATGTGACAATAGTAGATCCTCTGTGCTCTGTACAACAGAATCCGGGCCAAATAAAATCTGTTGGAGTAGGTCAAATTTGCACAATCTTGAAGGTATGTGAAAAGTTAGGTCTTACAAGAATGCGTCTTTCATTGGTTGTGTTAACAGGTAAGCTACTGAATAAAGAAACCACAGGTCAGCACTCAGTTTTTAATCCAATTTTGTTAGTTGAAAAAAAAATCTGTTTTGTATTAAAACATACTAAAATACGTTTTTGTCGCTGGTCAGGGCTTTTCAAGGATTTACTAACATTGCACATACTTTTGTTTGGGGACTTTTCTCAGTTACGCCTGAAGTCAAAATCCTTTGTCTAATTTTCTCAATAAGAATTGGCTTTGCTTTTCATTAACTTAAAATGAGAGTGGCATTTAATTTTAGCCCTTCACTGTCTTGGCATAAAGCTAAACTTCAGCAGTTGAGGGGATGTTTCATCTTCAGACAGTGAAGATTTCAGAAATTTAAGGAGTGGCACAAGCTAAATTCATGGGGAAAATTGTACCATTGCAGAAGCATTCATTTTTTTAGATGTGGTTTTCTGAACCAACAATTAATGATACCAACTTCAGAAACTTCTCAATTTTACAAGGAGAAGTTTTCTTGTATATTTACTATTTGTAAGTGCCATGCTAAACATATACATTAAACTAGAGAAGAAATAACTTGATTTTTTCCCCGTAGGATTCACTTCACAAGAAAATAGCTATTCCCGTGAATGTAGCATCAAAGGATCAGCTCATACTTTGTTTTGAGGTTTGATTAATTATTGGATATAATTTCTCTTTTTTGAGAAGCAAAGAAAATCCAAATACATTAAACAGCAGAATCACTAAAGTTACCCACTGGATCAGTCATTGTGTTGTGTATAGAACCTTCTAAAAAATGGTTCAGAATTAGAAAAAAAAATCATTTTCTGCCTGACATTCAATTTTTTCCCCTTGGATTTATTCTCTTGCTTCTAATTGAATCTGAAATTTATCACAGAGAGACAAAATATTTTCAGCATCATCAGAATTCCCTGGGTTGTCAAGATGGCTCCAAAGATAGAAAAGAGCAGTATTAAGTATGCAGAAAAGTGAAAGAGAATTAGTGAACTCAGTAAGAACAGAGAATATACAGAAACTTAAAGGAAAGCAAAATGTTTTAGTCATTGTCATGCCAGGAAGAATTAGATGAATCATCACAATTTTACCAATGGAGTATTTCAAACAAATATTTAATACATTAGGAGACATTAATCTAAAATAATTTTTTAATTAATGAATTTCCTTATTTGAACCTATTAAAGCAGTAAAGTTTCTTAGGCTCTATATGGTTAATATTATCAACTTTAAGCTAAAACATAAGTCTGCCACTGTTTCAAGCTTTTGGATCAGTTTAATATGAGAATGACCTAAGGTTATAAAAATCTGTCTTTAAAAAGTTATCTTCAAATGGCTGGCATTGTGGGGTAGTGGGTTAAGTTGCAGGCTGGAAATGCTAGCATCCCATATGAGCGCCAGTTGGAGTCCTGACTGTCTACTTCTAATTTAGCATCTTGTAACTTTAGGAAAAGCAGCAGAAGATGATGCAAGTGTTTGGGCTCCTGCCACTCACAGGGGAGACCCAGACGAAGCCACCATGTTCTGACTGCAGCCTGGGTCAACCCTGGCTGTAATAGCTACTTGGGGAGTCCAGCAGCAGATAAACGATCTTGGTCTCATTCTCCTTCACTCTAAGCAACTCCGATCTTACATAAATAATCTTTAAAACTGATCTCCATAGAAAAACTAACAGAACTGAAACATTAGTTTTTTTTTTATGATACACACTGAAATATGAAACATTATTTTTAATGATTGCTTTTATTTGAGGGAAAGAAAGACAGAACTAGACATAATGAGCTTGCTGGTTCACTGCCCAGATGCCCATCAGAGGAGAGAGGAGCAGTTGGGTTGAAGTCAGGTCTCCCTCATGCATGGCAGAGACCAATAACTTAAGATACCAACTACAGCCTGCTAGGGTCTGCAGTGATGGGAAGCTGGATCAGGAAATAGCGCCAGGATTCAAATCCAGGGACCATGAGATAGCAGTGCAAGTCTCTTAAATTTTAAGTCTAACACCTGACTCTGAAAAGATGAATTTATTTTTTTTAAGATCTACTGATACAAATGGTACCCATAACTCCATGGACAAAATTTGTGTTTTATGAAATGAATTGCATTTTACTTCATTTCTTTATTATATAAGCAATATATTATAAATTTAAAAATATATAATAGATTTGTGTTGACAATCTTTATGTAGGCTATTATACCTATTATTATAAGGTATTATATATATATATTATTTTTTTCATGAGAGTGAATTTCAGGATGAAAAAAAAGTCATGGTTTCTAAACCTAGCTTTACTAAGAGTATAAATTAATAAATGTTAATTTAGTGGTCATAAATTAATAAATATTAGTGACAAAGAAGCAGCCTAAGGCTGGAAGAAATGTGGAAACAAGGTCACCATGAATATTTCCTTTCAAACATCATCATGACAATTTATTCATTAAACACTTCCGTAGTTATCTGAATATGGATTTTGAAATATAGTTAGGAAACTTATTAGCTGTGTTTTCTTATCTCTAGTAATATGTTTATCTCCAAAATTGGAGTAACGATAGCTACTTCTTAGGATTGCTGTGAGGATTATGGCAACAGTAAATGTGTTCCCTAGCATCTACTACCTCTACTTAATGCAAACCGTCATCAGATATATTCCCTTCATTTAAGATTCCAGATACAAGGAGGGAGTGTGTAGAGAGGGAATTGTAACTAGGTTGGTGCAATGCAGTTCCAATAGCTGCTGCATACACTTAGGGATGACTTGACCTTGAAAGCTTTTTTCATAGAATTTTTTTTTTGAAGACTGAAGAATTTATTTTACTTTGGGGATGCTTACGCCATAATTCACTCTATGAGAGCCACTGTGTACTTTTCAAGAACACAGTCTAAGTTTATGCATCACTAAAACTGCCAGGCCTTCTGAATGATGCAGTATGGCCCTGCAAACACAATACTGATGAGTAACATAACAGTGCCATGCAATAACTGCATGTAATGATACAGATAAATTTTATAGCTGTTCCACATATGATTACATAGATAACACACAGTTTTTAGAAGTCATCCAAGTTCTCACTGCTAAGGAATATCAAAACCAAGGTTTGACTTCAAACAGTCGAACATCACATCCTGCCTTTTCACTGTAATTGAGCTATTATATACCAGGATCATCAGGTAACTGGTGGAAAATATCCTTGAATGATACCATACCAAGTCAGTTGATCAGGTTGATAAGGATTTTGTTTACTTCTTAGAGTTAAATTAAATATTTTAGCTGAACTTTTTGTCTATTTTCTTCCGAATCATAAAACATGATCAGAATAGTATACACTGTATGTGTAAATTATAACCAACACTCCTTAGCAAGGATTAGGGTATCAATGGACAGGAGCAAAGGCTGTATTCTGGGGGCACACTCATGTGGAAAATGTTATTGATAATTCCAAGATCTGGCTGTAATCCTGCCAGGATATCTATATCCCTGCAGGAGACACAAAGCAGCCCAGGGCTGTGGCTGTTTTCCTAGCAGTTCAGAGAAACTCAAAATTGTTAGCATCTGAAACTTTTGGCATGATGGCCATTGTACAAATGGGTTAGACAGCAGTTTTACTCTTAAAATACATCATTGAGTCATGACACACAATAAAAAGCTCCTTGTGTGCAAAATTACAGAAACAAAAGAGCAACAATGACATTGTTTTGTGTACGCAGTTTTGATTTTGAAAGAGTGAAAAGCAGAGAAAGGTGATTCTAATCAAAACACAACTGCAAAGGTAAGCTTGCTATAAAAGAAAACGTATTATTTAAAGGTTCCTTAGAGATCACAAAACTGCAATATGTTATGAAAGATACACTGTATCTGAAATATTTTTTACTTTATTAGCTATTTTATCATGTCTCTCTGGAGTCATAGAAACTATAAGTAGGCTTGTGTGACAGCAATTTTTTTTTTGTTTATGACCCTATGCAAGACAAAGAGTGCCATTACTATACAATACCTGTTACTACTATGATAAACTGAAGTAACCTTTATAGTCTGAATATTATGAATTCTTTCTTTTTTAAAATAATGGCCTTCCTGGTGAGGTGTTTAAAATAAAATTTCTAATACAAGCACAAGAAACTATACTACCTTAAAATAATGTGAAACTATGATTTTGTCCCCTGATTTCACACTGACTAAGAACATAAAAGTTGTGGAGATCACCATAAGGGGAAAATTATCAGAATGAATTTAGAGATAGGTGGCATTATAACAAATTTTCTGTTTTTAAACAGAAAGAGATAAAGCTAATGTTTGAGTAACTTTGATCATCATTGTAACAGTGAAGTGTAGAATAATCACCACCACAAAATACATATTACACATTAAAAAACATATAGTATTACCTATACTAAAATACTGTATTCTCTCCCAGAGCAACTTTATCATCTTCTATGATTTTTATGCAGAAATCTTATTTTTGCATGCACACACAGCTAACATACACAACTGGAAATAAAACAATGAATCTGTAATTTCCAAAAGCTACAAAACATTTAAATACTGATGGGTAAACTTAACCAATGGCCTAAAAGATCTCTACAATGAAAATGACAAAACATTTAGGAAAGAAATAAAAAAGGCAAAAATCTTTTTCATGTTTAAAAATTCAGAGAACTTGTTTCACCAAAATGCCCATACTGTCCAAAACCATTTACATGCTCAATGTAATCACAATAAAAATATCAAAGATGAACTCAGATCTGGGAATAATAACCTTAATACCCATAGGAAATTATAAGAGACCCCAAAGAGCTAAAGCAATCCTAAACAATTAAAACAAAACTGATAAGAATGTAAGACATTTTTCAAAACATATAGGACAGTAATAATCAAACAACAGGCTACTGACACAACAACAGACATGCCAGCCAATGAGATAGACTAGAGATACCAGAAACTACTCCAGTCACCTACAACCAGCCAATGGTCGAAAAGTTAAAAGCACTTTTTGGAGAAACCACAGTCTCTATAACGAATGATGTTTGGAGAAATGGATTTCTGCATGCAGAAGTATGAAATGAGACCCCTAACACTAAAAATACCAAAAATACACTGACAATAGATCAGGGATCTAAATCTAAGACCTAAACTGGATCACCAGAGGAAAACGGAAGCATATGCACAGAATTTTTGGATAAGACCCTAGAAGCATGGACAAGTCAGTAAATAATAGACAAGTGAGATTATATCAAGCTAAAAAGCTTCTGTGCTGCAAAGAAAACACTCAACAAAGCAAGCAGGCAAGTGACAGAATGAGGGAAAACATTTGGAAACTACGCAGCTCAGAAAGAATTAATTTACAGGATCTCTAAAGAGCCCAAGAAACTCAACATCAACAAAATATTCCAGCTAAAAAATGGGAAAAGGATGTGAACAGGAATTTTTCAAAGGATGAAACACAATTGGCTAACAGACACAAGGAAAGAGGCTCAGATTCATTAGTAATTAGGGGAATGCAAATAAAACAACCAAGTGAGGTTTCACCTCATCCTAGTTAGAATAGCTGTTATACAGAAATCAGAAAACAATAAATCCTCCTAAGAATGTGAGACAAAAGGTACCCTAACTATTGGTGAGAATGTAAACTGTTAACAACCATTGTGGAAGACAGCATGGAGACTCCTCAGAAATCTGAAAATATATCTACTGTATGACTCCGCATGCCACCGCTGAGAATTTCCCCAAAGCAAAGGAAATAAATATTTGAAGGAGTTATCTACAACTCCATGGGTTGTACAAGCACAATGGGAAATAGCTACAATATGGAGTAAACCCAGATGTCCGTCAACTGATGACTGGCTAAATTTGTTTTTGCATAATATGCATGATAGAATATTACTCACTCATAAAAAAAGAGTGAACGGCCTCATGCAGTAGTCTAAAAGCTAAAGTCCTCACCTTGAATGTGCCAGGATCCCATATGGGTGCTGGTTCATATCCTATCAGCCCCGCTTTCCACCCAGCTCCTTGCTTGTGGCCTGGGAAAGTTGAGGACTGGCCAAAGCCTTGGGACACTGCACCTGCGTGGGAGATCCAGAAGAGACTCTGGGATCCTGGCTTTGGATTATCTCAGCTCCAGCCATTGCTGCCACTTGGAGAGTGAATCAACAGAAGATCTTCCTCTCTGGCTCTCCTTCTATCTGTATATCTGACTTTCCAATAAAAATACATCTTAAAAAAAAATGAAATAATTTTGTAACAAAATTAATGCAAGTGGAGACTATTATGATTAGTAAAATAAGCTAGTCCCCATAAAGCAAATTATATTCCCAGATCTGTGATAACAAATATAGACAGTATACAAAAGTTATGTTTATGAGTGAAAATGACATTTTAAAATTTGATTACTTGCGCCCAGCGCGATAGTGCAGCTTTCAAGGTCCTCACCTTGAACATGCCAGGATCTCATATGGGCAATGGTTCTAATCCCGGCGGCCCTGTTTCCCATTCAGCTCCCTGCCTGTGGCCTGGGAATGCAGCTGAGGATGGCCCAAGACTTTGGGACCCTGCACCTGCGTGGGAGACCCGAAGGAGGCTCCTGGCTTCAAATTGGCTCAGCTCCTGCCATTGAGGCCGCTTCGGGAGTGAATCATCAGAGGGAAGATCTTCCTCTCTGTCTCTCCTCTCAATATATCCAACTTTCCAATAAAAATAAATAAAATCTTTAAAAGTTTTTTTGATTACTGTTCATTAACTTAATCTATACTCTTGAAGTACAATTATTTTTCTACTTAGTACATATTGAATTTATTTATGCAGAGCTCACAATGACAGAAAATTCAAGGTAAGACACTGTAATAATAAGAAAAGAATGGTGGAGGTTGGGAAAGAAGGAGTGAAAGAGAGGGAGGATAGGATGGGAAGGGTCACTATGTTCCTAAAATTGTATACTAGATATAAATGACATTGGTTCCCTTCACATAAAATTTTTAAAAATGAAAAAATAAATAAAAACAAACAGGAACAATGATACTTAATGGAAGACAAGGGGAGCAGGAAGAGGTTCTTTCTTAGTAAATTGGGCTACAGAACTTTCCTAATCCCATTCCATAGCTCACTACTTTTTAGTATGTTTTAGTATGTTTTCTTCTTCCTGATTCAAATGACATTTGGACCTTTTAATGTCTGCTGTTTTAACACGGCATAGTAAACAAAGGTTGGCTCAGAGGTCCGGATATTTGTGTGATATGGCTTTTGTCACTCTCTTCCAAGAGTTATGATTTTCAACACTTTTGGTTTCAGTTTCTACAATGCTAATATTAAGTTCTTAAATCACATGATTTAGAAGGCCACTCCTACTTTTAATGGTGTTTTAGAGTGTTTTAATGGGCTACTTTTGTGTATTATTTATGTTTCCATTTCTGTCTCCCCTAGATATAAAAAGAAAATATTCCCTAACGAAGCCTTTGTAATCAAAAAGTTTGTCCCATACTTAATCAAAATATTGATTTATTCACAAAATCAGAAAAGTATCTTAGTAAGAGTCTAGGTTTACCATTTGATAAAATTATTAAGTTGAGAACACTACAAATGATCACAAATCAGATAATAGTACTTCACATTCACAGAATATGTGCAGAATCAGTTCTAAGGATTTGAATACATTAATGCCACTTTGGAATGTACAAAGAAAGAAAGAGCTACAACTGGGGTTCAGGTTGAGAGGGTGGAGCTATGTCATGACATGGTCCCTGGGATACTTTCCAGAATAAACAATAACATCACATATATGAGGAAGTGTGTGATGTTAAATTTTATGGGCATGCTGAATACGTCCATTTTGTAATTAAACTATTCCTAAAATTAACCAAGAAAATTTCAATCACATGAGGCATTTTTTACAGCCTTTTTACAAGCTTTGCAGATGAGGAAGGAGTCAAGTTATGTGTCTCACTTGCTACAACTCAATCCCTCTGCCCTTCTTCAAGTTCTCTCTCCCAGCCATCAGTAACTCACACTCAACAAGCAGAAGCTCTAGGTAATGGCTTGGCTGGATAATTGAAATCCAGCGGGAAGAATAGTATACCCCTGTATTATGCTGGTTTTAATCTGAGTTTAGGTCAAGAAATATTTCTCCACTGATATTCAAGTTCAAGCTCCTGCTCTGATCCACCCCAAGAGGCAAAATGCACTTACTCAAGCACATGAGTCTCTGTCACTCATGTCAGAAACAAGGAATGCTGACTTCACTCTGGCTTAGCTCTAGCTGCTGTGAACATCTGGAAAAGGAACCTGTAGAGGAAATTCTGTCAGTCTACCTCTCTAAGCCTTGAATATAACAAAAATAAACACTTAACCCAGAGAAAAATTATTCCAATTAATCACCTGATCATATTCATTGCAATATTACTGTTCTATTTCTGTATTGTGAAATTTATTCATTCTATAATTAAGTTAGAATTTATATATAAAAAGTAACTTTTGTGAAAGTCAACCAGTATTAAAGACGCACATTGCCAAAACAACAGAGGCAAAACATCAGAAGAAACTACTTGTGTAATGATGTTACTCAAGTTGTGTACATGGATTAAATATTGTAATGGTAGCGTTTCATTCATAGGCTGTTGTATTTTCCTGGTTATATTATTTTGTTTCACATCTGAGAAGCATATATAGTTTTGAGTAGAAAGTTTAAATATCATAAAGTGTGCCAAGCTGTTAGCTGTATGTACATCATTGTTACTGAACAATTAATTCTTAATTGATTCAAATCTGGCACAGCCTTGCATACCTTAAATAACTGCTTTCAAAAATAAATTAATATTGCCATCAAAATATTCACTTAGCCAAAGAGTCAAATAGCTACTATGCCATTTCACTATTCCACCTTCTACCATGTAATCCCAACAACTCTCAGCATGACTAGATCTTGGTAAGACTTATTATAACAGAGTATCTATGATGACAGACTTAACTGCAGGTTTTGATCAGTTGCACTAGGACTCTAACAGCATTTTCACTTTCTGTACAACAAGTAAATTTTTAACTTAATATAGGGAAAAAGGGTTTTGAGATAAGGGTTTTGAGGATGCGATTTAAGGTTAGAGGGCATCATAAGGGTAGAATTGTCATCCACCCTACCTGGTGTCTTTCAAAAAGACAAACACAGTAAGACAACACAAGAGTACAGAAGGAAGACCTTGTAAGAAGGGTGAGACGGTGGAAAGTTTGAAACCAAAGAAAGCATGCCTACCAAAATCTTGATCTTGGACTTGTATCCTCTAGAAATGTAAAAAAAATAAATAAATTTCAGGTATTTTCATCACTCCTCGCACAAAGTAGTACTTGCTTAAATATTCCTCAATAAGTTATGCAAAAATAAATTTATTTGTTTTATGTTATTCTAGTATTTACAGCTACTGTCTTGAATCTCATTTCAATCCTCTAGATAAAATGCTATCATTTTCAACATGGAGATATAGATGGACAGATCCACAGAATGATTTGTGCAGGGTCATTTATTCAAATAGAGGCTGTAATTCAAATTGAATTTTATTCACTCTATCAACTGTAGAAGATACACTCTACCACCATAGGATATATCTCACTGATGGGGAGAAAACTTTGAAGATTTAAGTGCATTTACTTTTGCTTTCCTAGAATAAAATGAATATGGACTCTTCACCTCCATAGAAGCTGAAGGCTGAGCTTATTTACTTGTGTTGCATGGCAATGAGATAGAATAAGTTTAATGGAAAATTCAGAGAGTATATTTTCCTTCTAAATGTGTTTTTGTGTGTGCAAGTTATATTATATGTATATTTAAGCACACATATTTATATATACATAATGTATATAAACATATACACACAAATGTACACATTTATAACATTTCTTTTATATTTACTTTTGAGGTCAAGTATTTTATTGTTGATGGAAAGGCATTGTAGCCTATTCCATTTCTCTTCAAAATACAGATATTTTATTAAAATGCATAGGTCTATCAAATAAGAAAAGTAAGGAAAATTGAACACATAAATCTAATATATCATTACTTATTTGTTCCCAGTGCATTCCATCCAGAAACAGTGCTGGAGAGACAGCAAGACAGTGACTTACAGCACAGATGAGTAACAAGAATCAATATAAAGAAAACAAATTAAGGCAAGATATATTACAGTAATATATAAATGTCAAAATAATTTAGATGAGAGAATGATCTAGAAATTCTTTTGGAAGAATTATCGTTTGACTGAAATTATTTTTTAAAAAATATTTATTTTAGAGATGGACTATGTGTCCAGAATCTACCAACTCTGATTTGTCATACTGACAGATTACTGTATCCATTTTAAGTAACCTAAAACAAACAAAGAAACAAAAAAACACATGTCAATTTAAATAAAAACAATGAGAAGCTTGCAGAAATAAAAAAGATTAAAATCTGTCAACTCTTCAAAACTAGCATTGCCTTGTCATTGCTGTTGCAGTTATTCAAATGAGAGCAATTCTTTACCATTCACGACGGGAAGGAGAGCATAGGGCATTACAGTAGTAGTAAGTCGGCAAAGCATTGCACCAATTGCAACCCTATAGGCTCTCACTTTCTCAGTCTGGTTTTACCACAATGGTCACATGATTGGCTTTGTAATCTTTGAACTTTTCTGGATTCTAATCCATCCTATTCACAACCACTACTTAATCCCTCCCACAAACCCATCTGTTTATGTAAATATTCTGATTAAATGACCCAAGGTTGCATTTTAAGGGAATATTACTACAGTTTAGGCAATATTAATGTTGTTTCTCATAAAACAGTTGCAAGCACATACAAAATACTTCAAATTATCTATGGAAAACAAAACTAAAAGGTGATTTTATTTGATACTGAAGTTCTTGAACACAAATACACACTGGTCCTTAAATCACTCAAGGACAATTCACATTCTGAAAAGCTATCCACATTTTTTTAAATTATGCTAAGCTTACCTTTTAATTTTTCATTAACATTTCTGTTACCCTTGCAAATGGTTGAAAATAAAATTATTTTTATAGTTTAACCAATTATTTAATTAGAAAGGTTCTACCTTTGTGTGTCATTCCATGACACACAAAGGGATATGGAGAAGGAAGAGGGGAAGGAGAGAGGGAGAAAGAAATAGAGAGAAAGAGATCTTCTATTTACTGGTTCACTCGTCGAATGACCACATCATTCAGTCTAGGATAGGCCAAAGCCAGGAGTCAGGGACTCCTGTACAGTTGGCATCAATCCAAGCAAATGGCCCTTTATCGGTTGTCTCCCAGGTGCATGAGCAGGAAGGTAGATCCCAAACATAGCAGTATGAGATGCTTATGTCAAATGCAGCTGCCTAATCCACCACATCACAACGTCCACTAGCAGTAATTTAGGAATTACTTCCTAAAGGTTAAATGTGTTAACCTATGAAATAAATGTTTCTTTAGAGCTGAAATGGAGAAATATAGCAACATATGCCAAGTTTGAAATACCCACTGACATTAAATAGACAAAATTCTTTCACTGGCATTTATTGTTCTCTGCCACCTCATCAGTCTCTAAGAGCCCTCATATGACATTGGATGATACTTTTCTGACCTCTGAAGTCTGAATGGGACCTGGCTAATTATTTCTGCCCCTTGCAGTTGTGTTGTGTTTGCTTCTTTGAGAATTGGAATACTTGTTGTACCTCTGACTTATTTTGTAAAGACATACCTTATTGTCAAGTTTTTCTAGACTATAATGTTATTTTTGATGCACTGATTTGCTATTTTTTCCTTTTCATAAAACATTTTTTTAAATTGTCATTATAAATTCTTTGTTACCTTGAAATTTTAAGTTTTGAAATGTGCAACCCAGAAATATCTTTCTGCACACTCTGGAAACCACCTCTTTGAAACAGAATGTTTAAAAGACATAGCACAATCATACAGACTTGTGAAAGAGGGTAGGAACCTAGCTGCTGTATGAATTATATTTTTAGTATCACACACATAATCAAACGCCTGAAGAGAGCTCCAGGTTCTAGAATGAGGGAAAGCTTATTTGATGCTCTGTGATTGAAGTTCACAGTCTAACTTTGGGCTGCCTTATTGATCCGGTGTGTGATGAGGCCAACATATGGTAAAATACCTAGAAGAAAGATCACAGTGAACAAGAAGCAGAGAAAGAGGCAATTTCAGTCCTCTTTCACATCTGTATGTCTCTTGTTATACAACTACTAGGATAAGATTTTAGGAACTCCAACTTTAAAACCTAATCCAATTAGTCATTTTCTAAGGTCCACATTCGATAACCAAAATGTGATTAAATTCTATACTTAATCCATAAGACAAATGCCTTTGAGGGACACCCAGACTATTTTTACCAAACCTGCCTTGCTCCAAGTTACATTACTATCTCCTGATGAAGATAATGAGACCATTACTTTTTATGTGAAGAATACCAAAAATCACACATAGAATGAGACAGAATTTATAAATTCTTCTTTGGAGGACTGGCCTTTTAATGTTCAGGTTGAGCAGCTGCAAGCAGAGAATGGTGCTTTAAGTCCCAGCTGCTCCATTTCTAATCCAGGTCCCTCCTAATGTGCCTGGGAAAGCAGTATGGCCCAAGTGTTTGGTCCCCTGGACCCAATGTGGAAGACCCAGAAGTTCTGGCTGCTGGCTTGAGTCTGGCTCAGCCCCAGCCACTGCTGCCACCTTTTTCTCTTTCCATACTTCCTCTAACTCCATCTTTAGAAAAAAAAAAAAAAAAAAGAATAACATTTGGAAAAAAACAAGTCTCTTGCCATTTTTTTTCAGCAGAATTAAGACTGAATTCTAGTCTTTATTCCAGCTTGCAGGTTGTACAAACACTAAGCACTCCCTTAGTGCTTGATTATGTCCAATGCAATTTTTGCCTAAAGAACATACATTTCTTTTCCTTTTATGTAGTCCTCAAATCTACCTGGCACGTCACAAAAATAATTACAGTTCAAATTATTTTTCTCTTTTCAACATGTTTCTGAAATTATCATACTTTTCCAACACATAATTTGACATCTTATATTTGACATCTTTAACATGTCAGAGAGCAAACAAATTCTTGGCTAAAATTTTAAAAAATCCTGTTTCTGTGTTTTACACATAACCACATCCACTTCCTTTTCCTTGGAAACTTGCTAATGGTTTAATAATAACTTAATAATTTAATACAGTTATTTCATTAACTACAGTCTCATGAGGTCAACAATTATATAGCCAAATAGTATGTACTGATTCCTTTTGATATTCTTTCCTCTTTCAAAGGTATTACTTAAATATCTTGAGTGTTCAGTGTTCATAATGTTATTTCTTTGCCTATGTTTATTCAGTTGACTAAAAAGAAGGTATCCAGAAAATATATGGAAGCAGATAATCAATGTTTCTTAAAGATTTAATTTCATATTCTATATCTTGTCTGGTCAACTGAGTATGAGATCTTGATGGGAGCTCAATTTCTAACAGTTTCGGGGGGAATGCTATCTTTGGGAGAAGTTGAAGAGAATGAAAATATCAGTGGTTTTCCAGATTTTTCTGTTGTATTTATACCAAGAATGCTTTTGTTCAAACAAAATACCACTTTTTTTTTTTTTTGCTCATACTCCATTTTTTTTTGTAAAGTCTTCTCATTTCTTTTCTACATTAGAATTCGTGATGATTTTGTTAGGTAAGAATATTTCTTGCTCAGTTGCATCCCTTATTATCCTTTCATACTCCAAGGAATAAGACTGAGTTTACAAATACTTTGATTTATTGACTTTCAAAGTAAAGGATTTAACAGTGTTCTTCACAATGGTCCCACACACTATTTAACCTTATCCTCATTTGTAAGACTACTTATAGTATTTATTGAATCATTGGATACTTACTAGGTCTAAATTTCACATTTTCTAAAAGATAACCAGCAGAGTTGTAATTTTGGCTTTATTTCCATGTTTATCTTTGAGCATATATGATGACAGGCTTCAAAATATTCATGGAAATGACACATTATCTTAATTCTATTTTTGCAACAAAATTTTGAAGCATGTTTTATGGTAGTTACATTGAATTTGAGGATGTTTTTCTTCTTTCAATGAGTTTCAAAGAGATTAATAAATTATGCACTATGCCAATTTTCTTGGATGTCTTCTGAAATTAGCATTAAAATCACATTCAGATTTTCTCTGCAGCAAATAAAAATTTGATCAATTCTTATGAGGCATGATTAATATCTATTTGCCTAATCTCTTTTAATAATTTGACAGGTTAGCTTTCTAATGGTCTCTTTGCTTCAGTTCTTATTTCCTCTTTGGTTTGCTTTCAGCAAAGAAGCCAGAATTATTCTGTTAAAATGAAGTTCAGATCATATTACTCTGCTTAAAGCCCTGCAATAACTTCCATTTCAGTTGGAATAAATTCTGTGTTCCATAGTATGGACCTTACTATGACAATACTTCAACATTCTATTAGAAACTATGACATTACTCTGGTGTACTATGTCCATACTAAAATAATGATCTTTGTTTTCTGGATCCTTGTATTTTGTCTATGACCTAATGTTGCCCTCTTCAATTCACACCAGTTGAACCACACAGCTGTTTCGATCTTGAGCAGCTTCTGTGCTTTCACTTTTATACTTGTATAGAGCATTCAAGTTAACAGTCAACCAAACCCAGTAGATCTTCTTGATTACCTTGCATATAAAATTTCAACATTGTTCTCCATCCCATTTTTCTGCTATGCCTTCCAAGTTTTTGTATCCTTAGAATTGCTACTGTATAATAGTCTATTTTATTCATCTATATTGTTTGCATCTGTTAAGACTAATTATTTTGTGCTGGCAAGGTATTTTTAAATCTATTTATGATCAAGTTTATATCCTCAGCACCTGTAGTGCTGGTCGGTTGTTATTAAGCTAAATGTTTGTCTTCTTTAAATAATGTGCTGAAGCCTTATCCTTCAATGTGAAAGTATTAGGAATTCAGTCCTTCAAGAAGTAACTAGGTTTAGGTGAAATAATACGAATGAAGTTTCAGTCATGGAATTAATGCTATGTATAAGTCATCTGAGGACAGCTGAAGAAGACAACATTTGTAAGATAAGAAAATGGCCTCATCAATCGGGCTTTGCTAGCATCTGACCCCAGGCTTGCAGCCTTAGAACTGTAAGATAATCAACATCAGTTGTTGAAGCCACCCAACCGATGGTACTTTGTTATTATAGTGATTCATGACAGACAATAGTTGATATACACGCATTAAAAAAATCAGAGTTTGGAAAGCGAAGACTGTAATCATGGATCAGGAGATGTTCTCTCTTAGCATGGAGATTCAGCTGACACAGATCGCTAAAGTGACTTCCATTAATTTTTATTTTGTAGTAAAACTAATGATCTAGAATTATACATGACTGGGCTCTAATCAACATTGATTCATTATATACAAACTCTGCAACAGATTAATTCTTAGTGTGGTCTCTGGAACCAGAATGTTTGAATTAAATCACCAGCTTGACCACTTAGCAGTCATTGCATTGTACAGGTTATTTGATTACTTGTGTGTGTACCAGTAAATGTGGATATGGCAATGATAATAATACCAGTTTCAAGTACTCAAAATGAGGGCCATATAATTCATGTATTAGATCATTGAGAAAAAATATATTAAATATTTTGTAGTCAATAAATATGAGATGCTATTAAACAGTAATGAAACTGTTTAATTTCATTATAGGATTAACTAATAAATAAGGATATGTTTCTAGGCCTAAACACTCCCATGCTATAAACCATTCTGGTCTAAAAAGACTAAAAGGGGTAAAAACACTTTTTCAGATAAAAAACAAATTGCAAATGATGTCAAAACTCATTCCTTAAATTTATCAGGAGTAATTCATTTTAATTTCAATAACAAAAGGTGATAAGTTACTGGTATTCCTAAGACTGCAAAGGGTCACAGCTGTTTATAGAAGAATCCAGCAATTTTAGGAATTTGCATGAAGATACAAGGTTAAAAATACTATGCTTACTTCCATCATTTATAATAAGCCATCTCTACACTCAGTTGAAGAATGGGGACAACAAGAAATGTGTGGGATCATTTAAGATACACTTGTCATTTTTCTGATGAGTAAATTAAAATCCTTAGAAAAGGCTTTCATGAAGAAAACAACTCTTAGTGTTAAATATAATTTCTATAATATTAATATGAAATAACTCATAATGGTTGATTTCTGGCTTACTTAAGAAACACTAAAACTGAGCATATAACAACACTCAAAGGCTATAAAACATTCAAACAGTTGTGAGTAGGACATCAAATGAATAAATGTCTACTGGATGGCCATACTTTGCATAGAAGCTCATATATCTATGATAAACACAGCCTTTTATAAATTACCTTTTATCTTTAGATGCAGAACAAAGTCCCAATTAAAACTGAAAGCTGGTATTTGGTGTGGCTGAAGTAAAAGAAACATTAGTACATGATTGTGTAATAATGTTTTCATTTGTAAATGCAAACCGTACTCCCAGATCTCTACCTTTTGCAACTTAGCAATTTAACATTAGAACTCTTCTGTTTTAATTAAAATTAACCATTTAAGTAAATAGAAGATTAGGTATTTTAGGGATTTTAAATACCTACACTGATCAGCCAGTGCTAACACTTAGAAAATGTGATTTCCAAGTGACATAATTAAGCTTGTAAAAATCATTCTGCTCTTTACCCATACAAGAATTTTAATTGTTTCTAATATTATGCTTTTGATTTCTCTCACTTGCTGTTTTTCTGCTCATGAGTTGTTAATTTCCTGCAGAAATTGAGGTGCAAAACATAGCCATCACTTAAATAACTCACTATCTTTAGACAAAGAAAACTGCTCTTACCTTTTGGAATCTTTGGCAAAACTATCTTTCTGGGAAACTTATGTTTTTATTAGGATGTCTGAATGTAACTAATAAAGAACAGTCATTGAGCTATTTTTAATAGACACCGAATATTTCTAATCCTTTCAGGGACCTTGGGAATGCAAGACAAGGTATTCATTATTTATTTTCGAACTTGTAAATATAAGCATTTGCTATAATATCCAAATTGATTTTCAGCAATACTCCAACCAAAAAGGATCACATTTCAAATGCTTATACAATACAAAGAAAGGATAAAGAGGTTGGTTAATTTTTTAAAATATTAGTCATATTTTTCATCAAATAGGTATGAGTATATCTTCTATGTAGTAATAGCACTTATGCATGAACTGTGATTGAATTTCAGTTCCCAAGCATCAACTTCTTCCTAGATTAGCTGAGTGCATTGGGCCTATAGAGCTATTAGCTCTTATTGAAAGATAGATGAATATCATTCCCTTCAGAACAGTGAATTAGCTCTTACCTGGTATCAAAGCTTTTTCTAGATTTCTGTTCACAATGGGACTCCTTTAACCATTCCTATTTCTAATGCAACCAGAGAGTAAAATAGCAGTCAGAAGAAAATGAAATCTATTGAAATAAAAATCGTCAAGTGGGCACGGCTTCAACTTCTCACAGTAGGGTGATCTGATATGATTATTCCACAATGATAAAGGCATCCTTTTAGGGAATCAGGGCAATTTCTCTGGGTACTGAAGTGTGCATGGTTTAAAATAGAAATAGGAACTGTCATTTATTGAAATACCCAAAACATGTTTAACCCCAAATAATTTAACATATGAGAAATGAGTCATGACAGGATAAAACGCACCTTCATTTTTGCAACTTTTTCCTTAAGCTGTTGTATTCTCAGCACTACTTTACAGCATATTTTGTTATTTAAAAATTTTAAAGCAGAAATAAAAAGATGTAAAGAGATCGTGTAACCTTATCTTGAAAGTTAAATTAGAAATTCATTTAGAAATAAGCATTAAAATTGTAAATGGCTACCTTTTTGTGCACAAAGATTAGACCTACAATTTTACTATTTTAAATGAATGCTTGATAAAATAGCTATCAATAGAACTTCTGAATGTTCCAGACATGT
This sequence comes from Ochotona curzoniae, assembly GCF_017591425.1. Taxonomy (NCBI): domain Eukaryota; kingdom Metazoa; phylum Chordata; class Mammalia; order Lagomorpha; family Ochotonidae; genus Ochotona; species Ochotona curzoniae. Next base: position 22,033,795 of record NW_024464920.1, read on the forward strand.
ATTTTAAAGATCCATTATACAAATGATCAGGTAAAACACATGTATATTTGTAAAACCTTTCCCCTTATTCTGAGAACAAAGGAATGCAAGAAAAAATAAAACTGAAATTTAAACTCTACATCTGGAAGCTGGGAGAAAGGAATCTTTCATTCTAGCGCGTTTTTTTTGCACATCTCCTAAGGAAAATCTTTGCATTTCAAAGGGAACAGTGTTCTGATGTTTATATATCAGTTTGAACCCGGTATTTGATAGAATTTTGTACCCAATGTTTATAAAGCTTTTCAAATTAAAGGGACTAATAGGGAGATTATTTAATAATCAATGGAAACAAAATATCATCAGCATTATATAGATTAAAATGCTTTCTTTCTAACAGAAACAGGTAAATTTGCATGTTTAACTCCTAACAACACTGTTAGAGGCAATAAACAGTGATATAAAGCAAGTGAAAGAACACTGTGTAAATAAAAAGGAAAAAAAAGTCAAGTACATATTTTTCCAAGATAGAATATATATGTCCATATTAAAATTTTAAAAGTCTATCAGAGGGACTGGTACAGTGGCATTGCAAACTAGTTATCCGCCCTCTGACACCAGCATTTCATATGGACACTGGTTCATGTCTCCACTGCTCCACTTCTGATCCAACTTTTTGCTTGTAGCCTGTGAAAATGATACAGGATGGCCCAAGTCCTTGGAACCTTCCTTGTTCCCACATGGGAAATCCAGAAGAGGTTCCTGGCTTCTATCTTCAACTAGTTCAGCTCTGACCACTGGGCCATTTGGAGTGAACCAGTGAATACAGACCTTCTTTATTTCTCCTTCTTTCTCTATAAAATCAATCTTCAATTAAAAAGCAAAATAAATGCTTAAAATATGTATCAGAAAGAAGAGAAAAAGATGAAATGATGAAACTACTAAGCAAATTATTCAAATTATACGCAAGGACAATATGCTAAAGTTAACTGAAGGGGCAGATACTGTGATGTTGCAGGTTAAGCTGCTCCCTGAGATATCAACATCACCTCTCGTGCCAAGTGGAATATGGATACAAGTTCTAGTTAGTCTACTTCTGATCCACCTCCCTGCTGGTGAGCCTGAAAATATGATCTAAGTGCTTGGGCCTCTGCACCCATGTGGAATATCCAAAAGAAGCCCAGACCAGCCTAGCCCCAGCAGGTACAGGCCTTTAGGGAGTGCATCAGGGTATTTAAGACCACTCTCTTCCTGTTTTTGCAACACGCCTTTCAAACAAATAAGCAAATCTTTCAAAGAAATCAACTGGAAGTTTTCTAACAACAATTGAATAATTCAATTTCAAAACTATTATTCATAGCTTGAAAATGGGAAATATACTTACTAGATTGCTTAAAATTTTTTTGACAAAAAGCTATAAAATAATGTTGGAATAAAGACAAGTTAAACAATTGGGGAAATATTTTATTTATTGGATGAGTCAATATTATCCAGATGTCAGTTCACCTGAAATTGACAAACCCGTTAAAATCTGAGGTCTGTTTCCTTAATTCCTTCTTTCATTTTCTCATTCTTTTTCTCCCTCCATTTCTTCCTTCTTACAACTTCCTTTATCTTTATTCTATCATAGAAATTAGTTGGTTTCAAAACATATATGAAGCATAAAACGACATCAAATAGCCGAAATAGTGTTAAAATAACAAATGTAATAGACTTCACTGTACATTAAGCTACAGAAGTAAAAATGATAGAATACACATATAATGGTGTAATGCATTTTGAGAAAGCGACAAAGCAATTCAAAGGAGAAAGTAAAAATTTTCAATAAATTATCTGAAATAACTGAAGGTAATCAAATACAAAATAATGTATCATAATCTATACCAACTCTCACTTTTACTTGCACTGAATCATACATTCAGAAAAAATTATAAAGATTAATAGATTACATATGCAAAGATTTCTTACAAAAAGACAAAATCCAAAATATAAAAGATAAAATTACCTCAATAAACTTAAAATTTTCCACTCTTAAAAAGATGTTTTTTTTTTGCAAAAAAAAAAAAAGACTGATCTATTTCTATTAGAAATGTACAGAGAGAAAGATCATTCATCTACTGGTGTACTCCCCAAATGGCTGCAATGGCTAGGGGCTGAGCCAATCTGAAGCCAGGTGCCTTCTTCTGGGTCTCCATTTAGGAAATCATTGTCAGACTCAGAAAAAATACATATTAACACTATATATATACTACATTAGATCTCAGCCAAAAGGCCAAGAAGTGATAAAACTATATATATATATATATATATATATATATATATATATTCACATTTTATTTGATTTGATTTATAAAAAAGAATTTGTAAAAATTTAACACTGATCAAATTTAAATTCAATATAACAAGTATACATGTTTAATTTATTATATGAAGTCATTTGATAGATGAAAGCACAGAAAAGATGCTAGTAATCAAGTGTAATTAGAAAAATTTAGATTAAACCAGAAAGTAAAGTTCACCTGATTGACTAAATTGATAGACACTACTCATTTTAAATGTTGCCAAAATACGCAGTAACTTGATCTCTCCTATAGATCTGGTGGAATAGTAAAATCTATAATATTTTGGAAAGTACTTTGTGAATTTCTTACACAATGAAACGTGTTTACTACCTGAACATGCAATTCTATCCCTAAGTTTCTACCCAAAAGACACTAAATCAAAGGTTCCCAAAATTATTCATATAAAATAATGCTGGGTAACTGAGTGAACACTCAACAATTTGGTCATCAACATGGGGAAAGTTAAGAACAAAGAAGGAAATACAGAAGAATCAGAAGCGAAGTGGGGCATGACAGTTAATGATACCCTTTGGGTGATGCTGACTCATTACAAATAGATCATTTTGAAAATAGTACCCTTTTAGTTCAGGTTAACATCATAATATATTGAGTGTTTTTTCCTCTCTTTAAATTAATAAATTGAAAAACTAAGATAATCGGTAAGTGTATTAAGAGGTGAGGACTGGACTTTTGTATTAAGTAACATCTTTAAAAGGATATAAATGCTTTCATAATCTGCTACCTACTATTCCTAATTCATTTCTTTACTGACCCCTGCTTCTACTGCAGAAATTACCACACTCTTTCTGAATAGAATATAGACATTGATCTCCCTTTCATTGTGTTTTCTTTCTGTCAAATGAAAACTTGCTGGTAAAGAAAGTTGCATCGCATGGGTATTGAGAACATGGGCTTTTGTTTTTATTAAATCCTGCACAGATTATATAACAGTTTGTCTTCAGACAGGTTATTAATCATCTATATATCAGTTTTTCATCTACACAATTAGGAAATAATTATTCTTCTTTTGTATAATTGTTTCAAAGAGTAATGGTGTCCATTCATAAGAATACAAGAAGAGTGCTTCATGCTCTGTTGTGATTTAACAAAAACTAACACTAAAAAACAATAAAATGGAAAGATTAGTGAACAACTCAAAAAATCAGAGTTAAAATTTATTTACGTGAAGAGAATTGATGTAATGTATTTTATATTTAATATAAGACACATAATGTGCCTTCCTCCTTCCTTTTTAAACAAGATTTAATTCTTTTTGTTGGAAACACAGTATAGATTTATGGAGAAAAGGAGAGTCAGAGAGAAAGGACCTTCCATCCTCTGGTTCACTCCCCATGTGCCTGCAAGGGCTGGAGCTGAACTGATCTGAAGTCAGGAGCTTGTAGCCAGGAACTTCCTCTGAGTCTGAGTCTGAGTGGGTAAAGAGTCCCAAGGTCTTACACCATCCTCTGCTGTTTTTCCAGGTACAAGCAAAAAAGCTGGATGGGAAGTAGACTAGTCAGATACGAACCAGTGTCCACATGGAATCCTGGGCATTTGCAAGATGAGGATTTAGCCATTAAGCCATTGTATCTGGTCCTCTTCCATTCCATTTTTTTTCTTTAAATTTTTGCAGTAACAGTTTTAACTTACTGAAAAATCACAGGCTTCATCCCCCAATAGGTAAAAAATTCAGCAAGTATTTTAAAGAAAAATTTTTATCAATTTGCAATTATTATTAGAATCTGTCTTAACATTTCTTGTTTCTAAAACAGATTTTAAGAGGCTTTTAATGAATGAGTCAATTTTACACTAGCAGAAGTAACATTATTTTTAAGAGAAAAACTGAATGAGCAGTGCTGCTATGACAATTTTATATTTATAATATTAAGAGTATGTATGCCAAAATGTACCAGTAAGCTAACTACTCAAGTTATTTGGAGTTATTTGGGAGAGATTGTGAATATTTCTTATTTTCTCCTTTTTTCGTTGTCTATATTTTAAAAAGCATCTGTGATACTTTATATGAAAATGTCACGAATGTTGAAAATGTTTTTCTGTGCACATGACTGTCATGGTTCAGTTGGATTTGCTGCAGCAGATAACTTCCTTTTAGCAGCAACACTTTCTGCCCTTGGCTAGCATGATATCACCTCTTCAGATGCTTCTCAATAATCTGTTTTATATTCTGTGTCTCATGACTTCTCTTTTTTCTTCTCAAGCAGACTATTAGATGGTACAAAATAGGAGAATTTCTTTTTAGGTTCACTTCTGCTTTGTTGGAGTTTCACTCTAAGAATTCCATGACTTGATTTATAATTTTTGTTCCAAATACAGTATTTCAAGAGCTCTCACTCTGCTTACAATGTCAAGATTCCCATATCTCACCATCTGCCTGACATTTGGATAGCTTAGTCATCTAACATTTAATATGTACAAAACCTCTACTTTTCTCTGTAAATGCCACCACCTTTTACCCAATTCAAGCCAGAAGCCTGGCACTTGTTTTTGACTCTTCTCCTGCCCTCCCTATGTCATCCACATTACCTCCAAGTTGACTGATTCTACTTCGCAAATGTCTTTCAACCCTTCCATGTCACTCCATCCACAGTACCACTGCTGGTTTCTAAGTCAAAATCCCGTTTCATATACTGTATTGCTTTAACAGTTTTCTAACAAGCCCCTTCAATTTTTGTGAACTTATTCCTTATGGGGTATCTTCAAAGCTGCCCTTACCTCCACTAAATATGAAGTACTATAAAATGTGTTAAGTATATCCCAAACATTGTAACTACCACAGCAAATTCATTTAGGAGCATGGTCTCTGCTGTAGATTAATTCACAGTCTTGCTGAGAATGAGGGAGAGTAAGAGGGAAAACAACGACAGATCAATAAACTACTTAAAGTTCTTTCATATCTAATTCAACGTTAAGGTTTGGAACAGAATAGCTGATGGTCTACATGAAACTCTAATTCTATTCAAAGTTTAGAAATCAAACTTGTCCTTTTAGAATATGAATACTGTTTTATTTGATTATTTTTATAGCCCTTGGCTATATTTCCAATGAACTAGATCCTTTTAAAAACTATTTAGTGCAATATTTAGTCCTGGACTAAATTGCTAATTAATTAATTATATTTGTATTTTATGATGCAATTCCATATGCTCTAGGATTCCCCTTACCCCCTCCCCAAATCACTCCCCCATACTGATTTCCCCTATATTATTACAGTAGTATAGTCCTTCATAAGCAGTCTTAAGTCCATCATTCTGCTATTTAAGTGTATCCTGACATTGCAAGTATGGGCAATGGCAGAGTCCAGCATCCTATTGTCACGTTAGACTTAACAGTTTCATTGGGAGTCCATCTTTGATTTGGAAGTAAAGATATACACTACATTATATCTTCATATCTGGATATGATAGTCTCCATTACACAATTACCATACATTCCCTTAAATGAAAATTTAGAAAGTCATCTCAACAATTAAAACAATAAAATCTACCAGCACAAGAACATGCATTATTGTAGCGAATATTTATAATAACTATAAGAAGAAATATCTCACTATTTAGAAGTGAGAAACTAATATCCTAAAGCAGAAGCTTGCAAAATTAAATAATGTCTCTTTTAACATGAGATGCGTGTGTTTCTGTTCAGAATAAAAACCTACCACTTTCATGTGGGTGGCATGTCAAACGAAAGATGAAGTTCAAAAGTGAAATTACAACCTGCTGTATGAAGTAGGTTATTTGTGTTAATAAGCTAGGTAGAGACTGGCTGTTTATAATTATATGGTAGCTTGAAATAATTTGGAGAAGTTTTAAAGTTAGTGAGAGGGGTAGGTGTGTGTTGTAGCAGGTTAACTGGGAGGATATTTCTGCCATATTGCCTTTCAAATAAGTAAACACACAAATAAGTGAATAAATAAAATTCAATAATAAATACATGGGGACATGAAAATTATTTAATTCATCACTTCAGGAACAATGAATAACAAATTGAAATTGACAGGTCAATGATTTTCTTAGCCAAAACTGTACAGCAAGCCTTTTTAGTGTAGAAACCCAGATTTGAATCTTCTAATTTTTACTGCAATATTCATAATAACACATATCACTCTATACTCTATTTCAATCTATTTTACCTTATAAAAGGAATCTCTCCTTTTCTCTCTTTCTACATGTATGCATATGCTCTAAATTGCAAACTTGTATCTAAGTTTTACATATATTTGAATATCATAAAGTCAAATACAAAGCAACTTACCTAAATTTCTCTTGAAACCTAATCATGTTTACATTTGAGGAAAATGATTGTTGACAAGGTCTTCCCAGGGTGTCAGGAGCAGACTAATGATATTAACAAAATAAAAAGACTCAGGAAGAGATTTTGAATGACAAGGCTCTGGCTGGAGCTTGTCTAACTAAATCAGCACCAGGCTTAAGGCAAACAAAGGCCAGGCCAGACACTGAGTGCTAAGTGGGTTAGACTCCCTGACAGAACATGCAGCACTCTGGCCTGCTCTCCCAGAAGTGTGAAGGCACATTAAAAGTCTCCTCCGAGTGCAGGGATAACTCCATGGAATGCGTGTTCATTTGCTTAATGGTAAAGGAATCTTACCTTTCTTGTGTGTGACATACTGAGTATATGCAAATGCTTTCATTAGTAATTATTGTAAATATTGCTTGATTATGCTGCCACATTGCAAGGACTCTGTGACAAATATGCGATCCCTTTTATCGACTATTATATCCCCTGTTTTCAGGGATCTGAAGTCACAACCATAACAGAAGAGAATCTAGCGTGCTCTTATATCAGTGATAACAGGATTATAAAAAATACTTGACTGAAACAAGATGTAGATGAGGGACTTGGTCTATAATATTCACATACAGAGTTAATATAAATGAAAATAGAAAATTGGGGGACAAATGGATCCCATAGCATAATTTGAAATTAACTTCTCTTATCAAGGTTCTGGAGATAGAGGTAGTTATTGCTTACTATAAACTGCCAAACCAATTGCAAATACACCGCAGCAATTGGGACAAGAATTTCTAAAATGAACAGTAATTGTTGAGTATTTCAATTAGTGACATGTTTTTCTAAACTGCATTTTACACTCTTTAAACTGGCCAATGTGGATTTGCACAAGACTTCAATGCCTAACCTATCTATAGTAGTTCCCCAAAATAAAAGCATGCCAGAAAGGGATCTAGGCAGCAGCAATACACACAAATTTCCTGAATATATGTGTTAATTCTCCAAGGTACGATTATGATGGTAAAGATGATAAATACAAATATAATGATGATCTTCTGCTATAAACATTTAAACCACAGAACGTAAATTTTCCATACAGGAGCATAATACAGCAGAAGCCAGGTTAAAATAAAACATATATAAGTTACATATTTCTACAGGATTTAAGGAACTAAAAGCCTATTTATTGAGTAGGTCATGACAGATGTTATGCCCAGAGTGATGACTGCAGAAAATAATTGCATTAATCACTCATACTTTTATAAATATAATTCTCTACTCATATAAATAAAAGGTCAGATATTTTCCATTATAAAATGCATCCATGCAAGAAATTGTGAGAAAAAATACTCACAGGATTAAAGCACTAAAAAGAAACAACTACCTTCTCATTACAAAAGAATGGTCACAATTAATACTTGCTCTATGTTCTAGCATTCTGTGCATTACAGCTTTTTAATTCATGTTATATAGGTATGCTGACAACTCAATTTGTCATGGAACCATAAGTGTTTTCTATATTATTAATGAACACATTATCATTTATAGCAGTTGTGTGACCTTGCATCAAGAGGGTGTATATCCACATGGAATCGCTAAATATTTGTCACTTCCTACCTTTCGCTATGTAAATAATGCTAAATTAGCATCATGTGCTTATGCCTTTTTCTCTTTCTATTTATTGCTTAGGAGAACTCCCTGAAAAATTATCAGATCACAGGCATATTAAAATATCAAATCATACAGGCAATGTGCAGAAAGCTTTTAAATATCAGTTTTTCTGTCTTATTTTTTACTGAGCATATAGAGTATGAAAAATGAAATGTTCTTATCTCTTTACTTCTAACAGTTATACATTTTATTTCTATCTCCAGTTTTGGCTATCCTATTTTTTTTCCATGATACAGTTCCATGGGCAGAAGGATTTTTCCCTTCCTTCCTATTCCCTTCTCTCACTATTTTCCCCCATATAATTATAATAGGATAGCAATAGTCACAAGTCCACCATTCTACTATTTAAGTGTATTAAGACATTGTAGGTAGAGGTAATAGTTCAAGTCTAGCAACGTATTGTCAATATCCTATTCACCAAAAGCTTTCAGTATTATTAGACAGAATGTAGCCACATAGATTCTGTCTTAAAAAATCTGAGTTGAACATGTGAGTTCAAAATTAATAACAATAGAAGCTTGGTCAAATTGCAGACATTCTTAGCTCCAGGCCCTTTCTTATATTCCTGGAGTAACATCAATTTTATCAAAAGATGAAAATTGGGATTAACTGGGATTATACTAAGAGTCTGCCATGTAACAAGTTTTTTTTTTTTTTTTGAGACAAGCACAAAATATATCACATGGAGCTAGGTGTTGACTTTATGTAGCTGATTTTAGCCAGTAGCTGCCCAGCACGTTTGTAGCCCTCCCTTTCACACACATCTAAGTGAAGATTGCTACGTATGGCCCAATGAATCATGGACAAAACTCACCTCCTCTACTTCTTGAGTTAGAATATAGTTTTGAATATTGACTTCCAAGGTAAACTGAAAAAGAGAGGATAATAAAATCCTCTATTAGCCTGAGCCTCTAAAAGGCTGCACAAAGTGGAATTCTCTCCTTCTGTGCTGCCAAATGATGTTGACTTGGGTGACAAGTTACATTATGGTGCTATCCCCGAGACTCCAGGGATACCTAATACACATCTACTGTTTTCTTCCACTGGTAGAGAAATTGATATCAAAAGAAGTAGCATAATACCATCAAACACAAAACAAACAAACCAAAATAAGTCATGAAGCAACAAGGATGGTAGGTAAGAAGGAATCAACTTTTGTGTCTGGTAAGATATCGATTCGTATGAATCCAATATAAAATAACAGATCAGTTTATCACACATAAGAGTTTGCAAGCCAGACAACTCCATATCCTTAGTTTCAGAAGAACAGGATCAAAATAGAATCTTAAGAATTGTTGTTAGATGAATTTACCAGCATTAATGAAAGTTATAGTTATTCTTTTAAACATTGACCAGTTAGTTTATAAATTTCATCAAGTTCTGATGCTGCAGGTGGCTTGCTTAGGGATTTCTTCCTTATTGAATTAATCAGAAATCTACCCAAAAGGCATTTTCTAGCTCCTACAAATTATTTCCCTTCCTGCTAAAGAATGAAAAGGAGGGGAAGAATGTACAGAATTTGCGTATGTGAGGGCTTTTTTTGTTGTGGGATAGGAATAATCATCAGTTTAGTATAAGCCACTTCTACCAGCTGACTGCTTACAGTAAATCAGAATTCAGGCAGATGTCTGATTCTCTGATCCCAACAGGTCATTTTCTTTGCAACGATTAGTAACACCTCTTCTCCAAGGTGGGAGGGCCTACCGCTCTGCTTGATAGAGGGCCAATTTTACTTTCTCTGTTAGAATAAAACACTTCTATTTCAGCATTTATGTAGCAAGACAGTGTTTAATTTAAACATACTAATTTCTATCAGCAAGTAAATAATGGAGGGCAATAATCTCAGAGGGAATTAATCTGATTTGCATTTCAAATGTTGAAGGGCCATGTTATGTTCCAATTTTGAAGGGGAATTATTTCTGTACTTACTTGCTGATATCCAATTCTCTCTCTGTTATAATATTTGGTCTCCTCATAGACGGATATGCTTGCTTCAACAAGGCTGCCCTGCATTAGCTGTCTGTATGTTATCACTTGTTTTACTAGGTTTTTACCTCTTGTCCATTTGTACTGTCCTTTATATGTGGTACTATTCATGGGGTTGGCGTGAATATTTATTTGTTCAGGAACTTCTAGCAAGACCTAATGGAGACAAGAAATGAAAGAATAAGGTCAGAATATATAAAGGAAACTACAATTTTCAAAGTATGAGTTTTAGTTTTCTTGCAGACTCAAGAACCTTATTTCATTTTTGTCGAAGATGTGCTCTTCTAACAGGAAGAGAAAATAATAAAGCCCCATCAGGTGCTGTTGCTTTGACAAATTTAATAGTGATAAGACTACAGACAGGACACAGATGCTTCTGTTCTTCAAATAGGCAGCTGGTGTGCCAGAACTAACATCTTCCTTCTCTGCTACCGTTGCTTTCATTAACCTTCAGAGCTCCTTTTATTCATCGGTCTTCAACTAATCTTATTATTCCCTTAAGAGTCTGGCATGAGCAACAGAAAACGAGCAGTGTTGATAATTGTGTTAACCAATTAGGCTATCGTTTAATAAAGCACTGATGTTTATCCCAAATCTTAGTGGAGGTCAATTGAAGGATCTCATCTTAGATAATATAATTTCCAAATGCATCTTTTTATCTCATGCCTGGGTACATTTCATCCGATCTTCATGAAGCATATAGTAATAATTCTTAAGGATACTCCAAACTCGAGCTCTCCAAAAGCTTACTGGGAAGATGAGATCACTGCCTCAATTGGTTCACTCTCTTCTCTATGATAATGTTCAACACTTAAAAATAGAATTCTAGTAATAGTTTACATTTGATAAAAATACGGTAGATAATCACCCTGGTCATTATTCCATTGGGAATTCTTCAAGTCCTTTTTCTGGCTACTCTGAAGATGTACTTCTTTTCCCTCTTCCTAATTTTATCAGGATCCATGGCTATATCTCCTTGACAATCACTACAACAGAATATTGCAAAAATGGAGACAATGCCATAAAACACACAGACTTGATTTGTAGACATATACTTCATATGTGCATGGAGAAATTTCCTTACCATCAGAAATGCAGCCCACTTGTTATCTGCCAGGAGATGCAAACCAATTTGGACAAAAAGATGGATTTTCTTTCAGACTGACTCAAGGAACATGCTCTATTTCATTTTTTTAAGCTTTTTTTTTTTTGGAAGGTTTATTTCCTTTTATTGGAATGGCAGGTATACAAAGAGAAAGAGATACAGAAAGATCTCATGTCCACTGGTTACTCCCCAAATGGCTATAACAGGCAGAAACTGAGCAAATCCTAGGCCAGGAGCCAGGAGCTTCTTCCCGGTATCCCACATAGGCACAGGGTTCTAAAGCTTTGCCCTGCCTTTCACTGCTTTCCCATGTCACAGAAGGGAGTTGAATGGGAAGCAGTGCAGTTGGGACATAAATTGGTGCCCATATGAGATCCCTGTGCATGCAAGGCAGGAACTTTAGCTACTAGGCTACTGAGTCAGCCCCTGAAAAAGTTTTAAGACATATAAAATTACACATATTTATGGTGCATTATGCAATATTATGATACATGTGTAAAACTTTTAAATGTCCAAACAAGATTTAAGAAAGATAAAATCTAGTGCTCTTATAGGTTCTGGAAATTTTTGCACAATGGTTAGGTCACAGGTTGAAATACACGTGTCCCATTTTAGACTGCCAGGTTTAAGTCTATGCTGTTCTATTTTGATCTAGCTTCCTGCTAATACACACTCTGGGATGCAGCATGTAATGACACAAGTACTTGGGTTCTAGCCACCGGTACAGGAGCCTGGATGAAGCTCCCTGCCCTTGGAGTCAATTTCTCCCAACTCTTGCAGACCTTGGGGAACCAGCAGAGAATCTTGCTGTTTCTCTTCTAGCCTCTCTCTCTGTCTGCCTTACAAGAAAATTGAAATAACTATTTTAAAAACATTTTTCATGAGTCAAGTTTATTGAGAGTATATAAAATATGCAAGAAAGTTTAAAAAGTTCATGGTAAAATGGATTTAAAAGATATGATTAGTTTAGCACAAAAATGTTTTAAATCTATAAATATCACAGGTCTCCAAAAGCATACAAAAATTAAAATTATATAAAAACACATGTTTTCAAAAAATTTCACACCAAAGTTACATTTTTTATTCTAATTCTTTCCATGACCCTTTTGAAATATGCTTGCATGTAGTATTAATCCTATTTTATAGCTGTTTTTTGGTCTATCATTATTGAGACAAAAGAAATTTTTGCTTTAGAAATCTTTGCAATCAGATAAAATTGAACACTAGACCTGCTTGTAGCTGCCTCAGTGAGTTGTTCATGTTGTGCAAGTCTGAGAGTTTGCTGAACAGGGATCAGGAAAAATGTATGTCTTCTCGTTTCTCACTGGTGTTGAAACATAATTCCCTAGGGTGTCATTATTTTGACTTAAGATTTCTTAGTCCTTGTTAACATGCAAACAATCCTTGGAGTATAGGCATATTTATGTTGTACCTATATGGAACATTTTTCAACACCTTCATATACACAAATTTAATATTTGCGTGTTAAGTCCTTGAAGGGACTAGAAGGCTTATGGTAGGGTAATGTTATAGAGAATAACACCGTGTGCTGTATTTCAATAAGCTTATTTGCTTCCGAGGCGCAAGATCCTATTTCCTACTGATTCACAATTTTTAAAAATATATCTATGTCTAGTCATTGTACCCTCTGGGCATGAAAGAATGTAATTTAATTGAATGCAAGAAAGAATTTCTGTAGGAAGCTGAGACATTTCACTATTTCTTTTTAGCAAGCATTAGGTTTAGATGCTGAATTGTAACAGACACATTTCTAGTAGCATATGGCTTCTTGGAATGGTTCCCTAGTCGGGAAACTGGCAGTTCTGAAGTTACCTCTGGCGAGTCACGTGGCTAGCTTGCTGATGGGCTGTCTGAAGCTTTCAGCAGACTTTCAAAATCATCAAAACATATTTGACTCACAGGGAGTCTTTCGTGTCACTATAAGCAATGAAGTTACTTTCTTCCTCTATCAGAAGTGATTATATTTTAGCACAAGATTTGATAGAATATTTTGCTTTCTAAATATCAGAGCCCTCCTCCCCAATTTTACAGTAGGCGTCAAATATCCAAATACTCTTCTCCTGGATGGAGACAGATTTCCTAGCTCAGCTGGTGGTTATTGGCCTGAAAATTACTTCTCTCCTGAATCACCTCATAGAAGGATCTAAATAAACCTTTGTACTTCAGCCCAACTCACTCTTCGAGAAGAGATTTTCACAGCTGTGTGGCTCACAAGGCCCTCGGGACTTTCCTGCACAATATGTTCAGTTTCCAAGTGCAAAAATCTCTCTCTTATATGGCTAAGAGAAAATTCTGAAAGTGTTGTTCTGATAAAGTCTTAATGATGTAGGATGTTGTTCAGAGGTTAATTTGTAAGCAGCTCAGCATGTTTACCTTTGGAAAAAATATGTCTGTTCTCATGTGTACCAAATGTTTATTTTATAATTTGCTTTATGGCTAAATATTGGGCTAAAGGATTACACCAGTGAGCAGGGTAAAGATTAATAGCAATACATATAACAGTGTAGCAGATGTGTATAATCACACATTGCAAACAGCTGTGGATTTTTTGTAAAAGAAAATCCACTTTTTCATGTGTATTTTTTATCCTGCTACAAAACACACACACACACAGTAATTTAAATAATTTAAATAATTGTATAGTCACTAAATAGGTGAGTAAATTTGATTTTATTATTAAATTTTAAGCTAAAGCAGTATCTATAAAGAAAGAGGTTTTACTTGAAAGGATCATGTGTGCGTGTGTGTGTGTTTTCCACTATAACTTTTTTTCTGGTCTTGCTGTGGTATAAAGTAGTAATTAAAGAAAAAGATTTATTTATTTTTATTGCAAAGGTAAATATATGCAGAGAAGAGGAGAGAGAGAGGCCATTCTGAGCTGCTTTCCCAGGCCACAAGCAGGGAGCTGGATGGGAAGTGGAGCTGCCAGGATTAGAACCAGCACCCATATGGGATCCTGCTGTGTTCAAAGCGAGGCCCTTAACTGCTAGGCTATGGCGCCTGATCCTTAAAGCAGTAACTTTAAATGAGTTAATAGACCTCTTTTTATTTATCTTCCAGTTGGCTGCATAACTCAGATTACTTGGAGGTCTAAGCTGAAGTTAAGTTTACTTGATATTTGATATACAAAGCCACTTTAAATGTTATATATATTATATATAATATTTACATATAATATATATTACATTACTATATATTTATTTAATATATTATATACTTATATATATATATATATTTCCTTGTTAAAAGTCTACATACAATCTAAAAAGGGACAGGTTTGAGGGAAGTTGTGGGCTCATGATTAAGAATGTCTTTTCTCTTAGTGGCAGGGAGGGCCTTATCCTCTCTGTGTATATATATATATATATATATATATATATATATATATATATATGTGTGTGTGTGTGTGCGCGCGCGTGTGTGAGCCTTCCAAATGTAATAACTAAATGAATGAATCAAGAACGCATATTCTGCATATTCTGCTTACAGTTTGTCCTAGATGTCATAACTTTTAAAGAAAATCTTTCAGGTCAAACTACTGTAAAGTCAGTGCTGAATTGCTGACAGCCGTTAACTCCAGACATAGCTAACGATTCTCAGGCTATCACGAAGGGCAGAGAGGAACAGGGCAAATGCCATCAAGAAGACAGTGGCAAAAGTTGGAATGTGAGATACTCCATGCTGTTTCTCCAAGTGCAGTCTGTGGCTGAGAAGTTCAGGGCTTCATTGGGAGTCATGCAGAAATGCTGCTCTAAGACCTCAGCCAGACTGATGATGTAAAATCTGCAGTGTCACCAATGCCCTCGGGTGACTGATCTGTCCTTAAAATTTGATGGCATTTGATCTATTATTCTAGTTTACTTCAATGGCTACACACGAAAATTATTTTTTTGCAAAAAAAAAGACAGCAAAAAATTACAAATAAAAAATGTAGAAAGTATAATAAATTTGTGAGAAAATATTCATATCTTGAGTCAATATCTACCTGAAAACACATATGATTCTTCAGTGATAATTGGAAAAATATGAACTAACTGAATATTGCTAGCATTAAGAAATTAAATAATAAATCATGTAAACAATATACAATATTTGTTTCAAATGGAATAGATCCTATCCAGTAGACAACCCTCATAACTCACCGATAGATGTATAAATATGTATACATTTTATGCAGTTTGATTTTGCTTCCAATATTAGATTAAAGGAGAAATAAAATTGGAAATATGATAACTAGGTGCAATGGTAATGAATATATCAGGAATGTTCACAATACTATTGTATTTGGTTTTGTTATACTTAAAATTTTTGCAGCACAAAAATTAAAAATAGGCCTGGCACAATGATTCAATTGGCTAATCTTCCCCCTTCAAGTGCCAGGGTCCCATAAAAACAATTAAAAGTAATGATGTTGAAGACGTTGCTCAAGTAACAACCCACAAACTGTACTTACTTAACAGTTCAAACTACGTTGTTTCTGTCCCACATCCATGCTTGTAGATCCTCTTGACTTTATCCCTTTTCCTGATTAGTCAGATGGTTCCCAGCACTACTCATTGATTTGGTGGACACCATATGTCACATATTATGATATGCTTTCAGTAGAACACAGTTTTACACAATAGCATAATGAAAAGAGAAGGATAAATATAAATTATATGATAGAAATTTAAGAGTCCTTGGGCAAATAAAAGATACATCTCAGACATGGATATGCAAGCCTATACATGTTTCACAGACAGAATAAAACTTGACAAATGTCTGATTTGAATGATGGTAGATAATATTTCCTAGGTAGAGGGATCAACATGTGTAAAGAAAATAAATTGTGGGAAAAAAAACTGACATACTCTTGGATAGCAATCAGTAGAATTTGAGAAATGAAGGAAATATAAATTAATAATAGTAAGTGAATGTGAGGTAACGAGTATCCAAGATAGTGATTAGAGAGAGCAACTGACCTATTCTTATTTATGCTCCATGTATCTGACAAAATAAGCAGTGTGCAGTGAAAGAATGAACGGTTTTGTGGTCAGGCAGAAACCATCCGATCTTCTGAACGTTAACAACATGACTGCCACAGTCTGATATGGTCTAAACCACTAGTGAGTACATACAGAGGTTGTGCTAATAGTGTCACAATGTATTAGTGGGTGGCTACACAAGAGAGACAGCAATGCAGACCAGATTTTACAGAAACTTCTCAATGTGACTTTGTAGGATACAGCGAATGGACCTGCCTATAGCTTAATGAGAGCAATAATAAGAGGAATGGTTGCTAAGTTTTAAATTTTGTTTATTTTTTTTATTTTAAATTTTATTGTACAATTCAATAGCATTGGAATTCCACCACCCTCCAAAATTCCCAACCTCTGACTGATTTTCCCCATATTATTACAATAGTATACTCATTCCTTCATAAGGAGTCATGATTCCATCAGTCTGTTATTTAACTGTGCCTCGACATTGCTGGTAAAAACAATGCCAGTCTGTCTGGCATCCCATTATATAGATATGTCCAAAAGCCTCATTGGGAGTCCATTTTGATTTGGAGGTAGGGATGCATATTGCATTGTATCTTTACATCTCGTTATAGTAGTCTTTACTACGCCATCACTCTATATTCCCTTAAATGAGAAGCTATGAAACAAAGTCAAAAACACCTATGAAGTTAAAACAGCAACAAAAAAATTGGTATTTAATGTGAAATTGAGAAAATAACAAAATTTTGCTGGAGGAAGACTGATAAACAGTTTTTTGGGGAAGTTAAATCCAAGCACTTTATGTCAGCATTGAAATTACAAATTGGGAGCTACGGGAGTTGGGACACTTGTGTGGGAGCACTTTCCTGGGAGTAGAGTAATACAGAAGTATAATAGCTAACTCCCACTGAATTCTTCTTTGCAATTTATTTCATTTAGATGACAGCTGCAGACACAAGGGTGACAAAATATAAATCATTAAAGAGACAGAAAGGTAAGCTAAGGCAGGTCTTGGATCAATTTATTGTCCTTCCCTACAGTCTCTACTCCTGTTTCTCTTTCCTATCTTCAACCTTGCAACCTTCCCACGTTCTCCAACTACCTTTTCCCCCCAACCCATCACATCTGCCTTTTTTTCTCTATTGAGAATTCTGAGTGAGCTTGATAAAATCATTCATTGTATCCATTTCTAAATGCGGAGTGTTTAATCTTGCTAGACAATAGCTGAATATCATGTGGATTCAAGTTTTCCATTTAAATCACCAACATTAACAATGACTCAGTAAAATTCCTTTATATGCTATGTATATTTCAGAACTAGAGACACAATGGGAATGAACCAATAACTGTTCTTATGAGGGAAGGCCTGGATTATGTGCATTTTATATGCTGAGTAGTGAGACAGAAGTGTGGTAATATATGTTAACTAGATAGATGGTACATAGGGGTATGTGACATGATTTGATTATGAAGGGTGGTGTGTGTGTGTGTATGAGAGAGAGAGGGTTTCGTATATTGATCATCCTTGATAATGCTCCTCCATTCCTGAGTTCTTTTTAGACTACTCACTAATTATGTACATTACAAAATGTTTCATTTGTCTCTGAGCACTGTTTCTTTCTAAGTTAGTTTCTTATAAATTTCAGTAATGTATGTTGTCTCCACTTTCTTGTGTTGCTGAAAAGGATCAATACAGAATTTCTAGATTTACTTTTCCTCTCAATTGAATTCTGCATCCCATGTGCCAAGTGCATATAAGCAGTTTTTTTTTTCTTTAAGTAGCTCTCTCTTTTTTTTCTGACTGATTTTAAAAACTGTTTCTATGATACATTTTTGGAGGTATGGGGAATCCTGCCACTCCTTTGAAATTATCTAGCTCCCCTGTATTGTTACAGGAGTATAGTTCTTTAGAAACCTTTACAAATTTAACATTCTGCTATTAAGTATATCATGGAATTGTAGCTGCAGACAAAAATCTAATATCATACTGTCAACATATGTTTTAACTGCTTCACTAGGAGTATTCCTTTTATTAGGAGTAAAGATGTCTACTGTAACATATCTTCACTTCCTAGTATGGTATTCTCCATTACACAGCTCATCTATGAGAGTATTTCTATATCCTTGCTCACCTATATGTCTATTTGCTTATAGACATATAAGGTTGCCTTATATCAGAGAGAACATGTCATATTTCTGTACAGCAAAGGAAGTGATCAAATAAACAAAAGAGGCAACCACCAAAACTGGAGAAAATATTTGTACACAACACAACAGAGAGGAGACTAATATCCAGCAGTTAAAAAGAGCATCAGAAACTCCAGAACTCAAAACAAATAACTCATGTGAAAAAATTAGCTAATGACATGATTGGCCATTTTTCAAAAGAACAAATTCAAATGGCTAATAGACATATGAAAAAATGCTTAAGCTTCCTAGCTTTCAGAGAAATATAAATTACAAACACACAAACAAACAAACAAACAAAAAAGCACATTTAGGTTCTACCTAACTCAAATAAGAGTGACCTACTTTCAGAAAACTACTAGCAACACCTGATGTCATGAATTTCAGGAAAAAGATACCACACCTCACTGTTGGTGAGAGTATAGACGAGTACAGCCACTATGGAAGTCAGTATAGACAGTGCTCAGACAACTACAAACTGAGCTTCCATATGACCCTGGCATCGCATTCCTCTAAATATACCCAAAGGAAATAAAATTTGCAAATGAGAAAGAGTCATACAATCCTATACTTACAACAATCCACAATAGTGAAGAAATGGAAACACCCATATACCCATCGTAAGAGGAATGGATGAAGAAACTTAGGTACATCTACTCCATGGAATACTACTCAGCCATTGAAAAGAATAAAATTCTACCATTTGTAACAAAGTAGTTCCAAATAGAGACCATTATGCTCAGTGAAATAAGCCAATCCCAAGAGGAAAAATATATTAAAAGTTCTTAATTTGATCATTTTTAATGTTTCCAAGTTCCTCACACCCAAAATGTGGGGAAAAAAGAGTCATTTCCTTCTAGTTTTTTTTTGGATTCAGTTTTCACATAACCAGTCACTGATTCACTCTGCATAGAGTTATAGGCAATCTCCCATCCTGATATTATATATTCTTCAATGAGTTTTTACATTTTAGGTTTTCATCAGGTTTTCTTCCAAATATAACACATGGTTTTCATGGGCACAGTGTGAAAACGTTATGCTAAAGTCACATGATTAAAGATTATGCATTCCAATCATGAAAATTCTGAGAAGGCCCAGGAAATCATTATTTCCAGAGGAGCCACTGAAGTGGCTGACATGGCATTGTCCATGCTGTATATTGTTGTGACCACTCTGGAAGAAATACTGAAAAATTATTTTAGGTTAAGCAAAATGGCTTTTCTAGTGGAGAGGTAAGATATAAAATCAACCTGGGAAAAAGCTAAAACAGTATCATTTTGGCAACCACTTCTGCTTCATTAATTTAAATTTCTGCTCACAAAATCTCAGAAATCTCTCAAAATCTTTCATCTCAAAAACATAAGAACCCATTTTAATTAGAACATCAAGTTAGTCTTCAAGTTCTTATTCTGATCATGTTCCAAGTATAGAGTTATAATTCTTGTCGTTGTAATAAAGGGCAGACCAACTGGAGTTACCCATGTTTACTCTGTCATTCTGATTTCAAGATATAATTATGAATGTGAACCTTACTGATATTTTTGCCAGACTCCGACCAATAGCTACCATTAATTCTACTTTATTCATTAACGTTAAAAAAATGTCTCTTTCCTGAAACACTATATTTTTAGAAATTTTCTTTTCTCGTAGCACTTATTGTTCAAAATCCTTTTTATTCTACTTATTACATATACATTTAATCTTCCCAACTGTTATAATTCATTATAGGCAGTATCATCTTATATTGTCTCAGAACCTAATTCTGTATTTTGCTCACTTAACAGACTCAAATAATTATAGCAGATGAAAACAATGTTTACAAACAACTGCAAACCAATATTAAAACAAAACAGGGGGTAGGTACAAATAGCATCAGAGAGAATTTGAAACTAAAATGATGTTTCTCCTACAATCAGTGCCCATACGGGCTGCTGGTGTGACAGCTGGAAGATTAGCCTGTGGAGCCACCACGCAAGCCCCACCTCCTAAATATTTCAAACGAAAATTGTACCAGCCATTTTTTTCAAATAGACAAATGTAAACAGTTAATTGCAGAACATATTTTTCTGCAAACTTTCTTCCATTTTAGTTTTTATTTAGGAAATGTGGGGCATTTGCTAATACAATCAGTAATATAAATAGAAAAAAGCACAAATGCTTCCAAGAATTCTAAGTAAGCCTCTAATATATTGAGGCTTGCTCAGAATTCAAGTATCTCTGAGCCATACCAGTAAAATGTTTATGAAAACAAGGTCAATATAGTCCATGCCCAAAAGAGCACACCGCTTCTCCTGTATCAAACAGCAGCTTCCCAAGAACATTTCCACATTCTCTCCAGTGTGATTCACCTTTAAGACTTTATTTCTTGAAAAGGAAAGATATCTGCTTCACAAATATGGAAAAAAAATTTTTTTAAATCATCTGGGGATGTGCAGGAGGCAAGCAACACATCAGGGCTCCTCTTACGACCTTGGTGCTGTGGGCTCCATCTTATCACATGACAGGTCAGCTCTGGGCTCTTTCCTCCTCATCCTTTCCATCCTCCATCCAGATGGCCTCTTTCCTAAGTATGGGTAAATCATGCCTCCTCTATGCTTGGCTAAAAATAGAATCTGTGACAAATATTACCTTCTCTAGGTGACATATGAGGGAGATGTCTTCTTGGATTTCCAGGGACATAACTGACAAAGTAGAGGCACTCTAGGCACTGAGTCTGGAGGGCCATCTGTGATTAGAGGTAGAAGGTGCTAGTATACTACAGCAGGGTTTGTTGAAATCACTCAATAACCTCATAGCCGGCAGGAAAAAGGAAGAGAACAATGAGACAGGGTATGAACCTGCAGTCCAAATGAATTTATCAACGAGATCATTTTTTCAGGGGTGGACAACTGCCAGAAGTAGCATTGTCCTTCAGCAAACGTGAACTCTCATGGCTTATGGAACTGGAACTTTTGGAGTGGTGGAGGAGTGATCACAGTTGGGGGTAGATTTTTGTGGGCTTTTCAAACTCAGTGGACCTTCCTCTCTGCTGGCTACTACTTGAAAAGGGATGTAGGAGTGGCTAGCTTAGGGGACAACATATGACAATGGCTAAACTAGTTTTTTGGAATGTAGGAGCAAGAGCGCCTGGAAGACCAGGTCTGTTTAAAGTCTGGGAGCTATAATGACTGAGGAATTAAAATACGTAAGGCTTATATCCTTGCCCTATCAATAGCCACAGTAATAATCAGGACAGTTTCTGCTGCTAGCCAGCTGTCTGTTCACTTAACAGTAACATAAACAAACAGCAGCCAAGCACTGACCATAGCTGTGAAAGCAATCAGCTGGCATTCCATGGGAGTGCTGCTTCCTATTGCTCCACCTCTGATCCAACTCCTTGCTAATGGCTTGAGAAGTAGAGGGTGCCCGATCCTTAAATCCCTGCCCCAGCATGGGAAATCCAGATGAAGCTCCTGGGTCCTGACTTCTGCTTAGCCAGCCCCAGCTGTTGCAATAACCTAGGGAGTGAACCAGCAGATGGATCTCGGTCTTCCTGCCCCACACACTCTTCTTCAACTCTAATATTATAATAAATAATTAAATCTTTAGGGGAAAAATGAAAATAAACAGATGGGTAGAAGCTTAACTAAAATAATTAATAAGGACTGGCTTTGCCCCAGTTCTGGAACATTTTCAATTGGGTTCTTGTTACAAAGGCCATTTATTCATGCTATTATTTCAAATATACAAAATTACCATGTTTTCTAATTCACCAGTGACTTGCATGCATGGAAGGCAAAGTCGCGTTATTTAAACTGTGTATCTGTTAGTCTGATAGTTGAAGGACAAGTACCCTTATGGAGCTGGAATTAGGACTGGCAGTATTATCACACATGAATTGCAAAGAAGGCTTCCAGGTTTTTTCCTGCCTATTGTTTCAGGAAGAAAGGTGTTTATGAAGCATATCAACAGGAAGTCACTGAATGAGCCAGCTTTGTTTAACAGCTGTCTGTCAGCTAACCATACCACTATGGAGAGACTGGCAGAGTCTTGGCATTCGAGCAGGCATCTTTGTTTTTGCAAAACCAGCTTCCCCCAAGACATTTTCATATGTAATTGGAGATGTATGCACCATTCAATTCAGAGAAATTTTTTTCTTTCTCTCTTTACCTGTTTTAAGAAACTAAGACTGATTCTAAGTTATGTGGTCCATATTTGTAAACTTAAATTTTTCATTGATCCTTCTTGTTTTACTGTTTTAAAATATACCTATATTACCAGGATGTTTTAATAAATTTTACTTTGAAAAGCATAGAGTGTTCTGTAAAACAGGGAGACAAATTTAGAGGTCTTTATTAATTCTTTAACTTTGACCTGTATGAATATAAAAATGAACATATGACTTTGGGGCCATAAATCATGCTTAACCATGGCCCAGACTCATGTTCTAACAGCAAACATACATAATGAGAGAGCACTTAACAAATTATCTTTCTAAATTGATTGCCTTACATGAAAAAAAAAATAAGGAATCAACATTCCCCTTAAGCAATCAATCTTTCTTTTTAACAAATCAGAACAAAGTATGCAAAGGTTGTATGTTTTTCTTTGGCTCCTAACGTCCAGTAGTTTCTTTTCCCAGAGGACAAATTTGGAATCTCAAGCATTATCTCTGCATTCTGAGTCTAAATTCATCATGCACTCTAATCTTATAAATAATGACTCTGGTGACAGTCTGTTATCCAGTGTCTGTCCAATCACATCTCCTGAAAGACCCCTAAGCATTTATTTGGACATAACACTGCTGCTTGTACAACTTTAATTTTATCTTTTTTTTTTTAAGATTTATTTTTGGGCCCGGCGCGGTGGCGCAGTGGTTAAGGTCCTCGCCTTGCATGCCCGGGATCCCATATGGGCGCCGGTTCTATCCCTGCAGCCCTGCTTCCTTTCCAGCTCCCTGCCTGTGGCCCCAGAGAGCAGTCAAGGACGGCCCAAAGCTTTGGGACCCTGCACCTGCGTGGGAGACCTGGAAGAGGCTCCTGGTTCTGGACCGGCATAGTATGGGCTGTTGCGCTCACTTAGGGAGTGACTCATCGGATGGAAGATCTTCCTCTTTGTTTCTCCTCTCTGTATATCCGCCTTTCCAATAAAAATAATAAAATAAGTCTTTTCTTTTTTTTGGAAGTTAGTCTGAAATTTGCATATGAATAAGAGATCTGTAATCCTACATTATTAGTAGCACAATCTGCATTACCAAAGGCATAGAAATAACCCAGATGCCTGTCAAAGGAAGAGTGGATAAAGAAACCTTAGAAAATCTATTCCATGAAATACTACTTAGCCATTAATAAGAATGAAATTCTCACATTTACAAACAACTGGTACAAATTAGAGACCATTATGTTTAGTAAAATAAGTCAATCCCCAAAGGACAAATATTGACTGTTCTCTGATATAAAGTAAACTTCATGCAAAATACAAGATCAATAGTCCTTTCAATGCTGCTTGCTACATCTCATGGGGTTTGATATATTTCTTTCTATTATCATTTCTTTTTAAAAAGGTGGGTTTTTTTGTTGTTAATTTCCTCACTGACTCACAGACCATACAGGAGCATCATTTCTTTCAAGAAGGGTTTTGATTTTCTGTTTAATTTTTTTAGTGACACATTAGTCATTCAGAAGCATGTTGTCTTCATGTCATTAATTTTCTATTTTTCTTCCTGTTGTTGATTTTTTTAAACAGTTTTTCATTAAAGGGAATATATAGGAGGTATATAACAGAGACTATCATATCCAGATGTGAAGATACAATGCAATATGCATCTCTACTTCCAGATCAAAGATGGACTCCCAATGAAACTGTTAAACATATTTTGACAATAGAATGCTGAAATCTCTGCCACTGTCCATGCACACAAAGTCAGGAGCCGCTTAAATAGCAGAATGATGGACTTTTGACTGTTTATGAAGGACTGTACTATTGTAATAAATACAGGTGAAAGAGTGGAGGGAATGTGACTTGGGGAGAGGGTAAAGGAAATTCCAGAGCCTATGTAATTGTATCACAAAAAATAAATTTAAAAAAAAAAAAAACTAAATTTGAGGGAACCTTATCTTATTTTTTTGCATTATTTTTAGTTTTCAAAAATTTCATATTATTACATCTCCTCATTCTCTAATTCAACATGGAAACTGTTTCCACTATTATAATGTGAGTTGAGCCTGTAACACCAAGTGGCTTAAACTGATGATCTACACTGAGCGTTTTCACACTTCATTCCACAGTGCTTCTTCTTCCACAGGCATTTCATCTTCGGAACTGAATTTCCCATCCTCCCTTGCTGTAATGTGGCCAACAATTTTAAAGTGATGTGACATACCCACACACATACTTATAAAATGTGGTTTTGAGACCAGTAGCACAAAAAAAAAAAAAATGAATGCATCAAGCTGTGCTTTCCTCCAAGGAGACTCCAAATTGAGCACTCTATTTTTGCTACAATGTAAATGGATCTAACCTCACTTGTAGTTGCCTTTTGTGTATTTGTTCTTTCTGTTCCACATTCAAACATTGTTTGCTACAGAGGAGGATAAATGTAAAGATAAATAGTTGTAGTTTTATTTTTGTTTTCAGTTAACTATGTGGCATTTTCCATAGCAATTAGTCTTTGCCATCTGTCCTCCTTATTTTAAAAAAAATAGTCTCAAGATAAAAAATAATTTCTAGAATGGGTCACACAGCAAGCCCAACTATGTAGCAAATGTAAGAAATACACTTGAGAGCTGACTCTGTAAGCATAGTGCATAAAGCTGCCTCCTGTGATGCTAGCTACCCGCATGGGTACCAATTCCTGTCTCAAGTGTCCCACCTCTGATCTAGAACCCTGCTGATGACCTAGAAAGCACAGTGGAAGATGACACAGTGTTTGGGCTCCTGCCACCTGCAACAGAAACCTGAACGAAGCTCCTGACTCTTCCTAGAAGAGAAAGTTTGCAGGCATGGATGGATGAGATGTTTCCAATATGAACTCAATGGTCAGATAAGGCTTCGTGGAAAGCACAACTAGGACTATGAATGGTGAATGACTGCTAGACATAAAGTTTTGGACCTTGTATTTTCTTTAGAGTATTATCAATGTCACTAATTTTGATGTTTCAATTTTCCTGATTTTATTCTGATTAATTTTACATTTGTCCTTTAAGTGTTGATCCTCCTGCTCTTCATGAAAAACATTACCAAATAATTTATTATGAATCAGACATTGTGAAAATTACTTTATAACTGGTCATTCGCCTAGTCACCCAAACCCACTGAGATGCATAATTTTACTATTTTCATTTACTGACGAGGAAACAGATACTATGGTGCTTAACTACCTTACTCAAAGTCACAGAGCTGGAGACAAAAGAGAATTCCAATCCCAAACTCTTAAGATTTCAATCATCACTGGCTAGTATTAATCACTGCTCTTCATATTAAACTTTGATGTACATTTTATGTACACATGTCTAGATAACCATAAATTGAATTTCAGTCCTTTGGGGAGAAACTATTCTTATTCAGTGAGTGTATATTTTCATCATAAAGTAGAATTTTAGTTATGTTAACTGATTTACTTTGAACTGTATTTTTTGTAGGTTTCAAGAGAAAGAGTTATGAGAATTGATGTCAGATAATTTTCATTTCTAAAGAGTTAAGGCATGTTTCTGACAACTTTTTGCTACTATGAATTACACTATGATGTGGTAATTTTCCTCTGAGGAATCTAGTGCTATGAACGTTATGGGCCATTTAATAAATCCTCATGGAGACTATGATGAACATTAGAAGAAACAGGTTAGAAACCTTATAAAATAGAATTGTTTCTTTCTGTATACATGCTTGTGAATATTTGCTGAAATGCTGCTCAGAAAACCAAAAGGACACTTTGACTTTTGAAATGCAATAATCAGAAAATTGGAAGAAATGTAATTCACAAAAGCTATTTTGTATATGTCTCAGGTTTTCAGAATCAATCTTCAATGAATCAAGATGATATGATTAAAAGATAGTGAGATAAAATGAATCTTTGAAAAAAAAATAGTAAGACAGCTACCACTTTGAAATTTCAGGAACAAAAACAGAGTACTGTCAAAAACATTAAGATAAGGTAGCAGATTTCTCAAAGGATAAAACTTCCAGTGTTAAGAAAGCTGTCTTCAAACACAAAAAGATGAGTATGACCATCTTTATCTTCCAGTAATGAAAAGACACTTTTGAACAAATGTGTAGGATGTAAAATAATAAAATATTAAGATGTCAGTATCATGAAAACTTAACAAATTCCTTTCCTGTATTTTCAAAAGGTTTCAGCTGATGTTAAATTATTATTTCATTCTAGTTTTCTTACTTGAGACCAAGTAAATGTTATCTTCATTGATACCTTAGCTCTTTGAAAATTTGAATTATAAACAAATCAAGATGTATCAGATACTCCTGTCTTAGTGGATGCCATTGGTGCACTGGACTCCTTTATTAACTGCTAGATTATCATGCAAGTTACTTTTTATTTCAAATATGAATACAGAAAACTTCATGAATCATCTTTGATTCCTCCTTGTAGTGGGAATTATTTGTCTATGTGTGTGTGAGTACACAGGTAGGCCAGACAATGTGGAAGTGAACTACAAATTACTAATATGTATTTGGTCTGTAATTATATGTGATCTTCCACACTTGTTAACATCTTCACAAATACTTTTATCATTTGATAGCAGGCACTGTGAAATTTTTTCTTTAATGTTTAAGACTAAGATCTCTATAACTGTGTAATAGAGACTATTATATTGAGATGTGAATCTCCACTTCCAGTGCAAAGACAGACTCCCAATGAAACTACTAAATATGTAATCACAATAGAATGCTGGACTCTGGAATTGTCCACACCTACAATGTCAGCATACAGTTAAATAGCAAAATGATGGACACAGGACTGTTTATGAAGAACTATATTATTGTAATAATATAGGGGAAATTAGTGGAGGGGATGTGACTTAGGGAGGAGGTAAAGGAAATTTCGGAGCTTATGGAACTGCATCTTAAGAGTAATTTAAAAAAAAACAGTAAGATCTCTAATAAGACCAATATCATGTAAAAATGAACTACTAGGCAATTTTGTCATGTTAAGAAACAAATATTCATAAATTGAAATTTTACAGGTATAAAATCCTTATAATTAGCAATTAATTTTGCACTTAGAGTGAGGAAATGCAGGGCTACTTCTGGAAAAAGAATGTATATACATGTATATTAAAAAGCTGTTTCATATATACCAATAATTTTATTACTGAGTTTAAAAATAGTATCTCAAGTAAATATGTATAGCATATAGACTACAGAGCTACATTATTCTAAGACAATGTACCCAGATTCATTAATGAAAGCAGATTATAGAATTACTATTAGAATAGCACCTGCTATGCCTGTGAGCAAATTTTTAGAAACAACAACAACAAAAAATTCCTGAAATACAGTTTTTTTCTTTAGTACCTAGCATTAATAAGGGTTTTAAAAACTCCCAAAAAATCATAACTTAAAGAAAATATTGAGAAAAAGTTTCTAGAAGTGAAGAACCTAGAGGTTTTAGCCAGAAAGGCTTATCTCGATGGTATAGTGTCTGGATTCAAAGGCATAGTATAAAATCTCATAACAGAAATATACAAGGGTCTATGTTTAAGCTTTGAAGCTTTACAATCGCCTGTATAGCAAATAAAACAAATTGCATATTAGTTATCAAAGGAGATTGATAACCATAATCATATAAGTATTTAATCTAGACAACCCTTCCCTCAACACATGTAGATTCTGACTCTTACCAAATTCTATAAATTACAGAAGGAAATGACAAAGATGTTTCAGTATGCCACTCAGTGTTAACATCTATCCTTATAATTGGCGCCCAGTAAGTTTTTCACAAATACAATGAACCGGCTTAGTATTCTATGCATGATTTTACATATATTTTGTCAGTGATGCTTACCATAAATGGTATATTTAAAAATCATAAGTTTCTACATTGCACTCTTTGAATTTTGAGCCTGAAGCTTATGCCTTATCAACACTGTATGCCCAACACTTAACAGAAAATTCTCAAAATACTCAAGACCATTGTCAGATATAGGTGAAAAATGTTAGACCTGAAAGAGTTATTATTGGCAGTTTCTGAAACAAGTTAAACACTTGGTCCTGTACTAGACAATAGTGTTTCTACTCTAGTTTCAATAATTGATTTGATTATTCTCTATTCTGAGGTGAAACAATCACCCACCCTGTGACAAGTCATCTATATTCTGTCTTCACTAGACGAAATGTGTCTTGCGCCCACTCTATTGTCCCATGAAAACGTAATTATTTCATTCTATAGGATTGCTTAGACTTTACTGCAATTATTGTTTACATAACTACATGTTAGATCTACTCATCTCAATCATTTGCTTTATATATATTTTTTCTAGTTCTAGCTCTAATGCAGAAACTGAC
Source organism: Ochotona curzoniae (assembly GCF_017591425.1). Taxonomy (NCBI): domain Eukaryota; kingdom Metazoa; phylum Chordata; class Mammalia; order Lagomorpha; family Ochotonidae; genus Ochotona; species Ochotona curzoniae. The sequence continues at coordinate 22,062,831 of NW_024464920.1, forward strand.
ATATGGCAAATATTGTAATGTTTATTTAATGAAATTATCAATGGGACAAAGATCCTTGGTTTGAGAAAAAACAGGTTTCTTTAGTTTGCTATTCACTGCTAAGCAGCACAATTAGTAACACAGTATTGAGACTTTCAGACAGCATAGCAGATTAAGAGTCCCAAAGAGAACAATTGGGCCTTCCCTGAAAGGTGCCTGCTGGTGTTAGAACATACTTCTACAAACATATAAATCATACTGTACTTCCACTTGCTCTATGAAACCCTTCTTTTGCATGTTACCTGTTAGTCAGAGAACATTTGACTAAGCCTAGTTTGGGTATCTTCCTCAAAAGACTGGCTGGTAATCCAGAGCATTGTATACCTTATTTCATGTGGGTTGTCACACCATTTTTTTTTCCAAATACCTATGTCAATTTTTCTTCGAATATATTCTTGAATATATATCCCAGAGGATGACAATTGCTGTTTTCTGAAGAAAATGCTTCAGGATTAAACAATTTGGAGAATTAAGGGCAAAATAAAATATGCCCAAACAAAACAATGTAGAATTCCTGTAGCAGGAATTTTTGAAGCCTCTACTACACAAATGAACACCTAATACTCAACAGAAAAAATATGCGGTGTTTTCCAAAAATTATTCAGGCATGAGTCTTCAATATTTAATAAATCTATGATGTAATTCTTGAATACATATTTGGTAAACTAGATAAAACCGTTTATTTTTCTTCTTTTCTGTGCCATCATCAACTGTTTCATTCATTTACAACTCCTTCTGTGTTCTTCATGTATTGAGAACTCAGGAACTTCCCCTCAACATGTACTAATGGCTTTATAAGATATACTACATGAATATTCTTTCTTAAAATAAATTTTAAATGAATACACTGGCTGAAAAGTAATTGTATGCACAAATAAAAATCTTGTGCTAATGCGTAAACCTCATATCTATCAGACTTTCAAATACTCTCCTGTTATTGCAGTCTCTATATTTTCTCCATCTTTCCTTCTTTCTGTTTTATAATCAATCTTCTATGTCCTTCACTATGCCTCCTATCATAGTAAAATTAGAAATTAAAAAAATGTGAGGTAAATTTTAGCAAAGATACAAAACTCACACAGATGCAGAGTATGCTTACTCTAAAGCACAAAACATAATTGCATACAAAATCTCAGATTTCATCTAATTTCCTAAAATATTGGAAAAGTAAATGAAATTTCAGAATTCAGTTCTATGTACAGCCCTACATTACAGCTATTGTGCAAGCAACTATGTGATTTCACTTACATTCACTTCATATCTTATTCCAAAGCTTTTTCTTTGTAAGAAATTATAGTTTTTGAATTAACAGATCGTGCATGTCACCTTGTGTTATATTTTAGTGTTAGTACCATTCTGATACAAAAATAGTTGACAGAACTAGAAAAACTAGAATATGACTAATGACAAGAGATGATTTATTAACTAAAATAGATATAGGTAAGAAAAGATTGAGTCAAAACCCATTATTTATTATACCAATATGAAAGCTTGAGTGTAACAAAGACAACATCATTTACTGAGAATGTCAGACTGATTCATTTCTAATGAGAAACTTGTTTTTTTCATAAAGTAAAGCATACCCTGACTTTAGTTTCCTAAGGTTTCAGTATAATGAAATGACAGTATTATTATTCAACATTATACCTTTAAAATTTTCCATAAATTAATAATTTAATGTGTCATTTTGGATGCATAAATCTAATATAAATCAAACTCAAACTTACATAACAGATCTTGAAAATGATGTTAGTAAAGAACAGTGCATAATGTTCTATTTCCTCAGGATTAATAAATACCAACTATATCCCATAATATATTCAACTTTAGTTACTTTTCTGCACCAAAATATTAACCTTTCAGAAATTTGCTTATGAGCTTTCATTCTTGGTGTCAGTATTAATGCACTTGAAACAGCACAGCCATCAATGAGTAGGAGGCAAATTTGTGTACAACCACAGCTGGAATGGATCTGCACCGATTAAAATGGGAAGCAGCATCTGGAAGGAACAGAAATTGTGCAACTGATTTGATTTTGCAAAGCAAACACATTCTTCGTGTTGTGATTTAGTTTGCTAATTAGGCCTTGCATAATCAAAGGAACTTTGGAAGAGAATAATTCTGAATTATTCTCAACTTTTATGCCTTCTGAGATCTCCTTATAATGTTTTTCACATTTATAAAAAGAGTATATTTCAAATAGAATGTCTCAGACAATAAAAGAATGTGTGCAAATAATGTCCCATTGGGTGACTGTGTCAGATTATTATTAAAGCTGAATAAAAGGGGAAGTTAGAAAGGAGAATATCAATGAATTTGTGGTATCTTCTATGTCAAGAACTAGATTAACATGAGACATGAGCATTATATGTAAATATATTTTTTTTGTTACTGTATCACAATTCAGTGCACTTTTATTGCATAGGACCATGGTAAATATTTTGAACTTTCGGTGCAATACTCTCCATGATGTAATCTCTCTATTTAATATTTCAGCAGGAAAGTAACCATAAACAAACGTGTCTGTGCTTTAATTTATCTTTTGCTTTAAAATGTATATAATATGTCAAGTATTTCACTCTTTGGCTTATTTAGTGTTTAAAATAAGAATTAGTAATAAGCAGTTATAGTAAATGTGGCTTTAGGTTGTCAAATGAACACTGGGTCATATGAATTTTATACCTAGACAACACTAAGAGAATCTACATAGTGTCAGGTTTTTACACATTTCTATAAACAAGATATTTCAAAAAATTCATGGCAAATTAAAACAATTAAAGGATAAGTTTGTTTTAGGACCAAAAATTTAAAATCCATGAATACTATTTGCATAACAAACATTTCTATAAACTTTTGAAGACTTCTTACATGATTTCTCAAAATTTTTACACCAAAATAAACATATAACATATATGGATACTATCAAAGTTATACGGTATGGTATACCATATACTTAGCCTGTGTCAATTTGTTCTAGTAAATAATTTTCTTCCAGAATCCATTTATATAGATTCCAAAAATTATTCAATTATTCAGTCATTCAGTTGCCTTAACATCTGCTGGTTCCCATTTACAACACTTGCCAAATGCTGAAATGACTGAACCTGGGCCAGAAAAGAGCCAGGAGCTAGGACATCAATTCCAGGTCTTATGCATATATAACATACACACTTAAGCCATCATTCACTGCTACTCAGGTACACAAAAACAGGGAAATATAATCAAGGGCAGAGCTGAATTCAAGTCCTCCAGTAAGGGATGTGGGCATCTTAATAGTGAAATCTACAAGCAAACCAAAAACACATGTCTCACTGGTGCGGCCATTTAATGACAGATGCCTCATTGAAGTACATGTAATGGTCATGCCTAACAAAACAGCAAGAAATAAAGTCAAGTACAAGGAAACAGTGTAATCAAGAGAACAGGTGAATACCAAATGTATGCTGCCATAACTTGGTTTTATAGTAAACAATTCTTTTAGGAAAGAGAGGAATGCAGTCTGCAAAATAATGATTAAGGGTAATGGTAAATACATAAACAGTAGCACTATCATTTATTATTGTTATGGAATCTATGTACCCCACGTAATTATTTTGCTATACTTGTATAAGACCAATAGCACAGTTTGCTTACAGCATTACACTAAACACGGGGATAATGACTATACTGCAATATTACAATGATTATAGCCCCATTAAGCAACAGGAATTTGCCAGCTTTGTAATAATTTTATGCATCTCCCTTTACTTGTACTGGCCATCATCAACCACAATGTCATTTAGGCATGACTGTAAATACAGAACATATTTTATAAAGTCTGTGAATGTGGTAAGTGGTGATAATGGGAAATAATTTTGGAAGATTTCAAATTCAAATCTTCAGTTAAAGTAGTGTTCCCTCTCTATAATTCACATGGGGTCTTTCTGGGGATTTGGGGACTAGGGAGGCTGCCAGTTCACAGGTTTAGGTCAGGCCCCTGCTGCTTGTTAGCATTCTAGGATTGACTCAGTTGATAGGAAATACAGGTCCTCACTCAGCCAATATCACTAAAGAAAGAAAAAAGATAACCAACAATGAAAAAATTTGCATGTTCCTGTATTGGAAAGAATTGATATAATCAAAACAACTATATGGTAGGGCAATTTATAAAACCAACATCATCCCAGTTAACGTACCAACAAAATTTTTCTCAGATTTTACAAAAAGCTATTCCAAATACATATGGAAACACAAGAGACCCCAACCCTCACCATGATACACCCAGCTTGGTTTTGGCTGCAACTGGTCCACATTAAGCACAGAGTTGAGCCACAGGGTCTAAGGCAGTGGTCATGACAGGTGGATGGGGCTGCGGCAGGGTCTGGATACAGCTGTCGTCTCTCCTGGCATTAATATGGATTGGAAAAAGACGCACCGGGCCGGGCCAGACAGTAACACCTTCTGGTGCTTTGGAGTACCAGGGCGGATGTGGGACGGACTAGGCTAGGTCCCAACCTCAACTGAGCCATATACGAGCTATATGAGGGCATGGACGACCGTGGCTGGGCTGAAACACTCTACAGCAAGACCCAGAATGGGATGATGGCCAGTTAGGAAAAGCCACTGTTCCTGCTAGGACAAGAGGCGAACTGGCACATGGACCCACTGATAAGCGCGAAACCTGGAACATGGAGGGGTTCTGATGGAGGAGCTCAGGCAGTTCCTCTGGCAGGACACAGACCCAGCAGGTCAGCGCAAGGAACAAGGAAGGCTACAGCCAAGAGGTCATAGAAAGTGTCCCACTGGCATGCATTTGGCATGGGTTGGGGGCAGACCAGGCAGAATCTGTTCATGTCATCCACCGGTTAATCTGATCGCCAGAACAGAGTGTGGGTCGAACCAGGTCCGGTCGTGACAAAAGCAACACACAAATTAGAATGCCAAGGTGAGGTAGCCTGAGCCGGATACAGCCGCAGCACCCAACCAACCAACACACGTGAGAACCAGCAAAGGAGGAGGCAGAGCTGACAGGGGAATAAGGGTAGGTTCCCTAGCTGAACAGCAACTTGCACTGAGGAGCGTGAGCTGGGTGGGGGGTAGGCCAGACCAGGCAGGGACACAGCGCCTGTGCACCTCATGTGGACCAGATTGGGTGAAAACCAGGCTGGGCTGACTATTCCCAATAGTGCAAGCTACAATCAGAGTAGGTGAGGGTTGTTGGGGCTTAGCTGTAGCATCAACTGGCAGAAGCTGGTACAAAGGGCTAGACACGTTGAGTTGAACCACAGGACCAACTCGAGAGGGCACAACTGGAATGGGAGCGACCTGGGAGGGAAATAGTGGGCTCCTCCCTCGTGGGTTGACACCTTCCACAGGAGGGCATGGGAACTAGGACAGGGGATGGGGTGACTAGACAGACACCCAACAATATCCGTTAGGGATGGTAGAAGGAGATGATTGGATGGAAACAGGTCGCAACACCTGTTGGCAAGTATACGAACAGAAGGGTATTTGGGACAGACTGGGCTAGCATGTCATATATACTGGCAAGCCAGGGTAGGGGGTGGGCCTGGTTGAGGTTACTGTGGGCCGCCCTGACTGGGCTGCAACTCCTACTGGTACGTGCGAGGGACAAGTGCGTCCAGGGCGGAACCAGGCGGGACTGCAAGAGGACACGGGTGGAGACAGAGCCGACCGAACAACTACAACCACCAGCTGATTGGGGCAATGGACTGTGCCGGGCCCTATGCTACTAGAACATGCAGGAATCTGGACTGGGAATACCTCAAAATTTCTTCGAGGATCTCCCCATTCGAGACACTGGACCCAGAGTCCTAACCAAGGAAAGACAGGACAAGTCAAGCAACAACCTCAGCTATCTGTTGGCAGCAAAAAACTGGGCAAATGGAGACTCTGGAAGGGACTGTGTCAATCAATGGACTCTTCAATGACCACATTGTGCTTGGAGTAGCGAGACTGGCAGCGACCCATGAATGGTGAACTATTGGAACCACTTGATCGAGTATCCCAGAGCATGCCCCACATCCGGGACTTGGGGTGGGCGGGAAACTGGGTGGGGCTTTTTCCTCTATATCCCCCTTTAGACCTTGAACCTTTTTTTTTACCCCAATTAAATTTGTATAATAAAAAAAATTATTTTCTTTAATTTTTATTATTATTTCTCCATGATACAGTTTTGTAGGTGTATGGATTCCCTATCCCCCAACTCTTCCTGCCTCTGCATTTTCCCCGCCACCATTTCCTATCACGTTATAACAGTACTATAGTCCTTCAATAACAATTACAAGTTTAACATTCTGCTATGTAAGTGTGTCACAGCAGTATGAGTACAGGCAATAGTAGAAAATCTAGTCTAAACAGTCAAGGTACATTTAACAGCTTCATTGGGACGTTATAAAAAAATGTAGAAATCACAGGCTTAATACTCCATTAGGTAAGGAATTCAACAACGAGTCAATATTTTAACAAGCAATTTGTCCTCAAAGTCAAAGGCTATAAACAATAATCAAATTTTAAAATGTCAATTTCACTCATAAGGTTTACATTTTCATAATCCATAATTTAGGTACTATGTAGCAGGAAAAAACTATGTTTTTGTTGTTGTTGTTTGTTTTTTGTGGGGACTGGTTTCTAGTTGCAATCATTTTGTTGTAACAGACTGGGATTTCATTATTTTTTAAGGCTGGTAAATATTCCAGAGCGCATATATGTCATATTTTCTTTATCCAATCATCAGTTGGTGGACATCTGGGTAGATTCCTTATCTTAGTCATTGTAACTTAATTTGCTGTAAACAGGAGTACAGATAACCTTCTGATATGCTGATTTCATTCATTTGGATAAATTTCAGATGGCTGGGTCATATCTAGATTAATTTTCACATTTCTAAGGAATCTCCATAATGTCTTCTACAATAATTGCATCTATCAGCAGTGAATTAGGTCACTCCCTCCACCTCCTATCTTCACCAGCATTATCGTTTTCTGATTTCTGTATGACTACCATTCTAACTAGAGTGAGGAAGTACCACATTGTGATGTCTATTTGCATTTCCCTTATGGCTAGTTATCCTGAACATTTTTTCATGTCTGTTGGCCATGTGAATTTAATTATCTGAAAAATGACTGTTCATGGCCTTTGCCCATTTGACTGGATTGCTTTATTGTTGTTCAGCTTCTGGAGCTCTTATATAATCTGATTTTAACACCTTATCAGTTGAGGGGTTGGAAAATATTTTGTCCCATTCTTTTTCAGGTGTCTCTTCACACTGATGAGGGTTTCCTTTGTAGTGCAGAAGCTTCATAACTTCATGCAATCCCATTTCTTTGCTTTAGTTGTGTGTGATTCTGGGGTCTTTTCTAAGAAGTCTGCCTATTCCAATGTCTTGCAGAGTTTCCCTAATACTTTCCTCTAGTAATCTAACAGTATCACATCTCATATATTTAGATACTTACTCCATTTCAAATCTCATATCAAGACACTTAATCCACTTGAGCTAATTGCTGAGTAAACCATAAGGTAGAGATCCTGCTTCAAACTTCTATATGTGGGGATTTAATTTTTCCAGTTTATTGAAGAGACTATCCTTTTTTCCAGGGATTGGCTTTAACTTATTTGTCAAAGATTAATTTGTTGTAGATGGATGGGTTTATTTCTGGGGGTTTTCTTCTTTTCCGTTGGTCTACATGTCTCCTTTTGTACCAGTACCAAGCTGTTTTGATTATTAATGCCCTGTAGTATTTCATGAAGTTTTACGTTGTGGAATTTCAAGTGTGCCTGATGTGAGAAATAGTAATTTTAAGACATAGCCAGGAAGCCCAGTTGAGAATATAGCTGTGAATACTAGAAAGTAAAATTTGAACTTTACTTATATTCAATGTGGAAATAACTATTCATCAGAAAGGAAGGCAAATGGTATGTTTTCAAGGTAATTATTACAACAAGGCTTTTTAAATGTAAACCCCAAAGACAGTAGAAAACAGTATCAGGGGCTAAGGAGATTCACAGCAGAATGCAGTAGAAATGAAAACAAGCATCCACATGCCAGTATTCAGGACCTGTCATAAAAAATACATATTTTTTTTTAACTTCACACATTATTACTGATTCAGGGAATATTTTAGGCATTGAAATTTTACTTGAGTCTATCTTTTATACTTAAAAAAAAAGAATGTTCAAGTCTACGGCCATACCACCCTGAATGCATCCGATCTCGTCTGATCTCGAAAGCGAAAAGGGTCAGGCCTCAATAGTACTTGGATGGAAGAAAGTCCAAAATGATTGGGACAATTTTGTGAAATGTGTGTAGTAAACAGAAATACATTATTAACTAAAAGCAATTCAAACACTAACAGCGTGGGCTCAAACTAATTGGATTAAGTGATAAGATACATATATTCTCAAGTTATTCCTTAAGGATGAACTTAGCAGAGTCTTTATTCCGTGTAGTGAATGGCTACACAGGAACAATTCTGGCACAATGTATTTATATGTCTAAGATACTCTTTGTAATCATTTCCCCAAATAATATAGCTAATTGAAGAATGAACTCAAATGTTACCTCTTCTGAATCCTTCCCTGGTTATAACCAATTTCAGATTAGTAATTCTCCCCAGTTACCTACTGCTATGGCATGGATGCGACTTGCATTCCAAGGGGATCATGTGCTGAAGTCTTGGTCCTTCATTCGGTTGTGGTGAGGTGGAGTGTGGAATCTTTAGAAAACAGGACCCAGAGGAAAGTCTTTTGGCGCAGCAGGGGCATGGCCATGCAATAGATTGAGGGATTCCAGTCTCTAACCTTGACTTTTTGTTTGGCAATGTGATCTCCCCATCTTGGGCATATTCCTGCCATTTGCCGTGATGTCCTCACTAAGCTGAGCCAATCTCAGAGCCATGCTGTTGCATCCCCAGAATTATGAGCCAGATATATAGTTAGCCTACAGCAAGCAACTCATTATAATTTTCTTACAATTTATTTTACCTACATATGGTGAGCAAATTTTTATGTATTTCACAATACAGATTTAGTAGTGATACTTTCCACTGTGCCCTACTTCCTGCTAGTATTTGTCACCTACCCTTCTCCCTTCCTCCTTCTTTTTAAAAAAAAATTTTATAATGGCATACTTTCATTTAACTTTATAATCACTTTCGTAACACTCCATCATGCAAAAATTTCAAAACACAGCAAGAAAAAAAGCTACTATGTAGACAAAGGCTGTAAATAATAATCAAATCTCAAAATGTCAATCTCATATAGATTACCTTGTCTGCACTCTGTTAGGTACCACAGTTGATGAAGAATATTATATACAATTTCTGGATTTTTTTTTGGAGGGGGGGCATTGGCTTCAGACTATTCTATTGTCCTACATCCTAATTTATTTCTTTAAAATTCTTAAGAACAGCATAAAATTATCTGGCTTTTTAATTTGTCATAATCTTTGGAAGTAAATTCTTTCAAAATGGAGACTTTCCTTTTCATAATCACTGATATATCTATGGTGACTTGAATAGGAATCGGCTCAAAGTCAGTGATCAAGATACGTTAAATGAATAACAAAAAAGAGGATACATTTAAAAATGTTCGTGTGAGTAGAATTAACTATTTCCCAATATCTCTAAGACCTCTCATGGCCTATAGACTTTCTCACTTCTCATATGTGATAATGCTGTCAATGATTATTCTCTTGAGTTTCCAACTTCCTCTTTTTAAGATCGCTTGTACACCATGGAAATAATAGTCTTACTATAATACTACACGGAGGAGTCAGTTCACATACTTGAATGTCTCCCCTCTTTTGTGAAATAAAATTAAAATTCCTTATCTAGGGATTCAAAGTTCTCAAGAAGATCATTCCAATTCAACTCTCTTAGATAATTTTTCAGACTTTAAAATATTTCATTCCGTTCCACTTCTTCCTTGAGGGTTTGCTGAGAATACTAGGTCAAATTTTGTCTTTGTATTTTGTAAGGGACATGTTTTTGATGCAGAGAAAACACTTTTTAAAAAAAAAAAAAAGAACTTTTTGGAAAAGCAGACATACAGAAGAAGAGACAGAGAGAAAGATCCCTCATCTGTTGGTTCACACTCAAGTTGCTGCAACAAACAGAACTGAACTGATCTGAATCCAGGAGCCAGGAACTTCTACTGGGCTTCCCACACAGGTATAGGATCTCAAGGCTTTGGGCCATCCCCTACTGCTTTCCCAGACCACAAGCAGGGAGCTGGATGCAAAGTGGGGCCGCGGGGACATGAATTGGCACCCATATGGGATCCTGGCAGATGCAACGTGAGGATTTAGCTGCTAGGTTAACATGTCGGGTTCAAGAAAACACCATCTACACAAATCCACGGATGATTTTTAATAATTTGCTTTCCATGAGATTTCTACCTTGCTATATGTTTTTTATATATTTTCTTGAGTTGAAACTGATTTTAATGTTTTCTCCCACAACATTTTAGAAGAATTCTATAAATGCTTTGCCTTCACAAAGAATTCATAAGCATCTCGTGGAAAGCAAATTTTAGCCATTAGAAGGAAAATATTTAGATTTTACTCCACAAGAAATTAATCATATTATGTGCTGCTTCTTTATTACTAGCTCTTGAATTCCACTTTAATTGATAATTTAATTATTTGCTTATTTTCATTAATTTCTGGTAATCAACTTTGGTTCTTTTTCTTTTATTCACCTATTTACAAACCCTCCTTTATCTTCATAAATAAGAGGTAAAAATGATCTCTGGCCTCCTTAGACTCCTATCAGTAACAGAACTGTTTGAATCACAACCTTATCTAGTTTATGGGAATTACCACTTCTTCTACCTTTGCCTTTTATTAACTCACAATGTGATTCATTATTTTATATTAGGAGTCTCTTACTTTTATTTATAGTACAGGTATTTCACATTATGCTACCTTGCCAAAATTTCTTTTTCTTCACCTTTTCTTTTCAAGCAGGAAAGTATATCAGCTCCTCATACGTAACAGCTGTTATATACTTCTACGTCAATCTAGTTTCACTAAGCATTGCATCAGATACTTGTTTGAAGTATCAATGTACCAATTGCCCATTGAGCATATTTATTCTCTAATCCTGCATGAGCCCTAAGTCATCATTTCATTGTTTACAAGTCTATTCCTTTCCCTGTTAATGTTTCAAAGCAGCAGTATCCTCAGTACATCTTTACTGATGCCTGTACTCTGCCAGTGATGTTTAAGTTTCGTTCTTCATACTTTCCTGTATAGTCAACCAGTTTATAAAGCAACATTTTTTGACTTTTAGCCTGCTAGCAAAAAATCACTGCCAAATTTCTGTTAAACAAACATCTATATATCAATGCTTACAATTTTTATATACTTATTTTAAAAAGAAATTACATCCCTCATTTAAATTCAGTCACCGACCAAGTTTTATTGCTTGCTTACATCACTGAATATACTTACAACCCTCAAATAGGGTGGAATATCTGAAGATAAATATTGCATAATTTAATGATATTGCATATTTGAGCAGAGTTCCATTAATTTTGCTTGCATGTAATAGTTTTTAGATTTTAAAGCATTTTTTTCAAACTGCATAACTGTTTCCAGGACTGTCAGTCTAGAACTATCATTGATATCATGGACTCTTTGAAATGAATGGAGATGAAAAAAAAAGAAACATGGAGATAAAGTTTGAAATATTGCTTTTTACTTTTTACTGAATAGTAAACAATGCATTTTCTTTTTTATACTATTAACTCCAGAAGCACTGTGATTCTGAAGCAATATAAAAATAAGAAACTAAAGATGGAGATAGGCTTGAATGTCCAGTGTATGTATAAAGTTATTCTAGAAGTTATTCTAGATAAGTTATTCTAGAAAGAATTCAAACAGGATTTTTCTGGAGATGAAAACAGATGGTGGCTTATAATGGCAGGTTGTAAGATAAGGAAAAGAAGATTAAAATATGTAACCAGAACTTTTCTGGATATCTCACTAATTTTGTTGAAAACAAGTACAAATATTAAACAATATACTCAATGCATCAGTCTAGCTATATGGTAGTTATAGTTAAAAGCCCCTGTGAAATTGCTTTATCACCTTTTTCTTCCCTAAAGAAAATTTCTAACTACATTGCTCTTTCAATATTTATTTGAAAGTGCTAGAGAGAAGGTCACAGAATTGAGAGAAAGAGATGTCTTTCTATTTTTCACTTACTATATCATTCCCTATGATAGCTTCAACAGCTGGGCCTGGATCAGGTTGATACCAGGAACAAGAAACTTCACTGAAGTTTCCCATGTGGGAGCATGAGCCCAAGCTCTTGGACCATATTCGGTTGCGTTTTGGAGAACTTGGAGTTACCAGGCCACTACACCCCATCCATATTGTGTGTGGCCACTGCAGGTAGAACCTTATCATTATGCAACAATGCTGGACAGTAGCCTAGCCTTTCAGAATTTGTGCTGCTTAAGACAACTGTTACTGATCATAAACAATAGTCCCTTTATTTAATATCAATTGTGAACTTAATCAGCGTTAATGCCTGTTTCTCTAAGGTCATTTATTTTCACTCCCATAAACAATATTAATAAGTTTGTCATTATTTATTTTTATTTATTTGAAAGTCAGGAAGGCAGAGAAGAATCTTTCACCCATTGGTTCACTCCATAAATTCCTTCCATCTGTTGGTTCCCTACAAGAAGCCAAGGCTGGTCCAATTTTCAGCTAGGATTTTTTTTTTTACTTCAGTCCAACATTGATGTTAGAGTCCCAAGTATTTGAGCCATCACCTGCTGTCTGCCAGGATGTGTAGGAGCTAGAAGCTGGCACTTGAAACTCGAGCCAGTATTTATAGCCCTTCAGGGACATGTTACAGATACCTAGTGGAATACCAGGAACCCAAAGTGCCAAATCCTATATGATCATTTGTATTTTCTTACACATATACATGCATAGTAAACTTGATTTTATAAAATAGGTGCAGCAAAATAATAAAAATAGAACACTTATGACAAAACATTGCAAGAAAATTTTAAGACTGTAAAGCCACTGTCTGCAATGCTAATATCACATATGAAAGATGATTTGAGTTTGGGATGCTCTGCTACCTGTCCAGCTGCCTGTTAATGGTCTGGAAAAAGTAGCAGAAGTTAGTTCAAGTGCTTGGGTCTCTGTTACCCATATGGAAGACCTGGAGGAATTACCTCACTCCTGGTTTCAGCTTGGCCAGGCTCTGGCTTTTGTGGCCATCTGGGCATTGAGCTAGAAGATGGGAAAGTCTGTGTGTGTGTGTGTGTGTGTGTGAGAGAGAGAGAGAGAGAGAGAGATTTTCAATCCTTGGCTCTGTGTTTCAAGATGTTTATGAAGAATGACTGGACTGCCACCTTAGCCCAGTGATTAAAGTCTTCCCCTTGCAAGGCCTGGATCTCATATGGACAATAGTTCAAGTCCTGACTGTTCCACTTTCTATCCAGCTCCCTGTTTCTGGCCTGGAAAGTAGTGAAGGATGGCCCAAAGCCATGGGGCTCTATATCCCTGTATGATACCTGGAAGAAATTCTTGTCTTTTGGCAGCAGGACTCTGGCTGTTGTGGCCATTTCAGGAGTAAACCAGTGGACCAAAGATCTTTCTGTCTCTCCTCTGTAAATCTGACTATCCAATAAAAATGAATGTCTTTTAAAAAATGTTTTAATGTTGTTTACATTACTATAATCTGTTCAGAGAGTACATGTTTTTCATCATTCCCTATTGTCTTTAAAAAAATATTGTGTTCATTTCCTTTCTGGTTTTGTTTTGTTATGCTCCTATTTATAAATTTTAGATTATTTTCTGCAGTTCAATGATTGTATTTTCAGCTTGTTCTCATGTATTTTAACTTTTCCACTGCTGTACAATTTTTTTAAAATGCTCATTGCCACAAATTCTTTTTTATTTAAGTGCTTACTTTTGCACATTTCTTCATGATTAATAGTTTTACTGATATTTCCTGTTACATGACTCTTTCACAGAGTTAATAATGACTTTCTTATTTCTGATATCTCCTAATCATAGAAAGGTATTTCTTCATGTGTTCTGTAATTCTGGTTTTGGAGTTCATATTTCATGTAGATTTAACTGTGTGAATTCATTGCTATCTGGCATAAAAGGTTGTCCTACAAAGAATCACCATTTACTTTTGTCACAAATCTTGGAAAGCTACACATTTACACTTCACTCTTCCCCCGCATTTTCTGTACTTTGCAAATAACATAATTTCAACCCTCAAACTTTTAGTAAAGAAATACTGTGGAGTTAGTCTTAAGGGGATTCCTGGTTTCTGTGTTTCAAATCAAAATAGACTTTTTTTCCCATCAGCTCCTTCAAGCAACAAATAGATTTTTTCTTTGTTTATTTTCTTATTTTCCAGTCTTGCTATTGACTTTACCTTTATCTTTCATGGGTCTCAGGCTGTTTTGTGGACCTCAGTCAATCTGCGAGGTGTAGACCCGCAGCTTTCTTTTCCCTGTTGAATGAACCCTTCAGGCACAAATTCTATGGTTCAGAGATGTGCAATGACCCTTTGTGCTGAATAATGACCACCCTGATTTCCTAGCTCTTCCTTGATTTTGATTCTGGGTTTTCCCAGTGCTTTCTTGTGCACGCAACTGTGCATACGAGGAAGTGATATATTTTACAGAGCATTTCTAAATGTTTTATGAACTAAAAATGTTTTAGAACAGCAGCTTGCCATAGAACTGGCCAAAAATATATATTTATCATTTCATATTTTCAAAATATGGGTTTTAAGCCTAGCACACATCCATATGATTTTCAGTGTAACTCATATGTCAGTGATAATAATGCAAGAGCAATAATAATAAATATACTAAACTCTCAAATTAATAATGTTCTTACCCCCATTTTAAAAAAAACCCAATAACAGCATTTTTTTTCACTTTCTTTATGTTCTATTTTGATTCCTCTGGCATTAAGAATAGATTGGAGGGGAAAGAAGGTCTCAGAGCCTTTGGAACCATATGACAAAATTAATTAACTTAAAATATAGATTGTAATTACTGTATTAAAAACTTATTTTATCAGGAAGTACTCTTCCTCCCCAATAATTTGCTTAAATGTTCTGACTTTGATTGATTCCTTAACTGCCATCGTCTTGCCTGATACACTTCTTGTACCTACCAACATTTGTAAACAAAATTCAACTTTGAATCATATCCTGAAAATCTATGAGTCAAATGCCTCATTAGATTCTTACAACTCATATCTAATAAATTAACAAAATTAAGACAAGCAATATTATGCATTACACTAATTCTATTTCTTCCTTTTTCTTCGTTTGGTAAAACCACAAGTATAGCTATTGCTTAATTCACTGATTTTAGAGAGCTAAAAAAAGTTATTTTTAAATCTACATGCTTGAAAACATTTTTACTGAGTGCAGTGACTTTTTCTAATTTAACATTTATTTCTATTTTAATTTTTACTGTTATTTTTTTATGACATGGTTTCATAAGCACAGGGCTTCCTCCCAATACTTCCCAACCCCCTCCATGGTCATTCCCTGTATTATTACAACAGTATAGTCCAATATTTTGCTCTTTATTGTAACATGCCATTGTACATACAATGGTAGTCCAGCATCCTATGGTCAAGGTATATTTAACAGTTTCATTGGGAGTCCTCTTTTTATTCAGTAGAGATGCATACTGTAATAAATCCTCACTTCCTGGTATGCTAGTATCCATTATACAATTCATCTATGAAAACAGATGTATTTGCATGGTTACTTATTATCTATCGTTTATTTTTCATACAGCTTGCTTTATATCATAGAGAATCATATATTTACAACAGCAACGTCTGCAGTATTGAAAACATGCAAACAATCCAGATGCCTGTCGAGAAAGGAATGGACGAAGAATCTTTGGTACATCTACTCCATGGAATACTGCTTGACCCTGAAAATGGTAGAATTCTACCATTTACAACAAAATGATCCCTGCTAGACACTATCATGCTCTGTGAAATAAATTGATTTGAAAAAGACAAACATATTTTTTTTCCAGCTTTAAATTCACTGATCATAAAGTGATTGGCAATTTATTTGATCATCATCTATTCTGCTAGTAATGTTTATATAAGGGACACACAGTAAAATTAAAAAAATGTTGTGTTTTGGTTAAAAATGCAACTCTATTATTCCGTTGTAAGAAGACAAATGTTAAGTAAATGAAATCATAGGGAGACTCCCAGGTCATCAAAATATTACAAGGAGAAGAAAAAAATACATGGAATAATTATGAATACTTTGAATACTGCATTTGAAATAATCAAACAACATAGGTTAGCCATGTATAGTTAATCATTTACTTAATGCCACAAAGCAATGTCTTAACTTCTGCTTCCCTTGGCAATTAAATCCTTCAATATTTCAAAGATACTGTATTGACAATATTCATATAAAACAAAATATGATTGTGTCTAATAGGAAATATTCCAAGCTATTGTCCGTTTTATAGAAGCAAATGCTTTTTACAACACAGCCACTTTCATAACACAGCAGTTGAGTTGAATATTTTTGACTAAGCTCATCTGCCCTGCAAAGTAGAAATATTTACTGTTTTGGCCTTCATTGAAAAACTTTGCCAATTCCTCACTTGTGAAATATCTGCAACAGAGCTTGGGGAGATTTTTATTTTGGAAAACATATATTAAGCATAAGTTGCACTGGCTTAAAAAATGATTAAATGGCTAACGCTTGCATGGTCTATAAGTAAAAATCTTTGTCATGATAGGATAGTAGACTATCTGCCATTGTCTACCCCTACAGTGTCATGATACACTTCAACAGCAGAATGATACATCTGTGACTGTTGCTGAAGGACTATTGTATTGTAATAATATGTGCATGAACAGTGGTGGGGGAGAGTGCAGGAGGAAATGGATAATACAGGAGGAAGCCCTATACCTATAAAGCTGAATCATGGAAAATAATATAGATAAATAAATGTCTTTTTTTAAAAGATTATCATGACTGATACATGTACCTCCCCAGGGAGGGTAACTAAAAAGGGGGGAAATCAGCAAGTTTTTTAAAGTTCTCATTGACTGCTATCATAAGCTCACTTTAAATTCTCTAAGCTTTGACAGTGTACAGGGAACTTAATTATGTATGTTTTCCCACAAATTCTTCTTTCTTAGGGCCAACTCCTCTACACCTTTTGATGTTAATGATATACTATCATGTCATTTTATATGATTTATTCAATAACTGGATATTTCTCAATGTTGAATGAGGCTTCTTCCCCTTTGTACAGACTCAAATACACCCCACAGCACCATGCTCACTTTTGTGGCTACACCTTATTTATGTACTATTCCAAATGACTTAGCAATGAAAGAGAAAACTTGTAGTCAGCTTTTGCTGTCTTGCACGATGATAAAGGGGAGGACAGAACATCCCAAGACTACAAATAGATAAGATTATGGAGAGAAAAAGCAATGAGCAAGTATAAAACTTGGAACTTTCTCATATTCACAAGGTTATGAGGAAAACAAAATGTTGAGCTGTCATTAATGTAAGGGAGAACCAAATACATTTTACTTTGAAGCAAGAGTTTCATGAAGAAATAATCAATAGTCCAGAACGTTGCAGAAAGAATTAGACTCATAAGACAAGGTCACGAAATAGATCATGGAAGATCATAACATCAAATTAGTTTCTGGGACTACCTTGTAAGTTCTAAATAATGCTATATCATACAATACCTATCAATCCATTCATCCAGAAGACTCAAATTTATTAAAAAGAACACGTCCATTCAGTGAACTTGCCTATAACACAGAAAAATGATTATACTAACATTATGTAAAGTTAAGGTTTAAAAGAACCACATCTATACGCAGGTTTTCCTTAAAATGTTACTTTCTAAAAATGAGATGCTCAAATGTGCTTCCTCCTGAAAAGCTCCTCCTTTATTCCTAGTACAATTCCTAGTACACATTAATTTGAAGATGCTTCTTTAAGAAAGTTCTACCTGAGTCTCTTAGAAGACTTTGCTAGGGATTCAAATAGAATAGAATCTAGTATTCCCTTAAATCAAAATGATTTGTTCATTTTTGCACTCATTATTTAACAGCATTCTTGATATAAAGCAATGAAATAAAGGACATCAGTGCAACAAAAAAAGAATAAATAATCAAGTAATTTTTCACTAAAAAATGCCTACATAAGGGAGCAGGTGTTTAGCCTGGCAGTTACATTCCCTCACCCCACATCTGTGTACAGTTGGTTCAATTCCCAGACCTAGATGATCCTAGCTTATTGCAAATTCAGAGTTTGGAAAGTGACAGTGATTACTGAAGAAAGTGGGTTCCTCTCACTCTTAGGGGAAGCCAAGAATGCTTTGCCAGATCCAGCTCCGACCCAGTCCCTGTTGTGGCAAACATTTGAGGAGTCAATCAGCAAATGAGAAAAATCTCTCCATGTGTGTGTTGGTGTGGTGTGGTGTGCATGCACATGTGCATGTGTTGTGTATGTGTCTATGTCTCTGCCTTTAGAATGAATTTAATAATAAAGAAATTATTATAACGCATGAGTAGAATATCTCTATTCATTTCTACAGTCCTCTATAGAATCATAATAAATAGACCAGGATTGCGATCAGTGGGGCACGGCTTTTCTGGAAATGCCAATTCCCAAGGTACTCTCAGAGAATCTGTCAGATGTGACTGGGAATGCATGTGAAAGTGAATAGGCCTGGGAACAAAGAGCACAACCAGGCCTGAAGAATAACTATCAAGAGCAAGCCAGTTTCTACAAAATAAAATATATTCTGAGGACAGCAAGCCATCCTTTTAATTTGAGGCAACTGAAGAGGTTCTACTTGCTAGCACAACAGAGGCGAGACACCGTTAGAGGAGGACCTCTGGGCAGGTCAGGCTAGGTTTGGATTGAATATGGTAGACCCCAGGGGTCTCTTCCAGAGGGTCCTCGAGGAAGAGCAACATGATGAAAATGGTGCTTGAGAAAGATTATTTGTGCAGCATGGGGCCAACAGCCTAATGCCATGATGGCAAAACATTCATACCAAACACTTTCACCAAAGTGGTACACTTCACCACCCTAAAAAGCCTCGGTGATTACAAAAGGCTATTGCTGAACAGTCCTGGACTTCTGATGGCATATTTCATTCAAGCTCTTCTGCCAAGGGATTTCTTGTCCTGTTCTTTTCTCTTTAACAAATGTCCTGCCACTGGCAAAGATGGGAATCGCTATCTTTTTATTTTTTTTTTTGTCTGCTGCCTCTGGCAGGTTGATGGAAATGGTTGCATTTTAAGTTACTTCTCTGTGTTTATTTGACAGTGACTTCAGCTGTGACAGGGGCATTAACCTTAGGGGTGAGGAAACAATTCTTCCTTCATGCTCTCTCAGTTCAGAGCCTCTACTCAGCAGGGAGAAAGCAAATCACGTACATTATTTGAAGCAATTTCGTGATTTATCCATCGAGAACTGACCTACAATCAAGTGAACTTTGCTTAAAACCTCTGAATGGATTTTTAACTGCTGCTGTGGGGCAAGGGAAGACAGTTCATGTAGCCACCTTCTCAAAAGCAAATTTCTCTAAAACAATTCTCCCAAAACCCAAGGAGCAGCTGCATCTTTAACCTCAAAATTGACTTGCGCCTTGCTTCAACAACAGAGTAAAAATTTCATCTTCTTCCTTAGCAGTCATGTGCCAGTTGAATATATATAACAAACACAATGAACAGAAGAACCCACTTTTCTCCAGACTTACAACACTAATGTAAAAACCACTATAATTTTTCATCTGGAGAGTAAAGGTGAACGCACCAAAGTATATTTCGTGCCTTCCCATTTGAATTTTACTAGAGGATGTGAACTGCAGATGTTTTAAGAAATTCAAATCAGGGCCCGGCGCGGTGGCACAAGTGGTTAAGGTCCTCACCTTGCACGCCCGGGATCCCATATGGGCGCCAGTTCTATCCCGGCAGCCCCGCTTCCCTTCCAGCTCCCTGCCTGTGGCCTGGGAAAGCAGTCGAGGACGGCCCAAAGCTTTGGGACCCTGCACCCGCGTGGGAGACCCGGAAGAGGCTCCTGGCTTCGGACTGGCATAGCATCGGCCGTTGTGCTCACTTGGGGAGTGAATCATTGGACGGAAGATCTTCCTCTCTGTCTCTCCTCTCTGTATATCTGCCTTTCCAATAAAAAAATAATAAAAATAAATCTTTAAAAAAAAAAAGAAATTCAAATCATAATTGTGGATCAGGTTACCAGACAATGAGTCAGAAAACATGACTCTGCTTTATTGACAAGGTACTGGGTTGAAAATTCATGAAACAAATTGGAAAATTTCAGGATTAATCATCGAAGGTAATATTAGTAAATATTATAGTTTACTATTAGTTGCATTAATTATAACACTGATTCCTAGTCTTGTGTTCTTATGAAGTAATTGTTTTAACATCTTAGGAGATTTTTACTATTCTATCTGTTTAATCTCAAATCTATCTTATCTTTTCCTTTTCTATCAGCAAAACTAAATGAATTAAAAGCAATTTTATTATGAACTTAATATTACTGTTGCTTTGAGAATACAGACATTTTAGGATGTCATAGTGTAAGGTTGAATATCAGAGTCAATGTAAGTGGCATAGATACTGTTCAAAAAGTCATTTCTGGGCAATGTGTCAGATGCTGTCAAGTTGCAGAAGGTGTGAACTACCAGGCAGAAGATGGAGAGAAGAAGCTAGAAAAGTGAAAAGTGACAACCGTGTAATTCACAATATGATTGCCTTCCACATTTTGTGAGGTAAATTTTATGACACCTGAGTGACTGATTAAAGTGGTGGACAAATGTGAACTTAACCAGAGCAGAAAATCTAAATATAAAATGAATATCTGACTCTCGAGTGCTTCAGGAATTTGTTCATCCCTAGGTTCTGGTCACAACTCTATGATCTGGCATGGATCTTAGAGATAACAGTAACAGGTAAAAATTATTACTGTATGTCATCTGCCAGATATTATTCTAGCTACTCCACAGGAAAGTAATTCAAGTTTCACAGACAGATAATGGGTTAGCCATTTTATTAGCATTAACTTGTTCTGTATAATTAAACTTGGGTACAGAGAAATTAAGTAATTTCCCACAAGATCATGGAACTGTTAAGGAACTGCTAATGGGAAAAGAACATGTAGCCAACTGTTGTAACATGTAACAATTAAAAATACACATTGGTATGCATGTGTTTAAGCATGCATTAACATATATCAAAGAGATTAATGTTTGCAGTTTATTTGAAAGGGAAAAAACGAAAATGCATATTATATAGCATGATGGCATTTATATCATATACATGATATATGTAAATAAGTATATAAGCGTGTGTGTGTGTGTATAACACACACTTATATACACTGAGAAATATATGTCTTACTAAAAAGTGCCAAAAATCTTAGCTGAATTATGTTCTTCTGTTGGGCAAAAAATGGAAATTTTAAGCTATGAAATCGAACATTTAACTGACTGTATTTCCTAATAAATCGCAGAAGATGAAGTCTAGTTTCTCTTGCTGCTTATGGTAAAATATGTGAGAAAACAGACACACTGAAAGAAGGAAATACTAACAAAGAAGGAAACAGAACTTGGTCATTTAGAAAAGTCTCAACCTATCCTTACAGTGTGATTTGGAATTGGGACCAAGGTGTCAATCAGGTATAGACAAACACCACAGAATTAGAGGTGTTTGAAGACTTTACTTGACATGAAGACAAGTAAAGTTGTTGGACTTCTGGGAGTTTATACATTTAAAATGCCCAGACAGTGCTATTCTGGGTTTATTATTTGTTCTCCTCTGAAAAAAAAAAAAAAAAGAAGAAGAAGAAGGAGTAACTCTAAAGGGGACTCAGTCGACAGTAGGGCTGAGTCAGAAGGTACCGGAAGTTCTTCATCACCTAAGTAATGGCAAGGTCAGTTCTCAGAACCCAGAGGAAAGGATCATGCAGCAAAACCAATTTAAAAACACACCAACATCTAAAGGAAGATATCAGTGAAGAAGGCATTCACATGAAAATAAAATCAAATATGGAAAGATGCGGAACATTGCAAGTCATTAAAGAAATACAAATTGAAATCACAATGAGAAGCCTCTGCACACATACTACAGTAGCTACAATTAAAGAAACTGATCACA
Source organism: Ochotona curzoniae (assembly GCF_017591425.1). Classification (NCBI taxonomy): domain Eukaryota; kingdom Metazoa; phylum Chordata; class Mammalia; order Lagomorpha; family Ochotonidae; genus Ochotona; species Ochotona curzoniae. The sequence continues at coordinate 22,085,077 of NW_024464920.1, forward strand.
TAAAAATTGCCTGGTGGTATGAATTTCTCTAGATTGAACATTTGTGGTTCAACTCACTTATAAAATGCATTTAATGAAAGCTGGTGGTAGTTGAAATATTCGGTATATTGAATTTGATGGTGTTTGAAGATGGATCCTTCAAGAGGTAATTAAAGAACAGATATAGAGTATTCAAGAATGAATTTAGTGCCCCAATAACAGAGACTCCAGAAAAATTCCTTGCTTCTTCCTCTATGTATGGACAGAGTGAATAGAGAGATCTCTATGGATCAGAAAGCAAGAGTCCATCAAACACAGAATCCATCATTAGTCCAGGACTTCCCATTTTCCAGAAATGCAAAAAATAAACTTGTGTTATATACAGGATAACACAGGAACCCAGATTACATTTTTTTATTAGAATACCAGTGAATAATGACTTGAATGAATTAGAAATGAAGACACTTGTATTGGGAATCTAACATGATGCCCGCCAGTTATAAAAACATAGTTTTCAGAATTTCATTTTAAAAGCTACATGAGAATTCAGAAACGTTACGGAAAACGAAATTGAACTGTGCTTATTTTGGTGCAAAGCTTTTTGAAATCTTCACTTTTTCCATAATAGGTATTTCTATGAGCTTTTTGAAGTGTGTGTGTATATACATATATACATACTTTTTTTTTTCAATCTCAGATATTTATCCAAGAAAAAAAACACATAAATTTATGTAAGGATTTGCAAATAAAGTTTATGGTAGATTCATTTGTAATTTTATAAAATTTTAAAATCATAAATAAATAAAAATAAAAGTATGATGATTTCTTGATGCCCATATATAATAAAGTTTCTCAAACTGTGAACTGTAAATCTGTGAGATATGTTGTATGTTAGTTATATCATAATAAAACTTTCATACTGTAATAAAAGTTAAAAATATTGGCTCTTTTTCATCACATTAATTAGTGTTCGAATGTAATTTTACTTCTTGTAAAATATATTAATAAGAACAAATCATAATTTATGCACTTAATCTTCTAGTTATACTTTAATATTTCTTTCTTATTTAATGAACAATAAGAATATACAAAGTGAGCTGCTTTTAAAGTGTGGCAAATATAACCATTAAGAAAACTTCCAGATGCAGGGGCCCTAACATGCCCTTCTCTGTTTTTCCATGCACATTAGCAGGGTGCTGCATGGTAAGCAGAGTAGCCTGTTTCCAAACTGGTGCCCTTATGGGATGCTAACACCACAGGTGTTGGCTTAGCTCACATTGCCAAAATGCCAGCCCATCAACTACTTTTGTATGGCACAAACTTCCAACTCTATCCCAGTCTGCTTGTACATTCTTAAATATTTCTCAATACTTTGCTTATTTGTTTGTTTGTTTGTTTTGAAAAGCAACAGGAATAAATTTTGTAACCACCAGATGAAATGAGGCATGCCATTTTAAGGGTGGGGTCAAACACATCTCCATGCTTTTTTTCTTTCTTGGTTTTTAGCTAGGATATGAAATACCTAATGGAAGATTTCTGGGCCTTCTAAAATAATGGGGCCCTAGAAGCAAGAAGAGCAGCTATTCCTCAACAGTGACACGAACCATCTCCCTCTTTTTCTCTACTAATCCACAGAAGCCTGTGCTATAAAAAATATAACACGATTCCATGACATTAAGTCACTGAGATTTGAGGATGGTAGCTAACATATATTTACTAAACTACTTTTTCTCTCCAACTGTATTAAATTTAAATGTATATGAGATGGAGGCATGCTTACAAACAAATGGGCTTGCCACTGAAATGAATTGCACAGCATTCCCAGGGAAAACAAATTTAAGCTTATTCTACATTTACATTTCATTTTAGGCATGTGCCATTGCTTCTTATTTCTGAGATGTTGAAAGATAAAAATGTAGGGGTAGATAACAGTGCTGTAAATGCTTTCAATGACAAAAAATGCTGAAGCTACTGGTTTTGCAGAGCAATAGTATTTTTTTTTTAATGACAGAGAATACTGCTATTCAACAGTTCACTTCAAAACTGCTTGCAACAGTCAGGGGCGGGCCAGGCTGACACTGGAGCTGGACAGCCTAGTAGGTCCTCCTTTGGAGTGGCAGGAATCTGTTTACATGGGACATGTTTTCCACTTCTTCCCAGAGTGCAGGAGTGCAGAAAGCTTAAGTCCAGAGCCAGAGCCTGGAGTTGAATCCCAGGTGTCTGATGTGAGCCATTGGCAACATAACCATTGTTGTGATGCTAGGCCAAATGCATGTCTTAGGGCTTGACAGTTTTATTTCTGAAACCCGAACAAACAGAAGCAGCAGTTTTTGAGATTATGTAAATAAGAGGCTAAAAACAGGTTAAAAATTATCCAAGCATTGCTTTTCTACAATCTGAAAGATTCTGTTTATCTTTTAGAGCAGGCTTCATTTAATTTATTACCCATGAAAACTATTAATTTCAAGTGACTTTTGCATAGTTCCAGAAAATGCTTTTTCAAAGGACTGTGACATATCCTCAGAAGTATTTTTGCCACTATTTTCTTCTCAGAAGCCTGTGTGTCTTTTCTTTCCACAGGGGAAAAATTTAAATGTTGTGTCTTTAGTATTTGTATCTTATTTCTTTCTAGTTGATAACATTACATAACACTCCATTGCCCACACTGGGGCAATGATTCACCCTGAAACATTATTTGTCAGTCATATGCGCCCCTGTAGAGATAAGGCCTGCACCACTCAGACCTTTTAATTCCCTTATCCCTGGAACTTTAATACAGAGAACCTTGAGATAGGGTCTGGGACTCTCCAGAGAATTTCACTCTAGAAATCAGTCAGGTACCCCAGGAATAACTGCAGAGTTTTGGAAAGAACATTTGATCTGTAATTAAGAAATTAGACACTTACTCTGTCAGTTACTCAATGTGAACTTGGGTAAGGTACTGTTCTTGGCTTCCTCAATATCTGACCAGAGCTTGGACAATAACCTACCTATAGCTTGGAAATTTATTTCACAGCAAATAATTAACTTTTAAGTGATTTAGTGCATGTATCTTTCCATGTTTATTGAGTAAGTCCTAAGCAATAGCCAAACTTCTTTCTCTCTATGAAAATGTATCTGCTACCTTAACTTGGATATGAATTACTTTCTTCTTGCCTTGCAATAAGTGTTTCTAAGATAATCCTACTAATTCTGCTTACAGTAATGTTATTAATTTCTCAAACTGCCCTCAAAATAAAATTCTGTAAAATATATCATTCCTTACTTTGTCTTCTATTTCATTTTTCCTATAACAACCACAGTGCTTCAAATTCCTCTACATTATTTATTTTTAGCTCTTAAGTCATGCAAAGGTTAAATTTATTTGTCCAGTTATTTATTATTAACTATAGAAATGTAATACATTTCTAATGCACAAAGAACAAATTCAAAAGAAGTGGGAAAGAGGAAGAGAGGATGTTGGGGTAAGGATGGTTTCAATAAACTATTAGAAATATATCTTTGAGCTACATTGAATCCATTCTCTTTTATTAATATCACATTAACATGTGATCTGATGAGAATTGTACCTATCATGTATTTTCTGCAACACTGAGAATCTAATGTATTAATGAATTCCTTTTATATGTAAAATAAACAGTCTTAAAACCTAAGTTTTCTCTTTCCTTTAAACCATTCCTCTTACTTTTCTTATATGTATATGAATGTTTATCACCTCATCAAATTCAAAGCACTAAGATCAAAATCAAGAATCATCTTTGACTATTTTCTTGGATTTAATAATCCACCAGTTTTTGAATCCTGGCACTTCTACTACTCATTCCTCCTAAGCCACAGATGAGAAAAAGACTTTAATTTTAGATGAGTTCAGTCCCTTCCTCAGGAGGCAGCAAGGACCCAAGCAGCAACAGCAACCAGTAAAAACCCTTTTCCAACCAAACTGATTTGCCAAGTTTTAGTGCTTCTATTCCATGCCTACCTTATTTGCTTACCTATGTTCCTATTGTCTGTAAGTAAGCATGGTTTCTCTCATTTGCAAAATCAAATCCTATCTAAATCAAGTTGAAAGTCTACCTTCTTTTAATACCTTTCCAATCTTCATTCAATTCAATGAAATATGTATTTCCTTTGTAATGTTTCTACTCTTTAAACAAAATTTATTTTTCTTAAATAAATTTTAAAGAAAGGGTGGACAAGTGTGTAAAAGAGGTAGAGAAAGAGACAGAAAAAAGAAAGAAATTATGCTATCCATTGATCCATTCCTTATATGGCTATAACGGTGTGAACTGGGCCAGGCCAAAATCATGAGCTAGAAATTCCACCCTTGTATTGGATGGCAGAGACCCAAGTACTTGGGTCATTACTCACTCCCTTTACAAAGGTATATTAACAGAGAAGTGGATCTGAAGCAAAGCAGCTGGGACTCAAACATGGGCTCTGATATTGAATCAGGAAGTGTGATATTATATTTCCAGGGAGTCACAAATGGCAGCTTAACCCACTGTTCCATAACACAGGCCTCATCACTTCTGATTCTGATGACATCTTTTATACGTCTCTTAAAGTTCTCTAGATTTTAGTAATTTCAATAAAAATGTTTTTTCCCTATTTATCTGTAAGTAGTTCTATCAGGAATCACATCCTATTTCATGGGAAGCTTTTAACCAGCACTAAAATTCATTTTAAAGTAAGTGAATAACATAGCTTTTCCTAGAAAACAAATAATGTTTAAATGCGTAAATACATTTCTTCAGAAAAAAACTAATCATCTCCCTAACACTGGTTTGTCTTTTCTTTCATTCCAAGTTAGGAATTGTGTAAGTTGAATGATTGAATTTTTCATATCAACACTTGCTAAATTACCCAATCACCTCAATTAAAATTATAATCAAAACCAAGACATTCCCACAGTTTTGATACATGGACTTTTGATCAAGTAATATGAAGAATGACATTAGCCAGTTGTTAAATTAGACTGTAACAAGAATCTTTAAATGAAGGCTTTGATAATCAGCATGTTTTAACCATATATTTCTTGGGTCCCTTTTATTTAGTGTGAAAATTTTTCAATGATGAGACACAATTCACAAGAGAATGTCTCCATCTGCATTTTCCAAACCAGACCTGAAAGATTTTCTTTACTTAATACATAACCAATGAGAAAAAAAATGCAACATTTTGCTGCTCTCATAATCTTTAAAATTCTGTACTCCCTATGTGGTTTTGCAGAATTAGCTGACTTTCATGAAATTCCCTAAATTTAAATTCTGATACATCTTGCTGGTCCTACTTGAAGAAAGAAATGAATTCCCAGGAGGTGGTTTCAGTCTGTGTCTCCTTCTGAAAACCCCTGTGAAGCAGATTCTATGCTGCCTAACTGCTGAATACATCCTGGTTCTGTGGAACAGTTTCCAGGAACCCACTCTGTATTACTGCAGGTGACTGAGTGACATCTCCTGGACCTCTGTGATGAAAGGAAGTCACAATGAGCTTTTTTACACGAGTGACATCCCTTAGACACTTGAAGATTTGAGCTCATCTACCAGGCCTTGGTCAATTGTTTAGAAAGAAAATGTATCTTCATCGCTAAAGGAAAATGAAGTAGAAAGATAAACAGTTTTTCTTGAAATTGAATAAAATGTCATGGTTAATGGCTTGGAAGGCAGACAAACCTGGAATCACATCTTATATTGTGGAGCGCAAGCAGTTACATGATTGCTATACAATTCCATTCTTCAATGGCAAAACAAAGTCAGGTCACTTAAACTAAGTTTCACCACTATTAAAGAGAATAATGCATATTAAAAATCTGTCTTGATAAACTGTGGTGAAATTGCTAATGTATATAGAATTAAGAACTTAAGCAGCTTGTGTTAATATGCTGGCTGAAGGAAACTGATTTTACCCATCATGTCCTTGAGTAGCTCTGGTATGTCAAAGTGTAATTCTCATCACATAATCCAATGACAGCCAAACAAACATGAAAGATTAGGTGGAGGCTTCTGAGAGCAGTAAGTCTCATTCTCAATGAAAAGGTTGAGAAAACCTTATTTTATATCTCTGATGTGAGCATAGGATTGTATGCTTGCTTGCCATTGGAAATCATGTGATTACACTGTGGCATCACTTGGGGAACAGCCACAGGAGAAAGTTAAGGACACTGTAACGAGAGAACACATGGTTCTTCATGCCACAGATAAACCACAGTCAAGCCTTCCTACTAAAGTGGTATTTGCCATGGGTGTGAGTGTATTTATTTTTCAACCTACTTTTATTTTGTTTACCATCATTGTAGTTGGGTAAATTTTATCTCAAAAGATCTGTGTAGACTATGGGATAATTAAAATGCAAAACTAATACAAATACGGTTCAGAAAAATTTTTAAACATTTTGACTTTTGAATTCTACTTCCAATTTGAAGCCAGGGTGGGAAATGATACTGAACTAAAAAGAGAATCTGAAGAAAAGAAACACTTTGTGAACACATATCTCGAATATTTGTCTCCTACTATTATTACAGTTTTTAAACTCATTTATTTCAACAGTCCTAGTATTTGTGACATATAATTTTACTAATCTGACGTTTCTATCTTCTCCAAAAGCAACAAACAGAAGACAATTCATCCGTTTTAGTGTATAATTTCACTGTTACCATAACTGTGGTTAATATTTATGCTGGTGATTATCAAATTTGTCTTTATATCTTTTTGGAATCACAAAGCTACATATTTAGCTGTCATCCGGATATTATTTATAATTTGATAATTTAAATGTACTGTTCAAAGTTAGAATTACTTATTTTTCCTTTGAAAGCACAATATTTAGTCTCTTATCACCTCTTTAATGAATACACCACTGTGACCTCCCCAGTTTCCCAGCTTATTTGATATTCTCCCTGGATGATTCCTGTTATAGGCCTCCAATGATGATGAATTGTTGATTTCATCAATTTATGCTGCATGATGATCATCTTAACTATATTCCCTCTGCTTCTATTTAAGTCAACTTTTCTCATTTCTGAGTATACATATTAGTTCCAGAGCAATCTTTGTATTCCTAAAATGGGTTGTCATGCAATGTTGTATAACCTGTTGCCTCTTCAAAATTACATGCACAATTATATGTTTTTATGATCTGCCTCAGACTAGTTTTACAACCTCTTACAGACCCATACCATTCATTTTTTACACTTGGCTCCTTAATGCCATGATTCTCTGTAATCAGGATCCTATTATGCTATTATACTTATGCTACTTGATTGATTGTGTCCCCTGATAAGAACACACAGTCTTCCTACTCATCTTCAAGCAGTAGCACCTGGCTGAATGATGCCACTGAAGAGCTGATATGTACTTACTTATTAAATGAGTGGACAATTTCCAACATTATTAACCATGGAAAGCAGAAACCATGATCAACTAGAAGTAAGAAAATGTTCATGAAGCAAATTGAGAATCCTAAAAATAATGCCTTTTTTGGCATCTGAAGAGCTTTCTTTCTTCACACACCATAACCTTGGCTGCATTTAATATTAATATTTGTGTGTATATATTTATATATCTTTCTATATATATTTGGATATATATTTGATAATATATATTATTTATTTTATTACAGCTTTGTGTATAAAGAAATAAAGATGTCATGAAAATAACAATGTGTGAACATTTGTGCCATGGAGTAGGTAATTTAATATTCCTTGTTAGAGCTCTGATTTTTCTCTCTTAAGGGATTTACAAAAGTTAATGAACTTCAAATTTCAAAGCCTACATATTATAGAGATAAATGAGATTTCATCTTTATGAATCAGACTTTTGACAGCCTACATACTCGAATGATAATGGCCATGTCAAAGTCAAAGCAAACAAACAAACAAACAAACAAAACAAGGAAAGGATGCCAAAAACATACAATGGAGAAAAGACAGTCTTAGAATTCCATATTCAGAAGATAGAGGTCCACTATTTGTTACATTACAAAAATGAACACCAAATTGTCAATTATCCAAATAAAAGACATGACAGCAAGAAATTACTATGAGAAGGAAGGATTACAAAATGTCAGTATAGACTTTTGTTTGTTTTTTTGAGAAAAGTACAGGTAACCAATGCAAAAATAAAACTGTGGGATTGTATCAACAGCAGAAAAAAACAATAATAACCTAAAAAATGAAACATTTATAAATTGATAGGAGATTGCTACTCAAAATATATGAGAAAGTCAAAAATCAATTGCAAAGTAACTAGTCCAATTAAAATAGACCAATAATCTGTATAAATATTTCTTATAAGAAAATATGTAAATAGCTAACACCTATTTTAAAATACCTAATGTTACTAGTCACCCTGGGAACTCAAAACCATAAAGTAAGATCATTTCATCCAGTCCAGATAAAAAACAAAAACATCTGCTGACAAACATGCTGAAAAAAAGATAAACCTTTATATACCACTGGGGGGAGGGTTATGAATTAATGTCTCATTGGGGAATAGTTTGGAGATTCCTCAAAAGTTACATACAGAGTTACCAATGTTCCAGCTATGCCACTAGTGGATACATATTGAGAGGAAATAAAATCAAGTTATCAAAGAGATCCCTGTACCTCCACATTTCCTATAGCACTATTCACTTCACCTGTGTGATGGAGTCAACCAATGTGTCCACAAGTAGGTAAATGAGTAAAGACAATGTGGGATATATACATAATGCAATTTTATTTGGTTATACAATCAATAACCTCCCATCATTTTGCAAAATATGTGGAACTGAAAGATAGCATATAAAAATGAAGCATATGAAACAGAGAAAGTCAAATTCCATAAGTTACCCCTCCTGTGTGGAAAATGTTGAACTCAAATTAAAACAGAATTAGAGTCATGACTGATGAAAGCTAAAATGGATAGAGTGGAGTGGGGACAGAGAAAGGTTGGAAAACAGCTCCCCGGATCCATTCATATACAAGGAATACGTTCTATTAATACGTTCACAGTCAAATAAAGTTTCCAGAAACCTACAACATATCTCATGAAGAATTAGGAATGAGAAAGTCAAAGGCTTCAAACATGGAGTAGTGAGATGAGAATGCTAACTATCCTGATTCAGCCATTCTATATTATATACATGCACTGGATTATAACACACACTATATATGATTCTTATGCTAATTAGAGATTATAATTAAAGGAAACTAATTCAACCAATAGTATTATTTTCAGGGGTAAAATACAAACCCCACTGGAATCAGTACCATTGCTTAATGCTAAAGTACATTGTTTGATTATATTCTCTAACAATTCTTTTTCACTCATTCGGCAGACATCTGTGAATCTACCATGCTTCTCACTTGCAGTGAAACAGTGAGAAAAACAGAAGAATGCCAAACAAAATCCCCTAACTTCCTGGTTTTCATATTGTAACAAGGCTTCATTTCTGTTCTGCCTCTTCAATTGCTTAAGTCTTATATACATGCACATGCACACACACACACACACACACACACACACACACAGATTCTAGTTTGTAAAATCTGAGTTATAGTGACATTGTCAATTTTAAGAAAAATAAATCAATATATTCATACAGGTTAAGAAATTTTATGCTTTTATACTTATCTAGCCATACAACTTGAATTACTGCTGTTATTCCCTTAGAAATGAAGTTATTTTAAAAATAATAGTGTTAGGGGATACAATACAATATGGATCCTTGCTTCCAAATCAAAGATGGATTCCCAATGAAACTGTTGGAAATGTGTAGACAATGGGATGCTGGACTGTCTGGCATTGTACCAATAATGTCGGCACACTTGAATAACAGACTGATGGAATCATGATTCCTTATGAAGGTCTACACTGTTGTAGCAACGTGGGGGAAAATCTGTTGGGGAGTTTGCATTTGTGGGGGAGGATCCAAGAATCTATGAAATTGTACCGTAAGATTCAAAAATTCAAAACAAAAATAAAAAAAATAATAGTGTTAAAAAGTAAAAAAAAAAAATAGTTGAAGGAATAACTATCAGTTGTCAGTTTCTGTTATCCTATAAGTCAAAGATAACCAGAAGTTACTAGATTAAAGTTTTGTGACTTTTAGTTTTATCTATATTATGAATCAAATCTATAACAATCCTACTGATGGTCTCAGGGGCAAATAATGGTATCTGGATAATGCTATCAAAGTGCTTGCTAACACATAACTGGACAGTGTCCAAAATGTTTGTCTATTTTGTGATGGTGACTAATCATGTAACACAGTAGTTGGTCCTTTAACAAAAGCTAATAGAGTTAGTGTTTGAATGTGTGGAACAATGGTTCACAGCAGGCTTTTGTATGTTTTTGGATTTACCATAATAAACATGAATCATTTCTGTGGCTGAATGAAGGATATCTCTCTCTCTCTCTCTCCCCCTCCCTTCCCTCTTTCTATCTGTTTGTAACTCAGCCTTCCAAATATTATATATATATATATATATATATTTTAATTACCAGGCAAAAACTTAAAAACATTTTAAAAAATGAAAAAAACTGATTGAAATATCTTATCAAACTTTTACCAACATCATTTTTCTAGCTGTTTGTGTTCCAGATGCAAACATTCAGGTGAGCAATAATTAGATTTAATAAATCATTTCAGATTACTTTATACATAACTCCAGTCAAAGGCAGAATTACAGACAGAAAGGGAGAGACTGACAGAATGAAATCTTCTATCTGCTGGTTCCCTCCCCAAATAGCTGTGATGGTCAGGGCTGGACGAGACTAATGCTAGACATCTGGAACTCCATTCCAGTCTTATACATGTTTTCGGGAGCTTAACATTTTCCTGACGATTTCCCAGACAGATTGCCAGAGTAGATTAGCAGTGGATCACCAGGGCCAGCATGTTGGTTTATTTCCAACCTGCATCACATAGGGGTGTCAATTCTAATCCCAATTGCTCCACTTCCAAACCAGTTCCCGGCTTTATGGTGTGGGAAAGCAGTGAGGATGGCCCAATGCCTTTAAGCACCTGCACGGATAGAAGAAGTTCCTGACTCCAGCTTTGGACCAATTCAGCACTGTTTCAAAGGGAAAGATCAAGTGGATGGAGGACCACTCTCTCTGCCTTTCTCCTCCCCTATAACTCTTTTGAAAAAAATAAATAAGTCTTAAAAAAAAAAAAAACTGAAGCACCCAGGAATTCAGTTCATGTGGGATGCTGGCATTGCCTGATGCCCTACGATGCTTTCTCCCTGTTTACTTTGTGACAGAAGAAATGTATACATGTTCCTTCTTGTACCAAATTGTAGATACAGCAATAGGAAATAAAAGTTATGTATAGGCAGCTTTCAGCCTAATATGAGAAAGAAATGAACAATTAGAATGAAAAAAGAAAGGATCAAAAGTGGAATGATTAACAGTTTGCCAAGTCCCTGTTTAATCAAAGAAAGAATATCCTTCTTTTTGAGCTGTCAAAATCTAGTTTCACATACTGAAGAAATGATGAACTAAATTATTTCTCGGATTATTCTGTATTGGGGGGAAAGTGAAAGCAAGAACAGAAAAGCTGGTGTTTTATTAAGTTATCCTGCTTTATAATTTCCACCAGCTGGCATTGTACCAATAATGTCGGCACACATTGAATTAGGTCAGACACTCCCACTTTAAATCACAACTCCCTCCATCTCTTTCCTTCTACTATAGAAAAAATCATGTCATTGACTACAAATTAATGATACTATTTACAAATCAGAGAGTGAAAAAAATAGTAAATTAATTATAAGGAAGCCAATGCCTAAGTAAGATGAGAGAAAGTCATTCGAAGGAGTGCATTGATGCAAAATCACCTTCATGATGAGTTTTTGGTAGAACAGTGTAAACTGAACTTTTCCAATCACATATACTAGAGTTTTGTATATGTAACAAGTATTGTTATTATTATAAGATTATTTTAAGTAGTCACAACTGAAAAATCTAAAGATATTCCTTTCTGTCATTAACACATTAAATTCCACAGGTGTCTTTCATTCTGACAAAATATAAATTTATTTGATTCATATTCATGCATCCAAATATATCTTAATTGGATTAATGCTTCAGAGTTCTACTCAAAGATGACTTAGAAATATTAACAGTTTGATCTGAAGTTGTAATCTGAGAAACATGAAGTTACTCATTTTGAAGGTTATTCATTAATATTTCTTAGAACTGTTTATCTCCATGGGTTTATTTATTCAAAACTTGCATTATCTGTGCAAAGAAATCATTCCAATAAGATAATTTTGTATTAAACTCATAATTGCTATTTATAACAGTCCTCACGCTTTCTGCCTCTAAATTCGGTTGGGAGACTAAAGGTGTTCAGAATATCTTGACGTGTCTAATCCTCGGGCATTCTCTAAGACTTGAGGAGGTTCATTCCAGAGATAAACAGTTTTTGTTACAGTCCATCTCTCTGTTGCTTCTTTGGGAAAATGAACATAACACATCACTGCCAGAAGAGAAAAACCTATGTGAGTAAAATCAAGTTGCTACTTTTTCAAATGTCACAGTCAATCCAAAACATATCTGACCTAGGAACAAGGTCTCAACTAGAAAAGCTCTCTCTGCCCATTCCATCACGGAGAACTAACCAATTACAGTTTTGTTCGTGTACAGAAAATAAGGTTTTTGTGCCAACTGAATAGACTATTTTACACAGAAAATATGCTGGATTTAAAACGACTTTACTCACAGAGAGCAACCAGGTGATTATCTTTAGAATCAGAAGAGGACAGATGGCATAGAGTGATAGCTGAGGCAATTGTCCACTAACCACTTTTACACATTCCTATTTTATAACACAAACTTGACATATGTAAAAAAATTTTTTACTATGTTTGATTGCCATGTAACACACCTTCTATATTACTAAATATTATGATAAACATATTCCACATTTGTATATTATTTCTCCATTAAATTTCATGTATCTTAACAGTAACCATTAAACTCACAATATTTTTAGTTGCATATCAGTACTTCAATAATCTAATTTTTAGATTAAGCAACTGAGAGACATAGAAATTAAGCAAATTAGTCAAAGTAATCATTTAATGGCAAACAAAACTGTCTACATCAGAGTCAACTGCTAACAATATATACATTGCTGGCATCCAATATGGGAGCCAATTAGAGTCCCAGTTCTTCCAATTCCAATCAGGTTTCCTGCTAATGCTTCTGCTATCAACAGCAGAGGATAGTCCAAGTATTTCAGTTACTGAACCTGAATGGGAGACCCAGACAAAGCTTGGGGCTCCTGAATTTGACATGAACTAGACCTTGCTATTGTGGCCACTGGGGAGTGAACCAGCAAATGGAAGATCTCTTTCTCCCCCACCCTTTTTTTGCTCTTTCTCTTTCGCTCTCCCTCTCTGTAATTTTACCTTCCATGTAAATTAAATAAATAAATCTGTAAAAAAAAACATGTAATATGACATTTCTAAGTATTCTCATTTTTCCTACACAAGATTATCTGTAAACCCAATCTTTTTTTATGAAAATACTGCCCTCACTTTCTCATCTTTGAACGTAGAGTCCACTACAGTGTTACGTTATGTGCAATGTACCAGAAGGCATGATGAAAAGAGTGATCGGCAGTTGCCTATTCCACTTATGCTGCCTCCTTTTCTATCAGGAGTACTTGTATTAACTTCTAGGGAACTCTTCTTTTATCTCATTCCCTCCATTTTCCAGATGGATATGTGATTTAATTCACACTACATTACAGAGACTGGCCAGAGCTTACAAAAACATCTTCCATTCTCTGATTGTACAATGTGCTACTCTGGAGCTAAGAATAGCTGAAACACTCAGCATGCCAACTACAAAGCACACATGAAAAGCCTTTTAGTGGGCCCGGCGCAGTGACCTAGCAGCTAAAGTCCTCACCTTGAACACACCGGGATCCCATATGGGCGCTGGTTCTAATCCCGGCAACTCCACTTCCCATCCAGCTCCCTGTTTGTGGCCTGGGAAAGCAGTTGAGGCCCAAAGCCTTGGGACCCGGCACCCGCTTCGGATACCTGAATGAAGTTCCTAGATACTGAGTTCAGATCAGCATAGCATGGGCCGTTGCACTCACCTGGGGAGTGACTCATCAGACAGAAGATCTTCCTCTCTGTCTTTCCTCCTCTCAGTATATCTGACTTTGTAATAAACATAAATAAATCTTTAAAAAGAAAAGGAAAAAAGAAAAGCCTTTTGGGAGTCACAACTTCCCTCTGGACATTCTTTATACTGGAGACAATTTAAATATTTCTTTATTCTTAAAGTAAATTAAATTGGATTTTCTCTTGATGGCAAATACTAAAGGCAGCCTAAGTAATACAGCAGAGAACTCAATTTAGACAGTTTTGGTAGATTCCTCTGACATCTATAATGGTTTACAGAAAAGAGTGGTTGTCTATCAAACTGCTCAAAAAAAGAAAAAAAAAAAAGAGTAGGAAAGAATGAAGGACAAAAGAAAACTATACCCACCATTGTTCCTGGTTTAGATATGCTGGGTATCAAATACATGAGAGCATATTATTTGAAAATTTTTTAAATAGAAAAAGTATTACATGAGCCAAAAGAATATCATTATGACTCTTCTGAATTTTAGTATGGAATGAATTATCTTTGAATAAAAATAAAAGTTTCATAAAGCTTTAACAAAAAATAAAACTTGCTGCAAAAAAATCCAGAGAGTCAATTTAGAAAAGTTTATCATTTTACTTTATCCAACATGTACTTTACAACATACAAATTATAACTTTCTGATCTGTAATAACTTTATTAACAACTACTTCAGATTTCAGAACTTATTAAGAAAGTGTGAGTATATTCTTAAAATCAAAGTTTTGTGTTCCAAACCACTCTTTTATTTTACCTTTTATCTCTCAGAGCAAAATGACACTCATCTCTGTCATCACTATCTACTGGTAATCCTTGAAATAGCCTATTCAAGGTAACTTAGGATAAATATTACATTAACTTGATCTACAACAACTGCCTACAAAGCAGGAGTACTTCAAACACCTAATGACTTGAGCATGAACACTTCATTAACATACGCTCAAATCTTCTTATTTTCTCAAGTAAGATGAGAACCCTTTGGGAATGTCTTGACATTCGCTATGATCTAAGACTTCAGCACATTCTTATCAAAACAGCTACCTCTTACACATGTTGTGATTTGCATAAAATGTTCACATTCTTAGACAAGATATTAACCTTCAGTTTAATATGATATAAAAATACTGTTCTACTGAATATCTGAATTTATATGTTTTAGTTCATTTTTGTGCTCTTCAAACAAATACCTGATCCTGGGCAGCTTACAAAATAAAAAAGGCTAATTTTCTTGGGACTTTGGTTGTAAGGCCCAAAGAGCATGGCACTAGGGTACTAGTGAGGAACCAAAGACCCCATCAGAGCACAGCAGAGAAGCGGACAGGGAAACATTTGCATGCAGAAGGGGCAGTTGTACCAGCAAGGAAGAGGGGAGCCTGTGCAGGGACCAGAGCTACTCTTTCATTTCTGCTACATTTGCATTATGCATCTCCTTGAGTACAGTCCACCACAGGGAGAAAAAAAAACATAAAAGTAAAACAAACAAAAAAAGATTTAAAAAATTTTGAGAGGTAGATTTACAAACAGAAGGAGGGACAAAGAGATAGAAAATGATAAAGAGGAACAGAAACAGAAGTAGGGAAAGAGAAAGATAAAGAGAGGGGAAGAGAATTTCTATCTGCTGGCTCACTCTCCAAATGACTGTAACAGCTGCCTCCAATAATGGATGTGAAAATATCCATGCTAACTGAAATGCTTTCTTCAGTTAACTCTCCCTTCCCAGTGAGCATCACAAAAAACAGGAGGACTGACAATCTTCAGGCCTGTTACAGCCATAGGACTTCAGTAAATAACTCAAGAAAATGATCTCGGTTACCTGAGACTAGCAAGAAGCTGGGTCTTTAATGAGCTCAACCAGAGATGTCAAATGAATCTAATTTAAAAACTAGGGAATTTCCATGACAAAATCGTGAGAAATCTCTCCCAACAGCAGGTGGTGCAATGCACAAAACATGTAAAATTCAACTGTTCCCCAAGTATCTTTCTTATACTTTGATTGTAACATTTTAGAATTACTTAAGATTACTTTTATAAAATGCATAAAATGTATAAAGGAATAATTCATGACATGTTTCCTAAGGGAAATTATGGTCCAAAAACTGAGTCAGACATGCAAACCTTAATCATTAATGTGACAATTTAGAAGTTGTAATAGAGTTACATATGGGATTCACTAAGGCAGTAGAAGGAGCTGATTATTTGAATGCCTCTCGGCAGAAAGGATGGGAAAGAGGGCTTCAGAGAGAAACCTTCAGAGAGAAACAACGACTGCCCAAGTGATCAAGGAGAGACAGAATTTCAGATGGTAAGAGCAACGTGCACAAAGGCAAAGGGACAAAGAAACGTGAAGGAATAGCTGGAGAACTGTAAGTAGGTATATCTAGCTAAGCTTTGAGTTAAGATTATAGAGGAAAGAACACAAGCTTTGAAATCAAACAAGCTTAGTCACATAATATTGGCCCATCACAAAGAAGCTAGGTGACTCTGCACATGCTAATTTACTCCTCTGAATCTCTTGTGTGAAAAGGAAAGAATGATAATTACTTATAGAGTTCCTGGCAAGATTAAAAGGAAATAGACATCCAAAGTATGTTTTTACAGCCTGGATGATGTTCAAGAAGTGATAGCAAATATTGCTAGCAGCAGCATCACATTCAGATTGGGTTGTGCACCCTTTGAAGGCCCTGTGTTCCACAGTGAGCATACAGGAGGCATTTGAAAGCTCACAGCACAGAAAAAAGAAGTTCAAACCCATGTTTTAGGAAAATCACTCTGATAGCAGTGTGCAGCATGGAAAAAAATAGAGTCTGAAAAACTGAAAAGACAATGACAGTGCAATTTGCAGCCCAGAAAATACGAGTGTGGAAATTAGGCACTAAAAATTGAGATGAAAAGAGTGATGTGATCATATCTACATCTGCCCTTGCTTCCTCCCTCCTTGAAGGCCTAAATGGTGCACAGAAGAACTCTGATGCAGAGCTACAACTGAGGTTGCTGTGGTTACAGTGGGAAAGAGGAAAACTCTGCACATCTTTTATCTCTAGCCTCATTCTTAAGTCATTTTATCACACTGTGTTTCAGAATACTGTATCATGGTTAGTCTTCTGCCATGGACTTTTCTGTTTAGGACCTTTGAAAGTAAATGCAAGACAGTTAAAGTTGCCCTCCTCACAATGTACTCCTTGTATCTATCTAAGGCATAGACGATTGCACAGGTAATATCTGAGAGAAATAAATTCAGAATTCTGTGACAGTAGACCATAACCAGTCACTAACCTGAATGTTGCTAGGCACAGCTGCTTTAACTCAGAAACACCCTAATTTCTGCACAAATACTCTTGCATCAACAGTGCTGTTTCACATCAAGGGTCAACTTTCATAAAATAGCAACGCAAGTCAGATTTTTATGTCTGTATCTTTCTCTAAGTGAACTATGTATTTCAGTATTATTTTAAGCATTGCTTTACTATCATAGCATTATTTGGCTAATGTGTTGCTATTCAATGGTATGCAAAAACTAGCACTAACCACTCAAGTGCACTGTCATCTGACCCTGATCTAGTAATTTGTAGTTTTTGCTCGCAAATGTTTATATTTACACATGAAGGCAGATTATTAACAATGCTGTGAAACAGAGCTAACAATGTTACAAAAATATAGTGGTCAAGCAGTTATAACTTTGCTATCTTGTTTAGACACATGATTGATTATTTTAGCAATATTTCTTATAATGCCAATAATAAATATAATAATCGCTAATTTTTACAGTGATTTATATTTAAGTGTCTCTTTCATTTAATCCATAAATAAATGCTTACTGATCATCTATTATCATCAGGCATTGTTCTGGAAAAGCAGCAGTGATCAAAATTGACCAGGATGCTTAAGATAATGAAGCCTATATATTAGTTGACAAAGTATGTGAGGTAATGTGTATGAAATTGATAACAGATGAATTCAATAAAAATAATGCAACTCAATAGTGGTGCTAAAGTGTGAAATTTTAAAGAATAAGGCCGGAAAATAAAGTCATGAAAGAGAAAAAGCAACAAATTATGCAGGAATTTGAAATAAAGGCATTCTAGGATAACGAAAGAGAAGTACAATTACTTCTTGCCAGACGCTCCACAGAAAGCAGCCAGTGCATCTGGAGATGGGAAACAAAAGGTAAGAGTATTTAGAAAGGAAGTTGAAGAAATAATGCCAGACAAGGTTATGTAGTGTTTGAGGATTATATTAAAAGATTTTTCCATTTTAATTTAAGGGAGATGGAAACTTCAGCAAAGATTAGAGGAGATGTAGAATGCAATCTAACTTCCAGGTTCTAAAAACAATCCTGCAATTCCAGTTTGAGAAGACAGAGGGATAAGAATAGGTACAGACATATCATTTACGGATGTACAGAAAAAAAGCCAAGAGCGTAAGATGGTAGCTAGAATTGCAGTGGGCACAGTGGAAGCAATAATGTGTCTATTTGGGCTACCATTAAGTGGTAGGTAAAAGGACTTACAAATGACTAGATGGGTTAATGAATTTAAGCTTTGAGGACCTAGCAGTTGTAACTATCATGTGAGATGCAGAAAATCAGGAAAAAATGTGGCATTGGAAAGTGGGAATTCAACTTTGTCTTGGTTAGTTTAAAATGTGTATTTGCTGACTCGACTGGAGATGTTAAAAAAAAAACAGTAGGATGGGAGGGCCATTAACATGCCCATTTCCCACATTTTAGTGCCCGGGTTCAAATGTAGGTCCTGACTCCATTTGAGTCCTTGACACTCACAGAGGGGATCTGGACTGCGCTCCTGATTCCTGGATTTATTCTGGCTCGGTCCAGGCCACTGCAGGTGTTTGGAAAGTGAACCAGTGAATTGGAGCTTTTTCTTTTTTCCTTTCCTTCCTCCCATCACCTCCTTCTCCCTTCCCTGACACCACCTCCTTCTCATCTCTCACATTCTCCCTTGCAAAGTTTATATATAAAGTACACACACACACGCACACACACATTGGATATGGTCACCAACGGGCTGTGGAATACGGAAAAGCTCCAAGAAAGGAGCTCAGAGGCACTCTAAAAGTAAGAAATTAAATGCAATAGAATAAGCAAGATAGACTGAGAAGTACCAGCTTGTTATGTACGAAGGAAGCAACAGGGGTTTGATATTATGATAGTTACATTAGTAAACATGTTCAAAGAGAGGCAATCTTCAGTTGCAGCAAAGTAAAGACTGAATATTGATTATTGAGCTTGAAATGTAGCGATTACTGCAGTATGATAAGAGAAACTTCTGGGAAGGAGGTATGCTAAAAGATCATGTTGGTATAAGTTTAAGAGAACAACTAAGAGGGCTGGCATGGTAGCGTAGCAAGTTAAGTTGACTCTGTGATGTCAGCATCCCAAAACAGAATGTCAGCTTGAGCCCTCGTGGTTCTGCTGCTAATTGAGATATTAATGATCCTGGAAATGCAACAGAGGATGTTCCAAGGGGTTGAACTTCTACCTCCCATGCAGGATACCACAATGGAGCCCTGGCTGCTGCAGATCTGTGGGAAATGAACCAGCTGTCTTGCTCTATAGCCCTGCTTCTCAAATAAATACCTGTGTGTGTTTTTTTCTTATAAAGATAGACAAATTTAAAACATTCAACATAGAAGACTCTTTCAAAGCATGCTTCTATATAAAGGTTCATAAAATGGACTAAGTCAAGATGGGGACATGGCACATTTTTGTGCAGATTAATTTTTTACTAATTTAAAAACACTGTGGACAGATATCATTTGCTCCCATTTTCCAAAGAGGAAAAGAGAGAATCAGGCTTACTCAGATTATGAAGGTAGCCCAATAGACAGCAATCACTGAATTAATGTGGATGCAGCTTTACCAACAGATAAATTCTGGTTTCATTTTATTCTAAGGATAAGCATTACATGAAGAGAGAAGAGTAACCATCTGGCTCCATACACCAATCTTCTCTGAATAGACTTAAGCAAAATATTTTCCTTCACTCTGTAAGGCTAACAAAGTTTGTTAATTTTATGAGGGTAAAATGAGATCATGTATGTGCTTCTATTTTATATATCTCTAAACATATTATAAACAACGTTGCCATAAAGTAAACTTTCTGAAGAATATAATGACATTACTAATCTTTCATCAACTCATTTAACCATTGTAAGTCTGAGTATTTCTGGTACCAACAATTAATTCTAGGACAGGAAAGAGAGTGGACCTAAGAAAATTAATACAGAATATTACAATTGTGCAGGAAAATTGGTGAGATGAGTCAAGATTCATGTCCTGGCGTCAACATTTTAGGAGACCAGACAATGCTGCGAATAGAAGCAAAGCTTTACTTAAGTAGGAGAAAGAGATGCTCCATTAATAAAATCAAGAGGAGCTAATACAAGTAGAGAGATGAAGCTGCCGGGGTCCTGCAGTCTGGGTATTTGTGTGTCTTTGCTACTTTATTTCCAAGAAACAAATGTAGTGCTCATACATTAGTTAGGGTAAGCCCAGAGTATTCTTAATGGAGCCCTTGTAGCTTAAGCCAATGGAAACTTGGTTCTTAGGATTATAGGTAAGTGTTATAATGGGCTTCCATCTTGCTTTGTTCAGTGTGTAGGTGCTGGAGTGGAGCACCAGTGGAGGTGCTGGCAGGAAGCTTTGGGTTGGCATTAATCTGGCCTCTTCTGGTCACATATTCCCTCTTCCTTCAAGAACGCCTTTTGTGTTACATCTGGAAGTGGAATATTCTGCAACTTGCCAATTCCATTTCAAAGTATCTCACATTTGGGGATCTCGAAATTTCACTAAGAAGTGATTATAAAGGACCACAAACAACACAGCCTGTGTTAATGCAATTTGTAAAAGTACAGCTGCAGTCTTGTCAATCAAATGGAATGAAATTAAAAACTCCTGCATATGCTCTTTGAGTCTCATTCTTTAAATTTAAATATGCTTTGTGAATACCAGATTTTCTACTTTTCTATTTTGTCTACATCTACATATCATGATCTGCTTAAACAGAAGAATGTTAAAATAACTGTTACTAAAGGGCTATACTACCGTGATGATATAGAGGAAAATGGTGGGAGAAGAAAATAGGAACAGGGAGAAGGGGATTCCCGTTCCTAAAAATTGTTTCATGAAAAATAATAAAAAGATTTAAAAAATAATAAATAAAGGTAATAATACCTTCCTTCCACTTATTTAGAAAAAAAAAGTATTTGTCTCTCAATTTAACACATGATATATATCAGAAAATAAATGCTTTGCTGACCTTTCCTTTCTAAACAATTCTTCACTCTTAATATGCTGTTAAATGCAACAAGTAATACAGTAAGGAGCACATGATGGAACTAAAAAGTTCACAAAAATTGGAACCAAGTGATAATTCATTTTTGCACAATTTGGAAATCCATCATGATTTTTTTGATAATGCATTTTCATTAATTTTTGAAAGGATTTTAAAAGTATGACACAGTTTTGATTATTCAATGTGTAAAATAATCAGATCTTTTATTCAAACAGTTTGCTCCCTAGCAAAACCAAAAGTTTCTGGAAAACAGCTATTATTTCAAAAGAAATCGAAACAGTTCTTCTACATGATAAAAAAATAATTTTCGTTTGATGTCCTTTCATGTTTGGACACTTCAGTCTGGTCTGGTCTGAGGAAAGCCTTTCTTTGTAAATAAATATTTCTTTTAAAATTTTAGCATTTTATAATAATTTATTAAAAATTGTAACTATGTTATACAAGAGATCTGTTGAACTAATTCTTCTTATCTTTTTAAAGTTCTACAGATTACCAGTTGGGGGCTAACACAATACCACCACCCAAAACTGTTTCCTTCAGGTACCCAAATGTCCCAACATGTGTAGTTTTAAGTTTCTGTTACTTTTATTAGGTTTCACCTATGGCTGATCATATGGTATTTGCCTCTCTTTCTTGCCTGGCTGTTTTATTTAGCATATTGTTCTTCGTGTTCATCTATTTTGTTGCAAATGACAGGATTTCCTTCTTTTTATAGCACAACAGTATTCTAACACGTGTGTGTGTGTGTGTGTGTGTGCATACCTTAAATAATACATCTGTTAGCATATACCTAGTTTAATTCCATATTATACATGTTGTAAATAGTGCTACAATAAACATGGCAGTGTTGATATGTCTTTCACATATTTATTTAATTTCCTCTGGATATTCTTATAGTAGTGGGCTCACTGGCTCATATGGCAGGATTGTTTATGATTTTTCAGGAATCTTCATGCTGAGCCAACTGTATATATGTTAATCTTTTGCATATCTCCTTTTCAGAAATGTCATTTAGATCCTTAGACCATTTTTTAAAGTGATTTAGCTGTTTTCTTGTTGAGTTATTTGAGTTTTATATTTTGCAAAATTAACCCATTATCAGAGAAAAAAAAACCCTTGAAATATTCTGTCCTATTATCTAGGTTTTTGTTCACCGTGTTTATTCTTTCCTATAATAAACAGAGCCTTTTCCATTTGATATAAAGCTCTATTTTGTATTATATTATACATTTTATTCTAAATCTCAAATGTTATATAGATACTATATGAATGAAAACATTTTACAAGGATGAATCTTGTTGAGAGCGATGATTAAAATCTTAAAGTACTGATTTAAAGCTCAACTGGAAAGTGTTTGTTGATGCTTACTTCTACCAAGGCACTTTGCCAGCACAATGCTGCTGAATACCAAACCGGAGTAGAAATAAACACTAGTAGTGTTCATATGAGTAGCTCACATGACATTAACCCAGCTCCAGTAAAGCAGCAACTGGACTACACCAACAAAATCACACACTTCATAGTCTGGCATAGTTATCAAGATCACCTGCTTCATTTTTCAAAGTTAAATCTCTTCCATAGTATTCCCATCCTATTAGGTTTTTGTATTATTATTATTTTATGCAAGTCCATGGAGTAAAGCGAAAATTGCTTGTCAATTATATGCTGAGGCTATACAACTTTGTCACTTAGTCCTCACACTGTACCTGTGAATATCATGAACTGATAGTATGGGCCTCCACTCCACCATGTTCTATTTACTTATCTTCATGGATTTCTACTAATCCATTTCTGTCTTTATGATGTTTCAGTTACCTCCATCCTTTTTGCATGTTGCTATGTGTATGGATGTATAAATCAGAGTAATGCTGCTTATTGGACATCTTTGTAAGGCTCATTATCACAACCGGTACTCAAAATACTTAACACTTTGTGGCACAAGAACATCAACCACTAGCAGTGGATTGTTTTGGGGGATTAGGCACTAAGTCCTCAGTTGTTCAATTTCGAGACTTCTTGGACATTCAGTGAAAGGATTTGAGGCAGGGGAAAATCCTAATATTTTAATTGTTCTAACTGCGGTGGCAATGTTCTACCTGTATATCTCAGCTGTACAGCTTCGGATCCAGCTTTCTGCTCATGTACATCTTGAGAGGCAGCAGCCACCTATGTGAGAGATTCAAATAGAGTTCTAAGCTCCTGGCTTTGAACTGGTAAAGAATTGGCTCAAAGCATTTGGGGAGGAAATAAGAAAATAAAATATTTCTCTCTCTCTTTCTCCCTCTCATTGTTCTGTGAACAGTTTTTGAAAAAAAAAATTGCTGCCTTGTTTCATCTTTTGTATTCATACATTTCTATCTTGTTAATCATCCTAACTAATTTTGGATTGGTTTGTCACTGTTTCGTCTTACAACTTTTATTGTATCCTTTAAGCTTTGCTATGCTGTTTCATTTTCATCAACATTTCTTTGAATTTGATGTCTGAGTTTTTCTGTGATACAGTATTCATTCATTACCATGTTATTGAATCTGCATTTTTTCATAAAATTTGCAGAATCTTTAACTTACAGTTTCATCCTATTTTAGTCAGAAAAGATACATGGTGTGATTTCATTTTTTTTTTTTTTAATTTGTTGAGACCTGCTCTGGTCTCATCTCTAACGTATCCTAGAGGATGTTTCATACACCATTGGGAAAAAATGTGTGTCTTGCAGCTGAGGAATAATAGCCTTATAGCTACCACATCTGCTTGATCGGTTATTTTGTAATTATCTTTTGTCTTGCTGACATGTTTATTGATTAAGTGGGATGCTGAAGCTAATTAGTACTATTGTATTGGTGCTCCTGTATCCCTTTAGACCCACTAACATGTTTTTTTGTAAAACTGGGTGCCCTCCTGTTATTTACATATATAGTTAAAATAATAAAATCACAAACTGATCACTATATAGTAACCATTCTTGCTCTTTTAACAATTGTTTTCTAAAGTCTTTTGTGTTTGATGTAACTGAAAGAAAAAAAGAAAAAGATCTTCCATGCCAAACAAAAATTGAAACAATTCATCACTACTTGGCCAATCTTACAAATCCAACTTAGGGACTTGCCTCATAAAAGCAGAGAAACATAATAAGCATGAAAAAAAAAGTTAAAGTAGAAAACCTCCTACTAAATATACAAAAGATAATTCAAATAAAATAAGGAGTTGCCCAGGAAATTGACAGGAACAAATCATTACTGATTAGCATAAACTTTGAATGCAAATAGATTAAACTTTCCAATTGATAGATATAGATAGGTTGATCAAATAAAGAAATGTCTCTACTATATATTACCTACAAGAAATACACTTCACTGGCAAAGAAACACTCACAGATTTAATGAAAATATAAACAAAACTAAGCAATGCAAATGGAAAATTTTTTAAAAGCTTATATCAGACAAAACTAAATAAATATTAATCATAGTATTAAAATTCACTGATTCTAATCTAGATTTTTTTGTGTGTTTTGTCTTTATTTTTTCTGATCTATATTACAATACATACTTTATATTAGATACTATTATGCAACTTGTTCTGTAATAAAACAGCTTTTAAACCACCAATTTTTAGCATTTTATTATGCCTTAAAAAGTTAATAAACTGTCTTTTAAGTAAAACATTCCTTTTTCATTGAAAAGATATCACATTGCTCTTTTATCTAATTGTTTCTGATAATTCAAAATATTAATAAATACATTCCCATTGAATACAAACATCATACATGTACACTTGTATGAAATCAATAGACAAAACAAACCCAGGACTTGACTCTTCAGCCCTCTCTGCACCCATCACCAGGATCTTGGAGTGAGTTTTTCACTTAGAACTAGTGCTAAGCTCTCACCACAGCCTTGACTACTTTGGATTGATCCAGGTGGATTATGATCTGTCCCATCTTCCCTTACTATTAGTTGTCTTCTCCCAAACTAAAAGAAAAATAAAACAGTCTCCTGTCACTCTGATCCTATCTGGCATCACTACATGATACTTTCTTCCCCATTATTATATGCATTTACTTCTTGCTACCATGGCAACCAAACGCTTTTATCAAAATCCTTGATACCAGGTTTCCCATTTTCATTAGATAATTTACACTGTATTTTCCATTTCTATGTCCTGAAAATTTCAGTTGAATCAAACCTGGTTTTCCTAACAAAATCTTTTCATTTTCATTTTTAACTCTTTTGAGCAATTATAAATTTCACCACGAAATAGCATATTATTAAAAAAATAAAACAGATGTTTAAATATTTGCTGTGTTTGTTTCTAGAAAAAAAAGAAGACAGTGAGTAGTTGTAAAAGTATTTCTGTTTCTAGGAAAATATATATTTTCTGATTTATGCATTTCAACAGCATACTGACTTTTAAAACTAGTGCCATGACTAAGTGTTGGTTTTCATTTCACAAGCTAGCTTTATTCCTATGCTATTTTGATGTAAAGGCAGAAAAGACAGAACTGATTTTATTCCTTTTAGGATTACTTACATCATTGTCTCTAAAATTTTATGAAGATTTAAGTGATTTCTTAGATGCTGAATATTAATTTTCAAAGGCCCTATGCATCTTATGTAAATAGCTGGGCCAGAATGGCCAGTCATTGTGGTGCTCTATTATTTGACTTACAAGTTAGGATTTCAGTATTTTTGTTTTCCAAGAAGTACAACAGCTTATCTTGAACCATGAGAAATAGACAAGCAAAATTTTTCAAGAACAATGTGAGTTCTCCAAGTAAATAGCCTCTTCTGAGCAAATGGCTTAAGTAGACAAGTGGGATGATTGGATTTGCCAAAGAATAATGAAATCATTTACCAAAAAAAGACAAAAAAAAGTAGGAACATAAGGAAACTTGAATTTAGGTTTATATAACCAAAACATATAGGACAGTGAAGTGACAGCCTAAACCTGAACAAAAAATAATGATTCCTAGATTAACTCACAATTTGTAATATGATGCACTTCTATTCCAAACAATGTTTAAAGATTCAAAGACTCTTCCAAATATGAAATGTTGTTTCTCTAATGTATCCTCTAAACAGTATTTCTACAAAATTTAGATATTTAGGTGAAATGATACCTAAATATCTAGCTGATTTTTTCCCAAAGTGTTCCATGTTATATAATGTCAAATATGCTGATGTCCATGCTATCGCCTAGGATGCTCTACCTGTATTTCTTACTGTGCTTTAGGGGGTTAAAATGGGAAACTGTGAGTTGACGTGCATAATGTTTATTTCTGTGAGATCTACTCACATGAGAGCTGACCTTCCTCAGCTGCGAAATCCAAACACATTAATCACTAAGAATTTGTGGGCAAGATAAAATGCATCTCCATACTATGCTTTATTATCACATATAGATATACTGAAAAATGCTTGCAATAACCACTTTACCTTCTTTTGCAAGTAAAATTCTGACTTTGAATTTTAAAGCATTACCATATGAGAAATTCTTACACATTTATTGTACTACATTTGGTTCTTGTACCACAGTATCAGGCACAACTGCATTGTGATAGTCAGAAATCTTGATTTGAAAAAGAATGGACAGATTGATATGTGCCTTAGCATTTGTGCTTTTACTTCCATTTCTACAAATGCAAGAGAAATGTGGGGCTTCACAGGGGTGGCACTGTGGTAGAGCAAATTTAGTCACCATTCAGGATACCACACTGTTCTTTGCAAGTGTCTGGGATAGAGTTCCATCTCCCTTTCAAGTACCTTCTAGCCATGGAGAAACACAATGGAATTCCTTGTACCTAGATTCAGCTTGGTCCAGTCACAGCTACTGTCAACATTTGGAAACTGAACCAGTCGGTGGATGATTCTCTCTTGCTCTGGCTCTGGTTCTTGCTGTTGTGTTCACTTTGGTTTCTAACTATGGACAACATAAAAAAAAAAATGGCTTCTCACCCATCTTTGCCTGCCCTGCTGTAATTTAAAAATCTTTGTGTCTGTTTGAAAGGCAGATTTACAAAGGAGAGAGAAAAATAGAGAGTGAGATCTCTTATCTGTTGGTTCACTTCCCAAATAGCTGCAATGATAAACTTGTATTATCTGTAAACTGAGATAATACAAAGACAGGACCAATGAGCTTCCTCCATCCTCCCTCGTGGGTGCAACAGATCATCCTCGGCTGCTTTCTCAGGTCATAAGCAGAGCCTTCCTCTGCTTCTTAAGAAAGAAATATGAATCTGATCCATCACCTATTTATTTCACAGTGAATAGAGTGAATAGAGTGATATATGCTCTCAATCTTCCTTTCTCTTCCTTTGCACCACTTTCCTTATAGCCTTGTGGCTCCTAATACTTTCATAGAGATTAGCTATTCCACAGTGCTTAGCAAAAATAGTTATCAACAGAAGTTCTCACAAGTGTACTCACAATGGAGTTACTTAATTGTTTGTGTAGATGTACAGATACTTTAAAATGATAATGGGAAATGGAATTCAGTTTTTCATTATGTAATGTACATGGAGGTGCTTTTGACTCTGCAACAAAAAATGTATAAGATGATAGGAGTGTTGATTTTTAGCACCGATACTGTACCCCACAGATGACTGATCTTATTTTTACATTGAGTTATATGGTTCTAGAGTATTTCTCAGCATGTACTGCTTCAATGCTTGCTCAAAAACTTATTAACCTCTAAAACGCTAATCAGAAACACAATTATATAATTACCATATTTGTCCTGATACTGTGGCTTTTATTTTTATTTCCATGCATTTGAAGCGCTCACACACACACACACACACACACACACACTTTTTATTTTTCTTTCTGTGCATCAGACAGAGGGAGAGAGAAAGAGACAGAAATTCCCATTGAAGGGCACTTAGCCCAAATGCGTGCAATGACTGCAACTGGGCCAGGCCAAAGCCAAGATCCAGGAACTCAACCTAAGTTGCCACTGTGAAAGTAAGCATTGCTGTTTTCCAGGGTATGTGTGAGGAGCAAATGAGTTGGTAACCACATCCGGCACAGTATTCACGTACTCTGATATGCAACCTTGGTGTCTAAACTATCATCTTAACTAGTAGACCAAGCACACATTCCTATTTAAAAGGAATTATTAAACATCAGTAACCACTGATAATTTAAAGAAAAAAAATTAAAGCGTTTTTATACAAGCAAGAATGGTATTTTATACAAATCTTGAATCAAACCACAAAGAGTTGGCCATCCTATATTTTTCTCTGGATTGAAAATTAGAAAAGACATCAACTGAGTTTACTCGAAATGTCAGAAGAAATTCTACAAGGAAAGGGCAGATGTAATATGTCTCAGCAGGTTATGGGGCCTACCTAATGGTGAACATTTAACAATAGATGTTACGTTTAATTAAAAGTTAAAATAAAACAAGAAAAGTTTGAGCTTGGAGTGGGGATTAGGAAAATTCCATTTTTTATTGCCACTGTCTAAAACATTTCCCCACAGTGTATAAAAGACATGAAATTTGTAAGTATCTAACAGCAATATTAATATGTGATGTTCCCAGGCTTATCTCCTGAGAGGTCACTCAATCTTTAGTATTGAATAATTTTTTGCCTCTTTCAAATGAAAGCAGACTGTTACATGATTAAGCGAATGTATGTATATGAGCATGTTCATTTGTCATATGCCCATGTGAGCAGTTTGTAAGTATTTTCTTCCCAATCTTCCATGAGTTCTTAACATAGAGGCAAAGTAAAACACATTGCAGCCCCAACGGACCGACCAAAGGTTTTAGTACCGATTTTTCTCTTTTAAGAAAAAAAGTACACCCTGAAACTGTTGTTTGAACCATATATTTGACCCTTTTATATAACACCATATCCCCTCTGGCTCCTCTTCTTGTATTTAGCATTTAGCTGGGAAAGGTCTAACCTACTGTGAATTGGACAGAGAACATTGTTTTTTACTGCCCTATGTCTGAAGACTGCCATAACACTCTCAATTGAGCTTTGACATTTGGACCTCAGAAAAAGGAGTAAATTCCATATCTTTACTCTAACCATGAATCATTCGACACAGATCCCTTTAGACCTGATCCTAAAGTAGCCCTAAGATAAAGTCAAAGAAAGATGCTTTCCTCACATTTTACTTTTCTGCCGAGAGAGAGAGAGAGAGAGAGAGAGAGAGAGAGAGAGAGAGAGAGAGAGAATTGTTTCATGCTAAAAATCACTCAGGTAAAACAGATCTTTCAGTCAAAAACCTAAAATCTATTTTTCTGTTAAGCTGGATTGCTAAAATAATTAGCATGTGAGGCTTATGCCTATTTAGATGTGTTTTATCTGTGGCGGTCAAGACAGACATAAAGGTATATGAAAGGCTTCTGTATTCTGATGAGGGAGAAAGGTCTGCTAGGTAATGAACTGACACAGAGTTTATCAAAGTTAACTGGGCAAAAGAATGTACTGTGAAACTCCAAAGAATGTCTTTATGCCTTCCAGAAAGGGAACAAAGACATGAGCTACTTTGTGAAAGCTATAGTAAAATAAAATAGTTCCCTCAACTGTAGGAAAGTTTGATTGCAAGGTTAAAGTTAAAATTAGGAAAAGCCAGAGGGCAGAGTTGTCTTTGAAACAGAGGGAAAGTTTTTCTTACATGATAAAATTACTATTTCTTCTAACACCTTTGATAATTGTCAGTCAAACAAGGCATTCAACATGAACAAAATGTATAAAAGTGATAATGAAAACAAATCTAAAATTTAAATAGTTTTTTTTTCCTTAGAAGCAGGACTTGGGCCCAGTGCAGTGGCCTAGTGGCTAAAGTCCTTGCCTTGAATGTTTGTGCCAAGGATACCATATGGGTGCTGGTTCTAACACAGGTAGCCCTGTTTCCCATCCAGCTCCCTGCTTGTGACCTGGGAAAGCAGTGGAGTACAGCCCAAAGTCTTGGGACCCTGTACCTGCGTGGGAGAAACCAAAGAAATTTCTGACTCCTGGCTTAAGATCTCAGGCCATTGTGGTCACTTGGGGAGTGCACCATCAGATGGAAGATCTTCCTCTCTGCCTCTCCTCCTCTCTGTATACCTGACTTTGTAATAAAAATGAAATAAATCTTAAGGAGAGAGAGAGACACAGAAAGAGAGAGAAAGTAGGTCTTGCAGCAGAATAGTGGCTCAATAAGTTAAGCTGCCACCTGTGAGACCAGCACCACATTTGGGTGTTAGTTTAATTTCTGACTCCTCTACTCTCCATGGAGCTCCTGCTAAGCCTGGGAAAGCAAAGGAAGGTGCCTAAATTTGGGACCCTGCCAGGAGATCCAGATGGAGTTCCAGACTCCTCACTTCCACCTGCCCCAGCCCTTAAAACACAACCAGATGGACTATCTCTCTTCCTGTCTCTCCTTCATATTTTGGAACTTTACTCTTTGAATTAGAAAAAAAATCTTTAGAAAAGATATTATTTTTAAAAAGTACATTTGTACATTTACTAAATTTCCTCTAGTCTATTTCTACCAATTAGAAATTAGTGAGACTCAAAAAAAGTTGCAATTTCAAAATAACTCTGAGTTCTTGCTGTTACTATTTGAAGACACACAATGTAGCTCTTTTTTCCATTATGACCCCACAGAGCATTGTTCTTTATGTATGCTTCATAAAATTTGAGAATGTTTCTTTATGGGAATGGTAGAAAAGTAAAGTGCCATTTTTATTAGAAACTTTGCCAGGAAGTTCTATACTTATACCAGGTACAGTGCCAGACATTCCAGGCTAAAATTTAAAAAGTCAAATTGAGCTTATCTTGTAACAAGTATCAGGAACTTCAGAATTCCTCAACAAATGTAAACAAAATCAGGTTTAGCTTAAGAAATACACGTAAAACAGAACAGGAATGGACAGAGTCAGTCTCTGCTTCTCTCTCCCCATCTTCCTTTTCTTCCTTCTTTCTCCAAGCACACAAATATCAGGGTGTCTCAAAAACTACATGGAAGATGGGAATGGAAAATATTACTTTAGATCTACATATAATTTGCTTCATAATAATACTATCCATAACATCTTTGAAGGTCTCTATTACATTCTTTAATTTATCATCCATGTGCAGGAGTCTTGATATCCAGTGTTTTTTTTTTCTCCAACTGTTTCGGGAATGTTAGCATTTATATCCATTTATTCACTCACTGGATAAACATTTCTTGAACATATACCACTTCCAAGCACTGTTTTCTTTTTTATTTTATTTTTTGTTTATTTGCAAGCACCATTTTCAATACAGGGAATATTAACGAGAAACTGCCTTAGATACTTATTAAAAATAATGGAACACATTTATTCACACTGCAATAATTGGAAAGAAAGATTTTCAGCATGCCATATAATTGAGCAGAAATTTGAAATGTCATTGAAACAAAAGGCAGGCGATTATTTAAGGGTTAAAATAAGTTGGTAGAAAAAGTATGGCGCTTCTGGGAGAGGTTGGTTAATGCAATTAGGACATCTGTGTTTGTTAATTGATACTTACAAATGTTTAGCTATTACCCTCCATCAGACATTTGGTAATAGGATCCCTATCTCTCTTGATAAATACTTTACAAGTGAATGTCTTCTAGGTCATTCATGAAGTCAAACACATGCCTGGGTTGTAGAACTCTAAAACTGACAAGAGGCAGGAAGAACGTTTACATCTAAAGGGAGTAAAGAAATAATTTGTTAAGTATTTACAATCATACATTTTTTAAGCAAATGCTATGAGAAAAAAGGAGATCAGCAACCTATTGTTAGGAAGAAAACTTCAAAGTTCACAAAGTTCAGGGGAATATTAAGAGTCTATTAGGAATATAGCAGCCGCAAGCTCCACCAAGATCTCTGCCACCTGGGTTGTGTCTCAGGCACAGCAGTTAACACAGCACTGGGGTTACCACATCTGTGTCAGTCTAGATGCCAGTTCTGCACACTGTGTCCCTGGGGTGTGCACCAACAGATCAAAGTCTCTCCCTCTTCTTTTTTTCCCTCTTTCTCTCTGGGTTCTTCTCTATCACTGTCTCTGCCTTTAAAACATATTTTGTAAGATTCCTTACCTCCATGAAGCTTATATGAAAAGCCTGTATCAATATTCTAAGGACCTGTATCAATATACAATACACATAAATATGAAATTTAAGAAATAAATTTATGCAAATCAAGACTTATGACATTCGACAAACGTTACAACAAAAAACAGAGCAAATCAGCAGGGCACCACTTTGGATGGTGAATCTGTAATTCACTCCTAAATAGAGGGGGCTCATGGATGTTCTCTGTAATAAATTAAGTTTTCAGTGATGTTTAAAGAGAAGCAGCTAACAAGAGAAGAAATTTTCCAGCAGAGGCTAGACTGTATAAGACCCATGAGTTAGACCCCAGCTAGCTGGGAATTCTAGGCCAAGGGAAAGAGTGTAGGTGAAGGCAGGGAGGTAAGATAAACCAAAGCAGATCTCGTAGAAACCATTACAAGACAGTAGAGACTTCAGCTCTGTTTCAGTCCAAGGGCTTCAGATGCAGTGCAGCATCCTTTGATTATCTCTATAGTATAGCCACTTTGCTGCTGGATTGATAAAGCACAGTAGGGAGAGTAGATGCAGGGATATGTGAGAAAAAGATGGCTACTTCCAAGGGATCTTTGAACCTTAAGAAAAGTGATATGAACTGCAAAATAAAATTTGGAAGTCACCAGTAACATACATGCATATAAAAGCTGCTGACTGCATGACTACATTAATGGGCCCAGGATGGACAGAAACAGATTTGTCTAAACACATAAACACTTACATAAACAGAGAGGCTCCCAAAGAAAATCAGGGAGACAGAAACTTAGGCAAGTGCTCTTCCTGAAGAATAGATGGAGACAGTATTTCATGGGAGTAGCTTCAGATATCAGTATGAAATCTGACTGAAGAAGGTTGAAAGTTCACATTTTGAGGGACAGAGTAGAAGCTTGATTGTAGAGAATTCATGAAGTTAGAGAAATCTATTAGAGATGTGTGTTTTATTCTACATGAATTTTATTTCTTATGAGTTCACATTATGAATTTTAACACAGAGGAAAGAAGAGAATAGCAGTTAGAGGGGAAGTCTGGAATTAAGAGAAATTGCAGCACATTGGTATGTTGATGAAAATGGCTTATTAAGGCATGGGTAATTAAGGAAAGGGGAGAATTGCTAGCCTGATACTCTTGATTAACGCAAAGGGGTCCAAGAGTACACTTCGGACAAGGGCTTAGTCTCAAGTAAGGCTAGTCAGTGTAGTACATTTGTGATAAAAGTCAAAGACGGAGTATAGACGCAGATGTAGATGGGTAATTAGACATGGGGGTAAGGATGCAGGAAAGTACTCTAGAAATTCTTTTGTCTTCGGTTAATAATGAAGTTCTTTCCATTGTTTGTATTTGGCATGGCATTGGTCACAACTCAATGAGCATCCTTTGGATTAGCTGCCTTTCTGTCAGTTGGGCATTCCTGTCAAAAGACACTAGGAAATAGAAATATACAGTCCAAATCAGGCAGTTTTAAACAACAGGGAATGCGGGAAAATAGTTTTACTTAAAGGTGCTTGAAATGTGGATAGTGTCCCTGTTTACTAAAATAGTTTATAGAAGATATCAATTTGGCCAGTAAGGTATTGTCCAGATTTTAGGTATTGACAGAAAAATGCAAGAGAAGAAACTCTTCTAAGCTCACAGAGATTTACAGATTCAAACCTGTTAAGTGTTTTGAAATTAAACCAGGAATCTAGATTGGGGAATTGGTATCATGGAACATTTGCATCTCATATCTTGGTGTTTGGTTTGTTTTTGCTCCTCTACAGTGATAAGTTTTTAGCTTTGGGAAGTAGCAGGTGACAGTTCACTTAGCTGTGTTCCTGCCAAACGTTTGTGAAATCTGGAAGGAATTGGAGTCTCCTTGCTTTGAACTCTTTCAGCCCTGGCTCTTGAGGGCATCAGGGGACTGAACTAGCAGATGAAAAATTTCACTTTGCCCTTTTTTCTAGCTCTATATTTTTCTCTCAAATAAAGTGAAAATAAATTTTAAAGCAGAAATCCTCTAATCCAAGGAGTAATCAAATTTATTCTTCTATTTTTATTTTGTGTAAACTATGTGATGAAACTAATATGCTTAATTATCAATAGGGTATCAGTGATTATATTAATGTTATATGTAATGCACATGATTGTATATATTATTATTTTCATCAAATGCATGCATTTTCTCATTTAACCTTCACAATATTTCTGTAACTAACTAATAATTTCTCTGTTTTTCTAGATGAGAAAACAGAGTCCTAGAGTAGTTAAGAATTTTTTAAGCTACCATTGTTTTCTTTTTGATAAATGAGCACAGCGTTGTAGTATCTGAGACATTGTCAAAACAGGAATAGATGAACCTATAAACAAGTAAGATTATCAGAGGTCTATGCTCACAGTAATGAAGTGTAAACCATAGAGTCAAGGAAGAAACAGTTATACCTTAATCATACAAAGATACAAGAAAGTTTCCATGAGCACTTGCTATAAAAATGGTTTTATCAGGCTTTTCCATGTGGAAAGCAAGTGTTGGAGAGGCTCAATGAAATCAGGACATTAAGAGAGTTATGTTTGTAAACAGAAGGTGCGGGGAACCTCCCAGAAAGGAGAGCTACACACCACTGAGGGAGACAGTGGAACAGGAGCCCAATGGAGGCCAAAAGAACAGTTTTTAAAAGGTAGCCTGGGACTCCTGGGATCCCTGGGACAATCACAGGAAGGAGCGAAGCTTGACCAGGCATATAGTCACAATTAGATTAACTAAGGCACACTAGGCAGACATTTTTCTGAAATGAAAGAATTTGTCCATGTAAGCAATATAAATAAACAATAAAAATAAAATATAAGAACATTTCTTGCCTTATGAGACAATCAGGTTTTCAAGTTTTTAGTAAGTTGTAACAGAGTTACTGTTATTTTTGATGAAGTAACAAATATTTTTCTCAGTATTTGTCTCTAACACAGTAAATACACATGGTTTTAACCTATGTAAGTAAAGCTATAGGCAGTCATAAAACTACCTAAAAGAGAAAATAAGGCAGTAGTTTAGCTTAGCCATTAAGAATACCAGTTCAGTTGCCTGTGTCTCATATTGGAATGACAGCATTTAATATCCAGATGCAGCATCTGATTCCAGCTTCCTGCTAATCCACACCAAGGGAGACAGTGTTATTGGCTGAAGTACTCAGATCTGTACATTCCATATAGAAGATCTAGAATGAGCCTCCAGCTTCTAGAGTCTGTTCAGAAGCCCAGGCTTGACCAATAACATATCTGAGGAATGAAATAGCAGACAGGTGTCTCCTCCCTTCTCTTTCTCAAATTAAAAAAAAAATTAAAGGAGATTTTAAGGAGGAAAATGGTTAGCAAAACAAAAATTATGTAAATCAGTTTGCTAAGAAAGCTAAGCAGTTTTATTTATTGAGATATGTAGAATAACAGAATCATTTAGAACATGACTTAGCAGACTGGAGATGGGCTAGGAAACTAATTCCTTAGAGAAACTTTATTAGAGTTTATCATAGAAGTAACTTGGAGGAGAGGTAATTTCCCACTGTCTATTACTAAACAGATTTGAATTTGAATTAGCATAAAATATTGCATTCTGTACTGATTTCACTCTAGCATGAACAATACTTAAAGAATCTAATGTATTTATTACACTTAAGAAAAAATAGGGAACCACAAAATTTCATTGCAGATGCTCAACTGAGGGGAAAAAAAATAAAGGTTGGGCAGGCACTTTTTTCCAATATCTTAAGGGTGTTCATGTGGAAGAAGGAATTAAACTTCTCTGCTCCGGTGAGCATAATGAGTTCCAACGGTTGGCATTTGCAAGGAGATGGATTTCAGAACTTTTTGACAATTAGAACTGTTGGAAAACAGAATGAACTGCCTTATTTGGTTGCTAATTCTGTGAAAATAGCTACTATTTATAACGCTGACGCTACAGAGTTCACACTATTAGACACTTGACATGAATCAAATACATTTATTTCGTTCTTACAGTCACTGCAAGTGATAGGTATTATTACATCCCTATTTAAAATGAGGAAACATGTTTGAAAGCTTAACTCCTTGCTGGCCTATCTTAGGCTATTTGGAAAGACACAATCAGAGACAAAATTCTAACACAGGTTTAATTCCCCTATTCAGGTTTTTGATACCACATTCACAGCATGTCTATGGATTATGGCAACAACAGTGAAGAAAACAATGACAACCTAAATTAATACTCTCTATGCTTCCTTGTAAACACCATGATTTTTTAAAGATTTACTTGCTTGTTGAGTTTATTTATTTAAAAGGGTAAGATAGAGACAGATACGACCCACAGACAGAGAGATCCTCCATTTATTGATTTACCTCCAATGCTCATACCAACTGGAACAAAATTCAGGTCTCCCATGTGAGCAAAGGCCACTTAAACGACCCATCACCATTTCCTCCAACATTGCACATTAGCAGGAAGCTGGATCTGAAGCAGAGCAGGAAATTTTAAGCCCCTAGCACCAGTATACAGAACTGATATTTTAAAGGTGTGTGGCAGGGTCAATGGGAATTATTTTCTCTGTCAATATTTTCAAAGCTTTTTAGAATGCTTTAGTGTGTATGTGATAAATGTATAAATTGAAAGTTTATACATTATATATTATAGGACAAAAATAATATAGGTAGAGAAAGTTGATATGCGTGATGATGAATTTTAGGCATTATGCATCGTGATAAATTAAATGACACCCAAATAGCTGGTAAAGCATTTTTTTCTGCATATGTCCAGAAGTCACTGTTGAAGGAGACTGATATTGCATCTGTGGCCTAAGTATGGAGGATCCACACTCTCATGATGGAAGTGGGCAATGTCCAGTCAACAGCCCCTGGTAGGAGGGGAAACAGGTATTGTCTTTTCTGAAGCTAAGACTTTCTTTTTCTGTCCTTGGACATCAGAACTCAAGGTTCTAGAACCTGTGGCCTGTGGTTCCTACTCCAATAGTGTTCAGGATATAAGCCCCTTTCCCCAAACTGAGCGTTGCACTGTTTGTTCCCCTGGCTCAGGTCATCCAATGTGAAACCACAGTTGCATCCTAACTTTCCTGGTTCTGGGGTCTTTGAGTTTATGGTGTGCACTGCTGCCAATTATCATACTTCTCAGGCTCCAGAGTCCCCACTATTTCCTCTTGCATCAGGCTGTCAGTTATCCTAGCTAGCTACACATCAACTCCATCACCTCCAGTATTAGCCACATGAAATCTAGTCTATCGTTTCTAGTATCCCTATCATTTTATAATCTATAATCCATGTACCAAAGTAGTTCTCTCTAGAAACCTTTTTTAAAAGAGTATGTTGTTTTTAATCTGTCTTAACATTTAAGTTATGTTTTATGTATGTCAACATCACTTCATTTGGCTAAGTTAAAATGTCTGAAAATAAATAATTCAAAGAAACATTTAATAATTTCACAAAGATAAGACTGACCCTGAGTCCATGGAAAGTAGGCCTTTAAGGGTTTTAAAAAATGTCTTTCATATGTGGAATTGATATTACTGGGCTTGTATATTGTATGCTGCAAATTTTTTTCTAATAGATCTTTTCTCAGCAGAATAGTAGGTCACCGGCTATTTTCAGCTGTATGAACATGTCTTAGTCAGTGACAGTGGGGACAAAGAAACTGAAACCCAAGTACTTGCAAAAAGGATATTTACTGTACACAAATTCTCTGGTTTATTTTTTGCCATGATTTATGATACTAAGACAATATATGGATGAAAAATAATGATAGTAAGAATCAAAAAGACTTGTTCAAACATTTGTACCACTACCAATATTTGTCTGCAGCTGTTAAATGTAAACCATTACATTTTAAGCTCATATTCCCCCACAGAAGAAGGAACCGAATAGAACACCAGATCTTTTCTGTACATATGTGCCTGTTGACATCTTTGAAAGCTTGAGACTGCTGCTCCTTGGGACCAGGAGTGTTCCTCTCCTACCCTAAGCATAAAGCAACAATCTGCTGTTCATTTCAGATATCCAGACATGATGGAGATCAACAGAGGAACACCAAACACAAGCAGTCATTTAACTTTCCACTTGTAGTAAAAACCTCTTTAATTTCAAATGCAAATTTATGAACACAGCCTGTAGATTTTATGGTCTCCAAATTCTCTGGCAATATCTAGTAGTCTTGTTGCTAATGACCACTATTATTGTGGGATTTCATTGGACAAATTTAGGCAGTATAACTTGTGGCCAGCACATTGAATGCCAGTCTGAAGCAATGCCAGATTATGTAGCCCTTTTAATGTCATGTTTCTGAAGTTAGACCTGTCATTTAGACACGTAAGAATAATTTGTACAAGTTATTTTGCATACATTTTAATTTGTAACATATCAAGATATTTCAAAAAATCATGAAAATGTAACTAAAAAACAGGTTTACCATGATGCAAAAATATATAAAATCCATGTAAGTGAGGATACTAAAAATGTCATGGAAAATGTGCATAATGGAGAAAAACAATTCCTGAATAATCCTCTTTCTCTCCCTTCCAGCTCCTTCCCTCTATTTCTCTCTCACACATACTTTCAAATAAAAAAGTAAAATAAATGATTATTAAAAATTAAACTAGGGATATGGAAACAGGGCAAGTTCTCCCCTTCTGCCTCAAGATTTGGTAGTTTACTTTTTCTTTTTTTTTAAGGGTGTACATTTGTGAGAACTTGGTAGTATTATTACCTTGGAGGCATTTCAAAGTTGTGCATAACAGCAGCATAGTCATTTCTTTTAAAAATCAATGATGCTACAGCTGGGATAACTGGGCAGGAATTCAGAGCCAGGATGCCTCAAAGAAACAATCACTTGGATTAGAATAAAGCCCTCAGGGGCTCTTCCTTCACCCCTCTGGCTGGTTGCTATGTTCTCCTGTTGATTCCCAAGACATGGGCTCACTGCAAGTCAAATGACAAGAAACACTACAAAAGACAGCTCCTGAACACTTAAGACAAGGGACTGGATGTTTACCGTGGACTCTGAATACAGTTCAGCTAGCACTGTTGCATTTTTACAAGATCTACTATTGTTAGCAAAGTTCTCCCTTATTTATGAAACAGATGATTCAATTTATTTTCAAAATGTCATCTGACTTGGCTACACAATAGTGAAAGATAATTTGTGTTACGTAGGAAACCAAGGACTCCGGTGGAAAAGTCCATGAGTTGGCCCAGTTTCTGTTAATTCTGTTCTATTCCTCAGAAGTCTTCCAGGCACTAATGCTCTAATCTGTACAACTTTGAAAAAAAAAATCTGACAGCTTTAACACATCCACAGGCCGATGCCCTGTGCTTTGGCTTGAATTCAAACACTGAGAAAAGAACTGACATCTAGATACTTCCCTACTTTGTTGCTAAAAGTCCCATGAAATGTGTGCTTACTTAAGCATCTGTTAAAATAAACAAAATTCAATATCATAAAAGTGTTAAGATGAACTTTTAAAAGAGCATTTAAAATGCCTAAAGTTTGACTAAGTTCTATGTTACGTTTACAATGTAAGTATATTTAAAGGTGGTGGAGATCTTTTTTTTAGCTTACATGGGTTCTGAATCTAAGTAGCAGAAATATTCTCATCCACATATTTATTCCCAACTACTAAATCTGAGCACCCAACCACAGAGTCAACTAGATTGAAACCAATCTTAAATTGAAGACACAAGATGAGCAGAATTGCTGTTGTATTTCTGTACCTTTTCAGTGTGGTAAGAATTCCAATGGCATTAAAAAAAAAAAAAGAATTGTTTTGAATGATTCTAACAGGGAAGCTTGGATAAAATGAGGATCATCAGTTCTCATTCTGTTGATCAGCTTCTGTTCCTGTCCACTACATAAACACCTCTTTAGAGTTGAAGCTTTGATAAGCATACTTGATAGGCACTGAGGAGTCCTACACTAATTTATTCTGCCTTCCCTGCTACATATGCCTGCCTCTTACTGCTCTAGTTGGTATTTTGAGGAGACACCAAATATGAAGCTATCTTCTAGTTCTCTGCATACACTGCAAAATGCTTTTGCAGTGCAAATCTGATAAAAACTGACACTGATTGATCTAATAATTTGTTATTTGAAACATGGCATATCCTCATTAGAACACGATCTTAATACTTATATTCTCAAAATTTGTGTGCCTCATAGTCCAGGTACTCAGTATTTTTTCCATTCTCTTGTTCACTTACCACTCCCATCTGAACAATACTTAACGTTTGTATAATATGTTTATTTTCCCACAAGAACATTATTTCAATTAGCTAATCTGTGTGCAAAACACTCTTACAAAAGATTTTTCAGATGCATAAAATGAGGCATATCCCATGGAGTGATCTGGCATTTGAATCCGTTTCTTTATCCAATTGTTCCTTTGTAATCACAAAAAGAAACACTGACTTACTTTCAATGAATGCCACTGCACATATAAAATGTGTACATATACACAGCATTCTTAGACTTCTTTTGAAGAAGGCAATGTACTACAAATTCACCCTCAAACAATAATCACAAATGATTGATGATGACTAACTCATACGAGGTTTTAGTCCTGTGCAATAATGTATGTTCAGAGGACATCCAATTTCAGGCAATCATTTATTCAACAAATACATAATGAGCACCTGTTATGTGACAAACATAATAACTTGTCAAAAGAATTTACCATTCATGTAATAATGATTGCTACTATGAGGTTGGATTAGTGAGCAGAGTTCTCTAGAGAAAAAGAACAAGAACAAAACACGTTCAGTAATAAATACAGTGAAAGAGAGAGAATTTAAGGAATTTGATTCCTAGTTTTAGGCTTGAGAGTTGTAGAGCAGACCAGCAGCAGCAACTGAAGGGGAGCTGCTGGTACAATCCAGAGTAGGAATTTTGAAATTTGGGCAGGGATTCTTTCTATTTTGCAGTTACTATGAGGTTGGATTAGTGAGCAGAGTTCTCTAGAGAAAAAGAACAAGAACAAAACACGTTCAGTAATAAATACAGTGAAAGAGAGAGAATTTAAGGAATTTGATTCCTAGTTTTAGGCTTGAGAGTTGTAGAGCAGACCAGCAGCAGCAACTGAAGGGGAGCTGCTGGTACAATCCAGAGTAGGAATTTTGAAATTTGGGCAGGGATTCTTTCTATTTTGCAGTCTTTGAGCAGCAATGCTTTCCTTACTCTTCTGGTCTTTCAAAATTTGTGTCAGATCCAGCCACATTGTTGAGGGTATTCTGCCTGTTCTACTCAATATGTACTCAATCAAATGTTAATCTATGTCTTAAAAAATATCTCCCCAGCAACATCTAAACTGGGATTTGTCCTAACAAATGGGCAATGCAGTTGTCGTATAAAGTTAGCCATTGCAAGGAGTACTGATTATTATACTTTATATTTAGGAAGCTGAGACTCAAAGAAAAATTCACCCAGAAAATAAATGTAAATTTTAAATTTGGGCCTTGTTAAACTAGCACACATGTTTCCTTCTATATCTCAATATATATTACAAAATACTAGACACACTCCGTATATTTTAAGTATTCAGAATTATTTTTGGTGTGTTACATGGGGTTTCAATGTACGTATTCATCTACTCAACAGTTAGTGAGAATCTACAATGCAAAAAGCACTGTGCTGAGATGGGACTAAAAATGAACAAAACAGAAAATGCTCCTGCATTTTAAGAAATGACAAATCATTAACAAACATAAAAGTTACCTGTATGAAATGCTTCAAAGAAAATGAAACCATGTAGACATAGAGGAGTTATCCCAAATAGTGGTGATACCTGAGCAAAGGCCTGAGTGAAATCAGGGCACAAAAGATGCAGATAATGGAGAAGCATTCGTTTCAGTTGAAGTGAAAGCAAGTGCAATGACCTCAATGTGGATATATTCTTAATGCTTTAGGAATAGTGGGAAGCCAAAATGACTGCACAGAAATGGGAGAGCCCACTTACGGAACAATAGATTCAGTATGGCACACAAAACATTATTGTTCTAAACACAAAGGAAATATAAGAACAGCTAGTTGAAGAGCACTTGGTAAGGAAATATCCTTCAACAGGAATACTAAGCACCAGGTTTAAAACTAGTAATCCATTGAGCAAAAAAAGTGGGAAAAACTTAAATAAGTGCCACATATCTGAAGGAGTATCAGAATAAACTGAATAAATCTAGAGAAATAATGGTGATAATCGGAGGTCTGTGACCCCAGAAAAAAAGAGAGTATGTAAGTAAAATGCAGGCTGAACATATGTATTCAGGCAGGTGTCCAAGACCTGAGAGAGATTTGAGTAAACCAAGTTATTGAACAACTCAAATGGGAAACATTTAGTTTGATACAAAATGAGCAAGCTGTCACCATAACAGCTCAAAATGGGAAACCAAAGCTTAAATAAATATTTTAAGATAATAAAAATATTTAGCAATGCCTTTTACATGTTAAAATTTTTATTTTCATATTTTTAAACCTAAAATAGAGCTATCATATGATGTAGCAATTCCATTGCCAGGTGTGTATCCAAGGCCTTGAAATCAGTAGATCAAAGTGATGTCTACACACTTACTTGTGGTTTTACACTCACAATAACTGATATGAGATCCATTTTTTATTTCTTATAAACACCACTGTGAGCAGTCACATTTTTATTATACTCTTGGTAGAGATGAAGAAGCTGGGGTC
This sequence comes from Ochotona curzoniae, assembly GCF_017591425.1. Taxonomy (NCBI): domain Eukaryota; kingdom Metazoa; phylum Chordata; class Mammalia; order Lagomorpha; family Ochotonidae; genus Ochotona; species Ochotona curzoniae. The sequence goes on from NW_024464920.1 coordinate 22,128,225, forward strand.
AATACTGTGACTTAGAGTGTAAAGCTTCTGCCTGCACTGCTAACATGCCACATGGGAACTACCATATGTTCCAGCTGCTTCACTTCCATTTTAGTTCCCTGATAATAGCCTGGGAAAGACAGTGAAGAATGGCTGAAATGGCTGGGCCCCTGCACACATGCAGGAGAAGTGCAAGAAGCTTTTGGTTCCTGGCTTTGGCCTGGACCACCTCTGGCTGCCATGGCCATCTGAAGAATGAACACGCATCTAAAAGAGCAATATCTCACGCTCTCTCTTCCTCTTTCTGTGACTTTGACTTTCAAAATAAATACATGCTTTTAAAAAGAATAAGCTGAGACAAAGTGAGATTAAGCAATTTATCGAACATCACAGGGCTAACAAATTTCTGAGCTAGCCATTCAAAGCAAATGGGCTCCAAAGATCAAATTTTAATGAGTAGTGCTTCTCAAAGGAGTTTGCAATCCCACTTATAATAATAGCAACAATAACCCTATCATATAATACATTTTAAACTATATGCACAAAATTTAAATGATTTAACTATATAAAAGTGAATGGGAAAATCTAAAGAAATTTTGATATAAAAATGTAATAGTATTCCTGACTTGAGAGGGTAATAAGATTAAGCTGGTAGATAATGATCTGGAAAAAGGAGAGAAAACTTGAAGAATTATTATTTTTATTATACAAACCATGTAGGTCAAATGTATGCCCTAGCATTATACTGACAGTAAATGGCAAATCCAAGATCAAATCTGGAATGTCTAAATCCAAGAACCCATATATATGTATATATTTTTTTTTTTTTGGCTTCTGATGAAACTTCAAATGTTTGGCACGAGGAATTATTCTAGGAATGCCAGTAAATTGCCCAGACATTAAGAAAGAAAGGGACTGAGATTCAGGACTGAAGATGCATATGTATGAGTTTTTAGCACACACACACACACACACAAATACATACACACAGACAGACAGGAAGAGCTGTGGCCCACAGGTGAGGCTGGAGATGGGTAATCTCAAAGAAATGTGAAAAAAATATGGACACCCGCTGCTGATGCAGAGTGAAAAAGATGGCCCAGCTTCTGCTCCTTGGCATATGAGTTCTTCAGGGTAAGAAGATCCAAATCCTTAGTGGTGGAATGACACCTCCTCCACTACACAGTTTCGGCTGTGTCCTCTGCATAAGCGAACACCATCTGCCACGGAGGCGGAACAGTGGTGAACTGGAATAGCAGTCCTGGCTCATTTTTGAAAACTTGGCAATGACTTTCCATGGCAATGTAACTAAAGTTTCCAGGGATGTAGGAGCTTCCTCAAACTAGCCAGCTTATTTTTCATTCTCAAACAAAAACAAACAAAAATCTATCCATGATTATCATGGTTTTCCTATATGAAATAATTTCTCCAAATAAAAAGGTTCATTCTAAATAATATAGTCCTCGTCCTAATTTGGAGATTCCATCACACAGAATTAATTAATGGGTGGCATGTGTGTAGAGGACAGGAGGGCATTTGGAGGGGAAGGGATGACTCAGAATTTTAGTAGCCACAATCTGTTGCATGATGCATCAGTATCTTTTAAATGGGCTAATTTACTTCTTAGAATTTAATTCTGGCTTTGGGATATTTTACAAAAGAACAAACAAAAATAAGCTGTGCATTAAAAATGTGAGTGGAATTACATGAAAAATGACTTTTTTTCTTAATTGTACATCCAACTGAGTTAAGTTGTCCATTTGCAACAGTCCTGCAGGTGTAAGACAGAGTAAATGTTTATTTTCCTGCCTTCTCCAGGTTTTAGAGGAGCAGCCGGGATGCACATGGGCAGTAGAAAAGTAGGTTTATATGAGGCATACACCCTGGGCAGCTAATACTGGCTTGCCTAAACCCTGAAATTGCCATCTGAGCAGATGGAAAATTCTGCTTGCGTTAGAAACAACTCATCTATCCCTGGGGCTTAATTGTCCCAGGTGTTATGGCCATCTGCCAGACATATTTACAACAAATGTTTGCTTTAAAATGGGATACTGAAATCTCAGAGCTTCCATAGGATGTGGTCAAAGAAAATGCAAAATTGGAAATTAAAGCTGGAATCTTATAACCATTGTTCCTCTCATAGCAAGTTCTGCTACAAAAGATAGGTCAGTTTGATTAGGGAGGCGAATTAGTGACACAAAATTAAATTAAGAGAAAGTTTCAAGGTATAGTATGAAGAATTCAGGGATCCACTACAAATAGACACCTCAGAAAACACAAATCCACAGCTTTTTTCACTCAACATTTGCAGTGTAGACTCTTGATTATTTACATTTACAAAAGCCAAAATTTTAGAGAGGAAAACAGAAACAGGAACGACGACATGATCATTAATAAAGATATATTTTTAATGGAATCTTCTGTTCCTTGAGCACATTGTGCCCTTGTGCTCTGCTCAGAGACAGTGTAAATGCCAAAAATATAACTTAGGAAACAAAGTTGTCATCCCTCATCAAAGAATGTGTTGGTTATTCATCAATAAACAACTTTATAATTCACATTCAATCTGATTTAAGCAGAGCTAAAGAAGAGCCCATTTATTTTCTGTTTTCTTCAAAAAGAAACAAAGTTTAGAGATATTCAAAATATTGAGGGCAATTAAATGATAAGAAAAGGGAAAAAATAAAACAATAAATAGAACTTTACTGAAAACTTTTTAAAAAATGTTTAAACTAAGGGAGTATACTACTGCCATTACAGTTGGGTGGTAAGTGATATATGTAAAACTCTATCAACTAGATATTGCCAGATATTTCTAAAGCAAGGTTGCATTTTTATTTGCTTCTTCACTCCAAATATATTCCTCATGAAGCTCTCTCCTTTTTCCACTTGAAAACTGAAAACTTGGTTATGTTCCAATGACAATGCCTTTTGACCCTTTGCTAGGTATTTCCATTCCTTTTTGTGCATGAACATTTGAAATAACATGTACTATTATGCTTGAAGTTACATAAACAACTCATGTTTCTATGCTTATCTTAGAAAAACATTTATAATATAAGAGTCTGTATCCTGATGAAGCATGATCCATGCCATTTCTAAATCTGTCCAATTACGTGACTGCCAGCAAGTGCTGCACTGCCCTCGCCCTTGGCACATGCATACTTAGCTCACTAACTCCTGCTGTCTATAGTCTTCAGCTTATCAATAATTCATTTTTGTTGTTGGTTAGTTTTTCCCAGTCTTACCCTCAGCTACAGCAATCTGACAAGCAAAGGCAGACTTCTGCCGTGTCACTGCAATGATTTTAATAGCCTTTCCTATGAACTCTATCACCTTGTTCAGCCCACAGTAGCAACTACAAGTAGCAGAGATCTTTCTGGAAAATAGTCATTGCTTGTTCATGTTGCTCAGGAAAACAGCCAGCATACCTTTATAAAGCATTACTCAAACTTCTCCTGATTTTCTCTTTTCACTGTAATTTGTCCTCAGACTTGCATGAATTCTTGCATGCCCTAACATTTCTGAGAATACAAATGATCTAAAACAAAACACTTTCCTGGATGATGTGCAAAACATAAATTGCAATGAAACATGGTTTTCGCCCTAAAGCAGCCTCACAGATGATTGTGAAGACAGACGTGAAAACATCTTGACAGTATGATAGGTGGATCTCTTACAGCTGCTATTGCTCTGCTTCTGCCTTACAGAAGTGCTGGCCCTGTGTCCCCCGGCTGCCTATTACTCTACTTGAAACTTGACTTTGACCTAGATCTGCCTTGCGCCAGCTTTGACTTCCTGGTCTTTGTGATTATGAATCTGGGCTTCTGTTCTAAGAAATAACAAAAGAAGTGGAGAGCTGTACATTTTCTGAATTATGTGCTTAAGACATACTGTAAATGTACAGAATACAAGAGATTTAATTAAATTAATAGGCAGCATTTTTCCAGATTCTATGAATAACAAGAAATGTTGCCAGCACAAATATTTTGACATAATATAATATGAAATTCATGGGTTAATTCAAAACATATGCCTAAACAGGTATTTACCACACTGTACAGTCTCAAAATGATTGCTTTGTAAATCTCTTTCAATTTACATTTTATTTCCCAAGCATATAATTATGTTGTTGTAAATGTCCCAAAATAAAGTAAACTAAACTCTAGTGCTAATCCTCGGTTACATTTTTATATATATATAAATATAATGATTATATAATGAATATATATATGGTATATATTATATTATATTATATCATATTATATTACATTATATATATTATATATTACTTTCAAATTTTAAAAAAACATTTACAGGTCATGAAACCTTTCAAAATAAATTAAGACACAGTTTCTTCCTATAATGACACTAAAAGTATGAAATCAGTTTTTGCCTTTTCCATTACTTTAAGATATGCTAATGATTAAAATCAAATATTAATTAACACAATGACTTATTCTGATAATTACTGTTAAGGGATATCAAAAAGAAGCTAAGCAGAAACATCTTTTGTCTCCTAAAAGAAAGATAAATTTCCTTTCCAAAGCTATCTGGGCCCTAATTCTGTCCACAGTTATTGTGGTAGGAGGACAGTTTGGAATTCCTACCTACTAATCATCAGCCTCATGTGTGGAAAGTGTCAGTGAGGACACAACCAGAGCTACTTTGGATAAAAGTATAATGATCTCAAGCAATTAGTTCACAACTAAAAGACTTCATGGAGAGACAAATGAAGTACCAAAAAAAAATTATCAATAGGTATTCTACAATTTAATCAATTTCAGGTATGTACAGCTTATAAATGTCTAATGGGTGACTTTAACTTGAAAAGATTCAAGTGTTACAAAATCCTCTTAACGAAATTAATTTTTGGTTCTGCAAACTGAGGCTAACTTCATAAGGAATGAGGCTTCAGGAAAATAAATATAGTGTAAACTTTCAGTATGATGTATTTCACACTGGCAAATGATTTAGTTATTCTTTTAGCAGGTGTTCAGAAAGAAAATTAAATTTACAACATTAAGAGCCAAATAATCTTCCTAAAACCCCACGGTATGCCCATGATAATTACAGTCCTACAAGTAATTCTAGCTCTGTTTGCTGCAATGGCAGTCTGGATTTAATTTAGCAATATTCCAGGGAGCTATGGGAAGTCAGCACTCCCTGTTAGCAACATAGAGACCAGGTCCTTTCCTGGCATCACAAGATGACTTAATGCCTATCAATGTGTACACCTGCTGCATATCAAGGCAGAGATTATTGCTCTTTGAGATATTTGCCAGTAAATCTTGGCCTTGACTATTTTATGCCATGGTTTGTTTGTTAGTCCTTCGATATGGACTTCATTATTCCCTGCATCAATTTCTACAGCTGCATACATAGGACATTTGATGTTCCTTTAGACAGTAATTGTGGAGATGATGGATATTGTAAAGGTCAGAATAATTGAAATTACTTTTATTTTAGTTGCTATATAGGTGTCGTGATGGTGGACAGCGACTTCTTCCCTTTCATTTCTTCCCAGGCTAGACAATTTGAGTTGTATAAATGTAACCTACATCTATATGAGTATGGACACGTAGAGAAACACTGAAATTCTACAGTCAAAGATAATTATAAAATTGCAAATTTCAGGGTCCATAACGATTACACAAAATTTGGACATTTTATTTATGTGGCTTCAATTTACAATTTATAATTACCTTTGACTCTAGAATTTCAGTTCAGCCATGATTGGAGATTCACTCTGAAACATTTGTATGATGTGATTCAAGAGCAGTTGAGTATACAGGAGAAGTTCATCAACTGACAGAAATCCTCAGCAAGTACCTGTTGTGCAATGTTAACAGAGCAAAGTACAACCCTCTTTCCATGCAGGCAAAACACAAATGCTCAGGGGTAGAATGGCAACTTTATACACCCACAATGTTGTCACCTTCTCTGAGTCTAATTAGGAACTTTAATCCAAAATAGTACAAAACAATCACATTTTCACATCTAAAGTTGTCACGGCTGACTTGTGTTTTAATAGAAGCAGCATAGAAGTGTTTGCGAGATGTATTCACATGGAGGGAACACCTACAGTTTGCTATATTCAGAACTGCATAAAAGAAACAGCTGTTCAAGTCTGTACTCCAGAGGCCCTTATTACAGCCAGTGGCACTCTTGATTATCTTACTGTGCAATGCACAGGATAGACTGGCAGAAAGTCATCTGCCAGAGCACACCTAGTTTCAAGTGGGAGCTATCCTAACTTCAGCAAGGAATACACAAAAGAATTCACCACTCTGATTCTAGTTTTCACAAATGAATAAGTGTATTATAATATTAAGAATGCAATGTTTAGGGGCTGATATCATGGCTCAACAGGCTCATTCTCCTCCTGCAAGTGCCAGCATTCCATTTGGGCACCAGTTTGTGTCATGGATGCTCCACTTTCCATCTAGATCCCTACTTGTGCCTGGGAAAGCACGAGAGAACAGCCCAAGTCCTTGAGATCCTGGTCCATGTGTGAGACACATAAGAAGCTCCTGGCTCCTGGTTTCAGATTAGCTAAGCTCCAGCCGTTGTGGCCATTTAGGGGTTGAACCAGTGAACAAAAGCTATCTCTATCTCTCCTTCTCTCTGTAAGTCTGCCTTTCATATATTCATATATATGCATATATATATCTGGGCTCCTGGCTTCAGATTGGCTCAGCATCGACCATTTTGGCCACTTGGGCAGTGAATCAATGGATGGAAGATCTTCCTCTTTGTCTCTCCTCCTCTGTGTATATCTGACTTTCCAATAAAAATAACTAAAGCTTTAAAAAAAGAATTTGTGTTCCTCAATAATATTGCTTGTTCCTATATTCAACAAAGTGTTTGGCCTGGAACTCACACCTAGAATCAATTGCACATATGCATTCTCTTCCGTGGTATTTGTGCTAACCTTAAATATCATACATGGCAATTAAATTCATACAGGTTCCATGGCTACTTCACAAGGTTCTCTCTGTATTTGGTCACTCAAGTAAGTCAAGATCACTGAGTCCCTAATTCACTCCAGGCATAGATATGAGTACTCAGATAAACCAAAGACATGCAGTACCTTGCCACAAAGAACAGACAAATCTCCTGGGAAGTTAGAACACGGTATCTGTGCAACAGTCGCACATAATTTCCAAAATAAGTTTTATTTAGCTATTTTAGTCAACTTTTTAAAAAACAAACTCTTGAAACATTTCACAATATTCCTAAGATCACCGAACTGATAGTGAATAAATCAGGGCTTCAGAAGAAAGTTACTTCATAGATGAAAATTCAAAATATTGGGCTCTATTGTTTCCTCTATAACAATGGATACATGCCTCTTGTTTTTAGTCCCAAGGATACGTCATGTCAAACATATCTCAAACAAAAAAAAAAATCACTGAATCTTTTCAGATTTTCCAAAATTTTCTATTCCAGCAATCAGTAATACCATCCACTTGGTTTCCAATCCAGGAACCTGAGACTTATAAAAGATCTTGATTTCTTCCTCACTTTAACCTTAAAACTATTATTCAGTAGTTGCAGAAGTATTAAGATCCATCTTCAAATTTTTGTGTCCCTTCCTTTCCATTAATATTCTTGTGTTTTAAAATGTTTTATCATCTCTGGTAACTTTTTGTGTTTAAAAATTTGTCATCCTTGTTATAATCATCTACTATACTGCTTTCATGATTTTCAGAAATTATAAATCTGGCTGCCCCAGATTTTTAAAGGAATTTTACTCCATAAAGATGTGACAACCAGATTTATATAATATATGGTTCTTTCAGGATCTGTTTTCTGCCTGTTTCTCTAGTTCACCTCTATCCACTTTGTTTCTTGATAGTCACACACAAAAACTTGGCAATTACTAAGCCTGCACTGGAGCCAAAGCTGGGAACCAGGGACTCGATGAACAGAGCTCTTACTATTTCTTTCAGCATGGGGAGGAAGCTGAAGTCAGGAGTCAGAGCCAGGAGTTGAACCTGGGCACTTCAGTGTGCAATATAAATATCTTAGCTACCAGGATAAATGCCCTCTCGCTTTTACAATACTTTTAATTCTCCCAAATGCATCCTGTTACTTCATACTTTTCTACACATACACCTGTTGGCCCTTCTGTGTGAGTGCTAAGTCCCTAAGGTTTCTTTTGTTAACACTGAGTTGTTCTTTAGCTTACAGATCATTTCCTTCAGGAAGTTTTCCTCCCACAGCATTTCTCAATAATAGCTCATCCCTTTTGGGTCTTTTTTCCCCCCTCCACTCTGTGCATATGTCTGGCATGGATTCTGTCAAAATATTGGAAACATGCCTAATGCCAGTGTTAAACAGAGCTCCTTGGGGACAGACTTTGTCAAACTGATTATTGATAAAGAATGGAATATGGTGTTTTTCAAAGGATATGCAGTTTACAGGCAAAAGAAAATCATTTTTAAACCTGAGCTTTTCTACTTAAGAGCTATAACCTCTGAGGGAGGGAGAGAGAGAGAAAGAGAGAGAGAGTGTGTGTCATCTCCTGCTGGGTCACTCTAAATGGCTCAGACATCAGGGCCAGGCCAGGCTGTGGCTTCTCACATTGGTTTTAGGGAACCAATTACTTGAGCTGTTGCCTGCTGCCTCCACAGGTGTATATAGCAGGAAGCTGAACCTGAAAGCAGAGCTGGCACCAGAACCCATGGACTCTGCTATGGGATGCCTGTCCCTAGCAGTGACACTGAATGCCTGCCACTTTACAGAATTACTTACTGAATTACTCCTAAAGGAAAAACTCACAGTAAGAAGCATAAAAATTTGAAATAAAACTGAACTTAGCACATTAATGAAGCTATAATAAAGTAAAAGAATAAAAAAAAGGAAATTAAAAAAATTAAGTATGTTTGACTAGAAGAGGTTTTAGGGACTCTTTAGGAGAAGGGATAATGCAAATAAACATCATTTTGAATTTGAGAACCTCCTTTTCAGAGCACTCTTAGAGTAGATTATAGAACGTAAAGTAGGGGGATTTATTTTTCCTAAATATCTAGAGCCGTTTTCACTGATTATAACCCTTCCTTCCATCTTGAGGTTCCTAGAGTCTTGTCTACATATACTGTCAGAGAATTGTCCTTCCTAAGAATTTATCATCTCTGACTTCCCTCTCTATTCCCTTTGCTGTATTTCTATCTGTTATTTTTATGAAGTTGAGATACAAAGAAAATTATATCCATTAGCTCAAGCAAAAATCATCTGTTACAGACCTAGGACATGGGAAATTTTACAAATACAATATGGGAAAGATACAGTTCTTGTTTTTAAGTGTCTCATTCTCCAGAAGCACTAATTATGATATATAGTTGGATAAGTGCATTAAAATAACAAAAGCAATGTATTCTGAGAGTTCTGAGGAAATTACAGCTCCCTATTTCTGTGGACTTGACAAAGGCTCCTCAGAGGAAGTGATTTTAAGCTGTTTTAGAAGATGGGGACAAATTTGACAGAGCAAGTCTATAATGGCTAAGCAGGGATAACAAAATGATGCATTCCAAGTGGAAAATATAGAGTGTTCAGAGGCCTAGACCTATGAAAGAGTGCAAAAGACTCAGATGTTTGAAAAGTGAATATGAGAAAAAAGAAAAAGGCTAGAGAAATGAATCACTTGTTCTGTTTACTATCTTCTTATGGGATCTTCTGTTTTAAAAACATGTGAACCAAATAAGGGTCCTGAAAGAGCATAATAGGAGATTTGTAGGTCATGTATATAAAATATCTCTCTGCTTCAGAGGTGAACCTGGAATAAGGTTAACTACTAACACCTTTCCAGCAGCTGATCTTCTACAACCATCCTCTACCTCACACTGTGAAATATGCCCCCACCAGTAATCCATTTCAATAGTCAATTTTATATTTTAACTTGTAAGACTTAAGTCTGTCTCTTTCAAGTGTGCTGCATTTTTGCCATTGTACAAGTTCCTGGGTTGACACCTCAATGGTGATGGACTATAAAGAGAGAAGTCTAACAAATATATTTAACAGTTTTATGGACACGAAGTCCTTCAGAAAAGTAAACAGGAAAGCTGTTTTTATGCTACATCTGATGAAAGAAGTGGATGGTTCATGGAGCAACACAATAGGGCTTAATGGGGTCTGGTTCTATGATAACACATGAAGGGATCCAGCCAGGCTTATTTGTTCAGACTCTTGTAAGTTTCTCTTGTATAGCATTCTTTTACCCGATACAGGGCAGGATGTCCCCTAACCAGATGGTCTTATGATCTATTTGTCGGGGAGATAGATCAGAGAGGTGAGGAGTTCAAGTATCCAGAGCCTACCTGGGGGGGGGGGATAAATTCTGACTTTCATGACCCATCATAAAGAAGAAAGGATGGAGGTTGAAGTGAAGAAGAGGGAAGAGAATTCTTGCCCCCTCAGTTATCTCTGTAAGTATTCAGTCTGACAACTGGCAATCATGGTACCATTTATCAAGCCCTGACACAACTACAAGTTTAAAAACAGATCAAATGTAGAATAAGTAGATCTCATTTAATTAAATACTAGCAATAATAAGGAACATATATGTTGACATTTAACGTAACAATGCTTTCTATTTGCTGAGTTTTAAAATATCAAATGCAGTGGGTATTACGATCATTCCATTCTCAATGAATATTTGAGAGAGCACAGTAATTACCTTATTTCTTATGTATTTAATCAGGTTAAAACACAGAGATATTTTAAATGTTAGCCTACATTTTAATACTAATTTGACATCAAATTTTTTTCAAATATGTGAAGCCACCTTGTATCTTGTACATTTTTGTGATCTATTATGCTACATATGTGGTTCTAAAGAATTTCAGTGAGAAATCATTTTATTTAACTTTTTTACAGTAATTCTGAGAGGATAACAAGTATGAAGATGAGATAACTGAGAAACAGATCATACAGTGAATGTGGTAAAGTGAAGCTAATCTGGGTTCTGAGCCTTCAATTTTTATCAACAATATAATATGGAAACTATTTTTAAGGCAGCAACAAGCTGGAGAACAAAGCAATGCAAAATTTTGCATAAAATCTGACAGTTGTACTTTCAAGTGTAAATGAAAGACCATAGAGCACAAATAAATGCTAATGAGTTATGTCAGTGTGGCATTGTTAGGTCATCATTCTCCTTTTCTTAATTCTCCGATAATTCTATAATATTTTATCATATTTTTGTTATGCTTATAATTTTAAAAGGTGCTTAAACTTATTTCTGTTAACATATGTTATTTAGGATATACTTCCTATTGGTAAAAATAAAAATCTTTTCAACTTCTTTTAAATTTTTTCTTTAGTTATTAAATACATAACAAGAAGTAAATCCAAATAAAGGGTGATAAATATATTTATGTATTTACAGAGCTTCAAAGACATCAACCAACCAGCACAACTGAGTTTTAGTTGTAGTAGAGGAATGCAAAGCAAAGTCAAGTACAATAAATGGGCAAGCCTGGAGCAGAATAGAAGAAAAAGCTGGAACTCCAGATGTGCACATTTAGAGTAAATGACAAACCACAAATAACCATTCTTCTTTCTCCATCCTGGGTAATTGAATGAAAAATCAGATTTCCATCAAGGGGACAACAAAGGGAAAATGCCATTCAATGACTCTTCAATATTAAACCTGTAATTATAAAGTACATTGAAAACATGATGTCACAAAAATTAAATGAAAGAAAAAAAAGGGGGGAGAGAGGCAATATCATAATATTCTTAAAATTGTACCTATAACTTCAGAAACAGAAAAACAACCAACCATGTGGAGAAAGGGGCAAAGAAAATGAATAGACATTTTTCAAAGGGACAAACTCAAATGACTAATACTTTTGAAAAATAGTCAAGCTCCCTCGCTATCAGGGAAATACAAATAAAACCACATTGATGTTTCAAACTTCAGCGAGATTTACCTACATTCAGAACTCTACTAACAACACTGCTGGTGGGGACTAGGGGAGAAAGGCACCCTGTTTGACTGCTGTTGAGAGGGCAGGCTGATGCACTCAAAGGAAATGAAATCTGCAAATGAGAAAGTGACCTGTACTCCTATATTTACAGCAACACAATAGCAAAGACAACCAGATGCCAATCAAAACTTGAGTAGATAAAGAAATTGTGGGACATCTACTCTATACACTGCTACTCGACCATTAAAAAGAATGAAATTTTATCATTTGCAACCAAATGGTCCCATCTAGAGACTACTGTGCTCAATCAAATAACCCAATTCCAAAGGGAGAAATATCATGTTCTCTCTAAAATAAGGCAACCTTCATAAATAGAAGATGAATAGAATATAGGCAGACATGTATATACTCATATAGAGGAACTAAATAATAGAGACTATCATATCCAGATGTGAAGATATAATGTAGTGTACATCTTTACTTCCAAATCAAAGATGGACTCCCAATGAAACTGTTAAGTCTAGCTTGACAATAGAATGCTGGACTCTCTGCCACTGTCCATACCTACAACGTCAGGATACACATAAATAGCAGAATAATGGACTCATGACTTTTTATGAAGGACTATACTATTTTAATGATATATGGGAAATCATTGCAGGGAAGGGGATTTGGGATGAGGGAATTCCAGGGCCAGGAACTGCATCCCAAATTTTTAAAAAATTGTATCAGTGAAATACATAATCTGTTTTTATATTAATAAACAAAAAATAAGATGATTCTGTGGATCTATGTAATAATATCTGTGTTCAGCAAGACATCTGATAAGTTAGAGTTTAGTTTAATAAAAGTCTAGACAAATAAGGCTGTGGTGCTTGTCAGAAGAAAAAAATCAAGTGCTCCCTGAGGGAATGTATATCATCCTGAGCCTCAATAAATTCTCAGCAATAATTGTCAAAGGAGATTAACTCACATTCAAAAGTAAGCGAGCACAGAAGGAAATGATGCCTAACAGAGAACCAAAAGAAAGTAGGATAACCAAAAAAATCTTGAAAAGATTTTAGCTGTTGACATTTCTCTTCACAGGAACCTACATGTCTGGCATCATCACAGACTAGAAACTGAAAGCATTAGAGCTAGAGAGCCATATGAGAATATAGACAGGTGACTCAGGAAGGGTGAATGAAGAAAGTCCTGAAGAGCAATGAGTATCCTGGCGCCCACTCAGTGAGTTCAGTGATTGATAGCTTATGAATAAAGATGGCCTGTGTTCCAATTAAGTTATGGATTTAGAATGCAGCCCTGAGTGTATAAGCAAGGAGGATGGAAATTTTTTTTAAGAAGTAGTGAGAGGTGCTCACAGTCTCAGCCAGAGGCTTCTGCAGACTTTATTTATTTCCACTAGAAAGGCAGATCCACAGAGAAAAAAAAATCCTCTGTCTGCTGGTTCATTCCCCCAGTTCCCGCAATGGCTATCGCCAAGCACATGCAAAGCCAGGAGCTAAGAGCTTCCTCTGGGTCCCATGTAGGTTCACAGTTCCAAGGATTTGCCCCATCATTCACTGCCCTTCCTGGCCAGCAGGAAGCTGGAGGAGAAGCGGAGCAGCCAGGACACAAACTGGCGACCACATGGGATCTCAGCATGTGCAAAGTGAAGATTCTAGCCACTGAGCCATCATGTCTCCCCCTCCTAGTTATTTTTGTTTTTCAAGAAGTATTAATTGAATAGAAAGGCAGAGTTATAGGAATAGAGCAAAATGAAGAGAAATTATCCATCTGCTGGTTCACTTCACAAACGATGCTGCAGCAAGGATAAGGCCAGGTTAAAGCCAGGATCTACCTCCTGGTTATTTTGATGGTAGAAATCATAAGATGTAGACTACATGCAAAAGAAACAAAGAAACCAAAAAAAAGTAGGAATGGTGACACAGATTTGTTGTTGTTGTTGTACAATTAGAAACAGAAAAGTTGTTGACACAATTTTACAATCATGTCTTATATGATGCTCTGCGAAAACTGAATATAAGGAAATTATTTGAAAGTGATAAATAGTATCTCCTATATTTCAAGTGTAAATAACAGAGCAACAGTGAAATATTGAGTGTTATGCCTTCATTGGAGGATCAAAAAAGAACACCATCAGCAACACTGCTATTTGGCATTTATCTGAGATGTTTTTGTCATACACATTTAAAAATGATAAATAAATATAAACAGTACTAGAATTTGTTTTAAAATATAGGTCTCATTGTTAATAGACCATATCTATATTTAAGAATTTTGATTTTTATTAACAAGTATATTTGTCTAGTTGTTAGAAAAGAAAAATTAATAAATTGGCTACATAATGTAAAAATATGAAAGTTACTTGTTTTTCATTTTATCATCAAGTAATTGTGACACAAAATTCTTAAACCTAAATGTCATACTCAGAAGTGTAAAATATCTCAGGATAAATTTACAAGTATGTTTAATGCTTCTATAAAGAAAACTTAGAAAAGTTAATTGAGAAACATCAAAGATAACTTAAAGAGATGCTACCATTTTCATGACAGAACTATCCAATACTGTAAAAATACAATTTCTCTCATATTTTATGTCATCCTTGTCAAAATCCTTACTATTACAAGAGGCGTTTAGCCCATAGATTAAGACACCACGTGGGGTTGCCCTGATAGCACAGGGCACAGGTATGAGTCCCAGCCCCCTTGATGATGTCACTTCTAATTCACACCCATCCTGAGAGATAGCAGGTAATGGCTCCAATAGTTGAGTCCCTACCAACTATGGAAGAGACTCAAGCTGAATTCTGAATTTTCCTGACCCAGTCATGGCTGAAATGGATAATCAGCAAATAACCCTGTGGTTGAAAGATTTCTCCCCCCATTCTCAAATAAATAAATCAATAAACACTTTTACAAATCCTTGCTTTATGGTCAAACTTGTGATAAGCTTATTCTTTTGTGTACAAACTGCAGATATGTAAAGTAGCTAAAGAACTTATAAATAATAACAAGTGGAAAGAATTACACTAATATAATTCAAGACTTATTATAAAATTTAAGAATTGGAATAGTGTGGTAACACTCCTGGGACAAGACAAAAGGAACCAACTGAAAGGTAACAAAATGATCTTGATATGCATGTGAACACAGGACAACATAGGAATGACATTATAAATCAGTGGAAAATATGTACTAGTCTTTAAATGCTCTAGTAAAATATATGTACATTTGGAAGAATTAGGTTAAATATTTACTTCACACTCCACATAAAAACCAGTACCTTTCGGATTAAAGACCCCAACATAAATTGTCCACGACAGTTAAAATATTAAGTTGTAGCAGTTATAAAAATGAGTCTTCAGAAATTTAGTCAACAGATTTTCTATCACCACTGGAGAATCCAACAAATTTATCAAAGACATATATAAGAAACACATGGGTCAGTTATAAAAAACAACTGATAAAAGTTTAATATAACGGCATTTGAAAGTATGATTCAATGGCAACATGCCCACTGGATTCCTGAACAGAGTTTAAGAAGCCATTTTAAGGCCATATTTACTAAGCTTAGGCCATCAACTCCCTGTAAAATTTTTCTTACGAATTTACAATTTAAAGTGTCAAAAATTAAAAATTGCAAAGTCAATTTCTGCCAAGAATGAGTGATTTCAAATTGAAAGAGAAGACCTAAAGGTTGCTGAAATATATCTTACTTCTTGAGGCACAAAATAAATCAACCTTTGAAATTCAAAGAAAATCAGTGCTAAGAACCTGTAAGAATAGGTGTTGGAACGACATCTTTCTGAGAAGCTTTAAAAAGTTCTCAGGAAGACATTATTTCAAAGTCAAGGGTTCTGCACAACCGTAGTAAGGCAACAGTAGAGGAAGATTTTTTAGTAAATCTCACTTTTTCCAGAAGTTTCATGAGAAGATAACTCTACGATGTATCACCAGATAACAACAAAACAACGTCTAAATATGCTGGAATATTTATATGAAATCAGAGAACGAATCTGGATTCTGTAAAGTCTATGATATCACGCCTACAGGTAGCAAACTGAGGATATTGAGTTGCCTTTAGCAGTTGTTTCATAAGATATAAACTTCCTGAAGTAAGCAGTGATGCTATTTATTGTTTTATAGCTTAATCTTTTTCAAGCAAATATTTCCTGGACAAATTTAGGCTAATGATGTACCATCTCAGTTCTTAATCCCACAGCAGTGTTTGATGCAATTAACTTTCATTTTCATCTCTAAGTATTGTTCTGGTGAGTAAAGGCTGCTGGTAGAAGAACTATAGAGTAAATGGCATTTAATAATAGAGATTTATTTTTACAGTCCTTGGGACTGGGAAATCTGGGATCAGAATGTCAGCTCTGAGTTCTGGAGAATCCTCTCTTTCAGGTTGCAAATTTATGACTTTCCTTTGTAATCTCATGAGCAGAGTTAATCATCTTCTAATGAGCACACTAACCCCAATTCATGATTGTTCCAACCTCATGTCCCAATTACCTCCCACAGAACCCTCCTCAGAATACTATCACTTTGGGATTACACTTTCAATTTGCAAATTCGGGAGGAACACAAGCTTTCAGTTGGCTGCAATGATTGATTGCATAAAATTCAAGCACAAATGAAAGCAATTATGTAGTTTAAGAATTCACAAGTATGTTGTTTAATTATTCAGAATAATGAGAAAAAGTTTATCACAAAAGCCAGGATAGTTGTTATCTCCACGATGCCAAAAAAAAAAAAAAAGATTAATCTAGAAGGGCACTTGAGAAGCACCTAGTGTTCTGACAACACTGAGTTTAATACCCATGGTGATGCTTATTTGAAAATGTTCTGTGTAGTCATTCAGACTTTATATTTAACACATTCCACTGAAATCATGCTACTCTATTTAAAATGAATAAAACATTTATGTACAAAGTTGAGTCCTTTGGTACTAGGTGATGGCTGAGAGCCTAATAATACCTGAGCTCCATTCGTAATTCTCTTCTATTGTAGTGAACAGCGGATCTCTGCACTTTGGAAGAGTGGGAGTCTGGGAATAGGCCCTGGAATTATGCTTACTCACTCTAGGTGAGCCAGACATTTCCTTTAACTTGTTCTTTTTGAGGTGTCACACAATCTTGCTTCTTATTGTTCCCAGTGTTCTTACAATGCCATCTCTTCCAGTCCTAGGATTTGGGAGCTGCCAGGGGTGCCTCTGCTCCCTGCTGTGTGACTATACTCTCCACACTTCTCCATGGTGTCTCTCCCTTATCTGCAATGTTTCCACTACAAAATTCTCTCCAACTCCCCTGGGAATACACTTTCTCCACTTTTCTTTCACTAGCTTTCCCTGGCTAAAATCTGCATTCCTTTCCCCCTTTAGCCATTTTGGAATCTCTTACATGTTGATTTCTGGAAGGTTGTGTCTTATGGTGAATCTATTTTCCAATTTCAGAGGACTCTCCATACTCTATTCAATAGTGGTTATACTGGCTTACATTTTCACTAAGACTGGATCAGGGTATTTTTTTCTTCATATCGTCACCACCATTTATTCTGCTTAGCTAGAGACAATGCATATGTGTAAATTGAGAATTTCAGTAAAGCTCAATATTATGATTAACTTCATTTAATGTAGAGCTCATGTTACCATGCCAATAGTCATATACTGCTCTTGTTTCTGTTGATTCTGAAAGCTCCTTAGGTCAAATTGCCAGAATTTCTGCTTTTTCCAATTAAAATTTTTTAACTGGTAAGCATTCGATTTCAGTAACTTTGTTTGGCTGCTGGTGGATCAAAAGATGTCTAGTGTTATAGTTTAGGCATATTTTAAAACAATGTACAGACTTTATCCTACAAATCAGGAAGCAAAAGAAGAAAAATGTGGCTAAGCTTTAGCCTTGCAAACTATGAAAATATTATCCCCTGTCACTCAAATTGTATCCCACAGACCTGTAACATGAGCTTTATCTGAGGATCATAATAGAAATGTGTACTACACGGTGAGTCCCAGCACTACTGAATCATAAAATGAATTTTCACAAAACCCCCAGGTGATTTGTGTGTCCCTAAAAATTTTATGTTGCTGTAAATCACTTGGATTTTTAAGCCTTTTCCCATAAGTGATTAAAGTTCTTTCCTCTACATAGTTATATTACTACCTTCAGCATAAAGGACACAAGAAAATGGAACTACATAAAATTTTCCATGCAGAGAGTCTAATATCAGGTTTTGTTATACACTGTAAATAAACTAGACTTTTAATGGAATAATGACAAGATAAATAGCAAGATCATCCAAAAGAATTGCCACCTGTTGAGATGTTGAAGCACCTTCAAAGCATTCAAATTCTCATACAAGAATCATGCAGCCTGCCAGTCAGAATCCTTTTGAGCACTTGTCCAAAGCTGATGTTCACCTCTCTTGGCATCGTATGGAATCGTGGTGCTACTTGAGGAACACTTTGGTCTGAAGCTGACATATTTAGTGCAGAGATATTGTTAAACAGTAAAGTCAGGAAGAAAGCCAATTAGAGGACTATGCCATTCAGTTCTGGCCCAAAGGCATCAGGCTTCAGAATTACTGCTGGTCTCTTACACAAATGAAATAACAGGTTTGATTCCTATAATTAACTATGTATCAGTAAGGTTGAGGAGACAGAAGGAGTCCTGGTATATTTTTGACAAAGGAAAAGTTTTATTTTTCAGTATTTAGTATTACAAAAAATAATTTTGGGCCTTATTTCATCACATTTGAATGTTGAATCTTATTATCATTCATAAATTAGCCATATTTGAGGTTAAAAAATAGGATGATCTAAAGAGAACATATTTAGTAAATATAATACAGACAGGCAGAACAGAGTTAATTTCACATTGTTTATTCATTGGGCTTAGACAAAGCTACTTTTATATTTGAAACTTAGCTTAATCTTCTCTTAAGATGAGGCTCATCTTCACAGAAATCTCAATCAGAAATTTGTAAGCAGTAAATAGTTCTCCAGTACACTGGTACCCACAATAAGATTTTCTATATTATCTCAATAGACTGTCTGTGTTGGTTTTTTATGCTGCTTCCAGTTGCCTCAAAACACAAATAAGATTATTTATATGACGTGTAAATCACTTCCACCCACAAGTTGGTTTACTTTTGAATCCTTAGGCAAGTGTGATTTAAAGTTCTCAGTGCTCTTTTTTTAGAATAACAAGCAAGAACAATATATTATAGTCATTACCTGCAATCTGTAAAGTGAATTTGCTGAAGCATAGCCTGTTGATGTCACATGAAGATATTCAAGAGAATGTGATTAGATATTGTCAAATATATTCTGTATTACTGTTACATTCCTGACATAGACACACAAACATTAAGTGTATATGCATATCTGAACATAAGACTGCTGGTAGCATTACTTGTACTCAGCATGACAGACACTAATTTTTTGTTCAGTAAGTTCTTCCCATTTTCTGCTGGGCACATAGCTAGACTTTATTTCCTAGGTAGCATCATATTTAGAGACACCTGGATGACTGAGTTATATCTTGACCAAGGCAAATTTGAATTCCTGATTGACTGGTGCAATTAGTCCCTCCACTGACCATACCACACAGATGTCACCTCCTCCCACACTCCAACTAAGACAACCTGCTTCTGAGCCCTTTCATGTTCTTCCTATTGCCAACTGGAGGTGATGTGGGCAAAGATTGTGTTCAGCTGCTGGGATGCAGAATCACAATGAGAATGAGTTAATTCTCAATATCAGTAAGGTCAACACTATGATTAGCTTCTTTTAAGGTAGAGACCATGTTACCTTGTCAATATTCATTTACTGCTCTTGCTCCTACGTCCTTCTGTAGATGCTGGTTTGCATTTTTGCTAACACTTGAACCACTTTGTCAAGTGAAGCTGGCATTCCAGAAGGGTTAACTGCCTTAACCTCCTTACTCCATTAACAGTGTTTGCCTTGATAATAGTAATAATTTGTGAGCAAACTAAGCTTCACTAGCTTTTTATCTTCTTGGGTCTCCTTCCCCATCCTCCTTGTGAGACATCCAGTTTGTTTGTTTGGTTTTTTGGGGGGTTTTCTTTTTTGTTTTTTGGGGTTTTTTTTTTTTTTGCCTTTTAGTATGCTAAAAATAGTCATTTAAGCAATTGGAGGAAGTCTGCTAATTTGTAGTACAGTAGTTGTCACTGAAGTCACAGGGAAATAATGCATATCGATGGATGAGAAGCTCTTGCTCCACTAAAAGCAGTCAGACATAAAAGTAAATCCTTACAGAAAAATATGATGAGTTCTCTAAGTGAGGGACATAGATCTATGCAACCCCCCCACAAAAAAAAACAAAAAAAATGTAACAAGGAATCAAGGAAAATGACCAAAGATATTTGTATTGAACTTTGGAAACTGGAAGTGAATCTATAAAGTAAATAAAAGTGCAATTTATCCTGAGAAGACAAAAGATCCTGAACCGAGTCAATGAAAAAAAAGAAGGCTCAAGCTAGAAGGCCATCAACAAAGATTATAAATATTGCTAGGAGTAGAGCATTTGGGTTTACTCTGAAGAGGATTTGATGATAAGTATGTCCACGGCCTTTGCTGGCATGATAGAAATCACTAATAAAACAGGGTGCATGCTCAGATGTCTTCAACTGTATATTTGGTAAAGAATGGGAATTAAAGAGAGAGAAAGCATATTAATTAGAAGTTGGCTTCAGTAATGTACAAAGTGATGAAGACCATACATGCTACGGGAGTAGTAGCAGGATTCATAAAGAGTATACACAGCATACTGATGACATACATTGGTCAAGATATTGTTATGGGTTACAAGTGGGAAGGTGAACGATGGCTAGGGGGAGTTAATATCCTAAGGGGGAAAATGTTGAATAATGGAAAAAATTAATAAAGTATTTGATGTTATAAACTTTCTCCAAGTCTTACATAGACTACAAAGGGGTCAAATAACATGTAATTCACCCAGCATATAGAGTGATCGCACAAAATTGTCACGGTTTTTTACCATTGCAGTTAAGCCAGAGACAGTTTTTTAAAAGGAAGAAGGCTGATAGCATTGTCTTCAATGTGGAAAAGAGAGCAAGTATGACCAGGAAGTATTGTGTGCAAAAGAAAGTAAATTATTAAGATACTAGAAGGTACCAGATTATTCACCCTATACTTAATTTTCAAATTAGATTCACAAATTTTGTGTAAGATATAAAAATTGTACCATTAAAGTATACATAGAGTGAGAGTTGCGGTGCTTGATGTTATGGACTGAATATTCATGTCTCCTCTATGCCCAAATTTGCACATTGAAATATTAATCTCTGTTATATTATTTGTGTCTTAACAAAAGAAACTTCTGAAAGCTCTCTTGCCTTTTTAAAACCTTGTGAAGATACAAGGAGGAAAAGGCAATTGGCAACCCAAAAGATGAACTTCATATGAATTTAACCATGCTGGCACCCAGATATTAAGACTTTTAGCTTCCAGAACTGACAGAAAAAAATTCTGTTGTTTATATGGCACAGAACATATGGTATTTTTTTTTATAAAAGACCAAATTGACTGAGACACCTGGCAGCATAAAAACTTAAATCACCTCAATACTTTATCATGCATACACTAGTTCAGGTGTACATAAAAAATTCCAGAGATGTTATTTTAATTATTCATTTTTAATCTTTACCATCCCTAAAATTTTGAGACCATGGAAGTTAAAATTTTCTGTGTCTAGTGATTACTATGTTCATTCCATTTCCATAATATCAATTTATTTCAATAATACATCATGATTGAAGCAAAAATACAATTAGGAATACGGTGGAATAAATAGAATTTGAGTGATGGATATCATTTAACAATAAAAGAAGAATTTGGAAGTAGTATATTCTTAAATTACAACAGATGTTTCTTGGTCTATGCTGTGATAACAAAATACCTGAGGTTGTGTGCTTTACACAGAAAACAGCTTTGTTTATCTCACAGTTCTGGAGGCCCAAAAGCATGATGGTGGCATCTGCTCTGCTTCTGGTGAGGGTCTTGTGCTACCCATGGCAGAACAGTGGAAGAAGAAGCAGCTGTTGTTAGAAAAAGCTAAGCATGTGGGCTGAGCTGCCATTGTAACAAGCCACTGTTTGCAGAAATAATGCATTACTGTAAGAGCTAAAATGTGTTCATTCCCATCCAATCCCCTGAGAAAAGCAGTGTTCTTAGCAACGTAATCACTGCTTAAAGACCCTGTCTTCCAACATCCTGCTGTACTGAGGAATTAAGCTCAACATGAGTATTGGTGGAGACACACTATATTCCAATTACAGCAAGCTGAGATTCAGAATGTAACAGTCATAGTCATTGATGTGGCCATTTTAATCCTAAACATGAACATGAATTTCAGCCTTCCAAAAAATATTTGGGAGAGGTGTCAATAATTTAGGCATAGCAACTATATTGCAAGCACCTCTGACGTACTTTTAGTCACATTTATCAGTCATTAATATTATAATCTTCCTTTATTCTCTCCTAAACATCACTATTCTTAGAATTATAGGATTAACTAGGGATAAACAAAAGCCTCTAATGAGAGAAAATTCATTCTGTATTCTTTTCCAAATAAACTGATTGTCTAGACAGCACCTTCAATTTCCAATAGATTTCTCTACTTGGGTACTCTACTTAACAATGAGATTGATACCAAACTCAACTCTCTTTTCACTACTTCAATTTTGTTATCTTCCTTTATTCTATTTCTGGCATCAGCATTAAATAATATTTGGCATTTTCCTCTGTTTAACTTCAATTTCTAATTAATCTGAAATTTGTATTTCTTAAACTCTCATTTCCTTCTTAGATCCTATACTTGCACTTTTTTTGTAACTTTCACCTGACATGTTGCCTCCAGTTTCCTAAATTGAATAATGTGTATTCTCCCCATTCTAATCCACTTTAAATTTTGCTGTCAGATCACTTTTATTGAGGTTCAATTATTTTGCAAAAAAACCTGATTTACTGAGGTATCACTGACGTTGAAAAAGCTGAGGCTATTTACTGTATACAACTTAGTGAGTCTGAATTATTGCATAAACCCTTGAAATCAGCACTACAACTTATCCATCCCAGGAACAGTTTCCTCCCTTATATGCAGATACACTCTCACTGCTCTGTTTTTTTGTTTTTTTTTCTTTCCTTCCTTCCGTCTTTCCTTCCATCCTCCCTCCTTCCTTCCATCTTAACTTGAGTTCTACCCAGCTACCAAATATTAAAAATATAAAAATATTATTTTTACTGTAGACACTATTCAGTAATGATCTCTAGGATTTTCTAAATAGGTATTAAAGCGCAATGTAATTATATTCATATTCAAAAACCTTCAAAGATTGTTCACTGAAAACTGAGCAATCTAGTTATCTTTCCTTAGTAATGTTTCTAGTATCTTTCCTTAGTAATGTTTCTCAAATTTTCCCCCCAAATTTTAATCTCCATTTTACTCTTGTATGCAGCCTATCCCGGTAACAGCAATGTATAATTCCTATAGTACCCTTTACTTCCCTGCTTCTACTGATTTGCTGGTGTCCTGTGCTAATATGTCCTTCCATCATATCCACCAGTCATCTGCATGCAGTCATCTATACAATTCTGTAGTTAGGATAATGTCAATGACCCACTTGGATTATTTTCAGGAAAAACAAACGAAATAATGCAACCTAAGTAGTTAAGAAATTGTCCTTGGGAGTCAATTTTCTGAGTTTTATTCCCAGTTATGACATTCCATGTTTGTGTGACACTGAGGCAGTTCCCAGCTTTTTCATCTTTGAAGTGATAATATTAGCTAACTGCTTTTTATGGAACAGTGGAAAATATGAAGATAGAATACAAAAGCCTGGAGATCATCAAATCACATATAATAGATGATTAATATACGGCTTATTTGAATATTTAATGTAATATTTTTCTTCTGCCTATGGAATTAGAGTTGATGAAATTCCTAAATCTTTGCTGAAGTAATATTAATTAACGTTAACTTCAATCATCTCAAAATAATCATACATTTTCATCTCTTCTAAATCTCCTGGTTCACCAGAGCCTTTGTGCAACATTTTAATTTCTATTCCAAAAATTTCATACATCTGTACAGCAAGCTTATGAAAAAGCCTTGTCTTTCCTGCCTGATATGTGGTTCCCTGGGCACATAGAAGACCCAACTCATTAAGCCATATAGCCTTCTCTTTGCCATATAGAAAACAAAGAAAATACATTTTTATAATCTGGCTTCTCAAATTGGCTTTGGTACACAAAACAGAATCGATTATTCAGCTTCTCCAACATCCTTTTCTGGCTTAAATACTCATCTGCTACCTCCATGTTTCTCTCTTCACATTTTTCTATAGCTGTCTTAATTGGAAGCACAGGAGCTTTATTAAAACAATAAGCATCTGTTTTACTAAAATTTTACAGATAAATAATGTAACCTTGTACTGATTATTGATGTTAGCATTTAACTTTTGCACTCTCAACTTTACTGGAATAAACAACATTTTCCCTTTCAAATATTTTGACATTCTTGGTGAAGGATTCAATCGATACAAGAAGACAAAAGCAACAAACATGTGGGTTTTAATTCCTATAGACGAATGCTAGGAAAAAGGAACAATATATACCATGCACACAAATCTAAAGTCATCTTAAGAGTACATTTCAAATCAACAAGTTATGAAATATTTCACTAAAACCTAACATACTTGCATCTTGACTATTTCAGACTAGATATTCTAACTGCACAACAAATATCTTGATTTGTGACTTAATCAGCTACTTGGTGACCGAAGGAAGACTAAAATAGAAGAATAGATTTTCAGGAAACAGAGAAGAATTTTTCCAAGTCAAAAGAGCAGTACAGAAATATCTGGAGATAAGTATGAATATGGATTATAGTGTCTTGCTTCCCAAGGAACCTCTGTTCCAGGTTAGGAGTTTTGGGCTATATTCTTAATTGCAATCTCCCTATCTCCACTGGAATTACATAAAAGAGAGGAATGTCTGAAAGGATTATACAACTTATATTTCAATAAGTGTTATGCCATAGCAATCTTAGCAGACAGAAATAACACACAAAAATGTAACTATTTTATCCCTGTCTATCAGGAAAGGACCTTCTGAGAAAACAATGTCCTAAGACCTGAAGGTTAAGAAAGCAAATGAGAAAATAATAAAGAATATTTCTGATAGAACATTCTGCATTTTAACAGAATAATATGTAAAAGTCTGGCAACAGAAAGCTTGATATGTTAGATCTGCATTTACATAGTAGGTAGTAATATAGGAGGACAGAAATCTGGAGAGAGACAATAATGACATAGAATAGGTAAGCAAGGTTTGAACCAAGATGGGCAATGGCTACTATTAAAAAAGAGACAGTAAAAAGGCAATTATTCACATCATTAGAAAAACGCAATGTAAGGACAGTCATGCATATATTAACTATATTCTACGGACAAGGAGAATAGTGAATTGAATCTCTGCTGTCTTTTTGTATTCTTCTTATCATCAACAAAGAGAAGTAAAAATTATTATAGTGACTGTGGGCTTGCTCCATCAACACATATCTCTTTGCTAGGCACAGCACCAGGTATAAGCAGAGACAAGCAAGAAAATACATAATATTATCTTTCCTGTATTACCTTTTTTTAACTTTTAAAAATATTTAAAATATAGAAATATTTAACAAAGATAAAAAACAAAAGAGAAGAAAAAAAAAAGATTGAACATTCAAATGCCTACACCAGCCAGGATAGGTTGGGATCAAATCCAAGAACGAGAAACACACTTCAGTACTCTCATACGGGCTCAGGAACACATTCACCTCACAGGTTCCTAGGGTCTGCGTTAGCACAGAAGCAATGTACAGTTAGATTCAGGAATTAAACCAAGGCACTATGAAATGAGACACAGGCATCTTCATATCTTAACTGATAAACCAAACGCCTGCTCCACTCATCCATTTTCCTGCCATCTACTGTATGATCTGTCCTAGGTTTACAGTAACGAGGGAAACAGAGCTACGCCCTCTGCTCACCCTGAGCTCCAGTGAAATACATGTCACTGTTTGGAGAGGATTATGGTGCTGCAGGAGTAAAGAGGAAAGGCACATAAAATGATTTATGTCTCACTGAGACACTCTTGTCATGGAGAGGGTAAGAGATACAAGTGCTGTCCAAACAGATCTTCCACGGAGGAAGAGGGAGAAGATGTTACAGGAGCAGGACCACGGTGTCCAGGCACGACTATAAAGAATTGTCAACTACACAATCAACCTAGGACTAAAACCTGTGAACCACAACAACAAAAAAAGTCTGGTCTCCAAAAAGTTTTCAAGTTCACAGAAAGAGCCTGATTTATTCATTTGTCAAGTATATTCCCACTCACATGAGTTGACATGATGTTAAATTTGACAGGATCCAGAGGCTGAGGAAGGAGGCTTTATTATTTTAATTTTAAATGAATTTATTTCCATACCTCTAACAGAGTGTAAACCAGAGCCATATGATGGTTCTGCAGCTGCTAAAGGGAAGCATAATGCAGATAACTATTTTTATTTAAATTGATGTGTTGTATTCAGAGAGATTAGGGAAGGATGCTGCAGCTGCGAGAGGAAATTTAAAATTAGAGCAGCATCAATAGTGCTATTTGCTGTTTCATCCACATTCCTAAACCTTGCCCTACCACAAGCATTTTTTTGTTCATGTGCATGTGTATGATAATGCACTTAATATTTTCATTAGAAGTTGAAAATAAACTTCTCCAGTATCTGGAAATACAATTACTGTCTTTGGATGATAATTCTCTGTCTCCTCTCTCTCTCTCTCTCTCTCTCTCTCTCTCTGTCTCCTCTCTCTCTCTCTCTCTCTCTCTCTCTCTCTCTCTCTGTCTCTCTCTCTCTCTCTCCTTCTCCCTCTCCATCTCCATTCATCCACAGCTTCGTATCTGTGTCAAAACTGGTACCTGAACAGGCACTGCTTGTTCCACATACCACAGAATTATAAAAACATTCCTCCAACACCATCTGACCAACAATAATTGCTGCATTTCAAAGAGTTGCTTATATAACTCAGATGTCCTAGATTTATCCAGACTTCAAGAGTCATCACTTCCTTTAAAGCCCAAATAAGAATAGTTCAAATTCTTACCCTGCTTGTCCATGGGGGTCTTTATTCCTATCTAAGCTCTTTCTTCATAAATTTCTGGGAATGTTTGCAGAAATCTTAAGCTAGATAAATCACAGTATTCAGCTTCACTTATTAGGGTTTTGTCCAGTTCAATGATAATATTATTTCCTTCTTTACACAGAGGCCTTTTTCAAAGAACTTGCTCATTCATTATCTCATTTATCCTCACATTATCTTGTATGCACTGTGAGTCAGATGCTAATAGCATACAGATCAAATTGTGCCCTGGACATACATCCTATGGTTGGATCCCAAATTGGCATTCAACCATATTTTGTACTGGCAGGATCTCAAGAGGTTGTTCCAGTTAAATGAGCTCACATATGTGCAGAAACAGCGACAAGGATAAGCCACCTTCCCAAACAATTGTTAGTAGTTTATGTTACTGCTGTGTTTGATACAGTTAAAGTATGACAGGACAGACTCTCCTTTCCGTTCTATGTTTTGCACAATGATCAGATTAGCCTCTCTGCATTGTGCTTTCCTCTATTTTTCTGTCAAGCATATACAGATTCCATATCCTGGGAACAGCTTTACTCTCAGTCTCGGGTATTACATCATGATGAGCATGGTCTGGGACAGCATATGCAGCCTGACAACTGTAGCTATAGTAATAGAGTCTCTGGCATAGACTGCTTGGTCAGGCACTTAGTATCTCAGGCGATGATAGAGCTACCATTGGAAAAGTGAGTAGAACAACAAGGCACTGATTGATTTAGAAAGTGACAAAAGCATCCACATTTCCAGGTGGGAAGCTATGGAAATCTGGATTGTCCAAACATCTTTGGCAACTGTTTCAAACTCTTCACTCTGGTAAATCATAGTTCAGATGACTACTTCAAAAGAATTGCACCCATGACCCAAGTTTCTGCCAGTTTACGTAGAAACACCTGGTAGTAAGTCCCTGGAAGTAATATTTGCTTACCAGTCTCACCAAGGTCATGGTGTTGTTCCCTCTCCCAACTTCAGGTGCTGTAGAGGGAGCAACCTGAAGAGTTAAAGGGTGTGTCTTTGTAAGGAAAATTAGCGGCCCTTAAAGGGCTCAGATCTGACACTCAGACCAAAAATGTGTTTCCAATAACCATTTATGCTTCCTTTGATGTATTCATTATGTATTGGTTACTTTTATGATCTGCCTCCATCCAGTGAGATATGCCAGCAGTTCTTCAACATAATCATATATACGTATATATGTGTATGTGTGTGTATATATATATATGTATACACACATAATTTTTCCTGTTCTGATTAATCTGACTCATAATTTTAGCATTAATCCCTGCCTTTCATGATGAAATAAATAATGAATACTGTCCATTTATTTTCTTCAGCAAAAATTTCACTGCTTTTAGCTCAAATCCATTTTATTTATATGAGGTAAAAATACTATGTAACACAGTGTTTATGTGTGCTTTTTTACATATATAAACAAAGCATTTAAACTAATAAAGTATGTTTTGAAAAATTCGAGGTAAATAAGAACTATCAAAATTAGATTCAATCCTCACCTTGCACACACCAGGATCCCATATGGACACCGGTTCATGTACCGGCTGCTCGACTTCCAATCCAGCTCCTTGCTTGTGGCATGGTAGAACAATAGAGGATGGCCCAAAGCCTTGGGACCCTGTGCTTACATGGGAGACCCAGAAGAAGCTCCTGACTCCTGGCTTCAATTTGGCACAGCTTCAGCCATTGCCAAGAAGTGAACCAGCAGATGGACAATCTTTCTCTGTCTCTCCTTCTCTTTGTAAATCTGACATTCTAATAAAAATTAATGTTTTTTTTAAAAATAGATTTAAGCTATGAAAAAGGTAAAGTGCCAGTCTTTGGGAAAGAAAAATACTATCATGCATTAATGAAAATACATAGTTCATAAAATGTAACTAATATAGCTACATAAATGGTAATTTTACAATAGTCACATATTTTAGAAGATATTGTTAATTCTACTCTGATCTTACAAGTTGTAAAAAAGAAAGGAAAAGGCTTTTAAAAATCTGTCTGTGAACAAACAAGTAGATTAGAAAGGAGATTGCTTAATTGAAACACCTATGCCCTATAGTATATGAAACTTTAGTCTTTTGTATTTAAAACTACCAGCAATTGGTCCTCATCAAGAAAACTTTTTTCATTCTTCAGTGAATACCAACAAATTGCTAATATCAACTGACTTTCTGCCTTCATCTTTTATGTAAGAAAAAAAAATCTATGCTCTTGTAAATACTAAAATGTTCCAAAATCATGCTAGTGAAAGATAGAGAGCTGTACCACTGCGAACCTATTTTGGGGAAAAGATCAAGTATAAGAAAAGGCATAAGAATAAAGGAGTATGTCTCAAAAGCTAATTAGTTCCTAGATGGAATGGACAATGATGTTTGGTTTCTTCCAAATCATTTAAATGGCTCCAATATCTATGGAATTTTCCACAAGGTGACTATTTTCCTGCTCTAGTGATGCTGGGGCACAGACACATGATGAAGGTTTTGTCTGGCAGACATCTACTCTGGGACAATTAGAAGAAACAGTGATGAACCTCTACACAAGCAGCAGGAGACACAACAAGGAGGTATGTTCCGAATCAGCTTTTTCAGTGAACATGGGGGTGAAGGGGCAGGAAGCGCCCTTTTAGGAAGCACTGGTAGATGTTAACAGTTTGACATGCTGTGTCTGACAATCCTGCTTGCTACTTGTTCTGATGACAGGGTTCTCTTTTCTGTAACAGTTCATATGGCATGGCTACAAATGTTTCCTGGCTGATATACAGCTATCTGGAGGATACTCTGGACTAATGCAGTGATACAAATGATTGAGTTGCTTTCCATAGAGTATTAACTCATTTGCATTGTATTTCAATACGGTTTTCTGGTTCTGATTGTATTTTCTGACCTCCTACTCCACTGCTGAATATAATACTAAAGTCATTGCCTATTGAATATCCTGAATTTCTTTTTCAAAGTATTCATCACCTTTAAATTAAATGTATTTTATTTATAATGTCTAGTTCTTATTGCTTGCTTACTAAAATCTTTATGCAAAATTAAACTCCACAGTGCTTGCACTTTATTTATACTAAAATGTCAACAGCCACTATTCCCTTTTATCATAGAATGTTTTGCTACAACAACTGGCTCATTCGAAACATGCTAGCCACTTTCTTCAGGTCAGCAAAGTATAATCTCTTTGGGGCACTAACATATCAGATTTATGTTCAAAGTAGCTAACACACATGTAGGTCTGCTATATATTTTTAAATAAATATATTTCCAAATAATATATGCATTAATCTCTGTGACTCTATAGAATCCACACAGAAACAATCTCTAACATTTGCTTTAAGTGGAATTTTCCTTAGAGTTAATTCATTTCTTTTCCAGACACCTTGGTTTTATTGGTGAACACAGGAACAAAAACTAACTGTTGGGGATGAATAAAGAAGAGTACTTTTATTCCACTCATTTTCCTGAGAAAGTCTTTCATTTTCCTGCTTTTCCTATCCTAAAATATTATTGTGTCTTAAGATGCACATCTGGATGTTCTCATATCCACCTCATACTAATGGTCTACACAAACATGTGTCACCTGCAGCACAACAGCATTATAAAGTACAAATTCTTAGAAAATGCATAATCATAACACATTGGCTAATGTGTCAAAATCAGCAGTGGGAAAACTTTGAGAGTTGACATTAAAACAAACAGGGAGGGATGGGCATTTGGCTACGACTTGGGACCTGCACATATCATAAGTTCCTTGAGTTTAACTCTCCATTCTGTTCTAGGCACCAGCTTCCTGCTAAAGTTCATGCTTGGAGACAGCAGGTAATGACACAATATATGGTTCCTTGTCATCACATGGAAGATGCAGATAACGCTACTGGCTACCCGGCCTCTGTGATATGTGAATGAATGTGTGTGTACATATATGTATGTCTGTGTGTATCTATGCCTCAAATACATGAAGATGTATACATAAAATATAAAATAAAAAACAGTAATAAGTATTTTCTCAAGTGAGGAAAATTATATTTCAAAATTAAATCCAGAAATAAAAAAAATTCTATTTTTTTTTCATTTTTCCTCATTTGAACGTGAAAGTGTTATCATTCATAACTGGATGAGGTTTGTTTTCACTTCCAATATAGAATAAAAAGTAAAAACATAAATGTTGGAGAATAAACTGTAAAAGATTTTTATTACATATTATTCTCAGTGATTTATTTTAGGAAGAATTTCATAACCTTCAGGGTGCAACAGGAAACATGAAGAATATGAAATCCATCGCACATCATTGTGAGTCAGAAATACTGATAGATATTTTATAAATTCCCTTGTTCCTATATAGTTTTACATGATCAGCATAGCCTTAGAAGATGAGCATCATTAGCTGTACCAATAAGAATTCTGAAAACTGAGTCACTGAGATTTAAGTCTGTATACTTAACAAATAGGAAATTCAAAATCTGACTTCAAAATTCCTGTGTAGATTATATAACACTGACAGAAAAAAAAAAAGGCTAATAAGAAATAACTATTAAGTCTTTCTTCCTGGTTACTGATGACCAGAGATTATATTACATACCTGAAAACTTTCAAAGTGCTTGAAGAAAATAGACTTATTTCGACAAGTCAGCTGCCATAACACTTAAATTGTGGCAGAAAGGAATGTTGATGATAAGAAGCTTAATAGTATAAAAGGGACCTTTAAAGTTAAAATTTTAGCATAAAAAAAGATACATTTCATTTACAAGCAATAGATCTGCATCTTTCAGCTTTATTCTTTTACTAAAATAAATCTCAGATAACATGACCAAGAAGAAAAGGACAGGGCTGGGATGAGAGAGGAAGAATATATTCTCTATTTACTTCATAAACATCAAAAACTAGCTCATAAAATTGCATTTCTTGGCAAACAATTCATTCTCTGGGTTTTTGAGTTAAGTTTCAAACAAAGCCTTTATTTGAATAGCCAGTTCTTCTTTATGAAATTTCCCATGTAAGTAGAACTAATTTTCTCCCCAGAAAAGGGTCCATCCTTGGTGTGATCTAAGTCCCATGAAATATTCTCAAGGAGACTAATCAAACTACATCACGTTGAAATACTCCAGATTTTTCTTCTGTGATAAAAATTAACAAGTTTGTACTTGCAAATGTAATAAATATCAGTCAAATCACA
The DNA here is from genome assembly GCF_017591425.1 of Ochotona curzoniae. Taxonomy (NCBI): domain Eukaryota; kingdom Metazoa; phylum Chordata; class Mammalia; order Lagomorpha; family Ochotonidae; genus Ochotona; species Ochotona curzoniae. The sequence goes on from NW_024464920.1 coordinate 22,160,539, forward strand.
TATCATTATACATTTCTACAAATACATTAAGAAGTTGTTGAAAATGCTATTTTTACAGCAGTCTTATATTATTGGACATTTTCCATAATACTTATATATTGCAATAAATATGTCAAAGCAGCAAATATACTGCACTTTACATATCAGTGACTTCTAAGAATGTTCTGCTTATCAGTTGAATATGTTATCCAATAAAAAATAAACTGAAAAGGGTATTCAAAATTTTAACTCAGTATGTTTCTGCAATTGGCTGAAAGACCAAAACATGTTCTACTCCTTCTAAATAAATTTTATCTAAAGTAATAGAAATAACTATACTCACAAAGATTATTGAGTTTCTAATTAAAAATCAGCCATAGATAAACAGTTCTCATTTGTTTCTTCATCTTTTTTTTTAAGGGAAAAAACAAAAAAGTGGTAGAAATATACCTTTCTTAAAGTACTTATGTTAGGGGCCATCATTGTGCCTACAAAGTCAGCATCAGTTACAGGCACTTGTTCGAGAACCAGCTGCTCCACTTCTGATCTAGCTCCCTGCTAATGTGCCTGGGAAGGTGACCAAGGATCCCCAAGTGCTCGGGCCCCTGCACTCACATGGAAGAACCTCTACTCTCCCGGCTGTTGTGGCCATTTGGAAAATGGCCATTTGGAAAAGCTTCTGCTTTTTTTCCAAAATGGCCATTTGGAAAAGCTTCTGCTTTTCCCTGTTTCTGCTCTTATTCATCTCCCTCTCTCTTTAATTCTACCTTTTAAATAAAAAAAAAAATAATAATAAAAGAAAGGAAAAAAGATTCATTTTACCATTTTTTCATTTGATCTTAATTCCTAACTCAACAAAAAGCAGGCCTTTTGCCACTGCTAATTTCACTCAAGTAAAATTTGCTTTTTAGCAGCTGATTCTCTCAAATCTAAATGTAAAATCACTTGAATATTTGTCATATATTCATACGTGGATATTCTTTTGTCACTGGAAGCATTGAATGTACACTATGAATCTGACTTACTTATATTCTGCCAGAAAATAAATCACTTGCTGTCATAGAATACATAATATCAGATCTGGTTCAGTGGATAATTCCTTTATCTTCTTCTGTTCCATCTGCATATGACTTAATAACAGGAGTGGGAAAAAAAGTATTCATATGTCCAAGAGTTCTGTAGCATGTGCAGAAGAGAAAGATGGGGAAGCTTTTTTTTTTTTAAGATTTATTTATTTTTATTGGAAAGTCAGATATACAGACTGATATACAGAGAGAAGAGACATAGAAGAAGATCTTTCATCTGATGATTCACTCCCCAAGTGACTGTAACAGCCGGGGCTGTGCAGACCCGAACCCGGGTTCAGGGCCCCAAGATTTTGGGCTGTCCTCCACTGCTTTCCCAGGCCACAAGAGGGGAGCTGGATGAGAAGTGGAGCTGCCGGGATTAGAACCACCGCCCATACGGGATCCCAGCGCATTCAACGTGAGGGCTTTAGCTGCTACATCACCACGCCGGGCGAAAGATAGGACGTCTTAAAGGAGGATATCTGTATTTATCCAAGATCTGTTACTACAAAAAAAAGATTTGAGGTTAGGTACTTTATGAAGAAAAGAGGATTATTTAAGTCAGAGTTTTCGAGGTTCCAGCGCAAGGTTTGGCATTGGCCTGTCTCTTGTGAGGACCTCATGGAACATGAAGTCAGCAGAACAGCATGTGAAAGAGGAGATGAAGAAGTAAAACAGTAAGTCAGAGCTACAGGGAGAAGCCATTCTTATTGTTTTTTTTTTTTTTTTTGAGAACAGCCAGATCATTCTGCTTGACCTGACTAACATGCATCTCTTCAGAAGGCATTTTTCTCAGTGAGCCTCATTATTTGACAAAGCTACCACCTCTTATCATTGCCACACTGAAGACCAGAACCATAACAAAAGCATACAAGCCCTTCTTGGGGATACACTCAAACCAAGCCATAACACAGCCCTTTCCCAAATCTGTATAATATGTAAAATCTAAAACTACATAACTTTTTGAAACAGACATTTGGCAAATTCTTCCTAATTTCAAAAGAGGGAAAGATCATCATAAATCCAAAGACACTGACTTTAACTTTATAAATAATAAATGTGGGTGATTAAAATTTTAAGATTTTTCCCTTTTTAGAGACAGATTAAAGACAATGGAAAGACAAGCTAAAGATGACAAGATTATTAATGCAACAATTGTCTGACAAAAGTCCTGTGTCCAGACTAATAAAAGAATTTAATGATACAATATAAGCACAGATAATTAAATTGATGTACTACACATAATATCCAATAAACATATGAAAGATATTGAGACTAGTGATAGACAGTAATTATTTTTAAGAGTGCTATCATATGCCAGTCCAGAATATGCCATTTTGACATAGGGATTATTTTAACTGAAAGGCACTTGGATAGCAGACACTAGGACACCCTGACCTTTTTATTTTCTGAGAATGAGATGAAACTCCCACATGAAAGAAGTTCTCCCTTTTCTTGCCAAGATGGTGCTGAAAGCAAAGACCTGAGTTCTTGCCTCTCCTGATGCCAGAGCCAAAGCAAAGGCTTTGAAGGCCAAGAAGGCAGTGCTGAAAGGTATCCAGAGCTACATAAAAGGAATATCCGCATGTCACTTACTTTCTGGAGGGCCAAGACAACTTGCTTTCGTCACTAAAAGCCGAGATATCCTCAGAGAAACAAGTGTGATTCCTAGGCCATTGTGCCCTCAATAATTTCCCCCCGACCAGAGTAGTCTGTCACAAAGAAAACAGAAGACAATAAGATACTTGTGTTCACTGTGGAGGGCAAGGCCAACCAGCACCAGATCAAACAAGCTGCAAAGACAGTATGACATTGGTTTGACAAAGTCAATGCCCCGATCAGAACTGATGGAGAGAAGAATGCATATATTCATCCTGCTCCTAATTTAGATACTGTGGATGTTGCCAACAAAATTGGGATCATCTAAACTGAGTCCAGCTGGATAATTCTAAACATATGTTGTTGTTGTTGTTGTTGTTTTACCATAAAGAAGGAAATCATCCCTGAAAAAATAAGCAAAGATTTTCTCATTTCCAAAAATAGGAAGTCAATGAACACTTGTATAAAACTTGATAAACTAATCCTTATTCTTCCTAGGAACTTCCTAATTAACCTCCCTAGCCCAAGTCCCTTTGGTTCATCATGTTTTCATAATTTACCTCTGTTTTCCTATTTAGTGTATAAGTTTTCTCTGAGTCTTGATTTTTCTTCAAAGACTAATGAGTACATGCAATAGTTTATATTTTCATAGATTTCTTCGGGATAGCTTTTCTGGTTTTAATCCATGCCATGTTAACCTTAATTCTCAGACCCAGCTGGGAATTTCTAGAGGGTAAAAATCAAGTTTTGCCTTCCCTAAAATTTTATGATTATCCTATTACACATTGCTGGCAGTCAGTAACACAAGCAAAGTGGTCAAAATTGTGAACTAATCTGAATGTTCATGCATTACAAATGGAGGTATAAAACTGCAAAATTATTTTGAAAAGGAATGAAATTATGTGTATATATTTAAACTATGTGTTATTTTTGATTGTGTGTAAACAACTATATACATACAATACACTTACAAGGTTTGTTCTCAATGGTCCTATTTCCAATTATCGGTCCGAAACAAAGAAAACATATCTTTATACAAGAAAATACACATGAATACTGGTTACAACTTTACTCATCAAGCCTAAACTGAGAGAAAGTATAAAATTTAGGTAAATAGATATGTAGCTTCCTGTGCTACACAGCAAAATCACTATGTGATGGAAGCACCATCTATATTTTAAATATTTTTCATTATTTTTTAGATTTTTCATTGGAAAAATCAGATTTATGGAGAAAAGGAGAGAAAGATAAAGCTCTTCCATATGCTGATTTACTCCCCTAGTGGCCACAACAGCTGGAACTGAGCTGATCCAAAGCCAAGAGATTCTTCCAGCTTTCCCACATGGGTTCAGTGTCCCAAGGCTTTGGGCCAGCCTTTACTGTTCTCCTAGACTACAAGCAGGGATTTGGGTGGGAACTGGAGCAGCTGGGACATGTTCCAGCACCTGTATGGGATCCCAGCACTTGTAAGGTCATGATTCAGTCAGTGAGCCGTTGTGTCAGGTCCAGCATCCATATTTTAGTTTAGAGTTTTATAGGTAAGAAATCCAGATATACTTAGCTAAATTTTCTACTTAAGTTCTTACAGGGCTAAAATTAAGATGCTACCCGGAATGAACTCTGATCTGAAGCATTTAGCAAACTGTCCTGGCTCATTCAGATTCTGGGAAAATTTCAGTTTGCTATAGCTGTAAACCAGAAACTTCCCTTACCATACTAGCTATTCACATGAACTGCTTTCTGCACCTAAAGTTTGCCCTTGTCCCAACACAGTTTCCTGCCTCATCTTCAAATATATCAAGGCTAAATAAAATATTCTGTGCTTTTAGTCTCAAACTTCTGTGTCCCAGCCATTAAATAAAATCTTCTTTCATAGATTTACTTACTGATTAATCTGAAAGACAAAATGACAGACAGAAGGCAGAGAAGGAAAGGAGAGATGAAGAGATGGAGATAGAAGGTAAGAGGAAGTGAAGAGAGGAGGAGAACTACCTCTGTCCACTGATTCATCCCTCTACTTGCCAAATGCCCACAATGGCCATGATGGGGTCAGAATAAGGGAGGGTTACAGAACTCCATCAGAGTTAATCAGCAGACCCACAAACTTGGGGACACCTTGGATTGCTTTCCCCAGCCATTAGCTTAAAGCCGGCTCAGACCTGGCAGCGGGGACTATGTACCACTATGGAATACCAGCACCCTAAGTTGGCCCCAAACTCCCTGTTCTTTAAAATGCCTACCTTTCTGCCGTATAATACAACAAAGTTGCAAGCACAGTATGGCATTGTATGCATAATTCCCACTCACTCCAACTACAAAAGATTGTTATTACATTGAAGTCCATTTGAAATCATTCTTACAATTATAGTTATCGTAATGAATAAAACTAATGATTAATCCATACTAGTAAAAAAGAAAAGAGCTGATTAGCAACTATAAAAAGATGCTCAATAAGAGACTATAGCAAAAAATGGGGAATGTACTATATGATTTATTTTATAAAACTTACTAAAAACTTTGCAAAAAGCAAAGCTAATCATGGTGATAAGACTGTCCTTGCTACCAAGAAAAGGGGACAGAGAAGATTGGAATGCTGAAAGATGGAAGTTTAGGGATGACACAGGGATGACTGCTGGTGCATATTTTGTATTATACATTAAATATATATGCTCACACTTCTATTTACTTTTCATATAAACTATGGAGTATAATATGATAAACAGAGCAATGATCCTCCAAAACATCTAGGATGTATTCCCCAGCTGCACCAAAGAGGACATAAGGTATCTTTGCAAGTGTGAATAATAAACAGACAAATAATAATTGTGTCCAATGTAATCACAGTTCCTTCCCAGTGAGAGAGGCTGCACCTTTGAAGATGTTAAATTGATGAAGGTACACTCCAAGGGTTACAAATGATGAGAAAATACACTCTCCCCAGGAGCCTCTAGAGCATAATACTGTACCAACACTTTAATTTTAGTCCAGGCTTCCGACCTCTGAACCTGTAAGACATTACATTGAAGCTCACTTTTTAAAGATTTATTAATTTTTGTTGCAAAGTCAGACATACAGAAAGAAGGAGAAACCAAGAGGAAAATCTGACTGATGATTCACTCCCCCAAGTGACTGCAATAGCTAGAGCTGCACCAAGCTGAAGCCAGGAGCCAGGAACCTCCTATGGGTCTCACACATGGGTGCAGGACCCCAAAACATTGTGTTATCCTTAACTGCTTTCCCAGGACACAAGCAGGAAGCTGGATGGGAAGCGGAGCTGCTGGTATTAGAACCGGCACTCATACAGGATCCTGGCTCATTCAAGAAGAGGACTTTAGCTGCTAGGCTGCCACACTGGGCCCTATGCTCTTTTTGTTAAGCCACTGAGACGGTGAAAATGGATTAACAGCAGCAATATAAAAGCAATGCAGTGATTAGCCCATAACTGCCTGCTCTTTTTTTGTGGTAGATGCACATCAGTTACTATGCATTTATCACACATTTTAATATCTGACAATGCAAATCCTCTTAATGTATTTTCATTAAAAGATTGGATGCTTTGCATTTCTCATCTTTATAGATAAATTTTAGGAACATTATACAAAGTCAATATTGACATTGCTGTCTTATTTGTGATAGTATTAATTAAAGAAAATCTATCAGTATTAATAAGTCTTCAATCCAGAAATATAATATGCCTCTTCTTCTAATCAAGCCCTTAATTGTATTAATCAACAAACTTTAAAAGCTTAATTTTATTTGACTTTTTCTTATTTCTAATGTTTTTGATACACATAACATCTCTAGAAATAAGCATTATTAACATTTCATTATTGCTTTCTTAAAAGTTAAGGTCCACATAACAACTGATTTTCTTTTACACAGTTCAAACTATACATAGCTGTAATAACATATCATTTACACATGTATATTTACATATATTTATTGCTTAAATGATGGAAAAAGTTTTATCCTGAATGTACCATTTTAAAAATCTGTATTTACTTTTTATTTGAAAGGCAGAGTTACAAAGAGATCTGACTCAGGTATCCAAGTCCTTCCTATCCATGTAGATCAAGGCAGAGTTCCTGGGTCCTAGTTTCAGCCTTGTCCAGCCATGGCTGAGACCCATCTCTGCATGAATATGGTAGTGAATATGGTGATGCCACTGTCATTAGATGGTACCAACAACAGAAGATTTCTCTGCCTCATTTCTTTCTATCTAAGATTTATTTTTCACTTGAAATCAGACATGCAGAGAGGAGGACAGAAGGAGAGGAATATCTTCAGTCCGATGGTTCACTCCCCAAGCAGCCACAATGGCTGGAGCTGAGTCAATCTGAAATCAGGAGGCTGGAGCCTCTTCTGGTTCTCCCACGTTGGTGCAGGGTTCCAAGGCTTTGGGCTGTCCTCCACTGCTTTCCCAGGCCACAAGCAGGGAGCTGGACGGGAAATGGAGTACCAGGATTAGAACCAGGGCCAAAATGGGATCCTAAGGTGTCCAAGGTAAGGACGTTAGCTGCTAGGCTACCATGCCAGGCCCTCTACCTAATTTCTTGATTGGTCTCTTTCTCTCCTCTCCTATTTACTCTTCCCCTTTTCCTGTCTCCAAAAAAAAAAAAAAAAACACCTTTTGAAAAAATCTGAGCTCCTTCACAGAATTATAATCCTTTCCCTTGCTCATCTCATCCTACCTTATTAAAATATCTACTCCTAGGTGTATTCTTAACAGCTTTTTACTGCATGCTCAAGAAGAGAATGCTAAGCTTGCATGAACCATAGTCCTCATCAGACTTTGCCCACTTGAGTGATTTATTAGGTCCTGAGATCCTAGATCAAACAAAGGGGTTCAAAATAAAAGGCGGTGTACAAACACCTATTCATTATCTGTGAAACTGAGTTTCTTCATATTTCTTGTCTGGGTTGCAATGGATTCTTTAAAGTTCATTTTACTGAACGATAAGTAGTCATCATATTGGCTTATTTGAATTAATCAAATAGTCTGTGCAAATTATTGCTTATTATGCAAGTTTTCATGTAAAAATAATGGAAAGAGAGAGAAAGCAGTGAAATGAGGCAAAGAGACAGAAGATGTTGAGATATTACAAAGGAAAACCAGCTGTGACTACACAGAGATCTAATACTGAGTCAGGATTTGAACTCAATGAAGTTTGATCTCAAAGTCCATCCACTATACGGTCTATCAGAAAAAAAATATTGTTACTACTCTGTACTTTCATTTGTTCTCATTTCCATCATGGCATACTGGAAAAGGTAAGAGAATTAAGAAAATGGGTATATAATGAGATAGAAAAGAATGAATTAAAGAAAGATTCCAACATTAAGTGAGCCTAATGAGGAATAGAAATCAGAAAAGAAAAAAGGAGAAAGCTAAGGTAGTGCTAAATTTGTACACTGGCTCCTATGCTGGGCCACAATACCCATCTCTTTCACAGCTTCCTTCTCTTTGATTTTACCCTAGAACTGCAATTTAATAAGACTGCTGCTTCTTTATTTAATTATCAGCGATGTTTGTAGCTAAAAGTTCATTATCGGGTTGTGATTATTTCACATTTGTATTTATTTGTGTAAAGCACTAAGCTACCAGTATACCACAATTTTTTAAATAAGTTATATTATCTGAGAGTACTTCCTTGGATTAAAATCTCAGAAATAACATCCCTGCATTTTATCTTTCATTTGGTGACATATGTCTTGGCAATCACTATGGAATGATTCGTTGAGCATTTCTGAAGCTTGCACTGCTAGTTGGATCTATTGCAGAAAAGTTCACCGGGAGCATGTGTTACACTTTTCCATTTTTATTCACTATTAGATTAATTTGATGATCCATACTTGGCATTGTTTACTCCTTACAATAACTGACATGTTATAACCCATCTTAGAGAATTTTAAAAGGGCACAACGTTATTCTAGCTTATAATATGGTAAGCAGAAAGTAATTCTTGAAAAAGCTTTCAAGACAATACTTCAGTAATGTGCATTGTTATAACTGGTTCGACAAATACTTAGTAAGCAGCTCTTAAGGTACAGATCCTTATCAAGGTAATTTCAATGCAAGACCAAATTAAACTAAATCCTGTCCAAAAGATAGGAGGAGACAGGCATGACAATTATAATGAATATTATAATAATTAGTGTATAATTTATTTCCTTATCTAATATGTTTATGAATTAAAACAGTTAATAATAACTATTAATAGGAAGATTTTTTTTTTTTTAAAGATTTATTTTTATTATTTTTTATTGGAAAGGCGGATATACAGAGAGGAGATACAGAGAGGAAGATCTTCCGTCCGATGATTCACTCCCCAAGTGAGCCGCAACGGGCCGATACTATGCCGATCCGAAGCCAGGAGCCTCTTCCGGGTCTCCCACGCGGGTGCAGGGTCCCAAAGCTTTGGGCCGTCCTCAGCTGCTTTCCCAGGCCACAGGCAGGGAGCTGGAAGGGAAGTTGGGCTGCCGGGATTAGAACCGGCGCCCATATGGGATCCCGGGCGTGCAAGGCGAGGACCTAACCACTTGCGCCACCGCGCCGGGCCCAATAGGAAGATTTTTTGTGTTAGACTCTATGCCAAGCATTTTAGTAAATTGTATATTTTAAAACTTCTATTCTTATTGTGTGATTTTATTTACTTGTTTATTTTTAACTTGCTTGAGGGGCAGAGAGACAGAGGTCCCACCCCCTGACTCACTCCATAAATACCAACATTTAGGATTAGGTCAGACGAAAGCCAGGAACTGGGACAGCTCAGTCCAATCTTCCGTCTAGCTGCTGGATCTTGACAACTGCCTGTCAGGGCTTGCATTCCCAGGAAGCACAAGTCGGGAGCACAGCTGGGATGCTATCCCAAGCCTACTGCTATGGAATCCAGGCATCTTAACTGGCTATGAAAAACTATCCATCACTTAATTCTTAAGATTTAAAAAAATAACAAATAAAAGGACCATTTTAGTAGTAACAAAAAGGAGACTTAGCTGAAGCTCCTTATTGGGACTGGTACAATTTAGGGCTTCAACACTAGAATGCTACTCAGTGTAAGGGAGCTAATCTATACTCCAATACTACTTCCTGCCTCAGAAGCTGTGTCTGTAGAGTGGAAATAGTAAGAGGACAAACCAGACAGGGTTAAACATGAGGAATGAGCAAGTCAGTACAATATGCTTCAACAGGGTCTCCCCCACAGCTGAGGCTGAACAAACACTACTGAGACTATTTCTCCAAAAAAAGTCAGTCAAGGAATCAGGGGAAGAAGGATAATCAAGGCATAGAACAGAAGGGCTATCGAAAACCTAATCTTTGTTTTTTTCTTTTCAAGTCATTAAGATCAGCTGATGTATAGAAAGGGAAAAATGGGTGAAGGAAGCACATACAGTTCAAGAATTCACTGGGAATCCTAATGTTGTGATATCAGCCTGTGATTAGACTGTGATTTTCCATTTGTACTTTTCCACAATTCTAATAACAGAGAGAGTTAGCCCTGAGAATGTAGAAGGCAGAGACAAAGAGAAGAAAAAAGGGCCAATTCATTGTTAATTTTTGGTTGTTATTTCTGAGCTGTTGTTTTCACTCTTTATTACCAAGAAAACAGCTTGTGGTTTATTTATTACATGGACTGCAAATAAGTCATGTGATTTATGGTTCCTAATGCATTCTTCTGCTTCTAATGAACAAATAAAGACACCAGCAAGAATTTCAGTTAAACTCATCGGGTCTGTGTAACGGTACTGCAGGTTGGGTTGCCTTGTAGGATACCTCTGTCTTACCGTGTAGTGCCAGTTTTTTAATCCCAGATGTTTTGCTTTAATCCAGTTTCCTGCTAATGGGCCTTGGAAGGCACAGAAGAAGGCTGAGGTGCTTGGGTCCCTGCAATTCATGTAGGGCATACACAGGGAGTTACCGGCTTCTGGCTTTGATCTGACTCAGATCTGACTGTTGCAGCCATTTGTAGAATGTACCATCAGATTAAACATCAACTCTTTGTCTGTCTCCTTCCCGCTCTCTTCCACTCCTACCTGTCAACTCTTTCTTCATCTCAATTCTTTATTCCTCTTCCTCTGTGCCACATTGCCTTTGAGATTAAAAAAAAAATCTTAAAAAAAGTATAAAACCACTGATAAGAAACTGGGGTGCGGTCCATAATGAAGTGTAAAACCAAAACACAGCAAATGATTTCAAAAAGTTATGCTATTGTTTTTAAATATTTATTTATTTGAAAGGTAGATTCCAGGGAGAGATGCGAACCAGAGCATCTTCCACCTACTGTCTCATTCCCCAAAAGGCAGAAACAGCCAGGATTCTGGCAGACCAAAGCCAGCAGGCAGGGATTGCTTCTATATCTTGCATTTAGGTACTAGGGACCCAAGGACTTGATATCATATGCTGCTTACTCAGGCACATTAGCAAGGAGCTGGATCAGAAGTTAAAAGCCAAGACTTGAATTGATGTTCATGTAAGATGATATCACTACAGGTGGTGGTTCAACCCCTTATATTACAGCACAAGTCCCCAAATATTTAACATTAAAGATCAATGCAATTTTTCTTTTTTTAGATCATTGACCCATTTGGTAGCGATGTTTTCTTTGAGTAAAGTGCTAAAATTTAAGTAGTGCTAATTGCTTGGTTTACCTAGTTTAATCTATATATGTTTATGCTTAGATATCATACTGTGTCCTCCAAAATATGTAAGCATTCCAAATTAAGGGGAAACTTTTGAAAAAATCAGAAAAAAAGAGAGATGTATGCAGAAATGAATTTGAAATTAGAGCTAAATCTGACCTCAGATATTTAACTACCCCTGTTCTTAGGAAAGCTGATTAATTTCCTGCATTGCATTTTCATTTATATAAATACATATTTTTAAATAACAAAAAAATGCTTGTGAATGTGTGTGTATTTGCATGTAAATACATCTATACATACATCATACTCAATTAGCTTGATTCAATATATGGAAAGATAATTATTTTGTTATTTTATAATGCTATAATTTTACTCCTCACTGTACATCTAATTAGATTTCTGAATAGTGAAGCAGAAACATTTGGCACCCTAGTTATGGAAACACAACACATAGTAGGAAACAACCACTTGGTGTACTTATCAGTGTTAACTTATTTGAACACCTCCACTCAACCTAATCTGCTCCAGAAATGAAGCAGTATCGCCATTTCACAGACAGGAATATTGAAAGGCAAAGGGTCTATTCAACTTTTCCAAAAACACGCAGTAGGTAAATTCTAGAAGTTGCATTTGAAGGTAAATTTGGTTAGCTACTAACCCCTATTTGCTCATCTGTGTAATTCTCTATCATGAGCACATGACTATGTGTATATGCGGAAAGAGAAAGAGATAGCAGAGGAGAAAAAGACAAGTTGTTTTATTAAATCACCAACAAAGATAAATACTGTCAATGTATAGTCAGCACTAACTACATGAGTCTACCATAACAAAATTTTAAAGGCATTTAAATTCTTCACAAAATTTTATAAAGGATTCTGTGACCTATTGATATCCAATATATATATATATATACACCTGATAATCCACTGGTTGGCTGGTTTTTCCAAACCTTCATTGCACTGATGGTTCCTCAGGTCCACTAATCCATAACACATACGTTTTCTGCTCTATTATATCCTAAAAATGTAACAGATTTTTCTCAGGTTCTGTTTCTTGGAACATTCCGTTCCCCTAGTCTGGAACAGCTTCTCATACTTTCTGTATTTACCCAAATCCAATCTGCTTTTAAAAAAATCAAACTCATTTTGTTCATAAAAGCCACATGATTATTCTAACACCAGTTTCAGAAATATTGATTCATGGTAAAATTTTTGCTAATATAGAGAAAAATGATGAAAAAGTCTTCTAAAGTGGTTTATGAGTTTAAAGACCTGAGGAAAACTGCTCCGATTTACATGACTCTGTTACATTTAAGTTTAAAATACATTTGTATCTAAAGATTTGGGGAGCAAATCTCACATATAAATTTGTTTGCTGTCCCTATAGTCCATTGCAATACGCTGAAAACGCCTTCATTGCAGTACTTAAACTATCTATACCAGAAGGTTTCTCACACCCAACAATGGAACAAAAACAATTTATTGGAACATGAGTCTCAATTTTGATTTTAGAACATATGGTCATAAATTCATATCACAAAATACAGCACTTAAAAATAGATAGAACTAGCATAATTTGCATAGTCTCTCTTACATGTTTGCCAATTGCTTCTGGCTCTTTTGTATTACCTCCCTTATACATTAAAACTGCATAGTTTAGCAGAGTTCCTGGAGTTCCTCTAACTGTGGAACAAGCCCCTGCTAGTTCCTGGCTGATTAACTAGGCTGATTCTTCATCTGTTTGGACATAAAAACAAAATGAGATTTTTATTAGAGTAAGGCTCCATAAAACTGATGAGATGATGAGCACTGGGTTAATAACAGCCATTCTGAAAACATCCAGTTCAAGTTACATAATAGAAAAAGATGAACTCTCCTTTCCTTATTGACATTATTTCCTGGAGATTTATGAGTTTTTTGGTCATGTTCTCTGAAGGATGAAAATAGCACTTATGTGGAAACAGAAGAACATCCTGCCATCTGCAATAAGACCTGACCCATTCAGTGATCTCCAAGCATCACATGAAATTGATGAATCTATGATTCAGACCAAAAAAAAAATTTTTTTCCTGCTTTCAAGGCTACATCAAAAATACGTCTTTGCATTACAAAAACAGAAATCAAAAAACAATAAATGCACAAGAAATGACATTATAGGTGACCAAACAAAACCTTGGATTATGAGGAAAACGATTAACTGTGTAGTCCTCCTGCTTTGTCCCTAGGCCAAACAAGTTTGTGGTCAAGGGAAGAACTGTTTTTCTACCTTTGAACATGTGGCTTTACACATATCCCCTGAGGTTGGAGCTGCCTTGCCAGCACAGCGCAGTTCCTCTGCACTCTTTCCTATCATTTTTTTTGGGGGGGGGGGGCGAATATTTCAACAAACCAAATAAGCTTGTGTATAATGTTAATGCCTAATGCAACATTTATCTTTAATGTTATTACATAATTATGGTTATAGCTGCCCTATATCAAACAGCAATTGTCTTAACACTAATTTCCCTTCTTTTTGAGAAACCCTTGTCTGTATTTCAAATGAAATTGTGTTGTCTTGAATTGATATGAGGATCTCAAAGATGAGACACTCTTCAAGGAAATACTTTAAGAAAACAGACTGGAAGATTTCATATCAAGGATGATTCTACAGTGACTTTTTCTTTGAGACCTACAATAGTGTATTTCATTTATTTACATTAGGAAAAATGATGACTTGAATGCAAAAACTGTGCTTGTTAAGTTTATGTTTTCTGTAAAAATTAAAATTTATATTGCTCCCTTGTGGAATTTAATAAGTCTTAAGATGAATTCAACAAGCATATAAGTTAAGTAAAAACACTATTATTCAATTAAATTAAGTCAGTTTATTCCGGAAATTTCAACAACCTCTTTCTTTCCTGCTGGAGAAATAAAACTTCAGGAAGAAATTCTATCCAAGAATAGCAAGTTGTTCCATGTCATGTCTGAAGTAGATGGAAGATTCATACAAAATAACTATTCTCAGCAGATTCCAGAAAAACATAAAGTTTATAAATTTACAATATATAGTCATTTATGCGGTTCAATATTTAAATTGCCTCTTAACTTTATCCAATTGATTGAAAAAGAAAACCAATGACCACAGAGGTTTGGAAAGGAATCTTCTACTTTTGAAAATAATAAGAAGCCAAAATTAATCAGATACCACCTGGAAAAGTATCAATAACAAAATTTTAAATGTTCACCTTGAATACAGATAAACTTTAGGGGGACAAACTTTAAGCTCCAAGAAATTGTCTCAATTCGTACATAGGGAAGTTACTTAGGAAAGTGGAAAAAGCAACATTGGGATTCTTCCTCAGACAATTTTAAGAACAAATGGAAAAATATAACAAACTCAACATTCTCAAAATAAATCCTTTAATACATGCTCACCTGAAAGCATGTATGAAAGATATACATCATCTTTCAAAATAAAATGAAGCAATGTTAGTTAACAATCTTCCTTAGTATCCGGATTTCATTTATTTTCACACTAGAGTTAAGGATGTTGAATACTCATTGGCCTTTCCCAAAGAAGATAATAATTAAGGCTGACAATCAAAAGATTTAGGAGAGATAATTATTGGAGCTAGACATCACGAATTTTTCCTCCCTTCCTCACTCATCTACAATTTCTGGGCTGTGGGATTTACACAAACGTTTTCCTTGCTAAATGTGATGGATGAGCAATGATCACTGAAAAATAAAGAAATTGTCCACATATTTCCCTATTTATAAGACTGTCAATCTTAATAACTGAGACTTTCAGGTACAGGGAGGATATTCATGCTATTAATTGGATTCAGTAACAATATTTTAAAAGAAACCATTGTTTATATTACACAGTATATAAATATATTTTAGAGGTTTTTATACCTGAATTAATTTTCTTCAACTTTATGGAAAAGGCAATAAAAAATTCTTAATAGATTCCACATAACTATTATAAAAATAAATGTTAAATAAAAATGCGCCCATGACATATATTTTACAACTAACCTGTTATTGCACTCTATAGAGTATGAGACATTTTTTAACACACACAAATCTCTTTCTGAGTTCTCCCTGGGCCAGGAATTTCAACTAAACATTATTAAGATGAAGTCTAAGAAAAACATCTTACAATATATACTTTATGCCACAGACTACAAGACATTGACTGTATGTCAGAACATTTCAGCAAAAGGAATTAAAGAGGAACAAAACATGCATTGTACCTAGGAAAACAATAAGTAAAATCAATTGGGACCACACATTTTTTAACTTCTCATTTGTAAGAATATATCATTTCTTGATAGTAAATGTAGTTTATTGCCTTACTGCATGTACCAAACATTAAATAATAGGCAATAATTTAGAAATAAATTAGATTCTATTTCCATTGCTTTTAATTAGGGTCATGTGTGTATTTTATGTTCTCGAAAAACTGAATCAAGGAAAATTTTAGAACAAAATAGAAGGCAATAGAATTTTGTGTTTTTAAATTCTGTAAGGCCCTATGTAAGGTTACAAGATTATAAAGTATCTCTTATGCAAGCCTGAACTTCATTCTAATTGATAAAGTATCAAATGATGCACAATCACTAGAAATGTACCTTTCATTAACCACAGTGACATGTCCGAACATAAAAATAATCATATGCATCTTACAAGATATTACGGATTCAATTACACTGAAAATTCAAATTACATATAAAATGATGAACATCTAAACCAGCAGAATTATTCCTGTCAGCGTCGATTGTAGGATGTACATTATCAATTTCATTTCCCTGGCATGTGGGAAACCATGGTTATTTACAGAGATATTTTCTCTGGTTCTTGAGCATTTTATGACATTAAACTCCTAGTGAATACTAATTTGCTCCAACATAATATTTCTCTGTGTTTAGAACACATCAATACAAGCACATTTTCAGCAAAATAATAAAAATCACAGTTGAAATGTCTTTACTCCCTTGTTATACAACTTCTCTGCAGTCAACTCTTGCCTCTTCTTGTTTCATTACTCCACAGTCTTCTAGGATACAATTTTGTCCTGATTTCACTATCACACCTCTGGCTTCCCAATCCAATTATCTCACTCTCTACCCTTGGTTTTTTAACATTGGCACTCCCAAGACTCTAATTGGGCCTCCTCTCTGGGTACCATCACTCTGTAGGCAATATTATCAAATTGACTGTATTTTCAGGAAGACAGTCAAATAGAGCACCATTAGGTAAAAGCCTTTATTCAGAAGACAGAAGTATGTTTTTCATAAGAATGCTTTTATAAATTTCCAGCAAAGGGAGGCGTCTTAAGTTCAAATATTTTCACAAACAGTTGGTAAAGCAAATTAACACAGATCGAGGAATTATTCTTATAATTTAATAATTATGAGTTTGTACGATTTGTCCCTAAAATTCATGTGTACTTCCTGTACACAAATCAATAAATGTGATGCATCACCTTAAAATTAAAATATAAAAAGTATATGGTTATCTCTATAAATGCAGAAAAAGCATTTGATAAAATCCAATACCCTTTCATGATAAAAAAAAAGACCCTTAAGACAACTTGGTACAGAAGAAATAAACCTCAACACAAGAAAATAAATGACAAACCCACAACCAACATCATTTTCAGTACAAAGAAGCTGAAAGCATAAATTCCCACCATGATTCAGAAACAGACAACAATTCCCATTCTCATCTATTACTATTCAACATTCTGTGACTTTTAGTGAGAGAAATGATGCAAGAAAATGAAAGCAAAAGGGAACAAATGAAAGGGAAGAAGTCAAATCATCCTGGTTTGCAAATGATATTATCTTAAACAGGGAAAAACAAA
Source organism: Ochotona curzoniae (assembly GCF_017591425.1). Classification (NCBI taxonomy): domain Eukaryota; kingdom Metazoa; phylum Chordata; class Mammalia; order Lagomorpha; family Ochotonidae; genus Ochotona; species Ochotona curzoniae. Next base: position 22,177,677 of record NW_024464920.1, read on the forward strand.
AAGATTCCACTAGGAGAGTATTCAAATGCAAAAGAGAATTGGCAAAAAGAGTGGTAGGATAAACATTCAACACAAAAAAAATCAATAGCCTTTATATGCACAAACAACAAGATGACTGAGAAAGAACTTAAAACTTCAATCACATTCATAACAGTTCCAGAAATACGTAAATACCTTGGGATGAATTTAATGAAGAATATGAAAGACATCTACACTAAAAATTACACATATTAAGGAAAGAAATAGAAAACATAAAAAAGAAAAGGAACAAATGATCCATGTTCATGGACTGGAAGAATTATCATCAAAATGTTCATACTAAACCAAGCAATTTACAGATTCCATGTTATCACAATCAAAATACCAAGGAACTTCTCAAAGGTACAAAAACAATTCTAAAATTCATATGGGAACATGGGAGAAGAAGTAACCCTGAATTTTGATATCATGTGATTATTCCCCTAAACCACCATTACCAACCTCCATCAGACACCAAACTATGGCGACACCTGATTCGGAACTCAGATCTGCAGTCTAAAAGCTGAAACAAATCCCTTATTCCTAGAAGTTTTCTTTGGATATTTCTGTCAAGGCAATGAAAAGTGTACCAATACAGCTACACACAATAATTCTAAAGACAAATATCTTCACACTAGAATATTTTAAGAATGGGTGGATCCCATTTCTTCATGTTATGATCACCAATTATTGCTTTCATTAAATGTCGAATAGGAAGACACAGTCTCAGCAGGATTAAGTACTAAAATGGGCTTCAGATGAATTTCCTGACATCTCTGTCCTTGGAGACCATTAAGAGGAATGACAAATACTTACTTTCTGAAAAAGTATTTAAAGTTTTCAAATAATTAGGCAATCATAAGTTCAGAGATAAAATAATATAAATATACTTAAACATAATTTTTACAGTTCCTTAAAGTTATAGTCAGCAACTTTCACGTATCTAATCCCTAACTTAATTTACTGTAAATCTAGAAGTATTTAAAATAAGAATTTGGATATTTTTTGGCTAATAATAATAATATAGTACTAATAAATAAAAATAAAACAGCATATACTGAGAATATAGCATGTACTTGTTACACAGTCTCCAGAATTCCTTACACTTCATATCATATGAAGTATAATCTATTTAATCTTTACTATTCATACATTAAGTTCTGTGCCATAGACAAATATGAGAAAGTAGACTGAGGAAATTACCCACTCAAGCAAATGACAAGGTTGAGATTTATAGCCACTTCCAGTCATACCACAAGGGTGACATTCCCCTAACTATTCTTCTATGTTGCCATTATTCATCATTATATCTTTTCATAACCAGGATTTAGCTTGATAAAAATGTATACCATTTTGACCTCTATATTGCAAAGTCCCATGAACTTCTCCACTTCAGTATAATTTAATGAAGTGGAACAAATCAGTTTACTCATGTCATGTTCTTTGCAGGGTTAATGGCATTCACTTTTGTATTTTACCTTTGTTTATACTCTGCCATTCTTACTGAAACTGCTTCTCATCTTCAATTTGCAGCAGCTGTAAAATCAATGCTTCTGGCAGCATGCTACAGAGGAACACCTGGAAGGTAAGATTGAGAAAGTCATATTTAAGACATGATATTGTCCATCCCTTTCTTCTACCTTCCAAGATGGAGTTCAGCATACAGGTATTTTCAACATTGGGGGAAAAAAGCATTCTGACAGAGTGAATGCACAAAGAAAGGGTATTTTAAGATATATTTTTTCTCTAAAATTTTACTTTAAAGTGCAAGTTCATAATTTCCAGATAACATAAACTACTAAAAATCAAATTTAGTAGTCTACATCTGAGCAATACAATCAATGTGTATTTTCAATGTCTCATGTTTGGGTGTAGGGAGCTATGTATTCAGTAGATCGATGGCTTGCTAGCTAGCTAGATCTAAAACAGCTGGCTGGCTATCTATCTATCTACTTTCCTTTCTTTCTGTATCTCCCATAATGGGACTCCAAAGGCATACCTCTTCTCATTTTTGAATGGAGAGACAAGACATGCGGTTGGTGACACTGACTCTAGTGATACAGATGGATACTAAGTGCAATGACTAACATTTTCCTTGCAAGTATATCACAAAATTCCAACTGGGTGCCCATCAGCTTGACAATGTATGTGAGAACAAAGAATAGAATTCTTAGATTTAAAAAGGTACATTTTGAAATCTCAGAGCACTCCAAGATTCCTTAAATATCTACTTTATTCATCCATACAGATACTATGCAGTGCTTCTATTTAGCCAATTGTCTGTAGTTGACTTTGACACTGATTTGCTTGAGGCTTACATTCCAGTCTTCCTTGTTGGAGTCCATAACGAAGTTGTGAATACCTGCCTTAGCACAGACCAGCAGGTTACTTTTTCTCCGAGTCTGGTATAGAATACAGTCATCCCAAATAAAATCTTAACTGCTGTGTCAAATGCCATGTCCAAAAAGGCAAGACATTTAAAAAAAATAAACTGAAATGAATTAGGAAAGTCTGATTTGATATTCTCTAGGGGCGAGGAAAAGACAATCTCTGTGTGATCCAGACCAAAAAAAAAAAAAAAAAGAAGAAGAAGAAAGAAAGAAAACTGTCCATCGATCTATGTATTTATTCATGTCTTAAAATTTATTTTGCTTATTAGAAAAGCTGAAGGAGAGAGGGAATGAGGTTGAGCGAGTGTGAGGATGAGAGCTAGAGAGGGACAGAGAGAGAAACAAACAACAAAAAAAGCACTGTCCATGGAGCTGGGACTGCAGCCTAATCTCCCTTAAGGGAAGTAGAGGCCTAAGTACTTGTGCCACATCTGCTGCCTTTCCTGGCACATTGCAAGGCAGTCAGATCCTAAGTGGAGCAGCAGAGACTAGAATAGAGGTTAAGATAAGGGATGCTGGAGTCCAAGTAGCAGCCTAACTGACTGTGCCACAAACTGGCTCCAGATTACTCAATGTAGATAAATGCTGAAGCTAAAGGAAGCAAAACAAAGTGAAGCCCTGTATGGAAACATAAAGTGTCTACTTTTTCTGACAATGAAAGGAAAAGACATTTGAGAGAAAATGGTCAGCCAGAGATAGGCCATACTGATGATGAGGAAGTGTCAGCTGGGAGGATATGATTTGAGGGGAGCAAACTGGGCAATCAGCTCCTATGAAGCAAGAGAGTCTCATTTAATGCAGCAGCAGGAAGCAGACTGTTTTGTTACCACGCCATGAAGTGTGGCTGGAGAAGATCTCTCCCAGAATCTTGTTTTCCTCCAAAGCAAGCACGGATGTATCATGCTGGGTCTAAGTGGTAACAAAAGCCCTTATGTATTTCATAAGTACTTGAATCATGTGTTCAGCACACAGCTTAAGGTTTCCCCTTTTCCAAGAGGAGGGATTCACAAACTCCACTTTTGCCTTCCAGGGTTTATGAAGGAAACTTCCTCTCTAAGTCACAGTATTGAGAGACGATTTGGAGTCTAATAATGGTGCCTTGTGGAAGGTCCCCAGGAATCCCAGGGCATGTGCTCGAAAAGGACAGACACCTTCCTCCTAGGACCTCGCGTTCTCACACAGAGGGTTGTCATAAAAGCCAATGCTTCTTGCTTCCTGTTTGGTATGTGTTCTCTCCCGCTCACTCCTCTCCTTCCTTTGCCTCCTACTGCTGCCTACTGTGTCATAAGGCAGCCAAGAGAGCCCTCATTAGAGCTGACCAAGAGCCATCACCGTGCCCTTTAACCACCAGAACAAAAGATACACTGAGCTAAATTACGCATTTTTTTCCTCCATAAATAGCTTAGCTCACTGTTTTTGTATATTTTGTTTCATTAATAGAAAACAGACCAATATAGTAGAGTGGTCCTTTCATCACCTGCCATAACAGAGGATCAGCAACATTTCTATCAAATTTGGTGCTTTCATTTCACTCATGAAATTTGTTTGCATTTATTTTTTTAACTAGAAATCCTACCCCTTTCCAGACATAATAAAGAGACAAGCATTAAAAAGGATAACACTATACCTTACCTTAACTGATTATACACCTCATATTAATGTTTAGGAAGAAGAGAGAGCATGAGACATTAAAAGTTTGAGAAACTGAGAGTGAGGGTTATACCAGTGTCCTCAAATCTGATTTCAACTCTCAAGTAAAATTAATAAAATTATTAGGAATAGCACTGCTTCTTTATTGCAACAGCTAGTTCAATAAAATATTGTTTTGTGAAAAACATACAGCATATGCATATGACTGAGTTATACTCAGAAGTTAAAACTGGAAGAAAATCCTGGGATAAAATTGGCTTAATTTGAAACACCCTACTATCTGATAATATATTATAAATCAATTAATCCAGTTTCTAAAGTTCTATATTTAAAAACCTCTTTGATAAGCACTATTCACAAGTACTTTAACACCTTCATACAAAAAAAAAATCTTTGCTTTGAAGTCATTTAACTGGAGTGGGAACTTGATGCAGAAGTTATGATACTCCTCAGGTAGAGCCAGGATTCTAGAACTGGCTCTGCATCCTATTCTTACTTTCTGCTAATCCACACCTTAGAAGGCTAAAGTACTTGGGTCTCTGTCACTCATACAAAAGACCTGGATTAAGTTTCAGATTCCTGGTTTTAGCCATCCCTGACTGCAGGGGACATTTGGGAAGTAACCCATGTATGGGGGATATCTCTTTCTCTGGATCTCTTTCTAAACACATACATACACACACATACATAAGAATAAACATAAAATAATCAAATGGATAGAACTATGAGTATAAATGGATAAAATGTTGCATATGTCATTTACTTCCATGGAAAGTCTAAAATTATTTAAGCATGAGCTTATTTAATCTGCACACTTACATTCACTTGTAAATTTCATGAGACATTATGCACATACTATATCACCATGCATAATCAGTGTCCAACTCAACTGTCTATAATTCTTTAAAATTCCCCAAGTTCTGATAATGAAAGCATTTTGTGAATTTCAAAAGAATAGCCTCCCATTCCATGTCAAAGGTAATCAAGTCAAACATGAACACTATTCTAATATTTCTGCGCAAAGAAGGGAACTAAAAGAACTCACTTGTTTTGCCAACATTTCTAGGTTGTGTTCAGGCAATTCCAGAAATGTTTTAAGAAGCTACACAATAGACAAACATAAATGAAAAGCAAAGAAAACAAAGGAAGAATCTGTTTTCAGCAGCTGGGCATTATTTTGTAGCAATTTGCAGAACTAATGAGCTTAAAAGCTAATCCTTCCGTTTCTTCAAAATGTTGGCACATTTAACCTAATTCGTAAAACGTTCTCAGGACTGAAGCTATCAACAGATTATTACAGACCTGGTGACTTTTCTTCTTGCTATTCTTGATAGCATTGCTAAAATCTACAATGCCTTTTCAATGCAGTAAAACACAAAGAAACTAAAAAAAGAACCTGGAATGTTGTACTGATCAAATAATGAACCTGCTTAGTTTGTAATACAGTGGAACACTGGGCTAACATTTCAGGTAAATCACAATTTTTTTTTAATTAACCCTAAGAATCATGGTAAGAATCATGGTGACATATGTGGAAATACATAAAAATTACATATTATTAGCAATATACATATATATACATATCATTGACAGTAAATTATGGAAGTAAAATTGTTGACATCAATTCCACTTCATTCTTTGTCTTTTCTGTTTCTTATAATTCCTTTCTCCATAAACATCAAGTACAACCATTGTCAATAGCACACTTTAATGCCAAGTCAATGTATGCCTAATTTTTAAAAAATATTTCTTTCCCAGGACATGGTTGCTTGTTTCTTCTCTCTTTTTATAATATATTTGAAGGAGAGTTACAGAAGAAGAGGTTGTGTCAGAGAGATAACTACTGATCTTCCTTCTGCTTGTTCACTCCCCAAATGACCAAAAGGTCAATGCTAAGCCAGGCCAGTGTCCACCCAGCACTCCCATGAGTGGCAGGGTACTACATCTTCTGTGGTTTTCCCAGAAACACTAGCAAGGAACTGGATCAGACGTGGAGCAGCCAGGATTTGACCCTATGCTCACATTCTTCATCAGCATTACAATCATTGCCTCAACCAGCCTCATTTTGTCAAATTTTTAGAAAGATTCATTTTTCTGTGTATCAGAAAGGCACAGTGAGAGATATAGAAAGAGAAAGACACAAATGGAGAGAAAAAGGGAGAAGGCAGTAGGGAGAGAAAGCTTCCATCCTTTGGTTCATTCAGAAAGGGTGATAATGACCATGTCCAGAGCAGACCGAAACCATGAACCAGGAATTCCACCCAGGTCCCTCCAAGGGTCGCTGTGTGCCAAGTAGCTGTGAAATCCTCTGCTTTCTCAGATAGTTTATCAGGTTGTTAGATTTGAGTCAGAACAACCAGATCTTAAAACAAGTGTTCAAATATGGAATGCCAGTATTGTAAGTGGCAGCTTAGCCAACTGTGCTACATTTTTTTTTTATCCTCCCAACACCATCATTTTAACTTCACAATTTAAGGTTCCTATTTACGTTCTAGCACTGGAATTTCCCCCAACAGGCCCAAGAATGAGAATCACTACAGCTTTCTATATGTATACATTATTATCAAATATGTATAATCAAATATGGATATCAAATACACACATAAGACCCAGAAATCAGTGCATGACTTAGCTTCTCTTGTAAGTATGATAATCAAATTACACTGTGCCATGTAAATAGGCAATTAGCTGTGATAACTGAAATTTTTAAAAATAAATCCAAAGTATTCTTAATTGTTAAACTTCAATTCTTCAGGATATTTTTTTTTTGCTCTTTAACAGGTAAAATGCCCTAAGAAAAATAGCAATGTTGTTTACTTTTGGACATTTATTGATTTCTCAAATTCTTCTCATTATCATATTGAACTTCCCCAGTTATTTTCCTGGGCAGTAGGGATATGGAAATTAGCATGATGTTGTCTTTGTAATAATGAAGCTCTAATTAGGAAGAATTACCCTAAACAGATGAGTTCTTAACAGAATAAGATGACATGAGATAGTCAGTATGTACCTGGTCTTCATCACCAGTTACCGGCCAAAGTCAAAGCCCTCACAATTTTTTAAGCAATAGTAGTAGTAGGAATTTATTTTAAAGTAATATTTACTTTCTGTCCTTGGCTCTTATAACAGTTCAGGAGCAATAAAAGCAAAAGGAGAATCCTGTGCTTTTCATAACAACCACGTCTAAGCTTATGTTAATTAAGTGACTTTTGGAAATGCCCTCAGGATCAGGGCCCGCTTGCCTGAGAAACCTAGCAGGTGACCTGAGAGCTGAAACATTCAGCACCAATTCCTGACTTGTGGAAAAGGGACTAGAGGTTGATTTAATCATCAGAGGCCAATGATTTCATCATTCATACTTGTTTATTTTTAGATAATAATAATAATAATACATGAGAGTTTAGAGTATCTCCATGACAGTGGACACGGGGAGGCTCCGGGGGATTGCTGCATCCAGCAAGAGAATGGAAGCTCCAGCTCCTTCCTACCTATACTTTACTTACCATATGCATACCTGCATCTCTTCCAAATACAAGCAAGGCCCTTGTTTATCTCAGAACGAATTTTCCTGAGTTAAATTAAATTATCAATTCTAAAGAGGGGACTATGGTAACCCCTGGTTTACAGCCTATATGTCAGATGCACAGAAAACACAGGATATGCAATTGGCAGCTGAGCTGGAGCAGCAGTATGGGACCAGGCCTTTAAACTGTAAGGCTGCAGTAACTTCAGGCAGCATATGTCAATAGTGAGTTAAACTACAGGACACCATCATCTCACTGGAGTACTAAAGAACTGTTGGTATGGTAAACTTTTGGCTAACTCCCACTATAGTTGGTTTCAAAAATACTGTGAAAGTGAGCGTAGAGCAAAGGTTCTTTCTTCCTTCACTCAGTAAGATAAATATGGGCAAAAACCGTTGAGAAGCAAGAGAACAGATAATTCTTCCTTGAGGAGTTAGAGGAAACATGATGAGAAAAGATGAAATTTGAGCTGGTCAAAGAAAAGCAGTTTACCAAGGACAAAAAGGCAAAACACTATATAAAAGAGTAGATGAAAGAGAAATTCAGGCTACCTGGGCAGTGTACCAGGCAGTGATACAGCAAGGTGGGGGTGGCAGAGAGAAGATCTGAAGGCTCCTTGTGAAGGTATTGGAATGCTCTGCTATGCAGGTCTCACCTTACTGGGAAGATGGCTGTTTATTTTCTAGCAAGGGACAATGATCAGGTAAAAATAAGTCACAAGGGTGACACAAATTCCATGAAAAAGCTACTAATTTCTTTGTAATCCCCAAACCTATTCTATCTGGAGTCTGTTTCACTACAGAATGGTTTTCTTCTACTCCAACTGATGGCATACAAGCTGCCAGGGAGCTAGAACTGTATTCATCTCTAACTTCTAACACGAAACAAAACAAAGTCAATTTTCCACTGCTTCTTCAAGTGGGCAGGCAGCTACCAGCTGCTCTGGAGCCACATTCTTTTGGGTTCAACCCTATGTAGGCTGGGGATGTTCTCTGTGAGTAGTTACAATACTGGTCACAAGATTCAACCTTGTACAAACCAAAGCTATACGTCTCATGCTTGGTTCAAAAAAAAAAAAAACTCACTGTGTAGAGGTGTGAGGAGCCAGGGAACAGTAAGGAATGGTTATTAAATTTACAGCATTCAAGGGAAGAAGACATGCAGCCATTTTTTTTTAGCAGAATCTATTCATCCTTTGATCAAATGTGGATAGGGAAGGAGAAAGGGGGCTAATGCTAACAATTTATATGCATAACTGGAACTGATATGAAAGATGTTTTCAAGGTGTAACTCACACTTTCTCCACAGTCTCTGCTCATAAGGTCCTAATGAATAGATGCTAAATCACTCTGAAATAATTAAAATTACTAAAACGCAGAGAAACTTGAGATAAAACACATAAACACACAGGCATAGATTTTCTTGGATTCTAATCTATGTGCTGCTAATTAATGCAACGTTAATTAAAATTGTGAATTTGTGGTAATTTTCATTGCCATCACAGCTTTCAGTAGAAGCACTTTTTAAAAAAAGGTATTCCTATAAATCTGACTTTAAATCTGTAATGTTCCTGTTACTTGATTTTAACTGTTATAGAAGTGTCTTCAATTATAGTTTTAAAAACATTTATGTAAAGGATATTTTAATCATATCAAAATTGTTGAAGTAAAACTAATTCAGAAACTCTATAGGCTTACTTTTCTTTAAGAATACTAAACCTACTTGCAAATGTTTGGTGCCATTTTTCAAAGGATTCAGTTCAAATGAATTTTTTTTCAGCCTGGTATATTCCTTTAGTCTTTCAACTTGTTGCTCATTATTAAATAGGTAGGGTATCTTCTACACAGTATACAAGCAATGAAAATTACCTAAATTAGTTCCTTTAAGTATCTGTCATCCCTGAACACTCTGTGTCAGAACATTCCAGATCTCATTTCACCATACTATTCAGACCATTTTCATGATAATCTACCCACTCCAAGGATGATACTGAGAACATTAAATTAGTAAGGCACAGGCTGCTACCAATGACAACCAAAATAGCATCAAGTTGACCAAATATAGACAGTGTCTGTATCTGTCCAGCTTCATCTTCTTTCCCCTCGTACTGCTGATATGGTAATTGAAAGACCTAACAATGCAATATCAATAGAGCATCTAACCATTTACGATGTATTCCAGATTCTTTCTGTTTTTCACCTTTTTTTCAAAGCACAAGTCTAAGATTCCATGTGCATCCTCTCGTTTTCATTGATATCATTTCCTTGAAAGTCCTACACTTGAATGAGGGTCTAAAATATGTTTGTTCCACTCTCAGAACCACAGAGAAATAATTTACACCTGTAACAACATGCAGATCAGTTTATCATTAAGCACAGCATCTCTACATATACACTCTTAAAGTTCCCATGAATGTTACTTAAGCACTAACGATTCCCCAATCTCTGTCTCTTGTCTTAATGTATTTATTTACAACTTTAACAACATATATAGCAATCAAACTGCTAGGTATCAGATCTTTGCTATGAATTAGCTGTGTGACACTGCATGGAATAGATTCCCCAATAAGAATATGTGCAAAAAAAAAAAGAGATGAGGGCCCGGTGGCATGGTCTAGCAGCTAAAGCACTCGCCTTGAATGTGCCAGGATCCCATATGAGCGCCGGTTCTAGTCCCGGCTGCTCCACTTCCCATCCAGCTTCCTGCTTGTGGCCTGGGAAAGCAGCTGAGGATAGCCCAAAGCTTTGGGACCCTGCACCCATGTGGGATACCTGGAAGAAGTTCCTGGATCCTGGCTTCGGATCAGCATAGCAAGAGCCGTTGCGCTCACTTGGGGAGTGAATCATCAGACGGAAGATCTTCCTCTCTATCTCTCCTCTCTGTATATCTGACTTTCCAATAAATAAATAAATAAATCTTTAAAAAAAGAGATGAATCCTTGTCTATCACTGAAATCAATTCAAGTGTTGCATAACTCAGTGAATGGCATCAATAGTCATCCATTTGCCTTGACCAGAGTCTTAACTAATAAAAGTTAATTTCTTTCTCTTGCTATTCAATACCCCAACTAAAATCGACCACATCCACCAGGAAGGCTGACTCTCCAAAATATCACCTAATAAATAATTTTAGGACCACCTTACTTAATAAGACACAGAATTATGCATCTCTATATCTCACTTAGTATTTCCTATTATTTTTCAGCAATATTAGAGTTTTATAAATAATATATGTGAATAAAAATAAAAGTAACTTCACCCAACAGACAAGAAAAGTTTTGCTCTTATGTGTTCTTGTGGCATCCTGAAACACTATCACTCTGGCCCTCTGTGCACCCCATGGTGCCTGTAGCGATCATTTTGATACTGAGTCTGCCTTGAGATTTGTTCCACAGCAATTGTGACCTCTGACTTCCCATTTTCCCACTGAAATGCATATGTTTTGTTCCTGCTAAGAAGCAACCCACATGTTTTGCTTTTGAAGCTCAAGTTTGAGCCTAAAATTTTCTTGGCTATTACACTTTATATTCTATCAGCAAGAGGCAAGGTTCAGCAAGCAAACACTCTTCCTTTGGTAGTGTTATATTCTATCTGAGTTTGTACAACATACAAAATTGCAGGCTGAAACAGTGGGTCAAATACATGGTAGCAACTGCTGGGCTTTCAACAGCCTTTTTTTCACTTTACCGAGAAAAAAAAAATTCTCTTCAAAAAAGCATTCTGTTCTATCATAGCCACAGTCATATTCTTTCACTGAATAACTTACATTCAATCTTTCGCTTTATCTCATGGCTAGGACAATTCCATTTATCAAAGACGGTTCAAGCAGGTCTAAAGAAATACATAAATTTCTAAGTGCAGATTGGCATTATAAATCAAGAGTAAAACAAAAGCAGTCTCATAACAAGTACCTTTTTTAAACTATTATCACCTTGAAGCTTTTATACTTTTCCAGGTTTTAAGCAAATGTACATTCCTATGAGAATTTCCTGATTCTTTTAACAAATATTTACTACTCTTACCCTCTGAGGCTTGTGAATTAAGCCCTCATTTACCTAACGGGGCTACAGAAATGGAGAAGTCAAGTGCATGGTACCAATTACACATTTACTTAATAAGAAAGTGGAGACATGTAAAACTTAATTAAATGTGTTTGTAGAAACATTATCATTCACAACACCAAAATTAAAACTGACTTTAACCAGACCTCTGGTTATTGGCTTCAATTTAATTGTAAAATTTGAGACAGGACATATATATAAGACCTCCTTCATAAAGAAAGGCATTTCCAAAGAACAAGTCAGGCTACCCTTAAAAACAGGTGACTGTTTTCACTATCCTTTTCTCCCTCACCAACTCACACAATATGTATCATACAGGTGCTGCAGATGGATTTCCTGCAGCATCCTTGGTTATAACTATGGTTGAAGCAAGCCAATGCCCTGTCCTTAAAGACCCTTAAGGGGACTTAAGGACAAATAAAATTCAAAATTCAAACGGGAACGGTTCTATGAAAAAAAAAAAAGGATCAAATTTGGAGCTATATAATCCATGCTGTGTGTTTAGTTTAGTTTTTGTTTACATTCATCATTGCTCTAGTCTTAAAAGGAAAGAGCTATTAACAAGTTAAAAAGGCTCACTTCAGAGGGAAATTCTCCAGGAAAAACCCAAGAATGATGCATCTTTGGTTCATGACCTCATGCTTAGATTTAAACACTTGAATACAGCCTGAGGTGACAGTGGATATACTTTCTCAAAACTTACTTTTTGGTTGCAAATTTCATTTCTGTAACCAGATGAAACCAGTATAAATGCTGCTTTTCTTCATTGTTGAAGTCTTTAATTATTGCTCAACAGCACAGATTTTGGAACAGCAAATCTGCCATATGCTGTGTTTAGCTTACCTACATCTTATTCTTCCTGGCTATAATAGGGTGATAGGGTCTTCCTCTGTACATTTCTGATAGTAATTAAATAACATTAGCCCCAGTTTCATACTCAATAGAGTTAAAAAATATATAGTCTGTGCTTTTTAACACCCGAGACTGGTGCCTGGAAAGGAGGCAGCAAAGTATGAAGGACAGATTATCAATTTTGGTTTTCAGGTCATTACAAAAGAAAACATATTTGGAGTTTGGCACATGTTTGCATCCTTCAGTGACAGTTTTGCCCACATCACTGATCTTTCTGGTTATAAAACCAACTGCTGAGTGACTGACAGCGTGAATATAAAGACTGACCAAGAGGAACCCTCATCATATCCTATTATATTGGCTGCCCTAGATGTGGCCTACTGATGCAAGGAGCAGGCCGTCATTGGCCTACACATTAGATTCTGGTGAGAGGAAAAAATAGGACCAAGAACCCTGGTTGTAGGCAGCCATCAGAGCCCTTGCATGCTTCGAAAATGTCACTCCCCCATCTCATGTGACAGCACCTGAAGGAAGATCAACCTGGTTGCTGTGACCAGTAATCAAGATTCCTCAGATCATTGTTCCCTGTTAATTATTTTAGTGTAAAACAAAAAACAAAATAATGGTCTTTGTATGTTTGTGAGTTAAGTCTTTATTTTATTTATCTAAATGGCAGAGTGTCAGAGAAAGAGACAGAGAAAAAGAGATTCATTACCTAAATGGCTATAGTAGCCAAAGCTAAGACAAGCTTAAGCAAAGAGCCTAGAACTCCATCCTGGTCTCTGTCACGGGTGGCAGGTGTCTGAGTACTGCACCCATCTTTCATCACTTTCCCAGATGCACCAATAATGAGCTGGATCAGAAATGGAATAACCATGGTTTAAACCAGCATTTCAATATGGTGGTAGTACAGTAAGCAACTTAACTCACTGCATCAGTGTGCTGGCTCCAGGTGCATGTTCTTTAGTGAACATTCTCCAACTTGTCCTCTTATTTCCACTGCTTCATTTCCAATGTAAACTGTGTATAATAGCCTAGATAATAACTCTCAAAGCTTTCCCATTTAATACACAAATTTGAGTATTAAAATACCTACCACTCACACTTATCTAAATTCTTTGCCTATTATTTTTCATCCCAACCTAATACTCACCTAAATCCTCAAAGCTTTGAAGTTATTCTCACCTTTCTCTTTGTGGCTTTATATTTGATTATCTATAAACACTGTCAAGTTTATTGAAACAAGCACATGCTACTGCTATTTATTATCTTTACCTGTGCTGAAAATCCTAGTACAAAACATTACTGCCTCTTTGTCACCAATTTTTCATTTTATATCTGTATGAAGCAAATAAAGTGGTTCTTCATAAACAGAAAATAGATGTGCCAATCACTGATTTAAAGTACTTCAGTGGTCTCCCACTACTATTAGAACAAAAATCAAATTTCCACCATAATATATTCATTTCTGTATGATCTAGCAGTGGTAGACAACCTCAATATTTTCATTTCATCTCCAAATCTTGCCTTCACTCACTCCGTTTAGCCACTTAGTCCACTTGGCAGTATCTAATTTGTACTCTTTCCCCTCTTGAAATGGTTTATCTAAATGCCCCCTTAGCTCACTCCAACTCATTCAGCTCTAAAACTATGCCCCATAGCTATGTCCTCTTATTAACTCAACCAATTGATTCTACTGTTTCAAACCCTCTGCTGACTACTTCTCTCACTTGAGAATACAGACAAGCACTTCAGAAATACATTCAAGAAGTCACACATGCGTCACTGTCACAATTTGGTAGACTCTCCATTGAATCCTTCATGTTTCACTACAACTCTTTTTTCTTTCCTCAGGATAATACTTTCAAAAAGACAGGTAGGTATTTTGTCTGGGCTAAAAATATAGTGCCTGAATTCAAGGTCACATAATGTTTATGATTATGCTTCTTTTCACTCACTCTTTGATACTTTGATTTTTTGAACACAGGTAAACCCTGCCCTATTTCTGACAGTGTACAGTGACTCTGCACTTGGCTGTCTCCCCAGAACATTCCATAGCTGTACCATTTCACCTGAAGTTATGCTATAGGACTTCCTAAGTACATTTTTTTTAATAAAAATGTTTTCTTTCTTGTGCATTTAATTTCCTGGCACCTTGGCATCCCCAAACAACTGCCCATAGTCAGCACTGGAGTTGAATGCAGCAAGGACAGCTTCTCTAAGATGGACACTGCCTCCCAGGACTTTGTTTTCTGGTTCCATGTGTACCATTTGATGACACAGGCAACTCTTTTTAAATAAGATTTACTTACTTTTATTGGAAAGGCAGATTCACAGAGAAAAGAAGAGACAGAGAGAATGATCTTCCATCCACTGCTTCACACTTCAAGAGACTGCAATGGCTGGAGCTGAGCTGATCTGAAGCCAGGAGCCAGGAGCTTCTTCTGGGTCTCCCACAAAGGTGCAGGGTCCCAGGGCTTTGGGCCATCCTCTGTTGCTTTCCCAGGTCACAGACAACTGTGGAAAGTGGAGCTAGATGGGAAGTGGAACATCTGGGACATGAACTGGTGCCATCGTAGGATCCCAGCACAAGGAAGGCAAGGATTTAGCTACGGAGTCATCACAACAGGCCCGAACTAGGCATACTTTATGTAACACTTGCCAAAGCAATTTTAACGTCTCTGACAGGTGAACTAAGTACAGATGACTGATAAGTGATACAAATTATCATGGATACATCTCTCTCTCTAGGCGTATTCTCTCATTCATGGCCATGATGATGATTAGGTTTTACGTTCTACATTTATTGCCCTTTTATATTTCATCTGTTATCTGTAGAGTATCTATTTATCATCTGTTTCTGTTCATTAAATGATTATACTTGGGAATAAAAAAGATGAATAAAGCATAACATCAGGCTAGCAGTGGATACTCAATTGATTTCTAAATGAATAAACAAATTGATGACTGAGAAACACAACGTGTATCCACAGGGACTTTTTATTTTGTAGGAAAGGCAGAAAGGCAAACAAAGTATCAAGACATTGCCATTAAAGAAGATGTAAAATACACCCAGAACATTGCCAGGCATATAACAGTCAACAAATATTTGCAGAATGAATTATTATAAATGAATACAAAATGAGTAAAGAGGTACCGAGTATCATCGGTTGAGCATAGGAAACACAAGTTATGCCAGGTATGACAAGGAAGGAATTTCTGAGGTTTCACCTCAAGTAGATAGAAGTTTCCTCAGATGTTTACAAGGGGCTCCAGGGAATGCTGTCTTGCTCTTTCACTAGTACGTCCTAAGCAGAGCCAGCTGTAGAATGTCTAGGTCTCACCTAAAAAAAACTGGGGTTGGGACTTTCATACAAAAAGCAGGGTGAGGGGTTAGTGTTTGGCCTCTCAGTTAAGATGCTTATTGGGAAACCCATGTCTAAGATCTGGGTGTCTAGATTTAATGCTTAGCCCTACTCTTGACTTACTTCTAATGCACACCCTGGAAACTGTAGTAACCCCTAAAATGATTGGGTTCCTTGGGTCAGTGTAGGACATCTAAATTGTATTCTCAGTATCTGGATATTCTTTGTTTTCAATTATTTGTTTGAAAGGCAGCAATACAAAGAGAAATGGAGATACAGCAAAATCATCCACCCTCTTATTCAGTCATCAAATGCCTCCAACTGATATGGCTGGGTAGGCAGAAGTCATGAAATAGGAACTACTTTTAAATTTCATATGAGGTTGACATGGACATAAATACTTGGGCTATCTTTTGCTGTTCTCCAGGTTCATCACAAGGGAGTTGGATCAGAAGAAGAGCAACTAAAACTCAAACAGCACTCAAATTGGATGCCTGTATTCCAGACAGAAGCTTAAATTATGCTCTACAACTCCAGCCCCCCAACAAACTCTGACGGGGTGCAGCTGGGTAGCATAGCAATGAGCAGAAGTGACTCCATTTTGGCTCCTTAATTAGGTTTTAACCATAGCTAATCACAGTCCACTTCTGTAAATATGCTTGTTAGCTGATCTGATAAGATGTAGTTGTAATGTGGACCACCTAAGCTTACTTAATGATTTGTAATGTGCACCATCAAGAATGTGGCCCACTGGTTGAATAGTTTGAGAAAAAATTTATGGCTGTTGCATGTCAGTGAGAGTTTAAAAACCTTTGATTTTGGCCATGTAGCAAGGTGGTTCCTGCAGTATAATAGAAGGTGTCTTTACCAAGTTTAGCCAATAAAAACTTCTTAGACACTGCACTTGGGTCCTGTGTGATCTCTCTTGCTCTCTGAAACAAAACAAGTCAATTTAAAAGCAAAAGGAATCAGTGCTATTAACTTGTCTCAAACATAAGGATTTTCTTTTCTTCCATGCTTTTTCACTAAGCTTGCCTTTACGCTTATAATTTATGTTAGCTAATATTGTCCTAATAAGCAAAAATTTAAAAAAAATTAAATGAGGATGACTCATACCAGCATTATGTGCAAATGTAATATGGAGAATCACTGAATTATATAGCTTATAAATAGTATTTTTTAAAGTTCTTGAAAAATGAACATGAAAGAAATACATAAAAAATGCATGACTTTCAAAAATAATTGCACTGAAACAAAGTATCTTTGGATTCTTTTTTACATAAACTTTAAAATATTTATTATTTTCATCTAAAAGTGGGAAAGAGAGTGGGGGGGGGAAGGAGGAGAGAAAAAAAATCTCCTTGTTCACTTCCCAAATTCCTGCAATAGTATGATTAGGTTAAATCAATTTTTGTAATTCTGAGCTCAACCTGCAGCTCCCAAATGGCTAACAGCAACCCAAGTGCTTGAGCCATCATTCATTGACTCTCAGGGAAACAGCAACCCAAGTACTGAACCAGCATTTACTCTCTCTCAGGATATTTATTAGTGGGAAGCAGAAATACAATGTAAAACCAGGACCCCAACCCAAGCATTGCAAAGCCTTCTCACCAACATTTTAAATTACACTATTTCCAGAACATATCTGCATCGATTTTAAAGAGGAACAGAAATGATGCAAAAAGCTTAAGACATATGTTTATATTCCAATTGATACGCACACATTTTACCAACACTATAATCAGACTTACTGTAGACAAAGGATAGACTATGCAAAAGTGAACTATGGGGTTTGCCCTGTGTGTGTGTGTGTGTGTGTGTGTGTGTGTGTGTGTGTGTGTGTGTGTGTGTGTGTGTGTGTGTCTTTCCTTCCCTCATCATTTACAGCCATGTGGCTTTTAAAATAGCAAAGAATCAGGCCCGGCGCGGTGGCGCAAGTGGTTAAGGTCCTCACGTTGCACGCCCAGGATTCCATATGGGCGCCGGTTCTAATCCCGGCAGCCCCGCTTCCCTTCCAGCTCCCTGCCTGTGGCCTGGGAAAGCAGTCGAGGACTGCCCAAAGCTTTGGGAACCTGCACCCGCGTGGGAGACCCAGAAGAGGCTCCTGGCTTTGGATCGGCATAGCATCGACCGTTGCGCTCACTTGGGGAGTGAATCATCAGAGGGAAGATCTTCCTCTCTGTCTCTCCTCTCTGTATATCCGCCTTTCCAATGAAAAAATAATAAAAATAAATCTTTAAAATAGCAAAGAATCTATCTGCCCAGAGACAAAAAGATAAGCAAACCTAAATACACATACTGTACCTAATATTCTTTATTCATGCTCTTCCTGCGTTGTTCCTTTGCACTTCACTAATCAAACATGTGTTCAAAGATGCAGTTATTAGGGATTTTTAAAGCACTATAGCATAGCCTTTTGTCAAGCACTGAGGTCCTCTAAGCATTAGTCCTGTACAATTGCACAAGTTACATATTCAGCAATGGTGGCCTGGGCCTAAGGCCCAGAAGCATGAACCAATAACCCTGAACTGTCCAGGGAACTACATTTGGTCCAGCTCTAAGGAAGGCTTGATGTGAATGGAATGATTATACCTGAAGGTGTGACCAGAGAGGAAAACAAATGCAGATTTACTTTGTCCTAGTAACTCAAAGGACAGAAATATGCCATATTTAGGCCTGTAGGGACAGAGGACAGGGGACTCGGCTACCTGTAGGCTCTTGTGCATGGCAGTCTTGGCTTCATATCTGCTTTCTTAGTTTATGAGTTATAATCCTGGAAAAATATACTTCTCATGCTTCAGTCTCTACATTTTAAAAAGATTTATATAATGGGAAAATTTTTTCATGTATTTCATATAAAGAGTTTTAATAACATTGTGATATTTCCCCTCATATAATTTCTCCATCCTTCCCTAAACCCCATTTTCCTTCCTCCTTTGTTATTTTTCTTCTAACTTTTATAAGAATATAATTTCAGTTTGTTTAACCCTTCACTAAAGGGTTCAACAAGTACTAAGTAGAAAAAAACACTGTTCCTCAAGAGTGCAAGGCTATGAACAATAATCAGGCTTCAAATATATATATATATATATATATATATATATATACACACACACACACATACATGCACATACACACAGACACGTGTGTGTGTAAGCAATTTGTTCATCCAGGCATCTGTTATTTGTTTATTTTTAGATGGTATTCATTCAAACTGGAGTAATATGAATCCTCATGTTTATATTTGCATTTCCCCAATAGCTAATGATGCTGAACATGTGCCCATGTGTCAGTCGGGCCTCTGTATTTCATCCATTGAAAAATGCCGGTTGACGTCATCAATCTATTTCTTAAACGGTTGTTGCTGACTTTATTAAGCCCCTTATATATTCTGAATATTAACTTTATCAGATGAACACTTTGACAATATGTTTACCCATCCTGTTGGCTATGTCTTTATCTGGTGTTTTCTTTGTTGTGCAGAAGCTACTTTGATGTAACTCTATTTGTCTGTTTCTGTCTCTATTGCCTGCTTTTCTGGGATCTTATCCAAGAAGTCTTGGCCTATGCCAATGTCTTGCTATGTTTTCTTCCTTTCCTATGTTTTCTTCCAGTTATTTAATGGTTTCAGGTCAATATATTTGGTATTTTAGTTGGGCTCACACTGAATTTGTAAATCACTTTGGGTAATTTGGACATTTTAACTATATTAAATCTTCCAGTCCATGAACAAGGTAATTTTCATTGTAGAAATCTTTCACATCCTTGGCTGCGGTTAAATTTTCCCCAAATTATTTATACTTTTATAGCTATTGTGAACAGGAAGGATCCTCCAGATTCTTTCTCAGCTATGTCATTGTTTGTGTATACAAATCCCAATGATATTTGTGTGCTTTTATATTCTGCAACTTTGCCAAGCTCTATTGAAATCCAGGAATCTTTTTTTCCCTGTGTTCAGAATCGTAATATGAGCAAACAGGGATAATTTCACTTCCTCCTCCCTCATTTATATCCCTTTGATTTCTTTTTCTTTCCTAATGTATCTGACTAAAAGTTCTGAATCTTGGTGGAAATGCTTCTAGCTTTTTGTTAATCAAGCTGTGGGTTTTTCATATATGCTTTGTTTTCAAGAACATTCCTTCTATACCCAATTTACTCGAGGTTCTTATCACAAAATATTGTTATATAATTTTATCAAATTATTTTTCTTCATCTGTTGAGAAAATCATATGGTTTTTTTAAAAAAGATTTATTTATTTTTATTACAAAGTCAGATATACAGGGAGGAGGAGAGATAGAGACGAAGACCTTCTGTCTGATGATTCACTCCCCAAGTGAGCGCAACGGCTGATGCTATGCCAATCTGAAGCTAAGAGCCAGGATCCAGGAACTTCCTCCAGGCCTCCCACACAGGCGCAGGATCCCAAAGCATTGGGTCATCCTCGACTGCTTTCCTAGGCCACAAGCAGGGAGCTGGATGGCAAGTGGAGCAGCCGGGACTAGAACCAGCACCCATATGGGATCCTGGCATGTTCAAGGCGAGGACTTTAGCCACTAGGCCACTGCGCTGGGCTCAATCATATGGTTTTTATTTTTCAGTTTGTAAGATGATGTTTTGCACTTATCGATTTTGCACATGTTGAATAATCTCTGTATATCAGTGACAAATCATCTCAATATTTGGGGAAGTTACTTAAAACGGGTTCATCAGAGATATAGCTCCTTAGTGTTTTCTGTTGTATCCTCTCAGAGGATTTTTGAATTTTCAATAAGTGGCAGACTTATGTTAGATGTTATTATAGAGAGAGCTTCTGGAACATTTAAACATTTGCTGATAGTGCATTACACCTTAGGCATCAACATGGTACACACCAAATGATGAAGTCTGATGAAGAAAACTAAACTGTGCCCAAGAGGGCTGTCAAAATATCTAAATTGATCAAGGGAGAGTTATTAAGTGAAAGCATGAAAATGATGCTTATCACAGTAAAAGATGCTACTGGAAATGGATGGCTAGTTGTAGCTGGCCACATAAAATTCTGTTTCTCAAGAATGGGATCCAGCAGTTGTCAGCAACATGGGCAAAAGCATCCCACACAGATCTGTGAACACTCATTTGATTTACACTCCTTGGAATGCAGACCACACTCTTGAGGTTAGGAATTATAACACAGTTTCATGTTTCTTCTGATCCTATCACAGGACTGTTTGCCCAATGGAGATTTAAAAATATTTTAAAATCATGTACTAATGAGAATCTTGGTCAGATATTTTGATAGGCATTTCAATGAGGTTTAAGTTATGATAAATATAGGCCTATCTTCTCATAAATGTTAATAGCCCATATGTGCACATTTATTTGTAAGTTGGCCAGCTCTATTCCAAAATTGAAGAAAATATTCAGAATTTGAAAGCTCAAAATTATTACCATTGTTATCATAGATTGTTGGTATAAGCTATTTTAATTTGAAGTAGGAAATACTAGTCTTCTGCAATAAGCTTCTATTTTTATTAAACTAAATTTTATTTTTCACACTACTACTTTCAAAAATATAAATAATATATCATTTCGCTGCAAGATCTTTAATAACTTTCAAATGCAACCAGAATAAATTCAAAAGTACTTAACATAACATTTAAGATCAATGGTATCCTCTGTATAAGTTTATAACCATATCTGTTTTTGTCAATAAATATATTCCAGCAATCAGATACTTTTTCATGTTTCTGAAAAATACCAGCAGGACTTTTTCTTTGTGTCTAATTATATCTTGCCTTAAAATACACTAATCCTAGAACTGCTCAAAACTGACTCCATATATTCATTAAAATCTCAGGTAAATGATTAATTTCTCAAAATGTGGTGGTCCTCCTCTAGCTCACTATCCTATAACACCATTTTTTTATTTTCAGAGAACTTTTTAAATTATTTTATTTATTGCTTAGTATTCACAAACTATTGTATTTCTTATTCTGGAAAATTATGAGGGTTTGTTGTTGGGGGTGGTGCTGCTGTTGTTGTTTGGGGGGTTTTGTTTTGTTTTGTTTCTCTCCTTCAATTAAAACTGTTGCTAACAGGCATTTATTGAGGCATGTATTTGTCTAAGTAAATGATTGAATAAATGAAGAAACTATCTCTGTGATTTAGCTTTCTTGTTCTTTTCCATTATAATGTTTAGGGTGTCTGAGTATAAGCAATTATCCATTTGCTGTTCTGATTGATTTCTGTCCAAGTGAGTTTTTCAACTGGGTTTTGGAAAGCTTTAAGTATTTTGTTTTATTTGGCAGAAATATTGACTTATCCTTTAAAAGTGCATACCAAGAAAAATAATCCAGTTATTTCAGATCTGTTGCAATAAACAGTACAGCTCCAAGAGTTGTCTTTACTACAGATTACTAGAGTTTAGAGCTCTAAGCCAATCGATCTGGTGGGCAGAAATCATTAATTCATACTTCAATTCTAGAGCGTCCTGTTCAATCTCATTAACTCAGGGAAGTATCTCCAGAGTTATCCATTCTTGTCAGTGAAATTAGTCAATCTACCCTTGCTAGAGCAGAGCACTGTGTTTAACTGTATAGGTATCTGTCTTGTCTGCTAAACTAAAAAATCTTTTGCCACTGGGACCATACTAATACACAGTATGAATTGTACTTTTTAATAAATTTTGTTCTTTTAAAAAACATTGTACTTAATTGAAAATCCAAGGCCAAAGGGAGGGAATGACAGAGAGAAAGAGGTCTTTTATTCACTTGTTCAGGAATGGGCCAGGCCAAAGCAAGAAGTCCCTGGTGAATGCAGGGACCTAGTTACTTGGGCCATCATCTGCTGATTTCCCTGGTGCATTAGCAGGAAGCTGTGTTGGAAATAGAACAGCTGGGATTTGCATTGGCACTGTAATGTGCAATGGTGGTGTCACAAGCAATGGTTAACCCATTCTTCCATGATACTATCCAAAATTTTGTTTTGAAAATCAAAAATGTCTAGCTTAGTCTTATTGATCACAAACTTGGAAAATACTATTTTCAGCTTCAAAAAACAAATCTGCATATTATAACCTATAGACTGAATCCTCGCTTTTGGGTAGCCCACAATGTAACAATAGAATCAACATTGCAAAGTATTAACACAAGACAAAATATGCTCATTATAAATGAGAATTATATAAAATACAAATTTCAATCTTCTAATAATTTGTTGAAACAGATGAAGTTCAAGATACATTATCATAAAATCTGGCACCATGACACTTGAGAAAATAGTAAAACAATGGGGTTATTCTCAGCTTCTGCTGTCTTCCTCTCGAACTGCTCTTAAAACCTAGGAAGTGGGCCCTGCTTGATAGCTTAGTGGCTAACGTCCTCGCCTTGCTTTTGCTGGGATCCCATACAGGCATTGAATCATGTCCCTGTTGCGCCATTTCCCATCCAGCTCCTTACTTGTAGTCTGGGAAAACAGTAGAGGATGGCCCAAAGTATTGGAACCCTGCACCAAAGTGGGAGTCCTTTTAGAAGCTCCTGTCTCCTAGCTTTGTATTGGCTTAGTGCTGGCTATCGTAGCCACTAGGGGAGTGAGCCAGAAGACAGATCTTTTTTCTGTATTTCATTCTCTTTGTATATCTGCCTTTCCACTAGAAATAAATCAATTGTAAAAAAGAGGACATATTCTCTGACCTTCCCTTAAAACAGTTAATAAAACCATTATTCCAGATGCATCCAATCAATTCCACACACAGAGGAAAGGAATATTCATCTATCTAAAGAACAGAGAGAAAAATCTGGGTAAAGAGAATTTTCAAAGCTCCCTGCTTGTGGCCTGGGAAAGTAGTACAGAATGGCCCAAAGCCTTGGATCTGTACTCATATGGAAAAAAGTTCCTGTTTCTTGGCTTCAGATCGGCTCAACACCGGCCACTGGGGCTACTTGGGGACTGAATGGAGGATCTTTCTCTCTGTATCTCCTTCACTTTGTAAATCTGACTTTTCAATAGAAATAAATAAAACCTTTAAAAAAAATTATCCTTGCAGTACAGCTGTGATAGAAATGTACAGAAACTACATGGCCATCAAAGTCTAAAACACTGACAATAGGGCATACTACAAAACAAGTTTTCCAACTTGTACTCAAAATCAAAGAATAGTCTGTTTTCACACACTTGAGGAAGCATTGATGTATCCCAGCTTCTCTACCAGTTTTACTTCTTACTATGACTGGCCATTTCATTCTACAGGTACAGGCATTCAAATGAAGGTGCACTTGTGAGACGTGTATTCTAGTCTTATTTTCTGTATTTTTTAGGTTCATTTATTTATTTGAAAGAAGAGCCACAGAGAGGGACAAAGAACCTCCATCTCTTAGCTCATTTCCCAATAGCAACAAAATCCAGAGCCGTGTTGGATCAAAGTCAGGATCCAGGAGCTTCTCCCACATCTTCTGTATGCGTATAGTGGCCCTGGAATAAGGACATCTTCCACTGCTTTTTCTAGACACATAAGCAGGGAGCTTGACTAGGAGTGGAGTATCCTGGATATGAAATGTTGCTTCTATGGGATGTTGGCATTGCATTGGCTCCAAGTCTATTTTTCCAAAATAATGCAGTGCTTTATTGAGCAAATTCAATATCCCTCTTAGTTAACAGCATTTCTCAAAATATTTAAGAATCACTGCAAGTCTGTTTAAAAAGGAAGGCATTCTTGATTTTTCAGCTTATCATCAGGATGGGAGGAGGAAGCCACCAGTCACCCCTTCTGATGTCCTTTTTATCTGGACAAGGTGCTAAACATTGCTACCAATGGTGAAAGAGTTCTGTGTGTGTGTGTGTGTGTGTGTGTCTGTCTGTCTGTCTGTCTTCCGTCCCTTAGCAACTCATTTTGTTCCCTCTCCCCTTAAATGGTGCATGAAAGACACCACTTCCACCATTTCCTTGAGTCTTTCCTTCCTTGGAGCTCTCACCTGTCATTATGGCAGGAGACTCTTCCTCATTTTGTTTTGATAAATGTTGCTTTACACACTGAAAAGGAAGGAAGAAAGGAAGGAAGGGAGGGGGAGAGGGAAGGAAGAAAAGGCCTGGCCCTTATTATTACTTAACTAATTCAACTTGACTTTTCAAGAAATTGGGATATTTTATGAGTAAGATAAGGACCTAAATATATCTCCAATAGTATGCTGTTACTCCACTCTACTACACCTGAAAATAAAGTTAATTTCCTTTTTGGCTTTGCTAAAAACAAATACAAAAGAATGGGTGTTAAAAAGGGTGGGAGAGATGGGGTGAAATTTGTTCTAGACTTTAGGAAACAATGGAATGAGTCAGTTGCCACTTCATTTACTGGTTGATAAACTTCAGAGAGAACAAAAATGTAATACTCAGAGAGGAAATTAGCATGTCATTTATTGCCAAAGATAGCCATCCTGAGATATGTCTGTACCTTTTGTATTCATTTTATTCTTTGACTTTCTCACCTCCATTTTCATGACCCAACACAAATCAAGAAAAGTGCAGGTGCTTATCCATAAACACACCTCCCCATTTCTCATTTTCAAGCAAATCAACAAATTTGAACAGCTGACAGAGCCAGGGAATTGCTACACAATATCACTGCCCTCAATTAACATCTCCTCTGGGCAATCCACACTGAATGAAACTCCTTTTGTCTCTAGGCAGACATCTTCAGGAGAGAAGCATAAAGGAATGAAAGAAAGGTTTTGGATTGAGCTTGTTAGGATAACATCTTTGTGGCCATTTTCTTTTTCTTATTCATCTCTAAACGAAGCCACAGAGATTTTAAAATAGTTTCCATTTGTTTTGAAGTAATCACTCTGAAGACTAATAGAAAAAATGCTACTATTTTAAATAATGCATTCTGTATAAGTATCATCATTCTGAACCATTTGTACCTACACAGGATGCCAGCAATCAAAGCACTTTTCCACACACTGAAACATACACTGAAGCTTTATATGTCAAATTCACGAAGCATCACAACATTTATACCTGTACACCAGATATATACATTGAAACATGTCTACTGGATAATGCTGGATATTTGTAAACTAGCTCTGTGAATTAAGAAATCCTTTCTAAAAATAATATGACAAGTGTGAAAAAGCAAAACACTTCAAGTTTCTCTGTAGCTTGTGCACACCATCTTAACAGAAACAGCATTCAGGTACTTGTCCCTCCTCAGATGCCTACCCTGGGTAAAGCATTTTACAGTTTCAAAGCTGAAAAGAAGAGCTGCAGTATAGAGATACATCAGCTGATAAAAGTAATGCTGACCGGGAAGCTTTTAAATTATTTTCAAAATCTTTTATCAAGCTATATTCTATTATAAAACATGGTGGGTTTTTAAATTGGATTTCCCTCCAGCTGCAAAAGTGAAAGTGTTGTTTTCCCACATTCTTCTTCATGGGAGCCCCAGGGTTATTAACTTTTTACTTTTGGAAAGATAAGCAGCAATCCGAAGCCTAGGTCTAATGGAGAGTTGGTGTTTGCAAACCTGCAGAGACTGGTACAGTGTGTGTTCATTGATTCAACCAGTATTTATGAAACTCCACTAGGTGATGGAGATATATCAACAAGCAAAAGAGGCAAACATTTCAACCATTGGGGAGCTTACTTTCTTTGGTGAAGAGAAAAAGATGGTAGACAATAAGGATCTCAAATAAACATATAACAATATACTAAAGAAGGCATGTGTTATGGGAAAATGAAAAAGCAAGATAAGGTAGACTGAAGTGTGAGTTCTGGTGAAAAGGTAGATGCAGTTTTGAAAGTCAGTGTATGTAAGTTTAACAGAGAAAGTGACATTAGACTATCTGAATGGAGAATAGACAAGAGAAGAATGTTCTATGCAAGTGTAACAGTACAAGAACAAGATGCAGTGGGTCTTGTATGTTTGAAGAATGTCAAGGGGAGGAAATTGAATAAGGACAGGGGTTGGTGTTGTGACATATCAAGTTAACCTAATTCTTGCTATTTTGGCATCCAATGAGGGCATCAGTTTGAATCGTGACTGTTCTAATACAGCTCCATTCTGATGTATCAGACAAAGTAACAGAGGATGATTCAATTGCTTAGAGTGTTGCAGCCATGTGAGAGACCCAGAAGAAACTCCTGGCTTTAGCATGATCTTGCACAGCCACTGTGGCCATTTGAGGAGTGAACCAACAAGTAAAAATCTCTTTCTGCCCACCTCTCCCTATCTCAATCTGTAACTCTGAAATTTCAAATAAATTAATCTTTAAAAAAAATGAGTGAGGATAAAAGCAGTCAATACGGAAGGGAAGGCAGAAGGGGGTAGATCATTGAAGGACTAAAAGCAATAACCTGAAAAATACCATGCTACTTCCATAGGCTTCCTCAAAACTAGAACTAGACGATAAGTTACTTTTGAAATTCATGCTAGTTTTTTTGTTTTTCAAAATACCCAGATTCTATGAGTTTCAGAGGAACTTACAAAAATTGTTAAAAATTGTAGCAAGAAAATACATTTGTCTTTTAGTTCAAATACCCCTGTCAATGTGACCCTGAAGATAGATTTCAAACACAGGCAAGAAAACATTCTTTTGTTGGGCTTGCAGGGTACATTACTTTAAACACCAGAAATGTGCTAGAAGATAACGTTCATTCTTACGCATGAAATGCAGCATACCTCATAAAGGTGTATAACAAGATTCCTTTTGGAACACAAGAATACCTATTTATTTGAGGTTTGCTATGTTATTGGTCAATCCTTTGATCTCCCTTCTCTGAGACTTGGTAAACAGTGTTAATTGCCACATATAGCTCCCAGGATGGATTGCAAAAACTAAGGAGATAATAAAACACACCTGGTCAGTATACGTTGTCTTCAAGCTATAGACCTGATGAGGAAGGGGAACCTAGTTGTCACAATGATTAGTAATTTCTATCAGGAGCCACTATCTATGGGAAGGTTGGAAGCTAATATTTTAGAAGGGAGAATGGTAGGACAAACCATACATATAAAAGCTTGACATGGATACAGTGGATGTGCTGACAGGAGGCCTCTACTTTCAATGTCAGAAAAATGTATCAGTTGGAGAACTTCAAAAAGGTACTTAAAATGTGGGAGTAGAAGCTGAAGCTCAAGTAAGTTATATTACCAATTTCAAGTGATATGAAAAAATGTCAATATGAATGCATCGGATAATGCTTTCCCTTATCCCTACTAAGACAGATAATGACTTTTACTTGATGATATTTTAAAGAAATCTGATTACTGTTAAAGCAGCAAAATTAGTGAAAAGTCCTTTAAGATTATAACTACATAGCAAAATATATATAATGATGTGTATAAATAAGAATAGTTGGATAGCATATAGACTCATACAATGTGAGGGAATTTAAATCTTCTAATCAAATGAAAATAATACCATATATTATTAAACTGTAGTAACCACAAGTGACCACAGAAATTGTGGCTCAGCAGGGGGAAGTCACAAGACAGGAATTCCATCTGAGTCTCCCAAACGGGTAGAAAGAAACAAGTACTACAGTTATCAACTGCCTCGCATAGTGCATATTAATAGGAAATTGGATCAGAGGTGGAAACGAGGCTGACATGGGATGGAGGCAATTAGCCTGTTGCTCCACAGTACCTGTTCCTTGTTAATTATTTCTCATTAAAGTGGGAAGGGAGTCTTTACCCAACAAAGCCTTATTTCTATAATATATAGAAGCTCAAGAAACTCAGTAACAAAATTAACAATCCAGATATGAAATGGGTAGAAGATACAAATAGACATTTTTTTCCAAAGGAGGAAACACACTGGCCAAAAAACATATTAAAAAATATATCACTAGCTACGAGGGAAATAGGAATAAAACAATGAGGTATCATCTTATACCCAACAGAATGGCAAGTGAAACAAAACAAGAGCAAACAGTGACAAGTTTGTAGGAAAAGCATAGTTTAATATACTCTTGGTGTGAATGCAAATTAGTAAAAACATTTTGAAATACATTATGGAGATTTCTCAAAAAACAACAAAAAAACCAAACATGGATCTACCCTCTAAACCTACTCCTGAGGATATATCCAAAGGAAGTAAGGTCGGCATATGGAAGGAATAACGGTGCTCAAATGTTTATAGCAGCCCAATTTACAATAGCAAAAATAAGAATTCAACCTAGAGGCACACAAACTGATGACTGGATAAAGAAACTGTGATATAATATACACAATGGATTACTATTCAGCCATGTGAAAAAATGAAGCCTTGACAACTGCAAAAAAGTAAATGCAACTATAGGTTATTATTCTAAGTGAAATAAGCCAGATTGAGCAAGACACCATATATTTTTCTCTTGTTTGTGAAAGCTAATATAGAAAGAATATAAAAATTGCATAGAAGTCATAAGAGTTGGTGCACAGAAAGATACTAACACTGCTTCACAGAATTTATCATGTATATGACAACCTAACTATTCTTCCAGTTTATAATCATTGTCATGAACCATACATTAGGATATTAAAACCCTGTTTTCAAGAAAAATAATGTATGTGCATGTATATAATATATAAATATGAAGTGAACACATGTTAATATCATTAAATAGTAAAATTCCAAAGTAAATTTTAGAAGATGTATTTGAGAAATACCTACCAAGAACATTACACATTTTTAAGTAAACTATATAATCTAGTAAAATTTAGAAGGTGAGATAAAAGTAGGAAGTTAGAAAAAATAAATTAATAGTGGCAAAACGCAAAGGAACATGGGATCCCACAGAGTAAATTTCTTGCTATTTTATACTTTTACTGAAGGTGTGCCTGCCACAGACTATGAAAAATCATGTTTAAAGTAATTGATCCCTGAATAAATCCTTTAAGAAAAACCTAATTTCTTATTTACTTTCATTTATTTTAAAGGCAGAGTGACAGAGAGAGAGGGATAGAAGGAGAAAGACAAGAACAAGGATTCCTTCACTTTCCCGATTCTCTGCACTGCACCCTTAACAGCAGGCACAATTTGAGACTTGAAGTTAGGAACCCAGAGTTCTATCCAGCTTTCCTATATGCACAGCAAGGACCGAGCACTTGAACCATCATCTGTTGCCCTTCCGGTTATACATTGGAGTGAATTCGGATCAAAGGCAGAGGCAGGACTCAAGTTTGGGCATCTGTATATGGGGTGTCAGTGTCATAGGCCCCAGCTTAACCTGTTGGGGTAGAACGCTAACACCTGACTTCCTCTTTCATAACTGTACAAGCTGACATTGAACAAGAATCAGTAATTAGCCTAAGACTGCAGAACCAAAACGGTTTCTTCATTTCAAATCTTTGGTAAAAACAATACTCTTAGACTACAAAATTCCTCAGTAGTATTAAAAGAATGATTCTTGCCATAAATATTCCTACAAACTTAGGATATTCTCCTAATTTATGGGAAATACTTCTGATGACTTTGTGCCAGGAAGAGCAATTTTTTTTTTCAGAGAATCCCTAACTTCTAGCTAAAGAAACTTGCCCTATCAATTGGCACATTCTATAGGTATGCTGAGCATTACTCTTATGCTTTAATTTTTTACTTTCCCATATTTTATTGTCAATAATATTTTATCAAGGTTTACAGAAATGATGATAGAGATAAGATTCTACCAGATGTAAAAAATGTAGATTGAGACAGAATTCCATTAACAACCTGAAGATTTCAAAGAAAGTATTTCCCATATACATGTAATAGGAGAGAGCAGAAAATTACATGTTAGGATTTGAACCCACTACTGAACTCTGGGTCTCCTGATTCTGAGATGAGAGCCCAGAATACTAATTTAACTGCTCCATGCCTGGTACAATGACAAAATATTTTTTGAAAGACAGTTCCTTAATAAAAGCAATATAGTTTGGTAAACTGTTGCCAGTAATAGTGTTTGAGCAGTATGTGGAAATGAATTACTTAGTCCATTTCTTGTCATTATTAAGATAACATAATTAAAAGAAATCATTGGTTCATACCAACAAAATTGTTGATAAAGCTTCAGTAATAGGTTCATTTTTATATTCATTTCTTATTTTTAATATATACACAAGAGAGCAAATGATCTGTGTCTGGCTTACTTAGTCCATTCAGGGAACATTACACCTTTGTCATTGAAAAGCTGTGTATACAAATTACTACCCCTCTCATGCCTTGCAGTGAGTCCTTCCTTACCCACTGGACAAGGTTTACGCTGCATTTATTGTATGAGATGTTGAAAAGCACCACAGTAACAGATTGCTGACACCTTATAAGATTGTGTACAATGCCAATAGGATGAGATGTCAGTTGTGTGATGTTTTGGAAATCCTGCATTTTCCATTGCTGTCAAAAGAACGGTTATAGTGCTTTTGTCTTCCCTCAGAAGTTTAACGTTCAGGAGCCTTGGGTACCCAGCTTTGTGAAGTATGCTTTTCATTTCCACAGAAATAGTGCTTTGCCATTTCTGGCTGTTTGAAAAGGAATGTGAATCTGAACCTGTTCAAATCTAAACGTAGGCTTTGTGATGATTAACTGACTAGATAAAATGAGGAGGAAGATGGTAGAGAAAGCAGCAGGGGTATGGTGAGAAGTAGCATTATGCTGTATATATGAAATATATGAAGTTAAAAAAAAGAAGACAATCTTTCTCTCTTCCCCTTTTCTTTTTACCTGGCTCTCCCCCATCCTCCATCTTGCCCCTTTCCTCTGTCCTATATGTTGGGGGTGGGAGGATGTTTCCAGATGAGATTGGCTATTGAATTTGAATGCTCCTGGAGGGGAGAAAGAAACCTCTAAATGGCTTGGGTAAAGGGGAGATTTGAAGAGACTCTAGTAGATTTGGGCTCTCCAAGAGAGAGAGCTGGGACAGCTCTGAGGTCCTGCTTTTGGATTCTATGACCACACCGAAGATTTCTTTTGCTGGCACTCTGGTTTTTCTGCCTTGTCATGAAAATGTCATCCTTAAGCTCTCTGATTCTGAGGTCCTTGAACTTGGATGGAGCCAAATCACTGACAGGCATCGCAGGGAGCCCAGCCTTCAGCCTGGACTTCTCAGCAGCCGCAGTCACATGAACCCAACACCTTAATAAATTCCCTTTCCTATGTCTATATACATGTCCTATCAATGCTGTGTCCCTCTAGAGAACTATGCTTTGCTTTCACATAAGACATGCCCATGGCTGAGGACCACGAGCACCAAGTTTTGTGAAGTACAGCTTTCCTTTACACAGACATAATGCCTTCTCATCTCTGGCTATCTATAAAGTCATATAAATCTGAACTGTTCAAATCTTAAATATGGGCCTCCTGGATTAGAACATTTCAAGAGAGAGAATGAATCTATCTCAATGTGAATTCATCTTGCACACAGCAGGGTGACTGAATGAAAACACAGAAAAATGCCCATTAAGATCTGGTCTAAAAGCATTCTACAATAAAGTGAGTTCACTGGGGTTGATTTCCACAGTCAGCTACATTAATCACTGGGTTCTCAGCTGCTGTGTTTTGCATGCCTGATGCCTAATATGTAAAGAAGACTAGGTAAATCTCACCAGTACCTTTACAAGCAGCTATAACTTTCTGTTCTTTGTCACAGAGTAAAATCCCAGGGGGAATGCATATACATATATACAGCAAAAGGTGAATTATGAAATAATAGCTCTTAACTTAGATCTAGTTAAGAGCTATTATTTCATAATTCACTTTTCACTGTTTAAACATTAAAATGGTGAGCTGCAAAGAAACAAGGGAAAATTGTGTGTAAAAGATAAGCTGGTAAAAATGCTGTTTTAAAACGAGTAAAGCCACCACCAACAGTGCTAACATTCCATATGTGTGGCGGTTCGCGTCTCAGCTACTCCACTTCCAATTCAGCTCCCTGCTAAATGTCTAGAAAAGCAACTGACGATGGTCCAAATGCTTAGGCCACGGTAATTACATGGCAGACTTAGATGAGGTTCTTGGCTCCCAGCATGGACTGACCCAGATTTGGCTCTTGTGGTTCTTTGGGGAGTGAATCTGTGGATGGAAGACTCTTGTCTCACTCTCGTTCAGAATCCCTTCCAGCCTCCCTTCCTCACTCCCTCTCTCTATAAATCTGCCTTTCAGGTAAATAAACAAAACTTATCTTTAAAAAAGAAAACCAGGTTGTGATGTTATAAAGATATGGGAGAAAAGCAACCTCAGCATCAACATCCTTTCTATTCCTTCCTCTTCTGTCTCCCTTCCTTTTTTCTCTGTTTTCTGTCCCCTGCCTTTTTCTCTCCATTACTCTTCCCTCTTGTTTCCAATCCAGTTGTTATTAGCCTAAATGTAGGTTTTCTGCTATAGAGAAAACCATGCTAGAACAGTATGACTTAATGTCTACAATGCAGCCAAACATAGAAAAAGATATTGTGTGGTCCATTTAATACTGTTTGACAAAAGAAAGTAATTTTACAGATTTTTTTTTACTGTTAACTCATTTGAAGGTATTTTTCTCCTAATTTTCTTTTTTCATTTTTTTTTTAGCAAAATACTTCTTTTTTTGCCTGATAATTTGTATTCTATTTCACTACTGCATTCAGTCATCAGTTCTAACAAGTTTTTTCGTGAACAGTTCAAGTTTTGCCACACATAGATATAAAAGATCATCATCTGGAAACAATGATATTTGGGTATCTTCTTTTCCAATTTGGATACCTTTGACGTCTCTTCCACAATTGCTTATGCTGAGACTTACAGTATTATTTTCAACAAGGTTGGTTAGAGCAGACAATCTTATCCTGTTCTATATCTTACAGGAAATGCATTTAACTTGTCCCTTTCTATTGTGATGGCTTTCGTTCTTTCTTCAAATATTTTTTTATTTATTTATTTGAAAGACAGACTTACAGAGAAAGACATAGACAAAAAGAATTCTTCTAGCTGATGTTCATTCCACGGATGGTCACAATGGCTGGATCCAAGCTGATCCAAAGTCAGGAGATATTTGCAGGTCTCCCACGTGAGTGCAGGTGCCCAAGGATTTGGGCCATATTCCATTGGATCTGAAATGGAACAGCCAGGACTCCAACCAATGTCCATATGGAACACCAGTGTCACAGGCCTTGGGTTGTCTTACTAAACCACAGTGAGAAAGCAAAACTTTTTGTAAGATTTTACTTACTATCAGCAGTGTTAATGAAAGAGGAGAGAGAAATCATTTGTTCTTCATGTATACATTTTATTGTCTTGACATATGCTTCTTGTATATGTATTCTGCTGACTTTTTAATCATAAAAAAATTAAATTTATCAAGTGTTTTCTTCTGCACTTATTTATTTGTTATTCTTATAAAAGTAATGTTTCATGCTGGTAGACTGTTGATTTTTGCTTAGATTTGTAAAGAATGATTTTTTTTTATTTTCTGAAACATTTTTCTGCTCTGATATTTATAATTTATTTTAATAAGTGGGATTTTGTTTGTTTTGCTTTTTTTACATTCTTGAAAAGCATCATTAACTTGTTTATTTGTGTGTGGATTTCAAATAATGATCAACTAAGAATTTGAAACAATTACCCAATTTAAAAAATATAATTTGTATTCTGATGTTAAGAGTCATTCAAGTAAATTAATAATACAATTACAAAGTGAAAAATATACTGATAACATTGGCAAATTCAAACACAAAGGATGCTTCAAATACAGAAAAAAAATCTAGGTAACTCAATATCATTTTCAAATGTCAGAGCACAGGGGAACAATAGCCACAAAGGTTGAGGGGAAAGATCATGGCCTGAAATTTCTATATTTTTACAAGCTGTGGTAGAAATGTGAAGGCAATTGTTGCCATGGTCTCATAATAAAATAGACTGTTCTTCTAAAAAGGCTTTTTTTTTTTCAGAAAAGGACTTATATTTGATTGACAGATGAAACAAATATGTAAGATGAAAGACGATAAATTGTGGAAGGAAGGCAGGATGGTAGTACACATTAAAAAATTAAACTTACAGAAAATATGTAAAAATAATCTAAGATGCAGAAAAAGTGCTGAAAAGAATAATTATGAGCAGTTTTATGGAAAAAAGTTACAAATATTTTCAAAGATTGGTATATTACCTAAAACTAGTCTGATACATAACAAAATCAAAACTTTAAGCTTTTTTATATCCCAAAGTAATTGAGTCATCATTCATTCAACACAAAACTAAGATGGGCATATAGAATCAACTTTTATAAATTTGGATTAAAAGTGAATTGTAAACACAATTTCAAATATCTGTGCAATACAACAGCAGTTAGTCATCATAAAACAAAGATGTAAAACTAAAGATAAAAAATAAAACATCCAAGTACAAAGTACAGAGTAAAAGTTAAAAATAGTTTCTATAATATACAGTATCTTATTACATACTTAGCAGTCTGTAAGTATGTGTGAATTCCCTCATTTAATATTCAAAATTATTACTTGTTTTATATTATTATTACTTGTATTATATTATTATTTCATTGTTAGGAATGGAAAACTGAAGTTTGAAAAGTGAGGTTACCTTTCTAGGGCCAAAAGACATATCAGTGGTGAGGAGAAGTTCACACTGCCAAGAATGTGTATAATTTCAAACAAGCGAACAAAAATAGATATCCTCTCACTTCAGACACGTGTTAAGAATCCATGTGCTCCCAGCCATACATGTTCCTAAAGACATATTCACAAGTACTACAAAAGCTTATGGTGACTGGATGTAAAGGTGTTTATTTTGATTTAAAACATTTAAAATTGATGATTAGTGTTTTCCTAAAGTGCACATTCCATAAACGTTTTGAAGACCTCACAAATACATGGGCATATATAAGGTTATAAAACGCACAATACAAAAGCAAGTTTGAAAGCAATGAAAAGTACTTAAATTGCTTTATAAAAAGGTAGAAACTCTAAGATTAAAAAAAGCAAAATTTAAATGTAACGTTTTTGTCACAAAACTCGCATGCCTTGTTTGGTTGGTTGGCTGTGGTTTTTTTTTTTTTTTTTTGAAGGGCTATAATTTTTGTGCAAAAGCAATGTCATTGGTGCTATGAACCTATGAACCCTGAGTGACCCTCCTATGCCTTTTTTCTTTTTTATGCTTTGATTTATAGATTAAATGCTATCTCCTTCTGAAGTCTTCTTGGCACCTATGAGTTTTCAGGTATTTCAATTTTAAAATTAAATTTGCTATGGCTATTGTGGGGGTATGCTAATCCTCTGTTTGTGGCACTGGTTCTAGTCCTCCACTTCTGATCCAACTCCCTAGTAATGGCCTGGGAAAGCAGGGAAGGATGGACCAAGGCCTTAGGACCCTGCACCCCCATGTTAAATCAAGAAGCAGCTCCTGGCTCCCAGCTTAAGACCAGCTCAGCTCTGGGCATTAAGATCATTTAGGGAGTGAATCAGTGAATGGAAGATCTCTTTCTCTGTCTCTCCCTTCCTCCCTCTCCTCTGTCTGTCTGTCCCTCTTTTTCTCCTCCCTTTCTATGTGTTTGCAACTCTGATTTTCAAGTAAAATAAATAAATCTTTAAGAAACAAACAAAATGGGCCCGCGCGGTGGCGCAGTGGTTAAGGTCCTCGCCTTGCCCGCCCAGGATCCCATATGGGCGCCGGTTCTATCCCGGCAGCCCCTCCTCCCTTCCAGCTCCCTGCCTGTGGCCTGGGAAAGCAGTCGAGGATGGCCCAAAGCTTTGGGACCCTGCACCCGCGTGGGAGACCCGGAAGAGTCTCTTGGCTTCGGATTGGCATAGCATCGGCCGCTGCGCTCACTTGGGGAGTGAATCATTGGAAGGAAGATCTTCCTCTCTATCTCTCCTCTCGGTATATCTGCCTTTCCAATTAAAAAAATAATAAAAATAAATCTTTAAAAAAAAAAAGAAACAAACAAAATGTCAATCTCCCTGGTCCATCAAATTTAACAACCCCATCCTTTCTCTTTCAGCTTTTACAACCCGATTTCATTTGCAAATATTTTTTTATTGTCCACTTGCTATTCAGTTTCATACCTATCCTTCCAAATTTCTCAGACCAGGATTGTTTGACTCTTTACTATTTCTCTGTCCCCTTTGGTTGTCTTAAAATGTTTCTCCCTATTTTCTAAAGTTAATACTCTTTGAAATCTCAAAAAAATAATATAACAGAAAAGAAGCTGAAGCAGTAGAATCCAAGAAAGTACTTAAACTGTCTATTCCCCCTCATATCCTAGGCATTGTCTTATCTCAGGAAATTTCCAATCCATCTTCTCATCTCTGCTTGACTTTGAGAATCATTGCCTTAAATCTCAGTGTTTTCTATCCCTAGGATTCTGCATCTTGCATACGTTTCTTAAGTGAACTTGCCCATCAGTCCCACAGCCCAAGTTAACATTTATCACACACTCTTATCAACTATCAAATTCTGATCTGTTCCTGATCCTTATCCCTTTCTTCTGCACCTAAGTCCTGTATCAACCTTGGTCAGAATCTTCATGTTAATGTAATTCTTCCCAGAGCCCTTGCAAACACTTCACATTCAGTTGTCTCCGTGCCCAGAGCTGCCACATAGATAAGATCAAAATTATTTCCTTTTTAGGTAACTGAACCAGCCTCCTACAGGATTTTATGGTTTGTACAGGGCATTTAAGTCATTCTCGATATGACTCTGGCAACCATTTTTAAGGTGGCATTTCCATTACATTAACTGCTTTGGTTAATATAGTTGTGGGTTTTCTTTGTTCTTAAAATAAAGATGAATTTGTTCCACGAAGTTGAAAACATCACTGGACTGCCTAGTATTTATTATTCCATCCTTTGCCCCTTGCACTGAGTTCTTCCTTGTGTCCCATTCTAGAAACTTTTTCCTTGTCATCCAATTATACACCAGAGACACATGTATACCCTCGCAGCTCTCAGCATTTCTCCTTTACTATGCCTGTGAACCCTGTTATTGTTGTCAGTTGATTTATTCATGACATCCACTAAGCTATCAACTCTGTGGAAGCAAACACCAGGTCTTTCTTAAAAACTATTATATCTTTATTTCAAAACATAACACTGGCACAAGAACACATACTATTCGAAGTAATGAGCAAATAAGCAAACAGAAGGACATAAATTCCATTGGCTAAAATGTATTAATTTGAAATGGAGGCTGCACAAGCAACCAGTATCTTAAAATGCCAACATTTCAATGTTGAATAATTTAAGATGTAACACATAAAAATGGTCTAAAAAAGCAAAAAGAATGGAATAGAATGAGGATGGCAGATGAACACTACACAGGCATCCATGTTTGGTGATAAAATACACTTCTTTAGCCACTGGTTGTTTGGCTAAGCTCTGATAAATCTACTTTCTTAAAAACTAAAAAAAAAAAAAAAAAAAGACTTCATTTTGGGTATCTGAAACATTTCAAGACAACTGGCAGTCTCAAAAACTACATCAAACTACAGGATAGGAGAAAACTGCAGAATGTGTTAAGCTCAGTAAGGAAAAAACTCAACTCTTTTTTGGCAACTTTGAGTTTTGGTGACTTCTGAACAGTGTCTGTGAATAAGGTTGTGATATTTTTACATTCATGGATGAATGTAAACCTAACTTTTGAAATAAAGATGTTAGCATGGAAAACAGAAGTAAACATAAATGCTTGAAGTACAGAGTGACAAAAGGTCTGGAAATAAAAGGGAATATGACAAGGAAAAAAAATGTTTACTTCTAGCGCTCTCATGAATATCCAGAATTAAGAAAAAAGAGGCAGGTTACATTCAGCACAAAAATCAGGGATCTCTCATAGCTTAGCTATGATTTCTTATTATCCTTTTTAACAAATGTATTAAATATTCCATAAAAATTCAATCCTTGCTTTTATTCAGAAGTAGAGAAACATACTGTAAATACTTCTACATTAAAATACTAATTTTTCTACCTTTTCTTGTATTTATCATGTTATGATATATTTCAGAAAGTTTAACTTGTCATTTCAACTAGGAAAATACACTATTGTGATAATATGGGCAGAAATTGGCAGGAGCAGGCAAAGAGGGAAGGGGAAAGGGTGGGGAGAGATGAACAGCTAAACCTACACAACTGTATCATGGGAAACAATTAAAAATTATTTGCTAAAAGAATCAAACTGAACTCTTTCTAGATTTGAGTATAAATTATAAACTAATATATTCTCATTGTATGTGACATACAAACATATTTATTGGATGAGATTTAAAACTAATCAGCTTTAATTTCTCGATGTTATTGTTTTAGAGATGACACCACTCTCTCCATCTGGGAAACAAACATGGCAGCCATCACAATCGAAAGCATGCATACACTGCTCGCATGTTCAAGGAATCTGCCCGGTCCCATTCAAAGATTCTGGTGTTGATTTTTCCCTTGATGGTAACAGTGATGGCTGAAGG
The DNA here is from genome assembly GCF_017591425.1 of Ochotona curzoniae. Classification (NCBI taxonomy): domain Eukaryota; kingdom Metazoa; phylum Chordata; class Mammalia; order Lagomorpha; family Ochotonidae; genus Ochotona; species Ochotona curzoniae. The sequence goes on from NW_024464920.1 coordinate 22,216,895, forward strand.
ATTTTCATCACTAAGTGACATGATTTGATTCACATTTTAAATAATCGGTGGAAACAGTGGGAAATGGATGGAAATGGGACCTAATTTTAAAAGGTTACAACATAGAGGACAGCATCAGGAATTAACAGTAACAAACTAAACAAGAATAGGGAAATAGGGATTCACTGCCATATCAGCTGGTAGGACACCAATACGAATCCTGCCTGTTCATATAATATGAATGCAGAGAAATGCAATGTCACTAAATGAGTGAAATAAAGAATCTACTTTATATTCTATGGTAGACTTATAAGAATATGCAAGTATCGAACATTCCAGTGAATGCCAGTACCTATTTTTTTCAGGATGGCCACTATTTGACAACTTACCATTGTGTTAACTTTTTACTATAGCAGAGAGGCTACAACATCAACAATGCATTATTAAGTATGTATTTGTTAGTCAGAGGAGGAACTTCAGTGCTATGCTTTGTCATGCTCCATAAAATTTTGCATCAGAACACTTGAAAAGTTCTTTTCCTGCTATCACTGATCTCTTGGCTATACAATAATACATTTCCAATTCATGAGAGACAAACCCTTTAGACAGTCTCCAAACTTTCAAAGCTATGATTAAATGTGCCTTTACATCAAAAAGCAGTTTTCTTAAAAAAACAAATATTCAAGGGATTTGCACTGCATAGGATCCTAGAAAGGCTCTCTGAGACATTTAAAACACCAGTCTTTTCTCCTTGCAGGGATTCATTATTTTAGGGACTGTCTATACACATAGGCCTGCAAACCCAAATAAAGGTCATCCTTACCCAAGTACATGCTTCTAAGTTTTGTTTTAAAAACTATATGTATATACTTACTTGAAATGCAGAGTGACAGAGGCAAGATAGCAAGAGAGCAAGGAAGAGAAATGCTTCATCCATTGGCCCACTTCTGAATTACTACAATGGATGGACTGAGCCAGCAGGGGCTAGAAATTCCATCTGGTTCTCCTACTTGGGCAGAAGGAGCCCAAACGCTGGTATCATCATCTGGTGCCCCTCAGGCACAATACCCATGGGCTGTAATGAAAGCTGGTGATGGCCAAGATTTGAGCCAGTCACTTTAATATGAGATGCAGGCATCCCAAGCATGCATCTGAGCCACTATAACTTATTTTTTTAAGTGTAAAAAAATAGCACACTATAAATGTTACAATCACTAATGAACAGACGTATCTTTTTTGATATTTTGATTGCTTAGCTAAACTGTGTATATGCAGCTTTTGTTTTTTTAAGTCATGCTCAAGTGACATGGGACATTTATCTTTTCTGAATAGTTGAAGCATTTCTTTTGAAGTAAATACCCTTCTCTCTAAAATTATCATAATCAAACAAAAATATCACAGATAAACTTAACTAGTATATAATCATCTTATATATAAGATGATTTTGTCAATATAGACCACTGATTTAGCTGTTTTTTAGCTTTAGTGATTTTCTGTGTCTTTTGTTCCTCATGGACAGGTGAACTCCTTGGAGACAGAGACTTCACTTTACATTTTGCTTTATTTCTTCATTGTATTAATTAGAACTAGATATTAGGAGGGATTTCCTGACAAATACAAATAATAAGCCCTTAACCCTAGAAGTTCAGTTCCAATTTTGGAAGTGCTTTCTCACAAAACTAATATCACATAGACTTCAAGACACAGAACACTGCACTCAGTTTCAAGTTTCTATTATCAGGGCTAGCACTGTGACACAGTCATCACCCCATGACTGGAATGCCCCTCTCCCTATTTCCATTCAATTTCCCTGCTGATCTGCCTGTGTAACAAATAAAAAATGGTCTAGGTACACAGGCTCCTGCTACCCATATGGGCAACTCACACACAGAATAATAGAACAATAGAAGCATGTTCTGTGCTCATTGATGTGGCATTACCAAAGCACTCACAGATTTCAGTTGTGGTACAACTTTGTTGTATCTTTGATACAACAGAGGATACACAAGGATTCCAATGTTTTAATTGTTCAGTTAATTTGCAATTAAACCTATAAGCAAATGAAAGAGAGCTGCACAAGATCAGACTTCTTGGCAGAGGTTGGTGTAGCATAAGCCAAAGGAAGACTTAGATCATTTCTACCTTGTAAGAGTAATTCCTGGAAACTACTGACAGATATGCAACAGAGACACCGAGAATCCCTGGAAGCAGTGACCTGCTTCCAGAGGCAGAGGCTGGCATCACCAATGGAATGACTCAAAGTAACGAGAACTAAACCATAATCCATCACCATATCTTCTCCTTCACATCTTATCCATTCTTCAGATTGGTGAGCATGAATGCCATGTATTTATTATCCAAGTCAGCAATACAACTTCTTTGTTTTGGAGCAGTCCACATGTAATTAGTTAGCACAAAGTGATAATTCTGTCTTCTTGGTATCTTCAAAATTTCTCTAAATCTTTCACCCTTAACATCCCTCCAATACCTTGTAGTTTTGGATGTCTTTTCCTAATGAACTAAACAGTCTCTTCACTCTTCTTACTGCCATAGGGTTTCTACCCAATTTCACTGACCATGTAGTGTCTCTCACCTCATTTCTAACCTTCTGATCGAGCTCCCCATGGAATCAATATTCTTCAAAGATTTACCACAGCCTTCTAGTCAAAATCCATGTTTCCAAGCAGGACATCCACACTCCTTTACAATCCATGGTCTCTTCTAATCTTATCTCTAAACTCTAATTCATCTACATCCTATTTCTGTGATCTTTCATTTTAAGTGCTTTGTATGTCAGATTTGGTGTTGTCCCTGAATGCCTCGGCCATCGTTCAACCTGTGCTTCTTCATTTGAACTGCAATCTAACACAGTCCCATTTGAGTTCCATGTGAGTTCCATGTGAGTTCCATGATTCGCCTCCTCCAAGCTTCTCACCATCCAAAAAAAGAGTCTGTTTCCTTTTCTTATCTTTATGTCTGAACTGTAGACACCAAAATTCCAAATAAAAAAATAAGGAAGTAAAAATAACATACAAAATGGATTGTAAATATTCCGTGGAAATGAAAAAAATCTACTTAGAAGTGTCAGAGGGAATAAAAATTTTCAAACTGAAATAGAATTAATGCCATACATCAACTATTACTCGATCCTTTTTAATCAATTTAGCATTTTTCAAGCTAGAAACAGTGGAATAAAAGAAAATAGAAATTCAAAATTAATATATTGGTTTCCTCTTGTTGCTGTCAAAATTGCCACATATTTCATGACTTAAAGCAATGTAAATTTACTATTTGACAGTGGAAATCAGAAGTCCAAACACCGGTCTCATTGTATTATGCAGCTATCTCCCTTCCTGGGGGTTCTCTAGCAGCTTACATTTCCTGACCTAGTCGGTCTTCTTGAAGCTGCTTCCTCTCCTTGATCAAAGTTTCCTTTCTGTCTCCAATTCCAGGAATGAATAGCAAAGTATTTCTCACCTGGTTTCACTTTGACATTGACTCTTTTCCTATTTCACATTGAGGAACATTCATAATCATGTTGGATGTATTTAGTATTCCAGAGAAATCCTCCTTTTGTAAGGTCAGTTGATTGACAACTTTTATTCCACTTAAAATACCAATTTCTCCCAAAGCTTGGAGAACCTGCACCTGTGTGGGAGACCAGGAGGAAGCTCCTGGCTCCCTGCTTCTGATCAACTCAGCTCTGGCTATTGCAGACACTTGGCGAGTGAATCAGCAAAAAGAAGGTCTTCCTCTTTGCCTCTCTTCCTCACTGTATATCTGACCTTCCAATAAAAATAAATAAATCTTTTTTAAAAAAATAATTAATCTTTGCCACATAATCTATTCATAGGTTCCTGGGATTGGGGTGCAGAGATTTTGGGGTGTGGCATTATTTTGGTTGTCACAATTAATATCACAAAAGTGTACTTCTCTCTTCAAAGAAATGAATGTTTTCATACAGTGAGTTATTGTGGTTAAACTGTAAGTTCTTTTTTTTAAACATTCAAATAATTATCACCCACCAACATGTTTTTGTTGTTATTATTTTTTGTTTTGTTTAAGGGAGGAGAAAGAGAGGAAGGGTGGGAGACAGTAAAAGTAAGCTAACTCTAGGCTGTTGGTTGACTTCCCAAAAGTACTCAACAACTGGTACTGAAAGCTGGGAACAACAGCCACCTCTCTCATGTGAGTGCCAAGCACCCAATTACTAAGGCTATCATCACTGCCCCTTGGGGTCCACACTGCTAACAAACAGAAAGTAGAGGCTAAAGTCAGGTGCTGAACCCAATTGATGCAGGTGTCTTAATTACTACACTATCTGCCCCCCAAAAAACTTTTTTTAAGCTTTATTTCTTTTTATTGCAAAGTCAGATATGCAGAGAGGGGGAGAGACAGAGAAGAAGACCTTCCATTAAATGATTCAGTCCCCAAGTGGCCGCAATGGCCAGAGCTGAGCCAATCTGAAGCCAGGAGCCCAAAGCCTCTTCCAGATCTCCCAAGCAGGTGTAGGGTCCCAAAGCTTTGGGCTGTCTTCGACTGATTTTCCAGGCCAGAAGTAGGGAGCTGGATGGGAAGCAGGGCTGCTGGGATTAGAACTGGCGCCTATATGGAATCCTGGCACGTGCAAGATGAGGACTTCAGCCACTAGGCTACTGCACCAGGACCCTCAAAGTGCTCTTGATCAGGAGAGAGAGAAAGGGGGAAGGCGGAAGTTGGGATTAGGAAGCTTAAAACTTTCTGAATATAATCTAGAAGGATAAGGTACTCTAGACACTAAAGAAAGATACCGATTTGCTCTACAGAGATGGTTCTAGATATTTAATGGAGATGGACAAGATCATGGGAGTGGAAGAGGCTTAGGAAAGGAACAGACAAAAGACAAGAATGAATATAGACAGATGATTGATAGACAGGCACACACACACACACACACACACACACACACACACACACAAACACAGCCCTCCCACACAGAGGAAACTAAGAAACTAAGAACCCCACTAAAAACAATGTATTTTATGGTGAAACTTTAAATCCTTAATTTTAGCAGGAGGGTCCCAGCAGTCTCATTTTAGCAGTATAATGGTACAATGCTCAGCTGAGCTCACTGCAAAACTGTTGCACACGTTGTACAGTTTGGAGCAAGGAACACTGAGAAGCACAGGCCATAGGAGCAGTGACTCAGCAGAGACACATGCAAAACTTACTCCACAATAAACCAGAGGAAGAACATTCTGTTTCTGTAGAGGAGGGCAGAGGGCATTGTTCACATTTCCTGCCAACAGGGTGTGCAGGTGGCAGGTATAACAGCTGCGAATTATCTATTTAAGAATGTGATGATGACTGCTGTCATTAGAACCTTCAAACTACCTGCAGTATAGGAACATTAAGAAATTCTTGAGAGCTGTTCTCAGATGCACCATAAGGAGAAATATTTAAGAAATCTGGGGAAGCAGGAGAAAAATATACAGGAAAAATGAAAATGTCATTTTGATTTTCCAAAATAGAACAGGCTTTTCTTTTAGTATTTAAAGGATGGTTAACGATGTAAATTTTCTCAAGGATCCACAATTTGTTGTTAAACTAATGACTGGCACTATGAGTATGTCATAGTTATTAGACCACCCGTAATTTGCATTGGTCCGTATGCTTTACATCAGAGCACATGGATTTTGTCTTTCTATTTTGAAAGAATTCAAAAGCTTTCAAAGCAACTGAGAGGTTTTGTAAAAAGATATATTTTTTAATACAGATAAGATACAACAGCTTTTCCTAACTGCCATTTTTGATATATTGCATGAACTTATTCAGATTAAGCTATAAATCTGGAAACAGCTTTATAGAGGGCCAAAACTTAAACCTATTCTCCATAAGTATGTAACTAAGATGTAATGTTTGAAGAAATTTCATTTCATTCAAAATTCCACCATAAACACATAATTCAGTTGGAATATCCACACGTTAAATACTGTACAATTACTAACCTTTAAGAAATGAACTGGGTCATCATTGTTGCACAGCCAATCAATCAATCAATATTTCTCTTTTCCTCTCTTTCACTCACTCTTTTATTATGTCTTTCAAAAGATAAACTCTTTATGTATAAAATAAAGCAGTAAACATATTTAAAGTTAAATCAAAACTCAATTTAATAAACATCTCACCAATTTTCAATTGTGTAAAATTATTGTGAAAGGATTATATATGAATATGCATACAGAAGAGCCTCTAAGTTAGCCCTAATCATCTCCAATTCCTTCACACTTCTACAAAACTCCCATTTGCTACTATGTGAGGAGTGATTTGCTCTAACAGGATATAACAAAACTGATAGACCAGTGCTTCCTGGTCGGTTATGTACCTAAGATTTTAACATCTCTGCAGCTAAGTGCCTCTATCTACCTGATTAGCTTTGGTGAGTGAGGTGGTGACGACGGGGAAGTCCACACGGCAAGGAACTGATAGTAACCTCTGACTGACAGTAAACAAGACAATGAAATGAGCTTGGAAGCAAATCCTTCCCAAGTCAAGCATAGAGATAAAACTTGCAATTTCACTGTTGCAAGCGATGCACTATGTCATGTCCAGAACTGTTAGCCACAAAGATGACCAGTTAACAAATGCTAATATTTTTCCACTAAATTTTAAATTTTGAAGCAGTTGAAGATTTCCATGCACTTATGAGAAAGATCATAGAAAGATACTTGCCTTTCACCATGTTTTCCATAGGTAAACATAGAAATAGAGCAAGACCAAATACATAATAATTCAACTATGATGCTGAAATTGACACTGTCATCAAATAAAAAATTTCTATCACTATCAAGGTCCTCCTGTTGCCATTTCTTAAACACATTTAGCCCCTTTCCATTCTCACCTCTTAACGCTTGGTGAGCACTATGTCTGCCATCCATTTCTATGAATGTGTCATTTGAAGAATACTATATAAATAAAACCATGGTGTATGCCATGTTTTTACTTGGAATTTTTCACTCAGGATAATGCAGGAGTTTCATTCAAGTTAATTCTTGTCTTAGCAATTTATTTCATAGTATGAATGCAGTCATATTAACTCTTAAAGGATATCTGGTCTCCTTGGAGACCTGAATGAAGCTCTTGTTTCCGGTTTTAGCCTGGCCCCGTCCTGATTATTGCAGATATTTGGGGATGGAAGAGCTCTTGTCCTCTCTCTGTCCTCCTAACATTCTGCCTTTCAAATAAATAAATAAATATTTAACTTTAAGAAGTTGGGAATGTTTGTGTCAGTCTTGTTCTCGTTCCTCTATTCTTTCCCAATAATTCATGTGTGCATTGCTCCTTCAACAACATACAGTCTTACTTACTTTTCCGTTTTACAAAGACCTTGTAAGTTTTGTATGTATTAGCCTAGGCTTTTAGTATTGATTAGCACATGAATTGGATGAAAAATATATATATATATATATATATGTCATCTTTATTCAATTTATCAGTTTTCCAATGCATGTCATTTTAAGTCAGCTTACCAGTCATAATTTTATGCAACAATAAATAATACAATGTGGATAAATATATCTGTGTCCACTAAGCATAAGAAGGTAAAATATTTACAAGGCATTATCAAGCACATCAATTTAGATAATATAATAAATTAGCTGGTAAACTGATATTAACATGAAAATACTTCTATTCCCCAGCCTCATATAATGGTAGAGAATAAAGAGACACATATTAAATTTCTGCTCCTCTATTAAAAGCATCCAACAATTAACGCTTCTGGCAAATCAGAATTGCCTAAGAAGCATTGAGAAAGCTACAAATGGCTAAGATTGGGCCTAGCACGATGGCTCAATGACTAATCCTCACTTTGCAACCACTGGGATCCTTTAAAGGTGCTGGTTTGTGACCATGCTACTCCATATCCCATCTAGCTTCCAGCTTCTGGCCTGCAAAAACAGTTGAGGATGGCCCAAAATCTTGGGACCTTGCACTCCCATTAAAGAAACAGATGCTCCTGGCAAATCAGCGCAGCTCTGACCATTGCAGCCATTTAGAGAGCAAATCAGTGGATTAAAATCTTCCTCTCTGTCTCTGCTTCTCTCTATACATCTGTCTTTCCAATAAAAATAAATCAAGTTTTAAAAATCTCTTGGATTCCACTTAAATCAAGTAAATAAGAGTATCTGGGAACAGTCCTTTGAGTATTTTTCCTATATTTTTTTCTTTATTTGAAAAGTAGAGAGAGAGAGGAAGAGAGAAAGAGAAACACAGTTACAGGCTGACAGAGAGAGATCTTCTATCTGCTGTTTCACTGTCCAAATCGCTGCTAAGTCTTGGCCAGGCCTAGAATTCTATTGGTTACTTTCATGCGAGGGAAGGTCCCAAAACTTGAGCCATCACATACTTCCTCTAAGGGTGCAAAGTAGCCGACAGCAGGAATTAAAGTATAGTAGCCAGGACTCAAATCACACATTCCCATATGGAACAAGAGGATGCCTCGTAGCATCTTAATAGGTGCAACATAAAGCTCTAAGTGCATATTTTCAAAATTTTACTATAAAATTCTGCATTTTTAAAAGCGCTGTTGTAAACCTTTGAGAAAATACTTAATTTTCAGTAAAATGGGGATGATAACTAGATAATGACTTCTGTCACAACTTTTTGTAAGATATGAATAAATCTATATCATGTTCTGAATACAGTCCTGGTGTTTTGAAGGAGAAAGGTTAGTTTTGTAACCCAATTTATGGTCTAGAAGCACCACATATCAGGCCTATCACAACCATTTACAGAATCCCGCTGTATCAGTTTTCTCATTTCTCAGATGGAAAATGTAGTTCTTTATTAACACAATTAGCCTAAGTATAGAAAATAACACACCTATAAAAATGCTTCATACAATATAATTATATTTGCTCCCACTTCTTCCTGAAATGTGCATGCAAAACACAAACGTGACCACCTTGACCACCATATACATCCTAATTATCTTTTATCCACAGCTCTATTACATTCCAGCCATCTGGATGTTGAGGGTGCCTTTTGACCTCTTCTTTTTTTGTTGTTTTATTCATTACTATTTTTCATTATATGGTTCCATAGGCACAAAGATTTTTCCCTCTTGGTATGTTAGTCTTCATAATACAGTTCATCTATGAGAACATATGTATATACATGTTTACCTATACATGTATTTATCTTGCATTTTGCATGCTGCCTTCTTACAGAGAGGATATATATTTGTTCTTTTGAGACTGGCTCATTTCACCGAAAATAATGGTCTCCAGTTGGGGCCATTTTGTTGCAAACAGTAGAATTTTACTCTTTCTAATGACTGAGCAGTAGTCTACAGAGTACGGCCGTTTCTTTATCCATTCTTCTTTTGATAGGCATCTGGGTTGTTTCCAGGTCTTCAGCATTGTGTATTGTGCCACTATAAGAGTGTAGGTCACTTTCTCATATGCAGATTGCACTTCCTTGGGATGATAGCTGGGTCATATGGTAGACCCATTTTCAGTTGTTTGAGTACTCTCCACAGTACCTTCCATAGCACCTGCACTAGCCTACAATCAAACCAACAGAGAAGTAACTTACCTTTTTCCCCACATCCACAAGTATTGTTGGTACAGTTCTGAAGGCAGGCCAATCTCACTTGAATTAGACAGAAACTCAGTGTGGTTTTTATTTGTATTTCTGTAATAGCTAGGGAGCCTAAGCATTTTTTTTTCATAAGCCTATTAGCCATTTTAATTTCTTCTTTTGAAAAATGTCCACTTGTTTTCTTTGCCCATTTCTTCACAGGGTTGTTTGTTTTGTTCCCATGGATATTAGTCTGGATATTAGTCCCCTATCTCTTGTGTAGTGTGCAGATTTACTTCTATTCTGCTGGTCGCTTCTTCACTTTGTTGTTTCCTTTGCTGTACAGAAGCTTTTTCGCTTGATGTAGTACTATTTTTTATTTTAAATTTGACTGCCTTGCTTTGGTGATGTTTCTTAGAAGTCTTTACCAGCACTTTTAACTTGCAAAGTGCTTTCTATATTTTCCTCTAGTAGTTTGGTAGTTTCTAGGTGCAGATTTAGATCCTTGATCCATTTAGAGCTCATTTTTGAATAAGGTGACAGGTGGGGGTCTTATTTCTTACCTCTGCAGGCTGCTATCCAATTGTCCCAACAGCATTTACTGAAAAGACCAGACTTTTTTTCCGGAATTATTTGTAGTTCTCTTTTTGAAGGCTAGTTGGCTGTGCATGTATGGGTTCCCTTCTGGGATTTTCTATTCTGTCCCATTGATCTGTTCTGTTTCTGTACCTCTGCGCTACAGTAGGTCTTGAGGTCTGGAATTGTGATTACTCCAGCTTTACTTTTATTCTTTAGGATAGTTTTGACTTTTCATAGACTTTGTGTTTTCAGATGAATTTTTGTGTCTTTTTTATTTCTGAGAAGGATGTTGCTGGGATTTTGACTGGAATCACATGGAGTCTGTATGTTAATTTTGGTAATACAGACATTGTGATGATGTTGAGTCTACCAATCCAGCAATATGGCAAATTTCTCCATCTCTTAATGTCTTCTAGTTCTTTTAAAAAAATGTTTTGTAAATTTCATCATAAAGGTCATCCATATGTTTGGTTAGGTTTATTCCAAAGGATTTAAGATCCTTCATGGACCTGGCACAATGGCTAAACCCTAGCCTACCATGTGCCAGGATCCCAAATGGGTGCCAGGTTGTGTACTAGATGCTCCATTTCAAATCAAGTCCCCTGCTTTTGGCCAGGGAAAGCAGTGAAGGATGGTTCAAAGCCTTGGGACTGTGTATCCATGTGGGAGACCTGGAAGAAGTTCCTGCCTCTGGCTTCAAATCAGCTCAACTATGACCATTGCAACAACTTGGAGACTGAACTAGCAGATGGAAGATCTTTGTATCTCCTTCTCTGTAAATCTGCCTTTCCAATAAGTATCAATGAATCTTTTTTAAAAAGGGAAAGATCGTTCACTATTTTAAAGGCGACTGATCACTGGTAAAACACAGTTTACAGGAAAAGAAAAGTTTCAGAATTTGGCCTCATTTCAGGAAACAATAGACTCCTCTCTGGTTAGACGCTTTGCCTATTACATATTTCACGTTATATACTTTACTCAGGCATTCCCAAGAAATTATGCTAGTCTTGGGAGTTACTGAGTTAAATAGCCCAAAATACTGTTCACAAGAAATATTTCCTGAAATTCTGGAAAGGTCATAATGTGGCTTATAAACAGAAAAGTGACTTCCTGAATTCATGAATCCCGTTAACTTCTGGGATATACAAAGTAGGAATTCTGAAACATGCTTCTGCAACATCTATCTTTTGTTTTAAACTTAGGATATCTGTTCAGAATACATGAAGGTAGCTTATACTACAAACATACAGTATACACTTTCTACAGAGTATGAAAGATTTAATATAAACCTCAGGATTTTCATTTTGAAATCATATAGATATGAATTAAAGACCTAAGATTTCATACATGGAGATACATAGATAGGTATATATCTCAAATCTTAATTTAACGTTCTCACTTAATAAACACAGTGTTCACTTACATTTAGATCAGTCTGAAAGTATATTTAATTATAGAAAAATTAGCAATATTTTATTAAAAGAAGTAAAAAATTCAGGGATGATATGTTATTTATGTGAGGTAAATAAATTTTATGTATTTGGCATTACGGAGTTAGGAGCATAGTGCTACTCCCCACTCTATCCTTCCGGCAATCTGAATTTCCACCCACCTTCTTCCTTCTACATTTTAAAACTTACAAAATTATTCTATCCCTGGTGGACTTCATTAAATTGTAAAATAATGCCTGACTTATCTTTAGCCCTGTTGGCTGTTTAGTGGAAGCATTAGTATATTCATTTCGCGTAACACAGTTACACCTAACTAAAAATTGAAATAATCCATTACAAAACTCTAAAGACAAAACTTTCCATTTCAGGTAGACTTAATACAAAGTGACAAAAGGAAATATAGTGCCCAAAGAAAAATAATTACATTTTCTATTCATGAGCACCTTTAGAATAACGATGTCATCCTCTGAAAGTATAATAGTAAAATGATTCGTTTTAATAAGTCATTCCCAGGGTATTTCAGGAGAAGAATTTTTGCTACAACAGAACTGAGTCATCCGCAAGGACAGATTACATTTTCTAAACAAACTATTTTCATTAGAGTATAGTTTTAATTTTTGGCCAACTTTTAAATGCTCTCTTACAAAAGAACTATTTTTATCTGAGTCATGATATTCTTTTCATTCTCAAAAGGACTTTTATGGAACTGGAGTTGAGGAAGCTGAAAATAGATGGATCAGATACTGACTAACAAAGCTTGCAGCAGGAGGGTGAAAGTGGCCAGCATTTAGAGCAGTCATTTCAGGTCCCTGGGTTTCTGTTGCCTTTTTTTTTTTTTTTACCTTGAAAAAGTCTAAGCCTTTTCATTTTCTTGAATCTAAACAGAAGCAAAACGGGCTCTCAACTATTCCAATCTAAACTAAGCTGCTATTTTCCTACTGGAAAGTACTATTAACTTTCCCAGGAGAAAGACAGGTTATATAAGACCCAAATAAATAAGACTCCATTTAAAGGACCTAACAGTGCATACAAAGAGCAGAGAAATCAATGTGTGCCTCTTTGACAGGTGAAATCAGATGTCTCATAATGTTTTGCCAGCTTTGCAGAGAGCTGTATATTTTCAAACTGCCTTTTACTTTATCTTCGTTTGGCCATCTTGTTAGAAATGCAATTCTGGCCTTTGCAAGCACTTCACGGACTTAGGTACTTACATTTAAATTCTGGCATAAAGCATTAAACTGGTGGCACAGGCATTGCTAACAGGAATTAACCTGGAACAATATGCACCTTGAGGTCATTTAATAGCACATTATCACTGACAATTTTTATCTTGAAGTTTGGCCTTCTTTTCCCACTATGCCACATGGTGTCTAGACAAAGAGACTTGCATGGAAGAAATGAAGGCCTTGTGGCTTTGCAGTATCAGTGACATTCTCAAGTCTAAAGACATCAAAGTGAAATGTGAAGTACAGCACCTTTCAAGTGGAAAGACCTGGATGGAAGATGAGTTGGCTAGCTAGTTCAAAATCAGTATGATTAGAGACAAAAGGAAACTACAGAAAGAAAAACAACAGATGGAAAAAGCAATGCATTATGTGATACAATATGTTGTATGTCTTCTTCAGTTTTTCATACCTTACCCTAAAAACTGAATTTACTTTTGAAAAAAGAACTGGAAAATAGTCTTCACTTTTGACAGTTTATTCTAATATAAAAATAGTACTGCCTGAAATGACCTTTGAGAACCTTTCCTAATCTCCCTTTTAAAAGTCCATGCCACACTCCCATCACAGAATCTCAATTTGCCCTAAGTGGCCGTACTTTGCTTTTCCGTATATTTTAACTATAAAATGTCTTTTTTTTTTTCTTTTAAATTTATCTATTTTACTATTCCATGCTACGGTACTATGGGCTTCTGCATTTCCCTTTCTCCCTCCCCAAATCCCTGCTCCGCCCACATCATCACAATAGTATAGTCCTTCACAATCAGTCAAAAGCCCATCATCATGCTATTTAAGTGTATACTGACATTGTAGGCATGGCCAATGGCAGAAAGTCCAGCATCATATTGTCAAAACATATTGAACAGCTTCATTGGGAGTACATCTTTGATCTGGAAGTAGAAATACATACTGCATTGTATTCTCACATCTGTATATGGTTCATTAAATACACGGTTAATGAAAATCCTTAAATGAAAAGCCATAAAACAAAATCAACAAGGGAGAAAAATAGAAAATTTGCAACATGAAGTTGAATCACATGCTAATGAATGACAAATGTGTCACTGAAGAAATGAAGAAGAAAATTGAAGACCTTCCTGAAGCAAACAGTGCTATTGTGAGACCTATAAGTCAGGGAAGAAATTAATAAGAAAAACAAACATTTTTTGAATGAAAAAAAACAAAATGCCAACCCCCTGACATGTAGCAAAAACAATATTGAAAGTGTTATTGATCTTGTATTTTGCATGAAGGTTGTCTTATATCAGACAGAACATTTATTTCCGTGATTCTAATCCATTGTATAACACCTCCTATGAAACTATGAATGAATGAGGGTAGAGCTGATATTGTGGCACAGCAGCTTGTGATGTCAATATCCCACTTGGGGGGCAATTCGAGTCATAACTGCTTCACTTCAGATCCAGTTCTTGATGGTGCACCTCAAAAAGTAGCAGAGAATGGCTCAGATATTTGGGCCCTGGCTTTTCATATGAAAGACACAGATGAAGCTCCTGGCCTAGGTCTCACCCAGCCCCAACAGTTGCAGCCTTTTGGGAAGTGAAGCAGCAGATGGAGAAAAGTCACTGTCTTCCTTACTCTATCTCTTTTTCTGTGTTACTCTGACATTCAAATATGCTCACACCTACACACACATGACATACAGAACTAGAGATAGAAATAGGCAAAAATACTTACTGATATACCTAAACAGCGAAGAGTACTATCTAACAAAAATGAACAAATGAGTGAATGAAGAATGACATGGCACATATTAATCAGGATCCCCATCCTGTCACAGAGACGTCAATACAATAGAAATGACTCAGTTTTAAGGAGGGCTATGAAAACTTGATCACTGTATTATTTATTGGCCATAATTTATGCTTTCTACCTTTGTTTTATAAACATATGTGCTACAGCTTTAAAGATACTACATTGTCTCCCAGATTCATCAGTGTTCAGTGAAAGGCTGGAAACAGACTTAGAATCAGGTGAATTCAGATTTGCCTTCTTACTGAAAACTGGTGAATAAGCATTTACAGTATCTATTGCTGAAAAGATTCCAAGATTCAAAATAAGCAAGCAAATAACAATAAATAAGAAAATCATTTTTCCTGGTTTAATGGACCAGCAGAATAAAATAATAAAATGTTGAAAAGTATTTCATTAACAAACAAACCTCACTGCTTCAAAGAGTTTGAGTCTCATTGCTGAAATCTGAAACTTGAATACAGAGGGAATGACAGATTCTGTTTAGAAAGAGAGTCTCCGTGACATTTCAGTGAATTGTCTAACCTACACCCTTCATGTTTTGAACTGCTGCTGGAGCACAGATGCCTTTCCTGTGGGGGTTACACCTCTGTGAGTGCTTACAAAGGAAGGGTGAGCTTCCTGAACATGGGGCACATTCACTGCAGAAGCTTATTTTCATACTAAATCATCTGCATAAAATCATATGGCTGGAAGAAAATAAATTCCTGGCGAATATACAACATCTCCAGGGGGCCTAGACTGGCATAAGATGTGTGATGATTTGTTTGCTATTTGCAAAGTTGCCTTCCTTTCCTTGACTCATTTAATATATACATTTATTACACATGTTTATGTATACATATTTCTAGGTGTTGTCTAATGTCATTTATTGATTATATGCCTCTGCCACAGGTTTTATGTAAGTACGCCTCCCCAATTCATCATAATGCACATTGTAAGCTGACTTATTTTCCCAATCCATCCTAATCCCATGCCTGAAATCCAGTGATAAAGCTCTAATGCCTAGTACTTTAGAATGTAAGTATGTAGGTACATTTGGACATAAGGTCTTTAGTGAGCAAACAAAATTAAGATGAGGTCATTGCAGCAGTCCCTAACACAGTACACTGAACATCCTTCTAAAAAGAGAATTTCAGGGGCTGGCACCTTGATGTTTTACCTTATACCTCTGCTTGTGGTGCTGTCATCACTTATAGGTGCCAGTTCAAATCCCGGTTATCCCACTTCTAATGTAGCTCCTATTAATGCACTTGGCAAAGCACCAGAAAATGGCTTACACCCCTAGGCCCCTGCATTCACAGGGGAGACCTAAAAGAAGATCCAGCGTCCTGGTTCCAGACTGGCTCAACTCCAGCCATTTCTGCCAATTAGGGGGTAATCCCTCCTTCTTTCTTTGCAAGTCTGCCTTTAGAAATAAATCTCCAAAATAATTTTTCTTCCAAAATGAATTTCAATATGGACACATATAAAGGTGAAACCACATGAAGATAGAGAATGCAGTCATTTATAATCCAGAGAGAGAGGCCTCAAGGACAGTTTACTCTCTTGCTGTTCAGAAGGAAGTAGCCTTACTGCCACCTTGATTTTGTACTTCCAGAACCCAGTACTGTGGGAAAACACATTTCTGTTGCTCAAAACACCCAGTCTGAGGAACTTGACATGGCAGCCCTAACAAACTTTCTATATATAAAAAGCCAAGAACTTCTCCCATGGAATCAATTAATGAAGAAAATCAACAGTCTGACAGAGGGCAGGTTATTTGAAAATCTGTAAATATGGAAATAATCAGACATCATCACCTTTATGAGGGCTGGAGATCCATACTGACAAATAAAGAAAAACATGTGCCTGAATTTCTCCTGGGGCCTAGTGATTAAGCTGCCAGTTTGCATGCAAGCACCCCATATCGGAACACATGGGTCTGAGTCCTAGCTCTGCCTCCAATATCAGCTGCCTGAGCTGCCTGCTGGTGGCTACCCTGGTGCTGAAGCAGGCGATGGCTCAAATATGTGGATCCTTGCTGTCCATGTGGGAGAGTGGAGGAATGATTGGATCCCAGCTTCAGTCAAGCCCAGTATCCACCAGTATTGGCATATGGGGAGTGAACAAGCAGGTGGAGGTTTAATATTCATTCTTTCTCTCTCCCCTTCTCCCTTTCTACTTTCCTCCCTCCTTCCCTTTTCTCCCTGCCTTTTAAATCTAGTAAAAATAAATGTATTTTTTAATTAAATGGAAAATTCCAGAAACAATAAATTTTACCTTGTATGCCATTTTGAACAATGTGATAAAGTCCTTTGCTGCCCCATTCATCCTGCCTGGGATGTGAGTCCTCCCTTGGTATAGTGTATGCATGTTATGTATACCACTCACTCACCGGTCCTTTTAGCCATTTTGGTTCTTAGAGTTGCAACATCTCAGTGATTGTGTTCAAGTTAGTTATTTTATTCAATAACAGCCTAAAAATGCAAAAGTAGTGAAGAAAAGAAAGCACCACTACAAACAACATGTAAGAAAGATTAGTTTGGTGTTATGTGGGTAAACAGCAGGAAATCCAGGAATTTCCTAGCATGTAAAGGATTCAGTGCTGTCTGCTTGGGGGTTTACTGACCCACAACAATGTTAATTCATGCTAATACACTTTCATTTCTGAAATCTCTATGTCTTTGAAATCTATCCTGTTTGTGGTAGTAGAGGCTAAATATTTAATTCATGGATTAATTAATCAAAATAATATTCATGCATCAGTTACTAAAAATATTAATGAAATGAGAATCCACTAAGTAATTATATTGTATCAAAGAAATCTTTCACATAAAATAAGAGGATTTATGCCTTAATCAGACCAAATAAATGAAGTACCAACTACAGATATTATGGTCCATTCACTTGAGCTAAATAGAATTTCTATATTAATTTATGAATGTGTTTACCAAATTTCTATGGCATAAAAGGTTATCTTCCTAGAATTTCTGCATTTGGTCTCCAGTTTAAGAAACTAGAGTCCATTAGTCTAGCTTATTTATGTCATCACCTTGGCACACTGGACATCCTTGAGATATCTGCAGAGTAACCATTACCTCCTGCTGTTTCAATTAACACTCTAGAATACTCATTATCTTTAGTAGAAACTATCTTTGAAACCGTAACACACTTCAGCTGGAAATATGCTTTTGCCTATTCAGAGCTAAAAGTCTTAGGGTTATTATTAAGGAACTCACATGGGGATGAAAATTACAAGTGGAGAAAGACCTTAGCCAAGACATTTAGAGAAGTGATCACTCTGTCCTTCCCGCTGCTTAACAAAATAACCAAGCCTATATATCGGGGCGTAGCTGAGGTTAAAATGTTAGAGATGCACTTTGCCTGCTCTCCAAATGAAGGGCCTTTGTTCCATAAATCATTCAACTCCTTGTGGATTACAGGACCAGCATTCTGCATGTCCCCTTCCTGGAGAGATGAGAAAGTGAAAACTGCTCTTAAACCTTTCTCCATTTGACTATGTAGCTCCAGCCACCAGCAGCAAGATTTACCAAGATCCTCTTCTATGGTGAGCCTGCATGGACATGTTGTTTTATCAAGATGACGGAAAATCCTCTTTGCCTTCAAAGGTGTGCAAAAAATGTAACCCCAAGGAAGGTATTAAGCCTTACATCACCTAATTTTTTACTAGACTGCACAGAAATCCATGTGAGTAAGTGCTGCCAAAAACATTTGCTGTTTCTGCTTCAAGTATGTTATAATGAGAAAGATGTGCAGTTAAAATAAGAACCCTCAGTCACATAAATTGGTCTTATTTTTAGGCAAGTACCCCATATGAATTTGAAAATACATGCCATTTACTGAAAGGTGACCTTATTAAGAAAATTAGCAACTACATGCTGTAAAGGCATGAAATGTATAATAAAATGGTTCTAAAAATATTACACTCCTCACATTCTCAGGCTGAAACTACTTGATCAATGCCAGTGAAATCCAGGTTTATCAAGAATCTTATCTCCTTGTAAGCAAGCCATCATTTAAGGATAAAGAATCATGCAGCTTCTTACCAAAATGCCTTATTTCTCATTAACAGCTTTGTTTTTTACTTGAGGTTAATTTTGTTCTTCCTTTTTGCTTGTTGCAAGCATCTGCAATCGTGGGAAGTGCAGTGTTTTGATAAACAGATAAAGAAGATGTGCAGTAAGTCACTAGGAGAGAGAAGTCAATATCTACAACCATTGTGTGAGAACTTTACTCTCTTCTAATATCTTCTCCTTTGCGATGTTCCCTATGATCAATAAACAAAGTTTCTCATTGTCCCTGAGATTGATTGGTTTCATCACAGGCAAGAAGCATATTCTACCAGTTTATCAAGTGCCATTCCCAACACAGATTTTGTTGCTTCTTTCACCACTTTTCACAGATATTCATGGGGAAGAGGAAAAAACTAGAGTAGAAGGAGATTAAGTTTCGGGTCCCCTGCACCGCTTTTCCAGGATGTAAGCAGAAGCAGTATCTATATGGAATATCCGTGGTTACAGCTAGAGGATTAACCAATTGAGCTACCATCCTGGCCCCAATAGAAGCACTGGAATGACTCAAGAATCAAAAG
Organism: Ochotona curzoniae; assembly: GCF_017591425.1. NCBI lineage: Eukaryota > Metazoa > Chordata > Mammalia > Lagomorpha > Ochotonidae > Ochotona > Ochotona curzoniae. Next base: position 22,236,055 of record NW_024464920.1, read on the forward strand.
GGAAAAGCAGTGAAAGATTCTGTAGTTAACAATGTTTTATTATTTTACAGGTAAAGTGAACTTTATAAAACATACTCTAATGCGTTTGTTAAAAATCACAATTTTGAACTATTTTGGGACATTCTGTGTAAGTTCAGATACTGACTTAAGTGCTACATAAGTCACACTGTATTATCTTCTATGAAAAAGAACCATATTCTTGAGCGGGAAGTTTTGAATCAATCATGTAACAGTTTAAGTAGAGAATAGAACAAGGCATATTCAAAAAACATCATGAAATACATGTATGAAGAATGCATTTATGCTTAAAGTACTCATGTTTGAATTCCAACGTTTCATGAGCTTTCTGAATACCATCATGTGAATGTATATTTGTTAGAATGGCAGGTAATATTTTTGGCCTATCATTACAGGTTGCTCAGAATGATTTGGTAATTCCACAAATTTATGACTTTATGTGAGTTATGATAGGAACAAGGTTGAACAAAACACAAATTTTGACTCAAGCAGTCTTTTAGCCTAAGAGATAAGTTACATAATGCACATTAAAAAAATATTTTCAGGGGTCAGTGTTGTTTGTGGCAGCTCAGATTGAGCCTCCACCTGCAATAATAACATCCCAAAAGACAGATCGCTTAGGACCTGGCTGCTCCACTTCCTGCTAACGTTCCTGGGAAAGCAGCAGATGATGGCCCAAGTACTTACGGGGGTCCCTTCCAAGCACATGGGAGACCCAGAACAAATCCTGGCTTCTAGCCATTTGGGGAAAGAAGATAACAATCTCTCTCTCTAGCTCACTCCCTCCCTTTGTCTCAATGTGTACGACTCTGAATACACACACACACACACACACACACACACACATATAGATACATATATAAATTAATTTAAAATATTTGCATTAAATACAACAGCTCAATGGCCAAATCCTCATCTTGTAAGTGCCAGGATTGTATATGGGTAGTGGTTCATGTCCTGGCTACTTCACTTCCCATCCAGCTCCCTGCTTGTGGCCTGGAAAAGTAATAGAGTATGACCCAGAGTCTTGGGACCCTGTATCCACATGGGAGACCCAGGAAAAAAAAAACTCCTGGCTTTTAGTTTTGGATCAGCTCAGCTCCATCATTGTGGCCATTTGGTGAGTGATCAGGAAGGTGGAAGACCATTCTGTCTCTTTTTCCCGTCATAAATATGATTGTTTTTTAGTAAAAATCTTTTTAAAATTTTTTCAATATTCTCAAATTCATAAGGTTATAAAGTAGTGCAGAATCAATACAACAAAAATTCTGTGTGGAAAAGTTAAGAACGTTTTCAGTAGGTAGTAGCCCCTGAATTGTGCCTTAACCTACAGGCAAAAAACAGATGAAATAAACAGAAGTTGGGGCACAATAATTTTAACACAAGCCTAGACATATGAGAAGACAGATAAAGCCTCCTTGTGAGTGAAGAATCCCATCTCAAAATTAAGATAGAAACAAATTTTGATAAGAAGCATCTATACTCTCAGTGCTAAATTAAAAATATTAGATTTTATGTCTCCAACAATGAAGGCTGAAATTATTGTACATGTTTGTATTGTTCCCCTCCTAAACCCAGGTCTTTAAGTCTGCCGTGTAATCCAGTTTCCACATCAGTCCCATAAAGGAGGCAGTTTTATACAGGAGTCTTTAAATGGGATTTAAGCAGTTCTCATTCCAAAGCTTTCTCCTCCACATGACCTCTTTGTGGTTATGAATTACTCTGAAAAATCTCATGAGGATTGTGAAATTTACTTGCCCCCAAATGTGTAAGTGCACATGCACTAAAGTGTTTCTTGCATTTCAAAGTATTCATTAACTCACATTTTCATTCTTGCTAAAAAATTTTTGCTATATCCAAAGATATCTTGCAGAGATAATTCCATCACATATTAAAATTTCAACGTGGGATAGTATCAGAGAATTTTAAAGAAATGGGTTCATTGATAAAGTTACTATTCTTATCACATCAGGAAGAAGGGACTGTATAAGTTAAACAATTAACTGTAACAGTGTAATAATTTTATCCCAAGCTGGGAACGTTCCTACAGAACTGCAGAAACAGATTCATCTAAATTCAAACCACATTGTTAAAGAAATACCCACAAAACTTCTTCAAGTGATGTCCACAGAACTTCCCAAAATAGTTCTGCTTGCCTGAAAAGCAGAAAACTAAGGACTGACACCAGGATAGTGGAAGAAAGAGGTTACTGCAAAGACTGAGCAAGGAACAGGGCAGCTTTCATTGACTTCCTGCACTTCCTGAGGGGTTGGGGTAAGTGTCTAAACACTGAAGTTAAGGCTGAGAAGTCTGTTCAGCTGGCATCTGTGTTCTATCTCATCTGCAGAACTTGGGAACCTCTTTTAACAGGTCAGTGGCATGACATCCTTTAGAACACTGATGATGGAGAAGTTGTCTGCAGTCAGTTTTGTAATCTGTAGGTTGAATTAAATGATCTCATAAATCTGGGGACTTGGGGATCCTGCTCCTTCATTTATTGAAGTAATTTTGAAAAGAGCCTAATTATAATCATAAAAGCAGCACAAGGAAACTTAAGCCAGGAGATCAGGATAAAATGGTATCTATCTGAATCTCAGGTTCTGTGTAGAAGCTCAACTTCAAAATCACAATTATTTAAGCTCCTTTCATGTTTTACTAGATTTTGTTGGTTTTATCTTGTTATTTTTTTTGTATAGTTTTATCTATTCTTTTTTTTAAGACTTATTTTATTTTGAGCCCAACACAGTAGCCTAGCAGCCAAAGTCCTCGCCTTGCACTCGATGGTTTCCCATATGGACGCTGATTCTAATCACAGTCTCCCTGCTTCCCGTCCAGCTCCCTGCTTGTGGCCTGGGAAAGCAGGCAAGGACAGCCCAAAGCCTTGGAATCTGCAACCATGTGGGAGACCTGGAAGAAGCTCCTGACTCCTGGCTTGAGATCAACTCAGCTCCAGCGATTTTGGCCATTTGGGGCATGAACCAACAGCTGGAAGATTTTTCTCTCTACATCTCTTTTTCTCTATAAGTCTACCTTTCCAACAAAAATAAGTAAATCTGAAAATAAATAAATTCCATGTCATAATAATCCCACTAATTTAAAAAATGTATTCTACCTAATACCCTTGTTTCTCTAACTCCTCTCTTGCTCTTTCACTGGCATTCCTTTCATTCATGTCTTCTTTTTCTGCTCTTCCTGGAATCACGATAGCTGGGTTAACATTTATTGAATCTTTAATCTTGACTAATCAGTATGCTATGAATTTAATTCTAAAGAATCAGCACAGAATGAAATGAACAGATTTGCCCAAACACTTGGCTAAATGACAAAAAAAAAATGGAATTCGAGCTAAAACATAGAGAGATATGGATAGTTAGATAGAATTAAGGAAAGAAAGAAAGAAAAAAGAGGAACAGATAAAGAAGAAAAAATGGAGAAGAAAAGATTATGTAGATATACATCGAATTATGATATGAAACTTGATATCTTCTAGGGGTCTAGATAATTCTTAGATGCCTAAAGGTAGGATAGTGAGCTATCAATATAAGAGCTAATGTAATCCCTTCATGTTTCTGCAAGAATATAAGGCCTTCAGGGTTATCCAATAATTAATTCCATACTAAGTAATTGCTTCTTCAACAGAAAATCAATGTTCCCTTTCTAGCCAGAACCAAATATTAGACAGTAAGATGTTGCTTTCTTATCCTTGTGATGATGAAGCTAAACCACTGGTTCAGGGTTGGAAGCCCAGTTATTCAGAGGAGAAACAAGGCATTCAAATGAGAAATATCTTTATCACTATGAATATCAATGAGCATCTACCTGAATCCACCTGCATAGCTCTTTTCAATTTGGAATGTCTACCAATGTCACAAGAAACAGGGTTTTCTATTTCAAAGTTTACAAGAGACAAAAAAGTATTTTCTTTTAAAATTACTTTACAAATCATAAGGACAGAAGTGTAAGGATTCGATAATGTCTTATAACTAGAACCAAGGATTAGAAATAATGAGTAGCAACACACAACAAATTATCTGTTTAATGAAAAAATGAATGAGGTCAGATTCAGCATTCATGTCTGATCACCTAACACAGTATGCCTGAACCTCAAAGTCCACCTTTATTTACTGTTGTGTTTCCTGTGCCTACAAAAGATATTACATAATGAATATTCAGTAATATTTGAGGAAAGGTTCTTTGAGCTGGTATTCACATGCCATCACCTTGTTTAGACTCAACAATATTCTTACATATGCTACTTTTACTTCCGTATTCTTAATGAGGGTTTTACATTTTATTCAGTTGAAACTTGAAAACTATAAAACTTCTGATCCTAAATATACTTTCTCAGGTGGCACCTTTGAGATCACTAATGAAACAATTCAAAATGAAGAATGAAGGATTTAACACGTTTGTAATGCCTACTAACTGTGACAAACATCATTAAGAACTGTTAACACTCATTTAATCCTCCCAACAATCTTGAGAGTTATTATTCCTATTTACCTTGTATTAAAAAGAATTTTCAGAAATGTGAAAAAACTCATTACCCATAATCACAACTAGAATATGCCTCTTTACTATGTCACATGTTTTACATACAGGTTTACTAGTTTTTCAAAGGTTGGAAAATATCCAACACAAAACATCAGAGTCCAGTGTCCATATTACATTATGTGTCACACATTTATACAGTGAGATTATTTCAATTTCCCGAATGTGATTCTAAACATCTGGATTCAAATAGAAAGTTGAAGCAACAACATCTTCTAAAGGCAATTTTCCAAGTCCTTGAAAGAGATAGACCAAAGTCCATATCCGCAATATTTGTTGGATTTCACAACTGTGAATATGCTCCTCATTCTCATCTGTAAGGTTTCTCTCTCTACTAACTTGTTTGACTACTGACATCTAAACCTCAGCTTTAACAGCATCTTGCTCGATCATAGATTCCTGGATAAAAATGAAAACACAATCCAACCCAGAACATTCAAGATTTAAAATAAAAAAGTTCCTCCAATGTATTAAACACAAATAGCAAACCCAATTTGATGCTTTTGAGCAGGATTGTTGTTTAAAAATCATAGTTTTACTTCACAAAAAGCAAGGCAAGACGCAGCAGTTTTAATGAGTTCACTTCTGTATATAAAATCAAGAATAACAGGATGGGGCCATGCTTTGATAACCTTGGACATTTTGGAGAAAGAAAACAGTTATCTGTCCTTTCCACAACTCCATAGTAATGATAAGCCAGAAAGAAAGAATGACAGCATGCATTTTGAACAGAGAAGATTAAATAGAGATTTGAAAAACTAAAAAGTAAACAAAAGGGATATTCTCTTCTTAATATGACATTGTACATTTGCAGGTCTTTCATTATTTTCTCTTTCGGTTTGTGAGCTCTCAAGGGTAATAATTCATGTTGTACAAGTCATCAAACACAGAAGCCATTCTCCATAAGTATAGGATAAAATGAACAAGAACACAAATATTACAACAAAAGAGGAAGTCCATGGCATCTCAACCTCTCAATTCTTCTATGTCCTTAAATTTCCCCTGTCTCTGATTCAAATACTAAGCACCTTGCAGCTCTTCCGCAATCAGCAGCTCTTTCCCTATCCCCAAGGACTGACTTTCACCTTCAAAACCTGCACTTACAGATAATCATCAAGTATTTATGTAAAACTATCACTAGTTCTGAATTTATGAAGCTTAAAAAATATCCCCATTCAACTAAACAGTAGAGATAATTACTAGATCTTCTAACTGTTCCAATTTTGGGAAGATAAGGAATAAATATATTATTGTGATCCCAGAGCAGGAGAGCCAGTTTTTTAGGAAGGACCAAATTGTGCAAAGGGATTGACACACATGAAGAAACAGAGAAGTATACAAATTGCTTCCTGCACATGTGACTATGACCCTTGAAAACTTTCCAATGTTGGGCATAGTTACATTAAAATAATAGTGAAAATGTATGTATAAAAAGATGTAATTCTTCATTGCCCCTTTTATAATGATTAAACTAAGTATTTGTGGCAAAGGATCAGAAATTCCTGTTAAATTATCTCTTCATTTATTCTTCTTGAAAACAAATATATTAATTAAACAATTATTTTTAATCCAAAACATTTTGGACTATGTAAAACTTCTAATATAATGAATAATTAGCTTTTAGTTAATCTGGTGCAGAGATGTGGCAAAATTTTTTTTTGTAAGTGGGAAAATGACAGTACCATACTACTTTATACATAGATTTACATACATGTATGTGTATATATTTATTTTTAACTGATTAAATAGATACATTTCCTTAGAAGATAAAACTTGATGTGATAAAATTATACATAACTGTCTCGTCAAATAATTTTTTTCTTATGGTGCAAACATTCAAATTCTTTACTCACGTTTTTGTAAGGAAAATACACAGTATATCACAAGTTTCTATTCTCATTCTATTGGCAAAACAACAATTAGAACAGTAAAATTTCCTTACTCCTGTCTTATTGCACTTAGCATCACTCATCTACCATTTTTCATTTCTCTCATCTCCTCTATTCCCAACCTCTGGCAACCATCATTCAATTCTCAGTATTAATGAAATGAGCTTTTCTAGGCTCTTCGAATGAGATACTGTGGTGGTTATCTATCAGAGCTTGGCATATCATCTTACCATCATGTCCTCTAACTCCATGCTTGTTGTTCCAAATAAGATTTTATCTTTTTTTTAAAGATATTGTTAATCTTACTAGAGGAACAATTCCTCTATTCCTATCTTCCTAATGCAACTTGACTTTTTTCCAACCCTAAATGTATGTACATTATATGCTCTCTTGCTATGCATTAGATTTTTTAACCATAGACATGCTAATGTCCCTTTGATATATAGGCTTGAATGAATTAAGTATTTAAAAGAGAGTGGTAAAATAAATTAGGGGTAAGCACTAACTAGGCATTATCTACTTTTTAGCTTACTACTTATCTGCAACAGAAATAATCCCTGAGACAAACTATATCACAGTTCACACACTTATTTAGTACTTCCACTTCAGACTAGCTCCCAGCGGAAAGATGTCACATCTTCACCCTATTTAAAAACATTAGCCACATGACTCACAAGGGCCAATCAAAATTAAGGAGGGTATTAGTTGTAAGCTTAAAATTTCAGGGAGAATATGTGCACAACTTGTAGAATCCCCATTGCTTATGGCAACTCACTCATGGGACTGTGTTCCACAGAATGCTATTGGGAATAGATAACGGAACAAGGAAAATGTGGGATCAATCCACATTTGCTCCACAATGGACAAGTAGCATGAGAAAGAAATACATCATTTTGTGGTTTGGTTTCTTTCTTTTCCTTTTCTTTTTGGGTACACCCTTAAATTGTAGTTCTTAACTCAGATGACCTAACCCATCCTGCCCTTTATAGCCACTTCAATGTCTTGAAAACGATCATGCTTTGTTTACAGGGGAAGACTGGCCATTATCAGAACCTCCAAAAGAATTTGTTGAATACATTCATTTATCATGAGGAGCTAATTGTAAAAACAGATGAACAAATCATCATTCCTGTGGTGATATAACTGGGCATAGAAACAATTTAGCCTTAGAAGTTCTCCTTGTTAACCAGATTTCATCCTAGTATTTAAATAAAGTAATCACACCCAAATTTAATCTATGGCTTTGTAATAATATGTTGTTTATGCTTTAAGAATGTTTTCATGAAAAGAGAATAAAGAGTAAATCCATAACTGCTAAAACCATACTTAATTTTCTCCTGCATATAAGAAGCACGTAGATTTTCCCCCAACAACAACAAAAAGCACTGTTCCCGAATCCAATGAGAAAAATAAAATACAGAGAAAATGTTGTTTGGTCCAAAGCCCACATTTTCCCACTTCATTTCTCATTTTGCTTTTCAAGTGCTGGCATTGTAAAGTAATTTTTCCAGTGTAAACAGCTCCATATTCCCATTCATTTTTAGTGGTTGTTAATGACCTTTTATAGTGACTTATGAGTACCATTTGTCTTATTTACTGCCACATGCACAGCATGTTTGATAAATGATGTTTAAACTAAAAGAAAGTAACTGGATGCCATGGCATTAGTGGGCTAGGCTCTTAAGCCTTTACATATACACAAATACACAGGTATGAATAATAAATGATCTTGGCATGAGTAATTATGTAAGAGGGAAGAAAGGGAGAGAAATGTAAGCCATAACAACAGGCAATTCCACAGTCTCAGTAAGCAACAGATTTGTGTTATCTTACCACCTTTCCTGTAAAGGTACTGGACACCCCAGAAAGTACTTTTTGAGGGTGATTGGGAATCAGAGAATTCTTATACTTGAAAATGGACAAATTTTCTAGCTGAGTAAGATTTATAAAATGTCATTCAATAAATCAACAAATAGATCAGATAAAGAAAATTAAAATATCAAGATGTTTTCTCTCCCTGAATACCACGTTGAAGGCCGTAAATGCCTGCTGTGTTTAAAACATGGCCTATACTCCCTAAAACTTTCACAGACTACGCTAAATTAGTGGGCAGTTGCCTCCAGCAGCACTGTGTACGGACCCTGCCACACCTACATGTTTGAGAAGCAAATGACTTCTTGCAGTTCCTGGATGAAGACAAAGTTTTTGTTTGCAAACTCTGTTGTTTTGACTTACTTCTGGGAGGTGATTGCTTATTCCAGAGACAGTCAGGGCTCATCTCCCGCAGACACCAAGTCATCAGCAGCAAATGGAAGGGAGTCCTAATGTCAAGAATACACAAACATTTTATTCTGGGAAAAGATATTTTTACTGATTATCAACCTATGATAGGAGGGAAACGACACCAGCAAACATTTTCAGCTCAATGAGCCATTTCTTACCTTTCTCACTTTCTAGAAAATAAAACTTATATGAATGGAAGATATAAAAGTAGTTAGATATACCCATGCAGTTTCACTGTTGAGTGCCAAGCTTTCAAGAAGTGCTCCTCTAAGGCACTTAAGGTGAAAAATGTCTCGGTCTTGGGGAAATTAGTAGGAATTAAAACAGAAAGAAATCAGGAAAGAAGTTGGGAATCTCTCACACAAAACCCAGATAAAATTCAAAACAGAACTTGAACCATGCCGATTAGCTGGTGTTCAGAGGCAACCACAGAACTCTAAAAGCCTGGTTTCTGTGCCGCCCCCCCCCCCCAACATTTTTTTGTTAACATAGACAAAATAGTAAAGAAAATAAAACAAAAAAAGCCTTAACTCTAAAAATGATAGGGTATACTATCCTGCACTAAAAGGGCTAAAGCTTTCTATTTGGATGATTGGCTATAAACCTTTTGCAATAAAGATGTTTTTGTATGACAAATTACTGTGTAGTCAAGAAACTATTTCAATATGGCAACACTGCTCTCAATATCTGAATTGAGAAGCATAACAATTTGATAACCATGCCCAATCTCGGTCCTTCAAGGATTACAGCCCCACACGGAGGCCTGTGTCTCCATGTGTTTTCTTCTGCACTATCAGGAAAGCACATGACTTGTCATTTTAATCCTTAGCCATGGATATGGCCTCTTAGATGAAACCTTGAGCTGGCTGTTTTCACCTCAAGACGCTTGATTGCCCTGGCCTTTAAATGTCAGAGGCTGTGCAAGAAAGGTGAAGACACTGCTCTTGAAAATCTAGCACATTTTTAAGATCCTCCCTGCTGATGAACAGAAAGCAAATATTTCCTTTTTCTCAAAATCTAGAAAATATACTTTCCTCAGATACAACAGAATGGGCAAACACTTATGTCCTTTGTCTTGCAACTGAGAGAGCTATACACTTAACCACTTTCTTAAAGGTAGTCTTTAAGCTTGAAAACATGCATCTGAAGGATGTTTTTAAACAGAAAACAAAAGTTAAAAGTATCAAACTATACTTGGAACTTCAGAACAGACACTGAGTGAATAATAAAGAACATATATTCCTAAGCAAGGTGATGCTTTTACCTTATCTAGCATATAGGTTCTGAAACCTCTTCTGAAAATTACTTTATTGTTTAGGATAGAAAACATTAATATGAAAGAGGACAAGTAGAGTTTTATGGTAATTTTTATTGAATATTTGCAGACATTCTCTATAAAGGCCAACAGGAATACAAGGATATTATTTAGACAGCACTGTTCAAAAAATATATAGAGGTAGGTGCTGTGGAACAGTGTGTTAACTGCTGCTGGGGCTACTGAAGCAAAAATTCAACTGCCGGCTACTTTGCTTCTTATCCTTCTTCCTGCTGATGCGCTGCACATCAATGGATACTAGCCCACGTGCTTGAGTTCCTGCCACACATGTGAGAGACCTTAAACAGAGTTTCTGGCTCCCAATTTCAGTCTGTATTGACCACAACTATTGTGATCATTTGAGAAGTCAACCAGCAAATGGAAGATTTGTCTTCATCTCACTGGCTTTGCTTTTCTAATTAATCAATCCATCTGTATGTAACGACAATTATACGTACGTCATTTTACGTTTTCTGGTACCCACAGTATGATAGTGAAAAGAGATGTAAAATCAATTTTAATATTATTGAAATAAATTGCAGTTTTTAGGTTTTTCTTTAAATAGAGTCAATTTAAAAAAGCCTCTCAGTTGCAATAGGTGTATTTAAACCACACAACAGCCATTATAAATGCCTACCTACCAAGAGATCTAAAGTGCTCATGTAAACATAAAATGAAGCAGAAAAAAAGGCTCTGGTTGGGTAAGTAAAGTTTTAAGGCTACACAAAAAAAATACAGTCTCAACTAAGGATTTTTTTTCTTTTGTTTAAATTACTTCCAAGCAACATCTCATTCAACCCAAACATGTTAGGTTTAAATTTGATATTTCAAATGAAGAATCACTTGAGGGCTATCTCAGGTTCTGACCATTAGCAAGAGATTTTTCAAGTCTAACACAGATTATGCTACAAAACTTCAAGGTTTCCACAAGAAGCTCTTAATGACAGCAGCTCTACATTCTAATCAGGTAGAAATTAGGGCTCATGGATTATTTCCTTTATAATACTGGTCAAATGTCAAAATTGTTGCAGGTGTCTTGCTCATTATTTTGTTTCTCATTTGAGCTGAACACCAGGGTTACTGGTTTCAGGAAGGTTCTGGTGGAAAGTGTCAGCCACATTCCAGAAATAAAGTGCATGTCATGCCAACTTAGACTTTTTTTTGCAGTGTCCTTCCAGCCAACTGGCCATAGGCAGTCACTTTACTCAACTGTAACAGATGATGCATCTCCCTCACCATAGGATATCTCATCCATCATGAAGCATGTCCTGCCCTCTGAAGAAACAATATATCATTACATGGCTCAGGGCCATAAGGGAGAGAAATCACCAAGAATCATATACAGAAGAACATATTGTGTCAGCACAAAATAGGATAACAACAATGGAGCAAACAGAAAATTTGAACTTTCTTTAGCCGTGAATACAATTTTATGAAAATTTTGACCTTGACACCTACTTTTGTCTGTTGCAAACTTGTTTTGTTGTTGCATAAAATTAGGAGTGATTCCTTGCACTCTCAAACCTTCTCATTCATTGAATTATCCCCTGATGCCCTAGGCTGAATTGGGAGCTGTCCGAGCATCTTGTCAAAGCCTTTTATTTTTGTTATGATGCAGGTTTTACCTGAAGGAGATGTCCATTTGTTCCCAAATTTAATTAAGAAAAGTTGGATATTTTTTGAGTAGAAAAAAGCATATGAGTTTTTAAATACCAAATGGTATTTTCAGTGCTTTTCTTTGGCACTAAGCACCATGGTCTTCCCCTCAAGAAGCAGGAAGCAAAGGACTCTCCCCAGCTCTGCTTTCCTTGTGCCCTTCATTGTCCCCACTTAACAGGTAGGGAAACTGAGATGGTAAAAGATAACCAAGCTACCTCTATACAAAACAGAATACAGAGCAAGAAGCCATTAACTTTATCCATTTCCATGCACAGCTAAGGCACTGCGGTTTTGAAAAGGAACAGATGGGAAATGAAGGCAAAGACTGAAACGGAGGCTTCTTTAGTAACTTGGAAAGCTGTGGAGTGCTATTCCGCATGCTAAATAGGATAGAAATTCCAGACATTGAACGCAAGCCATATCGCCTTATATGAGGTTATAAAAAAAAACAGTTCCCTTTGGAACAGCATTCCTGTATTAAAATATCCCTTAGTGGCCTCTTTTCAAGGGGACCAGTTCAAATGAGTATCTTTAAACAGAGTAAGCGGTCTTCTCAGTCATCTATTATAAACAGATTACCCTAAGTAATAACCAACTTATATGTGGTCTTAAGATTTTTCTTTTCTTTGAAATTCAGTTCTTTTTAAAATTTATATTATACAACATAATACAGTTTTATAGGTACAGGTATTCCTCCCCATTTTTCTTCATTCCACTGTTTTCTCCCATACTGTTACAGTTGCACAGTCCTGCAACAACCACAAATCCAACATTCTGCTATTTAACTATATCATGGCATCATAGGTATAGGCAATGGTAGGAAGTTTAATATCCTATTGTCAAGGTTTATTTAACAGTTTCTGTTGGGAGTCCAAAGCAAACTCCACACAATCAAATCCACAAAGTCTGTCCATTTCCCCAATATGTATAATTTCTAACCGTTGAACATTTTACCACTTTCTATAGAAACTTTTGTAACAAAACTGCTTCCATGACGCAAACTTGAAAATTAAGTTATGTGGACACTTTGCTTGGTATTATTTTCATGTACCCATAGTTCTTTGCCTTCTTTATACACAGAATAAGCTATATTCCTTTCACTATCTTTCATATTCCTATCACTGACATTATTACTTAATTTTAATATATTAATTGAGTGAGTATTGTGGCCCAATGAACCCACCACTTGAGAAGACTATTTTATTCCAGTTCTACCTACTCAATTTTGCTGCATGCTTCCTTTCTGGGACACCTGGAAAGCAGCAAGATCATGGCTCACATTTGAGTCCCTGCCTCCACCATGGGAGATTCATATGGAATTCCAAACACGAATTGGACCTGGCTCAGCTTTATGTAGGCATGTAGGGAGTTAACCTGCAGATAGTAGACATATTCTTTTTCTTTCTCTCTCTCCCTCCCTCTCTATAGATTGTGCTTCTTTTTAAGTAGGTGAAAGGTAAATATTAAAGATTGTCTTAAATTATTATATTTAGTTTCCCACCAACAGTTAAAATTATTCAAATTTAAGCACATACCCAAAGCTGTACTAATCTGGTAGCTACTAGCCATATTTGAATATTAACACATAAAATGTGGCCAAATCAAACTGAGATATGCCAAACTACAAAAATGTACATTGGATTTTAGTCTTCATGCCAAAAGTAATATACAATTATCTTACTTTCAATATTGATTATACATTGTAATAATAATAGCTGGAAGATAAAATAATGGAAGACTCAGTACCATATATTTTAAAAACTAACTTTATTTTTGGCTTCAGTTTTTAATGTGATATTATATTTGAAATTCAAAACTAAGTGTGTAATTTACATAATTCTATAGGACAAAACTACTATAGAGTGTGAGTCAGGAAATCTTTCTTGCGAAGACCAACTTAGTAATATTTTAGTTTTCAAAGGCACTTTTTTGAAAAGCCAAGTAGCAATGATAGAAAGAGATCTTCCATTTGCAGAGTCACTCCTATAATGGCCATAACAACCTAGTCTAACTCAGGCCAAAGTCAGCAACCAGTAACTCCATCTGGGTCTCTCTCATAACTGGCGCGAACTCAAGCCCTTGGGTCAATATCCAATGTTTCCCAAGTACACTGACAACAAGGTGGATCAGGAGCATGTGTAACAGCTGAGACGCAACCAGCTTTCAAGTAACAATGAGTGTTCCCAATTGGCTATTTAACCACTTGCCTTATCTCAATTAACACATGTATTTTACATTTCAGTTATTAATCTTTTTTAAGATTTATTTTTACTATTTTTTTTATTGGAAAGGCGGATATACAGAGAGGAGAGACAGAGAGGAAGATCTTCCGTCCAGTGATTCATTCCCCAAGTGAGCACAATGGCCGATGCTATGCCGGTCCGTAGCCAGGAGCCTCTTCTGGGTCTCCCACACAGGTGCAGGGTCCCAAAGCCTTGGGCTGTCCTCGACTGCTTTCCCGGGCCACAGGCAGAGAGCTGGATGGGAAGCGGGGCTGCCAGGATAGAACCAGCGCCCATATGGGATCCTGGAGCGTGCAAGGCGAGGACCTTAACCACTGCGCCACCGCGCCAGGCCCTTCAGTTATTAATCTTAACCACCCCAAAATGGAAATAGACATAGGTCAAATATGAATAAGTATGGAAAATGCTCCAATAAAAATTTATTTATACTGAAATTAAAAAATGTACATAATTTTAGTGTTTCAGAAGTTAACTTTTAGTTTAACCTTTCAAAAATAGTCTCCCTCATGAGTGCTATAACTGAGAAACCAATGACCAAAACTCATGGTAAAAATGCATTTCTAACTGTGAAGTGTCAAGAAGTAGAACTTTTAAGAGATGATAAAGTCATTCCTTCATGAATGGATTTCTCCACCCCCAGATTAATGAGCTAATGGATTATTTCACTGTTTACCTATTTATAGGATCTAGTTTGACTCTATCTCTTGAAATCACTGTCTTACTGTTTGATATCTTTTAACATGTCATGATCATGCAAGAGCAATCTCACCATATAGCAAGAAAATATGGCAACAGTATCTGGATCTTTCAGAACTGTATACCCAATAGACCACTTCTGAAATAGATTTTTCAGCTGGATGAATGCAGTTTTTGCAATAGAAATGGACTTAGACAGTGGTCATATTAACACAGTGGGGTGCAGTTGGACAAATATGCCCATAGAATGTAGTTAGTTTGCAAACTCTTGCTGGAATTTTGGTTATAGAAAGTGAAATGTAGGTGACAATCCTATTATCCACCAAAGCCTATTATCCACACTAAAAAGGATCAGTTTACGCTATAAAATTCAAATAAAAAGAAAAGCTTAAATGAGAGTGACTAGAAGGAAAGTAGAGGTAAGGATTCTGAATTGATTTTCATGTACCTCAAACGGTAAGATTTTACTTTGCCTCAAGAATTAATACCACCCAGATAGTCTTATGTTAGACTTTTTCTTATGTAAGTTTAAAAAGTGAAAGAGATGATGAAGCTGAGACAGATGGCAGAAAGGAATTCACAGATGTGAGTTAATCCTCCTGCTCCAGTTTCAGCCTCCCTGCCCTTTGAGCACTCGGTGAACCAGGTGGTGAGGATGAAACGAGAAGTCAGCAGAAAACTGTGCCTTGCCAGAGCTGGATGACAGATGAAATTCCTTACAAGCATTTGTCTTTGTCTTTCCTCTTTACCCATTCATCTGCAGCCTCATGCAGTTTGTAGTCAGGTGGGACAAACTGGTTTTAAGCAAATAGATGCAATGTTGAAAAAAGGGGAAATCCCATGAAATCTAAGTTATGCAGTAGTATTTCTCAAACCTCAACATGCACTTGGATAACCTCATGTTCTTGGGAAAGGCAGATGAGGATTTAATAGGTCTTGATGACACCCTATATTCTGCACTGCCCTCAAGTTTCTGGGAATTGATGATATTTTTGGAATCTAGAGTATGCTTCATTAGCATGCAAGGTTTACAGTATCCTAGATGTTTGTCTTTTGATTTTTCAATATATCTCAATATATGTGCATAAGAGCCATTTGGCAAATATATTTTCAATTAATGAAATTTGAAATAGGATAAAATCAAAGCGAAAGACCTATTATTTAGGCTGAGGTACATGAAATTGTCTCTTAGAAACACGTTAGTCAAGCTTGGACCACATCCCTGTAGAATTCAACTACAAGATTAAAGCACTCAAAAAAAAAAAAAGAACTCCAGTAAAGGAGGACATCATGGAATACAGTCAAACAGGTTGGCTCTCCCATGGCATTTATATTTCTAATATTGGTTCCTTGGAGAAGGAACAATTTTAAAGGAATCACCATCTAATAGGTTAGGACTAGCAACAATCAAATAAAGATATATGTGCTATATGCATCCTTTTGATCATACCAAATAATAAAACTTACCACCAGTCTTTGTATAAAACTAGTGATGCAACCATTAACAAGTATAAGCCACATCATCTATTTTTTTGGTTGCATTAAGACTAACATTTATGGACAATATTTAATAGGAATGAATGAAAACAAAGACATTAGAGTTGTAGTATGAAAGATTATCCTTTTGCTGGTCTTTTTTATAAAAACTAGGAATGTTTTATTCTATATCCTGTCTTTAAGTGGCCACACAATCTAAACTTCCTCACAAAATCCATCTCATTGTTAGTACCTGGTAAACGATGTTAAGTTGTCCCTCAATGATTTTTCTATTAAATTTCTACCTGTTATTTCTGGTGCATTCATTGACCTTACATTTTTGTACTAACATCATAATGAAACCTAACCATGGTGCAATCATTCACTGACCCAGCTTATATCTGCTGGAATCTATCAGAAAATGTGTAATTCATCCTCTGGTGCAGTACTTCAGATGTATAGAAGACCAGTACTCAAAGATGTAGGAAAGTGCCTATTCAGCTTTTGGGGAGGTTATTTCATTAGGTAGTTCTATCATAACTGCCATGTGCCAGTTGTTATTCCAAGAACAGGTAATATTTTCCTGCCCCAACAGAGCTATGAATCTTGTCCTCACAGATACTAAAGTTTATTGATTACTTCATGCACTGAACAATTTACCACAACAGTAGGCATTATGGTAAGGCAAGAAATTACGGTAGTCAAAGGATAGAACTCATGACAAATTAAGGTTTAAATTGAATCCTGAAGACCTGAGATTGATCCTCATAAAGGAATATTCCAGACCAGAGAACAGCATCTACAGTCTGAGGAAATTAAATTCCCTATCAGAACAAAGATGACTATAGCATGTTGTAACAAAGTGAAGTGTTATGAGGTGAAACTAGAAAAGAATCAGAAACTCAATCTTGAAGATTTTGACAATTAATTTCAGGGTTCGGTACTCACCTGAGCCAGAAGACAGGGAGATGAAGGATGTTGGGCAAGATAATACCATGATCAGATTTGAATTCTATAATGATTTTATGGCTTCAGATCCCAGAAAGGAATGGAAATGAGAAAAAAACAGAGGTGGGGCCATATGTCAGCATGCATTAAAATGTAACATATATAGAAAGCATCTAAAGATCGTGTAAAATGCAGAAAATAATAGCTCTGGTTGAGGTCTCAGATTCCATGATTCTGTCACATCCCCATGTGATCCTGATGAGGATAAGCTGAGGTCCTTACTTGAAGTGCTGTGTGGAACAGTGTGTGGGAGATGATGGTGAAAACTGGATGAAATTGCTCAGTGTAGACAGAGTGACTGGATTCAAGGGCATGCATTTGGTCTAGCAGCTGAAATTTCACTTAGGGTTCTGACGTCCATTTGAAGCACCTGGGCTCAAGGCCTGGTTCTGCTTCGGACTCCAGCTTCCTGCTAAATGTGTGTCATACATGGCACCAAGTGGTGGCTGAAGTCTCTGCCACCTAGGTGAGAGACCCAGAGAGATTTTTAGGCTCCTGTGTTCGGCCAGGCCCAAGCCCAGATAGTGTAGGCTTTTGCAGGGTAAAACAGAGAATGGAAGATCATTTGAAGTAAAATGAAATCTGCATAAAAATAAAAGATTAGGTATATGATCTAATGAAAATGTTGCCCTCTTCCCTAACCCCTGAAGCTTTCTGACTTCTTATTGCAGGTAGAGATTTTAGTGTCTTTAAGCATTTTATTTATAATTCAAAACTCTCAATCTATTTCAGCCTCTCATAATATCAGATTCTTTCTAGTCAGTTCCTTTTTGTCCGTGAAATCGCATGTATTTATTCTAAAATGTGTTAAGTGGCTTAGAAAACGCAAGAGCTCCAATATGTCACCTTGATGGGCTGTTTGGGTTCTTTAATGACAAACAACCTAGAGATTAGCTTTCTGTATACATAGTTACATGCACATTCAGTATCTATATTTTGCAGGCATACAGATTTGTATTCCTACAGTGCTTCCTGGACCCCTGTGGCTTGTATACCAAAGGGACCTTTCCTGATTTTAGTACCAAAAAATGGGTAACCAGAGATGAAAAGACTTTTTTCCTAAATTTTTACTACCGGTATGGAGTAACAGTGCAAATCTCTTCTGTGATGAACTGACATGCGTTTTAACAACTAGGATTCTTTCTCCATTCCCACAGCACATTCCCTGAAAGATTTCTGTTAAACAGAAGAAGTAATTTAAAGGTTTGATTATTATAGCTTTCTCAAAGTTTAGCCCACAGAGCATTTGCAGTCAGCCTTGTCAGACTAGCTGAAGAGAAGAGAGGGGGTGAAAACTATCTGTTGCATTGAAACAATGAACCCTTATTTTGAAAGACAGCTCTGTTCCCTTCTGTCTGAAACATCACATCCATTCTGTTTTATGAGCACAGTGTTTATTTGTTGAACTCTTCAGGCATAAGAATGATGAGCAGGTACTAAGTATGTGAGCTGAGTTGGTGATCTGAAATTCTCCTGGCTGTGAAGCTTAAAAAGAATGATTGTTTATGGTATATATTCCATAGTTTTCCATCTGCTTAAATCGAAGCTGACAGAAATTCAAAGTCAATGCCTTCTTTATAAAGTGATCCTTCATGATGTAATTACAGAATGAAATCTCTTGGCTGAAATGAGATTTTCTCCCCTAGAGATGACATTAAAAAGAAATAGAGATTACCAATAAACAGTCTGAGAACCTAGATGAGTAACGGTGAAAGGAAGAAAAGACATTTCTTTAATTCTCCTGAATGCTGTCAGAAACTAACATCATTCAACTGAAACAAGCAATTCAAATAAGGCTACTGGAGCTGAGCAAGGCAACTGACACTGCTGAACACAGAGGGAAAGAATGTTGTCTTATGACAGATGATACCATTACAGTTATCTGACCAACATCCAACACAGCTCTTCCAACTGCCTCCTTCCTGACCAATGAGGCTGGGTCTCCCTAGCAAGTGATTCCATTTACTCTCCTACTGTGTTTATGAATAGACTGGATTTCCCAGGCTCTTTTGCATTTTGATGGGCACTTAGACTGAGCTATAGAAATATAATCTGGATGGATGTGAGGAATGCTTAGCCTCACAAAAACTAATCCAAGAGCAGCTCCACCTGCTTTCTCTTCATTGTTGGCTGCCAACTGAAGAAGATCCAGTGGGGAAATATGGCATCACTGAGGAGGACCATCTCATAAAATCCACTGATTACTATATTTCATTACAGAAACCAGGGACTCCATGAACCCTATGCATCTCTAGCGATGTTCTATGGTACTGTGGGGTTCAGGAGAGATACTCACCTTTGTTGGGTCAGATTCTCACAACCTGGATAGAAGAATCTGCTATTTTCTGATCTCTGGAACTCAGGGCATGCCAAGTTAGAATCTTGGAACATCCAATTTTGATTGTATATGGGTAAAAACAGATGAAGCCAGATGGTTGCAGTGAATAAACAGCCAGAGTGCCCAGTGGAGAGATCATGAGTCTAGAGATATGGAGTGTTAGAAAAGCTCACATACCAGGAAGCTTGGGATTTTATTGTTTTGCTTTCTAATTTATAAAAAATCTTTTACACAATAGGGTTTTTGTTTTGTTTTGTTTTAGAAAGTCCCATCCTTTTTCTACAATGCCCAACAAGGCACATTGTGCACATGTAAATTCAGGCAACTGATGGAAACTGCAGGAGTTTGGTAAAGTTCCTATATCAGGTCTCAATGGAATGTTACTTGTTGTTGTTCTTTTCAGAGACTTATAACTGTGCTTTCAGATTCCATAAAGGAAGACTTAAGAGCTGGGATCATACAGTCTCTCCTCAGTAATTCAGGTTATTCTTCTACCACTGCAACACGGAGCAAAATCACGATTCCGTCTGCACTGCCTGTGGCTTTATTTAAGATGGTATTGCTTCTTCAGAAAAGCAAGGCCCATTAACTAAATGAAGAGTCCTTAGACATCAGTGTTGGGAAGGGTTAAATTGGTTTGACTCAATTTAGAAATAAGGAAGGAGGGGAATAAGAAAATATTAGGTGGTGAAAGTAAGGGAAAGATCAGAGGTAGGTAGGAAGAAAAACAAGATTAAAAACAGGGCCCAGCACAATAGTGTAGTGGTTAAAGTCCTTGCCTTACACATGCTGGGATCCCATACTGGTGCCGGTTCTAATCCCGACACCCCCCACTTCCCATCCAGCTCCCTGCTTGTGGCCTGGGAAAGCAGTCGAGGAAGGCCCAAAGACTTGGGACCCTGCATCCACATGGGAGACCCGGAAGAGGTTCCTGGCTCCTGGCTCAGCTCCAGCCATTGCGGCTGCTTGGGGAGTAAACCATTAGACAGAATATCTTCCTCTCTGTCTCTCCTCCTCTCCATATATCTGCCTTTCCAATAAAAACAAACTAAAAAAAAAAAAACTTTAAAAAAAGACTAAAAAGAAACAAGAGAGAAAGAGTCTGGTCAGATTTAACCATTGGTGACTAGGTCTAAGAAAATCTAAATGGCAGAAAATGTGCTAACAAAATGCAGTCTTGCATGGGTCTGTTCTAGAATAGTGATGAGAACTTGTTGATAATTATAGTTTACAGAAGTTTTTAACTTTGGTGCCTGGGGGACACAGCCAGACAAAAAAAAGCTGTGTGAAATTTTGTGGGCTACTAGAAGAGCCTTTATGTAGACAATGCCAGTTCAAGCAATGTTCACAGCTATCACTGTTTTTTTATATTGCTTCTCATCCACGATGTCTTTGTCTCTAGTGGCTCCTATATTCGATTTCTATTCTGTAAAGGTTTCAGATGATAGGCTTATGGCAAAAATCTGACTATCCATGTTCAATGACTTCCAATAAAGCAGAATTTCCTCATTAACCAAATGTAAATTAGTCTTAAATTTTATGTTTAGACCTATACATTCCTTATTTATTCTATTTGCAACAAAACTGAGTTATTGACTGTTCCTCTAGCATTTACTGTGTGCCTGTCTTAGTCTGAAATGCCCTTTCTGTGAGGAGTGTCTCAAAAATCAGTCCTGAAGGTAAGACCCCTGCTGCTTTGGACTCAGCACCATTTTCCTTGCAACAGTCTTCTCCACCCATCTGCTGTAACTTCATCCTAAGCACACCAATCCGCTGTAACCTCATGGTACCATGACAGCCCTACCCACAAATCTCTTGAAGCCCCTCCGTTTTGTTCCTGCATACTACCACATCTACTAATTCCTCACAGCCCATCACTGCACTGCCCTATCCACCAATCCCTCATGGCTCCATGACACCCATCCTCAGCCATAAAGGCACATTCCCACGTGTGTGTCGCCCCTCTCTCTCACTCCCTCCCTCTCTCTCTCTCTCTCTCTCTCCTTCTCCTTATCTTTCCCTCTTTCTCTCCCTCTTCCCTTGGGGCCCCCTCCCCCTGCCATTATGGTAGGAGACCTTGCTTTTTTTCTCTCTACCACCACTCCCCAAATCAGGGTCATCTCTCCTGCTATTAATCAGTCTATCTGGTAATTACCATTATACTTTCAGCTTCTACTGAATCAAATTGTTTAGATTCCACAGATATGTTATCTTCTTGTGCTCTACCTGTTAAGATAATATTGTGTTCATGTTGTTTTGAATCCTCTATATGAATAGTATTCTGCTGTGTAGAGGTACCACATTCTCTTCACCTGTTTTTCAGCTGATAGACATGTACGTTGTTCACTCTTCCTACCTATTGTGAATAATCTGCAATAAACCTGGCTGTGCATGCCTCTTCAACACACTGATTTCATTTCTTTTAGGTTTATATACACCACTGGGCTTTCTGAATCAAATAGCAGCTATGGCTTTAGTTTTCTGAGGCACCTCCATACTCTTTTCCACAAAGAAAAGAGTTTCCATCAACAGTGCGCACGTGTTTCCCACAGTCTCACTAGCCCGTATCTCTTATACTTTTAACACATACAGTCTTGCCAGGGTCAGGTGATGTTTCACTATGGCTTTGTTTTGTATTCTAATTACAGATGAGAATTATTTGGACCTATTGAGCATCATCCTTTGAAAACATTCATTTAAAAAAATCAGACATTGTGCATTTATTTGCATACCTACTAAACTCTGGTTATTAGCCCAACTTGTTGAATGTCACATGCGAAAGTATTCTGTCCTTTCTGTGGGTTATTTTCATTCTGTTGATGACTTTCTTTCTTTCCTAGGCAAGACCACTTCACTCTGTTGAAATCACATTTGTTTATTTTTGCACTGAATTATTGTTCTCTTTAGAGTCTGATCCAAAACAATCCTTGCTCACCCAATTGCCCTACAACATCCCCCCACATTTTGTTCTAATAACTTCATGTCTTGCATTTAAGCACTCAATCCAATACTTTAGACCCTCATCCACAGGACTATATATTCTTGTGATTCCAATGATTCCACTGGAATTTTATCAAAAATCTGAAATGCTATCATTTCTCAGGCCTCTGAAGCTTCCCATACAAATGTATTTGGGCTATAAATTTTATATCTGACAATCAAGTCTTTGCACCCATAAAGGTCCACATGGCTTACAGTCTTTTATGTGATGATCCTGATGAATGCTTCCCATTTCATCTGTATCTTTTACCAACAATTTTTAAGAAATTACTTAATCCTTAATCCATTTGATATTTTTAAACTCTAAAACTGCAACAAATTCTAAAGCTGACTTAATGAAAACACCACCAATAAAGTAATGTCATCATAATAGAACCTCTTACAAAGCAAAGAAATGGAGTTAGATGTCTATATTTTGATTTAGGGAACTAACCCAGTGTGAAGGACTTCATGCTGTACTATAGAAAACATAACATGTAATCTAAAAACTAAAAGTAGAAGTGGAATAATTTTTTTAATTGTAATATTTCATTAGCTCAGTTTGTGTGTTTCACTTGATTTTCACTGGCCATCGTGCTGAAAAGCAAGCCAAGTGGATTATTGCTATGTTCACTTCAGAATGAGCTTTTTATCTCCAATTACTCAAGTCTTGTTACATTAGAATTGCAGTATATTTCCTCCAAAAGGAAGAAACATGGCATGTAAACATGCCAGAGACAAGCTTTTATTACCTTTTTCAAGAGCACTGGACCAGGTCATTCTGAACTTGGAGTGCTATACTGCCATCTGGGGGATAACATGTTAACAGAACATTAACTATTGAGGCAAAGATGAATTCACACATCATTCAGAAGAAACCAAAAGCAAAGAAACATTTACCAAAATACAAGGTAGATTTCTGCACTACA
This sequence comes from Ochotona curzoniae, assembly GCF_017591425.1. Classification (NCBI taxonomy): domain Eukaryota; kingdom Metazoa; phylum Chordata; class Mammalia; order Lagomorpha; family Ochotonidae; genus Ochotona; species Ochotona curzoniae. Next base: position 22,259,439 of record NW_024464920.1, read on the forward strand.
CTAGACTTTATTTTCCAAAAGTAAAATGCATGTATCTAAATCCATCTCTCCTTTATCAAATGGTCTGTCATGATGACAAGTCATTCTCAGTTTTCCTTAAATCATTACTAAATATTTATTTATTTTAAAGTCATTTCTACACAAACAGAAAGAGAAAAGGAGAGAGAGATCTTCTATCTGCTAGTTTACCCTTTAGATAGCCACAATGACCAAAGATAAGCCAGTTGTCAGGACTGCATATTATTTTCCCACATGGTGGCACAGGGCCTATACATTTGGGCCATCCTCCACTGCTTTTTCGAGGCCATGACAAGAGAGCTAGATCTGAAGCAGAGCAACCATGACATGAAAATAGTGGAATATAAGATGCTGGATCACAGGTGGCAGGTTATATTCTAGGCCTTAAGGCTATCCCCATAAATTATTATTTGAATCTGATGGAGCTTTAGAGATTGCTTAATTAGACACCATTACAATTATAATGAAAATATTTCTACAATGTACCTGTCATAAAAAATTTCAGTGACAGATTCAAAGATAAGTCTCCTGGATGCCAGCTTAGTGTCTTTCTGTATGTGTCCAAGATGCTGCTCTTTCTAAAATATAAAAATACAGATGATTCTTAATGTAGTAAATACATATCTATATCCTATCTCCCAGGAATAAGACACATGTTCAAATAAGTCTACAACAGTATTGATTTTTCAAGTTATATCCCATACATTCCTCTGCTGGAAGACAAATGGACAACAAATTCAGGTGCAAGAACAAGTGTCACTGAAGGATTCTTATGCTTACTCTAGAGACTAGTGTGTTTTTCTTTTATTATTCTTTGCAAATTTATGATCAATAAAGTTCAGAGCTGTTGCATCTAAAAATGAACTGTAGTCCACTAAAATTAAGTAAAAATAAGTAAATTAATTAAATTAATTAATTGATTGATTGATTAAAATTAAAACATTAATTAGACTTCTAGGGCCCGGCAGCATGGCATAGCGGCTAAAGTCCTAGCCTTGAACGTGCTGGGATCCCATATGGACACCGGTTCTAATCCCAGCAGCTCAACTTCCCAACCAGCTCCCTGCTTGTGGCCTGGGAAAGCAGGTGAGGACAACCCAAAGCCTTGGAATCTGCAACCATGTGGGAGACCTGGAAGAAGTTCCTTGCTCCTGGCTCCTGGCTTCAGATCAGCATAGCACTGGCCATTGCGCTCACTTGGGGGGTGAATCATTGGATGGAAGAGCTTTCTCTCTGTATATCTCTTCCTCTCTGTATATCTGACTTTCCAACAAAAATAAAATAAATCTTTCAAACAAAGACTTCTAGTGTAAGAAAACTATTAGATTATACGGGAAGTAAAAATAAGTCATAAGTGAACAAAAAGTGACTTCAGGTGATTAAATGTCTTTTAGGTTTATTCTTTTAACCCATTTGTTACATGCCAGCAATAGTTAACAGTATTATTAAGCAATTTATTCATTATTGGCATATTACTTCTATTCAAAAAAGTTGGATCATTTGTGGACATGAACTAAAATCACCTTGTCCTTGCTTAAACCATATTCAAAAGCCTATGTAACATTTTCCAATGAATTAAATTCCTAAAGGTGTGATCCATATGTTCAGGGAAGCTCAGCCTTCCAGAGGCTCACTCCCTAGCTTCCGAGCATCCTCCCAGCCCTCAGATACAAAACAGTTAGGAGACCTTGCTCTTTGGCCACATCTATTTGGTAGTTTGCAAGCCACGGGCTCAAAGTGCCTTAAACTTGAAGTAATTAATTTCAAACATAATTTGTAGGAAAAGACAACAGCATAATTACCATAGAGGGGCTTTGAGATCATGAACACTTAATCCACAGAGGTGGCATAAAGAAGGGAATGATTAAGAGAAATCAATTGACAACAGACTAAGACGACATTGATATATTTAATACAGTGGAGCTATCTGCTCATACTTTTGAAAATCATAACCATGTCAAAATGAATTTTGTCTACACACCATACACACACTTTCTCTCATGCACAGGTATATAAGTTAGGCTGTTCACAGACTATCAAACAAAACTATGAATACTGGTAATTTTAAAAGCAAAGTTCATTTCTCTCATGTTAAATTATAAATAGTAGTCTCAGCCAGGAATACCAGGTTAGGCTCTTTCTCTCTCTTTTTTAACTTCATTTCATTTTATAACACAGTTTCATAGGCTCTGAGATTCCCCCAACCTCTCCCCATGCCCTCACCCCATAGTGGATTCCTCCACCTTGTTGCAGTATTGCAGTTCAAATACAGTCATGATTCTTTCATTGCAGGCATCTACCATGCATAGAGTCCAGCATCTTCTTGTCCAGATAAATTCAACAGTTTCTTGGGGAGACCATCTCTGGTCTGAAAGCAGAGCTGGCAGACAGGCTCTTTCTCTTTTAAGGTACTGTCTCTCATCACACTGCCTTTTATGTATTTGTTTATTTTTAATTCTATCGGGTACTTTACCTCCCATTAACATGCCTACAGTCAATTAGTGGGAAAACAGGTTATATCTCTTCCCTTAAAAGGCATCCAACAGAAGTCATACATATCATTTCAGTTCCTATTCCACTGGCACATTCAAATGCAAACGAGACTGGAAAATACAGGCATTAGCTGGGCAGCAAGCTATGAATTAGCATTCTATTATATATAAAAGGGTATGCATGTTTGCTGTTATTATAGAGAGAGGGAAGTAAAAAAAGTAAGGGAGAGAGTGAGGGAGGGAGGAAGGTGGAGAACTTCCCCAGTAATAATAAAATAATAAAAGTTAATTTTTCATTTATGCTTGAAATCAACCAGCAATGATGGTTCTTCCATCATCGATATTTGGCTTCCATTGATGAGGGTGAGAAAAAGGCTATTATCCTTCATTCAATCCACATGGATGTAAGAAAAAGAAAACTGAGAAACAGTTCATGTTCATCAAACACTTGGACAAAGTGGTGACAGATTCTGTGTATCATGCTTATATATATCCACTACAAGTAGTTTTATGATCTCATATGTACCAAAAAAGGGGGCTAGAACATCTATTCCCTGATCGAGCATTCCACTTTTGATTACCAATTTGTAACTGCAAGTGGTAGCATGGATTTGGGCAAAAGGAAGTTTTCACAACGGAGAAGGAGAGGAGATACTGAAGTCTACTTCTGCCTTTGATTTCATTATTTCCATAGGTCAGGGTTTTCTTTTCAATCACAGTTAAAACATGCTTCTGCTGTTCTACTCACCAAGAGAGATAACAGCAAACTACTAGTCTATCCTTTCCCAACCTAATAGACCCTGGGGAAACGAAACAGGACTTTATTTTTTAACTCAATTCTGAAAAGGGAAAAATAGAAACAACAACACAGTGCAATGAAGCAGTTTCCCAGAGTAAGTTATCTGGAAGCCCTTGGTTCCACTTGCTGGTGAATATCTCCTTGGTTATTAGCCTTTGGATATCTGAGTTGCCAGCAGGGAGATTTTTTTTTAATGCCCATTAGTGCTGTGGTCATATATGAAGTAGATATATGAAATCCTTCCTATAAGCCAGAATATTTGAAACTGCTTGTTAATGGTTACTACGGATATAGAGAAATAACATTTGTGTTAAGGCGGACTTCTGTAAATCTGGCCCATAGATTCTTTGTCAATGCAATGCAGTAGGTACATGAACTCTATTAGCTCTGATTGCAAGACAAGGTTGGTACCAGTATATTGCTTTTTAAGCCAAAAACTGTGACCTTTTATGTACTTGCTTCTGTACCCAGTGAATCATGGTGACAACTTTCAGGAAAAACAACTGGAATCAGTAAAAAGACAGCATACTTAAACCAATGTTTCCTAGTAGATTGGCTCCCACTGGCCCATAGTCCTAATAACTTTGTTTACTCTTATCTCCTGCTATGACTGTTTCTTGATTTATAAATTTATTTCATCACTGTCTCAGTTTGGGTACAGAAGCCTTTGTTTTCTGTTAGAAGTGATTTTCAAGATCCCGAATTAATCATAAGATATTTGGTCAATTCAGATCATAGGCTAAGGAAACAATATGCCTACCTTTAGAACTATGCTTCCTTCCTTCACTCCCAGGTGCCTCATTATTATTGAAGTTCATATTTTTAGTAATTCTTTAATACAACAACCAAAAACATGCAGCCATGAGGTAACAAGATTATTAGAAGAGTTAGAGGTGTGACTGACAAGTGTCATATATCCAAGGACCTTATAAGTAATTTTACCAGTTAGCCACAATATACTTACTGTCAACAGTTTTTCAGTGTTTTATCTGTATCTCATTTCCTTCCCACCTTAACGCCAAGACAATATAACATTTTTTGCTGTTGTTCTGACAGCCCACTAAATTCAGATACTGAACAGAGTCTACAATAACAAAGTTTAAGTAAGAGACACGTTTGTTTTCTCTTAATGAGAGGTCAGCCGAAAGGTCCAGAGTTGATCTGCAGGCTCTATTGCTGACAGGGTTTCAGCTCATTCTATCACTATTTCTTGACATGTTTCAATCCCATTTTCACACTGTGGGATGAGTGGTAATGCCAGTTTCACCAGTCTGTCTGCCTTTCAACCGAAGCATCAATCAGAAGGCTGAGGTTTACATTGGCTTCTCATATAGGCATAATCAAAATCAGCATCCTTCCCTTCTGCTCATATCCCCTTTAGCCTGAATTTAGCCATATGACCCCACAGCTAGAGCAACAAGCAAACACAGCTAAAATGAACTTTCATTTGTCTTTTGAAAAGAGGACAAGCATTTTGGACATAACCTAGAAATCCTATCCAATTATTTGTGCATGTAACTGAAGCAAAAACTTGAACAATATACAATTTACATAGCTATTTATAATAGCTTTTATTCTAGTAAAAATAATACTAGTCAAACTCACAAAGTCAATTTATCCATTCATTGATGCATCAAAAGCAAAGTTTTTAAAATGTCCCTAGAATTCAAATTTAAGAAACCTACAACAGATCTTCAAAAAGCTCATGAAAAAATACAGATTATTAAAATGATGCATGGATTCTAATATTTTTCCAACAACTTCTGTTTTCATTCCATTCTCCATGAACTTTTGGAAATATCCTCACACCTTTGAGTCTAGCTCTGCATTCTTGATTACTAAATGATATTTACATTTAGAGATATTCTCAGGCATAAAATGATATAAGAAATAAAAGGTACTCCTAGACATACGGTACAATAACAAATAGAACGGGAAAAATAAATCTCTCCCAGCAGCTTTCAATAACAAAATAAGTCCTTGGGAACTAGGGAGCTGGAGGTTTTAACACATGATTGTAAATGAGTTTCAGTGGGCTTCATACCCTGCAGGGTAACTCCAGTTTACCCCCTTTTCTATTAAAAATAAACAGTAATACCCCTATTACTATACTCCAAATTCTCAGAATCCTTTTGAATTTACAGCCACATCATTTCAGACTGCTTATATCCCCAAGGTGTGAATGGTATCAAGAAGAATCACCCTCATCCTGAGGATTTATCCAACATTGAATCACAACAGGAAAAAAAATGGACATCCTTTTAAAACTGATTATATTCCCTTTTTAATTCTTTGGATGTTATTCTTAGAATTAGGTGAAATTTTGAGGGGGTGAGTATCAACCCTCAATGGTTAAAAAATTCACTGGTGAATAAGGTTTTGCAAGTGCTCAGGCAAGAAAGAACATTAGACAAAGCTTCATTTTTAAAATGTGGCTTGAAGCAATAGTTTCACTCTCCAGAGACTATGCCATAGTGCTGAACTTTGATGCTGCTAAGTTTTTTAAAAAACCATAATCGAAATAAACTATTTGTAAAAATGGTATGTGCTTTTAAAATTTTTAGCTACAGAAACTAGTAAACAAACACAAAATCTCATAAATGTTCCCAAAGCAGACAGAACTGAAACACATTTCTAAGGTGTTTGTTTGTTGCAACCGGTTACATATTTCCATGCCTTCTCCAGCAACTTCCTTTGTAATAATGGATCTACCTAACAAATTTTTCCCATTTCATGTCCAGTTCCTCCACTCTGTAATTGATGCTTATTGTCTACTCTCTCCAGTATTATCACATAAATTACATTTACAGCCTGAAACTAACTTCCATCAATGATTAGAAAATGCTCTTTTGGGCCCGGTGGCATGGCCTAGTGGCTAAAGTCCTAACCTTGAATGCGCCAGGATCCCATGTGGGCACCAGTTCTAATCCCGGCTGCTCCACTTCCCATCCAGCTCCCTGCTTGTGGCCTAGGAAAGCAGTCAAGGAAGGCCCAAAGCTTTGGAACCCTGTACCCATGTGGTAGACCCAGAAGAGTTTCCTGGTTCCCGGGTTCGGATCGGCATAACATTGGCCATTGCGGTCACTTGGGGAGTGAATCATCGGATGGAAGATCTTCCTCTCTGTCTCTCCTCCTCTCTATATATCCGATTTTGTAATGAAAATAAATAAATCTTCAAAAACAAACAAAAAAAAAGAAAATGCTCTTTCATAAAGTATTGAATTGCTGATACTATGTATACAAGGGGCCATTTCAGACAGACAGCATTTAGAGATTTATAATTTAGAGCTGTGTTTGCCATTTACGCTCACTCCCTACTTTATCTGAACCCACACTTCCCTTTGGCCAGAGTACAGAGGAGTCAAGCTGACCTAGCTGTATCATTTGGCTCATACAATCTGTAGAATGTAGCACATTATTCCCTTCGATGCATGAGACTAATGTTAGCTTCAAATCCCACCCCTCTTTATCTTGTACTTGAAGCCTGAGTAATGCTCAATCAACCCAAACATTATGCAGCTTCAATTCCAGCTTTTGTTCCTAGCATCTGCGTTATCTGGAGTTGAATTCTTGCATTTAGTAATCCCACTTCACCTTACTGTACGCTTCATTATAATCTATCGCTTATGTAGTATGCTCATATTTAACCCAACTGCTGTAATTGCTTATTTTTCTATCTACTTTTTCTTAGATCATTAACTCCGAGGAACATACTTGCATCTAAGTGATCTTGTTTGCTTCAGCATTGAAAGCAGTGTCATACATAATACTACCTAAGTCTTGTAAATGAAGGTGTAAATATAATCCAATCAAAGTGATCATGATGGCCAAAACATGCTGGACCACAAAGCAGAAGTCAGGAGACAATGATGAGAAGTAGAAAAGGGGAGAAGGCTTAACAAATTGTGCTATAGGAAAGGCACCATTAAATATTAATAGCTTGCAATTTTGAGTCATGGACATTGTGAAAACTTAAAGCTGATTTAGATGTAATTACAATAATATTTATAAAACAGGAAAAAACAAAATTGGGTACATTTTTTCATTCATTCAATTTGCCAAGACTGAGATCTCGTCCATGCAAGGTACAGACAACCTTAAGTAGCAGATTCTGCCTCCAAGTCCAGTTTCATATCCTGACTTTCCTGCTCTGGCAGTTAGGACACCTGTGACAGCCCATACTGGAGTCTTCCTGGTGTGGGTGCTATGTCATAGGCATTAAAAGCCTCTCCAAAGACGAGAGAGTTGGTCCTCACAATGCTTTCTGGAGAAGTCACAGGAAGGATCTGTGTTCCGACAAAAATGCAACAATGCAATATTTGGTTGAGTAAATATTTAGTAAGAAAATTAAAAACGTACAATTATTAGAAGAAAACAGATGAGTGGGTTTTTTTGTTTGCTAAGACTTGATGTTATGTTTCTTTCTATAGTTTCTTCCATTATAGCTAGCATTTATGTAGTTTTCTCTTCAAAAGTTTTTAATTGACAAGAACTAAGATATCTACAGTGAAATAACACAAAAGTCACTCATAGTTATAAAAAAGGCAGGTAAGGGAGGTTGGAGGGTGAGTGGGAAGGAAGGAAAGAAAGAAGGAAAGAAGGAAGGAAAGTAGAAAGGTAGAAAAGAAGGGAGGGAGGAAAGAAGGGAGGGAGAGAAAAAGGAGGATGGAAATGACTACAAAGAAAATCTGAAAGCAAGAAAAACTACTGGCAACTGGGAAAATTTGAGCTATTTTAGGGCCAATTCTAATTGGCATCACTTTTCCCTCCGTGTGTGTGTGTGTGTGTGTGTGTGTGTGTGTGTGTGTGTGTGTGTGAATGTGTTACCTCTTTCAGATGAATTTAAATTTTTCCCTTAATGTCAAAGAGGGATTAAAAAAAAAACAAACAGACAAAAATGTTACTGGAGAGATAACATGGAATCCTGAACATATTCTACAATGAATGGCTAAAGGATTAGCACAACTGTACAGCCATTCCAATTCCACAAAAGTCCTAAGTTCAACCTTCCTTGTAACTAGTCACCTTGCCCTGTATGTTGCACTGACCTACCCTCAAACTGCAAGAAAATATAGGATGCAATGTGACATATTAGGATTAGTCAGACAGCAAGAAAATTGATGGCTTGTGTATTCTCTTCTTTTGGAAATTGAATTCATGGAGAACTTGACTTATACCCTACAATGTACTATGTCTAGAGGCTACAGTCAAGCAATATAAACCATTCACAGTTCAATAAGGGAGGCACATATGTAAGCAAGCATATGTGGTCAAATACCAATGTCTCAGAACACAATTCAGAGAAAAAAGACACTACCAACTTGACCCCGCAGAGGAATCACAGAACAGGGAACACACAGCGAAATGCACAAACAATAGAAGAAACATACGGAACTACAAAACTGGAAGAAATGAAAATACAAATATTGTATGTGGTTGGAAGATGGGAAAAGATGTGAATAAGAAATTAATGTAGGAAAGATGATGCAAGCTGATGGCACAGATGCTTTGGGAACATACCGAGTGTTGGAATTTCATCTTCAAATCTGTCAGGAGACAGAAAATTATTGGTAATAGTAAGAAACAAAGTTTAGTGTATGAATTATTCCAATAGGATAAGATAAATAATTGTGAAAATCTAAAAGATTCAGGAACAGTGAGGACAGAATGCAATAAGAAAAAGAGATATTAATGTATGTATATATAGTTATATATATAAAACTACTTTTATATGTGTTTATATGTTATATATACACATATGCTTATGCATATACATATGTGTATATATTTTATATATATTTATATGTGTGTATAGTTATATATATACCTATACATATATGGTTATATGTAACTATAACACCAGCTTGGTGTTTGGAAAATAGAACTCATTAGGTATTTATTGGCCACTTTTTGTTATATCTATTATCTATCACTAGATTTATCAGAATGGTAAGCTGGGAAACAGCTTCTGATTAAGGAATAGATGATTATTCTTTGGTTACAGCAACATGTCAGCAACAATTGCAGCAGATTTGATTGCAAGAGACCCGTGCCAGAGTCCTTCACCAGCATCACTCATCCTCACAGGACAATGACTCTGAACCCATGAGGACTCCAGGATTCTTCACTACTCCACCTTTAGGTCATGCTCCTGACCAAAATCAGGAGCACAACTCCCAAATCACTGCATATGTGCCCTTAATTTCTGGGGTTGCTTGACATTCTTCCCTACTAAGCACAGTGTGAACTGTTGCTATTCCCATTCCTGGACTGGGAGGGAGTGGGGCAATGGATAGCTGTTTTAGAAGCAGGGGTGTAGCATACAGGAATGCATGTGGTATCCGAGTACCAGTGGCAATCCCTTAAATTATGGGACAGACACAGGATAGGTAAAGAAGAGACAGAAACTAGAAACTACCAGCTATGAGACAGGAGCCCAGCAACCAAGGACTGGTTTTCTTCATAGCACAAATTCTAGAAAATACATGAAGGGTTCAAGAATTCTGAATTCAAACTTGTCCTACAATGCCACCATGAAGGTCTAACTGCCAAAGCTATGTGATATTTTATAATGTTTATGTATATAGACAAGTGACATTTGGTCTGGTATTAGGTCATTTGTTATGAGCTTGGTAAACATTAGAAAGAAGACATTATATGAAATTGATGTTTTCTTGAAAAAGCTGAGCAAACAAAAGTCTCACATTATATAAAATTTAACAAAAATATGTAAATGGAAGACAATTTCACATAATGAAACAAAGACAAAGATGGAAACTATAAAAACAGTTAAGAGATACCATGAATATAATGTGGATGTCTTCTAATTCAAAACAAATATAAGAAAAAAAGAATTGAAAATTTTGGAGAAATAATGTCTGTGAACTTTCTAGAACTTTTAAGAACTTCTTTCGGTTCAGGGAACTCAATGAATTCAAAGCTTACTAAGTACAAACCAATATAAACCTGAACTCTACTTATTCAGAAACAAAAGAAGCATGAAATTTTTGTTACAATTATACAGATGTAATATGTGCAGATATGAAATATGACAAACAATGAAGATATTGTGGTAACACTTGATTGCTTCATATTTAAAGCCATCATTTTAGCCTAGACTTCATTATGTTATGCTAACAGGAAAATCAGAGGGTACATATTAATAATCTCTGAATGACGTGTCTATTGTTCAGTTTAATTCAAACCTTCTCAACCTTGGCACGATGAACCTTCTGAAACATACAGTTCTTGCTTGAGGAACAAAGGGAAAGTGATTTGTGCCCGCCAAGATGCTCACAGGCATCCCTGACCCTCACCCACTGTATGGCAATAGCACTGTTCCACACAGAGTCATGATAGCCAAAAGGGTCGATGGATATAATGTCTGGTTAACAATCACTGATTTAATGTTAGCATTTCCAGTTAATTTTCCTCTTTTAGTGACATTTCATCAGTAGTCTCAATTTTGTTTTAGACTGCAAATATGCCTAACACATACCCAGAAAACCATCTAATATTATGATTGGCACTTGAATGGAAACAAAAGTTTCCATATAAAGCTTATCTTTCACGGGAGCTTTTAACAGTAGTTGAAAACATTTTTAGGTTTCTAACATGACAACTAAAAATATTTATTAGCATTCTTTTTGCCTGGTTGTTCATATTAGTTAGGGATTTGGGCTGCAAATGGCACTTCAGTACAAATTCAACCTAAAAAGAAACTTTGAGTTTTCAAGGGTGGCCAAAGGGCAACATAGCTCAGGACTATCTTCACTAAACTGAGAAATCTTGAGGCCCCAAAATGTGCATAATACTCTTATTTCTTGTGTGTATGCATATCTTGCTCATGTATTTTTAATCATAAAAACTTTTAATCTACCTGGAATTAGAAGAAATAGTATCATTAGAAGCAATTCTATAATTTCATGTCATCGATAAGAATCTCATTTTTGTTTCATTTTTTCTTCCCTTATATCACTCAACTTCAAGCTATTGCTGTAACATTTCACAAAAATATTTACATACTATTAAAGAAATATAGCCTTAAATGATGGTGACACGTATATTTACAATTTTTAAAAATATTAAAACTTCAACTATCTGGCTTGCAAAACAAACAACTGTTGAATTGTTTCTAATTATCTAATAAATCTCTTTTAATGGAATGGTTTAGGGTGCAAACATGTTCAACATTTTATTGATGTGTCACTTAAGTCTGTCTCCTTCCTCTTTTTCTTATACTCCCTTTGCTTTTCCAATGCAGACTATTCTACAAAATGTTCTAAATTATGAATCTGACTATAGTGCCATACCATTTGTATCCCTGTTTCCTCTGTATGTGTGTGCTATTATTCCTCTAAAAAACCACTTAGAAAACACACACACATACACATATATATGCATATATGTATATGTATGTATGTATGTATATGTATATATGCATATATGTGTGTGTGTTTATGTATAAAACCTGGTGTTGCTGCACTGCATGCTATTGTTCTACCTGCAAATTCCAGCATCCCATATGGGCTTCAATTTTAGTTGCAGCTGCTCCACTGTTCAGCTGTCTGCTTATGCCCTGGGAGAACAGTGGAGGATGGCTGAAGTCCATGGACCCCTGCATTCACATGGGAAACTTGGAAGAACATGCCAGATCCAAGCTTTAAAACAGCTCAGCTCTGACCGATTGTGGCCATTTGGGAAGTGAACCAGGATATTGAAGTCTTCTCTCTCTCTCTCTCTCCTTCTATTGCTGTAAAATCTTTCAAATACAAATAAATAAGTCTTAATTACATACATACATACAAATATATATATATATAAATTGTATATTTTATAAATAATAATATAACTAATGCATTTATATTTTAAATATCTATATATACATATATAAAAACGAGAGGGAGAGATTGAAAGACTAGTCTCCCATCTGCTGGTCATTCCCTTAAATGCTTCTAACAACCAATGCCAGAGTTGAGAGTTGGGAATTCAATCCAAAACCCTATGTTGGTGCCAGGACCAGGTACGTGGGTCATCACCTGCTGCCTCCAGAAAGTAAGCATGATTCAGAAGTCAGGGCTAGTCAAATCCATGTAACAAAACAATGCAGGAGATGACTTCTTAACTGATGGGCTAAACACCTGCCCCTTTTTTATATTGCACAGCGGGCTGAAAAGACCATAACTTTTAATTAAGGACTTTGGTTTAGATGCTGATTAAACTCAGTAAATATTTTTGCTAAGAATATTCCACAGGTTTTACTCTATAGTTCTTAGCGCATAACATTAGTGAGTTAAAGAGAAAGACAAAGCAATGCCTTGCTAAGAAATTAAACTCCCTATCTGCTTCATTCTATATTAAAAATCTAACTGTCCCAAATTATATGCTTAACATTATGTAGATTTAATGCCTACAAATAAAATATCTTCACAAGTTTTGTCATTGCAATACATTTAATGAGCCTATTCTCCATTTTTTAAAGATTTATTTATTTTTATTGGAATGGCAGATTTATGGATTGATGGAGAGACAGAGAAAAATATCTTCTATCTGATGTTTCACTTCCCAAATGGCCATGAGGGCCAAAGCTTAGCTGATCCAAACCCAGGAACAGTCCTGGGTGCAGGGTCCCAAAGTTTTAACTCATCCTCTATTGCCTTTCAATGCCACAGGCAGGAATACGGATGGGAAGTAGAGCAGACAGGATAAGTACTGACCCCCTTATGGGACAGTGGAGTTTGGAAGTGGAGGATTAGCCTTCATGCCAGCCCATCTCTATTTTGAATGGATTCTACATCATGTTTGAGCAAAAGTGGCATCAGTGTAGTATGTGGGTAATTACTCACATATTATTTGAAGAGGTAAAAATAAATCCATCCTGATTTTTAATTCTTAGTAAATTTGTTTAAAACAAAAATGTCATGACCTTAAAACAATACTATAAAACTGATGCCAAAACTAGTAATGATTCTGTGGATGTGACTATCCATATCCATAATTTCATTTAGTTTCAAGACAAATGAGAGGTGACACTGGTCAGCCAGCTTTTTACATGTGGGCTGTTTTCTACCTAGGCTTCCATCCATTGTCTACCAACCAAAGCAGGCTGACAGTTAATAATGTAGCTATTTCTCGAGTGAATGCAACATTTCTACTAGAAAATGCTCACTCAATTTTAATGACCTATTTAAAATACATGAAAATAAAAGTGGCAAAATTAGTCTTGGTTCTGAAAATTGACACATTAATAGGCAAAAAAGACATGTATGCACACAGATCAGACATGACCATAGGGGTCATCCACATCAAACGTTGGAGCAAGAAATTGAGTCCGAAAGTAAGAAACATAAAAAAGAGCCAATCACCTGGGAGTTTTATTTATTTTTAGTAATATCAATAAAATTCCAATTTCATAGTATAATTAATACTTCAAATTTATAATCACAACCTTAATATATTTGAATAAAAAACTAGCATTATTAAATTCTAAAGTAAACTGAGATACTAAAAGTTGAAAATTAGTGATTGGCATTGTGGCAAGCAGATAAAGCTGCTACCTGTGCAGCTGGTATACCATGCAGATACTGGTTCATGCCTGGCTACTCCATGTTGGATCGTGGAGAGGCAGTGGAAGATGACCCAACACCTACATGAGAGACAAGCAAGTGACTCCCAGTTCCTGCCTTCTTCCTGACCCAGTCTTGTGTGTTTTGGTCATCTGAGGAGTAAACCATCAGGTGTAAGGTCTCTGTCTATCGCTCTGTGTTTGTTAACTCCTTCAAATAAAACATTTTTTTTAAAATTTTCAGTTATATCTCTGTAATTCCTCTGTACTCCAGTGCGCTTTGGGGCACAGCACTAGCCTCAGTTGTGTACCACCTGACCCCGGGTTGATTGAGGGCAAGAATAACATGGCTTGGTGTGTATATTATACCGTTAGTTGATTGTATGGACTCAGGTATGGTTGGAGGTTTTGTAATGTGATTTTCAAGGATGGGGAATGTTAAATCACAGCAGAGACTCTAGCCATGCTACCAGTCGTGTGATTAATGGCTACCAAACAGACAATGACAGAATCTAAGAAAATACTTAAAATCTAGTGGGACACAGAACCAGAACAGTAAAAGAGGGTAGGTGATTGATAGGAGTGTCTGCAAAGATCATAAGTAGTTTGGATTTTGTTCTGGCTTAGACAGAGAAGCAGTGGGTGAGTTTTGAGCAAACAGCATGAATGTGTTTTAAAGAGATCTTTAAAGCAGGTGAAATGCTGTGGTAGAAGTAGGTTGAGGAAAGAGAGAAGATCAGAAGTTTGTTTTTGCCTTGTTAAATTTGGAGGGGTCTGTTAGATATTCTGAAACACACTGAAATACAGGCAGGTTTTATGAAACTGTCTATAAACAGATACTGGGAAATCTTTCCTATGTTTCAAATAGTGTTTAAGAGATTATATGTGATACTTTCAGAGTGTGGCAGATAAAGAAGTTCAATGAGCAAGTTCTGTGGCATGGCAGAACTGTGAGGGAAATGAACAAAACTCAGAAGTTTTAGTCAGCAAGAAAGAGTGAAATCATAAACAGTGCTTTGGAAGTTATGTGGAAAACATTCTGAGATGGGGGATTAATCAACTGTTATATGTTCATAGTTTTTGGGTTTTTTTTTAAGATTTATTCAGCTATTTCAAAGGCAGAGAGACAGAAATCTTTCATCTGCTAGATCACTTCCCAAATGCCTAGAGCTGAGTGACACACCTTAGCCAGACTGTAGCTAGGGGACTGGAACACCATTGAGGTCTCCTGTGTGGTTAGCTGGGAATCAAGTACTTGGCCAAACAAGTGTGCCAGACATACTGTACAGAGCTGGATTGGAAGTAGAGCAGCCAAAACTCAAGAGGTCACTCCAATATAGGATGCAAATATACCAGATTCCTCATAGATTTAATGCAATGATGTCTTCAAAATGATAGGATTCAGTTGGAAATATTTGTTAATGATGATTAGGTCCCTGTTAGTGAAGCAGGTGGCAGAAGAGAAATCTAAGACAAAATAGCAAAACAACATTCTGGAAGAGTTTTGTTGTACCCATGAACAGAAAGCTAGATAGGTATAAGGGCTCAAGGAAGTTTTGTTTTCAACATTGCTAACATCACAGAGCATTTTTATGTCTATTAGGTTGTGATAAATTGGAAGATAATAAATACTGGATAAAGAGGAAGAAGTTAACACAAAAACATGTTCTTTATTCATTGGATTCAAGGAGAAAATAGGAGGAAGAAAGTAAATGAAAAAGGGAAAAAAGGAAAGAAGGACGGGAGAAAGGAAGGGAGAGAGGGCAGGAGAGAGGGCAGGAGAGAGGGCAGGAGAGAGGGAGGGAGGAAATGCCTCCCATCCATTAGTTTACTCCCTCAGATGCCTGCGACATCCAGCTCTGGGCCTAACTGAAATCAACAGCCAAGAACTCACTTGAGGTTTCCCATCTCAGTGACAGGAACCAAGGTATTAGTACCATCTCAAATTGTTGTCTCACAGAATCTGTATTATAGCAAGAAGGTGAAGTTTTGTGCCATGGAAGCAAAATATCATCACACTGAGGAATGCTCTTAAGAAAGAGGGGATAGGGCCCAGAGCAGTAGCGCAAGTGGTTAAGGTCCTCACCTTGCACGCCCAGGATCCCACATGGGCGCCGGTTCTATCCTGGCAGCCCCGCATCCCTTCCAGCTCCCTGCCTGTGGCCCAGGAAAGCAGTCAAGGACAGCCCAAAGCTTTGGGACCCTGCACCCGCGTGGGAGACCCGGAAGAGGCTCCTGGCTTCGGATCGGCATAGTATCGACCATTGCGCTCACTTGGGGAGTGAATCATTGGACGGAAGATCTTCCTCTCTGTCTCTCCTCTCTGTATATCCGCCTTTCCAATAATTAAAAAAAAATTTTTTTTAAAAAAAAGAAAGAGGGGATAAGATCTAGTGAGCAAGCAGGAGAGTTAGTCTCAGATAAGAGCAGGGAAATATCTACTGTGACAACATGGATTGCAGAGTACAGGCGCTCAGGTGCAGATAGAGGGGTGTGGTATCTGTTATTTGCTGATTAGTTTCTATTATTTTTAGTGTAACGAGAAGCTAAAATTAAAAAGGAGGAGAAGGCTTTGGAAGTTTTCCACATCCTACAGCTGAGGCATATATTTTCTTCCCATAATTAGCAGATAATAACATCCAAAAGTAGATTCTGCAGTCACTGAGTCCCATCTGTGGAGAAACCTGGATCACAATATGCAATAGTTGTGGATATTGCCACTCCATGTAATCCAGGCACATTCAGGATGTTATGATCTTTAGAAAGTGATTCATCTTGACTTCAACTGTTACAGTTATTACTAGTCACAGACATGAAATGAACAATGTTCATAAGTCAGATGAAATACACAAGTGAAATTCGAGCAGGGAGGTGAATGAGACACAAGATAGGCTCAAGTGAAGAGAAGAAAAAAAAACCAGAATGACCTTGAAGTAGATATTAGAGAAAATACAAAAAATTCAGCAAAGCAGGGCACAGGAAATGAAGGGCAGAGTGATCCAAACAGAAGTAATAACGTTGAGGAGGCAGGACAGTGAGATCTAGCAAGGCCCTGTAAGTGCTTTTCTGAATAGGAAAGCCATTGAAGTCATTTGAGGCAATGTGTGACCGATCAGATTTGCAATGCAAATGTGGTTCAGGACTAAAACTGCCAGAGGTTCTCACCTTGAAGTTCACAGCATAAAGAGGAGTTTGCTCTTTTTGCAATGAACTTCAAATAAAATATGGTGGTTTAAAGGAGCCATTGAGCATCAGATATGCTTGATCAAAGAAATGTATGCATTTGAATATGGAAAGAATGAACACATAAAAGGTAACAGGAGAGGTAAAATAGACTTAGCCCATCCTTTAATTCTTCCATCCTGTAATTTTGTATCCACAGACTCAACATATCAGTATTTATCTCACCATTCATCTCTCTCATTCATCATTATCTACTTTCTTGTCTCCCTTCAGGACTGTTCTATCCTGCCTTCCTACACACTATCAAATATTACTTTGGCTGCAGTGTTCTCAAAATTTTGCATGCACAGGACTCCACCAGTAAAGCTACATTGTATTTTATGATTATTGTAAGTCATAAATAGTTGGTAAACCAGAAATTTTCAAATACATCTGTTTGTAAAAAATCATGCTTAGAGAAGGACTCAAGAATCTACTACAACAGTTGCTCTCAGACTAATTCATCAATTGCTACAAAGTAATAAGGTAGAATGAATATGGCAGATAGTTTCATCCTTGAAACCATTTCACTAAAATTATAGTGTGTTGAAGGCTAACTATTACACTGGGTACTAGTTTCAGCTCCACCTAATTAGTGAGCATTTAGACTGAACCAAAATATCCTTACAGAACTGAAATTTCAACTGAATGGTTTTCTTTTAACATGATCAGAAATCAGTGACAACGAGCAGCTTTAATTAAGTGGATGAGGGGTGCTACAAACACTAAGCAAGAAGGCAAGTATTAAGATCTTTTTAAGTGGTATTTTAATGATTAAATAATTCCATATGTTCTACTTCAACTGTGCTTATCAAATCCTACATTATAGAGTCCAGCGCCATGGCTGAGTGGCTAAATCCTGACCCTTGCATGTGTTGGGATCACATATGTTCCTGGTTCATGTATAGGCTGTTCCACTTCCCATTGAGCTCCCCACTTATGTCCTGTAATAGCAGCAGAGGATGACCCAAAGCCTTGGGACCCTGCACCTGCGTGGGAGACCTGGAAGAAACTCCTGGCTCCTGGCTTAAGAAGGATTCATTTTTAGCCATTGTGACTATTTGGGTAGTAAACCAGCAGATGGAAAATCTTTCTCTCTGTATCCCCTTCTCTCTGTAAATCTACCTTTCAAATAAAAATAAATAAATCTCTTTAATAAGTCCTACAGGATAATAATTTTGTAAGTATTTTCAGTTTAAATTGTTCAGTAATGAAAATGATGCCACCTAGACCACTTGTTTATGAGTAAGAAACTGGTAGTTTAGTTTCACACATCTAACATAAATCTCTTAGCAAGGAGAAAATTCAGTTCGAAAAATTAACCGTGGGTTAGGAAGAACCTGTACAGTTTCAGAGGTTGCAGAAAATATAATTTTGCTCTTTATTTTCATAAGAAGTAAATTTATAAGAGTTACAAATTTATGTTGTAGTTGCTTCAGCAGTAGCATTCTGTCATATTATTCATGACCTTCTGCTTCCCACAAAGCAGACAGAAGAGGGCAGTCACACAAATGTTCTTCAGCAGACATGGACATGTGACTCAAGTTTCATCCATGTGATTTAGAAAATTTGCTCTTGGGCTCCAAGGGAAGACATTCATCCTCATGAAAACAGAGTATAATGCCTGCAGCTGTGGCAGGTTTCTATTGACCACGAGGATAAATGGCAAAGACTAAAGAAAAAAAGAGGAGGAGCTTGAATAGGGGATGACATAATAAAAACTGTACATTAACATTAGAACCATCCTAAGTTAATATGTTATGTCTTATGGTTTATCACATTTTCTTTTCTTCTTTTATTTGGGTAAATTGACATAAATTTATAAGTAAATTTATTAATGAAAGAATTGTAACAGTAGTTACAGGTAAAAGGTTACGGGGTATTTTTGTCTGAATACATTCAAGGAAACCTATCTTCACCATTCAATTTGTTAAACAAATTTGGAATGTATTGACTTATGATGTATAGCCATCAACAAATACCATGTTAGCTAACTGACAGGGCATTAAATAAATTTGATATTATAGCAGGTCCCTATGTGTTTGAGGCATCGTATACAAACTTAACATATGAAATCTGGAACAGAGTGTAATTGTCCCAGACTTCTTAAGTCCCTACTCACTGCATTTCATTTGTTTCTTTCAAATTTTTAGTAAAGGTTAACGTTGAATGAGTGTTCTAGGGTTGTGAATTTGACTTGATACTTTAAACCTTAATGACAATTTCACTTTAACTCCTCATAACTTTTGCTTTCTAGTGAGAAATACACAATCTTAAGTAAGACAACAGTTCAAAATGACATGTAAAGAGAATTATTTGATGAATTCTTCCCTCTAACTCAGGTCATATTATGCTGCTGTTGTTAAAGAATTATTTTTGAAAGCAGCTATTACAGAGATAAAAGAAGGAGACAGAGAAGTCTTCCATCCACTGGTTTGCCTCTCCAAATGGTGGTAATGGCCAGAGCTGAGCTAATCCTAAACCAGAAGCCCCTTCTAGATTTCCCATATGGGGCAGGGGCCCAAAGACTTGAGCCATCCTCCACCGCTTTCCCAGGACATTAGCAGATAGCTTGATTAGAAGTAGAGCAGCCAGGAAATGAACCTGTGATCATACAGGTTGTCAGCGTGCAAGCAGAAGATTAGTGTGCTATGCCAATGTACCAGACTATTGGTGTTATTTTTAACAAAAAAATTAGTCACTGTGACTGCTTTTAATAAAGTTCTAAAGAGTAGTTTTACTTCTGCAGAGAAAGAATCTGTATTTTCTATAAATCGTGATTTTTGAGCTCAGTACAGTAAGGACAGTTGAGGGAAATTAGAGCAGGTTCAAGGTAGAAAGACAATATGTACACATATTTCAGGGATTAATTTTATTTATATAACTTATTTCTGTATCTTCATTTTATTTTTAATTACTTTTAAACAGACTTGACATACCTTGTAGATATAGAAAATGGTAAGTTTTCCCGCTCTGTCCCTCCCCTCTTTCTGAAGCCCTAGTTTTAGAAACTAAGATCTTCCCTCTCCCATCCATTCTCTCTTACATATTATATAACATTTTTAGATGAACACAGACATTCTCAACAGAAGCCAGGTCTTTCTGAGAATCTCTTGAATCTTTGTATGACTCTGTGAATTCTAGACAGTGGAATGTGAATGGGCTATCATGTTCAATTTCTAGATTATTACTGTAAATGAAAGAAATATTCTCTTTTTTCTAATTTTAATACTCCATCTCTTTGACTGACAAAAGTGGAAGCTGTTTGGAAGATTAAAGGGCAGCAAAACAAAAGCAGCCTGGCCTACACATCCATATTTGATAAAGCTAGCCTCTACCAAATTCCTAACCTCTCACATAAAAGGGAAAAATAAAACAACAAAAAACCCCACTTCTGATCAAGCTAATATTATCTTTGCTCTTTACTATTAAGCTGAACCAATACTCAACGTAAAATATTCATCTACCTTCATAATGACTTGACACTCACTCTGTATTTGGATTGCTTAACAATGACTTCCTGAAAGAATGGAACTTAAAAAGTTTAATTTTGTTTAAAAAAGATGTTGAAATTAATGTTTGTGTTTTCCATCATGTACAGTTTCCACAAACATTATAAGACTCTTTTTGTGTGGATTTCAAAAACCTTGCACTGAAATAAACTTATATAAAGTTTTATTTTCCATTAAATTAAAAACAAATCATTTTTTATTATTTATGAAAGGCACAATTGAAGAGATATGGACAGAGAAAAAGTGAGTGAATGAGAGATCTTTTATCTACTGGCACAGTTCTCAAATGCCATTGCCATTTGGGCCAGGCTGAAGCCAAGTGCCTGGAATTACATCCAGTTCTCCTATGTGAGTGACGGAGGTCCAAGTCTTATTAGGCCATTTTCTGTTGCTTTTCTCAGGCCCGTAGAAGGAAACTGGGTTGGATCTAAAGCACCAGGATTCAAGTCTACGTATCTCTATTTATTAATCTTTTCTAGTGATTCTGATATAGAACCAACACTGAAAACCACTGGACTAATCAACATCAGCACCAAGTATCACTTATGCTTAAGACTGATATAGGAAAAGAAAGAAAATTCCTTCAGAAACTCAAATTTAACATTGCTATAAAGAGCTAATTGTAACAATATGTTCAGCCACATAATATTAACACCTATGCCTCCTTACATTCCATGACATAATACTGGCCAATAAAATTTCCTGCAACCAAAAAAATGTTCTCTCTTTCTGATGTCCAAAACAGTAAATATCCGTTACAGGTCAACTAAAGATTTGAAATGTAGTCAACATTACTAAACAAACATTATTTAAAATATATACTATATCAAATTCTAATCAATTTACACATTTAAATGTAAACATATCTATATAAATGCCAATCTCAATGGTACAGTGCAACCCTAAGTTAATTTCAATGAACCCTGAGTTAATGCATGACCTGATTCCACTGATTTTCCATCTTGAAAAAAATGAGTAGACTACTTAAATGAAGGATGCTATACACATTTGTAAGAGAAAATGTGTTATTTTTAAACCTCTAAAGAATAGACTTAAATATTTTTGTATTTGTATAGAACCAAATATTAAGCTTAGATCACACTGTGTAAATCTTGAAACCTGGAATAAAGGGATTCATAAATAAGCCTTTCAAATAAAAATCTTATGACTAGGAGTATCTGTAGGGTCATATGTGGATGACTTAATAAAACCAACTATTTCAAAAATAAAAAATACAGTGCTAAATTTCCTCTCTAAATATTCATAAGAATGCACACTATTTAACTGTATAAGAACCTGTATCAAGAAGATCAGCATACGCTCCTTTTTCTTTATACTAATAATTAGAATTGTGTGTTTATAATAGAATTTGTATTATCATCCTTATGTGCATATTCCCTTTTGTGTGTTCATAATCATCTTTTGAGATAAGCACTTTTAGCAACAATAAACACATGAGGAAATTGAGGTGGTTGGCAATTAATAATTTCTACAAATTCACCCAACTTAAGAATATTAAAACTGAACGCTGAATTCTGACTTTCCTAAGAGAAGTAACTGACACACCTCCTGTAATTATACAGGAATAGCTGGTGATGTTATTTTTTTAATGCTATTCAACATTTCAGTATCACTACTAAAATAAATGTAATAGTAAATGAAAACAATTACTCACCATCTCTATAGAAGGCATTATCTATTTGTGAATACATTTTTATTTTATTACTATACCACTCATATTTCTATAGTTCCAGCTTTCCCAAAGCAGCTTTTAAAAACTGTAGGAACTGCAATCAATAATTATTACTATTCAGAGATAAGAACAATTGATTGCTTTCAACTGTCTCCTATAGTTCACCCAGGTAGGGAGAAGCAAAGTAGAATAATGATTATTATCTATGTCTTTTTGTTTTGGAACTATTCATTAAATAGAAACAATTTATCCAAACATGCTTCAAAAAGAACTTAAGCATTTGCACATTTCTTACAAGTGGATTCACCAAGTGACAATGGCATTTAAAGTCTAAATTTACAGCATTTTGAAGCAGTAAAGCCATTTCAAGCTGCTGAACTGCAAAAATGAAGAGACAAAATAATGAGACCTTGGGACAAGTCTAAAACTGTGACACCACATGCTGCCCATCCATCTTCTTAGAAGCCGGATATACACTTAAATGCATGATACTGTCACACTAGCACCTTTTGTTTAAAATAGATGACCTGAATTTGTATATTTTACTCTAGATTTCCACTGAAAGATGCTGTAATATCCAAATTACAGTCACCAGCCAGTAAATTCTTACAAGGTTATTCTCAAAGCCTCATTTTATAGATCAAAGGTGCCACTTTCAAACCCATGAAATGTGACAGAACACTGGAAAAGATCATAGTATCACAAGCTTCAATGTTACCCTTATTTTTAGTTAGCATAAATACATATATTCCTATATTTTTAAAAGAAGTGTCCTGTAAGATAAAATCCAACATCAAAAAGGAAAAAACCAGGGCAGCTGGATTCTCACAGTACGTTAAATCACTGCTCACAATGCTGACATGTCATGTGAGTGCTGGTTTGAGTCCTGGCTGTAAAATTCCAAGCCAGCTATCTGATAATGTGCCTTGGAAGGAAGTGGAAAATAATCCCATTACTTGGGTTGCTATCACTTGCATGAAAGACCTTGAGGGAGGTTTTAGCCAGGTCTCACTTGCTTTCATTCTCACTATTTCTCTAATTCTACTTTTCAAATAAACCTTCAAAAAATATAACTATTTACTAAATTTCATCAAGTGCCAAGAAATGTATTTAGCATCATATCATTGACTTTTCCCATCTTCCCATCTCTATGAAGAAGGTATTGTTTTCCACAGCTAGGCTATGAGGATGCAAAAGTGGGCAAGTGATCAGCATCCCTAAAGTAACATAACTGTTGGGGAGGGCTGCCTGCTAGTAACTGCCCATGACATCACTATGCCTCTTATGCAGAGATAACAATATTCCTGAAAGTGATTAAAATGTCTCTAGTCTTCTTGTCTGAAAATAGACTGCTATGACTTTTACAGAAAATGACTCCTTTGAAGAAACGGGGAAACAGTCATAGAATCTACTCTAAATGTACTGTGACTTTCCCACAAATCCTGTCTTTTATATCCACATGGATGGAACTGGAAGCCATTATGCTTAGTGAAAAAGACAGGAGGAGTGAGGCAAATTCAATCATATTCTTGCAGCTGTAACCTATGGAATACATAAAATCTGTTCCCTTTATATTGGTAAAACATTTTAAATGCCCAGGAATAATCATCCAGAAATAATTGCATTGGTTTTTCTAATGTATGCAAATTTTTCATTAGTAAGAATAAATTTAAAATGACATATCTATGAATGCAAATGAATTTTGCTTCATTTTATGAATTAACTCCTGAGAACATAAGCTGAACTGTCATAATGATATCAAATCAGAGCATACAAATACAAAGCTAGGAAAGGAAGACAAGATCATACAGATTCTAAAAGAAAATTTAAACATGTATCTTTACCATCCTGTCATAAAGAAGATATTCCAAATCAAGGCCTAAATTCCATTTAGTGACATTTTAAAAGTAAATTGCACTTACCATATAACTAAAAGTATAATTATACAAAGGTACTTTAAAAGTTCACAGAAATGAAAATCAACATGGCGGAATAGGGCAAGGACACATTTAAACAGATGGAGAAATATTAACCGTTATGAAGCAGAGAGGGCACATTCCAGGAAATAACAGAGGACAGAAGAACAGCAGAGGGGTACCCAGAGATGGACAGACACAGGAAAGCAGCGAAAACAACGGTGAGGTGATGCAGTGACTGATACCAACAGAGGCACTCAGCAAACAGCAATCTGAACTCCACCTTCAGTCAGAACTCCACCAGCAACCAGGTGGGAAGGGACTTTCACGGGGAGCTCAGGAGGTGAACCCAGACAAAGAACTGCCTGTCATGCTGGTCTGTTTGATTTGACCAGAAGCAGCAACAGAGTGGAAAGTCCCAGATGGGCAGTGCCGGAAGAGGGTGGATTTCACAGCCCAATCCACCTCCTGGAGCCAAATCAGGTGCCATTTCATTTAAGGAGGAAAAGGCAAGGGAACGGACTGAGCACACTTGAGCTGGGAGTGAAATGATTTCTGACTCAGTGAACTACAACAGTGTGGAATCCTATAGGTTCCACCCAACAAAGGTCCTGGTATCCCTCAGACCTGACAGCAGCATATCAAAAACTCTAGTAGTGGCACATCAGGTACCATTTTAAACACTGTGGCAAAAGTTTTAGGACTGCAGGAATAACACTGAACTACACATTGCTGAGCTCATGAGAACTCACTGAGCTCAGTGCATTGCACTGGTCTCACAGGAAAATAATACCAACTATGGCATTACAGGCATCAAAGTAGGTCCGCATAGAACTCAGACCTGGAGGCCAACAGGCTTCTGCACGATCATTAACAACAACCTAGCTAAATAGGACTCCTGGTGTCTCCCTAATCCTGGGACATGATCCAATCAGAAGTGGGAGAAAGGCTGTACAGAAAACGGCGCAGCCTTAGCAGTGTCACAGGAGGTAGAAAGTGATTAGCCAGGAGCTGGGACAATGGAAACCATGGTGGAATTGTAACATAAGAACCCAGACCAGGAACTCGCTGGAGAGAGTGGCACAATTGCTAGCAAACAAAGAGATATGTACCAACTGCAATAAGTAAAATTGAACTGTAGACCTGTGGGTGACACAGTTTAGAAACCTGCCTCAAGGAGAAGATTCTGCTAACCAGAAGTACAATGACCAAAAGCAAAAGAGGAGGCAGAGGCACAATGAATGTTACTGAAGACTCCCCTGCAAAGGAGCAAAACCTTTTGCCAACCTCAGAGTTAACTGAGGAAGACATCAAGAAAATGGGAGATACAGAATTCAAAACACTTGTTATAAAACTTATCAACAACAAGAAGCACCTAAAGCAGGCATTCAAGAATTTTAAGAAATATGTCACACTGGAAATGAATAGAATGAAAGCTGATACATTAGAAATGAAGAATAAAGTGGAGCAAATTAAAAGTACAGTGTCCAAAAGAGAATCTCCACATAGAATGAAACAAGCAGAAGAAAGAATCTCAGAATTGGAAGATATTTCTTGTCACCAGGGGGAAACAAACAAAAAGCTGAAAGCAGAGCTGGATCAGGCCAAAAAAGTATTCAAAAATTGAAAGACACTACTAAGAGGCCTAATATAAGAGTTATGGGAGTCCCAGAAGGTGCAGAAAGAGATACTGGGATTAAAGGTGTATTCAATTAAATAATAAGGAAAAATTTTCTTAATCTGGAGAAAGATAGCAAAACAACATCTAGGAGGGACACAGAACTCCCAACAGGCTTGATCAAAAGCAATCTTCACCATGACACATGATAATCAAGCTCTCTTCAACCGAACATAAGGAAAAGATTCTTAAATGTGCACGTGAAAAAAAGTCAACTGACATATAAAAGTATGCCAATTAAACTCACAGGAGACCTCTCACAGGAAACTATAGGCAAGAAGAAAATGAAGTGACATATTCCAGATTCTAAAAGCAAAAAAAAATGTCAGCCCAGGATAACATATCTAGCAAAGCTTTCTTTTGTCTTTGAAAATGAAATAAAATTCTTCCACAGTCAAGAAAAATTAAAAGAATTTGTCTCTTTCAAACCTGTCATACAAATGATACTTCAAGATGTTTTCTTGACAAAGAAGAGGAATAGCACCTACCAAAACCAAAAGCAAATGAGAAGAACATCCCAGTAAAATGACAACAGAAAACCGAATCAATGAACAACAAATTGCTAAAGTGACAGGAGCAAATTACCACACATATGTATTAATCCTGAATGTAAAAGGCTTAAGCTCAATCAAATGTCATAGATTAGTAGACTGGATTAAAAACAAAATCCATATTTTGCCTATAGGAGACATATTTCACCAACAAAAATGAGTGGAACTTATCTCTCATGGATTTTGATTTTTTTGTTGTTGCTGTTAGCTTCAGCTCTTCAAAACACTTCTCATTAAAATTCTTCAATGACTCATAAATAATACAAAAGCATCATTTTCTTAAAAAAGGTTCTTGATTTTTCTTCTTCATTTCTTCAGCGATGCATTAGTCATTCAGTAGCATGTTATTTAACTTCATGGTGTTGTTAATTTCTTTTTTCTTCCTGTTGTTGATTCTCTTTTGTGGCTTTTTAGGGGATGTATAGTAGCTGTGTTATGGAGACTTACATAACTAGTAACACGTTATTTAACTTCATGGCATTGTAAATTTCTATTTTATTTCTATTGTTGATTTTGCATTGAGGCTTGTCATTTATGGAGACTAACATATCCACATGTGAGGAAACAATGTAGTATGCATCTTTCATTCCAGACTAAAGATGGACTCCCAATGAAACTGTTTACTATATGAGAATAGGATGATGGACTCTCTGCCATTGTCTATGGACATGTATCTATGTATGAAGAAATACACTATAGTAATAATATAGGGGAATTCAGTGGGGCGGGGGGATTGGGGAGGGAATAAAAGAAATCCCAGGAGCCTATGGAACTGTATCATAAAATCATAATGTTAATAAATAAAAAATTTTAAAAGTTCACAGAAATGTATGTTATGAAAATTATGAATAAACATCTGTTAATTCCATTTTTCATTAATTTTCTGAAGTGCTTACAGCTACATGCCTTTTTCGTGATTGAAAATGTCATAAGCAAAAGAAAATTACAAAAGATTTAAAAATATATATATTGAAGAAAGAAAATCAACACAAAGTATAAAAATTGACCAAAGAATATGAACCTGATATTTTTATTTTTAAAGTAAATAAATGTGTGTTAATACATGAAAGTATAACAAACTTCTTAGAAGGAAAGAACAATGAACTAATAACTATACCAAGATATAAATTTTAGATTACTATGCAAATAACAAAAATCCAGAGTTTATGACCAATTCTGTAAGCAAGTCTGTGAGGACATAATTCCTCTAACACACTGCCAATAGGGATAAAATGCTGAAACCCCGTGGAAGCAACCTGACAACGATCAAAACAAAGACACATTTACCCTGTATTTCTCAGACCCTACTTCTAAGAATTTCTTCTGCCAGGTTATAGGAGTATATAAAAAATTGAGTATATACAAAGTTATTTATTACACCTTTTTTATAACAGCAAAAACGTGAGAAAAGAATCCCCATAAACAAAATCTCAAGGAGAATGTCATCATTAATCTGATGGATAGATTTTTTTTTAATTATTTTCACTTTCCTTCACCCAGAATTATACACTTTGGCCTTTTTCAAAAAGGGAAATGGAATCAACTAATCTGTAGCCACCTGGACTTTGGAGAATGAGATCCCGAGAAAAGGTACCTGATAAAGATCAGAGCGTGACCCATACGACCTCAGTGTTCCAGCAAGAAGCTGGCATCGCATAACAACCAAGTTAGAGGGAGGGAAGCACACTTGAGTCTGGTCCCAGGCTACAATTAGTGTTCAAAAGATATGACTGTAAGGAAGAGGACTGAGATCATTGTATTGGAAAAGGCAGATGGAAGAATCTTTCAAACCATATCCAGGTCTTTAGGACATAATGAAACAGAAGAAAAGAGAAGACTGCTTCAGAGAATTTTGCCAAGAAATTTGTCTCAAATAAATTTGAGAATGACGTCAAAGATGTGAGAAGTTAGGAAAAATCCAAAGAAGCAGCAGATGATGGGTTAAAAAATAAAACAATAAATGTACATGCTATCGCCTGCTGTTAATTTTACCAAAATATATTAACTAAAACGATGTCTGAATTTCCAATCAGCATGTTTCTGCCATTGGTCCTAACACTACACTGGGATGTTTCTGACCTACATTCATTAACAGAAAACTCTTAGCAGGCTAGATCAACAGCTACACTTTCACTTGCCAAATAGTACAGCTCCAGAGCTTGGCTGTCTGCTCAGGTGAGAAAGCTCTTAAAATAGATCTATCATATGACCAGCTATTTCACTACTTCGAATTTACATAAATTAAGAGAAATAAGCAAATGACAGTTATTTGCACCTTCATGTTTATTGTAGCTCAGTTCACAGTAACTTAGATATGAAACCAAAAGTCCATCAATGTATATCTGGAATAAAACAATTAACACAGAGAGGGCCCGGCATGGTGGCCTAATAGCTAAAGTACATGCCTTGAATGTGTTGGGGTCCCATATGCACACCAGTTCTAATCCCGCCAGCCCCACTTCCCATCCAACTCCCCGCTTGTGGCCTGGGAAAGCAGTCAAGGAAAGCCCAAAGACTTGGGACCCTGCACCCACGTGAGACCCAGAAGAAACTCCTGGCTCCTGGCTTCAGATTGGCTCAGTTCCAGTCATTGTGGCCACTAGGAGAGTGAACCATCAGATGGAAGATCTACTTCTCAGTCTCTCCTTCTCTCTGTATATCTGACTTTCCAATAAAAAAAAACTGAAAAAAATTCACACACAAACACACACAGGAATACTACTGAGCCATTAAAAAAACAATGGAATCCTATAATTTGTAACAAAGTGGATGCAACTGGAAAACAGTATACTTAGTGAAATAAGCCAGTCTCACAGAGGCAAATATGTTTTCTCTGATATGCAGCAGCTACTACAGAATATTAAAAACTTTCAGGAAAGAAATGGTCACTTTGTGTTATAATTGCCACTTTTAGTCCATATTTATACGCACTCCAGTGGGACTGAAGACATGCTACTATTGCTTGCTGAATGTGATTATTAGTGTTGAGTTAAGCTCATGAATATGCAATGCATTAAAATTAGGTCTTTGTAAAAAGTGATGAAAAGAGGGCAGTGATGCAGTGACACCAAGGAGGAGGAGTGAGGAAACATACCAGCTTTTTGGAACTGTGCCTACACAATGCACAAAATCTGTTTTCTTTAGAGTAATAAGAAATTCCCCTGGTAAGTGTCGAGAAAACCTTCAACTCTTTTTGCTTGACGTAGGATCCCTGAAAGATGAAGAATTGGTTATTGTCTTTAGTGATCCATTCTTGTATGAGACAAGACTGCAGAGAAAAAAAAAAAAAAGCAAGCAGCAGAGGATGGCCCAAAGCCTTGAGATCCTGCACCCATGTGGGACAGCTGGAAGAAGTTCCTGGCTGCTGACTTCAAATCAGCTCAGCTCTGGCTGTTACAGCCATTTGGGTAGTGAACCAGTGGACAGAAGATCTTTCTGTCTCTCCTCTCCATAAACTTAATTTACCTTTCCAATAAAAATAAATGAATCTTTTTTTAAAAAGGGGGGTAGAAGTCCATCTCCTCCCTGGTTTGAGATATTGCATCTCCATTAATCGGAAAAGTTTAAGTTATACTACAAAGGTCTCTGGTTTTTGTTTTCTTCTTAGTTGCTGTTTCTAGGCCTGTCTTAATTTCTCACTATCATTTGGACTGGGGAGGCTCAGTGGAAAATAGGTGACAACAGGGAAAATTTAATGTGTTGGATTTGGGTTTCTGGGTTTAACCCAAAAACATGACACATTTTGCCATTCTGATGTAAATGTATATTGCCTGTTTAGATTTATGTCCTATATCATCAAAATATAGGGAATGAGTTTACATAAATTACCAATAGGTGGATGTACTGGATATAGTGATGTTCCCTTGCCTATATCTAGAGATTTCTTTTCTGATTAGCACAGTAACAATTATTTCAATCATCTATGAGTTGGATTTTATTTTTGCTTATATTAAAGCTAAAAATTAATATTTATAATAAAGATTAAATGTTTTGTTATAATTTAGATATGCCACCTTTTCCATATTTTCATTAATAGTATCAGAAAAGTAAGAAAAACGTTCTTATAAAGTTAAAAGTGAGGACCTGATATTGTAGGCTAACGGCTAAATCTTCACCTTGCATGTGTGAGGATGCCATATTGGCACTGGTTAGCATGCTGGCTGCTCCACTGCCATCCAGCTCCCTGCTTGTGGCTTGGGAAAGCAGTAGAGAATGGCCCAAAGCTTTGGGACCCTGCATGGGAGACCTGGAAGAAACTCCTGGCTCTTGGCTTTGTATTGGCTCAGCTCCGGCCATTATACCTGATTGTGGAGTGAACTAGCAGATGGAAGATATTTCTGTCTTTCTCTCTGCACATCTGCCATGTATATATATATATATATATATATATACATATATATATATATATACATACACACAAACATATATACACATATATATGTAAAAAAAGAAGTGAAATCTAATTTTAAAACATTGAGTATCATCCTGAAAATATTAATGTATGCAGCCAAGAAAAATACTGATCAGTAATCAGACAGTAAACTGTACCTCCTATCTACTTAGTATACTGATATATTTAACTTATTTATTCAGAATAGTGCTAAAGCTATATTAAAATATTCAAATGAATTTAAGAATCCCTTCCATTGTACATACAAAGACAAGTTGAATTTTTAAATTAGCATAATCCCAGCTATAAGCAGAACATTAAATTTATTTCCTATGTTTGCTTGAAATAGTCTTGCAAGTGTTAAGCCTATAATTTCTGAATATTTAAAGTTTCAGGAAGCTGTATATTACCCACAGGAATCTGACTAAATCATTTTGTACCACATAAATTTTGCACTATATAAATCATGACTTTTTTTACATGTAATTTGGTAGAAACTGTTTTATGAAACACAAACTACCAATGTAAGAAAATAAGTATATTTTCACTCAAATAATTAGACAATCAGTGAGTACAAAAAATCAAGAGAGTTTAGCTTGAATTTACTTTATTTTTTCAAAAAACAAAGATCATTAAGTTAAAAATAATTATTTTATGCAAATATACTCATTTGAAATCACATTTTTAAATCTCTGTCATATTTTGGCAAATGTTTTAGCAATTCAATCAAATGCAAATAGCTATTTATTTTATATATTATTTTTTCAAGGAAATACTATCTCCAATTGTTGTGTGATGAAGCAAATTAAGGAACATAAAGGTTAGGCTGCAAAAAATACAACCCTTACAGGACAATGTAGAATGTGATTTGTTGTGTTTGAAATTGTATCTACTCATGAATAAATTAAAAGCAATTTCATTAGAAGAGCTTTTGAGAGTCTGATTTTACAGATTCATTATTTTAATAATCTTGCCATGTTTTAAAAAGTTGCTTGTTACAGTACTTATGGAATTTTAATTGAAAAATTGAACTACATTCACTGTGGGCCAGTCAATACTGTTAGTAGTAAACGACTCACATGTTTACACTTTACAAGACATGAACTGAATCACAACCTGGAACCTTCATGATTAGGGAAGATGATTCTCTAGGTTTACCAGCCTCATAGGAAAGAGATGAATAAAGAGACATGGCTGATTCTGAAATTCACTTGCATTATTTAAGGTCTTTTCGGCATTGTACAATTCTACAGTCAGAAAGCACTCAGAAGACAGAGAGATCTCGAAAATGGGTTGTCAAGTACAAAATTAGCCCCAATATTTTTTTGGAAGGTATAAGTTAATTTAATTTAAATCTCAAAGGGCAGTTTTACTTCAAAAGATCAAAGGATGCAATACCAATCACTGCCAATCTTTGTCATAATATAGGCTTCTTTTTTTTTTTAATTTTATTTATTTTATGACACAATTTAATAGGCACTCAGGTCTCCATTTTCCCGCCCAAGCTCCCTCACCTCTCCACCATTCACTCATCTCGTCTTACAATGGGTGTCTTTCGTGAGTTTTAACAAGCCTATCATGCTGCCTCTGAGGTGTCTCCTAAAAATGTAGATTATCAGACATACAGTTGCAAGGCCAGCCTGCACTCTCTCTGCTTCCACCCTGCATTTAAAGTTCAAACACTGGGACCTGCATTGTGGCCTAGTGGCTAAGTCCTCTCCTTGAACATGTCGGGATCCCATATGGGAGCCAGTTCTGCTCCCAACAGCCCATCTTCCCATCCAGCTCCCTGCTTATGGTCTGGGAAAGCAATTGAGGACAGTCCAAAGTCTTGGGATCTTACGCCCAAATGGGAGAACCGGAAGAGCTCTTGGCTCCTGGTTTGGATCAGCGCAGCACCGACTACTGTGGTACTTGGGGAGTGGATCATCTAATGGAAGGTATTTCTTGCTGTTTCTCCTCTTCTATATCTGACTTTGCAATAAAAAGAAATAAATTTTAAAAATTCAAACACTGCCAGCTAAAAAGATATAAACCTGGCACCTACTCACCCTAACTCCATTTTTATAATTTTGCCTCAACAGTGTATTTCTGCACTCCACTTTTTTCTTTCTTGCCTGCCAAGTCCTAGCAGCTAATACTTTGGTTACACACACACATACACACATACACATGAATGTTTATCTTGTTTATCCACAGCAGCTAACCATTAGAGAAGTACTTAAAATTTATGCAGTTTCTGTTGTCAGAATGACTTACTTCACTCTCACATTATCTAGTGGCCAATCCAAATAAATAATCTTAAAGCTTTTAATTCATATTTTACTACAGAAATGTTGAGGCTATTAATAACAAAAGTTATGAAATAAACTATGCAGTTTGGATGGATTACATGAAGTTTTGTGCCAGAGTACATTATTTTTTCCAAGTTCTGGACACTTAAAATCCTGTGTCAACATGTCTCTCAGTTTGGTGTATATTAAGGTCTCCTTTGGTGTATTACAAATGGCCACCTTCTACCTTTGACCCTTTGCACTACATCTATCCTTTGACCCATGCACTTACATCTCTGGTGTTTCTTTTTTTTCTTAAGATTTATTTATTTCTATTGCAAAGTCAGATATACAGAGAGGAGGAAACACATTGAGGAAGATCTTCAGTCCTATGATTCACTCCCTAAGTGACCGCAATGGCCGATGCAGTGCCAATCCAAAGTCGGGAGCCAGAAACTTCCTCCAGGTCTCCCACATGGGTGCAGGGTCCCAAGTCTTTGGGCCGTCCTCAACTGCATTCCCAGGCCACAAGCAGGGAGCTTGTGGTGGGAATTGGGGCTGCCAGGATTAGAACTGGCTCCCATAGGAGATCCCGGCATGTTCAAGGCGAGGATTTTAGCCACTAGGCCACTGTGCTGGGCCCATCTCCGGTGTTTCTTGTCCTTTTGATAGAACAGTCATTTTGAATTCGGTTCCTGACCTTGTGACTTCACTTAAGCTTAATTACTTCTTTAAAGGACCTACATCCATTGAGAATTAGGTTTTCAACATAAAAATTAGGACACAATTTAAACCACAAAAACTTCTATGCTGCTTGTATGATAAGAAAATCTGCTGCCTCTTTGGTAGTTTCCAACCCCAATACTACAACATATCTTTATTAGTGAAAGAACAAGGAATCTATCCTTTTAAGAGTAGTTATCAATAAATGTTGCACGAGATACGGAATAGAGGGTAATTCAGCAGTGGTATAGTTGGTGCCATGTATGCACTGCTGAGAAAACTCCTTTAGAGTTTTGACATATATGTTTACTTTAATCCAGAAAGCAATGGCAGTCAGGTGCAAGACACATTTGTAAATACAACAAATGTACTTTGACTGCCACTGCTATGTCCTAGCTAGGACACCCAACCTATGCATTCAAGAAAGCTACATCCTTAGACCTGCTAATAAACCTAAGAAGAAAAGGTAAGTTAATATTTCTCCTTGTAATGTTGAGAAAGACTAAGAGGTTGGCAAAAAGACTAAGAGGTAGGCTTACTGGGCACAATGTGACAGTTCTCATCTTGGATCACTCAGATCACTCATGCTACTACAGGTAGATATTGACATTCATAAAAAAATCCATATGGATGAAGGTCCAGGATGATACACATTGCAAGTCCAGCAGCTGTCGCTGGTTGCAGGAAGAAGCAGTAGATGCTCAAAGGTGGCTACACTGTGTGGCCGTTTCCTGTCATATGCAGGCTAGATTCCAAGGGGGGATTTTCAAGCATGAGTTTTCCCAGAGGCCCAGGTGGAAGTGATGATATTTCTGGTGAGACAATTTCTAAAGAACCTGCATGTCACTTTTTTTTAAGATTTACTTATTTTTATTGGAAAGGCTGACTTACAGAGAGCAGAGACAGAAAGATATTCCACCTCCTGGTTCACTCTCCAAATGGTTGCAATGGCTGAGCTGAACTAACCCGAAATCTGAAGCCAGGAGTCTCTTCCAGGTCTCTCATGCAGGTGCAGAGCTCTGAGGATCTGGGCTCTTCTCTACTGCTTTCTTGGATCACAAGCAGGGAGCTGAGTCAGAAGTGGAGCAGCCAGGATAAGAATCGACGCCCTTATCAGATGTCATTCTAGGAGAGGGAAGATTAGCCAGATGAGCCACTCCATTGGCCCGCACAACATTTCCTGTTCATCTTATTTACCAAGAAGATCACTGAGTCAAGATTTAACAGAATAACTGAATGTCACATTGAGACACAATAATTAGCATAAATTGAGAGGAAAGGACATGGTAAATTATTGACAAAGGTTGTCCCTGTCTCTGGTTACTCTATTCAAATTCCTCTCATTTGTTAAACTATACTCACCCTCTTCCCAAGAGCTACCATCTTATTTTATTACAAGATTGGCTTGAAGCCCAGAATCTATGGCCCAAATCATCCCAGGGTAGAGATGAGACTGCTCAGATGAAATTTATAAATTGCAGTTTCTAAAGGACAGTTCTACCCCCAGTCAAATGATTTGTGAATTAGTGAGCAAGCTGTGGATTTCTTCTCCCCACACATCTTGCACACAATATTGCCTAGGGATAGAATAACAGTAAAGGAGACTCCCAGTCCAGAAGCGAGAAGATAGAACAGGTGCAATGACTCAACAGGATGATCATTTGCCTGCAGCACCAGCATCCCATTTGGACACTGGTTCATGTCCCAGCTACTCCACTTCCAATCCAGCTCCCTGCTTATGGCTTGGGAATGCTCCTGAAAGATGGCCTAAGTCCTTGGGCCCGTGCTCACATGTGGGAAATGAACCAGCAGATGGACTATCTCTTTCTCTCCTCTCTGTACCTTTTAAATAAAAATAAATAACTCTTTCAAAAAAAATAAAGGAGATGAAAGCTCAGAGCTGTAATTGTTCCATAGTTGCCATTAACAACCTCCAAGATTGACTTAAGTGCCCACTTGCTTGTTCACAGAGCATAATACACCTACATTTATACAAAAATTACATAATTTCACATAATTTCTTCTTATCCTAACCTGTCCACTAAGTGGCAAAGCACTGAGAGTAATATGTATTCATCATTATTCATCTATTTTCAATGCTTAATAGATGCTTAATCACTCTCTCAATTAAGACCAGAATTAGGGAGTTACGTTCCTTCTGCTAACATGTGACCTTGTTTTAGTCAGTTAATTTCTTGACGGTTATATTTTCTGATCTGTAAAGTGAAAGGATATTATAAGATCTGAAGCACTCTCATTAGTTGCCTAATTTTGTTTCTGATTTGATACCCATAGAATACTGCACCAATACTGCATTCTTCTTCTCAGATGCTACTACCCAGCATTTAGTTTCCAAGAGCTCTAGTCCCTGATGAGGACTGATTAGTTGAAAGAGGCATGCTTTGAACACGTTCACAAAGTGACAGGAAATGAGGCTCAGGTGCACCGCCAAGAGAGCCTGGCTTCTGTAATGTGCTGCCATGCAAACAAAAAAAAAAAAAAAGAAAAGAAAAAAGAAAAAGAAAAAGAAAGAAAAAGCCTCCTGTTGGAGCCATGATTCTGTCTTTAAGTTACTTCCTAAAAATTGCTAGAAGATGGTATTAACAGTTTCGGCATGGTAACCTAGCTGCTCAAGTCTTCACCTCACACAAGATCCCATATGGGCACTGGTTTGTGTCCTGGCAGCTCCACTTCCCATCCAGCTCCCTACTTGTGGCCTGGGAAAGCAGTCAAGGACGGCCCGAAGCCTTGGAACCCTGCACCCCCGTGGGAGACCCGGAAGAAGCTCCTGGTTACTAGCTTCAGATTGGTGCAGCCCCTGCCCTTGTGGCCATTTGGGGATTCATTGGACAGAAGATTTTCTTCTGTTTCTCCTCCTCTCTGTATATCTGCCTTTCCAATAAAAAATACATATTTTTTTAAATATGGTATTTCCTTATATTTTTCTATCACAATTTCTCTTTCTTCCTTTGGAAGGTAAATCCCCACAGAAAGATGTGTGGGCTCCTTTTCACTCCTTCCCTTTCACGTATGTTTGCTTGTAAACTCTGGGATGGTGGTTCTCAAACGTCACTATGCACCAGATTCACCTAGAAGGTCTGTAAGGGCTCACAACGCTGGGCCCTGCACCCTGAGTTTCTGTTTCTGCACATATTCTCAAGAAACACTGCTGTCACTGGCCCACGGACTGCACCTGAAGAATCCCACTGCCTTAAGATAGACAGCAAAAATCAAATTAATTATTTAGTATATTCTTAGTGGAAAAGGCTTTACTGCCTCCCAGATCTGATAACTTGTGCCAAAAGCATGTATTGCAAAAGACTCTTGAATTTCTCACTTCATGTGACAAATTTAGAACAAATTTATACTATTATATAACATCTAACAAATATGTAACTGAGCAGCTCTGTAAGAACTGCTTCATTGAAGAGTGGAATTTTTACCTGGTTTATAGAAGAATCACAGTACTGATATGCTGCCAGGATCATATATTTTAATTGACTTCACTCTTCCCTCAAATTTTTCTCCATTTTGTCCAAATAAACCCAGTCAAAAATACAGCTGGAAAAATCAATTTCATCAGCTAGTACATATTAAAGTCTATTCTTTGTGACTACATTTCTATATATCATATGATGGAAAATATTAAGCTACGGAGTTTAAAGCCTTGCCCAGCTTCTGAAGTCACTGCCACTATTGCAATATCTCTATTCTCTGGATGTGAGTGCAAACATAAGGAAGCAACCCAGCTCTTCTAAGTCAATTATCTCATATGGTGCTTGGGAAATCGTGTTTATGGCTATTAAGACAAGCCACAATCTCTCCTTTTCCATCACCAGAATTTCTCTTAGTTGCTTTTGACCTGGAAATGCTCAAAAGAAACAAAACTTACCAGTTGTTGTTCAATGAGACTGCTATAATTTTTAGGAGAATGGCAGTTGCTAGCCATAAAAAGCATCAATAACTATCATGAGAGGGAGAAAATACACAGATACATAAAATCAGACACAAATAAAAATATTGTATTAGACAGCCAGTTCCTTTCCATATACTTGATGTGACTGGCAGTCCTCTGTAATTTATTTCTAGCGAAACCTGGAATTTTCCTGAGAAAATGCCATATATTTACATTGGAATAAACATAAATCAGATTATAGAGATACAAACAATATTTTATTGGGAACAATATCTACTAACAACATAAAAGCCTGAGGTTGATAATGAGGTCAAACATGAGAAGGAAAGATGTGTACAAGAAGTAGAAGTTGAAAATACTGAAGCTTGTCTGTTTGGAGCAAGATGATGCATAAGAGCCAAGGTAAGGTTGTATATAAGCTAACAGGAGCATCTCAAAACCAAGATGATGGCTTCCTTAATGTCCACTAGTTTCCTCCAACCTAGGACTCCACATAGATGGGTGGGGTGTGGTGCAGGAACAGGCTGGTTTGGCAGCAGCCACAAATGTTGGGTTGACTCAGATTCCATGATTTCCTGTGTTAGTTTTCTTTAGCTGCTATAAAGAAGTACCACAAACTTGGTGGCATCTTATAACAGAAATGCATTGTTTCACAATGACAGATGTTAAACATCTGAAAATGTACTACAGGTACTATACATTCATTCCACAGGTGCAAGAAAGATTCAGAACCTTGCCTCTTCCAGGTTCTCATGGCAGTTGGCATTCCTGGACTTATAACTGAATCTGCCTGTATATTTACACAACCTTGTTTTCTGTTTGTTTCAAATCACTCACTTTTCAATATAATCCATTGGTCACCGAAATTGGTCCTTGCCTGGATTATCCAGGACGATCTCTCAAAATCATTAGTAACATCTACAAAGATCCTTTTTTCAAATAAGATGGAGTTAATAGCTTCCATGTACGTATCTTTCAAGAAGCCTCCATTCAACCATCTTACAACTCAATATTCTTCACAGAAAGAGATTTGGAAAAGGTAAAATAGATCTTATCCTGGCACTGACTATACCTCCTTTGAACTTAGTCTTCATTTAGCACAAATGTGGGGCTGGAAGAAAGAAATATAAAGAGTCTTAGCTATAGTTTTAAAAGATTGTATCTTTTCCCTCAATTTAGCCTCAGAATCTGCCTCTCTCAAAAATATCCTGAGGATATAAACTTAATACAAAATGAAACATATGCAGAAAATTTCCACCAAGAGCAAATTTCTTAGAATAAGCTTGGTGTTTAGAACAAGCTTGTGCTCCTTTGTGCCACCAAAGCTTTTCTTAATGTTAATGACCCAGTGCCAATAACCATAGCTATTGATTATTCCACGCTTGAGTATCCACAAAGAAAAATGTCTGTTCTGGGCCGGGTATGATGCCATATCGGCTAAAGTCCTCGCTTGAACTCACCAAGATCCCATACAGGCACTGTTTCTAATTCTGGCGGCCCCGCTTCCCATCCAGCTCCCTGCCTGTGGCCTGGGAATGCAGTCAAGGATGGCCCAAAGCTTTGGGACCCTGTATCTGCATGGGAGACCTGGAAGAGGCTCCTGGCTTCGGATTGGCTCAGCTCCAGCCTTGCAGTCACTTGGGGAGTGAACCATCGGACAGAAGATCTTCCCTTCTGTCTCTCTTCCTCTCTGTATCTGACTTTGGAATAAAAATAAATAAATCTTAAAAAACAAATCTACACCTAGGAGCTGGAATAAATCATGTCATTGAAAGCCAGTGGTGTGATACAAAATGTTATTG
Source organism: Ochotona curzoniae (assembly GCF_017591425.1). NCBI lineage: Eukaryota > Metazoa > Chordata > Mammalia > Lagomorpha > Ochotonidae > Ochotona > Ochotona curzoniae. The sequence continues at coordinate 22,298,988 of NW_024464920.1, forward strand.
TCTACCTTTCTGCAATGAGCATACTGTGCCATAGCTAAGGGTTTTGAAATTTATTCAATTTCCTGACAATACAAATGACCGATAACTTTTTTTTTGTATCCAAGCAAATAGCTGCTCCTCTATCATTGACTAATAATACTCATTTGATTTCTAGAACATTTGGCTAAGGACTTCAGACAAGTTTACAAGTACTAATTATAATTAGACACAAAAATGGTTTTATGATGGCTATTTCATTTACTGTCTAACACACAATAAACAGGTAACAGACTTTATCATTTTTACGCTGTGATCTACATTATACCCAGGAAGAAGTAAACAAAAAAATAAAATAACAAAAATAGTAACAAGACAAAAACATCTGAAGCCCACCTCAGATATCTGCTAAATGTCTTGCACCTATAGAAAAACATAACAGAAAATAAAGCTCTGTTTTTAGAAGGCTATATTTTTTAAATCTTCAAATACCTGTCTTCTTCCATCAAGAATAACACCATCACAGAATGCCTTCTTTATTTCACATTCAGTCACTTTCCTTTGTATGCTTCTGTAGAGACAAAGCTAACTTGCAAAAATAATTTGCTTTACAAAACAAAGTAATACACTACATACTGATGTGGGAAATTTCCCTCTCTAATAATAAGTAGTAAACAACTGCCAAGACAAGAATGAAGATACTCTCTCTTCCTGTCTCTCTGTCTTCTCTCTCCTGTGACTTTCTTCACTCTGCCTCTGTTCTTTCTCTTTTCAGTGTCTGCTCCCTGGGCTCCCTGTTTCTTGCTTCCAAAGGAAGAACCCAGCTGTCAGCACTGTGCTGCAATGCCAAGGGTGTCAAGGACATCCTGCTAGGAAATGATCGGGATCATTGATCACTGGTTTTCTCCACTATTTGCAGAGAATCTCTGAGCAAGTAATGATTATCATGCAGAGACTGAAACAGGCAGTGCTGTAAGTTCTGGACATACTGGAACAACACATTATATTCATTTATCAAGTTCTGAGTTTTCAGCCTGATAAAACAGCTTTGTGCTTTTTGTGACTATTTTCACGATGTAAGATTGTATATATTATGTACATCCAAAACATAAATTTGGAGTTTCTATACAGTAAGTGCAGGGAAGAAAAATTTTGCTCCCACGGTTTTATATTGAAGTGGCACAACTGACAAAACAAAACACTCAGGTATAACAGTGTTTGTATAATAGCTGAGCACTTTGGAGACCAGGGGAAAAAAAAGCAAAGAACACTGAAATTACCATTTGTGAAACAGCCAAGGATTTTTAGCATACAGCACGAACCACAGAAGCAATACAAGTTGTTCTTTAAAAGCTTTGCATAAGCTTTTAAAGTTATGGTTCTGTAACACAAACAAATTTAAACTGAAGAAGACATCCCGTTGCCATGACAATGGGATACACTAGCTCCCTGTCAGGAAGACTTGCGGGCTTCTGGAGTATAATCACCCCATGGCACATCAGGCGTCATTGATAACAGCATGCAGCTTCTAAATCCCACTAATTTATTACACAGAGATTTGTGTTTAGGCTTCTAAAGCAGATACAATATCATGGTAAACTAGCATAAATCCTAAAGATTAAATACATTTCTTTCAAGATATCTTTGTAGCTTATATTACTACTATGAACTTGATGAACGAAATTTTCAGGCCAGAGAGATGAAGAAAATGTTTGTTCAAAAATAAGAGGTCTCATTTGTTGGATTTCCTAGTTTGTAATGACTTCATGGAAAATAAAACCATTTACCCCTCTGAAGCTCGAAAATATTTGCTGTACTATATCATTCATGACAATATAATATCTACAAACATGCTTGCAAAACAAAGACAGGAAAAGGACAGAACCTAACTTGACCCAAAACACAAGAGTCAAAAGCATTTCCTCGAAGTACAAAATCCACAGTTAGGGTTCTTTTTGTCATTGCAAATAGCAGCTTCTTACCACAAGGTCTTCACTTCCCTCCTATTTCCAACGATTTCTCTTGCCTCCTCCTTTTCTTTTTATTTTAAGTGTAATGGGCTAAAATGAGTTATCATTAGTTTACTGTCAGCAAACATTTAATAAGCTGTCTTTTTCCGTATGTGCTTTGTAAAAAAAAAAGAAGAGAAGAATAAGCTGAGCCTAGTGAGGAAGGAAGACTTACACAAAAGAAATGATTACAATAGAATCTTGAAGGGCACTGTTGTGGAATACAAAGGATTCCTTAAAATCACACCCTCCAAAAACATGTGACTCCAAAAAGGAAATAATATTTGAGGTGGGCATTTTCCTTTGCAGTGCAAGGTGAAAGGAAGAGGTAACATTTTAAAGGAAAGGACACACAAAAAGGCGAATAAATTTGTAGTTCATGCTCTATTTTGGGAAATCCCACCAGGCTTGTATGCCTGGAGTGAGTTCCATATGGTAAAATGGCATGAAATCAGCTTCCCGTAATTTGGAGTGTGTACTTTGTCCTGTAAAGTACAGGAACCAATAAAAAAATTACAATAAATGGAAAAACAAAGTTCAGAAAGTGTTTAGAAAGATCAGTTTAATAGAATAGTGGAAGATGTAGTGGAGTTGAGATGAAATTGATGACAGGAAAAAGCAAAAGCTAAAACAGGCTAGGTGAATTAAACTTACAAACCTCTTACGGAGAGGCTCAGGGACTTTCTTAGTGGCTAATTGAACAAATCTTGGCAATCCAATTGTAGAAATGAAAGTAAGCAGATTCCTGACATGGATGTATGAGAAAATGCTCTTACAACTCTCTACAATGAGAAATAATGCAGGTGACAATGTAGCCAGAAGTGGAATTCAAATATAAGTCTATTTCATTGTTAAAAGGAAAGTGTGGGATCCATAATATACATTCTCTATGAACTTTTACAAGATGCATCATGTTTCAGAACTCCAACCAGTAAGGCTCTAGGGAGGAAATGGAGATGATCCAAGATCAAGTGATGACATCGTCCACTTTCAAAATGACAAAATAAAGGGATGGCTCAACAAAGGAAGACTTTCCTTCAACAAAATCATTTCTAAAAGAACAGAGACAGTTATAACATCATGCACTTAAAATCTCTGGTAAGATGGGATATCTGCTAATATTAAAAAATTACCCAACGGGCAAGCAACATGTGTTCTCCACCACAAATCTGTGTGCCCAGAGTAGGTGTTGCTAGCCTACTTCTTATTCCAAGGAAGAGTATATGTAGTGTCAGAATGGTGAGCTAACACTCCAACATGACATGGCTAGTAAGTGCACACTGCTTGCTTTGCTCTCACAGTATTTAATTACATAATCATGCCTGAACCACATACAGAGATTGTTAATAAAAACCACTGCATATCATCTTCAGTAGAAAAGTGATTTAACTAAGTGATATTTGAGTATAACTGTCCTAACAACAAGCCCATTTTATCCTAAATTTGGGGAAATGAGATGGAACTGAGAGAGGAAAAAGACTAGGAAGAAGCATCATAAACATTTTGTTTAAAAAGATATTTTTATTACAGTTAGAGAATCTATGTAACTTTCACTCTCAAGTGGGTACTGCTGGCCTCAGACAGAAATTATTATCCATTATCTGCTTTAGATATACAAATAAAGTATTCAGTGTTAGATTCGCCAAGAATTATAGTGATCACTGAGCTAAAGAAAACAATCAATACACAAAAGATAAAATTATTCCAAAGATTTTTCTTTATGATAGCACACAAAAACTCTTAGATGTCTAAAAGCCCAGTGATAAAAGCTTGGAAAATCCATCATACTACAAAAACATGATGCTAAAAATTATAGCATCACATTAAGAATTAGAACTAAAGCCATACTTGTGACAGCATCTTTTATAACTACAATATAGTGTGCAAAAGCCATATAGAAACCAAATATCCTAAAGCAAATTTCATTTTAACCTGGATTCTTAGATTATCTCAGTTTTGCTAATCCTTTGCAATAATGAAAATTATTACTTGGGGAGTTTAACTAGTTTGTCTGATTTTGGGAATAAAAAGTTCTCTGTGGTAAATATGTGGATGTTGTTTCCACAACTGAAATAAATGGTAGTTTCACAGGGATTAATATTATCATTTTTTCAGGAAGTAAAAGCAGAAAGCTGGCATGTAAATTCATTATTTTAACCTTGAAGCTTATTTAGAAGGTCATTATGGCCCTCTATGCTTCACTCTGCAAACACGTAAAAATCGAGGAAGCTATCTTTTATTAGAAAAAAAAAATCAAGTCATATTAAGATGTCAATTGTCTCACAATTAAAATTATTGTGAGATCATTCATCGGAAGCATAGCTAGTTAATTCTTCCTCTCTAAGCACAAAGTGTGTTCACAAATAGCCAAGGATGCATCTCCGTTGTTGTAAGCTCACCAGTGTGTTAGTACAGCACTCAGAGGCTCTGCATTTTAATTACACACAGTGATTTCATAACTCAGTCCCATGACAAATCACTACAATAAACACTTCAAAGGAAATCTCATCTCTATGCATAATGCTAGTATTAAATACAATGACCTTTCCCATATTTGCACATCAGTAATTTTATTTTAGTAAGAATAATGAATTCCTTTCCTTTTATTTATTATGTGTTTTTGTAAAATATTAATTATCTAGTATTCAGAGTCCTTCTTGATAGGTCACATTTTCTTTGCTATCAACAAAAATATAAACACAGACTTCTCAGATAATAATTATGGATTCCCTAAGCATCTAACCAATATTTCAAGTAGACAAGCTGGAACATGTCCATCCAACAGAAAAGAGAATAGACCAAAGCTTTATCCAAGGGCCTTCTTAAGGGGTCATGCAGTTCCAGAAATCATTGTTAGGACTCTGGAGAGCCATATGGAATTGTGTAGTGTCACCAACACTGGACTTTCAGCATAAGGAAAGTGTTTTAATCACTGATTAAACTTAACATGGGATGTACTTGAGAGATGTGTGCATGTATGCATTTCTGCTGTTTTGGGAGGTATGTGAACATATTTCTTCCAGAACTGATAAAACTCGAGCAATCACTGTCAAAAGGCACATCCTCCACAAAGGTATATAGATTCACATGCCATTGTTGTAATTATAGTCATGGGCTATACTTAATCATTCTTCCTTTTATTCTTTAATAATATTTTGTTAAATTTTTATTTTGAATTTTTAAATTTTGTAGCACAATTTTGCAGAAACTGGGGTTTCTGCCACTCAAACTCCCTCCCCCTGACAGATTTTTTTCCCATGTTGCTACAATAGTATAGCTCTTCATAAGGAGCCACGTTTCCAACAGTCTGTTATTTAAGTGTGCCCTGACATTGCTGGTAGAATATCAGACGGTCCAGCATCGCATTGTCTACACATTTCCAACAGCTGATGTAATAATGTTTAAAGCACCTACTACCTGCTAGGGGCTGAAAACGGAAGTACCTAAGCTCAATGATGGAACTACAAGAAGGACCATCTTTTTTGTTTTTCCTTTTTCTTTTTTTTTTTTTTTTGAGAACAAAACACATAAGAGATTCTTTTTAAATTAAGTAAAATGTCAGTGGGGGAGGACCGTCTTTTAAATAAGTCTCTTAAAAATGTGTTTTTTAATCAATCACTGTCATTATCAAAGATAACTTTTTACAAAGTCATTCAGAGCACTGTGTGTCAAAAAAACAAATTTTCTCCAAAAACAATAACAAAAATAAAAACTCAGGAGGATGTTTGCACACATTTTCATCCTAAAATTGTTATAACGTGTTTGTTCAATTAACATTTATTGTGGGAGGGAGATCCATCTTTAAGTTTCCATTATATGGAAAGAAATTCCTGAACAATTTCAATGTGCAATATTATATTCAGAGTCTGGACAATAACAGAAAGAGATACATAAAGGAAAAACCGCAGGAATGTTTAAAAACAGTGTGGAGAAGAAGGAAAGAGATTGGGTGAGAGAAAGAAAGCAAGGCTGCAAGAGAGATCACAAAGCATATAGCAAGAAAAGAAAGTGATAACATTAGAAATCAAAGAGATAATCATGTGAAATGCCAATCCCACGATCTGACATGTCTCTAATCATTGGTAACCTGTGAGAAGCAATGCCTCAACTTCACTCACACTGACCCTTGAAACTTTTCATCCCACTTGAAGCTACTTCTAAATAATTACATGAAAAAACACTGTATATATTGAGAACTTAAGAGAACCAACCAATAAACTCAATACTGTATGTACATTACGTATTTTAACTTACAAAGTTCCCCAATAATGAACTGCACCACCATATAAATAAATTATAAAATGGGCATTAAATTATGAAGTTTTTTTTTCTATTGTTCTTCCTCTGTTCTCCCAAAACTTAACAAGAGCCCAGGACCTGAAGGTTAGGTATACACATTTTTTTATATACTTTTAGGTACAATGTTTTACTTGTCTAAACCTTAATTCTTCACCTGTAAAATGGATTTAATAAGATAGATTATATCATAACATCACTGTGAGGGTTAAATAATTTAAATAAAATTATTTTAACAGCTGCAACAAATTCTCAAAACACATTTTACAGCATCATCATTATTACTACAGCATCTATTTTAGATTAAATTAAATAGCAATGCTGAATATGAAGAACTGAAGAGATCCAGTAGATACTGATATAAAGATAACATTCCATATCTCAGTATGGAGTTCTAAAACAGATTCTAGAAGACTAACACACAACAAAGAGCACTCTATTAATGTAATTATGTGGAGGTACACAAATATTCATAGTATTTGACATTATTCTAAATATCTGAACACCTATCTGCATTATTGCACATATAATTCTGCCCATAGTGACAACCACATGTTCATATGTTCATGTGCTCTTCTGTAGCACACAAAAGTCTGCATACAATTTCAGAACCACAAAAAATGAAATATCAAATACATTTAATACACTAAGGATATGTACATCTAATTCTACCATGTGTATGAAAAGGATTGGATAAATACACTGAGAATATTAAGTATTTTCTCATTTACTTCTTTTGCCCGCATCTCTGCTCTTCATTCTGAGTGTTCCTGAAACACTGAGTGTAGAAAGTAAATCACAACATAAGAAGATACTTAGCTTTGATTTGTAAGTGCAAGGTAGCCATTTTTGAGAAAGAGTAAGAATTTCAAAAAGGAACAAAATATTTAAGAGAGATGTAAATGAATATTGACGTCCCAAATTAGTTATAACAGACCAAATACATGAAAGGGATTCAAAATGATATTGGATACTGAAATTAAAAGATGCCTCATGCACATTTCCCAAGAACTTTGTGGACTCTGCTACACTGGAGCACAGACAGGCAGGTGGGAATAAAGTATATTTTACACTGGAGATGCATGTTGACCATAAAGGGTTATTGTCAATTTAGTGAATGATTGCCCACTCCTGCATCACATAAGCCTCATGCTCACCTTCCACGAGCTATTACTAGGCTGCCAGAATTCAATCTTGACAGAGCAGAAGAGAACAGTATTGCAGTTCTTGGCATACATGGTATACACGAACACACATACATACAAGCAAACATGCACTCCTGCAACATCACACCTATCCTAGTATTTTCTTACACAGAGCACAATTAGGTAGAATCAAAGGAGAAATTAAATTTCTGGTCTGTGTGTGTGTGTGTGTGTATGAGTAAATAAATTTTTTTTTTTAAGTTTAGAATTGATTTTAATGCTGTTAAAACTTTTGAAAGAAACAAGTCTCCAATGTGGTGAAATTCTTTTTCATTTTTCTTAACTCCTTGTTTACTTATTTGAAAGGAAGAGTAACAAAGAGAGGGAGAATGAAGGGAAGAGTAAGGTCTTCTATATGCTGGTTCACTCCCCATAATGACTTATAGGTCAGGGCTGACCCAGGAGCCCATAGCTCCATCTGGCTCTCCCACAAGGGGACAGCAGCCTAAGTACTTGGACCATCATCTGATGCCTTCTCAGGCACATTAACAGGAAGCTGATTCAGAAACAGGGTAGGAACTTGAACCTGTGCTCTAATCTGGGACCACAGCATGATATCAGGATGGTTTAACTCAGTGCATCACAATGTTGGCCCCTCTTCTTTAAGTGGTAGAATTCTTTTGAAGACACTTGTGTAAGACATGTTAATGCCATCTCAAGTTTTGTAACTGTGTAACAACTGGGTAAGATTGATTTAATTACTTCTACATTTTTAATTAAACCTCAGTAAAAATTTCTACAAACCACACCAAACAGTATTAGTCACATGTGTAACCAGAGGAAAGTAAATACAGATTGAATGATGAGCATAGAATAAAAGAAACATTTAGAAAAACACTGGTGTAATAATTATCAAAATTAACTATCAAAAATAAATATAAACCACAAAAATAGTTTTAGGAGCTTCAAAGACTTGCTGGGAAGCTAGTTTGGCATTAAGTACTGTCCACAAAAAAAGAACATTAATAAAACAGACATTAATGAAAAAATACTATTTTTCCAGTGTCAAGGAAAAAGAACATAGGTGCTTCTTGACAAGTGTTCTTTTACAGCCACACCTTTCTCAAGTTCTCAGCCTACCAACCATTATGCCTTCCCCAAGACATGTTAGAAGAATATATGCCAAAAAAAAAAAAAAGAATATATACCTTCTGCTTCCTTGTCCCCAAACCACAAAAATCGCCTTTTGATATTTGGGACTTTACTCATCACAAATTTTATTATCATTTTATGATTGCCTCATTGAATTATTTCTAATTTGATGAGAATGGTGCAGGGTAGAAGAGAAAAAAACTGCACTGCCAACACGGCCTCAAGGCACTCAAGAAAATGACCACCTTATTGGCCCAATCAAATAGCATCTAGTAGTTTAACTCTGAACTTCTCCCCTTAGACAGACTGAGGTACCCATAGCTTAAAAAAACCTTCCATTCTTTCATTTACAATCTGCCAATATCACTACAGCCTGTGAAACAGGAAACCCAAGCCCAGCCTCCACTGTTCTTTGTAAGCATGCCTGCTGTGTGTTGATATGACCAAACTCCAACACAGACACTGCCATATTAGGCATTTTTTGTTGCTTGCCCACTAGGCATCCCATGAACAAGATGGAGAAGAATCACTTCAATCAGACAGGCAGAGAATATCTGCGGATAGCTGCAAAAGGCTTGAGAGAAAGTGAAAGCTATGAAAAGCATTATGAAACAACGGTGATTCATAAACAACAATTTACAAAAATCCCAAAGACCTGGAAGACTAGGGGAAAAATAATAAAATTCATCAAAATCATAGATACTAAAGCATCACCCAAAAGTATAGCCTGATTATGAGGAATCAGTTTCCCTGAATAACATTCCATCTTCCTAAACTAGTTTTGTCTCCAGTAGGCAAGGGTGGAAGGCATCTGCTGTTTTTCACAAATCTCAGTTGCCTATTTTCCCTGTGTCTCTTTAGAATAAGCTTCCATTATGTATTCCTTTTCCTTGAAACCAAAAAATATCAAATATAGAATGGACCTCTAGATCATCAAGTAGAAGAAAGAGGAAATTTAACAAATCACAAAACTTGAATACCAATTTTCGTCTACCTAACTGCTGCTATCTATAAGGCAAGTTGTGTGGCCTAACTGCAAGCAGGAACTCTGATACGCACCAGGCCTCACTAATGGTATACCACCCACACCTTCACATGTTTCTTGAGTATGCTGAATGGGCTTGGTTAAGTGCCAGTTTCCTTCTGTGCAATTCACTTATAATACCAATGTGACAAGTTCAACTGTACTGTGTAAAGAAGTTTGAAATATCAATAAGGGACTAGAAAATTGCAGTTCTTCATTTACTTTTACTCTAAGAGAAATTAGATTATTTGAGGGGTTACCTCCTTTTCTGACTCATAAAGTATCCCTGAGAGTATCACTGGAGGAACAAGAAATTGAACTCACATTGATTCCAAATGCTTTCATTTAATAGAAGCACTTACCAGTCCACAATGTGGACTGAAAACCAACAGGTTGTGAGCCACACAATGGGTTCTCCTGCAGTTCCCAACTGCAGAACTCTGCTGCTTTGTGTCTTTTTTATCTCCCCCTCGGACTTAAATTTTAGAAGGAAGTCATTAGGTAAGGCCCATGGTTACACAAGAGTAAAAAGTGATGCTCTACCATTTATGAGGGCATGGTAGCTACATAAATTAGTCAAAACTATTATAGATGGGAGACTTGTATATCATACCTCACGTGCTTATTTTATGTATGTATATCAGCATAGAAATGTATATTATGTTATGATTTGACTAAAAATATCTACTGTGACTTGATCAAATTGATCCTGCTTATCATTACTGAGAGCACTTTCACTTGACCCCTGGTTCACAACGACATACCCTCATCTCACTGGAATTATAAAATACCCAGATTTACCAAGGATATTTACTGACCCAGTTCTAGAATTGGTCATTTCTCCAAGGAATTATAGATCCATAGTAATTGATATTATTGTTATTGGAATAACATTAATATAAATTTTTAGCATACTTATCAAGGACTGCCATCCTGGTATTAGAAAAGGATCACATACTCTCCTCTCTGTGTTTCTACCAAGTTTTAAAACTGAAGAGTAGCAACGTACCTATCTCAGTGAAGAGTTAGAAACAGCCTTATACTACTCTTTGGAGGAAAAGCAAGTCCCATCGATCTTAGCAAAAATGAAACAACCATATTAAGACACACATCATGCAAGTTATTATTTAAAGTAGTCACAGTAGAGAAATTCAGATTTGAGTTTTGTGCTCCTAATCATTACAGAAAACAACCTCTATTCCCTGCAAAATAGGAATTTTCACTAATATTTTCTTAAGGACATCACCTATAAATGAGCCACAGAAGCTCTATTGTTTGACTTTCTGGAATGCAGATGTGCCAGTTGGTTACTTCCAACTAGCTGTCAACTGAGTCAGCTATCCCAAACAGATTTTACGCCTTTGCCCAGGAGACTGTACTGGGCCTCAAAGTTTTCATCACAGATTCAGAAACCACAGGGAAAGTCCCCATGTCATCATTCCAATGAAGGAAAGTATGGCGAATTCATTCAAAAACAGAAATAAATGTACATGTAAAGTTAAACAGTCCTTATGAAGACTACTAACTCCATCTAAAGCACCTGCTATGAGAAGAGAAGGCATTATAAAGACATAAAGACAATTGTGCTTAGTGGAATAAGCCAGTCCTCAAAAGACAAATATCATGTTTTCTCTGATTTGTGGTAACTAATATATCTAGTATAAAAAAAATGTAATGTATTCAAGTGAAACTGGCATTTTGGGATTTGACTACTGCTATTAACCCTTGCAGATATTTCTAAGGGAGAGCGGTGTTTCTACTTGCTACTTAATATCATGATAATAAAAGAAAGCACATTAGAGCAAAAATTAAAGAAAAACAAGGGGAGGAAGTCAAGAAAAATCATTATATTCTTAAAGCTATAAATGAAATAATAAAATCAGTTCCTTTGAATGAAAGAAAAGATAAAAAAAATTTAGAGTAAGTCATAATTTGAAAAGAACATAAGTCCCTAGACTGAAAGTTGGCAATTCAGACCACACATTTACTTTCCCCAAACTCTTATCCTGACTCAAAACAGAATTTAAAGAGCTTAACTGAGCAGAGTCCTGAGACTTGAAGGTCAAAGCTATGACTTTCTCCAATTTTATTTATGTTCCACTTTTCCAATCCCTGGCCTTGATGCAGTAGACAGTCTTTGGTGATATACTGTACCACGCTGGATGAAAGGCTTGTTTATCCTAACAATAGTTTTATCTTCACCTCCAAAAATCTACAATCTATAAAATAGAATTTGTAAAACTTTCCACTGAGTAGATGCTTAGAATTACCAGAAATACAAATTAAATAAGTCATTGTATCAACAAATGATCCTCTTTTCTATACTAATATCACATAAAACAAAAAATGTCATTTTTGTTGTCTTTTGTTAAAATCAGGCCTCAGAAAGTAGAACCAACTGTATCCTCAGATGGCATTTAAGAACAATAATTTCTTGTCTTTGAAAAAATTCTTTCTGCAAAGAAATATAAACCATTTAAAATACAAATCTCAAGACTGCATAGGACTTTCAGCATGGTTCTATGGTGGGAAAGAAAAGCTTCCTTTTTTATTAATTTTGGAAAATTGTTATGAGAGATTAATCATAAGAAAAGATCAATAATATGGTAGATGGACTAAGCAAGTCCAACGAGAATAATTACCTCATTATAGGCTTTACATATTAAACATGTACTCAGTAGAACTGAAGCAATTTGAGTAACAAATAATCTGAAAACACTAAAAAGAGGTAATAAAAGCAAACTCTGTAGGACTTAGATTAAGTCCTACAAATCATGCATAAGCCAAAAGGTATGATTCTAAAAATATTTAGTTACATTACTGAATGACAGATATTCTTAAATTATCTTCAATGATTTTTAAATAAAACGGGGTTATCTGAGTCATAAAATATTTGTTAATGTATGTAAAAATAATACATGAGCTTAGCTTTTACTATCCACACTACTAATCAATAAGAGTTTAAAATAGATAATAAAGTCCAAACTATATCATAATAAATTTAATTGTATGCTAATGAGCATAAATATGAGTTGCTATTTCTGTTATTACAAAATTCACAGAAGATTAACTATATGCACCTTTGTGTGCATTACTGATACCCTTTACAACTGCCAGAGGGGGTTCCATGGCCTAGTTTGGTAAGCTGCTATGTGGGACACCTGCAGCCCATACCAAAGTAGCCCTCCAGCTCTGACCCAGTCTCTCATTTATGCATCATGTGAGCCAACAGATGATGCCTCAAGAATTTGTGTTCCTGCAACCCACATAGGAGACCCAGATGCAACTCCTAGCACGGGGCTTCAGTGTGGCCTAACCCCAGCTGTTGGGAGCATCTGGAAAGTGAACCAACAAATGGAAGATGTCTCCTGTCAGTTACTCTGCTGCTCAAAAACATCTTTGTGTAAGATTTAATTTATTTTTATTTGAAAGGCAAAGTGACACATAAGACATATACATGATATCTATCAAACAAGAGAGAAAGTTCTTTCATGTACTGTTCACACCACAAATCGCCTCAACGGCCTGAGCTGAGCCAATCTGAAGCCAGAAATAGGACTTTCTAGATCCTAAGTGTGTACCGGGGCCAAAGGACTTGGACTATTTTCACTGTTTGTCCATGCCATAACTAGGGAGCTAGATTGGAAGTGGAGTAGCCAGGACATGAATCAGTGCCCAAATGGAATACAGGAGGAAAAGGCTTAGCTATCATACTATGACACCACCCCCCAAATACAGAAATCTTTTTTAAAGGTATAATTGCCATATTAAAATTATCCTTTGAAAAATCTGAAACCAAAATGCCAGATCATGTAAAAGGAAATCTGGATATATATAAATGTTCAATGAAAATGCTTAGCTATGTTTATTTCAATATATATTTCTCAAACTCAGACAGTGAAACTGGCTTATGGCCTACTATCAATTTCAGAGAGTTTGGTGTGACTCTGAATGTGAGAACTATGTCCAGCATGCAATAAATATTAACTGTATACATTAATGCTAATTACTATAATGCCAAAATTTAATTTGCAATTAATTTTTCTTTATATTCGAAGCAGTGCAATGTTTCTTAGGCCTTTTTGTTTCATCACTGAAAAACATTCTAAAAAATGTTTGTTTTGAAAGAGACAAGGATACAGACAGTGAGATATTCCATCAGATGGTTTATTCTCTAAATGTCTTTTACAATTCCAGCTGACCAACAGCAACAAAAAAATAAAATCCAGGACTTCAACTTGAGTCTCCCAGGTGAGTGACCACGCCCAATAAACTATTACCTGCTGCCTCCCAGATTCACATCAGCAGTAAGGTGGGTCAGAAAAACAGAGGAATCAAACTTAGGCACTTAGATATAGGTATCCCTAAGGCATCAAATGCCCATGCTTTGAAAAACTTTTGACTGGAGAATAAGGACCAATTCTGTCTCTTCTCTCTCAACAAGCATGATGCACTCACTAAGTGCTGCCTCTCACCTGACTGTATGATCCAAAGCTAATGGGTTAACATTGTTGAGTCTCTCAGGGTTTCCATTATTAACATGAGTGAAGAACCCACTAAGTCTGCCTTGCATAATTGTTGTGAGATTTAAATAATACAATGTGAGTTAAAAGCACCTTGTATATCATAAAGTGGTCTACAAACTTAAGAGATTTAACAATGTAAGGCAAGTCTAATATTCTGGAATATAATATACTCGGCTCATATTAACCTACAAAGATTTCTGCAAATATCCCAAGGTTCCAGGCTCAAACCACTACTGCCTGCAGCCTCCGCTTGCAGAGGATGCATTGTAATGATGATTTCTTATGAGACTTGGAAGTGGCACTGGTTTTCAGTTTTATCTGGCATACTTGGATAAGCAATTCTTCCTATTGATTTGTGGCAACAAAGTCACTTCCCTTTTTCAAGCATGACATTTGCTATTATCTCTCTGCAAGCACAGAAATCCAAAAGCAACACCATAAGAAATAAGAAAAAAAAAACACCTCACAGTTTAGATATTGATTAAAAACAAACTTGCTTCATCAAAAACACTGCTAGGATTTGAAGCATTAGAAGTAATCCTTTATTTTCCTCAGCATTAAAAAATATAGTGATTTACAGATTTCTGTGGCTCTAAGAAGGAGTTTGTTGTTACTTAAATGTGTTTTTGGATCCAAATGTTTGTCTCTCATTCCATTTAGACTCTTCAAATGCGGAAGATAATGCTCTGCTTAGTTTTCTTTTTTCAATAAGAGCACTAAAATGTGCCATTAATAATTGGATAGCACCTTCTCTACTCTAAGGAAGCTTCACGTAATGTATGTCCTATCCTGCAAATTGTTGGTCTTCCTCCAGAAAGGACAAGGTCAAGAATGTGGCAGAGGTGAGGCTAAGCAGTCACTGGATGCTGTCTGCAGGGATTTTTACAGAGAGGGAAAATCTGCGCTCCTGTCAAAGGAAAATGTGTCCTGCTCTCGACTGACCACACCGTGTTCCTCCTCCTCCCGGCCAGATGTCCTGGACGGAGACAAGTGGCCAGTCAGAGGATGCCAAAGGGCATCTACTTAACATCTTCCTATAAACAAAAGAGGGATTTTTTTAAAAAAGCTTCTGTGAATCAAAAAGGATCACTAAACTTCATTAAGACTCTTTAAAATTCTGTCACAGATTTTTACATGTAGCCTTCAATCATTTTATAGCAGTGATTTATCATCAGTATTAACATATAATATGTATCACATATTCATCATAGCCATGTAGCAGCTTACTGTTAATTTCTTTATTATTTAATTTTTACTTAAAATATCTTAAAAGGAGCTCCAAATCTATTATACATCATAAATTTCAACAGATTATAAATAAAAATGCAAAACAATGGTAAAATTTCTACTTGGCTATTACTGTTTGACATAGAAACACCTCTCTTTCCAAAAAGGACAGTAGTAGGTGTTAACGTGTTAAGAAAAATAAGCTGTATCGTGTATGCTTTGTCTTGGTTGATCAGAGAACTGACAGTGGAGTTATGTTCTGTCATTTTTATGTGACACAGTGTCTACATTCCACATAATAGATCTCTCACCTCGTTCTTCGGGATGCACAGTATGCCTTGATTTTTTCATGATAAATCTTTTGAGATGTTTACCTCAAATTTGGGTACTCTTACTTGAAAGGATAACACATGCCAAGAATTTGACTGTGCAGACAAAATATTCATAATAAGTTTTCTCATTTTCATTCAGATGTTTTGCTACTACGATGTATAATCTACATCGTACCTGAACAATCCTAACAAAGGCAAAGGAAACATGAGTCAGTTTGCATGTTTAGCCCAGAATGAAGCCCTCCAAAATGTTGAAACAGTGCAATGATTCTCAAGCTTCAAGTAACTCACAAGTGCATTGTTAAAATTCAGGTCTGATGGAGCCTCAAACGCTGTGTTTTTTGGACAAAGTTCCTAATGTTGTTCATGTTTCCAAACAGCGCATTTCATTTGAGCAGCCAGACTCTGGATTCTGGCACTCAACTCAATCTTCAAATTTTTGTTTCAATCCTGACTGTGTATGTGATTGTGAGCAAGTTATTTAATCTCCTGAAGCCTGTTCCTTCATCTATTCAGTGAGAAAAAAGTTCACACAGCAGAAGACAACTCAAGGACTTGAATCCTTGCCACCTAATGGGAGGTCCATATTGACATCCATGTTTGCCCAGCTCTGGCTGCAGCTAGCATTTCGGGTGTGAAACAACAGATAGATAGTTATCTCTCTCTCCCTCTGTCTCTGTCTCTCGCTTTCCCTCCCTCCCTCCTTCATTGATGCATTCATTCTCTCATTCTCTGTCTCTTCCCCATTCCCTGTTTTGAAATAAATTTAAGAAATGTTTAAACGTAAATGTTTTCCCATACCTCCCTCTCTATTTTCAAATAAATTTAACAAAAAAAGATGTTTTAAAAACAAAACAGTGGGAGCCCGGTGCCATGGCCTAGCAACTAAGGTCCTTGCCTTGAATGCACCAGGATCCCATATGGGCGCCGGTTCTAATCCCGGCAGCTCCACTTCCATTCCAGCTTCTTGCTTGTGGTCTGGGAAAGCAGTCAAGGATGGCCCAATGCCTTGGGACCCTGCACCTGTGTGAGAGACCTGTATGAAGTTCCTGGCTCCTGGCTTTGGATCAGCACAGCACTGGCCGTTGCGGCTCACTTGGGGAGTGAATCATCCAATGGAAGATCTTCCTCTCTGTCTCTCCTCCTCTATGTATATCTGACTTTGTAATGAAAATAAAATAAATCTTAAAAAAAACTTTCATTCTAAAAAAAATAAATAAAATAAATAAATCAGGGATATATTTCCCTGGAGTACCATGGCAGACAAATATGGAAAGTATACTGAAGTACATCTGATACTCATGGAATCTTTAATAAGTAATTAGCTCTTAAGATAAAGCCTCAGATGATGATTAGGTTCTTAATTTTTTCTTGGCAATACTGTATCTATTCTTAAAAAAGATCTGCTAGCACATGGACCAGACTCATTGCATGCAGATCTCAGAAAGCACTTGTAAAATTCAACTATATAATTCTCTTTACAAAAAAAAAAAAAAAAAACCTTCCTTAATAGCCTTGCCAAATCACGTGATGAGGAGTTAATCCTTTATATGGTCACAAAACTGAATCTGGATTTCCATCATCATCTCTGGGCCATGCTAGTTCTACACCTCAAGCAAACTAATCTTGGAGCCAGATGAAATTATCTCAATTGCTCACAGGATGTGTTTTCTCCTATGTTGGGCTTTTTAAAGACTATAAGACATGAAAGTCAAGGACTTTGTCCAGCACATTTCACCTTTCAGGGGAGAATCAGAGTGTTTTCTAGGGTAATATACCCCTACCATCTTATTGTTATTCTCATCAAGCCATGGATCATTTTATGCAACTTAATATTTACTCAAGGCCCTATTCTTAATTCTTCCTCACAGATGGCACTTTCCATTATCTTCGTAAGATAATATTGCAACAAGTGCCTTTAGGTCTCCTTTACAAAGGTACTAATCCTATTTTTGAGGGCAAGATCCCAAAACCTCCTCATTTCCCAAGGATACCATTCTTAATAACACAGCACTGGGGATTGGGTTCCAACATATGTTTGGGGTGGGGGTGAGTTACAAATATTCATAGAACATGAATTGATCTGTGTGTAATTTTATTTAGACTGATTTGTAACCAGAGAACAGATATTATCTTTTTTAAGATTTTTATATTTATTGGAAAGTCAGATATACACAGAGAGGAGGAGACAGAAAGAAAGATCTTCCATCTGTTGATTCACTCCCCAAGCAGCCACAATGGCCAGAGCTACACCAATCTGAAGCCAAGAGCCAGGAGCCTCTTCCTCCAGGTCTCCCTGCACACAGGTGCAGGGACTCAAACCTGTGGGTTGTCCTCGACTGCTTTTCCAGGCCACAAGCAGGGATCTGGATGGGAAACGGGGCTACCAGGATTAAAACAAGTGCCCAATTGGGATCCTGGCACGTGCAAGTCAAGGACTTTAGCAGCAAGGCTACCTACCTCAAGATTCGGTATTGGGCTGTCCTCTACTGCTTTCTCAGGCCTAAAGTAGGGAGCTGCCAGGTAAGTGGAACAGCCAGAATACAGACCAGCACCCATTAGTGATTCGGGTGCACATAAGCTGAGGACTTAGCCACTAGGTCACTGTGACAGGCCCAGGTATTTTCAATAGTATCTTTGGTACCATATTCAAGTTTCAAGTATTACGCACTATACACTTACAATTTTTACATTTCATTTTTGCTGAGATTTGAACATTAAAAAAAAAATGTTAGAAGCAAACACATGCAAACTCCCCTGACTCTAAAGAACATTTTTCTTACTTGAGTATGTATAAACGGTACCACTAATGATTGACACTGATCTACTGTGGTCATAGTAACTTTTCCAAAAATGGCCCATTTTTCAAGAAAACTTTCATAAAGTTACTGAATCAAGTTTCCATATTTCCTGTGGTTCATCTGACTAAAATGCTAATTGGCTCATCTAGCATATTTTCACTTACAGGCATAATATTTTATTTTTGATCTCTCAATAGCATGCTGTTGTAAGCAGACTTTTTTAGAGCAAAATGAATTTAACATTATCTAATATTGCTTGGTAATGTTATGGAAGGAATTACAGGCATCGAAGTAATGTACATTACTCCTACATCTTTCACCTCACTGTGCAGTCAGCCAAATTATATATTTATTAATTTTGTTAAGCTGGCCTCATGAGTCAATAGATTGAATAGACTCCCTGTTAATTAAGTTTGATGATAAAATGACTAGAAGCTCAGAGAATAGCTCTGGAATTAAATATGAATTTAACCAGCTGGAGGGGATTTGGACCAAATGACCTCTGTAGTGTTTTTCAAGTCTGGAATTCTATAAAAGGCTGATAAATCCTTCAAATAAAATTAATATTAAGTGGATTTAAAATAACAAAAAAACAGCTGTAGTGCATTCATTCTGTGTGCATCTATACATACATACATATATTAAAAAATTAATGATTAGACAAAGCTATAAATTCAGATGTTAATAGGAAGACCATATTAGTGTATCTTAACAAGTAAGATTGATCTAATTATGACACTGAGATTCCCTGCTTTCTTAAGAAAAGAAAAAAAAAGTGGTGGCAATGAGCCCATCTGAAGCCAGGACCTCCTTCTGTGACTCCCACCTGGATTCTTGGGCCCTGAATCACCTTCTGTTGCTTTAGTAGGCCACTGGACTGGATCAGAAGTGGGGCAGACATGACAGAAACAGCCACCATGTAGGCGTCACTGAGGGTGAACTCCTCATTTTCTCTAAGGATTATGATTGTGCAGCAACTTCAGGAAAAATCTGGATGCTACATACCAAAGTGAAGCTAATGTAAACTACACATACACACGCATATATACATTTGGAACTTCCTTACTGCACAGTTTAAAATGGCCAAACCCATGAATAGGTATTTTAGAAAATGGAATGTGAAATATTCAATAAGAATATTAGATAGGGCCCAGTGCCATGGCCTAGTGGCTAAGGTCCTTGCCTTGAATGTACCAGGATCCCATATGGGCGCCGGTTCTAATCCCGGCAGCTCCACTTTCCATCCAGTTCTCTGCTTGTGGCCTGGAAAAGCAGTCGAGGACAGCCCAATGCCTTGGGACCCTGCACCTGTGTGAGAGACCTGAATGAAGTTCCTGGCTCCTGGCTTTGGATCAGCACAGCATTGGCCATTGTGCTCACTTGGGGAGTAAATCATTGGATGGGAGATCTTCTCAATCTCTCCTCCTCTCTCTATATGTGACTTTGCAATAAAAATAAATAAATCTTTTTTAAAAAAAGAATATTAGAACACATATATAGAAAGGATACTCAACTTCATCATTCATTAAGATGATGCACATTAGTATCTCAATTTAGATATTATATATTCCTACCAGAATGAGTAAAATATTCAAGTAGTGGAAAGAGTGTGAATCAATATAAATTCCTATACATGATAATACGGTATTATAATAGCTCATTGTAAACACACTCACTCTATTATAGAACCTAGCATTTTTACCCCTAGATATTTTTCTGAGAAGCAAATGGATACAAGTATTTATCAAATGATGTAAAAGAACAGTCAAATAAACTCATTAAAAATAAACAAATTAAGGAACCACCTGGATCTAAAGAACTGATACATTTACAGTAGAGTGCCACAGAAAAATACTTTTTAAAACTCTCCTTTATTCAAGCTAAGTTACAAAAACTTAACAAGTCTAGGAACAAAATCTAACAACATAATTTCCTTCATATGAATTTCAGAAACAAGAAACACAAAGAGGTTAGAAAAATACAAACACAGTTACCTGTAAAGTAGGAGACAGGGGAGGGCCTGACATACAGGGATTGAGGGAAGTTTCTGGAATGCTACAAATGTGTTCATTGAGGGAGGTGTTAGTGAGAATAGGGCATAAACCTAAAATTTTTGTATTTAAGTGGGATTTATTTTTGAATTTGAATATCCCAAATACATGTCAGATATTACAACCATACAAATTCTAGGCAATTTCCCTTCTCAAAAGACTTGAGTGGTTTAAAGACAATCATACCCAGAGGCGAACTGGGAGATCAGATGACCTCTGTGGTTTGGTCAGGCCCTATGATTCTATGTTTCTTATATTGTGTTGTTGTTCTTAAAGCCTCCTACAGTCTTTCTATCCCTCTGCTATTAAGTTGTCCCTGGTTGAATTTAATACTCTAAGCGTTTTCTCACAAGGGCAATGTAAGTAGAATGTCTATCACCTTCTTAATAGGTAATATGATAGAGTTGTATCCATTGGGAAATCTCAACAGCATTTTGTATAGCCCTGCTATAGTTGGACGGATAATGCAAGGTCACATACAATTTTCTCTCTGCTCTCACCTTTGGATATTTTAACATTATTTCTTTACAAGTCTCCCTTCACTTTGTATGCTTTGAACTAAGATTTAATTTGTCTCTCCACAAGCGGTACTATACTGACTTACCTCTGTCAATTTCAGGACAATTATTAAGTCATTCTAAGTCTCAATAAATGGGATGCACAATATTGATGATTTCAAGGAATTCTATGAGAAATAATATTGGAAACTTTGTTACAACATAAGGAAGGGGATTGGTTGCTCAAAAGAATTATTTTGCTTTTTAAAAACTATTAATGTCATATAAATACAGTCAAAGAGAGTAAGCTAGAAGAGATGAAAGCATTTGTATAAAATGATCTTACCATAACTAGAGTTTTGCAATTTCATTCAATTTTCTTTCATTAGGAATTATGTTATAATTAATGCTACTTTAAAACCCTTGATTCACTCAGCTTCAAAGATTTTTAATCTAAAAATTCCCACTTTACAAAAATATAACAGCATGATCAAAGCATTGCTGCTAATATACTGCAACTGTCAAATAAAATGTACTACTAATTTATTGTTAATGTTTGAAATGTGTTACATTTGTGATATCATTGAAGATATAAAAACAAATAAGACCTGGGGGCCAGTGTGATGGCTCAACTGGCTAATCCTAAGCATCCCATATGAGCACTGGTTCATACATGGATTGCATCATTTCCCATCCAGCTCACTGTTTCTAGTCTGGAAAGCAGTGGCAGATGGCCCAAGTCCTGGGACCCTGCACCCATGTGGGACACCCAGAAGAGGCTCATGGGTTCTAGTCTCAGACTGGCAGAGCTCCGGATACTGTGGCCATTTGGGGAGTGGAATGGAAGATCTTTCACAGTCTCTCTTTCACTCTGTAAATCTGCCTTTCAAATAAAAATAAAATAAATCTTTAAAAACATAAAAATTGGTCACATTGTTTCCACACAGAGATTTTGGAAGCTTTTTAGTTGTAGATTACACTGAATTCTACAAGCTTATTATTTCTGGAAGTTTTCCAAGGAAAACATTTGCTCTGGAGATACATGTTCACAGAACTGAAGACATCTACTCTGACATTATAACATTTGTTCCCAGACCTTTAAGAGTTTCCAAAGGCTATAATTTTAGGACACTCGTTGAAACTTTAAGGAACAGAATGCTTTGGGGTAACTACAGCAAAACAGTCATCCCTCGGATCTGTGCATCTGTATCTACAGCAACCCTTAAATGTAGCTAATTGAATCTCAGCATGAAATCAGAAAAGATCTTCCCAAACTCATTACACTTTCAGGTTACCCTAGGTAAAAAAAAAAAATTATTTTAAACTTGAAACTGAAACTCTAACTTCACAATCTCATCAGCCATTGAGAAAATGTTATTGTTTCTATGTTTTGAAGCCTGAATCTTTACCCATTCTCAATTGAATTTAAAATTAACTTGTCTCTCAAATCCTATCAAAAATGTGAAAGAGACCTGAAAGGGACATAAGCAAAAAAGTAATAATATTTATTTTAAAGGGAAAAAAACTAGATATGTACGTATATGAGAAATCAATAACAGCATAAAATATCTTTCCTATGAATTATGTCAGAGCTAGAAACATGAAATAATAACCAACAGATAAACATGCCTTGTAGGAATCTGAGTTAGTATCACTCACTCACATATTCACTGAAATATGTAATTTTTTCAGATTCAACCACTTAAAAAACTGTAATAGATTTTATCAATCTTAATTTTTTCTCACTGGTGCCAATTTTCCTATCTTTTTCAATCAGATAGTATGACCTTGATTCCTCGTATTTTTAAAAGCAGAGAACCATAAAAATATCAGCTCCTCAGAATTTCATGGATTCCTGATTGAAAAACACTGGTCTATTTGATTAACGATAATTACATTCACTCAAAGAGCTTTGGGAATGCGATTCTACCAACAGTCCCAGGGCCTTGCTGCCATTGCCAGTGAAATAGCTGTTACATGAGTCAGAGAAGGAGCTTGAATTAATGCCCGTTCCATATATGCATAAACTGATCTCTTAGCACTTGTCCTTTACAATTACTCTTCATCTGTAGGAGGCAGCCTCTCTAACACAGTAGCCAACTCCCTGGTGTTCTTAGCCTGAGTTCCTTCCTTTGTGTACGGGCTAGAGTTACTTAACACCTTCTAACAAACTGGACACCACAAAAGTAAAGAGAATGCTATCTTCAACATTAGGTTCTGACAGACTATGGCTTGAAACTCAGGTGTCTGTTTGTCTCCCTTGCTCCATCTGTATCTCCTTCTGTATTCATTCTGAGGAAAATGAGCATCATGATGTGGGCTGTCCTATGGCAAGATATCTGCAGTGAGGCAATGTGGAAAGCTTCCAACAAATAGTGGTGGAATGAAACCTGTAAGGTATTCTGCTGACAGCCATCAAGCAATTGATCTCTGTGAGCTACTGAAGCCTGCTCACAACCATGCTGTCCAGCTAGGAGCTGTCTCCTCCCACCTCAGCCTTCAGCCTCAGAGTTTGGGACATCATGACGGACCTCGAGGCGGAGGTGCTCAGACAAACTGCTCAGCTTGCTGTTCTAAAACCACTAACTTCTGAGACAATTTTGCTCTACAGCAATAGATTACAATTTATTTCATATTTTAAGAAATTTTTTTCATTTTAGGATAAGGATATGAACTTAAAACGTCCTGAAAATGCAGACAACTTTTAAATATGGCTTATGAGTACTTAGGAGTCTACGATACTCTTTGCATCAAAGTTTCTTAATATGTCTAAAATCAGATAATTCACATTACTCTTTTCTCCTGTTCATCAAGTATTTTTTTCATTCTGCATATTCTGACATGAATTACTTCTCATATTTATAGTGAGTTGTTCTATTTCTGCTACAGGGGATGAAAAGAATTAGGTAAATTGTTCAGTGGTAAGATTATATTTTAAAAAATAAATCCTTAGGAGTACTTTAAAAAAAGGAGTACCTAAATATTTTATATTCTTATTATGGTGAAGTGACAGAAAGAGTGAGTAAGAGAGGGAGAGAAGTGGGGGTGGTGGAAATATCATCCACACACCAACTCATCTCCACCTCTCGTTTCAGATGCTCAAAACAACCAGGGCTGGGACAAACCAAAGCCAAAAGCCAGGAACTGCCTACTGTCCCACATGAGTGGCAGGGTTCCATCCGCTTGGGCCATCTTCGGCAGCCTTCTCATGTATATTAGCAGAAAGCTGAATGGGACAGGAAGTCAAATAGACAGAACTCAATTTGCATTCTGACATGGAATATGAGCATCACAAACAACTTAACCCACATTAGCATAATGCCAGTCCTTTAAGAGCATTTATTTATTTATTTTTCAATGTGGACTCTCTATGGGAAAAGAAACTGCTAACTGAGAAGTCTGTGCAGCAATCTGGAATTTATAATTAAACATCATCAAGCTTAAAGTGATGCAAGAATAGTTAATATCATTCCATTTTTAATCTTTAAAAAATTAACTACTCACTGGTCTCTGGGATAGAGTACTAACATAATATTAGAAAACAATGGAAGACTATTTATGGTGTATTTGGAAATTATGCTTCCTATTTTGTCTCATACAAGTTTTAAAATAAAAAGGCAGATAGATCCTTTTTTTGTCCCATTTATTAAAGGAAAATTAGACACCAAGATATAAAATAACCCTCCAACACATGTACAGGTGGTTAAGCAGTGAAGTTGGAAAAGGAACGGACATCTTAATCATTCAATTTCAATACAGTTAAGGGAATACTAGGGTATTTCAAAAAGTTCATGAAAAATGCAATTAAAAAAATAAGTTCATCTTCTAATTTCATTTTAGCCTTCTTAAATAGCTAAAACAGTATCTAGCACAAAGCAAGCAATAGTGTAATTTTTTTCTCTTCATCCTTAAACAAAGAGGGGTATGACAGGCAGAACAGCCACTATTTCTGTCAAGTTCTACTGATGTGCCCTCTATAAATACCCCCAAACTCCATAGTGAAAGAGTACCCTAATGCACTTGTTGGTGGAAACGAGTGTTAGTACAGCTGCTGTGAAATCAGTATGACCATGACTCACAAAATAAAATGCAGATGTACCACATGACCCAGTTATGATTCCTCTGGGAATATATTCAAAGGAAAAGAAGTTATCATGTAAAATACATATTAATATCTGCATGCTTACTGCTGCACCATCCAAAATGGCAGGTTTGGAAGTGACCTACACACCCTTTGATTCAGGAATAGATAGAGAAAAAACAGAATCTATCTCATGCTTGCAGATGTAGAGATTGGCTAGAAAAGCTTTGTTTCACACTGTCAACAAATTAGACTCAAAAATAAGTGTTTCTCATTCTAGTTCATGAGCAATTGCTTTTCATTTCAGATGGAAGAATCTTCTAGAAGAATGGGCAAAACAGAGGTTTCCTCAGGCTTCGATTCAAACCTAGCACATTCTCACTGCCTTCATTCCACGGCCAAATGCAGTCCAAAGTAAATGAGGCAAAGAAGTATACCAGGTGAAAATATGTCATGACAGGAAGAAGAAACCAATATGGATAAACAGTACAGCTCAGGGCTAGCCTAGTGGCATAGCAAGCTAACCTTCTGCATTTAGTACCAATATCCCATATGACAACTGGTTCTAACTCCAGCTGTTCCACCTATAATCCTGCTCCCTGCCAGTAATCTGGAAACCTGGAAAAGTAGCATCATGGCTCACATCCTTAGGATGGTGCACCTACGTGGGAGATCTAGGGAAAGCTCCTGGTTCCCTGCTTCAGTTCTAGTTCCCCATCTAGTCCTGGCTGTTGTGGCCATCTGAGGAGTGATCCAGAGGCTGGAGATTGTTCTCTGTCCTCCCCTCTCTCTCTGTAGCTCTAACTTTCAAGCAAAAGAAACAAACCTTTAAAGAAAAAAAAAACACTGCAGTCTATCACAGCATTTATGAAAAAAAAAAATAAGCATTGATAGTTTCCATACTTGATATTCAAATATACACATCCTAAAACATAAAATTTCACACAATGAAAAATTGCTTTCTACCTTATAGACTATTTTGGTTAATGTGTCTATCAATACAAAGCAGCCCATTGCAAATAAGGAGATAGGAACTATTTAGTCATTCTCAGGAAACTCCTTTTTTTCCACATTTTTTTTCAAATTAATGCCTAATGGCTCTGAAGTAACATCTGCAATCATGGAACTACTTTAGAAATTATGTGCTTAATCACTGTAAATCACTGTGAATCAAGTACATTATATTTTCTAAGCAACTTTGCTTAAAAGCTTTTACAATTGCAGCCTGATTTCTGCAGGTAGAATACAAATGATAGTTGTTTGGGCCAGTTCTTCACATCTCATCTCTTATGCACCCAACAAGACACATCCAAAAACTTTGTATTCCAGTCACTATCTATTACTACCAATTATCCCTCCTTTCAAAAACATATTAAATATATATTTATTTCTATCTGTCTTAAAGGTGAAGTGACAGACAGAGAGAAATCTTCCATTGGTTGGTTCACTAACCAAAATATCCACAACACCTAATTCTGAGCCTGGATGAAACAATGAGCATGAAATTTCTTCTGGATTGGCCAAGCTACTGGCAAGGGCCTAAGCATTTGAATAACGATCTGCTGTCTCTCATGGTGTGTTTAAAAGATAGATAGATCTAAAGTAGAATTCCTGGTACACAAACTTGCACTGTGATATGGGATTAAGTGTTCCAGAACAGCAGCTTAACCCACCTAGTAACAATGGTTCCTCAAGAGCACAATATTTCCACTTTATCCTTTCTCTTAGGATACCCCTTCTCATTACTCTCATTTTCCTCACTCTTTGGGAAATACATAATGAATAATCTAGTTGTCTGTCTTACCACACTGTAAATTGCTTTAAAGAAAAGATTGAATTTTATTTTGTATTGGAAACTACCTAGATGAGTAAAGATATAACTTTTCACTCAATTGCCAACTACTCAAACTTTAAAGCTCTCTTTAAAAATAAGTTTTGGGACCCGGCAGCATGGCCTAGCAGCTAAAGTCCTCGCCTTGAATGCCCCGGGATCCCATATGGGCGCCAGATCTAATCCCGGAAGCTCCACTTCCCATCCAGCTCCCTGCTTGTGGTCTGGGAAAGCAGTCGAGGACAGCCCAAAGCTTTGGGACCCTGCACCCGCGTGAGAGACCTGAAAGAAGTTCCTGGCTCCTGGCTTCAGTTCGGCATAGCATCAGCCATTGTGCTCACTTGGGGACTGAATCATCAGATGAAGATCTTCCTCTCTGTCTCTCCTCTTCTCTGTATATCTGACTTTCCAGTAAATAAATAAATCTTTAAAAAAATATAAGTTTTGGATGTCTTTAACCAGAGGTGTGAGATGACTCACAGAGTATCTGTGAGTGGCTGTGTATCAACACCTGCGGCTGGGTCAAGGGCTGCATTTACCAGACCATGGTCCATGCAGCTTCAGCTTTTGAGGTCAATATTGTCATGATGCTGGCACCATTTCAACCAAAAATTCTAAATAATGTTGGCATAGAAGGAAAAACCCACACATAATCAAAGCAATATACAAAAAAACCCAATGCCAGCATCATACTGAATGGCAAAATATTGGAAGCCTTCCTGCGAAGATCTGGAACTAAACAAGGATGTCCACTATTGCCACTGCCATTCAGCATGGTACTAGAAGTACTTATGAATGGTATTAGACAAGAAAAAGAAATCAAAGCAATTCAAATTGGAAACAAGGAAGTCAAGCTATCTCTGTTTGCAGATGACATGATTCTATACATAGGAGAACAAAGAGACTCAATAAAAAGACTGCTAGAACTTATGCAAGAGTTGAGTAAAGTAGCAGGGTACAAAATAAATGAACAGAAATTAACAGCTATAGTGTACATAAACAACTCCAAGGTGGAAAAAGAACTAACCAGCATGGCACCCTTCAAAATAACAGAGAAGAAAATGAAATACTAGAGAATAAACCTAACTAAAGATGTGGAAGACCTTTATGAGGAAAAGTACAAAACAGTAAAAAAAAAAAAAAAAAAAAGACTTCAAAAAGTGTAGAAACTGAAGAACATAGTGGGATGGATCACAACCCAGACCTACAGACATATTATGATATAGTGGTAGTTATCAAAACAGCCTGGTACCCCCTGTGTTGGACTGTAATCAAGGGAATGCATAATGGAAGTATAGCAGAAATTAATATGTTCACAGGTGGAAACAGAGAAAAATATATCCTCATACATGCAGTACAAGGATGGACTCACCGTGATACAGCTCATAATCTCCTGGGAGACACCTCAGTGACAACATGATGGACTTGTGAAAACTCACACAAGCCATCCATTGTAAGACTGGAGGGAAGGAACTTGGAGAGGGAGAAGGGAGACCCAAGTGCCCATTAAACGGTATCATAAACAAAACAAGCAAAAGAAAAAAAAAAAGTTTTGATTTGGCCTAGTGGCTGAAGTCCTCGCCTTGCAGACACCAGAATCCCACTGCTCTACTTCCCATCTGGCTACCTGTCTGTGGCCTGGAAAAGCAGTAGAGGATTGCCCAAAGCCTTGGTACCGTGAACTTTTGTGGGTGACCCAGAGAAAATTCCTGGCTCCTGACTCTGGCCTGGCTCAGCTCCAGCCATTACAGCTACTTAGGAAGTGAACTAGCGGGCATAAAATCTTTCTCTCTGTCGACCATCCTTTACAATAAAAATAAATCTTGACAATTTATGAAAATATACTAGGAAATATCCTAATTATTTCATTCTCCAAGTTAAAACTTGAATTATTGCTAAGGAAAACACAAACAAGGCTCTCATCTTAAACTCATCAGGTGAAGTTTGCTGGTACACAAATGACAAACTTCAGAAAATTCATGTAATCATAACCATAACACAAGCAAAGAATTCTAAACCCAGAGAACAAAGACCATCACACCATAGAAAATATTAATTTTCCACTATAACCTAGCTTTATATAGAGTTTCTGGATACCTAAAAACTGCAATCCTACTACTGTAGAAAATGAGCAGTCAGTTCCAAAGAGTGTTGGGGCTCTAGGTTCCCCTTTGGTACACTGGAATCAAGGTCTCACCAAAAGCTCACAAAATAAACTCTATTTTAGCAAGGAAGGAAAAGGTTAAGCAAAATTAAGGCATAACAGGTTATATTTCCACAGTGCCAGCATCCCAGATCAGGGTGCCAGTTCTAGATGTTCTGCTTCTAAACCAGTTTCCTGTTAATGTCCCTGAAAAGGCTGTATGTATTTGAGTCCAGGTGTTGAGTCCATGCTAGCCACATGGGAATCCCAGATCAAGTTCTAAGTTCCTGACTTTGACCTGGCCTCAACCTGCCTGCTCTGAACATTTGGGGAATGAATCAGCAGATGAAAGATTTCTTTCTGTGTCATTCCTCTCACTCTCTCATTCTGCATTTAAAAATAAATCTTTTAAAAATCTCTGAATTTAGATTAAAGAGAGACTTCCCAGGTTTGGAGACATTTTCCAGAGAAAGCCTATGGTGCAGCGGGTTAAACTGCATGTGTGGGATGCAGGCATCCTATAAGAGTTCCTGCTTGACTCCCAGCAACTCTACTATTGAAACAGACCCCTATTAATACAACTGGAAAAGCAGCGAAAGACAGGGCAAAGCCTGGGGCCTGCCACCCATGCAGGAGACCTGATGGAGTTCTGCTTTGGCCTGGCCCAGCCACTGCCACAACAGCCATTTGCAGAGCAAAGCAGTAAGATGGAAGATTCTTTGTCTTTTCAAACCACACCCTCCTCAATCCCTTTTTCCCCCTGGGTGTATTCTCTAGTTCTGTCTCTCGTTTTTCCTTTCAAATACTTCAATCTTTGCTTAAAGGACTCTAAAAAAAATGTTGTGATCATGAGAGACACCACCTATACTATCTGTAAATGTATTAAAATCAATAATAAACAGACTTTTTCAGGAATTTCAGGCCTTGTTAGGATTTAGGACAAAACCATGTGCAAAAGATTGTGGGGGAAGTTCAGACTAAAATCTTACTAAGGCAAAGAAGAAATTTAGAATTGGGAAATTATCAGCTCTACTTGAACTGCTTTCATCAGAGTGCCTGTGTTAAAGTCTAGCCTCTGCTTTTACTTCCAACTTCCTGTTAGTGTGCACTCCGGGAGGCACCACTTAATGGTTCAAGTAGTTGGAAATATGTCACCCATGATGGAGATCCAATTCGGATTTGGGGCTCTTGTCTTCAAAATGAACCAGCCTGGGTTTTTTAAGTGAACCAGTAGGTAGAATATCTCTACCTGTCTCCTTTACTTTGTGTCACTCTGCCTTTAAAATAAAAATTAAAATAAATAGATTTTAAAGTAGAAGTGGAAATTGTAAACATTTGGCCAGAATCATCGATGTATATTTCAAAGGTAGCCATGTGATCTTCTCTTGCCTGATAACATACAAGTACATGATGGCTTTTGCCTTTATTAGAGTGATAAGAAGGGACATAGCTATTCAGCAATTTCCTAAGACATGATGCATTAGAGTGTACTACAAATGAAAACCAGCAGCCATAAGAAAGATTTAAATCAACGTAGGAATAATAGAGTGAACAGCAATGTCTGCACAACTTAAGACTTCTATCTGGACATGGAACTAAATGTATCACACTTTTATATCTCCTGACCTGCATTTTTTCATAATTATTTAAAGACTAACATTTCTTGACTATTTTTATCTTTTTAATTCCATTATTCTATTATTGTCCATGTACAGAAGGTTTATTCACTTTAAATACTAGCATTTGCATATGTTTATCCACAATCTCTCATTTTTCTAAGTTTAAAGATAAAGAAGATAAATGATTACACATGAAGATAGTATTAAGAGTATTAAAAGGTCAATAAGCAAGGAACAGTTAAAGACTCCAACTTTTGTCACAGTTAAAGAAATTCCCTAAAGAAAATGAGGAAGAATCTAAACTGACAGTTCTAGTTTTGCTTGTCATCTGGGCCACATCATACTGACAAAACGTCAAAGTAAGTCTTAAGTATGGGTACAAGTAGAATTATCACCATAATGTTCAATGAGGGAAAAGAATGAAGAAGCTGATTAATCCATAAACCAGGAAATATTATGTTTTAGCATGTACCAAGAATTGTATCTTTTAAACATATTGGATAACTACAAAAGGTTAACATTTCTATTTCAGGTAACTGGAAATATTTTTACATAAATAGAAATTAGTTTATAAATAGGAAATTAATTAAACTGACACCTCCCTATCTTATAAGTGACTAGAGAAGCATCGTTAATTATATTTTAATTCTTTCAAATTATTTTCCTTGTATTCCATTGCAATTTATTTTGTGTAGCAAAATCTCTAATTATGGGATGTAAATTAAGCTTCATATTAGTTACTATATGAAAGCAATAATTCTAAATTAGATAAAATGTCAATTTAAATGCATCTAAACATTTTATATCAATATGCTATAATAAATTTAATATGCTAATTTTATTGTTGGTAAAACTGTAATTCGTAAGACTACAACCAAAGCTCTTAAATGAAACTGTCAAATACAAAATGTCTGCTCTTACATGAAAGGCACTTGATTCTGGGCACTTTCCTGGTATTTATAAATAAATTTCCATCTGAAAGAAGACATGTGTTTCTTAGAAGGCCTTTACAAAGAAAGCAGATTTTACATTGTTTTTGTAAGCAATATTCAATTATCATATGAAGCCTGTAACTACAGAATTCTGTCCTATATTTGTAGGCACAAACTGTAATCATAAGAATTCTGGACAAATTTACATAATATGTATTAATAAGTTCTGCAGTTCAAATTTAATGGGAAAGAAGCAAGAAAAACTGGAGAGAAACTAAAAAAAAATACCTTCTCTATGCTAGATAGAACAATTAATAATTATTTGTCTTATCTGCAATTCTATAATATTAACAAGTGAGTACTGAAGAATGAACATGACTGTGCAGTTTTAGTCATTATCCTTTCAATCTTTTTCAATTTTTGTAACTTTGAAAATGTAGGAAAAATGAGTTAACTTTGCACTAAACAATTACATCAGGCGCTTCAGAATTTCAGCACTGATTTCCTTGAAGGCAGAGGGTGTGTCCATTTAATGATTTGTAAGTCACACACCTATGACTGGGAGGCCAGCCCTAGCTGAATCCTTCCACACTGTCATTACTGTGGACTGTGCCCCGGATGAGTGGCCCCAGCGTCCTTCTGCCCCAGCACAACCCTTTCACCCTCAATGAGTAATGAATCATAAAATGACAAGCAAGTCACAAATCCTTCTTACAAACAGTGAAAAAAAAAAGTATAGTTTCTTCCCTGAAGTTGTCAAGATTTTATGAGCCAAATTTCACTTTCCACACCCTCTAGCTGTATGACTGTTTTGTTATCAAACAACGCACGAACCAGACATCAAACTAGATAATCAAAGGCTTTTTTATTAGTAATCTTAGGATGCCAAAATATGCTTTTCATCAATGTATTCCAAGTTGTTCCCAAGTGCTATGATTCATGACTGGCCCTTTCAAAACTTTCATAACAGGGGTTGTATTTGGGAATCCTTGCATAACTGAACTAGGAAAACTGAATAAAACCAATGGTGCTTCCAGTAATAATAATAGTGTTTCCTTAGTAAAAACAAAAGCACAAATACAGTACAATCACAAACTGAAGGAAAAACTAAGAAATTCATGAAAGAAAAATAAACCAAAGTAATCAAAGCACTGGGGGCATGAACCTGGTTCAGTGTTCACAAATTGAATTCAAGATTTCTCCAAACTTCATTTCCCAACAAACCTTTCTTGCTTAAGATTTTTAAGGCCAAACTGATTTAAGAGATTATCACAGATATTGAGTATGAACAATAGCTAACTTCAACTCTAAGTAAACTCGGCTTAAGCAAACATTTTGCAAATAAGTTCAGTGACAGAAATAAATTGTTTCTCTTTTGAAACTATGCTTCTCCTTGTTTTTAATTCTAGTAAATCATTAAGTGGTAGGGTTACATATAATATTCAATTATAAACCTGCAGAATTCTATTACTGCTTTATGAAATTGAACTGTCCAAGAATGTTTTCAAATTTATTTTGCATTAACTTTTAATGGCTTTTGAAACATTTAAATTCACATGTATTTTCCTTGACATTTATGTTTCAAAAATCAATGTATTAATGCTTTTTAATCTGAAAATTAAATTCAAAAATCTTGAAAGATACCAACACTAAAGTTCCTTCTTTTTCAAAAATACATTCTTCTTACCTGGATGCTATATCCTCTTTTATACATATGAAAACTGTTTTCAGAGACATGTAAACACAAATAATGACATATCAAGTTGACTCAGTATTTCAAAAGGATTTGTTAGAATTTAGCATCAACAGTATTGCAATCCAATGATCATCAACCGAAAGTTGTGAGAAACAGCAAAAACAATACGTAAATGCCTCAGACAACTGAATGATTTTTAAAAGTCACCCTATATAACATTTACTAAAAATAATGATAATAGAACTATAGCTAGGGAGAGCGTGGAGAGAGAGCATGTTCAGACACTGGCCGGGATGCCAGCATTCTGGAACAGAGTCCCCAGAACGCAGTCCCACCTCAGCTGTGACCTAGCTTTTAGTTCATGTGCACCTTTGGGAAGCAGCAGATCACGGCTCAACTGTTTGCACCCCTGCAACCTGCATGGCAGGCCCTGGTAGAACTCAGCCCTGGTTCTTGTGGGCATTTCAGGAGTCAACCAGTGGGTGAAGGAGCACTCTCTTTCTCTTCAAAATTTTTATTTCAACACACTGAAAGGGAAAATGAACCTTTTCTGGTGAAAGTTCAATATCAAATGCCTTGTATTACATGGGAATATTCCAGGTACTTCACAGAGAATCTATCCAGAATAATTGATGCAGAACTTTCAGGTTTCTTAAACTAAACTGTAATTATATTTTTTTCTTCATATAATTTCATTTCTAAAGAATATTTTGACCCCACCTCATAGGTTAAGTCCAATGACTGCTGACTCCAATTTCTCAGTACCAGCACCATGCAAATAATCGCAGGAGGCACCTTGAGTATATATTGCTATACTTCAGACAAATGCCACTGTTTGGACTTATATAATGTTTACAGTAAAATTATAAATTACTAAAAAATTAACTGAAAATGTTATGTTACTTAGGGTTTAAAAAACCTACATTTTTATTTTCACATAAATAAAGCATTAGTATTCTATGAACAGTGTTTCTCAAAAAATAAGTAATAAAGCCCAGCATGATAGCTTAGTGACTAAATCTTTGCCTTGCTCACCCAGGCGCTCCTATATGGGAGCTGGTCAGTATTCCAACTGTTCCACTTCCCAGGAAGCTTCCCGCTTGTGGCCGGCAAAAGCAGTCGAAGACAGCCCAAAGCCATGGGACCCTGCACCTGTGTGGGACACCGAGAAGACGCTCCTGGCTCCTGGCTTTCAGATCAGCTCAGCTCTGGCCATTGTGGTTATTTAGGGAGTGAACTAGTCGATGGAAGATCTTTCTCTCTGTCTCTCCTTCTCTCTATAAATCTGCCTTTCCAGGAAAAATTAAATGGATCTTTTAAAATTATGAGCAGTAGAGGTTTAAAAGAGTCATAAGGATTCCAGGTGTTTTCTTTTTTTTAATTTAAAATTGTTTGAAGAGGTGAAACATAAAAACAAAATTTTAGGAATATGAGTACAAGCTTGGGCTTTTTTTTTCTGGCAATAGTGGTTTATCTTTTAGTGCTTATCCATTCTCTTATAACTTGTCAGAGGAAGATATCCTCCACTAAGTGGATACAATATAGTCAGGAATTCAGACTATATGGGCCAAATGTATACAGCCAATATGGCAAAAATTCTGCCCCTGATTGAGCCACTTCATATTAAGAAAGCAATCCATTATTTGACTTTTTCTCTAACTAAAAACTCGTCTTTGTATTTAACTATACATATGTGTCATAAGAGTTATGTGGGACAAAACAAAGTAAGACTCTAACAAAAACAGAAAAACCACAAAAGAGTGAAGAGAATTGAAATATACAGTTTTTTTTCTTAATTTACTATACTTATTGGAAAATAAAATGAGACATCAAGTCATTTACTTTAGCGCTGCATATTTTCCATAATATTATATCAAAGATTGGGTAATACTTATCGTAGTCATTTGAATTGTGAAATAAACGAGTGTATGCTTGTCATGCAAAAATGATTTAAGGGCATGGTATGTAGAGGGCAAGAATTTGAAACTGAAACAGAAATTTAATGTTCAAGAAACTGAAGAAAGATGTCACCTTTCTTCTTTATTTTCTTCAATGTCACAATAAAAATATTTCTCAAGACTGAAGAGGTCAGTAGCTTAGCATCTTTGAAGCAATATGACTCTTTTACATTTAAAGATTGATGCACCCCAAGATGTTTCAGAACCCCTACTTTCACATATATCATTACTGTAAGAAGTGAATTCAAGTCTCAGTCTTGTAACACCTAACCCTAAATTTTGAGCCCACAAAATACTCATTTTTTCATTGGTCTCTAACTCTCGAGACACATTTCCTTTTGCTTTTATTTTTGCTTTTTGGCTTTCATGAAATACACAATAAGCACATATACGACTGAGTAGTTGCTGCTGACACTCCCACCTTCTACAGCCTTCTCTTTGGATTTATTCAGGAATTGTTTCTCATAGAAGATTCACAAAATGAAGAGCCCAAATCAATACCCTCTGTGCCATAATTGTCCTACCACAGCAAAGTGACATAAAAACATAGAGAATTTATATATTTTTTTCCAAAATAAGAACCATTTTGGCTCATAAGGAATGAAGATCCGAGTACCAAATAGCTTCTTAACTGACATTCATGAGTTTGTGATCAGACAGAATTTCAACATACATAAAGAAGTTAGTACTGCATACTTGCTATCAGCTAGCTACTTAGTCCCATGTATTTCAGCACACTTTCATTTATCTAGAGAATACTGTCTCAAATTACATTCCCAAAACATAAGGAAAAATCATGTTTTGTCATTTTAAAATGAGTATTGCATCAGAAATCAGTGTCTAATATCCCTTCACACAAACTAGAATTTATACACAAGAAATATTTCTTCATATCTCAACAGATTCCCCAGGACAGTTCAGGATGTATCATTCATAAATTGACTCAAGAAAATTCAAACAGAAACATTTAACGTTATCCAAACTGAAGGTGAAGGAACTGATATTATAAGACTCAAAACCAATGCATTTGTTGCAAAGAACTATTCCAAGATAATCTCTGCAAGCTATCTTCATCTAAACACAATGCATTTCCGAAATGATTATGAGCTATTGTGATGAATTAGAATCCTAAGTACATCAGCAAAGGGAAATACAAGTGAAAATCAGTACCTTATTTTCAGACTTACTTACTGTTTAATCTTTCCAAGGTGTAAATGGCAAAATTCATTCTTTTTCAGCTAACAACATTAGAATTAGATGTTCAATCCAACTTAAACACACACACACACACACACTGTTTTCTGGCAATGACCAATGCCTATTATACAGAATAAATTGTGTATATTTTCTGAAGTTCCCTTTACATGGAAGACATCTCGACATGACAAAAGACAAGCCTTCCAGCATCTGAAATGATGACATGCACTTAAATAATGTTGAATGAAATCTGGAATTCTAGTTACTTCTCCTTTTTCTTTTTGGAGTTGCAAGACGTATCCCATATTGTTCATCTGTGCTTTGGCAATAAGTATGAAGGCATTAGACCCAAGCCAGAGTCACAGTTGCTGGGCCTACAGAACTCTCTGGCTCTGTATTAAACACTCTTCCTTCCCATTGCTGTCAGTGACCAGCTATAACAGTGTCAGCATTAATAATAAGAATGGCTAGTTTATCCCCTATCATCTGTTGCATATTTCATTTTACATCTCAAATGTTCAGAACTCAGGGCAACTAATAATTTCTTAGGGGCTCTGCATGACTGAAGAAATTATATTTTGCTTGTTAATGTATTCATCATTTAATATAAAGAATAATACAAAAATCTTTAATATATGTTTGGAATAATCTAAAGAAATAACAAATACCAACTCCTTTCTCATGTTTGTTTTCAACCTGCCAGCTTATGATACCAGTCTTTTGGCATAACAAGGCACTTGTATGAATAACCTGTTCAGATATATAACAAAGAACTAGATAATTTTATTTGCAAAGGTAATTTCATTTACCTCATGAGAATAAGTTAGCATAATAATGCCTAACATACCACTCAAGTAATAGTTAATAGCTAATATTTATTGAGCACTCAGAGGGAATAATGCCACACTCCATCTTATTTTGAAGATCAGCTTGACAAGAAGTATTATTTTTGCTACTTTAAAAATGCTGAAATGCAAGGTTAGAAAACCTGTCTGAGGACACAGAATTCTTTCAGAATTGAAATCCAACCTGTTTGACTTCAAAGTCAGTGTTCTCTATAACTACATATTGTCTTTATTAGAACAGTGTTGTTCTATGAGAAAACACTATGGAAAACTAATTCAGCATAAATCAATGTGTGTTGGCTGCTCAAATATGACAAATAGGTAAAAAAAAAAAAAAAAAAAGAATATAAATTAATCCAAGACCCAGCACTACAAAACTCATACATTTAGTTTGAAACCTATCTTTTTTAAGCAAAGATTTGTTTGAAAGATAATGTCATATGGGAATTCGCATTTCAAGTAACAGAAAAATAAAGTTTCTGCTTTCATGATTCAATTTAAAACTTATTAGGATAGCAAAACAAATAGTAACCAGTCTGACTTGTATAGTCAAACCTCTATGGAAAACTGAGGATTTGCTCAGGGCCTTGAAACAGGCCTTTCACTGCGGCGAAGCACATCAAACAGCCTTGTGCTGCACTGGCATTCACTAGGGCAATAGTTGTCTCAACTGTTTCACTTCCAATGCAGCTGTGGGCTAATGTACCTAAAAAGCAGTAAAGATGATCCAAGTTCTTACATTCCTGCCACCAACATGGGAAACCTACACGAAGCTCGTAACTCCCAGTTGCATCCTGGCCCGGTCCTGGCTGTTGCAGCCATCAAGGGAGTAAATCAACAGATAGAAAATACTCAGCTATTCTCTCCCTCCTTTCTTACCAGCCCTTATTCTTTGCTATAACTTCTGTTTCCCTCACTGTTTGGTTTATAATGATCCCAACTGTCAGTCTCTTTAGTTTCACGACTTGGTCAGAGTCAAGTTGTCATAGGTCAATGGTTTATTGCTTTTGTGCTTTTCACCTTCTTACTGCAGTGATACACACAAAGCAGTTCTCTTTCTAATGCAAGCTGACTTTCCTCTACTCATAACTTCTCTTTTGATGTTTTACCATGCTTGATTTCAATTATTTCAAAGAAAAACAATGCCTTTGATGATCACTTGTTTTAGAGCCATATCGATTTTCTGAAAGACACAGCATGCTGCTATTTAATGTGAAGTCTTTCTTTTCTTTAGGGTCAGGTGATTGGATTTTATTTTATTTTTAATCATTATTGATTGATGCATTAACATGGAGCTCCACTATTCAGCTTTAATGAATATCACAAACTTGGGAGGTGAAAGTTGACCTATCTTAACTGAACCTGTGGTTATTTTCTCTCAGGTTAAAATGCTTCAATCCATCACGAATCCTAGTGATATGTGCTCTTTTCTGTCCACATAGACTTTTAAGCCATAGCTTAATCATAATGAGTGGTTTAGCATCAGATTCACAGCCCAATGTCAAATAAGAGCCCTCCCCCACATTCTGTGTAGCTGGGTTTTATCAGTTCCTATTAAGAACATTGTCTCATCCCATGATTGTAAAGTTGCTCAGAATTCACTATTTTTGAAAAAGATCTGTTTATTTATTATAAAGTAAGAGTGACAGAAGAGTAGGAGGAAGAGATAAAGAGAAAGGAGGGGAGAGAAAGAAAAGGAGAGAAAGAGATGAAGGATGGAAAGGAGGGAGGGAGGGAAGAAAGGAAGGGAGGAAGGGAGGGAGGATTCTTCCATCTGCTGGTTTACCCACATGGCTGCAATGGCTGAGGCTGGGCTAGGCCAAAGCCAAGAGCCAGAACATTCCTCTGGTTCTACCAAGTGGGTGCAGGTGTCCAGGCTGATGAGCTTTCACTGCTTTGCCCAGGCACATCAACAGGGAGCTGGCTTGGAAGTAGAGAATCTGGGACTCAAACCAGCAGGGATGCTGGCATCACAGGTAGAAACTTAGAATGCATGATTGTTAACACAGGTGGAATCCATTTACTATAAAAAGTAGATCCAATCAAACAGACTGCCTTATTGATAAAGAATTCTCACTTAGTTTTAAGACCTAGGGCTTGCTGATACAGGGCACATGGCTACAGAACCAACTTGGATCCAATCAAAAAGTAATTTTCACAAGTACTGTAACTGGTTACTTAGGGTCTAGAAATTTTCACTCCATATAAATGTAACATGTCATTTACATTCATATCATTACATGATTTTTTTTAAAGATTTTTTTTTTTTAATTGAAAAGGCGGATATACAGAGAGGAGAGACAGAGAGGAAGATCTTCCATCCGATGATTCACTCCCCAAGTGAGCGCAACGGGCCGATACTATGCCGATCCGAAGCCAGGAGCCTCTTCCTGGTCTCCCACGCGGGTGCAGGGTCCCAAAGCTTTGGGCCGTCCTCGACTGCTTTTCCAGGCCACAGGCAGGCAGCTGGAAGGGAAGCGGGGCTGCCGGGATTAGAACCAGCACCCATATGGGATCCCGGGCGTGCAAGGCGAGGACCTTTAACCACTTGCGCCACCGCTCTGGGCCCTTTACCATCATTTCAAAGTAAAAAGAATAAATGCTTTTATATAAGAATGCATATATTAAGGAACTCTTAGGAATGTAGAAATATACTTTTGTGCTACTCAAAAATTGAAATAATTGGCAGAGAATATATATACATATATATATATACTTGCTGCTCTTGGGGGCCAGTGCCATAGCACAGTAAGTAAAGCCACTGTCTGTGGTGCCAGCAAGTTTGAGTCCTAGCTGCTGTATCTACTTTCAATCCAGTTCCTTGCAAATGCAAGTAGGAAAACAGTGGTCTGAGTGATTGCGACCCCTCATCCATGTGGGAGATCCAGAAGTAGCTCTTGGCTCCTGATTTCTGACTTTCCCAAGTCTCTGGTCATTGGGGTGATCTCAGGAATGAACAAGCAGATGAAAGCCTGCTCTCTCTCTTGTAATTTTGACTTTTAAATAAATAAATATATAAATCTTTAAAATGTTGTTGCTCAACATGTTTTCAGACACACTTTAAATATAAAAGTGCCTATATTTATAATCAATCTATGAAACAGTAAAATCTTTCCTATATGCAGATATGAACTTAGGGAAGAAAAATAATTCAAGGTTTATCATATAAACAGACTGTAAACACAGTATTGACAAAAGATGAACAGATATATAGGTAAACATGCATTAGATATAGTCACCTAGAGGAACAACATAATAGACTATCAAATCAAGACATGAAGATACAAAGCTGGTCCATCTCTACTCACAAATCAAAGATGGACTCCCGAAGAAATGTTAAATCTATCTTCAGAATAGGATGCTGAACTCTCTGCCATGGTCCATACATGCAATGTCAGGATACACATAAGTAGCTATACATAAGTAGCAGAATGATGGACTTATGCCTGTTTTTGAAGGACTACAGTATTGTAATAATATAGGGAAATTAGTAAGGGGGGAGGGGACTTGAAAAAGGGATGAGGGGAAACCCCAGAAGCTAACGAATTGTACCATGAAGTTTCAAAAAAAGAAAAAGGAAAATAAAGACCCACCAAAAAAAGAGAATCCAC
Organism: Ochotona curzoniae; assembly: GCF_017591425.1. Taxonomy (NCBI): domain Eukaryota; kingdom Metazoa; phylum Chordata; class Mammalia; order Lagomorpha; family Ochotonidae; genus Ochotona; species Ochotona curzoniae. Next base: position 22,339,937 of record NW_024464920.1, read on the forward strand.
ATGCAAATAATAAAATGTAGGTTTATCCAACTATTCAAAAATTAACATGTGAAAACAATCTAAGGAAAAAATAATCATTATCTTAAGATAAAATTTTTTTGAAAAGATTATTAAAAATAAAATTTATTTTTATTTAATTGAAATTTAACGTTACAGAGGGAGGGAGGAAATTTTCTATCCACTGGTTCGTTCTGAAAATGGCCACAAGGGCCAAACCTGAGCTAGACTGAAGGCTGGAGACACAAGCTTCTTCTGGGTCTCCAAGGTGTATGCAGTGGCCAAAGGCTTTGCATCACTCTCCACTGCTCTCCTAGGATATTAGCAGGGAGCTGGATCAGAAGTAGAGCAGCTGGGACTGTGGGTGGAATGTGAGTGCCACAGTTAAAGGAATAGCATGCAACACTACCACACTGGTCTCCAAAAAAGATGCTTTTGAAAACTATGGTCAAGTGGAAGCTTTGCATTTTAAGTGACATTTTATTATGTAGATAACAGTGTAACGTATTTGTATATGTATCCAATAAGCAGAGAACAAATTTTTATAACTAGCATATCCATCACCTTGAATATTTAAAATTTCTTGGTGGTGAGAACATTTCTAATCCTATCTTCTAGCTACTTTGAAATGTGTATTATTGTTAAATATAATTCTTGCACTGTGTAATGCTAGAAATTATTTTTGCTATCCCTGACTCTCCTCTCCTCCCACACAAACTCTCCCAGACTGGGATAACCACCACTCTATTCTCCACTGCTATTTGATCAACTATTTTAGTTCACAGATGAGTGAGATGAGATAGTGTTTGTCTTTCTATTGTCAAGCTTGTTTCACTGAACAGTATCTCACAGGTTCATGCAGGCTGCTATAAACTGAAGAATTTCCTTATTTTATGAGTGAATCATGTAAATCAGGTAAATATACCATATTTTAATATGCTCATTCATTGATGATCACTTGGGTTGATTCTATCTCATTCTTATTACTTCTATAAGCAAAACTGCAGATATCTCTAACCTACAGATATAATTTGCTTTGGATAGAAAGGTATTTTCATAAAGTTTACTGAAGCTGCATATTATGAATAATCATGCATATCAAAATTATTTCCATGAAATTAGGTCAGTCTTTCAATTCCACTTTCTAAAACCTCGTTGAACTGAACTCATGTGTGTAGTGAAAATTCTCAATCATACTGAGTTAATCTTTAGTTTCATGAGAAATTTGTTACTGTTTTCCACAGTAGTTATAATAATTTACATTCCTTCTGACTACACAGGAATTCTACTTTAAGCCTCCAAAACCAATATTTGTTATGCCATGTCTTTTTTTAGGTTGCCATTCTAACTGGAATGAAGTAATAGCTACTGGGTTTTTGATTCTCATTTCTGTAACAATCATTTATGCTAAGTATTGTTTCAAGTGCCTTTTGGGCTTTTCAATGTCTTCTTTGGAAATGTCAGTTCAAACTTTTTGCTTTTTTGATAAGATTATTTGATTCCTTCCTATTGAGTTATTTGAAGTCCCTAAGTATTCTGGTTACTAAGTTCTTTTCAAATAAGTATTTATAATCATTTTCCCATAAGCACTGTTTTTTCATTGTGTTGATCATATCCTTTGCTGCACTAAAACTTTATTTTTATATAACTCCATTTATCTGTTTTTACATTTTTTACTCATACTTTTCTGATACTCAAAAATTTCTCATTCAAACATCATCAAACAAATCCTCTTTTTTCTAGTACTTTCATAGTTTTGAGTTTCAACTTTAAGCATGTATTTTTTTAAATAGTTAAAAATAGAGATTTAGTTACATCTTATTGCACATGAAAACCATTTCACATAGCACCATTAGTGAAACACGCTGTCCTTTCTTCTGAGTGTTACTTGTGCTTTTGGCAAGAATCAGTTAACTATAAATGTATTCTGGCTACTTGGTTTCCTATCCTGTTTTCTGGATGGTACCGGATGGTGGCTCAAGTACTTGACTCTGTCTATCCACAAGGATGACACAGGAGCCACAGTCTCCCAGCTTTGGCCTGCACCAATCCTAGTTGTTACAAAGATTTGTGGAGTATAAGACTGTGAAATAAAGATGTCTCTATATATCTTTTTCCATACCTCTAAGTAAAATTTTAAAAATGAAAAAATTAAATTTGTGACAAAAAAAATCTTAAACCAATGAGATACAGAAGAACATATGTCAACAAAGAATGACAAAGCAGTACGCAAAATCATACTGAATGAACAAACAACAACAAAAAAAATACAAATCACTAATCTGGAAAAAAACAAACGTTCCAACTCTCACTGTTCTCATTCAACTTAAGATTAGCTAGAGTCATTAGAGAATACAATAAAGGTTTATAAATATTGAAAGAATAATCAAATTATTCTTTCTTGTATATAACATGATTCTACATAAAGAGAAACTTAAAAAATTCCATCAAGAAACTCTCAGAATAAATTTTGTCAGTTTGGTAAATTTAGTGCATGGATTTAGTACATTTACTATTAAAGTCACAAGGGAGAAAATTGACATCTAAAAATCAGGAGCATTTTAATATAACAACAACTAATTCACTGAGAAAGAAAATGCAACAGTAATTCTATTCTAATAACCATAACAAAGAAAACATAAAAATAATCACATCATAATTAAACAAGCAGGTGGAATACCTCTACAAAGAAAGTTTTAAAGCACAATGAGAGAAATACAGAACATACAGAAAAGCTGAATGATTTCCAATATTCATTGATTGAAAAAAATGTTGTAAAAACATCCATATCACACAAAAGAATTTACAGTCAATAAAATCCCTGTCAAAACACCAATAAAGTTAGAATTAAACAATTCTTAAATTCATATAACAACAGTAAGACTCATACCCAAAACAATCTTGAGTGAAAAGAAAAAAGCTGGAGATATCATGCTACCACATATCTAAACACATTACAGAGCTTTTATTGTCAAAACAACATGATAAAGCAAGACAAAAACAAACAAAAAATAAACATAACCAGATTAATGAAACCAAAAGGAAATCCCCAAGAGCTATGAGTCAATCCATGCATCTGGAACCAACACATCTTTGTTGAAAGTGGTAAGACATACACTGAGAAAAACATAGCCTATTCAATAAATGGTGGAAAGAAAACTGGAAATTTACATGCTAAAAACTGAAACTTGATCTGACTCTATACAAAAACCACCTCAAATGGTAGTGAAGATGTAAATGTAAGTAAGACCTGAAACTAGAAGAAAAAAGGTGGGAAATAATTGAAGACATTTGCATACAAAACATTTTTGGCCAATGCACGCAAAACACAGGTAAAAAGATTAAAAAAATAACTAGTGGGATGATACTCAACTAGAAAGACTACATAGCACAAGAAATAATTAACAAACTGAAAGATGACAGAGAGAGAAAATTTATGATTTGTGTACCTGACAAAGGGCTGATACCCAGAATATATAATGAACTCAAAAACTCAGTAACAGTGTAAAAGAAACCTAGCTAAGAAACATGCATGGGATATGAACAAATATAAGAAAAGACGTGATCAAAAAACAGATGAACAGTATCAGGGCAAAACAAATGAAAACACAAAGGTGCCATCTCATTCCATTAGAATGCTTCTTGAGAGACACAGAAAAAGAAAACAAAATGCTGTGGCACACGTGGAAAACAGTGTGTGCCACTTCTACACTTTTTCTGAATGGAAATAACTATAACCATTATGCCCAACAGTATTAGGCTGTTCAAAGAACAAGAATTGTATCTACTGTTTCCCCTAACTTTCCTACTCATGGGCTTATAACCAAAGAAATGAAATTGATTTATAAAAACCTGCATTTCCACGTTCATAACACAATTCACTAAAGCCAAGATATGAAATCAACTAAACTGTGTCGCAGTTAGATAAGGGAATGTGGTATGTATACATTATTCAATATGCACTAACATTATTTAATAGTTCAAAGAATTCTGATACTTGGATCAACATGGATGGAGCTGGAAACCATTATTGTAAGTGAAATGAGCCAGAAACATAAGGCAAATGCAATATATCCTCTTTCTTTAAAAGAGAGAGAGAGTAACTGATGGTGGGCATTTGGTGTAGCAGTTACAGACACTGCTTAGGATGGCTGACTTTGAATCCAGGTAGACTTTTGGCCTAGCAGGTAAGATGCTAGTTAGAACGCCAGCATTCCCTTTTGAAGTCCCTGAGTTTGTTGCCTACTTCCAGCTCCTGACACCATCTTTCCACTACTGCAGGCCTTGGGAGACATTAGTCATAGCTCAGATAACTGACTATTGCTAACCACGTGAGAAAGTTGGGTTCATTTTCCAGTCCCCATGACTACAGTTTGAACTCAGGAAGTGAGCCAAAAGAATCTGTTTCTGGCTCTCCCTCTGCAATCAATATTAAACAAAACAAAAAGCAGAAGTAAAATTACAGTGTAAATAATACTCTCAAATATTTGGAGAAAATTTAACAAAATACGTGGCACACATGTACATTAGTAAATAGAATCAATTTTTGAGAGAATTAACTTAAATAAATGGAGACATTAGATTCTACACCGTTAACCACCCAGCATGCACTGCTTCTTTTGTTCTTCTCAATCCTCTCAAACTCCAGCAGACATATGAAACATCTGGGGATCCTACTAAACCATGAATCCCAATGTGCCACCTGTGATTCCTTTGTGGAGAGAATGTGTTTCTCTTAAGTAAATGTAGTTCCTGCTGGACCTCAGACCAGGCAATAATACAGACCATTTAGCAGCAGCAGATTTTTTTTTTTCAAATGTTCCTACCCATAATCTTTAAAGTAAGAAGAACTTTATAGCCCAGTGTGATCATCTATAATCTCACTTCAGGAAGGCAAGATGTCATAAATCCCTTCAAATCCTATGATTTTTCTGAAACCATTTTTCTAAACCACTGTGAGTTAACACCTAGGGATAACCAAAGCATGATACATAATAAAAGTATTCTTTGCCTGTCAAGAGGCAATGAAACCAGTGTACAAAAGGGAGTATTTTCTCATAAACCTTCCATAACGAAAAAGAAGATAAGAAGGAAGTGAAGTCTGGAATCCAGTAAGTCTGTGGGCTACATTCTGGCCACCGGCAGCTCACAGGTATAAACTCAAAAGAGACAATATTTTGGCCAGAAATGCCTTCTGTCTAGGAAGAAGATAGACATTTTATGCTAAAAGCTTCTCATGCACCTTTTTGCTGTTAAAGATGAAGTTAATTTAATGAAAATGTACAAATCTCACCTCTAGGGATCAAGTGGGAGGAAGATGATTTGCACAAAGCCTGAACACTACATTAGGCAAGTTCTCTGGGGCCCAGGCTATCTGCAGAAAGACAGCTGCTTGAATTTAAGCACCAATTAAAGATTTTGCCAGCTTTACTCCCTTTCCTTCACAAGAACATTCTACTTGTGTACTTAGAAAGTTAATCAAATGCATTTTCTATTTCAAGGATAATAAAAGCTGATACTCAGGGTCTTTAAACTTCAGAGATAAATATTGGGGAACATCATTTTCCAATTAAATGCCATCACCAGTTAGATATGAAGCCTCTTTGCTGAGTGTCAGCTGCATGCATCATAAAATGGCTAACTTTGCAGCTGCCCTGCAATGCGCAAGGCTCAAAGATTTCACGCATACAAGCACATATCTCCGGCAGGCATTATCTTCTCCTTACTGCCACTTCTTGTTCTTAAAACATATTGATTCTCAGGTGAAAAAGTGTTTTCATAACTATCTCTATTTCCATGTTAGTGACAATTTTCATTTTAAACATATTTTCCCATATCTGCAGTTACAGTGACAGTTAAAAACTGAACAAGAAATAGTACTGCTTAAAAACTGAACAAAAAATAATACTGCTTAAAAACTAAAAGAATAAAAGAACATGGGAAAAAGAGAATATATGCATGAACCAATGACAGCTCATACTGCATATCTAGTAGGTAACATTCTTTTTAAAATGTTTTTGGATTTCTAGATTTCTGAATTATGAGAGAATAAATTTCTATTGTTCTAATAGTTGTATGTGTGTGTTCAGTCTTTAAGCTGAAAACTTGATCCGCTGCCTGGCAAAAAAAAAAAATGTAGCATACAAAATGTTCACAAATTATATTAACAAATTTTAATAAATCTAAGTGCATCCCTTAGAAGCAGCCTCTGAAAGTGAATGATGAAAGTAGTTTAATGCAGCTTTGTTCCCCCTAACCAAGAGTCCTTTCCACTTGATTCCTTTGATAATTCAGAATGTATCCAGACGATTCCTTTCACAATCCATTGACAAGCCCAGGAGGCAGCTGTAATTCTACTAAGTTAAATTTGTTTTAATTTGTCCCCTGTTGTTTAGCATGGAAGCATTCCCATGAGTGGAGAAAATGCCTGTTTATAGAATTTTTTTGTGCTTACTACCATGTCTTAATTGTCTTCAAAATGTGGTATAATAACACTTACTTTGAAATAAATACAACGGCACAAGTTTACATCTGTGACTTGTTTTTTGTTCATATGTCTTAAGGTGGATTCTGATCATCTTCCTTCCCCACAAAGCTATTTAAGAAAATAGCAGGGGGAAAATATTTATAAACTTTTTATAAACAAAATTTTCAAACTGTGTTTGTGTGTGTGTCTGTCCGTCTTGCTTAGGAAAAATCATAAACTCCCTGTAGAGTTGAATATATACACCTGACATGGCAGGAGAAAAACTCTTCTGGGGAAGTTTCAATCCAAGATTTTCTATAATAATATAGATCAGTAAAGGAACAGAGAACAGAAACAGTTGAACTTGGAACACAAGAATAGGACACGGTAAGCATGATTTGAGAGTCCTTGGGAAAATATAGTAGAAAGAGCTTGAGAAACGGAATGAAAGTTACTTTGTTCAAAGTGGAAGGACCAATAGCTTGATAAATGAACAAAAAGGTATGTCAAAGGTGGGGACACCCAACACTAAGAGAAATATGATGTGAGGTTGGCAAAGCTGAGATCATGAATAACCTTGCTAGCTGTCCTCAGACTGTCACATTGAATCCAGAAGATGACTAAGGCATGAGACTGGAGAATTGCCTCAAAGAAAATCTCCTTCCTTACTGTATAGACACATTATAGGTTAGTTAAGAGGAGAAGTAGAGAGACCAGGAGTATTTCCCTTTGCAAAACAAGAAGATTGTTGTCATTGTTCACCAAAGTAGTGTGAGTGGAGATGGGCAACCTCTTTAATTGTAGAGAAAAACTAAAACTAATAATACAATCTGATAAAGAAGATTGAGTTAAACAGGACAATTCCCAGATTTCTAACAGATAAAACCAACCAATAACTAAAAAAATCTTTGTTTTTGAAACAGCTGAAATTTGTGAACTATTTAATATGGGATGTAATAAATAAAATCTAAGCTGCAGGGACAGTGTTAGCTAAATTTGAATCTATGAGATTTTCACTATAAACTCTGTTTGATTTTAATCTAACACGAGATGCAACTCCAGATGTTTTAGGCATATTTTATGGTTCTTTTAACTACTGACGGGATGATACTTTATAGTTGAGTTGATCATTGGAAATCTACAGCAAGACTGAACTCAATACACATTGTTTTGGGTCCTTCAATAAGAGGTGAAAGTCTAAAAATGGACTGGCGCTAGACACTCATTTTGACCATTAATTCCATCAATTTGTATTACCTCCTTTAATCCCAGCTAGTAGGCTTGTCATCTTAGCATTTTACATCGTAATGGATTTTCTGAAGGACAGGAATAGTAGCAATGAAAAATACACACACACACACACACACACACACACACATGCTCATTCTGATATATACATTAAAACACACTTACCTGTCTGACTCTCCTGGGTTAAGGTCATTTGATGAGCACCCAGTCCCCACTTTCACAGTCGGCTACTGGATTGCCATGTTTTTCAGGGTTGCAATATGATTTATGTCTTGACTTTTTCAAGTGAATATGTATTTTCCTCACAAACCAACCATGTACACATTCATAGACACAAAGTTCTTATACAAATTATTGAGAACTAATACACTTTGAGTGTTATCTTTAACATGACATAACCTCAGTACCTCCTCGTAAGTCAAATTTAAAAATATTTATGCTTATATTAACAAGCTCACAGACCATATCCCATTCAGTATTTTACTACCTTTTACTGACTTTGATGCCCACTGTTCATTCTCAAAGATTTTCAAAATTTAGAATTATGAAATACTCCACAATGGGCATGGGGAACAGTTACATGAGCACAAACGTAGGCACACTGGAAAGTAAAAGTATTGCAAACTTGGGGTCCTGGTCCACATCAAATTGTCAGAAAGAACCTGAGAGATGAGAAGAGGCCAGACAGAATAAACCATGGGACTTTTCTCCTGGTGACATTTAACTTATGATGAATGAAAACTCCCTCTCAATTGACTACCTCAATCTTTGATTATTTTGCCACACATAATGCCACATAAAGAAACAGTCACACAAGTTTACTCTTGAAAGAAGAAGATATGTGAATAATAACAAAACCAACTCAAAATTAAACTGAAAGTCCCATGGAAATAATCCCAAAGCAAAGGATGCATTTTATTTGAACTCTGATAAACTACAAGCAAAATTTTAGTTGACTGGTCTTTGATGGAAAGAACATGGCTCTTAGTATTCTCCCAGCCTTTGCATGTCAGACTTGTTTGTGCAGCATTTTTCTCTTAAAATTTAAACACTCTTTTCCTCCCACCCACAGAATAAAATGTCAAGTACTATTCTCTGATCAGCTATTGATTTGAGGCCATCTGTCACGTAGAACGCATGATTTCAAGGAAAGCAATGACAAGGCATCTCTTAGTTGAGATTGTTCTTAGAACTCACCTGGTCCAAAGTGCTAGATGCAAACCTGTTTATTCTCTGCCTGCCAACATGATTTGTTTATGACTTAGATTATTTGTAATTCACATCTAAATGAGCTCACAAAACAGAGAAAATTTGCATTTTAGTTGATAGGCTGAAAGAAGGTTTTTAAACCACGATTTTCTTGTTAGGGAATTCTAATGGACATGCCAATCACCAAAATGAATTTTATAAAATATCCTTCCCTATTGTTTTCTTTACTTATTTTTGGCAATGCTAACCTTTTAATTCCTTTCTCTTCAGGTAAAAAAAAAAAATTTAAAGTTATATGATTCTTCAATTGCATCTGCATCATGTATTAGAAATTATGTCACATCCCAGATGGTACCATAGCATAGTGGGTAAAGCCACTGCTTGCAATACCAGCATCCCATGTTAAGTGCCAGATTGAGTTCTGACTGCTCCACTTCCAGTCCAGCTCCCTGCCAATGTGCCTAGGAAAGCAACAGAAGATGGCACAGATGCTTGGGACATGGCACCCATGTAGGAGACTTAGAAAAAGCTCCTGTTCTCAGATCAGCTCAGCTCTGGACATTTTGGCCACCTGAGGAATGAACCAGAAAACAGAAACTCTATTTGTGCATATTTTGTCTTTCAAATAAATAAGTTGTTTAAAAAAAAAAGGAAGAATTAAAAAGAAAGTCATGTCAAAGTATAACATTCTTATAACAGTTGGTCAAAAGAGAAGTCTGGTGTAACTTAATTAGAATCATAAATATATCAACTTTTGAGATAGAATGAGTGGAATTAGCATGTATTAGCATTTCACAAGCAGAATTTCCACTTAAATCGTTGGCCTTTTCTTCTCTCTTCACCTATCCAAGCATGTAGCCATATCTAAACATATCTTTATAAACATATCTAATTATGCTTCTTTGTTTATGAGGGCTATATATTTAAACCAAACCAATAAAGATGAGGTTACCATTAAAATAACACAGTACTTTGTTGGACACTTATAATTGGGCTCCAGAATACCATTATATCTAACTGAGACCATGATAGGAAGCTACTTGAAAAACCAAGGCAAGTAGTTCCTTGTCTCAGGTTATGTCTTCCAAGATGCATATGTGTAAGTTCTATGTGCCAAGAACTGTCTAGTAGCAGAAAATAAGTCATGACTTCCCTCCTGGCATTTACAGTGCACTAGTGGAGAATACATACCTTAACAATTTAAGCAATGCTAATTGTAAAGTGGTATGATGCAGAAATATTAGATACAGAATCCAACTGATTTTTTGAGAGAATGGTTAAGGCTTCTAGAAGTGGTGTTAAGGTAAAACTAATCAAGATGAGCATTCAATTACTATAATTTTGTGTTATCCAAATCACTTTTTTAAAAATCTGTATGCTTCATTCTTCTACCTATCAGTATCTTTTGCACACTTAAGATGACTTCAAATGTGGAGACTATACAAACTTACACAGATTATGGGAAGTCTCGCTTAACTTTACTAAGATCTGACCTGCAATTGGATCTCCACTGGTCCAATCAGCATGAGATAGGAAGGAGAGAGGATAAGGGAGAGTCTTCAAGTAGGTAAGTCTTTGTGATGCAGTCAGAAAAAAAAAAAAGTGAAATTTATAGCAAGGGAAAAGATTGGCACATATACAAAGCAGGTGTTTGCATACACACAAATAGAGGGGATCATGGACACTACTCTGAGTTGCTTCTCATTGCAGGCTGGGAATTGTACACACACAGATCCATGTGTGTCAGAAGCTGAGAAATAGCTGGAGGAACCAGCAGATTATGGCTATGGACATAAAGCCGCCTCTTGAGGACGGTATTCATAACCTGGACTTGACTGGCTCCAATCTCTCACCATCTATGAATTGCTGTGGTTTTGAAAAGAATTATGCTGAATACTATGACTTGTGCATTCACATTAATTGATTTCAGCATTAATCTAGTAGAAAATTAATTGAGCTTTACAATTGTGGAGACTCCATTTTGAAATAAAACACTACTGATAAACAACTGTTGTAAACTAAAGTAGTACTAATCCCTATGTCACAGTTATGAATTCTGTAGGAGAGCATGTATAGACTGGCTAAGACAACTGACTTATGATTGGTTCCATCTGCTTCATAAAAAATGTATAGACATAAGCTGTCCGAAGCTGAAGGCCATTGTGGGAAGTCATTCAGGACCAAGGTTCCTTCTTTCTGTCCCCACAATATACTCCATATTCAGCATGGGCCTTTATCTTCAAATTGTTCTTGTCTATGCTGCCTGTGGAATCATGGGGCCATATAGCTGCCTTTCAGACAGCCAAAAGGGAAAAGCTGCATTTCAGGGATAGATTAAAAGGAAGCATCCCCCAGTCATGCACATATCATTGGCATAAAGTTACCACGTAGAGCTGCAAATGCAGTCTCCAGCTGGCAGGTTGTCACTTCTGATCAAGTTTGGGTAATAAAATGTAAAGGTAGAAAAGACTTGTAGGCAACTAGCTCTCGCTGCCAAAATATTCCTAACAGGGCTCTTGTGAAGGCTGGACAAATCCATCTTAAAATGTTTGTGGATTATCTGACACATTCTCAACATTCAGATTATGTTTGTTAGGTAATCATCAGGAACATAAATTCTTATCTAAGCCTCATTAAAATAGACCTAATTATCTATGATCTGGAATCAGTAAGTTATTTTATTTGGAACTGCTTAAATATTAAAAGAAATGAGTCAAAAATGGTGCACAAGATATGGTGAAAATCATTTTAAGTGGTTAAAAATTACAGTTTAGAAAGTTTGCAAATGAACAGATTTGTTTATAAATAAAAGAGTTAAAACCAGGAAGCTAAGCAAACTATATATATAAAAGAAAATAGTTTTCTTGTATTTATGAACAACTCCCAGTAAGCAAATCATCACATATGATAACAGAATGTGGGTACTTCTTCAGTATTCCACAGATCTTCACATGCTTCAACACAAGTGCTTATGTGGGCCAAGAAAAAAGGTGAGAAACATGGTGCCTGCACTTGGGCAGAAGCCTTTGATCTGCTCCCTGACTTGCCTTTTTCTATTTTCTCCAGCCTTTCCTTGTCTCTCTTTTCTTTTACATCTGTACTTATTTCCCCTCTCTGACCCCTTTGCATTTCATCTTGGATTTTTCTGTCATGCTACTTTACTATGTCTGTAAGATATAATATAAATCCTCACCAAGGTTTTTTATTCTTTTATAGGATGTACATCATACTGATCACTGCTCTCAGGCAAAGGATGATGCCAAGTTCTTTTTCTAGTGTTAATTCTCTTTTCATACATATGTTCTCAAAACTAAAATGAAAGTATATCACTGGAGTCACAGTAGGACAATGGTTTCCAGCCATGTACTTCCAGCTGAGGCCACCTCAGGTCAAGAAAATTAATTATCCTCAGTTTCAAGTTTCCTTTTCCTAAAATGAACATATCAATAGCACAAATTTCATAAGATGTGTAAGGATTAAATAAGCAGAGATATACAAACTGCCTTGCACAGTAAGGAACAGGAAATGAACAAATGTTATCTTAGATGATAATAAGAAAACCAGACTGAAGAAAAATGCCAGACAAGTTTCTATTATCTACAAAATAGTGTTGTTGAATAAATAATATTTTAACATTAAATAACATGTGTGTTATTATGTTGGTAGATAAAAACTTTATGGAAGAAAACAAATAAAAACACAAAAATAATATGTTGTTTTATTTATTTGTAATATAAAGTGCTATTCCTTGATAGGGAAATATAAATTGGTGTCAAGTTCAACAGCCAGTATTATCATGTACTTTTCTATGATGCCTTCCTGCCTTCCATCTATTAGGCCTAGCCCAGAAATATATTACGTTTCTGGTTAATTTTTTGGAGGGGTAAATTAAGCTTATTTCCTTGTCATTTTTCATTCCCCAGACAGATAATTCTGCCTTTATCAAATAACCTATAGAGTGTTAATCTGTGCTGCTATGGCTTTAGTCTAATTAGTGTGGCAATGTTTACTTTTTTTTTCTCTTCATCTGAAATAAATGCTCCCACACATTCACTGCCTTCCAAAGCACATATGGTGTTTTTCTGTGGAACAGTCCTTTTCCCAAGGCACTGACATATCTTGACAGACTTCCTCTACCTCTGTCAAAAGGAAAGATTCTGAAGTGGTTCTGGCTGATGGATGATTTTGAGAATCTGATAAAAAGGATTGCTATTTCTCTAGAAAAAAAAGAAAAAGTGTACATTTATACATACAAAATTTCACACACTAGTTCAAGATCCACAGGTCTCTTGTTCATCTGTTAACTCCTTAGAATCTAATCAGAAAAAAAAATTTTTTGTTAACTTTAATATATGTCACATATGTCTTTCAAATGTTATCAAACAGATGAAATGCATGAGAGGATGAATGAAATTTCTTTACAAACTGTTGGAAACGTTGCTCAGAAGACACATTTTCTTTACCTCTAGTTCTGGTATCATCCTTATTTAGATCACTCGTATCTCCTAATACCTCAATCTTCAAAGATTATTTCTAAATGTAGTAAATATTTTTAATTTAAAACCTTTTAATTTTGTATCATTTTAAAGCTTATCACATTCTCAAACCAAATCAATTTAATGTTTGACTTTCAAACCCACAGATCATCCCAGTGCATGACAAACAAAAATCATAAATCACCAAGAGTCATTATTTCCTTTATAATTCTATAAAATAACTTAGCAAACTCAGAATAAATACTAGGATAAAATTTCTCTTAAGACAGCAATAGGAATAGCCATTGTGGCTACATGCTCCCGGTGTGCCAGTATTTGCCAGTACCTTTGCTCTGTTGTTTTTCCCATGTTCTTCCTAAGAATTTAGGAATCAAGGATCATGGTGTTCTTCAGTGACAAGAAACCTGGAACTGCAATCTGCTTCTATGCAAACACAGATTTTGGGTTCTCTCCATTGTGCATTTGTACCACAGAACACATCTGTTTTTCTGTTCTTTGTCCTAGCATTTCCTGAAACACTTGCATAAAAGACATGATCTTAGCTAAGTAACTAAACCTTTGACTATTGATCATATATACTGAAGGTGGCTATAAAGTTTATTGTATCCCCTTTAGTCTGACACAAAAGAAAAAATAGCATTTGAAGAGTTCAAACCCTCCTACATGGCATTCTGTTCACTGAGTGCAGGCCAGGACTATCTGAGGCAAGAAATAGGAATGTATGTAGCCATCAGCTGTTATCAACAGTTCCACAGTTTCAACATATCTCCAACACAGTAACAAACTTTGTTTATAAATAAGCAAACAAATTTTTCTTTATAAAGAAAAAACTACAAATAAGAAACTAAATTCATACTTTAATATAAAAAAATATACAAACACATCCCAATATGGTACTTTATAAGGTCATTAATACCTTTTAAGTCATTTTCATTATACATAATAATTTTCAGTTACGCTCTGATTTTATAATTTAATCCTTCTATAAGATATCACTGTATTCCCCTGATATTGTATTCCCAGTAAGGCAAGCATTTGCCAATAATATTCAGATGGTCTAGAAAAAGAAATATTAAGGGCTAATATTCAACTGTGTCTGAGAATGATACCAAAGCCCATGAAGATAAGCATTTACTAATTGCCAATATTAAGGGGGAAACATTCTGCTTATGGCATAAAAAATCAAACTCATCCAAACAAATATCCCCTTCCTCTGGTCCCACCGTTTTTACATGCAATTTTATAACTGAAATCTGTTTTTCTATACATAAACAATGTAATTTGCCCCACCTGTTATTTCATGAATCTAATATAATTAAAATTGGTTTGATTTAGCATTGTCCAGTAGTGTTTTATGATTTTCAGTGGAGAAATTCAATTTTGCTAAGATGCTAATGAAATTTAATTACATCAGGGCACCCTGAAATCTAATGCAAACTTTTCAACTGAGGAAAAAGCTTGAAGTAGGGTGTGGTAATCTAAATAAGGTAGAAGAGAAAACCTGTATAATCATAAAGGAGGAGATGGTGGGTTGCAGGCAGTTTTATTTTTTCGTTGGAAAGGCAGATATACAGAGAGGAGAGACAGAGAGGAAGATCCTCCATCCGATGATTCACCCCCCAAGTGAGCGCAACGGCCGATGCTATGCCGATCCGAAGCCAGGAGCCTCTTCCTGGTCTCCCAAGCGGGTGCAGGGTCCCAAAGCTTTGGGCCGTCCTCGACTGCCCTCCCGGGCCACAGGCAGGGAGCTGGAAAGGAAGCGGGGCTGCCGGGACCAGAACCGGCGCCCATATGGGATCCCGGGCGTGCAAGGCGAGGACCTTAACCACTGCGCCACCGCTCTGGGCCCATGCAGGCAGTTTTCAATGTAATGTTGGTGCTGATGCTCATTCTGAGGCAATGCCAACTCTACGTGAAGAAGAAACATTTCTGCTTTGGGGGTTCCTTTGTTTCCTCTGGTTGAAGTTGCTGACTGGCAGGAGTAGACCAACGTTATGTGACTTCTGAGTTTTTCACGATCTGCTTTCTCTGTTTTGTGGCACCTGATACTTCCCTTTTGCCTTTTTCCCCTTGCTTCTCAGAAACAATGCATTTCATGGACTTCTGCTTCTGATCCCATCTATTTTTAAATTCTTTCTTGTGGACTAAGCTTTTACTACCATGCATACTTTAAGTTTTTTCACAATTCCTAGAGTAGGTTGGACTTTGTGGCCGAAAATGTAAACTAATTCTAGGCCCACTTTTCTCTCCAACAGTGGTTGTTGGCCTCCTTTTATTAATGCAAACTTGGCTTTGGGAGGTGCTGAATGGTAGCACAAAAGATTCTAGGTTGGGCCATGAAAACGCAAAATGTTTTCTGCTTTTCACAATTTGTGTGAAACTTAGCATTCTTCTAATTGCACTAAAGTATTATTTCTGTATTGCTTCATTTTTATCTCCCTGATGATCTGTACCAATTTTAGGAAATTTAAAATCTAGAGATAGGGGAAGTCATCAGTTCTCCAACTTGCCTAATTCCTCAGAGATAAATCTGCCACTGATATAGGTTGGCAAGGAGATATGAACTGCTAACATCCAGGCTATGTGCATTGCCTAAACCCCATTCCCTTTTCTTCTGATCCGATATGCCCCAAGCTCAGCTAGTTCTCCCTGATATACCTCAGTCTCACTTCACACACAAGATGCCCACATAGTCACATGTTTGCAGTAACAACATGATACCACCTGAGCTAAATTTCCTTTCTAACTCTGTCCCAATAGTGCAGCTCATTAGGCACCACACTCTACGCTAAAGAGATGATCCTAAAGAGATGATCCATTACCCCTTTAAAGAAATCCTGCTTTCCAATACATTTTTCTCTTTTTTGCTTCAATTTTTTCTCTTGGAATAAACCCAATATGGAGGAAGGACTAAAGGGCCAAAACTGGGGAAACGAAATAGGATGCTGTTATAATAGTACCAATAAAATAAAATAAATGACTTAGATTTGTAGGTGAAGAGAATATGGCAGGTACAGATATTGACAATTTGCTAGCTGTAGAGTAGCAGAAAGAGGGCTACATGATCCCTCTGCTTCTAGTTTAAGTCACTGAATGCAAAAACTATCATAGTAAAAACTATCATGATAAAAATTGTCATAGTAAAGGCACTCTACAATAAACAAAACAGGGAGGAGACTACTTTGAAGAGAGTATGCATGTAGAGGAAAATTTACATTAAATTTAATGAATATGAATTAAAATGGCTGAAAAATATTCACCTATTCTCATTCACTGAAAATTGATACAGACAGGAAAAGTTGGAAGTAAATATAAAAACCTTGGAGTCAACAGTATGAAACATAGGAAATGTGGTTATGTGTGAAGCTGGAGGTTTTTCAAGGAAATGGGAATAGAAAAGGCAAATACATAAGCTAAATCTTGAAAGCTACATTCATCAATGATGTAACACAGAAATAATATGTATACATGTCTGGAAAAAATCAATAAGGAACAGTCTGTCTTAAAAGTGGATGTAAAATCAGTTTTCTGATGTGAAAATGCATGCAGTTTTAATGACTGGACACAGTAAAAGGGAAGAAGTAACCATGAAGTTCCTCAAATAGCAGACTGGACTTATTGACATTGGATGCCTGTAAAGCAAAGTTTCTACCTATTGCAAATGATGATCATCAGATTACGGTGAGGAAATAATGAGTGAAATGAGAGCTGAAGGCAGGATATATAGCCATCTCACTTATCATGCCTTAGCCATTGTAGTTGCTGAAGAACCAAACAAAAACCATTGCAGAGTAATATTCTCACGAAATTCTCATTCTTAAGTATACGATTGCATTTTTCCTCTATTTTTAAGTTTATAGTTTCTGGGCCAAGGTACATATCAAATTTATTTTTGTATCATGTAATAACATGCACCTATTCTGTTGGCCAATTGAATGAACCAATGAAAGATTTCTAACAGCTCAAATCAACTGCTTCAAAACCCAGACAGGGCTAACTCCTACATTTTATAACATTTAGCATTGGATTTGAAACAATAATGACATGTTAATTCTCAGTTTATTTGATAATCTCTGAATGACAGAGCCTCAGGCAGAGAATCCCAGGCAGGCTCTGATGTTCAGCTGAGCTATGCAAATGACCACTCCCTCAGTTCTCCTTCAAAAGGAGTTTTCAAACCTTGATGTGCTTCACCATTTATCTGTCCTCTTACAAGCAAAGAAACATTTTCCTGTGCAAGGACCCACAGGCACTTATTTAATTTTATTATGGCTCTCTGCAGTGCTGCCAGCAAATGTCCTTTGAATCTATTTTGACAAATAACATGGTTTTCACTTCTTGTCTGACTTCCAAGCTCATCTGAAAGTGAGACTCCAGTGTGGGCCTCCAGATCTTCTCCCCACCAATTCTGTTTTGAACAGAAGACTCTGATTCATATAGGTGTCAAGGAACACAGCACTGAGCAATGGATACAAAATCATCAGCATGTACCCAGAGTCACAGAGAGGAAAGGAAAAAACAACACAGAATGAATGTATCAGAGCTTGGTTTTCAAGAGGAAAGATCCAAAGAACAAATATGAACTAAAATAGCTAATACAAGATTGTGTAACCATTTAGAATGCTTCCCCAGGTATATTTTCCTAAATAATTGACTTTATTTTCCTAAAAGTCAGGTAAAGAAATCTAAATTTACAATCTATAATCTGCCTCTTGCCCACTCTCAATTTCTGCAACTGGCTACGGCGGTGATAATCTGTAATATTTGCATAAAATGGCTTTCGCTTTCCCAAATGCCTTATGATTTTTTCCGTGGAGATAGAGCAGGCAAGTGTACATTCCTTCATGTTGTTTCAGCTGGATTTCCAGTTTCCAAGCCAAGATTCACTTCCTGTATGCACAGATCATCTGCTACCTTCCACTGTCCCACTGACTCACACCCAAATGTCTTCATTTTCCCAAATTCCTACTGAGAGAGGAGCTAGACTGGGCAGTAAGCAGTTAGGGTATTCCGGGTCCCAAGTCATCATTTTTTTCTTAAATATGAAGCAGTATTTTCCCCATGTCTTGGATTCACCAGAGCACATCTCTTCAAAGGGACAAGGGTGACATTAGGATATCAATTTCTTAGGTGAAGTATCAGCTATTATCTCTGGACATTGTGTGGGAGGGCCTCAGGCTGGTCTCCTTATCATTGAAAAGGAAACTGGAGGAAGTGTAGTACTCATATGCCCAAGGCCAGGAATGTCCAGTGTCTGACACCAGTCTGGTCTTTTGCCCCAAAGCCAGATAGCAGGGGGATCAGGAATTTCCTTTTGTCCTTGGAGAGCCTCATGGAAGTAAGCCTTTAAAAGGTGCTTTCCCCACCATTAATATGGGTCTCTTTTTTTCTCTACTTTTCCTCCTGCCACTATGGCAGGGGGTAAGGGTCCTTTCTGTCTCAGAGCCGCCTCCCATCACTAGGACGGGAATCTCCTTTCTTAACTTTTCTAATAAATCTTGCTTTAAAACTAAACTGTGTCTGCACGAAAATTCTTCTTTCCTGCGAGAAAAGACTTGAGGTTGCTGCCGCATTCGGGATCAAAAACCCTACAACACTACAAGCCAATGCTATGTGCACTTCAGATTTGAAAAATCCTAGAGGTAACAGAAAGGGGGAATTGATTTCCTTAGCTATCCAGCAATACAGTCTAACACTGACTGTTAGATAGTCCTAGCCTGGCAATTTACCTAAGGAATTTATGAGAATAACTTCTTCTATTAGAATTTCAGCTTTGTATCTTGTTGCTACCCTTCCTCCTCACATCCCGATCACTTACTCATAGCTCCCACCCAGGTTTCAGATCATTTCCACTGTTGAGTAGTTGAGCCAGCCCTTTGTTTTTCATAAACCATCTGCTCATGCCCAGAGGGCTTCATCCTCACATGAGTATTTATAACCAAACATGACTCCTTTCTCCCTAGGAAGAATTCTGTGCCAGTCAGTAGAATAACACAATATTCCCTGCTTTTATGACTTCAAAGCATACATGCTTTAATTCTTCATTATGGAAATGATAGCTTCATGCTGTCACATTCTCACTTTAAAAAATTAAAATACAAATATTTGTTTTTATTTCACCTTTCCCCATTGCCCCAAAATGATTTATCCAGATCCTCCCCAACTTTGGTTTTTCTCCAGAAGTTAAAAAAATTAAAAAATGGTTAATGAAGGAAAAGTAGAAATCTTTCACATTGAGTAAAATCCCTCCACTGCCTAAATTGTATATTCGTTCACTGAATTCACAGTTTGTTTGGACACTCTAGGCAAGTGTCTTTCATCCCCCTTTGAGTCTATTACATCCTCTATAACTTCCTGCCCATGTTTGCTATGTTTTGCCCATTCCCAGAATAAGCTATTTCTTGAAATTTCCTTGTGAAGCAAACGGACAACAAAATATTCATCTTCATACTACATACATTCTTTGGGGGAAAATAGGCAAGGCAGTTAATATGAGGCAAAGAGATAAAGGGAATTACGTATAG
Organism: Ochotona curzoniae; assembly: GCF_017591425.1. Classification (NCBI taxonomy): domain Eukaryota; kingdom Metazoa; phylum Chordata; class Mammalia; order Lagomorpha; family Ochotonidae; genus Ochotona; species Ochotona curzoniae. Next base: position 22,359,877 of record NW_024464920.1, read on the forward strand.
GAGAGAGAAGGAGAGACTGAATGGGATTTTAATTCTAATAAGATTGTCACTTACTAACATGCTGACATTTGAGCAAGTATTGGCATATAGGTTTTCTACTGATATGTTACCAAAACAACAGGAACTTAGTTTCAAACATGTAATTATTTTCTTGCCATTTTGAATGTCAGAAATCTAAAATCAATTTCACTGAGTCAATGAAGGTTTAGGCAGATGCCCTCAAACAGAATCTGTTCCCGGGCCTTTTCCAACTTCTAGAGCCACATTATTCTTTGGCTCCTGGTCCCCTTCCCTCACCCATTTAGTCAGTAGAGTAGGCTTGTGCTTTAGAGACCGCACTGCTACCTTCTACATCAAATCTAGCTTGAACTTTCTCCTAAAAAATGATACTAGTTGATCCCATCAAGGTCCTATCTGGAAATCCCTTCATCCTAACCATGTTCATTTAATTACATCTAAAAATTTTCCTTTGCCTTACTAAGTAATATTGATGGGTCCAGAAATTAGAACTTAAGACACCTTTGAGGGTAGTATTGAACATATTAAAACAGAAGAGCAAGCCTTGTGGACATGCGGTGGGAGACATTTCCACGCACACAGAAAAGCACCTATGGAAGTGCTGAGACATACAGATGAACTCATGTGCAATGAGTAGCAGAGCAGCTAGGGTGGCTACAGCAGGGCAAGGAAGCAGATTAGTATAAGAGGTTATAGAGACAAGAAGATCCTGCAACAGAGATCAGCCAGGGTATTAGAGAAATTCACTTGGAAGATTGAGACTTCCACTCTGGAGTCAACAGAGTGAGTGTGGAGATTTCATTTGGCTCAATATTAGACATGTTGAAAGATCCAGTCTCTTCCCGCACAAACTCATGAAAAATTGTTACAATTACATACACACAAAGTATTCTCTATTCTAAATTACATCTGGGGACAAATGCTCTGGTCTTGGATCACCTACATCACATGTAAGAATCCTAGATCCAGTTTTAAGTACTCAGCTGCCATTCTAGCTTCCTTATAACGAACCTGGTAGAACAGAAAATGATGGTCCAGATGTTGGAATACATGCCACCTCCACGGGAAACTTGGATGGAGATCTGGGATCCTGGTTTTGGCCAAGACTTCCTGCTGTAGGAATTTAGATAGTGAACCACTGGACTACAGAGCTCTCTCTTATTCCTCTCTATTCCCCCTACCCTTTTTTTTTTTTTCTAATTCTTCATCATTGTGTCTTTTAAATAAACATACTTTCATTGCATGCTCAAATCTTCTTAGATATTTGACGTTAAAGAATATAGATGACTGAAAATTAGAGTGGGAGAAATGCATACACTTGCTAAAAAGAGGCTATTTGCATGAGACCATTCAAATAGTTTTACACAAATATTCTCAACACAGGTGTGTACCCCCTGGGAAGGTTGAGGCAATTTCTAGGGGGAAAACTCAGCTGGCATTAACAAGAACTCTAATGAGGCTCTCCAATGTTGGGAACACAGCCAGCTTGCTCAAATGGTACGGAGGACCTGCAAGCCCTGGCTTGCCTCCCATGTTGCTTCCTGGCACTACAACATGACAGTGTTCAGCCATCTCATGGTGCTGAATATTGGTTCTGATGTGGGCTTTGTAAAGCCAATTTGGAAGTTAAAAACGGAACCTTGTCTCTTTCTATTTGCATGCCTGCCACAGCAATCCAATTCTCCAGGCAATGTCCATACTTCTAACTTCCAAGGGGAAAATTCAGGTTCAATATTCTAATGTATTATTTCACAGCACAGAGCATCTTCATTTCTAGTTGTATACATTGCTCAATAAGCAGTAAACAAGTATAATGGCTAAACATGTAAGAAGCCAACTAAATACTGGAGAGTTGCCATATCGAACTGCAAAAACCCTGTAAGAAGTAAAAAATTATTTGGTTATTCCTGCCCCTTCCTCTGCAAACAGATTTTCTGCCTCATTATATGCTCTATGGGAATTCAGCTACTTTCACAGGTAGAGGTAATGTCTTTTACTGCAGAATTTATGAAAACTTTGAGAGTCTTTGTGCAGTAAGTTCAAAATAACCACACTAAGCCATCTATCCAGTTACTGATTCCAAACCTAGCTCCAAATTTGCACAAGATATTAGTTACCATTTGATAGAGAGGGATAAATATTCTGTGTGGCAAACAGATGTGATGAACAGAAGTGAAAGGAATTGGGTATGAAGAGAATAGAAATAACTAGAAGTATTTTGCATGGATAATATTGTCAGCCATCATAAGAGCTCCAAACCAGCAACCCCCAACAGTTCTTTAGTGTTTTGAAAATTGAGTGTTTTTAGTTTCACTGGGTACATGAATCACTGAATACAGACTCAACAACAGTTCTCAGCACCTACAAGGTGCTGGTCTCCTTCAAAGGTTGAGCGTTCATTTTGCAATGTGCATGCACCAATATCCACTCACTCCATTCTAGTGATATTTCTCTTACATACAAACATGAAAGATGTCTGCATGATATGCAGAAAATATTGTTCACTGGACCTGCACAATCCTGGATGCTACACTTGAACTTTCTTTTAAATAAGTTCATTCAATGCCAGATTCACTGTCTCCTCATGTGTAACTGTAGATACTAGTTTGGGGGAAGGGTGGGGTCAACATGTAAGTTCTTTAAGGGTTAGTAAAACCATACATTAATACACCCAAAAGAGAATGGAATACAAAAAAATTAAGTGGGAACATTCGGAACAGGGATAAAAACTACTGCAAGAACAAAAGTGACATAAAAATAATTGAAGTTGATAAAATGGGAGAAATAAGAGAGAATGGAAATAGCATGCACAGTATTTAAGTTGCTAGAAAAAAAAAGTGAAACAAAGTTAATATTAAAAGCCAAAGAAAGCTTTCCAGGAATAGAGAAATCCCAGAATCTATGCAGAGAGGGCTCACAAATTACCTGAAAGCATCAACACAGAGCAATTGATTCTGAGACACATCCTAACTAAAATTAGGTTTAAAAGATAAAAACAGGGCCCAGCGGCAGTGACCTAGCAGCTAGAGTCCTTGCCTTGAACACGCTGGGATCCCATATGGGCACCGGTTCTAATCCCAGCAGCTCCATTTCCCATCCAGCTCCCTGCTTGTGGCCTGGGAATGCAGTCAAGGATGGCCTAAAGCCTTGAGACCCTGCACCCATGTGGGAGATTGAGAAGAAGTTCCTGGCCCCTGGTTTCGGATTGGCACAGCAACGGCTGTTGTGGTCACTTGGGGAGAAAATCATCGGACAGAAGATCTTCCTCTCTGTTTCTCCTCCTCTCTGTATATCTGACTTTGTAATAAAAATAAATAAATTTTTTAAAAAAGTAATACAAGATAAAAACAAAATATTCTGGGAATGAAAACAAAATGCTAAAATGAACGACAAACTTAACCTGCTTTTCAAAAGACAAAAATTAAGGCAATTATAGGGCTCCATTTTTAAAAAATTCAAAACAGTGCTAACATACATTGCACTCCCAATTGTTTTTTCTTTCAAACAAAATATAAAACAAAATAAAATATTTTTTTTGTATAGAACCATTTTGAGAACTCTGAACCCATCAGACTTTCCTGAGACAAGCACCAGAACACTATCGAGAAAACTGAAACACAAAGAAGTGCTTGCTAAGGCACACTCCAATTCATTCCTCTCACATTGCCTTTGGCTATTTTCACACTTACATAAAAGATCATGATAGAAAAGTATATGATCTCTTTCATAAATTCTTCCATCTTTTCACCTTGCCCTTAAAGAAGCGGATCCTTGGTATATCCAACTAAATGATAATATCTAAACAAATAAGAGTAAAATTTCATTGTAAGTATATATAATATTAAGACAAAGTCGGGAATAGGAATAGACTAATGTAGAACTGTTAGATATAATAAAGTGGGAGGAGGAGAATAGATCCCAAAATAGAAAAAGCTTGCTATTTCATTGGCAACACAGGAATAACAAAAGGATACTGATAAAAATAAAACAAGTATCAATAAACTACTTGAGCATGGTTAAATACATGACTGCAATTATTTCAAGTTCAAGGTTATCACTGGGCAAAATACTTTTCCACATTCACTGAAAAAACGTTTTAAATGAGAGGAATACATGTGTAACCCACAGAGAAAGAGTTCTACTATTGTAGTGCACTTAATGGGTCAACTAAACAAAACTCATTCACTTGAGATCAAACCCATCAGCCACAAAAATAATCAGATTGGTTATTTAAAATACTCAGGCTAGAAATCTAAAGTCAAGGTGCAGGAAAGTTCGGTTTCTGATTAGGGCTCTCTCTTTGGTTTGAAGAGTACCTGCTTCTACTGTGTCCTCGGATAGTCTTTCCATCATAATCCTAATTTCTTCAGGTAAAGATACTGGTCAGACTAGGGCATTTCTCAGTAGTTTTATTTTAAGTTGAATTACTGCCCCTGATGTGAGAATCATCTAGTAGCTTTTGTTTGACCCAGGACAGTTCTCACATGCATTTCATGTGTCAAAAATGAATTCATCTGTCCCAGTTTCTGTCTTTCTGCTTTTAAAATACAATAGCAATCCGTTACTAAAAACAGACAACCAATAAACAAAAGTAAACCCTCCAGAATATGAAAGGAGTACTTAAGATAACATTTTGGAGCTGGTATTGTGGTATAATGGAGACTGGTTTGATTCCTGGCTTTTCCACTTCTGACCCAACCCCCAGCTAATGCACCTGGGAAAGCTACAAAGGATGACGCAACTACAAGGGTCCTGCATCTGTATGGGAGACCAATAAGTTCCTGGCCCCTAGCTTTGGCATGGTCCCAGCCCTGGCTGTTGTGGACATTTGGGGATTGAACCAGTGCATGGAATACCTCTCTCTCTAAATATCTCTTCCTTTCAAATAATTCTTAAAATTCTTTTAAAAGAAATGTTTCTAAAAAGAAAGTTTTTGCAATACTTGTGTATGTTTCAATGTCTATGTGTACCTTACCTCTTAATCTAGTACCTTATTTAAAGAGGAAAGACATTCTTAAAGGCAGGTAATCATCTTGTCATAGTTAGGACACCTCTGCCAGAATTAAGTATGGGTTTTAATTTAAATATAGTAGCAACAACTGAAATGTCAGACCTAACAACCGTTTAGTTAAATTTGTCAATAGCCCAGGTGTAGTTAACTAAACTTGTCCCACAACAGTGATTTCTCACCTTTCTTTTGCCATTTATACCAGTCTGTCTTGTTTAAAGGTTATCTTGGAATATATGCTTGTTCTAGTACTCCAATGCTATTTTGAGAGTGCTATGCAATATCTATCCTGAATTTCTACCCCTGAATTATTTGATTATCAACAAACATTTTTAAATTAAAATTGTTATTCAGCAAAATGATTTCTATTGATTTGGGAGAATTAAATCAAGCAAAAATATGAGGTTCTTCTGTTTAATTTCCTGCTTCTTTTGGTAGCATGTCATGCTGTGAATGATAGAAGACCAAAGGTGGTATTTATTTATTTTGCATTCAGTGTCACTCATAATGCCTTATGAGATTAGGTTGGAGATAGAGGTAACACCAAGTGAACCAGAGGCTCTTTTGTTGTTTGAGACAGCATTAGTACTTCAAATTGGTTTCAAGAAATTGTGTTGATGAAAGACAGATTTCGAATATCATGATGAGGCCATTCCTCAGAACCACAGGCTTGCCTATGGAACCTTTCTCCTAACATTGCTGTGTTGATGTCAACTGAGCATTGCCAAGGTCACCCATCAAATCTGAGTTTTCCAGAGTACCCACTAACCATTTTCTTATGCCACCTAATTTAACAATAGCATTATCATTTCATTTAAAAATATTTCTGTGCTATACTACTTAAATATATAACATTTTGAATTTATATATATATATATAATGAAAAGTCTACATGATCTTTTTGAAGTCCCCTTGTATGAATGTGTGTGCGTGTGTGTGTGTGTGTGTATAAGGAGAAAAGCAGTAATTTTAAGAGATGTAGATGCTGATATGTCTGAAATCAGTACACAAGCCTGCATTGACTGGAGATTCAGTTAACAGTTGATATTACACTCCTTCATCTGAAAGTTGGACATTTAAGACATCGAACTTGTGTTCAAATCTAATTTCAGGAAATTATACTTGTTTCAAACCTTGTTTCAGGAAGCCTCAGTTTTTACACATAAGGCATTTTAAATGCCTGAATGAATACTTGGATTATGGGCAATAATGCCCTCTAAACTAATTGTAAGTGTTAATGCATCTCAAAATATCCTTATAGCAATAGCTAGACTAGTGTTTCAACAAATAATTGGTCACCATAGTCTAGCCAAGTTGACACAAAACAAATCAATATGTCTCTATTCTGCCCCATCTATTCTACTTAGTATGCTGGCCCAAATTACCACATCTTGTCCATATTATTGCAGGAGCCCCCTCAGTTTCCTTCTTTCACCACTGTTCACACTAAAAGCACACTTCCAGCTTCTGCTCTTACCTGAAACATAATTTTATAGCAAGTTCCTATGCAACTATATAAATCACTCCCTTTGCATCCTAATTCAAAATCCACCATCCCAGTTAGACTAGACCTTGTCCCCTGTACCATGTTTCAGAACCCATACTCAATTCCCTGTCCCTGATACATTTGTTATTGCCACCTATGTGTGTCACCTAAGTGTTTGTTTACATGTTGTCTTTCACCCACCAGGCTGCTGAGTCTCCCAGGTAAGAATCTGTGTGTTGGTTTTTGTATTGTATTTGAGGTGGGTGTATTATCACTGCATACTGGAACCCAGAACATTCCTTGACAAATGATCATCATCTAACAATACTAGTTTACTGATGAAAGTTACTGAAAAAAATGAAAAATTAAACTAAGTTTTGGCATTTGTAGAATCAGCAATGTCAACAAACTAGAATTATTCAAAAAACTGAAATTTAAGGTTTGGCTTCAATACATAATGGAAAAGAACAGTGAAATGTGACAGGAATGAAAAGTTCAAGGTGAGGACAATTAAATGCAAAATGCATGTGGATTAGGTAGCAGGAATGGACTGTAAAATACTGTATGGTAACTTAATATTATATAAGGGAAAAGATAATGAAAGATTCTAAGAAAATGAGCAATAAGGTCATATTTTCACTCCAAAATAAATTCGTTGACTGTAATTTAGATGATACATATGAGAGGGAGGGAAAGAGGACTACTTCTAAAATAATGTCAAAATAACATGATTTTTAGGATTGCTGTGTCTTAAGGAGTAACAGGAAAATGATAATAACATAACTAATCTCTCCTGCATGAAAAACAAAAATTTTTAAAAAGTGTTGCAATTGCAGGCTTCTGTGTTTTTAACGCTTTGAAATAAAAGTCATTTGAAGTAATCAACAAATATAATTGTACTAACAATTTGAGTGCAAGTGAAAGCTGAGGAACTGATGACTTTTACCTTCTAAAGTACTCCTATTTTCCAAGTCTGCAAGATCCATGCTTTAACTCATTACATTTACATAAACCGCTTCACAGCACTCTTCTAAATCAGTGTACTTTACAAAAAGGATTGATTTGCTAACATGTTCAGATTTTTTTCAAACATGCTGATATTTGTACTTTATTAAATCCAGTTTTCCTCCATGTAAGATATTATCAACTTCTAACACAATTTCAGAATTGAAATTTGAAAATTTAACTCCCTTTCTTACAAACAGTCCACCTCTTCTCACTTTCTACAATATCCATTGCTTTCATTAAATCAAAACTGTTAACTCTGTTCCTTTCTAGGTTCAGTTGTCAAGCCTTAACAAGAACTGAGAAATTAAACTCTAAGTACATCACAGAGGAGATGGCTAAAACGTTTTTTCTCAAAAGAATGGAACTCATCAGGCATGAGTTTTTAATATGAATTGTTCATCTTTGTCATAAGTTTAGTACACTGATTGTAATACTGCATTACATTCAACAAGAAAAATATGACATTTTATATCAATCTCACTAAATATATCAGAATAACAAGCATCTAAACACATTTTTCAGTGTGTAGTATGCTCTTTAAGGACATCCTAGAAGAGAAGGCAGTGAGAGAGAGGAAGAAGCAGCCACCAGTGGTTGCATCTGAAAGCACATCAAACAACGGATGCGAAGAGATTGGAGACTGATTAACCATTGATGCACTTCTTAGGCAACAGCAAACATCAGACGGCAGGACAAAGCGGCTGCCTCTGCCCCATTCTGCCTTCCTGCGGTACAAAACCGGTGAGATTTGATTTATTTAGTTACTGATTTTGTCCATTTCAGATTCTTCCTGGGGCCAGAACTGACATTTTTGATCCGTTACCTGTCCAGTAGGGTTTTGTGGCTCCTCTCAGTTTAATAATTAGGGAGAAGTTTATCCCTGTAACCCTGGGCCCTTGCCTCTCAGAATTTACTTTTGCAAATCAGCAGTTGCTAATATTTACTCTGTGTCCTTCAGATGCATGTTTCCTAATAATCCAAGAAAGAACTCTGCAAGGATGTGGAGAATGTAATCCATCATGAAAGAGCCCAACCCCCCTGCCTCTGAACAGTAAGGTGTCCAGCCTTTTGAATCAATCCTACTGAGTCAACACAGGTGGCTCCAATCTCCTTCAGCCTTCCCCAGATTCTCCCAGAGTGCAAAAACCTGTTGTCTTCGGCATCCGTGGTATGTAACTCCCACTACAGTGATGACGGCGCTTTCAGGTCTTCCTGGACTGTATAAACTGCAACCAATGTGGTTTTTCTAAGACAAGTCACAGGCTGATTCCCTCCCAGCCCTGCTCAAGGCCATAGTTTCACGGAATAGCAAGACCACAGAATAGAGGACGAGAATGAAGGAGCGGGGAGTTGCTGTGTCTTTGGAAACAGGTTTCCTTTGCTTTCACCTCTTACTTCTAGAAGCTCCCTGTCCTTCTTCCTCCGTGGGGGAAGAAAGAGCTGTCTGGTAACCTCAGAAAGCAGAGATCCACTTGACTGTGAGGCCAACCCAAGAGGACAGCCTGCAACACAGCAAGCACCTGGTCACAGGCTGTTAGCTTTCTCAATCCAGGCACTAACCACGCTTCAAAATTAGACTTGAAGCAGGTGAGTATTATCTGAGGTGCTCAAAAGGTATACATTCATGCGATCAGTGCTTAGAGAAAAAGTGCCTGAAAATTTATACTCAGTTCACGAACTATTTCAAGGGAATTCATTAGTCAAGAAACCTGTTTAAAAGATTTTAAGATAATGAGCTTCAGTAGTCAAACATTAAATAAGAAAACAGTAAGGCTGTTCTTTTTCAAATTCATTTAAATTTGTAAAGGAGCTATTATTGTGGGGAAAAAAAACTTGTAAACCAAAGGAAAATGTATTTCTCCTTAGCTTAGCTACAAACTATAAAAATATATTCATTGCCAAAAGACATTAAAACTCACATTATTGCCGAACACCACTCAGTCCCAGTCAGAGACCCTCGAAGCGCGCTAAATTCTTGGGCCGGAAGCCACACCTTCGAGTGGGCAGCACCGGAACTGCTGAGCCATTTCCTAATTGGTCGAGCAACCACCAATGAGGAATGACTTCCCCGCAGGTTTCCACCTAGACGGCGAGGAGTCAGAGCATGCGCAAAAACCCAGGCCGCGTCCCAAGATGTCGGTTCCTCTTCCTCTCGCCTTTCCTAGCGGCACCCTATTTCCCGGCTTTCCTCAGGGAGGTGCTTTCCGCTTCACCTAATCATGTTGCAAATAAAACTTCTCTGTCTGCAACTGAGTCCCAGCTTTTATTTCGAGCCTACTCTGAGGAAAGAACCCAGCAAGCCTTGCCAGCAGCATAGCTTAAAATATTGCTGTAGAACCACGCACTCCCATCCCCTTCCCCACCACCACCACCAGCAAGAAAAAAAACACTAGGTCGGGCCCAGCACAATAGCCTAATAGCTAAAGACTTCGCCTTCAAGGCGCCAGGATCCCATAAGGCTTCCGGTGCGTGTCCCAGCAGCCCTGCTTCCCATTCAGCTCTCTGCTTGTGGCCTGGGTAAAGCAGTCGAGGCCGGCCCAAAGCCTTGGGACCCTGCACCCGCGTGGGAGACGCTGGAGAAGCTCCTGGCTCCTGGTTTCAGATTGGCACTGCTCCACCCGTTGCGGCCGCTTGCGGAGTGAATCATCGGATGGAAAACATTCCTCTCGGTTTCTCCTCCTCTCGGTATGTCTGCCTTTCCAATAGAAATAAATACGTCTTTTAAAAAAAAAAAAAAAAACACTAGGTCCGCTCGCTGACACACCATATAGAAAGCCTATCACCGACGTTGGGAGTAGTGGAAGAAATCGGTATTTATTGCCAAGCATAGAGGAACAGCAGCTATTGTTTATTGTTCAAATCCCAGGTTCCCCAGCGAGTTAGAGGTCTAGGTTCATATACATTGGAATTGGGGCTGGGAAGCACCCGATCAGCTCTTGTCCAACTTCCTGTCAGTGGAGCCCGTGGCCCTCCTTTGATTAGCCAGTGATTCGTGCTCCTTAGGGAATTTATGATGGCCAAGTGGACTCCACTCGGTCTGGGATGACATGAAAGGGGCAATTACATTCTGCTCAGACATGGAATTCCCGTACGCAGTCACTCCAGGACATCACTGCAGAGGGACGCTCTTACCCATAGAGGGAGCCATAGAGGAAATCTGTCAAAGCCAGCAGGCTCAGTCCCTTGAGTCCGTGAATTCCCTGTGATAAAGAGCAAGCAATGACTCCTTGGACTAAGAGACAGAAAAGAGGCAGCATGGGCTCTTGCTTTGTGGGATTTCCTTTGAGGAGGTGTGGCGGTGCAGTGGGCTAAGCTTCCACAGCAGCTACCCACATATTGGAGGAACTGCGATTAAGTGAGTTCTGGCTTTACATCGGATCCAACTTCCTGCCAATGTACACTATAGGAGAAGTACGTGATGAGTGGTACCTTGATTGCTGGCTTCCACCTTGCACGGGTCTGGTTATTGCAGGCATTCGGGAAGCAAGCCAGTGAAACATGTGTCTCTCTGCCTTTCAAGTCCATGAACATACATTAAACATTTAAAATCAATCATCTGTATTTACATAACAAAAAGTAAAATTGGTCATTTTAAATTGTTAACATGAAATTTCAGTTGGTTCTTGACTGTCAAATGACTAAATTTTATACACAGGCAGGGTTTTAACTTTTTATTGTTTTAGGAATATCACAGATTTTTGTACAAAACAAGCATGGTACGGAGGTGTCCATGTAAAGCGCTTTCACCTACCTGTACTTTTTACATTATACAGACAGAAGGAACCTTGTCGAACACCTTCTTCCGGTCCTCAGGTAGTGTTTCTATTGCAGATAAGGGTGTGGAGACACATGAGATAATAATACTATTTTTAAAAGAACGGAAATGAGAGATGAAACTTAAAATACAAAAATTAATTTCTTCCTAATGATCCACAATCAACAGGTGGATTTGCTTTAACTCACAGACTAGGTAAACACTTGGCAGTGGATGACGTGACACAAGTATGTTATAAACAGCTAACTGTCATCAGAGAAGAGGTTTCCTCAGTCATAAAATGGTTGCTTGGGGAAGCATGTTTCAAAGGCACCTCATTTATTCTGTGTGCTTCAGGAAGTACATTGGTGAGGAAAATGGGTGCCTTTTCTGTTCACCCCTGGTTTTCTCTTAAAGGCACACCTGGTTTTCTCTTAAAGAAAAACGTATCAGAAGGAAAACCATTTAAAATGGATGTCATCAATGGAAGTTAATAGCGCTTGATTTTTTAAAAAACTTAAAAATAATTAACAAGAAAAAAGATAAATGAGAATAAAGAATGTCGGAATGTGGGATAGTGACAAGACAGAGTGGTGGGAGATGGCAGAGACACTGTTTGCAAAGGGTCTCCAGGGAGAAGAGAAACCAGGAGCACTTAATCCCGATTGCCACTGACTCCAAGCAGTTTAGGTTGCTCCCATCAGTAATGGGAAGAGGCATTTCTGAAGGCCACTCCATGATTCAGACAAGAGGACACAGGAGAAAACAGCTCTTCCCAAGACCAAGCTGTTTTACCCAGAAAGGGCTCATCTCACTCTGTGTGCTGCCAGAAAGAATTACACGTGCATAGCTGGGGGAGAAATTCAGACCTTTTTATTTTTCCTCCAATTCAAATAAAAACCAGAACACAATCAACATAACAAAAGATGTGCCGATTACTTAATGTAATTCTACTGCATTCATCAAAAGCCTTTCTCTCTTTAGAAGCCTATTCTCCACAAGCAGTTAGGTGTCTCACAGAGCTAATGAAATGCATCATCAAAGAAGCACTTATGTTCACTTGCATTAGCCAAAGTGTCGGCAGGGCCACCTACTGGGAATACTGTGAAGTGCAAAAAATGAGTCCCCATTTTAAAATAGCTTCCTCAGGGGCTTGATAGTATGCAAGAAATTCCTTCCAGTGGGATCATTCAGATTTAAAAACTGGTTTCTCTTAAGGTCAAGATTAAAACATAACTTTGTTAGCTGAAAAGAAAATTAGACTTGTTTCCAAGTATGATCCTCGTCTGTAATGGTCAATATAGCTTTATGGATGGCAACTTAGAAGGATCTCTCTAGCTTTTCTTCTTTGTAAAGTACCCCAAAATATGAGTTGATCTGAGGGTTATAAATAAAATGATGTATAGGACTAACACTATGTTGATAAGGGCATAAAAGATACAAATATGGATAAAATTATAAAATCAGTAAAAGTCAGATTAAGGGTGAAGATAAGGCTGTTTTGCTGTAAGTGCATGACTGGATGCTTCAGGTATCATAAGGTGAATAGATTTTCCAATGACTGAACTTCCACTCAGAATGCATATTTGATACTGTGGGTTAAATAGATCATAGACATTTTAAGGACACACATTTATGCAATCTTTTTTTTTTTTAATGTTGCTATTTCAACAGCCTTCAGCATTTAAAGTAACACCAATATAGAGGAACTAGGCAGGCAGTTGGATAGAAATAGGCGCATGACAGTTTTTGCCAGCTCTGCATTGTAATTTTTATCCCCTCACCTGCTTTTCTGTAATGCCTTTCTAGGATGCACATATTTCTCCTCTGGGACCAGAAAGGAGGAAAATCCATGAAATGCCATGGAAGTAGGTGCCATAAAAATCCCAGAAATTTTCATGCTAAGACCCACCCCAATGTTTATTCAATTGAGGTCATAATAAAAGTGTCTGATAATAATGGGGGGGGGGGTACTCTTTTGCCCACACTGTGGTTGAGAATTCCTCTTCTCTCTCTTGCGACAGACAACTCTCTCTGGGCCACACGTCACAAGTATCAATCATTCAGTGTGAGATTTGAATGTATGTTTTCATGCTCTCCTTTTTATAAATTCTGTTCCCAGTTGTGCATTACATTACACCCCCTTTTGGATTGTTATCTCTAGGGATAAAAAAATATGATTAATGCTTAAGATATTAAGCTATATTCACACATCCTGAATGGAAAACCATGATAAATATATACATTCCAAGTCCAAAATCAAACCCAGAAATCACTTGACAAAACTTGACTTCAAGGTGATTATCAAAATGATTCACGGCATATTTATTTTCTTACAAGTCAATATGCTAAATATCTTTTAATATTTATATCCTAATACAATTAGAAAATCCCCCCAAATATACTCACATTTACTTACGTCCCTGTAGACTCCAGCGTGTGCTACATTGCTCAACAGAATCATGGTCTAATAAAATTTCCTGCAAATATGAAAGTGTTCTAGTTCAGCATTACTCAGTTAAGGTAGCCACTGACATCTGACCATGGTCTTTCTTAAAGTTTGGCTAACAAGAATGGGTAAAGTGAATCTTAAGCTGTATTTAAATTTGACTACTTTAAATATAAGTGGCCTCATGTGGCTAGGCCTACTACTAGGGACAGCACAGCTTTATTTTTTCCTATGACCCTTCCTCTAGCCAAATCCTGACTTTGAACAATGTTAAACTTGTTGTATAACTAATTACCTAACTTCCCCATAGGGCTGCTGGATGTGGGCTCACAACATGACAACTCACTCCTCTAAAGCATGCTACCCAAGGGGAAATATCAATGTGCTTTTTATGTTGTAGTCTTCAAATTCATACACTGCTACTCCTCTGTAACCTTTTAACTGGAAGCAAGTCACACATTCAGGCCACTCCCATGAGGGGTACTAGGCTCCTACACTTGAAGGTAAGCATATCAGAGAATTTGTATACAATAGTTTACACACACCATAAACATGTTAACCTACCAAAGCAATAGAGCTAATTGGCAAAATTGCCTATGTTTGAACTTAAAAGGGTACTTCAAAATGTATGTGGAACTGTCTTTCTGGCTTTTGCTTAATTCTTGTGGCATACTGATCTGTTTATTATATAATGACAGCTTCTGAAGTAAATATGGCAAAATGCTTAAAACATTATAAATAAGGTAGAAAATAAAATTTAAAAAAGACTTGTTTTGAATCAAGATGTTCTGTGATATGCATGTAGTTTTTTCATAACAAATATTTCCCATTAACCTTTTGAAGATCCTTTGTATTTATTTTGGTCTTAGGCTGGACACAATGTTATTTTTAAAGTGAAGAACTTCGGCCCGGCCCGGCACAGTGGCGCAAGTGGTTAAGGTCCTCGCCTTGCACGCCCAGGATCCCATATGGGCGCTGGTTCTATCCCGGCAGCCCCACTTCCCATCCAGCTCCCTGCCTGTGGCCCAGGAAAGCAGTCGAGGATGGCCCAAGCTTTGGGACCCTGCACCCGTGTGGGAGACCCGGAGGAGGCTCCTGGCTTTGGATCGGCATAGCATCGGCCGTTGCTCTCACTTGGGGAGTGAATCATTGGACGGAAGATCTTCCTCTCTGTCTCTCCTTTCTGTATATCCACCTTTCCAATAAAAAATAATAATAATAAAAATAAATCTTTGAAGAACTTCAGTATCAGAATCCCAACTATTTGTTCACAGCTCATTGCTATTAAGAAACTGTGTGGGCCTGGCGACATGGCCTAGCGGCTAAAGTCCTCACCCACAATGTGCCCCGGGATCCCATATGGGTACCAGTTCTAATCCCGGCAGCTCCACTTCCCATCCAGCTCCCTGCTTGTGGCCTGGGAAAGCAGTCAAAGACAGCCCAAAGCCTTAGGACTCTGCACCCATGTGGGAGACATGGAGGAAGTTCCTGGATCCTGGCTTCGAATTGGCACGGTACTGGCCGTTGCACTCACTTGGGGAGTGAATCATTGGACGGAAGATCTTCCTCTCTGTCTCTCCTCCTCTCTGTATATCTGACTTTGTAATAAAAATAAATAAATCCTAAAAAAAATTGTGTGAGCTTGCAGGCCAAGCAACCTATGTGACCTTTAGCATTGATGGGTCCCAATTCTTATGAATCAAGGCCCACCTAAATCTGGTTATCTAACTGGTGGCTCCACGTAATTAAGTGGGTGCTTACCTTAGTTGCTGGAGGCTTGGACTGTTGAGCTGAGATAGGTAAGGAATGTGTGCTATTTCCCCTCACCTTGCAGGCTTTGTGAATTGCCCCTTTCCAAGCTATTGTGGACTGCCCCTATAAAATCCCTATGAATGTGCTGTTTGGGGGTCACACTCTGGTAAGAGGTATTGGTCCTGGCTGACTGGCCAGCCAACTGCCTGCTCTCAACCAAGAACCCAGGCTCGGATGTGCTGAGCTTCAATAAACCATCTTTGTGCACCTGAATCAACTTTAGACTCCTGGTGATTTCTGGGGATCTCAAAATCTGGGAACAACATCAAATTTATTTATTTTTATTTGTAAGACAGAATTACAATGAGAGAGAGTGAAAGAGAGAAAGAGATCATCCATCTGTTGGTTCAACCCAAATGGCTGTAATGGCTGAGGCTGGACCAGGAAGAAGCCAGGTCTCCCACATGGGGACACAAAAGCTTGTGTCATCTTCTTATGCTTTCCCAGGCCCGTTTACTAGAGGGCTGAACTAGAAGAGATACAGCCAGGATTCAAAACGGTGCTCATGTATGATAATGGCACCACAGGTGGCAACTTTCCCAGCTTGTGGTGTCACAGTGCCTGCCCTGGACCCTATGTTCTAATCACAGCTCCCTAACCCTTCATCTAACCATCCATTCAAATGTATCACATTTCAATATTATTAGTTGAAGAAAACATGGGAAATGTTTACATAGTAAAAGATTTCAGAATTTTAGAGATCTAGTTTCACCAAGACACCGTTTTCAAAATTTCCACAATCAATAAGAAACAAGTCTTACAGTCTCGAACTACTTTCTTTGCTGCCTCTGTATTCCAGAGAAATTGTCTCTCCACCATTTCCTTCAAAGACCAATCTGACAGCTGCCACCATTGCCTGTAATACCTCTTTGAGATTTTTCTGGAAACATAATGCTTCCTGTAATTACAGTTTCAGCTGCATCCTTTTCAAGGAAGACTTGGTCACAAAGCAGAAGGAACCTTCTAAATGCTTGTCCTAGTGTGACTCCCACTCCCACCCTGCAGCGCACATTATGCTCCTGTGGGGCTGCAGTGTAACAAATACATCATCTCTCCAAGCACATTTAGAAACCAAATGCAGTCAAAATACAAGGGTGCACTTTACAATTTGTTGTCAAATTCAATTCTAAAAATGTGAGAATCTATCCGTAAGTTCCCAAGTGATATTTCACATCATAATTTCATCATTTAAAAATGTTCCTCTTTGTTGAGTATTTGTGCATTTATTATGTGGAGAAAGAAAGCAAAAAGGTGTTTGGGGAACATGATGCATCACCGATTTGGAAAGTCCCATTAAATGATGCCCTTCCGGGAAGTCAGGGTACTTCTTAAGAGCAACACTAATAAACCAAGACAGCACATCAACCATTTATGAGGTATCTGGCCTAAATGAAGTTATTTTGTTCACCTAAGTTTTTTTAAAGATGAGAATAGTGGGGCCAGCATTGTGTTCCCAAGAGTTAAGTTGCCACCTGCGACTGTGGTATTACTTACCAGAATACCAGAGTCATGGCTTCTCTACTTCCAATGTAAATCCCTGCTACCCAGGGGGAAAAAGCACAAAATGACCCAAGTGGAATTCCTGCCTCAGGGTCAGGCTATTGTGGCGCCCTACGGAGTGAATAAACGGGCTGAAGATCTCTTCCTGCCTCTGTGTATGTGTGTGTGTCTCTCTGCTCTAACTGTAAGGACTTATTCCAATATCCCACCCTGGACCTGCGCCATTTCTTCTTCCTCACAGCTCACGGAATTTACGCCAGTCCAGCCATCCACCAATCAGATGTAACCTGGCATTCCACCTGAGAATCCCACCCCCAATCTCCCAGCCCCTTCCCCAAACCCGCCTACTCACCAATCATCCCCAGGCATTCACCTGCAGGCACCAATCCCCTGGGGCCTTGACCTCAATCCCTCCGAATCCCTGCCCCCCACACCTGGCAGACAAAAAGGCCTCCAGGTGCGGCTCTTTCTCCTCTTCTTGGCCTTCCTTTCCTTGCTCTTCCCCTCTCTCCTCCAACTGCCTTCCAAACAAATACATCTCTAAAAAACCAAAAAATGTAAACAATAAACTTTACTTGAAACTGTTTTTAAAAATCACACTTTTTTTTTATTTAGCAGGGAACTGGATGGAAGTAGAGGAGCCAGGATTCGAGCCAGGATTCAAACCAGCACCCACATGGGGATGCGGGCACCATAGTTGAAAGCTTAACCTGATATGCTGCAAAGCCTGTCCCATTTTAATCCTTGTTTAAAAGCTATGTTCCTCTGGGTTATAAGTCTGAAGCAAACTTGAGGTGGCTCAGTTTTTAAACTTTACTTTAAATCAGTTTTTTCTATCGCTGCCTCACATTTAATTGCAAACATTACTCTTAGTTCCGTCAGAACAAAGAAAGGTTCTGGGGGAAGGATATTTAGGGCATTGGTAAACACGTCGCTTAGGACATCTGCACCTTGTGTCATAGGGCCAAGAACTGAGATGCCATCCTGCCTCTACATGAAATTCTGGCTTTGTGCCTTGTCTATTCTCAAGGCTTGCAGAGTGAACTTTTGAAAGGAATAGAATGACCAAAAGGAATAAATGCTAGTTTCCTCTGGGCCTTGTATGTGTACCTTAAGGCCATTCACGCATGTTTCCCATCTTATTCACATCCTAAAAACTTCACCTCTTAATACTATTGCATTTATGATTAAGTTTCAACATGAATTTTGCAGGTTACAGAAGCATTTAAACCACAGTAAGTGAAATTTGAACCCACAGTACTGTGCTTCAAATACTATGCTTTTATCTATGGGCTTCTACATGTTTCAACAAAAAAAAGCTCCCTGCACAAAAGTACAATTTCAAACGTTTAAACCTAACACCTAGGGTGTTTTATTTAGTCTGCACTATCCTTAGCAAATTCTACCAGTTTAACCTTTACAAGCCCTAGTCTCGTCTCCCGCAGTCCCCCAAAACCTGCAGCCCAGCACAGGCTCCTGGCCAGCTCTCTCTGCAGCTTCCTATCTCCTGAATCCGGGAATCCTTAGCAAAGGGGGGTAAGATCACAGAGAAACAGGCACGTGGCAAGCATCCGGCCTTCCAGCTGTCTCATTTCATATGTCTGAATTCTGAGGCTGTAGAATCCAACTTCAGGGAACAATGTGATCTCTCAGATTGTTTTATAAGTGTTTATTTAGGCTCGCAGCTAAAGAACAAGGAAAATGAAATTTAGTATCGAGTTCTGTGAACATGGTCTGACTCTTGGATAATTTATTTCTTATGACAGATTCCATTTTCTGCTGCCGGGATGATTATTTGGGAAGACATTTGTCCACTGAGAGCACATTGGTGTCTTTTGCATGGGCTAACTCAGAGGTAGCATTTAATTTGTGAGATATTATTCACTTATCAGACCAAATGGCAGTACATGCACAGAATGACTAAGTTTATTGAAATGTTAATGCAAGAATCCATCCTGAGTGGCAAAAGGAGTATCAGTGCTTAGCTCTAGATTGTCTCATTATCTGCAAAGCACAGATATCACAGAGATGATTGGGTTCCTGGATAGATTTAGTTTAGAAGAGGTATAAATGTGAAATATTGTGTTGCAGTCATGTTTACTGTGGCAGGTACACACTGATAGGGGATGGTGAGCATGATCACAGAATTCTCTTACAAAGGGGACCATCATTTATCACAACTAGCCAACTGTGGCAATGATGGGAAATAGCCCAATGTTGTTAGATAACTGTGTTGTTAAGAGAAAGGAGAGTTCTGCATCTTTAGATGAAAGACATTCGTTTTTAAATGTTAGCAAATGTATTGTGCCAGATTCTAAGACTGACTGCCAGTGGACCCCTTTCTTGGATCATCTCACATTTGAACGTGAAGGATGCAGATTTGATAACATTTTACTTCCTGTTAAATTCTACAGCAAAATTATTATAGATTGGTTATAATCAATAATACAAAAATACAAGGTTGCCTCAGACATTTACTGGCCTTGAAGATGCAGAGAAACCATGACATGGGCTGATCAGCCACTACAGTTTGAGAATAGTCTCGGGTTGTTAGCCAGCAACTGGTAGCATAGTGGGTGGGTAAAACTATTGCTTCTAATATTGGCACCCCTTGGGGGCAATGGTTTGTGCCCTGCTCTACTTTCAGTTTTAGCTCCCAGCTAGTAAACTAGGAAAAGCAGCAGAAGATGGCTCAGGTTCTTGGGC
This sequence comes from Ochotona curzoniae, assembly GCF_017591425.1. Taxonomy (NCBI): domain Eukaryota; kingdom Metazoa; phylum Chordata; class Mammalia; order Lagomorpha; family Ochotonidae; genus Ochotona; species Ochotona curzoniae. Next base: position 22,379,618 of record NW_024464920.1, read on the forward strand.
CCCTGCCCCCCTGCATGGGAGACCAGCTTTTGGCTTTTGGCTTCTGTCTGGCTCAGACTTGACCATTGTTGCCATCTGCGGCAATGAATCTGTGGATGTCTCTCTGTCTCTCTATCTCTCCTTCTATAACTCTGATTTTCAAATTAATGAATTATTACTTAATGTTTAAAAAGTGAATATATAAGTACCACAAATACCACAGTTGCAAGGTGCTGACTTCTTCCAATATCCTACATGAGCTTCAAATAACACTCTCTCAAGCCCCAACTTTCATTTTGACCTTGGTAGATACTAAGAAGTGAACCCAATTAAACTCGTCCTGGTTTTTGGCTTACAAAATGATCTAATCATTATTGAAAGTTTGAGATTGCTAGATATACAGTTATGTAGTACTTAGAAATAAGAAATTAATGCATTTAACAATTTAACTTATTTAAAAATTTTTAAACTTATTTAAAAATCACTAAATGACATATCAGCTTGCAAGCTCTAGTATTTCAGTTTCATTAGTGAGCCGAAAGGTACAGATGAAAGGGACTCTGAATATGTCTTCTAATGTAAGCAGCTACACTGTGAATATCAGATGGTCTTCACCAAAAGTCACTCTTAAAGAAATTTGGAACTGGCATTGAATTGCAGGAGGTTAAACTGCTGTCTGTGATGTCAACACCTGTTATAGATGCCAATTCAAGTTCAGGCTGTTCCACTTCCAATTCAGTTCCTTGTTTGGAAAAGCAGCAGAAGCTGTCCCTATATTTGGATCCTTGTGACATATAGGGGAGATCCAAAAAGAGTTGCAGATTCCTGACTTCGGATTGGCTCAGACTTGGCCATTGTGCAATGTGGCTGTTAGGGTAATGAACCAGCAGATGAAAGTTCTCCCTCTTTCTCTCTGTCTTAGTGTGTCTCTTTCTCACTCTCTAACTAACTTTAAAGTAAATAAATATTTTTTTAGCATTATGATTGAATTTTTTTGGTTTATGGGACAAACTTTATATGAAATATAAATAAAAATTATCCACAAAATGACTGTAGTTGAAAACATTAAATAAAGTACATAATAGCATTAGCAAGTAATTTGTTGGCTTATTGGTATTTTCTGTATGTATTAATAAGAAATATTTGATACACATCCTGGAAAAGGATATCTTCATATATATTTTTTTTCTGAAATATTATTTGGGGATAATAATTCCTGTAAAATTATATTACAAATCTCCAAATGTCTTTCATTCAACATGTATCTCTAAAGTATTTAATAGAAGAGGCATTTGGCATCCCAGGCTAGAGTATGTGAGGTCACACTTGGCTTTGCTTTCCATTCCACTTATTGCTGATGTGTAACCTGGGAAGTAGTGGCTGATAGCTCAGGGACTGGATCCCTGCCACTCACGTAGAAGACCTAGAGCAAGTTCCTGGATCCTGGCTTCTGCCTCATCCCACCCCAGCCATTGAGACATTCTAGAATGTAAACTAGAGGATAGAATATATGTCTCTGTCTTTTCCCTCTCTCCCTGCAATTCTGTTTCAAACAAATAAATGTTTTTTTTTTTAAATCAACACCATTAATCAATAAGTACTGTCTCTTGCTGCTTACAATGCTCTTTTCTTTTGTTCGAAATCTTCTCTTGCATTTAAACAGTTAATATACTATTATCTATTAAAGATGCTGAGATCCCCTAATGAGTCCCCACATCCAGGACCCCCCCATCCCAACCCTTCCCCACTGTCCCATCACAATACTCAAAAACATCAAGTTGAAGAAAAAAAAATAAACAGTTGAACTTGTTCAGCTACAAGCAGAGAAGCTGGGGAATGGCAGGCTCTCTGCACCCTGTAAATCCCTACAGAAACCTGCCCAGACACTGCAGGACAACTGGTAAACTGGATGAGAACACATGTAGATTGAGGGCAGATGGATTGCTGTGTGTCTTAGGATTCCAAAAAATTGCTCCTGCTGCTCTGGGGAGGTTAAATTAAGCAGTAGAGATTTTGAGAGCAGGCTAAGTCCCTGGGGGGAAATCTGCTACAAAACTGATGGATGGACTCAACCTGAGATTGTTACAAAAACTGTATGTTTGGGCTTCGGGTCCATCCTCCTAATCAGAATGCAAAGCTCTGTTACTTGCACTGCTCATTGCTGTAGCGGTAGACAAGGACAGAACAGTCTCCATGACTCTTTCCTTGTGAATTTCCTTCCCTTTTTTTAAAGTTTATGCATTCATTTTGAAAGGCAGAGTGATAGACACTGAGAGATTTTCCATCTGCTGGTTGACTCTAAAAGCCCGCAAGCAGCCCAGTTTGGGCCAAGCTAAAGTCAGCAGTCACAAACTACACCTGGTTCCCCACCTGAGTGACAGAGACCCAACTTTCTGAGGCATCATCTGCTGCTTCCCAGGGTGAACATTAGCAGGAAGCTGCATCAGAAACAGAGTCAGGACTCCATATTAGGTACTCTGATATGGGATGTAGGCATGCTAAATGGCGGCTGCACCTGCTCTCCCAAGAAAACAGTACTTGCACTGCTCCTACCAGCCACAAGTGTCTTTTACAGAGCCAAGAATATTGAAATCTGTTTGATAATGGTTAAGATTATGCTAATACAGAATCACCACTACTTTTTCATTTGAAAGTTTAGTTTCATACGCATACACATTCAACTAATGTGTTTCCCTGTGACTGTACGGTATTAGCTTGGAATTCTAGATATATATATTTTAGTGTAGATCTTATGCTTTATATGAAAAGTAACATAAAAGTATTTAATAGCTATTTTGTTTGCTTTCTAAAATTTTGTTACCTGTCTCTTTGGCATTGACACGTCATGGCATACTAGAAGTTATAGTAATATGAACATAGTCATTTTTTCCTTTCAAAAATCATTTGGGTTGATTTCCCAATAAAATGTAACAATATGGAACTGTTTGTAACATTTTTCCATGCTTATTTTTAAATTACAGTTCCAGTTGTGATTGTCTAATATTGTTAAGATTTTCAGCATGCCCATTTTTTTTTTAAATTAATGATCACACAGTCACCATAATCTGATTCTAACAGTATAAATATTGGCTTGGTTGGAGAAATGCTTTCAACTGTTTGCTCACGATCTATTTTCTAGCTCTCTGGAGGTATTGTGCATCCTTTGCAATTTATTCTGTGAGAGGGAAATTTGCAGAGCAGACTGCAAAGCCATGGTGTCCTGTAGGAGCAATGTGGGAATTCGCTCTCTTGGAGTTAGTTCACCAGCTGGTCACCCCAAATCCTTCCTCCACTTTTTTTGCCACGTTAATGATATAAAGTGATTTTGTTTGTGGGTCGCACAATGGAAATAACAGTAATAATGTTTAGAATTTAATTGGAGGAAAAATTAATTTATTTGTTGTAAATCTTAAAGTCATTATTTATTGAGGGTATTCATGATTTCACAATTCTGAGTCTCTCCAGTATGACACACTTTTTTTTTTTCAAACTAGTTACTAGAATTTTCAGTTGATGTTGAGAAAAACAAATAGTTAGGGGCACAGTATAAAAAAAAAAAAGGCTAATTACTGGTTGTACTTGAGGGACTACTTCCAGTGTGTTCTCCACAGTTAACCCTGTGGTTTCTGCAGATGACCAAAATTTCTAGTAGGTCAAGGAAATTTAGTGTTTTATCTTCAAAGAAATAACTACAAATTTCATATTTATGCAAATCAATTTAAGTGTCTAAGCAAAAATACATTTTAGAAATATCTTTATGAGTTTGGACAGTCCTACAAAGCTAGATTAGCCATTAGGATTTTGTTTCTGAACAGGGAATATGGACAAAAGAGATGAATATCCCATACAACTAACACCTTAACCTGTTTCTCTTCTCTCATATTTAATCTGCATTTCCATTTTTCACAAATTTCCACATCCCACTGATTCTGCTATTTTCAACTTCTTAAAATCTCCTGTATTTATCTCTATCTAATAATACTGGCAGCTGTCTAGTGCTGTTTTGATCTTCTAGGAGTGATTCTCAGATTTAAAATATGTTTAAGAAATTAAACTTTTTTTAAAGGAGAGATTATGCTTTTATGCTGCTCTTTTTTGTTGTTTATTTTTTTTTAATTCCAGAGAATATCCTTTTCATTCATGCAAAAGGACAATTTGAGAAGAATCCTTCTCTTATTCAAAAGGAAATGAGCAGTGCTGTGAACTGAATCTTTATGTCCCGACAATAATCCCTATGCCAAAATACCAATCCTCCAAGGATATTGTTTAGTGGAGTCCATGGAGTTCGTGTCCTGAGGGTAGAGTTCTCATGAACCAGATTAGTGCCCCTATAAGAGAGCTGCCGAAAGCTCCCAGAACCCTTCTGCGGATGCCTCAGAAGAAAGGAATTTGGCCCCTACCTGAGATGAACTCTACCACCACCTTGATCTTGGGTTTCCCAGCACCCAAACTCTGAGAAATAAACTCCTGTTATGAATAAGACATTAGACTTACTGACAAATAAGTCCATATAGGCTAAGACAGTAGAAAACTTTTTTCCCAGAATTACAGAGTAAAAAGATATGTGAATGTGTATGTATGGATATTTGAATAAAAGAGTGCACATATCCAGTAAGAAGTCCTTGATTATTTCACATAGTGGCTGAAGCAAATGAAAAAGAAAAAGCAGACCCAATTTGATGACAAAAAAAAAATGGATAAGAGTCAAGAAATCATTAAACAAAAACCAATGTTGGTTTCTAGGTTGAGTTGAAAAACTTCAAACTCAAAACCCCAGGTGGGGATTTGAAGTTGGCAAGAGGCGGTGAATGTGATCTTACAGTTGCCGACTGAGTGTGGCTAGACCTCTGCTGTTTTATTTAGCCGGGGCTGCTAGGCACACATGACTATTCAGCACTTGGTGATTATAATAAGGTAGGAACTCAATTTTAGGTTAATTTATTGGTAATTACCTAACATTTAATTTTAAATCTATGCATAATTTAAGTATACTTGAAACAATTTCAGTAAGTCAGTATATATTTCAACAGTAAATTTGTGAATATAGACTAAATTATCCTGATAAAAATATTATGCCTCAACAAATTGACTTTAAATGTGAAATACATAGCAGGTTTTGAGGACAATTCAAAAAAGAGAGAAAAGTAAAATACACAATTTAATTAAAAGCATTTCAGCTTCAGTTTATATTCAAATAATGCTCTTATATTGAGATAATAAAATTGCATATGCTACATAACTTCCCTTTTTCCTTTTGTTAGTACAGCTGCCAGAATATTTGTAATTGTATATGTGCAATTATTGGTGTCACATTTATTATAACACCTGTGCTGTTCTAGGGTTAAGTACAACCTGATGAAAGAAGGCTGAACTAGAGGATGTAAATAGCTCACAAAAGAAACTCATTTGCCTGGGAGCTAGGCAGCCCACCCTCAAAGAGTGGCCAATATTTGGCAAATGATTGCTGTACACACTGAAAACCTCTTTGGGGTGCTTATGCGCCTTGAAAAATACCTTGGAAAAACAGCTTATAATCAGCTACATCTAATTAGCATAACAAATTAAGACCAAATTAGATTGAATACAATTCTGAAAATATTCAGAAGTACTCAAGTATTCTTGCATGGATTACAACTAGATTTTTAGATTTCCTTTTATCTTCTGATATGATATCAGATAGATATACATTATTCAGATACAAATAATACATAAAACCACTCCAGCTACACTGGCTGCTTTTTATATTTTGCTAGTATGTTAGGTAAAAAAAAAAAAATCCACAAGATTATAAATGATGAATGAGTTCATTCTTCTAGGAAAATTCCACCACAAAATATGAGTAGGAGACAAATTTTTTACTCTTAATTGGCTTTTTGCTCATAGTATACTCTAATAATTATTGCATTTGATACATAAAAATATATTAGGTAAGTTGAGAAATGAACCATTGCTCTATAAACTACAGGGATCTCCAGGACATTCCTCAAGTTCTTATCAGAGTCTGCTTGATCAAGATCATTCCTGTGAGAAATTATCCCAAAACAAAATTCACATAGTCACTTCTTGTTTCCTTGACAAGGTTTCCCATTTTGATCTTTTCAGCTGCCACCTAGTTTCTAAGTTCCAGCATTTCATTTCCCACCTGCTTGGTGTATTTTCTTGTTTCCCCCAAACTCCCACACATTAGAATTGTACTATTTATGCATATGCATATGCGTGTGAGGCATATACACTTTATATATATATATATATACAATTAAGGCATCTTAAAAAGACTTGTGAAGAAAGCAAATGAAGATTTGATACTAAGTAGGAACATTATGTCAAAAATCCCAAGCAAGTGATGCTGGTTTACCTTGACTGAATAATACAAGTCCTCAGGTTATCTGCATCTCAAGTTAGCAATCAGGATTCTATGTGCTAATGTGGCCTCACAGGAAGTACTGCACTTGTAGAAGAGGATGTTTTCCATTTTGATGCATTCATTTAACATACCATTTAGTTTACTTGCTATCTCCATTCTCAGAAGTGTTTTTATTTAATACAGATTTGTAGAGAATCCAGTATATACTGGGCTATGAAACTGCAATTTACATGGGACACTGTAGCTGCAATTTTAGCAAGGTGAATAATCTGGGATTTTGACCTAATCTGAAGAATCAGAACAATCTAAGAAAATAGCATTTGGGTAAACACTATGTGCAACAGAAAGCGAATTACTGTAAATAAAATAATGGTGTATTGGGTTGGATAAAACATAGTTTCAAGTAATTCATAATATCTTTTGCTAATACATCAGAATTAAAACATTCAGTAATTCTCAATATCTACCTGATTGCTTGAGATTAATATTTGTACTGGGACAGTCATTAGTATTTGTAGTAGTTACCCAACCATCTACCTGACAGTCAAGAGTCTGGGTGTTTTATCTAATCTACTTTTGATATAAACATTTCTACTAAGAAAGAACCTCTAAAATTGTCTCCTAAAGGATTTGCCACACAGCAAGATTATAATAAATACACGTACTTGTAGTTACACTGCCATAAAAGCTGCAGTTTTAATGATTTCTTCTGAGTACAACAGTCTAAAATAGTAGAAAACAGAGCCAAAGTGGGGTGAGTCGACATGGTGCCAGAGGAAGTCAAGGGATGAGCAGACTCTGGATTTAGCAGAGAATTGGCCTCTGGTATTTATGTCTTTAAAAAATAAATAAATAAAACAAAAATTAAGATAAAACGGTGGGCATTTGGCCTTGTGGTTAAAGTCGTGGTTCCCACACTACCAGCACACATTAGAATGCCTGAGTTTGATTTTGAACTCAGGTTCCTGAGTCCTGTTTCCTGTGAAGATAGACTCTGGGAGGCAGTGACAGTAGAGTAATTGAGTTCCCCTGACTCATATGAGAGACATGAATTGAGTTCCAGCTCCTTGGTTCAGTCCAAGAACAGCCGTGGCCATTTCAGGCCTTGGGGGGGTTCAGTGAACCTGGGAGTAGAAACGCTCTCTTTCCTGATCCCGTCTCAAAGAAATGCAGTTACAAAATAAACATAGCTTTAAGTTTTTCAATGTCTTTCATTAGTGAAGACGTTTAAAAAGGAACTCCAAATGTGCTTCTCAATTGTCTTGATAATTTCTATAGGAAAATAAACTGATTCCCCAGATATGACATTATTAAATTCAATGTTATTTTCTAACTCAGAGAAGATGATTTAGATAAAAACCCTTTAAAAATCATTAGAGGGTCCCTTCTCCATATTCCTATATTATTTCTTCATCATACAGAAGCTCATTGGTAATGCATTCACAGAAACTAAATATAGGATTTTAAATGAAAATCTGTGGGAAAATTATTTTTTCCCATGAGATTATAAGCAGTAATAATAAACATTTCTATATGACTGGAATTCTTACAATTTGACCTATTTTATAATGGCACAAAGGAAATAAAGTTGTGAAATAATCAAATACAATAATTGTTTATATTAACTACATAGTGAAACATATAGTATGTGGGATAATATTTCCTATAGTATAAAAATAAAAGTCCCCTCACTTATTGTGGCCACTAGAAATTTAAAACTAACTATGCTGTTCACACCTGTGGCTTGTTTACTGCTTCTATTTTGACTGGAAAACACTGCTGGAAAAAAAATTCTCAGCCATGGGAAAGGATCATCTTCATTTCTTTTGTATTTTTTTTCAAGGGGAACTGGCATTTTTTTTTAAGAATGAAAGGATGGACAGAGAGATCTCCCTTCTGCTTGCATCATCATGGCTGCCTGCCAGGATCTGCACTGACAGGAAACTAGAATCAGGAGTGAAGCCAGGCAGGAATTCAACCCAGGGACTCAAAATGGGCTGTGAACGGCTGAATCAACAGGCTAAACAACCACTCCATGAACTAGATTTTTTTTTTCTGGAGGCAGGGGGTGCATTTCTAATAATAATAATAAAAAGTTTCTTTAATTGTGATAGTCAAAAAGCCTGAAATAAAAGTACCTGAATTTCTCCAAATTCAAAGAGTATTCACTGATACCGTTGCATTTATCAGTTTCTGAGAACACACTGTGTAGCACCTAGTCAGTGGGCTGTTCAGTAGACTTCTCACTGGCCATCCTCACAGTACAGAATGCAGGTACCTGTCAAAGGAGGAAGTGAAGAGATCCAGTTCTAACAGGGAGTGCTTTACAACCATGACCTTGTCCCCAACTCTCTTTGATTCTGTAGAAAATTGCTTGGCACATACTAAGTAAACTTTGGAGGTATAATAATAGCCAAACTGCATTTAAGCTGCATTTAAGCAGGCTCCAATAGAACATTAAATATATTTACTAATCAAGTCCTAAGAATATGATATTCTGATGTTATTAATACAAGATAGTCTCACTGTTAATATACCAGCTAACAACTCTATAATTTTCCTGAGTATTCTGCTTCACAGTTCTAAACTCAATTCTTCTAGCAAATTTAACAAAGCAGTACAATTATTGTTCAGTTTTATAAATGGGAAAAATAAATGAAAGAAAAACAATTTTAAACATAAGCTAAACTTATTTATATCTTATTTATAAAGAATATTGAATATAGGATAACAGCTCATCATTATTTTATAATCAAATGGCTATTAAAGCAGCCAGAATATTGAAGGGCTAGGTACTATTCAAGGCACTTGCATAAAAGAGCCCATTTAATCCTCACAGTAATCTCTGAGGGTCAGATATTGTTGCTATTCTGATTTCATAGTTGAAGAAACAGAAGCACATAAGAGCTTGAACAAACTAGCCAAGGTCACAAGACAAGAACGTCAGTTTGGAATTCAGGTTTAGGTAGCTGACTGCATCATTTAACAGACTCATGTTTATATTATAATGTGTTTAGATTCAGATGAAATGCAGAAATTATCTAAATCTCGCAAACTGGAAAAGGAACAAATCCATTAGTTGTAATGTACATTGGATAACTGACCCATTGTAATTAATACCTTCTCCTCTGCTATATTTGTTCTTTTTGAAAATTTTTCTTATTTCTAGGATTAAAACTCAACCAAACATACATTACAACTACCAGGGTTAAAATGAAACACATGGTATTTTTTTAAAAATATGCTTCTAAAGGAATTAATTTTGCTTTTTTTTTTATCTCTCTTTACTTACCAAAAAAAAAAATGCCATTACCCAAATAATAACCTTAAACCAAAACTTAAAGAGGGAAGATATTTCAAAGGAATAAACACAAAGAAACAGTTAATGAGATGACTTAACTCTATGAATATCAACAATTTATTTTTACGCAAACACTTCCTCACTAGGCATTTAGAACTATTTGAAGTTGTCTAAAAATATTCAGTGGATAAATAACTTTAATTCAAGAAGATATAACTATTGCTTTTCATTTATTTACTCACTTAAAAGATGTGAGGCCCTCTCAATGATGTATATAAAATACAGCTTTACACACATCCTTAATGATGGCAGGTTAACAGTGCAAGCAACATTTTTAAGCTTGACACTTGTTGGTATAGAACTATTTTGTTTTTCCCCATATATAGACACCACACCTCATTGTCAATAAATAATTCCACTTTAATGGCAAAGTAATAATTTAGACAGATACAGAGGGTGCACATTTGCAAAAAAATATATGCAAGCTGGTTTACAAGCTAGAGGAACAATAAACCAATAGAAAATACATCATCCAGTTAAGTCCATTGACACCAAGTACTTATTGTTGGGGCTTTACAAAGACTACAAAACTTTTCAGATGATTTATTTCACTGTTTCTGCCTATTTACATGATATGTTACATCAAAAATGTACAAAATATAAAATGTATACAGACAAATGTTTCACAAACTAGTTTAAGTTGTAAACTAGGTGGACCTACTGGGATGTATTGCAGAAAATCGTTTATGTTCATGTTTGGACTGTGTTCTCAAAATGGCAGGAAAAGATTAGCAATTTCTTTAGATCATGTATTATACAAGGGCAACTAGTCACTCATCCAGCTACATATATTGATGTTTCACCACAGATTGATCCATGTTTGAGGCTTCAAAGTCAGGGTGACAATTCCACGTGCATAAATTCAGTTCAGATTTCCTTGAGGGCAATAGCACCAAGTAAGGACCTACACATTTAATGACACTCTGAAAACTGCACCAATGTCTTGTGTTGTTGTCATTCTTATGGTTTTTAATAGCAACTGACCCATGGTGGTCACAGAGAGTAGCACCAATTACACATCCTAAAAGTAACACATTGTCATGTGTGTAGAACAAGTCTACACGATGGCCTAGCCCTTGGGTTTTATAGACTGAAAACCTGTCTTCTGTATGTGGTGGTAACTTCTCCAATGACTGATCAGTTTTCATGCACTCTCTTTCTAGCCTGCCATGACAGATGTACTTACAGACAGCTTTGCTTCTTCCAAAAATGAATTGGCTTCGTGTGCAGTTTTGAAGCATGCTCATTCTAGCACTGATAGCTCCTGCATAGTCATAACAATTGTAAATACAGGACAAACACAGCAGATAACAACAGCTTTGAGAGTTTGCATTCTGTATTTGTTTGCAACGTACAGGAAATCTCAGCAAGTGAAACACCTTTTAACACCAACAAGATAGAATACAATTTTGTTTTGTTTGTGTTGATTTGTGCAAGTTTTAAAAATTAGTATTTACAATACCTACCCAGTAGACTGTGCAAATCTAACCTTCCTTTACAGTATAAACGCTTCCGCTTCCACAGTGACTTTCCCGCTTCAGTGTTCTTTAATGCTGAATTTCTCATGTACAACAATAGCAATCAAAACAACATGCGCCAAAACGATTTGGACAATAACAATTAAAAAAAAAAAAACAGAATAGGGAAGGAAAGCCGAATGGTTGTGCTCATGCTGCATCTAGTGCTTCCAGCTCTGCTGGGTAAGAATTCAACATCTCCCGCCTTCTGAAACTCTTATACTTAGACCTGGGTGGAATTTAGCCACATGTCTCTTAGCTCATAAGTGACAGTCAAAGTGGGTTGCTGGGTTACTTGAATAATTGGGTGGATAGGCAAAGCAATCTATTCACAAGATAAAAATACTGCTCTTTCTCCTATCCATTTCTTCAAAAAATAAAAAAATAAATAAAAGAAAGATATACGAGAGAGATGAGGCTACTGTGTTGGATTGAAGTTGCTGGATTGCAAATGAAAAGATGGTGGAAATTACCAATGGTTTAGGATTTAAACCAACTGTTAAACTGTTGTAGAAATCTGTTTTAAGGCAGTGAGACAGCACCATAGGAAATGTTCCTTCTTTCACTGAAAAGGCTCAAACAAATAAAGCCTTAAAAAAGCCTTCTGTCATTGTTGACTAATAATTGTTATAAAACTCTTGTTAAGGGAGTGGGCAGGTGGTTTAAAAAGACCACTGTGGTAAAAATAACCTTATAAAACCTGTGACTTACACACTAAAAAGTTGGTGGAGTGCATCATGAGAACATGGCAGTTAGAATTAAATTGGCACTTCTCCAGATTGCTGCAGTAGTGTTATTCTGGTGGTTGCACAATTCCATTTGTGCTTTTGGAGGACTGACCTCTCGGATTCATTTTGGAATGGGGTGAGCGCACAACACAAACACTACTGGAGCCCTGTGACCAGCACCATGTGGCACAAAGGAGGTTGGAGGGATCAGAAGAACGGACCCTGCCTGGGGAGAACAACTCCTCAGAAGAAACAAAAGGAAAGAACCAAAAAAAAAAAAGTCTGCATTGTAAACTTCTACAGAGGAGGAAAATAAACTCCAGTTTGGCTATCTCATGTGCCATCTATTCAGTTGCCCTGTTGCGAGGGTCCTTTCCAGTTGAGTAATGGAGCCTTTGGTAACTCCATGGATACAAAAATGCCTAGAAATAAAATACAGTTAAGCTTCTGTTGAAATTTAGCAACTTGGCATTTCAGACTTAGTTCTTGCTGCCTCCTTGGGGACCACCAGGCCTCTGAGTCAGAGCCCTTGACCAGGTGCTTTCATACTGGCAGTGGTTTAGTGAAAATACCTATCTTTTAAGCATTTTTCTTTTCTTTTCCTTTTTTTTTTTTTTAACAGAGTCTCTTCCCCTGACTTTTTTCACCCTCTAGAGGGTAGATTCAACAGATGAATCCAAAATGTCTTCATGGTGGCTGGTGGTATCGCTGTCGCAGCTTTGTGCGCCCGGGTAATTGGCTGCTTCTTGGAGCTTCATTAGCATATTCATCTGAAGAAAGGAAAAGAGACATCGATGTAGGCAGTGCGCACCGAGTAAGCCAGTCCCATCACAAAGCCCTGAGCCACACGCAGGAGCCCCCTCATGCCAGCCAAAAGCATTGTGAAGAACAATTTTCAATTTTCACCCATCGCCCGTGGCTCTTCGACTATTTCTCCAAAACACGACTATAACGCTGAGCCATAAGGACAGAAAAGGGGCCTGCTGATAACTCTTTTTATTTGAGGGTTGTCAATGAATACTGCTCCAGCAGGGAGACTGGAAAGGAAACTGTATCACAGCTGGACATCTGGGTCCGTGGCTGCAGAGTTCGCCAAGCGTCTCAGATTTTTGGCTGGAGAAGCTGTAAGCACTGAATGGCAACTGGAAGTCGTGAAGGTTCACACAGACACAGGCGCGCACACAGGCTTGCGCACACAGTCCCTGGAGGGCAGCAAGACGGGGAGGGCGTGGAACGAAGCCAGCTGCCGTGCATAGCACACCATCTGCCGTTTAGGAACTGACCTCGAGAGGAGGTGACTGAATGAAGCAGACCGTGAGCATGCGAAAAGGGAGAAGGAGAGAATCGCTGTCAAGTTTCTGTTGTTGTTAGACCTTAGGCTGAAATATGATTGATCTATCACTGAAAACACAAACCACCTCCTGGAACCAGAGTGGCTGTCTTCAGTTTCTCAACCTGGCAGGAGGGCGGAGGATTGGTGAGCGTTGTCCTAGTGAAAATGAGCTTTGCATGAGAGCACCTGGGCAGACAGGCAGCTCTTCCAGGTATTATGAAATACAAGGCAGTCACGTTGCTTGGATTTTGATAGATCTGCAGCTCCACTGTTAGAGATGGGAGCTTAAAAGCAAACTGCAAATAAATGGTTCAGTGATTGTAAAAGACATGGAAAAATGCATGTGTATCTTCATGGGGACACAAGACTTGTTTTCTTATCAAGGTTTCTATAAACTGTAATAATATATATGGGTATTGCCTAGTGTAAAGTAATTTCATGATTTTAAAAAGTAATAAAGCTGTTCTTTGTTTCCAACTTACATAAACAGAAAGGAATCGAAGGATTCTTTATTATTGCTGGGCTGCGCATGCTGGGTGCTCAGTGAAAACTGTGTGTTCAATAAACACTCATGAAATAAATGATACCCTGGTAATCACCAATTTCAGCAACAATGCCTTTCTGACAAAAATGCAACAGTTACAGCATAATTTGAAATGATGTTAATCATCTTCTGACAAGACAATTCTTTCCAAACCAATTTTCAGACTCACTCTGAAAGTAGGCAGTCAGCAACAGAAGGCCACAAAATGAAAGAAGTTGATGACAATCTTTAAAATATGAAACCAAAAAATCTAGACACTGCCATCAACTGTTTTCTCTCTCTTTCTCTCTCCCTGTATACACACATACACATCCCACACATACTGTGCATACACGCGCTTTCCTGTGCCACGTCTCTCTGTCTTTTACCAGTTTAACCTTTACTAGATTCAGGCACTTCCGTGAACCTGACGTTTAAAACATAATGAAGTCTCAAACACTCTCATTATTTATTGACAAAGTTAATGAGATCTTTAAAAAGAGCATGATTACATCTTAAGCACAGATATTTTAAGTCACCTGAATGTTAAGTGTTATGAAAATTGTATGATGTAAAATTGTATTATTCAAACCTTAATTTTGATAATATTTCATAGTAGATAAATTACCTAAGTTTTAACATTCATATTTGCAGTAAGTATATAAGATTTTCTTTGCCTTCTCATGTTATTGCTTTGTGCACTTAAATGGAGAGGAAGATGAGGCCACACATGAGTCAACATTATTGAGATAGATCATAATCCTCTACATGACCACTGTGTTTCCCATAGTCACAAACATAATGTCTAAAATTTCCAGCACTTTGATTGGGTCTGCATCATCTCTCTACTTGCAATTCTGCTAGTTTTCAAGTCTTCTCCTGCTGCCATCAATTCTTTCTCCACACTGCTACCCAGGTAATCTTTACTGATTTAGCAATTGCAAATTTAGTTAGGTAAACCCTTGGTCAACAACCTTTGGAAGTGCTCTACAATTTGGGTGGTCAAGTTGTAACTTCCTCCAAAGATAAACAAGGCTTGGCATGATCTGGCAATTGTACACTTCCATAACTTTAATTCCTCCTACCAACTTGTACAGAGCTCACTAGATGTGTTTTACTTTTCTATATCATTTCAAATGCTATTCTCGGAATTTTGAATGTGTCCTTTAGACTCAAATGTTGACATCCTCTTCATTCTTCATGACCCACCTCACACATCGTTCAGCAGAATTCTTCTAATTATCTCTTCATTGAACAGACAACATTACCTGACATGTATCTGCCTCATTACTGCATAGCAGTTTATACAGGACTGTGGGCTCACTGAGATGAAACACAGCATCTTGTTTTATGTCCTGATCATCAGCCTTAGCACTAAGTACAAAAGCATTAAAATTGTTGATGATGGGCACACATTTTAAGAAATACAATGTGAGATTTGTCAAAATCATGCATCCCTGTTTAGATTCAAAATAAAGGATTTCTGACATTAGCATATTTCCCCTAAAATTTCTTATTTATCCTGAATTTCAAATATAGTTTTGCCTTATGTCAGTGAGTTTAAAAAGCAGACAGAACATTTATTTCTCTACCAGAATGTGCTACATATTTGTTTTCATTTTTTTTTTTTGTCTTTCAGCATGTAAGATAACATAAATTGTTATTTCTTAAGATGTTTAGAAAAAGCAGCAGAGTAGGAACCAGGAATCACTTTATTCCAGTTATCATAACAGAATAGGAAATCCTGAATTTCCTTCCTTTACCAGAAGAACTGGCAGTGGGTGGAAAGACAAAATGCTAAGTAGGTTACCTGACTTGGAATGTAAGAAAAGGAAAATTTAGAGCATTTCTTAAGGGTTTTTATTTGTTATTGATCCACCGTTAAAAGCAATCTTATGAACACGTTTCCTCATGTGAAGCAACTATTGTATACTAAAACTGCAAAGGTAGAAATGGAATTATGAAACTTAGATTAAATCAGTTATAATTGAGGTTAAAATTTACATTTATGAATTAAATTACGATCACCCTATCAGAAATTAGTAGTGTATTATCATAATTACGCTATAGTCAAATCAGTTCTACCACAAGCATTGATTTTACCTAGCCAGTTTCCACATTAGAGAATTATAACCCTGGGCTCCTGATGAATTGATAGATTGGATCAAATATCTTACAGAGGGGATCCATCAACTCTCAGCAGATCTTCATACATACTTCAATATCTATATGGAAATATCTAAATAGTATAAATTTTTTTTCTTGGAGAAAAGAATCTTGAAACTTTATGGGATTTCACACATGTAATTCCCAAAATGGTAAGAATGAATATCTAATATAATAATGACATAAATGGGTTTCATTGTTAAAATATCAATTCATTTTATATCCTTGGACAGGTTACCAGTTTTAATCACCACTTTGTATGATAGGAGCGTAATGGCCTTGAATTGACAATCTTTTATTTCATTATTGGTTATATAAGCACAGTAACCCTTTTAATTTTAGTGTGGCAACTAATATGCTGTACTTGATACCAGTACATAAAAAAGTACTATATAAAAAATAAAATATAAAAGTAGTCTTTCATGAATGATATAATGTACTTAATATTTTAATAATTTTTAGATTTTGGAATTTTATTAAAATTATTCTAGTATTTTAAAAACTAAACTATACATGCTTAAAAGTTAAGCAAGGTAAGGAAAAAAATCCAGTTAATTTTCAGGTCAGTTTATTTCTCTGTACTGTAGAACGGAAGACAAATTCTGTGTTTCATCTGGCTGGCTGACATGTGTAAAATATTCATTTGTTCCTCAAGTATAAAATAGATTTTATTCTTTTTGATATTTTACTTAAGAACAAAATTCAATTTCCTCTTAAGCATCTATTGAACTGAATCAGGATATTTGAAATTTTTTCATCTACTTAATCATTTACATGGTAATGAGAAAGTGGGATCCTAGATTTCAAACTGGTTTGTTTCTTGACTACTTTTTACCATACAAACCTACAAATCTGGTCTACATTTAAAAATTTTTGATCATTGGAATTAGGTAAAAGGTAATAAAGTAAAATCTGGGTGTCAGGACAGTTCCAAACAAGATCCAGGATAATTAATGCCTTTGGTTTAAATTGCTACATGTTCATGACCATAGTTTAGTATGACTTACCAAGAAAAAAAATCAAACATCAGGTTCTTACCAGGGGATCTCCTTCTGAGTCAGTGTGTGGAATGTGCTTTGAGGTTGTGGCTTCTTTAGTGGACGTGCAGCCCTCATACCCGACATCTTCAGGGCGCAACTGAAGTAACGCTGGGCTCTCCTGAGGGAGGGATGCTGAGTTCCATGGGTATGTGTCCAGCACCCACTTTGAAGGATCTTCCCATGGTGCACGTTTCCCATACATCTAAAAGTCAATCACATAGGTTCAAAATACAAAATGCAATTCTCTTGGTAAACAAGGCGATATTAATTCAGTCTTTCTATTGGACACTTAGTTCTTATGTTAGGATCTCAAGGGAATTAAGCACCAGTATGCAATTTTCCTGATTTTAAACACGTATTTTTCTATGTAGCTCAATTTAAGCCTGGGTAGGCAAAACAAGACTGAACACTTGGGTATATGATTAGCATTTGGGAAAGGGTATGAGTAAGATTTAATATAAATACATGCAGAAATGACTTCCCACACTAGTCCTCATTAGCAGTTTCACAAAGGGAAAACTCAAAACATAAAAATTCTACTTATGAAGAATTGAAAAGAATGTCTACGCTTAACACTAGAGAGAGTTCTCTACTGAAAAGCACTTTACAAAGATAAGTGACAGTAAAGACAGTTCTTTTAATTAACTCTACTAAACTCTATTCTGATTGAATCAGAATGATGTCTCTGATTATCATTTTCTTCTGATAAAATTCTTCTAATAATCAGGTTGCACAAAATATTGAAGAATATAGTTATCCAAAGACAAATAAAAGGAATCATAAGACACATTCACCTAAAAGGAATGATACTCAATGTTCACGGATTCAAAGAATCAATATTGCTAAAATGTCTATATTACATAAAACAATCTATCTACTCAAGGAAATTGCCACCAAAATGTCAATGATGTATCTATAGCCTAAGAAAGCAAAGCCCTGAAAATCATTTGGAGCCACAAAAGACCCAGAACAACCAATGAAAATTTGAGCTAAAAATAGTTATGATGGTAATAATGATAACACCAGTAGAGGTGGAGGAATCACAATACCCAACCTCAAAGAATACTACAAAATGATAATATTTAAAGGAGCATTATATTGGCATAAAAACTGACACACAGATAAATAAAACAGCAGACGGAATCCATAAATCAATTCATACATAAACAGCCATAAGGTTTGACAGTTACTGAGAAGGTACAGTGGAGAAACGCTAATATTTTCAGTCAATGGTACTGGCAAAACTGGTTATATACATACAGAAAATGAATCTGCCTCCTTACCTCTCGTCACCTCACAAAAACCAGATCAATGTGGTGAACGTCATATGTGAACTCACATTGCTATCTCAAATCTTTTAGCTTTGTGAATTTATAATTAAATAGGAAAAGATGAGTTAGAGCCATAAATTTAAGAAAAGAAACTCTGAAACTGTTGGAACAAAGAAGAGGAGCAAAAGCATAAGACAATATTGTAGGGTGCAGGCAATGAGTTTTTGGAATAGGACCCAAAAGCACAGGCAACAAAATCAAAATGAGACAACTTGAATTCTATCAAACGCAGCAGCTTCTGCAGAGCATGAAAAACAGAGTGAAGAGATATTTGACAGAAAAAAATGTACAAGCTGCTCTTCTTTTATCCAGAATATAAAAATATAAAACTCAAAAAACTCAATTAAGAAACTTAAAAACATTAACTAAGAAATGGGAAAAGAAGCTGAGTAGGCATTTATCAAAAGAAGAAACACAAATATCCAATGAATGTATGCATAAATACTAAATACAATGAGTTATGAAAGAAAATTTTCTAAGGAAAAAATTTAAAGACTGATATGGCAATGGTGGTGGAAGGCAGAAATGAATCCTAACTTTGTTAAAATTTTTGTTTTTCAAGATTAATATATTTCATTGGAAAGTCAGATCTACAGAGAGAAGGAGATACAAGACAGATCTTCCATGTGCTGGTTCACTCTCCAAGTGGCTGAGCCAATCCAAAGCCAGGAACCACGAACCTCCTCACAGGTCTCCCACATGGGTGCAGGGTCCCAAAGCTTTGGCCATCCTCTACTGCTTTCCCAGGCCACAAGCAGGGAGATGGAAAAGAAGTGGAGCAGGTGGCATATGAACCAGTGACCATATGGGATCCTGGCACATGAAAGGCAAGGACTTTAGCTACTAGGCTAGCATGCCGGACCTATTAATAGTTTTTAAACTAGAAATAAAATTCAATCAAAACTGGAAGGGATATATCAAACAGAAGGACTGATGATACTTTGTAAAAATGTATAAGACCACTAAGGGCACAGAAAGAAAAGTGAAAATTAAGAGAAGGCCGTAGAAAAGAGTTTTCTCTAGTGTATCTCCCCATGAGAGCTCTACCAAAGAACATCCTGGTTGCCAGGGGCACATTTGATCTTGCGCAAAGCAAGGTGGTTTTGTTGATGGATAGGTGTGGGTTGGTTGTGGTTCATTCTTTAAAATGCAAGCAAGATTTGACACTGTCATTTTGACTTCTTTTTGTTTTTTAACTGATTTTTCTTTTTTTTTTTTTTACATTTCCTCTAGAGAAGTAATGTGTAGATTTTCAGGACTGTCTACACATTTGGATTTTACATTCTGATGTTATCTATTTAAACAGGCTGTCATGGCAGAGAGAGCAAGATTTTTTTTTAATTGTCTTATAGAAGAAGTTCATATTTACTTGACAGCCTACTTAACAGAAGACACAAATACAGTTTCTTTCACAATTTAAATTAATTGAAGGAAAACAGGTAATTACTGGAATGCTAGATTATATGCAAATAAAAGAATCTTGGAGTCTAAACTACTATGATAATTCAGAATCAACTGATATCAGTCTCTTAAGGAACAATCTGGGACAGCAAAATTGGAAGTGACCAATGAAAAACTAAATGGGCCCAATTTCCTATTTTTAAAAAACAGAAAAAAAAATAAAAGAAAAGAAATCTAACTTTCCAGGATCAGAGGCACTGCTAGCATTTCCAGCCTTCTTTAAAAATACTTCCTAATTTTTTTTTCAAGTAAGTATGTCTCCTCAGTTCTACCCAACTCTGCTTCCCAATCTCTTCTTCCTATTCAAGGTCCTTCGTTTCCATAGCTCCAAGGAGTTGTCCATGTCATCACTAAATCATTTACTGCTTGTTCTTCCAGAATGCAAGTGAAGATCAGGCTGGGAACACATTCTACTGATGGAAATGTTAGGGCTTAACACTGCTTTTGACAGTATACAAGGACACTCAGTACAAAACTTTTCCTTTTATCCCCATCCTAACTGATCCACCCACCTGCTTATTGTGGTTGATTCATCTCTCATAATAACCTGTAACTAAACATCTATAACAGGAAAATTGAGGTGTTTCCATCTCTCTCTAAAAATAATTTTGAAGTATCCTTCACTTTTAGTTTGAGATTGGTTATTATTTCAGTCATTAAAATCTTTCCTAAATCTAAGTCTTACAGAATCATATTTCTCAATAGAATTTTATAAGTCATAGTGCTACAAATATAAATATTAATGTATACATCTTTTAAAAATGAAATACAAGGAAGCTAAGATATTTCAGGCATTACTGTTTTGAAGCTTTTAAAAAAAGCTTTCTTCTTTCCTGTTTATCTGTCAGTGAGGAATATAAAATAAGGAGAATTTCATATATAAAGACTTGGCATAGGTATTTGGCTTCGTGTTTGAGACCCAAGTTTAGGACACCCACATGCACTACCTGGTTTTAATCTTAGCTCTGCTCTGGCAGGCAGCAGTAATGGCTCAGGTAGTTGACGTCTCCTGTCTATCCACCTGGGAGACCCGAACTGGGTTCCCTGCTCTCAGGAGCAGTCTGGCCCTGCCACCCCAGCCACTGTGGGCACATGAAGAGTTTCTGAATGAAAGCTCTCTGTCTCTAACTTGGAAGAAAAAAATTAGAAACATCTGAAATATGATTTATAAAACTGAAATTTGCATGTAGATACTTAAATATTAGTGTTAAATTAGAATTTCTGTACTATTATACATGAATGCTTATAAAATGTATATTTTGGATACAAATAACCAAAACTGAGATACTCAATTTTATCCTAGGGAGTGTAACAGTTTTTGCGAGAAACTAGAAATTCTGTATTATAACAGAAAAGTGAAAAATTATTGGTATAATTTTTCTCATAAATTTATATTTTTTAGTCTGCAGTGGAACTCACTGACAGTATTCTTTAAACCTGAACTTTACGGGTTCAGAGCATCTTCACAATATTTATGATGGTCACTAACAACTAGATAAAGAGAGATTGATAATAAAAGAGAGTGAAGGAAAAAAATAGATAATCAATTCAGGCTTAACACAGTATTCCAGATGAAAGAATGTGAAAAACATGTCTTTTCTTAATTCTAGTAGCAGTGTGAAAAATCAGAAATAGAGATGACTAAATACAATCTGCCTATACTTTGACTGAATTATTGAAAACAAGATTAGATTCTTCCTCCATAAGTTGGCTACTTATGTAGCACAAACCTTACAGTTTTATAAATCCGCAGCCTCATAAACCTTCAGGTCCAATTTAAGGCAATTCAAGACCAATGGAAATGGAATACTGTTTTGTGAAAGAAACAGGGTTTTTCTTTTTTGGTCAACAATTAACAGAAGGACTGGCTGCAGGGCCTCATGATGGAAGGTCAATGAGAGAAGCAACAGAAATGCTGGTACAACAAAATGTCAGCAATAACTAACACCCAAAAAGTAGAATACTGCTTCAGAAATAGTAAAGAGTTTTCTAAATTATATTTAAAGCATAATGAAGCATACTAAAATCAGAGACTCTATGAGTAAAAACTATTTGTTGAAAAATTATGTGCTAATGGTATAAATCACCAAGACACATGTAAATGTGACCAAGTCTTAAAATGTATAACTGTGATGAACAAGCTATTTAATAACAATAGTCAGTAAATAACCATAACAACACATGTGTTGTTAAATGTACTGCTAGGGGGGTCTGCCTTTTTCTTTTGTTAAATGTTTGTTCTTAGAACAGGCAAAGGCATTATATAGAGCTATTATTTAAATTTTTATTGTTCTATCTACAGAGTTCATATACTTACCTTCTTTTGCCAGAAATACCTAGAGAAATGAACACTTTTTGCTTTTAAAAGAATGACTGTCTTGTAAACAGTAATGAAAACTGAGTGCTGTACCTGAAGACCTTCTCTTACTGCTTCCAAAATATAAGGTACCAAAGAGTAGTTCCAGAGGTCCATGAACCACACGCGAGAGCCTTCCACATCCATAGGGCAAGGCAGGAAAAGGCGAGGACCTGAGGAGAAACAAATAACAGGCCACGTTTGAGAAGCATTCTAGTTAACAGTCCAGATATACACTTAATTATCACATTAGGATAGTTCATTTATTTCCTGCATATTTATTAAGAAACTATCATGTTAGTCAGCTGGATTATTATAACTATCTTTACTGAAAATCCAGCCTCTCCCTTTTTACAATTCTTTTTTCTTTTTACAATAAAATATGAATTTTAATAACTGTATATAAAATTAGGAGTTATCATAAATCTCATAAACCAGTCAACTAATTTCACCAATGATAACACTGTGCTGAAATGAACCAGTGAGTATGAAATACATTATTACTAGCCGGTTTCAGACCGAGTAGATATTTTGATCTCCAGGTAGAATTCATTCTTACAGTCTACCACAATTGAAAAGGGACTTCTATGCAGGCATCTTAAAGAGGAAGCCAATGACAAACTTTTTTATGACAATTAGTAAAAAATAACCCAAATACTTATATCTTCACAAAAATACAAAACACATAAATCGTCTATTACACAAAAATAATATTAACTAAAATGTTTTCTCACATCTATATTTGGATAGGAATTACAGAAATTTTTTAGCATAAAAATTACCTTAGATAATAATTATTTTACATGGTTATCTTATTATTTGATAGTTATCTATATTGAACTTACATGTTCAATAATATATTAGTAACCCATAACTATAACACAAAATAAATATAACTGGAGAAATAAGCTTGGAAGAAGGAAAGTTTTCTGAAGGGAAGAATAAAATAAGTCAACTTAAATTTTTGGAAACTTGAAAAATATTAGGTTTGTTTGTTATCTTCTCCCATCCAATCTGGTCATATTTTCCAAGTACTCTTATTTCCTGGAAAATGGCACATGGAAATTTGGGAACTCACCAATAGTAACATCAGAAGAGCTGTGTGTTTCCAAAAAACTGTTGAGATGATGCCATGTCTTAGGAATCCAGTCTATGATTTTGACTAGGTCATTATTGCGTATGTTTCTTTCAATTTCTAGCTCTATCAGTTTCCTTCGAAGATACCTTCCTAAAAAGCCTTTCACTGGCTCTGTGTGGTTTGCACATAATACCCACCTAAAAAAAAAAAAAGAAAAAGATAAACCAAACCAGAAATTTTTACGTCAAATTTTAAGTTCATAGTGATCTCCTTTCCCATACAGAGTAATGAAGCCCCAATCTCAATCGATGACTATGGTTCAATGGTCAAATAGGTGTCCAGGGTCTGAGCATCAGAGCTAAGATATGGCTAGCTCCACTTTTTAAGCTGAAGAGAAGCTTCCATGCGTCAGAAGTAAGTGGGAGTCTGCATGCTGAGCACTTTTCTGTAGGAGAATCACAACTCCCGAAATAGGAACTCTCTTCACACTGACACTTAAGACGAAAAGCGCTCTACTTTAGCTGGGGACATAGTGAGAAGCAAAAACACATCTTTTATTTTTTTTAAGAAATCCTTCTGATTACAGGTTGAGAATCACAAAATGTCTGCTTAAGAAAGAGTGTCAGAAGAAGTGAGAATTATTTTCACAGCACAGGTCACCACTGGCAAAATGTTGTCAAGGTACAAATGAAAAAATAACCGCTAAAGCAAACACAAAGAAACAACACACGCAAAAACAGACTTTTAACTTTTCTTTTTACCTGAAATTATGATGCAGCTCTAGATTTGGTGATGAAGAAACTCCCTGATTCATTGTCCCAATAATATATGGACTGAAAAATTAAAGAAAAAAATTATACGTACTACAGGTAGAAATTATTAAGCCACTAAAAATATTTTAGGAAATATTTAAGATAAATATAACTGATATTATTTCAATAGTAAGCTCTAAGAAGTACTTCTATAATGTTAATCTGAATAATGACCAAGATTATTCAATCAGAAATTAGTATTTGCGGCTCTAAATTTAGCTCTGGGATTCAGGCCCGGCATTTTTGTCTCTCGGAGCCTACATTTACTCATCTGCAAAATAAAGAAGTTAAGAACATTTATGATGTGGTCTTCTCCCACTTTAAATCCTAACTCTCATGCTTTTAATCTAATTAAATATTCTTTCCTACTTAATATTTCAGTTATTTTAAAGGTTCTTAAAAACATGAGATAATCTGTATCTTTTTTAGCCTTTATTTGATGCTGAAATCCTATTTGTGAATTTTTTAGCATTAGTAGAAATTCACTAGAATAGAGACAATGAGATGAATATCATTTATGTTGACACTGTCAAGTGTAGTTTCTTTAGAGATCATTACAAAATTAGCCTTTACAATTTTTCACATTTTTAATATGCCACTTTAAGCTTTCCTTTCACTATGAACAGTTAAGATAAGGTTCATTTTAGGGGACTATAATTTAATTCACCTATCTTTAAAGAAAAGGAGAATTTCCTGTAAGTTAACAGTAAAACAAGACATCTATAAGCTTCTTCTAGTTCCTAATTTCCCTGATTCAAACTATTAAATCATTGCTATTGATCTTCAAGACTTTTGGCATGCCTGCAGAAGTAAATGTCATAAAACAAGTAATATTTCCATAAAAGTATTTGAGTCATAATGGTAAAATGAATGAAAGAATATTATATGAAATATATGAGTTCTTTGCGAACATTGTCTAATATTAATGAGGATTTTTCAAATTGGTTACCAGTGTTAAAGTGTAAAAAGTCACAAGAGTCCAAATTTGATCACTAGTTTTTCATACCATTTGCTGTATTTACAGTTGAGGAAACCATTGAAGATATCACTCAAAGAGCCCACATGATGAAGATTGTCAAGAATTATTACAACTGGGAGCTCGACGCCATTATTATCAGCACTGCATTGTTCAGCCAGGTTAGCTAGATATTGTTGCAGCTCCTTTAAAACCATAAAAAGTATAAACATATCAATGATAAATACATAACAACGGCAAACAATATTTTGGGAATAGTATGACCTTATTTTACCTCATTTCCTTTACTAAATGATATAAATCATTTTTCCATATTTGCTTGAAAAATAAGTATTACATGTATACATACACATTATTTTTTGAAAGCAGGGATGTATCATATAATATGACATAGCATGCAATTCATGACAAAGATCATAAGATTATGTACAGAGTATATTGCAGTGAAGACATTTATAAAAATGCCTAACCCGACCTATGTAACAACATATTGAATTCTTCTTCAGGCTTTATTATTTGACTTATTTTAAAAGGCAAAAAAATGGTAAAATTAATTTAAAAATGTAAACCATTATATTGACATAAAATCGTACTCTACACAACAGAAAACATATAATGATTGTAGAATCATTTTCTTAGGAAATAGATAATTGAAAATACAAGCATATAAGAGCCATGTTATAAAACTTATAGCAAAACCTAATCTGTAAATAATGAAGGCATATTCTCAGTAGTTTTTTTTCCAAAGAAAAGCTGAAAGGAGTTTTGGATATGCACTTACAGTAGGTCATAAGCATTAAGAGTTCAAACTTTCTATATTTCCATTAATAAAAGTAGGTTTTAGAAAAGCATAAAAATATAGATCAAATACCAAATGGTACCTTCAGCTGCCACCCATATTTTTATGGTTTCACTCTAATTTATTTAGGGGGTGAGGACCTGTAAAAGTTCAACTTACAGAATTCTGATCAAAATGTAGTTAATTATATACTTATAATCTGCATTGAACTACTGTGATATATAAAATGTCTGTTTCATTTGTTTTCACTTGCTTGAAAGGCAGAATGAAGGCAAGAATAAGAACAAGACAATCAGAGTGAGCATGTGAGAGACAGAAGAAAGAGAGAGAAAAAAAATCTTCCATTTGTTGGTTCACTCCCCAAAGCTGAAGCCAGGAATCAGGAATCCCACCCTGGACTTCTAAGAGGGTAACAGAGATTCAAGGAGTCATTATTCAAGGGTAACAGACTCAAAGAGTTGGGTCATTATTAGAAGGGTCTGGCGCAATAGTCTTGTGGCTAAACCCTCGCCTTGCATGTGCCAGTATTCCATATGGGCATGGTTTATTTTCCAGCAGTTCCACATCCCATCCAGCTCCCTGCTCATGGCCTGGGAAAGCAGTTGAGAATGGCCCAAAGCCTTGGAGGCTTGCACCCACATGGGAGACCTGAAGTAGCTCCTGGCTCCTGGCTTTGGATTGGCTTAGCTCTGGTTGGCCGAGCCCCTTAGAGAGTGAATCAGTGGATGGACATTCTTTCTCTCTGTATTACTACCTTTCCAACAAAAATAAATAAATCTTTAAAAATAAATACGTAAATTTTATTTAGAACTTAGTATTCCTTGAGCCTCTTGGTTCATTTACAGGTATTATTACTAATAGCTTATTTGCTGATTGAGTATTCTCACAGATGGGAAGGCCAGGGACATAATTAGGTTTCTTAGACTTGCCCTAATCAGTAACAGCATTTCCATAATGTTTGCATGCTCACAATGACATGTTCAATTTGGAAATCTTGCTCAGGATTAAAAAACAATTCCATAATCCTGGTTTCTGGCAGATAGGTAAATATTGCAAACTGTTCACCTAGAGAAAACCACTCACTATCTATAATAATATTTATAGGACTAAAGTAACAAAATGATAAAGCAGAGTAAGAGTTTTGAGGCATTCAGTAAAATTTATTTAAGTCAACATAAAAGTTTACAAAAGAATTAAGATATTTGCTTTATACTGAACTAGTCAAACAGAACAAATATTTCCTAAACCAGAGATCGTGTTTAAAATCAGAGGGTAGAATCAAGAATTTAATTTATCTTAAAGGACAAAATGAAACTTGTATCACTAATCTAGTTATGATATGTTATTCATTCATATGTACATATACACATATTATGTTTTGCTACTTAAACAATGTTCTGGGATATAAAACCAACAAAACTTACTCTGGCTATTAAGGAGTTCAAGAAAGTTTAACATTTATTATGAACCACACCAAGTACTTTTCTGAGCTAGGGGTGGTATAGTGGTTAAAAAGCCTAATTCTTCTGTCCTTCCTTATAAGGTATAAGAACTCTCACATTAGGGACTAAAATTCAAGCATGATAAATTATTTCAATATAATATCATAAGTGTATTACCAGATATGAGAGGTTAAGAAAAGAGTTTTGACCCACTTGGTAAACACACAAAAAAAGATATTGTAAAAATAACGTCAAATAAAAATTATCAAGTTTTTTTAATGAACTAAACACTGGAGCTTGGGGATGGCAGGAGGTATATACATAAATAATGAACTGGAAAAATATAGTGTGACACATTCAATGCGAGAGGCTGAAATGGAGCTGTCATCTAGAGGAAAGAGGAATTAATTCCACCTTGGCGATCCTGATGAACTTCATTGGGAGGTAGCACTTGAGATTCATCTTGCAGAATTCTAATGGACAAGTGTGCAGCTATTCATTTTTCTAACACTTGTACCAAGCATCTGCTTTATGCCAGTTCTTCCAGAACCATGAATTCAGAGATTGGGGGAAAAAAAATCTATATTCTAAGAATTTAGGGTTGACTTGACTAGAAGTTGACAAGTGAATTAAAACATAAGGTGCTAACTGAAATGCACAAAATGCTATATGGAGACTTAACAAGAGGCGCTCGAACCTGGCCTTAAAGTTCAGAGAACAGGTGAGAGTGGAATAAAACTGTTGCAGTGAAAATATTAAAGGGAAAGGTGATCAGTGTGAGTGTATGAGTTGTTATAGGAAGCAACAACTTTATTTAGCAAGAGAATATGATATGTGGTAATGATGTGTACAAAGAAAAAACAATAAAGACTGAATTCATGGAGAGGAAGTTGGATTTCACTATGTACATAACTATGAAATGCTGACATTCTTAATTGTTTTTAGTAGCAAGACCAATTCATTCATCAAAGATATCAGAGATTTGAAAAATATATGGGTTAACCAGTAAAAGGAAAGAGGATGCAAGAAACTTGGATAGAAGAGAAGGTGAAGATATATAATGCAGAGTCTGAAAAAATGTATTTTAACTTACAGAATGTAAAGCTCGCTTGTAGCTTTTGGAAAAAAAATGCTTTCTGGTGCCAATATCATTTGCTTTGAAACTTCTTTTTAAGATTAGCTAATATTTTGATGTTTAAAAATGGGACAAGATGTTTCTAAATACAGGAAAAAGAATACACGCAAGCAGAAACATGAGCAAAATGATACCCATTTGGGAAAGAAATAATAGTACATGCTTCGTGAAAGCAAGAGGGGTAAATAGATGGGAATGTACAAACTTATGTGACTCCAGGATTACTGGGTTAGTTTTCCTGTTGGCAATAAAGCAATATTACATGTTTTGGCAATGTAAATGAACAATTCAACACACAAATTGTCAGATTGGTAAATATATTGGGAAGAAAAAGGAGATTGAAGTCCAGAAAATATTGAAATTGTTGAGATTAACACATTCTACGTGAATAAACAAAGGAACAAATTGAAATATTTCATGTGTGCCAAAAAAAAAAAATTCATGAAAACACTTTCCATGTTACAAGATTTTAACTTTGAAAAACTATTCTCTGTTCCATGAGGTCAGAGAATGAAGCCAGGAAAAGTGAGAACAGACTGTAAGAGAACCTGTGAATCAAGTATTTGGAAGAGAAGTATAGAGTGCTCATGTGGATAGGAGGGGGACTGTGGCAGTGAGCAATGGAAGAGGACAAACTCGAAATATTTTTTTTCCCAGAGCAGAAAACGTCAACTTAAAATATGTATAGTTAGTAGATGTATAGAATTTTACTTATGAGCCAAGTGAAAGCTAACAAAGTATGCGAGTAGATATCACTATGTTCAAATGGAGTCAGCCACACTAGCCAAACCAAGATGAAGCCATGGGAGTGATCCAAAGGAGAGCAGAAGTGAGAACAGAAGCTTGTGGAATATATTCAGTTACTGGAAGAGGAAGGAAGAAGAGTCAGCTGAACAGACAGGAGGAGCTTGCCAGGAATTAAGAAAGATAATCATAAAAGGCAGGAGGATTTCTAGCAAATGTTGAACAACAATTACACGCTACTCCTGCTAAAGATTAAGAGGCAAAAGAGAGGAAGAGTGGAAGAGAGGAAGGGAGAGAGACGATAGTATAAAAGAAAGGCATTGAACATGATAACAAAGAAGCAATTAGGTGATTATTATTGAACAAATAGGATCATTAGATTCTAATCAGGTTTTACATTCTGAAAGGAGGAGTTAGATTCTTTCAGAATCTTTTAAAAATGCTGTAGATAACTCACTTGTTGAAACAGTGATACGCAAGCAATTTTCTATATAAATTTCTCATATCCCCCTTGAAATCAGTTCAGCATCTTAATTGCAGCTTGATAGAGGGAAATATTAGATTGATGTGCTATTAATCCATTAAGAGTTTCATAATATTTAGTTAGGTAGAGGAAAGCAAACTTATCTACCATACAGATGTTGACAATGAGAAAATCCCATGTCTACACTTGGAAAACACAGACAAATCACCACAGTTATAAGAAGCCTTGATAGGTGCTTTTCTGATTTTGATTTCAGACACCCTAAAAATGAGTCTGTCAAGTTCTGTTTTCTGATCTCTTGCCGCATAACAATATAAGTGGCTTCAGTTGGCCACATATTTACTAAACCCATCTCCAGCCTTCTGGGCCTGCTATATCAAATGTCACACAGTGTAATTTTTCGTGTGCACTGCTCTCAATCAAAATATTCCAGCTGGCAACTTGAGGGAGGGCTTGCAGTGTAGGAAGAGGAACAGAATGTCAAATGTAAAGGTACTGAAAACAGGAAGAGATTTTTCTTTCATTTGGTAGTTTATTGTTTGATTTTCCTTTTGAATCTTTAAGTGCTGTTTGCCTTTATCTTCTCAGGGGTATCTAAGGCACAGCATAAAATACAGCAGCAAGCAAACAGCTCTGGTTTTTTTTTTTATCATACTGGGATATGACTTATGATTTCATGTCTTGTTAGCATTTTACTTCAGCAATTCTGTCTTATCAGCAGCAATCCGTAACACAGTGTCTGCCTGTCACCCCTATTTCTTTCAGATCATCTTCATTGACCTGCACCTCCATTTCTCATGAGCACCATAGGAATTCTCTGTGAACATGGAAAGAACTAGCCAAGGCTGCCACACTCTCCAATAATGATACACCAGCATGACTGACGACTCACTCACATAACCATGAAGAATCAATCATGTTTTCAGGTTGTATTTTGTACTTTTCTGGTGACGATTCTCATGGGATTTATCCATAGAAAATGATTCCTAGTACTGTCTTCTTGTAGCTTTAGTTCTATTAGTCTTGGCTATGGTATTAGATTTTTTTTTCAATATTTTACAATAACAAAAACTGAACTGACAATGTTTTTATGAAAAAGCGGGACAAGGAAAATTGGAAATATTTGTTAAACACATTGAAACATACTTTCAGGTAACATTTTCATGAACATCTTGAAGCAGCCAGGGTACTTTCTTAAACTAAATTAAAAGGAACACATGTAAAAAAGATTTTAGGGGAAATATTTTATAATTTATGAAAAAATATACTTTGTTATCTGCAAAGAAGCTCAAAGATAATATGTCTAGTTTGAAACTCAACTCAAATCGTCTCCAACTGTATAACAATTCTTTTGGCCCTTCTAATAAACCCATTTACTTCTGCTTTCTTCCCACTTTCTCAAGAAGAAGCTACATGTAAGAGTTCTCTTATATCAACATTGATATAAGGGAACGCCAAACACAAAAGATAACAAAGACAACTCATCCTTTCATCATTTTCTTTGCTGAAAAGGAAGAACGTACATGAAAAGGCTTTTGCAAAAGACAAGAACAGCCACAGTGCAGGGGAGCCATTCTCTGTGGGCCGACACTAATCAGGGAGCTCTTGCTATTTCTGCTTGAGGCAGTCACAGGTTTTACCACAGATTCTTTATTATTATTTCTCTTTATTTGGGATGATAAGGAGTGACTCATTCACAATTTACAACAATTAATTACAGTGCTGAATTCCAAGAAAATATTTAGAATTCATATGCAAATTTTATTTACATTTTAAGAGGTCCTTTATGCTTTACATATATAATTGTTTCCTTTGAAGAGTACATATAAATCTTTTTGAACATGGATGGATGTGTGTGCGTGTGTGTGTGTCTAAGAAATATTCAGAGAGACAATGGCCATGATTAATAATTACAAGCAGTCATCATTCTGTGCTGACTACTTAGACAGTCCTTTTCATCCCATCACCACTTTTATCTCCTTCATGGAGTCGAAGTCATAATCTAAAAGTTACCTCTTTTTCTTGATGAGAAAACCAAGACACAAGAAAATTCAATATTTCTTTCAAAATCCTGTACGTGGTCAGTGTTAAGACTTTAGAAATGTAGCCTATTAACTACTTTTTGTTCAACTATATATCCATCTTATTTAGAGAAGTCAAGAAATCTGAGTTGCTTCTATTAGTCACACCTATTTCCAAAAATTTGCAGACCTGAGGTGTTTGAGACACTGTGTCACTTTACATTATCTATAACTGGGTTATATTCTCAAAGTTGATATTATCCAGGATCATTTGGATTTTCAGTTTAGGATTCTTTATTTCACTTGGACTATATGAAAACACTAGCTAGATTTGTTCATTCATTTATTTTGATTGAAAGGCAGAGAGAGAGGAAAAATAAATGGGGAGATGGAAATAGAGGGAGCGGGAATAATTGGGGGAGAGGAAAGAGAAGAAGAGAAAAAGAGAGGGAAATGGAGACAGATTATTTGATTTCCCATTCATTGATTCACTTCTCAAATGCCTATAAATTCCAGGGCTGGGCAGTGCCAAAACCAGCTTAAAGCTCCATGGAGGTTGCCCGTGTGAGAGGCAGAAACACATATATAGGAGCTATCACCTAGAATGTACATTACCAAGAAGTGGAGTCTGAAGTAGAATCACTAGGGGCATAGCATGATAGCCTAGTTGCTAAAGTCCTTGCCTTGAACATGCCCATTAGAAAGGGCACCGGTTCTAATCCTGGCAGCCCTGCTTCCCATCCAGCTCCCTGCTTGTGGTCTGGGAAAGTGGTTGAGGACGGCCCAAAGCCTGCACCCTTGTGGGAGATCTGGAAGAGGCTCTTGGCTCCTGGCTTTCGATCAGCACAGCTCCGGTTGTTGAGGCCACTTGAAGAGTGAATCAACAGATGGAACATCTTCCTCTCTGCCTCTCCTCCTTTCTGTATATCTGACTGTCCAATAAAAATAAATCTTAAAAATAAAAAAAGAAGTAAAGAAGTAGAATAGCTAGTGCTCAAGCCAGGTACTCAAACACAATATGTGGGTGTCTTTTTGCGGTGATGAAACCGCTGCTGTAAATGCCTACCTCACACATCTACTAATATCTGAGAATGTTCAGGCTGAATATTATGTTCTATCAGTCAGAGCTGGCAGTAAAATAGAACTTTGTTTCATTTCCTCTAGGTGTTAAAAAGAAAGCCAACAAAATATGACATAAGCAATTTGCTGCTTTCAGGATTTCTGCCTGGAAGATTCTGATTATTGCCAAATCTCCTTTGTGGAAACATTCAAGTTAATTCCTACTTATTTTTTAAGACCTAAGTTTTTTTTTTTTTTTAATAAATCTCTGGTTTCTCCAGGTAGAGATATACTTCCTTTCTTTTTTTTTGTTGTTGTTGCCGTAGCACTGTGTACAGACATCTTTCTACTCTAACCTCCTGAATGTATGCCTAATATAAATCATACAAGAATTGTTTTGTTTTGTTTTGCAACCCCCTTTACCTTGTGGAATACCTGTAATTGTCACTGAAAATACCAGCTGTGTTTAAATTTATGAAATGAATTTTGCTCAGCCACCACATCATAATTTCAGCCAAAGACACAGCTGTTTTTCTGTATACACAGTGGAAGCCTCACATAAGTTAAAATTTGATTAAGATAGCTTGAGGCAAACCATGGCTATTGTCTTTCAGATTCTGTTACTTACCTTACTTGACTTGTGGTCTACATTGAAAGTGGCTATTGCATCCTCTGTTTTCTTCCTTCCAGATTTTGCTATTACATATTCAGCAAGTTTGTTTGCTAAATAGGTCTTCCCAGTACCACTGGGTCCTGAGAG
Organism: Ochotona curzoniae; assembly: GCF_017591425.1. Classification (NCBI taxonomy): domain Eukaryota; kingdom Metazoa; phylum Chordata; class Mammalia; order Lagomorpha; family Ochotonidae; genus Ochotona; species Ochotona curzoniae. The sequence continues at coordinate 22,413,087 of NW_024464920.1, forward strand.
TATAATTCGGTGATGCTCCATCAACAAGTTAAAATATCTTTGGGTAATTGGTTTCGGAATCAGAGTATCAAAAACAAAACTGTCCAAACTGTTTTCTTCTACTCCTGAAGGAATAAACAAAGGGAATAGCATGCCTTATTACTCTACATATGGAAGAAATAAAAATATGGTATCAACCAACCACAGAGCTCCATTAGCCACAGTAATGTAGTCTTTGCAAAATAACTTCCTGAATATTTCTACCCCACAAGCACGACTATTTTAAGACTGCAAATCTAGCAGTAATATGACAGAGTGGCTTCCTAACGAAACCAGCTGTTTTTTGTTTTGTGTTTTTTGTCCCAGACTTCCCTCACTGCCTGTATCACATTCTTAGGTTTCCAGAGGGATGGCTGCATTTTAAATTTCATCAGAAAATCCACTCTCCTCTTGAAGGTGGGTTGCATGATAATAAACATGTGATGGATTCCTATACATATGCAGCCATATATGTGTATATCCCTTGTGTGTGCTTGTCCTTTTTCTTATTCTTTACCCATCTATGTCTCATTACCTATCCTGGTTGTTCACACCACTTTTGCTTTTGAAGAACACAAATTGTAAAGTATGGTCAGGAATTATCATCTCAACTACCCTATTATAAACTGCAATATTGACAATTTACTCTACTAGAATATAACTTATAGAGACGTATTCTGAATCATTAACACACACAAACAAGGGATTATGGAGACAAGTGCATTTTGATTAGCCTGTAATTAATCACATTATCCAAAGTAAAGAAATAATTTCTCATCCCAGATTCTTAACTTTTATTCTCCATTTCAATAAATACTGAGTCCATATAATTTGAACCAATATGTATATCAACAAATGTACTACTTTGGAATAAGCAATAACTTTTTTTAACCTTCCTATTATAAGAGATGATAATGGAAAAAAAAATCTAGAAATTTGGAATTCTGCAATTCACATTAATTATGTGAGGGTAAAGCTTGACAATTTTATTCTGAATTTCACATTCCAAAACTCAAAAATTACCTTCCTTGGGTCTTAGTCATTTCAAAATCAACAGTCACTTCACACCAAGTCTATCAAACTGCTAGGTAGAGTTTAGGAATAAGACAATTTGAAGGGAAATTACAAACAAGAGAGGAGGAGGGGAAAAACGGCACACAAAAATTTGCAAACTTGCTATCCTTTCTGTTCTGATTTTTACCTTTCAGGTTCACAGTGATGACGTTGTTATCTCCAACAAGGTACCCACAAGGCAACAGTTCAGGCACTTCCAGACTTTGGGATCTAATTAAGTCTCCGATACAGTAGCTAGCGATGCAGTCAGAACTCAAGCCAAGACTAGCGGATGTGTCAATGCGCAACACGTATTCCTAAAATGGTATGCAGAACAGTAGTCAAAGACAGAGTCTCAACTCATCTACAACAAACACAAGACCCATGGGGATATCAAATTGGTTGTCAAGAATGTTAGATTCAGGAAATAAAAATTATTCTGAGATGCATAAGCAGAAAAAGCTTTTTGTATTTGAGAACAGGCAGGAAAGCAGGTATTCCTATATTACTGCAGAAAGTTTCTAAAAAGAAATGCATGTGAAAATCAATGTTGGCTACACCTTACCCAACTTACCTTAAAGAGACGTCTTATTACACCATCTAAGACATCCCATTTGGTTTTTCCACTGACTCCAATGGAACCTATCAAATATGCCTGAGACTTCTGATCCTAAATAAGAAAAATACAAAGTGAGACAAAACACTAACATGTATATCATTTTATGACTACGTTTTACAGTAAAATGTACTACCATAGTTGGTGATGGAGACTACAATACTCACTAAGCCTGTGGGTTCTACAGTGGGTTATGCAAAAACAAAACACTGCAGCATATGAACCAACCAAAAAGATAAAGTAAAACAACAGCCACAAACAAAAAGCAAGAGATTCGATAAAGTGGCATGTCAAGGAGAACAGATCCATAGTATGTTCAGCAGAAAGGGAAGGGAAAGGATATGTGGAGAACAATGTTAGGTTTCAGTGCAATGAGTGTATTGTTCAAGAAAAGCAGTAAGGTATGAAGTAAATGATGAGGGGAAGGATGAAACTGTAGTGTGAGAATTCTGGGATTCTGTCTTGATCTATTTTGATTTTACCTATGAAATGCCCCAAACTCAGATTTTTCATTTAATTTCAATCTAAACATCAATGCAGCCTTAAGAAATAGTTAAGTCCACAGCAGAATGATGCTCGCATAGATTTTGTGTTACAAAATTCAATGAATTAACAAGACTCATTCTACCAAAAAAATGCATTGCTACAAATGACAATAAATCTATCTTTCTTAAAGGTAAAATGTGAATTTGAAGAATATATATTTAGATATATTATATCTAATACATTCAGATATTTAATTGATGTGTTACAAACTTGGTTCTAATCAAGAAGTCTGTCTTCTGAAAGAGCAACCGAATCATCACCGAGTCAATCGTAAGAACACGTGGATTCTACAATGTACTATATCTGCCACATGTGACCTGAGCTAAGTCACTTAGATGGCCTCAGTTCAATTTTTTTCACATATAATATTTAATTCTGGGAGGCTAAAAGGGTGGGACCTTTACTGAACTACTACCTGTGATAGAAGTCTTTCTCAGAAAAAACAAAAAAACAAAACCCTGAGAGAATTCCAAAGTTGAAAAGTCTCTGATTTCTTTTTTCTTTCATCACCACTCCCATTCCCACCTTTTTTTTTTTTTCTAATATTAAAGATTGGAGAGACTTGGGTATGGGCCTTTGGGAAGTAAGCTGGGTTAGACAAAATCCTAAGGGCAGGCCATGTGTGATGAGATTAGTGGCCTCTGCTCCTCCCTGGCCACAGACTCCAGCTAACGCTTAGCTAAGACAGATGGTGAAGGTGACCATCTGTAACCCAAGGCAGGAGTTTCCTCCAGAAATCAAATGGGCAAGCATGTGATCTTGGACTTGCCAGACTTCAGAATTAGGAGAAAACAAATTCTGTTATTGAAACCATGATCTTCCACATTATTTTGTAGTAACCCACGCAGACCAGGACAAATAAGTTCTTGAAAGTTTTATTAGGAAAAAAAAATATTCAAAGGCATTGTTCAGAATTATTCTGAAAAGAAAAACTTGCTTTCTAGTATGCCTAGAACCTAATCAATGTGGATACATCTATAATGTTTTATAAGCATCTTCTGCTAAATGAGAGTTCATTTAGGTTTCATTAAGGCAGGTCTCTCAAAGACCTGCCTGGGTAAAGCAGGCCCCAAATGCAACTCACTCAGAAATAAAGTGCTATGGGACTGCTTCAAACATTCCTTCACTGTAAAATCAAACAGCAACCACTTCTCTTTTCAAACCCACTTCTTTGATTATTTTAAAATTCCAAAGGATTTGTGTTTGACAGAAAAAAAATTGGGATACTTAAAATTTGTATTTTTGGTATTGGCCTCTTCTTTTCTAGGCCTCTCCTTGCTCCAACCTCACCACCACCACTTTTTAGCAAGGGGCAAGAATCTGAATACCTTGAATAAATCTAATCTGAAGGTAGTATTTAATTCTGAAAGTTGAAGCATTTTGCTTGATCTACGTCGGATTACTTAAAAATGATATAAGTAGTACTCATAGAATTTCTCCTACTAAGTGCAGCAGAAAGTTTTTTCAAAGTCCAGAACATTCACTTATCATACAGTCTTCTCTTTGTGCAAATGATATGCTGACATTTCTAGTCAAAGTTGCATCATAATAATTACTTATATTCTATAGGTGACACTGAAAGAATATGTTACATAATATACTTAGTCAAAAGCAAGTATTTTGAAGTTTCAGAGCTAAGGGCACCTGTCAATATTCTTTATAGGAACTTAACAGGTGGCACATGTGAGACAGTTTTACATGTATGATGGTTCACATATTATAAAAAAATACACGTTTTAGTTTTATTGGTCTTAGAGATAGCAGTTGTATTTTCTTTTTCATTTTCCAAATAGCTACAGTAGCTACAACAGGACTGGGCTGAAGCTGGGTGCTGAGAACTTAATCCAGGTCTCTCAAGTGTGTGGCTGGGGTCCAATTATCTGAGCTAACACTGCCAGTCTGTATTGGCAGCAGGCACAGGAACCAGAGCCAGACATTGAACCGAGACACTCAGTTATGGGACATTGATATTTAAGTGACATTTGAACCACTGGGCAACCCTTCCTGATATTTCTTTAAGGTTCCTAACTTGCACACTTACATAACATGTGAAGCTTAAGCTAAGGCAAACATCTTTGATAGGACATTCACCAGAACAGATATTCAAATACAAAATACATTTTAAACACAGTAATTTTCATTCTTTAGTTACATAAACATTGAAATACAAGATGTACCTTTGCTCGACCATAGCCCTTGCTTATGGAGACTATAATTTTCACACTGCGTCCATCTTTGTGTCCCGTCGTATCACCAGCATCATCTAGCAAAATATCTATGAAGTTTCAAAGGAAATATACAACTAAGTAACTTAGCTCATATATGTCTAGTTTGTCACTGTTACCCCCCACAGTTTTCATTTATTTTTAAGATTTACTTATTTTTGTTGGAAAGGCAAATTTAAAGAGAGAAGGAGAGACACAAAGAAAGATCCTCCATCTGCTGGCTCACTCCCCAAATGACTACAATAGTTGAAGATGAACTGATCCAAAGCCAGGAGACAGGAGCTGTTTTCTGGTCTCCCAGGCAGGAACAGGATCCCAAGAACCTGGGCTATCCTCTGCTGCTTTCCTGGGTCATAAGCAGGAAGCTGTATCAGAAGTGAAGCTGCTGGTGCACAAACTGGCAGCCATATGGGATGCCAGTGCTAGCAGGCAGAGAATTAACCACTTATGCCATTGTGTGTTTGGCGGGGATAGGGGGAAGGATGAAGGGAACTAAGAGATGCTTACAGCTTTACATCCTTAATAGGATTTCTTCCTACTCTGGCATCACTAATTTGGAAAACAACAACTCCTCTTTTGGGATTATTTACTGTGCTTGAACCAAAGTTTCAATGGAACAAGTTGTTTCCACTCACAGAGGTCTGTCTCCAAGCACTGACCATTGACTTCAGATGAGAATATAAGGGACTTATTTTTCTAACACAAAGCTCTATGTAATACTTGAGAAACATTCAGTCATCAATGTAACTATGAAAAACTGTAAAGCAATGTTATTTTTCTACACAATCAAAATTATCCAAACTCAATACCAGTAAAATTGATTAATTCCTGCAGAAATACTGAGATCGGTTATCATCTAAGATTAATTTTAAACATTTTGTACATATATATATCTGTGTTGTATATTTGTATTTATCATCAGTAGGTATTATTGAATTTCAATTATGGTTTTATAGTTCCCAATAGAAATATATTCATGATTTATCTTTGGTATTGTCTATACTCACAGCTGTAAGAACCAAAACAGCATTACTAGTAACTATCGAAGCATTACAAAAGCAAGGTAAATCCAGCTCACTTTTAAAATATTAAGCTCTAAATCTGAGTAAAGATTTTCAAAATATATTGCAGATTAATATTCAGTCTGGAGCCTTACTAAGGTAAACTTTCAATGAATGATTTCTTTCAACAATGATCCTGTCAGAGCCAGTTAATATGAACATAGTCTCCTTCATATAAAGGAAACTATTTCATTCAGTAAGAAAACATGTGTTTAGTGGCAAGAGGATGAATTACTCTGTAAATATAAAGACAAGGGTTTCCAATGCCACACCACAGAAACAGAAGTTTAGTAAGATAGCTCCCAAAGATGGAATACTTGCATAATTCTCACAGTGAAAAATGCATAATTTCGCAAAGAAAGCAGTTTAAAAAATACATTTCAAGACATTTATGGCTAAAATCAAAACCAATTTTAGAGCTTGAGGAACAGGTAAAATTTCCCTAGAAATTTTGAATTATCAAAGCTAATCATGTGGGAAGTAAGTTGCAGTACCAAATTTTTATATCTATTGTTTTCCTGAATTACAGGTATTTCTTATTTGCCTTTTAGAAATACTATGAAGTCATGTAATTTTGGCGCCATCATTATATTGACATTATATAAAAGCAGCTCTAATCAGAATTTGTAAAAGTTCGTATTTTTTAACGTGGTATGTGTGATTCATTAGAAATGTAAACAACATCACCACGGTGTGTCATCGTCCCCCACATCCTCATCACCTTATGGATTATATATCATATGGATTATATATCATATATATATTATAATACATTCACATGTATATGGCAAGCAGAGAAGAACTTCAGTTCTATAATGGAATCAACAGCTACCCAGGAACATGTATAATTTTGGTTTCCAAGCGTCATCTGGTGGTAGTACCTTGCAATTACCACTGTTTACCACCAAAACATCTAAACTGGGTCCTATACCTATCAAATGATTTATGGCCATAGAAGCAGTTACATTTTATAATTGAACAGTTCATCGGATGTTAAGATGACATGATGTCATACGATTTGACTTGCAATTGAATCAAATCTGGACTCTTGTTCCATCACTAGTATCGTTGAAGACAATAACAGAAGGTAGCGTGTTGTTCTTTCTGTCTCTTGAAAATTTAATAGAGCTGCAGACTGGGTGATGCAGTAGCGTGATGTTCTCTGGAGGCAGCTTCATGCAGGATTATTCAGTGAAATTGAGAAATGGATTGTAACACACTTTTCAACGTTCTGGTCATACTTAAAATATTATAAAATCGCCTGAAGAGTGTCAGTATTATATTCAGAAACTCTAATAATTATCATTGAGAATATGCATTATTTCTTCATCCCATAATCAGGGAGAAATTTCTCATACTACCTAGGCACAAGTGATAAATGTTTTTTTAAAAAATATGAAAACAGGGCCAGGCACAGTGGCCTAGTGGTTAAAGTCCTCTCCTTGAGTGTGCCAGGATTCTAATGTGCTGGTTCTAACCCCAGCAGCCCCGCTTCCCATGCAGCTCCCTGCTTGTGGCCTGGGAAGGCAGTCAAAGATGGCCTAAAACCTTGGGACCCTGCACCCGTGTGGGAGACCTGGAGAAGGTTCCTGGTTCCTGGCCTCGGATTGGTGGAGCACTAGCCATCTTGGTCACTTGGGGAGTGAGTCATTGGACGGAAGATCTTCCTGTCTCTCCTCTCTCTATATATCTGGCTTTCCAACAAAAATAAGTAAATCTTTTAAAATGTTGAAACAGTATATTTCAAATTCAATTCTAAAAAAAGATATATTCATTTTATTGGAAAGACAGATTTACAGAGAGAAGGAGAGACAGAGCAAAAGATCTTCCATCCATTGGTTTGTTCCCCAAATTACAACAGCCAGAGCTGAGCTGATCTAGAACCAGGAGCCAGAAGCCCCCTCAGGGTCTTCCATGTGAGTGTGGAGTCCCAAGGCTTTGGATTATCTGGCTGCTTTCCCAAGCTACAAGCAGGAAATGAACCAATGTCCTCATGATTAGTAAACTGAGCCATTGCACCACCCCCAAGATTTATTCATTCAAATAATTTTTGCTGGACTCCGTGTGATGGGTGTGGAAGACATGAAGGTATGAAGAGTATCGTTCAATTGCAGGCAGGGCTGCCAGGAATTTCCCCCTGTATGGCAGGGCCCGGTGGATGTCTGTCTCTACAACCACCTGAATGCAGCTCCACCTCCCTTTGCGTGGACACCGGACAACCCCATTGAGATTTCTGTAATCTATTTAGGCATTGTCTGCCTCTGCGGAGTTATTGTTAAATATCAATGGGAGCTTGGAAGTTGATATTGCTGATATCATTTTAGCAAAAGGGCCTTTTATTATTGCGGCTGTCCCCATTGACCCTATGCTAATCAGGAGTGTTAAGTCCCCAGGTGTAGTGGGAATCTATTCTTCCCTCTTTTTTTGACCTTTAATTCCCTCCTTCTGTGATGCATTTCCTTCCTTAACTGATTCAAGAGGAAGTTGTAGAATGAGGATTGTAGTAGGAATGTGTTACTGATTGATATGCACCATCTATTGAGAACTTCCTGACTACAGGGTCAGGATGGGTAACAACCTGCTTTAAGTTGAAACAAACAGCAGAATTATCCTTGGAAACACCCATTTGACTATGACTTAAAAAGTCTGAGCCAGAGTTTGACCGCTTCTGTATAAATAAAGGGGACAGCTTTCTCGCATTTTCCATTATGATCCTGGAATCATAGTGGTCCATTCTGTTTCTCTTTGCGCCTCATCCACACCCTTCTCAAGTTCTGAACTCAGCTGGAGCTGGACTCCAGCAAATTTTAATTTAAAATTACAAGTAGAATAATTTAAAAGATAAAGACAGACTTATTTCTCAAAAAACATCATATTATATGTAAGTTCTATAAATATCTCCATATTAAATAATAGCGTATAGGAATTTATTTTTAATAATCCCATCACAGCTTAGTTATAGTTTTTCTACTTTTTAAAAAAATTTTATTCATTTGTTTGGGAGGTAGGAAGACAGAGAGTAAGCAATAGAAAGAAAGTTGCAGAATTCTAGCTAGCAGAATTCTTTGCTAGCTCACTCCCTAAAAGCCAGGTCTAGACAGTGACTGAAATGCAGAATGCAATTCACGAATTGTCCCAGGGGGAACTGAGGGTGAAATTCTATGACTCGAGCCATTACTGCTGCTGCCTGAGATTGGTGTAGGCTACAAACTGAAGCCAGGTGTCAGAGTTGAAAATCAAACTCAGGCACTTCAAGGGATCAATTGGGCATCAAGGTACTGTGCTAAATGTCCGCTACCAGCCACATCTATTTTTAAAGGGTACTACACTCCACACTCAAGGCTGTCCCACATCCCTGTTCAGCCCTAAGCACGGTGTGATTTAGGCAGGCGTGCAGACTAAGTTACCTGAGGTAACAGACTCGGTGATGTTCAAATTGTTCAGAGACAGTCCCAATGACTGTCGTGAAGATGAGGAGGAGGTACTGCTTGAGGATTCTGATGGTGGCCGGGTATGCTTAGCTGTATTACCAGTCTCTGCCTTTAGCCGATCATTTTCAGCCTTCAGTATTTCAATTTCATTCTGTTAGGTAAAGAGAACACATGGGAAGCCTTTAGTGAGTTTCACTGGGAAAATAGTGCCAAGGCTTTTATCAGAGTTAGTTCATCTCCTAAATACAACAGCATGAATATATGATATATATATATATATATAAGATGATTAAAACATTTCCTTCCAAAGAAATAATGTTAACCTTTCCTTTATCTATCACTCATATGACCACCCCAACCATTAGTCAGTTCTTATAATTTTTTTGCATATATCACATTTTTGACAGATTTTCCAGGACTCTACCATATCTGAACTATGGATAATATAATTGAATAGTTCATAAAACTTCTCCTTGTGAAAATAATGTTAACTTTCTGAGAAATTCTGCCACTGTTAATACTATGAATTCACAAAAAGTTGAAAAAGAGCAAAATAAAAAATAATATTAATCCGATGATTTAAAATCAATTGAGAACCCCAGTTAATCCCTGAAAAAAATTCTTCCTCTTTTAAAAGAGGGCATAAGCTCATAAAAATAGCAAAAATCTTTGGATAAATATATACATTGCAGATGAATCCACTCAGTAAGGAGCTTTTCTTATTTCAGTCATCTGTGGAACCAAGTGATTACTGGTTGACAAAAACAAAATGAAAACTTAGTCTGAGCACAGACTGGTGCTGAATTTAGCCTTTACATGCTTCCAAAAAATACAAAACTTTAACTTTTACAGATGGCATTCTAAAGCTTGTGTTAAATTTCTTTAGCTTCCCCATTACTTTTGTTTTCCAATGGATTGTAAGTGAAGGCATTTGAAAATCAGATTTAAAAGGAACAGGAAGAAAGGGCCAACTCAAAGATAAACCCTGGAAAAATTAAGATCCATGTATTGTAGAAGGTTTTCTGAAGACTTGGCTGTCAAGCTGAATCTGGAGGGGGTAGCACAAGTGTCTGGGTCCAACTGATGAGTTGGCACACCCATTTCCAATTCTACATATGGCAGGCACAATGGGGTGTTAGAGAATAAACAGAAAAATTGTGTAAACAGGGTATATTTCCATAGTGGGTTTGAAATGCTGCAGCTGCTCTGTAACAACCCAGAAAAGGGGGAAATGCAAGGGTTTTTATCTGTTCATTTTCTTCCTCAAAGGTACGTCAGTGCCGACCTGCATCCGGTTCATGGCTTCCCGGATCTGGTCCAGATGATGAGCAGAGCTGAGAGCTTCCAGCCGGATATCCGTCAGCTTTAATTCCTTTTCTCTGAGCTCGCTCTTCAGCTGCAGAATTATCTCTGCCTCAGCCTCTGTGCACTCACAGATCCTGAGGAAGGAGACAAACCGAAATTGGTGGTCTTGTGGAAGGCAGAGAATTAGGAAAAGCATGCCTTTTGTAAAGGCCGAACTGCAAAATTATCCAGCAGGTACAGGTAGTGTTGGCTGCTGGTAAGACCTAGAGAAAGGATAAGGGGTTTTAAAACAGTAACCCATCTGCAAGTTTGAAGCTGAAATAGGTATGCTTGAAAAAATATATCCTATTTTCGAAGATTCCCAAGCAGTCGCTTGTTAATAAAGTTATCTTCCAAGTTTCATGGTTGCAGAAGACTCATGCCATTATGTCATTACATTCTATCATTTCTCAAGGGACTTAAATCCCTTTTCATGACCTGTGAAATATTTTTGTTTAAAAGCAAAGTGATTATATCCTCAAATTTTTTTTTCCTTTGCAAAACTGTACAAAGGATAACCGTATTTTCTTCAGCAATGACTTCCAGTTACCATGAAAATCCAATATAAATTATGTGGGAAAATAAATTAGAGAGACTTGTTTTGGACATTTAAAGAATGGATGTGTGCTATATAATCTTCCTGTTAGGCTCAGCTGATTTAGAAGATTGTGGTTAATGAAGCTAAATCACAGGTTTCAACCCAAAAGCAGGCCAGCTGGGAGGCTGTGCGAAGGTCATTTAGATCATATTCTTCTTTGTTTTTAAAGGCACATACAGGAAAAAATTTCAATTATGTTTTCCTTTTTAAAGCAACACTATTTGGAAAACTGTAAGAACTTCAAAATATGACTAATCTACCCAAAGGATTTCCTAATATGCATAAAGTTAGTATTTATTAATCCTACTGTTGATTTCTTTCACCGTATAAAAGCAACACATGATTATAGAAAAGCGGTAAGAATAGGGACCTTGTTAATTTCATACGTTGCTCCTATCACGGTGCCTAACAGTGCCGGTCACATAGTAGACTCCCCATAAACACCTGCTTCACGAGTTTCTGCAGCACAGGGGAGGGGGCTCAGGGCAATGACATTATTATTAGAACTGTGGTGGATGTCATTCCATTTGATGCTCCCGTTCCTCTTGATGGGGGTGGGGCATAGACATTAGGGAAGTAATACATCCATTTCACTGGATTTGGGTAATATTAAATAATTTACAGTATCTGAACATTAAATTTCCAAACCATTGTGAGTTTTTCCTATGTCCCAGAAAGGTGTGACTATCTATGCAGAATAGTAGCTACTTAGAACATTTCAGGACATTATTCTCAGAGTATATCGTTATTTTATTTTGTTGTTTTGTGGGCAGTTATGTAAAACAGTTTGTCAAAAAGAATCTATTTTATATTAAAAATATACTTTCCATTCATAATTTGACATCAAGGTTGCTGATCACCAAAGGTATGATTTATTCTTTGTATAATTTTACAGACAACATGGCGGTTTTATATGGCTATTCTACGCTATTCAGTACCATGAACATACTCTGTTTGATACATTGCTACTACATTGCTCTACTGTAATTGTGGTCTTCTTTCTGGTACTAAAAAAAGTGCTTCTACTGTAATGCCATATTAGAAAACAGGATTGAAGATTGCTTTTAGGAAAGCAAATTTTAGTCAAGGCACAGAAACAGAATATGTAGTGGCTGAGATGCAATCATGCGACTTTAGAAAAAGAAAAGAGAACACAGCTTGGGTTAGAACTTGGGTCTTTGTATTTTTCATGCACCACACTCCATTTTTACCGGGATCTATGCTTGTAGATCACAGGGCCATTTTGCCGTTTCTTTGGTGGCCAGACAAGGGGTGACCTGTATGGATGCACAGTTAGATACGAGAACAAATGCAAGTGAAAAGAAGTGAGAACAATGATTCGGAAAAGGGGAGAGTGAGATCAAGACACTTTGAAATTCTAATATCTATCAAGAGATAAGGAAGTCACGGGCTGTCTGCCATTCTCAGCAAGATCTCCATCAGGGTAGATGAGGATCTTTTGTCTTTTTGAGAACAGCTGCATTTAAGACATACACATAAGCTGGGCCTGAACTGGTTTCATAAGAATACAGTCAGGAATGTGTAAAGGACGTGACTTACGCTGAGGCTGACTGTGAGGGCTTCATGGCTCCAGAACCGCAGTCACCAGAATTATGGGGCAACTTGGGGGAAGCTGGAAGGGATGAATCAGTAAGCTCTTCGATGTCTGAGTGTGAGGAAGGAGGTTTGGTGGATTTTTTCTTTCCAAAGGCTTGTTTGAAAGAACTCCTCAGCTGCAATGAGGACAGAAGTTACCCATCTTGTCTATGTGCACTGGGAAAGCTTTGACTTTAGGGCAGGGTTTGCAGGAGCCACCCTAAACACTGTCTGGGGTCAATAGGTATAAGCACAGTATTAACAGTTGCAGCACGGTATCTCTAAAGTAAATGACACCATGTTTTTGTATTTACATTTTATACTTATATATTAATCCAGCACAGCGCAAACAAGAAGGCTTTGAAATAGTGCAAGGTCAAGGGCACCGCTGCCAGAGCACTCATTTAAAACTAAGTACCTTGAAGGGATCTCCACTCCCAATGCTTTTCTCCTCAAGGCAATTTGTTTTAAATGGCCACTTTAGCACTACAGTCAAGTCATATCCTGCTGGCAGTACAAACTTAAAAAGCAAAATGAAATCAAATTCACCTAACACTTCATTAATTGTGATTGTCCATTCAAATTTTCAACTCCCAGACTATTCAAATCCAGAAATGGTGTCCCCCACAGCTCTATTCAGAAAGTGGCTTTACTTCTCTTTGAAATTTGAGATTAAAATGAAAAGACACAAAGAAAAAGACATACAAGGTAATCTGTTTTTAAAAGGTATAAAAGCCTACTGCCAAAATGAATAGCATTCATGCCAAAATAGGTTTTTTTTTTTCAAAGGGATGCATGCCAAATTGTCCAGTTTATATTCACCTCACTTCCTCTAGAGTTCACCTTGCAGAAACATGAAAGAGTGGAATTACAAATCAAGGAAATGAAGGTTGATCAGGGTTTTTAAAAATATTACCTGCATAAACATTTTCTTAAACAAAAACATACTTCTTTCATTACTTATAGAAAGCATGCCAGTGAAATCCTCTGACAATTATGTTTTATCACGAGTTGTGATAAAAACCTATCTACATTTCATGTATTAAAAGGAATCCTTTATTTCACTGTTTGCACAATGATGATATCTTTCTTTTTTTTGATAATTCCTTACTATTGCCAACTATATTTCAAGCAAATTGTGGCACAGTTCTGCTAATTTCTATATTTCTGCTATCTTTTCTTGGTTTAAAAAATAATCAAGTATACACTAGTGGATGTATTCACCATCATATGAGGTGAAATCTTATGATTCTGGCAATGAGGGGAACCTTTCAAGACTCCAGTTCTTTCTCTCTAACCTTACTGTCATTACCTCCACCACCACTAGCAGAAACACATCATTTTCTTCTTCTCCACTCTTAAAATAAGCACCTGGTCCAACCCACTTCTTTACAGGTTTTAGCTTATTTTTATTTATGACAGCTGTTTAAAGCCACTATTTACTCTCCTAGTTCTTCAAATTAGAAACTTTAGTTTCTTCCAAAGATGAAGAAATCTGCCTAAGGAGCAGTGGAGATTCAAACCCATGTTTAATTCCAACTCCAAAGTGGGTACTCTACAGAACCATGTCATCCTGGTAAGTGCCTCCATTAAAGCTGCCAGTCATTGAAACAGGTCTCCTAGCAAAGTGCTGTAGCTCTCTTCTAAAATTTTAATGGTCTAGGGGAAAAAGCCCAACTCATTTTCCAATAAAAAGCTGCTGAATGGCATGTGATGACAGCTTACCCAGTTTTTCTTTTTCTTTTTCTTGGAGTCAGCATCATTACCACTGCCAATGCTTGAATGACTTGTAGCACTGTTGATACTAGAAACACTTTCGGAGGAGTGCTGCCTTCGGATGCGGAGATCTACCAAAAGACAGAGAATATCACATCTGGTCATGCAACCTCAACTGGGCATGTGGGTCTTGCACGCTTTCTCAGGGAAAGGTCTCTCCAACAGGGCATTGTACAGATCATTTTGATACTGTCTCGGTTTTATAACTTTAATAAAATACAATCTTATTTGCTCCTGTTTGCTGAGTTATCTACTTTAATAGTCAATGAGGAATCTCACGCATGTCAGAAATACTGATGGTTTAATCAGTTATGAGTTGTGTCCAAAAAAATGAAATGATATGTTGTGGATTTCTATTTAATACCTTGACCAAACAGCACTCTTGAATGAATGTACTTCAAATGAGTAGTTCTGTGGAGTAAATGGAAACTCATTTGTGGCTTTGTAAAAGTTTGTGCCTTGGATAAAGTTACCAAAGTTAAATACAGTAAGTTTTCATTTTACAGAATAAAGTCCATTTTAGAGTCGAAATAAAGTGAAAGTCATAGAAGTACAATATATCTCAGATAAAGAAGCTAAAGAACAAAGAAGGTAAATACTTTGATCAAGGTCAAAGATTCACTAAGGCAAAGCTCCTCAGGACTGAAACAATGTTAATTGGGTTTATAAATGAAACAAAGAACGTATTTAATATGGTACAATTTTCCTAACATACTTCTAGTCCCTATCTGTGACTTACCACAGTTAAGAGTAGCTCTAATAACAACAAGTGATGATAAACTTGATTTTAGTACATTTTTGTGTGCCTTTGGGGTATCTAATTTTATTCTTAAACCATATGACCAAAATGGGTTTAGTAATCTAAACTTGATCACCTTTCTGAAAAATAGGGGAGCTATAGTCTCACACCCATATGTAATTGGCATCAATACAAATGAACCAAGCAAAAAATGTGTGTATATATACACACATATACTTCAGTGGAAATAATTGTTATACAGTTTTCAAAAAACTTCCATGGAAAGCATAGTAGAAATTTAAACCTTCCGACAGACTACGTTCTTAAATATTAAAAATGACTCAGGGAAATAATCCTATAATTAGTTTCAAAACATATACTAAATGAGCATATATGTGGGCCTGTTATACACACACATATATACATACACACATACGTACTTATATGTGTATATGAGATTATTTCAACAAGCTCTTGGAAATGGAACTAAAATGTGGCTTAATTTTACTGGAAAGAATTCAGATTCATGCAACTTCCTCAGAACATGCATTTTTAACGAACTTACTGAAGCTCTCCTAAGCATGTATTTCAGAATACTTGTGTCCTCACATCCACACGGAAGAGCCAGAAGCTCCTGACCCAGCCCTAGCTATTGTAGCCATTTGGGGAATGAATCAGTAAATGAAAGATCTTTTTTCTTGTCTTTCTAAAAGTCTGTCTTTCAAAAAAACAAATATTTAAAAAACATGACGAGAATGTTTTGTGCTTTTGAATGTAAACTGCAATTCCAATTACCAAACCCAAATCAAGACATGTGTCTTCTTTTAATTCAACAGCAGAGAAACATAGTATCTTTTAATCAACTAACATGGAACTCATATTAATAGTTAATAGAAGAGAACATGTGGTTATTTGTTAATGCTTCAGATTTTTGCTGTAGTTAGCTATGAGCTCCTCTGAATAAGACATAGCTTTTTCCTAATAACACTAACAAATACAGCAGCAATATAAAGTATTAAAATATTCAGAATTCTTACTATATTCAGAATTAATAAATAACACTTGATTATTTCTCAATATTGAGACATATATAGTGATGGAAAAACAGTAGCCCTTTGAGATAGTAGTTGTCTTCATATAAGAGTGCATTAACCAACGAAGGCTAGAAGCATAGCACTAGTATCATGGACTGAAGGAATGCACTTTTGTTTTCTCTAATATTTTCTTCCTAGTGCTTATAGGAATTTGATTCTGTACACGGAGACCTAATGACTCGAAAAGAATGGCTAACCAATACATATTTTTAAAAAATCTGAGCAAATGGAGAACTCTTTTAAAGTAGAAATTATATGCTTCTTGACTCATTCATTTTCTACTTCCCACCCTCTGAATGATCCCTGTTCCAATTCAAGTGACCAGAATCACTTTCATCATCTACGGTAGAAATAGCTATCCTGTGTAGCGACCTTCAAACCATCTACAAACAATAACTGCAGAAGTCCTTAAAAACACTGTACCATTACTCTTTGAGATCTTTCAATGTATTCTCATTTTAATAATAGAAGAAATGATTTAGCTATTAAATACGGCCCAAAATCCCTCAACAATGTGGATTATTTCTGTAATAATGCTCTTTTGCTTTACTTTCAAACATTATCTTCCCTGCATTGCTTCTATAAAGGCACTAAACTCTTTTTTGCATAGGAGCTTCCTGGATTCCTCTTCCTTCAATATTGACAATAATAATTTGTAATCATTCCTTGAATTTCCCCTTAAAATCTGCTTGCTAGGAAAAGCCTTTCCTGACTAAGTTAAGCACTAGTAGAATCCTCTGCACTTGCTGTCTGTGGTGCCTATTCTCATCCTTTGAAAGCTTATCATTATCTTGGGATGTACAAAATGCTTCATCAATGATTATATACATTCTTTTACTTTCTGCTCTTCCACCAGACCAAAAAAAATCAATGGAGTAATAGTTATGCCTACTTTCTTCACCATTATAAATCTATGACCTGTACAGAGTAAGCCATGTAGAAGAAAATCAATATGGAGCTGTTTTATGTGTATATATATCTATGCATTATGTATATGTATTCTAATTATGCATTGAAGCAACTGCTTGCCTATCATTATTCCTAATTCAAATTTAGTCTTGAGAGCAATAGAATACATATGGTATTTAACTGTATTTCCTACATATTAAGAAAAAAATGCTTCCATGTTTATTCAGAAGTAGTGACTTAAAAATCAATAGTGCATTCCTTATTTTTATAAAAGCAACATTTTCCGTTACCTTCAACTGTCAGCACATTACAATTATTTTTGCACAACTTTTCTGTTTCTGAGTATTTCCCTCTGTGTGGGCATATGTGCATAAAGTTTCCCATCCGCTGCAGTGGATGTGTACCCCCTGAGTACAAAGTCATTATTTTTAATTTTTATTTTCAACATTTAATAGAATGCCTAGTATGCAGCAGGTGCTTCAATGTGCTTATAATGAATCCATATTGTATTATAGATTTATTATTTGCTAATAAATATGATACACAGATTTACAGAAAATAGAAAAGTGTATTAATAATTTGGCATATGATTTTTCCAAAAGTTTACCTACAAAATATTGCCTCATTCCAATGTAAGTGCTTAGCTTAGCAGCTAAACTGTCAGGTGAGATGTATGAATCCTATAATGGAGTGCTAGGCTCACATTCTGGTCTGTTCCTGATTCCAGCTTTCTTCTGATATACACCCTGGGAGGCAGAGGTAATAGCTCAAATAGTTGGGTTTGGGTGATTAGGTTCGAGTTGCTAGCACCTGGCTGTGGCTATGGTGGCACCTGGGGAGTAAATCAACACATGACAGCCTGTCTGCTTCTCAAATGAAAATGTATTTCCTTACTCTGAATGCTAAAATTTATATCACAAAAGTACTTTAAAGGTCTAGAAAACTGAATTTTGATATGATTTCAGAATACAAATTTATGGAATGTACAACTGTTTCTCTCCATGTTATGTCAGTCAATGTGATAAGAACAACTCTTCACTAAATTTGAACTGAGTTTATACGTTTAATAATTTGTATGTCTAATGATTTGCAACTCAATGTTATTTTAAAACTTGGGAAAATAAATTTTTAAGACTCTTGATACATTTTGATACTAACTTACTAGCTTTTTCATCATAATAACCACCCTTCCACATTTCTAAGAAAAGGAATTCCAATATTTAAATTCCAAAAGGTATATGAAGCTACCTGTTGCTTAAGATAAAAGGAATCCTTCCACAAAGTTTCACTTCAGTGACTTGTGCTGTATTAAAGAAAGGATTAAACCTTTTTAAATCCCTTCTGGACCTATTTACGACATGAAGATTTGGAACATAAGCTGCTTTATTATAGCTCTAAGATAAGCTTTAAATATGCAGTAATTTTCCATGCAGCATATAAATCAACTCTCCCACATGGAAAGTTGCTAAGTTCTTTACAGAAGTAGCCCACAGAGAACTAGTTTGTACTTCAATTTAAGCACATTTCACTTCAGTTAGCTGTTTTCCTAAAATTTAAAGTATATTTAAAATTATATTTCTCTTTCCTAGAAAATTGTAATAAAGTCCCTTTTATGTGCAAATCATTATGGCCACTAGGGTAAAAAAAAATAAACCCTTCTACTGCAGATCAGAAAAGTCTGACAAACCTTAAACAAAGACACCAAAG
Source organism: Ochotona curzoniae (assembly GCF_017591425.1). Taxonomy (NCBI): domain Eukaryota; kingdom Metazoa; phylum Chordata; class Mammalia; order Lagomorpha; family Ochotonidae; genus Ochotona; species Ochotona curzoniae. The sequence goes on from NW_024464920.1 coordinate 22,431,800, forward strand.
TATACTAAAAATTTAGATTAGGAAAGTACAGCTATTTCGAGAAACATATCACAGGGAACCTCATCCGTGTTTTGAGTGGTGGTGGAAAGCAGAAGGCATATTTAGTCTATATTCTGCAGTATCTAAACCAACTATTGTGTTGAACACACCATGTAAAATGTTCCAATTGAAAAAAAAATGTACAGCTATAAGTAAATAACAAAGAACTGAAAGAAATGTACTAGAACTTACACGTGAAATATATAATTCCACAAAAGAGCAAAATCTGAATGAATTTGGTATGTGATGAGTAATCAATTTATTTGTTGTATGAATGTAGCTAGCTAAGAAGTTACATCATGCTAACCAATTTGTATGTCATGCTAAAATCAAGGGGATACCAGTTGATATGTGTTTTTGGATAACTGCCTTGGCTTCAGTATGAGGAATGGTATGAACTGGGGTAAGAGTAAAAACAAAGCTATAAGGGAGCTTATTGCAGCCACTGTTCAATGGATAGACGATGGAGAGTGTAGCACACTCAGAAAATAGATATAAGAGATATCTAAGGGGCAGAAATCAGCAGAGAGTTTTATTAAATTAGAAGAGGAAGAATTATGAATGACACCTAGATTCCTGGCTGTTTGGAAATATGGTGATATTACTTAGTGAAGCAAAGAGCACTGAAAAAGGAAACATGATAAATTCCAATTTAGCAATGTTGAGTCTGTTAAGCAGACATCACAATATATCTCAAAGGCGCTCTACGTGAAGTTAACCTTCAGCAGATGAGCCTGGCCTGGAGATACAGATTTGAATTGTCAGCACATGAGTAACAATTATAGCTGGCATACTAGATGAAATTGTATAGAATTTCAGACAGGATTACAGATCCATAAACATCAGAATCATAATGGAGGAGAGCTTAGGATTTCAACCATTAGCAAACGGATACAAGAGAACGAATACACAAAAGCAAAGTTTGAACAGGATTTCAAAGGATCCGAAGGAAAACAGAATGTGTGACATTATGGATATTGTAAAAAGGAAATCTTTCAAGTACACAGGATTGATACAGATGGGCATCAGTATCAAATAATACTTCCATCTCTAAGTCAGTAAGATTTCAAAATTGTCACTAGATTTAGTGTCATATAAGTCACTATTGGTGCTGGGCAGGATGTTAATGGTGGAGTAGGGGAAAATGAAGCTGCACTCCACCAGCCCAAAGAGCTACTGTAACTGAAGACAATGAAATCTTGTATAAAAATTTCTCCAGAATTTCTCTGGAAATGGAGAGAAACAACGTGACTTTCTGGATTTATCAAAGTACTTTTAAGATGTGAAAGAGTTGACAATATATAATGAATGTGCTGAAAAGAGCTTGGCCATGAAAAAATAGGACTTACACAAATTAAAAAAATACTAAAACAGCATTAATTATAAGCATTCTTTCACTGTAAATCAAATGGTGAGAGAATAAAAAATTATCTCTTTTTAAAAATGGCAAAAACATGGTAACAATAGGAGACAGATTGACTTTTAGTCTGCTTTCTTATTGCTTTAAAATCTACAGAAAATGTATCAGTTTATTGTCTCTAAGAGGAGCACTCCCAAAGTCTTCTAATGTATTGCAATATTGATGATTTCATTTTTATATACAAATTTCTGGTTCCTCACTCCTGGGCTTGTTCTCACCATTGACATTAGATATGCATGTGTTAACCAACCACTCCATCCTCACTTTATCAAGTTCAGTGAAGAAACGTGTGCATAGTGTTAAAGAAGGATATTCTTTCATGACAATTTAAAAGTTCCTTGATTACAAACACTGTAGGAAGACAATTGATTGGATATACAAAACTTAGAGGGATTCTTCCAGGCAAGAGTATGGGAACAACAGAAGGGATCTACAGACAGACTGATGGGAACTCCCATGATCTCAAGTCAACACCCTATTGTTGATATGTAAACTCCTCAAAACCTCTTCCCTTACCCTATGTGACCATCAGTGCATACAAGCCTGATGCTGTGAATAAACTCGGGTGGTTGACTATGGGTCAGTAGTCCACATGTATGATTATTGGCTCTATGTACCAAGTCCAGACAGCAAACAAACCCTATTGTCAAATTCTAGGGTTCTGACCACACTGACACTGACACATTATAAAAGGCAGTATCACTGGTTTTTAAAAATAAGCTCTACTCAATTAATAAAGTATGATATTAGGTGAAAAATGGCAATATTTTAAAAATATACCTTTAGGAGGGTGATCTGGACCATTCAGTGCTCCCTGAATGGCTGCCTGGGCAGCAGAGTTCTGGGCTTTTAGCATTTCAATGGTTTCTCTCAGTTCTATCAGTTCAGATTCCTGAGGAATAAGCAGAGCACAGAAATTTTAATTCCTAGAGATAAAAATAACACGACCTTGTTCACATTCCACTAACAAATGGATTTGGTCTTATGCAGTGCAAATCTCCTGAGGGCTATGGATGCTTTGCTGATCTGTCAAGTGTACCAATCCATCACCTTTCTAGCAACAGAATTAAAAACAAGAATTTTTCTTAGTTATTTTAAAAAATTATGTGGATAACCTTTATGACTTCACACGGTGGCATTCAAAGTCAAGTAGCACAAACCTGAGCAAGGTGTAACTAATTCTAACAGACTTCTTAGGGTTCCTTTAGACAATTAGTTATCAAGATTGCATTAATAGCTTTTTTTAAAGAAAAACAAACTGTTTTCCTTAAAAAGTAGGAATATAAAATAGTAGGAAGCTATATCATGCTTGCTATGTGTACATTCTCTAATAAATATGTTTTTAAACATTTAACATTTTTGCATAATGATACTATCCAAAAGTGTTATCTTGTAGGGATTTTATATAGAAGTATATGTCAACCGGAAGCATTGGATTTTTTGCCAAATAAGGGATTTCATAGTTTTTTCAAAGTATTTTACACTGGATATTTTTTGTTTGTGTTCGGATATGAGACTTGTAACTTATCTCAAATTCACTCTTCAAAATGTCATCTTAAAATATCTCCTGGAAATCAAGGTCATCTTTATTACTGATATATGTTATCTAATATAATTCCTGGTATGATCAAGTTTCACAAAGCAACACAATAATTTAAAAATCATTGAAAAAAACCACTAAAACATTTTAAAAATTAAAAAAAAAATAGAAAACGAAGTTTTTTAATACAAGCTATGTCAGAGTTTAAAAGTCAAATGTTTATAAAAGACACATTTTCTCATTAACTTTGCGGTGATTAAACATATATCCTAAGGAAAATTATTGTATTAACTTGGTCCTTTACAGTTACTTATGAAGTCATTTACTTGATTAGAAATGATTCATTATGTAGCAGATAAACTCTCAAAGCAATTAAAAAGGAACTAAATGAAGATACAGATAGGAAATATTTCTCAACACAAATTCAATAATGAGGACTATGTTGTTTGTTAGTGATGTCATCCTAAAAATTAGATCCTTGTCAGACTCTCAGAGGGAGAATGACTTGGTAATGGATTTGTCATTTATCATTTTCTCTAACATCTTTGACAGAAAGCCCAACAGTCAAGCCTGGATTCTTCATGAGAAACAGTTCATTCACCTGAATGTGTCCCCAAATAGAAGAAAAAAAGAAGGTGTAACTATTCTAACTGAAGACATTTCTTAAAACATATAATGTTAACCTAAAAGAAAAAAAAATGCATAGGATAGACACCTGGTTCCTTAGATCTGTTTTCATTGAATATCTGATGTACTTTCAACAAATGACAGTTACATTTAAAAATAAATTCTCACAAACATTTACTATCTTGTAATTCAAAGATTCTCATAATGAAAATTCAGTAGCAATGTGTTAGGTTTTTAGATGGACCTTCAGAAACTTGACCCAGTGGTATGCAAGTAATTCAAACCCCAGCAGTGCCTACAAACTCATATATCTGCTGATTTGTGTCCTGGCTGTCCCATTTCCTACCCAGCTCCCTCTTAGTAGCTTGGAAACAGCAGCTACAGATGGATCAAGTACTTGGGCCCCTACCACTCATGGCTACTCGCTCCAGTGAGGTCATTTGGGAAATGAACCAGCAAATGGAAGGCCTCTCTGTATAACTATTGGTTTCCAAATAAACAAATCTTAAAAAGAAACCACCTTGACTGTAATTTATTTGAATTTAACATAAAGGAAATACAGGGAAATATGTTGGTGGAAAATTTCCAATGTCATGACACAAAAGTCATCACAATTTCTGTCTCTTTCACTTCTATACTTTGTCTCTTGCTCAAATACTAACATATATGTGTATTAGAATTTAGCATATTTTCCATTGAAAATAGATATTCCAAGAGAATACTGGATAGAATTTACTGGAAATAAATTATGCTTTCACCAGACATTTAATATAAAAATAACTATTATGTACACTTTACACATACTATTCAAATATTACTTATAAAACATAAATATGAGGCTGTTAGGTACTAACTAAATTTTAACAAGCTCAGATGAATTTTTATGTAAAATGCATGGAATCTATACATGTAACTAAAATGGACAGTGGATGAAAATTGGCTAAAATATTTGGCTGTAGCTTTAATAAAGAAACATAGAAGTGTGTTCTTATATAAATGCCTGAACAAGTGAGCTATCAGACATTTTCAGTGTCAAAACTGTAACCTTTTCTAGAGTTATTGATTATTGAAGCTGTTTTAAAAACACTGAAGCAGAATATTTAGGCATTTCACCTTAGGTTGGCATTGTTCAGTATGACATACAAAAATGATTACTTTCTGGAACTAGGTATCTCTTTAAAACAACTGATCCTAGCATCAGTGTCGTTATTCCATGTAGCAAAATTAATCCAAAGGGAGACTTAATAGGTCAGAAATGTTTGTATAACACAACTTGGGAAAATCACATGTATGAGAAACTTACTGCAGCCAAATTCATACTAGTCATGTTTTAGGAGAATTTCATTAAGCATAAGCAAGTGCCCCTGAAACATGCCATTTCACTTTCCTTTGATGATCAATTTAGATAATGATGCCTCTGATACATGCTGACCATGAGATTTTAGTTTTCAATATAACTTTTTTCCATATAAGCAGTTAGATACCATCCATATGTCTTTTCACTGTTTTGAGAAGTGAGAATTCTACCTTTGAGCAATCAATGCCATGTTTCTTTTTTCATGCTTCTGTATTGCAAAAGAAATTATCAAGGTCATACTTGAAATACTTCAAAACAATTTTGTGTCATAATACTAGCCTTGCTTGATGTTCATTCCAATCAAATTTCCTAACTATTTCTGAGTGCTCTCCCTGTTTCTCACTATATAGGCTTTGTTAAGAAGCCCACAGGCTTGACAACAAATCTAATCAAATATTTGACCTTTTAGGCCAGACTGTTAAAATTTTGCACTGAATCTGTCTTTGGCTTCTTCACACTGACACTCAGTTAATTACACACTGGCCAGCTGTACTTCCTTTGAACACATTCCACTACTTGCCTTTGCATTTGCCTTGAAATTTTGCTAATTTTTATACTGAAAGAGCCAGGCCATTACTACTCTATTTAATTCAGATGAACTAAATTCACCATGTTCCAGTAATGAAAGTTATTTGAAATTTGTGAATTCATATGATCTTTTCCCCTAAAAGATTAATGAATAATTGTCTGATTCTAGTGACACAATTTTTAAATCACATCTAGATTATGTGCATCTTAATGTAAAAAAGAAGGTGTTAATGTGAAGACTCAAGGCAACTAAATTTTTCGCTTCTATCCTCAAGGATTTGACTTCATTTTTAAAGTTTAAGTTTTTATTCATTTAGTCCCCCCTGAAATAGTTGCACAGAAGAATGAGGAAGCATGAAACTAACTAACAATAGGTTCAATTTCTGAGTTCCACCACTAATACAAGAAGATATTCTTCTGTATCGCTCTGAACTACAAAGAAATTTAACCCACAATACTTTCATACTAAGATTTGTCCTAATTGTCCAGTTTGGGCAGCCATAAGGAACTAATTTGAATGTCTCCTCAATTCTAAATTCCTACATAACATGGAGGGCAGCTTGGGTAAATTTGAAATGACAGATTCAGCAGTTTTGTAATCTTTCATTCATAAAAAAATCAAAAATTTGTAGAATTCTTGCCACTTCAGTGATTTGTATCACAGTCTTTTTCAGTGGTATTTCATCCAGGAAATTAATCTTGGCATAAAAATTTGAGTGAAATTTCCCATCATTTTCCTCTGTGGTGTTTGTGTAGTTTCTTCCTCTATGACTCACTTCCAGATCCTTCCCCACCCTGGTATCTCAGCCTGGGTAGTTCTTTTTGCCATCTCCAACCTGCCACAAAAGTGATCTTAGAATCTTCATGACATTGAACCATCACATTTCCAATGACACAACAATTTTCTGCCTTTTAAGTTGTTTACGCTTGTCTTTCTTCTCTTACTAGACTGGAAGTGTATAAAGGCAATGTGCTGCCATTTAATTTGGCAAGGGACTCTGTGTTATTTGGCATCTAGAAACAAGGAAAATTGTTATAATGCTAATCCAGGCTGTGATTTTAGTACACAACGCATACTAAAATTTGAGACTAGTTTCAGACATTTAATACTATACGACTGTTGAAAATTACACAATGAAGAGAGACTAGCATTAGTTTAGTTTATCTACTCACAAGCATATAACCAGGACATAGAGTCACATTGGCCTTTATTCATGGGTTGGCTTCCAAGGCTGCTTCCCAATATCCTCCTTCTTAGATGTACTTTATTTTTAAAACAGTGTTTATTATTATCAATATAATATACTATTTTTAAATTATGTTTTTAATCATCATGTCACCTAGTAGCATATAAATTCTATATGGAATGTATTCCAAGGCATTTCAAAAACATTTGTGGGAAAATAGAATTGAAAGATGCCTCTTTGGGGGCAAACACTGTGGTCCAGTGAGTTAAGCCACTGAAAGTGATGCTGGCATTCCTTATCAGAGTGCGGGTTTAGCCCTGGTAGTATACTTCGAATCCAGCTACTTGTCAATGCACCTGGGAAAGCAGTCAAATTACGGTCCTAGTACTATGCAGCATCCACTCAACTGAGATGCGGATGGAAATCCAGGCTTCTAACCCTGGCTTCACTTGGCCCTGATCTTTTCAGATATTTGAGGAACTAACCAGCAAATGGATGATCTCTTTTTATCTCTATTTCTCTTCCTTTCTTTGTTACTCTGCCTTTCAAATATCTGAAATACATGTTCAAAATTTATTAATTGGGTAAACAATTTTTAAAGTCCTATTAGTTTTAAATAATATAAATGTCTTAATTAAACCCCAGTACATAAATACACACAAATACCAATTCTAAGTGGAATAGGACATATATGTGTGTATATAATATGCACATATATATTTTATCTATATGAGGAATATGGACACCATGAAGAATATATATGAATAAATAATATCATATACAAGGAATACCTTAAATGTTATGATCTTCATAGTACACATATTCTAATAGCTACCTATATTTACAGTTGTAGATTGTAATCCATCTATCACCTATCTATACTTTTTAACTGATTTTTTTAAATTTTAAATTTATTTATTTTTTAATAACAATGTATTATGTGGCACAGTTTTATAGGTACTGGGATTCCCACCACCCCTCCCATATTTTTTTAACTGATTTTAAAAGATTTATTTATTTTTATTGGAAAGGCAAATTTACAGAGAAAAAAACAGACAGAAAGATCTTTTGTCTGCCATTTTATTCCCCAAATGCCTGCAACAGCAAAAGCTAAACCGATGGAAAGCCAAGGGCCAGGGGCTCCTTCTGGGTGTCACACATGGGCACAGGGTCCCAAGGCTTTGGCCATCTTCTGCTGCTTTCCCAGGCCACAAGCAGGGAGCTGAATCAGAAGTAGAGCAGCCGGGACACGAATCAGCACCCTTATGTAATCTTGTAACTCGGAAGTGGAGGTTTAGCCAATTAAGCCTTTGCACTGGCTCCATATACTCCGTGTGTACTTGTTTTAAACCTAGCTGAAATTCAATATAAATTTGATGACTGACTAAATGGATAAAAGAACCTTGGAACTCCTGGAATAGACTTTCAAAACCCCTGTTGTATATTTCGCCAACCTCTTTCTCAGGATTGTTGGATCACTAGGGAGCAATATAACCTTTTATCTCAGCTCCCTAAAGAAATGCCTTTGCTGAAATATGATTAAATGTTATGCCCTCAGCTTTTAGAGAAATGGCTATTTGAACAGTGATTTTGTCTTTTGTTATTTCATGACCCCAATTTAACAACCTTTGCAATAAATTTGTCATTGAATTCAGGGCCAAAAAGTTTGTCTCTTCAATCTAAATTATGTTCTTTGGGTGAGAAAATAAGCATGAAACACACGAAGCAATCTCCCTTTGTGCCTTAGCTCCCTTGACATTCAACTCTGTTCAGAACTTTGCAATAGAAATTACCCAGGCTCAGAAATCTCACTATACATGGTACTCTATTGGTTTTCATATAAGTTCTGCTACTGAATTTTATTATTTAATATTGTAGCTAATGTTACAGACTTTCCAAAAGAACTCTGGATTTATATAAGTTATTAATAAATAAGTGACTTTCAACATTGATGCTTTTGTAGTTTTTAATTAGAAGAGCATTTAAGCAGCTGGGAAATGAATGGTATCCATATCGTTTGCCAGTGTCTAAATGCTATCACTTCTTTGGCTACAATTTCATATTTTAATAATTTCAGTTAAGGATAGTGCACACACAATGGTATGCTATATGTTTATGAGAGATATATTTTCAGTCGGCCAGGTAATACTCATCTATATTATAGATTAACATCTCTATATTTTCAAGCTTCTTTAAGACATTTTACAGAAATTAAATAGTTGAAGGAAATTTCAGGAGAGCACAAACTTTCTATTATTTTGTCTTTGTAAAGCTCCTGTCACTTAAATATTAATTATCACTTTAGCATATGCCTGGCATGTTCAATGATGATACACACACACACACACACACATATAAACACATAAACAGGTATATATCTGCCCATTGGCATAATACTGAATCTCATATACCTCTCACGGTGATTCTGCAAGGTACTTATCTCCCCTTTCAAAGGGATGAATTTGAAGTTTAGGCAAGATAGATGGGGCAAGTTGTGGAGTGGCAAGTTAAATATCTGCTTGGGATGCGCCCCTCCCACATCAGAGGGCTTGTTGCAGTCTTGGCTACTCCATTTCAATCCAGCTTTCTGTGAATGTTCCTAGAAGGCAGAGCATGACTGGCCAAGCACTTGTGTTTCTGACATCCATCAGAGAATTCCAAGATTAATTTCCAGGACATAAACTTTCACCTTGTAATGCCCTTGCTGTTGAGGGAATTTGGGGAATGATCCAGTAGCAGGTAAATCTCCTTTCCTCTGTCTCTGTCCCTTTCAAGTAAAATGAAGAAAGCCTGAACAGTGAAAAGTTCAGAAGAACATGCTCGAGATCATACAGATCTTCAGAAATAGAGTCATGACTCACATTCAGATTACTGGACTCTGATGTTTGTATTCTCTCTTCCGTGAATGTCCTAAAAGATCTCATACTGCTACTTCTTGAAATTGTACAAGCACAAAAAATATATAAATGCAAAAACAGTTTTTTAACTTGCCTTTTAGAAGTGGTTTGGCAGAGTTGGATAATCTAGTTCATGAATAATGAAAATATATGAAACAAAATAATTATAGCCCAGTTTGCTAGCCATACCAGCAAAGCATAGTATGTTCACTTTTCTCTGTGGAGTTAATTGGATTGTTAACATTCAGTTCTGTTTTTAAATTAGGATTATATTTCTCTAAAAGAAAGAAAGACTGAGACTAACTGATTTATTGGCTGGTTCACACAAATGTCTGTTATAACCATAATTTGGTCAGGTGAAGCTGTGAGTCCAGACCTCAACTGGAGTCTTCCCATTGATAACAGGGATCCAAGTAGTTAAGCCATCACCACTGACACCTAGTGTGTGCATTTGCATAAAGCTGGATTGTCAGGCTATTCAAGAATCAGAGAATCAAACCTCTACACCTTGATACATTGTGATGGTGTCCCAAGCAATGATTTTAATCAATGAGACAAATGTTTGACCTTATATTCAGTTCTTTGAAAGGAAAACAAAAAGCACAAGTTGACAAAAATTGTAATAATTCTAATAACATATATACTTTTATAGAAATTAAAGACAAAATCAGTCATTCCTACCGACATAGAAAGTTTCCAAAAACATCTGAAACTTTATACATGATGGATTTTGTTCAGAATTACATGAAGTCTGTGGACATTTGCCCATATTATATAGCTTTTGCAAAGAAAAATTACACATATTTTCAAAGGTTTCAACCCATACCAGGAGGTTAAGACCACTAAACTAAAACAAATCAATCGGGGTTGCCATTGTAGTGAAGGAGGTAACACTGCTAGCAGCGACACTGACATCCAATATGGATACCATTCATTTCCCAGATGCTTGACCCCCTAATCCAGCTCTATGCTAATGGTTTGGAAAAAGCAGCAAGGAAGTCCAGTGTTTCGGTCTCTCCTTCCACTGGGGAAACCTGAACCAAGCTCCTGGCTCCCAATATTGGCTTGAATCAGCCCTGACCATGGCAGTCACCTGAGGAATGAACTGGCGGACAGAAGGTCTCTAGCTCTGTGTTTCTCACTCTTTCTTAGTAACTCTTTCAACTAAATAAATAAATCTTTTAAAAAAAAAGAAAAAAAGAACATAAATTAACTGTTCATCATAGTGAAAATGCCCAGATTCTGCCTAAGCAGCATAAACCTTAATGCAATTGCCTCTGTGAACTTTTTCCCTTTCTTTTTAGTATTCCTTGTACCGTGCCATAAAATCATTCAAGTTTATTTTAAAGCATTTGAAGAACGTAAATAACTTCCAAGGCAACATCTCCAGATGCCAGCTTCTGTTTATGGCTCACCAATCACACAGGAGTCTCTCTCGCCTCACAGTGGCTGCAATCAGAAGTCTCTTGCTTTCCAGTATCCTAACATCTGCTCTTGGAAACCTTCCTGGGCATGTCAGCCTACAGCCACCGTCCATGACCGGGTTAATTGACAACGGGTTTGTGAATATTCTGGGAAGAAGGCAATTCCTGAAACTACAAAACAGCTGATGCCAAGAATATTCTCTCTCTTATGCAATTACTTCTCTTTCTTAACAGTTGGTATTCTTTTAATAGTTCTATTTGATAGAAAAACAACTGTGTGTTCCAACGTGGACTAATACCCATGTGAAAATCTGAAGAGAAAAGGTATTATCTTGTACATATTTGAGGTGACTGCAGAATAGACACTCTATAGTAGTATAATTTTTTATAGAGTTTCATATCTTGTATTACTTAGGCATTATTTAAACTTAAGCTTTTTTTTCAAATTGCAGTGAATTTCTGAACATACCTTTTGTTCTGCTGTCATTGTTAGACTTTGCAGCCGGCCTGTCATATTCCCTAAACTCTTCTCAAAAGCTGCTACAAGATGAGCCTGTGAACAGAATAGATGGAACACAGTTGAAATGTCAGAACTTTATTTGGACAGATGAAAACCCCTCATTTTACAGAAGCTTTATTTCAGGCATTCTACTGGTTTAAATCTGAGGACTGTCACGGCCAGCCGCCACTGATGACTTGCCTTTAACACACACATTCATTTTTCACTACTAGTGAAGCCTGACATTTAATGCAAGTTCAGTTTCTGAAAGGGGATAGTATGTGACAAACAATAACAGCTCTACATACCATCGAGGTATGTGACACCCAAAAACACTGAATAAAGTTCTGAGCTGCTAAGATTTTAAAACAGAAGTCCCAAAAGGAGGAAACTGAAATACCCAGTGGACAAATGAGCCTCATTTTTCAGCCCTTCCATGATGAATTTTGAAGGTATTGTTCCCTCTTTTTAACTATATTCTCCTTCTAGTGTGAGCCACCTACCAACAGATTATATAATGTTACGCTTCTTCTTTTTCTACTTACGATGAAATTAACTTCAAAAAAAAAGTCTTCTCTTCCAAAGCTCTTTTTTTTTTAAATTTTTTTTAAAAAAGGACTTCTCATTCTAGTTTTTATTCCCCATATTCCCCATAATGATAGAAGTACTGGCAGACCAGCAAGAAACATCATTCAGTCTTATTTTATTTAGCATTAAGCTTCTGCAGCTTAGCAGTTTTATCTTAAATTCCATAGAACTATATATATGGCAGTACATAACCACAACTCTTATGATTAAGAAGTATTTGACAATCTTATTACAGCTCTAAAATAGGCCATTTTCTATTGACATGCTATTACACAACAGCTGGAACCCAGAATATTAAGTTTGAAGAAGTACTTCAATCTTTCACCAGGGCCATAAGAACTGCAGGTACATTATCTCAAATTGATATCGTTTTTGTGCCCCTGAAAGAATATAATAATTGGACACATTTCATAACTGAAATCTATCATAAATTATGCCGAGGGCAACGTTTGGTAATCTTTGTCAAACCACTGACATTTCTTTCAAGAGAAGGGAAAGGACTAAAATAAAATGCACCACCTTCTGACTACAGTAGAGCAGAAATGTAGAGCTGATGACCATAAATGGAATTGCAGATTTCAAAGAATTATTGATTGGGAAGTTAAATCCATTATTAGTAATAGCTGGAATGCATGAGTGACAACCATTCACATCCTGAGCAAAAATAACTGGTCCAAGCTCTGATTTCAGCAAGGACTTTATCTAACACTGGAATATGCAGGGAATAAATGCAAAGACTATTTTGTTCTCTTTAATCCATCAGAATTCTTAATTGTTTTTTACTCCCATTCCCTTCTGTCATACCCCTCTTTCTTTTCCCCATCTCCCACAATCCTTCTCTCACAAACATACTGCCTTAAAAATGTATTTATCAAATTTTTATCAGATTTAATTGGGCACATGACACACTAAAAAAGAATTGAAATAAATAAATCTTAATTTAAGATAGTTTCCATACAGGGATATCATTCCATGAAGCTCAGTACGCTTCTCAGGAATTAATATAAGGCCACATACCATTTCTCTTTAACTTAACTGTGAAAAAAATAAGACATATAAAATGACTAAGCTCACTGGTTTAAAATATCACATAGTGGATATTTATTTACCAGCCAAGTCATATATAAATGTTAAATATTAAACAGAGCAAAGAAGTAGGGCATGATCTCCAATGAAATAATACTCAAAGGACTTTTGATTAAAAAACTTCTTTGCTGAAAGTAAAAAAAAAAAGTATTTTTTTCTTACATATTCATTCATTTGTATCTTTGAAAAAATGTTAGCAATAAGTAGCCCTAATGCTCATTTCCAAATTATCTAAGGGATGCTGTTTGTGGTGAAATGAATGAAAAGCCAAACACAAAACAAGCTGACTTGACAGCATGAAAGCATGAGGAAAAGGTCATACTTGGCTTAAAGTATGATGTGCCCACGCACCTGCAATTGCCTTTCTCTCTGCATCTCTGCTTCTTTGCTGTTAGTGACGTATTGATTCAGAAAAGGCCAGGCAGTACCTTATGCCAATATATCCTCTCTTTTTTCTAAAGACATGAGGTAGAAATAACTTTATAGTCCCCTCATGGTTTTATACTGTTCTATTCAGAGAAACTGCATGATGAGGAGTGAAGTCTTGGTACACAATCTACTCAATGGAGACCCTATTCTACGAGTCAGATGAGAGGTGGGCTGACAAAGCATCTTTACTGCCTTGATGCTGCTGCTTCTAACAAATGGGAAAAGTGCATTTACAAAGAAGTGGATGCATTTCAAATTTTTAAAATGAAAAAGGGTTATTGTGTGGTCATTCCAAATTTCTGCTATGTCAACTACAAAAATTAAGCCAAAATTATGAAAAACCAATAAGCCCTCACTGACTTATTCATAAATGAGGAAAATTGAAGTTAGATACCTTAAGTGATTAATACCTGTAAATACACAATTTTAACAAAATCAAATCCATTGAAATTCATCTTTATAAATTACAGTAAGAGATTTCTAGGAAACCATCCTCATTGAGATCACACATTTGAGCAAAATGTAGATTTATTTAAAGTCTAAGTAAACTAACATGAAAATTTGTATCTGCTCCAACATTAATTGTATTATTAAAAATTATTACTTGGAATAAATTCTTTGTAGAAATAATTCTATCGAGTCCCTATGACTAATTCATGTATTTTGTATTACAATAATACAATAATATTTTGCGTACAATAAGATGAAATGAAATATGCTTTGAATTAGATTTCAAAAATATTCCTTAGAAATGTGCAAATATGAAATATTAGTATGACCTAACATTGCATTAAGGTCTGTGAAATCTAAAGTGACATCACAAACTAAACACTGAGAGAACGAATCAAGTCAAGAATGTCGGTAGCAGGTATTAGATTATTTATAACTAATTTAAATTCCTGAATCTATGAAAATCAGATTATTCCCTCTAAAACACACATAAAATGATTATGTGGAGTTTCCAAAAAGTTCATAGAAAATGCATATTTTGAAACAGGTGCCTAAGTTGCTTTGATCCACATATACACTTTGTAATGTCAAATAACAAAACGAATGTCTAACTCCTAAAACATTTATCATTGCTTTAAAGTGAAAACTTTCAGATTCTTTTTTCTCGGCCTTTATTTTAAAATATACATTATAAATATCTTGGAAATGGATTTTTTTCCTACTGAACACAATGCCCTTGAGATCTACCCAAGTTGTTGCCTATACCAACAGTTCGCGTGTTTGTTATCATTCAGCAGTATTCCACAGTATACAATTAGCATTTTGCTTATCTACTGACCTTAATTTGGCTTTCTTCTGCCTTTCATTTTGTTCCTACTGTTTTATCTGTTATATGGCTGCAATGTTTTATATGTCTTTAAACGATTCTATAATTTGATAATACTTATAAAAATCTTACAAAGTAAAATTAGACCACAAAGTAAAATATGTATTCACTCCTGCCTATGTGCCCGGCTACCAATGATAACTAAGATACAGGTGGAGGAAGTTGAAAAAACACAGGCATTTTCTCCAAGACTAACACAAAATAGTAAATTTGAACTTTTTTTCCCAAAATTTTGCTTCTTACTCTCATTTGTTAAGATACAATCCCCCTAGAAAAACCCTGCAGATATTTTTCCTAATCACTCATCCTGTACTGACATTTTACTACTATACATTTCCCAAAATTATTTGTGTACTCTATGTATATCTGTGCTTACATGTAAAAAGGGCAAAGCATTTTTTTTAACCCCAAGAATACATTTTTATCTTGGATGCCATGTCAGCATCCACCTGAGAAGTCATGCTCCAAGGTTATGAAAACATGAACGAACACAGTGTGACATGTAAGATTAGAGCAGGAAAGGCAGGGAGCCAATGGCTGGTAACTATTTGCAGTATCTGCCTGGGGACTGTTCCCTTAGGCTGGTATTTGTATCCTCCTGCATGTATACATACAAGCTTTTGCACCTGTACCATGTGTATGTATACACGGACATATGATAGGAAAAAGATTGAAAAGATACATTACAGAATAATAGTCCTGGGTGAGAGCAGGAGTCTCAGAGGTAAAAACATACATTTCCTCTATGCTTATTTATCCTTTGGAATTTTTTTTTAATACAAGTTCAGGTATTACAATTTAAATGGAAATGATTTGCAAAAGTTCCTTTGTATCAGCCTATACCCCATTAGGTTTTATGGCAATTTAGTTTTCGCGACATTTGACCTATATGACAAGGTCAGCTGGGAAACTTAAGAAAATAAAACTCCAAGTAATTGCTCAAGATATATGCAGAGATATTGACAATCTGAGGCATAGGGTCTGCCACTGAATCATCTCAGTGCCGATAAACACAACCCTGCGTGTTTCTAGCATTTATATTACTTCATCCCCACACAGTTCAAACTCAGAAACTTAGCTAGGAATACTTCATTCTACAACACATGGAATTTATATAACAAAGTTTTCAGTTGCCACTGAACTATCTCTTTAAGACTCTCTGTCAGACAAGACCTAGGATAAATAAAATTCTTTATCTTTAATATGGGTTAAATAGCACTGTTACCTAGTAACACAATTCTCAAAACACTGCCAATATTTTTAGCAATCTGCTACTAATATTTGTAGTAAGGAATCAACACTAGATTAATTTTCAAAATGAAATCAATTATAACATTATACTAAAATGTATATATGGTGGATAAAATGACATATACTCATTGTGTAATTATATTATGCATTACTTTTATTATGAAAAAAAATGTCCCTTGTTTAAGTCATACCGTGCAAGCCTGTATCTGGTTACTTACTGTAAGTTTTATCTAGGAGACATCAAGCTCCACAGAGGAGCAGAGAGGAGGAGCAGTGAGGCAGGAAGTGGGCTCACTTCTAGAACAGAGCTGAGCAGAACTCACGCTGAGTCAGGGCAATTGGACATACGGCAAAATAGCAGGCGTTTCCTTACCCCTCACTGTTGATTCTAACACTGTTGTTCCTTAGAACTGGGCACAAAGCCACATGTTTCTTTTCATTATTTTGCAACAATTCTGAGTATTCCCTGGCATGCTGACAGATACGCAATAAATGCTTATAGAATTGATGATCTTCTCTGGCATTGTCTTTTGTATTCCTGGTTACTTTGAAACCATTATGTGAATCTTTTTACCCTGTTAGGAAAACTCCCAAGTTCGTTCGTTCTTTTTTTTTTTTTTTTTAAATAGAGCTTCACTTTCTTTAAAATGTAGCTAATTTGCTTATGTCTAGATATAAATTATATTTCTCAAATTTATTGAATGTTTAACTACTTGTTCAATAAACGAATTCAAGAAACCAAAGCACATGAATCTTTTATCTTCCAAAGTCAAACATTAGCACTCTTCCGCATTCTGGTTTCTGAGAGTAGGGTATATGTGGTGACCAAAATAAACAAAGAATCACCTCTTATAATTTTATGAGGAAATGAAATTCATTGATCCTGTGAATCCCCTTTAAGTTCTGTTTACTCTTTATTGTTGGGTATGTAGACGAGTTTAACTTTGAGTCTCCCTAGTCATGAAATAAACATGCAATAATTTTGTACTCCTGAAATTCAAGCCCTATAACGTAAAAGCATTGCTAAGATCTGGGCCCTTTCCTTAGCCCCAGGTATCCTTGCCTTTCCTCTAAAATAAATAAATTCACTAAATTGAGGGAGGAACAAACTGATCCTACAAGATTCTAATCACAGAGTCATCTGCCTCTCTGTAGGTAGGAACCTTACTGGCTTATACTGTCTAGAGGGTTTCTTCTGGGGTAAGTCCTGGAGAAATAGTAACTACATTCATGTAGCACTTACATGGCTGCGACCCACCCAACCACTACACATTCCCTAAAGATCAGGGCACTGCTGAACAATCAAAAGGTTACAAGCTTCACTGACCAAGCAGATTGCCACATGGGCTTCTCTCAGCCCCAATTTCTGTCTGTAAGAACCTTCATCCCCAACACCGTAGGGAGCTCAGAGGTTAAGCAACAGCTGACTGGCTCTTTGCTTTGCATTTTTCAATACATAATTACTTTCTCCCACCAACCATGTGCGTGATTGACTCTCCTCATTGTGCAGATGGACCCGGTTTTAGGGTTCTATGACAATGCCTGCAACCAGTATAGGACATTGTTTGGCAACACCCCTACAGTTTATTGAAACTAATGCACTGCACTAGATAAAATTTTGTAATATGCTTAAAATACAAACGTAACTTACATTTGCTGAAAGCTGAGAGGTGAGGGTAGCAACTTTTTCTTGTGATGCAACAAGCTCTCTTCGCAATTTATGGATTTGCTAAATACAATGAAAAATAATCAACTTAGAGCACTAGTGAACTTTTACTAAAAACTAAGAATTCAAGGCAGTAAGGCAACTGTATTTTGCTTATTCCATCTCTACTGTATCGCTACCAGTTGCTAAAAACGAATAAAAGAGAGGTGAACACAAGCTGCACATTAACTTATGATTGATGTGACAATATAATAAGTAGCTTATAATGACACTAATAAGTGGAGCACAAATCTGCCAGTCCAGTGATGCCCATTTGCTGCTATAGGTGCTGTCCTGGAGTGACCTTGGAGGCTTTGCCTTTCTCTATTAATTCTATCCTCCTAGAAGTCTTGTAGTAAAATTCACATGGAAGATTTATTTTTTAAAAAATTAAATATGCATGTATATTTTTACGCAACTTCTCAAAAGGCAATTTTGAAGTCATTGAAAGTAAGGCTTAATTCAACATTAAATAAGTCCATGGAAATAATCGTACTGTCTAATGGAGAAGTCTTTCCAAATCTTCATTATAATGTATTGTACTGAATGAGTTACCATTAGCTCTGTGTGGCAATGCTTTATGGATGGCACATAGTCTATTCAAAAATACACACAAAAAAATCAGTAATACTGTGCAACTAACTAGACAAACAATAAACATAATCTAAAATGCTTCCATTTTGATTTAAGTTCAAACCTCAACAAAACTGGAACAGGAAAGAGGAAATTACATGGTAGCATATCTAAAATTTTAATTTAAGCACATACTGCAACTTCACGTGCAAGTCTAATGTTGCTGGTAAATTTAAAAAGTGATTACAACGAATAAACCATTTTACAGACATCCTAATCTACTCTGATGGCCTTCCTTTTTTCAAAAACAAATCTTCTATTGTCATGCTGGTTCTTTTGGAACGTTGTCTTGGTAAAGGAACATTCTTGGCATAGATCACTGTCTTTGTCTCCCCTGCACATTAGATTTTATACTGAAGAAATGGTGTCAATATTAAAGGCTTCTGAATAATAAGAGAACTCCTCATTGGAAGTTGAGACAGTGGACTTTTATTCACCAACTATGATTCCATTTCTTTTCTGTTTCTTAAAGAGAATACCCCATTCAAAAATAACATTTGCCTAAACAACGATGAGCATCAACCCCTCAACAAAGTGCAACATCTATTTGTTAAAATAGGAACAAGTATCCAAAAAGCTCTTCCCAAATGAATACTTTTTGCTACATGATTACAGTTCCTTTAAAATGTAATCTAGGAAGTTAATTTTTTCCCGAAACTATGACCCATTAAAAGTCATGAATAATAAAAACAGCATTGGATAATTCATAACAAGGCAACTGGATGATCGATATTACATGTGTATCATATCCATGTGATATTTATAGGATTTCTAAAATCAGATTCAATCTTTGCCCAAACAACAATATCAGCCTATAAAGAGAAGATGATGCAACTGAGATAATTTGAGTATTTCTCCACATTGTACATACTTCTCTTTAACAGGTCAAGTTCTATGCAAAGACCCTTGCCAAAGCTTTGTGTCCTTCATGTGGTCTGATAGCCCTACATAAACCCAGTAGAGTTCTTATCTCACTTTGACTAGAGATCTAATTAAAGTCCTGCTATCTTTGACCAGGATGACTTTTTGAAAGTTGCAGGTTGCAGGCTGATTTATACAAGGACTGCAACTGGGTGTGTATTTCTGAAACGAGTCTGATGAGAACCACATACCACATTGAACATAAACAGGGGTCGACATGGCAAGCTCACAACACAAAATAGCTGGGCTGGGCTCCTGTGAGGATCTCATGCCTAAGCACTGATCTATCTCATGTGCACGGTGAGGACTTTCACACTCATCTACATGACATCAGTGACTGTAACGAGTATACACCACTTTAAACAACTCCTTAGGTGTGAGCTAAGACTCCATCTTGAATGCAGAAAGAAAAATAACTTTGTAATATTACCTTTTATTTTCTTTTAAAAGACAATCTCTAAGATCATTCATCAACTAGCTGAGTAACTTCTTTAAGCTGTCTGGTAGCTATGCCATTGTGTCAGAGAGCCCTCTAGTGGTACCTACAGTCATATCACCAAAACCATACAGGAACAGGGTTAAAATGTGTTTTACCTCTGAATGAGCCTTTTCTTCAGCCTGTAAAACATTAAAGGAAATGACTTAATTATTAAAATTAATGCCAACTCAGTATACATAAATGAAGACAATAATGATAGTTTATTTAAAATGTTGATTTTTAAAATTAAAAAATTTTTTTTTAATTTTTTAATGCCCAAACATAAAGAAAATTTAACAGCGCAAGCAGTTAGCCCTTGTCTTCCTGGTGGGAGACTTAAATGAAGTTACTAGCTCCTATCCTCAGCTTGTTCCAATTCTGGATGTTGTGGGTACTGGGGAAGTTCAGCAACAATGGGAATTGTTTTCCACTGTGCTTCTCAAAAAATAAATAAGTAAAAACAGCTTTTAGAAAAAAATATTTTTTCTAAAAATTGTTTAATTAAAATAATTAAAACAGGATCGTGTAGTATTTGAAGTGAATATTCTGCTGCATATAAATGATGTTATTTTTAAAAAGATTTATTTTATTTTTATTGGAAAGTCTGATATACAAAGAGGAAGAGAGACAGAGAGGAAGATATTTGATCTGATGGTTCACTCCCCAAGTGGCCACATCCGGTGGAGCTGTGCCAATCCAAAGACAGGAGTCTGGAGCCTCTTCTGGGTCTCCAACGCAGGTGCAGGGTCCCAAGTCTTTGGGCAGTCCTCCACTACTTTCCCAGGCCACAAGCAGGGAGCCAAATGGGAAGTGGGGCTGCTGGAATTAGGACCAGCACCTATATGGGATCTTGGTGCATGTAAGGCAAGGATTTTAGCTACTAGGCTACTGCACTGGGTCCCATAATTTATTTTAAAATTACAGATAATTTGATGTATGGATACATAATATACCTTAAGAGCAAGTAATATAATTAAAAATTCTACAATCAAAACTACAATCAACAAAAAAACTGTAAATTGTAGGTTTGAATATATCAGTCCATAAAAATATGGATTTGAAAAAGAGCCTAGATAATGTGGAGCCCATACAATAAGAGATATTTAGCTAAGATGTAGGGGGTTGGAATTTACTTTTAATTAACACATCATAATTTTAAAAAATCTCGAGGAAAACAATGGTCTTTCTGTATAACCACAGGAAATCAAATATACTGGTGTTCATTTTAACATCTCTAGTGGTTATTAATTAAGCTTATTAGAGTACAAGTGGGCAAAATATTAGAACACCAATTGTTAATGTACTAATAAATGTGACTGGGAAAAAATCTCTGACCATACACTCATGGAAACGAGGTCTTCTGTAGGAAGCAGCAGGTTGTTTAAACTTGGTTACAGAGAAATTATATAGAATATATTATACAGGTGAGGTATATGCTTTGCAATCAGAGTTGCAGGAGAGGGAGAGTCAGAGGGAAAGAGAAGGAGTGATATCTTCTATCTGCTGGTTCACTTCCTGAATGGCCACAACATCCAGCACTGAGCCAGGCTGGAACTTCACAGGGGTCTCTTTCTTGGTTGCAGAGCCCAAGTATTTGAGCATTTATTGCGAAGATGAAAAATTAAAATATTGAGGCCAGCACAATGGCTCAATTGACTAATCCTCCTCCTGTAAGAGTAGACATTCCATTTAGGAGCCTGTTCATGCCCAGCTGCTCCACTTCCCATCCAGCTCCTTATTTGTTGCCTACGAAAACAGTGGGGATGGCCCAAAGCCTTGGGACTCTGCACCCATGTGGGAGATCCAGAGAGGGCTCCTGGTTTCAGATTGGATTAACTCTAACCATTGCAGCCATTTGGGGAATGAACCAAGTGGATGGAAGATCTGTCTGTCTCTCATTTTCTCTGTAAATCTGACTTCCCAAGAAAAATAAACATATCTTATAAAACAAAAACATTAAATGTCTGAAGAACAAAATTCCTCTGGGTATTAAAAAGAAAAAGAAAGACAAAATTTGTTTTTGCTTTCTTAGGCTTTTACTGTTGCCCTTTAAAAAGAGACACGATAGAGAGGAGAATTTCTCTCCCGTATTAGAAATGGATCAGCACAGTGTTATCCAACAACCCAAACTTAGCTTCAAGTTCAGGAAAAATAAAAACAGGAGCCACACACTGCAGACCACTTGAAAGCCCAGGACCACACCAAAAGGGGTCATCTCAGTGCTAATATTGCAACTATTTTATCAAGGAATATATAAACTGAAGTTCTTAGGTAATGCTCCAGATTTCACAGTGTTGGATTGAATTTAAAACAAAAACACAAACTCTAGATTTTCCAGAAGTTATAAACTGGTGGATTCAATAGGGCCTGTGGTTTCCACCCAGCTTGGAGGAATCCCATGAGACACGTGGGGAAGTTTGATTGATGCTTTCACGTTTTAGTTTACAGGTGAAGGGGCAAGAAATCTGGCAACTTTCCCAATGTCACATCATAATTATGCTTCGAACCAGGCAAGAACACACATCCATAAATCATGACATGGGATCCTTAAGTGGGCAGAATAATAACACTAATGATAATGAACTGACTTTTCACAGCATCACCTCAAAAGCACTTTCTTTCACAGCTGTTTTCTTATTGATTTTAAGCCACAGTGCATGTTCATGCAGATCTGAGAATAAAATGTTTGTAGTTCACCTGTGACTTTGTTGGTCTTCTGAATATCCATTTACTTGGACTTGAATTATTTTACTTCAGCTTTTTTTTTTGTTCAAGTACATAATTTCCATTACTTCTAGTGAAAACTGTATTTCTTAACAATATCACCTTCTCATTTCTTTTCATTTAATCCATTCTTCTTACTTGAAAGAAATGTTCTATAAATGTGTGCATATCTGTATCTCTCTACACACGCTCTCATTATTTATACTTTGATTCCCTCTTTAGCACATATTCTCACTATTCCTTTTTTATACTTTTTTAAGATTTTTTTTTTTTTATTAAAAAGCCTGATACGCTGAGAATGAGAGACAGGAAAATCTTCTGTCTGTTGATTGACTTGGCTCCCACGTTGGGCCCTTATTCATGCTTTCTAACTGCCCTAATTATTGACATTCATGTCTACCTGCAATATTTGAATATAATCCCTGTGTTCTCCATACAACTGGATTATCTGATCCGATAGCCATCTAACACATACATTGAAAGTTTAATTGACTATTGTAAAAAAATTCAATTCATTTTACATCAGACAAATCTCAAGTAGCCAACAGTAATGTGTGGCTACTGGTTACAGCATTAGACAGTGCAAATATAGAACAATTTCATTATTACAGAAAAGGCCATTGGGCACTGACATAGATTAGTTGGCTTTCTTCAAATCCATATTCTTTACTTCTGTGTTTTCCAGGATTCATAGTTTCACCCAAATATATATATATTCATATAATATGAATGAATATAAGTATACTTATATATATAATTATATTAATGCCTCAATGTTTGATGTCATGTATAGATTTAATGTTAATAGTGTATCAGCAAATATCTCCACAATATATTATTGACACAATCGAAGGAACAATAAATCTCAACACATTTTTATACATGCTCATACATGTTCATATTCCTCACTTCTTTATAAATTAACCTATACAATAGGTCTACCAAAACACTGATAGTGATTTTGTTATTTATGGAACCTTTTTAAAATAATAAATTGAAAACTTGCATCTGCCAATGATAATCTGATCTGAAGTTACCTAAAGCCATGAATATATGCAATTATTTAAAGACAAAGGGTGATAGCATTTAAACTTAATGAAATCAGTGAGAGATTAATGTGCCTGAACGCTTAATTAGTTAGTGAGAGCAGAGACTGTGAACTTTCCAAGCACCTTTCAATACAGGATTAGGGATTATTCCTAGTACTCAATATTGAGACTCACTAAGCTGCTTTCAAATCTTTCCAATTGCTACCCAGTAATGAGGGTATTCCCTTATAAAACTTATCTTCTTATAGACTATAATTTTTTTAAGATGAAATTATTAGGTGACAGAGAAACACATTTGGAAAATTAACTACAACTTCATACACTGGGAAAATAATTTAAAATTGGGTATCACACCTGAAATAAAAATATTAAAGTAATTATTCTACAATGAACCTTAAAAATCTCTAATTTCTTCAGATTTTGGAAGACAAATACCTAACATACAACATATCAGTTGGTAATTTTGTTAGAGAGTAAAACAAGTAGAAAAGTTATCATTATAAATTCCATGGGTTCCAAGTTATAAATCTATAGGGTTTTGCATAAATCTGTTTTCCACCATTCACCAGTTGCAATTAGTATCCAAGAATCAAGCAACTCTTGTGTAATGCCAATCTATTCAATCATCTGGTGCGTGGAAAGGGAAGAAGCATTTTCTTTGCAGCTAATACTTACTGTAGAGTAAACAGAAGATGTGCTGGAGACCAATGATAAGGAAGAGCCGTGAACTGGAAAGAAAAACAGTAGCAACAGTTACATTAATGAACTGTCTACACTAAGTAATGTCTGCACTAAAAAACAAATAACAGAATAAGAGGCTAAGGAAATGAAATACTAACACCTGGCTAGGAGATTCTGACAACAGGTCCTGTATAACGTTTTAGAGATTAAGATTTGAGATATGGGACAGCATCATAATGATTTCCTGAAGTATCTCATTCAGCAAATTATAGACAGAACTTAGCAAGTGTGAGTCATGCAGGTATGTTTTGTACATATTGAAAGCTACAGTAAACACCCATAAAATAAAATAAATTAAAAAAAAACCGTAACTCAGGTTGCAATGCATTTTTAAAAGTACAGATTTCATTTAACTTTTGCTCAACAAAGATTTTGTTTTTCAAAATTGTATGTGTGCTCCTAGAGGGAACAAACATTTTGAATAAATTTTTACATGAGATCTTCAAAGAGTTAATGGAACATGTGCACTA
The DNA here is from genome assembly GCF_017591425.1 of Ochotona curzoniae. NCBI lineage: Eukaryota > Metazoa > Chordata > Mammalia > Lagomorpha > Ochotonidae > Ochotona > Ochotona curzoniae. The sequence goes on from NW_024464920.1 coordinate 22,456,729, forward strand.
AGGGAAAAAAAAAGCTATGTGTGGAATTTAACATTTTTGTGCAAAAATAAGATATTTGAAAGTGTTAAAGAGGGAGGGAAGGAGAGACAGAGAGAACTTCCATCCACTGATTCACTCCCCATATGACAGCAGTGATTAGGGATTTGCCGAGAAAAACTGAAGTCCAGAAGTTTATCCAGGTGAAGGACCCCCATATAGTTGAAGGAATCCAGACACCCGGGAAACCTTCTGCAGCTTTTCCAGGTCCCTAGGCTGGACTAGAGGTGGAGCAGTCATGACTTCAACTGGTACCAAAATGGGATGCCTTTTAAATGTACAACAGTAGCTTAATGTGCTGAGCCCCACACTGGCCTTAGGAGAACCCATTTTTCTCTCACATGCGCTTTTATAGGTCTATGTCTTTAGAACATGTGGATGCTTCTTTTCATCTGGCAGTACATTAATAAAGTTTCTTCAAAGTAGTTTAATTATGCCTTAATTCCATGACACAATTTTAGGGTTATGGTGGTTCAGGAGTCAATGCTCGGGCATCAGTCATCTCATCTTCCCTGGCTTTTCACAATTTTTATTATTTATTAGCACATGAAAAACCAGAATTCCTCAGCCTCTAAACATCATCCTATTCGTAAATGAGGCACTCTAGAAATCCATCCATATGATTAGCAGATGAATTAGAAAGTATTAGAACTCTGGGAGCAACAGAAGCATTTCAAGAAAGCAATGCTCTTTCCTCACAGATTAGTGGTTTTATTTGATTACCCCATGACAATCAGCAAATTCATTGAGCATAATTCACTCTCTGTCCTGGTGAACTAAGGTTTTGGTTAAAATCTGAAAAAGAAGTGTGACTTCAATTAACACATTAAGTACGAGAAGATTAAACGCACAGTAATGACCTAAAAAACAGCAGCCAATTTTCACAACTGGCTAACTTTTCAATCAGATTGTATTTTAAATAAGGAGATAGAAATTGGATTGAGAAGGAAATGGGATTATTCCCTATTCCCATTCAACTTTTGTGATAAATCTAAGGAGTGACAAATGTAGAAACTACAGCTAGGAAGAACTAAGAAACCTTCCCAAGTTCGTACCAGGAATAAATGGATGGCTACAGGTTTAAACCTCTAGCATGTTTCAAATCTGGAATTCCTTTTCTACACATAATTATTAAGCACAGTATGATTTACAATATGCTTCACTTTTTTCTTGTAAATTTTAATTTACACACTTAGTTTTATTTTATTTGTAGATGACAGACTTTCTTTACACCACAAATTTCCTTCAAGGACACTTGAAAAGATAACAGAATCTAAGAAAAAAAAGTATTATTCGGAAATTTCAGAATTCAAGTGTGGTCATTGAGCACAGAGGTTAAGATGACTGGTGTGATGCCCGCATTCTATGTCAAAGTTTCTAGGTTCAAATCACAATTCTACTTCAGATCCTAGCCTCGCACTTATGCTCAGCTCGGATATAGCGTCTGGCTCATGAATGGTAACATGGGATAGCTGGATTGAATTCTTGCTCTTGGTTTTGATCTTCAACAATGTGGGCAAGTGGGAACTGAAACAGCAGGTGAAAATCTTTCTCAGTTTCTTTTTCTCTCTCTTTTTTATTTGTCTGCCTTTTGAGCACATAAAATAATTAGAAATAAAAAAAAACCACTTGAACCTATACAGTTATGAGAAATTTAAACATTTGAGATAAATTCAGCTTGCTGAGGTAGAGAAGTCACAGATAAAGCAAAAGTAGGTACAATGTGAATTCACCCCAAACCAGAGCAACTCTAAAGACATTTATTAAGTCAGCTGAAAAACTTGCAATGGATCAAAGAAAAGTCATAAAGCAAAAAGCAGGTACAATATTAGTTTTAAAATGATCTGATAAGAAACTGATACCAGAGAGTTTCAGTGGATAAAAGTCATCAAGGTAAAAGGGTATCATTAAATGATTTTGCTGCTTTAGCAGATGTGTCTAACAAAATATTTTGCTCTGATAACTTCATATACCTGAACCAGACCAGAGGCTTTGTAATGATGCACATTTCTGTATGAGAACACTGGATTTATTTTAAACTGCTCTATAGCAAACTATCAATCCAAACAGATACTGACATGTTTCCATGTGCTGAGAAAAAGACAGTGGTGTTAAATAATTCACTTTCAGCATAAAGATTTCTCAGATGAGAACTGGACTTATTCATTTAGTTTCAGAAGTAAATTCAACTTCATCTCCTCCCCTACCTTCCTCCATGCTGTCTCTAAATGAGCCTGAGTGGCTGATGGCGCGAGGCCGCTCCTCCAAGGAAGTGGCGCTTCCGCGAAGCTGGGAGTCATCGTAGAGATCGAAGGAAGAGTCCTGGGCTGGGATGCTGTTGGAGCGCATCATGCTGGGCCCAGGAAGGTTAAACTGAGACAGATTGGTTGGACTCACTGGAAAACAAAGGACACACAGCCTGTTACTGTGCGATTAAATATATATAGTAGGTTTACAAACAGTGAGATTGTGACACCAATTCTTATGGAAACCTAAATTTATAGGGTATTAATCATTAAGGTAGGACAAGTCTCCCTCTAAAACGTTCAATAACAAAGCTGTACATTTCTTCATTTCCTCTAGCATCTACATAGCAAACAATATATCAGTTGCAAAGCAATACTAATCAAAACCACCAAGTCATTTAACATCCATGCTACAGGTAAAATAATTTTGTAAATAGGGTTGTCTGTTCTGGAGAAAAGACTGTCTTTCTATAGCCCAGAGTTTTTTTTTGTTGAATCATCATTCCTTTAATAGGTAGAGTAAAATGAACAAAAATGTAAACTACCCAATGAATGAACTTCCAAAGAAGAGCCTTTAGAGCCTTCCAAGCAAAGTCTGTATTTTCATGAAGAAATAGTATCTGTGTGTGTGTAGATAAGGCCTACATATGAAGTGAACAGTGAGCATGAAAAATGCTTACAATTGCTGAATTTTAAAACTAAAAACTAAACTTAAAATAAAATATATATTAAGGACGTTGTCAGTTTGAGGCCTAAATTCATATAAGTCCACAAATAGGTATAGCATTGGAAGAGTGAGATTATGAGGAGGAAGACAAAAACATACCTTCTCTTTAAATGAAATAAAATGCAATACACATGGTATAGATAGCCTGTATTTCTTTAGATTAATAAAAATAAAGCTCTTTTCTGCTGTGTAAGAAGAGGCTACTACAATTAGATCACACATGAAATTTGATATAAATGTTGCCTATTGTCTATTGCCAAATAGTTCTAATGGCATCCAGCTTTTTGGGCAGGACACTGGTCGATATTTTACAGGTATTCACTGAAATAATACACTGAACAATCCAAAGATAGCATTAGTTATGCAATGGAATAAAACCAAACACAGGCCCAGGAAGCTCAAATATCCATTCATATGAGAAGTATATTGGAGAAATACAAGAAGCATGTAATTCATTTGAAAGAAATGAAAAAGGATGACAGCATGTACAAAAGAAAATGGAGGTTAAGAAAGAGAATAAATGAATGAATTTATTTTGCAAGCACATTTTTTTTTGTCAGTCGTGACACTACTGAAGTTCCAACTCAACTTGCTTCCTGAAAACAGCTAGAAGGCAGACTGCAGGACATTCAAGTCTTGAATATGCATGTTTAAAGTGCTTGGCACGTAGATTAAGGTAAATTATCCTATTCCGGTCCCTAACATGGACTTGTCAAAGTGAATGACACATTCACTACGTAGGAGGACATTTCATTCAGTGTATGGTTTGCATAATTCTTGCCAAAATGAATGCAAAGATATTCAAGTGAATGTCCTTCTTCCTTGCATAATTTGAAAACATAAACTTAACATGTACAAAGTGAAAGATTAATGAGGGGTAAGGTAGGTTTTAAAGGAATGAATTTGAATTTGCATATGTGTTGGACTCTTTCTCCATTGCATGTACACTTACACTATTTAAGAACTTCAGTTTGTTAATATTTATGATTGTTCTGCTTTTTGTGGTGTTTTACTTACACAGAGAGACAGACACAACGTGGTCATTGATTTCAAGAGTGCCCACTAAGGAAGGTATCTGAAAACTAGAATAGATAGTATGTGAAAAGGACCAAGAGAAGTTGCATCAGAGGTGACAAGGGTAACACACAGCATCTCTGCCATGGAGCACTAATCGGTAAAGGAATTCTGGTGGTGGTTTTGTTTTCCATCTGCTTTTAACTTCAATCCAACACATCAGTTTGTTTCATGAATTAAAAAAGAATGAGGCAGTGGATGACTTCCCAGATGTACCTCAAGCCAGAACACATCTAGGACTTTCAAAACAGAAAACAGATGTGGCGCTGTGTTAGGGGGAAAAATCATTATTTGTTTTGTTAAAGCCACTGTTTGTTTGTTTGTTACATGTGATTATATGTTTACCCACAGTTACCTGAAAGACAAGTGGTAGAGACGTGGGCTGCAGTGTTAAACACCTCCACCTCACTCCAATTTTTACTTCTTTTTTTTACTTTCTTTTTTTTTTTATTGTTGTTTACATTGTATTATGTGGTACAGTTTTATAGGCGCTGGGGATTCCCCCCACCCCTCCCATACCCCTCCCTCCATGGTGGATTCCTCCACCTTGTTGCATAACCATAGTTCAAGTTCAGTTGAGATTCATTCCTTGCAAACACATGCCTAGCATAAAGTTCAGCGTCTTATTGTCCAGTTAAGTTCAGTGGCCTCTTGGGGAGACCTTCTCTGGTCTGAAGGTAGGGCTAACAGAGTAAAGATCCGGTCAGTTAAAAGCCCCAACAAAACCTCAGTATCAATATACAACATTATGGAATTAATTGACATAGAATTGGGTAAACTATATGTTAAAAATAATGCAAGTTCCATTCTTCGAAACATCTGGGTTGAGACAGTATCAATGACAGGTTCAAAAAATAATAAACAACCAAACAAAAAAATTACAGGTTAAATCAAGGCAAACATGTGGTATCTAACCTTTTGGGATTCGCTCATTTCCCTTAGCATTATAGTTTCCAGTTGTGCCCATTTAGCCACAAAGAACTGCATTTTGTTTTTTTTAATAGCTGAGTAGTATTCCATGGAGTAGATGAACCTGTTAACTTATGAGTTCGTCATGTTTTAGATGTGAAACTTTTCAGCTAGAATGCAGTTTTTACTTATTTTATGAAATGTGACTTAAATAAGTAGGAACAACAATAAATGCAGATCCAGGAAAATTTCCTTTGCTGTTTTAAAGGACAAACTTCGACAGCACATTATTTCTGGACTTAAATAGCTTCTATCATTGGTGGGTTTAGAACAGAAGCTAAAGATGTTAAAAATCTGCATAATTTATAGGTGAGTGACTGAATGAGTTCTCTGTCTTCTATCTGTAAAATATGCTTCTCTAACAATAGAGGAAAGAAGTTTATCATGAATAGGCTCAGGCATGAACATACAGAGGTGAGCAAAAGGACATTCAAACTGGAAGAAAGCTTATGCACAGAAGTATGGAAAATTCCCATACCAAAATGCTTGCAAACACCCTGTTTGTAAACAAATTATTCATTCAATAACTAGAAGCTGGAGGTGAGAGGCTGATATTGGTGCTTCTATGTGGTAATTCTTCCAGGAAGGAGACACTTTAATCCCATCAGTCTCACCAGAGTAGTAGAGGCCTCATAGGAAATGTAACCAAGAGTAAGTTAAGTTTCATCTGAGACTTTCTTTTGTTTAAAGAAGCTACCTAACCTTACAGAAACTCCTGTGCCTTGCTTTGGCAACAGCTCACAGTAGTCTATTCACAGTGAAATAATTTATGTGTTCTTAATTTTCAAATATTGATTATGCATGTGACTTTTAGAATAAAAATTCTATTTAACATATCATGTATTCTAGCAGGCAGAAAGGAAGAATAAAGTATTGATAACTCGATTCTTCAACGTTAGTAATAATCATGCATCTTATTGATCCTTCAGACAACTCAAGGGTCAAGCTGAGAAACAGGCGATATGCACAAAGACTGACAACACCGCTACGTGTGCTCCTAAGTAGCTGCACTTCATATAATTTAAAAATGTGGTTATTTTATGATTGAATTTTAGTAAGTTCACAGTCTCTTTCCTAAGTAAAGTGTTGGTGATGTGCAAAATCATTTAAAAATCATTTTTGCTGTTAAAAGTAGTGATTTTATCCTTTTTGTAAAATAAAACAGAAATCTCAAACTGTCTAAGTTTATAAAATCTGTCAGGCATAAGAGAAGGTATTGATGCAGATAAGAAAGTTTCCTCCACACTTCTCAATGCTGAGAGATTTGAGAACTAGCACAGTCAGATCTATCTGAAACATACTGTACTTATCTAGAGTTAAAAATGTAATGAGGTCAATGCCACATAAAACAGAAAGGGTACGATATATCCAAATCAGATTTCACCTGATTGAAAATGTAAAATATGAAAAAATGGTTTGTGCAGTTTCAAGTAAGACTGTTGATTATACTGACATTTTATGTTATAGCGGTTGACAAAAGGTGGCACATAAAATGATATTGGAAATAGAAGAGTTTAAAGAATAAACTTCAGTTCATACAGCTATGATGTTTAGCACACTGACGTGATTTAATTTTAGAACACAAAGAAATCTTGGAATGACAGAATATTTGAGAGGTATGGATTAGAGTTGTGACTGAGAATACAGAAGCTGTGTTCAGGAGGAGGAAAAGTCCAAAGAAGGGAAAAAATGTTTTATACATGCATAAAGTTGAGCAGCAAATGAGAGAGGAATTTCTCAACCTAGTCTTTATGTAATGCCTGGAACAATTATAAAAGAGTCTATTTCACTTTCCACAGTGATCCTGTCTAAATATTAAATGGCAAAGCTTTGTTAAAATCAGTCACCCAGGAAAAAAAGTATAAGTGGAAACATTTCTAGGAGTATCAAGAGGGTTGTATTACACTGTGCTTGCATGGGGACAATGCTTGCAATGGCAGCACGGTGGGAATGCTGCTGAGGGATTCTTGGTGAAAAGCAGAGCAGCTTAAGGGGAAGACTTACAGCCTAGGGAGGGAAACTCTATCTTCTAGACTTGGTTTCTATAGCAACAAAACAGAAGAGATATATTTGATTGGTAGTTTTAAAAGTCATGAGAACATAGAAATTCTAGCGAGATAGTTTATTACAGTAAGACCATGATCCACATTTCACTTCTTCATAATCTTTCCCCGTTTTATCTATGTAAAAATACATTTTTAAGTGGGCTATATACTAAGTTTATAAAATTGTATTTGTAGTTATGCATTTATCCTATTTCAGTGCCATCTTAATTTCCATTTATGCAAACCAGGTCATAAGGTTACTTCTACATGATTAGTTAATATTCTTCTAAATGAGTTCTTGATTCCTGACTGTCCTAATTGAATACTAGCCTTGCAGAAATCTAGCTGTGTATCTTCTTTCCATAACTTTGTGTAGTTATTGTGTGAATTACATCCAACTGAATGCAGAAAAGGTTCAGGCATATGTAATGAGTGCTGCTCTCTGGTTGTGCTAAGATATGCTTTCCCAGGGAAGTGAGGGTTTAACAGAGGCTCTCAGATCTTATATACGCTCATCATCAGTCTGCACACATTCCATCAGTCATTTTTCATAACATGACTCAAGAATCCTGTATCTGTTTAACAGGTGAGAAAATGAAGGTTAAAAGAGTTTACCAAGGTAGGACATAGTATGTGGTATATTTATCTCAATGAATAATGGAACAGACAGATTAAGAATCATGAGTGAGAAGAATGGAGTGAAGAGCCAACTAAGCATAATGTTGGTGTAAAAACTGACAGGGGGCATGAGGTATCCAGGAAGTAAACTTGGAGAATTTCAACTGGTTTGGTTTTAGATATTGCACAGAATTTGACTGTTTCATTTTTAGGACCCTATATCTGACAAAAACATTTTTATTCATTTTTTAAAGCTAAAATACTAGGACTTTCATTGTGAGTTATAATTACAACACTAAATAAATCAAGCATATGGGTACTAGAAAAAGGGACTTATCACTGTGACAAGAGGTCTTATCACTATGCAGATACTGCAACGAAAAGCTGGTGCATAATATTGAAGTCATTATCTTACCGGGAATGAAGACCATATTAGCTGTTTTGGAACACTAATTTCCCCACCCAGGCTAAACGGGAAGAGTCACAATAAAAATAAATGAATATCTGTAAGTCCTAACTGAGCTGAGAATTATAAAGATTGTGGACTTCTTGTGGCTGCATTATCAGAAACAGATTTTTTTCAAAGTGAAAAGAAAAAAAAAAGACACCAGTTTATATGTGACTTTATAGAAAAATCTATTTTTAAGTTCTCTGCATCTATTAGATGATAATTGGCATGTTTAGACTTCCTTAATTATTTCATCACTCTTCCCTGCACTTTCTGTGGCATTTATGCAAATGATTTAATATTCCTATAAACGATGCTAAGCTAAAAGTAATACAAGGCTAAGAGAGTAGAAATTTTTTTTTCAAAAAAAATCTACAAAGGATCATGGAGTATATTCATAACAGATATTTATATATACATTTTAAGGAGAGTCTTGACTTCAGCAATACTGAAGGTACCTTGAAAGTGTGGGTATTTTTTCTATCTTCATTTTCTATATTTCTATGAAAGATCATTAATCTGGTTAGAAGATTTTTTTTTTTAACATTTTGTACCAAACATAAGGAAATGTTTCACTAGTTTTTTATGGGAAGATCTATGGCTCACAGCCAGATGTCCTAGGATGAATGACTGTGTCTGCTCATGAGTGATGAAACTGCTTTCAAGTCATTGGGCCTTCCCGAATCTCTTACAGGTTAGATTTTAACATAACAATATTACTTCTGCTAAGCATTTATCATGAGCAATGGATTGAATTAGATGAAGGCATGTTAGGAAGCTCATGCGAAGATAGCATTAAAACCCAAGTTCACTCTCGTTGCAAAAAAAAAAAAAAAGGTTGAAATCTGTGCCTTTTATTTTTAACAGCATACATTTTCAGTGGATTCCCCTCCTATCTGGAAATTCTTCTATAAACAATAAACACTCCTACCGAAAAAGTGCTGTTAATGAACTTTTATCTCCTCTGCAAATTGAGATTTTCATATGGAAAGATAATTACAGTTCTTATGAGGATGGATGCTAAAAGAACAAAATGGAATCAGTGTTTCAGAATGTTTTACCCAAGTTGGAAAAGTGATATTTTCCTGTTGCAGAAGATGACATGGCAGAAGGCGAGACCAGGGGTGACTGACTGCCTGTATCCTGCAGCCCTCCAGTGGAGTGTGACCGCAGCCACTCTTTCCCATCTTCCTGGTTGGCCTGCCGAGATGATGGGGTATACCTGCAAAACAGCACAGCTAAGACACTTCAGCATGTTCACAAGGACAAGGCAATACCAGGACGGGAACACAGTGAGAGAAGCTTACTATTCAGACTCAACAACAATTGCAAACAGATTGAATCTAATTATAACTGCTCAGTTCTTCCAGATGATTTGACACCATCTGTTTGAGTCTCACAAGAAAAAAAAAAAAAAACAAACGGGGGGGGGGGGCGGGATATTTGAGAAGAAAATGATGCTTCTGTGAAATAATGAAGCCGAAAATCATAAACAATGAGCAAACAGCCAAGTTGATTAAGAAGGTTTCTACAGCATAATGGTTGGAAGGATGTGAAAAGGGCGAAAACACGGATTAAAAGTGGTCTAGCGTGGGAGGTTAGAAGCCAAGGGAAATGAAGCAAGGGTCATAGAAAAGGACAGGAAAGGGAACACAAGCTAACTGCTATTTTTCTGGCAAGAAAAACTGGTTTTCTGGTTAAAATGTCACTTCAGTTTTGGAGTTTTAAAAAAATGAAAGGGAAAATATTCTCAATTTATTGGAAGATAAATTTCTGAAACAAATACTGACACACAGTATTAATCAGTGGCTTGTTTTTGCTAACAAATTAGAGAGAAATAAATGGGGAAATAGTCTTATTTGCCTAGTACTCATTGTTTGCCAATGTAACTGGTGTATCAAAAAGTGGGAGACTTATCTTGTTTACATGGTGTTACATCTCTCTGCAATTCATTCCACATCCTCGCCTTACATGACAGTGTAGTAAAGTATGGTCATACATTAAATATTAATTTTACTTTCTATGGTGGACTGAAAATTGCATTGGATTATTAATAGCTATTACATTGATTCATACCTTAATTGATCTGATAAAAGTACTCCTAAAAATAGAAATTAGAACTATTTTGAGTTCCTTTCAAATAAATTCTATAAAAATATACCTTAATTATGGTATTTGCCAGGTGATGATGAAAATGAGTTCTTTGATTCAAATTATAGGATCTGTTAACCTTTCAACATCAGTTGGCCACATGAGTTTTCTACATGAGTTTTGAGGTTTTGCCAGCATATGTTTCCAACATGTAAAATTTAGGGAAGTTCATTTTATTTTAATGTGCGTAAGCCAGCTGTACATCCCTATAAAGCAGTGCCTTGGGACAAGTTGCATGATGGCCTTATCACTGGAAGATAATGGTATTTATATCTTGCTCTCAGCCTGTAGTAGGAAGGGCTTACCTCACTATGTTTGGGTTAGAGAAAGCATCAAGATTAAGGTGATTTCAACCTGGTTGTCAGTGATTACATTGCAAACAAACAAAGAGGAAGAGACAGCACACGAAGATTACACAACAATGAGAAAACAGCAATTATGCTGAGAGAAATATATACCTTAGTCCCTTTTTGGGTAGTGTATTTCTGTCAAGCTGCATGCTGTTAAAACAAAGAAAACCCCTAAGGACATAATGTAAACAAAACTTTCACATCATGTATCCAACAAAATACTTGTTTGAAGAACACAAAATATTTTTGGCAATGCTCTATTCACTGGAAAAGGCCAACTAAGTGTGATAAAAAAAACGCATGCTGAGGTCCTTTCTAACCCTGCACCAATCAATAATAATTTAGTTACAGATGTGTGAGATGATTAATTTAATTATATGCCAGAATAATTCCCCTGTGTATCCACCTAATGCTATAGATGTCCTTGTGCTATTGATTTGACTTTTGCTATAATTTCATATACTGAAAACTCAGAGATGTAGCAGTGAAACAGATCCGCTCTAAGTTAAAGTGGCAAGCTCTGATAAACAGAGATGTAAAATACCATTTAATACTTTATGTCTAGTTTTTCTCACAAACTATAGGCAGTTTACTAAAATATATAATATTTACTTAAAACAATGAGTTTTTGGCACTAATTATTTAAATACGTTGATATGATATTAAGGCAAATCTGTTTAGAAATAAAAATCATGTATTTAAAAGGGTCATAGGAAGAGATGAAAAGACATGTGTATAGAAAATGAAAAATGGTCTCTCTAGATATAGAAGAAGGTGTCAAGACTAAATGGGAAAAGTCTACATAATTCTGTTTGGCATATGTATAACAAAAAAGTAAAATTTACTGGAATTTAAAAAATTACAGCTCTCTTCCTTTAAAAAATCAAATGATCAAAGTATATACACAATATATGCATAATGGGAATGATATAACATGTATCCAAACACATTGACTTCAAATCTACTTAAAATCAAAGCTAAAATGTTTTCTTTTATGTGCACTCCATTATTTAGCAGTGTATTGGAAAGCATCCAAAAGCTTTATTTAACTTCATCATCATTTATTGGGAATGTCCATACAAAGAAATTACCATTTAATGGGCCTTATTTCAGGGTATAACTGTCTCTTATAGAAGTTTCTTAGTGGCATAATTAAACAAAAAGAAGGAATTACATTGAATGAATATGAGAAGGCTCCAAATAAAACCTGCATTGTGTTAAGGTGTTTACATGATCATATGATGGCCATTTTAAGCATTCTATCTTTCCTATGTGCAAATTAAAGTTTAATGTTACAATAAAAATAGACAACTGCTTGGTCAATGTTGAGTAGTATAAAAAAATACATTAGGGGCAATGTTGTGGTATAATAAGTGAATCCTCTGCCTGCAGCACCAGTTCTCTGCTTGTGGCCTGGGAAGGCAGCAGAGGATGGCCTAAGTTCTTAGGCCCCTGCACCCGTGTACCCGTGTACCCATGTGGAAGACCCAGAAGCTCCCAGCTTCAGAGCAGCTCAGATCTGGCCGTTGTAGCCATTTGATGAGTGAACCAGTGGATGGAAGATCTTTCTCTCTTTGTTTGTTTTTGTAAACAACCTAGCTTCCATGGGCCCAGAGCGGTGGCGCAGTGGTTAAGGTCCTCGCCTTGCACACCCGGGATCCCATATGGGCGCCGGTTCTAATCCTGGCAGCCCCGCTTCCCATCCAGCTCCCTGCCTGTGGCCTGGGAAAGCAGTCGAGGACGGCCCAAAGCTTTGGGACCCTGCACCCGTGTGGGAGACCCAGAAGAGGCTCCTGGCTTCGGATTGGCTTAGCTCCAGCCGTTACGGCCGCCTGGGGAGTGAATCATCAGAGGGAAGATCTTCCTCTCTGTCTCTCCTCTCTGTATATCTGCCTTTTCAATAAAAATCAAATAAATCTTAAAAAAAAAAAAATCTAGCTTCCAAACACATAATAGAAAAAATTTTAAAGCATAAAAATTTTATGTTATATAAAGGGGCAATTAATGGAAAATTATTTTACCAACATAATCCAGTTTTAAATAGAAATATCTTCTTGAGTTCAGGCATCAGTGATTTAATAAAGTACACTCCCCTGGCAAGTTCCTAAGGAATGCAAGCTTTCAGGGCAGCAAGAACCAGGTGGGCAATGGAATTGAACAAAGTGGGAATATCAGTAATGGATGTGCTGTGCAGATATTTAAAAGTGGCTTATAAAATCTGACATTTAAATACAGAGCAGCAGTTCATATAGTTGGTTACTACTTTAAAATATTTGAAATTTTATTTGGTGACAGCAAAAAAAAACCAAACATGTGCTAATTACAGCTTGAATATTACCAGTGCGCTGGAGTCAGTATTCAGGGAACATCATAAAAGAATGTACTATGTTATTCATTCATTTTAATATAGAGGAATATAAACAAAATAATCTTTATAAAAATGACTGACTTTAAATAGTACTAGAATATAATAAAGTATTCTAAACTGATAAGTGGGTAAATTGCCAAATTAATGTGTATCGCCATTAGATATATTTATCCAATCAATTTATCTTCAGGATTTGCACTTTAATAAAATTTCTTTGTGGCAAGACTCTCTGGTTTCCTAGCATTCTCAACATTCCACTACATAATTAACTATAATTAACATAAGAGACCTGATTAGATTTTCTCTTACATATATGATAAACATTCTTCAATGTACTTTAAGAAACTGAACTGGGGGCCCAGCATGATAGCCTAGTGGCTAAAGACCTCGCCTTGCAAACACCAGGATTACATATGGGTGCTAGGTCATGTCCTGGCTGCTCTACTTTCCGTCTAGCTCCCTGCTTGTGGCCTGAGGGTACCTGGAAGAAGCTCCTGGCTCCTGGCTTTGGATTGGCTCAGCTCCAGCTGTTGTGGTTACTTGGGGAGTGAACCGGTAGATGGATAATCTTTATATCTCTGCTTCTCTCTGTAAATATGACTTTCCAATAAAAATAAATGAATCTTAAAAAAAAAAAAAGAAACTGAACTGGGCCAAATGCCCATCCAACTTACGCTTTTTAAACATAATTTACTGGACAATTGTAACATAAATTGTCCAATCTTTAAAATAGGCCAATTTTATAAATGAAAATATTCTGGTATTAAAATAGTTGAGGACTTTCTAAAATAAACCTTAAAGTAATTTTGAATAAATGAATTTTCTAAAATAAACTTTACTGTGACTTTGAATAAATGAGGATGTTTTGCCTTTGGTTCTTAATAAAATATATCAGTGAATCTATAACTATTTAGATATTAACATCATTTTGTTGGCTCTGGCATTTTCCCCAGGAGTAAAGAGAACACTTGGGCTACCTTATACCATGTCAGAGTGCTAGAAGTCGTTCTTGTTCCCAGCTTCAGGGTAATATCTATCTGGAAGGGTGGTGCCTAATGGCCCAAATCATTGGGTTCCTGCTATGCATCTAAGACTCAGGTGGACTTCCTGGCTCTTGATTTTGGTCTGTAACAGCCCTAGCTCCTGTGGGTACTTAGGGAATGAGTGAGCAGGCAACAGTTCTCTGTTTATCTGAGTCTGTCCTTCTCTTTGTCTCTTTACCTTTCAAGTGAGCAAAATAACTTTTTAGATAAGTAAAATTAACTATAATTGTTTAGTATGTAATCTGCTGTGAAAACGTCAATAAACATCTAGATCAGAGTGAAGCAAAATTAGATTTCAGTTATAGCTATAAAACTCATTTATGTTGTTTTCTAGATTTAAGTTGAGATTTACTTTGATAAAAATAATTACTTGTGTTTTTATGTCTAGGTGGTTAAGTAATGGTCTGATGCATAAAGAGTTAAATTGCTACAAACAGCTTTACAACTAAAAAATAATATTTTGTAGAGTGCTTAATGTTAATAGATGCTGACCTAATCCCAGCAAGTATGATTTTGTTATCAACTGATGTTTGAATTCCTCACAAATGAGAATACAATCTAGCATCTACTTATTGAGATTATTAATATACTTTAATCTGATTTACTTTTAGAAGCTTTATAAATGACATATAAAGATGATATAATGGGAAGCTTGACTTCTTATGATGAAAAATCACCTACGAGTTTTATACTAGTAAAAATAAAAAGAATCCTTCTGGCTATCTTGCTTGGTTTTGTCTAGTTCTTTGGTTTATAAAAAAAAAATGGTGTATTTTGAAATAACAGTCAGTATTCTAAATGTCAATTACCTAAAATTCAATCACTTATAAAACTGTTTACTAAGTTCCACATACATGAATGTCCTTTCTCATTATTGAGATGGCAAAGTGGTTCAGAAACACAATTTTACTCGGATTCTTTTCTCAAAATGGTAAGAAAAAGGGAAGTGGAGAGTGGGAAATCTTCAGGGACCACTATTATACTGCAGAGTGTTTCAGTAAGGCCTTTTACTGAGTTTTGCAAAAATTATCTGGGATTAAGGTTGGGTGTCTGAAAAAAGATATGCCAGCATACGCATCAGAGTAAAAGATAACATCTTAAGAAAAGGTATCAGACATTTTCACAGATTGCTATTTTCTGCAAATAACAATTCATGTGGCCAAGATCATGTTCAAAAACTTTAAGCATGTCAAGGCAGAACTATCATGTAGTTTATGAGGGGAAAAGTTTATTTAAATAGTCTGTTGATTACCAAAAGGTCTGAAAAGAGTTTTATAGCAGAAAATGTAGAGCCATTTTATTAAAATAGTGATGCTTTCTGCTAAGAATATTAAGAAATGCTTTATTATATTTTCTTAAATTAATTATATCTATCTATCATCTATCATCTATCTACGTATCTACACCCAAAGGGAAACAAGTTGTAATACGATTAATTTTAAAGGGACCTATTAAAAATAGCACTGGTGTTACACTTTTTTCCAGGAATTCATGGCTGACAACTGATTTCACTTATTCAGTTTAGCCAGTAATCCACTTGTCATTTTTGGTGTGATTGAAAATAAAACAAGTTTAACCTATAACTCAGAATATAATTGTAGAATTCCTTTAAATTTGCTCTTTTAATATATTTAAATAATCATAAAGAGCTTGTGATGGCTTTGGACTTAAGCCATTTCATTAAAATATCTTTAGAAGACATCAGAAAATATAGAAATACAAGTTCTGAATTTTACACAGTTTGCCTACTGGACATAAACGTATGTATTCATATTTAGAAACATAATGACCTAATCAACCTACTCTCAACAGTTGAATCACTTTGTAAATTTGGTACTAAGAGCAAATAAAAGACCCAGTGCCATCAGTCTTAGGTCCTTTCAATCTTACAAGGCACTCACACTGCAATCAAGGGAATTTAATGGGGTGGGGGTTGAGGCACAGGGCAGGGAGGAAGGGTTGAGGACTTCATAAATGGCTCCAGAAAAGCTCACCTTTCTGACAGAGTAGATCTCACACTACCCGTTCTCATGAGCAGGCTCTGGACCTCGTGAGTGCCAGTAGTCAGTCCCGACAGGGAGCCATGATGGCTGAGGGGCAGGTCAATGGACTCAGAACTCGTATGGAGACTAGTCATGGACTGGTAACTTGGAGTGTCCTTGCTGCCAGCAGAGGAACTGCTCATATTGGCAGCCCACACGAGACCACCAGATGTGAATGAGTGAACCGACGCTGGGCTGGAAGCCAAGGAGTGACTTAGGCTTATAACATCTGTTGTTAAGTCTGAGGGTTTATTGAAGAGTGGGCTGCTGCTGCCACTTAGCCCACCAGCACTGCCCATGCTGCCCGTACCAGATGATGGTGATTCCAGACTGCCTTGCCGCGCTAATGTGGTACTAGGGCTGGGCAGTACTGAGGAGGATTTCACACCCTCAGTATTAGGTGCAGAGGCAGATTTGCCACCTGCCTTGGCACCAAACAACCTAAAAGAAAAACAGATAACAACTTCAGTTGTTCCAACCAACTATTATTTTCATTTTATACTTAGGGTTACAGTATACAGAGGCAAGTGTGCTTTGGTTTACTGAGTTACCAAGCACTTGCTATATCTATGTTAATGAACCTTCTAAGGCTGAACTTCTTAACTAAGTGCTGAAAAACCCATCTCAGTGGTAAGTCAGTCTTGGGCTGCTACCCAGGGTTGGAGAAAAATAAACAAAATAAAGGAAGTCAGTCGCCAAAACTCCTGACTTCAACAACATAAGTGATCACGATAAATTCCCACTCAAATAATTTTAATTAAGTTGATATTCCCTATTTATAGAACCATTATAATGAAACAACTTCTACACATTAGGCTCATAAACTTAAATTGACCTTTTTCCTTTGGTTTTGAGCAATTTACTCAGGATCTAAATAGAATACTTAAGGCAAAACTTAGATTGAATATGTGGTTGCCTGGGTCACTATTAGGGGGTAAACGGTTGGGAACAGTATTGGACATTGACAACATTGGCAATGTGTCACTTTATTCTGCATTTTTCCTTTCAAAATCAATCAAGTTTTATATCACTCGCCACTGCTTTTCAAACACATATTTTTAGTAGTGCTTGGAAACACAGTTGGTGCTAAGATAGATGTTGGAGTTTAGATCAGAAAACATTTTAGTTTTGTAAATGGAACAGATGATATAATAGAGTTTATGCAAATGTAGAAATAAAGTGGTATGAAGTAATGGCATAATGATTTCTAATTAAGTCACAATGAGATACATATTTTCTACAGTTAAATATATGACAAATATGAGAAATTGTTTCATAGGTAATGGGCCACAGGAGGGCACTATTGACTTTCACGTAAGCCAAAGTAACATTTATTCTCCTTATAAGCCATAGTAAATTCTTCTTAGACAATCAACCTTTCAAAAAGCCAGTTTATCTACCAAATATTAAAACAACTAGATTTTCCAAAAAATCATGTTATCTGGGGTTGCTTCAATGTAAAAGAAAATATTTCAAGAATTCTAATGTTTGAGACATCGAATTTCTTGATTTAGTCAATAGCATAATAATAAAAATGTAACATAATAAGCCATTAGTCATAATCATTTCACAGATGACAAAACAAGTGCAGAGCTGTTTAGCTATCTGTCCCAAATCTCTAATTGTATTTTCCTGCTAGTTAGAAGCATACTGGTATTTAGAAACAGTGATACTCTGAGAGTAAGAAATTTACACATTTAATACCAAACAGAGCGTCAGAAGAGAAACTACATCATATCACCTAATAGAGTCATGCCAAAGAAAGCTGATTAAAAGTTAGAAAATGGTCTACTCCTGCAATCCTGAACAAAACACCCAAATGTTCTCAAATTCTGTCGGATAACCTTGACTTACTTTAAAATGTCAAGCCATAGTACCGTATAAAGTAATACAATGTAATCTTCCACCTTCGTGATTATTCACTCATTAAAAAAGTCAGTAAGACAATGAATACTGAAAATGAATGTTGATACTTGTAGGACCTACTTGCTTTCTTAATTATAAGAAAAGATGGATGAAAACCTATGCCGATAGAATTACAAGCTGTTACTTTCTTTTATTACAACCCCCTAGCTAGATATTGCCATCTGCTTTAGATTTCCTATTGATGCTACTAGTGCTGCTATTATTTGAATGGTGGAAACAACATCTGACCATCTCAATGGCGCACAGTTTGGTTTTTACTAGCTACTTACATGTTCAGCTTCTTAGAAATCCCTGTACCTTAAAAGATATTAAGAGATGTCTACCTCAGAACATATACAGGTGAGATACATATAAATCAGCTTATACAGACATATAATTTATATCAATTTATATATATATTTTTTCCCCAACATCACTTTAGATATCCTTACCTTCGAAATGTAGGTGAGGCGATGTCAGGATACTTTGATCCTGGCTGCCTGAGCCCCTGTGCACCACAGGCGTTGGCAGAGGTGGGGCTGGATTTAGGGGAACCTGACAAAGAAACGCTCTCTGAATCCGACACTGCTACCTTTTCCTTCTCCTTGTCTGTCTGGTTCACACTGACAGGACTGGAGCGCCCTGACCCAATCTTAGTTGGCTCCCTCAGTTTGGAGGTGGTGGCCCCAGCAGATTTGCTGCTGACGTTGGAATCAATACTGCTGGTGCTGGATCTGTGGCCACCTCGGCCGGGAATGCCACTGGTGCTGGACTTGGAAGGGCGAGGCAGGCTGCGGTATTGTAGTGTGGTCTTTGAGTTCACATGCAGCACGACGTCATCCTGATTCTGTGAGCCATCCAGACTGGTTTTTCTTCCTGCGTTTGACTTCCCACCAATGGCAGCTGATTTGGGAATTTTGCCCAGTGTTGCTGAGCCACTGGTTATGGTGGCTCCACTGCTGGTGATCATGGTCGATGAGCCTACTCCGCTTGGCTTCTTAAATCCGAAAGAGCTGGTGGCAGACGATCTCGCAATGCCCGAGGGGGGCTTTTTCCCCTCATCGCCACTGCTTTTTCCTGCATCAGAAGGAGACCTCTGTAGAGAAGACCCTTTCAGGGGAGTTTTCCCTTTCTCAGAAGCCTTGGCATCATCGGTTTTTCCTAATTAATGAGAAATACACAAGGATGTGTGCCTAACCATTTTGATATCGTAGTACCACTTCTGACACAATGTCTTAAATGTAAATTCTTCTCCAAATGACTTGGGCTCCTAAATATTGATTGCTTTAAATCTCAATGGGGATACACTGTGATGTTTTGAGAAAATTTAGTGTATGGCTACAGAAATTTGCCTGTTAAATGAAATTCAATGAAAGATCAATCAAATGATCTTTCTGCTATTTGTTATTATTTTATATCTTACCAATCTCTTCCTTTATAAGGATAGTACTTAACCTTTGAAGCTAAGAAGAGAGAATTCACTCGAATCTCTGGAATGATTATGTTGGGAATGTTCTGTTACATCAGCACTACAGGTGCCACTATTTAAAATTGGGCATTGTTTTAAAAATCGGTTACAGAGCATTCAGAGCATGTAAACCTTTTGCCTTTTACCAAAAATGGTTATGGCATGAATCTCTTTTTTTAAGATCCCTTTTTTTATTGGAAAGTCAGATACACAGAGAGGAAATATATAGAAAAATAACCTTCTGCTGGTTTACCCCTCCAAGTGGCCACAATGGCTCGAGCGAAGCCAATCCAAAGGCAGGAGAGCTTCTTCCAGTTTTCTCACATGGGTGCAGGGTACCAAGACTTTGAGCCATCCTCTACTGCTCTCCCAGGACATAAGCAGGGAGTTACATACGGGTGTAAAACAGCCTGGACACAAATCGGTGACCATATGAGATCCTAGTGCAACCAAGGCAAGGATTTAGCCATTAGGCTATTGCTCTGGGCCCATGGCATGAATCTTGAAAAAAATACCAGGCAGTAATATGGCACAGTGTTTTTATTCATTGCTTGTGATACAGGCTTTCCACAGTGAAGCAACTGAGTCCTGGCTATTTTGCTTCTAATCCATCTTCCTGCTAATGTAATTGGGAAGGCAGCAGAAGATGGCCCAACTACTTGGGCCCCTGACACTCACATGGGAAATTAGTATAAAGATCCCAGTGCTGGATGCTGCAACAATTTAGGGAGTTCATCCGTAGAGAAGGTATCTCTCTGTGTGTGGCTCTCCTAATCACTCTGCCTTTCAAGTGAATCAATAAATCTTTCTTTCAAAAGGGCCCAGCACAATAGCCTAGTGGCTGAAGTCCTTACCTTGAACCTGCTGGGATCTAATATGGGCATCTGTTCTAATCCTGGCAGCCCTGCTTCCCATCTAGTTCCCTGCTTGTGGCCTGGGAAAGCAGTCAAGGACGGCCCAATGCCTTGGGACCCTGCACCTGCATGGGAGACCCAGAAAAAGCTCCTGGCTCCTGGCTTCAGATTGGCTCGGCTCTGGCTGTTGCAGCTGCTTGGGGCATGAACCATCAGACAGAAGATCTGCCTCTCTGTTTCCCCTCCTTTCTGTATATCTGCCTTTCCAATAAAAAAAAAATTAATTCTTTAAAATTTTCAGGATTCTTTGCCTCTCTTTTTCACTATACGTAATTCCCAGACTCTAGATGAAGTTCCCAGCATTTCAATCCATTCGACTTCTATGACAGCTTTCGGTTGCTGTAACTCAATAGGTACTTAACATCAAAGTCCAAACTTCCTAAAGGAAGTCAGAACAAGAAAAATATTATTTATGTAGTGGCCATATTTTGTTTCCACATGATCAGAAATTACCACCACCACACAGCAGGGCATTCAGCAGCACCAAACTACGAGGGTGCTCATGAGAGAATCATATTCGTGTGCCCGTATATAACGAAACATACTAAGTTTAGACAGAAAGGTAATTATACGGAGAAGAATCTAATTTGTAAAAACAAAGCAATTGGTAATGAAAACAAGCATTCCTTGGGACAAGACAAATTAACGCACTTATGCATAACAGGTCTAAATGAGAGTCCTACCAGAAGTCTTGAGTGCACTTGTTCCAGCCTTCTGTCTAGAGGAGGCCCCCCCTTGAGCAGACATGCCTCTTCTCCAGGACCCTGTCTGGGATACCGGCAGGGAAGCTTTTTGTCCTGTCTTTTCAGTGTCTTCAGGAGGCCCCGAGGAGCCACTCTTCCACTTGCCACCACCATCTGCCTGGCTCTCAGGGCCCTCCTCTGCTTTTTTCAACTCCTCCGTACCATCCCAAGTCTCATCCGTGGTGGAGCGTTTTTCTGCATCTGTCTTCAACTGGAAAGAACAAGATTTTAGAAAAAAAAAAAATTACACAGAAAAATCTGTCAAGTTTGAAATAAGGCATTGTAATGTGCTTTCAAATAATTGGCTATTAAAGGAAGCAGTAATTTGTGTTTCAAAAGAATTCTAAAGGCTATTTTTATCTATGTCTTCACTTAAGTTTCCTTATTCTTAGTCACATGATTCTTACTGGCATACATTAATGAGTGTCAGGATCAATATGGGCAGGAAACCTCAATTCAACACTCCAGACAGGAAGATGTTTTATATATCAAATGTTACAAGGAAAAGTAAGGCAAGATACAACTTAATTATTTTATGTCCATTTGTGATTTGCTATTCACATGAGATCAAGTAATGTAATTCAGACACGAATATGAAATTCATTAGGCGTTGTACAGAATTAGCTCTTTTAAGCAAATTAGATTATACATATATATTCAAATACATTTGCATGTGTGTGCAATTTTCTGGGGTAGAATACAATCAAAATAAAACCCATAGGAATATATGTTAGCTGTTTCTCAATATTCAAAGTATGCTGAGGCAAACACTGTTCACACTGAGAGGCTGGCAGCTCCAAGAATAACTAAGATGGAGACATTTTAGCACCATGGATGCCAGAGTGACCCCTTATTAAACTCCATCTTCTTTGGTTTATGCAACTACTGGTGACTCACCTGAGTGTTCTTCCTGGAAGGGACAGTGATGTTGGAGTATGAGCTGACTGAGGATGTGGTGTTCAGGTCATCGGTGCTGATGTTATCGAGGGTGTCACTGAGGCCACTGCTCACTGAACTGCTGTCATCCCAGCTAAAGGCAACACATGCAGTGCAATGAACCAAACAGTCTGGACAGTGCAGCAAACCCGCATACCCACACAACAGTCATCATGAAGTGCAAGTAGAATTTTTAATCTTATGGTAAAGTGGTTATTCACATTAAAATGTAGGAACAGCATAAAAAGGGAGTGTTTCACTGAGACTAACTTTATATGGTAGTAGGAGATAATGAGTATCTTTGACAGAATCAGAGTACAAGGGGATGTCTGTGGTATAAGCGGTAGCACTGAGACAAATCTGGTTGTATCTGGAGAGAATAATCCATACCAGCTGACTTTTTGCTTTTTCCTGACAAAGCAAGCAGAAGCTGTAAAGCATGTAAGAGCCCTTCTTTGTTCTAAAAATAAAATACTTTTACTTTAGACAGGAAACAGAAATCATTTTTCACTCTTTCTCCTAGCTTTGAAGCTACTTCCAATCACTCATCAACTCATGAATATTAATACTGATTCAATCATATCATCTTTCTCGACATCCTTTGCAATTCTGACCCCGACAATATCCACTGTCTTTCTATCTGGCTTCTCTTTGAATCTCATTATTGGATTGCATCTGTTGAACCTGAGTCAACAGCTAAAAAAAAAATCACATCTGGCCATGCCACCACTCTGATTTCTCCTCAAATATTTCTCCTTTCCCCAGCAGTAGATACTATATTAAAATGTGTCTTTCCTTCAAAATCAATGAGGAAATACATTCAGAGTACAAAGAAGTTTCTGGAATTCTAAATATATGTGTGTTTAGTACAAATAATAAAGCATTTTATGAGAATATTCATACACAGCCTATCAAGGACACCTTCATAGCTAGTATGTCAAATGGTGCAGAAATGATGTTGCCTCACGGAGTTACCTGAAAGACACTGGAACATCACTGCGTGACAAAGCTGACCAGGTAGATCAAAGTTCTTTAATTGACTGGCTGAGTCTCAGTCTTTGCTGATATGTTGCTACTTAAGAAACGTAATTGCCAAGAAGAAAATTTTCAAATGCCTTTTTACATTTAAGACAACATTATAATTGATGACCATTCCCTATGTATATTTCCTTGAGCTACTGGGTGTCTAACTTCTTAATTGCCAGGCATTGATTGTCATCAATAACATTTAAAATTTGAATGAAAGAAGGTATGTGTTTTGTGCCACTACAACAAATATCAATCCATTGTGCCTGTTGAAATACTTTTCATACACTGATTTGTGATCATTTCGCATGATATGCTTGTCCATTTCATTGCAGTGTATAAAAAGTTCTTCTACAGACTCCCTTATAAAGAACTACGGCATGTAAAATGAACTTATCTTTTATTTACACCAATGAAGGCACAATTTAGAAAGTGGGCCAAATATTTAATATACACATCAATAGAGAAGATTTACAGATAGTAAAAATTAGAAGCTTAACATTATAGGCTAGGGGATTGTGAATTAAAACAATTAAATATCCTAATGCCAGTTATAATGGCCCAAATCCAAAATGTTACTAATACCAAATGCTGACAAATATGTACAGAACAATAATTTTCATTTTCATTGCTTGTGGCAATGCAAAATTATATGCCACTTTGGAAGGCAATTTGATAGTTCTTACAAAAGTAAATATATTTTTACCATGTGAATCAGTAATTGTACTCTGGTATTTCAAATGAGTTGAAAACTTGTGCTCCACAAGCACACATACACACACACACACAAAATATATCCATGGATGCTTACAATAGCTTGATATATACCTGATAAAACCTGGAAGCAAATAATATGTCATTCATTAGATGAATGGATAAATAATCTGTCCTTTTCCCAGAGAATGGAACACTATTTTTCACTAAAACTAAATGAGCTTGTAAGACATGAGAAGACATGGAGGCAATTTACAGTACTTTCTGAAAAAAGGCTATGTGAAGGTTACATACTGTATGATTTTAAGGGTGTAAAACTCTTGAGGAGGCAAAATGATGGAAGCGTGATGTATCACTGTCTACAAGGGATAGGAAGAAAATGAGAAGGCTGGGAGGAGCACAGAGGAATCTCAATGCAGTGAAAACATTTTGTGTGACACTATACCGGAGGGATCAATTCCAATAAGAATCTATACAATCCAAAGAAAACAGTATCAAGATGGAATAGCAACTGCACTATGGTCTTTGGGTTCAGGGATGCACCTGTATAAGTTCATGGGTTGTAGCAAACAAACCACTCTGGTATGGGATTTTGAAGTAGTGGTGGTGGCGTGACCATACATATGTGGGGGAAGGGGAATATAAGGAAATTCTATATTTGTTGCTTTTTAAAATCCCATTTTAAAATCCAAATGAACAGGATTCACCTGTATGTAGTGGCCCCACCACATCCCTACTGACTCCCCCTTTTCCCCTGAAATACATACTTTGGCTTGGATTCTGCAACCTTCATCTCAGACTCGCCTCTTCGGTTTGGAAATGTGTGTGTTTGTCATCAGCATCCCAATATTGCCAACATTTATTGTTGGCTGAACTTCTGCCTGTGTAACTACACTGACCCTTTTGACTTAGTTCTTGGACCCTATCCTATAGTTATCACTTTGTGACCTGAAAATAATTAGGTAGCACTCCTCTGCCTCATCATAACAGCATGTGCAAAAAGCCAGAACTGGATTTAACACACTGCTTTATAAACCTATAAAATAGTTCAAACGAGACCGTTAGTATGTAAGTTCCATGAGTATTGAACTGTGTGGTTGTTTTCCTTTGAATTGCTGCTATTTAGAAAAATGCCTAAGATTAAAAAGTTGAATTCAAGGCTCTCATTTTATTCACAGTAATAGAAAAGCAATCACTGAGGTAATCTCTCATATTTACATGATTTTAAAAGAAACATCCAGCATAACATATTACATTCAAATGCTGAAAATAAACAAAAATGAGATTTCTAAACAGCATTTATGTGACAATTTATGTGTCACAAAAGAAAGACATCAATATTTTCTAACAGGAACTTCATGCCAGCAAAAGCTCTAGCATCAATGGGTACCAAGTTAAAAGCAACAACCATAACAGAAATCTAGCAACCATTTATTTACTGTCTTAAAATGATTTAAACTTTCAACAGATCAAATGTCTTTGTGATCTGATCAAATTATATAAATGAAAGATTCCAAAATGAATTATAATTCTCAAACTTTCAATAGAGAAAGTAAGGCATACTACCCAAAAATAAAACTTACATAGGAAGAGATCATACAGCACAGTGAAAGGAGATTCAGATTAACACTTTTATTAAAATTTGCTGTTAGGAACTAACTGGAGTCTTACGAGAACTGGATTCAACTTCTCCAAATGTCAGGCTACCAATGATTTTGCCACCACAATTTTGAGGGGGAAAAAAAAAGAAACTGTTCAGCAAAGTTTTGAAACACATTTGATTAATGATAGCACTATTTTTGTAAAGTTGTATAAATTTGACTTTCATCTTTTATTTTGGAGATACAAGAATTATCCCTAGATAAGATGCAGTTAATCCTATTTATTATAGTACATTTAATTAAGTTCAAAAGAACTTCATAGATAAATAGCTTTTATGAAAAATTAATGTAATTAGCTTGGAGTAATAGATCTCAAATCTCATCAAAATGTTTTCTTCATCCTTTGATTTTTAATTTCATTAAGATGTGCAAAAAGTTCTTGACTATTGTGTATACAGAAAACCTCAGTATCCTTGCCAAGATCAATCACTCTGTTAAATTTTTCCTTAACAGCCTATGACAGCTTCTTAAAATGTATTATGTGTGTGTTATCCATAAGCTTGCATTTATACAGTGGGTTATTTTTTGCTTTTAAGTATCATGAATAAAGCTGTAAGATAATTCATTTATCAGCCTTTGCATGAAAATGTCTTAATTTCTTTGCAGGTAAACAATAGTACATATTAGTGTAATTAGTGGATCATAGAGCAGGTAAAATAAAGAAACTTGAAATTCTCCCCTGTGAATATATATTAGAAGAATGGCTTTACAGACACTGCACTGTAAGTCATTTATTGTTTAATTTTTATTGATTTACTAATTCTAGGCAAAGAAACAGAGGTATAGAACTCTATTAACTGCTGTTCTACTCCAAAAAGCTTATAAAACCAAGGCTGGACCAGGCCAAACCCATGACACAGGAACTCAGTCCAGGTCTCCCATGTGGGTGGGAAGGGCTTAAGTATTTGAAACATCACCTAAGTTTCCCAGGTTGCATAACAGTAGGAAGCCAGAATTGGAAATGGACACAGTATTAAAACTTTATCGCTGTGATCTGAGTTGTGGATGTCCAAAGTATAAGTTGTCTGGGAGTGAGCCAGCAGATGGAAGATTTTTCTCTTTGTTTTTTTCTTCTTTCTATAAATCTGCTTTTCCAATATAAATAAATACATCTTGTAAAAATGCAATTTAATTTTAAATCCTGGCTTTATATAGTAATTTTAAATTCTGGCTTTATATGGTATGAGGTTACTGAACTAACCTATTTTGGATTTAAAAAGTCTTTTCTTTACTCATGCTCAGCTGTGTTAAGTCCAAATAAAGAGAATTTTACTTCCTCTTTCTAACCTGACCACTTGTCCTGAAGCATCAGAACATGTTAATGTATCCATAGCATGAAACCTGTTAACTCAAACCTACCAAAAGGATAATTTTACCCATTCTGACATCATTGTTATAGTATATAATTGCAGGAGAAAGTTTAATTAAAGAAGGAACACTACATATAAAGAAAACAAAAGAATAAAATGAAATTTAAGACTTTTGAAAACTTTGCAGTACGAAAAAATATAAACTTAAAATGTATATCACATCTCAGTTTAGGATAAAAAACTAGAGGATTATCTTGCGAAAAACTGTATCTCTGGCTTCTAAACAAGGAGGAATTTTTGAGTATAGAGCAATAAATTAGATCATATAGAAATGAACTAGTCTTTAGAAAGCATTGCTTTCTACATGTTGGAAATGTAATCTGAAAATGAAAACATGAGACACAGAAGTCTGCTAAAATACTACAGAAATTAACATTCTTACCTTCTAGAGTTCAAACCAACCAATTTTTGTATAATGTATGCTCCCAGACAATGTATAAAGAAATTTCATAGAAAAATAATCAAAGAAGATTTTCAAATATTTCAAAGCCATTATGAGGGAGCTTAGTTTTGCCAATGGTTACAACTGTTACCTAATAGAGTTCTCACTAGTGCCACAGACTCTCCACTTCACAATCATCATCCCATAATATGATATATATTTACTTAGTTTACCATTTTTGATGGTCAGACAGCAGTATGAAAATCCAAGAAAGCTGGAACTCACCATTGCATTTCCAGTTTTGAGAAGAGTTTCTAGCACACAACAGGCAATGAACGCTAGCTCAATAAATCAATCAGTTATGGCTTTTGCCCATTTGATTCCTAATGCTGACAGTGATCACCCACCTGGATTCTATATCATTACCATGAAAAGGCTCTTGCTCAATGTATTAGATTCATGGATATCATTCCTACTTGTTTCTCAGTCCACTAGCTATCACTTTGATTTACTGGATAGCTCTCTTTGCTATAATTGTATAATCAAATTTTCTATGACCTGTTCTTCTTTAGTGCTTGATTTAGTGAATTTCATTTTATATGCTATGCCGAAAGACAGGGTCAGACAGACAGGTAGATAGATACAATATATTTTATATTTGCTGCCGTATTCTGCAAATGCCCCCAACAGCCAGGACTGTGTCAGACCAAACCTTGGAGCCAAGAACTCAGTCTGGTTCTCTGACACGGATGTCTGGGACCCAAGTATTTGAGTCATCATCTGCTGCCTCTTATGGTGTCTGGGGCCAAGACCGAAGAGAGCTGCTCTGACAGGGGCTTCAAGTATCCCAAGCAATCACTTGACTGCTCTGCCAAATGCCTGTCATTAGTTGACAGACCCTGAGCCGCACTCAAATTGCTTCTTCTACCTCATCTCCAACAGGAATTATAAATGAAAGTTCATATTTCCTTTGCTTCATTTTTAAACACCGGAAAAATCCAAAAGTTATTAAACAACCTAAGTAACTTTAATACATGATTCAAACAATTGCTGCAAATAAATAAGATGATGCTATTAAAGGACACATGCTGGTGCTGGAGACCTGTAGCCATTCACTAAAGTAAAAAAGATAATTCACTACAGAGACACAGTCAGACACCATTCCAAAATGTCTATTTTAAAATGGGGATAAGTGTAAATGAGATGTCACTGACATAGAAGGTGAAGAAAATAAGCTTAAGGTTAGAAGTAAAGGTGGAAAAGTTCCTAAAGTGTCTTGTGGTACCAGAAGTTACTGTCAAAATTCTCATTTACTGAGTAAAGAAATTTTAAATTATAGACAAGATGGAACGCTGCTCAGCCATAAAAAAGAACGAAATCCCTTCTCAACAAAATGGATGCAACTGGAGTTTTTTATGCTTAGGGAAATAAATAAGCACCCAATACACAGATACTATATGTTTTCCATGATTTGTGACAGCTAATATGCAGAATAACATACAGAATACAATATACATATTATATATATTGTATATAAGTGAAATTGATGGTTTGAGATCTGATTAGTTTAAAGCTCTTATTTATATTTTTGAGGAACAATGTTTTTCATGCTGACTATTCACTGAATTCCTTATTTCATGGAAGATTAAGCTTGTAATTATAAACTGTCATTGAAAAAATTATAAGAAATGTATAATCATATATATAATTATAAAAATGTAAGGATGAGAGAGGGAAAGTACACATATACACACATACATATATATATGTATGGTATTTAGTATATTTTTTAAATTGGAGAAATTACACTAAAATTTCCTAAGCATAAAAATAATTGTCTCATGCAAAAAAAGTTATTCATAAGACCACTTTGCAAAAAACTCTGAACAAACTAAGATCAAATGTACTTTCTTAACAAAGGAAGGCAACATAAAATCCTATGACATTCTAGAATAGCATTTTCTTCCATTAACATTAATTAAAATCATACCCATGAAGCAATATAGACATCAAAAAGTAACTTTAAAATATTGAGAATTAACCAAGTTTTGAGTTGTCGTATAAAAATGTTAAATCAATACTTTTCTTTTCACAATTAAATGAGCACAAAAACACTTAACCAACATCAATACTTTTTTTTTAAATCAGCAAACAATACACCACCTGTCAAATTTGAGTACTGCAGCCAATGGAGTGAAAATTCCGTATTACTTCAGAGTCATTGGTATAAAAGCAATACAGTGTATTTCAGGAAAGATTTATTCAGCATTTCCTTGGAAAAATATTTTATTAACACAAGAAAGAAAGCAAGTCATGGAAGGAAATTTTTGAATTGGAAAATTCAAACTGCATATCCATTTAAACCCAGGAAAATAATTTATGCCAAATGAACTTAAGTTTTTCATTGCAGCTTTTCTTAAAAACAAAACCAGTCGTTCTTGATATGTAAGGTATTCACTCCTGACACTAGCCATTAACAGTGCAATCTGGTAGAACTGGAAGAACTGGTTTAGGCATCCCACTGAAGTAGGATTTTAGGAATTCTGTGCTGATTCTCAAAGAACATTAGTTCTCCTATGTCTGTTTTTTTTTTTTTTTTTTTTTTTTTTTTTTACTAAAGACCTTGTTAAGAATTTTCTCCCCAAACCCAAAAACAGCTGACGTAGCTTGTCACAAAAGAGGTCTTTATTCAGTGCAGAGGAAGACAGCTGCAGGAAGACAGAAGAAAGCTGAGAGAGAGAGAGAGAGGGAGAGAGAGACACATTAGTGGACACGGCCATTGGTGGGCTGTGAGAGGGATTGGTAGACGCAGTGGTAGGCGGGTTCTAGGCGGAGGTGTCGCAAGGGATTGGTGGATAGGGCTGTCAGGTACAGTGTCATGAGGTTACAGCGAATGAGTGGGAACAGGGTTACAAAGTTACACCAGATTTTTGGAGAACACGGTTGCAAGGTTACAGTGTATTGGCAGACAACAGTATTTAAACTTAAAGGGTGTGACACTTAAAGAAAATGAGAACTAGGGGATGCAGATATTTAAAATGGGATAAAGTTTAAAATGGCAGGATTCTATCCATCTTCGAGGCCGATGTTTAAGTCATTCTTCATGGTTTTCTCATTGTATAACGGTTTATCTGCTTTTAGAGTGGCAGACATCGTTGCTTTTGTTTTGGCAGGGCTTCTGAGACTTGAGTTGTAGCTTGGCATTTGGCTCAAGGAAGCCACTTTAATGTTTGTAGAATAATTTATCCCCCGTCTATCCTTAAAACCGTAACTGCAGTCATTATCTGTGATTCATTCACTCACTCGAACCACTCAAATGCACACGTAATTACAGATGGTTTTCAATAGCAAGGAGAGGAAATGAAAGGGAAACCAAGCAGAAGGACATACTACATTTGGATGAAGAAAGAAGTCCTTTGAAGAAGTAACTTCAAAAAGGCAGCCAGTAGACAAAGGAAGGGTAAACAAGCACCTCTCTGTGAAAGTGATAAAGAGAAAAGCAGCAAGGCCAGAAGGAACAAAAGTGACCAGACAGGTGGAACGAAGGCAGTACTTGAGGGGAGACTCATGAGAAGCTACATGTTTTAAAATCATTTCTTTTGAACATTATTAGAGCCAAGGAAGAATGAAAGAGGGAAACTCAATGAAAAGGCTGCAGAGACATTTATCAGTTTTATGGGGAGTTAAAAGAAAATTAAAAGTGGGCTATTTCAAGGGATGTTTTGCTATAAAACAAGAGGATTTCTGGTAGCTGGAATGTGGTAGCAAAATGGAAAGGAACTTGAACTCTTAGACGCGTTCCGGATACAACAGAAGTGTAAAGGAATTTGGGGCAAAATAAGGAAACAGTGGTCAGGAAAATTCAAGAATAAAAGCATCAAATCTGTTTGCATTTAGTATCATGCAATGCCCTCTTCCCACATATCCCGAGAAAAGCATCTGCGTGAACCACATCAGAGCTTAGGAGTGTAACTCTTGACATGCTGGTAATAATCAATTTAATTCTTTTCATTTTGCTCATTTTCCTGAATTTATCACTATAAGTTTGTTTATGTAATCTCGATAGAGACTAACACTAATATTCCTTAGGTCTTGGGAAAAAAAACCAGCAATCAATAAACCTTTGGACTGAGCGTTCATTCCTTTTATTTTTCTCTTGAAAACAAATAAAGATTTAGATTTGTTGTACTGTGGCAACAGATAGGGCCAAATGAAGCAAAAATAAATGGCAAGCTCTAGCTCTTTATAAAAGCCCTGGGTAGACTCGGTAAATGTAATAAATGATGGTAGTTGAAAATGGATTTGTGCAATCAAGCAGGTTTTTATGTTTTTATAATACCTGAGGCAGGAAAGAAACATCTATTTTTATAGTTATATGGGCAGAAAAAATAAGCATGATAACATCATATTATTAAAAGTTATTTTGCTTAAACACATTATTCCAGTAGTCATTAGTTTTGCTAGTTTATTTCAGCGTTCATCTGAAGGTGCTGTTATAGAGTTTAACATGTATTGGTTTATTTAAAAGTCTTGTTTCTGATGTTAAGAATATAACATGTTATATGAAAATTAAGATTTATTCAAGATCTTTTCTTATATAGGTTTAAAATCTAATATTCATTCATTCACATTCTTGAAATCTGTGCATTCTGGACACACATATAAAAAACAAAGTAAATTTTCTCTGGTTTTACCCAAAAGTAAATGACATTAAATTTTGTATTTATTTATTTTTGTTGGAAAGGCAGACAGAAAGATCTTCCATCCACTGTCTACTCCCCAAGTGGCCACAATGGCCAGAGCTGAGCTGAGATGATCCAAAGCCAGGAGCCAGGAATTTCTTGCAGCTGTCCCAGGCAGGTACATGGTCCCAAGGCTTTGGGTCATCCTCTACTGCTTTCCCAGACCACAATGGGAAACGGGAGCAGCCACGACACGAAGCAGTATCCCTGTGGGGTTCTGATGCATGCATGGTGAGGACTTTAGCCACTAGGCTACTGTAGCGGGTCCAAGTTTTCTAAGACTATAAGGGCTGCTTTCATTTCTATAAATGGTCTATCTCTGAGTGTTTTTGCAATTGAAGTTTAAACAATCCATTGCATTGAATTCTTATTTAGATGTTTTACATGTTCAAAATTTTTCAAATGCTTTTCTAGCTTATTTCTTGTTATTTATTTTTATTAATGACATTTTATACACATGTTAAATATTTCATTAAATACTTTGGATCGTTGATATCTTCTCTTATAACTTCTACTTATTCCAGAAAATTTTACATATATATTATTCCTCCTTCTCTATTTTGTATTCCACTTCTTGGAAAAGGAAAAACTTTTCTTTACAAGTAGTTAGTAAATTACTCAGGGACTGTTAACTAATAGATACTAATTTCCTATTTATTATTCCATCTTACACACCAACTTTTAGTATATGACATATGGACATATTTTGGTAATTTTGAAATGTATTATCCAGACAAGTTTCTGGCTTCTACAAAAACACAGACATCAATTTAAATAGATGTCTTTATACATTTATGATTTTAAAAACTTTCTCATTTAAAATATTTTTGCATTAACTATCTCAGAAAAGACTACTCAAATAACTATAATTTCAAGTTTCATTGAAAAGGAAAACATTATACAGGAATAAAGAAGCCTAAATAAGACTCAGTAACGTAGCTGCACAGCTAGCTATGGCAAAGGTGAAAGCAGAAATCAATTCTGATCCATCTTACTTGACACAAATACACTAGATTTGCAAAAATATGATAAACATTTTGAATCTTAAGAGTGAAAAATAATTAAGAACAGAAAATATCTTTGCTTTGAGCTATATAAAAATACAACCTAAAAACTGCAGATTCTTCCATTTTAAAGCATTCGGAACACTGCTTTGCCTAGAAACATTTCCTTCCAAAGTCACTCCAGGGAGCAAATATGTCTGAAACAGGGTGAATGGTTCAGCATTTCAGAGATGTTTGCCAAGAAACCCTTCACACAGCAGAACAGCAGATGGCATCAGTAACAGGGAAAACTTGCTGCCGATCCTGGCTGGCCTTTGGCCAAAATGGCCATTTATATTTTCTACCAGGAACATCCAACTTTTGTCTCCTAACTTGGATATCTGACCACATAGCACAGGGACAAAAATGTCAGAATAGCGCTGGAGCCATCTTGACAGAGAAAAGGCAGCAAACCTGAAAAGCAGGAGAGCGGATGACAGGTCCCTGCTGAGCAGGTGTCATTTTTTTTTTTAATTTGGTTTTCTCTTCTTCTTCTTATTCTCTCTCTCTTGCTCGCTCGCTCTCTTTTTACATTTCACTGAGATTTTGCTTGTTGCTAATGGCTTTCCTAATCTGCCTCCAGGTCTGAAATGCTGCGAGCTGCTAACAAGCCACTGTCTTGCTACCTAAGCCCTGCTCTCTGCTTCTGATCGCTGTTTGGCCACTATCATATGATTCCCACTTCTTGTCAGAGGAAGATGTCAGTCCACAGATTGTAGTTGTCACCTGGGCCATTTCTCACCTCAGGCGAGTGAACTAGAGTCAGGGAAAATAAAGAAAAAGAAGGGTCAAGGCGGAACAAAGCAACAGGTCACACAAGGTCGCAGCTGTCAGAGTTAGGGGATTCGCTGGAGCTGAGAAGCCTCAGACCCTACACAGAAGTGATGGGATATGACCTAAAAGGAAAGCGCGTTGGCAAATTGGGCAGCTCTTCCTCTCAGAGAGTTTTCGTGTCACTAGAACAGAAATCAATTTCTCAGAATTTGGTGAGAGCAAATAGAAGAGACTTCCAGAAAAAAAAAATAGCAACATTAAAAACTAAGAAAAGCTCCTCCTTTCAGGTAGTTTGAGGACTCGGCCTTGACAATATTGCCTGCCCTTCTGCAGAAGACAGCACTAAGTTTCATTTTATAGCCTAGAGGAAGTCAGATAGTAGGTTCAGACATATCTGTAAGACGCTGACTTGTGGACTTGATTTCGGGATGAAAACCTTCTCACTGGAGAGTCATGGAGCCTGACAGCAATGTGAGTAATAGTCTTCGCGAGTGATAGAATAAAACAAGTCTTAACAGTAGAGTTTGTATCTAACCTACCTCATTTCTTCTATTCCTTTATTCTGGTTTACTTCTAGGGCTACCTCTATCTTATGTTTGTTGCAAGTACCTACATATGAAATCACTATGTATATGTGTGTGCTCTTCATGTATGGATTCAATCATTTACAGATCTAAAACACTTGGAAAAATTGCATGCATACTGACCTTTTTTCCCCCTTATCATTACTTCCAAAACACCATAATGTAATGACTGCTTACAAAGCACTTGATTGCATTAAGAATTAGAAGTAACCTAGAGATGTTTATAGTTTACATGAAGATTTACAGTTTATAGGTTATATTTATATACAAGCACTAAAATATTTTAGGTGAGGGACTTGAACAGCTAAAGATGTTGGTATCTGTGACGTCCTGGGAATAATCCAGCATAAATACTGAGGGGCAACTACAGCTCATTGGATTATGATTTTGCAAGCAGGTTATCATCTGACTTTTAACCATACAACCACTCAGTCATGCTGATGTGATGGCACATGACACATAAAATAATACATCCATTATAATAATTTTTATTTATAATTTATTTATAATTTATAATAATAATAATAATAATATCCATTCTGAGTAGTGTGATGGAGAAGCCTAAGAAAAAAATGTTAGAATTGTCCATTATGCATAACCTCCAGTGAGGTCCAAATAACCACCAACCTCAATGTGATAACATAGCACCTTCATCTGCATCCCTTCCTCCTGTTCTCATTACCTCTGCTAATGAGCTCACTGTTGTTCAGACTGATGGAGCGAACTCAGTCTCTAGTATTCCAATACATTTATAAAATGCACAGTACAAAGTATTATTATTACCTCAAAAGATTAAACATGTTGGGATATTGATGGTGACCCAACAGAGCTAGTATCATCTGCATTCAGTTTCATAATTCTTGTATTTTACAAAGTATAATTTTGGAGTTTGGGGAATTCTTTTCATGAAAATGTTATACCATGCTAACCACTGAATCTTTTTCAATAAAAAAGTAGCTCTTTATTTAACAATTTTTACAAAATGTTAAACCTCAGGTTCTTGAAACAAAAATTTTCTGGATTGTTTTATCGTCTAAAGGGCAGGCACTCTAAAGAAGTGGGCATTTGGTCATTTTGAAGAGCAGCATCACAGCTGTTGGCTCAAAGGAAATTTCCCAAAAGACTGAAGACTTCACGAACAAATTTTTCTACAGTGGTTTCAGATAAATTTTTAAATGAAGAAACAATATGAATGTCTGACAATCAGACTGTGTTTGAAACTGATGCTATAGAAATTTGCCTTAGGGTCCGGCATGGTAGCCTAGTGGCCAAAATCCACACTTTGAGCGAACCGGGATCCCTTATGGACACCAGTCCTAATCCTGGAAGCCCCACTTTCACATCCATCTCCCTGCTGTGGCCTGGGAAGGCAGTTGAGGACAACCCAAGGTCTTGGGACTGTGCACCCATATGGGAGACCCAGAGGACACTCCTAGCTTCTAGCTTTGGATTGGCTCAGCTTTGGCCACTGTGGCCGCTTGGGGAGTGAACCACTGAACAGAGGATCTTCCTCTCTGTCTCTCCTCTTCCCTGTATATCTGCTTTTCCATAAAAAAAATAATTAAAAAAATTTTTTTGTCTTAAAACAGAAGTTAGGAATCAGAATTATTTTTACTTTTAAGACCTTTCTGAAAATAACAGTTATAATGAAATCTGTATATCACACAATACAAAACCAGAAATGATTTTAAGTAAGAAACAGTGCTTACTAGAAAAATAAGAAGCTTGGGGGAAAAAAAAAAGAAGCTTGGGTCTGGCACAGTGGCTCAACCAGTTAATTTACCACCTTCAAGTGCCAGAATCCCACATACCCACTACTTTGTGTCCCAACTGCACCACTTCCTGTCCAGTTTTGTGCTTGTGGCCTGGAAAGGCAGTGGAGGATGGTCCAAAGCCTTGGAGCCCTGCACCCATGTTGGAGATCTGGAGGAGGCTCCTGACTCCTGGCTTCAGATAGACTCAGCTCCGGCTGTTGCAGCCATTTAGAGAGTGAATCACTAAATAGGAGATTTTTTTCTCACTCTGTCTCTCCTCTCTGTAAATCTGCCTTTTCAATAAAAATAAATAAACCTTTTTTAAAAATCAGAAGCTTAAGTATTATTTATTATTTTTTTTTCTTTTTCAAAGGGTTTGATTTTCTCCTTTAAACTTGGTTGGATTTTCTTTATCCCGAGTCCTTTTGTTTTGTAAAAATGGAACAGAGAGTTGATGACTTTTTATTCCTATAGGTTTTTTTCATTGCTCTTGCAAATCTCAGTGCAATAGGGATATGTGTTTCATTTCCAAAAGAAATATTTGAGTTATATTTCTTTTATCAGAATTTTATATCCCATGAGTTTTACGTGTACTTTTGATTTCTTTACTTAGGTTTATTATATCCCTTTGTTCTAATGCTCTAGTTGGTTTGTAGGACACCTTGTTTCAGTATGTACATTATTTTTTTTTATTATAAAAGAGTAAATCAAGGGCCAGTATTGTGGTGCTGACAGTAATCCTCCAGTTTAATTGTCGGTATCCCATACAAGACAAGCAGTGGTTCAATTTCCAGCTGTTTTACTTCCAATTAAGGGTCCAACTCTTTGTTAATGCACTTGGGAAAGCAGCAGCAAGTGACCCAATTATGTGGGCACCTGCCACCCGAGGGAGGAGAGACCTGGATAGTTTTATGCTTATGGCTTTGATAATGCATACCCCAGGTTGTTATGGTCATCTGGGGGTGAACCTACAGATAATCTCTCTCTGTCTCTCTCTTTCTCTCTCTCTCTCTCTCCCTCGTTCCCCTTCCTTCCTTCCTTCCCTCTCTCATTAATACCCCAGTACTATTACTGAGTCTCTGTGAGAAAAAGAATTAGATGTTATTTCTGTGATTTTGAACCTTTCAGGTACAACTCGTATTTCGAGTCCCCATTAATTAGCTCCATTACTAGTCAGCTAGTCTCACAAAGGCACTCTTAAATATAAACTATACACTTGAAGTTATTTCGCTTTCCAGTATTGCAGCTGAGTACAAAGTTAAAATTTCTATTTGGATGTATTCACTCCCACACCCAGAGTACAAAAATAGTTCTAACACTTTGCAAAAATGCCACTCATCTTCCATTTTTATTGCTAGAGTTTGGACATGAAAGGATGGATTCTATGGAATTCATGGAATTTCGCACCTTTTGGGCTTGTATCTTTTAAGTCAGTGAGTTTTACAAATATGAAAGCAACTATTAAAGTGACCTTTTTTTTTTTATCACTTTTAAAGACAGCTGTTACTATGTGTCTGCCATGGTACTTTTTGCTCTAGAGTTACTTTAAAAATATATGTGGTGGCAATTTTAAGCAGAATTTGTAAAAAGAAGAATCCGGGGTTACTATGTAGCAAAGTTTACAATATATGGATAATAAAGTTTCATTTAATATCAATGGTATCATTGGGAAAAATTTCACAAATTTGTTCAGATACTTAATATTAAACTAACAATTAATAAATTTCTATGGTAAAATTTGTGTAGGGAGATCTAATGGGTATCTTTAGGCAATGCACTTAATGTTAGCAGCAGAGGCTGTAATGTTAGAGAAACTAAATAATTACTTAACACTTTTGATTTTTCACTTCCTTAACATTTTACCATCCACACTCTTATGCCATATGAACAATGATAATTTAACTTCCAAGATCTCTATTAGGGAGGAAGAAGCAATTGCATAAAAATACAGCAATGATCAGCTGAGGAAGTGCATAGTGAAGATACCAGATAGAGAAACATGGAGGATGCATTTAATGTTGAAAAAGGCTACAGACATGAGCTAAAATAATGAACAAAGATCATGTAAAAGTCAGTTCAGAATACACCAGAGCTGGAGACAGGGTAAGTTGAATATATTCAAAAGAAAGAGAAAAGGCATGGATAATGCACAGATGCACGAAAGCTACTAGCGCATCTGGAAACCACCGCCTACACGGAAGAAGAATGGAACACGAAGTCTGACAGGTTTGCTGGAGCATTTAGGTGCTTCATGCAGTATTTAAGGAACTGTTCTCAATCCATACAAGCACATATTAGAAATCAAGCTGACTTACAAATGGTGGAGAGGGAGAACAGAAGCAAACCACGCATAACTCCTACTAACCCAACCTAACTTCAGAGACTTCATTTGCACTCTTGACCCTATAACCACTAGTATATTCAAATTGCATTAAAATTCAAAATCATTTACAGTGTGAATCAGAAAAAGCGCCATCCAAGTGGATAAAAATGGCTGAAATGATGTTTATTAAAGAAGCCTTTAATCAACCAAATTTAACACGATTATATCTGTGACAATATTAAGCATTCACAGGATTTGTGGATTAGTTTCTGACTAATCAGAAATATCAGTGTGCCTATCTAACTATGGTAAATGATCTTGGTTATTTCAATATGTTAAAATAAAGAGTTTTAAAATGTTAAAATAACTACCTGCCATTATCTCTTTTTCTTGTTGATATTATATGTATCAGGTTAATTTCATCATTGACATAAAATGTTAATTCTGTAAGCTTGTGTGTGTATGTTTGCATGTGTTTAAGGGAGGGAATGAGTATATAGGGAAAAAATTAAGTAAGAAATATGAACTACCAGACCTGCTGAAATTGTAAAGTGTCAGCAATGCATGAATATGCTGATTTCACCTGGTATGGAGAGGAGGATTCACTCATAATTCCAAACACTAAGAGGTCAGCGAGCAGCTACTGATGGTGAACTACAGTTTACATAGAACCACTTCGTCCAAGTGCAAGTAGGAGATGTTAGGGGCTTTTGCTGTGTTTTCTTGGATCCTGTCTGTGCTGCCACATGCCTGTCTTTGGTCCCACTATGAACTTATGTGGTGTACACAGTGATTTTTCCAGTTCATGCTGTCAGACTCACATGTTCTGGAAATCACTCCTAAAGTTGGTATGTGCTGCAATAGAGAGGTCCTAGAGTTTTGCACGGCTCATGACAGCAACAGCGTTCAAGTGAGTCCTGGGTTGGAAGTTGGTTTCTTTTAGTTGTTTCTTGAGCTCCTCTCTTGAGAAAAGGATAAAGAGAGCAGAAGTGCAATGATGACTTTTTGATTCTTCTTTTCCTGCTGAAATAGTCTTTGACTTTACGCCATGATGTGCTTCAACAAAGTGCTGAAAAATGACAGTAAAAGTGCGCCAGCCAGTCTGAACAGAAAGTGGCATATTTCCTCTTTGTCCACCGAGCTGAGAACACACCTTGTAGTGACAGCCCATCTGCATATTTTTAAGCAATTTTAGGTAAAGACCATACACTTCATTTCGGACATAAAAGACAATTACTGAA
Source organism: Ochotona curzoniae (assembly GCF_017591425.1). Classification (NCBI taxonomy): domain Eukaryota; kingdom Metazoa; phylum Chordata; class Mammalia; order Lagomorpha; family Ochotonidae; genus Ochotona; species Ochotona curzoniae. The sequence goes on from NW_024464920.1 coordinate 22,496,426, forward strand.
TGTCTTTCATGTTTTAACTTGTATTTTATTTACAACGCTCCATTTATTAATTTACTTTTCATCACATAAATTTCAGATTGACTATTAAATATTAATAGGTATTATTTATCTATGAATTACATAGAACAAAATAGTAACTATTGCTGTCATAAAAAGCCTTATGTTACATGAACAAGCGATACACACAAATTTAATAAGACTTGTCTATTATTGTACAGACAAAAACAAATATACATATAAAAGTGACCAGAGACGGACAAACAACCACATCTATTAAATTTGAAAGTTGGAAGTCAAGTGTGCTTTTTAAAAATTTTCTAGTGAAACTCTGGGTTACAGCCTCAGATAGGAGGTGCCTTACCAGAGTCCCCAGACTTTTTTGTTGCTGTTATTCTTATTTGAAAGACAGTTAATGAAGAGGAGAGACACAGAGGAATATATTCTGTCTGTTGAGTCCCACTCCACATGGCTACAACAGCCACAGTGGGGTCAGGACAGGAACCTGGACACGCTTTGATTTCCCACCCACATGTAGGCGCCCAAGCATTTGGGCCATCTTCTGCTGCCTTTCCCTGCTGTATCAGCAGGGAGCTGAATCAGAGTTACAGCAGCTGGGACTCAAACTGTACTCAATATGGGATGTTGGCATTGTAGGTAAAAACTTACCTTCTTATGACACAACACAAACCCCAAGGGTATTTTGACAACAAATTAATGATTTATATTAATCATAATGATTAATATAATAGAAAAATTAATTTACTTTTAGGAGTACATAATACTAGGTCAAGTCAATAAATTCTTAAATAGTGAATATCCACAGAATTACAAAAATAATCAGCTGACATTTTAATCCTGAAAGAGTCAACACAAATTTACTGGGGAAAAAATTGAAAAGAAGGAAACCCCACTCAATGTATGCATGCTGTGAACCATTCTTTCCAGAGAAGGGAAGATACATCCTTCACTTCATGGTGATAGTGATCCTAGTCATTTCTAGAATGGCTCTGTCAGCATTCAATAATGTTGTCAGAAAATTTTAAAAAATGGCAAGAAACACAAAACGACTTGAAATCCCACCAAGGGTACTATCAGCACTCATAAACACCGACTTCTCACCATGCATTGCGTTTCTGGGGAAGGTTACTTTGCTAAGATCTAGATGCTTTTGAGTTCCTTTTCAATGTGTCATATAACTTCCAAATCTCTCCAGGAAGGACAGGATGGAATTCACATATGGCATCACCATAATCTTTTATCTTCCCTGGAGCTGCTGACTTTAAGGTAGACATTTGAATTCTGGAATTAGCTCTTCAATGTCAAGGTCTGTGACAAAATGGACTCTCACAGAAGATTTATGTATTTTGGCATGTTAGCAAAGCAATCCTCGATTTCAGTGAGATCAACAGAGACATTTTTAGAAAATCATTGCCAGACCTGAGGCTAATTTTCTCTAATTCTGCATCTGGGTTTTAATCAGCCCTGAGGCTTAACAAATGGCTGGTGATTTCTTATGGAAAATAAACACTAAAAACCACTTGACAGGAAAACCACACGATAACTTAAAAGAGAAATATGGGCTACAGACTCTAGAATATATTGCTTCATTGACAACTTTTAAGACCTCATAAGCAATTAATTTTAAAACAGGAAAAAGCATCGATATCATAAAAAGAATCTTCAGTCAGGGTTGTTTTCCTAATAGTCTGTGAAGAAGTGAGCATGATCACTGGGATCCCAACACACAGACGATAATGTGTTTCAAGGAAAAGAAGTGATGCTAGAGATGAGGGCAAGATGTAAAATGAATCTGGACCACAAATACACTGCCGAAATGCTGACATTTGAATAGACACACCTGTCAAGTCTTTAATTTCTGAGGTTTGCTTCCGTTCCTTACTTTAAACTTCCTGAAACAGATCTCAGCAATGATTAATTCGTTTCAAAACATTCATTGCCACATGATACTTCTTCAAGCATAATAATGAAAAGGTTTGGGGTAAATAGTATTAACATTATCTAAGTAGCTTTCCATAATCCCACTTTGATAAAAGTATTGGTAGCAGTATGGTAGCTGTATGTTGCACAGCCAAACTCTAACAGAGCATAAGAACTCAGTAGTTACATATGGTGATTTTCGAAATAAATGTTGTCAATCAAAGTGCTAAATGTATTTCTAATTAAATTTAGTCTTATGTTTTCATTGGCTAATAGCCAACATTGTTGTGTCAATCAATGGAAGCTTTAGCACTAGTAGATAAAGAACATTTACATCAAGGGAATAAAACTACATTTCAAGCAAAAGTAAACACAGTTATTGTTTTCTGTTATTTCAATTCTACTAGCAATATTGTTAATATCAATGCAAAACAGATGGTCCCCCACTTATGCTGATTTAACTGAAACATCAGCTTATGTGTCTTAAATTTATGATGATACAAAAGTAACAGGCTGGGTCCAGTGTGGTAGCTTAGTGGCTAAGATTCTCTCCTTACACGCGTCAGGATCCCATATGGGCGCTGGTTTGTCTTCGGGAGGCCCTACTTCCCATTCAGCCGTCTGTCTGTAGCCTGGGAAAGCAGTAGAGGATGGCCCAAAACCTTTGGACCTTACACCTGTGTGGGAGACCCGGAAGAGGCACCGGGCTCCTGGCTTCAGATTGGCTCAGCTCTAGCTGTTGCAGCCACTTGGGGAGTGAATCAACAGATAGAAGATCTTCCTCTCTGTCTCTCCTCCCCTCTGTATATCTCACTTTCCAATAATAAATAAATAAATCTTTTTTTTTAAAGTAACAGGTTAAACAGTAAAATTCTTTCTTCAAATTTTGAATTTTAATCTTTGTCTAGCCTGAGATACAATACAACACACTCCTGCAATGATCAGCAGCCCTGAGTCGCAGCTCTCAGTCAGCCAAGGGACCACAAGGGTAAGCAGGTGACAATCTGCAGTTTAAGTAGAGTACATAAGCTAGGCTTACATCAGCTGGGTTCACTAAAAACATTTTCAGCTCATGATTTTGGTTCATGACAGGTTTGTCACAATGTAACCACATCATAAATTGAGGATTAGAGCCTGAAAAGCAAGTTATGGGACATGCAAACAGAAAATTAAAAAAAAATGGAAAAATTTGAATGAGCTAGGAACTGTCTGAATATTTTACAGCTATAATCTCATTTAATATTTTCAGCAATCTATGAGAGTAAATGTTATTGTTATCTTTTTGCAGAAACTAGAACAGTCTTGAAGAAGTGCAGTATATCTTGCTTCACCTTTGCTAAAAGTTACAATGTGGCTCAGCAAGAGGGCAAAGCCAGTTCTGCTATTTCTGAGCTTGTGGTTTTAATTATTATAGTATTATCTATTTAATAAATTCACAGAACCTAAAACCCAGTGTTCATAGGTATGACTGACTTTCTGGTAGATTATCAGTCTGCATTTTTATTAGAGTGCAGTTTTCTCAACATTTGAGGTTGTGAACCAGCTACTCTGTCCCTAGAATTCCATCTTTGCCATTTTCTTTTGCCAAAATATATATATTCCCAAATGGTCTGTTCTTGGCTGTATTCAAAATCTTCAGCCCTGACCTTTGTTGCAAATCTGAGTTTTCCATTTCAAATTGCCTGCCTGGCAGCACTTCCTGGATGCTCAGCCCACACACATTATGGCTCTTACAAATTTATGTTTTTTCTTCTAAAATCCATCTTTTCTACTAGTACTTGCAATTCTTGCCATCATTTTCACATGGACTTATGAGAATAGAAACTAGTGTGATTCACTACCATAGTAAATTCTATTGTTCCCAAATATTTTTCCCACCTTTCCTTTATGTGGATTTTATATGTCAGTTTCATAGATGCTGACCTTGGTCGTGTGATGTACTTTGACCAAGGGCATAAGATGTTATATGTGCACATTACTTATGGGCCAGTACTTTCAAGTCTCCTACATTTTATGCTCTCCCTCTATGTTTCAAGCAAAGATACGTTAAGTAGAGTGTTCTCATGCTGTCCAGGTCTGAGAATGAGAAAAAGGAGATCAAGCCATAACAGGAAACTTAGAACTGTGTCATGTACTGTGAAAAAGGAATAAATGCTTGTTATTTCAAATCATTGACAATAGTCATTTGTTGCTCCTGAAAATACAAATTTTCATTTTCTCTCACCTTGACATTAAATCTGTTGTTACTTGTATTAGTTCCACATTTATTTATATCTCCTAACCCTTACTTTTTAATGGGACTACTATTTAAAAAAACTGTGTACTTGTATGAAACACAGAGTTACAGAGCAAGAGATGGAGAGACAGAACGAGATCTTCCATTTGCTAGTTAAGTTCCCAAATGGCAGTAACTGCCTGGGCTGATGACTGGAGCCAGGAGCCCCATCAGGTCTTCTACAGCCAGAGCATTTGGGGCCTCTCCTCTACTTTCCCACGCAGATTAGTACGGAGCTGGATTTGAAGAGGAGCTGCTGGGACAGAGACTGACAACCTCTTGGGGTTCTGACATTATAGGCAGTAGCTTAACCTGTTCAGCCACGCCACCAGCCCAAGGACTAGTACTTTAACCTTACTGGTCATTATCATCTGTTTCTTTGACAGTTACAATTGCTTGTTCTTGTCTTTTTCCTCAGTTTATGGTATATCAAGACAATCTTCCTCAAGTGACATTTGATCATTTCACCCTCCTACTAAAAAAAATCACAAGTGTTTGTCCAAGGGATCAAAAAAGGAATGTGGGAGATTCATAGAGCATTAAATAAGTCATATCCAACAGTTCAAGTCAGAAGAAGAGTGAGAATTAAACATTAGATTTGGCAACATGAATTGGACACCAATGATAATAAAAAGTCATTGACTGTCTTAGTAAGAATACCTTCAGAAGAGTGATGAAGTTAAAAATTTAAAATAGTAGAGAAGTTTCAAGAGACATCAAGAAAAAAAACTGGTGATAGTAAGAGAATTTAAAAACTACTACAAGGATGTTAGTGTACAGGAGGGCAGAGAAAGGAATGACTCAAGGATAATAAGGAATTGGTGGCAACGGCTTTTATTTTGCTTTCTTATTCTGTTATAGTGAAGGGGAAACTCATACATGTTGGGATGTAAACAAGAACTACTTAGTTAAGATTAAAAATAATTGTTGACAGAAAGACGTGAAATACCTGCTGTTGGGCCTGGCACAATAGCTAACTGTTCACATTGTATATGCCAGGATTCCATATGGAAGCTGGTTCATTTCTTGGCTGCTCCACTTCCCATCCAGCTCCCTGCTTGTGGCCTGGGGAAGCAGTGGAGGATGGCCCAAAGCCTTGGGATCCTGCTCCCGCGTAGGAGACCCGAAAGAAGATCCTGACTCATGTATATCTGCCTTTCCAATAAAAGTAAATTAATTTAAAAAATCCAAACACCTTCTGCTATAATTTTTAAAACACAAGAGATGGGAGTCAATGCCTAGATACAATACAAGACTTTAGTTAGTAATTGACAAAGTTCAAGTGTATTAACACCAAATAATGTTTACATACATGTGAACTCTATTTTGGACAGTTGCTAGGGTTTGGAAATTGAGGAGCACATTTGGATGGTTTCTATTTTCTTTGAGAATTGTTAAACAGGGCAACTTGAAAAACTAAAGAAGTATTACAAATTCAAGCAGAAAGAAGGGTTATGAGACCTTTGTTAAGAGAATTGAAAAGTACATGGACCAGTGAGATGCAAAATACAAAGCACACAAGTAGTCCCTGTGAGATTACTGGTCACTATGAAATCAGTTACTTTGAAATCAGTGAACATTATTCATGAAGTTTTTCCCATCCACATTTCAACTGGGCAGGAAAAAGGTATTTGAAATTTTGGATTAACTAAAGTTGAAGGTTTGTTATTAAGTTAGTAAAGCAAAAAAGATTCAGTCCAATAGAAGCATTATGCTGGAAAGTTTTCAATGTTACTGATGGATCATGGAATTTACTTTGTACACACAATATGAGGACACAGAAGAATCCGGAATTCTAAACTTTGAAGGTCAATGGATGGACTATAGATACTGGTTGATTATATTACTCTTCAAGTACAGATAGTGAAGAGAATGAACTGGAAAAATGCGAGTCCTCGCTAAAGAACATGCTACTTAAAATTAAATTAAGATAAAAATGTGTTTGTTAAGAGTAGTTTTGGGGGCATGATAGTTGTGTGTGTGTGTGTGTGAGTGAGTGAGAGAGAGAGAGAGAGAGAGAGAGATAAGGTAGCATAGAGGGAAGATGGTTTGAGGTTAAGTATCAAGGCCCTGAGAAGCCAGATCATGAGAAGATACGGCATCACACGCTTGTGTATTGAATCATGATATGACAATGGTAGAGAGTGACAAGGGGAAATAGAGATTTAAAATCTTGGATTAAACCAGGAGCAAGCATGACTTAAAGTTCTTGAAATATCAACAGTAAATAAAGGTCAAGGTGCTATAACCAACCAGTGGGAGCTTCAGCACAAATTTCTTTTAGGAAAGTATGGGGAACGAAAACAAACATCTGACCAATCTCCAGGTCCCACAGAAGAGTAGGGGATGAAGTGGCAGGGAAACAGAGCTGCTGGGCAAACGGTTGGTTGCAATGAAAATAAAATGAAGCAATATTCCGAAAAGAGACCAACGGGATAGATGTTAAAGCACACAAAGTTAAGCCTTCAAAATGCCAGTTCAAGTTCTGGCTATTTTTCTGATATAGTTTCCTGACACTATGCTGAGCAGGTGATGGTTTAGATACTTGGGTCCCTGCCACCCATGTCAATGAACGAAAGAATTAATGAAACGAACATCTCCGAGTCTGTCCATCTCTCTTGTCTCTCTGTCTCTCTGCCTTTGTAAAATAAACAAAATTCATAAGGGAAAATTTACAAACCCATATATTTGTGAGTGTAAGGACATCAGGCATAACCTTTTAAAATTTTTAAATAGTCACAATACATAGTTTATCAATCAAATATATTCTGCATAAATTTAACCATAGGAGACCTAGATCACATATTGCTTTTGTCTTATATTAGCCTAATAAACCACACAGCTCACTTAGAGCAAAATATCATTATATCATTCTCATTACTGGACCCTCACGTTCAAACACTTTTTAAATGAAAGCATCATCTGAAAACAAATCTTTTGAAAAACACGTGCTTCAATATTTTAAAGTCAGGGCATTTACCTAATAAAACCACCATAATAAAATAATCTATTAGCCCATTAACTTAAACTTGAAAATATACATACATCATCACATGAAATTAATAGTGCCCAGGGTCAAATAAAACTGACAATTCTGATTTTAGGAAGCTTGATACTTTACATGATAGATTATCTCTGTTGGGTGTGCAGACACAGGAATGCACAAAATGCATTTCAAAGAGAAAATGAATGTTGAAGGTTCAACACTGAGAATTGTCGGCTATGAGGAGGATAACTGGTCCATCAGGGCCTACTGTTGGGAAAAACAGAGAACCCATCTTTTCCACAGAAGAAGAAACAGCACTGCAATTCAGACAAGCCAGTTGCCCACCTTCAGATCAGTTTCCACAAAATTACTCATGTAGAAAATATGAGAGGTCTTCACACACACAAAATACAAGTTATGAGAAAGCTATGCATGAATTGCAATATTGTGTTGCACCATAATACATTTATCTTTTTCCATCCCATTCCCCAAAAACCTTTGAAGCACTACACCTGGTCCAGATTATGATTTTAAGAAAGAAAACCATAAGGAAACACAATGAGACTAAATGACCATTATCAGCAAGATGGACAGCTGATTCATGCCAAGAGGAACATCAGCAGGAAACAGCACTTCTCCTACTCATTTCCTGCCATCCATGTGCCATAAAAGGGTGCAAATGGCACTTCTGGGCCCGCAAGCTGTGCTGGGCAGTAAGATATGCATCTGGACCAGGTCTTTCGTGAATCTTGCAGCACTAAACTCTGAGGTTCATTAGTTGTACCCATACATGGGGAATAATAAAGGGCATAACAGAGCCTTAGAGATTGTTTCAAGAACCGATGATTTTTGTGAGTCTGAAAATTCAATTTCACCTCCTCTTAACATATGATAAATATTGGTACATAATTTGCATGTATTTTGAGAAAATATAATAATATAAATAACTAAATTCTTTCATACATAATAAATAAAGGCTAATATTGCCTGATAAACTTTTCTCCCCCAAATTAAAAATTCTAACTTCTTTATTTCCTGCTTATTGCCTTTCCTTTTCATACCTGCTAACTTGCCAGGAAGATATAATTCCTAAAATATGCCACACTCCATTTACTAAATTGTCTGTGGATGAGAGAGTTTTGAATTAGGCTATTTGCTATTGTTGGAGGCAAGGGCTCTGCTAAATAAGTCATCAGACAAACAAGTCTGAGATAATTAGATGGTGCTGATCGCACCTGAAGTAGGCACTTGACTTCCATGATTAATTCTGCATTGAAGGCTACACACGCTATTGTGGTCTGAAAAACAGAACATCACAGTTTGAGAAAAATGTACCGAGTACCTCGGGACCACCAGCACCAATTTGAACATTATTATTGTGCCATGAGTAATTGGTCCAATATCTTGGAAAAGCTCCAAAGCAGCACCCAATCGAGAGTTGTGATCTATTTTAGATAGAAATTATACTATAATGGGAAAAAGTAAAATCTAAAGTCACAATCAATACTGACACCCACAGTGTTAATGAGCTGCTGTCATTACAGTAACAATGAAATAAAAATGCTAAGAAAAGTATCTCTTAAAAGTGTGGTGATTAAGCCTTTGATCCAGAGAACACTTATGCACATGGAATTTATTCTAAAAGCTTGTTGTAAGATAAGGCACATCTAAAAGTTAATTTAAGGCTCACTCTATATCACATAGACAACTTAATTTTACAAAAAGGTTGCTATTGATCTTTAGAAAATGAGAGAAGGGTGCCTGTTCCATTCCTGCTAAGGGGTCATGATACTTTTGCTTTTCCATTTCTGAATAGTTTCTGTTTTTATAGTTTGTGCTTCAGCCAAAATTATGGGAGTACCTATAATGTGAAGTATTAGTTTAACTTAAGAAAAATTATGAACTAAAGTCTTTCCTCGAACTATTATAATCTGAAATAATAGAACTGAATGCCCATGTGGGTACAATTTCAGATTTTACTGACAATTACTGGGGATGAGATTAACAAGTACTAAAATATAAATAAATGAAGTATGATGAATATTTTGATGCTTATGTGTCAAATACAAAATGCAAAATATAAATTCTTCACAATTAGAAAATCACACAATTCAAATGTGCTGGCAAAGAATATAGCTAAGCAGACCTACAACATCTTCCTTTACTGTTTTATGTAGGGAAGAGGTTAGCTGCAACTTTTCACACATGGAATGGATGGAGACTCCATCTAGGCAGCAGGTCTGATCGCTTCTATGGTGTTGTCTTTGGTCACTATTCAACTGTAAATGTATGATCAGGTGAATTGCAATAGCTAATCATTTTCTAATCAAAGAAGTCTCTTGTTTCTTATTTGTAAAGTAAGACTTCTTAAAATTATTTGATTTCTGGTTTCTAATAATTTACAAAGAGAACTTTGCCTGGCACTATATTAAAACCATTTTAGATACAATCTTACATATTCATTTAGTAGAGTAACGGCTCTACCAAAGTACATTTGGTATCATTAAGCAGTTGTTAAATAACAAATGCCCCCCAAAATATACTACCTTTTTTGTTAGTAAAAAATATTATCAGTCATGAAAATAGTGCATAAATCAGTGGATAAATTAATAAAATCTCAGAGATAGGCAACATTAGGCTTCAATTTAAGGCATATTTCTTTCAAAATTGATGATTATGGACTAATCATCATCTTTTTTTTCCCCTAAGACAGGTCAGGTAACCAGCTCATAAATCCACATCCCTGAATCTAAAAGCCTCAAACAGCCTTTTCATTTACTTTTTGTAAAAATATCTCCTCAGTTTTACTGGGCTAAGCCATTCTTGTTCTGGATGTAAGAATCAGCGGCACATCGGCTTCTCATGCTGTGACAGTTCTAACTACAAAAGGTATGACACGTCCTAACCTGAAGTGTCAGGCATATTCACAGCAGGGAATTTCAAATAACAATTTTATTTTAGAGGCAATTCTGAACACTGCTTGGACACAGTGGTATTTGTGACTGAATCTTTTCTTGATCTATTTAGGGAATCACAGAGCTAGGACTGCTGAAAACCTGCAAAATATTTGTTATAGATACAGTTATGTATCTGTTATGATATAGTAAAAATTAATATTTTTTTCTTGGAATTTGGCTGTATAAAGTTTATTGTCATGATGTTGGGCGTGGTTTGGTTCTCAGGTAATTGACGCTGTCCTACTTAATCTCCTGAGTGTTTCGTGTGTTGGGGGAAGCAGGTCTCAGAGGGTCACCTTTTTACTCTCTTCATACAGCTATATTTGTCTATTATGTTGTAGGGTAGCTGAAGAAGCAGCTCTGGTTTTACACTTAGGAGGACAGAAAGAATGAGATGTAACTCTCATACTTGTTACCTGACTTAAAAGAAATTGAGGTTGATGTAGTACAAAGGGCAAGAAGGTGCGATAGGCTCAATTATGTGTCTAAATTCACATACTGAAATTCTATTTTTGTTATACACATATATGTGTATAAATGATGTATGTGTATATATACATTTATACACACATATATAAAAACATACACACACAAATCTTATTTGAAAGGCATATATAAGTTACATTTATAAATAAGAACATATATATATATAAATAAGATCTATTTTTCTATCTATCTATCTATCTATCTATCTATCTATCTATCTATCTATCTATCTATTTTATTTGAAAGGCAGAGTTACAAAAACAGGAGAGGGATCTTTCAAACTGGTTCACTCCCCAAATGGTTGCATCAGCTGGAGCTAGACCCGTCTGAAACCAGGAGCCAGGAACTCTTGGTTTCCCACTTGGGCTCAGGGGCTCAAGGACTTGAGCCCTCTTCCACTGCTTTCCCTGACATACTAGCAGGTAGTTAGATCAGAGCTGGAGCATCCAGGATTCAAACTATGAGAAGTGTTTTGAACATCCCATCTTGGACCCTGCACCATTTCCTGCTTCCCCTTCCCCACAGCTCGCGAAATTCCGGCTGTCTGGTTGTCCACCAATCAGATGTAACCTGGCGCCTTACCTGAGAATCCTACTCCCCAATCTCTCCGGCCCCTCACTCTAGTCTCCACCCACCTACCTGTGGCTCAGATAATCTCAGGCACCAGTCCTTGGAGCCAGCACACAGTCCATGCAGCCCCTCCTTTCTCCTTCCCCCTCTCTCTTTCCTTCCGTTCTTACTTGGCTCTCCCCCATCCTCCTCCATCCTACCCCTTGCCCTGCCCTGGCAGCCCCCATGCAGCCCCCATGGCAGGAGATGTGTCCTTTCTAGTTCATATGATTGGAGCTCATGTAATCATTTAAAGTCATATGTTAAGTTTTAAATATTTAATGTTACATAGTAAAATTTCCTAATGCAAATAAGATGAAGGAATCAGGATTATATATACATATACATATACAGTAACATCTGAATTACATAAATACAAAGAGTGGGCATATCTAGGAAGACATACATTAATACAGTAATCTTGGTATTTTCCTTGGCAGGGGAGTTTTAGAGGTTCTTTTTAGATCTTTCTTCATATTCCTCAATTTTGTTAACTTTCATCAACACAGAAAAATTTTAGAACAGAATAACTAATTTAGATAATATGCACTCATGGTAAAAGCATTTTCATTAATGCCTTCTCAGAGAAGACATTTAGAATTTCTGTTAACGTGCAAAAAATTTCAACTTATTGAAAATAACGTTAACTATTCCTACACAGGTTAAAATAAGCAAAAAAATGAATAAATGACACACATGTGTCTGTGATAACTAATTCTATGCCACCTCTTCATGCAGTGAGGAAGACGCATAATGTATCAGTTGGAATCCCTCATTTTAATTATTTCAACTTGAAAGCTTCACCCAAGTAGTTAACATATTAAAAAATGAATTCATCCCGAGATCTTGAAGATAAAACAAATGTCTCCTGTATGGATGCAACTTCTTAAATCAAATTAACACTTACATATCATCATCTGTCCTGGTTTTATTGTTCATGAAAAATACAACATAACATAAAAGACTGAACTTGTTTTCACTTTATACACTATTTGTTATTTTTCTGTACATAAGCCAAAACATTTTTCTTCTGTTTAATTTTTTTTTCATATTTCCTTGAACTTAGCAGAAATAGTTATTTCATTAAATATTAGATTTGAAAACAATGGTAGAAATTCTTTATATAAGAGAACATTCTGCTTAACTGCTTTACTGATATAAATAAGTTAATTAGCCATTCAAAACCCTAATAAAAACGACTGTCATTTGTTTTTAAATCTATTCAAATCTGTAGTAGGAATAGAATATTATTACATATTTTGTTAACTAACCAACATTTCTTATGCTTAACCAAAAAAAAAAAACTGTTCAAGTTCTGATCATGTTTGAACCAAACAGAAAGCAAATAATTTTTAAAATCAGAAAAATTCATCCTGGTTATGATAAATAATCATCTAAATTGATGATTCTTTGAATAACAGTAAGAGTACAGGAACTGGATTTTAAGCATGACAGTACATTTTATTAAGAAAATGTGTACAGGCAAGTTACTTGTTATGAGAATTTTTGTTTTTACTTATAAAATAATAATCTATACAACCCATTTTCTAAGGCTGTTGAAAGAGAGAAATAAAATAATGCAGAAAAGTTACAGGGTAGCCCAAACTGCCTATCCTGGGACTTCAATTAAGATGGCTACCTCTACTACTTTTATTAAACAGACCTTGACATGCCTTATGGCACTGTCTTCTTCCTTTTGCCACTTCTCCTCACAGATCCAGTAGTAAATAATGATTCATTAGTAAGTCATATTGGAAGCAGATAATGTAAAAATACTGCATAACTGAGAATGGTGGTACAGTCTCTTCTATTCGGAAATTAATTCTACAACGTTGAATTAACTACTGTCCAAGTTTGACACAACCAGCCTTATAAAGACTTCGTAATAATTGGGTCAGCACTGTGGCATGGAGGCAAAGCTTCTACCTATGGCACTAGCTGGTTCAGTCCTGGCTGCTCTGCTTCTGCTTCAACTCCCTGACTATGGCCTGGGAAAGCAATGGAGGACGGTCCAGGTGTCTGGGCTCCTGCAACCATGTGGGAGACCCAAACAAACTCCTGGCTTCAGATTGGCTCAGCTCCATCCACTGTACCCATATGAATGGAAGAGCTCACGCTTTCTCTCTCTCTGTCTCTCTCTGTCTCTTTCTCCCATTTCTGTAACTCTGCTTTGCAAACAAAAAATGTTCAAAATAAATCTTTTTTCTTTAAAACAAGAATTGATACTATTCAAGCCCCTTTGTGCATGTTTTGAGAGACAATTAAAAGGTATCTTAATAAAAACTTATTTACACTTTAGGTTACCCACATTGTCTATGTAATGTTTTCTAAATAGTTACCAGGATCAGATACAGTAGTTGGCAGAGAATCAGTTCTTGTTATATATTTGCAGTATGAAATAATTACATAAAAGGTACTATCTAAAACTACTGGAAGTTTCATTGGAGCTAGACATAAGAGGGTCAGCTATTCTAAGAATCTAAGAGAAATCAAGTGCCAGTTTGATAACCTGTAGTAACACACATAATGCTAAAGATAACTTGAGAAGACATCAAATAGCTATTTTCTATTTCTCTAATGCTTTGCACTGGTCATTCTGTAAACAGAGTAAAGACATGTGTGTACCCAAACCCTCAAAAAAGCCAGGCCATTTGATTATTAAATGAAGTAATTATATTTATTTTAGTTCCATCCCAGCCTATTAATATTTTTTAATGTTTGCTTTTAATTACTATAGAAATCCAGTAAGCTAATAAAGGAAATATTTAAGATCCATGAATATATTGATTCTGTGATTATGCTGGGATAAATCAACACAGAACAGAATGAATTATTAGAGTATAAATTAACTAGTAAAAGCATCATGAACCCTGGAATAATCACCTGGTAGCCTAAAAAGAAATATCTCTTGTTTTTACTTTTTCTGTTCTAACTGATTCCCTGCATGATTTCCTGATAATTTTTCCATATCTCTTTGTAATGCCAATGAAAATTTGTGCATATAACTAACAATTAGTGTACTATGTGTTTGCATATTCACATCCTTCAATAGACAGTGAGTATGACTACAAAACTGAAAGATACAAAAAAAATCACAATCTTTAAGATTTTTTTGTAAACGTTTTCATCAACTGATTTCTGTGTCTGTATTGACGTTTCACAGATTAAACCAATACGCAGAGAGTAAAACACAAATATAAGTAGTTCCTATAATGATTTATGCTTTCATATTAAAAAGCCATAATTGCTTATATAAAAAATCAGTAAAAAGCAATATGAGTGCTTAACCTGCTTATTTCATAGGGCAACGAGCAGTCAGCCATCACTGCATTTAGGACAAGGGTTTACATAGCTGCGTGACAGTCCATCCAACAGATGGAAGGTCTTTCTCTCTGTATCTCATTCTCTCTGTATATTTGCCTTTCCAATAAAAAATTTTAAAAATCTTTTAAAAAAAGGACTTCTTACATTGGGAAAATCTCAGTCATAAATCATCTTCAAAACTTTTTTTTTCAATTTTTCTTTATTTTTTATTTCATATTTATTTATTTATTTTTTAAAGGTTCATTTTATTTTCATTACAAAGTCAGATATACAGAGATGAGGAGAGACAGAGAAGATCTTCTGTCTGATGATTTACTCCCCAAGTGACTGCAATGACCGGTGTGCCAGTTCGAAGCCAGGAGCACCGTGCCTCTTCCGGGTCTCCCACACGGGTGCAGGGTCCCAAAGCTTTGGGCCGTCCTTTACTGCTTTCCCAGGCCACAATCAGGGAGCTGAATGGTAAGTGGAGCTGCTGGGATTAGAACCAGCGCCCATATGGGATTCCGGAGTGTTCAAGGTGAGGACTTTAGCCGCTAGGCCAATGGCACTGGGCCCAATCATGTTCAAAACTTAAAGAAAGTTTATATATATATTGGTGATTTCCTATAAACAGCATATGATTTGGTCTTTTCTAAAAAAAAAATTCACCTAGTCATTTCTATCTCTTAATTGGGGAATTATTCCTCTTACGTTCACAGTGATGATAAGCAGTATTAATCCTCTCATTTTTCATGTAAAATTTCATCCGTTTATTTTGAATGTCTTTTGCTCTTTTTTTGGTTGAGTTTCATTGTGTGTGTGTGTGAATGTACTTTTCCTTCATTTCTGCAGTAGGACTCTCTTAAGCATTTTTATGAGGCCATTTTGGAAGTGATGAATTCCACCTGCTTGTTTTGGAAAGTCTGTTTCATTTCTGAAGTACAGCTTCACTGGATAAAGCACCTTTTGTTTATTTATTCTTTCTCTTTCAGAACTTGGAATGGATGGTTCCATTTCTTCATGATTAAAAGGTTTCTGTTGGAATTACCTCCTGGTTATGCTATATGAGTTCTCGTAAAAGTTAGGTGATGCTTTATTCTTGCATGTCTATTTTTAGTCCTGCTCACCTCCTGTTGTTGGGTGTCTTTTATCTTGCTCCAGATGGCAGGAATTCTCAATGATTTCATTGAATATCATTTCTATGCCTTTACTCTCTTCTTTAAGGACTCCCCAGATTTGAATATTTGTTCATAAGAGACATTCCAAAGATCTCGGAGAGTGCCTTCATACATTTGTTTTAGTTCTTTCTGATTACCATATTTTCAATGATCTAACTTCACATTCAATTATTCTTTCCACTGATTGATTCAGTCTGGTATTTCTACTATTGGACTTGCTGAGTTCTTTACGCTGAACATTCCTTTCTAGCTCTTTTTCAAGAATTCTGCTGAATTTATAATTTATACCATATAGTTCTTTCCTAATATTGTTTCATTGTTATTTTCAAGTATTCTCACAATCTCTTTCTGTGTCTTCACCAGGCACATCTTCAACCCCCCTTTGTATGTATTCCTATGGTTTCTATTGTCTTCCTTTCAGACATCATTTTGCCTTGATTTTTTCATATATCTTGTTTTTCTACATTGATGTTTGTGAACCTGGAAGAAAAGTTGCTTTTATTCCTTTGGAAGGGTGGTTTTTGTTGACTGAAGGCTTTTCTCTATGTGTTTCAGACGTCAGTTTTGTAGGTTCCTTTGTGGATTATGGTGATCTCCCCAATGAATTTTTACACTGTAGTCAATGGTGGCAGCGTGGAAGTATGGAGTACTCCTGGGACTTGGTGGGGTTGTTCAGATCTTAGCAATGTAGTCCTATGGAGTGGAGACTCTTGCAGCCCTAGTCCTGGGAGAAAGCTAGTCTGGTGCTACAATGAGGTTATCAGATAAACCTTTAGCCACCACCAGAGTCAAAATTTACCATTTAAATATATCGCAACACAATTAAATGAAGCCAGTGTACTTTAACAGTCTATTATAAATTTATCTGTGAAGTTCCTGGAGAATTTACAATATATCTGTAAAGATTGTAACCATTCCATAATTTTTTCTCAGTCATATTAATAAGGACATGGGGTTGATGTTGAGTTGCTGGGTAAAATAAGTGAACTTCAGTACATTTAAGCTATGAAGTACATAAAATACATTGCAACTGGCTGCTGAAAATACTCCTTTTTAAGGGTCGGGTACTTTCAATTTGCCAATAAGTGAAATTTAGTTGTCTTCCTCTAGCCTTCCACATTTTAGACAGAGGTTGATTAAGGAAGAACCTATACCCTTTGATATTAGCAACACAAACCATTCATGTTCACTGTTAACACTAGCTGTTATGCAAATATATTTTCACTTACAGAACTTGTATAGATATATAAGAACAGGAAAAATAATAATCCACTGCTTTTTTGTTTTTAGTTTTAAGATGTCTCACAGGTGTACAATTGTAAATGTAATCCACCAATTTAATAAAATGAATCAATTACTAACATGTTTCCTGTTATTTACACTAGCTTGGGCAAAAGTTATTGCAGAACCACCAGAGTAGGAGAAAAATGGGCCAACTCCCTAAATTATTCTTTTAATATTAGTTATATGATTATAGGCTAATTTCTAAACTTTTTATCATATTTGCTAAGCAAACTTTTTATCATGTCTGCCAAATATGAGTATTAGACTAAATCAGCAGTTATTTTTCAATTTTTAATTTTAATTGCCTTTTAACATATTCAATGTGATGTACCGATACTTATCTGAGAACATAATGCTTTAAAGTATTTCATGAACAAATTAATCATTATAACAAAGAAGGTAGTGAGGGAGTCAGTATAAAAAAAGCTTAAGCTGATGAAACATTCAGTACCTCAAATTAAAACTTAAGCAGCTGATATTTTAATACAATGACTTATTAGTATCTTTGATATATTAATGTAGTTGTGACCTTAAACAGGACAGTCAGTGTTTCTCACATGAATCTAGCCTCAAAGAACTGTATTTTAATTTGGAATCTGACATCGTCTCATAGAATAAAAAACACTGGAAAGATTCTACCTACATTATGTTGGGAGGTCTTCAATGGTATGATGACAATTTTTATCTGGATATTTTTAAAACTACATCTCTAGAAGTTGATACACTTGTTTCAGCAATTGTTTGAATGATGAATTCTTAGAGGATATCACAAACTGGGAATACAGACATAAATTAGGCTTCACTCCACATTCCAGAGCCTCACAGTCAATGAACGAAGCAGCCATGTTAATAGATAATTATTGATGGCACACAAAACAAAAAGATAAATAAGAGTATATCTTAACAGCCCAGAGAAGGTACATTTTCAAAATGATCAGAAAAGACTTTTATATCAAACTTCATTTTTGGGCCTAACACTGTAGCCTAGTGGCTAAAGTCCTTGCCTTGCACACGCTGGGTTCTAATCCCAGCTGCCCTGCTTCCATTCCAGCTCCCTGCTTGCGGCCTTGGAAAGCAGTTGAGGACGGCCCAAAGCCTTGAGACCCTGCACCTGTGTGGGAGACCCAGAAGAAGCTCCTCGCTGCTGGTTTAGGATTAGCTTAGTTCTGGCCGTTGTGACCATTTGGGGAGTGAATCAACCGATAGAAGATCCCTGTCTCTCCTCTTCTCTCTGTATATCTGACTTTTCAGTAATAAATAAATAAATCTTCAAAAAAATCTCTATTTAGCATTTTTGCACTTTTCTTCTACCTTGTATGATTTAAAATACCAGATTAAAAGATCAGGGCAAGTCAACAGAGGACTAATTTGTCTGTGAGCTCAATAATAGTAATTTTCTTTTTGCTGAGTAAAAGGCTATTATCTTAGAGCAGTTCTTGCTTGCCCTAGTTGAAATATGTGCAGCTGACCTGAGCATCTAGTAATGAGCAAGTTACTAGAGATGGTAACGCATCTAGTACCGGGAAAGCCCATAGCTAGGGTCTGCCTCATGCAAGCAATGTTCTCAGATTAAAGTTTGCAATGCTAGTTGGCATTTTGGTGTGTTGATTGCCCATGGCTCCCCTAAAGCATATTCAATCAACTGAACTCTGTTCTCTGTGTCATCGGTTCACTCTGCAGCATTCTGTTACGACCCATGACAACGGACTCAACTGACAATTTCTCAAGACAGAAAGGATATAAGAAATAAGAATATTAAAGCAAATGATAATTTGTTTTACAAAGGAATTTAAAATTAACAGATAATTACATAATTACAGTATTTAAGATCTCCCACTTTAAAAGGATATAGATTAAGATTCATTTCTTGAATACTGTTTTTTATAAGACTTCCATATGTATTTATAATAAAAGAAAAATTTCTACCTCTGCTAACAGAAGAATTCTCATTATGATCTTAGGGCTATGTAATTTACATAAGTGACTGAGTTGGTTTTTCTTCCATTAAATAAATCTTTCAAAGTTATTTTATATAACTCTCCAAAGCTGAATCTAAAAGATGGTTGTAATGCATTATTTGATCCACTTTTTAAACTACAGCTAGTATCACATTTTAACATTTTGGTATTGCTTTCTTTGAATAAAACAGAGCGAACAGACAAATATGAACTTCACACTAGTCGGTCGTTAAAAGGGGTTTATTTATTTATTTATAATATTTGAGTTGGTGGGGAGAGAAGTGGTGAAGTGGAGACAATCTAAAACCCTGCTGGCATCCCATTACGTAATGCAGGAGTCCAAGGTTGCATCTTAATTGCTACACTAAATAACCCCTTACCAAATCGCCAGCTTTCAATGTTCATGTTAGTTGTTTGTTTTCTTAGGTTTCACATCTAATAGATCATTTTAAGACAGTGTTTCTCAAACGTTAACGCATAAACGAATCAAATAACAATGAGGGGGGCTTCCATTGTGCTCAGTGGGCTAAGCTGCTACCTGCAATTCCTGCATACCACTCAAGCACTGGTTTGCACTCTTAGCTGTTCCACTTCTAATTCATGTCCCTGCTAATGCAGAAGATGGCTCAAGTACTTGCATGCTTGCCATCTACATGGGAGAGTCACAGGGAGTTCCAAGCACCCAGCTAGGCACCTGCTGTGTCCACCTGTGGGGTGAAAGAGTGGATGGAAAACCTGTCCTTCGCTTTCTTTCTGCAACTCTACTTTTCAAATGTATAAAATAAATGCTTTTTTTCTCCAGAGGAATCACATTGAGGGCTCATTTAAACCTGCCAGGAAGAGGGATACCATTTTCCCCTTACAGCATCCCAGTTTCTGATTCTGTAAATTTGGGGTGGAAATAAAAATTTTCATTTCCAACAAGTTTTCAGGTGATGCAAATGCCACTGGTTCATGGGTGACACATTGAGAATCACTGCTTCCATAAATCCCAATTTAGCAGATGCAGAGCTTGGTTTTTCTACTGGTCTGTGGTTCGTTAGACAGACTCCAATGTGGATCCTCAAGGGGAAAAGGGGAGTTTGTGATGCCAATATTTTCCAAACCGAAGTCCCCTTTGTGCCGATTCTGTTCAGATCATTAATTATACAGCTAGATCATATTTGAATTTCTTCCCTTTAGTCAATATCTCCTATTTTCCCAATAATTCAGTCCCCATCTTTCTTTTCTTTTTGTTTTTTAATAAAAAAGAGAGACAGCTCCAAAGAGAAAACCACACTTCTCTTGCCCCCTACTGCTCAATGCCACCTTCCTCTCTATCTTTTCAATAGTTTTTGCAGTCACGATTTTAATCTACTTTACACTCACAGTCTTAATTTTCCACTAATCAAAACATTCAACAAGTGAAAAGATCACAAGACCACATCTCCACTAGAGTAAAAACATAGGCTACACACATCAATTCGATCCCAAATTGACCATGTGATGGCTACCTTTTGGAAGGGTGTTTTATATTAGCTGCTGTATATCTGAGAAAGCATGATGTTTGTCTCTTTGAATCCAGCTTATTTCCATAAGCCTGTTTTCAGTTGCATCTATCCTATCACGATATCCTTACTGCACTGTGACTCTTTCTTGACCCCCTTTGCCCTCTGCCCAGGTGGACCCTGTTGCTGTCTGTAGCCTATATTCAGTCTCAAATTCATTCACTGCACAAGCATCAGTTAAAGGCTCAACATCTAATGAATATGACAGAAATTCTGCACTCTGGTCCTATATTATAAAGGGGAACACCAAAAATAAGCACATTACGGATGTATGCTACCCACCAAGGTGATGAATCGGAGACTAAAATAATGCAACTGATACGTAAAAAAGGTTAACTGGGAAGAAGTTTATCTGAGTTACCCTGGATGCTATTTTTCAAAAAGGAAGTAGGGACATACATGAAAAGATGAACATAACCAGAAAGAATGTGGAAGGGCAGTCAAGTCATAATATACATCAGTTGAAAAGCTCTGAGATGGAAGTAAACCCAGATGGCCCACAGAGCAGAAATAAATTTTGGGGGATGAAATTAGTAAGGGATTAAAACAGGGCAAATTCTCGAAGAAATTTAGGTCAAATACAGACAAAGTGTTTCACAAGCCAATTGTAATGACAGGCAACACACACAGTACCTGAGGACTATGATACACACACAAATACATATATGAAATAAGAGCTAATATTGTTCCTCTGGCCAATGGTAACATGCTAATATCACATGATACTGATGTCACTAGAGACCCATATAAGAATTTACTGTCTATCCTTTCAGGCCGGCTACACAGATGACACATTCTATTTTACACAGTTCTTATTTCTGATGCAGATAATAGTGTTTTTAACTCCCATCCTCATAGATACTGAATTAAGGAATTACCCAGGATATCGATCTATGACAGTTCTACAAATGGGCAACCTCTTATTGCTCAGTAAACTTTCTAAACATGGGAGGAAAGTCAGGTGAGGAATATAATTTATGACATCATTTTATAAAGGCAATGTTCACAGTGATGCTACTTATTATATCAGCAGAAACATTTCCAGAAAAATTATTATCAATCTTCCTCCCTCCCTCCCCTGCCCTCTCTCTCATACACACACACATTCCTTTTGAGCATTTGGGAAATTAGCCTAAAGCAAGAGTTGTTCTATGTTTTCAACATGACTACTGAGAAAACGTTTGTGTTTACTGTAGCTGATTTGAAATATGTTTTAATCTCGATGTCATTAGCCTCCAGGTAAATGTGAGGATGTTTCATTTAAAAGAAATTTTTTATCCAGGGCTCCTTTCAAAAAGGAAAAACTGATACTAAAACACCTGAAATTTAAAAAATACTCTTACCAGCCATTCAATTTTTCATTATTACAGAGTTCTTGCAAATGGAAACACCTTAGTTTTAATGTTATATTGAAACAATTATGTCTATATAACAAGTGTTTTGTGTGCTACTGTGTGTCTCTTAGGAT
Source organism: Ochotona curzoniae (assembly GCF_017591425.1). Classification (NCBI taxonomy): domain Eukaryota; kingdom Metazoa; phylum Chordata; class Mammalia; order Lagomorpha; family Ochotonidae; genus Ochotona; species Ochotona curzoniae. The sequence continues at coordinate 22,518,415 of NW_024464920.1, forward strand.
CTTATTTATGGAATGGTTCCGTGCACACCTCATCATCAAGAGCTGATCACACTACCTGTCTGCATCCACTGCCACATCATGAACTCCTCTCTGGATGGCATCCCTTGAAGTTCCTGTATCTGGTATTCGGTTCAGGCTCCTGGTATACAGGTTCAGTCCACCATCTGTCATGTACCTAAAAAGAGTTGAAATGATCAATACAAAATTAAATGATCTCATCTATATAATTTAACCTAATAAATAGTATTCACAATTTACAATAATTTAAATGCACTACAGATTCTATTCCCTTGGAAGAACTAAAATATCATTTCATGTTTACATATTCTTTAATGTCCATTCTGCAACAAGGAACTAATTTATTATAAAACCTAATGTTCTTTATTGTTATCCATATTTTGAACATACTTAAAGAAAATGTGGTTCCTAGTAAAATAAGGGAAAGACAATTTCACCTTGGAAATACAATATTCAAAGAACTGAAGTCATAACAGCAATACAATATGACAGAATTTAAAGTACTATCAATTTATTTCATGATTAAGTATTATGGGGTTGGCACGTAGCCTCGTAACTAAAGTCTTCTCCTTGAATCTGCTGGGATCCCATTTAGGCACTGGTATGTATCCTGACTGCTCAGCTCCCTGCCTGTGGCCTGGGAAAGCAATGGAAGGCAGCCCAGAGCCCTAGGAGCCTGCACCCATGTGGAAGACCCAGAAGAAGCCCCTAGCTCCTGGCTTTGGATTGGCTCAGTTCTGGCTGTTGCAACCAATTGGGAAGTGAACCAGCAGACGGAAGGTTTTTCTATCTCGCTTCTCTGTAAATGTAACTTTCCAAAATAACTAAATAAATAAATCTTAAAAAAAATCATAATGCCATAGGAAAGCATTTGAGTCCCTGTTGCTTTACTCACAATCCAGCTCCCTGCAAAGCTATCTAGGAGAGCAACCAAATACAGTCTAATTACCTGGGCCCTGCACATACACAGGAGACCCAAATGAAGTTCAAAACTCCTATCATCAACCTAGCCCAGCCCTGGCTGGTGCTGGCATTTGGAGAGTAACAAGGATTTTCATTTCTTAAATTTTGCAAAGCAGAAAAGTTATTGTAGGGAATTCAAAAGACCAGGGGCTACAGAAGTAGCCTCTATGTTTTAAACTTGGGTTCCCAGATTGTTGGGGGAAGATTTGTTTATGTGTAATTGCAACAACAGAGAAGCATAGAAGAAAACAATTTGTAGAAAATAGTGCTATAAGGATAAGAATTTGTACATGAGGCTGTGCATTAGATTTAGCAGTTAAGACATCATCTGGGACACCTACATTCCATATCAAAAAAGTGCCTGGGTGGAGTCCTGGCTCTATTTTTGATTCCAGCTCCCCCCTCATGTGCAATCTGGGAGGATGCAAATGATACCTTTGGTACTTCAGTCCAGACAGCAACCCAGGGGGAATTGAGTGTTTCAGGTTTCTGTCTGGAACTGGCACCAGATGTTGCAGGCATTTGGAGAATGAACAAGAAGATGAGAGATATTCTTTCTCTTTCTCTCTTAGGAATAAAATAAATTTTTAATTTAACAAAATATACAAGAGAACTTGCACATGGTTACTCACCATGGCATAATTAAAACATAAATCTAGAAAATCAGCTCTAAAAACAATGAATTTAAGCACCACTTACTGCTGTCTTAGTTGAAAGGCTGCACTGCTCTCTCCACTCCCCATCTTGGAGATCTATCTACCTTCTTTATATCTCCCAACAACCACAATTATACAGGGATAGTTCTTCATTATAAGGGGTGATATTCAAGTGTTCAATATCCTACCCTGTGTTGGGATATCTCTCCTGAGAATTGCAATTATGTGGCATTTCATCATTCTCTTCTTGTGGACAAAATTAATGATAACAAAAAGTCAAGGGCTATGGGTATCTATTTTTCATCAGAACCACAAATGAATCTATCAGCAGACTATTGTATTTGGCAAAATTTCTTCAGCTGTCTTCCTTCTAAATTAATATTTCTGTGCCATGCTACCTCCTATGCTTTAGGATGGAACACTGAGGTATGCTATGTTCATAGGTACTTTGATTTCATATAACCATGTCAAATGCACATGTAACCCATTATCTATGATGGAATTTCTCAAAATACTTAGAAGCAAAATTACAATTAAGTTTTTTCATGGAAAAGAAATTAAGTTTGTTCATATGGTACTGAACCTGGCACAATGGCTCAATTGACTAATCCTTCCCTTGCAAAGCACTGGCATCCCATATGGGCACTGGTTTGTAACCTAGCTGCTCCACTTCCCATTCAACTCCCTGCTTGTACCCTGGGGAAGCAGTTGAGGACAGTCCAAAGCCTTGGGACCCTGCACCCATATGGGAAACCTGGAATAAGCTCCTGATTCTCCACTTTGAATCAGCTCAGCTCTGGCCATTGTAGTCACTTGGGGACTTCAGCAGATGGAGGATCTTTCTCTGTATCTCCTTCTCTTAGTAAATCTGAATTTCCAATAAAAATAATAAATTTTAAATAGAGAGACAAGAAATTGGCACTGTGCTATAGCCGGTAGGCCACAGCCTTCAATGCTGTGTTCCGCTAGGAATCCCTGTTCTAATGTTGGGATACCCAGAAGCAGCTCCTGGCTTAGAGCTGCCTGAACAGGACAGAACAAATTATCAACTACCCCAGCCAAGTGCTGGCAGTGAGTATCTGGACTAATGGAAACTCTAAGCTGGAGTATGTCAACTAGTAGATTCTGGAAAGATTTCATTGTGCTGGAGTGGTGAGATTGGCAGTAATTCAGAACTGTTGGACTATTGAAATCTCATGAAAAGGACCCTCAGAGTGTGTCCTACAACAGGGACACTGGGATGGGTGAGAGGTTGGGTGTGGCTTCTCCTCCTATCTCCCTCCTTGCCCCAGATGCAGGAAGGAAAAAAAAAGAATGTGGAAATGGTGATCTCACCCACTTTCCTGTATCCCTGTTCCCTTACCACCCTAGTCAACTATGTAAAAATTATCAAAAATAAAAACTAAAACTTAAAAAAAGATCTCCCTCCTCCTCTCTCTTGTGTCCTCACTTCCCAACATCCTGTCCATCCCCTAGGAATGTCTGCCTTTCAAATAATGACTTCTTAAAAAATGAGCCCATATGCTTATCAATAAAATATATACATATATACATATATATATGCAAAACTAAGTAAGAAAGTGCATGCTTTTTCATACAGCAACAATGAGCTAACACCAATTTTCTTTATACCTGACTCCAATGATAGAATAGTGCTAGTTTCTTCAAATATCCTTTTTTTTTTTTTTTTTTTTGCGCAGGGAGCTATCAGAAATCTTTTTTTTTTTTATTTTTTTATTTTTTTTTTTTTATTGTTGCTTACACTGTATTATGTAGTACAGTTTTATAGGCGCTGGGGATTCCCCCCACCCCTCCCCATACCCCTCCCCCCATGGTGGATTCCTCCACCTTGTTGCATAACCATAGTTCAAGTTCAGTTGAGATTCATTGCTTGAAAACACATGCCTAGCATAAAGTTCAGCGTCTTATTGTCCAGATAAGTTCAGTGGCCTCCTGGGGAGACCTTCTATGGTCTGAAGATAGGTCTAACAGAGTAAAGATCCGGTCGGTTAAAAGCCCCAACAAGGCCTCAGTTTCAATATACAACATTATGGAATTAATTGACATAGTAATGGGTAAACAATATGTTAAGAATAATGCGAGTTCCATTCTTCGAAACATCTGGGTTGAGACAAATATCCTTTTAAGTTCTCCCCAGTCACACCCCAGCACTACTTTCCAGGGGTGTCCAATGTGATGAATTTTATGTAATCATTAATCATTACTTTCTTGATGATTTTACCAAATGCACTTGTATCTACAAAACTATAGGGCTTGTATTGCATGTGTTTTAACAGTAAATAAAATAAATACGTATTTTGTGATTTCTTTATCTTAAAATCACACTTATCATAAATTATCTTACTTGCGGTATAATACTGTATCATACCCAACAATCTTACCCCTCCAATTAATAACTATGATTTATTAATTTCCGTGACTATTATGAACATTTGATGTGTTGTTAGAACGCCACCATTAACATTTATGCACACAGACAAAATTTTACCTTGTACACATGGACAAAAGGTTATCTAAGGTCTGTTTTGGGTTGGGAAATCCTGAGTCATAAGAGAAACACAGATGTATTCAATTTTCCTAATCAACATCAAATATTTCTGAAAAGCATTTCAGAACTTAAACTCCAACTCTGTGCCCATGGATGTAGTTTCATTATGGGATAATTTTGCCAGTATTTGCGCTTTTGTGAAGTGGTGGATGGGCAATGACATGGTAATTTTAGCTTTAAATTATAAATTCTGTATAACCAATCAGGCTAGTAATATCTTCATTTTTTTCTATAAGTCATTTATGTTTTGTTTGTAACATTTATGTTTGTGTTTTAATGCCCTTTGCTCATATTTGCCAAGTTATCACCATTTTTTGCTTACTGTATTGTTCTTTAATTTTTCACTAACAGTAATCCTTTCTTGATAACAAGCATTGTATTAACTTGTGATTTATATGAAATAAATACTTTTGCTGAATGATTAGAATTTTTCTGAGGAAACAGCTAAATTTAAAAAACATGTTTTGTATAGTCCTACATACATGGTAGCTTGATTTTTGAGATGTTAGAATCTGTTCCCAAGTTCAATCAAAACCTACTCTTTTCTCTACATGCTACTGAGTTTGACTCTACACCCATATCTTTTCCCTCCATGTGGACTATGGCTTCATTCTCTTCAGCCATTGCCATCAATTCTTCCTGGCTATTCAACTGCAGAAAACATCTTTCAGCAATGATTTTATATCTTCACTTTGTTCAAGTGTCACTTTTAGTCAGCATGGTTGGCTATCCTGGTTCATCTGTTCACACTACTTCTAGTTACTCACCCTCCATGTTTTCTTATATAAACACTGATACCATGCTGCTTCTTGAGCCCTTGACTGTTTTTCCTCAATTTCTTACACTTTGTGAATGAATCATGACACTCTTCCTGCCTTATATCATGCACTTCTATCATATTTGCCATACAGTTTAGACTTATGTTTTCATATTTACAACCTTTTCCTCTGCTGCACGTTACAACTGGATCGTTATTATTTATTATTACATGGGGAATCTAAAGTGAGCCTCCATTCCTACAAAAGAATTTCAGCTCAATATCCTCCTTTAAATTAGCACAGACACAATTAAAACATGTCCTCCAGACCACAGGGAACTTTTTTGATGGTTACATGAGAAACAACATACAGTCCTAGTGCAGGAACTGGTACAAACAGGCAAGACTATGATCTCATAGACTCAGGATGCCATAGTGGTTAACTGTGCAACCTAGAGTCAGCATGCTGAGGTTCAAACATGTTTATGATTCCTATTAGCGGTGTGGGCTCAGACAAGCCAGTTACGTGTGACTCAAGTGCCCCATTGGTCAAACAGAGGCAGTAAAACATGCTTGCTTCTTTCAGATATGGTGAGGTATCAATGCAGTTATGTATGTAACATGCATAGAACACCACGAACCATTATGTATTATATCAATAGTGCTACTACTACCAACTTTTTTTTCCAATCTTGTATTTACACATTGACTAAAGTAACTCATACTTTGAATATAAAATAAGAGGACACATTAAAAATCTTTGGTTCACAAAGTAGAGGCTCAACCAACCCTGGTCTTATCTTGGTTCTTCACGCTTCAGTCATCACAAAGTTTCATAAAGCAGAATTGAGGCAAGATCAAGAGAAAAGTAGGTTTAAGTCTGTTAATCCTAGACTCTTTTTGGATTTAGGCCATATGAGTTACAGTAGAATATTTAGCTATATACTTGCTCAAATATTTAGCACCCTGACACCTGAAAAGAACTTCAACTTCTTCACAATTAAAATAAGAAACTTTTCTACCACTTTTCCAGGGTGTTCCTTCTTTGATTCATAAACGGAGACTTTTTCAAAGATTCTCATTATAGGTAAGAGGCCTTTCTCTAAGTCCTAATTACTGACACATCACATCCCCAAGTGCTTAAAAGTAATTTCAAAAAGAGAAGAAAGAGATAAGCCCTTGCATGCTTCAAGTCATTTTGAATTCTCAGAATGCTGATTAACTAATTTTCTGAGTTCTACCTAAAGTATGTGAAACAAAACGAAGCTTTATTCCCGCTTGCATTGACTTCACGACATTCCTTGTGGTTACACGAGAAAAAAAAAATCTGAAATTAAACCTCTTCACTCATTAATGCACTTACTGAGCCTTTTTATGCCTTTAATCAGTAAAATATACTCTTAAAATGGTGAAAACTTTATGATTCAATTTTTAATGAGAGGTTGCAGAGATATTTCTAACATCATTTTACTTGAAAACCATCATCAAGTTAAGCTTTTAGTGGGTTAACTCTAGGCCTCATCTTCCCACGTTTACCTGCTAATAGTGGCCCATCACATGCCCAGGGGAGAATGAACACGATTCGTCCCGCATACCCTTCACACAATACACGCTGTCACCTGGAGCTGAGACCAGGCACAGCCCCTGCTGACTATCGCTAGTCATCTTCCACACAGAGAGCCCTTCACTGTTCTGTACGTGACCCAAGAAAGAGAAAAAGTCCAAGGCCAAGCCAGAATACATCACCAGACAAATTGTTCATACAAAATTTAGGCTACTTTTACTTGATCAACACAAAACCTGCAAATCAATGATGCATATTTAAATGTTCTCATTGCCAGACTATCCAAGGCCTTCTTTAAAAGATTGATCAGGAACAAAAATAAAGGAGACAGGAAGTCTGAATGGGGCGTCAAAATGTGGCATGACATAAGTAGAAAGCACAAAGAATATATCAACATTAGTTTGTAAATTTAGCAGAAACTAGCTAGTTACTATAAAACTAATTTCTTCCTCCTCCTGGACACATTGTAAAGCCTTATTTTCTGGGCCTGGTGCAGTAGCCTAGTGGCTAAAGTCCCTGCCTTGTACACATTGCTATCCTGGTGGCCCTACTTCCCATCCAGCTCCCTGCTAGTTGCCTGGGAAAGCAGTAGGGGGCACACCAGAGCCTTGGGACCCTGAACCTGTGTGGGAGACCCAGAAGAAGCTTCTAGTTACTAGCTTTGGATTGTCTCAGCTCCGACCACTGCAGCCACTTGGGGAGAGAATCAGTGGACAGAAGATCTTCCTCCTTGTTTTTCATCCTCTCTGTGTATCTGACTTTCCAATAGAAAGAAATAAATTTTACAAAAAACCCCACATTTCCTGGCCTCCTTCATGGTGATTATATGGCTCTTCTAGTTACCGAGTAGAAGTCATATGCATAACTCTTAGATCTGGTGATCACAAAATGCTACCTCACCACGATCCCTCCTCTCTTGTTTGTTGAATATCAATGCTCCAGTTGAGGTTGGAAATTTCATAGCAGTAGAATTACCAGTCATCATAACTGCTAAATGACTAGATGGTGTAAGTTCCTGAGTCTGAAACGCCAATCAAGAAGTTTTTTGTTTGTTTGTTTGTTTGTTTTAGTGAGGAGAAATGAGCTTCTTCCAGGTAAACTACGGATATCTTGAGATTTCTGTGCTGTAGAAATTAATGTTAACTAATAAGGCCGATGCACTGGTAAACAGGCAATGCTTCTACATAGAGGTGTGCTCATATTTATATATTTATATATATTTATATATTCTTAGATTCAGAACTCAGTGGATAAAAATCATTACCTTTAAAACAATACTCATCTAAGAATATGTCTGTATAGATACACATGTGCATAATCACCATTCATTTATTGGATAAATGGACATCTATAATCTGAAACGCTAGCCTCTATGTCCCATGTGGCTTGGTTACGTCCATGATGATCATCATTGTAAATGTAGTACTCAGGTTTCTTAGCACAAAAAGGAAACAAGAATTTTACTAGATACATAAGCATTCATATACATGTAAGTAAGTTGCTTGAAATTTCCTTCCTGGAAGTCTCAGGCCTCTCAAAATCTCTCCTTAGACACATCACATACCTATCTTGACTATTATTCCTGCCTTTCTAATACTCTTCCCATAATTCTCCTGATCTGCATTTCTAAATCCACACTTGTCAAGTTCCCTCTGCTCTCTCACCAGCACTCTCTCCTTTTCTGTTTCTCTTCTTGCCTATTTTTTTTAAACGACATAATTTCCTACATAAATGCCTACAATCTGAGCATTTGTTAGAATTCTGAACCTTTATAACTTAAAAAAAGAACTGTCCATTTTTGCTTTACAATACTCCCAAATCAATTTCTGTTCTTTCTTAATACTAATGTTATTATCATAACATCCAGGTTCAGCAGTTGGATCCTGAGTTCTTGCAGTAGTCCATGAAAACTAGGCCCAGTGCTTCTTTTTAAAATTAATTTTGTTTTTCCATGATACAATTCTATAGGCTCTGCGATTTCCCTTCTCTCTTCTCCAAATCCCCATGCTACCACTGATTTTTTTCTATATCCATACAATAGTATAGTTCTTCACAATCAGTCATAAGTCTATTATTCTGCTACTTTAGTGTGTCCTGACACTGTAGGCATGGACAATGGCAGACAGCCCAGCATCCTATTGTCAGGATACATTCAACAGCTGGATTGGGAGTTCATCTTTGGGAAGCAGAGATGCAAACTGCATCCTCTTAAATGAAAAACAGTAAAACAAAATCAACAACAGAGAGAAAAATAAAAAATTTACAACATCATGAAATTGAATAACATACTACTGAATGACCAATGTATCCTTAAGAGATGAAAAAGAAAATCAATGAAGGAAACGATACTATTGTGCGACCTACGTGTCAGCGAGGAAGTTTATAAGGAAAAAAGAACGTTTTGAAGAAATGATCAATAGCCTTTTCATTATTGCTTTTGCTACATCTCATGGGCTTTGATATTTTTGTTTTTATTTTCATTTCTGCCCCAGTGCTTCTATCATCAACTTGTTTTTCTTGCTTCCCTGACACTGATTTTCAAAACCAGAATCACGGGGCAGCTGCTGTGGTACAGTGGGTAAAGCCACCACTGACAACAACGGCATCCCAAATGGGTACTGGTTCATATTCTGTCTGATCCACTTCCAATCCAGTTGCCTGCCAAGGCCTGGGAAAAGCAGCAAAAGACTGTTCATATGGGAGAACTAGAAGAATCACCTGGATCTAGCTTGTTCATCCCTAGCAATTTTGGCTACCTAGGAAGTGAATCAATAGATGCATGGTCCCTCTGTCTCTCCCTTATTCAAACATCAACTTTCAAATAAAATAAATGGATCTTTAAAACCCAAACTACCACGCTTCTCATGCCATGTTCTGTGACTATTAGGTTATCCCTAATAGCATCAAGTTTAAACTTATTAGCATAATGATGGTAAGGTCTGTCAAGGTAGCTCTAAACTCTTTAAATACCCAACCTGCATGGCTCTCAGTTTCTGATTCAGAAAAATTGTAACTTACTAAAGTTTAGTGAATGACTTCTACTTTCTATATTTCTGCTTTTCTTAGCAAATTTTCCTTTTTAAAATATACATCTTTCATCTATAAATATTTCAACCAAGAAACACATTAAAATAGTTTTTCATTCATCCTTTTCCATTGCATGTCAGGGTTTAGCCTTTCCCCCCTTATTCTGAGTTCTTAGCTCATTTGTAATGCATATGAGCATTTTAAAATTATCCACACTTTGCATTGGGCATGTCACTCAAATTCTGATTTAAATTTCCCCCAAGCCAAGCTTAACTCTCCATATAATCATTTTGCTTGAATGTGAATAAGTCCCAAAATTTCTCACTATTCACAAATTCCATATTTTCCAATTTTAACTACTTGCTAAGATGTATCTGCCATCCCTGAATCAGGACTTGGAGCACTAGGACACACACACCCTCACAAATGTGCTCAGAAAAGAAAAAAAAATGCATTCCAGGTTTGCATCTAAGGTTGCACAAGGTGACAACTGCCTTCTTGTTTTCGTTCATACTGTACAAAGAGCTCTTTTCATAGTCTATTTGGGGATGTTTTTTCTACATTTTTTCGTTGTTAGAGATAATGCTGTTTTTAACGCTTCTCATGCATGGTACTGAAGTGGTGTCTGGTGTTCCTAAGATCCACAGGATGCAACACACCACAGAGAGAACGCATGCAGTAGGTAAGTCTCATTCAGACATGAGCTTCAAGGCTGTTGCTTGTGAATTCTATATTAATGAATCAACACTAGTTGTGAAAACTGTTCCTGTAAGCAGAAACACCTTCTTGGACAGATCTGTTGAAGGAAATGGTGTCAGAGGCCAGCGGGAACCTAAAGAACTATTTTCTCTTAAGTACAACAATTGGTGTTCACTGACATGCAGACACCTCCACAAAGATGACTTTATAAAACAAAACAGCCAAAGACAATGAGATTGACTGCACAGGTATGCATATATAGATAAATGCATGTACATAATTTTATATATGACTAAACAGTCATTCAAACAGATTTGAACATTCAACATAAAAATAAGTACACATAGAAGTTCTTATTAAAAAGCATGGAGAAGTAAGAGACAGGAGGAGGAGGAGTGGCAAGAATGGAGAAGAAGGCAGGGATGGAGGAAAACCTAAGCCTTGGCTATCCCTTGGTTACCATGTTCTCTGAATTGGGATTTCCCTCTTAGTCTACATTAAATACCTAGAAAATGGTAAAATCAAACTAATAACTATGGATTTTAAGTTATTAATTACAACAAATATAATGAAAATGCAGAAGAGAATAAATTTATTGAAAACACATTATTCAAAGATTTGTGCTAAGCAAAAATGTTGGATGATTTCCTTTATTGCCAACAGATGTTGCAATCTTATGCTTAATAAAAGTGAAAATAATTTAGGTAAATTAATGCCTCAGAGGTAGAAAACGATCAGAGGAGATTTAGAGTAGGATCCCTGATCCCAGTGTCAAGTGAGTTATTAGCTATCCTGTTCAATGAACATCTACCTCCTTCATTCTAAAAATTACTAAAATATCAGCTAGAATAAAAGTCAGAAATGTACTGGAGGACACTAGGAGATCAGAAAAGATCTACAAATCAGTTCAAAGGCCTTTTTGAGCACTTTTACATCTTCCCACAACCAAAAAGAGGCTAAGAAGGGCGATTTGTATGGGATTTTTTTTCTTCCCAGCTTATTTTTTACTCATACAGAAAAAAAATACTGACTCTATGATCCAAAAGGATAACGACTAGATCAAACTCCAGACTTAAATGAAAATATTAGGCAATGTTAGTTTTGATATATTTATAAAACTTGTGTCATAAAGTCAGCTGCATCTAAATTCTGATCAAATATTTTAAATTGCTAGAATTATCTAAGAACATTTTGGGGGGTGTAATAGGATACAGAAAGAAACCAGGGTTTAAGATTTTTTAAAATGCCATGTCATCAAAAGACAGTAAATCAATTGTAAATTTCAACTCTGAAATGATTTTCCTGCAAGTTAAATTGCAGGCGCATGCCTGAGGAATTCTAGAAAAATATCTGTGCTTCAAAGAAGCGCATAACAGCTTTAGAGAAGCCAAAAAAGAAAATATCAAGCAAAACAGCATGGCTCCTGTCTCCTTTCCACATTCTTCACTACACAACCTGTTACTTAAGCTGCACATGGAAATCTCTGAAAAACAACAACCATGTGTGTCTCCGCAAACTAGCAATAGGAAAATAGAAGAAATACCCCCAAGTAACCCCAGATTATTCATATTTTGTAATGCAATTAAAGTGTCTTTTCATGCCCTTTTCACAGCTAAAACATTCTGTCAAGCCACCGTTTCACCCTGCACATGTGGTCAGGGACTAGTGTCACTTACCCACTGTTGATGTCATCAGTCCTGAGACTTTTTCCAAGGATGTCACCATCACTCATGTAGCCACCAACATCAACCTCAGAAGACACATCCAAGTCACTGCTTGCTTTCTCACTCATGTCCATTTGTGACATATTTCCTAGTCGAGAGACAGCAGCCCGACGGAGAGGTGTTGTGTACATGAACCTCGAAGGGTCTGTGTGGATGAAGCGACTGGTGCCACTGCGTGGGTAGCCAGCACCCAAGGAGGGAGCATCTCCAGCCTGCAGTCGTGGACAAGCTTGACCCAATCTCCAGGTCATGGGAGTCGGCCGACCTGTCAAGTTGGGGATGGTTCTTCCATTCACTTCTGTCGTCACAGTGCTATCAAATGTTGTCTCCAGGGTGCTGTCAAACAAGATAGAGAAGCATCTATGCATTGGCTCATTTCGGACGTAAGACCACAATTCATGAAGATGGGAATTACTAGAGTGAAGAGTCCTTTAGCAGTATGCCATTTCCATAAAGGCAAATTGTTAGGTATGCTCATTTGATGATGATGATGATATTTTATGGAAAGGGACATTTCATTCCCAATTGCATTTTGTTTGTTTCTAGAAAAAGGTCACAATTGTATTTTGAAAAAAAAATTATTGTTTTACTTTCTCACAAGCAATTAGCTCACCCAAATGTAACTTTCTCAGCTATATTCTAAAAGTTACTGACAATTATGCTTGAATGTCTCCTACCAGCCTTTTCAAGTATATTTTAATTGCATTTTTGCCACTCTTCCTTTGTACAATACAATTAGTAGTAACAGTGTTATTTGCAAACCTATTTCAGGTTGGATGGGAAGCTACATTGAAGAAGAGGTGGACAGGATCCCTGGAGAATTTTCATTTTAAGGAAAATCATCAATTAATTGTCATGTGAAATGCATTTAATAAATGGTGAGGAGTAACTCAAATAGTTTTTTCCAGCATTATTAGAGGAATGTCTGATTACAATAGTTCCATCATTGCTCTTAAAGCATGTAGAATTGGAAAAAAAGAAAGAAAACCTGTGGCTTATCTGGGTCCCACGAAGGCTAGACATAGTTTCTTCTAAATTCTGCCTCAAATCAGCTATGTTTTTCACAGTTCTCAATCTTCTTGTTTCAGGGTCTTCACCTACAAAGCAACATTTGTTATTCATGCCATTTTCTATTCTCAAATAATTACATTATGAGTATTATGAATACTTCTTAAACAATAAAAACCAGAAATTTCAAAAATCATCATTCTGAAATTTTTAATTCTTTTTACCAAAAATCTGAACATAGACAAACAGAACATCACAACTGATAATTTTTGAAGTAAGGATAATATAATTTTGGATAAAAACTACATGATTCATACTCCTGAGTTTAATTTTAAAAATCTAAGAATATGTGGAACCTAATTATTTCAATAATCACATGTACTATAATTGTATGCAGAATACATGGAATGACTTCTGCTTATGAAGTAAGTGTGTGGGCCCAGGCAAATCAGAAGCCAAAATTCATTCCAGGCTTTCTACATGGATGGCAGGTACCTAAATAATGAATCAATGACTGCTTCTCAGTATGTACATCAGCTGGAAAACGAAATCAGAAGGGATAAGCCAGGACTTAAACTGGAAACTCTGATATGGTATATGGGAAACCCCAGTAGTCTCCTAACACTGCTCACCCTATAAGCAATGAGCTACTTTTTAAAAGATTTAATCATTTTATTTGCAAGACGAAGTTATAGATGGAGGGAGGTAGGGAGAGAAATAGAGAGAGAAGAGAGAGAGAGAGTCTTCTGGTTCACTTCTCACATAGCTGCAACAGCCAGTGCTGGGCCAGGTCAAAGCCAGGACCTTCATCCCAGTCTCCCTCTTGGGTGACAGGGCCCCAAATATTTAGGCCTTCCACTGTCTTTCCCAGGTTACTGGCAGAAAACTGGATTGGAAATGGAGCCAAATATTCATATTTGTGACATAGAGCTCAAATAATGTTCTAGGCATTTAAATCCAAAATATTTGTATCTAACAGGGTTGAAAGCAAATAGTGTTGTTATGGTAATGCTGTTCTCACTCAATCATGACCTATTACTTGGGGGTAGAAGTGCTGGGCAATGACTTTGATTACTGCCATGCAACATCTAGGCCAGTGTGCACTTGAAGTTGGTAAGTCTAGATAAGAAAGGTACATAAAAGGATAACAGAAGTGTTTTATTCTGTTCATTTTTAATTGAGCTGGATTCCAAGAATGGAGATTTTCAATTAAAGAAAAAATAAGGAAAGAGGGAAGCTAAAATGGAATGGATGGATTAGAGGGATGGAAGGAGAGGAGAAGGAGAATGGAGGATGGCAGGAAGTTACTGGAGAAAGAGGGGAATGGAAGGATTGAAGGGAAAGGAAAAGGTAGGCAGATAAACAGCATATATTAAATTACACCATGAAAGCAGTCACTCAGATGGAGAAGTCTAGATGTGCATCTCTAATCTGCTTTAAGAATATGGGTAGCTACGATTGGACAGTTGGTGCACTGGTTAAAACTGGTGCTTGAAATGCCTGCACCTTATATTAGAGTGCCTGCATTAATCAAGTTCCAGCTGTGTTCCTGATTTCAGCTTCCTGATCATCTAAATCCCGGGAGGTAGCAGGTGATGGATCAAGTACTGGGGTTTCTATCCCTCACGTCAGAGATCACATCGCGTTTCCAGACTGTGATAGTTGTTTGGAGGAGTGAGCCAGTGGGCAGGAGATTGTCTCTGTCCCTCTTCCCTTCAAAATACATGATTTTAAAAACAAGAATATGGGTAGCTACTCCAATCTACTAATTTCAGAGCACTGAGGTCCTATTTTTTTTTAATGTGCCTATAGTACATTCATAATCATGATGGAAATGTCAGAGATTATCCCCTTACATCTCAGACAAAAAGCTGATTTGTTTTATGTAGGGCATGGCTTAGGTCTCTGTGTGACACCTCTAGCAATGAAAAGAGCCCTCACACCTGCAGTGAACAATGGTTCCTTCACTTGTTACATCTCATTATGAAAATACTGATGAAGTATGAGCAATGTTCTGTCTCCTTTTCACTTCTACCTAGTGGCCCCAATGGGTCTGAAACAGACTGAACAAATGTATACTATCTTAGCCATGGCAGTCATTCAAACATTGGAAGGCAACTATTAATTCTTCGATTATCTTTTTCAGCCAAACACTGCTACTTTGATTAGCATTCCTCTTTTGGGATGGCTGCCAAAATAACAGCCATTCTGCTGCCAGTTTGTAAATCTTCTTTCAAGTCATAAATTATTCAAACAATTAAAAAGTGCTTCATAAGAGTGTTATGGTTTGAAACTTAGTATTTTAAAAAATTCCCTAAAGAAACTGTTTTTAAAGATTTTGCTTTATTTTTATTTGATATACAAGAATTTCAGACAGAAGGACACACACACACACACACACACACACACACACACACACACACACACATCTTCTATTCTTTTGTTTACTCCCCATATGGCCACAACAGTTAGAGTAGTGTCCATCTGAAACCAGGAGCCAGGCACTTCTGGGTTTTCCATATGGATGTAGGGGGTCCAAGGACATGAGCCATCCTCTGCTGCTTTCCCAAGCCATATGCAAGGAATGGGATTAAAGTGGAGCAGCTGTTACATGGACCAGTGTATATATGTGACGCCAGCACTGCATGGAAGCCTAGCCTACTATGCTGCAGAACAGGCCCTTGGGATTGTGTTTTTAATCTATATTTTAAGAGATGAAAAATCATATGTTGGGTGCTCATGGACATGGCAAAAACATTTCATACATTAATTCAAGTCATGCAAACTTTATTCCTATAGATTAATACTACTTGTACTCTCAGAACTTTTAATAACTTTTGAGGCTGTGACTGCATTCTTCCTCGAAGTTGTTCACATGCTTCTCTTCATAAATATAACATAATGTATTTTGGAAATAGCTATGAAGAAGATGGTCTTTCATTTTCAAATAATCTAGAAAGAAATTTGATGACAAAGAAGGATTTGTAGGGTAAATCTTAAAGGATTGAGAAAGAATGTCAATATATTCAGAGAAAACGCAAAGGGAAAGTACAGCTTTAATCAACTGAGTCAAAAGAAATAATGAACACAGAGGAGAAATCTAGAAGTGCATTAAACCTAAGACTCACTATGGGAGATTTATTATAGCAGAGAAACATTCAATTCTAGGTATTTCTAAGAGATTAGAAATCATAAGCAAAGGAAAGTACTACAGTTTTATTTGTTGGAGGAGATGGAGAATACAACTCAATGAATTTGTAAAAGTTCCCTGAATAAGACATTATATATGTCACCTATCCCTGACCTGGGTCTCTAGGATAACATCCCTCCGGCATTCCAAGTTTGGGAGAACTTCAAAGTGTAATAAAAAGACATGTTAAGAACTCACCAATTAGCAGAAACTTGGATTATGTTTAGTATCTCTTTAAATTTTATTTTCATTTTTTTTATCGTAAAAGCAGAAACAAACACCACACACACACACACAAACACAGATAAAGAGAAAGAAAAAACAACAAAGAGAGACAGACAGAAAAGAACCTCTCATGCTTCATTTGTCAAATGCTAGCAACAACAGGGCTGAACAAAGCCAAATCCAGGAACCTGGAATTTAATCCACATTTCCCATGTAGGCAACAGGGACCCAAGTACTTGAACCATCATTAGTTCCATTGCATAGCACACATTAACAGGAAGCTGGAATTGGAAGTGGATCTGAAGATGAGCCCAGGCATTCCAACATAGGATATGGACAACTTTATATTGTCACCTCCTACTAATACCTTTTGTACAATAAAGACAATTGTAGTAACTACAGACATTCTGTTTCACTATTTTTTACATGTCCATCATCTTTTAAATTCTGTTTTTCAATTCAGCGCAAATCTGAAATCTTCAAACTCTTCCTAGTGAATCCATTGCTTTCTTGTATTTTCCCTCATGTTTCAGAACCACAGCCTCCTTTTCTACTTTTTTTTTCCATCATGATGTTCACTCGTGACACAGAGTCACTGATGAAAATCTGGCAAATGGACTCTTTCCTCAAAATACTTAGCAAAAAATTGTTGCGACTTTATTCATACCATGAAAGATAATAACCAAGGCAGAATTTATAGCTGTAAATGTTTTCAGTGGCCCGTAGAAGACAAGATAAAAGTAAAAGCACTTACAACTACCCTAAAGATTGATTGCAGTGTCTGAAATGCCCTATAAATTTGTATTCACTTGATATCTTCAGGCTTGGGATGGAAAGAAAATGGAAGAAGATACCAATTATATAACATAAATAAAATTAAAAGTTCAGTAAAAAAAAAGGCATAAAATCTCATATGAAAACTTTATTTAATTACAAAAATGTTGTACCTTCTCAAAGTTGACTCCAAAAGTATGTGTTGGTATTATGGTAGGGGCTAGTGAATATTTTCCAGAATGATATATTTCAGAATTCATATTGAACTGTGGTGTAAAGTGCTTTTTAAAAATTGCCTATAAGGTCTTTTTTAAGAATACAGTACCAAATAATAAGCTCAATTTTGTACTCCTTGGCTACCACTTAGTGACTGTCAGATGGCTAAATCTTTGTGGTTCTGCTCATACTTTTTAGGCTTTAATTATACACATTATAATTAAAACTGCCAGCACTGACATCTTTTAATAGAAAATCAAATTATAAATGAATGAACCTGATTCACAGAGAATTTCATCCCCATGTCATCCATATTACCAATGTTTCTACTGAGAATATAGAAGCTTAAATTATTCTGAAAAATAAATCCAGTTTCATGGATGGTCCAGCAGTTATTTGGATAAAAAAGTATTAGAAACTTGTCTGCTTAATCCCAGTATTCTGGCCAAGGAAATAACAGACTACAGCCAACAGTTTTATAATTATCTTTAAAATATTCTCTGCTGTTATTTTAGCAAGGATCCTAGCCTGTCGTATTTATTAGGATATCTAAGACTAAAGAGTTGAGCTCAAGAACCTCACCTAAAAGCTAACTTGAAAGCGCCCTTTTTGAGGCACCAGCAGAACCCAGCTAAGCACGTGGTTGAGATTCTGAAACTGCTATGTGCTGTAGCCCTGGATATATTCACTCACTTCAATTGCATCATCATTTAAGAAATTTTATCATTTGGAAACACAATTATTCATATCAGAAGCATTCAAGGAAATTTTCCTACTTTTTCACTTGCAATTTGAGAAACAGGAATAAGTGGGGAGAAAAACAGAATAATGACATAGTTGCACAAATATAATAAACCGGTGCTCCATTTAAATATCATTATGTAAGTCTTTTGTGGAGAGGTTACTCTCTGACAGTAAGGTTCCAAGTTATGCACAAAAAGGCATGTGTCATATACACACCCACCCATAGTATGCTATTATTTAACAGAACAACCAACAAATACAGTCAGGGGACTGCAACTCTACTTACATCTTGGAAAATACTACTATAAGTGGTACTTAGAGCAAGATAAATGCATTTTAAAGGAAAGGGATGATTATTTTCTGATTCTATAGTTCCAGAGGATCAAAAGAGGAGCAAGATTCATGAGGATTAAGATTGCCCGCTGCCTTTGAAATGCACACAGCTCTCTTACGAGAAGCAGTTCATCACAGAAATCACACAATGGTGAAGAAGTAAATCTTAGTGTCTAAGTACCTTGAGTATTCAGTTTCGGAAATCATTATTCTGAAAACTGTGGAAATATTACTCTTTCAAAGCCAAAGTGACATGAAAAATTGAGCAATAGTTGCCTCTGAGCTTCCTTACTCTATAAATCTGGCTTGCAGAAAGAGCCCAGAAATGCTTGTAAAACATGTTGCAATATGAAGGTTACATAAAGAATTGCAACAAGCCTGAATTTAGCATTGGTTGCTCGAATAAAAAACAGAGATCATTGATTAGATTCAACCCTTTCTGAATTTAGGAAACAATTGTGAAAATACACATTGATGTAAAATAGAAAATGTTGAATGGTATAATACTTATGGATTATAGAAAGTTTAATAATGGAAATGCATTTTGGTAGTAGTAGATTTAATACAGAATCTCAATTGAAATACATTGTAGATGTTTAGATAAATGGCAAAATTGATGCTTCAAAAAGTTTGATCACAAACTGAAGTATCAGTTGACAGCAGAAGTTACTACTGAACTCACATCACCAAAAGGGCTTAGCTTGTAGAAGTATGAAAACAACTCCCATCCACCCATGTAGCAGTTGGAGCAATTCTGATGCTCATATTCAGAGTAGTTTTGTCACATGCACATGTACACACACATACACTCACATGCGAGAAAGTGAAAGGTATCAGAGAATTGTACATTTCTCAAATTATTTCCTGCAATGCATGTAGCTTGTCAGTGAGGGGTAAAGAGCCTTCTAGTTGACCAATACTGAGTCTACAGATGAAATCTGACTCTACAGAGCATTTAGCTAGCACCTTCCTTCTGACATGAGGTGACCTTGAAGGAAGTTGAGCAAACAGGCCCCGTTAATGACTAAGCTAAAATACATGCACACACACACACACACATTAGGAGTTTGAAAATGTTAACATTTTTATGGTTGTTTAGAATTACTGAACACCAGGCCAATAATGCCCAGGGCAGATGGCTAGCATTTACTTTCTCCAAATAGACTTTACAAACAGTGCTCAGATCTCAGCTTGATCTCTCTCTCTCCCACTCTCTCTCTCTCTCTCTCCCACATACATACACACTTTAAGAAGCAAGCAAGCAATTACAGCAATTTTTCTAAGCAACTACATTTGGTGGGGGGTAGGGAATAAATGTGAATAATGGAAGATATTTGGCTAACCAATCAACTTTAGATCAAAGAGATTTTTCTCCCAGCCCACTCACATTTTCCAGAGCCAACCGGACTTACCTAGTAAGTCTGTGTACAGTGCCTGTTCCAGATCCCCCAGCATGGTTAGGATGACATCCTCATCCAGATGAGCAGTCCCTTCCCGCAGGCAGCTTTCTCCCTCTTCCTCAGCCCAGCTTCTGCTGATGCTGCTTAACTTGGAGGAAACATTTTCATCTTCGGACCTGCTATCTTCATCACTCTCACCTTCCAAGTCTCTTCTTGGAGGCCAGGCCTCCAAGTCTTCACCTGCTGACTGGCTGCCTCCAGGAGGCAGGAAACTCCAGGCTTCTGAGCCACTGGAGTGGTACAGTGACTGAACTGACCGGGAGAGAAACCTGGACAGCGAGCACCCCTCTGCATAGTGGGATTCTCTCTGGTTGGCTTTTGCAGCATTTCCAAACCAGTTGGAAATGCGCACAGTAGGTCTCCTCTCCCCTTCATTGGTAATGGAAAGGTTGGTTAGAGACTTTTGTTTCTGAAGGCAAGTCCCCTTTCTCCTGACTTCCTTGCTCTGAAACACAGACAGTTCAGCTGGCCGCTGCATGCTCCTTCTGCTTGCTTCTTCCTTTCAACTGGACTTCACATTGTTCTTAGACATTGCAACTGCAAATAGCCTTTCTTGCTTTTTTAATTAAGATATACACTGTGATAAAAGCTCAAACTCAAACACTCACAGAAGACTCTGGAGAGAAGGCATATATCACTATTTGCCTACCACATAGCTTGCCACATCATTCGCTCATCAGCAGTACTTACAAACATTTTGCTTGAATATATCTAAGGCAGAAAAGAGTTCACCAAAGACTCTGTTCCAGCAGAAAAGTAGTGCAGGAAGTCAACTACGTTTTCCCGTCTTCATCCAATGGCATGTCTCAGCAAGATGAAAGGTCCACATTTCCCTCTCCCGCTTCTGTGCTCAGAAACGCAGGTAGTGAAGCAAGAGCAATGTCCCTGGCTTTTTTTTTTTCCTTCTTCTTTTTCTTTCCTTTGCTTCTCACCGGTCCTTATGTGACTCAGGTTTTCAATGCTTAATCTAACGAGCTGACAGTGCAGCAAGTACAACCCCTGCACCAGAGCTCAGTAGGAGCAGAAATTAAGCAGTGAAACCCAGCCCTGCACGAGCCTCTTGCATTTTTAGTATTCTACCTGCATGCTCAGATCTATGGCTCTTCCTTGCTGCTGCTGCTGCAGTGGATGCTGCTGGCTGCCATGGCAGCAAACATCCTGTGAAATTAACACAGAAGCACGGAAGCCAGCAGCTGTCCAGCCTAGAGTGCCACAGGTTTCACAGCCAAACCTGAACGAGACGCTACGCTATTAACCCGATGCACATTTAAATGACTGTAAGCCACCCAGCCTCAGACACCAACACACACACACACACACACACACACACACACACACACACACACACACACACACACACACACACACACACACTCCCTCTCTCACTCACATACACAACACCCAGTCCCGAAGCTGAGAATGACAGACTAATTCTCCGTAGCTGCAAGCAGCTGAAGCAGGCAGATCTGCCTCCTGAATGTAGGGATTTGTGCTGTAAAAGCACAAATCAAATTGAAGGGAGTGAAAGACCTAAAAAATGGAGCACGGCCCTCACCACCCGCTGACAGATAATACTTTCAAGAGAAAGTCTTTAAAGGGAAATATTTCATTTCATCTTTTAAAGAGCACATGCGAGGTTTTCTTTTTTTTTTCTTTCTTAAATCTATAGCCATTTGGTAACTCCTAATGTGACAATACAAATCAAAATTTTTCCACTTAAAAAACTGAAAAAAAAAACTGAAGAGGTTTTTTCTTTGCAATATTTTGACTTAAAGCATCCAATTAAAAGTTTATGGCCAAATGTGTAGAACATAATGAAGTGTCAGAAAACACAAAGGCCCATTTTTCTCCTTTTCTATTTTTCCAAGTCCATTCCATTAAGCTACCAGGTCACAATTGGCTAATAATTTAATACAAACAGAGAAACTTAAAAGTGATTTTTTGTATATTTACATTGTTGTATAATTTGTGACACCACCATGAAATTTTGGTTACAAAAAAACATGTAAAAACAAATTTAAGATAAAATAGAGATTTGAAGAAATGTTTCTATCTAAGAAGAAAAGCTTCAAAGAAAATATTGTGGGTATGTTTTACTTTCAAATGTTCCTGTTAAAAGGAGGAAAGTGGATGCATACATAGTATTATTCAAGTGTGTCATTCAAAATGATATAAAAGCCCTCATCATTTTCCTATATTGTGTGGTAAAATACTGTGATTGTCCATTTCCTACCAATAATCTCAACTAGAGGGGAATTATCATTTTTAACAATATATACAATAGATTTATTAACAAATATAAATTTGTATAATTTGTAATACATAACGATACTCTGTCTATACCTTTACATATTACAATGCATGCACCTCAGTTACGCTCCTTCCAATGTGGCTCATACTTAGATCCATTTTACACAAAAGGGAACCAGATGGAAGGACAATAATTACTTTTGACTAAATTTTCAATAACAAATAAACCTACAAACTGTGAATACTGTCTCAGTTCATTTTTACTCTTTGACAATTAACTAGTTTAAAAAATGTGTTTAAATGAAAGTGTACATGTTTAACCATTGTAACTGATCGTTGTACTTCAAAAACTGAATTTTGTATTTTTAAAAGTGCAAAATAAAGGGGCTGGTTTTGTGATATAGTGGGTTAAGCAATGGTGCATTGGTGCAATGGTGGCATTCAATTTGGATGCCAGTTTCAGTCCCAGATACTCCAGTTCCAACCCAACTCCCTGATAATGCACCTGGGAAAGCATAGAGACATGACTCAAGTACTTGGACCCCCACATCTTTGTGTGAGACCCTGACAAAGCTACTGGCCACAACCTGGTGATTCCAGCCACTTGGGGAGTAAACCAAGAAATAGAAAATCTCTCTGTATCTTTCTTCTTCTGTGACTTTATATTTCAGATACATAAATAAATGGGTTTCATAAGTGTTTTTTTTTAAAGAACCGAGTTCAACTATTTTAAAAGAATTAAAGATCAAAAATGTCACTCTGTACATTGTTGAGCAGAAATTTTATTTCCTTTACTTTGAGCTACTGTAGCCTAATGAATTTCTGGGTGATTAGACAATGATAAATCTGGTGAAGTTTTGAGATTCAATTTGCTTGGAAAATATTAGACAAATACATGGTAATGTATCCTAAGGCTTCATATATCCAGAGAATAAGAGAACATTTAAATATTTCACAACAATTGAGCTTTTGCAACTATAAATGATACCAGTAATTACGTCTTTTCAGTGTGTACACGCTTGCATAGGAATCATTTTAAAATGGTGGTGCTTAAATTTTAAATGTTCAGAAATGTTGAAAGTTTTACTAACCCCACACAGCTTGCAGGCTTCAGCCCCATAACTGCTCCCGCAGTAGGTCTGAGAGGGTTTCGAATCTATGAAGAGAGTCACAGAGACTGCTAGCTCTTCAATTGGAGAATTTGGTGGGCACTATTTGCTTTCCACTAGGGTGTGACTATGCCCCCAAAAGGACACTCAACAGTATTTGGAGACACTTTGGGTTGTCACAACAGTAAAGTAATGGGGACAGCATCTAAGTGGTGGAGGCTGATGATACCGCAAACATTCTACAATGGCAGGACAACTCTTCACAACAGAGAAGTACACAGTTTGCAACGTCAGTAGCATTAACATTAAGAAATTTTAGTTCAGTGAAAGTTATTTTGCCATTACAAACAACTTAGAAACTTCAGTGGCTTTCAAAAACAATGATGCTCTTTTTCTGACATTAATATATCTCTGTGCTGGCTTCAACTTAGTTCCTGTTATTTTTGATCCTAAGACCCATGCTGCAGGAACAACCTCATTCTGTGAAACATTGATTTTATGACAGAAGGGATCCAAGATTTGATTCTTCAAAAAAAAATTTGCTTGTGTAAAAGTTAGAATGGGAGAGAGATAGAGATAGAGAGAGTATATCTTTTGGTTCACTCCCCTTGTTTCTGGGGCCAACAGGGCTGGGTCAAGTTAAGCCCAGAAGCCCTAAACTCCAACTGATCTCTCACACGGTGGCAAGGGCCAAAGCACTTGTTCCTTTTTCTGCTGCATTCCCAGGTACATTAACAAGGAGCTGCATCAAAACTTCAGTGTCCAGGACTCCAACTGGCAACTGTTGAAGAAGCAAGCATCACTTGCTGTGCCACTGCCCTGGCCCCCAAGCATTGACTCTTAAATGCTTCTACTCAGAAATAATTAATGCTATTTCCACATTCACATTTACCAAATCAAACCAAATTGAGTGACATATCATATTCCTTTCCGGATTACACTGTGTAATAAATATACCTGTGGGAGTGAGCCTAAGGACAAATGTGATAACTTGAAGGAGCCAGTAAGGAGGAACTTGGAGAGAGAAAACATCATTATACTTGAGAAATAATCCAGAGAAAGAAAATCTCAAAAGGTGATGTTTTATTGGATTGTCTGTTTTGCTTAAAGACATTTCTATCTAGTTTGTCACTAGAATTATATCAGTCCAGCAGTTTACCCTGACCTATCAAGGAGAACACCATCATCGTTTTTCTAGAGACAGAGCCACCTGCTTACCTTGAATATTCATTCAAACACAGCTGCACTTACACTTACTGGTACCCATACACAAATGCATGTTTACAAGGTAGAGAAGGAGTCTAAATTCAAAAGATCTAAACATATTCTGTCAACAGCAAAAATGACAATCACTCTTATTTTGCTGAGATCTAAACTACAGAAACCATAATGTTCTGGAAAGAAGCACCATATAGTTCTTCAGCAAACACAATCACCATGTGGCTATTTAAGTAAAAGGTATAATCGGTCCAACTATCTAAGCTAGATCTTCTTAATCTTTATAAACATTCAAGGAAAAGGGAATTTTAGTGATCATTTATAAAAGTTTTAATGCCAGATATTTACCATTATGTAAGACAAAGTCTGAAAGTTGAAAAAGAAATCACATTTAAGCATGAACTTATCCTTCTGTTTAAACACTTCTAGCATTCCCTGAAACCATCAAATTATTTTAATATTTATCTTTTTTTTTACAAGTGAAAAGTCAGTTTTATTGATTTTGGGTCAGTCTGATATCGCTCAACATTTTTCAGTGGAATATAAATTGTAGATAAAGGTTAAAAACTGCATTAAACAAATGTTATATGTGTTGGTGAATGTACTTATGTACAATGAGGCCAGGGTACAGCTATGTATATAAAACTCTACAAATCTTCTTGAATATCAACAGATTGAAAATGCATGCGCATTCTTCTTTTGGCAGGCTCTCCTGGCACTTGACAGTAGCCTCAGAGGACACAATCTTTTTGCTAATGAATGTGAGAAACAAAAAAAGTTCAAATCAGCAAAACCTGCACCATCAATCTGGCCAGCCTTTTAATATTGAGATTGTGACATGAATCATAGAGATCAGGCTAAGAACAATAAGCTTGCTCACTCATTGTCATGAGTTTTATTAATATATTTCACCTGTCCATAATAATGATCGGAACCATTATCATTAGAAAAAGTAAATCTAACCAGGTTTCCTCTCAGAGAACATGATAAACACAAAGAAACTTGAGTGATTGTACCTAAAGATGGAGAGATAAACATGAAGGCATAAAAAGATCTTAAATTGCAAATGTCTGAACTTTACCTCAGTATGCCTTTTATTCTGTGTCACTCATTTCTGATGCTTACCTTCACACTATAATTTAATTGCATTTTAAATTTTCACTATCATTTAATAACAAAGGAACTATTTATATAACTTAAAGTGAATTGTACTGTTAAAGCTTCAGCTAAGCTTTCGAGGTGACTTAATGAATCTATCAAATCTGTATTGCAGCATGGACCAAGTTTGCTTCTGATAGTATCACAAATCTTTACCAGGTCATGCACATTGTGTGTCATGTGATAGGATATTTCTCACATTGTTTGATTTAAAAAGTTTTACAGATAATGTAACAGAAATTGAAAAAAAGTCTAGGAGAGGCCATGGATTTTCAGAGGCTCAGGTATTTCCAACAGTGACAGTGGGTCCATTCTTTCTGCATTAGGTTCTTTTTTATTATTTATTTTCTTTCCTTATGTTTGTTTTGTGGGAGGGTGAAGGCAGATATCAGTAATTTTAAGCATTCTATTTATTGGTTTCCCATCTAGTGGGAAGAGAGAACATGTCTTTCATAAAGGTCTTGGGCTAAGTTCTGAGACTGGGTTTCATTTGTTCTGATCGAACTGGATTAGATCAACATCCATTCCTAGAACTGCTAGTGGGGTCAGAGAAAGCTAGCTCTCACTGCCTCTGCAGGGTCTATTGTACTTCATCTTATGACTGGAATAATCCACAAAGAAAATCAAGCTGTTATCACAAGATAGGACAAAGAAAATTGGCCAGGTAAAACAAAAACAAAAAATACAAAAACAATTATAATGCCAGGATTTCAAGGTAGACTTATTACGCCACCAGTCTGTTTTTGCAGATTAACTCACTCGTACCCCTTTTCTAGGCCTTTAAAAGTTTCTGGCTCCCCCAAATTAGGCTCCAAAATTTCACAAACATTGCCAAGACAAATTCCATCCGAATTCTCTATTAGGAAGGCCAAGTTAACTCAATCCTGAAGAAATAGATTGAATTATTTCCCACAGAGACCCCCAAATTCATGAGCAAGTCAAGCTTAATAATAATAACTGATTTATAACTTGAAGCTACAGAAAACCAGTGAACCACAATCAGCAACAAACTTAATGATTATCCTCCTTAAAAAAAACAACAATAAATAATAAGGTAATTATTTTGTGAAGCTCCTTCTTCCTGGACTACCACTACCTGTTTTCCTTGCCCATTAGAATTCCACAACATCCACATCAGATCTTTTTCGACTTCTGTATTACCCTCCACAGACACGTTAGCACATGTATCTTTTTATTCACTCACTGTTGATGATAAAATTTCCCTTAATCTCCCATAGGGGAGCTCATACCTTAATCATGTCTGCTTCTACATCATTTCATATGCCTGGCATATATAAGATTTCAGGTGATAATCACTAAAAGATGGATGGAAGAATAACCCACATCTCAAAACAATCCTGTGAATTTATTAAGCATCTTCATTGTCATCTCACAGATATGGAAGTCAAGTAATTCCCAAAGAGTTAAATAATGGCAGCAAATAATCCATTTTTCATTTTTTTTCTGTTCCAAGAACATTTCTATTCACACATCTCCTTTAGCATTGAAGGAATATTCTGCCAGCCAGTGCAAGCCAGGGTCTGGCAATAAATTAAAGCATCTTGTGGTTTGTGGTTTCGCTAGCAGTCAAATTACAGTAGCAACAGAATTTAGAAGATAAGGAGATCTATGTATAGATAAGATTCTATGAAAGGGAAGGGAATGCATTATGAATGTTGGAAACATCTCATGAACTCGAGACTACTATTTGAAATATTATTGATTAGAGACAGACAAACAGAGATCTATCGTATGCTGGAGAAGTTGATGATGGTCCAAAGCCTTGTGACCCTGTACCCACATGGGAGACCTGGAAGAAGCTTCTGGATCCTGATTTAAGATTGATTTAGTTTTGCTTGTTGTGGTTAATTTGGGAGTGAACCAGTGGCTAGATCCTCCCCTGCCCCCAAAAGGAGGGGACATACACAAGAGCAAAATTGCATGACAATCTCCACATAAGACCTCTAACATGAAGTGGTACATCCCATGTGAATTCCAAAAGGTAACGTGGGGATGCAGGCCCTGTTCTACAGCAGGTAAAGCTGCAACTTAGGAGTCTGGCATCCCATTTGGGCACCAGCTTATGTCCTGGCTATTCCAATTCTGATCCAGCTCCCTGTTAACTGGCCAGGGGAAACAACTGGAGATAGGCCAAATGCTTGTTCTGCAGCCACCCAAATAGGATCTGGATGAAGTTCCTTTATCCCAGCTATGGCCACACTCATCCCCAACCACCATGATCCAATGGGTGGAAGATCTCACTTTTATGTGTATATCTCCCACTTTAAAAGGAATAAGCAATCATTCTTCTGTAGGGGAAAATCAGAAAAAAAAAAAGATAGACTTGGAATATCATTCTGGCATTGCCAATATCACTCAGTGGATACTGTAGCACTATAATTCCTATCTAAGTGTATTTCGTGTCTATTGAAGTGGAGACATTCTGTAGCTCAAAAATTTGTGATATGGTTACTTTGACAAGATTCCAAGAAATACTTGGAATGCAAGAAATACTTGCATTTTTGTCTTTGGAGTACTACAGAACTTTTCAAATAGCATTGTTCCTTAACTATTTTCCCTTCAGACTTAACCACAAATAACAAGGTCTGAATTAGATATTTATTGGAATAACAAACACTCATCTGCTTTCATGAATGCTTAGATAAAATATGCAAGATAAAATCTAAACTACTCTAGGAACAGTATGTTTTCTTGACAGGATATTTGGTTTATAATGAATCTAAATCTGTATTTAGCACAATTACAACAAAGATGTTTCATATATACCTGTACTTACCTAGATCTTAGGAAAATCAATGTGCTCAAACGGAGAGCCTTGCTTCATGGACACAAATATCTGATAAACCATATCTAGGTTCTGATATTTTCTGCTACATTATCTAGATATAAATAATTATTTCCTTAATGAAACATTTTCCCCCAGAATGTATATTTGGAGTTACTATGTAGCAAACTTTTAAAAAGTATAGTATTTAAGATGAAGAAGGGTTGAATTAGCCATGGGCAATTTCCATTGTTACTTGATATTTAGTATATTTTCAGAACTGCTTTATTAAGAACAGAAGAATCTCCAGTTTTTTTTTTTCCAAACTTCAGTCTACTTGACATAGGGCAAAATTATTTATAGTCTCAGCATCTGAAAGCACTGTGCTTTTCAGAGCAATAAAGAGATCATCCTAAACAGAACAACGAAATATCTAAAAATCTCTGAAGCATGAGATGGGCACAGTTCATTACTGCATTAAAATAGTACAGCACAAACAAGTTTTAACAAAAAAGATTCACAGAAAGAATAGAGGGACTCTGAGTTTTGCCCGACCCATCAATCAGGTCACTTACCCGATATCTCCTCTAGGCACTGCTTAGCAGTCTTACTGTATGATAAATCCATTTTTGTAGGACTGGTGCAGGAGTCAGCAGAGGGCAAAGAGGTACCTTCATTTTCTGAATGTGTTCTGAAATCAACCAAGAAACAAAAACAAGCAGCAATGGTAATTACTAGTGATTCATCAAAATGAATGCGCTCTAGCACAAAAAGTTAACTTATTAAATGTTTTGCATCAAGATAAATACACATTTCTTCAAACCTGGCATGTTCCAGGACTGTCTGGTTATAGGAAAAATTTTATTACTTTCAATGTGCAACCCAAGCAGGACTGATACACTAAGTAGACTTACAGGATTTCCATTATTGAAATCTGTTACTACCAATAACTGATAACATTTTATAGGCAAAAGACTTGAAAGGGTACCACATTTTTCTTTTGCATCTAACAGAAAATCTGAACAAAGTATATGCTAATTATAATAATAAGATTACTGAAACTGCATTTAAAAATCTTCTTTTCCACAAAGACTCTACAAAATAATTCATCATGTAATAAAAAGTAGGAGTAAAAACACAATGAATTCTTTTTCCTGTATTATAAATGTCAGTGTGATGGCTTAATTACCAAAAAATGCAGGTAAACTAAATTCAACAAAAAACAAAGTCATTCTAAAGACCATCTTTCATAGTGTGTGCTTTATACTCACAGGTACATGTACAATGGAACTGTATTTCTGTGTGATTAAACTATAAAGACTAAGTTTCAGCAAATGAAAGGCACTCAACAGAGGGATCGTATACTTTTGATATTCCATTCTTATTTTATTCATTGTTGATTCATTTCATGCAAAGGCAGGTAATTTGAGACAGACTTTTTTGTGCACCTTCAAAACCTCACTCTGTAGATATGCTTCCTGCTACCAGATATTTTTTTTTTAAAAAAAACCACAACATGAAATATCAAGACAGAAAGAGACAAATATAGCATTGCATGTGAGGCAGTGTTCTTTGCGGACATCTCATTTGCCTTATTTCTAGTACTCAGTTTAGATCTTGCCAAGAGATTTTGAAACCTTTATTATTTAAAACATCCGTAGAAAATACTTACATGATGAAACAGTTTATTGTGAGAAGGCTTAAATTAACATTTTGCTTTTATTCTAACATTAGATATTTAGAAAAAATAAAGCATAATCAGTTATATCAGAAATAGATAATATGTAGTTGGCAAAGTCAGAAAGTGGAAGTTCTTTGAGACTTTCAAAAATCAAGGGAAATAATATGCCCCATTTATACAGCACATATACTCTTAGAAAGTACATTTGTACTGATGATAAAAGGAAGGAGCTATATAAGAATTTGTATGGAAAGCTTTGCATTGACCTCCAATAATTTTTATTCCTATTGAATACTAAATCAAAGAATCAAAGCAAATTTTAGAAAGATTTACTGTTAAACCAGTAGGCTATAGGGGCCAGCAAAGACTAAAACAGACACTGATCTGTCTTTAGCGTATGTGATACATATTGGCAGCATATAGAAGAACACAGCACATATTGTAACTTAAGAAGCATTCTTACTTTGGCTTCTATGACAAAAATTCTCCGGTTTATTTTCTATTCTCCCTTTTGTTTTCCTTAACAATCACTAAGCACTGTAATTCTGGGCAGAAGAGAAGAAAGGATACACAGGGCAAGACCTGTGGGGTTTTTTTTCCAAGGAATCTACTGAGCTACTTCTTGTGTCAGCTTTACATGCTCTTTCAGTCTTATACATTGTCTATATTATTATTTGTTCACACATGGATTTCAAAATTCTATCACTAGCTCAGCACTTTCCTCTGAATTCCAGATGTTTTTATTGAATGTTTAATTGCAACTCCATGTTGGTCTTCACAAAATTATCTCCAAGCCCGTACGTGCACAAGTGAAGTCAGTCTTTTCTCAACAAATCCAGTCTTTATTCATGGAGTCCCTGAAGGAAACCCTTCTGACGCACATGAGGGTTCACGACATCCTCTGAGACAAGGCTCCACTTTATTCTCTCCGATGTGGTTACCACTGTATGAGCGTCTTCTGCTCACTTCCTATAGCTACTTCCCACACTAAAGGTTACACACTTGTGATCCTCACCACGCAGTTGAGTACCTTCCAGTCCCCAAATTAGTGAATGTTCCCTATGTAACCATCCCCAATTTAACTATCAGGTGTATTTTCCAATTATAAGAACTCTGTGCTTCCTGGACACAATTTTTCAGTCCTTCAAACTCTTACTATATAAAATAAATCTAATTATCAAACAGTCATGTGTCTCTCAACCAGATGTGTTCTCCATTTTTGAAGTTCTCATTTTACTCACATATCTAACCCATGTCTATAAGTTGTACTCAACAAATATTTGATAAACACATAAGAATGCATATAAATAATAAGACTAGAATTCTATCACTGGTTTATATACAAGAAAAAAATTACATAATGGTGCATACATTGGGTTTCGATCCAAAACTTCATCCTATAACTAAAGAATTATTCATTCACATAATGTTAGCAAGTTCATAGACAGTTTTGTTTTGTCCATGTGCAAAAATGAAATAAGTGTTTTTCAAACTAATCATGAACTCAGTTGTTCTTCACACTATCTGTAAAAGCATTCTGTTGAGGCACATGGAACAGTGTTCAATATTAAAATGGGGAACACACAGGATTTTTGTGCTGCCATTTAGCCCATATGCCTGTCTATGAACAGTCATTTGCAACTCATTCCTGAGTTCTACCTTATGCTGTTCTTCCACTTGGACTTTCTTATGGAACACTGTACCTTCCTAACAGCTTTCTAAGACCACTGTGACTGAGCATAAGGAAAGTCCCTGAAATTTACTAAGGATTTGTATTGCACATCGAGTTTAGGGAGCTCAAGGAAGGCTGACTGGCTGCCTGCCAAGAAGTGTCACAGAGTCAAGGTGTCTTGGTGAACTGGCTGTGAGCCAAAACTGGCCTACCAGCCTGTGTAATTCAGTTTTAACATATTTATGTCTTAGATGTTCCCTCACATAAGTCCTTTGCTGATATGGCTGTCTAAAGCCCAATACTAATTAGTTCTTACTAGACCAAGACTAGCAGCTGTCATGGGAGCCAGAAACCTGTGGTCATGCCGGATAGACAGATTCAGAGTATTTTTGTCTAGGGAGAAAAACCTGTATGGAGCACAATAATATTTAGAATGTGGCTTAAGAGTAGATTTTTCTTTGCTAAAAACAAATGAATCTTTGAAAAAGAACACATGTTCTTCAAGAGCTGAATTGGTGACTGCCTTCCTTAATACATGAGACTGCAAACTTAATTCCATTGGTTAAGTCCCAAATCTTTTTGCCTGTGGCAATCTTTTGCAAAATGCATTCACACTTCTGACAGCTCTGTCTTACCACGGAAGCCCTTCTTTTATTTTGCAATATGCTAGTGTATGTTTGTGACCTATTTACTTCTTACTGTCTTCTTAGTTTAAGTCTCAAGAGAATCTACTTTACCCCATTTTCAAGTTCTTTCATGCATTTCCCATGACATTCCCCTGAGAGTTATCCACATTACCAATGATGTAGAGATAATTAAAATTATTTGTTAATGAAAGGAGCGTAGTTTCAACTTCAAATAATTAAAGAGGTGGTTTGAAGTTATACTCACTCTATAGTCACGTATAAATAGGACCAGATTTCTCTACATTTGTTATGAGCCATCAGTTTCTCTATGATGTCGACCTCATTACATGGTAATATGAAATTAGATTTTAACTTCAGTCTATAGAGAGGCAATCAGTACTGACTGGCAAGAATTTAATTTTGACACAAATATTCAAAGAAGTTCAGTGAAGTCTACAGAGACCCTAGGCATGTCCTCTGGTTTTCAAAAGACTTCTCAGCAGTAAAATGAAGATTCTGATCAACTCATGAAATGATCTATAAGGATTTCAGAATCAATAGCGTTCTTATATCACAAGGTGCACCTGACCTATAGAGTAGGTATTGCAGATACTTCATTCATTGTTCCAATATAAAGTGTTATTTCATTTCTTAATCATTAAAGGAAAAAAGAGTAAAAATTAATGTCATGTTTCCTCAAAATATTTAGCATATATGAGCTCATAAGATATCTTAATATACATTTACAAAATAATATTTATGTGATATGTTCTAAATACCTTGGTTTTTGTCATAACATCTTAGTAACACTGCTTAATTTACTTAGAAATATAATAGCTATGGCCTTAGAATAAAAAGGTTTCTGGATTGTGATAGTTTAACGTTTACTATAATGAGTAACACAAAAGCTTTTTGTGTTTATAAAAAGTTAAAGAAAAAGTATATTCATTTTGTATTTTAATTTTGTGTCTGGTATTATGCTAGTGTTGTGTCTGTGATATATCACTCAAATTTCAATTACAGTACTACAGAAGTTTCAACAAGATAGATTAATGCTCTTAGAAGTAAAATAATGTGTTATAAAACAATCTTATACATGTTAATCCACTCTCAATCTTGGGTGTCATGCAATTCCTGCTTAGGAAGCATGATAAAACAGAAAATACATGAATGGTTAGAAAGTCAATAATATGCTGCATTTTTTAATTCCTTCTTCTAGAAATGAGAAGTGGTGATAGCCATTGCCAGGCCAGAAACTGTCAGAGTAAAGAATAATCCAAGGATGGATGGAGAATTGTTAGATTCACAGAAAGTGAATGAATAAGAAAACCTACTGGAGATAATAGGAACCAGATATTTCAAAAATGCATCAATGGAAAGAAAAAGAACTCTATGGTATTGACATAGAATTTGAGGGACTGGTGTGTATTTCAACACATGTACACAATTGAAAAATGATGTGAATATGTAAATACGCATACTTATGCTTCTTAGTCTTTCCCTCTTAGAAAATTAAAGACTAGTAAACTCTTGGTCACTAAATATCACTTACAATAAAACAATCAAGGCTCCTTAAGTAAAAGTTGAATCCAAGTTAAGAAAATCACTATGTGAGGTTAGAATTCATCTGCCCATAAAGAAAATTCTAAAGGAGAGATGGTAAAAAATGAAAGGACAAACCAAAAAGTATAAAGGCATTCCCAGTGGACAAATCTGGGAAAATGTAAGTATCAAAATAAATTGTGATTGCAACAGGTTATAACACATAAAATATAATAACAACCAATTGGTTCACATCATTTGATTAGATATTTAGATAGCCAATGAAGAAAAGATAAATCTTTTTTTAAAGTAGAATATTAAGGAATAAATGTGGAAAGAATTATGGAATGAGGAAATCATTTGTCATTCATTAAATTATCAAACAAACCAAAATTTAAAAAAAAGCCCTGTAATGGATACTAAAGCTTAGCAGTGAAAGTAGATTAAGAAATAAAACCTTTATATGAAGCTTCAAATATAGTCCCATGAGAATTTCTATTAAATACAACTAAACCCAAGGCATTTTAGAATAGAAAATCCTGGCAGCCATTATCTTTACAACACCTAAACAAGAAATCCAGATGACTGTTTCTTGTGACATCATGTGCAACATTTCTGTGATATTTCCATTTTATTATTATTTGTGAAATTGTGTGTATAAATATACACTCTATGCCCTTATATATGTGGATCTAATCATGAGGCAATAGCAGACAAATTTACATTAAGAATCATGAATCAATATTATTAAAGTTAAAAAAAACCCTGAGAATTGCTTCAGACTGAGAATATATAAAGAAAAATGACAACTTTTTGCAACAGTCATCATAAAATGCTAAAATGTATATTGTCAGAAAAATTGGTCACTGCATTAAGGCCTCTAGGTGCACCAAATAAAATGTATATGGCAGTTGTGTGTACTGTCTTACTCCACTGTATTTTAAAATTGTTTCTAAAAAGTTAAGATACAGAGAATCAAAATGGCAGAATAGGGTAAGGACACATTTAAACAGAGAAATATTAGCCAGTGGGAAACAAAGAGGACACATTCCAGGAAACAGGAGAGGGCAGAACAACAGCAAAGGGGTACCTGGAGACTAAGAGACACAGGAAAGCTGCAAAAACAATGGTGTGGCATTGCAGTAACTGATACCCAAGTGGCATTCAGCCAGTGGTGATCTGAACTTCACCCGCAGCCAGAACTCCACCAGCAACAAGGTGGGAAGGAATGTGACCTGGGAGCTTAGGAGGTGAACCCAAAGAACTACTCATCCTACTGGTCTGTTTGATTTGACCAGGAGCAGAGACAGAGCAGCAGGTTCCAGATAGGCGGAACGGTAACAGGGTGGA
Organism: Ochotona curzoniae; assembly: GCF_017591425.1. Taxonomy (NCBI): domain Eukaryota; kingdom Metazoa; phylum Chordata; class Mammalia; order Lagomorpha; family Ochotonidae; genus Ochotona; species Ochotona curzoniae. Next base: position 22,553,733 of record NW_024464920.1, read on the forward strand.
TTTACAGCCCCATACGACTCCTAGAGCCAGTTTAGACGCCATTTTGCTTGAGGAGGCAAAGGCGATGGACAGTACTATGCATGCACTGAGCTGGGAGTGAACTGATTTTTGATTCAGTGAACTGCAACAATGTGGCATCCTACAGGTTCCACCCAAGACAGGTCCTGGTAGCCCTCAGATCTGACGGCCAGCACATCAAGAACCCTAGTAGTGGCACATCAGACGACATTTCTTATGGTGTGGCAAATAATTTAAGACTGCAGGGGACAACAGTGAGCTGCGCATGTGCTGAGCTGGCAAGAATTCACTGAGTTCAGTGCATTGCATTGGTCCCACAGGAAAATAATACCGACTATGGCATTGTACAAGTCAAAATATGTCCGTGTAGCTCTCAGACCTAACAGCCAACAGGTTCTGGCAAGATCAGCACCACCAACAACCTAGCTATACAGAGCAATCCTCAGACCCACACCAACCGGAAGTGGGGGAAAGGTTGTACAGAAAACGGTGCAGCCTTAGCACAGTGTCACAGGAAGTGGAGAGTGGTGAACTGGGAGCTGGGGCTACAGAGACCATGGTGGAAATCTAACATCAGAATCCAGACCTAGAACTCGCTGGAGAGAGTGGCACAAGTGACTGCAAACAAAGAGCCATGTACCAATTGCAATAAGTAAAATCAAACTGTAGACCTGTGGGTGACAGAGCTTAGAAACTTGCCCCAAGGAGAAGATTCTGTTAACCAGAAGCACAACGACCAAGAGCAAAAGAGACAGAGGCACAATGAATATTACTGAAGGCTCCCCTGCAAAGAAGCAAATCCCTGTGCCAACCTCAGAGTTAACTGAGGAAGACATCAAGAAAATGGGGGATACAGAATTGAAACATCTATGGAAAACTGAATTAAAAGATGGTGTACGGGGCCCAGCGTGGTAGCCTACTGACCAAAGAACTCGTCTTGCATACCCGTGATCCCATATGGGTGCTGGTTCATATCCAGGTGGCCCTGTTTCCCTTCCAGTTCCATGCTTGTGGTCTGGGAGAGCAGTCAAGGACAGCCCAAAGCCTTGGGACCCTGTACTCGCATAGGAGACCCAGAAGAAGCTTTCTGATCAGCTCAGTTCTGGCCATTACAGCTACTTGGGGAATGAAGCAGTGGACACAAGATCTTCCTCTCTGTGTCTCTTCCTCTCCTCCTCTCTGCATATCTGACTTTCCAAGAAAAATAAATAAATTTTTAAAAAATGTATATTTTTCCATGAATGCTTTGTAGTAAATTTGGGGTAAAGATGTTTAAATGGAAATGTTTTAAAAGAATATGATTAACAAGAGAAGTAGCATTGCAATTTAAATAATAGTAATAAGCACAGAAGAAAGTTATGAACTTGCTATTTAGTGTGCTTCTGAAAAGTGGCTTAAATTTAGAGGGCTTTGATTTCTGAGACAGAGAGTGAGAGAGAGAGAGAGAGAGAGAGAGAGAGAGAGAGAAAGAGAGAGGGACAGAGCAAGAAAGGGGGTGAGGAGAATATAGAACTAGATTATAGTGGAGGATTTTCCAGACTAAGATAGATGTGAAATTCTAGGGCTCTATCTTCAGAATGAAGCCTTGCTCTATAATGACTCCACACAGCACCTCTCAGCAGCTTTGTTGTCTGCAGACCCTGAGGATATGGATCTATCAGTACAGATGAACAGAGATGACCTTACCTGTAAATGAATGGAGCCACAGTAGCAGTGTTGGGGTGACTGTGTTGCTGCTGCTGTGGGAGGTGAACAGCACCGTTTCCTGCACTCTGCCCGCTGCTCTGCGCCACGGGTACAGTGCAAGAACTGGAGGGAGGTGTGTGGCCAGCTTCCCTTCCTTCCAGAGGAGCGGGACAGTTGGATGTGCTTGCCTTCTCAGAGGCTGTGGCCTTGGGTGAGGTCTGGGAAGGGCTTCCCTTGGTAGTCCTGAATTTGTCTGTCTCTTTGCTTGCTGCATTGCCAGATGAGATGGTTTGCTTTGCTGTGGGCACCTTTGAGCCAGGTTTGGGGATCCCACTGGAAGATGGGATTAAGCTTTCCTTCTTGGCTGCTGCCGCTTTGCTGCCCTTTGGGATCAAGCTTGCGATTTTGGAGGTCTTTTTTGGCGTTGTCTCCATCACCAGATCCTTTTCTTCCTTGACTGGTTTCTCAGGGCAAATTTTACTTTTGTCTCTGTTCTTTTCCTCTTTGTCCTTTGGCTGTAGCAAAGACTTTTTATTGCTGAGGTTTTTGCTTCCAGCTTTTGGAGGGGCCAATTTAGGAGACACTTTGGGACTACTGTTTGCTGAGCCACCGCTATTCAGAGCACTGTTGAAACCTTCCATTTCCCCTGATTCAGAAAAGACATCATCATCCTTTCCACAGTCACTGAGTCCTGAACTGGGGGACTGCAGAGGGCGTAAAGCAGTCCGGGCATTAACCAGCTTGAATTTTTCAAGCATGGATTTCTGGCCTGAGGGAGCACTTTTGGCTCCTTCTGAGACAGGTGGCTTCAGTCTGTCTGAAGATGGAGTGGGAGAGGTCGCTGGACTTGACTGCTTCACTGTCAGCATGGTAGAGGTGGCGCTGTGTTTGACATTCATGGACTTGCTGCGCCAGGGTTTGCTGGTACTAGGAGAAGGGATGGCAGAGGCAGGGGGCTGCCCAGCGGTGCTAGACGGCTGCATGTTACCATTAACACCTGAAGATGGTTGAGGTCCTTTGGAGGAATCTGGACGTTATTAAAGAAAGAAAAACATGATTAGTTTCATCTTAAATAATACACCATTGATAATTTGTAATTATAGTTATAAATACGTCTTTGCTGAAAACCGAAAGGATGCTATGGAATAACAATCACACTTGTTTGTTTTTACTTTTTACCACATCAATCATGTAGAGTGAAAAGATTTTTCTGAGAATGCATGCTTCAACTTATTGAAATGATTTTTTACTCAAATGCACACTGCCAATCCAAAATATCTAAGTTAAAATAAAACACAAGCATTCACCAAAGCAACTCTGTGATTTTTCCATTTATGTGGACACTATATTACCTACCATCAGAAGGATATTCCACATTGTTTCATGAAAATATATTGATTTAAATTTTCCCTAATGTCTTAAAATTCAGTAGAATTTAGCTAATTTATTACCCGTTTAGGTGTGTTTATGATTCAAAATCATGAATCAATTTGTTAATTCTGTTTATTTTTATTTGTACATAATAATCATTGAAATATGTGCTTCCAGGAATCACTCTTCAAAGAAACCTATGTATATCTTCACATATTTACAACGTTATAAGTTATGTATGATTATTATTATCTATAAAGTTATCATAATCCTCCCCACCAAAAAAAAACCTCTGAGGCAAAAAAAGAGACAATGTAGCTTATTCAGGGTAAATAATCGGCATATGAACTGATTTCATAGACTTGTCTGAGCAAATATCCCCTAAGGCCTATTGTTGTAATCTGAACACACTTTAACTTTTAATATTAAAATCAAATTATGTAAGGAAGTTGATAGAAAAACAGTGTTACATCATACAAACATCTTACAATACAAAAGTATTTACTGTTATTTCACTTGGAAGTTAACTTACTAATAAAGTTTTATGACTTCTCAATATTAATTCATAATATGGTACAGAATTTAAAATCATTTATATTATTAGAGTTCAAATACATCAAATCAAATGTTGATATTTAGGAACCATGGAAATCTAATTCAGTAATTTAAACTGCATTAACAATAAATTCTTTCCTCTTTTATTCTCTTTTTTAAGGAAGTTGGGAGATAATCAAGGTGGATATGGAATTTCATTCTGTTTACAAGCCAGATACCTCAAAAACAGATGTAAGATCATGTATGAAAATTTCAACAGGAATAATTTATGAAGAATGATCTTTTCATAATTCTCAGGAATTTAAGTTGCTGACATTTCATTAAAGATTCATAAGTATAAAATTACAGTGCTTTTAAGGGTTATCTACAAAAAAAAGTTGAAGTCAAAATACAAGATAAACAACACATAATTAAGCCATTTGTTAAAGAACACAAATGTTACTCAGCTTTTAAAGTTTGGTTTGTTGCAGTGGGCACTGCCACAGTGAGTTAAGCTGACATCCAGGTATTGTCACTCCACAGTGAAGTGCCAGTTCGAGTCTGAGATATTCTGTCTGCTATTCAGCGCCGTGAAGAAGATAGCCTAGGCACTGTCACTCTAGTTCCTGCCATTCAAGTGTAAAACGCGGAGTTTCTGGCTCCTGACTTCAGCCTGGCCCAAACTTGGCTATTGCAGGCATTTTAACGGTGAACTAATGGATGAAAGATATCTCTCAATTCTCTGTTTCTCCTTCTGTCTTTCAAATAAATTTAAAAAAATCAAAATGTTATATTTGTCTATTTGAGAAGCACACAGAAAGAAAAGTATTAAGTCCCACTAACTAATTCACTCAGATGTTGTATGATCCATGGCTGGTCCAGTATGAAGCCAGAAGCCAGAAACTCAATCCAGGTGTCCCTCATGGGTGTCAGGGATTTAATTCCTTAGTAATCACTGCTGTCACCAAGGGTCTTCATTAACAGGAGCTGGAATTGTTAGTGGAGTCAGGTCCCAAACTCAGACATTCTGATATGGGTGGTAGACATCCCAACTAGTGTCTTAACTAGAAGGCCAAACTTTCACTTCCCACTGACATATTTTAATTCTTACATATTTGAGAGAGAGAAGGGAAAGAGATTATTCTCAGCAAAGAAAATTAAAAAATGCAGCGCAAAAGAAATACGAAAGTGTTTACTTGCAGAAAAAGAGGTCAAATTGTTGGTTGAACTTTCATGTGCATCAAATATGCTTTTCAAAATTTTGCCCAAAATGATTTACTTAATTTTTCAAGTTTCCTTTCACAATAATATAGGCAAATGAACATAATAATAATATTTCTTCAGTTTTTACTATACCAATATTGACTTCTAATTTTCAATATCCCTCTACAAGTCTTCAACTGACCAAATCTACTACTAATAAATAAGATTCTTTTCATATACTCTATATTAAAATGTAGCTGTCCACTGGAAAGCCAAACTACTCACATATTTTGAAGTTAAACACATGATTGTAAGTTCTTTTTAAATCATGTAAAGCCTGTAATTTTATTTATGTTTGCAATGTCTGTGAAAAATATTAAGTTCATATACAATACCTACTGCAATACCTACAAAACCTACTATTCTAAAAAGAAAACAGAATTGTGGTATTGACTGAATAAAAATAAACTGAAGAAACTTCAAGTCTCACAACTATCCAATGTGTTGACTCTTGGTGAATGGATTTCAAACATTTTCTCATTATCTATGTTACAAATACAGGTAAACATAAGTATGGTTGACTTAAAATCTCTTCCAGAAATCGATAACATCTCATCATTGTTTGAACATTTCTTGGTAGCAAACAGAACACACTGACTACCTATGGGTTAGACTGCTGACAAAATATCTATCCAAATCAATTCTCCCTTATTGGTCAGATCTCAGTTTGATCATGTCCACATTTATGACCACAGCATGAAGTCAGGGATTAGATAGTCACTCTACTCTCTACTTTCTCCAAACATAATGAATTTCTTCAAATAAAACAAATCGTGCACACGTCTCTGCATTTCACACAAAGACCTCACTCTCTGTTGACTTATGATTGATATATATGGCTCTATACTGTCAACACATTTTCCAGGAATGTTAATCTACTCTTCCATTTTCTACTATTTATAGGATTTTAACCGAGGCACATCATCAGCACAGGGGCTAGTCTATTCAAGACACTGCAAGATAGATTATAATATTGTTAGAAGAAGTAAAGCAGATTCATAACAGATAAATGTTACTTCTTGATGACAGTTATTAAATGTCAAATGAGTAGAAGTTGGGAAATGAAATACAGAAGTTCAGAGACTTAAATAATCACAGGGATCTTTAAAAACAGATCAATACCAAAGACACAGACAGATCTGTAGGCTTTGGACCAGGTGAAATGTTTGTGAAGATCTGTTAGGAACTTATGAAAATGCACTTGTTTTCATTTAAAACTAACACATGTGCATTGGGACATAGAGTCAGACAGAAGCAGTCCCAGACATCAAAGACTATGCTCCAGGAAGTAGCACTACGGTGAGACACGATCATGTCATGGAATCCCACTTTACTTTTTGATGTTGATTTCAAGCTATTTGTGGAATAGCCTATTTAATGATAAAGGATTTATTTATTTTTATTAGAAAGTCAGATATACAAAGAGGAGAAGAGACAGAGGGGGAAATCTTTCATCCATTGATTCACTCCCCAAGTGGTCATAATGGCTGGAGCTGAAATGATCCAACGACAAGATCCAGGAATTTCTTGCAGTCTTCCATATGGATACAGGGTTCCAAGGCTTTGGGCCATCCTCGACTGCTTTCCCAGGCCACAAGCAGGGAGCTGGATGAAAAGCCAGGCTGCTGGGCATGAACTGGTGCCCATATGTGATCCCAGTGCATGCAAGCTGATTATTCTAGCTGCTAGGTTACTTCACCAGGCCCTGAACTCATATTTCTAAAACAAATATGTGTAAACCAATGTAGAATGCCTAAATGACTCATTTAAAGGAGATGAAGCTAAATTTGTCTGTATAGCATGTGACTCCAGAACTCAAGCTCTGTAATTTTCTTAGAATATATGACATCCCAAGTATGTAATAAAATGCTTCCCAAACTGTAATGTGAATGAATCACCTGGTAATCTTATTTTTTAAAACATTCATTTATTTATATTAAAGTCAGACTTGCAGAAATAGAAAGGGGGCAATGGGACAGATAGAGAGAAGATTTTACATTCACTGGTTCACACTCCAAACGGCTTCAGCCGCCAGAGCTGAGTTGATTTGAAGCCAGGAGTTTCTTGTATATCTCTTATTGGGTGCAGGAGCCCAAGTCCTTGGTCATTATTTGCTGCTTTCTCTGGCACATCAGGAAGGAGCTGAATAGGAATTAAAGTAACCAGGACTCAAACCCACAACCAAGCTGGAGGCCAGAGCTGCAGTTGGTGGTTTTTATCCACTACATGATAATGTTGGCCCCATCCTGGGAATATTACTCATTGTAGACTGGGATTCAGTAGGTCTACAGTAGGCTTTAATATGCTATAGTTACAATGAGCTTGCAGCTAGCAGCACTGCTGGTCACAGGCCATGTCTTGAGTGGCAAGAGTTGCACAGACACACATTTTCAATAGTGTTGATATTTTCAGCTTTAAGGAATTACTTCCTATACAGTGCTCGAGTTGGCTGGATTTATTAAATATCCCATAGTTGCAGAGTATCAGTAGTTTTTCACTGTTTAAACTTTCAGAACCTTGGTCAGCTCATTGTCTCCTGTTTAAAGCATAGAATTATTAATAAACAAATAAGCTCTTTTTGTCATTACACTATTGACACATTTAGGGTTTACCATCTGTGTATCTGCAACTTGATTAAGAAGTCACAAGATTCTAATCCCACGGGCTCTGGGAGCTCGAGTGGGAATATGAGGAAGGCATAGAAAAAAATGAATCAGGGCCAGAGCATTGGCTCAATCGGCTAATCCCCCATCTCCGAGTGTGGCAACCCATATGGGCACCAGTTTGTGTCCTGGCTGTCCCACTTCCTTTTCTTTCTTTCTTTCTTTTTGTTATTGTGATTATTATTTTATTATACAGTTCCATGGGCTCTGGGATTCCCCTTCCCCATGTCCCCTCCTCCCACACACACTGATTTCCCCTCTAGTATAACAATGGTAGTCCTTCATGAACAGTTCTAAGTCCATCATTCTGCTGTTGAAGAGTTTCCTGATATTATAGGCATGAACAATGTCAGAGAGTCCAGGATATATTCAACAGTTTCACCAGGAGTTCATCTTTGGTCTGGATGCAGAGATGCATACTGCACTATGTCTCCATATTTGGACATGTCAGTCTCTGCTACATTCTATTAAACATACCCTGATCCAGCTCCCTGTTTATGGAAAGAAATTGGAAAAAAAACTGAGGAAGGCCCAGTGGCCTTGGGACCCTAAACTACACCTTTGTGGGAGACCTGGAAGAAACTCCTGGCTTCTGGCTTTGGATCAGCTCAGTTCTGGCCACTGCAGCCAGTTAGGGAGTGAACCAGCAGATGGAACATCTACCTCTGTCTCTCTCTCTCGGTTGATCTGCCTTTCCAATATGAATAAAATGAGTGTTTCAAAAAAGATTGAATCAAAGTGCTTTTTAAATATTTGAGGAATAAAAAAAGTAGGAGAAAATAACTCCTTTCTTGTAAAAGAGAACAACAAGCTGGGGATTTCAGCTGGATGGACTTCTCAATATTACCATACCCCAAATGAGGCAATGGGGACTTGAGATTATGATATCCACCTCCAGCCCACAGTAATGGCCATAGAAACAGCTGCAAAATGATTCTCAGATGAGTACACACATATAAGACACTTCTCTAAAACTCAGTTCTAAATAGGTCCCCAGCCTGTCTCTACACACAGCAATGAGCTACTTCAGGTTTCATTAGAAGGGCGAACCATGGTCACTGTGCATCAAGAAAACATTGGAATAATATGACTCTCTATGGACTCTTCACAATACAGGTTGCACAGCAACAGCAGCCAAAATGCAAACTTCTGTAGGTTTGCAGAACAGACGCAACCACATACTCTAGTCTCTATCATTAATATATTCAATAAAAGGTATCCTGGACCCAATGATACACTTTCGAATGCTGATAACTACACGTCTGACCATCAGTGAGTCTCACTGTGGGGGACAGAGCAGACATTTCATGGTCATGTTAAAGGCAATCCTGAAATGGATTTGTACTCTGCATTTTCATGATGTGTATCAGTTGACTTTGTTTTTCTGGTTCCCAAACAGCAATCTTCTTCTACTCCCTTTTTCCTTCCCTTCCACTTTTGTATCACCATGCCTAACTTTACCAAAACAAAATATTATGATTAACTGCATACTTTATTAAGTATTTTATAAGCTCATCACATATTGTATATCATTTAAACCCATATCTAATATATTTATGATTCCCTCTTTAGAAATGAGGGAATGAGGGCCCATTATGGTAGCCTAGTAGCTAATGTCTTCACCTTGCATGCACCAGGATCCCATATGGGCGCTGGTTCTAATCCCAGCAGTCCCGTTTCCCATCCAGCTCCCTGCTTGTGTCCTGGGAATGCATGACGGCGCCCTAAAGCCTTGGGACCCTGCACCCATGTGGGAGACCTGGAAGAGGCTTCGGGCTCCTGGCTTTGGATTGGCACCAGCCAATTGTGGCCGCTTGAGGAGTGACTCAACAGATGGAAGATCTTCCTCTCTGTCTTACCTCCTTGCTGTACATCCTACTTTCCAATAAAAAAATAAACAAATCTTTTTTTAAAAAAAAATGAGGGAATGAGGTCTCACAAAGGGAAATTATCTTGTCCCGGTCGTACATGTAAATCCAGAGAAAGCAAAAACAAAATTGGAACTGAGGCTTATCTGTCTTCAAAGTTTAAAGGACTTTATTTCTTCTTTACTGCTATATGCCCAGAAAGTTTGGTAGAAAGTTTCACCACAATAGTTTGTCACAACAATGAACCTAATTGTGTAAATCTTTGAAGAATATTTGTCTTCTTTCTCACTGACAAAACTACATATGATGAAAATTTCATACAGGACACCTGCTACTCAGTGAACCCTATTCTACTGTTATTATCATTCTACCTGCATCCATCCTATTGAATCAATTTAAAAATAAATAGTAAATTCTGTTGTTATAATACTAAAGTAGAATTAATGCTTAGTTATCACATTCTTCAAATAAGTAATATTTATGAATTTGAGAAAGTGTTAATTTAGTTCTAAAGTTAATATTGAGATGAACTTGGGCAGTGTCAGCAAGCCTAAAGAAACCTTCAGATAGGGCATTTCTCCAACAGCTGTGCAATTCAGTGTCATGTGACAGCAGTGCCATTTGCTAGAGAAAGGATACAAAAAACAGCCACCTTAATGTGTTTACTTTTTCCTTACTGAACAGAGTGTTGTTTATATGAATGCACACGCCTTTCTGTTCAGAACATACATGTGAAAAAAAGAACAAATCAACAACAGCACAATTCCTCGTAAAACATTCTTTGCATAGCAGCCATCGTGTTCTATGATGTAGAGGTCCTGCAATCTAAAAAACACCTTGAACATGACAGAGGGTTACAAAATGAATGATATAAGTAAACATTATGGCCCTGGCAATTAGTGTGGAGAATCATGTAGATTCATCTTACATAATAACACACCAAAATGCCTTTTGAAATGTTTAAGTGACTGAACAAAAACACTCAAATCCAAACACCTTGTTGCCAAGTGGTTTATCTATCACATCACCAAAACGCTTTACATAAATCACTGCTTCAGAAATGTGGTCATCATGCTTAAAATGACAACAGGGAAGTGTTCCGTGGCTCTGTGGAAACATCGCAGGACACCAGCGTCCCGCATTGGATGGCTTCTTCAATTTTTGGCTATTTGATTTCCTTTACAATTTCCTGCTAACATGCATTCTTGGAGAATAGCAAATGATGATTCAAGTACTTGGATCCCTTCCTCCCTCATGCAAGACCAAAATGGAGTTCCTGTCTTTGGAATAGCTCAGCCCTGGTTATTAGTGGCCATTTGTTCAGTGAACAAGGAGCTGGAAGACCTTACTCTCTTTCTCTCATACTTCCAAACACATAAACACGCATTGAAACTGTGATTTAAAAATCTGCACCGGAGATACTAGAGACAGCATCCCTTTTGCATTCGTTAGTATTGTGTCATTACAAACTTAGGAACGTCATTTTGCTGAGTGTTGTGAAATGCAAGCATACTTTAATTCGCCTATTTCAAAAAGGTATGCAATGAATGTACAAGCAAATATATGGCAGCATCTTATGTGTGCTTTTATACATAAACATACAATATACCCCACTGTTATGTCTACCTACTTGTATCAACTCATGCTACCCATGCAAATCCCTAAGAGCTCTGAAATTATGATGCCGAGGTAGTTGCTTAGGCCTGCATTTAAAGCAATAAAGCAAAAAAAAAAAAAAAAAACCAAAATCATGGTAAGACATATGATTAAATCACCATTAAAGTAATATAATTACAAAAACACAATCGCATTGCAATGCCTTGCTAAAAAAGTATGTAGTTCTTTAACAACATAGCAATTTCAGAAAAATTTAAAATGGAAAGTATTTGAGACCTAGATAATCTGTTTCGGCTGATAATAAGCTGCTAAAACTCTATGACAAGAAGTTCATGTTAACTGCTCCATTTTGTAACACCAATGCTGTTCAATTCTAGATTTTGATCCTACTAACACTACTTAGAATAGAAATGAAATTTCAAGCCTCTGTAACAGAAAGTGTCTGCTCAGAATTTGGGAGACAGGAAAGGAACCCTCTTCAGCAAATGGACAAGTTCAGTGCTGCAATCACCTGGGAGAAACAGGTAAGAGACAGTAGCCATCCCTGTGGTGCTGTGGCATGTTTCTTAGCAACACGGAAAAAAACCTCTCCACTAGGGAACTCTGTAAACAACATATGTTCTCAGATTATAATTCAGAAACTGGTTTGCTAATTAAAGTTAGGCATATTTGAATTCATTTGAACGTTAAGCCGGTTGGCACTTTTTTAGAATTATTACACAAATTTTGTAAAACAAGATGATTTGCCTCAGGTATGAAAATGAGTCATGGCATGTTTTTCAAGAGATCTAATTTCCACTTTACATGTTTTCTTTGGAGTGTGGAAATGTCTGGAGTACTTTCACCAGGAACATGGCCAAGCAGATAAGTGCTGATATCACAATGTATTATTCATCGTCAGTTTATGAATGATGAGTCATCAGGACAAGAAAAATGAAGGATTCTTGAAAGAAATGCTGTACAAACATTGTCATTTCGCCATTTGTTCTCTGAAAAACTTTCCCCACATTTCACTCCAATAAAACGTTTGGATGGCATTGAATTTTGTTAATTTCCTATGTCAGCTTTTCTGGAACAGATAGTGAATGACAATGTGCACTGAAATCTTAATTCTCTGGTGAGAAACTGAAATGAGCAGACTATTTTTTGAACTGTCTTGTTACTAAGCTTATACTAGATATATCCCTTGAGAACTGTTTGTGATTCGCCACTGACTTCTTTAATATCACATCATTTGCAAATGAACTAACATTTAAAATAAATAATATTTAAACAATTACACTGTATTTCCAAAAGTTTTATTAAATGGGAAAATTAAATGGTCTTAATTAGGAATAAACCTGTGCTGTCAATGACAAATTTTAAAATTTGTGGTTGATTTTTTTTACTCACCAGATAAGATCTGTTATAGAAAATAGAAATTATATCCTTACTTTAAAGGCACCCTGGGAATATATTACATATGATTTGCTTATTCCTTTAAATGAAATATTTCATTATGTAAGTATACATGTCCCAGTAAATAAGGAGGAAATATTCTTAGATTTAAGCAAATTTTCAAATTCTGTCATCATTATATTGCAACTTTTGAAAATTCCTTTTAAGTTTTACCTTACTTGGTCATATGCAAGTTAACCACGCAAATCAGTTTAAGACAAAGATCAATTTGTCAAAAGATGGAATCCAGAATTTTTAGATTATGCTACCACTATGAATCATGAGGTTTAAAAGGTTAAATAAGGTGTCTGGCACGGTAGCCTTGTGGCTAAAATCCTTTCCTTGCATGCGCCAGGATCCCATATGGGTGGCAGTTCATGTCCCAGTGGCCCGCTTCCCATCCAGCTCCCTGCTTGTGGCCTGGGAAACCAGTCGAGGACAGCCCAAAGCATTGAGACCCACACTTGGGTGGGAGAACCAGTAGAAGCTCCAGGCTTCCGGCTTTGGATTGGCTCAGTTCCGGCAACTGCGACCACTTGGGGAGTGAGTCAATGGACAGAAGATCTTTGCCTCTGTCTCACCTGATCTCTGTATATCTGACTTTCTTATAAAAATAGTAAATAAATCTTTTAAAAGTTCAATCAAGTATCTAATTAAAAATGTTGGTGAAGATTGAGCTTTATTTTATGAATGATATTTGTGTTATGATTTAAGATAATTTGGACACATGAACTTGCAAGATACATATTTACTTAAAACATTGATATCAGGCATATTAACATAAGATTGTAACCCAACAATTAATAGAAAATCTCATGTTTTAAATATAAACACTCCAGATGGTTATAATAAATCAAATGATGCAATTCAAACTTATGGTTGGTAGTTTTACACGAGGCTTACATATTGCAATAACCTACATTTAGAGATATTACACATATTGTGAGATTATGTACAGTAAGTATTTCGGTATTCTTATTTGGCATTAGAAGTAACAGTTAACTCATTGTGGAAACTCCCGTTGCTTGCTGCACATGTTAATAAATAATGTTAATAAATCTGTTTCACGCAACAAAGACCACATATTATGTTACATCTGTCTCCCCCTTGTGGTTACAGTGAATATTGCCTCTTACAAATTACATTGCTCTTGGAATACAGGAGAGACTGCGTGAACATGTAAAAATATTGATGTGTATCTATTTTTACATTTCTAACGATAGATACCAAAAGTAAAATTAGAAAAAGCATTACATACTAAAAGCTTAAACACAGTGTTATATTAAAATGTTAATTCATCTAAATTTTTTTGCTAATGTTTTGGTTTTTTGCTGTTTCTAGCTGTGTGGTGTGTGTGTGTGTGTGTGTGTGTGTGTGTGTGTGTGTGTGTGTGTGTGTGTGTGTGTGCAGGTATCAGAAGACTGTGGTACTGTGGTGGTGTCTGCTGGTTTTACCAGATAATTGAGAATTTCACTGAACATATCTATTTCAAAGCTTGTTAGCTTTGCCTAAAGGTTTCATAGTGTATAAAGAAATATTAGCCTGAACATGAATGAGTATAACACAGTTATGGATTGGAAAATGTTTTTTTTAATTAAGAACTATTTTTCCCTTCTCTTCAGCAAAATACATGTCTCAGTAATAACTCTTGGGATCTTCCGTTAGAGCTTTTACTATTCAGCTCAAAAATAAGATCCCACTTGGTTGTATTAGCTAAAGCACATTTGCTAACTGTTCTATTAACGAAACATACAAACCACTTTTTTTCTTTCAATTGTTACTTTGTCTAGAGTAGACGAGTAGGACCAGAATAGAGATAGTCTACTGATTAGAAAATACACTGATGTATCCAACACAAGACCCTAGGTCTTTCCACCATCACAGCTTCTTCCTGATTTCCCCGGTGCTCTAGGCAGCCTCTTTGCCATCCTGCTCTGTAGTCAGAATCTTCTACTCAACACCTTTTTAAAGGCACGTGTTGGTCATCAGAGAGCAATGGGGCTTCTAATTCATCTACGATCCGCACTTAAAATAGATTTCCACAATCTATCCTTATTCCTAATAATCTTGAAATGTGATACTCACAGCATGCACCACTTCAGGGAAGCAAAACAAATGGATGTAATTTGTCTTTCAGGAAATCCTGTATCACAATATTTCTGGGTCTTATTATGTTGAAGTATTCATTCCTATCGACATTCCATCACAACTATGACAACAAATTTTAATTTCCTGACATTTATGATGCTATGTTAACTGAAGCTAAGAATTCAAATAACTTCAGTGCAGTTTTATGGTTTCAGGAAAAAAAAAAGCATTTCTAACACCTGGGAAGGCATAAGAAGTTGCTATTATTACACAGCAGGAAGGAATTGATTTTGAGAAACAGATTTTACACCTGGCTGTATCTTCAACTGGTTTAAAAAAAAAACCTGAGTATTTCCTTAAAATATTCTTTAAAGGTTAGAAAAGCCGTTAAGAGAAAATGCTGTTGAGGAAGAGGCAATAAGAAGACTCCACTGGTTACATTGCTATTCCCAAAGCTGTGGCACCGGGAAAACACCAGACCCAGGCTGCCTTTCGCAGGGCTCCTCCTCTTACGTGGATGTTGTAATGATGTAATATATGGATACTTACCTTTTTCATTCCCATTTGCATAATTTGGAGGCTTGTTTTTATCAATGCTGTTAAAGCTCTGGCTTCTTCTGTTCAAATTAGAGGCTCCTTGGCCCTTGCTGTTGCTGCTGCTGCTGTTGCTGCTGCTGCTGCCTGCAGTGGGCACCCTAGAGGGCCCTGGAAGCCTGAAACAGTGTGAGGAAAATTACATCATTATTGTACAGTACTGAGAGACTAGAAGTCGGGGTTCTGAATTGGGAGAATTCATGAGACGTTTAGCTGGTTATCCTGCATGTGTGGCCTATGGCCAGCTTTTCACAGACGACACAAGACAAGAACAAGGCAGGTTTCAATTCAAAAAATAACGCTGTTAGTAGAATGACTATTTGAAATATAACTCCGGTGACAGTCACTTCAGCTGAATGAAGGGCAGACGATGAGAACACAGACCCAAATCATCTTTCAATTAGAGGCAAGCTGACAGATTATGAACTATTATTACTTTATGTGAACGACAACTAATTATCAGTTCAAATAATTTTTCAGTTTTAACATTAAAAATGCAATGATCAATTATTTCATGAACTGTGCCTTAAATGACCAATTTCAAGATTTCTATATTTAAATTACATGGATTTTAATTGTGTCCTGTGATAAATGTAATAATACACAGGAATTCAAAACCAAAAAACTAAGAATATTGATACCCAATATTTATTCAGGAAAAATAATACTGAATGATGTTAACGTCTTTGCTGGTATTTGCTGCCACCATGTGAGTATCCCTGGGTACTACGCTGAAAAATTCTATGTAGAAAAAAATTAGTAAAAACCAGCAGACAAAAAAAAGCCAGAATCTATGACTATAGCACTGAATTGTTTTTAATATTGTCTTACACATTTTTGAAAAAAAACAGTTCTTTACTTTTCACAAGTTCAATTGTTATGATAGTCAAATTTTAACACACCTTCATAAAACCTATAAGATTATAAAGAAATCAAATCTTCAGAGATAAATAATGTTTTATAATAGTAATACGTGTCATAAACATGGAAGACAAACCAGAAAAACCCAAATGTCAAATTAAAACAAAATCCAATTTCTGACACAGCTAATAGTTTCAAAATGTTGACTATGTTTTAAGAGTCTAAAACACATGACTAACAAGTAGCCCCTTCAGCTATTTTGCTAATAGGTTGTGTCACACACAAGATTAGAATCTTTTCCAAATTATTTAAGCATTTAACTTTTGCCCTGATGGATTTACAAATGTTTGTAAGTTTAGCACAGTAACCACAGACACTAACAATTTACAGTTCCAGTGATTGCACTCTGTAAAAATAACGAATTAATTTGACCCAATGTTTCAATCATAATAAATCAGAGAATGCTCCCAGTTGACATAACCATAGACTTAAAAAGTTCATTACAATCTCATATGCATAAACAAATTTTGTCACACAAAAAAAATCTTTCTTGTAATGAAACTTGACCTGTTTCTAGAAAGCAATTAAGTTCCTTTTAATCATTACTATGACCCAGGAAGCCAAATGATCTTCAGTTCTCAGAAGAGCAAATTAAAACACATCATTTGCTCTTATTCTCCTATTTGACAGGCAGCTAGGGGCTCTAGATCATTCTTCAAAGAAATGAAAAGGGAAAAGAGATGAAGCAACAGAAGGGAGGAGGTGGTGCTAGTCTAACACGGTGACAAAAATGTATTTCACATATTTAAAACAGTAATAAAAGATAGTGCTCATAGAAGGTCAATTTTCTCTATATATCCTAACGTATTATTTACATAAATTTTAATAACATATTCTTTTTAATCTATCTTTTCAGTATCATTCTGTACTATTAATGAGAAGAAAATAGAAAACCAAGGAAAGGAGAAAGAAACCTACCTCAATGCAAAGCATCAGAAGCAGCCCTGTGATCGTTTTGCATTAGTCTCATTAGTGGAGGAGTGACTAGTCAACCACCACTGGTCACTGCTCCAGTGAATGAGATGGTCCAAAGAATTCTGTACGATCAGAGGTGAATAACACACATGCCGTGGCTCACCATCTACTAGCATGCCTTTTGCAACGTAGCATTAAGACAAAAACAAAGCTGACTCTTTCAACATATTTTATGTAGAATTACTTCTTGTTCTACAACTTCCAGACGCTGGGACCTGGACAGAATGGTGTACATTTATTGACTTTCTCTAAACCTAGAACCCAGATTTTAGCTGATAAAACATCATGTCTGAATTAAAAAGAAAACAGAAGTCAAAAGTAATTGAGTTAGATAGCACAAATACGCTTTTCCCTGATATGTGTGTGGAAATCTGCTTGAATGAATTCATCCAGAAGTGTGCTTTGTGAGAGTGTGAAGACAAAATATAACTGGCCATTTACTAGAATATCACTAATAAGTAATAAATCAGAGATGTTAACTGACCTAGTAGGCTTTTTTTGACTGGATGCAATTCCACTGTGATTAGAATGAGTTGCATATCTGGCTGCCAGACTGTATGAGGAGAAACAGAGAAATTGAATTAAAGAGATTCTTTGAACATGGAAAGAAAACACAAACTTACAAGAAAACTATGAGTTAATGAAATGCAATTGAAACACATGTATAAAGAACATGTATAAAGAACAAATTAATTAGAAAATCATGGCAATGTAACATATACATCATGATCTTTAATTATGAATGCACAATGAAATATACAGCACATCCCTTGTTAGAAACTGTGTAACCGCTGAATCTGAAAATATGACTGTGTTGTATTATTAGCATCTTTTCAAAATATTACTTCATCTTTTAGAAGATCCAACTTCTGCAAAATAACTGCAAAATTAAGATAACTTTACGTTTCATATATAAAAGAGATCACATTCTTAAGGAAAAAAAATGAAAGGAAGAATCTGAGAATCGTTAGATTTTTAGCAAACTTGTAATTTATTTTATTAATACAATATTGTGAAAACCTGGCTGTTCCCTTTGAGGTATATTTGGAATCTAGTACTGGGTAGAATCTTATAAGCAGATAAGCAGCAAAAGATATTTTATCTAAAGAAAAATCTATGTACAATTGGAAATTAAAATGGATTTCAAAATTTCAAAAGAAAACAAGTACTGATAAAAAATGTCTGGCTCTCTTCAAATTGACAGCTCTCAATGAGTTTTAATATTAAAATATCTGTTTAAGGACATAAGAAAAAATTAAACACAGTTTTAAAGAGTAGTAATTTATAAACCAAATGAAAACCTGTACACCCTGTTTAACTGACTTCCGAATTACCGGTGATCCTACAATGATTATTCTGAAGTACACAGACTCTGCAGTCTCAGGGTTCGTTCATACATGCGGAGATGGAATGAGCTGACATATGAATGACTTCTTCAGGTGGATTGTGATCCCTCCACAAAAAGCCACTTGATGTGCACACAGAGTCGCCAAGAAAACAGGAACATCAGCATGGGCAGGGGTGCATGGAGGGAGGTCGGGAACCTCAAGGCAACTGATTTCATTGCTTGGCTCCCAAATGGACAGTGTTTTCATCAAGGAAAAGGTTGCTTGGGGTAATGATACATGTTCTAAATTAATTCTTACTCCACTGAGCTAATTTGTGGTGGGAGCATGCTGGTCTCTAGGACTGCCTGGCTAAGGAAGGATATCCTGATACAGATAAAATCTTCAGGTTCACTGAGCATTTCCTTTTCACGTTTGGCATACCATCACATATGTTGTAATTTGCATGTAATGCTTTTCATATTCTATCCACAATGGATACTAAGATAACTGGCCACACAGATCAAGTTGTCTCAGTATCAATAATATTAGAGAGTAAGCGGGAAACAAAACAAAAAAAAAGTCTCAATGGAATAATATATCAATTCAAAAAATAAATTTAAAACAAAAGTACCCAAAACTTTCCACAACACTTTTCGCCCAGAGAATTTTGTATGGTCTACTAAGTACCTAACTTATTCTTCAGAATGAAATATCACTACAGGAAGGACCAAAACTGAATCTAAGTTTGTCTCTATTATTACAGATGGGAAAAGAAATGTCCAAATAAGTACAAAAAAAAAATCCTTAAAATATGAAGCTGAGGGCCTGACATGGAAACCTAGCGGCTAAAGTCCTGGCCGTGCATGTGCTGGGATCCCATATAGGTGCCAGTTTGTGTCACTGCTGCTCCCTTCCCACCCAACTCCCTGCTGGTGGCCTAGGAAAGTAATCAAGGACAGCCCAAAGCCCTGGGACCCCGCGCCTGCGTGGGGTTCCTAAAAGAAGCTCCTGGGTCCTGGCTTCAGATACATTCAGCTCCTGCCATTGCAGCCACTTGGGAAGTGAACTAGCAGACGGAAGATCTTTCTCTTTTGTAACTCCTTCTCTCTGTAATTCTGCCTTTCTGATAAAAATAAGTAAATCTTAACAAAAATAAAGCTGATGATTAGTAGAATCTAAGTAAATTTTGAAACTCAAGAAATGTTTATGATATGCTAATTTGCTTCTACTCTTACATTCTACTACTAGCGTCTCCTAAGACATTTTCTAACAGAAATTACTTAACCAGCAAGCCTTCATTTCTACATTTCTTTGCCTTCTCTTCTACTTATTTCTGGAATATATCATACTTAATTCTATCCACTTTTTGAGAACTACTGTGAATTATAACAAGTCTATGTAATATTTCATTATCTGCTAAATAATACTAAATCTCTAAGTTTCCATAACTCTCTATCTTGTTTGAGATACAACAAATCCTCACATGGCATGTTGGGATTCCATATGGGTGCTGCCTCATGTGCCTCCACTTTCCTTCCAGCTCCCTGACCGTGGCCTGCGAAAGCAGTAGAGAATGGTCTGAAGGCTTGGGACCTTGCACCTACATGGCAGACATAGAATAAGTTCTTGGCTCCTGGGTTCTGATTGGCTCAGCTCTGGGCACTGTGACCACTTGGGAATAAACCTCAGACAGAAGATCTTCCTCTCTGCCTTGCCTTCTCTTTCCAATAAAGACAAATAAATCTTTAAAAAAATGAAAGAATATTTCTATAGTAGGTTATTGGTAAGGCAATATCAGCATTTCTTCAGTCTATTTTCTAGCATAGGAAATACATGAAAATGTTGTTTCATGAATTAACCAAGTGGTCTTGTGAAATCTGATTTTCCCTTTTACTTTTCATACTCTCAGCTACTAACTGACCTGTTCTGTCAATTAGCATTTCCAACAACTGCCTAGTTAATAAATGGCTTATTGGTTATTACATCAGTGTCTGCCTCTTCACAGACTATAGACCAGGAAACAATCTCACTGGAACACTGGGAGAGAAGGGTTTTTTTTTTTCTTTTGTTTTGTTTTTGGCTGTCCCTTTGGTTTTAATTGGAGTCCGATGAGTAAACATTAGTTTGGCATAACATTTAATATTCTGTAACAATTTATGTTCAAAAGCTTGTGTGTGTGTGTGTGTGTGTGTGTATTTAATCAAGTAAGACATTTGCTAAATATAAGTTCTAATTATGATTTTATTGCCAATTTTCTTTTGTGTCACTGTCAATGACACTGTTACATCTCACTATTTCTTTATCCTCAGCTGAAAAGGCAATTGGTATCTCAAAATAAAGTTATGGCATTGGTCTCAACACCACAGGCAATTTGTAGTGACATAAATATCAAATCCTGTCTCAATATCATTGCCCCTTCTTCTACTTTATCTGTTTTATACTCTTCCATGCTTAGCATCTCCTGTATCACTTTTGGTATGACTCAAAGTCATTGCTTTTTTAAAAAAATTTATTTATTTATTTATTTTTATTTCCTTGTTTCTGTTTCCCTAGCCAGCAGAAAAAAATATTTCACCCATGGTGCTTATATATAATTTCTCAGGTTTCAAATTTGTAGCAGACTGATAACAACGCAGGTAAGAAAACACAGCTAATTTTTATTTAATTAGTAAACAAAGGCTATATATAGACACAGCTCTGTGACAAGTGGTCTTAAACAGAGGGTTTTCAGACACCTGAAATGAAGTTTGCAAATCCTTTTTCTGAGATATTATCAAATCAGTAAACTTTTATGTTAACAGGTAGCCAAAGAAAAGCAGGAAATATAACACAAAAGGAGGAAATGTTCTGAGCCTCACTGTGTCAGATACTAAAGCAATTATCTGATCATCTTTCTGATCAAGTGGGGATATCAAGGAGATGCTTTGTATTTTCCTGAACAAGGAAGAAAAAGAAAACTATATATAGTCATTCGGCTTATAATATGGAACTCATCTGGTGTTCAAATTACAGCAAGATCCAAACTGCCAGAACTTCCTATTCCAGCTTCCTTGTGAATTCCCATGTGAACAGTAACATCTATTCATTACAACTAAAATTTCCTCTCAAAATATCATCTGAAACCAACAGTGGCATCATTTGGGACTTGTTAAAAACATGGACATTTTGAGGCTATCGTTAATTACTGGCTATGATGGCAACATCCCATATGAGCTTCTATTCCAGCACTGCCATTCTGCTTCCAATCCAGCTCCCATCTAACACACCTGGGAAAGCAGTGGAAAACGGCCCAAGTACTTGGATCCCTGCCATTCACATATGAGACTTGGAGGGAGTTTCTGGCTCCTGTCTTAGGCCTGTCCCAGTCCAGGACATTGCAACTATTTGTAGATAAACTGGTGGATGGAAGATCTCATTTTCTCTCAGTAATTCTGTATTTCAAATGAAACCAAACCCCTTAATGAAAAATAATTCACTGACTTGAACCAGTGATCCACTGGAACCAACAAGTTTCTGATCACAAAACTCAAGGAGTCATTTTCATCTTTCACAACAAAAAACATTGATGACCAACCCTGTACTAGTATGTTGTACAGGGGAATTCCAGGTTGAGGCAGAATGTAGCTGCTACCCTCGTGTGGTTTCCAGGCAGACTGAAGCTCTCTTGGACATCATAAATTTCCTAAAGAGCATGTCACTACTGACCAAAGGAATGTCATGATCAACACTGTCCAAATAGGAACTTGGACACAAGCTAATCACACACTTCTCAGCCTTAATTTCAATCTACACAAACCTTCACCACTTTCTAACAGTCGTCAGGTGTCTGTGATGGTGTCTTAGTGCTGGAAGAGGAATGTCCTCTTCACTCAGTTTCCTCCCTGTTTTAGTTGTGGTGGCAATGGTACAAGGCACAACTGTGCTTCTGGAAAGGGTGCTAAACATCCACTTTTTTTTTTTTTGAGGCTTAATTCTAGCCTAGGAGTAAACACAGAATTCTACTTAGATATCTCTTTTTCCTTAATTATATTTTTTTTATTCCAAAATACTATTTAATATTCTAAGTATACATGCTCCTCTCAAAAAGAACATCAGGGTAGTTTGGCATTATTGCAATTGTATTTTTAACATAGATCAGCTTCTATAAGTTCTTTATAAAAGAGTTCCAGGCAGCTAAATGAAGCTTTGCACATTTAATATATTTAGTAAGATAATTTTCCCCAGTCATTGCCTGCAATGCTGAGAATTTCAGTTTAACTTCATTGTAATAATAGCTGTCTGTGCTGAAATCTGATTGGGTATTTAAGAAACTTAGAGATATGACTACAGGCACTTTGAATAGTTTTTTTTTTAAATACTGACAGAGAAATACTGATTCTAAATACAGTTTCTTTTTCTTTCTTCTCCTTCAGTAGGAAAAAAAATAACAACACACCTTCATCCCTAATTCCTTGGAATATTCAGGAATTACATTACAGTCATCTAGTCTTTGCTCTACATTTCGCACTAATTATCTACTCTTTCCACCACCAGATATCAGCTATTGGTTTTTTGTGTATCAGTATGCAGATCTAGTTTTGACAACACATATAAATAAATCTCAAAAGAAAGACATTAGACCCTAGGATCTGTATTTAGCAGGAATCTCTTATGACTGACTCGTATGCATGACAAAACCGGAGGAACTACACACCTACAAAACATCCACAAATGTTGTGTTAAGGGAAGAAAACCTACAGTCTGTAAGCCAAATGATTTAACTGAACACCTCAGTGCCCACACTGTCTTAGTGAGTGCTCATCATCCTTCCCACTGCTGCTCCGGATGTCAAAGCTCCCCACCAGAGAGCTCGTCTCCCAGTGTTTCTGATACAGCAGCCACATCTAGTTCTTCCTCTTTCCCAAACACAGGTTCACAGATCCCACCTCCAAAGGCTTAAGCTGTGACCATAAGCATTTTCAAAAATCAAAGTCTAAGATGCCTGCTAATATACTCTTTGGTTACTTTAATAGGAAATTCCTCATTTTAGATTCCAATCTCAACTGAATTTTAGTATCATTTTCTAAATATCTACTTGATGTCTCTTAGAAACTCTGTGGAGACCACGTGGTAAATGATCAGGTTAAATGTGCACCTCCTCAAATAGCTGTTCTGTGTTTCAAAGCAGCGATTAGATGATGAGTATGTTTTAAGACTTGTTTTATTTTTATTGGAAAACCAGAATTACAGAGAGAAGAAGAGACAGAAGAGAGAGAGATCTTTCCTCAGCTGGTTCACTCCCCAGATGGTCGCAATGACCAGAGCTGAGCCAACCCACAGCCAAGAGCCTCTTCTAGGTCTCCCACATGGGTTCAGGGTCCCAAGACTTTGGGTCTTCCTCAACTGCTTTCTCAAACCACAAGCAGGGAGCTGGATGAGAAGTGGAGCAGCTGGGATATGAACCATGAACCAGCACCCAAATAGAATTTCAGCACATGCAAGAAACATTTAACTACTAGGCTATTGCACTGAGCCAAGTGATACACAATTTTACATCGTCACTATCATGGGGTAAGCATATATTCAACAACTAAATAACTGATTAATTAGTTTGTTGATATTAACTTGGTGCTAATATCAAGCTTGACATTTTTATCTCCACTTCCTAAACAACAGAGATTGTTTCAAGGAAAAAAATACCAGAAATAACATTAAAATAGGGATTGGAACAACATTGGTCTTCGTTACTTTTATGAAGAAATAGTAACTAACATTGATATTTCTTTTTATTCTTCACAAAATTCTTGCAAAAAATGAAACTATATACTTACAAATATGAAACTAGGTGTGACATATGCAAATTGTGTATAAGTTCTTTATTAACTCATAAACAAGTCATACATCTTGTAAATTAGAGCTGAAATTTGAAGTTAACATTCAAGATTTCATGAACTCTGTTACATTGTGCAGAGTTGGAATCATGGTTTATTGGAGTAAATGTTATTTTCTTTCATGTTTCCCTGGACAGTGCTCACCTTCTCTGCTACCTAAAATATACAAGACAAATTCCAATAGGATGGAGCTCTGTAAAGAATCATCAGAAATGATCCCAATAACACACACACTCAACACTCAACTCAATATATATTCAAAAAGTGTCCTAAACTCAATACTTGACGTTATTTTATGATTTAGAAGTTATATGACTTATCAAAGATAAGGATAAGATATTCTAGAAGATGAAGCAGTCCACAACGGGAAAATAATTCCAAGTTAGGTTGGTTGCAAAGAAGCTACATTTCAAAACCTGCATAAATCAATAAATAAACAGACTGACAGATAGAAGAGGCATATTTTTTATTTGCTCTTTCACATATCTACCCTAACATGGATCCCTAAGCTATGAGTTACTCTAGTTTTTTCTTCTATTGTGGGAAAAAACAATAACAACAACAACAAAAACCCCAGCTCACTGGGAAATACAAGCTATTGGCTCAAGCCCTGAGTTCCTGATAACTGCTGAGACCTGGAAAGCATCTGGATCTGGCTTTGGCTTCATCCAGCTTCGGTTCTGGTTGTGGCCGCTCAAGGCGTGTAATACTAAATGGGAAATAGCTGCCTGCCTCTCTTTTTTAAATAAACAAATCCTTTATAAAGGTTACCAGTAATAATGTTGCCTATTCATTAAGCATACGGTATGCTCTCATTCTACACAATTAGACAGCGGTTAGCTCATCAAACCCTAGAATCAGGAACAAACCAGTA
Organism: Ochotona curzoniae; assembly: GCF_017591425.1. NCBI lineage: Eukaryota > Metazoa > Chordata > Mammalia > Lagomorpha > Ochotonidae > Ochotona > Ochotona curzoniae. The sequence goes on from NW_024464920.1 coordinate 22,578,840, forward strand.
ATTTTAAAAACAGATGTGTAAATACACAAATAGTTGAATAAACTATATGTTCCATAAAGGCAACCTTTTGTATTATATATATATATATTTTATAATTTTTCTTCTATAGATTATGCATTTTAAAAATCAACTTAAAATCATTCTTATTTTCCACTTAATTTATCTTCACAATGTATCACATAAATGGAGATTTATCAACACATCATACAAATGAAAATTCATACACGAATAACTTTAACAGTAAACTATTCAGTACTCGTAATAGTCAAGCATTGAGAAAAATATAGCTAATGACAAACATTTGCTCATTGGCCAACACAGAAATTAAAGAAAATTTAGGGGTTTGAATTTTAGTGAACAATTTTTAACTTTCACCTTTATTTATTTTGCAAAATGCATTGTTTTGGAAAAACAGAAATAATCTCTTTCAAAAATATAGGAAACAGATATTGCACAAGATATACTATAATTTAAAATGTTTTAAGAGTCTTATGCTAAGGATTTTTAGAAAAAAAAACACTGAATATTATAAAGGTTTTTTTTTTTTAGTTAAAGTTTAATGTCTGAGGTTGGTTGTAGTACACTATTTTATGGATGAGCTTTAAAAAATTTAGGAAGAATTTTAAATTTCCAGTAGAGTTGCAAGGATGTTTCAAATAGTTCCCCTATCCCCTTCACCCAGCTTCCTCTGTTATTAACATCTTACATAATAAGAAAGGAATGTAAAACCTGATAAGATCCGAGCTCACTACCCCAAGGGAAAAATGAGACAGTGGACCCTGGTCACCAAGCCCTGGCCTGAAAGTATCGGTTAATCCTAGCCAACTAGCTGACATCACCTGAATAGCAAATTTATCAGTGAAATGTATATTCCCTAAAGCAAGCTAAGCGCATGAGCCAGCTTCTCACTGTTGCTCCTGGAATGTTCTACAGGAAGAGAGCAACAGACAGTCTGATCATGTACTAGTCTCGGTAACCAACTCTCAATACAACTAGAAGCGTGTAATCCTTCCTTAGTTTTTGTCTTGTTGCTATCAGTCTATTCGGATCACTTAATATCATCTTAGGACACCTGTTCTGCACAATCAAAATGCATGTTTTCTCAATAACAATCTTCACTTTGGCTCAGAAAAACTCATTTATTCTCAAAATATGCTTCAACTAGCATTCTAGGTTAATAGGAATCATTTTTCAGGGCCAGTGCTATGGCTCAACAGGCTAATCCTCCACCGTAAAGTGCTGGCATCCCATGTGGATGACCGTTCATGTCCCGGCTCCACTTCTAACCCAGCTCCCTGCTTATGACCTAGGAAAGCAGTAGAGGATGGCTCAAGTCCTTGGGCCCTGGCACACATGTGGTGACAGCAGGAAGCTCTGGCTCTTGGCCTTGGTTCACCTCAGCTCTGGCATTTGTGGCTATTTGGGAAGTGAACCAGTGGATGGATGCTCTTTCACTCTGTCTTTCCTTCTCTCTGTAAATCTACCTTTCCAATAAGAATAAACAAATCTTTTAAAAAATTATTTTCCTGTTTTATAAAAAAGCTGCAGGTAGGAGGAAATCATCATTTGTACTGAAATTTTTCAAATCAACTCAATTAAAACAAATTCCAAGACGTCCAAGATATCTCTCAAGAAAATTAAAAAGGACACAATTTCAGAATCAATACCACTAAGACTTTATGGCTACACACAGGAAAATTAGATGGGAGTTTTTATAAATAATATAGGTCCTAGTATTCCATGGCAAAATAGGACACGTTCAGATCAGAAAGATGCAATATATTAGAAAGAAATCGGGCAGAAAGGCTGGTAGAGGCCAAATATGGAGGAACAGCATGGATGTAGAGATGTTGATTGCCTGATTTAATCAGAATGCACTTTGCACATGTTTTAAATATTGCGCTGAACTCCACAAAGGTGAATGATGCTCAATTAGAAAAAAAAGATAGGGCCCAGTGCCACGGCCTAGCGGCTAAAGCCCTCGCCTTGAATGTGCTGGGATCCCATATGGGCGCCGGTTCTAATCCCGGCAGCTCTACTTCCCATCCAGCTCCCTGCTTGTGGCCTGGGAAAGCAGGTGAGGATGGCCCAAAGCTTTGAGACCCTGCACCCACGTGGGAGACCTAGAAGAAGTTCCTGGCTCCTGGCTTTGGATCGGCATAGCATCGGTAGTTGTGGTCACTTGGGGAGTGAATCATCAGACGGAAGATCTTCCTCTCTGTCTCTCCTCCTCTTTGTATATCTGATTTTGCAATAAATAAATAATTCTTTAAAAAAATTAGACAAAAAAGATAGCAGTAAAGAAGAGGTGTCTATCTGGGGTACAGATGGTTATTCTTGTACCGCTGAATCCCCTATTTACAAGTCCCTAGAATCCAGTTCCTCTGCCCTGATCCAGCTTCTGGCTAATGTGCCTGGGAAACAACAGGAAATGAGTCAAGTTTGTCAGTCCCTGTGAACTTGGATTGGTCCAGGCAATGCTGTTACGTGTTTCTGGAGAACTAACCAGTGAATAGAAGGTTTTCCTTCCTCTCTGTGTTGGTCTGCCTTTAAAATAAAATGAAAAAATTAGTACGTAAAACTTGATTATCAAGGGAAGGGGCAATGAGGGAAAAGCTGGGAAAGGAACAAAGGAAATGACTTTAACAAAACTGTGGGTGGACCGGCTACTAAGCCCCTCCCTGCGATTCAAGTACAAGCTCAAAACGGACAACTGGAATGTTGGATGTTCCCCTAAGTTGATGAGAGCTTGTTAGTGAAAGCAGGTTGCACTTAGTGAAAGATATTGTTGCACCTCATTTCCTATATTAGTATCTGTTATTCTACCTTTATAATTTCAGCAGATGAATGTTCTTAAAATGACTAAATTTTTTCTGGTTTTTTGGAATAAAGTATATATTGTTAGTGTCATTTTCCCCTTAAAATTTGGTAAATCTTGCAGCCAATTTTTACTTCAGTTTCCTGTAGAGAAAGGTTCCAGATTATACATGAAATTAGTTATAGGACTTCCTTTGTTTAAAAAATGACACTTCCTGTGTCCATTAGTTACACTATTTTCAACAAATAGATTTATACTATACATGCTACAATTGCTCATAATTAAAATGTAGCCACGTATTGCAATTAAGATTTAATGATTTCTGAACCTAAAACCTCCATTCACTATAAAGAGTTCCCCTTCTGTAGCATTTCTCTGAATAGCTACAACATACGTGAAAGGTTAACAGTTCTAAGTATTTAGCCACTCCTGCAAATACATCTTTTGTATTTCATTACAATGGGAATTCAAAACAATGTAACAAGTCTTACAACTATATATAGTTCAGGGTATGTGATATAATACTTTGTGCCTATCTTTAAATGTTGCTAAGACTTCACTGGAACAGTTACTGCGCAAAGCATAAATGAGTCAGAAACAGCTTTTCTGTACACATGTTTCTTTTTAGTAGCTGGATGACTGAAGTACCATCCCAATTGCCTTTGACATAGGTTACAATGATAACTTATCTCATTAGTGAAACTTGGTATCAAAATGTTTAATAACCTCTGCCTTATCATAATTTCTGCAGACAGTTAATAAGACCACCTACATGGCCTGCTTTTGTGAGTCCTCAGGGCGTTAACTGAAGAGGGAGATGCCTCACTGAGAAATGACAACATCAAAGTGGGTCTTGTCCTTCTAGGAATGTCCAACTTTAAGAGAAGGGAAAACTCAGGAACGCAGGCTCTTATTTCTCACACAGTCTTACCATAAATTAGATTTTCCGGTAAGCTTTTACTTACACATAGAAGTAAAGACACTATTTTTTCCCATGGATTGTTTTCCACTTACAATTTCCAGCATGGAGTTAAGTTACATCTCAGTAAATTCAGAGCTCCATTTCAAAATTCCATTTTAATGCAGCTACCTTTAGAAACTTAAATCTTGAATACTTGTAGGAAAATTACTCCTGTTACACTAAAAATTCAAATTAACATGGGCAAAAATTACCCCACGTAGTTAACGATGAAATTATTTATGACTGCCGAAAACTGAGAAAGCTTTGCAGCCTGCACAAAATAAGATAGCAAATTTTTTCCAGTACATATGTTTGTGAACACAGCATTTTGTTATCACATTTAAAACTGTTAAACAAATCAATGTCTTTAAAATATGGGGTATATGAAAAAATATAGAGTCCTTATAACAGTCCATTCTCAATTTACTGAAATGCATAGGAAATCATCATCACAACCACTGTCACAGTATTAAGTGACTGCAAAGGTTTCTTTTGCATTGAGTTTTGGGCTGATGCGTGCTTCATAGCTAGCAGGAAGGCAAGTGTGACAGATAAATAGACAGAAGGCTAGACAGATGCTTACATCTTAGGAGACTGAAATGGCATTTAGGTAGGCAAAAGCAGCAGGGATGCTCTGGACCGACAGCACAAGCAATACAAAGAGGGAAATGTTATAAATGTGTTTCATAGCAAAGACACATCTTTGATGAATGATTAAACGTTCAGAAGCTGAAATATTTAAGTCCCCTAAATACAATTCCATATTCACCAGTCATGTTTTGCTTATAATTTGATTTTCCATGTTGATCTAACTACAGAAATATTGCAGTGTCCATATTAGGATTATGACCTTTTAGACAGGTGCATTCTACATGATTTTGGATGTACTGTTAATAGAAAAAATATTCATCTATACTCACTTCATAATGCTTGAAACTGCAAGCCAAATAATCAAGACTCTGAGAAAAGGGAGCCTCCTAAACAGTAAAGTCTAAATATATGTAACTAGATCCCAGTTTTTGGTGCTCAGCAAAAGGTAATCATAAGAGGTAAAAAGAGGACATCAAAATGTCTTGTGGTAAAAGGTATTCAATGAATAAATGACAAGTTAGATATCTTGAGTCACAGTTCTGTGATTATATATATACATATATATAATATATATATATTTCATATATATAATATATTTCAGATCTGATAGTTACAGGGGCTGGCACAGTGGCACAACAGACATTCAATATGGGCAACCACCAGCTCAAGTTCCAAGCTGCTCTACTTCGGATACAGCTCCCTGCTTGTGACCCGGGAAGCCTTCAGAGAATGGCACAAGTCCTTGGGCCCCTGTGTGAGAGATACAGGAAGAAGCTCCGAATGCTTGCTTTGAACTGCCTCAGCACCAACCATGGTGGCCATGGGGTGTAACCCAGTGGATGGAAGATCTCTGTCTTCCTTCTCTCTGTGAAAATCTGCTTTTCAAGTGAAAATAACTAAATCTTTATAAAAGCAGATAAAGCCACCAAACACTCTGCCCAGTATTGTTTCTTTCCAGACATGTATACCAGAAAGCATGTCTTCTGTTTTTTAAATTAACAGCCTAGTACATTAAATAAATTTATGCTCTCATTATTGCTTTGGAAACACAGAATATAGTTATGATGTTTTCCTTTTAATCCCTGGAAATTTAAACTCTGGTGTAATTGCTTTTCATTCTGTTAAGAGAAAAAGTTACCAGAACCAAATATGATACTGTTTTTGACTTCTGACATTGAAATACTTGTATTAACCCCTTTTCACTAATATGACTCTACTAAGATGTTTATACAGGATAATAAATGTCTACTTCAGGAAAAAGAAAGAGATGAGGAAAGAGGCCTGGTGACATCAATGGACATAAGACTTCAACAGATGTTGGAGAACAGGAAATAAATGGTAATGTTGGTGGAAAGCAAGGGAAGTCTTGTCACAGTACACGCATGCAAGAAGGTTCCTGTCCTCAGGAGTCAGAAGTGAAGTTATAACCTAAACTTTATACAGATGAAAGGTCTATAAGAAAGGGAAAAATTAAACACACGTATTTCAATCCCTATTTTTAACTGTCCAATGGCCAGATAATTTCATAAGCAAAGCATACAAGCCAGGAGCTTCTTTCTGGTCTCTCATGTGGGTGGCAAGGCTTTGGGCCATGCTTGACTGCTTTCCCAGGGCTCAAGCAGGGAGCTGGAAGGAAAGTGGAGCAACTGTGGCATGAACCAGTGCCCATATGGGATCCTGCGTGCACGCATGGCGATGACTTTAACCCCTAGGCCACTGTGCCAGACCCTATCTGGATTGTTATGTTTATCGGTGTTTATAATATTTATATCCTATTTTTAAATATAGTTTTTCCATGTTATTTGTATAAATGAATTCCCCAAACTCAAAACCAATGGAATGTTTGTTTAATAGCTGTTAAAATAGTCTGAATACTCAGGACATATTATTTTTCCTTCTTACTCAAGTCCATTGTGAAAGTTAATATTAGTTTCAATTTAAGCATAAAATAATAGATGGCTTTGGATATAGGCCTAACCTTATTTTATGAAACTTTAGGGAAATCAGTTCAAATAAAACAAGCAAACCTCTTTACCCTCATCTATTTTTTTCTGAGATTATTCAATTATTATAGCTCAGAATGCTTTTTATTTGAATACTTGGTTACTTGGCTTTGGGACTCTGCACCTGCATGGGAGACCAGGAAGAAGCTCCTGGCTCCTGGCTTCTGATTGGCTCAGCTCCAGCTGTTGCGGCCACTTGGGAAGTAAACCAGCAGATGGAAGAGCTTCTCTGTAAATTTGACTTTCCAATGAAAATAATTCAATCTAAAAAAAATCCAGATAACAGGCTTAGAAACTCTTAATGCATGGAGAACAAAGCAGAAATATTAACATTAGTGTTTCATAAACTAGGATGCCAAAAGATATTCTAAGTTGCGTGAAAAGAAATAAAAGTGTTCTTTCTTCCTATAGTGTTAAAAATCAACATATACAATAATGAAATAGAGCTGGATAAAATTATGTTTGTAGTACTCTTATAAAGACATATCAATATTTAAATTTCATTTTAATTGACAAATGAGATTGCATTTAATTACAATATTTACCCATAACTACATAGACAGATGAGTGTATATATAGTTTCTTTTTCCCGTCTTCTATTGAACAGATTCCGGACAAGTCACAGCAGCTACTCCATCAAAATAGCTCTCATCATCAAAGTCTCCAGCACAAAACCATGCCCGCTCTCAGTATGGAATCCTGATGTACCACATTTAATGCAATTAAAGTTTGGCAGATGATGGTGAGAAGCACAAATTCTGTAGTTAGATCACTAGGATTCAATTTATAGATTAGTCTCCATGAAAATATTTTTGAGATTTAATTGGCCTTTCCCCCTTGCATCCCCATTTTTAGTTGCCTCATCTGAAAAGTAGTATTAGTATCTGCTTCATACTTTTGTTATGAGGACTTAGAGACTAAACACGTATATAAGTTATTTTGAATGCTAACAAGAACACAACAGGGGTTATATATAAATTCATTATTATTTATGTTGACTTCTTTTGGTGTTCCGTAACAAGTCTTTCTGTCTCTCTGTTCTCTAAACATTGGTGGCTCCTGGCCCAGTGCCTGACGCTTCCCTTCATCCATACAAAGACTGCCTTTACCATGTCTATCCTCATAGTTTATTGTAATGTTGCTACACTACATACTCCGTCAACCTAATCTTTATCTGATGGCCCCATTGATGTGCTTTTATCAACAGCCTCTTCAATAATTTCCATGAGATATAACTCCCAGCCATTTCAAAACTGAGTCATCAATTAATATCCTGGGGATGGCACTGTGGTGTGTCAAGCCAAGCCTCTCACTGTGGCGCTGGCAGCCTATAAGGGCATTAGTTGCTCTATCGAAATTCCAGTTCCTTGCTAATGCACTTAAGGAAAGCACCAGCAGATTGCTTGGGTGCTTGGGTACCTGAACCCATGTGGGAGTTCCAGATGAAGCTCCTGACTGCTGACTCTGGACTGGTACAGCTCTGACCCCTTGTTGCCATTTGTGAAGTGAACCAGCAGGTGGAAGTTTCTCTCTTTTGCCTTCTCTCTCATTGCATAAATAAGTGCATAAAAGTTAATATCTTACCTTCCCCCAATCAAACCTGCTCCTCATATAGTCTATTTCAATAAATGGAAACAACCAGCAGCTAGTAATAGCAATGTTAGTCTCCTGTTTCCCAATTCCACTGCAAGTTTGCTTATTCTGTTGATACAATCTTTAAATAACATTTGTACTTCAGCTTCTTCTCTTCACTCTGACTTCAGTAGCACAAGTTTTCTTTTTCTTTGTTTTTATCACTTTCCACGATACATTTTTGCAGATATAGGGATTCCCTCTTCCTCATCCTCCCCTTTCTCTCTCCAAATTTTCCCTTCCACCATACCCCCATATTATTACCATAGTATAGTCCTTTAGTAACAGTTACAAGTTTAACATTTTGCTATTTAAGTACAAGATTATCATCCTGCTATTTACGGTATACACAAAGAAAATCTAGTATCATTTTGTCAAGACATACTGAACCATTCCATTGTGAGTCTTCCTGTTATTAGGGTGTAGTGATGCCTACTGAGACATATCTTTACTTCCTGATGTGCTAGTCTTCAGTATACAGTTCATCAATGAGAATATATGCATGCACTGGCTTTTCTTCATGACTCTGTGACGTCACTCTTTTTCTTGCCACATTCTCCTCTCAACCACAGCAGCTAGACTGACCCCTCACTTACATCCCTATTTTTGTCCCTCCCCAGATTACAGAGTAACCTCTCAGCTCTCCAGGGGGAAAAAGCTAAGTCTTTACAGTGGCACTAAGCCCACACTAATATTTTACTTTTCTTTCTCAGAATTATACCCTATGTTCATTCTACCTCCATTCCTCAGATCTGGGCCAACTGTTCTTGAAATAAATAAAAGAGGCGCCTCATTCAAATCCTAAACAGTTATTTCTCTGTCCGCCTGAAACACTCTAAAGCAAAATAATAACACAGTTCTCCTACAAGTGAAGACTTTCCTTGGTATGATACTTAAATTTGCAAATACATGGCTTCTGGGGGCAAGCTTTAGGGATACCACTTAAGATGCTTCTAGGGATATCACTATCCTATGATTCCTATGATAGAGTGCCTAGGGCCAAATACCAACTTCATCTGAAATTCCAGATTCCTACAAATGTGTACTCCGGCAGGTATCAAAGATGCTGCAAGTTATCTGAGCAATTGTCACCCACATAGGAAACCTGGACTTAGTTCTCAGATTCCAGCCTTGGCTAAATCAAAGCTAGCTGTTGTGGGCATTTGATGACTAATCCAGCAGATGACAGCACCCTCTTTCAACTGTTCAAACACATTATTATTATTATTATTATTTTTATTATTATTAATGCAATGCACCTTGGCGCCAGTACTGTGGCACAGCAAGCTATGCCTCTGCTTGCCATGCCAGCATCCCATATTGGTGCCAGTTCAAATCCTGGCTATTTAACTTCCAACGCAGCTTCCTGCTAACAGGTCTGGGAAAGTAGCAGAGGACGGTTCAAGCCCTTGGGCCTTGAACTCACATGGGAGACCCAGAAAAAGATCTTGGCTAGAAAATTCAGACCAGCTCAGCTCTGGCCATGGTGATCATCTGGGAGTGAAGCAGTGAATAGTGGATCACTTTTTCTCTTTCTCTCCTTCTGTCTGTGACTCTGACTTTCAAATTTAAAAATCAGTAAATATTTTTTTAAAAGTGCAAGACACCTTTACACTTGCTTTCCCCTTTTCTCATTCATTTTTCTATGTCATCAACTGGCAAAAATTTGCATGTATTTTATTTTCCATTATGCTTTCGTTATCTTCCATGGTCAGAATGAGAGCCTCAAGAAAGTTTTTGTCCACTTCAATTCATGAATAAGCTTCCTAGATTTTGCAAAGCAAAAGCAGACTATTTTTTTTTCCCCTGCAGATGGTTCAGGACATACTGCTTAAGAAATATTCATTGTGTCAATTAAAAAGGCACTAGTTAGATAAGGCTGTACAAAAGACACTGATCAAAAAGTTTAATAAAAACTATTGGTGAAAGTTTTATTTATTCCTATGAGAACAGAAAAAGCCAAAATAATTAAAGGAGTTTACTTTTGCATAATTAGACTAGACATGGAAAATTTTACATTACTTGGCTATGGATTTTGATCACACAAATATTACTAGTTCAGATTATTACTTTATATTTAATAAAATTTGGACTAGGCAACCATGATTACACTATTTGTGAAAAGGATGAATCCCAGCTTTCATTTATTATTCTACTAGAATCAATATGTTTAATATATATGGTGATACATTATACTGAAAATACCTGATTTTGGTATCTGTTACATTTTGTTGATGTGTTTAATTATAGATTTATACATAAATCATTTCATGTTTGCTCCCTAATATCATTACAATGATATAACCATCATTTCTATATCAGAAGTAAGAAAACTTGTATTTTAGCAGTACTCCACTGGGAATTGGCAGCCAGGATTAAAATCCTTGTTTCCCCTAGACCTACATAAACAGAATCATGTATATATATTCATACATTCATAAGAAGTACCAGTGGTTGGTAAGCTTTTTAGACAGTAGACTAAAAACATAGGACATAATCAGAGTGTGTACATACATATGTTTGCACACACTCTTTCAATGCTATACCAGCTTTTTGGTTTCCAAATTCTGCCAGTTTAAGGATAATTTCATTCTCTTCAATTATTTCCCCCAAACAACAAAAAAGTTCCTGCTTTCTCATAACGATTCATAAATGTCCTTCTTCCTTTTTGTTTCGTTTAAAGTTTAATTGATTCACTGACTTTAAAAAGAGCACACTAGAGGCCACAACACAGAACTGAGTCAAGGAACTAATTGAAGCCAGGTTCATGAGGTCTTAAATTACCAAAGCCTTCCTGTCATCTTAAATTAAACTTCCTTATATACTTTTTAAGATTTATAACCCCAGGCTGATGCTGTAAAACGTCCCAGTTTTGAGTGAATCCCCCAGAAGGAAATGATATTTCCTGGAAAAGAAACCCTGGAAGGCAACTGTCCTCAACGGGAAGAGGGATCCAAGAGCAATGTGTGTGGTGGGGTCATGGAACCTTGGGGAGGGCCTTGCAAAGACAACAGTATCTCCGAGAATAGTTCCCAAGGATATGGCAGTTTTACTTGTGAGTCCTCCAGGAACAAGGTCATCTAAACTGAAAGAGGACACATTCTTCACTTGCTCCTACAAAATGAAAAACAGAAGAGCGAAGGATCATCCCCAGAGATCAAGTCTCCCCAGGCCCCAAGAGAACTCCTTTTTAGATTCAGAAACGTTTATCAAAACCATTGCCTTTCATTTCCATATCATCCATGCAATCCCTGACTTTCCCTTCCACACTCAGTTTTATCTTTATAACTACAAAACATACAACTGAAATATCTGTCCTTGTGATTTCATGGACACTTTTTGCAAGTTGGGAAAAGTAACCTACTATATAATGAAAGAATGAAAGGTCACTCAATATCCTGGGAAAAAAATCAGGCTAAAGGCATGTCTTTTAAGAAAAACTACAAATAACTACATGTTATTTGTAAACATATATGTTATCCTAACATCTCAATGCTAATCAGTATAGAAGAAATAGTTTCCATTTTATCATTATTTTTCTCTCCAACATTTTGCCAGTTATTCTCAGGTGTGTCAGTGGGTGTTATTAGCTGATTTCACATGCTATGTATGCTATACAATTTCAGGGAAATTAAACTTCTTCCTACCTCTTATGTAAACTGAGATTCTAACCGATTACTGCAAATGAGAAAAAGTATGATGAAGAAATATCCTAAATGACAGATACATTTACTGGTGGAGATGAGCTTTCTGAATCTGAAAATTAAAGGACTCAAGTTTGCCTGGCTTTCAAGTGTAAGAGAAAGGATTTTCTCCATTTTCAAAGCAATAATTACAAAAAATAACTATGACTCCAACACTTAAACTAAATTTTGCCACCTTATATGTAAGTATTTCTCACATTTCCCCACCTGTCTGGTCTTTAATATATCTTTTTCAAATAAAAATGAAACAAGAAAAATAGAAAGAAATGATCTTATTTTTATATTAAACAAATGTAAATGGGCCACTTTGTAATTAATGCAATGAGATGCTTAAGCCTTACCCAGGTTAGGTTTACCCAAGATCTCAACAAGATAAAACCTAATACATTTTATTAAATATATTCAAAGCTTAAAGATTGAATAAATGATTAAACAGGTCTTCATAATTCCAAATATAATCAAATATTTCCCATCATGGATATAAGAAATTTAGAATAAGCTTCATATTTATTCTGCTCCTACTATTATATTAAAGTAGATAAGTTGATGGAAGCAAAAATTTCAATTCTAATTGTAAAACTGATCAATGAATATCAAAAAAGGCTTTCCTTAAACACCAGTTATTAAAACGACTTAGAAACAAGGTCATTTTAACTTCAATTCAGAACCACAGTATTTTTCCTCTTGTAACATTTAATTATTCTGACAAGATAGGAGAAATTCTTTATTAATATTATCCAATAAAAATGATGGGTAATCTGGATATTTTAATAACACTTTTGTGTCAAATTACTTTAGGCCTGAGTGCTTTTTTAACAGTCTGTAATTAATACAACATAAAGAAGTCACAGCATGCTGTATTAGCTCAAAATTAGACAATGAAGCACAATTCCTAAGGTGGGAAGTAAACCTGGATTGGTTAGACCACTTTTTGGCTTTTCAACAGGAAAGTAACAAGTATCTGCATGTACATTATTGTATAGATACCCTGCTAATAATATCATGAGATTGGAGCCATTTCAAAAAAACAAACAAAACAAACCAACAACACACACAAAAAAAAAAAAGAGAAAGAAAAAGAAAAGGAAACTGGAGCTAGCATTGTACAGTAGGTAGATCTGTAGCCTGCAGCACTGGTATTCCAACTCGTGTCTGTGCTGCTCCATGTTAGATCCAGCTTCTTGCTAAGGTCCTGCACAAAGCAGCAGGAAAAGGTCCATGTACTTGGGCCCCTGTCACCCAAGTGGAAGACATGGAAGGAGCTTTTGGACCCCAGATGCTGGATTTGGCCAGGCCCAGGCTAGGTATTACAGCCATCAGGGCACAAGGCAGAGCAGAGAAGATCTGTGTGTGTGTGTGTCTGTCTGTCCTTTTGCTTATCTCTCTCTTGGCTCTTCTTCTCTCCATTCTTTCTTTGTAGCTTTGTAAATAAATAAGTAAAGTTTATTCTTTAAAGATTTATGTATTATTTTTTTTTGGAAAGACATATCAGATCAAGTTCAATATACCAAATCTACATCAACAAAAATATTGATGTCCTAAAAATAACGCCTGAAAGATAATAAAATGTAACATTCTTCAAAACACATAACACATTCTTTGTAAACTAAGACTTTAAATTCCTCTTCCTTGAGGTCAAAAATACTACATTTAAGTAAAGCAAGTACTCTGTAAATATTTATTAAATTATCAATTCAAAATTAACCAGATTCAGTTTACCAGAAGAAAAGCTAAGGAAAAGTTACTTTAGTTTTAAAGATGCCACGGAAGAGAATACTTGTCATAACTTTGCATTGAAAACAATAACACAATCTTACCCAGTTGGCATAAAAATCATGGCTATTTTCTATTGCTTTGCATAAACTGTAGAAAAACAGTCTAGGTCCAAAACATCTCTGTGGACTCAACGAGATGTCTGGGCAAATACACATATCTTCAAACAGTCATCACTACTGACAAATTATAGGCAAGATATTCCACAAGGAAGATGCCAAAACTGAGACAGGTAAGGCACTAACAAAGGATATTTGTTACAATTCCAGAGTCAATTTGCTTTGTGCAGAATCACTTATTTTCTTCAGCTAGTATTTTTACTTACTGTACTTTGAATTGCTTAAGCTAAATCTAGGAAACATTATTTCTGAGAACTTTCAAAATCAAAATTTCTTTATATCAATGATACATGCATATTCTCAACAACATTTAAACATTTTCTGTTTCTTTTTCATTATTAAGCAAATCAAATAAACTTTCATTGTAGACACTTTTGCCATGACTTTGATTCCTGTATTATTTTCTTTCCTCTCACAAAAATCTGCAAGGAGCTTAAAGAACTGAAGACTATGTACATTACTGAATAAAGAAAAGCATCCTGCATCACCACACTGACTTCATACAACATGGCTTATTTTTGGTAAAACCATGATTATTTTTGGCATTTTAGGATCCACTGATAAATGAAAACAGAATCTGCCAAAGTGCATTGAATTTAAATGGCTATATACAGAAGTAAACATTGCTTAATGTGAAGTGAAAATGAAGGCTTCTATGAGAGTTGACTGTGAGGTTGAAGATGGTTTCTCAAGAGTGGAACAACTTTAAGTTCTGAATAGGTGGAAGTGGTTGATTAATGAACTTGGGAATTTTATTCTCTGAGTCAATGTTAATTACCAAAAACAAGCTCAAGATAAAATGAGTGTTGTTAGGTTTCACACTGGGATTCCAGTATGGAAACATTACTTACATTTGTTCTGTATGTGGTTATATTTTAAAATATGATGCAGACCATTTCTACATTTCTTGCCTCAACCTTTTTCTTGAAAGAAGAAACATTCGCTGTATGTAGCCAGGTTACCCCTCTGATTCTAAACTGTGAATAATGAAACTAATTATTCACTATAACTCCCTTATTACACATTTCTTACTGGTCCTTCTTCTTAGGTTGAACACTGACTCACAGTATCCCAAGCTAGATAACAACAATAATTGAAGAGGGAAGGAAATTGCCATAATTTGGGAGTTTTTTTATCCCAGGGTGTGACTACATGTACCAAAAGGCTCAAACCAAATATTTAGAGTACTCATAGCCACTTACAAATACATACACATACAATCTCATATAAAAAATACAGTATTTTTTCATACACTAATACTATGGCAAGCAAAACTAGAATTTTTATACCAATTTTACCAATTAACAAGTACCAATAAACAACACATACAGGAGAATAGGATTCCATTAGACATTCCAAATACTAACGTAATTTATAGAAAGAAGGAGTCGTGCCAACTTACACCAAACACATTTCATACACTATAATAGAAAAAATAATATTCAAGAGACAGACAGATATTTCACTCAGAAGATGACAGATGCATCTGGTCCAAGCAAAAGAAAGTGGGTTTAACTGTAGTACATTAGTCAGATAATCACATCACCCTGATAAAACAAGTGTGGATTTTCAAACTCACAAGGGATAATTAGTTAAGAACAAGTTACATTTTAATCAAGCAAGTCCCTGCTTCCTTTTCTTACCTGGACTGCATATCTTGCTGAGTTTTGGCCTGACTGGTTTCCGACTGAGCAGAGGAGGGAGCAACTCGCTGCTGAAGTTCCACCAGGGACTGGTAGTACTGCTGTTGATGATGTTGCTGCTGTTTGTAACGAGACAAACTAAAAAACAGCCCAAGAATGGCTTTCAAGTTTCCATTTCTTATTTCTGTATCAAATGGAAAAATATAAAACAATATCATCTAAACTGAATGTTTTTTCTATTGCACATAAAAGTCTAGGTGCAATTCTCTTGACCTAAATCTATGAAGACAGAAATACAACTTGATTTGCCAAGTAACATACTTAAACAGATATGAATTTCTGAAACATGCAATATTTGCTAAGAAATTGGAATTCCAGTGAGAAAAGGAAGGGATGGAAAATGAAGTCAGCTCATTCTAGAGATGCTCTTGGCTGAGCATGGATTTCCTATTCTTCTATAGTTAGCTGCTTCTAGGAAATGCATCAGTGTTTTCTCCTGTGTTATTTGACAACACTCTGCTTCCCTCCCAAAGCACACACAGCTGCTACCAAGATAGCAGTGGCTATGGACCAAGAGAGCTACCTCAATGTCGATTATCCTGTATTTATAAACCCTGAGGGTACAGGTGCACCTGATTAAAAACAACTGGATGTACACCAGCCACCATTTCCCTAAATGATACAACAAACACATTAATATACATATGCATGTATCTTCCAAATACACGTGTCTATATGTTCAAGAATATATGAATATCCACATCTTCCCAAAAACAGACTACAACATAACAATTTTCAGTGATCCAATTATTTACTTTTAGTTCATGCTATATAACAATGTGCAGTCACGATCAGGCAAGATGAGGTTCGATAACACAACTGAGTCAACAGAAGCAGAAATTCTAGCTCTGATCAACAGGGCTGCTGGGGCAAGTTCTTTTGGTATAGAATGAAAAGAACTAAATCCACAAAACTAGGCTGCAAGTAGGCCTAACTTTTTCACTTATAGCTATAGTTTAAGAGTCAGGGAAATACAAAGAAGGAAACTTTGAAGCCAGGCTATATAACCTAGAATCTATTTGAAATAAAACTTGCCATTTTCAATATATACATGCTCATCTGGGGTTGAGATTTTATATCCCCTTTTAGAATTTAGGAAGATTAGCAAATTATTTGGATTTACAAGCTGTTTTTTTTTCATATCTCCTAAACCATAAAATGAATATTTCATGCAAAGGAACTTATAAGTCATTATCTTTTCCCCCAGACATCTCTCAGAGTTTCCATAATATGGAAAAGTTGGCTTGATTAATAAAAGAAAGCATTAATTTTCTCCTGAAAATCTGAGCAATGCTTTAAATAGAAGTTTTCAAAATCTGGGGAATTTTCACATGTTTGTTTAACTCAGAGACTCACTTCTGAGTAGTTACATACTTACCAGATAAATAAAAATCAATAGGCATATTAATAAAGGTTCTGATATAAAAAAAGACATATGTTAAACAAATGGAAGCATTTCTACCTTAGCATTAGCCATTCAAAAAGGAAAAGATTAGCCCAGGGGATTTTATTCTGAATAACAAAATCACCAGTTAAAATTAACCCTAAGTTATTTTCTGCCACTAAGAATATAATCTAACTATGTATCATAGCATATAAATATAAATGAAATCTAAAATTAAGGTAAGTTTTAACACAGAGGAAAAATGGAGAAGAGTAAATAGTTCCTAATGTGCAGAATTTCTGTTTTTTTTCCCAATTATCAAAAAATGTTAAAATCTTAAAAATAGCATAAGTAATGTTAAAGACATAAGGGGCTTTTACAAACAAGTTCATTGTACTAAAATGCAGATTTTGCCACATATTTAATGATATCCAATAGCATTTTCAGATATTTATTGAACAGTAATATCTGAATAATAGATGTTACTGAAACAGGATCCAAAGGATTTGTCATTTCATAATTTTAGCAATTTTTATGAACATTACTTGAAAATTTGCTGACCATTTTATTACAGAATGAGAAGTTGTACCATTAATCTTCTGAATAGGCACAAAGCTTTTTATGATAGTTTAGTAAATTTAATATTTAACAAGGAAAACTGCACAGACAGATGGGATGGAAGGAAGGAAGGACGGGTGAGCAGAATCACAGATGACAAACGACAGTACAAAGAATCAAAAACACCACTTAGTAGTCTTAAATAGATCAAAGTACGCCTAACATGCCATGAGTTCTTGTGAACTTTCACTGTCCTTCGATTATAGAAGAAAATGAGGTGCAAAAAAGGCAAAAATGAGTTAAATCTTTATCTATTTTGCTACATTTTCATTTTAGAGATGGTATTTTTAATATTTGATTACTTTAAAAGCTTTACCTAATGTTCTTAACATGACTGGTGTTGTTTCAAAGCTAATGGTAATTTATTTAAGGTTATCAGATTTGGAAAATCACTACTCAGTTAAAGAAATTTTCTGGGTAACATTGGAGCATTAGACTGTTTTACTTGTATTTTTGTATATCTATCATCCTCCACTATTGAGTCAGCTACGTACCTACTTAAAAATCTAAAAAAGAAAACACAGTAGTAGTAACAAAAAAGTTTTACCGATTCCTGCCCCTTTCAAATCCTGTCAAGCAAAATTTAAAAAGAATAAAAGCAAAAACAAACCTTAAAAATAAGATCATACATTAATAATCATTTTGTTCCCAATACCAAATTCCTTTATTTCATTAAGGTGCCATATATTCTGACATCACTTTTTTCACATTATGAAAGTCTTTTAAATATTAATGCAAATTATGGCAATGATACTTCTTACCTTCAGCAGACAAACCTTGGACATTCACTCCTCTGGCTGCTAAAAAACTAAGGCAGGCATCAACATTCTCAATCTGGAACATGAAAATCAGTGAAAAAAGCAATTTAGAGGATTTAAAAAAAATACACAAGTCAGATGAAACTAGAAAGAAAGATAAAGAATGAATACTTCGCATTCATTTCATACTAGAGATCTTTACCAGAGTTTAACTAGAATTATTTTGGCTAATTACAGAACAGAGATAAAGCTCTCATTGTCCATTTTAGTACTTAGAAACAATTCATAAAGGCCTGATTAAGAAGGGCATTCTTGCAGATTAGCTGCCCACCTACTTAACATAAAACTGGATTTTGTGCTTTTCAAAGAAATCTCAATAGAAGCATCCACACAAGCTGACTGCTGTGTGCGTAAACCTTAGCAAGTTAGGATGTGGGTAAAGGAGACAGAATCAGTAACAATGGTTAAGAATGTTTTAAGCATATATGATGGACAAAGGATGAAACAATATTTAAAAAGTAGACTTTCATTTTAAACCATACTAAAACTATTTTTAAAACTGTCCCTTTCCTCCACCCCCGATCTAATGTGGATATTGCCTTTGCCTTTTGGAAAGAGCCATGCCAATGGTCCTTGTGTGATTACTACGTAGGAGGCAAACATCATGCAGAGTAACTTAAGTAAAAATTTGGTCTCAGTGTTGCTCATAGTGTTACACAGTAGTTACTCAGCAAGGACTTTGATCAGAATCTTTTAAAGAGGACCAAAAATGTTCTAGTTCTAAGTCATCTCCTATGTTTTTTTTTTTTTTGGCATTCTATAAATCTTGGAAGTCCTAAAGTAAATAAGAGATTTTTAAGTTAAAAACTTGGCAAGATATTCATTTCTGTCTTGTTAAATTGCTATCAAACGTTGGGCATGAAAACATTCATAGCTCTGCCAATCTCTGGCTTAGTTTTATAAGGTCAAAATGCTACTTAGGAAAAAAAATGTTCAAGAATCTGTGCTTATAAAATGGACAGACTGTTTACATTCCTTTTAAAACGTAATTTTGTGCAAAAAAATATATAGTAGTTGCATCCAAGGAGATGTTCTTTTATTTAAAATTGTCGAAGCCAAGGCATACATTTACTTTGAAGGAAAAAAAATGGTTTAATATCACTTCAAAATAAGTTTCACTAAAATTATCCTGCCTAAAAATAAGAATAATGCTAGATATATTTAATATAACATGAATCAAATGAAACTTGTTTTTCTAATTGATAATCTTAATATCCTATGAGACAGCAGGGTATTCTGTCATATGCATCCAAGGTGTTTTTGTCTATTTTTAATTGATTTATTTGAAAAGCAGGGAGACAAAGAGTGAGGAAGAGAACAGAGAGAAGTTCTCTGTTGACTGGTTGACTTTCTAAATGGCCACTTTAGATATGGTCAAGTCAGATTGAAGGGAGCCAGGAACTCCATCTGGGTCTCTCACATGTGTGGAAGGAGCCCAAGTTCTTGGGGCATCTTGTGCTGCTTTCCAAGGCACACAGCAGGGAACTGTACTGGAGCTAGAACAATAGGGACTTTGAGCAGCTGTTCTGATAGGGGATTTGTATCACGAATGGCAGCTTAACACAGGTGCATAAATAGGTTTCTTTCTGGGCAGTTAAAAAGGAGGGAGGTGTATGGGGAGAGAAAAAGAAAAAAAGGGGGAGGTGTAACAGACATTCACCTCAGTCAAGACATGCTTGAATTTTCTAGATCCTTCTAATGTAGACCCGGGAACAACGATGGCTCAAATACCTGAGGTCCTACCACCCTCAGGGAAACCCATGATTGTGGCCTGGCTACCAGCTTCCACTCCAGCCACAGCCCAGTCACTGCAGCATTTGTGGAGTTAATCAGTGGAGAGCTGGGCGGAGCTCACCTCTTCACACTTCCCCTCTCCTTTTCCATCATCCTCTCCCTTCTCTCTCACTCCCCACCCCCTTCTTTCCTTCCCTCTTCCTCCCTTTTCCACTCCCTCTCCTTTCTCTTTCTTAAATAAATATGTTTAGTTTAAAAAAATAAAAATATACTGAAATTAAAAATAAATATTGTGACCTTATTATTAAGAAAGGCAACTAAACTCAGTAATTTACATGATTAAAATACTAATCTTGATACTATAAATTTCATACCAATTATGGAATTTTTATTAAAAAGTTTTCTGTTTCAAATATGTAATTTACTATGAGATATTAATGGCATATTTCAACCTAAATTTTAGTAAATATATTAAATTCACTAAAATTTAGTTATAGGAACATATTAAGTCATGAGAAGATCCTGAAAATGCTATTAAGTAGGACCTATAATTAAATATATAAGATAGCTGTTTTAGTATTCATGTTTTTTTAAATATTTTTATTGGAAAGGCAGATTTATGGAGAGATAGCGAGAAAAATCTTCCATCCTCTGGTTCATTCCCTACGTGGCTGCAATGGCCAGAGCTGAGCCAATCAAAAGCCAGGAGCTTCTTCCTGGTCTGCAACATGGGTACAGGGTTTGAGTCAACCTCTACGGCTTTCCCAGGCCACAGCATAGAGCTGAATGGGAAGTGGGGCAGCCAGGACATAAGCTGGCGCCCAGGTGGGATTCCAGCACATACACATGACAATTCCTCAAAATTAATTTTGGCCCCAAAAATGTATCTTTTATTTGAATCTTCAGGGACATTTGGGAGAACTTTATTATATGCACATCTCTCTGACAGCTGCCAAAATGTAGTTGCAGGAAGGCTCTTTTGTATTTCACTCTCTAGGCCCTCCACAAGCCTACAGTACGAGCGCCTTAGATGATCAAGAAACAAGTGCTGTGGGAACACTTGAATTAGAGCAAAGTTGAAATAATGTTTCTATGCCTGAAGCACTAAAATAAAAAGAAATGCTTAAACCATAATTTAAAATATGATTACTACCGAAACCCAACATCATCTACTGAATACGGACTCCACATATTGACTTACTTTTCAGCAACTTAAGGTTCATGTTTCCTACATTTATTGCGCTCACATTCAAAGTACCTTATTTCCACACCTGTAAGCTACTGTCTAGGTTGCCTTACACCTAGGCAAGTGATACACCGCTGTGAGATAAGCAGCTGACGCCTGGTGGGCAGTCTGGGCCTAGTTAATGCCAAATCTTTGCTAACCATACAAGTGTGCCAGCATAATTGCCTACTCTTCATTTTTTTCAAGATTTATTTTATGTTCATTGCAAAATCAGATATACAGAGAGGGGTAGAGGCAGAGAGAAAGATCTTCCATCTGATGATTCACTCCCTAAGTGGCTGCAATGGCCAGGGCTGAGCCGATACGAAGCCAGGAGCAGGAGTCTCCTCCAGGTCTTCCACATGCGTGCAGGTCCCAAGGTTTTGGACTGTCCTCCACTGCTTTTCCAGGCCAGAAGCAGGAAGCTGGATGGGAAGCTGGGCCACCAGGACATGAACCAACACCCATATTGGATCCTGCGCGGGCAAGGTGAGGACTTTAGCCACTAGGCTATTGCATAGCCCCCTTTTTAAAAAGCTATCTGAGGAAGACAGGGACTGCTAGGCCAGGCATACTGCATTGTCATCTAGCAGAAGTGGGGAGTGCTTCAGAACACCTGATAAGGGGGTCTGAGGACGAGTTAGAGTGGAGACCACTGAGGGCTTGTTTGACAGGTGAGAAGTGACTTCTGAAAACACATAAATTTCTGATTATTTAATTTTGTACATTAGTCTTGACCCTTATGAACCTGCTAGATAACAGCATGTCTAGTTGCTAAGTCACACATTGGGTTTCAAAGGAGGACAAGAAGAATTGATATTATCTTCATTTAGGAAAACGCAAGAAAGTCAGTGATAGCTTCATATCTTTAAAGTTTTTAAACTTATTAAAAATATGGGGTCAAAATGTGGTCCCATAATATTAAATATAATTTTAATGAGACTATCTATATTTTTATTCATTTTAGTGTGTCATAAACTATTCTTATTTAAATGTTCTGTATTTTACTAGCACAGACATTTATCAAACTGATGAACTTTAAATTGCATTTCTTGGAAACAACTCTTTACTTCTCTTTCTTTTCTTTTCTTTTCTTTTTTTTTTTTTTAGCCAAAAAACTGGTGTACCTTCTCTTTGAAAAATAACTAGAGGCATCTTTTACAGCATTAGCAACTTTATGCCTTGCATATTTCCAGGCTTGTTTTCCTACTTTACTTATAGGTATTCAGTAGAAATTACACTTAGATAGAAAATGCCTGGATATGATTAATATTATCCTTACAGCTTGTGATTAAGTCTAAACCATGACACAGCAGTTGACACTGAGTGACTGATTTATTCAGCAACTCCTCACTGTTTACTACTGGCAGAGAGCTATGCTAGATAGTGAAGGAATACAAAATGAATTAAAAGGTCTTTGTCTTACGAGCTTGTAAACTAGCTGAGTAGACAGAAAATATCCATAAACTGCCCAAAAACAACATTTCATATGTTAAGTTTTAGAAAAGAATTCTAAGCAACACTACATGGTACCAAAGAGAATGGAGTCGCAGTCCACTGCAGTCCTGGGAGTGGATTTGCAGATTTGAAAGTCAGACGTTCTTAACAGATAAGCATCACAGGAGGAAGCAGGCCATGTCAGTGAGAGCATGGGACACATGGGCTATATCATATCAGTCCTTCCTTTCTGAGGAACTCCAAAACTACTACAATGCAAATAGGCTAAGCAACAGCTAGGAACAGTAACTTTCTACAGAAGCAATGCATCCTGCCTAGGACATGTCTAAAGCACTAGATATGTATGTATTACTGCTATGAATCATACATAGAAAATGACTAGAAAAACACAGGACAAGCTGAACTTTGGCTGTCTCTGGAAGGAGAATTCTTTTGTGACTTGTGCTATTTCTGATTAACTATGCTTTCCATTTTTCATGATAAATCTCTAATGCTGGTGTCATGATGTAAATTAAATAAATAGATTAGAACCAAAAATGCAGATTAGTTGTCTCTGAACAAATTCTCAAACTAGAATAGACTTTAAGTAATTATATACATTTTAGCCAAGGGATTTTTTTTAAAGCGAGAAAAACATATGAAAAAGTAAACTATACAAATCTTTTGCATAAAAATTCACATAATGTCTATTTCATTCATTCATGTAACCATTTATTTGTTCACCTTAAGCCTACCCAAGTCATAAAAATGCATATGGCTTTTTAAAAGTAAAAGATAATTAAAATCTGATGCAATGAATGTTCCCAACAGAAAGACAGACTGCACAGAAAAGTGTAAAAAAAGAGCTATTCCTTTTTCAACCTGTATTTATGTATTTGAAATGAAAAAGACAGACAGAAATCTTTCCTTTGTCGGTTGATCCTCCCCAGATACAAGCAGCAACAAGAGCTGGGCCAGAAATGCGAACTGAGTTTACCCCACATATTACAGTGACACAGCTACCTTCAGCATCTTCACCTGCTGCCTTCTAGACAGAGCATTAGCAAGAAGCTGGAACTGGGAATCCTCAAACACAGGCACCCCCCAAATGGGATCAAAACTTCTCCAAGCAGCATCTTTCCTCTTTTTTGCTTTTAAGATTTATTTTTATTTGAAAGGCAGGCTTATAAAAAAAGATAAAGGGGAAGAGAAAGATTATCCATCCACTGGTTCACTTCCCAAAAGTCTACAGCAGCAATAGATAAGTATAGTGGCCCAAAGACATGCGCCATGTTTCACTTCTCTCCCAAGCCCATTAGCAGGGATCTGGGTCAGAGGAGGAGCAGCCAGGAATTGAATAAGTGTCCATATGGGATTCAGGCCTTGCAGGTGGAGGCTTAGCCTACCACACCAGGGAGACACTCCTTGCTTCAGTAGCATTTTAACAAGTATACCAAACACCTGGCCCTGACAAGAGTTTGTTCTTGATAGGATGACAACAGGACAACAAAATTAATTAGTAACCAAGATTGAGCTAATATATTGCAAAGATACTTTTTTAATGAAGTTTTCATTACAATAACAGTTTTCAGTGATAAAAGTGGTTGATCAGAGACTTGAACTGACTGCTCAGATTACACAGCAACACTCTTAGGCTCTGTATTTTGCTGCTTACATGAAAGTGCTAAGCTAGTATCTCAAAGGTTGGGAAGGGACAGACAATTGAGGTGATGAGAGATGAATGAACTGAAGGAAGGAGTTACAGGTGCAAGGTTGAGAAAATGTCATAGATTAAGGACTCTGCAAGGAGTTCAGAATGGTCAGGAATATGGAAGCCAAAGCTCACCTGAAACTTCTGTAACTCCAAAATTTTACTAATAAGGAAATACTCTAAAATGGTAGCAGCTTTCCAACTGGTTTGAAAGACTTGTATATTAGAAGAGAGATGAGCAAGGCAAGACTTCAGAAGAAAAAAGTTCTGAAATCTGCAGAAAGTTACCGGTAGAAGACAAGGCATAGGGATAAATGGGATTCAATGAGGAACATCCTCTGGGACCTGCTGAGTTTCTAACAAATAGCAAGGCCAAAATTCAAACTCAAACTTGTCAGTCTACAATAAAACATGCACTTTCTGCCACAGCATGTTTCCCATCACTGTATCATTCACATTTCTGATTTACGCACGTTCACCTTCTTGCTCAAGCTTCTTGCATAACTGACAAATAATTAGGACACAGTTTCAGGCATCAAATAGGTACTCAATAGGTACTTGGTTGACTATAAGGATGAAATCAAGTAGTATGAAGATAAATGCAGAAATATTACGGGACTTTCACTGCTAGACACATTTTACAAGTGTACAGGCTTTAAAGATTGCTCGTATTTTCATATGCAGATAGGCTAACATATAGAATAACTGACAGAGCCAGAAGCCACGGGATGCAGGTAGCCAAAAAAGGCCAAGAACAATAAGCAATGGATTTGCTCTACAGCCTCCACTGGGGGAGCAGCACTGCTGACAATGGTCTGATGTATGACTTTAAAAAATGTTTGGCCTTCAGAAATGTGAGAGCTTAAGCACTTCTTATTTTTAGTATCCAAAATTGGGGTAATTTGGTAATAGGGGTCAGAAGAAAAGACACAACTATCTACTCAGTAAAGTGTGGGATAAGTTAGGATCCATGTAAGTATATACATTTCCAGATCCTAAACTCTGAGACTGCCAGAGCACGTGTGTGTGTATGTGTGTGTTTCATTTGTTCATTTTTACTTGAAAGACAGAAAATCTCAGAGACAGAGAGAGGGGAAGGAGATGTAGCCAATGATCTTATATCCATTTGTCCAGTCCTCAAATGCACCACCTACAGATGGGCCAGGTCACAGCTAGGAACCAGTCACTAAATCTTGGCTCCCACATGAGTTGAAGGGAACCAGCTATTTGAGCCATCTACTGCCAGCTCTTGTGGTGCACATAAGCAGGAAGCTAGAATCAGAAGCAGGGCTGGCACTTAAGCCCTGGTGTTCCATAATGCAACACAGGCATTCCAAGTGGATTCTTTTTTTTTTTTTAAAGATTTATTTTTATTATTATTATTTTTTTTATTGGAAAGGCGGATATACAGAGAGGAGAGACAGAGAGGAAGATCTTCCGTCCGATGATTCACTCCCCAAGTGAGCGCAACGGGTCGATACTATGCCGATCCGAAGCCAGGAGCCTCTTCCGGGTCTCCCACGCGGGTGCAGGTTCCCAAAGCTTTGGGCTGTCCTCAACTGCTTTCCCAGGCCACATGCAGGGAGCTGGAAGGGAAGCGGGGCTGCCGGGATTAGAACCGGCGCCCATATGGGATCCCGGGCGTGCAAGGCGAGGACATTTAACCGCTTGCGCCACCGCGCCGGGCCCCCAAGTGGATTCTTAATGATTGCACCAGATAGCCTCCTCTGAGGTTTTCATTTAATTAGCACTGGACCTAAGGCAGGGAGATGGCGAAAGGCATACTCTAATTATGTATCCTTCCTTATTACAATGAAAAAAACTTGTGTGTTTTCTTATGTCACTTCAAGTTTGTGTTGCAGGATAAGAAAAGGAATAAGCAAAATTTTTTTCTTTTTAAGTCTTGATTTAATCCATAAGAGGTATTTGTGTGTGAATATATATATATCTACATTTATATATATATGGCAGAATATGTCACATATGAAAGACACTAGTGTAACATTAAAGAATACTCCTGTATATCAAAAGGTTGAGTCATGAGGAGAGAAAGAAAGGTATCCAAACAGTATAAAAAAGAAGGAGGGCAATTCTAGTGAGAACTATCCAAGCATAACTTACATGATTATCCAAAAAGTCACCATAACTAACAAAATTTTAAAGGAAAAGCGGAAGAAATTAGAAGATCGATACCTCCCAGATTCAGACTTTGAAAGCAACCAAATTCTAGGCTATATGTTAAATCCAAAGTATCAAACAAAATAGAGCAGTGCAAGAGAGAGAGCCCAGAACCAGATGTACATAAATACACTCAACTGATATTTGACAAAGAAGCAAAGGTGATATAACAGGGCAAAAATGCCCTTTGCAACAAATGGTGCTGAAACACCTGCATATTTACATTACAAACACAAACAAAACAGACACAAAAAAGCAGTCTAAATTCTGACCTCATATCCTTCCCCAAAAAGTAATTCAAAGTGGGTCATAGATCTAAACATAAAACACAGAATTATAAAATTTGTAGAAGATGCTACAGAAGGAAAAGTCAAAATAAATATAGATATGGAAATGACTCTTCAGAAAAAAATATCAAAGGTACTGTACCATCCATGAAAGAAATAACTGGTACCATCCATGAAAGAAATAAGAGTAAAAGCTTCTATTCTGTGAAAGCCAATGTCAGATTGAGAACATATGTCACAGACTTGAAGATAATAATTGCAAAAGACACAACTTTTATCTAAATGTACAAAGAATGTCAAAGCTTCACAATAAAAACAAACAACTTGATTCAAAGGCAACAAAGACCCCAATCCACACCTGGCCAAAGAAGAGATATGTTTATAGCAAATAAGCATGTGAAGATTTTCCAAGTCCCATATCATGAGGGACATTAAGATTATAGATGCATGCCTAATGAAATAGCCAGAAAAAAACCCAGAAAATTGTAATCATCTATTGCAAGAGAGGATCTGAGCAACAGAATTTCATTCATTACTGGCAGAAATGCAAAATTAGCCTCTTTGTAAGACACTGGGTGATTTCCTACAAAACCACTTGGTCCCCAAAAGTTTCAAACTTATAACCACACAACAAACCACAAATGGATGTTTAAAGCATTTTTTTTCATAATTTCCAAATTTTGGAAGCTACTAAGATGACCTTCAGTAGCTAAATATTTAAATAAATTATGGCACATCTAGATGGTTGAATGTTATTTAGCACTAAAAGGAAATGAGTTATCTAGTCATGGAAATACATGAAGGAAATTTACATAGTACCGAGTAAAAGTAGCTGATCTTTAAAAGTCTGTACACTCTATGGTTTCCAGAGTGCCATATAATGACAAAAAACAAAGATAGAGAATAAAGACAAAACTATTTAGTAAGCAAAACAACCAATGATATTCAGGGGTCAAATAAATGAGGGGACAAACAGGCGTGGGTAGAAATTTAGGATAGTGAAACTGTTTATGCATGTTTCTACAATGGTAGATAATGTTGATATATATTTATTCACATCCTCACAAAGTACAATATGCAGAGTGAACAGGTAAAATATAGACTTTAGGTGACAAGGATGAATCAATGCAAATTTATTTAAAAACTCTTCTACTAGACATTGTCAGTGTTGGAGGAGGCTGTATTTTTTAGGGGCAGTGGGAAGATGGAAAATCTAAATATTTCTCTGAGTTTTGCCAGTAACCTAAATTTTCTTTTTAAGAAGCCATTTTAAGGAAGGAGAAGAAAGAGAAGGAAATTGGAATATTGAAAGGCCTTAAATCCATGTCTTATTATTTTCAAAGCCAGGTGAATATTTTAAATTTTTGTTAAAAATTTATTTTATTTTTTATTGGAAAGGCAGATATACAGACGAAGAGAGACAGAGAGGAAAATCTTCTGTCTGATGATTCATTCCTCAAGTGGCCACAAGGGCCAGAGCTAAGCCAATCCAAAGCTAGGAGCCTGGTGCCTCTTCCAGGTCTCCCTCGCAGGTGCAGCATCCAAAGGCTATGGGTAGTTGTAGATTACTTTCCCAGGCCATAGGCAGTGAGCTAAATGGAAAGCATGGCCGCCAGGATTAGAACCAGTGCCCAATGGGATCCTGGCACATTCAAGGCAAGGACTTTAGCTGCTAATTTACAATGCCAGACCCGCCCAATTTTAAACACTTTAAAAATTAATTTTATAGGAAAAGAGGAAAAGAAGAGAGAAGAGGTGTGGAGGAAGAGAAGCAGGTGGGAAGATTTCTATCTACTGGTTCTCTTCCCAAATGTCCACAATAACTAGGGCCAGGCCAAATCTTGGATCCAAGAATTCATTCCAGCTCTCCTACAAGAATAGAAGGGTCCCAGTCTCTTGAGTCACTGCCTGTTACTTCCAAGCAAACATATTACAAAGAAGAAAGAATCCAGAAATGGATCCAAGATTCAAACACAAGCATGCCAACATGGGAATAAATCATGTCTTCTCAGCTGTACCAAATATCTACCCATAAGTTTTTTAAAAAAAAAAACAAATTTAAGATATCTGGTTGAGATTTATACATACTTCAGTTTAGATATTTATTGAATATTACTAAATAAGGGACACAAAGAGTCCCGTATCCATTCAGATTTGATATGATGAGTAAAGGAAAAGTATAAGCCAAGAACCTACCACAAAACCAAATACACATGCAAGTTATGTTGACACACAGCCAAGACGTGAAATCAATGAACAATGATTACAATGTTGAACTCAAATCCTTCTCTAAAATTCTGTTTCTGTATAATGAGTTCCCAGTTTTTACATTTGAAATATGTCTAGTCATATGAATATGAATATTAGTCATATGACTATGACTAGACATATTTCAATAATATAACCAAACAACAACCAGTTCAGACACACTGCGTGATTTTTCTTGTAACTTATAGCAAGGCTCATCATTATTTTTATCTTGTTTAACCAAAGAATTGGTATAACTGAACTGATATTAAAATGATTTAAAACTAAACTCATGAGACAACTAGAGTGGGCACATCTACCAAATCTCAGATAAGTTAACTTGATCAAAGATAAATTTTTCAAATGTTTTCATTGAGATAGTATGAATAATATTTTTACCATTTCATTGCTTTCTGTTCTTATAGAAATAATATCTAAAGTATCACTAACCAGCATTAGGTTGTTAAAACAAAAATATCATAATTTATGTTTTACCATTACTTATTACAATTTGCAATTTTCTGTTTAACTTTGAGGGTGGTGGAAATTTTAAAATGTAGAGTAATATGTTGTCTTAAAAGTATTGCATGAGGAAGGTGCGTTTGGTTCAGTACTTAAGATGCCTCCTAAGACATCTATTTTCCCCACTGGAGTTCTGGGGTACTGGTAGCAGAGTTCTGGGGTACTGGTTCTGGTAGCAGATTCTAGTTTGCTCGCAGTGTGGAACTGCAGCAGAAGCAATAAAGGCACAGGTCATTAGATTCTTGATACTCTTATGTGATAGCTGAACTGAGTAGCTTCCTCAGCTTTGCGGCCTCCCACACTGCCACCAGCCCTTGTGGGCATTTTGGGGGAACCCCAGCAGGTAGCAGCTCTCCCTCTCCTTTTCTATATGCCTACCCCTCTTCTCTCTTTCTATTGTTCCTTCTTCCCTATCTCTACATATCTGTTCTTTCTTTCTCTGCCTCTTAAATAAAAATTTAAAAATACCAAATCACTGAAGATTACAAAAACTGAAATAACAAAAGGATATAACATATCTACTCATACTAAATACAATTGTACTTTTTATCTATTATCATACTGGCTAGAAAACAATCTGTCACATTTTAAGTTTAAAAAAAGTTAAGAAAAGAACATGTTAACTGGCTAAGTGGCCAACATTCAAACACAAGGTAAAAACATGAACTATATAATGCTTATACATGCATATATATTATTAACTTCTCTCACAAAATACTTTTATATGTTTTTAAATCAAATCAGAATAAAACACTTTATTCCAAATCCTATGCATCATATGAAATAATAAATCAATATAAATGTTGATATATTATTATAAGAATAACATTTAAACTATTATATTATATGAAAGTCTAATAAAACATTCTCATATCTTCAATGTTAATTTCTGATTGGCAGACTAAATAATTCCCCACATACTGTTTTTAAAATATAAATTATATTTATAATTATATGCAAAATATAAATTATATTTCATACATCTCATAAAATATCCTTGTTACTTTACTCTGAAAGCAGTTTAAAATATATAACAGAGACTTTAAGGTGGACTATGTCAACCAGTAGATTCTGGCGAGATTTCATCATGCTTGGAGTAGCGAGACTGGTAGTAATTCAGAACTGTTGAACTATTAAAACCTCTTGAGCAAGACCCCCCCAAGCATGCCCCACATCAGGGACCCTGGGGTGGTGCCGGGTGGTTGTCCTCCATCCCAGGGTGCAGAGGCTTTGGAGAGGCTGGGTGTGGCTCATCTCCTTGTCTCCCTCATTCCCCTGATACACAAAGGAAAAAAAGAGATTGTGGAAATGGTGATCTCACCCACCTTCCTGTAGCCCTTGACCCTAATCACCCTGATAAACTATGTAAAAAAACATCAAAAATAAAAATAATTAATAAAAAATAGATAAAATTTGAAAAATCAAATATATTTAAAACAAAATATTAAGGAAACGATGGCCTTTAGTTTCCTTTATATCAATCTAGTAAATCAGAGCAAAAGGCCATTACAATGTTTCAGTTAAATTTCCTTACCTCAGAAGGAGCAGAAACCAAAAGCACTTACTAAATTCTTTTTTCTGAGTCACATGGTTAGAATTAAAACCCCAATGACCTTTCAATGCCTCCAGATAATTTCAAAAGCTTCCTTGGAACTTTACTGACTGTGGTGTATAAAATAATGTCTAGAGTCAAATCCTGCTTAAAAATTTTTTTTGAAAGTGATACCCTAGTATCTAAATATAAATTCCCCAATAATAGTAGTTAACTCGTTCTTTTAAAGTTTAAACCTATATAAAAACAATGAAATCATCAAAGAAACTTCACTGTTTTTCTTTAGACATCAGAGCTACATTGGTAATAAAGCATTTGTCTTCATTGATCTCTTTTTCTAGCTATTCCCAGACATACACAGTTTCAAAAACGGCAGGGGATCATGTGAGTGGCCTAACATAGCAATATTCCACTCCTCTGAGTCACACTACTAGAATTCTGCACTATGCCGTTTGTAAGACTTCATTACAGCTTTAAGAGCATTCCAATATTTTATCTCTTCCCTATATGGTTAGGAGCCTCATCTTATCCTATCTAAGTAGATCCGTTTAAAAACAGCAGCAATTACAAGAAAGGGCAGAAAGAATTAAACTTTTACAGGACAGAACACTGATGAAAACCCTGGTCATTGTGGTTTTCCAAGACAGTTTCACTTTCCAGATAAGCTTTCTATACAAGTAAGATAGCAGATGCTTGTAAAATCCATAGCAGTAATTATCGTGGAAATCACAGTCATGCAGGATTCAGAATCAGAGACAGGGAAGAGTGAAATCCAATTTCCTTTTAGAAACTAGAAAAAAAAAACCTAAAAAAAAAGGTGCAAGAAAGAAGGAGGTTTTTTAAAAAACAAATTCCTCCTGTGGCAAATTTTAAGCAGTAAGGTACATAAAGCAACAGAAAATAAAGTTGAGGGCTGTGGCTATAAAACAAAACAACTGAGCAACTAGAGGGGTGAAGGAAGGAAGCAGGAAAGAAGGAAGAACAAATGACTAGCTACACATGCCAGATCCTCTGTTGTACCGTATCAACTTGCTTTGTCAAGATAAAGATGCTTCAATACAATACTCTATTTGAAAATAAAACAACCTTGTTTTCAAAAGAACTTTTCCCAACATGTTTAACATTTTGTCCAAGAAGCTGCACTTGTGTCTCTACGTTTCAAATAAATGTTGGCCATCTTTTTTTTTTAGCTATTTTTAATCTGTTGGGCATTCTGAACATTCCTGGTATTTATAGTTTACTATTTCCTCATGTAAGCTCATCAAAGTTATGGCATGCAGCATATATTTTGAATTGTGATGCCACCCACTTAGAAATTACTTAACAGGTGATATCCACATTAGTAACTTCATCTTCAGATGAGGCTAAATTTAGAGTGGAACAGCTTACAAAATAAGTTCTGTTTTTCAGGGTGAGTTTAGTCTCAAATTCATTAATTAAACATAATCATGACATTAAAACAGGGTAAGTATAAAATGTCTCAGTAACACAGTAATCAGTTGCTCAAATTAGAGGCTGTTTTTCTTTCCTCTTATTAAAGATGTATTTATTTATTTGAAACACAGAGTACACACGTGTGTGTGTGTGTGAGAGAGAGAGAGAGAGAGAGAAAGAGAAAGAGAGAGCGAGAGAGAGGTAAAGAGAGAGAAAGACAGAGGTGATCTTTCCACTGCTTTGCTCTCCAAGTGGCTGCCAACAGCTGGAGCTGGCCCATTCTGAAGCCAGGAGCCAGGAGCCAGGAGCCAGGAGCCAGCAGATTCTTTAGGTCTCCTATGAGGGGTTCAGGAACCAAAGCATGAGGGCCATCTTCCACTGCCTTCCTAGGCCTATAATCAGGGAGCTGGATGAGAAGTGAAGCATCTGGAACAGGAACCAGTGCCCACATGGGTTGCCCATACTACAGGCAGCAGTTCTATCCAATACACCAGACTACCAGCCCCAATCTGTCTTTACTTAGTAATCTTTGGATTATTTTATTTGAACTGATTAGATAACATATAATATCAATATAAATTTTCTTATAATGATATATACACATGTTGTTTTCCTTTATTATAGTAAATATTAACACATTTATATGTTAGTTATATATTTATACATATTATAGTAAATATATAGAGAGATGACAACATGAATCACTATACATTTGTATGATCTTTTTTTCGCATCTATTTAATTTTTACTTTCATGGTACAATTCTATAGGCTCTGCGACTTCCCCTACCCTCTTCTCATATTCCCTCCCTACAACTTATTTCCCCCATATTATTACAATAGTATATTTCATTATCTTAATACTATGTGTTGATTTGAGATTCTGTAATTTTTGTTTAATCCACCTCAAATATCCTGACATTTACCCAATCGTGTCTCCTGTGACACAACACAAAGGAAAACATATCCCCATTCTTTTACAATATTAAATATCCACATGGATTTTAACGTTTCCTTCTTTGCTGCTTCTTTTTGTAAGTGACATCCTCTACCACCCTAACCCCTGGAACTGCCTGTCTCCTATTGGTTCTTCCTTCTCTATTTACCTTTTCCCTTGGAAAAATTGCTCAGCACTCTATCCTCCTTTCAACACACTCAAGACCCAAAAAATATCTACATATATCAGCAACTCTTGAACATATTATCCTACAGAGGACCTTCACATACATGTTACTTGTGACTAATTTTTTCAAATACTAACTTCCTTCTTTCAGAGCAACAACTGCAGCTACACAACATTTGACAGCATCTGCCATATTTTACTCATCCCGTCTTGTTCAGCTAATCCAAGTAGCATGCTTCAACCACTAAGGATTAACAACTCATAGCTATTATCCGTGCTCTCAGAGATGGTCCACACTTTGCCTTTTCTCTTTCTGATTTCTACACCTCTATTAAAATTTCCCAGTTTTAAAACACCAGTTTTTTTTTTCTGCTGACTTTACAAGATGTCATTCTTGTCCATGGCATCCACTATTACCCACACATTTAGGGACAAGCATTTGGGGAGATGATTAAAGTCTCTTCTTGGGACTCCTGCATCTACATATCAGAGTGGTTCAACTCTCAGCTACCCCACTGGTAACTAGTACCACTCTGGTGAGCAGGATGGGAACAAGGATGTGGGTCCCTGACACCCATGTGGGAGACTCAGCTGGTGTTCCAGGTTGGTTTCAGCCTGATCCAAACCCGGTTGATGTGGGTAATTGGGGAGAAAGACAGTTGATACAAATTCTCTCTCTCTGAGCTTTTTTTTTCAATTATGAATAAATACATTTCTTAAACTATATCTTAAAAATAACTCCTATCTTATTGTTTACAAGTATCTTCCAGTTGATGTTCTGAATGATCAAATTTTACATGCTAAAATAAGAATTTAAAATCCTTTCCTTTTTTCAAAGATTTATTTCTTTTTATTGAAAAGGCAGATATACAGAGAGGAGGAGAGACAGAGAGGAAGATCTTCCGTCCGGTGGTTCACTCCCTAAGAGGCTGCAACGGCTGGGGCTGAGCCAATCTGAAGCCAGGAGCTTCTTCCGGGTCTCCCACACAGGCACAGGGTCCCAAGGCCTTGGGCCGTCTTCGACTGCTTTCCCAGGCCACAGGCAGGGAGCTGGATGGGAAGCATGGCCGCCGGGATTAGAACCGGCATCCACATGGGAACCCAGCATGTGTAAGGCGAGGACTTAAACCACTACGCTATCGTGCTGGGCCCTATAATCCTTTCTTAATCACTGCATATTAAACTTTTCTCCTCTATACTTAATAGTTGCTGCTGACTCATTTATGCCAAATATTGTGATCCATTTGAAACTCCATATACTCTTTATTTCCTGTATCCAATTGAAGACTGACCTTTATTTTACTTCAAGTCCCAGAAAATATCTGTGATTTTAAAATACTTTTGTCATATCTTACCAAAGCCTACCTTTTAAAGTTTTCCATAAGCTTCCAACTGATTTTTTTTTCAAAGATTTAAGTTACTTTATTTGAAAGTTAGTGTTACAGGGAGAGAGGGAGAAGCAGTTAGAGACATTTTCATCTGCTGGTTCACTCCTCAGATGGACAAAATGGCCAGGGCTGGGCCAGAACAAAGCCAAAGTAGCTGTACAAAGAAGTAAGGAGAAAAAGTTCCAAGAGAAGGAATAATGCTCACTCATGCTATTGCAGCACTTCATGATATTATGCAACAAGGAAATGGGCAACATCCTGTTTCCTTAAAATTCATAAGCCTATTCATGCTCAGAATTCTCTTTTCTCAATTTTCTTATCTCAGTTCAAGTCTGGAACTCTCACTCATTAGTAACATAGTGTCAGTGTAAATCTGTAAGGACAAAGGAAAATAATCCAAGCAAGGCTTACTTGAGTACTTGACATTCATTCCCTTAAGGCAATCTTCATATCAAGGGTCTGTGAAGTTGCGATTCCAAATTCAACCACATCAAAGACAGTGAGAGTCCAAGTCATTCTTACTCAAATTTGCTGTAATTCTGACTAATGTTTCTTGGCTGAAGAAAATTATCTTTTTTTCTAGCACTTGCATCTCTCAGGCTTTGGTGTTTGTATTTTTTTTTTTAATCAAAAGCAGTGAAATCAATCTAGTAGCATCTACACTCATTGTTCTGTGACCTGTGAGGGCTAATAAGGAATAAGAAGTAATGCATAATTTGCACAGCCTGAGACCATGTGAATATTTTCACTGATTTGTTTAATCTCTAGGTAAGTATACCTTAGACAAATATCCAAGGACTGCATCTCCATTCATAATTATGAGCTTCAGCGATGGGTTTTTACAACCAGATATGAGTCTGCCTAGTCTTTAGATTCTCTGTCATCAGAATCAAATTCAAGTGATAGTAGAATAAGATAAAGTCTCTAGATGTAACACGTTATTTTAGTCAATGCCTTATGGTTAAACTAATGAAGGCAAAACCCACAATGATGGATTAAGAAACACAATGCATGATTTTTAAGTGTACACCTTAACACAGCTCATAAAAATCTAATAGCAGGTGCTAATCCATGAATATGCACTGTTTCAATGTTGCCTCATTCCTATTCTGTATTTGCATATGAATTTATCTCACAAAGAATATTCACATAAGTATCTCATTATCACATCCTAATTAGGGGTCATTTTACAGATAAGAATGCCAGTCCTAAGAGAAGCGACATGTTGTCCTCAGCCTCACACAGCTATTATTGCAGCAGAGGCTGAACATGTTCCAAATCAGACTGCCCTCAGTAAGCCTTTGGAACACAACTGTATCTCATTTCCACAGAGAGCTGTTTGTGCCTGAGTAATTAAATCAGGAAGTTTCCTTAAAACCACAGTATTTTGGAGAAGCTTTCTTTTAGAGTGAGTGTTTTGTTTCATAACAGCAACAGAGAGTTCATGGCATTATAAGACTTCGAGTGTTTATATTTTGGTGGAAACAAATAAGATTAATCCTTTTACAAAAATACATTCCTTTTATTATTGTGAGTTGCAGCCTTTCCACATTCAGGAAAACAGGTCAGCAGGCTAAAAAAAGTTTGTAGTTTTTGGTGAGTCTGTGACAAGCAGGAGCTCATCAACCTCACTGAAATGCCTGCTCTACGCTAGGAGTTCCGGGGAAGCCTCATCTTGTGGACTTTGGCTCTCTTTCATGATTCTATTTGCCTGAAATAACTTCAATTAGGGCATTTTATGTTTCAAGCTGTCCTATACAATCAAGCTGCATATATAATTTGGAGGGAAGATTTAGCTCAGCAGTTTATGCGTGGATGATCTTACATTAAATTCCAAGCTGCACTAATTGGTAAAGAGGTCACTGGTTCAGACAGGGTCCCTACAGACAGGGCGCTTTCTGCAAGAAGTCCTGATTCATTGTTCCAATCCAGGCACTGTTCGGCACTCACAGGCAGCAGCAACGGCACGCCTCCCCTCACTGCTTCCCAAACTGTCTGTGATCCCAGCGTTTACACTGAACTTTCTTACAAAGAAAATGCTTTCTGCCTATTTACAAAGCATACAAGGCAAGTTCTGTTCTTCCAACCAGTTTTTTTTTTCAGATAAAAAGACTCCAATATAAATGAAAGTGGGATTCAATGCCACTAAGATCAGTGTAAATTAAAACATTCAGAAATTCAGGGTAAAAGAAAAGCCAAAATCTAATAAAATACTTGGAAATACATTATAATGGAGTTACACTTATTCAGTTGTACTGATGCTATCATGTGCACTAAATTGCACCCATAAATACACACAGAAAAGAGTGTGATCAAATGGTTTTTCAAGCAAGAAGCACAACAAGCATTTCTAAGCTATTGGCAATTATAGTTAACTCCAGAAGCAAAGATCAATGTTAAAAAATGAAAAAAAAAAGATACTTACCATCTGAGAGTGACTTCTAGGGCATCCATTGATGTCTTCAACTTTTTCATTTGCTAAAACCAAAACACAAAATAAAAGAGAGAGAGAGAGAAAGAAGGAAATACTTAAGCAATGAAATGAAACAGAAAAAATAAAGCTTTAAAAAAGCAGGGAAAAATGTTGCTGTAACATTTACTCTTTCTCACGAGCTGTACATAACAGGACACACTTGTTAGTAGCCTCCAAACTCCATGTGTACAAGTCAGGCAAAAGGAAAAAAAAAAGTGAGAAGGAAGTTGCTGCTAATTCTTTCCCTTGTGCCAAATGACTGCTGACATGAAACCTTTCACAATTGTCCCTGCTGGATCAGGATACAGTTTCAAGGAATCTCAGAGTTTAAGAGTCACTCCAGCTAAGGAAACGCACACATGGGAGACATATGGTTTAATGAAGCATTCATTTCTGACAATCCAGTGTATATAAAGATAAAGCTCTGGTTAGTTAAAAGTATGACCAAACTGCCTTTTTCAAACAGCCTCCCATAAGCAAGTTTAACTTAGAAGCAACACACATTCATGTCTAATACGCATGGAACAGTTCAGCATGCATTCAACTCAGACTGTATTTTACCGCACGGGGTGGGAGCAGACTGCCCTGCTTGCCCTTCCAGGACAGGTCTTACCAATGATCTGGATGATCTCTGCTAGCAGGACTCCATCTGCAATGTCCTGTTGCAAATCCTTGATGAGCCGCTTGTGGCCGGACTTTGCCAGGTAGTGGTTGGCCCAGTCAGTGTAAATCTGTTGAAAACAAGGAGGGAATAAGTGAAGTGGGGTGAGGGAAAAGAGGGCCAATAAACGCTGAAGACAAATGTTGGATTCAAAGGGAAGGCTACTCTGGATCACATTCCAGCTGAAGAAGTCACAGCTCCAAAGGAAATAGCTGTGCGATGTTTTTGAAGCAGCTTTCTCCCACTTATCTCTCGTTTCAAAGGGGGATGATTCACTCTTTCAAAATCAAGGACCAGTCATTTGTGACAAGGCAAAACTCCCTTCTCTGATGACTACTGAGGAAATCAGCCTTGCAAATCAGTTTGGTTTCTCTTTCCCTGTTCCTTCTCTGAGAAAATAACCCTACCTGTCCAAGTAAAAGGAAGCCACCTGAACTGACCGGTAAAGGGACTGTTGATCTATAGAGTTGAAAGAAAGCTTTATTGAATTTATCACAGAAGATACTATATCTAACAATATCTTGGCAACATTGTCTGAACTAATTACAAATGGCTTCCTGTCTAAGATATGTTGTTTGGACTGTCAAATCTCATTTAAGCCTCGTGAAATGTGTTTCTACTAGAGAACAGAGGCAGCATACAGATATTACACAGAAATCATGACACAGAGCTGAGAAGTGGGTTGTGAGCCACAGGGTGGTACCACCACCTCTCACAGAGAGCTTTCCGTAGCAGAACAGCTTGAATGTTTCAATTACTTCACAGAAATGTCTCTCACCTTTTTTTTTTTTTTAAAAAGAAAAGGTTAGGGGACAGCAAACAACATGATATTAGACAAAGCAAATATAAAGAAATAATAAACATGAATACACTTGAATTTCATGGATGCCCCATGCGGTATTTGGGTGAGTTTATAACAAGGCAGACTATGATGACATAACAGGAAAAAAAAATGTGGAATGAAAATAAAAAGAGGAATGAATGACTCAGAAATATACAACAAACAATACAAAAGCCTTTAAAAAACAAACTAGAACTGACTGCAAATATGATGCAACCTGACAATAAGAAGTGAATACGAGGGCCTTTGCCACAGAGGGTAAGATACATAGAAAAGCAGAGATGCAAAGCAGTGCAGGATACAATCCTAAAATGGTAACTGAGGCAGGATGCCTAGAATTAGGCCAAAATGAGCACTAGATGCCAAGAACACTCTAAGGCATAACATATTTTTTTTTAGGGCCCGGCGCGGTGGCGCAGTGGTTAAGGTCCTCGCCTTGCACGCCCAGGATCCCATATGGGCGCCAGTTCTATCCCAGCAGCCCCGCTTCCCTACCAGCTCCCTGCCTGTGGCCTGGGAAAGCAGTCGAGGACGGCCCAAAGCTTTGGGACCCTGCACCCGCGTGGGAGACCCGGAAGAGGCTCCTGGCTTCAGATCAACATAGCATCAGCCGTTGCACTCACTTGGGGAGTGAATCATCGGACAGAAGATCTTCCTCTCTGTCTCTCTCCTCTCTGTATATCCGCCTTTCCAATAAAAAATAATAATAATAAAAAATAAATAAATAAATCTTTTTTCTAAAAAGTTTTATTTTCATTTTTATTTGAAAGGCAGGAGACAAGTGGGCAGACACAGGTGGAGAGAATTTTTTTTTAATTTTTTGAGAACAGCTTTAAATTTACTAAATAAAAATCATAGAGTTGTACAGAGTCACACATATGCCTCGTACAGTTTCTCCCACTATTCAGACCTTATTTCAGTATGTTTTTCACAATCGCTAAACAATTCTACCTTCTCCTCTTAGACAAATTTCACCCATCCCTCCATCCGCTAGTAGCCAACACCCCTTGCTCTTACTGAGGTTGGTTGGTTTCTAGGTCCAACATGTGAGGGAGAACAAGTGGCATCTGTTTTGTGTATCTCACTTATTTAACTTACCATGATGTCGTCTAGTTCCATCCGTTTTGCTGCAAATGACAGGATTGCACTGTATATACAGTGCATTTTTCTCCTGGTTCATTTCCCAAATGTCAGCAGAGGCAAAGATGGAACCAACCATGTGCAATGATTTCCCATTTTGGTGGCAGTGCCAATATAATTGACCAAGCCTTCTAAAGTGTGCCTTAGTGGGAGGGTGGACTGGGAACAGAATAGCCAATACTCTAACCAATCACTGTGATACATAAGACAGATGTTCCAGGAGTTCCCCTGATCACTACACCAAATCCCTACCCCTCACTTCCTTTGTGACAAAACAAATACACACATTTTGAATAGGTGAGTAAATAATTCAGAGGTATAGAAATGAAAAAGTGAAAAAATTTGCAAACTTTCAACTATTGCCATATTCAAATAACTTGGCCTGAATGGTTCTAGAAATGAGATGCCTCCATCACCATACTGTACCCTGTTTTATACACATCACCAACAATGGGATATTTAAAACAAATATTCTTCAGTTTTACCTATAACTATTTAAACTTATTATGCAATACTGTAACTGAATAAAACTGTACACATTTATCATAGTTTTAATTGACTTACTTATGTCAAAGGCAGAGGACATGGGGAAGAGAGAGAAGAAGACAGAGGGAGAGAAGATCTCTTCCCTCTCTCTCCCTCTCCCCTGTCTAAATTCAACCTTCAAGTAACATAAATCTTCATAAAAATCACATTTGTGTTAAATCTACAGTTGTAAGAGGCAACTACATAGAGTGTCATAGACAATCGTATGGTGCCTTTTTAAATAGGGCTGAAGTCTAGAAGCAGGATGACTGGTTTTGTGTTTTTCTGGATAGATTCCAGGTATAAACATTCTGAAATTATAATACAAGACAAAAAGAGAATGCTTCTTTCTTCATACAAAATATAAAACAACATCCCATGCATACCTATTAGCAATGAATTTTCCTGAAAGATAAATAATGAAGATATCAAATTGTATAAGAGAAATAGAAACAACAACAAAATGACATTTCCTTTGCCCCTAGGAATTTGCCCACGATCCCTAGGTCAAAGACACTGAAGTGTGAAAAAAAACTACCTGCATTACTGTCTCCTGAATAGTACAAATATGTGATTTCTTAGATGGATACTCTTTTATTTGATGACCAATTTCCTCAATTAAGATTTTACTATATTATAAATTTACAAGATTTTTTTTTAAAGCATTTATACTGGATACAGTTTAAAATACTGAATGCTCTCTCATCATTTACACATAACCCAAATGGAAAAATAGGTTGTTTGGCCTTCTATGAAAACTTTGGATTGAGTCTGGTTTGTTACTTCCAGAGCCAGTGTCACAGAGGCCAGACACGAAGTGATTGAGTTCTGGGGTCAGATGTGACTGCGACACAGACGATCACTCCTTGGACAAGCGAGCTAACCCTCCAAAGCCTCGGATTCCTTAACTGTGAATAAGCAAAATAAAACTAACATCTACATCATAAGACTAATGCGAGCCTGGGTAAGACAGCACTCAGCCCACCACACAGTCAGTTTTGAAATGTCCACTATTTTTATTATCATTGCAGTACCTAGTGTTATTTGACCATGTTGGTTTCCCAAATTAAAAAATTAAAAAAAAAATCTTGTTACAGTTGTCGTTTCACAGAAACTAAAACAGAACAAAGGATATAGGATGCTTTACTACTTGCTCAGGACAACTCCTTTGGCCGGTATCTCTCACCTTATATTCACTCTGTTGCTACACGGACTTGTCTTTAGGAAGTCGGCAAATTTTACACCAAATACTGAAGTAGCAAATGGAATGAAACGTTCTAAAAATAAAAATAAGAGGGGCTAGCACTGTGGCACAGTCACTAGCAGCAGCGATGTCCCGTATTGGCGTGTGAGTTCAAGTCCTATTGTCCAGTTCTGACTCAGTTCCCTGCTAAGAATATCTGGGAAAGCAGATGATTGTCCCACTCACTGGACTCCCGGCACCACGTGGGAGACCCAGCCGGAGCCCCAGGCTCCCAACTCCAGAGTTGTCCAGCCTTGGCCCCAGCAATACAGTGCATTTATTGAAGACTTTGAAATCCATTTATCATACGCGTGAAAGCCTTCTCATCAGAGAAACAGCAGAATCTCTCTTTTTCTCCTTTTCTGTGACTCTGTGTTTCAAATAAACACGTAAATGCAATCTTAAGCAACAAAATTGCGAATATTTTCATTTTCCTAAAGCATGTCATCAGTGTCTTAATCTTTATCAAATCCCTCCTTGGACTTAGGTGAGAAATTCTATGTGAAGCCAGGGTTTCAAGATCTTGACAGAAAACTGCCCTGATTTAATTCATGGAACACTTTCACTTGACCAGGATTTCTTCCAGAAAAAATTCTCAACTTTTAGAGCTTTGTCTTGCATAGCATCTCTAAAATCTGAAATTGCTCAGACTGTATCTACCTTTAGATGCAATCAGCAAAATCACCGATGCTATAAATGAACTTAAAAACAAATTTCTAACTAAAATGTCAACATACTTTATTATCTCAAATAACCTGTATTTAAACTCTAAGTAAAAGATCCTGGAGATCCTTTCAGAAAATTACAAGAAAAGGACAAGTCAGTGTCTTCCAAAAAGATAATATAATTGAGAGGACAAACATAATTACAAAGCAGCCTATTCATATGTACATGTAAATTTATACATATAATACTTCCATTTCTGTGCAGCATAAAACTGTATACATGTAAAGAGAAAATGATATGAAATGAGAAGGCCCTCAGGCAGTGGATGCAGTGACGCATGGACTTAAAACTCCCCAATAAACTTACTATAATGCCCTGAGGAAAGAAGTTATAAACAACTTAGTCACCTATTGTTACAATTTAGTGTTCAAACAAGCAAAAGCAAAGGGTAAAATCATGCCCTGGTTTTGGATGGGAATTCTAAAGGTGCCCCTAGTTACCATTAAAACCAAAAGCACAATGCTTAATATCTTCTCTCTAGACAAATGAGTTCTAAAATACAGAAATTTATTTTGTAGGATTATGTAAAGAATTAATTTCAGGACTTTTCTAGAAGAAAATATGAATAACTGACAATATCAAATTAATCCTAATTGAGTGGGTGGGAGTTTACACAGGATGGTCCCTGAGGTAAGGTGTAACTCTAGACAACTAAACCTGGTCTCTTCAACTGCAACATCAGGAAGATGACTTTCATCCCATGGAGCAGTT
Source organism: Ochotona curzoniae (assembly GCF_017591425.1). Lineage (NCBI taxonomy): Eukaryota > Metazoa > Chordata > Mammalia > Lagomorpha > Ochotonidae > Ochotona > Ochotona curzoniae. Next base: position 22,622,121 of record NW_024464920.1, read on the forward strand.
ATGCATCAGAAAAGCAAGAAAACCAGCAAGCCCATATTTTATAAAGATGACTTAGAAATTCAAGTACAGTTTTTTTCTAAAAATCTTTTTTGTACAATAATAAAATAATAAAATCAAAGGTAACATTGCATATTTTATACTTTATATAGATCAGCATAAATTTTAGCACTTACAATGAAACGGTGTGTGTTCTTTGATATATATTTGGTATCACTGAAATTTCTCTGATATCTAATATACACATGGAAATCAAACATTATTTTCTCTCAGTTGTTGGCATATTCTCAACTGTAAAATGGCAATAACATAATAAAAATGGAACTACTGTAAAGACTGAATGAATTTTGTACCTTGGCACGTAGCTTTTACCTAATATATATTTACTAAATGTTCAATATTGTTTTTATAAGCTCATTGTTTTAATATGAAATAAATTTACAGCAGTAATAATTAGTTTATTAAATTGATTAACCCTTTCCACTGCCAGATCTTTATCCAAATGTAATTGACCTAATTAATTAGGGAAAACTGCTACAAAGTGTAATGACCACTTAGGTTAGCAATTTATTGTTACAATGTTTATTTTGCATTGTTCACTTTTCATAACAGTGGGGAAGGCATTTGGTGCTATGCTTGAAGATATTATTGGGGGTCCTACACTCTGTATCAGAGTGCTGGGTTTGAGTCCCTTCTAACTCGAGCTTTCTGATAATGTGTCCCCAGGAAAGCAGCAGATTATGGCTCAAGTGCCACACATATTGAAGACATGAAATGAATTCTCAGCTCTTCATTTTGACCTGGCCAGCCTCTGGCTCTTACAAGCCTTTTGGGTGTGAACTAGCACATGGAAGTTCTCTGACCATTTCTCTGTCTCTGTCATTATGCACTTCAAATAAAAGTGAAAATAAAAGTTAAAAACATAGGAGGTGAGCCTAGTGTGTTAGCCTAATGGCTAAAGTCCTTACCTTGCATGTGCCAGGATTCCATATGGGTACCAGTTCCTGTTCTGGCTGCCCTCACTTCCCTTCCAGCTCCCTGCTTGTGGCCTTGGAAATCAGTCAAGGATGGCCAAAAGTTTTGGGACCCTGCACCTATGTGGAAGACCTGGAGGAAGCTCTTGGCTCCTGGCTCCTTGCTCCTGGCTGTGGATTGGCTCAGTTCCGGCCATTGCAGCTACTTGCCAAGTGGACCAGCAGATGGAAAGTCTTTGTCTCTGTCTCTCCTTCTCTCTGTAAATCTGACTTTCCAGTAAAAATAAATAAATCCTTAAAAAAACTATATAGGGGGCAACATATACACAATATATTGGTTTTGAGATTGAACCCATCACAGTAAAACACTATCAGAGATAAACTCTGATTATGTACATAGACATAAATTTTTTTGCAACATTTTTTACTTTCTGCAATATAACAAATTGTGCTTTTGTTTACTTCAGCATGCTGCCTAAAAGCATTCTAACATTTATTTTAGTATTTCATGTATTTCTAAGAGTAACTTATTACCTAACTATATGAAAATACCTATGACTACTTTTGTTATTTTATACCTTACACTGAGGTGCATGTTTCAATAGAAGATAAAATTTCATTTTTAATGTATGCTAAATAATCTAAGAAAAGCAAATCATAGAGAAAAAGCCTTTTTAGTCAAAGTAGCTACTGCTTTCAATATAAAGTCATTGATCCGTTGCATGATTATGAAATACAAATGCAATCAATGAGTCAAATTCCTTGAGCCAGCTTTCACAGCACTTATCTTTCCCACTTATCTTGCTCTGAAAGTATATATATTCCACTGAAAGTCAGACAGAATCATTACAAGAAGTAGTGATCTTAAAGAGTAATTGGAAACAGGAAAGGTGGAGTGTCTAGATATAATATAGAAAATGTGAGTAATGGTCACAGTGAGGCCTACAAACATCACAAAATTTCAGCATTCATCAGACAGCAGGGAACATCAGAGAAAGATGTGCCACTTTTGCTACCATGACATTAGGCAACCATGCACAATAACTCACTTTTTTGTCTCAGGAATACAAAATCTCAGGAAGGAAAAATGCACAGCAGAAGGGGAAGAGTCTGGACTTGAGTAGGCCTTTTTCTCAAACACTGAGTTTTAAATCAAAACTGTCTGACTTAATAAAGGCTTGTGATGTATATTTACTCAATGCAGCCCTTTTCAAAATCTGCAGTGTTGTACACTGTTTCTTATTCACATATTGAAGAATGGTAAGCAATACTGAGAGAAGAGAGCTGAAATGCTACTGAGTGTGATTAAGACATAATACAAGCTATTCCCAGTTGATCTGAAACGCTGATCACAAGCTAGATCCTCAATTACTGTTACAGACCTGATAAAACCAAGAGTCCTGTGGAGCCCAACTTCATGATTCTTACAGAAGTTTACGGCTTGGATATGGCATATCCTATATTCCCTGGCCCCAGGGGACATATGTTGGAAACTTGGTCCTCAGTGTGGTGAAGTTGAAGTGGTGTGATCTCTAGGATGTAAATCCTAGGAGACAGCCCCAGGTGTGTTTCAGTTGTGCTCTCAGAAAGGGTTTAGGTAGTTATTCTGGGAATGCGGAGCTCTGTGGGGAAAGTCATTAATATGTAACCAACTAGGTCACTCCCTAGCTTCTCCAGCTTCCTGCATGACGTTCTATCTGTTCTGTCTCTGTGACACTGTCTGCCATGAGGTGATGCAGCCAGTGTGGGTCCTAATCAGTCTTTATCACACTGTTTGGATTTGCAGCTTCCAAAGCTGTGAACTCAATGAACTTGTATTCATCCTAACTACTTAACGTCAGGTAACTCAGTAAGGTGAAGGGAAGCTGACTCTAAGCAAGTTTTCTGGGAATGTCAATGTTGAGTTTCGTGACATAATGATGATATGAATTTATTACAAACATTGGTATCAGTATCATCACCATATATATGAAAAAAACCAATTAAGCAGTTCATTTCAGCAATTTATCAATTTTTACATCACGGTTAGTTCTGGTTACAAAATCAAGTCGGCTTCTTCTCCATTTCTCTTCGTTTCTTGCAGTCTTTAACCTAGTTCTGCTAATTCTATTTCCTTAACAGCTTTTGACCCTTCTGCTCCATTACTGTTATAACTGCCCTGCATCAGTGTCTCACCATCTCTCACCCAAACTGTTCTAACAGTCTCAGAAATGTTTTCTTAGTACAGACAGGAAGAACTCTAAATTACTCTATATACTAGAGGTAATGATTGCTTTAAATAGCAAATTTGATCAAGTTGTTTACCTTCCTACTATTAAAAAATCATAATACTCTGTTAACTTCTGAAAAAAGTTTTCAAATAAAGCCAATTTATTTCATATCAAAAACATAATTGGTTTAAGGAAACAAATGACAAAAATAGGAAACATACCTATGAAGATTATGAAAGAATTACTTATTACTGAGGAACATTACCAAATATGAGCTTTGCAAAGCAGAAACATATTAAATGCAAAACACACAGTGATACTGAAATTACAAAAGAACAGTGGTATAATTAGCATGCAGAGACAAGTAGGTAGATGGATGATTGCATGGTGCAGAAGTTAATTTTCTGCTTGTAAAATCCCACACCCATAAAAGTTTTCATTTCAAGTCCTGGCTACTCTACTTCTGATACAGTTTCTTACAAATGAGCATCATGAAAAGCTCCAGGAGATTCCACATGGAGTTCTGAGCTCCTGGTTTGGGTCTGGTCCAGTTTGAGCTATTACAGGCACTTGAGGATTGAACAAATAGACGGAAGCTCTCCGTTCATCTATCTCTTTGCCTTTCAAAAAATGAAAATAGATTTTTTGGGGGTGTGTGGGAGATATAAAACAGTCAAGGGTCAAGCAAAAAGCAATAATATGTATGGCTTCAAATGTTGAGTTGAGATTTGTAGGTGAGCAGTCAGTGCTGTTGTACAGCACTTGTGCCAGCATTCCACATCAAAGTTTCAGTTCCAGCACTGACTGCTCAGGATCCATTACAGATCACAGCTAATGCTTCTGGAAAAGGAAGCAGAAGAGGCACTGGTGATTCACGTGGGAGAGCTACATAAAGTTCCAGGTTCCCAGCTTTGATTTGACCCAACCCAGACCACCATGGCAACTTGGGGAGAAAACTAGTAGCAGGAACATTTGCTTATTTCTCCATTTCCATTACTATTCAGTTCAAATCAATCAATATCTAAAAATCATAGTTGAGGCTTTAGTTTATTCTTTTTTATGTTTATGTAGCAAACATGCTGTTTTTTTTTTTCCATCCTCAATCTCAGGTGCAATCAAAAGGATGGTTTATAAGAAAGACTAAAGAAATGGATATTATTGACGTGGTTCCCATGTTCCAAATATTTTCCTGTCCTGTAATTTCTGGAAAATTCCCCTAGGTGCAACAAGAACAATACACCAGAATTCAAACTCCATCTTTCATGATCACAACATACAAACATGGAAAGCAGATGAAGGAATCAAACACAAATTAGCAAAGGATAAAGGGAGATCAAACCCACAGGAGCCTCTAGAACACTGTAAATGTGCTTTTATGCAACAACCCAGAAAGGCTCAGAAAACATGGACATGAGATCAAACAGATGGTGCGGTGAATCAGATGCAACAGTTTTGTGACTACCTGCCTCCCCATCTCTCCTATCCCACCAAGAACCAGGAAATTCAACCCATGGGAAACTCTACACTTTATTTTGCAAGTCACTTAGAAGACTGGAAGCATGGGAATGAAAACAAAAGAACCGTTTCAAACTTTGCCTACAGATGTTGAGAATCCAGCAACTGACTGACCTTACCAGACACTTTCTCCTTCAGGAAAACAGGCTTCTATCCATCTCTCCTCCAACATTAGAGACAGAATATTGGAAAGTCCTTTTCTTTTTTTTTTTCTTCAACAATTTTTATCCCTAAGATCAACAGACATCTGTGTCCATGATACCCAGTGAATCAGCCAGCTGGCCAGCAGATGGCCTATAATGAATCACAGAGAACATACATGCAAAATCACACACACTTGCACACACTCACACGCATGCAGATACCAATCGCTTTTTTTGTTACCTAACACTTGACACACACGGACCTGAGGTCGACCACATATGATGAAATTCTCTAAAACAAACATGCTAAAGTTAACAGACAAAAGGAAGTAAGTTTAAAAAAGAGACATATCTAGACACAGAAGAGTTTCAAAAACATGACAATACTCTAAGCTAAAAGGGAGAGTTTATAGCCATCAAGAAAAAAAATAGTCCACACATACACATGGCATACAGATATACATCCACATCTACATATTTGACAATCTAGATAATGTGGTTCTGCAAATATTATATGGTAGCTAAAAAGTTTTAAGTTAAAGAGTGCATGATCAAATATACAATATTCAAGGAACACAGATAAAAGTGCAAAGAGATGATCAGGAAGAGAAACAATATAGGCATTCAAACAAAAATTATCAAAGTATTCAGCCCACTTATGAATATCAAAATCTGTCATCAATAATCAGAGATAAGGGGAAAATCCCAAAGATTTAAGAAAGGTGAACACGAAGAAATGAAAAATGTATAAGCCACCTTCAAAGGCTCAGGGGTTATACGAAATCAAAAATCTCTAGATCAACACTGTATTAGAAGATATGGGCAAATCCCAGTAGATTCCAAAATTAAGTGATTTCAATCTCAAATTCTATACTTAGACTACCAAATTAGCAGGATGGCAAAGTAATGATAACTTATATAAAAACTTTTCAATGAAAAAATTTAATTATCTTATACTGTTCATAAGGAAGCTATCTGAAGCAAAATCAATGGAATACAACAGATGAATGGAGGGAGGAAAAGACAGTTCCAGGTGGCTGATGAGGCAGAGCAGAAGCGTTACCATCTTAGAAGTGACCAGAACAAATGATCATAATTGATACCACAGAAACAATGGAACATATCTGGAACATGTGCCTGTGAGGAAAATTATATTGGAATATACTTAGCAAAGGCAGCCAGAGTTTCCAGATAAATTATGTAGATAAAAAGAAAGCAATTATTTAATTTGGGGGTTGGGGGGAACAATCATGAACTTTTTGAAAAAAGGGTTTACAATCACAATACAGTACCTGACTCGGAGTGAATAGCATTTGCATGTCAATAGTGAAAATAATGACTATAGGTAAAAACTGAATATTAGTAAGTACATGTAGAAGTAGGACAAGAGAAAGGGGGAGTATTAAAGGATATAAATTTGATGTTAGTAGTGAAGAGGTCGATTAAAACATCCATACTCCATATGAAATCACTTGGGTTCCAGCCTGACTTTAGGCTTCTGCTAACACACAACTGGGAAGCGGCCGATGGAAGTCCAAGTCAAGTCATTAATCCCTGCTACAGACCTGAGACCTGAACTGCGCTCCAGGCTCCTGGCTTAACCACTAAAACGATAATAATGGTATTCAAACAGCCTAGTTGAGATAAGGAGGTATGTGGCTTCAGAAGAGGCATATTTATGCAGTATAATCTGCAAGTCAGAAATAAAATAGATTAATCTCAGCGTGGGAAAAATCTGAATTTCTGTTTTAGGTTATCTCAATATTGATGTCTCCCACTTAGTAGATGTTTAAATGACACTGCACTGGGAGGGTGTTGGGTCTATCAGTGGGTACACTCCCATCTCACAGCAGAATGCCTGATTTTAGGGCTTTATTCATAGTTCCAGCTTTCTCATAACCAGTAACCTCGGAAGCAGTCAATTACGGCTTGACCACTTGAGTTCTTATCACCCTTATGGCGACATAGATTGGCTTCTCAGCTCCCTGCCTCAACCTGACCCATGTCCAACTATTGCAGGCATTTTGTAGGAAAAAGAAAAAAAAAAGACGAAGAAAACAGCAGATGAGAGCTTATTCTGTCTGTCTCTCTCTCCTCTCTCTCTCTTTCCACCTCTACCCCTCATTTCATCCCTCTGCCTTCCCTCCCCAAAAGGGGGAACATGGTTAATAACTTACAGAATCGGGCCTGGTGGCATGGCCTAGCGGCTAAAGTCCTCCCCTTGAACACCCCAGGACCCAAATGGGCACCGGTTCTAATCCCAGCAGCTTCACTTCCCATCCAGCTCCCTGCTTGTGGCTTGGGAAAGCAGTCGAGGATGGCCCAAAGCTTTGGGATCCTGCACCCGTGTGGGATACCCGGAAGAGGTTCCTGGTTCCCGGCTTTGGATCGGTGCAGTACCGGCTGTTGTGGAAACTTGGGGAGTGAATCATCAGACAGAAGATCTTCCTCTCTGTCTCTCCTCCTCTCTGTATATCTGACTTTGTAACAAAAATAAATAAATCTTTAAAAAAAAACTTATAGAATCAGCAAAATATATTAGTCACATATGAGAACTTTGACAGGCTAATACTGATAAAATGCCACTATTTTCATATTGTAAAAAAATACATTTCCTTTTTAAGAAAAGCAATGGTTTTATTTTAGCTTCAAGGAATAAAACTCCTCAATCACTGAAATATTGAAAGTATTGTCATATATTACTAATGATGCATTCCACTTGAGATTTCCCCAGTCTTTTAGAAAGATACATTTAGATGTATAAGTATCACTTTCCATTTTTATTACATTTAATTCTTCAAGTCCCCAGAGATCTGTTATTTAAGAGAACACACTTCTTTTAATCAGAAATGGAACAATAACAGCATCCTAAATACGCACGTGCCCAATCCTGCCCCTTGCAGTCACAGCTTTGTGGTATACTTCCATCAAATGTGCACGTTAACTGAAATTTCAAGTTTCAGATTCTGCTCAAACTGAAATTACATCAATATTCTCCTTATAGCTGCATGTTTGTATTTAGACGTATAGCCACGATACACCAGCTGGAATCCCAGTAACATCTCTCTATTTTCATACTGAGGATAGGGAATTTTTAGATGAACAGAATTACACATAAGGTAAAGTGATATGGAAAAAAGGATAGGCTTTACTGTGTTAAAAACAACATGTTCTATATTTTTTCCAAATATAGCTCCATTATATATTTTTTAGATTTATTTATTTTTATTGGAAAGGCAGATCAGATTTTATAGAAAAAAGGAGAGGCTGGTTCACTCCCCAAATGGCCTCAAAGGCTCGAGCTAACCCAATCCAAAGCTGGGAGCCTGGAGCTAGGAGCTTCTGGGTCTTTAATGGGTACAGTGTTTGAAGCCTTTGGGCCATTCCCAGGCCTGGCATGGTAGCCTGATGCTCATCTAGCATGTGCCAGCATCCTAAATGGGCACCTGTTTGTACACCGGTGGCCTCACTTCCCATCCAGCTTCCCGTTTGTGGCCTGGGAAAGCAATGGAAGATGGCCCAAGGCCTTGGAACCCTGCACCCACGTGGGAGACCCAAAGAGGCTCCTGGCTCTTAGCTTTAGATCGGCTCAGCTCCACCCTTGCAGCCACTTGGGGAGTGAACCAGCATAAGGGAATATCTGTCTCTCCTTTTCTCTGATAATACCCCTTTTCAATAAAACAAAAAATAATGTATAAAAACAGAATGAAAAAGCATTGCTTCCTCTTTTTCCCTAAAGAAAAAGGGACACAATTTTCTTTCACATATTTCCATATGATAATTTGATAGAACACTGTGAATGTCCATAAATTCAAGGAAAAATTAAGAATTAGTCATAGATTGTCAAATAACATGCTGGAAATACGTGTAATAAAGTCATTGATGTACAAAGTAGAAAAAGAATCAATTAGCAAAGTCTTTGCAATTCTGAGTTTGTAGGCTTCTGATGTGGGTCATTGCACACACAAGCTAACCAACAGTCAAGAACTGACCAATAGGAATGCGTATCATAGACTGGCGGTTCTCCATGTGTGGCCTCTGGACCCACACCGACAGAACCACTCTGGAGCTTGCCACAGATGCAAATGATTAGCCCCATCTCAGTCCTGCTGGTACAGGGACTCAAGGGACAAGGTTGAGCATGTTAAGGTTTTGATGGGCCTCTAGGTGACTCTACCTCTTTCGAATATTTGAGAACCACTGACAAAGATGAATGTCATACAAAATTAGGAAATGATAACACTGCAAACTATCTTTCAAGTCAAAGCATATGATGTTTCAATGTAAGTGAGAGATAAAATATCCATGGCTTATGTCTTGTTTTCTTACATATGCATCCTATCTTGCTACCACTAAATACAGCTTGCTAGTAGCTAATGCTATTTGTAAACCATTCATTCTTAAGTATGAAACCAGCTAAAATATTAGTAACAAAGGCAGGTAACTGTTTCAAAGTTGTCCAAAGGTAGAAAATGTATGTGTGCAAAGAGGTATAACACATGACTGAAGACTAGCTTACAATATTTTAGGTTAAAAATAAAACCTGGAAGCTGAGAGAAAATGCCCTGCGTAGCCTGCTAAAATATTACAACAAAAAGTAACGGAAATAAAAATGCAGCATTTTGGGGGTATTACTATATTAATCAATTGTTGATAACCAGCAGTCATGAAATTTTCAGGAAAAAAAGCGATTTCTAAAAAATCTTTTCTAAAAAAATTATTCGTTTTCATACTATTTCTTTCCCCTCTTGTTATATGAATTGTATGCAAACACTGTAAAGTTTGCTCTTCCCAACAAGAATATGTGAAAAATTTTTTTCACAATGTATGTGAAATTTTTAAAACGTAATAGATTATAACAAATATATATAAGTATATGTCGCTCAGTGAAATGTGTCATCCAATTGGTATGTGCTAAGGACACGTTGATCCAGTTTTTATTCCAGTTAAAATTACATAATGGCTTTCTGTGGATGGCTTCTCTGAAGCACCATGCTATAGCCTCGACGTACCACAGGGTGGCGACATAGCCCCATGACTGAAAGACCATCAGCCAACAGAAGCTATTACAGGGCAGCTTTGTCACACTGCGAAGCAAATCTGCCTAAATAATGAGACAAGCACAGGACCAGCAAGACTACAATAAGGCTTTACAAATTATATCATTAACAGCCACATTAAAAACCTGCAAATTTTATCCTGCAACTGTTTCATAATTCAATATGAATTATGTATGAGAATTTCATAATTCTCATACAAATGCAAAATAACATTAAGTATAATGGAAAACAAAGAGAAAAAACCAAAACAAAAATTTATCACTAAATGCTTTCATAAATGCTTATATAGAATGTATATAAGTATATAATACAAATATAGATAATAAGATTTGAAGGTTCTACATCAGATAATATTTCAAACCCAATCCCCCAAGCCAAATTTTAGAAGTTAATTTTCTTATAATTCTGCTCTCGCAATTTAAGTTGTTTCTCAAGAGAGAAGCCAAAAGTAGCCTAAAACATTCATTCAGTATTGAAGGCTACACTCGATCTTAGTCGAAAGGCTGAATAGGGATTTTACTGAAGGCTAAAGAAGTAAAAATTCCCACTAAGTAGAGCTCATTTAATTTTTTGTATTTCCACCCCCCATTTCTCCTCAACCTGTACTCTTACCCTTTTCCCACACCCACCAATAAAATTAAATTTGTGAAATGTGTCAGAAGTGGAAAAATATCCAACCTGGAGTCATAAATGTTGGGCTTCTTTCCCAGCCCCTATACTACTGGATCTGTTTCCTTGTCTGTACTGCAGGGAGTTTAGGCTGGTCTACCCTGCCTAACTCACAAGATTATCGTGAGGATTCACTGTAATAAAAAACATTTGCAAAGCAACATGTGCCATATGAATTGGACATGCCAACGCTGGATTACATTGGAAAATTTATTTCCTCAAAACAAGCAAACAGCGCACTTTCAAATTATGTCAGACTGATGCACATGTCAATACCGTGATCAATTACTTTTTGCTTTTAATTACACCGAAGAGACACAGAAGCAGATTTATTTCAAAAGAATGCCTTCATTTCGAGAATACCCTGCATCCATATTTCACATGTAACCTAATCTATTCCAAGAGCCGTTGTACTTCAGCTACACATATTGAACTGAATCACTGCACATCGAGTATTTAGTTGATGAATTAGCGACCCACCTGGGATGTAGTCCCAGCTGTTTTGTGACTGCATCCCCCCTAAGCCCCAGCATTTAGCAGAGAATCCATGACGTTCTAAGGCCTGTTGGCCTGAAATGTGTGCTCAGCATCATAGAGTATCATCTTGCTAACAGCTTTTTCTGAAGGGATTTCACTTCTAGCTCCCCGTTCTCTGCTGTAAGGTGGAGAAATGTGGACTTACACTCAGTGTACAAAGAGCTGAAGTAATATGCACCACAATTCTCAGGCCAGCCCATAAATACATCATATCCAGTGCTGCATCTTTCTTCACTTTTTTAATCCATAGGTCAGTGGAGGTAAATATCTAAATGCAGCAAAGAGATCACACAACGTAAACTTGTTCACCAAATGCCAAACCCCACAATCAGGAAACGCCTTGGACTGTGTAAAGAAATGTATACCACGTAGAGCCATTAGAATATTGGAGCTTGTTAAAACACATGGTATTAATTTAAATTACAAAGGCACCCTCCTTCTAGCCAAAGACCCTTCACAAATCAATTCCCCTATGTCCAGAATCCAGTTATGACTCACAGACAGCTAAAACTCATTGCCTCATGAAGAACATTGCCCAATATTCACATTTCCTGCTGAGGACTCTTTCGTCATTTCTGACTTTGCTTGTTAAGTCACCCGACAGCCCCTCTAGAGCACCCGGGTCCTTCCTTGCTGGAACCACCCTTCTCTGCTTCGGAGGCTCTGAGCACTACTCTGCAGCTGCTGCAGTGTTTGCTACTAGTCCTGAGGGGCACGTGTGGACATAGCTTGCACAAAGTTTTTGTTGATATGACCACACACACAAATAGGAAAACAGGAAGCAATAATTATTTTATCTAATATGCTCATTTTGCTCTGTAGTCTACCAATGGGTCACCTCTTTTGTTTTTCAAAATACTTGAGGTATATAATAGCAGGTTTATAAGCTTAGTCCTGGAGAGGTAATATTGGTTTACTTGCACTGTTAAAGAAACAAAACTCTTATTTTTACTATTATGTCTATATCATTGATACTAAAGGTTTCTTTATTTACTTATTTATTTTTATTGGAAAGCCAGATTTACAGAATGAAGGAGATACAAGAGAGACAAATCTTCCATCCAATGGTTCGCTCCCTAAGTGTTCTCAACAGCTGCAGTTGAGCCAATAGGACGCCAGGAGCCAGGAGTTTTGGCTCTCCTGTGCAGCTGCAGGGTTCCAAGGCTTCAGGCTGTGCTTGTCTGTGCTGGAAGGTGAGTGGAGCAGCCGGAACACGAACCAGCACCCATGTGGGATCCCAGGATATGCAAGGTGAGAATTTAGCCACTAAGCTAGTGCACCCAAATGCCACATACCTTTTTAAAAATAGGAAGAAATGGGTTGTGTTGTGACAAAGTAGATTAAGTTGCCGTTAGTGACACTGGTGTTTCATATGGGAGTGCCAGCTTGAGTCCTGGCAATCCATCCTCTGATAAAACCCCTGGCTGGCGTGTTGGAGAAGGCAGCAAACAAAAGTTGGAGAACTTGGGATCCTGTACAGATACAGAGACCAGGGTGGAGGTCCTGGCTAAGAGCTCTGGCCTGGCACAGACCTCTCTTTGTGGGTATTGGGGTGCTGATGGAAGATCTCTTTTTCTCTCTGCCTTTCAAATAAATAATATGACTGTTGCTAAGGGATGATGCTATGGTAGGGGAAAACAATTGGAGGGGAGGGAGAGTGGGGAAGATAAGAGGAAAAAAATCCCTGAGTCTATGGAACTTCATTATGAAAAATAAAGAATTATAAAATAAATAAATATTTTAAAAATAGAATTTGATCAATTTTGAAATACATATTTTAGGTCTGACATTTTTGAGTGTGTATGAATTCGTGTGGAGAGTTAGGTATTTTGTGTAGCAGTGAAGACACTAACTTCTCATATGGGAAATGTGTGGGTTTGATCCTCAACTCCAGATTTCATCAATGCAGATGTGGGAGGCTGTGGTGATGCTTCAAGTCACTGGGTTCCTGCTATTCATGTGGCTGGTCTGGATTACATTCTGGATTGCTAGCTTTTTCCTGATTCTCCCCAGCAACAGCAGGCCACAGGGGAGACAGTCAGCAGAGAGGAGGTCTCTGTGCATCTCTTTGTTTCCCAAATAAACTGTAATAGTACACTGACAATTGCAAATACATCTAAATATTAATTTCAACTTTTCCACTGGAATATGAGCATTAGAAAGGGTTGCCCCTTCCATTCTTCTTGGAGGAGATGGAAAATTTTTTTTCTTCAAATACAGGCCCAATATTCTCTACTTTGAAATATTGACAATGATCTGTTTCCCTTTGTGACCTGCCTGTGGACACGGATAACCCATACAAATCTCAATGGCAACCTCCCCGGGTCTATCCACGGTCACAACGCAGTCGCAAAATGTTATGCCATTCTTCCTTGTTCTACCAGATACGTCAGTTAAATAGGGCAATTAAATCGAATTGGTTTTTGAGTTTCAGGCTCTGTGTTACATATTTTTAATATTTAAATTTCCTAGTTCTCTCATTTGTAATATTAGGCCACTGGTAAAATAAAATCTGAAATTTTCCAACAGAAGAAAACTACTTGGTTTTGATAAAGTAATTGAGTAAATTAAGTACAATTTTTGGAGTGGCATTCTTTACACACATACCAAGTACAGGTTTTAGATTGTTAGTTACACATGCTTGGCTAACACTAAAAGAAACAGTCAAGGTTCTAAAGGTGGAGCCTAGACTACTAACCCAGGCTAATCAATTCAGAAGCTCTAAGCACCAGACCCTGCCTGAAATGTGTTAGATCTCCCATATTTGTAGTGCCAGCTACAAAATGAAACAAAAGCAATTTAATCCTTGATACAAATCAAGGGTTGTTTACTTCAAATCCCAATCACATAAGCCTCACAAAGACAGGTCACCATTCACTGAAGACTGAGATTTTCAATAAACTTGAATAAACAGTGGCGCTTTGAGCACCACATTTTGTTGATCTGATCAAATACAAATGCCATCGCAAACAGTGTCCCCACAGAACTGCCTCACTGACAACACACCTATTCTCCCAAGGAAACAGACGTTAGCTAAATTAGCTATGATTTGTCACGAAAGATACAGTGATGCTCTTCAGTGGTTGCTAGGTAGCATACTTGAATTTAAGAAATAAGTGAAATGTAGAAACAGGAATGTACTTTTTTCTTATGCATTTCATATGTATATGTGTATATATTATGTATATGCATATTAAAGTAAAGGATTAAAAAGTTGGTAAATACATAAGACTACTAAAAGCATTGAAACAGTTGAAAACATACGTCCCCTACTAATCCCATCTCCACAGAGATGCAACACTGCTGAGAGCAATTTCAGAGATAAGGCAGGTGGTCATTTTTACACACAGGAAGTCTAATCTAGTAACATTCTCACAGACCTTCTGAAAAGAAGCACTATATTTGATATGCCTAATGTTTTAATTCATGTGGACAACTTATCAATAATTAGCAATTATTAATTAGCAACAGAAATTCTTGAGCACACTACCAGTTTTACATTAGGTTAATTTATAATTAAGAGCATGCTCTTCATGTATCCATTTTTCTACCAATGACCACCAAATACGCATTCTATTTGTGGTTTATTGTGATGTGTATACTTATGTCAAGAAAAATAAAGTATTTTTCATTCTCCCTCTATGTGCTTCTTAAAATATATTTCATATGCTATTGTTGAATCAGCTTTCCAGTTTAATTTTTACCTGTAAATGAAACACTCGGCAAGTTCTACATACTCTCCTTGACAGACACCAAGAACAGTTATGTTCCTCACTGTTCCTCTACTGATATGGAGTCCAGTTCTCCAATATTGAGTAAGATTGACCACTTAAACAGCTTTGGTCAACGTGGCAGGGCTGGAGAACATACAGCCCACAGGTTGAATACCACCGTGAAATCATTTGGTGTGGTCCTGCTAAGGCAACTGCAAGAGGGTTTCAGAATTGAATAAATCAATGGCACATTCATTTTCAAGTTTGTAATTTTATTTGGAATGCAAATGATGTCATATATATCTAAGTGGGCTCTTGGCAAAAAAAAAAAAAGGTTCCCTACCTCTGAAGCAGACCCTGAAAAAGCCATTCAGCATCAGGTCTTCTTTTCTTCAAACCCTGACTATCACAAGAACAAGTCAGAGCTATCCAAATGGGTGGGTAATGAAACATTACAGATGAAAGCTCCAGTCATCCAGCTGTCTCAAATAAGATCACCATAGAATGGCATGCTGACAACCTGGAACAGCACCTACCAGATCAGCAGCCAGCCATAAACCTAAGGAAGTGTACGGATCAGGAATGAGCTTCCCTGACAACCCCAGACCAGTTGGTCAACCCACATAGCTGTGAACCAAACACATGGGTGCTATCAGGAAATGGAGTACTTATGGGAGTTTTTTTTTTTTTTAACATAAAACTACCTGATTGAACAGGTATGCATGAGTTAACAGAGACAGTTAATGTAATAGCTCTGAGATTACTAGTATAAAAGGCCCTGGAACTATTGCCTCTATGATTCTAGGCCAAAGGATTTTACTTAAAGGATTACTGGCTAACAGAATGTAGACCCAATACATCAGCCAATGCACTTTGTAAAATAAGAGTCTTGATCATGGAAAATTGTCCAAAGGAGTTACAAAACTACATTTTCTGTTTAATTTAAAGAACTGTAATAATAATGATATCAGCAAATTTTCTAGGATTTGGAGAGAAAATAATGTCACAATTAGCAATTCCTTAAGGAAGTACAGATACCAGCTATAAAGTAAAAGCTTAACACTTGATTTTCACTAATCCAATCTATACTCCAGAGTTCGCTTGCTTTACCACTGGAAAACAATGCAGACAACCTTATGAAGATGCATTAGTTGTTTTTTTTTCTATATTTTTGTCTTTTTTCCATATATAAAAAGGAAACTACTTCTGAGGATCTATTTGGTCACTGCCTTTTAGTTTTAAAAAAGTAAGCGAAGGAATCAGAACTTAGGAAATAAAATTTTTTCTAGGTATTCTAAATCATATGAACTTCTTTTGGAGCTATTAACTGAAATTATAGGAAGCCTTGAAGAAAAAACAGTGTTTATGAAAAAAAAACCTGAAGTTAAGCAGGAAAAGGAAGCTTTCATCATTGTATATCGAGAGGGAGCAGGAGAGGGTGACAGTGCCAAATTCTAGAAGGCGGCTTAAGTGATGGGAGGAAATGAAACCACACAAGAGGAAACCCTCACCTCATAAAATATCAATCCAAAAGAAGAGAATGTTAGAAAAAAATTGTGTTTGGAGGCGAGGGGGAGCTTTGTTATCAAGAAATACTAGCCTTTCTCTTTCTTTTCTGCCCTTCAGTTCGCAGCAATGCCTTCCATAGCTGCATGTGTTGACAAATTAAAACAGCATTCAGGACTACAGCAAAGAGCAGACAGGAGGACAAACAGCCATTACTCAAGGACCACAAGCAAGGTGACAGATGCTAACAGAGGTGGCTGAACAAGCCAAGCGTTAGTCCCCAAAGGAGCAAGTATTTGACTCAGAGTCATATAAAAGGCAGTTATCTTGTTCTTATGAATTGTTCTTAAGTGTTCCAATCAAAGTTATGCATAGTATTTTATATCTTAAGTTAATATTTAAAATAATGATGAAATACAAGACTTTCTAATGTACGGTATTTACATGGGGTGCAGTCTTTGTAGTGGCAGTTAATAGGTTAACAGTCTTCATCAGGTTAGTTAATAAGCCACCATTTTCTCAAATGTAAAAATGGATAATAACCACATGTATACCATTTAGTTATAATGAATACTGTGTGATAATGCAGGCAAATATACTCTCGCATTATCTGACATGGATTAGACCAGTAAAAGATATTAAATCTTAAATTGCTAATACATGTTGAAATACAAGTTATATGAATGCAATTATAATCTATCAACAATTATACTGCTAATTTTATTCCTTATTATGGATTTCATATAACTAATACTATAAGAATATTTATTTAAATGTAAGTTAGTGGTATATCTTTTAGATTTGATTACCTGGTCACAGATTCCATTTTGTATGTCTTCTTGTGTCAGATTCCAGATTCCAACTTCTACACCTGTTTCTTTGTTGTTCTTGTTAATTATTTGTATTTAGAAACTTTATTACTCTGGAAAAATTTCCAACACTTATTGTAATAATCAAATAATGAAGTTAGGGGTAATTAAGGTGGGATCAGTCTAAATCATAATTTTCAGTATTTTTCTCTGTCTGATCATTATAATGAAAATCAACACCTATTTGTAATACCTTTCAGGAATTTGATATAAACACATACATTTAATCAAGTATCTTTTTTTGCAAAAGCACAAATATGAAGATTTCAGGTTTTATTAGAAATTTACACTAAAATATACATGCAATCTAATTCCTGCCCCCTAGTTTCTAATATAAAACTTGTAAAAAAAGTTCAATTTTCCAGCAAGTTTTTTGAAGATGTTCCATGACATTTTCTCAGTTTCCAAAACAAACATGACATCTGTTTCCTTCTCAGAGGGGTTAGCCACTCTATTCTGTTCACTTCCATAGCTTGTAATTGAAAGAGCTGGATTGCACAGGGCACAACCAGCAGAAAAGGGCTAGTCATCTTTCCTTTTAGAAATAATTCTAGATTTCTTTTTCTCTTTTTAAACGAAATATTAGGTGAGTTGTATATACTTCCTAACACCTTAAAATAATAAACTTCCTTTTGTTTGGCCTAAAAAAAAATCTGAAACAATCTCCTATAATTCTAGTCCAGCCAATGGGTTTGCGTTCTCTGTTCCCTTTGCTCCCAGGACTCTTCTGCTAATATCCAAATAGCTTAGTTTCTCAGTTTGTTTATGTCTCTGCCCAAATATTACAATTCCAGGGCAGACTTCCTTAGATTTGTTGACAGAATGATCTTTCCCCACTGTAATTCAATTGTGTCTAACCCGTATCTTGCTTTACTTTCATGAAGCACCTATCATCACCTGCTCCACTGTAGCTTCTTCTCTTGGTCTATTTAAATGTAATCACGTGTCATTCATTGTCTTGTTCTCTTGTCTATCGTCGGCAGCTTGGACAGAGTCTAGCTCATATGAAGTGCTCAATACATACTGATAGGACAAAATGAATGAATGAGGAATTGACAAACACACCAAGTTCACAATATCCTTAACAATTTTAAAATGTCTTTGCAGCTCTACTAAAGAGAACAATCACCCAGTGAACCTGTTTTCCAGAGATTAATGTTGCTATCTTCAAGAAGAATAGAAAAGTTATCCTCCCAATTCTTAGAAAATTTTGCAGTTGTCAAAATGGCAAACTAAGCAAAAAATACAACATCTAAATATATTACTTCATTTTGACTGGAAGATCTTTCCTTTCTTTTAACATGAGGACACCCAGTGGGAAATCCCTGGCTTGCGTGTCTGTTTCTGTCAAGTATTCAACAGCAACTGATAATCTCTACATCTGTTATTTATATACAGATCTCCAGAGAGCCATACAAGTGGAAATTTCAGAGAGGCCCTGAACAAACTCCACCTCATTGCTCTATGTAATTCTAGGAAGATTTTTTTGCTGCCATATAGATGTTAAGTTTAATTTAATTATTCTCACAATGCCTATTGATAAAATCTGCGCAGAGCATGCAATGTAAAATTTGTGATATATTCATTATTTTTAAAATAAAAATTAGTTATACACTGTAATTTGGTTACTTAACTCTGAAGGGAGTTAAAAGCCAAAAAAATTTTTGCAGCTGGTCAGGAAGTAAATCCAGGGAAGACAAATTTTGCAGAGAAGGGAGAGAGGAGGATTATAAGGCTTGAAGGAACACGTTAAGGGCTCCATAGGCTGTTTTTGATTCTAGTTGTGGTAACTAGAATCCAAAATATGCAACACAACTCTTAAACACATCATGTGTAACTAAAGAAAAAGATGTTCATAAATTAATGAAGCTACATGTGGTGTGTATTTTAAAGTAATTTAAGCATTTATTTTGTAATTAATATACATATTGCAATGCAAGTGTTACACCTAAACTGGAAAATATCAAATCATCAAAGACAATGCATCCATATTTTTTAAGCTGTTCTAAGGTTTTAACCCATTGTGTTGATCTTAAACTTTTAGTTTTCTGATTAAAAACAGGTATCTAAAAATGCTATCCCTTATAAGCTATTCAATATTACAATGGATTAGACAAAATTCCATAGATTTTTCACTATATATTCAGAAAAAATAAGGAAAAGCATAAAAAAAGGTTATCCCTCAGGGCAAAAGCTAACCCTGTGAGGGGAACTTAATCCATGCCTGTGAACATGATTTATTTTAATGGAATCCCCCAAACAGGAAGTTACCATTACATGTACTTTTTACATGAAGGCAAAATCATTTGTCTTGCAATTTAATGACATGGAAACATCTGCAGGAAAACACTAAATAGCACCCCTCACTAAAAAGTAAAAGTCCTTGCTAAGCTCAAAGTGTAGATAAGATACAAGCAGCATAAATCATCTGTGTACATCCAACACCATCTCATGTATTCTCAAGTAATTCACTGATGGGCCTCCTGATGACTGACTCAGTGAATCAATGAATGAATGAGGACTCATCTAGTGAGTCAAAGGCATGATCTCCTGCCATACCTGGAAGGCTAACAGTATCAGTTATATGGCTCACAGCTGTCTTAAAAGTTGACATAAATACAAAATGTAAAAATTATGGGAAGCATTAATCAGCTAAACATCGGATGAAGTTTTCATTTAATTAGAAAAAGAGCATCTCATTAATGTCTGTTTAACTTTCTTAAAACTTCAGGACTCAGGGGCGGGAAGGAACTTGTACTTAGGGTGTGGCTAAGATCCATAAAGAATTAAGCGGGGAAAATGCCAGTATTATATCTTTACAGACTAGGCACATTGTTACAAAAAGTCACAGAAAAAATTTAAGATCCTAATTTTAACTTACTTTATAGTCAAAGCCTTAATATTCTACTAAATAAGAGAGAAGGAAAAAGGGAGGGAGGGAAGGAAAAAGAGAGATTAAGGAGTGCATTAAGTACAATGTTACCTGAAAAGTATAAAAGAAATAGTGGGGAAGGAAAAGAAAGGAAAAGAAGGAAAGGAAAGTGGAAGGGAGGAATGGGAGTGGATGAGAGGAGAGGAGAGCTGAAGGGAGGAGAGGATAGACAGGGGACAGAAAGGTGGAGAATCAGGGAGGGTCCAAGGACAAGAAGTACTATATTAGAATTGTATCTATGAACTACATTGACTTGGTTTGCAAGTATTAACATCATAGTAATATAAGGATTGTGTTGTAGTAATCATCAAGAATTTTCTAAGATCTGATCACCTAATGTATTAATTTAAAAAAATTTAAATAACCAAGGCATATATATATATATATATTCCTTTATTAAAATATTTGAAGTCAAGCACAAGCTATGAATTCCATAAACATTTTAGTCATGTGCTAAAGATAGAACTTAAGTGTGAGCAACAAAGTTCAACTTCTATTCTGTGTCCAAAATCTCAACCAACATGTGTAGCAGTTAATATCCTTCTCTCATTTTATATATATGTATGTATGTAAAATCATATATAGTTAATATATAACCTAATTTGATGCATGTATATATTGTTTCTGTAAAGTATAATATATACGGTACACTAAATATTATACACTAAAACCCCTAAAATAGGGATAATACTGTATACTAAAACTCCTAAAGTAGGACAGTAAATACTAGCTAAATAGTTTTTATGACCATCACAACTTTCATTCTTATGTTAAATTTAGAATGGCTTATTGAGAAGAGTCTTGCTGGAAATGTTTAGATTTTTATACCAGTATTGGATTCCCATTAGTAATTAACTACATTTGAACACAGGGACTTTCCTTTTGTTTTAGCTTTTAACCCAGTTTAAGTGGCTGCTCTCTAAGCAAAATTATTGCTGTGTATTCAAGATACAAAATCCAAGTAACATGTGTAGTTACAAAACATAGCTTAAGACACCATGTTTGGGCATACAACTACAATATTTTGTGGATCTTTTTTTCCCTACTATGCACACCTCTTTCACATCATAAATAGAATTTGGAAGTTCCATTAAACAACAGTGTAGCTTAAATGCAATGGCTAACCACAAAATAAAAAGCATTATTAAGGGTCACTGAAATAACTGATGGTACACCCCAGGAAGCCATTAAATGTTATCAGGACAATAAGATGCTGGACTCAATGCTGGCATGTGCTTGCAATGAAGGAATCTCAACTGAACTTGAACTGTGGTTATGCAGCATGGGGGAGGGTTGTGGGAGGAGCGGGGGAAATCCAAGCATCTATAAAACTGTAGCACATAATACAATGTTATTAACAATAAAAAAAATAAAGAAAAAAACCACTCAAAACAAAACAAAAAAATAACTGATGGTAATATTAAAGACAATAAAATAATTACCAAGGTACATCAAATGTGCCAACACCTTTAAGTTCAGAACATTCTCATTTTTCAATAGTAATTTCGTGTGTTTTAAAAGCAACAGAAATAGTAGCAAGATTATCTTAAGACATAGGTTAATACAATTTTTAAACCATGTATTTTTCCAATTTTGTGGAAACTGTGTATTTGCAGATCACCTGACAATGATTTATTGAAAATTCTAGTGTAAACTGTCAATTTGAGAGATTTTTGTAAATTAAAAGATACTTTTAGTAATGAGAACTTACATTATGTTTTAATAGGGTGATTAGGTTTTTCTGGGATTGCGCCTAACAAACCATTCTACTCTCTGCTTCCAAAGTCACAGACAAGTCCTTATGTGTCTGTGCCAAAGCTAACTCTTCTCATAAGGGTACTAGTCTTGAATTTGAATCTAGCAAACCCAGTGTAACACCATTTTAGGTGAATGACATCTGTCAATGCTCTATTTCCAAATAAAGTCATATTCACAAGCTTTTTTTTAAGATTTATTTATTTTTATTGGAAAGTCGGATATACAGAGAGGAGGAGAGACAGAGAGGAAGATCTTCCATCCATGATTCCCTTCCCAAGCAGCCACAACACTGGAGCTAAGCCAATCTGAAGCCAGAAGCCAGGAGCCTCTTTCAGGTCTCCCAGGTCTCCCACACGGTTGCAGGGTCCCAAGGCTTTGGCCTATGGTTCTGTTTATCAGTTAGCATATACACTACAGTCCTTCCCTGCCTCACTTCATCTTCGCTGTGTTTTACTTTATTATTCCCCACCCCTTTCATGTTTCTACTTCCCAGCAAAGTAAGATTGGAAGAATATCACATTTCTAACAGAGTACATATTTTCTTCTGTTCTTTAGGTCCAAGTCCTGAATGAGAATAGATTGTGAAGTCTTGCTTTGCAGCACAGCCTGTGATGTCAAAATCCCAGTTCATGTCCTACTCATGCCCCTTCACGCCCCTCCTGCCCTCTGCCTATCCAGCTCCCTGTTAATGACCTGGGAAAGCAGGAGAAGGACCCAGGTGTATGGGACCTACATGGGAGATCGGGAAGGAACTCCTGACACCTGGCTTTAACTTGGCCCTGCCCCAGCCAAATGTGACCTTTGGGACATGAACTAGAAAAAGAAAGCTCTCTCTGTATGTCTTTCCTTCTGCCTCTGTAACTCTGTCACGTAAATATATGTATTTTAAGAATACATATTGCTACCTATGTCATTCCAGTTCTATTCTTTCAGAGAAGTCACTCATTTGGTTCTCCTGTATCTTTCTATGTCACTAATGTTAGGTTAAAAATAAATTTTTGGGACTGGGTGTGGTGGCTCAATTGGCTAATCTCCAATTGCAAGCACCAGCATCCCCCATGGGTGCTGGCTTATGTCTCAGATGCTCCACTTCCCATACAGCTCCCTGATTATAGCCCGGGAAAGCAATGGAGGATGGCCTAAAGCCTTGGGACTTTGCAACCATGCGGGAGACCTGAAAGAAGCTCATGATGCCTGGATTCAGACTGGCTTAGCTCCAGCTGTTGTGGCCGTGTGGGGAGTGAAACAGAAGATGGAAGACCCTTCTAACTCTCCTTCTATGTACATCTGCCTTTGCAGAAAAATAAAAAAGCTTTTTTCATAAATTAATTTCTGAAAGTGTGATCTGTCAGACGAGGAAAGGTACAGGTGGATAGACAATAGACACAATCTTACACATACAAAAAGGGATTATTTTGAGATAATTATATCTCTTACTTCATTTTATTAAAGAAACTATAAAATACTTCAATTTCCTTTCTAGTTGAACTTCCTTTTGGATGTAATTTAAGGAAGGTTTCATCTTAAACTACTTTTTTTTTAACAAAAACTTAAACATAAAAAACAATAAACATTGTAAGCCTATCTCAAGAATGACAATAACTAAGACATTTAAATGATTGCTTAAGCTTGACAACATACTAAGGTATGTCATACTAAGGTTCTCTAATATCGTCTAATATGCACCAAAGGATGCTTATATTAAGCCAATTTTAGATATCAATTTTTGTGTCTAAATTGAACCTTTACAGAACCTTACTATATATTCTGATGTTACTTAAATCACCTCTAGGATGCCTTTGAGTGCCATAAGGATTGATGAAATCACAACATACAAAGATTTTATGAAAAATAATCTGTACAAATATTAAATAAATTCTCCATTTCCTGGTAATATGGTCAGATAAGAAGCAATTCATTCAAAAGTTAGCTAAACCCCACTCCCATACCTAGAGGTAAAAGGTCAACAAATGGGGTTCTGCACAATAACTTAGTTGCTGAATTCTTGCCTTACATGCATGAGGTTCCCATATAGGCACTGGTTCATATCCCAGCTGCCCCACTTCCCATCAGCTCCCTGCTACTGGTCTAGGAAACCAGTAGAAGATGGGCCAAAGCCATGTGCTCCTATGTGGAAACCCAAAAGAAACTCCTGGCTCCTAGCTTTGTATCAGCTCAGCTCCGACAGTTGTGGGCACTTGGGAAGTGGATGGAAGATCTTTATCTGTTTCTCCTTCTCTCTGTAGATCTGTCTTTCTAATAAAGATGAATGAATCATTTTTTTAAAGGCCAACAAATATTGCCTATGTTAATATTTTGACAAGAACTGGAAATCACATATTCACTGCCTTTACTATAGGATTGAATATGTTATCATTACTTTACAGAGAGACAAAATCTGAGAGAAGTTAAGTAGCTCAAGCAGGGTCAAACAATCAATGGAAAACTCACAATAAATATCCAATGCCCATATATACACTATGTAAATATTGAATTCATATTGAATTATGAAATTTATGGTTGTTTTCAACTTCAAATTCATTAACTACAAACTATTCAATCATTTGTACATGCAAGGATAAAGAAGCATCCACATTATACAGAAAGAGTAATCATCTATAAATATTACAAAGGAAAATACTTCAGGGGAATAAGTTAAATCTTTCTCTGAATTACAGTGAATATAAAGCAGTGGAAAAGTCCATCCACTAATCAGGAAACCTTAATTATATCCAAGTCAGTTAACAAAGAAAGCATGTGCTTTTTATCATGAGCTGGGCTTCCAGAAAAAGAAATAGAAAAACCAAACCATAAAATATAAAATTGATGCAATCACTAATTTTTTTTCTTAAAAAAAAAAAACAGAAACTAAAGAGTAACAAAGATATTGCTTTAAAATTGTGCCTTCTCTTAAAAGGACATGTTTAACTCTTCTTCCTCTAACAAACACATTTACATACGTTTTGGTAAGTGAAGCCCATTTGGAAACCATTTTATTTCCTTAAATAAATAAAAATAGTCTAAGATTTCCAGTGAATTGCAATATATTTAGCCATGAGAAGTTATAAACCATATGTCAGCATAATACTTTCTTGAGATAGATGCTGTCGCCTTATATTTATAATAAAGTGATTTTAATATTATGTTTATTTTCCAATATGCAATTAGTAGTCTCTGTGGAAACAAGCAATTTTCAATGTAAGTTGTTTCGGAGCATCCACTGACAAACATATAATTTGTGTTGTTAGTATATATAACAGCTCCGTATGCTTTAGGATAAAAAAATAAGAAAATATGCTAAAAACCACTTTCAACCATAACTCTATACTATCCATGTGAGAGTAGTGTGTATCTGGGTTTCTACAATATAACAGAAGTACATTATGATGCAATTGCTTTGTGTTTAATATATAGATCACTGATTTTACTTAACCATACACATTAAGAAGTAAAGCCTTATTATTCATATTTTTAAGTGCATGATGTACATTTAATATTCACTCAAAATTGTACAGTAAGTTCACATGTATGGTTACTGCACTATGTATCAGTGCAATATACAAATATACTTGTTATTGTTTAGGTATTTACATCACTAAATCCTCACCTTGCATGCACTGGGATCCTACTACACTGGTTTATGGACAGTCTGCTCCAATTTCCATGTAGCTCCCTGTGTGTGGCCTGGGAAAGCAGTGGAGAATGGCCAGGACTTCGGAACCTCACAACCATGCGGGAGACCAGGAAGAAGCTTCCAGCTGTTGGCTTCATATTGGCTCAGCTCTGGCCATTGTGGTCACTTAGAGCGTGAATTAGCAGATGGAAGATTTTTCTGTCTCTCCTCTCTGTATATTTGCCTTCCCAATAAAAATAGTAAAAAAAATAAATAAATCTTAAAACACAGAGAAAGAGAGCGTGTGAAATAAGAGACAGTGCTAGAGTCTTAACATTCTTAACTAAAAAGCAGACATCACCATACTCATTTTTCATAGTTTGAGGATTCACAATTAAAAAGGTAAATGAAAATGGAACCTGATATAAAATAGATGATTGTTATAAGTAGTAACTTGCATTACTAGCAATTTTGACAGAAGCAGTAGAAAATCCAGAGCAAGCTTCCTAATGGAAATGGGCGTGAGTTCTCAGTCATGAGATATGGAAGGGCTCATTACAACTGCTACCTCGTAGGTTTTTTATAAAGATTTATTTATTTTTACTGGAAAGTCAGATATACAGAGAAGAGGAGAGACAGAAGAAGATCTCTCTGCTGGTTCACTCCCCAAGTAGCCACAATAGTTGGTGCTGAGCCAATTCAAAGCCAGGAGCCAGGAGCTTCTTCCAAGTCTCCCACATGGGTGCAGGGTCCCAGGACTTTGGGCTGCCTTCAACTGCTTTCCCAGGCCACAAGTAGGAAGCTGGATGGGAACTGGGGCAGCAGGGATAAGAACTGCGGGTCATATGGGATTCCAGTGCTTGAAAGGCAAGGACTTTAGCTGTAAGGCTGCCACGCTGGGCCATCCTCCCAGTTTTTAAAAGTTGCTCCAACCAAATCCAAGTCTACAGACAGACAAGCAGAAAAGACTTGCACTGCAGATGAACACAATTTGCAAAGACAAAGACTTAAGGATACAAACATCATCTGTTTAGATGCAGGACCTTATGCATTTGTTTCATCTGACATAAATGTCATTTAAAAAATTTATTCAGCTGGAAAGTTTCAATTCATTTTTTTAAATCAACTCTTCTCATGGAGTACTTGTACATCTATACAACCCAACTTCTCAGTGCTACAGAAAGACACTGATTCCTTCATAGCTTATCTATCCATAACCAAACCATTTGTCATTGACATTTCAGAAATTAGGAGACTGTGGTTTGTTTTTATTTATCTAGTTGCTAACACAAATCTGTCACATAGAAAACTCAAAACAAGTTTACTAAACTGAGACAAAAGGAAATGTCTGGAAAGGCATGAAATAAAAAGTGATTGCAAACCAGATTGCTAATGTTCTAGAAAGCTGTACAGAGAACTGTATAATCAGATTTCAGGTTTTATTTTCATAGTTGTTGGCTGAGGGATGACCAAAATAACTTTTCTACTTACAAAGTAGAAAGAAGTTGAATTTGGGGAGCCCACCTGAAAAGAACTGAAGCCATGCACACTGCCCAGGATGGTGACAAGAAAGTGAACAACAATACAACAGTTATGCAATTATGGAAGCCAGCAACTAAATAGGCAAATATTTCACAAAAGCAAACTATTTTTTTCCCCTTCAAATTCATAGTAGGCTAGCTAATTTTCCCCTGGCCAATATAGAAGCTAGTAGATGAATAGTCTACATTTCTATAGACTTACAATTAGCCATCAATTCAGCTGAGCCCTTAACTGAACTAAATGCTTAGGACTTCACAATATGGTGATGGTGATGTTGATTCTACCTTTTTCTGCTGTCAGTTGAGGAATTCAGTTGAGTTGCTCAAATGACAGCTCATGTGTGATGGAGCTATGAACTCAGGCTGCATAGCTCAGAGTTAACCATCTGCTATACTGCCTAGAGGTTTTTTTTATATCCTCAATTTTATTGTCTCTACCATCCTATTTTCTGCCACTATTCCTTGCCAGCAACAGTAATTATCTCAGTGTGTCATTTAAATGTAAAACATTGTCTCTCTTTTTATTTTATTTGAGAGATAGAGAAAGCTGGAGGAGTTAGGGATTAAGGAAGATCTCTCCTGCTGGTTCCCTCCCCATATGCATGTAGCAGCATATGACTGGGGCAAGCCAAAGCTGAGTCTGGAATTCAAGCCAGACCTCAGTGGCAGGTACCCAATAAATTGATGCATCACCACTTACTCCCACAGGCAACAACAGTAATAAGCTAGATCCAGGATTTGAGAATTCAACTCAGGTATTCTGACAAGGAAACTTGGCATCACAGCCACCATCTCAATTGCTAAGTTAACTGTGAGCCCTAAAATATTCGTGTGTGTGTGTGTGTGTGTGTGTGTGAATTATGACAAACCTAAGTTCATATACAATTCCATTTATTTGAAAAACGGCATTTATTTAAGACATTTGCTTGTCCTAAGTACACTCTGCTGGATATGAACAAACTATAATCAGGTAGTTGGAAATCAACTAGAAAGTACTTCTCTCAGTGTAGACATGTGCGGGTTCACGTGCATGGACATGTGCAGGCTTGCCTGTAGTGTCTAGCTCTGCTCCATTTTCCTCTTACTTTGTATTAACTGGTATTTTCTCCTCTGCATATGGAAAATCTGGATCTGACATTTTTCATTTGTTTAAATGTCTGTAACTGTCCATCTTATATTCATGTCCCACAAGTCTCAGATAAGGAACAGACTTTGTCTAGCTTGAACAGAAATGATCACAAGGGTCAAAGTATCACAATATCTTAATTACACACCAGAATACAGACAGTATTTTAAGGGTGTGAAGGGAGCAGGCAGAGAATTTGTCAAGCCTATTTTTGCAGTTAACAACAATCTAACTATCCCAGCTACTTCAGAAAGTTCCAACTGCTATGAATATACAAAACTAACCTGTCATAATAATTTTATTGTGATATTTTTAAGAGTCTGGTTAGCTAAGGTTAATGTAACCAGTAAAGTAATTACCATTTTGTAATGCTGGGAAATGGAATATCTACCAAAGACCCATGTGTTAAAGGCTTAGTTCCCAGGAGTTCAATGGGGGAGGTGGTGAAACTTTTAGGTGGTAGGTCCCGATAGAATGTCCTTAAATCACTAGAGGTATAAACTCAGAGGTAGCTCATTGGACAGGATGGCTAGCAAAACTGGCTTTGGCCCCATGCAGTCCAGAGCAGCCAGTGAAAAGAAGGTAACTTAGTAAACAGCAGAATAAACATTAGAACAAACAGAAGAGAAAGAAATACTAAGAATAGAAATCAAGTTGATTAAATGTGTCTCTAGTAGTTAGTGGATGAACAGTTTTTTTTAAGAAGGCATATATTCCCTAATAAAACAAACATATAAAGCAAGCTTTATGAGTCAGCAATCAAAATTTTAACTACCTACTGCAAGATCCACATTTTACTGTAAGAAAAATTAGTCTCTTCAAGAAACCCTGGAGAGGTAATTGTGCGTTCCCCAGAATTTAATCCTCATAAAACCATATCTACTGCATTTTCTCATCCCATTTTCCATACTTCCCCAAAGGCTGTAGGGGTTACCAATGACGCGCAAGTGTTGGCTTGTTGCATTCACTTCATCAGCCTCTTCACTCTGCTTTCAGGGTCCACGTTCACTAGGTCTCCTTCATATTTTGGATGTTCCCCCTCAGTCTTCACTGAACACCTTCCTTAGGTACCAGTAGTAAAGTATCTTCTTTTTTGTAATTTGTCTTCTCTCGCTTGGAGATTTCAATCAAGTTCATAGTTTCATTTACTATTACACATTATGGACCTCAAAATTATCATATCACCACTCCCCAAATTCCAGATCCACCTGCTAACTAACAACATCTAGGAAGCATCTCAAACTGAATGTTTTCTAAAGCGGATTTCAGAAACCCTGTCCAAACTGCTTCCTCTTGTATTCTTGCCCATTTCATTTCAAGTCAATTTTATTCTTATAATCAGTGTCATTCTGTCTTTTCTCTTCCTTTTATATCCTATAAGTGAACCATCTGCAAATACTGATAATTTCATGGTTTCACTGCATGTTTTAAGTAAGTTTCCTCTGGTCTAGTTTTTACTTGTTGAACATTATCGTTAGTGGTGCATTCAGCTTGTGGTTATAAAGTAGATTGAAGTTATGCTATTACAGAAAGCAAAGAAAAACAACAAAGGAAGGGAGGAAGAAAGAAAGGAAAGGAGGACAGATGTACAGAAGGAAGGAAGGGAGGAAGGAAAGCAGAAAGGGAGGGAGGTAGAGAGGGCACGGACTGAAGGAGGGAGAATCTTAGGATTATACCTATGGAATACATATAAAATAGACTATGTGGAACAGGAGTGGAAGAAAATACTTTGAGAACTCTTAATATAATAGTACTTCAGAAATTTCTTAGTGAGGAAGACATTTAGCCTAGCAGATAAAACACTAGTTAGGATTCCTGCAACCTATAGTGGAATACTGGGACTCGAGACCCATTTTTGGCTCCTGACTCCAACTTTCTGCCAGTGTGAACTCTAGGAAGCAAGACCCAGATCGAGTTTCCACTGTATTCGCCCCAAGTTAGCACTGATCTTGCAGGAATGTGGGGCATGATCCTGGGGACACACACTCTCATCACCTGTCTATTTCTCTTGCTCATTCTTTGCCTCCCATATACTCTTTTACAGTTTTTATAAAGATGTAATAAAGCACAAGTTTATTTTCATGTGAAAAAAAATCAAACCCACGTATAGTAGTTTTATGATAATATTCAATTTTTGTTTATGTTTTGAATACTGCTTGTACAATCTGAGGGAAATATGCTGATAAAATTGTATGCAGATGATATTATTGGGGTCATCAGAAGTACTTAAATTGAAGCTACATCAACATGTTTTATTAGCTCATCTACTATCTACAAGTTTAAAGCAACTGTAATGAATTTACTTGTAGAAAGGAAAATGATTTGGGCAGCAAACTAAGTTGACTGTTTTTTTATCTGTCTTTCATAGAAAATCAGGAGTCTCCTGAGGTAAGGGCTTTTTCTGTTTGAGTGACTTACATCTATAGCAGTTTATCTAGTCTGTCTCAAAATTTTGAAAATATCATGACTCAATATCTTCATTTATATATTATGAGAATTTATTGATTTTCTGCTATTATACACATAAAAGGCTCATGAATCATCAAATTTTTGTCTGTTTGAGATCTTAGATAAAATTAAGCCTATGACACAAAGCTTAAATGTATTCATTTTGGTAAGAACTGAAATAAAATACAGACTATGTTTGGAAGAGAAATCATGCTATATCATTAAATACAGCAAAAACCAGCTATCTAGCATTTGTTCAAGTAAATGGGTATTATTTTCCATAATTATCATATTCCCTTTTAACAATCGGGAATACAATCTATAGTATTTGTAATATGAAATAAAATATATTGCAAGCAATGAATTCCCAAATAAATGACATGAACTTGTAAGAGCAAAGGGTCTCTCTTTAATTTGGGGCTTATATTCTTCAGTTTCTGACCCTCCTCCCTGCTTCCAGTTGTTCTTTATACTACACCCTCTTGTTGGTAGTAAGAGTTGCTTAAAATAATGAAATCCCAAGGATTGAAATTTTCTGCCAGTAAAATCCTATAGAAATGTTCAATTTGATAGAGCAGGTCTTTATAACCTCTTAGATTTACTGCCTGAGATAAAAGCTCTGGTTGAATAGCTAGTTATCACAAAAATGTTAGAGTTCTACTTCCTTCCTTTGGCCCCTTGATGTGTCTTTGCATCCCATTTATAAATATTCTTTTGACACTATGCAATGACAAAAATCCTGTAGTTAAACACAGAAGAGATCGTTAGGACCAAGTTAAATCTCCAAACTACTGCCCTTAGAAAACTAACATCCCAGTTTACATTAATAGTTGACACTGATCAAGTCCAAACAATTCTCATGAAGTTCATTACTTACGCATCTTTTAATTTTATCTAACATTACAATTATCTACGCAATAATTGCTAGCTTCCTTTTACTTTCATTTATTATTAAACTTTTATGTTGTTTTGAAATGCAGAGAGACAAAGAGACTGAGAGCAATAGAGATCTTCGATCTATAAGTTCACACTCCCAAATGCCTGCAAGAGCCAGAACTGAGGGAGTACAAGGCCATGAGACAGGCTCTCCATTCATCTCACAAGATATAATATTCACATATTTCTGTCTGTCACAAATATACACAAGGAGATGAAAGGCACTGACTGTTATACTTTGATTCAACTTAATGTAAAAGCAATGCTCAAATTTCATCATGAACATTAAATTACCAGGGAGTTTTACTTCTGCAGATGGATAATCTTGCTTAAGAGGACAGAAAGTGTCTGACTAACCACAGGCTGCTTTGGAGAACTGTTCTGTTTTAATCATTTATCACATTAGAATAGCAGCCATGATTCCTTTCCTTTGAACCGGTTTCTGAATCATTTTAGGCATTCAGATGTTAATGTCACTTGAAGCAACTTTCAGAAAATTTGTATAGCTTCCCTACAGAGCAGAAACAGGGCGAGCTGTGTGAGACATTTTTGGATACAGTCAATAAACACTTGTTAAGAAGTACCTACACTGTGAACCAAGTCATATTTTAAATTTTAAATGATGATTGTCATATTGGGATTTAGGGATATATTTCTGAGTCAAAACCCAGCAAGCCGTTTATCCTAAGTGGTATGATTATTAAAAGAACATGCTGTTTTCATTAAAGTGAAATGAAAAGATAAGAAACAGACAAGATTTTTAAATTCTCAGTAAAGATAACTAGATATATAGGTGGTACACAAACATTCTTATATTTATCTCACAGTTTATTTAAAATTGAGGAAAGAAAAATAGTTTGCAATGAATAAAGTTCTTCATTTATTCATCAAAAAGTTTTACTTAAAACTGATTAATTTCTATGCTATAGTTTGTTTAGAATAAGAATTTTAAAAATGAGGTCTTATGAAACCTGTAATATATAACTGAAGAATTAGGTTCTAATTCTTATGCTGTTTTCCTGAATTTCTGCCATGTTTATGCCTGTTTTCTTTTTGAACAGTTATTCAAGTTGGGTTTTAGACAACTATAGGATAAGAATGATGACTACTTTTTGCAATCATATAGATTATAAATTTGGAATAACTGTCCTAGAAATATATCTTCAAAAAGACACCAGATACATGTGAATGGCATAACTAATGAACATATTTCGTATGCTAATGCTATCAAAACATGAATAGCACCTAGGAGCACTATCAGGAAGAAAACTAAGTTATTGATAAAGATTTTTAATAATAACTGTTAAAAGTGCTCCAAAGTCACTGATCCTAAACTGAAACTAATTGTGATGAAGATGAATGCTACTTTGTTTTCTCTTTGAAATAAAATAATTAGTTGAGCTCTGCATAACATGAGTCAAGGCAGATAAAACTAAATTTATTAAACAAACAATGAAAAGGTTTAAAGCAGCAAAAATGATTGGATTAATATTGACTATATAGCATTTCTTATTTATTTATTATCTATCTGTTTGTTTGAAACGCTGAGTGACAGAGGGAAGAGAAGAAGGGAAGTGAAATCTTCCGTCTGCTGGTTTGCTCTCCTGATGTCACAACAATCCGGACTGGGCCAGGCTAAGGTCAGCAACCTAGACCTCTATCTGGATTTCCCACATGGGTGTAGACACCTTCAAAATTGGGTTATCTTCTGCTGCTTTGCCAGGTGTATTGGCAGGGAGCAGGATCAGAAATGAAACAGCCAAGAACGCAATCTGAAGCTCTGACGTGAGATGCCAACACTGCAAGCAGAAGCTTAAACTGAATGGTGATAGTCTCAGCATCTCACCCTTAAAATCAACCTATATATGCTTGATCCAACTGTGTTAGGTGCTCCAGAAAAACAGAACAAATAGACAGGGATAGAGTTATGGCACAACTGGTGAAGGTCCTGCTTATAACATCCATACGCCATTGGAGAACACAAGTTCTAGTCGCAGGTGTTCTGCTTCTGATCCAGTTCCCTGCTATTGTACCTGGGAAGGCAGCAGAAGAAAGGCTGATGGTGTTAGATGCAGCCCAGAGGCATAACTAAGATCTCAGTTTGAGCAGACAAGCTTTTACTTGGATCTTCATTTGGCTGAGTGAGGCCAGACCGCATGTTGCAATGCAGTCATCATTTATTATATTATCCCTTAGGCCTTACTGAAGCTCCTCAACCAAATATAGATCTTTTTTTTAAAATAGTAAATGTAATAGAAAAAACCAGCAGCAATCTTTGCATCTTCCAATACACATTATTATTTGTTTTATTAGAGCATAATAACTAAAAGATACAACAGGTTCTCATCATTTCTCCTTGCTCCTGTTGGACACCTGGGAATAGAAATAATTGAATTATGAAGCTTACGATTCATCAAGTTTTAAACAGTTTCCATTGCATTGCCTCATTGGACAGTATTTCCATTCCTTAACAAAGCTCTCTATATACTTCATCAAATTTTGTTTCAAATCAGTTACTCTTTTTGAAATAAATTAACTCATCCAAATTAATATGACTCAAAAATAATTTAAAATTTCAAGAAAATGAATTCCAAAAAAGATCATGATATTATTGAAACTTTTAAAAAACTTTCATCACAAAGAAAATGTACATGTGGCAATTACATCATACCTCCAAAAAATATCTGCTGATATGAGTGAATACAGTTATTACAGTCTTTGTTATTATGGATTTATAATTTAGTGGAAAACAAAACAGGTATCAGTATATTACACATATAAAAAATCCAATAAAACTCAGCTACAGTCCTAATCGATCTACTGAGTCACAATATCATAATATTTTCCTAGATAGTAATTTGGGAGTCAGTTGATAGGGCAAATTTCCTTTAGAAAAACCTTAGATTCCTTCAACTTAAAGAATTCATAGTTTTTAATACACAACACCATATAGTTACATAGAAAGTGAAATCAACTAAAGGGCTCAAATCATCTATTCCATACAATCAAGAATCACTAAATAGAATGGTGAATGGAATATCTAATGCCATTCAAATTTTTTCTTATTTCTCCACCTGTGTTCTATCCTATAAGTGAATCTATTAAGTCAGTTCATCTGGGCATGATGTGATGGCTCAGAGGGTAAAATCTTCACCGTGCAAGCCTTAGGATCCCATATGGGCACAGCTTATGTCCCAGCTGCTCCACTCGCCATTCAGCTCTCCTTCTGTGGCCTGGGAAAGCAGTGGAGAATGGCCCAAGCTTTGGGACCCTGAGTCCATGTGGGAGACCTGGAAAAACCTCCTGGTTCCTGGCTTCAGATCGCCTCAGCTCTCTGGCTGTTGCAGCCACTTGGGGAGTGAACCAGCACATGGAAGCTCTTTCTGTCTCTCCTTCTTTCTGTAAATCTGCCTTTTCAAAAAACAAAAATAAATGTTTTAAAAAATTAATTCATCAATGGTAGGAGAGAACTGGGAGAAGGTCCTCTGTATTCCCAGAATAAGATTTCCCCAAAAGTGACTTCATTAGTTTCACTATTATCATTTAACACATCTGAAACTTAATACATATTTGCTTATTGAACATAGAAAAACATTGTCTAAACTCCACTTATCTAGCAAAGAACGCTCCTTTCTCAAAGATGTTAGAATCCATACTGTGCTAAATGGGAGCACTTTAAAAAAGTTTCACAGAAGCATTTTAAGTTGACTCTGATGACTGCAACCAAGTGGTAAAGCTAAAAATTGAAGTAGAGAAAACACTTGAATGGAATCACAATCAAACAATTCATTTCAGACCAATAATTATTTACTGCCAGGCACCGGTCTAAATATATATTAAAAAAGATTTTTTGAAAGGATTTCCTAGTCCAGAATGATTCAAGAAATAAAACTCAATGGTTACCAGGAAGTCACACTAGTTACGTATAAGAATATCAGAAAAACCACATGGCATGTTTCTGTTCTTAAGAAAGAAGAGTTGAGAAGGAATTTGTTTAGGAAGCATAAATAATGAAATGTTTAAAAAAGATGCAAAACTTATTTGAGATAGGTATAAGCTGCAATACATTATACCCATTAGAATAAAAACAGAAATTGACTTAAGTATGCCCCCTATCCTTGAGGAACTTGGAGTCTAACATGTTAAACTGAGGAAGAGATAATGCATGTTCCATGAAATGTGTGCAGCTGTAATAGGGACATGTAGAATTGCTAATAAAGGATGAAAGTATTAGTTTCAAAGAACAGAGGGAGGTGCATAATTAAGCAATTAAGCATGAAACAGCAGGTTGTGTGAGGAGAACCCATTCAGTGTTACTGGAGCAGAGAGATGAGGCTGTGGTGAGTGCAAGGACCAATCCCAGCACTTCCATAGGCCATGCTGTGCAAGTGAGACCTCACCCTGTGGCGACAAAGAGCCTTCACATGCTGTCGTTTGGTCAGATTTACATTTCTCAGGTAGCATTCCAAACCTCAATTAGGAAGCTTAAGACTGCATTGGGACTAGCATCCACCAGTACGGTACTTTTGGGAGTAGAGGGGTGCAATGAGGCTGATCAAAAGTAGAGAACCAGTGATATAAATAGACCAGGGAAGAACTGAAGTAATACTTACGACTAATAAGCAGGACTGATGTGCTATGAGGAATGAGGGATAGATACTCAGCTTAGATAGAAAGAGAAATGATGCTTTTATGGAGAAGAAAAAGTATTATTCCCCCTAGAGTATTAATATGTGTTTAAATAAATAAAATTGCTCTTTAATGGAGAAGTTTAGTTCTATTATCAGGAAAGCTAAGGAACACAATAGAAGTAAAGCTGTATCTCATTTTGGATTAAAATTAATCTTAAGCAATAAGATAGGGAATGACCCAGGGTGCGCATGTGGCTATTTTGGTAATGTTCTTTAAAGAATGTGCCCATCTAAGGTCTCTCTTACTTCTAACAACTCAAGATTAAAAAAAAAAAAAGAAGAAGTAGAACCCTAAATGGGAGGAAATAGGCATAAGCAGAGAGATTTACAATGAATACTAGCATTCACTTTTAACTTAAAATTAGAACGTTTTGTTAAAATTTGACTTCACAAAGGGAATTATTTTGTAGAGATACATCCAAAACAGAAGCAAGGAAATTCCATTTGCATGATTCACACACACCATGCTTTTGTTTAACAGACATACATTTTTCACAACAAAATATGAGATTTTTACATACCTATTCTGTACAAGACACTGTGAACTATAATTTTCTTTTTCTAAGAGTTAGAGTCAAATATTCACATACAATTACAGAAGAAAATAATCAGGGTAGTCCTTAGTAAAACGTCCAGTTTTCTAAGACATTAAATTAGTAATTTGATAGTTGGATTATTGAATTCTAAGTTTTTTTCAGACCTTGTTACATAAATGGAGAAATGAATTATATTTTTGGCTAACAAAAAATACTTGCTTTGTTGCAAAAATGTTTAATATTCCTTTTCTTTCCTTTTTCCTAACACATATAAGGGAAATCACATTCTTAAAAATAATGGCGAGATAAGTAAATGTTTGGACTTTTTTTTACCCTATAGCGAATGACACAAACATCTGAAAAAATAACATACTAGTCCATAGAGATGCTGTGTTCCACGAATACAGACTTTTCAAATGATAAAATATGCTCCACCTAGCATCAGCAGTATCCTTATTGCCATAGATACTCTAAAATAACACCTTTTCATAACATCAAATTTCAGGGAAACCTAGAAAGATTGTCCTTTTCTTTGAGAATTGATAGTAAATTAAACGTGATGCTGATATATACTTCAAACAAGAGTTCTATAATCATTTGCAACCAATATGCCATTTGAAATCTCCAAACAGTGAAGTAAGGAATGGAAAGGAACACATCTTAAAGCTAGCTCCAAAGGTAAAAAAAAAACACAATGTAAAAAAAAATCCTGTAAAAATTCCATTTACATGTTTTGTATATTTATTTGAAAGCCACTGAATTCATCTCAAAGAAAAACAGGGCCCGGCACAGTAGCCTAGCAACTAAAGTCCTCATCTCACACACCCCGGGATCCTATATGGGCGCCAGTTTGTGTCCTGGGAGCCTCACTTTCCCATCCAGCTTTCTGCTTGTGA
Source organism: Ochotona curzoniae (assembly GCF_017591425.1). Taxonomy (NCBI): domain Eukaryota; kingdom Metazoa; phylum Chordata; class Mammalia; order Lagomorpha; family Ochotonidae; genus Ochotona; species Ochotona curzoniae. The sequence continues at coordinate 22,659,791 of NW_024464920.1, forward strand.
CCTGGGAAAGCAGTCTAGGATGGTCCAAGGCCTTGGGACCCTGCACCCATGTGGAAGACCTGAGGGAAGGCTCCTGGCTCCTGGCTTTGGATTGGCACAGCTCCAGCCACTGTCACCTTTTGGGAGTGAATCAGAGAATGAAAGATTTGTCTGTCTTTCCTGCTCTCTGTATATCTCACTTTCCAATGAAAATAAATAAATCTTAGAAATAAAAATAAAGTTACAAAGCTTGGCATTCTGCCTTAAAGAAAATTAAAACATTTCTGGCCAGTGACTGTGATGGTAGATGGAGGCAGGGTTAACAGATCATACAACTCAAAAGCTCGCCATTCACACTCCATGCCTGCTGAAGGCATCTTGTGATGAATCTGAGCCACTCTCCAGAGAGGCCCAGGATGCAGACATTCCAAAGGTTTCTGCATGCCTCCAGGTTTTACCCCCCTCTTCTACTTAATGTCAAGGCTCTATAAATTCTCTGGTAACAATTTTATGTGTTCATGACAGTCAGGGGAATCACATTTTACATGATATCAATTCCAGTCTGAATCATATGCTTTTGCCAAGGAAACACCTCTTCCCTTGGGCTCTGCTAGTTTCTATGAAATGAAACAAAGCAAATGGAATTGTGGCACCCTTGCTTCTTTTATTACTTGCACACATAAGTTCAGATATATTTTTGTAGCATGTCCTTGGGAAGTTAAGAGCTGGGTCTCCTACACCTTCACCTGTTGTTAAATCATGAAACAAACATTCCGATGAAAGAAAATGACTACATTCATTATACTCTCAAGGAAGGTACAAAGTCTCTATACATGATCACATTTGCATCATTTTTGAAAACAAAGACTGTCACCATTTATATACAAATGAGGAAAGTGATTTAAAAAAAAAGGAATTGAGGATCGAAATCTAGGTTCTGGTTAGTATGTGGAAAGAACAGAATTTGCAACGAAATCCATATAACTTCACTATCTACTGCTCTGAACTACAAAATTATAAAGATGTCTTTAGCTTAACATGAGAAAATGCTTTCTAAAAATGTAAAGATAATCAAGTTATAGATGAATAGAAATAATAGTTGAATTATAAGAAATGGTTCCCTGATAACTCTAAATAAGAGTTAGATAAATATATATGAAATCACTTTAAAGCTGTAAAAGGATTTTTCACATCCATACTACAATTCTTGCTAGATGTTCTTGCAGGTCAAGTATTGTTTGAATTCTCTTTTAATATGAGTATAAATCTTGTACTACGTAGAAACTTGATTTGTGTACCTACTAAAATAACATATTGCTCTGAAACCCTACGATTCCCTGAACATGTAGAGAAGTTTGCAAGTCTCGGGACTTTCCATAGTTGTTTGCTTAAACAGGATTATTTTGCAACTCTCTCTTACTAAGTCATAAATAGTTCTTCCAGCATCAGCTTTATTTGGTGGCATGATCTACAAACCTTCATACACTATTAGGTTCCTTATATTTAGAGCTGGTTCCCCCACACAAGACTTAGTAAAAATAAACAAGCAGCTGCCTGGGAAGCAGACATAAATACTGCCAGGATATAGGAGGTTGAGACACAGGCTACTTTTCCTATCTCTTCTTGGAAAACAAGTCAAATTAGAAGCTGATGGCCAAAGTCTCTTGCTACAATAACATTAGATATAATGGCAACTCTAAGCACTACCGTTGTGCAAAAACAAATCCAAGCAAATATCCTTTTCCATGAAAGATCTCTGACCACTTCAACTTTTTAAAAATATTAACTATTTATTAGAAGCTTCTGATTTACAGAAAAATGAGAAGGCAGTAAAAACAGAGTTTGCACGTAGTTTTCAATTGCATTCACTCCCCACCTCCCAAATTTTTATTTATTTATTTGAGCAAGGAGAGAGTGAGGGAGATAACACAGGATACGTGCAGGCAGGCAGGCAAGGCATGTAGACAAACAAAAAAACTTTTCTCTATTAGTTCATTCCTCAAATGCCTGGAACTGTCTGGTCTCAGCCAGACAGAATCCAGGAGCTCAGAATTCGATCTGGTGTCCAAATGTGTAGCAGCAAACCAGTTACTTGAGTCATCATCTGCTGTTTCTCAGGGTAAGGATTAGCAGGACACTGAAATCTGGAGATTGTACTCAAACCCAGACATTCCAAAACAGATGCAGGTGTCTCTGTCTTTAGTGGCATCTAAAGCGCTACGTCAAATGCAAGTCCTTCTCCTACTAATATCTTACATTAGTATTATAGGTTTGTTATAATTACTGTACTAATATTTATACAACTAAATTCCATTTGTAAATATTTGCATGATTTTTTTTTATTATTTGACCATTAGGGAGACAGAAAATCAGAGACAGAGAAAAGTAGAGGATTAGTTCACTGCCCATATGCCTGCAAGAGCCAGGGTTGGGCAAGGCCAAAATCAGAAGATAGGAACTCAATCTAGGTCTGCCACATGGATATGGAAACCTAAATGTTTGAGCCATCACTGCTGCCTCTTAGTGTGAACATTAGCAGGAAGTTGGAGCCAGGAGCAAGAGCAAGAACTAGGAATCAAGCCTTTCACTGTCATGTGGAATGTGGCAGCCCTAATGTAATTTTAACTGCAAGGCCAAGCAACTATCCTGAAAGCCCACACAGAGTTGAGTGTTTTTTAATTAACATATCCTCTGTGTTACAGGCTTTATTCAGAATGATATTACACACAGGTAGTTGTTAGATCTCTTGAGGATCCTCTTAGACAGTAACATTCTAGCTGCTCTGACAGCTTCAATTCTAGACTCTCTGTGTACCTTGGGGACATACACAATTTCCAGTGCTGGAAAAATCACTCCGTTGATACATTAAAAGCTTCATACCAGATTAGTTTTAGCAAGGTGCATAATCTGGCTTTCAGGACGTATAGCCATTATAACAGTGACAAGAATGACCAGAGATATCTCTGGGAACACTTCTTATTTAATAAAGCAGCAGATAGACCTGATTCTTCTATGAATGGTTACAACACATGCCTAACTTCTAGTACGAATTCATTTAACACAACAAAACAACAGCAGCTATGGGACATATCCTGGGTCTACAACATAGTCTCACACTAGGAAAAACTCCTTTTAGCTTTGTGGGAGTATTTTAAATATTTCCCAACAAAAACAAAACAGCATGCTAAACACTGTGTATGGAAACAATCAAAAAAATCACCAAGGTTATGTAAAATATCTTTGACACTTCAGCAGGGAAAAGTGAATTATCTAAGCAGAAGACTCTGGTTACTATCAGGTTTCTTATAGAAAAGTAGTGTAAAACAGCACCTTAAAAACTATTAAAAACAAAACAAAATAGCTCTGACAACAGGACTATAGACCTACTCTTTTGTATCTGACCCATTTACTAATTGCATATAAAGGTAACATAAAATTTATTTCATACTTGCAAGGTCTAAAAATAGAAACCCTATTAACATTAATTAGTAAAAAAATTATTCTCAGACTTTAAAAAAATGAATACTTTAAAATAGTTAAAAGAAATGCTGCTGAACAAAGACTACTGAAACTATTATGATGAATTTTTATTCTAAAAATAGTTATACCTGGGTTTAATACCCAAAAAGTTATCAACCAGAGACGGAATCAAGGATAGAGGGAAATAGTTCAAGGAAAGCGATCTCCTTTTCCCTTTTATTTATATTTTCTTTGAACTTTTACAGCTTAGTATATTCTGAAATTTCTTGTGAATTTTAAAATAAGTAATTTAATATTTTTATAAGTAACTTTAACATATTAAAGTCACTACTGGATTTCCTGCATATCTTGGAGGAAAGGATGTAGATATACATCGTGTAATATTTTTTCTAGTGTTTTTAGCTTCTTCTAACATCAATGAAAAATAGACAAATCACTCTTTAAGAAATTGATATTCTTTTGCATGTTTTCATCAACACATTGGCCATTCAGTAGTATGTTATTTAACTTCATGCTGTAAATTTTCTCTTTTTCTTCCTGCTGTTTATTTTATGGTTTTTCATTTAACAGGATGTATAGTAACTGTGTAATCTAGATTATCATATTGACATATGAAGATATAATGCAATATACATCTCTACTTCCAAATCAAAAATGAACTATCCATTAAGTGATTGAATATATCTTGACAATAGGAAGCTGGACTGCCATTGTCCATACATAAAATGTCAGGATATGCTTAAATAACGGAATAATAGACTTATGAATGTTTATGAAGGACTATACTATTGTAACGAAATAGGTGAAATCAGTGAGGCTGTGGGTATTTGGGGAAGGGATAGGAGAAATCCCAGAGTCTATGGAAATGTATCACAAAATAATAAAATTTAAAAAATAAAAAATAAGGAAGACACTGCAATTTTAAGGAAAAAAACTGGCTAGTTTCTTCATATCATTCATGAGTAATGTCAAATTATTATTTTAGCTCCTCCCATTTCCCATACTGTTGCTCAAACTTCCCCTAAGTGTTTGGTGCTGTTAAAACCCAGAGCATGTGTTCCATATTAGCTTCCTTCTTGTCACCAATGTCAAAAAAAGCATAGCAATATTCAACTCATACAATCTTAAAGTGTGGCAGGAATATCTGTTTCAACTTTGGTGCTTTAGCCTAATATTCATATCCCAAACTATAGACTATGAAATCCTTCATAATAAAATCCATAAAAGTCTGACTATAAAAAAACATAAAACAACAGCTTACAAAATAATTCACTCTCATGTTTACATTTTTTCTGTTGGTAATCTCAAAGAAACAAGAGCAACAAAAAACCACAGTGACCTCACTGTACCCTATGCTTTCAAAAACAACCATTAACCTGAACTTTTAGTAATTTCCTCATAATACCACATTTTTCCAAAAAGAATATGGAATGAAATAGTAAATTATTATGCCTTTCTATAGTACTGTCGATATATAGTAAAGCACATAAAATGAGATATGCAAAGTACATTATAGATTTCTAGTTTTAAAAGCTTAAACACTTAGAGCCAATTAAATGTACGATTCATCAGCAGCAATCTAACACTGTGGTGTCTACTCAGATAATCAAATCATAACTGCTTTTCCTCAATAACAGGGTAATTTACTAATTAATTTAGCAAATATTGACTGAATTCTAAATGCCAGGAAGTACTTTAGGAAATAATAAAACCATTTGTGAATGAAACAAAGTCCATTTTTCCATACAGCTAACATTGTAATTGGAGAATGAATTGATGATGGTAATACACTGAATGCCATGAAGAATAATAAATTAAGGATAAAATGGACTAAGTTTTTGAGAAATAAATAAGGTGTTTTTAAAGAGATCATTTGAAGAAAAAGTCATATAAACAATGACTGTTCTAATTAACAAAAGGAAGACATTGTAAGAATAAAAAATGAAGTTCAAAGGCAATGAGAAGGTATAAGTGGAGGACTCAAGAACATTAGTATAAATCCCTATAAAGTGTTGAGGGTTTGAAGATAAAGGGCCTTTCTTGAAATATGTGTTTTAAATTATTTATTTGTGAAGCAGAGAGACAGACAGGAGAGAGCCCGCACCAATTAGTTTGATCCTCAAATATCCACAATGCTAGGAGTGAGAAACTCAGTACAGGTCTCCCACAGAATGGTAGGACCTAATTATTATATCCAATATCACTGCCTCCAACCAAGGATGAAATTGCAGATTCCATGGTCTGACCATGGAATGCATATGTCAGAGTTAGGACTCCTTAGTGGCTCAGATGGAGCAGTGGACAACATATCCAGAAGCACATGAAGGATATGGCAGTACACTGGAGCCTGCAGAGGATACCTGGTACCGTTACAGAGGACAGAGGACAGAATAAATCGATTGACTATCCTAACCAAGAGTTGGCAGTGAATACCTGGGCAAATGGAGTCTGGAGAGATTTCATCGTGACTGGAGTGGCAAGATCGGCAGCAATACAGAACTGTTGAACTATCAAAACCACTTGAGCAGGACACTTGAAGCATGCCCCACATTGGGGACCCTGGCATGGTTGGAAGGCTGGGTATGTCTTCTCCTCTTATCGTTCCCCTTCCCTCAGATACAGGAAGGAAAGAAGAGAATGTGAAAACATTGTCTCACCCACTTTCCTCTAGCCCTTGACCCTTCACACCCTAATCAAATATGTAAAAATTTATCAAAAGTAAAGTTTATACAACTAAAAAAAAAAAGCCTACCAAGGTGAAGCATTAAAATGTCAGTAAAGCTCCCTGCTTGTGGCTTGGTAAGGCAGTCAAGGATGGCCCAAAGCCTTGGGACCCTGCACCTGTGTGGGAGCCCTGGAGGAGGATCCTGGCTCCTGGCTGTGATCACCTTAGCCTCAGCCGTTGCAGCTACTTGGGGACTGAATCAGTGGACAGAAGATCTTTCTTTCTGTCTCTCCTCCTCTCTGTATACCAGGATTTCCAATAAAAATAAGTAAAGATTTAAAATTTGGTAAATATGACTAAGGAAAGCTTCATCTAGAAACTAAAGACACATTTTCACCCATTTTTCCCATTACTTTTCTCTCAATTTGATACCTCCTTTGTTCCTCCAAACTATCACGAATTAGTGGTTCTCTTCTGGATTCTCCACATTCGGGGTTTCACAAATCACAATCTCATCCACAAGATCATGGTGTTTCCTAGAACACCTACTCTTTACAAAGTAGATTTACTGATTTAATCTGAAAAGTAGTTACAGAGACAGCAATGGGATGTGGGGAGATTAAGAAAGAGATGTTCCATTTGCCTGTTTACTCCCAAGATGGCTACATTAGCCAAGGCTGAAGGTTGGGCCAAGTCGAGCCTGGAGATTCATCCAGGTTTCCCATTTAGGTGGCAGGGATTCAAATTCCTGGACCATCTTCCATGGCCTACCTAGGAGCATTTGCAAGGAGCTGAATGGAAAGCGGTGCAGTTGGGGCTGGAACAAGTGCTCAAATGGGATGCTGGAATTGCAAGGGGTAGCTTAATCAATATGCCACAGTGTAGGCCCCAGGGGTCAAGTTTCTCCTAATATATTTCTACCAACTTTGATCATCCACGAATCCCTTCTTCAAATGCTTCTGTTTTTCCAGAAGTTTACAATTTACAGAATTTCACAAGCACTATACTTAGGTAGCAATAGATATGGCATTTGTTGCTTGGCCCCTTATTAGATGTCCTCAAACAGAAGCCCGCATTCTATAACCTTCAGTTCCAGAAATATTTCCCTATACTAGAGAAGAAAATTGGTAAGGTGCAACTTAATATGGCATATGTATATATCATGCGTGCTATTCTTGAATTTGAGAAAATTTCAAGGTAAATTTTATCATTTATACACATATTCTGATTTACAGAATTGTTGCTCATATAATTTGGTCTATATAATTTCCACTGAAAGCATTCCAGGCACATTCAATTTCTTTAAGCTGGCACAAATAAGGTATTTAGAAATAAAACTGAGGATAAGTGTGTTGTTATTCTAGAAGTTCTTGGATTAAAAAGTTAAACTAAATTTGCTAATTAACCTCTTAGTATCGCCCAGCTACCACATGTATTAGGTTATATGAACCTTCCAACATCTATATGAATGTGTGTGTACTTATTTCTTTTACTCACTGATGTTTTCAGGAAATCCTAAAGTTAGAGTAGAATATGTGGTAGATAAAACAAAATAATGTTTAACTAGGTTTTTGTCTTTCTTGTAAATTTGGGGTGTCAAATATTCCTAATTACATGAAAAAAACAATTGCTTTTTGAAACTCAAATAGAAACATTAACATAATCAGAACATTTTACAAAGCTATTACATTGTAGTAATCCATGTAGATATATTCTTCATAAAATCCTATAGACTTAAAATTTGAATGTGTAGTAACAGAAGGATATATGTGTATTAACTTGTTTTCTATATGAATTTCCAAATACGTAAAGAAGAAGTGAATACAATTGTAATATGCTATTATTTCATTGTATCATCACATAGTATTGCATGCTTAATACTTGAAAACAGTAAACACTACAAATGTATGGTAAGGAAAACTTCAGATGTTCCCTCCATAAAATTTATGGTAAAGTGAGTGAAAACATTATCAACAAAATTTGTAAGATACGTACAACTAAAATCTGAGGTAAGGATTCTTCACAGAAAGAACAATTTACAAGAAGATAACAGGGAAAGTGATCAAGACTTGGGGTAGTGCAACAAGAGGTCACAGAAATTGGCAGTAAGCTAGTCAAACTTGAGCTAAGACCTGAAAAAATGAGTAACTGTTAATGAACATTAAGTGCGAAGGAAGAAAACTCGAAAAAGAAATGGCATTTTCCAAAGCCCTGCTTATTTCTCTCCACAGTATTAACCAGTGGTGTCACCATGCCTTGTTTATCTTTTCTTGTACTTTCCGATTTTCACATTAAGCCATCTTTAAGGTGAAAATATTGGAAGAAGTGACCAATAGGTTAAGATTACTCACATTTTATAACAAAATCAGCAAATCCACATTACAGACAACATGTCTGAGACATAGGGCAGTATCTTGTTTGTAACTACCCCCATTTTTCTGTAGAGACTTATCTAGACACATTCATACCTGAATGGCTTTTAAATCCAGCCATTTCCAAGTTCACAACTGTACACTGTTTAATTTTTACACTGCTCATTGTCTTTGGGGCGTAGGATCACAACAGCATCCTCGAGTCTATTCTATTTCCATGAAGGGTGTTTTTCGTTACATTATTGTTGCTCACGCTGAATAGAGTACTAGCACTTGTTTTCTCATTTTACATGAAGCACAGAGAGCTTCGTGGCACTAGTTCAGTCCCCAGCTGCCCACTACAGCCAGAGTTGAGTCAAGCCAAAATGAGTAGTCTGGGAACTCAATCTGTCATTTGGGTGACAGAAATCCAAGTAGTTGAGTCATCATTGCTTCCTCCCAGGATGTACGTTATCAGGAAATTGGAATACTCCAATATGAGATGTAGGTGTCCCAAGTGGCAACTTAACCAATGTGTCAATTGCACACCCTAAAGTGTTTTCGTTTTAGTACATCAATGGGATCACAAATGGCTTAATATCACATTTCTAGTGATGACCTGTCTGGCATACTTTGTCTTTCACATTTTATTCTAATATTTTAGAATATTTTAAGTATCTAATCCTATTTCAAACCACATAATCCATTAACTTCCTTTCCTTACACCTTTCTATTTAAAATTTTTCAAGGATCATTCAGCGCTAATCTCCTCAATAGTTACCTGGCTCAGCAGTATGCTAATTTCACTATTCTGTAAACAATAACTTCTTAAGATATTTCACACTGATCCTTATTTTAATAATAAGTCATACATTTTAAAAAGCATCTGCATTTTAGCCAGATATCCTATTAGAAAGATTAGTGGAAATCAACCATTTAACAGTACAATGGTCAAGTGTATCACAGACTTAATGTGCTTCCAGCTTGGATAATTTCAAGTACCATTTCTAAATTCTGGCTCCCTTTAACTATTACATATATAATTTACTTCAACTATCATGTCACTGATTTTAATTTTCACTAATTGAGTTTTCTCAAATATTTTTTTTATTTGGTTATACTGAGGAAGAAGTAAGTAGAGCACAGCAGTTTTCAAAAATTACTTGAGGGATGTATGTTCCGTTTTACTTGATGATCACAGCAAATCAAATGTTTGGATGGATGAGAGGGTGTATTTCAATTCAATATTATTAAAGAGTTATTTGAGGTATTCAATAAGTTATTCAAGAAGTCACAGCTGTGATATACTTGTATAAAAGGCACTTCTGATCAGTAAAGAAAGTTTCTTTGAACTTATTTTTCAAGATGCCTATAATTAAATTGTAAACTGTAAACTGTCAGCTTTTTATCATTACAGGGGAATGAAGTAAATGGTTCAGGATCCTAAAGATGCTATGCCATTGGGATTCCCTAATCGAAGTCAAAGATTTTATGTGCATGTTGAGAACAAGAGATGTGTGGAGCCTGCATGAGCCAGTAGTTACACAGGCTGTCATTTGTGGTACAACAAAAAGGCTATTATGGCTGAAGGCTTTGTTTCTTTGCTTGGTTTGATTTGGCTTTTCAAATTTCTTTATTTGAAAGAGCTGCAGAAAGAGGGAGTCAGAGTGATATTCATCTGCTATCAACCCCCTAGTTGGCTGCACAGCTGGGGCTGAGCCAGGTCAAGCATGGAGGCTGGAGTTTGGAACTCCATCGTGGAATTCCATTGGGGTCTTCCACATGTGTACAGAGACCCCAAGCATTTGAGTCATCTTACATGCTTTTTCAGGCATATTAGAATGTACCTATGCAGGAAATGGGGCAGCTGACACTCAAACAGTGCCCATATTGAATGCAGGCACAGCAGGCAGCAATGTAACCAAATACCACCCACATTGCCCTCTGCTGTAGGGCTTTTTAAAAACTGCTTTATTATTGATATCACTATAGGAATCTTCAGATCCATTCTAATTAAATTTTATACCCTGTGTGTTTAATCTCAATTCTCCAATAGAATGCAGATGGAAAATGTTGTAAGACATACATAATTCAACTACTATTCACATTTGTCAAAGTTGACCAATAACTGAATATCTTTGTAAGAGTATTCAAGAATTACTTTTCTATTTTGTTTTGGTATTTTGATTTCTGTATTTTTTTTTTGCTTCTGAGATACATACATGCAATTTTCACTTTAATCATTCTTAACAAAATGTATTTTGTACCAAATTCCAGAAAAAAATGTCAACACTTATTGTTTTGGTGACAACCAAAGTCAGTGGATAACATTCCTAAGAACAGTAAGGCATATTTCCATGTACTATTTTAAAAGAAGATACTTTCATATAAATTTCAAGAAAAGAGGGCCTGGCATGGTAGCCTAGTAGCTAACGTTCTCACTTTGCATGAGTGGCAATCCCACATGAGCACCAGTTCAAGTCCCATCAGCCCTTCCCGCTTCCCATCCAGCTCCCCGCTTGTGACCTGGGAAAGCAGTGAAGAATAGCCCAAAGACGTGGGAACCTGCAACTGTGTGGGAGGCCTGGAAGAGGCTACTGTCTCCTGGCTTCGGATTGGCTCACTTCTGGCAATTGGGGCCACTTGGGGAGTGAATCAGCAGATGGAAGATCTTCCTCTCTGTATCTCTTCCTCTCTGTATATCTGTCTTTCCAATAAAAATAAATAAATAAATCTTTTAAATTTTTTTTTCAGGAAAAGAGAAAATTGGCAAAGTTTGTTTCCAAGTAGTGTCTACTTAGACATGTTTGCATGACCAATGACCAAAATGTACATACACAAATACATATGTATATGTACACCCATGTCTTTACATCATATGTATGTACATGCATCGAGAACAGCAACCAGTTTTGCAGAAAGTTATGGTGTGGTGGAGTTTCACTGTTTGGTTGATTGCTATTAGAAACATTATGTTATCACTTAAAACATCCCTAAATCTTCCTCTTAACAATATTTGCCTAAATTACAATTTACAGAAATTTCTAACAAAACTTATATTTTCATTGCTACCAGTAGCAATAATCAGATAAGGTTTCAGGATATCAAGCATGAATGAGAAGATTTCCTTTATTCCTAAAGAAAATAACAGTTCCCAAGTGCCTCAAGTTCTCTATTCGTAAACATATCCATAGTCACAGATGACTGGACAACAAAGGTAAGTTTACATTACTTGTGGGGAAATTTGTAAGACTACCCGGTGGCCTTATCGGCCTTATGACCCTAAATACAATCATATAGTTTTTCTTTCCTTGTAAGAATATATTATATGTCACTATTCCTCTCATTTCAAGGTAAAATGAAATAAAAGAATGAAAACAGATCCACCTTTATGATCTACTAAAGTGTTTTTGAACAGCACAGTGAATAAATTTTAGCCCAGTCATTGGTTTTACAAAGTTAATCTAAATAAACATGCTTTAGGTTCCCACACCCACCATTTAAATTTAAACTCAAGACTATTGTCAAGTGCCTTTTTTATGAATCCTATAATGTTGTACTTAATGTACATAAAGAATTAAGGTATAAAATGCACTTGGTATCAGAGAACTAATTCTAATCATCACAAAGTACTTTCAACTTTTGCAGGACTAATTATGAGTTGATTGATTCATTCTGTTTCTGAATACATATTCACATAATATCAACTTGGTGCCAGAGATGATTCCAGACATGCATGTATTAGAGGTCAAAAGGAAAGAAGGCATTGACAATGGTTCAATTGGCTACTTCTCTCTTTAAGCAACAGAGTCTTGTATAGGCACCAGTTCATGTCCCAGCTGCCCAACTATTCCCCTCCGCCAAAACCCTGCCCCTTCCAACTCCCTGCTTCTAGCCTGGGAAAGCAGTAGAGGATGGCCTGGAGTCTTGGGACCCTGAATCTACGTAGGAGACAGAAGATCCTGGCTCCTGGCTTTGGATCGGCTCAGCACCAACCATTGCACCCACTTGGGAAGTGAACTAGAAGATGGAAGTTTTTTCTATCTCTCCTTCCAATAAAAATAAATCTTAAAAAAAGAAAGAAAAAGGCAGATATGGTCATTACCCTCATAAAACATACAATCTGAAATAACAGATATACTATATAAAAAATATGTGGTATGATGCATAACAAATGAGCAGAAGAGATTTTAAATAGGAAAGGCAAATGCTGATACTGAACTTCTATAAAATTGAGGCATTACCCAGCCTTTCCTCTCTCTTCCTTATCCAATGATGCCCCTTTGCCTGTCCTGTATCAAAATGAATCCACTGAAATGAGGGCGTGCCACAACTGAGGGAGTGGCCAGTGTTTTCCACCAGAGTCTGTGTAGGGGAATTTTGGGTTCTGGTAGGGAAGTTCCAGGTAACTACCACTTAGTTACAATTGAAACCAACCTGGCCATCATAAAAATTCCCTAATTTTGTCTGCATCACTGACCAATCAAAGGCCAGAAGCCCCACTGATCGACCAGGAAACTGGATACATGCTGAACATGCAATTCTCAGCTTAAATTTCAGCCTGTGCATTAACTTTACTCTCAATGTTTCAGCAAGCCAGGGAAGTGTGCAATAGCTGCCCAGGTCTTTACTCTGGGCTTTGCAATAAATATCTGTATTCTTCCACCACAACCATATCAGTGATTGGCTTTCTGTCCATCAAGCATTCATTATTTGGTAGTTCTAATGGCAATACTTCTAACTCATCTGGAGTGCTGTTCTCTCATTGGTCTATAGCCCTGCAGAAAGTTTACTGCAGTTGAGATTAGCCTGAAGAATTGTTATTCATATAAACTGTTGCCTCAACCATCATAGAAATCGGGTCTCATTACACAAAAGCTCTATAAATGCTTATTATTTAGAATGGTGTTTGATAACAACACTCTATATTCTACTGCATTCAAAAAAGTTCTAACAGTGAATATATGCTACTTTATATGTGAATCTTAAACTGAGCTAGAATGAGAATCAGAATGAATATGAAAAGCACTCCAAGTCATACCATAAGAAGATACATCATAGCAAATTTCACCATCAGAGTTAGATGCATACAGTTGTGCCCTAGTCCTAAGAAGAAAAAGAGGCTTCAGAGGTAAGAAAATTTTAACTTGACAGAACACCGATAAAGGAAAAAAGTGCAAAGGTAAACAAGATACAAGTAAGGCATGCACAAACCAGCTATGGTGTAAGTGCAAACCAACTTTCAGAGGCCCTAATCATGGGAATTAAATGATTTTCCTAGAGAGGACCAAAGAAGCACGTCATTATACCCCATCTAAGAGACAACTTCCACCAAAAGAAGTGCATTTTTATAGTGTTGGCTGATCCAATGTGTTTCAGAAACAGGAATTCATTTCACCAGATTACCCTGTAAAACTCCCTTAAATAATTTTTCTATTTTCCATCTCTATTATAAAACAAATAAATGCCAAATTTCAATAAACTGGCTTTAAATGACTTTTCATTTGAAGTTTGAAAGTCACTCCTTCCAAAGATTTGTGTTATCCTTCCTGTATTAAAATATGGCCCTTCATGGTTCAGGAGATTATATTTTCCAGTGACAGAATGTCACAAATTTACCCAATTTACCCAAGACTAAATTGCTACTGCTACATGGATGAATAACATATACATTTATGTAAATGAATTCAAAGAATCATGACAAAATGAAAACTGAAGAGTCAGAAATGCCAATATCTAAGCCAACAGATATTAAAAATAGCTGGCAAAACATTGCACTAAACAAAAGAAAAAGAAAAAAAAAGACTTGTGGTCCTTTTTTACTTTAGGAAAGAAATAGCTGAAATATTTATAAAGACCAATTAGTGTCTATAAAGAAGGAAAAATTAAGTGACCAAATAAATCTGATTATCTAGGAACTGTTGTCTAGCAGCCACAGCATGATTTCTGATATATCTCCTAAAATTTGCTAACAAAGACCAATTCCCTGCAATTTTAAATAATTTCATTTTAATAATCCTTAGGGAAGAAAAAGTAACTTCGCCATAAACATATGTACTTTGAAATGCATCTTTGAGGCAGAAGTGTCTTTTTTTCATTCTTTACATTTATTTTCTGTAGTATCTGGACAGTTGACAATACAATTCTTCCACTTTAAATATAAGATTGCTTGGTTTTGCGTGAATGGTAAAATTTTCAAAGGTTTTCAAGATATTGATTTCTTTCAGTACATGTGTTGGTTTGTCAAGTAAAAAGATTTTGTTAACCAGGAAAAAAACTAACACAGATTGCTAGCTGCAATATTTAATAGCACAGAAATAAACTTGATATATTATTCACATATTTTTAACACGAGGATAAAAGGTCAATCTTTCACAACCTTCTAGAATTGAATAAGACTGACTCTTCCTTCATCCTGTCTCCATAGAGATCTTAAAATAAATAGTTGCTTTCATTAAGGAAACTTTCACCTGATTAATAAGTAGTCATTGGATAAGTCGTTTGCTGTTTTTAATATTAGAAAAAAACATTTTTCTAAATTTAAAAAAGGACACATATCATTCACAGTGATATGATAATTTCCTTTTGGGCTTTAATCTGTTGGTGAATGAAAACAGAAAACCGATCCTGGCTTTTAAACATTTTCTTTGATATCTTTTGCTTGGCACACCCACTGGACCTCACTAGAAAGGATTACAGAGGGATTATTAATTTAATAAATGTTTTCTCTTTTTGTTCTATCTCAGAACAAAACATCAAGCCAAAGTAAACAGTTTCAAATTATTCAGCAGATCATAGGCTGTGGCCACAGTGGATTTAGCTTTAGTTATAGATGATTCTTCAACTTTCTCTTCACATCCTCCAGGATTCTACTGGCCATTATAAAAACAAATTTATCATGTTGACAAGCATAACTGATTCAATGAAGGCAAGCTTCTTCATTACCTTTGTCATTAAAGTTTAGATAATTAAAATGTCACAGCAAATTTTCCTTTGAGCAAAAGGCTCTTCAGAGATGACTGTTGAACTGCTCTTCTCTATATATTTAATGCATTGAAGTATTTTAAAGACAAAAAGGAAAATTAAAGGACTTTGATGGTATTCATTACTCCAAAGACCCATGACCAGAAACACAATTCATTCTAAGGTGAATCTCACAACTATGGGAATGTTAGAAGAGCTGCATTTGCCTGTTATTTAAAATAACTACCACAGTATAACCTTTTAGAAAAGTTAGAAAACATGTCAGAATTGTGACAGAAGAAAATTGCCCATGTGTGTGTTGTCCCTCTCAACATTTGATGGCATTTATATTAAAGATGCTTCAGACAAAACAGTTTCTATCAATGACAAAAACTGTTGAAATTTTATTTAATTATTATTCACATTAATTAGCCTCAATGTGTTTGAACTATATATTTTAACTGGCTGAAAAGGATGAGCTTAATATTTACAACTGTGAAGTCCAATAAAGAATGTAAACAACTTTCAGGGTAATTATTTAATATTTCAGGGATTTTCTTTAGAACCTCCTCTAAGTTTTTGGCATTTTTTCCCACAACATTTCCCCTTATCAATCTCAGTAATGTAAAATGAACTAAATCTTTTGATCAAAGGATAACAGGGACTATAGGTTATGCATGCTATTACTTATTTAACAAATTGTTTGTGTCCAAGAGGTTAATTAGGTCATACGTCATTGGCTATTTAATGGTTTCCACTTCATTTTTCACAACACACAGGAACATCTAACATACACAACATTAAAATAACTTTTTAATAATGCATTCTTAAGAGAAATACACAAGCTGCTTTTATTAGTTCACCAGATTTCCCTACACTTGACCACAATGTAAATATCATTTAATATTGTGGTCTCTAAGCATCATGGATGTTAAATGATATTAGAAAGATTGGACAAAAATTCACAAAACTTCTGTTTAGATTTAGTTAAGCAAGCAGACATCCTGTTGACCTGTGCATTACGATCATCTGTATAACCAGAGGCAAAAAAGAAGTACATTCCTCTTCACTTGATAAAGAATCCAATCAATGATGTACTTGTAATAATATATATGTAGTTTTGCAATCACTTGCTAATTTCTGCCTCTATTACATGGGAGACAACCACGGCTATGGCTTCAAACTGAAATTCTGTTGAAGAACATGAATGCTCAGGTGAAATGTCATCCTGACAAAGATAGTAATTAACATTTTGTGAACACTAAGCCCTGAAAGAACTCTTCTGCATTTCTTTACAAACATAAATTAAATGAATATTGTAGAGTACAGCCAAATAATTCTACATGATCCCATTCACCTAGTCTATGAAGGACAGTTTCGATCCTCATGTCCTTTATTTCTTTTATGGACAATTAAAACAGCTTAACTAACAGTTACTGAAATAGTAAGACCACTGCCATTCAAAATCATGTGAGACACTTCCAGCAACCCTCCCCATTTGATCTTAAAACCATATGGAGTTCTATTTAAAAAAATTAAAACTGACTTTAGTTATTCACATCAGCATCTGATATTTTGACAGCAAGAGCTAACTGTATTCTAGTTGAATGTCAAATGCAGACTTGGGTGTATTGTATTTTACTCAAATAAAATAATGACAATAAAGCCCCAAATAGCAATCCTTTAATGAATAATAGCAATGTGTTCCCTTTACCCAGAAAACACGAAAGAACAAAGAAATATAGTACAGCAACTGAAAAAATGAACATTCATGTTTTTATTTGGATACGCACAATTGTCTGCTTTGTTTCATGCCCTTTTGGAAATTGCTATAAATGAAGTATGAAAAAATCTGTCATTTGTGACAGCCCAGGCAATATAAAATGGCAACAGTAAGTCTAGGTCTTCTGCAACATTTCTGGGACATGACCATAACAACCTTCACCATAACCTTGGGTTCTTTGAAGGTCCTGAAAGTGGAGTAGGAGGGCCTATATCAAAGAAATATCTCATTCTGGGGTGAGATCTTGTTTCAGTTTCTGTTCACGGAAAAAATTGACTGGTTCTGCTGTTCCTACTAGGTGGAATGCGGCTCTTACCTGGTTGGTACAACATGGGCTGTGGCTCTTATTCACTGAGTAGTTTTGAGTGCACAGTGCTTAAACTGATTGGGTATCCATGTGCCATTCCACTATGCTCAATTGGATAATTTGTATTGTGCACGGATATAAGCACGGTTGGTTGAATGGACTGGGTACTTGTGCCCCATGCCACTATAGTTGATTGATTCATCTGTATTGTACACAAAGGTGAGTTTAGCTGACTGAATGATTCCTGTCATATACCAATGTTTTATTAGTTGATTGGATGATTGTTACTTAAAAATCCCTAAACAGGATCGTTGAGGCTGCTCCCCTCTTCCACTTGCAGTGGTATGGGATAGTCCATTGGTTAGTGAATAAAGATTCCTGAGCTTCTATGGGTCTGTGTCCGACTCATTTTTAAGATAGATTTGGTGTACTCACAAAAGTATTATTCAAACATAAGCACAACATTTTCAAAGAAGTTCCCTAATTTTTAACATTAAACATGATAAAAGTTTAAACAATACAAAGTATAAGTACTGTATGCTGACATGTATGTTTTAATGTACCATATCTAATGTACACGTGCGTATATATTACAGAGAGAGAGAGAACAAGCAAGAGCAAGCACACATATGTGCTCACAATTCCCAAACTCCCAATTTCCTTTTCTTTCTGGGGAGGCAATAATCTGCTACAGTTGTCTTATGTATGCTTCTAGAGACAGTTCATACATAAATATGTCCACACATACAAGGACACATTTAATGCAGCTGACTGAAAAATTAACCACATGTTCTGTACTGTCTCTTCACACCTAATATAGCTAGGGAATAATTCATAATTAACACATGTGTATTGAAGGGAATGTTTTTAAAATGTGCTTGACTTACTAGGAGAAATTGATTTAATTTACTATGAACTAGCATTGACCACAAAAAAATACTGAAAATAGTGATAATGGGAATAATAGAAGAAAAGGAAATATAAGGATTATGAAGTATACAGGGTTCAAACTCAGGACAAAGTTATCACTTAAAATATTTTCTTGAAAAGCAAAGATATAGCAAAAATTATCATTTAGTGTCAGCATTCTTAAAACACTGTTATTTCAAAAGACTCCCATCTGATTTTCCTTAAGCCTGCAAAATTACTTATTCTGTCATAAAACCCCTGACCTGGGTTCAGAAGCCATATCTCAAGGGACTATAGATTTCTCTTAGAAAAAATGGCTAATATTAAGACAGGAGTAATTTGTTACATTGTTTTTGAAACATATTTGCCTTAATATTTTCAGGGCGTTACAGTAAGGTTACTAAGGTGAAAGCTTGGAAACATAAGTCAATTGCAAAGGAACTTTATGAGCATAATAAAATGTGCTAAAAAAAAGTGCATGAGTTAAAAGCCTAAAGAGAGATATGTTAGTTTTGATAGTGACTCTATTTCTCATTCTGTGTGAATGAAATAATTTCATCATGAATGACATGCTCTTAACTCATTAAGAAATGCAATACAGATCTAGTCTTTCTATATCTGTAATGAAAATAAATTAGAGGCAATAGCTGATAACATAATACCAGTTGGTTGACATAAAATGCTTCACGAGTTTAGGCCGAATTAGAGAAACTTAAGTCTCCCACAGCACAAACCCTAGCAGAATCATCCAGGGCAACAAATCTGCTAAGCCTGGCATAGCTAGCCATGTACTTCACAGGATTTCATTTTGAATGGGCTTTTGGTAGAACAACTATTGTAATATGGATAAGCAGGCTTATGTAGCAAGATTTGCTTTTTAGAACTTTTTTCCTGGGGTTTCACATGATTTGTGAGCGTGTACTTTCCCTGAAGAAAAGTGGTTAGACTGAAATGAAAGTGCAGAAGGTCCCCTGGTTCTGGAAGTTGAATTCCCATAGTGTGAAAAACCACAATGAGATAGTGTAACAAAATACAGCTGGGAGTTCCCATCTGTCTTCAACCGGATTGTTTTCTTACCAGTATTTCTGTTAGTCTCTATTAAGATGCTTAAGTATGCAAACAGCTGGATGTTTATGGATTAACTTTAACGTGGTGTCTCTGGGCATCACACTTCCGGAGAACTTGCGCAGTTGGAGGCACATTTAGAAACCTTAATTAACAATGCAGTCCTCAACAAACACTTCCTGCAACATATGTATTTTGAGTCAAATTCTTCATCCGCAGGGAATCCAATCTCTCTGATGCCTCTGATCTCCCGTTTTCATTTTTCTTTTCATGTTTTTGACCTCCCATGAATAGCAAATTTTTTCCAAGTCATACTCCAGAGCTTAAAGCACTGTATTGCACTTTACAATATGGATGATGAATAATTTTTTTGAAATATTATAAGTGATTGTGTTTTATTTCATAAGCCACTGCCAAAAGTAAAAATCTCAGGCCAGATTGCTAAATCCCTGGGAACTCTCTTACAAAAATGACCCTTTGAAATTCTTAAGTCCATGGAATAAATATGGATTATATTTTGTCTCGAATCCAAAAAGTACTTTTCATTCTTGGCAAAGAATGGACAGCATTAGGTACCTAATGTGCACTTCCTTTTCATTCATATAATATCAGCTCATACAAACACACTGAAAATATATAAGGAAATAAAACAACAGGATTCATAATGTTGTTTCATAGAAACATAGTCATTTCTATGGTTATTTCAAACATAATGATTTAAAGGGTCTTTTTGCATCCACAGATTTCATTTATGTAATGCAGATTTCTTGTTATCTCTGGATTGCAAACATGTTTTTATATTGCAATGTTTAAATTTTTCAGAATTATACTAACATATTTAATTTCTGAGAGAACAAAATTATATTAAGCACACTATATCTAAAATGCTGTATTTTCTTGGTCATGAAAGAGTCAAAGAGATAAAATTAATCATCAAAAATTCAGATAAAAGTAACTGGTAACTGCAGCAATATTTTAATATTCATCATTATGAATACTGATAAATACTTGTTAGAAGTTAGCCAGGTATGCATTTAATTGCACAATTAACGAGACTTAATAAATGGTTTGAAAGTGTCTATTTCATTGGGCTATCACCCCTAAGAATCACAAAAACTACAAATACCACATTGTTTTAAGAAAATTAAAACCAAAATCTTAGAGAATTTAAAAGTAGGCATAATTTGCTAAAGATTCATGTTTATTCAGGCACAGATAACAATTTGTCTACTTTTAAAAAATTCTGTGAAGATCACATAAAGTGCCTTCATTTTAGATATAAAAGATTCAGATTAGAGGTGAGAAAGATTAAATAAACAAACTCCTCTCTCTAAATGGCCTGATAGGAATTTTTAGTTAGGGAAAACAGTCTGATACCCTTTTTCATGTTGGAATTATTTTCCAAATTTATAAATGTTATATAGGTTTAAAATTTCAATCACTGCCATCTCAGATTTCAGATTATCCAGATGAATGCATTTATTGTAAAAAAAAGTCAATGAAAATTGATGAAAATCATTTCAAATGTGATACTGCTAACTGAAATCCAAACAATGAGTGTATATTAACTCTTATCCTGTTATTTTCCCAAGTACGTATTAACATTCATAATCTCTCAAGGCCTTTAATTAAACATAATTGCTTATTTTTTAATTCAAACCATTCAAATATTAAAATGCATAATTCTATGCTTTCTGAACATGTTTAAAAAATCTCATTCTATTCAAATATGATTTAGAAGAAAAATGTAGTTACCTGTAGCTTTCTTTACAAATTTGTGGCTATGTACTCACAAGCATTGTAAAACAAGTGAAGAGTCAGTGTTATTTTTATTCTTATACTTCATTGCAATAGCATAAAACTATTATTTTTGGAGTTTAATTTTAATTTAATGATTGAGTTAAGCAGCATATAATATAAATTCAAATAAGAGCATATTTCCAAAGTGTATTTTGATTCGCTAGAGCCAAGGCAACAAATAACAATTGGACTTCATGAATAAAAAGCCCCCCAGGCTAACAGTCATAATGTAGAATTTATGAGCCATTTATCAGAACTTCCATCCAATTTTCATCATTTCATGAAGTATTAATTATTGTCAGATGTAAGTAGCTACAAGTTTTAAGAACAAATATTAACAGTGCAAAGATAGAAAAAATTTGCACAGCCTATTTTTCTTTCACTAATAAACAGTGTGAGCCTTAATATTTAGTATTAACATCAGTAAAAGAATTATACTTACACAGTGCTACTTTTTATTTCACAGCACACGCACAAGAATAAAATTAATTTCTAAAAAGTTATATTAAAGCGATGATAACACTCCAAAACTCATAAAAATGCTACTTATGACAGCAAACATTCTAACAATTATTATAAAAGTGAAACACATATCTACCAATTGTCCAACAATATATAGCACACCACCAAAATGCAGTGGAATTAAAGAATCAAAGATTTATTTTCATTACTTTATTTTGCTCATGAAACCAAAGGTTAAGAACTGGACTAAGGCCAGCCAGGAGACCCTTCTGGCTGAGTTCACATAGGCATCTGCAGTGTGCTGGCAGTCATGACACATTCTGATGCCTGCCTTAGCTAGCTTTGTTTGGCACCTGGGAACACATGTAATTCATTATCCAGTCTGTGAGTTTGGTATGGGATTCCCATGATGAGCAGCAAGAGGAATAGCTATACAGCTTGTAAAAACCTAGGCTCAGAGCTCAAGCACCATCTCCTCAACACGTTCCATTGCTCAAAGGAAAATACAAGCTCAATCTAGATTCAAGATGTGAGTAAACAGACTCCTGTACACTACCTTGATGAGATAAGCAGAAAAACATTGTGAATGTTTTGTAACTTACAATGGTGTCATTGAGAACAGTCTATATGTAAATTAGGAAAATGGTTATAATGTCCAAAGAGGATATCAGAGACATACTAAGAATGAATTCTATCAACTAATAACTTCCCATTTTGGAATAACCAGGTAACCCAGGTAATAACAATCACATAGAATTTCTACCTGAAGGAAAAATTTTTGATGACTATTTCACTGAGCTTTCTAGGAACACTATACTATTTCCAGAGAACGTCTGGATAGTTTCACAATATTAAAAAAATAAAGTTAAAGAATATCGATTAAAGATCCTCTTAAACTTGAATATGCATTTTACTACTCAAAAGTGGGGTTAGTGAACAGCAGATTAAGGTTAAGCCAAAAACTACAACACCACACACTGGTTGCTTCACTTCTGTTCCAGTTCCTAACTAATGTTCCTATGAAAGCAGCAAAATATGGCCCAAATGCTTGAGTCCCTGTCACAGTTCCAAAATTCTGCCTTTAAACTGGCCCAGCTTTGATCATTGCAGCCATTTAGGAAGAGAACCAGCAGATGGAATTACCTCTAACTGTGCTTTTCAAGTAAATCCATCTTTTAAAAAATAAATGTGCATGTGAAAAAAATCAGTTGACGTATGAAGAAATGGCAATCAGATTTGCAAGCAGACCTCTCACAGGAAACTCTACAGGCTAGAGAATAGGGTGAAACATTCCAGATTCTAAAAGGGAAAAAAATTCTTGGCCCAGAATAACGTACCCAGCAGAGCTTTCCTTTGTCTTTGAAAATGAAATAAAATTCTTCCTGATAATGGCCACCCTCAGAGGCAACAGGTGATACTTCAAGTAGTTGGGTCCCAGTTACTCATGTGGGAGAACTGGATTGAATTCCCAACGCCTGACTATTGTGATAATTGGAAATGTTACTTTCTCCCTCTGTCTCTTGTCTCAATCTTTTTGCTTTTCTTTTAATATATATATTATTTTTATTGGAAAGACAGATTTACAGAGAGAAGCAGAGACAGACAGATATTCCATTACCTGTTGGTTCACTCCCTAAGTAACCACAACAGACAGAGCTGAACTGATCTGAAGCCAGGAGCCAGGAGCTTCTTCCTGGTCTCCCATGCAGGTACAGGGTCTCAAGGCTTTGGACCACACTCTAATACTTTCCCAGGACACAGACAGGGAGCTGGATGTGAAGTGGAGCAGCCGGGACATGAACTGGTGCCCCTATGGGATCCCAGCAAATGAAAGCAGATGATTTAGCTACTTAGCCATTGCACTGCGCACAGTCTTTTTGCTTTTCAAAATAGATAAAAATCAAAAAGTAGCTATCAAATGTATATTACATATTAAATCATAAACATAAAATAGCATTTTTACACATACTTATAATCTTTCAACAGCTGAGATTTTTTAAACAGACAACAACTGATATATTGCTTTACATTAAAATCTTTAGCCTTGGATATGATCCTGAAACACAGGAAATATAAGCAAAAATAAGTGAATGGGGCTGTATCAATCTAAGAAACAGCAAAGGAAGGAATTAAAAGACTGAAGAAACAATCTACAGAAAAGGAGATATTTGCCAACTGTACTGAAATGTGTAATTTGAAAATTTTGGCACCAATATTACATTTTAATTCTATTTTCTATGATCTTCTTGCATGTTTCTTTTATACACAACAAAATATCAAACCAGACTATTAAAGGTACTTGGGAAACAAAGTAATTTGATTTTAAAATGGGCAAGAGATTTTATTAATTTCTGCTTCATAAAATTCATACAAATGGCCAACAAACACATATGAAAAAATTTTCAACCTTACTAATTATCAGGGAAATGGAAGTCAAAACCACAACATGTTATCACTTCACTTCAGTTAGAATGACTATTATCAAATAACATAAATTAAAGGCAAGTGTTTGGTACAATGGGGAGACACCACTCGAGAGACAATGGCGTCCCGTATTGAAGCTCCTGGATTTCAATGTCAGTTCTGTTCCTGACTGCAGCTTCCTGTTAATGCAGATCTTGGAAGTCAATAGTGATGGCTCCAGTGATGGAGTCTCTGGCACCTATGTGTAAGATTGGAATGGAGATTCCAGCTGCTGACTTGGGTCTGCCCCAGTGAGCACCACTGCAGCCAGGTGGGGACAGAACCAAAAGATGGGTACTTTCTCTGTCTCTTGCTCTGGCTCTCGATTTGCGACTCAAATTGGGAAAAAAAATGCTAAAAATAGACAAAAAAATAACAACTGTAGAAGAGAATGTGAAGAAAAAGGAATTTCTGCAGGGTGTTAATAGAAATATAAACCAGAAAAACTATTGTGGAAAGCAATAGGGCAAATGCTCAGAAAATTAAAAAATATAACTAGTGTATGATCCAGCAATCCTACTACCAGGTGTTTTCAGAGGGAAATGAAATGACTCTGTTGAAAAGATATCAACACAAGTCTACTGTAGCATTATTCATAATAGCCCTGAAATGGAAATAACCTAAGTGTTTGTCAATTGAAGGATACATGAAGAAATCATAACACATATACATAGTTGGACGCTAAGCAGCCCCCAAAAGGATGAAATCCTGTCATTTGTGATGCATGGATGGGACTGAAAGTTGTTGTATTTACAGAGATAAACCAGGCACAGAATCAAAAATGCCATACAATCTGATCTAAATGAGGAATCTAAATCAGTTAATATCACACAAGTTGACAATAGCATGACAGTTTCCAGAGGCCAAAGTTACCTTACAGAGGGTGCAAGTGTTGGGAAAAGGTTGGTCAATAGTACCAAGTTATAAGTAGGAGAAACAAGTTCCAGTGTTTTAATGTGCACAGAATGAATCCACAAAATAATTACATATTTCAATTTGCTAGAAAAAGTGAGACTTAATTACAAAGAACTTATAACTGAGAAGAGATATTTACACTGATTTGAATATGACAAAATGTGTACATGTACCGAAATATCATATATCTCTGCTTAAATAGGTTTAATTCAAGGGTCAAGGTAGTGGCATAGTGGGCTAACCCTCCACCTGTGACATAAGCATCCCAAAAAGGCACAGTTAGATTCATCTAGGGAAACTGTAAAATGGAAACTAGTATAGCAAGAAGTGAAGATACAGTGCAGTATGCATCTCTACTTCTGAATAAAAAAGGAACTCCCAATGTGCTATTAAATATTTCTTAACAGTAGGATGCTGGACTTTCTACAATTGTGTATACCTGCAAAGTGCGGATGCACTTAAATAGCAGAATGAAGGACTTGCAACAACTGCTGAAGGACTCTATGATTGTAACAACACAGGAGAAAGAAGTGGGGCAGAGGAGGTGAGGATAGAAAGGGAAATCCCTGAGCCTATGGAACTATGTCATGAAAAATAAAAATTAAAATAAAAAAGAAAGAGGAGAAAGGCAGAGTTACAGAAGCAGAGAGAGAGAGAGGTCTCCTTCCATTGGTTCACTTCCCAAAGAGCCTCAATGGTTGCAGCTGAGCTAGCCAGGAGTCAGGCACTTCTTCCAGGTCTCCCACATGAGTTCAGCAGCCCAAGGACTTGAGTCATCCTCTGCTGTTTTTCCAGGCCATATTGAGGAAGCTAGGTTGGAAGCAACGTGGTTGGGATACAGAGCAGCATCGATATGGATTAATGGCACTACAGGAAGAGGATTAGCCTGATACACCACCACACTAGCCTCTGCCTCTAGTCCTTTTATCTGAGAATAGAGAATGGCAATTCAGTCATATATATTAGACATGTTTATTGTCTATCATATTATGATGCACCTTATTATTCTGAAAACTTTAAAATGGAAATGTTATATTACATTCTCTTGTTCTCAGATAAAATTATTACTTAGCATAGATTTTTTACATTTTATAACCAAATTTCCTATTGAATTATCACTTTCTGTAACTTTTCATGTGACTGGTTTTCAGTTTTGTGATTATAGAATCTATAAATAATTATCATTTGCCCTTCTAATATTTTACACATTTTTTCTTTCATCTAAGTGGATAAATAATCCTGAACTTCTAAGAGTTTGCCTCTAACTCATTTCTGGAATAGATCTGGTCAACTCAAAATAATGTCTTACTTTCTCTATCTGTAAAGTGAGAATAACATCTAAATAGTAAGTAAAAAGCATCTAAAGTGCCTCCAACAGTCTCTGGCAAATAGTTATTTATTTTTTAAAGGGTCTATTTATTTTTATTGGAAAGGCAGATCAACAGAGAGGAGATACAAAGAAAGATCTTCTATCTGCTGGTTTAGTCCCCAAATAGCTATAACAGTCAGAGCTGAATCAATCCAAAGCCAGGAGCCAGGAGATTTTCCCTTGTCTCCCAAATGGGTGCAGGGCCCAAGGCTTTGGGCTGTCCTCTGCTGCTTTCCCAGGCCACAAGCAGGGAGCTGGAAACGAAGTAGAGCAGCTGGGACACAAAGCAGCACCCATGTGGGATCCTCCAAAACACAAAATCTTCCTGAAACACGCTGTACCTGTGCATCTGATTATGCCATTTAATAAATGAGACAGGAAGATAAAAGCCTCCTGGAAAAAGAGAAATAACACTGACAAGAAATCGGACCTTCAAAGTTATATAATTTATATTATACGGATCCTTTGCTCAATCTTAACAATCAAAATTAGGCTTTCCCCAATCTCACCAACTTCCTTCACTAATGAAGGTTTCAGGGCATGAAGATATACATTACCAAAAATACTGAATCACCTTTCCTTTTACATCTGAGAAGCAGCAAATTTTAAACTCCTTTAAGGAAAACATAAATTACAATGCCTTTGGCTGCATGTACTACACTACAAAGGACTCGTGATTACTTAGAAGATCCAGATCATATATTCTCCTAGACAAAAAAAAATCATATTAATATCCATAAACTTACCCTGGCTGCAGACCAAAGTCATTGTTACTGAATAGAGTTATCTGACCACTTAAGTTCTGACAAGAAAATCAAGAACGCTACGTTCTTTTTTGGTGTTACAGCAGGATTTGAACATGAGCCATTTCTTTACCGAAATCTGAACACAGGCTATACTTGGCTTTCTAAAGCCTAGGAGTCCTGAGTTTGACTTTAAAGTCATATTCTTAGTCCAAAGCAAGTTTGTTAGGCTAACCTAATTACAATTTGCAAATGAGACATTCGTGACACAGCACATAACTTTATATTCAATTTTATTTTTAAAATATATTTATTTGAAAGACATAGTAACAGAGAAGGAGGAGAGACAAAGAGAGAGAAAGAACTCAGATCTACTGATTCACTCCCTGATTAACCACAAAGGCCAGGGCTGAGTCAGATGGAAGCCAGGAGTCTGGAACTCCATCTTGGTCTCCCATGTTGTATCAGGGCTATGAACTCATGGCATCTGCCACCACTTTCTCAATTACATTAGTAGGGAGTTGTGTAAGAAAAAGACTTACATGAAAAAGAGGGCACAGCCAGGACTTGAAGCAGTGTTCATAAAACTGACTGGACCATGAAACCAGGCCTTCATATTCATTTTACCTACATATGAAAACCACACACTTAGGACAATTACAATGGTATAATAAGTAAACCCTCCACTTGTGGCACTGAGACCCAATGAGTATTGGTTAGGGTCCCAGCTGCTTTACTCCCCACTCTGCTCCCTGCTGATATGCCTAGAAGGCAATGGAAGACAGCCCAAGTGCTTGGGCTGCTGTACACATGTGAGTGACCTGGAGCCAGGCTGCTGGCTTCAGACCAGTCCTTGCTGTTGCAGCCATTTAGGGAGTGAAATAGCAGATGGAAGATTTCTTTCTCTCCCTGTCTCTGTTTTTCCCTAACTCTGTCGTTCAAATAAATAAATCATTAAAAAAAATCCATAAGTATATATTGGGAGTCATCTGCTATCCCTTTACACTTTCAAGATTCTATATTTGAGGACACAGATTTTGAAACATGTACAAGCATACTGGACTGATGTCACTCTGTTCAAGAAAGCTTTAGCGTATCACATAAGCTCACAGTAATGAGGATTTCAGGGACTGGTTCAGTGGCATAACAGTCCAATCCCCCTCCTAGCTGCTCCACTTCCCTTTCAACCATCTGCTTGTGGCCTGGGAAAGCAGCAGAGAAGGCCCCCACCTGGGCACACTGCAACCATGTGGGGAGGTCAGAAGAAGCTCCTGGCTCCGGATTGGATCAATTTCAGCAGTTGTAGTTGCAGCCATTTGGTCAGTGAGCCAGTGGATGTAAGATCTTTCTCTCTTTGTATCTCCTTCTCTCAAATCTAAAATCTTCCTTTCAAATAAAAATAAATCTTTAAAAATAATGGTGAGGGGGCCCGGCAGCGTAGCCTAGTGGCTAAAAGTCCTTGCCTTGAACGGCGCCATCCCAGCTGGGCGCCGGTTCTAATTCTGACAGCCCCACTTCCTATCCAGCTCCCTGCTTGTGGCCTGGGAAAGCAGTTGAGGATGGCTCAAGAGTTTGGGACCCTGCACCTGTATGGGAGACCTGGAAGTGGTTCCTGGTTCCCGGCTTCGGATTGCGCCGCACCGGCTGTTGCAGTCACTTGGGGAGTGAATCATCAGACGGAAGATCTTCCTGTCTCTCCTCTCTGTATATCTAACTTAGTAATAAAAATAAATAAATCTTAAAAAAAAATCGTGAGGGGGTTGGAGACAGAACTGACCCAGCAATTGCAACCACGAACATATGCACAAGCTGATTGGGCGACGGTCTGTGCTGGACCCTATGTTGGCAAGCACACAGAAGAATCTGGTCTGGGATCACTTCAGATGAAGTTTCCCCAACTGAACTGACTGTGGAGTGCATGTGTCAAGGATGAGCCTCCTCAGTGGCTCAGATGGAGCAGTGGAACGCATATCCAGGAGCACAGGGAGGATATGGCAGTTCATTGGAGCCTGCATAGTACACCTGGTACCACAACAGAGGACAGAATAAATTGATCAACTACCCCAGCCAAGTGTTGACAGTGAAAATCTGGGCAAATGGAGACCCTAAGGTGGACTATGTCAGCTGGTGGATTCTGAAGAGATTTCATCCCACTTGCAATGGCGAGACTGGCAGCAATTTCGAACAGTTGAACTATTGAAACCACTTGAGCAGTGCCCTCAGAGCATGCCCCACATCGGGGACCCTGCAATGGTTAGGAGGGTTGATGTGGCTTCTATCTTCATCTCTCCCCTTCCCCAGAGTCAGGAAGGGAAAAAGAGAATGTGGAAACAATGGTCTTACCCACTTTCCTGTAGATCTTGACCTTCTGATTCCTAATCAACTATGTAAAAATTATCAAAATAAAAAAATAATAAAATAAAATAAGAAGGAGGATTTGGATCTTGGATCACTGATAGAAGCATCAGAGATGATATTTATAGCTAAGGAATTCTTAACAGTGGATAAGCTCTGTCAAAACCACAGGCAGGAAGACATATGAATCAACAGAATAAATGTGTAACTTGTTTTTATTTTATTGTTAATGTCTATTTGTAATGCAACAAAAACCCTTACTGTATATAATGTATTGCATTAGAGAAATCTCAGGAAATAAAAATATGAGTTAAATAATCCTCTCATTAAATTAAGAAGATAAATGATCATTTCCATTTCATTCAAATTAGTGGAACACAGCATGATTGCCAAGACTACAACCGTGCTCAGAAAAAATGTCAGTGTTTAGGAAGGACTAGCCACCCACAAAAATCAAATAGTTTATGGTGTTTATGTGATCCCCCCAAGAAATTCAAAACTGATGCACTATAGCCAATTAGCACACAGAACACACACAACACATATGTGTTGTAATCCATGTATCAAATTGAATAAAAATCACATTAAAGTCTAGTTTTTGGCCTCATTATGATCTCTCTCCTTTTACCTGGGTCCTACCCTCTAAAACACAGTGCAACAATGGAACATAAATTTCCTAGTATTTCAGAATAAAAGACAAACATAGCACACATTTTGTTTAATAGTTAAAGGGGTACGTCCTTATCCTTCATGCCACTGCCACTACAGCCTGTTCCAAGTGCTTAGTAAATTATGTTGTCTGTGAACAACAGTATGAGCTGATTATTCAATATTTGCAGTGGAGGACAAAGTCTCCAGCTACACTATATTCAGCAGAGCAAAGGTTGTGGATTAAAGTATATTGAGTACAATGGAAGGAGAGTAAAAATCTTTCAGTAATATTTCCCATTAAACTATTTTGGGAAAATCTGAGAAGTTACTCTACAAGGTGGATCTTACATCCTTTCGGTTGCTCAGCTTTGCAGCTGGTAGCAACATTCACTGCTTTAACTCAGAGCAGTGTTGTTATTTTAACATGGCTGTTTCTATTTATAATGTTACACAATCCAGTTGGTTCCTTCTTCCTCCCTGTCTGAGACACAGTTTACAAAAAAGAAACCACAGTCATTACATAAATGCACTGCCAGGAAATCCAAGTGTTATTTTCTGGTGAAATGAAAAGACCCTCACCTTAACTTATGTATTACTCATCCTAAATTGCATCTGCTCTTTGCACCACTTTCTCCTGGCAAAGAAAGTGCTCTGAAGTTTGACTGTGTTCATGAGAAGGCCGTCTTCTGCTATTCTGGCAATTCATGTGGTTGTACAGATGTCCTGCAAATGAAAGCCTGCTGCACAACAGGAAGCACCCACTGCCAAGCCCTTTGGGAAAGAGCAATAGATCCACAGGAGGATCCAGGTGGCAAGACGTTTGAACAAAAAGCATTACACAGCAGCATTTGCAAAGAAGAAATCAAAAGACAGACACTGAGATTTACTGAAACTTCTCATTCAGTGCAATAGCAGCTGCACCCACTGGCTAAGTTCCTACCAGTCAACACTGTGATGGGGTTGCCGTGGGGGCAGAAACACAGGAACTCTGTTCCCTAAGCCTGCATGCAGCAGAATGATCACAGATTAAACATCAAAGATGTTCTTACAACTTCTTAAAATTTAATTACCAACTAAGAAGAGAAAGGGAAACCTCAGTGCTTATGATACCCACTCTGTGTCACACATGTTCTCAAGCAGAATGAGGAGGAAAAAAGCATCAAGAAGAGTGAATTACAGATAAAGTCAGCACTTCCTCCATTTGTTGTTCTAGGAGTTCTTTCCTGCTTAAGTTTGTGCAAGAGTGCCTTTCAGATGAATTATGTCTTTCCACCCTTGCAATTTGCTCATCTTGAGTCAAACCAATTCATGAAGGCTAAAGAAAATGCTGCTGGTACCCAAGGGAATCAATTTTCTTCCAAGGATAAAGAGACAAAATGTGGTATACTTTTTCTCCCCTGAATTTAAAATGTTGTGTTGTCTTGAAAACAATTGTCCACATTTAATAAAAACAGTGAAGGAAAATAGGGGACCTGAAAAAGCCCATTTTCAGAATGCAAGATGTTCACACATACAAAGCCTCTGATAGTTTTGGCTGTAAACAGATTCTCTTTTCCTCTTTGTATTCCTCCAAACATCCTGTCACTGCTGTACTGTGAACTTTCACCTGGCCTACATTCAGTGTGTCTTAGGGAGTTCCCAAGAAGAAAAGATGCAAAGCATTCAAGGGTGTAGAGAAAATGAATTTGCAATATAATTTTATTCAATTCAGAGACCATTAGCCAGCATCAGGAGGGGACCTCTTTAATAGAGAAATGACCCAAGAAAATGCTGGTGGAAGTGGTGTCTTTTAAGCACAACTTAGGGGAGCAAAACAATGGCTAACAATCAGCACCAGGAAAGTGATAAGGTCCATCAGAAGGCCACAACTGTAATCCTAACTAGCTCACTCTAAAGGCAAACGTAGCCATTCAACAGGAATGACTGGTCATTTCTCTCCATTTTTACGATAAGGGAAAAAGTTAGAAGACTGAAAATGTACTTTAGTCTTGAAATAAGAACTTCCCTATGTCTCTTACCAACAGAGATGTGAACGTAACTACTAGCCCACCTAACCTAATTCTCACCATAACGCTACAGTTAATGATCTGGGATTATTTTATAATTTACTGTATAGGAATAAAATGGTTTATCTTTTAATTTAGTTATTGTTAATAGCCCTTGTCTACATTCCCCCTGAACTAGGGTTTGTTTTTTGTTTGCTCATTCGTTTGAACTTTTCACATATTGAACTCTTCCTTAGTGAACAATTTAGTCTTTTAACAGTAATGGTTAAAAACGTTATCTCAAACAAACTTTTGAACAGAGAAGGATCTGGTGTTACAAAACTCTGTGCCCTTTGTAATGGATGAAGTTGGAGTACATTTTCCACCCTCAAGTGAAACAATGCTCTCAGCAAAGGAACCCTATCCTTCCCATATCTCCCTGGTGGTCATTCAATCACAATTGGTTCCAAGATCCATAAACTTTGACAATTTTTATCGTGGCCTAAATTCTAAAACTAGTTTGGATACATTTACTGTCTTTTTTTTTTTTTAAAAAAAATAATACACTCAAGTTTAAAAATACCAAAATAAAAGAGAAAAAAATCCCTTTAAAAGATGCCAACTTATATCTAAAATTTCAATAGATAAGGAAAGTTTCTTTTTTACATAAAATCTTCTTACAGATATGATGAAAAATAACAGTGGTGAATACAAATGGTTTCTTACGCATAAGTTTCTCCTAAGAGATAAAATTGTTCAGTAATGAAAAAATGCACTGGATCCTTTTAAATGCAATAATGAAATCTGAAATAAAGTCATTCAACACTAGACACAAGCAGGAAGCTAGAAGGGAAGTGGAACAGCCAGGATATGAACCAGTGCCATTATGGGATCCTAGTGCAGGAGAGGTGAGGACTTCAGCCACTTGGTTACCATACCAGGCTTAAATCATGATTTTGATTATAACAGTTATTCTAATTTCAAATTGAAAAAACTCAAAAATGCACATAATGATATAGGTGGATGGCACAGGAGTCAAAACTCCAATCCATTCTTCCAATTAAAAATCCATGTTGGGCCCGGCGCAATGGTGTAGTGGTTAAGGTCCACGCCTTGCACACCCGGGAACCCATATGGGCACCAGTTCTAATCCCGGTAGCCCCGCTTCCCATCCAGCTCCCTGCCTGTGGCCTGGGAAAGCAGTTGAGGACGACCCAAAGCCTTGGGACCCTGTACCCTCATGGGAGACCCGGAAGAGGCTCCTGGCTTCGGATCGGCATGGCATCGGCCGTTGCACTCACTTGGGGGGTGAATCATCGGATGGAAGATCTTCCTCTCTGTCTCTCCTCTCTGTATATCCACCTTTCCAATAATAAAAAAAAAAAATAAAAAAGTCCATGTTCTCCCATACTATGATGCTCTAAGCCTCAATGAAACAACCGTTCCATATATTTAGATTATGGATGATTAAATATGTCCATGAATTGTATATGCATTTATGTGTATGAATATATTCATTCCCCTCAATGAATAAACATTCAATAGAAACACATAAATATAAAAGATAAATTCAAATAGAAGAGATGAATGAAGAGAGGAAAAATAAAATATTATCAAAATTTATTTTGTTATTTTTAAGATGTACCAAGGAAAGAGTTGCTACACACTCTAGAAACAGGTGATGAGAGCCTGCTGAGCAAATATCTGTTCATGCTCTGGGCACTGTCAAAGGGTATGCTTTTCAAAATTTCCATGTTTACTTGCTGCCCAAAGAAAAGAGTATTAAAACGTCAGACATTTTAAGAATTGATTGAACCACTGATTGAGGGCACAGTGTTTATGGAACCTTGGAAAGGAGCTTGAGAGATCAGGTTCTTTTCTGCTCCTTTACTATGTAAGCACAAATTCTTCTGTGACAAGGTACTGTGTTGGAGACAGAGACCTAGCCTTTCCCAGTTATGAAAATGACACCTTGATCTTGGATCATGTCAGTCTCCCAAACTGAGAGATTAACATTGTTTGTTGATAAACTACCCAAATGAGGTGTCGTGTTGTAATAGCAAAACTGGTCCAAAACAAGCACTGATTAAAACACAACCTCCATTTTAGTCTTTATGCTTCCACATATCAGAACTTCAGAATACAATCTGTAGTTGACCTTTAGCAACAGAACAAACTTCACAGAACAGACCTTATGTACCAGTTTTTCATATAACTTCATGCTATAAATCCCATCCTTTTTGGATATGGGTTTCAAAATTGAAATGTTGAAAGTGTGCTTTTCAATTATATTAATTTTTTTCAAATAAGACTATTTTTTAGCACTAATTTTAAAATAGAGCCACTTCCTCCTTCCTAAGGACAGGAGGCATTGTCTAGATAAAATTTTTATTGTCACAAGTAGCAGAAATCTGTTTTACATATTCCAAACCTACCATCAATGTCATGACTGCTGAGAATCTGAATTATAAAGAATCATTCCTATAGGAAATATTAATAGTAATATCATAATACAAAAAGAAATACAGATTACCAAAGAGTGCATGTTATTGCAAGTATCTTTTCCATCTCTACAATGTCATCAACACATTAATATAATATTATCGGGATATTTATATACTTAAGTATATGTTTAAATCTAAATCTACAATCACACTCATACATGTATACATACAATGCCATGGAATGACAATTATGCAATAAATACTTAACGATCGATTAAATGATTAAATAAATGATGAAGAAACAAAACTCAACCAGGACTAATCATGGTACCCAGAAGTGTTAACTAGAAGGATTTAAATGTAACAAATAGAAATAGGTGTATGTTTAATCAGAGAAAAACAGCTGAGAGAATATACTGTTGGAGGTTATGATGAACTTTGTATTCAGTGGAAGATGACAATGTGGATATCAAAAAAGCCAATCAAAGATGAAACGAAGTGTCATAAAAAGCAGATGGTTTGGAAATAAAAAAAGACATGAAATAGGATCCAAAAAACATGAGTCAAAATTTTAAGAATAACCTGAAGGATTCTGGAAAAAGTAGCACTCTGTAGAAATTCAATAAATTATACAAAAGACTACAAAGAGATTACAAATAGAAATGTGAACAGTCACGAACACTAATACCTCATATACTTTTAGAGTCCAAAAATTAAGCAATTTAATTTTTCAATTGTCTTTTTAAATATTATTTACATGATTGAGAGGGATGTGTGCTCATGCAGGCCACTGTTCAGGATGCAGAGTATCAGGAGTGGAAGAAGATGGTAAGGACATGTTTCAGGGATTTTTTTTTTCTCTTTGTCTGCAGGGGTGTAGAGAAGAACAGGGAGGCTGCTCCTTGCTGTCAAATTACATTAGTAGCCCGTGGATGGGAGAGGGTATTTGATAAGGCCTTACTGCTTTCCCAGGCCATAAACAGACAACTGAATGGGAAGTAGAGCATCTGAGACATCAACAGGCACCCACATGGGACAGCAGTATTTGCAGCGGGGAAGGATCAGCCAATTGAGCTATCATACTCGGCCCCAATAACCTACTCTTGACCAAGGAATTAGTCTCTGGCTCAGCACATATAGGTAAGAATTAAATCAGCCATTCCCCTTGATTCTTAGACACACAGCTAGAATAAAGCATTTAGCCCTCCTTGCAATAAACTATTGTCATGTGACTGAATTCTGACCATTGGAATTGTGAAGATGATATGGAATTGCCAAGTTTCAAACATTAATAACCTTCCTGGTTTCCTCTCTCTCACTGGTGACTGGGTTTAGGTGGGATAATGAAACCCTGAGTTGGAAAGAATCTGGCTTACATTGTTATCCATAACCATCAGTCATTAGATATTTCCTTATACAGATATTTAGTGTTTGCAGGCCATGCAGTCTATTTTAAGTGTTGCTGCCATAAAAAAAAAAAACACACACACAACAAGAACAACAAAATAAAAATCAACAGCCATGACAACACGTAACACATATAACATATCATGCCATATCTGTATTCCAATAAAAAGCATCAGGCTGCATTTGGCTTGTGGGCTCTAGGTTGTCAGTGTTGAACTCTATGGGGTCGTAACATGGATGTGTAGAGTAAGTTTCTGCTTGTTAAACTAACTAAGGTTTATCTGTGATAAAAATTGGCACTATATTAGCTAGTACAATGTCATTTTAAATATATGTAGCATTTGTTCTAGTGCATTTCATTTTGAAAAAATTGAAAATCTACCCACCCAACATTTTCAGAATTTAATGAAGGCAACCTTTGCAAGATCAAAATAAGGAAATGAGAATAGAGATCCCATTGGTTTTGTTTATGTTTTCATAAAATTGCATATTACATTTACATTCATAATAGTGCATAAACATTGCATTGTTTTACTAGGAAAACACTAGTTTCTGCCAGAGACTCTTCATCTGCTGGCTTTTTCTCCAATCAGATTTTTTTTTTTTATTTTTAAACTATTCAATGATTTTCACTGTGAAAGTTACGACATGTAACTGACTAATGCACTCTCCCACAGATACTGAAATATCTCTATTATTCCCAGTGCCCAGTAAGCCAAAGAAAAACACTTTAAAAAAAATGTGGGAGGAGGAAGAGTTCAAAATTAGTTTAATGCTCCTGGCAAAAATCTATATATTTCTTTGTTCTATTGTATGACTCAGTGTCCATAAAGATAGTGAACAACTCTTGACTGTGGTTTATGCATTGTTTGGGGGAGAGGGGAGACAAGGGGAGAGACAAAGTGGGGACATAGAAGTCAAACAGGTCTGAACCAACGCGGACACTTCAGCTCCACTCCAACATACCATCAAGCTTGATTTCGACATCTGCTTAATTGAAATGATTAACTGAATGGAACATTCTACAAATGAGAACTACTAACAACTGCATTTATCTTCAGTTTTACCTGTCAAGTGTTGCCAAGTTAGCAATGATCATTTCTAACTCAACTGTACATTTCTGTGTGGAGAAAGGATACTTACTCTAAAGTCTTAGGACATTTTTGATTGCTGATAATGAATCCCAACGTTTATAACTTCATTCACTAGACTTATCCTTCTTCAACTGTGGAGCTTTATGCTTCATTGAAAATTCTGATCTCCTACACTTTCCCTCTCCTCTGCATTTAGAACTCTACCCCCTTTACTGGATCTTACGAATCATTTCATCATTTTTCTAAAACAAGCCTTAATTACATCACAATGAGACTCAGCATCCTCCCTCCTGAGCGGGAAAGAGCAAGTTCAAACTTCTCTCTGTGGCATTCAACGCCCACCATGCTACCACCTCTAATCAAACTCACACTTCCTGTGTGGTTTTATACCAGGATTGATGAATGATCTGTAATTTTGTAAAGTCAGCAAAGTATTTCATACTTTGGTAAATATAAATTCTCCTTTTCTACAATTATTTTGACAAGTTAAAGTTAGGTACAAGGTTAAAAGGTGGCTTTAATAGATGGAGAATTAATTGTCACCTCTTTATTTAACAATCATTAATATTATTAAATTTCATATTAAATTATCAGATACATTCATTCATACTACTATAATGCAAAAAGGTAATAAATGATCACTAATAATGTGTACTGTATTACATATAGGTTATATGTAATACGTCATTTGTGTTTACAATGATCTTATGAAGGCCCAGTACAATAGCCTAGTGGCTAAAGTTCTTGCCTTGCAAGTGCCAAGTCCCATATGTGTGCCAGTTCATATCCTGGTGGCTCCACTTCAGATCCAGCTCCCTACCTGTGGCCTGGGAAAGCAATGGAGGACAGCCCAAGGCCTTGGGACTCTGTACTTGCATGAGAGACCCAAAAGAGGCTCCTGGCTCCTTGCTCACAATCCAGACCCAAAAGAGGCTCTTGGCTCCTTGCTCACAATCCAGCTCAGCTGATTGTGGCCACTTGGGGAATGGAACCAGCAGATGAACTATCTTCCTCTCTGTCTCTCCTTCTCTCTGTAAAATCTGAGTCTCCAATTAAAATAAATAAATAAATATATATATATACACATATATATGAAAGGCAACATGTTTAAAAATAATAAAAGAAAATTGTTACTACAGTTATCTAAAATAGTATATTTTGGGGGCTGGCATTTTGCTACAGAAGCCTTCTTAGAGTACCAGTTCATGTCCCAGCTACTCTGCTTCCAAACCAGATTTCTGCTGATGAAACTGGAAGGCAACAAATGATGGTCCAAATACTCGCATGGTGGTGGAAAAAAAAAAACACCACCATGTACCTGTGAGAGAACCGGACGAAGTTCCCAGCTCCTGGCCTTGGGCTGACCAGACCTTACTGCTGCTGTCATTTATGGGGGTAAACCAGGTGACTTTCTAGATCTTTCTCTCTTTCTCTAGCTCTACAAGGAAGTCCGCTTTCACTTTTACTACTCCAAATAGTGCCGATCGTTTAGAAAGAGCCATTAAACAAGAAAAAGAAAATCAAAGGGAACCAAAGGGGAAATTCAAATTATCCCTGTTTGCAGGTGATATGATCCAATATGTAAAGAAACCAAAGCACTTCAAAGACTATTAAAAACTCAAGGAGAGCTTGGGAAAGCTAGAGGATATAAAATCCATACACAAAAATTAAAAGCATTTATATACACAAATGGGGACATCACTGAGGATTTAGCCAACGAGCCATTGTGCTAGAACCAAGGACAACACTGAAAAAGAACCTATAAGATCAGTACCATTCACAACAACTACCAAAAATTTAAACACCTTGGTATAAATATAACCAAAGGTATGAAAGATTTCTATAATGAAAATTATAAAACATTAAAGAAATAAATGAAAAGAGACACACAAAAAAATGAAAATTTTGCCTTACTCATTGATTGCAGAATTGTCAAAATGCCCATACTACCCAAAATAATTCACAATTTCAATGTGATCCTAATCAAAATAACAATATTCTTTTCATGTGTAGAAAAAAACATGATGTTAAACTTCATATGCGCATAGAAAGACTGGAGTACCTAGAGCAACCTTAAAAAGCAAAACAGGCCTGTCACCATCACCATACCAGATTTTGGGACATATTAAGAGCAGTAATAATCAAAACACCCTGGTAACTGGCACAAAAATAAGCATGTAGATCAGTGGGTAGGAGGGTAGAAAGAACAGGAAGTATGTCTTAAATCTCTATTGTGAAATACACAAGCTATGTTCACACAATACAAATAATTTGTAAAAGGATCCATAGGAAAGAAGAGTACTGAAACCAAAATAGAAATGCGAGAACTTAGAGGACAAAATCAGGAAAGCAAAAGACAGGAGACAATAACTATGAGTCCTAGCAATTAGGAATGCTATTCCTCATTAATTATATACAGAGAGTGCATTTCAGAGATCTTAAATGACATCTCATTTGAAGGACCAGCTGAAGTTTAATTCAAAGCTTTCAATTTCTAATTCAATATTATTTTAATTATGTCCACCAATCTTTCCAGTTGAAAACTTGCCACAGGTAATTGTCAATATGACAGAATAAATACAAACAATACAATAATTATTTTGCTTAAAAAATGTATGCCACACTAAATGACTTTGTTTTATCAGCATTTAATACACTGATATATTAGTTATATAAACACTACATAAATAATTATTTATATGATTTATATTCATATATTAGCAATACATTATTTATATGACATATGGAATTAAGATATCAATTATATATTTATATAACATGTCTTTGTTATATATAAATTATATATTATAATTAGACATTAATATAATAATGATAAGCATTTATTGTATTAAATGCTCTTCTTATCTAAAAAACTAACTTAGCTATGATATTGGATACAAAAAATTAAGAATAAATTTTTATTAGATTTATTAAACTTATTTTTATTGAAAAGGCAGATTCACAGAGAGGAGAAACAGAGAGAAAAATCTTCCGTCTGCTGGTTCACTCCCAAAGTGGCTGCAAGGGCCAGAGCTGAGCTGATCCAAAGCCAGCAGCCAGGAATTTTTTCTAGGTCTTCCATGCAGGTTCAGAGTCCCAAGGCTTTGGGCCAACCTTCACTGCTTTCCCAGGCCATAAGCAGAGTGCTGGATGGGAAGTAGAGCAGCCAGGATATAAACTGGCGCTCATATTGGATAGAGCCACCAGGCTATCACTCCAGGCTTGTTTAAAACCGTAAATCACAAACTAAAATAATGACCGTGTTTCCACCAATTGTTATTTTAAGCCCAAAAAGAGCGATGATCCAAAGATGAGACTTGTGCCAATACAGAAAGTGCTGTAATTCATGCATAATTACTGCATTCTTATGCAATTACTACCACAAAGGTGAAAACAATTAAAACAGACTTAAACAATTTAACAATTTAAGTTGGAGCAAGAGCTGAAAAAGAAATGATCATGTTTCTTTAAATAA
Organism: Ochotona curzoniae; assembly: GCF_017591425.1. NCBI lineage: Eukaryota > Metazoa > Chordata > Mammalia > Lagomorpha > Ochotonidae > Ochotona > Ochotona curzoniae. Next base: position 22,700,456 of record NW_024464920.1, read on the forward strand.
CAGAAATAAATGTGCAAGCACAGCAGAACTAGACAAGGAAGACAGAATCACCCAGGGACCCCAGAGCTGACCTACGCAGCTGTAGGCCTGGCCAGCCTTGGAAATGCTACCATGTGAGCAAGCCAACAGGAGTGCTGACAGTCCTCAGCAACCAGACTGCTTCTCCAATAGGAAACAGCTGGAGGCCAGGGCCTGCCATCTACTCTACTGACATCTGCTGTAATATTTCTATCATGGGGCTCCTTTTATTTATTTCTTGTTAGTCATACAATCCAACAGAGACTATGTGTCACCTTAATTTGTTTTCTCACAATAATTCTAAGCACTTGGACACTACCAGTGATTTATTGACAATTCACCAGCAAGGCTAATTTAATTCATGAAATAAACTCTACCATTCTGTATAGAAACCAAATCAATCAATAACCCACCTTCCCTCTCACTGACCTCAGCAAAAATGTTTACTGCAACTGTTTAAGTTTACTGGATAAGAATAATATTTTTGTAACCACAACACCTTAGATTCCTCATCCTGCTATACCCTAGCATTGAGAAACTGATAAGCAAATTAAGTCTTCTAAACCTTAGTTTATTCATCTGCAAAATGGGAACAATAATGCCGATTATCATAAAGAATTATTACCATATTCCATCAAATGCCTATCCAGCAACCTGGCTTATAGCAAGCTTTTGAACTATAGTTCATATCAGATTTTCCAAACCGTGATTTCTCCTAAATACCATTAGTGTAATTTTTTATTTTTGTCTTATTTTGACATAAGAGCCTTTCCTCCATTACCTACCTAATAAAGTTTACCTCCACTGACGTTCTGATTCAAACCTGCTGAATTCCCATAAATATTCTGTTCCAATTATAACTCATTTATGTAATTTGTTCCTTAAAAGAAAGCTTTCCTCTCTTTACTTAATTCCTATCTGCCTATTAAATTTCAACAACTCACAAAATATTTCTGAATGGTCTAGTGAAATGGGACTTCTCTCAGCCCTAAAACCTGTAAAAGAATGGTTCCTGGGCATATTTGGCTGAGGAGGGATGCATCCCATACCAAACTGCCTGGTTACAAACCCTGACTCTGCTTCTGATTCTGGCTTCCTGATAGGGCACACTCGGGGATGTGGCAGTGACAGCTATTGAAGCCCCATCATTGTCACCTCCAGGAGTGATCCAGGATTGAGTTCTTACATCCTGGCTTGAGTTCGATAGGATCCCAGCTATTGCAGGCATTTGGAGATAAACCAGCAGATGGAGGATCTATGCCATGGTCTCTCCTTCTCTGACTCTTGGTCTTTCAAATAAAAGGCAAATGAATTCAGAAAATCAAAAGAAAGTATTGTCTTTATCAGCAATTCTATGTATACAACACATTTGCTTGTACATATCTGCTGCATTTGTTTTATTTTTATGTCATATGTCTATGGTAATGTATGCTTTCAAGCATCTTCTGTTTTCAAAGTGTCAGTACTAGTCATTTTATCCGTTCTAGTCTGATTTTTCTTTGACTTTTGACATGAGTGTTGGGGATATTGCCGTTATATTAGGAAGAGAGGTTACTTATAGTATGAGGGAAACAGACTTCAGAAGGACCTGCTTGTATTCATTATCAGTATGATCTCATTGAGAAGTATCCCCTCCCTCAACTCTCTCAAAGCCTCAGTTTGCCTCTCCATGAAGGTTGACAACGTGCCTTCTTTGAAACATCATGAGAATTAAATGAGAAATTTCCCATAACATACAGGGTAGGCACTTGAAAAAAGAGCAAAGAAAACACATAGTGGAACTGAGCAATCTGAAGGAATATATATATATGTAAAATCGAGTTTGCACAGAGAGGAGGGGTAAGTGGACACAAAACCAAAAACACATTGAAAATACAGTAGCAGTGAGGAAGTGGTAGTGGTTTATGGGAAGGAAGTTGGACTTGAAGACGTCAAGAGCAGTAAGCATTCTTAGAAGTAAATACAGTCTTAGAACCTTCCTGAATAGTGGTAACTAGTGTTTAACACTATTTTATTTGCTGAGCTGGGGCAAAACAGAGCTCTTTTAAACCTAAACTTCTATGTCTTTAAATAATGTATCCAGAACAAAATGACTTTTTACTTCATGAGGGTAAAAGCCCAGGAGGAATAGAAAAATGAATCCATATGAGGAAAGAGAATAGAAAACATAAAACAAGCAAGCAACTACAACAATGTATGGCTAAAGAAAACATAAACCACTTGAAATATTCTGGTGAATTTTCCAAGTGTATGTGCTATCAAGTCTGGAAACAGTATTATTCAGTTAAAAAAACACATAGTGGAACTGAACTACCTGAAGAATCAGGGTGCACCCAGGAAAAATCACACAGGTATACAGTAGTTGGATGGAGCTATGGAAAATAAAAAGTAATAATTCAGAGACTGGAATACCCGCATGATGAAACCGTGAAATGTAAGAAGCAATGAATATTTTTGTGACCTTAATAGGATGATACAGTTGGTAGACACTTGACAATGGACAGGCATTAGGAAAGGATACTAATCTAGAACTATTGAAATAATTGATCCAAAAAAAAAAACCACACAAAAAAACAAAAAACACCTGACAATGGGCCAATGTGGGTGGTAGGAGGGTTGGGATTTATGCAAGATGTAACACAAAGAGGGACTGGAGTGGTGGTTCAAGGCTAATCCAACATCTTGCAGCACCAGCATTCCTTTATATTCACCTGTGTGGGTCTGGTTGCTGCACTTTTGATTCAGCCCCCTGCTTGTTACCTGGGAAGGCAGTGGTGGTTGGCCCAAGCCCTTGAGACCTTGCTCCCATGTGGGAGACCTGGAGAAAGCTCCTGACTCCTGGATTTTGATTGGCTAAGCTCCAGCCATTGTGGCCTTTTTGGGGAGTGAACCAGTACATGGAAGATCTCTCTCTCTCCTTCTCTCGGCATATCTGACATTCAGTATAAATAGTAATAAATACTTCAAAAAAAGAAAAAGGATGTCATACACAGTGATATCTCCAATTTCTCAAACATTATGGGATGTGAGATGATAATGTATATCATCAAGTATTAGCCTACCAACTCAAGATTAAACGTTTGGAGTGATGGCATTTTCACAAACCAAAAACAGTAATAGGACAAGAGAATTGTGGATTGAAGTCACAAAACTGCAATTATTGGGCCCAGCACGGTGGCGCAAGTGGTTAAGGTCCTCGCCTTGCACGCCCGGGACCCATATGGGCGCCGGTTCTATCCCCGCAGCCCAGCTTCCCTTCCAGCTCCCTGCCTGTGGCCCGGGAAAGCAGCAGAGGACGGCCCAAAGCCTTGGGACCCTGCACCCGCGTGGGAGACCCGGAAGAGGCTCCTGGCTTCGGATCGGCATGGCATCGGCCATTGCGCTCACTTGGGGAGTGAATCATCGGACGGAAGATCTTCCTCTCTGTCTTTCCTCTCTGTATATCCGCCTTTCCAATAAAAAAATAATAAAAAAATATAAATCTTTAAAAACTGCAATTATTGTGCTTGTTTTCTCTCTCAAATTAGACTTTCAGATGGTTTGGTATTGCTCCACATAAATCTTTTTAAATGATAGCCAACTATTGTGGGTCCTATCAATGAGAGGATTTTTCCTTAGAAATAAAACCCATCATTTTTTAGCTACGTACATGACTGCTAGTATAAAAACTCCATTTTTACTCATCCACTGAAACTAGGTAAGGGCTTGGAATTACATATTGGCTAGTGGAATGCAGAGGAATCCTTAGTGATAGAATTGGGTATAATCTTTTACTATAGTGGAGCCCAAGATGGAAACTACAAGTGATATGCAACCCAGAGAGTACTTGGTTCACTATCAGCTTCATAAAGTCACGCTACCAGGCATGAGCCACTTAACTCAAATGCTTTTTCACCAGAAAGAAATAAACTCTTACCTTATTTATGCCAGTGTTATCTTGAGATTTCTATTATTTATAGCCAAATCTTACTTCTTGCTAACACAAATATTTTTGTCATTTCCACTCTTTGCTCTAGTTGCTCAAAAACTAAAAGCAAAACACCAACTGTACTTCTGTCAACATTTAGAAGTGTTCTGAAATGCTGACCAGGCATTCTTTACATTTGTTATAAAAGGTTTTTAATCTGATAAGTGGCATGGAAAAACATCTTATAAATACAACTTTGCTTGCCACAGAGTCTTGTTGAAATATCAAACATTTGATTAATATGTTTGTTAACCAAAAAGATCAACCAAAATTCTATTGAAAACAGTGCTCAAAGTAGTCAAGTCTGGTAGTCATAAGCCAAGGCCATTTGGAGTTGAAGTGAACATGCTGTTAGGAAAGCCACAGTCAGCGGAGACAATGGGTCTACCTAGTCTTTCTACCAACTCCAGATAAACCACGATACATAAGAAGTGAATAGAATCATCTGCCACTTGCTTTTAATTATCTGTGGAAAGTTGAATATGTTAAGTGTTCCTAATAATTTTACACTTTCCTATTTTCACTGTGAATTACTCATATTGTACTGAGAACTATAACCCAATAATGAAATATTTTCTCTTAATCAACTTTTTTCTTTTTATTTTCTTAGAGCTATAATTGTAAAACTCATTCATTTCAGTTCTATTGTTTTATGATGAAAGTTTCAAGGAGATGAATAAACAATCATTCTTAAAATAATTATAAATTAACTCATTGATTCATTCATTCCTGTATTAACTCATTCACAATTGCTACACAATTGCTACACAATTAACTGCTACACAATTGTTCCTTGGACAGGGAAGGGTTGGAGTACAGAATAAGATATGGATCCTGTCTTTTAAGTAGTTTCAATTTTGTGGAGGTAGGAAGAAATATCCATATAATTAAAACAGTGATATATAAAGATGCTGTGAGTACCTCTACAACGAATCCTGAAAAAAAAAAGGAGGAATAGGGAGAGTCAACAAAGACGTTATGAAATAAATTGCCTACGGACTGTTGCCATAAGACATGATCAGCTAAAGACAGATGGACTAGGCATGTCAGATCACAGGAGAGGCTTTCTTTTCTTGCAGAGCTGATTTCAATACTATATACTTGTTTCTCTTTTATCCATCGTTTTTATCCTTTTCAGATCAGACATTAAAGCAAATCATTTCATAAGAAACTAGAGGTGATCATGATGACTTTGAAGAGTGGGACATCATAATTAATGCTACATTTAAGAAAGAGCACCTATCAAGGTTTCACAAGAGTCCCCGGGTTCATCAGTGGTAAGGTGTCCACAGCACCTAACAGCTAGAGAAAGGGAGTGTAGCATGGCTTAGCAAGCTAAAGCTGTGAGCTATGGCTAACACACTGGCATCAATTAAATAACTAAAGATGTCAGTAGTAAGTAAAACAGTAGGGTTTCAATTTACAAGAGAAAATCCAGACAAATGTGTGTTATCAAGAGAAGTAATATTTCATTTTCCTTCATAATATAGTGAAGTAAGCAGTCTATTATAAAAATACACAAACAGAAACTGTTCAAAGTGCAAACACCATTTAGAGAAAAGTGACAGTATCCATATATTAGAAATAAATCTCCTATTACATTGTACCATGAATGAAAATAGGTCCTCTTTTTTTACATCTGTGAATGGTTTGTGGTTATTAGTGATTCAGCAGCGTCTAGAACAAATCAGGCACTTCATTACCATCTAATACAAACTGATTACAATATATACATATTCAGAGAATTTTGCTCAAAACTTCTACAAATACAAACCAAAAACACAGGCAGTCTTTACATAAGCTAAATACTTAGTTTTTCATCATTCTAAACACAGTTCTCACACTGGTTTCCTCTATTAGTCTCTGTTATGCAATGGGTTTTCTGGTACAACTAAAAGGAGCTTTGCATTCAGCTATGCAAGTCCAGAGGTAACCTACTAACCTTGCTGTCTTCTTTCTCCTTGGCTTTTCCTGGGAAGGGTTTCTTCTTTCCAAATTCACAGGTTGATTTTAATGTAAGCTGACAAGAAAGCATCGAGCTCTCTGCTTCAGCAAGTTCCAAAGGTCTTGAGGAACAGTGCCGTTGTCCAGTAGTGCCAAGATTTGGTATCGGAAGAGCAGTATGAACAGGCTTTGACCCAACAGCTGGCTGTCTCGGTTTCGAGGCAACCCCAAGTACAGGCATGGCTTTTATAAAAGTATCTTCCTGCTGCCAAAGAAAATGCCTCTAACCTCAGTCTAGTAGACTTTAGTATTTCCAGAACAAATAATTTAAACAAAACTAGCAGTCATTCTGATGTTAAAAAAATTAAAAACTACTAATATTTCTGGATGAAGCAAAATTTTCTTACATTGTTGTTCAGAATCTTGCTGGCTGGATTTCTTGTATTTTTATTCTCTCTCTGCTCTCTCCGTTCATGTCTTTGCTCCCCCTTTTCTCCCTCTGTTCAATGAGTCACTGTCTATGTAATACTAAATACTCCTTTGGGGGAGTAAACTCTTCTTGAAGGTATATGTTAGAGAGTTCCTTCTCTGGGAATAAAGAGCTCCTACTTTTGATTTCTCTTCTCACTACAGCTCCCGTCTGAGCGTTCAGAGTGGAAAAGAGGAGAAAAACAAAAGGAAAAGCCCTTTAGTCCAACTGTCAAAGAAGCCAAAAGACCACAACAGTGACGGGACAGGAGTTCTTCCTGACTTCAGAAATAACCAGCCTGCATTTTCTTTTTAAAGAAAATAAGTATTTCCTCTAGATTAAAAAAAAAAAGAAGAAGAAGAAGAATGGATATGTTAATGGCCAAAACAAACAGCTGTTGGAAGAACTTTTAGCCCGGAAACAATCTTAGCAATGAAGCTGTTTGTCTGATTTCCAGCTATTTTTCACTACGGACAGCCATGAGCCATGATGCTCATTCTGTTTCATCTCCGGAAACCAGATTAAGTTCATGCAATAATGCAGCTAACTAGTGCAGTTAAATCGTTCACCAGCTCAGGCCTGCCCAGGTTAGGAAAGATAGGAAACATAGGGAGCAGGGCAACGAATACATTGCAATTCCTAAATTTCATAATAATGATAAAGCTATTCACAGCTAATATTTTTTTGCAATATACTACATTTCAGTCCCTGGGAACTCTACCACACTTACTCATTCGAATGATTCAAAGCAGACGAACGTTTATTTTCTATACAAAAGACATATTTTCTATATGAAAGACAACTGTGACTCAGGTGCACTGAGAAATTTAACCAAAGTCATGAAACAGAACACTAATTTAACTGTTAAAAGTACATTTTAAAACATTTCACAAGAATCTGGTAACTCAAGATAAAGTCTGTATTGAAAGTCTAAACTTCTAAGGCATGTCCAAACATATACTCAGTGATTGACTTTATCTGTAAAATTATTTTGTTGCAAGACTTTCATATTCCAGTTCTGATTTACAAAAAAGCACATCAGAAGCTATAACAAAAAACTGGGGATAAATTTTTAAGAAAATATTTAATGAATCCCCATTATTGTTCTGAAAATGATTTTAGATAATGGATATGGAAAGAAATTCACCCATTATTTGGCAAAAAAAAAAGGATGTCATTGAGATTTTAATAACAATTTCCTATCTAATAAAACTAAGTAGATTTTCTGATGTATTCTACAAGAAATCTAAAAATTCTAGAATTATTTTGTACTTTTTAATCTAGAAACCTATGATAATATTTACCAAATATAAAAATATAATTGTCAGAATTAGTCACAACTCAAGCAAAACACTAGGGATATATAAATGTACTCACTAAGGGTGCCAATTATTGGATTCATTTATTGTATAGAAAGTAGCTCAATAAAGAAATGGTAATGCTTTGGCCTTTTATCACCAGCTGTATAACTTGTGTATTTTAAGTGAGGAAAAGTAATTTTGTGACAAAAGATTCAATAAATAAAATAAAATGTATATGCTATTGCTGATATAGCATGAAGTGTAAGTTGGGAATCTTGAAGACTTAAAAAAAAGAGTCCAACTGGGATTTTCACAGTGGAATAATAAGAAACAAATAAAGTGCTAGTTGTGATAAAGAAATAAAACCATCTTTCTAAGGAAGGAAGTTGCTATATAATTTACAAACTGTTCAGCACACTCAAATTTCCAGAAGCCATAAGTTATTTCAGACCTGCAGAGGTTCAAGTTCCTAAAACTGTATTTAAGTAAGGACAAGACACATGTATCCTGTAAACCTCACACTGCAAACAAAATGACATACCAAAAATAACAGGATCGAGGACAGGGGGCGAATAGATTCTTGGAAAATCTTTCAAAACATATGCAATTTATGGAGCACATAACCAGAAAATAATAATACTAGTATGTAAGAAGATAATTTGGGTTACCCAAGCATATAGTTTAGTCTAGAATTGTATTTTTAAGATGCAATTCAGTAGAAGCATTGCAGGACTTTAATTAAAATTTGTGAGAAGAAATACACTTTGAAAGCAAATTCCCAGCCAGTGAACTTGCCACTGAAAGGAGCACAGCCAGTGCAATCTGAACAAAATTGAAGGGTCAGACATGCCAGAGCAGCATCCTTTCTAAAAGGCAGCTCTATACACAAACACCTGCTGCTATTTTCTATTTCTTTTAAACTGAGGAAAAGGGACTCTCAATGATTAGACAATGTTCAAATTGGGGGCTTCCTTTCTCATAGTTGGTTACACTTTTATTTTGGCTACTCTGCTTTCCACTGCCCAGAATAAATCATATACAAAGCTATATAACTTTTGCATTTTGCCAACATAACTGACCTATTACCAACTGCAAATGAGCTAATTGTCCTTTCAAGAGCATATGTTGGTACAGAACACACTGCAATTTCTAAAACAGTCAAACTGAAAATGAATGTTCACATGCAATAAGATATTGTAACACTTTAAAACGCCCTTTGCATATTAGACAAAATCACTTCACCCTCACTGAAATTCAGAGTGGAAATAGTAGCCACCATGCCAACCACTTCTACAGAAAACACACCAAGCTTGTTATTAGAGAAGATCTACTATGTGTCAGAACATTTTATCCTAAATCAATATCTGTATTTTGGGAATAATAAAAGAAAGGCATTGAAAAGTTCAGCAACTATTTCCATATTGCAATTGCTAGATATAAGATGGAGCTTCAAAAAGTTCAGATAAAATGCAATTAAAGGATGCTTATTTGGGTGCAAGAACTTTGACATCCATGTATGTTATTTTCATCATATGCATTTTCCACAAACTTTTTTTTATGTACCTTAATATGTTTCTTAAATAGAACCATTCAAACCAGCACATGGAGTACTTGTAAAACTATCATCAACTGGATTCAATCCAAAAAAATAATTACAAGGAAGAAAGAGGGGCTTGATTAACCATATCTATTAGGTTGATTTTCTCATAAACCAGAATTTATAATTTGCAGTTTGAAGTTTCATAGTTTAAGGAATAGATATTAAAGTCAGTCTACCTGTAATCAAATCCCCACTTCCTTATGAGCTATGTGAGTTTGCAAGTTGCTCATGACCTATGAGATGGGAAAAATTATACTTCATTCAACAAAGTTTTAGCACTGATATGTAAATAATACATGCCCAGTAAATGTTTATTAATATCACAAGAAATACTACAATTGAGATATAGAGGAAAGTAAAGAGGTAAAAATATAGGCCGGATCGTAAGACTTATTCTAGCTGTCCTAGGAAGGAAAATTCTAAAAGCTAAAACGAGCTTAAGTTGTATTTCCCTTTTGTGCCCATTAATAGAGCAGAAAAAAAGAGGCAGTGATGCCTGAAATAGCTTCTAAAGTCATGGCGAAGTTTTAGAGCACTCCAATCTGGCTTTTAAAAAAGTTAAGTCGCTACTTGAAAGGCAGACATAGATACAAAGAACACTCTCAACTGCTGAGTCACTTCCCAAATTCTATCAATAACTAAGGTTGGACCTGGCCAAAATCAAGAACAATTAGCTGATTGTGGGTGCCATCTGCAGCTAGCAGGAGTCTTAAATCACATCTCTGCTGATTTCCACAGTGATTGTTAGCAGGAAGCTATGTCTGAGAACTAATGCTCAAATTACATGTATAGCATTATATGTGTGTATCTTCACTAGTCTAATCACCATCTTATTCACTAAATTTCAATATCAGTAATTTAAAATAGGCAGTAAGGGATAAGTATCTGGCCTAGCAGGTAGCACATTGGTTGAGAGTCTTGTGTCCCACATCAAAGTGTCTGGGTTTGGTGTTTGGTTCCAGCCCTGACTTCAGCTTTGCACCAGTGAGGACCCCAGGAAACAAGCCAGGGGCCATTCAAGTAATTGACTTCTTGCTACCCAGATGGGAGATCTGGTTTGAGTTTTGGCTCCCAGCTTTGGCTTGGCCCTGTCTCAGCCTTGGCAGGCACTTGGCAGGAAAGCTACAAACCAGCTAATGAAACTTGTTTTTCTCCACTGTGTCTCTCCCTATGAAATAAATTTCAATAATTATAAAATCTCATGAAATGCTAATTTATTAATCACAGCTTACTTGTAACAATGTGGGAAAAAATAACCAACTGGCAAACAATGTTTGCTGAAATACTGGAGGAACACATGTCTTTAAAATGTTTTTTCAAAAGGCACTTGGGAAGATCCAGAGAGAGAGAGGTAGGGCAAGGGGAGATAGGAAGATAGAGGAAGGGAGAAAAGTGGGAGAAAAGGATAAGGGGACACAAAGTGATGATAAGAGACAGTAGATAATAAGATCTCCCTCAAAACACCTCTTACACAAGGAATCAACATGCCCCCCTATGTTCATAGCAACACAATCAATAATTGCAAAAACTTGGAAGCAACCGAAATGCCCATCAACAGAAGATTGGATAAGAAAGCTATGGTTCACCTACTCCATGAAATACTACTCAGCTATTAAAACAAACGAAATGCAGTTCTTTGTGGCCAAATGGGCTCTACTGAAAACCATTATGCTAAGGAAAATGAGCCAATTCCAAAAGGTTAGATTCCACATGTTCCCCTTAATTTAAGATGAAAGGTTGTCAATCCAAAAAATAGTACCTATAGATTGTAATATTATTTCAACCTCAAGCAGTCTGTATCACATGCAATAAGATACTGTAACATAACCAATGAACCAGCAATCAATGTGAGTCAGACTGCTTATGATCTACACCAAAGAACTGTAAAACCTAATACTTTCAATACTCTATGCTATTCTGTAATGGGTTGGGAGAGCAGAGAAATCATCCACCTTCTTAAAATGTGTGAAGAAGAGGTTAAGTATAACCTATCAAAAACAAACAGGTAAAACAGACAACAGGCTCGAATCAGCATTAGACAGTAGCAAAACTACAAAGACATACAGGGGAATCAAGAGTGATCCTGACAACCTCTTAACAGGAGGTCATATGCACAGAGCAGGAGGAGGGGAATCTGAGAGTGGAGCAGGAGAACAGGAGGAGGCTTGTATCCCAACCCTAGAGACTCCTGGATCCTCACCAAGGACTATCAGTATGGGCACCAAGGACTATATCCCAACTGTCAAGGAGACCACGGGGAATTGGAGTGCCCTCAGAGGCCGAGAATTCTAAGGTCATCCACTGCTGTTTGGATCCCCCATATGGGTTGGAAGAAGCCCAGATCCTTCCTCGCAGGATCTAATGTCATCAGAACAACAGCCAGGAGCCCTGAGCGATCGTCAAACAGAAGTAAACTTCCACCCCCTCAAAATTGGAACAAATAGACAGAGCCCAATAAGGAAAGTGTAGAACAGACAGGAAATGGTCAGCTTGGACTCACATACACCTTACTAGGTAGGACACAAAGATCAGTTACTCCTCACTAAGATATTGACGGTTTCTCTGCACACCCATCCTAAAAATGTTCTGTGCCTCAAGTGTTAACATATGCCTTGTTAGGGTTTTAAGCCTGTTTGGGCTATCCTAAATTTCGCCAAGTTCAGTAAAAATCACGCTTCAATACTATAACCTGCTAAACATAAAAACAAAAATAGACACAAGACAGCTGAATAGTACCCTATAGCCATTTTAAGGTGTATAGCAGCTGGTTGTATATAAACTAAAACTGAAATGTCAATGAAATAGTAACAGGATATGGTTAGGAACTTACATTTTCTAACATAATGGTTACTCAATACCATGTCAATTAACTCCATGATGTTATAAATTGTTATTGATGTTGTGTTGTGGAGTTACATTGGAAAGGATGATATTCTGCCAGCTATACTTTCAGACAGGGGGTGGTCTCCCAATGAAACTGCTGAATTTATCTGGACAATAGGATGCTGGACTCTATGCATGGTACATGCCTGCAATGAAGGAACTATGACTGGATATTAACTGCACTACTATAGCAACAATGTGGAGGAATCCAACATGGGGGAGGGTTTGGGGAGGGGTTGGGAGAATCCCAGAGCCTATCAAACTGTGTCATAAAACAAACAAACGAAAAAGATCTCCTTCATCCACTGGTTCACTCTCCAAATGCTCATGATATTTAGGATTGGGCTAGATTCAAAACATGAGTCCCTAATTCAGCTCAAGCCTCTCTCCTACAGGAAGTCAGCAGGACTTAAGTAACTAGGTTACCGCCCAAGGTGTGTGCATTAACAGAAAGCAGAGAAACCAGGACTCAAACTGGCATTCCATAAGGGTTGCACGTGTCTCAAACAGTGACTTAAGCCAATGTACCACAACAATAGCCCCATTTCATATTTTTATGGCAGAAAATTTAAACACAATTCAACCATTCTAAAAAGATAATCTAATGTGACCAGCACCACAATTAAGATGGAGAGTGTTTTTCCATTCCCCCAAATTGTCTCACATCCTGTTCTAGTTAATGTCTCATTCCCAACCCAGGTAATGATTCAAGGACTTACTCACACTAGTTACTCTGTTTTTAGAATTTCATCATAAATTACCTTATGCAATATTTTTGTGTCTGACTTTTCTCCTTTGAGTATGTTGCTCTTGACTTATCCATATTGATTCATGCATCATTAGTTTGTTCTTCTATATGGCTGAGGTGCATTCAATTGTACAGAACTGATACTTCACTTATGTATCGTCAGGAGAAGAATTCTTGATCGGCTTCTAGTCTGGGGATGTTATGAATAGAACTTTATACATATTTCTATATTTATGATAATATTCACTTTATTTTCTCATGCTTGAATAGCCAGAAGACAGATTATTGGTCATTTGATAATGATGCACTTAAATGTGTCAGCAAAACCAACTGTTTCTCAAACTTTTTAACTCCATGAATGATGAATGAGTGCTCCCATTGCACCACACACTCATCAATGCTTCATATTATTATTTTGAGGTAAAGTCATCTATTATGCCAATTTACTTAGGAATTCTTGAATAACATACTAATGACTAACTTTTTATGAGTTTAATGCCATGCATAAAACATCTTTTGATAAATTATCTGTTTGAAACATATGTAAACTGTCTATTATTAAATTTTAATAGTTCTTTGTATGCATGAAATACTTTAGAAACAGGTTTTGAAAATATTTTCTCCTAGCACAGAGCTTACTTTGTGTTGAGACGATTTTCCATAGATTCACCTACATGTTTCCACAGAGACAGAGATGGCGATTTATTCTAGAATAATGGGTTAAGTTTGTTTATGGCTTATTTAAAACAAAGACTACCTCCAAATAACAATATCAACAGAATAACAATAATAACATTATGTCACTTAGTATACAATTTACAAACATCAAAATAATTTATTTTCTCTTCATGGTTTTTTTTATTTGTCATATATTTTCATATTTTGTCATACATTGGGTTATGCTAACATTAAACAATATTATTGCCTTCAAGTGTCACCTTACAAAGGAAAAATTGAAAAGAACAGGATTGAACTTTATACACGCAACTCTAATTTTGGATATTCTTTTTTTGTGCAAATATAAATTTCCATCCAGTTAATAATTTCCTTTTTACCAAATAACCTTATAAAATGTTTCTTTTGCTACAGATTTCCTGCATAGTAACTAATTCAATTTTAGCTCTACTTTGTCTTCATTTTGTAAATAAATTTTTCTGGGCTATAAATTTCTCAGTAAACCAGTTTCCTTCTTCAGCAAAGATATCCCTCTATTGGTTTCTATGAAGAAGGTCGTTTATCATTATAAATATAAGTCTGACCTTACCTTTTTTTAATGTACCCAATTAAATCTTGTTATTTCTGTTTTGTGCTAATTGGTCTTTTCCAGAGATTTTTAAATTAGAAAATATTTTAATGGTTTCTTTGACCCATATTTTCTGATTTCCCTGTTCTTTCCAGCCTATCAATTACACGTTAGACTATCTCTATTAACACAGCAGGCTAGTAATGGTTTTCAATTTTAAATCTTCTTTGAACTTTGTTTTGTTTTGCACAGTTAGCTTCTGATTTTTTTATAACTTTCACAGTTTTTAATCTGGCCTAGTCCTGTTCAATGTGTTTAACTTAAGCCATTTTGATTTTTGCCTCCACAAGTGGTTTTTTTTTTGGGGGGGTGTCCCTTGTAGATATCATTCTTGCTTTAATAGGTTTATTTTCTTCAGTCTTCTTAAGCATAGATATTTTCTATAGACACTTTAACAATTATACACTCATCCCATAATTTCTACCATTTTTAGTTATGTCTATATTAATAAATCTTGCTCCTGAATCTGTTGCATTACTTTTATTACTTTTATTTTGCATTCCTAGCAAATTTTTACTGAATGGCAGATATTTAAGTAGTTTTTTGATTTGGCAGTGACACACAATTTGCTTCTAAACCTTCTCACAAGCAATTAGTTTGGGATACTTTATAACTATTCACAAAGAAATACATTTTTTGTGGATTATATCAAATATTCCACATATAAATAATTTCCTCCACTTTAGCCAGGGGGAATATTAACTATTTTCAGCATTGCATGTGATCTAGTAATTACTTATATTTTGATGGTCCTTTCTTGGCATCAGATGTGTTCTCATCTGAAGGTCAAAGAAAACACACCTGCAGGTCCAAAGTGTTAATACTAGTTCCACAGGGTTTTTTTTTTTTCATTTTTGAGTATTCTGTATCAAAAGCTTTAAATCCCTAGACATTCTTGAATTTTGGTCTTGATTTCTAAAATTCAGCAGAAATTCTGAGAAATTTGTGCTCTCCATTCTTATCCTGTGGTCTGGATATTATCGCCAGGAAAAAAAAATGGCATAATTACAAGCCTCCCCTTTCATTATTCTTTTTCAGGGAACACCGAAATCTTCTTTTTTGTTGTTGCACAGACTGAATAGCACTGCTTTACATATTTTTGTTCACATTATGTTTATTTAAGATGCAGAATGGGGGGGAAAGGATACCTGGCAGTCCCACATCAGAGCGTAAAGAGCTATATTCTTAATCTTATTTTCCTCTTGGCAACGTATCCTGTAAATTGTTCCACATTGCATCTCAAAAAGGATTGTCCTTAATCTACCTAAGAAGTTTCCTTAAGCCTTAGGGAATAAATTGAAAATAGAAATTAGTACGAGTCCATTATAAACTTGACTTAGATATTCTTCAAATATAACGAGAAACTTTAAATAAGAGAAAATAATGTAAGAGAGCATGCATGGAGTTAAAACAGTTCTCTAGATCTAGTTTCAACCCCTTAAAACACAAGGTCTGTTTTAGAGTGTTGCCAGAATCCCTATTACTATCATTTTCTTCCAATATCTAGGAAAAAAAAATGGCAGGGAGCCACAATATGTATTTATTATAGTGCGTAAGGCAGATACGAAAAGGTAAAGCAGCTGGCTAACACTGAAAGACAGGTGTTAAGTACAAAGACTGAGGTAGTACAATGGAGGCAGATTTGTGAAAATGCCCATGAAAATAAGAAACATGACAAGAGAAGTGGTAACTGCTTAAATGCTCTCGATGGCATTCAATTACCATCTTACATGCTTCCTTAATACAGCAAATAAAATTCATCATATTCACAAGTTTTCTTAACCATGAAGCATAATGAAAAACGAATGCAGTAAGCTCAGGAATGGCATCACATGCTGTTACTTGCCCTTTTAGAATTTCAGGTCCCATAATAAAAAATACACAGACCTAGAGAAAGGAAAGTTATTTTCTGAAAACAAAATTACTTGAATAATAATCTTGCTAGATAAACCTTGTTATTCCAGTAAGATAGTCAACATGTCAAATTGAAGTCTCAATAAAAAACATTTTAACCTAAAAGCATAGTTATAAAGAATTATTCTTGTTGGAATAGATGTCCAAAAATACACTACATTTTAATTTTTCAAATTTTTATTTTCTTTTTAATATTGTTTATATAATTGAGAGGGATGCATATCCATGTGAGTCTCAGATTAGGGAGAAGAAAAGTCAGTTATGGAGGAAGTTTGGTTGCAGAAAATGTTTCAATTCTTTTTTCTCCTTTGTTCTCAAGGGAGGAAGGGGAGTTCTCTTCTCCTTGCTATCAAACTACATTCTGGAGATGGGCGACAGTCATTTGATGACACCTTAGAGACCACCATGCTGGGAAGTGTTTTCCAAGGGTGTTATTTGAATGATTTTAATATTTTTTGAGAAGTGGTTGGTGATTTCATTGCTCCAGGGATGGGAAAATCTTTCCAAGTTCTACTGATTGATAAAACACACTTCAGTGCATCCACAGACATAGGAACATGCTGAAAAGCGTGGCCAGATTTGTCCAACCTATTCTGATTTTTACCATTTGTTGAGGCAGTCAAGGTGCCCTGCTGGTTTTGATGAGCTGGCTGGCATATACCCCATGCACATCTGGCCACACTATCTACTGCACAAGCATCAGCAACTGAGGAGGCTCAGTTTCTATACATGCATTCCAAGGCTGAAACATACATCCAATGATTCTAGGGATAGCTGGGGTCTGAGTCAAGTGGTCTAGTTTGGGAGTACTCCAAGAAACCTCATCTAGGGTAACCCCAGACTTTATTCTCGTGTGCATAAGCCAGTGCAGGGTCAAGTTTGCTCTGCCACCTGTACCAGTCAATGCACATACCAGTGGACACAGCTGCCTGATCACTTCTACCCCAGTCTCCTATCTCACACAAACCAACAGGTGCTACAGCCCAACCTGGCTATTCCATCAGAGACTCAGTCATGCATACCAGCGGGTGCCACAGTCTAGTTGTAGCGACACCAAGAACCCCTCCCAGGCCTGCCCCCAGCCTTTAGTATTTTTTTAAAGATTTATTTTATTTTTCTCACAAAGTTAGATATACAGAGAGAAGGAAATACAGAAAGGAAGATCCTCTTTCTGGTGATTCACTCCTCAAGTGGCTGCAACAGCTGGAGCTGTGCCAATCCAAAGCCAGGAACCAGGAACTTGCTCCAGGTCTCCCACACATGTGCAGGGTCCCAAGGCTTTGAGCCGTCCTCAACTGCTTTCCCAGGCCAGAAGCAGGGAGCTAGATGGGAAGCAGGGCTGCTGGGATTAGAACCCATGCCCAAATAGGATCGTGGTGCTTTAAGGGTGAAGACTTTAGCAGCTAGGCCACAGCACCAGGCCTAGCCTTTGTTTTTGTACTTTCTACCCTCTACTGCAGCCTAGTCTGACCCAGATCACATCCCATCTGGCTCTTTGCATATTCATGGCTGCTGTTGCTTAGCTCAGTTTGATCCACCCCACCTAGATCCAGCCCTTACAAATGCTGACAGATATCACTGCCTTGACCAGCATTATCTGCCCTCAGCCAGCCCTGGTTCTTGTGGTCACAAGCAGAAAGTACAGCCTAACAGGGGAGCGCCCAAAGCGCCCCTGCCAGACATGCTCCAGCTCTACATCTTGTACCTGCCAGAGAATATTGTGGTCAAGCCTGGATATGACCCGTTTCCAATCCTGGCACTTGCTAGCAGATGTTGCAACCCAGCCTGACTGGGCCACACTCATTCTGGCTCTTTCAATGCATCAGTGTTGAGAGTTGTAAACTTCCACAAGTCATTGAAGTCAGGATGGCGGGGCCTTTATGAACAGATTAACGTGCTGTTGTAACAGAGATCAGTAGAGGCAAATATGTCCCCTCCTTTGCATTCTAACTGCCATCATGTGAGGATGAAGGAAGCAGGTCCTCACTAGGGGCAATGATTGGACTTGCCAGCATGTTTAATTTTCTTACAAATTAAATCTATTATATTCTGTTAGTTAACACAAAACCTACAATAAAAGATGCAAGTTCAGGTCCAGAAGAATGGCTCAGTGGCTAAATCCCCAACCTTGCAACTGCTGAGATCCTATATGGATGCCAGTTCATGTCCCGACTACTGCACTTCCCATCCAGCTCCCTATTTGTGGCCTGGGAAAGCAGTTAAGGATGGTGCAAACCCCTGAGACCCTGTACCCACCTGGGAGACCTGGAGAAGGCTCCTGGCTCTGAATTGGTTCAGTTCAAGCCATTGTGGCCACTTGGGGAGTGAACCAGCAGACAGGAGAACTTTCTGTCTCTCCGTCTCTCTGTAAATCTGCCTTTCAAATATAAACAAACAAACAAACAAGCCTCAGACACCCTAAAACCAGGCACCCTGCAAAGCCGTTTTCTTTCTGTTTGCTTCCTACCAGAAGTTTTCTTTATATAATTTGTGTGACATTTTGTGTGTCTAATGACATTGTCTTCTATTTGTTTAGCCCATCACTGTTTTTTAAATGAATTGTTGATTTCCAGATATACAGTCCCTTTATTTCCACATAATGTGAGCCGCAATGGTTTCTTTTCTTGAAATTCAGCACAGAAGAATGATTTATGACTGAAACAGAAATGGTTACCTCTTTCTTACACATCCCTTGTTTACTGGTTTTATGAACCATACATATGTTATCCCAAAATATTTTCTCTTTTCTATTTGAAATGCTTGAACTATGAGAAAAGCTGAATGAAAAAAATCATTGTGTTAAAAAGTACAATAGATTTTTGTGAATACTCAGAAAATGTCTTGCCATGATCAACATAAGATATATGAAGGGTCTTCAGAAACTTAATGGAAAACGGAATTAAGAGTGGAAAAAATTTAAAACCATTCAGTTTCCTCATACTGTGAACTTTCTAAAGACCCTTCATCTGTGTGTGTGTGTGTGCACACACATACACGCATATACAGTTCAATGTTTTTCAACCCAAATAAACATAACTTAATTTCCCATGAACTTTTGGAGCTGTTGCTTTTTAAAATAACTGAAAACTTTTGGCCAAGTCTAAAATAATGTGTTTGCTTCATGTTTTCCTCTGTATCAATACTGTCACATTATTTTCACTAAACATCTTACTTTATTACTTGTTCTCCCACAACAAATCCATATAATATAGTTAGGAGATAGGGGATAGGCCAAGGGTAACAATTTTTTTTTCTTTAAAAAAAAAGAATAACTTATTCTCTATTTCTTTGCCACTAAGTATAATTTCTCCTAAAGTAAACAAATACACAAATAGAATAAAAATAAGTCACTAATAACATGCTATAAAGAAGCTAGTGATGAACTAGATTTTGATCTAAAGAGGCGTAAGTACGACTGTTAAGGACCTCCACTTATTATTCTCATTATCATTCATCTCCTGTCTTTCCAGAATGCGCAGTACATCTACTTCACCATTATGGTATAGCTCAGTTCAAAAATAAAGGAGAACAGGGGTGAGAAAGACGGAAATACAAAAATTTTATAAAGTTCCCGCTGGTCTCATAAAAAGCTTTCAGAAACATCTATTGCAGTCAGGAGTCCTCTCTTTGCCAATTTCTACAGCAGCAGCAGCAAGAAGTCTTAAAATCAATCAATTCTACTCTCAATGCCAGATAACTCCCTAGTCGTGGGGAAATTCCTGCAATGTGTTTTAAGAACATGGAGAAAATTTGCACAGCCAAAGTAAAATAGAGTAGATTTGCTGAGAGTGGAATAAGCTGAAATCCAGCAACAGTTTGTAAGTGAACCTGTAACATAACATGACTACATAAAGAAATGAGCTATCCTGCCAGCTTTTAAAATAATCTGGATTTTTCATTAAACTCGGCTGCTCAGTTTATAAATTTCTTTTCATATTCTTTTTTTTTTTTGCCAATCTCTGTATGAAAATATGTTTACTACTGACAGACAGTCAAACAAAGATGTTGGTATTCATGACAGATTTTGCTTAACTCAAGATTGTCTTTATATTGGAAAAAAAATGCCTTATTTCACTTGAAGTCACAAGTATTATTCCAGGAAGAGAGGTATAGCTCTCCTTTAATTGCATAACAATAAGGTCAAATGAAATAGTTCTTACACAATCAAAGAAAATGTTGAGAGGAAATGCAGGTATCATGGCCTGGACAATCCTGCCTTGCACTGTCACCTGACTCACAGAATCCAGTGGTAGAGCTTCCCAGTCCCGGAGCAGTGAGATCAAGGTCCACCAGTAATGGAGCTTGGTGGGGAGACCTCTTATGGTCAGAAAAGTTCAGGACAATACAAAAAGGTAGAGAAGCCTGCTCTGTTCATTTGTTTATCATAACTGTGTCTTAAGGCTAATAACGTGTGTCCTTTGATGACAGATCCATGATGAAGTTATTGACTTTACAAATTGTTGCTGACCCAGGATGTGACAAGATTTTGTTGAATCTAGTTTCTGGTGCACATCTTCAGTAGTCTTCTTGTTAATGGGCTATTTTGTTTCTAGGCAAACAAAAATGTCACTTTTTGGAATTAACGTCAAGGAGGTTTTGTGTGTTCTAGGAGGTGACTCTTCCCTTCCTTCTCCAATGTGCTTCATTTTGCATGAATGACACAGTGCATGCACTGCCTCACCAGAGCAGAGAAACTGAGGGTCTGATGGGTTTTTTGGCAATAACACTGAAGAATTCCAGCTTGTTGATGAGCTCATAATGAGTGACAAGCAAGCAGCTTGACCTTTGCTCCCACTTCTTCAGCAGCTTTCTGATGCCTCTTGGTTGTAATCCCCAGAACTCTGAACTCCTTCCCTTCAGGCTAGTCCGCTGCTCTTTGTAGAACACACCCTTCTTTTCTTTATCACTGTATCTTTCCCTTCCAGCTGCCTAGCCCAGTGCTTTGTCTTGGCGGACTCCTCTTTCTTTGCCACCCTCTCTCAAAGGATAACCCTGGTTAAGAGCTCACTGGCAGCAGTCCCCTCCCTGACTCTGACTCCATCTTGCTGCAAACCAGATGATCAAAGCTTCATTTGATCGGCCATATTTTCTGACAGCTGGATCTCAGTTAGGAGCTGGCGGCTTAGTCCGTGGCCCCTGCCCCTGCTGCTGCTGCAAATCCAGCACAGCCCATAAGCCCTTCCCATCCCACCACACACCTGAGCCAAGGTGCCAAGACCCTTTCCTGGCTGC
Source organism: Ochotona curzoniae (assembly GCF_017591425.1). Taxonomy (NCBI): domain Eukaryota; kingdom Metazoa; phylum Chordata; class Mammalia; order Lagomorpha; family Ochotonidae; genus Ochotona; species Ochotona curzoniae. The sequence continues at coordinate 22,721,835 of NW_024464920.1, forward strand.
ATGGAGCCTTCATGTTATTTATCATAAGAAAATTTTAATTTTTCACATTCATTTCTAGATGTGACAGAACAGCTGTTTCAGCTCTGGTACAAATTAGATGAAAGATAAATCGCTTAAAGTGTATTATGTGTTTCCTTTCCTCTTTTTATGTTCTGACAGAGACAATCAGATGTAGCCTGATTCTTTTACAATGGACTGATTTACACAGCAGTCTCCTAAAGGAAGTGTTAACTGACATAAACAGAACAAAAGCATGTTAGCAATCACCAAGACTATGGGAAGACAGTCAACTTCCCACACTTTCTGCCCCCTTTCCACACATTCAAGCAAATAATACAGAACAATAAATAAGCACAAATGAAAAATCTTGATTCTAATGAGATTAGATGACTCGTCTTCCATATAGGCAATGTTCTACCTTCTTATTAAATATTAAAATTGCTCATATAGGGGGCTGGTACAGCTAGTGGCTAAAACCTCACCTTGCACTCCCAGGGATCACATACGGGTGCTGGTTCTAATCCCTGCGGCCCTGCTTCCCATCCAGCTCCCTGCTTGTGGCCTGGGAAAGCTACAAGCTTTCAAGGATGGCCCTAAGCCCTGGGACTTTGCACCCTAGTGGGAGACTGGAAGAGGCTTGGCCCTGGCTTCACATTGGCTCAGCTGTTGCAGCCACTTGGGGAGTGAATCATCAGGTGGAAGATCTTTTTCTCTGTCACTCTTCCTTTCTGTATATCTGATTTTGCAATAAAAATAAACAAATCTTTAAAAAAGGTTAAAATTGCTCATTTAGAGACAGTATCATTTTCACAAGATAATTTTTAAAAACATGCCAGAAAGCATGTACATTCTTGAAGTTTTATTTCTGCATTTTTTCCCTACAGGAGTAATAGTGTATTTGCATTTTCTATTATGTATATTTCCCAAACTCTCGTAGCACAAGATATTTGTGGTTTCTCTGAGGGAAGAATTAATAAAAAAATTTGAATTATATGGCTCACTAATAGTTATTTAAGTCACTAAACTTCCATTTCCCTTAGATTGTTTTTGCTTATGTTCACAGAAAACAAATTTATGCCTTTCTCCCCTTCCCTTTCTCTCTCAACTAAAAACGTTTACTTCCCACATAGACTTACTTCAACAAACCTCAGATTCTAATACTCTGGCTTAATAGCTCTCACCTCAAAAGTACCATTTCACTAACCCAAAATGTTAAATGATAAGATAGGGATTTATATGCTATTTGTTTAATTCTCACACTCTCCAAGGAGTCAAAGGGTGAAGATTCTTATGCACTGAGAGGTACCAGGTTCAGCTAAGTTAGTGATTGGTCATGTTAATCAAACCAGGAGATTTTTTAATGGCTCGATGGGCCTCAACTGGTCTGAGGGTTACATGTAAGTGGCAGTGAGCTTCTTCTACTACAGACCTAAAATTTCCCTGCCTGGACCTGGAATTCTACAGAAACTCCTCTGGACATTACTGTTCAAAACAAGTTGATCTTCCAGAGAAGCAAATGAATTCTGGTGTATAGTTGTTAGCTTCTTGCTGGCTCAGTTGTATTTTTCCTTCATTTCAGTGAAATCATTTTGATAAGGGACAGGCAAAGACATCTTGGGCTATGGGAGAGACAAGAGGTTGTTTCCTGCCTTACACTACAGGAGTTCCGTCTCAGTACTATATTAATATAATGACAGTATAGTAAAATGTCATTGTCTATGTTTTCAGACATCCTACTTCTAGTATCTTTAAATCTTCATTCTTGGGGGCCTGGCGGCGTGGCCTAGCGGCTAAAGTCCTCACCTTGAACACGCCGGGATCCCATATGGGTGCCGGTTCTAATCCTGGCAGCTCCACTTCCCATCCAGCTCCCTGCTTGTGGCCTGGGAAAGCAATGGAGGACGGACCCTGGACCCACGTGGGAGACATGGAAGAAGTTCCCGGTACCCGGCTTCGATGCATAGCATTGGCCGTTGCGCTCACTTGGGGAGTGAATCATCGGACGGAAGATCTTCCTCTCTGTCTCTCCTCCTCTCTGTATATCTGACTTTCCAACAAAAATAAATAAATCTTTACCAAAAAAAACTTTCAAAAAAAATCTTCATTCTTGGACTCTTCTGAAGAATAGCAAGCTTATTTCCCTATAGTCACATTTTCAATTATCCAAAACTTGCACTCATTCATTCTTATTACTGTCATATTAGAGATCTTTCTGTCCCTGAAATTCTATCACATTTCTCAATACTGCTGATTCTTATTTCCTGTCCTCTAAAATCATTTCATACAAAACCAAGTGGACACAAAACATAATTCATTTCAGTTTCTCATCCTTCTATTCTATATACTAAAATGAAGTTGAAAAAACTTTTAAAAAGAAAGTTACCCATTTTCTTTAAACATTAAGTTTTTAATGATGTAATCTAAAAGTTGCTTATACCACACCCAAGTTCTTAGTTTGATAGATCATACTTGGCAATCTAAAAATTACAGTGTAGAGTTCAGGAAGGATGTGGAGATGAGATGCAGGGGGAAAGAGATGTGATAAATTATGCATCACAGAAAGCCATGACCACACTTCATATTAGAACGAAGATGCCCTAATGTCAAGTGATAATTATATGACTACATTGTAATTTTAAAAACTGCCACTTACTGGAGAACATGTACATGATAATTTAAAATGCTGTGCATCAGAAGCTATAGCAAGATCTTTTATGCCTTGTATTTTATCTATTTAATCATAGTAAAGATCCTGGACTTGTCAAAATATTTAAAATATAGTATTTGCTATGTGCGCCTAAATACACACACACACACACACACACACACACACACACACACACACGTAATAGGAAAATAGAATCATACAGCAGTAAATTCACAAGGACGTATTTTCAAGTTCCACCACTTGACTTTTTAAAATACCTGTCCATTCTAGTATTCTTGGCCAAGGGGGAGATCCTCACTTGCTTTAACATAAAAATATAAGCAACTGTAGTGGGCCAGTATTGTGGCTTGGAGATTAACCTGCCTCCTGTGATGACAGCATCTCATATAGACACCAGTTCCAGCCCTGACTGCTCAACTGCCAACTGTTGTACCTAGGAAAACATCAAAGTATGATCAAAGTGCTTTGGGCCCTACCACCCATGCAAGAAAGCTGGAAGAAGCTCTTGGCTCCTGGCTTTGGCTAGGCCCTACCTCAGCCACGGCATGATTTGGAGAATGAACTGGCAGAGGGAAGTCTCTCCCTCCCTTTTTAATTCTTTCAAACAAACACATCTTTAAAATTTTATATTGCAACTGTAATTCATCATTAAAAGACTGTGCTAAATAGTAAATGATAACTCAAATCACTACTTGCAGCTGAATTGTTCATTGTGTAATTTTTTTAACTTATTTTTTTTTAACCAGTAAATAATGAAGAAGGTTTTCCTGGAAATGAACAGAGTTAGAACTAAAATTCAACAAGTGTCTAACCTTTTTTGCATGAGGCACACAACCTAGTATATGCAGTACTGCATGATCAGCTAGCTCTCTCGCTTGAAGACTTTCAAGGACCCTTTTAATAGCAGTGACATCAGAGTCAGTACATCTGGCTGCATGCATTTTAACATATAGGAAACAAACAAGAAAATCCACCTGAAATTAGGGATTCAATCAAGAGGATCGGGAAGTCCCTGGCCTCCTTAGTTAGCAGCAGGATACTGTAATCAAAATTTTAAACCCATGAATGAGGGGAAAAGCCAAAATGCAGTCTTACCTTGTCTTAAAGTTTGCACATCGAGTGCTTTCCTTTTGGGCTGTTTTTGGTTTTTAATCACAGGTGAGTCCCCTAGTGAGCAATTTCATTCTAATTAAGGAGAAAAGTAGGCCTCTGCTTGCCACTGAGGACTTGTTTTCTCATTTTACAAACTGCTCCAGCAAAGTCTGTTTCAAGGGATCTGTTTTTTTTTTTTCTTTCAATCCTTTCTTCTCCAACTGACTCTACTAGCCACACATCACTTGTTTTTATTGGCCCTAACCCAGTCAGTCCCTTTGATTTCAACCTCCTTTCTTCATTGTTGTTTTCTTGGTGTAGCATTTCAAATAGAGACCTCTATTGCTTTGGTGTTGTTTTATTTACTTCTCTCTGAATTTCTGTGGTGTGGAGTGTGGTGGAAGTATAGTTCAGTAGTGGAAGTGCAGACCATAGTAGAAGCAGCAGAATGTCTGCCTTAGGGGCCACCTCTTCCCAGAGGATTTTTGAGAAATTCATCAAAGGGCAGGAAACATTAGGAGACATTAAGACGTGCTTCCAACAACAGTTCTGCCTCAGATGAGGGGATATATGTTCTCTTGTGCATGGGCCATTTTTCTCATCTGGACTATTAGATATAGGTCTAACAGTGTCTGGCAGGGTAGTAGAGCAGTGGTTCTTTATCAGTAATATATCTCAGCATCACCTGGAATGGTTGCCAACCAGAGACCTAAGCCCTACCCCATCTCTGAAATAATGCATTCAAGATGGGACCTAAAAATGCCGCTAATGTTGGGAACCAATGGCCTCATGTAAGGTATTACTATATCGTGGTGTGCTATAAGCTAAAGAGTTAATAGTAGATTTTATAAAATTTAATTTATTTTGAAAGGGAAGTGAGACAGCAAACATTGTGAGAAGTGCAGGAAGAAAGAAGGGAGGTAAGATTTGCTGATTCATTGATCCAATCTTCAAATATCCACGTGGCTGGGCTGGGGCCAATGCCAGTGCAGGTTGGGAACTGTGAACTCATTTCAGATTTCCTATGGTGGTCTGGTAAAATAACATGTTAAGCAGCCTCTTTTAATACCAGCATTTCATATAAGAGTTTAGATTCAAATCCCAGCTGCTCTACTCCAATCCAGCAATTCTGCTGCTATTTCTGAGAAGATGGCATTTAATGGCCTAAGTATTTGGGTGCCTGTCTCCCATGTGAGAGGCCAGGTAGGAGCTCACAGCTCACAGAATCATCCTCCAGGTCTCCCATACCAATGCAGGGTCCCAAGGCTTTGGGTTATCTTTTTCTGCTGTCCTAAGCAAAAAGCAGGAGCTAGACGAGAAAAGTTGAGCAGCTGAGACATGAACCGTGCCCATAAGGGATGCCAGTGCTTGCAGGAGAATTATTCTGTTGAGCTATTATGCCAACCTCAAATACAGACATCTTTATAATTACTGAAATTAAAGAGGTGTTTATGTTTTAGATGTCTGACTGAAATATTTTGAAATATTTACTTTTTACTGAAATATTTTAATCACTACAGACTAATTTTTGAGTGTTTAATATTAATCATATGAACCATTCTACAAATCGTGTGGTTGCTAAGTAGTCGTTCCCTAACATTTTTTATGTACCTTCTCTTAGGCTCATACAATTTGTTTTTCCCCTGAAGCCTTTCTTGTAGGCCATTTTAATTAGGCAGATTTAGCAGATTGGAAAGATAGGCCCTCCAAGTATAAACAAAAGTTTTGGAAGGAAGGTGAAGAGTTGCACATAAAACTACAGGAAAAAGTCAACCGGTGAGGGATGATGATCTGAGTGGCAGGAAGCAGTGGGAAATTTCTTCAAGGCCTTGTAAGATCAAAATCAAATTTGTTTGTTGTTCTGCTGAAGGATCAAATTCCTGGAAAAGCAATTTGGTTTGCTGGTTCTTTTTGTTTGTTGGTTTTATGGTTTGTCTTGTTTTTGAAAGGCACATAAACAGAACACACCATCATCATCTGGTTCACACTCCAAATGCCCTCAACCACTCTGGTTGAGCCACAGAGAAGCCAGAAGTCAGGGACTCCAAGGTCTTCCTATGACAGGGGCTGCTGCCTCACCTTGTCTACATTAGCAGAAACCTGGAGTCAGGAACCAGAACCTGCTATTTAAATCAGGGACTTCAAACCAGGACACTAGCATCCTAACCAGCATTTTATCTAAACACCCATCCCGCACTACTGTGGGGTTAATGATTCTTACGGAACTCATATATGTCAGCCAGTTGCAAAAAAGCATGTTTCCCATAGAAAGAGGAATATGCTCTCAGCAAAAGAAATGAGTAGATAAGTTTTGGCTAGCCAAATGAAAACAAATGGTATTTCTCAAATTGTCATTTCGTTGCGTGTAAACTTTGCCAATCATCAGTGAGCTGAATGTAATCCCATTACCTATCAAAGTTTAGTGATTTCTTGCAAAACAAAACAAAATGACAGCTGTGTCAAGGAAAAAGTTGACAAAATAACATCAACAATAACAATAAAAATCTGTGCATTTTTCATCACATTTGAGATAAAATATCTGAATTTTTCACCTGAACTGAATCTTTCCTATGTAAATGAAGACATCTGAGGAAAGAAGTGAAGGAATTTCATAAATAAGCTGAGAGGGTACAATATTGGTTCTCTGTGTTTTATTCACTTGGGTTTCCATTCAAATGGAATTACTAGATACTTTCAGTCCAGGGTTGGTGAGACAGGAAAAGGGGTTTAAAGCAAGTTGGGGAAATAGAACTGGAATTGTTGCAGTTAATGGATTTGAACAGCATGAAGTTTGACATTAGATTTCAGGGCTGATTTTTCAGATTGGAAGAAGAAAAAAACACAATGAAAAACGGAGAACATGCCAGTAAACAAAGGAATCCAGGGGAGATGGTACAAAAGCCTCTATTCTTAAATTTATTAATTCTGTGATTTTTAACAATGGAATGTAAGGATGTGCATCAATTTAAAAATATGGAGTAAACAAGCAGATGAAGATCTCTCTCTCTGTCTCTCCTGCTTTGTCATTCTACCTTTCAAATAAAAAAATCAATCAATCAATCTTGAAAGCAAAGAAAGCTCAACACCAATAAGCTTCATGGACATAAGAACAAATTAAAAATAATATGGTAATGATGAAATTGGGACTGATAGTGGAATTGATATAAATATCCAAATTCAAGAATCAATAGCCCAGGCCAAGCATGATAGCCGAGTGTTCACCTTGCATGTACAAGGTTCCCATGTGGGAGCCAGTTCAAGTCCCGGCAGCTCCACTTCCCATCCAGCTCCCTGCTTGTGGTCTGGGAAAGCAGTCAAGGTTGGCCCAAAGCCTTGGGATCCTGCTCCTGCATTGGAGACCTGGAAGAAGATCTTGACTATTGTGATTACTTAGAGAGTCAACTAGTAGACAGAAGATCTTTCTCTCTGTCTCTCTCTATATAAACCTGCCTTTCCAATAAAAATAATTTAAAAAAAATCAAAAGGCTAAACTTTAAATTAAAAAAAAATCTCATTGGAAAGGCAGATAGGGTTTAGCCATCAGTAAGTGGAAGCTAAGTACTGCTAACAGAGGACAGATTTAAGACACATCTTTTCATCAGCAGCTTTGGAACTAAATGAAGTGAAGACCAGGGACATTTTGCTTGGAAATCACTGGAGAGTAAAGTTGAAGGTCACTGCTACCCTAAGAGAATGGCACGCTGATGTTTGGGAGTAGAGTTGCTGGGACACTTGACTGATCATAATTTTTCTAGGCAAAGGAGAAATATTCAGAGTTCAGTTAGAGAAAGAAATATAGGCTATTGTATTGGTGAAGAATAATACTGAAAGAGGAAAAACTGCTGTATTATATACCAAGTTTTCCATTTTATCCAAAACATGCTACTTTTTAAAGCTGTTGCTTCAATTGAAATATCCCAAGTAGCATTTTCACTTACAAAATTTCAAAAATTAAACATTGTGTTTTGAATGTATCTGAAAATCAGTAAATACATGCTATCAAGACAGACATTTCTATGGGTGGGTTTTTATACAAGCTTATTAAGATACTAAGGTCCTACTAGAGGGTCTTGGTTTGATGCCTATACCAGCTCCTGACTCCAATTTCCTACTGATGTATACCTGGGCAGGTAGGAGAATACTCCAGTACTTCGACTTTTGCCACCTACATGGAACACTTGCATTGTTAGTTTCCAGGGTTCAACCCAGGCTAACCCCAGCTGTTGTGAGCATCTGGCCAGGAACCAGCAGATAGAAGCTCTCTGAGCATCCTTCCAGTTATTAGATACAATTAAAGAGACTAGAACCTCTGAAATCATGGGGAAAAAAGGCCCATCTCTCTCTGTACATAGTTGGGACAGGGAGAGATGCAAATAGTGGGGAGGTAATGTAATTTTTGCAAAACAGGATATCAACATTCACATAATAACATTCACATAAATCCATTACAAATAAAAAACTATGTTCACTTACAGTTTTAAATTTTCTTTATAAGACAATGTGTTTAATACAAGCTGTGGCACAGGAAAATAAGGAAAGCTAACTGAGTAGTTTCAATTTTGCAGTCACTATGTCACGTTGTAATCATATATTTAGCTCACTTAGACCTCACTGTCACCTCTGAGATAGGCTAGCATTTATTAATCATTCTGTGGCGGGAACTAAATCTACGGATTTAAGTACTACACCCAAAATCAATGTGGATTAAGATCTAGCTTAGCAAATCAATTTTCTCACATTCTAAAGCACAAAAAAATAAAGTATCACTTCTGGAGAAGTTGAATACCAAAATTTCCCCCAACTGTATCTTTAATAAAATATCAGAATAATTGTAATGTTCTAAAAAGTTAGGAGGAATATCCTATAAAACTAAAACAAAAATAAACATTGAAAAACAGCAACCCCAGTAAATGTTAACACATTTCCGAAGAACACAACCACAAATAAAGCAAGTTTTATATGTGTCTCTGAGCTCACAAATCTATATGTATTATAAAGCAAATTTTAGTATTCTTCCACTTATTCTTCAAGATCCATTTTGTTATAAGTATACATACAAGTATATGCAGTATTCTTCAAATGCTTATGAAAAATGTGCACTCTAAAAAAAGTATCCATTGATATCAACAAATATTTGCATTAAAACAAGCATATTTAATTCCATTGTTTCATGAACTTTATGTATTCCCATAGGCCAATTCTACGTGTGCCAAAATATATCACAAAGATACAGTCGCATAATCAATTCTAAATAAAGCACTACATTTTTATAGCTCCTAGTAGCTTAAATACAAAAAAGAGTCCTTTATTTTTTTTGCTTTTTATATTTAACTGTTAGGAATTAGTAGACTATATTACAAGGCTAGAGTCAACCTAATTATTTCAATGAGGAAATGTTTGTGCTATTTTAACATTCACCAAGAATAATATGAGCCCCAGGGATATCAAATCACTGTGAAATTGATTTCCTTTTCATTACAGGAGAAAAAAATTCTTACAACAGCCAAACTGAAGTTGGTGTGATTTGTAGATTTAAATGCTTTAGATTATTAGCTTTGGGAATTAAGTTCCATGTTCTATTTCCACATTAGCAAAAGTTTCATTTCTAAAACCCCTTTCCCATAAATATATAATCCCTTACTCTTCTATTCTTTTTCTCTTTTTTGGCTTTACCCATCCTTAGCAAGCCAAATTGAATTTTCACTGAGTCTGCCAAATTTACAATCTCTAGAGTCATTTTGTGACACCACCACCGATGTTCTACAAGGATATATGGCTGTTATTAAACAACTATTCATTCACAAGTTGATATGTCTTCACTAAGTTATATCTCCAAGCAAGCTAATGGACATAATTGGGCATAATTTTCACCATCATATCAGTTATATTTGTATACTGACCCCCAGTGATCACTAAGATGACTGTTAAATTTCTGGGAAACTTGGAAGCTACATTACTGTAACTAATAAATATGATTAATTGATGATAATTATGTATAATAAAATATAAACAATGCATTGAAAATAGGCACACACATATTTGACATTTGTGATATCAGATGATAACAGGTATTCCAATGTATATGCTCTGATTATCAGAGAAATGTTACTTATGACCACGGCACATGGCTTCTAAACAATGTATGATCTAGGGATGTTTATTAACCTCTCTTTTTTTTCCCATTTTATGATACAATTCCATAGGCTCTGGGATTTCTCTTACCCCTCCCCAAATCTCCTCTCTCTCTGACTGATTTCCCCTATATTATTACAATAGTATATAGTCCTTCATAAGAAGTCGTAAGTTGGGCTCAGCACAGTGGCCTAGTGACTAACGTCCTCACCTTGAAAGTGCCAGGATCCCAACTGAGACCTCAACCTTGCCTGTTCACTGGTCATAAAGGTGAGGGTGGTGGGTTGCACTCTAGTCTCTCTTCTTTGTCCTTGGACAAACTGTGGTGGGACTTCCTTGATAAGCAACTCTGAGAAGTCAGGTGCAGTCCATGTTATCTGCCAGTCTACATGGTGTATGTGAGTGACCCACAGCCTACCTGCTGGCTGTGAGTGTTGCATGTGACCTATGACATGACTGGAGGATTTAGAGAGATAGACGTGCCTTCTAGGCAATTACAGTGCCATTTTTGGATGGGAGGGCTGTTGGCAGATGCCGCTCTACACTTCCCCTTAGTCTATATAAGTTTGTGATTGCCAATACAATAAACAGACATGCTTGACCAGACTATCTCTGGTGGCTCATGCTGCTGAAGACCATACATGGTCTCCTCACCACCCTCCTTACTGGTTTTGGGGCCTGCTGTTTAGGAAATCCCCGAGAACTTTATTTGGGAACTCCTTAGAGGGGAAGACATCTTAAACACCAACTAGCTTAATTTCTAAAAGGAAATGGAGTCTCTGAGAAGTTTGTGCATTTGCCCAAGATTTTACCAATAGCTAGAAAAGACCTTCCTGAACTTAATTCAGTGTCCTTAACTTTCTAGTCTCCAGTAGAAGACACTAAGAAATAATTAAGAACTTCCTCTCAAAACTTAAATAAAATGTCAATTTCCCAACAAAGCTTCCCTCTTCTCAGTATGGCAGCACCAAATTCTTTATTATTATTATTATTATTATTTATTATTATTACTATTGATTTTATTATTATTGATTGTTATTGAGAGGCAATTATAAAGAGAGACAGAGCTTCCATTTTCTAGTTTACTTCCCAAGCTCATGCAAAGGCAGAGGCTGGGCCATGGCTGAAGCCGATGGTTAGGAGTGCAGTCCAAGTCTCCTGAATAACTGGCAGGGATTCAACTAGTTGAGACATTGCTATTTCTTCCTAGGTGAACATTAATGGGACATTGCATTTGGGCATGGAGCCAGAACATGAACTCAGGTGCTCCGATGTGGAACTCTTTTTTTGTTGTTAACTTTTACTTATTTTTGTTGGAAAGCCAGATATACAGAGATAACAAGAGACAGCATGAAAGATCTTCTGTCCACTGGTTCACTTCCTAAATTACTGTGATGGCTCGAGCTGAGCCACTCAGAAACCAGGAGCCAGGAGCTTCTTCCAGATCTTGCACCTGGGTGCAAGGTCCCAAGTACTTCGGCCATCCCTTATTGCTTTGCTGGACCATAAGCAGGGAGCTGGACAGGAAATCGAACAGCCAGGACACAAACTGGCACCCATATGGGATCCCAGCACTTGCAAGTATAGGACTTAGCCATTGAGCCATTCAGGCCCCTAATATGGGACTCTGGACCTACTTTGTAGACCTACTGTTGTGTCATTCATCTGTCCACATATTGTTTATTTCATTTAAATTGCTTTTTTTTAAAAGATTTATTTTTATTTAAATTGCTTTTTTTTTTTTTAAATCTGAGATAGATTTAAAGCTATCATATTTTACTTACATACAATTCTTTCATCTCATTATTGTCTGCATTTTCCCAATAGAGTATTAGCTCAGGACATTTTCATTTGGTATGTGGGTAAAAGCAGCTTGAAATAAGCAAGGCCTAGCAAACCTCTTAGCTCTTTTTGGGAAGTGAGCACATAAGAACACAGAAAGCCCCATCAGAGCATTCCTGGACCAGAATCATGAAACATACCAGTCAAGATCCAGCAACCTTGAAATACTCTGCTTACATAAGCACCAAGATATGGTTCTTGGTAGGAGTAGTGAGGTTTTGTTTTCTGGATAAATTACCTTGGGTTTCTAGGGATGCAGACATGATTAAATGTTAAGAAAAGCATCTATAGGAGAAAATAAGGCGGGATTTTATAAGGCTGTTTGTGCCTCTAGTCTGTAACAAAAGTCACTTCAAAAGGGAGGACTAGAAGTGCCCCAGGTTGCTTATACCATGTAAAGAAGATTCAGCAAAGTAATCAAACAGTCCATGAATCAAAATTTTCTAGAAAAGGAATCACATGGCCATCCACAACAGATGTGCCTTCCTACTTCTGATATTGATAGGCAGCAAGTCATCGGGCCTCTGCAGTGACATGGGAGAACCAGATGAAGATCCTGGCTCCTGGCTCCCGTGTTCCATCTGCCCAAACCTTGCTTATACTGGTTATATGGGGAGTGAACCAGCAGATGGGAGATTTGTATCTCTCCCTTTCTCTTTGTAACTGCCTTTTGAGTACATAAAATAAACCCTTAGAAAAAAGAAATAAAAAGATACCTAAAAAAAGCATTAAGATTACTTCTCTGCCAGTCTGACAGAATGCTGGATATAACAGAAAGCAAGTTGAACTATGAAACAAAGATCATTTTATCTCTTGCCCACCTGAATTTCTGAACTGTTATCCTCGCTGCATGTGGGAGGATAAAGCATTCAAATAGAGTGAAAAGCAGATGGTCCAGTTTTTTTTTTTCTGACAATTTGTTGAAATGGGATGAAAATAAGTCTGGCTGAAGCATACAGAGCGATGGTGAGATTAATGATATATGATGTTGATGAAAGAACATATGATGCCTTGTATTTAAGAGACTTTTGAAATAGGGCTTGGTTCTGCCATACGCCTGAAGGGAACTACAGGAAAGTTACTGTCTCTGAGAATCTCAGCTTTCCTCCTGTCATTCAGGAATAATGACAGCAGCTTTAGTGGAGTGGAAGAATGAACATGACACAAGACAAAATGCTTAAACCACCACGGTAAATTTCTAACCTCTAGGACTATTGAAATTTACCAGGAATCCACTCCATAAGCAATAGTTCATTCTACTTTTAGGGCCTCTCCCTGAGAGTGAGTGAGGAAGAAAGGAATGCCAAAGGAAAGGGAAACCTGATTATATTTGCAGGAACAAATCAAGCATCCAAGAGAAAGTGAACCTGCTATTTCTGTCCCCTAATTTCTCCTATCAGTTGAAAGATTATAAAAAGGTATTTCTGAAATGACTGCATGTACTAAAAATGTGTTCCCTTATAAACATGATGGAAGTATGGGAAAGCAGGAAGTTAAGGTGGACCTTGCACTCCAGGGAGTGGTTCAGTGAAGAGAGCCCCACTCTCTCCCAGATGTTTCTCCAAAGCCTAGGCAAAGATTTGAGTTTTTAGGAATGATGGAAAAACTCCACAGTTGTAAATACACAGGATGGAACATACCCAGGTATGTTCTCACACACAAAGGTAAAGAGCCTTGAAGGCTAACAAACTTCTAAAACTAGCAAAGGCCAAGAAAAAGCCTCAAAATCAGATGCACATCCACTGACAGCTGGATTCACCTACACAAACCAGCAACCATGTGAACTAGAATAATTCCAATGGAAAGAGCTTTCTGTACCTAAAAGTCATTCCCACAAGACCAAACCAGGAATGAAGGAAAAAGACTAAGAAATTAGAGATTGAACATTTTCTTCCTAAAGATACAAAAGTCAGTTTAGTATATCAGATCTGGATTTTTATTCCAGTAAGTCAGAATATATGGTTGTGTAGGAAGACAATCAGATCAGTTTAAAATACATGTGCCTACTGTACATCTGAATTGCATTATGAATAAATTTTCTAACTTCTTTGTAATATAAATAGCAGCATGGGCTCCAAACAGACTCATTATTGGTGGTAGAAGTGGTAAAATGCTACAATGATTTTCACAGGGGTAGGATCCACTCAAGACTTTTCAAGTCTTAAAAAGTTATTAGGTACTCACATGATGAACACAGGGCAAAGGAAAGAAATAATGCTATTCTAGACAGTGAAAAATGAAGGATGATAAGAATTAGAACCTGAACTAACACAGTGGTATTGAGGAAAAATGGTAAGAGATGGACTATTCCATCCATTAAGTGGTGAGCCTTAACTAGTCTTGAAGGACTATGGTTGGAACTGGCTAAAACAGGGACACTTCTAGTTCCAGATTGTAGTCTGGGCAGAGGAGTAGCAAGAAATACAATTCATGAAGTTAGGGAAACCAGGAAAAGAGATTAGGGAGCTACAGAATGGGGGACATTGAGTACATTAAGGATGCATACGTTATGTTTTTTATTTTCCTTTTGTCTTGTTTTAACCTAGTATAAGAATTTCATCTTTTGGAATTTCAGTTAATGAATCTTGGAAATGGAAATCCGATTATTATCCAACTTAAAAGCAGTAATAGTGCTGGAATCTCTACATAAAGGAAGAACAGAAACTGGGTAGGAGGAAAGTGGAGGAGGAAACACCTGAAAAAGTCTTTGTTGTAGGAAAAAAGAAATGCTTTAAAGTGCATTCCATGTGCAAAACTCATTTAGTCAAAGTACACTGAAAATTTCACATACTACTAGAACTGAAAAACACCTTGAGGTCAGGTAACAAACTCAGTATTTTGGCGGATGAGCCAATAGGGATATAGAGAGATTTAAAAACTTGACCAATATCACATTATGGAACCATCCCAGTATGCTATGCTGTTTCATGGCTGACCACACTTAACATTGATTTGTGTCCAAACTAGTACAGGTTGGGAACTGAATATATCACAGAGCATTCAGGATGTCTAATTTTATTATAAACATCAACATCATTTCAGTCTCTCACAATAAAAGGAAAATTTTACATAAACATGTAACATACTTTCATAAAACTACCAGTAGAGACATTACGGGGGTTGACTATATTCAACATAAACCTATGAGGATTCTTCACAATTTACAGATAGGAAGAAGAAGTGGCACAGAGACATTAAATGTCTCATCTATAGTCACAAAGTAATTTTGGGGTCAGGACTTGAAACCAGGCAATCCACCTCTACTGTCTATGCTTGTGAATCCTAGAATACATTCTGAAGACCCAGTGTAACAGCTAGTGGCTAAAGTCTTCACTTTGCATGTGCTGGGATACCATATGAGCACTGGTTTGTGCCCCAGCTGCCCTAGATGGGTGCAGGGTCCTAAGCTTTCCCAGGCCAAGACAGAGAGCTGGATGTGGCTCCTGGCTTCCAATTGGCTCAGCTGTGGCCATTGTAGCCACTTGGGGAGTGAACCAGCAGATGGAAGATCTTTCTTTCTGTTTCTCCTTCTCTCTGTAAATCTAACTTTCCAACAAAAATAAGTAAATATTTTTTAAAAGAATATATTCTGAATCATCTTGTTTTTTGGTCATAAAATAGTAAAACTAATACAACAAGGAAACAATATTGAACATGTCAATATTTAAATTCAAACCTAAATATAAGCACAGTAAACCCATGATGATTTGAAAATTCATCTATTTAGAGAATTATCAAACTATGTACCCTTTACAAACTTTCTGATGATCTATCCAGAAAAGTAGTTAATTGTATTTCCATATAATAAACCACAAAATTGTTTTTAAAACTACTTAACACAAAGAATCAGTGCTATGCCAAAGCTTAAAAATTCAGATCCAGTTAAGGGCCCTGCTTGATAGCCTAGCAGCTAAAATACATGCCTTAAACATGCTGGGATCCCATATGGGTGCCGGTTCTAATCTCAGCATCCCTGCTTCCCATCCAGCTCTCTGCTTGTGGCCTAGGAAAGCGGCCGGGGACAGGCTAAAGCGTTGGGGACTGGCTAAAGCGTTGGGGACCCTGTACTCATCTGGGAGACCCGGAAGAGGCTCCAGGCTCCTGGTCTTGGATTGGCTCAGCTCTGGCCATTGTGGCCACTTGGGGAGTGAACCATCAGACAGAAAATCTTCCTCTGTGTCTCTCCTCCTCTCCGTATATCTGCCTTTCCAATAAAAATAAATAAATCTTTAAAAAATTTCAGATCCAGTTAAAAATAAACAGATGAGAATGAAACAGTGCCAGTTAAATATGCTGATCACTTCAGCATTTGCCTGGAAAACTAAGAGCTGCCTGTTTTAAAGAACAGGTGAGATGGGAGGACCACATAATTCAGCTCATGAAACCTCCTCCACTTCTCCCCACTTGTCACTGATACTTATCAGTTCTTCAACTTTCAGATAACTCTATTCAAAATGGAAGGCAGTAAAAGTGAGTTCTTTCCAAGCATAGTAAAGAAGGAAATCCTTTTTAAAGAACAAGGGACTTTGAAAACATGGTTAAGTCATGGAGGACAACAGATGGAATTTGCTCTTCAAAAGAAGTCTTGGAAATCAGTGACTAGGCATACATTATCCCCCTGATTTGTCTTGTAGTTCCTCTGTTTAGTGGGGTGCTCCAAGCCTTAACTCACTACGGTGGTGGGATTTGGGTGTAGAAACTTTGTGGAATTAGAAATGATAAAAATGCGATTAATTGAGTGTGGGACTAGGCAAGAGTGATAAGTTAAAGATTTAGGTTCAATATTAATGTTAAGGGCACCTTTTCCAGGAGACCACCTCATGTTATGACTTCATCTAGTTCAACATCAATTTCAAGAGCACCTTTTTTAGGAGTCCACCTCATGTTATACCTTCATCTGGACTGCTCCAAATGTTAAATAAAAAAAGTTATGCTTACTGTTTGAGTTACATGGCTATTGATATGCTGCCCAAATGAATAAAAATATTATATTTGGCTCACTTTACTATAAATTAGAATGATGTTGCAAAACATTCCCTTTAGATTATTCTAATGTTACAAAGACAAAAAAGTAACTTCAGTTTTAACATATGAACAACATTAAGATGACATATGAAGACTATTAAAATGCATGTCTAATATTCACCATGTGGAAATGATAGCAAGAAAAGGAGTATATGCTGAACAATCCAAAAATACAAATTCGTAACTCGTATAAAAACAACTGAGTCTGTGACTCCGATAAAAACAACTGACATAAAATATGTTTCATCTAATTTCACTATTATTTTTTTCTATATCATACTCCTCAAAAATAGATAATAGTACATAGCAGTTGAGATAATAACAAAACACTTTAAATTATTTTTGAAGACACTTTAAATGGACACTATTTGGCTAAAATCTCAGCAATGGTTTGTACTGGAAAGGCTTCATGGGCTCCTACAGCTTAGGTGAGAGAATTTGATCCTATATCTGAAGCCAAGATTCTTGTGAATCTACATTCATCAAACAGGATCACTCAGTACCCACTGAGCCTTCACTTCTTTAAGTTTTAATATAGCACACATCTCATCTTAATGTACACAAGATTTGTTACTAAGAACGTTGTATAAGAAGTAAAATGTGGATAGATGACCACATATTTCTTGGGTTTCCAAAGTCTATTCATAGCAAATGATTCTTCACAAATGGCATCTTGATGCTAACACTATTGAAAGGCCTCAAAGCAAACAGCCTACAACTTGCTAGAGGCGGCACTGGCATGAGAATGTGTACTTCTACTAATGCTTGGCTACCATCTAAAACACCCTCGTGTTTTCCTCTTAATCCTCTAGGATCAGCTCAGCTTCTATTTTTGCTTGGATCCATTTTGAACAGCATTTTAAAATTTTTATGAATTCTGAATCTAGCTTCACATTTCCCTCTTTCGCTCTCTCTTCTCCTCCTACCTTTTCATTTTAGCACCTCTTGGGTAGATCATTTTTTAAGGACTAAACTCTAGGATTCTATTTTTTGTTTCAGAAGACTCACTCACATGGCACAATCTTGAAAGTAGTGACTGCCTCTTACAAATGAAGGTAATGTCTTTGTTACTCTTCCTGTTCAGGACAGACAGAGGTCAAACATTGGAAGTGTTCAAGTGGAAAGTGAGACTTTCTGGGATTTTTAAATGTTAGGCATGCATCATGATAGACATGGGCATGTTGCAGTGATGTGAAGTCCATATCATTTGCACCATCACAGCTGTTGATCTCTCTGGTATACCTGTGGTTCTTCTCCACTTTCCATGTCTATCCCTCCATATTTTCACTGATTCACTGAACTTGCAATTATCCTCATTAATTCTGTGTTACTTGTGTCCATCAGCTTCTGTGACTTGATAAAAAGATCCTTGGTTTATGTACTCCCTAACATTCATGAGATGCATTGATTCTTCTAATTTATTTCTTTCCCATCTTTACAAGAACCACAGAAAACATAAGACATTACTTATAGTAAATGCTTCAGTAATCAAACTGACTGTATCTTGGAATATTGTAAGATTCACTTCTTGTTATATTTTGTATATTTATATATTATATTTTATTTACTCTCTACTTTTACATATTCCACACTCTCCTCACTGAACTAGATGCTGAGATCCCTGGAGATACCCACTGTGATCCCGTTATACTCATTGTGAACTGCTCCCTTCCATGACATGTTCCACTGTTGGATTTACTTCAGTGTATTTCTTCATGGTCATATTTCCAGAATGTCTTGTAGGAAGGGAGTTGGACTGTCAGACATTTTAAATCAGGGACCACCGAATCTGCACTTGTTCCTCTACCTTCAGAGTCACAAACTTCATGTATCCCACCTGGGGTGGGTCTTTGGGCCTGGAAATGTCATACACTTCCATTCCACAATACACATGACAGAACTGGCAGCTCTAATAAAACATTAAAAAGCAACTGGAATCTATAGCTCCAGCAAGTGTTAATGCAACACCTTTTAAAATGGTTTGCTTGATGTTTTAAATATTAAAATACTCAAATATCATATATCCTATTGTCTACATGCTTCTAAAAAGTATGCTGCAAGAGGACTTGTAGTGGGATGTGAAAGAAAATAATTGGCAAGAAATTGTTCTTTGTTGCACTCACTCCCACCTGCACATCACTTCCAGAGAGCCAGAAATGCAGCTTGCAACACAGCATTAGCAAATATTCCATTTTCCACACTAACAAGATGAGAAAGATAACTTTGCCAATGAAGAAAAAGTATAAAACAATTATGCTTTTGTATGTGGGTAGTCCAAAGTAGTAGTTTCTATTTCAGAATGACAGCAACATGCTATTTGATCTTTCTCATTTTGATAGTGTTTAAGACCCATTAATATTTTCTTACATTTTCCCATTGCAAGTGAGATAATCCTCTTCATTTATGTACATTTAGACATTTCAGATACAGGCATCTGAAAGATCAAATTCATTTGGAAAAATATATTCCATTGTGTACCATGTGCTTCTACACAGTGTAAGCTACCAGTTTACAACCTATTGGCTCAAGAGGGAATTTTTAAGCTCTCCCATGACTGGTCAGATCATAAACTTCAGATATAATGCATGACACTAGTTTTAGTGTTAAATTTTCTTTGAATCATGGGATAGCCCAGATTATGTTACCTTATTATCTACAAAATGCAATTTTGATTTTTTAAGAGAAATTAGAAGGCTTTCAATGAAAGAAAAGAGGAAGAAGAAGAAAAGAAAAAAAAGGCAAAAGAAGTATTATTAGGGTTTTCAACATGCTGCTTAGATTGAAATAGGATTAAGGACCCAGTACCACAGAACATGAGAATGCCCACCTCTACATCAAGTTGCCCCAAAGTGGTCCTTGTAAATGGATTCTAAGGAGCTTGGAAATAATTATTAAGGAAATTGCTTTAATTCTGTAGGTAGAGGATGTGACACATAGATTCTTGGTCTGTGCTGAAATTTTCTCCTCTTATGGGTTTTCAGATGAAACATAAATGTCTCCCTGTGAGTGTTCTTGGCACATACGACTTGCTTCTCACCAAAAAATTACAAAAACAAATGAGATGTAACCTCCTTGATTTATGCTAACCTTGTCTTCATTGATTTGTCCTAAGATCTCACTCTTCCCTTGCTCTATTTGGAGAAGGCAGATTCTCAACACTGAATTAAGCCAAGAAATATGTAGGTGTCGAAACAGACACTCCCCTAGCTGAGTTACTCAAGGAAAGGTCAATCTTTGCCAACAATTTCTCAGTCTTTGTGAGATCCTTAGCATGTGTCTGACCCAAAGGACTCATGATAAATCTTGTGTTGGTTTAGGCTGCTAAGTGTGTGGGCATGTTGTGAGCACACAAGACTAAACTGAGGGAACCAACATCCAAGAAACAATGCTAAGACACAGCCAAGGGTAAAACTCATTTCTCCTGGCTAAGATTCTCTATTTCCAAACTTTTGAGGAAAAATGAAGGTGGATAACATGTCTTATTGAGGGTTTTGGAAATTTAGGTGAACTTTACGATAGATTTCTTTCACAGCTAGGTCCTCTAACTTTCCTTTTCTTAAATAATTTACTAAATAAAATCTACCTCTTTGAAATTTAAATCCTTCCAGGGGCTCTTATCAGTTTTACAATCAAAGAGGAAGCTCTCAATGACCTGGGCACCACTGAAACAATCATCCAGAAAGCTAGAGGCCCAGCTCAGTTCCTTGGGAAGACAAGAGTCCAGCTTCAGTAAGACGCCACTTAGCAAGCACAATGACAATCATCTCATCATTGCTTCCTGGGATTTTTCCAATGACTCACCCCAGCTGTTAAAAACTCCCCTGTATTTAGTGGAATTTAAACAATCTCTCTTCCTTACTGCATAATCTTGATCTTCAACTGCAGTAAGTCTTGACCTTACTAAAACAGTTTGAATAAAGTATCTTGTCTCTTTAATATTTTAGAAGAGGTTGATTTTTAAAATGTAAATCTGAGATATTTGAATAGAGGCACTCACTGAGAGGAAATGCAATGGTTTTTAAATCTGTGTAGGTCCAGGATGAAGGGGCACAAAAAGGCATTGCATGAGGTTTGATAAAGACCAAAGAGTGACACAGGAAGACAGTGCAATGCGCAAGCCTGGTGGCCAAGGAATACTTAATTCATATCGAACTTTACAGGGTTGTACAACATGGTAGTCCAGTTATGCATACTAGTTCTTACCAACCAGCAATTTAAAATAGTTCAAAGTTCTCTCCTTCAGCAGTCCTGAGTGATCTACATATGTACAAGATATACACAATTCATTTGTGGAGCCACGCATTGTGACACAGAAAGTTAAGACACCTGCATTGAAAACTGAACTACTGGTTGAAGGCTTGCCTATTTCATTTCCCATATAGCTTTCTGGTAATGAGCCTAGGAAGGTACCAGAAGATGACCCAAGTCCTTGGGTCTTTGCAAATCACAGGGGAGAATCAGAAAGATCCCAGCCTGTCTCAGCCTTGCTAGTTGCAGCCATCTGAGGAGTGAATAAGCAAATCCAAAATCTCTTTCTCTCTCTCTCTCCATCTCCAAATTTCACTCTGCCTTTCAAGTAAACAAATATTTTTAGAAGAATTCCCTTGAGTATATTCATGTTTACTGGAATGGTAGGTTTATATCCCTTGAGATGTTATTTTAGCATTGATTTCACCCAAATCATACATAGATGCCAAAAATTTAATTCATACCTTCTGGGTGAAATTCTTCAGTGTTATGACAAAATTTCAGCCCAAACCACAAATTTCAATGGTTTAATAACAACTATACTAAACCAATACTTGTACAAGAAATAAGAAATGTAAACAGCTGCCATCAAAATGCATTTCAAAACAAAATTTAATTATACATTTTAATAATTCTCATGTTTGCATAGTGATAAAAAGTGCTAAAAGACTTACACTTATTTTTTAAATTCACATTTTTAAAGACTTCACAATGATTTCTACTAATGAGATCGCAAATGTCAACCTTATATGGAACTTCATTAATAATCTGAAACATTCAATCAACAGCCAGTAAACTGATTTAATTTCTCTTTGTCCCAAGAATATCATGTGTTATGTAATGACATCACCTTTATTAATTAGAAATTAGATTTCTTTTTAAATCTTCATATATATAATTTCAATGAAATTGTTAAATATTTCTTGACAATAGGATGTTGGATTCATTGCCATTCTTCATACCTACAATGTCAGGATATACTTGAATAGCAGAATGATGGCCTTATGATTGTTTTTGAAGGAATATACTACTGTAGTAATATAGGAAAAATTGATGGGGGAAGTGGAAGGGAGAGAAATGGAAATCCCATAGCCTATGCAACTCTATCATAAATTTAATTAATTAATTAAAAATATATAGGTAGAATTTCCTTTCTCCACAAAACTGTTTTCTGTATCTTAAAAATTAAGCATTCTGTGGTATAGTGTGTAAAGCTGCTGCCTGCACAGTTGACATCCCATACACATGTCAGTTCTTGTTTTGACCACTCCACTTCTATTCCATGTCTCTGATAAGGTGCTTAGGAAAGAAGCAGAATAATGCGATTTGAAGACTTTGTCTTCCACAGCTCATCTTAACCACAAGAAAAAATTATAATATATTTAAATACGAGGTTGCAAGGTTGTCATCTCCTCAGCAGGAATCACCAGCACAGGAGTGTGTTGAGCTAAGGAACCACAGACTCAGATCAGCACTCACTCTCCAGAATGTCATGTTGCATGCAACACACAGTTCCCTTCATTAATTTCCTTTTACTTTAATAGGTTCAAAAGTCTACACTGTTTTCCTTTTGAGATCTTGGTGACAAGAATCGCATTCTTAATTTTATCTTTTTGTCTGCAATAATTTAGATATATATTTTACCTATGAGAATGTTCCCTACACAAAAAACAAGAAGAAATTGATGCATTTTTATAAAGAGAATTCTGACATGATGATACAGTAGACCAAGAGTTGGTGGGAAAGAAGGCATCTGATTTTGGTTATTGAAGGCACACCAACCAGATAAATAATACAGTTATGTCACATTTATGTCATTGGACGCCATTAGTAACATTTAAAAATCAGGATAGTAGCCTCAGAAAGAAATGTACTTTTTCTCCCTCCGACAACTCCACACATGTGCTATTTCAATGTGTCATTTAGGAAGAGTCAATGCAAACAGAAAGGGATGCAACTTGTGGGAAAGGCAAGAAATCTGTTCAGTATATCTGTCCGCAGACATGCCAATCCGCCATGAGAATTCAACTGCTGAATCATCCAGGATTTTTCATTTAAAACAGCTTCTAGTGTGACTATGAGTTTATCCCTGAAAGAGAATATCTCAAACCGAGAATTTAAGATAACGGGTAACTGAACAACATACTCCTCACCTTGCCAGTAATTTGAAAATTCTGACCCATGATTATCTTCTACTGATTAAGTCAGTATCAATGTTAATACTGTTTATCATTAACTTTAGCAAGTATTTGGCTCAGGGTAAGCCTCAGAAAAAGGCAAACACAGAAGCAAGAAGTAGAGCTCCACTCAAAAGTTCATGAATTAAAAATACTGAATGGGTCATCCTTTTCCTAATTAACAAAGCAATTTCAAAATTAAATCCCTAATTTTCTTTGGAAATCATCTTTATATTTCATCATCTATTGTTCACAGCACTTAAAGCATACCAAGTTATTGATATGTCTTGACATAATCAGTTTAATTCTCAGAGCAGATAGACCCATGTTTGAATGTTCACCTCCTCTCAACACTGTCACTCAAGTTACACAACCAATCACATCCCATTGTTTTCATCCTCATGTGGCACTGACATTATCAAATGTAGGCTTGAGGTAAGGTCTAAAAAGGAATAGCATGTAAATCCTTCACACGTGTCTGGTACACCAGAAAAGGATAAAAACACTGGCTATTATTATTGAACAAAAATGTTGACTATATTGTTTTTATACATGGTCATTTTCTGGGCTAGTCAAAGCTCAACAGTAAGGTCCAAGATTTTAGATAAAGCAAGGGAGCGAGGGTGAGATGAGATCTAGAAATAGCATGAGTGTAACTGTTATGTTTTCATGTAAAATCTAAAGTTTTTGGAAACTACTAGGGTATATTCTTCTATGTAGAATTCAAGTCTCTGGGTGAAATTCTCGTGAGTTCTAAAGTACTTCATGCAAAAAATTCTTTGTTACCTAGCACAGTCGTGGTTATTTGGAAGGCCATTTTATTTTAATGGCTTGATTCTGTAAGTTCAACTCCCGCGACATTTAGATTGAAGACTCTTCAATTATCAGTCTCTAGAAAGTCTCTAACTCAGACTTCATTAATTCCAAAGGATTCCATTTCCAAGACAGCAAACTGACATTCTATTTTTTTTTATTGGCACTTTAACTTCTTCATTTCCAATTTGTTATTCTTAAGAATACTCTCAATGCTGCAATTCCTTCTCATAGAAAACCACTACTCTGTGCATTCTTAATACAGCAGGCAAAAAATCAAATTTCTGCTTCTAATCCCAACCAATCTCAAAATCTATTCCATAGGCATAGCGAAATGACTTAGTGGCTGAATCCTCACCTTACAAATGCACGGATCCCATATGGGAACCGATTTGTGCCCCAATGCCCATTCAGCTCCCTGTTTGTGGTCTGGGAAAGCAGTAAGAGATAGCCCAATGTATCCATGGACCATGTATCCACAAGGGGGGCAAGAAGTCCCTAGCTCCTAGCATTGGATTGATTTACCTCTAGCCATTGTGACCATTTGGATAGTGAATCAGCAGATGGAAAATATTTCTCTCCATACCTCCTTTTCTCTTGTAGATGTGCCTTTCCAATATAAATAAATAAATATATTTTTAAAAATCTAGTGCATATCAACATCTCAAATACAACATACTTAATATCAAAACTGCTTTTGCTCTAAAAAAGATTTGTCCTGGGCCCGGCGCGGTGGCGCAAGTGGTTAAGGTCCTCACCTTGCACGCCCGGGATCCCATATGGGCGCCGGTTCTAATCCTGGCAGCCCCACTTCCCATCCAGCTCCCTGCCTGTGGCCCGGGAGAGCAGTTGAGGACGGCTCAAAGCTTTGGGACCCTGCACCCACATGGGAGACCCGGAAGAGGCTTCTGGCCTTGGATCAGCATAGCATCGGCCATTGTGGTCTCCTGGGGAGTGAATCATCGGACGGAAGATCTTCCTCTCTGTCTCTCCTCTCTGTATATCTGCCTTTACAATAAGAATAAAAAAAAAATAAATAAATCTTTGAAAAATGAAATTCTACCTTAAAAAAAAGATTTGTCCTCCATAATTATTTCTTATCTGTAAATGCAAATATTTAATGCTCAAATTTTCCAACTTATTTGAAAGCCAGAGAGTTAAAGGTTTTTCATCTACTGGTTCACAATTCCAGTTTTGTCAACATCCAGGTCTGCTAAGCTCAGATTTCCCAAATGAGTGCAGGTACCTCTGTACTTGGATCATCACCTACTTTGTCGCAAGGTATGCTTTGCAGAAAGCTGGGATTGGAAGTACAGTCTGAACGTGAGCACAGGAACTTCTGTAGAGTATGGTCATCC
The DNA here is from genome assembly GCF_017591425.1 of Ochotona curzoniae. NCBI lineage: Eukaryota > Metazoa > Chordata > Mammalia > Lagomorpha > Ochotonidae > Ochotona > Ochotona curzoniae. The sequence continues at coordinate 22,747,190 of NW_024464920.1, forward strand.
CAAGCAATGTTTTTTGACCACTGACCCATAAATTTCATATTCTCCTCTTATATCCATAAAACAAAACCAAAGTATCCAAATTATATTTTTATCAAATGTTCTTTTCATTAGATGTCTTTTTATAGCAAGTAACTATCTCATAATCAAAACTAATTTGGCACTTAATAGTTAACTGAAAAAATGCTCAAATAATGTTTAATATAATTATGTTAACAATTCACTTTCTGTCATGAAATATGATTTTCCATAATGACAATACATTTCAAATATTAGCATAGAGATGGTAATTCAATTACCAAAGCAAACCACTTCACTCAAGATCATTGTTAAACTATTATCTTAATGGTTCAAGTTTTACTTCACTGATTTTTAATAAAATAAACTATGTTTATTGAACCACACTCAGACTTATCACTTGAAGTATTTATGTGACTTTTATTTGATAAATGTGCTACCTAAGTTTTCAAGACAAGAAAATATAACAAGAAAGCTTTAGATGCCAAAGTATAAATTTTGCAAACTGTACAGCACTTATTAACATTTGTATTTTCAAATATGGTAACTGCTACACTATCAGAAAATATTTTTTATGGACTGCAAAACAACTCTGGGAGTTATAGTCTTCTGTTATTACAAACTGGGCATTTTGCATGTGTCTAAAGTTATATGAGAAATTGCATTTGAAAGCTTGGAAGCCATATATAGCTAAATGTTATATCAAGCTTAATTTGTGCCAAACAGATTGGACAGAAAATTATTTCATAAACATGTTGCAAATATAATCTAATATTTCAAGATACTGGCTCAAATACTGACTTGTCTAGATTTAAATTCTAGTTATTTATAAGTCACCTTAAACAAATTATCTCCGAATACCTCCAAAATTTTATATTAATGAAAATAATATTTATCTCACTTGGCTTTTTTAAAATGAGGATTAAACATATTAACTTTCATAAAAGACTTAATATTTGGACCCTAATAAAGGTTCATTAAACATTGGCGATTATTTTTTGATGAGAGGCAACATTGATGAGCAAAGTTAATTTATGAAGTGAGAGAATGGTAAATAGTCATTAGGCACACACCATATACCATATTTGTGCTTGCTCTTCTGCACACATCAACATTTTCACAGCAGTCATGTAATTTACTAAAAGTCTACTTTTTATAATGAGGTAAACTTTCAGTTTTAGTGAATTCAAATAACTCAGATAAGGACCACAAAACTACTCTGCAAAAAGCACATTTTTTATGCCTTAAAAGGCCCAATTCCTTGATTTTATAATCTGAGCCGATATGCACCTTATATATAATGTAGTCAAAACCAACATGTGTTTTAAATTAGGAGAAGGGCAAAGCTCAGAGCTTCATTGACCTTTCAAATCCTATTAATTATCCCATTTTAATTTCTGTAGCTATTAGTATACCTTCTATACTAAAATCACCTTCTTTGGATATTAAAAGCACTTTTGGCCAGTATCCCCAACAGAGAGTGAATTAACAAATATACTTGTAGGACATGATTACTGGGGAATGAAGTGGGACATGCTCTAGGGAACAGAGGAGCACAGTCCTGAATCTGAAGTAAAATAACAGTTCTCCTGAATTACAGTCCTGCCCCAAAGGAGAGTCAGGTTTCATTTGGAAAGGAAATAGAGAGGGGAAAGGATGGTGCTGATATGAGAAAGGAACTGATAAGTTTTTCACACCTTCATTAAAAGCAATTGTCTCTTCTTTTTCCTTTACCTTAGGAAAGGAAAAGGGGTTTCTTATTTCAAACCCCTTTTCCTTTACACTATTCACATGACTTGAGTGTTTACAGCTACAGGGAAAATACACAGGTATTTCCTTTCTCTCTTCTCCAGGAAATTTGAGCACTCAATATCTCTTCTAGCTTATATCTATTAAATTTCTCAACCTATAAAGCCTTCTCCCTCCATACCAGTCAGCTGGAATAAATCTTGCTTTAAATCTCAATGACCATTTCTCATTTGGTTTCATGTCCCTCCTGCCAATTCCACTACTGAGCCTTTCCTCCTTTATTACATGTTTTTCAACTTGTTTCTGGGATATAATTTTCTCTTGGTTCTCCCTCTTCTTTCATTCTTAGATCTTCGTGCTCATTTCCTTTCCAGTCAACATCCCCAAGGTTTCTTTTTCAGCCTTCCCCTTTCAGTCTGCATTCCTAACTTGAGTAATTGTTTTCATTTTCTTTTCTGTAACTGTACCTTCCCTACTTATTATTATCACTCCCAATCCCCAATTTGAATCTATTGTCCAGCTACACCATTCCAGAATTGCATTTCTGGCTATTCCTGTGGTTTGATTTTTTTTTTTTTTCTTCTATGGCACACTAGAAATTTAAATGTAATTGTAACTGAATGCCTCATGAACATCTCATTTTTTTATATAATGGGACTTCTCTATCAGTGGAATACACTCTTCAAAGATCCCTCCTTCAAAGATTTCTCTTGAACAGTTTAAACTACTTGTTTTTTTAAATACCAAACTCTTAAACAGAAGTGACACAATGTAATAGAAAAGCCATAGCCTGTACACAGATGGTCACACACACAAAAGGCCTCTGAAATGTCATTACATTTCATAAGACACTGATCAACTTGCGATGAAATGAGGAAACCAGGGAGCATGAGTCTAGAAAAGACGATATTAATTAGGCAGAGAAGAAAATGGGTTTCATACAATTGAACATATCCTGCAGGCAATGTGATCTTCACAGTTAGGAAAGCAGGGCCCCATCCTGAGCCCCAGGCCTCAAGGTATCCCACACTCCACTGCCTTTCTTAAAGTTTTCAACATTACTCTCTGGGGCCCAGACCTGCCTATATATGTTTCCCCTGATCTGTGATAATTAATACTCACAGTACCAAACAATGTTATGATGAAAGTGACATTTTGAACCTTGATTATTGCTCATAGCCTTTTCCATCTTTCTTTCTTTCTCTTTCTTTTTCTTTCTCTTTCTGTCTTTTCTCCCTCCCTCCCCTTCTATCTTTTATTATTTATTTATTTATTTATATTTATTTTTACTCGCCATGTGTGTTGATATCTTTACGTAACATGTATTGTGAAACACGTGAAATTTGCTCACTTCATATAAATAAACAAAAGCTACAGCTGGAAAGTGCCTGATTGTTTATCCATGCTCTAAAATTTCCAATGGGAAATTTAACTTGATTGGAAATAAACCATAGTTCATATTTACCCTCATACCTGGACACAATGCATATGTGGCTTGAATTGTGCACAGGAGCAACTTCCCAGAGAGAAACCAGAGGCTGGCATTCACAGGAGACACAACCAGCAACAGGGTCATGAGTAACTGTGCGCTTAGGAGTAAGGAGCCTAGAGAACGGGAGACACAAGATCTCTACTGTCTCATTACAGATATCTGAAGATTATTTAAATTTAAAAAGTAGAAATGGCATTTTCAGCTTTTACTCTCAACGAAAAGTGCAGGTAATGGCTAGAAACTACATGGGTAACACAAAAAATATGAAGAGATAGGTGGAATTTTGAGGAATCAGCTGATTTCAAAAGAACTTAGTCACATCTGAAGATTAGCGTTGTTTCTCAAACGTTCCATATTTCTCCTGTGCTAGCAAATTCCCTCAAAATTCATGCCCTTACAACTGCTTGAATCACACCTGAGCTGTGTGACAGTTCCTGTCATTCTAGTGACCCGGGGTTATGACTTTATATTTGCCTCCTTGTTTTGTGCCCCATGTGCTGTCCTGAACACACACTGCAGTGCGTTGTATATGTCAACACTCCCTTCCCTGCCTCCCCTAATGGTTACACATTAAACCCTGCACAACTCATATTTCTTTTGCATTATCCCATGACTTTCATCTAAAATGAAGTTAATTTTCAATTTGATTTCTTTTGAAGAGTCACTCTTAAATTCTACTTACTGACAGCAAGAGTCATATTAGTAACCAGGCTAGTAATGCCTTTTCAACCTCTCCAGCTAATGCTAGGACAAGTGACATTCCAAGATCACTCCAAGATAGCCAAATCAACAGTGAAGACCTAGAGATACTAATGCAGGTTAACTTTCACTTAGAAATTCACCTGTATCGCAAGAAACCTTTTCTCTAAAGCAAATATACATGCTACTCTGTGGTTCTCCACAATTCCTTTTCCATCCAGAACAGTGGTACCAGGGCCAAGATATTGCCTTAGCATAGGAAAGAACCCCACCTGAATGTGTTACTACAACCATGACAGGAAAAAAAATCCTTTGGAATGAGATTCTAAAGTATTTCCACATGGCTCACCAGTGACTTAAAAGACACTGCTTTACTTATACTCATGTATAGTTTTGGCCATATGTGGATTTAATCTTGATCTGAAATAAGATAGAAAATAATAGACGTATTCTACATCAGAAACATACCGATACTCCCAGTGTTCAAAAGTCTACATTATTCAAACACCATCAAAAAGTTTCCACTTCCCTCCTTGGGATTTACAAATGATCCCAAGATAGAACTACATGTGCATTAATAAATGTAAAGAAAGTACTTTCAAATTACTCATCAGATATCTGCTACAAGCAGCAACACACTGCATATTGCATCATAACTTCAACCAGCAGCCATGTGACAGAGTTTCAGAAGTAATTGAAAAAAATTACTGTAACAGGAAAATGTCAATGGTCCCTTTGGGAAAACTAGGTTATAACCCAGAAATGTTTTAAAAACTGCATTCAACAATAAATAATTTTTTTACTATATTAAAACTAAGTATATGTGTGACACTTTAATGAAAAATGTTAGATTCCAATAAAAAAATTATAGATATTTTCAAACACTGCATTATTGTTCAACTTCTAACTTTTTTGTCAGCAATTTCAGGTTATTTAGATGAGACATAGTTGGTTAGTAACTCATAAGGTAAGAGTTCATACTCAGTAATCATTTATTAGGCAAACCCTTATGTTTATATAAAGTGATAATCTGAAGATGTGGGTGTTGCTGTTCTGTTGGCCACTGATGTCATTTTCCTTGAGAGAAAGAGAGAAATCATACATTTCATCTATTTGGTTGTCATTGTTAAACATCTGCAATGGGTCAGGTCCTATTTTAAGGCATAGAATACACAGACAACAAAATAGTCTCCTTTCTTACAGAGTATCAACTTTACAGGAAAGGCAAGCTATACAATAGTAAACAAACACACATGTTCATCATTGAAAGAAATCAACAAAAATAATATTATAGGATAGAGACTGATGGAAAAGATAATAACTTTTTAGAGTGGTCAGCAACTTCTCTGCTAAGATGAAATTAAAACAGAATGTCACAATGAGTCAAGCCTCACTGATAGCTAAGGAAAGAACAATCTATTCGCAACATTAGTGTCAAAGGCTATTATGCTGGCTCCTATTTTGGATTTTGAAATACCAAGAAGTCTAATGTCACTGAAGGAGGGTGAGATATGTGGGGTCAGATCATTTTGGAGTTTCTATGTTACATAAAGTGCTTCTGTTTCAATCTGGTATGAAATGAAAAGCATCAGAAGGATTTGATGCAAGTAAAAAAAGATATGGCTTCCATGAATATTCATAACGTATTAAGCATTGCATGAGGTGATTCACTTACATTTTGCAATTTAATATCAGAACTTCAAATACTTCCAAATTATTGTTGATGAAACAGAAAGGCAAAGAGTAAGTACTTTGACCAAGACCACATAGTTAATAAACCACAGAGGCAGAGTGTCATTCTTATCCCTGTTTCTTAGCAGGTCAGATTATCTAAAGTTTAGCATCATACAAGGTCAATGTGGATAAGATTGAAGGAAAAGCTGGAAATTATTCTACACACACACACACACACACACACACACAGGGTGACACACACAGAGAAAAATAGAACAAGAGGAAGAGAGAAAAGTGAAAATTAAATAAGCAAATTTCTTATTAGTTTATGATCACTGATATTAAAGTTCTGCAATTCCTGGTGATGGAACACATGTAATAGATGTTCAAAGCATGTTTAAGTAATGAATAAACTACTTTCAAGAATCAGAGATGAGAGAGAATATTTCAATCTATAGAGACAGCAATATGAAGGTGTGTCATAGATTGCAATTTTTAAAAAATATTGTAATGCCACCACTTTGCTAGGTCCATCACAACAATAACATGACAAACTCTTCCCATATTATGATCAGTTCTGGCCATATGGCTTATTTTAGCCAATGAAACATGAGTGAAAGAAACACAGGTCTTCTCCAATCAGAATCTGCTAGAACCAACATGCCTTGTTCCATCTGCTATGATCTTTGCATAACCCAAAGAAGGTCTGCTCCTCAGATTGTGTCACAGATCAATGAAGGCATTAAGGAAATCCTTAACAATATTCAATGTAAGCAAGACATAAATCTTGACAGTGTTGATATTGCAGTATAAACTAGAGAAAACCATTTAAGGTAGCAAAATGTGAAAAATAAGTTGAAAACTGGGAGGTTTTCATCTTATGCAAGTAGTAACTAAAGTTTGAGACTTAGGGTAAAATTGGAAAATTCTATCAACTTGAGTGACTATGAAGAGTCTCTTAAGTTATAAGTCTATCATATATAAATCTTAAAATGACAGAGAACAGTTAAACAAATACCTCAGTTAGCATGTGCCAACTGAACACGGATAGCAAGGATCCGTGGACTCTGCACAACTAAAAGACTTCCAGAGAACACCCATAATTTAGTTATTACAAAGTCTGCTTTAAAGAAAATAGTAAGATCTCAGAATATTATTTTAAAGCATTACTAAATGATTCGATTTCACAAGAAAGCCAACTAAGAACCCTTATGTAACCTGTGGCCATAAAACAAAGTGTTGGATATTTCTACAGCTCCCAAATGAGCTTGTCTTACTGACATCACTGGCTATAACAGGAAAATGGCCAAGATAATCTAGGCATTTCCAAGCACTCCTCAATTTCCAGGTCTAGAATAATGAATAAGACAACATACTGGGTGGAAAAAATACAGACTTCCTGTAGAAATAATTGAAATTTTAATAATAAAAATGACAGTTAAATCAGAACAATATGCATAAAATACTGAAGGAACTGGAGCCAATATTCTAACAATTTATTCAACTCTGTTACTTTCAATTTTTAACTATTTCCATTACATCTTGTTTTTAATAACATTAGTACTAATAATAACATTAAATAGTAGGTATAACGCAGTAAGAACATCTTTGGTGTGAAAATCTGTGTAAGCTTTACTTCACATAGTCCTCATTGTCTCTCTGTTTAATTTAGAGAGGACAAAATGAGGCAACAGAAAGGTAAGTATAATTTATACCTATTAAGTGAGAGTGAGAGGATTCAAATCTGGCTCTTTCTATTGCAATGACCTAACTTTGAATATTCTAGAAATTTTCCTGCTCTTATCTGTAAGACATCTAAAGTAATTTTATCTAAATTTCTTTAAGTGGTTTCAAGGTGAACATCATTTTAGCCAATAATGTTCTATCTGGTTACCCCCAATCATTGTCAGCAGTGGGGACAATGCACTTGACATCCCCAGCACAGTTTTCATATACAGAGTAAGTTAAAGACAGCAACATGTTGAAGTTATGATTTTCATTTCTGTCTTAGAAGTGTCCTATCAAGAAAATATAAACTGGAAATTGTTCATTGTGACCTATTTCTTCTAAACTTGGTACAGGTTTCATCTGTTAGAAAAAAACCCAACTCTGTGATTATATCAGGTTTCAGGGACAAAGGAGGAGACTCAGAATAGGAAGATAATCAGAGTCCTTTGTATATGAAAAAACCTTCCCATAGACCCTTTTTTATAGCAAAGTAGAAAAAGAGGGGAAAATGGTAACACAGAATTTTATTAAATGCTTTTGTAAAATGTTTTCTATTTGTGTAATAATTATGTTCATTTTCTTCATTACCAAACTATATTAGACTATATCATTGGGTATATTATAAAGTCAGGAGAAAATGACAGTGTTATAAAGAATGAGATTCAGGAAGATTTCTGTCCCAAGGCAGAGGAAAACAAAACCTCAGAGATGCACTAGTCTCATGAGGCACCCAGGCAAGGTTTCACATAAACAGCTAAGCCATTAGAAGCACAGCCAAAAGGAACATTAACATTTTTCTAGGATTTTCTCAAAGTCTCACTAGTATCAGCCAACAGGCCTGCCATCCTGTTTTAGTGGCAGCAAGAAAAACGAAATGGTGATTAAGAAACTTGCTTTCTGTAGCTATCCAAGTTTTAGTGGGTAAGAATGAGATATTCAATTAAACTCAATATTTTGGGGCAGAAGTGGAGAAGTACAGCTTTATGCTCTTAACAGAGAATACAAAAGAGAAAGAGGAGGTAAAGTAGCCTTATAGTAGCAGTGAAGGTCCCATAAAGATCTAGATAGAGAAACTGATTAAATTACAGATTGTAATAGGATAGAGCTTTAAGAACTGCCCACCACAGTCTTACCCCTTTTCCATGGGAGCACACAAAGGGAATTACGCCTATAGCTAATTCAGCTAATCACTGTGAGGCCAGTGACCGGAACCCTGATCTTCGAAGCCTATGTGTATAGTAGCTTGAAAAGTAGAGCACCAGAGAAAATGTCCCAAATAAGAGCTCTAAATTGATGAAATTGGAAGAAAAGTATGGTACGGGAAATGACAAGACGCCTATAATTTCTTTGGAGAAGCTTATTTAGGCACATTTATAAAATAAATGCAGAGATAAGTTAATAATTAAAAATTATCCATTGTTCCTGAAACAAACTTAGGAGTACCAAGCTTATACACCAACCCTCAACTACCATATTTCAAGATTTGAAATAATACAGTCCATGACATAGCTTGCACTGGCACTAAAATCTGACCAACATGAAAAAAATGTCCATCCTTGTTAATGACTGGCAAGTGGTACGTCAAAGTATATTTCATTCAATTCTTCCTTAGATATTTATCATGGTATGGTTACTTCAGTAGCTACTAATTATCTCCATCTGTAAAGCAATTTCACATTAAACAGGAAATTCTTACATAATGTGTAGCAGTTCATGTAACTCTTAAAAAGTGCTGATTTCAGTGTTGTAGAACAATAGTAATAGAAAGACTCCACTTCTCTCTCCCTGTTCAGCTCAACGTTGCCAAAGCATAGAAATGAACACTTCATTTTTAATGTGATTCTCATTGTAAACATGACCTAACCAGTAAAAACTGCAGAATCAGCAGCTGATCCAGATGTAGGGATTGTCTTTACAGAGAGAGAGGGATAGAAGAAACATACATGTGCTGTATCCAAGAAGCTGTCATTAGACATAGGGATGAAGTTTGCTTTTGGCTACTGCGAAGTGCAGCAATCGCTACTGCTCCACTTCTCGTTGATTGTCTTTAAAAGAAGTGATTTATAGCATATTCTAAAGAGAACCTTTGCTGCAAAAAGTTGTGTCATTAACTTGGTTGATAAAAGAAAACTCGTGAAGTGCTTACATAGTATAAGGCAAAATGTGCTCATAAGATTGGTATGTAGTTTTCTTCACAGCATGGTCTCTAAACACTTAATAAATATGCATAAGAGGATTGATTTCATGGGTAGATTTTGGTAGGAATTTGCTTTTGTGTTCTATGTGTTTTCTATTCCTACTTTCTCACAGTTTGTACACACAAGCCACTTTGAAAAATTTCCAACACATGAATCAACTAAGCTTAAAATATTTAAATCACTTATCAAATGCATAACTTTGAAGCATTTTAGCATCTTTGGGTCATGGAATTTCCATTCAATTGTAACATACCATGTAAAGACTATACCATTGCCCTATTAAATTGAAGCGGTAGAGTAACGATCCCAGAATACTTAGTAAACTCTTTAACATTCTAACATAGTTTCAGCAAAGACAAAAGTATTATGCTATGTTTGTTTTTTTGAGGAATGAAGAAAATAAAGTGGAGGATGGTATTCCATGTCGGTCAAGGGACAAAGCCTCCTACCCTTTCTAATCCTTTAAAAAAATCCTAGAGGTAGAGACTTAAGTTTTATTTATGAATTGAGGAAACAGTAGACTATTAAATACTTCAGCTTGGCATATATATTGTAGAGCTAGGAATCAAAACCAGGTGTGCTGATCCTAAATCCTATATGGTAGTGAGTCAGTATTATAAGAATACAAAAGTGGAAAGCCATTGGTTTTGAGTGTTCGTCCTGGATTATGCTGCATTCCATTAACCTGAGACATTCTGATGTGTTTTATCTGCTTTTATCTGCAAACTAAGAAATACGGACTCTTTGCTAGATGTTATTCATGGCAGTCCCAAGCCTGAACTTGTGGATACTGGCACATTCAGGTTGTAGTTCTTTCCATATAGGAGAAACATAAACATCCTGTGAATATATTCCTTTAGAAAATGGCAAGCAAATAATTCCCTCCCAAGCTTCCATGTCAAAATGGAGTATGTTTCATGTTTTACACCAAAGAGAGAATCTGTGCCAAGTTTAAATTAAGAACAAAAGTTGAAGTAATGGTACATCAGTTGTGGGTTTGGCAATGGCAAGAAAAGATAGCCTCAAAGAAAACTCATACCTTTTATGGAAACCAAATATTGACCACAATTGGCACACAGAAAACTTCATGGACAAACAAAACTGCTGGATAAACAAATCAAAATTACATAGGAAGCTGACTCCCATTCTTTACAGTGGAAAACCAAAGATAAAAATGAGTCACAAATTTTATATTCTTGGAAAGGATAAATGCTCACCCATCTGGTAATACATTTAAAAAATATTTCCCTGAAGATATATCAGATTTCCAATATTTTCTTAAATAGCAAACTAAGAATAACTTCAATGTGTTAATATCACAGAACAACTGACTACAAACTCAGTTGCTAAAGAAAAAAAATCTATTGAACAATGCATGATTTTTACTATATGACTTAAGAATACACAGGTATTAGCTAATGCATATACTATTTCTACATGACAAAAAGAGCAGTTTGTTTAGGAAACATACAACATAAGCTATGTACTTAAATGTATTCTTGGGCAGGAGTAGATATTGGGTTTGAGGTGATTTCAAAGATTGACTGGATCTTTATGGAACTATATATGACAGAACTCTCTGGTCCACTTTTCCTTGAAAAAGAGTGAAAAGAAAATGGTGAAAGTAGTCTCATCATTAGTTACTAAACCATAGGTACCATAGCAAATCAGACAATTCATGTAGGCAGAGGCACCTTCATTTTTACTTGTAAGTGAACCTTGGTTTAAGACTATAGTACATGAAAATCTGCAGTGAATTTATGCTCATTTCTCCCAAATGTTGTATTGTGCATTTATATGTATGTGTGTGTATGTGTGTATGTGTGTTTCTATCTGATGTGGTACAAAACCAATGTAAAAGTACTTCACACTTGGTCCTTTTAAGGCAAACATTGTCTTACAATATACCCTATCATTCTGTACACAATTATCTAAGTCCATTTCCATCTTAAAATGCAAACAAAGCATCATGCTCTTTGAGATTCATGAAGGCAATAAAGACTGACAGCCACAGTCCTAGTCTATCCCAATAGTAGCCTAAAATTATCCTCTATGGCTTCTCAGGATTTATTTTGCAATAAAAGAATCATAGCATCTTTCATATTTCAAATGGCAAGGGGGAAGTTATTCCATTGTATCTTTACTGAACCAAAGGTTCTCCTTTAACTGTATCTCTAGCAGCAGCTGCCCATGACTTCTCAGAAGGATCAGGTTTGCTTCCTGGACAGTTTATTTGAAAGAGAAGAATTCAAGCATCAGGTCTATAAATGATTCAGTACTTGAAGAAAACTGGTGATCCTTCTTTGAGTTTATCCTGTTACTCTCTGATCCTAGTCTTGAGACATGGTCCACACATGGAGATGGAAGCACAGATCTCTAGGTGTAGTCTGAACAGAACCAGGTGCAATGCAGACATGATTGCCCTAGATCTTTACTGCACTTCTGTTACACCTAAAGTGTATTTGAATTCTTGACAGCTATATCATACTAGTGGCTCACATTAAGTTCATAATTCAGGGACAGGCATTTGGTATCTCAGTTAAAATATCAGCTAGGATGACCATGTGGGCTATCACAGAACCTGAGTTCAATACCTGCTCTGCTAAAAGACTGAGAAAGGCAGCAGTGATGGCTCAAGAAACTGGATTCCTCCATCCAAATTGGAGGGATGGATTGCATTCCCAGATCTTGGGTTTTTCCTTAACAGTCCCAATTATTGTGGGCTTTTGGGAAGTGACCCAGTGTATGGGAGCTCTCTCTTCCTACGTCTCTGCCTGCGTCTCATAAAATAAATAAATAAAAATTATAATTAAATTCACAGAAAAAGGCTTAGACAACTTTGACATTTTTTGTCATGTATCTACAACGTAAAAGTTGCCCAAGTTGACCTTTAAAATAAATATGAGTTCTTCAAAAAGTTCACAGAAACTGTGTCTGATGGAAAAAAAATTAGGTACGAACTTCAAAATACTTTGTGACAAACTAAACTTTTGATGTCATTTTCCAAAACATTTTTGACTCTCCCTCATTTTTACACTGAAATTTAATCCCATCATTTTCATGCAATCTATCAGTCTATCTTTTGCATATATTCTTATTCATATTAAAGTGCTCTCACATCTTTGATCACATACAACACATATTTCATGAATTGAAGTCTATGCACAGCATGTTTTATGAATTTATATAAGTCTTAAGGTATCTAAAATATCCTAAATTTAACCTAGGTACAGGTCTGTATCTTTTTGGGTCTGATCCTGGAACGTCTATCTCTCAACATAACAGAATTATTATAAATGGGTCATTATCCTTCTATTTGCAGTTACAGTCCCCTCTATGTTTATCTAACATTCATTCTTTTTGGAAATATGGTTCACATGAAGTTTACTTTCATGAAGCCTGTAACTGGAACAGAACAGCACCTCTTCCGAGGAGTTCAGGACAATATTCACATGGGAGACTTTTCCCTACTTCATTTGGTGGTATGAATACTTTGTTTTCAGCAATGTCAAAGGTTTCTAGCACAAGATAAAATACATTTACCTTTTTGTTTCTAGTTTTACTAAGATATAATTGTAAAATGAAATTATATGCATTAAGATGTGTAACATGAGCTAACCAATATGTCACTTCACCCAGCTATCATTTTCACTGGTTTCTTTGTTGTTTTTGTTTTTGGTAGAACATTTGTGATCTACTATCTTAGTGCCACCAAGTAATTCATGAAATCTCAGAATACATATACTAAAAAATGTGTATCCGCTGACCAAAATCTCTCATTGATCCTATCCCTTATCTCTGGCGATTATCATTGTACTATTTCTATCTTAACCTCTTTTAGACTCTACATATATGTGAGGTCATTCATGTAATATTTGCTTAGGTCAAATTATCGAACTTAGTGCTCAGCTGTTATAGTTCCAATTCAGCTCCATGTCTATGGCTTGCAAAAGCGTCAGAGGTCGGTCCTGCATCCATGTAGTTGACCCAAAAGATGCTCGTGTCTCCCAGCTTCGGACCAGCCCAGTTCTGGCCTTTATAACCATTTAAGGAGTGGACAAGAATGAAAGGTCTCTCTCTATTTTGCCCCTCTCTCTGCAAATCTGCTGTTCAAAGAAAAAGAAAAACAAAATGAACCCCTTTAAAAAAAAAATCCAAAAAGACAAAATACAAATGTCATATACATGCTGAATGTGACAATAAATTTGCTCAGAGATATTTGTAGAAATGACAGACTGATAAGAACTTTTTAAGATTTATTTATTTTTATTGGAAAGTTAGATTTACAGAGATAAGGAGAGACAAACAAAAAGATCTTACATTCACTGGTTCACTCCCCAGTTGGCTGCAACAGCCTGAGCTGGGCTGAGCCAATCTGAAGCCAGGAGCTAAGAGCTTTTTTTTGACCTCCCATGCAGGTGCAGGGTCCCAAGGTTTGGGCCTTCCTCTACTGCTTTCCCAGGCCACAAGCAAGGAGTTGGATGGCAAGTGGAGCAGCTGGGGTATGAACCAGTGCCCATATGGGATCCTGGCACATGCAAGGCAAGGCTTTTGGCCTCTATGTTAGTATGCCAGGCCCAATAATAAAGTTTTACATCTAGTATCACAAATCAAGTTTTATGAAATTGCCAGTAGGAGGTAATGACATTATGCACTCTTCCAACACAATGCTCAGTAATGCAAAAATGAAATAAATTTATATTTCTTTTATTTTATTTGCATGTCATCTAATGATCAATTTCAAACATAGTTTTTGCAGTATGAAAATGCTATTCTGATCTGATGAGCAGTAAACAGAATTCATTTACCGCACTCATTTCCCATAGGAACAACTTCACAAAATACAATCAACAGATTTAAGAACCTATTGTCATATAATTTTATGGTATGATTCAAGTTAATTTTTAATTAAAAAAAATATATTAAATATGACTAGACAGTCCGTTTAAAGCTTCAAATATTTCGAGATCATTATCATATCTTTTCAAGTACAACTGAATCTGAAAAGTATCCACATTTCTCGCTTAAAATCAGTATTCATATTACTTATATTTACCAGAACTAGGCAGTAGAAATAATAATCCTGAAAAAATGAGTCATCGTTTTATTTTTTCAAAGTATGAGAGTAGCTCAAATACTAAGAGAATATTCCCAATTGGCTGCTATCTAGAATCATTGGAAGGACAAAGGCAGAGAAATGCCTTGCCCAATGTAGAGGCATTCAATACTCAAGTTCACGAAATCATATTTTAGCAGTAGTTTCTTGGCTAACTATCAGTTTTGTATAGTTATTTCTGGTAATTCTTACCCTTCTTTCTTATTTTCTTCCCCAAATATACTGACATTTCTTGGAAAATAGATTAGTTCTTTAATTTTCCAAATACTCCTCTTAGGACTTAACATATCATTAAAATGAAACATACACATTTATATGCGTTTATACTTGTCTCTCTATATCTTTATAATAAACACATATAGATGAACTTGTAAAAAGGTTAAAGAAAGTTCTTTAACATTCTAATAGGCTAGGAAGACCATGTTGTAAAAAGCTAGATGGGCCAATAGGCAGTTAGGGTCATGGTTCCTGGTGAAATTATCCTCAGAAAATATAAAAGCTTGCTTTGCCCCTGTTTTTGCTTTTTGGAAAAGCAAGTTTTTCCTGGCTCCCAGTTTTATCATAAGACTAGCAACTGGGCAGTTAGAGAAAATTTTATTGGAATGTGAATTTCACTTCCTGGAATTTTCAGTTTTTTGTTTGTTTTCATAAACTAGCAAGGAAGCCAGAAATTTTCTTTGCTTGTGAACCCAAAGCTATGTTTGACTAGATCAAAGTGTCGATCTCCATCCTTTTGAGTCTCCTGTTTCATCATAAAGAATCAGGTAGGCAATGCCTGAGGTGTCTGCTTATCTTGAGATGGGCTGAAGAGGCAACCTATCACACACTTGGTATGAGCATTTGTTTTCAGACAGGATTAGAAACTTTCAGTTTTGTATCCCCACCCTAAACTCAATGCTGTTCTATTTTCCCTCAAAATTGTGCTTAAAAGACATAATTCCCACCATTTTCTCAGATTTTTCCTCTCTTGGAGGCCCTCTCCTACTGCTATCGCTAGGAATTTCTCAATTAATAAACTTGCTTTACTCACCGAAATTGTCTTTATGACAAGAATCAAGGTTGCCTTCCATTCTTTACAGGTGAAATTCTCTGTAACAAGGCAAAGGCCCCCATTTCTGCTTAACAAACTAAGGTGCAGTTTCTTTGTGATCTCTTCTGATGGAGATTTCATATTCTTATTTCTAGGCAACTACCTGTGATCGTCACATTAGTATATTTGCATATTGTCCAAAGCAGCGTCCATGCCTTGACAACACAATTGAATCATCGTGATAAGTGAATTTATGGCCTGCAATGTCAATTGTTTCTACTACCTAGCCCCATTAAAAACAACATCAACAAAAAAAGGTCTGCCAACACCTGAAGTAGTTTGAATATTCAGCATAGGGAAGTGGTTAATTGTGGAGCTCAGGGGCAAAAGGTCACTAAGTTAATAACATGGCGACTAACAGTCAAGGTCACTAGTGGGCAAGATGGTGGCCCAGAACAGAGCTCTGGGTATGAACCAGGGCAGGAGTCACATCGTTTCAAAGACAGACTGATTGGCCGGGCCATCTCGCTCACCTACCCCGGCCTATGGGAGGTGGCCTCTGCAGTCATTCTCCTAGTAATTGGCTCCTAGCTTCTCTCCTCCTGGAATTCCTGAAATTCCTGGCTTGAAGCTCTTCCTTACCCTATATAAGGAACTGAATTTCCCTGATAAATCGGAACTGCTTAGACAGAACCCCTGTCCTCTGTCTCTCGCAGGCCGGCAGCAGGCTCATCCCCTCCGTCAAAGTAGTACAAAGGAATCTGAGGGGAAGACCCCGCAGTTAATCAATCAGACTAAAGACAGAATCTGTACTAACGAAACTGTTTTCCTTCCAGTTGATAATTTACTTCTATTTTACAAAGAGAAAGTGAGACACAGAGAAAGATCTATCCACTGGTTGGCACCCCAAGTGGCAGCAACAACCAGAGCTGAGCCGATCTGAAATCAAATCAAGGAATCTTTTCCGGGTCTTTCACTTGGGAGCAGTGATCCAAGGCTTTGGGCCATTCACTGATGCTTTCACAGGCCACAAGCAGGGAGATGGATGAAACTGGAGCTGCAGGACATAAAGGATGCTGGTGTTTGAAGGGAGATTAGCCATCTGAGCCACTGTGCTAGGCCCATTATACTTCTGTTACTGGCTTGCTGGTCGGGCATTAATTAATTCCTCCGATTTGTTCTTGAGATCAAACCATTCTAGTGATTCTGCCTGGGTTTCTTACCTAATTTTTCATGGTCAGGCCTTCTTGATCCTAGTCAATTTTCCTAACAATTCCCCCAGTTTCCTATTTGAGAGTTCAACTACTGTTGTGTTTATTTCAAAAGTCTATTATTCTTTGGCCACATTTGTTGGGGACTACTATTAAAGCCAGTGTGATTGCCTTGGAGTACAAAAGCAACCCCTCACTGGTGTTTAGCAAATCTCTGATTCTGTGCTGATTGATTCCTTATTGTATTCTTCCCAACACTCTACTTTAGATTTTCTCATAATCATTACATCTTCATCTTGCTTTCATTCCTCAGTTTCTTCACATTATTGATGTATCATTTGGTGTTCCTTAATTTTTAACTTCAAAGAATTAGCCTTATATAGGACATCTTGCCATCTACTTCCTCTCTAATTAAAGATTTAGCTACCAGTGTCTTTTTCTCCCTTCTTCACTTCTGTTCTACAGAGCTTACATTGTATTTGTGCTCCTCAGTCTATTTCCAATTTCCTTAGTAATGTGTTGTAACAACTGTGTTATCATTGTCTCTTACACCAGTGTGACCCAATCATAAATGCCTAGTTCTCAAGGGAATGAATTAATGGCATAGCAGCCCAGGGCTGGTCCTAAGGCCTTGACCACAGTTGTGCCGGGAGGCTGCTGAAGTCCTGGCTGTAGCATAGGACGTGTGTGGAACATCAGCTACTTAACTTTCTGTGGCATACTGATGAGCAGATCTTGTACACTACATACCTTAGAGCTGCCTAAGGAGATACATGCAAGAACTTTCTTCAAAATTACTGCACCATTAATAAACAGAAGGAAAGAATGTTGAGTGAGGAATTCAGAATTTCAAGTACCTTGTTTCTTTGTGCAAAAATCAGATGTAATATCAAAGAGATCTGTATATTGAAAAACATGATTAAGAATTGGGTTTCTACCTGTACTGGAACATTATTCCTCAAATGTAACCTCAGGGAAATCACATTCAGTGAAAGCATCATGCACCATTGGGAAATTTTTTAATCATTTGGAGGCTAGTTGGCATTTTATCCCAGGTATTCCTGGATATCCAACAACGTGTACCTTGGGCTTTTCAATTTCTTTTAAATTTCTCTCATGTCTACACTCTCAACTTGCTACATTATGTTTTGATGAAGTTGTAAAGCAGGACGGTAGCTTCCTTTGAAAGAAGAGCAGGTAAGCTCTATGGCCCAGAAGCAAATATACCTCAGGAACTAATATTTCCTGAAGCTCATCAAACATGAAAAAAAAGATCTGCTGTCATCTATTTGTGACTTTAGTTTGAGGAAATGTTTTGTGATTTGTTTCCAGAAATCAGAAAGCATTTAATACACCTAACTTTTACTGTAAACTTGCAGCACTGAAAACTTGCATGTAGAATATGGAACTACTTTTATATGAAATTATTTCTTCAGTCATACATAATTCAAAGTAATACACACATTAGCATGTTCTGCCTTTAACTATAACAAGATGTTACTATTGCTAGAAAATGGACATTCTCTTCTGAGCAGGAATTTAAACCATAATTTAAGTTTCTTCATTATCACCTTATCTGAGAAAAGTCAGTAAATACACTTACTTGGTATGTATATACTAACCATATGTTTAAGTTATTCAATTCAGACTATTTGCAACTTATTTTATAGAGCCTGCCATATGGCTTAGGGGATATCATCATCTAAGTAAAGCAAAATTTTGTCTTACAAATACTGTTAATGAAATGTTCACTGGCATCTTTGGTATCTTCAAATTGTTTTTATGTGTATAGTAGATGTTTGGTGTTATAAGGAGGTTGGTTTCAAGTAAATAAAAAAAAAACAATAACAACAACAACAGCAAAACATTAAGGCATTATTGGTCCAGAACTTTAAGCTATTTTTCCAGTAGTCTTCAACCTTCTCCCAGATTTGGGGGTGAGGGGAAGATTAAGAATCTTTCTTTTCTTTGCAGCATCAATTTTTTTTAGGGTTTACTAAGGAGTGTTTATTAACCAAACTTGGTGATAATAGAGTCCAGTAGAAACAGCAAATCACAAATCCATATGGCAATAATGCCAAGAGGAACAAATGCCCTGATGTCCATCCGTCAAATTGAAAACATATGTCCCAGCTTCCCCAGCAATATAAGTTATCCTAAGAGACATATAGCAAATAACCTGGACACACTTCCAATGCTGCAGACATTCACCTTTCCCTGGTTTCTCTGCCCACAATCCATTACCGCTAGGTCTCACCTCTCCTGGAACTCTCGATAGTACACAAATTAGAAATACAAAGCACCTTAGCATTGCTATCTTTAATGTCCCACACAAGCAGTAAACACGGAATGAGGAATACAGACACAGGGGCCATGTTCAGAGGATCCCTGTCCGCACAGTCTTTCTGTGGGAAGCCAGAGAGCAGGCAGGTACTGGGGAGGCCAAGACTAGGAGTGCTAGAGAGATGGAAGCACAAGACCAAAAGTTTCAGTATCAAATTTTTACACCTACCTAAAACTAAAGTTACTAAAAGAATGTAGCTTGATAGATCAATATTTATATAAAGTAGATTATACATCTATATGGGAAATTGATTTTCACCAAAATGCCCAGATGAATCAATGGGACAAAGAAAGAGTTTTTGACTCATCATTCTCTGACAATTGAATGGCTTTATTATTTTTTTTTTTTATTGGAAAGGTGGATATACAGAGAGGAGAGACAGAGAGGAAGATCTTCTGTCCAATTATTCACTCCCCAGGCGGCCGCAACGGACAGAGCTGAGCCAATCCAAAGCCAGGAGCTTTTTTTTTTTTTTTTTAAAGAGACTAAGAGTATCAGGTTACAAGTATTTTTATTTTCTTATTCTTGTTGACGCTCCAGACTCCAAATGGAATTTCTTTTTTTAATTTTCTTTTAAGATTTACCTATTATTTTGAAAGTCAAAATCAGACAGGGAGAAAACACAGAGAGAGGTATTCTATCTACTGGTTCACTCCACATCAGGTAGCTGTGAGGGCCAGTGCTGGGTCATGCCGAAGTCAGGAGCCAGAAGTTTCAACAAGATCTCCCATGTGGGTGGCAAGGGGCCAAGCACTTGGATCATCTTCCACTAATTTCTCCAGGTTATTAGCAGGGAGTGTGGTTGGAAGTAAAGCATCCAGGAGACAAAACAGAAGCTATGTGGGTTGTAGGCCTTGCAGGTGTTGGCATTAACTGCTATGCCAAAATGCTGTCCCCTCCATGTAAAATCTCAGACTGGGGTGAAGGATAGAAGCCAACAGAAAATGGTGTGAGAATTTAAATATTGCAAAAATGGGTTTTTCCTGGTTTTCTAAGGATTTAGGTTTCTGAAGAATGAGCTAAAATAGGAAATGAGAGACCTTGAGAGTTACAAAGTTTATTCACAGAAAGGGTTTCTCTGCCCTTTTCTTTTTAGAAACATCTTTACACATTCATTTTTTTCTGTTTTTTTTTAAAGTTCTCTCTTCTAAATAAAAATAATTGTATATGTTTACATTTTGGGTGCAAAAATGAGAAATAGGCATAAAGTAATTTGTTTTCAATTTGGTAATGCCTATGTGTTGCATACCATCTTCTTACAGTCTAGATAACTGCTTTAATAGTTGCTAGGGTAATCTGATATTTTGCCTAAGTCATGCACTTATTAGAAATGTCACGTTAAAAAGACAAGCTCCACACGTTCAATGAAGCATATGTAAACTTTAAGCTGAATACTATCTTGTTAATTTTCTCATTTCTAAACTGAAATAGTAATTACAGTGTGAAAGTTTCCATAACAGAATCCATGTAAGAACTACCAATTATAAAAATGAAAAACAGCTTCTATGCAATCAGTGGTAATCATCCTGCCTCAACCTGAAACTGGAACGAATGCACAACTGAAATAACAGACAAAAAACTCTTTATGAATGCGGCCATGATCAGCTTAACTGAGAAAAACTCAGGTTTGTAAATTTGCTTTTCAGATATTGCTGACATTTATATAATAAGTAGTTCATGAGATTTATCACCTCATGTTATATTTTAACAGCTTAAATTTGAAATAAAAAATTTACTCCATGAATCATTCCAAAACACTAGAATATTTGCCTCTTAGATTTGAATGCTGAAAGCTCCAGAACCATAGCCACTCTCTACTTAGAAGACAATTATCCATGTAGATCTGAATTTTCCATCATCTGACATTATCCCAATTTATTATTACTGTAATTTTCTGGGAACCAAAAAGTTGAGGTTAAAATAAAATCTGTTTACTTCTCACAAAATTTTCATATCATTTTAAAATTTGCTGCTAAAGGAACAGCTATGCTTTGGGTGGATTTGGTTTAAATCACTAAAATACAATTTTCATCATGAGTTAGAAATATCCAATTTAACTGGTTTTTCCAATAAGAAGTGTCTCCCTATGATCTGGTATGACATTAATGGTTAATGTCCAGGCAGTATGAGAAATGTGACTTTACTTACTAAAAGTGACATCATCCTAATGCTGGAAATACAAAGAAAAAAGAAAAAACATACACTTTATTTTTGTCATGAAGAAATGCATTATCTAAGCAATGATATGAGAGCTACACAAAAAATATATATTTATATATAATTTATATTCTATATATATAGAATATATATTCTATATATAATATATAGAATTTATATTCTATATATATTCTATATATAGAATATATAGAATTTATACAGAATTTATATTCTATAAATATGTAATGCCTTTAACTTACAAAATATATATTATTTTTTAAAAAGATCTCTTAAAAGACATTTGTTTTTTCATTTGTGTGTTTGTGTGCTAAGATTTATTTATTTTTTCTGAAAGGCAGGTTTACACAGAAGAAGAGACAGAGAGAGGGAACCTGCATCAGCTGGTTCACTCCTCAAAATGGCTGCAATGGCCAAAGCTGGACTGATTCTGAGTAAGGACCCAGGAGCTTCCTCTGGGTCTCCCAAATGGGTGCTTGGAACCAAGGATCTGGACCATCCTCTGCTGCTTTCCCAGTCACACTAGCAGGCAGCTAGGTCAGAAGTGGAGCAGCCAGGAATCAAACTGGCATCTATAGGGAATCCTGGCAACAAGGATGGTAATTTAGTCTACTGCACCAAGATGCTGACACCTATACTTTCTATTTTAAAGTAATGATGCATTTGACCAATGAATCTTGCTATTTGCAGGGACATAATGCTAAAACAGTCATTTAACATCTGTGCACTATTTAAAATATGCCAGGCCATATTTAAACACACCCTCTAATACAACAACAGTCTTATGAGGCACACAGTTGTAACTTAACTATGGAAGAAATAAGGGAAAGGTGATCCAGAATGCTAATTATTTGTCTGAAATCACACAGCTAGTTAGTATTAAAGCCAGGATGTCAATCAAAGTCCATTTCTAGAACACAGAATCATAACCACTGTACTATGTGTTTTTAACTCTGCTTTTCCTAAGATAATTTACAAAAGTGTTATTTACATAAGTAACATGCATAAATCTTAATTGCTTGACTGCTAGATAATTCTGCCCATACACCCTAAGAAATATCAGTACCAATAAAACTTTATTTAAAAAGTGTTACTTCTGCTTCCTTTAGTTGAGCAAATGACTTCAACATCGAGAGAATCATGAAACATTTATCGTTGCCTCCATATTTTTTCTTAGCATCCTTCTAACTGTGGAAGAAGGTCTATAACTATATTTGGCAATATGATTATTGTTCATATCCCTTATCTATGCACCTGCTTCTTTTCTGCTTGCTAAATACCTTAGTTGGTGGAGGATTAAGTGTGATTACAAAATAAATTAAAAGTATGTCACCACAAAAACTGGAAGAAAGAAAAAAAGAAGAGACATGGAAGAAGGGAAGGAAGTATACAATTATTGGATTATAGTTATTCATAGGAAGTGCATGACATTTACTCTGTTTACATAAATTTTAAAAAAGAGGTCAAATTAAATTAAGGAATAAAAAAAGGTAACTTAATTATTGGGTCAAAAACTTTTTTATTGCCATCAACATATTGTCCTTGTCAACCCTAATCTGGTTCTCCAATAATACAACCTCCAGAGATCACTCAAAGGAGCTGTGAATGAACATGCAAGAAGTGTATCTCCTCCCTCTAATGGGGGCACTACCTGGCCTTCAGATTACACCAAGGTGAAATAAAAGCCATGCTACCTCAGGGGCTCCACTGATTCCAGCCACAGTTAATCTGTCAACTGGATAAATTCACATTTATTACCACTGCAGCAACAGGAAACTCACTCTGCAGAGCCCAGCCAAAATTAAAGAATCATAAACAAATAAAATGATTACTTTTTGAAAATCCTAAGTACATAAAATATATTTGAGTATTATGAAAACTGAAAAAGTTTGCTTCTGGTTCCAAGAAAGTTTTTTGTATGTATACTGCACATAGACATGTAGAGAGATATATTGATGTTTACTTGGACAAAACAAAACTGGTTTACTAGAACTTGACTGGAGTATTTGAGAAGGTGTAATAAAGTGATTTATTTCTGAAAAATAGTTTCATATACATGCCCTGAACAAAGCTTACCTGAAACACAACGTAGTGTAATGGTGCCCAATATCATATGGTATTACAGATACACTATAAGAATATTTTATTTAAATGAATTCCTGGTAAGAATTAGAATATGTTTCTGAATAGAAGATTGGACATACAGACACAGAAAAGATGTACAGTATTCAAATCTATCAATGAACCAATTTTGGTATTGAGAAAGTTCTGTGTGATTTTAATATACTTTTATAAGATTTTATTTTTCAGCTTGAATATGCGTGTGTGGCCTATGACATTTTGTTTATGAAAAGCAATATACTGAGTTTTTAACAGCAGATTCACATGACAGCATTTGTGTGAATCACAAAATTTGAATATTAATTGTTAAAATCCAACACCATATAAGAAAGTGAATTCCTTACAAAATGAACATTTTCTGGTTATAATGACATAGTAATACTTGACAATGCAGAAAATAATGCAGTTTAAAGGAGAAATGGCCAAGAAAGCAGTTTAAACAATCCAAGAATGGAATCTTACCAGGGAGAAACTTTCATTTAAGGTAAGGCTTAACACATTTCGCTCTTAATTTTACATTATTCAGATTCAGTAAACTATTGCTGAACTCCTGTGGTGAGAAGCGACCTGTGCTCTTAACTCATTTATTAATGATATTCTCTATAAATACACAGTTGGGTCATAATTCAAACTGTAATTAAGAATAATTAAAGTAAGTGTTTATGCTCAAAGATAAATACCATTTTCTAGTGCTTACTATTAAGCTGACATTATAAAGAAATGATCATTATCATTACCATTAATGTACTGATTAATTGTATCTTATAAGCACTTTAAAAGAACCATCAAATTTTGCATAATTTTTTACTAAAGTATCTTGCTTTTCATTAAAGTATCAGTGCCATGTCGAAATGCTTACAGTTATATGAATAATGCCATGTTCTCGGTATCTGTGCAGAGAAGGGCTTACAGTCCCATTCATGTGCACAGACATAGCATCTTCTCCAACATTTGTGTATCAATTTGCATATTCTGGGCTCTTTCAAAGAGATAATTGATTCAACTTCATCTTGTCCTTGGGAAAATGAATTATATTTGACTCTTCTTGTAAAACATCAAGGCTATCAGCAAAACACAAAGCCTAACAGATTTTCAAAAGCAAATGTAGGAAATAACCTTGCTACTGCCCTTCAGCAGTAATTCCGTTGTTTCAGCTCCCTTATTCTTACTTTCACTTAAAAGGAAGTGGTCAAGGTTAACACATTAGGCAGTCCTGCCTAGCAGAAAATATTTTTAATAGTAATTTGCTGGAAGCAATGGCTTTGGGTTGTGCAATGTCCCTGAAACCGGCAGTGTAAAATCCCAGACAGGCTGACTCATCCCTTCCACATTTGGAGGTATAAATAAATAAATAAATAAATAAATAAGGCACATCTTGCAATTTACTGCATGCTGATCTTTGAGGCCAGGTTGTACAGCATCTCTTCAGGCTGTCAAATTACATCCAAATACGCAAATGTAAAACTTCAAACTCCGTTGTGACTGACTTCTGTAAGGGTCCTCAGCCTGTGCTTCAAATCTGAGTTTATTCTTGGCCAGATAGTAATCATGTACAGATAAAGCTCTCAGAAAAAAAAATCTAAAGATTATTATGTGGTTGACATCCACACAGAATCTGGAAATTAGGAAGACAGGAGGTACTGTCAAGCTGAAAACTATCAAGATTAAAAAGCATGCAAATGAAGGAGACGAAGAATACAACAAGATTTTAAAGGAAGGAGAAATGTCTTTTCAGAAGACAGAATGTGGCAAAACTAGCGTCCCTGAAGTTGAGAGAGTGACACATTTTCTGCACCACACTATATTTATTCTTGCAGCATTAGTGAAGTAAAGGTATTCCTACTGATAACTCTTGTCAAACAGTGTTGCCTGGCTTCTGGATGCTATCCCTTCCAACTGAAATATCCAGCCACCCTGCCTTTTAACTTTAGGGTCTTCTCCCATCTCCCATCCCAGTTTACTGGTCCTTTTACTTAAGTCTCTTCCATTTAAAAACCCATCAAGTGTCTTCACCTTTCTTTCCTGATTTTGACTCCTAGCTTCTGAAATCTCTAGTCTGCACAAACTGAGTTCACTTCCTCACCTCTGATTTATTTATAACTGCAAACAAGCTCTTAGCCCACTCTCTTAAAAAAAAAAAAACCTAACCCAAGGCAAATCAATAACAGCTTACTAATTGCCAAATAGTTTAGTGGTCTATTAGTGAAATTTGACCACTCTCCTTAAAAGTACTCACAGTATCCTCTACTTTCATGAAACCATTCTTTATGGGCTTCCCTCAGAACTCTGGCCCCTCTTCAATCTCCTCTGTGGTCTTTGTTTCTAGCCACCATTTAAATGTAACTCCCCTCCCCCAATTATAACCATATTCCTTTTTAATATTTAGCAGACATTTGACAAGTGATTACAGATGATATTCTGAAACTCTGCTGCATCTCTCTGAGATGGGTGCAACCATGTCAAATTTGTGCAGGTGATTTCTACAGGTGGAACCTGGATCTATATCTATAAATATAGACCATATTTCATACTTTTATCCCTCCTTGGTTTTTTTAAAGTTTTATTTATTTATTTCAAAGGAAAAGTCTCTCTCTCTCTCTCTCTCTCTCTCTCACACACACACACACACACACACACACACAAGGCGGTGAGGAAGAAAGAGCAACAGCAAGAACAAGAGTGGGAAAAAGAGAGAGACAAAGTAAAATACAAATCTTCCTTCTGTTGGCTGACTGCCCAAATGGCCTCAGCAAAGCCAAGGTTTAGGAACTCCAATCTGGTATCCCACGTGGGAGGCAAGGGTCTAAGCATTTTGTCAATCAGCTGCCTTAGCAGATGTACTATCAGAAAACTGCATGAGAGCTGCATAGCAGCAGGAACTCTAACTGGTACTCCAAAGTGTGATGCTAGCATTGTAAGTGAAAGCTCATTCTACTGCATCACACTGCAAATCTCCCTAACTTTAAACCAACTGCTTACTATATAGTTCCATCTTCACATTCCCCATGTGTTTACTCATTTCCCAAGGGTTCTCCCTTTTTATTTCTCTTATGGTTCATGAATGATGTTTCATCTAAGCCACAAATGAGGGAGCCAGAATTTTCTCCCCTTCTCCCAATTTTTCACTAAGCCTGATTAAAAGTACATTTTTAATGCATCTGTGTTTGCCCCCTACTTTATATATCTGCTGTCACATCAGTTATGCCAGCTTTACAAGCGTACTCAGTGCCTTATAGCCTCATTTGACATTTACAATCAGCTTTTAGCAATTTTACCAGAGTGGCTTTTCTAAAACAAATTTAGTCACATCAGTTTCCCAGTGATGACCCTTCAATTACAACTTCCATCAGGCTAAAGTGCAATGTTCACTATCAAAAGTTTATTTATGAATTAGCCACATGAACCCACATCACCTGACTCTTATTTCACCCATTGCCCACATACACCCTTATAAGGGCACCATGTGTCCTACACCACAACCCTACTTAATAAATTTCAATTGTCATATGCTCTCTTCTCCTCCAATCTTGGTGATTTGTGCAACTTCTAGTGCTCCTAGGATGTAGTTACAGTGGACATGAGATAAAAATCACACAGACTCAGGAATCAGGCTGGATAAAGTTCAAGTATTAGTTCCTCTGCAACTAGTCCGATGTTCTTTGGAAATGAAAACTGTACCTGTCCCATCTTTCTTATTTGTATATTAGGTATAAAAAAATTATCTGAAAAGATTGTGCTGAGTCTTAATGGAGAGAGTCCATAGCAAACAATCAAACTGAGTCAGCAATAATTTCTTGATTAATGTTAGCAACTATCACGAAACAACAAGTTTTAGTTAGACAGCCAGAGGGTCTAACTAAATCCAGCAAGTTTCAGGAGAATTTCACAAAATCAATTGCTCACCTATAGAAGCACTTTAATGAGCATTGAGAAAAGATTTCCTTGGGATCACTCTTTGCTTAAGAATGTCCTGTGAGGTGAATCCTGCTCTAGCTAATTCCCAGCTCCCTTCTCAAATCTCACCTCACCCCTACCTTGATTCCCATGCTTGCCAGTATGTACCGCAGAACTGTTCAGTCTGTCCCACATCCCATTTAGCTCTCATACATGTCAATGGGCATTGAAGTCTAGTTCAACCCAACCTGCCCCACTATCCAGCCCACTCACATACTGCCAGTGCCGTTCTGTCTAGCCATCCCTGCCCCAGTCCTGGTTTTCATGCTCTCCAGTGGGAGTGGTAACCCAAGAGGGAAATGCCCACTATTTCCCTTCTAGGTCACTCCCACTCCTGGTTTATGCATTCTCCAGGCGATTCTGTGGTTTAACTTGACAGATTTAGACCCCAGTGCCAGCCTCTGCTAACTGATGCTGCAGCAAAGCCCCTCCAAAATCCTCATCCACTCTAATTTATGCTTGCACCAACAAAAACAGTCAGCTGAGCCTGGCTTTTCCCTGATCTAGCTTATATGAGGCTCACAGGTATTGTAGCCCTGCCTGGTCTGTTCTGCCCCCATCCCAACTCATGCTCTCCAGAGGGAGTGGCTGTCCAGCAGGGGAGTCCACATTCCCTCCACCAGCTTTGTCCCCTCCCTTCCTGGTTCTCATGTGTGCTGCTTGGGTGCTGCGACAACATCTGGTACAGCTCAACTGACCTGGGCATTTGCCCAGCCCACCACCATTTCCAACTGATGTTGGTGTGGGTTACAGCCTAGCTCAGCCCAGCAGGTACCCAATCCCAGCTGTAATGTGCACTGGTATGTGTTGCAATTGAACCTGGCCTAACCCACACTCTGTTCTGGTGCTCATTTTGCTAGTAGGCCATGTGCACTGATTCAGCATGGTCTGCCCCCAACCTATGCCAAATGTATGCTGGTGTAGGTATCTTTCTCTGGCCTGGTCTGGGTTGCTCCCTATCATGGTTCTTGCACTCACCTGAAGGGACTGTGTCCTGACAGAGGAGTTTCCCAGGCTCCTCCTTCAGAGACTCTCCTTATGACACTTCTTATGCATAACAGTGGATCCATGGACCAGCCCTATTTAGTCCACCTCCTGTCCTGGCAGTAACAGTGGCCTTTCCTGACTGGCCTTTAATCCATTCCAGTTCTTACTGTTGGATGTTTCAGCTCAGTCAAGGCTCATCCATACCCAGACACTGCTAACACACAGCTCAGTAGGGGCAGAGACCTAGCCTAGTCTGTCCTACATCTACCCAGGTTCTCCAAGGGACCAGATGGTGCTGGCACCTAGCCCAGTTAGGTGTGCCCAACCCCAGTTCACACTTGTGCCAAGGGAGATTGCAGCCATATCCAGACCAGAATACAGTCCCCACTCTGGCCTCCTCGCTCTTCCATGGGAACCCCAACCCAGCAAGGGTGTACTCTCACAGCTATGCAACCAAGCCTATTCTCAGCCCTAGATTATGTGCATGCCAGTGGTTGCTCTGACCCAGTTGGCTTAGCCCCTCACCTTCTCAACCTTTGCCTTTGATGCTGTGGCCTAATATTCCTGGCTCATATAGACCAGTAAGAGCCTGGCTCGGCATGACCTGTGCTCCATACTGAATTCTGTTCTTCTTTGAGAGTTGAGGTTTGCTTGGCCCTGCCTAGTCTGTCCCCTTCCAGTTGCAGCCCGGCCCACCCCACATCCTGTTTCAGGATGCACATTCGGGTGCTGCTGCCTTGACCGGCCCAGACTGTTGTCAGTTCCTTTATCCATGAGTGATGGCCAGTTCCATGGTCACCCCTAGCTCAGCCAGTCATCACCTCAACTCTTGAACTAACCTGCAGGACTTGTATTCCACAGGGTTGGGCCCATACATCCCCCTAGAATCTATCCCTTGACCTGGTTCTGTCATGTGCTGGTTAGTGTTTTGACCCTGCCAAGTGTGACCTGCCCCTGTTTCAACATTCAGTCAGGTATGAGTACCCAGCCCTGCCTGACAAGCCCCCATCCATAGCTTTGGTGTTGACTGGTGTGTGGCAGTCAGCGATGCTCTACGCTAACATCCCATCTCAGGACTCCCATGTGGACTTGTGAATCAGTCTGGCCCAAATAGATCTTATGGACTCTCCTCTCCAAACCACCAGGTCACAGTCTTCACGCTTGACAGCAAGTTCTGAAACTCCATCACTGGAAGTCACACAGGGTTCATCCCTCACCTACACTCACACTCACATTGGCCTTATCCATGGGTGTTACTAGGCAGCAATTAAATATTCTAAAAACCCCAGAGCTTGCTGCCAGGTGACCAGTAGGTAGAGTCTGGCGTCCAAGGTGCACTGGCCGCCCAAAGCCTAGTACTCAGTGTCCATGTGGCGACAGAACCCATGGGTCAAGTTCCAGTCATTGGGTCTAACCTGGCTTGGTTATTCTCCCCAAGCAGGCTGCCACTGCTGTGGAGGGCTGCTGTCACCTGAGCTGCCAAGGTCAAACTCCCACACCCTAGTTTCCTGCTGCCACAAGGTGACGGCTGCAGCACAGGGCTAGAAACCTAATCATGTCTCAGGATTGCTTTGTTGTGTGCTCAATATGGGGGGAAAAAATCTCTCTCCGGCCTCCCAGCAGCCCGGACTCTGTCACCGCGTCACATTGGTGCCCATGGCCAATGGTGCCATGGTCGGGCATTGGGTCCGACCCTGCTCAAGTACTTTCCACAAGTGGGTTGCCACCACTGCAGAGGGCTGCTGTCACCCGACCCACCAAGGTTGAACTCCTCCTCTCTCCCTTTCTGTCTCTGTAATTGCACCATTCATATAAATCATTAAAATAGCAGAAAATACTCCTTTGAACTCCTCCTCTCTCCCTTTCTGTCTCTGTAATTGCACCATTCAAATAAATCATTAAAATAGCAGAAAATACTCCTTTTTTTGCTAAGTGTACTATAAATATTTCTATGTATTCTGAGGCATTTTTTTCTGGTCTTGCTATGATCTTTGTTTCTTATTAAAATAATTTATCTAATGTCCTGAGACAGTTGGCAATCTCCAAATTCAAGAAAGGCAATAGAAGACAATTGGAAACTCTGTGTAAATGGGTAATAAAGCTGTGTAAATGATACTGGATCATGAGTCAAGAGTAACCAAGGAGAGCCTGCGTGTTTCCCACAATATTCAAATGTCAACCTTGATAAATCTCTTTTCTGCTGTTGCCCTCCACAACCCATACCCTCCTTGGGATAGAAATCTATCATTTGTTTACATACAAGACTGAAGTTTGGGTACAGTATCATAGTAAAAGAATGATTTATTTGTTTCTCTAACATTTACATGTCCAATAAATCATCTTGTTTCTGGGTCCCCTATACTTCCCAGTATCAGACATGGTAGAGAGATTTCTATAAAATGAAGTTTGTTTGAAATATAAGCTCTAGATTCCTGGAAGTAATATTGTGCTGTATATATTATATGTTATATGTATATAACATATACATATATGTGTATATATGTATAATATATATATAATATATTATAATATATAATATATGTATAATATATACACATATATACATATACATACATTTTAATATATATCGACATACACAAATGTGGATATATATATATATATATATATATGTATGTATACACACACACTTTTTAAATTAGGTTCATGCCATCCATGAACCTAATAGCCTAGACACAACCACCGTGGCTATTTGGGAAGTGAACTAATAAATAATATTCTCTCACTCTGGGTGAATGTCACTCTACCTTCCAAATAAAAATCCTTTAAACAAAACATTTTATTGGCATTAAAACATAAGGATCAATAGTAACAACATATGAGTATTACACATTCTAAGATAGACACTAATGAATATCAAACCTACATATATCAAGTTTAGTCCTCCCTTCGTAAGGGTATTTTGAACACAATTTATAAAACTGGATTCATTATTTATCCTACCATCCTATTATTACTTCTTTAAATGATACCACTGTCCACCTCACTACTCAAGCTGGAAACTCGGGCATTCCTTTCCTCCTACCTCCTTCTCATCCAGTAACAAAATGCCATAGGTATGACTGTATTGTGTTTCATGGAACAGTCCACTTCATCTGCAGGACTAATGCTTTACTCCACTTCTTCACGAGTATTTATCTGAGTTACAGTAATAATCTGATCATTCCCCTGTCTTTAATCTTATTCTTACCAAACTGTTATGAAGGTGAGCCTTCTTAAACACAAATCTATCCACACTATTGCCTGCTTAAAGATATAAATCACCCATGTAACTCACAAAACACATTTAGTTAGAAGTAATAGTAACAAACTTAAATAATCTTAGACATTTTGTGACTCACATAATCAAATTGCTGGAAAAGGCGGGGGGTGGGGTGGGGAGACACTCCCCATATTACTAGCCTGGGCAGGGATTTGAATTTTGCATGAGCTAAGTGGATCTATTTTGTGCCTCTCTTCTGTATTGCATTTATGAACTCATAATATACCCATGAGGTGAAATAAGAGCCACTTCTAGTCAGCAGTTCACATTTCACTAACTTTGTTCCCAGATGAGCTGAACATTCAGTTCCTTATTTAAAATCTTTTTAAGGCCAGGCCTGAAGTGGTAGCCTGGTTGGCAAAAGCCCTCACCTTGCATGCGCAGGGATGCATATGAGCACCAGTCCATGTCCCAACTGCTTCAATTCCCTTCCAGTTTCCTGCTTGTGGAAAGAATTAAGAGGATAGTCCAAAGCCTTGGGATCCTGCACCTGCGTGGGTGACCTAGAAGAAGCTCCTGGCTTCGGATCAGCTTAGTTCCAGCCATTACAGTCACTTGGAGAGTGAACCAGCAGATGGAAGATCTCTGTCTCTCCTCTTTTGTAAATCTAACTTTCCAATAAAAATAAATACACATTAAAAAAAATTAGGGCCCAGCTCCATGGCTTAGGGGCTAAAAATCTTGCCTTGAACACAATGGAACCCATATAGACACTGGTTTTAATCCTAGCAGTCCTGCTTCCCATCCAGCTCCCTGCTTGTGGCCAGGGAAAGCAGTCAAGGACGGCTCAAAGCCTTGGGACCCTGCACCACTGTGTGAGACCTGGAAGAGCTCCTGGCTCCTGACTTCAGATTGGTGCAGCACCGGCCATTGTGATCATTTCTGTAGTGAATCATTGGACAGAAGATATTTGTCTCTGTCTCTTCTTCTCTCTCTCTATATATAACTTTGTAATGAAAATAAATAAATCTTTAAAAAACATCAAATTAAGGCCACAAATAAATGTGAGTGATACAACAGCGGCTTATGTGGGATGCTCATATCTCATCATAGAGTTCCTGGAATCAAGTCTATAAGATTCTTCTCATTCTAGATTCTTAGTAATGTGTACCCTGAGAGGTAACTTGTGACAGTTTAAGTATTTAGACTCTACCACCCACTTTGGAGATCTGGACTAAATTCTGGGTTCTTTGTTTTAATTCAGCCCAGTTCTGGCTATTGCAGGCATTTGAACAATTGTATGCAAGATGTGTGTGTGTGTGTGCCCCCTGTTTTTAAATAAATAAAAATATGAAAATTAATTTAAAAGACATGTCTTTACAAATACTAAATTAATATGCTAACTTAGGTTCTTTGTTTGTCCTAAAGTCAGAGGGATGGAGTCTATAGGCTTCATTAGAATGAAGGGAAGAGCAGCTATATACACCTCCACTTTCCTAGCAGAAAGCTAATAACACAGTCATTAACAATACCACATGTCCATTATGAAATACAGACTTTAAAGACTCCCTGGGTGTATGTTGCACAAGGTACTTGCCTTCAGAGTGCCCAAGGTGCCTCAGATCTGACCATTAAATGAGGGTAATAATAACTAACTTCAATAGCCTCTTAGATTTTTTTTTAATGAATGTGACATTTTTAGAACTGAGCCATCTCCATTACAGGTACTGAATAAGTATGAACCATTTATCAACCCCTTAAATTCTTAGCATAACAAAATACAATACAGTCTGGACCTTATGTAATACTTCCACAGTAATTTTTAAAGACTTTTTTTGAAAGGCAGAATTAAAGGGGTAGGGAGCTGGAGGGGGAGAAAGAGAAAGAGAGGAAAGGAAGGAGGGAGAAGAAGAGGGAGAGAGTGAAAGAGAAAGAGGTATAGGCCACCCTTCCATTCACTCCCAAACAGCCACAATGGCTGGGATTGGGCCAATTAAAGCCAGGGTCCAGAGACATTTTCCTGTCTCTCAAGTGAGTACAGGTGACCAAGCATTCTTCCCATGCTGCTTTATCAGACACATTTGAGGAGTTGGATTGAAAGTGAAGCAGCCAAGACTCGTGCAGGTGCCCATATAGGATGCCAGCACTGTGGTTGCATCATAACAAACTAAGCTCCAGCTCCAGCCCTAAGCCTTATTTCTTGCACATATTGGTACTTCCACACTAATTTTCACAGTGTATATTTCTAAGCATCTTGGAACGTGATGGTGCTTTGTGCTGTTCTTTTACCCTGGGATACTCTTCCCTAATTTTTTTCTGCCTATATGTTATTTAACCATCATTTCAATACCTATATATTTAAATCTTCAACTGAGTAAAACTACTTACAAATGACACAAAGAGTTACTAAAGAACTACCAAAAAGTCTGAATATTAACAACCAGAATAGGAAGCCACCTTTTTTGCTTTCCTTCCTAATATTACTTGTATATTTACTGATATTTCTATAAAGAATTATACAAACAAGGCTCTTAGATCCTCAACACACTATGAAACTCTCCTACTTGAATCTCTGTTTATGACACAGAAACCTCTCAAATGTAATATATTCGAAGCTGAACTCAAATTCCTTGTTACAGCAGTTTTTTTCTTCTACCTATACTAGCTAGCCCTAGTAAATGGTATTGTCAATGTCCCATTGATTCCTGTATCTCTCCCTATGCATTTCATGGATAAGCCTGTGAACATTTTTCAGTAGAATCTCTGCTTTCTATGTCCACTGCTGTTCCTTTCATCAATATTAATTATCAGCGCTGTAGTCACAAAGAAAACTGTGAATATTGCCTGATTGTGTTTCTCCTTTGATTAAAAGGTTTCGACAGCATTATGAATTGAATGGGAATCATTTCCCCAGAACTAATGCAGATGTCTAACTCTGGTGCCTTTTTAAAGTCAAGGGTTGATAGACTGAAGGTGATTGAATTACAGTGTCTGCGATGTGGATCTAACAGGAAGTCCTTAGATCATTGGGGGAATACCCACAGAGAGTGCTTCTTGCTATAGAATTTTCGTTTAAATTGAGGACCATCCTAGCTGCTCTGTCTATTGGCTCACCATGTGAGCATTTGTCTGCACCCACCATTATGAATTTCCACCAGGAACCAGACTCTGGGCTCACCTGATCCTGATCTGCAGCCTGTAAATGCTAAGCTGAAATAAACCTTTTTTCCTCCCAAAAAGCTTCTCCTGGATTTTTTACTTAAAACAACAAATCTAAGTTAATATAAATAGTCTTCCTTGCCTCTAACATATTTAGCATTTTCATCTTGGCATAGGAAGTCATTATGATGTGAATTCCACCCATGTTTCTTCTGATATCTTGAGCAATTCTCCTCACCAAACACTTGCTAGTTTGCCTTACTTCAGATTTCTCATAAGGTGGAGTAAATTCCCGTGCTATGGCTTTTTTTCATGCAACCCTTAACCCCTCTGGGGCCTCAAATAATCCTTCCCCTGCTCCTGAAATTGAATAAACCTAGTTCCTCCAGTTCCACCTTCAACGCTACTTGTTACTTGATCATGGAAACGTCCACACCACTCCTTCCCTGTTTACAGCAGCCAATACTTCATGCACTTCAGATCTGTTCTAGGATGAGCTCCTAATTTTCATTTCTCTTTCATTTTCCCATAAGTTTCCCCATAGGGAAACTTTGCCGAGTATGGCTAAACCCCATTCCTTTGCAGAGTACCTGCTACAAACTGTTGCACATATTTTTGACTAAAGAGGTAATAATATGGGAATAGGTAGGTAAATTATGATCAACTCTCTCAGAATCAAATTTTGCAATTGTTAAAGCACATTTGATTAAGGATGCTGATGTGAGAACATGAAAATCATAAATATAGATAAAAATGATAAATCCAATTTACATAATCAAATGGAAACTACAAAATGCATAGAAGGTAAATGTGGTAGGTCAAACTACAATCCTCTTCCCAAAAAGTTATAGACTTTTTTAAAGGTTCATTTGAAACACAGAGTTACAGACAGAAAGAGTGAGATCTTTCTTCAGCTGGTTTACTCCCAGGATAATCACAGCACCTGGGGGCTGAATCAGGCCGAAGTCAAGAGCTAGGATCCTCTCGTGCATCTTCCAAATGGGTGCAGGGGAACAAGCATTTGGGCAATCCTTCACTGCTTTCTCCAGCCAGAATTAGAGAGCTGAATTGGAAATGGAGAAGCTGGATGCCAACTGGTGTCCATATGGGATGCCAGCAGCAAAGGCAGAAGTTTAGCCTATTATACCACAGCACCAAACCGAGAGGTACATATCCTACATGCTAGAATTTGTGAACAAGTCATTATGAGATAAGAGGGACAATCAATTTGTCTAATCAATGGATCCCAAAGCAAGGAGAATATTCTGATTGTCATATTGGACTTAATGTTATCACCAAACATTCTAACATCTGAGATGAAGTAGAAAAGTTGTAATGTGAGCATTATGGTATGAGAGTTTATCAACACTTGCCAGCCTTAAAGATTAAAGGGCAACAAAGCCAAGGAAAAAGCATGGAATGGGCTTTTTTCCAGAGCCTGAGAAAGAATACATACCTGCACAGACCTTAGTTCATTCCTCAGTTACAGTTAGTTATAATTTTGGATTTTTGACTTCTATAACTCAAACATAAATGTTTCTACTATTTGCAGTCATAAAATTTCAAGTAATTTGTGATTGCAACAATGGACAATTGGTGTGGGCATATGGCTCAGCAATTAAGACAGCCATATCCGATTTCAGAGTGTCTGGATTTGAATTCTACCTCCAGGCTGTTCCAGCTTCCTGCTAATGCACAGCCTGCAAGACAGCAGGTGACGGCTCAACTATTTGGGTCCTGATCACCCAAGCAAGGGACCATTTTGAGTTCCAGGCCAATAGATATGATTTGTTCAAGCCCTTGCTATTACAGTTATTTGGGGAGTGAACCCACAAATGCAGGAATAGTCTCTGGATTTTCTACCTTTCAAAGAAACAATATTTTTAAAATTTCAGTTATATTTAAAACTAGTCAGAGCATATATTATTACAACGAATTTAAGTTATTTTGTTTCAAATTTTATATGGTTTCCAAGGCAAGCCCTATGAATGCTATTTTTTCTGCTTTCTATTATACTTAACCAGTTTAGCAAACAGCATTATACTTTTCACTGCCATATTTCTGACAATCCATGAAATTACAAAATATTCTGGAGAAATTATCTAACCCATAAAGACAGTAAATTGAAAACGCAAATGGCAAAAGCCCAGAGAAATAACATCTTTTTCCTACCAAAATGATGAATTCATCTTTGTCAAAAAACATTCAGAAAACGTCTTTGTATTTTGACGACTGTTAGCAGTAAAACAGACATAAGGTAATGATTTTACACTTTTACTATTTTATCCTGCTCTCATCTTTTTGGAACAATAACAAAACTACAGGATTTAGGAGTCTGGGAAGCACATTGCAATTCCTGAATGGGGAAGAAAAGGGAAATCTTCAATGAAAAAAATTCTAATATCGGCCTCTCCAAAATACTTATGATACACTGAAATAAACTGTCTGACTAACACACACAGGTACCTATAATATTTAGGAAAGTTGTAGAACATTAAACTCTTTAAGGGAACTTATCTGGTCATTGTAAGATATACTTCAAATTTTGCCTTAAATAATATATTTCTCATTTCTACTAGAGAGAAGAGTATAAATACATGAAACTTACATCACTGTAGAATATACAATCTATAAAGATTACTTTGAATCAACATTTTAAAAGTACAAGTTATATATCCTCAGTGACACAAACATCATGTTCCCAAATAATTCACACAATTTTATCTGCAGAGACTTAACTAGCCATTTCCTAGTGAACATATTAAATATATATTCTTGTTTCTGCACATGGTCAAATCTCTGAGATTTCACAGATAACATGCAGATGTGACACTTACCTATCACAGGGGGTAGGAAATCACAGGGCAAGCAAGAACCCATCAAGAGCAAAAGGAAAGTTAGTGGGAAGTATGACAGAACACAGTTATGCTTCCCTATAGCACCTTCTGGTGGTGAAGATGGCATATTGCTGAACTCCACAGCATTGAAAAAAAAACAATGGCTACAAATAGTATTTGGCACTTGAAGCTTTATGGAATGTCACAATTCTCCTCAAAGCAGCCTAAATACTTTTTAAACTATTTCAATCCTTCCAGTAATGCCTTCCTGATATGATGGTACTTCAAATATTTCCAGGAAAATTGAATGACAGATAAATTTATATTTGTGCATTTTTTCCAGAAATATACACATAATATCCTAGCAATGTACTTTTAAACAAGATTTTGGGTAGCCCCAAGTATGAATATGTCACACAAGACAATTTTTAAATTTATCTCACTACTTTAATATCTTTGAATAAATATATTTCCAATTACTATATTTTTTTTTAAGGAAAAACAGAAAAGGTAGCATAAACGATGTGAGTATAAAGAAAAAGGCAAGTGAAATTTTAGCCTAAAATATATGACCTATGTAATTTTAAGAGACATTTAACATCTTTCCTCTTTATATTTATGAGGTATTATTACTTTGTATTTTCTAACATTCCTTTAGATTTTATGTTTATATGGAATAATGTTACAATGGTCAAAGACATTATCCCATTTCATTAGACAATAAGCAAATTAAATATAAGGATTTTAACCCTATGTAGTGGATATAGAAAAGTAGCAATGTATCTGGCATATTTTAAAATTATGAATAATCTTACGGGAAGAATAAATAAATGTATATATATATATTCATCAGTACACACTGCCTATACTTCAAGGGTTAGACACTGGATATCCATCAAGGATAGGACTTTTCATTAAGTAAAACCACTTACTGTGCAAGTTTCAGAAGGTAGAAATCAGGCAATTAGAGTATCATGGGAACAGTTATAACAAAGATATATGTGCAGAACTTCAAGACTACCAAGAAAGAAGGAATACTCCTACATCTGTGTGGAGACTCAAGAAGCAACAACTGACTGCTGATTATGATTTACAGTTAATCTTCCGGCACATCTATGATTGTATAATTTGGTTTGGCACTGGGCTTTTCTGCAGGGAAAAGAAATGTGAGCCAGAAAATTCAAGCCTCTTACAGCATTGTCAAATCTAAAATTCGTTTGTGCAAATGAGCGGTCCACAGAATGCTGAGCAAATAGTGTCACTTGTCAAATTTCTGAGCAGTGGCTTTGCATGGCTTAGGCATCGTGATAACCTCCTTCTGGTACATTCCCCAATCACAGTTCCTCTGAAAAGCACAACTTTTGATCCCAGTCAATAGCATCCAATGTAATAATTTGCTGAGATACTTCTGCAAAATGAAACTTTATTAAGGTATACAGGGTTTTACCCTCTCCACGGAGTGTGTTGATAATCACACCAGTAAAGTACTTACAATAGGATATGTGGGTTTACAGGAGTGCTTCCAAATAGTCATACACAAAGGATTAAAGAATAAGTTTATGATGATGGAATATAAAATTTAAAATCCATGCATGATCTTTCATAATATGCATACACCTGAAATTTTGAAGAACTTAAGTGGATTTAAAATATCTTCACAAGCAAACAAACACCTTTTAATTGCATGTTTATTTTTTTTAAGGACTCTCATGCACACAATCTCTCAAGAGGGCAGAAAACATGCCATTGTCACTTCTCTGCTCGGCATTTAGCAGGCAGGCAATTAGATATTTGCTAAAATTAAGGATCTCTTTCTCTGTCTGTCTGTCTCTCTCTGTGCTTTCTCTCTCTCTCACTAAGTTAAATCTGCAAGTATAAAAGCATTTAAAATCGTGATAGCTGTCCACAGAAAACACACAAAGGCACAGTCATGAGCCAATATGCAGCTATACTAAGATGGAGACTGCACACACTCAACTATATTTAACCTTACTGAGGCACATGCCAAGTATGCATGGTGAAGACAGAGAAAAAAAGCAATTACTTTTGAAGTCAGAGTTGAAATTCATGAGTACGGCTTTGGCTGGAAAACTGCTTTTCCCCCATAAACATTACATTATTTCCAAAGAACAAGATATAATTTCTATCAATAATGCTGTAAGATAAATATTTAATATAGGAATAGTACAGATAATTCATTTATTTAAACCATTTCCCTATAGAAATAAGGCATAGAAATAGACTGGACATTCTTCAAAAGATGTTGCAGAGCTCAATGATCCATATAATAATATTATTTAACAAAATTTCCTCCAGACTATAGCAGCATATTTAAAAAATTTTTTCCGATTGCTGCAATTATGTGTGATCTGAATACTGCCCACATTTTTTAAAAAACTTCATACTTAGCCATATAATAATCAAATTTTTCTCCTAAGCAACATAACTGAGCATAATGCTTTGTAAAAGGAATAGACATAAAAAAGAGGAAAAGCATGAAATAGCACATAAAATAATTTTTTATGTTACATGGTGATTTAATACAAAAATACACAGTATGTAGTTATCTTGATAGTAATCAAATATGCTAATTCAAGCAAGTATATTAACTATCAGAGGTCTTAAATCCTTTTCTTCCCAGAACAAAGGACA
This sequence comes from Ochotona curzoniae, assembly GCF_017591425.1. Classification (NCBI taxonomy): domain Eukaryota; kingdom Metazoa; phylum Chordata; class Mammalia; order Lagomorpha; family Ochotonidae; genus Ochotona; species Ochotona curzoniae. The sequence continues at coordinate 22,787,551 of NW_024464920.1, forward strand.
TTCATAATTACAGTCAAATGAAGCATGTTAGTCACAGCCCAGAACACCATGTAAAAAAAAAAACTCTGAAACAGAACCAAACTCATTTTTATGTCTTTCCTTGTCTACAGAAATTCCACTCTTACAAACAAACTGCAGGATAAACAAAAGCGTGCATCCTGCTGAAAAGGCTTTTAGAGGCTTTATTGTTACTTTTCTTTTTTAATGAAAGCATTTGTCCAGGAGAAAACTGACTTGAAATTTTCAGTTCTTTTTAAACACACAGAACCCTTGGTTTATGACAATTGACTCTGCGTAAAAATTACAATTCCATATGTGTAATTCCTGAGCTTCCTGCTAAACAGAAAGATCTAAGCAGTATTGTGTTTTTCCAGGACCAGTTAGGATTGGCTCTCCTGAATTAGAAAAGCCTAATGGGAAACCTTTCCTGCCACTCACAGGATTTGGGATTTAAAATAAAGCAAACATTTTTTTTTCTCTCAGAACTCAGACAATGGCCATGACCCGCTTGAATTTCTTGAGGGAATATACTGTGTAAATTATAATATTTCCATAGAACATTTCTAACAAATAATTGCTCACAAACTAGTAATTATTTCAACCTAAAAGATGAATAACAAGAATTATTGACTTAGAAAAGAAATACAATTTCAGGTTACTGTCTTTACCTTTGATGCTATGCTGCATACTCTTATATCCATTTTCTTAACTTCTATTTACTACAAAAGTAAATGTAAAATATCTGCCTAGGTGGATGAATGTAGCAAATCTGAACTAGAAAAGATGCATTCATATTTAAGAGGGAAGTAACCATAAGTAAACAAGGAACTCCACAAAGTTTTACTTATTCAGAATTTACAGGAAAAATCAATTTCTTTGCTGTGCTTATGATAGGCAGGAATAAGCAGCAAGGATAATTAATCCACATTTATGAATTAGGTTGAAAAAATATATTTTAGATATTATAGACAATAAATAACATTCAAGTTTTACAGCCTTATAATATATTCACAAAACTCTTCCTAAACATTTGATACTTGTCCATGTTGTGTTAATGAAAAAATTAAGTTTTAGAGAGGTTATATGTAATGGATCTTAAAGTCTAGATGTGGAGTAAAGTCCTCTCATTTGATAGTTTGCAATCCTCACCAATAACAAGAACTGAAAAAAAAAGAAGTATTGTGACAGCAGACTCACTGCACACTGCTAAGTATATGTCAATACCACTGAAGGATCAGACAAGACACTCAAAATGTCTCTGATCATTAACACTTTAAAAAACACAGAAGGGGTTGGCATTGTGGCACAGCAAGTTAAACTGCAATCTGCAATGGAGGCATCCCATACTAGCACTGTTTTCAACTGAGGCTCCTCCACTTCCAATCTAGCTCCCAGCTAATCTGACTGGAAAAGCTGTAGAAGATATCTCCAGAATTGGGACTCCTCACACCTACATGGGAGATGGGAACAGAGTCTTAAGTGTCTGATTTTGGCCTGGCCCTATCCTGTTATAACCCGTAGGGGAATGAGTAGATGTAAAAATTCCTATTCTCTATCTCTAGGCGTTGAAAGGGCTTTTCAACACAGAGAAATTCTCTGTAAATTTAGCTTTCAGATAAATCAAATAAACCCTAAAACAACACACACACACACACACACACACACACACACACACACACACACACACACACCCCCCCCAAGAGAGCAGTACTGCGCTGCAACTAGTTAAGCTACTGCTTGTAATGCTACCAGTGTTTTCACATCAGAGTGACCATTCAAGTCCAGCCTACTTCACTTCTGAACTGGCTTCTTGACCATTTTTCTGGGAAGGCTAAGATTGGGTTTACATCCCTGCTACCCATGCAGGAAACCTAGATGGAGTTCCAGACTTTTTGCTTTTGCCTGACCTAGACATGGCTGTTTGTGGCCATTTGGAAAGTGAACCAACAGATGGAAGATATATCTTTGCTTTGCCCTCCCTGTGTTCTGCCTTTTGAAATATATAAATGAATCTTTGGAAGGAAAAAAAAGACACACAGAAAGGAGGCAAAGTACCAGACTCATAAAAGGAAACACAAAACACTCATTTTTGCCCATTGAGACACTGACTCCACAACAGCACATGACCCAATTTCCTTTCTGAGAAACACAGAAAGCTGTCAAGCGGTCCCTACATCACACTGAGCATGAGACCAACTCCATGAAGCAGCCTGGAAAATCTGTTGTACTCACTAGCCATAACCACTCTAGTTCATCAGAAAACATGTTGCAGAAATCTGTTTGCTTGTTTGTTTGTTTCCTGGAAAAGAACACTGGAGCATGCATCCAATATTCTGGCTTTTGGGGACGGCTTAAGGGACTGGTTACAGTCTCACCAATCTTAGTGTGTCAATGAAACAAAGATAATCTAGAAGCCAGAAGGCGGCTGACAAGAGAACAGGGAAGCTTGGACCCCTCCAGATAATCTCTACTACTTTCAAATAGATACCAGAAGAAGCCAAATGTTACACTCTCCTGCAAAAAGAAATCAGCAAATGCTAACTGGGAAGCTGTATGCACACCAGAGAGGATACATAAGAAAGGTATGAGATGTTCCTAGAATTGTTAGCTAGGCTGATTGGTAAAGATCTTCCCCTGTAACCTAGCCAGGCCATTTAGATCAGGAGAAATACACACACCTCAATATAAGGTTACAAATAACATGAAGAAACAGGCAAAAACACCCCAGAAATAGGGGTGAAAATCAATGGAAGGTCCATTGCTGTGGTATTGCAGAAAGGGCCACTGTCTAGCACAGAGAAATCCCATGTGAGTGCCATTTCCAATCTCAACAGCTATTCCTCTGCCTGTTCATCCTTCTACAAAGAGCCAGGAAAGCAGTGGAAGTTGTCCCAAGTAGATAGACGCCTGCCACCAACATGGGAAACCTGGATGGAGTTTCTGGCTCCTGACTTAGGCCTGGCCCAGCCCTGGCCATTGCCACATTCTAAGAGTAAACTACCAGACAGAAGATTCTGTCTGTCTCTCTCAATTTGTTAACTCTACAAATAAAAAATAGGTATTTTTTTTTAAATCAATAGAACTTAGGGATTTTTTTTTTAGAAATTTATTTCAGAACAGTATTAAACTTCATGTTTTGAAAGCTTTATTTATTGTGTTATTGGAAAGGCAGATTTACTGAGAGAAGGAGAGACAGAGGAAGATTTTCCAGAGAGATCTTCAGGCCACTGGTTCACTCCCCAAGTGGCCAGAATGACTGGAGCTGAGCCAATCTGAAGCCAAGAGCCAGGAGCTTCTTCCAGGTCTCTCATGTGGGTGCAGAGGCCCAGGGTTTGGGCCATCCTTGACTGCTTCCTCAGGCTGTAAGTCGAGAGCTGGATGTGAAGTGCAGCAGCCAGGAAACAAACTGTTACTCCTATGGGATCCCAGCACATGCAAGGCAAGGACTTTAGCCACTAGGCTACTGTGCCAGACCCTTGTATTAAATTTCAAAAACAATAAGTTATATAGCAATACATGTAATTCTCATATATCTCATTTTCCTTCCCGTATTATTACTATCTCAAATTTGTGTATTTGTTTATTATTTGCCAGAATATCTCATAAACACAGAAGACTCAAATGGATTAAAAAAAAGAAGACTATGAGACAGTACAACGGATGTCAGAAATATAAAATGACATTCAGTTTATCAGGGGGTAACACCCTGAAAACAATCATCAGTCAAAAAGGTCATAAATTCAAATCTTTTAAATATACCTAACAGATTGAGTATAATAGTTCAGAACAGAGTACACTGCAAAGTACTTGGTTGTTGACCCTAAGAATTATGTGTGAAATTGGAAGATAGAGCTCACTGCGCCTTAACAACATATAAAAGAGCAGTGTATCTATCACTGTATGAGACTAATAAAGAGCAAACCACGTAACTCAAACTAGTTTCTTAAGTGCATATTACTTTCACGCTGGCATCAAACATCTCAGGTTGAATCACTGCAATTAGAACTACCTATAAAGTATTACAGGAGACTGCATGCTACACGGAACAACTATATGTCAAATCAATATGTAGAAATGAATGTATTTCTAGAACCACAAAACCTATTAAGACTAAAGCAGAAAATATGAATGTACCTTAAGTAGGTGAATTCAGATATTGAATCGATAATCAAATCTTCCCAATAACGACCAGACTATCCTTCTTGAACGCTTTCATAAATTTTAAAGGGAAAATTTTTTTCTTAGAAAAGACCAACATTATCGTGATACTAAAGCTACATAAAAGGATTGCAAGAAAATAAAAGGAAATATTCTCAAAACAAGTTAGCAAATCAAATTCAATATCAGTGAAAGCAAGCCCATGACCAAAGGGTTCAATATATGTAAATCAATCAATATAATATACCAAAAGATTTTGGAAAATGTGGAAACTATTATGCTTAGCAAAGTAAGCCAGCTCCAAAAAACAAACAGCACATATTTTCCTTATTCATTGATCACTAATACACAGAGTGAAAAAATTAATCTACACAAGTGAGATTGACATCCTGGGATTTGATTATTGTTTACAGCTGTGTCTGTATTCCTGCGAAATAGCTCCTTTTTTTCCTCCTTTTTTCTACTTGTCATGTGTTGATAGCTTTACCTAACAGAGTGTTAAGCCTGTGATTGCCAAGTAAAAATGAAAACATGCCATTGTAAAGACTAGGAAGCAAAAATAAGGAAAGGGAAGGGTGGGCGGGGAACATGGGCAAGAGGGAGGATAGGGTGGGAAGTATTTCTATGCTACTAAAATCTGTGTCGAAATAAAAAAAAATATTGTTCTCTTTATGTAAATAAACCTTATCATTGTATCCAGAGTTGTTCAGAAATACATTTGCCAAAATATTCTCACTTTATGATTAACAAAACACTCAAGAAACTAGGAGTGAAAGAAAATTATTTCAAAATAACAAAGACCACATATGAAAAGTGTATAGCTAAAAAGACTCAATGGCTGAAACAAATTTGTTTTTCCTTTAAGATCAGGAACAAAGCAAGGATACTTATTTTAATTCGACAGAAAAATTCCCAAGTCCCTCAAAAACAATTAAGCAAGAAAAAAGAGAGAAAGATATCCAATTCAGTAAGAAAGAAGCAGATTTATCTCATATATTAGAAAGCCTGAAGAGTTCATAAACAAGTTAATATCTAAGGAAGAACGGTTTTGTAGAATACAGTTTCAACATGAGAAAAAAACTGCATGTAACAATTAACAAAGGAAATTAGGAAAGTTAACATGTCACATGATATCAAAAATAACAAACTACTTTGGAATAAACTTCACCAAGTTGGCAAGAGTTGTACATTGAAAGGCAGATCTACAGAGAGGCGAGACAGAGAGAGAGAGACCAACCCTCCATTCCCTTATTCACTTTGACTGAAACAGTGAACGTTGAGCTGATTTGAAGATAGTAGTCAGGATCCAGAAGCTTATTCTAGGTTTCCCACATGGGTGCAGGAGCCCAAGGACCCATACCATCTTCCACTGCTCTCCTGATCCATAAGCAGGTAGCTGGATGGAAAGTGGAGCAGTCAGGACATAAACAGGCATTCATATGGGATGCCAGTGCTGCAAGGAAACAAAACATTGCTGGAAAGAATTAAAAAAGACAGTCTGTGCACATGACTGAAAGATCACATTTTAAAATATACACGCCATTAACAATGATGGATAGACTCAAGCAATTTTATTAATACCCACATGGCATTTCTTACAATATGTAAATACACAAATACATACACACATAAATAATTATATATAAATTCTTTCTATGTATACATACAAATGAAATTTTGATGGTACTACAAAGGACATTAAATAAGTAAAATAATCTTAAGCAAAAAATGTTAGACTTCATACGGTCTGGCTTGAAAACACAACTGCATATGAAGATTTCATTTCCTTTGGATATAGTCCCAGAAATGGGATAGCTGGTCATACAGCAGGTCAACTTTTCGGTTCTCTCAGCACACTCCATACTGACTTCCATAGTCGTGTACTAGCTTACACTTTCACCAACAGTGAAGGAGGGTACCTTCCTGCCGACATCCACGCCAGCAGGTGTTGTTAGTAGAGTTCTGAATGCAGGTCAATCTCAATGGAGTTAGGTGAAACATCAATGTGGTTTTCAGGTGCATTTCACTGACAGCTTGGGAGCCTCAGCATTTTTTCATATGCCATTTGAATTTATTCTTTTGAAAAACGTCTGTTAATTTCCTTTACCCATTTCTCCATAAGGTTGTTTGTTTTGCTGTCATTGAGTTTCTGGAGCTCTTTGTAAACACTGGATATTAGTCCACTATTGGTTGTGTAGTTTGCAAAGATTTCTCTCCCATTCCATTGGTTGCTTCCTCACTTTGTTGAGTGTTTCCTTTGCTGTACAGAAGTTTTTTAGTTTGATGTAGCCCCATCTGTCCATTTTGGCTTTGGCTGCCTATACTTTTGGTGACTTTTCTAAAAGTCTTTCCTAATTCCTACATCTTGAAGAGGGATCTGTAATTTTACATTTACAGCAGCACAATCTAAAATTGCGAAGACATGGAACCAGCCCATCGAAAGAGAAGTGGATAAAGAAACTATGCTACATCTACTCCATGGAATACTACTCATCCATAAAAAGGATGAAATGCTGCCATTTATAACCAAATGGTCCTAACTTGAAACCAATATGCTTAGTGAAACAAGTCAATCCCCGAAGGACAAATATCATATGTTCTCTCTAATATAAGGCAAGCCTCATGCAAAAACAAGATTAGCGGCCCTTTCAAAACTGTTTTTGCTACATCTCATGGGTTTTGCTATTTTTGTTTTTATTTTCATTCCTTCAATTTTTTTCTCTTGTTAAATTCTTCACTGACTCACAGGTGATACAGTAGCATCATTTTCCTCAGGAAGGTTCTTGATTTTAGATTTCTTCAATGACACGTTGGTTATTCAGTAGCACGTTATTTAAGCTTCATGTTGTTGTAAATTTTCCATTTTTTCTTGAATTTGTTTTGTGGCTTTTCCTTTAAAGGGATGTATTGCAACTGTGTGACAGATTATCATATCCAGAAGTAAAGATACAATGCAGTAATCATCTCTATTTACAAATCAAAAATGGATCTCAATGAACTGCTAAATATATCTTGACAATAGGATGCAGGAGTGTCTGCCATTGTCCATACCTATAAAGTCAGGATACACTTAAATAACGGGATGATGACTTATGACTATTTATGAAGGACTATATTATTATAATGGGAGAAATGAGTTAGGGGTTTGGGGAGCAGGTAAGGGAAATCTCAGAGCCTGCAGAACTGGATCATAAAATAAAATAAATTAAGTAAAAAAAAATAAGAAACCACAACTACAAAGTTGCAGTAATCAACGTGAGGTAGCACTGCAAAATATAAGTATATAAATCAATGAACTGTAATAAAGACAATTGTAATAAATCAATCTACCATCAAATAAACTTTGTTTAAAAATGCTAAGGCTACATATTAGGGAATAATAAGTCTATTTAGGAAATAGTAATAGGAAAACCAGAAAATACATATGTAAAATAATGACATTGGACTCTATCTTGCCACATATACAAAAAAACCAACTCAGGTACTAGCACTGTGGTACGTTAAGTCAAGCTACCACCTTCAATGCCAACATTTCATATGAGGCTGCTTTCAAGACCCGGCTGCTGCACTCCAATCCAATGTCCTGCTACCACAATGAAAGGTGACCCAAATGCCTGGGTCCCAGTCATCCACATGGGAAAACTGCATGGTGTTCCAGGCTCTCCTCTAGTGTTGCTCAGTCCTGGCTGTTGAAGCTATTTAGGGAGTAATTCATTGATGGAAGATCTCTTTCTGTGTGTTTTTCCTCTTTTTCTTTAACTATACCTTTCAAGCAAATAAACCAAACCTTTAAAAAAAACCCTAAAAAACTTAGTCTTAAGCACTGGACCTAAAACTATAAAATCTCTAGAAGAAACTATAAGGAAAAATTTTCATAACAATGGTCTTAGTAGTGTTTTCTTGACTATGATATGAAAATTTCAGGCTGTAAAACAGGAAAAATAAATCAAGAAATATGACTATATTCATGTAACAAATCCTGTATAGTGAAGGAAACAATAAGCAAAGTATAAATGAAAAAAATACTGCTATCCACAAATCTGATAAGTGGTTAAGATCACAAATTTATTAGGGGTTCTGATAACCCATGACAAAAAAGTTAAATTGATTTAAAAATAAATAAAGGGCTTGAACACAAATGACTTGAACACACATTTTTGTGAAGAACATTCACATCACTAATCATCTGAGAAATACACAACTAGACCATATGGCATATATATGCCTGTACACCTATCAAGATGATAGCTATCAAAAAGTCATAAGATCATGGGTGGGTGAGGATATGGGGCAAATGGAACTCATGTGCAGTATTGATGTTAATGTAAAAGGTCCAGCCACTGTAGAAAACATTGTGAAGGTTAAAAAAGAATTTCAAAAATATGACAACTATTTCTGGCAATTTATCCAAAATAATTAAAAACAGAATGCTAACAGGTGTGTGTCCTCTTGTGTTCACTGCAGCATTATTCACAATAGCAGAGATAGGGTAACAGCGTAAATGCCCATCTACCAACAAATGATTAAAAGAAACACAGTACATTTATATATGATTGAGTATTATTCACTTTAAAAAAGAAGAAAAACATGTCATATGCTAGAGCATGCATAAAACTTGAAGACATTAAATCAAATTAGCCAGCCACAGCAGACTAAGGCTGCATGATTCTACTTACAGGTGTTACCTAAAGTAAGTTGAAACATTATTGAAATCTACAGCATAGCAATGTTCGTATAATTAATGATACTGTAGTCTATACCTAGAAGAGTTGGTTTTATACTATACATTTTCTACCACCATCAAAAGAGCAGTGTAGGTAAGAAGTAGTCAATATTCCAACACACACACACACACACACACACACACACACACACACACACACACACACACACTCGTGCTGGTCCATGCAGAATGCAGAAACACATGCTTGCCTTTTTTTTTTGCATGCTCCATAGCACAGTTGCTTTATTCTTTTTTAACATAGGCCTGTCTTACAATAAACATAACAGGAATTTTCCCAAAAGCTTAGTCTTACAGAATTTCTGCTGTCACCACAAGAGATCTAATTTGCTTCCCAGATGGAATTTGTTTCATGCATATCTAGTTTAACATTCATGACAACCTGGAATGGTGGGAATTTTATTCCAATTTTAATAGTTATAGAAATGAGACATGTAATGTTAGAATAATTGGTATAGTTTAGAATGAAATTAGGTATGCCAACTTCAAAGTTTAGGCATCTATCCAGAATATTAATCCAAAAGAACTGAGTTATTACATGAGACCCTGAGTAAGAAAATACAAATTTTATATTTAGTTTTAAACTATTACTAATACATAAAACTAAAGCCATAGGAATGTAAGAATATAAAATATTTTATTGAAATCAATTTATTCTTTAGAAAAACACTAGTAATGAAAAATCAGCGATTATTATTTTTACAAATCAGATTCTGAGCAACCCTATACTACTTATGTCATTTCTGCATTTTTATGAGGCACACTGAATGTGCAAATCAAAATGCCCTGGCCTTATGATAAAGAAAGAGATTATTCTAATTCACATGAAAATTAGTATATATAAATATCTCAATAATTGTTTCTATTACCTTGCATACTAAAATGATTTCAGTTGGTTAGATAAAGTTCTAAAAATTTACATGTCATGCAAGGAAACTAAAGATTATGTTGATTCCCACCACTCCTCTAAATTAATGAATGGATTCTAGTTCGGATATGTTACTCAAATGTAAATATCAAGAAATTCAAAAGAGGATCTTTTTCTGTGAATGAATTACATTTTTTAAACATCAAACTTTATTTTAAAAACTGAGCTATTAAGATATTAATTTACAATGAGAAATGTAACTATTTGACTTTCATCTTAAGAGTCTGACAAATTCTATGGGCCTGGCGCGGAAGCCTAGTGGCTAAAGTCCTTGTCTTGCATGCACTGAGATCCCATATGGGTGCTGGTTCATGTCCCAGCAGCCCTACTTCCCATTCAGCTCCCTACTTGTGGCCTAGAAAAGCAGTGGAAGATGGCCCAAAGTCTTGGTACCCTGAACCTGCATGGGAGACCCAGAAGAGGCTCCAGATTCCTGGCTTCGGATCATCTCAGCACTGGCAGTTGTGACCACTTGGGGAGTGAATCAACAGGTGAAAGATCTTCCTCTGTCTCTCCTCTTTTCTGTATATCTGACTTTCCAATAAAAATAAATAAATCTTTAAAAAAATGAGTCTGACAAATTCTAAAGAGGTTGAAACTTAACTTTACAGGTTGTACACATTGTAAATATGATTGATTGTACTGTTACAAGTGCAGTATAATGATTTTCTGTTTTCCTTTAAATCTTGATAATGGCCTCAGTTTTACACAAGTTTGAAAACTTGACCCTATGAAGCAGTACACACACCATACCTAGGGTGTAATTTTTATTTAAAAAATTGTGCTATTATGCTATAAATACATGGAATTCTGCAGTAATGAAAGAAGGCTGCAATAACTTTTCTTCACTCTAAGCAAAATGGCCCACAACAGTAAAAGAAAACAACAACAACAAAAAACACCACACAAAGGAGAAAACTGACTGATTTATCAAAGCTTTCATACACAGCCAATTTGTGCCCACTTAGTAAACAAACATCCTGGGGTATACATAACTAAGGACTTAGGGGAAAATGGCATGATATATGCAAAAATAGTAATCTTCCTAATAACAGATTTTATTCCACTGATAAAATTTATATCAGAGTAATTTAAGAACTCCATTTTGCAAAAAATGATCAACTATACATTTTGAAAATGACATGGTAAAAACTTGTATGCACATAAATATGTATGTATATATACATAAATATCTAATATACCAGCCATTATTTGAGCAATATATATATAGATGGTATGCAAAATTGATAGGATGGGCTTTTGGCCTGGCAGTTAAGACACCCGTGTCCCATGTCAGACTGCCTGCATTCAATACACATCTCCAGCTCCTAACATTAGCTTCTGGTTAATACAAACCCTCAGAGCTGTAGTGATGGCTCAAGTAGCTGGGTTCCTGCAACACACATTTGAGATTCAGAATGAGGTCATCTAGGTCCCAAATTCAGACTCAGTCAAGGGACATTCCCGGCATAAGAGTGCTCCCTCCCTTTCCAACTCTCTGCTTCTCAGAAAAGAAAAACTAAACAAAGTGATATATAGAAATAAAAATACACAATCATAGAAATCAGTTTTATAGTTAACTTTAGTAACTAAAACATATCTTATTATAAGATCCACTTTCACTGTGTAATAACTACACATTAATTAAAGATATCACTCCAAATATTAAGATAAACGGAATACATTTTATTCAAATTGAATTGTCAAATCATATGCCTTATTAAACATCCTTACATTATCCTAGTAACACAATTATGGGTTTGTCTAGATAAGTATATTGATAAGCAGGATTGTAACTAATGTTTTTATAGTTCTTGATTTTATAACAGTGGGAAAGAAAACCTGCCACTTAGCTATTCTTATGTCGCATTTAAAATATTCATCTATGTTGCTTATAGGTTAAGTAAATAGTGAAAAACACTGTAGCTTTAAGTAAAGGTATTTTGTGAACCTGAAAATTTTATGTTACAAATTAAAATGGAATTTTTAAATATATGCCAATGGAATCTATTTAAATAGCAACTTCTTGAATTATTAGACACTCTATGAAACAACTCTGCTACATATCATTGAAACTCTTTTTAGATTGTAAATAAGAATTGAAAGTAAACTCTTACAATATAATATTTAAATAATGAACTGATACTTGTTTAGAAATTTCATATTCCATACTACAGGCAAATTGTGTGAGAATTTAATATTTTTTAATCATTGTTCAATATCTACTGGACAAATTCCTTTTCCTAGATTCTATTACTGAAGTCCCTAAGGGAATTATTGATCTAAGGTGACTGTTGGCCTTATTCAAATCTATCCTGTGGGACAAAGGTAAGAGCAAAATCTAAACCACAGCTGGGATTCTACTTTCACTTCTACAAACACCTGATGGGCTGCAGGCCAAAGAGGTTGGCAGGAACTAACAGTTTAGGAAGTTAACACATGATTCTGTGCAAGGTTCCGCACAGTTCAGCATGGAGCTGGCAAGTCAATAGCAATACGATATTCTACCTGGTGAATCCCTAGGATAAACCTATGTATGGGGTACCTTTGCATTGGGCCTTCTTCCCTACTATTTGTGCAATATCATTTTTTCTCCACTGCAACTCTAAAATCTCTGTTTTACAGATTTGATGTCTCTACATTATATCTTCAACCTCAACAATATCTAGAGAAAAATCTGTAACATCAGTTCATTTAGTCTCTCCCAAATGTCAGCCAAAACCCATGTGTAACACATAATAAATTATGACTATGCTTCCAGAAGAATCAAAATATCTATCTTGATATCCATAAAATAGTATATCTTACACTGTGCATGAAAACAAAGAATTTTCAGGTCATTTCATATTACTATTTAACAACATGACAATAATACTAGCAAGTAATGCTTCCCAGGAACTTAGGTTTGCTAGGTTTGTTCTTCCTCCCTTAGAAACGTTAACATTGATCTACATGATCAATTATTTCATGTAGGGATAGGTGTTTCATCTAGTGTGTAAGGTGCCACTTGTAATGTCCACATCACAAGCTGAAGTGTCTGATTTGAGTGACTCCACATCTGACCTGGCCTCTGCTGATGTGCACCCTAGGAAGCAGTAGATGCCAACTCTAGTACTTGGGTCTAAGTCACTAACTGGGCGAACCAATTAAAGTTTCAGGCTCCTGGTTTCAGCTGTGGTAAAGCCCTTGGTATTGCAGGCATTTGATGAGAGTAGTAGAAGGAAGTTTTCTATATTCCTGCCTTTCAAACAAAAATAAAAACAAAACCTAAAATAATAAAAATGACCTATTCTGCAATAAGCGATGAATTAGTGTTAGAAAAGTATATGACTTCTACCAACTCTGTAGCCATAGTCACTACAAAACATGTGTGTGTGTGTTTTATGTCCCTTTCTGACAGATTTATGCAATTTTATGTATGACTTGAGAGACAGAAAGAATAAGGGTACAAGCAGTGAAATAAAGGCAACAACATAAAGACACACAGAAAAAAAATCTAAGAAAGATTAAAGAAAACCAAAACATGATACAGAGTAAAAGAGAATAAGCAACAACTCAACTTTACATGTTGCATATCCTACAGACTTTTCCAAACACCGTTTCTATGCTGGCTTTATTCAGTTACACATAAATGTGCATTTAGCAATGGACATATTATCAAAATTATGTTTCATAACAATGCTTCAGAGTGGAAAAATGTTCAATGTCAGTAATAAACAATTCATACAACTGAATAAATATTATAACCCTAATTTCAACTACCCATCAACAAAGTAATAGGCCAGTATAGATGTAAGCACAGTTGGGATAATTTCTGCATACATCATAATTTAGCCAATGAAAATATCTGTTGCTTACATATAGAAAATAAACATGCTCTTAATAAAACAAAAAAGTGTTCACTGACACACATAACCACCTTCCTAACAGAACTAGTTGCTAGTTTTACAAAAAAATGAAGCTATAAACATACAGAGGGAATACAGATGTGCTCTTAAGTGTAATCAACTGAAAAAAAAAAATGTTTCTCAGTCCTCACACAGGACTGGGTCTGAGCTAGCTTTTGTGACGACCCTCATGTCAAAGGGTCAGCATTTGTACTGAAAGCTGTGAGAGTTCTGGCCACAGGGGATGTTGACTGCTCTTACCAAGCGACACACCCAGGGATGAGTCACTGGTTCACCTTGTGGGAACCAGCTGCTAGCCTAATAACAAGATTCACTGCTTTCAATCACTTGTGATTTTGTTAAGTGATACTCAACAAAGGATTGACTGTATATCAGACTCAGTCATTTCCTTGTATGACTGTTTAGTTTTTATGTTTTTTTTAAAGATTTATTTTTATTATGTTTTTATTGGAAAGGCAGATATACAGAGAGGAGAGACAGAGAGGAAGATCTTCCGTCCAATGATTCACTCCCCAAGTGAGTGCAACGGCCGATGCTATGCTGATTCGAAGCCAGGATCCAGAAACTTCTTCTGGGTCTCCCGCGTGGGTGCAGGGTCCCAAAGCTTTGGGCCATCCTTGACTGCTCTCCCGGGCCACAGGCAGGGAGCTGGATGGGAAGCGGGGCCGCCCGGACTAGAACCGGCGCCCATATGGGACCCCGGGCATGCAAGGCGAGGACCTTAACCACTTGCGCCACAGCGCCGGGCCCATGACTGTTTAACTTTAACACAAACTCTAGTTTATAGAACCTTTAGGCAATGGCTTCTGTCAGAGATGCAAATTATTTGACATTTTACCTATATTAAAAATAAGCCCTGTTTCCAACACATCCATGGTCAGGACTTGCTACAACTGTCATTAAGGGTCAACAGGGAAACTATGATACAAGTAATCCTGGATTGCTAAATTTATGTTCTACATGGGATGCTGGGTTAATATTTACCTTATTGGACTCATAATTCTTATGCTAAGTAGTTTTTCACTTAAAAGTTAATTTTATACCTAAAATATATTGGTTCTTCTCTCACCAAAGTTTGATCTCCTTTTACGCAGCTTTGATTGAACAAGAATCTCTCTTCCTCTTGCCTTAGTCGTTGTTGGTTTTTATTCCTTTTTTTTTGAAAAGGATATTGTGGCTTAAGGGGTGGCCCCAAGTTAGACATGATAAAAATGTAATAACAGAAAGTAAGAAAGGGCAGCTAAAACCAGTGTTTGCTTTTAACATGCTCAAATTACAGGTGATTTAAATGACCTGGGGGTGGAAAGACAGATGCAGACAGACTTGATTCAAATGAACTAAAAGCTTTTTAATGGAGTTGTGGGTTTTGAAAAAACAGAGAAGGCAGAATGATTTCATGGGATACATTATGCTATAAAAACAGCACACAGAGAAATGATAAAATCAAATACAGGAGGTAAGGAATAGAAAACAGAAAGATCAAGCCAAGGTGAAAAGACCATCATAGAGGTTGGGCAGCAGAAGACAAATGAGAAACTTTCCTAAAAGGAGACTTGGTTATTTCTCAGTGGCTAGTGGGATAGCACCGTTCATCTTAAGCTACAAATGATGCCAAAGGCTACAAGGGAAGATCTCTTTTCCAGGGATTAGGTCTCAAAAAGGTATTATTCTGGGAACAAGCAATGAAAATGGAGAAAGAAAAATGCCTAAGAATGAGGCCCCAGGACTAAAGGACAGGACAGCAGGAACTCTGATGAGATTATGAAACATTTCATGCCTATGTCAAATTAAGTATAAGGAGGTGACTATGTATGACTTACTGTAAGCAGATACAGTTTACAGTCTGCAATCCATTCCTTCTGTGAGAAGGACCAGGGCCATACTGTATAACCATACTTATGACCAGGGTCATAATGTGTCATGATTTGGGAAGGGAAGATAACAACAAAAGCAGAAGAGGCATATGGGATTTCTGGACAGCTGGCCTTTTTTGTCTGCTAAGTAACAGTTACAAAACATTATCAGTAGAATCACAGCAATGAGAATTCTTGACAGCAGCTTCCAGTCACTGGATGCCTCCTTTCCTCACCTTCTGTTTGTTGACATCCTAATGGATTTAATTCAGGCCAACAATGAAACAGGACTGGCAGGTGAGCGGTGTCACCTGCCCAGCAATTGCATTTAACCCTACATCATGCCATCATCATCAGTAAAGCATAATACCCTATTTGTAATATCCTCCATTTCTAAGGGTATAAATTCAAAGATCTAGTGCCTTATTCCAGATTTCTCCAAAGTACAGGGAAGAAAAGAAAATAATAAACAACACTCATAGCTTTGACCAACTCAACTTGAAATCAAGAAACAAGTGCTCCATACAATTGTCAAGTTCCTTATCTACATATCAGTCAACACAGGCTCAATTCCTAGCTCAATATCCTCATTTTAGCTTCCCACATAGGCATATGCCTGTAGTCAGTGATAATGGTTCAACTAGTTGGATTTTCTCTGCTTTATGTGGGAGATCTGAATACAGTGTCCAGCTTCTGGCTCCTGCCCCAGTGCTGGGATGGGAGCTCAGTCTTTCTCTGTTCTTGAATTTAAAAGAAAACAAACAAACAAAAAGTCTGGGCACTTCTCACAGATTACCAATGCACTCTCATCAAATGGAGGGTAAGAGCCCAAAGTTAAAAAGCCCCCAGTTTTTTTTTTTAATCCATTTGTTTATTTGAAAGACAGCGTGACAGATAAGTGAAGAGAGGGAGAAACAGAGGCTCTCAAACAGCCCCAACAAACAGGTCTGGTCAGGCCAAAGCCAGGGACTTGGAATTTGTCTTCCACATGGGGGTGCCCAAATACTTGGGCCGTCCTCTGTCACATTTTCAGACATTAGCAGGATGTTGGACTGGAAGCCAAATAGCTGGAAATCAAATGGAAACTTCAATACCTACAAATTCATTTCTGTGAGAAATGCAAAGTAGTATACAATTTGAAGCCTATTTTAATTAGTTTTGTATTATAAGGTTACTGGTTTGGGATAAAATCAAGAAACACAATAGTAAAAAAGTCCAGAAAAACAAATTTTGAATAATGTATAAATTCTTAGAAGTAATTTCTTAAGTTTTGTTTAAAGGCAGTTGCCAAAGTAAGGGGCAGGGGGAACGTCCAATTTTATGGAAAATGTAACATTGGTTCATTTAACCTTTTGTAAAGAACAAAAAAAAAATCAAGTTGTTTATAGAAATACACATATAGATGCAATATTGTGAAGTGATACTGGATCAGTTTTTGATAAAAATTCAAATGAGTAGAAACAAGAAATTCAGATTTTACTGTTGTGCTAGTTCGAGATACTTTGGGATTTTTTTCAAAATATTAAATTGCATTTCTATCCATTTGTTTATTAAATAACAATTGTGTAACAGATTGCATTTCTATGCAATTTTAAGACATTTCCATGACATGGGATGAAATAAACTATGTTAACATCTACTTTCCAGATGAACAAATTGTTATAAATAATGCATGTAAGTTTGAATATCATATGGAACATTGGAAGAATCTAATGTGAACTGTATTCCACTTCTGCTTTTAATCTACTGAGTTAATAAACTGTGGGGCAACTAAAATATTATTTTTGTATAGTTTCATGTGTTTATTTGGGCTTTGACTGCCTGTGCTTTTACTAAGAAGCCTTGACCAATGCCTATATCTTGCAGAGAGTTTTCTAGGTTTTCCTCTAATAGACTCATGGCTTCTGGGTACAGATTTAGGTCCTTGATCCATTTATAACTGATTTTTACATAATATGAGAGATGGGGGTCTTGCTTCTTCAGCAAGCTGCTTTTCAATTGTCCCCAACAACATTTGCTGAAGAGACCAGACTTTTTCCCTGGGTTATTTTCAATTATCTTGTCGAAGATTAGTTGGCTGTACCTGTGTGGGCTCACTTCTGGGATTTCTGTTCTGTTGCATTTATTTAATTCTCTGTTTTGGTTCCAGTATCAGACTGTTTTTGATGACCAGTGACCTGTAGAATGTCTTGAGATCTGCAATTGTGATTCCACTAGCTTTATTTTATTCTTCAGGTTAGCTTGGTCTATTCACGGTCTCTTGTGTTTCCAGAGAAATTTTTGTATCATCTTTTCTATTTCTGAGAAGAAGTTTTTGGGATTTTGATTGAGATCACAATACATCTGAACATTACTTTTGGTAAAATGGACAGTTTATTTATGTCAATACTGCTGATTCATGAACTATTTTTTAGTATTTTATCATTTTCATCATAGAGGTCTTCCATGTCTGTGGTTAGGTTTATTCCAATATATTTAAGATTCTTCTCCACTATTTTAAAGAGGACTGCACTTATAAATTCTTTGTCAGCAATGGAATTATTTATATATGCCAGGGCCATCAATTTAGAGCAACACAGGAAGTTAGAATTAAAATAAACAAATGTGATTATTTTCAGAATAGCAAAGGAAACAGTGAACAGAGTGAAGAAACAACCAAAACAATAGGAGAAAATTTCTCATACCACAAACAGATTGGGAACTAATATCCAGGATTTACAAAGGGCTTCAGAAACTGAAAAACCGCAAACAACCCCACTAAGAAATGGCTGGAGGAAATGAGCAGATCTTTTTCAAAAGAATAAACGCAAATGGCTGATAGACATATTTAAAAAAATTTTCAGGCTCCCTAGCTATTATGGAAATGCAAATAAAAAACACAATGAGGGTCCTCCTAACTCGGGTAAGAAATCTACTAAAAGCATCTGCTGGCAAAGATGTGAGGAAAAATGTATGTGTGTGTATATAAATATGTGTGTGTGTGTATACTTATATATAATACATATACATGTTATTTGTTAGGAGTTCCAAAGATGTAACAGTTGCCAGAATCAAGTCAGGGAAATTCAGTTTTAGATTGACAAGTGAAGCTACATTCAAATTTGTGACTGCTTCATAAATGTGTGTGTAAATGCAAAAGTGTTTCATTTCTGAAATTACTTTAGGTGTTCTGAGGAAAGTTGAATCGTTTAATGACTTATGATCTGGTTAGATTACATTAGGATATGTAAAAGGAAACATACATATATTAATCTGAATAAGCAATGACTTTTTATAAAATTTTTGGTGAGACAGAGTTATAACATTTATCACAATACTAATGACTTTTATGTTTATTTTAAGATATATTTTATTTGCCTTGGAATGTCAGATATACAGAGAGGAAGAGAGGTAGAGGGGAAGATCTTTTGTCCAATGATTCACTCCCCAAGCGGCTGCAATGGCTGCAGTTGAGCCAATCCGAAGCCAGGAGCCCAGAGTCTCTTCCAGGTCTCCCACAGTGGTGCAGGGTCCCAAGGCTTCGAGTTGACCTCCACTGCTTTCCCAGGCCACAAGCAGGGTGCTGAACTGGAAATGGGGCTGCCGGGATTAGAACCAGCACCTATATAAGATTCTGGTGTGTGCAAGACGAGGGCTTCAGCTGCTAGTCTACTGTGCTGGGCCCCTAATAACTTATAAAAAACAGTTTTCTAAGGAACAGACTATCACAATTTTTTAAAAATAATACAAAGGGACATTTTTCTCAGCTGATTCTATTAGCATCAAATAAGGTGTTCTAATTCCATCTAGTTTTATGTTTTAATGCTGGGTCTATAAAACTTGTTTAAATCCTCAATATTCAAATAGTAAACCAAACAGCTTAAAGGATAATTTTAAGATATATTTGGAAGTACGTATTCTTATGTATCTTTTGAGTATCTACTTGATACAGGTACATGTTAAAAGTTGCAAGTACAAATTAATATTGAAAAAGTCACAACATAGTAAAGGACTTACACAAATGCAATAGTATGAGTGTTTGGATTCAAAGACCTTTATCAAACACTGATGAAGGGAATGTTACCCAATTCCTCTATTCCTTATGTTAAAATATGTGAGGATAAAATCAGCTCATTGTTTCTTTGCATAAAATGAGATTTTATACTTTAAAGATGTTTTGTTTTCCAAAAACGCTACATTTTATTTGATACAATCCCTTACTGGGCTTGGAAAATACACTAATGGTACCAACAACATTTTGTTGAACTGATACATACCATGCTACTTCACTCTACTACATGTTTTTTAATGTCTAGAGATATGTCTGAACTCAACAGCCTGAAGAATAAGCATGCAGTAAGCATTTGCTATTAAGTAAAATTCCTTGCAATACTGAGGAAAAGAAATTTAAATTTGTTAATAAGAGAAGAAAAATAAAGTACTTGATGGTGGTCCTGGGAAGAAAATAGGAGTTACTAGCTGGAGAAGACAAGGGGGATTAACATGGACTTATTTAAATATCAGTCTGCAACAAGGGCACACATGTTTTTCACTAATACTGACATTCTTGGCCTATTTATATTTCCATTTCCAGTATGGGATGTCTAATCAGGACCAGTCAAGATAATGATGATAATGTACCATTTGACAGGTATTACTGTGTGGACATTAAAATTGGAGTTCAAAGTAGTTCTCAATAGAAGATAAGGAGTACAGATCAATAAATTGGATTTGGCCCTACTCAATTAGACTTCAACTCAATTAGTTTTTTTATGGGGAAAGGAGAGAATTGTCTGTGAGTAACTGTTAGGAAATGCAGTATGAACTCCTAGAAGTTTAATGTACTCATTAAAGTTGCAGTATCTTTTTTTTCCCAAGCATTCATAAGAGAGACCTATTAATGTTAATTTAGTTCCCCAAAATGATTAAGTAGACTCTCTGGAGTAGTTTGCACAGTGATCAGTCTACCTGAAATTTCATTAACTTTTTATTAATTCATATCTCCTAGCTACCCAACAGGGTAATCTTTGCTTTGAAAAATGAATCATAAAGCTAGAAGTTGCTTAATAATAGCTTTCCTCTCGTTATAAAAGAATTGAATTTCCTCAATTATAGATCTCATCCACTATAAGATCACCAACTACTATAATAAGTTTGGAAGGCAAAGTATAACTACATTGGATAAATACATCAAAGATTTATCCCAATGTAAAAAAGAAATGCATGTGTAAACTACACAACTTACAATTAGGATTACGACAGTTATTGTATATCCCCTAAAAATTCAAATAGGAAGTCGGCCTAGAGCTATGGCTCAGTGTTTAAATCCTCACCTTGCATGCACCAGGATCCCATATGGGTCTTGGTTCCTGTCTTGGTTGCTTCACTTCCGATCCACTCCCTGCTAGTGGCCTACAAAAGCAATCTAGGATGGCCCAAAGCCTTGGGAACGTACACCTGTATGGGCACTGGGAGAAGCTCCTGGTTCTTAGCTCCAGCCATTGTTCAGCTGGGAATGAACTTTAGGAAGATTTTTGTTTCTCCTTCTCTCTGTAAATTTGCCTTTCCAATAAAAATAAATTTCTTAAAAATGAAATAGAAAAAATAAAAAAACAAAATCTCACACAGGACAAATAAAAATATCAATGGTAATCTAGCTATAGATTTTTCCATTAATAACAGTGAGTGGTGCAACCTCAATATGTCGCTAGAAAATACTTTGCACAATGGCATAAACTTGTACTGTGTGCTATCAGCAGTTAGAATCATAACTCTGATTTTAGAGGGGCTAAATTCATCCTTGGCCACAGTGGTGGCAAATTATGCACATGAAACCAAGTAATGTAGCCACACTGGCTGGGTCAATGATAGTCAAACACATCCACTATTTGATAGGAGTGTCTACGAATGCAGCCACACAGAGGAAAGCAATTGTAGGAGATGCAAAGAGTCTCATAATTGTGTGACTTAGGGGACTGTGTTTAGATGTTTCATAACTAAATTTCTCAGTATTGTAAAACAATATATTCTTTTCTTTACAACCAATATGAACTAGTACATTTTAGTTTTCTTTCTATTGCAAGTTAAAGAGTTCAGGATAAAACATAAATGTGAAATATAGTTTGTGTAATCTAAGGACAGCAAACAAATCACACAACACTTCTGTTTTTTGTACCCTAAAAAATGATGTACTGCTACCTAAAAAGCATCTAAAATGGTATCATAAAATTTTTCAAATAGCAAATCATATCAGCTACATTTAAAACCTTAATATTCTTGGGAACAGTGGTGCTATCCCAGGTGTGTAAAGAGTCCTTAATCTGATAGGAAAGAATGATTAGATATAAAAATGAACTAGGGTACCTGACATTGTTGGTGTAGCAGGTAAAGCCATGCCTGTGACACCAGTATCCCAGATGGT
This sequence comes from Ochotona curzoniae, assembly GCF_017591425.1. Classification (NCBI taxonomy): domain Eukaryota; kingdom Metazoa; phylum Chordata; class Mammalia; order Lagomorpha; family Ochotonidae; genus Ochotona; species Ochotona curzoniae. Next base: position 22,809,539 of record NW_024464920.1, read on the forward strand.
CACTGGTTTAAGTCCAGGCTTTTCCACTTCAGATCTAGCTACCCACTGATATGTCTGTGAAAACAGCAGAAAATGCCCTAAGTGTTTGGGTCCCTGCACCCATGTGGGAGACCTGGAAGATGCTTCTGGCTCCTAGCAGCCAGTTCCTGACTTGAGACAGGCCCATTTTTTTGACGCTATGGCCAACTGGGGAGTAAACCAGCAGATGGAAAAATCTCTCTCTCTCTCTTTCTTTCTGTCTCTCTCTCTGACTCTGCCTTTTAAATAATTTTTTTTAAAAAAGGAATTTTTGAAATTTGAAGTGCAATAGATGTCTTATACAACTTATTTAGTTCATTGATGCTACTTTTTTGTAATATGCTTTTAATCAACCTAGATTAGTAATATCTGGTTTATTACTAAAAGTGTACTACATGCCATTTATCTTCATTGACTTTTACGGATTGTTTCTTTTTATTATTTCCCTTAGCAATTAATGATCATGGAAAATCTGAAGACATCAAAAGGAACATGTGCATCAGCCAAAAAAATTGCTGTATTTTGTGCTTAATTTATGGCATGGAATAAAGTCATTAAAGTTTAAATGCAATGGTTGCTGGATTATCATGGGATTTCCTGAGCATGCTCAGACAACACTATTTTGGTGATCAAGCACACATTTATCAGGGCTACCTCACAATTACTTCACATAACAATTGGGCTACAGCAGCTTTAATTTGTACTTCCAAATGTAAGTTAACAGTATTTTACAGACTGCATGGCAGTACTGCTGTAAGTCCAGTCTATGTGCATCACCTGCCAATTATTTTTAAGTGTGCGTACACACACGCACTTCTCTAACTTTATAGCTTTTAAATAACTTTAATGTTATCTCAACTGACAGAGAAGAAAGTTCTTTACCCATTTAAAATGACAGTCAATAAGAGGCTTGAAAATAGAAAGGGTCTTCAACTTACAACCTTTGAATGATGGTTTTCAAACACATTTTATAATTGGCTTTCTACAATTTGATTAGTCTGATGAACTCCAATTTGCCATAGCCTCAGCAGCAACATTCATCCCAATGCCTTAGCACCCCAGGTGAGAGTGCTCCACAAAAAAGCAAAATATAATATAGAAGGTCATGAAATCATTTGCAGATTCAGGCATATTGTTAATGCCAGTTCCCAAGGTTCAATAATCTTTTTACCTCTGCAATATTTTAAGTGATTTATATGGAAGAAGTAACTCTGTTTTAATCTGTTAAACAGGCATTCCTCTGTTGGTATGGTCTTATTTTAACTTAAGAAAGTATTGCCTTCACATTGAATTTAACCTTGAATAACTAAAAAACATAATTTTGACTTCCTGTCCAAGGGTTTTCCATGTGGTGGAAACTTGATCTTCCAGGAATTTTGATCTTTCTACTCTGGTTGTGGAAATGGAAAACATTATGGATGTATTGTAAGATTATGACAGTTTATTAAATTGAACAACATGTGATCTCCCCTAAGCTTACTATTAGACATATAGCATGATAAATATAAACATATATATACAAAACAAGGCATGTAAATATGCCAGGTAATATTAATCCTGGTAGTCAAAAACAGAAATATCTTAAATACCTCTTAAGATTATGTATTAAAAAATTGAGGAAAATCCATAAAATGGTAAACATTGTAAACAGTAAAGTAAGTGAATTACAGGTAGAAGTGATAATATGGGTGGAGCACAAACCTACTGTACTACATGAAAGGAGACAGAAACAGTTGTTTTTTATTCCACTCACATAAACCTATTAAAATAAAACTACACAAATAAATCAATAAGGTAGCTATGTATCTTATGCATTAATAAAATTGTGGTTGAAATACTAAAAAATCAGGGAAACATAAACACATTTTTAAATAAAAATGAAACCATTCACCTGTAAAACAGTCCGTTACCAAAAAATAAATAAATAAAATGTTAGAGAGTTCTTCAGGTTTTAGGAAAGTGATACCAGGGAGAATATCAGATTTCCAGGAAAAAAATAAAGAAAAAATGAAAATTGTGACAAACAATAAATGTAAAGTATTATCTATTCATTGATTTCACAGGCATTTATCTGTGTAAAGCAAAGATACTACTGTTGCATGGTGAAATTTTTATCATAAGGAAAACTAAACTAGATGACATCAATAGCGTAAACAGCAGAGAAAAGCAGCAATATACCTTAGTGTAGTTCTTAAATTTGATCCACTAAATAACTAATTTTGAATCTGAAAAAGTCCTTACAAATTAACAAAGTCAAATGTTGTTTTTTATGAAAACAGTGAGAGTAGTCTGTGTTGTGGCATAGCAAACTAATTCTCAGCCTGTAGTACAGGCATCCCTTATGGGTGCCAGTTCTAGTTCCAGCCGCTCCACTTCCAATTCAGCTCCCCACTAATGGCCTGGGAAAGCAACGCCTTTCCCGCAGGGGCAACCTTGCTTCAGACCCAACTCCCAGCTTCAGACATGCTCAGCTATGGCTACTGCAGCTATTTGGGGAGTGAACCAGTGGATGCAAGATCTCTTTCTTTATAACTCTTTTATGTAAACTAAATCTTTTTTTTTGTTTTTTAAGAAAACGGCAAACAGGTGGTTAAACTTACAGAGAAAATTATCAAAAAGAGGAAAAAATCAAAATTATCATGAATCTAAAAAAAAGCAGTATCACCATACCAGAAAAAAAAAAGCTTTCAATGAAATGGAAATAGATGGAAAAGTCTTTTATCTAATAAAAGGTATTCACTAAAAATTTATTGTTACATTAACATGTAATGATAGAAATATGTTTCCCCTAGGGATGAAAAACATTGTAAGAATGTCTATCTTCATTATTACCATTCAACATTATCATGGATGTCTTCCCCAGCACATTAAAAAAAAAAACAACAAAAAAAAAACAGGGGCCAGTACTGTGGCATGATGGTTAAGTCACCACCTGCAGTGTGTACAGCATTCCATATGTACTGGTTCAAATCCCAGCTGCTGCACTTCTGATCCAGCTTCCTGCTAATGCACCTGGGAAAGCAGCAGAGAACAGATCAAATGCTTGGGCCCATGTGCCCATTTGGGAAACCTGCAGAAAGCTCAAAGTTCCTGGCTTCTTTTGAAGTCCTAAAACTTCAAAAGAAAAAAAAAAAAAACGAGGCAAACTAATGATGTGACACTTATATCTACAAAACATCCACAATTGATAGCCACTATAGTTATGTACACAAACACAGCTGGCATATCTGAACTTCTTGAGGTCTCATGCCAACTAGAACAATTGCAAAATACGGCTGTGGAGGTGGACATCACGGCACAGCAGGTAAGCCCACCCTTGGGTTCTTTGCATCCCATATCACAGCAACTGATTTCAGTCCAGGTTACTAAATTCTTTCATTCCAGATTCCTGCACCTGGGAGGCAGGAAATAATGACACAAATACTTTGCAAGAGACCCAGGTTGCTTTCCAGGAGCCTGGCTTCAGCCTAACTTAACCCTGGCTGTTGCAGGCATTGAGAAGTCAAAAAGCAGATAAAAATACCATTTGTTCTCTCTCCCTGTCACTCTGTCTTTCAAATAAATATACAAAACTCTCTTAAAATACCCTGGCCAAGAATCTGTAGACCTTTATTTTATCTTTGGATAGCTTCTATAATACATTCTCCCTGAAAATGAGGCTATTCCTTCAAATCTAGAAAAACTGCAAAAAGGGTACTATGTGGTTTTTGGAGGTATGCTTACACAATTCTTACAACTGTGTCTTTGTTCACTGGAATATTCACTTTTGGCACCTTGATTCACCATTCAGGAAGTCCAAGTGTTTTGAGGCTACCTGTAATGTAGCTCAAGTCCCATGAAGAAGAAACACAGGGTGTTCTGACTCAGTCTCGGGTTTTTTAAAGTCATTGCAAGTAAGTGTCAGATTCGGAAAAAAGAAGCCCCAGATGGTTCTATCTGCCAGCCACTCAACTAAACCCCAGGCATTTGAGTCTTGTCAGCTAAGGCTCAGACACTTTGGAAAGCAAGATATCCCTGCTGTGCCTCGTCCACATTTCTCATCACAGAATCCAAGAACATAATGGAATAATTATTGTTTTACTTGGTTACATTTGTGGATAATGTTTTATGAGTAACTGATATTAGAACTCTGGGTGACTTCAAGATTTCTCTGTGGCATTGTAGGAGAAGACCACAGCATCCACAGGCAGTTGTTAGAGCTTGAGTGTTGGGAAGAATGAACAAACATCCATCCCTCACTCTCAGGCTGGTCTACAAGCTAAATACCACACCACACAGCCACCATTCCTTCTTGTGCTTCATGTGTGGCATGATGCCTATGCTGAGAATAAATGATTCTCCTTAAGTTTCACGCCAGCCAAGTCTGTCAATCAAAAGTGAATACAACAGAATACTAGAATAAACAGACCCATATATGAACTAGTAAGGGCTTGTGTTCCTGGTGTGGGTGTATATGTTATAGAGTTTATTATTTCAGTTCAATGATCTGACTACACAAAAGTAAAACCCTCTGATATGGAGCACTTTCATGCATAATCATCCTGGAACAGTAAAAAAATCAACAAAAGTCTGTCATGTTAGCCTTGCTAGATACTGATGACAGCTAGCTGGCTTATTTGATTCTCACTAGTATTCATGTGAGTTCTAGCTCAAACATCCATAGACATGATTCCAGAATGGACATCGTGGTGTAATGGGTTAGAGTACCACTTGAAAAATATGGGTACTTGGGATATAAACTCCACAAAAGTGCAATCATGCATATTTTACATATGAAAAAAAATGACAGAGATGAATCAACTCTCTCATGGCTATAATTCCTAAGAAAGAAGGAATTACATTGTTTTAATTCAGGATGTAAAATGAGTTAAATGTATCAGGATCTACCTGTCACTATTAGCAAATGCTGTAAGACAGACTTAGGAAGGATAACTGAGAGAAGTACAGACAATGACACAATGATATTGCATGGGGGGAACAGGGATGGCTTGGAGGGTTCCACAAGATGCCAAGGTACTCTTAACTTCTCTGGAAAAAAGAAATATCATAGTCAGAGAATCACAGTTCTGTCTTAAGTTGAAGAATTCAGCTGCCAGAGGAGATTCTAGCCAAAGAAGGTGTTGAAGTATATCACCAAAGAAGCTAAAGAACTCAATGTAGGCCACCAGGTGAGCTTAAGATTTTGAATTGTCACTGAATAGAAGAAGATATGTATACTTGGAAGCAAAGTCCAAAATCAAATTTGAGTTATTGATATCATGCAATCATTACAGCATGTCTTTATTAAAGCAGTATTATGTTAAAAAAATGAAGCAGGGCAGTGTCATCCTGTTGCCATTGTCACACTCCTCCTTCTTAGAAGCAAGTCACTAAGTCATCTTACACTCTATGGAAAGGGATAACCCATGATCACGGGTAGTAAGAAACAGAATTACTAGGACCACCTTTGTGTCAGCTGGCTACATATGGATTGATGCATCTTAGTGTGAGAGGTAGGTAGGATTTAAAGGGTAGTCTTTCTACTGCATTATTTATATTTTCTTCCTGTGTGGATTTAGTGTCATGCCTACCTACAAAGGTCAACAGGGAAATAAAGGAACTCAATTCATAATCTGAAGTCAAAGGTATGACAAATTAGGGCTCAAAGTGAGTAAGGCCCCTTTTTATGATCTTCCATGGGGTAACAAACACAGAACATGTTGACATTTGATCACAATAGTTTGAACTTTCTTTTTCTAACTCACTGAAGAGCAGGATTTAAAAAATATCGCTGACTCTATAAAAGTGAATATACATAGAACTTCTGGTGAGAATGACGACTCATAAAAATTTTTCACACCTCTTTTTCTCATTTTGTAGTGTATACAGTATGTAGATGGGGTGAGGTGGGATGACATTTAGAATCTTGTGTATGCCAATTTAGGAACAATATTCAGAAGTCATTAACAACATTTTTTTTTTACATAAAAGAAGAATGTCATTTGGTCAACTTCACATTCTTGCTGGCCTATGGTAGATAGGTTTCGCAGTCCCACGTCAGCTTCTGGAATGCATTAAACAGGCAGTTGTCTCAGCTACTGTGAACAGCGCAAGTATTGTCTCTCACCTGATTGGATGATTATTGCTGTGTCTCATATTTCCCTCATGTTAGTTTCTCCATGATTAGCCTCACAATTGAACATTTAAAATTTTCTTCAAAACATCTTGGCATTATTGCATATATTATCAAAAGTAGTAGGCACTTACTTGTCTCTCATCCATTTATATCTACTCTTTCTGGCTTCACTCCCAAGGAGTCGACATTTATATCCCTGGTGGTAATGCAGTACCATTGTACTTGACATGAAAACTTTACTTAATCTTCTATCTCCTTAATTCAAAACAATTCAACTAATGGAATCTGTGTCAAAAAGTTTCCTAAGGAGATCACAGGCCTAGATTATCTGGAGTATTAGATGATCTTGTCAGGATACAGCATCATAATTTTTCTTTCTTTTAATTGCTATATTGAGGAAATGTGAGTTTATTTATGTATATTCATTTATTTACTATTGTACAGTTTCAGGCACAGTCATTTAAAATTAAGATATAAATTAGCATCAAAACACAGAAAGCCCTATCTCCAAAGATCTTATATTCAAATAGGTATAGAACTTCTGTGATGATAGGGAGATTGTAATGAAAGATTAAATTTGCTGCACAATTACTGAACACTTGTCAGTGGGCCAAATGCTCCACATTAATTATATTTTTCATATTTCTTCAACTGCACACATTTTATAATTCCAATGGCTTATTAAACTCTACAAGGGTAGAAAGATGCGTCTTTCAAAAATACGACCTACTTTTGAACATCATTTGTCTTGATTAGCAACCCTCATGACTGAACACATGACTGAACTAACGAAACCTTTCTATACACAGCCATGTATTTTCACATTTATTGTAAGCTCTGCAGTAGCTCAGAGCTACCACTAAATGGTAATGCTGGATAGTGAATGGCAAAGAGCTTTTAGACTCACTCTCACTGCACTACAGAGCCAGATTCAAAGTTTACAGTATGCCATGCTCAATAAATAGCCTTGACAAATTCATTTGAATGTTACCACAATCCTAGTAGAACTGATAATATCATTTCCATAATACATACAGGCCCACTGAGGGTTAGAAATGAATTGATTTGCTTATGCCATAAAGCTATTAAATGGTACAGTAATGCCTCTGACCCAAGTTGATTGAAACCTTGTATATCTAACCTTCAGGATAATAACGATTGGCAGGCATTTGTCACAGTGGCTAAGACATACTTGGGACACCTGCTTCACGTACCTGAGTGCCCAACTGTGACTCACAGCTCCACTTCAATTTCAGGTTTCTACTAATGTGTATCCTAGGAAGCAGATCACGGCTTGAAGACGTGTTACTACCACCCACATGGAAGGCCTAGATTGAATTCCTAGATCTTGACTTTGAACTATCCCAGTCTTGGTTACTGAGAATAAACAGAGAATGAATCGGGGAAATTTTGTCTCTGCCTTTCAGATAAATCATTTTTATAAAATCAATGTGTATGTAGTAAGATCATATATGTGAATTTTAATGATGAAATTAAAATGTAGCTATTTTATGCCTCTATAAAATATGCTAAATTTATAAAGATTTTTTTATATTTTATACTCTCAATGCCTCTTATTCTTGTCTCTCAGCATTTAGAGAGACATAATCTTAAATATAAGAATTTCCAGCTCAGCTGTGTGTTAGAATCACTAGAGGAAGCTTACTACAAATATGATGTATCATTCTACATTCATAGAAAGCTAGGTAACATCATTGTTAATAGCGACGTGACAGTATAAGCAGCATAGGATGGGCCCAAAGAAGGAAAAATTTCATCCAGCTGATGGTTCACTTTCCCAATACTAACAAAAATCTATGTTGAGAGGCTAAAACCAGGAGTTCAGAACTCCAACCACGTCTATTATATAATAGGTTCCCCAGTAACTGAGACTATATGTTGTCTACCAGGAAGCACTTAGCAGGAAGCTGAATATGAAACAGAGGTTGGACTAGATATCAGGCATTTTGATCTGGATCGTGACTTTTCGAGTTGCTGGCATAACCTATAGTAAGGTGCCTGATCCTTTATGTCAAAATTTCTATTTTGCACTTGAAAGTTTTATTTTTTAATTATTCTTTCATTTTATAAAAGCATGTCAGACAACATTGTTAATACAATCACTATCACTATAATCTCATTTCCTCTATGTTCATAAATGACATTAACCAACTTTTGAATGTATTAACACTGATATTTACATTTAATGTGGTTTAAGATTTCATTGACCAAGATTTGACTATCATAATGATGTATCAAGCAAGGTTGCAGGTGCTAGGAAAACGGAGTAATATGTTAATCTACATCATGTTCATGAACTGTCTCTTGTGTGCCATGAAGACATCTGAGGTTCAATATTTTCTTCTGGTGTTATACCAACAAAAACTTATTTCAAAAGTACATTTTCAATATAAATGTAATGTTACCTGGCTTAATACCTGGAGCAGGCATTTGGCACAGCAGTTAGACTATCACTGGAGACACTCATATCTCATATCAGTTGGCCTGGTTTGAGTCCCAGCATTTCTAGTTGTGATTCAGCTTTCTACTAATGTGGAGTTTGGGAAGCAGCAGATAATTGTTCAAGTACTTGGGTCCCTAATGCCGATGTGAGAGACCTATACTGAATTCTAAATCCAACCTTAGCTGTTGTGCACATTTGAAAGATGAAATAGTGGGTGGAACATCTCTCTAATTTTTAACTAAAAAAAAGTGGAAAGTTCATTCATTCTCTCTCAATTTCTCAAAAACAAGACCATAATTTTTTCTTATTCTTGAAACGTGAAGATTTCAGTTTAATTTTAGGTATCTGAGTTACTAAACAAGTTCAGACAAAACATTTATACAGAAGCAGCTCACTTATTCTTAGGAAGGCAATTTGAACGAAAGACAGCATACAAAATTTATTATTTAAAATATCCATGCTTTTAATTAAGATTAAACCTATTTTACCAAAAGGAAAGTTAGGTTCTCACAATTGAAATATTGTCTATTACCCTACTACACTGCAGAATAGGGATGGAAAATCCTTCTTTCCATTAAACACTACTTATTTTACATATTGATACCTTTGACAGGATAAACAAAAATGGAAGTTTCTGAAATTTCAATTATTTCAGATGATGGTCTCTCCAAATATAGTATGTGATACTGATTTATTGCACTTAATTATGTTTTTAATATTGATAAATGTAATTCTTTCTAAACAGTGAATTTTCTCTGACAATTTAGTCCTGTCTTGATGTTCCAAGTTCACACAATCAACAGTAAAAGTATCTGTTTCCTTTGGAGTGTCTTATTTGTCAATGTGACCCTGGACTTCCCTGGAGCATCAAAGCGAGACAGGTTGTTTTTCAAGTGCAGACTAGGAACCATCTGCACCAGATTAACTTGTGTCACTGGAAAGTACTTGGCCCAACTGCATCCAAATGTTTGATAAAAGGACTGAAAACCTGCATTTATCAACACCTATAAATTACTCTAATATGCAGGGCCTCTGAAAAGACTGGCAAAACTGAACATATTATATGAAAGAATGTGAACTGCTAACCTATGAAAAAGAAAGAATAGCTCTACATTAGTGATTATTCACGTTCATTTCAGTATGACAAATGGATAAAAACCTACTTATGATCATATTTATTTTTTATATAATTATCATTCTTGAACAATGTAGCAACAACTAATATCTAACACTCCACATATAATCATTGGCTTTGTGATAATTAGTACTAGTCTGACTTATGCAATATTAAAATATCTAATTTTATAAAATTGCAATAGTACACAAATGCACTATTTAAATTGTTGCTTCTGTATTTTAACTACCACCTTAAACACTGACACCTAAAACTGAAGCGTCACTTCAATAATGGTGATGTCATCTTTATCAAAAACTCTCACCTCAGGGTAGACTCTCATTTTTTTAAAAAATTTTTACTACATCTGAAAGCAGAACGGTGTTTCTACAATCAGCTCTCAGAGAAAAAACATCTAAGTATAGTACTTTGCCACCGTTGCTAGGGTAACCACCATCTGCTACTCTGTTAAAAGTTCTGAGTTCACAGACATTTTAGCACACCTTACCGAAACATTCAACATAAAAGGCATGGGCTGAAAAAAATCCAGGATTCCTTGCATTGGTTTTACATTTCAAACTTAAGAGTTTATGGCATCAAAGCAGGCTAATGTTTTTAGTTTGCAATTTTCATTGCACTTCAACCATTTGTAGAAGACAAGACCTATTCTAAAATGGAATCTTGAGTGAGCTCATCTTGATTCATTTTGGGATTTCAGTGTTAACTTTGACTTAAACACTGGCTCATAGTGTTGAGCTTTCTCAGGGCTTTTCTCCCCACAGCAGATGTTCAAGCCATAACAACATATTTTGCTATGAAAAAGATGGAGCAGATTCAGGAAGTAATGTTATCTTCTTTAGATTTCTTAATGCTAGAAATATCCATTGGTTATTGAAACAGTGTATATTTGCTTTTATTGATCAAGTTTATAATAGTGCTACCAACCTCATCACCTCCATAATTTTTAATAGTCTAGTCTCAAATTCTGTAATGTTGCCATTACCTGGTTCCTATTCTCTAATCTCAAAGAGGGTATTTCAGCAAAAGTGATGCAAGTGTGTCAGCCTGATAATTCAGATTTTCTCATTTTAATGGGTTTCTTATCATTTCTTAGTAATTCTCTCATTGACTCAGTATTGATCAACTAACATGCTGCTCCAAACAGTTCCATAAACTCCCATACTGTATGCCTAAAGTTTCCTGTCCCACTCAGTTTAATTTTTGCTTTATCATCAATCAATTTTCATTACCCGTTAGTCACTAATATACTCTACAATCTAACTTCCACTAACTCTGTTTTACTGAAATTTCATTCTCCAAAGTCACAAATAGCATGTTCATCATCTGATTCAATCTCAATAAATCATTTCTTACAGTAACTGTGCTTTATGCACACTAGATTTACCCAGCCCTATTTCTGTCCACACTTACTGCATCTTTGATTAAAAATTCTCCAATGGCAATCAACAGAATAGACATTGTTCATCCATTATTAACATGTTCCTACATCACTACCAGGAAATGAAACAGTGCACAAGACAGTAAGGTCCATTTCTTCATGCTACCCTCACAGTGAAAAAAGCAGACAAAAGACAAAGCATTAAGAAATAAATAGTAAATGGAATAATGAGTGAATGCAGTAACCAACTCTAACCTAAGTGACAAAGGATGATCTTTATGGACTATCTGTATCCTTAATGTCATGTGTCATCTACACAGCTCATCATGAGATATATTTCAAATAAATTTCAATAATGATGGAAATTTTGTATAAATAAGCATATGTCTGTATGCATATGCATATTTATAGACATATACAAAAACACTTGAAGATATATGTGCTAGAAACACTTGCCTTGGAGAAATAGAATGAAAGAAAAATTCAAGAATGAAACAGAACAATATGCAATTTAACCTGAACTTACATAAGTTAGACCAATTTCATTAGAATTCAGTTAGCTTTGGTACTCATATTCTACTGGAAAGGAATGAAAATACAGTGTAGGAGTTTGGGACAAAATAAATATTGACAGCACACTAAAAATTCTATCCTTATGAAGATAGAACAGTTATGCATTTTTTGCTTTGTTTATAAAAATGTTGAAATTTGCTATCAGTGAAATATGCTATCAGGTTGTTATTAAGCTGGAAGACGAATATAAAACTTATCCCCTGATCCTCAAAGTACTTTATGATCAAGAAAAGCATTCACCATTTCCTGGGTAGAAGCAGCTTACTTCACCTATTACCACTCAAAGGTGAAGTCCAACCTTTTTTTTTTTTTTTTAACCTTTTAGGATGCTTTCATGTGCTGTTCTTTCTTGTTCAAATTCGGTCTGTGATTGAGCCAATAATTACTGGATATAAATTCTGGCTAATAAACACATGATTCATTAAGTCTCATTCACTATCTTTAGGTATATTTTGGACCCGTTTCTATTGCCCACAAGGGCATGCGTTCAGGAGTTCTTGGGATCTTGGGATCCCAGGAATGATTTTGTGTGTGAGAGAGAGGTTTGATAAAATATATACTTAAGGACTCACTATGTCTACATGTGAGCAGCAAACACATACCTGCCAACCCATGTAAACATAGTGGTATGAATTACTAAGGGGCAATGGCAATAAAGACAGGCATCATACCTAAAGCATTAAGATATGCCAGGCTACCTACTCCTTTCTTGTTAGTAACTGATTAACTGTCACAACAAATGAGAACACATTGTATGCCAGTTGGTTGCAATTCTTCCTCCTTGCAGGTACAGAAAAAGCAGAAACTAAAGACATCAGAAATTGTAAGCACAATCAAATTCTGTAATCCAACTGAAATGTACATATGCCTAGTATTTGTAGGAAATTACATATTCAATTAATACAAGAAAGTACAGAGGTGAAGACAGTGAACATATAAAACCTGTTATGGAACAGAAAGCCACTGGGAGGCAGCACCGAGTCATGGGCATGTGTACTAAGTAATCTTTCCCTTTTTTTAAAAAAAAAATCTACAACTCTGTTTGCATGTTTTAACCTAAATCTTAACTAATAAACTATGATGTTATAAGTTTATTATAGATTTTATGAAGAAAGATGTTTTAAAGAATAAATTTCTAAACAGAAAACTACACCATGAAATGCATTAAAAATGTGCATTAACAAATGAACCTGCATGAAATTCTGGCTTCACTAATTACAAGCCTAAAATTTGGGACTGTTACTTAAGCTCAGTATCCATGTCTAAAAGTGGAGGTAATACTAAAATTAAGTAAATAATGCAAAACACTCACTACCTACAGATAGTGCAGGTTTTAAAGCTTAAATAATTTTGAGACTTGAAATATCCCTAAAAACATAGTGTAATAATTCAAATACTACACATTAAGATTTAAGCAAATTTATTTGGTGCCAAATTGCAAGACTAACTTTAGAATTTTAAGTTGTTTTTTTTCTTTTCTTTTCTTTTTTTTTACATACACAGATATAAGCCCCTTAATAGTCAAAATAGCTTTGTTGTTCAGGTCAAAATAGCAAGACTGATGAAATCAGGCACTATGGGGTAGGCATTTAGTTTAGCTTAGTAGTAAAAATATTTATTAAAATTCCGCTCAATATCAGAGTGCCTGAGTTTTCTTCTCAGGTTCCTGTGCCCAACTCCATGTCAATGTAGATCCTAGAAGGCAATGATTGGAACTCAAGTAATTGGATTCCTGCCACCTATGCAAATGATCTTGGTTGAGTCTCAACCCCCCCTTATTTGGCACCACTGGCTATTACAGCCATTCGGAGAGTGAACCATGTAGGGCTAGCATCTCCCACTTTCCATTTCTGTATTTCAAGTAAATAAACCAAAAATAAATAAAATACACAGACCTGTTCAATTATGGCAGAAAAGATCTAGCTGTTCAATTAAACAGTCCCTTTCCAGTTAAACGACAGTTTTCAAAAAGTGGACACTTCTGTTAAATAACAGCTCTAAAGAAATACTATACTGGGTAAGAATAATGCTATACCTATAGGAAAAAAAAAAACTTCAGATTTTGCACAAGTTTCTCAAGCATTATAAATGGCATGGATAGAGGGAAGTGAAATATAATCAATGTCTTTAAATTCCTCTGTTTATAAATTATTTTTGTGAAATCAGCTTCGAAAGATATTAGCAGACTCCATTAGTTTTAGAGACCACACAGAGTAGTAGTTTATAAATACTAAAGCTAATTGTCTTTAATGAGATTGAAAAGAATTGACAACAACCTGATAGAAAGTCATTCCTGCAGGTCTCAAAGCCTTATTAAGTGGAGATATGAGCCTTCAGGGCCATCCCAAAAGTCTCAGGAGAAGGAGAAAATGGTAAATGTAATACCTGGATTTGAAGAATAAAAGTGGATAAGAAGTGAGGATGGAAGTGAAAGCATGTATACATGTATCAGAAGAACACTTAAGACTGAGCCAACAAATCTATCTATGAAGACCCTGGATGAACAGAAAAAGGAAATCGTCTCCATCATCATAAAATGCCATTGAAATGTCAATCAACAGATGGGACATGTGTCAGGAAACCTGTTTCACTGTCCAAAAGAACTGCTCTAACACACTGTAAAAATTGCATGACCTGTCACATACTGTATATACATGGCATAAATAAAAGATTGTTGTATATTTTAGTTCTTAAATAATTTATTCACAAAGCAGTCATATTTCAAACAGAATATAGAAAGAATAAGTTTTACATAAATACAAACTAACTCATTATAAATTCTATCTTCAGGAGCAAGTGCTGTGACACAGTGGGTTAAAATAGGCTGTATCTTACAATGCATTAATCTGGCATCAGGGCTCTTGGAATGGAGTCACTTCTCTGTTAATAATCTCCTTCCTTGCTAATGTACCTGGAAGACAGTGCCTAATGTTAAGCCACCCATATAGAGACCTGGATGGAGTTTTGGGTTTCTAGGCTACAGCCTAGCCCAATTCTGGCTGTTTCGAGATTTGGGTTGAGTAAAAAAGCAAATTAAAGATCTCTGCCTCTTCCTTGAACCTGAGGTACTCTGGAATTTTTTTTAAAAAAAAACAGTAAATAAATATGAAGAATATAATTTCAGTTTTCATAACTTGAAAAGGAAGAAACAATTAGAGGTCTAACATTATCTGACATGAAGACTTACTGTAAAATTAAAATAATAACATAGTATTGTACTGGTACCAGACAGGGATACACAATTCATAAGCTAAATGTTTATCAAAGAAGTGGCCAAGTCACATGGAAACTACAAACAATAAAAATAAAAATACTAGTGTATTGGGACTCACACGGTGGCTCAAAAGGCTAATCAGCCACCTGAATGTAGCACAGGCATCCTATTTGGGTACTATTCATGTCCTGTCTGCTGAATTTGCAATCCAGCTCCCTTTTTATGGTAAAGCAATAGAGAATGGACAAGATGTTGGGTTCCTGTTCCCATGTGGAGGACCCAAAAGAAGCTCCTGGCTCCTGGCTTCAGATTGGCTCAGCTTTGGCAATATGGAGTCAATCAGCAGATGGAAGATCTTTCTCTTCTTTTCTCTCCCCTTCTCTCCATAAATCTGCCTTTCAAATTAAACTAAATAAATCTTTTTTAAAAAATCATGTATTTGGGCCCGGCGCGGTGGCGCAAGTGGTTAAGTCCTCGCCTTGCACGCCCGGGATCCCATATGGGCGCCGGTTCTAATCCCGGCAGCCCCACTTCCCTTCCAGCTCCCTGCCTGTGGCCTGGGAAGGCAGTTGAGGACGGCCCAAAGCTTTGGGACCCTGCACCCGCGTGGGAGACCCAGAAGAGGCTCCTGGCTTCGGATCGGCATAGTATCGACCCGTTGCGGCTCACTTGGGGAGTGAATCATCGGATGGAAGATCTTCCTCTCTGTATCTCCTCTCTGTATATCCGCCTTTCCAATAAAAAAATAATAAAAATAAATCTTTAAAAAAAAAATCATGTATTTAAATATGTAATGACAATGTCAAAAGCAGTAGAAGACAACGATCATATCCAAGATCCAAAAAGTCTCAAATAATGCAGTCATCTAACCCACAACAGATTTTGATCTCACAATCATAGTAAATCCAAATAAGACATAAAAGAAAACTCTATTCTCATAGATTCCCATGTCCACTATATTAAAAATATCAACAATGCTCCATCTGGGTATTCAATTTGACTCCCTCCTCAGGCACTAGTCAGTCCTGACCACTTTTCCCAGCATCTGTACTTGTCTCATACAAGAAAACCAAGACTTTTAACTGCACTCACATGACCAAAGAAGTTATTTTCTATTGTCATTCACTTTCCTTATAACCAAGAATCAAGTTTTGCTAAAAATCAGTAAGAGAATCATGAGAGATCCTCTCCCCCAAACAAAACAATCACTGAGTCTTAAATGTCATCTTTCCTTACTGTTGTATCTAGCATCAATGACTACGTCTGCTGGCTGAGTTAAACAAGTTTTATAATATTGATAATGAAAACAATGCATTCTTTCCATCCCTATAGCAACCATGATGAAGAAATAGTGGAGAAATCTTAACAGGAAAGAAAGAAAAGAGAGAAAGTGGGCTTTGGACACCATGTTTTTCCAACTTATAAAATTAAATAGTTATACTTCCATCTGTCCGTAAAGAAGGAATGGATGAGAAGGCCCAAAGAAAAAGAATGGAATTAAAAGATAAGATCATCTTGGTATGAAATTTCTTCAAACTCATGCATATTTTGGATCTTCAAAAAGTTCATGGAAAGAAGCTATGCATTGATTTCATAAACAATTTAGATCAAAATAAACTTATATTTAAACATATTTTTCCACACAATTTTAAAAATCCTGTTATAAATCTGTATCTTCAGGACTCTAAATCCCACATCCTAAACCTCACTCTATTGATATATCCGTCCTAAAATTTTATCACACTCACTTGTGACTTTTAATGCTTCTCTCGGTAAATCTGCCTTTCAAATAAAAACAAATAAAACTTTTAAAAAGTAAATCACTCACATTTTAGCAGTATTCCAATGCTTTCAACAACGCAAACTCAACAGGAATACATCCTTTCCTTCACTGGGGAAAGGCACTATCAACTCCATCTACTCATTGCTAAGTCCTCGGGATTCACCCTCTCATCTATCTACAGCATCCTGCCAAGCCTCTTCCTAAGGTCACCGTGTTCTTTAGATGGCTACCCAGAATCTTTCAGTGCCCCAGTGTAGCCTCCTCCAACACCTCTTGGATATCATGATATTCAAATGTATATTGCAGTTAAAAAGATACATATAAAATCCTAAGCTTAGATTGAAAAATCAAGGAAAAATGCAAAGGTAAGGAACCACAAATTCAAAACTAATTAACTATTTGAATAATATCTGCTCCGCTATCCAGAAGCTAGCCGATTAGATATGGGTAAATCAACAAATTTAAATTATTTTACAAAGTGTTTGAATTTCTTGAAAGATAATGATCTACCTAAAGAATCTCAAATACTCCAGAAACAAGAGCCAGAAAGTTTGTAAGAATTTGGGTACACTCTCAACATCTCTATTCCTCTTTCTCCATTTCCATATAATTTCTCTGGGACTAGATTTCTCTATTTTTTAGACTACCGTATTGTGTAAGATAGTGTTCATCAGCTTTTATAGACATTTTCAACATATTAGCAGACTTATAAGTGTTAACTAAATAAAATTCTAAGAAGTAAGTAGCAGAAATAGTCCACCTACAAATTGAAGGTTAATAAAAAATATGCTGGCCAACAAATTGAATAAACTATCATGCCACAACAGTTGGACAAAAATAGCTTCATGCGAAATATGACTTTCTATAACTCCTTACAGCGGAGGCATTGAGATCAAATGCATAGAAAAGATCTTGAGTTATTAATAAATGATAAAGATGCTTAGGTATCTTTATGGTATTTATTTTCCTCTCATAGCAGCTGAACACACTATGTATACACTAAATATACCTTTAATACAGTTGAAATAAACATTCCAGTCATCTGTCTTCTCCAGGAAAAAGCTGGATTTGTATCTGCACCGTGAGGCATGCTGCTGTGGACATGTATTGGCAGTTCAAAATATGGACTGAAAAAATTGCTCGATATAAGTAGATATAAGATATTCACTTAAAAATGCAGTTGATAATATGAGTATTTTTGAAAACAACTGTAATGGATAATGTATATTCCAAAAGAACACTTCGGTAGGATTCAGAATATTAAACTCATAACTAAGAAATATGGCTGTCATTTAGGTTTGTGTTTGCAGCTCAACTGAGTATCCTCAATTTCTTGTTAGTTAACCTGACCCAAATCACATGAGTCAGGATGGCCCAAAGCCAGTGTCTCATGAAGAAAACCTAATAAAGCTCTTAGCCGACTTCTCATTTATGCAGGAACAAGGACTTTATGACTCTTGGACAGATAAGTGGCATATTTTATGATATTCTGAGTAGTATTTTAAAACCCTTTTGGAAATTATTCATCTTATGAGTTGTAGTATTAATTTAACAGTTACTATTAGGTGATGGGAATATAGGGAGTTGTAAATATTTTCACTAAACATATGAAGATTATAAAGGATAACAAAATTCATGTTGTTTTGATAAAAATAAAGCTCAATTTAATCATTAATTACCTCCCCAAAAGGCATATTTCCATTGTATATTGGTAAGCTCAAAAACAGGTCACAATAATATCTGTAATTCTTATCTGAATTTAAGGAATTGTATTTTTTTCTGTAGCAAATTGTTACCATTAGAGACTAGTCAACTACTTTTTTTTCACCTTTTTTTTAGAGTGAGTGAATCATAGTGGAGATTGAAATCAAATACATCGTAATTCAGGGCTGTTTACTTTCTAATTACTTTGATACCAAATACACAGATTACCTGGATGGATGTTCAACAAGTTATTACATATCGCATAGTATCAAGACAAATTCCTTATTCAACACTAGAGGATTTTAATGCTTAGACATAGAGTCCTGATGGAAGGTACTGAGCCCAATAGTTAGGATGCCCAAGCCCCTTGTTAGAATGCCTAGATGGAATTCCTAATCCATCTTCCTGTCATTGCAGATTCTGGAAGCAGCATTGATGGCTGAGTGTTCTGGTCAGTGTCACCCCATCCAGCTTTCTGGAATCAGCTGCCAGCTGTGGGTTGGGCCTGAATCAGTCTTGGCCATTGGAAACCTCTGGAGAGTGAACCAGCAGATACCAGCTTTCTCTGTCTTCCTTTTCAATCAACAATTTTAAGAAATTATAGTAAATCTACACTTAAGAACTTGAAAATGTATGTTATACTCTGAGTATATTATTAAAAGAAAGTCTTTTTAATAATCTATTTTGTGAACAAATAGGAACAAATTTCTCATATTTCACCATGTAGATTCAGGAGCATATTAAAATATTAATAGTTATTAATAGGGTTTAATAGGACTATACCTATGACTGAATGAAAAAATACTATTATATATGTTAAAATTTCACTTTAGCATCACAAATCATAGTACATGTCTTCTACAAAATTATGATTATGAAAGAATAAATTTTAAAACCAATATATGTGAGCAGTAAGACAAAATTAACCACCAATGAAGTTTTCAGAGGAATGTTTAAGAGGATGGATAAGTGCAAAAAATTTGATAATTTGTTTCTAATCATAATTTGGTGATTATGTATGATCGTTTTGAAAAGTAGAGCTTGTTTGGAAAATATAGTGGCTTACTTCTAAAATAAACAGATGCTAGCAAAAAATAATAATTTCTACAAAGCTAAGAATCACAAATATGGAAAAACAGACATTCCAAAAAAGAAGAGAAAGACGAAAGGAAGAGAAAAATCCTAGAATGTCATCAGAAAATCACCAGTTTCTTCCTTTTTTTTTTCTGTTTTTCCTTATAACCTATTAAAACAGCCACTGAAATTTTAAGGCCACTTTTTACGATGTATAAGTAGATATTTTTATTCATGTATAGGGGCAATCAATCCATATGTACACTTGTAAAATGATACCATATACACACTGAAAGAACTTGGAGCTCTCTCAGCATAAAATTTCTCACATTCCCACTTGAGATTTTCAACTGGAAATGTAGACAGAGTTCTGAAAAAATTTATAAAAATATGTAAAGCACTGAGTTCTGAAAATTAATCCCTAAGTTATTACTCCTTAGTAACTCAGTACTCAATGCACATAAATTCTCTTTTTTCTCTTTTGGCTCTTGTAATTTGTGATAAATTCCTCCATCAGAAGATGCCTTTAAAGTTGCCGTTAAATTTTTTTGGCTTCACTTTGAAATGTGCAGAAAAAAAAACCACTTCCAAAAAGCCACTCCTAATTACCTAAGATCATCAGAGGTATATGGGAAAGGTCCAAAATAAATATGACAAATTAAATCAGCATTATAAGAGTTTCTTTCAAATTTTATCCTTTTATCTCATCTGATATCAATGCAAAGTTCTAAATCTAATAAAAACACTTACTCTGACTAGAATAATCCCAAATGATTACAATGCATCCTTTTCAGTAAGAGGATTTAATTCATAATACTATTTAATACTGTTAAAAGAATATTTAGACTTAGCACAAGCCAATTGCTTCATAGTCTTTGAATTCATCCTTGGAATACATCAAATGGAAATTGGTGTATTGTTTTTGCCTTATAGTCAATATTTGGCTCCTGCTTTAACAGGAATTACATTAAATATGCTGTTCCTTCATATAATTTAAGAAATTGAAGTTATTAGATTCCAGTTATTATTAACTCATTCAATCATCATGCATTCCAAATATTTATTCCTTGTCTGCTATGGACAGGACATTTAAAAAAAATAAATAAAGGATTACTGAAAACATAGGAAGCACTCAAAAATCTATAAACATAGGCAAAGACTTCTTAGAAAAGTCACCAAAAGCACAATCAGAGCTGAAAGAAGCTTCTGTCTAGGAGAGGAAATCATCAATCAAGTGAAGAAGGAACCAACAGAATGGGAGAAAAATCTTTGAACACTCTCAACAGACAGGGGATTGATACCTAGCATTTACTGAGCTTCAGAAACTGAAGAACAGCAAAACAAGCCGTGTTCAAAAATGGCTGGAGGAAATGAGCAGGCCTTTTTCAAAAGAACAACCTCAAATGGCTGATAGACATATGAAGAAAAAATGTTCAAGCTTCCTAACTATTAGGGAAATGCAAATAAAAAGTACATCCAGGTTCCTTTTAACTCAGGTAAGAAATCTGCTAACAACATCTGCTGGCAAAGATGTGAGAAACAATGCACCTTACTACAATGCTGCTGCTGGGAGTGCAGACTAGTACAGACACTAAGGAATTCTGGATGGAAAATGCGAATACTATACAAAGCAGATTCACCACAAGATTCTGTTGTCTCACTCCTAAGAATATATGCAAAGGGGGTGAAATCTGCATATGAGAAAATGACCTGCAGCCCTATAGTTACAGCAACACAACTGACAGTGGTCAACACAAGGCAAGAACCCAGATGCCCATCAAAGGAAAGTATAAAGAAATTGTGATATATCTACTCCATAGAATACTACACAGTCACTAAAAAGAACGAAATGCTACCATTTGCAACAAAATGTTTCCAACTAGAGACCATTAAGGTCACTAAATTAAGCCAATCCACAAAGGAAAATATCGTGTGTTCTCTCTGATACATGGCAAACTTCATGCAAAATACAAGATCAATAATTATATATATAATTGAGACTAGCATACTGGGAAATGAAAATATACTGTAGTACACATCTTTACTCCTGAATAAGAGGAGGATGACCAATGAAACTGTTAAATAAACCTTGACAATACAATGCTAGGCTTTCTACCATTGTCTATACCTACAATGTCATGATTCACTTAAATGTCAGAATGTTAAATCTGTAACTGTTACTAAAGGACTGTACTATTTTAATAACATGGGAGAAATTGTTGGGAGGAGCAGAATCACCATATCTCCAACCTATGTCATGGAAAATGTTAATATTAACTAAAGGAATTTTAAAAATAAAGGATTATTGAAACCACAGGCTATTGAGACCAAGAAATAATGTTCTACCAGTAACTAGAAAAGTAATTGCTAATGGATGATTTACAGAACTCAGCAGACATGTCCAAGGCTAAATAACAAACTCTAGATGCAGTTATTGAAACTACTCCGAGCCAGGTGAGACTCAAGGAATAAATATAAAGTGTTAAACGTGGAGCTTTGTAAAAATGAAGCTATCATGCAAAAAAAATGCACACTTACAAGTGTAGGTGTAATGAATGGATAGTAAAACAATCATGCAGATTTCTTCTTTGTGTCAGTTAAGGACATATGAGTTAACACTAAATAAGTATTTACTGAGTAAATGAATTAAAATAGTTGTTTTATTTAAAAAGATTTTAATATATCACATTTATTTTATGATTCATGATGAATTATATTTATTTCAATGTCAACAACTGCCAAAATTTGGATAATTTCAGAGTATTTTACTTTGGTTGATTTTACCATTACGTTTATCAACCTCTGTATCCCATTAAAAGATTAACGGTAAAAAAAAATACATGTCAACCGTTCTAAAAAAATCACACCTGATTCTAATAAGACTAATAACCATAACTTAAATATACCAATCATTTATTATGCACCAAGCACAGTTGTTTAATTATACATGCACATATATTGGCTTGCCCCCAAACTCTTATATATAATGTAATCATCACTCTCATTAAAACAGTGACTTTCATATGTTGAATCTTATTTTTGTGTGTGTATGCTTGTTTTGTAGAATAATTTAGGTCTGTGTCACTGACTTCCAATTCAATTATCTAGCTTTTGAACCAGCAAATAGCAATGCCATAAACCTGTCTTTGCTAGAAAAACAAGGTATGTTTTGACACATCCACATTGTAGCCAGAATGTGATATGTTAATCATATCAAGTAACACTATAGGTAAAACAGGTGCTTGTGTTTTGTGTAGTTGAAAATCCTTAGCAGATCTATTTAAAAATTTTTAAAATTCTTTTTCTGAGATGTTAAAAATGAATCAAGATTGTTAACTTAAAAACTGACATGAATTAAAAAGACTTGTGCTTAATTCATTCTTAAAGAGTATAATTTACTGCATTTAAGTGAAAATTAAATAAATGCCTTGTTGCTGTAAATAGCAAATTATGCAATAAATGCAACACATAAGCAGTTTTCTTTAATGGAATCATAGCTTGATGCTAATAGCTATGTTCTTAATGTGTTTAGTATTGATCACATATTCACTTAAAAAATTCATCATGCAGAGGGAAAAAAAAGAAAAATGGTGAATCTTATCACTAAAGTGATGTTGAATATGACCAATCATTTTTATGGGCAAATCTTTTTTTCCCTTGTTTTTCTTTGCATTGTTTATGGAGCTTAGGAATGGAATTCAAAACAGAAAATAGTTACAATTGTAGATTTTAGGAAAAGTCTAAAACCAAAATCATCAAATGTTTCCATAAAAGTGTGATCTTTCTAAAGTGAAAATATCTATTGGTCATTTATTTTTTTTTTAAAGATTTATTTTTATTATTTTCTCATTGGAAAGGCGGATATACAGAGAGGAGAGACAGAGAGGAAGATCTTCCATCCGATGATTCACTCCCCAAGTGAGCGCAACGGGCCGATACTATGCCGATCCGAAGCCAGGAGCCTCTTCCGGGTCTCCCACGCAGGTGCAGGGTCCCAAAGCCTTGGGCCGTCCTCGACTGCTTTCCCGGGCCACAGGCAGGGAGCTGGAAGGGAAGCGGGGCTGCCGGGATTAGAACCGGCACCCATATGGGATCCCGGGCGTGCTAGGCGAGGACCTTAACCACTTGCGCCACCGCGCCGGGCCCTCTATTGGTCATTTATAAAAATACAATATTTGGAGGAATATATACACACACACACACACACACACACACACACACATATGTAAATCTATTCATCAATCAATAGATCTCTCATGTGGGTGGCAGGGTCTCAAGACTTTGGGTCACCCTCTACTGCTTTCCCAGGCCATAAGCAGGGAGTTACATGGGAACTAAAGAAATAAGGATACAAAATGGTGACCATATGGGATCCCATATGAGTGGATTATTAGCTCCTGTCTCCTGGCTTCAACCCTGCTCAGGCCCGGTATTTGTAGCTAGTTAAACAAACTAGTGGGTTGAAATTTTCTCTGCTCACCTTCTCTCCTTGTAACTCTGACTTTCAAACAAAATTTTAAAAAATATTTTAACATGAAGTGAGATATATCATATTGACAGATTGGTAGACTTGATATTATTTATATGACAATCTTTCCCAATTTGATCTATAAATTCTGTAGAACATCTATCAAAATACCAGCAGAAACTGTAAAACTTGGCAAACAAAGCATTTTATGAAGTGGTAAAGAACCTAAAATTGTTAAAATGCATTTTTAAAAACCTAAAGAATAAACTGAGGCTCAATGAAAAAGGGACAAACTGTAAAGATACTTTATTAAAGATAATGTACATAAGACTAGTACAAAAGGCTAGGATAGGAAATGTCACTATGCTCTTAAAGCCACATTGGAAACTCGGCTGCTCAAAATGTTAAACTGAGGCTATAACTCAATCATTTCTCTCCAAGAGAAAAGGCAACATATATGCAGATTAAATGTGAATATTTGCATCTGTATGATTCATAAAAGCTTGAAACTGGAAAAAAAATTTCAAAGGCCATCTGCTGGTGAATGGATGAACAAAATAAAAATGTCTATATATTGGAACTCCATATTATAATAGGGAAGATTATAGATTTATGTAACATGATTCAGGAACAAATCATTTTAATATTATAAATGTTATAAACTATGAATTACATCATGCACCTTAATAACATACTTAGGATGAAACACCACCCCAGTCTCTCTCTCTCTCTCTCACACACACTCACACACACACAGAGAGATTTATAGTTTTATTATGTTTTGATTTCTGGAAAAGGAAAAGCTATCCAAATATAAAGCACACAAGGGGTTAGCTGCAAAATACAAAGGGACATTTTTTGTTGAAGATAAATATGTTCTACTTGCAGCCTGAAGCAATGGTACACATATAAGCACAGGTTAAGGCTTTTTCTTTTGAGCTGCAATACTTAAGAATAGAAGTGAGGAGAGGCTTTTTTTCAGATTTTGGAATATTTGCAGATAAAAAAAAATGGCAAAATATTAGACACAGGACCACATACAAATAAGAAATACATTTATACTACATGAATACAATTGATAAATAACCTGAGCTAATTTTACTAGCAATTTTCACGTGAGGCTGAGTACAGAATTTTACTTAGTAACACTGTGTCAGGATTAAAAACAGCAGCTTGGAGCATTTCAGATTTCCACATTAGGAACGCCTAATCTGTATGTGACACACACACTTCTGAGTATACAGAAATACATACATACACAATGAACATATTTAAATGTATTCACATATATACACTAGGGATGTTCAAAGTTCACATAAAATTATATGTATTTCCTCAAAGATATCAAATAAACATACCACTATCGATTTTCTGTGTCACTTATACTTTATGAAAAATGTTAAAAACAAAAGCTATCTTCTGCCAAGCGTGATGACTCAATTAGCTAAATCTTCACCTTGCAAGCACCAGGATCCCATATGGGCATCAGTTCTTTCCTGGCTGCTTCACTTCTCATCCAGCTCCCTGCTGATGGCCCGGCAAAGCACTAACGGATGGCCCAAAGCCTTGGAACCCTGCATCCCCATGGGAGATCTGGAAAAACTCTTGGCTCCTGGCTTTGGATGTGTTCAGCTTTGGACATTGCAGTTATTTGGGTATTGAGTCAGCTGATGAAAGACCTTTGCCCCTCTCCTTCTCTCTGTAAATCTGATCTGCATTTCTAAGAAAAATAATCTTTTTTAAAAAGCTATCTTTACATAACTTATGTGGAAATATTTAGTATAAAAATAAATCTAATAAAGCTGAAACCAGACAATTGGGTCATAAAAGTAAAACTTTCAGATTTCCATCTCTAAATTCCCAATTCTAGTCACTTAGTTTAGTGACACTACAGCTTTAGACTGTAGTAATGTAAAATAATTCCTGTTCTAAATGCAAAAATGAGAATAAGGTCAGCTTGCTAAAATTTTCCATTTACTAAATCTTATGTTTAAACTCATATCTGCATTAAAGAGCTTCAGTTAGACTTAGCTCCTCCTATTCTAATTAATTACTCAGAAATTAATTATATACTTGTAATTATCATCAACTAAGATGGCTATCTTATAGTCTTGCTGCTGGGGATTTCTGCTTGCTTCTTGATTGATTTGGCAAATCAGATTTTTTCCCAGTAGTCTTTCCACATAAATGTATATGTGGTTTCACCTTTATGTATATAAAACATGTTTGTTTATATATTTGTACTACATTTTTGCACTGTAGATGTGTGTGGATATCCATATTGATATATGGATGTAGAGAGGCATTTATGTATATCTACCTATAAAAATATATCTGCCTCTTGAATTAAAAAGAAGTACTATGCTGTGTTTTCAATAGTACCTTCTGGATATTTCTCCCAACAATATCCCATGTCCAGAAGAAAATAAACTAGAAAAAGGCTATAGATTTTTATTACATTTATCAATAGGATTACAGGACTGTAAGATATTTCTTAAAATATATCCAGCATACAATAACATTAAGGAGGTCATTAAATTTTAATTAGCTTTGTCAAATTTAATGGAAAATAGAGATGCTTCCTTTTGAAATTTAAAAAGCTCCATGAGAAAATTAGAGTAATTTTATGTCATTTTGGGTCAGTCTCCTCTTTTCAAATACACATTTGGTCATATCATGAAGATAGTAATAGTGTTTCCTTTCCTTTAGAATTTTTCCACTTAACTATTGACCCATCCAGCCAATAACAAATATGTAAGCACCAAGCTATGTCAGAATGCACGCTAAGTACTAGTGATACTAAAGAAGTAAGAATGGCTTCTGCCATCAAGCTGTGCAAGGGTTTGGAGGAGGCTATGTTTATTTATGCATATTGAAATTTGGATTACAAAAGCCCTAAGATTCACAGAAGACCATTCTACAACCTTTGTTGGAAAAATAGCAACATTTAAAGCTCTGAGAAGCTCCATAGTAAGCTGTTTCATTTTTATATCTCAAAGTTTCTTGTGTTCATTCATATTTATAAAGATCATTTATTTTTTTTTTTTTAAAGACAGAGATCCTCCACCTGCTGGCTCACGTCCCAAATCGCTGCAATGGATGAGCTGAGCATATCCACAGCCAGGAGCCAGGATTCCGCTGAGACTCCCACATGGGTGAAGGGGCCCAAGCACTCGGGCCATCTTCTGCTGTCTTACCAGGCCAAAAACAGGGATCTGGACAGGGCGTGGAACAGCTGGGATAGGAATGAGCAGTATCCATATAGGGTTGCATGATCTAAGCCCTACATATTAATTCATATTGGACTATATAATTATGTAACTGTTGTAACTCTATTAGTAACTAGTTACAATGCTTTGACAAATACTAATTCCATTCAGCTGCATATCTACTGGTTCTCTATTCCTGTACCCAGCAAACCATGGAAAGAAAAATGCTAGAAAATAATTAGCTTTTTCTTGTCTTATATTACTTAGTAAGTAAATCTAGAAATGCTTTAAAGAATTCAGGAAGATGTATATATGTTATGCAAATACTACGTAAAATAAGGTGTTTGAGTATCTATGGATTTGAACATTGATTGAGGTTACTGGAGCCAGTCTCCCAGATACTATGGGATGATGGCAATAGGAAAATTCTCGACACAAGATGCATAACTGTTAAAAGAGACATCAAGTATTGTTTTCACATCTCAAGACTCTTGCTGATTATAGTATTTTTGGAATGACACACTCTTCTTGATCATGGGCTTCACTATCTTTCCAGCTAGTACTAAGTGCAAATGTTACACTGGACAATCTATAATTTCACAAATCACTCTTCTCTTGAGGGTAGGCATAACATCTGTGTTTTTACTAACTTTTAGGTGTATCCTTTTATCATCTCCAAAAATCAAAGACTACAGTATGTTCATCTTGAATATTTGGTGAAATCTTTTGTTATAAGTCATCAGAATAGCTTAGGCATTTAGATGCAATTTTATTTTGGTAGACGGATTGTTTTCTCTTGGTATTTCAAGTCTACATCATGTTGACATCACGGTTTGGTTTTCTATTGTTCCTGTCAGTTATTCACATCTTTATTGTTTCCACAAGTAAAAATAGAGGAGGAGAGGAGAGCAGAACTTTAGAAACTATGGCTTGAAGATATCTGTGCATTTAACAATTAAGTATTGATTGCTTTCTAAAAATGATGTTTGGCCCCGTCACTTTCAGACAATGTATTCTTGGAGAAAAATTAACATTAATATGTTAATTTTGCCCAAGAGTAATACAAAGATGATTTGGGTATGTACCTCATGGAACTGCTGGAATAATCTAGAATAGTATCTAAAACTTGCAAAGGATATAATTATTCCACTTTGTTTTACAAGATTCTATTGTGCCATTGTACAACGGTTTTATATATTTATTTATAACTAATATTTTAAAATAATGCTTTTTATTTATTTTAATTTTATTTAAAAGCGATAGAGGAAGAAAGAGAGATGTTCTATCTACAGATTCACTGCCATGACAACTGTTATTTATTTGAAAGGTTCACGTGCAAGCACCCTTCACATCCGTGTCTGGGCCAGGCTCAAACTAGACAATTGGAGGCACCACAGCACTTGAGCCATCACTGTCTTTCAGGATGCACATTAGGTAGCTAGATTTGGGAACATAAAGAGCAAAAATGCAGGTATTCCAACATGGACTGCTGACATCCCAAGGGGCACTTTATGCCAAAACTGCCTCAAGGACTAATTTACTTTTTAAATGATTTAGGTTGTTCTTGTTATGGAGATAAAATACTATTACCATACTCTCTTGCTACCCAGTAGGCAGTAGAGATTACTCGAAGGAATAAGCCTCCAGAGTAAGACAGATCTGAATCCACAACTCAGCCATTTGTCTTACTTACCAAGACACTTGGATACAGCATATGACCTTTATGAGCTGTATTTCCATCCTGTGTAATATAAGGTTGCTTATCTCAAAGACAGATGGTAAGATGAAATCAGCACCATATATGTTGAGATTAGAGAATGCAATCAGAATTAAGACTATTAGATATTAAGAAGCAGAAGTACCACAATAAAGTTAAACTGAACTTAAGGGAATAGGCTGTGCATATTTTGAAGCGTTGTGACATATTTTATAAAAGTATTTTGAGTCCTAGCTCAACCAATCCCCCTTGATTTAACCTTGTTCAGATTATTAAAATCCATCTAAACCACAATTTCCTAGCTGTAAAATGGAGATAACAATGACATCCAATATTTGCTCTTTGTTACACTCAATTTTAATTTTTCTAATTTCATTGTTGTTAGTGACCAAGGGGTCAAATGACCCTAGGCTACAGCTACTGCTTTTGCCTTCCTTGCATCCTTCCACTTGCCTCTAGTTATTATTCTACCACTGCTTGTAAGACCTTCTTTCTTAACTAATACCCTTCAGCTGCATAGGGACAGATGGAGAACTAAACAAATACAAGCTAACCACACTAGATACATCTAAAATTAGCCTCCCAAGGCCAAAACACATTTGAACTACATAGAGCCTAACCCCTTTGGCTGTTTTGGCAAAGTTTGGATCTTCAGTTGTTTTATTTCATGAATTGCTAAGAGTGCTTTTAATAAACAATTTTTATCACAACGTCCACATTTTATTCTGACACAAGTAACTGAAACAGCCTAAGGAATAGTAAACATCAGCATGGCAAAAATTCCATTTATTGGTGAAGTATTCACCTAATTAATCTATGCAAAGTTTCAGGGATTCACAAAGTTAGGGGCAAAGAAAGGGCTCAATGATTGATAAGGTTTAAAAGGTATTTTTTTTTTACTGAGTATTTTAAATTTTCAATAGCTCTAAAATAATCTACTCCAGTCATCATTTCTGTAAGCAACCAAAACTATGAAGTTAAAAGGCGTAGGAAAGCATTTGAGAAGTAAAACACTGCCTCACCCAAAGTGCAGAATATATAAGAACGGATCAATCAACATCAATCTTAAAGGATTAAGGGTTCACAGAAGGAATGCAATTGAAATTCCTAATATTTTTAAAGTCAGTATAAATGTGATGAAAAATTCCCTTGTGTTTTAATGCTCAGAATTTTCTAAGGAATTGATGAAGTTATGCTTGCCAAACAAGTAATTAGGCTAAGCAGCTGAGCTCAAAGGTAAAAAACGTTTACAATTAATTTTACTCAAACTAATCGGATAGTCTGAGAAATTTTTGATGAACATATCAGCAATGAGCAATATGGTTTGTACTTTGATGAAGCAAAATGCAGACTAACCAGTTTTGGGAATATTTGTAGTTAATATCTGGATTAGCTTTATGTAGATTTATAATAGTTTCTAGAAATTTATGAATTGGAAATTTTAAGCTTTAATGTTCACTCTGACCAAATCACTTGAAAACAAACAGATAGCTTTGAAGTTGTATCTGCCAGCATATTTGTTTTTATTCTTAATCCTTTGGTTGATCTAATTAATAAGATCATATCTACAATATTCTTTAGTACTTTAGTAAATAATATAAGAACAGAATTTTGCCTCTGATTAATTTCTGTCTGTCTGAGCAATTTTGGTTTTATAATCTCTATGATTAAAAGACTTTCCTGGGGTAAGCATTTTGTGGCACAGACATTAAGACTGTGCTAAGGACTCCTACTTCTCACATAGGTGCACCCGGGTTAGAATCTCAATTCTCACTCTTCTTTCTTCCTACTAACACACATCTTAACACACAATAAATAATAGTTCAAATACTTAGGCTCAGGACACCCTCATGAGAGACCTACTTTTGGCCCCAGGATTCTGGCATAGTCAACCCTCTGTCATTGCAGGCAATGAAAAGTTACCCAGCAAAAGGAAGATTCATCTATGTATGTATGTATGTATGTATGTATCCATCCATCCATCCATTCATTCACACATTTATCTATCTTCTTGTTTCTTTCAAATAAGCAAGATCAATTAAAAAACATTCATTTGTATACATGAATTACAAGTGTGGGTGTTGTGATATAGCACGTCAAGCTACTTCTTAGGATACCCACATCCCACACAGGATTATCTGAGATTGAATCCTAGCTCTACTTCAGTCCATATTCCTGCTAATGGACTTGGGAGTTAGAGAATGGCCCAAGTTGAGTTGCCATCACCCACAATGGAGCTCCTGCTACACACATGACTATTGTGGGAATTTAGGGAATGAAGCAGCAGAAGTAAGATCGATTGATTTCTCTCTCCCTCTCTCTACCTCTCTCTCATTCTGCCTCCAAAAAGTGAATAAATATATTTTAAAAGACTTAAATATGTTGTATATAATTGTTAAGCTGAAGTAATAAAGTACTGTAAGTAAAGAACACATAGAAATAATATAAGGGTTCATAATGTGTATTAAACATGCTCTTTTATCCTTCATATTTTTGTACTTTAATCATTTCAATCAGGCATTAGATTAACAGCAAATTCAAATTGGCTTCCAACTACACCTTCTTTCAATGCAGCATTAAATGAAACTGTGTCCTGGCAGCATTCAAGTGGCAACTAGAGAGGCTTCTCATCAGACTGTTAGTCTCTTCAAACACCAGCACTTGCGATTCAGCTTAAAAGCCCATCTCCCTGGAATGTATTCTTGACCTGCTTTCTACATCTCCTTTCAACATATTAAAAGAATTTAATTGCTCTTTGTTGTGGGGGTGCGGGTGGCACTTTTCCTATGTCCTTCATGGGGATCTGACTGAATGCCTTCATGCATTTGTGGAAGCCAGCCCAGGGCCTGACACTTCAACCATGACTAAAATGGAAAAAAGAAACAGAGGGCTAGACAAAAACTGAATCTAGAAGACAAATACTTGGAAAATAGAAAAATCAGGGTGAGAAGGCATCAGGGCCACTTCCCTGGAATCAAACAGCTTTACTCATTGTACATGAATAAAAAGATTCGTGTGTCATTACCTTCTGGCTAAAAGACTCATAAAGGAGCCCAAATATTAATAAAATAGGTTCAAGGTTATCTTGGATAAGAAAATAAAATTTGTTCCAAAAAAAGGAGTGAAAACTATCATATTTAAAAAGCTATTTCATCATCCATTTTCAAAGCCGTATGTCAAAATCTGGCCACAGAAAACACAGAGGGAAGAAGCATATAGGCAAAAGGATGTTGTCATTTTCATAGTACAGAAGACAGCTTAAATTTATTATTATAACAAATAAATTTAAGTAACATAAAAATATTAGCATGTAGTTTTAGTCAAGAAGAATATTACCATGTCATTTTAAAATTCAGAGTTTATAATTTACTTTTCTAATTAGTATGCTGAATTTTATTTTCTGAATCAAAGATAATCCAAGAATGCAACTGTTTAATTAATGCAACCAACATGTGTTAATTTATGCCTTTTAAACATGATACATTAAAATTTAAAATATATATCAATGAAAAAAATATTACCACATGTCATAGTACTAAATAAGGATTATAGTTAATCAATTACCTCTACATCTTGTTCCTAACTCAATTTAGAAATAAAAATATACAAATATCATCACCTTGTAAAGAAATCAAGGTCAATGTCAACCTATATTGTATTCACTAGTGGCTAGCATAAGTCTATGGTGAGTAGATACTCAATAAACAATCTACCACTTTAACACTGGTCTTTTCATAAAACCAGTGGTTTGAAACAGAAGTTTATTGCAAAGTATACTTGGAAATTAATTTACAAACTTAGCATGGAATAACATTGAAGAAGAAAATATATTTCACATTATCTATAATTTAAACCTATTTTCTGGATCACTTTCTTGGTGCTTTCATGGTTACCAAGTGGGTCACTCTTGGTAAGATCACACTAAGTGGTATCCTCAGATTTTTTGGCAATTCTCAAAAATTGTATTTCTGCCTATAGACAAAAATAACCAAAGCAATCTGTTGTCAAGAGTCAAAGATTCAGATTTCTAAGTTCAGAGAAACTATAGTGGAATGAAACTTCAAAAAGCTCCATCAGGTCTACTTTTTACCCATGAAACAAAAATAGAAAGTTACAGAAAGGAAACGCAGGAGTCACTACAGTTTTACAGCAGATACAAGGAGGCTGCTGGTTACAGACATCATAATCTCGTTCTAAATGAACATTAGTGAATTCCAGTTTTCTTTCACTGAAGGGGGAACTCATAAAAAGGAAATTGAATATCCTACCTGAATAATCAGATCAGCCTGGACTCAACTATTGACATTTAATAATCACCCAAAAATGCATTTTAAGGCTGTAATTTGTGAGACATAATTATCGCTAGTATAAACAACTTGTGCAATGTGCATCATCTTTGATGTTTTTGATTTATAACACCGTGCATGACTGAAACTAAGCAAGAGCCCTTTGAATTATGCAACATTAAGGGTGTGTGTACGTGTGTGTGTGTTCTGAAAAGATAATAAAGATCAGGTCTCTAACTACAGTCAAATTATTTTACAACTCAACATCAAACCCTCTTTGATAATAAATTCCAGCAATTTCTTGCTTTCACACTCCTCCGAAGCAATTTCTTTGAACCAAGCCTGTACTTTTTTTTTTTTCAGACAAAGCTGAAATACCCAATTTTAAACTGTGTGCCTTTCCAAATGGGCATGATTTTAAAAGAAGGTCAAAATCTCTTTTCCCAATGATATAGAGTCCAATATGAGGGAAAAATCAGGACCCATTTTCTTCTCTTTGCTATGTTATTATTAATGAATTGCTGCCAAGTTCTTCCTTGGTCTTGAGGGCTCAAAATGTAATATTGTCACATTTCCCCATCTGTTTAAGGTGAAGTTGAGATGTGCACTGTTAAGTAAGGTACAAAAAACATTTTTCTTTTATATGTTACAAAAATGGTAGAGTATGCATTTAGATCAAGTGATATCCTAAAGGGCAGGCATTATTTTTCTGAGGTAGCAAAACAATAAGGTAGTAACATCAACGGGAAACGTTGCACATCTATGTTTAAGTACCTCATCCCTTTGAGAAGTAAGACACAATATGCCAACAATACTGATGGTGACATGTTAATAAATCATGTCTTCAAATTACATCAAACAGAATAGGATCAGAAACAGTCCTATTAAGTAGTGACGCCTTCACAGGTTTCCTACGGGATGCAGGGAGACTTAAGTGGATATAGTAGTTCAAGCCTGAAGCTTTCTCAAATTTGAGATTTTTTTAAAAAGCATGCATCTGGTTACAGTAAAGGAAAATATCATACAAGTCTGCAGCTGGCTTTAGTACAAAACTCATAGAGAAGATGAATGACTTTATGCAGAAACAGTATATACACAGTTCTAAAATGTACTGCCCATTGTACAGGGACTTACTATCCCTGTTCCAAGAAGTACATCATTCCTGTATAAATATATATTTTACATTGTCTCTAAGATTTATTTTTCATTGTGAAATAATGGTTACCTATTCATCAAAGTGTCAAAAAATTGTAAGAGCAAATACATATAAATACATATATTCCCTATATTGTTAATTGTAAAATGAGTGAATGCTTAATTTTTTATTTTGTTGCTGCTAACCTTTCTATAGTTTAATTCATTATTTTGAATCATATTATTTCCTAATTTTTGTTACCATACTTATATTTCTTGAACACGTGGACTAGTTGCTCTAAAGCAGATGTACACACACACATAATTGTGCATATACACACACATATCTATACATGAGTATATTTGCATATATAGGGATTTATTTATTTTTATTGAAAAGGCAGATTTACAGAGAGGAGGAGAGTGAAAGAAAGATGTTCTAGTCACTGGCTCAGTCCCCAAGTGCACTGTAATGGCAAGAGTTGAGCCAATCTTGTGCCAGGAGGCAGGAGCTTCTTCTAGGTCTCTCCGGCGGTGCAGGGTCCTAAGGCTTTGGGCCATTCTCAGCTCCTTTCCCAGGCCACAAAAGGGAGCTGGATGGGAATGGAAGCAGCTGGAACATGAATTGGCACTCATGTGATTCAGATGCTTGTGGGTAGAGGATTATCCAATTGAACAATAGAACTGGTCCCCTAACTGCTATTTTAATTTTAAATATCAGCAATATTTGATGGGTGAGCCTATTTCCTTTCTTAACTGGAATTGCTGCCATATTTCGGAATTTCTGAACTTCAGACTGACCCTCAGAAACATTCCTGTTGTATATATATGAGAACATTTTAAATTGTATATATTTTTAGGTTTATAACAGAACGTCTTGATATTGAGGAATTATTACTATGGTTAGGCAATATATCTGTCACTTTTCATAGCTACATGTTCTGGTGACAAACACACCTAAAATCTACTCTTTCAGTAAATATGCAGTATAGAATACATTATTCAATATGAATGTATTATGCATTAGGTTGTCAGACTTATGCATTCCATATACAGACAGCATTTTATTTCATTGGAGGAAGCATGGGTAAATGCAGCAAACACTGTATTAAGTGAAATAAGATACACATAGGGCCCAGCGCCATGGCCTAGCGGCTAAAGCCTTTGCCTTGAATATACCGGAATCCCATATGGGTGCCGCTCCTAATCCAGGCAGCTCCAGTTCCCATCCAGCTCCCTGCTTGTGGCCTGGGAAAGCAGTCGAGGAAGGCCCAAAGCCTTGGGACCCTGCACGCACCCGAGTGAGAGACCCAGAAGAGGTTTCTGGTTCCCGACTTTGGATCAGCACAGCACCAGCCATTGTACTCACTTGGGGAGTGAATCATTGGACAGAAGATCTTCCTCTCTGTCTCTCCTCCTCTCTGTATTTCTGACTTTGTAATAAAAATAAATAAATCTTTTAAAAAAGAAATAAGATACATACAGAAAATACAATATGCTCTCACTTAATGAGCAATCAAGAATAGAAAAGAAGCTATTGCAGTGGAGTGGAGATGAGAAGAATTGAAAAATGGTTGACTAGATGGATTAAATTTACATTTTAGTCTCTAGAAAAACTTAAGATGTTGTTTTACTACCATTTTTTTTTTCTCTGCAAAATGATTACAAGAATCCTCCTAAGAATAACATTATGGAATAATGGTTCCAGGTTTCTCAACGTCCAATCCAGTTCCCTGCTAATGGCTTGAGAAAAGCAGCAGAGGACAGCCCAAGTGCTTGGGTCCTTGCCACCTACATAGTAGACCTGAATGAAGCTCCTTGCCCCTGTCCTGGGCATGGCCAATCTGCAGCAGCTGCAACCATCTGCAGAGTAGACCAGCCTGTGGAAGAAATTTCTGACTCTTTTATCTCACTGTCTCTATGGCTATGACATTCACAGAAATGAATGAATAGTTCTCCTGTTTTTAAACAAATCTTTTTAAGTTCCTTTATATTCTGATCTGTATTTTAAGAATATTAGTAATATGTTGGGGAAATGAGAGAATTGCAGTACAGCCTCTAGGTTCCTCTGAAAACCTGCATGTTTCCAACAGCAGATGTCTGGTCATTTCACAGAAAGATGTACACACCAGATGGGGCAGCAAAGTAGAAAAACCATGAAGAACAGAAGAGGGATGAGGTTTGGTACCCGGACAACAAGCCCACTACTTGGCTCTCAGGTTGTTACAGAGAAGTGATAACCAAAACAAGTCTGTCTTTTGAGAACCTCGTGAGCTCCGTGAAGAGAAATTCCAGGATTTTCTCTTTGGTTTTTGACATTAACATGTGGAAGTAATTACCAATTATCCTGGAAAGGGATTGCATTATGAAGCTTCACAATTCACAAAAATCACTGAAGAATTCCATTTTTTAAATTAACACACTTAATGGGGACAAGAAATTAATTCCTCCCCTAAGACTTAGCAGTATTGTTTTTCAATTAATGTTCAATTACTTTAAAAAATCTCTACAGAATAGAAAGATTATGTTCTATGCTCTAGTGCACAAATAAGATGACAAAATGGCATCAAAGCATACTACACAGTTTGCATTAAGATGCAGCACATATTCTGCTGAAAACCTTTTGACTTGTTAATTTCATGTCAATTCAGAAATTTTCTACAACAGTAGTAATAAGGGAATATACTGAAAAGCATGATTTCTCTGTATCACATAACAATTAAAACTAATTAAATTTTGTAAGTATGACTGGTGTATATTGTTTTCTTAATATATTCAGAATTTTGTGAAAATATGTAACACATTTAAAATAAGAACATTGACCAAAGTGCCAAATTAGATATTTGGCAGGTATCTGTGAGCATAAAATCCAGAATTAAGCTATATTTAGTCAGAGAGCTATACATAATGAAATAATTATGAGCAAATATTTATATTTTTTTCTCTTCTGAAAAAGTGGATAACAAGCTAACTACCTAACAGAAGGATTAAATAGGGCACCATTTATGATGTGCTTGGGGCAGTCTCTCAGAGTAGTTACTGTTTATTTTATAATGAAAAATACCTAAGTATATTTGAAAAAATACACCTTGTAGTTAACTTAGAAATCACAACTGCTTGATTCCTTAATTTTCCTGATTATAGAGATGTATTTTATCTATTCTCATAAGTGCTTAATCTTAACAATTCAAAGTGACAATTTTTACATCCCAGTGATAGCGTAAATATTTTGACTTCTGCAACTAAACTTTTTTTTTGTCAAAAGCATTGCTCTGTCATAGTCACATATTTTTAGTATTAATTTATTTCACAGATTAAGGCCATTTGTGGATCTGTTTGCTTACAAGCAAAGTATTTTCCAACAAAAATTGATTATGTCATTATTTCTCTAGTAATAAATAATACAATATAGAAGGTATTGGGATGACTTTTTAATTCAATTAAGATGCAGTATAGCACTAGCCTTATGCTGAAACTATATTTTGTAATTTTGGAAAATTTATTCAATTTTGTTTAGATTTAATTGCTTTCCCTTCAAAATATGAATTTTAATTTTTGTTCACAACTTTCTTTTCAGAGATCAATAAGATAATTGAAGTCTGATGTTTATCTCAGATTCAAGAGGAGTATAACAGCTAAGCTTCTAAGCTGTGCCTCTTCAGCAGAATAAGTAAGAATGAATACTATTAATCTACATCCTTTCATAAACCTTTAAATCAAGCCTACTGCTGCTAACTCCATTCCCCTCAACAACCTTCTATTTATCCAGTGACCAGTGAAATACAAAAGGCCCTAAAGAACTCTGGGTACTTGTAAAAATCAGTGAGGCTTACTGGCAACAGCCAACATCACATTTTTTGGATTAGAAGGCCCTGGCTGATCAGGTGGCCTCAAACACCCAACATGACCTTTCTGTTTCTCAGTCTCTCCGTCTAATCTACAAAGCTTATCTATAAGAAATTACCTTTTAATCTCAAAAATGTTTATTGTCATTTTAGTAGTTTCACCTAATAAAAGAGGAAAAATCATGTAGCTAAATTATTACCAGCACTGTGCCTCTGATGGAATCCATGTAAAAAGCTGGCCTAAAGTAAGGACCCATCCAATGTCAATAGAACTATCATTACAATGGGAAATACACTGTTTCCAGTCTTATCTTTACTTCCTTTTGGAATCACAATTTGAATTTGAATCTCAGACTCCAAAAACCACTGCTGTCTTCTCTAGGACATGTTCTCAGTCACAGTTTAAAACTTAAAATGATATTGATTCTGCTTTCCAGAGACCGTTTATAAGACAAAAGAACATTGAGTTAATTGCTATAAAGTAGCCTTTGGTTTTTTTGTTTTGTTTTGTTTTTGTTGTTGTTGTTCTTCTATTCCTGCCATGATGGATCTGTCCCCTGAAGTAGCTACTTGCCAGATGGTACTCTGGTGTCCTGAAAGAGTTAAGGCAGCTTGTATATTTGCATAATTTATAACCTGGGAGTAACTAAGGAACTGGGAGGACCTGGTTCAGTAGGCCATTTAGAAATCTGTTAAAATGGATTCACTTCTATGCTTTGATTTCAGAACACACAAATATTTTTTTTAAATTGTCTTCAAAAGTAAAGCAAAAAATAAAGTCTAACTATCCCTTGTAATGATAAACTCTTAAATCACCTCATTGCTTGGGGGCTTTTTCCTTAAACACAGAAATTTATTCACATATTCACATTATGCAGTTAATTTAACAAAATGGAAGTTGCCATGGAAACAGTGTGGTATGCCCTAGTACTTAGTGAGGAAATGAACACTACTAATTATCACCAAATGTATGATATTTCTGCCTTTGTATTCTATAGTGTTTAATGTACAATCTGTTTAATGAGTAGCAAGTTCTGCACCCAGCAGGTAGAGCATGAACGAGATCTAAAAACGGTGGTTAAATCCTCAGGTATGAATCTGTGAA
This sequence comes from Ochotona curzoniae, assembly GCF_017591425.1. NCBI lineage: Eukaryota > Metazoa > Chordata > Mammalia > Lagomorpha > Ochotonidae > Ochotona > Ochotona curzoniae. Next base: position 22,848,761 of record NW_024464920.1, read on the forward strand.
TTTCATTGGTAAAGGTAATAAAAAAAGTATCTTTCTTCAATCTATATTAGCAAGAATGGGAACCTTACGGAAGCCTAAACCCTTAAATACAATAGGTCCCTAAAACATTTATGGAAAAACTGAATATTCTGAAAAAAAGGGGGAAAGGGAAAGGGAAGGGAAGGGAAGGGGAGGGAAGGGAAACAAACCAGTCAATGCTGGGCAGGGATTTGAAAAAAATGTTATACCTAAATAAACTTGTTTAATTTTCCATGAACTTTCAAAAATACTCTTACATAACCCGTTAAAGACAAAAAGAAAATGCTGCCCAAAAAACACATCCTCTTATTTGCACATTTTGAAATAGTTGCTACTGTGAATTGCACTTTAAAGGCTCATATGGAAATTTTTCCATAGGAAAATTACCACAAATAATGGAGACTTGGTCGAAGATACGGGAATTGCTTTTCTACAAAGCCAACTGTATTAGGCTCCTGAAAAGGTTAACCAAATGCATGATGGTGGATGCACAGAAGACAAACAGATAAAACCTAGACCAAGAAGCTGAAGGAAGCAGTTTACAACTGTCTTGTAGGATGGTGGAACTTATGACTGGGGTTCTCAGAGCTGCTATAAGCAATAACTTGGTTATCTGTAAGCAGTCTGTTCTGACTGCAACCAAAAAAATGGTAATCAGCACCACACCACAGAGAAAAGGAGTGTGCAAATGTGTGGGCTTCTGTTCACACTTTTACTCCTGATAGTTTATAAAGCTTTTCTTTGTAACATCTGAACTGCTCATTCATGTCCTAGAGTCCCATTACCTACCTCTTGATTGCTGTCTTTCCTTTTATCTTGCTTCACTAGTATCTCTACTCAGCTCTATAGGAACAACTTCAAATCCATACATCAATTACTGTAGGACTTGGCTCTAGCACAGACTCTCAAAAATACCGTGTTTACACTATGATGGAAGATCAATTGATCTACCTATCTATCCATCCATCCACGTAAGAGTGCTCCTACCTACTGATTCACTCCCCAAATAACAAAAATAGCTGGGATGGGCCAAAGCCAAGAGCCAATAACTCAATCCTCTTGGTGGGTGTCAGGAACCCAGTTACCTAAGACAGAATCAAATCAGCAAAAAACTAGAGTCAGGAATTGGTACCAGATAGCAGACACAGGAACTCTGATGTTGGAGGCAGACATCTTAACAGTTAAGCTAAATACTTGCCTCAAGATGGAAATGTTGAGACGTCTAGTCTTTGAAACAGTATTGCTTTAAATATCCCATTGAAAACTCATTTTTTTTGTAGGGGTTAGGTCCCTGACTCCCCCAAGTCACTTTCTTTCTATTCTTGACATTCTAAGGATGTCAACTTACTCAAAAAGCCCAAGTCAGAAATGGAATATTCTTTTTTTTTTTAAAGATTTATTTTTATTATTTTTTTTATTGGAAAGGCGGATATACAGAGAGGAAGACAGAGAGGAAGATCTTCCGTCAGATGATTCACTCCCCAACTGAGCGCAACGGCCGATGCTATTCCGATCCGAAGCCAGGAGCCTCTTCTAGGTCTCCCACGTGGGTGCAGGTTCCCAAAGCTCTGGGCAGTCCTTGACTGCTTTCCCAGGCCACAGGCAGGGAGCTGGAAGGGAAGCGGGGCTGCTGGGATAGAACCGGCGCCCATATGGGATCCCGGGCGTGCAAGGAGAGGACCTTAACCACTGCACCACCGCACCGGGCCCGGAAATGGAATATTCTTTTAAGCCAGGGAAAAGTGTTAACTAAAATACAAAACTGAACATGAACAATATTTAAGAAAAAAGTATAATATATTGTGACAGTAATTTTATTACACACAAAATTATTCTCATAAAGGTACAACACCTTAGGATCAATATCACATTTCAAAAATGCTTCATGTTTCAAAGTTTATTCAGGAGAATTTTTTTTGGTAGAAGAGGTTTGCAATACTCCAAACAAGAGATAAGATGAAGAAAATTAGGCAGAGCAGAACCTTACCAATTATAATTTTACGGAAGAAGTTTCAAGCTCAAATCACAATGCACCTTAAACAGCCAGCACTGGATAAACATTCATAGATGCTCCCAACATTTTCAGGTCAGCTTCAAATGTCAAACTAAAGGCCACTGATCACAATTACACCTTAAAAGCACATTATTTTCTGCTTTGTTTTTGTGGTTAACACACACACACATTCTAACAATTTCTATTTCACTTCATTTAGCACATAACATCTACAAACAGACATTAATCAAGTTTTGAGTCTATACTGCATTCTTAGGTCCAAAGACGTTGGCCTCCTATTGTTTTACAATAAAGATATATTACATTTATGGGCTTGAAAAATAAAACAGCTGCAGTAGTTGCTGCAACACAGTGCTAGCACTACTGCCTGCAGGGTCATTCCATTTGGGTACCAGTTTCTATGTTGCTTTCTCTCTTTCCCATCTAGCTCCCTCCTAATGCACCTGGAACCAAAGGTAAAGTATGAATCTGCTTTTCAAATAAGTGAATAAATTTTTGATAAGTGCCCTCATTTTAAATAATCACATTATTTTCATGTCAGGTAACAATGTTATAAAGTGTTATACATATTTAACATCTGTACCACTATATTTTAAGTAGTCATAAGAGCTCCTTTCAATAAAGTGAAACTGCAAATTAATGAGTAATTAAGCTTTATCTACTATGCACATTCAACTTAATATTCTCAATGAACTTGATAACTTTGTTAATAAATTTAAAATTCTGGAAGGTGTATAAGATATTAAATTCTGGATTCGTGAAAAGGCATTCAAAAATTATTTTAAAAAAACATAGTAGGGCCCGGCGCGGTGGCGCAAGTGGTTAAAGGTCCTCGCCTTGCACACCCGGGATCCCATATGGGCGCCGGTTCTAATCCCAGCAGCCCTGCTTCCCTTCCAGCTCCCTGCCTGTGGCCTGGGAAAGCAGTCGAGGACGGCCCAAAGCTTTGGGACCCTGCACCCGCGTGGGAGACCCAGAAGAGGCTCCTGGCTTCGGATCGGCATGGCATCGGCCATTGCGCTCAGTTGGGGAGTGAATTATCGGATGAAAGAATCTTCCTCTCTGTCTCTCCTCTCTGTATATCCGCCTTTCCAATGAAAAAATAATAATAAAAATAAATCTTTAAAAAAAAAACATAGTAACATAGTAACAATTTAATGAGACTAATAATATTTTGGAAAAATCATGGCTATTACTAATAACTGTTTCTTTTCCGAGGTTAAATATCTTAATCATATTATTACACGAGAACAGGCTTTCTTTCAGCTTTTTTTTTATCATTTTTGTGTGAAGCTCATTTCAATTATTCACATTGGCTTACAGATTTTTCAAGCTTCTTGCTTCTCTAATTGCTGCTTCTTTAAAATTATAATCTTTACATATCTGTTCTTATTAGCAATGGTATTAATGGATAATAAAAATCATTAGCATTTAATAAGAACATACTATAGTCAGGCACTGCTTAGAGCACTTTATATGTGGTAACCCATGGAAATCTCACAATGCTCCTCTGAAACAGCCAGCATTATTTCTCACTCACAAATGAGGAAATAGAGGGTAACACATTTTCAAGCCTGATACAATGGCTCAAATGGCTAATCCTCCCCTTGTAAGCACCAGCATCCCATATGGGCACAGGTTTGCCCTCACAGCTGCACTTCTGATCCAGCTCCTTGTCTGTGGTCTGGGAAATCAACGGAGGATGATCCAAAGTCTTGGATTTCTGCTTCCTCGTGGGAGGCTCTGAGAAAACTCACAGCTTTGAATGGGCCATTATGGTCATTTGGGTATTCTAACAGCAATGGAAGATCTTTGTCTTTCCTTCTCTCTATAATCTGCCCTTTCAATGAAAATGAATAAATCTTTACAAAACTTTCTCTTAAATCTCAGAGCTCATTAGTTTTGAAGTGATGTTTAAATCCAAGTGACTGAATTTTAGAATTCATACTTTTTAAAATATTTTATTTATATTTTTGACAGGGTTACAGAGAAACTGATAGACAAAGATGAAGAAAAAGAGAGCAAGAGCAAGTAAGTTTTCATCTACCGGTTCATTCTGAATGTTCTCGACAGCCATAGCTAGGCCCATCTGCCAGAAGCTTCTTCTGGGTATCCCATGTAGGTGCAGGGGCCCATGCACTAGGGCCGTCCCCCACTGCTTTTCACAGACGCATTAACAGGCAGCTGGATCACAAGTAGAACAGCCAAGTGAATCAGAATCCATACAGGATGCACATATTGTAGACAGCGGCTTTTTTCCACAATGCTAGCCCATAGAATCCATACTATCAATAACCTTGCTTTTATTATACAACATTCTTCCACAATGCATTTTTATGCACATTACCCTTCTTATAAGATGGCCTATTTTAATACAAACTATGAAAAAGCAGATTAAAGAGAGAAAAAAAGCAACATCTAGAGTAAATCATAGAAACACATTTTTTTAAAGTGCATTGAATTATGCTATATTTTAAATGGTTTGAAGAAGCTCAAATAATTAATGATGCCATGTTAACTTGGGGATAAAATATCATTTTATTAAATGAACAGTCCATAAATGGGCAGAATTCTTATACCTTGGAATCATGTTTTACTTTTTCTCAAACTACATTCCAACCAGTAGCAAATCCTGGAAACCCTATTTTCAACAGCCTCTTTACAGTGCTTGGTGTCCTGTACTTGTCCAAGTTTATTTCTAACAGACTTAGGTACTAATCTTTCCACTCCTGCTCTTGCTGGACCACAAGTATTTCTACCAAGATTGGGGTGTTCCCCATGAAAACGCTTGTTAGACCACCTATCTTCTTTATATGAAGGATTTTGAAGGAGTTTCTGATGTGACTCCAAGTCACAGCTATTCCATAGGCTACCTACTCAAGTCACCTCCTGCAATCTTTCTGTTGTTGCCTGGCTTCCTAGTGTTCCTCAAACAATTATGCTTAGAGCTTTTACATTTATCCAGAGCTCTGCTGAACTGCTTTTTCTTTTACCCCAGAGTCCCATGCTTGCATCTGGCCTTTAATTTCCAGTCAAAACAACACCTCCTCAGACAGTCATCTCCTGCCAGCCCATCTAAAACACCATTCCCCATAATTTTTGATCCACTCACCCTGCTTTTCTACTGCACTGGCAATACCCAGGAGTATCTATTTTCTCTTCTCCCATTACATGCTACTCTAAGACAACACTGCATGCCTGATTCCTAGAGCAGTGCTTGACATACAATGGTTGTCCAAAACGCCTCTACTGATAAAATGGCTGGATGAGTATTTGGAATGTTTTCCTACAATCACTTTACTACAATGGTAAGAAGTAAATCCACTTTTTTTGTAATCTTATTTTCTTGAAGCAGCTTGATACAAAAATTTATGTCTTCAGTTTTTAAAAGATGCTTTCATCTATAATTCTCCCCCTGGGACATGTTGGCAGTAATTTCAAGCTTGCAGTGGTTGTCTTTGTGTTACTGATAAAAATTATTCTCTTGATCCTTTCTCAATAAATCCTGCATTTGCATATTCTTGAAGAACAAGAAGTCCAGATGACACTTTTCTTCCAAAGAGTATGTTACATGCTACTCATCCTACACAGGAATAATGCTGACTTCCCTGACATTTCTTATTCCAAAACATGCTGCCTCCTAGACAGTGCTCTTCTAAACTCTATATTTTGTCATAAACCTTCTGCAAGGGCTGTTCTGGTGTCTCAGATGCATAGATCTCCAGAAAATCAGGGCCTTTTAATTCCCCAATTTCCACTGATTCAGAACCAGCGGCATCCTCCCCAGACACCATAAAGGCTAAAAGGGTTCTAAATATCTCCACACCCACCATTCTGACCCTGGGTCATATGAAAAGCCCCTGAGATTCACTCTGACCCTTCAGTGGCTTGCCTAAGTACAGTACACTAAAAAGAATCATAAAAACCTCAGACAACGATATACCATAAGAGTTAGATAAATCTACCATTCATCATCACCCCTCACTATTAATGCCTATATTTTATATTCACTCCAATCTTATCGCCTCTCATTCCAAGTTATAATATGATAAAATATTGAACAGGGAAATGTAAATGATGTGATTGTAGCTAGGAGGAAATCAACCTTCATTGAAACTTCTTGAAATCAGAGGATATTCAGCAAATCTTTGTGCTTAAGAACTAGAGTTCACTATTACATTGACTTCTGGTTTCTTCCTCAGGTTTTAAATATAGTATGTGCCAATTTTTATTCAGACTGGTTGGGCGTAAGCCGGGCTGAACCAGGCTGAAGCACCTGCTGTCAATTGCCAACACAGGGGGCAGGCCATCTCAGACTAGGCCACAGCATCTGCTGGAATGTGCTAGACCCAGGATTGGAAGTGGGCCTACTAGGGGAAAGTCTGGGACTTCATTGCTTGGCTGCTGCTTCCAGGTCAGTAATGAGAGTTGGGACTGCAGACAGGCTATGCTGCAGCACCCTCAGGTGTGCATGAGAGCCAAAATGGTGCAGGACAGCCAAGCTGGGCTGCAGTATCAGCCAGCAAGTGTGAGTCATGTAAGGCCTGACTGCAGTAACCCCTGGCGGGTATAAGATCAGGTGCTTGGAACACGCCTGGCAAGGGCACTGTGGCACTGCCCTGCTAGGCTGTATATTGCTGGTGAGCATGATAGCTCCGCCCTAATTAGAGGTCCACATGGGCATATCTCCCTCTCAATTATGTACAGAATATTAAAAAGTAAAATTAAAATTATTTAAAAAGAAAACAAATTTTACCCAGAGGCTACAGCTTGATCTGAAAAACTGTTTCAGCTTTGCTGAGCAGGCCACTGGTACTTACTTTTGTGTCAGTGTCTATATAGCACTATAACAAAACCGGACCTGACAGCAATGAGGGGAGGGATATTTCTTATTACTATGCCCCCCTGGGACAACACTGCGATAAATCCAGAAAATACAGAGGAAATCTAAATATTATAAATCTGTAAATTACAAACACAGACGCTTGCCATCTCTATCTCATAAAAAGACTGAGATTTTGAAATGAATTATAACACAACCACTATTATTCCCCTCCAAGTCTAGCTAATCCAGTATATTGGAAAATCAGAAGCACTTCTTTCTCTCCTGATATTTCTGGACCTTCCCTGTGGTGCTGTGACATCCATTCTTGCTTCAAATTTCTATCATTCTGCCAGCTACATTTCTCAAATTTTAGAATTATTAAAAAGTCTTTAGTTCTCATATTTGCTAAAAATTCAGTATTTCTTTAAACGTTTCCACATAAATGTTGACACATTCACTTTCTATACTTGTTAGTAGTCAGCTATCCATTTTTTTTTTCATAACTCAAAAAGGCACATTCCATATTATAAGTCTCAGTATGAAGACTGGGCTGAAGTACATGTTTTGTCATGAATGGATCTGTCCAGGTTTTCTCTATTTTCACCTCAACAAAACCTGGCACATTTGTTGAACAACTATTAGATATGAAGGGACATGTTCTAAGCAATGATCATCACCTGTCTTCTTTACAATCATTACAAATAAGAGAAAACTGAGGCCTGAGGAGACATGTAAGTTTCCAAAGTTGTAACAGTCAGCTGGTGAGTGGCAAAAGTGGTGCCATGAGACGGGTAAAGGTCAATCTCAGGTGCATGAACAAAAATATCATACCTGTTGATTATTTCCAAAATTTACACTAAATGTTACTGGTTGCCCTGAACTGCATCTCCCAAATGAAAATCTTTTTGAAATGTTGCAAACAAAAAAATTTATTTCCAATTTGAAAAAAAAAATAAATTCAGAATTCTCTACTGTTCACATACTTTAACACATTAGGCAAACATTGTGTTTAAATACTTGAAAACTTTCCAAACCGGAGAAGTACAGTGTGCAGGGAAGGAGAGGGAAAGACAGAAACAGGATGAAACATAATGAATCTATTTTTTGTTATCCCAACTAGGAATTCCTTCCACCCTAAAAAGAATATCCTCCCACCAAAAGATCATTTTAGAGGTGCAATATCTCTCACGCCTGGAGAAAAACGGTGATTTAAACAAAGCAATTCACACTGCTCATTCATTTTTTTTCTTCTCCACAGTTTCCCTCTGATAGCAAATCCATTTAAGCCTTCAATATTCTAAAAACAATTAAAGCCATGCATCATGTGCAAATCTCCCTGACAGGACACACCATCAGCCACAGCCAGGCAATGACTGCATGGGAGACCATGCACACCTCCCATCAAAGTGGCAGGAACCAAAGCTATATTCTTAGTGCATACTTTTTATGGAATGGTACAAGGAAGGAGGGGAAACAAAATGCAATTTCTGTGGTCAAAATCAAAGGTGAACAGCAAATACCTACGTCTGGCTTCTCAATCTATCAGACACAGCACATGCCCATAATTATTGCAGGCTCACAGAATAAGTTAAATGGTACTGATGGCTATGGAATTTGCCTATATCAGAAGTTTGTGACTTATGATAGCATTAATAAATTTAGGAGAGCATATGGTTGGCAGCAATCATGGGTCATGTTGATAAAGAAAACTTCACAAAATATAACAAAGCATTTTTTGGATGAAGAGAAAACATTATACTGGGTGTTCAGTATACCCCTAACCTGGATTATAATAATGGACTACTGGGGCTTGGCACTGTGGCATAGTACAATAAATCTCTGAGCTGCAACACCAGATCCCATATGGGTGCCAGTTTGCATACTGTTGCTCCCTTCTGATCCAGCTTCTTGCTTCTGGACTGGGAAAACAACATAAAATGACTCCTATCCTTGGGACCCTGCACCCATAGGAAGCTCTTGGCCTTGAATCTGCTCAGGTCTGGCCCATTGTTGCTGTTTGGGGAGTGAACCAACTGACAGAAGCTCTGTTTCTGCTATCTATGTAACTCTGCCTTTAAAAAATAAATAAATCTTTAAAAAGTGATAATACAGCCTTTTCAAAGATTACAAGAATTCTGATAAAAATATAGGGGGAAAGGCATCCCAATACATTGCTGCTGGGACTGTAAACTAGTACAACCAATTTGGAGGACCATATGGAGATTCTACAGAAATCTGAAGATGGCTGTACTGTGTGAGTTTGCTATCCCACCCTGGGGAATTAACCAAAGGAATATGAAAGAGTTGTTTGTACCCCAATTTTAATGCATATTAACTCATACTAGCTAAGATATGGAATCAACCCAGATGTCCATCAACTCTGCTGTGACTGCACTCCATGTGTCAGCTACCTTACATTCCCCCTTTGACTTGACTGGGACTGCAGGATCCGCTCCTGAGAGGGATAACTCACACTGGCTACACAAGAGACCTTCAGTTGTTTGCTTTGGTCTTGCCATGGAGCTGCTTGAGTATCTTCATAAAATCGCAGCTAATTTCCCACCAAAACAAGTAATCCATATGACTAAGAAATGTGTCTCAATAACATGTAGAATCTTCCCCTAGCTTTCACGTTTCCAACAACATTCTATTGGGTATAAGAGCCAATCCTATTCCAGAGGGAAGGCATGCTAAACTGCATGAATAGCAGAGGGTAAGTAAGTGGCATGAGGTAATACACTGGAAACTGACAAGTAGAGTCACCAACATTAAAACAGTTAAAGTTCAATAATTCTTTTGACCACCAAAATTTAAATATTTCTCATCTACTTCAGAAAAATCACTTATTGCTTGTCCAAGATAGAGAATAAATTGAGAGAAACAGTGAAATATGCCATAGATGAAGTCCTCAGGAAGAACAACAAATGGGCAAAACAAATCACTAGTATCATGTAGATCTCATATTTATATACACTACAGTGTTTTAAAATTACGTTTAAAATGGTTTAATAAGTTAAAGTCATTAGCAGTTCAAATCTGTTAGCAGTAGCATAGGATTACAAAACAGACAAGAAATACACACAAGATGTTGAACTTTTCTGAAGGACTCACTCACATGGGAAGACGACAAAAAGTATTTGAGATGGAGGCATCAGAGACTGTGTAGGACATATTTTAATATCTAACTCTATTTAGTACAAACTGTAGGCTACAGAGTTAGGGGAACCCGATTTCCCTACCCAGTTCTGCCAGTTACTAATTCAGCTTAAGAAAATAGCTCAAAATTTCTGAGTCCTATGATTTTTCCCTTTCTCCTCCACTGGTCATTAAGTAGATCCAGAAATAACATATACAGCCACAATAGCACATAGGCTATGAGTATGTATATTAGAGGTAAGAGTCGCTTGTGAAATCTGACTGTACTTGAAATCATCAGTGCAGCCTGGCACATTACCCAGAATAAGTACAAGACTGATTAGATTGCTATGCACCTAAATAAAGTAGTTAACACAGAAATGAAGGAGCAGTAAGCGGATACTGAATAAAAATTCCACTTTAATATTCTTTGTAATGAGCAAATAAGAGGTAGGAAATAACCTGGCTCCCTTAAGTCTATGTCCAGAAGAAATGTGAAAATTAAATGACATTATCACATAGTTTTCAAGGAAGTATAAATGACTTATTTAAAATACACACTTCATTGATATGATATAAAGACGTGATATTCTTCTAACAGCAAAATAACTCATGGAAATTATAAAGAATTACAGTTTAAAAAGATTGCATTTTAGATGTTTTAAAATGAATATTTATTACTATATCTCAAGCTATTATGTAGACAAAGAAAAATACTACTTGCACCAGAACATCCTCTCCTTCCTTCTATAGAGCTATCTTTTGCCTGACAGTGTCCTCTTTAGCTTTCCCTCAGCCTATTTTCACCAAAAATCCTCAGATGTTATTACCTTTCCATTCAGAATTAGTTTCTGATTCCTGAATGAGTACATCCTTAATAACTGATAAATACAACAATGGCTTCCACTATAACATTTTTAAGCACCAACTACGTGGCAAGCACTTGTTTGATGCTTTATATATTTATGTTTTTGAGTAATCCTAAAAACAACTGTACAAAATTATATTGTATTGGAACCATTTACGTGTGGTGAAACTAAAGTGCTCCTTGTGAGAGCTTACACATGCAGAAATGCCAGAAATTGTCTTTTGACTCAATCTGACTCTAGCACTTATGATCTTAACTGCCAACTGATTATTTCCTTATCATCTTTCTTTTTAATTATTCAATTGTATAGGATGTACCTGGTCAACATAGGAATTCAAGTTCATTTTGCAAAGAGTAAATGATAAACTATTTATTATATATGGGCATATCTATATACACATTACATAGCATTGACAAAGACAAAACATTCATAAAATGTTTCTTCACACTAGTATAATCAGACTGAGAACAAAGGGTCCAGAGGTCACAGGGCTCCTGATGTCTATATTGAAAGGACAACCCTGGCATTGTGAAAGGCTGTATGTTTAAGATAATCATACCCAGTCTACTTCTCTTGCAGACTAGTGATTTCTTCACCAAGGATGATTTTGATCCCTGGGGGACATATGACAATGTTTGGAGACATTTTTGGTTGCTTCAAATACAAATCAGAGAATGGTGGACAGGGATGCTAAGCTTTCCAGAATGCATGGAATGAGAGCCCAGAGCACTAAAGTCACAAGTACTAAATTTGATCATGAGTATATATTTCTTCCAAAAATCTTAAAATACTTGTTAATACTCAAGGGATTTCCATAAACTCCTGTGTCTCATAATTGTAAAGCCTAAGTAGCAGTCAATCCTTTGAGATGGTAAAGTTTAGGAAAATGTGGCTTTGGGCAGAATAAACATTGACCCCAGGCAACACAAGAGTTTCACAAGACAGCACTGGTATCAACCAAGGAAAACTACTGAACCAGTCCACTCTGTGCCAGCCATGAACTACGAACTAGAAATATCCTAACAGCCTCTGATTCACAAAAGTAGTAAAGCTCTAAAAAGACAAAGTGGCTTTGCTGAATTCACTTATTCAGTAACAATACTCACATCCACCATATTACCCATTTCCAAAGTCAATACTCCCCTTCTGCTTCACATTACATGGGGAAGTCCAGTAGGATTTTCTGGTGTATATCAAATGATCTTGACACAGATCAAATCAGCAAACAGCTGTCAGGTCAATTTGGTTGGAAGTTAATGAAAGTGGATTCTTGCAAGCAACACTGTTATGCAGTTGGGTAAGCTATCACTCCTGTTGCCAACATCCTTCATCAGAGAGCTGATTCAAATCCTAGCTGCTTCATTTCTGATTCAGCTCCCCATTACTCTGGAGGAAGAAGAAGAAGATAGGCCAAGTACTTAGGCCCCTGGTAGCCCCAAGGGAGATCCAGATGCAGTTTCTGACTCATCACTTTGGCCTGGCTTATCAGCCCTGGTTGTTATAGACTTGGGCACAGTGAACACAACGGATGTAATTACTTGTTCTTGTTCTTTCTTGCTCTCTTACTTTATCCCTCTCTCATTCTCTCTCTCCCTCTGCCATGTCAAATAAATACATAAATCTTTTAAAATATAAATAAATTATTTGGTGAAAAATCTGGAATTACTTAATGGCACAAAGAGGCAACACTGAAATTGCAGTCAGATTCCACATCAAACATAAACAAATGGCATTGCGGGTGAGTTTATGCTATAAGGAAGATATTGATTTTCCACATACTACTATACCATCTTATGCTCTTTTCTAACTCGCAGGCACTGTGAAATGCTGAAAAAATACTGACAATATTGACTACTTCGAATACCGAGAGTTTCCTTTTGCTTTCTCTACAACAGAAAAAGCAAATAATGGCAATAGAGAATAATGAGAAACGCTAAGGCATACTCCAAGGACAAAGGATACCCTTGAGCCTTTGAAACACAGTTTTATGTACAAAGCCTGTTTCCTTGGTCTGCTATAAAAACACTATGATGACCTCAATTGTCTGACTTCACTATTTACTAGAATGAACTAGTGATTCCCAAATTATGCATTATTATGATCAACTTGCTTGGACACCAGAAGCACTATGCAAAGTATATGCTTGCAATGAAAGAATGAGGATTGGGTTTGAACTGGAATACTGCAACTAGGTGGAGAAATCCACCATGGGGAGAGGGTACAGGGAAGGGTTGGGGGAATCCCAGAGCCTGTGAAACTGTTTCATACAATAAAATGTAATAAAAAAAATTTTTTTAAGAAAATTGTTAAATTCTTTGCAAAGAGCAAATTAAATATAAGGGTACTTGAAAGTGTTCATAGTAAACAGAATTAAGCTTTTGTCTTTGTTGTGGAGAATCTGAGAATCCATGATAAACATTTTTCATCAAGTTTTTGAAGACATCTCAAAGAAAATCACATTTACCTAGAATTCACCTAATTGTAATTAAAATACTACTTAGAGCAAAGTATGCAAACAATTGGCTAATAAAAAAAATCTACTTACTCTGCATCCCTGATAAAATGAGTCTACATGTCAATGAAAGATTGATAATTATTGGTAACAGAGATTTCTCTAAAACTGCAGAGAACAATCTTTAAAAAATGAGAGGAAAAAAGACCACAGTATAATACAATAAAAAAGTAACATGACATAGAATTATTTCATTCTTCTAAAGCCTGTTTCAGTGTCTCACAAATCTACAAACAATCATCACAAATTGAGATAATTTAGATGTCATTATAAATTTGGATAAATGTCTCTATAAATCAAACTATGCCAGAGAAACAGCATTAATGTGACCTACGGTAAATTTGGGCTACCAATCATGTTCAGGTTAGGTTTCAAAACACCAATCCTGAAGACAAGAAACAACCAACACAGCAGGTTGACATGCCCCTTTACCACCGCTGCCAGGAGGAAAGGAATAACCACAGAAACTACAGATTTACCCAAAATGGGTAGGATATTTAAGCTTAATTCTGCAAAAATTCAAAAGTGTGTATTTTCTGAACTTTGCACAGTATGTTTGGAGCCATCAATGATAAATGATTCTTTCACAATCGGGAACAAATGCAGCTGCATTTCCATTTAAGTCACATAACACACTGCATTTAAAATATTACTGTAAGCATGAAATGTGTTTTCTAGCAGTTTATGTTATATTTAAAAAATTATACAACTAAGAATATTTTTTTTTCCTAATAGTCTGTTAACCATTAAAACTAAACAGGTACAAGGAACCATTCCACTATACACCATTTGGAATAGCTGCCATAACATTTTCAGGATTATACTCGGAACTCACTGACAACTTTCACAGGATTATATAAAAGCAATGGGTAGGGCCCAGCGCGGTGGCACAAGTGGTTAAGGTCCTCACCTTGCACGCCCCGGGATCCCATTTGGGTGCCAGTTCTAATCCCAGCAGCCCCACTTCCCATCCAGCTCCCTGCTTGTGGCCTGGGAAAGCAGTCGAGGAAGGCCCAAAGCTTTGGGACCCTGCACCCGCGTGGGAGACCCGGAAGAGGCTTCTGGCTTCGGACGTAGAGGCATAGCATTGGCCTTTACACTCACTTGGGGAGTGAATCATTGGACGGAAGATCTTCCTCTCTGTCTCTCCTCTCTGTATATCTGCCTTTCCAATAAAAAATAAATATTTTAAAAAAAAAGCAATGGGTAATAGCAAACATCTTTGAAAAAATGAATACTAGCTTCTTCAATCAATGCATTAAAATATGAATATAAGCTCTATACTAGCAGAGTACTATTAATTTGCTTGAAATTAAAATTAATTTGTAATTTGTTTGTAATTAAAAGGTAAACTCCTTGACAAACTGTCCTCATTTATTTCTCCTACATTTTTTAGAGAAACTTTTCTTCACTAATTAGCAGAAACTGAGGCTCTTTATAATATACAATGTGATTCATTTATAATTTTTTAAATCATGTAACTATATAAAATTATAATGGTGACTTTAAAAGTTTTAAGTAGAATTAAAAGTTTAATGCAAAAATTGGAATATAAGAATAATTTTTGCATAACATTTCTATAAACTTTTTGGAGTTCAAAAGCTTCTCTTGGCACATGTAGTATGGCACTCACATTTTCAGGCCTTTCAGCAGAAGTTGCCTCTAGCCATGCTCAACAGAGTCAGCAAGCTCTACAGTTCCTAGCATATAAGAGACGTTTCTAGACACTCACTGAATTCCAACTGATTCCATAGAGTTCTAGAAGAAACATTTTAGGTTCTAGACCAAATATAGCTCCATCCCAAGTTCCATCTGCAACCATCAAAATTATTAATCAGTCTATTTATAAATGCAAAATGAAGCAGACTTTGTAAACTAAAACAAATTTCTCAACATTAACATTATGACTCTGATCAGTTCAGAGTCATAATGTTAATGACTGCTCCCTATGAATCTGCTTGCTAACAAATGTATTTACCAAAATGTCATACCACACCAAAGCCACTTAGCCACCAAAGTAACTGATAAGCAGGATTTAGAGATTCTGAAAGACAGTATTGGAGGTTAATTAAGAGGGACTGAAGCAATGTTTCAGTAGTATTATATATTAAAGCTCAGCCATACTGTATTAGGAGCAAGAGATACAGGTAGAAGCACCAGATAAAAGATTGCTAACACAAACAAGTAGGATATTTTAAAAGGACAGGTAGCATGGTTTCAAGGGAAGCACAGCATCTAACCTGCTAGGACATTAAAGCTAGACAATCCAAGCCTGAGAAACATCAAGTTCAGTGACTTTACCATGGTTACTAGTGCCTGGAAAAAGAGTTAACGTAAACTAGGCTTTCTGATCTTCAGTGTAGTGGTGGTGCTCCTACGTCACAATGCTTGCCAAATAAAAAAAGATAGCCAAGATTTTTCAAATAAAGGACTCATGGTTTAGATGTCAGATATAACACAGTCAAGTTCCCAGTTCACTCTGGAATTCTTGGGCTTGAGTGACTGCAGAAATGCTGTAAACATCCTGGATAAACCAGGATATTTTCCCAGAAAATATTAATACATTTAAGAGGGTGCAAACTCAAGCCACTTATCATTCAGAGTCACAGCAATGCAAAATGGTTTTCTTATCAGCATCTTATTATGGCCCAATTCTATTGTCTAAAACAAAGCAAATATTTTGCACATAGGATATAACAATCTGCTTAAATTACATGGAAAGGCTAACACTGCTTCCACTGCCACTGATGATTAATCCTAATGAGGGCTTGCTTTGGAGGGTTTCTGGCAGAACATTCTAAACTGACAGTTCCCAAAAGATAAAGATTTCATTGTTAACAACAATAAATATGGAAACAATAAAGATACTGCACCATCTTTCTTCATTTCTCTGGATCTGTTTAAAGGAGAATGTTTGAATAACATTTTATCATGTCCATATCTTGAACATTTTATGGAAGCAATATAAATGCAGTGACACACCCATAAAACTTCTTTCTTTATATCTGTTTAAAAATCATCAGAAACCTGGCGTCAAAGAAGCAATGAAAATAATTTCAAATGGTTTCATTCCCTTTGAAAATGCTTCAACAATTGAGTTTCTAATTGGACTTTTTTCTTTGCTTGTTAATATTTAAATTTTAATATGAGTTTCTCAGCAAAAAAATGCTGAGCAAGCACTCTCATCATTGTAATCCAACTACACTTGTCCAAATCACTATGAAATACATCCTTTGACCTAGTTTTTACAAGCATTTTATTCTATACCAATTATTTATGGAGCGATCTTACAAACACTGGAGCTAATCCCAGAGAAATGCAAGACAAAGCTCTTGCTTTCAACATGTTTACATTCTGTTTACGGAAGCAAGATAAGCAAGTGAAAGCAGTTAAGTGATCCTTCAAGGCAGTAAGGAATTAAGAAAAAAAATTGAATGCATGGGGCTGAAGTAAAAGACACAATGGTTGAAGGAATCCCTATGCGTCTAAATCTGTACAGAGAAAAATGTGAAATGTATTCATTTCATGTAAGTTAAAAATAAGAATAAAATTAAAATAAGAAAAAAAAAAGTGTGACTGCCATGGAGTTGAACACTTGGTCATCGGAAAGTGCATCCAGAGGACTTTCACAGTCAGCACCACACCCACAGCATTGGCTCTGGCTGCCAGGCTACCCTCTACTTCCATTGACGATCCACGCATCTATATTCTTCGAAACTACAAATGCATGTGCAAAGTCAAGATTTTATTAAGTTGTAAATGTGAGTAAAATAGTAATCTCAGAAAAAATATGAAAAAACTGATTTAAGGTGATAAACTACTTGGGCTGTCACTGTTGGATGAAACTGTTCACTACATCATTTTCTAAAGTAAGTCTTGGATTTCAAATATATACAGATAAGAATTATTACCAACAGGTTTAAATATGTATATGTTAACATATAGAAAATCATTTTTAAATTATTAAAAAGCAATACTGCTCAGATTTTTAAAAACATTTTTGGAAAAATATTGTCTCATTTTCTTATGCTTTATTAAAACATACTAGTAGCTTGAAACTCCACTTGTTTTCTGCAATATTTCCAGTACTTTCTTGTATTCAGTTTTTTACCAAATCCAATCAGTTTTCTGGGGTAGAATACAAGAGTCTATAAAGCCAATCAGTGTAATGCATGGTTGAGTACAACTTTTGGTGCCAGGATAACTTAACACCTACAAGAGTCCAGTTGGAATGAATCTCAGAGTTACCATGGAATTTTCCTTTACATGCAACTAACACAAATATACAAGGAGTCAGTAAACAGTCACTTTGCACATCCCATGAGTAGTTTCAAAACCAACAAGGAATAGCATAATTTCTACTCTAAAGTTATTCATATTCCAACAGGAAAAAAAACACACTTAACCACAGGATGTGGTTAACAACTTGCATTTATTTTTAACATATTGGTTACTCGATACTATGTCAATTAATTCCATAACATTATAAACTGTTGCTGATGTCATGTTGGAGCTTTTAATTGATTGGGATGATACTCTGCTGGCTCTACCTTCAGACCAGAGAAGGTCTCCCTAAGAAGCCGTTGAACTTATCTGGACAATAAGATGCTGGACTCTATACTTGGTATATGCTTACAATGAAGGAATCTCAACTGAACTTGCACTGTGGTTATGCAACAAGGTGAAGGAATCCACCGTGGGGGGAGGGTTAGGGGAGAGTTGGGGGGAATCTCAGTGCCTATAAAACTGTGTCACATAATGCAATATGTAATTAATTAAATAAAAAAATACAAATGGATGAAATCTTTGCCTAACATTCATTCAGAAATCACTCCATTATGAACATTCTTTTGGGTTACCAGATAAAAAAGACAATTAATTAAGCTCATAACATATAAGTCATAAAGTATATGAGCACTTGAAGCCAGCATGCCTAATTCCAAAACCTAACTCTGTGCCATCAGCTCTGAGACACTGGACAGATTATTTAAACCCCCTGTGCTCCAGTTCCCTAATCAATCTAAAAAGGGAATTTTGATTTGAACATAATTTTGCTCTATAAACTCATACAAAATTTAAATTCCCAAGTCTTATTTTAACAACGAATCAATTAATGGTCCATGGCTTTAAGATAGAGGCTTCACCATAATTACTATGTCTGAAGTTGAAGCAAGAAACAAAAATCTAGTATAAATGTCAAAAATGTTGCTACTACATAATGTATTTGTGAAGAAAAGGTGAGTTAATATGAGTTAATACACAACAAGCATCCAAAGTAAAGCACTGTCATATGAACAACTACGATTAATTCAGTTATTTCAACTTCAAAGAGAAATGCTACAATGAAGACTAAGGAGGTTGGGAGATCCCCAGAGCCTATGAAACTGTCACATAATGCAATGTAATTAATAAAAAATATATATGTAAAAAAGACTAAGGAGGGTCCTGAGAGATCTGCATGAGTTGTAGGGATGACTGATCATTTATGTTTATCGTCATCATTGTTGGGCTGGGATGTATTTCTAAACCTGGGATTTATTATGTGGATTGCCTATTGGGCTTAAGAGTTACATAATGCATGGCAGAAATCTGTTACCTTAAGCGTAGAATCTGTAAAATTACCTGCAAAAATACAGAGGGCCCCGGCCTGCTAAACTTGTCTTCTATGGGTCATCACTCTCTGTAACAGTCACACATTATCACCTGTACTAGAATGAACCTGATTTATTTGTACTGATCACACTTCTATCTAGTGACCTCCAGTGCTGCCTTCTAATATGAATGCTCTCCTGTCAGTAACCAATGTACATAACCCTATTTCTTGGTTTATGATGTGTTTCCCCCCTACAAAATAATGTACTTGCAGATTATGTTTCCTCTAAGTTCTCCAGTCTCCTGATATGACCTCAAGACTACACATACTGAACCCTTTCCTTAGAACACCCCACATCCCATCATCCTAACTCAATTCCTGGATTAAAGTCTGGGTATGAAGTTCAGGGATGACTTGAAGTTGGTAACAAACAACTGGAAAGAACAAGACCAGAAGAACAGAAACAACTGGGCTGTAAAAAGTAACAGAGCTGAGACATGCAGGAGCAGTGGTAAGGGTAGGACAAGCAACATAGGCCCAGTACATCAATATTCCTATACAGAAAGGATCTTACAGAGGTGACAATGACAAACACATATTTTACCAGTTCTGCCTAGAGCCATCCCAGATACTAAATATTTAAGCACAAACATCAAAACTTTAGTTTTATATTCCCATAGGTAAACTTACACTTATACTGCATTACTTTGACCACAGGTATTTCACATTTGGTTAAGCAACACTTTCTAAATACATTGTGACAGCAAGTATATCTACAGAGAAGAAAATCTAGGATGTTCTATGGTTTCTAAGAGATCTGACAGGCTTCTTTAATAATTAAAAAGCTGCTATCCTAGCCTAATGGCAAAATATTTCTACAAATTGACTTTGTATTCACTGTGTAAAAGAACTGGAGGAAAAACTGGAAAATCATTAGCATGCCTTCCTGTTTTACATTTCTTAGTTTTCATTTGTGTTTAACTTCCTATAAACTGGAAACCAAGCCATATTAAATATTTATGAAGCCTCAAATGTTACTTGTAGAATTCTATCAAACAAGAAAACCTAAATTTAAGCCTCTTTTTAGCAATAGTAAACATGTTTAAAGAAGTATGAAAACTTGAACATACTGATCCTTTATAAATTAAGATAAAAGGATTATGACAGCTGATGATAAAAACAACTGCTTGGAAATGCTGAAACACTATTACCCCCAAATTAAACACTGCCTCTTGAAATGATTCAAGTCTACAGATTTTTTTATTGACAAATGAGGAGCTTATGGTTTTTAAACTAAATTTTAATAACTGAAATCAGCATAATCTTTTAAAGGAAATTCCAAGGACATTTCCACAGGCATATCCAAGTACAAGAAATAAAAAGTCATTATAAAATGGTACTTAATTGCCATTTCTGGGTATATATCCAAAAGACCGAAATCATAATCTGAAAGAGCTGTTTATATTTCCATATTCACAAAAAACTATAGTTACAACACAGAAATAACCTGAGTATTCATTAGTGACTAAGTGAACAAAGAAAGCATGATATGTACATACAATGGAGTATCATTCAACAGTAAAAAAAAAAATGCAAATTCTACCATATATGATGTGGGTAAAGCTGAAAGTATACTGAGAAAATAAGCCAGTAACCTAAGTATATAGTCTGCACAATTCTCCTCATGTGAGGTTTCTAAAACATTCAACTCACAGAAACAGACAATGGGATGCTAGCTGCCAAAAATCTGACAGGGAGTGTAGTTGCTAATCAATAAGTACACAGTCGCAGCTGCATGAGGATGAGTAAGTTCTCTGCTGAACAACATGCTGCATATAGTCAACAGTAATGTATTATGCAATTTAAAAATTCATTAAGAGGGCAGAACTCATGTCAATAGTTACTACCACCCAAACAAAGAAACAAAAATAAAAGCTTGGTAAGTGCAATGTTGCAGACAATGAACAATTTTATGGCATGCAAATTACACTTTAATAAATAGAACCTGCATTAGCATTCCCTTAGAGGTCACATTGTAGACATATACATCAGATATACATTTATTATCTTGATGACAGCAATGGTTTCTAAAAGAGCTAGAGAATATTTGCTTGTTAAGAATGTCAGGAGCAGGCTTTTAGCCTAGCAGTGAAGAATTCTACTGAAGCATCCTTGCCATAAAACCCAGTGCTTGAATTTGATCTCAGGCTCCTGGCTCTAGCTTCTTGTTAATGCAGGTCTTGGAAGGAAACAGAAATGCTTCAAATATATGGATCCCTGCTTTTTATGTGGGAGATTTGGACTGAGTTCCCAGAACCAAACTTGAGTCCCAAGCCCAACGCCAGTCATCGCAAGCCTTTGGAAAGCAAATTGACATACTGGATCTCTTTGTCTCTGTGTGTCCCTCTCTCTCTACCTCAAATAAATAATTTTGAAGAGAGAATATCAAAGTATGATGTTTAATTATCAACAAGTAAAATGGTACCAGCATAATCCCCAACAATGAAATAGTTGATAAAAAAAAAGGATATAAAGCCATTCAGTTATAGACTAATCTTTTTAAATAGTTTATCATGAAATTAAAACTTTTAGTGATAAAACAGCACATATAATCATTAATTTGTTGAATAAGTATATGCAAATTCATTCAAAGATAATAGTCTCTTAAAATGTCTTAGGCTTTCCTGCCTATTTGTTTTTTTTCCCAAATAAAAGAGTTTATCACAATAGAACTTTTCCAAAGTTCAGAGCCTTCCTCACATTTTTATTCCATTTGCTCATGTTTAACTTTGATTTTTCCTCTTTTCTTTCTTCTATCTGGTCAGATTTTATTTATTTTTATTGGAAAATCAGATTTGCACAGAGAGGAAGTAGAGAGAGAGAAAGTTCTTTTGTCCGCTGGTTCACTCCCCAAGTAGCTGTAATGACCAGAGCTGAACTGATCTAAAGCAAAGAGCTAGGGTCCTCTACCAGGTCTTCCAAGCAGATGCAGGGTCCCAAGGCTTTCGGCCATCCTCCACTGCTTTCCCAGGCCACAAGCAGGGAGCTGGAACAGAAGTGGAGCAGCCAGAATATGTACTGGTGCCCAAATGTGATCCCAGTGCATATAAGGCAAGGATTTTAGTAGCCACTAGGCTGTCATTCTGGACCCAAGATACACTTATTACGGGGACAGTGCTGTGGTATAATGAGTAAAATCATGCTCTACATAGACAATTTATATAAGGGCCAGGTTGAGTTCTAGCTGCTCCACTTCAGATACAGTTTTCTACTATTATTCCTGGAAAAGCAGCAGAGAATGGTCCAGGTGCTTGGGCCCTTGGATTCATCTGAAAAGACTGGTCCAACTCTGGCTATTGCAGCCACTTGGGGAACAAAGCAATAATTAGAAGTCTCTTCAAGAAATATTCTTTGACATCACCACATAGACTTCAGCCAAATAAATACTTAGGAGTTTTGGAGCAACAGTTGGCATTTTTCTCTCTCAGAAAATTGTACTTTGCAAAATGTGATTTAATTCTCAAATTGGCAGAGAATGGAAGTCTCAAGCTTTGAGTAGAAATTCCTACCTAACTTCAGCTTCACAGACTCTGCTGTCCCTTCATCCATCCCACTTAACCCAAATTTTATGCTCTGGTGAAGCCAAGCTACACATATAGTGGGCCAAACCCAGCCACCTAACTTAGGCATCTCCACCTTTAAATACAGCTATGATTGTTACTGACAGAAAGCCAACTAAGACCAGCTTTCTAACATTTTACCACGCCATTCTGTGTACTACCTCTGCATATTACATAAGCTTCTCATTTCATTGATTATTCTGCATTATATTTTAAATTTTTTATTAACAGAAAGAGAACAAAGTTCATGGATATCATTGATACCATTCTAAGAAGATAATTATACATTTCTCTCTACCATAGAGGTAATTTCTAAGAAGATGTGTTTAGATTCTCAGCACCAACTACAGCATCAGGAACTTTTCAGATCATCAGAGTGAAACTGGATACAAATAGGTCAAAATACCTCCAGAATACATTTAAATACCTAGAGATTGAATAATATGCTACAATAATGAGTTTAAAAGAAGTCAAAGGGAAAGTTTTAAAAATTGCTTGAAACAAATAAAGACATCAAAACAACATTATCAAAATTTATTGGCCATGATCAAGGCAGTGTTAAGAGGAAAATTCATCTCAATCAATGCTCATGTTAAGAAATGAGAAAAGTACCAAGTAAATGAGCTAGAAAAACAGCAGTAAAGCAATCCCAAGATCAGCAAGAAAAAATAAATAACCAAAATAAGGAAGAAATAAACCAAATAGAGACCAAGAGAACTATACATAAGATCAATGAGTCAAAGATTTGGTTCTTTGAGAACATCAACAAAACAGATTTCCCACTAGACCAAATTAATCAAAAAAGAAGGGAGAAGATATGCATCAATAGCACCAGAGACAAAAAAAAAAGAAACATAATAACAGATACATCAAACATATATTAGCAATTATTGGGAACTATTATCAGCAATTATGTGCCAACAAATCAGAAAACCCAGAAGAAATTGATAGATTTTAGGATACATACAATCTACCAATATTGAATTGAGGCAATTAATAATCTAAGTAGACCTATAATAAGGACTAAGAATGAATCAGTAATTAAATCCTTTCCCACAAAGAAAAACCCTGGACCACCTGGCTTCACTACAGAATTCTACAAAATGTTTCAAAAGAAATTTACCCAATCCTGCCCAACCTATTTCAAACTTGAGTTGGGCAAGTTCTTTATATATTTTTGGATAATAGCCTCTTACAATATAAATGATTTGCAAATATTCTCTCCCAATCATTGGTTTCTTTTTCATTTCACAGATTGTTCCCTTTACTGTGCACAAGCTTTTTAGTAATAGGAGATAGTCTTACCATACAGCAACCTACCTGCATCAGAAAGTTCAGATTAGGTAAAATTAATTAACTCCTATAATTTCTGGAATTCAAATAAGGAGTCCATGCAAAAACACCTTGAAATTTGTGTTTAGCACAACTGAGTTTCTTTGGAAAACTTGTTCTTGATGTTACACACACACACACACACACACACACACACACACACACAATCTTACCACCATCTTAACCATATAAACAACAAAAATATCTAAAGCAGCATTCTAATTTGTAATATATATAGCCAATTTAGAGAATCAATTGGAGAGAATACACAATCTCAGGATGTACTTAAAGAGCAGAATAATGGACTTAGGACTGTTTATGAAGAGCTACACTACTGTAATAATATATGTGCAATCAGTGGGGGAGAGGGTTCACTGGAGGGGAGGGGAAATCCCAGAGCCTATGGAACTTTATCATAAAATAACTTTTTAAGGAAAGACATCAATTTAAAGAAAAATCTAGTAAATGACATGCTGTTGTTTTAAAAAAGTGGACTGAGAGACAATATCCACAATTCATCTGTTAAAGGATGCAACATTGATTTGTGTCTCCTTGCTGCTCCAACAAGCATGGAGCTAGTTAACATTTTCTCTTCATGCTAACTTTCAATCAACATTTGCTCCTCATGCTAATTTGTCGTCATTTGGCATTGATTGAAAATGACACCACATAAAAATTACTTTAAATGTATCCAAAAATTAGTAGCTAAACACCATGAGATGGGAGCTGGCTCATTTTATTTGTTTCATATGTTCAGGGTTGGAAAGACAGATGTATAATGTGATGTTAGGGTGGAGGGTGAAAGACTGAGAAAAAAAAAAGTATTAAAAACTTAACAAATGCTAAACAACTGATCTGTCTGCCCTCCAGCCTTCTTTACAAAAACAAAACAAAACAAAAAAAGAAAAGAAAAGAAAAAGAAGACCGTAAAGAAAACCAACACTCTGCCTGTGAGGGAGAGAGAAGGAAGGAGAGAAGTGGAAGCTGAGAAAGAAGGCAAATATATTAGGATGTAACCAAGTTCACATTGCTTAAATCTAAGGGGATAAAAATGCAGACATGCACAACAGAGCATGTATAACAGTCTTGTTCTAGCTGTAACATTCCCAACAATCTCTATTTAGAAAACTAGAATCATTTCTAGACACCCAGGAGCGGTTTCTGGTCTTTTTTCCTCTGAGGGGCACAATCTTGCCTAAAAGCTGGCTTTCATCCTGCTTCCAGGCTGGAAAAAAGCAGAACTGTTTGCATGGCACAGCACCAAGGCCTTTAACACAGAAATTCATACCATTTAGACACTCTGTTTTTTATCACCTCCATCTGTTGCCCAAGAGGAATTACATCCCAATTGTCCCGGACACTGAGAAACGGTATTTGTAGAATTTCTATGGCATTTTCTAAGGCCTCTGGCCTTTCCATTCAAATGTCAGCATTTACTATTCAGTCAATAGGCCTAGCAAAACAAAAAATATGATGCTGTATGAAATGAGTTGATAAAAGCAGAATGGATTTACAGTACCCTGTGCATGAACAACCTGGGTAAACAATTGCCACAAGCATTCACTCAGCCAAAACATTTAGAAGAATCTAAGAGAACTGGGCAATTAGCAAGTTAGCATGAGTGAACAAGCACAACATACACAGGAGTACAGACCAAGATGTCACACCAAATAACTAGTAACAACTGTAAGGCTATAGGGCACAACACAATTATCTTTATTAAATGAGGCTAAAAATGAAATTATGCCTTCAAGTCTTACTGTATTGCAAAAAAAAAAAAAAAGAAAGAATTGAGATTGGAATTGTATAGGAACAAAGAGGAGGGGCAGAGAAATATACTTGGATGAAAGCTTCAGATGAACAGAAAGAGAGGTCTTCCATCCAGGCCTAGTAAAGATTAGGTAGAACAAAATAATGATAGCTCCCTGGAAATTTGTTGGAAACGTCCCCAGCTAACATATTTATCAAAAATATTACATTTTTAGAAATTTCTTTTCAGGACCTCCTGTGAGTCAGACTAAGTCCTCGGCAGCATTAACACAGCCCTCCCTAGGTCACCGTTAGCCAGAACGGGGGCAGTGCCCCTGTAGCCCCAGCCAGCTTCAGCCCCATGTTGACTTTCACTAAGCTTCCTAATGACAGGCAGCAGCTGGCCCTCAATTTTCTGATCAGCAAAGCTGGGAGGGAAGCCGAATGAGCTAGACAGGATCCAATGTAGTTTCAGAGCCAGACACTGTGCAAAGCACCAATGGTGCCTGCCCATCAAACAGCCTAGATTTTCTTGGTTCTCACAATGAAGCAACTGAAAACTGAATTATTCTAAAGATGCTTTGTTTCATCCAAAAGAAAAATGTCCGTTACAATTAATGGATCATTTCAGAAATTTACAAAATTCAATTTTATGCAAAATAAAGTACCAGGTAGATTTTCCAAGAAATCAGCAATAAAACAAACCTAACAAATACACTTACACATACAGGCATATATGAGGATCACGAAGAAATGGGATTAAAAATGATATTTTTTTCCAAAAAAAGTGGCAATCCACACATTTTTCATAATATGCATTTCCATTAGTTTATTGAAGAGTCTTCATATGCACAGATTTTTTTTCCAAAAAGTACTCTTTATAGCAAGAAGGACTTTGAAATGTTTTAAACGCTTTTATTTGAAAGACAGATATACAGACAGAGATCCGAAGAGACAGACATACCTACCTTCTACCTGCACACTTAGTCCCCAAATGCCTGCAGCCGGAGCTCAGCAAGTTGAAGTCAGGAACTGGAAACTCAAACCAGGACTCCTCTCGGGTGGCACAGAGTAAACCACTACAGTCAACATCGCTGCCTCACCAGAATTCCAACTCAGCCGCTCCAAAACCAGATGAAATACCCCAAACAGCATCTTAGCCATTGTGTCATATAACCATCCCTCAAAACTTTGGGGGACAAAAATTAATTTACTATTTAATTCCATTTTCAACAATCTTTCAAAACTCTAATGCTGTTTTAATTACCTTGTTTTGAGTTTTTAAAATTATCATAAGGACTTTATTAATACATTAGATTTTCATGATCACTGAAAATGCATTATAATTAGAATTCTTAGCAATTCTCATGTTAATGTGATATTAATACATAAATCAAATTTAATACAGTTCATAGACAAAATTCTAACATGTCACTTCCTTCCCCCTTCTTTCTTCTCTCTTGAGAACATCATACTCAAAAGGTTAATCCTCTACTAAACAAAAAAATCAACAACACTATTCCAGCATCTTTGTACCCACATATACTTTAATATATATATATATGTGTGTGTGTGTGTGTGTATCATAAGCATATTTAAACATAGAAACATGCAAAATCAGCTTTATGCTTTTATACATAGGGCCCAGTGCAACTGCATAGTGTGTCTAAATCCTTACCTTGAAGCAACTGTGACATGAACTGGTATCCTGATGGGATCCTGGCAGGATTAGGTCAAAACCAGGAGCCAGGAACTCCATCACTCACTCAATTTGCAGGGATCCAAATACTTGGGTCAACTATTCATGTTTCCCCAGGTGCATTAGTAGACGCTGCATTGGAAGCACAGTAGCCTTGGCATTACTGCCACTCTGAAATGGGATCCCAGTATTATAGATAGAAGCTTAAACTGCTGTGCCACAACATAGCCTTAAGTGTGGGTCTTAACATCATTCACTCTGATGGGGAATCTCTTACTGAGTCTTCTCATCCTAAACAGGCTTTTGCCCAGTCAAAAGCCAGGCCATGAGCTTTGTACATCACTGATGAATCATTTATACTTCTATCCTATGACCACTCACATTCTACTGAAAACTTGTTATGTACACTATGGAAAAACAACTCTATAGAGACAATGCTTTCTTTCATTAGAGTTTTAAGGATGTGTTTTACTCTTGTATCAAACCACAATTAGAGTGGCCAATAAATCTAATCTCCATGAAAAGCTTACTCTGATCCAAGCTTATCTAGGTTACTTATTGTAGTGGTCTTAAGAACACAAAAAGAAAGAACTAATATCAATCCTACTTTATAGAAAAAGAGATACTATCACAAAGAGATTAAGCAAATAGATCAAAGTGATTTAGCCAAGAAAGACCAGAAATTGGTTTCTAAAATACATATTTGTGAGCAACACTGCATGGAATGCAAATTTACATAGTAATTTCTTTGCTGACATTTTGGTTGTCCCAGCTTTATTAAAAGTTCTTTCCAAAAAGTACTTGGGAAACATATGGCTTTGGTGATCTTATTATTTGGCAAGAAGACACTAAGTGCATGTGACAGACAAGTTCAAATACAATGTAAATGAATATAATAATGATTCAAAATCATTGGTTAAATGATGGAAAATATTAGCCATGTATTTTTGCTAAATGTTTTATGATTCCTTTTAAGCTCAGCATTTTGCTTTCATAATAACTTTTGGCTGATCTTACGAAATTCTAACACTTCAAACAGTCTTTAGTTCTATGAGAGAATGGAAAGCATTATCAGAAAGTCTGCATGCTGTTTCAACAGTGAAAATTTACTATCAAATAATTTATTATGGCTAACTTATAATTCTACTTCCTTATGGAAATGACACAGTATCATTCAATATTCATACATGCTTCATAAGGTAGTAAGCTTCAAGTTACTCTATGTATATAACAATAATAAACAATTTAAATATTAATTTGGTGATAAGCCTGCAAAAGCCTTTGAAACATTTAATTCTTCTAAGTTTAAAGCAGAAGAAAAAGTTGTCAGCCTCTTCATCACAAAACAATGGCCTCTCATTTCAGCCTGGGTACCCACAAGATGGCAAAAGCCTGCCATGAGTTCTCTTCTAAATCCATTGACCCACCCTGAACTCTGAATTTCCCTACTTCCCAATTGCCATTGTGTTCTACTCAGGAAATTTTACCAACACTTTCTGAATGAAATGTTTTGTAATGATTAAATGGATTTATGTGCACTGTATCTAATGTAGTAGTCACTAATGCACTCACAGAAATATGCTAGCACAACTGAAGAACAGTCTTTGATTTAAACATCAAGCTAAAGGAGCCTAGTGAAGACTGGATCAGCACAGAGTAGATATTCAAATAATTTCAATATTTTGGTTTCACCTATAATAATCAATTGACCTAGCCTTACCTCTCCCAGAAATCATAAACTTGTACTGCATGCTCAGACTTTAAGAAAAAAGTAAATAACAAGTCCAGCTGTGGGGTTAGGGCAAAAGCAGCTCTGTGCAGTGTGCAAGCTGTGGAGGGTACACCAGCCAAGCCGGACCCAATGCTGGGGACTCAGGCCAAAGTCATTGCTGAAAAACAGTGACTGAGTTCTAGGCTTTGGGTTTCCAGAGTACCAAGTGGTGCAGGCTCTGCCTGCTGGCCTCCTGGCAGCGAGCTCTGGGGTTTTTAGAATATTTAATTGCTGCCTAGTAACACCCATGGATAAAGCCAATGTGAGTGTAGGTGAAGGATGAATTCTGGGTGATTCCCAGCAATGGGGACAAGGAACTTTCTGGCAAGTGTGGGGACTGAAACCTGTTGGTTTGGAGAGGAGAGTCCATAAGATCTATTTGGGCCAGACTGATTCACAAGTCCACATGGGAGTCCTGAGATGGGCTGTTAGCACTGAGCACCATTGACTGCCACACACTAGTCCACATGAAAGCTATGAATGGGGGCCTGTCTGGCAGGGCTAGGTATCAGCACATGACTGAGTGGTAAAACAGGGGATGGGTCACACTTGGCAGGGTCAAAACACTCACCAATACATGACAGAACCAGGTCCAGGGGTAGATTATGTGCAGGATGTGTGGGCCCAACCCTATGGAATACAAGTCCTGCTGGTTAGTTCAAGAGTTGAGGTGATGACTGGCTGAGCTAGGGGTGACCATGGAACTGGCCATCACTCATGGATAAAGGAACTGACAACAGTCTGGGCCGGTCAAGGCAGCAGCACCCGAATGTGCATTCTAAAACAGGATGTGGGGTGGGCCAGGCTGCAACTGGAAGGGGACAGACTAGGCAGGGCCAAGCAAACCTCAACTCACAAGGAAGAGCAGAATTCAGGAAGGAGCACAGGTCATGCCAAGCCAGGCTCTTATTGGTCTATATGAGCCAGGAATATTAGGCCACAGCATCAAAGGCAAAGGTTGAGAAGGTGAGGGGCTAAGCCAACTGGGTCAGAGCAACCACTGGCATGCACATAATCTAGGGCTGAGAATAGGCTCGGTTGCATAGCTGTGAGAGTACACCCTTGCTGGGTTGGGGTTCCCATGGGAGAGTGAGGAGGCCAGAGTGGGGACTGCATTCTGGTCTGGATATAGCTGCAATCTCCCTTGGCACAAGTGTGAACTGGGGTTGGGCACACCTAACTGGGCTAGATGCCAGCACTGTCTGGTCCTCTGGAGAACCTGGGTAGATGTAGGACAGACTAGGCTAGGTCTCTGCCCCTACTGAGCCGTGCGTTAACAGTGTCTGGGTACAGATGAGCCTTGACTGAGCTGAAACATCCAACAGTAAGAACCGGAATGGATTAAAGGCCAGTCAGGAAAGGCCACTGTTACTGCCAGGACAGGAGGTGGACTAAGCAGGGCTAGTCCATGGATCCACTGCTATGCAAAAAAAAAGTGTCATAAGGAGAGTCTCTGATGGAGGAGCTTGGGAAACTCCTCTGTCAGGACACAGTCCCTTCAGGTGAGTGCAAGAACTGTGATAGGGAGCAACCCAGACCAGGCCAGAGAAAGATACCTATACCAGCATACATTTGGCATAGGTTGGGGGCAGACCAGGCTGAACCAATTCACATCACCCACTGGCAAATCTGAGCACCAGATCAGAATAGAGTGTGGGTCGGGCCATGTTCAGTCGCAAAATATATCAGTGCATATTACAGAATGCCAAGGTGAGGTGAGCCGTACCAGATGTGGCCACAGCACCCAAGCAGCATACATGAGAACCCGGGAGGGACGGGGCAAAGCCTGAACGGGGAATGTGGACTCCCCTGCTGGACAACCACTTCCACTGGAGAGCATGAGTTGGGATGGGGACAGACCAGACCAGGCAGGGCTACAATACTTGTAGGCCTCATGTGGACTGAATCAGGGAAAAGCCAGGTTGGGTTGATTGTACTGATTAGTATAAGCAAAAATTAGAGTGTGTGAAGGTTTGTGGGGCTTTGCCACAGCATCAGCTGGCAGAGGCTGGCACTGGGAGCTAAATCTGTCAAGTTAAACTCCAGAACCACCTTGAGAGTACATAATCTAGGGTGGGAGTGGGCTAGTAGGGAAATAGTGGGCACCTCTGTCTTGGGTTACCACTCCCACTGGAGAGCATTAAAACGAGGACTGGGGCAGGGATGGCTAGGATAGAAAGATACCCGCCAGCATGGGTATGGGCTGGATAGTAGGGCTGCTTGGGTTGAGCTAGGTTTCAATGCCTTTTGACATGTATGAGAGCTAAATAGGATGTGGGGCAGACTGAACAAATCTGCGATATGTATTGCCTAGTTGAGAACCAGGGGAGGAGTTCAGATTGGTGGGGGTTATGGGGAGTTGCCCAGACTAGGTTGCAGCTCCCACTGGTTTGCAGGAGGGCAGAGTATGAACTGGGAAGGATTGGGCTGGACTACAGCACCCACTGGTTCAAGACAAGGCTGGAAACAGAACTGACCCAGCAATTGCAATGACCAGCATGTGCATAAGCTGATTGGGGCAATGGACTGTATTGGACCCTGTACTGGCAAGGTCACACAAGAATCTGGTCTGGGATCACCTCAGATGAAGTTTCTTTGGGTATCACTCCAACTAAACTGCTGATCTCAAAACCCCAACCATGAAGAGACTATGTCAGCCAGTGAATCCAGAAGAGATATTATCATGCTTGGAAATGTGACATTGGCAGCAATTTGGAACTGCTGAACTACCAAAACTGCTTGAGCAGGACCCTCAGAGCATGCCCCACTTCGGGGACCTTGGATGGGTTGCAAGCTGGGTGGGGTTTCTCCCTTTGTTTCTCCCCTTACCCAAATACAGGGGGGAAAAATGATGATGTTAGTGTGGAAACAATGGTCTTACTCACTTTCCTGTAGCCCTTGACCCTTTGTACCCTATTCAGCTATGTATGATTATTAAATAAATAAAAATTTAAAAAGAAAAAAATAAAGAGCAATCAACATTCTATTAGAATTAAGCTTTTCTCTAAAAATAAAAAGTATATCTTTAATTACGATTGTAAACAAAAGTATGAAAAGACCATTAATGTTTCAGAAAAAAATAAAACAACAGTGTGTGCTGATGGACCCCTAGTCTTTCTGATCACTAGACAGAATGTAGCCAAGTAAAAGAAGCAAATGAAGGACTGCTTACTGTCTTCATTCTCCTAGCGTTGGAAGTACTCTCTTAGAGCACCAAGAACAAAGCCTGTCTTCTCAGGAATAGTAATAATACTGACTGGCCTGAAGCATTAGAACTCTTCATGATATGAAATCCATCCACAAGGAGTTGGTGATCAGAATAAAGTAGAATTTTAGAGAATGGGCATCTACAGTTTTTCAAGTCTCAAATCCTTTGTAACACTAGGTCCCATTAGAAAATAATTTGTTTTTGTTTTTGTGGCTTCTCTGATAGCAACAGAGTTGTTGGAAATTTATCTTGCTGTCTTTGAAAGTGACTATCTGGAGTCCTAGGAAATTTTACTAAAATGTTATTACTAAAGAACAGAGAACATAAATGAGCATATTGTGTTTGAAGGCAGAAAAATGTTGGCTGACACTTAAGAATGAAGCCTGTGGAGAAAGACCCTGGGAAACAGTTTGATTCCATGTTCCTGGTGCCAGTTGATAATATGGAGGGGGTTATGTATGTAGTCTGAAAGGGATGCACAATGAACACTGCAGTCACATTTGCCAAAGCACAGGTCTGATAAGCCCTAGGAAGCAAAATCATCTCTTCTCAGACAACATTCTGAATCATGAATAAATGAGCATCATCAGTAAGGCAAAGCAGAAACACCTGCCAGCACCATCTGGCAAAAAAAGGTGACGGCAAGAACTCAGGAGATTGGGTTTCATCTCAACTTAGGCATGTGGCAGGACTGATTCTTTCCATCCCTATTTTGAACTATATTGTTTTCCTTGGGAACTGAATAACACTCAAGAAGTAGGTACTAAACCATATGCTAATACAGTAAGTGGGGCACTCAATTTTTCTACAAATGAAATAAAATCTAACTATCTTCTTATATTACATTTGTGGGAAAACATAAAAGCTTAACATATTAAATTAGTTTGACATTAGATTCTAATGTAACCCACACAGGGATTTAAAAAACACCACATATTTGATATCTGTATCTGCTAGTATCCAATGATTTTAAATTCTAGAAATTCTGGCATAGTGGGTAATGCAGCCACTTGGGATACTGACACCCCATATGGATTCTAGTTTGAGCTCCAGTAGCTCCACTTATGACCCAGCTCCTGGAAAAGCAGGGGAAGATATCATAAGTGTTTAGATCTTAAAATCCACGTAGGAGACCCAGGTGCAGTTTCTGGCTACTGGCTTCGATTGACCCAATGCTGACTGTTGCAACCATCTGGGGAGCAAAACAGCCAGTGGAAGATTTTTTTCTGCCTTCCCCTCTCCAGTTTTTAAAATTATTAATAAATATTTTTAAAACTTCATAGATAAATAAGCATACAGCTAATTTGTAATGGAAATTGTAGAGATTTTCAGCCTTTTTTTTTTTTTGACAATTGAAAATCAAGGATTCAGAGCCAGTGGAAACTGCAGGAGACTGAACACAGGTCTTTGAAAGTCCTCTTCATTAGGAAGGACAAAGGCCCACAAGTGCACACTGGCAGAGAATATCCAGGAGAATATCTGAACAGATACATCATGACCTGGGCAGAAGTCCTGCTAGTTATATATTTTGCAATAGAGAAGTCTAATAAATGATTTGAAGCAAGATCACTGTTTAGTATTTTTAATCAGCTTTTAATAAAAATTGACACCCCATGTTATTTCCTCTTTAAAAAAAATGTATTGATGGGCCCGGCAGTGTGGGCACCGGTTCTAATCCCGGCAGCTCCACTTCCCATCCAGCTCCCTGCTTGTGGCCTGGGAAAGCAGTCAAGGGCGGCCCAGAGTTTCCTGGCTTCGGATTGGCATAGCATCGGCCTGTTGCACTCACTTAGGGAGTGAATCATCGGACAGAAGATCTTCCTCTCTGTCTCTCCTCCTCTCTGTATATCTGACTTTCCAATAAATAAATAAATCTTTTTAAAAAAATGTATTGAATAAATAGCACTTTGGAGACCTACATTTTCTTTGTTCCAAAGCAACACTTTTTAAGTATGCTAGGCATTCCATACAAGCTAGGATTGGCAGTGCCTGTGACATAGTAGAGGCTGTAAACAAACCAGTTAATACATGAGCAACAGTATAAAGGGAAAAGACTGGTACGATGATGACCAAAAGGGTCCTATAATAGAACATAGTGATAGAATGGGTAGAAAAGTACATTCTTGAGGAAAGTACATTAAAATCAAATACCTGCATGGTAAGAAGCCACCTTGCAAGAAATACAGCAATGAATATTCCAGGCAGAAACAGCGGTCAGTATATAAGATCTTAAACTGAACAAGTACTTGTTTTGTTCAATGAACAAAGAGATGTGTTTCCAATATGGCAGGACATCAGCAAATGAGATAAAGAAGGAGATTTAGTAGAAGAGGGACAGGAATGAATTATGCAGTTTCCTATGACCTTGTTCAAGTGTTCAAATTGTATTCTAAACCCTCTAAGTTAGAGTTTTAGGAGGGCAAATGATAAATGTGGATGCATTGTGCATTTAAAAGTTCATTTGTATACTTTTCAGTGTTATATATGGTTATTTAGTTAGGGCAGCCAAAAAATGAATAAGAAAACTGCAAAACAGCAAGTGCTAATGAAATATGGGGTTCAGTTTTGCTTATCATCAATTTATGGATTTTTTCCAAAACAATGTGAGGGATTATAGCATCAGCTCATGATTATACAAAAATATTTCTTAGAGTAAAACAGATTAAGGCTTTAATTATGAAGTTTACTTTGCTTTGAAAGTACAATCTTAAATTATTTCCCAATGTTAATTAGAAAATAACAAGTGTATGCAAGGTGTTGTTTATCTGTTATTTGCAAACATTATAATTTGCCAATACCAGCAAATGCTAAAAGACAGAGGCCTTCCTTACTTAACATAGTACATGGTAGAACTACAAATACTACAGAGAAACAAATATTGCTGTTTTATCCTGCAGCTGATTAGACTTCAAAGAAAGATGTTTGGTTTAATAAACATAATGTAGGAAAGAAGCTACTAGCACTCAAATTTGAACAGCAAGTAGAGCCAACTGCGATTTTGTTAACATTTTTAAGAAGAGGTAGTTTCAGCTCAGAGTTGAATGTACCCATTTTGATAAGTACGCTACAGTTATCAGCATTTGTGAAAACATAAGCATTGGGAAACTAGCACACTTGTAACTGTAGGTACATTTGAAAATATTTATTCAAGTAGGAAATCAAAACAGTCACATATATTTAACCCTATCCTCACTTTCATTTCACAACAGGAAAAAAAAAACCTCACTAGGCCCCAAGACAGTTATATACATTTTTTAAAAATTTTCTCTGAAAAATAACATGGATATGCCTTAAAATGATTAACAATTTCACTTTGGTGGCAGGCCTTTCCGATTCATTTCCACCATTATGAACAAATATTGAATATGAATTCTGTCCAATAGAACATCCTGCCTCACTACAGGAGAGCAAGGTGGCTCACACACATGCGTGTACTCGCATGTGTCACTGGCACTGTCAGGAGACCAAGTAGCCAAACCTTGTGAGTAATGTGGTGATGATAAACAGGTCAAAGTGAGAAGTTAAAATTAATGTGGCCCTTCCTATGTAGACTGACAATTTTTCTTTCTTTACTCCATCACATTTGAATGTAACTTATGTTCCTTACATCACCTTCTAGTAACTAAGTGAAACCTCAAACAAAACTTAATTAGTTCTTAGAAAATAGATGGGACACCTCACATCTACCCTCCAACGCATGACAAATGTAATGTGATCAAATTTCAACATAGGACTGTATTTTCCTAAACTTAGACTCTCATTGTTCACATCTTTTTAATGTCACTCTTTAAGGTTTTCTTGAAAAACATGTGCCCATATAAAACACACCATAATTTGAATCATGTAAAGAAAACAATCATGAAAACAGAAAGGTTTCTTTATAACTTGAAAACAGCTTTAAGGTGCATCAATAAATTAGACATTAAAACAGAAATGATGCTATCTCCACACCAAGATAAAACAAAAGTTTAGACCACTAAGAAAAATAAAGACATGTAATCTGATGAGTTCTACAATTTCAAGCAAGGTCTTGTCTCCAGCAGCTAAAAAGAATAACTAACCTTCACACAGTAGCAAGAATGAGATGAAATGCAAGGAAAGGCTCTTTACAACTGCAGGTAATGAGTCTAAACAACTAAGCTCACTAGTAATGCAGTTTGCTTAGCATCTTACTGTAACCTATCACAGAATGCAAGTTGTCACTCCACAAATCCACACACACACACACACAAAACCAAACTGAAGTCAGGCAAAATACATAATTAAAATATGTTCAATTCTAAAATCAATGATTTCCTGCTTCAAGTAAAATAAACTACCATACATATGATGAGCTTAAAACTCCATCTCAACATCTGAAACAATCACTATATGAAATTGTCTTTGTCATACAAGCTATATGTAGAGCCTTTGGAATACACCACAGAACATTCTTAGTCAACAGACACTGTGTTGAACACTCAGAAACTGCTTTAATGTTACTTGAAATGCATGTGAAATATCATTTTTAAACTAGAAACAGAATACTCCACATTTTAACTTACTTTTTAATACCACTGCCTAGCATATTATGCATCAAAAAGCATTTGCATAGTTTACTCTACCAAATGTGAAAAAATGATCATAAAGAATGTCAAAACCGAAAAAGTCATTTTTATTATCTCAATGTTTAAAGCCAAAATGCCTATATTCAAACTGGACCACAATAATAGCACCCTTCTATGAAACATAGGAAGGATTAAATTACAAATTTTATTGGAGTTTTATTTTATTAGAAAGCAGAGACTCAGGCTGGTACAGCAGCCTAGTGGCTAAAGTCCTCACCTTGCATATGCCAGGATCCTGTATGGGCTGCAGTTCCTGTCCTAGCTGCTCCACTTCCCACTGAGCTCCCTGTTTCTGGCCTGGGAAAGCAGTGGAGGATGGCCCAAAGCCTTAAGACCCTGTACCCTCTTGGGAAACCCAGAAGAGAATCCACGTTCCTGACTTCTAGCTTTGGATTGGCTAAGACCACTACAGCCACTTGGAGAATGAACCAGCTGGTGGAATATCTTTCTCTGCGTGTCCCCTTCTTTCTGTAAATCTACCTTTCCAATAAAAACAAATAAAACCTGAAATAAAGCAAGAAAAGAAGCCATCCACTAGCCATCCACTGGTTCACTCTCCTGAATGCCTGCAAATCAAGGGCTGGATCAGGTAAAACCCAGGAACAGAGAACTAAATCCAGGTCTCCAATGTGGAAGATATGCTTCCAACTACTTGAACCATTATTTGATGCTTCACAAGAGGCATTAGCAAGAAGCAGAAATCAAAAATACAATCGAGACTCAAAACCAGGCACTCCAATATGGAATAAAAACACTCAACAATTCATTTTAACCACTATGCCAAATGCATATACTGAAAATTCATGATTAACCCAAGGGAAAAATCAGTAATATGGGATGAAGAGCTAAATTCACTTTGTAAATCAGTCTTCAAAAATGGACTGCATTTTCCATCTCTCTATACATACATAGGTATGTATATACATATATATACCTCACATATCTATATGTATGTCACATGGAATAATTGTGGGATGTGACCCCAGGCCAATAATGACAACAATAACAATAATAATAAAAGATGACCAGGAGATGGTCTAACACAGTTAAAAGATCGTAAGTGGCACTCATGATTTCTTCTCTTTCAATTACTCAAAAATATTCTAAACATTCTTGTGAATCAAGAATTATAAATCAAGAATATTTAGATGATTTCTGAGGAATCAAGAATGAGAATTTTCTAAAAGCTCAATGTTTAATTTTTTTCTCTTAAAACTACCAGCAAAATTAACATATGTTCAGATTTGGTGGAGTAAATTTTTATTTAAAATGTTCATGCATTAAGGGTAGTTTGTCATATCAACATCACATAGGCAGAAACTATTCTGGTTTCCCAGCTTTATCATACTGAAGGAAATAAGTCTTTGCACTTACATATTTGTTTTCTGACGAACTCTAATGTTCAGCCACTGGTTACATGTGGCCCACCCTATACCTGAACATGAGAAGAAATTTCCTAAGCTGTAACTCTCCTAACGTCTCAGCAGGTTGAGTCATGGTCTAAAGTGAATTACAAACATCCAGGCCAGTATGAGCCAGAGTCCAAGGTCAGAAGCAAGGATTAGTCTATTAATTTTAATTCTACCTTTATTTCATGTGCACTTTGTTTCTGCCACTAAATAAACTTTGCACTTTGCGGGGTATTTAGCATTTATTTCAATCTAGGTTGTCATGTGCTAATAGGATATATTAAATGAGCTACCCCAATTCAGGTGAACAGGACATCATGCACCATTTACATTCTCAGTACCTGGTAGGAAGTCATCGACAAAAAGGTAGGAACATCCAGTTCCTTGATGTATCCCCCAAAGACACTGGTTACTTAATCTCCCATAGTGGGAAGTTGTTTCAGATGTTTATATACTGACATATTCAAAATGCTTAATCATTTTAAGATGTGATGCAAATGATAAATGTGAGAGAGGGAAGAAACTGCATTCTTTGATAAAGCAGTAGATTCAAAAATAAAGCTCAGGTAGTTGCATGTTAGAATCTGTTCTCTGTAAGATTTTCCTCCCCTTCTCTTTATCAGATCCTCCCCAACACATTTCAAGGCCTGACCTTGCATCCAACCAAAAGCAACCTCTGTGTGTGTGTGTGTGTGTTTTAAGTTTATTTATTTATTTGGAAGTCAGAGACAGTGAAAGAGCCAGAGATCAAGAGAGTGAGAGATCTTCCACTGCCAGCTCACTCATCAAATAGCTACAACAACCAGGGCTGGGCAAGGCTGAAACTAGGAACCAGGAACCTCATTCATCCTTATCTCTGGTTGGGCCATACTCTGCTGCTTTCTCAAGCTCATTTCTGGCAGTTGGATGGCAAATGGAGCAGCCTTGACTCAAACTGGCACCAATATAGGATATCCGCACTGCAGGTTACAGCTTAACCCAAAATGTACACTACAATGCTGACCCCGAACCATGTTCTGTTTGTTTTGTTTTGAGTGGGAGATTTTTCTAAGGAGAGTTACACTTGCATGATCCCTACAGAAATTACATCAAACTTCAATTGTCATTTTACCAGTGTTTATAGGTGAGATACTTAAGAAATGGTTACACCTTGATGGTTCTAGCCTCATATTGCTCTGACAAAAAGGGAAGAGGGTTCCCTGTCTTGCCATTCTGAGTGCTTCCACAAAGTGCTGATGCAAAAGAAGACATTCACCAGAGGTAAACATCTATACTGGATTTCCCAGAACTGTGAATCAATAAATTCATATTTATTATAAATTATATGCAATTTGGCATCTGTTTTAAAGGCATGGAACCAAGTAAGAGAGGTGCCTATCATGGGCTTAACAATTTCTTCTACTATTTTGCTCATCTGTGATAAGCTCACCTAATAGGGTCATGCTCTTTAGGCAAAGTTTGTGTCCATCTTTATCCACAAAGCTAACCTTGTTAGTATCATCAGTACAACTCAGAATAAAGGAGATTCCTGTTCTGAAGGACCAGAAAATTCAATTTGGTTTCTCAACCTATGGCAATTATCAGAGGAAATCTATTTTCAGGAGAGCTTGGAAGTGCTTACACAACACTCGTTTCATAGTGCTTGTAGTTTATTCCAATTTAGCCACAGTTTTAAATACACTTAAGTTTCTTCGAAGGGAATTCCACAATAAAGAATGATACGAAAATGCAACTGAAATCCTTCAAATCCCTTGGAGCTGGGACTGTGGCAACATGGATCAATCCACTGCTTTTAAGCCTGGCATCCCATATCAGGCTGCAGGTTTGAGTAATTACTGTTTTGTGTCTGATTCAGCTTCCTGTTAATGCACACCGGAAGGCAGCAGATGATAATCCAAATGTTTGAACCTTGGTCACAACCATATAGAGACCCACATGAAGTTCCTCGTTTCTGGCTTTGGCCTGACCCAGCCTTGGTTGTTGCAGGCATTTGGAGAATGAGACAATAGACAAAAGCTTGTCTCCCACCTCCCTAATCTCTCTTGACTTCAAATTTATACAGTAAGCATGCTTATCAAACTTTATTGGTCAGAATATACTTGGCAAACTAGGCATACATCTCAGTAAAAAGACAAATATATAAATGTTAAACAACAAAACACCTCTATGTTCCATACCCTTGACAATTAATGAATGTCTCAGAAATGTTTCATTCGTATCTTAACAAATAGGGGAAAAGCAGGAGATGAAAAGAGACAGTAGGTTCCTTCTGAAATTACTGTGGGTAAAGCAAGTTACGGAGGCCATCAATTTTGGGGAGACAGTGGGGGCATTAACAGTTGTTCTATCTGAGTCACCTGTGGAATGAGGGTCAGCCAAAGCGAGCACGTATTGATATTATCATTAGCCTGGGTGTACACTTAAGATATCCAAGAATAACATAGGAGTAAATAAAAACAATGGAAGAATCCTCAGAAAGCTTAAATCCCAGACACTGTGTGTAACATAGAGTTCCTTAGTACTGGACTGAAACAAATGTGTTGAATGGATAACATAAGTCTAGATACAGAATACCTTAGTTTAAGTTTTCCCAGAGCAAACCCTGGAATAATAATCCACCTTCAAGTAGTTTATTTGACTGGTGATTTCAGGAAATCCTATGAAAGGGAGCCAGGGAGGCAGGCATCAATCTGAAGATAAAACATAAAGGATGCTATATCCAACACATTACAAT
Organism: Ochotona curzoniae; assembly: GCF_017591425.1. Classification (NCBI taxonomy): domain Eukaryota; kingdom Metazoa; phylum Chordata; class Mammalia; order Lagomorpha; family Ochotonidae; genus Ochotona; species Ochotona curzoniae. The sequence goes on from NW_024464920.1 coordinate 22,889,856, forward strand.
GATACGTAATTTAATGTTTCATCCCCTCAAAAGTCTCAAAAAACAGTGTCTCCTACAGTGACTCAAAAATGTTTGCATGCATTGAAATCACTGGACATCTTCTTAAAATTCAGATGTTGACTCATTGGTTTTTTTTTATTTATTTATTTTGTTTTTATTGGAAAGTCAGATATACAGAGAGGAGGAGAGACAGAGGAAAATAATCTGTCCACTGATGGCCGCAATGGCCAGAGCTGGGCCAATCTGAAGCCTGAAGTCAGAAGCTTCTTCTAGATCTCCCATATGGGTGCAGGGTTCCAAGGTTTTGGGCCATCCTCTACTGCTTTCCCAGACACAAGCAGGGAGCTGGATGAGAAGCAAGGCTGTAGGGACATGAACTGGTGCCCATATAGGATTCTAGTGCATTCATGGTGAGGAATTTAGCCACTAAGCTGCTCTACTGGGCCCATACTCATTGGTTTTAGTGTCAGACCTGAGACTGAATTTTCTGTAAGATTCTAGGTGATCATGATGCTATTGGAATTCAGAAGACAATCTGAAGATTTTAATGGTGTCTACTTAATTTTTTATTGAAAATTTCTAAATTTATATTCAAAACAGAAAAGATCACTAAAGGTGACTGCTTTTGTAATATATCATTATATCTGTTTTGTTTGATCTAATCCTAATCTCAGGCTCAGTGTATTTACTGAAAACCACCAGGCTCAGAGATATTGACTCAGTCCTTGTACCAGGAATGCACAAAAATGTCTGACTATTCTGTTGTCCTGTTTTTAGAACAGATGGCCCTGTATTCTAGCACAACCTCTCTTCCACAGAAAGAAACCAGCCATCTCCGGCCACTTCCAGCTTGCATGTTTTTTACTCTTGCTTGCACTCTATTCTAGCTCCAACTTACATTCTGATTGTCTGATTAGTCTGAAGCATTCAGCTCTTGGAAATTAACACAATTATATTTTCCTAAACATGACATTAAGATCCTTTCATGGAACACTTGCATGCATTCATGGACTCTTAATTCACTTGGCAATCTTCCAATCAGCTTTCTGGGATCTTGTTCCACATGATTACACTCACCTGCAGCCCCAAGAGATGCTAGTGGACATGGCTGAATTACTGTTTGTAAATGACCATTCTATTCACTTGTGTACATATTTATGGTTAAATGGAGATAATTTACAGTCCCTTGCAAACACAGCTGAAAAGATAAACAGGATCAGCCACTCAAGAATACCACACATTATAATGTTGGCTTAAAATATTTCTTTATATATATATGCACTCTAATTATAAATACATAAAATAAAATTATGCATGGATATAAAGGAGACAGGAAACTGGTATGCTATTCTCTTTTTTTCTGCTTTGGATATATATGTGTGTACATATATACATATACATATATATCCTTGTCAACATAGAAGAAAAGAATCTGAACATATCTCTATGAAATAAAAAGAAAAGTTCACATGTCAGTATTAAGACAGAGGAAGAGATTTTAGAAATATCAGACATCAAAAACTTATGAAATATTGGGGCTTTCACTTGGTGAAGCAGTTAACATGCTAGGATGCCCATGATCCATTATTGGGTGCTGAACTTCCAGTATTAAATTTATCCTCTACTCAAGTTTCCTGCTAATGTGTACATAATCTGGAAAACAGAAGGCAAACAACTCAAGTAGCTGGGTCCCTGTTGTATCATGTTCCTAGCAACTGGCTTCAGCTTGTCCCAACTTTGACAACTGCAGGCATTGGAGCAGTGAAACAACAGATCACAGATCTGTCTCACCATTCCCCTGCTTTTCAAATCAATTAGAATATAAAACTTAATAGCAAGTTAATCTTGGGGTGAGGGCAGTATCCCATATAGGCATAGGTTGGACTCATGGCTGTTCCACTTCCTAACCCTGCTCCCTATTTATGGATTGGAAAAGCAGCGAAGCATGGCTGAAGTCTTTGGGCTCCTGAACCCATATGGGAGAACCTGAAGAAATTCCAAGCTTCAGATGGGATCAACTCCAGCTGCTGCAAACAAGTGGGAACTATATCAGTGGATGGCAGATATTCTTTCTCTAACTCTTTCAAGTTAAAGAAACATTATAAAAATTTATTTATTAACTCATGTTAGCAATCACTTTATGATAACTTATTTGTTTGTACTGAATTGGAGGGACAAGTGAGAAAGAAAGACTGAGGGAAAGAAAAAGACACACACAAAGTGTTTTACATATTCCACTTCAATTCCCAAATGTCAGGAACCTGGAAATTATATTTCCCACATGAGTGGTGGTATCCCATCTTAAGCCATCACCTGCTGCCTCTCAGAATGCAGAACTGGAAGCAGAGGAAATACTTGAGCCTGATCACTATGATATGGGATGTGGGTGGCCCAAGCAATATTTAATAGTTGATTTTATTTTACTTGAAAGAAAGTTACAAACACATAAGCACAGAGAAAGAAGGGGGGGGGAGAAAGAGAAAGACAGAAGAGATAGACTGTAGATCTTTCATATACTGGTTTACTTTCCAAATGGCCCCAGCAGCTAAGGCTGTACCAGGCAAATGGTGGGGGCTCAAACACTGGGGACAGTTTCTGCTGTTTTCCCAAGCATACAGGCAGGAAACTGAATTGGAAATTAAACCGCTGGAATTTGTACCAGTGCTTATATAGAACATCAGCATCACAGGTGGTAGCTTAACCCACTGCCACAAAATGCTGATCCACTAAACAGCATCTTAACAGCTGCACTAAATGCCTGTTCCTACTATGATGATTATTGAGATCATAATTAATAATCAAAACAATGTATATAAACTATCATCCAAAAATACTTGAAAACACTCTTGAAAAATGTAAATAATGAAAATCTATGCAAGGCTTTCAAAATTAATGCATTAAAATTAATTTATGCTTTAATTTCATTTTTCACGAACTTACTATCTTTTTATCTGTCTCACTATGAGATGGTATGGGTCGTATGTCTGTTGCTATCTTAAATTGAATGTGCAGGAAAAAGCCCATGATCTTTTCTAGGCGTAAAGAGTATCATGAATCATGCTCATGTAATTTGCTTTATCTGTTTCCAGTTCCTTCTGTTTTTCCAACTTTTTACACTGAAAATATGTGATGCATAGGACCAAAAGGCAAGGAGCCCAATCAATCGTTAGAAGCTTATTTGAGAACCTTCTACATAATATGGAGGGAGTTTTAAAGCAGATTCTAAGTTCATATCTGAGATTCCGGCCTCAGAGCCTTCTTCGAGACAAAAAGAACTCTATCCAACTTATCCTTAGAGAATGTCAGGTGAAATGCTTGGAGACAGCAACTGAAGCACCAGAATAAAATTAGACAGAGACAAAAATTGGGGACAGTCTGAACTGGCATCATGGTATGCTAAAAATCCAATGCTAAATTATTTATAAACTTGACATTCATATTTATAGGTATGTGTTAATGTAAGTCTTATTTATCAACATTATAGATGGGCTGCTCAATATTTTTCAAAAATGTCAAGCTTGGATAAGCAGTTATTAGATAAACCAATTCTGTTAAAATCCTCATTATAGTCTATATATTAATTTACCAAGCATGTTTTATGACTGGATGATTAACAAATAACTTGGTATTTTTTATGAAATGTCACCCACTTATCCAGTTCTTTTAACTCCTCTCATACACACTATTAAAAAAACTTAAGCATATTGCTAAAAATAAAGCACTAATAAGTCCCTCATTGAAAAAGATCAAACTATTGAAGTGCTAATTCTATCCTCACTGAGCCCTTTCTTGTTCAATGACTCATTTTGTTACTTTCTCTTAAGATCACAAATCTTTAGTCAGGAATATTTGTAAGTAGTGTACAACACCTGTAACATTAACCTCAACATGGCCGACTCATATGAAACTCTTATATCATTACTCCAAGAAAAAACAAACAGTATAGTCTAAAGTAAAATAAGCACAATGAAAAGTAAATGGCAAGGTGCGGATTAAGTTAGCTTTAAATTAATAACATATTTTTATTCTGTAAAACACTGTGGGCAATTGGTCCCTAGTCTACCTGCTACCTAGTGGGCATGGCTTATTGTTAACCTCCCTATAACATGAGGCACAGCTTCCAGGCCTTCATGTGGGATGGAACCTCCAACATGACTAGGAGATCAAGGGGAATACACGTGGAATATGACCAGAAGGTCCAAAGATATAGAAATGGCTTGCAGCCAATTACAATGTCTTTGATGGGTGGGGGGGCCTGCAGTAAGACACTCTCCTGCCCTCACCTTCCTCACTCTTTATTATAATTTGTAACCTACGCATAATAAAGCGGACAATCTTCACCAGCTTGTCTCTGGTGTTTCTTAGCTCAAAGAGCACTGCCGTCTTCTCACCCTAGGTGACGTTGGGGCCTGCTGGCAGGTTTAAACCCTGAGAAAACACAGGCAATGTTAAGTGGCTAAGGTTTTCAATGAAAATATTAGAACAGTCTTACAGAGTTATCAATAGATATGAGTTTCTGAACCACCCATCAGTGTGATGTCAATTGAAAGAGAACAAAAACAAGTCTATGTGAATAGATACTGGTGAAGCATCACACACGTTCTCTAACCACTGCTTAAATCTGATGCTAATTTCAAAAACACTATAGAGGAAACCTTCACAAGCAAGCTTCTCCCCACCCCATATTACCACTTCTGCTTATAATTAAAACAACTTCTTATCTCACTTAATTCCTCACATCTCAATGAGTACTATCCACTGATATTCCTCATCCATTTTGGTTTAGAGAATTCAATAACAAAATAATTCCAGCAAGTCATTAAGTATCTATTTTTTCACTGCCATATTTTGAAGATGTCTACCCTACTAGCTTTTTAACATAACCTAGTAAGTTCTTCATTCCAACAAATGGTTTGTTTCAACACACAAAATATTTCAGCAGTAATAAAGTGCCCCAATGTTGTCTGAATTTCAAACTGCTGCATTAGGTTGACAGAAAACCTACTGAGCTCCCCTTTTAGCTCAAGGTCACAGTTAATTATGCAGCATTGACATTTTTATCTATTCGGCTTTGACAGTGACATAGCATTTGCAGGACTGAACCACAAAGCAGTAAAAACTAGTTGAAAGTAATCAGCCAACTTCCTTGGTATGAACACAAAAACAAAGTTCAAATGGTCAAGTTTTCAAAAACAAAACAGCTCATTATGGGCATTCAGAAGGTTTGAGATACCATGATCATTTTCCCATTTGAGACATTATGGAAACATAATACCAGCATCAGGATGATTAGCCAAGACCAACTGAAAATTCAACAAAAATCACACAGCTCACAAATACAGCTGAATTCTACAAAGCCTTACAGTAATTTAGCTGATTGAAAATTCTTGAAAGTATTCTCTCAAGTCCAATCAGATATCCGAAATATTCACTTGAGCTTTTGTAAGAACCACACATCTGGATTACCACTATGACAAGTACTTTAGACAGGTCTTGTGGATGATTCCTTAGGACCTTTCAAGTATATTCCCTGCCAGTCAGTTTTAGGATGCTGATCAGGCATTACTTAAATGAGACCCAGAAAGTCAAACATTCCAGAATCCTGTAAGTTTGATTTTGCCACATACAGTTGTCCCTTAGTATGTGTACTGTAAATACTACATAAATGGTTGTTGCACTGTGTTGTTTAGGGGCCAATGCCCAAAAGAGGTCTTGACCTGTTCAAGACAGGTTCTGCATATTTTCTGTCAATGGTTAGGTGTATTTAACAAAGCAGAAGTTATAGACACAATGGATGTTTTAAACCTACTTAAAAAACTAACAGTTATTTTTTCATGAAACAAGACAAGGAGGTAAAAGCAGCTGTTATTTTGTAGGAAGATAATGAAATTATGAGGGATCAATCATGTTGCCGGCAAATACAGAAAGTACTTCATAAACCATCTCTTTTCTGATATTCAGATTCACATTCCCTAGAACACATACCCACAACTCACATATTCCGTGTCCTAAGTGTTTCTGCTTAGAAGTAGAACATAAGTACAAACTGACATTATTTAAAAATTAACAACAAAAGCCAATGAGCTCTTTCTAAAGTGAACAAGAAGTTTCCCGTGTTATTGTTAAAGTAGATAACTGCATGCAATCCAGTTTAATGTATCATGCTGGGAATGGCTACTAACCCCACTACTGTAAAAATAAGATATTTTCAATAATATCAAAAAAGAAATATTTAGCTCACACTGAAGACATGAGCTAGGACAAATGCTTTTATTTTACCAGTGTGGAGCTTTGTGCCCATTAATTCATCACAAAGGATTATAAATAATTCAGTAAATAAAGGAATGATCTTATAATCTTTACTAGCAAATATGTGATGGCAGAATTATGGTCAGATTTTTTCCATAAATATTTGTGATGCTACATGACAAGTCTCTCCTTCATATAAGCTCAGAATGTCACTGGGAATAGGGATCTTTGATAACAACAGATTTCAATCATTAGCATATATTCCTGACTATCTATCTGAATTTCTGGCTTATTCAAAGACTCTAGGTATCAGTTTTCATTTTGGAATGCCCGCTAGTGGTGGAGTTAAGGGTTCATTAGAACCCCATTGTCCATTCTTGACTCAACTCATTGAAAATGTTCATTCTTCCCCATCTTCCTGCCAGCTAGAAAGTGAGCCTACAGCGAAACAGAGGTTCTACTGTACCACAATACCCAGCTGGTATTTAAAATTTTTCCACAGAATTAAAGCACTCCACAGTTTGTCTAAAACCTATTACTATTAGTACATTATTTATAAGCTCCAAAGTCCTTTGTGAAATGCCTGGGAACTAAGCCTCATTATAGACTGTTGTTTAAAAAGTCCCACACAAGGCATTCGGAGAATGAATTTAAGAATTTATTCAATTCTTCAGCTTGTAATCCCTTTTGTGTCTGCAAAAAATGTTTCTCACACAGGAAACAAAAAGGTGATACTTGCAGAGGTACTTTTTCTCTTCTATTACAAAAACATGACCTCTATCCAAAATTACAACTCTGTAATATTAATTACTAGCCTATTATCCATTTCCCTTTTACCCAATGCACAAACTAACACCAGAATAAAAGACATTTTTAATAAGTACAAGTGAAAATGATTGAATGAGCCCTTAGCAGCTAAGAAAGTGTAGCACATGATTCAGATTGCATTTACTCCAGCATCTCTTCTGAGTTAATACCCTAGTATCAGCAGAAAAAAAAAATCGGGTATTTCTAATACCATCACAATAAATGGTAGAACACTTACTTGTGCTAGAATTCTACTCTACATTGAAGTGAACAATGATCATAATACAGTACTTAGTATTTTCAGAGATGAACTGACACTGAAGATAAAGAATGAATCACATTGAACATAATATAATTTGCCTCTAAAAGGCAAAGAGATCACTGGAACCACATTCTAGTAACATTGATCAGAATAGACAAGCAAAATAAGTTATTGACTCAGTAGAGCCTCCCGTCAACTTCTTTCCTCCAAAACTGTGAAAGACTTAGCTGTCCTTTGGGATATGCAAAGTGATCCATAAACAGAATTTCTAAGACAGATGTAAAAACAACCCTTAATCCTGCCTTTTTAGATACATCCGTACCTAAACATTTTCCTTCCATTATTTCATTATCCCTTGTTTTGGTGTCCAGGCCACTAGGTCTCCACAAAACTCTCCTGTACCAACAAAGTCAATGAGAACACCACATAGAATCATAAATTCCATTATGAGTGGGCCTTTGTCTCCCAGTCACCATCTGTGATGCTTCTGATAAGTGCTCTCCAGCTAGTCCTCACTACAGCACATTGGCTTAGCAGGTGGGAACTTTCTAAAACCGGAAAAATGAGATTTAAGTGCAACCCTCAGTAATAAATTTCCATCTTCATACTCCAAAGCTCGGTCTTTCACAAATATGCTAGCAGATTCCTCTCTTGATATTTGCCATTAGCTATTTGACATCAGACATGAAGATTCAAACCAAAGCTCAGAGTTGTCTCACTTTTCAGGTCAACTGTGAAAGAGAATAGGCCTAAATTGATGTGCTTCTATGACAAGAAATAGAATTTTAAATACCACCTTTGTTCTCTAATAGTAGTATGGCAGGTGTTCTCTTTGAGGTGAATTCTAACTTGTGCTGTTATTTCAGAGATGCCTATGATGGACACCTTTCCCTGGATCTTAGAGAAATGTCCACCAACTCAGATCAGCACATAAACTAGCATGAGACCAACAGTGACAGAACATAGCAGAATTCCATGTAAATTGCCTGGATTGATAAATTCAGCATACTTCAGAAACAAACTCACCAACTGGTAATGAAATCCAGTTATGTAGTCAATTTTTCCTATTTAATAGGATATGCTACGATGAAATATGTTATATTTTATCTCAGGAGGCATATCATTTTCAATGTCTAAAATTTTCTTTAAGCATAGACAAAAGAGTAAGAAAAAGGAAAATTATTTGTATTACCTTTTTCTGGTCTTCAAGCTTGTGACTCACCGGATTCTTCCCATGTCTGTTCATTTCTGAAGATAAATCCATCACATTAGGTTCTTGTCCTTCAAAATGGAATCTCTTCAAAAAAGCAGCAAACTAATCCAAGATGCAATCACTGGGAAAACACTGGCACACCACATTTCCCATCACACACCATCTCTAAACTTCATCGACTCCAAGGAATCAGTAAAAAATCCATTGAACGAATGGAAAAATTTGCGATTTAGTTCTAGGACCTTCCAAATCAGCATATCGTTTTTAAATGCTGACTTCTCAAAAGCAAGTTATCCAGGACTTTTAACTCCAACTGCTATCTTTTTCTTTCTTCACAGTTCTCCATTTTAATTTAGAAAAAGACGGGGAGGTTCCTGTAAACCTGTGATTTAACAAAAGAAAGCACACAGTTAATTCCCTCACACTATTGGTAGTATAATTAATGAAAGTAATTCTTACAATTTCCACTTAGAAGAAATCACCAGGGCCAATGAATGATATTTGACTTAAAAATAATAGCTTATGACTTTTAAAATACCAATTATACATATAACCCAAAACAGAATGTTTCAACTGGGGATCTACAGTGCACCAAAGCAAAAGAGCAATAGAAATACATACTCATCCAGCAGATAAGCGTGTATTCTTCCCCGCCCTACTCAATAATCTTAGCACCCACAGAACCACAAAATTTGAGAAAAATACTACACTAGACACTTGGATACTTTTCATAAACAGCCTTATTTTCATTTTGAAATGAATCTGTAAAGGAGATAACTCCACCTTAAATTGAGGTGGAGACTGTAAACTTTGTGACACTAGAATTAGCCAACAACAAAGTATTAACATAGTTTAGGTCACTTTGACTTCAAAATGTACTTTCTAGATACACTCATCTAGATATACCCAAGAGCCCATGGATAAGCTTATCAAGTTCCTTGGGAGATTGTAGATATACTGTGCATGATACACTGGGGACAAGTTGAAGATGTTTCATTTAGCCATGAATTAGAAATTAAAACACACTACAAGATTTGTATTCAACATTGAACTTAATGTTCTAGCCATATAGTGTCACAAGTACATAGAAGAAGGAGTGGAGATAGATGGAGTAAGTCTTGCAAGTAGAGGCAATGCAAAGAAATGAGACATTTTTATTACAAATGTTACAATGATGTACTTGGAAATATTAAAGCTTCCAGAGAAAATTACTTGTATGATTAAATGAAACTTCACAAATGCCCTGGATGCAAAATAAATATATAAAAATCCATTGTATTTCTTTGTAATAGCAACAAATATTGGTAAAATGAAACTGTAAAAATCTGCAATTTATAATAGCATTGCACTATTGAATACACTGGAATAAATCAACTAAAAGTTGACAAAAACTATGTAGTTAAGCAATGACATATCAAAAGATAATAAATACCTGAACAAATAGAAAGTGCCACCATAGCTATCAATGAGTAGACACTACTGCAGAAAAGAATGCATCACTATTCAGCCCACTGTCAATGAAATAACCAGTCTTCTTCTTACATATGTCTTTCTTTTATACAAACTCATAAAATGTACATATGAAAATGAAAAAGACCCAAAAAATAAGACGATGATGAAGAAAAATTCGAAACTGTTCTACAAGAAATGCCAAGATTTATTTTAAACCAATGGCCAATAACACAGTACATACTGGCATAAAGAGTATTTTATGATTATTGTCATGAATTACTTATTTTGTTATATTCTTTCCCATATTTTAAAGAAAGAAATAGCTTATCTATGTGTAGTATCTACACATTAAAAGCATTGGCAGAAAGTTAAAAATTGTTAAATTTTAAAATTGAAAAACTGTATTTGTAGAATGGATAAAAAGGAAAATGAGGCATATACAAATCCCCAAATAGAATACAGACTCCCAAAATGGACCTCATTAGGTATTGTCACTTGATTTATTAGAAGGTTGGAACCCCAAAGCCTTGGAAGTTTGCTTTTACCAATATTTGTTGCTATTACAAAGAAATATGACGGATTTTTATATACTTATTTTGCATCCATGAAATCTATGAAATTCAGTAGTCCATCCAAGTAATTTGCTCTGGATGCTCTAATATTTCCAAATACATCATTGTAACATTTGTAATAAAAACGTTTTTATTTCTTTAAAATCCTTCTACTTGCAAGTCTTGCAAAAATTTTCATATCCTTACATCTCTCCAATAAACAACACAACACATGTAAGTTAGCCAGAAGAAGCTCTGTAGTAGCACTGGTCCTTGTTATTAGAGTTTGGGGCCAGATGTTTAATTATGGAATATCCTAAGTAAAATGTCAGACTTACCAATGGTAAAGTATATCAAATGTCAGGCAACGTATTCATCCCCTAACTTTTAAAATCTCTGCCACTATTTCAGGGGTGGTGAGATGATACTGTATAATAATCATACTGTTTAAATACACATCTCAACATTAGTATGAAATAAGTGCCCACAATGTCATTAATATTTTAAATTATTCAAACTTATGAACCTTAAATAACTCCTCTATAGTACAAAAGTGCACAGAGAACACACAAATCAGTACATTTACAGTATATGCTCAAGCCATTACAAACCCAAAAGCTCAATCTAATATGTGATGATTGTCATCTCTAAGCTAACAGGCCAGTAGGAGGTCAGAAGTAAATAAAGCAAAGGCACACCAACACATCCTTTACAACTTTGTCCAACATCAAAACCTTTGAATATCAATGAGTTTATACCACAGCTAAAGGACAGTTTTATGCACATAGAATTAATGAAAGTATATGCATATAAAATATTAATAAAATTTCATCATTAATTTCTAAAATTTATGACTACTTTCTCAGAGTACAAACTGAATTATGCCAAAACTATAAAGCAGGCAGAAAACAACCCATGGTTTTCACTTAAATGACAATTTTGAAAGGTTATTCTTTCATGTGAAGGTGATCATAAATCTTTATTAATTTTCCTATTCAGTATAATGTGGTGCTGAGTTGATATTAAAAACCCAGTGACCTTATGCCTAGCAACGGGATGTGGCATCTTAATCCTTAAGCCAAATGCCATTCCAGGATAAAAAGAACTTTTTACAATGAAATTTTGAAGCAATTTTTACACATTACTTTGTACAATGGTTGTGATGTGCACTACTTTGTAATTCAGCTTCTGGCAGGAGATCACTTAGAGATATCAACGAATGTTCCTGTAGAGGGATGGAGGAGCAGGGAGGAGGTGAAAATTGTGTCTTAATCTCCAGGCAAAGTGAAAGCAGCATTGTGGCAAGAGTGTGAACAAGTATATTGTAGTCCTTTCTGATCAGAGATCAAGGATGTACAAATCTTAGAAAAATAGGAGACATGGTAGAAAAAGTTGCATGAGATTGTTTAGTGAGAGAGACCCTGCCCAAAAGAGCAACGTGCCTCAGAAAGAAGATTCAGGATGAAGTAAGCTGTAGGGAGTACTGGGAGAAGGAGCAGCTGGGGAGAGATTTATGTTAAGGAAAGGATACAATATAGCTCAAAGAAGGTGGTAACAAGACTGCTTAGCGGTGATATCTTCAAAACTTGCAAATAAATAACTATGAGAGTCGGTTTTGAACATCCTCAGGGGCTCCTGTGAATAAAACAACTTGGGGCATGGATATGTCCACACTTCTCTACTCCACCTTCCCTACCAGAAATCTAGTGAGTGGAGAGGAGGCACAACAAAGCAAAAAGCATGTGCATACAGTTTCAAATATTAACTGCATAATGGAGAGTAGTATATCAAGAGGTGAAGATATGTTACAGTATGCATCTCTACTCCTGATAAAAGGAGGACTCACATTAAATCAGCTCAATAGACCTTGATAGTATGATACCTGGTTTCTTACATATCTATATCTACAATGTCTTGATACACTTAAATAGCATAATGAACTTAACACTGTTACTAAAGGACGATACTACCATGATGATGTGGGGGAAAGAGGATGGTGGGAGGTAGAAATAGAAAGGAAGGAAGAGAGGAAAATAACAATTAAGAAAGGAAGGGAAAAAAAACTTTCCACAGGAATATAAGAGCAAGAAGTTCCAATCTTTGTTTAAATGAGGAGCAATACGTTTTTGAATGAAGCTGTGGCTAATTTGAATAAAAATTCAGATGCTGAACTAAAACTTGTTCTGCGATTCTTAAGCTAGCATTATCTAAGAGAAGAAAAAGCCAGCTATGTAACACAAATCTGCATAAAAATACGTAGTATCCAGTTTGTAACTAAAGAATTAACTCAGGTTTAATCATCACCCATCAACATAGATTTTTTTTAAGCTCTAGGAAGATCCTGCATTTCCCCTATGAATGTGTTCTAAAAATAACCACTGCTGTAAGTTTTAGCAACCATTTTTTTTCCCTGTTCTTAAAATTTCATGTAAGAACAGTATAACATGTGCTCATTTGTGTATCCTATTTGTCTTTCTTCAACATTAAAGCAGGACAATTTATCTGCATGACTGTAACAATAATTCATTCATTTTTATTGCTATCTGGAAGATATGGCTATGCTTATGTACCCTAAAAATGTCATTGACCAAAACAAAGCTCAATGAAATGATAGAATTCCTCAACATTCTTAGCTCTCTATTGTAATCAGGCTTTCTAGACTCCTAGTGTTTACAAAGAAGGAAAAGAAAGATGTTCGTTTTCTTTCACTTGTTTTTCCCAGGCTCTGTGACCTCTGTTTAAGACAACAGAGTGTAAAAGAATCAATAATGGCTGTGAGCTGACTGTTGTTAACAGTTACAAATCCTAGATCCAGAAACCACTAAAAATCACTGCACATTTATTTGGAATTTTAGTTGAAATTTTAGATGAAACAGTCATTGTTTATTTTTTTTTGCAACATGTTCTTGATATTTTCATAAGTTTTTAAAGATTTATTTTCTTTTTTATTTCAAAGAGAGTTACAGAGAAGAAAAGACAAAGAGAGTGATCTTTCAGCCACTGATTCACTCCCAAGATGGATGCAACAGTCAGAGCTGGGCCCATTTGAAGCCAGTAGCCAATGGCTTCTTCCATATCTCCAATACGGGTAAAAGGGCCTGAGGACTTGAGTCGTTTTCTGCTGCTTTCCCAGGCCATAAGCAGGAAGACAGAATAGAAGTGGAACAACTGGGATTTGAACTGGCACCAATATGGGATGCCAGGGCCACAAGCAAACGCTTAGCTTTTTATGCCACTGACTCCTATTAAGGAATATAACAATAATAATAGTAATGCTTTTAGGGCAGGTATTTGGCCTGTCAGTTAGGAAATCTGCATCCCACACTAGTGTACAGGCTCCAGCTTCCCACCAACGCAGATCCTGCAAAGCAGCAGAGAAGGCTTAAGGAACTGGATTCCTGCCACCACGTGGACCTAAATTGAGCTAGCAGCCCCAAGCTCTCACCCTGCCTCATTGTGGCATGGGAAAAATGAGCCAGTGAATGGGAGCTTCACGCGTGTTTGTATGCAAGTGCATGTGTATATAAGTATACAAAATGTTAACATATGTATGAAGTTTAAAACACATAATTATTAATGGTCATTGAAAAAATACAATGAAAATGCAAAAAAGAAATAATAATTTAGATGTGTAATAAATTAAAATGGCCCCCATAACCATATTGTGACTTAAACCACTATCCCATAGGTCACATTTAACATAAAATAGAAATCTTAGAAAATATTTGTATATATTATATATTATTATTGACTATATTGAGAGTTCAATAAAATTTATTAAGGTTCATTTGAAGTATTAAGTAAATTTATACCCTATACCACAAATATACACTTACTAGCAAAAGCAATAAAACTACAAAAGAAAATGTAATTTTAAAATAATATCCATCAATAATACAATATAATATCCTCAGAGACACAGTTCTATTTCACTTATTTTTCCTAGACTTATTGAATATAATTCCTTAGAAATAAAACCACAAAAACAATTTAAAATAACAATTTAAAAGAAAAAGTTAACTTTTCATTGGATGACATGAAAAGTATCCATATAAATGGAACTATTTGGAACATTCTCAGATAGAAGGGCTCAATATTAAAAAGATGTCAGTTATTTTCCACTTATTAAGCTCAATTCAGTTTCAAGCCAAATTTCAAATAGTAACCTTTTAAATGCAGTCTAAAAAGTTGGTTATGAAATTAATAAGATTTAAAAATAGCCAACACAATCTTGGAAAGTGTATGCTTTTTTTTGGGTGTCAAAACTGCATAAAGCAATGATACTTAAAACAGTATTTACTGCCAAAAGGTGAAGGCTGATTATAATATACTGTAGGCTGGGCACAATAGCCAAGTGGCTAAAGTTCTCACCTTGCATGTTCTGGGATCCTATATGGGCACCAGTTCGTATCCTGGCTGCTCCCTGCTTGTGACCTGGGAAAGCAGTGGAGAATTACCCAAAGCCTTGGGATCCTGCACCTACAGGGGAGGGAGACCTGGAAGATCCTACATTTTAATTTCAGATACTCTCAGCTCCATCTGTTGTGGCTACTTGGGGAACAAACCAGCAGATGGAAGATCTTTCCCTCTGTATCTCCTCTCTGTAGACAAGTACATGACACGTATATATATATATGTATGTGACCCACATCAAAGTGATTTAGAGAGGAGTCCAAGAGTGAAAGAAGTTGGTCTGTTAGCAGAATCTGTGGGGGCAATGTGGGCTCACCCCTGTGGAACTGCAATTCCTGCTGGCTACTCCTAGAACTGAGAATGGGGTGAGGCCTTGCTGGGATGCAGAGGGCACTCCAGATGGGTTAAGATTTCCACTGGTGAGAATGGGAATAGGACTGAGTGTGGCAGGCATGCTTATACATGGCTAGAGACTGCACTGGCAAAGGTGTGCACTGGGATGGTGGTGCATCAGATTGGGCAACCCCCACCGGTACTTGTGAGAGCCAGTTTGGGTGTAGAACAGGCCAGACTAGCTCTTGACTCCTGCTGAACTATGTAAAAGCTGTGTCTGGATGTGGATCAGGTAGCGCTGGACTACAATAAGCAACAAGAATCAGGACTTGGGTCTCCTGGTGACTGGCTGAGCAAGGCCACTGTTTTTGCCAGGACAGGAGGTAGACAAAGTCAGCCTGAGCCAATGACCCACTGATATGCATGAGAACTACCCCTGGGAGAAGACTTGATGGAGGACCTTGGGAAACTCCTTCATCAGGATGCAGACCGTCCAGGACAGTGCAAGAAGCAAAGCAAGAGCAGCCCAGACCATGCCAGGTTACAGTAACCACCAGAATATCTGTGGGTCAGGTCTGGGGACAGACTAGCCTGGGCCAGAATACAACACTCACTGGCAGATCTGAAAACCAGGGCAGGGGACAGGAGGAGGCAGATCAGGTCAAAACACCAGCCAGTTCACATTAGGACTAGGACAGCAATCAGGTTGGGCTGGGATAGGCTGCAGCACCCACCAACAGGAGCAAGAAGAGGAGGCAGACTACACTAGGTCAGGTGATGCAATAAGACTGCGGAAGCCCAGGTGGGGCAACTCATGTCAGCCTGGGCCAAATGACGGCCAGTTATGTGAATCCCAGTGACAGAAGATCTGACAGGGCTTGGGTAAATTGGCTCAGGCCATATGACCCAAATATTTGGTGGGAGATGGGTTCCTGAGCCCTGGGGTACAGGAGAGCTGGTGGGGTTTGGGTTACCTGGCCCAGATTCTGGGGACCACCTGCTAGGTGAGGGTTAGTTTCATGAACCCCAGGATTGGGTGTCTGGAGGGGCTTGCCTCTCCTGTCCCGGGTCCCAGGGCAAGCATACTGGGTGGATGTCGGATTCATGAGCCCCAGGAATACGGGAGCCAGCAGGACTTGGGTCTCCTGGCCTAGGTATCAGGGCCCTCCTTCTAGGTGAGTACCAGGTTCGTGAGCCCCAGGGGTGAGGGATTCAGTGATGCTTGGGACACCTGGCTCAGCTACTTGGACTCACCTGCAAGAACATGCAAACTAAAAATACATATAGAGTAACATTCACTATATTCTTCCTAGCATTACTTTTAAAAAGTGGAAAGATTCTAAATATTCATGAGTAATTAGCAGTAGCATATATTTATATGATGGTATGTTCATAATGAATAAATTAACATTCGACATATTGACACAAGCAAATCTTAATCATGAATCAAGTAAGAGAGTAAGACAAGAATTGAGGTTATTGCTTATAATAGTTTTAAAACAATAATGAATACCATTTACATGTAAATATAGAACCTTGAAGAAGTTCATGGAAGACTTGGTTTATGAAGAAAAAACTATAAATGGATTGCAGAAAATGTTTGTGCCAAGATTAACTTCTGTAAATTCCATCCTTCTACAGCTTGTTGAAGTATCCTCATATAAATAAGGTGAAAGAGAAATAGACAAGAAATTAAAAATATCCAGTTAGGATGGGAGGTTTTTTGCATGAACACAACAAAATAAAGAGGATTATAAAGAATGTTTACTGACAATACAGTATTAGATGTCTAAACAATTCTGGAGTAGGCCAGTATCGTTACATAGCAGGTAAAGCCAATGCCTGGAACACTGGCATACCCCGGTGGCGCTGCTTCCTGTCCCAGTTGCTCTACTTGCATTTGCTCCATACTCAGCTCCTAGGAAAAGCACCAGAAGATGGTCCAAGGACTTGAGCACCTGCTACCCAAACGAGAGACCCAGATAAAGCTCCTGACATAGGTCTAATCATCCCCTGGCTATTACAACAAATGGAAGATAATTTCCATTTCACTCTTTTCTTTCTTTCTCTCTTTTTAACAATGCCTTTCAAATAAATAAGAAAAAATTCTAGAGCAATAAGTTAATCTTTATTGTTCACTCTCCTTTCTTCAACACCTAAAATATTTCACAATGAGAACTGTCATTCAATACTAGGTAGGTGAAAAGCCTTAAATATTTTTAACTGATAATCAGCCAAATAACCAACAATTGAACCACAGCATCTTGTTTCTTCAAGAATAAGCTCCCTTATGTAGAGTTGATAACGTGTTGAGTGACTCTGTGATTGTCCTATAGTAAGTATAAGGTGTTATTTACACTGTAAGGAGGGGATGATAAACTTCCTGTAATAAGTTGGTATGATGTGACACAAGAAAATCTCATCTGCCAATATCGCTCTGATGGACACAGGTACTAAATGAGGCTGTCTCAGAACACACTTGACCACAGTGTTTGTTCAAACACTTGATTATGAGGATGATCTTTTGCTTGGGATCTTTCCTTTAAAGAAATGTTTCCCCCTCACAGCTTTCTGTATGTCAGAGATTTTCTGAAACCAGGGAAAGACAAGATTTGTAGGCTGTATCCCTCTCACCATCTACAAGGCTAAGTTCCCTGCTCATGTGCTCAGCTAAGGAATTGGGCTCTATCAGGTCAACCCCAGGAAGTCTTTCTGCTCCACCTGAGTCAGCTGCACAACATGAAGGAGAACCTTGAAGCTGCTGGTTGCAGTACACATCCCTCTGCCCCACAATGCAAATCTAGTCTTCAATGTGGCATCATACAGAACCTGGCCATGAAAAAGTTAATATTAATGTAATTCATTCTTGTCAGTTAGCTTTCAGAAAATGGCAACCCAATTTTGTAGATCAAAAGAAGCTTTCTTCTTGAACAAGAAGTATTCAGAAAGGTGTTTTTTAAAATAACTGTCTTGCATTCAGCTTCAAAAACTAGCTTCTGTTAAATCCCCTTTTTTTCCCTCTTGTGATACACAAGAAATAAAAGCAGCAGGGGAAAACATTAAGTGTCTTGCAACATGGCTGCTCTGCTTCATTTCTGTGGCCTGGAAGTGGTCGGCTATTTGCTTTTATCAGATGAATTGGCTCTGCAACCCACATTTAAAAGAACATGCACTGGTTTTCAGCACGAAGTTTGGACTTGATTAGTTCAAGACAAAAGGACTAAAGGAGGGTTGAGTATCATTCAGCGCCAACGAATGTATAGGAAATGGAGATAGAAGAGCATAAAACATTCATATTCTCAGGTACTAATGATAAGTAGGGGGAAAAAAGCTTGCATCTTTCAGCTGTATGTGTTCATTGCCTGAAAACTCAATGTCATAATTCAAGGCCAAGTGACAGGAAATTACAGTTTCCCAGCTGACATCAATTTGATCTCTAGTAATAGTTCTGAAATGGAGTTTCTGAACTCTGAATGGAGGGGAAAAACACACAAACACACAAATTTCCAACAACTCAGGTTAAAATCCAGATGGTATACTCCACATTACATGGATAAAATTATGATGTGTGCTTACAAACATGCACTGCCTTATTACACAATTTCAATCAAATCTTTTATTTGATCAGGTTCATACACTGAGTCTATAGCCGATTCAGTTGTTAAGAGAATAAACCCCCAGAAGGGAGTGTCTGGTTTCAATGGCAAACCGACAACCATTTTATCTAGGTATTCATAAAACTAGATATACCAAGGACTGGCAAGCTAGGAAAATTTTAACATTTTAGTTAAAAGCAAACGGACTAATTTCAGGTTTTCCTTTTGGAGTACATTGGCATGGCTCTCCCCAGGAGAAGAAGAGCATTTCCCAACTTTTTGTCTATGCTAATGATCCCATTACCTGAATCATTCTCTCAAACTGTCCTGAGAACAAAAACTGGGAATTTTATTCCATATCCACTCCACTTATCCTCAAGATTTTAACTATAATAGGGCCTCAAAATGAGAGACCACATACTCCAGTTTCCTTATTTGTAAGCCCTGACCATTTTGTGATGCTGGAGCCAAATGAATGAACACACAAACGATACATGCTATTTTCAGATAACATAATTTCATATCAAAATTGCTTGTGAAACAGATTTTTCCCTTTCCCCCTTCTCATGGGCTGGAATTTACGTTGTATTGACAAGGCAACTTCGATAACATAACTAGGACAATACCTTTAGGAATGATGAAGCAATGAGATTGAAGAATTGGCTCCCTGAGACAAAACTACTCACTTGCCTTTAAACAATGCCATCCCCCACTCTCAACTACTGTGAGAGAGAAAGGAAGACTTTTTATTCTCATAAAAATTTAACCTTTCATGTTTTTATAGCAGATTCACCTTTCCTATAAATACCACAGATATCTTGGTCTAGCAGACAATGTGACAGGGTGATTTTCAGAAAATATGGATACTACTCCAACAGGAAAGAGCAAAACTACCTAATTATTAAAAAATCAGCATAAAATAGATCACTGCAAGAAGTCTGGCCAATGTATACAGCTACGGACATTTTCTACAGGAGAGGTCAGTAATATGTTTTGAAGAAATAGATCAAAGAAAGACTAGCACTCCCTTGAGTGCATTCTTTCACATAATAAAATTTGTAAGAGGAAGGACAAGGGGCAAACTCTATCAAGGAACAATGAGCAATGTGTACAGTGAAGAAATCCTGCTTTGTGCATGTTTGTTCTTGATAAACTGAATATGTCTATTGCACCATCTACAATAGATAGATCACTGTAGTATTGAGACGATACTGCTCAGAACAAAAAGTATTTGTTGGATATATACTTGATATCTCTGACAAACTACTTTTTTCATGAATATGCAATATCCCCTTTTTGCTTTAATTGTGGTTATGCCAAATAAAAGTTGGAAATCCAACTATAACATTGCTGCTCAACTAGACACTTCCCTGTCTCTCACATAGGTAGCTAGATGTAACTACATGTGGCATCTCTGGTTAATAGGATGACAGAAGAAATCCTATGGGGCACAGTTCTTAGTGGAAACAGATACATGCTCACTCAGCTTCTCCTTCTTACTAACTAGAATAGAAACATGGCAAGAGCTAGAGAATCCCCAGTGACACAAAACCTGGATGTAGAGAGACATACAATGAAATGCAATGAGCCTGAAGGTCTTGGGGAGGAGGGTGCTGTACCAGCAGTGACACATTATTATCCTTTGATTGGTTATCTCTGGGCTGGTGCATAAGAAACATACCCACAGGTACAGGGTCATGACACAGCAGGAAAAGCCACTATCTGCAATGTCAACCACCCCTTCAAAGGTCAGTTGCTGTGCTTCTGAGTCATTTTTTTGCTGTCACTTCACAACTTTTGAGAGAAGGTACATTCAATTTTATTTTTAATATCCCACTAGGTCCCTCCCTAATGCTTAGAACTCATTTTATCATTTCTTGTAATTGACCCTAACACCTGGACCCTGACAGAAGAATGGGATTGAATACAATGAATATATATCCCTTGAATTATGCCTTTGCAATGAGAAAGATCCCTATCACCTGCTTGGTGATCAGAATTGCAGAGCGATAGAGAAGCGTCTTTATTCCATTGGTTTATTTCCCAGATTGCATGGGCATGGCCAAGCCATGCAAAACACCAGGAGTTCATCCATTATACTCTTAATGTGGGAAAGACTTGAAATAGGAGAGCTGTGTTAGTAGGAGTGGGAGTGACACTCCCCAGTCCAATGTATTTCCATCAAGCACTTTCACAGAAGGATGAATATCAAGAAATGCCCAAAGAAACTTTCTGAATTCAGTGTTATGAAACCTATTAGAACCATGAGCAATTTTTAAATTGTAAACTTTACCTTCTTTATTAGATTAACTGAAACCATCTAAGAGTGGTGTTGCTGGTATTTCTAATACTAAAATAAACCTACAATAAAAGTTGCTAGTAAGCCTCCCTAAAGGATCACTTTCTCATAATTTGTTTTCTTGGTTGTGAAAATATGGCCTATATCAGAACCATGAAGCTGACCATGAAATGAGTGTCTTTTTGCAATGTTGCTTTTACCTTCGCTGTCATCAGTTTACAGGCCTGGATGGAGCATCATCCCAAAGCGGATTCGATTGATCAGTTACCAAACACATGAAAAACACTCGGGTCAGACAGTATCTTCAATCAAGGACAATATCAAGCACATACTTCCATAATTTGGCAACCACACACCACTGCTGATGTCACAATCTGAATTCACATCGTATAAACAAGAAGACAGCTTATAACTGTCACACAAAACAACACACATCAAAATGTATTGTGAAAACACCTGGCTTATCTTAGACTCAGACAATTTTTTTTGGTGGTAACACACAGAAAAATCTATTATTTATTGAACACTCATAGTACAAGAGAGCATGAGGGCGAAATGATGTCTTAAATGAAATAACAAATCAATAAAAATTTACTCCATTCCACTTCAAGTAAGAATCTCAGAGGATTATTCCCTGATTCTGTAATAAAAAAAGAAGCTATATCACTCTGCCTGCACTGTAATAATGGTTCATCTCCTCTATTTCTCGCTATTTCAGTGGGAGACCAGGGATTCTCAGAGCATTAAAATAAAGATGACCCATTTGATACTATAGCTAACAATTTAAACAGCATGTGCACATTTCAGTCCACTCATCACCACGCACAGCATTAATTTACAATGGGCATTTGTCAGATCTTGACAGGTCTCTGTAGATCTCATTCTCCAGAATCCAAAGATGGCTTTCAAAAATCTTGCCTTCAAGCAGCATTATGATCGTATAAGATTTCTTGAACATTCTAAATTACATAAAACTTTCAAAATGCATATATTTGCCTACACAATTACTTTGCTTTTTTTTAATTGTATGGTTTAAGAAACTACAATCTAAATGTTTTTTTCTTAATGATCAGTACTTACAGATTTTGGGGTTCAGTTTCACCATGAGGGAATACTTTGAGATCAAGTGTTGTGTGTGGGGGTCTAATGTTTGTTCCATGACAGGACTTTTAATGCTCCTTCAAAAATATCAAACATGTAACTGACGTCACACGTATCAAGAGTGCTGACTGTCCACCGACTCTGAAAGCAGAGAACAGTGCTCTGTATCTGCACACAATGCTAGTTTTGCCTCTATGAGCAACTGCATTTCTTTTTATAGAGCAGTCTCAAAAATCTTGAAGATTTCATTTTCAAGAAAGCATGTTTTAAATTTGTTCATATGCAAAGAAAACACAAACAAAATTCCAGTATGTACCAAGCGTTCTACTAGGATCACAAACACTAACTCGTGTCATGCTCAAGGAGACCTCATGAGACACACGTCATTTCCAACTCTTCTTTCCAGATAAGGTGAGATGCAGCCGACTAGTTTCGCCAAGCATACACAATAAAGACTATGAAGCCACTTTTTATCTTTACAAAAAATATTTTTAAGCCAAAGGATTCTAGAATTCACCTGAAAGCCAAACACACATGAATGATAAAGACGATCTGGAAAAACATATAATGCTTTATACTACTACTACTTGCTTAAAAGACATGAGAATTTAACATAGAAAGACAACTTCATTTTCAGTAAAAGTAAATACTCAAGAGTGGAGGAGTGGTAGCTGAAGAAGCAGTTGATGATGCCAGTAAAGGCTTTATATAACATATCCTAACATACTAAAATACATCAACTGCAACGCAGGCATAATGTTCTGAATTCCATATTCTGTAAAGCCAATACCTAACTTCTTGTTGCTATACTTTACCTATGTTTTTTTTTTAATTTCAATACTTACTCAAACAAACCAATACTCAATTTACCCTTAAATTCAGATAGCCTGAAACCCATTTTGTCAACTGAGAGGAAGCATGCAGGACCCTGTCACTAACCAAAGGAATGCCATATGTACTTTGGATCAACCAAAGGCTTGCTAAGCCTAACCTTGACTGTGACATTCACTGTCTATTCCTTTGCAGAATACAGGAATTATGCAATAACAACCCAGCTTCTTGTCCCGATCTGCAATAAATATTACTGTACATGTATATAGGAACAATCATATATCTATAAAGATTTTACCACCAAAGACACAGGTAAAGTTGAGATGACATCTACTTTATGAACTCAAAAGTTTCCAAAAATTATCCACACTTGAAGACTTGTCTCCAGAGGTTGCCCATGACTGTCTTTCCCCTTCCAGGCATATTCTTTTTAGTGGATTAAGTGTGGACAAAGAGACTCCTGGCATCCAATTACAAAAAAGAATTAAGTCACACAGCACTGGGACTGAAAATGTAACACATGTCAGAAAGTGCAGATAAAAATGGGGTCCCACCAGCTTTTCTCACTAAGTAGCTATGGGTAGAATACTCCAAGACCTCAAGATCAATCTGCATTATTAGAAAAAATAAGCTTTTTTTCCCTCTATTGATCCTCAGAGATTACACTCAGAACTGGTTGTTTCAATAAAGTAAAAAACATAGGTATGTGTTCTCTGCCCCCAGTGCCCCATACCAAAGTACTAAAGCACCAGCATTTCCTGGAAGAAAGGAGCATCTTTCTTGACTCCTGGTGAATTCTGAATAGATTTGTGACAGGGTTAGTCATTAGAAATACCAGGCCACGATTTGAAACTTAGAACTTGGGGTTCATCACTATTCTAGGACTGGAAACCTAGTGTATAATCAATCACACTTATGTGAAAAGCTTCCATAAAAACTCCAAAGTATTGAAATCAAAGGCCATTTGAGTTTGTGGAAGCACACACAGGATGGAGGTTGGTGTTCCGTACTCCACAAGAATGGAAATTGCTGTACAGAAGATGCTTCTAACCCTCACCCAAGGCACCTCTCCAGCTGGCTGTTTACCTGTACATTGGGTAACACTCTTTAAAATGAAGAATCAGTATTCCATTAATTCTATAAATCAATTCTGCAAATATGGTAGAGCCTCCAATTTTACTTAACACACAGAAGTCAAGGATAATCTGAGGATATGCCACTTGATGATTAGCATCGTAAGTTTGAGCAGTCTCGTGGAATTGAACACTATCTATGGGACAAATTCTAACACCAGGAACTCCCAGTTGATGCCTGTAGAGAACAACACAGGAAAAAAGCTGCATACACCTTTTGTCAGAAATTAGAATTGGGAAGGGCATATGGAAAAAAGTTTCCTATTTCCACATAAATATTTATTCTTGCAATGTGGACTGCATAGTTTAGGTGCTGGAATAGCTAAGTTATACCATTTGCAGTTATATGAATAATAATCTGTCATTTATAAACCCTTAATGGAAGTTAAAATATTAGAGGTAATAAAATAAACATTGGACAAAAACTGGAAATTACTGGTCAAATTTGAGACTTTCCATAAGGCAGGAAAGTAATATAGGAAAGTGTGCTAAAATTAAAAAGATAAAATTAATGATAGCTGACTTTCAGCATACACGTGGCAAGACTTTTCTTGAAGTAACTGAGAGAAATATATAAACGGTGATCAGCATGAGCACATTAAAAGACTCAGAACTTATAAGTAAAATTAATAAAACAAGAGGGCTGAATTGAGTCACAGAATCATTTTAAACAATTTTCAAGAGGATACAGGCCGAGCAGGAAAAGAATGTCAGAAAGGTGATGGATATTTACTTCAAATTCATTTTTTACAGAAGAGATCAAACAAGGGGGATATCAAAAATGGCGCTGTAACTGAAACTGGTAAACACGAGTGAATCTGAATATATGCATTAAGTTTGTCTACAGAAAAACATTTGCAGAATTTATAGGAAGCAACAGTCCAATTTCTTTCCTTTTTTTTAAATTAAGTTTTTACAAAAAATGCTGAAGTCATAAACCACAGTGGGATTCCTGGTACTCTAAAAACATGATCAAGAAAGAGATCTATGAAACCAAATAGGAAATAAAACTCACATGCTGATAGGAATGACTGTCAGCTCTGTACACTGACACTCAGCTAAGAGAACTGGGCAAGTTTATAGTTCAGCCTCCTCTTATGGTTTTCCTCATTCTACAATGAAATATTTTTGTAAGCGGCAAGAAGCTCAAAGATCACCATCAGCAAAAGAAAGTAAACATTGAGTGAATAGAGTCTGACTGATTTGGATTTACTGATAGAAATTACGTTTTTATTACAGACAGCTTTATCTATTGCACTAATGAGAAAATTATTACTGCACATAAGTGTTATACACAAACATTTTCTTCATTTATTGCTACTGTGCATATAGTTGATACATAACAAAAATTAGAAATGTAGTACTCCATAATTATTTCTTTACACATTAATGATGAAAATGAGAGAAATTTCCAAACCACGTAACTTTCCTGTCCTGGAATATGTATCTGTTGTTTTAACTGGACAGATAATACTTGCCCTTGCAAGAAACCACATTATAGGACCAAGCGCGGTGGCCTAGTGGTTAAACTCTTTACCATGAATGCACCTGTATTCCATATGGACGCTGGTTCTAATATCTGCAGCCCCGCTTCCCATCCAGCTCCCTGCTTGTGGCCTGGGAAAGCAGGAGAGGATGGCCCAAAGCCTTGGGATCCTGCACCCTCATGGGAGACCAGGAAAAGCTCCTGGCTCCTGGCTTTGGATCGACTCAGCACCGGCTGTTGCAGTCACTTGGGTAGTGAATCAGCAGACAGAAGTTCTTCCTCTCTGTCTTTCCTTCTCTATGTATGTCTGACTTTGCAATACAAATAAATAAAATCTGAAAAAAATAAACCACATTATATCCTACATGACATATTTTAATTAGTTAAAATCTTTATTGAATCAGCAAATTCTGATATTCTATTAAAATACTCAAGCAAATGAACCATCCCAAAGTTTACAACAGCAAACATAATGGAGATAAATGCAAGCCAGAGACATAAGAAAATATAAGTAAAGCTTTTATATAATTCAGAAATATTGTAGCTTTAAACATGTGAAGCAACATGTTTAGATACCTAGTAAAAATAATTTTTAAAATAACAGAATTCAAGGGCCCAGCATGGTGGCCTAGTGGCTAACGTCCTCATCTTGAACTCGCCAGAATCCCATATGGGCGTCAGTTCCAATTCTAGCAGCCCCACTTCCCATACAGCTCTCTGTTTGTGGCCAGCAGTCGAGGATAGCCTATAATTTTGGGACCCTGCACCTGTGTGGAAGACCCTGAAGAAGCTCCGAGCTCCTGGCTTTGGATCAGCTCAGCTCCAGGCTCAGCTCCAGCTGGGGGAGTGAATCATCTGATGGAAGATCTTTCTCTCTGTCTCCTCCTCTCTATATATCTAACTTTGCAATAAAAAATAAGTAAAAGTTTTTTTTTTTAAAAAAATAACAGAATTTAATAAGGCTTTATTAAAGCTAAGCAACACAGTTTAATGCTGTGAAATGAATGCATTGCCAGGCCTAAACATGTGTATCTTCACGTCCTGGAAGCAGTACTGGATTGAGATGGGCTCATGCATATCACTCAGTTTTTATGGCATATGAATAGGTGGTCAGTTTTCGATGTCAGAAACCTAGGTATGGATCCTAAAAGCCCTCCTCACCCTTAGCTCAAGCGTTCACTTCAACACAAGTCCCCACTGATTGAACCTCATAACATCCTCTTCAGCCTGACTTCTTTACAGCTCCGCTGCCTCAGTTTAACTTCAGGACCCCTTCATCCCTCACTTGGATGATAAAGAACATTTCCTCCCCAGATGACTCATCATTCTGCAAACACTATTCACAGAATACAAAGTCATCACTTGTAAACACAGATCACACAGGGATACTTTATATGGCACTCTTGACTCTTCACTTGTCTCCAGATGAGATCCTAACGTGGCTACCTGACTTCCAGAGACACTTTAGAGTCCAACATCGGTAACCTCTCTTCGGCTACCTCCTTCACCATCTCTGTATCAAGCACCTGAAAATCATATTCCCTCAGTTAAGCCATGTTCTTTCGAACTTTTGCTTTTCTGAAAATGTCCTTCTCTTTTATTTATGACTCCTTTTCATTTCAAATTCAGTGCTTTCCTTAAATACTTCTTCTTAGAGGTTTCTGAGACTATACTTTCAATCCTTGCTAAACTATTTCTCAAAATCCGGCTTCTAGTGTGCATCATATTCCAATCATACCCAATATCACCTTATATTTTTTGTGTAATGAATGAATTCCTCCCAAAATTTCCATTTTGACGGCATATTCTCCAGCAGGATGGTATTTGGAGGTGATGCCTCCGGGAGGCAAACAGTTTTATGTGAAGCCATGACACTGAGCCCCCAGAATGGGATCCATAGCTTTCATATTACATGCAGGCTTCCTGATAGTGGTTAACTTTGCAAGCTCTGCAGTTTACTCCTCAGTTATATAAGTGCCTAAACCACTCTATGTGTAAGGTGATGTGTTTTAAATTGCTTTGAAAACCATACACACTGAAAACACCAGTGGTCTGGTTAAAAAGTATAAACTTATGAGATTTGAAAAACTAGATTCTAAATTTTAAAAAAACACTCCTAAGGAGAAAGCATTTCTAACTTGACTTGATACATGCATGTATGAAGATATCTGAGTGCTTTGAACAGCTCCAGGATCTTCTATGTGTCAAAACTGTCTTTCCTAAAATGATTAATAAACACACATGTAGAAATGATTGTTGTAAGGAAAATGAAAAGCATGTAATTCTGATGAACCATCAATCAAGCTTACAAAGAGCCTTGTTAAATTGCTACTATGAAGCTAGCAACACAAACACATAAAATGGGCACCCTTTGTTCTTGCCTATGCGCTATGACAAGGGCTTTTTTTTTAGCTCCATAGTACCATCACTAGACCTAGAGCTATTCTGGTAGACTTCAAAGTTACCAATTAGAATCCTATGTTTAGTTTGGTGTTTTCTGCCTTTCTCATCTTTGACAGACATTGTACATCTTTACCAGGAATTGTGTGACATCTTGTTCCATATATATGTTATATACACCGGGTAAATAAGCTTACCCTTTTCATACATTTACATTTCTTTATAATTAAAACATGCAAATGCTTTTTTCCAGCTGCTTATATAGAGAAATATACAGTAAATTACCATTATCTCTCTTCACCCCAGTGTGCAACGGAAAACACCAAACTTCTATTCCTGTCCACCTACAAGCTAGTAACCATGAATCACTTTCCCCAGTTCTCCCTCCCAATTGAAATATTCTTTAACCAATAACATAGCATAATGCTACCTACCATGAAACATGTATTAAATCCTTAACAATGGAATTTTGTCCTGTGTGTGTTTGTGCACATTAGAAATTTTTCTTAAAAATGATATATTTGAGGGCCAGAACAATTTAATGCTTAGAAACAACTTTATATTGCTATTATGGCTCATTTCAGTAAACACACAAAAACTAAAAATATACACATTGAGGCATGGTCTTCAAATTTCATTTCTTAATTTTTGATATATACAACCTACCTCTTTCTAGCAAGCAATAGCAGCAAGGCTAACATCTCCAGTAATGACAGAAGAAGAAACATGAAAATAAAACTAACAACCCCAGCTGCAACAGATTCATTTGGAATGTCACATGCTAAAAAATTTAGTTTCTATTAAACACCAGCATCTGAAAATCCTTATAAGTTCTAGCCTTATTTCCATCACTCCTTTCTGACCTCCACAGCCATTCTTTCATCAAAATCCACATACACTTTCCCTGAAATTAATCAAAAAAATTAGTGGAATTAAATTATCATTCTATTATGCTAAAAACTAGTAATCATGGTTAAACTCTCAAAGGTCAGTATTACATGTTCCATTTAATGCTTTTTATTCATTTTTTTTCTATATGGTAGTTTCCTGACAGTCTGAAATCACAAAAAATTTATACTCAGACAGAACTGCCCTTACATAGTTTCTAGAGAAAAACTTAACCTACGTTACACACTCAGATAAAGGAAACTCCCTTTAAATTTGTTCTTTTACTTTCATCAGTTTTCATTATATAAAATTTATTCTTTTGGATATGTTGCCAGATTTCTAAAATGGTGACAATTTCCAGGTTTCTGATTAAGAGCAAGCTTTCTTCTTTTATTGACCAATAATTAGTGTTTATCAGAAAACTGCCAATATGAAATAAGCTAAATATTCTTCAAATGACTTTTAAAGGCACACATATTAACAACACATACACCAGAACTATAACATGAAAATCCAGATTATTTCTTTAAGAAACAATATTAAGAGTGAATTTCCCAGGTAATTCGGCCTCAAGAACTATAAAGTTAAAGTTACATTAATGCAGCACTCCACAGTGCATTATATCAGTTCCAACATCTTATAAAATTGCAAAAGTTCTATACACTTTAGTCACTCAAACTATGTCAGGAAATCACTTTCAATGAATATTTTCATGTTTCTGCATTGTCAGCACTTTCTGAGCAAAACTTATTGGGAACTTGGCTTAAAGAATAATTTCCCAATAACCATACACATAACCTTGAAGATAGTGAACTTCTCCAGAAACCTCAAAGCTTATCTCACTTAGGGATATTTGCTCATGTTCAAAAGTTAATAAAAATCTAGGGGTTTCTGTTCCTTTCCTCAGATAGGCTTTGCCTCCTGATGGTAGCTGCAAGAAAGAGCCATATATTCTCACTGCCTTATATGAGCTCTTAAGTTTCATTAAGTCCTTGACTGCATTCCCAGACCACAAACAGGGAACTGGATGGGAGGCAGGGTTGCTGGGATTAGAATCACCATCCATATGGGATCCTAGCACTTTCAAAGTGAGGACTTTAGCCACTAGGTTATAGTGCTGGACCCGTTTTCCTCTTTAAGATATCAGTGCTACCAGATAACACTTTAATGCCCTGATAAAACCTTAATTATCTCCCAAAGGTTCATCTTCAAGTACAGTCACACTGAGGGCTGCAGGGTCAATATATGACTTTTGAGAGGGAACAGAATTCAGTCCATAGCACTCGAAAATTATCTTAGTGCTTATAGTCGCTTTGGTTCTTCCCCTTTCCTCATATTTCCTATAGACTTACATTCATTATTTTCATCAATCATCGCTCCATACATTTTGTTTTTCCTATGTTTATAGTCAAAGACAAATGCTTGTAGGTGTGATTTTCCTCCCTAGAGGCACAGTCCTAACTGACCCATCACTGGTACTAATTAATAAATGCTAAGCATACCTGCTCACTCACATACAACTCAGCGACTTTTAAAAATCTGTACATTTACAATTTTAGCAACTCCTCTGTGTCCAGGCCTCACCTTTTTATTTGGTATTACTCAATTCAAACATGATACAAATATTCACTAACTGCAAACACTTGATATGTACCAAACAATGAAGCAAACATGTATGGTAATGTTAGTAAGACATATATGACGGTTTTTAAAGATGGCTACAAATTCTATGAGCATTTTCCCATCTTGAAGCATGGGATACTCTTCCTTTGCCTACTGTGGTATGGGGCTCTGGCCTCATGGTGGTAAAGACTTGGTCTGTTTGTGAATAAGACTTCCTGTCCATGCACGTGAGGGCCTTCTGATCAGTATTACAAAACATAACTTGGTTCCTGTTATCAACAATCATCTGCTGTAACAGTCCTAAAACACGTTGCAGCAGATAATGAGAATGACAGGCATGCTTTTCTTTTTTTATGAAATGTAGATTTTTGGGGGAAGTACAGATAAGCAAACAAGCAGCAAGCAACAAAAGATTCTTCATTATATATGTAGTGTTTACAGCGGGAATAGGAACCAGGAACACCTATCCTTGTCTGTGGCACTCCACATGGTTTCCTCTACCTGGTGACATCTCTTGTGAGAAACTGGAGTGTTCCATACCACAGGAAGGTTATTATAAAAGTTGAGGCAGCCATGCAGTCACATAATATTTGAAAATATGGAGTCTCTATTTATAACACCTGGAGTCTAAAGTCTGAGGGAATAATTTTGTAACTAAACCTGAGTAAAGTCAGGCCTTTAAGTACTCTATACAGCATGACTAATAAAAGCTATGAACAGTGATGTTTAAGCAAGGAGATGTCACAACTGTATTTTTAGCTTAGCAAAATAACATTGTCTAATGCAGGAAGAATGGGTTAAAATGAAAGAAAAATGCAAAAAGTTGCCAGAAAATCTAAGATAGGGAACCAGCTTGTGGAATACCATGTTAAGCCACCATCTATGATGCCAGAATCCCAGATAAGCACCCATTTGAGTTCAACTGTCCCATTTTTGAACCAGCTCCCTGCCAAGGCAACTGGGAAGGCAACACAACAGCTGCTAAGGCAACCATCCATGTACTCCGGCTTCTGCTAACCCTATGGGATACCTGGATGAAGCTCCTGATTCCTGGCTTCAGCCTTGCCCAGCCTACACCATGGTGGCCATTTGGAGGGAAGATCAAGCTCAATCTTTAGCTCTCCTCTCTCTCTCTCTCTCTCTCTCTCTCTAGCTATGTTTTTAAATAAAATAAATCTCTAACAAACCTAAGATAAAATTTAGTAAGGAGAAATTGATGGAGTTGGAAAGCACTGCTTAGATTATAGAATGTGTTAAAATAACAATGATTCTAGAATGACTTAAAAGTTGGAAGCAAGAATCAAGCACAGACACAGGTAAGAGATGAAATAATGACAGCAGATTCTGACAAAATGAACAGCATCTGGTGAGAGTATGATCAACTAGGATGAAAATTAGGAAAAATGAGATTTCTTAGAATATTATTCAGGGATTTAAGAATTAGATGTTTTTTAAAAAAATCAAATACATTTGAACATTAAAGACTCAAGTATTTAATAATTTCACTATGTGGTAAATTGGTATAACTTGGAACAAAAATCAATCATTACTATTTCAAGCTCTCATACTCAATATATAATATTCCCATCAGAAGAGATTGCTGTTCAAAAGAAAATATACCCACACTCAGCTCCCTCGTCTTTAAGAAAAATGGAAAATCAATGGAAATCTTCAGTCTGGTATGTTTGAAATTACGTAACAAGCCATCACATGGCCAGTCAGCCAAATTATCTCTCATAGAGTAGCATAACACCCCTACATTGAGAGGCCAGATTAGCTACATTCATCGACTAAAAATAAACATTTCCTTCCTTATCATAATTTTCCTCTTGACTAAGCTGGGTGTAACACAACACACTATTCACTTTGATTGACAGAACATTTTTAGACCCGATTATAATTTTCACCAGTTTCAGAACATATTGTGTTTACAATATGAATTCCAACACAATTGGATGATTCGACAATCTGTATGAATCTCGGCACTGATGACAACAAATATCGGTATCATACATACAAATTATAAGATCAAAGCTTATTTTAGATCAGAATAATATTATTTAGAGAATAAAGAATTTGAGGTCAAATTGAAGTGTTTAATCCCTTTTCAGAAAATTTAGAAATGGTTCCATTTTTTCTCTTAAAAAGTTTTAGTCATTCATTATTTGAAAAGTACAGAGAGAAAGCCAGAGATTTTTGTTGCCCTGGTTCACTTATCCAAATGCCAACAACAGCAACAATTGAAAGCCAAGAGCACAGAGCTCCACCTAGGTCTGCCACATGGGGGAAAAAACCCAATAGTAGGGCTATCATCAGCTGTAATCTCAGGCACATAATCAAGAAATTGGATCAAGAACCAGAGGAGCCAAGCATCAAACTGTTTCTCTAATATATACAGGATTCAGGCATACCAAAGCAGAAGCTTAGCCCATTGCACCAAAGCCCATCACATTCTCTTTTCTTCCCCACTTCCAATAATTGCTTTGTTTAGCACAGTGCCTCCATCATAGACTACTACATTCAAAAATGCACAGCACCAATTACTTGGGTATTTCTACATCAAGTCTACATGGAAAGAGTCCAGACAGTCCAACTATTATGTATGCCTATTGACTGTTTATATCAGCAGCACTCTTCTACCACACACACTTCACTCAGCACCATGCAAAATGATGCTCTATTACCATACTTTTTTCACCGATTTGCTGCTTCAGCATGTGTGATGTTCCTAGTCACATAATTCATTATCTTTTATTTCTTCAGACTTATGATTTTATAACCATTCATTGTGGCTGAGAACTCTATTTTGACCCTTGAATAGGACCATCAGCATCATGCTCCAGTTTCATCTTTCTGCTGTCTTACCCAATCATGACTTATCTGGTTTCTCTCATCATTCAACCTTATGCTGATACATCCATTTTCCATATACTTTTGTGAGCCAGCTGATGAAAGATCTCTCTGCCTTTTAAATAAAAAAAGTTTAAAACATACTTACAAGTATTAAGAAAAAAATGCTGAAGATTACATCATTTAGTATTTCTTCTTCATAACCAGCATTTCCCAAATAACTAATGCTTAAAAATATCACTGAGTAATATGAATACTGGGTCAAATTTGCTTGTATCAACCCTGTCCCCAAAAAACAATTATCTCCATTCATGTCTTGTATCCCTTGGTCTGATCTACTTCTATATTCAACATCCCTAACTATGTAAAAGATCTCATTTGTCTCATCTGTCCTCAATACTTCCAAGTCTCACCTCTTCTCTGACTTCGATTAGTCAGTGAACAGAAGAGGAAAACAACACATATATGTTTTTAAAAAAACTGAACTGCTATTATGCCATTTGCACAAACATAACATTCTTCAATGTCTTCACACTTGAGAAAAATATTCAATAGCTTCCAAGGTTCTTTAACACTCAACCTATCTCTTTCCACATCTGCCTCACAAAACACTTCCATGCTTCCTGCACGTGTTACCTTGGCCTTCTTTTAATTCCTACAATATAAAAACCTCTTTTGCAACTCCAATTGTTTCCCAGTGCTACTTATTCTCTTAAGTGTTGCTTTCTCCCTTCTTCTCTTCATTCTTCAGATCTCAACTGAAGCACCAATTCCTCTCTGCATTCCCCACGGAAGGTAACCTATAGGTCATAATCACTCAGAGCACCCAGTACTTTCTTTCATAATTCTTATTACATTTGTTAAATACAAAAGTGTGTTTTGTATGATTATGCTTGTTCTATTCATCATTACGATCCCTCCCCCACAGAGCCTTTATCCTAGCTAACTCAAAATTGTCTAGTGAGTGACAATCCATCAGTGCTATCTGTAGTAGATAACACAGATAGACCCAAATAATTCCTAGCAGTCTTCAAGCCCTTAAAATTTCTCTGCCAGAGGGTGAACATTCTTTTTTTGTTGTTTTATTTTATTTCTTGTTTTTGAAAATTCACTTATTTTTATTGGAAAGGCAGATTTACACAGAAGGAGAGGTAGAAAGATCTTTCATCTGCTGGTTCATTCCTGAGAATAGAGATGAACACATATGGGATTCCAGTGCTTGCAAGGTGAGGATTTAGGCACTAAGCCATCATGCTGAGCCCATGAACATATTTAAGTTATGCTATGAAATATCTCCAAAGACTAATGCACAATCTATTAAATTCTATTTCCATTTTTATCATTATTTTATTTAAGATAACTAATACATGTCTGCAGAATTCCATTCCCTGAGTCAGGCATTTGCCCTAGTAGCTAAGATCCAGCCAAGATGCCCATTTTCCCAGGATAAGTATATGGGTTTGACACCTGAGTCCAACTTCCTGCTGCTGCAGGCACAGGGAAACAGTGGCTAAATAGATTACTGCCATCAGTATGGAAAAGTTGGATTAAATTCCTAGCTGGTAACAGGTACCTGGAGGATATGTCAGTGTGCTTGAATGCATCCTACATAAACGAATGAACGAATAACCAAAAATCCTATTCCTCCTTTTAAAGATTTAACAATGCTATCCAATGAGACAGGTGTAACGTCAACATTAATTTGTGTCTTCACGTAGATATATACTAAAACATTAAATATATAGGGTTATAACTGTATATTAGAATCTTATAATAGACATTTAGCCTGGTTCCCACAGCCATTAGCCAAAAATGTTAACTACTGTTACCTTCTGCATTCCATGAAGCATCAAGTCCTCACTCTGGCTCTAGCCTAGTATTATTTGAGGTACATTCTGGCAAGCATGGCTTGCAGTCAGAATCAGTAAATAAAGATGAGCTTTCTACATGTAGGTACATTGCCAGTGGTAAGGAATAACAGTAGATAGGAGAATTCAAAAAAGACAGCTGTCTGGATTCATTAGTACACAGCCAAGTAGGGCTACATATTTTAATACACCCTGAAGACAGTGTTGTAACCCTCACTGGACAGTACAATTCTAAATGATGACCCTGAATTATGATGAAAAGTTCGCATCATATTTATAAAATGTTTATTCAGAGGACAGGATTAGAGCAATAAATTACAGGATGGAAGTTATCTGAAAAAGTACATTTATCTGGAATATAGTGTTTACTGAGAACATGTAGGAAACAATGGCATCTCATAATTTTGCATATCAGGCCTTATTAAAATATATTTTTTAAATTACTATGCTAAAATCTCAAAGTATGCAAACTTCCTTGATCAAGAGTCATATAAATTAATTCACTCATCCTGCCAGAAAATAATTGTCAGGAAAACTCTCATAGTGACTATAAAATTTTGGATAGAAGTTATAACAGAAATAATTTGTATGTTCAAGACAAGGCTCTAAGTAAGCACTTTGATTAGAAATAGCTCATTAACACTCAGAATGAGGTGACAACATAGACATTATCATCTATATTGACAGTTGGAAAATCCAAGGCACAAAATGGTTTGTAGCACGCACATAGCTAGTAAAATGGTGATGATGGGAGTGACAATTCTAAATGTCCATCTTTAGAACTTGCTTAATTAGGACCAATGGATCATTCATCAGGTCTTTAAATGTGCCCATAAAAAATAGTTTTATTGCAATTATGTGAAGTTACAGTAAATGGAATAGGAGCAAACGTTTTGGCAAATGCTTTTTCCTCGGTGCTTATTATATATGTATTAAAGACAGAGAGAAAACAAATGATTTAATAGAAAACAAGATGTATTTGATGATTTTCAAAACACCCTACACATTAGCAGCCTAAAAATAGTCTTTCAAAATAGAAGTTACACAAAGAACACTAAAGCTTTCCTCAAACTGCTTCACATGCCAGCACATGCTGATTTACAAACAGCATGCTACTGTGTAAGGTAACGAGACTATACAGTGATACCAATGTCGTAGAATCACATCAGGCAAAATCATGTTATAGTTATGAATAAGCAGGATTTATTTCACAAAATTTCAGATATATCTAGGTAAAAGTATATTCATTTTAATAAAACCCATTTTCTCAATCACCTAAAATAGAGTATTTCCAACTAAACACCTATGTCTCCAAGCAGTAGGTCATAACATGAGATCAAAGACACAAAAACCTGTCTTTTGATTAATATCATTTAAAAGCAATCCTTAACATTGTTGGCAACCTTATTGTTTGTTTTCTTTAATTTTTCCTGTCTCAATATGTATTAATTATGAAAATTTGCATAATTCATAATAATTCACAAAGGAGATATTAAACCTATAGGTTATTAGTGGTCTTTGCCTTCTACCTTCTGGCTCATTCTTTCATTAATTCCTAGAACAAAAGTAGAAGGGGGGAATCAAAAGGCTAAAACTTCAAGCTGGCGTCAGCACAATGGCTCAAATGGCTAATCCTCTGCCTTCAAGCACTTGCATCCTATGTGGGCACTGGTTTGTGTTCTGGCTACTCCACTTACCATCCAGCCCCCTGCTTATGGCATAGGAGAGCAGCAGAAAATTGCCCAAGTCTTAGAATCCTGCACACATATGGAATACATAGAAGAAGCACTTGGCTTCGGATTGGCTCAGCTCTGGCCATTGCCGCCATCTGGGGAATGAACCAGCAGGTGGAAGATCTCTCTCTCTCTAGGTTTCCTTCTCTCTGTACATCTGCCTTGCTAATAAAAATAAATAAATCTTCACAAAGAAATTCAAGCTACCTAAGTGTAGCAATAAACACATTTTTTCTTTGCCTAAATGCTTTTTCCTTTTGCTCCTGGCCTTCGCAATTTTTCATTCTGATGTGTACCATCACACACAGTTATTCCTCCTAGCTTTCATACCCTTCCTAGCACTGAATTTGAAATAGGTACTTTATTTGAAATGGACTGTTTTGATAACTGAGCTACCCAGGTTTGAGCAACTAATCAGATTCTGAGCCAGAGAAAACAAGAACAGAAGTATCCAAGCACAACGCATTGGCAACTGAATCCACAAAGACCAAAGAATGATATGGGCACCTGACAGAATGATAATTCACTCTCAGTTCTTCCCCTCTCCCCTCAAAGTCACTGGGGACAAAACATACACATAAAGACCTTTGAGACCAGCAGTTAGGTCTAACAGAGAGGATGCATTGGAGACATGCAGCTACCAAAGCAGCTGGTGCTCCTAGGAGAGTAACCGAGAAGGGAAAAATCTAGTCACATTCCAGTAAATGTACTCTTACCATTTAACCATTTATCTATTTACCAGGTTGGCATAACAGAAATATTTATTTCAATCTATATATACTTAAACTCAAATTTATTTTTGCCAACTACCAGTGAAATGATCTTATTTGTAAATTTCAGCTTTAGTAAACATAAATGTTAATATACCTGCTTAGATTGCTCTGAGGATTAAAACAACTCCTTCATGTAATAAACATTCAGTTACTGTCTTTTATTAGCCAATAGAAAAATCAAAGCCTGAGGTTATAGTAGAAAATAAGACATGGCCACTTACTGCCGGCTGTAAAATGCATGTATGACTTTCAAAATTAATTAAATTTAATTTATTCATTTGAAAGAGAGAAGAAAATGGAGGAGATAAAGTGACTATTCCCTGGTTCACTCCACAAATGTCTTATAGTCAGACATTCTAGCTGAAGCTAAAAGGCAAAACCCTTTCTCAATCTCCCACATAGGTGGCAGGGACACAACTCCATAATCCACGGCTGGCTGCATTCAGGTTTTTTAGTAATAGGAAGCTAAAATCAGGAATACAGCTGAAACTTGAACCCAGGCACTCTGATACATGATGCAGGCATCCCAAATGGCACCTTAACCATTAGCCTAAAGGTCTGTATGACTTTCTGAAGTACATGTAAGCTGAAACTGTTATTAATATTTGTTAATATTTATTACCCTATTAGGATTGGTTTATTTTATTGAGCATAATAGTCTCTAGTTAGGACCATTTTGCTGCAAATGATAGAATTTCATTCATTCAGAATACACTTAGACTGCAGAATGATGGACTTGGGACTAGTGTTTAAGTGTTCTACTATTGTAATAAAATGGAAATTGGAGGGAGGAACGGGGACAGATGGGTGGGGTGGTGGGAAAATCCCTGAGCCTTTGAGAACTGTATCATAAAAATAAAAATAATGGAAAAATTGTTACCTTAAATTCAACTCAATGCTGTTGAAACTGAAGAGAGAGGTAATCCTCTGAGCAACAGATGACAGCATTGGTATCTACAAGGTATCTCAAAATACAAGTTCAGATCACAGCACATAAAATAGGAAATAGTAGAGACAACCAAGAAGTAGGCTCAGTGGAATTGAGCAAACAGGAACATAGCTCCAGGAAGAAATTCACCTTGGCTTAAAAAAAAAAAAAAATTTTGCAGCTCTCCTCTGCAGGGCCAAGTTTGGCTATGGAAAGAGATACCTGAACCACAAGCCTGATGAATCAAATACTCAAATTTCTGAATGAACCATAGCCACGATGGCCAAAGTTGATCTACTCAGTAATTATCGCTTATCCACAGCAATAAAGATTCGAAAGGGACAAAATGTTTAGAGAAATGAGGATTATGGGTCAACGAAAAAAACTACAACAGTTACCAAAATTGCCAGTGTAGAACTAATTTATGATACACACAGTAATCATTTATAGGCTGCAAAAGTTATTACCTTGAATAACCACACTACACAGCCTTGATCCATTGAGATACAGGAATTGGTACCACAGATATGTAACAGGAAACACTCCTAGATACAAAACTAAATTAACCAAGTGTAACACTCTGAAAGCTATTTTTCTGTACGTTCATATCCAGTGATAATTTAAGTTTTTTCAATATCCATTTGGCTTACATTTATTAGTTTGACAGCTACTGTCAAATTCCAGTAGGAAAGAGTCCACTTGATTTGAAAACTTGAAATCACTGGTGACAGGGAGTTTCAGAAGGGACATGACAATAAAAGCCAGAAATGAAACTGGGTTAAAGAGAGAAACCTAATAGGGACAGAGATGTAAACACAGCCTTTTTCTTAGAGATTTAGAGAAGAATGGGAGACACAGACAAAAAAATTAGTTACAGGAAGACAGACTAGGAGTTCATGAATATCAAGTTATTTGCTTGTTTTCCTGAAGGTTCCAGGTACACACTTAGAAGCAACCTTGGCACATGTTTTCTTGAAAGCCAAACATTACAGCTTGTTTTGAGCCCTAGTGAAAAGAGCTTACAATAAGGTTGAGAGGAGGGTATGGAAATTAAATAAGGAACCAATTAAAGAAATCAGATTTTGAAGGAGAAAGGGAATTCCCACCAAGAGGAATTAGACTTGGATAGGAAACATCTTAGAGGAAGTGAAAGGAAAACTCCTAGGGGAATATATAAAAATTTGACAATTAATTTGAAAAGTATATGGTGCAAACAAAAATTAAATACTCATTTCTAAGAATAGAACTCCATAAACGGAAACACAAGTACATGAATGTTACCACTACATAGCTTCCCAGATGCACCACAAAATGCCATTTATGGCATCATATTTTTCCTTTATTATTTATTTTAAAATGCTCACAAAAGAGGTTATTAAATTTTCCTAAAAAACAGGATTCCCCTTTGGTATGAGAATGTTCTTTTTATACTACCATCTTTGCTGCCACTAATAAAAAGCTACCTAATATACATAGAAATATTTGATCTACTTTAGCATCCGAATTTACTTAGTTAAGGTAATGTCACACAGAGAGAAAGATATTATAAAGATAAGGCACTTCTCTATCGAACATATTCCAGGTTTTCCCTGGGCTTATACCAAGAAAAAAAATAGCACTATATTTACGCTGCAGAATTATGTCTTATGCTTCCAAAGAATATAATAAGGAAGGAGAAAAACAGTAACTTTCCAAGGAAAAAACCTGGCAAGGACCATGTTAGCCAAGCAATCAAATTTACAGTAATGTCTCTGGGATCAAGCGACATCCCCTCATTAGCATAAGGGAACATTGCCTCTGTGATTTTCTTCCCCAATTTTCCAAATTCAAATTTCATCATGATTTCATTTTTAGAAAACATCACATAAATCTAGACTGTAGGACAGCCTAAAAGTTTGACAATTAATTCTGAAATCTGTCAAACTCAGATAAACCACAAAGGCAAGGTCATTTATTTTAAATAGATTAATTAAGGTCAAATAAGATTAAATGGAGTTATATAGGTTAAATAAAATCACAGACAACAGCAAACTGTGGACATAAAGACTAAACCAAGTGGTACGATCTCATCAGGATCAAACAGGAAAGATACTGGTGGACAAACTCAGTGAGTTCGAAGTCCAGAGTTTAACTCATATGAACACATTAAGCACTGGTTTCTAGATTTGATGCACTGAACAAGACTAACAGCGTGAAGGGAAATAAATAAGGGTTGTAAAAAAAATTCTTGTGTTTCACCATTTTTTTTACTATTTTAAAATTATCTCAAAGGGGGCTGGCAACAGGGTTAAATGATGACTTCTGTCACCAATGTTCTACACGAAAGTAACAGCTCAATTCCTAGCAGCTCAGCTTCCAACCCAGTTCTCTGCTAGCATGCCTGGGAAAGCAGCAGAGATGGCGCAAGTGCTTCAGCCCCTGACAGACTCCTGGGAGAAAAGGATAAATTCACTGGCTCCTGGCTGTTGCAATCATTTGGGAAATGAACCAGCCAAGATTTTCATTCCTTCACCCATATTCATTTATTCTCTATCTTTCCAATCACTCTTTCTCTCGGTCTCCCAATTTATCGATCTCCCTTTCCTTCCCCATCACGATCGGTGTTTCAAATAAATTTTAAAGTTACCCCCAAAGTAACTTATTTTCCAAAATAAAATCAAAATCTGTCAATCTCCTCTAGTTTCAAGATAACTGCTGTTAAAACAGAAGCAATCAAGCTTTCAACTAAATTAGAACATAATCAAATGTTAGTTTAGAAGTACAGGTTATATAAATCTTGAACCAAAATTAGCTATATGAAATCTATGGCCTACATTTTAGCAAGTATTCTGTTTATAGCTTCTTCCTTCTGTTCTCAAGCTATTCATGTCATTTTATCAGTCTTTCTTTGGGATGATATTCAGAAATATCCTTTTGGTAATCCAATATAGCCTGATGGGCCCATATTTTATACCAACTTGAGCCAAACTTCTCTGAGACCTTTGGTCTTGAGATGGGTAAGGCCATTGGGGCAGCAATCCTACTATTACAGGTAAACCTACAAATTACAGCTACAAGTACACAGAGCGTTTCTTGTTTTGT
This sequence comes from Ochotona curzoniae, assembly GCF_017591425.1. Taxonomy (NCBI): domain Eukaryota; kingdom Metazoa; phylum Chordata; class Mammalia; order Lagomorpha; family Ochotonidae; genus Ochotona; species Ochotona curzoniae. The sequence continues at coordinate 22,931,726 of NW_024464920.1, forward strand.
CAAAAGAACAACCTCCAGTTAATAACCATTCCCAATTCTAAAAAGTGTGCTTTTTAAATAGTTTCATTGAGCTATAATTCATCTATCAAAATAATCATTCAAACTTGATTACACGATGAACTTTGTTATAATCACAGAAATGTACAACTATCACCACAATCTAATTTTATTTTTTATTATTCTTTTTAAGGAGAAAAACTAATATGATAAGTTTTAATTACATGTATATACTCACACCATAACAGAGTAAGACAGAAGAATTAGGTCCATACTTTGTATCATTTTCAAATACGTTTGAGATACTTGTAATAAAATCATGATGTACACTGAAATAGAGTATTTTAATGCTCAAGAGTAGGAAAATGTTTTCTAAAAAACTTCCATTTTAGGGCTTATTCATTTATTTCAAAGTCAGAGTTACAGAAAGATCTTCCATCCACTAGCTCCTTCCACAAATGGCCACAATGGCTGGAGATGGCCAATCTGGAGACCAGGAGCTTCTTCTGGGTTTCGCCTGTGGGTGGCAGGAGCCCAATATGACTCATAGGGGAAACCACTGCCTCCCCAGGCTATCATTAGTATAGAGGCTTGACAAAAAGCAGAGAAACAAGGACTCAAACCAGTTTTCATACTACGTCTGATACAACCTACTATGCCACAATGCCAGCTCTAAAAGTTTAATTTTAATTCACATAAAGTGCCATTTGATGTCTTGATATCACATATACACTGTCAAATGGTCATGCAAGCTAATAAGCATATCCATTTTCATCAACCTCCAAAGAAACCTTCCACCATTATCAACCACTTCTCAGTCCCTATCTCACCTGCAGCTCAAGGTAACCATTAACCTACATTTTGCCTATACTGGACATTTATGTTAACAGAACCAAAAAATGGTCTTTGTTGACTTGTTTGCATAACATACTCAAGATTTATCATTACTGTAATATTTATAGCACTTATATCGCTGAATATTTAAAAAATGAGTATAATTTATTTTATCTATTTAGCATCAGTTGGTGGACATTTTGCTTTATTTCCACTCTTTAGTTATTATGAATAATGGTTCAACCTTAATTATGTCTAATTTTTTGGGCACATATTTTTATTGTTCTTGACCACTTACTCAGTAACTTAACTACTACAAGATACAGTAATTCTAAATTTAACATTCTGAGGAAATGTCAAATTGCTTTCCTAAATGTCCAAACCATTTTACATTCCCATTCGAAAGCTCTAGCAGTAGTCCAAGGTTTCAGTATCTTCAACAACAATGTCATTATCTTTCTTAAAACATTTCTTAGAACCAAAGCAAATTCAAGAAATATCACTTCCTATTAAAACTGTAAGTTGTGCTCTGTTCCCCTTTGTATGAGAAACTCTTTGTTATTAAACACCTTTCCAAACTAACAATATTTTCAAAAAAAGAAAATTCCTGAATCCATAACCTATTCTAATCCTATTATCTTTAAAATGTTCTTACATCATTCTCCTTTGACCTAATAATTTTGTTTCATAATTAAGTATCAAAATTAGATATTCAACTGACATTTTGCCTTTCAAATACAAATAAAGTAAAATAAAAGTTACAGAGAGGAAAGACACAAACAGAGAGAAATTTTCCATCTGCCTGTTTTCTCCCCAAACAGCCACAGTGCCCAGTGCTGAATCAATACAAAGGCAGGAGCCAGGAGCCAGGAGCTTCTCTCTGGTCTCCTGCATAGGCACATGGGTCCAAAGACTTGGGCCATTCTCTGATGTGTTTGCAGGCCATAAACAGGGAGCTGGATTAGAAGTGGCACCTTATGGGATACTGGTGCAGAACCTTAGCCTATTATGCCATAGTGCCAGCCTCTCTATTGACTTGTAAAAATACTAAATGTGGGCCCAGTGTGGTAGCCTAGCAGGTAAAGTCCTCTCATTACACACACAGGGATCCCATAAGGATTCTGGTTCTAATCTCAGCAGCCCTTCTTCTCATTCGGTTCCTAGCTTTCTATCCAGTTCCCTGCTTGTGGCCTAGGAAAGCAGTCAGAGATGGCCCAAAGCCTTGGAACCCTGCACCAATGTAGGAGACCTGGAAGAGTCTCCGGGCTCCTGGCTTCATATTAACGTAGCTCCAGCCATTGTGGCCACTCAGGGAGTAAATCAATGGATTAAAGATCTTCACTGTATCGCCTCCTCTCTGTATATCTGACTTATAATTAAAATAAAATAAATCTTTAAAACAAATCTACTAATCATGCTAGAGTAACTCATAGCAAAGCTATTAGTGTGATAGATATTAACTTACAAATATGGACTTCCCTTTCTATAATTCATCAAAAAAGTATAACTCAGTTTGTAATTTTCCTCTTATAAGTTAGTAATATCTGAAGCATGAAATTTTAAAAAATTTATATTTGGTTGTATTCACTTTAAATGTAGAAATTATATGCATATACAAGAAGTGAGATTCATAATAATAATTAATCATGTGTGGAAAGGATATATTGTCTTTTACATGTCATGATTCACTGAGGCAATGTCTTGAGCTTTATTTCAATATATGTATGTAATATTCAGGCAACTTGTAAATTCTCCGTGTAAGTAAAAGCCTGCTCATTTCCCTTAGTATAATCTCTAAATCATCCACCCATTTTGCACAAATATCATGATTTTATTCTCTTTATGGCTAATATTCAATAAACACACATACACACACACACACATATACTCCCACTCTTTATCAAGTAACCAGTTGATGGATATCCAGGTTGATTCTTTATTTTTGCTATTGTGCACTAAACTATTATAAACACAGGAGTTTATTAAGAAGTATTTGTATTCAGATTCTTATTTCAACACACAAAAGCTGTTTTTTTTTTTCTGATGTATTGAGCCCTGTATTTTTAAAAGGAAGATATTAGAGGAGAAAGGAGTAAAGAGAGAAAATAATACAAATTCAAGGTCTACTGCATTATTTTATGACATGTAGATCTGTGTATCTATGGAGAATTACAATTCATTTCTTTCTGTAGTTGATGGCCAAGGAAGTTTGAAAAACCACTAACAGACTTATAAATTTGAGTTTGCCGTATCTCCTTTTATAAGGATTTATCTTTTAATTATTGGAAAGGTACAGTTGGAAAGGGATTGATTGATTAATGCACATTCATGTTGTTCACCTCTGGGATGGCTGTAACTGCTGGCGATGGTCCAGGCCAAAGCTAGGACCTGGAGCTTCTTCCAGATCTCCCAAGTGGAAAACAACATTGGCTCTCCCTTTCCTATTTTCTAAACAAAAATAATTATTTTCTAAGTTGATTTTTTTTAAAAAAGGAGAAGTTGTAGTGCATTTAAGAAAGACAAAGTATAAAAGAAATTTAGTGCATTGCTAGAAGAGAAGCAGCAAATCACAGAATCAAAGCAGAAACATAGACAGAAAAAGGATATCCAGTAGATGACACTGTGCACTACATATTTAACTTCCAAGTCAGAGCAACTGAAGAATATAATGTTCTGTTAATGGTCCTGCTTACAAACCCCATGCCTTACTGGTCATTCTACTAAGCAATGGGTTTTCAGGTCATTAAGAGTCACATATGTGACTGCGTACTCATAACTATACATTCATTTATATAAACACAGATTTACCATCACCAGACAGGTGACACTGCCTCCCTACGGTAAGGGAACTTAGGGGCTTTTTTGTCTTTAGATATGATGGTAGCTTATAATTAACAGCATAAATTTTGCAGTCAGGTGAATTTTATTTAATCCCAACTTTACTTCTAGAGATATATGGTATACTGGGCAAATAATTCAACCTTTATGTGACTCTAATATCTCCTGGAAACTCATTAAGAGGTTTTAAAAGATTCAAATGACCTAAGACATATTCAACAAATTAGACCGGTGTCCTAAGACTCAGCAGACAGTGGAATGGAAGCTATTTTTTATAAAAATTATGTTATAAGTCATAAAAATATTTGAGAGAAGATGAGCCAAATATATAGTCAGCCACACTCAACAGGAAATGAGCAGATAACAAAGAAAATACAGCTGGGTAAGTGATGAGAAAAGGACCAGCATGAGGCAGTCCCATTATGTAATGGTCAGCACTCTGGACTCTGAACCTAGACAAGGACCTATACCGCAAGCTGAAAAAAAAAATGAATATTAACTCCTATTCTTGGAACTATTGTAAGATTTCTTCCAAAATTTCATGGAAAATGAAAGTAAGACGATATTTTAACAGTGCAAAATAATTGGTGAAATCCATGGCTAATACAGATAGTTTTCTCAAAGTATGCATTTCATGAATGTCGTGAAGATCCCTCCCCATGCAGAAGTTGCAAAGATTTTTATTTTAATTCAGTGTTCCAGACTTTAACTGTTCACATTATTTATAATATTTGCAATAAATTTTTAAATTGACAGAAAACCTGGATTGTTCCCCTCTATTTTATTTCCAATACTTAAGGGTAATTTAAGATGCATTAACTTCATGGAATTGGAATAATTAAACTCATGGTCCTGCTGTTACCTAATACATCCCAACTGACTTTTCTAGGAAACAGCTCTGTCCAAGGACCAGCACACTCAGCAGGATGTATAAGTTACATAGGTTCTCTTGTGACCAATGATCCAATCCATGCTTCCTGGAAATAGTTCATTTCTGGGACATCTCTAACTTATCTAGGAAGTTGCATTTCTACTTGCACCAATTTCAAATAATTCACAGACTTATTGGCAAAAAGAAATCTGACAAAATCAGTATCTGATTTGTTAATTCACACATAGCTGGTACTCCAGGAAAACACAGGTAGGACAAAACCTGCTGTCTTAAGCAAAGACAACTATTTTATTTAATTTATGAACATAATTTTATCAAAATTATAAAGCAAATATTTTAATTTTCAGAAAATAAACTGTCAATACTCATTTTACTACATAGAAAGATCTGTACTACATATTAGATCCTCTGTACTTAAAAGAAGGAACAAGCATAGAAGGACCATTAGTTCACAATAACACATGGCAAAGGGGTGATAAAAACAAAGGTTGAAACCAAATACAACAAACTGAACACTTCTGGGAAATATTAACGTACCCACTAAAATTTTCTGAAAATTAGAAAAAAATTATGTGATTTGTGTATAGATTTGCACTATTACAATTTGAACTGTATTTCACAGTGACATAAAGCAACTTACATATAGTAAATCCAGGCAGAGTAAAAATTACAGTGCTGCAAATTTCAACAAGTAATTGATAAACTTATTGGATAACACTCATCAGTGAGAGATAACAGCATTAGACAAAACATTGATGGGAAAGTTCACCATGAAGAGATCAGGCTTTCACCTACCAAATGACATTATCCCAATCTATGTATCTCAAGTAAAACAACTAGATACTGCTGATCACCAATTCAATAAAAGAACATCACATATGTAACAACACATATGAAAGATTATTGCAAAATGATACTGTATAGCTCTATGTAAGTCTTTCTATGTAACATGGGAATACAGGAATGAATTAATTTTCACAAAAGCAATCAAGCAAATCTGAATTCCAAAACACGGGATAGAAGTATATTAAAAGGGGGCTATCTACAAAAGATGTTGGTGGGAAGCTCCCAAAAGGGAAGGATCATGGTTTTTTTTTTTTTCACTTTCGCCTCATCAGTGTCCACACAAACAAAAGACAATTACTAATCTTTGGATGGCTCTTCTTATGGTATTCTGAGAACATCTCAGAAAACAAACCTTTCAGATTAAAGGAATCTCAAGTCCCATTTCAGAGGTAGAGCATGAGATGCAGCCAAAATGGTATGAAGGTGGCAAATCATAATATATGCCACATGCTATGCAGTGAATGTCATATTTTACTCGCATTGATTCCCAAGTCAGAAGATTACAAAATGTTTCTCTAGAAAAGGAGCTACTTGTATTTTAACTAGAAACCTCTTTGGTACTGAGAGCTATACTATGCATCAGCAGCTGTCACTTCTCCCAAAATGACACTAGTAAAAACCACATACTTGCAACAAACCAATCCCCAAAAGACAAATATCATATTTTATCTCCAGTATAAGACAACTTTAGGCAATGCACAAAATAAACAAATATAGGTTATCCAGTATATAATAAATTCTCACAGATGAGCTATATAATAGAGAATAGCACACTGGTAAGTAAAATTACAGTACAATATATATCACCTTTCTCAAATAAGTTTCTCTTTCAAATATGTAAGTGAATTTTTATAGTATGATATTAGATGTTCCGCCTTTGTCTATACCTACCACATCATGATAAATTTAAATGGAAGAAAATTATTCTTGTAATGTTACTAAGCAACTATATTTCTTTAATAATTTGGAGAATAATAGCAGCAGAGAAAAACAGAATGGGAAAGGAATAATCCCTATACCTACCAACCTGTATCGTGGTAAACTCTAAACATTTAAATAAACAACAAAAAGAGGCTTCCAGACACTGCTCAATTTCACCTGGTTGTGGGGGAGGTGATATTTTCCCAAATGAAAACCAAGGAACCAGAGTTGTTTTTTTTTTGGGGGGGGGGTTGTTTGTTTGTTTGTTTGTTTTTTAGATCAGAGTAAAACTCAAGGCAGAGAGAAACTTGAGACAGGCAAATGGATTATAATGCTACCACAAAAATGTAGTGAAAATTCCCACACTATTATAGTAACATGGAAAATGGGAGAATGAAGTAATATTTCAGAGTTAAGATAACCAGTCCAAATTTGAGGAGTGAGGTTGAATAACAAATTAATAATAATACTGATAGACCCTGATAGGATAATTGGATGAAGGGGTAAAAATTCCAAGACTGAAGGTGAGAGTGGGCCCATTCACCCAACAAGCATTTATCATGGTATCTAACCACTTTCTAGCCACTAATGTAGTAAACAAACACAACACTCCACTTCCCATACAACTTCTATTCTGATACAGATGGAAAGTAAAGAAAAAATGCAGGAACAATGCAACTTCCATTATCACTGCTGGTTATCACTAGGGTGTTCATTGGGTCTGATGTTGGAGACACAGAAATATTTTTAGTATTTAACAGTAATTTCATCATGCAGGTTTGGCATTATAAATTCTGATATTTGATGCCAAGTCTGCTGCTCATTAGCTCTTAACCAGTGTTCCCATCCATGATGCAAAAATAGTACTTGATTAGATTATTACGAATTTCAGACAGACATGTTTGTGCGTGCCCTCCGCCTGTGTGTCATCTTAGTATGAGTTGCACCCAAAGCACTCTACAAATATGATTATCATGATCACTAAGTTGTGTGGGGGAGGGAGGATGGTTATCACTCAATATTGCCTTTCCCAGAACTTCTTCGCATTTTATGTGTTTGAAGGTTGGAGCCTTCCATCAACAAGTTTTCATCATGTGTACATTTTTTGGTTGATGCTGTTCTAGGAGCCAGCAACCCAGCAGCGAACAAGACAGAGAAATTTCCAGGCTTCTGCACCAAAGCCATTTCTGTCATCTTTATCATTCTCAGCAGTTGGGTCTTTTCACTTTATAGCCTATGTAGGCATCTCCTTGATGTACAATCAGCTCCATTCCCAACGTGATGTCATATGGGTTCATTTCAAAGGCCATTAGCAACAACTTAAAGCTTCATCAGAGTCATGGAGAATAGCAAAAGTCAGATATCTGGTCCATCCCTGTCCACCTTGATGATATGAAATTTAGAGTGACTTTAGAGGAAAAAAAAGAAAAAAGAAAAAAACCTTAGCTCTATATAACGCTTTCAATAATAGCAGCCAGGCTGTAATGTTGCTAAAACTGCATCCTGGGGCCAGTAGTGCTCTAAATAAGAAGACATCTTGTAAGTGGGAACAACAGGAGGAAAAGTTATGAATGGAAAATGGAGCAAGGCCATAGACTTCTGTGACTCAACAGGCTGCAGGAGATGGAGAGTTGCTAATGACCACTACTAGTTAACTTCTGATAGGTCATCAAGTAAAGTTCTGAGATGGCTCTCCCAGCTGCAATCTGACATCAGGGACACAGGGCATGGTTTTCAAATGGCATGCCTGGTTCCAAAGCCCCAGAGATGCTGATCTAGCTGACTGGAATAGAATCTGGATATCACTACTTCTACAAAGTGTTCCAGATGCCACTAACCTTAGTAATGCCTTGGTGAACTTTGAGAGGATAACAACCAACATATATATTGAGCTATACTGCTTGGAACAAAGAAAGGGCATGAACAAGTCAAATTGGAAAAATGCACATTTATATTTTATACTCCTCCCTGGGTCTTCCTCTGTTACTTCTAACCCTCTGTGGAAAAATTCTATTATTGAAATCACAATCTAAAGTAGATCATATTACGCAAATAAATATTTCTAAGGAAGCCCTTGGGTGTATATAGTATAAATAAAGTAACACAAATATAACCCATAAGGTTCCTGAACATGACTTTCTGATTTCTTATTACTTATTTGAAAGGCACAGTGATGAAGAAAGATCTCTCAATCCTAGTTCACTTCCCAAATGCCCACAACGGCTGAGGCTGGGCCAGACCCAATGAGAAATCAGAAACTCCATCTGGGTCTCCCATACGGATGGCAGGATCCAATCACTTGATCTGTTACCTATTGATTAATAGGGTGCATATTAGCAGGAAAGTAGCGTCTACAGAGACTACGACTCAAACTTGGACAATCCAATATGAAATTCATGTGTCTGAAATGGCATCTTAATTGTGCCAAATGCCTGCTTTCCACCATCTTTCTATCAAATTTTCTGTTAAACTGAATGCCAGGTTCAAGTTTAATATACTAATGGTGCTCAAAAGAGGACTAACATCATAATAAGTGATTTAAAATGGAATAATAAGATTTCCTTCTAAATGAAAGAAAAATTACCTATTTTAGAAGTACTTTTAAAAGCTCCAAAAAGAGATAAATTTTAGTTATTTTATGACAAAATTGCATGACATTGAATGACATTGTGTATTTGTGATACACAAAAAAGAAGATTCATTTCATCTGCAAATGAGTCAGTAAAGTATTTTCATTATATTTCAGCAACAAATGCCCATTGTGGAAGTTAATAACATGCATCAGGAAAATGGAACCATTAAGTCTAAAAAATATTTGAGTGGAAACTACTTTTTCAGGTAAATGCTTTCAAATAACGTGTCATAAAATTTTGCTCCATATTCAACTTTACAAATGGTTATAGAGTGTATTACCCTAAAATTACTACGAAGGAACAAAATAAGCCAATTAGTCATAGAAGTTATAAGTGTCAAAAATTGTATTAAATTACTTAAAACACTTAATAAGGGATGAATCACACCCAAAATACACAATATAACCTTAACTGCAAAAGTGAACAAATCTGATGTTCCAATTATTCTTCCATCAATAAATGATTTTAGATTTATAATATATTCCACTCAATACTCAACAATTCCAATCCATATCAAATAAATATTAAACTAATTTTGTAATGTTCCGCAGTTAGTAATTTAGAAAGAAAAGTATTATATTCCTGAATCCCAGATGGAGCTTAAGGTTCCTGTTCTGGCTATTGTGGTCATTTGGGGAATGAACTCTGTCTCTGTTACTTGGCTTTTCAAATAACAGTAAAAAAAAAAAAATTAGATAAAGGCATTGGCAGCAAGCTAGTCCTCCATCATATGTGGAAAATAAATCGTTGCCTAATTGCTCCACTTCTGATCTCTCTGTCCATGGCCCGGGAAGAGAATGGAGGTCTTTCCTGTGGCACAAACATTCATATGGACAGTAGGTCCTCTCCCAAAATCTCTGCTTCTGATCTAGCTCTCTGTTAACCTCAGTTAGCATCTGTTATTCTGTTAGCCTCTGTTAGCCTTTGTTAGCTCTCTGTTAACTCTGTTAGCCTCGGAGGACGAGGGAGGATGGCCCTATTTCTTGGCGCCCTGTGCCCATGGGTGGAGCCCAGAAATTCCTGGATTTCAGCTTCACATCACTCAGCTCACACCATGTGGACATTAGGACAATGAATCAGAGGATGAAGACCTCTCTGTCTCTCCTCTTCTCTCTGTAAATCTTTCAAATTAAAAATAAATAAATAAATAAATAAACAATACATAGAATACACATTCTGAAACTTTAACCTATTTAACTATAATTAATTGATTAAGAGGAAGGCAATATTTGTTTAAGATTTAGGTAGGCTAACCAGAGATTTTCTGCTGTAATATTCCTAAACCATCTCAATTTTGACCTATGCATTTCTAGGCTGGACCCAGCATTTATTTCTCATGATTATTTCTGCAATTTTAATAAAGAGTTGATATTTAGAACATAAAATATTTTTTCCCAACTAAAAATCCAAGGAAACGAACTACAGCCTCATGTTAAGATTGCAGAACCTGTAACTGACACATTAAGAAATGAAGTCATCTTTGTCTTTATTCTAGTAGTACTGTTTCGCAACATAATATAAGAAAAATGCTAATAAGACAGATACAGAATGTGTCATGGGATAAAGTATCTAAATACGATGTGAATCTTACTCCTTCTACATGATAAAGCTCTACAAACTCACCAAAATGTTTATTTGCACATAACCGTGGCCATTCGCTAACATTTTTGACTATTTACAATATGTAATTAGCCTAATGCTTTTATATTTTACATTTTTCACAATGAAAATATTTTAAAATGATACCAGTTGAAAAAAATTTGAGAGAACAGAAACTTTTAAGGAGAGATCCTTAGAACTCAGCATATAGTCATTCAATTAAAGATCAAATTTAACACTTCGATAAATTTTGTATTACATTTAATGGTTCAATTTGGCTGCAACCAAGCTCATTTGAGAGGAAAAAAAAAATGCTGGCAATCAGTCCTAGGAAGAATTATTACATGGGCCTGGCACAGTGGCCTAGTGGCTAACATTCTTGCCATATGAGCCAGTATCCCGTGAGGCCATTGGTTCAAATCCCAACCCATGTAGTTGGGTCCTACCACCAACATGTCAAAGACACATACTATGGCTCTGGGCTAGTCCATCCTCCAGGTTTTGTGGACACTGGGGATTAAACCAGTCAATAGAAGCTCTTTGTTTCTGTCTCTCAATCTCTTTCAAAAATAACTTAAAGCATTAAAAAAAAAAAAGCTAAGGGGTCAGTGCTACAGCACAACTGGATAATCCTCCACCTTCAAGCACCAGCATCATATATGGGTGCTGATTTATGTCCCAGCTGTTTCACTTCTCATTCAGCTCCCTGCTTATGACCTAGAAAGACAGAAGACAGCCCAAGTCCTTAGGACCTTGTACCCATGTGGGAGATCTGGGAGAGGCTCCTGGCCTTGGATCAGCTCAGCGCTGGTCATTGTGCTGATTTGGGGAGTGACCCAGCAGATGGAAATCTTTCTGTTTCTTCTCTCTTAAACCTGCCTTTTCAATAAAATATATATTTTAAAATTTAAAAATTTAAAAATAAAAGTTCAGATGAACATGTTTCCCACCTATCAGTTATATTTCAATGACACAAATGTAATGCAATTTCATAAAAGTCACATGAGTCAGAAGTCATGGAAAGGTATGCTACTGATTGATCACAGTTCCTAACTATGTAAGTTTCCTACTGCTTTCCTCTCTTTCAGAACCTGGACAGTCCCTAAAAAGCATGATCAGACAGTACAGATTACACAGGCAGGGAAGAGCAAACTTAGCAAATTCCAAAGGCTTAGAACTCACACACACTGTTAGATTCCACTCCCAGAGTTTCTAAATAAGCAGCTCTGGGCTAGTACCTGATATTTCATTTCTTTTTTCAGGTTTTCAAGTGCTGCTGAAGCTGCCAGTCCAAAAACCACACTGGAAAAGCACTGGTAAGATAAAGAGGCAGTACTGAGGATCCACAGCCAGCATCATCATTAAGAAAATACACTGGCAACCAGATAAATTAGGTTGGAATGATAATTTCCCTAATTGCCCTAAAACTTAACATAGTAGTGGTCATTCATTTTTCTTTAAGTTTTCCATATTTTGAGATACTCTCACACAGTCAGCTCCATGTCCCCAATGAGAAAGTCAAATTCAAATTTCAGGCAGATCCTAGACATGTGACCTGTGCTTCACTAATCAGATTCACTCAGTGAGCCATCTATTCACAAGTGAGCAGAGGATACAAACAGAATCAGTGGGAAGCTTCCATTTGCTTGGAAATGGCAGGAGTCCAGTTTCCTGGAGCCTCAGGTCAAGGTTCTGGCATCCAACAGGTATCAGTACAACAAGGTCAAGTTTATTATATTTATTACGGGGTCTCTTCAACAAGCACGAAGTTGAAGCAATTTTACCTTTCAATTTTGAGTGCAGTGCTCAAATGTCCACTGGGTCACATATTACTCTGTAGCAAATTCCTTTCTGACAGAATTGGCTCCAAGGTTCACACCTAAGAATTCTCCTTTTAGCACATGCAGTCCAGTATTACCTATCAGTAAACATCATTATAGCTTCGATTTCCTTCCATTTAAAATGAAATCACTACAAAATTTTAATAACCTGGATTAACATATTTTTATGCACTGATTTTCTGAAAGATACTATTGACCTCTAGTTTATTTTTACTTTATCATTAAGTCCTCATTCCATTGTACTCAGTAGCCTTATGGGTATTTTTTCACAAATAAAATATTGTCTTTAGCTCACATCAACTAACAAGAAAAATGAATTTATATTAAATATGTCTTCTTCATCACTTTGCCTCGAATATTAGACTTTTCAAGTAAAATATTCAGCATTTCAAAATAAAAGCAGCTAGGAGTAAATTGGCTGAAGAAAACACAAAGGTCTTGCAGTTGGTATTTACAACACTAGGCTTTCCTAAGACTAGCATAAAAGAGAGAAACCCAAATGTGTTTTTCCACTTATATTTTTTTCTACAACCTCCAGACCACCTCCTGGCAAAGCTGTCACATCTAATCTTATCTTCCATTCCTGATGCAACTTACTAACTTCTTGTTTGCAGCTGACAAGCTCAAAATCACAACTGCAGTTGCTAGTTCTGATTGTGATTTTCTTTAACCTCCACTCTTCAGTACAGTCTGGTGTGAGATAACGTCTTACTGAACCCACTTGACTCATACATAGTGCTAAGGAGCAAGCTGGACCACCTCTACTCCCTCCCCATTTCCCACATTTCCTTAACACACAGAGTTCTGGGAAGCCACATCAGTTTCAATCAGGAACCCAGGAGGTAGAGTAACAGGGCCACGTATTTTAAGGAAAGTGAAACCAGAAAATATTTTGTACATTTACCAATGATTAGAGAGAGATATAAAGTACTGAAAATATTTGTTCTTGGGTCTCCCTGATTCAAATAGTCAACAAATACTGCCTTTATTATTAAATATGTATCCATTTGAAATAGGGGTTATTTTTATTATGTATAGTTCTTGAACATTTTTCTTCTTAACCAAAATTGTTATACAGTATTTGTCTAACCAGAAGTCACTTAACCATCTATTACAATTCCTGTTTGATGACATACAGCATCTTATTCTTAAAATACAAGTCTGAGGGGAAATCTTAAATGGTAAGGCATTTACAGGAATTGAAATCCCAAGGTAACAAAAGTAAGGAAAAAAGAAAAGAGGGAAAATTATGAGGAGGGACATTATGAATCCTCTGCAGAAAACTTGTTCAAGTTTATGAGATGGCTTTCATAGTACCTTCAAACCACCCAGAGAGACACTGATCTATACATTTGTTCCCAACACCCTATTTTTTACTGCACAGAGCTTGCCCCATGGCACAGTAACCCGCTAATTACCTGTCCTCTAACTGCTAGTATGGAAGGCAGATCTTATTCCCTGTAAAAATAAGCATTGCTTCTAAGACTCTAAGGATAGGAATTTCTGTCTTCTCTGGACCAAGATCATGCACCTGGCTGTAAGAGCTACTTTCTCAGGCTTCACTCAAGCGCAGGGTGTGTTACAAGAGGAAATGGTGACAATAGTGACAAGGCTTTTCATTTGACAACTTCCCAAGGCTTGGTGAAGCACAGGACTGCATCCCATACAGCGGGTTAGAGAGAGATCCTTATAACTCTTCCAATTTTGATATCTTATGACTTCAAATGTTCCACTAGAATTACTGATCTATTGAAGATTAGATACTTAGAGGACTGAAACTCAAAATTTTTGAGAACTAGCCTCTTGTACTTTCCACTGTACACAGCTTTGTCAAGACTTCTCCAAATCTTTGTCCATACAAAATTCTTCAAACCTTAGAGGCACAATGATATGTATGGGACCTACAAAGTTATCAAAACTAATTAAATATGCAGCCATTTGCACATTAGACCACAACAAAATATCATGTTACTCAAAACATGTCATCTTGATTTATCATCAATTGCTCTTCATGTTTTCAATTTTGATAGAGAAAAGCATGACATTTTTCACCATAATCAGATAATCCTGGAGGCCATATAGTGGCATAACGGTAGAATGTTGCCAGCTCAAGTCTTAGCTATTCATCTTCTGATCCAGTTTCCTCTTAAATTAGCTCAGAAAGCAACAAAACACGGTCCAAGCGCTTCGACCAAAATACCCATGTAGGAAACCTAATAAAAGCTGCCCCTCCGACTTTCGCCTAGCCCACATCTGACCATTTCTGGCTTTGGGGGACATTGGGGGAACAGTTAATTAGTGGAAGCAAAACCTTCCCATCTCTTTCCGTATAATTCTTCCTTCTAATAAATGAAAATAAATATTTTTTAATTTTAAAAATATTTTTCTTGGAAAATCAGATATACAGAGAAGAGGAGAGACAAAGGAAGACCTTCCCTCCATTGCTTCATTCCCCAAAAGGGAGCTTAGTCAATCTGAAGCCAGGAGCCAGGAGTCTCTTCCAGGTCTCCCATGTGGGTACAGGGTCCCAAGGCTTTGGGGTGTCCTCCACTGTTTTCCCAGGCCACAAGCAGGGAGTTGGGTGGGAAGCAGTGCTGCAGGGATTAGATTCAGCACCCATGTGGAATCCTGGTGTGTGCCAGGCAAGGACTTTAGCCACTAGGCCACCACACTGGGCCCAAAATAAATACTTTTAAAAGTTAATCATAAAAATAAATGAAAATTGCCAGTGGGACGCAATTTTTTTTTAGTGTCTTCTACTTTTTGTGCAAAATTCTATGTCATATTTTCTTTTTTTAAAAAAAATATTTTTGGGTTGCCATATATATGCCATAAAAACACAAATTGGCATATAACAAAATGGGAAGGGCATACTCCCTCTCACAGTGAAAGTGAGATTAAGCGTCAGGAAAAATGGAGGCTTAATATAGTTGATCTTTCAAGTTTTCTAGGAAGTCAGAATGTCAAGCATTTAGATTTAAACCTCTGTTTTGTACACGTCAGTTCCACCTATTTGCCTAACAAACAGGAATTCTTGGCTTCAAGTGTATAAAACCCAGTTTAAACCAAGTACAATCCCAAAAGGTAGTATTCTATACATTTTCAACTATACAATAAGAGAAAAGATTTGTCCAGAATTATTTTTTTCAGGAAACGGTAACAATAGTCACTGGTTAGACTTCATCCCATATAAAATACTGTTTATCTAATATTATAGCTATACCAGTCAGTTTTTTTCTGACTGCTAGAAATGAACTGACACATCAAGGAGGGATATGGGATATAAAACCTTACATTATATTTCCAAGATCCTTTGTTGAGCAAATTCTATTCATATTACAAAGTTTTAAATGACTTGCAAGATGTTGACTTTCATATTACTTTTACTTGAGCAATTTCCAGGTACTATATTCAGCAACACATGAAACTCTTTTGCAATTCTTGAGTTGTTTCACTATCTAAAAAATAATAATTATAAAGTAAAGAAAACATCTTGACTCCAAATTTTAAGTTACGCTCTGGAAGCAATGCTATTTCTTAAAACAAAGTAGTAAAATCCAGTCATCTTTTGTGCTTTCAACAGATATGGGGCAGAACTGACTGAAGAGCGATCCCTTACCTCTTGACTAGAAATGGGATTTTCACTAATTCCTCAAAGCCGTGCCACCAAAAAACAAAAAAAGATGGGACTAAGATCCTTTGAATTTGCATGCACTTATTCTGTCCTTTATGTTTTTTGAATTCAGTCTGGCTCCCAAAGAGATACCTTTTAGGATATATTGCAACTCATATCATTCATTTGATCAGGAGGCTAATTTGTATATGCAGGCAAAACAAGAATGATGAAGGAAATTGTATGAGCAAACAGATTTAAAATAAATACTCTAGATTTTAACTCCATCTTGAAAAAACTTTATTCCAGACTACAATCTCTCTTCCAGCCAACAACATCTTCAGAAATATTTTATTAGTACATATTCAACATCTTATATTACCCTAAGTAGAATTTGATAGTATGCATCTTTCAAATTTGCACACTCAGACAAAAGAGTTGCATGTATGTACAATGTTTGCAATGGTAGGAAACAGGAAAACTCAGCTATGTTTTCAAATAGAATATACTCTGAAAGTTTTATTTTAACTACTAGAAACCATACAGGGTAACAACAAAATTCAAAGCAGAGGGAACAGAGAGCAACACACTATGGAGTGCTAAAAAAAAAGTCTGAAAACACAGAGAAGTAGGATTTCATTTTTTGCTGAAGAACAACTGTTCATGCCTTAAGTACAATCATTGTCTTTCTCATGTTCCATGAAAGATTACATAAGCAGTCATAAGCTCTTGTCTCAGAAGAAAAATTATGTTCTCCAAACTAAAACTTCCTTTCAGTCTTTTCCGTATATTTGGACCTCTACCCAATAAAAATAAAACAAATGGGCCATTTCCCAAATTCGACTATTTTGGCTCAAGTTGAAAGATTGTATTGTTTATAGACTCAAAATATTTTAGAATACCCAAACCAATATTCTGTTAAAATCTACCACATGCTGAATAGAAAATATGTAATCTATTGCAGCATTGAGCCAAAAATCTTTCCCGTATTTCACAATCATTTCTATGAAGATTAATAGCTACTAATTTGACAAGGTTAAAATTGAAAAATTTTTATTAGTAAATGTTATTTATTATCCAAAATAGGATATATTCATTACCAAGATTGTCTTTTCTATGCAGACAATGTTATATCCTATTCAGCTTCTATTTAACAAGTAAAAGAATCTCCATGAACTGACCAACTGAGTAAAACTGGATATTGAAGACTGCTTTGACAAGTTTTATTTTTATGACCTAAAAAGCAATTTAAACAACACACACACATAAGGAAAATCTTTTACCTACTTATGAAGATGCACACATCTCATATAGTACCTGCTTTTAAGCCATGGCTCCAATTACTATTTCAACATCCTTCAAATGTGTACTCTGAAAGGTACCAAATGCTGAGTCAAGTAGTTAGATCCCTGGCATGTCCATGAGAGGCCTGAATTGAGTTCACTGCTCCTCATGATGGTCCAGCACATCCCTGGCCAATACAGGCATTTGTGTGTATTTCAGCACATAAAAGCTCTCTTCCTCTCTGTCCTTCAAATAAAAATAAACCATATAATATTTTTAAAGATCTCTTTGACTATTAAAAACCAGTTTTTGTAAACTAAAGAAAAATGGCTTTCTGCTGCTATGTCAGAAGTTCATTTCTATGTAACAAAGTATCTAAAATTATTTGCTGTTGAAACTCACATTGTTATAATGCTCTGAAAAGTTTTACTTTATGTATATTTGCTTGCAATGCCTACTAAAAGTTGAAAATAAAACACTGCTACACCATCATTCCCTGGGTCTATTCAGCCAAATATATAAATGTTCAGCAGGATAACCAGCATGTTCTAATAATAGCAGGCAATTCAACAAGCCTCCACATTCCAGGAAATGCTAAGAACCTATATTTCTTAAAAACTAGCATAATAAGTGTTTAAAAAATGAGCACAGCAATAACTGAAAATTTACTGATGTGATTATCAAAACTGTGTGTTTAAGTGTATCTACGAATTCCTAGACTTCAACAAATGCTAGATGTCAATTAAATCTAAAGAAAGTTGCAATGAGTTACCCACATCTGGTTTCTCTGAACTTTATTGTTGGGGTATCAACATCACTGCAGTTAAGAAATTCAGATTCACAGTAGAGAGGGAAATTTAATCCAGGTTTTGTTGACAATCTTTTAGACAGAATTGCAGAATTTTTTCAGATCCCTACTATCTTTACACCAAAAGCAAGCAAAGCAACGTCCAGAGTAGAGATGAGCAAAATGCTAGCAGAGCAATGGACAACTATCCTCCCTGTCAGCCCATCTTAAATGAGAAGCACTGATTTCTGACTGCTATTTTAAAACTATCTGGATTCACACTGCTCTGGCCATAATAAATCAATATTTGCATAAAGATACCAGTGAACCATAAAGCTGTTCGTAATAAATCAATATACAGGGACACTGGTCCTTCTGACTTTAGTTTGGTCTGTTTTCCATGAAGTTGCCACCCTGTCTTCCCCAGAACATTATTTACACATCCACCCAGAAAGAGCAAATCCAGGGAGAAACTTTGAGGGAGTCAGGAACATTTAAACTGAAAGCGAGGCCTTCTTTTTGTTAATGATTCTGACCATTGCAAAGCTAACATTCACAATCCATGTTCTGCAAATTATTCTGCATGTATTGTGGAAGGGACCCAGCCACGTTAGTTTCTAGATTATCAGTTCCAGCCAAGACAGCACTGAGCAGGGTATGTGCATTCCACTTCACTCAATGGCCAGAAATGTCAGTGCTGGTTCACAGGAGTTGTGTTTGCCTGCAATTCAACACGATGTTCAAACTAACTCCTTCAACAGAATAGGATAGGATAAAACTAGCAAATTCTACTCCAAATCCTGTTCTTGTCATTGCAAATGTGACTTCAGCATCTATTCCTCGGAGAAAGCTTGAAGACACAGGACACTTGAAGAGAATCGCTCTTCTACCTGATGCCAAGTGTCACCCTGGGGAGAGACCCTGAGCCAGGCTGTGCTTTCCTGTTCTGATTTACTCAATTTCCTACAATTTATCAGCAACGTTTCCTCCTGTCCTCTGTTTTACAACTGTTCTTATTGTTTCTTACTTTTATTCTCCAAATGGCACCATAGCCAACTTGACACCACCCTGCCCTCACCTCCTTAATCCAACAAACTGGATTATCACTCTTTTCAATGAGGCTACTTCATGATTGATATCTCTTCTGTGACCTGTTAACAAATTTGGCTATTCTTTTTTTTTCCCAATTCACCCAGTCTTCATTCTGTGAGCAATCATTCTTTCTGTGCATGTATTATTACCTATTCCTACTAACCTAAAACCTGTTTTAATTTTGTTTTTCTAGAAAAAAAAATCACCCCTAATCTTATTTTTAACACTTCACAAGTAGGATATTTTTCAATATTTATGTTCATACTTGGATTGATTATACTTATCTCTAGCCATGTCACTGGAATATTCATATACTATGTGAGTAATCACTTGATAACCACAAATTGTTTTTAAGATGTTATACTGTGCAATTAAAATACTCTTATGGAGAATTACAGAGACAAGGGAAAGTGAAATGTTTTCTGATTGTAATTTTAATAAATCAATATTTTCTAATACTTCCTGAACCAGAAACAATGGAACATAACCTTCTCATCACCCGAAAACATGTCAAGGCAGAACTAAAGAATAGCATTTCAAAAAAACTTGGGGTAAACATATATTGTGAAACAACTGTGCATGCACTGTAAAAAAATGTTTGCAGAAAAACAAATTATCTTGTAATGCCTTTTCCCTGTACCATTTGAAGTACTCTGGTACTGTAATTCTGATGTCATTTAACAAAGAAAATGCATCTATGAAAGCAAAATTACATGGATTTTAGAGCGTAGAAAACATAGAATAAAAAATCTTTTTCTTTCTCCCTCAGAATTGTTACATTGAAAATCATTAATTATCCATAAGTTGAGTGAGAGATAAAGCTTCTTAGATTAACTGGAGATATTTTCATCTCATTCTTTGAATAGGTAAACTCAACAGAAATGTCATTCGAGAACAAAACTAAGAAACATCTCAGACAAGCAATGTTGGCTAACGTGCCATTCAAAGGTTCTGCAAATATCTCATTAAAAGCTTTGAAGGATTAAACAGTTACTAATCATGTTTCATAATGAATACAACATTGTAGAGTGCCATAATTTAATCCATTTTGTATATCAGACACAGTTTCCTAGTTGCATGCTTGCTGTAACATGCATTTAATAAAGTCACCATGGCAGGATTTCCAGTTAATTCAACTGTAATCTTGATTTTCCCTTTACTAATTTTATTTTAATATTTAGATTTTTGACCTATACAAACATTTTAATAGTTTATAAGCTTTTAATGGAGTTGAGGGTATTGAGGTGCGTGCAGGAGGGGAGGGTGTCATGATTTCTGTAAGAGCTGGGTAAAAGGTTTAACTCTTCCAATTGAAGTATATGAAAAATCCATGCATGTGCAAATCATGTCTACACACAAAGACTGAAATCTGTGATTTCAGATACTTCCTAAGGCTTCTAATTATTTCTGGAAAATAACCCAAAGACAGCACCTTAAAACTGTTACTATTTTGTTAAGCTTTCTAAACATCTTTTCTTATTATAATAAAAAAGCCTTCTAAGATTATAATTGAAAATATACAAATGTGATCCATGCTCAGAAGTAGCACTTACATTTTCAAATGAATCTTTTATATTTTAAAAATAATATATGCACTGTCCAGTGCAGGTAGCATTAGCTGCATAGAAATACTGAGCAACTTGAAATGTGACTAGTACAAATTAAGGCGATAGCAACTGCTAATGAATGGCCAAAACTTAGTGATAATAACAACAGACAAACAAACTTATTCAAATATATGCTTACATTTGTAAAAGAAAATATAATATGATAAAAAAAAAAACCTGCATCAGTAAGGGTAATTTCCTGTTTTTTTTGTTTGTTTTCTAGTTGCAGATACTAGAAACTTTTAAATTCCATATGTGGCTTGCAACATACAAGTATATCTACTGCAAACTGGTGGTCTAGATAATAGAAGCAATAGTATGCAATAAATGCTTAATCCTGTATTGAGATTTGATCTCTCGCCCAGAGGATTAATCACATAAGGGACATATAATACACCTTCGAATTAAAGACCTGAGAATCTGAGAACATCCATCTTGCAGCCCTCTGCTCCTGACCAAGTAGCCCATCAGTCACTTTTACTACCGCCTGGCCCTGGAAGACCAGAGCACCTCTGCCTCAAGGCTGTCTCCCTCTCTGGGATTGGGGCCATCTAACATCGTTGTCTTGGTATGATTCATTTTCTGTTTATCTAAGGATGACATAATCTATATTATAAAAGAGTGGCCCCAGAAAAGCAGATAATTCTGGTAAAGTGCTATAGTGCTGGCCCTGAGGAAGTAGATGATCATAGTTTAGAAAAACCATTCAATCACAAAATCAAGGCAGAGCTAAAATAAAGAAGTTGAATGTAGAATTATCTAAAAGCACAGCTGCTAAATATTTCTTTACAAAAATAAAGTATAAGTTAAATTGTCCATCCTCAATGTCACTAATGGTACACAAAGCAAAGGTTAGGTCCACATAACTCCAAAGTAACTGGTAAGTCTCAACCTTCAAAAATGTTCATTTTACCAGAGAACAGAAGTAACAATGGAAGTTCAATATTTCAGTGACTACAAGCACTGACTTGGCAAGCATCTCAAATGTTATAAACACACAGACATGCTCCACACTTATAATTGCCCAAAAGCAAATGGGATTTTTACATATGAAAAATGCAGACTTCCAAAAACTTAAGAAGAAAACTTTGATGAAGATTCAAACCAGAAAACCAGAGATTTTTTAATTTGTAATTCAGAAGCACAGAAGCCAGAATTTTAACTCTTACTGATCTAAATCTGTGAAACATGTAGTTTAATAAACTTTTGTCAATAATGTACATTAACCACCAACTAGGTGATTGGGGGATAATGATTTTCAACCACATCATTTTCAATTGAAAGGAAAGCCTTTAACAAGGAGTTATGACTGTCACAACAAAATTTTCATCTTCATAAAAAAAATGTATGCCACGTATCAGGTGAGAGTTCACAATTTCCCCAGGTCTTAAATCTCCATTCTTCCTGAAAAATCCATATGTCATGTAATATTCTGAATGCAATTCAGTTTTCAGCTTAACCTTGGCCTGTGGCCATCATTGCTGAAACACACGGATAGCAGCAGTAATTTGGTTTGGTTCTGTCCATGTGGTAGAGCAATCAATACTGCTGCAGCATTTCACACATTGCAAGAGTATGTGCTCAGTAATATAACAGTGCTTGTCAAGAGATAGATACTCATACAGAAGGGATGGAAATAAAAGCAAGCCCAAAGCTACAAAATGTGGAAGACAAAAATATGTATTCAGAATAAATTACTAATTGTGAATTTACAAATGTGAGACATCAATCAAAATGTATTATATCAACA
This sequence comes from Ochotona curzoniae, assembly GCF_017591425.1. NCBI lineage: Eukaryota > Metazoa > Chordata > Mammalia > Lagomorpha > Ochotonidae > Ochotona > Ochotona curzoniae. Next base: position 22,954,260 of record NW_024464920.1, read on the forward strand.
TAGTTGGAAAGTGACTGAACAAGGAATTCTAAGAGCAGTACATCACTTGCTATTAGTCACATGAAGTCTGTATTTTTTCTGTAACTTATAATTCTGTGTTCTAATTTTCTACATTTTATATCTCAAAATATTTCCACAGGGGCTGGCACAGTGGCATAGCAAGATCCCATATAGGCACCAGTTTGTGTCCTGGTTGCTCCACTTCCCATCCAGCTCCGCATTTATTGCCTGGGAAAGCAGCATGGACATTGGATCAGCTTGGGTCCAGCCACTGTGGCCAACTGGGGAGTGATCCAGCAAATGGTATCTCTCTTTCTCCTCTCTCTCTCTCTCTGTCTCTCTCCTTACCTTCCACCCACCTTCCATCCCTCCCTCTCTCTGTAAATCTTTCGTCTAAAAAATAAATTGCTGAAAAGAAATACATCCACAAATATGTTCACTGTATTGTATAAACATTAAATATAGAATGGACATATTGAAACAATTTTAAGTATATCATTCAGGAGCCAGTCTCCATAAAATGAATTTATCAATGTGATGTCTTAACACATGAAGATAATTATTGAGTGAATGTATAATAATAGACAAATATCAAAGTAAAGAGTTATGGATATTTCTCCGCCATTTAATATACACTAGGCTGCAGAATGCAAATTCTAACATATCCCTTTCTCCTATAACAATGATGTACACGGCATACTTTTAACTGGGATCTACGGGTATAAACAGGGATGGAGGCTGGGAGGTTGGAAGACTCATCAAGTTAATTTCACAACATCTGTTCTCTGTAACAATGATTAGCTCACCAGCAGATCAGCTTTAGGTCTGTTGTTTCCTATTTTTAATTTAATGATTTGGAAGGAAAACAAATTTAGCAAAGGACACTTTCTAAATACACTGCAAACACCAGTGAGATCACAAGCATGAAGACAGGAGTTCAACATCAACAGGAAACAGACCTCAAAGCCTCCCTCAATTGAATTGTGATTGAGGTGAAGAACCCATTCTACGGTAAAGGAAGTCACACACACAAAGGATAAGAAAAGTAAAAATAGAAACAATTGGATTCCTTGGCTTTTCACTACTCCTACTGAAATACCCAAGAGAAGCATCTTGGGAAGGAAGGAAGATTTGGAGGCTCACACTCCAAGATCAGTCAGCCCCATTAGTTTGATGGCAGATGATGGGAATCACAGAGTGTGAGCAGAAACATATGAGCACTCGGCCACCACTGGTGGTCCAGGAAGCAGGCACACAAAGGAAGCACACATCTCTTCCATGACCCTGTGACACTCCTTATAAGCTCATCACGGAACTCCAACACAGACAGCTCATTCAGTCACTTCCCAAAATCCCCACCTGAATCTTGATAAATTGATCAAAATAACCACCATTAGCATTAACCCATTAGCCACTAACATAAGATTTTAGAGTAATTTTGACAAGACAAATCATAATTCAAATCATAATATAGTCATGTAAGACATAGTTTACTGAAGTGTGTATGATAGCAAGTGATTATCATTCACAATTATCTAATAAGAACAGATTTGCAAATGTGTAAAATATCCATAATCATCACAGAAAATCTCCTTCAGTTCCTACAGTTACTGAATATCAAGATTTCTTTTAGAATCTTTTCTTCAGAAAATCCAGAAGAAAAATTAGTTATTTCCTTAAATGTCTTAGATTCTTCATACTCCTATGAAGAAAAAAGAGGGAAATTGTTGTTTACTATAATACAATGACCGTAAATGATTTTTCTAGTGCTTCTTCATCCCAGGAAAATGTTTTATGACACTTCCTTTAGAAAACTAAAAATAAACAATTGATACACTTTTTACCAAGTTGAAAATCACAGCATGTTTACCAACAGCTTAATGCCAGATATTTTATCTTTCATTAATCCTTCACAAACTATAGTAAATGATTTTAAAAACAGAACCAAACAAAGTAATACAAGGTATTGCAATGTGTTCAAAGCACTAGCAGGGGTGGCCCTTCAGTGCAGCAGTTAGGATGCTATTTCTGACCCTCTATCCCATGTTACAGTTGCTGGGTTGGAATCATGGCTCTGCTTCTGATTTGAGAGCTTTCTGCTAACCCACCCCACAAGGCAGCAGTGATGATTCACATACTTAAGTCTCTGCCACAAGATGGGAGGCCTGCATAGAGTTCTGGGCTCCTGGTTTTAGCCTGAGGCAGCTCTGGCTACTGTGTGGGTATTTACGGAGTGAACTGGAAGACAGCAGATCTTTGTCTCTCACTCTAATAACTAGGGAACTCAAAAAAAAAAAACCTGTCTTTCAAAACAAATAGTATTAAGCATCTTATGATATAAAAAAATACAAAATTCACTGAAGAACAGTTAGATTTCATTGAACTATTGCCTGAGTTTCTGGATTAGCACTTGTTCTAATGAAAATTGTATATACAAAAGTTAAGTTTAGGCTTCAGTTATTTGACTTTTATTTCATTGTCCACAGGTAAAGCGGAAAGAGAACAACGTGCAAAGCTATTGCCAGGATTCAGTTTTTGACTGGCTGTTAAACAAGAGTAAGGATCTGCGACAGTCAACCGTAGTGATATAACATGCTTGCCTTTTATAATGTCATTTATGATGGTTCTTAACATTTTTCTGGCTACAGTTATTGCATATTAGAACATGTACTTTTCCTGAAAAAAAAAATCAAAGAAGAAACATGACTCATAAAAATGAATGCTTACTCGGGCACCATGGTTGGTGCTAGAACCAAAAAGCAGAAGAGATCAGGACAGACCCAAGCCAGCAGAAAGTGGCAGAGGATAGGAAGCAGTTCCTAATGGCATTCAATGAGGAGGCCCCCCTTCCGGTTCAGGGCTGGCCTAAGTTCATCACCACGTATGGTTCTAATGCCACCTCACCATAGGCTACAATCTGAACCAGAGCTACTACACTCTCAAGATCTTTCCAAGAAAATACTGTCAAGGAATATATTTGGGCTAAAAAAAAAAAATCAGACTTTTAAAATATGTAAACAACAGGAACAATCAAGGAGATCTCTATTGTTTTTAGTTCCCGAAAGACTAATAAAAGCAAAAATTTATGGGGCTGGCATTATTGCACAGTAGGTTAATCTGCCATCTGTGACACAAGCACCCCCTAAGCACCAGTTGGAATTCCAGCTTCTTTGCTTCAGATCCAGCTCCTTGCTAACATGCCAGGGAACGCAGTGGAAGATGGCCAAAGTACTTAGACCTTTGCACACCCTGGTTGGAGTCCCTAATCTCCCGACTTTGGCTTAGCCCAGCCCCAGATATTGTGGGAATAAAACAGCAAATGCTCTTTTCTCTGTCTCCTCTTCTCTTTCTGTCACTCTACTTAATTAAATAAAACACCTTTACAAATGCCAAAATTGTATATGCAACAGAGCAGAGGAGAGTTAGGAAAGCAAACTGAGGAATCAGTGTAGTATAGGATCAAATTATTCTTTCTACAGCCTTACAACACACCTGGCGTAGAAGTCAGCTGCTGGAGTTGATCTGGTCCTCGCTCAATAGCCTTTCTGCCATTTCATAGAGTGAATAAGTGCTAAATTGTGGCATTAGTCATACAAACTCTTTAGAATCTGGCAAATGGCATCTTTACTCAGAAGGACAAAATAGAATTGCCAACCAAATAAACTAGATGCAGCATAGTATTTCCACAGGACAGCCAGGGAAATGAAAAGAGCTTGGCTATAATGCATGACAATGCTACTGCGTCAGGACAGGATAATCTGCTTACACAGGCCACTTGTGGTAACAGGATGTATGAGAATTTTATGAAAACAACAGCAACAACAATTCCAAATGTTAACAATTACAGGGCACTTGCCTAAGCATCAGAAAAAACTCAAAGACCAGAGTGAATTAACCCAGTCATCACAGTAACTCCAGGTACAGACATCAATATTAGCACAACTTGAAAAAACTGACACAGTGGCACACAACTAGCGAGCAGCTGTAGGAAAAAGTCAAATCTACTTGTCTAGATTTAACATGTATTACAATTTCCACAACATGTCCAATAAAGCATGCCTACAACCATGTTATTTTTAATGTATAGCAAATACAGGTGTAGTTCTTAACCTAATCCTCCTGTCACCAATTATAAGCTACTTAAAGAAATCAAAGACATCTCTTTGTGGCTACTCAAATTTCTAAGTATTGTTGAAGGTTCTTAATGCTGATCATTTGTGTTAAGTAATATTAAGGCTGCTATCAGACAAAGCAGTTAAGCTGCTTCCCACAATGCCAGCATTGTATTCTGTACCAGTTCAAGTCCTGGCTGCTGTACTTCCAATATAGCTCTCTCTTTATGTGCCTCGAAAATCCTTAGACTCTTGCACCCACATGGAAGACCTGAAATTAGCTCCTGGCTTCAGCCCAATCTAACGCTGGCCATTGTGGTCAGGTGGGGAAAGAACCACCAGATGGGGGATCTGCTGCTTCTCTCTGTAACTCTGCCCCTTTTTTCCCAAGTATTGTCACTAAGAGTATGTAAATCAAGCAGAATGTGCACACTTTAAAAAGGGAAGAGAAGGCTGAAGAATATAAAAAGGAAAGTATGCATCTTACTACCATCTACCCTTACATTTTAACAGATTCCAGTAGACAGCAATTCTATAAGAACTTCTCACTGCATCGTACCTTCCATTCTTATCTATTTTTAAGGCCAAATACAGAACAGTACAGATTGACCATGAGACTAGCCTTTTTATGACTCAACAGTTTTACAAATCTTAAAACTGAATCTGAATTCATCTTAAGTAACAGTGCTTGAGTAGAATGTCCCATGAAGGTGTCCTTAACTTAATCTTTTTAGTCTTTAGAAAATTTGCATTAAACAAAGAAGTAGCTCGTATCAGGAGAAAGAATAGAAAAGTAGTAAAATCCCAAAGACAGAATTTAGAACTTCTATTGCACAAAATCACCATTTGAAAAAGCATAATGAAGCATTCACATTTCTCCAAAAAAGCTTTAATTGCTCCAACTTCATTCTATTTACCGTTTTGCTAACTCATAAGCTATGAATCTTGTCACTGATCTTGGTTCAGTATTCTCACAGTGGATCATTGCTAGTCAGGTTTGCACCTGCTTTTTGTTGTCTGCACCCATGCCAAGTAGAAATCAATGAAACCTATTAGCATGTTCTCTACTCGGCACTTTAATTTTGGATACCATTGTATTATTAATGTAATCATCCAGACAAGTCTGGTTCAGCATCAGAAGCAAAATCGAAGGGCTCACAATAGAGAACTTTCATAAGAACACTTATTAAATTGTATTAAAATCTGAGTAGAGGTCCATCAGTGGAGACTGAAGATCTTTTCTAAGCTTTAAAGACAAAACATAATTCAAACATGTTTCACTGCAGCCATGACACAAAACCAGAATTATTTATTTTCATATCTGAAGATGACCACTCCTCTTTTAATGTTTCATGTTATGCTGTGTACTGTCTATGAAAAAGAAATCTTCCTCTGGGACCAGTGTGGTGGAATAACAAGCTAATCCTGCAGCTGCAGTGCCAGTATCCCATTTGGGTGCCAGTTCACATACTGTTTGCTTCATTTCCCAATCCAGCTCTCTGCTTATGGGCTAGGAAAGCAGTGGAGGATGCACCAAATCCTTGGGCCCCCAACTAATATGGGAGACCTATAAGAATCTTCTAGCTCCCAGGTTCAGACCAGACCAGTTGTGGCTATTGAGGCCATTTGAGTAAATCAACAGATGGAAGACACCTCTCTCAGTCTACCCCTCTCTCTGTAACTGATTTTTAAGTACAATTTTTTTTAAAAAGAAATATTTCTCTATATAAAGTAAATACAGCATTATATCTTAGTAGCTGTTAACCTCAGACAAATCTGAATAGCTACTTGCAGATATTTATTCTTTGGCAAAATGTAAAATTCTCAAGTTAGTGAAGATGATGAACTTGTACGCTGCTCAGACAGAGGGGGATTATAATATAACTGAATTAGTAATTAAAGGAAACAACTGAGGGCTAAAGTTTGATGCAGCTGTTAAGTCATGGTTGAGACACTTGTATCCCATATCACAGCGTGGCTGGTTTGAGACCCTGATGCAGAGTTGCTACTCTGCAACAGATCCAGGTTTGAGTTAATGTGTATCCTGAAAGCCAGCAGATGATGGTTCAAGTAGTTTGTTTCCTGCCACCCAGCATCAGGTTCCATGTTCTTCAGTTTGACCTGGTCAATCCCTGGCTGTTGCTGCCATTTGAGGAGTGAATAAGAAAACAAAAGATATAATTTTGCCTCTTTTCTTACCTTTTAAATTAAAAATATAATTTGAAAATCAAAATAAGGTATTTAGTGATTCTGCTGTCTCACCAAGAAACTTATTTATGTGATGATTAATATTTGCTTTCCTTAGTTGAGAATATGATTATAATTAGAAATAATTTCAGTAAATTGCAACATCCACCAGGTTGTTTGAGCAAAGTCACTTTATATACTGTGGTATCGGCAATACAAAATAGTCACTAAAGTAAATATCATAAGAAAATAATAACAAAGGAGTACGAAGGCCATGGTTGTCACATAGATAAGATATACCCTAGTCACTGCTTTCATGGCAAAGAAATTATTGAAGTAAAAAGTAAAAGAGCTATAATATAGCTTTGACTTCATCCAAATATTCAGAGAGAATTCAGTCACTTTACTGGGTCATGAAACTTAAGAAATATGTCTGTCTGCTTACAGGTTGGCAGCTTGGGCTAAGGATTTATGATAATACAGCAATCTCTATACCTATGGAAGGTATTCTGCTTAATGTTGGGAGAAGTATGCTTCTCCACTCCTAAAGTTACAACATCTCCCAATAAGTCAATTGCTTGTTTTTAAGTTTTCCTATATTCTCCATTGTATGAACACCACCAGGCATATAGAATGTATTTCAAAAATTCCAAAAAGGAAAAATACTGTCAAGAGTCTTAGAGTAGTATAGGCAAGGAACTATAAAAGCCCAAATCAGGTTAGAAACAATAGAGATGAAAATAGCATATAATAATCCTCTTCAACTTATCCACAGGAGTTACACTCTGTAGAAATCCTATTTGATGCCTGAAACAACAGATTACATAGACTTCAGGACTATGTTTTTTCCAATATAAACACATACCTATAAGCATAACATTAGACACAGCAAGTGATTACATATAATAAAATTAACAGTTACAATGATAATGAAAAGTTCTGTGAGAATGTGGTCTCAAAATTTTTATTGTGGTTTCACCTTTTCACTCTAAGCAAACATTTTACAACTTTCTTTGGCATATTCAAGTTGTCAAAACCATTACTCATGCTGAGCACACATTACAAATTAAAGGTTGCTTGAATGCAAGAACTGCAATACCACACAATTTATCTAACAACTAGGAAGGCTATAGAAGTCACTAACAACAGGGTATCATTTGTAGAATTGGGATACTGGACAATGATTCCTGCCCTTGGCAGAATGGAGATTTCATCAGGGTACTCAGAACGGTGAGCAACTTAAAACTTGTGAATAGTTTCTGCAATCTTTTACTTACTATTTTTGGACCATAGTTAACCACAGGTAGCTGAAGCCTTAGCAAGTGAATTATGGATAAAGAGGCACTATTGTACTTGAGCAAAAATTCTGAAATCAGGAGCAAGAGTTGTGGCATGGAGGGTAAAGTCAGCAGCTGCATTGCTGGCAACCCACATGGGTGCTGATTCAGTTCCCAGATCCTTCACTTCTGAGTTAACGCCCTACCAATGGCTTTGGGAAAAGCAGCAGAAGACAGTTCAACTGCTTGGGACTTTACACCTATGCGGGAGAACAGATCAATCTCCTGGCTTCACGCTGGCTCAGCCCTGGCAATTGCAGCAATATAGAGAATGAACGAGCAGATGGAAGGTTACTCTCTTCCCCTCTGACTTTCAAATAAAGATTCTTTTGAAAATTTGGTAATCATATAGACTGAAACTTGTGCTTTCTTAGAAATATGCATAAACAAAATTGTAGAATTCCATACGACATACAGATCTCCAGTTTGAATGAAGGATAAGATAGTGGGTTTTCACTCACAGAGATGAATTAAACAGGAGAAATCATTGATTAAAGAAATGGTGGGTTCAGTTCACAATCTCAAGAGATGTTCAGGTATTTTAAACTTGAAATTTCATTTTAGTTTCAAATTCCAGTGATGGAATTAAGCAGTGACAGTGGTTTTGAAGTTGTAAGCATATATTATTACTGCTTAAAATAAAGTCATACGAGAATTCTATGTCTTCAAGTAGCCTGATTTTTAGAAGTTAAAACAAGAAGAGGCATTTGAAACAGCAGTTAAGTCATTAGTTTGGAAGCCTACATCCGTATGAAAGTTGCAGGGCTCCCATTCAGGCTACCTTGCAGCTTCAGCTTTCTGCCAATCTACTCTGGAAGCCAGAAAAAGATGGCTCATGTCAGTGGGTCCCTGCCATCCATGAGGGAGACCCGGGTCTAGCTCCCAGGCTTCAAAACATTTGCAGAGTGAACCAGCACAGTGCAACTTTCTCAGTCTGTGGCTATCTTTTATCTAATAAAGTTTTAAGAAAATAAACATGCAGAATGAAAAGTGGAAAAGAATAAAACAAAGCTGTATCTTATTCAAGGTATACAGATTTTTCCTACACATATAGCACAAGCCACATTTCAAGTACTAAGTAGTCCTGTGCACCTAGTAACAAGCATATGGCAATGTGCAGACCAGGGGGTAGCTGAAGGCTTGATAATGATATGTTACGTAGTAAGGCTAACTGCAAGGAAAGACTTAAAATGAAACCCTGGGAAGCACCAATGAAAACAGCAAAATGTATCTTTAATATGAAATGAAAAATCACAGAAACCAGGAAAAAAATACAACCATAAAAAAGGGATTCATAAATGTAAACATAGACAAAGAAAGTTCAATGAATCAAAATTTAAAGACCTGTAATCACACAATTAAACTTTAGGAACAATATTTTTAGTAGGGTACAGTAGAGGAGCAAGGGAAGTGTGGTTGTTTTCTTGAGACTGTACCTATACAATGCATGAGATTTGTTCTCTTTACATTAAAAAAAATTTTAAAAACAAGTTTCTACAGATTCAAATTATTTGGGTGTAACCTGGCATGACAGCACAGGTCAGAACAAATCAATTAACTACCCCAATCATATGTTGGCAGTGAAAAACTGGACAAACGGAGACTCTAAGATGGACTATGTCAATCCGTGGATTCTGCAGTGACTTTATCGTGCTTGGAATGACAAGACTGGCAGCAATTCGTAACTGTTGAACTATCAAAACCACTTGAGAAAGACCCTCAGAGCATGACCCACATCAGGGACCTGGGATCAGTGGGAGACTTGGTGGGGCTTCTCTCTTTATCTCCCCCTTTACCCAAGATGCAGGAAAAAAACAATATGGAAATAATAGTCTTACCCACTTTCCTATAGCCCTTGAACCTTTGTGCCATAATCAACTATGTAAAGATTGTCAAAAATAAAGAAAAAAATGGAAAAAAATTAACAACTTTTATTCCCCCTTGAATGGAGAAAATTATATGCATAAAGAGACCCTGTGGAAATGAGGGACTCTGAAGGTTAAGCCTCAGTAGTTTCATGGAAAACCTAAACGTTCTAGCAGGAACAAGAATCCAGTGAAAGGTATGCATGTGGGAAACTTTCACAGATAGGCTTCAATTATATGGAAGAAGGCTGGCATTACGGTGCTGCAGATTAAGTAAATGGCTGCAGCACATTGCAGAGTGCTGGTTTGAGCCCCAGTTCCTCTGCTTCTAATCTAGCTCCATGCTAAAATTCCTGGGAGGCAGCAGACAATGAACCAAGTACTCGAGTCCATGCTACCCACATGGGAAACCTGGATTTAGTTTCACATTCCTGGCACAGCCAGTTTCACATTGGCCTGGCACAGCCCATAGTATTCCAAGTAATTGCAGAGTGTCTCTCTTACAATTTTTCTTTCTCTCTCTCTCCTCTTTCTCTCTCCCTGTCCACCTACCTTTTAAATAAATAAAAATTTAAATAAATGATACTGAAGAAAAAATCACAGGGTAATCATAGTTTATTAAGGATTAGGATAAAATTTCAAATAAAGGCCCCTACTATATAGAATTTATATATATAGAATGTCCTCACTTTGCATCCATTGGGATCCCATATGTGTGCCGCTTCCTGTTCCACATGCTCTACTTTCCAACCAGCTCCCTGCTTGTGTCCAAGAAAAGCAATAGAGGATGCCCCAAAGCCTTAGGCCCTTGAAGCCAAATGGGAGACCCCGACAAGGTTCTTGGATCCTGGTTTGGGATCAGCCCAGCTATGGCAGTTGGAGCCACTTGGGGAGTGAACCGCAGGTAGAAGATCTTTTTCTCTCCTTCTCTCTGTAAATCTGCCTTTCCAATAAAAACAAATAAATCTATAAAAAAAGAATTTAGGATGACTTAAAAGGTAATCAAGTATGTATGCCACAGGTGCAAGAAAGGAGCCAAGCATGCATCTTAATCTCGCTGACATGTGATTTGTGCTAGACCATCTGCAGACTAGACTCCCTGTTGGACATTTAAAACACAAAGGAACTCTATAAAGCACTAAGACAAGACCTTCCTTCCAAGTAATTCAGATTATGCAAAATGCACCTACAAGTCATTTTTACATTCACTCACAAATATGTAAGATTCTGTCAGACTTTCCCCATACTCCTCCTAACCCTGTATAGCGCAGGCAACTTTCTTCCTTTTTTTTTTTAAATCAACATTTTACTTTATTTTAGAGTCCCTTCCTACCAAAAAAATGAAATAAAAAAAAGATTTTCAGTGTTCCTGGAACAGTAAATGTAGGCTTACATCATGTAACTTTGTCAAATTTATTCTCAGAATGAAGCTGCATATTGTAATTCTGTATAATTGAGAAATCCAACCAAGCATAGGCATCTACAAATTTTGAAGTAATACTTTAGGGGATTCTTATGATAAAATGAATGAAAGATGAGAAATGAAGATTCTTTGCAATTTCAGAAATAAAGCTTTCATTTAGGCTGGTCCTGTGCCATATGGGACCACCTGGCTGCTTAGAGCAAAATCCTGTCACCATGACAACCAAACTCCAACTTCATAACATCTTAGGGATTCTTTTGATTCTATATGCTTCCTTGCAGTCTATTTTTTTCTTTCTCCCAAAATAAACTGTTAAAGATATACTTTACAATAAACTATTACTATCCCAAAATATGAACAGCAACGATCAGACTATCCTTCAACAAACTACAAGAATAACCAATCCACAAAACAGTCTCTACAAAACATCCTCAGCTGAATTAGAACAACCACGGAACACAGAGCAATATTAACAGTATTCAAACAGCCTATACATAAAGATAAAAACCTAATATTAAAGATTCACTATGTGAATTAGAATTTATGCAGCAATTTCACATAAATCAATGTATTTGAACTCAAACATCCACTAGGAAGTAAGAATTATTTTCCTTATTGTATGAATGAGGAAAAGCAAGTCAGACAAATAAATTATTTGTGCTCATTTTAAAAGATTTTGAGATTCTGGCTTCACAGCTCATGATATTCTTCAGAATCACAGGTTTTAATCACTGACTAAAGGAGTACACCAACAGAATAAAAAAGAATCTACTGGTTCATACATAAACCTGCCAGTTACCATGTGCTGAATGCTAATGAGCAGGCAAAGTCTGCTCTAGCAGGAAAGCTCGATCACACATGACTTTTTAGCCAAAGACACATAAAATGATACTGATTAATCTAGTGGTGCTCTTCACCCTCAAAAGTGGGTAATTATCTGACAGGGGAAAATGTAGTGTATATTATATTTACGTATTTCTATCCTATTTTCCATGTCCATGGATTCGGTAGATTTTCTTACTCTCCTTGCAAACATTTTGTTATTTGGTTTTCAGAATGTTCCAGTCCGTTTACAGAATTTCAGAAATCCTCAGAGAATAATTTACTGGGATAGAATCTTTAGCTCATATACATTTTTAATTTGGCATTCAGTGAACAGTAAAATTGTTATAGTCCCACCAGTTGAGAGATATGACACCTAAGTAGGCTTAGTTTAAAGAAGTGTTATCCAAGTCAGTACACCGGATAAATTATAGCATTCAGTCATTTTTAAAGGCCCCAGATCAAAGCAATTAATTCTCTATTCTCCTGTGCTTTTTAAAGTAAAATTGGATATGAGGCTCAAATAACAGCGGAAGCAAGGCAACAAAATTGCCAAAAAGTATACAGTGTGTATGCCAGCTATTCTTATCTAAATGCCAAACATAATCGAGAACATTCATAGTGACAATAACAGTGAGGTATAAAGACCTTTCTCTAACTAATGCTATGTGAACACCAACTGAAAGCCTAGGAGCTGGTACTATGATGTTGGCATCCTATACTGACACAGATTCAATTTCTGGATGCTCCATTTCTGATCCAGCTCCCTGCTGGTATGCCTGGGAAATCATCAGGGGATGTCCCAAGTGCTTGGACACCTGTATCCATTAGGGTGACCAGGAAGAAGCTCAGAATCTTCAATTTGTCCTTGCCCAGGCTGTTGTGTGCGAGCATTTGGGAAGTAAACCAGTAGATAGAAGATCATGCCTTCTGCCTCTCCTTGTCTCCTGTAATTCTGCTTTTCAAATACATGAATAGGAGGAAGGAAGGAAGGAAGGAAGGAAGGAAGGAAGGAACGAAGGAACGAAGGAAGGAAGGAAGGGAGGGAGGGAGGGAGGGAAGGAGGGAGGGAGGGCAGAAGAGAAGGAAGGAGCAAGAAGAAGGAAGGGAGAAAGAAAACCAAACAAACAAACAGAGGGTCAAAAACCTTCTACCCAGGCCAGCAGGTGTCCATGGAACTAATCTGTAATCCTTATTTTACATCCTTCCAAACCGAGGAAAGAGACTCAAAAAGAAGGCTATTTCGGAGGCAACCAGCAAGACAGCTATGAAGCTCCCCTGCTGGACTCCTAACCCAGCAATTCTGACTGATGGGTGAAGGAAGCCTTTGATGTCAACCTCATTGAGTTCTTTTGTTATCTGCACATTCATACAAGAGGAATGGACAAAATAGCATGAGCACCATAAAGGTTTGCTGGTAAAACATATCTGTCTTTTGGGTTTGTTTTATTGCTTTGGTTATGTTTTTGTTACTCAGAATAACATTTCTCAAGCATTCTGAACAAACAGCATGGTTCAACACAGTCACTTGAAAACTTTTCTCAACAATTGTAAATAAGTATCTAATATGACCTCTAACATAGATACATTATTAGATGATGGTATTATCTGAAAACTAGACCACCCATCAAATTCCTAGTATTTACATACAGTGAGTAAATGTAACTAGCCAGATTTCTGGATTTCATTTTCCTGAAGATATTATTTTTTGGAACAAAATAACCCACCGAAGCACTAAAATGTGTCTTGTAATTTCTTTTAATTAATTTATTTAAAAAGCAGGAGGAAAATGAAGGAAAGCAAGGTTTTACATCTGCTAGTCCACTCTCAAAACGTCTGCAACAGCCAGGGCTGGGACAAGCTAGATGCAAGAGCCTGAACTCCATTGGGGTTTCCCATGTGGGTAGTCCGAATCCATGTACTTGAGCCATCACGTGCTGCCTCCTAGGCACATCTGTAGGAAGCGAGATCCCAGGCGTAGGCACCCTAATTCGTGATACAAGTGTGCTGGGCAGTGATTTAGCCTGATGCACTGCAATACACATACCTCCAGTAAGCTTTTTATTTTAGAGATTTGAACTAACTCATTCAGAGTACATTTGAGAAGCTCTGGGTTAAGGAAACAATATTTTTTGATGAGAAATAGCATAGAAGTCTTGGAATCACAACTTTACTCTTCATTAGGAGGTGGCAGAACCTTGCAATGGAAACATTCTGTGAGAGACTAAAAGAATTTCTAGCTACAATGCCTCCTGCATTCTCAAATTTATATAAGCCTTCTGAATCCAAATTATAGCATGGAATTAAAGGGGTCAGTACACAAAGGTAATATTTGGTTGGGAATTATTTTTAATAAGATTTATTTATTTTTATTTCAAAGGCAGATTTATAGAGAAGAAGTGAAACAGAAGAAAAGATTTTTCATCTAGGATTTCGCTCCCCAGATTACCACAATGGCCAGAGCTGAGCTAATCTGAAGCCAGGAACAAAGAAGTTTTTACATTGAAAGCAGTGATAAAGCATGCTGAAGTCTTATTACATCCCACCATCTTTCCAGGATATGTCCCCATCAGCTTGTAACTACCATCTACCCACCCAACACCAGCTAGAGCATCACAATACAATGATTGTGTTAAAGTAACCTTCATTTTACCTAATGGTTCCAAACATAATAGTAATGGTGCTGCAAATTTTATCATACTGTAGTGTTATAATTGTTCATTTTCTTTTTAGTTACTATAGTTACACTCTTAGTGTGACTACTCATATATCAACTTTAATGTAGGGATAGGAAAAAAAGTTACAGGATTTCCATACTATTCAATTATTTCATAAACCCACTGGAGTCAGTCATCACTTTAGGTCACTAATGCTCATGGTGACACAAACATGGAAACATCCAAAAATGGATATGTGAGGAATTTCTGATCAACTGTGACTATATTTTATGTGGAGATCACAACTCTTCTCAAAGCTCATGACTACACCAAACATAGCAATTATAACACAGAAGAGGAAACTTCTGGGAAGACATTGCTATATGCTTCAGGAAAGAAAACAGTATCTTGTGTAAACAATTGGAAAACAGAAGTTGAAATTTTTTTGCCAAGAGAAATTAATCTACTAGAATACAGGAAGCAAATTTCATTAATATGCCTGAAGCAATCGCCACTTGCACAGTTCACAAATATAGAATGTACAGTCTATTTTGCAAAAAGACATTTCAGACATTATCATTTGATCTAACTCAGAATGGAATTCCAAAATAATAACAGCAAATAACACTGGCAAGCTGTTATGTATATGAAATAAAAGTGCAGAAAATGTGTCTTACCCCAGAAAAATAAACTGTCCCAGGACCTGAAACGCAAAGTTAGTTGCCAAGATAATCTGTACAAAGTTCTGGCTTTGCCACTTACGAGCTACACAAATGTTGCTAACCTCTACAAGACATGCTGAACTCAGTTTCTGCATCAATGAAATGGGAATATAATGTTATCTGCATCTGAAGATTATTTCGAGGTTGCATAAGAACATATTCGTAAGGCTACAGCTTGGCATATAGCCCTCCAGATATTGCAGGCAGTTGTACAATTAATCATAAATAGTTGTTAATAAGACCATAGGTCAGTTTTATATTCTGGGTATCAGCAAATTCACTCAACATTTCTATTTTAAGTACCTACTATCTGTGGAGGAGGAACTACAGCACCAGACAAGCTTGTTCCTTTTGGAACTCTCACTGTAGTTGTGGTATAGATACAGACAGACAACAGGCAAACAAATAAGTAAACAGAGTGACAGGTGATATGCCTGAACTGCTGAGGTGACAGTGAGTGACAAAGGTCTGCTTTAGTTTAGGGTCAGACAGTAGAAGTCTCAGAACAGTAGACAGTCAGGCTGATTCCCACGCAGCAGAAAGGTGCCAGCCCAGGGCAGATCTGGGTCAGTGTCTTTTTCAGGAGCTGTTAAATTCATAGGGCCTGAGGCAGAGAGGAGCCTGAGGGCCTCTCAACAGTTTTCCTTTCAGAATGATCCTGAGAAGCCTATACCCAAAGAACCCATTTGTGAATATGCAGCATCACCTTCAGGGAGTAGCATCTGCCTTTTGTTGCTATATGTAGAGCCAAAGGCCTCAGTTAAGAACCTACATCTATTAGCTCCCTCATTCCTTGCTGTGGTGGAGTGTACAAAACAGGCCAATGCACTTATTCTATTTTAAATACTGCAGCAATCTCTCCCTGCCAGCAGTTATGTGCTATTTTTTTTCCTAATCATTTTTTATGTATCTAGTGCATTTAAAGCTTAGGGAACAGATTAAGGGGTATGCTTTATCCAACCAAATAATCAGAGATTATATTAAGGTTTCCCCAAACTTCATTTTTAGAGATGACTCTCCCAAAGACTTCTGAGGTCAACAGCAGAAATCAACCTTCTCGAGTTATTTATAGAGCAACTCTCTATCCAGACATTGTTTTCAAAAAGCAGGAATAACAGAACTGGATTCTGCTCTATCTATTCTCTGTTCCTAACTACCCCAAAACAACTTTTAAAGTAGGACAACTGACCTCTACATTATAGGATCTAAAACTCTGAAGATACTGCTTCCAGATTGAGTACCTAATGTAGAACCACTATGTGTCATCGGGAGAAGCATCAAGAATTGCACCCTTCAATCTGCATATCATCAGGATCTCAAAAGCAGAGTAGTGTTCCTTTTGGTCAAGTACAAAGTTGACCCTTCACAGGAACTGCAAAACAGAGAACGTTGCAATGAAACAACAGATTTCCACCCCATGATGATTTATTATTTATTTCAAAGAGAGAAAGAGATAAGAGAAATGTTTTATTTGGTTCACTCCACAAGTGGGTAGCTCTGGGCCAGGCTAAAGCCAGGAGCCCAAACCTGGAACTCTAGCCAAGTCTCCCAAGTGGAAGGCAGAACCCAAGTACATGGGCCAACATGTGCAGTCTTCCCAAACTCCTTGGCAAGGAGCTGGACTGGAAGCAGAGTAGCTGGGATTCCAGCCTGCACTCTGTTATGCAATGACAGTATTGTAAGCAACAATTTAATGTACTATGCCACAAAGCTAGCTCCACCAGATCCCTACTAAGAGAAAGTATGCATTACAAATGTTAGAAACAGTTGGTAAACAAACCGAGGGAGAGAAATGCAGATATGAGAATTGATTAATTATCAGATGTCCTCTGATTAAATGGGGTTTTGTTTCAAATTACTACATTTGCATATATAAAGGGACATATTACCATGTGATTACAGAAAACTGGACAAAACACTAAATTCATTATGGTGCTGTGTATCTGACAACCAAGCCAATCAAATGACCTCTTTAGGCAATCCATTTGCAGGCCTTGAAACACCAGACATTATTACCATGACAAGAGCCTGATAAAACATGAAGAGTTTTCCAAATGCCATTTCCTCTCCATTTTTTAGTGACTGACGTAAATGACATGCACTAGAGTACTGAAACTATTAATTTCAACAGAATTCTTCCAAATATATACTGCATTTCTCATAACGAGGATATTATCAGATCTCAGAATATGAAGTTCTGCAAAGGAAATCCAGGTATATTCATACTTGACAGAAATCCTATCTAGAGCAAAAACGGAGCTACTGCTCAGATTTTTTCATAATTGCCTTAATTTTAATGAGTTCCAGAGTTAAAAGTGAGCCTCATTTTCCCCGATTTTAAAAATACAAATACAAATCATATGAATTTGCATCCAGACATCAACATATAAGCTCCCATATTATCTTAGATGATAATAAAGATATCAATTCAAAATAAGACATTTTCTTCGAAGCATCAAGAGCTGCACCCTTAAACCTTAAAAGACTTGCAAACATGAGCATATACTCATAAATGTGTATTTTGTAGTATAAAATATTTTCCATAATATAAAAGTTAACCTTAGATACTAATAGTTAATATTTAGTCGTTACATGTTAATAAGAGGAATTGCTATATAAAAACCCTCATTCAATTCTTACCATGCTTCTATTAAAGTAATACTATTGTTATTCTAATTTTCCAGTTGAGGGATCCAGAAATCAAAGTTTCTATAGTCCTTCTTGGTTTCATTGCCTCTAGTATGTAGCAGACTGCAGCGAAGAAGGATGGGTTAAAAAGTAAGAATCAGCATTAAGAATTAGCCATGAGGCTGGCATGATGGCATGGTAAGATAAGCTTTTCCCTAAGGCAGTAGCATCCCACTGCTCTGATGCTGCTCCAGTTTCAACACAGCTCTTGCTTATGGCCTGGGATAGGAGCAGAAGTTGGCTTAAGTCCTTAGACCCCTATGCCCACATGGGAGACAAGGAAGAAGCTACTGGCTCCTGGCTATGAATTAGCCAAGCTCTGGCCATTGTGGCCATTCAAAAAATAAACCTGTGTATAGAAGCTACCTCTCTCTCGCTCGCTCTCTCCCTCTTTCTCCGTCTCTCCTTCTCCCTGTAATTTTGCCTCTCAAATACAAATACAAATAAATCTTAAAAGATGAAGGAATAATTAGCTAAACAGGGCTGGAGTTGTAGAATTGGGTTAATCCAGGTGCTAATACCAGCTTTTTTTGTTGCTGATGCAGTGCCTGCTAATATATCTGAGAAAGCAGCAAAGGATGACCCATGTACTTGGACCCACGCCTCCTACAAGAGATTTCTCATGCAAAGTTCCTGGCTCTTGGTTTCAGCCTTACCCATCCCTGATCATTGTAGCCATCTGGGGAGTGAACTGGTAGATGAAAGATTTTTCTGCTTCTCCTTCTATCACTCTTACAAAATAAATAAATCTTAAAAAAGAATTAGTGTATATGTTTGATCTTATCAACGGTAACACTGGCTTCAGTAAGTTTACAAACATACCACAACCATTATACAAGTGTATAATAGGGTCTAGTGAATTTTCCATTCCCCAAAAGACCAGCTGTCTCACAACAAAGGAGCAGTGTTGGAGGAAACAACTGTCAAAGAAGGTATTTGCAGAGCATTACTATATATGACATGAGAAGAAGGTCTATGATTAATTGTGGTACTATATTAAAAGATAGGAACTAACTTCTGAGGTGAACAGCATCCAGAGTATTTAGGGCTTGACAAACCAAACACAACTTCCTGAATTACACCAAAAGTCAATCAGCAGCCAAAATGAGTGGGTGAAGACCCTGAGTATAGCCTTGGCAGGTTGCTTGCTCATTTAACGCTTTATGCCAGTAGAGTTTGTTCTGTTGGCCTAGTATAGAACAAGAAAGCTGCACAAAACTTCTAAACACATATAAAACACCAAAAAGATCGAATGAGTTTAGCAAATATCAATTAAAAATTAAAGAAAGCTGTCTTTTTTTTCCCCACACCCCTGGGTTCCAATAGGGTTCAGAAAGATTCTGACAAAAATAAAACCCTGACATCTTATGTAGTATTAAGTTTTATGCTGATAAATGATCCCCTTTACCATGATTTTAGGTACATGGGCCTCATTCTAATGTTACTAACTCTTAGTGTTTAGAGAAGTAATGTCCTATTTAAACTGACTCTGTCCTAGTTGTTTCATATGTTTAAGAATCTGGAGTGTGCAAGTTATTAAATTGCCTTTAGCTTAACAGAGTTGTAATGCATCTGATAATGCCTGAGGTTTAAATGCAAGAAGGAGGACACTCAGCCACTTTGTGTCTTAGCTTGGGAAATCCAGAAACACTCTTCATCAAATAAATTAAAAATACACAGGAAAAATAGCTAAAAATAATGCCAGTCCATGCACGTTAAAATGTCACAGTCAATTTCCTTAGTGTAAGAATTAAATACATTTGCTTGGTGGAAGAGGATTATTTCTAACCTATAGAACAGGAGTCCGGAGTTACAGCTGCTTAAAGCTTATCGCAAAACTAACAAAAAGATATTCCTACTAGAAGTGCTTTAGCTAACTACAAAGTCAAATACGAAGCTTCTGCAGCTTACTAATGACTAAAATGGAATATATTTAAATCTACAAAAATTTCAAAGGGGAGGTCAATGAAAAAGTAATAGATATCATAAAGAAACATCTCTGCAGTTCTTATGCACTTTAAGACACAAAAGAACTTCAACAATTTCATGATGCATTTTTGGAGAAAGTTTTTTGGTTTTGCCTCTTTCGCACTGTTTTCTCTGCTGTTAAATTCAATCTACCCTAAGGAGGACATAAGCAAAAACAAAAGAAACAAACAAAAAAGAACACACATGGGTACTAAAATTAGATTAAATGTAATGTACATTGTGTTATTTAAAGTTGATCATGACATTTGGGAATCACTGATGTCATCTATCACAAAATATATTCTACAATGAGTTCTTCACAGGACAATAGTTCTTTCTAGCACACACACATGAAGATAGGTTCTCTTAAATCTATATATTGCTATGGGTATAAATTCTGGCTAATATAACAAGAACAGCAAAGAATTACAAGTGTTATCACAGCTAGACTTGGCCCCTCAAATTGCCTATTTGATCCTATGTCCTCTGTCAATTTACTCACTGGCCTACAGCATGTGGAATATAGGTAACAATTCCAAGGAAGTGGTGGGTATGTTGTATAACCAATTAACATGTGGCTTGAGATGTATTCAAACCTATCAGAGCACATGGCTTTGAATCTCATATTTACTCCTAATTCCAGCTTCATGACAGCACGCACCTTGAGAGACAGGAGCTAGCAGTGTGAGCACTTGTTACTGTCACCTATGTGGCAGAGCTGTCTTGATTTCCAGGCTCACAGCTCTGGCCTTGCTCAATCCCAACTGTAAGTAACTGGGGAATAACTAGAGATTTCTCTACCTTTCTCTCTTTCAAACAAATAAAGTTAATAATAAATCCATTAGAAAATCTGAAAGAACTTCAAAGAGACTAAGGGGCACAGAAAGAACCACAAGTTAGGAAGATCTACTTGAAGGAAGAAAGCCCAAGTAAGCTCCCCAAATTTCAATTACACCGTGTTATCATCATCCCACCTGGTTTTGAGATTTCCAGACTCTTACCAAAAAGGAGAATACTATTATATTCCTAAAAGTGATATCTAGCAGTCACTGAACACTAAATACGTGTAAAACATTCCTCAAGTGCTTCCTAGAGCATTATGTCAAATTATCCTCCTAACAATCTTTGGAGGTTTAAAACCCTCATAAGAAAACCAGAAGCTATGGGAAGTCTGTCAATACCCAAAGCTGTACAAGAAATAGTTTCTCCAGAGCTCGGAGAGCAGAGTTGATGCAATTCATAACTAGTTACCGCCCTGCCCCCCGACACCAGACACCAAGCCACTGTGCTGGGTAATAGGAATACAGAGACTAAATAGAGTGGAAGAAATAACTTGCACTTCAAAGACTTAGTGAGCCATCCTAATACAAAAATTAAATCCAAATGAAACGAAAAGAATGTCCAGGCAAATCTGGCACAGCTCTTCTTCAGAACCTTGCCTCTGCTCCATTTTGACTCAATAGATCCAATTCACAGACATCAACCCAAGACCTTCCCGGAGCTGAACCTCTGGAGGAATTATTTGAGAAATCCAATCACCCAACACTATTTCCTGTAAATTGACTCTTTATAAGATCATTAAAGCCTCTAAGCAGCCTGGGATTTAGTTATGCATTATGGCACATCTTGATCACCTGTTGCCTGCCCATTTGGTGGACTGCTGCTGCTGTTTTCAAATAAGTAGAGGTGTATTTATTAGCCTCAAGGTGTGTTTCTCCCAACACTTTTTTGTTGTTGCTGTTTGTTTTGTTTATACACCTTACTTGCTTCTGCTACTGCAAAGCACACAACACTATTTTTTCCTGCTATCTTACTACTACTAGATCTTCCTTCATGCCAATCAAGTTATCAATAATTACATGAACCGATTGTAAAATAAAGGATGAGTGATTCCTCATGAGCTTGAAACTAATATCCTTTAGATGCACTTAATTTTAAATGAACTAAAACATTCATTTATTTAATGAATATTTACTGAAAATTCACTACTTCCCAGTCATTATAATAGATATGTAAAGCAAATTAAAGGTGAGGAAAAGCAAGTGCCCTTCTAGCTATAAGAGAGCAGGTTGTTTATTTAACAGGCATTAGCAAAGTAAAAGTAAATTAAAATGGCTATCAATAACAAAAAGCAGTATATGACACATCAAAAGTACAATATATTGTACAACAGGGTAACAATAGGCTGGATACAAAGACAATGGTGTTTTAAAAATAAATTAAACCAAAATTTAAAAAAAAAAAACCATATGGTTCCATATGGAAAGACCAGCTTGTGCAAGGGCTGGCTGGATAGATCATGGTAAACATAGACTCTAAAGAATTCAGAAAGAGGGGCAGCCTGAAAGAATAAGCAAAGCACAGATCACTTAGAAATTCATACATTCTGTTAAAAATAGGAAGTCAGAAAGTTTTAAGACCTAGACATGCTTGTAGAGATTGTACCAATAGGTCATAGATCTCTCAAACTGTAGGAATCTAAAAAGAGGTTATCTTTATTGCTTGTGAGAGCTTCCCAGACACAAAGCTGACCTGTTATTTGTACATATCCCTTGAGAAGTTTTCCTTAAACATGAATCACTTAGTGAGAAAGGTGCTATGAAATTACTCCAGCAGCTAAAGTCCTTGCCTTGCACATGCAGGGATCCCATATGGGTGCCAGTTTGTATCCTGGCTGCCCCACTTCCCATTCAGCTCCCTGTTTGCTCCCTGGGAAAGCAATTGAAGACGGCCCAAAGCCTTGGGACCCTGTGAGAGACCAAAAAGAGGTTCCTGGCTTCAGATTGGTGCAGCTCAGGCCATTGTGATAACATGGGGAGTGAATCAACAGACAGAAGATATTCCTCTGTCTCTCCTCCTCTCTGTATTTCTGACTTTCCAATAAAAATAAATAGGTCTTTAAAAAAAAAATCAGTCCCTGACCCTAGTGAATGCAGTGATGCCATCTAGACCCTGGGGGACATGCAAGTCACACCTTTATTCACCTAGGCTGTTACAGACAATGGAAAGGCTCTGCATTTCTAAGTTCGGTCCAGGGCAGAATACGTGCAATCATTAACACATCCTGCTGTGCCTAGATGGATGTCTGAAACCAAGGGGGGAAAGGCTAATACACATTACATATGTGAATTTGAGGTAGGACATGATGTTTCATAGAATGTGTTTGGTGAAATACATTTGGGATTCTGGAGGGCATAATCAGAATCCTGCAAGATGAGATTAACTTGATCTTGTCCCTTAAAAATCCTACTGATGGCAGCCTTAAGTAAATGTGAGACATGTATGCTTCTGCTAGTCAAATTACGAGGAACGGAGATGAAAATGGCAAACTCATGAAAAAATCCTCAGAATCCAGGATTATATAGAAATAGGGTGCAGACAATACTAGAAGACAATTTGTCACAGTTCTCCTTATATTCCCCTCCCCTATTTATGTACACCTTGAATGCAGTCCACTAGCAGCCTTTGTTCTGAACTAATTTTTTCATGAATGTTTGTGTAGAAAACAGCCTTGACAAAAACAGTGTCCTTTCCTGCAGCAAAGGTCAGGCTTGTTTGCCATCTAGTATCATAACTATAATGTTTCTGTGCAAAGCAGATTTTGTAGAGTAAATAAAAGATTCAGTTTCCCTGATAGTTAGGGCTCCTCCTCCATTAACATGACCCACGACATGTGCATGCATCACTCGGCCCTCTTCTCCTTGTCCTGTGACATAGGAGTTCACAGGACAACTTCAAAGGCCAATGTTCCTGCTACTGCTGGCTATCATACAGTCCTCTGTGATCTCAACCATAAGTTTGTCTCTTTGTCCAGCAAATATTCACTTCAGCAGCTGACTGGCTGACTTTCAAAAAAGACAGGATTATATCATAATGTGAACTTTGCAGATGAGGAATCTGAGATTCTGACAAAGACTGGTATCTGAAACTGCTTGTTAACTTTTTTGATCAACTCATTTCACTCTTTTGACCAGTCAAGCAGTTAATGCTGATGAACATTAACACAGTGGCAAGCCATCTGGCAAGTGAAATTCCCTCCAGTACCAGGGTTAGCATATGGTCTAACTTGTTTTGAAAGAAAATACGAAATGCCAAAACTCCTGCTCTAGGTTTACAAAGAACACATCCATGTTCTTGAGTAGAAGCGTGTAGGGTAAAAGACCTACAACTAGCAAGCTACTGCCCCATGAGAAAAAATATTCTGAAGAAAAACTCAAAGAGAAATACATGGCTGAGGTAGTCACAGAGAAATAGTAACCTAGATCAAACCATAGTTAGATACAGTAAGTTTTGCTCAGGTTACAGCTACATGATCTGAAAACAGCACATCCTGCACAAGGTTCAAATGTAATAACCAAATTTCAGGTGTTGCAATGTGCAATGTTGTGAAGTAAGGACCAAAGGGACTGGTGTGAGGGTTAAGAGGGTGGAATCCGTAACAGTCTCATGACAGTAAGTTATAAGTGAATTTTGCTTGCCTTTCTTAGGTATTTTGTTCTTGTAGATTCTGCCATGTTACCAAGCAGCAGGAAGATCTTCATCAGAAGCTGAGCAAATTTGGGCACCCTGTTTCTCATTTTCCCATTAGGTAGAACCACAGCTTTATAACCTCATTTGACTTTTTAAATTACTCATCCTATGATATTGTTACACGAGAAAAAGGACAAAGAGGGTCTTCATTAAACCACCTTGCAAGGCAGTCTCTGAAACTGATACAGTATTGATTACAATAATCTATCTTGCTCTAGGACTTATCTTCAAACCACCAATTCTGCTGGTTCTCACTTTTCATATTGCTAGACACCTAAAAATCTAAAAACTGGTAAATAGTTGCATGGAATCAAAGAATTATTGTAAAGAAAGCAACTAACTATCTATATGCTTTTCCATATTACATAATTCAATCTTCACCTGTCTAGCAAGATTGGTATGATAGTTATTCAAAACTAACAGGTAATTACTAAGAGCAAGGAAGAAGAAAATAAAAACACTGAAAGCCAGCTAACGCATTTGGCAATCCTTTGAACAGCATTCAAAAAATTAACATAATTCTGAGACATTAAAAAATAGATGTCAGGATCCTTCATCCAAAATCCCAGAGTCAGTTTCAACCAATAAAAAGCACAATACAGTTGCAGAATGTTAAGCAGTGGAATGTTTATGCAAAATATGCAGTGGGAAATTAATCTGGAGAGGCAGGTATCCAGGGAAAAGATCATAAAGGGCATTGTGGATTGCTGTGATGACTTTCCAGTTTCAGCTTTATCCTGTAACTCAGATGTTTTCATTTGAAAGACACAGACCACACTGGTGGAATATGAACACTCTGCAACTATGATTACATCTTCTGTGTCGGTGGAAAGGCTTCACGACAACCTTTGAATTCCAAAAGATATCAACACACTCCAGGGGAGCACGTACAATGACAATTTCCTGGAAGGACAGTTAGGAGAGCTGACTTTGGCTCCTGGACTGTATATGGTTTGTGCAGTTTGTACAAAAAAAACAAGAAAAACCAGGGAAAAGACTATGCAAAGTATCATGGATGACACAAATAGGATTTACACAAAATCAGACAGTTCACAGAGGAGTTTCTTAGTGAAATCATAGCTAAAAGCATTCCTGGAGTAATCATGTGTAACCCTAATAACCTAAGATTATGTGTATGTTGTAAGTCACCAAGGATATGTTTACAAATAGCTTCATAGATAGGCAATTTGCTAGCAAATCTCTGTGAGAGTTTCGATTATGTCAAATATTAGTTTATTTTACATTTTCACAATGTCTTTCACTTTATAGATGAAACCTAGCATTTTTGGTTAGTAAAAAATGAATCTCAGAAACAGCCATAACATAATGTAAGGCTTTGGGAGAGGAAAGAAATATGAGTAAATACGTTTGGTCAGAATCATCTAAACAGTATTTACATGCTGACAGCTTGCAATGAGACAATCACTATGAAAACGGGTACTGAAAAATGCTCACAGATAACTAAGACATAACACCTCTTATACCTACCTACAGAAAAAAATTGAATTTGAAAATATTAAGTGTTGACAAGGAAGCCAACCTATTCATACACTGCTAAGTGAAAGAAAACAGTAAATCAATTTGGAGAGAAACATGTTAGCACCTAGTGAAGGAGGATGTATTTATGCCCGTGGTAGGCAGAATAGAATCTCTCCAAGCTGTTCACATTCTAATCAAGAAAATGTGTCAATGAATTATATTGTATTTCAAAGGGAATTTTGTAGATTTGATTAAGTTACAACTGTGCATTTGAGAAGTTAGTATCTAGGTAAACTACACATAACAAGAAGAATCCATGTCAGAGTGAAGGGATGGGGAGGGCAGAGTCAGAGGGACATTTGAGATGCTGTATAAATGGTTTTGTAAATGGAAAAGGGTGATAGCAAAAAGATTTCAGGTAACCTCTCGCAACTAAACAGACTAAAGCAAGCTCCAAAAAGAAGGCTGCCCTGCTAAAACTTTCATTTCAGGCCACTGAAACCAGTATCAAGCTTCTAATTGCCATGATTTTTTAAAATCTATGTTGCTTTAACTCATTGTATGGCAACTATTTTAGGTCACTAAGAGTACACTTTGTCTAAAAACTCCAATCACACAAGTACACAAGAAAACTTATTAAAATGATAATGGCAGCATTTCCTGAGGCATATAAAACTAGAAACTACCCAATATCTAACATGAGACTAAAAGAATACACTGAAATGCATTTCTGCAAGACAGCATTTGTGTAGCTATGACAATGAATAAAAGTTAAATCTAGTAACAGCTACACTCAGATGTATGAAACCTAACACTGAATTTAAAACCTAACAATTTAAAACACACCAAACTATACTAATATGTGGTGTGTATAGTACCTATCTACAGGTTCTGAAGGATTAAAATATCGTCTACACTATGGAATACTGCTCAGCAATTAAAAAGAATGAAATACAATCATTTGTAGCCAAATGGGCTGAAGTGGAGACCATTATGCTAAGGGAAATGAGCCAATCACAAAAGGTCAAATATCATATGCTTGCTCTAATATTACATCCATCAAATATATATAACAACAACAAAAAGGAGAAAAAACACCTAGTCAAAATAAAAAATCCAATCCCTACTACTGACCATGCCAACAATGCCAAGACCCACATAAAGAACAAAAAGATCAGAACCATTTCTCTTTCATATTTAATTTTAACAGACTGTGCCCTGCTGATGCCTAATGCTAACATGGCTGAGGCATGTTTTGCTCATCTTCCCAGGCAATGTCTCTTTCTTGCTTCAGTCTGCAGTTTTATGTTGTCAAATCTATTTTTTTTCCTGTGAACTTTACCTTTTCACACTTCCTAGTTATTTATATCTTTCTCAGTAAGTTCTTGTGATGTGATTCATTAATTGATCATCCATAAGAGACTGATTGTTTGTAAACACCAGAGATTGTTAATGTCCCTTTTATCACTGTTATTGTTTCATCTCATGAGCAATGATGTTCTAGTTTTTATTCTACTTTCTTTAGCACCACATGGGTCATGTGCTGGCTTCTATTCCTACATGAGGGTTCTTGATACTCTTTTAAACCATTCTAGTGATGCACTGGTACTTTTGCTACATGTTTGTTAGCTTCATGTTGATGAAAGTTTACTATCTTATGGACTGTGTACATTGACTCTGTGTTTAAGGGGATGTATAACGGAGATATAGCAGAAACTGACAGGTTCAGAGGTAAAAAGAGAGAGCAGTATGTCTCTATGTAAACAGAACAAGGATGGACTCCCAGTGAAATGGCTGAAGATGTCCTGACAGTAGGATGCTGGAATCGCCGACATTGTTCATTCTTACACTGTCAGGAGGCACTTCAATAGCAGGATGATAGACTTATGAACATTCATGAAGACATCCATTGTTAAAACTAGGGGGGGGTGGAAATCTGTGGGGAGGGGAGGGAACCTGAGGAGAGGAGTGAGAAATTTCAATATCTATTACACTGTGTCATAAAACAAAATACATACATACATACATACATATGTGACTAAGAGTGAACACTAAACTCAGGATATGATCTGCTCTGAGAACACAGGCAATTCTGATTTGAAGAAAATTAAGGACAAATAAAATACCAGCAGTGAGGTTTGGTAAAGGTGTTTGCTGAGTATACCACTGCTCATCATTCTGTTTCTTTGACTCACTGATGCTATAATAGATTTACATGCAACATTCAAAGGCAATCTCCCTCATCCACTTGCCCTGGATTCAATCAACTGCCTGAGAATCTATCAGAAAGCAATGCTGTGTTTTAAAAATTACCAAATTATTATATTATGGGGTAGACTAATGCCAACAATGCAAGCATCCCATGTTAGTGCCAGTTTGAGTCCCTGCTGCTTTGCTTTCAATCCAGCTTCTTCGGAATGTTCCTTGGAAGATAATGGATAATGGTTCAAACGCTTGGGCCCACATGGAAGACTTTGACAAAAATCCAGGTTCCTGGTTTCACCCTGGCCCAGCTTCAACCATTATGAACATTTGGGCAATGAACCAGCAGGCAGGCTGAATAGCTGCTAGCAACCCCTTCTCTAACTCTGCATTTTAAAGAATTTGTTTTTAAAAATCAGATACTACCTAGAAAATGTAAGAGAACTTCATAATTCTCCTCATTTTCCTTAAGTAAATTCATGGATGTATGAAAGGTATTTCAAAAGAAAATCTCTGGGGCAAGCCTCATGGTGTAGTATGTTAGGCCTCTGTC
Organism: Ochotona curzoniae; assembly: GCF_017591425.1. Taxonomy (NCBI): domain Eukaryota; kingdom Metazoa; phylum Chordata; class Mammalia; order Lagomorpha; family Ochotonidae; genus Ochotona; species Ochotona curzoniae. The sequence continues at coordinate 22,982,805 of NW_024464920.1, forward strand.
TGTGGTCCCAGGATCCCATGTGGGCATTGGTTCCAGTCCTCCACTTCCAAACCAGCTCCCTGCTGATGGCCTGGGAAAGCAACAAAGCAAGGGCCAAGTGCTTGGGTCCTCGCATCCACATCAAAGACCTGGAAGAAGCTCCTTCTTCCTAGCTGCAGACTGACCCAGCCCTGGCCACTGCAGCCATTTAGGGGTTAACCAGCACATGGAAGATGTCTTTTTTTTGTCTCTTTCTTTCTCTGTAACTGTTTCAAAAGAAAAAAAAATCCTAAAAAACAAGCAATCTACTACTTTCCCGGGCACATTAACAGAAAGTTGGACCAGAAGTAGAACAGCCATGATTTGAACTGGCACTCATATGGTATGGGACGGTATGGTAATGGTAATGGTATGGAATGCTGGTATTACAGGCAGCAGCTATACCTGCTAGGTCACAATGCTGCCCTTTAATTTTTTTTATTAATAAAACAGGTATTATGCATTCTATGGGGACATTCCTAAGAACAAAGCCTTGCTTCTTTCTTCCCCCTGCTACCCTCAATCTGCTTCTGTCCTTCCTCTCTTTTCATCAATTTTTGCTAAGACATAATTTTAATACATTCTATATTTGAAGTCTTAATTTTCCAAAGATCACAACTTTGGACAAATAAAAAGTAAGATGACCCCAGTTCCACAGAAGTATAACAAAGTACAACTAGTTGTTCCATTATCATCTTGAAGTCTCCCATATAAATCCCCCTGGTTCTCAAAGAAAACAATTTAGGAAAAGCCAGTCTGAGATGACTTAATAAAGGAATACAATACAGAACTTCTGTAAATTCCAGTTTTCAGGTCAGCATTGTGGCATACCAGGAATTGTGTTGCAGCACATTAAGTTGCCACCTGTGACATCAGCACTCCATGTGGGTATTTGTTTAGGCCCCTGCACACATGAGAAGTGTAGGTGAGGCATCTGGCTTTGGTCTGCCCTAGCCCTGGCCACTTCACTTGGACAGTGAATTAGCTGATGGAAGATATGTATGTATGTATGTATGTATGTGTGTGTGTGTGTGTGTGTGTGTACCGCCCTCCTTCTGTTACTCTGCCTTTCAAATTAATTATTAAACATCTGATAAAAAATTTTGTTCTCAGAATTGCTACAAATGCTTTAAAAAGTGAAGACTGTGGTCATCTTTTGCTTAAGCGAGTTTTATCAATATTTATCTATTAAGAATTAGAACCATGACTAGCATTGTAGATAGCTATTTAAGCTGCAGCCTGTGATGCCAGCAATCCCATATGGCCATCAGTTTGATTCGTGGTTACTCCATTTTAACCAGCTCTCTGCAAATAAACCTAGAAAGCAGTGGAAGATGGCATAAGTCTGTGCGCCCTGCCACCCATGTGGCATAGTCAGATGAAGCACCATGGCCATTGTGGCCATTCCAGGAGTAAACCACTACATGAAAGATTCTCTCCACCTGTCTTTCCCTCTCACTCTTTCTGTAGCTCTGCCTTTTAAATATCTAAATTTTAAAACAAAAATGAGACATCTTTTAAGTATCTGCCAATTCAAATAAAGTTACTATATGATAGCTATTGTATATTAAAGTAAAATCAGGAATACCTAATCATTTGCATTTCTGTTATAGAACATTAAGGTAAAATTGAATTGGGTGTATCTTAGGTAATAATCATTTGCTATACTATGAATATTTTAATTTAAATGAGTACTTGGCATCTAAATAAGGGTTTTTAGCCCAGAAATCAATCAGTCTGGGTGTATTAAAAACAATAATCACTGCAACAATTCCACCAGTATCATCACTTCCTTGGTGCTTTGGGGAGAAAGGGGATAATTACCACCCAAGAATTACAATCATGGAAACCCATAAATAAAGTGCAGCTACAAGTTCATAGCCCATTTTCATCCCCTTAGCACACATTTCAGGACCAGTAAGCCAATCTACAGGCCAGAATGAAGTAATTCCTGCTAGAGATATAAGTGCCTAGGGCTCAGTGCTGAAGATTTCCAAGGTGGCTAACATAGAGCTTGCCTAATAAAAACTCCAGGAGACTTGGGTTTGGGACAGGGGATTTTTACTTTGCCCTAGTCTCAGACTCTGTCAGTAGTCACATTGTCTCCAACACAGGAGATTCCTAATGTAAACATTAAGTTTATAGTTGTGCCAAGAAAATCAATCTAACTTCTTTCATTTATGTAAACCAGTTAAAAAATCAGTAATACGTGTAGTAAATTTATTTTTAAATAATCTTTATTTAGTCTTTTTTAAAACAAGTGAAGGATTTTGGTGTACAGATCCTCAATCCTTGTCTTAGTCTCCACTATTACGTGCTTCCTACTAATGAATCCTGGGACGCGATAAGTGACAGGAGCCTGTTACCCAGAGGAGTGACCTACTGTAGTTCTAGAATTCTGGCTTCAGTCTGACCCAGCAATGGGAAGTAAACTAGTGGACAGAAGCTTTCTTTTGCTGCATCCCTCTGCATTTCAAATGAAACAATTAAAAAAAAAAGTCAAGTGAAGAAATTAATTAGATGATTCATTTGCAGAGGCCAAATTCAAGACAAAAGAATAAACTAAAGGAAAAGCATTGTTTTTAGTATTTTCAATTGAACAAATTAGTCAATTAGCCAGGCTGCTAGATAGGCACAGCAGATTTTCCCATCTTAATTTGTGTTTCGCATGGGAGAACCCTAGTATATCCTGTGGGAATCATCATGGTTAGCAAAGTCTTCCAACCTTCAGATGTGTGTGTTGCTATAAATGTTGGAAATTTAAACTCTGGAACAAGGCCCAGAATTTTTTGTTAACTTTGAAACAAACTATGAGCCCCCTAAAAAAGAAAGAGACCTCGTTCCTCCGTGGACAATATACATTGATAATTAATGAATGTCCTGCTACTTGGTGGCTCTGGCCACACATTCCTATAGTCTGTGTTTCTCTAGGCTGGCCCTCTGATATCAGTTTTCAGCATGTGTTAGCAGTTGGTGGGCAATTTCAAAATCAGTTTGAAAAAAAATAAAATTCCTTTCAATTTCAAATGCTCATTCAACACCTAGCACTTTAAAGAGCAAAAGGAAATCTTATTCTACGCTATGCATTATATAGTAAGAATAAGAAACTAAATAACTCAAGATAATTTTAAATTTCAAAATCATATTGCTTCAAAACTACTTTTTTAACACTTTAGAAGGCTACAGGATGTCTATAACATGTATTATATAAATCTCAAAGGAGTTGATGCATAATGGCTATAATAAAACACATTGATATTCTTAAAGTAAAAAATGCAGTATGTGGGTCCAACATCATGGCTCAGTTGTCTAATTTTCCCTTGCAGGTGCTGGGATTCCATATGAGCACTGGTTCCTGTCCCAACTGCTCCACTTCCCATCCACTTCTCTGCTTATGGCCTGAGAAAGCAGCAGAGGATGGCCCAAGTCCTTGGGACTCTGTACTTACGTAGGAGACCTCAAAGAGGCTCCTGTTTCCTGGTTTTGGATTGACTCCACTCCTGCCATTGAAGCCATTTGGAAGGTAAATCAATGGATGAAAGACCTTTCTGTTTTTCCTTTTCTCTTTAAATCTGCCTTTCAAATAAAAATAAACAATCATTTTAAACAAATTCAATATTCAGTAAGAGGAACATGGACTACAAGAGCACGACATCCTGATCAAAGTAGATGAGCATGTTCAGGCAAGGACAAATAAGGGTATAGGAAACAGTGAAAAGCAGAGGAAAGACCGTAGAAAAGTCTAAGCTTTCATGATATAAACATCCATAAGAGGAAAGATTTCATAGTCCAGCGTAGGCATTCAACACCACAGTTAACATGTGAAATCATACACCTGCATCCATTGCCAAACTGCCTGCCTTCAGTGTTAGTTTAAGGACCTAGGTCCCTAGCACTCAAAGGGGAGACACATAATGAGTTACAGACTCCTAGTCTAGCTTCAGCATGGCTTAGCCTTGGAATATTGGACGTACCTAGAGAACCAGTGGCTCTCTCATTAGCAAAATGAAACTAATTATTTTTTCAAATATTTCATAGTTAAACTCTACTGAACAGAAACATCAAAGTCACACAAATGATTAGTAGAGGTGCTAAACAAGATCTAGGCAAATTTTCTAAATTGGCCTTTTTTTTAAAGATTTATTTATTTTTATTGAAAATGCAGATCAGATTTATGAAGAGCAGGAGAGACAGAGAGAAAGATCTTTTGCCTGCTGATTCACTCCCTAAGCAGCTGCAACAGCTGGAGCTGAACTAATCCAAAAAGCCAGGAGCCAGGAGTTTCTTCCAGGGCTCTCACACAAGAATAGGGTCCCCAAACTTTGGGCCATCCTTTGTTACTTTCCCTGGCCACACACAGGGAGCTCAACAGGCAGAACAACAGCCAGGTCACAAGCTGGTGCCCACAAGGGAGCCCAGCATTTGCAAGGTGAGGATTTAACCACTGAATCATCATGCCAGGCCCTATGAATTGGTTTCATTGCTGGGCTAACAAGCAGAATAACATTCAGAAGATAACCATGGATGATCCCTGGAACCTATAAATATCTTACATGGCAAAGATTTTAAAAACATAATTAAGACTGAAAACACTATATTTGGAATGTTGTCCTAGAATATTCAAGTAGGTCAAAATCTGTTCATAAAATCCTTTGGAACAGACAGCTTTCTTTGGTTTGGATCGTAATGATGTGGCAGAAGAAAACGCAGGTGAAATTCAAGCGGGAGAGGGACTTGACTCATTACTGCTATGGGCTGGGGTAGGAGAAAGACATACAGAAATCACATGAAGTAACACAGACAGCAAACTAGCAGCAAAGATGGCCAAGACTAATAGCCAAGAGACAAGTTGTAACCTGAGCCCTAGCACTGAAAGAAACTTAATCCAGTTAACAGCAAGCCTGAGCCTGGAGAAGACGGTCTACAAAGGACCACAGCCTGCACAACACCTTGTTTTTAGCTTTTACATGCTCCAAGAGACCTCAGTTAAGTCACTGTAGATGAGACAATTTGTTAAAATAGTAACAGAAAGCTTAAATAACCATGTCTGTGAAAAGTAAATCTTGGCCAGCCTCACCTGATGGTTGGTTATGAGGAAAGACATTCTAAGTATGGACTCAGAGTCTTGTTCAACAGAAACCAACCACACAGATGATTAAAAATTATAATATTAAAGTACAAATAAAATATGTCAATATAATTTTTTATTGAATATCTACTAGGTGCTGGTAAAGTGTGTTGACACTGACTTTGTATCGGCCATTGCGCTCACTTGGGGAGTGAATCATCTGACGGAAAATCTTCCTCTCTGTCTCTCCTCTCTGTATATCTGCCTTTCCAATAAAAAAATAATAAAAATAAATCTTTAAAGAAAATGATATTTAAATCATATTCACTACCATGTGGCAAGTAAAATTGAAAAAAGTTCACAAAATCCAAGAAGCTGAATAGTCAACTGCATTACATGTAATTTATTGTGACCTAAGTACTGTATAAAATAGTACTACACAAACAGTATTTCTTTTTTCTCATTATGTCTACTGCTGTAAATTGTGTAATGATTCTTCAGCATATTTTCACAAATTTCAAAATGACTACTTCTCCTAATAATTTTTACGACTTTCCTTAGACACATTTTACTTTCTGTGGTCCATTTTCTTATAGTAAACTTACACATTTCCAATCAAGGTGCAGCCTTTCAACTATTTTCAAATCAGGATCATCATGGATAAGGGATAGTCTCTTCAAAAAAATGGTGCTGGGAAAAATGGATCTACATGTACAGAAGCATGAAATTAGACCTCTACTTTATACCTCAAACAAAAATTAACCCTAAATCGATCAGAATCTAGATCTGCAATCTGATATCATCACATTTCTAGAGGATTACATCAAGGAAACACTGCAAGTCATTGGTATAGGCAGAGACTTCTGGTAAAAGACTCCAGAAGTAAAGGCAATGAAAGCAAAAATAAACAAATGGGACTACATCACATTAAGAAGCTTCTGTACTGCGAAGAAAACCATCAACAAAATGACAAAGAAACAAACAGAATGGAAGAAAATATTTGCAAACTAAAGCAACAAAGAAAAGTAATACCCTGGATTCCAGAGCCTTAGTGGTGGCAGAGCAAACCAACCGTCCACCTGCAGCACCAACCTCACATATCGTCACCAGTTCAAGTCCTGATGCTCCACTTCTCAGCCAGCTCTCTGCTTATGGCCTGTAAAAGCAGTGGATGATACTTCAAGGCTAAGGGCCCCTGCAACCACATGGGAGACCAGAAAGAAGCTCGTGGCTCCAGTTTTGGATCAGCTCAGCTCTGGCCATTAAAACCATTTGGGAGGTGAACTATCAGACTAAAGATCTGTTTCTGTTTCTGTCTCTGTCTCTCTCTCTCTTTCTCTCTCACTCTCTCTCTCTAAGACTTCCATGTAAAGTAAATCTAATCTAAAACGAAATATTCAGAATTCCTCAGACATCAGAAAATAGATCTACCGTATGTCTTTACCATCCCAAGCTGAGAATTCACTCAAACAAGATGAAATCAGTATATGCAAGTTATTTGTACACCCATGTCTATTGCAGTGTGGTTTGCAACAGCTAAGTTATGAAATCAATTCAGATGGCCATCAATGGATGATTGTATAAAGAAAATGTAACACATACACCCTATGGAATACCACACACACACACTGTAGAACACACTATAAAAGCCATAAAAAGAACCCAACAACCATCCATTTTCCAACTAAAATGGATGCAATTGTACATCATTAAGCTTAATGAAATAAGCCAGTATCAGATGGCTCCCCTATTTTGTGATTACTAATATACAGAGTACAAAATATGAAACTCACAAGCAAAATGGAATTGTAAGGTTTTGATTGTTGCTTGCAGCCTTTGTCTATACTCTTGAGGAACAGTATGCTTTTTTTTTCCTATTTGCTATGTGTTAAAATATTTACCTAATGGAGTGCTAAGCTTCTGCTTGCAAAGTGAAATGAAAGTATGCAATTATAAAAATTAAAAAAAAAAGGAAAGAATGAAGGGGAGAAAGGGTGGGGAAATGGGCATTAGAAAGGTGTGGTGCAAAAATCCTACTATGCTCCTAAATCTGTTATGAAATATGTGCCATTTGTTCACTTTTGATTTTAAAAAATAGGAATAACTTTCCCAAACTTTACTCCATGGTTTACATAACCCCCTTAAGCTTGTCAAATCAGTACGGGCCTTTAAATTTTCAACTGGCTATATTTGCTTTTTTTTTTTTTTATCTGAACCAGTACTTAATGTACTGGAAAATCAGAAAATAAAAAGATAGTAAGCAAAACAAATTTTAAACCTAAACATAAAGTTCTGAGAGTACATATTAATATATATTCCGAGTGAACAGTACACGAGGGACATGTCATGGTAGCAATAGTGGTAATGATACTCTACAGTATATTTACCACTAAAAGCTATTTAATAACTACAGCACATAGTCAATTAGAAAAGAAATCAAATGATAACATTCTGCAAGCATCCTCACTCTAGTAACTAATCTTAAGTTTAATGTACTTTATTTCCTATTTATTGTTTGGCACTGAAAATAATTTTTTTCTGCATTGATGCAGCAAAACAAAATCATAACACACTCCATGCTACACTCAGCATTTCCCTGAGAGAGGGTCTCACTGAAATGGCTTAAAATATTTTCCTGAATCGGCACCATTTTCTTTTCCCTTAAAGATTCTATATACCCAGCCAAAAAGGGTCCATGTCCACTTACAAAGGAACATTGGTCCAGGTGAAAAAGCTGACTAGGCTTGAAAGAACCACAGAAAACCAAAAGTATTGATAAAAGATGATAATCCCACTAGCCCTCAAGCTAATTAATTTGCCTCAAGCCTCAGATGGTTTCTGCCATTTGATTTTGAAATTGAAATATAAAATTTGTACATGTGGACCTTTTTTCCAGGATATTATTAGTTTAAAACAATATGAAAGGTGTGATGTTTTCTTTACCTTCCAGCTAGTCCATGGTTGTAACATATGTACACTTTCACTTCCGGGAAACAGGTAAGTAAAGTAAATTCACATTAAGAGAAGTTTGTATCATGTTAGCTATATCTTTTCCAAAAATCCTGATAGGCCAGGCTTAGGCATAGCATGCATCCATGGATCTTGGCATCAAGAATCTCAAATGATAACTTACCATTTATCTTTCTTTTCTTGCTTCACCATTGAAGCAAAGGGCACTCATGCTATTCATACATGACCTTTCTTACATGAGAATACCTTACAGACAAATACACTTGCCAGCAAAGAGAACCCAGCTTTTACTGCATGAGATTCAAACAGGTAATGAAAACCACCACCATGTACATGAAAAATAAGAAGTTGGAAAACCAACTGGAAGGGGATCATTATAAAAGTAGCCAACATTACCCCTAAATTTCATTATGGGTAGCTCACAAGCTTGAAATCTCATGCAGCTAAAGGTTAAAAATGTGACTGGGGTGTGCAAACTCACTTGTTGATGCAATTCAGAATTGAGAACAAGCAGATAAATCCAAGATTCTGATGACCTCTGGCAGCATTCACATCTCATCTTAGTGATGAATGTCCCAGTGATGCTTTTGAGTGCATCGATCACATCCACACACACTGCCCTTGCTGTAAACCACCCTGATGATTTATAGGCCTAGACAGCCTGATTGTGCCCTTTCAGTGCAGTTGGGATCAACACAAGGTCTCTCACACATCTCAGTACGGTATTTTATATATTCATATCTACATTAAATCTTCAAATGCACTAGATAAGGAAAATGAAATTTTTATAATATTGCCCAGTTTTCAGTAAGGCACAGAAAAATTGTATATTTAAATTGAAATTTGATATTAAATTTGGTCTTCTTAGTTGTTCAACAGTTTAATAACACTATGTTTAAAGACAACAATAATTTAACTTCACACACAACATTGTTCTAAAGTCAACAGTTCCCTGCACCTGAAAAAGCTGACATAATATAAAGGAATGTTATCCCTGCTCCTATCACCACATGAAAGCTGGTGTTTTACTAATAGGTCTGAGATCAATCTGATCTGAGAATTTAAAATAATATGAAGACATATGTGAAAGAAGAAAAGCCAAAATCATGAGTGACATAAGACTCCAAGTACAATTTCACCTTTCCAAAATTCCTCTAACCAGCAAATAGTCAACTTGCACAGTTCTAATATTTTACCTCTTCAGCTGTGGCTAAACTTGGTATTTATGAAAGCCCCCAAAGTCAGCAGCCAGTACAGCTCCAAAACAAAATTTTCTGTAGGATGTGCATCGCCTTTACAGAATTATCTTTATTTTCTGATGGTGGATAAAGTGTTGGTTACATGTAAGTCATTCAAAGATCTGTGACTGAGGTTGGCAAGAAATTTGAATAACATTACACTTAAAGGCTTCATGAAGGGCTATTAGTACACAATTTCAAAACGTAGATGACAAAAAATGTGATAGTAACAACATTAAGTTTACAAATCTCATGATTTTAAAAGATACTCATTTGCATATTTAAGTTTCTGCAGACCATTAAAAAAGTCACATAATTGAGCTTTAAAAAGTGCTTAAATTACTTGTAATGGAAAAAAAAAAGACTGCATGGATTTCAATTTATCTGTATCAAAATAGGTCTACAATTTACTTTGAGTTGTCTATGAACTTTTTTAAGTACCCTAAGTCAGAATCCATATGGAGAAAGAAACAACTACTGAATGCTACTTTAAAACAGAAGTAATATTTTAAAAAACCAGTGGTGTTAAGTTTTTCATATAATAAGGTTGCTCCCAATTAACTTTCATTTGGGAACTAAAATTTGAAGCAAACAAAAAGTGAAAGAAAAAGAAATCTCTGTGTGTATCACTATTGCCACAAATATAGTTTTGTAAAACTGTTTTGTATTTTTGCCAAAACAATGTTTAATAACATTATGACACTATAGTTTTAGTAATCTGTGATTTCTTAAAAATTTACTGTATGTGGGTGAAATCATTATTTTCCCACTCAATTATTGATCAAAGCCATTGTCTCTATTTCCTCCAAACTGGACTCTTGCTACATTTTACTTGTTAAAATTTTTATTTGGTGAAGTATTAAACCTTTTACTGTAATGTGAGTTTAAAATACGCTAACTCAAAACCAAAGAGAGAGAAGGATATAGAGTAGGAGGAAGAAAAAGAAGAAGGGAATATCACTGTATTCTTGGATTTGGATCCAAACATTACATTGAATCTTTTGAAAACTAACAAAAGAGCTTAACAGATTAAAAAAAAATACCAACATGAGTTTTTAATGCCTTTGAAACATTAGAATGAAGGATTTTTTTTTCCCTATTTGGATTTCATGTGATCTAAAATTCCCATCAAATTGATTTTCTCAAAATAGATAAAGACTAAAGCAGGTGAGACAGATTGATTTAGAGAGCTTTACCATCTTTTAACATTGAAATGCATCACTGGAAAATAAAATGCACAGGCTAAATATGGTACCTACATTTCCTGCTTGCATTGAGCAAGAATACTCATGGGTGGCCCATTTTAAAAGCAGACCATAGCTCATGGCAAATTGTGCTTCAGCACTGCACAGGCAATGGCTGTGGGGAGGAGATGCATCTGAGTTACAGATCAAGTTTGTACATAAATAGACAGAGATACACTTGTGGTTTCAAAGTTCTACTCGAGATAAGAGCTTTTTAAAAAATCAATATGTTCCCTAATTGATCCACTAGAAGTTTCATTTTGGCAGTGAAAAGTATAGTCAGAAATAGTATCTGGATGATTTAATTCAGCACTTTACAACAGTGGGCCATGGTTCAGATGTGGTTAGAAGAAATCCATTAAGATTTAAAGTCGGATTTTAGAGGCTATTTGATTTCTAAGGCAGCAAACTTGACAGTTAATTGATAACTCGGAATTGTAAATGAGTTGTAAAGTTAGGCCAATTTCCATGGAGTTAAAGTAAGAGAGGACTTCCTCATTCTCATCCTCAGAATGCACCCGTAGAAATACATTTCAAAAACTGTATAAGATGTGTGAGCCAAGTCATTTAAATCTGTGAAAATCTAATGGAGAATATAAACTTACTTATTCACTTTACCAGATCGAATTTTAAAATATTCAGCCAATGGTTTTTAGTAGGTGACACTTAATGGCAACCTGGAGGCTTGCTTCACTTGATTTGCTAAAGTCAAGAGAATGACTATAAAATACATTGGTAAAGACACTTTGCATAAAGTTTTAACAAGATCAACTTATAACAAAATTCCAAACTCCATTTCATAAAAAAAAAAACAACCTAATTTTAAGTTCTGATTTTTTAGGCTACACAATATCATCAAGGGTCACACTAACATATCAGAAACTCTTGTAATCAATCTGATGAAAGCATGGAATGCTTTGCTATTTGGTCTTTTCCTCAAGATATAAAGATTGTCTTTTCTGTTCCAATTTCAGTAGATATGCTGCAAAAGCAAGCACAAATTGTCTTTCCTGAAAAATGTCTTCTAGGAACAAGGCTATGATGAAGAAATACAAGCTTAAGAGAAACAAACCCAGCACTAAAGACTGCTCCTAATCCATCAATCACTGTTTCAGACAGCTTTTCACATTGCAAAAAATTTCACCACTTTGAAAGGACACTCACAGACTCAGGTTTAAAAAGCTATTAATGGAAGTTAAACTAATATGACATTTATCACATATCAAGATTTCATCTTAGCTGTCTGCTCCTTTTTAACTCTCCCAGCAACAGGTTCATTTTATTAGATCCTGTAAAATGATACAGGAGGTGACTTAACAATAAGTAACCTGTGTTCTTAACCCCTACTACATACACCATATAGTAGGACAGCAAACTGCTTAACTATGATGAAACAATGTCATCCACCCAAATCTTGCTAAAATAACAAAGATAGATAACCACAAGAAAGGGTTTATGCTATAATAACAGCTACATATGTGAATCTCATTTACTATGAAAAATTTTAGGGAGCAATGAGTGCTTGGAGTTTATAAACAAAAAGTAACAGAATCAGAAAATAGCTTCTTATTTTCCAGTGTAAGCGATAAATTAATGAGCATTTCTTGGGTATCTATGGAATGTCTAGAAATTCTTAAATTATGGGATTGTACTTCATCCGAGAACATATTAGCATCATAGGATGCTAATAATTTTTCCCCATATATGTTACTGAATGCAAGAAAAAACATTGAATGTACTCATAAGAAATAAACTGCAAATAATTGCAGCACAGTCACTTCTCTTAAAAATTTAATTTCAAACATGGGAGAGCCTAGCACAGTTATCAAAGAATACACAGACCAATTATAATTAACAAACATATCAGAAAGTCTAGTTGAAGCAAGCATTCATAAATTAAATAAAAGAATAAAATAAAAAATAAAAATTAAATTAAAAGTAAGGAATAAAAAATAAAGAGTAAAAGAAGATTCTGAGTTAACTTACCTGTGTAATAATAGAAGATTTGAGCTAACAGAAGTTATTTTCAGGACTACCCTGGTTTTCCCCATCTTTTCCATCTGAACGGTACAAATGGTATATGCAAAAGATAGTACATGAAATTTTAATGAGTTCTTTGTTTCCACAAAGAGTCTACATGGAGCTGGAGGAAGTGGTGAAAAGAATAGCTCCCTTTTTTTTCCTCAATCATGCAGACCTCTAAGATTTTTGCAAAATAGAAGAAAAATTGGCTTATGCCTGAAATGTTCTACTCCCCCCTCACCCCCTGCTGAACATGCTTGCCAAAAACAAACAAACAAAAAAACTCCCATTTATTCACTATTTCTATCTTGTTTAACAGCACTCCATCTTTTGCCTCCTCCTGGGCCCAGAGAAAAATAGACAGGGATCTTTCCTACAGTGACCTAAAGCCCACCGCTTTCTGCTTTGGTCCAATGGTAATTAGTGATGCAGTAGTTTGGGGTAGTTGAAGAAACATGTAATATAATGATCATTTCTGATCTTCAAGGGGCTAGAGGCTCAGCTTTCATCATAAATAAATGGGACTAGCTCCACGGCCCTTTTCTAGCTCTTTTTCAAGCACTAGTTCTGTATGATAATTTCAAAAGACATTTTTGTCTTGTAAAAATAGTTGTGCATATACTTTCAGGTACTGAATAATTAAGGATGTTCTCAATGAGAGCAATGTTAATTGTGAAGACTACTACTCTGACCTCGGTCATTCTGAGCATTACCCCTTCGTTAACTCATGCTAACATCATGGTAGTCATGTGAGAATGGAGCACACTAGTTAAAACAAACATTAGAACTGACCCAGGATTCAACCTCAGGACATGTGAGACTATGATTTGTGCCCTTAATTTCTCACTGCTTCATCACCTCACTTCAAAGGTCGTCTGGAACTGGTGTTCCGCCTTGTGAATGAGATAAATTTTGGGATGCTGACGTTCCCTTTTGGAGTGTTTCAACTCCGTACAAATTCCAGCTGATTCCAGCTTTCTATGAATATGGATTCTGGGAGATGACAGTGATGGTTCAAGTGGTTTGGCTACCATCACCCACCTGGAAAGCTGGATGCATTCCAATTCACAGCTTTGACCTAATCCAGCCCTGGCTGTGAACTACTAGTTAGCAGAAGCTCACTCTTTCTCTTTTGTTCTCTCTCTCCCCCTTCCCTTCTTTTGCCTCAAAAATAAATAATTTCAAAGTGAATTTCATCCCTGTATCATCTAAAATTACTGAAGAATCATACAAGGCCATATTATCAGATTGACCTGAACTTTCTTAATAACAATTGCTCAGTGTTTCTCTTTCATTTTCTTTCATGAAAGCACATCTTCCACATGGCTATTCAACATCATTTCTGTAATAAAGACAACATGTCACAAGAACTATTTATCTTCCAGAATAATGTAATTTTTTCAATCACATTTTTTAAACCAGACTTTTGGCAGTGAAATACACATTTTATGTTTAGCATCTATAGTTTTATCTCCTTACAACAAATGATAAACCGGTCAGTGGGTAACAGTGTTCTAAACGCTTGGTGATGAAAATAAAAGCCTTCAAGTCTCCTGATTTTCATATAAAAATCAAAGCATATGTCAAAAAATTATGCAATGCATGCATCTCATTTGTGCTTATGAATTTTAAATACAATATTTACATTTTAACAGACTACTTCAGAAATGAACAAGGTCCAACAGAACTACTTCCTTGACAAAATGTTGGATTTCATTCCCCAGCTACAATTGCTAGAATTTGAGAAACCTTTGATATGGTATCTTTTTAGAGAAACCATGACCAGTCACTACAGAATACATCAACTGGTCATAATAATCATGCATTTATCATACTGATTACATGAGGATACATCATGAATACAACTTTCCAACTTCATGAACAGACACTTCATTTAGTATCTAAAATTAATTTGCCTCAAGAAAATATAAAACATAAAATATTTAAAAAGAAAGTTGGTTTTCAAATACAACATAAACTGAACACAAAAATAACTTCAGGAAACTCATTTATAGACTCTGTAGATAATGGCGAACACCCAATGAGAAGGGGGACACGGAGGATGGGATGGAATGAACATGGATTGGTAACCACATCAAGGATATGTAACATAAGTTTTGTTTAAACCTTTTTGGGTGTAAATTTACCTCTACAAAAGGAACTCAGGACAAATCAGTACAACTGCTAACTTTTATTTTCAGCATTAGTAATATCGCATACTTCCCCACTAAAACTTCCTATTGGCTATTTTGCATTTCACATCCTACATTTCAAAAGAATTTGACATTCTTTGGCTTGGATTAAACTACATTTTTAAATAATTTATGCAGCATAAGTATGATAAATATGTTGTTTCTCATCGAGTTTTTAAAGAAATTTAAAAAATAATTAGCAGGCTATGTTAGGGAATGATGAAACAAATGTTCTGGAGTCAGAATCATCTTGGAATGAATCTCATTTAAGTCACCATCATTTCTAACATATACAATACTGGACAAGTCTCTTAACCTCTATATCTCACTTTATCTAACTGTGAAATAATGATGGCAGGGTAATGCTGTTGGGAAAATTAAATGCATAAAGATTTGACACACCAAAAAGTTCTCCAAAAATGGTGAGCTACCATAACTATTCTCAACACAAGAGATTCCTACCCCAGAGCCCATATTGTGCTTCCAATATAACAGCTTTCTCATCAGAGACCAGAAGGAAGCTCCCTTGCATAAGTTTTATGAAACAAAATGCTACAGTGAGATGATATCTTAACAGAGGTATACTGCATGCAGTTAATCGTTTAATTATAATTTGGTTAATCAGTTGTAGTACACAGTCTTGACAGACATGTCTTATGTTACCACTAAGTCTCAACCTTTCATTTGTAGCATCCCCTATTTATTTTTTATTATTTCATTATAACGTATGTTTTAAACATATTATATTATGCTACATCTTACATCATTTTTATTACTTATCCCTCCATATAGAAGAACCTTCAGTATCATCTCCTGATAGAGGATAACCTCTATTCCCAAATTTCACAGCTGTATCTAAATAACTAAGCTTAAAACAGTGTTGCTATTTTACTTCTCAACACAAGTATGTCAGATGGAAAGAACTGATCCACAATACTGAACAATTACTGTGCTCCAGGCAAAATGGTGAACATTTCACATGCATTCACTTTTACAAAAGTGAAGGTAGTCATGTTTGTTACACACTTTGTAACTGAGAATAAAGCTGAAACAGTAAATCAGTAAATATCCTGACCAAAGCCACACCGTTTAAAGAAAAAGAAAGGCAAATCATGGATTCATGAAGGCAGCTTGTGCTAGGCTGTTTTCTTCCTTGGTATGTATAACATTTCCTACTTCTTCTGTGTGACTTAAAGCAATTCTAAGCTCCTAGTCCCAATTTTATCTTAAGTATAGGCATTTAATCTAGCAGTTAAGACTGAAGAATCCCATACAGAATGTCTTGCGAGTGTAGACCACAGAAGACAGCAGAGAGAGCAACCATCGGCCGTTGTGCTCACTTAGGGAGTGAATCATCGGACGGAAGATCTTCCTCTCTGTCTCTCCTCTCTGTATATCCGCCTTTCCAATAAAAAAAATAATAATAAAAATAAATCTTTAAAAAAAAGATTTTTAAAAAAGATTTATTTTTCTTGGTAGGCAGATTTATGGACAAAGATCTTCCATCTGCTAGTTCACTCTTCAAATTGCCACAATAGCTAAAGCTAAACCAACCCAAAGCCAGGAGCCAGGAACAACTTCTGGGTCTCCCATATGAATATAGGGTTCCAAAGCTTCGGCCACGTTCCATAATCAGGAAGCTGGATAGGGAATGGAATATCCACGACAGCAATCAGTGCCTCCATCGGATCCTAGCACTTGGAGGCAAGGGATTTGTCACTTGTGCCTTTGTATCAGGCCTTAAATATTTAAGCACGAACCATCCTATCCATTTCATGTTCAAAGCTGGTTTCACCAATGCTACTAATCATATAAGAAAAATGTAACATGTACCATAGCCATTACACGTGAGTAGCCAATTAATGTTGGTCCCATTCTTTTCATTAGATCTATTTATTTTTTTTATTGGAAAGTCAGATATACAGAGCAGGAAAGACAGAAAGATCTTCCCTCCGATGATTCACTACCCAAGCAGCTGCAACAACCAGAGCCATGCCAATCCAAAGCCAGGAGCTTGGAGCCTCTGCCAGATATCCCATGTGGGTTCTGGGTTCCAAAGCTCTGGACCATCTTTAACTGCTTTCCCAGGCCACCAGCAGGGTGCTGGATGGAAAGTGTGGCTGTCAGGATTAGAACCGGCGCCCAGATGAGATCCTTGTGTATGCAAGGTAATGACTGTAACCACCAGATTACTGCATAAGGCCCTCTATTCACTGTTAAAGTTAACATTCAGCACTGAGGAAAACCCCTAGAGTCACATGGAGCAGGTGGAAATTCTAATTCAATTCTACACCTCAGTATCCAGATTAGATAAGCAACACTGAAGATCATACAAAAGTGGCTCCCACATAAGTGCTACTCCTGATTACAGGGAAGCAACACTTGTTGCGTAGGTTTTAATACTTAAGAGTTGCATATGAATTATATTAATACAAATTGGGCAGTTTTTTTTACCACCTAAAGTGCATTAGTTGGAAATATGGCAGCATTTTAGTAGTAGATATGAGAATTAAATGCCTTATAATATTTAATAAGAGGCAATAATTCAAAATGAGAGAAGAATCTTATTTCAATTAGCATAGACAAATCTGCATAGCCCTTTGAACTCAGAAATTTAATATGTAATTATGAGAAAAAATACATACTGGAAGAAAACTGAGAATTTTCAGCATGACAAACATAAAAGTCATTTTATCTTACAGTTCTCTGTGCTTTTACAAAAATAATCTAAAGGACACAAAAAAAAACCTAATCGGTTAAGCAGCTATTAACAGTCAAATAAATTACTAGCTTTAATAATGAATGATACGTTTATATCAGAAGAGAAATTATTCACTTCATGTCTCAAGTACCTAAAGATATTTGAACTTTATTACAGTGTTACAGAATTTTAACCCGATTTTGTTAAAGCTCAAAGATTATAGCACTTTCTAATAATGAATTGGGGGAAGGATTATTATGTTTAGGCTTTAAAACATATATTCACTGTTAGAAATGAAGTGATATATCCAAAAAAGCAAAAATCCACACCTTGGTGCTTTTGACTTTGACAGTCCTTAGGTAGCAAATAAAAAAAAAAAAAAAGCACATATAAGAACCCCTTGGATATCAGAGTACTTCACAGCTTTTCAGAAGATTCAAACAGCTCACTATATAGACCACATTCATGGCAAAGTGTTTTTGTTTATTAAATGTTGGGCTCTACATTTTAGGACACAAAAATATATATAATGAGGGAAAAAAACATGAAATACATGAAACGCTGGAAAAGCACTTTTTCTTGTAATTACAGGTCAAATAGTGTTCAGCATAATTATTCCGGTTTCATTATGATGATTATGTTTTTTCATGTTCCTGTCTGGAAGAATTCTCTGAGCACTAACACACCTATGAAATTTTTTAAATTAGCCAAAAATGATAGTGTCTGCTATATAGTAACTACTACATGTTAAGCAGTATATTAGGTCATTAATACATATTTTTCCCCTTTCTAAAACAACTCCGTAGGGACAGGTATTATCAATATCCCATTTATAGGCAATGAGACCACTGAGCTAAGGAGATCACATAGCCTGACCAAGGCCACTGAGTTTATTAAAGCAGACGTAGAAATCAAAGTTAGCTCTAAGCCCTCACCCAAGACCACATCAGATCAGTAGTAAAAAGACAATAGGACTAAGAGAAAAGATGCAATGTGAAGATGTAATTTCTCTTTCCTGCACTAACCCCCTCCTGATGCCAATATGTCTTCAACAGCAGCATGCTCTACAGCACACCTCTCTACTGTGACTGCCACAGACACCTGTCAAACTTGGTGTTAACACCAGGATGTTTGAACAGCAGAGAAACAAGATCCACAGAATATTGTGACCTCCTGTCAGATAGGCAGGAAGTGAAGTTGCATTAAATTATATGAAACCGTGTTGGTGAAAAAAGAAGTATCAAGGATCATTAGCATATTTTCCTTCTTCATTTTTTTCAGTGATTAAGAAAACACATAATGCCTAGAGATTTTTCAAACACAGACTTTTGAGTAGTCTATTTTGTTAAAACAATCCATGGAAAGTGTTCAAGTGGGGTTGGTGGGAGACAGCTTTGGGGCTTGGCAGGTAGAGCCACCACCTGCAATACAGGCATCCAAAATGATTCTTGGTTCATGTCTTGGCTGCTCCATATTCAATCCAACTCCCTGTTAACAGGCTGGGGAACACAGTGAAGCAAGTGGAACAAGTGTCTAGGTCCTGGCCACCCACATGGAAGACCCAGATGAAGTTCTTGACTTCTGAAGTTGGTCTGGGGACATCTGGAATGTGAAGGAGAAGACAGATGGTCTTTCTCCTTTTTGTCTCTTTTTTCTCTGAAAATCTGTCTTTCAAATAAACAACTCCTTGCTATGATTTAGGTTATTACTCTCCCCTCCTCACATAAGTGATTTTGTAAAGCTTCAGGGTACTCAGAAGACAACAAGTTGACCACAATAAGGATCCTAGTGGGTAATCCAAAGAAACATACAGTTTTATAAACAGCCTGGATAACAATAAGTTGCATCCAAAAAACTAGAGGCTCTACAGCTCTGAAAATCAATTTATATGTATTTAAAATTGGAAGCCTGGTTAAAAGGACAAACAATTCTAGCCATCAATGGGACTTCCAATGGAAAATCTGGGCTAAGCAAGGATGTGTGAACCAGATGCATTCCACAGCTGCTCCAATTAACTGAGGATAACTTAAATAAACAAAAGTTTTTGCATATGATCTCCATAAAACAACAGTGTCTCATGGATTCATGCTGGGGCTTCATCAACTACAAGGCAATTTCTTCCAGAAGGAAAAGACACACCAGAATGATATTCCTTAATACAAACAACCTCAAATTTGCCTTCTTTTCCAATTCCAAAATATCAGTGAATATTTATCTGCAAAAATATTCCACCCAAACAGAATTGCTTGAACAGTCATTGACAATGTGCACCTTTTTAAATGATGAGCTGCATTTCTATTGATCAGCCAAGTATTAAGAACTTGGCTGTTAACTGAGCTCAGTGAGAAAAAACACTGGTTAGCTACCACATGAGAAGTCTGCACCCATCCCAAAGAACCCCCTGCTGCCCAAACCTCTGCGTGCTCCTCATGGTTTTGTCTGTTTACAGGAAGTAGCTTCCCATAAGAAGATAATCAAAAGCCTGTTACAATTTCTGTAAAGTTGATAATCTGAAGTAATCAACAAATACTAAGAAATCTACATGCCTGGATGTCCATTTAGGAAATAGGCATGATTAAGGCACAAGAAAGGAACTCATCAAACCCTACATATTCCCACTGAAAACAAAGCATACCACAGGCTCGATGACTCAATGGTAGCCCCAAGAAAACAAATGGAAAACATAATCCAGTGCTGTGGCTTTTAGTTTCTGAAAAGCATTGCAAGTTTTCCAACAGTCTTTGCGCTTCCAAAAAAAAACCCTACTTAGCTTGTCTATGCATACATACGTCAAAAATATTTTCATTCAATAACCACTGTACTAGGTAAATAGAATGTGGTCAAGTATATAATATTGTGAACTTTAAAGCAAGCATCAACAGCTCTAACCACACACACACAAAAAAAACATATAATTCAAACCAGCCCTACTTAATACAATATTTCAATTTGAAGCCTGAAAAAGTAATATACAAGTCAAAGAAATTAGTGTTTAATCCTGCATAGTTTATTATTGGATCCATGGTACAAGAGATGTTATCTCCTCTGTGGAACCGTTGAGGGAGAGGGGCATCCCTAAGCTACATTTCTAAAACTTGGATAACAAAGGCAGTTGTTTTAGTTTTGTTTTTAATTTTAATCCAAGAGCCAGAGATGTAGAAATAGAGCCCCCATATCCTGGTTTACTCCTCAAATACCAATCATCACCAAGACTGGGACACAGAATTCAAGAGTCAATAACTCAACACAGGTTTTCTGTTTGGGTACTAGGAATCCACCTCCACCTGCCAGCATCTGCATTAGTAAGAAGCCTAAGTCAGGAGCTACAGCTTGATACAGAACCCAAGGCTCTCTGATATAGGATGAAACTGTCTTAGTTACTACTAACCTCCCATCACTGAAAGTAGACTAAGAAGGGAGGTGGTGTGGAATGAGGAAGGGAGAGGCCCTGTAGATAATGTAGAAGTCACACATAAGGGAATACAGCGACTTGGGGTAATCTTCTTTCACTGGGAAAGTACAGAAAAACTTGATTTCCATTCTCCCATCTGAGAACAGTAAACAGACTGAGTCTGTTGTTACTCAGATTGGTCTACATGACTCTGAAAACAGGGCAAAAAATCATAATAGAACCATTCCTGCCCATAAAACCTAGAACATTCCTAGTCCCATATCCCATCTGAACTATGTGGTACCAAGTTACCTGAGCACCTTCTAGCTTATCTCTGACTCTTAACGCCATTTTTTATCTGCCACTAAACCACCTCCCTTTTCAAAACCCCATATGAAGACACTCTGAGAAATTCTTCCAGCTCTAAATTGCTGAGAATAGCAATTTTATTCATGGTAAGCTCTTAGTATAATGTCTGCACAACGTCAATTTCCTGAAGTTGATACATAATCACTAACAAGGCATCACCTCCAAGTATATCACACTTTCAAACCACAACAGGATGGAATATAAAAATGCGGTTCACTCAAAGTTTAATGTTGGATGATAAATGCTTACCATGTTTTAAATGTGACAATGAATACCATGTTCATAAAAGTGAAGCAAATTTCTCTTTTGCTCTTTCAAGAGCAGGTCACTTGCTACATTTGAGAGCAAGTCACTAAATATTTGGGTGAAATAGCAATTTTAATCCATGAATCTTATTTTCCTGCAGCCATGATGATATCAACTTCCTTCTTTAAAAAAAGAGCACCTTGACTTGGCTGTGTCTGCGTAAGAGGTCCATAAATTCCCGAAAAATTTGTGGTCCCATTCCCATGAATTCTCTGGGCTGCCATTTCAGTTTAGCATGACTTTGTAGTGACTTTTTAAGTATCAGCATATAGTCTGACTCAAATCTACTTTCATTGTTTTCCTAGGAACCTAATTCCTTGATATGGTCCACACCAAAGAGCCATACTGTCAAAGAAATCAGGACATATTGCTGTCCTCTGCTATATATTCCCAAAGCACAACACAACAGTATTTCCAGGACTTTGAGAAATCTTGACAGTACAGATCCCCATTTAACTATTTATTTAGCATAGCATTGGTTCTTCACAGCACTGGGGGGTCCCTAAACCTATGCTGCTACTTTAATCTATGAATTCTCTTATTATCTATGTAGTGCGTTATAATAAAATGATCAGAATTACTCACAAATCTGTCTACAACAATCTGGTTTATATGCCTCTCAGCTGCTTGCTGAAAAAGATTATATCTTCCTCATTGTTCCATTAACAGTACTTAGCAGGTATTTAGTAAGCAGAGACTAACTGAATGTACCAACATCCTCCCTATTTGCAACATCACAAGCATTATGAGTCAAAGAGACTCCCACTTCCACCACACCAACCCCTTAATACAAAATTATGTTGAGGTCCTCAGTCCACAAACAGCAGAATGTTATGTTATTTGAAAATGGGGTTACAATAAAATCATTAAGGTGTACTCTAATCCAGTTTGGCTGCTGTGTTTATGAAGTAGAGAAATCCGGACATAAAAGATATGCAGAGCGAGGATGATATATAGCTCATAAGGAGATGGCCACATGACTGGAAGTCAAAGAAAGTGAAAGACAGCAAACAGAAGCCAGAAAGCTAAGGAAGACTTTCCCTGAAACTATGAAAAAACACTGCCCCACCAACATCTTGATCTCAGACTTCTATGCCCAGAACTGTGGTACAAAATACATTTCTGTTGCATTAAGTCACCCAGTTTTGGCACAACAATCATGAAGTTTTCACTGACAGAAAATCTGCATATATTTTAAGTCTTTTTGTTTGTTGGTTCATTAATGAACAGAGCTAGCAAAAAATTAACAGCATCTTAAGCTGGATGTTTGCTTACCTTTAGCAAATTCATATTATTTTAGAGAAAAATCTAGACTCAAGAAAAATATTAAAGGAAAAATGAAGGCATGTCTGATAAACACTATTCAGAAGTATAAGGATGATAAAAAGATGATAGTTTCTACATGGGGAATTTTTGTATATAAGAATTACTGACCTTTCCAGAAATATTGGCTATTTCACAATACATAGGCATCCAAGGCACTTTTCAGAAAACATAGCTGTGCAAAATAATGATAGAATTTCTCTTTCTGAAGTTCTGGGACAAGATCAGCTTATTTTGAATCAAATAGTTATGACAACAATGCAATCCTATATTCACAACTAACATTACCTATATTTGTGAAGAGAATATTCAATATTGATATTATTTACATGTTCAAAAAAATTTTTCATTTTCCTTTTTCTTAAAAAAATTTTTTTGAGAGGCAGATTTACAGAGAGAGAAAAGGAAAAAGATCTTCCATTTGCTGGTTCACTCCCTAAGTGACCACAACAGCCACAGCTACAATGGCCTGAAGCCAGGAGTCTGGAGCTTCTTCTGGGTCTCCCACATGGAAGCAAGCGACCAAGGACTTGGGCCATATTCCTCTGCTTTCCCAGGCACATTAGCAGGGAGCTAGACCAGAAGTTGAACAGTAGGAAGGTAAAGCAGCGCCTATACGGGATGCCAGCAGCCAGGCACAGGATTAACCTACTGCACCACAGTGCTGACCTCATTTCATTTCATTAATGCATATAACAAAATTCTTCACTGGAGGAACTCCAGGCGTAAGCTTTTTAGGAACTGGCAAAGGCAGCAGAGCTGATAAATCAATGTAACGTGTTGCTGAACAATGCCCCAAACTAGTTGGGGATATCTAATGGAACTTCCAAATCTACAAAGTTCTTCCACCCAAAATGCAGAAACTCAATCACTGACATTGGAATTGTAGGACAAAGAAGGTATCTACTACAAAGTGTGGAGCAAGAGGCCAGAAGCTGGTTAATTCCTGGGCTCTTTGAGGAGTCGGGGTAGAAGTACTAATGGATTAGATTTGGGGCTAGGAACTATGAAATGAGCTCATGTTCAAGCTTCTGGTTGATCAATGGTGCTCATGACCATTGAGTGGTGATAACTTGCTCTTCAAGCAATTTTTATGATGGCCAGATGTATTTCAGTTGGTCTTTGAGGTTCCATGTTACTTTCTGCTGCAGATCTGGAATTACTCTAAATAAGCCATTTCAGAAAATTCTGAGCGAGAGATTTTATTTATTGGAAAAGTAAATGACTTCTTGTGTATAGTATTTAGAACCCTTTCTGGCCATCTGTACAACTCTCTCTCAATACAAGGAATTCCTTTTGATAAAGAACAGCCAGGGGCACCTTAAACCAAAGGGGGAATAGATGAGAGGCTGAGCCCTGCCTTTACATCATAGGGGTTGGGTCTCACTCTTACCTCATAAATTGTGATCACCAATCTGAGGAATGGTATAAGTAAACAGAAATCCCTGGAAGCCACAGCCACATAGAACCCACAAGCATAGTGGCCAAGTGTCTGAGCATACCTATAAAGCTTGTATCTGAAGAAGTGCAGAGAAGGTAGTTTCCTTGACATTCCTAAATCCCTTCTTATCAAATAGCTCTCAGGATTCAGTCTTCAAAATTAAAAATATGATTTCTTCCCAGCCATTTAATAAGGTAAACATTCATATTTATACACCATTATCATTATCTTATAACCTATAGTGTATGCGAATATAGATTATATGGATACAAATATACAGTATTATGAAATCATAGTTTCTCATTAACATCCCTAACAAATCATGCAATCCTTATTGATCATCAACACTTCTTTGGTTGACAGCAAAAATACTTGTTAAGTAAACAATCAACCAAATAAGGGGCAAGGAGAGTAACAAAAAGCAGATCAAGCAAACACATATAATTGCTTGAGTGGTTCAGACTGCTTAAATTAAGCATTTCTCATTAGAAAACAATCATAAAGAATCATGTTAAATAGCCTCATGGTTAAGATTGTCTTAATGTTTACTATATATTTTATATTATATGACTACAAAAAAGGTTATCTTCATTCTACATTGTTTATGTAATGAAGAATATGGGTTTAAGATTCCATACTTGAACTCGTGCTCATACATCAAAATGCAGTTACTCAGTCTGAACCCACATGGCATCTCCAATGTTTAATGACACTATGATAGGAGCTGCTTACTCTATGTTTACAAGTCATCAGTTACCTGTATATGCAGTCATTTTCTGATATAGTTTGGCTGAGGACTACTCAATGAAAAATATTACAAGGCAAAGAAGAAAAAAAATCAAAACTCCTTTATTAGCTTAAAATCTAAAAGAAAGGGGGTGCCAGAGTTGTGGTATAACAAGTTGAGAGGCTGCCTGGAGAGCTGGCATCCCAGCGGACACTGGTTTGAGTTCAGGGTGCTCAAACCACTGAGATCCAGTTCTCTGCTAATGTACCTGGGAAAGTGATAGAAGATCCCAAACTACTTGGGCCAGTGCTCCTACCTGGAAAACTGAGAGGAAGCTCCTAACTCCTGAATTATACTGACCCACCCAGCCCCACCATTCAGGCCATTCGGGGACTAAACTAGCAGTTATAATAGCTGTCTCCTTCACCTCATCTCTAACTCTCCTATTCTAATCAATAAAATGAATACTTACAGGCAAAACACAGAGAGGGAAGTATCATTATATCTATAAGCTGCAATAAGCCTGTTCTATTTAAATAACTGAAATAAAATGAAAACACTCTAGATTCAGCATCTTATTACTGATTAGAGATACATTACTTATGTCTAGACACCACACTGAGGATGCACTAATGCCCATCCAATCCACCTCTGGAAATGTAGTTCAGCACTGTCATGACTTTATCATCTTGGGCTCAAAAATGATACTTTGTGGTAATTTTCTTAGTTTAAATGCTAAGAAACTGCAGTATACTGTAAAAAAAAAAAAAAGCATTGCATTGGAAAGGCAAGATAATCGGAAGTACCAGGTGCTTTACATTTCATGCCGCTGCTGGCTCTTCCAGATATTACCACTTCAGACAAAATGCGGAATGTCTGAGACTAGAGAAATCCTCAGAATCTTTGATGTTCCCTATCAGACAGGGAAATGCCACAGACTGTATCCTCTGTAAGCACCAAGCTGCATGGCCTGGAACAATGCCAGGGAGAACCAGGCATTAATGAGTTATTTTCCATTGTTCACCATTCTATGGCAGCGCCTTATAATTATGCATACTACCTAAGGGACAATTTAAAATCTAATCAGGATTATGAAAAAAAATCCTTACATTATCGCATTTTTATAAGCTACTTTTGTTTTAGTATCTACTCAGTTAAGCTCATTCAGAATATGACCCTCCTATCATAATTCAATTTGAATGTATTTTGTCTTTGTGTTTCTTTATGAAGTACAAATCAGTTAGAAACTGACCTCTCTCAAAAAGATTAAGTCAGATCTAATTAGTGTGCATTAGATTGGTGAATGAGAAGAAACTGAAACAATGTGACTGTTTAAATGCTACATTTTTCATATATGCTTTAATCATTTGAATCCTTGCAAAATATCAAATTAAGTTGTTAGGAAAATGCTTAAAATCCAATGTAAAACACCATCACATAATACACGAGTGCCAGAATAATCATGTCTAGATTAAACTGACATAATTAAATCAAAAAGAGCAGACTGGCTTCTGAATTAAAACTGTAGTATGTGCCAAGTGAAATTTCAGAATTACTAGACGTTAAGGCACTAAGACTCTTCCTCCAAACTCTTTCTCCACATCAAAGTGAGAATGTTTACCAATAAGGCACAGCTTCTATCGTAAGTACTGATTTCAATGCTTTGGAAAAGCATTTCCTACCCATAAGAAAAGTTTCAGACTGCATGTAAGGCTTGTCTTCCAGACCCTTATTCTCCACTTCTCTTGGAGGCTCATTTAAAATTTATTACAAATTCTTTCATTCATTGTACAAGGAAGAGAATCCTACATGTTTTCCTACTTAGTATGTTGTCTCAAGGATATCTATGTCACTCTGCAACGTCTACACATCTCCCTGTATGGATTTACCATAATTTAAGCATTTACTAATTTATGAGTATTTGTCTGCAGCTTTGCATTTTACAAAACAATGTCATCATGATCACCCATGTCCATGTGTCAGGAATTTATCCTTCAACTGCACAATTTCAGGCATCAGAGTACTGCTTTATCAAGACTGCTAAACTGCCTTCCATAAATCTAGTCCCAGTTAATGCTCCCACCAACCACTGGTACATGCAATTCCCATTTGCCCAAGCTCTAAGTACTCAGGAAAAGGAAAGATAATTTATACCAATTCACCCAACTATAGCTAAACATCTTAATACAGGTTGTATCATTTTTACCACAATCAACACAATCCCATAAGATTCCTTTAACCCTCATTTTAACACAGCAGAAAGCTGAGGCTTCAAAAAGTTGCGGTGAAGGAACACTGAGTTTAAAACCTGGGGGGTCCAATTCCTACATGCGTACTTTTACAGTCCACTGGTTCCTATACAAATCAACATACTGTAGATTCTTAAGTAAAAATTTAGATCTTGCCATGCCAACTATCTTGGAAGGTTTCATGGAAAGGCTCAAGTAATGTAAGACTAAGAAACAATGGTATTTTTAGAATTTCTATTTAAAAGTTCCCTAGAACTATTGCTGTTATTCCATGAGCCTTAAACATCAAACTAGAAGTAGTAGGGGACTCTGTTAGGAAACAGCAGAAGAAAAAACAATTATTTTCTGCCTCTGAGTGTTTCAAAAGCTAATCACAGGACAAGTAAGTGACACCTTACTGAAAAGGCCAACTAGGGTATTCACATCCCACAATGGATGCCAGGGTTTCAGTTCTGCCTTTGCCCCAATTCCAGCTTCACTGTCATAATCACCGTGGGATGCAACAGATAATGGTTTGAGTGCCTGGGAGCTCCCTATCTACATGAGAGACCTGGATCAAGATCCTGGCTTCTGGCTTGGGCTACTGTGAGCATTCAGAGAGTACACCAGCACATGGGACAGCTCTCTCTCTCTCTCTCTCTCTCTCTCTCTCTCTCTCTGTCTCTCTTTCTGTCTCTCTCTCTCTCCATTTCTCTAAGTCTCAAGCAAATAACTAAAATTAAAAACCACAACAAAACCATTTCACTTAGGGAAAACTACTTCTAAGCATCTGCCCTTGTGTTCATGTGTTACTAGACCTTATGAACACCACTCTCTTCAACATATGCAGTTGGAAGTTGTCTCCGGAATATGTGGTTTGTTTGTTGTTCAAGGTTCTGTATCTCCTGTACACCAGCAATCAACACAATTACTGGCCAAACTGGCCCCATATTACATAGATAAGCACAATAATGTACAGTTTGTTTGACCAGTTGCTTTTATTTTTCTGCCAAATCTGGCAAAAGAATTTCTATAATGTCATTATGCATTATTTGAGCAATTTTCTTAAAGCAGATCTAACTGATAAACTGAAGCAAAAATACTGAAAGTACAATGAGTAGAAAATCAGCATTTATTATATATTTCCTTAGAGTTGAACCTTATGGAAAATATATAAATATTTAGGAAAAAGGGTTTTCAAGAAAGCTGTTTTAAATAAGTAAAACTTTAAAAAGTTCTACTTAGGGCCCGGCGCGGTGGCGCAAGTGGTTAAATGTCCTCGCCTTGCACGCCCAGGATCCCATATGGGCGCCAGTTCTAATCCCGGCAGCCCCGCTTCCCTTCCAGCTCCCTGCCCGTGGCCCGGGAAGGCAGTTGAGGATGGCCCAAAGCTTTGGGAACCTGCACCCGCGTGGGAGACCCGGAAGAGGCTCCTGGCTTTGGATCGGCATAGTATCGGCCCGTTGTGCTCACTTGGGGAGTGAATCATCGGACGGAAGATCTTCCTCTCTGTCTCTCCTCTCTGTATATCCGCCTTTCCAATAAAAAAATAATAAAAATAAATCTTTAAAAAAAATAAATAAAAAGTTCTACTTAAAATGTTTAATGACATTTTTAAAGCTAAAAAGAGCTGTCAAACAGTAAAGAGAATATTGGACAAGGAATTAAGAAACTGGTTTTGTTTGTCTGTTTATGATTTATTTTTCTTTCTAAAGGTGGTGTTTCAGAGAGAGGAAGAGACAGAGATGTTCCATTCAATGGCTCACTCCCCAAATGACCACAATGGCCACAATGACCAGAGCTGTGCCAGTCTGAAGCCAGGAACCAACAGCTTCATTCAAGTCTCTCACATGCATGCAGGGGCCCAAACATTTGGGTGGTCTTCTGCTTTTTTTCCAGGCACATAGCAGGGAGTCTGATCAGATATGGAACAGCAAATGCCTGAACTGATGCCCTTGTGGGATGCCAGCACAGGCTGGCAGAGGCTTAGCCGATTAACATGGCACATGTCCTGGAAAATGGTTTTAAATGTCACTCCTGTAAAATACCTGTCAGAGTTAAGAAGGTAGGTTAGCACATATACAGTGGGTCTTTTAATTAAATATTCTCCTCCAAATAATTTCATTCTCTATATATTTGCTAAGTGCTAACAATGTACCAGAAACAACAACAGGCTCTGACCTAGCCAATATGATAACAGATCCTGTACAGCTACTGAACACTCAAGTGTAGCCAGTAGGAATTGAAATGTGTTATAAACTCAAAATTATAGCAAATGTCAAAGATTAAATATTCAAAATGTAACTATATATGATGAAATGACATGAGATGATATATTAATTTTAATATTTTATACTTTAACATGTTTACAGGAAAATTATAAATAGGCATGTAGATTACATTCTGTTTTTTCATTTCTCAATTTTTAACATGCAGACTCACTTTTGTTCCAGTTAAGAACATACTCATGATTCACGCTCTCAGGTGCTCCTGATGTGGCTGCTTAGCAGATATCACTGGACCACCTTAGTCTACACAGCCTACAAGTGTCTGTTTCCAGATCCAGAGGAAAAAGGTATAGCAATTGTAGACACTGAGAGTAAGCATTTATACACTATAACAGTATTCAAATAGCACTGAACCCCCTCACTTCTTGACAACTAAACTTATCATGCTGAATAGTATACAGGCTACTGTGAATGTAAAGGGAGTTACATAATACAAGTTCTGCATTTGTCATCACTAATGGCCTATCGTGACAGACTAGAATTTTAGAAACTGTCTTGAGGGCTCATGTCATAGCACACAGCACCACCTGTGATGCTGGCATCCCATATGAAGGCAATTTCAAATACTGGTTGTTCCATATCTGATCCATTTCCCAGCTGATACACCTGAAACGCAAGAGAGTATGGCCCTAGAGCTTAAGTCTCTAACATCCACTCAGCATTGTAGATGGAACTCTGGACTCATGGCTTCAGACTAGCCCAGCCCTGACTGTTTTGGACATTTGGGAAGTGAACTAGTAGACCTGCAAGTCTCTGTTTGCTCTTTCTCTCTCTCTCCCTTTCTAAAATTCTGCCTATCAAATAAATGAAAAGAAGTTTTTACAAATATTTATTTTGTTTATTTGAAAGGCAGCAAGACAGACAGAGATGTCTTCTATCTACTGGTTCACTCCCCCAAATAGCCACAACGGCTAGAGTTGTGTCATTCTGAATCCAAGAGCTCCTTCCAGGCCTCTCATGTGGGAACAGTAGCCTAAGCACTTGGACCTTCCTCCACTGCTTTCTTAGGCACATTTGCAGGGATCCAGATTAGATATTGAAGAGTTAGGCCTCCACCTGGCACCCATGTGCCTAATACAACATGGCACTGGCCCCAATAAATCCTTCTTCTTCCTTTTTGGCAATAAAATAAGTCTTTAATCATGGCTCCAGAAATGCTGATCCAGCATACAAATGGTAAGTCATCAAACCACGGTTTATTAGAAAAGGTAAAAACCTACTGGTTAAATAAACTTTAGATACACAAAATTAAACTAAGTTAAATTGGCTTTGCTGTGGGACTTCTCAGAGCCCTCAGTATCCATTGTTACATCTCCAAAAGCAAGCAAAACATTCTTTCCCAAGTGTTTTTGGTGTCCAAATCCTTTACCTTACATGCCAGGAAGTGTTCTTTGTGAATACTGGGATATGAAATCACTGTCCTAAAGATTGGTTTTAGTTATCTTGCTTTTTCAACCATTTGAGAAACATTGATTAAGTACTAACTGACATTAAACTGTGGCCCATTTATTATCTGGACCATCAATAGCTCAAGAAACTTTTAATGTTCAAAAAGTTATTTATATTCTACAAAGAGACTTGGTCTATTAACAATGGAATGACTATTCTGATACTTAAATGTATCAACTTGAAGCATACTTTACAAAAACACCATTGAGTCAACATTTACAATTTTATTAGAAAGTTAATTTAGAATTTAATTTAGATAACATACTTGCAACTGTTGAATCTTTTCCTCTCATCACTAATTAAATTCATAATGAAGTATTGCCACCCCAATTACTATACAAAGCTTCTAATTAAGCCAAGTTCCACTTTTACAAAAGCAAACTTCCTTAATTTGCAAGCAATTCAAAATTTATATGTAAGTTGTGATTTGCTCAGTTTCTTATCAAGTTTCATCTATCAACCTGAAAGAATGTCAGCAAGTTCATTATAGTTATAAGTTCTATAGGAACATAAGATATTTTTCATTAAAATACACTAGCACCTAAAATATCGCTTGGCAGATAGCATAAAGCTAATTCCAACATCTTTTGGGAAAGAACAATTTTTTTTTACTTTGATGTCCGTAAAGAGTTATTTTCACAATGAGAATTGTCCATAAACATTTTGAAGAATCTTGGGACATGCTCAACTAAAGTTTTAATATATATTCAAGGTTCTTACTTGAAACCAAGCATTGCAAAATAAATAGAGTACACAGAAACATTAGGAAAGATGAAAAACCTAAATATGCAGACAAAAATAATAATCATAGGTGACCTTTCCAAACCTCTATCGCAACAAAAAATACTATACATTAAATTAAATAACTGTGACAGATGCTAAGAGACATAAGTTTTCTTTCAGGAAACCAATCTTAGCAAACTACTATAAACGGGTAGCTAGCACAGTGGCCTAACAGGCCAATTCTCTGCCTATCAGCACTGGCAAACCATATGGGTATTGGTCATGTCCAAATTGCTCTACTTCCCGATTCAGCTCCCTGCTTATGGCCTGGGAAGGCAGTGAAGGATGGCCCAGGTGGAAGCTTCTAGCTCCTGGCTTCAAAGAAGCCCAGCTCTGATCATTGTAGCCATCTGGGGAATGGACTAACACATGAAGATTTCTGTGTCTCCCTCTCTCTGTGTAACTCTGACTTTCCAAGTAGAGTAGATAAATCTTAAAAACAAAAAAAACCTACTCTAAAACAATGAATTGTTGTCAAACACAGAGGAGCTGAAAAATCTCAGAGCCCAAACAGAAGAAACAACACACCTTGGAAAACCTAGGAGTAAATCCATGATTATATAGGGGAAAACATGACTTTTAACTTTTATGGCAATGAAAATATTCTTCATTCCAACTGAAATTTAATGGCTTACTTTGGAGCTCAAGCCATATGAATAATATTGATAATAAAAGGTTATTTTATTTAATTACTCTGCTACAGCCTACTTTTTTGCTTTCTATCGTACTAAATACTATAATGAAGTTAGGTTTAAACTTCTGGTTATAACAGCAATGATTTTCTCCATGTTAATAAACTCAACATTGACAGAATACTTCCTCTGAAAGGGATATTATTCTGGGAATTAGGGGCACTACAGAGACGTAAAGAGCATTTCAACTCACACAGAATCTCCATTATCTGGACTAAATGTTCATTGGAAACTTGTAGGGGAATGGCTTTCAGCACAGATAGTAATACTCAGTTTTGGATGCCCAAATCCCTTATCAGAAGGCCAGAGTTCAAGTCCTGACTCCCTTCCAATTTAATCTTTCTGCTACTATGCCCCTGCTAAGGGGGCAGCAGGTTATCACCTCAAGTAATTGAGGCCCTATCCAACCTATGTTGGACAACCAGATTCAGTCCTCCGCTCCTGACCTTGGTCTACCCTGGCCCAGGACGTTGCAGGCAGGTATCTGCGGTGTTAACCAAAAAAATGTTCAAATTCGCCCTACTTGTTTATCTAGTTGAAACTAGGAAGATTGTAGGATTCTACCAAATAGATAACAATCCACTCGTATAACCTACTAACATTATTTTTATTGTTTTATATTTGTTTTTAATATTTCCAGAAAGTAAATCTTGGGATCCTCAGACCCAAATTTCATGGCCTAAAAAACACTCCAGTGTTTTCACCTTATCACCATAATTAAGTTTTCAAGTTATCTAGAAACAAGATACAATGTTAGTCAATCTGACTCAGTTTAAAGATGTTCACTTCCAGGGGCCCCACGTCAATCTTAATTTTCCAATTAATCCTTCCCTCCAGCACTCTCACACTCCTCTCCTAATCCAACCTCAGGCTAGATAATTTTCCATATTTCAATGGATAGCTTTAGCTGAATGCCCTTCCCTATGAAGGACCACAGTATATTTTACTTGATTCCTACTTAGAAGACACCTCATTACATTACAGATTAAAAAGTATTCAAAAAAGGTCTTCATCTAATGAAGTTTTTGGAGTGTCAAAAAAAAAAAAAAGCAGGGTGTTTAGCATGAGATGCAAGAATGGCTCTAAGCAAAATTAAACATAATGTTAGAAAGGTTTGACCACAGAAGTGATCATTAAGTCATGGCTGCTTTTGCCATCACAGAATTTGAACACGTGAAAAAAAAATCACATATGAAAAGCTCAACAATGAAAAATTATTAAACTTAAGTACCATCTGTGTAAATAAAAAGGAAATGGGATGAAAGTATCCAGGCATTAATCTGCTATTATTTGATGTTAATATGAAAACACTTAAAATGCATGAAGAGAACAGCAATATTTTCTCTAAACTTTTGTACAAACCATAAGTACAGTAATACAGAAACCATTATTTTGTATGCTGGCACATGAAAAGGAAGTATCCCTCACATTTTCATGCTATTTTGGAATGTGTTTTAATTCACAAATTTCTACTTTTACATGGAACTAAAAGAGCTTGAGATGCTGGGTCTGAACACACAAACACACACACACACCCTGAATCTGACTCAATAAAACTATCCCAGAAGCTCAAACAATTTGCAATCATGGCACAACAATCTTAGTTTGCAGATGTGAACATTTCTTCATTGAAAGAGTTCTTCCTCAAGATGGGTACAACAACACCAATCATTCTCTATTCCTGAACCCCTAAAGCACAATGAAGGGATCAGGACTTGAAACCGTGCCATGGAGTAAAAGGGGAAATGATGGAGAAGAAGAAATGGGCTTGGATTAATGAGCTGGCATACACACCACAGCCCTAATGGGCAATGCTGACAGGGTTCAATTATAGTGGAGTGTGCAGCCTCATTACTGCCAGTAGCTGTCACTTAGGGTGCTGGGGCAGAGGCGAATACAACTGACTGCAGACAAAGGGAAACATGAAAACAAAAGATATGAATTGAGCATCTTCAGGATCCGGGACTCTAGTCACCCACCTCTCTACCTGAGCACGTACACTTAATTGTGTGCACACTTGCACCAGCCCTTTGTATTTATACAGTGTGGTGTTTCCCTGGCTCGGCTTACTGATTGTTACACAAAGAGACTTTAGTGAGAAATATAATTGAATTAAGAACCACTGCTAGGTCAGTGTTTCAAAATGAACCCTTAAATCCTACCCTTCCTAGAAAATATATCTCCTTTTTTTTTTTACTCTTTCACTGGGCATTGGTGTATAAAAACTCCACTGTGTACTGCCTTACTAATGATTATGATCCTTTATCACATTATTATTGCAGAATCAAAAAATTATTAAATAAGTATTTTTATTCCATGAGGAGCTTTATATGTATTTTCTAGGCCACTTAAGTTATCTCTATATCCAGTGTTTAAATGGAAGGGAGAATTGCCTCTCAGCCTTTTGGTTAAGATCAAATATAAATGGAAGGGAGAAATGCACTAAATGGAAATTTGATAAGCTCAGACTAATAAAACTTATAGCAAGGTGTGGAATAAACCCTTGCCACAGAAAATCCATTTCTAAACTGCCTTTCATGAATTCATTCACAAAGAAAAACAGATTGCTTCTTTCCTGTTGAGAATTTCTTTTCTGCCTCTATAAAAACACCCCTTAACCACTGATTCAAAATGGTGAGATAACAACAAAATCAGCTGTTAACATAAAATGAGAATATATCCATCCATCATGCTTTACATAAAATTAGTCTATAAGCTTTCAGTATGTAACATAAATATTACTGTTGCAATATAATCTTAAGACAATTACTTAAACAGAAAATCTCAAAGCTTTTATCCTTGAAAAACATCCCCAGGTAAATCTTGTCAACTCATCTTTAACTAATAACTGGATTACTTTTCAATTATAGATGATCATCAGAAATAAAATCAATCTTAGTGGAGATAATTCAGGAAGTGCTTTAGTGGCTTTCAAAAAAAATAAACAATAAAAAAACTGATTACTCCAAGGTTAATTTCCATCTCCCCTTCCTGAACCTCTAATAAACTCAGAGTTGACATTGATTTAAGTCTAAGAGTACACCCTCCCCCCCCCGACAGATTAAAAGAAAAAAAATCCATAAACACCCATACCGATAGAGCAGGTTACTGGGCCAAACAAAACAAAATCTAAACATGTAAGAGGAAGGTAGCTTCAATGAATGGATATTTTTCACACTAACCAATTCCTTAACAATGACTAGCACACACATTCACATCAGAATTTTTTAAGGTTAAAAAGTGACATATTTTTCTACAAGAAAGTTTGAATTAAGTTCTTTTCCAACAAAGGTGAATACCAAAAACCATGGCATAATTATGATTCCAAAAGGAAAACACAAGGAAAGCAATCAAAAAATAGTTTGCATTCATGTTTATATCATTGCATGTATTATTCTTCTACATCCTAGAGATAACTAGGATACCAATAAAAACAATCAAGGTGCCTATTGCTTTTGGTTATAGTTACACTCTAGTGGCCTTCTCCAGATTGAAATATTAATTTAGAAACAAAGTCTTCCAGGTATCCTAGATGATCCCAGTCTAAGAGCTCCTGATATAAATATTCTACTGATTTCATTATAAGCAGTAAGGATCAGGGCATCCAAGTATGCCCAGTCACAAAAGCTAGTAAAAATGCTCTCCTCCTACTGTAGTTGTAATGTATCCAGACTATGACTACTTCCACCTCTCAGATGCCAATCCCTAGTCAATTAAACTTACAAGATTTTCTACAATATGTACCTAACAGAACACCCATGAACAGACAACTGTGTCAGATAACAAAAACTGTGACTGGAAAGGAGCCAGATGTCTTTGGTTTAGAAGGTCCTCCTGATGAACTGGACAGGTCCATAGACAAAGTGAATACAAGTAACTTAATCTTGTCCATCTATAAGTGGAGAAATTAAGGCAATCCTTATACAGCTTTAATAGATTATAAAAGCAGAATTAAATGTGTCTGAAACATCTTTGTGCAAAGATCTTGGCTGTTGGAAAATGCTGATTTCCACTCCCACCCTTTAATGTATGATGACTTCATTATGTGCTCAGACCCATAGCACTTTGTGGCTTATGTCCCATCTCAGGGCTACCAAGCTAAACCACAAGAGTGTAGGATGAGGATTGCCACAGTTTAAGTGCTGTGCAACCACTAAGATTACACTTTATATATACCGCTGATCTCACTGACATAATTTGAAAGGACTAAAATACAATTCAAGTCATTGCAACATTTCCGGCCTGGAGAGGTAGCAAACTCAAAGAAAAATCTTATCTTTTGATTCTCATTCAGTTCTTAAATATTATACCATTTTATTCCAAACACTTGTTATTAAACTGTTGTTTATTTTCATTCCTAAGATAGTTACATATCAATGTGTAAGTATGATTAACAAAGGCAAGAAAATAAAAAGTAGAAGGGAGTCTATATATAGTTTACTTATAGATATTTTTATATTACAGTGTAAATTAATTTGAAATTTCCATTTTTGTGTGCTTTATACTCCTATGAATATATTTTTTTCTCTTCCAGTTTTCATTTTAATACATCCATTTAAAAATAGAACAGTTGATGAGTATTGAGAAGAGAACCATCTTACATCATGTCACACAGTTAAAGCAGCAAAGCTGAAAAGGCAGTACTTTCACAATGATGCACTGCTTGCTTCATTTAACTCATAATTTTTAAACATTATCAGTGAAAATTCAAAAAGAATACCTTTACCTTTAAAGGAAAAGTAAGTTGGCACCAGCATTGTAGTATAACAAGGTAAGCTACTACTTTCAGCACCAGCGTCCCATATGGGTACTAATTCAAGCCCAGCTACTTTACTTCCAATCCAGGTACCTGTTAACGTGCCAGAGAAAACACTGGAAGTTGGCCCAAGTGCTTTGGCCTCTGCTCCTACATGTGAGACCTGGAACAGGCCTCTGGCTTCTGCCTGGCTCTGCCCTAGATGTTGTGTCCACTTAGCAAGTGAATTAGAGAATGAAAGATTCGACTTTCCATCTCTAATGTTTACAAGTAAATAAATCTTAATAGAATCAAAATAGTAAAAAAAAGTTAATGTTAAATAAATACATAAAATTTTAAATGAAAATCATGTACAATCAAGATTTAAATAAAAAAAAAATGGGGTGAGCATGTGGCACATCAGTGTAAGCCACCACTTAGGATACTACCACCTCCTCTCAGAGGACTCAGTTTGAGTCCCACTTCCACTTCACAGTGTGTATGTAACTGCTTCTCAAACCACCTTCCCCTGCTTAGGAAAAACGCTTTTTTTAAATTAGAAACAAAACTGGAGTTCCATAAACAGGTTCTCCCCCATCTTTGGTCCATGGTATCTGGAGAGAATAGGAAAGAATAAGCTCATAAATTCTTACCCACCTAAGTGAGACACAACTTAGCTAGACTGAGTAAATATCCCATCAGTAGGATGCCTTTTCTCTTGGGAGAAATATTTCATTAGTTTTCCACCTCCAGGAAACTGATCAACCTTTAACCAAGGACATTTACTTCCAAAGTCTTGAATCAGCTTTAAATGTTGACATTCATCAGGTTATTGAACTATTTGAGATTTAGTACCTGCTAAAGTCCATAGTCATCCAGGATTTCTCTCATTCAGGATCACATAGTCATCGCACATACACACTTTACAAAATTCCCCACAACCATGGTAGTTCTAACTTGAGCAATCACTTAAGATACATCCTTTTCCTTTCCCCATCATCTCAGCACTAAAGACCAACTCAAACTCACTCACCTTTCCCTCTGAGTCTGACTGCCTTGAGTTACTTGGGTGCTCCAGGTTCTACACCTGTGTTCCCTAATTTTATCTTCAAATTTCTGTCATTTATGGTTCCTGTTCCTCAACTCAGCAACCAGCAATCACAGGAGCTGCTGAAAATTCAGACATTTTAATAAGTAGCATCAAGGTATTGCCTGAGAGTTTGTATTTCCAATAAGTTCTTAGCTCATACCTGAGTTGAGCATCACATTGCTGTGCATTCCTTTTAGTTTCCTGAGTCTTAGCATTCCTGTTAGGTGTTGCTCTTCTAGTACGAATATTCCTAACTTCCAGAGAATGTCCAAACTTACTCCCACATAGTTAACAACAACCCCTAATCTGTCCATGTGATACTTAGACAGTTACTCTCCACTACAAAGTAGATTATTTTAGGTGCCAAAAACATATTTAAAAAAAGGAAGAGAGCATCCCAATCATCATGCTTGGTTGGATTTCTAACAACTATTAAATTACAGTCATTTAAATAAGTGTTACAAACAAAAACAGATCTCATGCAGGTGTGATTCACAAACTAAATCTAACCCAGGTCAGATTCTCATACTAAATCCCATTCACAGCACACACTGTCACACATCTGGGTTACTGAAATTCATAAGCCCCACCAAGATGTCCTGTAAATTTCCTTGACTGGGAAGCACCTGGACTTCACCCCAGAGGAAACAGATCCAAATTACTTTACCTCAAGACTGCTGCTTCCTCTGACAATTGCACAAGTTATATAATAAAACAGTCTCCAGTGCAGGCGAACCACATTACTCTTTCACTATCCTCTGAGGACTCTTGCATGAATATAAAGAATCAGCTCTTTTCAAAGGATTTAAGGGAGGGGAGTGTCAAGCTATGTTTAACAGCACAGTTAGCAGTGCAGACTGCTCAGAACCCTCTAAGCACACATAAATAAAGCTAGATTTCATTATAGACCTGACACCATTGTATAAGCCCTACATTTTTTATTTTATTTCAACCTGAAACAAAAACAGAGGAAGAACAGTTGCTTATGCTGTGAAAAATGCATCATAAAATAGCATCATAAGAAATAAAAGTATTGAATCACAAAATATCTTTAATATCTCTCAAATCATGTTCTCAAAATCATACAAATTGTGTCCAACACATTTTCCTATTCTGTGTTTGAATTTGGGCTCCTGATTTGATACTCTCAGCCTTAGAGATCTGCTTACAGAGAACAACACACATACATTTTTCCAGTGGTATTTTAAAATTATTTTCTTTCTGCCTATGACTCTTCTACATCAAATTATACCTCCCTCATTACATTTTTCTTCTCATGACATTGCTGACTTCAGTTACAAGCATCTTACTGTACATGTGCTTTTGTTCACAGAATACCAATCCAAAGAGAATAGGACTCCCAGAATTTTTACTAACAACCATTCTAAACATATTTGCTTCCAACAAAACCTGACCCATATCATGCTTTCACGGAATACGGTATTCACATAATACACGTGTTAAAAAGGAGGGTGCATATGAACCATTTCATTAATAAAATAAAAAAATGGAGAGCATGCCTGTGAAACATTTTGATTAGGGTTCAAAATCCTAACATGTGACTGATATTCAACCATAAGAGGAACTCAAAAACTTCATGGAAAATGCTATTTATTCCTTAATTCCATTCCCCATAATCTTTGTGATGTCCTATGGTAGGTATTTATTGGGTTTTTTTTTTTCTATTTTGCTACAGAACTCACTATCTGAGCCATTCTTACAACATATCTTTATTCCTAACACTAATTTCCTCTGCTATTGCACATGATCCTACTTACCACTTAGTATCTTCTAACTGCTCCTCACAAACTTACAGTCTGCAGTTTAGATTATCTCATGTAAATAACTTTCATTTCTTGTAGATCCTTTTTTTCCAAACCACCAGTCAGTCAGTCAGTCTTGTTTCAGACATTTCCAGTAAAGGA
Source organism: Ochotona curzoniae (assembly GCF_017591425.1). Taxonomy (NCBI): domain Eukaryota; kingdom Metazoa; phylum Chordata; class Mammalia; order Lagomorpha; family Ochotonidae; genus Ochotona; species Ochotona curzoniae. The sequence continues at coordinate 23,023,005 of NW_024464920.1, forward strand.
TATTGTGACTAATGAATGCTATAGTACTCTTAAAACATCTCAACTTCAAATTTAGAAATCTAAGGAAGGGGAAAGTTACATTAAGGTTAATTTAAGTGATCTAAGGCAAGTAGAAATAAAACTTTACTCAGAGGAAAATTGATGGGTCTCTAGAAATGCAATCAAGCACACTAAATCAAGGCTACCACCATTTTTAACTACCAGCAAGTAGTAAGTGTTTGGGGGATTCTGATAGCAAATAATGGAAAGAAAAATGAAGTCTCAACAGGTAGAGTTAATCATATCACAAAAAGAGGGATGTACCTGTAAATGATCTCATTTTAATTGGTTCCTGTGAATAGTATGTTTGTAATTTCTTAAGGAGAGCTTGCACAAAGGGAAAATTCCTCATCCCTAATCCATAATTTTGAGATTTATAATCACTGCTCTTCTCGGGGGCATTCTTGAGCCCAAGTACAACACAATAAACTCTAGTGTTTTCTTTATAGATAAAGAAGGGGGAAATTTTGCTAAAGTAAGTTACAAAATCTGATATTAACTTCACCAATGACAGATTAGGTGGGGCCACATTTACACTCCCTTCATGGCTTTGTTCTTACTTTATAAATCAAAATCTGGGATTTAAGTGCCAGTGAGACATTCCACCTGTGACCTAAAAATGTTGCTGTATTCTCTTGGCTTATAAAACTCACAATAATGTAAGTTCCACAATCATAATTTACATCACTGACAGTTTTGAAGATAATTTTAAAAAGAGGATTCTAGCTCTTTCTTTAGGGTTGGATTGCCTGTGTTATGCTAACAGCAATGTATACTTATCTTTACATTTTCCTATAGAAGAAGTAAGTATGCATTAAGCACCGTGGCCGATGGCAGACTGCATCAGAATATACCATTTAAACATAATGATCTATCTGGACATTATGATAGTTAGATTTCAACCCAGTTTTACATTTTCTAAAACTGAATGATCCTTTATTTTTACCCTTTCATTTCCACACAGCAATACTATCTGCTTAAAATATTAATTGTAGCTCTACCATTAGAGCATACTTCTTCTCTTAGTTGTATTTTCTTTCAAGTTATGGTAGGAGTGACAAGATAATAATAAATACCAGCCAGCAACTGAGATACAATTTCCACATCTGCTGTAACACCACAAGATTAAATCAGTCCATTCATATTTTATCACTTTTGTTTTCTTATGATGCTAGAGGTAAACCCTAAAACCAATCCTGGCTTTTGCAATAGGACTAAATGAGATCTCCCACACAGAGAAGCATAGGTTGAAAGGACCCCTCTCTTTAACACAAAAGATTTTGCAGGTAAATTTTAAGAGATCTCATCTTCTGCGTACTAAATTTTTTAAGTAACTTGAAAGAATAGTAGGAAGATATACAGAGATCATCTGTTGGTGAGCTTAGAAACTTAGAGGAACTTTAATCAACTTAGAACCTTTTAGAAATTATATAGTCCAGTTTATTTCAAGAAAATGGAGTGTGCTTCATAATTCAATTCTGTTTTATATCAAAATTCAAAGTATATAAAAGATCTAAGAAAAGTACCATCACCAGAGGTTACTGAACTTCTTGGGTAAATCTGAATTCAAAACCCAGTCTTCCATCACAGCTTCAATGGGATATGGCTGTTTCCAAGTATCTATTCAGAAGCACCACTATCCTCAACTTTAAAAACTTTTGTGCAGCTGATCATATGTTGACAGATGTCCACAGCAAAAGGCTCCCACAGGCCATTTGTATTTCAGTCCACTGGGTCTCTAGTGGTGTGTATTGAATTCACTATAAAATAACCATGCGTTTACAAATTGAGAAAGGCAAGCCGTAATTTGGCAGTGACTGCTGTTACATTTGCTTCTCCTTTGTATAGGCCTGGCATATAGCAAAATGCCTCACATACCATAGGCATTTGATAAAGGCTTACATTGAAGAATCTTTCTGGGGTAGGCCCTGCTTTCATCATAGGCCCTGCTCCAGTTGCATCTGTTCTGGTTCTGTTTACATGTGTCTTAAGATCATCCTATAGAAATTTGGAAATCTTGAATACTGATATCTTGAATTCTTGAAAAGCTAGGGCAGCACCGTTTTATTTTTGAGGGAACACAGGCAATTCCCTCCCTATGCCTTATACTATCAGCATTGTAGAACAGAAAATGAAGTTTACATGAGACAAAGACTGGATCTTATTTCTTTCTCTTCATTAATGTTCAAATATATTCTATGTCATATTCTTATCACTTAAGGAATGTGAGTTAAATTCACAAGTGAATTTGTCCTTTAAAATGTTTCCACAGGATTCAGTGGATTTCTTGTATTTTGCTCTTTTGCCTAAAAGTCATATAAACATGTATTCTCAAGAATGGCATCTGGTAATAACAGAGCATTAGATCTGGAAGGGAGTGGGCCAACTACTCATCATTTTACAGATCATAAATTATCCACAGAAACATTTAGTTACATGCAAGGTTTCAAATATTTTTCTATAGCCTCTCTTATTTTTCCTCAAGTCCTCTTATAACTGCTCATCTCTACCATGTCTTTTTTCCAACTGTTTTATTCTTCTCTGAAGTTAATTTATTCTGAAAATCGAATTGGTGCTTCCCCATCACCAGAACTCTATCACAATACTCTACAAATCCTCTGGCTTAAGTTATACTTTTCAAAGTTAGCTAGCCTCAACTCCCTAGAAACGTGTTCAGTGAACAACTTATTCTTATGATCAACCTTCTTACTCACTCACAGATCCCTCTCACATAAAAAAAATTTATCAACCCAACCAACAAACTTAGTGCAATTAAAATAAGAAGTTACAACAAACATACAAAAGTTTCAAGGAAGTGGCAAGAAGATAGTCAACTTCTGCTTCCAAACTCTTGAAAATACACGTCCACCATCACTGTGTAAAGTGATTGTCTAGACAATATGACTTATGAGGTTCAAGGAAGCTTCATATTAAAGCTTTTTACCTATACACCAAAATTCTCCATTTCACTTCAGTACAATTCCTGATCTTTATCACTTCAAAGTGTACAGTTTTACTGCTTCCAATAAAGAAAAAAAAATCCCCTGCAGTGATCAGCTGGTCCTCCTAATCATTTGCCTGCAGTGCCAGCATCCCATATAGGTTCTGGTCTGATGCCTGGTTGCTCCACTTTCTGATCAGCTCCCTCCTATGACCTGCAAAGACAGCAGTGCAGATAATGGCCCAAGTCCTTGAGACCCTGTTCTCACATGGGAGAGAGACCCAGAAGAAGTTTCTAGCTCCTAGGTTTAAGTAAGCTAATTTCTGGCCTTTGTGGCCGTTTGGGGAGTGAATCAGAAGTTGGAAGATACTCTTCTTGTATCACCTTCATTCTCCCTGTAGCTCTTTTAAGTTAAATAAATAAATCTTTAAAAAAGAGGTGAGACTGATTTAAAAAAATGTCTTATGGAGGGTTAAAAAGAAATTCAATGTTTTCAGAAAGCAAAAATCAGGAGGTAAAAACAAGGGAAAGTAAAATCAGGACAAATATGATTTGCACAACAGTTTTTACACAAGCTTTCCTTCAACAGAAGAACAAAAATACTTCCATGACTTTCTGAGTATAATTACAGTCCCTGAGACTTTTGTAATCATACAGTACTTGCAAAAGAGTCATGACGCTAAACTAAACATCTGCACCTACATATAGCACTTTAGTGAGGATCTTGTAAACTGAGCATTAGGCACTCCCTGTATCAGAGAGGTAAGATTCGAATTCTGATAAGAAGTGAGAAAAGTCCACCATCAGTTAAAAGTGGGCAGCATCCAGTTGAAGAAAACATATTTAGCTCTATGCCAGCAGTTCTCAAAAAACGATAATTTTATTCCCCGAAAAACATTTGGCAAACCTGGAGATATTTTTGGTCATCAAAGCTGGGAAGCGGAGACAGCTTCTGACATGCAGTGGAAGAGACCAGAGGTACTATTAAACATCCTACAGTGCACAGGACAGCCTCAAATAATAAAAAGAACTATCCATCCCAGAAAATCAATAACGTCGTGGTTGAGAACCTCTGATCTAGACCTATTTAAAATCAGACAGATGACTGCAGGAACAACTGAGTGAGGATGTTCCACCAAGTACAGAAATGTTCTCCAGAGATTTTGCTTTGTATCTGATGATTTGCACAGCATGTAATCAGGATGGATTTACATCAAAAAAATCATTCAGATTTAGATACTAGCATGAAAAAGTATAAATCATTACCAGAACTTTTGGCCAGAAAATACAAACAAAAAGTCAATGCATATGTACAAAGATATTCATAACTAAACATCCTAGGTTTAAAAGTTAGCAAAATCTTAAAAACTATACACCAATTCAGACATTTAACAAAAGATGTCTTAAACTTATTTAGCCCATCATACAGGAATTATGCAAGTCCAACCTAACTGTAATAAGGAGGATAACACAGGACATTGATCTAAGACTTCCTTTGTGCCTGTACAATCTTATGCCATCATTGTCAAAAAAAAAATTATTTCAAGGTTTAAGAAGCTAAAATACAGGAGCTGATATTCTGACACAGCATATTAAGCCTCCATCTGTGGTGCCAGCACCTCATATAGGTTACTGTTTATGCCCCAGCTATTCTACTTCCAATCCAGCTCTCTGCTAATAGCCTGGGAAATGAGCAGAAGTTGGTCCAAATACTTACTATCCTGAACACACAGAGGAGACCGGAAGGAGCTCCTAGCTTCAGTCTGATACAGCCCTGGTCATCATGCCCTTTGGGGAGCCAACAAGTGAATGAAACATCTCTGTCTCTCCTCCTCTCTGTAATTTGGCATTTCAAATGACGAAAACAAAATAAAGAAGAAGATAAATAAAAATAAGAGTCAGGGGGTAAGATAATAATTACATAGAACGAAATTTATAAATCAAGTTCTTCTAAGTGGTTATACTCACTTCACCATACAAAGCTGTCAATGATTTAGAATTTTGAGGCAAGAGATAGAAAATAAATGAACTTACTTATCTCTCAATTATTTAAGTGTCTCCTTTGAGCTGAGGATACATCTATGAAGATGACAGACAGTGTCTTGGTCTCAGAGGAGTTAGCACACACAATGTCCAGAAGGGGAATCCATCACCAGTTGCCAAGCAGTGCTAAGTCCACACAGCACAAACAGAAGGTTTCTATTTGTTCAAGAGATTTATGAATCTCTTAAAGAAGGTAACTACAATGCTCAGTTTAATTACATGCTGAGTCCCCCTCCAACGAAAAGGTCAAAATGAAATCCTCCCCCAAACAGAAAGGAGCACTCCTGCACACTCACACTCTCTTCCCTCTGTCCATTGAATGTTTAAGGAAAAACAAAATTCTGTGTAAAGACTTGCCACTTCATCGCCATCCAACTGTAGAGAAAACAGGCTTAGGACTTTCTTATCAAGCATTTGAAGTGCTTAGATCCTAGATTTCCAGTCACATACACAACGATGAGATATGTCAAAACATCACAGAATCATGAAGAGGCTGCAAAAGTCAGGTGTCCAATGAGACAGCTGCCGCTTGTACATGAAACAGTCTAATATATTATAAAGAACAGAGGGGAGTAAAAAATCCCCTGGATTAGGAGAAAAAAGACTGTATTTTAAGTCAAAGCTTTATCACCTACTGTTTATGACCCTAGGCATGTCAATTAACCCTCAGAATTTCCATCTCTTTATGTACTAATGAGAATAAGAGCTCTCTGTCCCCACAGAATTGCAACAAATAAAATAATACATCTTCAACGGGAATGTAAATTGTCAAGATTACCATTATGCTTGTTATCCAATTTCATCCATCTCTAATTGGTAGGAGTTAGAATCACATCTCTGCCACACCTCCACTCCCACCACAGCCTTGTTCATAATGCCCCATCACTAAGTGCTACCAGCAAAGGTAGGTGCTGAAGGGGCAAAGCCTGATGGCAATGATCTCTCCATGAGCTGGTGTTACAGCAGCTTTATATACAGTTTCCACCTTCATTATTTTGCTTCTAGCCACAGACTTAAATAGCTCACTTATTTATAGTTATGCACTATCAGGTTACATATTGTAAACAGATTTGTCATAACTGTATTGCAGACACCCCCAGTTTGCCATGTATATTAAGATTTTATAGTCTAATATATGGAAAGGCTCTATAATCTAAAATGGAAAAGGTTTCTCCCCCTTGCATAAATGCTACTATCACAAGTTATAATTTAGCAAGCAACAAGTATGGAATACTTAAAGGCTAACCAAGTATGGAATGAAAGTTTAGATAATATTACTAAAAGCACTATGAAAATTCTTCCTGAATCTTTCAAATAGCATAGGGTAATGGTATATTTATGTAGCTAAATCAAAGAGACTGAATTGCTAGATTTGACTTAAAAATAATCTGCATATCATGGCCCTTCACACTGATCAAGATATGCTTCCTGATATTAGTTCAAGATGCTATAATTATGTCTGAAAAATTTATCAAATATACAGCAAGAATTTGAATTGTGGGCTCTGAATCAAAGTGCAGTCTTCTGGATGTTTCAATTAGTGATCTCAAACAAGTGTCCATATCACCTTACACAAATTACTAAACTTCGTAATTCTCGGTTGCCTTAGTGTAAAATAAAGATAATATTATCTACTTCCTAAGGCCACGATGTAGATAGAAGATAATCAATCCAGGTAAAGTATACAAAGCCATATGTAATATACTATATAAGATCAGCTCAGGGAGGAGAAGCAGTCACGGGTAACTAAATGATGGTCGACTGACAGAGCTGTGACATCTTATTTTTCTTAATAGCTAAGTGATCTCATCTCCCTTGAGGTCCTCTTAATTTTTAATTCCAAGCACCTATATGATAAATAAGGAAAAAACTTTCAAAAAGCATGGCCTCTTACATGTAAACATGAAAAACAATGTTTAAGACTGATAATTTACTTAGAAATCAAGTGATACCTAAGTACTCAAGGCTGAATTCTTAGTTGCCCTCCCATGATCGCAGGAAGGAGTAGACAGGAGATGATGGGAAGGCAACAGAAGACACCAAGCTAGAGACAAAGAGAACAACTCCTGGGAGCCGCTGCAGCAACAGGAGATAGTACAGTCAGGTGAAAAAGCCCATTCAGATATAAGGTGAGAAGCTAACAAGAACAAGGCTGACAAAGAAACCACTTTGGCTATGAGAGATCAAATAGACTTGATAAAGGTTTGAAGAAACTATAATGGCCTTCTTAAATGGCAAGACATTAACACAAATGCTGAAGCTGGGAATAGAAGCCTGGTTCCAAAACTGCTGCCTAATTCATTCCCTGCTGTTACTGAACAACAGCAAAAAGACTTCGTCAATACTGCTCCAGCACTTGTTTGCAAAAACATGAATTTATTCCAATGCAGTTGTTATCTTAGGAGACAATGTAAGCATAACCAAACTTTGCACTTGCTTAGATTCCATTTCATCTGTGAGAAACATTTGGATGAACAAAAAACCCCACTTTCAAGCTTTGTGGAAACCAATCAAGCAGGCACATTCAAACACATCTCCCAGCCACATGAGTTTAACTGTATTCCTATTAGCAGCAATACCATTCCTATTTCCTATTAAAATTTTCGCATCAATTTTGGATAACCTGCCTCCTACAAGTTGATAATAATTTACAAGCTACAACTCTTCCATCACCATCTTTTACAAGCAAAACAGAGATCTTTTTCAAGGTCATGTGTCAGTTTTATTGTTATACTTACATATTTGTCATCTTTCAACAATACCTAGAAGCCAAGTGTTGTGGCATAGCAAGTAAAGCTACCACCAGTGATACTAGCATCCTGTATGCGTGCTGGTTTATGAAAGTATTTGGGTCCTTGTCATCAACCTCAGAATGCCCAGAGTGCAGGCTTCAGCCTGGTGCAGGCCCAGCCTTTGTGGCCTGTCTATAAGCAAGTCCTTGCTGAGTGCTCTTATAGCACATCCCACACACATGTCCCTAGAATTGTGCTTAGCAACACGCACAAAAATGATAACTATACAGATATCTCTACTCCCCCAAAGCAGGGATCCATCTTAAATTGTAGGGTCTCTTCGAAAGACAGTCATTTAACAAGTGTTTAACAGCACTCTAAAGACCAAGAACCCATTTGCAATCTCACGACTCAGCTGTAATATCTATACTCCACAGGAAGGAAAGGAAGAAAGTAGAGGAGCCAAGGATCACTCAGATCAAGCCATCTGTGTTAAGATCTGTCAGACAGGTAAGAGATGCAAAATCAAGAATTCTACAGAATGCATCCATACAAAGGAGACACAAAAGTAGCATTTAGGAGTTAAGTATATAAAACACACTGGTAAAACATATTTATAAATTGTGGATTTCATATATGAAGAGAGATTGAGTTAGCAATTCATCTACACAGTAATGCCTTACTAAAAATTTCCAAATAACCGTTACATTTCTTCCCCTTACTAAACCTTATGTCACTTCAAAGAGATTTCACAAATCTGTTATCAGAAGGGCATTGCATGGATGACTTATTAACTTCAACATAAAGTATATTTAAGTGTTCTTGAGTGAAGACTAAAATGAGATATCTGATAAGTTACCTTTAGTTTAGACATCTATAATGAGACAGGCTGACATTAAAAGCTTTATCATACATTCAAATCTCACATATGTTACAAAGCACTCAGAAAAGAGCACAGTCTGAAGAACTTTGATAGAAAATCACAAATTTCAAATGACAAGCTTTTATATTGCTTAAAAGTTGCACATTTCAAGCAACACAATAATTGCCCTTGAACCTAAGAATCACTCATTGCTCTTATGTGCACACCAGTGTAAGACAAAGCAGACAGTAAATTACGTTCACATAAAGCCATTCTTTGTGGAAACAAGAAAAATTATCCTCTAATTTGTAAGATATGAAACAGGGAGAAAATGACAGAAAGCATCACAAAGCAATGATAGAAACAAAGGCAGAGCTCCAATTTACCAAATAGATACAAGCAAATAGAAGGTATTCCAAGGCAATAACACTGAGTAAATCAATCACACAAAGGAGAGTGAAAAAAAAAAGCCAAGACTCTGCTAAACATTTTACTTATAATACTGGTTTAATATGAGTTTCAAAACGTCTACTGTAAGCAATCAATGGAAGCTCTACAGTGATTGTAATCAACTTTTACATTATTAGCTGCAATCAGTAAATCCGTTATTTCAGAGGATAAAAAATGGTCCCTTGCATGTAGAGTAGGGAGAGTGAAGATGATTAACCAAATGAAACATGGGACAAATGTTATATGAAACTTCATGAAAAAACAGAATTACATTTATGTCTGTTGTTCTGTTTGATGTAATAGTATTTAGAGTTGGCTAATGTTCAAGACTTCAAATAACCCTTAAGCATGTCCTCATCAGGTACTATTATATGTTTTGTTTGGGTTTTTTTAAAAAAAATAACTTGTATTTTTACTTGAAAGAGAGATTTTACAGAGAGAGGAGAGACAGAGAGAAACATAGTCTATTTGCTGCTTCACTCACCAAATGGTCCCCAACAGCAAGAGCTGAGCTGATCTTAAGCCAGGAACACCCAGGTGGGTGCAGGGTTACTTTCCTAGGCCATAATCAGAGAGCTGGATCAGGACTAGACCAGCCAAGACTTGAAACAATGCCTATATAGGATGGCACTGCTCCTATATATATAACAGGCCAGCTCCCTGTTTTTAAGTTATGAAAGATTTCCCCTATACATGACTTAATGTAAGATTTTTCTTTTCTCTCTTTTTGATAGCACAAAAGCAATATTCATTCAGTAGAAACCATATTCTCATTTTCAAACTCTGATCTTTTCCTGGATGCCAATATGCAGAAAGCTACCCTTGCACAGTGCGTGGCAGTGGCAGTGAGCTGCAATCCCTGGTTAGGCAGGCTACCAAGAGGCTGCACAACTGACACATGGACCATATTGTCAACTAGGATGTTCAACAGATTAAGTGCATTACTGTATTTGTGCTTAGATTTTTTCATTTGCACTTGGTTTATTGGAGTATGATTCTATCACAACTGAAGATGCACATGCATTAACTTGTTTGAATCTTATAAAATGCTGGCTACTTCTGTTCCTATTTTACACAAGGAAACCGAGACACCACAGAGCCAGAGAAGGAACCCAAATATCCCACGGTGTTCACTACAGTTGACTACCTCAAAGAACAAACATTTTAATCATTTAAAAACATTACCCTCCCCTCAAAAAAAAAACACAGTATTGCAATCATTATTTCACAAGCAGTGCACAAAACTGACAGACACTTGTTTGTGCTGCAATTCCTATCATGTGCATAAGGTTCAAGGGGAGAACGTGTAGCCAAAATGACATTTGCAGTTACTCAGATAACTATGGGACTGGATCCAATGTGCTCACCCCAATTTGCTGGAGTGCTACAGAGTGTCATTCATCCTGCTAGGGGAGAACAGAATGTACACAACTATTAGGACTGGGTCCAAAATAGGAAAACAGAATGCTTCGATTATAATTTCTCCAGAGAAAACACTTTTTCCTCTACTCAAAATTACTGACAAAAGTTTGCTCTCTTGTCTCTGAAAAGTTTAAACTGCAATTTGTCAATAGACAAAGAACTAACTGGATGCCATACAACCTCCTCTTAACAAGGTGCCCCTGGAACACTCCTTCTGGCAATTGCTCTTGGCAAACACTGATGGCAATACTGTTCCCATCAACCTGAGGATACTGAAAGCGGAGAATCATAGCTCGGTGTTCCCTTCAATATGAAATCTTTTAACTCCAATCATAAATTCCCAAGAGTTACCTGGACATTCAATGGTGTTCAAGATGCAATGCCATACACAGGATGGACAGTTTTTGTTGTTGCTGTTTGTTTTTTGGTGAGAAGTATCAATATTACCAACATATCTAGCTAAGAGCTAAGTACCCATATGATAAGTCATACATGGATTTTTTAAAGATTTATTCATTTTTATTACGAAGTCAGATATACAGAGAGGAGGAGAGACAGAGAGGAAGATATTCCATAGGATGATTCACTCCCCAAGTGAGCGCAACTGCCGATGCTGTGCTGATCTGAAGCCAGGGACCAGGAACTTCCTCCAGGTCTCCCATGTGGATGCAGGGTTCCAAGGCCTTGGACTGTCCTCAACTGCTTTCCCAGGCCACGGGCAGAGAGCTGGATAGGAAGTGGAGCTGCTGGGATTAGAACCAGTGCCCATATGGGATCCCAGAGCATTCAAGATGAGGACTTTAGCCACTAGGCTACAGCACCAGGCCCCATACATGGATTTTAAAGGCATCTAATTGAAAAGCAATTACAGAAAGAAAGGGAAAGACAGAAACAGAGACCAAGAGAGAATCTTATATCTACTGCTTTATTCCCCAGATCGCCACAATGGCCAGGGCTAGAACTCCATACAGGTCTGTGAGAGGGCAGAACTCTAAATACTTGGGCCATCTTTTGCATTAGCAGAGAGCTGGATCATAAAAACAGCCACCAGGACTGGAATTGGTGTCCAAATGGGATACCAGAAGGCAATTTAATCTACTACACCACTATCCTCCAAAGGATTTTTTACATCCAAAATCATTATTAACGACATTAACACTCAAAATTCACAATGCTTCCAAGAAGTCATCCCTGATTTACTAAGATTACCTAAGCACCCCCACCACCAAATCCTTCACTCAACTCATGTCATGATCCATTTTACACTGTATTGTGATTCATTTGCAAGTGCATATCACCTTAATCATTTCATAATTGGGTGGCTTCCAAGGAGTGAATTATCACATATCTTCCACGGCCTGTGCTATGCCTGGCAGATAATAGGCACTCATTTTTTTCATTAGTATTATAGGCCAACAAGCTGGTAGATGCTAAACCTAAGGTAATCTTCATATCCAAACACAGTACGAGATGAGGCCAGACCCTGACGATCACATGACCACCTGGCATCTAGCTGCATCAACTGTCGTGGGAAATGGTACAAGGCAATGTTTACTCTATCACAGGCTTCCACGGGTAGAATTATGGAAGAAAAGGCAGAAAAAAAGGCAGAAATCAAATGTAACAATTCTGACCTGTAACTTTGAGCCCACACCAATCAGACAGCATTAACAGAGAGTACATGTAGCTGAATAAGCTAGTAGGATTTTATTCCCATTTATTTCTGCCTTATTTATTTGACTGCATTTTATTTCATGGACTGTTTACCTCACGTTGAATACCTATTTGGGAATCATTAAAGTATGCATTTAACTGAAACTATATATGCCATATTTTTCTGCTAGTAACTTAAGGAGAGAAAACCTAAGCAATATTTTTATAGCTGAACAATTTCATTGCTTCAAATGCCCTTTCACAAATAACTACTTACGTATTCTTTGTTTTTAATACACTTTTGCTTTTCATAAAAAAGTGAGATTAAATGTTTTGGTTCTTCAACTGACCAACTTAAAATAATCTGATCAAATATATTTCAATTTTCCCAGGCAACAACTAGAAAACATTTGGGAGGAAAACAACAATTTGTGGGAAAGAAAGACAAAAAAGAAAAAAAAAAAAAACGCTACAAAAAAAGACAAAGGTCACTACTCCAGAGCATAGTACACAGCTCCAATCTAAAGTAAGCTAGAATTGATACTAGCTTAAGACAAAATAACTATCTAAACAGATACAGAAAAATGAAACTGAAGACAAGAAGAACATTTCATGATGATGAGATTATTAGCTCATTAAGAAAACATGAAACCTTATTGGCTGTGGCTGCAACATGACATAGTAAAGCTGATGCCTGCAACACCAGCATCTCATATGGTGGAGTAGGACTGTTTGAGTACTGGCTGCTCCACTTCTGATCCAGCTCCCTGCTAATGACCTGGAGAAAGTACAGAGAGGATGGCTCAACTGGCTGGAACCCACATGAGGGTCCTCAAAAAGGCATTGGCTGTTGTGACCATCTAGGCAGTAAAACAGCAAAGGGAAGAAAAGACATGTCTCTTCTCTATCTCTGACTTTCAAACAAATAAATTCATCTTTTAAAAAGATTTAAATCTAATGGTGAAGCCAATACTGTGGCACAGTAGCTAAGCCATTGCCTACAAAGCTAGTATCCCATATGTGTACCAGTTATAATCCTGACTGCTCCATATGTGAATACCTGATGCAGCTCCCTGCTAATGTATGTGACAACACAGTAGATGATAACTCAATGCTTGGACCCCTTCACCCACATAGAACTCTGGGTTCTGGGCTCCCAGCTTTGGTCCTGTCCAGCCTCAGCTTTTTCCTTTCATGCATAGTTGCTTAAGTTCTGAACCAGTGCATACAGGAGAACAAAAATCACAGAAAGTATCTGGCAGTTTCCATGTAAAAAGAGGGGTGGGGTGAGAGAAGGGTTTCTCCCTGTCACTCTTTTTATTTGAATAGAGGCCTTTAGCAGGGACTGTGCCATTGAAACAGGATGGAAGTCAGTGATGGGGCCTACACAGGGCAGTCTTCCCGGGGTGTAAACAGTGCTGCCCCATGGGGGAGGCTGTGCAGTTTTCCATAGGGAATATGGTTACAGGAAAAATAACACACTGGACAGGAAGAGCTTAGGGTCAAGTCCTTTTCCAAGGCTTCACTGAATGATTACCCATAAACATAACAGGTCTGTGTTGCTTGATATTTTCATTTGCATTCTTCCTAATACAGTGATTGTTCTCTTGCATTTATATAAATTATGGAAAATGTTCAGGAAAACTATATCATGAGAATGAAAAGGACTGACATTTGTGGCTTATTTGTTATGTACTAGTGTGGCACATATTCACATGAAGTATTGATTTGATTATTAAGGTGATCCCAGCTATTGAAATTTCTAATGAGAAGGGCAAGGGAAATAAAGATGACTAAGCTGTATTTCTCACCAAAGTTCCTCTGACACCAAAGGTTTTGCTCCTTCTATGACATCCCAACATAGTATACACACAAAAGGAACAACTTTCTCAGGTTGTACTGGTGAGTTTAGGGCTGCTGCTGTGTAGTTTACAGTGTCCCAAAATTGTTTACCATTCAGTGCTTGCCATGTGCCAGACTGTGTGACTGGTACTAGAAGAATCTATACCAAGCTAGCTCCTGGAAATTCCATTTGTGACTACTATTAAGATAACCTAGCAATGGCCTGGCACAATAGTCTAGTAGCTAAATCCTCATGTTACATCTGCTGGGATCCCAAATAGCCACCAGTTTATATCCTGGATTCTCCATTTTCCATCTAGCTCCCTGCTTCTGGGCTAGGAAAAGCAAAAGAGGACGGGCAAAAGCCTTGGAACCCTGTACCTGTGTGAGAGGCCCAGGAGAAACTCCTGGCCCCTGGCTTTGGATCAGCTCCAGCCAGTGTAGCCACTTGAGGAGTGAATCAACAGATCCTTCCCTCTGTTTCTCCTTTTGTCTTTATATGTGCCTTTCCAAAAAAGATAACCTAGCATTGACAAGCACGTTTGTTGACAATGCAAGTGAGCTTGAATGAGGAAAAAACAGTTTGGCATCAACATTTGGGGGTTTATTTCAGGTCCAAGTCTGTATTAACCAACTTAGGGTACCCTCAGACCAGTTTGTTCATCTGTAGAAGATGGGTAATAACACCTGTATCACCATGTCAAATGTCTGCATAGTGAGAAATGAATAAGGTAATGGGTGCTAGGAATCCAGTGTGGACTGGGTACTTCTCATTTCCATACTTACCTGCTAATAGTTCCAAGAATAAAGTGCATAAGGTTTAGGTAAACAGAAGCGAAACATATGAAATTTGCCAGTATTTGTTTTCAGGCTGCTCCTCTGTGTGTCATGTTCATCGACTGTGTATGTGTGCTTCATATTAATAGCATCACATTTATAACATCTCTGGGTTTAAACCTGCCAGCAGGCCCCAATGTCACCAAGGGTGATGGAAAGGTGTACCAACTGGAGACAAGCAAGCACACAATCTCTGCTCTATTATGCACAAGTTACAAATTTTAAAGGTTAAGGAAGGGGAAGGCATGAGGATATCTTCTGGCAATCCCCGCCCCCCACCCCACCACCACCAAGGACTGTATAATTGGCTATAAGGCAAGTCTATTCCCCTTGACCTTCTAGTCATGTCAGAGGTCACATTCTACATTCCACATATAGGGCTGGAAGCTGTGCCTCAGATCATGGGCAGGTAAGCAGTGAGCCCACCAGGTAGCAGACAGGGCCCAGGGGCAATTGCCCACAATAACAGATTTCTTAAAAGAGACTAATTTCTCTCCAGGTTTTTACTCTTCAAACTAAGGTGTTATATTGAGAACTTGAGGATAATGTAGAAGAGAAAATGAGAAATGTTATTCTCCCAAACCTAAATCTATGATCAAGCCCTGAGTGCCTTGTCCCTATACTTCCCAAAACCTGTGTAGAAGACAGTTCCAGTGATTAACTGGACAGGCAGATGTTAATATATTAATCCCTAGCATTTCTCCACAAATCCCATTACACCTTCCCATGTGAATGGTTGTTCTGTCTGCCTTTGTTCTATCATCCAAATGCTTCAGGGAAAGATAGAAGCTTTTACACATTTTCCCCCTATTCAATGCTATGAAAACTATGAAAGTGGGCAACTGTATTTCACTTGGTTTGTTACATTGGCCTTCTAAACAGTAAGCTCCTGGCCCTTTAGTCTCATATGTAGGCAATTCCAGTGACCCCATATTCAGTAAAATAAAAGTAAATAATAAATAAAGAAATAAGTAAATAGATAGACAAACAAAGGTTCAGTGTCCCACTGGTATGGAGAGCAGGCTACCCAGGGCCACTACACAAAATATAGCAGTTATAACATCATATAGCAGTTATTGTCAGAGTGATAACATTATTCTGAAATTATGACAGTTATTTGATGATCTGAAAGACATTTCTTAAAGGGCTGGATTCTTTTTAATGTAATGGTTTCATTTTGTAAAAACATTTGTTTGTCCAATATTGTCACTCAGCTATAACTACCTGTATTTTGAATTTATAAATGTGTGTACACACATTTCTTATTTCAAAGGCCAATAGAAGTGTGTGGAAAGCAGATAAAATTCTGTGGTTTTTGCTATCTCAGGTAATGCTAACAACAAAATTGCCATGGTCAGACATGTTTTTGAAGACCTTGTGATGACACTGACTTTTTGCTTTATCATCCCTAGTCAATTCTGAACAACAGTCAGTGGCTTGAAATTCTTGTTTCTGTTAGATGAAATGCACCCTTTCCCTGAAATGTTTTACTTATCTTGGCTTTGCCTTCCCAAGATAAACAAATAAGCATTACTGTTTGCAGAGCCAAACTGAGATTAAGTTTTATATTTAGACATCTTGATTCTAGTCATAGTACTGCATCTGTTTTACATGACTGCTTTCTAAGAAGTTGAAATAGAAAAATGTAAAATTGATGAACTGGGCAAGAACATGATTAAGTGCTTGAAATGTGGGCTATGGTTGAAATATTTGTTCCCCCAAACTAAGGGGTTTAGTCCCCCAAATCTCAGGTTAAAAACACTAGCTGTTTGGAAAAAGAATCTAGTCACTGTGCTTAGAGGTGATATTGTGGGAAGGGAATTAGATTTGATAATTCTGTTAAGATGGAACCTCTGTGACTGAATCTGGAAGCTTTGTAAGATAAACTAGTATACATAGTCACGCGCTTTGGGTCTCTTGCCGTAAGATTCTCTT
Source organism: Ochotona curzoniae (assembly GCF_017591425.1). Taxonomy (NCBI): domain Eukaryota; kingdom Metazoa; phylum Chordata; class Mammalia; order Lagomorpha; family Ochotonidae; genus Ochotona; species Ochotona curzoniae. The sequence continues at coordinate 23,039,761 of NW_024464920.1, forward strand.
GGCCTTTAAGAGTCTGGCAGCTAAAATTCCATCACTGGAAACCGAACCCTGGGGCCTGCCCAAATCTGAGACATGAGCCTCCAGGCACCCGAGCCAAAATAAGCCTGTATATACAGTTCAGCTATCACAATTATTTCATTAAAATAGCGAATAGCTGACCAGTGCAGGCATGAATGTGTGAGTATATGTGTGTGTTTCTCAAGACAGAAGTGTCTATTAATGACTTATGATCTTTCTTAAAAAAGAATTTGATAATACTAATTTCACTAATACAGTTGTTCTGATGAACCCTACAGGGCTTTATATTTCATAATTTCATATAGTTTAAAATACACTAATTTCTCTTATGACTTTCTGTTTAGTTAATATATTATTTTTAAAATGTGTTACATGTTTCAAATGCAGGAAGGATTTTTCAGATATATTTCTGCTATTAATTTTTATTGGAAAGGTCAGTATTAGAGAAGGCAACACAGAAAGATCTTCCATCTGCTCTATTACTCCCCAAACGACCACAAAAGAGGAAGCTGAGCTGAAGCCAGGAGCCTCTTCCAGGTCTCCAATGTGGGTGCAAGTTTCCAAGGCTTTGGTTTAATTGATTAATTTTTTTTTTGCAATTTGTTAATTTTGTGATTTAGGATGTAAAATGTCTTGGTGAGGCACAGTGCAATGGCTCAATGGCTAAATCCTCACCATGCAAAAACCAGGACCCCATGTGGGTACTGGTTTATGTCCTGGATGCTCCACTTCTCATTCAGCTCCCTGATTATGGCCTGCAAAAGCAGTAGAGGATGGCCCAAAGCCTGGGCACATGCATCTATGTGGGAGACCCCAAAGAACCTCCTGGCTCCTGGCTTCAGATTGGCTCAGCTCCAGCCATCGCAGCCACTTGAGAATCAACCAGTAAACAAAAGATTTTTCTCTTTGTCTCTCCTTTTCTCTGTAAATCTGCCATTCCAATAAAAATTTTTAAATTCTTTTTAAAAATCTCTTAGTGGCCCTTCTAACTTAGATTGCAATTGCTTCACTAACAAAAAATTGTAATTGTGTCAAGATGTTATGTATATCAAAATACAAACCTCCATGTTGGGACTTCTCAAATTACAATTAAAATAAAGGAGGCCTAAACTATGATCGCAAGGCCCGACATTCCTATTTCTGAAAATATTTAGTATTACTATAGCTAAAATATTAGAAATGATTTCAACTAATTTGCATACATAGTTACATATCTACATGGACAGCCCAACATGAGACATCTCTGTAGAACAAATGTTTCATTTCATTCAACAGTGAATATTGCTATTGTAAAATACAAATTGACACTGACAAGTTCAACTCTACAGTCATGAAATATTCCCTTAAATACAGCATACTTCTTTGCCATGCGCGCGCACACACACACACACGTGTGACAGCAGTCCCTCTCAATTCACAAGGACAATAATATGGTCAAATCAAAACTATCATGTCAACAGGTTTATGATCACAAACACTTGATGAGCTGAACATTGTACTACCCTTCAATAGTGCTTGCAGCATGACAGGGTCTGACGGTTACCATAGTGATCAGGTGGCAGTTTCTGATTTATTACCTTGTTCTCCAGGACTGTGATGGCTTTTCGGCTTTACCTTCAGCAGCTATTTCAGATTTGAGAGCTACACTATGATAAATATCCACTATCTGAAAGATATACTCAACAGAATGCAACCTTGGAGAACAGTACTTTAAATGCAAATTGCCAGCTTTGCCTTCCATTTAGAATATGAAACAGTGATTCCAAACCCATGAAAAAAGAAGACCTTTACCCTCTGACACAGACATTCTTTTCCTCAGGGGACTGCCGTTTTCAAGGATACCACCACTGAATATTTAAGCAGTCTGAAACAGAAAATGTGGCAATAAATTCTGCTGAGGCCAGTCCAAGCACCACACTGATTACAAAATCGGGCATGCATCTGAGCAATTAGTGAGCCATTCAGTTATGTGATGCCAAATGTTCAATGTATTTAGAAAGTTATCACCATCGGTCAATAAATTATGTCATTTCGTCTCAACTAATTGACACAGCTAATGCTTTCACACAGCAACCTGAAAAGAGCATTTGAGGGAGTAACTCTCACAGTTGGGTGTCCATTTGCCAATGCTTGCTAGTTAAACACGCCAAAGGATGATGAGTTCTTATGAAATACTGCCCAGTTTTATCTAATTTTGCTTTAAAGACATACCACACATAATATCAGTTCTTTGTCATAGAAGTTTGTCATTTAACTAGGTTGTCTATAGATTTTAGCTGTTGCCACTGCACGTGGAAATTAACGTCCTGGAAAGACTGTGAGGTATATCACTTGATCCTATTACAGATTCGGTACATTCTTCCATCTGATTGTGTGGCAATAAAATACTCAGAAAGCATGGCCTTTTAAGCTTATCAAGCTCATAAGCACCGTACCTTAATTTGTGTATTAGCAAGTCCCACGTGGCTACCAAGTTATTGATCCCGCCATCTAATTCCCTTGTTTTTGACAGGAAGGATATTGCTTTTAGGATAAATAAAACAATCTATACTCACTTATGCTCAGTTGTAGCAGCTCTGTTTGCAGGAAACTTTAAGGAAGGAAATACACTATTTTCACTGTGCAATAGATTAGCACACACACCGGATCACTCTTGTGCAGCACTGATAATAAAACATAATAATACCAAGCAAGTATTCTTTCTCACACAAGATCAAGAAGTAGAAATGCATTTCCCACTTTTTGCTTTGTTGATTCATCAGTTCTGCATAATTCCGGCTTAACGCACATTAATAGGCTTCGAATAAATCACTCTTAATTCAATGATTTATTTAATATTAATTCTCAGTATGTTCTACTGATGAATGAAGTAGAAGGAAAGAACAAATAAAATTCTTATTTTCTCAAACCCTTGGAATTTAGACATATTCACAGGACACTTACAGCAACTAATTTCAAACTGTAGATCAACAGTCAAATATTTGGCAGGGGACTAGAAGGTAAAAGGGACAGAAACTGATTGCCTTGAATTAGCTAATTGTTTCAGTCTAAGTGAAAAAGAAAATCCAATGACAATACAGAGAATTCTCCACTTACTCCACCCCCCTAGGCTTCCAGTTCCTTACAGCAAGCATTTATACCTGAGCAAGCATGTCCCACTACCCAAGTGAATGTGATGTGTGTCTCCCATCATGGAATTCACAGGTATCTCACATCTGACTATCTTGGGATTAATATCTCTATTTAAAATCAAATATGCAACAAAGAGAATTCTTAAGGTTGGATCAGTTATTAAAATATCATCAGGTAACAGCACCTAGAATGGAGTATTTCATCATCTTAAAAATTGTATCCATCTATATGGCATTAAAAATATCAAACATTAAGAGGAATTTTCCTGTCTCCTGGCAGTTTCATTGTGTGCAAAAACAGATTAGAAAATTTTATCACTTGCAAAGTGTAAACAGTGACTTAATATTTTCTTATAGCTCTACACTCCATTAATGTCCTTGAAGCTATGGCATCAGCCACAACATGCCCTGAACCTGGTCTTGTAAATCTGCTTTACAGGTAACTGACATGGTAGTTCCATGTCCATACCTCCAGCCAGAACCCTTTCTGTAAAGACAGACTCATTTATGTACTGGTTTCCTAGGCAGTTCCGTCCTTCTCCTATTAAGCCACCAATTACAGTGAGGACAAGCAACCAAGAACTCAGAGCATTGGCACAGTATTAAACAAAACACTGGGGGATCAACACTGCCTAACTTTAAGACTTACTATAATGCTACAGTGACCAAGATGGTATGGCATTGCTGAAAAAATAGAAAAACAGTTCAATGGAATAGTATACAGAGCTTAGAAGTAGATCCATACATAATCCAGGAATCTTTAACAAAGAAACAAAGACAACACGATGGAGCAAAGATATTGTTTCCAACAACAAGGAACACCTGGACCTTGAGAGGCAATATGGAAAAGAGTACACATATGCCATACACCATAATAATTTACTCAGAATAGATCACAGAACTGAGAGTAACCCACAAAACTATAAAGCTCCTATAACTTGAAAGAAAACAGTAACTGGGGACTTGATGAAGACCTTTTAGAAAAACACCAATGGCATGATACATGAAAAGAAGTAATCGATAAGCTTGATTTCTTGAAAATTTATGTTGTGCAAAATACATTGTTAAGAGAATAAAGACAATCCATCCATTGGGAAAAATATTCGCAAGAAATATATCTAATTTTTTAAAAGTCTATCACTTAAATGTGTACAAAAAACTTTAACTCAGCAACAAATAATCTGACCAAAATATAGGGCCAAAAAATTGAACAGGCCTTTCATTAAAGGTGATATACAGACAACAAGTCAGCATACAAAGAGATGTCAGTGATGTATTCATGCAAATTTTAAGTGTCAGTTCGATACTGCTATGTATTTATTACAGTAAGTGACCAAAAGTCAGAAGTAGAGCAATGAAAATGTTCATTCATGGCTGATGGAAATGCAAACTGGTACAGCCACTTTGAAAGGTAATGTAGCGGTCTCAACAAAAATAAAGGTACTCCTACTATGTAATTCAGCAATCATTCTTGGTATTTACACAAAGAAGCTAATAACTAATCTATGCAAAAACTTGCAAATGAATATTTAGAGCATATTTTTCATAATTGCTAAAACTGGGAAGCAACTAAAATGTCTTTCAAGAAGTGAATGAATGAACTGTGTACATCCAGATAACAGAATATAATGCAATACGAAAATAAAATTAGCTAACCAGATGTAAAAGATATGCAGGAAATTCAGTTAAAGAAGTCAAACTGAGGTCCTAGTGGCTCAGCTCCTCACCTTGCACATGCCAGAATCCCATATGAGCACCGGTTCATGTCCCAGCATCCCCACTTCCCATCTGCTCCCTGCTTGTGGCCTGGGAAAGCAGTCGAGGACATCCCAAAGCCCTGCGACCCTGGAACTGCGAGGGAGACCTGGAAGAAGATTCTGGCCCCTGGCTTCAGATCAGCCATGCTCCAGCCGCTACATCCACTTAGGGAACGAATCAGCAGATGGAAGATCTTTCTTTCTCTACTCCTCTCTATATATTGACTTTCCAGTGAGAATAAATAACTTTTTAAAAAGTCAAACTGAAAGGAGTATAAACTGTACAATCTAAGCTATACAATATTATTAAGAAAAAATTAGGGTGACCACAAAAAAAAGTCACCACCAATGGTTTGCAAGGATTAAGCTGTTTGAGGAAGCAAAGAACGGAAAAGAACACAAGCCAATTTCTGAGCAATAAAACCACACTGTATGAACTAGGATTGTACCCACACATTAGCATACATTTGTTCAAACAGAAAAAAAAAATGTTCACTACCAAGACTGAACACTAATGTAAATTACTACAGCCTTAGGGTAAAAATGATATGGCAGTAGCAGTGGTATAGGTAATGTGGGAATAATGCATGTATGCGGGTACAGGGCATACAGAAATAGCTACATACATTCCACTCAATTTCACTATGAATGTAAACTCACAACATTAATAGTCCCTTTTTTAAAAATAAACAAAAATCTTCCAGTTCCTTTGTATCACAAAACTCTGAATCAAAAAGATTTTCTTTTCCACTATTAGATCTAGGATGAAGAAGAAGTGTTGACAGAGAGGTCCTGAGTCTTCAACACTGCTTCATCAGTGCCTGAAAATTCTATCATTTCACTTTTCCTACTTCCATAGCCCAAGAGGAGTTAACAACTGTTAGGCAGGCAAGAGTCATGGTGGCCCAGAGGTCAGCAATCTTATTAAATCCCTACGCTACCACTGGGACTCAGTAATGCCCACACTGCTCAGTGCAAGGCAGGAGGGAAAAAAAAATGGTTGAAGACAGAGTTACAAAAACCAGAAGGGAAATGAAGAATAGGAGCTGGATAAGAAAAGTGGCAAGGAAAGCCCAAGTAATTTCACACTGACATTTCCTTTCTTCTCGGACACAGAAATTTAAAAAGGTATTTGGTGTAATTAAACAGCCTCTGTGACCCAGAAACTCCTTAGAAAGAGAACACAATTTCACATTTTTGTAATAGATGTCATTCTGCTGTGAATACACTGCACACACCCAGAAGTACTGATGTAGTCATCCTTTGGATTTTGCAGACAAGTGCTAAAGTCCTGCAAGTAAGAAACATATTGACATTTATTTCTATAATTACAATGTTCCAGGATAAAATATACTTTCATTTTCATGAACAAGGGGATTAAGCTGAAGCAAATACAGATGATAGTTTCTCACTTTTAATCTGATTTATATGTACAAATGATATTGTTAAATCATCTTTATAGCATTAACTCTCAGCTACACAATTATAGTTTATAACCTTTCTGTTTACAAAATGTCACAAACAAGTAATGGACACTGAGTCAGTAGTAAATCAAAATATTAGGCTACAGAAAACCAATCACCATTTTCTAACAGTTTAAATTGAAGAAGTCATTTTTGAATTATTAGCTTAAAAAAACTACTGACTTTAAGTGCAGGAAACACTTATCTCAAAGAAAAGCCTCTATTATTCAAAAATACATTGTTGTTACATTCGTTACTCATGTTGTCCAAGATTTAGTAAAATAGTACAAAACTCAACTAAACAATGATATTAGGATAGTAAGGCCATGCCATTTAAAAGCAACTTAAGGTTTATAGTTGTAGAACCTGGAATGTGTGACAAAATTGGAGAATGAATACTTATGAGGGAAATTAGATGTGCTTTTGATGGCACCAAATATCAAAGCCCTAAAAATGGGTGGGAGCTCTAGGCATCAGATGCAATTGAATATTAAACTCATTTAAAAATGAAAACTGCTTTATAAATTGGTTGACATCATCTAGGAGGAAAACCAAAAGGAACTGTTACAGGGAAAAGCCAAAGTTACAAAAAAAAAAAAAAAATCACTGCCTGATGTGACAAGACCTTTGGAACTAGCCATATTAGATTCCTGCTCTGCCCCCATCCCAACTCCTGCTCTCCAGTGGGAGTGGTTGTCCAGGAGGGAAGCCCACATACCCCTGCTGGCTTTGCCTCCTCCCTCCACCCCCCCTCCCAGTTCCCCCAGTTCTCACGTGTGCTGTTTGGGCACTGTAACCACATCTGGTATGGCTCACCTCACCTGTGAATATTCACCAGACACAGACTGATACAATGTATACTGAAACAGCCTAAGGATCAATAAGCAACCCGATTACTTACTGCCAATATCAGCAGGTGACATACATAATGTAAGCTGCCAACATTTATTTCTTTGGTTTTTTTTTTCAACATTTATTTCCTTTTTCTAAAAACACAGTCCAGATTATAACAGCTATTTGGGGAGTGACTATAAAGCTATTCCATCTCCTTTTTCAAATAAGTAAATATGATTTTTCCAGATCACCCAAAATACACTTATACCTTCAACATGGCACCAACCACAACTTAAATACTTGACTTTCCTTTCTTTCCTCAAACCCCAAGCCCATTATTCCACTGACAGTAAAGATGGGACACAGATGGCACAAACACAACCCCAAAATCTGTACTGATCTATCAAAATCAGAAGCCACTGCTGTGCCCTTTTGCTTCTCATCACAAAACACTTTAATTTTCTGCAATTCCTTTATGAACAATGATTTCAGTGGGGAACTTAGGGAGGTAATGTCTTTCTTGCTAGTGTTGTAAGCCATGTGCCTCCAGTTTCTGAAATAATACTTTAACGACTGATATCTAGAACATACTTACTCGCTGGACTGGAGAGTTAACTCCCCCTCAAAAAAAATTTTAATCAAATAGTCTACAAGCACCTAAACTTGAAAATTAGAAAGAATCAAACTGCCAAAAATATACCAAATCTGAAGAATTTTAAAAACAGTGGCCATTCTCCTATTCCCAGCAATGTATGATTATTTTAATTACTAACTTATTCAATGTTGTTGAGGGCCAGTTACATGACAAATGTTAAATAGCAATACAATCAAGAGAGCCAGTGCCCTTGTGAGCCTGCATTTTGGGAACACATTTTCAACTGCTCTAAAACATTTAAAGATCAAAAAGTTCAAACCTGTGTGTATGCGTGTATTTCATAGTTAAGTCATATGCAGAAAACTCTCAGACACTGAGAAGAAAATAAAATTCAATGAAATTAACAGATGAAACACTAGGTGAATAAAAAAAAATTACACTAAATATAGTGGAAAACTAAAGCAGTATTACTAAGCTTCTGGGCCCAACAGGCTCAGAGATCACTTCTTTGGAACACTTTTGTTTATCACCGACCTTTAATATCCCTTTCTCTCCCTCTTTCCCACTCTTTTTCCTCCTCTCCCTCCATTCTTCCCCTTTTTCTCCCTCCCTATCCCCATCTCTTTCCTTCTCTCCCTCTCCTGTCTTTTTTCCCTCTTCTTCTTTCCCTCTATCACCTTTTCAAGTAAGTAACTTTTTTTAAAAAGAAAAGGAACTTTGAAATTGTTATATGTGTTAGAAGAAAACAGAAAGCAGCAAGCAAAAACTTAGATAACAAAACAATATTATAATAAGGGAGAAATGAAAGAAGATTAGTGATCAACCAAGATTCTAAGTTGTATCCTGATTTCAAGCAGTTTAATATTTGGGGTAAAATCTGTATTAGGACCACAATGATTAAATGAACAGCATCCTATAAGTTCAGGACCATACCACAAGGGAAATTATCCATGCTTGTATTAAACATTAAGTCCATCATCAATTCAATCCCGTGACTAAAGCACCACCAGGTGATGTCAATTTCAGCTGCATACTGAACATGAGAGAAAAGAGAGCATTCTTTTAACCCAGTCGCTAACTGTATACCTTTCTTGACTTTCCCATTCCCTAGTAGAAATTACTCCAATAGAAATCTGCCCATGTTTTTGTCTCTTTTCAGAAACTATGGCTATGGTTTTTAAGATTTAAGGGTGAAAACTATTTTACTAATGTTTAAATTACAGCTCAGGGCCCATCTGATGAATCACTTGATGATTGAGTCCAATATATCTGGAACAACAAACCAGGTTAACATATTCATCCAATCGGTGCACATATGGTAAAATGGGAAGACAGGACATGAAAGTGGCAAATATGCTCATACATCTCAATGCCCTTTACACTAAATATGCTATCAAAGAACTGTTGGTTGGTATCTATGAAACTAGAAGCACCAGTGTAACTGAAACAATGATTAAACCATAGCTCTAAAGATGCCAAGAAAAAATAAAATCCTAAATAAATCATCCAAAGTAAATTAGAGGGTAAGGCATTCTCTGTTAGTATAAAGGTAAATAGATGTCCACCTCTGCACTAGCTGAGGACACACACACACACACAAAAGAAAGACTCTGTAATAGCTGTAAAAAATTGTTAATAAAACCATCAAGCCATCATTTAATGAGAACCCAGGATGATCACACTTTCCCTAACAAGCAACATGTAGGAGGGTAGATGTATTTGGAGATAAAACTACACACAGACAAGTCATGACTTAACTATTATTACAAACAAGAATCCACAAGACATCTTCTAGCTGTACCTGGGGGTAACAGAACTGCAAGTTCCAATTTTCTGTTTGCTTGCTCTGCATCAGACTAAACACTGTGTTATACACTTGAAATACATCCATTCATTTCATTCTAATCATTCTTCACACCACAATTCTAAGATTACCAACTCTTGGTGATTGTATCACCTAAATTCCTCTAGCCATTCCCTCTTCCCCAACCCCACTGCCACTATATTAAGAGAAACCCTTCTCCCCTTCTAAACACAAGGACTGCTGAGTGTGTTCCTCCACTCAAATCCCAAGTCAGCCGCCTTCTCACACTGGCTCACATTGGTTAACAACATACCTTTACAAAATGCAAGCCATCTCCTTCCTATGCTACAGGTTCTAAACTCTTTACACCTTCTTAGATAAGACAGATACTTAGGGCCCGGCCGCGTGGCTTAGCAGCTAAAGTCCTCACCTTGAACGTGCCCGGGATCCCATATGGGCGCCAGTTCTAATCCCGGCAACTCCACTTCCCATCCAGCTCGCTGCTTGTGGCCTGGGAAAGCAGTTGGGGACAGCCCAAAGCTTTGGGACTCTGCACCCGTGTGGGAGACCCAGAAGAAGTTCCTGGACCCTGGCTTCAGCTCGGCATAGCATCAGCTGTTGCGCTCACTTCTAGAGTGAATCATTGGATGGAAGATCTTCCTCTCTGTCTCTCCTCCTCTCTGTATATCTGACTTTCCAATAAAAATAAATAAATCTTAAAAAGAGAGAGAGAGAGAGAGAGAGAAGACAGATACTTAGTTACTGTCCTCTTCGACCATGATCTGGTTGCAGAACTGTAGTACTCCCAGCACTGGCATTAGGACAAGGTTCATCCTGCTTCAACTTTCCATTCCTCTTGCAAACTTTCACAACATCTATTAAACTCAACCCAGGTACCTCCTCTTCTGTGAGGACTTCCATGTTGCAAACTCTCACCCCACCACAATCCAGCATGAAGTAGCAACCAAAACGTCCACATTACCTCTTCTCCTTCCCACAGTGCACAGCTCATTTTGTGGGGGGTCAGAGAGCATGATCCTGGAGGGATGAGCAGCAACATCTGGATGACCACTCAACAGACAGAATTTTAAACTCAGAGCTTCCCACCAGTCCAAGGAATGGTCCTAATACAACTCAAACCCAAAAGCGTCACTGTTGGCTGGACTGGAGAAGCTAACACATACTTGCTAAGCACAAACTAAATGACAAACAGAAAGTCATTAGTCAGCGGCTAACGAGGGCAGCAAACAAAACCAAACACAGGAAATAACAGTGTCAACCAATTTCTTTGTTTTTATTCTGATTCCAATTAGGTTTCGATGTTGTTTGTATACTCAACATCTCCTCTTCTTTAGAACTTCAGTGAAAGCATGAACATGATTTGGGAGATGATTTTCAAAAAGGCAAATCCTTTCTTTTCATTTGAATCATCACAAAGATATACTTTCATTCCATCATGCCAGGAAATGAGTAAACATGCTAATGGCACCTATAAAAACATGCAAACTCTTCTTATTTCTAAAGCAAATAAGAATTCTAACAAGCTGGCTTTATCTGATTTCCCTAAAGAGACTGCAAGATGTATATGGTCAGTGGGCAAATATGTCTTATGATCCACTTTATTCTGACTCTTCCTAATTTCTTCCGAGAAATTACATACTCATATGGAACTACTTATTATGGTATTGGAAATAAACATAATGTCAGCATTTTAGTAGTCATGCACATGAGCAACTATTTCTTATCCCTTTACTTTTGAATACCAAAATATTCTAAAACAAGTTGTATCATTTTGGGTTATTAGCTGTTGATTACCACTAGCTCTAACTTTGTGCTTGCAATGGGAAAAATTACTTGAATTTTTAAATGAAACTGTCCATTGGGTGCTCCACTATCAATTTCTACCTATTATTTTAGCTGATACTATAGACAGTACTTAAATAAGATCACATTTGTTTTACTAGCCAGAGGATAAAGGCAATCATCAGTTTCTTCAAACTTCCAGGCAATTGTTGAGCAAAGAGGGAAAAATTGAAAAGAGAGAGAAAAACAGACAGGAATAAATTTTAACAAATGGAACATGGAGAAACTTACACCAATGGAGATTAACAATTGCCCCAAAATCACCAACAGCATTATTATTTGGATAATGTTAACCATGGGTAGACAGCATAGTACACAAAGTCTGTTCTGAATTATAGAAGTTACTGACTCTGCAAAACCACACACAATACACTGGTCATTAGAACTCAGGGGATTGTGGTCAAATGCCCAGCAAACCAGCTCAGCCAAGAATGGCTCTCAAAAGGTCTACAAAGTAAATAACAATCAATGACTTGGCTCCTTCCAATCTCATCACTTAAATGTGCTTTCTTCCAGCGTTTTGCGATTGGAAGGAACAATTTAACAATAATATCTTGGATAGAAATGTATGTAAAAAATCATTATAAAAATCCCATTCCATAATAAGAGGTTTATATCTTAACAAGGAAAGCATTTTACAATCAATTGTATTGAGGACACAGATCTTTCCATTTTGTCTCCTCAAAAGTGAACACATACAACAGCAATTCAGCATCCCTCTCCTAAATATTTTTTGCCGATCTCAATCTCTGAAGATTAACAGTAACAAAATAAGAAAGTACAATCATAAGATGTTAAGAGATCAAAAGTCTATAGTAAATTTTAACTCAATGATGTTATCTCAGTTCTTCAAAACTGATACTTTGTTCCTCCAATGTAGACAAAGAGTACAGAATTTATTATGGCACAGCAGCCTTCCACATTTTTAAATGAAATTGGGATTAAAAACAATACAGACTGCAGTAGTTGTATTATTTAGTATCTGGAACATTGAAGTATAGCCATCCTGTGTAAACGATGTTTTTCTTTAGAATTCTCCAAAGGATACTTCATAATCTCCTTTAAAAGCACATGTATATTTAGAGACTAAGAACTAAACAGAATACAGGAAACATTGCATAAATCAATGCATAAATGGCATCCTGATTGGCACAAATTACCAGGAATGACCTTTTTAACATTTAGGGCAGGAAGACAGGGAAATTATATAATCTCATTTACATACATATATGTATACACATAGAGGTTTATACATAAAATCTTTCCCATAGTTCAGTCTCTACAGGTTAGAATATAAACTGTAAGCCTGACATTAGTTCTTGGCTACAATGCAGAATGCTTGAATGAAAGGAATCTGTCTTTGTAATGCTCACGCATTTTCCAGGGTACATCAAATTCACCATCTAAATAATGAGATTAACACAATTTCAACAGTTTTTTGGTTGTTTTGTGCAGATAGCAGGAAAATACCATTATGACATTTCAATTTTCTGCTCCAGGAATATGGATTCAATCATCTACTTGTTTCCTTTCTCAACTTCCTGCCACCCTCACCCACAACACACCCATGTACAACACAAACAAGGCATACAGTTTCATGATACAATATCTCATGCGCAGAAAACCATCACAATCACAGCATTACTCCAGCAGTGCTTCTTCATACAACCTGCAACTTGAGAGAAGGTCAGAGCGTTAAAAAAATGAAGACTGAAATGTGTGTCATGAAACAGAGCTATCAACATGTCCAATAAGAATAAGGGGAGAGCCCATTTTTGCTGGCCAGAATGACTGCTGTACATCATGGTCTTGGGCAGCACGCCAAGATAGAATGAGTATTACGAAGTTGTTATGGTAACTGAATTGCAGCTGGTTCCACAAAACATTAGTTTTCTGTCTAAGAGACTGTTTCTAAAATTCAGTGTAAGTCAGGGTCTCTAGTGGTCACTTCAACCTACAATTAGCCACACCAAAAGCAAATGCCATTTGAGCAGAATAGAGCTACAATCAAACACCAGGCAAATGTAGCTTCTCCCATGAACACTCAACTCTGATACCCAAATCCAAGTGCCAGCCTTCTTCAGAAAGCCTCATTCAAAAATGGAGACAAAAAATATCATAGAAACAAATCACTGAAAACCAAAATTACAAGCAGAACAGGTACCTGACATTGATAGTACACGCACAACAGCACTGAAGACTAAGGCTTTTAGAATCTAAGACATTGTTAGAATATTGATTTCTCCCTACTAACTACCTGTGTTGGTGCAAAGTGTCCTGCCTTCACTTAGGCCCATGTGTAATAAAGAGGTGGTAATTGTAAGTCTGTATAGCAACAACAAAAATCGGCTTAGGCATCAAACATCCTGTATTTTAATCCCTGTTCTCTAGGTGATGAATTGCATCACACTGGGCAGGTTACTTAACCTCTCCAAACCAAGCTACAGGACCTTCAACTGTGAAATGACATGACCTACACCTTATTTTTGTAGAGTATATAAATCAGTGCTGCACTTGCAACATAGTCGGAACTCAATACATATTGGGTTTTGTTATCATTGCAGTAATGGCATTTGTCTCCACTTTGAGAGCCCAGAGAACAGAAAATGGAGAGAACAAGGCTAGGTCTTCTGAAACACTTCTGGGTCATGTCCATAACTTGCCCTTTGCCTGGACAGCACCAAAAGAGAAGTGAGCGTACTTATCTCAAGCAGGATGAGATCTTGCTTTTCTTCTGCAGCTCAGGCAGTAAGCTGATTGACCCAAACTGTTTTCTGTAAACATAATTCTGTTTGCCTGGTTATGTTATTCACTATTATGTGGGATGTGATCCCCAGGACTGGATGGTTAAAATGCATGATGCTTAAACTGGGGGTCTGTTCCATGACACTACAGTTGATTAAGATCATTTGTGCTGTGTGTTGATATAAACTTGGTTGATTGAATGACTTGCATCATGTGCCAGTGCTTTCTTAGTTGATTGGATGATCACTGTTTAAGAACCCCTAAACATGGCTGATTGAGGCTGCTCCCTTCTTCCACATGTGGTGAAACGATAAGACCACTTGTCCGTGTTGGCTGAGGCTAAGGACTCCTGACCTTCTAAGAGTCTGTCTCCAACTCATTTCTGAGATGGATTTAGTCAACTCGCAACATCTACCTATGGTACGCAGAACAATGCCTTCCCCTACCAGAGATGCATATCAGATTCCCTGCGGTCTGTGACACCACCTTATCAAAAGAAAATCTGTGGGAGTGATTAATCAAAATAAAAAGTTCATTCTGGAGTCCACATAAATGTTATCACAAGGATCCATGCAAGGTAGAGAGAAAAGGGGAACAGGATGACAAATGCAGATACAGAGGGAATTTTTTAAGAGACTAAACAATGGTTATGAAGATAGAAGGAGGATCATGTGCTGAGGAGTGAGGATAAACTCTGGAAAACAGAAAATGCAAGAAGGCAGATTCTCCTAGAAGCTGCACAAGGGATATAGCCCTGCTGACACTTGGATTTTAGGACTTATGGTCTTGAGAGCTGCAAGACAATAAATCCTGGATTGTCTTAAGCTATTACATCACATATAATTTATTATAGCAGCAATGGGAAATTAATAAAAATACATGGTGAAGAACCTAGGTGTTTTCTGCTTTTGTGATTTCTGCCTTAATTTCTTGGCTGGGGGCTGTGTGAACTCCAGGCCTGACAGCCTATGTGACACCTGGCAGGACACCTGGCAGGTCAGGTAGGCAGAGTGCTCCTCAGGAAGGAAGCACCTGGTGTTTGATAAGACCCACTGACCTATAACCCATCAGTTTGTACCTTTTGAAAGTTGCTTGCTTCAAACCTACCAATAGAAACCTGCCAACTTGCTCTTTTTGAAAGTTAACAGTTAAAACTGACCAATCATGACTATATAATCCTATGGAATTGTCCTGAAATGTGTAAGAACCCTGTGAGGTTGAACCTTGCCCTCTCTTTTTCTGCCCTGCTGTTCCTGCTGCAGCCTCAGCTGCAGCTGCCCTCCCCCGTGCGGCCCTGCTGGGCTGGGGGAGTGATGGCTGGGAGACCTAGGTTAACCTGAATAAACTGCCTTTCTGTGTTAGCACCAACTTCAAACTTGATCATTTTCTGGGGATCTCAAAATCTAGCACAACAATGGGAAAATGCATAGCACTGAATAAATGATAGCTGGAGAATTTTATTTGAGGTAGATACCATGCCCCATAGGCCAAGCAAAGATATGTAGGAGTTCCCTGCAGGGAATGTCTTACCTGGAGTAATCTGTATGCCTCCTACCTCTTATCAAAGTATCTATGGATAGATACATTCCTACAAACATTCATTCTCAGTTCATCGTACCTGAAATAGTCCAGACAACTATATGAACCAGAAAAGAAGTACCGTCAACCAAGCAGCAGCTTGGTTCAAACCCAAACAGCAGCATAACTAGCCCAGAGCTATTTTGTAACTTGAAGTAGAAAAAAAAATGTATATTGCTTTGAAAAGAAGCAACAAAATGCATGTCTACTTACCTCAGATCAGGTCTAAGATCACTAAGCCTGTGACAGCTGACCCTGTGAGCGCTCAGCCAGGATTTAAAGAAAGCACAAATGCAGGAAGGCCATGATGAATGGTTTCTCCTCCCTCCTATTCCAGATCATGTTCAATGTAGATTCAAACCCATCATTTTCTTGGTGACATGACTGCAAGTATATCAGCCTGGAGTACATACAAGTTCACTCCTCTATGAGGGACTTGATTTTATACTATTGGTTTTTTTGTTTTATTTTGTTTTGTTGTTTTTAAGATTTACTTAGCTGTCAGAATTACAGAAAGATCTTCTACCTGTTGCTTCTCTAACCAGATGGCTACAACAGCCAGACTGGGCCAGGTCAAAGCAAGGAATGTCATCTGGATCTCCAACAAGGGTGGCAGGTCATCTTTCAATGCTTTCTCCAGACCATAAGCAGGGAGCAGGATGGAAATGGAGTAGCCTAGACAGCAAACTGTGCAATTATGGGATGCCAGCATAGTAGGTAATAGCTTTACCTTGTGCCCCAACACTGCCCCCTGTGCAATGGCTGTTTATTAAAGAAACTGTACCTAGCAGTTAGGCTGTTTTTAGGTGCGCAACTCCAAAATCACATGCAGGGACATGGATGGATCAACACTGTAGAACAGCTAATAAAGCAACAACCTAAGATAATGGCATCCCTTATGGAAATCAACCGGACCCCTAGATAATTCCCTTTTTTCTTTTAAATTACGTTGCATTATGTGACGCAGTTTTTTAGGTTCTGGGATTCTCCTAAACCCCTCCCTATGCTCTGCCAAGTTCAGCAAAATTATGCTTCAACACTATAAACTGATAAATACGAAAATGATAATTCACTTTTGATCCAGTTCCCTGCTAACACCTAGGTAAACAGCATACAATGGACCCCTACCACCCACATGACATATACAGATAAAGCTCCACCTTGGCCCAGCACTGGCTGTTTCAGTCATTTGGGGAGTGAATCAGTAGATGCAAGAACTCTCCCTGCCCCTCTCTCTCGATGAATATAAATAAATAGTTGCTAAAAAAACAAAAACAAAAGCAAAGCACAATTGGAAAAACAGAGACAAAAGGAATAGCTGCTAAATGGTGGGTGAATACTTTTCTAGCCAGGAGCCAGGATTCTAAGAACTTTTAACATAGTTTCATAGGGTCTCATTTCTAGGCTTTATGCTTTTATTTATTATTTTTTGAAAATTTAAATAGTAAAACAGAAACAGTGAAATTGAATCCAGAATCTACAATGATTTTTAGTTTGAAATATATTCAAATATATTTAGTTTGAAATATATTTCAGGGAAATTTCCAATTTTTTCCAAAGCAGACCTCATTATCCCTGGTTCATGTATTTACAGTTCTATTCCATTTGTGGTACTGCAGGTTGGCAAATGCTGCTGGAGGTATTCCCGGCCAATTCTTTGTGGCAGAGACTCCTGACCTGCCATGCTAGTCACTATCACTGCTTCTCATGCACAGCCTCATCCCATTCATCCCTGAAAAAACCACTGCTGTTTCCTCCAACCCCTAGCCCCATTTGGGTTATTACTAACCAAATAGGTCTTCTAGCTGCCAAGTGGAAAGAGATTTGTGAAACTTGCCCACAATGAGGCATCGCATTGTCCTGCAACTGCTGACCCAGCCATGTTACACCACAGCACACTCCTAAGACTCACATCCAGAGGCTTGCCTAGAAAATGCAGTGCCAAATGCCTTATCAGTACAGCTCAATATTGTGCTCCCCTGGTTCTTGGCAATATGCTAAGTTGTTGACATGGGAAAAGCTTGTCAACTTCTGTTATCCTCTCAGTGCTCAGATGAAACTCCATTGGTAGCAGAAGAGAGCCCAAATAGAAATAGGGAAATAATAGCAAGGAAAAACTGATGGGGAAAACTATAGTTCTTCTTTCACCAGTCTCACAATACAACAGTATGCTATTTTCTCAACTCCCACAGTTTCATAAGTATTTATTCCATGTGCTTAGTATAACAGATGCGGAACTGAGATCTGACAAGCCACTGTAACTGAGATGCACTCTAAGTAGAAAGATGAATAGATTATTTCACCTTGGCAACTGCACCTCAAACTTTCTGGTTCATATCATTTCCTTCCAAAGATGTGGAAGGAAAAACACTCGCATTCCCGTCTCTGCTCCAATACTAACCTGCCTGTACACATCTCCTAGGCCAGATGACTGAATATACACAGGGAAACTTCAAAACATTCAGAAAAATGCACAATTTAAAAGATATCAGAAGTTTTCCATGACCATTGCAAAGCTCCCAGCTTGTATGTTGCTAACTTTCTTGAATTACACGAATTAAGATCTTCTGTGAAGATCTAAAGCCATATTCATGAAATCATAAAAATCTTGGGTACTCTTATTTGAGAGAGCCAGGAAACTGTCAAGAAATCCTTATAACAAAAATGATGTTGGTGATTATATTCAAGAGGACATTGTTCTTGGATTTCTGAACCTCAAGACACCTGGGAGATGTAAAGAAAAGGTTATTTCAGAAAGAGAACCACAAAGATCAGTGAATTTACTGGAAAGGACAAAGGAAAATAATGTCAAGCTAATTTTCTTTCCTTAACACACTCCCATTTCCCATAGTGTTCTTAAAGTAATGAGACTACTGCAAAATTTAAAACCAACTGGCATGTGCTTTGCACAGATGTAATTTTAAACTGAAAACTCATACTCAAGCTACAAACATGCCACGGTATATACAGTTATACCCTGCTGACATGGCTATTTGTTGAATGGAAAAAAGAAATGTACAGGGATATGCATTTGTACAATCATTCCTGCCCACTAATTTGTTTGGCAGAAAAACCTGACATGTTTCATGTAATTATCTGATTAAAAGTGGTATCTGAACAAATTGTAGCTACACAAAATGATCTTGAGCTAATTCAAGGACATATTCACAGCCTATGATTGACAATATTTGTGTTTGAGATAATATAGGTTTACAGGAAGAGGATAAACATCCCAATTTACACAATGAAGCACCTTTAATAATTTATTCATTCCAGAGACAAGCTTAGTAATTCACTTTAAGAATGACAGAATCAGGGCTGGCATTGTGGTGGTTAAGGTGAGACCATTGCCTACAACACTGACATTCCGTATGGGTACCAGAATGTCGTCTCCTTATCCAGTTCCCTGTTAATGGTCTGGGAAAAGCAGTGGAAAATGGCCCAAGTGCTTGGGCTCCTGCTACCCTTGCATCATTCTGGCCCAGTCCCAGCTCTTGTGACCACTTTAGGTATTCCATGTGCTGGTTCATTTCCTTTCTGTCTCTCCTCCATCTCTTTAAATCAATCTATCAATAATTAATATTTGAAAAATGAAAGAATGTGACATTTTACATTCTTTCCTCCTGAGGAAAATGTACAAGTTATCTACTTTTATTTTACTTAATTTTTTACCTATTCGAAAAGCACAAAGACTGGCTCACTCCCTAAATTTCCACAACAGTTGGGATTGGACTGAGCTTAACCTGGAACCCAGGCCTCAATCCAGGCCTCCCCCAGGGATGGTTAGGACACAAGCACTTGAGCTGTCATTGCTGCTTTCCAGGACAGAAAGGGAGGCATTATCAGAAAGCCAGGGTCCCAGACAGAGCCAGGGCTCAAAACTCAGCAGTCTGATACGGCATGCAGCTGTCCCAATTGATACTCTAACCACCATACCCAATGTCCACCCATAACTTCATTGTGTTGAGAACAGAAACAAAAAGCATTTATGATACATTGAGGATATGTCACTGCAACCAGAATTCAACAACATCATTTATTTTACAAAACCCTAATTCAATAATGAGACAAACTAACCCCAAAACACTAGTAGGAATGCATCAAGATAATGTCTTTCATTCATGCATCCCCAAAGAAAATAGTAAATATGGGTTTTTTCTCCTTTCACTTGTTACTACTTACTTAAAATATGTATAGCTCATCCTATGCTGCAGAAATAATGAAGTCCAGAGCTGAGTATACCTAGAATAACAATTAATAGAATCCTTGTCCCATTACCTAAAACCAATATATGCCATCCTACTAATAAATCTCAGCTCAATAGTTTAGAAATTCATAAATCTGGGTTTTAACTCCACTTCATCAGTAATCAGTTTTAAAATTTGAATTAACCACTGAACTATACTCCAAATCTAAGTTTAATTACCCCAAAGTTGTAAACAAATGTTTGTACTATGTAGCTTAAAATTTAAAAGAAGCTAATGTGGTAGAAAGAGACTTCTGGAAATATCTAATAACTATATAAATGCAACAAATACTAAGTATTTATAATTATTATTAAATTGTCATGGGAACAGTAAAATACCCTTTTTCTAATTCTTCTTTAAATCAATTATATCAAGAGGAACTGATCTGTTTCCCAATCTCATATACATTAAATGCCACTATTTATAGGCTGTTCTCAACCAGGGTATAAAATAGAATATGGGCACTTCCATTCAATAGGCCTTAGGAACTCCTCTGTTACCTTTTGAGATAATCTCATCCTGGCCATAAACTAATTTACCACCCCCCCCCACCCAACCCCAATTGCCAGGACTGGCTCTCATGACAACTCAATTTGTCCTTGGCCAAAGGAATCACACCACTGTGCAGAAAACACTACCATGAATTGATCTGGTTCAAAAGTCTGATAAATTACAGCCAGAACAGTAGCATAGTAGGCCTCTGTCTGCAGTGCAGGCATCTCATTTGGGCATCAGTTACAGTCCTGCATTCCTGGCTGTTCCACGTTTCTGATTCTTTTATTTTGTATTTGCAAGGCAGAGTTACAAACAGAGGGGTGGGGTGGGAAAGGAGAGAGAGAGAGAATGTGCATCCCATCTGCTGTTTCACACCAATTTGCCACAAAGGCCAGGGTTGAGGGGATCCAATACCAGAGCCAGGAGCTTCCTCCAGGTCTCCCACATGGGCTCAGAGAGCAAAGAACTTGAGCCATACTCTATTGCTTTCCCAGATCATAAACAGGGAGCTGAATTGGAAGTGGAGACCTGGAAGAAGCTGCTGGCTCCCATCTTTGGACCAGTGCAACTCTGGTCATTGTACCCATTTGGGGAGTTAAACCATCAGATGGAAGATTCTCTCTCTCTCTCTCTCTCTCTCTCTCTCTCTTACTTGAAAGAGTTATAGGAGAGAGAGAAACAAACCTTTAAAAAATAAAAAAAGAAAACCTGCCAAAAAAATCTGGACAAAAGACAACTGTACAGAATAGCACAAAATCACACATCCTTATACATAAAGTTAATCAACAGGCAGCCTGCTAAAATATCACCATTTCACTTATTTCAAGATTGCTGAGGTCTCCATCTCCGAGAGCAGTAGCCCATGTTTCTACCAAAAATGGCAACTGGCAGTTACATTCTTTCATTCTCCTCTATTTTTTATTTTCTCATTTCATTCCAACAAAATTTTAATGCTTGTTGGATTTTATCAAAAGCCTTCTCTGTATCTATTGAGTTGATCATGTAGTTCTTATTTTTCAACTTGTTAATGTGGTGAATCACATAATCATTTGTGAATGTTAAATCATTCCTGCATGTCAGGGATAAATCCCACCTGGCCCGGCTGAACGATCTGCCTAATGTACTCTTGAATCCTGTTGGCTAGTATTTTATTGAGGATCTTAGCAACTATGTTCAGAGATATTTGCCTGTAGTTCTTTTGGTGTTGTGTCTCTATCTGGCTTTGGTATTAAGGGATATTGGCTTCATAGAAAAAAAAAAAAATTGGAAGGATTGCCTCCCTTTCTATTGTTTCAAATAGCTTTTGGAAGATTGGGATCAGCTCTTGAAACATTTGGTAGAATTCAGCAGTGAAGCTGTGTGGTCCAGAGCTTCTCTTAGGAGGGATTTAACTGCTGATTCAAACTCAAACGTTGTTTATAGGTCTATTTAGATTACTTGCCTTATGATTCAATTTTGGTAGATTACATTTATCCTAAAATCTATCCATTTTTTCTAGGTCTTCTGGTTGGTTGGCATATAGCTGCTTGTAATAATTACTAATAATTCTATGGATGACCAAGGTATTGTTATTTTCCTTTTTTCATCTCTGATCCTATTGATTCACGTCTTTACCCTCTTTTTCTTGATTAGTTGGGCTGGTGGAGAATTTATCTGTTGATTTTCTCAAACAACCAGCTCTTTGATTCATTGATCTTATATATTGTTCTTTTGGTTTCTATTTGGTTTATTTCCTCCCTTATTTTGGTTATTTCTTTTTTCCTGCTAATCTTGAAGTTGTTTTTGCTGTTGTTTTCTAACTCCTCCAAATGTGTGGTTTGTTAATTTACTTGGTGCTTTTCTAATTTCTTAACATAAGCATTGATTGAGATAAACTTTCCCCTTAACATTGCCTTGATTATGTCCCACAAATTTCGATATGTTGTGTTGATCCAACTACACCACTTCTGGGAATATATCCAAAGGAAATTAAATCCACATATGAGAAAGGGATCTGTAATATCATATTCACAGCAGCACAGTCTTCAAGAGCAAAGACATAGAAATAACCCAGACGTCCATCACAATGGAAGTGAATAAAGAAACTGTGGTACGTCTACTCCATGGGATACTACTCAGCCATTGAAAAGAATAAAATCCTACCAGTTGTGACCAAATGGTACCAGTAGAGACAATTATGCTCAGTGAAACAAGTCAGTCCCTAAAGGACAAATATTACATGTTCTTTCTGATATAAGGCAACCTTCATGCAAAATACAAGATCAATAACCTCCTCAATAAAGTTTTGATATTTGTTTTTATTTTTATTTCTTCAAGAAACGTTTTTCCTTATTAATTTCTTAACTAACTCATAAGTCACACAGTAGTACCCTTTGCTTCAAGAAGGTTTTTTTTTTAATTTTCTCATTCCATTTCTTCAGAGACATATTGGTCATTCAGTAGCATGATATTTAACTCCATAATATTGCAAATTTTCTATTTTCCTTCCTGTTGATTTTGTTTTATGCCTTTTCATTTAAGGGAATGTATAGTAACTGTGCAATAGAGACTGTCATACCCAGATATAAGGGTACTATGCAGTATGCATCTACTTCCAAATCAAAGACGGACTCCCAATCAAACTGTTAAATATATCTTGACAATAGGATGCTGGACTCTCTGTCATTGTCCATTTCTACAGTGTCAGGGTACCCTTAAGTAGCAGAATGACGGACTTATGACTGTTTATGAAGGACTAAACTACTGTAACAATATGGAATAATCAGTGAGAGAGGCAGGAAATTTGGGTAGGGGCAAAGGAAATGGCTTTTGGAACTGTATCATAAATTAATAATTTCTAAAAAACACAGTCTTTTTACTACTTACTATACACAGAATGAATTAAAATCTGTTTAACTAGGTTTCTGACCATAAAACCATTTGTCACATGTTTTATTGTGTTCAAATAAAAATATAAACATCTTTGGGAATGGAAATACAAACAGGATCATTTAGTTGATAAGCATGACAGGAGACAAAATGTAGGACTATAACCATCACAACTAGAACTCAAGCAATTCAATGTCCACTGCTTGGATGCTAAATTATAGCCTATTCTTTCAATGCAACTCATGCAAATAAAAAACAAAGATCTGAGTGTCGGGCAAGCTCTATTATATTGAAAGCCGGAAAGACAAATAAAGAAACTTTTTCCTGTATACAAGGTCATCTTTCTAATTCATGGAATTCATTTAACCCATAGGCCCAACTCAGTGTATGCTCCTCTGCAAAAAAAAAAAAAAAAAAAAAAAATCTATTCAGGCTTCTAAGAAGGGCCCTTATTTTCGGTGTGGGAGGAGGGAGGGGTTGTGTAGAACGCAATTAGGAAAACCAACCACAACACAACACTAGTAAAATGTTTCTCTTTGGTAAGCAATACAAAGAAGTATTTTTCTAATTTAAGTATCTTTCAGAGTGCAATAAACTGCCTTCTCAAAAAAAATTAGACTAACTCTAAGCAAAAAATGAAACTAATAACAGGTGCTAGAGGTTAATTTTCAAGAGCTTGGACATATAATTTACCACCCACATCTTTTTCATTAACAGTACCAACTCATCATTAAAAGCTTCTCAACTGCTCCTTCCTTTGGTACTATGATTCACATGACTGGAGTGTAACAATTATTCATCATTCAATCTCTGAGTAACTGCTTAACAAAAAGGGCTAAGGTCTGCCTTCTGCTTTGTGGTACAAATTAGAGATCATACAACAGTCACAAACATTTAAAAGTCCTGCTGTTTTAGCTGATAAGACAGGCTGTTTCAGTATTAACTGGATAGTCAGTGTAATAAAATCCAGCTTCCACTAAAAAAAAACTTCAGGTCAATACTATAAAAGCTTGCTAAACAAATAGGAAGGTGATGCAAAACATTTCTTTTAATTGCTAAGAAAATGTAATCATTAACAAAACCAGGGCCAGCATTATGGCAGAGCAGGCTGCAGCACCAGCAGCTCACACGGATGCCGGTTCGAGTCCCGGATGCTCCACTTCTGCTCTTTCTGTTAATGTACCCAAGAAGGCAATGAAAGATGGTCCAAGTTTTTGGGCCCCTGCCACCCACATGGGGAACTGAAATAAGCATCTGGATGTTGGCACTAGTTTGGCCTAGAGCTCCCACTGTTGCCCCTATGTGCGAAGTGAACAAGTAGATGCAAGGTCTCTGCCTCTCCTGTCTTGGAATTCTGCTTTTCAAATAAATGAACCATTTTTTATAACATTTAACAGCAGTTCATCTTTTTATCTTAATTTATAAAGAGTATGATTATGTAATATACTCGTACACAAGGAAATTTATTTTGTAAGAAAATACATGGCAGTTTTAGTAAGATACTTTATATTCATTCACTCATTTTTACCAGTTGAAGCACTAGATATCTCATTCTTTTATTATGCTTTTTAAAACATGAATTTAAATGAGTGTTATCAAAGTATAACATGTGGAAGATTTTCAGGTGAATATTCTAATATACTCTTATGAGTACCCACAATTAAGTAATTATTGATAATCATTCAGTCTTTAGCAGAAATCACAGCTAATCCTTACACCGTTTGGGTGCTCCAGATTCTGGCACCAAACCCTAGACTAACTGAGCCATAGCAGTGAAGGTCCTTCAGCATCAGCTGTTGTCAGTTTTCAGAGGCTCACTTTGTGATAATTCTCCCTTTGCTGGTTTTGGATACAATAACACTATCAGGGGTGCAGTAGCAATAGTCTCACCCAAGGACTGGCACTCAACCTGTTAAAACTTTAATGGTTAAAGAGCACATGTTGGGCCCGGCGCGGTGGCCTAGTGGCTAAAGTCCTCACCTTGAACACCCAGGATCCCATATGGGCGCCGGTTCTAATCTCGGCAGCTCCACGTCCCATCCAACTCCCTGCTTGTGGCCTGGGAAAGCAGTCCAGGACAGCCCAACGCTTTGGGACCCTGCACCCGTGTGGGAGACCTGGAAGAAGTTCCTGGACCCTGGCTTCAGGTCGGCATAGCATCAGCTGTTGCACTCACTTGGGGAGTGAATCATCGGACGGAAGATCTTCATCTCTGTCTCTCCTCCTCTCTGTATATCTAACTTTCCAATAAATAAATAAATCTTAAAAAAAAAAAAGAGCACATGTCTACAATCACAGTTACTACTTTACCAGGGATACTGTAACAGGGAACCTGGGTTAGAGTAATGGCTCTGCTTCCAATTCTAACTTCCTGATAATGTGCACCTTGGGATGCAAGAAACAAGAGCTCCAGTACTTGGACCCTTGCAATGCACAGGAGAGACCCAGACTGAATCCTAGGCTGCTGGCCCAGACCTGGCTGCTGTGTCCCTTTCTCTTTCTCTCTGTCTTCCAAATAAACATATCTAAAGGGGTGTTTGTATTTTGTTTTTCAAAAGATGCTGGATGAAACATCCATATCCTCACTCAGAATACCTGGATTTGATTCCTGGCTCTGACTTCGACTTCCCGTTCACTGAAAGGACTCAAATAATGAGGTTCCTGCTACCTACACAGAACTGAGGTCCCAGGCCCTGGGTCCAGCCAGGCTGAGCCCAATCCCAGCCATTCTGATCATTTATAGAGTCATCGCTGTCTCTTTACCCCTCAATGTAAAACATAATTACCTCATTCATACTTGGCTAATCCCAGTCAGGGTCCCACATGCTGTTTACCACACTTGAAATTCACGACTCATTTTTCAATGTTCTTTCCTCAAACAAATAAACAGGACAACTCTCCAGATTTCAAGAGTTATTTAAAATTTAGCATCTGTCATTTGGGTTGTTAAAATAATACCCACCGAAACAGATTTTTAAGTAACATTTCAGCCCATACCATGCCACTGTCTTATTGGCCGCCTAGTCAGAATTATTAATAAAATTAAGATTCTCATCAACTGTATACAATCACTATACACTTACTGTGCTAGCTGGGTTCTTTAGCAGCATCAACTCAACTAACTCTCATGTCAGCTCTGAGACAGCTCTTATTTCTATTTTGCACATGAGCAAACCAAGGTTTAGAGAGGCAAATACAACACTGTTGCTGCTCCAAGTATTATACTGTGAGGAAGCAGCTCTGCAGTAACACATAGCATTGTTACAGCAGTGAACAACTTTACATTACAATGTTATCATCTGGACATCTGCTCTCAAAGGGAGTTATGCATATTTCATTTCTGTTTCACAATAAAAAATTACTTCCCTATTCAGAATAAAGCATGAATTCCCTGAGCTAGAAGTCTCATTTCATGAGCTACCTATCCTTCCAGCTTCATCACACTGAGCAGGCCTATGCACACATTTCTGCTCTAGTGAAGTGCTTGTTCCCCTGCTCATTATGTTCCCTTAAGTCCTTGTCAACTTTGAGAGTAACATCCTGAAACGTCCTTCACTGTGCCCATCTGGCAGGTTCCCACTCATCTCCCATGACTCAGTTTAAGCATCTCTCAGGGCATTCTTGCCTAATGCCAAGTCACCAGGCAAAACTGTCACTCCCACCCCTGGGTTTCCATGTATCTTAATACATTTGGTACAAGTGCAGAAGCTACCAACTAAAAAAACACTGACTTTTTAAAAATGTATTTTTAAGTTTCTTGCCAGAAGTTAAGCTCCAAGAAAGCAACCATTTTGCATTTCTTCTTTGCCTCTTTGGAACTGAACAGAACATACATACTTTAAGAATAAGTAAAGACATGAATGTTAAGTGGTATTAGTGAAATCCAATAACACACATTTCCCAAAACACGAATTCCGAGACTTGACACTTGGCAAGAATGAGTATCTATGAAGATACGATTTCTATAGAATAATTTGAATGTCTTAAAATTAGACTTAGAAACAGCATAGAAATCTGATTAACCACAAATTTAGGATAGGCTCAAAGTACAGACAGCAGCTTAGCACTTGTGGAACACTCCCAAAAACTCAGTATGATTAGCATGTGTGATGATGATGTCCATACCTGAATACTGGAGGGTCAGACTTTCTGATCTTACGTGCCATGAAACAGAAGTTTGCTTCCTTTAACACTTTACTATCTGCTTTCCCAACTGGGATATCCTTCCTTTTCTCTCTTTATTAAGCATTTAGTTATTTCTCCATCAGAAAGATGATGTCCTCTTTATTTTCCTTTTTTACAGATATTAATCCTGTCTACAACATATGCCACCTTTACATAAATCTTCAGTTCCTACTAGAGAAGTCATCAGCACAAAGTCCATATTCCCTTTTTCTCCCTCTACTCACTCCACCATCTAGCCTGGAGTCTAATATACTGTAAAGAATGAAGAACTCCCTAGTACTTTATACAACAGCCATATATGCAAGAATATTTTTTAAATCCATGATTAAAAATGTGTATTAGATATGCACAGAATCCATGTGGTCTCTGAAAGAACAACACCAGCACAGGTGCTCACTGATTCTCCAAGTAGCACATGCCATCTTTACCACCAAACTAGTCAACTGTCATCTTTATACACCAAAATCATCTTTTAATTACATTCCCCATGAATTCCTTTAATGTATCCTGTACTTCAACTAAAAATCAGTAATCAATAAATACCAAAATACAGTCATGATTAGATCACAGCAGATCCAGGATATGTTTTGACTGAGGGTTTTGTTTTCATAATGCTAGATTTTTCATTTGGGTCAATGGTCTAGAAAAAAGCAGGCAAAGCTTCGTATGAAGTCATTTTATTATTTACATACACAAAAGGACTCAAACAGTGGCTTGTCTGGAGCAAGTGGTCAAGCAGTACTTAAATCAAAATCATTTTTGTCTAAAGCTAAGAAAGTGTTTCAAATATGTCATACTGAAAAACGTTGGGAAAGAAAAATTCTGTATCAGGATTAGGAACAACATGAGACAAGCAAGAAATAAGGTTTTTGTTGAGGAAAAAGGTTTAGAATCTCGTGAGTGAATCTCAACTATTTATTGCCTACCATTTTTTCTTTTCTTGAAAATAAAGAAAAACACTAACACAAGCACAAACACATGGCTGCCACAGTGAGACTGAATCTCCCAGCACTCATGCCTCAAAAGAATCAATAATACAATTGATATTCCTGAAGATTCAGCTGCAGATCAAGGACAGTACAAGGTGGATACTTGAAGTTAGCGTTTCAATTTGAATCAGAGGTAGTATCATCATTGTGAAACATTTCACTGAAAACATAACCTTAAAGCATGAATTAAATGACAACCATTTCATAGTAATGGAATATTCTACAATGGCACAGGGTCACAACAGAAACAACTTGTACATTTTCAATATAAACAACCACTCTTGTGCTGAAATATGCTTTCTATTTTGTGGGATTCTTTCTGGAGAATTTCCAAAAGAAGACTTTGGCCCGCATTCTGCCATGAGAAGGACCAAAAACTTGAATGTATCTCTTTTCAAAATCTTAATTAACTGGTTCATGAAGGTATATTTTAGTGGTGAGGCATTTGCTGCAGTTGCTACCTGCTACATTCACAAAAGCATTCTGCTTCATTTCCTTCCCTTCAAGCTCCAGCCATCCCACAACAAGGAAGGAGGGACAGGAAGCAGCTGTTCAATGATAAATCCAAGTAACAAGAACCCATGTATATCCGGACACACTTCGCAGTTTGCATCTTTTTGTGAACAATTATATGAACTTAACCTCATTTATACTGCACCAAGGTGCACAGTCAGCCAAGTTGGTTAGACCCACCATGTACCAGTGAACATTCATAAATGGAAATCAAACCAAAGAAACCACCAGAGGTTCAATATATGGGGATGGTAACAACTTTTAAAAAAAAAAAAGCAAAGAAAAAAAATTCTTCTAAGAAACTGTGCCTCCCATAAGTGAAAATTAATCATCACAAGGTTATAATCAGTTTTTTTAAAAATATATCAAGATGCAAGATTTCTTCCACTGGGTCACATTTTCCAAAGTGGGATTCATAAGCAAAACCTCAGAAAACTCATAGGTTTTTTAAAAAACTGACCCAAAATAAGTTATAGCTTTAATTCCAATGTATTTGTTTTGTTGTTATATTAAAACAATAGCAACAACAAAAATAACGCTAATTGTAATGGATTTCCTTAAAAACTTACTGCTCAAAACAACACACATTTATTACAATAGGTTTGAAGATCACCAATCTGATGGGGGCTCAGTGAGACTAAATCAGTGCCACCAGAATCACTTTCCTTTCTAGAGGCTCTGGGTGATAATCTCCTTCTCTGCCTTTTTCCAGCTTCTAGATGCCACCTGCATGCCTTAACCCATGGCTCCCTTCTTCCATTTTCAAAGGTAGTGATGTACCATCTCTTTGTCTCCATTAACTGCTTATACTGATTATGTCTCTATAATCCAAGTGATCAGACTGGGCCCAACCAAAACATATCTCATTTACTAGGATCTTAAACTTCAATTGCAGCTCAAAGTCCCATTTTGCCACAGACAAGGATTCACTCACAGGTTCTTGGTATTGAAATAGACATTATTGTGTTTCTGGCACCAAGTTTTCATTTTATTTGAAAGTGAGTGATACAGACATCACCATCATCATCCATCCCCTGGTTCACTCCCCAAAGTCAACGGCAAGCAAGGCTTAACCAAGCCAATCTTAGGAACCTGGAACTTAACGCTGCTCCCCAAAATTAATGGCACGGACTTAAGCATTGTGCTGTCTCCCAGGGTGTGCAATAGCAAGAAGCTGAATGGAAGCACAGCAGCTAAGTCTTGAATCAACTATTATAACATGGGATAGCAGCATCACTGGACCACATAGCTGCCCCACTACACCCACTTACTGTGAACTGTGCATGATGTATTATGTATGTATCTAAGTGTGTGTATGTATCTCTATGTAGTTACACATAGATCTACCTTTCTAAAACATGAAAAAGTCCAAATTCTGTAACAAAATTAACTGTTGTTTCATATATAGAGATCATGATCTGTACCAACAATCATCTCCACTAGTGAGCATCTGTCTCCTCA
Source organism: Ochotona curzoniae (assembly GCF_017591425.1). Lineage (NCBI taxonomy): Eukaryota > Metazoa > Chordata > Mammalia > Lagomorpha > Ochotonidae > Ochotona > Ochotona curzoniae. The sequence goes on from NW_024464920.1 coordinate 23,070,307, forward strand.
CCAGAGAGACCTCTGTCCATCCTTTTCAAAGGCTGAATAGCTCTTCACAAAGAAAAAAAAACCAGCATTAACAAGACCACAGCTGTTAACAGACCAGGTCTCAAAAAACAAAAGTTGTATCCTTCTTTCCTTTCCCCTTCCTCCATGGATGTGGTTGCTAAATTGAAATTATAGCACTTCTACAGACAGGACAGCTATTTCTCTTTTGACTTCTTTCCTAAACCATGGCAAGACTGAAGGAATCAAGTATACACATATGTACACACACACACACACACACACATACAATCAAGTATATATATACTCTATATATTCAATTATATATTGTATAATATATATTATATAGCATATAGTATATAGTATACATTAAAGAATATGTTATACACACACATTTTATGTATGTATAAATATATGAATGAAGAAAGCCTCAAGCATAAGGTATTGTGCTCTGAATAACCACTTCCAGAGAACTGCAATAAGGGTAACTGGCATCATCTGAGGATATTAATAAAGTGGTATTCTAATTACCATTTGGCTTCTCTTTCTTACATCTTCCCTGGGGATTCTATAACAGAAGTAACTGGCAGGGTAGACCCAGATGTTTCTGGGACCTTAGCTACACTGCTGTCAAAATCCCATCTTAATTCTTGAAATAAAAAATTAGCAATCACAACAGGAGTTGACTTAAAAGTTCATGAGGTAGGTCCGGTGCGGTGGCCTAGCGGCTAAAGTCCTCGCCTTGAATGCACTGGGATCCCTTATGGGAACTGGTTCTAATCCCAGCATCCTGCTTTCCATATAGCTCCCTGCTTGTGACCTAGGAAAGCCAAAATTTAAGGATGGCTCAATGCCTTGGGACTCTGCACCCAGAAGCAGCTCCTGGTTCCTGGTTTCAGATCGACTCAGCTCTGGTTGTTGCGGTCACTTAGGGAGTGGATCATCGAACGGAAGATCTTTCTATCTCTCCTCCTCTCTGTACATATGACTTTGCAATAAAAATAAATAAATACATGTTTTTGTAAAAGTTCATGAGGCATTTTTCCATACCAGCAAGAGAAAATTAAAACTTCTTGGGAAATATCTCAAATAGGTGTTATTAGCAGGCAAGAAACACAATAATGGTAGGTAATGGCATAATTTGTAATGCAACTTCCTCTGACATTATTGAAAGTCTATCTGTGGAGGCAAAAAGCCTTTGTGGTCTCTGAAGCCATGTGTAGGAGACCTTGAAAAGGACATTAGCATTCATTAACAGTGTCCCATTCAGGGTAACTCTCAATTATGGTAACATTAAGTGTTGTGTAGAATACAACTTGGCCATAATAAATTATGCCCAGCTATAAATAAGCAAGTAAATACTCTGAAAAAACAAATCTTAAATATCTTAAATTTAAATTTTTAAATTAAAAATGTATATGCCAATTTCTCAAGGCAAGAATCTAATTTTATTCACTTCTATGTTCCTGTTATTCTCGAAGTATAAAAAGCAATTTATATATTAACAAGCTTTGTATTTCTCTAAACATGTTTACTTCATAGTGTAAAGCCAAATGTGCAAGGCACAAACAAGCACACAAGATGGGACACATTATCCAACAAACAATACCACATTTATTCAAAGACACCTACAAAAACACCCCTTAGATCTATTTACACAATGGCTACATATATCCATTTTACTGGCAAGTTTGAGTACTTTAATTTACACATATTTCATAAGAACAGAAACACTGGTGTTTTATTCTTGGTTCTAAAGGTAGTTCCTATTGCACCCTGTGCTCAAACATAAAAATATCAAGAAAAACTACTGACTTCATTAACTTTATCCTGAGGGTTGTGATGCAACTAATTTGTGATGTCCTGAACTGATTTCTGAATGACTGCTTATTGGTTTTCCTGAGTCCTCTCAGAAGGAGCTTATTCTAAGAGTCAATGTATATGTCAGGAACCCGCCAGCTCCACCAAAAAAAAGGGAAAATCAATTTTAATTCCCAGACAACATGATACTGGAGCGCGTCAGTGAACACCACTGCTATTTTATACAAAGATAACCTTGGGTCTGAGAAAAATTCTCAGGAGCACAATCTTATTAGTTACCTTAGCTAAGAAACAGAAAGCACAGCATGTCTATGGCCCAAACAAAGAGATAGCTGGTGAGTTATTTACAAAAACCTCAGAAAAGTACTTCCCATGGTTCCCAAAGTAATATATGACAGAGATGCTGTCATCTTTTACAACAATCTAACGGTAACTGGAGTTTGGTAAAAATTAAATAGATTGGTGAATGTTGAGAAAGTCAGGTTACGATCTTCATATGATTCTTTTTTCCATTTTTTCATTATATTTTTGACAATCTTTGCATATGATTCTTCAATATACACCATTTTATCTGTAAAGATGTACTCAAAGTGTATTTGTACAGAACCTGTTCTAATCTGCAGTAAAGAGACCCACTTTTAGGTTTCATTAGTTTTAGAATGCAACAATGAGAAAAGCACAGATACATATGATGCAGAACATGGCCTGAGAAAAGGTAATATAGGGATACACACAAGAGGCCAGAGCATAAACTCCATGAAGAATGGTTAGGTTACAATAGGCAACCAGTTCCCTGCACATTATTTGAGTCATATTTGGCTTTTTTTTTTTTACTTAAATAGTTCAAGAAGCAACAGAAGAAAAGCCTCAGTGTCAATAAAAGCCCTAGTCAGCAATATTACTTCTATCATGTCTATCAGCAAATGAGTCAATTTTGGGTGTGCCATAATATCTCCTCCAAATTTATCCAAGAATATAGCCCAGACCACCCCTGTTCCCCAGAGCAGGTTTCTTTATCCCCAGCGCCTATAAAACTGTACTACATAATACAGTGTAAGCAACAATAAAAAAAAAAAAAACATAATTCCAATAACAACCAAATCTCTAACAGACATATTGCCAAAAGCAGAAGCCAGTGTTGAGTTTCAGAGAGTGACTGAGGAAAGAAACAATGGTTAAAACAATGTGTCTTCACCAACATTGCTGCTAAGATTCACTTTGGCTAGGGCTTGAATGTATCAAAGACAGACACTGGGTTTCATTGTGCTAAATGCAGATTTAAATACAATTCTGTCAACTAGAGCCGTATTACCTCGTACTCTGACATCTACTATGCAGTGAGAATTAGTATTTATAATTGCAACCCTGAGGCGATTTCAGGGTGGTTTATTTTTTGGTTTTTGCTTTTTAGTTATCTACTGTTGCTGCTCTGTTAACATATTACTCCAAACTGAGCAGCTGTAAATAAGGGACTTATTAAATGTTTGTTATTTTCTGTGGGTTACAATTCCAGGAATGGATTAATTTGGTGGTTCTAGAAGCCACAGGGACCTCAAGAGGATACAATGTGTTACCCAGTAGCTCAGGCATCTGTGGATGCAACCAAAGCTAGAGGCCCTCTGCCAAGGTAGCTCCCTGATACAGCTGGTGAGTGGGTGCTGGCTGCTGGCAGAGGGCCACACTGTGCTGCCACGTAAGTCTTGATGGATTGCTTGAGTGTTCTCATAACAAGCCAGCTTGAATTCCCCAATAAATTGATCCAGAATTGTCAGTATCTTTTATGAGAGTCTCATAGGTCCTATACCATCATTTCTGTCACAGAATACATCTTGTCTGACAGGATGGAGTTGAGGAGGGGAGCGTCATAGAGGCTTGAGTAACAATGGGCTGGGGTCACCCAGACCAGCTCTGAAGTTGGTAGTTGCAGTCTTAAAAAAAATTTCCACAGGAATAAAAAGATTGATACTGAACACATTAAAAGTATTTATCCAAGACCAGTTTTTGAAAATTCTCTCTATACATAAGGTACTAATCAGCTGACTGAAGAATATTTTATAAACTGAGTAAGGTGCTTAATAAATATGGGTTGAATTAAAAAAAAACATTTTAATGAAGTACTTTAATTCTCTCCTTCAATTTTCAAATGAAGCTATCCTCTCAGCATACACAACAACTTGTTTATGTAATAAATGTCTGAACATTGAACCTCAAAGTAGAAAAACAAAAAAAGATGTGAAGTATCAGACTTTACCAAAAGAAATCTTCCCATCCAATGATATTTTAAGTCAATTCGCGCTCACTCACTCTTTCTCACACACACAAAGCTTCTTACTCTAGAGAAGGCTTATCTACAGGATTATAACATGGTTTTACCAGATACCTCCTAAATCACACTGCAATACTACAGCTAGAAAAGTCATCACCTTTTAAGAAATATTACTGCCAAGGCCAATTCTGCCTCAGAATTTTAATTTATCAACAACAACAAAAAAAAAACCTATGAGTAACCTTGATAATGAATGTCAAAATGGGTGTGCATATTTTTCTGGAAACTAGAACAAAATCACCCAACCCCAACACACTCCTAAAAACATTTCCTAATTGCCCAAGTATAGCTTGAAAATTACAGAAAAAGCTCAAGAAGGTAAGAGTAGCATGCTTTCTTTGCCGACAACTGTTACTGTACACATTCAGACTTGAATGGAGTAAGAGAAGTAACTATGACCTTCTGATACTTTTCTGCCATTGCTAGTGAAAGCTATCAATAGTAGTTAACATATACTGAAGATTTGCTACAAGCCAGGAGCTCTCCTCCATATTCTATTAATATCCCTTGATTTATTTGTCATAAAATTCCTTCTCAATGACCATTCAAAAGACGGAGACACTGAGACAAAGCTTAAGAAATTTACCCAAAAGTGAGACCAGGTTTCATGTTCCCAGCTCCTGGTAATAACCTGGTCTAGTACTGGCCATTGCACACAGCTAGTGGGTGCAGCACAGGAAGCATAATCTCCGAGTGTCTCACTGGGCCTCTCAAGTACACACATAAATGAATATCTTTAAAATACTAAGTTTACCGAAGATCCTGGTAGCTCGAAGAGTTACAATTCATATTCAGGAAGCTTAACCCAGAAGTTTTAACTGCTGAACAACAGTATCTTACAATGGATTGATCCAATCAGGATCAAGTTCATGGGGACATGGAATTGAGAGACATTCATTTTCCTGCCTAGCAATTTTGAACTCCATGCATAGCTTTTTGTCATTTGCATTATCCATGAACTTGTTCAAAACCTATATCTTCATTATTAAAAAAATGAAATTCATTTTTCAATCAATGAAATGATTAACAAAAGTGATTAGCTTATATTTAGTTGCAGCCTTCCTGGCTATCTACAACTGAATCTTTTCACTTCTTGCTATAACACTGAACTTTCCTTTCTATTCTCAACAAAACTTTGGTTCTCTGTCACAAGCAACATTTCTGACCTTCAAATCTCTGGTCCCCCTTATCTCAAGTAAGACAACAACACTTCTATAAAAATGGTATTGCATAAATTACTGATTATCACATAAGCATCGTATAATTTCATTATTTCAACAATCTTTAAAAACCCTTACACAGATGAAGTAATTGCCTCTGAAGATTTCAAAAATTATCCAAGAAACAATGAAATGGAACAATTTTAAGTTATAGAGTTTTTATTTAAAGACCCTGAGTTACATAACCTGAATGGTGCATTAAAGTCAGTATCTGTTACTACAATGTTTGTCTTGAGACTTCATCTGGGACACAGAATGATGATGACCTCTGGAAACATCACACCAGAGGCTCACGCCAGATATTACTGCTGACACTCAGATGTGGGAGGAAAAATGAAATCTAAGCAGAAAGATAGCTCTAGGGATTTTTTTCGTACCCTGAGGTCCACTTAACCCTACAGAAAATTACTTCTCCTTATAATACGGGGAATGGGAAGGGAATTTTTTTTTAAATGATTAACAAAAGTACAGGAACTTCATTCCTCACTTGCATTCACACAATAGCAGGATGTTACATGATTATTCACTTCTACACATTATAGGATTATTCACTGAGCATCTATTGCCTTTATGATTGGGACAGAAAGCAACATAGAAGGAAAACTACATCAGCAGTCCACAGAATCATCTCCATGCTTTATATAATCTTTTCTGTTGCCCAGTATCTTTCAGCATCCACAGTGCTACGCATGTGCACTTGTATCTATTTAACTGTCATATACACAATGTTTGGGAATTCAAAGACAGGTGTAAATTAGGTGCACATTTTTCTCCTGCAGAAAACAAAGCTGACATTTCTGAATTTTAAAAATGTCACTGCAAGAGTAACTGTGAGGCAGTGACAAGTAGGAACACAACCTTGGTCTCTCAGCTCTTCACTCCATTCATACTCCTTGACTCCTAACACCTTTGAAGCTGACACATCTTCTGTTTTATTTGGCGATATTCCCATCCTAATAAACCCTGATACACACAAAGTCAAATACCCACACACACTCCTCTGTAAGCTTTTTTCCTAAACACTGAACTTGCATTTTCTGCGAATTTTATGACATCTCCTTCTAAAGTAATGAGGACTAAAGGGACAAAGCAAAACAAGGCCCAAGAATGTCCTAAGTCAGAAAATTAACGCTCTTCATCTCTATCATGTAGCCAGCACACTGATTCTTCTGATACCAACTCCCTGAATGATCACAATGTTTGGGTATGCATCCATGCTTCAGTCAGCACCTAAGACAACCACATCCTGCTGCCCTTTACAAATGAGACACTTGGGACATGACAGTGCCAGCATAAAACACATCCTTGGAAAATAGCAGTGTTCAGCAACACAGACTATTAAAATATCAGATCAAAATATTAGATTAGATAAGGGTTAGTCTTGTGATACAGCAGGGTAAGCCATTGGAGGCAGGCTTCCCATAAGCTCCAGTTTAACTTCCTCTTGCTTTACTTGTCACCCAGTTCCTTGATAAGGTACAATGGATAACAATGGAAGATGGGCTCCTCTAACCCATGTGGGAGACTTGGATGGACTTCCAAGCTCCTGGATTTGGACTGGCCCAGCCACTTTGGGGGCAGTGAACCAAGACAAAAGATCAATTATTTTTTCCTCTCCTCACACCTCTTCCCCTTGTTTTAACTCTGGCTTTTAAATAAATATTTTTTAAGTTTTTAAATTAGTCCTTTGAAAGACAATAAGACCTTAGGAAAGGAAATTCTCTTTTCCATATAGGAGTTCATCACAGTCAACCTTTGTTAATCTACATATAAATGCCATCACAAAGGTGGAGAGGTTCATGATGAAGGTAGAGTGACTTAGGGTTTGTCACTAATGTACCTTTCAGCCTCCAATAGTGTAATAATTAGAACAGAGTATTAGACTTTTCATGTACAGGCACATAAAGAATGGTCACATCAAAACATTACATGGCCAGAAGGCATGCCTCCTCTTCAGCCAAGAACAAGAAAAATCCACATTCCATTTACCCACCATTAACTGGGCATTCAAGTTCCACTCCCTCCATCTAGAGCATCCTATGACTTTATCAGCAGAAACCCACCCTCCCAGGAAACAGCCACAGTGAAGCCAGACAACAAGATCATTGCAGACCACTACTAACATCACTGTCCGTCACAGAGAAAAGTGTGCCTAGTAAAGTTCCTCAGCAAGAGAAGTTTAGAAAACCTCCATTTGAATTGGATAAATACAACTCTAATCTGAAGAATATCAGGTGTAGAACTCAGAAAATGAGATACCTTTAAAACATACAGTTTCTTAATAGCCTGAAAACAAATCCAACACTGTGGAGTGGCATGGCAACAGTTATAATTCTCCTGGTTTAGATCTTGCTCCCATTGTACTGGCAGTTTCTGTTCTTCTGTGTTCCAAGACCCTTGAGCCCATATTAACAGTGAATTTAAAGACCAATCTTCAGACAAAGGGAAGGAGGCAAAGGGAGCTCTCTTAAACTGAGACATTGCTTCTTTATAAGCTACATCCACCACTGAAACAGTCAAGGGAAATGATGGATTAGCATCCCTTTTGCAAATGAAATATTTTAAACCCAGGAATACTTGAAAATGTACCTAGATACATCTTTAGAACTAAAAACAAAAATCCACACAAGTCCTATTTACGGTTTTATAGCAGTCAATCTTTTTCTTCCCTTTGTTTTCTCATGATACAGATATCTTACATTTCAAAGAAAAAAATAAAACCTTATACTGAGGAAGTGCTTCAACCTAGGCAGAATGATTTCAAACTAGAGCCGTATCTTTGTTTAAATAGTAAACACAAAATCCCACCTTCACATGCTGGAAACCAAAAGATCAAAAAAGCCCTATTTTATCTTATATTCGTGTTTTCAGTGCTGAAGTCTGAACCCAGCTACTTCAAACAAGAGCTGTTTTACCCTTTCAATTCCTTGGTGGAGTTTGGCTGGCCCCTCTTGCTCTCCAAGCATCTTGGACCAGGGGTTACCACTTAAGCCAGCTAGAACTTCAGGAATCACGTATTTGAGCTTTAATTAACGACCTGCTCATTCCAGTGACTGGGCAATGCACAACCGAATCAAGCTCCAAGAGGAGATAATTAAGGTAATAGAAGTTTCATGTTCCTCACAATTGGGGGGGGGGGGGGTGGAAGTCTCCCAAGTTCCCTAAAATTTAATATGAGAAAAGGATACATCAATCATTCAACAGGGAACTTTCGCTACACTAAGACCAGATTTCTTTCGGTGATATGTTTATTTATGCCTATGGCTTATGTGGATTTAAAGCCTTACAATTTATAAATCCTACTTGGGCTGCAAAACTCCCACTCCGACATTCAAGACACCCAGCTCAGAACGCATTTCTGCAGAACTCAGAGATCAATAGACTCGGGAAACAAACACGTTGATGGATGAGCAGTGGTCTGAAAACGACCAGGTTGGAGTGGCCACGCTGCAGGTTTCACAGCTATTTCCACGGTGGCACAACAGAAGGGTGATACAGTCCTCCTTTAAGGCAGAAAAGGGGGGAAAAAAGGAAAGGAAAGGAGGGGAGGGGACGAGGGAAAGAAAGGGAGGGAAGAATGGAGCTAGTGAGGAGGAAAGAAAGGAAGACCAGGAGAGAGAGACCGAGACCCGGAGAGGGGCGGGGGACTAGAAAGAGGCTGTGATGTATGGTTGCTCACCAGTCACCCAGCCAAGCGCTCCATCACCCCTATGCTTGCATCCTTCGCTCACTGGTCCATGGACTGGTCCTGGGGGCTCCTGGTTCCGCTGCCCTGGTGCTCACAGCCCTCCAGCGTCCTTGCCACAGTCTACACCGCCTGAATGCCCCAAGTGGCCCAGGGCAGACGGCCAAAGCACCGGCCCGCCACTCCCTGGACCGCGTCCTCCACCCCAGCCCCGGACTTCTCCCAGCAACCCCATTCCCAGTGCGAAGGGGGGAAAAGCCAAGAAGACCACAGAGACGGGGGATGGGGGGAGAGCAGGGTGAGGGAAATAAAGGCATTATAGGAGAAAGAAGAGAGGAGGGGGAGCAAGAGAGGGAGGGGAAAACGCGACCAAAAAATGTGGAAAATAATAATCTGCTAACGGGTCATGGGAAAGCCAAGGGGAGGGGGCCTGAGGCAAGCACCTGGGAAGAAGGCGCTGAGGCAGCGGCCCCGGGCTGCACAGGGGCCGGGGCGGGTGGTTTTTCCACAAAAGGAACTTTGGAGGGAGCGCAGTGGTTGGCAAAGGAAGATGAGACCGCAGCGTTTACCTGGCCAAGGCGGTGCCGGCGGGCCGAGGAAATCCTCAGGTTTGCGATCCTGAGCCACTTGGTCGGGTTACTATGGAAATCGTCTTGAGGAGACGTGGAGGAAACGCCAACAAGCCAGGCACATCCTAGTCGCCCCGCAGCAAACTGCTCGGGCCCCGGGAGCGGGCGCGGGACCGGGCGCGGCGCCTCTCTCGGCCCGGCTCGCTCTTTTCTTCCCTGCTCGGCCGGGCCGCGCCTCCCCGCCCCGCGCCGCCGCCGCCGAGCAGCCCGCGGGCCGAGCCGAGCTCTCCGCGGCGCGCAGCCGGGAGCGAAAGCGCGAGCTCGCTCGCCGCCGCCAGCGGGCCTGGGCGGCGAGGGGCGCAGCTGGAATTTAAAGAGACAGACGCGTCGCCGGGTCTTGGGGGGGCCCTGGTCCGGGAAGAGGAGCCTGCCGCTGCACGGCCACCGTCTGGGCCCGTGCCTAGTGGACAGAGCCGACCCTGCGAGGAAAGTTTCCCGCGGGCAGGGTGGACCGGAGCGCGGGAGGGTCAGCCTTGGGCTCTTCTCCCAAAGGCAGGGCACAGGCTGCAAGGAGAGAGTACGAGGGATTTCCCCCTCCCTTGGAGACTGGGGGGGAAATGATTGGTATGCTCAACAAGTCATGCACCTATTTTCAGCCGCTCTCATTTCCGTCCTTGTGCACCGACTTTTTTCATGGAAAGCACACAGACAAATGGAGGTTCACTCCTCGTTTTATGTCAGGCTGTAAGCAGGGATGCGTGGGTTTGAGGAAAGGTGGTGGCGCCAAGATAGAGCTGTCAAATACCTTGTAGTTGAAGCAAAAAATATATAGATATATATTTCCCTTCTCAGGCAAGAAAACAGCTCCTTTTCTCTTCCCCAACTGGCCCTGGAGAACACCCTTGCAGGTATATGCCAGCCTCTATTCCCCGTCATCCAAAGGTGCCTTCACAGTTACCTGTTCTCTATAGCTAAGAAGCCAGACTGCGCAGAAGGAAGAATCCAGTGTGGCCCTTGTACCCCTCTAGGTGAGACCAGCTGTCAGTGGGCAGTTCTCACTGTTGTTACAAAGAGATCCTATTTTTATATATGCAAGGCAAAATGAACACATGAGCCAAATGGAGTGCTTTGATGCCACCTCGTAGCTGCTCAAAAAAGTAGATACATTGTGAGCAATTTGCTTATTTTATTGCTGTAAATCTTACTTCTCGCTGTTTAAAATACAGAAGTCTCCGGGGTACCATTAGAACTGAAATTTTGCCTATAAAAGGCACACACTAAGGGGACTGTCCTTTGCATCTTGTTCTTGTCGGACTTCACAGACTAGTAAAGGCTTCATGAGTAAGGATAGCAGGTACCCCACTGGGTGGAAGGCATTCCCAGAAGAAATGAAGAACATGGACATTGTCAGCATCTTGAGGGCAGGATTCATGTGCCATTCCTCTGGCTCTTTGTGTCCCTACACACCCTGTACATCAATATCACATAACTCGAGTGTTTTCACTTTCTTTTAGCTTCTTCCTATGGACTTAACCTCCAGCAGTCACACCTCCACCACACAGCTTTCACATCCATTTTTTCATTTGCTTCAAGAGAAAACCTTCCCTAGTTCCTTATTTCCTCAGGAAAATGACTAGGCATCTATATTACACCAAACAATAGTGTCTTAGTCTGTGCCATGATAGCAAAATAACTTGAAACTGGATAACTTACCGGCAAAGGAAGCATGCACCTCGCAATCTGCAGGCTGCGGAGATCATTTTCTAAGGACAGGATCGTGGCTTCCAAGATGGCACTTCAAACAGAAGAACAATAGCACAACACAGTTGATGCAGCCTTTTAGAAGGCCCTTAATTCCATGCAGGTGGGAGGACTGCTCCAGTCCCTAATAATCACCTACTAAAGGCCCCATCACCTAATGTGGTTTGGATCAATATGAATTTTGTTGAAAGACAAACTTTCAAATTCTAGCCCACAGTATTTGTCAAACTTTAGTGCATATCGCAATCACACCTAGGATTTACCTCAACAAGCATTTACAAGTCCCAACTATACCTATTTTGTGGTAGTACATGCAAATTTATAGTTCTAACAAGATCCCAGGTGGTATTTTTGCTAATGATCTGAGAACCACACTTTGAGAATCGCAGGCCTGAATCTTGTAGGAGCTGATTGCTCTCTACTCCTCCTGCCTCATCCCTCACAGCTGCCCCAGTTCCCATCAGCTCAGACTTAGTAACCAGCGCCTTGCTTTCTTATACCCCCACTTGTGCGTGTGCTGTCCTCTGTGATGGAATCTAAATCACTCCTCAATGTGCTCCACCAACATTACATCCAAGCAACTTTGCTCATTCCTTAATGTTCAGCTTCTTAGGGATTCCTCTGCAAACATGCCCAAGCACCAAATCTGAGTATCAGTACCACTCCTCCATGCTGCCTCTGTACCCACTTTTCAAACCACAGGCAGAATAATTACAGGTTGATTTGCTTCCTCTCAGGACTTGTCTGTTAAGGGTAACTTATCCCTGTATCTCTAAGATGTCTATTTCTCTATGCTTGAAAATTAGATAATAAATAAAATTTTAAAAAATAAATAAGACAAAACCCTCAGTTATTTTCAACTTCTTTTTAAAGCAAACTTTCAAGATAATCATTCTCTTATATTGGAAATTGCTAAGGCATGGGAAGGAAGCTTACTTACATCACAGTTCTTCAGTCATGACCGTAAAGCTAAGGAAGGTCTTTACTATAAGCGCCATACAGGCAGGTTTTCACACATATAAGCAAGCTGGAACAGTCTTAATGTTCACAGGTGTGTTGCGGCTTTGTAAATATTACTTGAACTCTCAATCACCTCTCTTGCAAAAATGTCTACTTCACGGCCCCCAGAGTAGGAGCTACAGAAGTTTTGCCAATGTTCCCATGAGTCAAAACTCCACTGACATGGAGCATCTTTGGGCCAGCAAAAGTGATTTCTCGGCTGCTGTCATTTCTGTGTACTTTTGTTCTACCTGTATTCCACATCCTTAGTTCTGTGTAAATTTGTACACCAATCAACTAAACCAGACAGGTCAATATGTATTATAATGATGAGGTCAGAATCCTTTGCTTGTCTATATTTATCATTTCTACTACGCTGGATTTATTCTAACAGAAATTACCCTTCAGTAGCAAGAAGTGGGCAAAAGAAAAGGCATATACAAAAACAAAGTTAGGAGGAATGAAATTATATCTGCTCCCTCTGGATATCAGCCCAGGCAAATGTACATTCACACACAAAACATATCAGTACATTGACTCATTTTAGGAATAACTGTTTTCCTTGAATGCTGTATTAATTCCACAGGATTGTATTAAATTATGAAATTCTTTCAATAGGTACATCAGGTTCTTAATGTTAGCTGCACATAAGAATCATTTGATCCACCATGGGGGGAGGGGTAAGGGAGGAGTAGGAGGAATACAGTGCCTAAAAAACAGTGTCGGGCCCGGCGCGGTGGCGCAAATGGTTAAAGGTCCTTCCCTTGCACGCCCGGGATCCCATATGGGCGCCGGTTCTAATCCCGACAGCCCCGCTTCCCTTCCAGCTCCCTGCCTGTGGCCTGGGAAAGCAGTCCAGGACGGCCCAAAGCTTTGGGAACCTGCACCCGCGTGGGAGACCCGGAAGAGGCTCCTGGCTTCGGATCGGCATAGTATCGGCCCGTTGGGCTCACTTGGGGAGTGAATCATCGGAAGATCTTCCTCTCTGTCTCTCCTCTCTGTATATCTGCCTTTCCAATGAAAAAAATAATAAAAATAAATCTTTAAAAAAAAAAAACAGTGTCACATAATACAAGCTAATAAAAACAAAACAAAACAAAACTTCTAGAACAGAAGTAGGCCTAGGTAGGCATTCTGAAGTTCTCAGCAGGTGGTTACAATTGTTAGATACTTTTTACCATTGTCAAATGTCAGTTACTTTGTGTACAATAAATTTCATGACACATACACACACAAAAAGAAGTCATGTTGAAAGAGACTGAAAGAATCATGATTCCTTATGAAGGACTACACTATTGTAACAAAATGGGAAAACTCTGACGGGGGTGAGAGTTTGGGGTGAATTCCAGCCTATACAAAAATGTACCACATAATTAAAATTCAAAATAAAAACTTTTTTTTAAAAAAAGAATCATTTAAAGAACTCTAAAAAGGCTCAAAGTACAGGTTGTCCCTTAAACCAACAATATCAGAACCTCTAGGATTTAGATTATAGTGGTGAATGTTTTAAAGCCTGCCACATAAGTGTAACAAGACCAGATGGAGGAACACTTTTGAGATGATCTTTGGTAGTATTTACGTTTGGCTGCTCTTCAGAACTGCCTGGGAAATTTGAAAGGCTGTCATGTCCATTCCACCTACAAAGATGCTGATTTAGTCGTGGATGAGGCCCAGGCCTCTGAATTTAAGATCAAACACTAGTGAGTCTGAAGTTGAATCCCTGTCTTATCAAAGTGGAACGCATGGTAGCAGCAGCAGCAGCAAGTTTTCACTCCCAGTGCAGATGTTCTGGACACACACTGGGTGGGATCCAGCCATCTGTAGCACAGCCACTCCTCCTGATGATCCTGTTGCACACTGGCTTGGGCAGCACTGCCTCACAATATGCTGTTACTGACATTTATTCTCCTTCGGAATAGAGAAATCCATATTCTCTTCTACGAGCGTCTGCTGCAGTCCTGCTGCAGAGGTTCCAGCAATCATTTCTAACAAGTTTCCAGGTACTGCTGCCTCTGCAGGTCCAGGGATCACAGAATCCCCCTCTTGTCATAGGCCAGGCCATGAGATAAACCAGGAAGAATCATAAAGGCTTCTTCATTTCATTTTCAAAGAGATTCCATGCCAAAGGAAAAGCCAGTGTGTTATGACTGCATCAAGAAAACAGCCCTATGAAAAAGAAAATTCTTGCACCTCAAAAGTATAACCTCAGGACACTGTAGTTATGGCTGTGTTTGCACAGAGCTCCTTTGCTATGCTGGGTTGGAGGAAAATCTCCAAGGGAAAAAAACTCCTACCAGATATAAGGCATAGAAAGAGTACTAATTAAAAGATGGTCATTTCTAACTGCAGAGATGAGGCCAATCTACCTATTAAGCTGCTTTCTTAAAGCAGATCTTTCTCCTACAGCTGCTTTAAGAAAATCATGACCATGCTTCAAAGGCAGAGGTTGTTTTTCTTAGTGTATGAATATAGCTATGTTACCCTGTCCATCCTAAACTATGTGCTAAAAAAGACTACTAGTTCACAAAGCCTGGGCTTCATTCCAAGACAACAAGCTGACAAGTTCAGATCCCTGAAAGCAACCACTGTGTGGTTAATCGTTGCCTCTAGCCAAACACCCAAGAAAACTCCTAGCCAGAGCACTCAAAAGAAGACATCCCAGGCCATGAAATCTCCTTTCATACTTCTAACTGTCCAAATTGATTTCAGGCCTCTAACGTGGATCCGTCCAAAAGGATCTTTTAAGGACAAGCTTTTTGTATAGAGTGAGAACCTGCCTCTACTTCTCAATTGCTTTTGTAAAATTGTGAAATAGACTGCTAAAGTGCAGTTTTCTTCCTGAGACTTCTTTAAGATCAATGGATTTCTCTGCTTAGATGAGAGCTCTGGGGAGAAGATCCTAAAAGAGCTCTGAGTTGCCAGCCACAACATCAGGTGCTAAACTGCTGGCAGAGAAGGCTCTCTCTGAGGGATCCACTAGCACATGCTTTGCCTGTGTCTTTTCAAACAGCTGCAATGTGAATTCCATCGGCTGCTACATTACTCACTCTAGAAAGATCTTCAAGTTTGAATGAAGTCTCCTCCTATCAAGGCTGGAGACAATAATAGTCATCACCAAAGTGCAAAATGACACCTAGATTTCTTTACTTAGGCAGCTACTCTTCAATAACCATTGCAACACCCAGAAATGTAATTAAATTGCTTGGGTGAACAGAGAACAGCGGTAAGTGGCATTTTAAAATATCAATTTTGAGGGAGAAACGTAAAGGGAGTTAAAAGTAGATAGGCATGATAAAAAGAAAGGGCATGTAACAATAATTAGGAGGGAGGTTTCTGTGAGTGGCAAGGGGGACTTCATCTTGAGAGTGTTGCAGAACTGAGGCTTTTTCATTACAGAGCTGTTCTTGGAAACAATAATGAAAAGCTAAAATTTCAATCAAAAGACCCTTAAGAACACTGCTGCCTGAATTTGAAAATAGTAGTGAAGTTACACTTGAGAATATTTCTGTTCTTAGATTTTAGCTGACCTACCACCAAATGGCTATAAAAATCTATCAGACTGCGTCTACCTAAGCACATACAATCTTTTATAGCCATATTTGAAGAGAAGGCACAAAGTAGGCAGAAATGGTAACTAGAGTTGTCTATCAGTGAATATAGGTGAACTATATTTGTAAATTTTCTGCAGATTTGACTGTTTTCAAAATAAAAAAATTTAAAGTCAAAAGATTATTACAGTTGCATACCGTAAGTTACCCAAGGGCACACCATGAGACTAGCTTACAATAGGTTTCAATGTGCGCTGAAACCATAAGCAAGAGATAGGCAGCAAGTCCCTCTCTTGTATCACAACTGCTGGTTGTCATTACACATGTGTCTTATGCACCTGAGCACATCATACATTCTGGGGAATGCAGTATTCTACTCCAGATCACAGTGACCTTTTTAATATTCTGAAAATTGATTTCCAAGCCATTCCCACTCCTCTTTAGTTATAGCCTTGGTAACCTAGAAGAAAATGAGCAAAAGTGGCTGGCTGTGATTCCTGTATGTCTGTGCTCATCAGTGCTTACGGTCACATTTTTTTTTTTTTTTCTCCCAAGGCCTCCTGACAATTACCAGGGGTGTAGAGCAGCAACGGCACCAAGGACCGTCTACTGATGAGTCAGGCTGAAGAACTACATGCAGTTTCGTAAACTCCATCCAGGTGTTCAACTGAGTCAGCACCAGTGGTAACAAATTCTGCTTTTATATATTGTGAAATATGATTGTAAGATTATAAACTTTTGAAAATATGGCATGCACACAACCTTTAATCACAATCCATCCAGATTAATACTGTATCTTTCTTTCATTAAATCACCTTTATCTGTTGTTTGGTGAATCTTTAGGTCCATAAAAATGTCCTTGTTTATGTTACATTTACATGGATGCCAATCACATCTGTCCCCTCTGTGGTCTAACACTTGCTGGAACAATCTCTATCCTGAGTATCAGGCAGAGAACATTAAATAAGAAGGAGCTGACACCTGCCTTAAGCTTTAAGATTTAGAATTCTACTGCAGACACACAATGCCATAAATAAAATAAAGTAAAAAATCGGAACAAAAAAGGAAGTTGAGCGTATTCATTATTTCTTCAGCTCAACTTCTCTGTCTCTGTTAGAACAGTCCAGATTTTCTAGTGGTAGGGACAGGTAAACAATTTTGATTTCTAGTATTTGACCAATGCTTACTTAAACAAATTATCTTCTGAGAAAATCAATCAAAAAATGGAGAAATTGGAATGAAAGTAAAATGGAGTACAGAATGATTTCTTTGTATACCCATGAACTTCCTGTAAAATACTAGAGACTTGAAAGAGCTCATGGAAAAAATGAAATTAAAGATATATTTATTGTTGTGCACAATGAGTTTGAAATCTGGTTTTCAAGATAGGTATTCCTCCATGAACTTCCTAAGACATTTTAGAAATAGTGTAAAATGGCATAAAAACAGTTTTTTTCCCCACAAATTTCATCTAACACAGAGCTACTTATCACTGTAGGCAATCAAAAAATACACAGACCATGCATTACATTTTATGTAACACATGTATGTGATATATATACATATATTATTATATATAAAGATATGTTCATCTGCATTCCAACTCTACACAAAAAATATTCTGAACTTCAAATTTCCTGATATTTTACAATGAATGTGTCAGTATTCATCTAAATGTTTGACAGAAATGAGACATCATATTTTTATGTACATATATTTAATGAAAAACTATTTAAATGTTTCTTCACTGGCAAGGAATAGTTAAAAATATGTATATCTGTGTATGAGAGTGAATGTATGTGTGGATTTTAACTTGCTTTTCTATTCCCCCCAAATTCTCAAAGGTATTTTTTATTAAGAGGAATATATCATAAAGTATAATTAGGATTCCAATTCCATTTATGACAAATCATGATGTTTCATTTTGAAATTACTGGCATTTGATTCACTAAATCTTCTGAAAGTCCTTGACAAAGCACTTATTTTGAAACACAGATACCCATAAAATCTACTCAGGAGCATATGACTTCATATGAAAATCTTAAGAGATGACTCAATCACTCTATTCATTTGAAAACTAAAACGGAAAGTCTATAGTCAAGATTTACAACTAATTTCTTTATTTCCTTAAAATTTTCACCATTTTAAAAAAATTATTTTATCACTATGTCTGTGGGATGTTTCCAACTCTGTTTCCAAGTTGTGAAGACCCAGCATGTTATTTCTGTAAACCAACTATCTTTTGCAATTCTTTAAAAATCTTTAATGGAGATTCTGAGAAATTTTATCCTACACATACCAGTAGCTTATATTTGTGCCAATAAATCAATTTCATATAAATGAGCTTGGAAATAGTTGTCAGGATTACAACCAATAATTTTATGATTTGTGAGTTTTCCATACAAACATAATCAAAGCAATGATATCTATTTTCCATAACTTGATTCATGAAGCCCAGAGAGACTTATAATCAATGCATCAAAAACCTTTACTTACGTCTGTAATTCATTATTTCAAAGAAGCATTTTCTTCAAATTGGTCAGATATCTACATGTCAATGTATTTTATGATTTCCTTTAAATATTTTCTGATTGGCCAACTGTAAATTTAAATATATATCAGGAGATCTCAGGTGACAGAATAGTCACAAGAAGGCATGTCTTAAGAAAAAAATCCAAAGGCCAGGTGTGATCGTAGCTTAATGGAAAAACCCTTGCCTTGCATACATGAGGATCCCATATGGGCACCACTTCACAGTCCAGCCACTCCGCTTCCTATCAAATTCCATGCTTCAGCCTTGGAAAGCAGTAGCAAATGGCCTAAAGCCTTGGGATCCTGCACTATGTAGGAGACTCAGAAAAGAGTTGCGGCTTTTGGCTTCAGATCATCTCAGCTTTGGCCGTTGTGGCAGCTCAGGGAGTTGAAGCTTTGGACAGAAGATCTTTCTGTCCTCTCCATAATCTGATCTGCCTTTCCAATAAAAATAAATCTTAAAAAAAAATCTAAAAAAAGAAAAGAAAGTTGAGAGGAAAGTGATATATAGAATCCAGATGGTGAAGAACCTGGACATTCAACTGAACTCATTTTGGTATCTACAGTGATAAGTGTAGGATGTACAGTAGAAGACATATGTGGTGAACAAGGACAACAATTAGGAAACAAAGCTTGAAGAAGTCACATAATCTATTTTAGGAGTTGTCCATTTAAGTTCCTTTCTCCTACAAGGAAAAAGAAATAAAGGCAATATTTTTTCATCCACCAAAAGGGGAAAAAAGTTAAACCATTATCAGAATCAGATTCACAGAGCAAGAACTTTGTCTTACAATTAGGCAAGAAGTCTACTCCTCAAAACATAATTCACCCAGGTGTTCCTAGAGAACTATATCACTAGAGAACTATACTGTTCCTACTTTTGAAAAATAGGTGCACCAGAACAGGCCTCACATGCATTGAAGGAGGATGAGGAGGAAGTCCCGGACTTTGTGTTTAAGTTGGTATGTGAGCTGGCCCCTGTCCTTGCTGGGGAGGTGAGTAATCAAGGCAACTGTAAATATGCATGAAGTTTTACCTCTGTTTTGTTGTGTTCTGAGGTACACATCTAAAGATTTAATTCATTGTAAGAGGCAACAGGCCTTTTGTCTACTCAAGATTCCAGAATGGAGGTCTGCAGGGAGATTAAGCAATATTCCATACAAACTAGGGCACTTTTAGGAGTGAATGAGCTCACTTCCTGGCCTTTTAACTAAGATCAAGTGTGAGTAAATGAGAAAATTATTTAAAGTTTCACCAAGATGACAGATCTAAGTGGAGACTTTTCTGAACAAGCCTATTTTATCTTTTAAATTATGATGTCTCTGCACATGAATCTGGTACAAAATGCCTTACATATCTCAGAAAGGAAATATGATCAAGTCTCATTTTCCAAAATTATCTTAAGGGCTTATTTCTTTATTTGCAGCTAAGCATGTATGTTCTTTATAACCCTCTGTCCATATACAAAAACCTTTAGGGTAATCAGCCCAACCTGCAAACCCTGTCATTTTAAACTGTAGGTTTCTCTGCATTGCTTCCTGTTGTAACAGAATGACTCTAAAAACTGTGTTCAACAAAATCAGCCTTTCAAATAAAAATAAATCTTTTTAAAAATAATTTGAAAATAACCTAAGACATTGAAAAAAAATGTCAGCCAGTGTCACCCAGAAATCTGAAAAGAGAGATAACACTTAAAACATGAAGACAGAAAATCAGGAGGATGAAGTCAACTGTATTCCAAGTCATGGAGAGGAGAGGGGACAAGGGCTCTAAAAATAAACCCTTGAGATTTATGGAAAGGCAAGAGGTACAAGTATTTGAGTGTCCGTACTGTATTAGGTGCTTTCACTTACATTAAGCATCTTCAGGAGGGATTCTTCAGTGGAGACCTTGGAACGAGCTTCATCTGGAGAGCAGTGAGTCATACAAAAAGATGTCACAGGGGATTGGCGGGTTCAAGCTACAAGTGTTTTTGTTTTATTCTTTTGTGTCAAGATAGAGTGAACTGTGCTTATTTGAAGATAGGGAAGAAGAAATAAATTGAGAGAGAGATTGGGCAGATCTTTACAAAAGCTGAGCAATTGCAATGTTAAATGTTGAAAAGTTAAATTGTAGTATTAATAACCAATTCCTTGCCCCCTATAAAGAGTCAGTTTTGTTTGATTATGCATGGAGTGGTTCAATTTTTCTGTCATATGTCTCCTTGATTCCCTGCCCTTTGCTTTTATAGTTATCATTCTTAAAAAACTGAATCTTTCAAATTCCATCATACCCTTGATAATAGGTAACAAATTTTACAAAGAAACACAGACTTTTGTGTAATCAGCTTAATTGGTGATTCAATCCTACATTTGTAGATTATGATTTTTTAAATCCACTAGTGAATTTCAAATCTTCCCATAAAAAAAGCAGTTATTCAATTCAAGTAATTTATAATAAAATTTCTCAAAGTTTTATCTCATAAAAATGGTGCTTCTATACATCTCAAAATCTGCTTGCCCCATATGTTTTCAGAAAATTATTATACAGACTTATCTATGAAGTAGAATAACTACCAAAAAGCAATTTCTTCATTTCTTACAATATTAAGAAATACCTCATAGTGTAAGACAATACACTGAACTGAACACTGAAAGACAAATAAATATCCTGTGGGCCTCCTCATTCCTCTGGTATTCACAGCCGAGTACTCTGGGCTCGAGATCCAGGTTCAGCAGCATCAGCTGCTCTCTCGACATCTCTTGGCTTACCTCCCGTGCCTAAATGTCCCTCGGGCAAGATAACATTTCAGTGTGATAGGATATCATTTTCTCCTACAATTAAATCCTATCCTAGACACACAGATACAATAGAAACTTCATCTCTGCCCAACAGCCAGTCGTTTGGGGGTGATGACTGCCAAGTAGAGTTATTTCCTCAGAAAGGAGAGAGGCTCAATGAACCACTCCTATTGTACTCAGGAAGGAGACAAAAGGAGACATGTGCATAAGACGAAAAGTAACAGCACCTGATTTCTTTGCTACATAAAATGTGGTAAGTAACAAAATTCAGTCAACAAGAACAACTTCTTGTTTGGGCAACAGTATGAAACTAAAACTAAAGAAAAGCAATAAAATTATTGAGCCAATGTCAATAAAATGTATTAAATTCAAACAGATGTTTCAGATTTTAAAAAGGTAAAAATCTAAGTGAAGTAATTGTTGAAAAGTATTTCACAGCTTGTTTAAACAATCTCATGAGGTACTGATGTATGCGAACCTACTTTGAAAAGTATAAATTGACAGATCAATGTTACTATTGGCATTAGAAAATGCAAGGCATTATTATTAAATGGCTGTTACTATAAACCACTTTATCAAAGGCTAGTGCTACAACCCAATCTAAATAAATATTGAAATGTTTAGATGTGCTTATATTAATTTTTCTAAGTTATTGCATTTATAAAATAACTTATACAAATTTGCTTGCTATTGCTCAAAGATAAGCAGGTGTCAATTGGACTATACATATTATTTAGATATGTGGATCTAAAAATTGTCTGGGAATATATATTTCAAAGGTTTTTTTTCCTTCTTCCTACAAATTCATTTGTCAAGTGTTATGCAAATTTCTAAAACAGAAACTTTTGTTACAACCTTCCTATTGTGTCTCTGTTGAGGTTTTATTGTCAAATAATTATACAGTTCTTTCATGCTCCAGTAATCTAAATTATAGGCAATACTTTCAAAATACTCCAAAGAAGTACTACACAAGTGTAGCGTGCATTCAGATCATCCACACATCTTGTCAAAATGTGGATTCTGACTCAGTGGTTCTGAGATTAGGCTACTTTTCTAACCCAGGGGATATCAATGCCACACTTTGCCATAAGGTCACACTTTGAGTAGCAATAGCCTAAAAAGACTCATCAACTTCAAGTATGAGGTTCTAAAGAGAAACATAACCAAAAGGTTCTATTTGAGTCTCTATCTATCTAACTAGTCCAAGGTTCTAAAGTCAAAAAGCTGGAGACTCAGGAATGCTGATGGTGTAGTTCTAATTCAAGAACTGGCAGGTTGGAGACCCAAAAAATATTTCACTTCAAGTCCAATGGCCAAAAAAGACCAATGTCTCAGGCTAAGCATCCAGGTAAGAGGAATTCTTCACATACATAACTATGTAAAATGGAAAAGTTAAGTAAAGGTGTTTGATTGTCACATTAATAAAACTTCCATGTATTCTGAGTCTAATTCTCGTTGCATCATTCAACTGAGATTTACTATCATTTTCCATGTAGTATTTTCTTCTGTGAAATCTAGAACAATAATGAAAAAGTACTTCTTAACAGCATTTCACTATTGTCTCTAGAATACTGTCCAAAGCTACTTGTACCTGTTACAGTAATTGTGATGTAATGTGCTTTCTTGAGCAGGTGTCAAAGAAATTTCTAGAGACAAGCCAAGAAACCAACAGTCTCTAAGTTGACTGAAATGTGCAGAGGTTGCCATTTTCCAGTCATATTACCAGAAAGAATAACTGATTTGCACATATATAATCTTGGACAAAAGCATCATATCTGCTTTTTGACCAATAGCACCTTTAAGATGTACCTTGAATTCAGAGATGTTAAAGTTGAAAATACACACATGTCCACTACATCTCAAAGTGAATGGAAATAAAACTCTTTACAAAATTTTCTTTAAAAAGGAACCCTCCACATTAAAAAAAAAAAGCAAAAAACAAAACAAAACCCGAAAAACCTCTCTTAAAGGGCTACAGTTTCATGAATTTTGTGTTTGGAAAATGCTTTCCATATATATGCCTTCTCTACAATACATTATTTTTTGGCATAACTTGGTTGAAATGACTTTTTCTTGTATCTAATCCTTGTGATTATGAGAGCATATCTATTTCTTCTCTCATCTGCTTTCTCTGTAGTGTCCTCATCACTATCCATCATATTTTAGATGCTCAGTGAAAGTACCTTTTCTCTTTCATTTTAATAAAAAAAAGCATAGAAAGAGAAGGGGCATGGAAAGACTTACAACATTTTAGCCACTGTACCTATATCCACCTCTCATTTAAAATTCTTAAATGATAGTCTAAGACAGCATCATAGGAACTAACCAAGCCTGTGCCCAAAACAAATGTAATTCTTACGATCTGTTCTTTGACTACACTTTTATTCTTGAAATATCATCAGATAATTTCCTTTTGAATCTCACATTAATATTCATTTCTCCTGATGCACTTCAGTGATCAAAATCAAAATCCTATTCCAATTCACTGGTATGTGCATATATTTCATAGTAGAATGGGGAATAATAGACTACTGTTAATCGTGACTGCTAACATTTGCTCCTCTGACCTCATTCAGTTTTCTCCTAAGTTGTAAGAATACTCATTTATCCAAGTTTCACAGGACTATTGCAATAATCGTTAGGAATCACACATATACAATAAAATACATGAAATCTACATAATGCTATCTGCTTTTATTATACACATTACTTTCAAATCCCAATTCTCCATTTAGTTTAGGTTTTATTATTTATTTGACATAAATCATGAACTCCCCGGAGAAACTTTACGAGTAGTTTCAGAGTATGCTTGCCACTGGAAAATATAATTAAGCAGTTACAGTCATGAAATTTCTGAGACTTCTGCTTATAATAATAACCATAACAGGGTAAAAAATGAATCTCCTGTGATTCTGCAAATGTGTATATTGTGGACTCCCTAAAATATTAATTAAAAATCAAAAGTTTGCTCCTTATTTTTAATAAAGAAATATAGGAATTATAGTAATGAACTCCTCTTCATTACTAATAAAAAATTCTTCAAGTATTACACTTTTTTAACCAACATTATCTCATTGGAACTTCATGCCTTCCTGGCAGGTATAAGTTATCATTGTGTTTTATGGATGAGGAAACAGAGGATGATTGCCAGAATAAGTTATCTTGATCACGAATTCATGGCAGAGCTAAGATTTTAACCTCATATTGCTTAGGCTTTCTCATTCATTCTGATTGTTCAACCTGAGCACTGTTGACAGTGTAGTGCATTGTAGGATTCTAGCAGCATCCCTTGTTCTTCCGAACACTAGTAGCACCCCAGCACTCTCCCCAGTGTCATAATAAGAATGTCTTTAGACAGCAACACACTGTGTAAAGCTACTAACTGTGACACAACCATCCCATATAGACACCAGTTTGTGCCATAGCTGCTCCATTTACAGTCCTACTTCCTGTCAATGACTGTGAAAAGCAACAAAATATAGCCAAGTATTTGGGTCCCTGCCACCGATATGGTAGATTTATATGAAACTCCTGACTCCTGGCTTCATCCTGGCCCAGCGCTGGTCATTGCATATGAGGAATGAAACAACAAAGTGAGGATATCTTTCTGTCTCTGTATAACTCTCTCAAAATTAATAAATGTTTTCAAAAAATGTCCTTAGATATTGCCAAATGTCTCTTGGGGATAAACATCACCTGTACTTGAGAATATCCCTAATTTTTCAGATAATTTGAATGTGGTTAATCATGAAATTCATAAAATAATGTCTTAGATTCAGATGAATATGCATGCACTTCAATTTAAAAATTTTTTAAATTTTAAAAAATTCAACTTTTTTAAAATTTCAATTTTCCAAAAACCTTTTGAAGTGCATTTGTGATGTTCATATGTAATGTCTTTGGGGGCACAGGGTTCATTTACTCATTACACAGATCACACTTTTTTTTCCCCTAACACTTCCAAAATAATCTATCATTTCTTATTTTCCATAGATGCTCCAGATAATATACAGGGAGGAGAAGGTAAAAAAAATAAAAGAGAGAGAAAGAGACAAAAACACTACATGCATATTTGCTAAAATCAATGAATTACAGATTTACCGACATAATCTTGTCCATGTCTAGGGTTTCTGCCAGTGGATCTGTCACAGGCTGGTTGAACCAGTTGATTGCCTCTTGCTTTATGAAGCACAAAATTAACAGTGAGTTCTGCTGAGAAATTGAAAAGCAAATAATACATGCTGCATTTTCAGATTTGGTGTTGATTTTTTTAAGTTAGCCATAGACTTCTAAAATCAACAAGATTTACTGGAATTGGTACAAGTAAACAAACATCTATAACCATAAGGCCATTTAATAAAATCGCTTCCCAATGTATAAGAACTTTTTAAAAATTCATTTTTCTGTGTGTTGGATGTTAGTTTTTAAGAAGGTCTGTAGTTATGAAATCCTGAATAGAAGTACAAAGCATCAACCTTCATAATGCACAATATTAATCACAATGTCATATACTAGGACTGATTCCACAAAAAAACTTTGAGATCATACACACTTAACAGAGCATGGTCACAGAATAATGGTCTACTGGTTTCCCAAAATATTGAATTTTTTTATATCTCTGCATATTCATTTTAAGTGAGACTGACATGTTAACCAGAGTATCCAGTAAGTTATGAATCACCAACAGACACCAAATAACTCAGTTATAGAATTTCAACATCGCATGTGTGAAAAGCCTTTTTAAATATAACATTTCATAGCTGGACAATCCCCTTCTGATTTTGTTTGAAATAGTCATTTCTTTAAAGATTAAAAATAAAGACATTCAATCATGAACATATTTTTCTTCTCTCCATTTACAACTTGAGCTATAGATACCAAATTATATCTTTTAAAATTTTTGTTCTTATTTTCCACAATGCATTTTTATAGATATAGGGATTCTCACCTCCACTGCCCCTTCTTTCTCTACTCCCCCAACTCTGTTTTCCCCCATATTACTACATTAGCATAGTCTTTCAGCAGCAGTCACAAGTCCGACATTAGGCCATTTAACAGTTTCATTGGGAGTCCATCTTTGATTTGGAAGTAGAGATAAACAGTACAAAGTATCTTCACTTCTTAGCATGTTAGTTTCCATTACATAGTTCATCTATGGGAGTGTGTGTGTGTGTGTGTGTGTGTGTGTGTGTGTGTGTGTATTTATTGGCATTGTATTTTGCATGAAGGAGTCTGAGCATTTTTTCATGCCTATTAGCCATTTTAATTCGTTCTTTTGAAAAATGCCTGAACATTTTCTTCATCTATTTCTTAAGACTCATTTGGTTTGCAGTCATTGAATTTCTGAAGCTCTGTAGATCCTGAATATTAGTCCCCTATCTGCCGTGTAGTGTCTAAAGATTTTCTCTCACTCTATTGGTTGCTCCTTTGTTTTGTTGATCATTTCTTTTGCTGTACAAAAGCTTCTTTGTTTGATGTATTCCCATTTGTTTATTTTGTCTTTGACTGACTGTGCTTTTGGTGACACTCTAAGAAGTCATAGTTTTCCTCTAATAGCTTGATGGTTTGGGGGTGCAAATTTAGGTCCTTGAACCATTTAGAGCTGGTTTTTGAATAAAGTGACAGGTAGGAGTCTTGCTTCTTACTTCTGCAGGCTGCTATCCTAATTGTCCCAACAATATTTATTGAAGAGACAAAACTTTTTCTAGATTATTTTCAGTTATTTGGTTGAAGATTACTTGGCTGTGCATATCTGGGCTGCCTTCTGGAGTTTCTTCTACCTTATTCCTATTGTTCTGTGTTTCAGTACCAATACCACACTATACTTAAAAATCATTCTTATTGAATAATCCTCAGAAAGTCTGATCCTTATTGGTTTGCATGTCATAATGACCTTACAATACTTTGTCCTTTAAGTTCCTTTTAATGTTATTTTCAGAAAAACATAATGTATTCCTTTTTGACTTCTTTTAAATTATTATTATCATTTTATGATATAGTTCCATAACCCCTCCCAAAGTCTCTTCCTCTCCCCACCTACACTGAGTTCCTCTATATCATTGCTATAGTATAGTTCTTCATAAACAGTCATATGTCCATCATTGTGGGCATGGACAATGGCAGATAGTCCAGGATCTTATTGCCAAGAAATAGTAAACAGTTTCATCGGGAGTCCATCTTTGGTCTACAAGTAGAGATGCATACTGAATATGATAGTCTCCATTACACAGTTATTATATAACCCTTATGAAAAGCCACAATAAAAAATCAACAGGAAGAAAAATAGAAATTTCCAATGCCATGAAGTTAAATAGCATACTACTAGATATGATAGTCTTAATTACACAGTTACATCCCTTTAAATGAAAAGCTACAAAACAAAATCAATAACAGGAAGAAAAAAGAAATTAAAAATGCCATGAAGGTAAATAACATGCTACTGAATGACTAATGTGTCCCTGAAGAAATGAAAAAGAAAATAAAAAATATTCTTAAAGAAAATGATGCTACTGTTTATGAGTCAGTGAAGAATTTAATGAGGAATAAAGCTTTTGAGAAAATGAAACTAAAACAAAAACCATCAAAATCCATGATATATGGTTTCTGCTGATCTTTGTTGGTGAGATATGTCTCCTGTAGGAAACAAATAGATGGATTTTATTTTTAATCCATTCTAATAATCTATGACATTTGAGTGACGAGTTTAAACCATTTACATTCAGGGTTAATATGAATGGGTGGTAATTTGGTCTTGTCATTTTAGTAGTGGGTTGTTAATTCAATGTTCTGTTGTTATTTTACTGGGATGTTCTTTATATTTGCCTTTGATTTTGGTGGGTGCTCTTTCTCTTCTCTGTCAAGAAAACATCCTTGAGTATCCTTTGTAGGGTAGATTTGGAAGAGGCAAATTCTTTTAACTTTTCTTTACTGTGGAAGAATTTTATTTCATTTCCAAATACAAAGGAAAGCTTTGCTGGGTATGTTATCCTGGGCTGACAATTTTTTGCCTTTAGAATATGGAATATATTGCTCCATTCCCTTCTGACCTATAGTTTCCTTGAGAGGTTTCCTGTGAGCTTAATTGACATTCATTTATATGTCAATTGATTTTTTTCATGTACACATTTAAGGATCTTTTCCTTAAGTTAGACTGAAGAGAGCTTGATTATCATGTATCTTGGTGAAGATCACTTTTGGTCATCTCTGTTGCAAGTTCTGTGCCTTTCTCTAGATTATGGACATTTTCCTTTAATATTTCATAAAATATATTTTTACACCCAGCTTTACTTTTGCACCTTCTGTAATTCCCATAACTCTTATATTTGGCCTTTTAATAGTATCTTTCAGTTCTTGAATACTTTTTTAGCTTGACTCAGCTCTGCTTCCAGCTTTTTGTTTACCCCTGCTGACAGGAAACATTTTTCAATTCTGAAATTTTTTCTTTTACTTCATTCATTCTATTTTGGAGACTCTCCACTGTACTTTTAATTTGTTTCACTGTATTCTTAATTTATGATATATCAGCTTTCATTTGATTCATTTCTTGTGTGACATAGTCCTTAAATTCCTTGAACTCCTGTATTACGTGCTTCTCGGTGTTGATACGAAGCTTTGGAACAAGTGTTTTGAATTCTGTATCCCCCATTTTTTTCTATGCATTCCACAGTTATGTCTGAGGTTGGCAAAGGGTTTTGCTCCTTTGCAGGGGAGTCTTCAGTAATATTCATTGTGCCTTTGTCTCTTTTGCTCTTGGGCATTGTACTTCTGGTTATCGGATTCTTCTCCTTGGGGCAGGTTTCTAAGCTATCTCACCCACTGGTCTATAGTTGAATTTTACTTCTTGCAGTTGGTACATGACTGTTTGTTTGCAGTCACTTGTGCCACTCCCTCCAGCAAGTTCCAGGTCTGGGTTCTTATGTCAGACTTACACCATGGTCTCCATAGCCCCAGCTCCTGGTTCACCACTTTCTACCTCCTGTGATATCATGCTGAGGCTGCACCATTGTCTGTACATCATTTTTCTCACTTTGAGCAGTTCTCAGGATTATGGAGACACCAGGAGTCCTATACAGGCAGGTTGTTGGTGGTGGTAATCCTGCAGGAACCTGTTGGCCATTCGGTCTGAGGGCCACACAGACCTATTTTGACCCGTAGGATGCCATAGTAGGTATTATTTTCCTGTGGGACCAGTGCAATGCACTGAACTCAGCGAGTTCCACCAAGCTCAGCACATGCGCTGCTCAGCGCTGTCCCCACAGTCTCAAAACCCTTGCCACACCATGCAAAATAGCACCTGATGCACCACTGCTAGAGTTCCCAATCCACTGGCTGTCAGGTCTGAGAGCTACCCAGATGGCTCTTGGGTGGAACCTGTAGGATGCCACGCTGTTGCAGTTCACTGAGTCAGAAATGAGTTCACTCCCAACTCAGTGCCTGCTCAGTACTGTCCCATAGCCTTTGTCTCCAATACAAAATGGCACCAGATACAGCACTAGGAGGAAGACTGGGTTGTGAATTGTACCCTGTCCCCGCACCACCTGTCTGGGACCTGCTGCTCTGTCTCTGTTTCTACTCAAATCAAACAGATCAGCAAGATGGGCAGTACTGTCTCGGTGCCCCTCCTGAGCTCGGGTGAATGTCCCTTCCCACTTTGTTGCTGGTAGAGTTCCAGCTGCCAGTGGAGTTCAGATCACCGTTAGCTAAATGCTGCTGGATTATCAGTCACTGCAAGACCACACCATTGTTTTCGTTGCTTTCCTGTGTCTGTCAGGCTCCAAGTACCTCCCTGCTGTTGTTCTGTCCTCTCCTATTTCCTGCAATGTGCCCTCTCTGCTTCACACTGGCTAATGTTTCTTTCTCTGTTTAAACGTGCCTTTACCCTATTCCACCACCTTGATTCTTGACAACCCATAAAGTATTTCTAAAAATCAGACTTCAAATGATAAAATCTCTAATTTGAAATTAAAATATCCCCAGGATTCTCCAATTTATATTCCCAGGATCAACTAAAATCTCATCTTTACTTTGATATTTTTAAGTACTGAGGTTGTTAATGAGCTTATCTACTAAAAAAGATAAAAACTATAGAGATGAGCCAGATTCAGATTTATACCACATAATTAATGTACACAGATTCCAAATTATATCATCACAAAAGAACACATTTTAGCTTTGGATTCTAACATACACCCTGAAAAAAATTAGGCAAGATTTAAGCGTTGAAATTTGAGACCTAATCTCATGACATATAACAGTATTACAAGTATCATGATTGGCATCAGAATTATTTTTTCACTACAGCTACCTCATATTTTCTGTAAAATATTTATGGCAAATGAGAACATGAAAGAGCCTTAATAAGTATCTCACAGCGAAGATGTGTCTTAATGAGTCTTAATGTAATAGATGGTGTACATCTGTGAATATCCAGCAACCATTGTTGGAGAATTGAGCATGGTTGGAAAACACTACTTGACTGTAATTCTGTGTGTTTGTGTGTGTGTGTGTGTGTGTGTGTGTGTGTGTGTGTGTGTGTGCGTGTGCGTGTGCGTGTGTGTTTTCTGTTGCAAACAGAGAAGTTCTATTTACCAAGTAACTGGGTGAATGTAGAAGGAAGAGGGAAAGAGGAGAGAGAGAGAGACACCAAAGGTTTTTGGAAGGCTCTTAGGATTTTAAGTGTTCCCTGACTTTTCCTTGTCTAAGTGGGAACCTACAGAAAAGATGCTCCCTATTCGTGTTCTTTCAACCAGTTAGGAAATGGCTGGACAATTCTTGTGCCACCCACTTGAAGGTGTGGTCAAGATTTTAGTGGGCTTGGATGGTCTCAGACCCCCTGTTGGAATCTTACAGCCTGCTTCTGTAGCAGTGAAGGGTGATATGTCTTCTAAATACTTCCTACTGAAATGGGCCTTTGTTCCTGAAAAAGGCTCCTCAAGGCATGGGATCCACAGAACAATGTTGACTCTAATTTGTTCACTCCACCCACACATACACTTAACATACACATCCTTAACACACTTGCAGATACTGATACAGGATGATATATGAAAGAAAGTTATTAGAACTTAATGCTATTAGTGTGAGTAAGGGGGAGAAACCAGAAAAGGATGGAGGGGGGAAAGAAAGAAAAGCAAAAGTTAAATGGGTGTCTTTTACTCTGTAGTACATTGTAATGCACATTTGCCAAGTGAAGGAGGTGATAGGGAAGAGTGGGTTTTCAAGTCATTGCTACTTTTCAGCAGAATCCCTTGTTTCCCAGGGGCAGGCCAGAGGCAGCAACCCAGCTGTGTTCAAGCACTGGATAGAGCAGTCCATGGGAAACATGGCTCGGCACTGACTTGATGAGTCCAGCATTGGAGATGTTCTGTCAACTGTGCTCCTTGCAATAGACAAAATGAAAGGCTCATTCCCTCAACCAACATGCACACATTGCTCCAATTGTGATTTAGGCTCCTATTTAGAGTCATATTATATAAAATAAAACTTGCTTTAGAAGTGTTTTGTCATGATTATGCAACTCTACAATTACTGTCAACAGAAATATTTTGTACTCTTACTTTCCCATTGGTCCACAAAGCAGATGAATCTATCTATGGACTGAGTCAAATGACACAAGCAGGAAATGATAACTACGCTTCCTGCTAAAACTCCTCCAGAGCTTTAGCTCACCATCCTGAATGGATCTTTAATTAGGGATCATACTTCTGTGGAGGCAAACCTCACTTGTAGTGCACAAGCCTTTAGCATAAAATTTAGCATAAAATTTGCCTTTAGCATAAAATTTGAGAAATTTTGACAATTATCATGTCAAACCAACATCTCACCTCCAGAATCAGACCAGTTCAGGAAGTTTCTTCATGCTTCCTTTCAATTACTTAATCTTCCAATAAGGTTAAATAAGTCTGGCTTTTGTTTTTTAACAAGACAGTATTTCTGAGATTCACCCATGTTACTGTAAATGTGGTCAGTATTACATTTTTATACCTGAATAGTATTATATTATAAGGATATATTCCAATTTGTTTACTCATTCGCTCATTGATAATCTTTTGAATTTTTTTTACCAATTTGAGAATACTGCGAATAAAACTGCTCTGAACATTCATGTACACATTTTGGTGTGGCTATATGTGCTCCTTTTGTTAGATCAATGTAAATTATAAAGTATCCTTGTAAGGGAAGAGGTTTCCAGTATTTGTATCATTGCATATTCCATAATTGCTGGACTTTTATATCAGGTAATGTTAATTATTTTCTCAAATCACCACTTTTAAGTAAAAGATTAACCCTGGCACTACAAAGAAAAATAAATAATTCAATTATCTTTTTCTTGCAGCCAAAGCATTAAGATGCTCTAATGCCTCACATTTCTGGTAGGAAATCAGAGTTCAATAAATAATGAAAACTGTGGTCATTTTTGCATAACTTTCAATTGCTCTTTGGGGTGCCTGCATTCCATGTAAGAGCTCTTGGGTTAAAGTCCTGGCTCCCCTCACAATTTCAGTTACTGCTGCTTTGTATCCTGGGAGGCAGCAGCTCAATCTTTCAATCTTTCTTTCTTCCTAACATTCCAGCTCAGTACCAGGTTCTCTATACCCACATCAGAGACCCAAACTGAGTTCCTGTCTTCTAGCTTTGAACTGATCAAGGACCATCTTTTACAGGCATCTGGGAAGCAAAGAAGCAGATGGATGATTCTAATTCTCCTCTCTCTCTATCTCTCCCCCATTTAATTAATTTAAAATAAATAATTTTTTAGCATTTCTCAGTCAAACCTCTGATAATTACCATCAGGATTCAAACTCAGGTCTACTTTTTCTATTGCAAAACCAATGGCCTTTCCTCTAAACCAACTTTCAATACACAGCACTCACACTGAAGTAACTCTAGCTTTACCCAATCACAAGAGGCCAGAGGCTAAGACAGGAAATGCATAACACAATTCCAATCTCTTCCCTATTTCCCACAGAAAGAAAGGCTGAAGCCACTTGATTTCCCTTACAGAACCTTTCAAGGCCTATTCTCCAATCACGTCCACATTTTGTTAATCAGTCACTCCTTAGCTACCTTCCTGGGAAAACTGAAAGGTGTTTTCTATTTCCTGATTCTTCCCTTTTCCTGGTCCTGACTCCAAGAGATCATTATTATTATTATTACTATAGTTGTTGTTACTAATTGAAAGATGAGGAAGTAGCATAGGTCACACAATTTTCTCAGAATCACACAAATGAGTAAGTATTTTCATCCTTTACTTTTAAGCTCCTTGGAAACATAGACTGCCATTGTTCTACTTCAATATCTTTGCTGTCAAGTACATCACAGACTAATGACTCAGCAAACAGCTGGCAGTGAATGACTAAGTGAATGAATCCCAACCGCATCTTATGGCTTCAAGTTCAGAGGTCTTTTCATTAAGCAGTATATTCTAGATTATTACATTCCTCATTTTTAAAGTTAAAAGGCTAGACAAGATGACCTCCAAGATGTTCAATTCAGAAACGCTAACATTCCACGTGTCTGCACTTGGTAAGAGCCTAGAAAGAAATGAAATAGGATTTTTTTTCTCTGACAGTGCCTTAAATTACCAAAGAGAGAGAGGGAGAGATCTGAGTCCTTGAATGCAGAATGGGAATCTTCTGTGACTAATGAGTAAAAGGTCCCATGGGATGAAGTCTGTCAAGGAACTAAGAGCTAATCAAAAGGTGACTTTGAACACATTCTCCTTCTCAAATAGCACAGGCTTGAAAAACATATTTCTTCGTAGAGAAATGGTTAAAAGTTCATAAAAATTATAAGCAATTTATAATCATACATGACAACAGAATTCTAGGAAGAACAGAAGATAAAAATACACATTTGCTTATAGAACAGGAAGAGAAAAAACTATGTACCACATATATATAATATATGCTCTGAGTAAGAAAGGGCAGTCATTGCTTGGTAGACGATGCAATTCCCACGTCCTCCTAACAGGACCAGGCTCTCCCCTCTCATTATTTGCCAATCTCATCACTACAATGTTCTTGCTTTAAAAAAAATCCAAGGTTCTGGTGCCTTAAGATGATAATATTCAACAGGCAATCCTCATGACAGCTAGTTGGCTCAAGATGTCATTTAATCTTGGAGCTGGCATTGGGGAACAATGGGATAAGCTACCGCCTGTGACATCAGCTTCCTTTGAGCATCAGTTTCAGTACCAGCTACTCCATTTCCAATACAGATCTCTGCTAATGAGCCTTGGAAAAGCAGCAGAAGATGTCTAGAGGAAAGAAGCTCCTGTTACAGGGCTCGGTGCAGCAGCGTAGCAGCTAAAGTCCTCACCTTGAACGCCCGGGATCCCATATATGCACTGGTTCTACTCCCGATGGCCCCGCTTCCCATCCAACTCCCTGCTTGTAGCCTGGGAAAGCAGTCAAGAACAGCCCAAAGCTTTGGGTTCCTGCACCCACGTGGGAGACCCGGATGAAGCTCCAGGCTCCTGGCTTCAGATTGGCTCAGCTCTGGCCACTGCAACCACTTGAGGAGTGAATCAACGGACAGAAGATCTTCCCCTCTGTCTCTCCTCCTCTCTGTATATCTGACTTTCCAATAAACATTAATAAGTCTTAAAAAAAAAAAGAAGAAGAAGAAGTTCCTGGCACTCACGTGAGAGACCTAGATATGGATGCAGGCACTTGTCTTTGCTCTGATCCAATCTTGACCATTGTGGCTAATTAGCGGATAGACCAGCAGAGAGAAGATCTCTGTCTCTGCCCCTCTTTCCTCATTCCCTTTCCTTTATCTATATCTGTGCTTTTCCAGCAAATAAAATAAATATTTCAAAAAGTTTTTTAAAAGTATTATGCACTATAAATGCATGCTAGGATGCTATTAAACAAAAATGAGCAAATCTATAGGCAGCATTGTGATGCATGGAGCCAAGGATTTCCTGCCTCCTTTTCTGAGTTACCATTA
The DNA here is from genome assembly GCF_017591425.1 of Ochotona curzoniae. Lineage (NCBI taxonomy): Eukaryota > Metazoa > Chordata > Mammalia > Lagomorpha > Ochotonidae > Ochotona > Ochotona curzoniae. The sequence goes on from NW_024464920.1 coordinate 23,105,498, forward strand.
AAGTAATTGTTTTGAGCTTCACATATCATATTAATACTACACCTGGAGGTGTTGCTTCTGACTTGGTTACACTGCCTTACTTCCTTCTGAAATATCCATGTCCTATACATTCAGTATTTTCACACCAAAAAGAAAATATAAAGTCAAAAAGGTAAGATTTCAGGGGCAAGCAGAGAATATAAGACATGATTTGTGTTTTTCACAGAGAATCACTCCTTGTAGATTATTTTCTACTCTTCAGTAAAACAGATTAGACCTAGCCTACCTAGGCTCCTCAGGTCCGCTTCCCTTCCAGCTCCCTGCCTGTGGCCCGGGAAAGCAGTCAAGGACGGCCCAAAGCTTTGGGACCCTGCACCCGCGTGGGAGACCCGGAAGAGGCTCCTGGCTTCGGATCGGCATAGCATTGGCCGTTGCGCTCACTTGGGGAGTGAATCATCGGACGGAAGATCTTCCTCTCTGTCTCTCCTCCCTGTATATCTGCCTTTCCAATAAAAATAAAATAAAATCTTTAAAAAAAAAAAGCAAAGAGGGAATTTACTGGTCCTAAATAAGAAGAGAAGTAAGAGCAAAGTATGGCTTCCTTCACAGGTTTCTAAATGCTTCATTTCAATTCCCAAGCTTGGAGCAACAATAGTGCTGAAAACATTTTTGAATATGAGATTGAGATTTTGTTTAAAAGAAAGGATCTTGTATTTTCGAACAAATAATCGAGCTAAACATTGGGGGGTCTTGATATAGAATCACCAAACCAATATTGATATGAGTTCTCCACTGCCCAACAAAGTAGTGGGTTCCTTTTTTCTTCTCTTCTTTTAGACCAACATTGATTTGATTTCACTGTAAATCCTGGAAGTATTCTCCTCCATTGTTTTTACTCAGAGAAACATTTCTTTATATGTTACAATTACCCATACTCGGGAAATTTCTGTCAAAAGGGCTTTTTAATGTTGTTTATGTAGATTCTATTTTAAAGCTTTGAATTTTTTGAATCAATATGCGTTTTGAACACTGTGTGCCAGAGATGCATTACTGATCACCAAACACCTATATATTTCATCTCATGGAGTGGGAAAGATAATATTTATCCAAAAAATCATATATTTATTAAAATTATTACTTTGATAATTATAACAAAGAACCCATCTTAAAGTGAGATTGGGTATGTGAGCTAAGCATTTAATCATGGAGTTGAAATCTAAAGGAAGAATGGAGCATCCTGAAGCAGGCAGAGGATGATGTGTATGTGAAGGCGGAGGTGAGGATAGGTATCAGCGTGTCAGAGGTCCCTATGGAAGCTGGAAGCAAGGCCTATCACTGCAATGTGACCCCGGGCAGTCAGAGAAAGTGTGTAAGTCCCACAAAGCTAGGAGGGGAGAGTGAGAGGCCCTTGAGAGGAGATGCTGACGAGCTCATGAGGTAGCCAGGGGCGGGGCAACAGCCTTTGTGTTTTTGTTGCTTTAATTCTAACAATTGTGAAAATACATTGGCATAATTAATAAGGGGATTTGGAGGTGGAGGATCCATTTTAAATGGTGTGATTTCTCTTTGGCTTATTTTCTCAGTTCAAGTTAATACTTGTTAGAAAATTAACTGTAAGATTTCCTATTATTACATACAATGCAGCACACTAAAGCGCTCCAAGGAGAACTATCACAGACATAAAAATAGGGTCAATTTTTCTCTCCATGGGAGCAAAAGTGTTCTCTTTTCAGAAACAACAGGATTCTGAATTGAACAATGAATGCACAATTTGTACCTACTGAAACCTTCCTCAGAGCAGAAATAAAAACAGCTTATTCCAAAGATATTAATTACTCACCTAAAGGACCTTTGAGGTCTTTTCTTCATCATCTTGTATAAGAGCATTCACCTTGATGTGGTATCTAAGAAAACACTTTTAAGATGGTAATACTATATTCCCAGTGGATTGAGAGCTGCAGTTTCCATTAAATTATGTAAAATGACTTATCAGATAAGCTGACTGTTCAGGCTGATCTGTATCCATAGATTAAATTTTATGGGCTTTTGTGCAATAGAGTAAAGGGATAAAATAATGAATCACTGATATTTTACACATGAAGAAAGCTAAGCTGGAAATTTATGTCTAAGCTGGAAATATAAATATGGATTGAAAACTCAGGATTGGCATGATTTTTATTTTATGAGAAAGTGGAAAGTTTTACTTATTTGAGTGTGTCTTTAAAAAATATATATTTTGATTGTATTAGGAACAGCCATCCTCTTTAATGACTGATGAGATACAAAACACAGTTGCTAATGCTCAGAAGCACTGGGGTAGGAAATGGGGAAGGAAGCTTGCGGGATAGGACAAACTGCTGCTTGGGACACACTTCCCATGTAGAGGGCTGGTTTCAGTTCTAGCTGCTCTGTTCTCTCTCTCTCTCTCTCTCTCACTCTGTCTCCCTCTCTCATTTTTTCTCTCACTCTCTCTCTCCCTCTCTCTTTGTCTCTCTCTCTCCCTTTATCCTTCTCCTTCTCCCTCTCCGATTCTGGAATGATTTAATCAAATCTAGAAGTGAATCTTGAATTTAGTACACTTCACGGAATACAAAAGGTTGAGCAATAAAAGTAAATAGTTTAAAAAGGTTGAGAATTTTGAAATATATATGAACAAAATCTTACTTGGTAATCATAAACACTGTCTAAAGATTTCTACCCAGAAATGTTCATATGGCAAGCTTTCATTCTCTTATGATTTGAATGCATCTTATTTTCATTTTCCAAGTTCTGCTGTTCCTTTTCTGTGGTTTATTACTTGCAGTAGACTATTGTGATAAACAACTCACAGATTGCAGTAGTTTAAAGTAACAACAGCATCTTTCTGTGCAGGTCACAATCAATACAGATGATGCAGGTGGAGGGATGATCTATTTCATCTGGTTGCTGAAAGGCCACACATCCTACAACCAGTGGCCCTGCTGAGCTCTATGGAGTTCTTCATTACAGCAGATTTGGATCTGTTAAAGAACTGTATCTACAAGACTGCCAGACCTTCATAAGACAGATACTGATCATTCTAGAATTTGACAGGTGCTCCTTTAATCCACATCCTATCAGCCAAAACTTGGTCACATGCAAGGAATTTGGGATACTAAAAAAAAAAAAATCCTATGAAAGAAAATTTGAAATAGCTAGCCAGTTTCTGTCACAATGGTCACGTGTCATGGCCTGATGCTGGGCCATTGTGAGACATTACCTTTTTCATAAAGAATATCATATTTAATCTCCGTTTGTGAAATTTCTGAAAACCGAATCTACTTATAAGTATATTTTCATTCTTAAGATTATTTTCTCTAATCAGTGAATTCTGTAAAATGCTTGCTACCAGCTACTTAATAATCAGAAATGTCTCCTCTAATTCATCCTCTGCTGTGAGCTTATACCTGGTGCTTTCCCATTCTGCTCTGAGTACAGGATGCTTGAAACACACCCTTAGCAGAAAGGGAGCCAAATACGGCCTGTGTCCCCACTGAGTAGAAAAATCTATCTCAACTATATCCTCAATCAGAACAATCACAAGTATGCCCTCCTAATCCTTTTATCCTTGTCCTACAACTATTAACGATTATTTACATGTTGGTTTACTTTTCTCTAAGACATCATAGGAACCCTTTACTTACATCTAAAGCATGATTCTTCTTTCCTGGTTTCCCAGGCTCCATAGAATGATCTGAAATGAACCTGTTTTTCCCAGATAAATTGCTCCAGCATCTTGAAAAAGTCCCCTCACATTTATGTGTATTCAGCTTTGGGAGGGTGGTTAACTGAAAACTGTACTTTTTTCCAACCAGAGAAATAAGAAAAGAATTGAACTTTAATTTCATTTCAATGATAAGAAAATGAAAGTTGTTTTATGTTAAAAACCCTAATACAGCCTGGAAATCTCAACATTTCTTTTTATCATCTGAAATGACTGTAATGGATATTCTCTAGTATTCCATTATTACACATCCATTTTGTTTTATTGAGGTCAAACTGCATTCCCTTTTGTCTCGGTCCCTAGGAGAAGGAAATTAAGTAAAAATTAGCTCACTGTGGTTGTATTTGCTTTATATTGATGCATAAAAGAGAGTGCTAACTACAAGTCAAGTTAGTACCTTGCAAAGATCAAGCAATTTGTTTTAGGTTGAAGTGCTGTGAAGTAAGGAGAATGATAAGAAAGTAGTAAAAACTATCTGTAAACAAAAGAGTCAGCGAACTATGGAAAGTAGAGGCTACTGTCCTCTGGAAACTTTTCTATAATAATTGGCATATGATTTAGGTATAACTATATTAGTTATTAAACTACACAGTCAATTTAAATAACTAATTTCCTCACAATCTTTTTTAGTGAAAAGTAGTACCTACTACAATGTGATTGCTATTTTTCTAAGAGATTTAAGCTCACCTTACAATTTTAGTTGTAATTTCATTACATTCTGCAATAGAGTATATACATATAGCACAATTTTTATTTATATGGTACAAATAAATCAATGATGCATAGAATGGTAGAAATATATAAACAAACATGCACAAGCACTATTCAAGTACACAGGATACTAGAAGTTAATTTTCTCAAGCTCCAGCCTACACTCACCAAAGGTGGAGGGACTCCAAGGCTTAAATACATGCATTTAGACTCCTTTGACTCTAAGTTTCTTTAGGCAAATTAGATAATGCCCATTGGAGGTACCTGAGCAAGATTTGGTAAACAAAGCAATAAAGACAATCCTTTTCTTTTAATTAGTCTCTATGATATACAACATCCTGGAAATGGACATTGCTATTGCCAATGATCTGCAGTGATCCAGATCTATTTGTTAGCTACCTAGGGGTTAGGAGATGATAGTGTCAGCTTCTGTCTTTTGACTTTTTGATCTTTGAATCACAGTAACAGATCCATTTTCAGAAGTCTTAAAGATGCGAGAAAGGCCCTTGCTTCATCTTAGATGGACCACAGTGGTAGGGTATGTCCTTAAGCTCACAGCAGCACCACTTGCAGTGTCAGAGGAACACATATTTTTTTTTCTTCTAAGTTTTAAGAACCACCCTTCATGTATCGGATTCATGCCTAACTGAAAGATATGAATGTTTTGCTTCTTGAACACTAACGGATGTGATAGCTGACATGTTACATAAGTTTTCACTGTATTCAACTGTTCTCTATGTGGCCCTTTTGTCTATATCTAGGCTGACTGCCTCAGGTGAGTCCTTACAGCCTCCTAAGGTTCTGCTTGCATTTTTCCTGAGGGTAATTCATTTGCCCTTGAATCTTCTACAACCAATGTTCTCTTGTCTAAAGTTTTTAATGGTGTGTTTGGTAAAGGGCTTGTTTTCCTGCATTTTTGTAATTTGAATTTAGACTCACATATTGCTAGATCATTCTCCAAAGCCAGGAGTCTGGAACTCCATCCATGTCTCCTTCATGGATTCAAGTTTTCAGACCATCAGCCATTGCTTTCCCAGGAACTTGACTAGGGAGCTGAATCAGAAGAGGAGCATCTGGGACTGGACACTCCAAAATGGAATGTCAGTATTGCCAGTGGTGTCTTAACTCACTGTGCCACAATGCTAGCCCCTAGATTCCTTCTTACATCCCTTTTCTGTATCAACACCACTTTGATGCTCAAGATATTTAGTGGTACAGGTTTTTGGCATTGTTAATAAGGCTGTATTTTCCCTCTTTGATGATGACCGAATACAAAATTTACAGTAAATTCTTCTGCTTTAGATTTATGAAGAAAGAACAGTAACAACAAGCATCAAAATCAGAGTTCTTCAATATGATCTATATTTCCTACTGGGATAAAATAATCTATCAATTTGGTAAAGCAATGATCCAGAATTAGATCCATGAAAATCTAAAAAAGGGAGGAAGTTGCATTTGTATTTTCGTACTTGGGATGTTTTCAATGGTGCCAACACATGAGCTGAGAATCTTAGGGCAAGGAAAGCTTCTGGCACCTCATATCCCAGGCACAAAAAGCAGAGCTCTCAGCCTGGCGACCCTCAAAGAACACAAAATCTATCTCCCAGGAGCAATGATGGGGTAGAGGTGCATTACTGTTGTCCCCCTGTCATTTTTGGTAAGTATCTATTTTTCTTATTGTGGAGAAAATACTCCTTTCTTTAAGGAACTGTCTTCCCATTATATAGTAACCTGTTGGCAGTATCATTGACAATATTCCAACATAGCCAATTAACAAGATTATCTTTCATTTAAGTTAAACCAGTCACCATCTCTCTTCCAAGTGTGGCGTGGAGACCCACTGGGACTGAACAGATACAAATTGGGACATCCACGTCAGGACTCATCAAGCTCATATGTGTCTCTGTACTTTCTTCTAGAGCTGGTTGTTTTGTGAATATTTCCTTGTGAGCCCCCTAATATGTGTTTAACAAACTCCCTTTTGTTTGAGCCAACTGAATTGTATTTCTGTTCAATTACAGGACCTTAACTATGTTTTCCTTCCTCTAACTCATTATTCATGACCTGTGTTCTTTGCATTTCAGTTTGTTTTTTTGTTGACAAGCAGCCAGGTAATGTTAAATATATAAAAACATCCTAAATGTATTCATTCAACAAATGTAGACTGAGATTTTATTAATTCCCTGAGCAAGGTAGATTTTTGGTAATGCATAAAACAATACCAAGATTTAAGGAAAAATTATCAGAGGAAGGAATTTTACCAGGTGCTAATAAAGCAGGAAATGCAGTCCAGGAAAAGAAAGAGACTTGGATAAGAGTAACTTTGGGTATACTAGACAAGTATAGGATTCCAGATTAAATTGGAAAGTGACAGGAAATGGGACAGAAATGGGAAAAGGAGTTAAACTGTGAAGGCCACATTATTTTCTCAGAAACCTAAGGAGAGATAAAAACAAACACTGCTTGGTATCTTCTCCCCATATTCCTTCTGCTTTCTGATAGCCTAAGCATTTGCAATTTTAAACCAAATACATGAATAAGTAGAATAAAAAGATGCATTCTCAGCTTCTCTTAAAAGCTAGATGTAGCCATGTGACCAAATTATGGCCACCTGTGAATACATTGAAACCTTACATAAAATGTCATACATCATATCCACCAGTGTTCAGGGAAAAAAAAAAACAAAGAAAAATCCATACATTTTAGTTAAGCAGAGATCTAGTACATGAGATTTGGGGTTTATACATTATTAGAAGAAAAGAAGATGTGAGATCTAGCATATTTTTAGATCTAACATACCTCAAGAAGCATCTACCTTTGACACTGTAAGTGGCCTTATTAGTTTAAAGCATATCCTATAACTGCGATCTCAAGATTAAAGAAACATCAGGGAGTGGTAGTATTCTAAAGCTGTTTAGACAGTGCAATTAATATAACTGCGACATGTCATTCCCATCAGAGTTGTTGATGTGATGGTAGAATATAAAATATCACTTTCCCAAAAAGCCTGTGTGTATGATAAACTGCTATGTTAGAATAATTACTCCTTTCAAAGCTGACACTGTCAATTCTCTATTAGGAATTCACCAATGAACATTCAAATCCATTATTCTATTAGGTCCTCCAAGCTTTACCAATATTTATGCTCATCCTTGATGTTTAAATTCAGACTTGATCCTTGGCAGAAACCTCCCCTACTTTATGTGACGGAGTTTCTGAAATACCCCCACCCTTCTCACACATAAGTGGCTGAATAGCTGACACTCATCTGCAAAAAGCTTTGTCAGTGGCATTTGTATTTTAGACTTCAAGAAATTGTTCCTTCCTTCACATTTAATATTAATTGCCAGAAATATTTGATATCTATGGGAAACCAGAACCACATGAAAATTAAGTTTATCAACATATATGTCCTTCTACTCTTTTATGAACAACATGAAAATCAGTACACAAATTGACATTTTGGGGATTGGTGTTGCGGTGCAGCATGTTAAGCCTCACCACTTTGATTATTAGCTGCTGTGCTTCCAATCCAGCTCTCTGCTAATGCATCTGGGAAAGCAAGCACAAGCAGTTGAGTTATGGTCACCCCTGTGGGAGACCCAGACGGAGTTCCAGGCTCTTGGCTTCAGTCCAACCTACTCAGTTCCAGCTATTGGTGAGTAACCGGTGGATGGAAGATCTTTTCTTCCTTTTTCCTATCACTTTACCTTTCAAGTACATTTTAAAAAATCATTTTAAAAAGGAATTGGTATTTTTATCCTGCCATTTGAGATCAGTCTGTAAGATACCATATTAAGACCTGCTAATTAATGGTAAAATAAAAACCACAAGCCTTTCCCCTGCCTATTGCGGCTCTGATGTGTGATTTACACCCACATGACTTTGAAATTGGAATAGAATAGTGTTTAAAGCTCACCTGAGACGGTGTGTACATTACTGCCAGTTGCTCATCATTTACTCATCCATGAGACAGCTTTTAGGACATTCCTATCATGTTCCAAGAGGGTCTGTCAGACACCGGCAATACCAGAGAGAGAGTGCTTCTTTTCTTAGAGAGGATATGGTTTAGTGAGGGATCCAATAAGCAGAATGTTATAGAACAGGGCATGGCGTGCTGAGCTATGGAATTGGGCAGTGGATAAAGAGGAAAGAAACACTGAGATCAGACTTGGGGAGGTGGGAGAAGGACTCAAGTTGAAGGTAACATCTAAACTGAAGATTGGAATCCAAGTAAGAGCGATATGATAGTAAGAAGTGTGAGGAAGGGGAAAACACAGTCACTGATAGAGAAGAGAGTCAGAACGAATAGTCGTGTATCACAGTGTAGTGTGGTTGTAGCATACCATTGGATGAGATGGGTCACTCTTCCATCTTCTTCCCCATTATCTTCCAAAAAAGGTGCTATTTTTTGCAGTTGTTGCCTTTGGTTTAGCACACTCTTCCAGCTTCCATATATCCTAGCATTCTAATAAATCAAAGCCACGTCAAACAGCTGAAAATTAAAATGTGATGAGAGTATGTGTAGATAAGTCACATGGACTGAGGGTTCCTAGTAATATTCAGGACCTCTGTTTCCTGACTCTTTCCTTGTGAGACACCAGTTCATGTGTCTAGTTTTCCCTGATATATCCACTCCTACTTATTGCCTGTTCAGTCACTGTCTGTCACTGGCACTAAACAATATCACACTGGCATACCCAAACTAGCACTACTTGGGGTAGACAGGAAATTAGTTTCCTGACCTCTCTAGCCTGTTGTATGCACCATAACAAGTGGAGAGAAGAAACAAATTTGAAATTGTTTCATCGTTATTATTCATGCTATAAGCAGGGGTATTTTATCCTGACTTTTTGATAAAACTATGCCTTGAATTTTCCCTTGGAACTAAGTGGCTCTCTCCATAAGCCATATATCCAGGGTTTGACTTCTATAATACAGAAGGAAATTTAAATCATCATTTTTTTAAATTAGTAAGCCATAGTAATAGGAAACTAACCTAGTTTATTTAATCACATTTCCGATGCTGTATCCAACTTGAAAGAAAAACATTACATCACAGTTACAAACATTTTGTTTGACCCTTTTTCCTTTATTGTAACATTTAAATATTCTGCTTCCTTCTCCTACCTATGGTACAATGATATGTATTGTTCCTGAATGATATTTTCCAAAACAAGCAGAGGAAAAAACATAAATTAAGAATTTCCTCACCAAGAATTCAAAAGTAACAGAACATTTACTGAAAATTGGTTCATGTTTATAAGTACCCTGGCAAGCTTAATTTTGGAAGCTATTCACAGCATGAGAAATAATGCTGCTGACTTTTTGTTGAACTTTCTCAGCAGCCACCAATTAAATACCATTTTCATTTGATGGATAGGTGAGCTCAGACCTCAGTGAGTTGATGTGGAAAAGAACAGAGCTTCCTTCTCTTAATAGTTTGAGACAACCTAGGTGTAACTAATCAAAACAAATATTCATGAAACTTTCAAGTGGCATCTTTATTTGAGAGTACCAAGGTGACTCACAGTGGAGAATGAATATAAATGTATTCATTCCTACATGGGAAGAATTAGAATCCAACTGAGCTACCAACCAAAAAAGGGTGGGAGTGATTAAATATAGGTATTGCTAAGTTAGTAAACACAAAATTTGCAATTACTTTGAGATCATTGATCTGAACGTAAAACTGAGAGGGTAGTCCTCATTTGTCAATAAAAATAACCTAAATGGCATCTTCCACATGTCGCCTTCTACTCATAAAACCAAACACAAGGTTTGGGACACACTGCATGTCTCTTAAATAAACAGAAAGTAAGTATAGCAAAAGCATATTAAAACACTTGTGTGATTTTAGTAGATAAATTATAATGCTTTATAAAACTGACACTCCACAAGTCAATCAATTTAGATTTAGATGAGAATAATAATTACATACATTCATTTTGCTATGAAAAGAAAAAATACAAGTACAGTTAAAGGCACATACACACACACGGAGTCATGATCCCATAACTGTGATATTTTAAAATAAAAACTAAACACATTCCAGAAATAGAAACTTTTTAGCAGAAGGACAAATCAGGATTTTAGGATATTTTAATTAATGTGTTTTCATTTGTTTTAGGTACAACAGGATATTTTTTATAGTATACTATGTATTTAAAATTATTAAAATTTGATGTTTTATAAGCAGTGCTAATAAGATGCTTAAAATTACAATAACATAAGTCATTTGTTGAATCTGTATTGTAAATTATTATGAATAACAATTTCCTTAATATGTTTTTGTAGATTATAAGCCCATCTATTTGTATGGATATTTATAGTGTTCAAACGCTTTCACCTACATGTTCTCACTTAATTCTCACATTAATGCTGTGAGACATTTAATTTTCTCTCATTTTTACAGAAACAAAAACAGAGACCAGTATTTAAGAAGCTAGCCTAAGGCCACACACACAGAGAAAAGTGACAGAATCAATATAAAAATCCATTTCTTCTTAATATATAACCCTTTCACTAATGAAACAAAGTATTAGCTCAGTTGGGAACAAAGTTATCACCAATTCTCAATTAGCTGAATGAGGTAATGAGGTTTCACTGGATCATTCACAATTTATGAATGCCTCTCTAAAGCACACAGAAAAATGACACGCTATAGCCATGGTAATACATGCCGAGTACATTCTTGATTTAGAATCTGGAAGTTTACTCTTATTTTAAGAAAAGTATAACATTTTGAAAATCTGGTTGAATTATAAGACCTCCAAACACTTCAGAAGTGATAAACCTAACTCAGTGACTTGGATTCTAGTAATTTCTATCTTCATTACACACTCCTGCTGGAAGCATGAAAATTGTAACTCTTAGGCATTTCTAATTGAGGCATTCTGCTCTTCAGTTAAACATTTCTAACCTCTCCCATTTGTTGTTCAGTTATTTCTACTATGATCCTTTAACCCTCCTTCGGCTTTCAGTCATTTTCATGTTTTCCTTCCTTTATCTGAGCATTACTGGAGAAAATTATTCAGCAGAGCAATATGTACCTGCCTAACATCACAATTACCATTTTCAAATTGACGTCAATACTGCCTGAAATTGTTTTGATTTTTCTAGGTATACTACTCATCTCCACTCATCCGCAAACCTAGAAATATCAGTGATTTTCCTTCCATTGTTCTCAGGAGATGACCTTCCTTTTCCCTTGGAGGAAAAAATAGAATCTAGCAGAAGAAACACTTTCTACCTCCTTCTTTCAAATGCCTGCAAACATTCCTGAAGTCTTTCCTTCTGCACATTTCCAGAATGCTACCACCCCCCAGGTACTATCTGCAAAACAAAAATTATAATTGTGAACATGAAAATGTCCTTCTGTCCCTAAGGTGACCTGCAGGTAAACAAAATAAGATCATTTTATAGAGGTAAAAGTGCTATGAAGAACAAGACATAATGGGCTGGGCAGTGACAGAAGATGACAACAAACTGAGACTCAAGGAAACTCTCAGGAGGTGATCTTGGAGTCAAGGCTTAGCTATGACAAGCTCAATAGAGAAACCAAAAATTGAGGTCTTGAAGAACAAGATTTCTAGGTGTTAAAGGAACTGAACATAAATAAAAGTTAAATATTGCTGGTGCACACAGATCAAGAGAAGAGCCATATGAAATACAGTTCACTCAGGCCTGAAGATGCAGGAGCAAAGTTGATCTGAATGCAGTCTTTCCATGTGGGCTTTGTCACTTAAGTCCTTTGCTTTTCCAAGAACACAATCACTTCTGATTAAAGAGGTTATGTTTGTCTCCTGCTTATTCTTATTTGGTCAGGTCACTGTTTAAAACATGCTCTTCAAACATCTCTATTTTCTGTGACAGATTTAAACTTAAAAAGGCGTTGTTTACACTTACTCCCTTTTTTTCTCATCACTCCTCAATACACTCCAATCTGTTTTCATCTCAATCTTTGACTTTCCCTAGAATGACTTTAACATCAAAATGATTCTAATTCACTGGATTCCCCACAACTATTTATTGCTGACCTTGAACTTCTCCCAGCTCTAATGACCTCACAGACTCTTGGTTTTTCTTTTACCATCTGATAGGTGGCTCAATCTTAATATCATTAGAGATGTGTCCTTCCCACCACTATCAGTGATTATCAGATGTCTGTGTGCTTTGGAAATACCCCAAGAATTTTTGTCAGGCATGTTACTGAGCCCCAGTAGTGGAGTTTCTGATACAGTAAGTTTATTGGAACTGCAACAGGTTCCAGTTGATTCTCATGCTGCCAGACTGAGAGACTGGTTATACAGTATTATGAATATCATTGTAATATATATTATACTTCCTCATGGCTTACTCAGAGCTATCTTTTTCTACTGTTTCCACTGAAACATGTTAACCTAACACTTTTGGTTAGCAGCTTTTATTTCAGTAACACACAAAGTTACTTATCTGTATCAGCCATACTTCTTGTCTTGAATCCAGGCAAACTAGAGTCAAAGACCTTCATTCATGAGCATCAAAGTGACGTCAGACTCAATGTGTGAACCAAAGTAAATTTGCAATAAACCAGTTATTTCTCCAAGATTTGTTGTCCAAGGGAATCATTGCTCATCTGCCTTTTAACAGAAGTTAGAACCTAGGAGTCACACTTTCCACTTATTTACCCCATCTAAAGCTTGATTAATTCCTGGATATTTTATACTTCAAGTATCTCCCCATGAACTGTTCATGATCTTTTTGCAAATTATTATTATCCCTGGCTAAAATGGCATCATCTTTCCCACATCACTTGTGAGGAGTGACTCAAACACTAGCCCTGAAGACCTGTGTCATTTTGGACTTGGTACTATTTTAAATATCTGCTTCCCCTAGGTCTTGGCTTCCTCAAGACTCACATGTCCTTTAGGTTCACATTTTGTTGTTTGCCAGTCCGCTATAACCTCATAAGCCCTTCCCCATCAATGTGCTGTAACCTCATGGTGCCAACCCCTCATGGCTCTTCCCTCTAATCCCCGCCAACTGCCACACCCACCAAATCCCCTGAAGCTCCAACAATCCCATCCACCAATTCCTCACAGCCTGTGACACCTGCCCCCAACCACCACAAAACAAGCACACTCCCACGGCATGCTCCCCTTCCAGTGCTGACCCTTCCCTCACCCTCCATTGGCCTGGCTCCCCCTTCCCTGGGAGCTCTCCTGTCATCTCCCTTTCTCTGTCTGCCATCTCCACTCCCATCCTGTGGCCTCTACCTTGCTGGAATAAAGGACCTCCTATGTGTCTTTCTGCCACTGGTGTTTTGGCTTGTTGTAGCAATCTTATCCCAAAGAGAACTTAGTTACACTGAAAAGACCTAACATCACTGGCTATAGCAATCTTGTTGTTTTTTTCTGATTGATTATTTATACATTACCCAGAACAATTGCTTCAACGTGCTATGACATGGCTGTGCTAAAAATTCAATGGCTTCCCATTATTTACAGAGTATAAAAAAAAAAGAATCTTAGGAACTGCATGATCTGGTGTCTGTTTCTGCTTCTGTTTTCACATCTAGATCCTTATACTCCAAATGTTCTGGAATGTTAGCTTCTTAAAGCACTAAGATCCTTTCCCTACTAACACAAGTTCTCTTGCATTCTGCAAAAATTCCTTGGCTTTGCTCAAGTTCCTGATCTCCCTCTCTGGTCAAATTTAGTTTGGTCTGATAAATGCTTTTACGTTTCCACTTCAAAGCAGTTCTCATAGTTTGCACACATACATTTAGTCATATGGATGTTTCATTATAATCTATCTTCTCTGGTTTTTAAACTCCATAAGGTAAAGAATATGCTTGTATTTTCTTACTAGTACATCTCTAGGGCCCATCCACAGACAGCATAAAGGAAGTCCTCAATGCATATGTGTGGAATGAATAATTAAATACAATTGACTGTTTACTTTTAAAACAAGGACTGTATCCCTGCTTTTCCTAGAAAGTACTGTTCAGAGCCTTGGGGGTCCTTCTTCAGCATCAGAACTTCATTAACTGGTATCAGCATCTTGGTTATTGTTATGCAAAGATTACTAAGTACGTATCCCTAAAGGCAGTCTTTTGCTTAGTCTTTCCTAGGAAATGCCAGTGTGTGGGTGCACAGGCTGTGAGTGTTTAATATTAACTGACTTCCTACTGTGTTCTGAAAGTAACTTCAGATTTGTCACAACTTTAATTTTCTTACCAATATTGTATCATGACTCCTGAATCCTCAATGGGTTTAGAGCAGCTATTAGGGAATATAAGAAATAAAATTTGATTGTGCATGGAAAATTGACTTGCTTATAAGACAAATAGCTTTGGTTTCTTTTCTCAATTTACCTTACTACAATTAGCTGAAATCTCAGTCGCATTGGGTTCCAAGAATCTGCAGCAGCTTTAATTAATGTGTTAGTCACTGCTCGTATTGGTTATTGCAAATGTCTGTATGTCTCTCCAAATATTGCTTCTGAGGGTTCTGGATACTTCAAAGAACGTCCACTGTTGCCACAAGAGACAGCTTATTAAAACCGCCCTAGTGAACCATTCCCTTCACTCTTCTTTCTCCTGGTTTAATATCAATAAGATCCATGTCAGTTTCAGATCCCATCCCTGACTCTGATTTGGAGAACTAGTGTTTTCTCTGATTTATCTTTGGGTTTTCTAGTGATCGGTTTAAATTTCATTCATGAACATATGGCTTAAGTGGCACATGCATTTCTACATGTACAGCCTAGAGAATACCAGTTCAAAATTTTCTAAGACACAGCATAGATTACAAATAAAATCTCAGTAAGATTGAGGGTCTACATTTTGCAAAATAAAAATTGAGGCTATTTTAAAAAATCTCTACTTTTACTTTAGTTCATGCCGAACTATTTAAGAAGAATATATGAGATCCATAAAATGCTTGATTCTAATTTCCAGGTCATCTGTAGCAACCCTTTTTCAGTCTAATTAGGACCAATAGATTGTGAAATGCCTAAAGCAAATCCATTAACAGTTAATTGCTTCTCTTCTGGATCTATACTGCACTGACTGACAGAAGAGACAATCACCACATATTTGATGGAAGCTAACGATTTGATAATGTATTCCTTGTGTCACATGCCAGGCATGCTGTATGACTGTGGAAAACCATAAAGGACAAAAGCAGTAGCAACATTTGACAATGTGTTTCTCTGTCCCCCATGATAGTGTTATAGCAGAGCCATTTCCACTTAATGCAGGTGGAGACAGAAGAGAGACGCTGAAGGATGGAGGGCTTCTTTGAACTGATTTCTATCAAGTCTGTAGTCATGAGGACTCTTGTTCATCTGCTTTGTGAGTGGGGATGTGTGTGAGCATAAACTTTGTACTTACTGGGGCTGCCATGGTGACACAACAGGCTAATCCTCCATCCTGTGGAGCCGGCATCACATATGGGCGCCATTATGTATACTAGCTGCTCTACTTCTGACCAAGCCATCTGTTTATGGCCTGGAAAGGCAGTGAAAATGGCCCAAATCCTTGGAACCCTGCACCCACATGAGACTCAGAAGCTCCTGACTCTAGCTTCAGATCAGCCCAGTTCCCTTTGGAGAATGAAGCAGCAGATGGCAAACCTCTGTCTTTACTTCTCTCTGAAATTTGCCTTTCAAATAAAAAGAAACAAACCCTAAAAACATTTTTTGTTTTTCAGCCACATCATCATCTTTGTCTGGTTAGGTGATGAGGTATTTTTGAAAAAAGAAAGGAAGTGACTGCATGCCTTCTCACAGCAGTCAGATAGGGTGTTCTCAGGCCATGAAAGAAAGAAGACAATCAAAGTGAATGGGAAGCATCTTAGGATAGGCCGTTGATGCTGCTTCTCACTTCAATCAGAGGCACAATCAATTATTTATGAGAACCAAGATAGATGGCATTAGAATAGTAAAAATGGAGTAGAACTGCCTGGCAACTGAGACATAGAAGTTTAAAAGTCTCCCTCACCATCCCTCACTCCAAATCACACCCATACACACAAACACCCGTTTTGTTCCTCTAAATTATTGGGATTTAGCTGTGTTACTTAACCTTATAATATTTTTTTAAGATTTATTTTTTTTTTATTACAAAATCAGACATACAGAGAAGAGGAGAGGCATAGAGGAAGATCTTTTGTCCGATGATTCACTCCTCAAGCGGCCGTAACATCTGGAGCTGAGCTGATCTGAAGTCAGGAGCCAGGACTCCCCTCTGAGTCGCCCATGTGGGTGCAGCGTACCAAGGCTGTGGGCTGTCCTCCACTGCTTTCCCAGGCCACAAGCAGGGAGCTGAATAGGAAGTGGGGTTGCCGGGATTAGAACCGGTGCCCATAAGGGATCCTGGTGAGTTCAAGGCAAATGCTTTAGCTGCTAGGCTACTGCGCTGGGCCCAGCCTTATAATTTTTTAAATGGAAATTACAAAGCAACAACTATTATGAGCTATGACTACAAAGTACTATGATGAAACACATATAAACATCATATAAACAGACTGCTCTCTTCAAGAGATGACATTAGACATTTATTCCAAGGATTCTATTTGGCTAGTCTTTGCAAACTCTCATATTGGTTTGATCTTCAGAATTTGTAGTTTATTCTTTTGAGTATTATCTAGAGTGGCAAACTACCCTTTCTTCTGGGTCAATTTGATTTAGAGAAACAGACAAAATTCATGTAGTCCTATGTTCATTGAATGAAGTTTTGTGCAAAAAAAAAAAAAAATGGGCAATGAAAGCTGGGATCCAAAGTGCTGAGTCATTTTGAAGCAGTGTGCCTGATTTTCCTAGACTGCCTACTTTGCCAGCCATTTGTTCACCTAAGGTGCCTTATTTGTGTCTACAGCTTTTATGTAGTAATATTCACCTACTCTCAGTTTGCTTCAATTTTACAATATTTCTTAATTTTATCTTCTATTTATCGTACTAGAAATTCATAGATCTTAGACCGAGAATTTTATTGTACCTCTGATTCTTTGAACAACATGCTACTAATGGATTCCCTAATGTTTGAATGACTGATTTTTCCCAGTTTACTCTAGCTTAAATATTTTACCTTTGGAGGCATTGTTTATTAAAAAACAAACAAACAAAAAATCTTTACTTTGTTCTCTGAAATAAACAAACTAGCACATGTATGGTCCACAACCTGTGAATTCCATTGTAATCAGCATAATTGCAATAGGTGTATTTCAGAAGCCAGTTTATTAGCATTGCAATAATTATATAATAAATATGAAACCTTTCAAGATGACTGCTTTAAAGGGTAATATTCCCTTGAATGAGCATATTCCGACATAAGTGCTTCACTTTTTCCTACAATTAAATATGGGAGATTTAAAACATTTTTTTTTTGCTTCAACAACTATAATTTTTTGTTCTTCACTAGCCTCTCAAAAATATCTTGGAGTATCTTAAAGCATATTCCAGATGCCCTGCTACTTGTACTTATCTCTAACAGATAAGGATTGTTTAAAAAGCAAAATCAGTATTCTGTTATTTACAAAAATTTTTAAAGCTTCTAAAATTGTCCATAATCAATTTTCTCAATCATCTTTAAAATGTCCTTATAGACCTATTAGAATCGGAATCCAAATGAAGTCTATACATCACATTTATTATTCTCTAAAGGCCTCTTTAATTTTAGCCTATAGTCCTACTTGAAGTAATAAAATACATAGAATTACACGCCTTGCTGTCATAAATTTGTCTTTCATACTTAAAGGGTGACAAGCAGCATTGGTTTGTTCATATGTAATAATTTCATGGTCCGGTCAACATGGTGGCATAGCAAGCAATTCCTTCATCTTCAGTGCTGGTATCCCATATTGGATTCTGGAAGTCCCAGCTATTTACGGCCTGGGAAAGCAGCAGAGGAAGGCCTAAGACATTGGGCCATTTGGGAGACCCAGCAGAAGCTCCTGGCTCCTGGCTTTGGATCAGCTCAGCTCTGGCCATTACACTATTTGGGAAGGGAACCAGAGGATGAAAAATCTCTCCTTGTCTTTTTCTCTCTGTCTCTCTATCTCCCTTTCTCTCTGTCTCTCTCTGTAAAATCTGCTTTTGAAATGAAAATAATTTTAATTAAATAAATTAATTTACTTTGAATATTAATTAATATGTTGATTACTTAATTTCCTTTCTTCAGGGAAGTAAGAAGCATACTAAATAAGCTTATTCCTGAAAACTTTGACAAACTGTGCCTTGAACTCCTTAATATGGGTGTACGGTTTAAATTCATCCTTAAAGGGTGACAAGCAGCATTGGTTTGTTCGTATGTGATCATTTCATGGTGGGGCCAGAATGGTGGCATAGCAAGCAATTCCTTTATCTGCAGTGCTGGCATCCTCTGCTGATTGTGGACAAAGCCCTAGAAGAGCCACATACAGCTTATTGCATGCTCAGCTATGTCTGCAATTGGCAGAAGATACACCAAACTTTGATGATCCAGCAGCAGAGGGTCAACCAGGACAGAAACAGAGCACAACTTTCAGATGCCTACTAATTTCCAAATTACAGGATGAATTTTAAACATCAAACCAGAAATTGTGATGTCTATGATATGCATGAAAACCCGCTCCTTCCCAAGGAAGAGAAACAAAGAGTCATTGCTAAGATCAAGATATCGAGGAATATCAAATTCATTGGAGAACTTGGCAAGTTTGATCTTCCTCATGTATCTATTCTTCATTAAGTGCATCAAAACACTTTTGGGAAAGAAGAAGAGAGTCCAGCTCAAATAAAAATAAATAATTCTAAAAAAATATCATGGTTGTACTGAGTACCAAATTCCTAAATAAAACACTGAATTTCTTCCATCAGAAATGAAAGAAAGAAATTGGTGCTCCAATCATGCAAGTAGGAGGTAGCAGTCTTGAGTTTGATGACTCTAGATTTTTCTTTTGACTTTTAACTCTACAAAAACGAAAAATGATCATTTCCAGAATAAGTTTAGTCTTAAACATGTTTATATCGCTGTGTCTCATATTTTACAATGTGAATTCACAAAATGAAAATTTATTCTAATTGCATTATTTTTCCAGCTTTATTGCTTCATAAATTGGTCAACCAAATATATAATGTGTTATATAAAATGAACTTCTCAAAATAAAAGTGATATGCAAATTCTAAAGAACTAGCCAAATAAGAATATACTATATATTTTAAAATAAAATCACAAGAAAATCCTGATCTCTTATTGTTGCATTAGGTTTATTGTTTTAAGAATACATAAATTATGTTAACTTCTTATATCTCCAATTGCAGAGTCCCACTTCAGAGTTTTTACATTAAACTCATTTTGTTTTCTGTTTAGTGGGGTTTACAATTTGCAAGTTGATTGTTGAGTCATTTGAAGCTAGTGTATAAAATATACCAATGCAGCTCCAAACGACAGGCTAACAGTCTTGCTTTAGATGCAACTAATTCTATGTTCATGTTATTTGCTATAATGGAAGAGAACTGAAGAGTGCAATTGAGCATTTAGAATAGAAAAAGGAAAACTGATATATGCAGGGGTAGAAACTGAAGCAAATAACATTCCACAACATTAGCTTCTATTTATGCAGTCTTGCATTGAATTGTTATGCCTTAGCTTTTAAGGTAAACACCTTCCTTTGGTTTGAAAACAGATTTGAACTTGGATTTAGGAAATCTTCCTGCCAGGAATCTGTCAATACTGAAGAGCATTCAAAATTTCATGGAGAGCAAATAATGTGAGAAAACCATGCAGATTTCAAAAACTTTTCACATGATAGTTTACACGTTTTGCTTCCATTTTTCTACTGAGTCTTTCCTAAAACTTGTGTATAACAGTAATTCACATCCCCACATGTATACTCCATTAAATTCAGTGTTAAACCTCTCATCCATTTATTATGAAACTGAGGAAATGTAACATTATTATTTCACCTCCCGATAACAGCATGTGTTTTTATAACACAGCCCACAAGCACAAAAAAAGATATTTTTTTACAGCTTGGCCTGTGATATTCTGCAACAGTAACACAAGAGTAATCACTCATTATTCTGAAGATTCCTTCTTTTCATGTTATAAGCCAGTAAATCATGCCACCAAAAAGCCTTAATAACTGCCTTTCTCAACAGAAAAAAATCATCCTTTGCTTGTAATGAAAGCAATTCAATAGAGGAATGTACATTAATATTTAATGTCTGGATTAAAATTCTAACTCAAGATCTCAGTGCCAAAAAACAACAATTTTGAGGATTTTCTCAATTATGATCAAAACTACCTCATAAATATGCTCAGAGAAAACTCAACTTATTTGTTTTCTCAATGAGTCTTCCCCAAAATTCAGTCCAGATATGTTACAGCAGTCCTTTGTGTTTTAGTGCACATGAAGGATTGATTTTTGCAGGGATCCCAGGGTAATTCCTTTTGAAAACAAAAAGCAAAAGAAAGCCCTCCCTGGTGCACTTAATGATCTGTGAGACTGCCTTGGGAGTTTCAGGCTTTGTAGTGCAGCTTTTCCTCAAAGACACTACATGTACAGTGCTCAGTACATGTATTCACATAGATAATGAATTCTGCAGATTATTTAAAATAGTTGGACTACTGTAGTCTTTCCACCTGAGACCACAGCAGGTTCCTAAGTGATGACAGCCAGGTAAAGTGCCAACCAAGGCCCCAGCTGACAAACACCAGAAATAAAGAGCCTTGGTGTTTTGAGCAGGTCCCTTACCACTTCCCAAAGGCCAACGGCACTTACTTTTGCAGTGCCTGTTGTCATGACAGATGTAGTCTAACTTACCCCTTTCCACAACCTTTATAAATAATATTTATAAAAGAGAGTAAGCAGTACTGGTGATGTAGTTTTTTTCTTTAGTTGAATTATTAGGCTTTAAACATTTAAGGTATAATGCTAAAATATAACAATGTAATATTTTAAGACACTTATGGCAGATGTGATTAACTGCTTTTGGAAAACAATAAAATAAAACTGGTTCAAGAGTTTTTTTTTTAACACTGGTAGTTAGGATTTAGGTGTGAGGTTTTTTTTTTTTTTTTTGAAAATTCATCATATTGTTCAGAAAGACTATTAAAAGTCTCAGGCTTTCACAAAATAATCTCTTCAGCAGCTAGACAATAACAACACAAATTGATTCCAATTGTTTTCTACCACAGTGTGGACAGGATCATGCCATTTCTCCTATAACTTCAACTTCAAAATTTGTTTGTTTTAATTTCCCAGGATTTATAGAAGAAGACCTTAAGCATGTAAGGTTCTTTGACATGACATTTGCACTTAAAGGGAACAGTTTCACAGAAAGGCCTGAAATCTTCACTAATTTCTTAACCACACAGACTTTCATGGGGAAGGAAAAAAGATGGAAATTATTTACACTTCCATTATTCATCTCGGAATCAAGGATGTTATAAGTTTATACACTAATTGATATATAATATATACATATTTAATCCTTACTACTTATTTGAGAGATAGAGAGACAGAGATAGAAAAAACAGATTACTCCTATCTGCTGGTTCACTGCCTAAATGCCTGCAACAGCTGGGTCTGAGACAGGCCAAAGCCAGGAGTAGAAACTCAATCCTGGTCTTCCACATGGGTGGCAGAGGCTCAACAACTTGAGCCATTACCTTCTGCCTCCCAAGATGTGCCTTAGCAGAAAGCTAGAAGCAGGAGCTAAACTGGGACTTTAACTCAGGCACACCAGCCAGGGACATGGAGTTTAAAGTTGCAACGTCTCAAGGAATGCATGACCTGCTAGAACAAACTCCCTCCTCATGCAGTAAACTATGTTAAAAGGTCGCTGGCAGAATGTTAACAACTAATAACCACACATGAAAAAGAAAATCTTCATTGCAGAATTCTGAAGCCAGGATTAAGTAGGGCATAGCATACAAAATGGTTGTTGTTTTTATTGCTCAAAGATGCAAAACACATAATTGATGACTAAAATATCTAAGGAAAACTCTCCTCAATAAAAAATTGCCTCTCTACAGTTGGTATCACTTCTTTCCTACTGACAGATGGTTAGGCTTTAAGCCTTCCTGGTGGGGTGGCGCTAGCCTGTCCAACATTTTAAAAAAGACACAATATTATTTTGACTATAAAGACTCACACCAGAACATTTACTTTTTCTATATATAATATAGGAATAAAAAATACATGTAGACATACACAGGAACTGACTATTCCTATATATACTATCAAAGCTGTATTCTTAGAGGTGCTATTCTAGGAGGTCCTTAGAGCCAGTGTTTCTTGCTGTTCTACTGAAGTGTGTAGGAGATCAGACACAGGCAGTTTCCATAGCTATGCCTCAACATGACCAGGCATAAAGCAACCAAGGAAGACCCATTATCCAGAAAGCATGATATCATGGGGATCAAATGTTACCTCCTCAATTTTACTACATCTCTCATTTACCAAGTGTTTGCATGAAAGCAATATTCTTCCATTATGTTACAAGAAATAGTCTTGCATGTGTAGGAATAAGTTTGGTTTTTATTATTTATTTATAAGACTATAGATTAATAATATCTCTTTTTTGTGTCTGCTATGTTTGAAAGGCAGAGATAGGGATAGAGTGAGAGATGAAAAGAAAATCTGCCATCCACTGCTACTCTTCCTGACTCCATAACCCAAGTCCCTTCAAGTGCCAAGACTGGACCAGGATGAAAGCCTAAGTTAGGAGTGAGAAACTCACTCACAAGTTTCCCTTCTAGGAGCCATCACCTGCTGACTCGCAGGACTCGTGCTGGCAGGAAACCAGAATTGGGAAACCATGATAGGCCTCAAATAAAGACCCACCAATGTATAGCTTGTGTGTCTTCGATTGCAGCCTAACTGATAGCTAAATGCCCACCCTGACTTTACTTCTCAATTCTGCTCAAGAAAAATAAAGTGAAATGTTGATTTGGGAGAAAAGAGTTGAGTGTTTTATATGGTATTACACAAGACAAAATTTCCCACAAATGTCCCCACAGGATAATTGAACATGTAGGTAATCCTGCCATTTTGAAATGCTACTAAAAGTCAGACTTCTGCAAAATCCAAGGAGATAATTTCCTGTTATAAATTAGATTTTCCTCATCTGACATTTGTCTCCAATTAAATTTAAAGTGCTCAGAAAACCACCCATGGCACATATTGCACCTTTTTTGCAAAAAAACAAACAAAAAAAATGTGAATACATACAACATGAAAAAAGAAAACAAAAAAACACCAAAAAGATTGCTGATGATCATTTTGTTTCCATAATCAGAGATAAATATTCACTGCAAAGTCAGTAAAATCACAATAGAACAAATCTGTGGGGCCCAGCGCGGTGGCGCAAGTGGTTAAAGGTCCTCGCCTTGCACGCCCGGGATCCCATATGGGCGCCGGTTCTAGTCCTGGCAGCCCCGCTTCCCTTCCAGCTCCCTGCCTGTGGCCCGGGAAAGCAGTCAAGGACGGCCCAAAGCCTTGGGACCCTGCACCCGCGTGGGAGACCCGGAAGAGGCTCCTGGCTTCGGATCGGCATAGTATCGCCGGCCCGTTGCGCTCACTTGGGGAGTGAATCATCGGCCGGAAGATCTTCTTCTCTGTCTCTCCTCTCTGTATATCCGCCTTTCCAATGAAAAAATAATAAAAATAAATCTTAAAAAAAAAAAAATCTGTGACCTGAACCTGATATGCCACCAGAAAAGGGCAGGCCTATCTTCCAGGAAGTAGATATTTTTCTATCCTCTGTCTTTCCCTTGTTGAGAAAAGAAGTTTATACCAAGCAGAAAGCTATCAAATGGGTACACAAGGGAAGTCAAAGTTGAACAAAGTTGAAAATAAAGTTCTTGTTTCCAATGTTGAATTCCATATGCAAGTTGAAACTGCAAATAAAAAATACAGAGGAGAAAGATGTGGGCAGAGGCCAAATATGGCTATGATCATAAGAATCAAAAGATCTGAAAAACATTAACCCCTGCAACGGTAGTAAAATGATTTTAAATAAACAGTTTAAGTTAGTCACCATGTAAAGAACAAATCTGGCTGCAAGAGTTTAAATACCATCTATGGAACTTTATGCTTGTGAAATACTGATTTTATAAGGACAACTTGAGATTTAAGCCTTAGATTACATAAACAAATAGGGGAATGAGAGCAATTGCTCAAGGCCCAAACTCAGAAATGTCTTTGGTTTTTCTTTTCCCCATATTTGCCTTGTGAATCAAGCTATCGGAACACTATCGACTCCACATATCTAAAAGATATATATATATATATAGAGATATATATAGAGATATATATATATATATATATGGAACACCAGGGCATCTTTCCATCACTTCTGGATTACTTCAGGAGGTCTGCTGAACAATTTCCCTATATCTTGCTTTGTGCCTTTTATACCCATTTCTCCACACTTTAGTCAATGTAGTTCTTTAGACAATATAAGTCAGATGTTGTCAGGTGCTTTTTCCATATGTTAAATTTCTTTCCCATTTCAAAATTCAAAATCCTACAGTGGCCACAAGACTGACTCTACTTCTATCTCAGTCTCATTTGCTACTTCTGCCCACACTCACTGTGTCTTGCACTTGCCAGTCTGGGGTCTACTCCAGACTCCAGGATCTTGTGAGTGATGCATTTTCACCTAAAATATTCTTACTCTAAATATTCACAGAGGTTTCCTCCATAACCACTGAGAGTAGGAGTGCAACTGTTCACATAAACCATAGGGATGACAGTGCTTAAAGACAAGGATCAGGGCCCGGCGCGGTGGCGCAAGTGGTTAAAGGTCCTCGCCTTGCACGCCCCGGGATCCCATATGGGCGCCGGTTCTAATCCCGGCAGCCCCGCTTCCCTTCCAGCTCCCTGCCTGTGGCCTGGGAAAGCAGTCGAGGACAGCCCAAAGCTTTGGGAACCTGCACCCGCGTGGGAGACCCGGAAGAGGCTCCTGGCTTCAGATCGGCATAGTATCAGCCCGTTGCGCTCACTTGGGGAGTGAATCATCGGACGGAAGACCTTCCTCTCTGTCTCTCCTCTCTGTATATCCGCCTTTCCAATGAAAAAATAATAAAAAAATAAATCTTTAAAGACAAGGATCATGCAACCCGCACAACTGCACACAATGGTCCAAATCACTCGCCCATCTCCTTCAGGGCTCTGCCTGAATGCCACTTGCTCAGGAAAGCATCCCTTGTTGACCTTGTTTGAAAATGTAACACCCCTTCAGAAATCTCCACCTCCCTCTCTGCTTTGTTTTTCTCCACAGCATTTATCACCATGTGACATACTGTAATATTTCATTTACAGTAAATGTAGGTAATCATAAATCTCAGCATCTAAAAAATATTCCACCAAAAACGGACATGGTCAATTAAATGACAATGTATCATCAGTTGTAAGAGTCAGCCTGCTTCAAAGATGGAATATTGTTGGGGAATATACATTTCTTTAAGTGAAGCAAATTTTGTCATTTATTTATTTTTTATTTCTATTTTCCCCATTAGGACTATGCTCCAGGAATACAATCCATCATTTTTGCAAGCTGAACAACACCTAGTGAAACATTGTTAGTAATCAGTAATTGGTCCTGGGTGCCAACTTTTGGCCTAACAGTAGTCATTGGTTACCTTGTACACATTCCAAGCATTTCGGTCACTCCCCAAGTGAGAGCTCCAGAGTGAATTCCCAGATCCTAGATTCAATCTGACCTACTTCTGACTATTGTGAACGTTTGGAAAAGAACTAGACAATGGATTTCTCCCTTGTATGTGTGTGTAGAGAGAGGGGCGGGGATCTGTATGTGGGTGTCTCTCACACATTAGACTTATCTGAAATTATTCATTTTATCAAAGGAAAGTTTATTTGAATAAAAATGCATTCAAATTTTTTGAAAGGGAGAGAGAGAGATCATCTGTGCATTGGTTCACTTCTCAAATTGCTGCAACACTCAGGGCTGGGCCAATTGAAAGTTGAAAGCCAATATCTCAATCGCAGCCTCCCAAATGGGTGGAAGGGACCCAAATACTTGCTTGAGCTATCACTTGTTGCCTCCCATGGTGTACACTAGCAAAAATCTGGAATAGGAAGTATAAACAGGATTTGAACTTAGGCACTCTAGGTGGGATGTAGACATCCCAAATCGTACCTTAACTGTTGGATCAAATGCTCACCTAGCAAACCATTGTTTAACAGATAAAAAAAAAAGTAACAAGGCAACAATGACAAAAACAAATAAAAATATGTGAGATACAGCTATATACAAGATAAAACTACATATAAGTAGTTTGAATCTCTATGTTAAAAAGATAGATTCAGATATTTTTGTATCTATAACAATACATTCATCATTATACATTCCAATTTGCATGACCGTTTCCTTAAATCAGAGAGAACATAAGGTATTTGTCCTTTTGGGATTGAAGTATTTCACTGAGCGTAATGCTCTCTAGCTTGGATCATTTAGTTGCAAATGGTAAAATTTCATTCTTTTTAATGGCTGAGTAACATTTGAGTAATATTCCATGAAGTTGATGTACCACAGTTTCTTTAACCATTCCTCTCCAGATGGGCATCTGGATTGCGTCCATGTCTTTGCCATTGTAGATTTTGCTTCTGTAAATATAGGATTACAAATCTTCTTATATGCAGTCTTCATTGCTTTCGGGTATATTCCTAGGTGTCGAAAAGCTGGGTCATATGGCAGGATTCTTTGCAATTCTCCAAGCACTCTCCACATTGATTTCCATAGTGGTTGTACTAGACTGCATTCCCACCAGCAGTGAAGAAGGGTACCTCTCTCCCCACATCCATGCCAGCAGGTGTTGTTGAATGAGTTCTGAATGTAGGCGAATTTCATTAGAGTTAGGTGGTACCTCAACGTGGTTTTCATTTTCAACCAGTTATTTTAAGCCCTCTTGGCATCCTTGATGAGATCATCCAGGCATGCTGAAATCTTGGCCACACCTTCATGTGGGTGGTATAAGTATTACTCACTCATTTCCTAACTGGTTAATTAAGAGACCACCATTGGGAAATCCTTTACCTGTAGGTTCCCACCCAACAAGGAAAGGTAAAAGAACCCTTAAAATCCCAAGACTCTTCCTCAAACCTTTTGTGTCTCTCCCTCTCTCCTTTTGAGAGGCACCCCACCTCCAGGCTTTCTCTCGGAAGTGCTTTCCCCTTCCCTCTTCTTTCCCTGCTCACCTGCTCCCTTCACAAATAAACTTCTCTGTCTGCAACCGGTTCCAAGCTTTCTATTTCTATATTAAGCTGAGGAAAGAAACCACTGAGATTTTCTGGTAACACTCACAGGCAAGTTTCAAACTTGGGGACTTTGGTAATTCCAGTGATAAATCTTGGAAATGTCAAAGGATTTATCTCTCATTTTGCAGAGATAACAACTGATTAGGGTATTTGGATTATATTAAAAATACTGTCAGGATGCAAAGTAATGTAAAATTTTATTATAATATCAAAATACTACATTTATAAATATCCAAAGGTTACAGAAGCCATGACTTTTTTGTTATCAGTTATAATTATTATCATAATTCAAAAACGCCCAGAGGTCTAGAAGTTACATCTTTCTATAAAATCTTACATGTGCTTCCTGAAATATCATAAGGGACAAACAGGTGCCTCTTCTTGTCAATTAATGAATTTTATGGTCCCAGCCACAACTGCTTGAAATCTACCTGAAATCTTTTTCTTAGTCTACAATTTTGTATTCTCCTCTACCTATATTTGTAAACCATCTGAATAAAAAGATGGCAACTTTGTATTACTAAGAACAGGAAAGAATTCTAAAACATTTAAAGATTTTACACTGTTACTGGAACTGACTCATTGTTCTGTCCTGAACTGAGATCACTAAATGAACACAAAAATCTCTGATTCACAAGACTAAAATCTCTGATAGGTTGTTTTTAAAATATTCACCTATCAAACAAGTTACTCATGTTACATTTTCATTACTCTCTCTAACATACAATTTATTTTCTAGAGTTTTTCATCAAAAATCATAAGTACTTTGGCTTTTTAGTTTAAGTACAATTTAAGTTGGTGGTTATAAACTTGTACTTCCATCTCAAATTTGTAGCAGGTGTTAGAACGTTGGGTGAATGTCTTCTAAAGCTGTTATTTCACAGTTTTCACTTGATACTGTTATTGTCGATCAGCAAGCTGGTGGTTCTGACTCTTGCTGATTGTCTACTCTACCCCCAAGACTCTGAAGGATTCACAAGATGCAGTTTGATCCTCAGACCTTATAAAACCAATGGCTAATTTTTTTTGTAATAATGCCTAGCCACATATAAAATATTAAGTAGCCTAATTATTTCCTCACGGACATTGCCATATCTCATGGTAAAAATTCCGAGAATGTGGGCCCAGCATGATAGCATAGCGGTTAAAGTCCTTGCCTTGAATGCCCCGGGATCCCATATGGGTGCCGGTTCTAATCCCAGCAGCCCTGCTTCCCAACTAGCTCCCTGCTTGTGGCCTAGGAAAGCAGTCAAGAGCAGCCCAAAGCTTTGGGACCCTGCACCTGTATGGGAGACCTGAAAGAGTTCCTGGCTCCTGGTTTCAGATTGGCTCAGCTCCAGCCATTGCAGCTGCTTGGGGAGTGAATCATCGGACAGGAGATCTTCCCCTCTGTCTCTCCTCCTCTCTGTATATCTGCCTTTCCAATAAAAATAAATAAATCTTTTTAAAAAATTCTGAGAACGTGCCTGTAACTACAGATTTCTAGTTTGGTTCATTAGCAATTTAGAGATAGAATTGAGCATCTCCTTAGCTGAAATCCCAAAGGCTGTCTCTGTGGTCTACTACATACCTCCTCCAGATCTGAAATTCAAGTATGAAGACTTGTAAAACCTCAGAAATGTTTCTGTTAGCTAGTGCTGCAACATCCCTGAGGCC
Organism: Ochotona curzoniae; assembly: GCF_017591425.1. Taxonomy (NCBI): domain Eukaryota; kingdom Metazoa; phylum Chordata; class Mammalia; order Lagomorpha; family Ochotonidae; genus Ochotona; species Ochotona curzoniae. The sequence goes on from NW_024464920.1 coordinate 23,134,835, forward strand.
ACCTTCTACTAGAGCCCTGGCCTGAGATCAAGCCCATTATTTACTCATTCAACTGGGAAAAGGCAGAAGTCACTGTGACTCCTGACAACAGCCAGAGGAGAGTTTCCACAGAGGGAGGAGGTATGGGAGTCCAGATCTAGAAGCAGGCCACACTAACTCCATTCCATAGCATCTTGCTAGCATAAGCTTATTAAACAAATCAGGAACATTTTCTTTGTCACAAACATGCATATTGTTTTGTTCCTTCTTTTTACACACTGTTTCACAAGGCTTCACTAGTAAATAATTTTTTTTAAGATTTATTTTACTTTTACTGGAAAAACATGCTTACAGAGAGGAGAGAGAGAGAGATCTTCCATTCACTAGTTCACTCTCCCAAGTGACCACATCAGCCAAAATAGCTCTCTGAAGCAAGGGGCCAGTAGCATCTTCTTATTGGCAATGTAGGTGCAGAATCCCAAGGCTTTGGACCACCATCTATTGTCTTCCCAGGCCACAAACAGGGAGCTGGATGGGAAGTGGTGCAGCTGGGATATGAATCAACATTCACATGGGATCTAAGCACACGCAAAGTGAGGATTTAGCCACTGAACCTTTATGCCAGGCCCTACCAGTCAATCTTTCAACCAACTCTTCCTAGGCCAATGCAAGCCTCTGCCTACTAATGCTCCAGCCAAACACTACTCGTGATGCTCCCACTCAGCCCTCAGCAGCCAGAGACAAACATTGCCCACCAATACAATAAAACCAAAGGCTGGAATGTTAAATTGGGTAGAGCAGAAGAGACTCCTCACCCTGCTGAAGCCAAGTCAAGACTCCCCTCCAGGAATTTTTGAAATGCCAAATCACACTTGCTTTGACATATATGCAAAATGTTAATATCTACCATGGTGAGTACGCCATGCTACAGATCACTTGCTTTCATAAACTGAGGAACTGCTGCTTTCTCCCATCCCCTGTGCCCAAGATGTATAAAAGCCCAATGCTGTATAACCTGGGTGGTTGTGAATCAAGAAACCAATTACTTGAGCCATCATCATCTTTTTCCAGCTTCTGCATTAGGAGGAAGTTGGAGTCAGGAACCAGAGCTAGTTAACAAACCGAAACACTCCTAAATAAGACATGCTTTTTGTTTTTGTTGTTGTTTCTCAGAACTCTTTTTTTATTATTATTATTAATTACATTGCATTATGTGACACAGTTTTATAGGTACTGAGATTCCCCCCACCGCTCCCCTAAACCTCCCCCCATGGTGGATTCCTCCACCTTGTTGCATTACCACAGTTCAAGTTCAGTTGAGATTCTTTCATTGCAAGCATATACCAAGGATAGAGTCTGGCATCTTATTGTCCAGATAAGTTCAATGGCTTGTTGAGGAGACCTTTTCTGGTCTGAAGGTAGAGCTGGCAGAATATCATCCCAATCAATTAAAAGCCTCAGCATAACATCATCAACAATTTATAACATTATGGAATTAATTGACATAGTATTGAGTAACCAATATGTTAAAGAAAAAAATGCAAATTCTTAACCACATCCTGTGACTACTTCATTGCCATTACAATTTTGGTTTATATACAATCAGGTTCTATACATCTTAAAATGGCTATAGGTTACTGTTCAGCTGTCTCGTGTCTATTTTCATTATAATATTTGGCATTTTATAGCGTAGAAGCATAATTTTGCTGAACCTGGCTTTTTCTGGGTTAGTCTAGACTGCCGTTTAACTCTAACAAGACATATGTCAACAGTTTAGGTGTAAAACAGTTTTAGGAGGGGTGTGCAGAAAAATCCTCGATATCCTAGTGAGGAGTAACTAATCTTTGTGTCCCACCTAGTAAGGTATATGTGAATCCATGCCGACCATTTCCTGTCTGATTGTAAGCTTTCCTTGTTGTTCTCTATCTATTCTAGATTTTTTGTTTGCTTGTTTGATTAATTGTTTGTTTTGCAGGGTGTCCAGAGTGGACCTGATGGACATTGCAAGATAGGGTGGGGACAATAAGACATGCTTTTATTAACTGCTAATCTAGACAAGCATCCCTACATTTTTCATAGACTATGTTATTACATTTTATGTTTTAAATGTCCTATATGAGGAAACATTTATTTTAGAATTCAGGAAAAAAAACCACATAATGTAATAAAATTGTTTCAGAATTCAGAGAAAAGAAAAAGTAGACTTTGATGATTGACCATTGGCCGGCTCAATGATATCCCCTTTCTTTTGGGTTCTTACATCTTTAGGGGATACTCTCCCTCCCTCCACTCAGTCTGTTTGAGTAGAATTGACTATCATCCCCAGTGCATACACTATCAAATCCTCTTTGCCACAGGCTGAACATCATTCAGAGACCATCAAAGAATCTCCCAAAAATTTTTCTGGAATAATCATTACACAAAGAGATAGTTTTGCTGAAACTGGAATGCCAACCTGGAACCATTGTAAGTCATTTTGTATCATAAAGGGACAATCCTCCTGAAAATGGAGCCAATACAAGGAGAAGAGCTAAGACATAGACAAAACGTTAGTAGCACTTGACTCCCTGGATACTGTTGGATTTAAATAAGAACATGTCTGAGTAGGTCATATGTATGTCAATAAAGTCTATTGTATTCCTTAAAACAGAAAATGGTGGGTTGGTTTTCTGTCATGGGGCTTCTATTCAACCAGTGCACACCTACACAGGCATGCCATTTGTTCACAGGCAATTTCAATGGCTTGTTGTCCATTCTGGCAACCATTCTGGTTGGTTACTACTCATGTTTATGATTGTTAAATACATTAAACACCACCATTGCTTTGGATCAAAGCAGTTTTGTAGGGAAACGGACACACTTGTCCACACGTCAAGTGATCAGTTAGTTTGCATACATCACATTGAGGAAAATCTTGGTTCAATTCTCAGTTCCAGCTCCTAATACCAGCTTCCTGCTAATGCAGATCCTAAGAAGTAATGGGTCATGGACAAAGTAGTTGGTTTCCTATTACTCATGTGATACTCATGTGAGAGACCTGACTGGGTCTCCAGATCCTAGTTTTCATCCCCCAGCTGTTTCAGGCATTTTGGAAGAGGACCAACAACAGAGAGCTTTCTAATTACATCTGTATTTCTTTCCCAAACAAGTAATTCTTTTAAGAAAAGAGTTTAATAAAGTAGTATGTGGAAGCATAAATATGTCAAGCAAAAGGATAACATTTTGTTGAGAAAACATGGAGCCAGGACAAAAAAGTCAAATATATTCACAAAACAATAGATTTTTACCATCTCATTATAAGATACCAACCTATCTTCTTAACATGAGAAAATCATCTGCTGTATTGAAGTGTTATCTCTTTCACCAAATGTACATTAAAAATGCTGCCCTCCCTATCTTATTATATAATAAGTATTAAACAGAGCAATGCCTATAAAAATATTCTGTGGAAGCCATCTATTTGAGGAAATAATATTAAAAGCAGAGAAATGATTCATAAACATATTTTACTCCAAATAACATCTTGGATCTAACGTTAAGTTATTTGTATTTCATATTGTTTTCAAAACACAGTATCAACTCAATATCTATGCTAAAAAAGAGATACGTTATCAGTATTGATTGTAATAGTATTTCCACAATTACTATCCTTAAAATAATTTCTACTGTATTTTTATTTTCTTATTTTGCTGCAAATATACCTATAACATCATCTCCCATTACAAAAAATCAAATTCTCTGAATCATAATATGTATCAATAATATTAGGTAAAATGAACAAAGAATATATTTGATTATAGTTTAAAATTTCATAGATTCTTGGTTATTATTTCATTAAAATGAATATGTATGTTTTTATTATTTAAAATGTGACTCACTTTTGCAGAAGCTTTTAAGTATAGCATAAAATACACAAAAATATTTATGATCTTCATACCCAAAAGTAATGACTAATATCTTCTAAAAACTTAGACATTGCACAGCATGTATTATAAATTACAGTTCACACTTAACCATTCTTTCATATCATCATTAAAGGGAGTCTATGAATCATACCTTTTAAGAAAAGATTTATTTTACTTAAAAGAGTTACAGAGAGAGAGGGAAAAACAGAAAGTGAGAGACAGTTACATTCCATGCACTGTTCACTCACTGAATGGTCGCAACAGCCAGAAATGGTCTGATCCAAAGGCATCAACCAGGGACTTCTTTTGCGTCTTCCACATGGGAATAGGGCCTAAGATTTTGAGCCATCCTCCTTTGCTTTCCTAGGCCATAAGCAGGGAGGTATATTGGAAGAGGACCAACCAGGACTCAACTTTGCAGTCATGGGATTCTAGAGTCACAGGCTTAAAATTAGCCTGCGATGCTATGGTACTGACCTTATGAGTCATATTTTGATGTAGCACTTTTTGTCATCATTTTCCTCTCAGGAATTATCTGTCTAGCAGACCCCCAAAGCCACCAAGAGGGTGAGATGATGGTGTTCTTCAGCACGAACCACCAGAGACAAGCTGATTAAGCATGTCCATTTATTGTAAAGCAAGCACAAATGAATATAGACTAAGAAAGGGTTAGGGAAGAGCAGAAGGGCAGCTCCCAAGAATTCTCCCACCCAACAAAGACACCGTAATTAGCTAGAAGGCATGTCTATCACTCAGGACCTTCTAACCATGTAACAGATCACATACAACACACATGGCTGTCAGGAATACCAAAGGTCAAGTTCACCACATGTGGCTCTGGGACAGCTGAAGGTCACACATACCACATGTGGCTGTCAGGCAACATAGGACCACATCAACTTCTTGGAATTGCTTACCAAGCAAGTCCCAGCACAGCTAGTCCAAGGACAGAAAAGAGAGATGGGGGTGTTACCCATTGTTCTCACCTCTGTGGCCAGTGATTAGGCCAAGTTGAGGTCTCAGTTAGCCAAGACCATTGTCAGCAGAGTTCTCCCTGGGAAGTAGTATGTTGCATGTCTATGACCTCCCACATAGGCCAAGCATGCAAAGATCCAGGGTGATCTCCCACTGCTTCCACTCAACCCAGAATACTTACTATCAGAAAAAAACAGACCAGCTCTCATACTAAAGATTCCATAACACTAGAAATTTCTTAAGTCTTCACCAATGCTTTTTATATAAAATACAAAGAGTAACAATGTAGGAAAAAGGTACTGAATGCTTATATTTTGACAACTCACTACAAAAGAGGATTAAAAATATTCCCCCAAAGAAAAGGCAAACAAAAAGTATTCAAGTTGGCTTTTCTAAGGTACTGTTATTTCTATTACTTCATCTAGTGATAAATGTCAGAAAATCTGAATATCATTAACTATATGTTGTGTTTACACTTGAATCAGAAATATAAAGTACAATGTTTGGGATTTTTGATAAAGCTTGGTGGAATAAGTCTAAAATCCTTCCTGCCTATGTTTTTCAAATCTATTTAAATGTTGTCTGGCCATTATATCTTTCAAATATAATATTCATTATTTTAATTCAAGTGAATCATTGGAACTCATTCTACTAATGCAGTGCAATTTACTTATATTTTGAGTCAGAGATCTTTAATGACTTCCAGGGTACTGCTGATGATATCCATGTGTAAATTACTACTTATTCTTATTGGATGTTTATATTGATTCACTTTCTAAACGACACAGTCAAAGTACCTGTTGGTTCTACTTCAGATAGAATATGTCTCCAGCAAGGCCAGTAGAAGCTAACAAGTGCTAGTCAACTGCATGAAAGGTTTCCACAGAGGCTGAAGTTTGTTCAGTGAAAGCTTTCTCAGCAAATTGATCTTAAATCCTTTTCAATTTTTAAAGCATTATCAACTTCAGTCTTTAAAAGGTACTAGGTCATATATTTAATCTATTTATGATATAGGCACACAAAAAAAAAACTAGACAGTGTAAGAAGGATTTTCCTTAGTAGCCAATTAGTTATTGAACCACTTTGAATTTTTGTCACCTCCTTGTTTAGACATGAGAGATATTACCTTTCCTGCAACATGAAAAGTAAGTGAACTGCACTGCAAGATGCTACAGTTATGCAAATGGCACTGATGATAACTGCGGTCTAACAGGCACATTGGCACAGCAAACTCTTCCTTCCATTTCTTAACATGTTCTCAGAAAACTAGTAACTTGCCTATAAATAGGTAAACATGAAATAAGGTAAAATTAAATGTGTCCTTGGGTCAAGAAATACATTAATAAGTAGGAGATATAGACATTTAAAAACCACATACTAATAATAAATATGTGATCAGGTAGATTAAAGTTATGTAAATTTTCATGTCTGCCTTTTCTATTTCATTCAGTTCAGACTTGGTCTTTCAAGAGACAATACCACAATAAAAGAAGATACTTTGATCAGTTTACAGAATCCTCTCCAACAGGAAAAAAAGAGATAGAAACTTCAAAAATACAGTTATTTTACAATTTATCACATGTGAAAGCTTTAGGAAACATTTGCTTTATAAATATTATCCCTATATTTGATCTAGAACTCAGACTTTCTTTAGTATACATCATGTGAACTTATGCAATGTTTTCTTACTTTGGCCTAATTCCTCTTCTGTCAGTTCATGAGAGGATAAAAATACTCCCTTCCAGCTTTATAATGAACACAAACCTGTGACACAATTACCAAGTGTCTTTAAGTAGAGATGAGTCACACCACTGAATATCAATCCTTTTCATTTTCAGTGGTCCCTTGTTACTCAACAATACTAATATGCATGTTTCAGTATATCCTACACAGTGATTATCATGAAGCCTCACTAGTCTTAATGCCCCATCCAACCCTTCCATTTACATTAGGCAAATGTGAATCCAAACTAACGTGTCTAGTGTGTGATCCAACTTCTGGCAGCCGATTTACAAGGAACAAGCAGCATCATGGTGCTCTCTCAAGATGGTTTTGGTAGTCACCTCATTCATACTGAGAATGATGTAATTTTTTCTCACAATAGTTTCTTTTTATACAAGTAAAGATCAAAACTTGGAAATATTCAGAAATGACACTTTTTTTAAAAGTTGATAGTGCAAACACAGGATACATGCTAGCATTTATTCCTATAGGAAGATGTTGGACACTCTTTTTCACCACCCTAACATTACAGTGATACCTTTGTTACTAGCTTGTTAACTTCACAGGGATGAAGGTTCACTATTTTTTCCTCCCTGTGGTGGACTGTACCTAAGGGGATGCATAATGAAAATGTAGTGGAAATAAATACGTCCATAGGTAGAAACAGAGAAGTATACCCTCATGCTTAGAGTACAGGATGGACTCACAACGAAATGGCTGATAATCTCCTACACTGTTGGGAGCCACCTCGGTGGTGGCATGATGACTTGTGAAAACTCACAAAAGACACCCATTCTAAAGACTGGAGGGGAGAGCAGGGAGCAGGGGAAGGAACTTAGGGAGGTGGAAGGGAGACCCCAGTGCCTATTAAAACGTGTCATAAAAAGTTGATAGTATAACTAGTATGCTAATTCCATCCTCTTCTTTTGCTTGTCTAAGAATTTGCTAAATGACCTAATTGTAAAATTAAATGTTTGGTCCTGAAAACATGACCATTTCACAGCATCATGAAATAGAATATGTTAAAATTAGAATAAGTTTAAGAAAGAATTGGAGTCTTTGACCAAGGTGGGAAAATCAGCTGAAGTATCCGCCAAAGGAGAATGAAAAGTTCTTTTAAGACACCAGCTGTCTCTGTGGGTTCCAAATTTGGAATCCTCTGTCGCCTTTTAAATCTTCCCTAAGAAGTATCAAACTTCACAATGCATGTGGTTTGGCATATGGGTTGCTATTTTGCATTTCTAGACTCTGAGTCTGCCTTTTCAATCAGTATCTATTTTGTTCAAATCTATGGCATCTTAGAATATATGGACTTCAATAAAATGAATCAAAGAAAAAAATGACATGTTATCTTGGTCTTCCTTTTGGTATAAACATCTGCCAGAAAAGATGCAAAGCCTGAGGAAGTATAGCTGATGCTTTCCTTTTCTGACTGTAGGTCTTTTGGAGTGTTTGGTTTCTCTGTGGATGAATAGGAGACACCAAAGTTACCACCTATTAAAAGAGCTTTATTTTGAAAAAAAATAATAAAGATTTACCTGAAAGAGTTAACAGAGACAGAGGAAGAGACAAAAAGGAAGAGAGATCTTTTATTTACTGGTTCACTCCTCAAGATAGCTGCGCCAGTCAGGGCTGGGGCAACATAAAGCCAAGTTTCATTAGAGTCAGGGAATGGCAGGGACCTAAGTACTTGGGACATCCTCTTGTGTTCTTCTCAGGACATTAGCAGGAAATTAGATTGGAAGTAGAGCAGATGGGACTTGAACAGAGGCCATGTAGGATCTCAGCATCGCAGGCCACAGCTTTACTTGGTATGCCTCAACACTAGTCCCAAAGAGCTTTATTTTATTTTAAATGCTAACCTAAATCGGTCGCAGTTTCAAAGCATTAATTTTCATCAAATATTTTTCCTTCATCTTGGATGGCAGGAATATTCAGGATTATTCACCAAATTAAATATATTATGTTAATGGCAATTAAATCAATTGTTAAAATATAAATAAATACTAGATGAATAGTTTTATATCTTCCAACATGCTAGTCATGTTGTAGTCTAAAAAATAAGTTTCTTCTATGACTGTAGACATTGCCAGATAAACCTAAGTTTTACAAACATAGTAAAATTCTATTTCCAAAATAGTGATAAGCCTTTTGGAAAAAATTACTTCTACAATGAAAAAATCAATTCTGTTAGAATATGAATTAGACATCAAGTATTGAATGGTAGAAACAAAATCTAGATGTCTCATGTAACAAACATATTTTTCTCTCTCTTTTATTTTGTTCCCAGATAGAAGTAACAATCAGAGAGTCAGAAAAAAAAGAATAGTCATATGCTGGAGCTGGCACATCAACTTAAAAATAGCAAAAAAAAAAAAGTATAGAAATATGATGTTATGAGTCATGTATGACAATCTACAGAATAATTCAAATTTCTTGATGAGAAACAGCCTGCCTTTCTCTGTGATTTGATACTTAGGAGGTTTCCCAATTGCAGGGTTAAAACCAAAGGTTAGGCAGAATGCACGTTATGAAGTCTCTGACTGTTGAACTCAAGAATAGAAAGATATTACAGAAGGGTTCCCAGAATGGGAAACTAGCCAACCTAGTTGTTCAGCAGCCCTTGTTCAGCAGTCTACCCTCATTCTCTTGCCAAGGAATAATAATCCTGCAGAGGAAAGAAGGAGTGTGTCAAATGCAAAAAAAGGATGGCTCTAACTGCTGTCTCAAGCAATCACAGCAATACTATTCTCCTTTGCTAGTTAGTTGTTTCTGCCAATATTTCTTTCAGATGTGGAGAAGACCATGTGACCTTTTCATGAGGAAACAAAGGGAAGTTTACTAAAGATCTCAGGGGAAAGATTGGATTTCTGACATGAAAAAAATGCCTTTCTTCCAGCCTGTTCTCTGCATCAAACATGATGTTACAGGCCAGAAAACTTTCTCAGCAGCCATCTTGTAATTTAAGGACACAGAAACCCTGAAGATACGAGAGCAGAAAGAAAAGTCTTAGTTCGTTGATATGAACCCCAGGCTTCGTCATCAAACCCCAAATCATCTACTCCCAAACTTTTTACGCCATAAGCAAATGAAGTCTCTGATTGTTAAGAATTGTGTTACTTGCTGCTGTGTGAATCCTAATTGTAAAGACTCAGTAGAAACCAGAGGAGCTCCTTTTCCCATGGTCATCTACAGATCACTTTCCAATGGCCACCATGAAGGAAAAATAAAGATAAAAAAAATGAGTTTGTGCTGATACAAAGGAACAGGAATCTACTGTCAAGAGTGTATCACCATGGTATCTATCTTTGAGAATGAAGCTTTCCATAATCAATGCGGGCATGCACATGTTCTTCATTAATAGAAGCAAAATCAGAATAAAACCACTAGCAAAACGGTCAACCAACTTCTCAGTTTTGTGTCTCCCTGTGATATTTTGTTTCATTTGGCTTTTATATCAATCAGTCTATTAGAAACAGACATTTTATTTCTAAGACACACCAGGGAATTCAGTAATGCCTACAAATTTTCCATTTGACAATGTATGTATATAGAACCTCACATATGTTTTATGGTTTCACTTAAATATGTGTTCATTTATCCACAAACAAGGGAGATTATACTTAAATATAAAGTTAAATATTAGATTCCCTTTAGATTATACATTTCTCAGACCAAGCAAGAGTCTACAATGGAACATACTCACTGGAGGACTAATATTAACCAACCAAAACAGCAATTTATGCTTAATGAAATAAGCCAATCCGAGAAGACAAATACCATGTTTTCCCTGATCTTTGGTGTCTAAATGTGGAATAGAAAACACATTCAATCTACATAAACAAAACTAATATTTTATGTATTGATTATTATTTATATCCCTTAGAATTCAAGGAACAGTGCTTTTTTTATCTACTTGTTATTTGTTAAATTCTTAAGCTAAGGAAGCATTAAGTCTATGATTGCGAAGCCAACTGAAATCATGTCATTGCAAAAATTGTAAAAAGCAGAGTAGAGGGGGATAGCTTGCGGCACCAGCAGGGGTTGGTCTAAGTGTGTGTGTTACTGTGGTCCAGGATCTGAATTGTAAAATATATGAAATCTGTTCAACCTTACATAAAAAAATTTTTAAACACATTAAATAATAAAAAATTCAATAAATACCTTATATTATAGACATATTATACAATGTAGGTATCACATTAACTTCCTGTTCTATATTCAGTATAAATTTTTTCATAAATGTTTGAAGAAGCAAAGGTGTAAATATAAATGCAGAAAAAACATGGTTCTCCGCTTCCCTTGAAGCTTTGTTTCATCATCAATCTTCCATTCCTAGTTTTGACTGTGCTACTGACCTGGACTATGTATGATATTAGCTCTTTCTGTGTCTGCCAAGGCTACACTGAAGGCCAGTTTTGGCCCTTATCCTTTGTCATTTGTATGTACAAAAAAAAAAAAAAAGGAAGAAAAAAGGCTGCTGTATATTTTTAGAGCAATAAAAAAATGAATTCACACTTGCATAACTCATACAGTTGAAATGATCTGAAATCAACTGTCCCCAGAAAAGCATCTTTGAAAAGACACCAAGCCTGAAATTCAGTAGCTGCAAAGAAATACTTTGAAAAGAATGGTAAGGCAAAGTTTCTGTGAAATTGTACAGAGAGATAAAAATATCTATAGTGAGATATGGAAACTTAATAGTTTTAAAAGTTTTATGTATTTAAGCTTTTTGCATGTTTCTTGTATCACCAAAATTTCAGGGGGATTACAGAAGTGTGAAACTCTGAAATTAGTTGTGTGACTTCTGATATGAAAAATTAGATTTCCAGAATCATTTTATAACTGAATGAAATGATAGGATCTGTAGATAACAGAAGAAATGAGCAAAGATTAGGTCCCCCAAAAGGAGTAAAAGAAAAGTCTGGAGATAGATACAAATTAAGAGCAGGGACATAAACAAATATAAAGGACAGATCAAGGCAACAGAGGTGATTTGGGGAAAATGAAATCCAGAAAGGGATTTCTCCCTCAAAATAGCATGTGGTGGTGCAGTTAGGTCAACTTAGTTCTCTCTGTGTCTCCCTATCTCTTACACAGAGAGAGAGAGAGAGGGAGAGAGAGAGAGAGAGAGAGAAAGAGAGAGATCATTTCCTTTAGTTCTTTAGGATCTAACAGAACAAGATCTGGCCTTTCAGTGTCTGTGTGTGGGCAGACAAGAGGAGCCAGGATTTGTGTTAAGTGAGCATTCCCAAAAAAGCATAGTTAGTTTCATATGTTCCCCTGGGACGAGGCCTTGGGCTTGTCACTGGAAACTGGCAGTTATCTCTTTCACATTCCCACACAATGCTCTCTAGAGCTGTGGGAATTTCACTTTCCCTTTTTCTCTCCTTCCCATCTGGAAAATATTGCAATGTCTTGGTTTACTTCCTATGGCTTCTCCCATCCTGGGTAGGTTTGGTAACTCTGTATTTAACACAGGAAGGTATATTCTCACCTCCCCTCCTTCCCTCTGCTGATAGATGCATATGACATCGAACACCTGTTTTAAATTATTTGAAAACAACTTTGTTGCCTGAATTTCATATGAGATCGAATGCAGCATCATATAAACCTCTGAGTTTTTGCCACCCAGGTTTTGTAAAATTTCAGTGTGCTCAGCGCAGAATATAAACCAGATGATCATCAAATATTTGAGAGAAGTTAAGCTTGATTCTTGGAGTCTGGGAATGCAGGGATGGTCCCTATCTCTGCCTGTGTTGCATCAATAAAGACTTGTGCTTGAAAGGAATTCTGTCTAATTTCAAAATAAAGAAATGTGCTGGAAAGACATGAGGGTAGGATTAAAGCAGTTACAGAATTGAGTGAAGGTCAATCTATACGCCTCTACGTTGCTCTGTGCAGGCTGAGAAAGTTTGAAGGCTGAGAGAGAAACTTGAGCAGCAGCATCACATCATGTATAGTCACATCATCATGCCACTGCAGTGAATAAATGCCAGAGATCACTCCTGTGTTTAATTTGATTACTTGGATTCTAAGGACCAGTAAATAAACACCCGATGGAATGAAGTTGCCTGCATTCTCTGAGCCTCTAGGCCTGTTGAGCTCTACAGTGAGAGGTGCACATCTGGATTTTTCTGTCCTGCAGAACTGTACCACTCATGGAGATGGTTCTTCAAATTACAATGCTGTTGATATATCTAAAGCAAAAGTGGGAAGTCAGTTACTACACAAGTAAACTGTACAGAGGTCCCTGTTTCATAAGGCTGCATGATGTTTTAAACATGAGAAGTTCTCAATAAATATTTGCTGAATGTTGACTCAATGGAATACCACAGCCTTCCATAGATCGTAGTGATATAGAAGCAAAGTATCTAAGCAATTACTACATCTCAGAATCAATCCTGCTTAGGACCATAGAGTTATGCCAGACCAATTTTTAATGGCAAGAAGGTGTGTGATGTCATATAATTTTAAGCATAAAATAGGGAGAGATGGGATCAAGACTGCTCAGTAATATTCTCTTTCTCAATAGTATGCAATGTTCTGTTTGTACTATTGCTTGTCTTTAAGACAGAAAAAAGTCCTATTATTATTTACATTGAACAATTTAATAGTCTGCATATTAAAAAGATCAGAATATAATTGTTATTAAAGAACTGAAAAAGAAATATTCACATTATCAAAAAATTCATTTGGAAGATACAATTTATTTGATCAGTAAAGATCGGCAAAATAAATTTTCATTAATACCCTTCAAAATATGTTTCTTATCCTTAATTGAAACAAAAATATCATGAGAATTGAAAATATTTAAAGCAAGCTTTGTGAATCTAGCATTTCTGTAATTTCATATATCCTCATAACTTTCAATGATATTCTTCTATTAATTAATAAAGAATCAATCAAACATTTTGGAATATAACCTTTTCTGTAAGAGTAGTTGTAATAAAAAAAACTTTTCCATTTAGTTGGGTACTCTTGATCATGAATTATAGGATATATTTTGCAATTCACATAGAAATTAATTAGAATTATTATTCAGTATTATTTTCACATTACTTTTTCCTCCAACTATTTTTTATAGATGCTGACAAACATGGGTAAGAGAAATTTTGTTACCAACAATCAATACCAGGCATCTCTGACACGTAGGCAACACTATAACCACCAGGAATGGCGGATAAAAAAGCAATGTGAAAACATAATGACTGCATTTTTCCATTAGTAATAAATGCTTAATTCTAACACAATTTAGAGAATTACTTTAACTTCAAGTATGATAAAAATTCATCCATATAAACTGATTAAAATAAAGACCATGAATTGGCTACTTTAATCTCAATGCCACCTTAATTTTATTAATATCTCTGTATACTTCAGAAGTAACTTCATTTTCATCCTAAAACAGTTGGAGACGCCAACATACTACATGAAGTAAGATATTGTCAAAACCAGGTATAAAATTCTGTCTTCAAAAACAAAAGGAGCTGTGGAGAAGAATCAATATATGTTTCCTTAATTGACCAATATGCTATAAAACATATAAATCCAATCTTATGTTGAATGGCTGGAAAACACCTGAAGTTAGAAATTATTTGGTGAGAGTCAGGATTGTAGCACTGCCAAGTAAGCTGTCACTAGCAATACCAGTCTCCCATGTCAAACTGTTGGTTTGAGTCCTGGATATCTTGCTTCCCATCCTGGGAGTGTAATGCAATATGATCCAAGTGCTGATTCTTCTCAACTGTTTTTCTCATTTATAATAACACTTTCAGTAAACTGAAAATACATTATTAGTCTATACTCATTTATAATGAGGAACCTGGAGCCCTTGAAAGTGATTGAATGGACTGGTGTTGTAGCATAGCAATTTAAGCCTCTGCCTGCAGCTCCAGAATCAAATATGGGCACTGGTTGAATAGCTGGCTGCAAAACTTTCAACCCAGCTCTCTGCCAATGTACCTGGGAAAGCAGTGGAGGAAGGTCCAAGCGTTTGGACTTCTGTAAGAGACCTGGAGGAGATTCTGGCTCCTGACTCCTGGCTTCAGTTTGGCCCAGACCCAGCTGTTGTAGTCAACTGGGCAGTGAACCAGTAGATGGAAGACCTCTTTTCCTGTTTCTCTCTCTTTCTCTCTGTGTAATTCTGCCTTTCCAATAAATAACATAAATCTGTTATTTAAAAATACAGTAATTGAAAAGGCTCAGTGTTACTACAAGGCCCAAATGGGATAAAACATTGGAATGATTGCAGGGCATCTCTCTCTCTCTCTCTCTCTCTCTCTCTCTCTCTCTCTTTCTCTCTTTCTGGTTGACAATTTCTGTAGACTACAGGGCAAGGCAATACAGATAACTTCAAAACCAAGTATATACTTAGCCATGTGTGTGTTGTGCATCACCTTCCTTTTCTATACTAGCGAATTGTTCAAAATACAAAAAATGATGCAACTCATTCGAGTAGCAATCTATATGAGGCAACTGAATGGTAAACAGAAAAGGAGGTTGAGAGAGATAGAGAGAAATTTGGAAACTAGTGTATATAATAAATATAATATAATTTATAGACTCCTTGGAAAAAGATCTCTAGACAAAAAGCACTGAGTAGCACACATTCACAATAAAATAAGCACATAAATATTAATCATTTTATAAGATCAAAAGGCTATATAAATATTGTTCTTACTTTGGTGTTTTATTTTGTATCCATGCTCACCATCCACCAACATATACATATATATTTATGTAGCCATTTTTCATATACCAATAACTAAGAAACAAGAGAGTGATTGTCTCATTGGAGATCATGTGCAACAGTAGATCACCCTAACTTTACCGAGCATAGGGCCAGAGGAAACAAAGAGGTTTAATAACAACGTCTGGAAGGCTGGTACTGAGAGTTTGAGAGGCTATCATCATCTTTTTTATTGAGGTCAAGAAATACAGGCTTCCCTAAGAAGGCATAGTAATAAGGAAAAGAAAACCCTGGCTTATAATAATTGATGACAACATGTCAAAACTCTCCTTTCAATCCACGTCATTGTTTGAGTATAACAGCAACTCTGGAGGGATAATTTCCTACTCTCCTTGAACTGCTACAGCATGCATGCTGAAAAAAGGGGAGAATCTTTGGATTATTTATTTTATTAACAACAAATACAGTTCTTGGATATAAAAAACCAGAGGCCATAAAGATTAACATTAAGAACAAAACTTTAGAAGAAAAAGTAGTATTTTTCTGTAACCTGCCTCTTGAAAAAAAAAGGCTTTAAAACAATTTAAAAACAAAAAAAAGCAGTACAAAGTATAAAGTGTGGACAACAGATTATTAACGGTTAAAGGCTAATTCTAATATGATTGACACTTGCTTTGTTGAAATGATAGTGTATAACAGGCAACCTTGAGATCTCTTAACGAATGAATTGAAGGCTGAGTTACCAATGCAACAGCACAATACATGTTCTGGCAAGTTAGATTAAACCAGTAGGAAAGGGTAGTTTAAAAACAAATATTGCCAAGGATAGATACTGCTCAACATCATAATTGTATATGGTGAGCCCCTTATCTTTTAAAATAAGAGTCTCACACTCAAGCAGAAATGATAAAATATCTAAGATGAAACATGTGCATTCTAGAATTACATATTTGGAAAATAGGAAAGAAATTGCTTAAAATGTATACTTTATCCCTGTCTTAAGATCAAATGAAGTCTCCTTAGCTTTAAGTATCTTTCCCAAGGTTATGAAAATTGTAGATATCATTTTATCCAACATTTTGATCAAAGAGCTATACTTCCCATGCCAAGTTGGTTCCATCTAGACCTGGCCTGAAACCAAGGCCAAAGACACCTCTGTGAATGGACCGCAGCCTACTTTTCGTTTTGGTGACTGAAGTTCAGGCTTAGCAATTCTGTTTCTAAGCCTTCTTTGCTAATGTTGCATGGTTGAGTATGGACTAAGTAGCTCAAGAGAAAGCTCTGGGGCTTTAGAAACAGACTTGGGAAATAATCTATCACAAATAATGGACTAAATCATAAGATCTAGATGTGCCAAAGAGCATTAAACTATGAAAACCAAAGAACTAATATCATCTTGTGAAATATAAATGGATAAGAAGGAAAAAATCCAAGTAGAAAAAACTTAAGGATCTAGGAAAAAACTCAAGAAGGAAAAATTTTAGTGGTAGGAGGAAATCCAGGAGCAGGTGGTTTTACAGAATTCCAAGGAGAAAAATTCAAAACAGGAAGTATTCAATTCTGCAAAGCATTTGAAAAGCTCAATACAATTGGACAATATTTATAAGATAAAATCCAAGCTCATAAACCATCCTAAATTTCACATGAAATAGCTTACACTATAAAACTCAATGCTAGGACCTATTGCAGTAGTCGCCTAACGGTTAAGGTCCTCACCTTAGGCACACCAGGATCCCATGTTGACACCAGTTCTGGTCCCATAAGCCCTGTTTCCCATTCAGCTTCCTGCTTGTGGCCTGGGGAAGCAGTGAAGGATGGCCCAAGGTGTTGGGATCCTGCACACATGTGGGAGAACTGGAGGAGGCTCCAGACTCCTGGCTTCAGATTTGTTTAGCTCTGGCCATTGTGGCCACTTGGAGAGTGGACCATCAGACAGAGGCTCTTTGTCTTTGTTTCTCCTCCTCTCTGTATGTCTGACTTCCCAATAAAAATAAATAAATCTGAAAAAAAAATCCTAGTAAGTCCAGAGGTAATATATACCCCATGATAAGACCATTCCATATTAACACTTATAATAAAACCAACACAACCCTGATTCGGGTCACAATTTTTGTGCAAAGGAAATTAAATTTCACATGTGTTTTCAGCTTCCCATATTATAACATAAGATGCAAGATTTACAACTTCCCTCAAATCTTTCTTTGATTAGCATATGAAGTCCCTAACAGCTTGTCTCATCTGATTTCTCCACAAGTCATCCTTTCATTTCACATGCGGCATGTTAATTTCTTCCTCCTTTGCTTAATAGTTCTATACTAATGTCTTATCAAACTAACAGTAATAATAACTCCCATTCATTATTATATGTCAAGTATTATATAATGTCAAGTACTTCTCCAATATTTATTGAAAGGCAGAGTGACAAAGACAGGGAGAGACAAAGAGATGCCCTATCTGCTACATCATTCTCCAGACAACTACAATAGATGTGGCTGGGCCAGACCAGGATCTTCTTCCAGGTCTCCCATGTGGGTGCAGGGTCCCAAGGCTTTGGGCCTTTGGACATCTACTGCTTTCCCAGGGCACAAGCAGGGAGCTGAATACACCCCCACATGTCTTATTTTTAAACTTCAGAACAATGAAGGGTAAGAGAGATAAATGAAGCCTCCCAACATCCTTTGTCAGAAACGAAAAGAACCAGGATTCCAATTAGGTCTGTTTGGCTTCCCAGCCTGAGCTCTGGAACCCTGCAGACCTAGAAGCCACTGTAAAGCACATCATGGTGAACTCTACTCGCAGGTGACAGCACAATCACTATGAACACTTTATTTGTGACCTCCCTGTTTTAAACTAGGTGACACTGCATTATTCTCATTTCTATATACAGATGAAAAGCACCCTCAACAAAGGCATTGTTTCATTCATGAATAGTAATTGTACATGATACTCTCACATCCCATCAACAGCATTGTAAGGGACACAGTTCTCCAAGTGTCGGTCATCAACCTATGAATTATGGATCTGATGAGCCAGCCCCAATAGGCCCATGAATTTGTGTAGATATGTTTTGAGTTCAAAAGCAAACACAGCTAAGGCTCAAACTAAAATTCCTGATATATAATATGTTTGAAGTCTAGTTTGTTGGTTCAGAAATGCTGAGCTGCAATGAAACTTAAGTTTTATGAAACAAAGTTGGAAAGCACAATTATAAAAGAAGCAAAAAGCCTTGTGTCTACTAGAGAGATACATGTTATAAGGGTGTAACAGCCACATCGAGAAAACCTGAGAAGGGTCCTCTTTGATAAAGACAGGTTCAAATTGTATGTATCAGAAGGAATTGGTTAAAAGGGCAAATTTAAGGATGTGTAAAGGGAAAGGTAAATTACACTTGTTCAGCACAAAGATTGAGCCAATCAAAATTTACAATTTGCAAACACTTCAATTTACAACTTAAACTGTGGCAGTCCCTTTGTTTTCTCCAAGAATTGTGTAGCAGAGCTGTTTCGCTTTACCTGCTTTTAAGTTTCAAACCAAACTTAAGACATTAGCATTTGACCATTGTATTATGTTAAACCTTTGAAACAATTTTTCATTATAGATTAACAATGGTAGAAGATGAAAAGATAATAGGTAATAGATTCACAGATAAAAGATTGATAGATGGATATAGAATAAATATATATAATATATAAAAATATATGTTAAAATATAGGCTATCCATCTATCAGTATATAAAAGAGTTTAAGAAGCTAATGAACTCCTGACTGTTATATTACTGGTGGTTGGATTAAGTTGGATATACCTCCTGAAGAGTAGATAAGGGGAGAGAATCCAGTTTGTAAATGTTGAATAAGAAAGATCTAGAAATGTACAGGAGGTAAAATAATGAAGTTGAAAGCTTGGAGAAAAACTTTGAGCTAGAAATACAATATTTACAGTGCTTTTAAAATTTTTTTAACCTCAGTACAAACAAAATGACATAATATGAGAATGATTGCTAAGACCTTTTCCTGGATTTAGCATAATAAGGATAAAACAATACAAGGCCAGAAGTCCTGTAAACATGCACCAGAAAGGAAGACAATCTAGGAAATAGGAAAAAGGTTCTGAATAGAATCAGGAAAGCAAACGGTTTCAAAAATGCAGAAATTGGCATGTCAAGTAAAATAGGAAAGTCCAGAAAGAAAACTATTAAAAAGTATGGGTCATTAAAAAGTATGTGTGACTTTCAGAGGAGCAGTTTCAATAATACTACACAGGAGAAGCTACCCTTTAAAGAGGAAACGAGACTAAAGAGATGTAAAAGACAGAAACACCTATAGAACTCACAAGAGCTTTCCAAGGAAAGTTAACATCACAGGAGACAAATGTTTGTCTTTCAGGGTCGATGTCTAAGTAGAGAGCTACAGTTAAGGGCTTAGAAGGAGCAGAAGAAAGTAACCAGCTGTTCCACTAGAGACCAGTCCTTGCAGAGCCCACATAATCTAACACAGCCCAGAGTAACTAGCTTAGAGTTCCCATCTATGATCCCCAAATGGTTCACAAAGGTACTAAGAGAGCCTATAAACAAGAGTGGTCTTGGGATAGGAATGAAAAGACCACAGCACATAAAAATGGTATCTATGGTAAACACCTCTACTTGGTGTGACCATCAGGACATACATTCCAAGAGACCAGGTAGGATTAGCTGCACCCCAATCAATCAATGCCCAGTGGTAGGATAGGTTTATTACCCACACTGCATTCAAAATCGACAATGATGCAAGGAATGTTCAGACCAGGAGCTCCTGACTTGGAGCCACAGTCACTCCAACTCTTTTGAGAAAGGGGAGAGAGAACACCACATTAAAAAGAAAACAGGCTATTCTGATAAGAAGCAAAACTTTGCCTTGAATGATCACTCATCCAAGCAATGAATCTTTTTAAAGAGTATTTGATTATATTTACTTGAAAATAGAGAGACACAGACAGAGAAAGGTCTTCATCTATTACCTTACTGTCCAAATGCTTGAACAGCCAGAGCTGGATCAGGCTGAACCCAGAAGCCATGGCTCAATCCATATGGATGGTAAGAAACCAAGCACTACAGCCATTACATATTGCCAACTCTTACCATAAAGCATGAATTTGCAGAAACATGGAATTGAAAGTAGAGCCTGGACTTGAACCCACATATTCTGATACCAGATGCAAGCAACCCAAGTAGTATCTTAATTACTATGCCAAACATTCATTTCCTAAATGATGACGCTTTCTTAGATTTAAAAAAATTAACATTTTTTGATACATTTCCTTAGGCTCTGGGATTTCCCATACCTCCTTCCCAAGTTCCCTTCCCCCACCACTGATTTTCCCTATATTATTACAATAGTACGGTTCCTTGTAACAATTATAAATCCTATTTTTGTGCACATAAACTGTGGCAACATAAATCTTCACCCTTCTGCACTGGCAAACAAAATGCCCTAGTGAACAATGATAAAACTACATTGAAGAGCATGATGGTGAGACAGTTGTTCACTTTTTAACTAACCCCTGGCATGAATCAATCATAAAAGTAGATGATAAATTAAGGAGGAAAAGAGAATGTCACCTAGATGGAAGAATCTTCATAACAGCATGAAGGTGGAAGACTATTCTAATTATAGATAGCACTTTAGTAGAGAAGGCAGAAGACTGACACCATCTTTCATCTCCGCAGTGCCCTGTATATAAGTAGAAAAGGAGAAACAATGTGTTATTCATGGAGAAGATGCTTTTTGTTCGGGTAGAGAAGTAACAAGAGCCTTCTGTAAGGAAAAGGAAGATATAAATGAGCTAATTACAGAATGAAGTTTGGAGAGGGGAACAGTGAAATTCAGGTTAGCCTTTATAATGGAAGACAAAATGTATGACATTAAGCAAGAGATAACCACTGAAATGAATGTCCTGGTCCATGAGTAATGAACTGAGATTTAAGGTAAATGCTCAGGTACGTGGCTTCAGTATGATTATCAGTGGAAGATCCAGCTACAGTTAAAGACCTTCTCAAGTCAACAATGTTTGAATCAATCAAGTTTGCAGTAACCTTGTCTTTGTTTTTCGGGAATCAATTCTGGTGGAGAGCCCTGGCTAGGCACTGACATAGACCCTGAATAGAAATTTCAATCTAGGCAGCACTCCTCCCTGCCCTGAGCAGAGAGCTGAAGCTATCTCCAACTTTTATTACCTGATGTTCACTGTCTTCATTGCTGACCAAAGTGAATACATTTTCTAAATCACCAGCCCTTTTACCACCCAGGACAAGGTTCTTTTTGCTTTCTTTCCCTATCAGATCTTATTTTGTACAGTATGATCTACTTTTAAGAGGAAAATGTTTTTCCTCTTTTGAGGGGAAAAGAAGCATTTAAGATGTGGGAAAGATATCAAACTGTTAAATAGTCAATTCTAGAAAAGTTCTGTAGATCAGCCAGAACAAAATACAGAAAACAGTATTTTGCTCCTGGTTATCCTAACCTGAAAATAATGATGCTGTACTACAGAAAATGCCAAGTAAGAATTAGATAACAAACAGAGATGGTTACAGTCAGCCCCCTGGAATGGCAGTTTCTTTCCCCGGCAAATTCCAGCAAGTGTAGTGAAAAGAACATGTGTCTGCACTGAATATATGCCAACTCCTCATCTTGCCATTATTTCCTAAACAGCCCAGTATAATAACTGTTTACATACAATTAATAATGTATTAGGGATTAAAATCACCTAGAGAGGTGTCTACATAGGTAATATGCAAATAGTACACCAGTTTATACAAGGGACCAAGCACCTTAGGATTTTAGTGTTGTGGGGTGTTCTGGAATCAATGCCTTGCAAATACCAGGCATTGATTACTTATTGATCTCAAACTTCAGACTTAAGAAGTCTGGGGCAACAGCAGGTACACCTGTCTGTGCACTGGAATCACCTGGGAAACTGGAAGAAAAAAAAAAGATGCATCCAGTATTAGAATCACCTATAGGAGCTTATAAAATCGTGAAATTACTAGTCTTAAAAGTCTTCTGAGAACAATTGTCCCAGAGATGAAGAATGTTGCCCTTAAGGGAAAGAACATGATGTTAATACTTAATCTTATACACATTTGACTTTCTAAGTTCTGTGGGTTTCATTTCTTTCATTGGTCATGATCAAGTAGCAAGTCAGGCAGTTGCCTATCACTCTGATTCTACTAATGAACACAGCAGTACTGAGTAAAAGCAAACCAGAGAACATTGGAATGGGAAATGGAAGCTACTCATTTTCTTATCCTCTCTGTGTGGGGGAAACTGGGCTGCTGCTCCTCTCTCCAAAGGCCTAGGGCCATTTTATGTAAGAGATACAGCTGCAAGTCTGCATATTTCATGGGCAACTACTAATTCACTCACGGATTTTGGTATGAGGATGTATTTGTTTATGACAAAATAACAATCACTGCAATGGAAAGGTGAAGAATTGGGTTATATTGATACACACTGAAGTCATATAAAACAGTCAAAAACAATGTTGTGTTACAGTTGAAAATTAAGCCAAGAATAAAAAGCAAAGTACTTTGCTGATATGGCTTTGACTCTGATGAATAAGGAAATTTTTTAGGTTATTAAAATGATGAGAATAATTCTGTAGCACCAGTCATTCACATAAAGATACTGGAGACCTAAACAACCCATAGAAGGAACGCTAGGTCTTAGATGAGATAATATCATGCACAACATAGCAAAAGACCAACTGGCTTAGTTTAATGCAGACTCAGGATGTTGCAAAATAACAATGTTTGGCAACGTTTCCAAAGTTCTTTCATTTTATGACTTCGTTTCTTATTTGTTTATAGCTTGCTATTAATCCTTACCCTTGCAGTGTGACTGGTTATGTTATGTCAGATGTGTCCTTCTCTGCATGGAAGAAGATAATTAACTGTGAAGACGTCCCTGACACCATATCTAAATCCTACTGGACTAAATTTTCAAATATTCCAGATGAGACTAACTATTAAGCAAATGTTACACATTAGAGGACTTAGGAAATCTATACATGCTTCAAAAATAGCAATATAAGCTATTTATATGAACCCTCATTTTATCTGAGAAGACAATTTAATCCCTCAAAGAGCTGATATATGAGTAGCTAACCAGCCTTGTGCCTTGTGTAAAGTTGACAATCATGTTCATCAAATATGAATCTGAGTATGATTCTTATAAGGAAGTAATGGACTTTGTTCTGGGCCATTACAATTGAAAAGTGAGACCACTTAGGAAAAAATGTACATTTCCAAATTAGAAATGCCCAAACAATGGATATTCATGTAGCCTAGTGTTTCAGATGGTGGTCAAGATGCCCACGTCACACATTTCAATGCCCAAGTTCAAGTTCTAATGATTCCAACTAATGTTTATACTGACCTTGGGAGGCAGCAGGTGGTGCCTCAAGCAATCAGATTCTTGTCCCTCACCCTGATTTGGCCCTGGTCCAGTCCTAACCATTGAATGTATTTGTGCAATGAGTAAGTGGATGGAATCATCTAAAACTGAAAAC
Organism: Ochotona curzoniae; assembly: GCF_017591425.1. Lineage (NCBI taxonomy): Eukaryota > Metazoa > Chordata > Mammalia > Lagomorpha > Ochotonidae > Ochotona > Ochotona curzoniae. The sequence continues at coordinate 23,158,649 of NW_024464920.1, forward strand.
AAAAGCATGAATGGTAGGTTTATCTAATGCGATTTACCCACTTCAGTAACAGTTTAAAAGAAATTTTCCCAAAAAACTATTCTGCAGATTGGTTTTTAAACAGGCTTCATCTCAGAAGCCTTATTCTGATCCTCCTACAATTGCTTATTCATTTTTTGATTATTCTTACTTCTCCTCTTGGATAAGACTCTCTAACTCAAGATACTCCTGTTCTCCAAACTCATTTTCAACACCCCCCCACAATGTGTGCAGAAAACTTCATGATCATCGTATTTAAAAGTACCTTAGCATCTCAGCCTTGAGAAACAGCATTAGTAAAGCCTCACTTCATAAGTAATAATTATAATATAACTTTCACAGTACTAGGCCAACTTCAGACAATCATTCTAGACATCAAACAGAAATTTTCTTGAATTATAAAAAGAGATAGTGATGTCCCACACCAACTACAAAACTAATGACAGGTCAAAGGGAATGGGTAGATTTTAAAAATAAAAATGTATTAATAAATTGAAAGATTACTTTTCCTCTTCTCTTCCCAACCATTAAATATATAACATCCTGGGCTGGCACTATGGCTCAACTGGCTAATCTTCTGCCTTCAAGCACCAAGATCCCATATAGGCACCTTTTCATGTTCCAGACACTCCACTTCCCATCCTGCTCTGTGCTTATGGCCTGGGAAAACAGTGAAAGTTGGCCCAAGGCCTTGGGACCCTTTACCCACATGGAAGATCTATAAGAAACTCCTGGCTCCTAGCTTCAGATGGGCTCAGCTCCATCCATTCTGGCCATTTTGGGAGTGAGCCAGCAGACTGAAGATCTTTTTCTCTGACCCTCTTTCTCTCTGTCAATCTGCCTTCACAATTAAAATAAACCAAGCTTTTAAAAATATATGTAACATCCTTTTATGATAAGAAACTTTAAGAGAATGAACATAGAAGAAACATACCTAGACATAATAAAGGCAATATATAAAAAACTCACATACAGCATTTTATTGAATGGGAAAGGCTGGAAGCATCTCTACTATTATTGTTAATCAAATACGAATGCCCACTCTTACTATTACTATTCAATATAGTTCTGGAAGTTTTGACAGAGCCAGTAGGCAAGAAAGAGAAATTAAAGGGATATAAATGGGAAAGGAGGAAGTCAAATTATCTCTATTTATAGATGACATGATCCTGTATAGCACAAACAAAATGCTCTGCTTTCAAAATATTGAAATTTTATAAGAGAGTTTTGCAAAGTTGTAGGATGTAAAATTAATGCACAAAATTCTGAAACAGGCAGAAACTGCTTTGAAAAGAAACTCTGCTAGAGTACTCTGCCTACAGCAAATCAGCCAAAAGCTGAAGCCCTCAAAAGCAGGTTTTGTTCTGAAAATAGTAGGTTCAGATGCCTGAGGACATTAAGAAGAAAGTTTAGCAAAGGAAGGACAGAGACAAACTAGTAGCAAATATCCAAGAATGCAATCTGTGGAGATGATATTGCATTGGCAAGGCCAGCTTCTCAGGCAGCACACATTCCTCAGCTAACTAGTCACATGTTCTGCTTTCTTCTTACCCTTGGGTATGAAAGGATTCCCCCTGAAGACCTCCAAGCTGGAATGGTGATTAGTCAGCACACAGAAGTCTGTGAAGTAAATCAAATCAACACAACGTTTGGTTCCCCAAGTGAATAAATTCATAGGGACAAACGCTGCAGTGAAATTATTCATAGAAAGGGGACTCCTATGGCTGCTCTGCTTTCAAAACACTCTGTCTTTTCTTTTCTTATTATGTGTCATCCCCTTTTTAAGACCCTATTTATATTATGCTTTCCACAGGAAGCACCAGTATCATACATAAGGAATGTCATTGCTGAAAAAAAAAACTTGTAATATCAGTCATATTCACAATAACTACAAAAAATTTAAATATCTTGGAATAAATATAACCAAATATGTAAAATATCTCCACAACAAAATAATAAGGCGTTAAGGAAAGAAATCGGAGACACACCCAAAAGAGCAGGTGAAAAATCCTTGATGCATATTAATTATAGAATTTATTGGGCCCAGCGCCGTGGCGCAGTGGTTAAGGTCCTTGCCTTGCACGCCCGGGATCCCATATGGGCACCGGTTCTAATCCCAGCAGCCCCGCTTCCCTTCCAGCTCCCTGCCTGTGGCCCGGAAAAGCAGTTGAGGACGGCCCAAAGCTTTGGGACCCTGCACCCGCGTGGGAGACCCGGAAGAGGCTCCTGGCTTCGGATCGGCATGGCGTTGACGGTTGCGCTCACTTGGGGAATGAATCATCGAATGGAAGATCTTCCTCTCTGTCTCTCCTCTCTGTATATCTGCCTTTCCAATAAAAATAATAATAATAATAATAATAATAATAGAATTTATTTCATCGCAATGTTAATACTGCTAAAAGTAATTCACAGATTCAATGCAATTTGAATCAAAATGCCAAGGACATTTTTAAATCTAGAAAAGTTGATCCCAAAATTCATGTGGAATCACAAGAGATCCTGAATAGCTAAAGCAATTTAAATAATAAAATCGAAGACAGAGGCATTGAAGTATCAGTTTTGAAAACATTACAGGGCAATCATATTCAAAGCAGTTTCGTACTGGCACAAAAATAGACATGTAGACCAATGATACAGAATTAAAACTCCAAATAATATTCCATGCACCTACAACCAACTAACCCTAAATAAACACTAAAATCACTCCCTGGAGAGAAGACAGTCTCTGACAGATAGTGTTGGGATAATAAGATCTCCATTTGCAGAAGTATGAAACAAGATGCCTACTTTACATACAACACAAGATCAATTACCATGGATCAAGAATTTAACTCTGTGACCTGATATCAGCAAATTTATAGAGGAAAATACTGGAGCAACTGTTTAAGACATTGTGATAGGTGAAGACTTCTTAGAAAAGACTCCATAAGTGCAGACAATAGCAGTCAAAACACACTTGATCTTAGCCAAAGGCTAAGAAGCAATAGCAGTCAAAATAGACACATGAGATTATACGAAGCTAAGAAACTTCTGCACAGCAAAGAAAACAGCAAGTTAAAGGGACAACCAACATAACAGAAGGAAATGTTTGCAAAGGACTATTATCCAGATTATAAAGGGAGTCAAGAACCTCAAAGCTCAACATAACAAACAATCCAGTTTAAAAATGGGCTAAGGACATGATGAAGTAGTTTCCAAAGGATGAAACACAAATGGCCAACAGAGTCATGAAAAATACTTAGGATTAACAGCTGTCAGGAAAATGCAAATAAAAACTACAATGAGGTTACATCTCACCCCAGTTAAGAATTATCATCCAAAAGATAAAAAATAATGAAGATGTGGAGAAAGATACCATAATGTATTGCTCATAGGAATGTAAGGTAGTACATTCATTATGGAAGACAGTATGGAGATACCTCAGTTTTTAAAAACTGGGATGACAAAACTTAGCCATCACATTGCAGTGAAAATGCCCAAAGGATATTAATATATGAAAGGGTCATCCATACCCACATTTACAATAGCTAAGTTAAAGAATTAACCCAGATATCCATCAACTACTCCTTAGATAAAGAAAATGTGGTACATATATATAATAGACTACAACTCAGTCAAAAAGGAATGAAATCCTATCATTTGTGATAAAATTGATGTACTTGAAGACTATTATGCTTAGTGAAATATGTCAGACACAAGAAGAGAAATATCATGTGTTTTCTCTGATTTGTAATAGTTAATATTTAGATAATAATAAAATGAATGTATAAGTGAAATCAACATGATTTAATTACCATTTGGAACTTTTGGATACCTTCCTGTGTTACAGTGATCTTTCTACTTTTTATTTGTTGTATAATATATTTAGTAGACTTCCAAGTCTGTGATTATATAGTAAACTGAAAGTATGTTATTGCACATACTAAAGAAGAAAGGAAGGAATTACATCTTTTAATACATGAATATCTTTCTCTTCAAATTACTAAAAATATTTTTAAAAGAATGAGAAGAATCAAAGAGGGTAAGTTCTTTGAAAGAATAAACAGCAAAGTAGATGTTTGGTGTAGCAGTTAAGATGCCATAATGGCTCATCCACATTCCTATCTGAGTTCTGAGTTTGAGTCTCCACCCTACTTCTCATCCAACTATTGGAGAAATAGCAGGCGATGGCTCAAGTGTTGGGGTTTCTGGCACCCATCTATACAGAGGTCTGTGCTCCTCGTTTCAACCTGGTCCAGCTATGGCTGTTACAGGAATTTAGGCAGTGAGTGAGCAGATAGAACTACCTACCTATTTATCCAACTACAGACCTACCTAGCTGTCTCTATCTTCTTCCTTCCCTATCTTCTTTCCTTTCTTCCTCTCCATTACTGTGCCTTCCAAATAGATAAAAATCAGTAAAACATTTTTAAAAAGATAGTATCAACAAATTCCTGTTTAAACGTCTCTATTACTTAATATGTAATTAAGCACATTAATATTCTGCTGAGGTACAAATAATTCTAATGAAAACAGTACTAGTTATTTTGGAAATATGATTTGTTGAGATAAGGGGACTAAATGGAATCCAGAAATATAGTAATATAATAAGGCACATTTAAGGCGCACCCATTTGTGAGATGTAACCATAATATAGGGTCAATGTGTTTGCTTATCCTAAAGCAAGTTTTGAAATCAGATCTGACAAATTAGAGCTGTGGATGGGTATAAAAAGTATGCTAAGAGACTAGAAAAAACCTACCACACCTTCTCCTTTTCTCTCTTTTCATGTGTGCATGATCATCAAATGCATATTTTGCCCATGAACCTAGCCCCTGGATGATCATCAACATCTGGCAGTGATTAGCATTTCTACTCCTAGTATATGAAGACAACAATGGAACATCCTCTAATTCCCCTCACGCACCATCAATCAAGTACGCAGACATCTAGTGGGTACTCCTCTGGTGCAAGACCTTACGTCATAACCAGAAGACACTTTTCTCAATGCATTCTTTCCTAGTTGCTAGAATTTCTTCTTGTTTTTTTTTAATCCACTGTTAATTTTAACTAAAAAAAAAAAAAATCTGTCCAGCATAAGCTTTATCAAAAGGCATACTTCTAAGGAGAAAATAAACTGTTTTGCAGCATAATTAAAGCTTGGAAATACTGCTTCCCTCATCTTCCTCTGAGGATATTTTTCTTCCTTTTTTGCTCTGTCATGAAGTCAGAGTACAAGCTGACTCAAGTAATTTCAGCAAATCCCGCAGACTAATGGTTATGGGACTGCTGCCAGTTACCCTGTAGACATGTGCTTCCCATTGGCTTATCTTTACTCATTATTCTGTTCTTAATATCATTGTGCAAAGAATCTCAAGATTACGAAATAACAAGGTTTTCCAATATGTTGCTGTGTTTAAACATGTGATAAATTAACAAGGGGAGAGTGCAATGAAAGCATTTGCATTTAATTTCCATTCAAGGCACAGAGCTAACACTGTGTTAGAGAGAAAGCAACTTGCTGTAGTCTCAAGAATTTGGGTGAGCACAAAATCAAATGCAACTGAACTATGCCAGGGCAAGATTTATTAAAACATCTCAACCCAAAAATTTCTCTATACAGTGTCCTTCTTCCCCTTTGCAAATCATTAGAGAACAGATGCTAGATTTCCATGAATCTAGCAAAATATTATAATGAAAAACAATTTTGCATGGCAGGGACACATGTTCAGATAAAATGACATTATAGATTAAAATGTTCTTAAAGAAAGTATTCATTTTAAAAAATTTGAATGCAAGAATCACAAAAAATTGAGATGAGAAATTTGATTTGCTAGAAGTTTTATCACTCAATTAGCTTGGTCAATTTATCTATTTTTACACAGCATTAGTTGCCTCTTGTGAAAAAACTACAACTAAAAAAACATTTTCTAATTTGCCTCATGCTAAAAATGAGTTTCCACAGGTGAGACTTAATAAAGTACATTTAATGTTTTAAAAAGCTTTTTAAAATATAATAATAAAGCCTGGCACAATAACCTGGCAGCTAAAGTCCTTGCTTGCATGCATGGAATTCCATATGGGCACTGGTTCTGTCCCGGTGGCCCCACTTCCCATGCAGTTCCTGCTTATGGCCTGACAAAGCAGTTGAGGACAGCCTAAAGCTTTGAGACCCTGCACCCACATGGAAGATCCACAAGAGGTTCTGGACTCCTGGCTTTGGATCGGCTCAGTTCTGGTCATTGTGGCCACTTGGGGAGTGAATCACCAGAGAAAGATCTTCCTCTCTCTCTCCCCACCTCTCTGTATACCTGACTTTTCAATGAGAATAAATAAATCTTTTAAAAATATATATCATAATAAAACAGATTTTGAATTATTCTACCTCAAAAACAGTATTTCTGTGGACTCTTGCTATAGGATAGTCTGGGTGGGACTAGTTGGATGGATATCATTGTTCTGATAGAATCAGGCACAGGTCCAAGAAGAGAGATCTAAATCTTAAATATGAAACAGTCCTTTGTTTAGCTTTTCTCATTCTTTGCAAATCATAGCTTGTGGCTGAAAAAATATTTACCCAAGGAATACTAAGCTTAGGAACGATAACTATGAGGTTGCCAACTTGATATTATTTGAGACATTGCCAAAAAGACCCTTGCAGAAAACATCTCCCCATTTCCTCCAGGATGCCTGAAATTTCAATAGTTGTCATTCACTTAGTCGTGCTGGTGGCCAATGTCTCTCCACAGTAACCTTTGAGATGGGGAAGAGTGTGATGGCTCAAATAACCACAATGTAATCACCATATCACTCTACAATCATTCATTCTATTGTTAGTTCTCCCTGTCGTTCACCAAGATATGCTGGTGTTTTCCAATGCTCTGCTGAAACATAGTAATAGCATGTGTTCCCAAACTTACTGAGGGGAGGAAACAAGGATTCTTAGCAAGTGCTCAGGAAAAGCCAAAGGAAGATTGGCAACTAAGGTTCTGAGCCAGCATAGAGGAAAGGAGACAATGTCACCCACTGTGTTCCCCATTCTGGGAAGAGATGTCAGACTGGTTTCAGTGAATATTCTGTTTGCTTCAAAACACTGGGTAATTTTTTTCTTAAATCTACTTTAGAACTTAATCAGACAATGCCTTGTTTCTTTGTTTGTTTGTTTGTTTGTTTTAAAAAGGACATTAGGTACACTAGCCTGGTCTAGGAAGCTAAACATCACCTGTAGCACTGGTTTGAGTCCTGGCTGCTCCATTTCTAATCCAGCCCCCTGCTAATGGCCTGTGAAAGCAGCAGAGAATGGCCCAAAGCCTTGGGCCCCTGCACCAACATGGGAGATGCAGAAAAACCCCCTGAATCCAGGGTTCAAACCCAGCCAGCTACAGCTGTTACTGCCATTGGAGGAGTAAATCAGCAGATGGAAGTACTCTGTGTCTCTCCTTCCATCTGTGAATCTGCCTTTCAAATAATAATAATAATAATAATAATAATAAATCTTTAAAAGGAGGACTCTCAGTGAAAAAGGATAGATATACCTTGACAATATGATACTAAGTTTTCTAACATTGGAATACTACAATATCAGGATGTACTCAAATAACAAAATTTTAAACTTGTAACTTACTAAAGAACTATACTGTAATAATACAGGGGGAAATGCAAGGAAGGAGAATTGTGGAGAGGGAGAAATGGGAGGGCAGCAGAGAATTTGTTATACCTATAAAAATGTATCATGGAAAATAATGTAAATAATTTTAAAAATAAACAAAAGAGGGCCCGGCGCGGTGGCGCAAGTGGTTAAAGGTCCTCGCCTTGCACGCCTGGGATCCCATATGGGCGCCGGTTCTAATCCCAGCAGCCCCGCTTCCCTTCCAGCTCCCTGCCTGTGGCCTGGGAAAGCAGTCGAGGACGGCCCAAAGCTTTGGGACCCTGCACCCGTGTGGGAGACCTGGAAGAGGCTCCTGGCTTCGGATCGGCATAGTATCGACCCGTTGCACTCACTTGGGGAGTGAATCATCGGACGGAAGATCTTCCTCTCTGTCTCTCCTCTCTGTATATCCGCCTTTCCAATAAAAAAAAAATAATAATAATAAAAATAAATCTTTAAAAAAAAATAAAAAAAATAAATAAACAAAAGACCTTATAAAAATAAGAAAATTTTAAAATAAAAGGCATTTACTCATATTAGATATTCTCTCATTCTACACATTTTTTAGTGGTTGCCTGGAAGTATAAAGAGTTATAGAAATGAACCTAAGAAGCTACTTCCGTATCCTTAAAGCATGAACATGTGAATGCATCTAACATAAGTTATTGTTTTGACTTAACCGGCCATAACTTATAACAAACTATAATTTCTGTGTCATCTTGCTTACTTTTAAATTCATTTGCTTCTTATATTAGCTTTTTATAATTAACATGAGGCAACTTTAAAAAGTTCATAGAAAATTGAATTTATTGCAAAAAATTCATGGAAACGAGAATATCAGGAAAAACTACAAATGCATTTCAGTTTTTTGCACAAAATAAACTTATCTTCCAGCTCTATTCTTTCACAAATGCTCTAAAATACACTTGTACTTTCATCAGAACTGTTTTGGGGTCAGGGCACTGGAAGAGCTCACTAAGCTTCTGCCTGCAATACCAACTTCCCTTATGGGTGCCAGTTTGTGTCCTGGTGGCTCCACTTCCCACCAACTAATGACCTGAGAAAGCAATGAGGATGGTCCAAACCCGTGAATCCTGCTCCCATGTGAAAGACCCAAGAGAAGTTTCTGGCTTTGATGACTCAGCTCTGGCCATTGCAGCCATTTGGGGGAATTGAACCAATGGATGGGAGAATCCCCACCCCCACTCTTTGTGTCTCTCCCACTTTCTCTCTGTAAAATTTGCCATTCAAATAAAAATGAATAAATATTTTTAAAGTGGTTTCTTTTTAATGCCCTTAAGCTAAAATTTTGAGAGACTTGATTCATTAACAAGCTATTAAGAAGGGAGGATTATACATGAAATTCATCTGTTCCTTAATAATTGTCATATAATTAGGATTTCCTTGCCAGGTGGTACTTAAAGAAGCTCATGAGTAAAAAAATAGAAAGTCAAGTTTCTCCTGGTGTAAAGACATTTGGAATCTATTTATACACAAGATCTTGAAAAATTCACAGAAATGCAAATTTTTGCCCCAAAATTTATTTACTTATTTATGAGAGAGAGAGAGAGAGAATGCATATGGATTCTCCCATCTACTAGTTTCCTTACTAAATGCCTGCAACAATAGGAACTGGCATAACACAGAGCTGAGAGCAAGGAATTCAATCCATTTCTCCCACAGTGGGCAACAGAGACCCGAGTACTTCTGCCCTTACCACTGTCTTTTAGGGTTTGCAATAGCAGGAAATTGGATCTGGAAGCTATAGCCAAGAACCAAATCCAGACATAACATTGTAAGATGTGGGCAACTTAACTAGACATCTTAACAGCCAAGCTACATGTCTAGCCCTGCTCCAAAATAAATCTCCCTCGTAATTCTGTGACATTTCCTAAGACATTTGTTGCTTGAACAGGAGACATGAAAGAGAAAGAACAAATTCTTAGATGTCTCACAAACAGCTGCTTCTCAGCTGGGCTGTTGTATTAACTATTTAAGTGAACTCCCTTCACTGAGACTCAATTTTCTAACCTGCAAAGTAAGCTACAATATAAAGTTTCACAGATTGCTTTAAGGTTTTAGATAATCTGTGAAGAATTCTTGCCACATATTATGCATGCAATCATGAGTAGTTGCAGTTGTTGTAATGAAATTAGTCATCTGTATTAGGATTCAGTCACAAACCTTCCCTGCTTGATTTCAGTTCCCCTGTCTCATGCTACATATGTTTGCCAACTGAATGGTTCATTGCAAAAGATCTCCTAGGACAAACCGTGACGTCAAGATAAAAGGAAAACCAAGTCCCTAAGTGTCTCCCTAAGGTGAGACAGTATGGTAAGTAGTAGCAACTGAACTGAAACTCCTGACCACAGTGCTTAAAGCTGTCAAAATTATCCCAGTGATGCTCACTAATGGGTGACAAAAAGCCTCTGAAGAAGATTTGTTTCAATTATTGGGGCAGAGAATGGCTAGAACAAAAGTACCAGATTGGGTGTTACCATACTTAAGAAGTTGGGAAAAGAAGATAAAAGAACAGCAGTTAACAGCAAAGACATCAAGGCCACACACGTGTGGCCATAAGTAGGGATGTGTAGCAGCAAGGGTATTCACAGTCCAGTGAGTCCCACCAGATGGAGCAGTAAACTTGCAAGAGCTATGTCGGGTTTCTACTATGACTGAAGGATACTGATGGGAGCAATGTTTGATTCTATGAGTCTGCTTGGCTGGACCTTCCTACATACTTGTTCAAGTATTCTAGCTGTTTCTGTGGGGTTTGGGGATTTCAGGTTTTGTTAGTTTGTTGAACAGGGCTGGGGAGAGGTTCAGGTTAATATTTAAAGCAGTGGACCTTGAGTAAAGCAGATTTTTCTCCATAATGTGAGTAAGCTTCATCCTTATGGTTGAAGACCTGATGAAAACTATAGCAACAGCACACCCAGACATCTCCCAGCTGGCTCTTCCTTTCATCACTGTACCTTTGTATCGACTCTTCATGTAATTCTCTTCAGCAAGATCTACAGGGAATTCTACCAGAAAGTACGCTCCAGACTTCAACAGCAAAATTTACTTCTCCCTAGATCTTGCTTCCGGCTCTTCCTGTCTTCAGATTTAAAATATAGATTTTGCATTTGCCAGCATCCATAATTGCAAAAGGTAATATTTAATGCAGATCTCCGTGTTTATTATACTATTTCAGAGAACCTTAAATAATACAAAGAAGAAAGGTCTAGGAAGGGGAAACATCCTGAGAACAGGACTAGGTCATTGCTCCCCTCCCCACTCTTTCCATCACCCATACAATTTAATAATACCCTTTTTTTGACTAGAGTGTTCTGTGTAAGCACTTGTTTCAGCTAGGAGGCAATCGTCTACATATTTAAGTTTTTCTATTCATTTCTATTAATTAATGTGTTTGCTATTGTTCCTCCTTATTCTTTGCCAATGAAGCAAAAGCAGAGTACTATAAAATAAAATGCCCAATAGGGCCACTAAAAACAAAACAAAACAGCTTTCTGTGGTCAAAAAACAAGCATGTAATTAAAACAGCTTTGCTTGTATCTGTGTATTGGTGCTAGCCCCAGGAAATATAACTAATACCATTCCTGAGCTCTCCTCCTTCATAAGTGCGAGGAAGACTACATCTCTCAACATTCTAATGGTTGAGCAGAGGCATGAGACTACTTTTGAAAAATGAATTTTGAGCAGAAAAAAAAGCGGTGGTACTTCCACACTTAAGTCGCACAAAGCCTGCACAACTCTACAAGGCATACATTAATTTATGGCAGTACCACATCCAGGGCCACCTGGGTCACAAAATTTGCCATCACTCTGGAGAGCTACATGACCCGTAGAGAACTAAGTAAAAAGGAAAAGATACAGCTGGACATGAACTCATTGCTATTTTGTAATTGCCTATTACACCATGAGCTTTGCCTGTGCTAAATAAAACATCACAGATGATATCTGACTTGGGAGCCCCTTTACTGATTATCCCTTGACCAGAAAAATAAGATACATGTGTACTTTTCAAGAGTAATATAGACTTTTCTGAAGCTAATTTCTTGAGAGGAATTTCCCATGCATAAGGGAAGAATGACAGTTCAGTGGAAAATATCTTTCAAAGTAATTATATAAATGATAGAAATGTTTCTTTAATATAGATTAATTCAAGCAGAACCTATACATATAGCAACATACTATAATTCCTATGGAAGTTCTCAGGTAATATGGCCCAGGTAGTACCTCCTCTATGAGAATGTGTGTATGTATGAGATTGTGTTTAGTTTCCATATCCCTGGGCTTCTGGAAAGAAAACAGAAAGCCTACTTGAAGGTGGGATAATTTGAGGAGCAATTTTATCAGGAAAGCATGTGGGGAAATCACAGGGGTTAGGGTACATCCTGGAATTTAAAGATTAAGGGAAGAAAGTGGCCATGAGAGGATGTTGTATCGTGTGCAGAGGGGAGCGTGTGGAACCTGTCTCAGTGTCCAGCAGCTTCTTACCAACGTCATTGTTCCTTGGTTTATAAATGCATGACTTCAATCTCTGCCTGTCTTTGGATAATGCTATTCCTGTATACATATCTGTCTCTATACACATTTCCTTTTTTTGTAAGGAAGTAAGTCATATTGAATTTCAGCTCCGTTAATGAAAACACTCTATTTCCAAATAAGTTTTATATACTGGGATAAAGGACTACAACATCTCTCAATGGAACATTATTCAACCGTAACACTAACTCAATTCTTACACTCATAGTTCTAAGTCAGTGTTACAGTATCACTTACGTAATGTGAATTTTACTAGGTTGAAAGGGAGATTTTCATAACATTTTTAATTTTTTGTGTGTTCTCATACTTTTAGCTTAGCAATAAAACATATCCATAAAAGTAACATTGCAATTTGTTTCTATTATTTCCAGGTTATCAAAACATTTTAAAATATTCTGAAAAGTATCATTTTCATTTTTTAAAAATTTAATTACTATTTTCTTATGCACTAAAATTTAATACTAATTCCAAATAAGGTGACTGTCATGTGTATTTTTATATCTCTGACATTTGAATGCCTCTAAATATATATATGTATGTTTAGATATATATATGTTTATGTGAAGACATTAGAAAAATTGAGATTTGCTGTCTATCATTGTTGGACCCAGATTCTTCGATAGAATCAAATTTGGACTCCAACTGTTGAAATGCTATAACTCTAGAAATCACTCTTTCTGGTACTGTTAAACTAAAACTAAAACTTGTTACTTCAAATACACTGTAAACAAGCTCACATTTAAAGTTACATATTTAATAAAAGATGACTTGAAATGATCAGTATTAGGTACTAAAATAGGTCTTATGAACTATATGTTGATTTTTTTTTTTTTTTTTTTGCTTATGCTGCTAGGATACATATCTTCAGCAGGAAATATTCTGCCAATTCTTCTCCCCAAGACATGCAGGCAATTGGGCAAGACCTTAGCTGGAAAAAGTGCCGGAAAACTTCCATCAACCCAGTATGGAATGATGAAAGATCTTACTTGAAATATTTCAGCCGTTTTAAATGAATATGCCTGTCATACTAACAAATAACAATGTCTTAAGTACCAATTTTCATATCTTATTGCAATTCTCCAAAGCAAAATCCAAGCCTGCTTACTTCTCAGAAAATAGAAGGAAAAAAAGTATATTATTTTGCCAGTCTATAACCTTGGACCATTCAACAGAGCTTCAGGGTTAGCATTTCATCTGCCATCCACCCTTCCATTCTTTCTTTTTGATTTACAAATTACATGCTGTGTGGTAGATTCTCTTCTTGCTGCAGTAACTTTTTTTAAAAAAAGTTTTAACTCATTCTCTTTAGCATTGTTCTCTTGGTCAGTCACAGGATTGACCTTTCAGGACATTTTAGTCCTTTTTTTTTTTTTAAGATTTATTTTTAGTTTTTTTTTTATTGGAAAGGCGGATATACAGAGAGGAGAGACAGAGAGGAAGATGATCCGAAGCCAGGAGCCTCTCCTGGGTCTCCCACGCGGGTGCAGGTTCCCAAAGCTTTGGGCCGTCCTCGACTGCTTTCCCAGGCCACAGGCAGGGAGCTGGAAGGGAAGCGGGGCTGCCGGGATTAGAACCGGCGCCCATATGGGATCCTGGGGCGTGCAAGGCGAGGACCTTTAACCACTTGCGCCACCGCGCCGGGCCCTTTCAGGACATTTTAAGTTGCTCTAAATTCCTTCCCCACTTCCAGCTTTCTATCTTAAAGGAACTGAGAAATATCTGGGGACTATACAAATACTAAACACCATGGCGGAATTTGGTGTAATTGTTTCTTAATTGCTTGTAAGAGATTTCAGATGATTTATGCATAAATAGCTTTGAGTGTTTTCTACAGGCTCAGTTCCAATTTTATGGGTGTTAATTTATCTTTACAGAAGAGTTCTGATAATATCAAATCTCAACTAGGAGGACATATTAGTTTTAAAAGGGATCTACGGTTGTGTTCAAAACTGCAAAGCATTCAATGTGAAATGCTAACTAATGTGCACCGTGTTAACCTTCATCCACTGATTGATTATCAATCTCTAAATCTCTCAGGAACATCCATGTAAACATTGAGTTTGTTTAATACTAACATGAAACAGCACTTTTTGGGCTCAAGAAAGATCATTTAGTGCCTACTTTTGGGTTCAGTGCTCTGCTCTGCATAACATGATGAAGTCAGAAAGCTACTTGGCAAGTTGGAGAACATAAGGAAACAAAAATGGAGTGCAAAAGCGAAGGATAGATCCTGCTGGATACATAAACCACGTTAAGAGGTTTAGATTTCTTACAAATGCGTAGGTTTTTAGATACAGCCATGAGTTCTTCTGAATTTACTTAATAAGTACTACTTGAAAATTGAGTACAAACTGGATTGTAGAAGGCAAAAACAACACCAAGAGGCCACTCTAAAGGTTATTGCAATGATCTCAGTCAGAAGCACTGATGTTTCCAATTAGGTTGGTTTCAGTGGGACTGTGAAAAAGAATGTGAACATAGAACCGATAGGATTTGATGAAGGATGAATGTATGAAGGAAGTAAAATTTTAAAAACGAGTACAATTTTTTTATTTAAGTAATTTAATTTGATGGTGAGTTCATTATCCAAAATGGAGAGTACTAAAGGAATAGATCTGGGAGAAAACAGTGATGTGTTCTACTTAGAACACACTGATATTGAAATATTAGACATCCCAGGGGAGTATGTTTAACAGGCCTCAGAGAGGAGAGATTTAGGGCCAAAATGAAAATAAAAGACTCCTAAATTTTCTTTTTTGTTCTCTTTTTTATATTAAACTGTTCTTTAACTTTTTCCAGTTTAATTTATTCATTAGCAAGGTAAATTTGAAAAGTAAGTAAAACAGAACTTGTTACGTATATACAGATGCTTTTAAAATAGTTTTTAAAATTTATTCACCCCCAAGATATCTTTTAAAAAATGTGAAATGGTAAATACTTACCTTTATGTCAATAGAAATACTGCAATGAAAACGAAAGCATAAGCATGTGATTTTTACAGTTATAATTTTAAAATAAAAATATTGTGAGGTAAATATATGGCTTAATATCAAGAAATATTGCTTTTACAAAATTAACAGTTATTTCACATATAATTTTTACATGAAGGCACATTTTCACTATAGACAAAACAGTTGCTGCCAAAATTAGACAATCATGGGTTAATAGCAAAAAATAAACATTTGAAAACAATTTAACATATGCCTATGTCTCGAATTTATATGAGCTCTGAATATTTCATACTGCCTCATGTGAAATTAGTCTTTCTTCCAAAAGCTTCCTCTATGGTTAAGCCCAGATCTGATAAATATATATGTTCCACATGTAACAGTGACTATTCATATAAACCATGCCAAGGAGATTACAAAAGGAATTACATCATTCTTTTCTTCTCTCTTCTTTCCTCATGAGATCTTGCTCTAATTGACCACACAGAGATAAGAGGTGCCTGGCTGAGGCCTGTTACCCAATCCTCCCAGATTGATTTCACTGTTCTGGCTGAGAGGCAGCTGCCCTCTTCCACCCTCCTGTCTGTTCATTGACCCTTTGGAGAAGTGAATATGATGCCTTAGACCAGTTTTTGCAAGCCTGTTGTGTAAAATGCCACTGCTTCTATAAGTAAATACTCAGTGAAATATTATATGCCAGAAAACAAAAAAGCCTCCTTGTGCTGGTAAGGAACACTTCGCAGTGTCTGAGTAAGTCTGAGAAAGTATTAAAATATATATATATATATAGCTCTAAGCTACGCCCACCTTGAATGATGTTTAAGTGTTCACAGATACTACAGATGATTTAGCCCACTACATATCTGACTTTCAAGGGAATTCTCAATTCACCTCCATCAATCACAAGATAAGTCACTGTCTTCACACGATAATCATAAATTTACTGTTCTTTCTTTTCCTTTGTCTAAGAAGATGTTTTTATTCCTTGGAAAAGAAACTGGAATTTTTGCTATAATACATAAATGCTTTGTTCTTGTGGTAAAACATACTTCATGCTTGTTCTCATATTAATTGGGAAATGAAATTATATAGGGAATGTATCTAAAAACAATATACAGAGAAATTCTGCTGCAATACTTTCTAAATTACTTAAAAAGTCAACTTTCAATAACCAAAATTTCTCCCAAACAACTCAAAGTCCTATATCTATACTACTACTTTTTCACATTCTTTGAAATAGTACATCAGGACTTTATTTGTGTCATATGTAAGAATATGTAGGGGCCCGGCGCGGTGGCGCAGTGGTTAAGGTCCTCGCCTTGCACACCCGGGATCCCATATGGGCGCCGGTTCTATCCTGGCAGTCCCGCTTCCCTTCCAGCTCTCTGCCTGTGGCCCGGGAAAGCAGTCGAGGACAGCCCAAAGCTTTAGGACCCTGCGCCCGCGTGGGAGACCCGGAAGAGGCTCCTGGCTTCAGATCGGCATAGTGTCAGCCGTTGTGCTCACTTGGGGAGTGAATCATCGGATGGAAGATCTTCCTCTCTGTCTCTCCTCACTGTATATCTGCCTTTCCAATAAAAAAATAATAATAAAAATAAATCTTTAAAAAAAAGAATATGTAATAAGGCTAAGGAGCTTTCACCATTATAGTAATTTGGATGGACTAACAGTTTGTATCATTCATCACCTCATTGGCCAATAGCTTTTATGTCTACAGAGTTGTGGTCAAGTAGCTCTGGTAAGTAGGTGTTCCCTGTGCACAAAATGATGGGGAAAATGGAAACACAATACTTCATTACATCTACTTCCATCCTTTCTTCTTTGTTAGTGCCTCCTTCCACATCTCCCCTTCCCTCACACCAAATTTACCTTTAACAATATCATTCAATTGTAAAGATTTATCTACTACCTAAACTGTATTTTCTATTTTTAAAATTTATTTATTTATTTGAGATAGGGATAGACACACATATAAGGAAACCACATCCACAGGTTTACTCACTAAATGACCACAAAAGCCAGGGCTAGGCCAAGATAAAGCCAGGAATATAGTCTAAACGCCACCTATGTGCACAGCAGGAACCATTTGAACCATTACCCACTGCATCATAGGATGTACATTAGCAGGAAGATACAATTGGAAGTGGAGTTGGGACTTGAACCCAGAAACTCCAGTATGGGAATGCATGCTTCCCAACTAGTTTATCACTTGGCCAAATGTACACCCATTCAAAATATTTCCTGTGTCCCAAAGCTCATTTATCTGCCAGTTTCTACAGTTCATCCGAACATGGATTTACATAATTAACCAAAAGCCAGTTTCACCAAAATGGAAGTCATTGTCTTACCTTTCTTTAAACCCTTCTGCTCCTAAATTATGACAGTACAACACATCAACCTAATTAGAAACCTGGGAATAATCTCAAACTCCCTCAAATCCTTTCCTCACCAATACCCCTTTCCTGACTGATTGCTGTCAGCTCAACTTTTTCACAAAGTCACACATCTTCCCCTACACAAACTACTTTAATAGGAATTGAACCTATACATATGGTTTAGTACAAAACAAAGCAGAGTCAGGACTACTTGAGGGGAAAGGGGTTCAGGAAAGCTCTCTTGGAGAAGCTGAGGCTTCAAACAAGTGAGGTACAACAGCCATTCCAAGATACAGTAGCAATATAACCAAGAGCTGGGCAGGACAATTTGTAAGCCTATCAAAGTGACTTGGATATAAAATCAGGTACAAATGTGATTAGGAGAACTTAATAAGAATGAGAAGTGAAGCAGGAGGTTGGGTCTATGGAGTTTAGGTTTGTTCTCACAAGTAGTTGGCGAGCCAGAGTAGGGGGTTAAACAAAAATAACAAACTCACAGCTGACTTTTAAGATGCTCTCTGGTGTGATGTGGAAGGCAGATGAAAGGGGAATAATACTGGATATAGAAACTGCTGCTATAATCCCGGTGATAGGAAACAAACACTGCTGTGAACACCAGGGGAGCTGTAGTGACAGCAATAGAAAGGTGGTGTTGAGAAAGTAAACCTCCAGCATTCTCTCTGGCCCTAACTAGTGCTGCTTTACCCATACTTGGGGTACATGATAAACTTGTACATGCGCTTTTCCTTTAAAGAAAGGTCCTGCAGTGTGAAAATTTCTGGTCCTCAGAACATCACCTGGTCTACAAGTCCCAATGATCCAAACACATACTTCTTCTTTATACTGCGCCTGATACTCTACTTTCAGCTACAGTCACCACCTATGGTTCCCCTACGCATTCTGTCTAGTTCTCCCTACTGCTGTGCCTCTCTACTTCATTTGTTCCTTTCCAGAATCTATTCTCATATCAGCCATCACTTCAGTCAAGAAGTCTTCTCTGCTTTCCTCAAATCACGCATTTCTGGAATTGACACTGCAAGTTATACTGCAGCTTGCAGTGTTGACGTCCAGAGTGGGTGCCGGCTGGAGTCCTGACTGCTGCACATTTGATCCAGCTCATTGGCTAATGTGCCTGGGAGGACACCAGGAAATAATCCAAATGCCTGGGTCCTTGTACTCCCATGGGAGACAATCATGGAGTGCAAGGCTTTGGCCTGGCCCATCCCTGGCTAATGTGGGCATTTGGCAAGGGGGTCAAGTGATGGACAACCTGTCTCTCCTCCTTTTCTGTGGTTCTATCATTCAAATACACATATATATGTGAATGTGTATATATGTGTGTGTGTATGTGCGTATATATACATATATACATATACACATATTCACATGTTCACATATACATAGATACACATATACACGTATTCAATGCACACATATAAATGGGTGTGTATATATATATTTAAATATATATATATATTTTTAAGTCCTGAATTTCTTTATTACTCAGCTCATCCTACCTACTACTTCCTCTAAGATCAGAATCATTCTTAATCTTTGAGGCCAATAATGATGTTCTGAACATAAAATTTGCTTCTTGCCTAATCCAACCACTCAGTGCTTAACATATGCTGACTTCTTCTTTTAATGTACTTATCACTGGTATGGTTTTTAGTTCATATTCTTCCCAAACAAATTCTCAAATCCTGTAGGCGAACTCAATGCTTTTCTGCTTATAGTTAATTTATTTAAAGAAGGTAAGATGTATCTTTCATCATACCTACCTGAATACTTAATAGTTATTCAATTAAAAAGTCCTTGTTCATCTAATTTTTTCATACACAATTATTTAATATCTTAGTTATATAAGAAACTTGGTTCTTCATTGTCTGCATCACAATAACAGATTACAGGAGCTATATCTTATTTGAAATTCTCATGGCTGACATAGTTGGTTAAGCTGCTGCCTGTGATGTCAACATCCAATATGAGTACTGGTTGTATCCTGGATATTCCACTTATGATCCAGCTCACTGTGCTTGGGAAAACAGCAGAAAATGTCCCAAGTCCTTGGGTCCCTTCACTCATGAGAGAGACCCAGAAGAAACTCCAAGCCCTGTCTGCTGGCTTCAACCTGACCTGGCCTGGCTATTGCAGCCATTTGGATAAATAATTCAATATTTTCCCCCCTCTCTCTGTAACTCTGACATTCAAATAAGTGGAAAATCTTTAAAACAAAAATTCAGCCCAACTCTTTACTTACAACCTGTGAGAGCAGAGGATGGTCCAAATCCTTGGGACCCTGTATTCACAGGGGAAACCTGGAAGAAGCTCCTGGCTCTCACCTTCAGATAAGCTCAGCTCTGGCTCCTCAGCCATTTGGACCACTATAACATAGCAGATG
The DNA here is from genome assembly GCF_017591425.1 of Ochotona curzoniae. NCBI lineage: Eukaryota > Metazoa > Chordata > Mammalia > Lagomorpha > Ochotonidae > Ochotona > Ochotona curzoniae. Next base: position 23,178,569 of record NW_024464920.1, read on the forward strand.
GAGGATGTTCCTCACTATATTCCTCTTTCTCTCCCTGTTAAAGTCTGTCTTTCAAATAAAAATAAGTAAATCTTTAAAAAAAAAACAGATAAATAAATCTTCAGAAAACAAATGATGTTGGAGGGCTGGAAATCCATCTCAGCACCTTGGGCATGGCATAGGCAAAAAAAAAAAGAGTAGTACATTTTAACAGTTTTCTTCCTATAGGCCCAGTAAATTATTTGTATATTTGTCTGATTTCTAATGCAAAGATGTGAAAGATGTTAACTACCCATAGATAATAGAAATCCTTCCATGATAACCCTTGCAGGTACTACAACATACTTCTCAAACATTCTTAGAGAAAGCAAACATACTGTCTTCTACATCAGCAAGTTCCATTGCTGAACAGTTAAATCTTGAGATTTATTTGGTCAAAATATGTTTAAAAATAAACAAATAGAAACCTTTCTTTCACAAATTCTCTCTTGAAACAAGATGAAATAATGATTCATGGCTGCTATGTCTCTGTAAATGCCCATCAAATATTTTCAAATATTTAAAATTCAGTACTAGTCATCCCCACATCAAAAGAGCCTATTCTATTCTTTTTTTTTCCTATACTTCTGGTTTAAGTTTTTTCTGTTATTAATGTATAATGTTAATTGCATTACATTATACAATATAATGATGTAAAAACAAACTATTCATTATTACCTTAATAGATGATACTAAGTGATTAACAGTTTTCTGATAGCTCTTAGCCATGCTCATCTGTATTTGGTGTTATGCTTTGCTTTAAGCCTGCAAAAAGGGAAATGTGAAACATTTTTGGAAGCGTGGGGGAGTAGGAAGATTCTCACCTTCTTTCTTTAGAGTTTTCTCATGGATCATTTACTATATTCAGAACAGTTTGATGTGAGAGGTAGGAACGGGGAAAACCACAGATCTGCTAAAAAAAGAAATATGAAATTTTTTGTCCCAGCAGATTTTCAAAGCTGTCTGAGTATCAGAAAAGCATAAGAGTTATAGAGAAAAGGAGCCTGAAATAAACCTCAGACTTTAGAAATGAAAGAGTTAAACATATCCCCAGTCACCAAGTTGGTTTAGAGATAGCAATAAGGAAGTTTCATTGGACTTTCTACCTCTATAGACAATGGAAGGTGTTTGTTCGGTTAATTTTTCCAGAAAACGACTTCCTTTCAAGCAGTAGGCTGCAACACTTGCACACAATGGTCTGCACTTCCCACACAAGCCACAGAAAATCCTGATTTCCGTGGACTGTTTCTGAGCAGCTATTATATTACAGCTGAAAAAAAGGAGTGGGAGGCAGGAGAAAAACACTGAATTCAATTCTCTTACAATCTATTTTTAACATGCCTGAGAAGGTTCAGAGCTATTAATGTAATAAGGCTCCATGAAAAACAAAAAAAGAGCAGTGAGGCATCAAAAGCCCCACCACAATGCAGTGATGGCTGATTTCTTCAGGATGCTAATAGCTGTCTTGGTATCACAGGACATGGCTCAATTACTCATCACCAGTAATTAATTTGAAGACTTTCTGATAAAAATCAGACATGTAATATGAATGACTTAGGTTTCTGAAACTGGTTTTTGTTGTCTCATAACTCCATACATTTGATTCGATAACCTCTGCAGTTATTGAGGGAATGGTCTGGTGTTTTCCACTGCCTTGGTATTCTTGGTTCTGTTTGTTTATTTTTCATCAAAAAAGACAATATAGACTTGATGACCATGGCTGTGATTCAGTACAGAGACTAATAACTAGAACAAAAAAGGAACAACTTGACCGCATATACTGTCACTCACAGTCAAGTTACACAAAATTCTACAACACTGTGAAAGCTATACAGTAATGATTAACTGTTAAATTTCAAAACGACAAGGCAATCAGCAGCCATTATTGAGTGTAAAACTGGGTACCTTCAGCTTCTTGTTTAAGTATGCTTTGAAATTTCTTCTCCTATTCATTTTGCAGAAGGCCACTTGCCAGCTTGTGAGTTAAGGAAGTTTTATTTACACATATCACAGTAGAAATGATAGCTGTAGTAAATGTAGTTAAGCACTTTGAATCTATTAAAAGCTTGCTAGTGACTGAACACAATACCTCACACCTTACAAATGATACCTTGTGTAATCCATACTTCTCCCATGTGCAGTTAATGGTTCAGCTACATTACAGTGGTACTACTGCTATTTTAAGTGATAGAGCCGAAATTCAGATAAGATTTCATTTACTTTCAACTTGTCATGTTCAACACCTATTTTCTACTACCTTTTCTGTAGCCCTGGTGTACTTTATGAATCTTAAGTGTCTTAACCACCACAGAACACTATTCTTTGATAAAATTTACCTGGGTATGGGCCCAGAATTTATTGAAGTTCCTCTCATCTTTCAATTGCAATGAGGCTGGTTAAAAGGACGGGGGACAGGTGAGAGAAGAGTCACCAAACAGGGTTCACCCTCAAAAAAGCATGGCTATCTCAGACTTAAGGCTAATACCCAGTATAGAATAAGCAATTTTATGAAATTTCCCTAGCTCTTTTCATTGGCATGCAAATAATTGCCAAATGCTAGACTGCAAGTACTGCTACTGCTATGATCCTTTCAGTATACTGAGTACCCTGCAAATATGACATTGACATTCCTTACTAAGGGAGTTTTCACTAGATTCCTAAATGTCTCTTTATAATAGATGTACAGGTGCAATGAAATAACAGAATTATGACTAAAATTAACATATAATAATATGTCATAAAGTTTAAGAATAAATACAAATGGAAAGACTTGAAAACTCTTAAGCTTGAATCAGGGGCTCAAAGAAAGCTGAAGTTTGGGGGCCAACATCATGGTGAAGCCTCTGCCCATGAGGCCAGCATCCCATACTGGCAGCAGTTCATGTCCCTAGTGTTCCACTTCTGATTCAAATCCTCACTAATGTCTGATTCAAATCCTCACTAACCCTCAGAAGATGACTCACATGCTTGGACCCTTGTAACCTAAATGGGAGACCTGGATGAAACTCCTAGGCTGTCCCTGCCCTGGCAGTTGTGGCCATTTGGGGAAGGAACTAGCAAATGGAAGATCTCTGTGTGTCTCCCCACCACCACCACCAACTCTGGTCTTCAAATAAAAAGAAAACTAAATAAATCTTAACAAACAAACAAATAAACATGAAACGTTTCCAGATTTGCACAGAAATCTCCTACCCAGTGTTCATGTTCAACACCTCCAGCTTCTCATATTCTCTGTGACCCACTTGCCTTCTGTTTTAAGCCCCTCTGCTCAATGAACCTTATGCCACAATTTTACACTGGCATAAAAATCATGCTTAGGCTTAGTAGCTAATCCCTCCTCACCTTGCAAGAACCAGAATCCCCATAATGCCATTGGTTCATGTCCTAGTTGCTAAATTTCCCATCAAGCTCCCTGCTTGTATCCTGGGAAAGCAATGGAGGATGGCCCAAAGCCTTGAAACCCTGCACCCATATGAGAGACTCAGAAGAAGCTCCTGGCTCCTGGCTTCAGATAGGCTCAGCTCTGGTCTTTGTGGTTACTTGGGAAGTAACCAGCAGATGGAAGATATTTCTCTCTGTCTCTCCTTCTCTTCTTAAATCAACCTTTCCAATAAAAATAAATAAATCTTTAAAAAATGCTTCCTGATAAGTGGCTAATCCCAGCAATATCAAAATAAACAGAACAAACCCTTAAAATTTCTATGATTAATAAAACAATTTTAGAAATCGACCTGTTCTTACTCAGCATATGTGTGTATGTTTATTAGAGATAATCATTGAAATTGAAGATATTCACTATTAATATTCCCTGTACTTGCTAAAATTTATTTTTCACTTTATTTGAAGGGTAGAGAAACAGAGAAAAATCTTTTATTCATTGATTCACTCTCCAAATTCTGCAACAGCCAGTGCTAAGGCAGGTAAAAGCCAGGAGCCCAGAATTCAATCTAGGACTTCAACATGGAGACAAAGACAGTAAGTACGAGAGCCATCACATACTTCCTCCAAAGTTGATCTTAACAGAAAGTCAAAATCAGAAACAGAGCTAGGACTTGAACTCAGGTACTCTATTAGGGGATACAAGCGTTTCAAATGTCATTATAACTTCCGTATCAAATGCTTGCCCTTTTTACACTTATTTTTGATGCTTTTCTCTGTAATTGTTGAAATTTAACAAAAATTTCTGAGCTCCTGCTATGTGCCAAAAATGTCCTAAGTGCTGAGGATGTAAATTTTTAACTTAATGAAATCTCTACTGCATATGGGGAAGATGAACTATAAGTGCTAACTCCCTAATCAGTAATTTACATGAAAATGGAAAGTTCTATGAAAAAAAAAACATAGTCACATAGGAAACAAGGTGTGTTGCACTGAAGGAAAATTGTACCTAAAGACTCATGATTTATTTAAGTCCAGTGATAGAAGCAGTCAGTTTTAACAATTTAAATAAGTTACTAAAAAATTCTTAAATTATAGTTTAAAAGCGGTTCTCATGAGAAGCAATAGAGTTGAATGGTTTAAGTACCCACAGAAGCAGGGTGGATTTCAAATTTTATTTACTTAAATATAAGTTTTAGGCCCAATCTTGGTTTTCTATAACAGAACCCTGCCAATTATCTCCATAAGGAGACCAACTTCAAAGTTTTATAAAGTGGGAGGGGACGGAGTACAGAACAAATTAGTAACAAAACATTTCCTTAAGGAAATTCATGTCTAATTGGAAAAGTAAAGCATATGTAACACATTACTTAAAATCTAGAACAATAATACTATCACTACAGTAACATTCATTGTGATACAAAAACAAGAAATTATTCTTATGGAGCACCCAGTCTTGCTCTGCAAACTCAAAACCCTGCAGACTCGCATAGTACAACAAGGGCTCTGTTTTGTTTTTCAGCATTTGTGGTGGCAGATGATGTGGTTTCCAGAGCATGATAGTGCCTGGGTTTGAATTCTAGCTATGTCACCTTCTAGGTTGGGTAATGAGTGTCCACTGCCTCATCTATAAAATTCGGAGAATGAAATGACTCATTTCATGTAAAGATCTGAAGAGACTGCTGTACACAGTCACTGCACCACAAATGTCAGCTATTTGTATGTTGCTTGTAGCTACCACATGGTGTTATTGTTGGAAATTTATCCTCCAAAGCCTGACAGATGTATCTGCCTACTCTGTGATGACACACCATGAGCTGTTAACAGTTATACACCTCCAGTCCTCCAGTGTAGAACCACCCAAGCTCTGCAAGGATATACTTGGCAAAGGATGTCCCAAACTTGGGCTCCCAAAAACTTAGAGCTATGTTTTATCAGTACTTAAAGGACCACTCCCAGCGATCTCAGAATAATGGCCAAGTTCCAGTGTTTGACTAGGAATTAGTCAGATGTTTAGTTCTTCAAAGACTTTAACTACTGTCCTTTTCCCTTCCTACTGGAAGTTTCTGTAGCAATTCAGACAACTTTTAAATTACACATAAGGGATATGATTATATCCATTCCCTTCAAAAATCGTTGGCAGAGTATCTCTCCCTTGGCCTTCTGTTAATTCAAATATGATTGCCTCCTATATAAGTCTTGGCTAATGGTGTTCTTCTGAGCATATCACACCCACACTTATGGGGCAAGAACTGGGCAGATAAATTGTATTAAGTAGTTCTATAATTTTATCGCCTCTCATGAGGAAAAATAAGTTTAAGCACTGATGAGAAATGCCAATCTCAAAAAAACACATTTGCTTATGAAATACTTCAAATTTGCCAGGTAATATCTGAAGCACTTTATAGATATCATTGCATTTAATGCCCCAAGATTCTTATAAGGCAAGGATCATTGCTATCCTCGATTTAGAACAGGTGAAAGAGAGAATATTAGTAATGTAAAATCTCATTGCCTATGGGAATTCACATGTAATAGTCTACTCATGTGACTTGAGGCATCCACAGAGTGAAGAAGTGGGATTTTTAAGATTAACCCAGGATATATTTCTTTTCATCCAAATATGTTTTGAAACTGAAAAAAAATGATTCAGACACCATATTTATGCCAAAAGTATGTTTTATGTATGTAGGAAAATAATGATGTTCATTTCAGAACTCAAGCTAAATTATAAATTCAATAATGTCCATAAGTGGTAAGTAAATGTTTCTTTATGCTCAGTAAATATGTGGAAAACAGAAATAAAAGAATTATTCTTGAATTATCTGTCCATGGCCTCTTCCAAATAAAAAATCTTCCAGGACCTTGTTTTAACTACATGACTGGTCTCCTTCCCCTGGCCACAAACCAGAGATGAACAACTAATCCAAAAGGAACCAGCATGCACATTAAACTAAATGAAGCAGAGAGCTGATCTCAAAATCTGAAGAAAAATGGTGATTAGGCCAAACAGCAACTGAGTCACTTTAACAAAACAGAAAAGTAATGATCACGTATGCCAGATAAAATGACTCACTCCACATCCTTCAAGGCAGGCATGTTTATTTTGCTTTTGGCTTTCTTTTTTTCTGTTTTTCTTTCTTTCCTTCCTCTTCTTTTCTTTTCTTTTTGTAATAAACTACCCTTTTCAGTGTTTAACATGAGGCTTCTATTCTTATAACCAAACAATCTCTGGCCAAGGAAATATTATATAGGTATTTATTATGTATATATAGCTTGATATTATCCAAAAGAGCACTGTTTTATGTAGGCATTGGTTTTTCCATTTTAGAGATGATAAAACTTGAAATTCAGGGATAAAAAACAGCTTCTAAAGTTATATTACAAGAATACGGCAAGCCTAAGACTCAAATCTAGGTCCACCTATTCCCAAAGCAAAAGAACTTCTTAGTGCACGTTCAAGGATCTCTATCACTCGTCTTACATAATTTTTTCATATTAATATTGTATCATTTCATATATGTTATCTAGCATGTTATATAAAAATAAGTACTACTTAAACCTGCACTGCTATGGTCTTGTAAATGATATCATTTCTAAGGCTGTATGAACCCAAAAAATAGATTTTTGTGTGTGTATTTCAGTAATTCAAAGATGAGCTAGGATTTCTATATCAAATTTAGAAATCTAGAAAGAAGGCTGTTACCATGCTTTCAAAAGCAACAATAACAAAAACAAATAATGTATATATTCACAACTATCTTTACATGTTTGAGACCTCAGGACAGCAAACAAATTATAATGGAAGAAGATAAAGAATTTAAGGAATAAATCAGCTAACTTTTTTTTTTTTTTTACAAATTGCTAGGAGCCAAAAGTTACCCAATATGAGGAAATAGACACATTGGAAGTTTCAAACACAGTTTGTACCCATTTACAGGCTTTTCTCAATGGACTTAGGTAAGAAAGAGCTGAGACATTTACAGAGTTATAAGAAAGTGCTTAGGGAGAGAAAGATCCACAGATGCAAAAATAAAAGCGCCACCTGAATGCCTCCCCCTTTTTCTTTAAAAAGCCTCAGTTTGCTGAGGCAAGATCCAGAAAATCTTTCTGTTCTTAGGGGAAAAAAAAGAAGTCTGGCTCTTTGGTAGTTGGAGTAAGGGAATAGAAAACAATTCTTCAGTTTTTATAGGAAGGGCAGGAACCACCGTGAGTGGTCTTCAATAGTGAGAGGAAAGGCAATAGAAAGGGATACTCCCAAAATTCTGAGACAGAAAACTTGCCTGAATTGAGGCTGAGCTAGTTCAACAAAGAATATCTTGTAACCCACTCAGCACAACCAACCTATCAAAGCATGAGTAGCAAGGAATGTCTATTGTGTTAAGGGTGATAAGAGCTTGAGAAGAGACATTGAGCCACAGGCACAAAAATAACTCAAGTTAAAGGTGAAGCAGATACTCACAAAGCTTCTCTGACAAACCAGTCACCACTCTAAAGACAACAAGTTTAAACCCCTCCAGCGCCCTAAGAATCGCAAATGCAAGAAAATCATAACCCTGTACAACAAATCATTATACTGACCGCCCAAAATTGTTAGTCTCAAAATTTTTTTAATGTATATTTATTTTCCAGTCTTTCAGTGCCATCATGCAGAACTTTGGGAGAGAAAAAGATAAGCAGGTAGGTAGGTAGATATACCTCCTATATCAGCTTGCAAGTTTTACCTAATTAATTAAAATAAATAACTATGTTTACCTTAAAAATACATAAAACCAATACTCACAGCGGTAAATTTTTTTGTTTCTAAAGAAAAAAAATGTTTATCCAAACAGCAAGATGCAAACTAATGGGCTAGGACAGGTGCTGCAGCCCAATGTATTATGGCACTTATGACCCAGCATCCCATATCTGAGCAATGGTTTGAGTCCCAACTGCTCTGCTTTGGGTCCAGCTTCCCTCCTATTGACTCAGGAAGGTTGCAAAAGATGGCCCAATTACATGGACCCCTGCCACCCATGTGGGAGAGCTGGATAGAATTCTGGGCTCCTGGTATTGACCTGGCCCCGCCCAAGCTGTTGCAGCTTTTTGAGGACTGAACCAGCAGATGGAAGATCTCTCTGTGTATGTGTGTCTCTCCTTCTCTCTATAGCTCTCTCCTTCCAGTAAAAATAAATAAAAATTCTTTTTTTAAAAATTGGGCAAGATGTCAGATACATAAAATTTTTGATCTGAGATACTTTAAAATAATTTCATTATTTTGGTCATTCAAAATTTGTATTGATTTTGCCAAAATAGAAGTTTTGATAAATATCTGTCTTACTTTTAAATAATAACAGAAACCAAACCAACAAAAGAGGTTATTTTATATTTCACTACATGGACTTTACCCCTTTTAGGCAAATACAAGATAGGTAAGTCTTAGACTCCTAAGAACAAAGGTCAAGTACAAGGACGTTGATCTCATTTTCCCAGAAAACTCTTTCCAGTTCTGTCTCTTTGGTACTGTGTTCTACAACTGAGTTGATAATTTAGTTTATGATTTCCCTGTTAACAGCAAAACCGCAGCTTTCTAAACGGTCACAATAATCCCCCCAGGCCATTATTTAGGATGATTTTATTCTTACTCAATAGGGAATTTTCTCTGAACTTCTCACAGCCCATATGGTCATAACGATTTTCCCAGGTGCTAGACACCAGTCTATATTTCTGGCAGCCTAGGAAGGTACTTAAGTTTGCCTTTGTCAGTTTTCCTAAAGCCATCAAAGATGTCCTTTTTAAAGGCAAAAGTCTGAGGCAGGTGGTGGAAACAGTTTTAAAGTCCAGCATTATGAGGCCATATATACTGTCCAGGAAAATTCACCTCCAAGGAGAGGAAGCAAAAGCCATCCACCTAATATTATCTTAGGAGAACTATTACAGATACATGTGTTTGAGATATTAGTCCGTGCTTCTACATGATAGGTTAAAGTTTGCCATCTTTAATCCATGGTCAAAAGGAGCATGCCAGTCTTTACTTCCTAGTTTATAAATATGGGTAAATTTAGGGTGAGCACCAAACAGACTCAACTGTCATTCTTGCTGGTTCAAAGAGTGCAAGCTAGTTTGAGAATATCAGCATATATTTTATTGGCTAGCTGAAGTGATGTAATGACTAGCCTGCTGATGACACTGATGAATAGATAATAGGAAACTTGTCTAGGCAGTATTACAAATTTTAAAGTATATTTAAAATATAGTGTGTGTATCTTTCCCTTTTCTTCAGTTTAGTAGATATCCACTTTATATATGTTTTCCACAAAACACCACGAAGTTGACAATTTCAATATCTTTGTTTTATAGAGAAATGGATAAAAACCAAGTTTTTCTAATTTTGCCCAAGTTGAAAAATACATTGATCATTATAATATACATTTTGGCATTTAAATAAAATGGCCATGCAGAAAATGAGTTATTTTGCATGCTTTGGGTCCACCACTGTACAAATGAAATTTTGTGGGGAAAAAACAGTTCTACCTCCCACTGCCGATGCCTTGAATGTCACACGCTTGTGTTCTCAGCCCCTGTCAGACAGATGTGAACTCAATTGCTAAATAAATCCAGTATCACTGCCTGGCATTTTTTAGCCTAGCAAGAGAACTCAAGGAAGCAGAGACAATTTGAAATCTGTAATCAGATTTGGCATCATTCAGTATTCAGTAATCAATAGAATAAGAAATCTAGGGGTGATATCATAGTGACATTATTCTATGCAGACAAGTGTGTGGTATAATTCATATACATCTGTTGGCTGCATTATCTTCAGCCCATTTCTGTGCCTGGTTCTCCTCAGTCCTATAGTCTATTTGATGCCCAACCAGTAAATGTATTTTTAATTTTAATTAGCCATAATTGGATTCTGTATTCTGCATTTCATATACTTACAAATTTCTAAGAATTAAAAGATAATCATTATTAACCAATGACTACTCTCCTAATTTTTACTAGCAGTGATTACAGAACCATCGGTACTCTACTAATATTCACCCTTCCTTTTAAAATTTTGTTGCAAAACTCTTGTATAAAGTAATGTACATGGCTACCCAAAGAAAGAATATCTTTCTTAAATTCTTGCAGCAAGGTTGGTTCATATAACTAAGATCTGGCTTACGAGATTTGAGTGGAGATAAGGGTTGCAATCTTTCTGCCATTACATTCACAGAAAGAGCATTCTTCCCACTTTTCCTTCTTTCATTACTGCTGGATGGATGGCAGGTGTGATGATGGGAGCCGAAGCAGCTATTTTAGACCGTAAGAAGGAAGTAACACATTGAGAATGACTGAGCAACAATATGGAATGTATCCAGAAGGCAATATAATATTTAGCCCTGGTTGTCTATTTTTCAAAACATGTATTTTTTTTTTTATTGGAAAGGCAGATCTACAGAAAGAAGGGGAGACAAAGAGAAAATTTTTCCTTCTGTTGGTTCATTCCTCAAGTGGTCACAAGAGCCAGAGCCGAGCTGATCTGAAGCCAGGAGCCAGATGCTTTTTCCATGACTCTGTTGTGAGTACAGGGCCCCATGGCTTTGTTGGGGCCATCCTTTACTGCTTTCCCAAGCCACAAGCAGTAATCTGCAAGGGAAGTGGAGCAGCAAGAGTACAGACTGGCACCTATAAGGGATCCCAGCACACGTGAGGTGAGGAATTTAGCCACTAGGCTATTGCACTGGGACCAACTTTGGTCGATTTTTAAGCCACTGATATTTTGGGCTTCCTGGCAGAACCAAACTGCATCTTAATCCAATGTAGCCAATGGCATTTCCAACTACATAACTGTTTACTATCACTCTAAACTTCATATTCTGTAAAAGCTTTCTTATGAGAAAGTAAGTACTGTTTCATATGCCTCCCACTTAAACTTGAAATCCAATCACCTTGTAAGCCAAAAACAATAGTCACTCCAAAGTAACAGAAGCGAGGCACGGAAGTTTGGTTTTAGGGTTAATCCACCTCAGAAAAAGTACATATTTCACATTGAAGTTCAAGTTCTGGCCTGCTCCCAATTCCAACTTTTTGCTAATGAACATCTGGGAGGCCGCAGAGATGATTCAAGCAGTTGTGTTCCTGCAGGTCCCTACAAGACCTGAATCAAAGTCCTGGCTCCTGACTTTGGCCTGGACCAGCCCTGGCTATTTATGGAGATTTGAAGAGTGAACCATTAGATCGGAGATCTTATCTGTCTCGTCCCCTTCTCTCTGCCCTTCAGACAAATATTTTCTAAAAGTCACAGATGTGAGAAGAAAACTACGGGGATGCTGTTTGGTCATTTGGGCCACAATGGCAAAAATGGAAGGCCCAGGGTTGCACGAAGATACACAGCAAATTATAATGAGTACAGAAAGGTAAAATCTTAGTTTTATATGTTGTTTGAAAATTGTGATCAGGTCTCTCAGTAGTATTTAAATAACACCGCATATTCATTTTATTTCTGAGCTTCATGCCATACTACCTAAATAAAACAACAGATAAAAGAAAACAGCTATGTGGCAAGTTGTAATACTCTTTTGTTATTAAGAAAATTGTAGTCAAGGCTATTTTTTTCTTTTTCACACTGAATCAATGTTCCAAAAGTAAATCTCTCTCTTTTCCAATTAGACATAATCTTTTTCATAAAGTTAGCCAAGTCAAATGCAATTCTGTTATGAAATCCTTCCTTTCTTTTCTCAGTTTACAGTTGGTCATTCCCATGTGCATTAGATAAGAGGGAAGAAAAACAAATGATTTGGGTAAATATTTTGGTATGTAGATAAACCATTACAGCGTTCATGCTAGGGGACTGCAGTCACAATCACATCTGAGTGAAATCTACTGACTGCAATAAAACACCGGGTATCTTAGAGTTTTGATCTGACCCAGAGTCACATAATGAGTGCTTGCTTGCATTTTATGCACCTCAATCTCTATCTTCTTTGGGTTGATTGAACAAGTTGGAAACTTTTTCAACCCGTGGCTCATGCACTACGGCAAAAATGAAAAAAGGAAAAGAGAAACTCTATTCCTCAATTGTCGCAAAAAAATATTTTCACTATCCCCATGAAGTAAGACTGAGTCATTAATAATTATAATCACAGCGGGGATCCACATATACCTTACTAGGTAGGACGCAAAGATTAGCTACTCCTCACTAGGGTATTGAAGATTTCTCTGCACACCCCTCCTAAAACTGATCTGCACCTCAACTATTGACAAATGCCTTGTTAGATTTATAAACCAGTTTAGACTATCCTAAAATCTGCCAAGCTCAGCAAAATTATGCTTCAACACAATAAACGGTTAAATACTAAAATGAAAATAGACACGAGACAGCTGAATAGTACCCTATAACCACTTTAAGGTGGATTGCAGCTGGTTCTATGTATAAACAAAAATTGAAATGTCAATGAAATAGTCACAGGATGTGCTTAAGAATTTGCATTGTTTTAACATATTGATTATTCAATACCATGTCAATTAATTCCATAATGTTGTAAAATGTTGTTAATGTTATGCTGGGACTTTCAATTGATCGGGATGATATTCTGCCAGCTCTACCTTCAGACCAGAGATGGTCTCCCCAAGAAACTGTTGAATTTATCTGGACAATAAGATGCTGGACTTTGTGCTTGGTATATGTTTGCAAAGAAAGAATCTTGACTTAATTTGAACTATAATACTGCAACAAGGTGGAGGAATCCACCATGCGGTGAGGCCACGGGGAGGGGTTGGGGGAATCCAAGAGCCTATGAAACATGTCACATCATGCCACATAATTAATTTTTAAAAAGAAAAAATATTAAAATCATTAAACTAATTATCAGCTAATTATCTTTGTGTACCAAAGCATATTTAAAAACTTTAAGCACAATTGAACTTGGCAAAAATATATGCACATGTGACATATCATAGCATCATCTTCTTGAGCCATATCAATTTCCTTTCATATGTATTATAAAGTCAAGAGATCCGCTGTCTTCTCTCTGCTCTGATACTTATCAGAACAAGTATTTCTTATTAACTGGAAGATGACCAGCTAAGTGCTCAGCTGCCAAAGATGATTGCTTTAAAGTCCTTATGACATCAGGCAAAAGCAGCCTAGCAGAAGAGCAAAGAGATTAACCACAGACTTTTGAACACAAGTAAGAAAGCCTCAGCCAAACGGATAATGTTTCACAAAGAACTTGTAATCTTGGGATGTTGGGGTTTCTTCTACCACATACATTCCATAATGGTTATAAATTCCATTAGCACTAAACACCCACTGAGCTTGAAACCAGGAAGAGGAATTAAATCTTGACTACATAGTATCAAGACAACCATTTGATTCACTTTGTTTCAACAACTACTTAGAATACCTTCTATAAGCCAGATTAAAGTAAGTAAATTACAGAAGATGATTAGGATATACCAGTGGATAAAAAAAAAAAACAGTGGTCAGATTTTACATATGTACAGTCCAAAAGTGATTACAGACCCTGAGACAAATCATTTCAATATATAAAGAATATAATGGGTGGCAAATAAATTGTAAAAGCACCCAAGTGCAAATTCCAACTACACTATGTTACTTGAATTTTCATGCCTCAACACTGTCATCTGTAAATGGGAATAATGACTGTATCTCATTTATGGTTATTGTAAAAAGTAAATGAGAAAGTACACTTAAATCATTTAATGAGCAAACCATGGTACGGAACAAATACTCAGGAATTGTGAACCATGATAACCAGATTTCTTTGACAGCATAAGAAGTGGTCTTGTGGCCACTCTGGTTTATGGGCATTCCAGGCGCTGGAATAGTCTCACCTCCACTTCTGATCTAGCTCCACATTAATGCACTTGGGAGAAAACAGTTGTTGACCCAATTACTTGTGTTTCTGCCACCTAGAAGGCAACCCACATATAGTTCCTGGCTCCTGACTTTGGCGTGGCTCAGCTCTAGCTATAGCAGATATTTCAAGAGTAAACCAGTATATGATTCTCTCTCTTTCTCCTTCTCTCTCTGCCTTTCATATAAATAAACAAAACATTATTTTTAAAAAGTGAGACACTTCAGCACATGAATATTTTAGGAGCCTTCAGGGATAAGATGCCAGGCAAAAGAGAGGATGGATAAGGTACCCCCATGGATATGGCAAGCACCCCCACGGATTTGCCAAAACGTAATCCAAGAGGAAGTTCTTCAAAAGTTCAATTCAACAATTTGCTGGCTCTGTATATTACAATCTGAAAAAATATTTAGCCTTTACAGATATATTTTGATGCCATATATAGGGGGTCCACAAGAAAATCCAGATGGGAAGTCCCATAAGCAGAAGGAGCTTAGTGAAGCATCTTATGCAAATAAGCTACACAATCTCATTGTCTTCTTAAAAGGTAACACTGCCTTCGTGAATACAAAAAGTTAGGATGGGGGTATGAGTAGATGCAGAGATACCACACAGAAGACTATTGTGGAGGTTTGGGGAATAAAAAGCAGTAAAATTCAACTAAGGGTGAAGACTATAAAACTAGAAAATAGAGGGTGAGTTCAAAATATATCTTAAGTGTAAAATCCTAGATACTTGATGTTTGATTTGTGTGCAATAAAAGAGATGTAGTTATTGCAAATGAATCCTGGGACTTACATTTGAGAAACTGAAGTTATGGCACAATTATTTAAACAAACAAAACCTGGAGGAAGAACAGATGTCTGGGGAAAAACCAAGAGTTCAGTATTGAGTAATTTTATGTGAAATTCTATGGTCCATCCAAATACAGAGATCAAGTCAGTACTGAACATTTATGGGAAGTTCTCAGAAGTGAAGTCTGGGATATAGCTGTAAACACACATATAAGGTAAGGTGCTTGGAGTTGGATGAAATTGCCAAAGCGTACAAAAAAAAATGCGGGGGGTGGGGAAGTTCTAAGATAATGACAATAAGCATTTGAAGATGAGAGACAAGGGAAAATCTCTAAAGTAAAATGAGAAATATCCAAAGTAATGTGAAAACCTGGAAGTTTTAGTTATGTGGAAGACAAGAGAAAAGCACATTTATCAAGAAGCAATAATTGACGAAGTATGCCAAAATCCAAAGTTGAATCAAGAAAGTGAAGATTAATTATTATCCTTTGGAGTCCTTAGGTCTTTGGTATTTATGACAAAAGCCAATTTTTATACAATGTTGAAAATGAAAGCAGATTATGCTGTAATGAATTACAGCATTAAAAAAGACAAACAGTCTAGATATAGGGACTTTAATAGCAGCCTAGATTCAGGGACTTCCCATTCTAAACTTGAATTTATTGAAATGTGTTAAAACAGATAAAACTCTACAGACTAAATTATTTTTCCTCTTAATTTCCTGTAGTAACATTTTATGCATTTGTGTATATTCCATTGAGCTCCACAAAGCACTGAACATAACTTAGATGTCCAATACATATTTATTAATTTATCATTATTCTATCTGCATAAAATTTCCCTTATAAAAGTATAAAGGTTACCACTGCATATTGTGGGGAAAACTTTCTATATTACTCTTTCAGTATGAGCCGAGCAGCTTGTGACTCCCATCAGTTTAACAAAGACTGTCTACATGAAACAGCAGGTAAGTGAATCATGGTGAATAACATCATCCTCTTGCCATATAAAATAGATATATCGGTCTCCCTACAGTATGCAATCTTCTTTAATGTCTGAGTGATGAAATTGCTACATTCTAATTGTTTAAATGTGTTGGTGTTGGAAACAAAATAAACTCAATCTGCACTTAGGAATACTTCTGATGAGCACAGTAGTTACATAACAACATAGAAGCAAACTTTTCTAGTTGGAAATATTAACAACGTGGCCATCTATTATTTTCTATGAAGAATATGTGCAGGACATTTTCCTTTGATGCAAAGTTCATTATTTTGCTTTGTTTGCTGCTGCTAATTTGCATCAAGCACAGATGAACCAGGAGTCAAAGAAGTTAGAACCAGGAGCCAAAAAGCCAGCTTGAACATACTGATACTAAATCCTTCTTGACTAAAGGAATCTAGCGAATAATTTTATTTCCTTTCCCAGTATGCCAGATGCATGTCGAATGTGTAGTCCTGAAGCAGAGGTCACATCAATCTATGCATTTGGTATGGGGCATTTCAAGCTATGAATTCAGAATACTCATTGATTTATAAAAATGGGTCCTGCCACTAGAACAAAACATTGAGATCTGGAGCAGAGAGCCACTCTCACAGTCACGCCAGCATAGCTGGGGGACCAAAAGGAGTTGGGGGGGGGGGGTTCTTTATTTCAAGCTGTTAAATAATATGTTGTGCTAGGTTAGAGCAAGCTATTACATAGTATGCTGTACTTGACATACACAATCCATGTGGCTTCTGGGAAATACGACAACAGTGAGTACATTAGTCTAGCTTTCTTTTCAAATATATAAATGGGAACTTCTGCCTTAGCATTGGATAGAGAGTTTCATCTTTGTATGCTAGAAATAAAACAAGGAAGGAAAGGTCATATAGAAATCAAGATATTAGGTAACTACTTAGAAAAAATTCCAAACAACCCTCATTAAACATAGGGAGCATTCAGACAAGGACAAGAAATATTTCTATTGGTAGATTTCCTTTTTCCTGCCTTTCAAAAATCACAGCAGTGCTATAAGGCCCTATGGTTTGTTTCTAATATATAAAACCAAAGCAGGCAAGAAGTGGGTATGTGGAATATGGCTGACAATAAACCCATAAAGGGATAAAGAGACATCTCTCTGCAGTGATAGCACCCAGCACCAACCCCCACCTGTACACTCTCCCCATTAGTGATACACCGTGGGATTTTCGTTAATTTAGTTTTTTACTTCTTGCCTACTTCCTTCTGTCTCCACTTAAAAGACCTTTGTGAAACATTTGGGGGAGAACAGGAAGCATACCAATTTTTGACAGAACCCACTCAACTCCTACAAAAATTGGCAAGCATAGGCAACCTTCTGGAAGAAAGGGAAACTGAAAATCACGACACCTAAAAATGTTAAGTATAAATTGATTGTTGAGTATAAATGAAGAGAAGCAGTTTGAAAAATAATACTTCTTTATTAACTTAACAGGTGTGTATATGTATATGTGTGTGTGTATGTATATATATTTATATTTAGCATGTACAATATGATGGGCATTGTGCTGGTTAAAAAGAGAAAATGCAGCAACCCAGACCTCTTCCATCTTTTGAGGAGGAGCCTCACTACCATTGACAGTGATTTGTCCCAAGAATGTAACAAATCTTTAAAATATATCTACCCAATTATAAAGGACAACTGAACTGATAAGTTAGTGAAATGAATAAATCTAAGATTTAGTAGGAAATGAAAATATAATTACTACAAAGCCATGCAGGAAGCATCCCCGGTAGCTGGAACTATGCCATTCCAAAGCCAGGAGTCCTGAGCTTCTTTTGAGTCTCCCATATGGCATCTCAAGGCTTTGGGTCATCCTCAACTGCTTTCCCCGAGGCCACAAACATGGAGATAGATGGGAAGCAGGGCTGCCGGGACAAGAACCTGCACTCATATAGGATCCTGGCACATGCAAGGCGAGGACTTTAGCCACTAGGTTGTCACACTGGGCCCATAAAGTATAATTTTTTAAACATGAAAGATAACTTTGAAGAAAAAGGAATTTATGGACAGAATTCAGCTGCTACTATTAGAAATTTTAAATTATGGGTATTTCTTCACACGTCTGTACTACAACTTCCGTAGCAATCTGTAGCAGAAACACATAGTTTAGGTACAAGCTAGGGACCGATCTTTTTTCAACTGTTTTGTTCACATACCTCAAGAGAAGAAATTGTAAAGAAAAACTATTTCAGTTAGAAATAAAGTGCTTTGATCAAAAGATTGAAAGAAGCTTCAATGTCCCCACACCAAACAGACCTTAAAGAAGTTCCTCTACTTAGACTTACACTCTTATGTTAACATTACAAGTTGAACAGTATTTTGTAAAGATATTTAACATTTAAGTACATAATTCCTGAAAGCTATTTAAATAAAACTCAATGAATGTGCATTAGACAAAGCCTTAAAAACTACTAAACACCTCTTTTTAATCATAGTCACATCTCAAATGTAAACTTTGCAAAACAAGTTTGCAGTAATGCTAGTTCCAAAAGTTATAAATCATCGAAACGCTCAAGCTCAGTGGTTTTCATTTGTTTCCATGTGAAAAGGCAATGATGACATGCTAATATTCATGCTACAGATGGCAGTTATAGATAGTGATGTTTTGGAAAAATGTTTCCATTATCTCTCAGAAGAGACTGATGCACTCACTGAATCACAGAGAAAAGTTAACCTAAAATTTCTATTAAAATGAGACATGTCAATTTAGGGAAAATTAGGTTTTTTATCCTTTGTGAGACGCCTATAATTATACAGTCTAGCCACTTACCTGTGTTGCTGGGATAAATTGATATTGGCCCTTTCATATAGCAAATTTTCCATACTAATTAGCCATTACTAATTATTACATTATACATTCTCATGAGAAATGTGTATATCTATTGTGTTGAAAGTACTATTTCTTTCATCCACATGGCTAAACAACAACCAAAAAATCTGAAGCTAATAAAGAAATACCTTAGAGATCAATTTGCTCAGTGTCCCACTTAATTCAAGAACTCATTTTCCTTATTACCACTGACAATATTCACCTATTTTTTCCTTAGAATGATTCTTGTGACATAAAAAGAATCTTTGCTAGACTTCCCTTCTGGGATCTGGAGTAACTACAAACTTAGATCTTGTATATTTTTAATTAACTAATTAATTAATTAGAGGTGTGCACTGGAACACTGACGTGAGCATCATGTACCAAAAATTATCTGTTCAACTGTTTTTCAGCAGTCCACTAATCCAGAAGCAAATTATATTAAAACTAGAAAGATCTCACCATTTTGAGACCAGAGTAAACTTAATCCTAAAATATCTTTCTCATCAGTTCACTTATACTATTTCTGTTCTTAAACTAAATGGGATACATTTACACTCATGTTTCCAAGCCACACTTTCTCCAAGTCAGCATTTCTCTGGCTCCCATTGTATCCTATAGGACTCTTCCATGCCTCCCAGGTGGTCCTATGAATCTCCAGTATATATCATATGGGTTTCATATAAGGATTATGACATTTTCTTCTTTATATAATTCAATTGACCTTGCATAATTATTACTACCCAGAAGCAACAGTCACATTCCAAGTATACACAAAAGCCACTACAACAGCTGACATGCAACAGCAAGGGCTAGCTCTTTAGATACACAATGATGCCTATATGTGAAGTTTAGCAAATTACTGTCTGTTCTGAGAGTCTGCCACTTAGCTCTGTCACAGCTCCCAACACCTTTTCCCTCATCTAGAATCTTCTGGCACCAAAGATGTTGACACCTTGGAGTCTCCATGAACTATAGTAAAAGTGACAAGCTAACTAGTAGTAGTTTTGTTGATGCTATGTGTGTCGGATAGGGGCTTGGAATGAGCCTATAGACACTGAGTCATAGGACAAACCATGGGACCAAATCTGAGTTAATTTACTAAATTAAACGCCTTAGAAGTCATCTGCTAATCTTGTCATGTAATAATAAATTTGCAGCCATATCATGCTCTCCTTAAGTGTGAATAACTCAGAAATCTTCTATGATGATAAATTCTTATGTCAAAACATTCCAACTTTTCATGCAGTATAGGCTATAGTTTCAAATAAAAGGCTAGACTATATCTGGTTTTCTATGCTTAGTAATAAAGTGTCACAAATTCCTTGTAATCATGAGCAAAGTATAAAATCTCCACAGCAAGAGGTAGGTAAGTACGGCTTTAGGAGGCATCTAATGACTGTACATTTTCTGTTTGATGGGCAGATGAATTGTCAGAGAAGAGGAAAGGAGTGAGTCTCACTGATGAGTGAGGATCAATTAGAAGCTAACGGCAGTACTCCAGAAAAAAAACTATGGAGGAGCTGGTGCCTCAATTCAAAGAAGCATCAGACAACCAGAAATCAGTTTTGGATGTTGGACATATCTAACCCATTGATAAGTGGAAGGACCTCTATTCTCAAAGCTATGCTGTAGTAATCCATCTGAAGCTAGAACAGAAAAAAATCATTCGTGTATGCTGGTTCAGAAAAGGCCACTTACCCACCTAGTCTTTCACTGAAGCCATCTTCCAAAATGTTCCATCACCTTTCTGTCCTGGAGGATATGCTGCTCCCGATTAACTGTGCTGTATACCAAACAGAAAGAGAAGGAGGTATACATCAGAGTTACTACTCTGTCACAGTATGAAAAACTACAGGACTATGGGAGTAGATTTTGCATATTGGTGTTCTGTAAAACAAGGGCAGAAAGAGGTCAAAAGCATGATAACACTCTTACAAATGTTTACTGCACAGTATTTTCTTTATTTTGTTCTGTTCTCTATAGAGTCCCTCAAGCCATCCTAGGCAATGCAGCGTCCACATGCTCTATACTCAGTTTGGAAACCCTTTCACAGTGCAATCCTTCTTCCATGTGTCACCTTTAAAATGTTCTATAGCTGCCATTATGCCCCCTCTGATTTCTCTCCTCTGGGCTGTTCCCTTGATCCTTCAATTAGAAAATAAGTATGCCTGAATGAAATCATTTGAATAAAATTCCCAGCAGCCTTGTTGAAGCAAGGAACCCCATCTGCAACCATCATGTAAACATTAAATAGAGGAATCCCTCTGATACTGTCTACAAGGCAGTCATCAACACAGTGGGCTCTATTAAACAAAGTCATCAACATTGGTATGATGAGAAATACACAAATTAAAAAGATTTACCGAAGTGAAAAGCAGATTGCTTTATTGCAAGTAAACTGTCTAGCATTGTACAGTGATACTGGTCTTACGATTCTTGAGGTTTGAAATCTCTATAAGGACAGAATTAGTAGTTCATGTCACTACACACTGAAAATCCTGCTAAGATATAAACACACAATTCATACTTTATACATCCTTAGTCAGCTGTTTATATACAAAATACATCCTTAGATTTCTATCTATATCCTGTAAAACCATTTGTAGAGATATCAAAGCCAGCACTAGAGCATCCAGTCTGTGTTTGTGTTAAGAAAAAGGCATGCTGGGCCCAGCACGATGGTGCAGTGGTTAAGGTCCTCACCTTGCACGCCCAAGATCCCACATGGGCGCCAGTTCTAATCCCGGAAGCCCCACTTCCCATCCAGCTCCCTGCTTGTGGCCCAGGAAAGCAGTCGAGGATGGCCCAAAGCTTTGGGACCCTGCACCCGCGCGGGAGACCCAGAAGAGGGTCCTGACTTCAGATCGGCATAGCATTGGCCGTTGCGCTCACTTGGGGAGTGAATCATTGGACAGAAGATCTTCTTCTCTGTCTCTTCTCAGTATATCCGCCTTTCCAATAAAAATAAAATAAATCTTTAAAAAAAAAAAAAAAAAGAAAAAGGCATGCTAACTGAAAGGACTCCACAATTGAACAGTTGTGTATAGAACAACCCAATTTATAGACTTCTACACAACCCTAATAAAACTACCTTCTTGTTTGATAGAGATCAGATTACAGATCTGAAAATGTGAACTCCAATTCTTAAAATTTCAGAATCTCATTTTCTGGGCCTGGCCCAGTAGCCTAGTGGCTAAAGTCCTTACATGCGCTGAGATCCCATATGGGCACTGGTTCCTGTCCCAATGGCCCCATCTAACTCTCTGCTTGTGGTCTGGGAAAGCAGTAGAGAATGGCCCAAACCCTTGAGACCCTGTACCCTCTTGGGATATCCAGAGAAGGCTCCTGGCTCCTGGCTTTGGATCGACTTCCGTTGTGGCCACTTGGGGAGCAAATCAGCAAACAGAGATCTTCCTCTCTTTCTCTTCTCATCTCTGTATATCTGCCTTTCCAATAATAAATAAATAAATCTTTAAAAAAACAAACAAAAAGAATCTCACTTTCCAAAGGAATCAATATGATCAACAGGTTAACAATTTTAAAGAAATCTGGCATAACTTAATTCAAATGCAAATAAGAAAAAGTAGTTGGAAGAAGTACAAATTCATCTATCATGGAATTAATAGGCATATATATTTAGTTATTGAATAAATACGTATTTATTCAATATTTACTTAATACCTGCTGTAAGACAGGGTACTATCAAGACAACCTGAAAAAGAGTAGTTAATTTTTGTTTATTGTTACTAATTATAATTAATCAGTTATAACTGTAATAGTTCTGTACCAGAAAGAGACTAACAACAGCAGTGACTTAAGACAACAAATACTTATTTTCTTGCTCATAGGGTTGTAGATTTCTTAGGGTTTGCTTATAATGCAACTGGACTTGAGCCCAGGTTTTATTGTGTTCTGTTTTGACAGTGACACTGCTTTGAAATTTGAAGCTAAAACAGCATAAACCACATGCAGAAAACTACAAAGGGGCAAGTGGAAATACTCTGTCTACCAAAGACTAGTCTGAAATAGTAACCTTCACTTACTTTACATTGGTCAAAAAAAAGATACATGGCCTCACCCATGCCCAGTATTAATTCAGTAGGAAACTATAGTCTGACTCCTGTATTAGAAAAAGCAAAAAGGTCACATGGCAAAAAATACAGATGCATATCATTGTTACACAAGAGAGAAAGGAAAAAAGTCAGAAAATAATCCAATCTATCGTAAAAATTCATTAAAAACTGAATTTATGGTTTCACTTGAAGACTGGTAACAGTGGTCTCATTTTCCTGTATGTCCTCAATGAGCTAGAGCTAAGGGAAACTTCCCTCTACTATCCATCCCCCAATAATAGTCTTATTGCACTGTAGTTATTAGATTATTATTTGCTTACATACGATCAAGGAATAGAACTAAGTGAACTGATTCTAAGTTGTATGATTCCCAAAGCCTATCTTCTACAATAATAAACAAGAAGAGTTTCTGATTGTTCATCCCTTCTTGCCATCCTTTTTCAATATTTAGCCATGGGAGTGAAAACAGAACCAACCCAGCAATTGCAACGACCAGCTGATTGGAGCAATGGATGGTGCCAGGCCCTGTACTTGTGAGCACATACAAAAAGTTTCTTTGGAGATCTTCTTAATCTAAATGCTGGACTCAGAACCCTAACAAAGATAAGAGAGAAGACAGAACAGGGCAACCAACCATCTCAGCTATGATGGACTATGTCAATCAGTGGATTTTTCAAAGACCTCATAGTGCTTGGAGTGGCAAGATTGACAGCGATTCATAACTGTGGCAATATCAAAACCACTTGAGCAAGAACCTCAGAGCATGCCCTAGATCCGGGACCTGGGGAGGGTGGGAAATTGGGTGGGCCTTCTCCCTTAATACCCCCCTTTAAACATGAAAGTAACAATATGGAAAACATACTAGTATTATCCACTTTCCTGTAGCCCTTGAATCTTCTTACCCTAATTAACTATGTAAAGAATGTCAAAATAAGTTTTATTAAAAGAAAAAAAAATATTTAGCCATAATACTAGCTATCCCAGTTATAGCCTCAATGTAATGCCTGGTAAAAGTAAAATAATCAAAGCCATGGTTTTATTAAAGAAAACCTATGATTTTTCTCAGCTGTATTTTAGTTTCTTTTAAAACAAAGCTGTTTTTCTTTTTAACATTAAAAACCATGTTCCATTAGTCATGTGGCCATGTGTAACAGTGTAAGACCCAGAATAAAATTGCTCCTCAGGAAAATCACACAATCTGCAAGAAAAAGGACAGTGGCTCATTTTTTCACCATAATGATAAATAAAAGGGAAACAACCTTTAAAATAGTTTTTACCTGTTTGATCATTCATTTGAAACAAAAATTTATTCATATATAACATAGCAGGAAATTATAACAAATCCCTCCTAAGTAAATGTTATAGACTTTATTTATGATCTCCTATTTTCTCTTTTGATGATGCAGCATTATCCACATTCAATTCCTCTGAGACACTGAGAACACATTCGCCACTTTTGAGCCATCCTGCTGTTCTTTTCATTCTGTTGCACAAAGCAACAGATCCTTTCATTTAACCCATTCTGAAACACACAAAGACGATGCAAGCCTTCAGAAAGTTTGCTTATTTTCTCCTCTCAACTAAGATTTACTAAAATGAAACCATGATCAATAGCTGTATCAAACAGGAAATTATCAATCTTCATATAGGATTCTATTCTATACCCTTTAAATCAGGTATCTAAAATAATCCACCAAGTACTGTATTTAAAGGCTTCATATTGACATGAAGAAGATGATATTAGCATTAGAAAAAAAAGGCAATAGTTGGCATTTCTACCTGTGGAGAAGATAGGAAGTTGACCCTCCTGAAAGAAATGAATTCGATAAATACCCTTTAAGTAATCCAAGCAAAGCAAGAAACAACAGGAAAGGAGAAATGTAAATCTGTTGCTCTGTCATGGAAACGTGGTGACTGTATGGTTATGCCATAATAAAGATGAAAAATGAGATCACTGATCCATTTGTCTTTGAATATTTCTTCTTGAACATGTAGTATTCTAATGGCTTTACTATACAGATATAATACATTTAAATCTTCACTCAATTAGGTGCTTTCAAGAGGGGGTGCAATTAGAGAAGCAGCTGTAAGTAGTAACAGGGAGATGATTTTTTATTCATTCAAGAAGAGATAAAATTGAATAGGTTTTCAGACTGTGTGGACTTGAATATTTTCGCAGTTACACAGGAATATATTTAAAATAATACAGGGACTATGAAATTGTCCAATGTAATTGTTCTAATGAACAAATATACAAAGCACATTTCAGTTTCTTTTACTATGATAATACTGAAAAGATGCTTTAATTTTGCATTGTGTAAGTAGTACAGTTAGCATATGATGGAATTCGTGAGTATAACATCAACCCAAATAAGGATTCACTGTTTTGTATTCTTTCCACTCATGCTCTCCTTAGAAGAGATAGTAGAATGCCCAATAAAGATTGAACCAGTGTACTGAGACAAATTAACACTGTTAAAATACCTGCTTGTCACCATTTTAGAAGCAAGATTTATAACTTCACAATGTTTATTTCATCAACATTTTGACAAATTTCGCCCACAATGTATTTTACTAGTTTGGGCCAGCTTCAAGAGGATATAAGTTAATAAAATTATATAATCTAGACATAAATATAATACATATTGCTGTCTATGCATCATTGAGGGCACCTAGAATGTAAGGAAGGAATCCATTGTTACAACGTTATTCAGAAACAAAATGCTAAATAGCAAGTTTGGACAAACAAAATTTTATGCAATGAGTTTGATGATTTAGAAATTTTCAAGTGAGAAAGTAACTTCATAATACAAATAAGATAACAATTCAAAACCATTTAAACAACAGTACATAACTAAGACTAAGAAGATAGAGTACAGACTCATATATATTTAATTATCTGATTGCACTTAAAGACCAATGCTAGTATATGCTTAATTTTTAACTTTTAAAAAATATGGTAAAATATTCACGCTTACTTAGAAAATTCCACATGTTGGCTATCTAACACTTTCCTCTCTTCACAAATTCACTTACTTGTGATACATTTATTAAACTCTTACTGCATGGTAGAACATGAAAGAAGTCACAGAAAACACTACTTGAATGACACAATAATTATGCGTAATGTTATTCTTATATTCACTAAAATATAAAACATATATTGATCTAATTAGCCAGCTGTGTAAACGTACTGGCAGTGTCTGGCTTAGCACATTCCCTACCTAGGAGAGAAAGCAAGCTTTGGAGCTGCAATCTCCCTAAGGGAGACACTGTCACATGTGCCTTTCTAGGAAGGATTAAGCAAGCCAGAGCAGCTGGGCCACATTTTCAAATATAAAGCCAGCATGAAAGGCTTTACATGAATGACTAAAACTAAATTCAGATAAGCTGCAAGGGTCTAAGAAAGAGATGCATTAGTCTTGGTGTTAAACCAAAGAAAATTGATTAGGTCACAAGGTGGATAGGTTTAACTTTTGATTCTATAAGCCTTAAAAAATGAAAAACAAAGATCTGCACCACAGTTATCAGTACTCTTATATATCATAGACAGAAGAGCTTAGGGTTATATAATAAATGCTACATATTAAAATAAACTTAAGCTACTGTCTATAACAATTATTCATTTTTCAGAATTTTAGATAGCTTTCCTTGAATAACATTCTTAACATTTAATTTCTCGATCATTTCTTACTAGTAGTATTTTTCATTTTGTTAAGTGGATCTATTCTTGATCACACTTATACACAGGAATGTATTTTCAACTTATAATTAATTGGTAGCTAACTTACGTTTTTAGATATCAAGATATTTTGGTTTGTTATTTACATCTAAGTTTTACTCAAATGAGATTGTGACAGATGTAGGAGTTTAGAATTGGTTTAAAGTAAGAATAAATAAATCATTATGTTTTACTTTGAAAAATACCAAATCATTATAATAAAGATTATTAAATTCCTAGACATATCAAAATATAACATTTATAAAATCATACATTGAGGCATATGATGTGTCAATTTTTAAAAAACAATATAGAAATTCAGATTATTATCACACTCCTCATCATTTAGTTACATAAATATTAAGTAACTAAAATAAAAAGAAACAATTCATTGCTTAGTAGTTGTCCTAAAAAAGTTTGCTAAATAACTTCCTTCAGTGTTGCAGATGATTATGGTTAATACTTAAAAGAAGCATATAGTGATAAATATAATAGATGACACTCAGCCTATATGAAGTGAAAGTTACTAGAGATCACCAACTGAAGACTGCAGTCAAGGAGACTCTGAAGAGAAACCATCTGGGCTATGAACTATATTAGAATAAGGAGCCAGCCTGACCTGAGAGGAAGCACATTTGACGTCTTAAGACATCTATAAAGGTCTGTGGGAGTGGTATATGACAGATGTTGAACTGTAGTGGAAAACCATGTTGAGGAACAAACGAATGAACATATACTGCACTTGTATATTCTGTTCACTTGAAACAAATACTTCCATTGTTCATTTAATAAATCTGTATGGAACTCCCCTGTGTGAAAGACACTGTAGTTGGCAATAAATTCAACTAGCAACCTAATTCTGGACTCACTGTGAAGCAGTTATGTTCAATAAAGGGAAACAGGTGTTTAAACAAGCCATTGGTATTTTGCATGACTGGTGCCGTTGAATGGATACAGTCAAGTAGCTAGGTGCAGATCAATCTCTACCTTGATAAAGTCTTCAAGAAAGTCTTACTACATGACACAACACTTGAATGGGATTTTTTCATATGTGTAGAAATTAACCAGATCACATGGCTGGAAATGACCAAGGGAAGAAAGAGATTCAGAGAATTACAGGTTTTTCTCTGCGGTTAAAGCCAAAGAATGTATGATCAGACTATAGAATCAGCAGTGGCAGATCAAAGAGTTCTGGATGCTGAGTTAGGACACTTGGACTTGATATGAAGGCAAGGGTTACCACATGAAGCAGGAGAATGACATGACAGATTTGTGAGTTTTTGGAAATATCCTTATAGCTTTAATGTGGAGATTTTAAGGGGTATAGGAAAGCAGCTTAAATATAAAGTAAACATGATCCACTCAAGTCGTTTCTTTTAAAACTTAAAAGCCACCATTGAATTGAATTTCTCTCCAAGTTTCACAGTGCATTGCTTTAAATGAGCTTATACACTTTACTCATATTTTTAATGCTCAGGTGGATTTACTCGCATAAGGTTGCATTGTATTACCTCATATATTTTGAAATATGGGTTTTTCACCTAGTCAGTATGGCCATATTGCTTAGCTCACGAAACTATCAATCCTTAAGTCACTCAAAGCTGCCATTAACGTGCATGGAATCAATTTTTCTAGGTGATTTGAAATTAAATCATGACTCTTTGCAATGTATTCTAATCAGCCATTCCATTAACTGTTTTCAAATGGTAATCAACTCAGCTCCAAATGAACAGTTACATATTCAGCTTGCTCCATGATTTCTATGAATGCATTTACCATTACAAGTTATAATTATATTATATTCAGAAGTCATTTGAGCAATTGAGCAAGCTAACAAAAATTTTAAGATTTTTGTGTGACAGCACAATTAAACAATATGAACTGTACTCTATTTCATATTCCAAAATTTGATTATGATGCACATTTTTGGAGAAATATTTTTGGAATAAATATAGACATTGCTTAGGTTAAGGTTTTTTATTACCAACAAGAAAAATGTTCACATAAGACACATACCACATTAAATGCATTTGTAACAGGGAGTATCCTCTTTCAATCAAGTGGGAATCTGTCAAAAAGACTACTTATGGACAGCATGCCCAGTTGCACACAGGGGACATGACAGATCACTGAGACCTGCAGAAGTTGTCTTGTACTATGGCAGAGTATGGAGGGCATCTCTCCCAACCAAGCTTTGACAGCAAGTATTCGGGTGAGTGCAGAATCTAAGGCAGACTATGTCAGTCAATGGAAATATTTCCTTAGCCTTGGAATAATGAAATCAACAACACCTCAGAACTAATGAAAACACTTTAGCAGTACCCTCAGAACATGCTCCACGTTGGGGACCCTGGGATGACATCGAGTGGCCAACCTCCATGCCCAGTAATGATGTGGCTGGGATGCTGGAGCAGCCCTCTCCCTTTCTCTCTCCACAACCCCCAGATACCTGAAGAAAAAAACAAATTGGAAACAATTGTTTCATCCACTTTCCCCCATTCCTTGTCCCTTTCCACCTTAATCAGTGGTCCCTATGGACATGCATCCCTCTCAAGCATATAAACATCACCAAAAATAAAATAATGTAGTATTGTTTAAAAACTGCCTATGAAAAGGTAGTTAATATTTTAGAGCCTATACTATATGCCACACTCTGTGCTAAGAGATTTACTACATATTTTTGAAATATGTCATTGAGCATTTTGAAAGAAGAACCCATATTTCTCTTAACAGATTCTTCACTTTACGGCAGTTAGCTTTTTTTATTAAAAGGACTGCAGTGTTATTTCTGGTGTTAGCCCTTGTTGTATATAATGTAATATTCCAAAACTCAGGAGCTTAATATACCAACCATCCTTTCTTATCTTTCACGATCCTGAAGTTTAACCAGATATTTCTTCTGTTTCTGTGGTGAGCCCTGGATTGAAGATCTACAACAGCCTCAATTCCCAAGATACGCAGTTGATAGTGCTAATGAGGAATTCTGTTGATTGTATTAGCTAAAGGCTTTCATTCAGCTCTACAGAATCTCCCCCAAGCCCAAGAATTTCAATTTTGGAAAGCAACTTGGTTACAAGAAAGTATTTTAATACTGAATGTTTCAGGACTATAAACACCATATGCAGGCACTTACTGTAGTGGACAGAATAATGGTCACTCAATATCTATGTTCTAATCCTTGAAACCTGAGAATATGCTACTCCAAGTGCATAAAGGACTTTTGGACATAATTGTATTAAAACAAGATAAGAAGATTGTTTGGAATGATCCAAATAAACCAAAATACTCCTAACCATTACAAGAGGGAGGTAAGAATAAGAGACACTTGAAGATGCAATGCTATATGTCTTGAAAATGAAAATGGTGGAAGGGGTCATAAGCCAAGGGATGCACAGCGAACAAGGCCAGGGAACAGACCATTCTCTGGAACCTCCAGAAAGAGTGCAGTCAAGCTAAACTTTCTATATTATCCCTGTGGAAATTTTGACCTACAGATAGATAAAAATGTCTTGTATAATTTGTTAAAACAGTATAGGAAACTAACCAATTTGTCAAATTTCTGTTTTTTGTCAGCCTTATGAACTGAATTCATGGAGGAAAGGATCTCAGTTAACAGTTCATCACAAAAATAACAATCCAACACAGGTACCATCCCCCTCCAAATGTTTCTTGTGGTTTACTTTCCTGTTGCAACTATAAGTAGTTGACAGAAATTTAGTGATTTAAAAGAATTCAAATTTAGTATCATAGTTTATGAAGGGAAGAAGTCTTATGAGGCTAAGATCAAGATATTAGCAAGGCTACATTCCAGAGGAAGTTTTTATAGAAGAATCCAACTCTAAATTCATTCATGTTGGCCAAAGCTGAGTTCAGTTTCTTGAGGTTTTAGACTGAGGTCCTAATTTACTTTACAGCTACCAACTAGGGGCATGTTATAACTCTGACGGTCCCTTCTAATCCTTGCATATGACCCCTTAGGTCCTGGAATTAGCATAGTATGTCAAATTCTTCTAACTTGTTGAATTCACTTCTATTCTGTCTTCCTCCAACTGGACAAAGTTCTCTGCTTTTAAAGGATCATCTGATTAAATCAGGTCCAATCCTGGTAGTCTCTTTTAATACTGAGGACTTTTAAATACCTGTACTCCTCTTGCCAAGCAACATTACCTATTTTGTGGTTATAGGAATAGGACACAATTTTGGGTACCTTTATTCTATCGATTACAGTGCTCCAAAACCAGGCTTGTCATGCCAAGGTGAGTTTTAAAGTGCAGCACCAGTCTACTCTGTACCCTGTCTATGAATAAACCCTCCAAGCTGTGATTATCACAGACAAACTCATCATCATTCTGCTGTTCACTGATTCCAACAGAATTTCCAGGAGATAATTTGAGATGCTATCCCTTCAAAATTAGTCACAGTTGGGTGTTTCATAGCCATCCCTGCTTCATCACTTATAGGACATGGCTTTACAAAAGGGCAATGAGACTGTTTTATAATCACTATAGAACTATCTTCTTTGACAATGAAAAGGAACAACTCAGATTAATTGATTGAAAATGATCTCATGGCATCAAGCAGTGCACTGTGTACCTAGCCTTTCACATCCCCCTATACTTTCCAAAGATTTAGGACTGTTGTGCAATATTCTGAATCTTCTAGTGACTTCTTAATTATCAAATGTAATATATTTAGAGCACTTGGAGTACAAACTAGATTGTTAGACTTGTTAACAAATCCAAAGGCCTTATTAGTTTACTTCACAATAATATTTTTTTAAAAAATCACATAGTAGAGTGAAGAACAATCTTGATAAAATATAACCATAGAAATTAAGTTAAAGAATAATGTAATATACAAAGTTAGTGAGGTAAAAATCCAAATGCTATTCCTCCAGAGGAAGTTTCAGAGCATCATTCCAACGTCACTTATGATAGAGATAGCCTGGGGAATATCAAAGCTGTCTGGGAAATTTGAAAGCATTTGTTCTAACTTTATACAATGAAGTGGAAGGGAGCCTCCTTCTGGTCAATTACAT
Source organism: Ochotona curzoniae (assembly GCF_017591425.1). Taxonomy (NCBI): domain Eukaryota; kingdom Metazoa; phylum Chordata; class Mammalia; order Lagomorpha; family Ochotonidae; genus Ochotona; species Ochotona curzoniae. The sequence continues at coordinate 23,210,274 of NW_024464920.1, forward strand.
AAAAAAGAACATCTGTTTTTTACTGACAATTCCTTGTTATTTTTACTGAAATTACCACCAGGCTCAATTTCTAAGAACTGCAATAATACATGCAGAGCAAAGAAAAAAAGTCATTGTCGACTACCTTAGTTGAAATGTGCCCAAACATACACATACTTACGAATAATCCTTTTACACAATCATCAAGTTCCAAAGAAAACACACATCCACATCCAATATATCCTCTTAATTATGGGTAGGTTTAAGACAAAATCTGGTAACTAAATATATTGGAAGTGAATTTTAGTGACCTTATTTTTTATTCTAATGTTCATTAAAGTATTCTAGATGCTATACATATATATTTGGATAACAAACATATTAGAGGAGCATAAATCCTGATTCACATATTCTAATCTGCAAGTACATCAATGTGATGAATGGAATCATTTTTCTATATTGTTATGATAATTTAAACTCAGTCAAACTCCCAGAATTTAATTGTGAGCTCTTTCATGAAATATCCTGCCAAGAGAGTGTTTGCACACAGGCACCTAGTAGGAAGCCAATAAATATTGAAAATAATAGATATTTCCTCTTAATGTGTATGTGATACAGATTTTCAACCAACCACATGTAAACTCTTATTGAAATGTTAACAACAATCCAGTTTGTCCCTCATCTAACACACCTGAGAACTTCTCTTTCAACTAATTGAAATTCATTCTGGAGAGAGAAATTAATATTAATTAGGCTTACCATGAAAGTAAAGTAGCATTATCACTATTGTGTTCTGAGGTGATTTATATCATGGCAGTTCTTGTTCCTTCTGTTATGTTATAATATAGAAGGAGCCACATATCAGGAATAATCATGGTGAGAGACACTTTGATGTCTCCTTTCATGTACTCCTGGAACTTTCTAAGTTCTCATTCACAAATAATAATTGGGGTTAGGGACTCATTTACTTTGGGCACTGTGTGTATACAGATTTAAAAGGGATAAAGTTCCTACTCTGAAAAGGTTTAAAACATAGTTGATAGAAGGTTAAATTCATATGTGCAACACAGTCTAAAAAGTGTTAAGATGGAAATAAAACAAAATTTGATAAAACTCTATTACTAGCAAATACTGATCATACACAGGCATTTCTTTTAGTGGTGTCTTTTACTTTTTTTTTCTTTTTAACTTTAGTTCCTACATATAAGAGAGAAGATGTGCAATTTGCTTTTCTGTACCTGGCTTGTTTCAGAAAGAATGAAAATACAGTACAAGTTGTGTTTTAGCATTTACCATCTGATATCTGAGTCCACATTTGGTGGTTAAGGAAGAACCTATTGCAAATCATGCCTAGATTTTGCATCAGTCTTAAGTTGTCCCACATCTTTTCATGATTCAATTTTTGTTAGCATTTCCTACACTGTCAGAGGAAGCTGGAGTCATTCAGATGCCATGTGCAGTAGAGAGGCGATGTGTTGTCTGTGTGCACAGTGGGAGAACTTTTTCCGGTGTAGCTCTGAACCAGAGCCCAACATCATATATAGAGACTTAACTCACTATGCCACAATGTCAGCCCTCTCCTGCTCAACATATATGACCATACATAATGTACTTGAGACCTGCTTCGTTAAATCATTGTGAGCCTTCATTCAATGCCTCCAGGGAGCTAGCTGATGATCAATGTCTCAAGGTGTTGCCACAGATTCAAGACTGTGTCAGTAGAATCAGGTGTAGGGACCCTAACCCATGTCTTGTAAACAGAGAGAGAAATATTTGCTCTCAACAGGAAACCACAGATGGTTCGTTGTATCCCGTTTTCAGTCCCATTAAGCTCATATTTGTTGTAAGATCATTTATATTATATAGAAAATTAATGGACAACAGATTCACTTACTTTAAGAAAAGAATAAGTTCAATAATTTATGAGAAATTTTATTTTACTACTGGATCAGTGATCTATGTTCTCCTAAATGTTACTAGCAGTATTTTATGCAAGAATCATCATCTCAACTAATGCGCTGGCAAAGGAAAATCAGTTTCAAGCACCCAAGACACTGGGGAAATTGGCAGCAGTGGAAAACACCTGCACCACTTTGCTCCTCAGCCTCACAGTGGTAGAAGACCAATGATGCTACTCCAATACTCATCTCTTAATACTTAGCTCTTTTGCCAACCAATTACCGTCTGGGTAACTTCAATATTAGAAAGTTGGAAGTAACAGTTTCATGAATCCAGGTGTTATTTTGCCCTCAAAAAATACCTGACTTAATAATTCATCTTTCATTACCTTCAAGTCACCAAGATCTACATGGGAAAATGTGCTTCTGAAAATTTTAGAGCTTTGTACACCTGGATATTAAAATCCAAGAGTGCAATGCTCCCATTGAAGTTGATGCTATTATGATAGTGTTATAATTAAATTGACTCAACACAGCCTCTTTGTTGTATGAGCAACCCCAGAAATGATTTATAAGACTTAGCAGCTATGGCTACCATTTTTGATTAGGATATACCAGATAAGAATATTATTTGTAACTCCTTCAGTTCTGCTACAATCTTGTAGACTATATATTTTTATCCTGATTTTACAGATTAAGAAACTGAACATCCAAGAAATTATAAAGTGGAAAAGATGATAGGTAACTATAAATGAGCCCAACCTCACAGTCAAGCTTTTTCCACTCCACTGTCTTTATCCACTTCCTCTATTACAGTAAACACCCAATCTTATTTTCTCAGAAAGTCTACTTTACTCTGGTTAATACTCTTGAGGGACAAATATTACATTTACAGATTACCAGCTAGAAGTGTAGTATCCATCAAGTTTGTCTTTGCACTGTGACAATCAACAGAACAAAATTACACTCCTGTTAACCTTTATGACTTAAAAAAAAAAAGTAACTCAGTAAGACTGCTTTATTTTCTATTTGTTATCATTGTAATTTGAAGGAATACTGAATACAGTTGTGTCAGCTATGCACTGCTTAACCTTGGAAAAAAAAACTGTTTTCATAGCTGGCTGTATTATTACAATAAAGTCCTAGCAGAGGCTAAGAAGCATTTTTGCTCTGAAAAGATGATATTTTGTCAGAAACAATTTACAGAACCTGAAGAATAGGCCCCTGTTCATAAGTCACAACAAGACATCATATGGATTTGGAGTGGTCCCACAGTGAGGTCTGTTTTCTGCCCAGATATGAAGGGGAATCATATGACATGTCTAGGAAAATTAAGAATCCAACTCAAGGAAAAGGTATTAGAGCCAAAAGGACCAAAACTGACAGAGCTTCATATCTTGCAAACCATATACTTAAAAAATACCAACTCCTAAAACATACCAACTCTTCTTATTGGATTTCATTTTATTTGTTTTATGTTTATTTTTAAAATGTTTTTTGTAGTTTGAATCTGTAAAAAGAAACAAGTATCATGTATTTATTCCATGCTTCCTCCCTTCTTTCCATGCTATCACCTTTCCTCCTCTTTTCTTTCTTATTTCTTTTTATAATAACACATTTTCAATTTGTTATAATCATAAGCTAAACACTCCACTAAATAAAAAATTCAACAAGTAGTGAGTAGAAAATCCACTATTTCATAGGTGTATAGACAGGGCTGCAAACAATAACCAAATCTCAAGATGTTCATTTCACCCATATGCATTATAAATTTTAACACACTATCTATTAATTACCACAAATTAGGAAATGTATATGATGTTTGTCTCTTGGGAACTGACCTATCATTAAGCATAATCATCTCCATCCATCTTCTTTATATTCATCATATAGCAAAAAACTAAATAGCTCATTCTTTATTTATGATGGAGGAGTATTCCATCAGGTATATACTCCACAATTTTTTACCCTCCCATTCGTTGATGGACACTGAATTAATTCTATAGCTCAGCTACTGTGAGTTCAGTTTCTATAAATGAGTATATGTGGATAACTCTTTAATCTGCTGATTTCATTTCCTTTGGGAAAATACCCAAAGATGAAATGGCTACATTATACAGTAGGTCTATTTTTATATTCTTTGAAAAATGACTATTGATACCCTTAGTCCATTTCTTAACTACACTTTTGCTTTGATGTCACTGCACTTGAGCTCTGTATATATTCGGATGATAATCCTTTATCAGATTTATAATTCACAAATATTTTCTCAAATTCTGTGTGTTACCTCTTCACTTTGTTTTGTTTTCTTTCCCATGTAGCAGCTTAATGTGAAGTAATTGCATATACCTATTTTGGCTATTTTGCCTGTACTCCAAGGGTGTTATCCAAGAGCATGTTGCCTATGTTAATGCCTTTTAATGCTTTCCTCTAATGATTTCATTATTAGACATTTCAAGTCTTAGCTCTAAATCCTTGACCAAGATATGAGAAAACATTCCTTTGGTATTTTGAGTAGAAATGCATGAAATCAGTAAATTGCTTTGGATAGTGTTGACATTTCAGTAGATATTATTTTCTAATTCATAAACATGTGTCACAATTGCTACTCAATATAGTTCTTGAAACTTTAATAAGAGCCATTAGGCAAGAAAAAGAAATCAAAGGGGTAGATATGGTAAAGGAGGAAGGCAAAATACCCATGTCTGCAGATGCTATGATCCCATACATGGGAGAACAAAAGGACTCCACTAGGAGATTTTTGGGTCTCACCAGTTTGGCAAAGTTGCAGGATGTAAAATGAACACACAGAAATAGACAACATTTGTACACCCAAACAATGCCAAAGCTAAGAAAGAACTTATAAGATTAATCTCATTGATAATAATTTTTAAAAAATAAAGATAAGTACCTTGAAATAAATTTAATTAAGAAAGTTAAATATCTCTACAGTGAAAACCATAAAGCATTAATACGTAGAAGACAGAAAAATGGGAAAATTGTAAAAGGAGAAATATCTTACTGCTTTCTGATAGCACAGAAACACGCTATCAGGAAGCACAACCTCAAACATCTGTAAAATTTGTGCATGTATGTCTATATTCTTTATTACATAAACTTGCAGTTAGACTGCCCTTAGCAGTGCCTTAGTTCTTTGTATTTGGATGTGGTAGCCCTTTAATCACAGAGATGTGGTATAGAGAAAATGGAGGCCAAGTGCCAACAACAAAGTACAGTCTTCCAGTTATGGTGCCAAGGATCAGAGAAGAAAGGCTAACTGTCAGAAGCACCATTAAAGCTTTCCATTAAAGCTTCATAGAAGTGTGGAGTTCTATTACAAGGTGCCTTAGAAAAGATCACAGAGAAATAGAATTTCTATTCATTTCATTTTTTTAGATACATGGAAAGTCCATTTCTATGTAAATATCTGTATGTAAGTCTGAAAGCATTCAAATTCCTCCAAAATATGATTCCAACTTGGAACTCCAGCTCCGATGGTATATATTGTGCTATAGCCAAGTCTCATTAATTATTATTTTAATCAGCAAAAATACTTTAAAATGATAAAGTAACATGCAAAATTGCCAGGTTTATTTATTTTTCTAGTGCCTAGTTCTTTCTCTATCTTAAACCATGGCTCACAAAGTTTTCTCCCCCAAGAAAACTCCAATTATCTTATAATGCCAATTTCTACCTAGACTTTGAGGCCTAGCTACTACAGTGCCTTCTCCAGGAGGTTTTCCCCAGCCTCTCAAAGAAATCACCCCCCCCCCACCTTTCCTCTCTGATTTGTATTCCCACATCACTGGATATACTATCTCCATTTGAGTATAATTTAGTGTAAAAACACAATAAGTGCTGTTTGTGAAAATGTCATAACTATGCCATTATTAATATATTTTATAGTTGTTTACAGTGTTTGAGAGTTTACAAAGGCATATCTCCACTACCTACAGAATAAATTAATTCTTTTACTCACTTTTTGAAAAAAAAAATTATTTACTTTTATTGGAAAGGCAGATTTACAGAGAGAAGGAGAGACAGAGAGAAAGATCACCCATCCACTGGCTCACTCTCCAAATGGCCATTATGGCCACAGATGAGGAACTGAGCCAACCTGAAGCCAGGAACCAGGAACTTGTTTCGGCTCTCCCATGTAGGTTCAGGGTCCCAAGGCTTTGGACCTTTTCCACTGCTTTCCCAGGCCATAAGCAGGAAGCTAAATGGCAAGTGGAGCAGCCGGGACATGAACCAGCACCCATATGAGATTCTGGTGGTTGCATGGCAAGGAGTTAGCCACTAGGCTAAAACATCAGCCTCATTTATCACTTTTGATACAAAAGAAAATAAAATTATTGTTGCATTCACTTTTTAACTGCTGATGAAAGACCGAATGATTTTTGCAGCGTCATGAAGCCAGAAAGCAGCTGCACCATCACTTGAGCCCAGATTCAGGAAATTTTCCACCATACACTCTTCAAATTACTAAACTTCCTCTCCCTGTCTGATAACACATCGCAAACATCTCAGCAATGTAGGCCAGATAGTTGTGCTGGACATAGCAGCAGGAGTCACATGGTGTGTTATTATAAAGGACAAAGGCTCTTCATTTTTTACTTTTTATTTTCCAGGCCACCCTTAATTGATCTGCCTAAACCAGATACCTCCACAATCACAATATCCTTCTGCCTTGAGTCCATTTGTACCAGATGGTACTTCTAAGAAGTTAAGACCAAATGATCAGAGTTGCAGCCAGAGAGAAACCTACTTGCCACCCTGGTAAAAGGCAACATGGAGGAATATCTCATAACAGCAAATCTTGGATCTGGTGGCACCGGGCCTGATGATGGCATGTTACAGTGATATTCGTAAATAGTTCAGTAAGATCTTGGAGTTTATGTCAAATTCGGCTGGATTCAGGAAAGAAAAAAAGGAGTGCTCAGAACGTTGAATTATTTGATAATGTTCTGTGACTTTAGGCATCTTGCGTTTGTCATTACTCAGTTGCAATGGATAGTGCATCATTTACCAGTCTTCATTTTCTGACTTCTGTGTTACAGCAAAAAGAACAACCTAGCTAAGAAAGAAAAATTACTGAGCTATATAAAGTGCCAAATCATAAAGTATTACATTTCTTTCTGTCAAATCCTTTTTCTTGTCAAATTTTTACCAGGATGAATTGGTTATTTTTGAACTTATTAAACATAGCACTGAATAAAAAAATCATGATACAGATAATATTATGAATACTATTCAAAGAAAGTAAATAATACATGATTTACATTATTAAATATTTCAATGCAGTCTCCATAGGAAAGTATTTTCTAATGAACTACATGATGTATATATTTATAGATCTATTTCAAGGAATTCTCTTTTATCAAATTTATGACCTCATCAAAAAATCAGAATGATGCCCCACACAAATAGAATACATTCTTGGTTTTCAAATAAGCTTTTCTCCTTTAACAAATGTGTAAAAAGAATAGTATTCAATGATATAATTTCTTTTTTTTATTTATTTTTAAATTTTTTTATTGGAAAGGCGGATATACAGAGAGACAGAGAGGAAGATCTTCCATCCGATGATTCACTCCCCAAGTGAGCACACGGCCGATGCTATGCCGATCCGAAGCCAGGAGCCTCTTCCGGGTCTCCCACACAGGTGCCGGGTCCCAAAGCCTTGGGCCGTCCTCGACTGCTTTCCTGGGCCACAAGCAGGGAGCTGGATGAGAAGTGGGGCTGCTGGGACTAGAACCAGCGCCCATATGGGATCCCAGGCATGCAAGGCGAGGACCTTAACCACTGCGCCATCGTGCCGGGCCCTGATATAATTTCTTTTGTTGAGGATGTTTCTCACACTGAATTTCCCAAATCATTGCAGAACAATCAATTGCACTCCTTCATCACATCTTTATTTTAATCTTTATTACTTTTTCTGATTATAAGAATGCATACTATAGTAAAAAAAAAAATCAGGTATTTCAGAAAATCATTTACAAAGAAAGCAAAGAATCCTACAAATACCCAGAATTGTTATTCTTCTGAAATTTGACTACATTGCCATCTTTTCTCAATCTGTATTAATCCACTTCTAATTTTTTCTTTGAAATCATGCCAGTTTATACTCCTCCGCATAATAGTACTGCCTCTTCTGCTCATATATGATTAAATAGCCTCTATCATTTACAAAGTGTCCTTTTCCTTCTAATTTAAACACTTCAAGAGTAAGATATACCCACTTATCAGATCTCTATGATCCCAACTAAAACAAGGAGGTTCTTATATCCAAGTATAATAACATGATTATCTCAGAAATAATCTCTCCAACATTAACACTGCTAGTCTGTCCCCCCTTTAAAACAGTTTGAGCAACAGTTTGACTGCATTTTTATGTCCTGGTTCTCTTCCTACTTTTCTGATATATAAACTTGTTCTCTATTATTTCCTCTTTCACACTGGTGTTTTTCTTTAATCACTTTCCTTCTTGCTTTATGTGAATTGAGTCATCTGCATTCCCTAGTTAATCTCTTGGCTTTGAGGACTAGACATGGGTGCTTTATAAACTATTATTACTAAATTACCAGGCGACTAATAACTATATATAAGTCTAGTACATACCTATAACTACTACAGAAATTTTACTTATATACAATCATAGAACTGTTCATAAAACATGCTTTGCTTTTCAAAGAAAGCAAAAATGAAAAACGGTTTTTGGTTTGCAAGTCTATGTCTTCCCTAATGTTCAGCATGCTGTGGACAAAAGCTGCTTCAGGGCTTTTCCTGGATTTTGTAATACATAACGCTGTCCCTTCACAATATATGTCATTGTCTATGAGTGCCCAGAAAGCCCTCAAGGGCTTTTATTATTGTGCTCCGGGGCAGAGCAGGATGACACAGGAAAGTATATACTTTCCAAAGGGCAAAAAAAAAAAAAAATATTTTGACAAATTTCAAGTAGATGATTTTCCAGTCTTGGAAGTCAGAAAACAGTTTATATGGAAAGGTCTCTGTCTTTAAAATTAATAACCGAGTTAACAATCAAAGGGATAAAATTGCATTTAAGTAGGAAAATCCAGTCCACAGAATCAGCCTCCAGTAAAGCTAACAGAAGAGGAACCAATGAAGAAGATAAAGATTCACACACCTGCAGACAAGTAACCTTTGACAAATAGGCTAAAACCTCTTCATGGAAAATGGATAGCTTCTTCAACAAATGAGGTTGGAAAAATTGAATTTCTGATCAGAAGTATGAGACAAGACCCTTACTTTATTAAAGGTAAACAAGACCCCTACCTTATACTAAAACCAACTCAAACTAGATCAAGGATCTAAGCCTAAGACCTGAAACCATTGCATTACTAGAGGAAAACACTGTAAAACATTGGCATAGACAGAGTCTTCCTGTATAAAATCTCAGAAGCACAGCCAATAATGGGAAGAACAAACATAGGAGATTACATCAAGCAAATAGATGCTTCTGCACAGTAAAGGAAGCACTCAGCAATGTGAAGAGGCAACTTACAAAATGGGGGAAAATCTTTTAAAATTATATAGCCGATAAGGCCTTAACATAGATTGTTGAGAAGCTCAACAACAAAACAAACCATCTAGTTTAAAAATGGGCAAAGGATATGAGCAGCATTTTTCAAAGGATGAAATGTAAGTTTACAATGGACACAAAAAATTTTCAGAATCACTAGCCATCAGGGAAATGCGAATAAAACACATAATGAGGTTTAACCTCACCCTAGTTACAACACCTACATGCAAAAATCAAAAAATAACAAATTCTGAAAAGGACATGAAGAAAAAGGTAATTTGTTACACTGTTGGTGGGAATGTGAACTGGTACAACCATTAGGACAAACATAAGGAGATTCCTCATAAATTTAAAAATGGATATACAGTATGACTCAGGCATTTCACTCTTGGGAATATACTCAAAGGAAGTAAAATCAATATAAGCCCATACATATACATATAGCATATGTACTACATACATATAGCAGATAAATCCACAATATCTAAGGTATGTAATCAATTTGGACGATCTTCCACTTAGTACTCTCCATTTATCCTTTTCTTCACTCTGTGGCTGTCTGGTGCTGAAACTGCCTCTTACTGTGAATGTTGCTGAAATGGGTAACCCGCTCCGGAGTCTGCTGTCCATGGTCCTGAATTCTAGACCAAGATTACTGTGACCTAGGATGCAAACACTTCCTCATATCACTGATGAAATGGTCAGCCCTGGAAAACTAAGAGACTCAGACCCTGGATTTTTTTCCCAATGCTGCCATGAGAGCTGTTAATTATTTCCATAATTCTGGGGCATGGTTTGGCTGAATGCAAGTGTTATTATCATGTCAATGCCTTAAATGTGCTAAAGTTCCTTATCTTTTGTACCCATCTTATTCGCTCACTCATTCTTTTTTTTTTCTTTTTTTAAACTTTTTCCATTTTTTATTATATTTTTGGCAATCTTTACATAGTTAATTAGGGTAAAAAGGTTCAAGGGCTACAGGATGGTGGTTAAGACTATTATTTCCAACTGTTTCCTTCATGTATATGTATGAGGTAAAGGGGATTTTTAAGGGAGAAGCTCAACCCAATTTCCCACCCACCCCAGGTCCCTAATGTGGGGCATGCTCCGAGATTCTTGCTCAAGTGGTTTTTATAGTTCAACAGTTATTAATTGCTGCCAATCCTGCCACTCAAAGCAGGATGAGGTTGCTAAAGAATCCACTGATTGACATAGTTCATCTTAGAGTCTCTGTTTACCCTGTTTTTCACTGCCAACATATGGCTGAGGTGGTTGATTGATTTGTTCCGTCCTCTGTCTTTTCATGGTTAGGGTTCCGAGTCCAACAGTTTGATTGGGGAGATCTCCAAAGATACTTTGTCTGAGGTGTTTCCAGACCAGATTCTTGTGTGTACTAGCAAGTACAGTACCCGGCACAGTTCATTGTCCCGATCAGCTGGTTGTTGCAATTGCTGGGTTGGTTTTGTTTCCAACACTGTCTTCCACTGGAACCAATGGGTGTTGCAATCCAGCCTGGTTCTGCCCATCACACATTTGGCCCTCACATAAACCAGTGGGAGCTGCAGCCTAGTTGGAGCAACCTACAATAACCCCCACCCGGCCCCCCACCTACCCTGGTCTCCCAGTATCTGTGAATTGGTAATGAAATGGGGTGGACCGGGCAGGACTGAGCAAACCTCAGCCCAGAAACAAAATTAGAAATCAGGATAGAGCACAGGTCATGCCGAGCTAGGCTCTTGCACCTACTCGTCTGCGTGAGCCAGGAATGCTAAGCCACAGTGTCTAAGGCAGAGGTCAGGACAGGTGAGGGGCTCTGCCAAGCTGAGTCAGAGCAACCACTGGCATGCATGCAATCAATGGCTGGGAACAGGCCTGGTTGGGGAACTAAGGGGACATCCTAGTTGGGTTGAGGTTCCCACCAAGGGGCGTGTGACCTGGAATGGGGGCTGTGTTCTGATCACGATACAGTTGTAATCTCCCTTGGCACAAGTGTGGACTGGGACTGGACGCACCAAGCCGGGCTAGACTCCAACACCATCTGGTGCTCTGGAAGACCAGGGTAGATGTGAGACGAACTAGGCTAGGTCTCAACCCCTACTGAGCCATGTGTAAGCTGTATGTGGGTATGGACAAGCCATGACTGGGCTGAAACATCCAACAGTATGAACCACATTGGGTTGAAGGCCAGTCAGGTAAGCCACTGTTCCTGCTAGGACAGGAGATGAACTGAGTAGGGCTGGCTCATGAACCCCCTGGTATGCACAAAATCTGGCACTCAGAGGGGTTCTGATGGAGGAGCCTGGGCAACTCCTCTGGCAGGACACATACCCTGCAGGTAAGTGCAAGAAGCATGAAAGGAAACTCATTCATTCTGTATACCATCCTTTAGAACTTGAAACCAACACAATGCTACACACTGCGACTAATGCAATATTGTTTTCATCAGAAAGGTTTTCGATTATTATGTGCAACTTCAATATCCTAGAAATGAATTAATGATCTTCAAGTTGGGAAAAAAATCTCAACAGCAGAGAGAAGGTTGCACTGAAAATTTGCCCTAGCTGGGCCCAGTGTGATAGCATAGTGGTTAAAGTCCTCGCCTTGTACGCGCCGGGATCCCATATGGGCACCAGTTCTAATCCCAGCGGCTCTACTTCCCATCCAGCTCCCTGCTTGTGGCCTGGGAAAAAAGGTAAATGACAGCCCAAAGCCTGGGACCCTGCATCCACTTGGGAGATCCAGAAGATCTCATGGCTCCTGGCTCCTGGCTCCTAGCTTTGGATTGGCTCTGCTCCAGCCATTGCAGCCACTTGGGGAGTGAACCAACGGATGGAAGATCTTTCTCTCTCTCTTCCTCTCTGTATATTTGCCTTTCCAACAAAAATAAATAACTCAGAAAGAAAGAAAGAAAGAAAGAAAGAAAGAAAGAAAGAAAGAAAGAAAGAAAGAAAGAAAAGAAAAGAAAAGAAAGAAAGAAAGAAATATTTGCCCTAGCTTCTAAATACCCAGCTTGACTATTGCTTTTCTCTTCTCTTGGAATAGGCTAATTCTTGACACTTTCTCAGACTTTATTTAACACAGAGTAAACCTTGCCCAAACTGTCCAATTCTAAGCTAAGCAAGATTAAATCTTACCTGGAGACTTTAGTACACTCCATTTGTGTCACAATCCAAATCAGTTTAAGCAAAATTATAACTTTTTGTTTTATTCTAACTAGTGAGGGATCAAGAACTCGAATTTAATTAAAATATTTTTTCAGTGTTGTGACTTATTTGAATTTATTGATCTTAATCTTTCAGGGCATGTAGTTAAGCAATAGAACTTAGAACAGAGCTTATCTGGTTTTGATCACTCTGTGTTTCAGTGTTCCTAGCTATATAATGAGCATATTGATAGTACATATAGTACATATACTATAGGGGTTTAGCGGGGATTAATTAACATTAGTAAGTCTTATAGGCATATGTGACTATCAAAACAATAATTGCAGTATAGTAAGTATTACATATGACTATATTAATATATTAAAATTGTTTTGTTATTGCAAAATTACCAATTATAACCTATGCAAAGAGTTTCTCAGTTGTGAATAAGAATTAATACACTCTGAGTATGTTCCTGAGATTTTTTTCATTTAACTTTTTTTGCAATCTAAACTGGGGAAGGTAGACACATGTAGGAAATTTTTAAAGTGTTTGAATTGATTTGTAATAGGCATTAAATTCTAGCACATGTCATACTTGTAAGATACTTTGTTTCAGAAATAGTTTATATGCAAATATGCTAATTTTTCATACAGATATATTTTCTATCAAACAATAGCTCTCCCCTCACACACATACACACATACACATATATACACAATCTCCTATTCATCAAGTTACATAATTTAACAATATTCTACCGGTGTAAGTATCGAAACCATTCTTATTCCTATCTTAATCATGAGCAAAAATACCAAAAAGACAAAATATTTGTGTATTTTTATTTGTGTATTTTCCTTATTTATTGGCTAAAACTATTGAATATCTTAGACTAATGTATTATTAAAATAAAAATAAGAGGTAAATGAAAACTTATATTCAGGACCTGTTTTGTGACACAGTGGCTTAAGGGACCATTTGCAATATCAGCATCCCAGATTGGATCACAGATTTAAAGCCCAGATGCTCTACTTTTGATCCAGTTCCTGTTAATGTACTTGGAAAGGTAGCAGAAGACAGTCAAACTGGGAGATCAGAAGAGTTTCTAACCCCTGGCTGCACTCTAAGCTGGACCTGGCTGCAGCCATTTGGGGAGCAAGCTTTTGGAAGGAAAGGCAATCAATCAATCAATCTCTCCCCACCTTCAAATAAGTAGACAAATATTTTAAAAGAAAAATTTTCTTACACAAAAAAATATATATGGATACTAATAGCAGCTTCATTCCTAAATAACCAAGAATGGAGACAACCCAAATATCCTTCTGAAGTTAAGAAGCAAAGAAACTTATTAACATATTTGACCCTTCCCAAATCACAAAATACTGCTTAACAATAAAAAGATGTCAACTGTTGATCAACACTATTGCTTGAATGCATAACAAGGGAATTATGCTAAATGAAAAACCTGTCTCAAATTGCATAGTGTATTTTTACATTTATGTGCTGTTACTGATCAGTAGAAGCTGAGGGGAGGATGAAGTAGCTTTGGCTATACAATGAGTAATATAGGAACCCTGGAGCTACAACTTTTATCCTGGCTGTAGGACCATTATACAAATCTACACAAAATATAAAAACCTACAGAACTAGATAGTAAGCAAGCACACATAAACCTGGTGAAATCTGAGTGAGACTGATAGATTTTGTGAATGTTAATTTCCAAGTTGTGATGTTTCACTTTAACTACATAGATGTTACCTTTAAGTGAACTTGGTGAATGAAATACAGCATTTGTCTGAAATCTTTCTTGCAGCTGTATTTCACAGAAAGAATGTTATACACACAAAAAAGAATATAAACCTAAAACCATTCATGAGATGTTACATAAAATACCAGCTTTAATCTGAGAAATCTGAAAGTAGTGCAAAAGCAGTGCAATTTTTAAGGAATTTACTCTGTCATTCAGACCCAACACATATTCACCCACATCCTACTGAGCTCCAGGCACAATGATAGACATTTCAGCAAAGAAAATATTATACGACCTTTAAGGAGATTCTTGTAGCAAGCACCATGGTCACTATTCTAAAATGGGTCCAGTGACATTAAGAAGCTTGCCCAAAGCCCCACATGCAGTTTAAAAGCATACAGGAGGTCTGGCATTTGCTGTCAGCCCAGCATATTTTTTCCAGCACTTTACCAGAGCAGCCTCTGCCATACAGAAATTCCCTATACAGTATAAAATAACAACTATTTAGAAGACTGCAGAAATTCAAATGATAGATTTGTGTTTAATTTCCCATTATAGAAAGATGATAAACTACTTTGTTTCACTATGATCCATGAATTTTCTTCTGCCCCTACCCACAAGAGCAACCTGACCAACTTATCACCAATATCCCCCAAAAGTATCCTAGTTCTTCCCCTATACCCATCCATAAAAACACCAGCACATATTCAATTCCGAGATTTTTGTCCACTTCAATCACTTAACTTCCAGACAATCGTGGACAGGACAATCATGGAGAATGGTACCACAGTC
This sequence comes from Ochotona curzoniae, assembly GCF_017591425.1. Lineage (NCBI taxonomy): Eukaryota > Metazoa > Chordata > Mammalia > Lagomorpha > Ochotonidae > Ochotona > Ochotona curzoniae. The sequence continues at coordinate 23,225,382 of NW_024464920.1, forward strand.
AAACTCTGGCCTCTGGTCATAACTGACACTCCTTGGAAGTCCGATCTATTTCTACATAATATGAATCAGTTGGTGTTAGGCTTGCTTTTTCATCTCTAAAGAGCACATCTATTCCTTTTTCTGTATGACATCATTCAATATTTGTAGTTATCACATTGTCCAGATTCTTCAATCTGTGACTTTTCTCATGGTACAACAGATAGACAAAATTAAGCTTCAGGAGTGTTACTGAATTCACAAAGAACACTTGCAATCTGCCCACATAGGGAAAAGCTAGGTAGTGATTTACAAAAGGCAAGCTTTGACATAGTGGATAAAACTGATGCCTCCGATGCTGGCATGCCATATGGGTACCTACTCGAGTGCTGACTGCTCCACCTGCTAACACATCAGGAAAAGCAGTGGAATATGGTACAAGTGTTTAGGACCTGCACCCATGTGGGAGACCCAGATGAGGCACTAAATTCCTAGCTTTAGCCTGGCAAAGCCCTGACTGTGGTGACCATCTGGAGAGTCAACCAGTGGATGGAATCTCTCTCTCTCTCTCTCTCTCTCTCTCTGTCTGTCTCTCTCTCTCTCTTTTTCTCTCTCTCTGATTTTTTAAGGCAGTTTACCAGTTACAGCAACTTTCAACCTCGATCTCAAAGCAGAAATGAAAACAGTAATTATAGTGAGGAACTAATAAAGATGTTATTTCAAGTTATGCAGCCAACATGGGCCTTGCATGAAAGCTGCAAATGACTGTAGTGGTCTCTAATAAACTGTCCTGTTAGGCTCAGGGCTCATTCTGTGGAAGCCTTGGACTTCAACCTCATTGCTCAATATTTTTTGCTACCTTGTCAATTGCATGAATACACTTGTTAATCATGTCTTCTTTTTTCTATCCAATATGCTAACCAAAAGGCAGCCTATTAGGGCTGGCATGGTGGTATAGCAAGGTAATCATCTGTGTGCAAACACCACAGTATTCCATACGAGCATTGGTTTATGTGTCACCTCTCCCACTTCCAATCTAGTTCCCTGCTTATGACCCCCAAAGCAGTGCAGGATGATGGAAGCCCAGAGTCCCCTGCATTCACATGGGAAATTCAGAAGAGTCTCCTAGCTTTCGATTTATTCAGTTTCAGCCACTGTGGCCATTTGGGAAGTGAACCAGTGGATGGAAGACTCCTCTCTTGCTGTTCTTTCTCTGTAAAAAATCTGCCTTCCAGATAAAAATAAATACGTTTTAAGGCTGCTTACCCTATTATATAATTCTTATTCCCACTCTTCTCCAAAAGGATAGTTTTAAGAACATTATCAAATGTCTGTCAGAAACCAGGCACATTTTATTTTTTATCAGCCAGACAAAAAAACAAGCAAATAAAAAGATAAACAAGTATATACATATTAATTGATTTGGCAAAAATGTGCTGACTTCCAATCATTGCTAAATGACTTCTGAATTGGCTGACAGAATTAAAAACAGAGTATTTAAAGTTCTTTAATTTAACTACAACTGTGGATTCATTGCCCATTTACCACTGGAAAATAAAGATGTTTAAAAATCCAAATATTTCTAGCATTAAGCAATGAAGGAAACTGTATTAATAATCCTTCCTATCACAGTTCTCTAATTTCGGGTTTTCCCTGGGTAACATCACAGTTGAGGCATCTTTCCCAAAGCTTGAAATGTTATTGAGCCTTAAAATTTGTGCATGTATTAGATCCCTGCCAAGGGCCCTGTCCAGATAGAATATATGGGTCTGGGTTCAGTATTAGGGACTATGTTAGCCATGAACACTTGCTAAACAGAGGACCTTTACATTCCGATTGAAGTTCAGCATTTCTACAGTGTGTTTAATCCATTCACCTTCCACCATTACCAGCCCAGCTCAACTTCTTGTCCAGCAGAACTGAGCCTGGTCTGCACATATCCCTATCCCTTGGCATTCCTGAAGAAAGAACTTCTCTATTGGTTCTATTCTTCCTGAACCCTGATGAAGTTTGTTGAGTTTCAGTTTCTCTCAAAATCTTAGGGGAGTAAATGACCATTGAAAGAGAAGAAACAAGATCCCCATCCCCACCTGTCACCCCATACAAAAACCAGCTCTAAATTGATCAAGGACCTAAATCTGCACCAAAAACCATCAAACTGTTAGAAGAAAGCCAAACAACCACTCTACAAGATATACACATAAGCAAAGGCATCTTGAAGAAGTCCCCAAATGTACCAGCAACCAAAGCCAAAATAAACAAATTGGACTACATCAAACTAAGAAGCTTTTGCATTGCAAAGGAAATAATCAACAGAAAAGAGTGGCAAACAAAACAAGGGGAAGAAATTTTTGCACACTACACAACATATAGGGGGCTAATATTCAGAACGTTCAAATAGCTTCAGAAACTCAATGACAGTTAAACAACCTTGTGAAGAAGTTATGGGTGAAGGAAATGAGCAGGCATTTTTCAAAAGAGCAGATTCAAATGGCTAGCAGACATATGAAAAATGCTCAGGATCCCTAGCTATTAGGGAAATGCAAATAAAAATCACAATGGGATTCCACCTAACTATTGTGAGAATGGCCTGCATTCAGAATTCTACTTACAACACTTGCTGGTGTGGATGTGAGGTAAGAGATACCCTACTCCACTGCTGGAAGGAGTGTAGACTAGTGCAGCCACCACGAAAGTCAGAATGGAGAGTGTTCAGACAACTGAAAATTGATCTATCATATGACTCATCCATCCCACTTTTAGAAATATGTCTAAAGGAAGTGAAATCTACATATCAGAAAGTAACCTGTAACCCTATATTTATAACAGCACAATCTACAATAGTAAAGACATGTAAACAACCCAAAGGTCTGTCAAAAGAGTAACGGATAAAGAAACTGGTACATCTACTCCATAAAATACTATACTTCCACAAAAAGAATGGAATCTTACCCTTTGCAAAAAAAAAACGGTCCCAAATAGAGACCATTACACTTAGTGACGTAAGCCAATCCCCAAAACACAAATAGCGCATGTTCTTTCTGATGTAAAGCAACCTTAATGCAAAATACAAGATCAGAGGATAAATAGATAAATGTGTATATACATACATTCATCTAGAGGGACTGTATAATGAAAACTAGCACACCCAAAAGTGAAGGTACATTGCAGTATGCATCTCTACTGCAAAATAAAAGGAGGGGTCTTAATAAAACTATTAAATATACCTTGCAAATATGATACTAGATTTTCTACCATTGCCTAAGCCTACAATACGATGATACATTTAAATAGCAGAATGTTAAAATTGCAAATTTTACTAAAGGATTACACTACTGAAATAATATGAGGATGGCGGATTAGTGAACAGGCTAAATGGAGAGAGAGGAAGGGGAGAGGTAAAAGGAATCCCCTGGGTACCTAGAGGTATTTGAGTCTAGACTTAAAACTCTTAACTGCTATAGTTAATTACATTAATGTGGTGAAAAAGCAAAGAAGAAAATTCATTGCGGCTGCCAAGATAGCTAGCTATCCAGAAAGCACTGATTTTTAAATTAAAAATGAGAAATTCTTCAATATTGTCTTTCTTTCAACTAGAATGGCCTTCTTCTCTATCTGAGCTCTTCTCCCTTCAAGAGCAGATGTTCCTCAACTTACCAATAAAGTACATCCTAATAACCTAATATTGGTATCAAGACATACATTTAACATACCCTATCTACCACATATCATACCTTAGCCTATCATTACAGTGCCTATTAGCTAAGAGGCATCAAAATCATTCAGCCCAAGGCCTTACAAGCAAGTGATAAATATTTCATATAATTTATTAAACACTGTAGACAAAGTGAAAAACAGAATGGTTACATGAATAGAAGAGACACAGATGGGCATTTCGTAGAAATCACAGAATACAAAATCACAAAACACAAAAGCATGCTGGCAGCACAGTACTGTAGAGTTATCAGTTGTTTACACTCATGATCACATGGCTGACTGGGAACTACAGCTTGTCACTGTGGCTCACCACCAAAACCGTATACTGAAACACATTTTGGTAACCTGGGAAAAAAATCAAAATTCAAAATTTGGAGTGTGGTTTCTACTGAACACATATTGCCTTAACTCTATCATAAACTTTAAACACACACACATAAACTGGACCATTTTAACTTGGGGACCATCTGTATGCTGTTTTAAAGAGGCTACATTTTCAATTTTCCCCCTAAATCTCCTCTATACATTATTTTCTATATTTTTTTATTTCTGAGGCAGAGAGAGACAGACAAATAGAAATATCCCATTTGCTGGTTCACTTCCCATTGCCTAAAATGGCCAGGGCCGGGCCAGACTAAAGCTAGGAACCTACTACTCAAGCTGGGTTTCCCAGCTAACACAGAAAAGCAACTATGTGAGCTATCACCTGCTGTCTTCCAGGGTCTGCACAGGTAAGAAGCTCTAGTCAGAAGTGGAGTCAGGAGCAGAGCCAGGACCTGAACTCAGGTACTCCAGGATGGCACACAAGCATTCCAAGTAGTATCTTAACCACTTTGCCAAATGCTTCTCTATCCCTTCCTCCCTCTCTTCCTTTCTCTCTTCTCTGTCTCTCTCCTTTTAAAACAGGGGCTGTTATTGTTGGCAAATTCAGATGTTGGCAGATTCATTCAATTCTATTCATTGAACAGTGCACTGTGTTCAATGACATAAAAATGGGACGCTTTTGCCCTTTATCTTCCTTCTCTTCTTGGAGATTCTCCTCTAGCCACTCTTGTCAGATTAAGAGATTAAAACATGATTTGGGCCCAGCGTAACAGCTCAATGGCTAAACTTCTGCCTTAAAGGTACCAGGTTCCCATACAGGTACCAGTTGGTGTTCAGGATGCTACACTCCCCTTCCAGATCCCTACTTGTGGCCTGGAAAAGCAGTAGAGAATGGCCCAATGCCCTGGGACCATGCACTTGCGTGGGAGACCAGAAGAAGCTCCCAGTACCTGGCTTCAGATCAGCTCAGCTATAGCTGTTGAGGCCACACAAGAAATGAAGCAGCAAATGGATGATTTTCTGTCTCTCCTTCTCTGTAAATCTGCCTTTCCAGTAAAAATATACTAAATTTTCAAATATATATATATAAAGACATGATTTGATGCTTGCTGATATACTTTTGTATGCAAGGAAACAGAGGAATTAAAAATCATACCAAGCAATTCATCCAAAGTCTATGATTCATCAGCTTTTAGTATATTCACAGAGCTGTGCCACCAAAGCCATAATTATTTATAGAACATTCACTGACTCCAAAAATAAGTCCTGCATCCCTTAACTATCACTCCTAACCTTTTCATGGCTTCATTCATGTCACATGAATATGTCCTTTTGTGATTGGCTTTTTTCACTGTGCATGTTTTCAATGTTACATGTTACTCCATTTCTTTAGATTGTTACATAGGATTTCATTGTGAGCATATATCATGCTTCACATCATTATTCATCAATTGACAGACTTTGTAGCAATTACAAACAATGATGCTGTGCATATTTGTGTAGGAGTTTCCATATGGATATGTATTTTCATTGGTCTTGTGTATACACACAAGAAGTGGATTGCTGCATTGTACAATAACTGTATTTAAACATTTGAGGAATCTACATACCATTTTCCAGTGTGACTTTAACATTTTTCATTCTTCCAAGAAATATAAAAGGGTTCCAGTTATCTCAATGTTTGAAATACTAGTCTTTTTTTTTTTCTTCCTAAATATCCTAGTAGGTATGAAGTGGTGAGTCTTGAGCTGACTCACATTATTGATGGCACCAACTGTCTTCCTGGATGCTCAAGCCCTCTCTGTTTCTGATTCCCTGTGAATTCAAGACTGTGCCCTGGGAACACTTGCTGCTCTCCCATCCTTATTGCTGAACTCTACTCCTTCCCAGCTCCTGTCCCTTCTTGGAGAATGCAGTTCTCTGTGTGATTCCAAGGGTCTGCTCTGGTGCTGCATCCCTTCTGCAATAAGAGTTTCAGCTTTGCCTCACTTTCCAGGAACTCACTCTAAGCTCTGAACGTTCTATGCTGTCTCTGAAACACCTATGGATGCTTACTACACTTACTTGATTTATATCTGTGACTGGCAGTTATAGACAACCGAAGCTTTCAGACTTGCCACTTTTGATTTCACTCTGGGTCTTCAGTGACCAATGGCCACAGGGCACCAAAGTAATTGCAATATGCTCACGACTCTGCCTACTTTAAAAGCCATTATATTCCATCTCTCCCCTTGATTAAAAAGATAATAATAATGCTTGTATGTGTGATTACTAAAATCCTTTCCCTAACATGAGACATATGAACACTTCCAGTTTTAGCTGACTTGGAAGCAAGGAAAACTGATGTTCTCAGAATTTATTACATGATCCAGGTTCTTCTGACTAGAAATAATCAGCTCCTTATTTTTTCCCCAGTTTTTGTAATGGCCCATACCTCTCTCTCCAAACAAACTTGTTAGTCAAAGTAGGATTAACATCAAGTATTATAGTACTTCTGAACCCTGCTGCTTTCTTGTTTTAAGTTTCTTAAAATTTTATTGGAAAGGCAGATTTACAGATATGAACCAATACCCACATGAGGTGCCGGTGCTTGCAGGTGGAGGATTAGCCAATTAAGCTTGTTACTGCAAAGTGAACTGAAAATATGCCTTTGTAAAAAATCAGAGAAAGAAATAAGGAAGAAGTAGGGTCAGTAGGGAATGTGACTAGGACACAGGGCAGAGTGGGAAGTACCACTATCCTCCTAAGTCTGGATGGCAAAATATGTGAAAGTTATCCACTTTATATATATATGTTTTTAAAATCTAGAATGGATATTTTTAACAGCTTAATTCATAACTGCTAAAACTTGAAACAAAGCAAGATGTTCCTTTGTAGGTTAGTTGATAAATAAACAATGGCAAAAACCAGAAAATGGAATACTACTCATCAGAAAAATGAGTAAGCTATCAAATCACAAAAAAAGACAAGGGAGAACTTAAATGTATATTACTAAGAAAAAAAAGCAATTTCTAAAGCTATATACTGTAGGTTTCCAAATGTATGGCACTCTGAAAAAGATAAAACTATGCAGACAGTGAAACATTTGAGAGTTTCTAGGAATTTGGAGGAGGAGATGCAGAGCATAGAGTATTTAAGGGACACTAAAACTATTCTGCATGATACAAGGGTGGTAGAAACACATTTGTCTATCCCCACAGAATGTACAACACCAGAAGTGAATCTCAGTATTAACTAAGAACTCTGACAGAAATAAGAGGCTCATTAACTATAATCAATGTACTTCTCTGGTTGAGAGCACTGATATGAGAGAGGCTAAAAGCAGAAATCACTCCCCTTCCACTAAATTTTGCTGATGAAATTAATATTGTCTAATTTAAAACTGATTATCTTAAAAATGTCTAGTTTTAAAACTGTTAACACTTTTATAAATTTTACAGGAGTATTAGCGATATATAAATAAAGAATATAATATCTATAAATAGTTGCTGTTTATGTGCCAACCAGCCCCAGGAAATGTAAAGACGTTTGCAGATGTAACCTCAAGGCTGCACAGCAGAGTATGTACTATCATTAACCCAGGCAGCCTGGCTCATCTAACTAACAGCATCTCCGTCTCCAAGTTCCTCAAATCAGAAATGATTTTTAATGCTTCTTCTCCCTCTCCCCAGCATTTCATTGATTAATGACTTTCATCCACTTTGCCTCCACAGTGTACAGCCTGGATGTTGCTTTCTTACCACTTACACATCCATCCCTCTCAGAAACTCCCATCTGCATTTGTCAACAGGAAAACATACTAAATCTATTTCCTCTTAATTGTTCTCTCTGATTCCATTTCATTCCCTTAAATCCATGTTCTACAAAACAGCCTTAAAATTCAGATCACCACTCAAAACTCAGTGGCTCCTCATATCCTTCTAATATGAATTCAATCCCCTAAACCTGACGAAAGTTTGAGAAGCCCTCCACTGATCTAGCTTCTTAAACCTCATCCCAATACACAATCATTCTTTAAACTTCTTAAGCTTTAACCACATGAACCTCCACTAGGACACCCAGACATGCCTCACCTTTTTTCACCAAGATCTCTTGCTTGTTTTGTTTCATAGGCCTGATACAGCCCTTCCCATCTGTCACCCTTAGAATGTTCCAGCTCTTGAACCTTATCAGTTCATGTCTGCTCAAATGTCACTTCCTCAGAGAGAACTTGTTAACCAGCCTATCTAAAATAGGTTTACCATCAGCACCTGCAATAAAGTATCTGTAAATAAAAAATTTTCTTCAAAGGTATTTTATAATATGAATTCTATTATTTATTTAATTTTCTCACTTCATAAGAGTTCTATTAAGGCAAAGATGATTTCTTATTTTATCCCTTTGTAACAGTATCTAATATATCCTAGGCCTTCATAAAAAAATGTTGAATTAAAGAAAAGACAAGTAAAAAAGTTAACAAACACAAAGATATAAAATCCATTCATGGCAAGAGATAATAATTTGGGGAGCTGGTATTGTGACATAGCAGGTAAATCCACTGCTCATGATGCTTGCATCCCATATGTACACAAGTTTAATTCCCCAACTGCCCTACTTCCAATCCAGTTACCTACTAACACTCCTGTAAACGCAGCCAAAGATGGCACAAGCACTTTAGGCGCCTGCACCCATGTGAGAGACTTGGAAGAAGGTTCTGGCTCCTGGCTTCAATGTGGCCCATTTTTGGCCTTCAGGGTCATTTATGGAGTAATTCAGCATGCTGAACATCTCCCTTCACTCTACTCCCACTTGCTCGCACTCTCATACATAAACATATATGTATATCATGCTCTCTCTCTCATATATACATATCCCTCTAATTCTTTTAAATAAGTAAATATTTTTCATTTATGTTAAATACATTATTTTCAATAAATAAATCTTCTTTTAAAAGAGAGACTCGATCCCTGAAATTGTTATTCATTTACATTCATTTATCTAAATGGCAGAGACACAGAGATTGACAGAGAGCTGCTCTACCCACTGAGTAACTGCCCAAATACAGCAGCCAATCACTTAGAATTCAATCCACATCTCTCACCTGAGTGATAGAAACTCTGGCATTTAAACCATTCTCTGTTGCCTGCCAGAATGCAGGTTAGCGGGAACCTGAAATTGAAAGCCAAGTCAGAATTTGAATCTGGGGACTAACATGGAATACAGGTGTCCCAAGCAACCACCTAACCACTGTGGCAAATGCCTGCTCCAAAAGCACAGAAATAGACTATAATTCCTTTTTTTTCCCCAAATAAATCTTGAACTACTGCATCATTTTTTTTTCAAGGATTACTTTTCTCATACTACATGGAGTACAACTGTGAAATCCAAGAACTTTCATAATTTAAAACTCTAATTCCAAAGCAGCTTCATTTCATGATTGATATGAATCATGCACCATCACTACTGTAGATTCAAATATTTTGAATGACTGTAATTTTTAAGCAGCAATTATTCATGGCTACATTCAACACTGAAATACTCAGAATAGTTGCTATTTCAATATATTTTTATCAAAACACGTCATCAGTATGATGTTCTATTTTACCATTAAATCCAAAATAATAAATACTCTAATGAGGAATTAATGTGAGCAGCATTTTTATAATATCATAAATATCTGTTCTGATAATTCTGTATAGCATTCCATTTATCCCTACTAAAGTTTCTGTTTAAATTTGCAACTCTGGAAAATAATAAATTTATAAGCTCTTTAAAACAAAGATTGCATACTAAATTGGTTTGATTGAAAATTTTTCTGGTTTTTATCATTGATTCATCGCAGACTGTATAACTTAGGGGAAAAAAAACCCAAAGGTCATAATGCTTACAAGAACTGACGGAAATGTCTCAACATATGAAATCTATACTTTTTTGATTTCCAATTTTACAAAGAGTTAATTTCTTCAAAATTGATTACCATACACAATGAATATGAAGAGCACTCCCACATAACCATTAGTATTCATATAGTCTCTGAACATGTATCTACCACTGTTACAACTACCATTGTTTCATTGAGAAACAAAAACAAATTCAAGTCATAGAGTTTACACCTATAGGTTCTCATCTCCTATATTTTTATATATTTTATCTATTTTCATTAGATTATAACTGTGATGGAAGTCATGTCTACAGCAATTTTTTTTTGAAATCTTAAACAAAGGTTGCAAAATATTCTTCCCATTAGAGTTACTTAATAAACACTGGCTCATTGCCTGAAGGAAACAATGAACAACTCAGTCACAAAGAATTCACAGTGGCACATAAATTTATCAATTAATTTTTTATGTTCCTTTTAAGAGGTGCTGTACCAAAATATTTTATAATTTTTTCTGATATTAGGTTGACTCTTAGAATCAGACAAGACAAAGAACTATGGCTGCCAAATTTAGTCATAGCAGACTTTTCAGTAAGTAAATGTTAAGCCTGACCAAAACCAGAAAAGGATGTGTTCTAATGATCTGTTCTCTTTCTTACCTCCCAGATTTAAAACATGCCATGACAATTCAGAAAATATAGATTAAAAACTATATTTCATAAGAGTAGCTTCTAAGTTATTATAAGTATGCCAAACAATACAATATATTTTTTTGGAGAGAGAATGGTCTGTGAATCTAAATATTCTTGGATTTAGACTACTACATATTAGTTTTGAGATCTTGCAAGAGTTACTTGCTCTCTCTGTCTCGGTTATTTCAACTGTAAAATGAGATTTTAAAATCTGCCACTGTGGTTATGAGAATTAATTAACTTAGAATCTTTAATATGTTGAGCACAGCATATGGGACTAAATATCTAGTTAATGTTTTCATCAAATATTCTTTATTTGCTTCTCTTTTATTAAAAATATTGGTGGCTAGAATGAGAGACAGTAAAAATTATGCAAATCTTATAGATAATCAGATACCTAGTAGAACTGGTAATAATATTTCCCACTCCTTTAACTCCCATCTTCCTATTCCATGTCCTCATGACAAATAAGGCTCATCAATAACACCAGCCTCCTTGAAAAATCCAATCGTAAAGTGCTCTGCATAGCATTTATATATGTAGATTTATTTGTTTTCACATAATACTTTCATCCTAAAACAAAGGATAAGGTAATGGCAATATCTGGGCATCACCCAGCAAAATATTCAATAACCTTTAGCTCATCAATCTCAGCCTGGCTAATTCTCCTCTACACACACACACAAACACACACAGAGTAGTCATACCATTATGGTCCAACCTCAACACTTGTCACCAGAATTCTTATTTGAATTTAGCTTTTGCTTATCTTTTCAAGATTGAGAACATTTTGAAATTTCACATTTCCTAAAGGTCATCCATCCCCCTTATCATGGTTCGCATGGCCTTTCAGCATCTGAAGTCATTGTCCTTTCTCCTATATTCTCTCACTATGAGATTAAGGGGAATTGTGGATCAGTCTTGAACTTACACTAAAATCAATGCCTTAAGTATTACTGTTTTCCTATAGTGACAGATTGCCATATTTAACTATTAAAAGCTCTCTTTTCTTTGAGACCCAAATAACATGTTATTTTCTTTGAGTTAACCTAACTGAATCTCACTGTTACCCAGTCCTCATTACCTAAGCATTCATTTGCCATTTATTCCAAATGTAGAGGTTATTTTAAAGTCCCCTAAGTCTGAATTCTGCATATCCCTAGCCTCAGAAAAAACTTCACTATTACAATAAATCACCTGGCATATATTCTCTGTGTAATCTTTGTTTCTCATAGTTCACTGGGCTCTATTAGCCTCCATGTCCTTCAAGAGCAGTTTCTCTATGCCCAACACATACCACCATGTCCATAAACCTATTTGTAGACTAAGTAAACTTCTTCATGAAGAATACAGAAGTCTCCCCCAGATTTCAAACAAATAAATTTTGTAAGTCTGTGGCTTCACCACCCTTTGTGCCTCTATGACTGGGCTAACTAAACACTACTCTTTGATGTGTAGCTCTGTGTGTACTTGCCTTTCTCTTCTTACTAGACACTCAGTTTCATGAAAGCAATAATGAAGTTTTTCCTGAGAAGGGATTCATACCTACCACTGTGTCTCAGACAGTAGCTGTTTAGCAAGTATTAGCAGCTTTGTAACTCTTTAAAAAGCACCAGAAAGGCCTTTAGAAAAATGTAGCTCATAGTTACTATTTTAAGAGATATTATTATAAGTAGACATATATCTATGTGTCTATATATATAGACATATATATTATATATACCTATAATTATGTCTCACCTAGAGGAACTGTATAATGGAGACTAGAATAATGAGATGTGAAGATACATTGTAGTATGCATCTCTACTCCCAAATTAAAGAAGAATCCCCAGTGAAACTATTAAATATATCTTGACAATAGCATGCTGCACTTTCCAACAATGTCTATACTTACAATGTCATGATACACTTAAATAGCAGAATGATGGACTGGTGACTGTTGCTGAAAAACTACACTATTGCAATAATATGGGTGGGAGTATGGGGGTTGAAAGGGAAATTCATGAACATGTGGAACTGTATTATAAAAAATAAAAATTAAAGAGAGATACTACTATCGTTCTTGAAAGCACAGTTTAAGCCTATTTTTTTAATTCCTAAAATAGCAGGACAGGTTCACCAAAATTTTCCTAACGAAGAAATGTAAACCATCTGGTAATGTAAGAATAGATCCCTGCTACCACCATAGGAGATTCAATTGAAGCTCCTGGCTCCTGGTGTTGGCCTCACTTAGCCCTGACTGTGCAGTGTTTTGGAGAGCAAACCAGTGTATAAAAGACCTACATCTCCACCTCTCTTCCTCTCTCCCTCCCTCCTTCCCTCTCCCTCTCCCTTTGTGTGTGTGTGTGTGTGGGGGGGGGGGGGTGTGTGTGTGTGTGTGTGACCCTCTCTCTGTAACTCTGACCTCCAAATCAATAATATGGGGGTGGTTTTAAGTTTTTTTGGGGGGGAGGGGTAAGGCAGATTTACAGAGAGAAGGAAAGACAGAGAGTAGAATCTTTCATCTGCTGGTTCACCCCCCAGGTGGCGACAACAACCGGAGCTGAGCCAATCCAAAGTCAGGAGTCAGGAGCTTCTTTCAGATCTTCCACACACGTGCAGGGTCATAAAGCTTTCAGCCTTCCTGTACTACTTTCCCAGGCCACACACAACGAGCTGGAAGGGAAGTGGAAGGGCTGGGACATGAACTGGTACCCACATGGGATCCCAGTGCATGCAAGGCGAGGATTTAGCCACTGGGCCACCATGCAAGGCCCAATAATCTGGCTTTAACAAGATTAAAACTATGAATCTTTTCAAAACTATGAATCTTTCAAACTATGAATCTTTCAAATAATACATGAGAAATAATCTCTAACATACTCATCTAAGTATTAAACTTAGAATGAATATAAAAAAGCAAGAATGAGGCCAGGAAGATGATACAGACATTTGGAAAAGTTGGAAACTAATATGTAGTGTGCTTAAGCAAATGAGTATATTATGAATTGTACTCATATATGAGCAAAAATAGATATGATAATAAAAAGACATTTTAGAGCTAGAAATCCTAGGAATTTTGATTAATTTAAAGTAGAGGGCATGTGGCTGGGAGTAATCAGAAAGGACGACTAGGAGCAAGGGTGTGGGAATAAATGGCATTGCTCACTAAGGTAAAGGAGCATGACAGAAAGTATAAGCTTGGTGGAAATCATGATAGCACACACTGAGAGTATAAGAGAGGTTCAGAAGGCACAACAAAGTGGAGGTAAAGGCAATAATTCAAATCACAGACAGGTGGGAGGCTGGTTTTGATAAAAATGAGAAAACAGGGCCCAGTGGCGTGGCCTAGCAGCTAAAGTCCTCACCTTGAACGCCCGGGATCCCATATGGGCACCTGTTCTAATCCCGGCAGCTCCACTTCCCATCCAGCTCCCTGCTTGTGGCCTGGGAAAGCAGTTGAGGACGGCCCAAAGCCTTGGGACGCTGCACCCACGTGGGAGACCCAAAAGAAGTTCCTGGATCCTGGCTTCGGATCGGCATAGCATTGGTTGTTGCACTCACTTGGGGAGTGATCATCAGACAGATCTTCCTCTCTGTCTCTCCTCCTCTCTGTATATCTGACTTTGTAATAAAAATAAATAAATCTTAAAAAAAAAAAAACAAGAAAAAGAAAAAGAAAACAATCACAATTTGGTAGAAGGCAGAAGGTGAGGCATCCCTGTGTTAAGGAAGAAGTCCAAAAATAAAAATGCCAAGTTTCCCATAGGGTCATGATAATGATGGAGAATGGCAGTACATTAAACTCCAGTTGCAACATCCCAAATGGTATTACTCTGTTACCATTCAGTGGTTTTAATTTCATCTAATTATTTCTGGCAGGTTAAGAATTGAACAAGATCACTCAGTATTCTAATTGTGTTGTGAAAAACTCTAGGAATTTTAAGGAGGAACTCTGGGATCCATAAAACACTGAAAGGATTGGGTTATGGATCTGATTCTAATCCAATTAGTGAAACTTGCTAGGTTCATTTCTCTTCAACATGTTGCACTTCTCAGTTACAGGCCCATAATAAAAGGAATTCTATTACTATGGCAAAAAATAATAATAACTTTATAAATTCACTAAGGTATCTTAGTCAGCTAACCCTCAAATGAGTATGTTTTTAAAAATGTGTATCCAAATTATACCTCCATAAAGTGAATGCGTAAAAATTTTAAAATGATGATAAAAGTTAATAGCAACACGAAAAAAAATTTTTTAATGGAATTCCGTAAAAAAGTAAAAAAAAAAAAAAGTAACAGAGGTAGAAAGTAGTGGAATGAAAATACTAAAACTATGGGGGTTAGTTCAGAAGATCTCATTGCAATGTAGTAAGTAGATTCCCAAAAGTACTCTAGACAGAGGAAATTAAAAATGAAGTTTCAAACCTGTTAACAGTCAGGATTCTAGACTGATTTCCCAGCACAATGAACAAAAATAGATTCACATTAACACACATTATCAAATTTCAAGACAGATTTTTTTAAATATCATGG
This sequence comes from Ochotona curzoniae, assembly GCF_017591425.1. NCBI lineage: Eukaryota > Metazoa > Chordata > Mammalia > Lagomorpha > Ochotonidae > Ochotona > Ochotona curzoniae. The sequence goes on from NW_024464920.1 coordinate 23,240,467, forward strand.
AAAATTGTTTTACATATATTAAAGCTGTACATTTCATCTTCTCATTAACAACAGTAGAAGCAAAGAAACAGCCCAAAATCAATCATTATTAATTCTAGGAAAAACAAAAAGTAACTCAAAAAAAATAACACTATATTATTTGACTCAAGTGTTGTGTAAGAGAGAGAAGAAAAGCATAAAAACAGCACCCATCCTCTGTTTCACTCTCTGGACAATTCCCTGCTAGGGTCAAATTCATAAGCTGGGAACTCAATCCAGGTCTCCCATGTGAGTGTAGGAATCCAGTTACTTTACCAGGGGTGCTAAAGGTTCCACCCTTCAGGCTGCATAAAGCCCCTGTAATCACTTGATTTGGCCCTGCCAAGGCAGCCGCAGCAAGAATTTAAAGTTCAATAAATCTACAGCAGGTTACTTTTAAATAGATAAATTTGTATGACACATGAATTATGTTATAAATATGCAAATAGCCCTTGGCAGAAGAAAATTTCTCTATTCACTGAAAATCACTACCATCGCCTCCCAGGGTCTGCATTAGCAGGTAGCTGAAGTCAGGAAGCAGTGCTCTGATGTGGCATAAGGACAACCCAATTTGCCAATAGGTTAAATGCTGCCCCATAAGGTATTTTTTTGACAAACTTGAAACAACTTCAGAGTAGTAGTAGGACAGGTTTATAGAAATGGATGGATAACACACTGGAGCAGGAGCTTGGCAGAGTGTTAAATCACCTCCTGACATCCCGCATCCCACGTCACAGTGCCTGGGTTCAAGTCCCAGCTTCTTAGCTTCAAAATGCAGCTTCCTATCAATCTAATACTTGGATCCTTGCCACCCACCACCCACATGGGAAACCTGCACTGAGTTGCAAGTTCCTGGCTTCAACCTGGTCTAGCAGTGGCTATTAAAATCATATAAATTAATAAAATATGAAAACAAGATAGCCATTGTTGTTCTCTGAAGCCCTCATTCATTTCATTGAGATGAAGCATAGAAAAAAAAAATGTTGACTAGCAACAGTAATTCCAGGTTCCCTTATGGCTTGCTTTATTACATGTAAGAGTGGCAAAGCACTTCCTCTGAAAAGGTCAACTGCTGAACTGAGAACATCAAAGCACGGAACATTTCAACCCATGTAATTTAAAACAAGACAAAACAAAAATGCACTGAAAAAATCGGTGAGAAAAAAAAAGAAAATCATATCTTTGTGAAGATGAAGATCAAGCTAGTGATAAATGTCCTACTTTCCCATTATGCTAATGACATAAACTGGTGATATCATTACTTTGTTTATGAACCATTCACACAATGTTATTGTTCATTATTTCTTTTATTTTTCTGAAAACAATTGAACACCTTTTGACACCTAAGGCTATCAAAACCAACCTACAACACTGCATGTTCCTAAGATTATCTGAGTCTAGTTGAACAAATCTGCAGGCAGGAATTTAATAATAATGTAATAATCCTCTCTTAATTATGCTTTCCCCTGATCTTTTTAAAGTTCAAATAGTCACTGAAAATAATCTGGTCTGCTTCGCTCCTAAGCTCCTGGGACTCTTCTTTATTATTCAGTCTCCACTAAAGATTCAGGCATGAAGTGGACTTATTTTTAATTTTATCTCATTAGGCTCAAAATTTGACTGTTATTTAAACAGAGTCGCTAAAAATCACTAGCCAGAGCAAAGAGCATCTTTTACTTCATTATGGGCTGGTCTGTTGATCTGTTCCATGACTCCCTTGCCTGTAGACTTAATTTAACAAGGCAACGTAGGTAGGGGAATGACAAGAGGAACAATTTTATTCTGCCTTCAAAATCAGAACAGAAAATAGCTTAATTAGAGAGGGCCTGACATTAATTCCTTTTAATTGTGCACTCTCTCTGTGTTAGCCACTGTATCAGGCCCTGATAAAATTGATCAGTAATGCTCAAGGTAACTCCAAGATAGCTTTTAAATCTGCATCTGAGCCTGGCACAGTAGCCTAATGGCTAAAGTCCTCACCTTGAACACACAGGATCTCATATGGGCACCAGTTCTAATCCTTGCGACCCTGCTTCCCATCTAACTCTCTGCTTGTGGCCTGGGAAAGCAGTTGAGGACGGCTCAAAGCCTTGGGACCCTGCCACGTGGGAGACCTGGAACAGGTTCCTGGATCCTGGCTTCAGATCGGCTCAACTCTGCCCATTGCTGCCACTTGGGGAGTGAATCATCAGATGAAAGATCTTCCTCTCTGTATATCTGACTTTCCAATAAAAATAAAATAAATCTTTTTAAAATGCATTAACTAAATAATTCACTGTTACTTATTTCCTTCTCCCACACTCAGACTGAGAAGTTGGCCCTCTATGTGTTTTGCATGAATTAATGGTCCTTTTATTGACCTGTTCTCTGTGCTATTCTGCTTCAATGTAAACAAAATAGCGATCGTTCTTCTTGACAGTGAAGAATCATAGCTATCAATTGCTTTAACAGAATTGTTCCATCCAAAGCCTCCCATAATGTTGCTTTCACCCTGAACTAGTTACTGTTTCATACACTTATCTTACAACTTCTCACATGGTCTACTTCATGCATTCCCACAGGATATTCTTAAGATTTGTAAAAATTGGAGTCAGTGTGGTGTTATAGCATTTTGATCCTCTACCTCTTAGCACTGGCATGCCATATGGACACTGGTTCATATCCTGGCTGTTCCATTTCCCATCCAGCTAATCTGCTTATAGCCTTGGAAATCATTGAAGCATGACTCAAAAGTCAATGGGATTTTACACCCACGTAGGAGACGGAAAAGAAGTTCCTGGCTCCCAGCTTCAGATCAGCTCAGCTCTAGTCATTGCAGTTATTTGGGGAGTGAACCAGTGGACGGAAGACCTCTCTTTCTGCCTTCCTCCTCCCTATGAAAGATCTGCCTTTTAAAAAGCAAATAAATCCTTTCAAAAGATTTGTAAAAATTCTTTACCTTCATTCTTCCCCAACAAATACCATCCAGTTACAGGCAAATGTGCTTCTCTTTTAATCTTCACCTGGGCATATCCCTGCCCGGGATGTTGTTTACCTCACGATGCTTTACTGAGTCCCTTCCTTATCTCCCACCACAGGAGTTATTAATTTCAGCACAGCTGCAGAAAGATTACTTGATGCCCCCTCCTCCTCTTTAGGCCTTTGAGTTTTTTTCTACAGATAGTAGGGGACAGGAGGTCTTTGATCTCCTTCTCAGTTGTTTGTCTACATAAAAGGGAAAAAGAATGCTCTGAATCTGGGAAACATCACTTTGCTTCTTACTGCTCAATACAACTGTCTGGAATAATCATGTAGGCACATGAATGAGGGTAGGCAGAATTCCAATACTGCAAAGTAGCATTACAATAGTATTCCTCACAAGAGCCACACATGTGTATATTCTTTCATTCATATATGAATCTATCCAGTTAAAATACTTCACCTGCCTACTACATGATAATCATTGCAATCAATACCAAAAATATAAAAGTAAGCCAGGCAAAAACTGGATTAAGGACTAGTGTTCCAGCACAGCTAATTAAGCCGCCATTTGATGCCAACATCCCATAATGAGAGCCAGTTTGAGTTCCAGCTGCTGTTTCTGACTCAGTTCCCTATTGATGCACAAGAAGATGCAGCAGGGCCCGGCGCGATGGCACAAGTGGTTAAAGGTCCTCACCTTGCACGCCCAAGATCCCATATGGGCGGTTCTAGTCCCAGCAGCCCCGCTTCCCATCCAGCTCCCTGCCTGTAGCCTGGGAAAGCAGTCGAGGACGGCCCAAAGCTTTGGGACCCTGCACCCGTGTGGGAGACCCGGAAGAGGCTCCTGGCTTCGGATCGGCATAGCATCGGCCGTTGTGCTCACTTGGGAAGTGAATCATCGGACAGAAGATCTTCCTCTCTGTCTCTTCTCAGTATATCCGCCTTTCCAATAAAAATAAAATAAATCTTTAAAAAAAAAAAAAAAAAGAAGAAGAAGATGCAGCAGAAGATGGCACAAGAGTGTGTGCCCCTGCCATCCACATGAAAGACCTGGATCCAATTCCCCACTTCAACCTGGCCCAGCCCAACTGTCATGGGCACTTAAGGATTGAATCAAAGGGGGAAATCTCTCTAGTTTCTCCCTCTCTCTGCCACCCTGCCTTTCAAATAAAATAAATATTTTTTAAAAAACTAAATTAGAGGTGAAATGACAGGCATGACAAGAGGGCAGGATTCCAGGCCTGAAATGATATTGTCCTGAATGAACTCTAACAGTGTCATGGAACTAGGAAGCAGGAAGAGATTCAAAATATTAAGCAAGCTATACTGGAAAGGTTTAGATATGCACTGAATGTAAAAAACAACGAAAACAGGTGACTTATGTCTCAAATTACTATATTTCTTTTTTCCTCTATTTATTAACAAAAATCATATGGGCTACATTGTGACATTTCAATTCATGCATACAACAACTCTTCCTCAAATTCAGGTAATAAACATTCTCTTTTCTCCAGCATTACTGTTTTTAAAATTCACTTGAAAGATAGAATGACAAAAAAAGAGAGAAAAGCTCTTCTATCTATTGTTTCACTCCCAAATGCTTGCAATAGCGAAGGTTTTCTATGTGGGTAGCAAGGAGTCAAGCATTTGAGCCATCATCTGTTACTTCCTGGGATGCATGAGTAGGAAGCTGGATCAGAAATGGAGGAGCCTGGACTTGTACCAACACTCCAATGTAGGATGCCAGTGTCACAAGTGGCAGTTTGAGCCTCTAAACTGCAACACCCTCTCCTGAAATATTACTGATTAGAAGATTGGAGCATATTTCTTCTATTTGTTCATAAAACACACACAAGATTATTATGAAGTGTGATCTCACTATGCTGTATAACAATGAAAATGTGTCCCTTCATTATAATTCTATTTTGGTATCCATTTTCCAAATTCTGTCTACTCCCCACCACTCCTTCAAGCCTTTAATAATCACCATTCTATGTTCTTTTTTAGCTTCTACATATGAGAGACAATATGCAATGTTTGTCTTTCCCTATCTGGCTTACTTCATTTGACAAGATTTCTTGATGGAAATGATTTCAATCCTTTTCAAAGGACCAGAAGAAATAGGCTCAGAAGGATAAAATGGATCATTTTCTGAGACAACTGTGGGATGTCAAGTTCAGGTAACCATTAAATTCTTGGAATAAAACTAGAAATACAAATGTGTGAGTTTGAATACTTGACACAGAGCAGAATTTTATGCTCCATGCCATCAACTGGTAACAAAAGCTATTTGAAAATAATATTTGAGGAGGATCTCTAGCAAAACAATAAATGAATTTTTGCTTCAAAATATTTTTAAATACTCCTCAAGGAACTTAGAACATGTTGTGCTGTCCCATCACAGAACTGATTCTGCTAAACTGAATCTTACCTCTGCACATTACCTAAATGGAATGTTTTTTAAAAACACAGACCCTGGAAACTTGTGAGTGCATCTTCTCAAAAGATGGCATTGACAATTTCATTCACATTTCTTGGTAACCTTGTCAACCTACCATCAGAGAACTTCTTGTTCATTTGTAGCAGCAATATATTGTGTATCTTATACCAGTTGTGGATTGTGTAACCATGAGCTGTCATCCTCTTCTCATTAGCTTCTCACAAGTTTAGAACTGAACTGGAGCTGATAGCTTATTCAGCCTTAGTTCTATTTATTTATGTTTCAACTTCTCTCTTGTTTTTGCTATTTTTTTTTACCTAATACTTTTTATGTTCAGAATTCTTTTGAACTAGCAGAATGGTTGTACCACTACTAGCAGTTCTCAATTATTTCTGAGACAAGATACAGTATTTAAAAGAAGTCATTCAATCACTGTTCTTTAGAATTTAGAATTCCTCAGCCTACATAGGAAGGCACGGAGGAAGACAAGGTATCCACTGTGAGCACTTACAAGTAAAAAGAGAACAGATCATCTACAAATGGCAGTAGAAACAAGAGGAATAAACAAATGAGAATTAATGAAGGAATAAAACATTAAATAACCCAGAGAACTGTGTCACAGAAAACAAGGAAGGGAACACTGTGAGTCAAATACTGCAGGCAGATCAATAATAGCAACACCTGGCAACAGTTCATCAGACTAGATTAGGAAATGAAGATGACGGTCTTCCCATTGACCTGGATGGAAATCATTCTTGGGCTACTGAATAATGATCCAAGGCAGAAAAAAATATAATAAAAATAATTTTTGTAACACATTCTACTGAAAAAGGAATAGTATAAGTAAAGAGTGAGCTAAAAGCGAACTTGTGGTCAAACCTGGAATCATTTTTATATAGAAGAATTTAAGCTTGTTAAGATCCAGAAAAGGTAGCAGGTATTTGGCACAGCTGTGAAGACACTGAGGAGACACACTCATTCTAGTTGGAGTGCCTGCTCTGGGTCCTGGCTCCACTTCCTATCTGGATTCCTGATAATACACCTTGGGCGGCAACAGCAACAGCTCACTAGTAGGGTCTTGAAGTCACATGTGATTCCAGAATTGACTTTCAGATTCATGGCTGAAACCTGAGTTAGCCCTTACTGTTGCAGATATTTGGGCAAGTCAATAACTAACTGGAAGATCTCTATCTCTTTCCCCCTTTCAAATAAAATGGAAATAAATGAACTGTTTTTTCAAATGGACAAGAACTAAATTGAGAATAGGATGAAATAATATAAAAAAAAACTAAGAAGCAGGAGCCAGCTCTTTGACATTACAGATTGAGCAGCCACCTGTGGCACCAGCATCCCATATGGACACTGATTCAAGTTCTGACAGCTCCACTTTCAACCCAACTCCCTGCTAAGGACCTGGGAAAGAATGAGAGAATGGCCTGAGGCCTTTCAGTCCCTATATCCATATGAAAGATCCGAAAGAAGATACCAGCTCTTGGCTTTGGACAGGCCCAGCCCTGGCTATCAAGGCCATGTTGAGGAATAAACCATGAGATGGAAAACCTTTCTTTCTGGCTCTCCTCCTCTCTCTGTCATTGTACCTTTCAAATAAAAATAAATAAATTGTGTGTGTGTGTGTGTGTGTGTGTGTATGAAGCAGTGGGTCTGGGTTTCAATAATTGAAGGAACTATGATTTTTAATTTATTCCTCAAAACTGATGTATTGGAAATTTAATCCCCAAATTCCTATGCTAATGCTATGTGGAGGTGAGGCCTTTCAGAAGTAGTTAACGTTTGATGAGGTCATTAGGGTGGGGCTCCTATCATGCGAATAGTGACTTCACTAGAAGAGGAAGAAAGATCTAAGCTCTTTCTTACAATGTGATCCCCTCCCTATGTTATGCTATAGCAAGAAGACCCTCTTGAGAAGCTGAGAAGATGCTGGTACCATGCTCTTTGCACCTCCAGAAATGTGTACCAAATAAATACTATTGTTTGTAAGTTACCCAGTCTCTGATACTTTGCTATAACAACAGAGAACAGACTAAACAGAAGCTAAGGGGCAAAGACTGAGTTGAGATTTTCAGAAGAAGTGCTAATCAGACCCAGCATTCAGTTGAAATGGTGACTAGACTACAGGGAGATCAAGATCTTCACAATATAATATGTTCAGCTTATCATTTCCATAAACAGTAAAATCACCCAGGATCATGACTTGGAAGACTGTGATCCATGTGGCAATAGCTCCACAAAGGAACAGGAGTGGCCTCGGTTACACGAGTTTGAAGGTGGTTTAATGGTGGTAAGGACAGAGACAAAGAGTCTAAAGCAGAAAGAGGCTCTGCTGGAAAATGGGAGACGATTTATAAGGGTGAACGGTAACGTTGATGAGTAAAGTGCTGCCCCACAACCCATGGTCTCCACATAATGGGAAATAACACTTTAAGCAGTTTCCATGCAAAACTGCTGCAGAAGAAGCACAGAGGGCATCCCACACTGAGGATACCAAACTTCAATTAGGACAAGAATATGGGAGGCTAATTGACCAATTTGATATTTATCATTTGGATAAAGGTTTTAGATGTGGGCTGGGGAAAAGAGTTTACATTTATCCATCTCCTGCGCCCATGAAAGAAGTGAAGAGACTCACAACGCACACAGGCTTAAGACACTGAGCCTGGGGAACAAATTAGAAAGATTGAAGAAATGGGAGTTTCTCAGAACACAAAAAGCAGAAACACTGCCACTATGTTTATCATGATGTGATTCATGCTGTTGAACCATCGATTATTCTAAAGATGGAAACAGAGGTGGATAAGATGACCCTATCACACTTGATTGGCTCAGATGTGTGAGTGAGGCAGGAGAGACAATGCTTCTCAGAAGGGTATTAATAAATTAGAAGCGTTAATTAGCAACACAGGGCACCTGATCCTTTCCCCTTGGAATATATGGAGAGTGAACCAAGCAAATTTCTCATCTGGGGTAGGGAGTGAGACTAAGGATATCAAGTATAAAAAGTTGTTTCACTTATAACTTATATTTTAAATAATTATTTTGTGTTATTCATCCAAACATAATGCTTATTAGTAGCTATAGTAACTTTGAAATTCTAGTGATTTCCAGAGATCAATTTTATGTTAAATACTGAAGTCCATTAATGTTTCAAACACTTGGTCATTTGGGAGTATAAAGAAAAAAAATCCAAGTTATTTGAGCTTTCTGTAGACACCATTTTGTATTTATGTCATCATACTTGCAGTCTCACAGAGGTTTAGTGAAAATATTTGAATATTATACAATCTGGATAGTATCAAATGGAAATAATGTACCTTTTTAAAAAATCTGTTTCCTCTTTTTAAAAAAATGCTTCATTGTTCATGATACAGTTCCTTAGGCTCAGGAATTTCTCCTCCTACCTCTTCCCTTCCCCCCACTACCATCATTTTCCCCTATTTTGTAACAATAGTCCCTCCCTCAACAATAGTCACAAGTCTATCATTCTGCTATTTAAGTGTATCCTGACTTCATAGATATAGAGAATGATATAAAGGTAATCTGGCTGCAACATGTCACCCCATTGATCACCAGGGTTGATTCGGCTGAACTGACTGACTAGACAGGTGTCCCTTCCTCTCTCTGTATGCTTCCCTCTGCTCTGTATGCTTCCCTCCCAAAGCTGTGTACTCCATCAATGAGGACAACCATCCCCGGTAGAGGAGGACCAGTCTTCAGCCAAGGATACATGAGTAGCTGCACGCCTGTTAGAATCTCCAAACAACCTGTCAAGGACAGTAAATCTTAATATTGCCTACAGAGTCCCAAGACCTGAGTCTCTGACTCTTTGCTATCTACCTGCTCTCATTTTGGGGAGAGTGGCAAACATAGCCCACAGTCATCCAGGCTGCTACTAGGGTAGGTCACACCTGATTTCTCAACCACAATGGCCTGCAGGTCTTGGAGATACAGGTTAGGTTCACTTGAGGATGGTAGTGACAAATATAAGAAGCCACCAGAGTAAAGGTGCCTGGCAAATCTAGAGGTTCCACCTGGGAGAGCATGGGCCAGGGGGTAGAGGTATTTGAGTTTTATCAAGTGTTGAGTCTCATTGTGACAGGCTGGGTTCTGAATTACAAGGCAGGGTCCTAAATTCCCTTTTCTGTCTTGTTCCACAGGACCTATATTCCATACTTGAGTATCTAAGTTCAATTCCAGATTTTAGGTCCTGCTTCCAATTTCCTAGTAATGTGGCACCTGGGAAGCAGCTGGTTACACCTCAAATAATTTGATTCCTGCCTCCCACTTGGAAGACTTAGGTTGGATTTCCCAGCCTCCAGTTTTGGTCCAACCCAGCCCAGGATGTTATATGCATTTCTGGAATGAACCAGTGGATGGAAGTTGTTCTCGCTCTCTCTCTTTGTCTAATGATCAGATTTATTTTGAAAAAAATATATAATAATGCAGCCAGTCTCGTGACATAGTGGTTAAAGCTACTGCACAAGATACTGGCACCCACATGGGCTCTGGCTTGAGTCCTAGATGCTCTATTTCCGACTCAGCTCAGTCAATGGCCTGGGAAAAGCAGTCAAATAACCCAAGTATTTCAACCTGCTCCATAAGCCTAGAACCACCTTTCTCCAGTTTTCTTGAAAAGAGAGCCAAACAACTCTGTGTGTGTGTGTATTTATCTAAACAAAATGTAATCCTAATGGACATAGTTGTAACAGCAATAGTCAACTGTTTCCTAAATATAAGGGAAACTGAACTTTGCTTTCATTATTTACTAGATATATTGTTGGTTTCTAATATTTACTGGTTCTCAACTTAGTGAAGTGTCCTAGTAAGTCTAATTTATCAATTGACCATCTAGCCTTTCTTATATTTATATTAAGGCAGTACAATGAAATTTTCCTCAATGATGGAACTGTTCACTTCCTGTTTTAGTACAATAGACACTAGCCAAATGTAGCTATTCAATACTTGAAATGCAACTAATAAGAATGAGAAACAACATTTAAATAATTAATTTCAACTCTTCAAATTCCAAATGAAGTAGCTACATGTGGTTAGTGTCTACCATGGTAGACAGAAAAACTTGAGCTATCACATAGAAAAAAATGTTTAAATCTCTTTAAGTAAGACATTCAAATAATATATAATGCTTATACATCTTCTATTTCTAGAATAAAACATACTTGGTAATTTTACATTTGACTTGCTAATATATTATTAATATAGCAAGATGGAGAAAACTGCATTCACCTAGAATTCTTACTAGAGAAAGAACTGTATTCATTGAGAAGAAATGTTTTGTAATTCTCTTGGGGTGGGTATATAAGACCTTGTGGGAATGTGTAAATAACAAAGATAATGCGGTTTGCTTCCCATAATAAAGGTATATGAAACTGTAAGTCACAATGAGAAAAAAAAAAAACAGAAATGGAGTGCCAATGAGGCAGCATAATGCATGAAGAAAAAATAGACAGAGCATGCATTACACCACAGAGCTAGGGAGAAAAGGAATTTCAGATGAAGATATCTTCAGCAAAAGTCTGCATACCATGTGATATAATTTCCCCTTTGGTATATACAAATTTTCAGGAAAATTAACCAAGATTATTAATCTTGGGGACAGGGTTAGGTATTTGTGTGTTCTATTAGAAGTGTTCACAGATATTCCATCTCTTTGTCCTTCCAGGCATGTTGTAAGATTTAATTTCCTTAAATCTTAAAAATTATTGTGACTTGCCCGGACCAGTAAATGTGAGTGGTGGTCCTTAGAGCTATTCATAGAATGAAGTTGAAAGAATCTGTGTATTGTTACTCACTCCCCTTTCCTTTGTTATTACTGGCCATGTTCCATATAGGAAGATCTCTGACAGGCTATATCCTTGAGCACAAAAGATACACTATAACCACAGTTAACCATTAATGGATCTGATATGAGTGAGAAATAAATCTTTGCCATCCTAGGCTACCAAGACTTGTAGAGTGTTTATTAACACAGCACAACCCAATCTATCCTAATATGGGAACTGATACTTTATAGTAAAGTGTTATTGTGTTCTACTAAGACTGGATGATAGGTGAAGACAACATTGCTAAATAATGAAAGGTTGAAAATCTGCTGTCATCATCCATTCTATTTTGCTATAAAATAATTCCACAGTTTGGCTAACAAACAATTCAAATTTACTTGACTTACAGTTTTGGAGGTTGGGAATTTTAAGAAACATGGCACCAACATCTTCTAAAGGCCTTTATGCTACCCTATCCTACAAAATAAGGTGGAAGAGTAAGAGAACATTGAAAAACAAGCAAGGAGAGACTAAACTTGCACTGAAACTGACTGAAATCTAGTAGACGATAAACCACCAGTGTTTTTGAAAGAGTACAAATCCAAAAGTACCACCAACATAAACTAAAAGTGACAATGATGGTTCTATATTTAATTCCCATGAAACTCAATCTTTTATTAACAGGAAGCATTCTGACAAAGCCATCTGTTTTGGATTTACATTTCTGAATAATGGGAAAGGAAGAATTTCTTAGATATAGAAGCAAGCAATTGTGAAAAATTACAGTTAGGAAAGCCCCTTCAGAAATTGAACAAAAATTATCTTCATACCCAGAAAGAGGGCTCCTTCCCCATCCATCTGAATGTGTTTATTAGTTGTCTGGTTGCTGTGTTTATTGAGTTTCTTCAGTGGTAGATATTTTAATCCATGTGTCTTCAGACCAAAAGAAGTCATATCCAGGGCTCATAGAGCAATTAAACACTGTTTCCTTCTTGATGAAGAGCCTGTCACATACCATCCAGAGACCCTGGACTTTGAATCTGATCTTGCTACATTAAAGAAATCTCGAGTGGCCTCCCTTGAAAGAAGCCGATAGTCTTCCGAAGGCAAAAGAGAGTAAACTAAATAATTGGTGAGAGAGTAATTTCATAGTCATTGGAACTATTTGTAAATATTCCAGTTCTTCCTACTTCTATGGTAAACGTAGAATTATTCTTAATCAATGTTAGCTGCATTGCATGATTTGTCTTGGCCAGTGATATGCAAAAGGAAATGGTGTGCATCATCTCTGTGACACTGCTTTAAGAGTTAAAATACAAGCCTCTCCTCCACCACACACACACACACACACACACACACACACACACATTTTTTTACCTCTTGTAATACTCGTTTAGTTATGTTCCAAATGGCTGGCACTCTGAAATCTTGTACCTTGCGTAAATCCACAAATTTCACTTGGTCTGCAAGAAATGTTTTCAATGTTTTAAAGCAATGACAATTGGGACTTGTTTGTCACCACAGCAAAATCTTGTGTGTTCTGACAATCATAATGTGACTGGGTTGGTTTGTTTGTTTTTTAATTCACTAGATAACAGGTAAGTTTTGTACCAATGGTTCAGGGCCAAATAGAATCAGCCTGCTGGAAAAAGTAGATAGATACACTCTGCATTATCTTTAGAATATATAGATTGAAATTTATTGCTTTTCTATTTTCCTATGAGCTTTTAGTTTTTATATCATAGTTAATATTAGATCTGTAAAATTAATTCATATGTTTGTGTTTCCCATGCCAACCTTTGGAATGTTAAAAAAAAAAGAAAGGAATTCTCTGTCCTTAATTTTTAAAAATTAATTTTACTAGAAATATTTTTACTACAAGTGAAAGATACCTAAACAAAATTAGCTTTTGTTTAAAAAAGAAAAAAATACACTGTCTCATATGTAGGTAGGAGAGGAGTAGCATTAGGGACTCAAAGAATACTGGAATCTCTCTTTTATGTTCTTTTTAATCCTTTATTTCTGTGCCCTCTGTCTGAATTCTATGGATGTACATGCCTCTGCCTCTGTTTCCATATATTGGTCAGTGAAAAGGGTTTCTGACTATGTTTGCCTGTATGCCACCACACCCCATCCTGTCCCTCCTCTTTAAGTCTTTTTTCTTTCTTTCTCTTTCACTCTGTAATACACACACACACACACACACACACACACACACACACACACACACACCTATCTCTCATTGGAGATGGGTTTATTTATGTGGAAAGGAATAGCTGTGACTACATTAAGTTCTAAGCTTATATTCATAACTATTCAACAACTAAAAATAAGAGACATATTTGTACAGATGGGAATAAGCCTCATGCCCCATCCTGGATTAATCACCACAAGGATAGATACTATCATGGTCAAATATAAGTTTAATTCCTATAACAAAGAGTCAACATGTGATGATCTTGTAATATCATAAAATCACTTAATTATGGTAGGAAAGAATTCATCACCAAAAGGAGTGATGCTGACATAGGGAAAAGAGACAAAAAAGAGAAAGCTATAGGGAGAGACAAACAATTTCTAGATAAAGAAACATGATAGATAACCACTCAAAAAGGGGGGGAGGTTCTTATCTCTGTAAGGGAATATATCTTTGTTAAATTTTATAATTCTCTCCATTATTATTAGTCTAGTCAGATTTTTCTAGATCCACTTGATAATTTCTTAAGTTGTCTTTCTCATTTCAATTTTTGAATTTATTGGCAAAAAACATTAACAGGTTTTTTCTCATTATGTCCATCAAAATGTACACCAATAGCATAATGCTGAGGGCAATTCCATTAAAGCAGTTCTCAAGGGAACTGAAATAAGAGTATTTCAGACTGCTGTTCTCTCTTGGTTTGGCTTAATCCAAAAATAAAATTGAGTGTATATAGGGAAAAAACAGGCTGCATATCTTGAAGGCAAATCATATATATTACTTTCCACAATTCAGTTTTTGATAGGTTTTGGATAGCAGATATTCTGAGGCTATACCCTCAGAGAAGAAGTTGAAGTACAAATATTTTATAATGCAGTTTTATGTTTCATTGATTAGTCTAAGCAGAGAGAGATGATGTCTCTTATAAAAGTTGAGACACCTAAATAGAACAACTAACTGAAAACAAGGTCTCAAGACCACACAAAGGTAATTCCTGAAATAAGCACTGAGGGATAATGCTAAGCTTTCCTCAGAACATCAAAACATTTGAACTAAATGTATAACAGAAGACAGAATGACAAATAGCACACACAGAACAACACAGGATGGAATGACAAATAGTGTTCTGCAAGAACTCAGAAGGAACTAAGGTATGGCCACCTGACTGAACAGCCAGAACTGGGCCAGAACTGGGCCAGGCCAAAGCCTGGAGCCTGGAACTCCAGGTGTCCTGCATGGCTGGCAGGAGCAGGTACTTGAGCCAACATCTGTGGCCTCCCAGGATGCATGAACAGTAAGCGAGATGGGAAGCAAAAGTGGGATGTGAACCTAGGCACTCTGACATGGAATGTAGATCTGTTAAGCTGTGGCTTGCCTCCCGTACCACAACATATGCCATTATTAACACAGATTTTAATTTTAAAAAATTAAAAGGATCATAAGACACAGATAAACCATTTATTTCAATAGAAAGTTTTAATAACACTAACTTTTAGAACTGAATTTATATGTTAAAATATACTGTAAAATTTGTAAAGCTTCAGGGCCCAGCACAGTAGCCTAGTGGCTAACGTCTTCGTCTTACATATGCCAGAATCCCATATGGGCACTGGTTCATATCCCGGCTGCCTCACTTCCCTCTGTCTCCCAGCTTGTGGCCTGGGAAAGCAGTAAAGGATGGACCAAGGCCTTGAGACCCTGCACCTGTGTAAAAGACCCACTAGAAGTTCCTGGCTCCTGGCTCCGGATTAGATCAGCTCTGTCTATTGTGGACACCTGGAAAGTGAACCAGTAGAAAGAATATCTTTCTCCCTGTCTCTCCTTCTCTTTGTAAATCTAACTTTCCAATAAAAAAATAAATCTTTTTTTAAAAGTAATTTGTAAAACTTCAAAACAGATAGCAAATTTGACATAGCTACAAGAGGAAAGAATAAATCCAGAATTCAAGACCAGGAATTGGTTTGCCTTTTGCTACTTTCTCAGATATATTAGCAGAAAGCTGAATTAAATGTGGAGCAGTTGGGATTGGAAATGGCAGCCAAATAGGATGCTGGTGCTGCAGGTGGTAGCTTAAGCCACTGTGCCGCAAATCAGCCCCAGTAAATAATTATTTTCAAAACTCTACTTTTACAAAAACTATTCTAGCAAATCAAATTCAGTGATATGGAAACAAGATAATACTTTATGAATATATTGAATTTACCCCAAAATGCAGGGTTGATTTAGAGCTCAGTAAAAGTGAGTGAAGTAGCAAAACCAGATCATCCTCACAGATGCAGTAAAGCTTTTTTAAAAATTCAATATCCATTAGTAATAAACGGCAAATCCCTGGGAAGCTAGAAATAGAAGAAAACTCCAACTACTTGGCAAATGGAGTCTGTGAAAAAGCTACAATTTGCATGATACTTAAAAATGAAATAATGAATGCATTTCCTCTGAGACTGAAAGCAAGCAGACAAGAGTTTATGCTTTTTTTACATGGGGTATTTTATGGTGCTTTTAGCTATCACAAGAAAAAAGGAAATAGTAGACATGCAGATTGGAAAGAAAGTAGTAGAAGTTTCTATTTGCAGAACTATGATTTCATATATAAAAAAACCTAATGGTTCTTCCAAGAAGCTACTAGAACTATGTAGTAAATTAACTTAAGTAGCATTGCATATACACAATCTACAAAACTTCATTGAATTTTTAATAATAGCCATGAATACCTTTGAAAATCAGAATTACAGAAAGATATGAGAGACACCGAGAAAGAGAGATTTTCAATCAATTGGCTTACTTCTTAGTTGGCCTAAATAGCAAAAACTGGACCAGGACAAAGTCAGGAAGAAACCAGGAGCTTGATCCAAGTCTCACACATGGGTGTCAGAGACCCAAATACTTGGGCTATCATCTGCTGTTTTTCCCAGGACATTTTAATGGAGTTGGACAGAAGTGAAGCAGCTAAGACATGAACCAGTACCTTTATGGCGCTGACTTTACCTGCCGTGCTTCAACACAAGCTCCCCATTCCCTTTTTTCTCTGGTAGATATATTTTAAATTCATTTTTCACTCTTTTATTCTCCTTGGTTATTATGCTTTGACACACAAAGGGTCTATGTTTTAGCAATGAGATACTGTTGTTTCTAGTGGGCTATGTGTAAAGATGAAAAGAGCAAGTAAAAGCATAAACAAAACATAGGATATGCCAAACAGTGGAAGCATTTAAGAGAAAGAAAACAGAAAAAGTTGGTAGTACTGAGGGTGGTGGCTAGAAGGTGGCTGCAAAACTGGAAAGATCTTTCCAGAGAGATGACACCAGAGCAAGTACTAGCTGAGAAAATAATAGCCCATCATGAAACTTTTATACACATATTCTTACTGTGCAGTGCTACTATGCTAGGGGCTGGATTCAGAGCCCAAAATATGCATCCCAGTTGCTTTTGCATCTAGGCAATTCTACATAAATAATGTTCATCAATGACCATATGTGCACCAGACTGGTCCAATCAGTCCCAAATCCCACTTGGCTCTTGTACACATCAGTTGGTGTTAAAGTCTAGCTCAACCCAACTGACCTCACTTTGCGATCAACACTCATGTCAGTGGTGCCACCAACTATCCATCCAAGCGCACCCCCAGCCCTGGTTCTCATGCTCACCAGTGAGAGCTACAGCCCATCCAAGGACAGCCCACTCTTCCCCTCCTAAGCCCACTCCCAGCCTTGGATCTTGTAGTCTCTAGGCAGTTTTGGGTAGGACTTGGCTCCAGTCCCAGCACCTACTAACTCATACTGCAGCAAAGCTGCACTTACTCTGGCTCATGCATGCACCAGTAGATACGTTCACTTAGCCCAAACTGGCTCTCCCCCTAACCCAGCCCATGTGCAGGCCAACAGGTTTTATAGTCCTTCCTAGCCTGGTCTGCTCCCAGTGGCAGTTTTCACATTCACCAACAGGAGCAGTAGCCCAGTGAGGGAGCCTTCACAGCTTCCCTAACTACCTGACTGGCTGCTTCCCAACCAACCAGTTTTATGTGTGCTGGAGGATGCTGTGGCCCAGTGTGGCATGGCCTGTCTCTCCTCAGCATTCACTGGTGGGTGCTGTACCCTGGCTCAGTCCAGCCTGTCCTCAGTTCCAGCTCATCCTAGCTGCAGCCTAACCCAGCTCACCCAGCCCCCCGGTCCCGTCCATAATATGTACTGGCTGATGTTGCAGCTCAACCCAACCTAGTTTGCACTCTGTTCTGTTTCCAGTGGGTGCTATGAACTAACCCAGCCTGGCCTACCTCCAGACCTGGTCCACACATATACCAGCAAGTACTGCAATCTGGTTTGGTCTGGGCTGCTCTCAGCCTCAGTTCTTATGCTCACCTGGAGGGACTGCACGCTGACAGAGAAGTTCCTTGTCACTTCCAATCACAGATGTCACGTACATCAGTTAGTTCATGGCCCAACCTGACTAGGCTCCCCTCCTATCCTGACAGACACAGCTGCTTTTGCCTGACCAGCTCACACCCATTCTGGCTATTATTGGTGGGTGCTACAGCTTAGCCACACCCAGTCCACCCCCAGATCCAGCTTTTATATGGCTAGTAGCCATGCTCCTCCTACACCCACTCTGGTTCTTGTGAGCACCAGCAAGTACTAGAGTCCACACAATCTGGTATACCCTAGACCCAATCTACATCCATGCCAAGAGATACTGCAGCCATGTCCATCCCAGTTCACTGCCCCCATGTTGTCTCTCATGATCACCAGCAGGAACTGCAGCCTAGCTGGGGCATCCTTTTAGCTCCCCAACAAGACTGGTTCCCACCCACAGATCTCACACTAGCTGGTGGTTGCTCCATCCCAGCCTGGCATAACCATCACCTGGCTTGGCCTTTGCCATCTGATGCTGAAGCCTGGCCTGGCCTGGCCCACCCCTAGTGTCAACTCTCACTGGTGGGTACAGCAGCTTAGCCCTACCCACCCTGTTCCCATCGCTGGCTTTAATGCAAACCAGTAAGTATGACAGGCCAGCTTAGCTCAGCATGACCCGCACCCCATCCTGGCTCCTGCGCATGCCAATGTGTTATGGTTCGGCCCAGCCCTGCCAAGTCCGTCCCTCCCTACCCCCATGCCAACCCACACACATGTCAACAAGTGAAGCAGCCCTTCCTGGCCTGACCAAAACCCTGCCCTGACTCACATGCTCACCAGCAGGAGTGATGGTCTACCAGGGTTGTTCCCCAAGTTACCCCGCCAGGCCTACTCCCAGATATCAGAAATGCCATCAGGCACTAGGCCTTTACCTGGCACTGTCTGGCCCCCAGTCTCAGTCTTTGTTTATGCTGGTGGTTACTGCAGCCTGGGCCTGTATCACATCCAATTCTTGGTTGTGAGTGCGCATGCTGCAGCCTGGACCAGACTGTCCTATGCCCAATTCCAGTACCCATAAGAATTGGTGAGTTCCATGATCATGCTAGCTCAGCTCATCAGCACATATGGTAGACCCACAGGGGTGAGCCCACAAATCCCCCACAGAATCTGCTCCCAAACCCAATTCTATCACATGTTGGTTAATGTCATGGCCCAGCCTAGTGTGGTCCACCCACTGCATTGACACTTAGTGGTTGGTACTATGGTCAAGCCCTGCCAGGCAGGCCCCCAGCCACAGCTTTTACATGCACCAATAAGCAGTGGTACCAACAATCCAAGCCCAGGTCTCCCATGTAGGCAGGTATGATGGTCTGGCTCTGACTGGTCCTCCAGTTTAACCTCCTCCAAACCACCTAGTCTCGGCCCCCTCATTTACCTGCAAGTGCAGTAGCCTAGTTGGTGGAAGTCACCCAGAAGTCACTCCTCACCTATCACATTCTCCCTCAACAGTCCTCCCTTCTACATATCCCCATACCCCCGTCTCTAACTAATTTACAGTCCCCCCATGCACACAAGCACACAGATCCCTAAGCCCAGTCCTCTAACAGTGTGCTATGATGGTGTCTACCCTGGGGCTCATGCACACTCATGTATGGGCCCCCAAGCCCCTTCTGCCAGTGTGCTAGTGTTTCCCGTCCCCCTCCCCCAAATCTTAAGAAAAAAAAAAAAGCAAGTATGCTGGCACACTGGTATAGTTAACACAAATTTGGCATTAACCAGGTCCAGTATGTTGGCCAGCTATTAGCTGCTTTTCCCATACCACAATGCATGCTTTGACTCCTGTTCCTCTGCTTCTGATCCATCTTCCTGTTAATGTGCACCCAGTAAGCACTTGAGAGTTGATCTCTCAAGTAATTCTTTCCTTGCCACCCATGTAAGGGATTCAGATTAAGTTCCAGGTCCCTGACTTCCATCTGGCCCAGTTCTAGCTCTACAGGCATTTAGGGAAATGTAAGATCTCTCTTTGGCTCTCTGCACCCCCACCAGCCCTTTCAAATACAAATAAATAAATAACTATCAAGCTGTGAAAGATCCAGAGATATCACTTTACTTTATGGCAACTAAAGATATTGCCAGGAAGGATAATTGAAAAGGAAGAACATTCAAGAAGGTGGAGCAAAGAACCACCATAGGGAACAAGGAACTCCGTCCCGTGCAACAGGGCCATAGTCTATTAAAGGAAGCCCCATCATTCCAAGTACCTGCTTGGGCAGATTGTTCATTGCCATCAATTAGTTACTAATGTAGGCCTCTCAGTCCACCCTTTTCCAAAAGAAAGATTAATTGCAGTTGTCTTGTTTTTAGTTGACATCTGTTACATGGGGTTGGTGAAGGGTCAGGAGGCTGGAAGATAATTTGTCTATTATGTTAGGTCTCTGCAGCAAAAAACCACTTGAACCAGATTTTCGGTGCTTTGTCATGAATATAGTGCCTGGTTGCAACATTGGGTTGTAATCTTTAGGACAAAGAGTCACAGAGATGTTTGGTGGATGGGGGCAGGACAGTTTGCAGCAGAAGCAGCTTACTGACTTTGAGTTCTTGCCCCCATCCATAGTGCTGGTTTCTGACCAAGATATGCTGCAGAACCAGCAATTAGTCACCTCCCCCTTCGAATCCAGTGTGGACATATGACTGGTCATTCACCTAGGAGGAAATGAGTAAGGTGATGTATTCTTTCTCCACTGTCATTTTCCCCTTAGGGGGAAAAAAAAAAAGACCTGGAAGCAGGTCTTGGGCATTATCTAAGAATACTGCAGTCAACCAAAGTGGAATGATCCCAGTCTTACAATTACCACATACAGAAAAGCCACCTACCATCCAGGTACACTGACATCAGCTATTAGGTAAGTAAGAAGTGAACTTTTGTTTTAGTAAGTCACCAAAATTTTGATATCTTCTTTGGTCTAGAAATTAATCTGCTTTGAAAGAAGTGAAAGAGGGAGCTCTGCAACTCTTTGGATCAAAGGTATTCCAACAGAGAGAATAGTAAATCTACATTCCTTAGTCAGAAAAACAGCAGTGTGTCCAAGGATTAGCAAGGAGTTAAATGTTCCCAAAGCAAAGCAAAGCAAACAAGGGGAAGAACTGAAAGAGACAAGATCAAAGTGATTTAAAAAAAGAAAAACAGCCAGAGCTTTAAAATATTGCAAGCTACTGTAAAGACTTTGGCTTTTACTCTGTGCTGGGTTGCCACTGGAAGGAGCAACTAGAGGGTTTGCAATCAATGCAGAGAGGATCTGACCTCATCATTGATCACTGAAGCTTCTGTTTAGGAAAAAATCAGAGTGAGAGCAGGAAGTTGAGTTCTGAGATGGGCAAAACAGTCGATGGTAGGGTGGGAATGATGTGATTGTAATGGAGTGGTTAGCACTATTTATAT
This sequence comes from Ochotona curzoniae, assembly GCF_017591425.1. Lineage (NCBI taxonomy): Eukaryota > Metazoa > Chordata > Mammalia > Lagomorpha > Ochotonidae > Ochotona > Ochotona curzoniae. Next base: position 23,261,663 of record NW_024464920.1, read on the forward strand.
TCAGACCACATCTTTGAGGTAGTGCCGAAGGCTCCTTGTCTGATATTCAGGCATAAATAATAATTATGATTCTGGCTAAAGTCAGTATATTGTAAGCCAAAATTGGCATGCAGAAGCTCATTAAGTGTTTGGTGTTCTTTGTAGTGAAAATGGCTCTACTGTTTCATTATAAATATTAATAATTAATGTGCAAAAAGTAAGCAAAACTAACTCAAGATTTTATGAATGCGTTCTGTGTTAGTCCTATTATAAACATTTTTCACTGCGTTCTAATGCTATTGATGTATACTTGTCTTCAGTGTCATCTTTAATATTACTCAGAGCGGATGATACTGTTTCAAATTTTATCAAACAGTCCACTAAAATTGTTCTAAAGTAACTAAAATATACCACATACCCCACCCCTCACCCCAAAACAAAACAAAAAAACTTAGGTTATCTACTATCCCCTTGGTCCTGGGACTAGAAAACCGGAAAGAGCTAATATTGTAGATGAAATCTGAATGCTGAGCGTTGGCAGAATTGTCTTTTAGGGGCAAGGGTGGTCCTCTTTCATTCTCGTTATATCGTCAACTGACAAGATGAGCCCTTCCCCCTCCCCCAATATGAAGGGCGATCAGCTTTACTGATGATTCACTCCCCAAGTGACCGCAACGGCCGATGCTATGCCAATCCGAAACCAGGAGCCAGGAACTTCTTCCAGGTATCCCACATGGGTGCAGGGTCCCAAAGCTTTGGGCCTTCCTCAACTGCTTTCCCAGGCCACAAGCAGGAAGCTAGATGGGAAGTGGAGCTGCTGGGATTAGAACCGGCGCCCCTATGGGATCCCAGACTCACCGCTGGGCCCAGTTAGTCAGAAGTTTTGCAAATCAGCTCCATCTACAAAGGCAAAACCTGTTCCAGAACACCTGGCAAGATTATAATCACAGCTCATGTGAACTTGATGTCCCTCTGCCCATCAAGGTGAAGTTCTTTCCTTCTGGATAAGACACTGAACATTACAGAGAAAGCTAGGCTTCCTACATTCTCCAAAATCCCAGTTACAGGGAAGTAGTCAGTCACCCAAAAAACCATTCCCAAGCCTGCAGTATCCGTGTGGCCTGGGGCACGTGAGTACCCATCATATACTGTCCATTCTCACAGGATTCTCGGAAACAGCTAATTTCATCTAGTCTGTTATGCTCTGGGTTGTTTGCTTCAAGAACTAACCCTTCCCCCCTCTCCATCCCTGCACACACACACACACACACACACACATACATCAAATACACTGTATGTTCATTTGATGAGAATGCAAATCACACGACTATCAGGGAAACTGACCTTGCTCTACAGTACAAAAGAATGCATTTTCTTTGTTCCCTGCATGACAAATAATCACAGCTGATGCACTTCCCTTTGATCAGGTGGACATCTGGATGTCATATGAGGTGGGAGCTGTAACTATCCTTTGAAATAATCTTCTTTATAGTGCTGCTGAAGTTCTAAATAGGAACCCCTCATGAATTCATTCTCCTGACATTGCTTTTAGTCAGCCAAAAACAAAGTTCTATCCTGAACTCTATGGCAGCTAGAGATGTAAATATACCAAACTCTTACACACATATATAGCTGAAAGTAAAGGCTTTTTTTTTAAGGCTTTTTAAAAACAAAACAAAAAATATACTATCAAGCAATAACAGCAATTTTACAGAGCACAATGCAATACTTCAACACATGTTGTCTTTTTTTACTATAACTAAATACCTAACAGAAGCTACATATTAAAGATGATGATTTATTATTTTGGGTTTGGGGAGGCTCATAGTCCAAGATAAGGTAGCACCATCATTTAGACTGATGAAGCTGAAGCATACACAAAGCAGTGAGGATGTGGTGAGCCAGGAAGCACAGAGAGGAGTGAGCCCAACTCAGAGTTACTGTCTAAACATGTGTGCCCAGTGACCTAAAGACCTCCCCAACAGGTTCACCTTCTAAATAGCATAATTAACTGGATAAAGCTTCCACCCTCTGTAGCATGATAAACTTACAGCATTGGGTTTAAACATCAGTATTATCGGGAAGCCAAATCATGTTCAAATTATACCACATGGATATAGCATAAACTGGTCAAATCCATAATGCTATTTCTTCTCTTCAGTTTGTCACCCACCAGCTCCATCATTCCCAAAGGCCATTTGAGGTAGCATCCCTCAGTTTAAAATATGCTATTAAATTGAAGCACTCCAGGCTAGGTGCTTTATTTTAACGGATTGAGCTATCACTTAAGATATTCACATCCCATCCCACAGCGCTCTTCTTCTGAGTCCCAGCTCCTCCTCTTCTGATCTAGTTTCGTTGATGTTCTGGAAAGAATGCAGATGATGATCCAGGTATTACGAACCTGATGCCCAAGTGGGAGCATTGAATGGAGTTTCTGGCTCTTGGCTTCAGCCTGGCCCAGTCCCAGTAATTGTAGGCTTTTGAGGAGAAAACAACAGAAAACAACATCTTTCTCTGTCTCTCACTTTCCGTCCTTCCCACTATCACTCTTTCCTCCCTCTTTCCTTTCCTTCTTCTCCTGCTTTTCACTTTGTATTTCAATAAATAAATAATAAATGTCTTAAATTTTTTAAAAAATGAGACACATTCAAAGTAGCCTGAAAATTTCAAGATGTGAAGCCATGATCTACTACTACTTGTGGTAAAAGGATCAGTTTCTAATTCCCTTCTGTAAACACATTTTGTTAATTAATTTTTTTATTATATTTTGACAATCATTACATAGTTAATTAGGGTAAAAAGGTTCAAGGGATACAGGAAAGTGGGTTAAGACTATTATTTTTTCCATATTGTTTCCTTCATTTTTAAAGGGGCATATTAAGGGTGAAGGCCCACCCGATCTCCCACCCTATCCAGGTCCCAGATGTAGGGTATGCTCTGAGGTTCTTGCTCAAGGGTTTTGATATTTCACCAGTTATGAATCACTGCCAATCTTGCCACTCCAAGCACTATGAGGTCTTTGAAGAATCCACTGGTTGACATAGTCCATCATAGAGTCTCTGTTTGCCCTGTATTTCGCTGCCAAGATATAGCTGAGATGGTTGGTTGACCTGTTCTGTCTTCTCTCTTTTCTTAGTTAGGGTTCTGAGTCCAGCATTTTGATTGAGGAGATCTCCAAAGTCTGAGTCCAGCATTTTGATTGAGGAGATCTCCAAAGTCTGAGGTGTGCTCAAACCAGATTCTTGTATGTGCTAGCAAGTACAGGGGCTGGCACAGTCCATCACCCCAATCAGCTGGTGGTTGCAATTGCTGGGTTGGTTCTGTTTTCACTCCCGACTTCCACTGGAACCAATGGGTGTTGCAGTCCAGCCTGGTTTTGCCCAGCACACACTTGGCCCTTGCATAAACCAGTGGGAGCTGCAGCCTAGTTGGAGTGACCCACAATAACACCCACCAGGCCTGCCCCCTACCCTGGTTTGCCAGTATGTGTGGCAGTAGTCCAGTCTGTCCCACACCCCATTCCACCCCAGCCACTGTCCTAGTTTTATGCCCTCCAGTGGAAGTGGTAACCCAAGAGGAAGGTGCCCACTATTTCCCTCCCAGGCCTTTCCCACTCCCAGATTATGCACTCTCCAGATAGTTCTGTGGTTTGACTTGACAGAACTAGCCCCCAATGCCAGCTTCTGCCAGCTGATGCTGTGGCTAAACCCAAACAACCCTCACCCACTCTAATTTTGTTTGCACCAGTAGGAATAATTAGCCCAGCCTGGCTTTACCCTGATCTAGTCCACATGAGGCCCACAGGTGTTGTAGCCCTGCCCAGCCCACGCTCTCCAGCGGGAGTAGCTGTCCAGCAAAGGAACCCTCCCTATTCCCCTGCCAGCTCTGTCCCCTCCCTTCCTGGTTCTCACTTGTGCTGGCTGGGCACTGTGGTCCCTTCCGGTACAGGCAACCTCACCTTGGCATTCCATATTGTGTACTAGTCTTTGTTGCACCCTAACCTGGCTCGACCCATACTGTTCTGGTACTTGGATTTGCCAGTGGATGACGTGGACAGATTCAACCTGGTCTTCCCCCCACCCCTGCCAATTGTATGCCAGTGGGTAACTTTCCATGGCCTGTTCTAGGCTGTTTCCTACCATGTTTCTTGCGCTCACCTGCCAGGTCTGTGTCCTGCCAGAGGAGTTGCCCAGGCTCCTCCATCAGAACTTCTCCCAATGCCAGGTTTCATGCTTACCAGTGGGTCCATGAGCCAGCCCTACTCAGTTCACCTCCTGCCCTAGCAGGAACAGTAGCTTATCCTGACTGGCCTTCAACCCAATGTGGTTCTTACTGTTGGATGTTTCAGCCCAGCCATGGTTTGTCCATACCCACATATGGCTCACACATGGCTCAGCAAGGGGTTGAGACCTTGCCTAGTCCGTCACACATCTATCCCAGTCCTCCAGGACACCAGAGGGTGTTGGGGTCTGGCCCGGCTTGGTGCATCTAATCCCAGTCCACACTTGTGCCAAGGGAGACTACAACCATTTCCCAATCAGAAAGCAGCCCCTATTCCAGGTCACACGCCCCTTGGTGGGAACCTCAACCCAGCTGGGGTTGTCCCCTTAGCTCCCCAACTGGGCCTGTTCCCAGCCATAGATCACATGCATGCCAGTGGCTGCTCTGACTCAGCTTGGCAGAGCCCCTCACCTGTCCTGACCTCTGCCTTAGACACTGTGGCTTAGCATTCCTGGCTCACGCAGACGAGTAGGTGCAAGAGCCTAGCTCGGCATGATCTGTGCTCCCTCAGGGGCTTTAGTTTTGCTTGTGGGCTAAGGTTTGCTCAGTCCTGCCTGATCTAACCTGTTCCATTACCAATTGACACATTTTCCAGCTGTTGGAGCTGCTTTGCCCAGCTTGTCCGACCCGTAGGTCTGGACCACATGTTCACCAGCAGGAGCTATGACTCAGTAAGGGAATTTCCCAAGTTCCTCCATTAATCCACTCCCAGACCCAGTTCTCATACATGCCATTGGGTTTAGGCCAGTTCCCGGCACAGTCTGGCCTTCTATTTGGCCTTGTATGAGCTGGTGAATGTTGCAGCCCAGCCCACCCCACACCCTATTCAGGATGCATAATCGGGTGCTGCTGCACTGACCAGTCCAGACTGTTGGGAGTTCCTTTACTGTGATTGATGGCAGGCTCCTTGGTCATACCTAGCTTAGTCCATCACCACCCCAACTCTTGGGATAACCAGTGGGGCTAGAATTTTCACAGGGCACGGCCCATACATCCCTCACAGAATTTACCCCCGGTTTGGTTCTTGAGTGCTAGTTAATCTAATGGCTTACTTAATGTGACCCTTCTCCTGATCCATCATCATGTCAGGTAACATGATATTATTCTGCAGGACAAGCCCCAAGCCATAGCTTTTGCATGGACCGGTATTTGGTGGTCAGCATTGCTCAGTGATTACAAGTTTTACAAAGGAAGAGTTACTGTCATTGGGAACCTTTACGAATGCTTCACATCCTAGAAGCACAACGGGTTCAACCTGGAGCTAACTAAGCAGTGACTCAAAGAACCAAAACCCCAGAGCTCCCCGGCTGGGCGGCCAGCAGGCAGAGCGCCTGGGGACAGCTCGCCACGTGCACATGGTGGCTGTCGTCTGGGATCCAGGCATGAGACGCCCCATCCTGAGACTCCCAGGCCCAAGGTTGCACCCCTCCACAATCCCATTCACCGCCCAATGAAGGTGGCGGGTGAGTCCTGGACCTGCCCAGTCACGGAGACCTCCCCCCTCGGTGTACTCACCCCAAAGGGAGCAGCCCCCGGAGCGCAGGCAGGCCCCGGGGACAGCTCACCACGTGCAGATGGTGGCTGTCATCTGGGATCCAGGCATGAGACACCCCGTCCTGAGACCCACCCTGTAAACACATTTTGAATATAAATGTCTCACAAACATGACTTTACTTCCATTATGTCAAGTGCTGCAAGAAAAGTAAAGTATCTGAGGAAGCTAGTACATTAACTAGATAATCCAGAAGGCCTGGCCCTAGGGCTGACAGGCATGGGTTATATTTCATTACTGTATATTCTGTTATGAGGGATAAACCTGTTTGAAAAGCATGATAAAGCTTGCGATTTGGATCCCAAAGGGTGAAAGATTATTTACAGCCTTCAACAGCAATGGAGAAAGTCTTCAGTCAGAGAGAGACATTCAGAGAAGAATGTCATAGACCATACCATCTGTGTATTCCTCTGAACAGAACATTGTTACCCCCTTTTCTGTGATATACCCACCCTGCCCATGAGTTTTCTTGATCCCAAAAATCAGTGACATAGCTAAGAGCCAGCAATACCCAGCTTCATAAAACCACTACACCTCCTCCTGCCCAGCCTTTTCTGTCCCTTCTGATGGGACCTGAGGATCCATTTCTGAAACCACCAGGTCGTAAACAATTGAAGGCTTTAACACCAAAGGATATTCTAGGATAATGCTAAGGAACAAGACACAAAGTATTTTTCAAAAAAATAATTGTAATACCCGTAACCAATTTCACATCAGTAAAATAGAAATTGGTGGGTGTGGAATTCAGATACCAATATTTAAAAAAAAAAAAATATTCCCAGGTGACTCTAAAAGAGAAACGATGCTGAGTCACAGGCTGATATTACAGAACACGGGGGCTGTAGACCATGTAATACTATTGTTCTAAAATCAACATTTCAGGCTGAATTGTATGTTTTCATTGTTTTTATTTACTTCATTTGAAAAGTAGGGGGAGAAGGTGAGTAAGAGAGAAGAAGGAGAGGGGAGAGAGAGACAAGACAGAACTTCATTTTTTTTAAAGATTCATTTATTTTTATTTGAAAAGCCGATAGTCAGAGAGGAGAAAAGACAGAGAGGAAGATCTTTCCCGAGTGCAGGATCCCAGGCTTTGGGCCATCCTCAACTGCTTTCCCAGGCCACAAGCAGAGAGCTGGATGGTAAGTGGGGCTGCAGGGATTAGAACCGGCAACCATATGGGATCCAGGTGTGTTCAAGGCAAGGACTTTAACCACTATGCCATCGCACCAGGCCCAAGGACAAAACTTCTAGCTGCTGATCCAGATACCCACAATAGCCAGGGCTGGCCCTGGCTGCAGCTAGGAAAACCAGGGCTTCCCCTAGGAGACAGGGAGTCAAGTACTAAACTTGCTGATTCTCAGGGTGTACTTTAACAAGCAGGTGGATTTGACAGTAGAATAGAACTCCAATCCGGGCATTTTGATATGGGTTATGGGTATCCTAAATAGCATCTAAACTCTTAGCTCAGATAACTGGCCCCAGACCGTAAGTTATTGAGTTAGAACTGTATTTTAATTGCCATGAAATCTGATGTGGCATGTTTTTTTTAAATGACCCCCATTTCTCTGACACTTACTTCACTGAGAGGTGTGACACATCTTTCCCTTCACATATGGGATGGTTTCTTGATTACCTAATCCAAAAGAATATAGCAGAAATGATGCTATTTTATTTTAGATCTCAGCCTTTGTTACCATAAGTGATGGGATTGTTGGGAAGCTCATTCTCAATCCCTGAAGACATCACGAAAAAGATACTGATGCTGTGTGCTACCAGGCTTGAAGGAAGCAGAAACTATCCTTGATGTTGACACTGGCTCTCAACTCAGTAACAGTGAGACTGACAGATCATCTACAAAACCTGAGACTTAAAAGCATAAATATAAATAAATGTGTAGGAATAATACCACTGACTTTGTCCATCAAACATTCATTTTCCAATTTACTTTGAAATCTAAAAGTACTCTAACTTTAAACAATGAACGAAATTGCAAGTGTCTGATGCTGCGTATTAATTAACATTTTCTCGATTTGAACAGAAGTCCCCTGGATTGTTCCAGGTGAGACCTAAATCTAGGCACAAATGTCCTTCAGAGAGACACACAGACGAGTGTCTCTTTTCAAGAGAAAAAATGGAGTCAATGTGATTACAAGGACAGACACTGCCATAAGTCAGCCATATGTCAGGGATTCCCAAACGCCCCAAGAAGGCAGAGGAGGCAAAGGACAGACTCTTCCCCAGAGCTCCCCAGGGTGCATGACCCAGTCAACACCTTGATTTAAGACTTTTGGCCTCCCAGAACTGTGAGACAGCAAATTTGTTCTCTTGGGCTAACCAGTTTGTGATCATTTGTTACAGCAGTTACAGAAAATTAATACAATCGAGGGGAAAAAAATCCTTAAATGTTCTGCTTCTATATAACTGCTTTTTCATTCTTTACAGTCTTGCCATTATGCTTCTATATCAAAGACAGGTTTCAGCTCAAGATGTTACCTTAAAAATAACATTTATTTATTTATTTTGAAAGTCAGAGTCAGAGAGAAAAGGAGAGACAGAGATCCTCCATTCACTGATTCATTCTCAAGATGACCACAACAGTCAGAGCTAGGCTAAGGCCAAAGTAAGGAGCCAGGAAGTCCATCCCGGTTGGTCTCCCAAGTTGTCAGTGGTAGGACAAAGACTTGCGCCATCTCCCTCTACTTTTCCCAGCCAATTAGCAGGGAGGTGGAAGTGACGTAGAGCAGTCAGGGAATGGACTGGCCTCCATACAGGATGTCAGCATCTCAAGTAGGCCCTGTACTGCCATAGCACAGTGCCAGCCCCTCAAAATGTTATTTCTATTACAGAAATTGTCACGTACTATTGCTACATTTCATTACATTCAATGCTTTGCATGCTTTTTTGGTTTCTTTTTAACACCTGACTTCTGACTTTTAGGCTATACTTGCTAACAATCTAAACAGAGCATAACGTAAGGGTGGACATTTAGCCTTGAGGTTGATTACTGGATTCCACATCAGAGGACCTGGGTTTGAGTCCGGGCTCTAGTTCCCCTCTGCTAAAGCAGACCTTGGGAAATGGCAATGATGGCTCAAGTGAATGGGTTCTGATCACCAATATCAGAGACCTGGATCGTGCTCCCAGCTCTGGCCTACCCCTACCTGCTATTGGCATTTGGAACATGAGCAAATGGATGGGAGCTCTCTCTACCTCTGGCCTCCATGTTTATGCACACACACACACACACACACACATACTTAAAAATTGAAAAACAAATACAGTACAAAGTAAAGGATCTGGTTGCACGAGTTTTCTCATAGTTCATTTAAAAACACTTGTTTTTATGGGTGAGCAGCAGAAGGTAGAGCCTTGGTAGACAGGATCATGAGAAAGGTATCTTTTCTGGAAAGCACATGGCTTGTAGTGAAATATGAGCAGACATGCTTTAAAGAAGGCTACTGGGAAGCACAATGGAGTAATATACCATACAAAACACTGGAGCAGAACTTCTCAAAACAGGAGATCATCAAAATCCATGAAACCAGAAGTTGTCACAGGTAGGCATGATAATTTAAAGGACTGTTGTAGTCTGGAACAGGAAAAAGACAATAGATAAAAAAGAGGATCATCTAAGTTAATGATTTCAGGTAAGAATAATACACCCATATTGGTCTACTAACGTTAACAAATTATCACCAGAAGATAATACTAGTTGGTGAAACTATTAACACATGGAAACTCTGTAGTATCTTTTCCATCTTGTTAAAAATTGTTCTACTAAACAGTTTACAGTTCTACATCTAAAAAAAAAAAAAAACAAAACGCAGGTGTCTCTACCAACATATAAAACTTACATAAGAAACTTAAGTTGAAGGAAGTGAAACATTTAATACAAATCAGTAATGTTGAGGAACTGTTCATTGAGTCTTTCCCAGAATAGGAGTGCAAGAATTATCTATTGGTGCCTTTTCTCTAATTATTTATGATATCCTGGGGGGGAAAAGAAGGAACCAGGAAGTATTTCCGGATTTTAAAAAATTGGCTGGGGCTAGCAATCCAGTTTCCAGGACTAACTGGCGCGCCATCTGCTCTCACACGAAGTGGTAACCATAGATCACAGGGCCCACCGGCGTCCAGGACTTAAGAGTTCGCCCGGGCAAGCCTGGGCAGCTTCGCTTCCGCACAGGTTGCCGGGCGGGTGGCGGCGGCAGCATCCAGGGGGGCTGTGTGTGTGTATCGTTTTTCCAAAGCCCATCTGGTCTTCCCTCCCCTGCCTGCGCTCGCGGTCTTCTGGCGCGGTAAAGCTCTGGGATCGAGCGGGTCTTTTATGCATAACAAAGGAGCCCTGGGCCTCCGCCTCCCGCCGCCCTGCGCCGCCCCCACCTAGGTTTCCCGCGGCCGCCCGGGCCCGCGTCCCCAGCAGGAATTGGCTCCCAGGCCCGAGGTTTCCAGGTACCCGGAAGGAGGAGGGGGTCGAGGCGGCAACAATTGGGCGGGTGTGGGCGAAACGCGCGACCCGGAGCGCCAAGACTCCGAGGGGCGGCGAGCCCGGGCCGTGCTGCCGCGCGATTGGCCGGGGCCATCCCAGCCAGCCACCGCTGATTGGTGGATTCTCAAATTCGGTCTCAAGGCGCCAGAGGAGGTGTTTTAGCGGGGACTGCAATCCAGGCAGGAGTCGTGTTCGGCGGGTCGGAGCGCAGGCGCTTCCCGGACGCCACGGGGTCCCCGCCAGCGTAGTGCCTTCAGAGCGGGTGTCTGCGCCCCTCACTTTGCCTTCCCGATGTCTCCGTCAGGCTGCTGATCACTGCACAGGCGTCCCGCAACCGTGTGGGGCAGTGGGGGTCTCTGGAGAGGCAAAAAGCCTCCTTCGCAAAGCGGGAGTAAGTAAGCGTGTGGCTTCAGCGTTGGTGGGGAGGCGGGAACTGGGGGGGAAAAGGGGTTTTCTCCTGTGCTGCCAGCCTTTCCCTTCCCGACTGTGGGGCAGCCGGGTGTTCGTCTGCGGGACCCGGCAGGGGCTGTGCGGTCTCCAACTCTCCCTCCTGCCAGGCTGTACAGGGGAGTTTCCCCTTCCCAAGATATCGGTATTTTCTTTGGATGAGTTTATCTTGGGGGTCTGCCTTGGAGACCTGGGAGCGAGCTGCGCCCAGAGCTGAGCGGGTTTGAGCTGAGCGATCAGGTTTCCTTTACCCCCACCCCCTAATTCAAACTCCCTCTTAGCAAAATTCCTCCCAATTCTTTGCGCCAAAATTAACTGACCCGGGAGACCCTCTACTTTATGACAGATTGGCCCAACAACCTCCTCTCTTGGTAACTTCGTTTTTGCACTGGTGGCTTTGCAGAAAGAATGGCTGCTTTTATCGATTTTTTTTTCTTTCTACATTTTCAGTAATTACTAAGCACACTTTAGGTGTTGGTATTTATTAATGGGAGTCTAAGTAAAAAATGGAGGGTGGTTTTAGAGAGAAGTGGAAATTCCCAGGAATCATTTTGGGAAGGGGAAGTTCATGTTCACCAACAGTGAATAGATGCTTTTGCTAGGGCAGAAAATATTTAATTGTAAAATCATTTTTCTAATTCAATTGTGCTTTACAGATGGAGATAAATTGTTTAACACTAAAAGACTTGATCAACCCCAGGCAGCCCAGACTAGATTTTACAGTTGAAGATGGAGAAAATGCACAAAAGGTAAGCACCACACATGTACCTTAATTTCTAAGGTGTTAAGGAGACTGATGTCTAAACCAACTAGCTATTTCAGTATGGCACTTGTATTTGTCTTACAAGCATCCTAATTATAAAATATTTTTTTTAAAAAATGGGATTACCCAAGCCATTATTGTTTTCATTTCTAATCTCAGTCATTGTGCAGTAGAAAGAGAAACTAGGTTAACCAACTCAAATAAATCACAGAGATGCTGGACACAGTAATCCAAAGTTTGTTATACAGTTGTCAAGGCTGGCTTGGCTAATGCTTTGTCAGAATGTTAAGCCTCGGGTCTAGGAAAATAAGACTTTTGTAATTACGAATGCTGGATTATTAAAGTTCTGTGAAATGTTGTCTTCATACCAGCGATCCTAGAGACTGATGCAGTCCTGAGAGTAGGACTCCTGGGTGCCACAGGGGAGGATGAAGTGACTCAGCCATGTGAACAGTTGGCAGTGCTCCTGCTAGTTTTGCACTGAGCCACCTCTTCCCTTTTTGTACCTCTTCTGATCTCCATGATAGATCATGGTGGTGTCTCTAAGGAAGGTTATGAAAAAAATTGGACATCACTATATCAAAGCCACCACCTTGGACACAGCAGCATTGTTACACCAATTATCCCATGTGGCACTAGAAAAGTTGGGTAGCTTATTAGCTTTGAATATCTGAGTATTTGTAAGTAAAGGCAAAATAGATACAACACACCCTGTCTTAGAAACTCTTTTTTTGTGTGCTTTAGGAGCAACGGTGAACCTGCCAGGTTGCAAACAACTTGTTTTAGCGGCCTATAAGAATACTTAAGAGTTGTTGATGTTGGGTAGATGAGAAACTGTGTGCTTCTCCAGCAGTTGATTTATTTTTATTTTTTTGTCAGGATCAGAGCTATATTAACACTTCAATCTTTTAAATAGAGCTTTTTTTTTAAGAAAAAAAAAATTACCTATATGACAAGAGGGTAGAAATGTCTAAATTTTACGCGTATAGCAGAGCAAAATGTTGTCTTTTCCTTTACAATTTGAATGGTTGAGCCTTCAGAGAATTATGTACATTTATATAAAAATTTGAGCCTGTCTGCCAAGAACCATCAAGACAGATCCTTTTATTATGTTTAGCACCAGTAAGCCATGAGTCCAGTTGTACTTTCATAACATAGCAAAAATGGAAAAAACTGGAAGGACTCAAAAGACACTGGAAATGTAGTTGAAATATTGGAAATCGAATGCATGAATAGGATATTTTTCCTTTGATTTGACCTGGCAACTGAAGGTGACCTCAGTGAGAGCTGTGGATCACAGCTGACTATGGTTGTTTTAGAAACCCTTGGAAACCACACATACACACAGATATATTTAAACACACATACGCACACACACATATATACATACTTTTTGTTTGTTTTTGAGGCAGAGAGAGCACTCATGAGCCCCCATCTACTAGTTCATTCCCTAAATATCTGCAAAGATTGGGTTGGGCCAAGCCAAAGCCAAGATCCAGGAATCCAGCCCGGCTCTCAAAGGTGGTAAGGACCCAACCACATGAGTCACTGTCTTTTGCCTTCCTGTATGTGGAATTGGAGCTAGGACTCAACCGAGACACTTCAGTATGGGATGCAGGTATCTTAACTGGTACCTTAGCCAGTATGCCAAATACCTACTCCCAAAATATATTATTTGAGATGACATCATCCAGATAATACCTGGGTCAGAAGTGGGACCAAAACTAACATATTTTTAGCATCCAACCTATTTATCCATAGTCTTGCTGCTGGTCCTATATTAATAATGAACATTTGTGAAGTAGTTCACAAATGACTGCTTTAACTTTGTTATCTCAGATAATATTCCCAGGAAGTCTGGGTGGTAAGCCAATGTATCTCATCTCCATTTCTGTATAAGGACTGGAAGACTAATAGGCTACATTTCACCAAGCCTTCTAGTCAAGGAAGTGACTTCCTAGATGTTGCAGGTTAATAGCTATCAGAGTTTTATGTACAGTTTAGAGAGTGCTCTTGGAATCAATACCTAAGGACAAGAAGAGCATGGAAGGCATAGCAAAACGACTGGAAGAGAAGTGGAGCTGTGGAAGTTGGGTTTACCCTAAGGAAAATTCCCAAATGTGAAGTGGTCCTGAGTTGGAGCAAGGAGGCCAGGCTTTTACTTATTAGAGCTGTTTATACCAGCCATTCTGAGTCCAATCCAGGACTCCCAAGAAGGGGCAATCATGGACTTGTCAGCCCTCTGTAGCCAAGACAATTTGATAAAGGGATTGTTGTTTGTATTACTTTGAGCAGCTACGGAACAAGTAAGTCATTTGTGAAGAGATCTGGATGTAGCTCAGTGTCTGCTACACAGCTGGGTAGCCTTGTAAGAAAGTCTCAGACCCCTTAATTATACATATAAAAACTTACACCCAGACAGAATAAGCAATATGTCTACTATCAAGAAGATATAAATGAGTGGTGGTTAGTCTTGGTGATTAAGACACTGGTTAGGATGCCCATGTCCCACATCCAAGTACCTGGGTTTCACTCCTGGCTCCAGCACCTGATTCTAGCTTCCTGCTCACACTCTGGGGGACTCTGATAGTGGCTTAAGTTGTTGAGTTTCTGCCACCCGCAGGAGAGACCTAGATTGGGTTCCTGATTCCTGGTGTCCAACAAGCCCAGTCCTGGCCACTGCAGGCATTTGGGGAGTACAACAGCTAAGAGTTTTCATTTCTCTCTTTGCCTACCTCTTAAAACTTCTTAAAAGATGGAAATAGCAGAGTCACACATCAGGTTTGCAAATTTCCATTCTAATCCCTTTCGTACTACCATATTTAGTATTAGGGGAGTAAGACAGAATGGAGAGGGAAGGACTAGACTACAATTGACTTTCTTCCACCCAAGACCTCAGAACACAGCTTGCTTCGCACTTTCCCTTTTGATGTAGAGATAAGTACAATCATAACCTAACACATGAGCTAACTTCCCTCCTGCTTTGAAGTATTACTTTAACTGTAGTGAAAATATATCAAAGTACATGAGTCCATTCTAAACCACTCCACTAGGAAGAAAGTTGGAATTCATTGGTCCTGTGAGGACTGCTAAGAAGCAGTAGAGAAGATGCACCCAGCTTTGCTAAGCCATCCCCTCCTCTACCATGAAGATACCTTTTGGAATAACTAGATAACCAGGGCATAGTGTTCTGTGTGCATCTGTAATGGGAAGGCAATGTATCCCAAATTGTGAGCAGTAAGATAAGTGGAACTCGCTTCCTGTCCTCCACAGTTACACAGTCTCATTACTGAGACATGACACATACCCAGGAAGTAAATTGCAATATGCTGTGTATATTAGCTCCAACTGCCAGAGGGAATGATAATACAGAAAGGAAAGATGGGGAAAGCTATTTTATTGAGTGCTCACTGTATGCCAGAGACTATTTTTAGAATTCTTTGAGGTCGGTATTTTTACAAATTTCATTTTCAGTTGTAAGAGTTAAAGTACAGTGAGGTGGGAAGGAACCTGTCCCTGCTCACAGGGCTGATAAGTAGCAGAAGCAGGTAAGCTGGCTCTAATTCTTACATATGTCGCTGCTTCCCCATATAGCCTCTCCCTAGACAATCTTTGGGTATCAGTGACCTGCCGCTCTGGGAAAGACAACTTTCTCCCAGTTTACACCCATGAAAGGCTCATGTTTAAATGCAGAATTTCCAGAACATCTGTTTTTAGCTGTTTCTTTTAGACCAATGATTTTTGCCTTGGATGAAGTTTTATGAGGGCACTTCATAAAGTTAATGGACTAACGTGCAAAAAGTTTTCAGATCCACACATACTTTTCCCATAATATACACTGTTCACAAAGTTTTGGAAGACCTCTCATATGTGACCTTAGGTAGTTACTGACCCTTTTTGTGCTTCAATTTCTTCATTGGTGGACTGGAAAGATGATAGTATATATGCCACCAGATCGGATGAAAAGTTCATGCACATAAAGTATGTGAAACAGGGTCTGGCATCTATTGAAATGCTTAATAATTTCCATGAGAGTTCATTTGTGAAATGAACATAGGTGGGCAGAAGCAGCACTCTGGGCTGGGATCTTACTTCTGCTACTGCTATGGCAGACATCAGCCCAATCTCCTGGCTGCCCTTGCGTGAGGATGGGATGTTACATGGCTGCAGCACCTGCCAGTCTGAGGAATAACAGTTAGCTTGTGAGCACAACCTCTGCTCTTCCCGGTTGTCATTTACCTCTTCACCTGTTGTTTATATAGTTAGCACTTTTTATTTAAATCACTGCTCAGCCAAAATTGAGCATGTGGTTGCTGTAGAGCAAAATGTGTACTGATAATTAAATCCTCTACTTTCATAATTACGTAAGATATTGTTGACTGGAAGTAAATCTTACTACAGAAGAAGCAGAATCTTTCTATGAATTAATTATTTTAGAGGAAATAAATTTTTATGAATTACTGGCTTGTTTCAAAGGTGGATCTGTATACTTAGTGTTTTTTCATGGTGGGCTCATCATTCATCTTTTCTGCATAAGTCTATCCCCCAAGTGTTGTCTAGGGGCAGGTGTTTATCCACAAACTATTACCAAGGCTGCAAAACCTAAGAGCAAAATTTAGGAATTAAACATTTAGAAGTTCCAAAAGCAATCTACTGTTGCCAGTGGGCCATCTAAGTCTCTGATCAGTGGTTTCATGTAGGTTAGTTTGACAAACTCAAGTGGCAGATCACTTGTGAGGCAGATACAGATTAGTCTTACAAAGTGGAATTGCATGTCAGTATGCAGAGTCTGAAAATCAAACACTGGTCCTTTACTACAGATAGTAGTCCAGATAGAGAAACAGTGTTCTGACACAACAACATTAGATTGTTCTGTAGATTTGCTTAAGATGTGGTGTTTCCTTGGATGGTTTTCCATTAACTGATATTACTACTCTTTCAGCGCTGGTGAACATTGAAGTACAAAAGCACAATTGCTGTTCACTAGCTAATGAAACTGGTAAACAGTGTTTTTAAGAACATAGCACTCAGAAGGAACATGGATTTCATCCACATTGGTTTTCTTCATCTCTGATTATTATAAACATTGGCCAATTATAACTACAACTATGACTCTGACAGAGATGGCATAAAAAATGTTTAAAAGGAAGAACAGATTACAACCTATTTCTCATTTTAGAACCACTCAATAACCCGTGAATCTTTCTGTCTTATCATTAGTCCTGGTACTTTTCAGCCCTGAACATATGACCTTGTTTGTATTTTCGAGTGTTACAGAATGATGGAAGCAAATTGCATTTTTAGTTTATACTTGTCTTTGTTCATCCTTGCTAAAAAGTCTCTTTTTTTTCTGTCTTAATAGGAAAATATATTTACTGATCGCTCAAGGATGGTCCCAAAGACTCCAATCAAAAATGAACCAATTGATTTATCAAAGCAAAAAATCTTTACTCCAGAAAGAAATCCCATTACTCCAGTCAAGCTTGTTGACAAGCAGCAGGCAGAACCATGGACACCTACAGCAAACCTGAAGATGCTCATTAGTGCTGCCAGCCCAGACATAAGGGACAGGGAGAAGAAAAAGGAACTGTTTAGACCCATTGAAAACAAGCATGATGCATTTACAGAATCTCTCCAGGTAAACATGCTAAAGACTAGTAAAGAACTGAAAAATTGTGTTTTAATATTAAAAAAATGTGGAATTCTCATTATGTTGGTTCCTGTTGAGACAAAAGTAGTATTAAAATTAATATCTTTATTTAAACCTGAAATCTTGCCTTATACCTTATTTTCATTATAAACTCTTCTGTATGATACTCCTGTGGCCCACATACATTTGAAAATAATATTTTTTTAAGTATACATCTTAAAACTTTGTCATGGAATCCATGATTCTGGATTTTTAATGTTTCTGCAAGTACTACTGTGAATTTTAATTTTGTGCTGATATAAAAGATAATATTAAGCTAGATATTTTTGGTCCAGGAAATTCCACTGTTGTCATATGTGGTTCAATTCAGTGGTTTGGGGCTTTACCAAAATCAGAACAGTACTGTTAATTTGCATCAGAATACCTATTCTCTTCATTTTGTGTTTATGATTTCTTGGCCATACTTAACTCACTATGTTACATATGTATGCATTTTGGGGGAAAGGAGTTAGGATCTGTAAAACAGTATCCATAAAGTATACAGGTTTGAGTAACTTGATTTTGTTTTTTGGTTTTTGGTTTGTTTGTTTGTTTCAGTCAGCATACATCCATTTGTGTTTTTCTGTGTGGTCATACTTCTCATTTTTAGTGCTCTATGGTATTCCATTGCATGTACATATCATTATCCACTCTTGTTTATTGCCACTTTGGTTGTTTATGTAATTATGAAGTTACGATATGCCTGTTCTTGATTTCTAGTGATTACAGGCCAAAATTTGTCTAAGACAATGGTTTTCAAAATGTGATTCAGGGATTTCAGTGTCCCATGGATTATTTCTGGGGATCAAGGAAGTCTAAACTGTTTTGATAATACTACTGAAATACTGGCTGTTTGAACTTTTTTTTTTTTTTTTTTTTTAGTGTACTGTGGAGTCTTATACTATATTATGTTGATATTGCAACAGATTGAATAAAAACTAAACTTGGGGCCCAGCATGGTAGCCTAGCAGCTAACGTCCTAGCCTTGCATACACCAGAATCCTATATGGTTGCCAGTTCTAATCCCTGCAGCCCCACTTCCCATCCAGCTCTGCTTGTGGCATGGGAAAGCAGTGGAGGATGGCTCAAAGCCTTGGGATTCTGCACCCATGTTGGAGAGCCAGAAATTTCCAGGCTCCTGGCTTTGGATCAGCGCAGCACCGGCCATTGCAGCCATTTGGGGAGTGAATCATTGAACAGAATACTTAACTCTCTGTCTCTCCTCTGTATGTCTGCCTTTTCAGTATAAAATAAATCTTTTAAAAAAAGAAACAAAGCAAACATGATAATCCAGTTCTCTTATGAAGCCAGGACTGAAGAAACTTGAAATAATATCTAAACTTAGCCTTTTTCACTAAACATTTCGTTTCTGTTTAAATTCCTTGAGTTTTTTTTTTTGTTTTGTTTTGTTTTTTAAGATATGTTTATTTTTATTGGAAAGGCAGATTTACAGAAAGAAGAGAAAGAACTTCCTTCTGCTGGTTTACAACCCAAGTGGCCACAAAGGCTGGAGCTGGGCCAGTCTGAAGCCTGGGGTCAGGAGCTTCTTCCGGGTCTCCCACAGAGGTGCATGGTTCCAACACTTGGGCCATACTTTGCTGCTTTCCTAGGCCATAAGCAGGGAGCTGGATGAGAAGTGGAACAGCCAGGACACAAATTGGTACCCATATGGGATCCTGGTTCTTTTAAGGCAAGGATTTAGCCAATGAATCATCAGGCTGGGCCCCTCTACTTAAGTTTATTACAGTCAATATCAGTACATAAAACCAGTAAACATGAAATAATTTCTTAAGAATATAAAGAGATTCTGGGCCCTGCGCGATAGCCTAGCAGCTAAAGTCCTCATCTTGAACATACCGGGATCTCATATGGATGCCTGTTCTAGTCCCAGCGGCCCCACTTCCCAGCCAGCCCCGTTTCTGGCCTGGGAAAGCAGTCAAGGATGGCCTAAAGCTTTCAGACCCTGCACCCATGTGGGAGACCCGGAGGAAGCCTCTTCGCTCCTGGCATTGGATCGGCTCAGCTATGGCCATTGGTGCCGCTTGGGGAATGAACCATCAGATGGAAGATCTTTTTCTCTGTCTCTCCTCTTCTCTGTATATCTGAATTTCCAATAAAAATAAATAGATCTTAAAAAAGAAAGTTGGAGAACTGAGCTATATATACACTTAGTGGAATTACTAAGTCATTAAGTTTATGTTCACAGGATAATTCCAAATGGCTTTTCAAAATGCTGTTTGTTTCCACTGGCAATGTGTAAACATTTGTTGATCTCCATAGTAGATAATGTCTACAACACTAATCTCTGCCAACATAATGGTAATACAATTTGTGTCAGTGTGATACATTCATTTTCCTTTCCTTGATTACTCATGAGTTCAGTTTGCATATGGTTACTGGTCACCAGATTTCTTTCCTCCTGTGCAGTGCCTGTTTCTGTTCTTTGTTCATTTTTATTGGGTTATGTTTTTTTCATTACTGATCTGTAGGAACTGATTATGTATTCTTGATACTGAAGCTAATTCCTAAGAGTACTTCTATATATAAAGAAATGGATATTGTTGTATAGCAGGTTAAGCCACCACTCGGGATACTTATTGGACCCCTGCCTTCCATATTAGAGAGTTGGTTGTACTTCTCTGCTCCAACCAGCCCTGGTTCCAGGGATTTGAGGGGTGAACCATTGGATGGAAGATCTTTCTTCTTTCCCTTCTCTGTCTTTCAAATAGTTGAAAACAAACGTTAAAACAGGCAATCTCTCCCTATCCCAAAGTTAAAAAGATATTCTCCTGTATTTTCTTCATTTAAAATTACCGTGTATGTTTAATTTGAGATTGCTTTTGGTATACTGGAGTCTGGAATACAGCTTTGGTTTTTTTCTGCATGGTCAGTTATCTCTGTCCCATGTATTAAGTAGTTTCTTCCTCTTGTGATACACCACCACCTCTCTCAGGTGCCTTAAGTTTCATATATATGTATGTCTGTTTCAGTTGCCTATCTCTGCACCAGTGTCAACCTTGATATGGAGCAAAGCAGGACCCTCACCTTTCTTTTCTTCATCATCTATGGGCTCTTTTTAGTTCTTTATTTTTCCATACATACTCTAGGTTGAATTTTAGTTGGAATTATGTTAAATCTATGCATTATTCTGAGAATTAACCTCTTTGTGGTGCTGTGTTCCCATTCATTAAAACACATGCTGCTCCAAAATTCTGTCATTTTTCTGGTTTATTACTAATGGTTTATTAATTCTCTATTACTGTTATATGGAAATGCAACTATTTTGTTTTGTGTTGAACTTCGCTAAGTTCTTAGACTATTATTTTTAATAATGTGATCGAAGCTTTTTTTATGTGAAAGTCTCATGTTCTACAGAGTGAAAATTCGCTATTCCTTCCCAATCTCTGCCTCAATTTTTTTTTCTTGTCCTCAGGTTCTTACTGGGCTCTCTAATATGATGTGGAAGAGGGTTAATCAGAGTAGATATATTTACATTTTCTTGATTTTAGGGCAGTGTTTACAATGTTCTGTTAGATGTTTGATTTTGGCTTTTCATGAATACACTTTATTAAAGGAATTCCTGGTTTTCTAAGGACATTTTTGAAATCATCAATGAGTCTTAAATTTATTAGATGTTTTCTCTGAGTCTTTAGAGATAATCATATCACTTTTATCTTTGAATATGTTTATTGAAAAGCCTTGTATTTTCTTGGGGCTTAAATAGAGAGCCCTTTTCACAGATCAGTTAGTGAGTCAAGAATGGTAATTTCATGTACTTAAACATTAGAAATAATGAAGATGAATGTGACTTAACTACTCTCGTTCAGTTTCATCAACCTTTCGTTAATTATAAAACAGAAAACTGGTGATACAGAATAGGCCAGTGCTTTTCAAACTTCAAGATTCTACTGCACCAGTTCTGGGATGAGGCCCAAGATTCTGCATCTCTAACAAAATTCCAGGAAGCTGATTCCACAATTCTAAGAAGCACACTAGTATTCAGGGTGGAGATCTATCAATGACCACGTTTTGCATGTGCCAAAAAAAAAAACAAAAACTTATCCAGTGGACTGAGTCTCAGATTGCAAAAGAGATTTTTAAAATTCAGTTCTCAGAATATGACTGGTTAAACATGAATCACAAACAGATTAGGAAATGTATTCTGGCCAGAATCTTAGATGGTTTACATTTGAATATTCCCTCCAGATAACCAGTACCAACCATTGCAATCTCTCCTTTAGAATATTAATTGTGAACATCTTTTCTCCCCCTTTTTTCTGTCTTCTGTAGCTTGATGTTGTTGGGGACAGTGCTGTTGATGAATTTGAAAGACAAAGGCCAAGCAGAAAACAAAAAAGTTTAGGACTCCTGTGCCAGAAGTTTCTAGCGCGTTATCCAAGTTATCCCTTATCAACTGAAAAAACTACCATCTCCCTAGATGAAGTTGCTGTCAGTCTTGGTATGTATCACCAGATTACTGTCTCAAGTTGCAGTGGGGAAACCGGTTTCCTTGGGCATGTGGAAGTCTTCAGGTTCCCTCCACAGCAGCAAGAACAGGGGAGCAGGCAGAGCTTCCTTTGTCATTATCAAATTTCTCTTCCTTATACAAAGGATTCTAGGGAGGCTGCTGAAAAATTCCAGGGTTGTTAGCCTTAGTAATTTTGTTAAAAAGCAATAGTTTTTTTGTGGCATATATAATATATCATATTTTAAATTCATCTTCAGATTGATTTAAGTAGTGTTTAGAAATATATCTTTGTTTTTCATAATGCTTCTAAGAAATCAGGACTGGTATTATTCCTGTTTGTAAAGCAGAATTTGAGAACCTGAGAATTATGTTTGAACTCCATAGCTTGACAGTCTGGAAGGCTGTCAAACTTGAAAAAGCACATCAGGACAGAGACAGCCGAGCCTTACAACAAAGAGGAGCACATGTGCTCACATGGCATGACTGTGTGTGTATACCATGCCGCTGCTGCAGAATAGAGACCCCTAGTGGACATGGACTACAGTTAGTCTCAGGATATATTTATGTGGGTAATTCTGAAAAAGCAGAAATCACAATGATTTCAAAGTGTCAGAGTATTCTGTTTTAAATTGCAAAGTTTTGGGCCCAGAACAATGGCTCAGTGGCTAAATCCTTGCCTTGTAAGTGCTGGAGTCCCATATGGGTGCTGGTTTGTGTTTGGCTGCTGTACTTCCCATCCAGCTCCCTGCATGTGGCCTTAGGAAAGCAGTGTAGAGAATGACCCAGGGCCTTGGGACCCTGCACCCACATGGGAGACCCAAGGATGCTCCTGGCTTCTGGCTTCTGGCTTCAGATCGGCTCAGCTGCAAGTATTGCAATTACTTGGGGAGTGAACCAGAAGACAGAGGGTTTTCTGTCTCTCCATCTTGTAAGTCTACCTTTCCAAGAAAAATAAAGAAATAAATCTTCTTGAAAAATAAAAAATTGGAAGATTTTATATATAGGAAATAGAAAATTCTGGGAAAAAAAACAGCCAAATAAGTAAATGACCAATTAGATTTTTATGTTCTTAGTTCAAGAGAAATGTTCCCCAGGAGGTGGTTACTAATGTGAGTTATTTCAAGCAACAAAGAAGATTTTGATTATTGGAAACTGAAATGAAGAGACAATAAGTTGTGGTAGGAAGGCCATAGGGTGGACTTTGGGCTAGACATGAAGCCTACCTCATCAACTTATAGGCCATAAGAACTTTGAAAAGCTAATAGAGCTTTACTTATTATTTTTGGTCTGTAATGAAGGAACTATAGTACCTACAATGTAGAGACATAGCAGAGTTAGGGAAACGCTAGCACCAGACATTTTTTTAGTGTCTGACCTGGGTAGCTCTTTCATCTGTTTCTAATAAAAAATATTTTCTACTAAAATCTTACTAGGATTCTTGTGTGCTACTTTCCTGTCAGATTCTAGAACTGGGAGGAGGAAGTAGAGTACTAAAGTGGGGAGTCATTTCGTATATAAGACAGTGTTCTAGGACTGGTGACAATCAGAATGACATGAGAGTGAACCAGCTGAACCGGCTGGGTAAGGTGAAACTAGTAACAGGGTCATGGAAACAAGTCTTACAAAAGAAGATGAGGTGAGGGAAAAACAACATCATGTTTCCAGTGTCCTTTCCATTGGGGCTCAGGAAGCCTACTTCCCCCATAAATCCAGTTTCTACCAAGATGTCTTGTGCTGCTGTTATGGAAGACATAAGACGTTAGAGGGTTAAGTTACAGGCCCCACAGGAAAAACAGGGGCACCTAGTTTCAAGGGGCTGCAGGTTATCCTGATTCTTGTATTATGGCTGCCTCTTGTTGCTGGTCTCCAGAGAGTTTTACAGCAGTTCATCTGATCACCTGCCAAATGAGCATTTCCTCTTTCTTCATGTGAGACTCAAATGGGGTCCATTCCTGGAAGCTGTTTCTCTTGGGGTTAAGTCCCAACTCACTACTCCATCTCATGTTATAGGCTGTAGGACTAGGGTACAGAGCGTATTACACTATTTCCCAGATTCTGGTGCCATGTGGATTTGACAATGATATTATGGGTATGAATTTAAAGAACTGGAAAATAGGAGAGCCTACGAAGCTATTTTAGTCAGTGGAAAATAGCACATCTTAGGTAGCTATTTTAATGGACTGAGAGTTGTTCTTGATAAAGTCCACTGGGAACTAAGGAAAGCACAGAAACATTTGGTAATAGGATGACCTCAATATAAAAGTAGAAGTCTGAATGCAGGGAAAATCTTCTGATAGCAAGCCTCCAGAGTAAACTATAGGTCTTGGTACTTGTGAACCAGAACTTTGTAGTGCACCTGCTAATGATACAGCTGAACTCAGTCCAGGATGTATAGATGAATGATTATTCAGACAAATGACTGCCACAGTAGTTTTCACCAAAATCACCTACTAAGCACTCATTGGGGATATCAAGCATCATCTCACTCTGCTGGTGGTGTTCAGAAACTTGTGTTTTTTCCTTCTTGGGCTGTCTGGCCACTAGATGGAGACTTAACAGCTTATTATCAAATATAAAATGACAAAACAGCTTGGCATATGACTAGCTCTGGGGTGTCTCAGTTGCATTCACATGACATTCCTAAAGGGAAGGTGTGTAGATATTACTTTGTAAGCAAGATATAATATATGAAAACAAACTGGCGGGCCTGGCAGCGTGGCCTAGCGGCTAAAGTTCTCGCCTTGAATGCGCCAGGATCCCATATGGGCGCCAGTTCTAATCCCGGCAGCTCCACTTCCCATCCAGCTCCCTGCTTGTGGCCTGGGAAAGCAGTCGAGGACAGCCCAAAGCTTTGGGACCCTGCACCTGTGTGGGAGACCAGGAAGAGGTTCCTGGATCCTGGTTTCAAATCAGCATAGCATCAGCCGTTGCGCTCACTTGGGGAATGAGTCACTGGACGGAAGATCTTCCTCTCTGTCTCTCCTCCTCTCTGTATCTCTGACTTTCCAATAAATAAATAAATCTTTAAAAAAAAAAAAAAAAGAAAGAAAGAAAACAAGCTGGGAGAAAGAACCAGGCAGTTCTGGATGAAGGACTGCTGGCTGCTTCTGCCAGAGCCTTCTAACAGGCATCTGGCAGTGAAGCCTGAGCTTCCTAAGGGTGACAGAGCCCTTCAGAGTCATGAGCTGAACCGTCCTAATAATAGACTGTGAAATGTTTCTTCCGTGCATGACATAGAAGTTCCTCAGCTCCTGATTTTTCATTATGATTCTGCATTTTTCTCATTTTAAATCAGTAGAGGGCCAGAAGCTAGTCACTGAGTATTTCCTGATTTTATAACAGCCTTTGGCAAGAGAAAGGAATTACAGCATCTTTTTAGGTGGTCTGTTTCTCTGCAAGATGCCTGGAGGCTTTTGTTATGATACATAGCTGAGGGGAAAAGGGCCTGTGGCACAATAGAATAGTCATAGACTTGAGAATATCAAAACCTGTCTCTACTGTGACCTCTTATGCTAGCTGGAATTTTAGGTATCTCCAATGCTATGCAGAAAGCATTTAGGTACAGTTAACATCTATTGGGAAGCCTTTACATTTATGTTCATTTTAAATCCTGATTAGTTTATAGGATAAATATTAAGACTTGGGAAAATAATGAAACTAGGCGATCTAACCATACATATTTCTACCAAATTTGGTATTTATAGCTGTTTGGAAGTGTTGGGAAAGTGTGTGTAGGAAGTTGATGAACTTCATGTACAACTTATACTAGGATCTCTGTGCTTCACTTTTGGGCTCCTTGGCAGAATGTGTTGGATGGGAATACAATCAGGGTTGTTGATGGCCACAGTGACCAAAGGATGCTGGTAGGTAGCACCAGCATGGCTATTGACTGCTCTTGCCATTTGAGAAGGATACTCCTTTCTTCCAGTTCTCTGGAAACTGAGTTATTAGACTCCCAAGTTTCCAGTCATAATATGAAACACTTGCCATCATTACTGAGCCATTAAAAGTTATCAGGATAGTTTTTCCATTGTCCCAAACTCCAACAACGAAATGGCAGTTGATGGAAATAGTTTGTTCTATAGTCTGCATAATTAGAAGTACAAATCAAAATCAACTGTCCATTCATCAAGTGTCTGTCAAGACCAGCAGTGGTTTCCTAAAAGAGTAAAAGTCAGTTGCTATGTTCTAGATGTTATACAGATAGAATTATCATCATCTCTAAATATATGTTTTATCCTTGATCATTTTGGAGGATTGGGTATCAAGAAGAAAAAAGAAACATTTCCATTGCTTCTTTTCTTACTATTTGAATTTAATTATTGTGTACTCTTGCTGAATGTGACAATGGGCACAATACAAAGTAATTCACAGACATGATCATGGCCCTCAGTGAATTTATGAAATTTCAGAAATGTTTGGCTTCATCATGTCTGTTGCTTCTGTTTGTCCAAACAGGTGTTGAAAGGAGACGCATCTATGACATTGTAAATGTGTTAGAGTCACTGCATCTGGTCAGCCGGGTGGCCAAGAATCAGTATGGCTGGCATGGAAGGCACAGCTTGTCCAAAACCCTAAGGAACCTCCAGAGATTAGGAGAGGAGCAGAAATATGAAGAACAGATGGCATTCCTCCAACAGAAAGAGCTGGACCTGATGGAATATAAATTTGGAGAACATAAAAAAGATGGCTATCTGGACTCTCAGGATCAACAGTTGTTGGATTTCTCAGAACCCGACTACCCCTCATGTGAGTTTGTTGGAGCCTTGCAAGTGGTGTCTCTCCTGAAGAGATTCCCTGTGGAATTAGGAAGTGGCAGATTGACAGCCTGCGAAAAAGATGTCCTCTATACTCTCTGCTCAAGAAAGCAAAACAGAAATAAAAACAGATGGCTCCCCACTCAACCTGGCTTAAAACTTGTCGAATGTTTGGGGCCACCCAATCAACCTGGCTTAAAACCCTGTGTAGTGAAAGTTCACTTGGTGTTTGGCAGATTTGAGCTGTACATCACCCACAGTGCTCCCATTTTAGATCTAATAGCCCTGTGCTATTTTCTTTTTATGAGTTGTTTAGTAACATTTATCATGAATGAATTTTCTTTTTAAATAATTGTATTTAGTTATGTATTGGAGTAGATTACTTAGGAAAAACAGTCCCTATCAGAAAATGTTAAGAAGAAAGGCTGATAACCTCAGTTTTCATTTGGTACAAAAATTTGATTTCGATCTGCATTCACCACCACCACCCCCAGTTCATATTTTTCTCCTTTTATAGCCATTTTTACTACCTCACCTGTTTCAAAGATGACATAGTACAGGCATCAGTCACATTTCAGTTACAAATACAAAAAATAGAAATGGAAAGATATGGGCCTGTTTTCTGCTTTATTCGTGACCTCATGCTTTTCATTCCACCCCATGGCCAGTCCTTATCCTAACTACCAAGAAACACAGCTATCTCTATTAGGGTTTGTCTGCCACCCAGTGGAACACACACTTTATCGGTCTCCTATTTAGATATGGCTTATTGATTCACCTGTTTCTGAAAAGAAATAGAAGAGATGGACATCTACTGTTGTTTGGATTATGGACACAGAGAAGTAAAACAAAGTCCTCACCTTTGAGAGGAGAGCTAGGTCTGGAAACAGTTGCAGACCCCACCCTGTCCTCTGATCTTTCTCCATTATTCTGTTCAAAACATTGCTTCAGGAAAACTTCATGGGTTCTGTCAAAATGATGTGTAAATAGGAAGTATTATGAGAAGGTTACTATGGTCATTTTCAGATTTTAGGCCAAATGTGGAATAATTTTATCAGCTGTTAAGAAAACCTGTTTTGTTTCTTTAGGAACTGAGCTTATGTGGGTCCAATATGCTGCTAACTATGAAGTTCATCTTTCCATCTGTCGGTAGAAGTACACAGTTCTGACAAAGTGTAAGAACAGCCTTTCTTGTGGTAAACCTATGATTTTGATGTTTTGTTTCATTTCCTTTGTAGCATCTGCACACAGTAGGAAAGACAAATCTCTGAGGATCATGAGCCAGAAGTTTGTCATGCTGTTCCTGGTCTCTAAAACCAAGATAGTTACCCTGGATATGGCTGCCAAAATACTGATAGAAGAAAGCCAGGATACCCCAGACCACAGTAAATTTAAAAGTAAGATTTTTCATCTAAATCATCCACTTAACAACACAGAAGGGATTGGGTTTCGTATGCTGCTGTCTTCTGCCTCTGAGATAATGTGTGTGTGACTTAATAAATCTGCTCATTTAGAGTTAGAATTCCTCTTTAGCTGTTACATGCCTTGTTCGAGGGTTCTGGTGGACCATGAGAAGTACGGTGCCATCCTTAACATCAGGGAGAATATGAATTTCTTTGCATTTTTCTCTATTTTTGCTTGCATTCAAGATAGAATGTCTGAGTTTTCTTTCCCCTTTTCTCCCCACCCCCTGCATACTACTCTGAAGGGTGGAGATGGGAGTTGTCTACAGGTAAGACCCAGAAGAATGGCCAGGGAAGGGTGGTGGGACATGGCTGCTGGGCTGGGAGAGTTCAAAATTCACACCCAGCAAATCTTTCTTCGTGTTGAGTTTGGACCCTGTGCCACTGTCCTAAGAAACCCTGAAATCAGTGCTCTCTGACTTTTTGTTTACACATGGATTGGCAGTCACCTGTGGAATGGCTGGATAAAGTCCAGCCCTATCTGAATTGAAAGGAAAGTTGCATTGAGGTGAATGACTGATGTTTCTGGACAATAATAAAGCTCCTTTGCTTCAGCTGAGTGCTGAGGTAAAGTGGACTTCCTTCCTGCTAATCAACTTAAATAGCAATTACTTTGTGGTCATCATCCTTCCTGTTTAATGTGTCTCCTCCTCCTCCTCCTGAATTTTTCCTCTAGCTGTGCCTTAAAATCTCTTTAAAATTCAGGGAGTGCACCCACCACACAGCCCTCTCCGCTCGCTGGGTGAGAGATCTCCCGAGTTTCCAGTGAGGAGCTGTCTGTCTGTTTAGCACAGTGTCTCCTAACCTTGCATTCTGTGCATTCTGTGCCAGCAGTGCAGCCTCACTGGAAGCTCCAAGGAATCTCTGTCTTTGTCACAGGCTGGCCGCACGATGGAACTAGTGCCATGATCTCCTGTGAGAAACCCAGGGCAACCTTTCCTTCCAAACTTTTAATTAAGCCCATTTTCTCCCCTGTTGTTTTTGTAATATGGTGTTCCCTACTTGTCACTGGGTGCTTCTTGTCAGAGGTGTGAAGGGCACACTAACCTTCCCTTACTGTGTGCCTTAGATATATCAGATGTGTAAATCCTGGGTGGTTTCATGACAGAGCCACTGGTCCCTAGCCTGTTCTGCTACTTTCTACGTGAGGCTTCATGTGGTGGCTAAGAAACTTCACGTGTCACATAAGTTAAATTGTTGTGGTTATCATACATGGCATGACCATCACTGTATTTTATATCTTCAAGCAAAGGTACGGCGACTCTATGACATAGCCAATGTTTTGACCAGCCTGGCTTTGATAAAGAAAGTGCACGTAACAGAAGAACGGGGCCGTAAACCAGCATTCAAATGGATTGGGCCCGTGGACTTCAGCTCCAGTGGTAAGGAACATGATTGTGCTGGGGACCTGTATAATTTTAAATTCCCAATGCCTTTTTTCAATTCCTGTGTCTACCATATAGTGAAACTGATCACCTCTCCCATAACCCACACCACATACAAGATTGAACTGGTGTCCCCACTCTAGGAGCAATAACTGTTAGCCTACAAATGGTTTGTGATGTTGGCTCACAGAGTAGGAATGAAAACTTTCATGACTTACAAATGTGGGAGTTCTATAACTACTAAGTTAAAACTCTTGAGAATATTTTCTTTCAAAGTTTTTTCTGGAAGTTTAGAACTGAGAATTGTTTTTTAAATTCAGGTTGTTTCTATTAGCAGAGTAAAATCTTGTTTTTCTCTGAATGGCAGAAAATGTAAAAAGTATATCAATTGCTATCTCAAAACTAGTATGTGGCTTCTAAATTAGTACATATGCAGTGAACACTCTTTTTGCAATTTATTTAAAAGGTTACAAATACCATTTTGCTAAATTGGAGTGAAAAAGGTTATTCTCTTCTGTCATGGTTAATATCTGAAAAGTCAAGGCCTAGATTTATCTGTACCAGCTACTTTACACATAACTGAGAACATTCAAGTTTTCTAGTGTAGTGGTTTAAATTCAAGCACTTAATCCTGGTTTGTAGAAATGCAATTCTCTATCTCATGTGTAAAAAAAAAAAATTCACTTTGTATCTAGCTGAAACCACTTAAGATCAAGTATAACTAATTCAACTTAGTAAGTACTTACAGACCTTATGCCACGCATAATGCTACATGTTACAAGAGATCAGGGGTGTGTAATATCCCTGCCTGTCTGAATTACACAACTTTGACATTTCCTTTTCTGTCTTTGCCTCGTCCTATCCTTTTCCCTGTAAAGCCCACTGCTCCTTTTCAACATAAATGTATTCTCAACTTTCAAGATCTGGCTCAGATGCCAACTTCTTCATGAAACTGGTCCTGATCATTCAATGCAGAGTGTCCCATGTGAACAGTGGCCATTTAGTAATGTGCTGTTTTCCTTGGTATACTAGACAGTGTCATCTTTCCACCTGCCATAAATACTTGAAGATTAGACATCAACCTTACTCATCTTTTGACTGCTTCCTAGTTCCCAAAACTAGGCTACTCACTTTAGTCATTTCTTTTACAGGTCATTCTTTCAGTTTGTATTTAAGGAATCTTTGCCTAACCCATGGAAACAAATATAGGTGTGGATAAATGGGATGCGCTTTTTTTTTAATTTTTGTTTGTTTCTTTTGCATTTCCAGTATGCTGGCATCATTTGTTGAAAAGACTATTTTTTTCTTTTCATTGATACTGAAAACAAATTTGCCCATTTATCTGTGATACTTTACAGACTGTATTAAATTATTGTATTGATTTGTTTATCATGGCAATCTAGGCCTCTTAGAATGAGTTGAGAAGTAATCACTTGTGTGATTTTCTGTGTAAATTTGTGTAGAATTGGTATGG
The DNA here is from genome assembly GCF_017591425.1 of Ochotona curzoniae. Classification (NCBI taxonomy): domain Eukaryota; kingdom Metazoa; phylum Chordata; class Mammalia; order Lagomorpha; family Ochotonidae; genus Ochotona; species Ochotona curzoniae. The sequence continues at coordinate 23,292,413 of NW_024464920.1, forward strand.
TTTTGGGGATGTTTGTTTCTCTTAAAGCTCTGAAAACACTTCATCAGTGAAGCCACCTCACTCTAGAGTTTTCTAGGCAAAAAGATTTGCTGATTATAATCTCCTTTATAACTATAAGGCTACTGAAATTGTCTCTAGTAACTCCTTCTGCTTTGAGTTCAGTTTTTTCTAATTCTGGCTGCTGAAGTTGGAACCTGAAGTCATTAATTTGAGACCATTTTTTTCATTTCTAATACTTTGTTAGTCCTATAAATATCCCTGTTAATATTGTCTTAGCTGTATCCCACATCTTGTGCTTTATGTGTTTTCATTGATTTCCAATTCGAAATACCTTTTCCCCTTTTGATTTCTCTGACCCATGACTTAGGTGTGTGTTACGTAGTTTTGAGATAATCTAATTATCCAAGTATCTTTCCCTTGCTTCTAATTTTGGTCCATGTGATCAGGGAACATACTTGGTATAATGAATCCTTTTAAATTTTTTTATATTTGTTGTGTGTCACAGAGGTGATCCATCTCGGTAAATGACTTGTCACTTATCCTGTCACTTATTCCTTTGTGTTGGGTGACATATTCTAAAAATGAAAACATGGTCAAATTGGTTAACAGTGTCACCTGATTTTTTTGTATTAATATTGATTTCATGTTTACTTATTCCTGGTTTATATTCCTTGTTTTTTTTTTATTAGTTAGCATACGATATGTTGTTCATCCTTTTAAGTATTTTATATTTATATTTAAGATGAGTTTCTAGTGTAAAGAATATATTTGAAGTTTCCCCCCTCCCTCAATCTGATATTTTTTTTTTCTTTTGAATTGGGATGAAGCTATTTATGTTTCATGTGGTGCCTTAATCTGGGATTTTAATGTGCCTTCTTGCCGCTTGTATTCTGAGTCGCAATTGTTTCTTTTTTTTCTTTACAATTTAATTAGTATTTTTTTATGCTTCCACTTGAATTCCTTTGTTGACTTACTATCTACATTTGTTGTGTTGTTGACTGAATGGGTGTACCTCATGTTAATTTTAAGGGCTGCTCTTGGATTTATGGTATGCATCCTTAATTTAATACGGTCTGATATTCTACTGTACATATTGTATAAGAGTCTTACAGTAACCTTTTTTCATTTCTCCTTGTCTGGCTTTGTGCTACTGTGATGGGCTTTCTTTACTCTTGTATTACAGGTCTGCTAGTGATAATTATTTTAGCTATTGCATATCTGAAAACATTATTTCACCATTTTGAGGGTGGGGTGGGCATTGAATTATAGGTTGAAATTTCTTTTGTTTCTCTTTTGGTACTTTAAAGAAATTGCTCCATTGTCTTTTAGTTTGCACTGAATTTGACAAGGAATCTACTGTTACCTGCTCTTCTGCATATGATATATTATGCTGCCCTGGTTGTTTTCATCTCTGAGGCAGCTTGCTGTGTGTTATATGATAGACTCTTCATGTTTCTTGTACTTACTCTTGTTGAACTTCTGTCTTAACTTCACACGGACTCCTTTAAGCACAAAATTAGTTCCAGGTTCTAGCCTTCTACTTAGATTAACCTCACTGTTCTGCCACACTTCAACCTTGACTTTTCTGCTGGCCGTATTCCTTTGCTCACTTAATAACTAATCCTTATACTACATATAAAAGAAATAATAAGGCATAATTTAAAAATCAAGTTTCTTGAACTCACCGTCCTGGAGCTGTGGCATAAAGGTTGATCTCATTTTTTCTTGAAAGTGAATCTCAAAATGTTTGGGCTGAGTGTGATTGGATTTACTTTGGTACTCTCTATACCAACAGAGTATGTGAATATCAGGCCCATTCTAGTTTGGTCTAAAGTACATCTTGCTCTAGTTTTTTTGTCATTCTAATAATTTTAGAAAAATATGGTTTCAATCTCACTTTATAAGTCTTCCACTAACTTCCCAAAAGTACATTGAAAATAATTGGGAGTTTGAGACAAGGCTCATAAAATTCCTTTGATGGTCTTAGTTTTTGATTTATGGTATAGCTCTATTCCAATCAGAGGTTCAAAGCCATCCCTTTAAAAAGAATAAAATGGCATAAATTACAGTTACATAACAACGTTACCAATTCTCTCATTTATTTATGTAGATGAAGACGTGGTGGATGTTTCTGCATCTGTCTTACCAGAACTGACAAGAGAAACATACGACCAGATCCCAGTTGGTGCAAAACAGAGGCTGGCTCGTTATGGTTCTCTTCACACAGTTCAGGCTTCTGAGAGGATCCAGAGGAAAGTAAACTCAGAACCCAGCAGCCCCTGCAGAGAACAAGGTATCTGCTGCACAAGCGCAGTGCATGGAACCCATCCATCACCAGGTAGTCAAGGCCACACTGTTTCCTGTGACTCTACTGCATGTGCTGACTCCAAGTCCTGCCAGTTTTAGCCAGAGATCCACACTTCACTTGTCCGAAGTAAAACAGTGATTGGGCGTAAAGGAGATGAATATCTGCTTCACAGTGTGTGATCACAATCCCAGTCCTGCAATTGATACTGAATCACCTTGTCATGGTTGGCCTATTTGGTGTTAGAATTTATCAGACTTAAAGAGCAATGCTTGTTTTATTATATTTGTTTACTAATTCTTGAGGAGACTGCACTTATCATTGTTGGAGACTGTTACCATTTTAGATAGCTTCTGGAAATGTCTCAGAACTAAAACAGATTTGAAATGTTTTTGGAATCCCTGAACTGTAAATAGTACATTGAGCAGTCTACCCTCTTTTAACTAGTGTGTGTTCAGTCTGTTGGTGTCTGTGTTAAGCTTTCTTTTTCCTTTTCAGGATCAAATAGCTATACCTTAGAAATGGGAAGTCTGGCAGCTGTCTATAGACACAAACTAGAGGACACTTCACAGTAAGTATTCTTTAAAATCTATTCTTTCCTATTTCCTTGTGTTAACTTTGACTTACTTGAAATGTCCCCTATCAAAATATAAAATTATCTAATTCTGTATTAAGAATTTGTGCTTCCCCTTTGTGTCTGCACAGGGACAAGAGCTGGGCCATAGTTTAGCTGTGGTAATTTTCCCAACAGTATAAAGGAAATATTACCCACAATAACTTGTATGTTAGAAGTGGTTATATTAGCCATAAGGTTTGATAGAGAGGCAGAACATTTGGATTTTTCAGAAAGAACTATTGTAGAGTCTGTGAAGATTATTCTGGCTGCTGTGAGCAAGGGGAATTAGTACTAGAGAAGAAGCAGATGTGATAGGAGCCCAATTCTACTTGAACAATTGAGAGTTGGGCTTCACTTTCTGCATTAGTATACTGCCAGAGGGCTTTGGGTTAAGAAGGGTAGCTCTCAATATAGTAAGTGGTTAAAACTGTTACACTGGTTCATCATGATAGCATCTGCTTGCCCACTAAGGGAATAAATGCTGAAGAATTGATAGCTAGTAAAGGTAGGAGGCATGGAGGAGGAGCCAGTGTGTGCGCTTACCTGAGGTCTCACATGAGCTCCACCATCCCATCTTTGACCTGTCCAGATTTCACCCAGTCATCTACTGCTGGGGATAGCAGATAGGTGCTCAGGGAACGCATTTGGGTATCAGCTTAAGCCATTCCCACACTCCTAATATGGTGTGGCTCTTTAGGAAAGCAAATAATCAGAGGCTGATAGAATGTGGTAACTTACTTGGACTCTTTGTTTCTTTTTATTACAGAAGAAAAGTCTTTGCCAGTAAGACAGTGGTGCCTCCATCTAGCAGTTTGAGCACTATTACGCCTTCCCTCTCTGTTGACTCAGAATATTATGCCAGTCCTTTAGCTCATCAAGTGTTTTCTGTGGCTCAGGCAGATTTGCAGGCTTTCTCTGTGCAAAAAGGTCTGAATGGCCAAGTAGGTGCCTCCCTCACTCCTGCGGCCTCTGACCTGGAGAACCTGAAACCAGCTCTGCTAGCTGGCCAGCCCCTGGTGTACATGCCCTCCTCTTCATTGGTCATGCTGTATGGGAGCTTGCAAGAGGGACCATCCCCAGGGTTGACATCCGAGAAGGACAGCAGAAGCTCAGAAGTCCCTGTTGCACAAGAGCTATCATCTCTACTCTCTGCTCAGAAACGCCTCTGTGAGGATAGGAAACATCAGGAAGAAGATGAGCCGGCCACTAAAAGACAAAATTGGAAATTGGAAGACAGCCCCCTCTCCCTTGTCATGCCTAAGGTAAGCAGAGTGGGTGGGTATATCTAGCAACATCTTGTCAACCTGTGCTGATTCCTAGGAACACCCATGGATACCATGAAAATATTTCATGTATCATTTGCATGATTAATTGAGCACTGAGCTGGGTATCCCAAACATCTAGTCATAACATAGTACTATAGAAAAGTGGTTTTAGTAAAAGTCACACTATAAAGTCTGAAGAAGCTAAGAAGTGAGAAAAGCTAAGAATTACCTCACAACATAAAGGTAGTAATCACTGTGAACATGGCTGCATGTTTCCTTCCTTTCATTCTTGTATACTTTTTAAAAAGTCTTTTGGAACCTGTAAAATAATCATTTTCATCCAGGATGCAGCTGAGTGCCAAAATCAGAAATGTGGCCAGTGTCTTGCTATCAGGGGCCACACTCAGTTCTCTTTACTGCTCAGTAATCCCATTATCCTAGCAGTAAAAGAGAAGACCAAAAAACTGAGCTGTGTTTATCTCCTGCTTGGTAGCTTTTCAGAGGTTAAGGAGATGTGACCACAGCCTCAGGAAGCAGACACACTGTGATTGCAGCAGAGTTCAGTGGGTCAACCAGAAAATTACAGCATCAGAAACTTTTTGTGAAGCCAGCTCAGAACTTTTATTTCACAATGTAAACACCATGGCTAGTTTTCCATAACTAAATTCTCTCATTTCTGCACTTGGGAGTCATAATCCTACAAATCCATATGATGTTCATTTCAGACAATTCTTTTAATTAAAACTAGAACAACTAGTAGATACCTATCAGTGTGGGACATAGCTGTATTTGTTTACAAAGTAGTCTTCAAAAATTTCATTAAAAAATCACAGTACAACTAAACAATGCATGATATCATGGTTGGAGATAGTCTGATATCTCGTGGAAGCCCATATTTGAAGGCTTGCTCCCCAGTCTTAGATTAATGGGATGAAGAGGGGTAGAAACGTAGCATAATGAATAGTGTTTAGAAGTGGACTTTTGGGATGTGGTTAGATTGAATTTTGTTGTTAGGCTAAAACCTCCCAAGACCAAATTATGATGGGTTTACTAGAGAAGGCACATGCTCCTCTTACTACCTGACAAACCGGTGGCACCACCCTATCTTGAACACCAAAACCATGAGCCAAATAGATATTTTGTTATTGTCATGAAAAGCTAACATGAATGGATATTAAAACTACACCAAAATAAGCAGATCTGTTAATTCCTTTGTTCATGAATTTTTTTAAATACCCTTATGAAAGCTAATTTGAAAAAGCTATTAGGATTTATTATTAGAATATTGATTGGCTTTTCTTTTCTCTTGTTTTCTTGTACTTAGAAATTATCAGAATCCACAGACCGTGTCTCTCCAAAGATGATGGCTAGCAGTGAAACTATACCTTTCAAAGACTATCCTGTGAATAGTCACCCCCCTGCTTCAAAGGAAGTTTCAGGAAAGGCTACAGCTAATGGCTTTGTTTCTTCTGAGTGGGGAAGTTCATCAAGAAATATAGATGCTGAAAAGCCTATGAAAGAAAATGAAAGTCTCCAAGAGCCTTCTCTGCTACAGTGCCTTTATGTGCAGTCTCCAGCTGGTAAGGGATGGCATCATGTGCTGGAGGCCTTGGGGAAGCCAAATCAGAAGGTAGATTGTTAAATAGTTGTCCATGTCATGTAGCCGAAGTGGTTCCTTGGATGGGTTACTGTCTGTTTGCTCTAAGTCATACTCTGCCCCTTATTTCTTCCATCTTATAAAATGAAAGGTGAGGCTATGTCTAGTTTCATCAACTTTAAGTATAATAGAAAAATAATTTGGACAGTTATCTTTTCCATACATTAAACTTCATTGCTTAAAAAGCATAACTTTCAAAAGTAATTCTGTTTTTATAATTCTGCTAATTCTGACATTCAGCATAACAGTTTGCACCTACTGGTTATGATTACACAGCTACCCATCTGATCTCAAAAATGTAGATGTAATGAGTATATCATAGTTATCAAGTATCAAGAGTAGGGTATGAGGTTTTGACATTCAATAACCACTTATCTATAGCAACGTAAGACAGGTATTGAGCCATCCTCATGGGCAAAACAGCAATAATATACTCTGCTTCCTCGCAGTGCTGTGGAAACTGAATTTAACCTAATAAGATAGTATATTTAAAGCACTTAGAAAAATAATGCCTTGCAAGTAGTAAGACTCAATAAATGCTTACTATTTTGAATTAAAGCTAACATACAATAGATTCCTAATTTTTAACCTAGGCACATTTTTACATAAAGCAGCTCTTGATGCAGTGGTACTCAAGCTGATCTTCAATTCTTGGTTGGGTTAAGTTTAAATCTACCAGAACAGACTAGATATTACTGACATAGAACAGATTGGGTAGATATTTATTATGATTCACCTGTCTAGAAAATATTTTTTATGCCTTTAGCATTGTGTGCTTACATTAGCATGGTAATCAGTGTTGATGGTGATGAACAAAAACATAGTCCCTGTGGAAGGAAAATTAGACCCAAACACAGGAATTTTCTTTTTCTGTGGTATAGACCCTTTGGCATTTTGGCGGGGCCCGTAGATTCCCCAGCCATTTATAAATGCAGAGAATAAAGTTATAAAGAAAGCCAATTATATTGAAACACAAATTAGAAAAATTATTTTTTAAATTTATAGTAATAAAAATCTAGTAGCAGGTCCAATATTGTCACTTCAAAACTGATTAGCTTGACCATGTTTATTTAAACATGTGCAACGGTTATAATGTAATATGATCATAACTATACTTTTTACTAATGTAAAGGTCAAGGAACTGTTAATATTTTATTTACTGTCTATGATGAACAATGAGGGATATATCTAAATTTTCAGATAGAAGTTTGCAAAAAGTGAAAATAGACTTTTTCCCATCCCAGTTTTACTTTGCTCCTCCCTTTGAACTCAGTGGAACTCAGATTGAGAAAGCTTCAAGGGGTGGGGGACAGACAGACAGTGGTTACAACATTGCTTAGGACTACGGCTTCTCTATCAGAGTGCCTGAGTTTGAGTCCCAGCTCTGCTTCTGATCCAGCTTCCTATTAATGTGTACTCTAGAAGGCAGCAGGTAATGGCTGAAGTACTTGGTCCTTTTTACCATGGGAGAGTGCTAGATTGTGCTATCAATTCCTGTCTTCAGCCAGGCCAAGTCCTGGCTTTTGCAGACATTTGGGAAGTGGAGGGCATGAACCATAAGATGGAAGATCTATCTCCATATCTCTAGCTCTGTCTCTCTGACTTTCAAAACAAAATAAAACCAAAAAAAGGGGGGAAAGAAAGAAATCCTTTCACAGACATACCCACCAAATGATCATGTAGATAGAAGTGAGTTACAGTCTTGCTCACTACTGTGAGACCAATGTGGACAGGCAGAACATAGAAATGGGTTTGTCCTGGTCAAGCAGGGAAAGGTTTTGTCATCCAGCAATTTGCCATGCATTGCCATGTAAAAAGGCCATGAGTAGCATCTTAACCCTCTGTTGAGATTCACTTTGTTTTGCTTCAGTTTCAGGAGTAAATGGCTTCAATGTGCTTGTATCTGGCAATCAGCCCCCACCTAGTGTGGGAACATCCTCTGCTCAGATGTCCTCCTTCGGCGTTCCATGCATGGTCTTACCGTCTCCTACTCTGGGAGCTTTTCCTGTCCTGTATTCTCCCTCAGTGCCTGGGCAAGTGTCGTCTTCTCCTGGCACCCTCCCAAATACAGGACCTGTGAATTTTGGCTTACCTGGCCTTGGATCAACAGCTCATCTTCTCATTGGCCCTGCACCAATGGTTAATTCGAAGTCATCCACACTTCCTTCTGCAGACCCTCAACTTCAGGCTCAACCCTCTCTGGACTTAAGTCCCGTTATGTCAAGAACATACAAGCTTCAACCTGAATCTCCTGTTTATATGGGACATCCAGTCTCAGTAGTAAAACTGCAGCAGGTGAGTTTTTGGTTTCACAAAGAAGCTATCACTTTGTGATTGGGAATGCTTTCATTTAGTTAGCTTTTGTTTTAGTTATATGACTACAGGATAAAGTTGGTACTTGGTTAGGCTCTCCCTGGCTACCATTGTAGATACAACATTATTGGTTTATTTCTGCATGGGGAAGGGGATATTACACCTCAAAGAGAAAAACAACACAATTTTTATTGTCATTCTGTTTCATAGAATTAAAAAGGGATCTATTTTAAGCAAAGTTAAGAAAAAATTATGAATATTTTAATGATTTTATGATCTCCAAACTTCATTTCATTGTAAGGACTAACCTATATATTAATCATGCAGTCAGGAGAAATCAAAATCTTTTTTTAAAACTTCCTAATTTAAGGATTATTAGCACTTGTAATTTCTTCAAATGTGATATATAGGAGGCAATGGAGGTGGACATATATGCACAAAAATACTTATATTGGGACGGGTACTGTTAAGGTGTCGCATGGAACATTCAGATTTTATATCAAAGTGCCTGGCTCAATTCCCAGCTACTCTGCACTTCCCACCCAGCTTCCTTCTAATGGAGGGCAGCAGCTGATGGCCCAAGAACTTGATCAGAGTACTTGGGGTTCTGCTACCCACATGGAATAATCAGACAGCTCCTGGCTCAGCCCCTACTGTTGTGACCACTTAGGGAGAAATTCAGCAGATGGAAGAGCTCTTATTCTCTCACTCTTCCTTTCAAATATATAATTTTTTTCATATAAATTTCAAATATATATGTTGAAAAGGCAGGTTTATAGAAAGATAGAAAGATCTTGCATCTACTGGTTCACTCCCTCAAATGGCTACAGCGGTGACAGCTGAGTTGATCCACAGCCAGGCGCTTCTTCCAGATCTCCCACACAGGTGCAGGGTCCCAAGGCTTAGGGCCATGCTCCCAGGGTGTAAGCATGGAGCTGGATAGAAAGTGGAACAGCTGGGATACAAACTGGTGCTCATATGGGATATGGTGTTTAGAGGTGGAGGATTAGCCAGTTGAGCCAACATGCTGGCCCCAAATAAATATTTTTTAAAGCATATTATCGAAATAGATATAATAAATGTCAATCAGCACTGTAATTGTCACCTAATCTGTTTGTAGTTCAGTATGTCAACTGTTGAATTCCCCACATACACTAAGGCACTGTTTAAAGTGATGACTTGTTCTCCCACAGTAAACCAAGAATATTTTAAGTTATTCAGAAGCTCAGAAGTATGCTCCATAGTGAAATAAACATGTTAGTTGTTCAGAAGATTATTATAGTATAACATAGTTTTTGCTAACTAGTTACATGCCAGGAAGTGAAGACAGCAGTAAACAGGATAATGGTCCCATCCACTTTAGGGCATAAAGAGGTAGAGTTAATATTTACCATGACTGAGCATCAGGATGATGACAGAGTTAACACACACTTGGTATTTGTTTTACCTGCTCCACATTACTTATGGATTTTGCTTCATTTAATTTGTAATGCCCTGTGATGTTGGTACTGTTTTCATTTCCATTGCATAGATGGAGAACTGGGATAAATAACTTGCCCAGAGTTACACAGCTCCAGGTGTCATGCTTGTGACCTCTTCGGTCAGCTGCCTTTCTGTACCCAAATAGGCATCTAATTTTCAGCTCTGACAACCATGCTGTGAGTGTTCAGTGGGATTATTGTGATTGAAAAGCAAAGAGTAAGAACACCTGCCTAGGGGGCATAATAGCAAAATCCTTATAAGGACAAGGTCAAGAATTTCCAAGTTGTAGAGTAAATACTTAGATTTCACTTCTGCTATTTCTTATTGTTCAGTCACCAGTTCCGCTGACCCCCAAAAGCATCGGACACACAAATCGTGAGACGTTTTTCAAGACACCTGGGAGCCTCAGAGACCCAGTCCTTAAGAGAAGAGAAAAGAATCAGTCACGGAACACCAGCTCCGCCCAGAGGAGACTAGAAATCCCCAGTGCTGGGGCTGACTAGCCAGACACTTTGGCGAGTGAGAGTGGCATCAACCCATCTGCACATCCCTATTCCAGACTACAGTATCCCAAGCAGAATGCAAACCATGTGTGCCTCAGTGCATCCTTCCCCTTTGTCATCCACTTGCCATCATCATGAATCATTTTATCAATTGTGCATGTAATACAAGTTAAAGTGCAGACTCTGCCTGGTGTCACAGTGAAAGCACCTACTGACTTAACGTGGTTTGTTTCAAGGTTCATCTTATTGCTGAAAGTAGATCTAAACAGACTCCTGGAGCCATGTGGTTATTCTAAATGGGGAGTGTCTAGCACTTAATTTGGGGAGCAGTCTCCACATGTGTTTCCACTCACCCTGAGCAACCCTGTGGTGAGGGAAACTTGTTTCTGCAGTTTACAAAGCTACTGCTTCCTTAGGCTTCATCAGGAAGCCACCTTCAATTGTGAATCCTATGGTATTATTTATTTTGTTCCTGAAATGGGATTTAGTGCAAAAAGTTTACAACTTACAGCCTAACACATTTTTTTTCAGGGTATGACGACTTGAATGTTTGTATTTTCTTCTGTAATTTGCCCTGCACTTATTCTACAACCTAGTAATATAATAATGTGGATGAATGTGCCTATGTGACCAATGTTATGACCAAAATAACTGTGAATTACACACCTTGCTCTAAAGGAACTGTGCCATCCTGACCTATAACCATGAGAATCGAGATGAATGCTGGCAGCATGGTCACTGCTTCCCACATAACCGTGTGAACCATGAGATTGGTTGTTTGTTCAAAATAACCCCAATGTTGCGTCTCTTTCATTATATGCCCTACATGGTTTTTTGTTTTTTATTTTAAATGGCAAGTGTAGAATATCAGGTATGGATGCCATATAATAATTGCTCTTTCCAAAATAAATCAGGATGGTAGAAAAGACTTTAGAACATTAGAACCCAGATAGTTGAATTTCTCTACAGTCTTGACGTGGAAATTGATACAGATACAGGGCAACAGGGGTTATTTTAGTTTTCTTTACTTGTCTTCAAGTTTGGAAGAATAGGAGGAAAAACAGATATATTTTGCTCCATTTCCAAGAGGGAATTCTGATAAATAAGAATAATGAGTGCAGGGCTTCACTGTTCTAGCATGAATCCAGTTCTGGAAACTATTATGCAATTCCCCTTTGTTAAACCATATTACTTTTAGGAGATCATTAAGTGGCCGAACTAGTTCCTTGTATTCCTAGATTTAATGGTATTTACCTCAGTCTTGGCTCTTCAGAGGAAATGGTTTTCTTCCTTCATCCCTTCCCACATCCCTCCTTTCTCTCCCACTCTCCCTCCCTTATTTCCTTCCTTTCTACTCCCTCTAGTCTTCATTTTTTTTTTAACTCCTTAGATTTTAAATCTCAATATATGGTTTTTTTAAAATTTTGGATCCAATAAAATGTTATATGGAAAAATAATATTAAGTTAACAGACTCTGGGAGTCTTAAGTAGCTTTATATTAACTACAGGATAATATTAGTCTTATTATTCCTACAAGCTGTTCGAAAACTTGAGGTAAGTAGCCAGACTAAATAAATTTGCTACTTATACAAACTTTTATCAACACTAAACTTTTAAAGTTTCCAAGATATTTTTCCCTTTTTTTCCCAGTCTTTAGAATTAGATGGAAAAAATGATTTTATCAACTGCACGATAATGATTATTCTCATTAATAGTAATGAGTTCCCCCTTTGAAACAAGTAAAAATAGCCCTTTTCATACAGATTTCACAGAATGTGCAGCTCAGAAGTCTGTATTTGCATCTTGAATGTATCCCCAAGCATAAGAACACGACTAAATATTCTTGCTAAGAAGTCTACATTTAGTTGGAAACACAAACTCTGTTTTCCCTTCCTGTCCCTAGATGTCCTCCACTTATCTTAACTTTTTTGCTATCCTTTTTTTTTTATTCTGCCCACTCATATGACTTCATTAACCTCAGAGCATTTGTGCTTCTTGAGAGGTGTTAAGAAGCAACCCCGTAAGTAAAAATATTCTGAGATTGTGATAGTACATAGCAATAGAAACTAAGAACAAATTACTTCTGTCTTCAGCACTGGCTTGTTATACATAAAAACAAACTAATAATGTAGTCACCGTTCCTGCCAGGAAAATAGTCTTTCTTAAAGAATAGCTGATGGCAGTGATACTGCTGAGCTAGACTGTGATATGTTGGATAGTGAAGCAGTAATGGCAATCTTGAGTCTATCATTATATAATTTAAAATTTTTAAAAATCACTGTTGGTGTTCCTGTTAAGGACATGCAGCTTTGAGTTGGCACTGGGGGCATGTGTGCCCTGTTACTGTCCAGGGTTTTTAAAACCCTTTCATTCTGGTACAAGAGTTGGGGGTATAACTTTTATACTTGAATCTACCTACCAAGTTTACATTTCTCAATTCCTTTTTTGGAAGGTGCTATTTCTGTATTTAAATAACTTAAATTGTAAAGCTGCTTTCTGCTTATATTATTGCACTGCTAGTTTTATGTAGGTATTAATTTTATTGCTGCTCACTGCTTTGGTTTCATATTATTTAGCTCTGCTCTTTCTCCTAATGACTGTATTATCCATGACTATCTACTTACAACTTTACATGTACCTTACTATCTACTTACAACTACAATTTTACATGTAAACTGAGTTGTATTCTTCTAGAAAAAGTATTAAGCTTTATTAAACGGCAATAAAAGTTAGTTCATTAAAATGGTGGTGGTGATATTCCTTGATGAGTGCTTTTTTTCACCCCAAAAGGAAAATAATTAACAGTTACAACATAGGTAACCAAGCCCTCATAAACCCAATCAGGACTTTGCAGAGAACTTCCTGTGGTTCCCAAAGGCTAAAACTGACAACATAGGAACTACATGGCAACTTGGGAAGGGTGTGGGATGTGCTGTTGATTTCTGCAAATCCCACCATTCTATAATCTAATGCTTACCTATTGAAGACATCAACTGAAGGCAGACCTTACAGTGTGTATAAGGTTAAATGGCCCCAATTCCTGTCCCAACTGCTCCACTTCCCATTCAGCTCCCTGCTTGTGCCCTGGGAAAGCAGTCAAGAATGGCCAAAAGCTTTGGGACCCTGCACTTGCATGGGAGGTCCAGAGGAGGTTCCTGGCTCCTGGTTTTAGATTGGCGCAGCTCCGGCTGTTGCAGCTGATTTGGGAGTGAATCATTGCACAGTTCTTCCTGTCTGTCTTTCCTCCTCTATCTGACTTTCCAATAAAAAAAAAAATAAGTTTAAAAAAGATTTATTTTTACTCAAAGGCAGATCTACAGAAAAAAGGAGAAAGATCTTCCATCTGCTGGTCCACACCCCAAACGGCCCCAATGGCCAGATAAAGTGATTCCAAAACCAGGAGCCCCTGCCAGGTCTTCATGGGTAGAGTTCAAAGGCTTTTGGCCATCCTCCACTGCTTTCTTGGGCATTTAATGTTAATTGCTTGTTATGGCATTTAGTATTTTACATTTTTTAAAGTCATTTTTAGTATAGGTGCTGTCCAAGCAAGCACCCAAGTTATTTTTAATGGCCACTCATTTGTTTCTAGTGTTAAAATCAGATGCATATGAGGCAATGAATGTCTTTTGACCTGAAAATACTCCTGAAATTAAGAAATCATGCATAAACCTAAGTCATTTTCTTCTGTTAATTCTTGCACATCTAGACCCTTTTGTTTGTTTGGTTTTATTTTCAGTCAGCACTCCACTGGTCACTATCAGTTATCAGTTGAAGAAGCTCTTCTCTACAAGCTTCCAGTCTTTGCCCACCTGTATTCTGGAAAACTCAGCTGTCAATGAATATTAAGAATCAAAAAAAATTAAGTTCTACTGGTTTTTAAAAAGCTAGTCATTTTTCTAACTACAGAATTTTTTTTTTGCTTTCAATTTATTTATTTTTTATTTTTTTTAATTACGTTGCATTACGTGACACAGTTTCTAACTACAGAATTTACCACGTAGGATTTATCGGAGGAAGTTTATATGAGTATTCATTATTTTTAAAAAATGATTTTATTTTTAAATCTTTTTTTCTTAGCGTTTACAAGGTTCAGCAGAAGCTATTTTGAGTTCAGTTTTCCAAATAGCCCTCTAAAGCTTTCTGTCACTGAAAACAAAAATAGATCAATACTAGCTTCTTAAAGACAAAGGCCATAGATAATTTATATCTGTAGTTATCACACGTACCATAAAATGTGCACCCAGTAAAATATTGGGGGAAGAAAATTGAATAGATGAGTTACTACAAATTTATTTTTATGTTAGAATGCTCATTATATGAATCCAGGTATATAATAACTAATAAATAATTGTGACATATTATTTTGTTTTATTAGATTTTAGTTTAGAAGAATAGTTTTTATGATACAACCAGTGTTAATAAAATGCATTTTTATAGTCATTCTGCTTTTAAGCGTTTAGAGACATCCCATGTTATGATGATATGTTTCTGACTCTATCTTTAGAGTCCCTTCACAGTCTTGTTCTTGCCAGGTATGTATGATATCTGCTGCTGTTCAACATTCATTTTTACTCCCTAAGTTCTCATCACAGGAAGCCTGCCAACTGCATTTCCCATATTCCATGCTACTAGATTTTACATATGCTTTTTGTCAATAAAGTATATTGATGCAAGACTGGTAAACATAAAGGAAGCTAAGGCTGTTCTTCCTGCTCTTGCCATAGTAACATTTTATGCATAAATGGTACAGACTGGTTTTGCAGCAGCCACTCTTTGGCTACTTAGTCCAGGGCTATGCACTGGTTCTATGATGCTAGAAGAAGTTTCATAATGTTTCCAATCATCAAAAGGAAAAGACATCATCCTATACCAAGCCTCTGGCTAATATCACATTACTATATAGTGCTAATATGGTCTAAGTTTTTGACAATAGGCCTTTGGCTCCTCCTTTGCCTCCCTTCCAAAAAAATTTCCAAGAACCTAGTCTTCTATTTTACAATCTTCCTGGTAGGAATACTTATTTTATAGTTTCTATGTAGAATCCTGCAGTCCTAGCTGCTACCTCTTTTTTTTTCTGTCCTCTATTACTCAACATTTTTATAAAAAAAAAAGATATTATTTATTGAAAAGTGGATTGACAGAGAAATGGAAACACCTCTTCCATCTACTAACTCACTCTCCAAATAATTACAACAGCTGGTGCTAGGCCAGGCTAAAGCCAGGAGCCGGGAACACTGTGTCTCCTGTGTGGACAGCAAGAACCCAAAGATTTGGGCCATCATCTGCTGCCTCCCAGTTTCTTTTTCAGATGGTGGATTAGAAGCAAAGGTGGACCTCTACCTCAAAAATTCCAATCATGGGATGTGGGCCTCTTAAGAGACAGTTTAACCTGTTGCACATTAAGACCCAACCCCATTACTTAATTTTCAATGCCCACTTTCTTCATACTCCTTTCTGTGTCCATGTTATCACAGTAACCATTCCCTCTTCCTGACAAGCCCTGCTCTCACCCACTTCCCACCATTTTTCTTTGTCTATCAGGCTGTCTTATATGCATCTTCTCATGCTTCATTCAGGAAGGATTATTTCTTTTCTTCGATATACACTGAGATTCTGCAAGACAGAAATAAGCTTTACTCACCTAAGACCTAGCATTGTGCTCAATGAAGATATGAATAAATGGTTCACCAAGCTGAAGAAGAAACCATAACAGTGCACTAATGGCAACAAAAACAAAGCAAACAAACAAAAGCTGATAAGATCAACAGCAGCTTCTCTCCAAAATCAACCCTTCCAACAAAGTCGACGCTGATCGTTTACACACTTAGCAAACACTGACTGTTCCCAAACAAATAGGTAAAGATGTACCCCTTTCCCTCTTAAAATACTGGTACAATTATACTGATTCAGTGACCAAAGGATCTTTGAGAGAAAACGAGGAAAAGTGACTTGCTTTGGAGTACACAATGATTTAGCCACAAAGCCAAGACCAAAATGCAAGACTCCCCCATCCCAGGGCACTTGCATCAGCATCACCACTACCAGCTCTTTTTTCTCTAGGAAGAATATTTACTTATTTATTATTTGTTTTATTTATTTATTTTTATTGGAAAGGCAGTTTTATAGAGAGGAGAAAGAGAGAAAAGGATCTTCTATCTGCTGCTTTACTCCCCAAATGGCTGCAATGGCTGGAGCTGAGCCACTCCAACGCCAGGAGCCAGGAGCTTCTTCCAGGTTTTCCATGTAAGTGCAGGGACCCAAGGACTTGAGCCATCCTTTGCTGCTTTCCCAGGCTCAGAGCAGGGAGCTAGATCTGAAGTGGAACAGCTGGGACTTGAACCTGTTCCCACATGGGATGCCAGAGCTACAAACAGGGGATTAGCCAGTAAGCTACCATTCTGGCTTCTGGTTACTCAGTCTCTTGAAATGTCACAAGTTTTCATCATTGGGAAACACAAAGGCAACTTGAGTACATGCTTGCAATCTGCACAAACAGACTTTGTACATTAACAATAAACTAAACGGTCAGATGGGTCACTGGTCATGACAAGTGTCTGTTATTTATATAGTAGTTTATGGACTGAAGCAGTAAAGTTCATACTTCATGCAATTAAAGGCTAAAAATGCCTTTTGTGAAAATCTGAAATCCAAAAAGCTCCAAAATCCAAAATTATGAACTCTAACATAATACTAAGTCTACCATTCCATGCCAGACCTCAGCTATCAAGTTCTAGTCCAAACAGATACTCCAGACATACTATACTGCACAAAATTACCTTCAGGGGGCCCCTGTTGTGGCACAGGGTTAAGCTGCCACCAGTAATCCTGGCATCCTGTAAGGAATGACAGTTTGAATCCTGACTACTCCACTTCCAATCTAGTTTTCCGTAAGCGTGCCTCAGCAGGCAGCAACCCAAGTGCTTGGGTTTCTGCCTCCCACATGGGGAGCCCAGCTGGGATCACTGCTTTGGACTTTGGGTCTGGTCATTTTGGCAAGTGAAGCAGTGGATGGAAAATCTCTGTGTTCCCCCCTTTCTTTATATCTACCTTTCAAATACATAAGAGAATTTTTAATTGCCTTCAGGCTCTGTGTGTATGGTATATATGAAGTATAGGTGAATTTCATGCTTAAACATGGGTCGCATCTTCCAGATAACTCATCACCTACAACATCCTACAACCTGAAAAAAAAAGAACTGTGAAAACCTGATTCACAGTCATTTGGGATAAGGGATACTGAACCTGTATTCATAGTTAATTGATGAAATCTGAACCATGTTATTGGAGAGCTGGCATTAGTTAAACCATGAAACCTGAACTGTATGCATTTCAGAACCAGCAGTTCCAGGGGTTGCCTGTGCATATGCCTGAAATTTATTTCTATTTTTATCTTTGTTACACCTTTGGCAGAAATTAATCTAAATTCAGGATGGAAACTGTGATAGACAAAGATAGATGTGCACATGTGTTTACTGTACCATTGCTTAGAATAAAAAACTATGAACAACCTTGAGCTCCAACAACACAGTAAAATTTTCATCTCTTCACATTATGTTATTCTATTGAATAGTTTAAATGTAATAAAACTAGCTATTTGAAACAAAGATACATGCACTTTTTAAAAGTTTACTTATTTTATTATGCTGTGATACAGTTCTATAGATTCTGGAATTTTCCTCTCTGCCACTGATTTTCTCTACATTATTACTATATCCCTTCATAAACAGTCATTTGTCCATCATCATGATATTTAAGTATCCTGACATTGTAGGTATGGATAATGGCAGAGTTCAGCATCCTATTGTCAAACATGCACTTTTTCAGTTAATAAATGAAAGAACAGACACATACATACATACATACATACCAGCATCAACATAAAGTTATTGCTCAGCAGATTTTAAAAGGAAATAGCTCAGGTTTGCTGGGAGTATGTCAGCTCTACCTACTAAATTCTGCTTAATAACAAAGAGTTCTTTTTTTTTAAGATTTATTTATTATTTTGGAAAGGCAGATGTACAGAGAGGAGAAGAGACAGAGAGGAAGATCCTCCATCTGATGATTCACTCCCCAAGTGAGCACAATGGCTGGTGCTGCACCAATCTGAAGCCAGGAGCCAAGAACTTCTTTCTGGGCCTCCCACACGGGTGCAGGGTCCCAAGGCTTAGGGCCATCCTCGATTGCTTTCCCAGGCCACAAGCAGGGAGCTGGATGGGCAGTAGGGCTGCCAGGATTAGAACTGGTGCCCATATGGGATTCCAGTGTGTTCAAGGCAAGGACCTTAA
The DNA here is from genome assembly GCF_017591425.1 of Ochotona curzoniae. Classification (NCBI taxonomy): domain Eukaryota; kingdom Metazoa; phylum Chordata; class Mammalia; order Lagomorpha; family Ochotonidae; genus Ochotona; species Ochotona curzoniae. The sequence continues at coordinate 23,310,839 of NW_024464920.1, forward strand.
CCATTATGCTATTGCGCTGGGCCCAATAACTAAGAGTTCTTAAGTCACTCATGTTTTGGTGTATTAAACCCCACTTTTGTGGTATATTTGAGATACTTTGCAAAATTAAAAATAATTCTAATGTAGAAATTTTTGGAAATGCTATTCATGCTCTCACTACAAATCAGTGCTTCATGAAGTTGGAGTTGCCATGGATACTTGGAAGTCTGGGTAACTGCTACCTCTTTTTGAAGGTAGCCTGCTCATCTTCACCATTGGGAACTCACGAGGGTAACTAACTTGCTTTTTCTAAACAATCAGGCGACCAGTGTTGAAGTTTAATAGCTTGGGCCTCTGTTGTCTGGTATTTGTATAAACATCGGTTTGACTCCCATTTGCTCCACTTCTGACTCAACTCCATCTCATGTTACTGGGAAGGCAGCAGAGGATGGCTCAAGTGCTTAGAGCCCTGCAACCTGGATGGAATTTCAGGCTCTTGGCTCCAGCTTCATCCAGCCCTAGATACAGTTGCCATTTGGGGTTCTGAACCAATGTATAGAAACTCTAAAAAGGAAAAATGAAGGCATGCAGAGAGAAATAAAGCAATCACTATTAACATTTCTCAGCATAACTTTTTTATTCTAATGCAGAAAAGTTATTTAACTTCAGTGTATTCCAAATGAATAACTTAATTCTGCTCTTTTTGTCCCCTACAGCTAAAGCCCAATTTAATATCAAACTTACGGAAAGCTGCAGTTTAGACTGGCTATATTATCCTAAAGGATAAAACAATCACTTCAGCTTGAGGTCTTTTTCCTTTTTCAAAGGAAAAGTATATTTAAATGATTTAAAATAATAATCTTTGGTGGCCTGCATTGTAGTGTAGCTGTAGTTAAGCTGCTGCATGCAGTGGTGCTGACATCTCATAGGGGGTTAGATTCCTGGATGCACCACTTCCAATCCAGCTTCATGCTAATGTGTCTGGGAAAGCAGTAGAAGATAGCCCAAGCATATGAGTCCTTGCACCCATGTGGGAGACCTAGAAGAAGCTCCTGGCTTCTGGCTTTGCTCTTGGTCAGTGCCAGTCTGCAGCTCCAGCTGCAGCCACTTGCGGAGTAAACCAATGGATGGAAAATCTCACTTCTCAACTAAACAAAAACAAATCTTTGTAAAATAAATAAATAAATAAATCATTTTCTTCATATCTTCAGATTTCATCTGTATTTGTTATTAAAAATCTTTTTGCCTAGGTAATCTCTAGCCATCTGTTTTGGTTAATTCTCTGTCTCCACCTCCACTTTGTTTCCTTACAGAAGAAGACCTCACTTCCCATATATTTGAAAGCTATTGAGGTTCTCTGTCCAGAATGTAGAAAAATCTGGAACATTCATCACAAGGAGGATTTGAAATTCTATCTCTGTTTCAAGAAAGAAATGATCCTAATGATGGGATAAAAGCAAATGTTTTTATAGGCCCCATGCTTTCTAATTTTTCTGTTTTTAATAATTTTGTCTCAAAATCAAACCTAGTTGTCCACTAATCATTAAAAAGAAAATTACCAAAAATATTCTAGGCCATTTAAAGCAAATAATTTGGAAATGATATATACAATTGATTTAACATTAATAAAATTTCTTCCAACCTTGCCACTTAATTCTGTGAATGAAACTTCCCAAGATTTCCAACTAGCCAAAAAAAAAGATAATCCTATATAGTATTAGTGCTGATATTGTCTCATTCTGAAAATAATGAATCTTCATATATAAACTAATTTTAACAAGCCTAGATTATTACAAAGTAGATTTTCAAACAGAATTCTTCAGATATACATGTTTTTAATCAGTTGTATACCAAAAAAGTATAGAAAAGTGGGACTATGCAATTAGTTAACTGGCTAATCCTCCACCTTGCAGCACTAACATCCCATTTGGCACCAGCCCTCTCCTGGGAGGTGGTTTCCCCTTGCCCCTTCTGTCTGTCTATGTTCATTTGGACACTACACAAATAAAACTGTCTGCAACCAATTCCTGGCTTTTTATTTCTATACTAAGCTGGGGAAAGAACCCACCGAGCTTTTCTGGTAACATAAGTTACATAATTACTGTTGTTACAGAAAAATATATGTAATGCCTTATATATGTAATGTATACATATAAACAGTACATATATAATACATACACAAATCTAAACTATCAAGAAATAAGTTTTGGAATTTAAGTTTAAGGAGGGAAAGGAATAATCTGAACATTATTCATGTATTTTTAAATGGCTGCTAGCCCATGTCCAATCCCTATAGTATGTGGACTCTTGGACACCTAAAGGAATGCTGTTAAGAGTTTTACTTTTAAATGTCAATTTTCACAAACCACAAAGAAATTATACTTCTTATGGATATTTAAGTTTAGAATCCCTATGTATTAATTTTAAAATGTGTCAGAGTATTTCACAATTACTCTCAAGGACACTTGAAAGAACCATCTGAATAGCATTGCCATATTCCTTAAAGAAGGAATCGCTCAGATCTATTCCGCACACTTCTGCTCCTCAAAGGCTCCCACTGTTGTCCACGTGGTGGCAGTAGCATCTGTATAATATGATGTTTCCAAAGCCAGATGACTTCTGAATCATTCCTGTATTTCACTTGTAATCAACATGTTAAGCATTTTACATTTACCTTGCACTAGAACAACACATTTACATCCTGTTATCAATATGTATTTAACAATTTCATTGGGAGTTCTCCTTTTACTTCAGAGTGGAGATGCATACTGCAATGTATCTTCACTTCCGTATATATTTTGTTCTTCACGTTAAACTGTAGAGTACAAGATTATTATTCCCAGCAAGTGATCTTGGTGTATTCAAGTAAAGAAGAAGTATGAGGACAGAATGTAAATTCTGAAGAAAATCTTAGTTAAGTTCTTCCATAGAGATTTGGAGATATAAATGAGAGGAACTGACAACATTCCCTTTCCTCTCCTCCTTAGGATCTCTATCTCCAAACAGAAAAGTAGATTACTGAACATCCTCTTAATCATTACGGTCATCATCGTTGTACTAGCATTCGGAATCCACCTGCAGTATCGTACAGCACTGGGATTGCTCTTTCTGTCCTGACTTGATTTGTCTCCACACACTGAAACCAACAAGAGCTAACACTTCCACCTACCACTGTATCCAGGATTGTGCCCGGTGTTTCACAGGCAAGCTCTCATCTTTCCTATGAGATGCGATTCAGCTTCCCAAAATGTGTTGAAGGGCACACTGTATCAGAATTACTCGAGATGTTTATAAAATGTGCAGACTCCTAGGGCTTGTCTTCTAAGAATTTCAGATAAAAAGAAAATAAATCTTAATAATAATAATAACAATAATAAGAGATGCAGTAACAACCTAAATGTCCATAGTGGTCATTATTAACGAATGGCTATGAGGATGTGGAAGAAACATAATCTTAGTGCAGTGCTGGTGGTATTGTCAGTTGGAACTGTTATTACAGGAAATCACATGAAAGTTTCTTCCAGGATTAGAACCGGTGCCCATATAGGATCTCAGTGCTTCAAGGTAAGGACTTTAGTCACCAGGCTACTATGCAGGGCCCTATTTTCCTTTCTTTTCTTTTTTTTTTCTTTTCTTTTTTTTTCTTTTCTTAATTTTATGATATAATTCCATGGAGTCTGGGATTTCAGCCCACCAACCCAAATTCCCATCCCTTGACTGGTTTTCCCCAAATTATTAGAATAGTTTAGTCCTTCATAAAGAGTAATGATGCCATCAGTCTGTTATTTTAAGTGTGCCCGACACTGCTGCTACAAACAATGTCAGACAGTCCAGCATCCCATTGTCCACGTATGTCCAACAGTTTCATTAGGAGTCCACCTTTATTTGGAAAAGGGATGCATATTGCATTGTATCTTCACATTTGCATATCCTAGTCTCTACTATGCCATCACTATACATTCCCTTACATTTTTATTTTGTTTTCTTATTGTCCCTAGGTTTCATTCTGAAGATCTTTGTAAATCCTGGATATTAGTCCCCTATCACTTGTGTAGTATGCAAAGATTTTTCTCCCATTCTGTTTGTTGCTTCTTCACTTTGAATTGTTTCCTTTGCTGTACAGAAGCTTTTTAGTTCGGTGTAGTCCCATTTGTTCATTTTGGCTTTGACTGCCTGTGCTTTTGGCATCTCTTCTAAGAAGCCTTTCTCTGTTCTTACATCCAGTCGTCCCAACAGAATTTGTTGAAGAGACCAAGCTTTTTCCCTGGATTGTTTTCAGTTTTCTTGTCAAAGATTAGTTGGCTATACATGTGTGTGCTTCCTTCTGGTGTTTCTATTGTGTTCCATTGATCTTCCTTGTTTCTGTAACAGTTTGACTGCTTTGATGATCACTGCTCTGTAGCATGTTTTGAGGTTTGGAATTGTGATTCCTCCAGCTTGATTTCTATTTTTCAGGACAGCTTTGGCTATTCATGGTCTCTTGTGTTTCCAGATTAACTTTTGCATCTTCTTTTCTATTTCTCAGAAAAATGCTGTTGGGCTTTTCATTAGGATTGCATTGTATCTGTATGTTATTTTTGGTAATATAGACATTTTGATGATGCTGATCCTGCCAATCTAGGAGCGTGGTAAATTTCCCCATTTTTCAGTGTCTTCTTCTATTTCTCTCTCTCTCTCTCTCTTTTTTTTAAGTGTTTTATAGTTTTCATCACAGAGGCCTTCTACATATTTAGTTAGCTTAATTCCTAGGTATTTAGGATTGCTCTCCACTGACCTCCATGCTGTGAGATTCGCCCTGCCACTGATCCACCCACTGGAGTCTGCCACCCCTCCGCTAGTTGCTGGGACAAAGTATTCAGAAGGTCTCAGTTTGGGGCAGGTCTCAGTCTGTACTGGGCTACCAAGTTTCACGCATAAACCCATGCTGCCACCTGGCTACAAGAGCCGTGACCACCACTGGATCCCTGGCTGAGACTGTCAAAATGGACAATCTCAGACTGCCCACAGAGAAGGATGTTAACAGACAACCACAATGGTTTTTTTGTAAGCTAGGGTTGCAATTCAAGACTGTGAATGTTTATACAAAATATTTTCAATAGTGATTTTACTAGCAGTTCCATCACATATGGACTGACACATAAAGTTAAAAGTATCATCATAGCTGTGACCAATATTCCCAGGACTGACCAAAGTCTGAGAAAAGTATGAACCAATCCTCATTAACAAAGTGACACTTGATTATTCCATTATAAATTCTTTTTCTGTAAACTGAACCTTATTATTTTATAGAGTCAATCCAGATACAACTTTTCACTTGAACCTACAGTGGCCCTGGAAGTTTGCAATTCCTTACCATATAGATTAAATAACGTGAACAAATTGAAATATGTCACTGCTGGTTCACACCCCAGCTGCCCACAGCGGCTGCGGCTGAGCTGGAGCCAGGGTCAGAGCTAGGAGCTAGGACAGTGACTTCTAGGAAACCAATCACTTGAGGCACCACTGCTGGTTCTCAGAGTCTGCACTGCTGGTGGGAGTCAGGATCGGAAGCTGGGAACTATACCCAGGAACTCAGATGTGGGTAGCAGCCATTTTAACCACTAGACTAAATATCTGTTCCCAGTTTTGTATCATTTTTTGTAGCTCAAAAAATGCCATTATAACAAATTTTAAATTTAAGAATACTAACATTAATGTGCTATTGATTTGATGCAACATAGTTATTCTGTCGCACAGAAAATAAATTCACATGTACACCTTGCTACAAAGAATTACATCACAAAATTCACACAGTGACCCTTGTGGAGGGGAGATTTCAGTTGGGTGGTTGCTGAAAACTATAGTTTTTTTTTTCTCCTTGTGTCCAAAGAAACAAAATAAAACAAAACACCACTCATTTCCTACTACATTTTGTAAATCCTCAAATCCTTAAGTATACACACATTTCAGGCTTTTCTGAGTTCAAACCTTTTTCTTCAATTCACCATGGAAAAAAGGAATGTTAACTGCTTTTTTCAGATCTGTTTCTAATCATGGATACATTAAAACTAAATTTCTGGTTTTAAAACATATTCTCTAGTTTGTTAGAATGGGGATTGGTGACTGGAGCTTCCAATTTCATCAAGAATTGACATAATCAGACATCAGAGATTCCTTTGCACAGCAAGCTTGTCTCTGTGAACAATGGATCATTTCATTTCAGAGGAAAGAGAAGTTAGAACATGTAATACCACAAGCTAGCAAAGGGAAACCCTATTTTCTCCACTATTTGTTTTTTGTTTAGCAGGTTTTTCATATGGTTTCGGTAAGGTCTTGCTAGAGAAAAAGAATCTCCCATGCATTTTTAGGAACCTGTTCATCAATGCGACCATGACTGATGATGAGCTAGTAAAAACAGTTTTCTTGTATTTAGTTACTTTTCTCCAGTATTAAAGATGCTTTAGTGAACTTGTACCTGTTCATTTGCAGAAAGCCCTGCTTTCTCTGATGAATGTATAGCACTTACAGAGAAAGAAGAAATTATGAAAAATTGTCATTCTGTATTTAGAATAGATTTGTTGAATACATGGGTCTATGAGTATTCATTAATTAGAATTAATTACTGGGATGTCTGTTGGCCAAAACACTTGGCCCAGGGAGTTGATGAGGAAATGGGGTTAAAATATGCATCCCATATTCTAGAGGCTGGGTTTCATTCATTCTGACTTCTAACTGGTACAGGCCCCTGACACCAACCTGGGAGATGCTGATGAAGCTTCTGGCTTCTGACTTCAGCTTAACCCAGGCCTGGTGATCTGGGCTATCTGGGGAGTGAATAAATAGAAAACATCTCTCTCTTTCTCTAACTTTGCCTTTCAAATAAATACATAATTATTTAACACAGTTTAAAATAATTACATGTGGACATTTTAGGGTCTTCACTGAATATTTTCAGTGATATAGAATCCTCTGATAAATAGCTAGGATTTAAAATATCATAGAAACATGATTATCTGACTTAAATATCTTTCTTACAATTTGACATTGTAAATACTCTAAATAGCATTTTGAGTATTCTTCTCTGGATACTGAAAGGTTTCTAAATGCTGACAATTTAACCACTGCTCCTTTTTCTTAAATCTTGTAAGAAAGCCTGGTACAAAGGCTCAGTGGCTAAATCCTCACCTTGCATGTGCCATGATCCTATAAGGGTGCCAGTTATGCCCTAGCTGCTCTACTTCCCATCCAGCTCCCTGCATGTGGCCTGGGAGAGCAGTCAAGAGTATCTCAAAGCACTGGGACCCTACACATGGGAGGCCCAGAGGAGACTCCTAGCTCCAGACTCAGCTCTGGCTGTTGCAGCCACTTGGGGAGAGAACCAGCAGACAGAGGATCTTTCTCTGTCTCTCTTTCATTCTGTAAGTCTGATTTGCCTTTCCAATACAAATAAATAAGTAAATAAATAAATAAATCTTTCTTAAAAGACTTACGTTTTCTTGGATGAGAGAAGTATAATCATCTAATAAGCCAAAAAATATTCCGGTTAGAATATAAAATAATACAGAAAAAGGTAGTATAGTTTGCTTACAGTTTTGCAAATACATCATTTGATCCAAGGTTTTATTTTACTGGCATTAATTAGTCTACCTGGGCAATCAAGCCTTTTTCATTATGAGCACTGTTTGGATTTCAATTTCTTTTCCTTTGTCTTCTTTCACTCTGCCAATATTCATGAAGTATCTAAAATATTCTCAGTCTTACGCTAGGTGCTGAGTATTTGAATGAGACAAATCATCTTGGCTCTCAGAGAACATGAAGTCTAGCAAAGAAATGGACAAGAAGGAAGAACAAAACAGTGGTTACACTGGATGAATTTAATTACATATGCCAGCATTGCCCTAGACGTTGTCTTACATGGTAGAGATATAGCAGAAAACAAGCACCTCTCCTCATAAAGTTAAATCACAAGAAACAGGTGTTCGTCATATGTGTCAAAAAGAAAATGCGTAACTTGGATCTCATTTCCAAGTGATAGGAACACCAACGGGCACTCACACAACAGCCTGTCTCCAAAGTGAAAGAACAAAGGAATAGTTGCAGCACACTTGGTGTAGACATTCAAACATGTACCAGAACTCGGCACCTCCAATTCTTTTACCTTGTTCACCCTGCATTTAGATTTCATTCCTACATGTAAACACATTGCTAAAAGAAAGTATCCCCCTCTCCACAACAAAACCTTATTAGGCACAACCTTCATCAATCCCCAAAAGATCACACACAAACTCCTGAGCCAAGGAATGTGGTACTCTGATTGCCCAGACCAAGCAATACACACATCCTCAGAGTTTGGAATGGAGCCAGTCCCAGGGGAATTATGAATGGAAACAGCATACTCCTAAAGTCTTTCGCAACAACGTAAATCAAAAAGGTTTTATGTAAAATCAAAGCCAGCACTTTTTCTAAACATGTAAATATAGAATTTCTAAACATATTAAAAGGAGTTTTTTGTTAGATTGGGCAGAGCAGGATACCGGTCTGAGGCAAAGTGAGAGTCCAGGATGGATTTTCAAGGTCTTATCTCCTTAGGAATGTTTGAAATGCCCTTTAGGAAGCCCTCAGGCCTAACAGCCCAACAGGATGAGTTCCTGGTACTGCATGACAAATCACTCTTTACCTGCTCAAACCAAGAAGCTGCTGCCATTTCCCATCCCCCACACATAAGATGCATAAAAGCCCAGTGCTTTATATTCTGGGTGGCCATTTCCCTCATGAGGTCATCCGGCTATGTGGAAGTGGTCCCAGACCATCTCCCACCAAGGAGCAGTCAGACTTTCTCCTGACTAATAAAATTCGCTTAAACTAAAAGTCTCTCTCAATCACTTCCAAAGCTAAAATTTTTATCTTTATAAAAAGCATTATCCTTATTTTTGTACTTTACTTTCTGTACCTTAATGACTTTTTTATGAGAAAAGCACTGTAGCAAGGAGATGCTGCCTGTTTTTGTTTTTACAAGACAAATTCACTTTACAAATGACTTTTAATCCCATATATGAGGATTATACAAAACACATCAGAGGCTTACCCATTATATAATTAACAATCACAGCACTGTATTTTGTTTTTTTAAGTACAGTTAGCTTCCCTTATCTTAATTCCCAAACAAGAACAACACACACACAAACACACACATTTTAAGTGGAAATATTTGTCGTGTTGTCTTTGGAACTTTTGCCTAATGATCAAGATACATATGAGAATCATAACTATGTTTAAAATAAAATGTGCAAAGGAATATTAACTTTCAAATCCTGAATTACAATGCTTTTTTGTTGTTGTTGCTGGCAGGGAGCCAAGTACTTGAACCATCACTGATACCTACCAGAATATATACTTGCAGGAAGCTGGAACCAGAAGTGGAGGCAGGACTCAAGCCCAAGAAGTTAGTTATGGATTAGGATATCCAACTGGCCTCTTAACACTGCACTAAGTATTGACAAGGGAGAAAGTTTGAAATTCTACAAATAGCAGAAAATTCCACCCAGAAACATCAAATCCCCCCAAAACAGATTAGATCTTCCATTTCTGTCTTCCTTTATGTGTGATATCATCCACAATTTGTCTTCCTGCTAATAAACAGGCCACAACCTGAAACCTCATATATGCGTGCTGCATTTCCGAAAGCATGTGAGCAGGGCTCTGTCTTATTACCTTAGCAGAGCGCTAAGATTGACTCTGATTGCATGAGATCAGCAGCCATGCTCAGCCTGCCAATTCAAGGCAAGAACTCAAGCACCCTAACTGGCTGTGGCACTCCATTCTGGGTTGTGGAATTATTTCTATGAATCCACACAGATACTAATCAAACAGAAAGTTAGGCCTTTGGAAGAAAAGAAGACTGGTTGTTGCAGAAACAATCAAAAAATACCTACTAGAAGAGATAGGGAACTTGAATCAGCTTTTTACTTATATACTTATTTGAAAAGCAGAGACACAATGGCCAGATAGAGAGCAAGCTTCCATCTGCTTGCTGGTCACTCCTTAAATGTCTGTAATAGCTAGGCCTGCATCAGGCCAGAACTACAAGCTAGGAACTAAACCCAGGTCTCCTACGTTGGGGGAAGGAAGCCAAGTGAGCAATCACTTGTTGCCTCACATAGTGCATATTAGAAGGAGAGTAGCTGTGGAAGTAGAGCTGAGATTTAAATCCAGGAACTCCAATGGTGTGTGCATGTGCCCAAAGTGGCTCCTTAGAAAACCTACCAACAGGCTTGTATCCCAACCCTGGAGACTCCCGGACCCTCACCAAGGACTACCAGTACAGGCACCAAGGAATACATCCCAACTGCCAAAGAGACCACGAGGAATTGGAGGCCAAAAACTCTGAGGCCACCCACCCCCATTTGGATCTCCCACATGGGATAGCAAAAGCCCAAATCCTTCCTAACAGGATCCAAAGCCATCTGAACAACAGCCAGGAGCCCTGAGCGGTCTGCAGAAACAGAAGAACAGTAAGCTTCCTTTGGGACTAGGGAGAGGAGCTTTCTCTGGTCCTTACTTAGTTCCAACTTTGGATCCCCACCCTCTCTTGCAATGACCTCAGGGTTGCTCCGGAGCCTCCCACCCCAAAACACACACACACATATACTCACACACATTAGAATAGATAGACAGAGAACAACAAGGAAAGCTTAGAACCAGACAGGAAACGGTCAGCGGGGACTCACACATACCTTACTATAGGACACAAAGATTAGTTACTCCTCACTGAGGTATTGAGGATTTCTCTGCACATCTCTCCTAAAATTATTCTGCACTTCAACTGTTGACATAAGCCTTATTAGAGTTATAAGCCAGCTTAGACTATCCGAAAATCTGCCAAGTTCAGCAAAACCATGCTTCAACCTATAAACCACTAAATACTAAAACAAAAAAAGACATGAGACAGCTGAATAGTACCCTATAGCCATTTTAAGGTGTATAGAAGCTGATTGTATATAAACTAAAATTGAAATGTTAATGAAGTAGTCATAGGATGTGGTTGAGAATTTGCATGTTGACGGGTCCAGCGGCGTGGCCTAGCAGCTAAAGTCCTCACATTGAATGCACCAGGATCCCATATAGGCACCAGTTCTAATCCCAGCTGCCCCACTTCCCATCCAGCTCCCTGCCTGTGGCCTGGGAAAGCAGTCGAGGACGGCCCAAAGCCTTTGGACCCTGCACCCATGTGGGATACCCAGAAGAGGTTCCTGGATCCTGGCTTCAGATTGGCATAGCATCAGCCGTTGCGCTCACTTAGGGAGTGAATCATCGGACAGAAGATCTTCCTCTCTGTCTCTCCTCCTCTCTGTATATCTGACTTTCCAATAAATAAATAAATCTTTATATAAAAAAAGAATTTGCATGTTGTAACATATTGGTTACTCAATACCATGTCAAATAATTCCATAATATTGTAAATTGTTGTTCATGTTATGTTGTAGCCTTTAATTAATTGGGATGATATTCTGCCAGCCCTGCCTTCAGACCAGAGATGGTCTCCTCAAGAAACCATTGAATTTATCTGGACAATAAGATGCTGGATTTTGTACCTGGTATATGCTTGTAATGAAAGAATCTTGACTGAATTTGAACTATAATACTGCAACAAGGTGGAGGAATCCACCATGGGGGGAGAGTACAGGGAGGGGTGGGGGGAATCCCAGAGTCTATGGAATGGCGTCACATCATGCAATGTAATTAATTTAAAATAAATAAATTCAAAAAAAAAAAAAGAAAAGAAAAGAAAACCTACCAACTACCCCCCCCCAGGTTTTAAAAATTCAGAGTAGGCAGCATTTTTTGTCATGTAAAGGAAATGAAATAGTAAAGATAAAAAAAATTGAAAGCTAAGTATAACTCAGGAATATCAAACAAATGAACTATAACCCCAGGATGAATGATTTCTTTTGGTTTGGAGTTGAGGGTACGGGTATTAAGGACAGCAAATACAAACATGAGCGAAAACAAGGTTACTTCCTGGCAACATGGAGGAAAGCTGAGAAAATGCTGGCTGGTAGCTCTAAACATGAGTGAAGGAGGCGATGCAACCAATGGAAAAAAAGGTTGAAAAGTAAAATAGAACACTTGGATGTCAAGTAAGGGGTAGATTGTATTGTCATGGAGGTTAATGTTAACAGTGATTTTTCAAACCAGTAGAGCTATAAACCATCCCAACTAAAAAAGAACAAGCAAAGCTAGAAAACTGCAATGTTATAGCAAAAAAAGAAACATAAGTGGCACTGTGATAAAAGTAATAGTGGAAAACAGTACCTACTAGAAAAAGAGGTTTATTCTACCATTGCTGCTAAATCTTGGTTAAGAAGTAAGGCAGAAGAAGCTTCTTTTTGGGTTCTTGCAATAGATTAGCAACATAAGGCTTCACTTTTTCCTACTTTATTTAATACATGTTAAAAAGTTCCTTCCCAGCACAGCCTAGTTGGCTTTTAAGAATTCATGCCTTGGGCCTGGCGCCGTGGCGCAGTGGTTAAGGTCCTCGCCTTGCACGCCCAGGATCCCATATGGGCGCTGGTTCTATCCCGGCAGCCCCGCTTCCCTTCCAGCTCCCTGCCTGTGGCCCGGGAAAGCAGTCAAGGAGGCCCAAAGCTTTGGGACCCTGCACCCGCGTGGGAGACCTGGAAGAGGCTCCTGGCTTCGGATCGGCATAGCATCGGCTGTTGTGCTCACTTGGGGAGTGAATCATTGGACGGAAGATCTTCCTCTCTGTCTCTTCTCTCTGTATATCTGCCTTTCCAATAAAAAAATAATAAAAATAAATCTTATAAAAAAAAGAATTCATGCCTTAGAAGAAAATAAAGAGGCCTCATGTTTTTATTAAGCTTATCTGATTCAGAGTTTTGTTGAGAAAAGGGGGCATGATATAAAGACATTTGAAAAATCTCAATCAGGCATACATAGTTATGGGAAAAGACACTGTCATTAAGTTGACTTAGGACAGTGACCCTAAAAGTTGTCAATGGGACATAGGGAATGATGATGGATCAATGCACACTTTGAGCTGGAGAAACAAACACCCTGCGGAACATACTTAATCTCTAATTTTGTCTATCACAATGATGAACGGGTCAGAGACAAGACCGTGTGAAATTAAGCGGGTATTCTCAGTGAGATTAACTGTCTCCAATTTTCCCTTTATAATCTCACAAACTATTTCCTGCCAAAATGTCTTAGCTTTGCTGAAAAACATTTAATAGATTTTCACTATAGAATCCTCAAAAACGCAGCCTAAAAAGAATGCTCACAAAGTACAGTTTCTATCTTTTCAAAGAGGCAGAAAAGGACATCAAGATACCCTTGCTCACAGAATAATAGCAGCGTGCCTGACATAGTGCTTGGCATTTTACCTAGATCATCTGATTTAATCTTCTTACAGTCCTTTAAGGTATAGTGTCATCACTGTACAAATAAACAGATGCCGGAGGTTGAGTGGTAGTCCAAGCCCACAAAACGAATTAGGTTGTAGCGGCGTATTTGAAACCACACTTGTTTCTGAAGCTGCATTTTCCACACTACCCCTCTCTTTTAAAAACACTTAAAGAATGAAATGGTCATAACTAAGAGTCAATAATTCACAGAAATAACTACAAAAAGGGGAAATATTTTTCAAATGTAAATCATACAATAACAGATTCATTCACAAATGTTGTGCATCATTCCTGAACTCATAAAATATAAACATACCTACAAAGCCAGATATCAGAAATATCTTTAGGCTGAAAGCAAGCTCAATCTCAAATGATACAACTGTGGAAGAAAGGGACAACACATTTTTGTCAGCAAGCAAAACAGGTCACATGTGGAAGTCGCTTTTACTCAGAAACATGGACAGAAAGCTAAGTGTACAATGGAACCAGTGGTGCAGTGAACCTCACTGAAAGAACACAGTTCCATTCAACATCAACACTACAAAAACCTACACAGAACAAAACAAATCAAAAACTTCAGGGAGTACACATGTCGACCTAAGGAACAGAACCTTCATGTTGGCCTCAGGAGCCAAGTTACACCTTAGCTTATTCCACAAAAACAAAGACTGGCTGTATCTAGAAGGATCAAAGGTATCTAGAAGGATGGCTGCTCAAGTATCAGGAGGCATCATCTATCACTATGCGTCTTTGTACAGTACTTGGTAGCCGGAAAATAAGGCTGCTATCATAATTAGATTAACGTGAATTGATCCCAGCACATAAATAAAACAATATTACACTCCAGTTCTGCACTGTCTCATGCAGATAGGTGGGTTCTCTCCCACTGTGTCCTGCCTCCCTTCATACGGTTATCTAGCAGTGTCTTCGGACATGTTGCACTGTCACAGCACGGGGGGTGGTATTCCCTGGCATCTAATGCACAGGCCAGCCCTCCCCATCCCAGCTTCCCAACCCCCAAGCAGAGAACTACAGCCCAGGATCTCCATAGCACACGGTGAGAACCTCTGGAGCAGGGGAGACTGTCACATTTGCCGCGTGAGGGCGCATTTCTGTCAGCCGCTTCACAAAGAAGTCCCCCATCCCCAAATGGCAGTGCTCGGGGCTGATTACTGCTAGCAAAGAGGTCACAGAGGTGGCATTGCTTGTTTTCCTTTTCATGTGAAACAATAAATCACCCTGTACCTCGGGTTTTAGATCCCTCTGGTTGTCCCTGGCACCTTTGGCATTTTCTGAAGTCAACAAACCGAAACCCAGAGCTCACTGGCGCCCAGGTTTCTGTCTGGTTTCAGATGTCTTCCCTCTCTGCAATGTGAGCTATGCCCTGCAGTGAGGAAAGCAAGACATTTCAGGAAGCCACGCTTTTAAAATGTCATTTAGTGTGGAGGAGGACTCTGGTTCTAGAAGAGCAAAGATGCAAAAGATGGAATTCACACCGGAGGGTCTCTGCTCAGACTGATGTTTACCAGAAAAGGTAAGGCCAGAGGGAGAGCGGTGGAAAGCCCTGCGTGACCCATTTTCTAAAGCTGAACGCCCACCGGCCCTAGCCTCCGAAAGCGACGCACCAGGCCACTGCTGGGCCGTGGAACTTTCCCCTGACGTGGCCGCGACACCCGGCCTCCAGTGGGCGAGGCTGTGGCCTTCACCACCCACGAGAGCTTCCGGAAACCGCAAGGGTCGTCTGGACGTACCCGGCCATAGCTGGAGGCAGCAGCCCTGGGACTCAGATGCCAATGGTGAGAGGAGCAGAAGTCTGGCCTTTTTGTGAGGGGCTTCAGTCCGGGGCCACAGTGTCGCGCTCAGGGCTCCTCAGTCAGACATAACCCTCGCGGGAGCCGGTCCCAACATCCTCCACGAACGCAGACCACGCCCAGTGCATGTCTTTAAATGGCTCTGACACGTGGTTGGCTGACAAGCGCATGCGCTCTGACATCACGCATGCGCTCTGACATCGCTGCTGCTTGTGGTGCGGTGCGGTGTGGTGCGGTGTGGTGCGGTGTGGTGCGGTGTGGTGCGGTATAGTGCGGTGCGTGGTGGTCTCTCCCGCTCTGGTGAGTGCGTTTCCAACATGCAAACCCTCCGACTCGGGTTGAGACCTCCTTCCGCCAGAGCCACGGTATCTCCTCTCTGTGTATGTTTGTTCCATGTTGTCCTGCAGCAGTGCTCCGCTTTCCACCCGCTGCACCCTCCCAGGTCCCAGGGTCAGATTGTCTGCTGGGAGCGCCGGCTCCCTGGCAGGGGCAGAACCCTGCCTGTGTCCCTGCCAGGTTCCCAGTGTCCGGAGTTTGCATTGCTGCTCCTCAGCCTTCTCCAGGCGAGGCTCTTGGGTCTTTTCCTATGGGAATTCCTGAGGGACACTTCCCCAGGGCAAGATCCGTGCCCTGAATGTGGGTTGGGGACTCCTGCCGCCGCGCAGAGGCCTTGGCAGCTCAGTTGTTTCTTGGTTTTATCTCTACCCAGTATCAAGTCTGAACTATTGAAGGAACAGCTGTGATTTCTTCGGTCATTTCTGGCTGTCTTCCGGAACTTTCTATCGCTTTGGCAAAAGCATAAGTGCAAGAATAAAAGTTGTATGAGTGTACTGAAAATTGAGAAGCATCCTGGGTGCTACAGAGCTGGGTTCAAAAGTTCCAGGTTGGCTCTGTCCCCGACCCAGCCACGGGGACAGGACGGGGATGGGGTGAGAGAGGATTTTCCATTCTAAGCCTGAACCTTTATTGAAAGATATAGGGTTAGGATCTCACCATCATTTTTAGCCCGTTCCTTTGCAGTCTGCAGACCAAGTACGTTTTTGCTTCAGAATGGTTTTTAGTACAGAAATTCTTTTAATTTGGGTGATTTTTAAACACCACAGGTGAAAAAATGGTCTTAGTCCTTGACTTTTCTGATTAACCAATGCCAAAGTTCTCCATAGAAAATGCCAGGAATTTAATAGACAAGCTATAGTGTTGGCCATAGTTTGATTTACAAAGAGTAGCTGAGATGATAATTTCTAAAAGGGGGAGAGGGAAGGGAGAGGAAATGTCACATAATTTCAAAACTGAAAACCAAATTGTAAGTGCCTTTTGAAATATACCCTGATCTCCTTTCACTACTACCTGAGTCATTATTGATTTCCATTAACACTTTTGTATTTCTCAGGGTTCTTTCTCTGCAACTTGTTTACTCTTTCAGAGCCATTGTTACCTTAGAGGCAGGATCTACTCTTGGTGTTTGATGTTTACAGTGCTTGTTTGCATGCCTTGAAAAGGAGCAGAGCCAAACATAAGGAATGAGGGAGAGTGTAGGTTGCAGGTGAGGAAAACAAAAAAGGTTATTTGATTCAGGCAATAGAGGTATGTTAGTGTATTTGGTCTGAAGTTTCCATCGTAAAGTTTAAAGGAATTCTAGATATATCAAGAAATATTGACAGTACCTGAAAGCAGTACTGGTTGGTGGCCTTTCTGATGACATTACAAAAATTGAATCCTTGAATTCTTCAATTCATAGAACATTCATGTGTTCTATCCTAAGACACCAATAATGTAACAGAGTAGAAGTTCAGCAATAAATGAAGAACTTTAAAAACCCTGGTCCAGATGCTGCTGTACTTAAATAGCTCTCATGATCTTGGTTCCTAATTTTTCTTTTGTCAAAAAGGAGATGAGTTCAACAAGAAAGACAGAGGGAACTTCGAGGACTTTTGGTGTGTCAAGAACTTCAAGGACTCTTTGTATGTCACAGATGCCTCCCACACACCCCTCCCCCACAAAGGGTGAGTAGGAATGACCTGGTAAAAAGAGGAGGGCCAAAACCAGTGAGACCCAAATTCTATCCCAGCTGCAGTGCTCATTGGCTTGATTCTCAGAGGCAAGTTGACTCTACTTTCTGGCCTCAATGACTTTATCATGTAAAATGGATTCATAACATATTATTTTTAGAGTTGTCATGAAGCACATTGCTTTGTAATGGATGCCGTTTAGATACTCTTCTTCCCCATGTTGAATATAGCAGTAAATGGCTGTTTGGGAAAGTTGCAGGAGATAAGTGACACACACTTCATCTGTTTTTTAAAATTAATCTATTTATTTTGTGAGAGAGAGCTGCAAAGGGCATCCCTGGTCCAGGCCAAAGACAGGAGCTTCATCCACCTCACATGTAGGTTTCAGGGGCTCAAACACTTGAGCCATATTTTGCTGCTTTTCCCAGGCTGTTAGCAAGAATCTGGATCAGAACCCATTGGGAGTAGTGATATGATAGGCAGAGACTTTGCCTGCTATGTCACAACTGAAGTAGCATTTAGCAGTATTTCCCAGGCCTTCACTAGAGACCACCATTCTTCCCTTGGCAGACAGTCACAGATTTGCTTGAGACACTGTTTTATTTCCTGGGGTGATACTGTCATGTGGTCTCTTGGGCTTTGTGAGTGGGGATCCCTGGATACTCTTGAGACCTTGAGAACCTAGATGGGAATTTCACTGTTTCACAGACCTCCTTCCTTCTGGGAGGTCTATGGACCTCTTGCAACATGTTTTCAAAAGCTTAAGATAAGGGCCCAGCACTGTAGCCTAGTGGCTAAAGTGCTCGCCTTGCATGCCTGGGATCCCATTTGGACACTGGTTCATGTCCTGGCTACTCCACTTCCCTTCTAGCTTCCTGCTTGTGGCTTGGAAAGCAGTTGAGGACAGCCCAGGGTCTTGGGATCCTTCACTTGCACGGGAGACCTGGAGGAGGCTCCTGGCTTCAGATTGGCTCAGCACTGACCATTATGGCTACTTTAGAGTGAACCAGCAGATGAAAAATCTTTCTCTCTGTCTTTCCTTCACTCTGTAAATCTGACTTTCCAGTAAAAGTTAATCTTAAAAAAAAGAAAGCATAAAGGGTTCAGCGTGGTAGCCTAGCAGCTAAATTCCTTACCTCGCACATGCCGGGATCCCATATGGGTGCTGGTTCTAATCCCGGCAGCTGTGCTTCCCATCCAGTTCCCTGCTTGTGGCCTAATGGAAAGCAGTTGAGGACAGCCCAAATCCTTGCGACCTTGCGACCTTGCACCTGTGTGGGAGACCTGGAAGAGGCTCCGGATTGGCTCAGCTCCAACCATTGTGGCTGCTTGAGGAGGGAATCAACAGATGGAAGATCTTTGTCTCTCCTCCTCTCTGTATATCTGACTTTCCAACAAAAATAAAATAAATCTTTTTTTTAAAAAAAGCATAAGATAAAATACATCTTAAATGCATAAAAATAAAGCCACATTCATCAATTCCCCAAACTTAAAGGGTTGTGTGGACCCTGAATTAGGAATTTTGGTTTAGAACAGTGTTTCTCAATTGTGGAAGAGTAGTTTCTGATTGTTAAAAGTTGTTCTGTGAATCACGGAGGGAAAACCATGTAGAAACATATTATGGATCATTTGGAAGATTATCAGGCTTATTTCTTCTTTGCAGTCATGTTACACTACTAGGAAGAAAAGAAAAGGTCAGACACTAATTAGTGCATTGAGGTTCAATGACTTTCCAGTTCACTGAAAGAAAAAAGATTTCATGATGAGTTTATAACTTCCAAAATTGGAAATGGAGAATTGAATCTTCATTGAGTTCACAGAATTATATGAAATACCTGGGTTTAAAAGAACCTGTTCCCTAGCCAGAGAGGACAGTACTATATTTGAGTAGCCAGTAGTGGTCTATTTTTAGCAAGACATCAAAGAATTTTTATTTATATTTTATTAGCACATTTTTAATTTGATTTGATACTTTTGTTTAAGAGTTATGAACCACTTAATATTCTATGCCCAGCTTCCCAATCCATACAGTGGGAATATTAAGATGTATCTCAGTTTTTAGGAAAATTAAATATGTTGGATTAGGTTCAGCATGTGGATTAGCAAGTTGTGCTGCTGTCTGTGATGCTGACAGCCCATAAATGTGAGTGCCAATTTGAGTCACCGCTGTTCCATTTCTAATCAGCTCTTTCTAATGTTCCTGGGTAAGCCCTGGAGGATGACCTAAGTTCTTGGGTCCTTGCCACCCACATGGGTGGCCTGGAGGAACCTATTGGCTCTTGACTTCCCTGGCCCAATCTTGCTATTGCGGCTATTTGGGAAATGATCCAGAGGATAGGAGATCTCATTCTTTATTCCTCTCTCTAACTCTGCTTTTTAAACAGATAAATAAATAGACCAACACTGCCTTACAATATAAATAAGCACTGTTTCCACTTTTAAACTTAGAAACAAGATCAACTAGGCAGCCTAGGATCATTCAGCAAATAAGCAGTAGTATGGGCATTTAAACAACTAGTTCTGACTCCACATGAAAAACACATGAATGTTAAGTTATTTGAATAATTATTTACCTTGTAAGTTTGGCGAATTGTGCATTGCTTTGCCTGTTGTTGAGGGTTATGGTAACCCAGCTGACAGCATAGTTGCATTTTAATTGATTATTGATTATTCTCAGTGATTTCAATGGTCTTACCCATTAGTGTTCTTCACAGATAAAAAGAGAGTTTGGTGATGGGTTTTGCTACTGGAGTCAAAGCATGGTTCTTGAGAGATCAGTGACCTCAGCAAGGCACCTGACACTTGAATGTGGTAGCTGATTTCATATCCAGTGGTACTTCTGGGAGAAAAGGCCACCAAAATTATTGGAGCTTTGACAAATTACCAAATACTTCACAAAAAGTGTCAATAAGTTATTAAATCACCATTGAGAGAGTTTTTACTCATTTGCATGTGCAAATTAAGGAAGATGTTGAGGCTCAGATATTCTGGACCTTAGCCATGTTTAGAAAGTTGATAACCGGCTTTCAAACTTAGATCTGTGTGACTCTACTTCACACTTTTCCAGAAACATCTTAGTGGCATGTACATTACAGCTTTGCTGGCAGATGTTATTAATGATAGTAATTTTTAATCTGGATCCTGTGCTACACTTCATAATTTCTGCAATGTGAACTCAGGAATGTTTTAGATTTGCAAAATGAAGCCATTTTGCCATCTCTAAATGTAAAGCATGAAAACTTCCAGTGACTCTGTATCATTGATAATGTTGTATTGCCATAATTCCCTGAGAAATAGCCATCTTCATTATCCTTTAGCCAAAGTTCCTAATACACTGTGAAATGTTAAAGCAATGCATTTATATGATAGGTATGCAATTAGTAAAAAATTGTACAGTGTTTATAAACTGTCCCTATTCTAAGAAAAAAGATTTGACATGCAGCTTAACTTCCCAAGCAACAGCACCATGCCCAACTTTCTTTAGGAAGTAAATTCCTCCTATATCTGGTTCAAGACTAGTTCATAATAAAATCTGCCTTTTTGGAAGTTGGGTTATAGCCAGATTCTAGTACACTAGGAAAAACTTGCATGCAATAATAGTGTCAAGACTTCTGAAGGAAAGCATTTAGAATCTGAATTGATAGATGAGTCACTCCAGACCTTTAGAATGACAGCACATAACTGAGACCGTAAGTGGGCATGGAGTTTTAAAATTCTTGAATTCAAGTCAGTAAGACTCTAAAGGTATTGAGTATACGACCACTGGTAAAAAAATGATCCTTGTAATTATTTTGCAGCTTTTAGTTGGTTCACTCAAGAATGATATAGCTTTATCATGAGATGATTCATATTTAGACTGAAAGAATTCTCCTCTGGGAATAAATCTTAGAGAGTTTTGGTAGTGACTTAGACCGTGGACAAGCTACAAGGGAAAAGTGAACTTAAGTGTTCAGAACCAGACTAGGCTTTTGAATCTAATATGGCAGAGAAATTCTAGTGTTTGAACTCTCTTTGACATAAAAAAAAAACAAACAAACAAAGAACAGAACTAAGAAACGTTAAGTTTGTGTTTGTTATTTTATTTCTGCAATTTTCATTCTGTAAATTAACACACGGGATTTGAGAAAAGCATGCAGCATCCATTGTTCAGTGCGGATTCAGTTGCTTTGGTGAATGGCAGCTTTCATCAAGTACTGAAGCCACAGGCTTGTTGGAAAAAACAAAAGCTTGCATTCTTACAGGCATAGCAATAGCATCAGTGACAGTAACAGAAGACCATCAATTTTCTTTTGTCAACTCAGGTAGTGTCCAAAGAGGTTCTGGACAGTATAAATTTGAACTTCATTCTAGACAGTGAAAATATGGTTACACTTATACTTTCAGAAATAAAGAGTAATCAAGTAGCGTTTTTCTTTGCTCAGTTTGTTGTTCTGCAATAGTGTTCCTTAGCACTGTTGTTGGACTTTCTTCAGGATTTGTACTATGAGATGCCATCCCATCTTCAACCTCTCAGTTACTAGACTCCTGCCATGTGACTATTTTATCTTCACAATATTTCTCTCTGAGGTAGAGAGAAACTACTTTCCCAATTATAGGGGTGAGAAAGCTAATCCCAAGACTGCACAACTGTTAAATTAGTAGAGTTAACCCAGTGCTATCTCAACCAGTCAACCTACCCACGCTCATTCCTTCCAGTATAGAGTACTTCAGACCTGCAAAATAAATAATATTAAGAACACCCAATTACCTACTATTTAATTTAGAAAGCATAAATGCATCTGTTGTTTTCTGAGAATGCCCTTCTGTTGCAGTATTTGTATCTCAGAAGAGGTGATTCAAAAATCCTTAGGAAAACTGATCAATTTAGTTGGAACTTTAAATACTTCGCTATAGCTAAGTCCTCTAATAAATGGTATAAGGAATGCAGAGATGTGGTCCTCATTTTCTGTGAGCAAAAGCTTATAATCCACAGTAAGTTGAGTGTTGTGGCATTTGATGACTGTTTCCTAAGGGATAACATGTTCATATTTAGTTAGTGTCACATGTACAACAATTAGAGTTAACTTCAAAGAAATGAATTTAACATTATTTGGGTTATTTAAAGAGAAGAAAGGTACAGATTCTTTCAAAAATTCACAATGTTTTTCAAAGGCAGGGAAGAATCACAGAAAGTGACTAGTTTTTATGATTGTGTTTTTTAATGTTTACTCAGGACAGGCTATCTTAGCGTAGGCTTGATAGAAATCTGGCTCCTTATTGATGCTTACTGTAAATATGTGTTAAAATAAATGATATCTAAACATTTTGCTTCTTAATGCAAATGCCTGGTCAATGCCTCAATAATATAAAGTGCCTTGGCAATCACCAGGTATTTCAGGAGGCAACTAATGTTTCAATGTAGTACAAGTAATTGTAATTCCATTACCATCTGCCTGTGTTTGATCTTTGTTAATCCCAGGAATATTCAGGAGAGCACCAACAGATATCTGGTGTATCCTTGATGATTCCAGAACTTGGAGGCAAGGAACAAAGTCAGTTATTGCTAACTTTACTCCAAACTGAAAGCTTTGCAGGCTGCTAGAACCAAAACCATGTGTCTCATTATTTACATTCAGGGTCATGTTTCATTCTGTATTTAAACTATGGAGCAGCTGTGTCTAAGGAAGGGAATAAAATCTTTATGTAACCACAAAGGAAAGCTTTCCAATAGGACCACTAGTGGCAAAGTACTGATCCCATGGGCATGCCCTTACAAGTAGGTAACATTTGTGAACTTTAGAATTACTTTGCTCCTGACTGGTTAAGAGAAGCAGACTTTCTGCAAATCAGGACTGACAGTGATAACTAAAGCCAGGTCTGCTTTGTGTGTTGTTTGTTGAAGTTGCTTGCTTCAAAGAACAGTAGCCCCAATTCAAAAATGACTTAAAGGAGAATTGATTGACTCACAAAACTGAGTGATGCAGGATAAGATAAGGAACAGTTGAATTCAGGAGCTCAAAGGATTTAAACTTTATTTTCTGGTTTCATTATTAAGTTCTTATAGTAGCTAGAGCTGTTACTACCTCCACCTTTATACTCACATTTCTAAACCAAAGCCTTGGGCTCAACTTTCCTTGAACTGGATTGCATCACAAGCCTATTGCCTCTTGCCGGTAATTGTGGTCAGTGTGGTGGATACAGTGTTTAAACTGTAGTGAAAGGTTGTGCATGACCTTTATTGGACAAAAAAATTTTCATTGAAGTAGATCTGCATTTCTTAGCTCACCAGTTTTATTAATTCTTTAGCACTTCATTTAATGTCTGAGCCCCATTTCTTCATCTCTAAAGGAAACAATAAAACCTTCATATTTATTTCAAGGCAGTTGGGTGATCATTTGTGAGAAGTTCTTGTTAACATGGTGATTGATAAATCCAGAAATTCTTCATGTGAATGTCATATGTACAAATGTCAACAAGTTTTTAAAAATGACCTTCGGGCCCGGCGCTGTGGCCTGTCAGCTAGTCCTCACCTCTAATGCGCCAGGATCCCATATGGGCGCCGGTTCTAGTCCTGGCAGCTCCACTTCTCATCCAGCTCCCTGCTTGTGGTCTGGGAAAGTAGTCGAATCAGGGACGGCCCAAAGCCATGGGACCCTGCACCCACGTGGAAGACCTGGAGGAAGTTCCTGGCTCCTGGCTTTGGATTGGCTCAGCACTAGCTGTTGCAGTCACTTGGGAGTGAGTCATCAGGTGAAAGATCTTCCTCTCTGTCTCTCCTCCTCTCTGTATATCTGACTTTGCAATAAAAATAAAAATAAATCTTTAAAATAAATCACCTTCAAAATCACTTTGGATTTCTATTGGTTTTTACAGTGAAATTTCCAGTGAGTAAAATGAGTTTATTTACTTTCCTATGTTCAAGATACATTTGGAAATTAAACAATCTGTAAAAACTGTTAACTTTTTAAATTACAAACTATTTTACCTACAAGCAGCATTGATTTTTCAATCCCTGTAAAAGACAGCAGTGGAGGCCAGAATGGTGGCATTGCAGACTAATCATGAGACACCGTGGAATGAAGATAAGGGAAAGATGTAGAACGACAAAATGTGTGTAGGAAAACCAAAGTGGAAAAAGAAGTTAAATACTAGAAACAGTACTTTACTTTCTTCAAAATGCAGCTCAGGGTTGACTTTGCCTTCTCTTCTGCATTTTGTTTTGAATGACTTTCCCTTGACTTTCAAAATTTACATATTTCTTTAACATTCATAAAATGCAGTTAGTCAATCCTATTAGAAAACCATTATATGGACAAAAAAATGGAGAAGGGAAAATACTTAAGGTTAATGCCAGTTGAAAAACATGATCCTGGTTTATCATTGGGATTCCTTTAATTTTTTTTAACTGTGAAAGGTTAATTACAGAGAGAAAGAGGCAGATCTTCCATCCACTGGTTTACCCCTCAAATAGCTGCTGTGGCTGCCGTGCCAAACTGAACCTAGGAGCCACTTCATCAGGGTCTCCCATGGGGATGTAGGGGTCCAAGGATTTGGACCGTCTTCATCTGCTTTCTGAGATATGTTAGCAGGAAGCTGGATTGCAAGCAGGTAGCTGGGACCTAAACAGGTGCAAATAGGAAGTATTTGTGCTGTAGGTGGTGGCTGAACTTGCTGCACTACAACACCGATGCCTATTTATTATTATTAATTGTTATTTTGAAACGTATTTTCATTTTATTTGAAGGGTGGAGAGACACCTAGATAGAGACAATGACCAAGTTCTATCATCTATTGATTTATTTAAATAATCACTATAGCCCATAAGACCAGAATTCAGTCTAGGTCTGCCTGGACTGTAGTGGCAAGAAACAAAGCGTTTGAGCTATTACCTGCTGCCTCTGAGGGTACAGAATAGCAGAACAGCAGGAATCTGGGTCAGAAGCAGAGCGGAGACTCAAATTCAGCAGCTTTAAGATGGGACAGAGTGTCCCAAGTGATGTCTTAATAGTGACACCTCTGGGATCAGTTATTGACTCTATTTTTTTTAAGCAGGAAGAAGACACATTTGTTTTATTGTGAAATCACTGGTTTTTTCCCGAAGAAAATATGTGCACTCTTTTTTGTTTTGTCCATAGTGAAATATAAATGTAAACAAAGATATTCGATGTATAATTGAGCAATGCTTCTGTTGTGATTTCTGCCAGCACTTACTGTACAGCATCTTTCCTCACCAGTGGGGATGCTCCTCTTCACTAGAAAGCTTAATGCGGGCTTACATTCATTAACAAAATTAATCTTGGCTTGATTAGCACTCAAATTTACATGTCCCTTCTTGTGAGGTAAGCCTTCAGAAATAAATATAAGTACCACGAATTGCCATAATCAGCTTGGTGATTATTTTTATGTGACATTTTTACTTCACATAAAGCAAAGAGAAATCGGCCTACTCCAGGTTACACACAGTCCAACTTTGATAAAGAAGTTGCATTCCTAATAACAGTGTGGAGAGTGGAAGTGAGAGGTGTATATGCACATAGGCACAAGACATGACAAGCTATAAAACTAACAAGGCCATTTCAAGCTATTTCATTTCTTCTGCAGTTGAATTGAATAGGAAAGAGATTTAGACACCTGGGGTTGTAAAATGTCGAAAGAGGAGCCAGACATCAAAGCCAGCATTAATGGAGCAAGTTCATTTTTCTTGGCCTAAGAAAATTATACTTGGAACACCCCTAAAGCTTTTTGACACATAAAGTAGTGATGCAAACATAGTAGCTGACATTTAATCATTTTGCCTTCATTTTTAATGGGTTGTTGGCAAATATATTTCAAATCTTTACCCATAAATCATCTGTCATTTAAAAAAATTACTTTGGTAAATGAAATTAGGGGATTTGAGCTTGAATCCCGATTCAGTTCAATTTTAATTTTGGTAACAGCAATCGCTCCCCCCAAAATTTGCCTCTTAGCAGTCACATCTGCTCATGTAATTGACAACATGGCATGGAATCGTAATTTTTTTCCTTTTGACTGCATCAGAAATTTATAAAATATTCATGAGTGTGTGGTTTCAGGAGCAGTACTGCTTGTATATAAATAATATCACCTATTCAGGTGACAATTGTTAATTTAACATAACAATTGTGCTTTTCTATGACAATACAATAATATGTGTAAATATGAACCACATTCCTTCCTGACACTGCCTCAGCAGATCTGAAAACTCACAACTGTACAGTAGGGGGATGTCAATTTGCATAAGTATAATAGACAGTGACTCAAGTACTTGGAACCTGGGGTGTGCCAAGACAGTAAGCTGGAAGTAGAAGCAGCAAGTCTGAAATTTAAACACAGACACAATGACACGGGGTACAGTCATCCCAAGTATAGCTTAACCACTGCATCAAGTCAATCCTGTTGGTATCAAATATTTTACATTTGAAAAAACAGTACAAAATAATTCAAGTTGAGCTTGAGTAACCTCAATCAAAGAACTGGAAAACTGTATTTCTCTGAATTGTAGTGAACAAAACCAAGAAATTCATATCTACAAGTTGCAGTTTAATCCTGGGAAAATTTTTTGATATTTATTTAGAAAGTACTATGTGCCAATCACCCTCTTATTCTAATTAACCCTCATGATAGCCTAAATATTATTATTGACATATCCATGAAATGCATTGGATAATAATCTAGGATAGGATATTTAGGATAGGGTATTTAAATCCAGATTTACTTTTATGAAAGTAGCTATGATTTTCCATGAACTTTCTGATTTGTTCATGGGTCTGACTATTCACTGTCATTATCTGTTGGCTTCAAAAACACAAGCACCTAGCCTATTCACCACTGTAATACCAGCAGGATTACACACTGAAGAAATAGCTCTTGAATTTCTTGTCAAATCTGGTTATATGAATAAATCCTTTCTTCTTGTTGAAAAAAATAAAGAAAACAGCTATCAATATAATAAAATTAGATTGTTTGCTATGAAACACAGAAGTCTATCTCAGTGAGAGTAGACAGAAAAGTCTCATTGGGAAGTAATTTTACATTTATTTTTCACTATAATGCAAAAAATAGTACACATATTTCCCTTTGGAAATATGCTGTGAATTGAATGACAAACATGAAGTTAGTGACACAAAAATAATAGAAAAAAGGAAACAACAAAACCAAAGTCTTGAGGTAAGAAAAGTTTTTTTTTTCATTGTCAGGGAGAGAAAATCTAGACCCATATGTTGTCCTTGGACTACTTTCCTGGCCAAACTGTGACAGCAAGTATCTGCATGAGTTGAGACTTAAATGTGGACTGTCAGCCAATGGACCTTGGAAGGATTTCCTTAATCTTGGAGCAACAAAATTAGTAGCATCTCAGAATTATTGAAGCCACTTAAGCAGCATCCTCAGAGCATGCGCCATGTCAAGGATATCAGGATGTTGTCAGGTGGCCTTCTCCCATCCCTGGGTACTGATGTGGTTAGGCTACTGGGAGCTGCCCACTGTTCCTCTCCCTCCATCCCCCAGACACAGGAAGAAAATAAAAATTGGAAGCAATTTTCTTTCCACTTAAGCACCTGGAACTGCATGGAAGCACTCAGTTTAGTACTGCAAATAGTTTGAAAACAGAAAAAGCAAGTGACTTCTGGGAAGACATCAGAAAGGGTCTTTCATAAGAAAATGTATTTGCCCAACTCATAACCTTAGATATTTCATACAAGGAAAGTTAATCAAGGATGTTCCTTTTAAAAAACACTTGAAAAAATTTAAATAGCACAATTATGGATAATATCAGAAGTTTCCCCGCTGGATGCTGTGTGAATCTTGATCATAATAACATAGATATTCTGAGGAAAATGCAATCCAATACTAATTATAAAATTGTGGAATTCTTTTGGTTTCCTGTACATTGTCATTCATTTTAAACCTGTTCAGGTAATTTGTCACTGCACTAAGATATCTTGCATTTACATTTCAGTTCTAGTTCAAATAGAGATATAGAGCAAGTTACAGAAAAGGGAGAGAAGGACCTAAAAACATTGAACCCCTCCCCCCGTTTCCACTATTAGCTAATCTCTCTAAATGCACTTTAACATTTATAATATTATTAATTAGAATCATAAAAACAAAAACCTCAGAAGGTAGATATTGGTGTTTCCATTTATTAATTGGAAAATCAATTTCTGATAAATTACTGTTCTGATTTCTCAGTCGTACAGGCAATGTCAAAGGCTGTCCTAGAATGTAAGCCTAATTTCCAAGCTGATTTTTACACAATGTATTATTTCCCTTAATTAATTTCGCAGGTTTTTGGTTTTTGAAACCTGTTTTAAACACCTGCTGTGATTCAAGCACTGACTAGGGCTCAGAGTCTCATAAGGAAGAAGATACATAGATAGAAGTAAACTGTGTTATTCATTGGCTGTTATCCACACCTGGACGTATAGGAACAAAATATATCCTGCAAAGATAGTTTCCCAGATGGAGTTTACCTAAGCTTCCATGACACTCATTAATAAGTTTAGTGAGATCTTGTAGAAATAAGAAATACAGACCAATGACCTTTAGTGATAAACATACTGTTTGATTAGCTTAACTTTACTTGTATTTTGTGTATTTGAATAAGTTGCCAACAATTTACAGAGAGTAGAAGATCTTCCATCCATTGGCTTCTACCCTAATTAGCCACAATGGCCAGAGCTTGACTAGTCCATACCCAGGAGCCAGGAGTCTTTTCCAGGTCTCCCATGTGGTGCAGTATCCCAAGGATTTGGGCCATCCTCCACTGCTTTCCCAGGCTATAAGAAGGGAACAGGATGGGAAATGGAGCAGTTGGAACAGGAACAGGCACTCATATGGAATGCCAGTTATTACAGGCAGATAATTAATCAAGTGAGCCATTGCACTGGCCCCAAACACAAAGAATTTAATATAGAGAATTGGTTAGCAGTTACTGTGTGAGCAAAAGTAGAAAAGTAGAAAAGATATCAGCTCTCCAAAGTTAATCCAAGGACTTTGTCAGGTGTCTTGTAACCATAGCCCTACCAGATACTGGGATTTTAACCTGGATTTGACTTCCTCAAGATGAAACAGTGATTAGGGCAAAGGAGATGTAAATTCATGGTATGTTCCCTCATGTCTGAAATTAGTCACAGTCAGCCTTGTTCACTTGATTTGATATAGTCAGCTTGTTTGACCTGCCTTAGAAATTTCTCAGACTTACTAAATTTCAGTTGTTTTGTTAGGTTTTTATACTAATTATTAAGGATACCTGAATTATCATTATCAGTTGATTTCTAGTTATTTCTGCCTTTAAATCAAAATCAAAATGGAATTGAGACTACCTTTAAGTCTCTCTGAGACGAGAACACTGAATTCTGCTTCCTGTACTCGGTATATTTTCTAACTATGTGTGTTAACTATTTCTTTTACTTTTCAGGATCTTTTCCTTGGAATTTGGAATTCTGACAGCTAACTATCCACAGACAGAAAACAGAAAAGTTCACAGTAAATATACTTTAAGGTCACTTTTTCTTTTGTGTTATCTTTGACTTAATTAGAATGAAACCCAGAAAAAAAATTAAGTTATCCATTTGTTTATTAAGAATTCATGTTTCAAGCTTAGTGTTCTGGCATAGCACATTAAACTGCCACCTATGATGTAGATTCCGCATGAATGCAAGTTCAAGTTGTAATTGCTCCACTTCCATTCTAGTTGCCCACTGACATTTTGTAGAAAGCAGCCAAAGATGGGCCCCACTCCCAAGCTATTGTAGGTATGCAAATATTTCAAAATCTTGTAAAATTGTGAAATTTGGAATACATTCTCAAGCATATTTGTTAAGAGGTACTGAATCTGTGTTTACTGTTAGATGTCATGGTTATAAGAGGGCAGATGTTATTTGTTTAAGCCATGATTGCTGAAATACATCTATAGGCAGTACAACAAGAGCTTCCTGTAAGTATTCTGGGTTTGAAATAATTTCTGTTTTAACCCCTTCTTATCCCTTATGGCAGAAGTTACTTTGTCAATACAGGAAAATATCAGTCAATTCAGTCCTTTCTCCACATACACATACTCCCTGCCCCTCTGTCCAGAAACAGAGAACTTTTAATGACAGGCCCTTAAAGCTTTGACTTCAACATGCCTGGGCAATGAGGGCCTTGTTGCTTTATATCACTAAACCAGTGACAGGACAAAGACACCCAGTTCCTTTTTGGTTCAGTTCATTTGGATCTGCCATATTGCCTAGGCCGGTTTTATATACAGTTTACAGAATTACCCCATAAAATTACATGCAAAGGAGGAGCAAGAAAATATGTCAAAGTTCTTCTGAAGAAATAAGAAAGAACTTTTCTTTCTTGAAAGTCCCCTAGAAAATTAATTTTAATTTTAATTATCCATGTCTGTTACATGTCTGTCTCTGGGCAAGTTACTGTCAAGGAGGTAGAATTCTCTTTATTCTATGTAGAGCTGTCCCTGAACTTGGTGAATCACATGGGCTTTATTTGGTTTGGGCAAGGGTGACAAGTGAACAAAATTCAGGTAAAGTTAGAGTGGAAACAGCAGGCAATGGACACTGAGCAACAGGCTTGCTGCAATCTGGTCTTCATCCCGCCAGTCACAGGGCATGACTCTATGGGCAAGGAAAACTGGTTCTCATTGTTCCATTGTCTTCATTTGACATGCCTTGTTCTCCTCTTCTGCTCTTTGTGCCATATTGTCCCTTTGAATTACACTGTGGCTTTCTTGGACACTAAATCTGCACTCCTGGAATCCTTTGTTGAGTTTTTAAAATGTAAATGTGAAACATTTCCTGGTATGTTAGTTCCTAGTCCCACGTTCACACCATTTACATGCCCTAAGAGAGCTTTGGGCAGCTTTAGCTATACCCTGGAAATCTAGGAAACACTTATGAACTGCCTCTGGGTCTCTCTACCAGGAAATTCTTTCTAGTAAGACTAGACAACAGTCTGCCCCTTTGTAATTGCCGTCAATGAAACTCCCATTTAATGTGCAGTAGTCATTCATATTTGCATCCCTAAACTTTACTTGTGAAACTTTTCTACCATTTTGAGGGCATGAATCTTAGAGGAACTCTAATACACAGAGAAATGGCTGAAGATGTCCATTGTGCCATTGTAGAACAAGAAAAACCTTTAAACAGCCGTGAGTGCCAATAGCATGAATAAAATTGACATCTATTAACATTGTATCATGTTGGATTTTTTAATAACTATACACATCAGCATGGGAACAGATACAACATGGATGTATATAAGTTTTTAATATATAAAAGTAGATACAAAACACAAACTACCATTGACATAGGGTTCCTGCTAGAAAAGATTTAAATAGGAAATAGAACATATATTGTGACAGTACTTCAACTGTTGCTAGAAAATTTTGTTTATTAGCAAAGTGACATGATAGCACTGTGCCAAATGCTAACAATAATCCTGAGATTTAAGTATTCTTTTCTTTGGTATGCCAATCTCTACTATTTTCATATGTTGCATAATAGCCATGTTTTTACTATAAATCAGTGGTTCCAAGAGTTGAGGATTTGTAGGTGTGGTAGATTACCTCTTGGCCTAAGCAGCTGACTCTGATAGGAGGGAACCCATTCTTTCTCATGCTTGGGAACTCAGCAAAGCCCTCCAACTTGCTTTTTGTGAAGAGACAAAAGTGATGTCTACTACTCAAAGCTAAAGTTTTGATATTGTGCTGATGGTTTTGTATGCTGATGGTTTCTGCATTCAAGAAATCGAATGTGTGAGATAGGACTGGCTGTCTCACTGTTTGGGGCAGGAACAGTACCACAGCCAACCTGCAATGAACAGGTAATGTGAGCGGAAGTGAAACTTGTTTCTGTGTTGCTGAGAATAGGTTTGTTTCTTCAGCCTAAGTTGCACTGTCCTGGCTGGCATAATTTAAAAACTATAGAGTGTAGGTGGACCCAACTGAGCACAGTTGACATGTGATTTTAAGAATTAAAGTTTTCAAAATAACTATTAGTATCTCCAAGAATCACTTTTTCTTTTTAATGCAGAAGATGTGACAAAATGAAGTTATTTAAACTCAGCAAATGCCATAGTGAAAACTTAACTCTGCCCTCTTGGTCTCTACTGCCAAACCTCAATTTGTCATCTAACTTATGGAAAATATTATCACAAAATAGCTTTTAGGATAAACCCATGACATCAACTTGAGGTCTGGAAACATCTATCCAAGAGCTAGGTTTTCCAGCAGTGTTCTTACTATATTTGCATTTTGAATTAATTGTATACTAAAAAGTATATGACTTAGACCTTATAGTCACAAATTTTGCCATTTAAGTTATATATGTGCTTTGGTGGAGAAATATGTATAAGGTCTCATGTTCATAATATGTGTCACAATTCAATTTGTATATAAAAGAGAATATAAATCTGTTGGTGAATGAAATTCAAGTATAAGATAAAGGAAGAAAGATAATTATGTGAATGCTACTTATAAAAGAGCTTGCTCATGGAATTTTAAAACAGCTGATGTGCATATCAAATCCTTATGGTATTTAGACTCCATTGTATGTGTTTAAAGGAGTGAGACTCTTTAAAGTGTAATAGAGATTTTTTAAATTGTTCTCAAGGACCTATGAAAGAAACCATCCGACATTCAAAGAAGGAGCCTCTTACACTTGGCCCATAGCTTTCAGTTCCCAATAGGCTCCCGCTGTTGGCAATGAGGTAGTAGGAACATCTGTTTAGTGTAACAGATATCCAAAGTCAGATACTTCTACACTGTTTCTGCAGATTACTTGCAGTCAGTATATTCAATGAGCTGTTCTTCCATTAGAACCACAAAGATCCACTGTAACCTATTACTGTTGCCTTTTAAAATATTACCAGACCTAGCTATATGAATCTTTTATTACCCATCTAGGAATGACTTAGACATTAATTTGTTCTTTTGATATTCCTTTCTGCTTTCTCTTCCCCCACCTCTTATAGTCTCTGACCTTCCCCCAGACTTTTCTTGAGCGATAACCATGAATCCCCTCATTTTACATAATGAAAACATAGCTGCAACCCAGATTATTTTCTTTTCCTGAAAAGCAGAGTAGAATACCTATGATGTATGCTAATAGGAGGACAGATCACATCCCAATACATAAATGCAAAAAAGGGAATCCAGAAAGATGAGCATTCCTGAATCTAATACCAAAACATTGTTTCATTAAAGGCCATTTTGATTTATTATAGACACTGTGATTTTATTGAGTACCTTTTATTTGCTAGACACTATGCTAGGTGCTTAACAAATATTTCTTTTCGTCATTGAAGTATCACTGGTTAAATATTACGCCACCCTATTTTCTGAAAGCATAAATGCTCATAACTGAATATTTGTAATATCTGGTTGCCAAGATAGGCACTAGTACAGAGAATTAAAGTACCACTTGGATGCCTGGGTGCTGTATGAGAATACCTGATTCATTTTCTGACTAGTCTGTGCTTCCTTTTTAAAATAATTTATATTTATATAAAGGAAACACGTTTCGTGTTTTTCATATATAGTTTTAAGAATGTAATGACACTGCCTACACTCCCTGTCTCACTTGTTCCCACACTTTCTCATCCTTCCTTCCTTTTTCTTTGGATTTTTATAATGACATACTTATAATTTACATTGTAATTAAAAGCTTAACCCTCCACTAAGCAAAGAACTTAACAAGCAGTAAGTAGAAAAAACAGTTTCTCAAGGATATAAGTAAGGGTTATAAACCATAATCAAACCTCCAACTACCAATTTAACTCACATATATTATATATTTTGTACTTTGCATTGTGACAAAGTACAACTGAATGAAGGTAACCCGTTACAGTGGGCAGATGTGGCTCCATTTTGGTTCCCTAAATTTCAGCATAGCTAACCAGCAAACCACAACTATCTGCTTCTGTAAACACACTCGCTAGCTGATTGGCTTAAGGTGAGGTCAGAACTGAAGTTGGTTGGATGCTTTGTGCTGTGTACCACCTAAGATGATTGGCTGACAGCCATTCTAACTAAGGTGAAGTAAACCTCCTTCTGATTTTTTATTCTCACTTTCCAGATGAGCATGTTTTCAAGTGTCTGACCCATGTTCCTTCTATCATTCCTGTTAGGCAGCATAGCACCTTCCTGTTAGGCACATAGCATATGAAGGTTTAGGTTGTAGTCTTAGCTATCTAGCAACTTGGGGAAGCAACCAAGTGGGTGGAGAGTCTTTTTTCCCCTCCTACTCCCTCATTTTGTCACTCTGCCATTAAAACAAAATTTTAAAAAATATGTTAGCAAAAGATTCAGTTGCCTAAAGGATATCCTGTTGTTTTAAAAAATAAGATCAGTTGGAACAGAGTGTATTCACATTAGCAGTAAACTTTCTGAGACTGTCACCTCCCCACCAAACACTGGAAAACAAAATGCTTGTTTTCCAAGCTCAGCCGAGATCAGCAGTCTTACTTAGGTCATTATAGAGCTGTGAGTGACAATAAATGGTGGTTATTTTTCTATGGTTTGTTATTCAATGTTTGCTAACTAAGACCATGGAAACATTGCATTCAGAGCAAGATTGGGGTTTGGTGTGGACTAGCAATCCATAATGATAAACCCAAGTATGTTGTGTGTGTGTGTGTGTGTTACATACATATAAAATAGGTTCTCATTAACTGTAGTTTACTTGTTTTTTTACATAAAAATATGTTTTGCCTCATTTTCCACAAGTAGAAAATATCCTTAGAAGAAAACCCAATTAATCCTGTTTCTCAAAATAATACCCTTATAAAATAAATGTAGAGGTAGGGCAGATGCAATGGATCAATTGGCTAATCCTCTGCCTGTAAGCACCGGCATCCCAAATGGAAGTGGCTGCTCTACTTTCCATCCGGCTTCCCTCTTGTGGCCTGGGAAAGCAGTGGAAGATGGCCCAAAGCCTTGGGACCATTCACCAATGTGGGAGATCCAGAGGGGGCTCCTGACTTCAGATGGGCTTCAACCTAGTTTTAGTTTCTTGATATCCTCAACAACAAATTTTTCCATGTTTTTTCTTGTTCATTTGTTTTGGCTCTAAGTTGTCATTTTGCTTTTATTTGCAATTCCTGGATAATCTGTGATGTTGAGCATGTTTTTATATAATCCATCAACTTTTGCTAAGACATAGTTTTAATCTACTGTATATTTACAATCTTAATCTACCAAAAATTATAACTTAGTGGAAAGTAGGAAGACCCCAGTTACAGAGCCATATAAACAAGGGATAAAAATGACAATGATACCCCACTTTTGTATTTTTTCTTAACTGCCACATATCAGAGGAAATATATTTTGATTTGATTTTTGAGACTGGTTTATTTCAGTAAGCATAATGGTTGCCAGTTCTTTCTTTTTTTACGAAACTCAGAACTTAGTAATATTCCATAGTGTATATTTATAATCTCTTTATCCAGTTGTTAGTTGACAGGTATCAGGACTGATTTCACATCTTATGTACTGTGAATTGAGATGCAGTAACTTGAGGGAACAAATAGTTCTTTCAAATGCCGATTTCATTTCATTTTGTAAATTCCCAGGAGTGGGATGGTTGGGTGGTGTGGTAGATCTACTTTCAGATTCCTGAGGACTCTCTATGTTGTCTTTTGCAGTGGCTGTGCTAGTGTACATTCTCACCAACAGTAGATTACTGTACCTTTTTCTGCACATTCTCACAGCATTTACTGTTTTTTGGTTTTTACATGATAGCCATTCTAACTGGGGTAATGCAAAAACCTCATTGTGTGTTTTTATCTACATTTCTCTGATGTTAGTAATAGTAAGCAATTTTTTAGTCTCTGATGTCAGTAATCCTGAGCCATTTGTTTTTCATTCTTTGAAAATGGCCTATTTGTGTCCTTTCTGCTTTTCCTAATAGGATTGTGTGTTTTGTTGTTGGGATTCTTGAACTCTTTGTATATCCTGGATAATAATCCTTTTTCAATTGAATAATTTGTAAGTACTTTCTCCCATTATATTGTTTGCCTCTTCCCTGGACAGTTTCCTTTGCAGTACAGAAATTTCTTAGCTTGGTGCAATCCCATTTATTTATTTTTGCTTTTGTTGCCTATGCTTGTGGGTTCTTTTCCAAGGACTCTGATTATGTGTATGTTTTACAGAGTTTTGCTTATGTTTTCCTCTAGTGATTTGATGATATCGGGTCAAGATTTAAATCTTTGATCCATTTTGAATTGATTTTTGTACCAGGTATAAGGTGGGAATCTTGATTCATAAATCTGCCTGCATAGAATCAATTCTCTGAAAAAACATTTGTTGAAAAAACTGTCCTATTTCCAGGCATTGATTTCAGTTGATCAAAGATTGATTGCTTATAGATGTAAGGGTCAATTTCCGGGTTTCTATTCTGTCCCATTGGTTTACATTGTCTGTTTTTGTGCCAGAAAAAAAGGCAGCTTTGATTATAAATGCAGTTTACTATATCTTGAAGTCTGGGATTATGATGCGTATAGCTTTGTTTTTTAGCTCTAGCTTTGTTTTGTTGGTTAAGGTTGCTTTAGCTGTCCAGGTCTTATGTGTCTCCATATGAATTTTAGCATCATTTTTTTTCTAGCTTCAAGAAAAATATTGTTGGTATTTTGATTGGTATGTTGAATCTGTAAATTGCTTTTGGTAGTGTGGCCATTTGATGGTATTAATTGTTTCAACTCATGAATCTGGAAGATTTTTCCATTTTTTTGTGTCTCCTACTTCTTTATTTAATATTTTATATTTTCACTGTAAAAAAACTTTCATATTCTTGGTTAAATATATTCCATAATACTCAAATGTTTTTGCAGCTGCTATGAATGAGACTTAACTTTCAAGTACTTTCTCTGCTCTAGCATTGTTTGTGTGTACAAAGGCTATGGATTTTTGGTGTCGGTTTATATCCAACAATTTTACCAAACTCTCTCTTATGTTCCCATAGTCTTTACTATTGTCTTTTGGTTGCCATATATATGATCATGTCATCTGCAAATATGAATAATTTGGCTTCATGCTTCCAAATTTGTAGACTTTGACTTCTTTTTCTTTGGAAATGATCTTGTAACACTTCCAGTACTCTATTGAATAACAGTGGTAAAGTGGGTATCTTTGTCTGATTCTGGATCTCAATTGCAATGCCTTGAAGTTTTCCCCAGTCATTATGGTGCTGGTTGTGGGCCTGTCATATGTTACCTGGATTGCGCTTAAAGAACGTTCCTTCTAAACTCAGTTTAAGAAAAGCTCTCTAAATCATGAAAAAATAACTTATTTTATCAAATGTTTTCTTTATGTCTGCTGATCATATGGTTTTTACTCTTTGGTTAATGTGATGTGTTGCATTTGTTAATTTGTGTATGTTGAACCATCCCTGCATAAAAGTGACAATCCCACTTGATCCAGGCGAATGACCTTTTTGATGAGTTGTTGCATTCAATTAGGTAGTATTTTGCTAGGCATTTTTGCACTTGTGTTTATGAGAGACATTGTTCTGTAATTCTCTTTGTTGAATCTTTTTATGGTTTGGAATTGAGGTAATGCTGGCCTTGTAGAAGTTTAGGAGAATTCCCTCCCATTCAGTTATTTTGAATAGTTTGAAAAAAAATTGAAATGGGTTCTTTTTGAAAACTTTGGCAGAATACAACGGTGAAGTGGACAAACAGGAAAGACATTATCTCTGTACATTAAGTAATAGGCAGCACAAGACTATAGCCCCTGAGAACAGAGAAATTAAATAAATCCTGTGATTAGCATAGCTGTTTGTCTAGACACATGCTGGATTGTAATAGAGAGAGGCAGGAATAGACAATTTGGTAATTATGCTGAATTGAAAAGAAGACTTTGAAGCTTACATTTATAGAGGAAGCAGGAAATTGTTTTTTAAATGAATAATTGATTATATGCTTTAGAATCTCTTGAAATGTTTGTTGGAAACCAGTTTGTACTTGTATAGTGTATAACTCCGTGAGACCAGGCAAGGAAAAGTGTTGGGGAAAGAACATTTGCTAGCAAAGGGGATGGAGGGAGCGCAAGTAAGTGTAACTATTTGGATATCATACATGGCACACAGCGGCAAAATGAAAGATGTGTTAGATGCCAAGGACATTCCAGAGAAATCTAGAAAAGGTCATAATTTGTTGTGGAGTTAAAAGGCTCAGTATACATGCTGCTCTAGATCTGTCCTTAGAAACTTAGGAAAAAATAAATACTTGAAACATTAACTGTAAAGTAACTCAACTGCCTGTGTGAACAATGTCCAATATTCATTAAATGAATACAATAATATCTAGCACTCTACAATACAAAAAGCCACTAGATTAAGATACCTAAGATGGGGCCTGTATTGTGGTGCAGTAAGTAAAGTTGCTGCCTGAGACATTGATGTTTCATCTGTGTGCTGATTCTTGATTGGCCATTCCACTTAGGGACGCATCTCCCTGCTGAAGGCTGGGGAAGAGCATTGGAGAATGACTCCAATGTTTGGGCCCCTGAACATCCAAAAAGAAGTCCCAAATACAGCTCCTGGCTGCAGACTTCAGTCTGATCCAACTCTGATTGTTGTGACCATCTGGATAAATGACCCAGTGGATAAAAGTTTTTTTTTCTCTCTCCCTCCATCACTTTGTTCCTCCCTCCCCCATGTAGCTGCCTCCCTCCTTCTCTTCCTTTCTCTTTCTCTGTATAACTCTTTTAAATGAATAAATGTTTCAAAATTCAAGAATTAAAAATGGACTCATAGGACCCAGCATTGGTGGCCCAGTAGCTAAATCCTTCCCTTGCATGCGTCGTGATCCCGTATGGGTGCCAATTCCTGTCCTGGCTGCTCCACTTCCCATCCAGCAGTAGAGGATGGCCCAAAGCTTTGGGACCCTGTACCCATGTAGGAGACCCAAAGAAAAAAGCTCCTGGCTGCTGGTTTTAGAAAGGATCGGCTCAGCTCCTACTGTTGCATACATTTTGGGGGTGAAACGGGCAAATGGAAGATATTTCTCTCTGTCTCTCCTTCTCTCTATAAATTCACTGTTCCAATAAAAAGAAAGAATCTTTTAAGAAAGACACATAAACACGCAGGAATGTGGCCCATAAAGAGGAGGAGAATCAACAGAAAGATATCCAGAAATGATGCACGTTATGGAATTAGCAGAATTTTTTTTGTAAAAAAATGAACCCAAAAAGGAACAAAAAGGAGCATAAAAAAGAAAACAGTGGAGCTTCTAGAGCTGAAAGATACAACATTTTAAATAAAAAACTCAATGGATGGGATTAACAGGTTATATGTAATAGAATATAAGGGGAAGAGACATGTATAATGCAAACCTAAACACAGAAGAAAATAGATGGAAACAATTAAACAGAGCATCACTAACAAGATCAAGATGATGTACAGATGTAATTTGATATTCAAGAGGAAAAGGAGAGCTAGGAGAAAAACATTTGAAGGATGTTTGATAACACTGTTCAGCCTGATCCAAGAGATTTTTAGTTAGGAAAAACAAGATAAATATAAAGAAAGCCAAATTGTTGAAAATGATGAATAGAAAACTGAAAGCAGTAGAATATAGCAAACATATTTACCATAGAAAAAAATCAGACTTTTCATAGATCTGCTTCAGTAACTATGCTGGCTAGGAAATAGAAATATGGTATCTTTGAAATTCTGAGAGAAAATCAACCTAAAATTTTATCCCTAGTGAGACCATTTTTCATGAAAATAAAGAAGGA
Source organism: Ochotona curzoniae (assembly GCF_017591425.1). Lineage (NCBI taxonomy): Eukaryota > Metazoa > Chordata > Mammalia > Lagomorpha > Ochotonidae > Ochotona > Ochotona curzoniae. Next base: position 23,350,776 of record NW_024464920.1, read on the forward strand.
TGTTCATATAAGAAAATAAAAGAATAAGTCACTGATCAAAATGAACTATGAAAATTTAAAAATATCTAGACAGAAGGAAAAAAGTGATACTACCTGGAAATTTGTTTTGATACAGAGGAAGAAAGAGATCTAGAATAGTTAATTTATGAAAGAAATAGAAATTGCCATTTTGAATCTTCAGAAATATTTTCTTTATAAATTCCCAAAATAATTATAATGAAATTGAAATCCCTGCTGTAATGCAAGGGTTTTAGCTGATTCTGTGGATGATTACATGAAGATGCCTCTTTGTTCCATATTATTCCAAGGATGGTAAAGACAGTTCTGATGAAATAATTCCTGGGGCCAGTGTTGTGGCATTATGGGTTAAGCTACTATCTGCAGTGCCAGCACCCCATGGGAGCACTGGTTCATGTCCTGGTTGCTGCACTTTTGATTCAGCTATTTGTTAATGGCCTGGAAAAAAAGCAAGTGGAAAATGACCCCGCCCCTCCCGTGTTAGAGACCCTGATGAAGTATCTGGCTTCTGGCTTTGGCCTGGCCCACCTAGCCCCAGCAGTTGGTAGAACCTGCAAATGATCTCTCTCTCTTTCTCTCTTTCTCTCCTCCTTCCCTCTGTCTGTAACTCTGCCTTTCAAATAAATAAATCTTTTTTTTTTAAAAAAGAATTCCCCACAATGCTTATAGTAGAGTCTTTCTTTAGCAAGATAAATCCATTAGAAATGAAGTTTTATTGTTAGAGGATTCCAAAAATTTATGTGCTTATTCAGGTTCTATCTAATTCTCGAAATGCCTGTGGGTTTCAGAAATGAGATATACTTTAAGATTTGTGTTAATGGTGATAATGATACATGTTTATAATACTAAATTTGTAGTTAATCAAACTTAAAAGGCTTTAAAAACTCAAAAGTTTTAAAATAATTTATTCAGTGGCTCAACTTGGTTGAATCAATGTGAGATTATTTATAACATCCTTCATGTGAATATTCATATATTCTATTGCAGAAATACCAAAATGTCAAATTTATGGGCTATTGAGGATATCATATAAAATATATGCAGATACATCCAACTTATTTCTGTTTTAAAATCTGGAAAATTTTAAATTCCAAATACATAGAATGCCAGGGATTTCAAAGGATTTGAAAGCATATGACAAAATTAGTATTTACGGGGTACTTAAAGTATTTCAGAGGGCATTCTAAGTACTTTGTATTTATTAAATAATCTTATGTAATTAGCATAATTATGGTATTATCAAAACCGGGACAACTCCAAATGGATAGATTCCAAGAGTGCTTAAGTATTTGGTGCAATAAATGTTGGCCACTGGATATTTTGATTCTCTCTCATGTTCCCTGGCAGAAGTAAGATCTCAGGGATGCAACTTCAGAAAAGCTGTGCTTGGGGTGGATCTGTGTCACATATGGGAATGAGTTTAAAAATCTGTCATATTCCTTATGAGAAATGTTCTGTTCATATTGTAGAGCAGAAAGAAAAAAAATTACCTGACATTGGGTCCTGCTGCTCCTGAATGCACCAGATTATAAAAAATAATTATGAAAGGAAATAAAGAAAGGATGAAAAATCCAACTTACATTTCCCTTTATAGCGAAGGCAGCAGACAAATATATTCTGTAGTTCTCACTAGGTGTTTCTGGAATAACACACATCAACTCGGGTTATGAAAATCACTAAGGAAAATGAAAACTTTACCTCATGAGAATATATTATTTCACTATGTGCTGAATAAATATTTATTACTTTCTAGGGATGAATGATGAAGATATGCTATGTTTATGCAATACTTTAATCTCTTTTTTATTTCTCCCTACGTTAACTACTTTTTAATTACCTCCCTTTTTATGCATAGAACTAAATCAAGTCAATGGAAAATTTATTTTGATATGAAGCTTGAATAGCAAAATAACACCACTTAACCTAACATACCACATTACTTACTATGTTCCCATTATGTAGAAAGGAGAAGTGAAACAGGCCTCAATTAGGTGACATCATCCAATTACCTTGATTATAACCTTACATGTACATACCACATCATCCCAATAATTTCAAGAGCTATGTTAGCAAAGATAAATGAAAAGACAACAAAAACCAGTCTCTTATCTTGCTCTGTAACACAATTCAGAAGATAGAACAGTTTATTATTACTGAGGGAAGAGGTAGTACTGTCCTTCACCAAATGCTTTAGGACTAAGTTTGTGTTAGAATGCATGTCTGTCATCTAATAGGTCACATGGTTGTACAAATGAAGCATATTTTGCCTGGGGACTAATTTATTCACAAGGGTTATAATGAGATTTCTTCCTTAACATAAATCCAGATGCAGTCCAGATGCAATCACTAACTGCAGACTCTCTCTGACTTGCAAATGAATCACTAATTTAACTTATTTATTATAAACTCATTTCCAAATTCATTAAGAGAACATAGAGAATCAACTATGACTCCTGCCCTACCTCCAAAAGCAGAGTGTTTATTCTAATGTGGAAGCTTTAACTGTTACTGAATTCCATTCTGGCAAAGCGGGAAGAATCTTTGGAAAGCAGTGATTGACTTGCAGCCGACCCAGAGCTGAGCATTTGTGTGCCAAGAAGTGCTCCATAGGTAGGGGAAGAAGTGGGCAGCACAACAGAGAAGGGAAGCAGAAAGGCTGTGATTTCAGCCCATTCCTTGGAAGGTAGCAGCAGCATGATTCCACAGGACACCTCTGGAATATAGGTTACAGCCTCAAAGCTGTTCCCCAGGGCAACGGAGCTTTACTTTCATCTCCTAGAGTACTCATTCATTAGCTTAGCATCACATTTGAAGGTCATAAACCTCCAGGTTCTTCCAGTTCTCTTATGTGTCTGATAGCCTGAGGATAGTCCTTTGAAGAAGAATTACAGGTCACAGGTTATTGGAAACAAAATCTCATTAAAGTTATGAGAGAAAGTACACTTGGGTGTAGCAGAAAAATAAGAAAATATGTGCTGTAGAGGATAGAAGACAGTTTCACATTACCCCTGTTATTCCTCCCACAATCCTGGGCAACACTTGTAGCAATAGATACCTGCTGCTAGAGGGGAAGACAGTGAAGGGAACTCATGGCTTTTCTGTAGACTATGGCTGTTGACATACCACCGTCGTCCTGGGAATGACATAGTAACACAGTTCCCAACGTTTAGACCAGGCCCCTATGGTATAGCCTCTAGGTGTGCCCTATGTCAGTTTGGCCACTGTGCACACAGGCTTAAGGCCAGCCCCCATGGCCCCATCTGCTAGCATACCCATCCTTAAAACCCATTTCAGTACTGGACCAACCCATGTGATTCCAGACATCTGAATAGCACATGTACAACTGGCTCTGTGTCACCTCCTACGGAAAAGAGCTAAATGCCCACACTCTGCCAAACTCACCACTACAGCCTCATCATCAGTTAGATACAGCATTCACGTTTTCCCTGGTGTAAGCAAGCTCCCCAGTGCCCTACAACTGGTCTTCCTCTACAGAACCATCTTCTAGGACAGTCCCAGTGCCAGACAAGCACTTGTAGTTCAAGGCTTAAAATCAACCCTAACTTCTATGTGTATACTTCAGACGGAACTCCAGGCTGGATGAAACACACATGCTCAGAGCCATTGTGAGTAGGACCAGGCATCAGACCAGTACCTGTGGAATCAGGCTCTAGACAGGACTCATGGATTCAGGTCTTAACTCCTTCTCATAATCAAACTGATCCCAAACATTAGGCCAGTCCCCATGACCAATGGCATAAGCAGACCAAGGATGTAGGTCCACCCCCATATATTTTCTGGTGTAATGCAACTCAGAGGAACCTAAATTTCAGGAATATCCCATGTGCATCCAGGATCCAAGCCAGCCTTTGTAGACTTAAGATCCAGCCCTTTCTCCTGAAGATTGAAGCTGAGGTTATTCCTCTTATGTTACATTTTATGCCATATTTTCATGGTATCTGTTGAGCTAGTGATTTTAAAATATATTAAGTATTTTCACACTTGCATCACTACATTCATTTTATTCTGATTTTATTCTGGACTCATAGAAAAGCTCAATTTGAAAATTCCCCAACCAAGAGCGATAAAACACTTTCAAATCTAAGTCTGCATGTAATTCTTGAAATAGAGACTCAACAGCTAAAAAGGGAATGGGAGAAGAGGCTTTTGGGACTCCTAAGACGAAACTGAGCTCATGCAACAGCTGTTGGAGCAGAATTCCTCTCTTTTACCACCCAAATCAAAGGTGTAAGTCATGGTACTGCTTTAAACTGGGCCAAAATCCCTTTAGTGTAGAATTTCATGTGGCCCCTAAAATCACACAATTACTGTCTTGGAGAATCTCAGGTTTTTCTAATACTAAACACAGAAATTGCTGGATTTTTAAAAATTTATTTTTATCCACAATACAATGAGAAGTAATCAAAGACAATGGAATTTAAAAGATGGCTTTGTTTATCCCTGAACTTCAAAAGAAGATAACAGAGAAACATTGCAGAGGTGTCCTTGCCAGCATGTCTGTCTGTATCCAAAAGGCTGGGTCAATGGGACCTCTGTGGACCCAGGTCTAAATATACCACCTCTGTTGACAGGAGCACTGAGGCCAAAGTCTGAATTAAGCTCCTTTCCATGCCCCAACCAAAAGAAACGGCAGGGAGGGTCATGGAGAGAGAGGAAGGAACTTAAGTAGTGACTCTTTGGATTTAAAATCTTCATCATCTTGTGAAAGCCCCAGAACCCTGTCTTCTAAACATAAACACATACACAGGTCAGAAGTCTAAATGTGAAATGATAAAAGTAAAGGTAGTTTATACTTCAAATAGGGTTGGTAAGCAGAAGGACTGTTGATTATGTGCCTTTTCTCATCCTAACCCTGAGGCAATTCATAAAAATTATCATCGCCATCATTGTTTGCATTTAGGTCATGCAACCATTCTCACATTTTGCTAAATGTTGTAGTGCTGATGTCAGATAGAATTATAAAAGTCTATTTGGTGTCAAATTACTTCTAATTATTATTTTAACATGGAGAGTGAGTCTTACATCTGTCCCAGGATACAATGACTACAAGCTGGGGGAAAAAAAAAAAAAAACTATGTTATATTCTTTTTTTTTTTTTTTACACTTTTATTTTTTTTTAAAGATTTATTTTTATTATTTTTTCATTGGAAAGGCGGATATACAGAGAGGAGAGACAGAGAGGAAGATCTTCCGTCCGATGATTCACTCCCCAAGTGAGCGCAACGGGTCGATACTATGCCGATCCGAAGCCAGGAGCCTCGTCCGGGTCTCCCACGCGGGTGCAGGGACCCAAAGCTTTGGGCTGTCCTCGACTGCTTTCCCAGGCCACAGGCAGGGAGCTGGAAGGGAAGCGGGGCTGCCAGGATTAGAACCGGCGCCCATATGGGATCCTGGGCGTGCAAGATGAGGACCTTTAACCACTTGCGCCACCGCGCCGGGCCCAATGTTATATTCTTAAAATGAAACTAAAATGAATACCAGGTCTGGGCCAGGCCAAAGCCAGGCACCAGGGACTTCACCCAGGTCTCCCTTGTGGGTACAGGGTTCAAACACGTGGGCCATGTTCTGTGGCTTTTCCAGGCCCTTTAACAGGGAACTGGATTGGAAATGAAACTACTAGAAGTCAAACCAGCTCCTGTATGCTGTTACTATAGGCAGTGGCTTAACTCACTATGCTGTGGTCTATATGCTTGTTCCTTAGAAGCTCGTTCTTTATCACAGGTTCCTATTGATATGTTGAGAATAGTGCACAGCTCAACAAATGTTATGAGTATCAACTAAGTAATGTTTTGGCATATATAATTACTCAACAAATGATAATTAACTTTTTAAAAAATTTTTTTAAATTTTTATTGGAAAGGCAGATATACAGAGAGGAGAGACAGAGAGGAAGACCTTCCGCCCGATGATCCACTCCCCAAGTGAGCACAACAGCCAACGCTACGCCAATCCGAAGCCAGGAGCCTCTTCTGGGTCTCCCACGCGGGTGCAGGGTCCCAAGGCCTTGGGCCATCCTCAACCGCCTTCCCGGGCCACAAGCAGGGAGCTGGAAGGGAAGCGGGGCTGCCGGGATTAGAACTGGCGCCCATATGGGATCCCGGGCGTGCAAGGCGAGGACCTTAACCACTGTGCCACGGCGCCGGGCCCGATAATTAACTATTTTGTAAAACTCATGTGGTTGACAGGCAGTGAGACATATAAGGTAAAGAGCATAGTTAAACACCTGATGCCCTCAATGGCAAGCTAAATCAGTCAGGAACCAATAGCTAAGAATTCAATCCATGTGTTCCATGTGAGTGGCAAGGATGCAACTACCTGAGCCTGTTGCTTCTCAGGGCAATTGCGTTTGCAGGAAGTTGTAATCAGGAGGTGGAGCTAGGTTTGGAACCCAGGTATGAGGTGTGAACTCAGACTTCAAAAACACTAAGTGCTGGCATCAGCATTATTAAGGAACTGCAGTGTGGCGTTCTTCCAGATGAGGCCAGTACCAGTAAGTGTGGAATCCCAGCTACCATTAAGAGAACAGGCATTAAACTGGACTTGATGAATAAACAACTGTCATGTAACAGACTCTAGCATTCAGTAACATGGCAATCATTAGAACCAATCCACCATTAAACCCTCTGGTTCCGTAGCATAGGATACAGTGCTGATTAATTAAGAATATAGCACTTTACACAGCTGTAGAGTGAAGAGAACACTTTACTCAGGAAAAGTAATGGCCCCGAGAAACCTAGAGTTTAAGAGTTTAAAGAGTTTAGGGCCCGGCGCGGTGGCACAGTGGTTAAGGTCCTCGCCTTGCACGCCTGAGATCCAATATGGGCACCGGTTCTAATCCTGGCAGCCCCGCTTCCCTTCCAGCTCCCTGCCTGTGGCCCGGGAGAGCAGTCGAGGACGGCCCAAAGCTTTGGGCCCCTGCACCCGTGTGGGAGACCCGGAAGAGGCTCCTGGCTTCGGATTGGCATAGCATCGGCCATTGCACTCACTTGGGGAGTGAATCATCGGACGGAAGGTCTTCCTCTCTGTCTCTCCTGTCTGTATATCCGCCTTTCCAATAAAAATAATAAAATTAAAAAATTTTTAAAAAGAGTTTAAAGAAAGCAAGATGGTAATTTCTAATCAGTAATAACCAAGGCATGAATTTATAACTTTGTGCCAAAATTGAGGATAATATGGCCTCTTAGATTCATGAGGCTAGAGAGGCTATGGAATGTCTCTACTAGTTCTCGAAGGGAGTAATATAATTGAAACAAAATACGCATGTGAAGATATAAATCCACTACTTCACAGTGATTACACAATTACAGCATGCTGTCAAAAACAAGAGGAGTTCACAGCACCATGTGAATGTGTTTGAAAACCAGACAGTCCAGTATGAGGGGATTAAGAAAGGGTTCAGGTAAACAACTCTTCAGATCCAAGTGTGAGATTGCCAGAGTCCAAGTTCTTACAAAGGCTTCTTGGTTGTGTGTACATTTGCAATGTAAGGAATTTGAAATTTGCTTGTTTACTTTTGATTCCAGAAATTTCAAAATGCAAATGCAGGAAAAAAGGATAATGAATCCCCATCACCAAATGCATCACTGCTTTGCATTAGTGACCAGCTCACAGGCTATCTTCTTTCATGCAAACGCCGTCTTCCCAGAATAGATTCGTGTTGAAATAAATTCCAAACTTGTTTGTATATCATCCATAGGCATTAAATTTTATTAAATATAAACTATCTAAAACATAAAAGTTTTAAAAATATTATCAGAATACTATCATGACACCTAAAAAAGATAATTCTTTAATATTAAATGATAAGCTGGTTAATATTTCAAAGTTCCCCAAATGTAGTTATTTTTTTTTAAATATGTAGTTTGTAGAAATGAGATTTCAGCCAAGTCCTTTTTTAAAAAATATTTATTTATTTATTTTACTTGAAAATCAGAGATTTCCAGAGAGAGAGGGAGAGACACAGATCTTAAATGCTGGTTCACTTCTCAAATAGCCTCAGTAGCCAGAGCTGAGACAGTCTGAAACTGGAAGCCAGGAGATTCTTTCTGGTCTACCACATGGGTGTAGCCCAAGGCCTTGCAGTATCCCCTGCTGATTTCCCAGGGCATAAGCAGGGAGCTGAATATGAAGTAGAATAGCCAGGATTTGAACTATGCCCATATGGGTTGCTGGTACCACAGGCAGAGGGTTAACTTGCTATACCACCATGCCGGCCCCTCACATATTATGTTGATTTAATATTTATTTATGTTTAAAGATTTGTTTTATTTAAGAAAAGAAAAGAGAAAGAAGGAAGGAGCATGCAGCCAGGAATGTGGAAAAAACTTTTCTGATATAGTGAAAAAGCAAGTAGAGCAGAGAGTGGCTGATCAAAGAATGAGCTGCAGACTTTGTCAAGGAAGGAAAGAAGGAACAGAGAAAGGGAGGAAAAAAGAAAGAAAAAATTGGGGTTTCTGGAAAAGCTTTTCTGATGCATTGAAAAAACAAACTGTAGCAGAGACTGGCCTATCAAAGAATAAACTACAGCAGATGGTTTCCTCCATCTTAGCATTTTGTATATAAGGAAAACAGCCTCTATTTGTTGAAGATACTGTGAGTTCAATAATTTTGTATTACTTGCAGCCCCTAAAATTCCAAAGTTAGACAATGTAGTAATAGCCCATTTAGAAAACTCAAATGTGGATAATCATAAAATTAAAAAAGAAAAAAGTAATATTAGATTTTAACAAATCATTGCTATGTAGAAAATAGTGAAAGAAGAGATGAGTAAGGAAGAGAGGAAAGGAAATAATGTCAATATTTTTCTTGCTGTTTGTTTTTACCCTAGCAAAACTACTTCAGATGTAACTGAAGCAGTGCTTCCTTAGCTAAGCTCAGACTACAAAACCATAGGGCCAATCCACACAGCAGTGAAGTAAGGACATCACAGAGAGAATGTATTGAGGAACAACTCATATTTTTGACAGAATTTGAAGTAGCTGACCCATGAATCAGATCTTGAAAACAAACAGACTTTTTATGAAGCTGTAATAATGTAGACTGATGAGATTGTTCCTTCCCCTTTTAGGCACTTCAGCACTGAAGTCTGTGATTTGTTGGGCTCTTGGAAGTTGATATGTGTTTCTATTGTATGAAACACTGTTCATGTTTAAATAAGCAACTTTGGGCAGCTTCATGAAGGCTAGAATAATCAACCTTACAGGCATTATCATACTTAATTATCACAACAATTTTATAGGAAAGCACCAAAGAACTTCTTAAAGATTTCTTTATTTGAGTGTCAGAGTTACAAAGAGAGAGAAAGAGAAAAAGAGAGAAATCTTCCATCTGCTGCTTCACTCCCAAAAAGGCTACAATGGCTGGGACTGGGGTTGAAAGAGGCTGAAGCCAGGAGTCTGGAGCTTGTTTTTATACCTCACATGAGTGGAGAGGCCCAAGCACTCAGGCCATCCTTCGCTGCTTTCCTTGGCACATTACCAGGGAGCTGAATTGGAAGTAGAGAGCTGGGTTTTGAACCAGTGCCCTTATAGGAAGCTGACATTGCAGGTGGTAGCTTTATCTTCTTTGCCACTATGCCAGCTCCAGATCTTTTTCTTAACATGGGGATTTACGCTCAAGAAATGAACTCTAACCTTTAGAAAATTCCATAGGAGCAATTGAAGAGACTTTTCTTGTTTTAAAGTCCTTTTTATTCTACTAAACTATTTGACCTGGAGCAAAATAGGTGACTTCCAAAAGAGCTGAGACAGAATTCCTTAGCCAGGAATTTCCATGGAATTCCAAAATACAAATCACCAGAAGCAAAAAGGAAGGTCTGTTACTGTGTATTTAAGGAAGTTGAAAGGAACACCCACAGTTGTTTTGGTAGGTGAAAGGTAGTTAACTAATTAGCTGAGTGATGTTGGGCAAAGTTCTTCATATTTCTGGTTCACAACTAAAACTTTAGTGAACTAATGCATATATTTGGCATAGTAGGAGGCATGTTGTAAGTTTTACATGTGTCATAATTATTCTCATCGTTTGTCCTTTCAAACTTCAATCAATGCTCATTTATGTTTCAGAATGTGAGAGAGATCACACTGGACCCAAGTGTAGGATGTTAGGAAGAGTCATTATTTCCCAAGCTTGGCGACAGCAGCTCCCACTACATTCCAGGAGCCACTGCACCGAGCAGCGAAACTCAGGGGTTTTTAAGCGCTTATCCTCCAAACAGATTGAGAGCCATGCAGTATAAAGTTTCAGGCAGCCAGGGAGTTAAAACAGCCCAAAGTTTTCCTATAGTTAACCAACCTAACATAGCACAACAGGAGGCAGGAGGGGCCAGGTGCGCAGAAGCTCAGGAGTGATTGTCCTGCTGTAAGTTGTGAATGGTGCGGAAAGCAGCAGGGGGCAGGATGTGCTTTTCATGCCTTCAATGAACTTGAATGGTGCGAGAGGATGTAGGAAGGATGGGGTGTGGAAAATGTTTCTGTCCCCTGTCCCCTGTCAGTTAACCTGACCAGCGATGTGTGCCATCAGTGGCGGAGACCCATTATAGTTTACTATTGTATTCCTCTTCTTTGAGAAGGCTGATTCTCAGTTAAAAAAAAAAAAAAAAAGGAAATGAGTTGCCTATAGGCAACATAAAACATAGTATCAGAATAGTCTGCAACATGAATTATATTGGACCATCCCCACAGTCAACAGGTCTGCATTCTGTGGCCAATGAGTAAGATTTGGGTCATTTTTTATGGAGTGCACTGGCGGCCAGTCTCCCGTGCCTCCAAGCAATCCTGCCTTTTAGGGAAGGCTAGAAGCAAAACTAGTGAGGCATACAGGAAGGGGCCTCCCACTCTCTAGGAAAGCTGAAATCAGATCCTTCACTTGATGTTTAAAAACACAACACTCAACTGTTACAAAGCATATTAATATGCCATGATTTTATTTTTGCATACTGTCCCCTCTACATGAAACATTTTTCCTAAATTTTTTAAGGCAAGTTTCCTAAAAGCATCTAAGATATTTTTCCATTTCTGTGTCTAAACTGATAGCAGTAACAACCTAACCATTCTTGGGATTCTAGGAATTGGTTCTCAAAACTTTAATACAGTTGTAGTTAATGGTTTATAGTGAGAACCAACAGTAGGCAGAAGAAGGCAGCATGATTTCATCCATTAACCCTTGCATATTTTCCCCCAGATCTTCCTATTTTTTATTTATAGAACTCTTAATTTAAAGGAATGTTAAGCTTACAGTTATAAAGTACATCGAAAGTTATGACAAAAACAAGGGGAAAAAAGGGAAGAGGAGGAAAGAAGGGAGAAAGGAAAGTATCGTTATATTCTTAGAATTGTGTCTATGAAATACATGAAATCTGTTCTCTATATTAATGAAAATGTTTTTAGAAAGAAAAAAGATAGCTTAAGCTTATGAAGAAGTCCTCAGGGTTGTGAAATGTGTGACATATGGCCTATTTCAAAAGAAGGTTGTACAGTTCGTGAGAAACAGAGCATCCAAGGAACAAGCAGCCAGCTCATCCCTGTGGAAGGGCAACTGTTGAGACTCTGGCCTTTCAACTGCTTTGTTTCTCTTTATCTCACTCCAAGCAATCCTGCCTTATAGGGACCTGAGTGTGAGACCCAAAACAGCATCATGTGAGAAATGTCCTAGCATGGAAGTACTTTTGGGTTCATACATATAATTTCTGAACCAGGAGTGGCTTGGGAACGAGTTACATGGTCCAGAAAAGATAGGTCTAGATCTATTGATTTTGGATATCACGAGCACAGTGAGATAAAGACGAAGAGTGCTGCCATCGGACTAACATGGATGGAGAACTTTCATCACCAACTGGAAGGTACAAATAAGGAAGGCAGAAAAGAACAGTGGAAATGAGCACTAGTGGAGTGGCTACTACAAGTGTTGATGTTTTCATGGCTTCTGAGGATCCAAGTCAGGTCTATCCTTAACCTATATTTTAATCTAATATATTCTGCCTGTAACCCAGTTTTATAGATTTGTTTTACTGTTTTAATTTTTATTTTTTATGGCACAGTTTTATAGGCTGAGGGATTTCCCCTTCCCCTGAAAGAAAACAGTGATTTATCACTTTTGTTAGTTTGTATCGCCAGTCAGTACTATGTGTTAGTACTAGTGTATTAGCAGTGTGTCCTTTTTTTTTTTTTTTTAAGATTTATTTTCATTGGAAAGGCGGATGCACAGAGACAGAGAGGAAGATCCTCCACCATGATTCACTTCCCAAGTGACCAAAGTGGCTGGAGCTTAAGGCAATCTGAAGCCAGGGGACAGGAACCTCCTCCAGTTTTCCCACATGGGTGCAGGATCCCAAGGCCTTGGGCTGTCGTCGACTGCCCTCCCAGGCCACAAGCAGGGAGCCGAATGGGAAGCAGGGCTGCCAGGATTGTAACTAGCATCCATATGAAATCCTGGCATGTTCAAGGCAAGGACTCTAGCCACTAGGCTACTGGGCTGGGTCCAGCAGTGTGTCATTTTTAATTATTACAATGAAATATCAAAAGCAACTCACTTAATAAGGAAAGAGAGGATTATTTCAGCTCATGGTTTTGGAGTTTCACCTTCCATAATTCACTTGGCTCCAATGACTTGAACATCCGATGATGACATTCTTATAGGCACAGTCCTGAGACACCACAGAGTACCACATGACAAGGGGAAAATGTATTGGTCTATGTGATCTTTCGTAAAACTACCAGGATTTAATCGTAGGAACTCCAGCCTAACCACTCAGTCTAATCCAATCTCTTCACAGAGTCCCCGCCTTCAGATGTCTTAATTGGATTAAGTTCTTAAGGGGATTAAATTTCTCTTAGCATCTTTTGCAGAAGACTTTCAGAAACAGACTATTTTTTTTAAATTATCATTTTATTTTGATAATCTTTACATAGTTGATCAGGGCACAAAGGGAAGAACCAGACTTTAAATAAATAAATACAAACAGAGAGAGATCAGAATCCAACTTGAGTTTCTACCAAATATTTATGCCTGCTACGTTAAAAAAGAGACTGATGAGAGGGAAGGTGGAAATAGCAATTTCAGTCATAGATTTATTGCAATTATTCAGGCAAGAGATATGATGGCTTATCTTATTTGATAGCTCTGATGTTTATTTTCTTAAATCTGTGCATCCTAATATATATCCTAATAACCCTTTTCTTATAGTATAATGTGACATTAATACATATAAATCCCTTAGAATAATGCCTGGATTATAGAAGTTACTCTACTCTCAGTTACTGCATGTTCTGAATTGAATCATCCGATTAGCTTATTTTGTGGATATGGAAACTGAGGCCTACAGAACTTAACGTGACTTGCCTGAAGTATGAGCTAGACTTGGATATGAATCTTGTGACTGCCTGCTTTGTAGTGGACATGTTGCATCTACTTACAAGGTGGTGACCAATTAAACGTGATTCTACCCACTACCATTCACACTGATTCTATTACAGTTTAGCCACTGCCAATTAAGGCAAATGCTTTAAAGGCAGCTGTGGAGTCACCATGGTATGAGCTATTTTTACTCACATGCTCTTGATACCGATGTGTGTTATGTTTATGTAGTTTTCCTTTTTTTAAAAGACTTATTTATTTTTATTGCAAAGTCAAATATACAGAGAGGAGGAGAGACAGAGAGGAAGATCTTCCGTCCAATGATTCACTTCCCAAGTGACTGTAACAGCCGGTGATCTGATCTGAAGCCAGGAGCCAGGAACTTCTTCCAGGTCTCCCACGCAGGTACAGTGCCCCAAGGCTTTGGGCTGTCCTCAACTGCCCTTCCAGGGCACAAGCAAGTAGCTGGATGGGAAGTGAAGCTGCCAGGATTAGATCCGGCGCCCATATGGATCCTGGTGCCTTAATTGGCAGTGGCTGTATTAGTCCCTGTATTATTATTTTTTTTAAAGATGTATTTATTTATTGGAAAGTCAGATATACAGAGAGGAGGAGAGACAGAGAAAGATCTTCCGTCCAATGATTCACTCCCCAAGCAGCTGCAACAGCCAGTGCTGCGCTGATCCAAAGCCAGGAGCCAGGAGCCAGGAGCTAGGAGCTCTTCCGGGTCTCCCATGCGGGTGCAGGGTCCCAAAGCTTTGGGCTGTCCTCAACTGCTTTCCCAGGCCATAAGCAGGGAGCTGGATGGGAAGTGGAGCTGCCGGGACTAGAACCGGTGCCCATACGGGATCCTGGCACATTCAAGGAGAGGACTTTAGCTGCTAGGCCACGCTGCCAGGCCCAAATACACTGGGAAGAAGTTTATTTCTACTCTCTATTAAAAAAAAGAGAGATAAATTTATTTTAGTCCAAAATATTTTGAAATCAATTCATTCTTTTATGTATATATTTATATGTGTATATGAAGAGAACAAATTTCACCTATTTCCTAATATTTAAGCACATAGTGATACTTTCCAACCTACCTTCTCACCCACATTTTCAACCCGTTCTTCCTATTTCTTTTTTTTCCCCAATTTTTACAATGGTTTATTTTCATTTCAATTTGCAGTCACAGGTTTAACACACCACTGAGTAAAGATATCAACACTTACTAAGTAGGGGGAAAAATCTATTCATCAAGAATATAAAGACTGTGACTATAAACAATAATCAAATTCCAGAATGTCAAGGTCACTTATGTAGATTGCATTTTTTGTATTATTAGTTATCACTACTCAGGGAAATTATTACTGCTAGTAGTTATCACTGGTTAGGGAAAATATATATTTTTGGGGGGACTGGCTTATTTACCTAAGCATAATGGTTTTCAACTGGATCCATTTATTTTTAAAACTTAAGATTTAAATCTTTTTTATAGCTGAATAGTATTACAGCGCATGTTATTTGTACCACATTTTCTTCATCTAGTCATCTTGATGGGTAACTGGGTTGATTTCATATCTTAACAATTGTGATTGAGCTGATATCAACATGTGGGTACAGATAACTCTCTCATATGCTGGTTTTATTTCGTTTCGATTAATTCCCAGAAGTGGAATGGCTGGGTTATGTGAAAGCTTTGTTTTCAATATCTAAGGAACCTCCATACTGTCTTCCACAATGGTTGCACCAGTTTGCATCCCCACTATTCCCTTTAATTATTAGGGCTACCATACAGTATTTTCCTTATTATTTTTCTTTCTTTTGAAACATTATTTTCAAAATCAACTCAGACACAGTGACATTGTGTAGATGGGTTTGCAACATCACATCAATTTTCAACTTTCAAATAAAGCAAAGATATTTGAATCAAAAGGATAATAGTTGCCCCTCTCCTGACCAGTTTTATGATTTTGGTTGCCAGGGTTATAAAGTGATAAGCATCTCACTGCTGGCTCTAGAGTTCACTCTCTGAACAACTGCTACCTGCATGTAAACATGTATGTGATGACTTCGGAAACAGCTCGCAATAGCCATTTTAGAAATACCAATCATACATTTGTAAAGTGAACATTTTGTTATTTGATTCAAACTTCTATTTTTGTTGTTAGAGTGTGTTTTCGTGATTTAAATTACGGAGAGACAGGAAGGGAGTGAGGAAGAAGAGATTATCATTATACAAAATCATATTGGCGCTTGTGCACTAACCCAATGAATTTCTATACAAATTCATGAAATCTCTTTATGAATTCTAAAAAAGAAGAAAGCTACCAGAAGTTTAGGAGTTTTCTTTCTCTCTTCCATGTTCCTCCTGTTGGGGATAGTGTATTCCCTGGCTGGGTCAAAAGATTCAAATAAGTCTAGACTAAACCACAAAAATGCTACCTATAAGTACTGACCATTCCCTTAAGGCACTAGGTTTCTATACCAGACGTGGCCCCTAGCATATACTTCTGTGTACTCATAATCTATACACCTGCTCCCATTGTTGATTCAAGATGATATTGGCAAGTGATTTTGGAAATACCTGGTAATAATATATTTTAACACAATTGATTTGATATCTCTTACTTTTTAAATTCAAACCCATGATCAATAATTTTCAGAAATGTAAATCAAATCGTAGTATTCTCCTGTTTAAAATCCTTCAGATCATCTTACTTCGATTCTTCCTTCCTACCTTTCTTCTTTTTCTTCCTTGTACTATATAATACTCATTCCATAAAATGAGCTGCCTGTTTCTTTTCAAGAAAGATTCCCTGATCTCCATTTGTCCTGAGAGGTGGATCATTTTTCTTTTTTAGCATCTACTACACTGAAATATTCACATGCTTTTTCTTAATTTTCTCCCACACTGACTCGGATAAGTATTTGTATGATAAATCCATCTGGGTACAAAGTCTGCAACCATAGCAATTAGCACAGCATCTGGACAACTCAGTTGACAATAAATGCTTACAGAATTGAAATCAGTAAAGTGATGGTTTTCATTGGCCAGACAAGATCAACTAGGAAAAATGTACATGCCAAGAGGGAAGTTCTCTAGACTTAATGAATTAATTTCCTCAGCTGGGATAAAAGGATAACATATTGACTCACGGAAAACAAACTTTTTTTTTTTTTACAAAAGTACCTGATTTAAGAAAAGAAAAAAAAAACCTGTTTCATCAGGCTAGAGAAGAAAAAAACTATGTGACTTGAGGCTATAAGAATGTCATGTTTTCTCTAATACCAGGACATTATTAAATGTCTGTTTTCCTTCTGACAACAAAAAATGAAGAGGATTGTAAGATTCTACTTAGGACTTAAGGAGATAGCTTGAGAATGATAGGAAAACAAAGATGTAGAATAAAATAGAAACTATCTTTTAAAAGCTTAATGTTTCTGTAAACTTAGGTGAAAATTAGGTAATGGGATGACAAATGCATGCTTACAATCAAACTCCTTGAAGTTTGTCCTCCCAGGAGCTTCCCATACCAAAGTAAATAAGTCTTCCCATCCTTATGAACTGACCAAACACCCACTTATCTAAAGAGTGATAGCCATTGAGAGGCTTGAGGTAGAAATAAATTAGAGGCCTCGGGCTTTGATATTTAATGGAGTTGCTATAGAGGTCTTTAAATGAAGCAACAGGGGAGTATCAAGAAGGAGAAGCTTTCTGGGTGTCCGTTGGCATCCATAGCCCATTTCATCACACAAACACCTCAGGCACATTAAGCACCAAAATTATGAGTCAATGAATTTCTATCCTTTATAAATTTGCCAGTCTCTTATACTTTGTTTTAACAGCACAACATGGACTAAGCCAGAATTTAGGTATTTATAAGACACTAAGACACATTGAGTGTTATTATTTCCTAATTTGAAACCTGGACGAATTGATATCACTTTTAGGACGTGTTAGAGGTGATAAATGTGATTTAAAAAAAAAAAAACCTAGCCATCAGAATCTCAGATTATATATTCTAGTGCTTAGACAAGCTATTTTATTTCCAAAAATTGTGGTTTTTTTTTCTTTAAGAAGTACTGTGATGCCAGTGGAGTGTTTATCAGTATTAGGTTTTGTCTCCTTAAATATTTCTGAAAAATCACCTGTTAAAGAACAAATATCAGAAATGCGAATGACTGTTCAAGTATCCTCCTCAAATCTCTTCTCTACTGAATGTAGCCGTGATAAACTTCTGGTATCACAGCTACCAGTGGAAAACTGCAGCAGTGAACAAAGTCTGCATTACATGCCAAAATAAATACCAAACCAGTTAAAAATAGCTGCATGATTTCGTAAATGCTAAAACACAAATGTACAAAACTCAGAGTTCTTGGATAGATGATGATAAACATGATAAAAATAGCCCAGATTTTAAAATCAGTTATGAGCTTTCACCAGATTCCCTCTGAGGCTGAGAGAGTAGCAATGCCCCACCGTATAAGGCCATTTAAGGTGCTTTAATTCACTTGGATGGGCCCGGTCTGCCAAGGCAACCTTAGATGGGACACAAAATTCAGTAAGTCTATAGCAGATAATATTTAATTTGATAATTTTGTATGGCCTGTAAATAGTATTATAAATATCCAAATGGCCTTTGGCAGAAAATTTTCCCTTCCTCTCTTCAGAGATTCAGTTTAGTCATTTACAATTGGGACAATAATTTCCACTCTGTCTACTGCATAGTTCTTGAAGTGAGCCAAACCGGAAAGTGGCAGGAATCTAGACAGTAAATAGACATTTTTATTAGTGTTCACTCTGCTCCTATGGTTTGAAGCTAGGTCTAAAACAAAAAACAAACAAACAAAAACAAAAACAAAAAAACTTGTAAGCAGGAATAAATTGAAATTGAAATAATGTTTTAATCTAAGGCTACAACTAATTTAAAAATGATAAAATCCTGTTGGTGGATTTTATAGGAAACAAGGCAAAAATAATTCAATACTAATGAACTGGTGATCTCTAAGCAACATAGTCTGTCTTCTAGAAATCCATGGTATGTGTTCAAAATTAAGAGATATTGCTATGTCTGATGAAAAGGTCAAGCAACAATATCTATATTTATTTATTCAAATAAAATACTGATTCCCTCAAAATAATCAAATGTCTTCAAGTTAGATACATTTATTTCAACTGCCATGTCTTTCCCCTCCTCCAGTTCAAAATGCTTTCAGATTTGCTTCACATTTTGTTTGTAAACCAAAAAGGTGTTATCCAGCATTGAAACTTAAATATTTTTTGGTTTCTGACAATATATAAATCCATCTTGGAAGACGTATTTTGCTAGGCTGGGGTATCATCCACAGGAAAGGGCAGTAAATCCTTAATCATGGGCAATCACGGAAGAGTTTTTATTTTACCAGTTGTAGCTTACATGGCATACTGTGCCTTTAAGAGGCTCTCGAAGCAATCCATCTTGAATCTCTGGTGAATAAGCCATTTGATGTTGACTCCTTCTTAGGTGTGTGTGTCTCCATCTTTCTCCTTTGTGTGTGTGAATCAGGCCATGGCATTTTTAATGTTTAGATTGCTTCTGCATTACCTGGGGTGGTAATAAAATCTGACCATCGCTGACCAGAAAAAAGTGATAAATGAGATACACCAGGAATATTTTAGGAAGAGTATGTACTCATTGTGTGGTAAGTTTTAATCTCCTTGCCCTGTTTATATTCTCATCATGATACTAATTACGTATATTATGTCTGCTTTGTATGTGTGTTGTTTGGGTGCTGCGGCCACATCTGATTCAGCTCACCTCACCTTGGCATTCCATCATGTGCACTGGTTTGTGTCGTGACTGAACCTGGTCCGACCCACACGCTGTTCTGGTGCTCAGATCCGCCAGCAGGTGATGTGAGCTGATTCAGCCTGGTCTGCCCTCGACCTATGCCAAATGTATGCTGGTGGGTATGTTTCTCTGGCCTGGTTTGGGTTGCTTCCCATCATGGTTCTTGCACTCACCTGCAGGGGCTGTGTCCCGACAGAGGAGTTTCCCAAGCTTCTCCATCACAACCTCTTCCTTTACCAGATCTTGTGCATACTGGTGGGTTCATGGGGCAGCCCTACTTAGTCCACCTCCAGTGCTGGTAGGAACAGTGGCCTTTCCTTGCTGGCCTTCAATCCATTCTGGTTCTTAGTGTTGGATGTTTCAGCCCAGCCAACGCTTGTCCATACCCAGACACTGCTCACACATGGCTCAGTAGGGGCAGAGACCTAGCCTAGTCTGTCCTACATGTACCATGTTCTCCTGAGTGTAGCAGGGCTAGGTGTACCCAGCCCCAGTTCACACTCGTGTCAAGGGAGATTGCAGCCATATCCAGACCAGAAAACAACCCCCACTCCGGCCTCTGCACTCTCCTCTGGGAACCCCAACCCAAAGCAAGGGTATACTCTCACAGCTTCCCAGCCGAGCCTATTTCCAGCCCTAGATTATGCATGTGCCAGTGGTTGCTCTGACCCAGTTGGCTCAGCCCCTCACCTTCTCAGCCTTTGCCTTCGCTGCTGTGACCTAGTATCCCTGGCTAGACCAGTCCATGTAAGAGCCTAGTTCTGCATGTGCTCCAACCTGATTTCTGTTCTTTCTTGTGAGTTGAGCTTTGCTCAGCCCTGCCCGGTTCACTCTCTTCCAGTTGCAGCTTGGCCGACCCCACATCCTATTTTACGATGCACATTCGGGTGCTGCTGCCTTGACTTGCCCAGACTGTTGTTGGTTCGTTTACCGACAGTGATGGCCAGTTCCATGGTCACACCTAGCTCAGCCCATCACCACCCCAGCTCACGAGCTAACCAGCGGGACTTGTATTTCCACAGGGTTCAGCTCACACTTCCCCTCACAGATCTACCCCTGGACCTGGTTCTTTCGAGTGCTGGTTAGTGTCTTGAACCTGCCAAGTGTGGGCTGTCCAGCATTCCATCACCCAGTCAGGTACTGGTACCTAGCCCTGCCAGGCAGTCCTCCATTCATAGCTTTCATGTGGACTGGTATGTGGCAGTCAGTGATGCTCTGTGCTAACAGCCCATCTCAGGACTCCCATGTGGCCTGGTGAATCAGTCTGGCCCAAATAGATCTTATGGACTCTCCCCTCCAAACCAACAGGTCTCAGTCCCCATGCTTGCCATAAAGTTCCATGACCCCATTGCTGGGAATCACACAGAATTCATCTCTCACCTACACTCACAACTGGCCTTATCCATGGATGTCCCTAGGCAGCAATTACGTATCCCAGAAACCCCAGAGTTTGCCACCGGGTGGCCAGCAGGCAGAGCCTAGCACCACTTGGTATTCTGGCAGCCCAAAATCTAGGACTCAGTCACTGCCTTTCAGCAGTGGCTTTGGCCTGAGTTCCCAGCAGTGGATCCAGCCTGGCTGGGGCACCCCCCACAGCCACCACACTGCAGGGAGCTGCTTTTGCCCCAACCCCACAGCTGAACACTGGGATCATTAATCTTAAAAGGCTTTAGAACTCAGAAGGAAGCCACTGTAGTCAGTGTGTGCAGGACGTACATAGCAAAGCCTCTGGCTCAGAGGAAGGGAGCTGGGGAAGAGTAGTAGAGGAACTGGAATTTGGTTTGCAGATGTTTTGCTAATAATTAGGCAATAACAAAAAAGGACTGCCTGATTTAAGAGATAATGATTAAATAAAAGACGAAATTAAAACACTCATAAAACTGGAATTCTAAATCTCCTCCCATATCCTTATCCTTAGTCTCACGAACACAGTTTTCCTGAGTTCTCATTCCTTTGCTGACTTAAAAATATATTATTCATTTATTTTGATTTTGTTTGAGAAACAGGCAGCTCTCCCTTCTGCTGGTTTAATTCCTAAATGCTCACAGCATCTGGGGCTGGACCAGGCCGAAGCCAGAATCCAAATATCCAATCCAGTTCTGCCACATGGATTGTAATGACCCCACTCCCTGAGCTGTCACCACTGCTTCCTAGGGTGTGCATTAGTAGGAAGCTATAATTGGAAACGTGGGGACAAGATTCAAAACCAGGCACTGATAAGGGATGCAAATGTGGCAGTGACATCCTAACTTTAATACAAAAATGGCTGCCCTCTTTGCTCACTTTTAAACCCCATGCCTCAACAACTGTTTTATCCCAAAAAGTACTACTATCATTGTTCCCTTTCATCCTCTATAACTATGGAGTAGACTTAATTTTTTGATTCCCTCCTGGTCAATCCTGTTAATGGATAATAAGCGCAGTTATACAGAGCATATGCAAACAATACATTGAGCATTGAATTAATGCAGAAGTATTCAGTTTTGTGATAATAACTCTAGTCACAAACTCAGAATTGTTTCAGAAATATGCAATTTTTAATGCTTTAATGTAGTTTACACAAAATAATCCTTATCTTTTATCATTGATGACCATCTCTTGTCAGCTTAGTCAAGGCTGGGTTCCAAGAATAGCGACTTGAGAATGCTTGCCATGAATACCCACCATTGTCCTATTTTAAAATGTTGTAAGTAGGAAGCCAATGGACAGTGTCACAAGCACAGGCATGTCATTTGAATGGCATACTGTTTTAAAGCTTTTTACCAGGCTAATAAAAACATGTAGAGAAAACCAATTGACTTTTATTTAAATGTTAGCAATATCTCACGGCCAGTGATCCTGTCTATTCGCCCTATTCTTTATCTATCTGTCTTTCTACCTATCTATATCTATATCTGTATCAATATCTATGCCATTCTGTCTTTAAATATACTAGTCCTCTTGCTTATTTACGTTTCCTGTTTTGTCCCGTAAGACATGAGTTTTCTGTAAGAACTTGAATCAAAAGAAGGGCGGTATCTTTGAGCTTCCTTTATTTACAGTACCCTTCAAAACGCTTTCCTGCTTCCATGTATTTGTCTTAGTGTCAATGTCAACATTACAAACTTAATACTAATAGACTAGTAAATACGCATTCCTTAAACATGTACTGGTTATATAAATAGAGAAATACATAGGGTGAGAGCATTAGAAGAATTATCACTGGAGAAAGTATATACAATTTCTCAAAGTTAGATTATAGTAATAGCAGACTCAGAAATTCAGAACTCATTAAAAATGACCTTGTAGTTTAAGAGATCATGAACCTTACTCAACTTCTAATTTCAAGGAACTAACTTTTTTTAGAGCTCTCAAAATCAGACAGTTAAAATAAATATGTTCAATGTTAACTTTTAGAATGGGAAATACCAGATTCTTGGACTTTATACACGTTCCATTTATGGTCTATATTTGGTTTGGCCCTGCTATGACAATTGCTGCCAGGACTCAAAATTCAATAAATCCATAGCAGACTAGTTCATAAGCCGATAGTTTATATGCCCTGCAAATGATGTTGTAAATACCCAAAGTACTGCTTGTAGGTTTTTTTCTCAAGTACTTCGACAACCTCTGTTATTAAAGTCATCTGGATAGCTTTCTCATTCAGGTGTTGCATTGATTCAGGTTACAGACTGAGATATCAACAAAGCTGTTCTCTCAAACATCCAACACAGCCTCTGTGCTGGACTCGCTCCTAACAGCAAGGTTGAGTTTTGAGATCAAGTGTGCAAACACACTAGACGCAAAATCTGTAAACCTTCATGACTTAATTTTGGGTGTAGCACAGGGCTGTCAGATTAAAAGGGAAACTACCCTAAGTCTCACCACTTGCTAACATGGGTGTAACCATCCTATTGTTTAAAAAAGAACATGTAAAGTGGAGTACAGGAAATTCAATATGCACACATCTCAACCTGCTCACACCTTTAACCTATACAGTAAGGGATAGCAAATTTCCAGGGCTTAAAGAGATGAATTCTGTCAATATAGGATCACTATAAAATAACACATCTCAAAGATTGACTTTACAGAAAAGAACTGATAATTGGATAACAGATATTGTAACTCCTTCATGTTCACTCCATGGGTTAACATTTAGAAATATTGGACCCAGCACGATACTGTAGTAGTTAAGGTCCTTGCCTTGAACATGCCGGGATCCCATATGGGCACTAGTTCTAATCCCAGCAGCTTCCACTTCCCATCCAGCTACATGCTTGTGCCCTGTGACAGCAGTTGAAGACAGCCCGAAGCCTTGGGACCCTGCACCCATGTGGAAGACCCGAAAGAATTTCCTGGCTCCTGGCTTCAGATGGGCACAGCACCGGCCGTTGCAGTCATTTCGGGAGTGAATCATCGGATGGACGATCTTTCTCTCTGTTTCTCCTCCTCTCTGTATATCTGACTTTGTAATAAAAATAAATAAATCTGAAAAAAAAGAACGAAATATGAATGAGTGCTCAAATAGCTTGATCAAGCATGTTCTTTTATTTGCAAAATCTACCGTAAGAAGGTAGCACAGAGAAAAAACAGTCTTTCTGATGTGTGATCTGTGGAAAGATCATTAATTTTGACAGTAAAGGTTATTAACATTATAACCTAAGTTAACCTATACTTAAGTACAATTTATGGAGGCTGTTAGGTTGTAGACATCTGTGGGATCTCTAGTACATTGCTAGGTACTTAAACACCTTAAATTCTTTCAGGTTAATGTTACCAAAAAAAAAGTCAGGTAAGAATCTAGAGGAAGGGCCAGAAATGTAGCACAGCAAGTTAAACCACTTCCTGCAATGCTAGCATCCCATATGGATGCAAATTCAAGACCTGACTGTTCTGCATCTAATCCAGCTCTCTACTAATGATCTAGGAACCAAGTCCTTGGGTCCCTGTGCCCACATGTGAATCCCAGAAGAAGCTGTTGGTATCTGGCTTTGGTCTGGCCTAGCCTAAGCCATTGAGGTCATTTGAGTGAACCAATGGATGGAAGATCTATCCCTCTGTCTTTCCTTTCCTCTCTCTGTAACTCTGCCTTTCAAATAAACAAATACATAAATAATATTTTTTATTTAAAGGAATCATTTAATGAATACTTCAGAAATTCAATTAACGTTTCATACTTTTATTCACCATTTAATTACCACAGATGCTATATGGCACATCTAATTATTTAGAATACATATGAAATGTGATCAACCCTCATTATTTGAGGGACCACAGTTCCAGATCCAATTGGACACAGAAGTCTTTGGATGCTCCAGTCCCTTATATAAAATAATATGATATTTGCATAAAACCTACACACATCTATGGATTCTATACTGACATATAGAGATGATTAATATTCTGGGTCATTTTGTTTTTAAATCTTTTCTTTATTTATAGGCAAAGAAATCCCAGGCACTGGCTCACTCTCCAGATGCCCACCACGGTCAGGACTGGGCTGGAGCCAGGAAGTAAAGTAAGAACTCAATCCAGGACTCCTATGTGGGTAGCAAGAATCCAATTACTTGACAAGACACTGCTCACTGCTCTCTCCCAGGGTCTGTGTTGATTGGAAGCAGTCTGGAATGGGAACTGGGTATTGATTGCAGATGAAGGAAGTGGCTAATAAATGCTGGTTGCCAGCACGATATCATTTCAATAGTACAAACAAAATAAATATACAAATAAATGGAATAGTATTATAAAATTATAAGGACTGATACAGTGCTGTAGCATGCTAATATTCTACCTGTGGTGCCAGCATCCAATATAGACATCAGTTCTTGTCCTGGCTGATTCACTGTTGATCCAGCTCTGTGCTTATGACCGGGAGACAGCAGTGGAGGATGACCCAAGTGCTTGGGGCCCTGCATCCAGAAGCTGCTGACTCCTGACTTTGGATCAGCCATTGCAGCCATTTGGGGAGTGAACCAACAAATGGAAGATCTCTCTGTCTATCTATCCCACCTTCTCTGTAAAGTCTACCTTTCAGATAAAAAATAAGTAAATTTCTGAAGAATTATATAATTATGAAGAGCTTCTATATGTAAATATGGCAGAATACTCACGTAACTATTTCATTTATCTGATTACAACATATTCTTTCTGTTATACAGCAACTTGATTTGTGTGTCTTTTGAAAAAGGAACTCCACAGATTCATCACTGTTTCTATAAAGGGAAGAGTTCAGTTGGTTAGTACCTGAAGACTACATGTTGCTTTTGACTTCATGTCAAACAAATCTTTGCTCTAGAAGTTAAATAAAAGATAAACATTTCCCTCTTTCTGAGTTCAGTCTTTTCTCTTTAATTCACCACAGAAGGAAGGAATGTTAATAGCTTCTTTCAGACCTGCTTCTAATCGTTTGAGTCCATTAAAATTAAATTTGTTTGTAACTTTTTCATATTCTCTGGAGTGAATCATAATGAAAATTGGCAACCACAGCTTCCAACCTCATCATGCATTAATTGATCAATATAATTAGCATAAGAAATCAGAGATTCCTGTGCAATACAAACTTACCTCAGTGAACTTAATGGATCATTTCCCTTTAGAGAGAACAAAACATAGAACACATAACAAGGGCTACCCCATGCCAGCAAAGGGAAGTCCTACTTTTGCTATATGGTTTTGGTTGGATTTAAGCTTGAGAGAAAAATGCTGTGCTCATATCAAGAGCCTGTTCCCCAATCCTGCCCTGACAGAAAGGATGGGCTGACAAAACAGTTTTCTTAGCATCACAGCTCAGTGTTAAAAATGATTTTCAGAACTTGCACCAGAAAGTTCTGTTTTCTTTTATGAATATATAGTGCTTAAACATGGAGAGAAAATGATGAAAAATTACCTTCCTATACTCTGACTCTGTTGCATGTGTGGGCCTGTGATTAGGATTAGAAATACTAGGGTGTCATTGGGGTAGCGCTTGGCCTAGGGGTTAAGATACTGCTTAACTTGCTTACATCCCACATGTGAGTGCCTGAGTTTGTGTCTTGCCTCTGACTCCAGACTCCAGCTTCCTGCTAACACAGATCTTGGAGACAAGGGGTGACAGCTCAAGTAATTCTATTTCTCCCAACCACATGGAGACCTGGAATGAGTTCCTGGATCCTAGTGTGGCCCTTGGCCCAGCCCTAGTCATAGTAGACATTTGGGAAAAAAACTGGTAAATGAGTGCTCTCTCTGTATTCTCTGCCTCTTAAGTAAATTAGTTAATATGTAAATAACTTGTGAGATTTTGATGATTTTTCTTATGGCTGCATCTGTAATAAGTTAGGATTTTAAAATGCTGCCCTACTTTTACGTTTCATCATTAGATTAAGATTCTATCATTAGATAGAATTTAGAGCCAATTCTAGAAGAAGCCTGTGCATTAGGAGGAGGCAAGAGGGCTGATTTCCAGAAGAAACTGTTATGCCTCATCAAAAGAATGGGAAACACGTATTAAATTACCAATCTACTACCATCCAATATCATACCCCATATAGGTCTCTTTGTTCTGCTATTCCTAGAAAAAAATAGAGCAACCAAAATCCTAATAAAGCAATTTCTTCATTAACAGGACCCTTGAAAAGTTGTCATGGGGGATTCAACTGATCACTTACACAAATCTTGATATTCCCTTTTCCCTTTCCTCTTGTTGTCAATATCCGAATCCTATTCTATAGTTACCTAGTGGCTCTCTGCAGACACCATGATCTAGTCTCATAGCTCACATCCCTGCTATCATCCCCTCACTTACTGTGCTTCAGTTCTGTTATTCTGGGTCCACCTTTCTCTCACCTGTAGCAATTGCCTCCCTAGTTTGGGTATTCTAGGTTGTTTTTCAAGCTTTACCCTTCACAAATATCTCCAACCTCTCTATTATAGTCCAGAAGTTCCCCTAAAAAAGTGAAGGTAAAAGGGACTAGTGGCTAAGTATTATAGTGTTTTAATTTAGGTAAGTGATAAATATATCTTCCATCAGCAACTGTCTATAGAATGTAATTTCAAAAGGTGCTAAGAAATCTAGAGTGGAAGTCAGGTTAGAGGGTCAGTTATAGATATCTGCATTAAATTGTAAAGGATCAATAGGAATTAATAAAGCATGCAATTGCTAGGTGAGTATGTATTTGGTTAAGAATGGGCACCAATAGACAAGCCCCTGAGCCTGGAGGAAGAACTCAGAAGAAACCAGTGGGTTCAGAGCAAGGTTAGCATAGCGTAAGTGAAATTGCAACCCATGACTTTGCTGGCCGAAGAAGAGCAGACATCAACGGCCTAACCTGGAAAGTATATCCTAAAAGTCTTCCAGAGTTTCTTTGGAGTCTCAAGAGTAAAAAGGAAAATATTTTTAATACCGTTCATAAGCCTTAGCTTTGTGAGAAAGGACATAATTTGTGCAGAAACCACTTTGAAAACTATGGGCCTGGGTTATTACACTATTGCAATCCTAGTTATGTAAGTACTCTGTGAAAAAAAGAAATGAAAAGTGCCTTTAGCACAATGTCTCTTGGCTGAACCTGTTAGATATCTTTCTCTGATATGCTTAAATCAGAATGGAAATCACTGCCAAGACCATTTTGCTTCTCCAACCATGATTAGATCAGATTTCTAATCTTTCACTGTAGCAACTTTCTGAGAGAAATTTTATGCAGATAGGTGATCAAAGTTAATTTGTTTATTTGCCTAGAGTATAGGCTAGGCATGTTTTGGCGAGGCAGGGCTTAAATCTACCATCTTGCTATTTTTAATTTGATCCATCTGCTTTTTGTTCTTTTTCATACTTTTTGCCTTCTTTTGGACAATTTTTATGATTTCTTTTTATTTCCTTATATAACTTATTATTTGCTTTGGTTTTTTTGGGGGGGGTGGCTACTATGAGTTTCTAGGCTATATCCTTAACCTATTATAATCTACCTAAAAATAATATTCCATCTCACATATGGTGTAGAAATCTGGCAAGAGGGCCTGGCACGGTGGCTTAGTGGCTAAAGTCCTTGCCTTGGGCTTGACGGGATCCCATATGGGCGCCGATTCTGATCCCGGCAGTTTCACTTCCCATCCAGCTACCTGCTTGTTGCCTGGGAAAGCAGTCAAGGACGGCCCGAAGCCTTGGGACCCTGCACTCAAGTGGGAGACCTGGAAGAAGTTCCTGGCTCCTGGCTTCGGATTGGCACAGCACTGGCCATTGCAGTCACTTAGGGAGTGAATCATTGGATGGAAGATCTTTCTCTTTGTCCTCCTCTCTGTATATCTGACTCTGCAATAAAACTAAATAAATTAAAAAAAAAAAAAGAAAGAAATCTGGCAACAGTACACCCCTTTTCCTATCTCCAGGGGTCTGTGCCGCTATTTTCAGATTTTACTTCTACACATATTATAAACTTTACAATACACTTTATAGATTGTTTATATTTGCCTGTTAAGTCCCATTTCTGTCATATTCTGAAAATAGAAAAAAATTTATATATATTAAATTACTGTGTCTCATATTCATTCTTTTGTTCATAGGGATTTCTTTTTATTGTCATTTTATTTTCAAAGATGTATTTAATTATTTCAAAGTCAGAGAGAGAGAGAGAGAGGAAGAGACAAAGAGAGAGAAAAAGATCTTCTATCTGCTGGTTCATTCTCTAATGGCTAAACAGCCAGGACTGGACCGGACGAAAGCCAAGAGCCTGGAATTCCAGCTTGGTCTTCCACATGGCTAGCCAGCATCCAACTAGTTGTGTTGCCTTCTGCTGTTTTCCCAAGCACATGAGCAGAGTTGGATTGGAAATGGAAAAGCTGGAACTAGAACCAGTGTTCATTTGGGATGCTGGTGTCACAGGTGACAGCTTACTGTGTCATCCCACAACACTTATTCCTTTAGTGTCATTTTCTAGCTCCTTCTGTTTCATGTGGGGTTTTTGGATCAAATATGCAATGATGAGTTATTTCAGATTTGAATGTCTGAAAGAAGCTTTGTTTCACTTTGATTTATATGCAATTATGTATCATTTTAGTATTTGAGAGAAAGAGAGAGAGGAGAGAAAGAAAGACATCCTCAATCAACTGGTTGGGCCAAGGCAAAAGTAGGAGTTTAGAACTCAGTTTGGGTCTCCAGCATGGACGGCAGAAACCCAAGTACATGAGTCATCTTTTTCCTCCCAGGGCGTGCATTAGCAGGTGGATGGATCAGAAGCAGGATCACTATGACTTGAACCAGTTATTCCGAGGCAGGATATGGGTCTGTCCCTCAACTGCATTTTTGAAGGTTATTTTTTTTGGTTTTTTTTTATTTTTTGTTTTTTGCTGATTTTAAAATTCAAATATTTGATATTCTTTTCTATGCTTTAAAGGTATAGTATTGGCCCCACGGTCTGGTAGCTTATGCTGGTTTTCATAAGCAGTCATTTGTCATTCTTTTTTCCTTTTTCTTCATCTCTATATAATACTGTGGTGTTTTTCCTTTGAAAGGCTTTGTAAGATTTCCTCACTACCACTGATATTAAGTGATTTGTTTAGGCTAAGCCTCAGTATACTTCTCATGTTTCTTTTTCTTGAAGTTAATGAATTGCAAATTTATTGTTTTCATGCTATTTGGAAAGTTTATGGTCATGTCATTAAATACAGTGGTCCTCTCCATAAATATTACCCACGATTAACTACAACCTGAATAAGTAGAAAATTATAGAAGTAATTCATACATTTTCTTTTCTTTTTAAAAAAGTTTATTTTTTTTTTATTGAAAAGGTGGATTTAAAGAGAAAAGGAAAGACAGAAAGATCTTCCATCTATTGGTTCACTTCCCAAGTAGCCTCAATGGTTGGGTCTGAGCTAATCCAAAGCCAGGGGCCAGGAGTTTCTTCCGCGTGTTACACATGGGTGCAGGGTTCCAAGGCTTTGGGCTGTCCTTGACTGCTTTCCCAGGCCACAAGCAGGGAGCTGGAAGGGAAGCAGAGCAGCCGGGACATGAACCAGTGCTCATATGGCATCCTGGAGCATGCAAAGTGAGGTCTTAGCCACTAGGCTACCGTGCTGGACCCCAATTTATACATTTTCAATTGTGCATCATGTTGTAGCACAATAGGAGATGGCTCAAAGCCTTGGGACCCTGCTGCCACGTGGGATACCCAGAAGAACGGAAGAAGCTCCTGGGACTCCTGGCTTAGGATTGGCTCAGCTTTGGCTATTATGGATACTTGGGGATTGAATCAGCAGATGGGAGATCTTTCTATCTTTCCTCTCTGTGAAACTGACTTTCCAATAAAAATAAATAAGTCTTTTAAAAAGACTGTACCTAACATGTTCATACATTCTTTATCATGTGAATATAGTTATCTTTCTTTTACAGTCCTTACTTACTAATGCTGTAATCATTATCTAAATGTTTCTACTTATTGATTTTTTTCATATCATTGATGCTTTTCCCTTATTTATTTGCATGTCTGGCAAATTTTTGTTACCTATTGTCATTGTGACCCTTCCTTGCAATAGTTTTGAGCTTTTTCTGGAGTGCAGTTATGTTACTTGGTAACAGTTTCATTCCTTAAAGACTTATTTGTAAGCTTTGCCATTTATGATCAAAGGCAAGGCAAATTTCTTCTCCATATTGAGGCATTCCCTGTAAATACTCCACTTAATGACTCTTTGCTTTGTGAGTTAGTAAGTTCATCCTGTCTACATGGATGTAGGCAGAAACTCTCCCCAGGATCCTAGGAGTGCTAGGGATGGTTTCCTCTGTGGCATTTGACCTCAGCTGGCTCCCTCATATTCATGCCCAAGGAAGTGCTCCACTGACAACTTGAGAATGCTCTGCAGTATCTGGGTTTGTTTTCTCTATAGCTCTGTCTTGTCTGGACCACTGCACTGAAAATTCTGGGCTCCTTAATCTCCCTGAACTCCCAGTTCACCTAGAAGAGATGTTCAGGCAGTACTTTCCCCGACTTCAACCTGGAAATTCTCCCCAGGCTGTAAGATTCATAGAGAGCCCTTTATTGGCTGCGTATTTCGCAGGGATGACTTTCCTGTGTTTTTCAGGTCCAGTCTCTGCAAACCATATCTGCATCCATTTAGTCCAGTGTCTTAGTTTTATGTATGAGTAAATCTGGTCCCTGTTACCCATTCTGGCCAGAAAGCAGAAACTTACCTTGCAGCCTCCATGAAAACCACAGAAAGTGATTCACCAACTGCTTAATGAGAGAGAAAACTTAGCAGGATGAAATACTATATGTGTCACTGCTGTCTCAGATAAGCTCAAGAGAAAGCCGGAAGCTTGAGCGGGTATTTCTGCAAAGTCACAAGTGGTGAAGGCACTCACAAAGTATACAGCTTGTTTCTGGAATCTAAGGAAGGTGTTTCTTTATATGTTGTGATGTAAATAAGATTGTGTGGCCTTAGTAAATATTTCCAGCTGAGATAAAGACCTCTCAAAGCAAAATATCTGAGAAATAAATTTACTTAAAATATGCAGAAAGTAATGGGGGAAAAAAGTGTAAATCACAATGACTGTGAAACCTAAACTCCAGGTCTTACACTTCATGCTCTCCTTAGCAATTTTCTCACATAATTAACAAAATCTACTCAGAATCTACTATGTCCCAAGGTGTATGATAATTATGATGTTTTTAAACATAAAGAAGCCTGTGTTCTCCTTTCTCAGGTTGGAGTGTTCTCTTTAGTTATACCTGCGTAGGTGAACTGCTTGAGAGCTGCTTGTGAACAGTTGTTGCCCTGCTGAATCATCTTCCACAGTTGTGTTTCATCAGTGTCCTCCACTAAAATGCCAACTGCCTAAGGGCATGCACTTGGGTGAATTGAAGTAACATGTTTATTTACTTCTGGAAAGAGTCAGCCAGAGAGTATGGTCTCAGTGTCACATCCATCTTTCAGTGTGTTTGCTTCTGCTTTGCATCTACCAGCAGCAGGTTGAAGAAGAACTAAGCTTATGCATGGACTCACTACCTGTGCTAGTCTTCATTTCTGTCCACTGTGGTGCCAGGCCCCCTCTGCCAGGGAAGGTTTATATTTGATTTGCAAATGTTTGATCCCTAGGAGTTATTGAACTTTGAGGTCTTTAAGCAAAGGTCATTTTTGCTCTCTGGTATGGCAAATGATTCATTCAGTCAGACTGTGAAGTTTGGATTAGACTGTATTTGAATCCTAGTTGGACCATTTCTCACTATATGGATTTTGAAAAGGTATTCAATTTCCAAGCATTTCACTTTTCTCATCTATAATGTAGAAAGAAAAATGATAACCTTACAAGGCTACGGTACGGTTCAGAAAATTATTCCTATATTGTTTGACCTACCAGAAACATTCAATAAGTAGTTGCTGTTTGACTGAAGCATGTTATTGGGTTGCAGAACAGCCAGTGGTATATGCCTGTTCTTCCTAATTTATGTTTCTATGGTCACCCAATGACCTAATTTATGATTCTATGGTACAGAATCACAGTGACCTGGCACAGTGGCTGTAGATAACTTAACAAGTCCATATAGACATATATTTTAACTCATACCTGGCCATTAACAGCATTGTTTGAAGCATTTCAAATCTTATAATTAAAGCGAACATAGGGAAAAATAAAAATAATCTTCTAATACATGACACTTATATTTAAGAACTAGGAATGGGAATGAGTATATCTTTTTGGAACAATGTACATTATAAAGTAAAATCTAAACCAGTTCTCCTTTTAATGTAAATATAGAATTGATACAAGTTATTTTTGAAAAATTTAATGTTTTTTTTCTGTAACTCAGGGAATTTTGACGAGGTAAGAGCTGCAGAAACATGAATGATTTTAATATTTTTAACAATGAAATTTCACTTTGCAAATGATTTTTAATTCCTAATGCAAGATTACACAAAAATGCTGGAAGACATATTACATAAATAATTAAGAGCTTATCAATTATAGTATTATGCAGTGTTTCTAAAATCCAATTTATCTTTCCTTGATATATTTACCAAACAAGTAGTCTCTCCCTCTCACACACACACAGAAACTTTAATGTATTTTCTGTGTAATTTTGCTCAATTATTAATATATATGGAAATCTTGTTAACTGTATTTAAAATACAATGTACACCTAAATTGTAAGATTTAAATGCTGAGTTGTAGTGATTTTCTTTAGTTTTTTCCTAAATTGGGGACAATTACCAAAATCTTTTCAGAAATTCTATTTTAAATTCTAAGAGTGTTTCTTGAAATTTGGTGGATGTGTGTACATTTATTCATAAGATCTTTAGCAAAACTTAAAAATTCATATAAAGTTAGAAAATAAATATGCCCAGACTTCATTTTCCTAGACAAGTCTAAAGCAGGACTCACTAATCCTAAGTGAGTCGATAAAATATATTTTATTGTGTCCTGTGGTAACATCCTCTGTTTCTCAAGTTATAATCATTTAGGTGGAAAAATAAGTTTTCTAGTGGTTGTGGCTTTGAAAATTTATTTGCATTTTGCATCAGAACATAATTCAAAGACAACAGTTAGCAGTTGTGTGAAATTTCAGTAGTGTGGCCCTTTTTGGAAGACTGTTCTGTGCCTGTACATGTTATCTAGTAAGGGTGGGAGGGAAGGTAGTGTTAGGTCTGGAAAACGGCAATTGGCTTGGTAAGTGGAAACTCCCTAATGGCCCCAGCAAGATTCCTGAGCGACCTCAGGAATCTTTCAGTTTGCCAGGTTTTTTCATGGCTTGAGAGTGCTGTAGAACACCCCA
Organism: Ochotona curzoniae; assembly: GCF_017591425.1. Classification (NCBI taxonomy): domain Eukaryota; kingdom Metazoa; phylum Chordata; class Mammalia; order Lagomorpha; family Ochotonidae; genus Ochotona; species Ochotona curzoniae. Next base: position 23,384,692 of record NW_024464920.1, read on the forward strand.
GTTCACTCATGTGATTTTGCACTTTGGTTTGTTTTTCCACTTCTGTATGACTGTTGACCAGAGGCCTCAGTTCCTCGCCGTATATGCCCTCCATCTGTTGCTTGAGTGTGATTTGTGGCTGACTTTCTCTATAGCAGGTAATGGAAGAGAGACATCCACAGACAGAAAGTGAGGGACATATGAGAAATGGGGGATACTGAGGAGGGAGTCTCAATATCTTTTTATACTTACTTTTAGAATCGTAAGTGTTACTGTCTTCCCTAGAAAGAACTCACTGTACCCTGTCCATACTCAAGGGGAAGGATGTAAATGAAATTTCACCTGTTGAAAGGATGACTGTCCATGATTTTGTGGACATAATTTTTTAATTTTTTCAAATTTAGTTTTCATTTTATTTGCAGAAGAGAGAGAGGCAGAGGGAGATACACACACACATCTTCTATTTAGTGGTTCACTTCATGCCACAAGTGCCCCAAAATGGCTGTGGCATGGTCAGGCTGATCCAGGAAATCATCTGGGACTCTCACAATGGTGGCAGGCATTCGGATATTTCATCCATCATCTGCTATCTCCCAGGGCATGATTTTGCAGGAACAGACACAAGACTCAAACACAGGCACTCCAATATGAATGAGAGTGTTCTAGTAACATCTTACCTGCTTTACCAAATACCTACCCTGGACATTGCTTTAAATCCCACAATTTGCAAGAAGTTTTAACTGCAAGTAACAGCAAATCCATCTCAAAATAGACTGAAGTCCAATGGAAACTCATTCACTCCCATAATAAAAAGAATTTGCAGGCAGGTAAATGTGCTGAATCATGTATGTAGTTCAGGGTTCTCTGTACCCCACTATGTGTGGTATCAGCCACACACTGGCTTCCTACCAGTAAAAAAGAACCACGACTCTTGGCCTCATATGCATGCAGCACCTTCCAGAGAAAGAGCTGAGAGTCATGCTAATTGAATGGACCAAGCATGGGCTCAAGCACCTTGACTGCTCTGGCTCCTCGTTTTGACTGAGAGCTATGGAATCACATTCCTGAACCACACAAAAACTGAAAAGAAAACCAGTCCTCTGGAAAATAGATGACTGGCTGCTAGAAAAACAACCACAAATGCCTTTCGCAAGATTTAGGGAAGTCATGTCAGCTTTTTATTTATTTGACAGGCAAAACAGAGATCTTCTATATGCTGGGCATGCCCCAAATGTCCATAACATCCAGGCATGGGCCAGGTCAAAGCCGGGAGTCAGGAACTCAATCCAGATCTTACATGTGGGTGTCAGGAACAATCCCTTGTTGGCTCACAGGGTGCACGTTAGCAGGAAGGCAGATGTGAAGTAGAGCTGGGAGTCAAACTCATACACTCCATTGGCATGTAGAGGCAAGCCAAGTGCCTCTTCACCAGTTCACCAAGCAGCAAATCTCATTTTTAAAAAATATGGAAAAGACAGCATTTTTATCATCCAAAAGAGAAAGAAACACTAAATATAAAAAAAAAAAAAGAAAGAAAAAAGCAAGTAAGCATGACTCAGGGATGCCAAAGAAACAAACCAAAACCTCATGCTGAGTAATCACATTGGTAATGAGTGCAGGAGATCAAGCACAGCAAGTATAAATGGGAGTGAAAATAGGACTATTTCAATGCAACATGGAAGTTGACAGAGGAAGTGTTGGCTGGTAGCTATGAGTGTGAGCAAATGAAAAGTAACCAATGGAAAGTAAGGCAGGAAAGTGAAATACAGAGCACTTTGGAGTTAAACAAAGAAGGATGGGTTAGGCTGTTATGGAAGTTGAAGTGTGCACAGTGATTTTCATGGTAATGTAACTGGTAAAACACTCCAATAAAAAAGCAGAAGCATAGCTAAAAAGTGAACTAGAATGTGTTAATGAGAAAAAGTAAAAGTGACATTGTAATAGAAGTAGTAGTAATGAAAATACTAGTACTATTTTTTTTAAAGATTTATTTTTATTTTAATTTTTTTTTATTGGAAAGGCAGATATACAGAGAAGAAAGACAGAGAGGAAGATCTTCTTTCCGATGATCCACTCCCCAAGTGAGCGCAACAGCCGATGCTATGCCAGTCTGAAGCCAGGAGCCTCTTCCAGGTCTCCCACGCAGGTGCAGGGTCCCAAAGCTTTGGACCGTCCTCGACTGCTTTCCCAGGCCACAGGCAGGGAGCTGGAAGGGATGCGGGGCTGCCGGGATTAGAACCAGCGCCCATATGGGATCCCGGGCGTGCAAGGCGAGGACCTTAACCACTGCGTTACTAGTAGTATTCTTTTACTACTAGTAAAAGAAGGTCAGGGAATAATTCAGTTTTCAGGAAGCAATTGATATTGATGCAAAATGCAACTATGATACATATCCTTTGGTTGCATTTTTCATCAATTGAGTGTACCTTTCAGAATGTCAAGCACAAGAGTGCATAGCTTATTCCCTGGTCTATTAGAATTGCATCAGGAAGTACTAGAGTATGAGTAATTTTTAATTCCTGTCACCACTGCTACATGTTCATTAAGAATGAAAAAAGAAAAGCACCTAATTTTTGGGTTCTTGCCCAGATTAGTAGAGTAAGGCTTTACTTTCTCCCATTTAATACATACTAAAAAATTCCTCCTCACTGGCTTCCTGGAAGAATCCTTGCCCTAAAAGAAAATAAAGAGGCTTTGTGTTTATATTCAACTAGTCTAGTTCAGAGTTTTGTTAAGAAAAAAAAAAAAAAAGAGGGACATGAAACAAAAACGTTTGAAAAATCTAAGCCTAGAACACTGGGTTATGGAAAAAGGTTGCTGTGGTCCAACACGTTGACCCTTAGCACATTGACTCTGACAGAGGACTTTGATTCAGAATTGATAGCTGGATTCCACAGAATGGAGGAGCTGCATGAAGGGTAATGCACATTTCCAGTGAAATAGCTAAAGGACACATTTAAATCTTCAGTTTTGCTTATTGCAGTTTTGAAGGTGTCAAACAGACAGGGACCACATGGAATTAACAAGGGATTATTTATTCTTCATGAGGGAAAATTTCTTCCACTTTTCTTTTTCCAGCCTCACAAATGATTTTTTACTGAAAGCGCTTGTGTTGGAAAACATTTAAGAGCCTTTCACTACCAAACTACCAAACCCTTTGAAACACAGCACAAAATAAATACTTACCAAAGTGCAATTTCTAATTCTTTTCAAAAAGCAGAGAAGTATATCAAGATATCCTTGCCGAATATAACCATCATCCTGTGTTTAAAGTATTTACCACGTGCCAGGTGCTGTGCTTGGCATTCCACCTACATCATCTGATTTAATCTCTCTCGCTCTTTTTTATAAACAGGTGCAAGAGATTAAGCACTTAGTCCAAGCTCATTAAGCTAGTTAGCTGCCAGAGCCATATTTAAAACCATATCTGATTAAAAAGCTGTGCTTTAAAAAAAGATTAATTTATTTTCAATAAGAGTTACAGAGAGGAACACACCCCTTACACCTGCTGGTTTACTCTACAGATGATCACGATGCCAGTGCTCCACCAGGCTGAAGCCCAGAATCAGTAACTTCATCTGGATCACTGATGTGGGACGCAGGGGCCAGAGTACCTGCGCCATCCTGCCATGTTTTTGCAGGTCATTGGCAGGGAGCTAGATCAGAAGTGGAGCAACCTAAAGAGGCACCAGAGCCCATATGGGATGCTTGCTTTTTAGGCAGTGGCTTTACTCACTACTCCACAATGCCAGACCCAAAGCCACACTGTTTACATCACTGTTGTAAAACGTGACTCCATAACTAGGACTTGGTGCAATGACTCAGTGGCTAAATCCTCACCTTGCACACGCCAGGATCCCGTTTGGGTGCCAGTTTGTGTCCCAGCTGCTTCTCTTCCCATCCACAATCTGGGAAAGCCGCAGAAGATGGCCCAGACCCTTAAGACCTTGCACCTGCATGGGAGACCTGGAAGAAGCTCCTGGCTCCTGGCTTCAGATCAGCTTAACTCCAGCCATTGCAGCTACTTGGGGAGTGAACCAGTGAATGGAAGATCTTTTTTCCGTCTCTCCTCCCTGTAAATCTGCCTTTCCAATAAAAATAAATCTTTTTAAAAAATGAATCTATAGGGCCCGGCGCGATGGTGCAGTGGTTAAGGTCCTCGCCCTGAACGCACCCCGGGATCCCATTTGGGCGCTGGTTCTATCTCGGCAGCCCTGCTTCCCATCCAGCTCCCTGCCTGTGGCCTGGGAAAGCAGTCGAGGATGGCCCAAAGCTTTGGGACCCTGCACCCGTGTGGGAGACCCAGAAGAGGCTCCTGGCTTCGGACCAGCATAGCATTGGCCGTTGCGCTTATTTGGGGAGTGAATCATCGGATGGAACACCTTCCTCTCTGTCTCTCCTCTCTGTATATCCCTGTATATCCTTTCCAATAAAAATAAAATAAATCTTTTTAAAAAATGAATCTATAACTAAAAGACTCAACAGTTAAAAGAAATATTTATACAAAAGGAAAATATTTCTAAATGTTGACAGCATGGATATAGATGATTCATGTTGTGATATGCAAAATACTTTAGAAGAACAGACAACACAAATACTTTTTTAGGCCAGACACAAGCCCGACTTTAAATGACAGGGTACAGCTGTGAAATGAAGGGACAGCGACAGGTCGGGTCGGGGAGCCCTTCTACAGACTATCCGGAGAGAAAGGGCAGTTTGCTGAAAACCAGTGCTGGAGTGAGCTCAATGATACAGTTTCAGTCAACAGTAATACTACTCAGACCCAATGCAGGAGAAACTAAGCACTGTTAAGAAGCGCCAAACAGAATTCTCAAGCTGTCACCAGGAGCCGAGTCCATATTAGCTGATACCATGAAAATGTGGATTGACCATATTTAGAAATGCTCACAGCAGGCAGGAATACTTTCAGATTCCTGCCACAGTATCAGGAGATGTCAATCACCACTTGTGTTTTTGTACCGTATTTGGTGGCCAAAGAACAAGGGTGCTATTATAATGAGTTTATCCTGGCTTGGCCCCAGCACATGAATAAAACAATATTAAAACTCAGTTCTGCACTTTCTCAGGCAGATACATACCAGAGCAGTGGTTCTCAACCACTGTGCCCTGCCTCCCTCCACAAGGACAACTGGCAGTGTCTGCAGACAAGCTGCATTGCCACAACATGGGGGCAGGGTTGCTACTGGCATCTGGCGGGTGTGTAGGTGATCTCCGAGGTCTGACTCAACCCGCCTCAGCCCGAGACATCCACAGTGTGCAGGTGAGACACTCTGAATGGGGAGTGCTGTTGCATTTGTGGCATGAGGGTGTGTTTGTCACCGCCTTTGTGAAGCCCCTCACGACCCAAACATCAATTCTCCGGGATGACACCTGCTTGCAGAGAGGTCAGCAGGCGTAGGATGTGCACTGGAAAGAGATGGCATGCTTTGCTTTCTTTTCATTTAAAACGGCCAAGCACCCTGTAGATCCCTCTGGTTGTCACTGCCACCTCTGGAAATTATCTGCCGTCAAGAAAGCCAAACCCAGGGTACCTGGGCGCTGGGGCTTCTGCCTGGGTTTGGCTTTCTTCTCCCTCAAGCAACACGCGCTGCGCCCCGTCGTGGACGAAGCAAGGCATTTGCGAAGCGGCGTTTTCCTGATGTCGCTTATTTAGTGTGGACTAGAACGTTTGTTCTGTAAGAAAATTGCAGATTTCCAAAGACTGGAAATAGGACCAGAGAGGGCAACTGGGCTTTTCTTTAAAAAGACTAGTCAATGGGAGGGAGGGCGGCGGTAACCGCCACGTGGCCAGTTTTGCACAGACGAGTCGCCGGGCGAAGAGCGGAGAGCGGTGCCCGCGACCGGAGGAGCGGCGGCGGGGCGCCGGGGGCTTTCCTCAGGGCGGCGCCGCTGCCGGGGCCTCGCCGGAGGCGCACACGCCCCCCTCTCCATCCACAATGGCTTCTGGAAGCCTCAAGCGGTCGTTTGCAGGAGCCCCGCGACGTGGGAAGATGCCGGCCGCCGGGGACCGGCAGGAAGAGGCGGGATTCCTGCCTTTTGTCTCCGGGAGGGCCCGTCAGCAGGGCGGCGGGCAGCGCAGGCCGCCGAGCCCCGACACCCGCAGGAGGTGGGCCCGGGATCCGCCGCCGGGCGGCCAGGCCACGCCCTCTGGCGCGTCTTTAAAAGACGCCGGCGCGCCTGGCCCCGGAGTCCCGAGTCCTTGCGCCGATTTTGTGCTGGAAGGTCGCCTTCTCCGTCCGTGGAGCGACCTCACGTCGCTGGCTCAAGTGAGTAGGGGCTGTGGGGGCGACTCCGTCGAGCAGACCTCCCCCCTCGCGTCCCCTCGTCCCCCATACAAGGGAGGGGGTCCTCACCGGCTCCCCATCCTCAGGCTGCGCACCCGGCTCCGCCGGTCTTCTTGCTACGTCTCCACTCGTGTGCCCCACTGCGCCCCAGTGTCCACCCAGAAGGCGCCCCAAACACCTGCTGCTCTGCGGGGCTCAGGCCGGTGGGGCCGGGGAAGGAATCCAGGGTGACCGTTAGCTTTTCCCTGCCGGCTTCCTCTGGGCCCAGGCGGAGTCAGGAGTTTCCGTCGCTGCTGCTCGCCTTGGAGGAATGCCGAGCCACTTCCCCAGCCGCTGGCGCACGTGGGGCTGGGTGCGCGTCTCGGGTTCCCCACGGCCCGAATGTGGCGTACACTGAGGGCCACCTCCCCCGGGCGGGTTTGATTCCCCGGGAGGTGAGTTGGGGGCTGCCGTTGCTCGCCGAGCCCCGAATGCTTTCTCTGCTGCTGCGCAAAAGACTCTGGCAACCCCATTGTGTGTTCTCTGCCCACCTGGAACCACGCGGGTGAAGCTGTCGGTTACTACTGGATTTTCCAGAACTTTCTATCACTCAAGTGTGTGTGTGTACACAAAAAAATGGTGGTTTTAAGAGGCTGCAACAGATCCTGAAAATGGGAAATCGTCCAGGTTGCGAAGCTGGGTTCAGGCCCTCCCTGGTAGGCACCCCATCCCATCCCCTCCAGCCCTGGGGCAGGGGAGGGCTTTCCAGGCAGGCCATCTCCTCCCTCTCCTAAGCCTGGGCCTTTGTTGGATACTGGTTTAGGGGTTACTCAACGCGTTTAACCTGTTTGGTTGCAGTCTGCAAACCGGGCACATTTTCTCTTTAGAATGGTTTTCGATGCAGAAAATTTCTTCAAGTAGTGGGTTTTTTTTAGCTCTGCAAGTGCGGATAGTCTGAAGTTCCTGTCTTTGGTAACTAATCGGTATCAAAGCACCTTTCAAAACGTCAAGACTTTAATAGGACAGCCACAGCGTTGATCATCTTTGACTTTTTGTTTTTGCTTATTTGGGAGAATGGTAGAAAACAAAAATCCTATGTGCACTGGTTTAACCCCTAGATGGCTGGCAAGTCAGGAGCCCAGAACTCCATCCGACCTGGGTGGTACAGACCCACATACCTGGGCTGCCCTCTTCTGCCTTCCCCGGAGCATTACCAGGGAGCAGGGTAGCCCAATGATTGCACCACAACCCCTCTCCCACCATTCATGCTTATCAAGGAAGAGCTCAGGGTGATGGATTTGAAAAGGGGGAACTCGGGCCTGGCGTGGTGGCACAAGTGGTTAAGGTCCTCGCCTTGCACGCCCGGGATCCCATATGGGCGCCGGTTCTATCCTGGCAGCCCCGCTTCCCTTCCAGCTCCCTGCCTGTGGCCCGGGAAAGCAGTCGAGGACGGCCCAAAGCTTTGGGAGCCTGCACCCGCGTGGGAGACCCAGGAGAGTCTCCTGGCTTCTGATTGGCATAGCATCGGCCGTTGTGCTCACTTGGGGAGTGAATCATCGGATGGAAGCTCTTCCTCTCTGTCTTTTTTCTCTGTATATCTGCCTTTCCAATAAAAAAATAATAAAAATAAATCTTTAAAAAAAGGGGGGGGGGGAATGTCAGAAGAACAAAGCTGTGCACAAAACCCTAAGTACTCCCTGGTGTTTGCCCAACCAGCTGGGCACAGCTCACAGCCTCTAGCATGTTGGCAGTTTCTGTCAGGGTTCTTCCTTTGCATTTTGTTGGCCCTGTCAGCCTTGCTGCCTTAGAGGCAGGATCAGAGTGTCTTCAAAGGTGATTGCATCACATCCAAATATGGGTTAATAGGAGGACTGAGGGAGGGTGAAGGTGGCAAGTGTGGGTAACAGGTAATTCGACCCAGCAGTAAATATGTTAGCAGATTTTATTTGAAGTTTATGAGAAATGTTTAAGGGATCCTTCCAGATATATCGATAAATATTAGTTGACACTAGTCTGTGCTAAGTACTGTGATGAAAGCAATGATGATTGGAGGCCTTTCCTGATTAAATTGTAAAAACAGTTACATTTGGGGAAAACTTTTTTTTTATCCTAAAGCACTGTGTTACAGAGCTGAATTTAGTGAGAAGTGGGCAGCGTTTGGAGCCTAGATCCCTACACAATTCTGCCAGAAGAGTTTTAGAAATCTGTATGTCTGAATTTTCTTATGCCAAAAAAACAGGTAATGAGAAAGAGGAAGCCCCAAGGGAACGTTGAGATGGCCTGGCAGGAAGGGGAGGCCAAAGCTGAGCAGGCCCGTGGTGTCTCCCTGCCCTGGCCCATTGTTTTGATGATCACAGGCAACTTACCTTGATTCTCCATTTACTTCATCTTGTAAAAGGGGTCCAAGCATGTTTCTTGCAGGGTTGTCATGAAACACCTTAGGAGAAAGCCCTGCTGAGCTTCTGAGAGGCTCCTTGTAATTAGCAATGTTCTGCCTTGTGTTGGCCAGGTGGGGGAGTGGGCATTGGCTAAGTCTGGTGTAGTGGAGAAGTGACAGACTTGGGCAGTGTCTGCCGGACCCTCACGTCTACAGTTCTGCCTTTTGCAGACTCTCACAGCCTTGCTGAGGCACTCTGGCATTTCCTGGGCTGCTGTTGTCAGGTGGCCTGTGAGACTCTGAGAACGGAGATCCCGGATATCCTTGGGACTTGATGGGAATGTCTTTTTGTGTCTATACTTCTGGCATTCCATAAGGCTATGAGACCCATTCTCATAGTATTTTAAGTGCATAAAATAAGGCACATGGAGGTGAATTCAACAGTTTCCCCAATTTAAAGGGATCCCATTGGCCCTGAGTAAAGAACTCTGCTTTAGACCATTGTTTCCCAAACTGGGTTATAAACGTGTCTGACAGTTTCGTATTGTTAGAAATTTTATTGTGAGTCATAGAAAAAGACCCAGTGAAAGCGTTATGAATTGTTTGGAGAGGTGATCATGTCCCTTGGTGTTTCATTTTCAGCTTCAGTGTGCCAGTGCTACAGCTACTAGTTTTATCATTAGTCTGACAGATAAGAAAAGGTCAGAATCAATGTAATACATTAGGGTTGTGTGAGGAATTAAAGGGACAGTAGGCAGTTAGGGTCTCTGGTGAAGTTACCTTTAAAATAATAATTGTGCTTCTATCTTTTAAAATGTGAAAAACAGGGTTTTGCCCTATTTCCATGCTCTTCCTGGAGCAGGTTTTCCTTCTGGGGAGGGACCAGAGGGACAGAATCAACATATCAGTCCCCATTTCTTAGAGCAAGGACACTGGCCCAGATGTGTCTCTCAGGGTCACTGTAAGGATGGCATTTTGGTTTTCACTTTATCTTAGGATGAGATGAGGAGGCTACAAGTCTCACCTTTTGTGTCTGGGGGAGGTGGTAAACATTACTGCCCATCCAGAATAACTTTTTTTTTCCTTTCTTTCCTAAATAAGTCATAATTTGCAGACTAGAGTTTGTCTACATGAAAATTCTTCCCTCGTGTGAGACAGGAAATGAGGCTGCTGCCATGTTTTCACACTGATTGCCCTACAATAAGGGGCAAATGCATTCTCAGTACTCTATGGAAAAAGTATTTCATGGTGGAATAATAGCACTTCCAAGAGATAAAATGGAGAATGGAGTCTACAGAGAATTGAATGAAAAGAAAACAGAATACATACACAAAAAATACAGGATATACTAGAGTTGAAAAGACCTTTTGACATTGCTAGAGAGGACAGTATTAGATATAAAAAGCCAACAAGGGTTGACTTTGATGCTTTCCCACAAAACAAATGCTTTTGGTATTTGCTTTTAAGTTGCATTGGTAATTTAGTTTTAGTTACAGCTTCTCCACCCATAATAAGCATTATGATGATGCAAACTTTAGTTGGTGGAAGTATTAAAAAGTTAATGTATCGGGCCCGGCGCGGTGGCACAGTGGTTAAAGTCCTCATCTTGAACATACCAGGATCCCAGATGGGCGCTGGTTCTAATCCCGGCAGTTTCACTTCCCATCCAGCTCCCTGCTTGTGGTCTGGGAAAGCAGTCAAGGATGGCCCATAGCCTTGGGACCCTGCACCCACATGGGAGACCTGCAGGAATTTCGTGGCTCCTGCCTTCGGATTGGCGCCAGCACTGGCTATTATGGTCACTTGGAGTGAATCATCCGACAGAAGATCTTCCTCTCTGTCTCTTCTCCTCTTTCTGTGTATCTGACTTTGCAATAAAAAATAAATAAATCTTAAAAAAAAAAGTTTACTGCATGATGCATCAGCTTATAACATAGTTGCATTTTAATTACAATACGTGATTTTGGCAGGCAGTGATTAAAATCTGTGTAGAGAATTTTGCTGTACTCAGTGTGATGTGGTAACATCAGTATATAGGATTGGTGAAAATGTTAAGGCTGAGGTAAACACTACAGTGAAGTTATCCCAGATTAGCAGAAATGAGTACTAGGTTTTTTTTTCTTTATTAAGATTTATGTATTTTTATAGGAAAGGCAGATATGCAGAGAAGAGGAGACACAGAGAGGAATATCTTCTGTCTGATGGTTCACTTCCCAAGTGGCCACAACTGCTGGAGCTGAGCCGATCCGAAGCCAGGAGCTAGGATCTTCTTCCTCCAGGTCTCCCACATGGGTGCAGGGTCGCAAAGCTTTGGGCCGTCCTTGACTGCTTTCCCAGGCCACAAGCAGGGAGCTGGAAGGGAAGTGGGGCTGCTGGGATTAGAACCGGCGCCCATATGGGATCCTGGCACGTGCATTCAAGGTGAGAGTTTTAGTCACTACACTCTCATGCGGGGCCCCAAATGCTAGGTTTTTGTCGCAGTGATTGGTGTGTGGGATTGGTATATGTAGGAAACTTACTAACAGTTGGATAGATGAGCCTTGGGTAGAAAGAAGGCATTCCTGTGCTGTGATTTCGATTTTTCACTCAAGGATGAATCGTTCTGTTTTGAATGGCCTTATCCTATAGTGTTCTTTACAGAAAACTTACAGGCATTCTGGGTTTACTTTTGAGATCAGTGACTTCAGTGGCCAGGCTAACTCCTGAACAGTCCCAGAGTGCTCCTGGAGGAAAAGGAAGTTGAAATGTGTGATCTTGACATTTCGCCAGGTACTTTACACACTCCTAACAACCACCTATGAGAGAGTTCTCATCCCTTTTCTACGTGCCTCCACATCGTTGGTTATAGGGCATCACCTTTAGTTATTTATTCATTTTATCACTGAAGTAGAATTTCGAGAGAAACGGGCACCTTACAACCCTTTTACCCCCAGCTTTTAATTTAGTATACAGCTTATAAAATGTTGTGACAGTTTCATAATCACTGAAGTACCACACAGTATTTACAAGTTATCTCTGTTCTGAAATAGTCACTTGAGATCAGAAATGAAGTCAGGAATTAGTTGGATGAAGGAGGGAGGTACGGGAGCGGGGAGAGGGCAGGGGCACAGTGTGAATGGGTATGTGACGGACAGGAATAGAAGTGTGTGTATACTGATCAAACGATGGGTGTGAACACTATTGCACATTAAAGGCGCATACTGTAATTTGTGAAGTACCTACACCATGCAAGAACTTTTCTATCGGATTCTCTTAAAAATTCTTCGTAAGAAAATGGTTGTCTTTGGTTTACACATCAGAGAATTGAAAACTTCATTGACTGCAAGACCTCAATATTGCAGCCTCATGCTGAGTCATCTGAAAGGTCAGGTTGAGGAATTGACTTGGGGAAAAGCCACACAGAATGGGTACCTGATCACTAAAACACCCTGGACTCAGTAATATGCACTGGGTCAAAAGGAAGTAGAGTAAGCAAGTAACTTGGGTAGCAGAGGACAAAAATGAATAACAGGCATTGAACAAACTGTCATTTGCAGTTATCTTTCAGCTCCTGGTCTTGCTGAAAATCTCTGTAATGGGGATGGATCTACTAACTTCTGAGTAGTGGAACCCCCGCTCCGGCCCCCGGGTCTGGCTGGAGACTCATTGTTCACCGAAAATTCTTCCTTTTGGGAAACTGAGTAGTAGCCAGATTCTAGTATAATAACAAAGACTTACATAGAGTAAAACGATGTCAAGACTTGTGGAGTCATTTAGAAATCTGAGTTTATGGGAAGATTCACTCCAAACCTTTAACGTTAGAGCAAACGTCTAAAACATGCAGGCTTGAAATACATGCATTCAGGTCATTCCAACAGTAAGGAAGTTGCTAAGTGTAGTACCAGTGATACAACAATGACCTCTCTAGTTGTTTTTGCAGTTTCCAGTTTGTTCACTGGAAAATCAGGTAATGATATCACAAGGTGACTCCGATTTAGGCTGTACTTTTCCTCCATTGGCAGATTTTTGGATTGTGGGTAGTGACTTAACACTGAAGAGAAGCATCCAGGAAAACATGAAGCTAGCTGCTCAGATTCACACCAAGCTTTGAATATATCGGTGTGTAAATTTTACTGCTCGAACTCCTCCTAACGTTGAAAAACCCAATGAACAAAATTGAGAAACAGAATAAACCTGTGTTTGATCTGTCTTACTGAGGTGTGTATAAGATGGGATTTCATTATGCCCTTTGCCTTCGGTAAAGTTAACACACAGGATTTGGGAAAGGCATGCAGCACCTGTTGCTCAGTGCCAATCCAATTTGCTGTGGTGAGTGGCAGCTCTCAGGAGGTGTTACAGCCAAATGCCCCTGGAAGAACTGAAGCCTTGTGTTTTTACATGCGCAGCAATGCCCAGAATGACAGAAATGGAAGACACTCAACTTCCTTCTGTGAGTTTCAGGAACAGCTCATAGAGATTCTACCTAAAGGTATAAACCTGAGCATTTTTAGACATCCACTACTATCGGTGGAACTGCTGTTTACTTGCAGTGTATCTTGGCATCCTAGGGAAAAAAGTTTGTGAGCGACTGCTGAGCAGGTTTTTCCTTACAGTTTGTTGCTCTGTAGCTGTGTTGTCTAAGCATTCGTTGTTGGACTTGGAGTGGTGATAGCAGTGTGGGTAGTACAAAGTGCCCCATCTGTCTTCAACCTAACAGTTTCTAGGTTCCTGCCAAATAATTGTTCTCTTTTTTCTATCTTCACAATACCTCTGTGAGGTAAACAGAGCCACTTCTCTCCAGTTATAAGATGAGAAAACTAAACCCAAGACTGCATGATTGTTAAAATATTAGAGTTAATCTAGAGCTATCTAAACCAGTCAGCCTACCCACCCTCCTTGTTCCATTATAAAATGTTTCAGGCACACAAATGATAAAGTATTAATGAAACCCAAGTGTCCATAATCTAATTTAGAAAGCCTAAATGGTGCTCTTTTTGAGCATCATTATTTATATTATTTGCTTATGTCACAGAAAAGGTGATTAAGAAGCCCTCAGGAGATACTAGGCATAGGCTCTGATGCAGGCATTCCACATCAGAGCACCAATTAGAGTCCCAGGAGCTCTGCTTCCAATCCAGTTCCAGGCTAATAAATTTGGAAAGGCAGTTGACTAATGGGGCCCAAATAGGTGGGCCCCTGTTAACCCGGGAGACCTCGATGGAGATACAGGCTCCTGTCTTTGGGAGCAAACTGGTACATGGCAGATCTCTTTCTGTTTGTATTTCCCACTGTGTAACTCTTTCAAAGAAGTGAATCTTCTAAAAACAATCCTTGGAAAGCCTGGCATTGGCATTTTGACACAGCTCTGCCCCTGATTTAGCTTCCTACTGAATCATCTGGGAAGGCAGTGGGTGGCCAAGTTCTGGGACCCCTGCCACCCATCTGTGAGACCTGGACAGAGGAGTTTCTGTCTCTGGCCTGGCTCACACCCTGTTGTTGGGGCTATTTGGACAGTGAACGGGAGAATTCTTTCTTTTTCTCTCTCCCCCCAACTCCGACACTTTGTCTTTAAAAAAATAAAATCAACAAACTTTTAACGAGGTGAAACTCTAAAAACTTTAATATAGCTAACTGTTCTTGTAGATGTTGTAAAGATTGCAGATGTGATCCCCTTCCTCAAATAGCAGAAGCTTAAAACAGGAAGTTGAGGGTCCGGCATGGTAGCTAAATTTGCCTATCCTCCCTCTGCAAACGCCTGCATCCCGTATGTGTGCCAGTTCAAGTCCTGGCTGCTTCTCTTCCAGTCTTGCTCCCTGCTTATAGCCTGGGAAAGCAACAGAGGGTGGCCTCAAAGCCTTATGACCTTGTTCCTGTGTGGGAGACCCAGAAGAGGCTCCTGGCTGCTGCCCCTGGATTAGCATAGCTCCAGTCATTGTGACCGTTTGGGGAGTGAACCAGCAGATGGAAGATCTTTATGGCTCTTCTCTGTGAATCTGTCTTTCCAATAAGATAAATAAATCTTAAAAACAGGAAATTGGATGTTGTGCAATTTAATCTTTCCTGCATTCTGACACATTGGGCTGGTGTCATACAACAGAGTTGACTTATACCAAGTGATTTTAATGTAACCCAGAATAACATAGAGGAGATATGTCCTCCTTTAAAAAAGCAAACAAATCCATGTTGCTCTTCAGAAGCATGGAAGAGAATAATACAAAGCAACTAATTATGTTTTTAAGAATGTATTTTTAGAGTCTGGTGTGGTAGCTTAGTGACTAAAGTTGTTAACACATGCACCAGGATCCCCTGTGGGCGCTGGTTCTAATCTTGGCAGCCCTGCTTTCCCATCCAGCTCCCTGCTTGTGGCCTGGGAAAGCAGTCGAAGACAAAGCCCAAAGCCTTGGGATCCTGCATCTGCATGGGAGACCTGGAAGAAGCTCGTGGCTCCTGGCTTCAGATCGGCATAGCTCTGGGATCGTTGTGGCTCTGGCCGTTGTGGCTACATGGAGAGTGAAGTCGGTGGATGGAAGATTTTTTTTCTGTTTCTCCTCCCTATAAATCTGTCTTTTCAGTAAAAATCTTTTTAAAAAGCATGTATTTTTACAGTTACTTGGAGATAACCTTCTCTGACCTCAGTCTTGATAGAATTCTAGCTCGTTATTGATGATTGCTCCAAAATAATGTGTGGAATGAAAGTAACCCAGTGGATTTGTTTTTCATGCATTGAAATGCTTTAGTCACAGACATGCCTTGGCAGGTGGAGGCGTTTGAGAGCAGCTCGTGTTTGGGATCCAACATGAATAATTGTAATGCCAGGGTTGGACTTCGGTTTTTCCCCAAAATTGCCAGAGGTCTGTCATATCTCTGAGATTCCAGCACTCTGGCAACTTTGGAGGCAAGGGACAAAGTCTGTATCACTAATTACACTCCAAACAAGCTATTGCAGGCTACTGGAACCAAAGCTGTGTGTCTTGGGTTTTGGGTTTTATAGTCAAGCTCATGTTTCACCCTGGATTTAAACAATGGAACACCTGTCTCCAGGGGAGGGAGTAAACAATTTATGTAATTACAGAATAAAGCTTTTTGTCTGGCTGTTGAAGGTAGTGAACCTATGTTCGTGCCTTCACAGTCATGTGTGAACTTTACTTGAATGACTTTGCTTGTATCTGTATAAAAGAAGGTGGTTACTGTGTTAGTGATAACAAGTCATATCTCTCAGGTCTTTGTGTGTGGGTGTTAATGGTTTTTGTTCAAGAAACAGGAGCTCCAATCCATGATGCCTTTAGAAGGAATTTATTAGCTCATATAACTCTGTAGGATAAAATGAGGAACAGCTGAATTTAAGCGCAAACGACCTTAAACCTGTCTTTGTTTTTCTCTATGTTGGTTTCGTTGTTAAGTTCTTAGAGTGTTCATTTTGTTGTTCTTACGCGCCATTTTTACAGTGTTGGTAGCTACTGGCTCCTCCACTTTGGTATTCACAAAGTTCTAAATCAGGCCTTGGAGTTTCATTTTCATTGAACTGGATTAGGTGTGTGCTCATTCTTTTTTGCCAACAGTTGCTGCAAGAAGAGGGATTTGGCAGTGCTCTTATTGCCCATGGCTAAGCCACATATCCAGCCTGGGACTGCTATGGTTTGAGTGCTTTGGCTGCTCCAGCGCTCCTGTTGAAAGTAGTTTTCAATACAGCTGTGCTTGGAGGTGGATCCAGATAGGAAGAGTTTAGTATAATGGATTAACAACACTACAGAAAGGGCTTGCAGTATGATTTTTACTTTTGGAATTGACTAAAGGGAAGGAAGGAGGTTCTGCCTCAACTGATTTTCTCCATATTGTTACAATAGTATACTTCATATCAGTTGTTGATCTTACTTCGTGGCTTCTCACTTAAGGGATTGTATAGTGGCGGAGTAATAGAGACTACCATATCCAGATGTGAAGATACAATGGAATATACATTCCTACTTCCAAATCAAAGATGGACTCCCAATAAAACTGTTGGACATGTCTAGACAATGGGATGCTGGATTGTCTGACATTGTCTGTACCAGCAATGTCGGCACACTTAAATAACAGACTGATGGAGTCATAACTTGTTATAAACTGGTGCTTTTAAAATTATGTTCGACTGTTGGTTTTGTTTTGGCTTCTAAGTACGGACTGATTCTTCAACAAAACATTTCCACTACTCAAGTCATTGGTTCTCATGCCACTCACATGGCTGACCTGGATTGAGTTCCTGCTGGCTTCAGCTCCAGCCCATCCAGCTGTTGTGGTAGTTTACAGGTTGAACTTCATGTGAACACTCGCTCTCCATCTTTCTCCATGTCAAATTCCACTGGAGTGCCTGGGCTCAAATCACAGCCCTGGCTCCCGATTCCAGCTCTGTACTGATGTGACTCCTTGGAGGCAGATGACAGCTCAGCTACATGGGCTTCCACCCACACATCTGGAGCTACAGCTTCCACGCTCTGGCTGTCACCCTGAGCCATCTCTAGCAGACACAGACATTTGGAGAGTGAACTAGTAGATGGAAGATACCTCTGCCCTTCCCCATCTGTGTGTATGTGTCTTCAGAGAAAATGTGAAAGAGGGGCAATCGGTTGTTTATGTGGAAGAAATTATGAGGAACCTCTTCCCCAAAGAGGCAGTGGTGAATTCTCTAGAGTCTTCTTTTGAAATGTCCTTTTGTTAATATGCAGGAAATTGTTGGGTGTTGGATTATCCATGAATCAGTATGGGAATTCACCACCTACCCTTTGATTTTAAGGACTGGAGATTCTTGTACTTTGCTGCTTCGGCAGCACTCCTTTCCTTTTTTTGTTAGAAAAGAGGTCTCACTATTTTTAATCCAGTGTCTCCTTAGAGAGGCAAGCAGCAACCTACGGCTATTTAGGAGCAAGGGGCTGCCAGTTATCACTCCCAGAGGGAAGAAAATGGCAGGGCAAAAGGAGTTATTTTGCTTGCTGATATACTGCATGCTTGCTTAGTAGTAGAACAGGTTTCTATATTGTCTGAGGCACTTGTGGATGCTGACCATGAGAAGCAGGCATTTTAAACTCTGTCCAGGTAGATCAGTGTTTTGAGAAGGGAGGAAAACGTGGGCCCTATGTCAGTAAGACAGCCTAAGTAAATGCCAACTGAACCATCACGTCAGACAGGCTGCAAACAACTCAACTCATGTGCCAAGAATGTCATAGTGTATTCTGCGTGGCCCGAAAGACCTGTGAAAGGAAAATCCTATTGTTGGACAAACTATTTGACCTTAGGCTTAGTGAAGCAGAGAACTAAATCACAACCATATGTGTTTCTATTTATTGTGGTCATGGCAGACTCATGCTTGCATTTATTCCAGTCTCAGACACAACTACTTATGCAGTAATTATAGACTACTTCAAAAGACAAATACAAAACGTCTTTCAGGGCAACATTCTTTCTTTCTGCTTAGAAAGTGTGTCATAGCCTGTATTATGTTAAATGTTAAATGTTAAATGTTAAAGAATTTAGTGCAGTGTTGTAACGATGAATTAAATATTAAACCTTTGACACAAGGTGAGGATCTTCTGCTTACTTTAAAAAATGTTCAACTGGGGTATTAGGAAGCCTTTTCACTCCCCATATTTCTTAACCCCTGTTTTCTACTGTCTGTTTTCTGCCTGGTAACCTGTACTGTTGAAGTGCATGACAAGCCAATTTCCTCACTACAGTGCTATATTGTGGAGGAACTCAGGCCTTTGAAAGATATGGTTAAAGAGATTGATAAAGAAAATCTGCAGCTGTCACAAAATTTACACAGCCCTCTAGGGAGCTTGCCAGTAAAGAGTGGTCAGAGTAAACCATTCTAATGAGTCCTTCATCCCTACAGCATGCCCGTCTGGGGAGGTGGAAACAAGTGTGGGGCCTGCGGGAGGATCGTGTACCACGCAGAAGAGGTGCAGTGTGATGGGAGGAGCTTCCACCGCTGCTGCTTCCTTTGCAGTAAGTATCATTCTGTGCTCCAACTTTCACAGAATATGTGTCAAAAGCTTCAATTTTCTGATTTAAGAAGTGAAGTTTTTCTAGTGGAGATGGATAGTGGTTTTGAGATGCACAAGTGGTTTTATTTGTCAGTCCTCTAAGATGGGAGTGAGTGCTGAGGCTAACAGCCAGGACAGGAGGGAGCCCTTACTCTGTGTCCCTGTAGCTCTTGGCCTTCAGCTTACCATTTGGCATTCATTTAGTTATTATATCTGTCTCCTTTGCTTTCTTGAGACTCACCAACAGTTTCTGGCACATTCTAAGGGTGTGGCTGTAGGCTTTTAGTAAATGACACTCTTGCTTTCTTCTCTAGTTGATTCTTCTTTGAAGACTTGCTTGTTACTGCACTCATAAATTGAAAGTGAACTATCCTGAGGTCAAATTTTATCTTCTCTGGCAGTGATTGTCCGTAGTTGTGGCTATTTATATTGAGGGACATGAGTTAGATATGCCCCAGGAGCAAGTTAGGAAGTACTGCAGTATATACGTGGACAATCTGGCATAGACAGACATGAAATTCTATCTGCCCGTGTGGTGCAGACAGTAAATACCTGACTGTACTAGGCACTCAGCAGGAGAGCAGCCTGCCATGCGAATCACAAGATGATTAACAGTTTTCTTTGATGAGAGATTAGGCAGAGGAAGCCACCCATAGTGCAGATACCTGCTTTACTCACATTGTGGTTACAGTGATGAACTGTTAGAAATCCAGTACCCTCAGGAAAACCTTGCAGTGTCCCCCTCTCCATTTTGAGCTGTCTGGACTCTTTAGTTTCATAGATAACAAAACATTGCATGCTGAGAAAATAAATATACCATAATAGCTACTGTTCCTCAGATTTGGTGTAACCAATTTTCTGTTACTTAAATATTTTTCAGCAACTTTGTAATCAAGAAAGCAAACAGAAATACAACTACTTTGAAAACAGTTGCTTAACCTAAAGTCAGTATTTACTAAATGCCAAGTTTTGTACTAATTCTTAATATTTGTCTCTGCTAACTAAAGCCTTTGAAGGAGAGAATTCAGAGTGGGCTGTGACTTCTACAGAGAATGGGAGGAGCTGGGGGAAGATGGGTGGTTATATAGAATAAGTTTCATATACCCAAGCATGACTTGGCTAACAACTTGTTATAAAGTAATTTTATACTCAGATTTATTCTAGCCCAATAAAGGTATCTGAGGTATCTGTAGTTTGGCAATAGTATAGTTCTAACCTACTTATGTCTTTAAGCAAATTCAGCACTTTTGAGCCTCAATAGTTAGTTCCAGAAGCCAAGATTCCATTCCAATACAATACTTTCAGATTTCTTTTATGTCAGCCAACTTGATTTTTCTTCCAATTTGCTTTCCTCCCTCCTAATTAGGGACAGAAAAATCTCTTTCACTGCACTCATCTTTGATGTCCAGTTGCCCGACTATGCTACCAGTAGGTTTGCTTACGCTGTACTATTTTTCTTAAGCTTAACTGAAGTTTTAGAAAGTGAAATAGTGCCTGGATAAAACATGATGACATTTGGCAGTTTTGTGAAGTGGGATCCATGGAAATGTCTTGTGGTAAGAAATCCATCAAGAAAGAATGCATTATTCTCCTTTGGGAAGGGAAAACAAAAGTCAACTTTAAATCCCTTGATGAATTTCAGACATGCTTATCACTGTTGGAAAAATCTGTGGGAGATGAACAAACCTTACTTTCCCCACTGTAGATTAATTTTTATGTCTAGGATTCTAGTTTTTGTTCCTGAAGCGTGCTTTTTGGGTGGATGGGCCACAGAGGCAAGACCTCCAGGGCACTTAGATAAGCCTTCTCTGATAGGTTATGGTTTAACAATGCCTGGTAAAGAGACCAAAAACACTGCTGCTGGTACGAGTGAGACACTGTTTTATTCTTTCTGTTCATGTAATTGTAGCTGTCTGGAACTTCTCTCCCTTCTGGAAGGTTTGCTGGATGTTAATATTCGGATGTTCCTGAGCCAAAATGCAGCTATCAGCCCAGATGCTGATGTGGCTGTGGGAAACCACAGAGCTAAACTAAGACTGTGCCTGTGCTCCCCCTGCGTAAGAAAGAGCGTCATTGAAACAGATGTGAAGCCTAACTTCTCCTTCCTTAGTGGTTTGCAGGAAAAACTTAGATAGCACAACAGTGGCAATTCACAATGAAGAGATCTACTGCAAATCCTGCTATGGAAAGAAATATGGCCCCAAAGGCTACGGTTATGGCCAGGGTGCTGGTACGCTGAACATGGACCGGGGTGAGAGACTGGGCATCAAGCCAGAGAGGTAAGATAGGAGAGCATCTATCACTATGAGAAATAAGTTGTAACAGTTTGAGTTGGTGGCAGGAACAAGAAGTCCAGATTTATAACTGACTTTTAGCTCACAAAATATGACTCAAATTTTCTAACATAAATCACCAACTATCCAAGTTCAAAATGTGATGATTTGAGGCCCAGCAAAGTTACTATTTGCTGTTTTCTAGTTATGGCTTTACAGTTTTCCAAGAGCTATCAAGGAGACCTTGTGGTCTCAAAAGCAATTTAAATTGACTTGCATTTCACACAGTTTTGGAGACCAAATGTTACAAAATTTGGCCATGGAGAAATGTGTATGAATAGTTTTTTTCTCATGTGCAAGTAAGTAGTCTCTTAAAATTTCTCCCTGCTTTTGTGTAAGAATTATTTCTCCAGAAATTGCTTTCCTCAAATACATTAAGAATTGGAATTGTTCACTGTGGTTTGTTTTGAGAGAGAACACTGTTAAACTTTAATTAAGGCTGTGGTACAAAGTATCAAAACACAAAGTCTGTTCAAATTTATCACATTTAGGTTAAATAATTTATTTAAAATTCTGTCTTAATTTTTTTAAGAGGCCCAAATTGATGTAATACTCCAGTGAAATGGCCTTTCCTTGAACAATACCATAAATCATGTCAGATTTATGCTAGAAGTCCTACAAGATCAGGTTTCCTTTCGTACTTAAGAGCAGATTGCAACACAGAATAATTCACTTGCATAAAGTCACAGTATTGGTTCATCGTAAAGCCTGGAGCTTTAACCAGGTTAAATTGAGAGCTCATGACTTAAAACAAGGCATGTTACAGCTTGACTGGAGTAATGATTATCATGCATGGAGTGACTCCTATCTACTGAATATTTCATTCTGCAGGGTAGCTAGAGTGAGGATTTGAAGTGATGCCTGTGGGCTCTTCTTACTGTGACATTGGCCACACTGAGACTTGCTTTCCAAGAAGCCTTTCTTAAGGACCCTGCACACTGGCCTGGACCACCCTTTTGGCACCTGCTTTCATAACAGTTGTGGATCCTAAACAAGTGGACAAGCATTTTCTGGATAGGCAGCATTAAGTGGGCAAGAACATTTTCACTGAAGTGGACCTACATTTTTCAGCTCAGGTTCACCAATTTAACACCTGAGCCCCCACTTCTTCATATGTAGTAAGAGGTAACAAGCTTCAGTATTTTGAAGATGGATGGGTGATAATCAAGTTCTTGTTGATATGAATGATGGATTTGGGAATTCTACATGAGAATCTTGTAACGCTAAGAGCTAAGCTTTTAAAGATCACTTTTAAAGTTAAGTATCTATAGGTTGTAGAGAATTTGGGAAACTGTGCTCACATTAGGACACCTGGAGAAATCTGAAGTACTACTTTGGACTGGTATTGGTAGTAAGAATAAATGGTTCAAAAAAACCAAAAGAGTATAATACAATAGTAGAGGTGAACATGCTGAAAATGTATGAGACAGCACTAGAGTTAACTGTTTTATGAAGAAATATTCTAAAATTACAATTTTGGAACACATTTTTTCCACTAGGAAGAATGTTGTAGCAAAGCATCAACTGTCACTTTGTACCTTATGTGTTTAATTAATAAGATTGTAAAAAGGCCTTTAAAGTCCTCCCCTGCCTCCCCAGGGGTTTGTTGCTTACATTGTAGGTACAACCTACTTCAGTGAATATGGAAAAAATTCCTGCTATGATGACAACTGCAGTTTACCCAGAGATTTGAATAGTGATAAAAAAAAATATTACTGTATCCAGAGGAAAGCTGAACAGATACACTAGGCAAGTGTCCTAACGTATTTTCCCTTAAGCAAAGTTTACTTACTTCCTACTATTCAAAGCTTACTGAGAAAGTAAGCAATCTAAAGCAGATTTAGCTTCCCTAGTTATTGACTGCTTAAGACAGTTGACTTATTTGCAGAATTGGATAACTGTGAAAGGCTAGCTGTGATGCCAATGGTGTTAATATCAATCTGGGGTAAATGCACTGTAATAGATGCCTAAAATCTCAGTATTTAACATTTTGGGATTTAAATGAGTTGTTCAGACTCAGACAGCTGTGGCAAGCTCTAAGATTTTCATCTGGCTTTCTTTAATAATGAGCGTACATGCAGACAGGCTATAGTATCTTGAGCTAGCACCTGCAACTATTTGCTATTTTTCCTTTTAATCTGCACTAGCCTCTAACTTTCAGACAGCATTGCAGTTCTGCCATTCCTTCCTTGTGGACTTAAAGGCATTTTGGAAAAAAAAATTTTTTCCCTGTTTCCACAAGCATTCAACCTCACAGACCTACAACAAACCCAAATACTTCCAAGTTTGCCCAGAAATATGGAGGTGCTGACAAGTGCTCCAGATGTGGGGATTCTGTGTATGCTGCTGAGAAGATAATTGGAGCTGGAAAGGTAAAATATTATATTGAGTAACAGTAAATGACTTCTGACATTTAAAGGAAGTTTGTCATAAGCTAAACTGTTAGAAGCCCACATGGAATATGCGCGTTAGTATGCAGTGTAGGCTGTTCATCTGGCATGTGGTCTTTGAACAGTCACCCTGTATCCTCTTGGAACTACAATGTTTGTCACCCAGGAAAGTAAGTGGGCAGTCTTTAGAGTGTCGCACTGGCTTTGAGGCAAGGTCTAGGGTTGTGTGACATTCCCCAGCCTATGGAATGAAGCTTATACCTTTTGTAAGTGGCCTAGAATGAAGACCCCAAAAAAGAGGGTCTCACTTCTAATTGTTTCCTGACCCCAGTAGTCAGGAACTTGCATTGGGTTGGTACTCCCTGTCATTTATCAAAACTTCTGAGTTATACTACAGGGAGCTGGTCTTGTGATGCAAATAGCCAAACTGCTGCCAGCTATACCAGTATCCTATACTGGTTTGAGTCCCAGCTGTCCTGCTTCCCACCCAGCCCCCTACCTACGTGCAAAAGCAGTAAAAGAGGGCCACTCGTGTGGGAGGCCAGAAGGAATTCCCGCCTCCTGGCCTTGGACTGTTCCTGCGCCAGTTACTGGGGAGTGTGAACCAGCCTATCAGTGCCCTCTCCCCATAACTGCTCAAATAAATTGTGAAATACTGCAGGAAACAGGCCGCTAAGTGTGCTACCACATCTTGTTTCTAGCCCTGGCACAAAAACTGTTTCCGATGTGCAAAGTGTGGCAAGAGTCTTGAATCAACAACTCTGACCGAGAAGGAAGGTGAAATCTATTGTAAAGGTAAACTACACCATTGATCACCACATGAACACCTCTCAATGGCTATAGGTCTATCAGATTCCACAAG
Source organism: Ochotona curzoniae (assembly GCF_017591425.1). Lineage (NCBI taxonomy): Eukaryota > Metazoa > Chordata > Mammalia > Lagomorpha > Ochotonidae > Ochotona > Ochotona curzoniae. Next base: position 23,408,912 of record NW_024464920.1, read on the forward strand.
CATTAGGCAAAAGTACTACTCCAAAAATTAGGAAAAGAAACCATGTTATTGGCTATTAGAAAATAAAGGATTTAGGGGTAGATACTGTGGTGCAGCACGTTAAGCCACTGCTTGAGATGTTCAAATCCCATTTGTGAGTTTTAGTCGCAGGCTCTAATTCATATCTTACACATCTGGGAAGCACCAGTAACACAATTTCTTGATTCCCCGACAGCCACATTGGAGATGCAGATGGCATTTCTTAGCCTCCAATTTTAGCCTTTCTCAGCTCCGGCTGTTGTGGGTCTTTTGGAGAAGTGAACCTACAGATAGAAGACCTGTAAATAACTCAGTCTTAAAAGCCAGAGATGTTTACAAATGATGGGAAATCTAAGGCAGTGCCTATTACTGCCACTTAAAACTGTTCATAAATAAAAAATCAGATAACTTCATCACTTAAGTTAAGCATATGAGTATAACCTACCCAGTCTTTTATGCTTGCTACACAAAGGGACCATCAGCCTGAGCATTGTGGAAATAGTCCCTTGAACTTGTTTTCATAACTTGCAGATACTTAAAAGCTCATTTTATATCTTAGATAAATCGAACTTTTTGACCTAGTCAAGGGTAGCAAAGCTTAATAGACTTGCGCTAATTCTCCTTTTTCTTTTCTAGGATGTTATGCAAAGAACTTTGGGCCCAAGGGATTTGGCTATGGTCAAGGAGCAGGAGCCCTTGTTCATGCTCAGTAATGTTGCAAGCACAGAACCAAGCAATACACACCAAGAATCTCTTCATAGAAATCTATACACAAATAATCTAACACTAAACCACTGTGAGAATCTACCAGTATTAAGTATTGCCCTGTACTTAGGATGGCTCCTTGTAAGAAAGCAATGTATCATTTTGCTTTATTGACCAATTTTAAGAACTATTCCCTTATTTTCAATAAAATTTCGCCTTGATATGGATGTGTGACTTATTAGGGGAAGTTCTGTCTCATTTGTTACAAGAATCAACCCCATTACCCAGCTGACCTCTGACTGTTTGTACTCGAGGTGGTGAAAGGATGGTGTTCTACTAACCTTGCAGGTGTCTCAGGAGAGTTGCTAGGCAACAGCATTGCCCTGCTGGCTTGTAAGAGCTGTCCACCATTGTTGTTGCAGTTTTTCTTCAGAGCAGTTTACTGAAGTACAACTTATACTCTGTGTTAGAATTACCTAGAGTATTAACAAATGATGGAAAATCTAAGGCAGTGCCATGCCAATTAACGTGCAGTTAGGAAGGGCCCTCAGAAGCAGAATCTTGGGGGCAGGGCCATAGAAGACCTTTTAATAAGTTGCCTAAAGTCGCACTGACCTTGCTTGGGCAGAAACGTGTGGAATGTGCATATAGCTCCTCTTTTAAATGGCTCTGATCTGTGAGAAGGTGGCTGCCAAAGTCCTAGAAGCTGATGCATTGTTCATGTATTTCAATTCTATGTAAAGAATATTCCATTGTCTGGACTTACCAGTGAGGAGCTGTAGACCAAAAGGAATGTTTTCATTATCTCCACCGCAAGGTGAAGGGTATGAAATTGGTCTGTTGATTAGTAAAACTGCAAACACAAATTTTTTCCAACACAACCCCCTCTGCGAACACAAATTTTTTCCAAAGGCCATTTCACACACTACCTGTTCTGAAAAGTGAACAGGGGTTACATATGACATCAACCACTGAGCATTTAGTGAGGAGTTGACTGATGATATACTGGGTGAAAACTTTTACATCATAGCTTTGAGCAACTATTGGTGTCTAAAGCCTGCCAGTCAACTGTGAGGGAAGGGCCTTTTAGTTAATAAGCAGCCTGGAAAAAAGTTAACTGGCAAGGAAAGATTAAACTGAAGAGCTGCAGAGTAACCTCTAATCTGTGTGGTAGTTTTACTAAACCGTGTCCATAGATTCTGACAATGGTAAGAATCCTAATTCCCATTCCTTTGAATAAAGGTCACTAAGTTACCAATCCATAAATAACCTAACCACCTCTTCCTAAGTTTTGCTTTAAAATTCTCCCACATAAAGCAGCTTTCCCAAATAAGGGAAGCCACAATACCTTCCTAAAGTAACTAATTTTTAAATGTTTACTAAAGCATGTTTAGACATATTTGCATTCACACAATCACTCCACAGGATCCAAATTTCTTAAAAACTGTACTCATTATTTAAAAAAATCTTATCTACAAATTCATACAGATTTAGACATTTCAGAATCGGAAATTTTTAGAAGAGTAACACCACCTTTTTTCATTTTGTGAATTCCAATAGTTATGCCACTTGACTCCTGCAGACCAGGATACCACTATTCAGAATAACCTTTTCATATCTTGGTACCACTCTCACAGTTTCATCAATTTCTTGAAGAAGTTAATGAAATTAAAACAAGCACACACTTAAGAGTCAATATTTATTCTGATTAATATTTTACAAAATTTTGACAAATTTAATTTATGTAAGGAGAACTAATTTATTAAACACTTTACAGGTTTTTCTTTCCACAAAGTAACACAATAAGTAGCAAAATAATACTTGGCACATTTATAAATAAAATACAAAATTAAAATTCCATTGTTTAAGTATAATGCTGCTTACATTTAATAATTATTTCAAAGAAATCTCTGGAAACAAAAATATGAATAAAAAAAAACCTCCAAAAGGAATTTTTGGAGTGGAGAACTGAGTTCCTATTACAAGTATCCAATTAAGCTGATCAGAACTATTCCCAAAAGTTCACCTTCACATACAACTTTAGAAGCAGATCAAGCTGGTTCCACACCCAGGACCTACAAAATATTTAGACCTTCAGGTACACTGCTGCCTCACTGGCTCCTGACCACCTGGCCATTTCTGAGTTACAGGCGTCTCTGTTGGGATAACATGGTTAGCATGTACATTGCTATGTAAAGCATCATTAGTTTTTTTTTTTTTTTTTTCGTCTAACTGAAAAGATATGTCTTTTGCACCACCAGAATGCTTGGTAACAACATTCTTACCCAAACGATGAAAAAAAAATACCAGTTTTCAACTGTTGACAAAAATGTATTAGATAAAAACTGCAACTGAGTTTTCATGTGAAGTGGCTTAAAGTACAAAAAATTAAAACAAATCCTAGCATTTTATAAATAACTCTGAATTTAAAAATCCTCTAAAATTTTCCCCAATTAGTCAAAACTAGCAGAGACATTTTTAAAGCTAACCAACTTTTTACATTCTATGATAAAATGATACAACACCATTGCCACTCCACACCCAGTCTTTTCCCTTTTCAAAAATAAAGGACATGCCAAATTTCTAATATTAAAACACTCAAATACACTAAGAGTAATCTTTGATGTGTGAAATGGGCAACAGAACTACTATATAAAAATGGTAGTACTTGGAAATACTGAACATCAAATATATACATTTTCACTGCTCCTCTTACTAAGGCAAGGGGCGGGTATACCACTAGATTGCTTTAATGCCTGTAATCTGAATTATACAGGAAATACTAATTTTACCAAGTATCAGACATGCAGTGAACTTGCAGGGTATAATGCCTATTAACAGCAATATTGAACACACTAGAAGCTCATTAGTTATCTCCCTTTTCCTTTTTGGTTGGATAAAATGAAATGAGCAGCTTTAAAAACACTAACACGAACACGAAGAGGAAACTATTTGATAAATTATTTATATACAGATACACATTCTTTACATTGGTCTAGGATCTTTCATCGGTCTGACCACCCTTCTCCCACCTCCCCACCTCCCGCCTTCCCCACCACTCCCTCTCACAGGTTGCCCACAGGTTGCTCGAACCACAGTTTGCTACAGCTTTAAAGAGGACTAAACCAAGTCTCCTTCTGTAAACAATATGGAGGCAGTGACTAGTAGCTCACCATGAGTGAATGGAAATGCTGTAACAAAAATTAATCAGTGCATCACATTTAACAGTAAGAAAATCTTTGAAACTGCTTCAAATAGCATTAGTAAATTTTTAAAGATTTTGAACATTTGGGAATACTGAAATCATTCTTGGGATTAAATTCTGCTTTCTTGAAGATCATTTTTTAAAAACCAGAATGTATCATTCTTTTATTCATATGTGCTATATACAGAGATCATGCTCCATCGTTAGCTAAACTCTTACTTCGCAGTTCAGAACTTTAAAAGCTTATTTGTCTTGAAATTTTATAACACATTCTGCCTTTTCTTGAATCCACCACCTCAATTCTTAAAAACCAGACTGCACATCAAAATAAATTCTAATTTATGCTTCAATGGGTAGTATCAGTACACATTCTATGCTGTGTATCATGCACTTAGTAGGGCTTTTAAATTTGAACAAAATAGTATGACTTACTATTTCTCATGCAAGTGCTTTATTACCAGGCCATAAAACCCAGAGCAAGGTTACTACAAATTATTTCACTGAACTAGAAATATATCAGCATTGCAACAGCTGAAACAAAATATTATTAGCACTTTTTGGTGAACATTATTTTCTCGAGCCTTTTTAGACACATTACAGTAGATTCCTAATGAAATCACATGATTTTCATCACAGTATTTACATGTACATTCTGAAATGTACATAATACTACTCAATCAAGACAATTCTGGAATTAGATGCAATATCTTTCATATACTGCATCATAGGATTTAGTCATATAACAAATTTAAATTTAGTTAGAACTGAAAATTTCTGATCAGTATATCACATCTATCAATGAAGTAAGTTTGCTCTTTTGGTGAAAAATGTTATAAAAACAAAAACCAAGAAGTTGAGAATTCCCACATTAAGAACCACTAAAATTCTTTTTATGATCTTTATTCTTCCCAGAAGTCGCAGTGTATTCTGTCCATGTTAACTTTTGTTAATAAAAATGTTGAAAAAAAAAAAAAGCCTGTAAAATTCACTGTTAGCCCTACACATAGCATGCTATTATTTGTTCAAAGAATGTGGATTCGAGTGTGAGAGAGACACGGACAGACACAACTGTCAGGCACCACTCAGCAGGTTTGCTTCCCAGGAGAAAGATGCTGCTACACAAGCTGGTACCCAGATCCTGATATCTGATCATACTCTATTGTATACTGTCTGGTCCAGTCCACGATAACAGGACGAAAGAGGCCACAGCATCGAAATTCAAAGAAGTCTATAATATTCCTTACACATCCATGGCTAAACGGTGCCCCAAAAGAAAAAAGAAAGAAGAAAATTAGTAAAAACCATTCAATGTGTCTTTAATATAATTTTAGTATACATGTTTTCCCCTAAACTTAAAATCTCAGGTTGCTAGCAAAAAAGTACCAATTTATAACTGTAAAACATACATGTATATTCATGCTTCTCCAGTCTGCAAATAATGCTGTCTTACTAATTTAAGGGGGTTATACAATTCATACATAGACTTTAAAATCTTTCTATATTTATAAGGCAGACTATCAGATGGAACTATCTTCTCTCTACCATTTCACTCCCTAAGTGCCCACAGAATCTCTGCCTTAACTAGACCAAAGCTAGAAGCCTGGAACTCCATTCTGACTTCCATATGGTTGGCGGGGGTCCCAGTACTTGGGCCATATTCTGCTGTTTTCCTAGGCACATTAGCAGGAAGCTGCTAGAAATAGAGCAACTAGGACTTGAACAGGATGGCACACCAATGCTGGCATTTGGAGGCAGCAGCTTCACTCATATACAGGTATTCAAATTTGCATTTCTTTCCAGTGCCAACTGCAATTTTTGAGAAATATTTCATGATTGGTGGTCCTTTGGCAAGGAGACAAACTGTCTCAAATTTTAAAGAAAGAAATTACGAATAATTACAAATAGTATGGAATTTGGCAAAAGACCCAAAAGTAACATTTAAAAATGTAAACGACAGGGGTCACCATGGTGATTTAGCAAACCAGTCTTCTGCCTACCAAAACCAGCCAACTTCTGGCTGATGCCACCATTTGGGGAGTGAATCAACACATGTGAGAGCTCGTGCTGTCTTCTGCTTGCTCTTTTCCTTCCCTCCCTGCTCTCTCTGTAAGTCTGACTTTCAAGTAAAATAAATCTTTCAAAAAAAATCATGGATGGAAGCTGGTGCCACGGTATGTCAGACTGCCTCCACTTACAGTGCCAACATCCCCCATGATCAACATTTCAAGTTTCAGCCGATCTACTTCTGATCCAGCACCCTTCCAAGAATGACCCTTCCAAGAATGACCTGGGAAAGCATCAAAGGATGGCTCAAGTGTTGGGATGCTGCCCTCACATGGGAGACCCAGAAGCTTCTGGCTCCCAGCTTTGGACCTGCCCAGCTTTACACTTGCAGTCATTTGGAGACTGAACCAGCAGATGGAAGAACTCTTTCTGTCTCTCCTCTCTCTATAACTGTCCTTCAAATAAAAATTAAATAAATTATTTAAAATGTCAAGGACAGGCTGGCATTGTAGCACAACAAGTTAAGCTACTGTTGGTTACAAAGCATCCCATTATCAGAGTGCTAGTTCAACTCCCAGCTGCTCTGTGTCCAAACTAGCTTCTTGCTACTAAGGAAGGTGGTGGGAGATGGCCCAAGTCTGTCATGCTAACCACATGCAAGACAGACCAGAGAGTTTCTTGCTCCTGATGCTGCTCTGTCTGTTGTACCCATTTGGGAGTAAAAGACAATTCATGTGATCTCTTTCTTTCTTTCTTTTTTCTCGCTCCCTCCCTGAGCTTCTACCTTTTAAATTAAGAAGCAAATCTTCTCTTAAGGATAGTTTCAGGACAGTTTAAGCCTTCAATGACACCTTTGAATCAAACAGTGAATTTTATACCTCATATACTATGTCAATAGAAAATTCTCAAAACTTCTCAAATGACTGAGTTTATGGAAGTGTGAATAATTAACGGCACCACAAAACTTCAAAGTCCTTTGGTCCAGGGAAGTCAGCCTGATATCTGGACACGAGCACCCCGCTAGCACAGGCTACAGGAATCAGTGGTGATGGTTAACATGACCAGATTCCAGACACCCACATGGGAGGTCAGAGCTGAGTTCCCAGCACCTGGTTTGAACTGAATTGTGTTTAATCACTGTAGGTGGGAAGTACCTTTCTTCCTCATATGTCCCCACCTCTACCTTGAATTTTTTTTAAAAAAGACTTTTATTTTATCTATTTCATCTAATTAGGATACTGTTGCTTCTGAGCAGTAAAAGAAATCATGAAAAAATACATAACAAAAGCTTAAAGATTTCAGAATTTGTTTTTATCAAATAAATATTTTAATTCCATTCTTTGACAAACTTTTTGAATCACTCTGGGGTAGTATATGTATAAAACAGGCTATCAAAAATTTATATACAGTTTGTGAGATGAATTCTGTATTCTATATTACGATGAATTAACAAATGCTGCTTCTTCAGAAACCTTAAATTCAGTAGGATTAAAAAGCTACTTTAAATCAATGACTAGAATATCCCATATCCATATATTATCTCTGATAGATGCACTAATTATTGCTTAGTAACGAAATCTATAATGAGAAAATATTGAGTTTATAAATATGAACATACTTGAATGGGCTTTCAATAGATGTTGTTGTGACTTTAAAGTGCTTGTATCTTCTTGCATTCATTCTTTCATTTGTAGTTATACCTAAACATGATATCTATGTAGGAAGAGAAAGCAAGCCATCACTCATTCTGAACGAACTTTTAAAATAATCGTAACTTTTTTAGAAGGGCTTTTGAATCAGGTATAAAAGAAATAAAAACTTCCATTGAGAGAAGTACTGAAAGTCTTACATGTGCAATATGAGGAGGAGGAAAAGAGGGTGGTAAAAAGATAAAGTAAATTAAAAGGTTACATTCATTTTTGAGTAGTAGGAGTGGTTAGAGAATACATTATTACATCTTTAGCAAAGAAGAAAATTTTAAAAACATTCTCAGTATAATATAGAGCAAAGCATGCACTTGCACATACCTGGTACATCTGACACATAAGTAACACAGCCACCCACATAAAGTGAAAAACACTGTTCAGAAACATCCAAAACATCCAAGGTGAACATGTGGCAATCTGCGTAATGTATGTCCAGAATCCGTCCTTGGTGTAAGTGGTCTCACAGTGAAGTCCCCAGTCTGGAAAGCAGGACAAAAGGACCCGCCACGTGAGCTCATTCATCATGTAAGGCCTGTGTGCTGGCACTATGCCCTAGACTTAGCTGATGCTCTCCAACAGCAATTGTTTTTTATTTTCTTATACAACCCCCATTATACACTGGTGAAAAAACAGAAATGGAAGAGCAGCAGCCAATCTTGAAAAAAAAATCCTGTTCTTTAACAGAAGACAGTTTTGATAGATACAATAAAGAACACTGTCTTTACACCGAGGTAAGATGGTGAAGCTTTTCTGGGGGCCAGGGCATCTACCACAAGTGGAGCTACTTGGTGAGCAGGGTTCGTGCTCAGAGCTGCTGCCGCGAAGAGTTACTGTTACCGGCAGAGAAGGATTCTCTCTCAGCAATGCTGAGCCAGAAATTAGGTCAAGTTCTTTGACCAAATTCTTTTATTCTCAAATTGAGGAAGCACCTTTCTTTTGCTCATTCGAGTAGTAACATTAATTATTTTTAACACCTGTAGGGAGAGCAGAACTAGGAAATCCTCATTTCAAGACTTCTTCTGAAACCACCATTGAATACTTCTTTATACTAAGCACCATTAAATGAGGCACAGTGTCTAAACAATATTTGAACTCTATACTGGGTTCTTTTTAATGCAATAAGTCATCTCCTCTAATGTACTAAACTCACAGCACCAAATGAGTGACAAAGTATTCTAAAAAGGTTATTCCTGATACTTAACATTCCTTAGTAGGCAGTAATTATCCCTTATATTTGCATTTAAAATGTTTTGCACATTTAAGCATATTTTCCCAACTGTCGGGTAAGAAAACGGAACTAGCATAATCCCTAGCTGATAAAGTATTGGAGTAAAGCAAGCACATGATGTGAAAATGCTGGTGTATTTTACCCAGAAGCTTTTCAAAGCCTATGAAACCAACACGTTTTGCAGAGGACACAATTTAATATAAGGTGGTTAACTGATAATTGTTTCTTTGTACTAAATTGAACATATTTGGCAGATCTACACTTATTTTTTGACTTTATGCTTCATAAGATACTCTGAACTATAATTTTCAGACTTCTTGTCATTATAATTTGTGAAATAGCAATCATGAGTATGCAAATATACTATGTTTTAAGAAGGCAAAAAACCAATTGTACTCACAAGAAACACAACCATAAATCATCCAGCAGATCATAAAAAGCAAGAAGAATAGGTAGCCCATAAAGTATCTATGGTTGCCTGCACCTAAAGAACAACACAGAAGCAATTTTTTTTTCAGCTAAGAAAAAACAACTGGTAATACACCTTTGAGGGATATGCTATGAAAGTGACAACTTGAACAATAATCACATACATTATTCTGTAAAATGGTCTTAAAATAAGAATGCTTGTAACCATACACAGATGTGATGACTGCAATGGCATCCATTCTAAGGCGAGAGTCCCAAAGAAATCACAATTCTACCTTCAATAGCACCGCTGTGTGTGCTTTAACCCTATGTACGCCTTTACTATTATAAGCCTTCTACCTTTCAAAGGTTTCTCAAGCTCTGCTGTGTTTCTGTTACCCCTCTCCCCACGCCCCTCTATGACCATTCATCTCCTCACTGTTGAACACTAATACATGTACCATACCACTATTCCTCTCTGCTCCTGTATTGAAAATAATTTCAAATACTATTACTGCTTTATTTTCACTATTGGCATTTTAAAACTATTATTAACTTCCTTAACAACTTCAATAACCCAATGGAGAAAATAGGAAAAAGTAGCTGAGAGAATGGATGGAGAAATGATACCGGTATTCTCTACATATAGATTTTTCTAACTCAATTGAGAGGCTATTTTATCAATCAGAAGATAATGAGGGAGCAGTGTAGAAACAAAACTTTCTACTGGGCCCAGTGGCATGGCCTAGCGGGTAAAGTCCTCTCCTTGAATGCGCCAGGATCCCATATGGGTGCCGGTTCTGATCCCGGCAGCTCCACTTCCCTTCCAGCTCCCTGCCTGTGGCCTGGGAAAGCAGTTGAGGACGGCACAGGGCCTTGGGACTCTGCACCCGCGTGGGAGACCCGGAAGTTCCTGGATCCTGGCTTCGGATTGGCATGGCATCAGCCGTTGCGCTCACTTGGGGGTGAATCATTGGACGGAAGATCTTTCTCACTGTCTCTCCTTCTCTCTGTATATCTGACTTTCCAATAAAAATAAATCTTTAAAAAAAATTTAATTTAATATTGTACTTAATAAGTTACCTAAAGTTACTTAAGTGAACAAACAATGTATTTAGAAATTACTAATGTAACTTACCTACACAGTTACCCACCCAGGGGCAATGATGATCAAATTTTGCTATACATCGATTACACACACCACAATGTTTGGACCTCACTGGTTTCCGTATCTGTTAACAGGCATGTTAAAGCATTATGAAGAGCATTGTACCTAACAGAGATAAACTAAACATTTATTTTCTCAAAATAAAATTAATAAAAAAAACCATTCTGAATAAAATTACACCAAGCTTCCCAAATGAATAAAATCAAACAAAAGTTACCATTGTTTTATTTCAACTCCAACAATGAAGACGGAATGGATAAGGCTACTCTGGAATATAAGCTCTTTAAGAACAGGACATAACCAACAATTTGAAAAAACAGCAACTATTAATTAAAGATCAGTCTGATGCTGTGATCAACGGTGTGAACTAAAGCAAAGTTATTCTTTACTTCTGTAGTAAAGAATACCTTAGAGAAGGCAGTGGGGCACAGCAAACAGCTTCCTAAAATTTTAAAATAAGAATATACCACATTCAAGGCTTCTCAGTAAATACTCATCGTGGTTAATGATCATGGCACCAGATGCTCTTTATTTTTAGTTATCTGTATGCATTTCTTTGCATTTTTATTGTTGCTATTTTCCATGATACAGTTTTGAAGGTACAGGAATTTTCCCCCTGACTCCTCTCTTCCTTCCCCACTCCTGTACCCTATGTTCTCCCATATGTTACAACAGTGTGATGATACAGGCGGTAGGAGCAACAAGCAGAGGCTTACACCCTTTCACCACAAATCACTGTCAACAATGAAACTGGTCTGTTTTGACTGTGTAATTTGACTGCAATATGGCAAGAATACAGCATTGAATACTTGACTTTGAGAAACACTACTGTGCTTTTACAGAAGAGGGTATCAGAACAATCTAAATGTTAAGAAAAGTTGTCAGGCCCAGTGTGATGGCCCATTGGCTAAATCTTTGCCCTGCTAACATATGGATGCCTGTTCATGTCCTGGCTACTCCACTTCCCATTCAGCCTCCTGCTTGTGGTCAGGAAAAGCAATACAAGATGGCCCAAAGTCTTGGGACCTTGCATCCACGTGGGAGACCTGGAAGAAGTTCCTGGCTCCTGGCTTCAGATCAGCTCAGCTCTGGCCATTGTGGCCACTTGGGGAGTGAACCAGTGGATGGAAGATGTTTTGCTCTGTCTCTTCTTCCCTGAAAATCTCCCTTTCCATTATGAATAAGTAAATCTTTTAAAAAAAATGCCAATATAGCAAGCATGTTAATTACCCACCATAAAGCATAAAACCAGTTTTAAAAGAATCCAGTACTGAAATTCTATCAAAAATAAAGCATCCCATATCTTGACTATTTTAACATCCTAATTAATCAAACAATATTAAGCAAAACAAAGACTTCGCAGAATTAAAGTTCTGCTTTAAAGCTCATTCTGGGTGGGAACCTGGCGTGGGGGAAGGATGACATGTGCATGGCTCTCATCCCACCCTGGAATCCCTGCATTTCAGGCCCAGGGCTGCCTCTCATCCAGCTACTGGGGAAGCAGATGATGGCTCACATACCTGAGCTTCTGACACCGTGAGGGAGTTCCAGGTTCCTGGCTGTGGCCTGCCCTACACCCAGCTGGGACAAGGCATTTGGGGAACAGATCAATAATAGAAGATCTGTGTCTCCTTGCCTTTTAAAGTAAATCAAACCTTTGTCTAACAACAAACAAGATCCATCCCATAACCCTAAATTATTTTATTGTTAGTAAAATGTTAAAGCATTAATTCACTTACAGTATACAAAAGCATAAAAAAGCATTCAATTTCACTGATTACATTGATACTATTCCAAATTCCATTAAAAACAATGGCAGTAGCCTCTAAATTTTTAGTTACTAGCATACAAATTAAACAATAATTTAAAAATGAAAACATTATTTTATAGAAAACTGATGTCTACAATTTTAAAACACATCATTACTAGACTATAAAAATCTCTAGTTACTCATATGTGTATATATATATTTATATGTGTGTATATTATATGTATGTATACACACACACACATCCCTGTCACCTGGTTGAAAATAATCACTTTAAAAACCAATGATAAAGTATTGTTCAGACTTTACATAAACGCTTTAATAAAGACACAACTATTCAAACTGAACTTATTTGCAGGCTACACTACCTGAAGTTACTACATGGATATTTCCCACTAGGACTGTACTGTTACACATTTCCCCCCCCTTTTTGAAGATTCATTTATGTATGTATTTGAAAAGCAGAGACAACAGTGAGAAGGGGAGAGGAAGGGTGAGAGAGAGAGGGAGGGAGGGAGAGAGGGAGAGGGGAAGAGAGGGAGGGAGAGGAAAAGCTGGAGAAGGAGAAAAAGAGATCTTCCATAATGGTTCATCCCCATAATAGCCAGGACTGGGCCATGCTAAAAGCCAGGAGCTTGGTCAACCTACATCTCCCTAACAGGGTGTGAGGGATCCAAGTGTTTGGGTCATTCTGTTACTCTCCCATTTGCATTAGCAGTGAGCTGGGTTAGAAGTGGAGCAGCTGAGATTCAAACCAGCATCTATTTGGGATGCTGGCAGCTGGCAGCAGAAGTTTAACTCACTGCCCAAATGCTGGCGACTAAAAATTTTCTTAAAATATAGATACAAAAATCTGCTAGTACAGTATACCAAATCTGTGATTTTTAAATACTTAATATTGCTAAGTTTTTAGTTATGGATTTACATTTTAAATGGAAAAAAAAAGGATAGTACAAACATATACTGTCATAGAGAATTAACACATTATACAACAGACATCCTTTAATCTTCAAAATACTACTGTTTGAATGAGGCTTAGGGACAGGAAAGTGAAAATGTACTTGAGGAAAGAAACTTTTCCCCATGTCCCCACACTCCATGTCCTTTATGCCATTCTACACTCAGAAGGTGAAGGAAGGGAAGAACAACGAAGAAAATATTACCAAACAGGTGCTGCAGAATATGCTGAGGTCCAGACTCCCTGTTTCTGCAAGTTCAACTATTGTCTGTAAATTAAAACAAAAATATTTTCTTCATCAATATTTTCAGCTCAAAATACGAGGACTTTTTGTTCATTAATTGTTGATATTGCAATACAGTATGAATACTGAGTAACACCGGGGCAGCACAGAACACAGGGGATAAGACCATGAGAAGCAGCCTACTGTAAGCAGACAGAATTCAGCAAAATTTGCTGTTTTTTAAAGTCCAGAGACTGGAGAAAACAACTCTTTTCAAAATAATCTAATAAATCTCTGGCCCAATTTTCCACTTTCATTAAATCTTTAGATTATAAATTTCTCTTTCTAAATATTTGGGCTACAGGAAATAGATATCCAGAACTGAATGTGCAAACAGTTTTTTTACTCAAAGGTACACCTTAACTATCAACCAACTTATTGTCCATCCGCTTTTTATAGCCATATAACAGACATATACTGAATATTTATTTGCTGGAGATTTTCAGCGATGTTTAGGACACTGTATTCACCTCTCAAAGCACCAGCACCAGAGATGAGAATCCAATAAGCCACATATAATCCTGACTCATAATGCAATTTGATATTCCAAAGGATAGCTCTTCCTCGGTACTAATATCTGCCATAAATATTGACAATTTTATAGCTGAACATGTCACCTAGATTGCATTTTGCTACCTTTTTCTTCTGCTCCTCTGTGGCTTTAATAATTCCTGGATCTGATTTCCAAGATTTTCCAAAATTGTAGAAAAGTGCAACACTGTTGGCCAGAAATGGAAGGTGGATAAATAAAAAGTTAAGATGTGTCTAATGTTAAGGACTAAGCAGTGATAAGTGAGTTAATCTTATAAATTTATAATCCACAAAATCTTACCACAAAGAAAATGCCCACAAATCAAAAATATAAGAGTCTGTTCCTTAATTCATTTGTCCATTACATTCACAACTAAATATATTAAAAAGTGATTTCTTGGGCCCGGCGCGGTGGCGCAAGTGGTTAAAGGTCCTCGCCTTGCACGCCCGGGATCCCATATGGGCGCCAGTTCTAATCCCGGCAGCCCCGCTTCCCTTCCAGCTCCCTGCCTGTGGCCTGGGAAAGCAGTCGAGGACAGCCCAAAGCTTTGGGAACCTGCACCCGTGTGGGAGACCCCAGAAGAGGCTCCTGGCTTCGGATCGGCATAGCATCGGCCCGTTGCGCTCACTTGGGGAGTGAATCATCGGACGGAAGATCTTCCTCTCTGTCTCTCCTCTCTGTATATCCGCCTTTCCAATGAAAAAATAACAAAATAAATCTTTTAAAAAAAAAAAAAAGTGATTTCTTTATAAACCTTAAATCAGGTTTAACCAACACTTTACATGGCAAAAAATACATTAAATTTCAGTGAATATTTTTAAAGGATCAAATTTCTTTGGATAAAGGGATTTCTCCTCTTTAAAGTCATTAATATACATTTCATCTATATGTATTAAAGTTATAGAATCATTCAAAAGATGGCTTTTAACTACAGGGAGATAAAAAAAAGAATTAAAAATTTTCTCCTTCAAATTTTTTGATGATACTCAAGATGGCTTCAGTTTTAGAAAAGGTACAGACTTGCTCACACATCTATCTAATGAAAGTAAAAGCAATTAACTAAGTATTTATACATGTAAGTGAAGAATTAAAAGCTATTTTTAATGGTACTATGAAAAATAAAGCAATGCTGCTAAAGCAGTAAACTTCTGAGTCACAGAAATCTGCAACCTCAAATACTACCTTCAAGATTTTTTCAAGGAAACAACTATCACACAACAATTTATAAAAGGGTCTGGTGCAACAGCTCGACTGGATAAGCATCCCCCTTGAAGCACTGAGATCCCATATGGGGAAAGGTTATGTCTTGGCTGCTCCACTTCCAATCCAGCTCTCTGCTTGTGGCTTGGGAAAGCAGTAGATGATGGGCCAAGACCTAAGGCGCCTACACCCACATGGGAGACCTAGGAGCCCCTGGTTCCTGGTTTCAGATCAGCTCAGATCTGGACACTGCAGCCACTTGGGGAGTGAACCAGCAGATGAAAGAACTTCTCTCTCTAGCTCTCCTTTTTCTCTCTACAAAAATCTGCCTTTCAAATAACAAATGGGGTGGAGGAACAAAGAAAAAACTTAGCTACTAATTATTATCTACTAAAAAGTAACCCTTTTGTCCTTATCCAATTTATTATTTAGTTAAAGCTTAAAAAAGAAAAAAGTTTTAAAAATGTTCATGTAAATAAACCAATCAGGCTCCTACAGCCTGAATTAAATTTGCAAAGGTCCCCTAGTAGCTCAACGTATGTCTTTACATTTGAAAGAGATATTCAAAAACTAAATTTCAGATAAATGTTTTCATTTGCTCTGCAAAGGTAAAGGATTGGAAATCTCTTCAGACATCTGTATCCTGAAGTTAGTTTTAGTAAGAGTTCAGAGAAGCCAGTTTTAAATATTTAACTGAAATAGGCATTCTACAAGTGGGATGGATATTTTTAGTGTTAATGTGGAAAAAATCAAAAAGCATGAAAAAGATAGACAAAGCTGTAAATTACAATCCAGAGAGCACTTATTTTTGGCATATGCATCTTAGTTATATCAGGATCACAGTGTATTTACAGTTAACAAAATAAGTAATACTGATCACTGATAATGAGCCATTTAAGATATATGAAATCCCTATAGTAACTGCTGCTGCTGTCTCCACTTTTCAAAGGATAAAACTGATGGGGGGCGCTATGTAGTCCAAGATTATGGGAAAAGATCTCAGGGGAGAAAGATTTCTAAGTCTTAAGACCTATTTTTACACTGTCACATTGTTTTCTAAAAACATGTCATTACTGTTTTCACTTCAATGGTTATGGAGTCATTATTCTAGGTAGAATATTCTATTCTATTGCATTCTATTCTATTCTGACTTTCAAGTCAGGAGGACAGAATATAAGTTAAATACTAAATTTCTTCATAATAACCAACAAAATGAGCCAAGAAGAGTAAACCAAATAAACCAATAAGTTGAGAAAAAGGACAAGTCAAGAAAAGGTCCAGAACATCAGAGGATCCTGGCGAGGTAAGCTGCCTCCTGCACAAAAACTGTGAAAAACCATAGCTGATGAAACAGACCCTGTGAGTGCTCACCAAGCCCAGGCGGGCCCTCTGCTTCAGAGCTGTGTTCCTTCCCACCGCCAAAATTCATATCTTTAATTAATGGAATTATTTATGCAAAGAGAAGTTTAGAAAGTGAGGCCATACGGGTGAGGTCCTAATCCTTTTAAGAAGAGGCAAAAAGAGAGTTTTCTTTCACTTTCTCTCCTTGCCATATGAAAACATGGCAAGAAAGTTCCACGCAGGCAAGGAAGAGAGCCGTCACCAGAAAGCAAGGAGAAAGTCATTTTCAACTGGTGGTTACTGAAAACTTTGAGTATATAGCACACGGTGAAAGCAGCCTAACACATACTTGATCAGCTCACTCAACTGAAACAAACAAAAAAAGATGAAGCAGTGAGTAGATTAAGTTAAGAAAACCCTTTTGGAACAGAAGTCTGTGAATACCACTATGTGTCAAAATTACCAATCTTTGTCATTAAAATGGTATCTTATGTACAATGGGAGAGTGGTCGTATAGGATACTACTAATTCCATTTCTGAAGCAGAGTAGAAAGAAATACAAGCTGAACCTCAAACACTATTTTAAAAGACTTATATCTAGGGCCCTAAGCAAGAACTAGGAACTGAGCGCTCTTCTATGGTCAGGCTATGGGAAAGTGGACAGAATTTGCCCAGACTGTAAAACTGAAGAGATATCCCACTAATAAACAGGAGGAAAAGTTCAAGAATAAATTTATAATATACCAGAGGATATATGAAAGGTCTCAATGAATTTGACCAGGTTCTTAATGAAGATCATCAAAGATCAAAAACAAAACAAACAAACAAAAAACAGACTAACAACTTACATAGAATACCTGAAAAAAAAAATCAAAGAAAACAGGTACACAATATTCAGAAAAAACCCAGCTTGGAAAGAAACAACACAAAGAAAAAGGCAAATTAGCCAAAGACGCTTCATAGTTGAATTAAAACACCAATCTACAACATAAAAGCTTAAATATTAAGCTGATCAAACAGTTCCAACCAGATGAAAAGGGTGACTCTAGAAATAAGACAAAGATCACACCAAAACCATTACATAATGTAAGAGCTAAAAATTCATAAAGATGAACACAAGGAGCATCAAAAGACTCAGATAATTACAACATATGTAGAGAAAAAAGACAAAGGAATAATTAGAGATTAATATACAAAAATGACAGTGCAAAGTAATTCAACATGAGATGGGAAATGCTACAAATAGAATTCAGAGATCCTACTTTAGAAAAAAATAAAAATCACTAAAACTGAAGAAAAGCCTTCATTTTTAAAAATACTGTATGTCTATCATATTATCTCTACAATGAAAAAACATTCTGAGGATTAGAAAAGTCTGAAGGACAATAATCGGCATCCTCTGAAACCTACTGGTTCCTCTTCAGTCTCAACAACAATCATGTCTTCTTGGGGAAATTGAAAAAAGAAGAAGAAAAAGCTATAAACACATGACAGAACTTTTGGCAGAGTAAGAACCCCTTGTGGAGCAAAGACAAAAAAAATAAGCATAAATCACACAAATCTATATGGTTGTACTGATTCAGAAGCCAGTGCCCACTCAAAAGCATTAGTAGCAGATAGTTTTCTAGGGACATCAAGCATGAGGACAGATATGCTTTTTGTCATTAACTCATCTATTTTAAGCCTATAAAAGGACTGACCTCTGAAATGACTTTCCTATTCCAGACACACCTTCTAAGTTTTCACTTTCTAAGTTAGATACTAAAATTCATTTTCTTTTAAAAAGTTCCAATTCATAACCCAAAATAAATCTAGTTGATGGTCTAATCTGTTATATGTAAGTAGAGAAAGTAGGAACTTTGTTTTTATAATTAGTGGCAGACACAATAAGGTATAAGAATTTTTTTTTTCCGATTTATTTGGAGACTATATAGATGTACAAGTTTACAGAAGTTAAGCTTTTGACAGTGAGTAGATTTTGAAGTGAAGGCTAGAAGAATCAGGTTTATTTAACTTCTGCTTGAGGAATGCTGCATTTAAAACAGACTGGTATGTATTTTATCAATAAAAATTATAGTACGAGAATATTAAATTTTATACTTAGTTGTAAAGGACAGAGAGTACTGTGGAATTCTTGAAAAGATCAGACAGACTCTGAGGACACACCTCACATGTAACTACTTAATCTTAGTATGTATTTGCTGATGTTCAAAGTCTTAGTTTTTGAAGCATTTCAGATTTCAGGTCTTGGAATCAGGAATCCTCAACTTGTACTAAATTAGACAAAGTGAGTTAAATGAGGTCTAAAGAAAATGCTTCTTAAACATTCAATAAAGAGTAACTATTTTTACAATTACTTATGCTGTTAAACAGGAAACTCAAAAAAATACTTCTGGTAATTCATGCTTATTTTTCTATGAATAATGTTTACCACATCAAACCAAGAGTAGTTCAGCAGTTCTAATACAAAATTAACAAAAATTTGTTTAAATAACAATTTGTGCAGCTATTATCTTTAAAAGGATATCATTCCAAAACCAGAAGAACCACGTCACATACATCCAGAATTTGGTTGCCAAATATATTCCAAGGGGCAATGCACTATGCATTGAATGATCAAAAAAGGATCTGCAAAACATAAGTTTTGTGAAATAAATTCTATGTCACATTCCAAAAATAAGTGTTTATTAAAATGACAGTTACATACATTCTCAGAGTAAGCAGTAGTTTAACCAGAATCCAGAAGTTTGAGAGCCTTAAATACTGAGTAAACGACTTCACACCTAAGTCCTTCAGACTCTGAAGTTCCTTTTAATTCATCAAGAATTTAAATTAGATTCTATGTACTTCTCAAGTTCAGAATTTCAGCACTTATTATTTTAAATCAATAAGTCAGTTTATTCTATATAGTATTCTTTCAGCATAGGTATTCAACAAAAACATGCAACTTTGACAAAAGAGTTCAGCATAAACTACATCCCTCTGTGCTATCATTATTTCTCCTCATCTATACATTCCAGTTAAGGTGAGGGAGCATCTTTCCAAACACAATGAACTGGCTAATTTAGGGGAAATAAAGATTTGTATTTATAATACTTAAGGAAAAATATTAATAAATGCAACTAGACACAGAAGGCTCCGCTATTTACACAAGTTAAGCAGAAGACTTGGTGACTCTCTAGTTTTACTATCTCTTTTGAACTCCAAGATAAAACCGTTAACAAGAATCAAAGCCTTTCTTGAAAACACATTTAGCATACCACTAGTTATTCTCATCTGTATGAATCTGTTTTCAGAACCCTTTTCCATAATTCACGTGAAAAGCAGAATGGAACTTGGCTTGGAAGCTCTAAATCTATACAGATACTATGTCAGTGGGCTAGGACAACTTTAGGGGAAATGGATCCATGTCTAAGAAGAAGAAAAGGAATGGTTACAATGCTTAATGAAAAAGAGAGCGAAAACAAAAAAAAGAACCTACTTCATAATTAGATTTTACTCTGCTACTAAAAACCAAACTTCTTCCTTGCCTACTGACCATAACCAATGAAAATGCAATTTCAATGGAAAAGTGAGCTCAACTAGTATAATTATCAGAAACAGTTTATATATAATATAATCAGAATTTAACAAACTTTAGCTGACTTCTACAGAAATGTACCAGATAATTCTAAAACCATATTTAACCTTAAGATTATAGGCTACACTTGGTCAGTTAAAGCCTTTTAACTTTAGAATCACCTTAATTAGGATGCCTAAAAACAAAAAAGTCAAACATTTCACAAATCTGCCAAAATTCTTTACATAATAAAATAAGACCAAATTAAGACTCCTTAAAGGCAGTGTAAGCATCCATTAATTTTTGTGTAGTGTGTGCAAATTATATTTTGTCATACACAGTTAAAAATACAGTTAAAATTAACACACTTACTTTGAGAGAAACTGTACTGTAGCCCAAACGCCACCATACATTAGCCCTTTAATGAGCCAAGAATCAATATTAAGGTCTGCTATAAACCCAACCAGCCAAATAACTAGGAAAGGAGTTCCTAGCATGACTTTCTGCCGAAATTCCTGTAGAGAAACAAACAATAAGAAAGCTTTTGCATGTTAAAACTTTCATCTGAGTCACTATTATCTTTAGGAAAGCATAAACAGGAGATGAGATTTATTCATTCAAAATGCCTACTCTGTGTAGTACTATCCAAGGCACTGATCTCTATCTTCTAGCTGCTCACTGAATGTGGCAAAACAACATGGTAACTGTGAACCACCATTTGGTAGATTACCGCCATTTTATGAGTTTTGGAAATAAAAATTTATTTTTATCTACTACTCAACAAAATCCAGCTGAATCAATGAAGTCATGTTAATAACCTCTGCAGCTGTAAGGAACTTCCTAACAGCCATTCGTCTTGGTTATCAGATAGTCCACCAACCAAGCAGGTCCTCAGAACCACCACTACTTATCTTCATCTTATTTTGGGTGGGCTGTGTTTGAAAAATCACAATGGAAAATATCAAATTTAAAGGCTGTACATATTCAATGATAAGTAGGTATGCCTTTAAATCATACTGAAAATCTGTGGTAATGCACCTACCTTATCAGCTTTTAACTTTCTAAGGAAAGAAGGATTGTCATATCCTTTTGCTTGTCTTGCCTCTTGCAAATGGTTGATCATCCATACATTTTTTCTCTGTTTTGCCAAATCAAGAGCTGATTCACCCTGATAAACAGAAACAGAAGAAATTAACATTAAACATAAAAAAGTGTTTTAGTTACTTCCTTACAAAGAAACTGCACTACTGATTGATTAACATTGATTTGGTATTAGGCATAATCAATTACCAAAGAACCTACTCAAAATACATCAAATTTCCTCATCTCATTCTGTAGACTCTATTTTTGTTTACATGTTGACATATTATACAGCAAATCAAAAAGTAGGTATTTTAGCACCTGCTGGATCAAAGGCTGCTGGTAAGTTTATCAGTTACTTCATATTTCTAAAGGATTTAGTATTAATAGTATTGATATAAAACACAGTTTAATTACCAAATTATCAGAAAACGCAGTTTTATTTCTAAGACAAGAGTCTTAGAAAGAAGAAAAAAAAATTCAACTTCTAATTCTACTATTACCATACTGGCACTCTTTACCTATGGTCACTCACTCCTACAGAAATGTGGACAGGAGAGATGATTAAAAAAGTGGGGGGTGGGGGGGGGCAGTACAGAGAAGAAGTTATAAACCTGTGGCTCCCTTAATCCCAAGCAAAAGCCAGCCAAGGAATATGAGTAAATAAGACTAAAACATAGTAGAAAGAAGAAGAGTAGGCATTACCAAATCTATGTTTCTTTATGCATTTTCTAATAAAAACCTTTTTTCTGCTTTCATAAATTAAATCACATAACTACGCCTCCATTCAATATCCTTCACTATTCATCTACTTCTTTAAATAGGAAACTGAAATTCAAAGTGTTTGCCGAAGTTTCAAAATTTGCACAGAAATATCCAAAATCACTTTGAAAAAATTAAAAAATGAGATCTTCTTCCAAAAGATTGTGTAAAAAATAAATAAATAAATAAGGAAGCTTAAAATATCTTATGAATAATTACTTGTTGGGTATAAAGTTTATTTACAAGTAAATAAATAAAGACAAAAATAAAACATACCACCACCACCAATAGCTATTACAAAACAGTAACAAAAAGGCTAATATACTGTAACAATCAATGGTCTTCCAGAAGGAATCTGAGTGTCTCACAAATAGGAATATTTAGTTTAAAATATCTCCTTGCCTATTCCAAAATTCCATCACCTAAATTGTCAGAACCAGCTATTTAATCCAAACTATAAAGATTACCTGAGTAAAAGCAATCCCTTGGGTAACAACTCCCAGAGAATATCCTGCAGTTGCCTCGGTCCAGCTGAGCACCCCTTCCACTAGAGGGCCATGTGACACCTAAGGATTGCCTAGACAAAAAGATTGAGGGAGCTTTTAAAAAATCTTTCAACTACTCCTCTAAGCTTCTGACTATTTTGTTTTAATATATATGTAATTTTTAATTCAGCTGGTAAAATACACAAGCAATTAGTTTAAAGAAATACACTAAAACGAGGATTTTCGGGTCAAGTCTATATTTAATCACTCCATGTCTTGGTCAAAATAATAAAAAGGCCTAACAACAAGATTCTACATGGAGTATTAATAGACTGTATTAACAGCTAATAAAGGTTTCAAAGGTTTTAACTAGAGCAGAAGACTGCTTGAAGTACGTCTAGATGAGATTCAACTTCTTTATCAAAATTAAGCAAAATTCTCCCTTGGAGACCATCTAGGTCAGGTCTTCAAGTAATAAAAAATTACTTTCTGAAAGTTGTTTCCTGCTGCATTTCAAAAAATCATCCAAGTTTTCCTCCCAATTCATCTCAATTTACCCATGTAACTAAAGACATAAGCTAAGTGGGTAAATATATTTTTTCAATATTCACAAATGAGATGTTAACCATAAAAAGAGATTTCTCCAACTATAATTTCATTTCGGTTTTTATTTAGTATCATAAATCACTAATTCTCCTGTCACTCCATGTTACTTAACAGGATTCAAATTTGGTATCTAAGGCTGTGTGCTTAAATTCTTGAGTTCTACCTGATTGAAAATATTGATTATCCTCTTTCCCCTAAAATGCTGATCCATTCAACTTTTTTCCTAATGAAATTAGGAAGCCATTGACTCAACCAATGAAAAACAAAATCCAGTAGTAGATTCCACAGTGAAAACCTCTCTTTTAGGGTGATAATTACTGCTAATTCTAAATATCAAAGTGGCTATTTTAAAATAACTTACTGTTTAGTATCAACTTCTCAAAATACATTTTTTGGGGGCTCAGCACAGTGGCTTAGCAGCTAAAGTCTTTGCCTTGCATGTGCCATCATCCCATCTAGCACTGGCTCTAATTCCAGCAGTCCCACTTCCCATCCAGCTCCCTGCTTGTGGCCTGGGAAAGCAGTCGAAGACAGCCCAAAGCCTTGGGACCCTGCACCCATGTGGGAGACCCAGAAGAGGCTCTGGGCTCCTGGCTTCAAACTGGCATAACTCCGGCCATTTGCAGCCACTTAACAAAGAATCATCAGATGGAAGATTTTCCTGTCTGCTTATTTGTATATCTGACTTTCCAATAAAAATAATTCTTAAAATAATATATTCTTTTAATAGTCATTTGTTTTTATATTAAAATAACTGAGTATCTTAAAGAAGGGCAAATTTCTAGTTCACATAAAGACAAATTGCTAAGAAATTTAAGCCTACTCTTATTTGAAAGTTATTTTTAGAAGCTGAATCAACTAATAGCTACATATTTTTATAATACAAAACATAATTTTCCATATTCTTTGACTAATGCTGAATAACACTACTGAAGCCATAGCCAGATTTACAGGTCACATCCTATTGTTATAATTCATTTTAATTTATAAGACTCTTTCGTAACACTTAAAAACTAAAAAAATACGCAAATTGTCAAACTCCTAGATAAAGATTTTACCTTTTTTTAAGTGAATTTTTCTTTTTCAAAATTTGCTGTAGTTTTTCTTAATTAGCTTACTATTCTACACAGCCAAAGATACCACTTCTAAAATTAGGTTGACCAAAAGAGAACCAATTACTATCACCTTTACTTCCCAAAAAAGCACTTTGCATTCAATCTTCAAAATCTCAACTGATATCACAAGACAGTTATTCAAAAGAAGTCATCTATCATGTTTTCAGGCCACATATAATCTACCTTTTCATTTCTACTATAAAATATGATCCCCAAATCCATTCACTTCCCTCCATTTCCACTCCTCTGATTCCAGGTTAAACATCCTTTCTTTGACTTACTGCCACAACCTAACTGATCTTTGTCCTTGTTTACATTCAATGCATTCTCAATACTCAAATCAAACAATATTTCAATAATATTAGAAGCAAAGCAGATCAGATAACCAGGCTACATAAATCCTTTCAGCTTCTTCCCATTATTCAAGCACAATTAAAGACCTGACACTTGCCTGTCTCAAGTAACTTCTCCCTGCTTCCTCCTTCTGCCTTCAGTTTTGTGCCAAAAAACAGAGGACCTTACACCTGTGTGTTCTGTGTAACTGATACAACTTTCAAAGCAAGCATCATCTCCTCAGAAGCATTCCCAGGTCAATCTCACTTGACATGATACTCCCAGTCTGACCCTCTATCACATTTGCTTTCTTTTAGAAATGAATCAAAGTTCTGAAAGAATAAACATTTTGTCTCTCCATTAGTGAACAAGTATTTGTTGCATGAATGAATAAATTATTGCTACTAGAAGGTGAAGACAGATTTAATTGGGGTTGCAAGATCCCAAGAGAAAAAGTCATCTAAAATTTTCATTTCAAAATAATTTTTTACCAAGGTAAGTTAAAAACATAATTTCCCCCATGAAAGTATAAATCTGCCATGAACAAATAAAAACTAATTATACACCGTTTCTTGCTTTAGAAATCATGTCATTCCAGAAGCTACCACAAAATCACTTTGAAGTAAGTTTTTGGTGGGCCTAGTATGGTAGCCTAGTGGCTAAATCCTCTCCTTGCAAGTGCCAGAATCCCATATGGGAACTGGTTTGTCTCCTGTCTGCTCCACTTCCCATCCAGCCCCTTGCTTGTGGCCTGGGAAAGCAGGAGGACAGCCCAAAGCTTTGGGACCCTGCACCCGCGTGGGAGAGCTGGAGGAAGCTCCTGGCTTCAGATTGGACTGGCTCAGCACCAGCTGTTGCAGCCACTTGAGGAGTGAACCAGCAGACAGAAAACCTTTTTCAATGTCTCTGTATATCTGCCTTTCCAATAAAAATAAGTAAATGTTTAAAAAAAAAAAGTAAGTCTTTGGTCAATAATCAACCTTGATAATATGTGACAATTACTACTAAAAGAGAAAATTATTAGAGAAATTCAAATAAAAGTCTAAAAGGCACAATTAGCTTAATTGTTAGATACCATGGACTCCTGAAGAGTCACATGAACTTCAATAAATAAGCCACAATGCATTTTTCCAAACTTGTTTAAAAACAAGCTACAAAACATGAAAACACAAGGTTCAAAAATAAACAACCTCAAATTTCTCTACTTTTTCAATTCCTTTTTTACAAAATTTATCATATTTTACTCTTTAAACCAAATTTTATGCAATGGTTAATAAGTAAAAGTCTTCATGAGCTGTAGAGATAGGAAATTTACAAACTAGACTTTACATATGTAACAAAAATGATAAAAGTGAAGAAACCTTCAGAATTGTATATTCATTTTATTGTCACAACACTTTGGTATTATTACAATGTCAAATACCAATTTGCTTATTGGCAAAAGGTATATGACGACTATTTGCCATACCAGCACTAGTTCTAATTTTCAACATCAAAATCCGTTTCTGCTTAATGTTTTAAAAAGGGCTGATAACAAAAAGAAAATAAAATAACACTCAAGAACAATTCAGATAATTAAATGTAAGAAAATCTCATTAATATTTTCTTATGAGGATATAATATTTTCTTATGGGAGTTGGTCAAATTCTTCCTTCCTTAACTTACCCTTTAGGTCTAGGATCAGCTTAATGTGCAAACCCCAGTGCTGTAAAGTTTTCAGGGCACTGTATTTTAAACCATTTGGAAAGGTAAAACTTCTGTGTATAAATTCTGAAGTGGCAGAAAGATCTATCAGCACTTACAAAATCTAGCTTAGGTACATCTACACAAATCTTTACCACAATAATTACTTTTTGGAGTATCCACTAATTTTCAGGTACTGTATGTGGTCTGTCAATTTTCTTTTTACCCCGTTTACTGGCAAATATTGGGCCATTCTGAAAACTTTTTATAGGGTCAAGACAACTTAAAATAATTTAAAAGAAAATGGTTGTTATTAATTTCTTAAGTCTCCAATATTAAACATCTGCTTTTACTAAAACTAGTAAGAATCTGCTACAATCAAAAGGAAATAGGCACCACACAACTGATGTAAGCTGTTTATTTTAGCAGTTTAACTTTCTCTGCCTAGAGTAATCATATTAAAGGAAAACTACTCATTGGAATATAAAGAAATGTCCTGATCCAGCAGGAGATAATCTACTTTTTGATTTGCCATTTCAGGTTAATTCGTGTATCCTCTTTATATTAGCACATATCCCTTCAGAATTTAAGAAACATGACTCATGAAACATTATGAATTACGGACCAAATCCAAGAACAATTATTGAAAATCAACAACTATTTCTGATTCACATTACTAAAATGTTTTAAAATAATTTCACAGAAGTCTGTTGAAAGATGTGATAGATCTTAAAGCCTAAAACATGAGAACAGTAAACAAAATTTGCGACTATAATATTCTCGCATGCATTAATAAAATGTCTACATATTTCTGCTCAAAGTGTGAATGTTAACTGTTTTGGCTCTTTAGATAGTTTTATGTATTTTTCCTAGATTAGATTACTCTTTGGAGATTTCCCTATAAACAGCATAAAGGAGTTTAAGAAATTCAAAATGTTTCATTTTTAAAAACAAAACAATAAAATAACCAAGTAAAAGAATGACTAAGATTGATTGTGAATAATATGGACTAACTACATGCTCATACTTTGTTGTAATGCTTTTAAAGAAACCAGAAAATTATTCCCCATCATTTACAAAAATACGCATCATAAACTTTCCAAACACCTGCAAGAATTCCCTATGGAAAAGGTCCCTAAAATATAAAATGAACTTTAATACTACAAAACGAAAGTTACCAGTTGCATTTTTAAAAACAAAGGGCTGAGCTAACTAAGTTTTTCCAACTTGGGGTTTAGAAAAAAACTTTACTGAGGAATTTATAATAGCCACATTTCATACATCATCATCAATGTAGCATTACCTTGACATTCTGGGCATCAACATTGGCTCCAGCTTCCAGAAGAAGGCTAATGACTGTGGTATTCCCTGCTAGTACTGCCCAATGCAGAGCAGTGTTTTTGTGATACTTGTCACCAAGGTTAACTGAAACATTGAATGTTAAAAGCAATCTAGTTGGATCCACACTGAAAAGGAAGAAAAAAACAACAACAACAACAACCCTAATTTCAATGACAGGAATCATTACAGATACTAAGCTGCTTGTGGTTGAATTCACATTCCATCTTGGCACACTTCTAATTACTCAACAGCCTTCTAATCAATGAGCCAATATTCTAAAATGAAGACATGTGCAATATCACAGAAAGCGTACGATCAACAAGTGATAGCACACTGAGTTCTGACAGTTGTTGATTTTGTTCTAGAAACTGAATTTTTAAATATTTCACTTTAAATCTAGACTGTTCCAAGCTTTTTAAATAACTGATTAACACAAACTTGGCAATACTTTTAAAGAAAATAACTTCTTCCATTTTGTGGAAGTTGTTAAAACAGATGAAGCTAAAATTACTGAGGTAGAGGTAAACACAGAATCAGCAAAACAATCAAAAAGGGAATTAATGTTATATAACATTAGTAAGCATAGCTTTAGTTGATTTTTCCACATGATTTGATTCACACTATATCAGACTAAAAATGAGTTGAATATGTGCAATATTACATACCTATGCGTTCTATAAGCTGCCCACATTAAAGGTGTCATTCCATTCTGATCCATCATATCCACATCCTTGACAGGGTAAAAAGAAAAGTCAGAGAATGAATTGGAATAAGTTCCCAGTCAAATTTACTTAGAAAAATCTTACATGTATATCATACCAGGAGCCAACAAAATATTACCTAATCAAAACTTTTCATAACTTTACCACCAAGTTTTCCTCTACTTTAAAATAAACAATGTCTACTATTTTCATTGAGTATTTTAATTACAACATATTAATCTTTTATAGTTTTCCCTTTTAGATGGTTTTAATTAGACTTGCAATGTTTTGTAGTTGAAAACTTTAGACCTTCTAGTCATAAAGACTTAGCAAGTGATTTAAGCCTCTTGAAAACTTACAATGCCTGATAAACACTGTGTATTCTAAATGTTTCAGAAAAATGAAGACCTTTTCTAAAACTTTTCTAAAGTTTATTATTTTATTATCATACATTCTAAATAATTCTGCAGTGCTTCCAAGAAAAAAGCAACATTCAATTTTACTTTCATCACATCCATCTTTTTTAAAGCTATTATTTTGGTATTTATCTTTCTATCTTTACATGAGATGCTTGGATTTTGCTGCCACCTGTTTCCCTCCCCCCCTTCACTGTCAGGAATTTTTTTTTGAAAGATTTATTCATTTTTATTAGAAAGGCAGATATATAGGGGAGGAGAAGACAGACAGAGAGGAAGATCTTCCATCCATTAATTCACTCCCCAAGTGGCTGCAACGGCCAGCGCACCGTCAATCTGAAGTCAAGAGCCAGGAGCTTCTTCTGAGTCTCCCACATGGGCGCAGGGTCCCAAGGCTTTGGGCCATCCTCAACTGCTTTCCCAGGCCACAAGCAGGGAGCTGGATGGGAAGTGGGCCTGCCAGGATTATAACCAGTGCCATATGGGATCCCAGCACATTCAAGACGAGGACTTTAGCAGCTAGGCCACACCACAGGGCCCAGTATCTTATCTATTATAACTCCATTGTGGATTTCCTTTAACAATATTGTTAGGAATATCTTTTGTAGCCTTATTTGAGGACATTTCCAATGTCCAAGATAATTTGAAAAAAATCACGTGACTTAAATGACATGTTATACCTTACTGCTATGGTTTCAAGAAAGCACAATCAAATTTATTATCTACAGCAAGACATGTAACTTCTTATGTTTAACTTTCTTCTCAGTTGTTTCTTTTTTAAATAAAAAATAGTAGTAAAAATACTAAGAAAAAATGTAAGTTTATGTCCTATCTCTAGAGTACTAAAAGAAAATGAAATTCAACCATTTCTCTCTTGGGGTTGAGAATTAAAATTGGGTATTTTTCCAAGTTCAGCCAGGACATTTGGTTGCTTTTTGTTAGGAAGAAGTAACAAGCACAGAACAAAAAGTTTATGGAAATTCCAAAATCAACAAGGCTCGAAAACTTAGCATTTTCCCCTGAAAATCATCCAAAAGTATTCATAGTGACCACTGAATATATTTAAATGTTACTAAATTAAAACAATTGCAAACACTAGAATGACAGAACTCACTGGAAATATATACGCCCTAATAAGTTGAAACAAAATGTTAATAAAAAAATAAAGGAAAAAAGGGAAAAAATTTTTTAAAAAAAGGTATGTTAGAGCCTCATGAAATTTTAACTACAGAAATACAGTTTTATCTGTCACAGTAACATTAACACCAAGAAAAAAAAAAAACCAGCATTATTGACTAAAGTCACTGAAACACAGGGAAAGGGAAGAAGTAACTAAAACATACATACTTGTTACATCATTGCTCATAAGTGGGATGTAACTAATAACATTTGAGCAAGTCACTGAAGAAATAAAATGCCAGGAGATGCTGTCAAGAACCCTAAGGCAACAGCAGACCAGAGCTGCTGCAGAACACCAAGATGGCTGGTACTGTCACAGCAGGAGGAGCCCAGGGCTACAGCACCAGCACTCTGAAGAGAGGGGTCCAACCATGACAGGGCATGCAATGAACGCATTTTTATATTAGATCAGCGTATACTTGCAGTGAATGCCTGAAAATATATATATCAAACTATTCAAGAAGAGACCTCAGCAGGAGATGGACAAGGAGAGAAGTAGGGTTTCATTTTCTCCCTCGCAACGCTCTTTTATGTTTGAGTAATAAGCATGTTTTTTGTATGTGGAGAAAAACTCCCAGAAGAATATTTATGACACATTTATCTTCATCATCATAATGCATTTTCAGTATAGTAGAAATCCTATCCTGTGAGAATTTCACAGCCTATACATTTATATTATACCAAAGTTAAAGCAACTAATAAAATCATCCAAACTCTATAATCAATAAGTAATAAAAAAAACTATTATTCAAAAATGGGCCCTTTTCTTTCTCAGTTTAAATCTGAAATTCACTATGCATTATAAATTATATTTACATTAGAAAAAAGGTCCTGAAGACACTGTCACATGTACTGTTCCAACATTTGGTCCAGAACAAGCTACGGAAGAAAGGGTCACAATAAACTTCACTCCTCACACTCACGTATGTGTGCTGACCCTTAACATGGGCTGGTCCTGTTACTGTGACTGACAGCATGCAGCAGAAATGTTCCTGTGCAGGATCAAGACCTAAGACTTAAAACTTCTGCTTTTCCTCTGTCGTATAAGGAGTTCACCTCCCCTGTTGCAGACCACATAGTATTGCATTGTGAAGTTCTGGCACTGCACTGAGAAAGAAAAGCCCACCTATGCTAGTATCCCAGATAAGCAGAATTATTTAGCCATTCCTATTACTGCACGAGATCCTTATTGAGTCATCCATCCCCCAGCACAGTCAAGTTCCGAGAAGTGGCTAATCCCAGCCATTATTACAGGAACCACCCAGCCAAATGCAGTGAATTCACAGAATTGTTATTTAAAAGATAAAGCTGCTGCTGCTGCTCTCAACTCACTTGGGAAAGTTTGTTACCAAACGATAGGTAGGTATCACCACCAACCCCCAGCAGTTAACTTATTAGTCTCTTAGGAGTTACACACTACCACTGCTTGATATTCCAACTACAAACACTGGAAAGGATTCATTAAAAGAAATGCTGTTCAAATCCCAAATCAAAATTTTCAATTAAAATAACAGCAAATATATACTGATAGCAATGCATAAACTCATTTATCTTTTTCTCTTATGCTGGGATCCTTAGTTATAACATTCATCTTTAAATAAAGTCAGGGGAAAAAAAATACATGAAAGAAAAACTGGGTGTTGTTACCTTTAACAAAAACATTTATTACAAACAACATGATAATATAAACTAGAAATATTTAACGACATTATAACAACTGCACATTCAACTAATAAAACTAAATTAATAAAAGCTAAATAATAAAACCTAGTAACTATCACCCCAGGTTTCCTGACAAGAGAATAGCACTATTTTATACATCAAAAATTGGGAAACTGATTTCAAACACTGTAACCCCCTCAAGATGCATTTAATATAGAACATGACAAATACGTTAGCTTGAAAAGTACAATGAATTAGATAATATATTCAAAAAACACATGAAGAGAACAAATGTCTAAATTCTTCCTTGATTTCCACCATACTCCAAAATAAAAGTCCACCTTAACAGTTTATTACCTGATTCGTGATGATTTTATTTTTATATTAAGTACACAAACAGGTCAATATGTATTGTCTTTAAATCTATTTTCTTTATCCATGTATCTATTATCTTCATTTAAATATCACACAGGTAGCATCAGGGGTATCAGGCATTTGAACCATAAAGCACATTTGATTCAGAGTCACACTGCAGTGATGGGTTTTACCTGTCCTTTTGCTATGAGATAAGCAACAATTGAGGTATGTCCAAACTGAGCAGCCAGATGAATACAGCTGCAACCTTCCCCGTCAATTAACGAAGGGTCTGCACCGTACTTCATTAGCTGCACCACCATAGACAGATGGCCTTGTCTGAGACACAAAAGAGTAAATATTTAAATTAATAAGCTATTACAATGAGAATTTCCTGAAAAAAAACTTTAAAAAAATAATAGTAATTTTTTGAAAATCATGATATATGTCAAGACATATGTAGATTTTTATAGTTCTTCAGATGTTTTAACTGGACTACACCTGATTAACCAATGGAGATAGAACTTACTTCAAAATACAATAATTACTGAATTGTATTATTTTTAATTCCAATACAATCTTAGTTCTTAATTCCAATTCAATCTTAGTTCCAATATAATCAATTAATGTTCTTTAATTGTAAATACAACATAGTCTACAAAAGTATTACATTTACAAATCCAAAGTCTAACTCAGTCTTAACCGGATAAATACCAGTATAGTCAATTTCCTAAGGATAGACAGTGTAACCACTGGCACAGCTAGTCTCATTAGTTAATTATAGCCAAGAAGTTTTTAAGTTGCTTAGTTCTAATAGAAGGGAACCAACAGAAAAAACAAAAACAAAGAAACAAAGTTAAACCTTGTGGCCCAATGCAATGGAGTTGAATTCAGGTCTCCTCCAAGTTGATCCACAATAGCACCTTTCGAAATATAGTATCTGTAAAAAATTTAACAATTTAGACAATTTTTATTTTGAATTCTAAGAAATTACATGAAAAATAGGATTTGCCATTTTAATCTCATGCTAGTTTGTGCTTTTGAATAAAAAACTTTTCTGATGGCTTATTATCAAAATTTTATTTTGGGGCCCGATGTTGTGGCCTAATGGCTAAAGTTCTCGCCTTGAACAAGCCAGTTCTAATGCTGGCAGCTCCACTTCCCATCCAGCTCCCTGTTCGTGGCCTAGGAAAGCAGTCAAGGACATCCCAAGGCCTTGGGACCCTGCAGCCACATGGGAGACCTGCAGGAATTTCCTGGCTCCTGGCTTCAGACCAGCACAGCACCGGCCGTTGCGGTCGCTTGGGGAGTGAATCATTGGATGAAGATCTTTCTCTCTGTCTCTCCTCCCTGTATATCTGACTTTGCAATAAAAATAAATCTTTCAAAAAGAAGCAAAAAATTTTTTATTTTGTTCTAAAAATAAAAGTAATTTTTAAAGCAACAAAAAGAACAGATATGCCAAATAACCATATTAAAAGGTGATCAAAGAACCATAAAGGTTTAAAATAGTGATACACAGTCTTGGGATCAGAACAGTTGCAAAATAGGCAAGACATGGTCTATTTTGGGTAGGCCAGCTTTTAAAACTTTTCTATGGGTTGAATAAAACAATGCAAACAAAACATTTTATAAACAGTAAATAGTAACGTACAGGTTCTTCATTAAGCCTTGTTAATAACATTTAAAACCATGATGCTTTAAAAAGTCACAGCTATTGGGGCTAGTACAGTGGTGTAGCATACTAATTCTCTACCTGTGGTGCCAGCATTCCATATGGGTATTGATTCTAGCTCTCGCTGTTCCACTTTCAATACAGCTTCCTGCTTATGCCCTGAGAAAACAGTGGAGGATGGCCCAAAGCCTTGCGCCTCTGCACCCACATGGGGAGACCCAGTGGAAGCTTCTGGGTACTAGCTTCAGATAGGTCCAGCTCTGGCCTTTGTAGTTATTTGAGGAGTGAACCAGCAGATGGAATGTTTTTTTCTGTAACTCTTTCAAGCAAAATATTTAAATTTATTTTAAAAAGTCACAAGTATAATGCTTAATAATGTCAAACATTTTGATATGCTCTGAAATGGAAGAGATTTAGCTGTTAATTACCACACTTTCTTTGGACTAATCAATGCATCAGATCTTGAACGTAGCTTATCTTTAGACATCTGACGAACAGACTGGTGTGGCTCCGTGAATTCAGCTGCAGCTAGCAACACTGGCATATCATATCCAACTGCCTGTCTGAATCCTAGCCTTGCCTCTGATCCAGTTTCCTACTAATAGGAAGCCGTCCAGCATGCAGACACTTGTTACTCCTGTGGGAAACCAGCATGGAGCTCCCAGTTCCTGGTTTTGGCCTGCTCCAGATCTGGTTATTACAGTTATTTGGAAAGTGAATCAGTGGATGAATAATTTTCTCTGTCACTCAAGATTTCAAATAAGTAAATAAATCTTGTTTTAAAAAGGCATTTGAATCAAATCCTTGGCAAGTATTGATCACATAAGCTCTCGAGCAGTTCTACTGGTAACTAATTGAGAGTACTATCTCGTATGCACATCATTTTAAACATTTAGTATACTCAAATGCTTAATACAGAAGTTTTATACATCATACAAATATTTGTTAAAGTGGTATTTTTAAAGCATAATACAATGAAAGGTTCAACTCTACTCATTATGCATAATAGCTTTGACTCACAATAAAGTATTTCCAGAACACCAAATTATAAAGAACTCAACCATTCAGTTACTTAAATTGGTTTCTATGGTACCTAAAAGACATTATATAATGCTGCAAATAGTTTCAAAATGGTTCTACTAGAAGAGAGATATAGCTCAGTCAAAAAGCCATTTTCACATAAAATACATTTTTTTTAAAATTCCAACTCAAAACCATTTTCACATAAAATACATTTTCTTTAAAATTCTAACTCAAATTAACCTCTTTGTATTTCTATTTCCTTATCAGCAGGATGTGGCCACTGTTGTATTTCACAAAGGGATACCTCAAGAATTAAGACTAAAGGAAACATAAACAGAAAAGTATTTATTACAGTGCTTGGATTAGATAAGTTATTAGTACATATTAAAAACAAATTTTATCAGAAAAAAAAGATACACAGAATCTATTACTTTAAAGGCGATGAATTTAGAAATAACTAGCTTCTGATAATTATTAAAATAATAAACAGCAACTGTTACATAAAGATGCAGAAAACACATACTTGACTAAATCTATTCTGTTATTGATGGCAGCCCAGTGCAGGAGTGTGACATTTTCTTTGTCTGGCTGTCGTACATCATAGCCTGCCTCCACCAATTCTCGGCAGCGCTCATATATTCCATACCTTGAAAAGAAAGAAAATAAAGCACTATCATTACCACTTAATAATAACTTTAAATGTGAAAACAATATTTGCTGGAGAAATTAATACTCCATTTGTTGCTCTCAAAATGTTTCATTTACAAAGCTATAAAGTCTCATTAGGTGAAGAAGGATATCACTAATAATATTCACAAAGAATTGCTTATTTTTCTTTGTTATTACTTGTACAAAACACCTTGAAGAGATTATAGAAATATACAAGTAGGCAACAAATATTAAATACCTAGAAATCTGCAATAGCGAGCATGCAATGATTTAGAACATTAAGAACAAAGGATTTTCTTAACAAGTCCCAGGATTTGTTATTGTAACTTAACATTCTTCAAGAAAGCAAACTGAGAGGGGTGAGGCAAGGTGCATAGTGGTGCGGGAGAAGAGTCCCGACTCAGCCTAAGCCAAGGAGACCTGAGAGAACAAATGTTCTCAACTGGCAACAGCAAGGTGTAGGCAGAGCACCTCATCGCGGTCCATCACTATGTGGTGGCATGCATTTTTTAAAACTTTTTAATTACAGAAAATTTCAAACATAAACCAAA
Source organism: Ochotona curzoniae (assembly GCF_017591425.1). Lineage (NCBI taxonomy): Eukaryota > Metazoa > Chordata > Mammalia > Lagomorpha > Ochotonidae > Ochotona > Ochotona curzoniae. The sequence goes on from NW_024464920.1 coordinate 23,444,630, forward strand.
GTAGAAAGACTAAGTAAAATGTTGAGTCTCTGGAAATATATAATGCAAAAACAAATCTAAATAAGTCTGGAAATCTTTATCATTTCTCATTCTTTTTCAGAATGGTTTACAAAACAGATGGCACATTACACTAAAAGCAAGAATAAGAAATCCTACTTAGTTCATGTCTTATGTATTAGAGAAATTCCTTTTACTAACATTTAATATTCACATTAATATTTAACTTTCATCTATTAGTTTACATTTATTTGAAAGGTAAAGAGGCAGAGAGATCTTCCACCTGCTGATTCATTCCCCAAATGCCTGCAGTAGCCTAGGTGGTGCCAGGCTAAAGCTAAGAGCACAGAAGTCCATCAGCCCTCCCACATGAGTGGCAAGGACCCAAGGACCTGCTGCCTCTCGGGGTAGCAATGGCAGGGTGCTAGATCAGAAGCACAGCACCCAGGACTCAAGCCAAGCACTCAGATATGGGATGAGGACACCCCAATCAACAACTTAAGCCACTCCATAACCAATCTTAATACTCTTAAAGGCAAAAGAGCAAATCTCTGGAAACATCAGCAATTTCCAAAAGTTAATAGAACCACTTACTTAACTAATGAAAAATATAACCCAATCTACTTGATAAAGAGATTTTTTTCCCAAAGGAATGTTTAAGATCAATATTTCACTTAAAGTATGGATATTAAAGAATAAAACAATTATAATAAAAACCTTACTGTGTAGCCTTGACTATGTCCCATGTGCTGTAATCATCAATATGAGTTTTCCTTCCCAGAGGTTCACCAAATCCATGGTTATAATGGCTTTGGGGTTTGATTTCCTGTTAAGACAAAATCACACACAGGTAAGAATTTTTTAAAAAGGTTATGTAAAATATTCCAGTATTTTACACCAGTGCTTTTGTGATGCTTGAAGAATGTTCATTATTGAAATGAGTAGCCTTATCTTACTCTGAAATCTGGACTCTTCAGATAAAAACTATTTCCAGGTAGACAGACACCTTCCACCTCAGTTTACACTCTTCAAAAAGCAGTAAGACTAGAACTAGTAAGACTAGAACTAGTAAGACTAGAATTGCTACCAATTAGTACTGGAATTCCTCTTTAGTATCACAGAGCACTCCAACTCTTCAGCAGATCAATTCTCGTTCATTCAAATTTTCTTATTTTTCTCACAAAATACCCAGCTCTAACACTACACTTTAAAATTTTCATCACACTTGATAGCGTATTTACCAAATAAATTCTAAAGACCTTAAAGAAGAAACCCATGAGCTTTATTATTCTATTATCCTCAGAGTTTAGCTTCTCTTAAATGCCATCAGTGAGGGCTTATTAGCACCTATATTGAGAAATAAAGGAGATGCTCTGATCAAATGTAAACTGTAAATGTAAATGGCAATTAGTATTAAAATAACAATTTTTATATGGACTATAAAGAACAGTTTCACAGAGTATTGCATCTGCTCAAAGCCAATGCTGTGTGTGATTTTCTATGTTAAATAAGGGCAGGCAGATGTGCTGCAGTTAAGACACTGCCTGGGACACCAGTACACACATCCAAGTGCCCGCGCTCAACTCCCAACTGTGCTTCCAATCCAACCAAGATGATGGCTCAAGTTCTTTGGTCCCTGCCACTCACATGGGAGATGTGGACTGAGCTTCAATTTACAGACTTAGCCTTAGCTATTGCAGGCATCTGGGGAGATTACCATATAATGGGCATGTCTCGACTTCACTGAATTATAAAAAAAGTAAAATTTGATACATATTGTCAGCTTTCCAATGTAATACAGCACTAAGACACAATTGCTTCTTCTAATGAAAAGAGAAAAACTGAGCATGCCCAAATAATGTCATCAGTTCAAATAGCTGTTTCTGATCTTCACAATAAACAGATGAAACCTAACAAAACATTTGGGGAAAAAATTATTCCAAGTTATTATCTTGCTTCTGATCTTTAACCTCTAATCACATCAGCTATCACTTAAAAAAATTATGCACATTTTACTAGGATGCTAGCTTTTTCTAGTCAAATTACATGAGAAATTCCAAAACTAACTTCATTGAGCTATAAATTTGGAAAATTACTGATCTGCATATTCTCCCAAAAAAGGGAATTTAAGTTTCCCTAACACAAATTACAGTTAGTATTTAGCTTTTCAAAGGCAAATGCTTAGTTCCTTATAAAATGCTATTGCCAGTATCAAGACGCCACAGTAATAATGATGTACCCTCATTAGCAAAGGAAAACCAGAACCACTTACTGCAAGGCTCACAATAAAATGCTGAAATTCATTGATAATTTTAAGACTTGTTTATTTACTTGAAAGGCAGAGTTACTGAGGGACAGAAAGGGATCTTCTACCACCTGGGTCACTCCCCAGATGGCCATAACCAAAGCAGGAGCCAGTTCCCTCATCAATCCTAGCAAGTCCGTCTTCTGCTGTTTTTCCTAGGCTATTAACTGCCAGCTGGATCAAAACTGGAGCACTGGGACATGAACTAGTATCAACATGGGATGCTAGGGAAGCAAACAGGCAGCCTATGCCATGACACCAGCCTCCCATATTAGTTTTAAGACACTATTCTTGAATTTAGTAAAATAGAACTGGATAACTAAAACATGGACAGATGTAGTATCTGGGGCATATGAAACTTCTGAAAAGTTATAAAGGCAGACACATACACAAGACTTATCCATTTAATGTCTTTGAAGTGAAGCAAGATATTCCTTCAACTAGTAACCATTCTTTCGAAATATTATGACTGTGCTTTTCCCTATGACAGGAAAATAGTATTTTGAATCTTCAATTGTCACTTTCAGGGGCTGGTGCTGTGGCATAGTGGATTAAACTGTTACCCTGCAGCAGTGTCATCCAGTATGGAACCATTTCCAACCCCAGATGTTCCACTTTCAATCCAGCTCTCTGTTAACACGCCTGGATAGCACTGGAAGATGGTCCAAGTGCTAGGGACCTCACGTCGGAGACTCAGATGTAGCTCCAGATTCTGACAAATGCAATTATTTTGTTAAGAGTGGGTCAGCAAATGGAAGATTTCTGTCCCTTTCTCTCTTTGTAACTCTGCTTTTCAATAAGCAAATCTTTTTAACACAAATCACCATTTCCATAGTGCTATACAGACTCGTGAAAGAATAAAATTTCCATTCAGTTTTGATGGGAGAAAATCAATCAATCAAGACACATATTGAGAGTCTGCTATACATAAAACTCTACAATTTACTGTAATCCAGGACCTGAACAGGATGCAGCAAACAGAAAACAACAAATAAGAGAATATCAAAAACCCTAGGGACGGGTGTGGTGACATAGCTAGCTAATCCTCCTCTTTGCAATGCCAGCATCCCATACGGGTACAGGTTCATGTTCTGGCTGTTCCACTCTGGTCCAGCTCCCTGCTTATGGACTGGGAAAACAGCAGAGGATGCTCAGGTCCTTGGCACCTGTACCCATGTGGGAGACCCAGGGATAGTTTCTGGCTTTGAATCAGCTCAGCTTCAGCTGCTGTGGGCATCTGGGAAGATGGAAGATTTCCCTGTTTCTCCTGCCCCTGTAAAATCTGCCTTTCAAATGAAAATAAGTAAATCTTTTAAAAATCTACCATGTAAAAACAAAGCAAAACAAAAAAACCCTCTCAGTGGCCAACTTTAAAAATATTTTTAGTCTTTTAAAAAGTAAAACCAATGCAAAGAATAGATTCCACAATGAATCAAACATTTACATTTTAAATGCAGACAACATCAGTAACTGTCTTTTTTTCGTGCTAAGCTCTATTCTATCACACAGCAGTCTTGTGAACATACACAAAATACTGCGTTCTGTCCTCAAGGACTTAACAATTCAAAATGGAAACACGATATAGACAAGAAAAATAAAATAAACCTAACACACAACAGCCTTGTAAAAAAATAATACTTAACAAAAAATGAATATAAGATTCAAAAAAGAGCAGCATAATTTTTGAAACTCTCTTAAAATTTGGTTGAGGCAAATCAGTATTCTGCTTCACTAATGACAGTTACACTGCTTTTACATGAAAATATTCATGAAACAATTCTGGAGGGAATATGATCATAAGCTTTGACGTAACTCTGATCTCATTCTCATCCCATGTATTTTCATTTTCTCCACAGTTCATTTTGTCCTACACTGTCATACATGAACTTCCAAATGCATAATTTTATGAACAGTTTTATCTCAACCTATACCAGTATTTGCTTTGCCTCACTTACACAATTATTTGTTTTTAATTCTTAGTTAAGGGAGATATGATTATAAAGATTTATCTATCTGAAAGACAGTGATAGAAGAAACAGAGAAAGACACATCTTCCATCCATAGCTTCACTTCTCAAATAGCCACAATGCCAAGGCTTGATTCCGGGTGAAACCAAGAGCCAGGAACTCCATCCTGGTATCCCAAGCACTTGGATCATCTTCCGATGTTTTCCCAGACACATTAGTGGGGACCCAGACTGGAGCATCCAGTACTGAACTGGTGCTGTGATATCTGACGCCGGCATTACAAGAAGCAATTAGCCTCCCTGTACCAACATCAGTCTTATGATATTTTCTTTTTTTAAAGACTCTTTTAAACATATTCCTGCAATTTCACTGTAAAACAGCTAGGTCTGATAGAAAGTCTGTGAATGAGAGGCTACAGAACTCAAAGTCTCTTTTATCTAAGCAAGTTGAGCTAAGGCCTCCTATTTGTTCCAGAGGTAGAATACAGGGTGAACAAGATTTTTCTGCAATCCTTCAAAGACTGGCAGCCAGCAAGAGAGAAAGAGTTCAAAGTTTCATTCATTCCTTTCCTTATTAAAGTACTTCACTATTTATGTTTTCCAAAACTGTTAAAACTTTACACTAACTATTAAGCATAGTTTATTTTAGGATATCAGTTGGGTATTTTAAGAGGAAGGCTGATTATGTAATACAAAAAGGAAGGACAAAGAATAAAACATATTCCTTTGCCAAATGAGCAATGAACAGCTACAAGAAATAGTTGCCACTTCAGAACTTGTAGTTTCTTTTAAAATGTAACTAGTTAACAATTCCAGCAGATGGCACTACAGTCAAGAGAGAATGCTTCAATAACCTACTTGTTAAAGCCCAAACAGTTCAATCTGGTTAATTCAGAATACACATACTCTGAATAAAAAAAAAAAATGTTTATAGGAGGAAAAATCTCATCACCCTCTACCTTCTTTCAAAAATGGTTTTCACTTCCTCTAGCATTAATTTTCATGTGCACATGTGTTTGTAACTAAGAATATGTAAGTTTATATAAGTTCAGCCTATTTCATTTGAGAAAAATGAAGAAAACATCAATATAAAAATATGTTCCGCACACACACTGAAGTTCCTAGCTTTAGATTGGCTCAGCTCCAGCCACTGCAGCCTCTTGGGGAGTGAACCAGAGGATGGAAGACCCTTCTCTCTGTAATTCTCACTTTCCAATAAAATATATATATATATATAAATATATCAATCTTTGAAAAAAATATACATCCTGTCCTCCCTCCACTTCCACTGTAGGCAACTGCCTAGGTTGCATTGTATTCAGGCAAGTGTTACACTGCAAGGACAAAAGCAGCCAATACCGGGCAGGCCCTCTGGACCTGGTTAATGCTGAATGTGTGTTAACTATACCAGTGCACTACTGGGCCCGAACACTGCACCCAAGCCCCCAAACTGGGTGTGAGAGGAAGGCTACCCAGGAAAAGTGTCCTGAGGACAAATTAGAATGGAGTGGCTGCAGGCATGTTTGACAGGGAAGGAATTATGTCTGGGGTCTTCCATGAACCAAACCACTGCACCTGCACATAGGCCAGAGAGCTGGTTTCAAGGGGGGAAACTAGATGGGCACCTGCCACATGAGAAACCTGTGCTGGACTAAACAGCATCACCTGCCACACTCTGCTACACAGAAAAGCTGAGCCTAGAGTGAATACCTGGCTGGGCTAGGCCACAGGACCGACCCACAAGTTAGGAGCAGGAGTTGGGGCAGCCACACCAGGCTGGAGTGCAAGCATCAAGACTGAGACTCTACAATTGCCTGTGCAGTAGACAGTATGCCAAGATGCACAAAGCGGCCATGGCGGCCAGCTTATTCAGGCCAGCAGAGGACAGCAAGTGCCTTATCCAAGGGTGAAAAGTAGGGGAGGTTGGACCACTCTTCTTATCAACATGTTCCTGCGCCTGTGAATGCACTAAGGTAGACTTGGTCAGGCAACAGACCTCGGACCATTCAATTACCAAGTATACAAAATTACTTTTTTTGAAGTAATTTACTTAGGTATGCATATATTACATATAGCTTAAAATAAAATTCATACAAAATTTCCTTTAAATTGTTAAAAATCATATAAAGCATTAATAAATCCCTTGTTAAAAATTAAGCATTACAGATAATCCAACTTCAACTTCTAAGTTTTTGTAGATAACTATTATGATTTATGTGCACCCTCTCATTTCTTTTACACAACTACATACATTTATTTGTACAATAAAAAATATCACATAAAGGGGCCAGCATTGTGGCATATGAGGCTCTGCCTATAGTGCTATTGTCCAATAGGGGCACAGATTGAAGCCCCAGCTATTCCACTTCCAATCCAGCTCTCTGCTTAAGATTAGAGGATGTACAGTAGTTGTGTAATGGAAACTGTCATATCTAGTAACATGTCATTTAACTTCATGGCATTGCAAATTTCTATTTTTCATTCTATTATTGATTTTGTATCATGACTTTTCATTTAAGGAGATGTACAGAAGCTGTGAAATGGAGACTAACATCCAGATGTGAGGATGCAGTGTGGTATGCACTTCTGCTTCCAGACAAAGATGGACTTACAAAGAAACTGTTTACTATATCTTGACAATAACATTCTGGACTCTCTGCCATTGTCCATGCCCGCAATGATGGACATATGACTGAGTATTAACAACTATATGTTAGTAGTAATGATATAGAGGAACTAGGTGGGGGGAGGGAATTGGGGAAGGGATAAGGGAATATGGAACTGTATCATAAAATGATAGCAATAATAATAAAATGTAAAAAAAAAAAAAACAATTAAAGAAGTGCTAAGAAAAAACAACAACAAAAAAGATTAGAGGATGGGCCAAGTCCTTGGGCCCCTGCACCCACAAGGGACCCTAAGGAAGCTCCTAGCTCCTAGCTTTGGACTTGCCCTGCTCCAGCACTACAGCCATTTGGGGAGCAGACAAGTAAACTGAACATCTCTTTTCTCTCTCTCTCTCTCTCTCTCTCTCTCTCTCTCTCTGTAATTCTTTCTATTCTCATTTTATACAAGAAAAATCAGGCCCAAATTAAGATTTTACAAAATTTCCAAAATCACATAGCTAGCAAATACCAGAGTTAAAATTTTGAGCCTTCACATCCACAAATAAGATATAACTTCAACTTATTTAGGTTTCTCTTTATGGTCCTCTAGAATTTTAATTTACAAAGGAATTACACATATTTTTCTATTTTCTTTATATAATTTAAAAAACTTGAATATATAGATAGGAATATATCTCTAAGTGCATTAGCCAAGCCAACAATTTATATAAACATTTTTTAAACAAGATTTTTCATTTTATGAGAGACCTTCCATCTGCTAGTTTACTCTCAAGTGCCTTCAACAGCCAATGCTGGAACAGGCTGAAGCCAGGAGCCCGTAACTCAAGCCTGGTCTTCCGTTTCAGAGGCAGAGAACCAACTACTTGAGCATCACCTGTGGCCTCCTAGGGTGTATATTAACAGTAAACTGGATCAGAAGGATAGAGCCAGAACTTAAATCAGATACTCCAACACACTATGCAGCTATCCAACTAACAACAACCTGGGCCAAATGCCTGTTACTTTCAACATTTTCAAGTGGAGTTCGACCTCAGGGCTTGGGTGTTGGGAGCTTCCAGAAAGTGCCATCTGCTGGGTAAACCTGAGCCAGGTCGGTCTCAATGCTTGTGGTCCCAGCCACAGCCACTGCAGCTACATGGTGAGCAAGCCCAGGGCTTTCTTGGGCGGCCAGCATGCCAATTGGCACTGTGATCCACCCAGAGGCTGCCCAGCGGCAAGCTCTAGGGTCTTGGGGGTGTGGAATTGCTGCCTAGGGACATCCAAGGATAAGGTCACTGTGTGCACAGATGAGGAATGAATCTTGAGGGACTCTGAACAACAGGGTCACTTTACTTGCAGGTAAGCGAAGGCACTGAGATCTGTTCATTTGGAGGGGAGAGATTGGAAGATCTGTATGGATCAGCCTGACACATTAGCCTACATGGGTGTCCTGAGTAGGGCTTATATCATGGAACATTGCTAACCACCACATGCCAGCCCATGCAAAAGCTAGGGCTGGGGACCTGTCTAGCAGGACTAGATCCAAGTACCTGACTGAATGACGGAATAGGAGATGGGTCACATTAGGCAGGGCCATGACACTATCCAGCATATGAGAGAACCAGGTCCGGGGGTAGATTCTGTGGAAGATAAGTGTGACCAACCCTATGCAAATACAGGTCCCACTGGTTAGTTCAAGAGTTGGGGCGGTGATGGGCTGAACTAGGTGTGAACATGGAACCAGCCAACACTCATGGGTACTGGGGTCAAGAATAGGCTGGGCAGGTCCAAGCTGCAGCACCTGCATGGGCATTCTAAAACAGGGTGTGGGGCAGGCCGGTCCACAACATATTCCAGCTCATATAAAGACCAAGATGGAGGGGCAAGTGATGATTGGCAAGGGCCTAGCACCTGCTGCCGCCCATGTGATCTGGGTCTGGGAGTGGGCCAAGTGGGGGAACCTGGGAAACTCCCCTATGGGCTCATAGCTCCCACTGATGAACTTATGGTCCAGACCTAGGGGTTGCGCAAACCGGGTAAGATAACCCCATCCATTGTCAAGTGTATGGGTTGGTTTTGGAAGGGGGCAGACCGGGCAGGGCCAAGCAAACCTTAGCCCACTGGTGAGTGCAGAAACCAGGATTAAATAAAGGTCATGCTGAGCTAGGGTATCACTCATACTGGTTTACATGAGCCAGGGATGGGAGCAGACTGAGCAGGACCAGGTTGCAACACCCGCCAGCAAGAGCTGGGACTGGGGGTTTGCTAGGCCAGGCTAGGCTGCAGCATCTGAAGGCAAAGGTTAAGACAGAAGAGGGGTTATGCCAGGCTGGGGAAGAACAACCATTGGCACGCGTAAGACCTGTGGATGGGAACAGACCTGGCTGAGGAGCAAAGGGGGCTGCAGGGTCCCCCTACTGGGAATTGCTCCCACTGGTGAGCATGAGAACTGGAATAAGGATAGACCAGGTCAGGCAAGACCACAACATCTGATGGTTTACACATGAGTTGGATTAGGGAAAAGCCAGGCTGGGCTGACTGTACCTTCTGGTACATGCATAAGCCAGAGTAGGTATGGGTGGTGTGGGTGGGGTTGGGCCTTGCTGCAACATCAACTGATAGATACTGGCACAGGAGGGCAAATTCTGTCAAGCTGGACAGATGGTGGCAATGCTGGTACCCATGTGGACTGGATAGTGGGGCTGGTTGGAATGAACTGGGCTTCAGTGCCCACTGACATGTATGAAAGCCGAATGGCTATGTGACAGATGGGACTAGTCAGCTGTTCATATTGGCAAGCACAGGAACCAGGATAGGGGGTTGGCCTGGTGGGGGTTATTGCATGACACTCCAGCTTGGCTGCAGCTCCCACTGATTTGCATGGAGGCAGAGTATGTGGTGGGCAGGATCAGGTCGGACTCCCAACACCCACTGATTTGCGTAAAACACAGGGTTGAAGACAGAACTGATCCAACAATTGCAACTACCAGTGTGTATGTAGGCTGATTTGTGGTGATGGACTATGCTGAACCCTATATTGACAAACACACACAAGAATCAGGTCTGGGATGGCCTTAAATGAAGGGCTTTTTGTTTGGTGATTCCCTACCAACTGAACCGCTGGACTCAGAACCCCAACCATGGAGAAAATGGCAGTTTCCATTGTCTGACCATGGAATGCACGTGTCAGAACTGGACCTCCTAAGTAGCTCAGAATGAGCAGTGAACAGCATATCCAAATGCACATGGAGTATATGGAAGTACACTGGAGCCTCCAGTGGTCACCTGGTACCATGATAGAGGATGGAGGACAGAACAAATTGATCAACTACTACAACCAAGCGTTGGCAGTTAATATCAGGGCAGACAGAGACTCTAAGGTGGACTACAGCAGCCAGTGGATTCTGGAGAGGTTTCACCAGGATTGGAGTGGAGGGATCAACAGCAATTCAGGACTGTTGAACCATCAAAACCTCTTAAGAACTTCATAACATTGTAAATTCCTATTTTTCTTCCTGTTGCTGATTTTGTGCTGTGGCTTTTCATTTAAGGAAATGTATGGTAACTGTGTAATGGAGACTATCATGTCAGATGGGAGGATATAATGCAGTGGGCAGCTATACTTCCAGATCAAAGATGTACTACCAACGAAACAGTTAACTATATCTTGACAATAGGATGCTGGACTCTATGCCATTGTCCATGCCTGCAGTGATGAACATATGACTGTCACGGGCAGTAGCTTTACCCATTATGCCAAAAGGTTGGCTCCGAAGTTAACTTTTAAAATCCTCTCTCACACATAGTTAAAAGCCTAAATAGTTTTAGTAGAGAATTTTACTAAACATTTAAAGAACAGCACATATGTTCTTTCAGAAAACAGAGAACAATTAACTGCTTTCCAGCTCATTTTAACACATTAACAGACCCCTAATTTCAAAATCTACTCTGAGGCTGAAACTGCGGTATAAGTTGATTTAAGTCTCAGCTGCTCCACTTCCAATCCAGCACCTGGTAAAACAGCAGAAGATGATTCCTGGTTCTCGGGGGTACCTGGCACCTATGTGTGAGAGATGTGGTTAGAGTTCCAGCTTCCTGGTTTTGACCTGACCCGGACCCAGGCTGCGGCAGTAAGCCAGCAGATGGAAGATTCTCATTCACTCTCATCCTCTCCGACCTCTCCCACCTCCAATCTGTCACTTTGCACTTCAAATAAATATTAATAACTCAGATTCTCATTTAAGAAAAATTACACACATTTATAATCCCAGTCAACACAAAAGGATTAAAAAAAAAAACAAGAAGAAGAAACTTAAATGAATATATGGCTAAAGAAAGCCAGAAAAAAAGAAAAATAAGATAGGAATCATCAGGGGTTTTTCTTCTCCCGCTTATCTGTTGTTATTGACATACACACTTTTGCTTATTTTCATGATGGTAGTTACCTTTTGTTTCTAACTTTGCCGTAGCACTTCCTTTACAATAATACTTATTAATTAATTTGGAAGGAAGGAGAGAGTGAAAGCACAGTAAGAGGAAGGGGTGTGAGAAGGAAGGACAGGGGATGAGGTGAGAGAGGGAATTTGAGATCTTCCATCCCTTGGTTTGCTCCTCAAATGGCCACAACAGCCAGCTCTGGGCACCCTGAAACAAAGAACCCCATCCTGGTCGCCCATTTGTGTGATGGGAACTAAAGTACTCAAGCCACCCTTTTACTGTCTTCAGGTTATATATTTGCAGGAAGTTGGATTGAAAGTAAAGCAACTGGGCCTGGCGCGGTGGCACAGTGGTTAAGGTCCTTGCCTTGCACGCCCAGGATCCCATATAGGCGCTGGTTCTAATCCTAGCAGCCCCGCTTCCCATCCAGCTCCCTGCCTGTGGCCTGGGAAAGCAGTCGAGGACGGCCCAAAGCTTCGGGACCCTGCACCCGAGTGGGAGACTCAGAAGAGCTCCTGGTTTTGGATTGGCTCAGCTCCAGCCGTTGCGGCCAATTGGGGAGTGAATCATCGGACGAAAGATCTTCCTCTCTGTCTCTCCTCTCTGTATATTCGTCTTTCCAACAAAAATAAAATAAATCTTTAACAAAAAAAAAAAAAGAAGAAGAAGAAGAAGAAGAAGAAAGAAGTAAAGCAACTGGGCTTGGCACAGTAGCCTAGTGGCTAAATTCCTCATCTTGAACGCGGGGGGTGCTGGTTCTAATCCCGTAGCCCTGCTTCCCATCCAGCTCCCTGCTTGTGGCCTGGGAAGGCAGTCGAGGACAGCCCAAAGCACCCATGCGGGAGACCTGGAAGAAACTCCTGGCTCCTGCCTTCGGATTGTTGCAGCTCTGACCATTGCGGCCACTTGGGTAGTGAATTATCGGATGGAAGATCCTTCTGTCTCTCCTACTCTCTGTATATCTAACTTTGTAATGAAAATTAATAAATCTTTTTTAAAAAAAAAATAGGGCCCAGCATAATAGCATAGTGCTTAAAGTCCCTGCCTTGCACACGCCGGGATCCCCTATGGGTGCCGGTTCTAATTCTGGCGGCCCCGCTTCCCATTCAGCCCCCTGCTTTGGATCAATTTAGCTCCAGCCTTTCTGGCAGCTTGGGGAGTAAATCATCAGACCGAAGATCTTCTGTTCTGTCTTTCCTCCTCTCTGTATATCTGCCTTTCCAATAAAAATAAATAATAAATCTTAAAAAAAAAAAAGTTAACCTCTTGTGAATCACTGTACAGTTTAGGACAGTCAATGCCATAATTTTCATTACAATATTTTTTACGAACCACCAAAAGACCGTAAAACTAATTCTGAAATGAATCTCACAGGGGCACGCACAGTGATGCAGGAGGTTAAGCCATCACCTGTGATGCTGGCACCCATATGAATGCCGGCTCCAGTCCAAACAGCCCACTTCAGATTGAACCCCCTGTAGTGTGTACAGTGAACATCTGCTGGTTGTGGCATTTGAACTTCATTATTTTCCTTGCAATGTGCCCTTAAAAGTTCTACTAAACAGAAGAAATGTGGTGCTACAACAGATATGCAAATGGTAAAGGGACCTGTGCCACAGGCCCTTATCCCTAGCTGTTTCACAGATACAACAAAGCTGAGAATATCTACTGTTAACAGTGAATTCAACAAAAGTCACTTTCTTTCAAAGAATTAATCATTACTAATGCATACCAAGAAGGATGAAGAACCAACTGTAAAAGAAAATTTTGAAAAGGAAAATCTTTAAGGAAGCCAAAGGATTACTCAAAAAGTAGCACTGTGGCAAATGCCAAAATTCAATCTTCCTGGAAATCCTATAGTAATAAGAACTGACAGTGACAGGGAGTTTCTTATTTTTCCACAATAACGAATTAAAAAACATAATAAATTGTTTCAATCTATTTATTTATATGGGAGAGTATACTATTTATTTCTAAGTAGTGCAATAATACTGTGAAAAATAAATGAACAAAATTTGAAAGTAATCAAGATATCGCTACTTGGTGAATGGATAAACTCTGCTACACGCATAGCAATACTATGTAAGTATATGGATTTCAATAAATTTTGTACCCATTAACCAATCTTTTAGTTTCATTTTTCCACAAATTTCTGAAGTACTTTCAGCAATTCACTGCCAAAATAAGCGAGTTATGAATCCATGAAGGAAACTTAAAGGAAAATTACATCAAAGAAGCCAATCTGAAAAGCTACATATTATATGATCCAACTCTATCACATTCAGGAAAAGGCAAAACAGTAAAATGATCAATCAAGGGTTGCCAAGTATGGGGGGAAGGATGAGTGAGTATGCAGAAAGGAGGTTTTTCTTTAAAAAAAAAAACAGTAAATTATTCTGTAAGACAACACAGTTGTGCCTTAATCATGAAGGGGTCATATCTGCATGAATTCATGGCGAACAGAAAACACCCTAGGGTGAGACACTCTAATACACCTGCTGCCGAGTCTAGAGCATTCTCCTTTAGGACCATACAGGTGACTGGGAACTTTGGCTTCCTACCCCTGTCCAGCAGCACAAGAGGATCTTACCATACGTTGCTGTCCCAGGAAAAGGTTAAATCTGTGATTCCAATTTCAGTTTCTGTTGAATGCCTACCACTTTTACACAATCATAAAGTCAAAAACATATTAAGTCAAACCACAGTAAAGTGGAAACATGTGTAATGGCAGAAGTGTGTTAAAATGCACTGAACACATGATACTGAGTCTAAATGTAAAGCATGCAGTTTAGGGGATGACAGCACTTCGCCGTAAGTGGAACAAAGGCACCACTCTGGTGCAGGATGTTGATGAGGAAGTTATACATGTGCAGAGACAGGAAATAAAAGAATCTATACTTTCTATTTAATTCCACTACAAAGCTACACCTACTATAAAAGAAAATTGTTTATTAAAAATTAAAAACAAAACATAAGTGAGGAAATCAACCAACCACAAAGAACTAGTGACTGTAGCTAGTAGTATTAAATCAACTGTTCTCTGCATATTTTCTAGATCGGAGCTTAGCAAACTCTTGCCCACAGGCACTAATTAGCCTTCTTGATCTTGCAAGGTTTTATGGAAACAGAGCTTACCCATTCATGTCCACATTGCTATGGCTACTTTCTTTTACCACTATGTGAGAGTCATTACTACAAAGATCATGTGACTCACAAAGTTCTAGCTGACCCTTTACAAACTCCTGATTTAATTACTCAAAAACTGATATTCAGTAACTTAACTACAACATGAGAAATAACTGAGTCTGATATTATCAGAACATCTCCTAAATATGAAGAAGAAAACAGCTAGAAGCAAAGCAAATGACATTTCCTCATATAAAACGTAGAGGATAAGGGGCCAGTGCAATGGCAACAGCCAGTTAAGCTGCCACCTGCAAAGCCAGCATCCCACATTAGTGCCAATGTGAGGTTCCAGATCTTCTACTTCTGATTTAACTTCCTGCTAACACACCTGGGGAAACAGTACAAGATGACAAAGTACTTGGACTCCTGCACCCACACACAAAAACCACAGATGGAGTTCTAGACTCTTGGCTTCAGCCTGGACAAGCCCTAATCATTGTGGTCACTTGGAGAACGAACCAGTGGACGAAAGATCCCTGAGGCCTCACCTCTGTTATGTTTCTCTCTCTCTGTACCACCTGTACTTCTCTCAAGGTAACTATTCCTTTCCTAACTCCATATACACAATCTTGACCAACACAAGACTGTCCATACAGTAAAAGGGATATACGCTCAATCGTAAAAGCCCACACCACGTTGAGTACAGAATAACGGAAGATGTAGTCCTTCGCTAATGGTCAGCTGAGATTGGAAATGTGTGCCAAAAGGTTGAAAAAAATGCTGGCATCCATGACTTTACTTCATGAAAGAAAGCAATTGGTCTTCTATTAAGAGAAAAGCTGCAGTTTGAAAGGCGAGAGGACTGTTAAAAGACGCAGACTCAGTGGTATTCTTATCCAAACTTAACGCCACCTGCTTGAGTCTGGTTATCTGAGACAGTAAATTCCCTTTTTTCCCATTTCAACAAGGTTGCTGACATAGGTAATCAGAAGATTCTAACACAATAGCTGCTTCTTTTAAAAAATTTTTTATTTTTCTTAGAAAAGTAGAGTTACAAAGAGGAGAGCCAAAAAGAATGATCTTGCATCTGCTGGTTCACTCCACAAATGGTAGCAACAGCTGGATCTGGGTCAGTCCAAAGTCAGGAGCTTCTTCTGGCTCCCACCTGGGCATAGAGGCCCAACAATTTGGACCAGCCTCTGTTGCTTTTCCAAGCCATAAGCAGAGAGCTGGATAGGAAATGGAGCAGCAGGAACTCAAATCAGTATGCACATGGGTGGCCACCACGGCAGGTGGAAGCCTAGCCTACCACCCCACTTGCCAGCACCAACAAGTTACTTTTGCCTTTACCTCAGGGATTGTTCTGAAATCTCATGAGGGCCTTCCTAAATTAACAAGTACTCATATTCAGAAACTTTTTAAAAACAAAATGCTGATTCAGGGCCTGGCGCGGTAGCCTAGTGGCTAAGGTCCTCACTTTGCACATGCCAAGATCCCATATGGGCACAGTTCTAATCCCATCCACCCCACTTCCCATCCAGCTCCCTGCTTGTGGCCTGGAAAAGCAGTCAAGGACGGCCCAAAGACTTGGGACCCTGCACCTGTGTAGGAGACCCGGATGAGGCTCCGGGCTACTGGCTTCCAATATGCTAAGTTCCAGCCTTTGTAGCTACTTAGGGAGTGAATAGCGGATGGAAGATCCTCCTCTCTGTGTCTCCTCCTCTCTGTAATCTGACTTTGCAATAAAAATAAAGCAAATCTTACAAAAAGGAAAAGAAAGGCTTCAGTTTTTAAACTCATATGAAGATGTGTACATCTCCATCAAAAGTTGATTTTTTTTTTTAACTTAACTCCTAGATTAAATTACCGATAAAAACACATGCCTTTCAGGCCCATTTAGCCTTATCATCTCCATATCCTCAATATAATATCACTTGTAATTAGTAATATAATAAAATATTATATCCTAATTCATTAAAGGGTTATATTATATTTAATATGCATTAGCCCCAGAAAGTTAGCTAATTTATTTGGAAATTTTTCAACAAGGATTAAAAACAAAAAAAGTATTCAGTAACTATCTGTAACTTGGGATATTGAAGTTCTTCAAATTACCTCCTCTGCAGAAAGCTGAATTCACACTGCAATTGGAAGTCAGGTACTTAAAATTTTATTTTCAAAAAAGATATTATCATAGAATTAGATGATAAATCTATGAATTAAACAAACCAACTTTCTAAAGAAATTGTCCAGCTTCTGCTTACACTAACAGGAAACACTCATAAGGCATTTCAAGGAGGATTTACAATTTGTTAATTGACAAGGTGCTATTTTGTAAATCTCGTTATTTTATGATCTAAACACAGGTTAATATTATACTTGCATGCTCAAAAAACACTCTCCAACTCTCCATACCAACCGACAGGCCTTTAAAATCACATAATGCAATAGAGACTTCAAGTTTAAAAAAAAAAAAACAAAAAAAATTTCCCTGCCTTCCTCTTTACAATTCCAAGATAATCAATACTAATTATTTTAGACCATATATACTTACACATATATTAGCATAAGTACAATCTATACTAATAAGCTAAGCTATATATGCTATGTATATAATTAACATCCACTGTATCTACAGCTAACATTCATCGCATTTACAAAAATGGCACTTAGCATTTGTTATTTCATTTAATACTTACAAATTCATACAGTAGGTGCTGTTATACCCCAAGTCACTTGGTACATTAAGAACACACAGAGTTCAATCACTTGTTCAGGTTGCATAGCTACTAATGGCAAAAACCAAGATTTGAATCTAGCTAAGCACCCTAAAACCACTGATCATACTGTTAACCTTTATGCCAAGATACCCACCCACTCCTCAGGCCGGTTTTAACGCCTTTGAGATAATTCTCCAAAATCAAATAAAAATAATGACTAAAACAAACAAGCCAAAGCAGAAAAATGGAATTTTTCAACACCAAATACAGTAATTGTAAACTTTGGCTTTGTACCAGTTCATAAAATCATTAATTATCCTCTATTTTAATTACACATATAACATATAAACAATTTCCATTCATTGGCTATTATGTGAGACCCAGTGCTTTAAAATCTAATTACAATTATACAGCCAATAGCATTCTGCTATTTTTTTTAAAAAGACATCAGATCCTAAAGACTGCAGAAAGAAAAGCTGTGAAGGGAGTTGCCAGTAGACTCTCAGAAACGAATTAATTTATGTCTATGATATCTCTACACACATAATGGAGCAAAAAAAAAAAAAAAAACAAAACAGTAAAAAATAAAGGCAAAATTGTTTTCACTATAGAAAAGCTTTAAAAAGCACATTTTATTAAATCAGACAAGTACAGTAATATTTTAATATTCAAACAAATCATGAAACATAAATGTGGATAAAATGAACATGGACGTTTAACAGTGACTATCAAAAGAGAGAAGACAGAAGAGGCAACAGAAGTTCTGCAATTGAGAAAAAGGGAAAGAGCAGAGATCAAAGGCCAAGATAATCCAGGCAATCCTGCACAGAGCCCTGAGTCATATCTCTCTGAAACACGATGTCCCTTGAGTACGACACTGATTCTATGAGACAGCACAGACAACACTCAGAGGACATAAGAGCAGGTGAAACAGAAGAGAACTGTACTAGACCAACAGATGGTCTCTGTCCCTCTACTGAAGCCTTTCTTCTCACCGTTCTAAAATGACAGGAACCTGACACTTCTTAGAAGCCACACTATTCAACTCTGCACTTAGCCTCCGCCAAGCATCCTATACCCATGTTGTCTCCCCATCTAAAAAGCAAGCAATCCTTTTGTATTTTATCCCAGTTTATCTAGTAAGCAGATGTTCAAGTTTATTATAGTGAAAAATAACAGATACACAGAGAGGAGGAGAGACAGAAAGATCTTCCTTCCGATGATTCACTCCCCAAGTGACTGCAACAGCCAGAGCTGAGCCAATCCCAAGCCAGGAGCTTCTTCTAGGTCTCCCACGTGGGTGGAGGGTCCCAAAGCTTTGGGCTGTCCTAGACTGCTTTCCCAGGTCACAAACAAGGAGCTGGGTGGGAAGTGGGGTCGCTGGGATTAGAACCCATGCACATATGGGATCCCGGCACGTGCAAAGAAAGGACTTTAGCCATTAGGTCACCACACCGGGCCCAAAAAAAGAACTCTGACTTTTAATCAGTATCATATAATGCCTCCCTGAACTGACCACAAAAATCCTTAAGTCTATGCACAGTCCAGCAGAAAATCTGATCCAAACACAACAAATGATTAAAAGACTCATTAAATTAATGGATATTTAATCCATTAAAAAGGTTTTCTTACCCAAATACCAGGAAGGTTTCTTATTCAGCTAATTATAGACTCTTCTAAGAAAAACTTTGACAATGATAGGTTTGAAGCAATAGCTAAATTTTTTGTCCTGAAAATAATTCATCTGTTCAATAAACAATGAGAAACCACATTAACTGAGTACTTACAATGTCCTAGTTCTTGAACTTTTAATCCCTAATACAGCTAAGTAAACTGGGCAACATCCATATTATTCTGATGAACAATCTGTGGCTTACGGAAATTAAATACTTGTCACAGGACACTCAGCTAGTTCCTGAAAATATGTAATTGGAACCTAAATATGTCTCATTCGAGGTCTGTTTTCTCCAAAAAGGAATTGAACGTACCAGCATTTCATTGCTATCCAAGATGGGAAATGGGTTTCTTTAAATGGGAGATCAATGCTGAATCTCATTTAACCCTCATAATAACCTTTTAATTGTGATTTGTACTGTATTTGCATTATTATAAGTGATCACGCTAGAATTCAGATAAATAGCACACTCAAGAACACCCTGTTTGAAAGCAAAAGGATACTAGGTCCATGGCAGGTCCAGGCAGAGCAAAACAAAGCAGAAGACTCCTGCCTGCCTAATCAAGAGCTTACTATACGAAAAATTTACTGCTCAGACCTCATGCCTCAAACCTCAAAAGAAATGGAATTATCATTACTCCAATTCCCACTTTCAATGATGAGAACATTGATTTTACAGTAATACTGGGACTGGCAACCTGAAGTATCTAAACTTTAAACCTACTGCCATTCTATTAGGCCCAGCAACCTCTGCACTTTTTCTTAGTTAAGATGATTCTTACAGCAGCAAGCAACCTATTATTTCACAAAGTCTTCTGAAGAACAGTATAGGAAAAGATAATAATAATACATCGAAGAATATCATGTATTAAGTACTTTCACAGGAACAAACAAATATTCCTTAACATTTTCAAGATTTCACCTGCAAACTATATTCTGTTTTTTTATACATTTGGGGGCCAAAAGGTAAACCCAAAGAGCTGTCTGTTCTGAAAAATGCCAGACCACATTGGTCCATAAAATTTGGTCATCCTGTACTGCTTATCAGAAATGCAGTGACCTTGCCCATTGAAACTGGCCCAGGCATACAGTCAACAGGAACTGTCCCACTTGTTTTCGATAAACCTAAGTGATGCATGAGTGGGTAGTTGCATAGTTATCCACATTTTACTTAAAATAATAATACTACAATACGAGTACGTTCCAAATCAAAATTGAAAACCAGAGTAATGCAGAGTAGCCAGGTGGAGGCTTCCATGATTGTCCACCCTATAACACACACACAGATTTCAACCCTCAACCTCTTCACTCAAAACACCTAAGCTCCTCAGAAAGTGCTGCGCGGGCCCATCAATAACATCACGGTGGATCATTAGAAGCCAGGAAGCAACAAGAATCGCTTCCAGGCTTTCCCCAGCACCAGCTCAGCCACAAACCCAGGAGTAAACAAGCACAGAATGGCACTGAGCTGGAGCGGGCCCAGTGTTCACCTCCGTGAGGATGTGAAATGTGCTGCACTACCTTCCCCAGGCTCAGGAAAAAAAGCAAGAATACGTTGTCCAGCTAATGAGAGAGGTTTATTTGCAAAAGTTTTTGCCCTCTCCTTTCAGTCGCTTAAGGATAACTGTTTCAGTAAGGGCACCGGATGCAAGGTGCCCACTGCTTACAGCATAACCTGCAAAACTGTCCAAGAAAGCTGTAACACCTTCCCCATCCCGCGCACCAGCCCCTTCAGCGAAGTAAAGGGTGAGACACTGTCCGGAGTCCTGCCAGAGAAAAAGGAGGAAATCACAAACAGACGCGCCTCCTCCTTGCCCCCTCCCCCGCAGAGGGTCGGAGGAAGAGCAGGGGCTCCGGCGGCGCTTCCTCCACAGCATCAGGCCCCGCCGCCACCTCCGCACCCGCAAACTGCGCGGCCACGGGGCAGAACCGACATCCTCTCCGCTTCTCTCCTCCAGGCACAACCAGGGACTGCGTCCCAGAGCCCGCCCCGGCCGGGCCCGCCCCGCTATCTCCTCCCCCGCTATCCGCTCGCAGCGGCGTTCGGGCCTGGATTCGCCTCCCCGCCCTCCCCAACTTGGGCGCGTCCCACTACCCCACACACGTAGGCCACCGCCCCGGGGGAAACTGGGGGAGAGAAGGTGGGGAGCCGCCAGGCGAGGGGTGCGCTCGGCGCGTCCTCTCACCTCTGGATGGAGAAGGGGCACGCAGCCCGCTTCGGTATCGTACTCATCCGGGCCGTCCGCCATCTTGGTGTTAAATCCCTCCTCCCGCTGCATGCCGGGAGAAAGCGTTTCACCCTCGCGGGGCTCGGGCGAGGCGGAGGGCGAGCGCGAGGGTGAACGCGAGCCCCGCCGGCGGCGACGCGGCCGCCTCCTCCGCCGGCCCCTGCCCCGGGACGCCCCTCTGCGCCCGCCCCCCTCGGAGGGCGCGCAAGCGCGGGCCGGCCTGGACGCGGGCGCTCTGCGGCACTGCGCCGGGGCAGGCGCGCGGCTCTGGGCGTGGGCGCCGCGGCGA
This sequence comes from Ochotona curzoniae, assembly GCF_017591425.1. Lineage (NCBI taxonomy): Eukaryota > Metazoa > Chordata > Mammalia > Lagomorpha > Ochotonidae > Ochotona > Ochotona curzoniae. Next base: position 23,465,979 of record NW_024464920.1, read on the forward strand.
GAGGGTGGGTCCCGGGCCGAGACAGCTGTGCGCCGCTGGCCGCCCGGGGAGCGGGCTGCGCCACTGATAGGTTCGCTTGGGAAACCTGGTGGTGGCGCGGGACGCACGACGGAGCTCCAGACCCCCCGCAAACGAAGTGGGCAAGCCCCGCTTCCGGACGCCCAGACCCCGGGGTCCCTCCTCACAGACCCGGGGAAGGGTTTGGGCGCGCGTCACGCCTGACCACGAAAGAACCCATTTTCCTCCATGCTCTAAAAGGTCACTCCGCAACCCATTCCCCCCTCCCTGGGGGGGGGGGGAGGGAAAGAAAAAAACATTAAACTTGAAGCTTTCGCCTAGAAAAGCCTTTAAAAAAATCGCGACTTGATCATTGAGCTTGAATTAACATCAAGTGAAAAAAATGTATGCGCTCTAAGCCCTTTATCTGCTTCATTTTGATACAACCCAGTAATACAGAACTGAAGTCAATTAAACCGAATTCACGGAATTGCAAACTAAAGCTGTTTTTCAAACGATATTAGGCCTGTAGGAACGGAGGGCGGAGTGGGTAATTCTTGGTAATGGGCTGGTGGAACAATTTCAAGAAACATTTGTCTTTGTTTATACCTCGTAAAATTTGTACATCTAAACAGCCCAGAGGACATTATTCCAGTGGTCATGACCAAAGAGAGCAGCTTATACTGACCTGTCCCGTGTTACCGCCCCAGCAGCCAAAGATCCCCTGGAAAGAGGCTGCAGGCTTGTCAATCAGGAGGAAAGGCGCTCCCGGAAAGCCAGCCAGCACAGGCAGCAGGAGGAAGCTTCCTCAGAAACGCTTGGGTTCCCGCCCAAGGAATCAGGAGCCTCTGCAAAGACGCTGGGATCTGTTCTGGGTTGAAGGCAGTTTCCAAGACGGGATAAAGAAGAAAACGGGAATTAAGACGGGATTGGATGCGATCATGAGTCTGGGGCAAGTCAGAAATTTGGGTACTGTATTAATGAATTAAATTAGCACAGGTTCAACTAATCCTCCGCATACATGCATCAGCATCCCATATGGACACATGTTCCTGTCCCAGCTGCTCCACTTCGCATCCAGCTCCCTGCTTGTGGCCTGGAAAACCAGTGGCCCAAACCCGTGGAACCCTGCATCCACGGGGAGGGGGGAAGACTTGAAGGGGGGATCCAGGCTTCTGGCCTCAGATCAGCTAGGCTTCAGCTATTGCAGCCATTTGAGGGAGGGGGTCGTGAATCAGCTCATGAAAGATCTTTTGTTTCACCTCCTCTTTGTATACCTGCCTTTCCAATTAAAAAAAAAAAAGTCTTTATATTAAAAATATATATAGCACAGTAGATATGAGAAAGATGTGGATATGGCTTGTTTTAGTTGCTGGGTGGGGATGAGAAAAATGTTGTAAGCTTTGAAATTTGAACCTTTTTGGTTAATCAGAGTCCATCTTAGCCATGGATTAGGTCTTATTTACAGCCCAACTTGCAGAGAGTACATTAATGGATTGAAAGGACAGCTAAGAAAATGCATTGATTGGATAGATGAGCAAAAATGGCATAGAATTAAGTGGGAATGTGGAAGAATGGCCTTGTCAGGGAAGAATGGTGCAATGCACCTACAGGCAGATTGGAAGGAATAGGAGATTGTAAAAACATACACTTGTAACTTCTGAGTCTACTGGAGCAAAAGCATTAAAGATCAACCCAGGCTTCAGGGAAAACTTAACCCCTGCAGTGCACGTTTCGGGACTCGGCCTCCTCGGCTGCTGATGACCATCCAATGGAGAGCGTACCCAGAGGCACAGAGAGGACATAATGATCAGTTCACCTAGGCCGACAGATGTCGAGTGCCTCCTCAGAGGATGGGTTGGACAACTCAAAGGCAGGTTGGACAACTCTCCTGGCCTAGCTTCGCAACAAATGACTGAGTGGACCTGGTCAGCCAACTGACCTTGGGAAGATTTTCTCAATTCTGGTGCAACAAAACCAACAATGTCTCAAAACTATGAAGTAACACCCTCAGAACATATTACCCCAATCAGGGTCTCTAAGGCATCATCAAATAACCATCTCCCATCCCTGGGTGCTGATATGGTTTGACAGCAAGCAGCAGCTCCCTTACCACACTCCTGTGGACAGTGGAGGAAAAAAAAAAAGAACTAAAGCACTCATCTATCCACCTTCCTCTATCTTAACCCTCCCAACCTAATCAGAACTCCACATGGATATGCATCCCTCTTAACAATATAATCAACATTAGAAACTTTAAATTTAAAAAAGTTAATCCAATTCTAGCCGACCACCATAATTCCACAAATAAGGAACAACTGATATTTGGGGAATGTGAGAAATCCTCTAAAATTCACAAAACTGAGTAGTAGCAAAATCATGTTCCGAAGCCTCCTGAATTTTCTCAGTTGATTACTCTTGTCTTTACCCCATAGTTCCTTTATTGTAATTAACCTCTGTGAATTATTATATAAATCATCTGAGTTTTATTGTGGTAAGAACATTTAAGATGATTATATCCTTAAATTTTGTAATATGCAATATAGCTTTGTCATAAACACAGTAAGGGCCAGCACTACAGTGTAGTAGATTTAGCCTCTACCCAATTCTCCTGGCTGTAAATTCAAAAATGAGATTGATGGATCATATGGCAGTTCTAGAATTAACTTTTTTAAGATTTATTTATTTTTATTGGAAAGTCAGTTTACAGACAGGAGGAAAGAGAGAGGAAGATCTTCCATCCACTGCTTAACTCCCCAAGTGGTCACAACAGCCGGAGCTGAGCTGACCCGAAGCCAGGAGCCTGGAGCTTCTTCCAGGTTTCCCACACCGGTGCAAGGTCCCAAGGCCTAAGGCTGTCCACTACTGCTTTCCCAGGCCTCAAGCAGGGAGCTGGATGGGAAGTGGAACATACAGAATACAAACAGGTGCCCGTATGGGGTCCCAGCATGTGTAAGGCAAGGAAAAGAAAAGAAACAGACACATCTACTGTCTGCTGGTTCCCTATCCGATAACTGAAACAGCTAGGATTAGATCAAACCAAAGTCAGGAGCCCCCTGAGTGAAAGGGATACAACCACTTCAACCAGCAGTCTTTAATCCAGCTTTAATTGGGTTTGTGCAAGGTGCCAAACAAGGATCTAACTTCAACTTTCTTTCTTTTGGTTTTTTTTTTTTTTTTGGCTTTAGGCACCCACTTTCCTGGCACCTTTTGTTGAAGAAACAGTCTTTTTTTGATTGTATACGTATCCCATGACCCTATGTCAAAGACTAGTTGATTGGGCCTGGCTGCGTGGCCTAGCCACTAAGGTCCTCACTTTGAATGCACTAGGATCCCATAGGGACACCAGTTCTAATCCTGGCAGCTCCACTTCCCATCCAGCTCTCTGCTTGTGGCCTGGCAAAGCAGCCAAGGATGGCCCAAAGACTTGGGACCCTGCACCACATGGGAGGCCTGTAGGAAGTTCCTGATTCCTGGCTGTTGCAGTAAATTGGGGAGTGAATTATCGGACGGAAGATCTTCCTCTCTGTCTCTCCTCCTCTCTGTATATCTGACTTTGTGATAAAAATAAATAAATCTTTAAAAAAAAATTTAGTTGATCATGTATATTTCTATTCTGTGTTCCATTACTATTGTTTTAATAACTATTTTTGTACACACATGCATAACTTAATGGCAGGGCTATATTCTCAGAAATGCATTATTCAGAAATTTCATCATTGTACAGTATCTGTAAGTGGAGTTATGCAAACTAAGGTGGCTACAAAATCACGAGACAATATGGTTTATGGAACCACAATTGTGCCTGTGGCCCATCACTGACTAAACATTATTACATAGATAATACATCATTACTCTAATATATTTTAAATCAGGAAGTGTGATGTATCCAGCATTCTTAATTCTTGACTGTTTTATCTATTCCAGAATCTTTTGTGATCCTATATGAATTTTTATTGTTTTTCTATTCCAGCAAATTATCTCATGTTTTTAATGGAGGCTACATTGACTGTAGATCATTTTTGGAAGAATGGGCATTTTAACAGTGTTAATTTTTCCAATCAATGGACAAAGGATGTCTTTCCATTTGTTTCAGCCTTCCCTAATTTCTTTTACTCATCACTTGTAATTTTTGAACATTTTTATTATTTTTTTCATAATCTTTTTTTAAAGATTTATTTTATTTTTATCACAAAGTCAGATATACAGAGGGGAGGAGAGACAGAGAGGAAGATCTTCCGTCTGATGATTCACTCCCAAATGACTGCACTGGCTGGTGCTGCACCGATAAGAAGCCAGGAGCCAGGAACCTCTTCCAGGTCTCCCACGTGGGTGCAGAATCCTTGACTGCTTTCCCAGGCCACAAGCAGGGAGCTGGATGGGAAGCGGGGCTGCCGGGATTAGAACCGGAACCCATATGGGGTCCTGGCATGTTCAAGGTGAGGACTTTATCTGCTAGGCCACTGTGCCAGGCCCTTTTTTTTCCATAATCTTACTTAGTTGATTAAGGGTGCAAAGGGTCAAGAGCTACAGGAAAGTGTTTGAAAGCTACAGAAATTGGTTCCACATTAATATCATCATTGTTTTCTCCTGTATCTGGTGTGAGGGGAAAAACAAAGGGAAAAGCCCCACCCAGCCTCCCATCCATACCATCCCAGGTCCCGCATGTGAGGCACACTCTGAGGGTGCTGCTCAAGCAGTTTTGATAGTTCAACAGGTCTGAATTGCTGACGATCTTGCCATTCCAATTGTGATAAAACCTATTTAGAATCCACTGGCTGACATAGTCTCTTCATGGTTGGGGTTCTGAGATCAGCAGTTCAGTTGGAGGGATCTCCAAAGAAACTTCATCTGAGATGATCCCAAACCTGATTCTTGGGTGAATTTACCAGTACAGAGTCTGGCACAGTCCATCTCCCCAATCACCTTATGCACATGCTGGTCGTTGCAATTGCTGGGTCAGTTCTGTTTCCAGCCCTGTCCTCCATGTAAACCAATGGGTGTTGCGGTCCAGCCCGATCCTGCCCACTTCATACTCGGCCCTCATGCAAACCAGTGGGAGCTGCAACCTAGTTGGGGCGACTCCCCATAACCCCCACCAGGCCTGCTCCTACCATGGTTCCCATGCTTGCCACTATGTACTGCAGACTTGTTCAGTGTCTCCCACATCCCATTTAGCTCTCATACATGTCAATGGGCACTGAAGCCTAGTTCAACCAACCAGCCTACTATCCAGCCCACACACATACTGGTGGGTGCCTTTCTGTCTAGCCACCCCTCCTCCTGTCCTGGTTTTCATACTCTCCAGTGGGAATGGTAACCCAATATGGAGGTGAGGTGTCCACTATTTCTCTACTAGGCCACTCCCACTCCTGGATTATGCACTCTCCAGGTGGTTCTGGCATTTAGCTTGACAGATTTAACCCCCAGTGCCAGCCTCTGCCAACTAATGCTGCAGCAAAGCCCAACCAGCCCTTACCCACTCTAATTTCATGACTTGTAATTTTTCATGCACAAGGTTTTTACTTTCTTGGATAAATTTTATTATTTTGATGCTATTAGAAATGGAATTGCTTTCTTAAATTCCTTTTTTAGATAATTCATTGTTAGTATATGAAAACATAATTAGTTTAATATTCTACAACTCTATTTTCATTCTAACATTCAACAATTAATTATTAAACATTTGTTTTGTGTAAATGTTGGAATTAGCAACTACAACATAGTCAGACACATTTTACAAGATAGCATTCACATTATTTGACCCAACTAGATACAGAAGAAGAAGACTGCTAATGAGGTTTGCAACATGAGAGAAGTGGCCCCAACTCCCTTAGTTCACTCTTATTCCACCCCTGATTCCAGAGCAAGGCACTCTTATCTGAGCAGGCACTCAGCCCTGTCATGGTTGAACTCTGGTCTATTGTTGGAAGAACATAATCTAACTGCTTTATGTTCCATAAGAATCAAACTGAGAATTGAAAATCTAGCTATGAGAACATGATTTGGGCAGTTTATCCAGATTGCTCAACTATGTGGGTTTGAATCCCAATCTGTCATCTAAATTCTCTTGATCTGAGGACAGTTTCATAAGGCCCTGGCTATAACAGGCTTGCGCAGTCACCAAGTCATTTCTTTTCCTGTTGCTTAGCTTTGGGTAGCTCCGAATACAGTCCCTTTTTGACAAGAGGTGGGTTGGTTTCTGTTTGAGATAAAGTATTTAGTCTTCTGTTTACTTTTCTGTGCCTAAAGAAATGGTGGAGCAGAGGTTAACTTGGTTGCCAAGTAAAATACTGGCTACATAAAAAAAAAGTCTGGGTCCTGCTTTCTCTGCTGAGCTTACATCATTTCTCCTTGGTGAGAATCATATTTCATTCCCAGAGTGAAATGTCCTCAGACATCAGATGGCTTCTGCCATTTTAATGGGGCGGTGGGGGAGTCAGTCCCTGAAGCCTTTACATTCATCAGAAAGACTCAGGCACGCAGTTCATTCTCCCTATTTCATCAGTCTTTCTGGCAGCCATTTCTAGAATGTGTCGTTAGTATGTAAAGAGACAGGGAAATGAACTTGATTTTCTTCTTGACAAATTTGGGGCTTGTGTGAATCTCACATTTCTATATCTGTGTCAGTATCAGTGCAGCTTAAAGCAGGTGGGTAAGTGTGTGATACTAGGAAAATCAGCCCATTCATTACTTTCTTTTATGTTTCAGAATGTGATGCATCTTTGTGCCTGCTATTTTTCTTTTTCTCTTCCTCCTCACTCAGAGAGTTTCATTAATTCCTCTATCCCTTGCGGTTGAAGTGTGTTCATTCTATAACTGCTTTCCTCATTCACTGTATGATGTTACTGAACTTTAATATGTGAAAATGATTTCAAATCCAGCTTTTGAGATACTTGCTGATACACTGGTTCATCACAAGAAGCCACTGGGACACACAGATTTCCAAACACATAAACACACCATTTCATAAACATTAGAGTTCATAGACTCCCCAAGCAAGGCCAATAGACTCCAAGTGAAAAAACAGTTACTGACTATAATAAATTATTCCTTTATTTCTTGCCTAGTGTATTTGTCCTATATACGCTATTAGGAAGTCATCTAGTTTATCCTACTGTCTTCAAGCAAAATTTTAGCAAAAATGGTAGACAACTGATTACTAGAAGACACTGAATTCTAGCTTTCTAGGTAGTTACCTCTGTAATTCTGATTTTCTAGCTAATCATCTGTGTAGTTTTGTCAGTTTAATTTCTCAGCCTCAACTTTATCATCTATAAAATGTAAAGCTTGACACTGATGCTCTCCAAAACCTCTTTGATCTCTGATTTTAATAATAATAATAATGTCCTCCTAGATAGATAATTCCCTTTTGAATTGTCATAATAGAAGTCTACATTCTCTGCAGTTCGCCTCTACTCTGTTCTGCTATGACATTATTTCCTACAAAAAAATTTTCTTTGGCCAGGTATTGTGGCATTTCAGGTTAAGCCACTGCCAACAACAATAGCATAACATATGAGCTCTGGTTCAAATCCTGGCTGCTCTACTTTTTTTTTTTTATTGTTATTAACATTGGTATTATATGATACAGTTTTATAGGCACTGGGGATTCTCCCCACCCCTCCCAAATCCCTCCCCCCATAGTGGATTCCTCCACCTTGCTGCATAACCTCACTTCTAATCCGGCTTCCTGCTTGGGAAAGCAGCCGAGGATGGCCCAGGTATTGCCCTTTGCTGCCTATATGGGAAACCTGGATGGAATTCCAGGCTCCTGCCTTTGGCCTGGCCCAGCTCGGTTATTTCACACCACTTGAGGAGTGAACCAATGGAAAGATCTTCCTCTTTGTCTCAATCTATCTCTGTGTAACTGTCTTTCAAATAAATGAACATACTTTTAAAAAAATCCTGATTTTTTGGGCCCGGCGCGGTGGCGCAAGTGGTTAAAGGTCCTCACCTTGCCGCCCGGGATCCCATATGGGCGCCGGTTCTAATCCCGGCAGCCCCGCTTCCCTTCCAGCTCCCTGCCTGTGGCCTGGGAAAGCAGCAGAGGACGGCCCAAGGCTTTGGGAACCTGCACCCGCGTGGGAGACCCGGAAGAGGCTCCTGGCTTCGGATCGGCATAGTATCGGCCCGTTGCGCTCACTTGGGGAGTGAATCATCGGACGGAAGATCTTCCTCTCTGTCTCTCCTCTCTGTATATCTGCCTTTCCAATGAAAAAATAATAAAAATAAATCTTTAAAAAAAAAAAAAATCCTGATTTTTTCAATATCTCAGTTCTTTTATACCACAGAACTTTCTTATTTTATCTATTCTCAGTCTTCTGAATCTTTTTAGCCAAAATCACTACCAGGAAAGTTATATCTTCATAGTAAAATCCAATGAAAGACTTCCATCAGTGGACAACCCTTGTCTCGCACCTAAATCATTAATGCGCACAGCAAATGAAACTAGACACAGTACTAACACCTAACAGCAGCCTATTAGATAGCCTGTCTCTGAGATAAGAAGAGCTAAACTGTTGTAGTACTGTATCTGGTGTCCCAGGTTATTCTAGTCCAGATGATGCCTTCTGACTCCACTCACTCAATGATATAACTAAAGGTACCACATTATGAGAATAATACAGAAAAATGAAATCACTTGTCTGAACTGAAGGTCTTATTGCATTTCAAGTCTCAACATTGAATTGAAACACAGATTTCCACAAAATCCTATTCAAAGCTACTATTCATCTAGAATATCAACATTTTATTTCTTTGTTTTTCAACTCTCCAAGAAAAATTATATATAATTTAAAATTTTTAAAAATAATAAACTAAGTCATAAAATCAAGTCTCAGAGCCAGCATGCTGGTATAGTAGGTTAATCCCCTGAGGCCTTGCTTGCCTGTATGCATGTGGGAGACCTGGAAGATGCTCTGGTTCCCAGCTTCAGACCAGTCCAGCTCTGGTCATGGAAGTCATTTGGAAAATGAATCAGTAGATAGAAAATTCTCTGTTTCTCTCTCTCTCTCTGGCTCTGTAACTTTGACTCTCAAGAAAAATAAACAAATTTTTACAAAAATTGTATATTTTATATTTTAAAAATTAAACCTGGGCCCGGTGTGGTAGCCTAGCAGCCAAAGTTCTTGCCTTGAACACGCCAGGATCCCATATAGTCACCAGTTCTAATCCTGGTGGTGCCCCTTCCCATCCTGCTCCCTGCTTGTGGCCTGGGAAAGCAGTTGAGGACAGCCCAAAGCCTTGGGACCCTGCACCCGTGTGGGAGACCCGGAAGAGCTCCTGGCTCCTGGCTTTGGATTGGCACAGCACCGGCCACTGCGCTCACTTAGGGAGTGAATCATTGGATAGAAGATCTTCCTCTTTGCCTCGCCTCCTCTCTGTATATCTGACTTTGCAATAAAAATAAATAAATCTTTAAAACAAATTAAACCTTTTCCCTCTCAACACTTTTCAAAGTCAATATTGGTTAATTATCATCTTTCTTTTTTTAATCTAAAATGTTAAAGCTTATTAAAAAGGTGAGGGGATTGCAGGTCTGTGTGGGTCACAGATTGGGATGGTGAGGGTTGAGGGTTACGGGTAGGAGGTGGATGCAAGTAATGTTTTTAGCTTCCCTACTGTGTCTGGGAACGGGAGAGAGAGTGGTGGGAAGAGGATGCACTACTCCTAGTTGTCTAATTACACCAGAATCTTAATACGTACGTGTGTGTGTTGGGAGGGTATTCTTAACACGAAAACTGCAAAACGATCCGTATCTTTCTTAAAGTTTATCTTATTTTCTTTTTTAATAAAATCTGTTCATTTTTTTCTTGGAAAGACAAGACTCATGGAGAGGAGGAGTGTTAGGTTTTAAACACACTTGAAGTTCTTAAAGTTCTTATGCTGTTACATGCAGCTAATTCCTGCAGCCAAGTCCTCTTTTCACGATTAGTTTACTGCAAGCCAACATTCCAGATGCAGCAAGGTGCTTAATAGGTCCTTTATTCCAGCAGGGTAGGAGTGGGAGCAGGGGTGGAGGGGGAGGACTGGAAGGGACACATCTCCTGTCATGGTGGCAGCAGAAGGGACAAGATGGAGGAGGATGAAGGCGAGCCAGGTAAGAAGGAAAAGGAAGAGAGAAGGGGGAGGAGAAGGGCTGTGTGTTGTGTGGGCTGTGTGCTGGCTCCAAGGCCTGGTGGCAGAAATTATTCAAGCCACAGGTAGGTTTGAGGCGACTAGGGGGTGGGGCCAGATAGACTGGGGAGTGAGATTCTCAGGTAAGGTGCCAGGCTACGTGTAATTGGTGGATAACGGAATGGCGCGAATTTCGGGAGCTGTGGCAAAGGGGAAGCAGGAAATAGTGCAAGGTCCAAGATGGGTTGTTTGAATCACTCCTCACAAGGAGAGACAGAGACAGAAAACGCTTCTATTTGTTGGTTCACACCCCAAATGGAGCAACAGTCAGAGCTGAGTTGATACAAAGCCAGGAACCAGGAAGTTCTTCCGGGTCTCCCATGCAGGTGCAGGGTCCCAAGGCTTTGGGCCATCCTCCATTGTTTTCCCAGGCCGCAAGTAGGGAGCTGGATGGGAAGTGGATCAACTAGTGACACAAACCGGCACCCATAAAGGATGTCAGCACTTGCAGGCAGAGGAGTTGTCCCAGGACTGTTCCAAGTGTAGTCAACAAAAGTAAAGCTAGACAAATGGGATGATATTAAACTGCGAAGTTTCCACAAAGCACAGGAAACGATCAATAGAATGAAGAAACACTGATAAAATGGTAGAGAATATTTGCAAGTTATCTGATGCAGGACTGATGGAACAGACAACAACAAGCTGCTTAACTGAGAAAGTATTAAACTACACTGTGGCCATCATCCTTGTTTTCAGGATGATTTGCCTTGTCTAAGAACATAGACTTTTACATCCCAAAACGAAAGGGTGTAAAAGCTCTTGTTACAAAGGCCAGGATAGGCAAGCTTTTGTTTATCACTTTCTTGGGTGGAACTAAGAGTCTCTAGGGTTGGTTTCCCTATGTTAATTTTTGAAGAAAGCCAAAAAGGAAGGACAACATAGCCAATCTGAACAAAGGGAGACAGGAGGAGACAGCCTTGGGGCTGGAGGTCTTCTTCTGTCATTTACAACTCATGTATAACTGGAGGGAGACATGAGCATTGGGACTTGGTTGCTCCAAGATACCACATGTTCTTGTCTTGTGCTAAGCCTTTAGTTCACAAACACTCTCAGTTCCTTCATCTCCCTCTGTCTTCTGTATTTTGCAGCATTACTTTGACTGCATGTCACTAATGAATTATGATTTGGATTCGCACAATTCACCTCCAGGCTATAGAAAAGCTATATAAGCAAACAAGACTTAGGACAAAAGTAAATAGCCTTCCTGAGCCCCCAAAGCTAACCGTGTTAAAGGAATTTAAGGCAGAAACATCACTGGCAATGTTTTCTAGTGAATGAGTCCCTGAAATTTTCTTTCATTATTTTACAAATGTTTCAGAAATAGAAGTTTGCAACTGATAAGAATTTTAAAGTTAATTTGTGAGGATTGCATGGTTTAGAAATATGCCTGCATTTGTAGTGAATGCTGATTTACCTCACTTCTTCCAAAAGCTTTCCTGATAATTAATCTGGGTTAAGGCGTCATTTGTGCCCCTTTTTTTCTCTGTGTCAATTGGCATTTTGATGTGTTATTTTCTGTCTCAACCCACAGAGATGCAGAAGGGCAACAACTTTACACTCACGGTTCCAATGCCTAGACCCATTACAAATGTCTGATACTAATGGACCACTTAAAGACAGAATTTGAGTCAAGTGTGCAGGTACAAGAATTAACCTCTTCAGTGTCAAGCTTGTGAGTGGCGGGCACTCACTCTACGGGCACTGTTGACACTTTTGTCCTGAACCTGATAACATCTAGAAGCAGTCACTTCCTCACAGTTAGAGAAACTCGAGACAAGGAACACCTGCAATGGACTTACATATCCTATGTCATTTGATGTTCTTGGATACTTTAAAGTCTAAGTGTAAAGTTAAATCTCATGCATTTAAATTTCATTCTGTTTTAAAAGTTTTATCTGATTATCCAAATATTTTTATTTATTATTAAATTTAAAGATTTATTTATTTTTATTGCAAAGTCAGATTTTTACAGAGAAAGAGAGGCAAAGAAAAAGTCTTCCATCCACTGGTTCACTCCTCAAATGGCTGCAACAGCTGGAGCTGAGCCAATCTGAAGCCAGGAGCCAGGTGCTTCTTCCAGGTCTCCCACGTGATTCCCAAGGCTTTGGGTCATCCTGTACTGCTTTTACAGGCCACAAACAAGGAGCTGAGAGGGAAGTGGAGTATCAAGGACATTAACTGGTCACCAAATGGGATCCTGGTGCATGCAAGGCAAGGAGTTTAGTCACTAGGCTGCTGCACTAAGCCCAAATATTTTTATTATAGGAAATTTATACAGAAAGTTACAGAGAGGAAAAAATTCTCATTACCCAGATGTAAGTGCCACTGACATTTTTCCGTATAATGGTTTTTTCAGAAACTTTGCAGATAATAAAATTAAAGCCCAACCAGCCACTGTCTCTAATCAATAGGCAAAGCAGCCAGAATATGGCCTGTGCCAGCTTCCACCTTGCTTTCATCTCTTACATGTATCAACATAATGAAATTTGATACAAGCCTAAGTCACATCTGCAAAAGAACTCAGGAATGCAAATTTTAATTTTCCAATGCTATCAGAAACCCTGTTATAAAACTGTAATAGATCTTAGGTGTCAGCCTCAGTATCCACCACATCAGCTATGGGCAGGATAAGGAAGAAGGTGGTGAACTGGAGACAATGTCTTACACTTCAGCATCATCACGCTCAGTGCTGTGTAAAGAATACACTCTAAGGGGCCTGATGGAAGCAGCAGAGGTCAAGACAGGCATTTAATGTAGCAGGTAAGATACTGTTTAGTATGGACAATCCATGTCCTATATCAGAGTACATGGGTTCAAATCCTGCCCCTGCATCTGACTCCAGCTTCCTAGTAACACACATCGTAGGAGGTAGCAGGTGATGGCTCAAGTATTTGGGTCTCTTTCATGTACATGGAGAGCTTTAGTTTAATTTTGCCTTTGACCTGACCCCATCCTGGTTTCTGTAGGCATTTAGGCAATGAACAAGCAGATGGGAAATCTCTCCCTTTCTTTTCTTCCCACCTTCCCTCCCTCTCTTCCTCCTTCATGCACTTGCTCTGGCAAATAATTTTTTTTAAACAGATTGGCTCCTCTTTTATTTTTTTATTTATTTTTTAAAAAGATTTACTTTTATTTTTTTTTTTATTGGAAAGGAGGATATACAGAGAGGAGAGACAGAGAGGAAGATGTTCCATCCAGTGATTCACTCCCCAAGTGAGCTGCAACGGCCGATGCTATGCCAATCCGAAGCCAGGAGCCTCTTCCGGGTCTCCCGCACAGGTGCAGGGTCCCAAAGCTTTGGGCTGTCCTCAACTGCTTTCCCAGGCCACAGGCAGGGAGCTGGAAGGGAAGCGGGGCAGCCGGGATAGAACCGGCGCCCATATGGGATCCCGGGCATGCAAGGCGAGGACCTTAACCACTGTGCCACCGCGCTGGGCCCAGCAAATAATTTTTACAAAAGAAAATGACACCAAGATGCCCAAAGCTTTGAATTGTGGCCCAAAGATACAGTCACCATTATTATGCAGAAGAAGCATTCATTATTTCTTTCTGGAACTTTGAATTTAAACTCCAACAGAACTTGGCATTTAGGCTAAATGAAGTTATTTCCTTTTGCCTGGTTTGGAAGAAGCTTGAAAGGTGTTTCTTTATCATGGACCACCAGTAAAGGATGTACTTCTCTGGGCCCTATTTATGGCACAGGCCATATGGAGTTCCAAAAGAGGCAATTCCCAGAGACTCAGATATGGAATCCAAAATGGGAGGATTCCAAAATAGAGAAAGACAAAAACAAAAAAAAAGAGAACTTAAGAGGAAAAAACGTGTAAGTTCAAGGGCACTTTTGTTTTTTTCCCCCCAAGATCTCAGTAATTGCTAACCAAACTAGAAAATGCTCTATGGGAACATTTTTTCCAAAACACTTTCATATATCACTATTTACATCTTTATCAAAGAAACTCTTAGTCTGGATATTTATCTTCATATAATGATTGAGGAAACTGAAGAATTAAGCAACAACAACAAAAACTAAGTAATGTGCCCACACTTATTAAATTTAGAGCTAAGAGTCAGTCCAAAATAAATGATTTAAGACTTCACAGCATTAAATGCTATCCTACTTAATTACGTGCTTGAGTTAGACCTAAACAGTTCTTGGGGATGGGTTATGCAGAAGGTATGACTAAAGGTGGATAAATAATTCAAGACTTCACAGTATTAAGTGCTATCCTACCCAATTATGTGCTTGAGTTAGACCTAAACAGTTCTTGGGGATGGGTTATGCAGAAGGATGGGCAGTAGCAGTGATTTTTGTGGGGGATCCTTAGGATTAACCTGGTCTGAAGTCTGCCACTATCCCGAAGGAAGAGCTTCAGATTCCTTTTAGGTTAATTGGGGTTACACTGCACTGAACAAAGTTCAAACATAGTATGTTTCTGATGCTGGGGACTTGCTTCTAAGATGGACATAGCTCATCTTGTGGCATCTTCATGACATGACTTTTAAGGCTGCTGTGTTCATTTACATCCAATCCGAGGAATGCAAAGGGCGTTAAGAGAGCTAATGGGCCCATCCTGGAGGGCACACATCACTTTAGCTGACCCTGTTGACTAGCCCTTAGTCATCTAGCCAAACCTGATTTCAATGGAGACTAGAAAATGTCTCACTAAAAGCCCGGCTACTCTTCTGCTATGACTGCTCTAATTCACAACATTTTCCCTCAGTTTTTCTCTCAAAGAGAACCAGACCTTTGAGTATAAATTATTTCATTTTCCATGTACAATTTGCATTGAAGTCATGTATACTGTATGACCTTTCTCACTCAATTTGCAGAGAAATTAAACATTTACTTTTTGAAAGTTTTAAATAACTCTGCTAAAGTCCATAACTTTTTCATTATTTCTTTTTTTTACCACTCTAATTTGGCATTACACCTTGCAGAAAGTTGTAAAGCTTTATGTTTATAAAGGTTCACTGAAGCCTTCATAGATAAAGTATTTACAGCTTTGTTATATTTGTGTAATTTTCTAATGTCTCCAGTTTTGTGCTGTAACATGTGCAGGTACATAATAATGCCATTTTGGCCTACCATAATTTCCATATTCATGAAGAAGTTTAGATGCAACAACTTTATCTTCTTCAAATTCAAAATCCTTCCCTACTGTAACACAGATTTTAATTTTGTATTTTATCTATTTAACTACAAAAAAAATTTTTTAAATGATTACACATAACAAAAGGAAAAATCAATGTTTATCTCCTGGTTTCAAGCCAAAGCAAAAAATAATGACATCTTCACCTTCTTTTCCCTTCATATTTGCTTCATATACAGTCTAGGTATGTTTCTCTTGACATATTTCATATACTACCTCGTGTGTGTGTGGTCAAATACTGTGCAATTATTTTATTTATGGGCCTCATCTTCCTGACTTTACTCTTGTTACTGCTTCACCATGTATCAATATTTTTCAATAGTGTTTTTTCCTAGTCAAAAAGAATAATTTCATCTTTTACATTTTTAGTTACAAATGTTTCTGCAAACATCAAGCTATATGACAACATTTTCTCTTAGCATTGGCAAAGTATCCACTCATCCAACAATAAAACTGCCATAATTCAGAGGCATAATGCCATACAATGCAAATACTGATGCATATTTATGTATAAAGTATGAAGACAAAACTAGATACAGTGACTAACCCAGAAAAGTCAGGGATGTCTGGATTTTAAAAAATTGACACTTACGTCTTAATTTGGAAAATAGAGACAGAAAATAGCTGCAAGATGGAATCCACACTCCTAGATTCTGTTTTTCTGAAGGAAAATTTGAAGTGGTGGATATTGTTGAATGTCATAGAGATTGAGGAGGAGAAAGAGAACAACACGATGTTCAGGTTTATTTATCCAAAGGGTGGTGACTGGTGAGATTTCAGGGAAAAGCTAGAACATGTAACATTGTTTTAAATTAGTAGGTTTTTCCTACCTGTTACTTCTTCAAATATTCACCCAATGAAGAATTAAGTCTGGATTGTAAAGTGACATAAGAATGTTATTGTGAAATTTAAAAAAAAAAATAGTAAGAAGAAATAAGAAAGGAGGAAGGTGGAGAGGAACATGGGCAGGAGGAAGGAAAGGGTGGGAAATAGCACTAAGCTCCTGAGTCTGTATTGTGAAATACATGAAATTGGTTCACTTTATATAAATAAAAAAAATAAGCATTTACTTTAAAAGAGTCACAGAGAGAGGGAGAGAGAGGGAGAGAAAGAAAGACAGAGGGAGAGAGAGAGAGAAGGAAGTCATCGTTGCTTCTCCCAAGGCGTTAGCAGGGAGCTGGATCTGAAGTGGAGCAGCTGGGACATAGACCAGCTCCCATACAGGACAAGGCACACTGGGGGCAGCTTTAACCACTACCCCACGGGACCAGCCCTTACAACTATCACTTGACGCTTAACAACCACATGAGAGGAGAACATGCCATGGAACGAGATCTGACTAACCTAGGGAACATTCTAAAGGTAGAATGTAAGTCAGTGAAGAAATACTTTCACACCATTTTAAAGCTATTTAAAACTCATAAATAGGGCCCGGAGGTGTGGCCTAGCGGCTAAAGTCCTCACCTTGATTACACTGGGATCCCATATGGGTGCTGGTTCTAGTCCCAGCAGCTCCACTTCCCATCCAGCTCCCTGCTTGTGCCCTGCTTGTGCCCTACTTCCAGGCAAAGATGGACTTACAATGAAACTGTTTACTATATTTTGACAATAGGATGCTGGACTCTCTGCCATTGTCCATGCCTGCAATGATTGACATGACTGTGTGAAGAACTATACTTTAGTCATGATATAGAAGAACTAGGTGTTGGGGGGGGGATTGGGGCTGGGATAAGGGATATATCAGGAGCCTATGGAACTGTATAATAGACTGATAATAAACAATAACAATAATAATAAATAAATAAAAGAAATATTGGCAGATTCTCATTTCATTTGGATCAAGATCAAGGTTTTCTTGTACTAAAAAATTACTTGGGGCCCGGTGTGGTAGCCTAGTGGCTAAAGTCTTCGTTTTGCATGTGCTGGGATCCCATATGGGCGCCGGTTCTAGTCTCTGCAGCCCCGCTTCCCATTCAGGATCCTGCTTGTGGTCTGGGAGAGCAGTCAAGGACAGCCCAAAGCCTTGGGACCCTGCACCCATGTGGAAGACCCAAAAGAGGATCCAGGATCCTGGCTCAGGATCAGCTCAGCTCCAGCTGTTGTGGTCGCTTGGAGAGTGAATCAATGGACAGAAGATCTTCCTCTGTGTCTCTCTTCCTCTCTGCATATCTGACTGAAAAAAAAAAAAATGACTGGCCCGGCGCAATGGCTAATTTCTTAGCTTGCAAACACCAGGATCCCAGATGGGTGCTAGCTGATTCATGTCCTGGCTGCTCCACTTCTCATCCAACTCCCTGCCTGTGGCCTGGAAAAGCAGTAAAGGATGGCTCAAAGCCTTGGGACCCTGCACCCACGCAGGAGACCCAGAGGAAGCTCCTGACTTCGAATCAGCTCAGCACCGACCATTGTGGCCACTTGGAGAGTGAGCCAGCAAATGGAAGATCTCTCACAAAAATAAATGATCAGATAGAACCTCAGGTTGCCCCATACATAAACTAAGAATTTCTGAATTATTATTTTTCCATATTATGAAATATGTTAGTTTGTTCTTTTGAAC
This sequence comes from Ochotona curzoniae, assembly GCF_017591425.1. NCBI lineage: Eukaryota > Metazoa > Chordata > Mammalia > Lagomorpha > Ochotonidae > Ochotona > Ochotona curzoniae. The sequence continues at coordinate 23,483,862 of NW_024464920.1, forward strand.
TACCACTTGCAGCTCATCTTTTCACAGAAACCTACAGAGAAAATTGTATCAGTTGCTACAGCATATTTCTTAGGACCAGTAAAACTTGGACTCCTCCAAACTGATGCAGAAAAATGCTCAAATAACTAATACAGCTAAATCCAGGCTTCACAATCATTCAGCTAACAGGGTGAATTTTATAAAATGGCTAATGATAAGCAAATGTTATTTCCAAACCAAAAATCTTTTTCCAGAAATCCGGATTATGGGGAAGGACAAGAAATTGGTGATCTGTAACAGAATATTTTAAAAACCTGTTTTTTTTTTTCATTTTATTTAAAATGCAGAGATACAAATAGATGCAGAGACAGAGGGAGAGAACTGCCATCCACTGGTTCCCTCCCCAAAAAATCCACAAAAGCCAAGGCTGAGCCAGGCTAAAACCAAGGAGCCAGGAACGCAATCTAGACTTGGCACACTGGTGGCAGAGACGCAAGTCATTAAGCCATCATCTGCTCCATTGCAGTGTATTATCAGAGAGCTGGGCCAAGAGCAGAGCAGCTGGAACTGGATCCAACTGGATACGGGTAGAATGCTGGCTGAGGAGTCCCAAGCTGGGCCCTAACTACTGCTCTGCTGTCCTGCCCTTCTCACTATTATTAATATTTTAAATCAAGTTGTTGCTACCTTGGGTCCCACTAACCCTCTCTAAGGGAAATCACTTATCCCTACACAAACTCCAACTCTGCAGCCCTACGAAGGAGCTTATTTCACTTCTGTATTACAGACCTAAACAGACACACCCTGTCACAGAGGGATGTGCAATTGCCTGCACAGCTTTTAAGGAGAGTCCAAAAGTCTTGGAGCAAAAAGCCAAGTGGGTTAGAACTCTTGGGATAGATGCCAGGAACTTCTGGGTCATCCACAGAGGTGCAGGGTCTCAAGCACTTGGGCCATCCTCTACTACCTTCCTAGGCCATTAGTGGGGACCTGCATAGGAAGTGGAGCAGCCAGGACAGGAACCTGTGCCCATACAGGATTCAGTGCTGCATGTGGAGGAGCCAGCCAAGCTCTTTGCTTTTCAATAAAATGAAGACAGACATATAAATATATTTTTCAAAGGTACAATTGCAATATATGTATCATCATTTGGGCTTTTTTCTCTTTTATACAAAGAGGAGATATTTATTAGAAAATCCAGCATTAGACATACTTTCTGTAGAGACCTATTGTCCATGCAAAATCATTTGACAAATATAAAAGGGACAGAGTTTTGGGTCAAAATGACCCCAATAAATCCCAAAACTCCTCTGCCAAAAGAAAAAACTTCAGCTTAATTCACCTGCCTATGAATAGAAATAAGGAATAAAGGGTAATGAGATCTCCTAAACATGACCAAGCACACTGTTAAATATGAAGCAATTTAGAAAAGTCACATCCTGGAGTAACGGAAAGCTTGTGGTAAGCTCGCTGTAATTTTCCATCTCATATGCCTTGAAGGGCTAGCAGCAACATCTTCTGATGGGTTCTCCTCTCCTGTGCATAAATAAGGCTATTTCTACCCACTATGATAATCATGAATATTGTTTCTATCAAATATGCCTTCCCCTGCCACATCCCCATCCTTCAGCCAGGCTCTCCAAGCAGGCAGGCGTCACTTAGATCAGTGTGACACAGAAACAGTTCATCTCCAATATCTCCTGCTGCCATTTTGGACATGTAAAAAGAAGTATCATCTTTCTGAAGATGCTCTCCAATCTTTCCCCAAATCCCTATTTCCAGTCAAAATCATCAAAGAGGAATGTTTGTTGTCACATGGTCATCTAAGCCTCTTTCTGTGGGGGCTGGCATCCCATATGAGAGCTCCAAGCTTTGGAACAACCCAACTCCAGTCACTTTGGCCACATGGAGAGTAAACCAGAGGACAGGAGATCATTTCTCTCTGTCTCTCCTTTTCTCACTATAAATCTTTGAAATAAAAATAAATAATTTTTTAAAATCATCAAAGAAAGGATGTACTTGTCAGCACTTTGAGATTTACTTTAATTAGTATATTTCCTGAGGGTATCTGTGTCTCTAACTTTGTTGTTCATTGCAGGGGGAAAATGCTTTTGTCTCTTGAGAGACTGAGGAAAAACATTACAATTTGAAAAACACCCAATTCATTTGCTGTCTCAACTCCAAAGTTTATATTGGAGCATGGCTGCTGCAGGTCTTCCCAAGATACCATCTTGCATATAGGAGAGAACTTTTAAAAGCTCATGAAAATGGGAATTGAAAGTTTATTTTTGACACATGCATAGTTTTTCATAATACACATTTTCCATGAGCTTTTTGAAGACTCCTTGTATGGGTAGATTTCAATTTTTTTCATAAAATTAAACCTGTGTTTTAATTTTTAGCAAAATGTCCTTGTGTAGCTCCAGCTCAGCCCCCACTCCCCCTGTGATTAGCAATGTAATAGGCTGATTTGCCCCCTTTTTCCTGCATATTTGGTGGGAGACATTTCTACAGATGTCACTGAGATCTTAGCATTTGGGAACTGTAATTCATCAAAACATTTGGGGGAAACTAACATTTTCCCCCAAATGTTTCATGCCATCCACAGGCATAAGTTGCTTATCACCACAATCTCTCCTGAGAACAGGTAAGTGTACCTTGGTACAGACTTTCTGAACCTAACCTCTCTGGCCTGAGATGGGCATAAGAGAGTGAGCTGGACCAAATCTAGATATGCAGGCTACCTTACACAATTGTTAGAGCTTCTTCAAGAAAAAGAATACCCAAGGGTGCACATTCAGGCACCTTTTGTGATGCCTCATCCCACATAAGAGTGTCTGGGTTCATGTCCCAACTCTACTACCAATCCCTGCTTCCTGCTCTTGTTGCCCTGGGAGGTTTAGTCTTAAGTACTTAGTCCTTGCTGCCTCTGTGGGAAACCTGGCTTAAGTACCAGGCCCCTGACTCTGACCTGGCCCAGATCCTGCTCCTGTGGGTTAGCAAGTACAACTGTACATTCTCTTTCTCTTTTCCACCTTGCCCACTTTCTTGTCTTTCAAATAAAGAAGTTCTGTTTCTCTGTATTTCAAATAAACTAAATAAATAAAAATCAGAGAAATGCACAATTATAAGCAAACTGGTATATAGATGAGTGTCTTTGCAATAATAGAAGAAATCATGTAATATTACAAAATTGAAAAAGTTGACAGAAACCACAAACAATAAAGAAATCTACGGAATAATCAAATATTATTAATAAATGGCCTGACATTCTTTGCTTTTTCCTACCTTTTTTGTCTATATACTATTTAAGAATCTCTTCAAATGACAATTTCATATTTTCTGATTAGAAAGGACTGAAAGGTAATACCATATTTGTATCAGCACGGTTGAACAAAGCTACTTAAAAAAAAAAAATCTAGTGTTTAGGACCTGACATGCTGGCTCAATTGGAGGCCCTTGCAGGTGTTAGGATCCCATAGGCAGCCAGTGCATGTGTTGGTTCCTCTACTTTCCAACCAGCTCACTGCTTGTGGTCCGGGAAAGCACTAGAGGATGGCTCAAAGCCTTGGGACCCCACACCCACGTGGGAGACCTGGAGAACGTTCCTGGTTCCTGGCTTCTGATTCCTGGCTCCTGGCCTCTGGCTCCTGGCTTCAAATCGGATCCACATAGGCCACTGCAGCCATTTGGACAGTGAAGCAGCAGATGGAGGATCTTTCTATCTCTTCTTCCCTCTGTCAATGTGCCTTTCCAATGAAAATAAATAAATCTTAAATTAAAAAGTCATGTGTTTATTTCACAGAGAGAGAGACAGCCAGACTTTCCTTCTTCTACACACACACACACACACACACACACACACACACACACACTGAAAGAGGGAGGGAGAACAAAAGGGTAAGAGGGAAGGAGGAGGGAGAGATTCCGACCCACTCTCCAAATATCCACAAATGGCCAGGGCTGAGTAAAGGCCAAAGCTGGGAGTTGAGAATCCAATCTATGTTTCCCCTGGGTGTAGCAGAAGTCAGCCACCTGAGCTATCACCATTCCTTCTAGGATCTACACTGGCCAGAAGCTGAAGTTAGGGACTGGAGTTGGGAATTAAGCCCAAATATTCCAAGGAAGGGTGTGAATGTTGTGGCCAGTGTAATAAACACCTGCTCCTGTTATTTCTTATTACACTTAAGAAAAATTTCTTTTAATGTTATGGCTATTAATGGTAAGGTAAAACTGCTGTAAGGGCACTTAAATTTTCTCGAACAATGACTAAATATAAATGCTCTCTGAGTTGGTAATGAATATTAATGCTTTTCATCAATTTTATCACAATTGTGTGTAGCTCCTTCTGTGTTATTTTCATAAACAATGGTATTTCACATTTTAGCAGTCTGAGTTCAATCAGGTGAGAAAATCATAGCAATCTGGCAGTATCAGTTTAAGGAGAGCAGTAGAGAGAACAAAACAAGCAAAATAACAGATAATAGGAGCAATTACCATCCCACCAGGCAACGATAGAGCAATGAAAGAGTTGCTCCACCCACCCACCTACGATCAGGACCACCACACAGACACTGTTGGGGGATATAGTTGTAAGTAGCTGAATGGCAGAGGGTGCTGCGGTGCTGACTGGTGGGATTCGTCAGAAATCTGCCTTACAAGGCGCTTGCGACAGCCGCTCAGAGAGAAGGATTTCATCCCAGGTGTTCATCGCCAGCTCCCGCGCACTGCAGAAGGCCCAGGAGCCACAAGCCCCAGGTCCTGGGCAAGCTAGCACTGGGCAGGAGTCTGGTGCTGACAGTGCAGAATGCTGGAGTCCGTGTGCTGTAGGAATCTGCCAAGCACACCAGACCCAGGAAGCAAAGTCTTCCCTCCCGCAGTGACTCGCCAGCACCCTCTGTTCTAAAGCCACAGTACCAGCTGGCTAAACAAAAAGATTTAAAGGGCCGGATTCCCTTGTCAAAAAGCAGTCAGAAGGCAGCACATAATCACACATTTGTCAAAATGTAAGAAAGCTAAATGCTTTTCATGTGATCAGCTCCTCTTCACAGGACAAGAGTATTAAACAACCCAAGAACCCTGCTTCTTCTTTTTGAGTTAGTATTTTTGCCGCCCTTTGCAAAAACTATGCTACTATTTGACTCTCAATGTTAAGATAATCTTCACTGCTTTGATTATTCTTCTTTGTCCCTTTTGTTTCATATCCCATTCATTTTTTATCAGAGTTTTCTTTTGGCTACTTGGTAGATACATTTAAAGCTGAAAAAGAAAGTGACTTTTGTACATTTCAAATTTGCAGTCTATAGTTTCCGGATAGTTTTAGTGAAACATTGCTAAATGGCTTTGCAAACTGCAAAAGTGGCATATTCACAAATTCATCTCTCCTGAGCTGGCTTCTAAAAATGTCCATAGCCATTCCGAAATCAGCTGATATCAGAGAAGTCTAACGGATGGGAAGTGGAAATCCGAAACGGAAATAACAAACAGTGGCTAACATTTCTTTATATATTTTAGAAAAAACATAATCATGTAAACATATGATTCTGTAAAAGTATACAGCTATTTAGCAACACAAACTGACCAGAAGTTCATGCTTTCTCCCAGAATGTTAAACATTCTAGTCAGTTCTGTACACTTCTAAGACATAGATTCTGTATGCCATTAGATTCTCAGTAGAAGCGATCAGTGATGTCAGATGGTGCATTAGTCTGTTTTTCATTGCCTTAATGAAATGCCAGAAGTTATATAACTTCGCGGAAAGAAGCAATGACTCATAACTTTGAAGGTAGAGAGCCCAAGAGCAGACCTCACAACACCCAGGCAGGAAGATGAGATTACAGATGCTCAACATGAAAGTCTTACACTCTGCTGAAATACCCCCAGTTAACCCAAGGACCTGTCACCACACTGCACTTCTTAAATATTCCACCACCTCCCACATCAGCTACCAAGGACCAGCCTTAAAACATGTGAAACTGGGCCCAGCGCGGTGGCGCAAGTGGTTAAGGTCCTCACCTAGCACGCCCAGGATCCCATATGGGCGCAGGTTCTAATCCCGGCTGCCCCGCTTCCCTTCCAGCTCCCTGCCTGTGGCCTGGGAAAGCAGTCGAGGACAGCCCAAAGCTTTGGGACCCTGCACCCGCGTGGGAGACCCGGAAGAGGCTCCTGGCTTCCGATTGGCATAGCATTGGCCGTTGAGCTCACTTGGGGAGTGAATCATCGGATGGAAGATCTTCCTCTCTGTCTCTCCTCCTCTCTGTATATCTGCCTTTCCAATAAAAACATAATTAAAAAAAAAAAAAAACACGTGAAACTCTGAGACAAGCTCAAGTCAAAGTCAGACTATTTGGCAGATGCTGGTGCAAGCATCCAAAGCCTGACCCCTCCACCCTCCACCCTCCACCCTCTCCCCAACAACCCAGCACTACTCGAATCACTGATTTCTGAAGGCCTGGCCTTGAATCCTCTCACACACCTTATTTTTCCCTGTCCTAGCCAGGAATTAAGAATTGTTCAGAATTTGCAAAGGAGAAAAGCTATTCTGTTATACAGAAGAAAGGAGGTACCTCATTGAAAGGACACCTGTTGTCAGAAATAGTTGTCTAATGTAGTGATCTGGATTTTTTCAGTGCATTTCCTATGAGAATATGCATTTTGTTTGATATTCCTGAAACATTAAAAAAATGCACTGTGAGTCAAAGTATTCTTGTAAAGTAGATCACAATTAAAGAAAAGTCCACTCAACAAAAGCGACCGTTCTCCACCCTGCCAATCTTCAGTTGCATCATCTTGTTAACACGACAGCACTGATCACTCTGATATTTATCTTTTTACTATCTTATCCCTCCACCCTCAAAGTCCCATAAATAAGAATCACGTGTAGGGCCCGGTGCGGTGGCGCAGTGGTTAAGGTCCTCACCTTGCATGCCCGGGATCCCATATGGGTGCCGGTTCTATCCCAGCAGCCCTGCTTCCCTTCCAGCTCCCTGCCTGTGACCCGGGAAAGCAGTCGAGGACAGCCCAAAGCTTTGGGAACCTGCACCCGCGTGGGAGATCCGGAAGAGGTTCCTGGCTTCAGATCGGCATAGCATCGGCCGTTGCGCTCACTTGGGGAGTGAATCATTAGACGGAAGATCTTCCTCTCTGTCTCTCCTCTCTGTATATCTGCCTTTCAATAAAAAAAAAAAAAAAAAGAATCACATGTAAATTGTTTGCTATTATACCCCTGCTACCTAGAACAGCATCTAACTTATAATATGCTCAATACACCTTTTGGGTGAATGAACGGTTATAATTCAATGCTTGTGAACTTGTCTCTGTTTCTTTTTGAAGTACTAGGAACTGTCAGCCCTTCCCCCGCCCCCCCAGTGATTCTTCCTTCCACACAGGCTCAAGGCAGATAACTGTCTTCATGTTTACCTCAAAAAGTTACAGTTTTTAATATAAGGCATTTAAAATTAACAATGCTTGAATTTATATTTCAATTGAGTTCACATTCATTAAACACTGTAATGAGATTTCAATTCGGAATTTCAATGTATTGATCAGGATTTAAATCCAGATGAATTTCTTCAGGCAAAAATATAAAAGATAATTGCTAAAAACTATAAAAAACATAAAACCCAGAGTTGTTGCGTGCCCATTAAATATTTTGTTCCACTCCTGTGTTTCTTAGCACAAGGAATGAAATTTTCAGAAGCAACATCTGTGACATGTGACATGTCTTCTAATTTGCTCTCTCATATGCACATATTGATTGTAAAGCCACATAATACAGACTCTGGGTTGAATCTTAGAAAAAAACTGAGTAGGCTGAAGAGTTAATTACACCTTCCTTTGGAATATGTAGGAACATAGAAAATATTGCCACTGGTGGGAATTTATCTAAAGAGTTTTAAGGCCAAAGATTTAGCCATTAGGCTATCGCACCAAGCCCATCACATTCTCTTTGCCCCGCTGTATACATTCCAATTACATTGGCTACATTAGTTATCTATTTCTGGGTAACAAATTACTCCAAACTTTGAAGGCTAAAACCAGAAATATTTTCTATCTTAGTTACGTCAGGAATCCACACACAGTTTGGGGTGCCTCTGGCTCCAGGTTTACCTCCAGGCTGCTGTCACAGTGTTGGCTGTGGTCTCAGTGCGGAGTTGTTTGCTAGTCATTCAGGAGGACCTTTGCTCCTCACGTGCTGTTGGACTCAGTCCCTCCTCCCTGTCTTTCAGTCAGCACTGTCCCTCAGCTCCTTGCCACATGGACACAGGGCAGCTCATGGCAGCCTGCTTTACCAGAACAAGTGTGTTCAGCACCATCCTTTTATGGGTTGCGCAGTACTTGTCTCCATAAAACGCAAGCAGCTGTTTAAGCTGTGATGCTTCCATGGTTGAGGCATCTGGGCCTCTACCAGCCTCTGCCAGACACCAAACTGTTGGTCTGTCCCAACTTGAACTGACATCCAAGTTGCAAGCTGAAACTAATCTTTTCTTTCCCAAGAAAGTCCTCTTGAGTCTTTTTGGTTAAAGTAGCAAAAATATGGACTAGGGGAGTCCCAGGACTGAAAGCATGCCTTCAGAGATGATCTAAAGGAACTTGGGAGACTTGTTACACAGACATCAACAAAACAGCACATGCTGAGTGTGCGATCAGCTACTGACAGGCTCCCTGGGCTCTCATCTTCATGAGGGATCACACTCTTCTCCCAGCAACAAAAACACAGCAGTGCGCATGGGATGCTTCTGCCCAGGGAAGCTCATTAAAAGTCAGCACTGAAGAGTTTCCCTGGGGATCAGTCACACAGGCAGCCCTGCCTTGCACACACGGACATTCCAGACTTATAGGAAGAAAGCAAGTACTTAACATGTCATGTTATTTGCACGGTTTAGGCAGAGTAAGCCTCCTTAATCTGTTAAGGAAAGCTTGATATTAGTGTCAAAAAGCTACTTGGCAACCAAGGGGCGACCTCACCAGTTGGCCTTTCGAAAGATAGCAGTCTCAGTTCTGCTGCGTGAAGTGTACTCTGGGCAGCAAGAAAACAAGAGGGAACAAAGCCGCATCTCTGCAACATGGTATTAACAGTGACAGTCCATCACCGCTACCGGGTCCTACTTCTTAGCAGCTGATTATGCCATAGCCTCCTCCACTTCCTTTGACTTTCAGTTTACCTGCCAGTTCATGACGGACACTTTCCATTAACTTCCAACTTCCCAATCACTTCTTCCCTTCATCCTGCTTTATTTTTCCCAGTAGTTAGTATTCATTATTAAATACTTATATGTTGACATAACTGTGAACATCATGTTAGAGCAGCTGAAGAGTTAATTACACCTATTTTTCGTTGTTTATGAAAAGATAAAACAGTAGCCAATACACAGTAAAGACCTCACACTTAGCAAAGGAGAAGCATCACAGACCATCCAAAAGTTACATGAGGGAGCTTCAAAAGATCATGTAAAACTAAATTGGAATGTTTATTGAGAAGCCAGGAATTTTTAAATGCACACAAATTTTTCAAAATTCAAATTTTCCAAGACTTTTTTTTTTTCAGTTTTTATTTGAAAGGCAGAGAAACACAAAGATCTTCGATCTGCTAGTTCATGCCCCAAATGCCCACAAAGTGATGAGGCTGGGCCAGTTAAGGAGGCTGAACATCAATCCAAGTCTTCCAGGTGACTTGCAGGGACTGTCACTGCTAACTCCCAGGGTGTGCATTAGCACACAGCTGGAATCAAATGGAGCTAGAACTTGAACCCAAGCATTGTGACATGGGATGCTGGTGTCATCACTGCAACTACCAGCCCTGCCAGAGATCTGCCAGACAAATAGATATTTATTGTAATTGTTGTGATGACTATATGATCATGTTTTGTGATCATTAAACACCACCAAGTTTAACTGATTTGGATGTATCGGAGCCCAGAGCTTGTCATTACCCTTTAAACCATTGCCCTCTTCTGCTGCTGACCCATGGAAGAGCAGAAGGTAGGTTTGTATTCACTCTGGCATTTTTAAATGCACATTTTATTGGCTTGTGTATCAGGCACTGAGTCCCATTAGGGATTCAGAAATGAATAGGGTGTAGGATTTCAGTCAAGGAAGGAGATGTTGGTGAGCCTATCAGATGTCAAACAGCCTTCTCTAGCTGCACTGAGGTCTCTTCCCTATCTTGCCCAAACTAATTGTTTATACCACATGCCTCCATTTTTCAAAAAAAAAAAAAAAAAGCAGCCACTCCAATGAACTTAACACTTAAATAATATTTCGTTGCCTACTGCTTGGCACCCTCTAAGAGCTTCCAATTGCATTGTTAACGACATTTAAATTAACCTGGTTCCTGTCTATTTCTACAAACTCAACAAATAATCCCATCATTTATTTGGTCCAAATGGTAACTTTCTGATCCTTGAGAATATAGCATAGAGTGTTGTCCTTGCTATGTTCGGTGTCTAAAATATTCTGAACCCGTGACTTGCCTCCCTTCTGTTATTCTGTTCATAAGCTGCCTCTTTGACCAGGCTCATGAGGTAGCCCACCAATACCTCTATCTCCAACAACCCTTTCATTTTCTTTATAGCATTTTCTTTTTCTTTAAGAACTTACCATATGCATTAATATGCTTACTTATTCATTTGGCTTTAGTTACCTAGACGATAAGAACTGTGATAGCAGGATCCTAATTTTGTCTTTATTATAGGTATTTTCTCAGTACCTAGAATGGTGACCAATTGATTGTTGGCACTCAAAATACATTTTTTTAAATAGTTGAGGCAACAACAGTAGCAATTTCTTACCGTCCTTTCCTGCCTTCTGTCTTGCTTGTGCTGATTCACACCCCATGTTCCACCAAGAGTTAACCTAAAAGACAGAATTGAGCATAGTACTTCCTCTATAAATAATTCACAATAAAGTACACAGGTACTTATTACTGAACATGGCAGGAAGTCTTTGGATATAGATACTATTTACTCATGTGTGAACTTGGGAATATGTTCTATAGTACAAGTTCAGCACTCCTTATACAAAACATTTGGAACCAAAAAATGTTTCTGACATTTTTTCCCCAAATTTTGGAATATCTGTATGCATTATTTATTTTTATTGCAAAGTCAGATATACAGAGAGGAGAAACAGAAAGGAAGAGCTTCCGTCCAATGATTCACTCCCCAAGTGAGCTCAATGGCCAGTGCTGTGCCGGTCCGAAGCCAGGAGCCAGGAACCTCCTCCAGGTCTCCCACATGGGTGCAGGGTCCCAAGGCTTTGGGCCGTCCTCAACTGCTTTCCCAGGCACAAGCCAGGAGCTGGATGGGAAGTGGAACTGCCGGGATTAGAACCAGCGCCCATATGGGATCCCGGGGCATTCAAAGCAAGGACTTCAGCTGCTAGACCACTGCGCTGGGCCCTATCTGTATGCATTTAAGGTTGACTATTCCAAATTTAAAAATCTGAAATGTGCTGAAGTTCTCGTATTTCCCCAAACATTATCATTTTAAATGATATGATCAAAATTAGGAAATTTACATTGACAGAATGTTATTAGTTAATTTACAGACTTTATTCAAATTTTCCTATTTGTTCAACTAGTGCCTTTTCTAGTCCAGGATCAAACTTTGCATGGCTGGGTAGATGATTCTGGAATGCCATAATGGAATATCACTGACTAGGAGGTTTAAACAACAGAAATTTGTTTTCTCTTAGTTATGACAGTTGGAATTCTTTTTTTTTTTTTTTTAATTCGAAAGGTTTATTTGAAAGTTAGAGAGAAAGACAGAGAGAGGAAGGACTTCCATTTGCCGGTTCATTCCCCAAATGGCCACAATGGTTGAAGCTCAGCTAACCTGGAATTGAGAGCCAGGAGCTTTTTTCAAGTCTCCCACATAGGTGCTGGGGCCTAAGCACTTGAACCATCCTCCACTGCCTTCTAAAGCCATTAGCAGGAAGCTGGATGAAAAGTGGAGCAACCAGGACATGAATCAGCACATGAATTCAGTCTTTGATTAGACAGTAATTCAAGCCCAATGAATGTTAATGTCAGTGTTTAAATTATGAGTTAGGTCAACAAATCCCTGCTCAATTTTTATTCAGTTTAATTCACATGGCAATAATTATCTTACAATCTATATTTCCATACATTTTATTAAGTGTTATTTCAGTGGCATTTATAGTGCATTTAAGTAAGTTATTGAAATCAAATCATTTTTAGCCAAAGTGATTATATTTCTTTATAACACCAGCAACAAATCACAGTTAGAAGAGAAATAACATAAACGAAGTCAGGAGAGACTCCTGACATATGGGATGCTGGCATTATCAGGCAGAGGATTAACTTGCTGAGTCATAACACCAGCCCCAACAGTTGAAATTTTAAGATGAAAGTTTCAGGGTCCAACACTGTAGTACAATGGATTAAGTCACTACTTATAATGTCAATGTCCCATATCAGAGTACTGCTTAGCTTCCAAAATAGCTTTCTGCTAGAACATCTGGGAAAGAAACAAAAAATGGCTCAAGTTCTTAGACCTCTGCCACTCAAGTGGCAGACTCAAATAGAATTCTTGAATCTCGGCTTGAACCTGGTCTAGCCCTAGCTTTTGTATCCTTTTGGGGAGAAAACCAGTGGATGGAAGATCCCTCTCTCTCTTTTGCATTGGCTTTCAAATAAGACAGCAAACCAATAAGATCAATGTTGTGGCAGGACTGGTTTCTGATGAGACCTCTCTTACTTGCTTGTCCAGAGTTTCCTTCTTTTTTATAAAGCAGTTTACTTAGCTAATTACTATTATTTATTTGAAAAACTCAGAGACATATAGTTCCCTTCTGCTGGCTCATTCTCCAAATGCCTACAACAGCTAGGGCAGGATCAGGATCAAAGCTGGGGAGCAGGAACTCAACCCAGGTTGAGTTGGATGGCAGACCATGAGCCAGGGATGGAACCTGTGTACTGTAACATGGCATGTGAGCACCCCAACAAGCTTCTTCACTGCTAGGCTATACACCCCCAGCTGCCTTCTTGCTGTATCTTCACATAACATTTCTATGCCGTTCATGTGGAAGTAGAAATTTCAGATATCTTTCTTTACAAGGATGCTAGTCCTATCAGATTAAGTCTCCACCTATATGGCTACATTTAATTTAGATTATTTTATTAAAGCTCCTATTACCAAACAAGTCATTCTGGAGACTAGGGCTTCCACATATGAACTGGGAAAGAGAGTTACAATTTGGTCCGTATCAGTGGGCTTGACACTACTTCAACCAATACTTTAAAAGTAATGCAACATAATAAGAAGAGACAACCCTTTCTCTCAAGGGAAGTGGCAAAGAGTTTGTAATCTTAATCTATCCTTAAAGAACAAGGGCTCAATAATAGCTAAGTCATTCATGGGAAACACAACAATAAGATAGGGAAATATGAATTTCCAGATCCCAATATTACTACAAAACCATAGAAGTAAGGTAATGTGATAATGGTTTAGGTATAGACAACCAGTGGAACAAAATAAAATGCCTAGAAATAGATTTACATATGTGTTTGGTTTTAACATATTACAGGGTGACAGTCAGTGAAATAAGGATAAGATGTTCAACAAGTAGTGATCACACAATTAATGGAAAATATGTTCTGAATCACAGAAGGCTAATCACAAGCTAAAAACTTTAAGAGTGAAATGCAACATTCTACAGCATTTAAAGCCTCCAGAAGGAAGCAGAAAGCTGGCACGTCAGTTCCTCTCTCTTCATCAAAGATCTGCCTTCATCTTTCTTCTCCTTAGATTTTTCATGAGTCATCCCTATATTTTTCTAATAACCTTCACTGTTAACTTTTTCATGGCTTCTGCCTGTTACAAAAGGGGTTGTAACATTTATACAGCACTTAGCTTTCGCCCTTATAATTAAAGCACCTTTTGCATATTAACTTCTTTAATTTCACAAATAAGCTAATGAGATAGTCACAGGATACCCTCATCTTAGAGTTAGACAAACAGGCACATAAAGATTAAGGAATTTACCCAGGTTTGATGCAGAGCCAAAATTTTAATCTGAACAGTTTGGCTCTACATCCTAACAAAGGCGATGGAATTTGAACTTGGGTTGTCTGGCTCCAAAGACCACATTCATAACCTTTATGTTGTGTCATAAAGACCAGAATATCAAGGCAACTCCTTATTTTATTGTTTTGTTATCAGGCTAATTCCAGTTCCCCACCCTGAAGCCCTCTTCTGTCACAGACTTGGCAAAAGCCAGTCCTCAAAACAGATTGTTGTACCAGGAAACCAACAGGCATTTCCAGTTCTGGGACCAGGTCTTACTTCTGCTTTTTGTATGCATCTTGGCTCCTAACTTTCAGTACGAAAAACAAGAAATCGTTTTACCCTGCTTCCTTCCTTTACCTCAACCAGCTGCAACAGAATATACTGCAAAGGACGACGGTTAAGAACGTTGGGCAAAATTTCCTTCCTGATTCAGTCTCTCCCAATGTCAGAGGGAAAGACGGCTCAAGTATCTGGAAGTCACAATTAAGTGCTTTTACATGCATTTGACTCAAGGAAATCAATATTTGCTGAGTTCCCAGCACTCTGCTCAGTGTGGCACACTTGGGCTTTGCCACTATCTAGATTTTGCAGAGTGTACAAAAACATGGCTTTCTTTCTGTCACTCATCCTCAGAATCCTGTTTTTTGAGGGGTTAATATACAGGCTTAACTGATTATCTTGTACTCTGTAGTAGGTGTGAGTGTGAGATCTCATACATGGGAAGCCATGCCTGAGAGAACTGCCTGAAGCCCATCCAGAAATTGACATAGCCCCAAGCAAACTACTGAAATCAAAGGCTTTTTCTATGTATGGTGCTATACCTGATTTTAGAGAACACAGCTTGGGCTCCATTTAATGTATGTTGAAGTCACAGCATCACCTTTTGAAGCAATGCACAGCCATATTGACGTGAAATGCGACGAAGTACGCCTTGCTGGAAGAGGACTACCCAGATCACCTGGGAGGGATGTCAGAGATACAGCAGCAAAAGGCAACGGAAGTAGCAGCTGCCCACAATTCCAGGGAATAGAATACAGGAAGACAGGGAGGCACCAGAGGAGCAAAGCTCAGAGGAAACAAATTAAAAGCAAACAACAAAACAAAACAAAAACACAGAAAAAAACAAGAGGAAAAGAACATTTTAGCTTTGCAATTGTCAATAAAGAGCTGGGGTGGCATACAAGACTAGATTTTAAAGTATTTGGACAAATTTTTCCGTATCCAAAACTTTATTTTTATAAGGTAAACAAATTTCATGTATTTCATGATACAGAGTTAGTAGCATAGTGACACTTCCCATGGCACATCATTGCAAAAACAAGATAAAAAATGTAAGGGTAGGAATGCAGGCAGAATGGAGGATAGGGTGTGAAATATAGAGGATTTCTGAATACCACAGTGAGCATAATAAGGGCTCCATAAGAGAGAAAAACAAAAATAAAAACAAAACACCCAGTTCATTTATATGAGAAGCACAGATAAGGAGAGGCAGGAAATAGGTTTTATGCTCAGGACCCCCAAAAATGGACATCACGGGCACTGAAAGGAATTTGAGAAACCTGTTATCATTTGAACATGAATTCAATTGTTTTATGAATTGTTACAATTTTATCTACAGCATATCCATTAAGTATTCATCTCTTCATGACTAACTATTCTCACTTTCCCCTAACAGCTCAAAATGTGTATCTCTAAGAGATAAATACTTTATTGAAGAAAAAAGTCTGAATCTATCTAGTCTCTATCTAATCTCTCTATCATTGTTTAAGAACAAAACAGAGAGTTCAATTGGTTTAGCCATTACTACAGCACTGTGATGTCTGTATTTGGAATGCCTGGTTAGAATGTGCACTACTTTCTTCTGATCCAGATTGCCGCTAATGTCTAATCTGGGAGGTAGCAGATTATGGCTTTAGTACTTGGGCGATGCCCACAGCATATAAACCCAGATTCTGGGTACCTGCTTTCAGCCTGGTCAAACACCAGCTGTTGTGGGCATGTAGGAAGTGAATGAGTAGATGGAGGCTGTGGGTCTGTCTGTCTGTCTCTTTGCCTTTCAAATAAAATGAGAAAGACAAAAAGAAAGAAAATAACATGCGTTAGGGGGCCCAGCACAATGGCTCAATTGGTTAATCCTCTCCTTACAAGCACAGGGATCCCAAGTGGGTGCTGGTTCATGTTCTGGATGTTCCACTTCCCATTCACCTCCCTGCTTGGGGCCTGGGAAAGCAACAGAGGATCGCCCAAGTCCTTGGGACTCTGCACCCATTTGAGATACCTGGAAGCAGCTGACCCAGGTGTGGATCTGTTCAGCTCTGGCCACGGGAGCCATCTGGGAAATGAATCCATGGATGTAAGTCCTCCCTCTGTCTCTCCTTTCTCTATTAAATCTTTCAAACAAAAACAAATAAATCTTAAAAAAAAAAAAAAAAAAAAAAGAAAGAACAAAGGGCCGCAGTTGGGTTTGCTTTCCTGGGGGTTGAGGACAGAAGGAAGAAAGCATTAGAATGTTTCACTGCAGGGCATACTGAATGCTGATTACCCTGAGAGGCCTGACACAGGAAACATCACGGTGAACTTTGTCCATCTGCACATGTGTTATACATCAATTAAGCATATAATGAAACTATGAAAAAGTGAAGGATTATAACACTACATTTATTTTCTATTTATTAGAAATATTTCAGTAAGGCAATTTTTTAAAGCGTTGCTATGATTGTGTATTTATGCATATATGTATAAAAAGTACTGAATGTGTGTCTCCTGAACATGCTGTATGAAAGTGATATCTTTTCAGGTGTTTTTTTTTTTTCAGAGAGTGATAAGTATCAACATCAGAAAAACAGGAGTACAAGGGGGGAGACCCCCTATGGTACTCACCTTCCATGCCCACCCTGCAAGCATCCTTAACACCTTTTTTCCTTCTGAGATCCTTGTGAAGTCAGCTCCTAATAAAAAAAAGGCGGGGGGGGGAGGGATGTCCCCTGAAGAACCCACATTTCTGCTGAAGAAACAGCACAACTGACACAAAAAATAATACTAAGATAGGGGACATCACTGTAGTGCAGAGAGTCAAGCCACTGCTTGTAACACTAACATTCCATATCCAAGTGACCACTGATGTTCCAGAAAATGACCCAAGGACTTGGGTCGCTGCTACCCACATGGGAGACCTGAATGGAGACCCTGGCTCCTGACTTGAGTCTTACCCACACCTGCCCACTGAGGTCATTTGAAGAGTGACCCAGCAGATGGAAAATCTCTCTTTTTCTCTCTCTGTCACTGTGCCTCTGAAAGAGTTAAATCATTTTAAACAAAGACATAGTTATTACTGAACACATAAAAATATTAAACAGGGGCTGGTGTTGCTGTGTAACAGGTTACACCACAGCTTACAATGCCTGTATCCCATATAGAAGTCTTAGTTTGAGTCCTGGCTGTTCTACTTTTAATGCAGTTTCTTTCTAATTTGCTTGGGCAAGCAGTAAATAATAGTGCAGATGTATGGACCATGTCACTTCTGCGGCAGATTCAGATGGTACTCTAGGCTCCTCCTGGTTTTTGGCTGTCCTTGCCCTGGCTATTTGAGCATTTAGGGAGTGGGTCAGTGGATGGAAGGCTGGAAGATATTCTCCCTTCTGCCACCAACCCCCACCTCACCCGCCTGTCTCTCCCTCTCTGCCTTTCAGATAAAAATAAAATCTAAAACAATCGAAGTTCAAAGACATTATTGAATTGCATTAGTGAAAGTAGAGAAACCAATCCTGAGTAGAAGGACCTTTTACAAAGAAAATGTCCTTGGTATCACTGAATTCAATATCCAGGTAATAAAATTTCCATTCAGTAAACGTTTTTCTACAGAGGAGGCAGTTCTCCTTCTATTTGGGGAATATAGATTGCTGGTAAAATTCAGAGACTATTATCTCCTCATTTATTTTTTTTAAAAGATTTATATATTTTTATTGGAAAGTGGATATACAGAGAGGAGAGACAGAGAGGAAGATCTTCTGTCCAATGATTCACTCCCCAAGTGACCACAACGGCCGGTACTGCAATGATCCAAAGCCAGGAGCCAGGAGCCTCTTTCAGGTCTCCCATGTGGGTGCAGGGTCCCAAAGCCTTGAGTCATCCTCGCCTGCTTTCCAGGCCACAAGCAGGAAGCTGGATGGGATGTGGGGCCGCCAGGATTTGAACTGGTGCCCAGATGGGATCCCGGCGCGTGCAAGACGACAGTCAGGAATTCACTCTTCCTTTCTCTCTGTTTCCCTCTCCCTTTAAGTCTCCTGCATCCCATGTGGTGCCTTTCCAAGACTGAGCATCTCATGCATACAAATAATGCTGGCACAGGATGGACTTGTTATTACAGTTACTACACAGAGCACACACTGAAAGGACAGTATCATTGACTTCTCTGTTGGTTCTACTGATGATCTTTTTTAACAATTTATTTTATTTTTATTGCAAAGTCAGATATACAGAGAGGAGGAGAGACAGTGAGGAATATCTTCCATCCACTGATTCACTCCCCAAGTGGCCGCAATGGCCAGAACTGTGACTACAATGGCCGGTGCTGCACTGATCTGAAGCCAGGAATCCGGAGCCTCTTCTGGTCTCCCACGTGGGTGCAGGGTCCCCAGGCTTTGGTCTGTCCTCCACTGCTCTCCCAGGCCACAAGCAGGGAGCTGGAGGGGAAGCAGGGCCACTGGAACTAGAGCCAGCGCCTATATGGGATCATGGGCAGGCACAAGGCCACTGCACTAGACCCCTAATGATGATCTTTCACAAAACACTATCGTATTGTTTTGTTTGAAAATGTTTCAAACAGAGCTGCTTCATTCTCCAAAAAGCCCACAACAAAGAGATGGGGCAAGGCTGAAGTCAGAAGCTAGACACTCAATCGGGGTATTCCTGGTAGAAGGCAGGGACCCAACTGCTTGAGGCAGTGCCTACTGCCTGCAGGGAGTGTATTAGTACAAAACTGGAATCAGAAAGAGAGCCAGGACTCAACTTGAAGCATTCCACCATAGGATACAGGGGTCCCCACTGCTCTCTACCACAAACACAGAAAAAGTGCCCACCCCTATTTTTGTTTTTTAATGCAATGTGAAATGGAATTCAGGATTGTCCTACTTCTAGATCCACTCACTATCATCAGGTTTGGATATCCAATAGATGTATGAATTATTCTGCTTGAGCTACAATGCCCTGAATTAGTTCAGTCTAGACCAATTATTCTAACCCCCAACTTTGACTTTTAACTCCACCAGATGCTATTTGACAGTAGATTCCCAATACTGAAAATCTTGCCAGGCATACATTATGTTGTTGTATAATTACAGCTTTCTAGTACTCAGTATGGTATTATTAGCTCAAGCTGTAGCTCATTTAGTGTTCATAATTACAGCACACTCTGCACAGTGTTGACCTACAAAGGAAGTTTGCTGCTGCTTTTTTTTTTCCTTTTTTTATCCACAGGGTTCTTCAAAGAGCCTGGGGGAAATGAAATTAAAAGATGTTTATTTTGGTGCACATTTTTTTTTGAAATACATGCATAGTTTTTCATGATATGCATTCTTCATGAACTTTTAGAAGATGCTCTGTATGCAGGGATTTCAAAATTATTTTATACCCAAAGAAGCTTTCCATTCCATTTTTCAATGGTCTTTTTGAGGTTCTCTAGTACTTCAACTCACTATATAATCAGATTGGGGGAAATATAATCAGATTTGGGGAAAGTTTGTTATTTACCTTGCAGTTTCAAATACTGTTGGAATATCTAACTTCACATTGATACTTTAGAACTAGTATCAATAATGATTGATAATAATATTATTTGAACAACACGTTAGAAATTTTTTTTTTCTCTCTAGTAGGTAATTGGAAGCAAAGTAGATAAGGGACAAAGTACAATGGTACAAAAGTGTGCAAGTCATAAAGACCAGTTTTACTGGGAAATTATAGCTCATTAAATTTTAATAATACCTAAGGCTTATAAGGCTTATTGCACTTAGTAAATGATTCTTTTTATCATTACATTCATGACTTTTGCAACTTCAAACACCTCCTTTAAACAGGCACAAATAAGCAACCAGTAATCCAAAATGTGTTTGCAGGGAACGGGACTTTTCTGGATCTTAGGGAGTAAATCCCGGAGAATCTTGAGGTCTGAGATGAGGAAAGCATTGCTTGCCTAAATTTTTCCTGTTTGCCTAGTTTCCCTTCTTGCTGTTTTGCAGTCACTATTACCTAACTCAGCTGAGCTACTTCTTAGCCTGTATCTTGTGGATTTAATTGCATCCCAACGTTTAACCCAAACATATAGTACTTAATGGAAACTTAAATGTTTTTTTATATGAGAGAGAGAGGGAACTCTTCATCTGATGATTCACTCCCCAAATGGGTGCAATGGATAAGCCTTGGATAGACCAAAGCCAGGATCCAGGAACTCCATCTGATCTCCTACATGGGTGGCAGGGGACCAAGTACCTGAACCACCTTTCCATACTTTCCAGGTGCTTTAGCAGGCAGCTGGATCTAAAACAACATTGGGAATTCAAATCAACACTCTGATATGTGGTAGTGGCATTGCTGTGGAAGTTTAACCCACTGCATTACAATGCCATCCTCCATACCTGAAACTCTTACCATTAATAACTAAAGAACTTGACATTAAAAAAGAAAATATCAATTTAGCATTGTGGTGCAGCGAGTTAGGCAGCTTGTCATATGAGTGTCACTTCAAGTCCCGTCTGTTCAGTTTGCAACCCAGCTCCCTGCTAACGCAATTTGGAAAGCAGTAGAAGATGATGCTGGTACTTGAGTGTCTGGCCATCCATGTGGGAGACCCAGGTGCACTTCCTGGCTTTGGCCTACTCCGGCCCTGACTTCTGGAGTCCTTTGGGAAGTAAACCTGCAGACTGCTCTCTCTCTGTGTCTCTCTTTGTAACTCTATTGTTCAGATAAACAAAAATAAATGTTTTTTTAGAAAAGAAATGCCTTGAAAATGATTTTTAAATCTTCACTTGGACAACTGTCATAAATAATCAAAGCTAATGCTTTTGTACATTATTTTATGCTTGTAAAACTCTCTGAACCTCAAAAAGAAATCCCTACCATATGATCCAGTCATTCCACTGCTGGGAATTTACACAACAGAAATCAAACCAGGGCCAGGCACAGTAGCTCAGCAGCTGAAGTCCTTGCCTTGCAAGTGCTAGGATCCCATATGGGTGCCGGTTCCCATCCAGCTACCTGCTTGTGGCTTGAGAAAGCAGATGAGGATGGCCCAAAACTTTGGCACCCTGCACCCACGTGGGAGACTTGAAAGAGCTCCTGGCTCATGTCTCCGGATCAGATCAGCACCAGCTGACCATTGCAGTCACTTGGGGAGTGAAACATTGCATGGAAGATCTTCCTCTCTGTCTCTCCTCCTCCATATATATATCTGACTTTGCAATAAAAATAAATCAATCTTTAAAACAACAACAACAAAATTAAGCCAGCATACAAGAGAGCTATCTGTACACCCATGATTTTCGCAGTCTAATTTACAATAGCTAGGAAATAAAATCAAGGCAGATGGCAATCAGTGGATGAGTGGATAAAGAACCTGTGATATACATACATAGTGGAATACCACTCAGCCATAAAAGAATGAAATCCTGTCTCACAAAAAAATGGATGCAACAGAATACCATCATGTTTAGTAAAATAAGCCAGTCCCAAAAGAGACAAAAATGTTTTCCCTGGTCTGTGGTAACTAACACGTAGGGCACAAATAAGGCAATTTATATGAGCAAAACTGACACTCTGGGATTTGATTACTGTTTGTACTTATGTCTACATGCTTGAGAAACAGTGGCTTCTTTTTCTACTTCTTATTTGTCGAATTATTTGCCTAATGGAGTTTTAAACCTGTGACTTTGAAGCAAAATGGAAATATTTAATTGTGAAATTCCAATAAAAAAAAGGAATGAAGAGGGTGGGTGGGTAACGCAACCAGGAGCAAGGGTGGGTGGAGAGGTTCATTACACTCCTAAAGCTCTACTGTAAAACACATGAAATCTGGGGCTGGCCGGGTGGTGGAGCAAGTTAACGACTGCTGGTTTGGTCCCGGCTGCTCCACTTCTGACACAGCTCCCTGTTTGTGACATGGGAAAGCTGCAGAAGACGGCCTCAGACCTTGGGCTTCTGCACCCAAGTTGGGGCCTAGGCAAAAGCTCCTAGCTCCCTGCTTCAGCCCAGCTCTGGCCATGGCAGCCATTTGGGGAGTGAATCAGCAAATGGAAGACTTCTCTCTCAATATTTCTCTATTTCTCTCTATAAAATCTGCCTCTCAAATAAAACTAAATCTTTTTAAAAAAAAAAAAAAACATGAATTGGACCACC
This sequence comes from Ochotona curzoniae, assembly GCF_017591425.1. Taxonomy (NCBI): domain Eukaryota; kingdom Metazoa; phylum Chordata; class Mammalia; order Lagomorpha; family Ochotonidae; genus Ochotona; species Ochotona curzoniae. The sequence continues at coordinate 23,506,259 of NW_024464920.1, forward strand.
TCATATTAATAAAATAACGTAAAATATAAGAACAAGAAATTTCTTTAAGCATGTTCCCTACATCCCATTTTATTCTAAAGCATTCAATATTTTGATTCAAAGGTACAAATTTGTAAGACCTTCAGTTTTTAAACTGCTTGTAATTTACATTTTAACAATGTACACTTAACTATTCAGAATATGTAGAACATACGTCAATTCATATTAAGAATCTTTTTCCAGCTCAAATGCACACAAAAGGAACTTTGATTTATGTGGTTGAAAGTTTATATGCTAATATAGGCAGGAGAGCTATTTTAATTCAACAAAAGGCAGGAGAAAATTATTCTATTAAAAGATTCTTGTCGGTCTAATCATCTAATAAAATTAGAGGAAGCTTTTATTTTATGTGGGCATTTTTTCAGAGTTTTGAGTTAGATCATTATTACTCACACACACACACACACGCACAATTTTCTTTCTCAGTGCTAAAGCATTTTATAATAGAGTCTTATTAAAACTTCTCGGCCTTTCCCGTATACAGGTCTTGTCAGCACTGTACTTCCAAACGCCCATGACGAAGCAACGGATGACGCGAGCAAAGGCAGGCCTTTCCTGATATCGGCAAGGAAGCACTGAGATGTCAGAGCTGTTTAACACCATGACTTCAGTCATCCCACCAATGTCATTTACAAAGAAGCTAAACCCATAGCAAGGAAGCGGCCTCTAAAGATAAACACTGATGCGATAATTAACTGAGAAATTCTTAAAAGTACAATCTGTTCATTTGAATAAATAACAGGAATTCACAAAAAGAATCACACACAATTTATCTAGACTCTTACACAGCTTAATTATTAAAACCTACAATGTGTAATCAGAATTTTTTTAGTTCAACCCATTCATTTGAAATTTATTAGCAGTCTTACAGAAAGTAGATATATGTTATATGCTATAAATTACTTTAATAATTCATGAAAGAAAGGAGGGATAAAGAGATGGAGGCAAAAAGAAAAAGATAATTCTTGTTTTTCAAAAGTTGCTTTTAGCTGCAAACAAGACATTCCCATTATAATACTTTATTAGCCTCCATAAGCATTTTTGTTTTATGTGTGTGCCTTCCAGCAAATGACAAGTTCTTTGGGGGCAGAAGGAATATCCAGTACACAGCTGTATCTGCAAGACTAGGTTCTGTTAACAACATTTGTTCATTAAATGCTTCTTGAATTGAAAGAATTTTTTTCATTATTATGATACAATCTCAACATCAGATACAAGATTAGCCCCATCTTACACATCACTTCAAATTACTAATACATATATAAGAAATGTTTTGCATAAAGAATATTCTTAACAATTTGCACATATGAGTTTCATAATACTTGAAGGAAAAGAACATGATAAAAGCTTAAAGTTATCTTTTTGGGAAATCTTGTTGACTTAGACTAAATACCAATATTTTTCTTGACATTTACGAAATGTATTTATAAGTATCAGTATCGCTGCAAAGATAATTTTGTAAAACTTGGTTTTATCTGTTCTCATGCCAATGGTTAAAAATGTGATACTTCTAAGGTTTTAATGACGTGTGATATTAAATGGTATCATATGTAATGAAATGGTCAGTTTTCGGTTGAATTATTGAATGTGGTTTGTCTGTATTCCCACTAAACTGCTTTTTACTTGCTAAACATCTTTTTCTGTGACATATCAACCTTTTACTCCAACACAAATCTGAAATATGTGTTCTCAAAAGTTTCAAAAAGGAGCCAGTGCCATGGAGCCGTCGGTTAAGCCTCTGTCTGTGATACCAGAATCCCATATTGGCCCTGGTTCACGTCTGCTCCACTTCTGATTCAGTTCCCTGCTGATGGGCTGGAATGCAGCAGAAAATGGTCAACTCCTTGGGCTCCTGTACATGTGGCCTTTGAACTGGCTCAGCTCTGGCTGTTCGACACATCTGAGGAGTAAACCACAAATGAAAGGATATTTCTCTCTCTCTCTCTCTCCTCTCTATGTAAATCTCTCTTTAATATAAATATAAATAAATCTTTTTAAAAAGTTTTAAAAAGAGAGGATGGAGAAGGGAATATCATTATGTTCTGAGAGCTGTATCTACTAATCACAATGATGCTGTTAAATACGATTTAAAATTAAAATTAAAGATAAATTTAGAAATAGTCATTGACACTCCCACGAAGGCCATCTAATTATGATTCTGCAGGTAAATAATAATCTTGTTTACAGACAAATGGTTTGATTTTTGCATTTCTGTCAAATTCCATTTGGCTGAAAGGAGAAATTAACTGACAGGCAAGGGACAGTCATAAATCAGATAAAGTTTCTGGAGACAGGTGATCAACTGATAGGAACTGGGGTTGTCCAAGGAGAAAGGAGTGATGATTGGGTGTCATAGGTGAGGGTCTGGTAGAAATGAGCCAGAAGGAAGAGCAGAAGCAAAGAAGACAAGGATGCAAGGGCTAAGGTACACTTCCCTTCGAGCCAGAGACCCAAGTTCCATCTGGAACACCAGTCTCATCAGCAGTTTCTGCTGTTTGCTACGTGTTAGTACTTCTTGGTATCTTGCCTAATTCCCTGGGTCACTGTAGGACTGAATGTACTTGACCCCACATCTACCTCTTACTAGCTAAAACTCTATCACTTTTCACCCACAGCATATTCAGCAGCTATGTGCATTTTCCTAATGCTTTCCCCATATTGCTTGGTTTTTTGGGCACCTGGGCCAACATCAATAAGTTAACTTGATCTTTTCTGAACATATATAACTTTGCTCATACTGAGAACAGGAGATACAATATTAAAATGTTGATTTGTTGTAGAAAGTGCTATCAATATTTACTAAATATTCTTCATGTACTGATCGGTCCAAGAAAAGCTGCTTTCAGCAAGGTAGGAGCAGTTTTGGCTAGGGTCAGTTTATGAATACAGCCACCAAGACTATACTTTCGGGGATCATTTCTACAGTCCTTGGATGCAGCCACCAGACACGACCCTCATAGGTATCAACTGAGTCTGACTGAAGTCACTGGGGTGAAGAGCCAAGCAGAGCTTCTGTTCCCACGGTTCTAAGACACCACTTACACATCACCTTCAGGTTCTCCTCCAGGCCAAGTTGCAGGCGGACGGGTGGGGCAAGTAATTTGGACACCACAGAATCCCCATTCCAACTGTTGATGGCTTTACCTGCCAGCAATGCTCTCCCCAGGGACTCTTCTTCCACAGAAATCCTGTTGGTGTCTCCAACAATGGTTTGGCCTTTTTGTCAGCTTTTCACAAGTTTAAAAAAAAAAAAAAAGTATTTCTGGAACTACCAGATGTTATTTAGGCAATTTTGTCAGTTCAAGTTAAGTGCTTTTGCTTTCTTTTACTTACCCTACCTGTGGTTGTTTTTGCTAAAGTAAACACCAGAATTTACCTAATAATTTTATTGGTAATACAGAAGTCCAGAAATACTGTCTGGGCAAGTGGTAAAAACCATTGGGGGAAAAAAATGTCATGAGGACTGCTTCTCTTATTTAAAGTGAATAGAGCCGACAATCACTGCAATCTGCTAGACAAAAACGAAGAAAATGAAGAAGCCTTCTGTTGGCTGCACTGGAGTACATTTGTGTTTTTTTTTTCTATATATTATTTCAACTTAACCTTTCAAATTTTTAGATAAATGCAATAAAGAATGAAAAAACTGAGGGCCGGTGTGATGGCTCAATCTATTAATCATTTGCCTGCAAGCACCAGCATCCAATATTGGTGCAAGTTTTGTGTCTAAGTTGCTCCACTTCCAATTCAGTTACCTGATTACAGCCTGGGAAAACAGCGGAGGATGACCCATGGCCTTGGGACTCTGTAGCCACGTGGAAGACATGGAAAAGGCACCTAGCTCCTGGCTCTGGCTTCACTCTGCTATGCCCATTGGTCTCTGTCTCTCCTCTCTGTGAATCTGCCTTTCTAATAAAGATAGATGTAGCTTAAAAACAAACAAACAAACAAAAAAAACATTTCCATTGAGCCAACAAGATGTATAGATATATTCTAGTTTAATTTCTCATCTGCAAAAATATGAAAGGTATTTCCAAAAAACACAAAACACCAATGGTGATACACACATAAAAACCTTCAAGATAGTTCTTGCAAACTGTTAAAGCAAATTACTAATTTTCACCTGTGAGTTAAAAACCAAAAAGAGATAGCATCTTTGTTTTCAATGGCACCCATATGGGATCCCAGATGTGTTCAAGGCAAGGACCTTAACCATTATGCTACAGCGCCAGGCCCCACAACATGTCTTCATCATAACACATTATAGTTAAATTTTCAACAGCAGAACATAAATAAATAAATAAAAAATTCCAAAATACACATAAGAGAAATGACAAATGACCTTAAAAAGGTCCCCAATGAGATTCACAGCTGATTTTTTATTATAAATTCTACAGGCTAAGAGACAGTGAAGAAATACTGTCCAAGTCCTGAAAGAGAAAAACAACATCCCAGCATACTGTACCCAGCAAAGTTCTCATGTATAAACAAGGGCAAATTAAAGAACTTCCTAGACAGAAATTGAATTTGTCAGCACTTGCCCAGCCTTACAGATGGTAATTAGTAATATGCTATACAGAGAACCAGAGTTGGTCACCATCATGAAAGAATGTGAAGCAGAAAATCTCCTAATAACGTACAAAGGAAATCCAAAGAAATCATAGAAATATTTATGGAAGAAAATGTAGGACAAAGCTATTACTTATTGATAAAAACCTTAAATACAAATGACGCAAATTCTCCAATTAAAAGATACAGACTGAATGGGTTACAAACTGACCCATCTATTTGCTGTCTATAAGAAACACACCCACCAACAAAGATACACCACAGGCTGAAAACGAAAGATGTAAAAAGATATTCCATGCTAATGGAAAAAAAATAAGGATTAGGAGTAATCACCCTAATATTAGACAAGATAGATTTTAATAGAAAAGTATTTTTTAAAAAACTACAAAAAGGGCATTATGAAATGATTAGGGGAACAACGCAACAGGAAGGTGTGACTATAACAAATGTATGACAAATATATGCACACAATACCAGCTTACCTGAGTATTTGAAACAATTGTCAATGGTTTTAAAGAGACATAGATGCCAATAAAGTAATAATGGGTGAAGTCAACATCCAATGTTTGTCAGTGAATGAATCAACTAGAAAGAAAATCAACAAAGAACAACAGAGCTACTCTACACTCTGCATCAAATGGACTTAACTGATACCCACAGGAGACTTCATCCCATAGTTGCAGGATACACTTTATTTTCATCAAGTGCATGGAGCTTTCTCTAGGAAAGACCATATCCTAGCCATTAATCAATTCTCAACAAATTAGAAAAAAACGAAATCATATCCTGTATCTTTTCTGACCACAATGAAATGAAGCTGAAAATGAACAATTTAATAAACTTTATTTTTTAATTTGCTTTTTTTTAAGATTTGTTTATTTTTATTGCAAAGTCAGATATACAGAGAGGAGAAGTAACAGAGAGGAAGTACTTCAGTCCAATGATTCACTCCCCAAGTGAGCACAACGGCTGGAGCTGTGCCGATCTGAAGCCAGGATCCAGGAACCTCCTCCAGATCTCCCACGTGGGTGCAGGGTCCCAGGGCTTTGGCTGTCCTCAACTGCTTTCCCAAGTCACAAGCAGGGAGCAGGGTGGGAAGTGGAGCTGCTGGGATTAAAACTGACACCCATATGGGATCCTGGCACGTGCAAGGTGAGGACTTCAGCCACTAGGCCACTGCACCCGGCCCTTAATAAACTTTAGAAAACATGCAAACATAATCAGTGAGTCATAGAAGAAACATAAAGCAAAAAGACCACACAATATATCAGAACTCATGGATATATCAAAAGCAGTGTTGTGAGGAAAGCTTATAGTAATTAGTGCCCACACTAAAATGTTGGCCAAAGCATCAAATAATAAATGATCTGATGATTAGCTCAAGACCTTAGAAAAACAAGAACAAATCAAACTCAAATTTGGTAGGAAGAAAAATTAGTAAGAAATACACAAAATTAGGGCCTGGTATGGTAGCCTTGTGGCTAAATATTCGCCTTGCATGCTCCAAGATCCCATATGGGCACTGGTTCACATCTCAGCTGCTCCTCTTCCCATCCAGCCCTCTGCTTGTGGCCTGGGAAAGCAGTAAAGGACAGCCCAAAGCCTTGGGATCCTGCACCTGTGTGGGAGACCCAGAAGAAGCTCCTGGCTCCTGGCTTCAGATCAGATTGGCTTGGCTCTGAGCCATTGTGGTTATTTGGGGAGTGAACCAGTGGACAGCATATTTTTCTCTTTGCCTCTCCTTGTTTCTGCTCCCCTGAGTTTACAACAGCTCAACTCACAACAGCTAAGATGTGGTATCACACCAGATTTCCACTAACTGAAGACTGGATAAAGAAATTATGGTATGAATAACTGGAAATGGGATGCTTCCATATAAAAAAGTAAAATTCCATGTTTCAGAACAAAATGGATGCAACTGGAAACCATCATACTTAGTGAAATGAGCTAGTCTAATGTTAAAACATATTAAAAACTCCAGTTGAAACACATGTTTTCGTTTCATGTATATTTGGAAACAAACATTACTCCCACCAGATGCTGGTGCCAACTAGCATGCTTATACACTTAAAATAACTTTACGTTTTCCACCTGATAATTTTTTCTTTGTGCTATCAGCAACACATGATTGTCATAGAATTTGAGAAAACAAAGGAATATGTAAAGCAATAAAGTTTAACCTCACAAAGTCTTTATATTTGTCATATATTTTCTCCAATTAGCTTTTTAATTCCTTTACAACTATCTCAAAACAGTTAAATTATATTACTAATATATCTTCAAATAACTCACTTAACAAATTACTTTTAATGGTCATAGAACATTCCATTAAGCAGCTGTGCATGCATTTATCATCTTCTTACAGTTAGATAAGTTGTCCAACTTTTCAGTATGGCAATCACTCTGTGTTCAATAAGGCCACGCATAACTTGGTATAATGTGAGTCACAATTGTTTACTCATTTATTTTCTTCACTAGACAATTAGCTTTATAAGGGACTATCCTTTTTGCTAATTGTTCTGATTTGCCTAGCATTTTGCCTGGCCTATAACATCTCTCTATTTACAAATATGTAATGTGTATGAATGAACAGAGGAAAGAATGGTTGCTCACCAATATTTCTCTGCAGAAGCTAAAGGATCTTACAGAAACAACTAATAAGGTAAGTTTTATGGGGGTTCTTTGTGTACCTCAAATTTTATTATCGATTACTTAGCACTACCACAAACCAGAGGAACAAGTAAGGCATTTGGAGGGACAAACATTTGGCCTAGCAGCTGAGGCTCTACTTAGTACTCTGACATTCTGTATGAGGGCCTGGGTGCAACTCCTGGATTTGTTCTAGATTCCAGCTTCCTACCAATCCACGTGATGAAACACAGTAGATGATGGCTCAGAGTTTTTATCCCTACCACTCATGTGGGAGAACCAGATGGAGCACCAGGCTCCTGGTTTCAGCTGTGTATCCTAGCTTTTGCAGGCATTTGGGGAGTAAGCCAAGGAATGGGAGCTCTCTCCCCAACATCCCAACCTTTTAAAAAAATTAAAACAATTTTTAAAACATAGGAATAAGGAGATATATTATTTTAAATGGTATCAAATCCCAAACACACAATTTGACACTGTACATAGCAATATAATTTTTTAATTTTTACTATTTTGTTTAATATTAGAGCCCTAGAATGAAGACAATAAATAATAATCTTAAACTTAGCAGTTTGGTTTATAAGTAACCAAAATGACCAAACTTGGAGGAATAAATAAGTTTGGGATTTACTGAATTTAAGGATGGAAGTTAGTTAGGGATATGCACATGGTTGGGATGCCCACACCCCCTGGTGGAGTGCTGGCCTGCCTGCTGACTCCAGCTTCCTGCTAACAGCACCCTGGGAGGTAGCAGGTGAGAGCTCAAGTGGTTGGGTTGCGGCCACCCACGTGGGAGGCCTGGATTAACTTCCTGGTTCCTGAGCTCCCAGCCGTTAGGTCTGAGAAGTGAATTAGTGAAAGGAAGCGCTTCTCTTTCTCTTGACTCCTCTCAAATACAAACAAACAAATAAATAAACATTTGAGAGAAAAGTGAGTTGTTGGCAGGGAAGCATAGCATGAGATGGTTGGGTGCAGCAATACCTCCTAGGCAAGAGCAAAGGAGCTTGGAGCCTTCTGTCAGCCTCAGAAAGATTCATCTTTAAAACTTGTCTGCTAGCAGTGCAGTTGCTATTCGAGGAGGGAAGGAAAAAGACTTAGGATGGCTATGGGGAGGGAAAATCACTGAAGGCAAACATCACTGTCATCTTCTAGTCCAAGTACAGGTTAAGAATATACAAAGGAAGTGTCTAGAAAGAAACGCCGAATGCAGCCTTGAGTTGCTCTGCATCTCTAAGTTCTATGCTGGAGGCCAATTAAACTGCCTATGTGCTAAAACCTGGATGTGCTGTGCCGCTGTAGAACAGCACATCAAAACCACGCTAGAGGTGAGAGAGGCTTGGAGATTGTGTGCGCATTACCAGAGATGTGCTAGCTTTGGGTAATTTCTGGTGTTGAAGGAAATGAAGAAACTTTTCAGGCAATGGAAATTTCATATCTTGTGTGGAGGGATGGTTACATGCAGGTGTATAACCGCAAACTCTTGAACTGAATTATTTAGGATCTCTGCATTTTACTGAATGCAAACTATAAATCAATTTTAACATAGTAGATAAGATTTTTTTCTGATTATAAAAGTAACATCCATTCTAGAATGTTCAGAAAATTCAGATGAACACAAAACATAAAATAGGAATTTTCTGGACTCTTACTGTCCAGCAATAATCACTCTTAACATTGGGTTATTGCTGTTTGGCCTTTCACGAGCCTGCCTGCCCAGACTCCCAACATAATAGTTGACATAAGATAGACACAGTCATTAATGATCTGTTTTTAAAAATTACCCCAACCCAAACATCCTTTGGCTTGACATTGGCTTCCATCCCCACCCATCCTGTCAAAGCATTTGTCAGGAAACCTTTTCCTGAGTGCTGAATATAAATATGCACAAATGGACTTTACATGCCTTATGTGTCTTTAAAAACAAGAGATGGTTTCATGAAGTCAATGAACATAGTGGTCCCATAAGAGCAAGTGAGGAAACCAGAGGAGCATTTACTGCAAGAATATACACATCATGACGACAGACACTTCAAAGGAGAATGTTTTGATGATTTAAGATGAAAAGAAGTCCTCCGCAAGACAAAAAAAGTCCCCAATTACATCTGTCACAGAGGTTTTGTATTGAAAACTGAATGTACAGTGGTAAGATATGTTACAACGTACTGTCATGCAAACATGTTCAAAAGAAAAAGCTAAAATATTTCAAAAATTAGTCCCCAAACATTAAAAAAAAAAAAAACTATTTTCTACAACTGAACTTCTCAGGTGTTAAAAATGAGCACCAGAGCCAATGTTGTAGCAGAGTGTATTCAGCCACCACATGCAGTGCAAAATGCCAGTTTGAGACTTGGCTCTTCACTTCTAATGAGCTCTTTACTAATGTACCTAGGAAGACAGCAGATGGTAGCCCGAATGTTTGCGTCTCTGCTGCCCACTTGGGAGATTGACATGAAGCTCCTGGCTTCCTCTTGGCCCAGTCCTGGCTGTCGTGACCATTTAGGGAGTAAATTAGCAAATAAAGAATCTGTAGGTCCCTCTTTCTCTCATCCTGCCTTTCAAGTAATTTAATTAAATCTTCGCTGAGCAGATCCAAAGCCAGGAGCCAGGATGCTTCTCCGGGTCTCCCATGCGGATGCAGGGTCCCAAGGCTTTGGGGCCATCCTCTACTGCTTTCCCAGGCCACAGGCAGGGAGTTGAATGGGAAGTGGAGCAGCCTGAATATGAACTTGTGCCCTGGGGGCTCCCGGCACATGCAAAGGAGGACTTTAGCCACTAGGCTACCATGCCAGGCCCTTAAATCTTGTAACGTGTGCAGGAGTTACCTAGAACTCTTGTTAAAAAGGTCTTCATTCTGTTATATATGTGCAGGGACCCCAGAGTCTGAATTCCTGACCCACTCCAAGGAATGCTAGACTGTCAAGCTCTGGACCTTATTTTGAATAACAAGAATATCAAATTCCCTTTAAGCGGCCTTTGTCAATACTATTTATCTTTGAGTGTTGAAAAAGTGCCTGCCTGTTTCCAAATTAACTGTTCTAGATCTGGGGAACAGGTGATTCTCCACCCATAAACAAAATCACCTGGAGGGCATGTTCAGCGCCACCTACAGGGTTTCTTACAGGTAGATCTGGCATGAGGTCAGAAACTTCACCTTTCCAGCCAGTCCCCTGCTGATGTCTCATGCTACGGACCCTAGGGCAATGCTGTGTGAATCACTGGTTTAGAATGATTGCAAATGATGTTGCTTACAACACCTAAATTACACATTCTGCTAGTAACACTGGAAAACAAAGTAACAGGTCATATGAACAAGCCTCAAACATCTAACAGTCTATATGATCCTGACATTGAACTCAATGATCCAGCTCCCGCCCAAGAGCTCCACTTTACTTCATGTATGTGTGCCAGTGGTCTCCAACCATTTGAAAAGTTATTTTTGCAAAATTAGTTTTACTAGTATCTTTTGTATAGTATAATTATATTAATAAAGACAGCCATTATACTGCATAAGTCAGACCTGCTTAGATCAATTTCATTTATCTCAGCGCAACAAGCAAAGGATTCCTTATTCCAGATTGTTGATGTGGCACGGTGGTAAAGTGACCACCTGTGATACCAGCATGCCACATCTGAGGGCAGGTCCCAGTCCCACTTCCAGTCCAGCTTCTGATACAGTATCTGAGAAAGCAGCAGATGACTGCTCAAGTCCTTGGGAGCCCCTGTCACCTACATGGAAGACCAAGATGGAGTTCTGGGCTCCTGGCCTTGGCCTGGACTAGCCGCAGCCACTGAGGCCAATTGGGGAGTGAACCAAAGGATGGAAGATCTCTCTCAATCTCTCTCTGACACACTCCCTTCCAAATAAATAAATCATTTAAACACACACACACACAAAGGATTCCTCCCATTATTTTTTCATTGTGTTTGTGTTTGTAAATACATGAAAATGCAAACTGTCCTCATTGCGGTGTCTCTTCTAGGCAATCCTCTTATTTTGAGAGGATTACTTATTCAAAAGCAGATAATGCAATCTGTAAATCCCCAAACTTGCAGCACAATGCTATAGCCAAACACTAACAATGAAGGGCAGCACCACTAACCCATCTCTTTTAAGGAACTTCTAGTTGAGATATTCCAAGCCTTTAATCGCTCCTCTTAGTATTTTCATTCAGTTGACAAAGTGGTAACCCGCTCACATTTTCATCTAACAGACGGGTTAGTAACTGGTCGTAGTGCAACCTTTGAGCACCATGTCAGATGTCATGGGAGGAAGCAGCGTTTGCAGGATGCAAGTGATCTGATTTTAGAGCCAGATGTTCTAGTTCAGATCCTAATTCTACCACTTCCTGTAAGCTTTGAAGTCCTGAGCAAATAATTGGACCCCCTAAATCCCATTGCCTTCACCTTGAAGTTGAAATGATACCAGTATGCATTTTACAGTTTCATGGTAAAATTCAGGCTTTCTAATAAGCATAAAGCATCTAAAGCAATTTGATACATTACAAATTCAATAAATATTACCTGTTTTATTATGTCCTGAATGCTGGATTGGAAGCTAGAAGAGCAGAATTAAAGTCCCAGCTACATTACTAATTAGTTTTATGACTTCAGACAAGTCATTTAACATTTCAGACCTTCAGCTGAAAAGCAAAGACAACAATACCTGCTCTGCCAAGTTGATAGAGCAATAATCTCAAACAAAGCAGTATGCGTAAATGTGTTTAAAAAGAAAAACATAAAAATGGGGTCAAAGTTGTTGCTTAGCAGGTAAAGCTGATACTTGTGACACCACTATCATATGGGAGCTCCATTTGCTATCCAGGTTCCTGTTAATGACCAGGGAATGTAGTGGAAGATGTCCCAAGCATTTAGGCCCCTGCCTCCCATGTGGGTGATCCAGATGAAGCTCCTGGCTCCGGACTTCACCCTGACCCAGCTCTGGTCTTTGCAACTATCTTGGGTATAAAACAGCAGACAAAAGGTCTCTTCTCCTACTCTTTTTACAAAAAGAGAGTGAGAGAGAAAGGTGGAGAGAGAAAGATGGGGAGAGAGAGAGATCTTGCATCCACTGGTTCACTCTCCAGACAACCGTAATGAGCAGAATTAGGGTGATCAACCCAAAATAGGAGCCAGGAGCATCCTCTGAGTGCCCTTGTGTACAAGGACCCAGCCACTTGGGTCATCTTCTGCTGCTTTCCCAGGAATATTGGCAGAAAGCTAGATCCAGGTCTTCAACTGGTGCCCACATGGGATGCCACTGCTACTAATAGTGAATTTACCCTCTACACCATAACACTGACCCCTTAAATAAATATATAGCTATAGCAATTATGTCAGTTAATTGTATTTATATTATTTTGAATGAATTTAGGATAGAAACAGTATCAATGCAGGAAATTATTCTTTGCAGTACTCTTACATTTTACGGCATTCATTTAAAAAAATTTTTTTTAAAGATTTATTTTATTTTTATTGGAAAGGCAGATATACATAGAGGAGAAACAGAGAGGAAGATCTTCTGTCCGATGATTCACTCCCCAAGTGAGCGCAACAGTCGATGCCATGCCAATCCGAAGCCAGGAGCCTCTTCCGGGTCTGCTGCGCGGGTGCAGGGTCCCAAAGCCTTGGGCCGTCCTCAACTGCTTTCCCAGGCCTCAAGCAGGGAGCTGGAAGGGAAGAGGGGCCGCCGGGATTTTTTTACCCAGAAGTCCATTAAAGGAGAAATGGATAAAGAAGCGCTGGCACACATACTTCGTGGAATACCATTCAGCCACACACAAAAAATTAAGTCCTACCATTTGCAACAAACTGGTCCCAACTAGAGATCATTATGCTCAATGAATAAGCCAAATCCAAAACGACAAATGTCATATGTTCTCTCTGAAATAAGGCAACCTCCAAGCAAAATACAAAGCATGTCATAGGTCACATACAAAACAGTTGGCAGGAAGACTGTGGGTCACAAATACCAGGTTGGCTGGCAGGTAACATGGACCTCACCTGACTTCTCAGAGTTGATTATCAAAGTCCCAGCACAGCTCATTCAAGGACAGAGACACTGGAGTGCAACCCACAGCCCTTACATGTATAACCAGTGAACAGGCCAGGTTGAAGTCTTGGTGAGCCAAAACCATTGCCAGGGGGTTCCCCAGGGGTCACGGTACGCTGCATCCTTATGAGATCCCATATAGGCCAAGCAGGCAGGGATCCAGAGGCAATTTCCCACAGATAGGGCTAAACAAAATACAACTATGCTCTGTTCCCATGGATTAGAGATGATGTCAGAATCATGTCCTGCACAGGAATTTAATATGGTGTATAATTTAATATGGTAATATGGTATATATTTACCATACATGTTGTGTGTGTGTGTGTGTGTGTGTATATATATATATATATATATTTATATACACGAGACGAAGTAGTAAATATTTCATACTATGCAAGCTATACAGTCTGTTGCAATTACCTAGCCCTACCACTGTTGCCCAAAAGCAACCATAGATACTATGTAAACAAATAGCCATGCTTTAATAAAACTTTATTTATGGACATGAGACGGTTTGTGTTATAACTTGTCATAAAATAATCCTATTTTGATTTTTTTTAAATGTAGTTTCTACTCTTGGCAAAAAAAAAAATCCTCAGGCTACAGCCAGCCTAAAAAACCCTACGATGGTGGCCCCTGCTCTAGCACAATGCATAGCATCTAGTAGATAACACCAGCTGAGAGTAGGATATGAAGCTAATATATAAACTGTAAGGAACAGCAGATACACTCCCTCAGCAACTTTCTCATCCCAACCATGCTGTAAACACTGGTCATCATTGTCCCACCATTCCACCTGTTCTCTCCAAATCCCTTAAGTGTGATTTATATAGGTTTTTGGACTTAGCACTACTGAAAAAACTGGGTTAAACTCATCAAATCTTTAAGTTATCTCAGATGTAAATGCATTATTTTTAAATAAAACATCAAATATTCTTTAACTAAAAAAATTCTAGAATTTTCAGAAAACAGAAATGTGGAAATGATGAAGATTACAAAAGATCCCATTAGTCAGTTCAGTTGCTGCTCCATTATATTTTCTGTTGCCCATTCTGAAATTCAGTTCATTTTTTCTTGTTTTTAAAGATTTATTTATGTCTGGAGTGATAGCCTAGTGGCCAAATCCTCACCTTGCATATACCAGGATCCATATGACTGCTGGTTCAAATCCGGCTGCTCTACTTCCCTTCCAGCTCCCTCTTTATGACCTAGGAAAGCAGTTGAAGATGGTTCAAAGCCTTGGGACCCCACATTCACATGGGAGACACAGAAGAAGCTCCTGGCTTTGGATTGGCTCAGCTCTAGGCATTTTAGCCACTTTGGGAGTAAACCAATGGATAGAAGATCTTTCTCTCTGTCTATGCTTATTTATTTGAGAGGCAGAACGAGAGAGAAGGATACACATACACAAAGTTCTTCCATTGGCTGGTTCCTGCCCAAATGATTGCAGCTGCCAAGGCTGGGCCAGGCAAGGCCAGGAACATGGAACTCCATCTAGGTCCTCCATGTGAGTGACAGAAACCCAAGTACTTGGGCCATTTTCTACTGCTTTCCCAGCCATATAAGCAGGAAGTTGAATAGCAGGTGCAGCAGCTGGAACTTGAACCAACATCCATATAGGATGCCAGCAACACAGGCAGTGGTTTGGCTTAACACCACCTCCCACCCCCACCATGTTCTTTAGTAAGAAAGCAAAGCTGTATTTAAGTAGTCTTAACTTTCTCTGCCATCTGTTCAGCATTACATCATTTTCTTGCTCCAAGCAGAGTTGGTAAACAAAACCTGCAATTTTTTGTTGTTGCTCTTTGCTTTAGCTGATTTTGTACTTTTTTTCCCTTTGTGTTCTTGGTTGTCACACACTCTTTCTGTCGTTGGCATACATCTCAATAAAGCCCATTCTCTTCAGGCATTCTTTCTTCCACACTGTCTTTATACAAGATTTTAAGTTCTTATAATCCATGCTTCCTTCAGCCACACTGATCTGAGGTTAAAACAAAACTATGCTAAAACTAATAAGCTGTATTTTTCTTTTTACTGATTTTGCCTCAACTTCTCTTGTGGATTTCAGCTAGCCTCAGAGTCCCAATCACTTTTCTCCAAGAGGTTCCTCGGTGGGATGACACACAAGTCTAACAGCTGTCACCTGTGTCTGCTGTTATTCTTTGCTGTGCTGCTCCCCCACCCTGCCCTGAAGGTGTCTGAAACCCAAAGCTCGGCTTCCCGTGCAGTCACTTGAAAGTGCTGGGCCACTGTCTCTGCTTGTTGGTACCATCAGAGTGGTACAGCTACATCACTGGGCCCTGAAGCTACAAGCCATTACAATCCTCCGTGCTCTTATATCTCCTCATTGCTGCAGATTGATGAGAGACACACACTACCAACCCTAATCCCCTCCATTGCTGCCAGAACCATCAGCGTTGGTGTCCACTGCAAACCTACTGAGCAAAAAGGTCAAGCAAAGGGAGGCAGTTTTTGAAGTCTTCAATGACCTGAAGCCATGTTTCATTTAAATTCTGTCAAAGGTTTCTCCTTTTTGTATCATCAGCAGCAGATGAGTTGTAAAATGGGATTGTTTTGTGAATGTACTGTTTTACATGGTTTAATAAAACAATGCTTTTCGTCCTACTATTCTCTCCTCCCTACTCTAACATGAGCCAAGGATGCTAGAAGAGAGGCTAAACACGAGCAATCACACTTTGCTGGACTCATTCTTCTGTCTATGGCCAGTTGCTGGTCCAAATTGAAGAGCTCCATTTTTCTTTCTTTAGAATGAATTCTTTCTCAGGGACCTCTTTTTCTTCTCAAGCACAATAATTAGGACCTATCACCCCATCACTATGCATGCAGATAAAGCTGACTGAATGCTAACAGTGATTTAAAAAAAAATTTCTGCAGAATTCCACTCCTTATATTCTCTTATTCTTCCTTTGTTAAACATTGTGGCCATGAGATCACATCTATCTTTACTCCAGGCTCTTAGAGTATCTGGGAATTGTAAAATGTGCCACATGTTTTCAAAGTTGGACATCTGTTGTTTTTGCACACCTCCCCAGGATCATTGCTCTGTCGATTCTGCCTGCAGAATCCTACATCATTAGTCTCCCCTCCCCTCCTTCAAATCATTTGATTAAAAAAAATAACTCTCTTCTAGCTACTATTCTATTTCTCTATTTCTTTTCATTATAAAACACAGAGACAGTGTCTTGTTGTTTCATATTTCAATCTCTAATCATTCTCGTACAGCATTCATATTAAGGCCCTGACACGACTAAATACCAAGGTGAATCCTTATATTCACTTGACTTCTCTGTATTCAATAGGCTCTCTCCTGACTTTATTTGCTTTGCTTCCAGTGTATCGCCCTCTCCTCTTGTCTCCATGGCTGCTGCTTCCCAGCCCCCAGTCTCCTCTATGGATTCCTTATCATCATGACATTTAAACACTGAAGTACAGGAACTGGTATGGTGACATCGTGGATAAAGCTGCTGTCTGCATCCCATATTCACACCAGTTCATGTCGTGGCTGCTCCACTTCGGATCCAGCAGGCCAAAATGGCACCTCTCCTGCACCTTAGAGCCATTATTAAGTATAATATAAATTACTTGTACAGAGCAACATGTTGCCACAGTAGTTGATCTGATAACCAAGATGGCTATTAAATGAATAACCAACAGGAAGTGTTTATGAATACAGTATTACATATGTAAGACAAAGGACTTGGGTAGAAGTCAACAAGTTATATAGATTTTTTTCCATGCTACTTAGAAGAGTACACAATTTAAACCTTACAAATTGCTTCTTTCTGGAATCTTCCTGGAATTTTCCATTTAATGTTTTTGGAACATGATTGGATATGGGTAACTGAAACAATAGATTGTGAAAGCATAGATAAATAGAAACTCTTGTACTCCATTCTTGAACCACTTATATTCAGTACTCTCTAAGCCTCAGAAATCTTGTCTGGCTTCCAGGTTATAAATGCCATCACACATACTGATCACACACCAACCAGAACTTCTGCCTCCATTGCAGACTCATATATTTTGCTGCCTGTCAACACCACAACTGAATTATAATAAAAATATTTGTTTTGAAAATATTTATTTATTTTTATTGGAAACATAGATTTACAGAGAGAAGGATGGACAGAGAAAGATCTTCTACCTTGCTGATTAACTCTCCAAGTGGCAATGATGGCTGGAGCTAAGCTGATCTAAAGTCAGGAGCCAGGAGCTTCTTCCAGGTCTCCCACATGAGTGCAGGGTCCCAAAGGCTTGTGCTACCATCTACTGCTTTCCCAGGCTATAAGCAGGGAGTTGGAAGGCAAGTGGAGGAGCCAGTACATGAAATGGCACCCATATAGGATCCTGGTAGATGCAAGGCAAGGATTTAGTCACTATCATGCCGGGCCCTGTGATAAGAATCTTACATGCAACGTGTGTGGAAATGAATTCTCTTCTCCTACAAACCTATTTTTCCTACAGCTTTTTCCATCTCAGTTAATCACAACTCTGTCCTTGAACCATTTCCAAAATCTTAGAATTATTATTGATTATTTTTCTCACTTCTCATCTCCACCAGTTTGAGCACAGTGGGACTGCCTTTAAAATATATTCAGGAGGACCTGGTGCAGTAGCCTGCGGCTAAAGTCCTCACCTTGCACATGCTAGGAATCCATATGGCCATGGGTTGTAATGGTTGTAGTCCGAGCTGTCCCACTTCCCATCCAGCTCCCTGCATGTGGCCTGGGAAAGCAGTCGAGGATGGCCCAAAGTCTTGGGACCCTGCACTTGCATGAGGGATCTGGAAAAAGTTCCTGGCTCCTGGCTTCAGATTGGCGCAGCTCTGGCCATTGTGGCCACCTGGGGAGTAAATCAGCGGATGGGATATCTTCCTCTCTCTCTCTCTCCTCTTTGTATATCTGCCTTTCCAATAAAAATAAATAAATCATATAGATCACATACAAAAGAGTTGGCAGGGTCACACCTGGGAACTTGGATTTCCGGAGGGTTCTCATCATGTCCAGAACTGATAAGAATGACTTACTGTGCCTACACTGTTTGTACAAACAATGCAGTTCAGGATGAACAGCCGCTTTCCTCTTGGAGCCCGGGATTTGGGCATGTGCCCGGAAGAGGATATGAACGTGACTAATCCCCAGGAAAAACCCCAGCACTGAGCCCTAATAAGCTTCATGCTTGGCAACACTTCACACATGCCATCGTAACTCACCGCTGGAGTGATGGACTACATCCTGTGTGATACCACAGGACAGAACTTGGACAGTTGGCACCTGCTTTACCCTGAGTTTAACCTTAAGTAATTTTTCCTTTGCTGATTATGTTTCATATCCTTGAGCCAAATCCAAGTACTACCTTTCAATCCAGACCAAAAATACATGAGAATCATGTCAAAATAAATAATAATAATAATAATAGGTCATGGGCAGGCACCACTCAGAGAGCATTTTTGTATAAATCATCTCATCTAAACCTCATAACAATGAACAATCCCACAAAATGAAGATGTGCTTAACTCTATTATGTAAATACATAGGGAATGGAAGCTTGCACAAAATCAGATACTCTGCAGAAAATGCAGAAATCAAACAGCTAAAATCGATCTTATCCCCATATTGCCTCTATATGAAATTGCTTTCCTTCTTACATAAGAATTTCAGAAATCACTTTATTTTCTACACACGCCATTTACAGTTTTGGAAATTAAGGTACTATTCCTCTTCCTTGTAACATGTGCTTTTCCTTGGGCCCAGCGCGGTGGCACAGTGGTTAAGGTCCTTGCCTTGCACGCCTTGGGATCCCATATGGGTGCCAGTTCTATCCCAGCAGCCCCGCTTCCCTTCCAGCTCCCTGCCTGTGGCCCGGGAAAGCAGTCGAGGACGGCCCAAAGCTTTGGGAACCTGCACCCGCGTGGGAGACCCAGAAGAGGCTCCTGGCTTCGGATTGGCATAGCATCGGCCATTGCGCTCACTTGGGGAGTGAATCATCGGACGGAAGATCTTCCTCTCTGTCTCTCTTCTCTGTATATCCGCCTTTCCAATAAAAATAAAATAATAATAAAAAAAACATGTGCTTTTCCTTTAACCTATCCCAATTTTCCCTTCTTATCAGCCACGAATGAGATCTTCTGAGTCAGTAAGAAGAGAAAGAAAACAAAAGTAGAAATAGGCATAGGGAGGGAACCTAGTTGCTGGCTACCACCACTAGGATGGCCAGTGATGCAGTGACAGAGCCGGAAGTGGTGTGCAGAATGCAAGGTGAACCAATGCTAGAGTCCAAGAGGTGATGTGACGGTTACTGTCCTTCTGATTAGCAAGTACTGCCGTCCCATACGGCAGTCAGAGGAACTGGGAAAATCACTGCGATCTGAACCAGAATCTCATCCAGTATTTGCAGGATATGGCATAGTTCAGGTTCAGCAGAAAAACGTAAGAGGATAGGCAGGTTGCCAAGGCCCCCAGTCATGTCCAAGGCAGAACTATATTCTCAAGAAAAGACAGCATGGGGGGTTGGGGTGATAGCCTAGCAGATAAATCCTTGCAAATGCCAGGATCCCATATGGCTGCCAGTTTTGTGTCCCAGCTGTTCCACTTCCCATCCAGCTCCCTGCCTGTGGCCTGGAAAAGCAGTAGAACCTGACCCAAAGCCTCAGGACCCTGCACCCACATGGGAGACCCAGAGGAAGGTCCTGTCTCCTGGCTTCGGATCAGATCGGCTCGGCTCCCGCCGTTGTAGCCACTTGGCAATTGAATAATTAGATGGAAGATCAATCATGCATAGAATACCAAGACTAACTGTGGTTTTTTTAACAATCTGCCCAGTTTGAGTGGCCACCACAAAGCAGTGATGATGGAAGTGAGCTCATACAGCTGAAGTCTTTATCTCCTGCGTTTAGGCAGAGACAATCACAGTTGAGACTGAAACCTCTTAAAATAGGTTTGGTTACCTTTGCAGTACTGCTGCTTTGGGTTTGTGTGATGAGCACTAGCTCTGGGGCAGGTAGTTGGCAGCAGTCCTTATCAGAGTGTCTGGGTTTGAGCCCTTGTTCTGCTTCCAGATTCCAGCTTCCTGTCCGTGTGCACCTTGCGAGGCAGCTGGCGATGATTCACGCCTACGGGGCCTCATCACTCATGTGGTGGAGACAGACAATTCCTGGCTCCTGGTTCGGCCCAGCCCAGGCTCTTGGCAAGCATTTGGAAAGTAAACAAGTCGATCAAAGATCTCTTTTTGTGTGTATCTCTCTCTCTTTCTCTCCTATTCAAAAATTAATAAACAGAATTTTTAAAAAGACCAAAGGCATATATGTGAACCTCAAGGTTGAGAGGGAGAGGGGGTGGTATGGAACATAGGAAGGGAATATCATTATAGTCATAGAATTGTACCTACAATTTATACTGAATCTGCTAAAAATTGATTTAAAAAATTTTAAGAAGAGTAAATGTTGAAAAATATTAGTATCAAGATAAAGAAATGGTACTAAGAAAGATCCCATTTCAATGAACTTGTGAGATTATACAATTTTTGATGCGTTTTATTGCTGATGTAAATGATTATTATTATGCCAAACTATTTTATGAATGTTTCAATGGTAAACATCAGGCTTCTGAACATTCTACCCACCAGTGTATCCACTGATACCTGTTCATTTCCTATTTCAGGTGTCTCGTGGTTGCTGTGCAGAATTGTGGTGATCCACAGTTACTGAACCCTTACTCTGCATTCTGCAGGGCTGCATGTACGTGCATTAATTTATTATTGTTCATAATGAGCTAGGAGGCAGGCATCACTGCGACATCCACTTCTCAGAGAGGATTCCAAGTCACAGAAAGGATCAGTACAACTCTTAATCGTACCTACACCTGTCCCTCGCTTCAAGAAATGAACAATTTCGAAAAAGAATTGAAGTTCAAATGTAAATCACTAGTTCCTTAAGGCCTTGCTTTCTCCCAAAAGGTTACGTTGTTACTGCCCTTTGTTCTATTTGGCATCTAAATTACCATAGTGCCACCTGCTGACCAGCAAGGGGATCTAATCCCATACTCTAACCATATTCTAGTAGGGTTCTGTCCCACATTCAGCGTTATTTCCTGTTTTCATTTTTAAAAGATTTTTTGAAGGACTTGGTGCAGTAGCCTAAAGGTTAAAATCCTCGCCTTGCACACGCCGGGATTCCTTATGGGTGTCAGTTCTAATCCATGGGAGACCTAGAAGAAGCTCCAGGCTCCAGGCTTTGGCTTGGCACAGTTCTGGCTGTTGCGGCCACTTTGGGAGTGATTCATCAGACGGGAGATCTTCCTCTCTGTATATCTGCCTTTCCAACATAAATAAATAAATAAATAAATAAATAAATAAATAAATAAATAAATAAATAAATAAATATTTTAAGAAGATATTTATTAGAAAGACAAAGTTAAAGAGGAAGGAAGGGAAGGAGAGAGAGATCTTCCATCTGCTAGCTCACTATCCAAATGATTGCAAGATGAAGTGAAATTATACACCTAAAGATATAAGAAGAGAGAAATACAAACTCAGAATTGCATGTCAAGTGAAAACATATCCCAAGGATGAAGTCAACACACAGATATTCTCGGAGGAGGGAAAGCTTTACAGCACGCTTGGACAGCATGCTCTCCAAAAGAACAAATATTACAAAAATAAGTGCTTCACAGGAGAGCAAAAGAATACAAGAGCCTTGGGGAACAAACAAAAACAAACAAACAAACAAAAAAGCAAGCAAGTAAGAACTGTTGTTATGGTCTTTACTATTAACTGGCCCACTTCGGCTTTTACTAAACCATATGCACCTCCTGGTAGCCACTGCTTTATGTTCTCTGTCTTTAGATCATATTGCTAAAGCCATAAATAATCTGTTATCTAAGTCTGTTTCAGGATTTTGATTTTATCTGTCTAAAGTTTCCACTGGAAACTCTTACCTGCAACTGACTGGAGTGAAAAAATTTTGGCATGCATTGAGCATCAAGTTTGTATCATCTTATTTTTACAATCAAAATTGTATAGACTGCTCCCTCATTGTTCTCTTGACCGTCTTTGACCACAGAACGTCAATGATTGGGCTAAGTGCTTCAGTGTCTTACAAGGACTCAGCATCTTCGAGTCAGGACCACTTAATTGCCTTCAGAGCCAAATGTCACCTCCAAATTCCCATGATAATTTCTCCAAAAGGATTTCTGTACATTTCAGAATAAGATATGCCTTTAACATCCCTAAGAGCAGAGCAGATAATCGTCTTGTGCTGGGTGGCATGCAGAGTGAGACCCTGATTATAGTGCAGTAACAACTTACTTTCTACTGAGTGTAACTTCACTACACTATAGAGGCAGCCTCATACGGTGGAATGATTCCGTCTACAGATTTGTCTTTTGTCTGCTAACATGCTCTAGCTCATTCAGAAACCTGCTACCATCAGTAAAAAGTAAATTATTTTGAGGAGAAAAATCCATAATAAAAAATTTTTTTCTTTACAATATTTGAGTTTTGAAATATCATGAAACCAATACAGACATCGGTTTAAGTTTACAACTTGGTTTTACGGCAATCAGTATTGGGAGGAGTTAAAATTTAAACTAAGAATCACTCTAGGCTGTCAGTATCTTTGGAGATTAATACGGGTCAATAATCTAGCATTGAGCACACAAGGGTGAGAGTGGTAGGAGATTAAATTGCCCAGTCAACAAAACATCAGGTCACACAGGAATATTTTTAAAATGCTAAAGTTAACTCTAATTAAAAAGGAAGCCACCAGAGCATTTAAATAGAAAAATAATGTCTTATAATTTACATATTTAAAGGAATGTTCTATCTCCTGTAATAGAAGTCAGATTAGGAGGCCAAAGCAAGCAACTGAAAGGAAAAGATAGGACTCACAATTCCATGAGTGATTAGATAGGGAAGGTAGGAAAAATGAGATTATCAAAGATGACTTACAGGTTTGTGAGATCAACAGTTGAAAGCAAAGGCTAAAACAGATAAGAATTGGAGTGGAGGGAAGATTACAAGTTCAGTTCTATGATCCAATTCAAATGTCTCCTCAAATGAAAATAATCAGAAAGGAGCAGTGAGGTAGAGCGCTCTGGAACCCCAAGAGATGTTGAGCTGGAGAGAAAACAACGAGTGCGATCCAAGTTCTAGATGCACTCCTGCATCTGTTCTTTAATTCAGTGTGCCTTGAAAATGCCTTGTCACATCCTTTTTTTTTTTTAAGTGAAGCAAATATTTTATTGAAACCGTTGTCAAATGACAATTTATCCAAATGAACATAATAATGTAACAGTGTTCTTAAAGAAGGGTACAATCATGGCACAGACACAACCCTGTATCTATCAAAATATCATTTATAAAGACTTGCTCCCCTCTGTGTATGTGGCCCAGCATGTTTTAAAACCAATTCTTATAATCTGTCAGTTCTTCACAACACGAAAAACATTTTCCAACTCTGCCTCAGAATTCAGCCCACTCATGTATACAAACCACCATTACAATTCAGACAAAAGACAAAGTTTAATTCACCATTGAAAATGCCCTGTCACATCTTAAGAAGTCTGCTGACCGTTAAAGCCTGAAGGGGATTTGGTTTATTTGTAAGGCCGCTGTGAAACGTCTGCCATCTGGCGGACAGAAACGGAGACGACTACAAGCCACCTCATCAGACAGAAGAGAAATACTGCTAAGCCGAGTAACATGGATCACTTTGACATCACTGTCCTTGTAAACACACTTATGCTTCTCATTAGGGACAATTTATTGCTGTGCTTACACTAAAACCAGGCCTAAGTGTATAGCATTTAAAGACTTATTAAAGGAATCCTTAGTTTTAAATATTATAAAACCAAACATAAATTTAAAAAGTAAAGATAACTGCAAGGCTGGATTTTCTAGAAATCACATACAAGACAGACAATACTCTGGATCTTTAACAATATTTAAGGTAGCACTCCCACCGTGAGCAGCTCCTGCTAGTGGCTTTCATAGGCTCCTAAGAGTCAACTGTGTGTCCCTTTTTTCAGCTTACATGTGTTCACATCAGCTTGGCCTTTTGAAATTGGCTATGGCGTGGTTATTTACGAAAAAATTGACAAACGTTTCAAACAAGAGCTCCCCACCCAAAACAGCTGGCTTGTCAGCAGATCTGAGGCCTTGCTCTCTTGAGTCCACCAAGGAGAAACAAGAATGTCTACCTCTCATGGAACACTGGTAAAGTTCAATTGACTCTATTCAAACACACATTTCCCAATGTGGAGAATGTGGAATCTTTTAGGTCTATTTCCTTTCATATAGCTGGAGAGGCCCTGCGTGAATTTTAGATGACTCATTATTGAAGATTATTGTACAAAATCAAAATATATTGTTGCCGTTGTAGAAGGAGAATTACCAAACTTGGCATCTAGATTTCTGGTAATAATGACTGTCAGATCATGGGTAGATGAATGATTCCATAACTCTAAAATTGAGAATCAGAAATCTAAAAACTCAATGTAAACATCCCTGGAGGAGTACTGCTCTAAGACCCATCTGATCTATTTATAGAGAAGTACAGTCAAAAGGAATTTTTTTGAATTGCCTTTGACCCGTTACTCAGAAATAGTCCAATGTTTTTTGAAGGCAATGCGATCAGTTCCTTTTTGTGCTTAATTACATTGCCTTAAAGAGGATTAAACTATAAGTGTGAGGGAATTCATTTGCAAAAATCCAAATCTGTTATGAACACACAAGAACAAGTCCCAAATATAAATCCATTGGCACAGAGATTTAATGTTCCATTCTTTACCACGCTATATTCATTTATTTAAAATTTATTTGTTGCGCTCGCTTCCGCAGCACATATACTAAAATTTGTTATTTGAAAACCAGAGTTAGAGAGAGCGAGAAAGAATCTTTTATCTGCTGGTTCATTTCCCAAATGGCGGCAAAAGCCAGGCCCTGTGGAAGCAAGGAGTTTCTTCCTGGTCTCCCACTCAAACCTGCACCCATACAGGACACTAGCAACACGGGCAGTAGATTTACCCAAACCAATGCTGGCCCCTTACCATTCTATATTCCAAAACAAGATTTGAGACCTTACCATTCCGATAAACTCTCAAGTCAAGCAAAATGCAGCTTTCACTTTCAGTGGCGGGAATGAGTTCCACCTCAGCGGAGAAACGACATGGCGGACAAGCTCCTTCCGGTGGAAGATCACCAGGGTCTCTTCAACAGCTTCCAATGGTAAGAGACGATGAGACTCTGCCCTTAGACGCAGCGTATTCTTCAGTCTTAGCTTTTTACTGTCTTGTGCTGACCTTGCTATTGTTTAATTTCTCTTAAAAAAATGTTTTTATCGGGCCCGGCGCGGTGGCACAGTGGTTAAGTCCTCGCCTTGCACGCCCGGGATCCCATATGGGCGCCGGTTCTAATCCCGGCAGCCCCGCTTCCCTTCCAGCTCCCTGCCGGAAAGCAGTCGAGGACGGCCCAAAGCTTTGGGAACCTGCACCCGCGTGGGAGACCCGGAAGAGGCTCCTGGCTTCGGATCGGCATAGTATCGGCCGTTGCACTCACTTGGGGAGTGAATCATCGGATGGAAGATCTTCCTCTCTGTCTCTCCTCTCTGTATATCTGCCTTTCCAATAAAAAAATAATAAAAATAAATCTTTAAAAAAATGTTTTTGTCTTACTTGAAAGTCATAATTACAGAGAGAGAGGTGGAGAGAAAGATCTTCCATCTGCTGATTCACTTCCCAAATGGCTGCTGTGACCAGCCCTGGACAGGTCCAATGCTGGGAACCAGGAGCCTTTTCCAGATCTCCCACATGGGTACAGGGGTCCAAGGGCATGGGCCATCCTCCGTTGCTTTCCCAGACCATTAACAGGGAGCTGGCAGGGAATTAGAGCAGCCAAGATTCAAACCATTGCCACAGGCAGAGGATTAGAAAGCAAGCCACTGCTCTGGCCCCTCATTTCTGTACTTTAAAAAAAAAAAAGACAAGAAAAAAAGTTTATTTCTGTCATCCCTCTCTCAAGGTAACTTAGAAGACAGAATGTGAGCTGTGATTAGTGGCAATGAAACCCCCAGACTGGTTGCTACAAGAGAGTCCTGCTGTTGAGGCCCTACCTTTTCAGGTAATGGAATACAACATTCTTCTGGATCGTTAGGCAATCAAGGTGACTGAATACCACAATGCATTGCTTTCGCCAGTATCCATATTGTTAGTTGCTATGGAAGTTAAAAGTTTGAACTTCAAGAAACTGGAACGTTGATTTTGATTTAGAAGCAGAGAAACTGCTAAGATATGGAATAAATATGAAAAATGGATTGAGGGTAGACTCCCAATGAAATTTATAAGCATACCAAGCAACAAAAAATTACAGTCCCTACTACTGACCATGCCAGTAATGTCATGACCCATGTAAAGAACAAAAAGTTGGAACCATTCGTCTTTTATCACTTATATTACGGGATTGTCCCCTGGTGACACGCAGTGCTAACATGGCTGAGGGGTTGTGTTGCTCACTTTTTTAGGGAACATTTTCTGTTTCAATTCGCAGTTTTGTGATGTTAAATCTAATTATTTTTCCTGTAAATTTTACCTTCTCATACTTCCTAATTATTTGCATCTACTTCAATAAATTCTTGTGATTTGTTAATTGAGCATCCTTAAGAGACAATTTTTTTTAAAGATTTATTTTTATTATTATTATTCTTTTTTATTGGAAAGGCGGATATACAGAGAGGAGAGACAGAGAGGAAGATCTTCCGTCCGATGATTTACTCCCCAAGTGAGCTGCAATGGCCAATGCTATGCCGATCCGAAGCCAGGAGCCTCTTCCAGGTCTCCCACGCGGGTGCAGGTTCCCAAAGCTTTGGGCCGTCCTCGACTGCCTTCCCGGGCCACGGGCAGGGAGCTGGAAGGGAAGCGGGGCTGCCAGGATAGAACCGGCGCCCACATAGGATCCCGGGCGTGCAAGGCAAGGACCTTAACCACTGCGCCACCGCGCCGGGCCCAAGAGACAATTTGATTGTTTGTAAACACCTAAGTTTGTAAATGTCCCTTTCAACACTGTTTTTGCTATATCTCATTGGTAATGGTGTTCTAGCTTTAATTGTAATTACTCCATAGGTCATGATGTAGCATCAATTTCTATAAGAAGATTTTTGAATTTATTTTTAGTCATTCTAGTGACGCATTGTTATTTTTGCAGCATGTGCATCAATTTCATGTTGATGAATATTTACCCTTTTTCTCCCTGTTATGGACTGTGTTCACTGACTGTATTTTTGGGGATGTATAACAGAAGTGTAGCAGAGACTGATACGTTCAGACATGGAGACAAAGCACAGCATGTCCCTATGCATCCAGACCAAAGACGGACTCGCAGTGAAACAGCTGAAATAGTCCTGACAATGGGATGCTGGACTCTCTGACATTGTCCGTGCCTATAATGTAGAGAAACACCTCAGTAACAGCATGATGGACTAATGACTGTTCATGAAGGACCACCCATTGTAAAATTAGAGGGTAAAGAAGTGGGGGGAAAGGGGAAAAAGTGGAGGGGGACAGGAAATCCCGGAGCCTATGGAACTATCTCATAAAACAATTTTTAAAAAGAGGCAATAGCAAAAAAAAAAAGGTTTTAGCAATGAGAATATATATGAATAGCCCAAGCAGAGTCTACTGTCTGCAGAATTTCCATGATATAAATTGAATTAGAAACTGCTCATCTAAGAATGAACATCTGAACATCAATTCAAATGGTTGAAGATTCCCCTAAATTAGTTGTTCTTGGTGCCAATGGAAATGGCAAATGAAGATAAGGTGGAAGGCTAAGTTTGACGTAAAGTGAAGGGCCATATTATTTTTGTAGAAGAGTTCGGTAACGTAAAGAACTCAGTGCCCCAGGGATTTTTTTTGCCTGTCATCCATCAGAGGTTGAACTCAGCGTCTAGAGACTCTCTGACTTATTAGCCAGGCACTACTTCTTTTCAAAGATGCTTCAAAGTATAACAGCTTGCTTCCTCACTGCTTTTTTTTTTTTTTTTCTTTATTGGAAAGGTGGATATACAGAGAGGAGAGACAGAGAGGAAGATCTTCCGTCCAATGATTCACTCCCCAAGTGAGCGCAACGGCCGATGCTATGCCGGTCTGAAGCCAGGAGCCTCTTCCAGGTCTCCCACGCGGGTGCAGGGTCCCAAAGCTTTGGGCCGTCCTCGACTGCTTTCCCAGGCCACAGGCAGGGAGCTGGAAGGGAAGCGGGGCTGCTGGGATAGAACCGGTGCCCACATGGGATCCCGGGCGTGCAAGGCGAGGACCTTAACCACTGCGCCACCACGCCGGGCCCCTCACTGCTTTTAAAACAGATTCTTACATAAGGCAACATGATCACTGGAGTGACACTTCATCACATCCCATCCCCTTGGCCAGATTCTTGTGCTGGGAAGCAACGCACAGGTTCTACCTAAACTCAAGTGGAGGGGTTTAAAGGAAATCATTTCTACCAGAAGACAGGGCTCACTGGAGGTTACCTCAATATCTGTCTTTCACATTGCCCAAGTAGGGAGGAAAACTGGTGAATAAATGCTCTCCTGTTCTCCCAGACAGACAATTGTGGTAAATGATGGGTAGACCCCGAAAATCTAGAAAACAAACCCTACCTGTCTACAGCAGTGTTCAAACCAATAGCATGCTCTGGAACTGCCTTTGGGTCCTTCTATATTTTAATTTTCCCAGTCTTCCACTACTCACTGAGATTGTCTCCCAGAATCAACTATCCCCACAAAAGTTATTGTCCGAGTTCCAAGGGAAGCCAAGCTAAGATAGAAAGAGTAAAAAAGTCTGTGTAAATGGTAAGCAGGAGGTTCTCCTCACCAGGAGAGAATTCTCTCCCTCCCACGTATTTCTCTGGCCTGTCTTCAGTGAGATAGCGATCAACTTTGTAGACTTAAAGCAACTTTCAAGATGCAGCATCTTAACTCTTTCCTCTGTGAAGTTAAAATTGGTCCCAAAAGTGATGTTAGGTTAATCTGGCAAGTAAAGCTGAAGGTTGTTTGTTTGTTTTTATTTTGAGGGAGAGAATTTTTTCAAGTATGGACCTTTTAGAGCTTAAAGATGAAAAAAAATCAGGAGAGACAAAACTGAATAAAAAATATATTATGCATTAATTTCTTCAATTATTTCTATTTTCATTGATGCCTGCCACCTCAAATGTTGCCTGTCATTCACTCTACGCTGATTGAACAACTATCATCTACTCTATTCTGGCCAAGTTATCTGTTATCCATCATAAAACTTAAATGAAATTGCTGTCAGTTCCTAGGTCTGTTGGGAAGCAGGAGGGAATTACAAACAAAGGGATATCATGGGACTTGCAGAAAGAATTGAGAAAAAGAAGAAACAATAGGAGCTTAAGTAAAGGACCTGAGTCAGAGTCAGCTGGACACCATGTCTGCCCAGTGAGCCATCATGATCCGCACTTAACACTTGTGAGACGGTTGCCCTGCGATCACATGAGCTGCATGGTCAGAGTTCTAATTTCCTTCTATTCGACTCAGGCTGTGTTCTTTGAAATGTCTAAAGATAGGCGACTATTATTGCTTAGATGCTTTGCATGTACATGCCCAGTAATGAGCTAAGCACTTTGCATGTGATTTCACAACATCTTTATGAGGATTGATGCTATTATTATCCATTTCCCTAAGTGTGGGGAAACTATTAACCCCAGTTTGGATGTTGAGTAACTTTCCCAAGGTCACACGGTTAGTAAATGACAGAGCCAAGGCCTGGCCTTATGACAGTGAACAGAAAGCTCAAGCCTATAATAGCCACTACATTTCACTGCTATCTAATATTTAACATTAAAGAAGCATTTAGTTGTTTTTTTTTTGTCTTTCCATACCTCATCTTAGTCTCTTAAACTAGTATTTTTATTTTATTTTATATATTTATTTTTATTGGAAAGGCAGATCTATGGAGAAGATAGGCAGATCTTTCGTCTGCTGGCTCACTCCCCAAGGAGCCACAAGAGCCAATGCTGAGCCAATGTGGAGCCAGGAGCCAGCAGCTTCCTCCGGGTCTCTCACACTGGGGAGGATCCCAAAGCTCTGGTCCATCGTCTATTGCTTGGCCAGACCACAGGCAGAGACCTGGAAGGGAAGTAGAGCAGCCAAGACACAAACCAGTGCCCATATAGGATCCTGGCATTGCAAAGCAAAGACTTTAGCCACTGAGCCATCACACTTGGCCCTTAAACTAGCATTTTAAAAAGTATTTTCTTCTGTAGAAAGTGCAAATTTATCTGAAGTGAAAGAAAGTGTATCAGTGTTTACTTGAGAATGGGAAGAACCTAGTGGAATAGTAGGAAGAAATCAAAAGTTGCAGGTAGAAACTTTTTGGAGTGGTAAATATGTTCACTGAACTTAGTGGTTAGTGATGGCTTATGGTTGCATACATACTGCAAACATTGCGCGCTTTATAAATAAACAGTTGGTGTCAATTATATCTCATTGTACAGATGAGGAAGAAGAATCTAAAATGATTTGTCTGAGATTAGCTAGAGGTGATAGCAGAGACAAGATTTTAAAAATCAGTTTTTATGATTCTTAAACAGGAGTTTTTTTCTGTTAATTTGGTACACCGTTTGCACACAGTTTCAGAAAAGATTTGAAGTCATTAAATACAGCAGAATACTACTGTGCTATGTTTAATAAGAACTTTGGATTAATTTACATACCTCAGTTGAACATTAGAAATTCATTGTGAATTCATGTGATGAAAAATTTAAATGCATCTCTTCAGAAATTTATTATCATTATATGGAATCTACTGGAACTCATTGTTAGGAATTCTGTAATTGTATGGCCAGCAGGGGGCAACTAAATACTTCCAACACCAGAGTCTTGCGAGGAAGAAGCTAATTGGAACCCCAGCTCAGCACTCTCAGTCATGACTTTGCTCTATCCTGATTATTAGCACGTAGCCACAGCTTTTCACACGTCAAATCTGTAAGCATAATTGAAACGCTTTCCTACGTAGATTGATAATAAAACCACCTTGTGAGATCTATTTGTGTCAGTTTTAGGTTTTGTGATTTTTCAGTCTGTAAAACTCTTTGCAAAAACGTTTGTATATTATAATCAGTGAGGGTTTCTAACTTATGATTTTAAATGGTGCTTTATTTAGGGCTAAGCTGGAGGGAGCATCATCCAGTAGTTAAAAAGAGTGACAAGGAGTGTTAGGGGAGTTGGGTGTGAGAAGGGCTGTGGTACTGAATTACAGCTTTTTTTTTTTTTTAACAACACCTGGACTTCCTAAAAGGAGGAAAGAGAAAGCAAAAGAACATGAAAATAACAGAGATAAGAAAAAGCAGAATGGAAAGGAAAGGAAAGGCAGGGGTCAGAACTTGGCTGTTGTAAAGAATGCAAAGCAAAAATCCAGAAAGATGGTAAGACAGAGACCGGTGCCCTGGACATCTGCCAGGAGGCATTGAACAGAACGCAAAAGCCAGTCTTCTCAAGGTTGCAAATAAAGTTTAATAAATATGTTCTGCTTTAAAATGTATGTGGTTGTAAATGATTCAAGTGTTTTTCTCTGATTCTGTTTTTTATTTTTTTTAAAGCAATGTCTTTTAACTGCCCCAAGGTCATTTACCAAAGAAATAGATCGTGCTTTCATCAAATAGTTTTCCTTGTTTTTTTTTCTCTATTAATAGAATTAAAAGTCCTACAAAATAAGCAAATTTATTTACAGAAAAACAGCCGTCATCATTTAAACAGCCCTGTTTTTGAAAATTTCTTGTAAACAGTTTCAGACATTCTTCAGATTATTTATGTTTCCCTTGTTTAAGGTTGTGTGTCTGTGAGTGTGTGTGCTTGTGTGTCAGAGGTGTTTGACGATGAAGAAGTCCATTCTTTTCATTCAGTATTCTAAACTCAGGTTGCATAAGATCTTAAGTTGAAATACCAAAAAAAATGCATATTTTCTTAACTTTCATTTATCGTGACAGATTTTTAAACATGCTATTTTACCCAAAGTTTGCCAGGGAAATCAAACGGGATATATATAAGTACACATCTACCCATAGATATACACAGATATAAACATTTCCTTTAAAGAATTGGAGCAGAAGATTATGGAGACTCAGAAGAAATTCAGTTTGAACCCAAAGACAATGTGCTGCTAATTCTTGGCACAAGGAAGTTTGTCTCAGATTAAGTCCTTCAACCCATTGAGGTTCACCCACGTTACAGAGTAATCTACTGTACTCAAAGTCAGGATTTACATCTTAACCTCATCAAAAGCCACCTTCACAGAAACATCCAGAATAATGTTTAACCAAATGTATGTCACAATGACCCAACCAAGCTGACACATTAAATTAACCATCTCAGTTATCCAATTTGTTTCTATCACAGTCTGAAAGCTAGAAGAGATGTTTATAATCAGATAGTCCAACCCTTCTCCCCATGGAATTGCAGTTCCTGGCCCAAAGAAAGTATTCAGAAAATGTGTTCTGATTTGAATTGAGCAGAACTTATGTGAATTGAATTAAACATCACTAATGGTGGCTGCATTCTGTCAGGGCTCCAGCATGGTACTGGGAGAACAAGTACAGTAGGGGTTAAGTACAAACTTGAGTCAGATTGCCTGGCTTTACATAATGGTTTCCCTCCTTCCATTTATGTAATCGTGGATGAACTAATCAACTTTGCAGA
Source organism: Ochotona curzoniae (assembly GCF_017591425.1). NCBI lineage: Eukaryota > Metazoa > Chordata > Mammalia > Lagomorpha > Ochotonidae > Ochotona > Ochotona curzoniae. Next base: position 23,539,279 of record NW_024464920.1, read on the forward strand.
GGCACCACTTCCTCAAATCTGCAAGAAAAACAATCATAATAGCCATTTATGGTAAATATTACAGTCGTAATTGGTAGTATTCAGTTCTCTTCCTCTGTGGGAACAGAGATAGACCCTATTCGTCAGCAACCCTGTGATGGAATGAGCTCATCAGATTTAGTCTGACTCCTGAAATGTTAAAAAATCGGTACATGTCACTTTCAGTATGAGGCAGCAAAAGGCTAACGCCAGCGTCTATAGTCCTTCTTCCCCTGCTGTGGCAATCACAGAAAGAGTCCTGTTAACATGGTGGCACCGCAACGCTGAAGCTGCCTCAATTACCATGTTACAGAGGACAGCTCCCCAGAGAGCTACGCGCATACACAGCCAACTTGAGAAGACAGCAAGAAATAAATATGTTCAATTAAACAGTTGATTTGTTGTTTTCAACCTAGACTATTCTGATGTATCGCCTCATAGATTTTTTTTCTAGATTTTAATCAGGTACTGTATGGGAATTGTTTGATCAGCAGTAAAAATTCAAATGTTGTAATTACTATGTTGATTGAAGAATGCCAGCTTTGAATATAGAAGATTACTCTGCCTTTGATCATTATAAAAGTCAAAATTCAGTCAAATTAGGGTACTGCACCAGGTGGCTTCTGTTTAGAGTACTGAGATTTTTTTATTTTTAAAGATTTATTTTATTTTTATTGGAAAGTTAGATATACAGAGAGGAGAATAGAGAGGAAGCACTTCTGTCCGATGATTCACTTCCCAAGTGACCAGAACGGCTGGAGCTGAGTTGATCTGAAGCCAGAAGCCCTGAGCCTCTTCCGGGTCTCCCACACAGGTGCAGGGTCCCAAGGCTTTGCACCATCCTCAACTGCTGGCCACAAGCAGGGAGCTGGATGGGAGGTGGGGCCGCCAGGATACGAACTGGCAGCCATATGGGATCCTGACACATGTAATGCAAGGACTTTAGCCTCCAGGCTACTGTGCCAGGTCCACGTATTACAATTCTCTAAACTTCTTGCTGGAAATGGTCATGCACACAGTGAAAATTCATAAATAAAGGAACATATTTTCCCTCTGTTTTTGGGTGATCCTCTGGGATCTTTTATGTTCTAATTGTAAAATTGGCAAAATATCAGTTTCCTTTTTTTGTGAAACCTATAAATTTATTTAAATTTTTTTGTGTGTAGTAGAGCTGTCTACAAAAAAATGGAGTTTTCATATAATTGATTTGGCTTAGGTAATGTTAACTATTCATATGTCTTAACTTTTTAAGTTCACAATTAGCTGATAAGCTAGGAGAGAAAGAGGGAAAGAAATAGAGACAGAAAAAGAATCAACTGCTTACTAATAAAGCTGAATTGTCTAAGTAAGCCACAATCAGATCTTCAATGCTGCTTTTTAAGCCTAAACTGGACATGACTCACCAGAGGAGAATTTAGGTTGTCATGATTGGTAAATTTATGCAAAATCACTATTTTACACTCAATGAAGTCAGCATGGAAAGAATGAAGGACCTCTGGCCTCCTCTGGAAGGCAAAACTGAGCCTTGATCTATGTTGTTTTAGTTTATTACATATAAGGAGAAACAGTCCAAACTGTAATCCCTTGTGAATGGGCAGATTTGAAAAAGATGGCCAAAAGGGTTAAGTTTTGTTTACCTTTCTCCAGATCACCCATTAAATAAAATACTCCTACCTGAGAAAGGTGACAAAATTAAGATGGAAGTTACCCAGTGAGTACAGCGGGCCTGGATCCTTTGTCCCCCACCCCCAGCGTAAGTGGGTGCTGGGTTTGTGAGACCTGGGCACAAGGCATCCAGCAGGGCCTGGGTCACCTGGCCTGGATTGTTTGGCCCACTGTGTGCTGCATGCCTTGTCTGTGAGTCCCAGGTGTGTGGAGAGAGGGGGACTGTCCATCAGGGCCTGGGTCAAACAGCCAGCAGTGCCAGTGATGCCAAGCAAGGACTATTGGCTGCCTGGTGGCGTGCTTATGGGGGATTGGTGTGTGGACTTGCAGGTTCTCTATAGGATGGCAGAGGTGGGGTATGTGGGAACATGAGGTCTCATGTTCAGGACTGGCAATCTGATGGCAGAGTGCATGTGTCAGAACTAGGCCTTCTCAGTGGAAAAGATAGAGCAGTGGATGGCAGGCCCAGATGCACACAGAAGATATGGCTGCCAATTGGGGCCTACAGAGGACATCTGGTGCCATAGCAGAGGAAGGAGAGCAGAAAAAAATCGGACAAATACCCCCAACCAAACAATTACAGCAAATATCTGGATGAATGGAGATGCTAAGGTGGACTGTGCCAGCCAAAGGAGATTGGAAGTATTTCCTCATCTTTTTGAATTGGCAAGATAAACAGTCAATTTCAGAACTATCAAAATCACTTAAGCAGAACCTTTGGAACATACTCCGCATGGGGACCCTGGGTTGACATCAGATGGCTACTCCCCACCCCTGGGTACTGGGGTGGTTGGGAGGCTGGGTGAGGCATCTCCCCTTGGGTCCTCCCCTTCCCCCGATACAGGAAGAAGGAAAAGAAAATTTGGAATGGAAACAGTGGCCTCATCCACTTTCCCATAACCCTCGATTCTTCCTACCCTGATCAACTATGTAAACATCTTAAAAAAAAAATCTAAATAAAAAAAAAAGAAGTTACCATGGAGGCAGCAATTTTGCAAAGTGGTTAAGTGTAACAGGAGAGTCTCTCTGTGTAGTTAGTGCCTTTTTCCATGATACCCAGTAGAGACACCCTGACTCCTTCCCCCGGCAGGGGGTCTGGTGGTGGTAGTGATGGGAAGAGTGAGAAGACATCTGTCCAGAAGGAAGTGAGCGCTTTCCAGACATGATTGGATTTCTGCTCTTGTTGCAAAACATTATCCTTAACTGATACAGGTATCAAATCTGTGTTTTTGGGAGATAATTTCTTATAGTACAATCCAGAGGTGAAGCCATCTGAAATAAGCCTGAGTGTTACATTAATGAAATGAAGGAGTAAGGGAAGAATGTTGCATGCTACGGAGCAAGCATGAATCAAAGCCCGAAAACCTGATATTTCATGGCACACCTGAGGAATTGACAGAATGTGGAGCACGAAGGCTGGAGTCACAGGAGAAGACAGGCGGGCAAGGGACACATTCATAAACACCATTCAGAAATTTGGGTTACATCCAGAAGACTGTTTTCAGATATCACAGGAGATACTATACAGTTTTGACACAATTAAATACGCATATTACAATGGGTGCTAACCTAGGAATAATGCAGAACATAGAAATGTGAAAGGCATAAAATTGGAGGCTCTGGTTCCTTTTGGGTTATTTTTTTTTTATCTCCGAGTATCAGATTTAAATATGCCATAGCTTATATAATTTAGCTTCTTTAATGTCTCACAGACACATATAACACATCTCAAATAGAACGCAATTCACTCTCCTCAACAAAGCATGTTCCTTCTCTCATCTTAACATTTTGTGGTAATGGTACTAACTCTCCTGTGTCTCAAGATGAAAGCAAAAAATATCGTGCTTGCTACCTCTCAGGTCTCACGCAGGAACCTTTATCATCAAATATATCAAGAATATGTGCAACATTGTAGAAGTCTATGCTACATGCACTTGGAATCATCAAATACGCCATATGAAATTTCACAAAGCGTTCTTGGTGGAAACACACAATTGGGAGTTCATCCTCCTGAGGTTCTCGCCTCAGTGAGTGGTGCCTCTATCCACACAGTCCCCCAGGTAGAAACTAGGGCCTCCACCTTTTCTTCTAGTTTTCTCATCCAAACCTAATGAGTCCAGTTATTTTCCATCACTGGTGAATTTAAGAATAATACTCTTGAAAAGATAGAGGCAATTTATTATTGATTTACTGTAGAACTTTCAAGAGATTCCTATTTGTGATTTAGTACTTGATAAATCCACTCTTTCCCTTATAATTCCCAGATTTTTAAAAATTTCTCAGAGAGCTCTTTATCCTGTAGTCTAATCTTGGAAGTCTGGAATCAAAAAGGATTTTTTTTTTTTCGCTTCCTCAACCCCAACATCAATCTGACACCAGAATCTGTAAATCTTAAGCCAAAAAAAGTAATTCTAATGTTGCCTTTTTAGTCCAGGACACATTTAGCTATTGCCTGGGCTTGTATACTAAATCCTTTCTCTCTGATTTCTCTTTTATCCTCCAGTGGCTTTCTACGGCAAAGATAAGAATTTATTTCTCAAAATATAAATCTGATCAGGTAGCATATATGCTAAAAATGACTGAATGGTTTCTTTTGCACTCCTATAAAAGTTAAAATTCTAAAGCTGCCAAAAAAACCTCCCACACAAGCAAGCCTGTATTTATTTCTCAGTTTAATTTCTAGTCATGTCTGTTTCACTCCCACAATGAATATTATATATATATATATATATATATATACACACACACACACACACACACACACATATTTCAGTATGTATTTCAGGTCCTAAAATAATTTAATTCTGAGACATCCAAAACTATTAAAAGTTAATGAATATATATGCAAGTATGCACACATATACAGGATTATGTTGCTCAAGAGAAAGAACTCCGTTGGAAATAGCTATTTGATAAATAAACAAGAACAGAAGCATAAAACCAATTCTGTACCCCTTCTCTATTTGCTTCTTTTTTTATTTTTTTTAATTGAAAAAGGAGATCAGAGATCAGAGCAGAAAAGGAGAGATTGAGAGAAAGATCTTCCATCTACTGGTTCATTTCCCAGATGGTTGCGACAGCAGAAGTGAGCTGATCAAAAGCCAGGAAAGAGTCAAGAGCTTCTTCCAGGTCTCCCACACAGGTACAGGTACTCAAGGCTTTGGACCATCCTCTGCTGTTTTCCCAGGCCATATGGGATCCTGATGCTTGCTAGGACGAGGTTTAAGCATTGAGCCTTCGTACTGCTCTCCACCCCCTTCTTTATCTTCTGGGACGAAAATATTACATGAAAAGAGAAGACTGAGTATGCAATTTTGGGACAAATGGAAAAATAAAGTGGAGAAACCTAAAATTGTCAAGGAATCTGAACAGTTAGAACTAGAAGGAAAACAGGCTGTTAGGACACAAAAACCAAAGGAGAAAGCTTCTATCCAACCAGAGGCCAACCAAGAGAGATACAAAATAGTTGCCAATGGCAATGGCTGCGAAGTAAAAGCATTGTATGAATTTTGTGCTCAGGTGGCCATGTTGAGCCATGTGTGAGATGCACAGGCAAAGGAAACCAGTAGGCTAAACGAGACTTTGAAGAAGTAATCAGTTGAGTTGGTGCCCTGGCAATCTTCCATGCTGGAAAGTCACATGTTGTTGATGATTCAGAAGCTGCATCTGGGCTCAGTGGGAAATGGTGATTTTCTTCTTTAAAGAATCTTTTATTGTTATAAAAGCAGCATATGCACAGTACAAAGTCATAAACTACATATGGGCAAACTGTGAACAGCTTATTGTTTATCTTTCATATCTTTACTTATCCATATATACGCCATACAAGTGCATATGTATATTTTTATCAACATTATGTCATAGTTAATGTGCAGTTTTAAAATATATTTACTTTTTAAAATTAACAATCTCTACTCTTCCAAGTTAGCAAAATTTCATTTTATCTAAAATTCAAGTTTTCTCAATAGCCACCACAATGTGTTTACCTCAAAATTAGTAACTTAAAGTAAAGAGGTATTATTTATTTTTCTATACAACATTTCAAGAAATCACAAAGTTTCAGGTAGTAAAAGTAACATCTGGTTTTCTAAAGAAAATACTAATATACAAGCAATTTAAAGAGTTTGGAATTTTGTGACTCTTACTGAAATGATTGACTCATGTAAGAGTATTCAATAGGGATAAAAGTACAAGATTTATGCTTGGGGCCCGGCGGCGTGGCTTAGCGGCTAAAGTCCTCGCCTTGAACGTGCCAGGATCCCATATGGGCGCCGGTTCTAATCCTGGTAGCTCCACTTCCCATCCAGCTCCCTGCCTGTGGCCTGGGAAGGCAGTTGAGGATGGCCCAAAGCTTTGGGACCCTTCCCCGTACGAAGTTCCTGGATCCTGGCTTCAGATCGGCATAGCACTGGCCATTGCGCTCACTTGGGGAGTGAATCATCGGATGGAAGATCTTCCTCTCTGTCTCTCCTCCTCTCTGTATATCTGACTTTCCAATAAAAAAAGAAATCTTTAAAAAAGAAAAAATTTATGCTTGATGGGAATCTGGAAGGTATATAGGGGTAAGACTGCCATACCATTAATTTAGCTTTAAACCAATATTTGTATTTACAGTCACATGGTTGAAAGATACAAGATAATTTCAAATAGTTCATAGAAAATGGAATTAAAGAGCCTAGCAGAGTGGGTTAGCGGCTGAAGTCTTCTCCTTGAACGTGCTGGGATCCCATATGGGTGCTGGTTCTAATCCTGGCAGCTCCACTTCCCATCCAGCTCCCTGCTTGTGGCCTGGGAAAGTAGTCAGTGGGACAGCCTGAAGCTTTGGGACCCTGCATCTGTATGGGAGACCTGGAGGAAGTTCCTGGATCCTGTCTTCAGATCAGCGCAGCACCAGCTATTGGGGTCACTTGGGGAGTGAATCAATGGATGGAAGATCTTCCTCACTGTCTCTCCTCCTCTCTGTGTATCTGACTTTACAATAAAAATAAATCTTAAAAAAAGAAGAAAATGGAAGTAAAAAGCAGGCTTATTTAGGTATAAAATGATTGTTTTGAAATCCATACACAGTTTTTCCTAATGTATGTTTTCCATGAAGTTTCTGAAGTACCCTCATATTATGTAAAAATATACTGTCTCAACAATAAGTAGTCTATACTTGATCTTAGCAAAAGGCCGAGAAGCGATGAACAATAAGTAGTCTAGTCCTAAATGTTTAACCTGAGTCAATCAAACCTTTGTATCTTACGTGGTTCAAACAAAGATTCAAAAAGGACTGCAAAATCCATTTTCACACCTGTTAGACAATCAAACGATGTTGTGACTTGTGTAGGCAGAAAAACAAGAATTAGGAAATGTATGTATTACTTTATTGCTCTTCCAAAAGCTTTTGTTTTACTGTCATTTGTGCTGTTAATACAAGTTTGGGAAGGGGGCCAGGCTGAGAGAGCGAGCTCCGTGTACGTAAGAGGAACTCTGTTGGGAGGTCTGCTTAAACAACAAACTCTCAAATTGAGTCTGCCTCCTGTTTGTTGACAAAGCGGTTTGCATTTTCATATCAATATGAGATCCTGATATTTAGATATTAAGGATTCTAAATATTATTAAACACATATGCTTATGTGGCTTGAAATTATACTTGTTTAGCTAGCTTCTGTACTGTCCAGCATCAGGTCAGTTGTTACAAAAGATCACAGCATAAATAAAAGCTGAGAACAGTTGTGGTCTGTTTGTGATTTTCTGCCATTTGAATGTAGTGAAATACAACTAATTCTAGTTTTTAGAATATAATATTCACAAAAGATAGAAATCTTAATAGCTTAGATTTCTTGAGCTCTTCAATTCTTACAAAACCATAGAACATTTTTTAAAATGACACTCTACAGATGACAAAAGTCTTGGTGAGGTTACACAGCTCATAATTAGCAGGACTAGAATTAGAACTCAGATTTGTCTAACTTCAGTGGTGGAGTTGAATTTCACTATTCTATACTACTTCAGTAAATCAAACTTTTATTAATGTACTTTATAGTATTGGTTGAAGATTTTCTTTTGAATGCTGAAACTAATTCATAGGTTTCTGGGTTATCATTTCCTTTATACTTTTATTTAGTTGAAAGGCAAAAGGCTTCTCTCTATCTATGGAGATAGATAGATAGATAGATAGATAGATAGATAGATAGATAGATAAAGGAAGAGAGAAAGAGAGAGAAAGGGAAGAGATGGAGAGAAATATTTTTTTCATTCACTGTTTTGTTCTCTAAATACTCAAAACAGCCAAGTCTGGAGCAGGTTGCAGAAAGGATCCTGGAACTAAATTTAGATTCCTGTGTGAGTGGCAGGGACTCAGCTTCTTTTTCTTTCTTCTTCTTCTTCTTTTTAAGATTTATTTATTCTTATTGGAGTCAGGTTTACAGAGCTAAGGAGACCAAAGATCTTCCATCACTGGTTCACTCTCCATGTGGCCCAAATGGCTGGAGCCAAGCCAAAGACAGGAGATGAACAGATCTGAAGCCAGGAGCTTCCTACAGGTCTACCACATGAGTGCAGGGTCCCAAGGCTTTGGGCTATTCTCTACTGCTTTCCCAGGCCACAGGCAGGAGCTGGAAGGGAAGTGCAGCAGCTGGAATACGAACTGTCACCTATATGGGATCCCAGCATACAAGGTGAAGGTTTACCTGCTAGGCTACAGTGCTGGGCCCATAAGACTCAACTTCTTGAACCTCACTTTTGCCTCCCAAGGTACATGTTAACAGAAGGTTGTAACCAAGTAGCTGGGACACAAGCCCAGCTTCTCTGATATAGAATGTGAGTATTCCAACCAGAGTCCTAACTTGTGCACCAAAAGCCTGTTCCTAGGTTATTGCTGCTAAATCAATGGGAGCATCTAGGCATGAAATCAAAGTACTTAAGTTTTGTCAAATGGTAGCACTGAAGAAATAAAACATTGATAGAATACTTTTTTTTCTATTTCTGATGAATTTGACAGTTGTGCATTTGACAGTTGTGCATTTGGAATCTGTCCAAATTCTGTTTGTAGCTGAATCATGTCAACAGCAAGGAGATCAGTACATCTGCTTCTTGGCATCTCTAGAGTAATCTATAATTGCAGATGGTTTTATATACATTTGAATATATTAGCAGGTTCAGTTAGACACGCTCACCACAGGACATGATGCTGGGCATGATGACTGGCTTACTGGAGGTAAGGAATAAACAGAGTTAGCAAATAGGTAACAGGGACTGCTATTGATTTGGGTACTTTTTTATTACTAAAATGCATAGATATGAAAAACCAGAATCTCATATTGTTATCACACATAAGACAGATAGCAATGATTCCTTAATATTATGTAATGCCTAGTCAGTATTAAAATGTCTCTAATTGTCTCTCTAATGTGTTCTTGTAAATGATTGTTATGTTTAATGAGTCTATTTTCGTCTATAACAGTGCCTTTCTTTCCCCCTCTTCCCTTTATTTGTTGAATGAAGGTCATTTTCTTCTAGAATTTTCCCTGCTATGAGTTTCAATAATTGTTGAAATGTACTTCTTTGGCAATTTAAGGGCTGGGAGAAGGGTTATGTTGCAGATTATGTCAGGTCCAAAACTTTTGGTAGCTGGAAAAAAAAAACGTAGGAAGTAAGTCACAATGTGAAGTTACTGGGCTGCAACATGCAGCCATCTCTGGAAAGGACCTGACATTAGAAGTCCTAAACGAACACTCTTAGAGGTGTGCCAACTCCAGTGGGTTTTCAGGAGAATATCAACTGTTAAAGGAAGTGACTGGGGAATTGGGATTGAGAATTTGCTTTTTTAAAAAAAAGATTTATTATTATTGCTTTTTATTTGAAAAACAGTATAATAAACATGCACACACATGAGAATGAAAGCGTGAGAGAGAGAGATTGAATGTGAAAAAGATCTTCCATTCACTACTTTTCTCTCCAAAGGTTGCAGTAGTTAGGGCTGCAGCAGGTGGAAGCCAGGAATCATGGTATCATATGTAGATTTCAGGAACTTGAATACTTAAGTCATTATTTCTTGCTTCCTAGGGGGCATGAGCAGGGAGCTAGATAGGAAACAGTAGCCAGGAATCAAATCATCACTCTTATGGGATGCTGGAGTCCCAAGCAGCAGCTTGACTCACTGTGCCACAGCTCTTACCCTGGGGATCTGGTTTTAACTGTGCCCCCGAGTCTTGTGTGTGCTGGTTGGGTGTCGCAGCCCAGTCTGGAATGGCTTGCCTCACCTCAGCCAGTAGAGGGGGTGGCATGAGACTCCCCTGCTGGACTACCACTCCCACTGGAGAGTATGAATTGGGATGGGGGCAGACCAAACTAGGCAGGGCTACAACACCTGTGGGACTCATGAGAGCTGGACCAGGGAAAAAGCAAGCTGGGTTGACTGTTCATACTGGTGCATGCATAAGTCAGAGTGGGTGTGGGTTGGTTGGGCTCTGCCACAGCATCAGCTGGCAGATGCAGACAGGGGGGATAATTCTGTCAAGCCACACTGCAGAACCACCTGGAGAGTGCATAATCCAGGAATGGGCCCGGTAGAGAAATAGCCGGTACCTCGCTCTTGGGTCGCCACTCTGTCTGGTGAGCATGAGAGCCAGGACTGGGGCAGACATGGTTACACAGAGAGTGGCATTGGTCAGCAGGTGTGTGGGTTAGCTAGTGGGGCTGGTTGAGTTGAACTAGGCTTCAATGACCATTGAGATGTATGAGAGCTGATTGGGATGTGGGACAGACTGGACCAGTCTGCTCTACTTACTGGCAAGCTAGGAACCAGGGCAGGAAGCGGTCTTGAGAGTCACCCCAACTAGGCTGCAGCTACTACTGATTTACGTGGCCAAGAATGTGGTGGGAGGGATTGGGATGGGCTCAAACACCCATTGATTTGTATAGAAGAAGGGGCTGGAGGCAGAACTGACCCAGCAATTGCAACCACCAACATATGCATAGGCTGATTAGGGCAACAGTGTGTTCCGGACCCTGTACTGACGAGCACCCCCAAGAATTTGGTCTGGGATCACCTCAGATGAAATTTCTTTGGAGATCCCCCCGACTGAACTGCGGGGCTCAGAACTCCAACCATGAAGAGAAGTGCAAGTTCCATGGTCTGACTGTGGAGTGCATGTGTCAAAGCTGAGCCTCCTCAGTGGTTCAGATGGAGCAGTGGACAGCATATCCAGGTGCACATGGAATATATGGTAGTACATTGGAGTCTGCATAGGACACCTGGTACCACAACAGAGGACAGAACAAATTGATCAAGTATCTCAGCCAAGTGTTGGCAATGAAAATCTGGGCAAGTGGAGACGCTAAGATGGACTGGACTGTTAGCCAGTGGATTCTGGAGAGATTTCATTGTGCTTGGAATGGCGAGATTGACAGCAATTCAGAACAGTTGAACTATCAAAATAACTTGAGCAGTATCCTTGGAGCATGCCCCAAGTAGGGGACCCTGGGATGGCTGAGAGGGTGGGTGTGGCTTCTTCTTTTGTCTCTCCCCTTTACCAGATATAGGAAGGGAAAAAGAAAAAGTGGGTAATGTCTTACCCACTTTCCTGTAACCCTTGGCCCTTTGCACTCTAATCATCCAAAAATAAATAAATAGATAAATAAATAAATAAATAAATAAATAAGAAGAAATAGCTAAGACCTGGTTAAAAAAAAAGCAATGTTTTTTGAAATTTAAGGGAGTATGTGTTCTATACTTCTCACCTTTTAAATAATTGCCATAAAATTCTTTTTATAATAAAAATTTTTTCTTTGTAAAGAACAGCACATTTACAACTGGAACCCTGCACCCGCGTGGGAGACCCAGAGGAGGCTCCTGGCTTCAGATCGGCATAGCATCGACCGTTGCGCTCACTTGGGGAGTGAATCATCAGACGGAAGATCTTCCTCTCTGTCTCTCCTCTCTGTATATCTGCCTTTCCAATAAAAAAATCATAAAAATAAATCTTTAAAAAAAAAAAGGAATATGTAATCTATGTGGCTATCAGAAAGAGACTGGTTCTCCCTTTTAGAATTTGAGTTCTTAATGTCTTCTGAGTGGAATTAAAACTGAGAAATCAACCCTTATATCTGAACAGAAATTTCTAGCTATTTCCAGAGATGGCGTTAAAAGTCAGCATGTACCTAATTTTGGATAGGTAATGTGGGTGGAAAGAGTAGGAAGAGCTTTTCAATAACACTTAATTGTCACTAACCTGTGAATACGTAATTACATAATTTGTGATGATGAACTTTGATTTTTAGACTTGTTTGGTGAGAATCATTAATGCTTCATAGTTATGTGATAATAGTATGTAATTCTGGTTTTTATTACTCTAAATCCTGCTCTCTTAAATATATGCTAATTTCTCCATCTTATTATATATTAAACCCTCTTCTTTGGTACATTATGCAAACTTGAAATAAGAATGTAATTATGAAGAAAAATAGACTTAAATACTGTACCAGCAGAGTTTAAAAAAGAATAAAATATTAAAGTAATTTTTGCCTCTGTGGATGAGAAAAATAGCACAAAAATAAAATGGAATTGTATAGTGCTTTTGCATTTATTGGCATTTACTGGATGGAGATTACATTTCAAGTAGATACAATATTTTATCAGATCTTTTTAAGAGTAAATGTAACATGAGGACTTGATTGGACCTACTGATGTAAGGAAATATTACTGTTATTTTTTTCTTAAAATCATTAAAAGATAGCAATTTTTGTTTTATAGAGTCAACAGTCTAGCATTATACAAATATGTATCATTTTTAGTGTGTTTCCTTTATTTTCAACTTTGAGATCTTTTGTTTGGGATTCCTTTCTGTCTGGAAATGTTTCTTCAGACTTTTTTTAGAGTGAAAGTATTAGCTGTAAACTTTTTGCTTTTGCTTGCTTGAAAATATCTTTAGTTTGGCCTTATATAGAAAAATCTTTTCACTGGGTTTTGAATGACAGGCTGACAGTCATTTGTCTTTAGCCCATTGAAGATATTATTCCATTTTCTGCTGGTTTCCATAGATGCTGATGCAAAATTAGTTACCTGACACTTTGAAGATAAGCTATGTACTTCCTTGTGCCATTTTTTTTTTTCAGGTTAAACTTTTGGCTTTGCTGTTTTCCAACTTCGCTATTATGCATCTGAGTATGTATTTATTATTCTGTAGGTTTCTTGCAATTGGGGTGGGTTTGTTTTTAAGTGTGTGGTCCCTTGTGAGTTCAGTGATGTTCTCAACTGCTATATTGTCATATGTGCCTCTGCCCCATTGTCTCTGTCCTCTTCCTTTTTATTTGTTTTAAAGGCATAATTATAGGGAGAGGGAAACAGGGAGACAGAAAGAGGTCTTTGATCACTTGGTTTACTCCCCAAATGGCCACAATGCCTGGGGCTGAGCCAGGCAGAAGCCAGGGACCAGGAGCTCCTCCAGATGTTTTATGTGGATGCTGGGGCCCAAGCACTTTGGCTATCCTCTGCTCATTTCCCAGGCATATTAGCATGGACCTGGATGGGATGTCATAGCTCGAGACAGTGGCTTAAGCTTCTTTGCCACAATGCTAGCCTTTGTTTTGTTTTGTTTTGTTTTTTGAGGCTACAGTTCAGTTTTAGAACTTCTCATAATGTATTCCTTGTCAGTTTAGATTCCCCTTATATATTTATTATATATATATATATTTATGAAAAACTCCTTTTCATTTTTTTCTGTTGCATTTGGGATAACTTCATCCATGTTTAATTTCACCAGCTTCTACTTTTGTTGTGTTTGAGGGACTAATAAATTTGCCTGCAGAGTTTTTAATGCTAATTGTATTTTTCCATTTGAAGTTCTGTTTGTTTTTTTTCTCCAAATGCCCTCAAACTTCACATATTTCCAAGCTTATTTTTTATTCATTTACATTTAATAGCGTTATTTTATCTTCTGACCCTGGTAAATCCATTCACTGAAGTCCTTTAGAATCTGTTTCTGTCATTGTATTTTGTATGTTTATCTTTCTGTCTTTTGTGCTTGTTATTAAATGTGCACTGCTCATTTTCCTGAGAGCTTTAGTGATTGTCACTCTTGAAAGCTTTAAAATGAAAAGTTGGGTTCCTCCAAAGAGGGATGTTGTTTACTCTCGCCACGTGTCTGAGAACCTATCAGTCAAAAACCAAAAACAAAAGCAAAAATAAAAACAAAACACCTTTTTAATTTGAGAGACAGGAGAAAGAGAGAGAACTCTATCTATTTTACTACAAAGTTAAATGTCACTCCCCAAATTCATTCCTAATTATCTTGAGATTTCTTTGGTATTATTGGGGTAACATGGTTTCAATCTCACTTTTCTGTTTGAATTGCATTGTGGTCCAAATTCTTAGCTATGATTTTAGTGTTCCTTGTTTACTAGAAGCCAATTTTAAGACATGGGATTTTCTTTGTAGAGTCTGGGGGAAGGATGTATAGGCCCATAGGGGTAAGTTTATTTCTACATATCTTTGCACGGAATAACTGACCCTTGAAACTACTGCTTTGTGTGTTTGTGTGTGTGTATGTGGTTATGTGTGTGTGCTTGTGTGTGTGAGTGTGTCTCTGTGGAAAGTAAATCAAGCATTTTGTCTCATGTAAGACAAAGAAAACCAAAACTCATTAACTCGGGTTAGCAACTGTCAAGGAACTCTTTAGTTTCCTGCCTTCATTTATTTTTGTGATTTAATAATTTCTTACCCTATTGTCAGTGATCAACACCTTTAAGAAGCTCTTGAAATACATTCTCCTGTGATATTGTTTTTCAGTGTGGTCACTGACTAAGGTACCTAGTCCATGATATCACTGGAAACAGAACACTAATTTCTTCATATTTCATTACCCACATTTCCCTTATGAACTATTTCTTTAAGTAATACTAAAGAGAAACATTAAAATTAGGAGGCAAATATTGTGCATGCAAATCTATGGGTATTACAAATACATGCTTTTAAAGATACATTTATTTGTTTGAAAGGCAGAGTACAAAGACAGGGAGAGCGAAAGAGGGAGAAGGGCTTATACTGCACAGATGACCAAAACTGTTGGAACTGGGCTGATCTAAAGCCAGAGCCAGGAGCTTCTTCTGGGTCTCCTGAGTAGGTTAGCTGCCCAGGAACTTGAGCCATCTTCAGCAGTAGTTTCCCAGGCGTATTGACAGGGACCTAATTGGAAATTATTGTTTTATAGTGCATCTGGCCCCATAACCATTGATGCATAATCTTAAGATTATTTTAGATGACTTGTGAGCTATGCTAGATAAGAACAAGAAGTACTTTCACGTAATCTGTTTCGTGTCAGTAGCTGCACATTAGCAGGGTCAGATCACCAGGTGCAGCTCTGCTCTAGGGTCAGTTTTAGGTCTGCTCCAAGCATCTTTCTTTTCTGAGATCTCACCTGGAACATCTTTCTCATGGTAGGCAGCACAATGGTAGAACACTGACTTGGATTCCATGCTTAAAGCTTCTCCTTTAACTTAGCTCATGAAACGCTGTCTAAAGGAAGTTACACGACCAACAACACTAACACCATCTATCATGGTCTTTGAATTTGTGTTGATCCATTCATTGTTCATGGTTAAATTTGGACTCAGTCTGAATTTTCTTCCAGAACATGAGGATTTTAGTCTAGAATCCTGACTAGCAATCTCTGACAGCATAAATTGCCAGCTGTATAAGGGCCAAAAAAAAAAAAAAAATCCTTATCACAAGATGTATCTCTCTAAATCTAGGTCAGCATTGAAATACATTCTGTGGAAAGATGATTATTTCTGTTAGTGCTTAAACTGACTTAGAAAAAAAAAAGAACTCATTCTCAGAAATGTATAATTAAGCAGTATGCAAATAACATGAGTTCTCATTGAAATTGAAAGTGGATAGTTATGATAAAGCCTTATTTTAAAAATGTTACTCAGAAAAGTAGTAGACTTGCAAGACTCTTCAGATCCCTCTAGTTTTTGTCTTTTTATTAAAAAAATTTAAACCTATTTATTTGAAAAGCAGAGTTTTAGAGAGTGAGAGAGCACAGAGATGTCCCATTTGCTGGTTCGCTCCTCACCGGCCACAGCAGCCAGGATTGCACCAAGCCAAAACCAGGGGCACGAAATACACCCAGATCCCTCCAAGTATTGGGGACATTCCTGCTGTTTTTGTAGACGTGTTAGCAAGGAGCTGAATTGGAAGCAGAACATCTGGGACTTGAAGTGTTGCTCATACAGCATGCTGACATCTCAAAAAGTAGCTTACCTCACTGTGCCACAATACCAGTTCCTCCCCCCACTTTAATAATAGTAATAATAATAAAGCTTATTTTGAAAGACAGAAGGATGACAGAAAATGAAATCTTTTGTTTCCTGGCCCACTTCCCAAATGCCTTCAACAGATTGAGCAAGGCCAGGATGAAGCCAGGAGCTTAGAACTCAGTCTATGAGTTCCCTGCTACATGGTAGGGATCCAAATACATGACCCATCATTTGCACTTTTAGCAAGAAGCTGGAATTGGGAGCAGAGCTGGGAGTCAAATCCAGGCAATTCAGATATGGAATGCAGTGTCATAATCCCTGAGCCAAACACATGCCCTGTGAAGTGTTTTAACATAGGAAATAAAAGTTATTAAATGCTTTTCAATTAAAGTACTAGATCACCTATTACAGTTGCAGTTGATATTGTCACAACATTGAAAATGCTAGATGGAATGACGCTTTTTTGGAATCAGTATCTTAGGAATGAAAGGACCTGAAAGAAGGGTCTTTCAATGATAGTGTATTGATACATTATTGTGTTGCAATATTGAGGTTTGTTAGAATCATTCATAATTCATGACAAGTAATTACAGTTTAGAAGATTATGAAAAAAGACATACTTTCCAGTAATATCTTTACTTACACTTAGTTACATTCTGCTTTGTGTTTTTTTTTTTTAAGATTTATTTATTTTTGTTTGAAAGGCAGATATACAGAGAGGAGGAGGAGAGACAGAGAGGAAGATTTTTCTGTCTGATGGTTCACTCCCCAAGTGGCTACAACGGCCAGTGCTGTGCCGATCTGGAGCAAGGAGCCAGGAACCTATCTCCGGGTCTCCCACATGGGTGCAGGGGCCCAAGGCTTTGGGCGGTCCTCGACTGCTTTCCCAGGCCACAAGCAGGGAGCTGGATGGGAAGTGGAGCTGCTGGGATTAGAACCTGTGGCCATATGGGATCCTGGTATGTTTAAGGCGATGACTAGCTGCTAGGCCACGGAGCTGGGCCCCTTTGTGTTTATTTTTTGAGAGGAATTGAAAAGAGTCATACCTAGTTTGTTAGTAATTTGGGTAATCCTTGGTATATCATGACTTTGTTTCAAGTGTGAATGTTATCTCTGCAATAAAAAGGTTCTGAGAATCATTGGTTAAATAGCAGGTAGCACAACTCCCTTCTTTACCAGAGCTTGAAATGCAGACAGTAATTTATCTAGTCATATATTAATTAGGTAAGCATGGAAAATAGGCCTTGGCTTTCTAGTACATTACTTTTCACTCTAACAAATGATCAATTTTTCAAAACTCACTTTAAGAAATTGGTGGTGAGGCAGGAGAGGATTAAGGCAAGACAATCTGCCTCCTTTTTCTAATCTTTAGCCTCAATTCCTAAAAATAAAGGCAAATTTCCCAAAGTAAAGGAAAAATACCAGGGAAAGAGAGTCCAGATGGTATATTTTGCATGTTATCAACACTCTAGAAACATTCTTTTGAAACCAACTTGATTGCAAATCCTATTAAATACAGTGTAAGAACAAAAGATTTATGTAGCAATCTTTAGGGCCCAGTACAATAGCCTAGCAGCTACCTTCCTCACTTTGCATGCACCAGGATCCTGTACGGGCAACAGTTCTAATCCTGGTGGCCGGGCTTCCCTTCCAGCTTCCTGCATGTGGCTTGGGAAGGCAGTCAAGGACAGCCCAAAGCCTTGGGATGCTACAACCATGTGGGAGACCCAGAAGAGACTCCAGGCTCTTGGCTTTGGATAGGCTCAGCTCCAGCTGTTGTGGCCACTTGGGGAATGAATCATCTGTCTCTCCTCCTCTCTGTATATCAGGCTTAAAAAAAAAATCTTATAAAGTAATCTTTGCCCTTACTAGATACTGTGCACGCTTTCATATTTTGTTTTAACCCATCTCAGCATAAAAACCAAATTGATTCTTGAATCACAATTTGAGAATCATTTCTCTTCAAAATCGGAGACAGATTTCAATCTGCGACAAATGCCAAAGGTACTAGGTTTGCTGAAATGGTTACAGAATAATAAACTTCGCTCAAGTTTATCTGAAAAAACAAAAACAAAAAACAACAATCATATAGTCAGACTACAAAACAGACCTTGATTAGAATTTTTTCCTCTTTGGAGCACCAGTTCATTGCAACATCCCCTAGGCTCAGTCTCATTGTCTTTCACGTAATAACTGAATGCAGGGTGAGTTAAAGACCGCAGTATCTAATGATTTAATTGGCAGCATTTCTTTTTCTTTCTTGGGTAACAAAGAATCTTGGACTCTATGACCTTTTAGCACTTCTCTAAAATGTATTAAGACTAAGGATTACACAGGCCAAATTTTACTGCTTATTCACTTGAAAGTATACAGCTGGATCAGAACACCATCTGACTGTCAAGTGGATGTATGGACATGAGAATTTTTTTTAAGGAAAAAACAATTTATTAATGCTAGGCTGGAAAGGAAAATGAGTTAGGACCCGAGTTTATTACATAACGCTTTCTCCTATGTCTTGTTAGCAGAGTTTAGGTAAGATTTTTCTGCTCTTGTATTTGCCTTTTTCCTACATTCTTACTTCACCTCTTTTGGGGACTAACATTTTGTCTTTCCTCCAAGAGGTGAGAGGGAGGGTGCCTCGAATCAAGAGGTCCAAAAAAAAAAAAAAGTACGATAAAAAGTAAAGTCCAAATCAAGAATTGGGTTTATTTTTAAAAGCTTAAGGCCAAATTCCTGTGAATGTGTTTACACTTGCACCAATCCACCACCCTGTAAAACTTAATGACTGTAAAACTGGCACGCAGGATGCCGAACACGACATGAACCGAAAATAAGTTTGCTAGGCTATTTTCATTCTCAGTGCGACTGAAATACACCAGTTTCCTTAAAAATAAAATCCTTTCCAGAGGAAAACAATCAATTCAATGCCACAGTTAACGTGCTACTAGAAATAGGAACACGTAGTTACAGGCTAATTTTCAAGTCAGACTTAATATAATACCACGCCGCATTTTCAAAATTTTCCTCCTTTATTTGGCTAAAACTTTCCTGAGGTTCAAGGCCTCGGAGGCCTCGGAGTGGGGGGTCTTGAGCGAGGCCGGATCACTACCGTGCCACGTCTCTTCAAGTTAGGAAGGGACCCGGTCGCCTTCACAGGTGAGCAGGCGCGGGGCAAAGGATGATGGGGTCGCGCTTCCACGGGGGGCTGCACTGGCAGCCCTGACACCTGGAGCACGCTGACAGATGCGGGCGCCCCCAGCGCCTGCCCCACAAGCCAGGCAACGCGGCCGCCGCCCCCGCGCGCAGTCACGTGACGGGAAGGGGGTGTGGCCGCGGCCGGGGGCGGGGCCGCGAGGGGGCGGGCGCTAGAATGTGAAGGATCGTGGCGGCCCCGGGTGCCCAGAAAGGCGGCGACGCGGCCGATGACAACATTAGGCCGCGACGCGCTCCGGGCTGGGCGGCGGTGGTAGCGGCAGCCCGAGGGGCTGAAGCATTGGTTCCAGCCTCGGCAGGAGCTGCCGCCGACAGCGGGCGGACGGAGGGACGGTGGGGGCCCCGCCCTGGCCCGAGGACAGCGGGGCCGGAGTTCCCGCCCTCCTGGCGGGCAGCGCCTCCGCGCCAGCTAGACAGCGCCCTCGGGCTGGGCTCGCGTGCCCCCAGCTACCGCCGGTCGCCGAGGCCGAGAGAAGTTGGGGGGTGGTCCCACCGTTCGCGTGCAGAGGCTCGGACCCCGGCGCCGCCCCGACCACCACCGAGGAACCGGCTGTCTGTGTCCCGCCTCTCCAAGGGCTCCGCCTCGGTGAGTATCGCGCCAATTCCCTAGTATTGGGGGGCGGCAGGTCCGGCACCCGTCCAGGCAGCTGCGCTCCTCTGGCCGCCCCCCCTCCCTTGATCTGAGCCGGAGCTGACGGGGGCTCCCGGTCTCCCCGCGCCGAGGAGTTCCGCTTTGGCTCCTTTGTCCCCTTTTTGAGTCTGGGATTGGAAAGGCTGGCGGAGGTGGAGTGCTCTGGGGCCCACGGAAGGTGCGTCTGCAGCCCTCCGGAGCCGCGGCTGTGGGGGGGAGCCGGGGTGGGCTGGGGGGCGGTGCGAGCCTCCCGACCGCTGGCAGCGCCGGCCCCCTCACCCCCGGGGGCCAAGTCTGACCGGGCGGCCGGCGGGGGTCTCGCCGGAAGCCCCCCGCGCGGAGGAGGCGAGGCTCCCGTTTTCCTGTGACAGCCCCGGAGGAGGCTGTGCCGCTCACCGCAGACCGCACCCGCCCTTGCAGAGCCCGTTGACAGGGTGGTGTTCCTCTGAACCTCAGCGGGGGAACGCGGGAGGGAAGGCCAAGTCGGCCGGACTTGTGGTAGTGTCTGCTTCGGAGCCCTTTCTCCAGACTTGGGATCACGTAACAAGGAGCCTCACACGGAACGTGCTTTTGTTTCATTGAGCGGCTGAGTGGAAGCAACACTATAGATTTTTCCATTCACAAAAGTCATTTAACTCTCTTCGCGAGAGGCATCTGCTTCGCAGAACATAATAACCTAATTTCATCTTATCTAATTGTTGTCAGGAATCAAAGGTAACTTGGGCTCCTAGTAAAAGCGATAGGAAGACTTTCTGACTTAAGCACATTTGTTTCCAGTGAATCAGTTAATGAAGATTTTGCCTTTTGGCCACTGGAAGACTTCAGTGACGTCTCAGTAGTGTTCTGCTTGTGCGGCAGCTTTGTTTTGCTTTGTTTTTTTAAATGATTACAGTTTTTAAAATTAACTTCCTGTGAAACTTAGCCCAAGTTGCTTGTATTCAGATTTTTTCAAAGGCTGTTTTAAAATAATTTGTTTCTTCCTCTTAATATTCCCGAAAGAGCAAACATTTGGAGGCACGTGCATGAATTGCTTGTTATGTTTTTGCACCACGTAAGGCTTCATCTAAAGTTGGTCGTGTTGAGAGACAAGGATCAGAACCTGTTATGTTGTGCGGTTATTAAGGTCATGCTACTTTTACAAAACAGGCTGGAGAATGGAGGGTGAGAGCATGCAATTAAGATGTCCTCTATTAAAAGCACAATTAATTGCAAATATTTGTTAGTCCTATTTTTTTGTTTGTTTTTGATAGGAACTGTGTCTGGGCTGATTACAATGTGCCAGTTCAAAGTGTTGAGAAGGAAGTAGATGAAATGTAAGAGCTACCTTTTAGGTCTTTAATTATGGAGATTAAGTTGTTGTGGTCAAATTCCACGTGAACCGTTTGAGCCAGCGTGCTCAACACAGGTGCTTTTAGAGATGCTTGTTTAATTAAAAAATGGTGGTAGTTTCTTTTGGTGAATGGCAATTGTTACTGAATGTCTGACCTGTGGCAAGTTGCTGTGGTATTTTTTCAGTTAGGCTGTGGGCACATCTTAGAGGCAAATATGTCTTCATAGGTTCATGTCACTAATTACACATTTGGCAGTGCAGTATTTATTTATTTTAAAATAGACATCTTTAAGGTGTGTGATGTGCAGATCAATATACAAATAGGGATAATTAAGTTATGTTTTAGTTTAAGAAAAGTGCTACAACTACTGATTTATATAGTAGTATGCGTTATGAAAGGATCTCTCCTTCAAAAGGAAAATTCCAGTATTTTAATCAGTGAATATTCTTAGGTTGTTTCAACTTGATTTGATTTATAAAGTTTTTCAAGACTAAGTTACTTGAATTGAAACTAACCATTAAGTATTGAGATAGTTTGATGTAGCTTTTAAGTATTGGAAAGTTTTTATCTAAATCCCTGAAGCATTACATTGTCATACATGTAATATTAATTTTTGCAAAATTTATAGAAATTCATCTTGGACAATCAGGTAGTTCAAAAGCGGAAGACAGACCATCTTTTATTCTTATGAATATGACCTACAAATACAATGTGAATAAAAAGGCCTCTGAGGACTCATTATAAGTGGCTGGGTGTGAGATGAATAGGTGCTTGATTGGAGTAATTGTGGCCAAGTACATGCTGTACATATTGTTTCTTTGTGGATGGGGAACAGGAAGAGATATGTGGACAACTGTTATGTGGCAGATTTCATGGCAGTGTGTGGGGATCCCCTGGAAGGTTTGGGGTCTGTCTTCCTTGTATGGCCCTCACTTGACCCTGCGCCTTCACCAAGGCATGCTGTTGAAGGTCTTATCTGGAAGGCGTGATATAAGGAATTTTTCTCTGAAAAATGTTAACAAGTTTGGAAAGGAGAGTAGTGATTTTTTTCAAGGATCATGTAGGGAAGAAATCCTTGGTTTGGAACATCATATTCTTAGGCTGTATTATTTTTACCTTTACTAAAATTTCAGACAGCGCGAGGTCTCTCATGGGAGGTAGCTTATCTGTTTTGCTCACCATTGAATTTCCAGATACTTAGTAATTACGGAAAGAAAAAAATGTAGCTCCGGATATGACTGGAGAATACAAAAATGGCTGTGATAATGTGGTCCTAACCTGGTGTAATTAATGAGGTGATAAAGGGAGGACCTTAGGTTAGGAGAAGGGAAACAGGTCATTTAATGTGGAAACGTTTTTTGGGACAGGTGATTCCTGTGTTAAGTCTTGGTGTAAACTTTCTTAAACTAAACTGACATTTAAGGCTATGCACAGCACAACCAAAGGCATTGACTGAGAGTTTTTCAGATTAAGCACAGTAAATCTTTTTTGGATAAAATTACAAAAAATTGTTTTTTCCTATCATAACTTTATCTCTCCTTAGATTAAAAGATTGGCATACTTTACAAAAGCTAAGATTTAGAGTATTTGGGTTTTGAAATTGACATACTATAGTTGATAATAGTATTGGAACTGGGGGTGCTCTGACAATTTTGAGTTTCGTTTGCATCTGTACAGTGTGTTTTTGGGCAAGCAAATGTGCCTTAGTTTTCTTGTTTTTGAAAGGATAATAATCCTTTTCTCTCATACATTGTGTAGTGGTGTATGAAATCCCTATCCAATATCTAACATATAGGAGGACATCAACAAAGGCAAAGTTATTTAAGTCTTTCTCTTTAGATCTTAAAATGGAATTTTGATTTATTTCCCATAAATTTAAATATTTTCTTGGTCCATCTAATTGGCTTTGGTTTTAAAAATATATCAAAGTTTTAGATGAATCATTCTCTTTTAGTCAAGCATACTGCTTTCTGATAGAAATGTGATTTATTGTATTATGTTAAATCACATTTACCTCAAGGAATGCTAGCTCCTTCACTTTTTAAGGTTCTAAGGAAGGAACATAGAAAGGGTTTTCAAACAATTCATGGGAAATACATATTATTTAAAAAAGTATACATGGATTTCAGAAAACATTTAACCAGAATCAGCTGACCCCCACTCCCATTTTATTTTTAAAATTATTTGTTTTTATTGCAAAGTCAGATATATAGAGATAGGAGGAGAGACAGAGAGGAAGATTTTCAGTCTGCTGATTCACTCCCGAAGTGGCCACAATGGCCAGAGCTGAACTGATCTGAAGCCAGGAACCTGGAACCTCTTCTGGGCCTCCCCTGTAGGTGCAGAGTGCCAAGGCTTTGGGCTGTTCTCGACTGCTTTCCCAGGCCACAAGCAAGGAGCTGCATGGGAGGCAGGGTAGACGGAACATGAACGGGCACCCATGTGGCAAGGATTTTAGGCACTAGCCTACTGTGCCAGGCCTGGACAGTCAGATTTACAGAGAGAAGGAGAGACGGAAAGATCTTCAGTCTACTGGTTCACTCCCCAGGTGACCTCAATGGCCAGAGTTGACCCAAAGCCAGGAGCTAGGAGCTTCTTCCAGGTCTCCCATTCAGGTGCAGAATTCCAAGACTTTGGGCCATGCTTGGCTGCTTTCCTAGGCTATAAGCAAGGAGCTGGTTGGGAAATGGAGTAACTAAGATAGGAACCAGTACCCACATGGGATCCCAGCACATGCAAGGCTAGGACTTTAGCTATTAGATTACTGTGGTGGGCCATCCCATTTTATTTGAAAGGAGCTCAGAGAAACATAGCTGAGCTTCAGTTTCCAGCAGTTGGCCCAGTAGAGACCCCAGCAAAATGCAGTCTTAGTCTTCCACATGGGTGTCGGGACCTGTCACCTGCTGCCTCACAGGGCTTGCATTAGTACTTGCAAATGGCATGTGGAAATCCCAAGCTTTCTTTAATCTCTGTGTCAGATGTTAGCTCCTGCATTTATTTTAAGATTCCATTTCTTTTTCTTTTCTTTTTTGTTTTTTTTTTATTTTAAGATTTACTTAGTTTTATTGGAAAGGCAGATATACAGAGAGGAGGAGAGACAGAGGAAGATCTTCCATCCATTGATTCACTCCCCAAGTGACCACAATGGCCAGTGCTATGCCAATCTGAATATTGGAGCCAGGAACCTTCTCCAGGTCTTTCACGTGGGTGCAGGGTCCCAGGGCTTTGGGCCATCCTCTACTGCTTTCCCAGGCCACAAGCAGAGAACTGGATGGGAAGTGGAGCTGCTGGGATTAGAACTGGCGCACATATGGGAATCCTGGTATATTCAAGGCGAGGACTTTAGTCGCTAGGTCACGCCGCCGGGCCCAAGATTCCATTTCTTATGAACTTTTGTAAGTGCCTTTACATTTAGCTACAAATCTGAATCTTTAGGCTTTTGTTCCCTACAGAATTCGTTTCTGTAGAAATTGTAACTGCTTATTCTGCTCATACATCTATTTTTTTTTTCAACAATTAATTACCAGAAAACATCCTCTTTTTGTCTTAGTGATTGTTAGGAAGATTTCTGCCTTTTGCGTTTTGTTATAGAATTCAGTATTTTTTGAGCAGAATAACAGACTTTTGCATCATTTCTTATCTAAGCTTTTTGCTCCAGCAGCTATTTGTTCTCTGAATCTCCAAATCTCATTATACATTGTGAACTATTTGTTGTGTTCATGATCCATGGAGCATTCTGTTCTTGGTATAATGTGTTTGATGGGTATTGTAAAAAGAGCAAGATTACTCTCGAATCTAAAGAAATAGCCAATTGTCATCTTGCATATTCACAAAGAAAACAAAAAGAAAAAAGAAAGGTTTTAGAAATTGAAGGCTCTCTTTCCAGATAAAGGTTGTTGCAAATTTGAGCCCAGCGCAGTAACTTAGCGACTGAAGTCCTCACCGTATAGGATCCCGCGCTGGGATCTTATATGGTCACTGGTTCATATCCCGGCAGCCCCGCTTACCATCCAGCTCCCTGCTTGTGGCCTGGGAAAGTAGTCGAGAAAGGCCCAAAGGCTTGGGACCCTGAACCCGAGTGGGAGACCTGGAAGAAGCTCCAGGCTCCTGGGTTTGGATTGGCTCAGCTCCAGCCATTGCAGCTACTTGGGGAGTGAATCAATTGATGGAAGATCTTCCTTTTTGTCTCTCCTCCTCTGTATATCTGACATTCCAATAAAATAAATCTAATAAGGAAAGTGTTGCAAATTTGATGGATTTAGTGCTGTTATAACTTTTGAATGTGTATAAGTAGGATTGCTTGATCATCTTAATAATAAGCAGTGTGTTGATTGCTAAACATACATGAAGCATTACTGTAAAAGTGTTTGAGGCACATCTTCATATTCAGTCTTCACAATAACTCTTGAGGTCAGGCCATTTTCTTCTCCATTTTAAGCCACAGGTGCTGGTAGAAAAAGTAACAGTGTAATGCAGCCAGGATGTAAATTAACCCTGAGACACAGAGGCTGCCTAGTCGGAGGTGGACTCAATCCTGGCAATAGGATTGAGCCTGGGGTAAGCCTCCTTTGGCATTGAAGCCTGTGCATTTAACCACTGTTAGACCGCCTCTGTGGTTTGCTTGTGTTGCTGTTTGTGACAGATCTTGACCTTATTATCTTTGTTAGTTGTTTTGACTGTGTGATTTGATAGAAATAATCTTTCTGTTAAGTGTGATATAGCCTCAATTTAAAAAATTATTTGCATGCAGCGCTTTCACAAAGTTTAATGAAAATGTATATTATGAGAAAACTGTGCATGGATTTTAAGAGTTTTTTGCACCAGGATAAATTTGTACTTGTTATGGCATTTCTGAACAGGATACACTTTAAGGCTCTGAGAAGGTTAAGACATCAGCTTAAATGTGTCTATCAGAGCAATATGAATTCTGCTAAAATTAAAGCCAGAACAAACATCAAATTTATGGTGAAGTGTGGGTGGAAAAGTGGTGAGATCATTGGTGCTTTCCAGAAATTTATGGGGACAGAATGCTAAAAGAAATCTGTAGTTTACGAATGGGTAAGTTATTTTAGAAGGAAAGAGACCATGTTCAAGTTGAAGCTCATGGCAGCAGGCCCATTCGCATCAGTTTGTAAGGAACGGTTTAATCCTACTGGTGCGCTAGTGGAAGAGGAATGATAATCAATAGCAGAAACAGTAGCCAGCATGGTAGATAGCTCAGCTGATTGGGCTTGCACAGTTCCTACTGAAAAACTGAAGTGGAGCAAGTGTTCTGTTGCTTCTAGATCAGCTGCAGACAAGAACAGAGCTTTCAAGGGCTTTTAAACAAGTGAGATGAAGATGTTGAAGCATTCCTTCAAAAAACCGTGATGCAAGATGAGCTATGGCTTTTCCAGTGCAATTCTGAGAGAAAACAATGACTGTCATGAGATGGAAGTGAGCTAGTCAAAGCAAAGCTCATGGCAGCAGTTTTTTGGATACTCCAGGCATGTTGCTTGTTGACTGTCTAGAAGGACCAAAACACACGTCGGCCTATTTCGAGAGTGTTTTGGGAAATATAACTACAGCTTTAGCAGAAGAGGGCTTAGGAATGCTTCATGAGAGAGAGTCCTTATTTATTATGGTAGTATTGCTGATTTCTCTGATCAAATAAGGACAGTTTTGCAAGGGTTCTGATGGGAAATCATTAGGCATCCACCTAATGGTCGTAATTTGACTTAAAAACATTTTCTTTTTCTTTTTTTTTTTTTTAGAAGGCACTGATTTTGGTTAATAAGGGTAAGAAACATTTCTCCACTGAAAATGTTCAATTCCAAGGCGCTCTCAGTTTTTTTATGAAGTTACTAATTTCACTATTTATCAAAGTGTCTTAAACATGATAGAGCTTCTGCTGAGAAATGTTTGAACTTTTAGATTTGTGATTTAGGTCCATCTTCCGTGAATTTTTTAAGGTCCTTGAGTACTTGACATTAATTTTAATATCTTTAAGATACTTGAAGTAAGCTAAATACTCACTTTATTGTTCATTCAGTTGCCACTTTTTCACTGGGGGATTTTAGACTAATTAGAAATAGAAGAATATAGTTACAGCATTTTTAGTTGACTTCTTATAACCAATAGTTTCTAAAAAATTAGACTTAAGGAAAGAATTGGTTTGGGTGTTTTTTATGTGATATTTAAATATTGTATTTGTGGCATATCAATCTGCATAATTGAAATATCCTCATAAATTAAATTGTTTTTTCACTGCTGAATGCTTATTAAAGGAGTAGTTTATCAGATTACACAGTTTCTTACACACAAGGCCCATACCCATCCAGAAATCTTAAAATCATGTACCCTGGCCATCATCTGCTGCTTTCCCAGGTAAGTTATCAGGGAGCTAGATCAGAAGTGGAGCAGCTTGGTCTTGAACCGGCACCCAAATGGGATGCGGGTGTCACGGTTGGTGGCCCAACCTGCCACACCACAATGATGGCCCTGTGTAGTCACACAGAAGAATGTGAACAGAGAATTTGTGTCGTCACAACATGGTAGAAAAGTGGTATTTATTTAGTTTTTCTTTTCCAATCCAAAGGCCAGATGAATAAGCTCAGTTTCTTAAGAAGTGGCAGAATTATAAGTTTGGATCACTTACCATGTGAAATAAATTGTGTACCAAATGGGAACACCACATGATTGTAATTTTAATTGTATGATGCTATTAAAAATATTATTTTATTTGTTAAGCAGCTAGTGTTAAATATAAGAAATGGTCTAGGTAGAGTAGGTGATTGAGGCTTTCAGAATATCTGAACCAACAGGAAGTGATGTGTGTGGTGTAAGCTGTGGAGATCTACTGGATGCTGTCTTAACATATTGATTGGGCTATGCCATGGACTCCCCGAGGATCAGGGCCAAACCTCAGTGCCCTGTGAAGAGCCAGAGGAAGGGTCAATATCAGACTAATCATAATGTTTCCCTCGCCCATGAAACTTTTCTTCTTCTTTTTTAACAATAAAATCTTTCTCTTGAGCCCAATAATTATCAAAAGAATGATTTCCAGAGGAACTGTAAGAGTCTGAAGAATTGTTTAAAGTAGAGGTTTTCAAGTTAGCACTATAATTATTTTGGGCTGGATAATTGTTTGTTGTGAGATCTTATGTATTTTAGATTGTGTGTTAACATCCCTGCCATCCCCACACTGATGCCACTAATCCCTCTCCTGTGATGCAGAGAAAAATGTCTCAAGACATTGCCACATATCCTGAGGGGCAAGGTTTCCCTCAAAGGTCTTTAATAGATTATTTTAAACTGAAAGAAAATATTGTCTTTAATTAAAAAACTTTTTCTTCCCTGTGAGGGGTGGATGGGATTCTTCAGGGTGTTTGTTTATATAAATCTGGTAAATTTTTATTGTTTATGCAGTACAGGAAGTTATGTTATTTTTCTAAAACACCCTGGTTTCTATTGAACGTTGAGCCACACTTCTGTTATCAACCTTAGACTAGTTTTCTATTTTTGTCTTTTTCTTCTAAATAAATGAATATGTATTTTATTACCTATACATTTTTCTTTTTTTTTTAAGATTAATTTTTATTGGAAAGGCGGATAGACTGAGACGAGGAGAGACAGAGAGGAAGATCTTTTGTCCGATGGTTCACTCCCCAAGTTAGCGCAATGGCTGGAGCTTAGCTGATCTGAAGCCAGGAGCCAGGAGCTCTTCTGGGTCTCCCATGTGGGGGGCAGGGTCCCAAGGCTTTCCCAGGCCACAGGCAGGGAGCTGGATGGGAAGCAGGGCCGCTGGGATTAGAACTAGCGCCCATATGGGATCCTGGTGCGTGCAAGGCGAGGACTTTAACCATTATGCTACTATGCAGGTCCCACCTATACATTTTTCATTGGTGCATCTATCTAAGTGCTGAAAATGGATGAAGAGTGTTAATATTGTGACTTTGTAAGCACTGTTTAGTGCTGGTTAGGTTGATTCCTTCATTTATAGATTCTGTAAAGTAGTACCTGGGCCATTAAAAGAAAACTGTTGATAATATGAAGTTCAGGAGGATTTTATTTATTTCATCTATTGACTATTCAATTAGAAACATTTTGGATATGTACAAAATTTGACCATTCAATTAAAAAAATTGGCTAAGTGCATCTGTTTATCCTGTTGCTTCTGGTTGCTTCCTTTTCTCATACTATATGCTTCTATCATAGTCTTCCATAATCCCTGTACTCCATCCCACCTCCCATCATTCTGTATTCCCTGGCATTCTACCTATTGTTCTGTGTTCTTTGTTTTATTTGGAGTTGGCTGTAGCCCTGCTTTAATTCAGACTAGTTAGCTTTTAGGTTTCTTCCTGTAACTTTCTCACGTTATATTCTTAAAATGGGGCATATCTTATAATGTATCTTTCTACTTAATCTTTTTGTTGGAATGCACATTTGTAAGAAACTTCTTTAAAAACTATATGAGAGATAGAATTTTTGAGTCCTTATAGTCTACATTCTAGTTTCACATTTGGCTGATAGACTGGCTGTATATAATACTATTAGTTACAAAAATATTTTCCTGTAGAACTCTGAAAGCATTGCTCCATTGTCTGCTAGTATCTAGAAATACTGATGTGAAGTCATATGTCAGTCTTAAGATGAGGTTTTTTTTTTTTTTAGCCTAAAAACATTGAAAATTTTCTCTTTTTCTTCCTGTTGACGTCATAATGAGGTTTTGGTTTATTTGTTTGACTTGCTCTGTAAAGTATGAATCAGATTGTTTTTCTAGCTCTGGGAAAAATCTCCTATATTATGTATATTATGTCATTTTTCTTAGGCAGGCAGATACTTTCTCTCTTGGATTTATCCTCCTTGTTGTTACTCATATTTTTTGATGCTCTGCTTTGTGTTCAGGGAATGTTTTTTCCTTTAGTTTTTTTTTTTTTTAAGATTTATTTTATTTGTATTGGAAAGGCAGATATACAGAGAGGAGGAGAGACAGAGAGGAAGATCTTCCGTCCGATGATTCACTCCCCAAATGAGCGCAATGGCCGATACTATGCCGGTCCGAAGCCAGGAGCCTCTTCCGGGTCTCCCACTCGGGTGCAGGGTCCCAAAGCTTTGGGCTGTCCTCGACTGCTTTCCCAGGCCACAGGCAGGGAGCTGGAAGGGAAGCGGGGCTGCTGGGATAGAACCGGCGCCCATATGGGATCCCGGGCGTGCAAGGTGAGGACCTTAACCACTGTGCCACCGCGCTGGTCCCTTTCCTTTAGCTTTTGGGTTGATTCCACAGATAGTAATCAATGTATTTTCTTAATCTTTTTTGCTTTGTCTGTCTGTTGGTTCTTCCTCCTGTCCTTATGTTGTAATAATATGAGAAGAAGATATGTTGTATCTTCTCTGTTATCTCCCTTTTCTCTCCTCGTGTATGTGTGTGTGTGTGGTTCTTTTTTGTCTCCCTTGTTAGGGAAGATCTCGGTTTTTAGTCTGTCTACTCCCCTCTGCCATCCTATCTTCATTGTTTTACATAGTAGGTTTTGCCTTTGAGTGGGCATCCTAGACAGAGCCCATCGGAGTCAGGGCACTAGAGAGTCATGTCTGTCCCTTAGCAAGCATTGTTTTAGGGTGAGAGAGAAGGAAACTAGCTGTGGATTGGAGGCCTTTGAAATGCCAGATTAGAAGAATTTATTCTGCTCTAGGATCCCCACTAAACTTTCATTAGACATTTTCTTTCTCTAGGGAAAAATCTGGTATTTTAAAATTTAAATATGGGTGTAAATGTTAGTTGTTAAGATATTACATATAGATGTGGGATAGGAAATATAGTTGTGTCTTTTATAGACTAGTCAGTTTATACTTCTGCTATTTTTAGCCCTACTGTTTATTTTACCCTCTCCCTCTGCATGTCATTTACTTTGCAATCACACCTGTCTGAGGTCCTCTGAGTCATGTTGATTCAAGTTCTTTCTCTATCACTTAAAGAAAATATACTGAGACTCTGGCATTTCTCTCATATTATTTTCATCAGTTTCTATTCTATTTTTAAATGGCTTATTACTTTTATTTTGAAAGTTAGGTTTTACAGAGAGAGAGCTTCAGTCATTGGTTCATCCCTAAATGACTGCAATGGCCAGAGCTGAGCTAATCTCAAGTCTGCAGCCATGAGCTTCCCCTGGGTCGTTCATGTGGGCCAGGAACCCAAGATCTTGGACCATCCTCTGCTCCTTTCTCAGGACATGAGTAGGGAGGAACTGGATGGAAAGTGAAGCAGCCGGAACACAATTTGGTGCCCACATGGGATGCCAGCACCAAAGGGCAGAAAAGTTTCTGTAGCACTTTACTGGCCCCTTGTACTTACTTCCATCTTGCAGAAACGTAATTGCTTCTCTATTCTTGTTGTCAGTTTTAATTTTTTATCTTATGGTTTTATTCTTTCTGTATGAACTGTTTAATTCAGTGAGGTACACAGAGTAACTAGAGAGATAATTATATTTATTCTTTTAAAAAATATTTTTCTGACTTTTTTTAAAAGGTGTATTTATTCATTGGAAAGGCAGAGTTACAGAGAGAAAGAGTCAGGGAGGATGAGAGAGGATCTTCTGTCTTTTGGTCCACTTTCTAAATAGCTGCAATGATTGGATCTGGGTTGGTCTGAAGCCAGAAGCCAGGACCTTATGGTGGTCTCCTGCTGCTTTCCTGGGCACATTAGCAGGGAGCTGGATTGAAAGTAGGGCAATTGTGACTCCACTGATACCCATATGAGATGCCTGCATTACAGGTGGCAGATGTCACAGTGTTAATCTCATTTCTTGTTTGTGTCTTGATGTGTGTTAGCCTTAAAACTCTAAATCTTTTTTTGTTGTTGTTTGTGGTTCATTTCTTATTTCCTGGTTTGTTTGTTGTCAGCTCTCCCAACTTGCGCACATTGTTAAATTTTTTTTTTTTGCCACTTCTGTTTGGCTCACTGGAAACTGAGATCATTTGAAGTTGTAAGATAGGAGTTTGGTTTCAAAGAAGGCCATTTTGGTTTTAAGCATATAACCTTTGTGACACTTTGTTATAGGGAAGTCTTCTGTTTCTTAACCATGTCCAGATAGGTGAGGTGTTAATCATTCTTTGTCATTTACTTCTTTGTTTTAAGTGTGATTACTTTTCCTTTTAGTCTACCTTGTGATTGTTGGCACTTTTAATGTTGAACTTAGATTGCCTGACTAGTTCATTGAAGACCTTAATTTTTATTGCACCTTGATTTTATACTTGTAACACTCCCCCAGCACTGTTTCTAAATGTTTAAAACTTACTTTCTCCTTCCTGGAATATTTTCCTGAATCTTCAGGGTCCATATGTTCAGAATGGTATTGTGAATTATTGTGGGTAAGTAAATGTTAAGTACACCCTCCACCCCACCCCACCCCACCCACCTCCTTCTCACATTGCTGTTGTTCTTAATCCTGCTTAGGTTTTTTTTTTTTTTTTTTTTTTTTTTTATGAGACTTTGAAGTTCTTCCCTCAACAGCTATCGTTTTGGCTGTTAGCATGTGTGTCTTTTTGATGGGAATTCTCATTCTGCAATTAAATTTTTACAATGGGTTTAAAAAATACCCATTACTTCGAAGAAGAAATTCTGACTGAGAGATTGGAATCTGGAAGGTTTAAGAACCTGAATTTGACCCGATTATACAAAGCATTATAAAATCTATGTAGTAAGTATGACTTTGAAATTTAAAGTAGCTTAGAAGAGAAGTTTGCTCTTTTGCATCTTTTTTATTTGCTCAGCATGGAACTTTAAATTGGAAATACAATATAGTGAACTGATTACTGATTATTTTATGAACTTTATATTCTATGAAACTCTTGATTTTAGGATCCAGAAATTCGAATAATTAGTGCATATATATCTGTTGCTTTACCTTTCAACTGTATTCTAAACTTTTTCACTTTTAAATATCAGTTGTCATGTTTAATTTCCCTCTTGGCTGACTGAATCTTCTATTGCTTCTATTACATTTATAGTTTTAATAATCTTTCCTTGTGATTGCCGAAATTTAAATAGAATCTTCAAAAATCATTGGGTACCTAAAACATATACAATTTTTTGTGTGCCAGTCTGAATTCAATAATACTGAATAAGATTTTTCAGCATTTTGTAGATAATATTCTGAATATTTTTAAGGAGTTAATCGTTTGGTAATTTTGGTTCTGATATCTGTTTTCATCAATAATGTATGATTAAGATGTAGTGATTAAAAAAAACCCAATTATTGGGGAAAAATTTTCTGTAAAAGTGGACAGTTAACAGGTTGATTGCTTAATATATCAAGCATTTTGACAAATAAAATCTTGTTTATTCAGATAATTTATTACAATAATTTATTATATTAATGATTTGTTCAGTCTCATAAACTGAAGTTAATCAATGATGCGTTTGTGACTACATTGCAAATTATTTTCATTAAATGAAGAAAATATGTGCTTTATGAAATGTTCATTGAGAATTCTTTCATGTTTATTTTGCTTTTAGAAACAAGCTTTAATGTGTTATTTCTGTGATTTCATATTTTGGTAGATTTTTTTAAAAGATTTATTTATTTGAAAGGTGGAGATAGGAGGAGAAGCAGCCTTCCATCTGCTGATTGACTCCTCAAATAGCCACAATGGTTGAGGCTGGGCCAAAGCCTGGAACCAGGAACATCCTTTGGGTGTCTCATCTGGGTATAGAGCCCTAACACTTGGTCATCTTCTGCTGCTCTCTCTGGCACATTAGCAGGGAACTGGATGGGAAGTAGAGCAGCCAAAACTTGAGCTGACACTGAGATGTGATGCTGGCATCTTGGGCAGTGGCTCATCCCACAGTGCCATAATTCTAGGTCTTGGTAGTTACTCTTAATTCAAATATTAAAAATTAAGTTGGTTTTCACAGAACCTTTGGAATTGGTACACATGTATAATTAATTGTCTTAGCTATTTATAAATTAGAGATCATGAGTACTTTGATTTTAGCAATTTGTATCTGGAGCTCAAAACCCCAG
Organism: Ochotona curzoniae; assembly: GCF_017591425.1. NCBI lineage: Eukaryota > Metazoa > Chordata > Mammalia > Lagomorpha > Ochotonidae > Ochotona > Ochotona curzoniae. Next base: position 23,573,382 of record NW_024464920.1, read on the forward strand.
AGTATCTACGCTAGAGTTAGGCACTTTATTCATTTTTCTTTCATGCTCAAGATAGAAAGTAATTTGTAATTTTTCAAAATATGAGGAATTGTTTTTGGGTTTGAATATCAGTAATACAATTTCTTGAGACTGTCTTTAGATTTGCATTTCAAGCTTTGATCCTTAATGTTAATGAACTCTTTAAGTTTAAGTGTAGGTATGCACTTTTATCTGCAGGAAACAGGATAAATTTTGCCTTGTTATAACTAATTGTCATACTTAGTAAATGAAATTTATTTTTACCAGTGTCTTAATCTAAAGCAAATTTATGTCTTCTTTAGAAAGTAATCTTTTAAGAGTAACAAAAATATATAGAATCAGGTAAATTTCTAACTTTAAAAACACTGACATTTATATACAGAGAAATTATTAGTACGGTGGCTAGTATCATAATTACAAGCTCTGTCCTTAAGAGGCCTTGAGTTTCTCTTTGAGCTTGTGTCACAGGCCTGTGCAACCTAGCATTATGAACACTATCTGACTTAGTAAACAGATGTACTGGGAAAATAAGTAACCTGCCAGAAGTATTATCTTTCCCCTAACTATGTGACCTTGGCAAACCATTTAGCCTCTGTGAGTCTTAGTGCAGTAGAGGGTTTGGAACAGATAATCGTTTGAGGATTCCTTAAAGATACCAAGGGCTAGAATTCTAACCAGATAATACATTATTTTGTTATATTATGGATTAATGTCCTTATAATAGTCCTGAAATAGATCATGTTATTCTGAATATAAGTAGATTTATTCATGTGTTTAAAAGATTCTATGTCTAATTAATATACTCAATAATGTACTTACTAAGGGATCAAATGAGAATCTAAGACTTGACTCTATCATTCTGTGGTCATCTTTTAATGTACCATACTTCTTCCTGAAGCAATGGTATTACGTTAGATGACAAGATTTTATTTTTAAAACTTATGCCATTTTTAATCTGTAGTTTACAGCATTTATAGTTGCTGTCATGTACTAAAACCAAAGTTCAGTTTTAGGCCTTTGTATGAGTTGTTCTCAGAGTAAAAATTTGGCTAGTTTTAAAATAAGTATACTAGAATTTATGTGTCTAAGAGATAATTGCTGTGTTCAGAGTTATCTTGAATTTATTTCTGTAATGTCATGGATGTTCAGAGAACATTTTTGGAACTATTTTTTGACATTTCTTTCTTATCTTTAACTTGATTCTTTTAAAATTATTTAGAAGGTAGTTAGAGTCAGCAAGTGCTCCTCACCTCTCCTGCAGCAGTGGTTTATCCCCACATGTCTTCAGTAGCCCAAGTTGGGCCTTGTGCCAGAGCCAGGAGCTAAGAAACCAAGTCTAGACTGCCCACATGGGTGGCAGGTACTCAGCTAGCCATCATCTGCTACTTCCCAGTCTGCAGTGACAAGAAACTTGAATTGGGTAAATTTTGTTGTGTTTAGTTAAAGTTATATGCCTAAGTTTATATTTTGCGGATCTGATTTCCACTTAGGTAGGTGCTATGCTGATTTAGGGGGGAAAGTTGATAGAATTGTGACTATTATATAATTATGTAAAGTGTGTTGGGTTTAATTCTAGTCAGCTCTTCTTTCTGAATGTACTCTTTGATGTAGGCTTACGTAAGTTAAACTTTTTATAAAAAATCACTTAATTATTCTAAATTTATTATATAATTTGAGAATATTCATGTCTAGTTTTAATTATAGGCAGCTTCCTCATTGGAACATAGACTTTGATACAGGCTTTGTGTGTGCGTGTGTGTGTGTGTGTGCACGCGCGCGTGCCTGGCTTATTTCAAATCACATACTGCCCTCTGGGTTCCTTCATGTTGCTGTAAATGACAGAATTTCTTTGCTTTATCTGTTTATGGACACCTGTGCTGATAGCATATCTTGGCTATAGTGAATAATGGTGCAATAACCATGAGATTGCAGATATCTCTCGGTTTTTTTTTAAGATTTATTGATTTTTATTGGAAAGTCAGATTGCAGAGAGAAAGATAGGTAGAGAGGAATATCTTGCATCCTCTGGTTCACTCCCTAAGTGGCCACAATGGCCAGAGCTGAGCCTACCCAAAGCTAGGACCCAGGAGCTTCTTCCTGGTCTCCCAGGTGCATGAAGGATCCCAAGGCTTTGGGCCATCCTCGACTACTTTCCAAGGTTGGAAGCTGGTAGCTGAATGGGAAGCAGGACTGCTGGGATATGAACCAGTGTCCATTTGGGATATCCTGGCACATGCAAGGTGAGAACTTTAACCGTTAGCCTATTGCACCAGGCTGCAGACTTACTTTCAGGTGTTTCAGTTTTTTTTGCAAAAATTTTCTTAGAAAGCTTTTAGATATCAGGGCTATGATGAGTGCAGATAGTAAACAATAATATCTATGTAAGTTATTTCAGAAGGATTTTTGGTATTGAAGATTTCATTTTAGCTTTTGAAGGTACTGTTTTTTCCTGATTCATGTCACAGAATTTAATGAAGTTTCCTTGTTTATAACAATTAAATGATACCAAAAGGTCTCTTGATCTTAAATAGTGTTTTTTTTCTTTTGAGGTTATAAATCAGTTAATGTTAGAAGCCAGTTCAACAAATTTGAGTACCAGTCACTGTGCAAGTGGCTGAAAGTTCACTAGGACCTTGACAGATGGTCTCTCTGACCTCTTTGAGCTTGTGTGGGGGCAGGGAGAATGGACAGCAGACTATTCATTGCACAACTTTGTGGTCACCTTTGTGGAAAGTACTAAAGGAAGAAACAGGATAATGAAAGAATTTGGTGATCTAGAGGTGGAAGGGAACCAGAGAAGGTTAGTTGAGTGAAGGGATAAAAGAATATTTCTGGCAGAGCCTCATGTTTAAAGATCCCGATACAGCAAGGAAATTACCCTTTGCTAGGAAATGAGAAAGTGGAGTTGAGTGAAATGTTCAAGGTAGAGGGTAGCAGTATGGTGCAAAAGGTTGGGGCTGGATACATGAGATCCATGTAAAGGTTTCTATTTTTGTCGTCTGATCCCTTATGAACCTCTAGAGCAATTAAAACAAAGGAACGAAATAATCAGGTTTAAAGGCATCTCTGTGGATGCTATGTGATGAGGGTAGGTACTGAAAGGCCAGTCTGATTGTGTTGAAATTAAGGTGCCCTTTGGCCCATTCAAGGAAGAATCCTAAAGGTAGTGGTTTTTTTCCTTAATATTTAAAAAACTTTTATGTCAGATGAACAAATGTCTTGTATTTTATGTAGAAGAATTTAAGAGCATAATGATACTTTCCACATACCCTCCCTCTCACTTGCAGTCCTACTTTCCTCATTCCCTGCTTATTTTTCTTTTTATGATGACATAATTTTTATTTATTTTATAATCACAAGTTTAATACTCCACTAAAAATTCAGCAAGTAGTAAGTAGAAAAACAACTGTCCTAACAATCAAATCTCAAAATGCTTTTGGATTGGTGCATTAGATACCAGCAATCAGAGAAAACGTTGTGTCTTTCAGACTGACTTATTTCACTAAGCAACAGTGGTCCCCAGTTGCTTCCATTTGTTGTGAAAGACAAGATTTCATTCTTTTTTGGCTCACTAATATCATTAAAGAAACACTGCACTGCACTGTGGGATAGTGGTTCTTAAAGTGACTATCACTTGGGGCTTTATTAGAAGTACATCTTCTTGTGCTTTACTGTAAATGTAGAATTCAGCATAAAATTAAACAAATGCAGAGATTCATGATTTTTGTTGCCATCAGATCCTATGTTGTGTCCCCGAACTCCTTTTCATTAGCAGTTTGGTTTTTCTAGATTTTTGTTTGTTTTCACACTACATATTTGATTTTACAGTTTTCTATTCTTATAGAAATAAAACCAGTGTTATATCACAAAACTGACAAGATTAAGTTTTAGTAATTCCTTCTTCTCATTTTGTCTTTCGTTCTGAGGCTGGTAGACTGGAACACAAGGATCCTGTGATCTCGGGCCAGTCACTTAACATCTGTCTGTTTAGTGCCTTTGTATACTTTACAGGTGTGGGGCAATTAAATTGAACTTTTCCAGTGGTTCTAAATTGTTGTATAGGAATGCTAGAACTTCAAAGGGCAGACATTTTTTTGAAATTTATGTGAACAGATAGAAGTGTAATTTATTGCTGAGCTGAAAATACAATGCTGGTAGGTATGAATGATGTAGAAACAATATTAAGAATAATATTTATTGAGAGTATGTCAGATTGCAAGTTCAATTCCTTATCCTATTCAAAAAGAAATCCAAGAATGAGACATAAGCAAGGTAGGTAAACTTAAAATTATACCCACAGAAGAAGTGTGTGCTCAAGAGACAGAGCTGTGCTCATCGATTTTCAGAGCTATGAAGGCAAAGAGAACGATATCTGGGGAGGGATCTTAATACAATATTTAAAGAAGGTGGAGATTGGCATGGGGCTTGAGTGCCACATTTCCTTGCCCTTTTTGGGAATGTTGCAAGTGCCATGCTGTCAGGTGCATGATGGGAGTGGGAGTGTCAGCCATGATGATTTTTCATGACATTGTAATGACCTAAAGGCCTTTACTGGGTGCAGCCAGCAGTTGTTTTGTGAATTTTTATCTGTCCTGGATTCTAAGCAGCAAAACTTGAAGCTACTATTTGTTTTGCCTGGACATGTTAGGGAAATAGAGGGTGGGGAGAGTGGAGATTTGGGCACTGCTTTGTGCAGAGCAGGCAGGGCTGTGGTATAGGTGGGGCTGTGTGGAGGTGCTGGTGACTTCAGCTCTTTTCTGTCTAACTCCCCGCCTAGCTGGTCCACCTGCTGCTTTTAAGATGGCAGTGACCTGGAAAATGAAGCTTCCTTCAGGCTGAAGTTTGTATCACTGAAAATTCAGTCTGTTTTTTTTAAGGGGGTTGGAAAATGTGAAGAACACTGACTGCTCATGGAAGATAAGACACATAGGATTATGACCTGCTCAGCACTCTTGAAATAATTGTCTGAACAGTTAGGGCTACTAGGCATAGCAGAAACTGCCATAGGCCAGAAGTTGTGCTGTATACTCTCTGGTTTTCTCCTATGAGATTATTCACTAGGTAAAATTTTCATGAAAACTTGTGAGGGCAAAGCTGTTTTAGCTTGAAGGATCTTTTGAAGTTGTTGCTTTTGCATCAGCATTGCTATGTTATTTTTTATTGTGTTTATTGAAATACGTTTTTTGTTTCCTACTTTCCTGCTTTTTGTCTTGATTTGGTGATTCTCTCCTTTGACTTTTCATTTTTTAGTTTTTCTTCCTTTATCTTTTAATCTTTTTGCCCATAGTGTTCTGTCTACTAATATTTTATCTTATTTCTAATTTCTTAGTATTACTTTTATTTTTCTAGTATTTTCTTTTCCTCTAAAGGCTCCCTGCCACAACCCATCTACTTACTTTAATGGCAGCTCACAGGGCTTAACATAATAAGTTTTCTTTTTTCTGTAAAATTTGAGCCTCATCCCCAAAACTCTGAGTAGTAAACATTTTCAATTAAGTTTCTTACCTTTTTTTTTCCCCCTAAGATTTACTTATTTTATTGGAAAGGTAGATTTACAGGGAGGAGGAGAGACAAAGATCTTAAATCTGCTGGTTTACTCCCCAAGTTGCTGCAGTGGCCGGAGCTGAGCCGATCAGAAGTCAGGAGCCAAAAGCTTTTTCCAGCTCTCCCACATGGGTGCAGGTCCCAAGGCTTTGAGCTGTCCTTGACTACTTTCCCAGGACACAAGCAGGGAGCTGAATGGGAAGTGGAACAACCAAGACACAAACTGGCCCCCATATGGGATCCTGGCACATGCAAGGTGAGGATTTAGCCATTGAGCCATCATGTTAGACCCTGAAAAATATCTCATAGTGTAAAATACCATAATGGAAATAAAATTTTAAAGGAAAATTGTGATCCTTAATATTACAGAACGTAAACCAGTTTCCTTGTGTGTTTATAAATATGTCAGTGATTGTGTAGATAAGGTCATTGCTCTGCCTGTGCATGCTCTCCTGTGAGCCAACTTCTGTGGGTCTTTCACTGATATAAATGGACTAGATAAAACTTTACTAACTGTCACTACCTGTCATTGTTTCTCAATAAGGAGACTTGATTAATTTAATCCTGTAGCTTTGTTCTGCAAGCCTAACCTGTATTGCTGCTACTCAGTTAAAAGGTTAATGTTGTTGACCTTTAATATTCATTTCTCATTGCATAGCTCATTCTCATTCTCTGACTGTGCATGTAGGTAATTTTTTTCATTCTCAAAACTGAATTAGCTCAGTTTATTGCTAGACATCTTGGCTGGTTCTTTGAGACTACTATTCCTTGCTGTGTATAAAATATGGAAACAAATTACTTTGAGTTTTAAGGAAAAACTTTGAGTATTAAAGAAAAGCAATGTACTTTTAGCTGACCAGAAGGAATTAATCAGCAACTGGCATTTTTCTACAGCCTCACTATCTTTAAAAATAACCAACTCTTCATTCTAGTGGCATTTTTATATTATACTCTAGAAAATCAGTAAAATTTTTAGATGATAAGCCGTAATACTGTAAACCAGATGCCTATTTTTTTTTTAACTCAAATCTGATATCAATTACTGTAACATTCTAAGTTTTTTTCTTTTTCCTCTTTTCTGTCTTTAACAGAAACCTCCTAGCATTGCTGGAAGCAGTTTACCCCTTCATCTTTTTTTTTTTCCAAAGTTATTCTTAAAAACTAATTTTGCTGAGAGAGAGAGGTCTTGCATTGCTAGTTCATTCCTCAAATGACCTCAGTGGCCAGAGCTGAGATGTTCTGAAGCTGGGACCCAGGAGCTTCTTCGGGTTTTCCACGTGGGTGCAGGGGCCCAAACACTTCTATTGCTTTCCCAGGCCACAAGTAGGGAGCTGGATCAGTAAACAGTGGAAATTTGAACTGGTGCTCATGTAGAATGTTAGCACTGTAGACAGAGGTATAGTGCTCTATGCCGCCATGCTAGCCACAGTTGACACATTTTAAAATTTCTTTAGTTTAACCAACAGGATGCTTTGGCTATGCCAAACAATTTACTAGAACTATAATTCATACTTTAAAAAAACTGAAAACATCCCAAGTTTTAGAAAATGTAGGTATTTGAGGAGTTTCAAGTAACAAACAGGGAGCCTGCATTATAATGGATGGATTTCTCATTGTTTTTGACTTATGTGGTCACCATATTTATAAACCAGATTTCTCAGATAATGGGGCAGATAGGAACTGAATTGCTTGGCTTGGTTTTGGTTTGTCTGTTTTTGTCTGTTCTTTGCTTGAAGAGTATAAGTTGCCAAGACTGTAAGATAGAGGAGAGACTTTTTCAACGGATGATCAAGGTGCATGTTATCAGAGTAAGGGCAAATGGGTTTGGGTGGTTAAAATAAAATCCATTGCTTCTGTAGTCTGTAGGTAGATAAAGTGTTTACTCTTGTAATATAGTATTAACTGTTTTTTGACTGAGCCCAAACTTTTTAGCCTTATAAATTTGCCATGATGCCATGGTTTTAAAATAATATTTATTAAATATCCATGAAGATTGGTCTACTTTACACTCTGGTTACTTTTCCCTATCTTTTACTCATACCATTAAATAAATAAATGATTTTGCATTTATTTAGAATTATTCGTTCACTTGAATTTTTGTAAAACTTCGTCCTGTATGATTTTACAGGCTACAATGTATATGTCAACACATGTGCTTAATGTAAACTAATCATAGTAAGTGGCTAGCTTTTCTGTTTCCTTATGTTTGTGTTTGGTCCTACTAGCTCTTCTCTTCCTGTCTTTTCATAGAACATAAGACATTATCATGATCTACAGTCAATCCATTGTTCTACAGAACACGCAGACCCACTCATTACCTTCATTCTCTTCGTTTTTTCCAACCCATTTTTCAACCTCTTTCCATCATCCATCCTTTCCTCCACTCTTCCCAGTATCTAGTAATCACTATTTTTTAAAAATTTACTTATTTTTACTGCAAAGGCATATTTACAGAGAGAATGAGAGAAAGAAAGATCTTCCGTCCACTGGTTCATTCCCCAAGTGGCTATAATGGCTGCAACTGAACTGATCTGAAGCCGGGATCCAGGAGCCTCTTCTGGCTCTTCCACGCTGCTGCAGGGTCCTAAAGATTTGGGCCATCCTCAGCTGCTTTCCCAGGCTACAGGCAGAGAGCTGGATGGAAAGTGGAGCCACCAGGGTGCAAACCCGCATCCATACAGGATCCCAGACATGAAGGCAAGTACCTTAGCTACTAGGCTACTGCGCCAGCCCATAATCACTATCTTAAATTCTGGCTAACTATGTATACATTTATCTTTCTGTTTTATTTCACTTTACATAATGATCTCTAGTTTCATTTGTTTTGCTGCATGATTGAGTAGAACTTTATTGTGTCTATATTCTACATTTTCTTAATCTATTTCTTCATACATTGACGCACAGCTCTGTTGAGCCCTTTCTTGGCGATTGTGAATAATGCTGCAGTTAACATGGAGATGCAAATAACTTTTTCATATGTTCAGTTCATTTCCTTCTGGTGTATACTCAGAAGGGGGATAGCTGGGTAATGCTCTATTAGAGTTTTGCAAAAACTCCGTACTGTTTTCCATATGACTGGACTAATATACTAGTGATATGTTAGGATTCTGTTTTTCTTCATATCCTCACCAACATTTGTTATTTTTTTTTGCCAGTTTGATAATAATCATTGTGCCTAGTGTGAGGTAATACCTCATTGTGGTTTTTATTTTATTATTATTTTTTTAAAGATTTATTTTATTTTATTTTTTATTGGAAAGGCAGATATACAGAGAGGAGAGACAGAGAGGAAGATCTTCTGTCCCATGATTCACTCCCCAAGTGAGCACAACAGCTGACGCTATGCCGGTCCGAAGCCAGGAGACTCTTCCGGGTCTCCCACTCGGGTGCAGGGTCCCAGAGCTTTGGGCTGTCCTCGACTGCTTTCCCGGGCCACAGGCAGGGAGCTAAAGGGAAGCGGGGCTGCCAGGATTAGAACCGGCGCCCATATGGGATCCCGGGCGTGCAAGGCGAGGACCTTAACCACTGCGCCACCGCGCCAGGCCCTCATTGTGGTTTTTATATGGATTTCCCTGGTGGATAGTGATACTGAGCATTTTTTTTGTGTGTGTGTATTTGTTGGCTGTAGACTTAATTACTTTTAACTTTGAGAAAGTTTTTTCTTTGTTTCCTTTATTCATTTGAAGAATTCTTCATTCACTGCCTGCTGTGTGCCAGGTATTATGTAAGATGCCAAGCTGTCAAAAATAAATAAGAACTAGCATGCTGTTTTGTTTATGGAAACTAGATGGCTGCTACAAAAAAGTCTAACAAAGGAGCTAGGATAGAAATACACTGCATATGGTTGATTTACAAAAGGAAACCAGGCAGTCATGCTTGGTGGCAGGTGTAGGAGCAAGTTAAGAACAGGAATATACTGAAAGAATATCTGTCTCAGTCAGTACCCTTGAGTGACATCATCAATCGTAAGAAGATATTAGGAAGACGAAGAGTAGTGGCAGATAGCAGCAGAGGAATTTCCAAGCACATCAGCAACCCTGATGTGATTTTCAGGAATTCTATGGTTTTAAAGTAATCCTTCCATCCTCAAAGTTAGCTCTAGTTTAGATTATAACAACTAATCCTGTAAGAGCAATTGCTTGTACATTTCAGCTGGTAGCTCTTTGATAAACTCTGGCTTCAAAAAATGGGGAGTGGTGAGAAGAAGAAAATATACTAAGAAAAGATGCATCAAAAAGAAACAGTAAGGAAAGAGTACTGTGTGTGCATGAACATTGGACAACTAGAAGTCTTCAGCTTTGAGGGGAAATACAATTGGACTAATGCACCATTATTAACTTAATAATTTATGAATGTTAGCAAGTAGTGAAACATACAAGTCTAAGAAAGAGCCTTGAAACTATAATAGTTGTTTATACCAGGAGTACTGAGCATTAAAATAACTGACTAAAAGATAATGTGAAAGCTGACAAATATCCCTTAAAATCCTTATTTTCTAAGCGAAGTCTTTGTTTTGATACCTGAAGCTCTGTGTTATGCATGGGGAACATCTAGCTCACAGACTATAAAAGGCCCACAAAATTATTTGACCTGGTCCTGCCAAGGCATCTGCAGGTAGGACTTGAAATTCACTAAATCTATGACAATCTGAATGATAATATAAATATCTAAATCGCCCTTGGAAGAAATAAGTGTCCATACCCCTTCCCTCTCTTGACTAAGAAGGAGAAACAAAGCTCATTAAACTAACTTAACTGTCATTATAATTTCTGTATGTTTACCCTCTTAAACTAGATGATACCAGAAAAATAATGACATTTTTTTAATCAAAAGACGAGCAGAAGAAATTACTTTAAATTACCTATTTTAAGCAGAACAAAAATTACATAAAAGTTAAATCTTTTTATTTTCTTTTTAAAAAAGATTTATTTATTTTTATTGCAAAGTCAGATATACAGAGAGCAGACAGAGACGAATATCTTTCCTCCCATGATTCACTCCCCAAGTGGCCGCAATGGCTGGAGCTGAGCTGATCCAAAGCCAGGAGCCAGCAGCTTCTTCTGGGTCTCTGATGCGGGCGCAGGGTCCCAAGGCTTTGGGCTGTCCTCCAATGCTTTCACAGGCCACAAGCAGGGAGTTGGATGGGAAGCAGGGCCACCGGGATTAGAACCAGCACCCGTATGGGATCCAGATGTGTTCAATGTGAGGACTTTAGCAGCTAGGCCACCACACCAGGCCCAAAGTCTTTTTATTTTCTATTTGTTAAAAATTACTTTCCTTTAGCACACAATAATAAATGTAGAGTAGGAGAAACATATATTTATAAAATATAAGCAGTACTGGAATGAGAATACAACCTTTTTCTCTAACTGTATTTTTCTATGGTAAATCTATCCAAGATGAATTGAAGGGATGAAATGTATGCTATATATATAGAAATATAAACAATAATATATGTATATTTCAGAGAAGTTTAGACCTTCAAGAGTAATAGTGGGTAAAAAAAATTAGGAGTGGGAGAGAACCAGTTTCTATTGCGCTGTTTCTAGCTAGGATGGTCAGAGATCTGTTTGGTATGGTGGAATTAAATCATAGAAAAGTGAAAGGAGAGTGAACCTTATAGAAGAATTTTAGGTCAAAAACAGCAGGTACAGAAACGCTGTGGAACTCTGTTTGATATGTGAAGGAAATAGCAGAGACTCATGTGGATGCTGCCGTGTGAGCCAGCAGCATGCCACCTCACTTCTCCGAGCCTGAATGTTCTCATTTTGAAAATGAAGCTATAATGAAACATTATTTGCCTTATAAGGTTATTGTAATGACTTCATGAAATAATGCACTTAAGGCAATTAGTAATGTATCTCAGAATATAAATTGCGTCATTTTCCTGTCTTGCTTGTTATTTCAGGAAGTAATTTTTTGATAGTAGTCACTTGATTTCATTTATTAATTTCTGAAACTTTTTGGGTGATGGTTAACTTCACAAAGCATTCAGTAATTGACATTGGTCTTGATAAGATGTGATTTATATCTAAGATTATTCTTTAAATTGCTTAGAAGCAGGTAGATGTTTGCAAAAGGAAAGTATATTAGAATGGTTGTGAATTACTGATGATTTGATCTCTTATTAACAGTAATACTTGATAATGCAAAGTGAAATGCTACAGAATGTTACATTGACTGTTAGAAAAGTTGAAGGGGTCCCAGCACCATGGCCTAGTGGCTAAATTACTCATCTTGATTGTGCTGGGATTCCATATGGGCACTGGTTCTAATCCTGGCAGCTCCACTTCCCATCCAGCTCCCTGCTTGTTGCCTGGAAAGGCAGCCAAGGACGGCCCGGAGCCTTGGGATCCTGCACCCTTGTGGGAGACCTGGACAAAGCTCCTGGCTCCTGGCTTCGGATCAGCACAGCACTGGCCATTGTGGTCACTTGGGGAGTGAATCATTAGACAGAAAAGATCTTCCTCTCTGTCTCTCCACCTGTGTATCTGACTTTGCAATTTAAAAAAAAAAAGTTGGTAGGAATGAGCAGTCTGTTGGAAGATAATTCTGCTAATCTCTTGGGTTTCTTCAAATCTTGCAAATGAATTGCCTGACTGCCCTTTGTTCTACACTATCTTCACAGTTGTTTAGTGAAAACCCTTGGAAGATAAGAATGTCTTTCTCTCAAAGAGATATAAAAATACTTCTTTGATTCCCTCCTTAAATTGTTTTTTAAAAAGAAATTGTTTGTGCCGATTGTGGAGGATAAAACTGTAACTGCTTTATAGATGTATTGTGGTCATTTTAAGTTCTTTCTACTCTTTTTTAATAAGATTTTATTTATTTATTTTTATCGGAAAGTCAGATATACAGAGAGGAAGATCTTGCATCTACTGATTCACTTCCCAAGTGGCTGCAACAGCTGGAGCTGAGCTGATATGAAACCAGCAGCCAGGAGCTTCATCTATCCTTGGCTGCTTTGCCAGGCTGCAAGTAAGAAGCTGAATGGGAGGTGGGGACAGACCCTTATGGGATCCTGGCATGTACAAGGAGAGGATTTTAGCCACTAGTCTACCGCGCCAGGCCCTCTACTCTTTTTTTGCACTTTTACTTTATTACTCTGAAGTTGAGGATGGTACGTTATATTTGATCTTCTTTTGCATGGTAATGGTTATATTAGCTCTGCTTAGATGAGAAATAGAACTCCTGGCTATTTGATGGTGAAATGCTACAATTTCCAGCATTGAGGTGTAGCAGATAAACCTGCTGCCTTTCAGATTGGCATCCTAAATTGGTACCAGTTTGAGTCCTGGCTATTTCTCTTTCAATACTTCTCCCTGGTAATGTGCCTGGGAAAGCAGCAGAGGTTGATCCAAGTGCTTGGACCCTTGTACCCATGTGGAGCCCTGTAGGAAGATCCTGACTTTGGCTTCAGACTGACCTAGCTCTGGTTGTTGTGGCTTATAAGGAGTGAGTGGAAGATCTCTCTTTCTCTGTTTTTGTCTCTGTAACTGCCTTTGTCTCTGTAACTGCCTTTCAAATAAATAAATCTTAAAAAAAAAAATCTCAGTAATTGTCATTTTAGCCACTTAATTTGATTTATGAAAAAACTGAGGTTCGAAAAGAATTGTATTTTTCTCAAGATCCATAACTAGTTTTCAGTAGAGGTGTGAACTTGAAATGAGATGCATGGGTAGAAAGTCAAATACTTTATATTTCATTATGCTGCATCAGTTCAGGGAAGATGAATGTTTGTAGAAATGTACATTTTAATGGAAATTAAGTATTTGTTATAAGACCTAGTGTTTGATACAGTAGTGTGAAATTACTTTGACTCAGTACATTGGTAAACACTTTCAACTGGGGGTTATTATAGCATTTACATGGAACATTGAAATGGGAAGAAATCTAAATTCATATCTGCAGCTTGACTGCATGACTAGAGAAATAATATTGATAAAAATTCAGCTAATGCATTGATAAGTGAACCCACTGATTTAATTTCAGTATTAATGAGAATATTCTTTTTTACTAAAGACATCTATTGTTTTTTAAAGATTTTTTATTGGAAAGTCAGATTTACAGGGAGAAGGAAAGACAGGAAGATCTTCTGTCCTCTGATTTGCTTTCTAAGTGGCCACAGTGGCCTGGCCAAGGCTGAAGTAATCTAAAGCCAGGACCTTCTTTGGGATCTCCCACATGGGCGCAGGGTCCCGAGGCTTTGTACCATCCTCTACTGCTTTCCCAAGCCACAGCAGGGAACAGGATGGGAAACGGAGCAGCTGGGATACAAACTGCACCCATATGGGATCCCGGTGCTTGCAAAATGAAGACTTTAGCCACTAGAATATCGTGCTCAGTCCTTAAACACATCTATTTTTTTGCTTCTTGGGTTATTCAAGACTTCATAACAATGAGGTATGTAGTTTTCTTTAGCTGTGCTAGGAAATTTTTTTTGAAGTTTCTTTGAATTGATGGTAGGAAAGTTAGCGATGATAGAAAATAAATGTGCTCAGATACTGACAAGGATGTGGAGAAAAAAATATCCTGATACCTTGTTTTGGAGCGAAGGTAAACTAGTGCAACCATTATGAAAGAGTGTAGGGCAGGCGCGATAGCTTAATGGTTAAGGTCCTTGCCTTGAACGTGCAGGGATCCCATATGGGCAGCCTCGCTTCCCATCCAGCTCCCTGCTTGTGACCTGGGAAGCAGTCAAGGATGGCCCAAAGCCTTGGGACCCTGGACCCACATGGGAGACACGGAAGAAGTTCCTGGCTCCTGGCTTTGGATTGACACTGGCCACCTGGGAAGTGAATCGTCAGACTGAATATCTTCCTCTCTGTACATCTGCCTTTTCGATAAAATAAATAAAATCTTAAAAAAAATGAAGAGATTCCTCAGAAATCTGAAAATAGATCCACCATTGACCCACGTAATCTACTACTAGGAATTTATCCAAGGAAATGAAATCAGTATATGAAAGTTATTTGTATCCTCATGTTTATTACAGCTCAGTTCATAATAGATAAAATATAGAAATTAATTCACATATTGATTAACTGATGATTATAGCAAGAAAATGTGATATATCGATGCAGTACATACTATGGAATACTACTTAGCCATAGGAAAAAATACAGTCCTTTTTTGGCAACAAAATGGATGCAGTTGGAGACGATTATACTTAGTATGCTTGCTTCCAAATCTAAATGTACAACTCACTGAATTTTTACATGTATGTACACTTAAGTAAGGACGTACACCTCTGCTTGTGACCCAGAGAGAGCAATTGATGGCGCAAAGCTTTGGGACCCTGCTCCCTTGTGGGGGTGTCTGGGAGAGGCTCCGGCTCCTGGCTTTGGATCAGCTCAGCTCCAGCTGTTTTGGCGGCTTAAGGAATGAACTAGACGATGGAAGGTTTTCTTCTTTGTCTCCAAATCTCTGTAATTCAGCCTTTGCAATAAAATAATAAATAAATAAATAGTTAAAAACAGAAAGAAGTCTTAAGATCTTATATGGATTTTTTTTTTACGTTATAATTTTACCATTCTAATTTTTTCTTTACAATTTACTCTCTTCTAAAAATATTGTTTGTTTTTATTTGAAAGGCAGAGTCACAGAGGTTGGGGGACAGAGTGAGTGAATGGGAAAGAGAGAGAGAGAGAGAAAGAGAGAGAAAGAGAAAGAGAAAGAAAGAAATCTTCTATCTTCTGGTCTACTCCCAAATGGCCACAATGGCCAGGACTGTCAGGCCAAAGCCAGGAGCTTTTTTCCAGTTTCCCACATGAGTTGCAGGGACCCAATTTTTTGGTCTATCTTTCCCTGTTTTCCCTTGTCATTAGAAGAGAGCTAGATTGGAAGTGGAGCACTGTGACACAAACTGGTCTATATATGGGATTCAAGCAGTGCAAGTAGTGGCTTAATCCACTAAGCCAGGTGCTGGCCCCCTGTAATTTTTTTTTCTTGGTTACACATTTCAAGTGTTATTACATTTGGCCAAGTTGGATTTCTTAAGCTTTGTCAGTGATAAGTTGTTTCTTTGTACATTAGGTAATAATGACTTTTCCACTTCCTCTTGCCAGTAATATGAAGTAAAATGCTTATTTTATTTGATTTGTAATGCATTTTGTTTTGACCCTAAAGTTAAAGCCACTGTTCTCATTGGAAGTAGACATTTTACAGTTTGAATAAATTAATTCTCAGGTCAAGAATACCCATTTATGTCATTGCCATGAATATTGCTTTTCTAGTAGGAGTATTTATAGGTTGTGAGGCACAACAGTAATAACCTTAAATTTGGGTTTGAATTTGGTTGCCTATTGGGTAAGATATGGCTGTGCTGAATAAATAAATGGTTCATACATGTCTTGTAATGTAAGCTGACCATGTTTCAACTTCTCTATAAGTGCTTCATTGTCATCCAACTTCAACTCATTGTCATTATCTATCAGTCCCTCAGTTTCACCCATCCTGGGAAGTTTGTTGATGAAAGGCAGTGTTTTGAAATGCTCAAAATCACCAGTGTGTTCCCCATACCAGTGAAAATAATTGTGGAGTTTTTGTGGCAGCAACCGCACTTGAGTGCCCTACTCCTTTTGCATGACCATCAAGTTTTGTTGCTATTATCGATGCTGCATCTACTTTATCTTTACAAGACAGCCTGGGCTTCACAAGCCTGCCCAATGGAAGCATCCATCACATTAAACAATGTTATCAGATTGTTTAGCGTTAGCAACTTGAAGCGTTAGTCTTTTGTTTGTGGCAGTTACTTGTGTCAATAATAATAATTTCAAAATTTTCATTTTTGAATTTCTCTACTCCTTCAGAAGCAGTGATAGCAGGATCCATTTCTCTATAGCTGCCATAGAATGGAATTCTTGCTTTGGTACCATTCTGTTTTAGTTGGTCAAAAGTCCCTACTCTGAACATATCTGCACATATCAAACAGGTCTTCCATCCTTTCCTCTGTTAATAATATGCTGATTTCCTTCTCAGGCTGCAGGAAGTTCTAGAGACAAAGGGCCCCAGGCAACGTTACCTCAGCTCTGCACCAGACCAGCCTTCCCCATCACCGGTTTAGTTTCTGCACTTCTCAACACGTCACCCTTCCCCATGCCCACCTTATCCCAAACCCATTGCACGTCATCTCCTGTGGAAAAACGTTTACAGAAACCCATCCCAACCCTAGTGGCGATCTTAGGTCCGCTTGTTCACCCCAGAGGTGGCCGTGATTTTCTTTTTTGTTGTTGTTTTTAATAATTCATTTTACTTTTCATTATGTTTACATAGTTGAGAGGTGAATGCCCTTGTGGACCATCAATTAGGGTGGAGAGGGTTGAGGAATGGGGAAAGTGCTTGAGACAGACTGCCTCTAATCTCCTATTTCTTCCTGTACCTGTTACTTCATCAGTAACCAGGAATGAGGGATGGCCACCAATGTCATCCCAGGGTCCTCGATGTGGAACATGTTCTGAGAGTATGCCTAAGCGATTTTGATAGTTCTGAGATGCTGCTGATTTCGTTGTTCCAACATTGAGGAAATTGTTCTAAGGTCCATTAGCTGACATAGTCTACTTTGGACTCTCAGTTCCCCAAGATAATTGCTATCAAAGCTTGACTGGGAGAGTTATCCAATTTGTTCTCCCCTCCATGGTACTAGGTGTCCTCTGCAGGCCTCAATGAACTGCATGTCATGTCCTCCATGAGCATGCAGGCATGTCATGCAGTGCACAGGCCTCAGCAACCATGGAGATCCACTTGTGACACATGCACACCATAATCCTGTGATTTTCACTGTGGTTGGAATTCTGATTCCAATGATCCAGTTTGGGGAGGGGCTCCAAAGAAATATAATTGATTTCCTAAACAGAACTAGGCCAATTTGTTATCTTTGAGATGATTTGATTGGTCTTGATTATGATCTCTAATCACAGTATTTCTAAATTGGAAAAATTTATGTTTTCCCAAAAATTCATGTTTCTTTTTTCCCCCAAAAATTCTTACTCTCAAATATTCCTGAAACTTACTATTTTGTCCATATTTGGGTGGTAGTAAGTACGTTAATGTGTTGCACAACCATCATTGCTGTCTGTCTCTGAAACTCCTTTCAAAACAAGCTGTGGGGAGTTAAGTTTGTGCCTCTGATGTTGGCATCCTGTGTGAGCACAGTTTAAGTCCTAACTGCTCTGCTTCCGAACCAGCTTTCTGGTAATGCACCTAAGGCAACAAAAGATGGCCCAAGTACTTTGGCCCTGTCATCCCAGTGGGACCCAGATGGAGTTCTGGGCTCCTGGTTCAGCTCTTCTGTAGTAATCTTTTGGGAAGTGAACCAGCTGATGGAATATCTATCCCTTCCTCCCCCTCTGTCTCTGTAATTCTGCCTTTCAAAAAAAAATCTTTTTTTTTTTAAGTGAAATTTTATACCTATGAAACAGTAATTCCTCTCCCCTTCCCCAATCTGTAACCAACCAAAACTCAGCTTTCTGGCCATTATTTTGACTGCTCTAAGTAAGTAACACAGAATCCTGCAGTGGTTTTTTTTCTTTTGTTGTTGTTGATTGGCTTATTACACTTAGCATTGTTCTCTTAACATTACGACCTCAAAATTCATCTGTGTTGTAATATACCCAAATTTTTTTTTCTTTCTTTTTAAAGACTGAAAATCGGTTGTGTGCATATGTGTCATTTTGCTTACCCAATCATCTGTTGGCATTTTAGTTGTTGTGAATGTGGTGGTACAAATCTTTTTGAATCTCTGCTTTTACTTTTTTTGGGTACTTAATTAAGGGGTGGAATTGTTATATATGTCATGATAACTGTGTTTTTATGTTTTTGAAAGACTGTCAGACTGTTTTTCCACACTCTCTGTATCATTTTCAGTTCCCTCTGCAGCACATAAGGTTTGTATTTTCTCCACATGCTCATAACACACTACTTTGTAATATACTTCTTTTTGTTGGGGGAAATATTAGTCTGTTTATTTACATTGTTTTGTAATTACAACGTGTTTGCTGAATTAGGAGTCGAGTTTTGACTACTGTGAAAACCAAGCTGTGTGTTAGAAACACTTAGGGTTATTAGCATTCACACTATCTAAGTGCTGATTTAGTGGATATAATAAGATCTGGACTCTGCTGTTGGATTCTTTAAAGTATAAAAAATGCTTTTAGGAAGAACATGCCAGATAAGTAAGGAGATGACAAGGAATGTTCTTTCTCACTAATACATTATTCTTTTGGGAGCTGTCTTACCCTAGAGCAGAGAAACATCACAATTTTACTTGTTTTACTTCTCTACTGGACTGTCTTACAATGACCATGGCAAACAGCTACTGAGTGGGCCCACATTAGTAACTTTTTCATGTTTTTAGAAAAGACCTGAAAAAGACTTTTTATTTTGGCTTTCTCTTCCATTCTTCCATCCTTTCACACCTCTGCCCACATCATCTTGTTATTACTAATGAAATATTTTTACTATGAAATGTTAGTGCTACTCCTGGAAATACGGAATATTTGAGTGATACTCCTACTATTTAGTTTACATTTGTTTGTTGGAGTATTGCTTATCATTGTTTTGCTTACTGCCACTTGTCCTTCAAGTTTTTAACTTAAATATTACTCCTTATGGCCTGTGTAAATTCCATGAGATCTTTCCCTGTTCTCTGTTCTGGTCTCCACAAGGTAACATCGTGCTTGGCATTTACCAAGCACTCACATTGTTGCATAAATTGATTGTATTATGGGAGCTTTTGGTCTACAGTGGTGCTGAACAGGAGGAGGAAGCAGACGAGTAAAGAAATACTTGGCTATCTAAGTGGATTCAAACAATCACAGATCAAACTATTCATAGAAAACAATTGCATGTTTGTGGAATATGTACAGAGATTTTTTTTAACTTGTTAGCATTCCCTAAACAGTGCAGTATAATACCTATTTGTATGAAATTTACATTGTATTAGGTATTTGCAGTAAGCTAGGGTTGATGTAAATTATGTAGGAGGATGTGTGTCTGTTAAATGCAAATACTGTGCCATTTCATATATGGGACTTGAGTATCAGCAGATTTTGATATCTACAGGGGTCTGGAACTGATCCTGAATGTATAATGAAGGATTACTGTATAGTATAATGAATTAAATGCACTTTAGGTGTACGTGGGAAGAAGCTACTCTGTGCTAGAGGATGAATGGAGTCCATTTTTTCTTTTTAGAAGCAGTGTGATAATAATAATATGAGTTTACTTCAAATTCATTTATTAATTTAAAAATATGTGTAGTATGTCAAATTTATAACAAAACTATTCAAAACAAGTAAATTAACTTCTATTTTAAGACTTGTGGTTGTTGATTTAAAGTTGTTATGGTTTCTAGTCTCTGAGATGTTTTATAGGAGGGTATATGGAAGGAAGATAAGAGGGAAATTACAATTCTTGTTTCTGGAGTTTTTTTCTTTTAATGATTAGAATAAGTTCCATATATGTCATTTTGAGTTTTTTATTCTTTTGAGGGCATATGTTAAAAGAAAAAGTTTTTTTTTTTTTAATTTGTGAGGGAAAGAGAGAATGTATGTACTCCCATCTGTGATTTAGTCCCCAAATGCCCACAACGAACAGGCCTCGAGGAAGAGGGAGACTCAGAGACAGGTGGAGGATAGCTTCTGTCTGCTGGTTTATTTCCCAAAGGGCCACAACAGCTGGGGCTGGGCCAGTTTGAAGCATGAACTAAGGAATTCATGCTGGTATCCCAGATGGGTGATAGGATAAGAATTGGGTCATCTTCCACTGTTTTCCATCCTGTACTCAATAGCAAGGAGCTGGGTTTGGAAGGAAAGTAGTTGGGGCTTAAAGTAAACCTCCACTTGTATTGCGTGCTTTTATGTTGTCAAACTAATTCAATTCTATGCATAAGAAGATTCAAGTTATCTTTTATTCAAGCAAATTTGCAGTAAAATAAGGTGATTCATACTTAGAAAGTGTTTCTATATGTGTCCAAGGGGACAAAAGTACAGCATTAGTGCACTAAAATATGAGAATGTCAAAATGTCTTCTTACAAATTATGGCTTAGCAGGTCATTCTGAGTAGTGATTCTAATCAGAAATTTAGTGCTTGAATCCTCTAAAATATTTTCTGTCCCCTACTTATTTCCTTAAAACAATTACTATTTTATTATAAAAATAAAACATTGAGATGTACATGTATACAACGTACAATTGTAGAGGTCAGTGTATTTTAGAAAGCCAATCCTTGTGTGAGTGTTCACCAGGTCCAGAAATGAGGCATTGACAGCGTTCAGAAGCCCCAGTGCATGTCCTTCTAATCAGTACCTCCTCTGTCTTCCTCAAGGGTAACCATTAGCTGATTTTCTAAGTGATTGATTACTTTGTCTTACTTTTGAATATGCTGTGAATTGGATCATGTTCAATGTGTGCTTCATGTAAAACTCAATATTTTGTTGATAGTGTTCTATATCATTGCTTTATTCTACTTCTGTGTAGTATTCTGTTATTTGAGTTTGCCATGATTTATATCTTCTGTTGTTAATGGTACCTCCTTCAGATTGTGTGTATTACAAATAATATTGCTGTAAATGTGTTAAATATTTTAGTATGTATTTCTTAATACAGTTGTGAATTCTTTTTTTTTTTTTTAAAGATTTATTTTTATTATTTTTAAGATTGGAAAGGCGGATATACAGAGAGGAGAGACAGAGAGGAAGATCTTCCGTCCGATGATTCACTCCCCAAGTGAGCGCAACGGGCCGATGCTATGCCGATCCGAAGCCAGGAGCCTCTTCCGGGTCTCCCACTCGGGTGCAGGTTCCCAAAGCTTTGGGCCGTCCTCGACTGCTTTCCCAGGCCACAGGCAGGGAGCTGGAAGGGAAGCGGGGCTGCCGGGACTAGAACCGGCGCCCATATGGGATCCCAGGCGTGCAAGGCGAGGACCTTAACCACTTGCGCCACTGCGCCGGGCCCCAGTTGTGAATTCTTTGTCCAACCATTGGGCAAGTCTTCGGAGCAGAATTGCTGTATCATTAGGTTTTTATATCTCCAATTTTAGAGGAAGGATAAAGCCAAATTCTTGGCCAAAGTGGTTGTACTAACTACTCTAAAACTTCTTTGTGTATTTACTAGCACTTGGAATTTTAGTCTTTTTAACTTCATCATTCTTGTGTGTTTACAGAAACATCTATGTATCTTTAGAAAACAATTGGTGATTTATACTTATTGACTATTTAAGTATTTTCTTTTGTAAAATTG
The DNA here is from genome assembly GCF_017591425.1 of Ochotona curzoniae. Taxonomy (NCBI): domain Eukaryota; kingdom Metazoa; phylum Chordata; class Mammalia; order Lagomorpha; family Ochotonidae; genus Ochotona; species Ochotona curzoniae. The sequence continues at coordinate 23,595,183 of NW_024464920.1, forward strand.
CCTGCTCAAGCCTATAATTGTTTTTCAGGTAGGTTATACACTTTTTAAAAACTCATTCCTGATATCTTTATTGAAAATTAATTTATCTGTTTTTACATAATTTGCTCTTTTTTCCCATTTTTTATTGTTAAGAATTTATTATACAGTTCCATATGCTGTGGGATTTCCTTTACCTTCTCTCCAGACCCTATTGATTCTCCTATATTATTACAATAGTATAATTCTTCATAAACAGTCATAAGTCCATCACCCCAGGCGTGGACAATGGCAGAAAGTTCAGCCTCTTATTGTCAAGATATAATTAACAGTTTCATTGGGAGTCTATCTTTGATCTTGAAATAAAGATGCATAATGTATTGTATCCTCACATGTGAATATGGTAGTCTCCATTGCACAGTTCCTGTACATTCCCTTAAATGAAAAGCCACGAAGCAAAATCAACAACAGGAAGAAAAACAGAAATTTATAATGCCATGAAGTTAAATAACATGTTACTCAATGACTGATGTGTTGCTGAAGAAATGAAAATCAAGGACTTTTTTGAAGACATATGCTACTGTATGACCTATCAGTCAGTAAAGATTTAATATGAGAAAAAAAGAACTGTTTTGAAGAAATGAAACTAAAAACAAAAACATCAAAATCTATGAGATATATCCGCCTCTGATCTTTGTTAGTGAGATGTGTCTTCTATGGGCAACAAATAGATGGGTTTTATCTTTTTAATCCAGTCAGTTAATCCATGATGGGTTGAAACCTTTTAAATTCAGAGTTATTTTTTTGTAAGGCCAAGTGACAGAGAAAGAGAGAAACAGCTTCCATCCACCGATTCACCCCCCAAAGGGCCACAACAGCCAGGACCTGGCCAGGGTTGAAGCCTGGAACTAGGAATTCTGTGTTTGTTTCCCAGATTTGTGGCAGGAAACCAAGTACTTGGACCATTGTCTGTTGCTTGCCAGGCACATTAGCAGGAAATTGGAGAAGTGGAGTAGCTGGGGGCTTGAATTGGCTCTCCAGTATAGGATGTGGGTATTCCAGTTAGCAGCTTACCTGCTGTTCCATGATGCCTGCCACAGCCTTATTGATTTATGGGAGTTCTTTATAGTTTGAATATGAATATTTATCAATAATTGTGACAATGCTCTTGGAACATGTTTGGAAGAATATATGTTCTTCAATAATTGTTTGCCTTTTTATGAACTTTATGATGTCTTTTGAGTGATAGAAATTTCTCCAAACCTGTATTTTAATGTAGTTCTTTATCAGTTTTTATATTTATTTTTAGTGCTTTCTTTTGGAACTTTGTTTATTTGTATAGTCTTGAGTTTTTTTTGGAAAGGTACATTTACAGAGAGAGAGGAAAAGAGAGATCTCCGTATGCTGATTTACTCCCTAAAGGGCCACAGTGGCTAGGACGGGCCCAGCCAAAGCCAGGAGCAAGATGTTTTCTGGGTTGTTCATGTGAATACAGGGGCCCAAGTATTTGGATCATCTTTAACTGCTTTCCCAAGGGCTTTTCGCAGTGAACTAGAGCAGAAGTGCAGCAGTGGAGTCGAACTGGTGCCCATATGGGATGCTGGCGTTGCAGGCAAGAGTTAACTAGCTAAGCTATACTACATGGTGGCCTAAATGTTTTCTAAAGTTGTGTTTTGCCTTTCACATTTGTATATATAATCCATCTTGACCTGGTTCCTGTGTATGGTGTGAGGTAAACTTTTTTTCCTCGTTTTCTACTACCATATGGAGATCTAATTAACTTAGTTTATTGAGTGCATTATCTTTTTTTTTTTTTCTTGTATGCTAGTTACTTCATAAATGCAAGTGTTAACATTTATGTGGGGTTGTTTTAGACTCTTTCTGTTCTTTTGGTTACAATGTGCTTGAATCAATATCATACTGTTTTGTTACTGTAGCTTTAAGGTAAGTTCTCTCTTTGGTTTCCTTTTAAGATTCCCATGGCATTTATGTTTACAAATGTTACAAAATCAATTTGCCTAAGTACAAAAAGAAAATCTGTTGGGTTTTAATTGCAATTTTCTGAATATATACATTACTTTTAAGAGAAGTGACATTTAAAAAATTCTGTTGTCAGGAGTAAGCGATTAGTCTAATGATTAAGGTGCTTGCATCTGCATCAAAGTGCAGATTGATTCCTGGCTCCCCCTCCAGCTTCTTGCCAGGGCAGACTATGGGAGGCAGTGGTGATGGCACAAATAATTGGATTTTTATCATTGTTGCGGGAGATCTAGATTGGGTTCCCAGCTGCTGGCCCTGGCTGTTGTGGACATTTGAGCAACAAACTAATACTCAAGAGCTCTCCATTTATCTATTGTCTCTCTTTCCTACACACAGCCCCCGCCACTCTCCAGCCAAAAACAAAACAAAATATAACAAAACAAAACAAAAGAAAGAAAAGAAAAAACAAAAACAGTAAAATTTCCTTAAAAGAAATTACTTCATTTATTTAGATTTTTAATTTCTTCAGTAACTCGCAACAGTATTTTGTGTTGTAAAATTATCACTCCTTTATTAGGTTTTTTTGTACTCATGTGTTACTTTTATGTAGTTACAAGTTTATCTTTTTTTTTTTTTAAAGATTTATTTTTATTATTTTTCATTGGAAAGGCGGATATACAGAGAGGAGAGACAGAGAGGAAGATCTTCCGTCCGATGATTCACTCCCCAAGTGAGCGCAACGGCTGATACTATGCCAATCCAAAGCCAGGAGCCTCTTCCGGGTCTCCCACGCTAGTGCAGGGTCCCAAAGCTTTGGGCTGTCCTTGACTGCTTTCCCAGGCCACAGGCAGGGAGCTGGAAGGGAAGCGGGGCTGCCGGGATTAGAACCGGCGCCCATATGGGATCCCGGGCGTGCAAGGCGAGGACTTAACCACTTGCGCCACCGCGCCGGGCCCAAGTTTATCTTTTAAAAAACCATTTTTTGGCAGTTATAAGTATATAGAAATGCATTTAACTTTTTGTGAAGACCTATACATATGTAGTAATCTACTAGCTATACTTCTTTATTTTAATCTACAAATCCTTTTATTTTTAAGCTAGTTATCTTGTATGTAAGTATAGATAGCGTCTCCCCTTTTCAGTCATTGTAATATTTATTTATGTACTTGTTTATTTTATCCTTTTACACTGGTTTTTATCATTTAGAGCTGGTTCAGTGCCCCAGTGTCTACAACAGCCAGATTTTTTATATGATGCTTAGTAGAAATGTCAATAGTGGTATAACTTACACAAAGAGAGAGCATACAGCATTTCACCAAGAAGTGTGATGTGTTCTGTGGATTTTATTTGATTAGAAGTTTTCTTGTATAAAAAGTTTCCTGGGTGTTTTTAACAAAAATCATTGGATATAAATGATGTCAGATTATTTCTCATCTGTTAAAATGAAAAAATGATTATTCTCCTTTATTCTATTTGAACATGGCACTATATGTGTGTGTGTGTACTTACACACATATATATAATGAATAAACAACACTTGAATGTGACCTATTTTATGTATTATCAGATTTGTTAATTGCTAGGTTTGTAGAATATCCATTTATAATTACTTCTATTTAACTTTCATTAAGTTCAGTTTTATGATTGCATGGAAAGGTACAATTTTCTTCCTTGTGGGATTGACATAAGAGAGGTTATTAACAAGAGAAAAATGTATGGATTTTATTTATTTGTACATGGAATTCACCACAAGAAACATGAAGAACCAAAGAAGTAGTTAAACTAAATGCTTATATGCAGTGATGACCTAAATTTTGAAAACCTGAAGGATTAAAGGATTGGACTCTGGCAGTTACTGTGGAATAATGACAAGGCAGATAAAAGTTAGAGTAACAATGTTATTTGTACAGGTTTCTCTTCAACCCTATACTCCTGGTGATAAAACCTTTGTGATTCTGATCTTTAATCTGCTTTTAGGAAGGTTAGGTTACTGGTTACTTCTTCACTCTGTAAGTTATTCAGAAGTGTAAGTTCTTAGTTTTAAAACAAATAGGAATTATGTATTTATTTATTTATTTATTTTTTTGGCGGAGATTTTTAGTTTACTTGTGCCATGGTAGGGAATGCATCTTTTTTTTTCTTTCCAGTCCTTGAAAGTTATTTTAGACTCACTTTTTGTTCCAGCAAATGGCTGGATTTAGAAATCATATATGTCAAAAGAGTGTGTATTCTGTAGTTGTTGAGGGCAGTGAAATTTATACACACTTTAATACAGTTTTAAGTTATGTTACTGAGGAAGGACTTTTAACCTACACTGCTGGTTTAGATGCCTGCATCCCAATTAGGGGCATGTCAACTTCATATCCATCTCCAGCTCCTTCTAATGCAGAACTTGGAGAGAGTCACAGTGGCTCGAGTAATTGGGTTTCTGCTACCCATGTGGGAAGCCTGGATTAACTTCCAGGTTCCTGGCTTTAGAGCACAGGCTCAACAACATTTCAGCATTTGGAGAACAAACTCATGGATAGGGAAGAGAGAGAGAGAAAGGGTATCTTTCTGTCACTCTGCTTTCAAATAAATAAATTAACAAAATGGTGCATATTACAAATAATAAATATTTTTTCCCTAGCAAAATTGTATTAAATTTATCTTGTGCCTCAGTTGAGATTCAGAATATTAAACTATCATTCATTGTATCCAAGCATAAATTATTTCAGATTTTTTTTTCTGGGGGTCTTTGTAGAAATGGCATTGTAGAATTTTGAAAGCTGGAAGAAAGAGGGGTAGAAATAGGCTAATAGGAAAATAGGAGTCCTTGGGAGCTATTGTGGCAGCAAATCTCTTAGGTTCAGGAAATAAGTTTTGAAAATTAAATTAACAAAAGATAGGAGAAAATGTACATGATTTTGATTGCATGTAAATATTCATGCAATCACAGGAAACAAGTGCAGCTCAAAGTTGTGATTCTATTTCCTTCTAACAAGGGGAAGAGGGTTTGGGCGTTAGTTGATGACAAACTATGGGGAACTGAAGAGGTGAGTGTTGGGAGGAACTAGTGGTAGATAAGGGTTTTCTTAATAATTGTCTATGCAAACATCCTGGTGTTGACTCTTCATCTTGAATAAGGATTTTTTTTTTTTGGCAGAGCAGAGGAAGGCTGAGATCTCCTGTGTCATTTGATGCTCAGTTGTTTTCAGCTCAAAATAAACATTGCAGTAGCTGGTGCCGCCAGTGCAGCTGAACCAGAGTTTGAAGAGTGGTGATATGTAATGAGAAAAGAAAAGAAAGATACAAGAAAAAAGTTTTGAAATCTACAGGCCAGAAGGTTCCTCTTAGGAGCAACTCAGTGACTCAATGCCTGTCCCAGTGGCTTTTATTCATTTGGGAAACTGTATGTCATATCAACTTAATTCACCTATGAGTCCTGTCTTTATCTAATCACTGGTCTAGGTAGGAAGGCCTCTTGGGTGTATCATCATCACATGCCCAGAGAGAGGAAGAGAGCAGAACACATGGAGAGCTGTGTCTGCAGTCTGCAGCACTGACCTTTCCAACTTGAGACCTTGCCAGTGCAGTTCTGTCTTACAACTTCCATTCTCATGCACCTGGCAGTGGTCTGGCTGGTCTGACCTCTGGATGCTGATTTTCTCTAATGACCCCAGAATCTGTGATCTTAAGAGCAACACCTACAATGGCTTCAGCTTTTGACTTTGGTTGTTAGCAGTAGTTTCTTATAAAAAGTGAGGAGTGAGGGTACTTGCCTTTAATTTTGATTTTGCTTTTGGTTCTATTCCCTTGTTTGGTTATGCTAGGAATTCTATTTTGTACACATTTTTTTTTTTAGATAATAGCTTCATCTTTACATAGAGTAAAAATTGTATGGAGTAATTCTAAAAATGATAAGCAAAAAAAAAAAAAAACCAGATGTATTCATTCACTCACTCATTCTGCTGCCTTGCTTGCAGATCACTTTAGCAGCGTTTATTCTCAAAATACTTAATTTCTGCCTGTGGCACTTATACTGAAATATGGCTTATTCAATGAGAGGTGGCTTTAGGAGTTCTTTTTATTACATGTGCATTTGACAAAAAAATATTTTTTTCTGGGCTTTCTGTGAGGAAGCCACAAATTACTGCTGCTTCAAGGCCACTATCATTCAGTAGAAGATTAGGTTGTTTTGATTAAGTGGTATCTGTTAAAGCTGTTAGCTTTGTTTAATAGGTGCTGCTTTTTTTCCCACTTACCTAAATAATAATTTAAAGTTCGGAAGAATCTTTCTACGCTGCTTTTTCTAGAAACTTTGTAGGTTAAACAGACAGTGAGGCACCAGTTCCCCGTGTCTCAAGTACTAAAGCAACAAAGGAGAATAAATCTTTACACTTTGAGTTCAGCTAGTAATTATGTTTAAATTAGGATGCTGTCCTAGATTTAGCTTGACAGTTTAAAGAAATGCATCCTCAGGATTGACTCAGTTATTGGACTTTTTATTATAAAAAGTAATGCACATCTGAAAATCTTAGAGTGAGAGAAACGATTACATTTCATCTCCTCAAGCCTGCTCCCCTGAGCTTAATGCCAATAACTTTGCTTTTAATTACTGTTTTAACTTCAGAAAATACACTGCTGGGGCCTGTTTTATGGCAAAGCGGGTTAAACCACCACTTGGGAAGCCAGAATCCCATTTCTGAATGCTGGCTTAATTCCTGACCACTCATCCAGCTTCCTGCTAATGTGCTTAGGAAAATGTGGGATAATGGCCAAAGTGCTTGGGCTCCAGTGACCCTTATGGAGGCTATGATGGAGTTCCTGGCTCCTAGTCCAGCCCTGGTTATTGTGGGATTTGAGAAGTGAACTTGCGGTTAGAAGATATCTCCACCTCTCCCTAACTCCCTTCTCCATTCTTTCTGACTCCCTTTTTGTCTCTCCCTCCTTTTCTCCCTCTTTCTGATGCTTTCAAATAAGTCAATAAATAAATCTTTAAAAATTGCTTCTCTAAGATTTATAGCATTTAATCAATTTTTACTTTCACTTCTGAAAGTTGGGGAGACATAGGTGTTTATATTTTAAGCCCTGTTTTTTTCTTTTCTGTTTTTTTTTAAATTTTTTTAAATTATTGTTAGCAGTGTGTCTTAGTTCTCTAGTATCAAAAGTTAAGGGTTGAGGGCACTTACCATTAATTTTATTTTTTCCTTTGGTTTCTACTCTCTCTTTTGCTTATGTTATGATTTTACTTTGTATATTTGTGGGGTTTTTTTCAGATAGTAGTTTTGTCTTTACATAGATTAAAAATTATATTGAATAATTCTAAAAATTCAACAGCAAAAGAATCCTCATTCATTCATTCATTCCTTCATTCATTCCATAGATTTTGACATTTTGATTTTTTTTTTAATATTGGAGAAACCAGGGCCCTGAACTTGGGCCTTTTCTGCCTGCACAGATTTACAAGGAGATCTCATCTAGTCTTCTAGACCTAAATCCCATCTGTTATGCTGACTACCAGTTTATTTTTTTAGACTGATTTTTCCCACCTTAACTCCACATTTGCATTTCAACTGCCGTTTTGATATCTTTTCTGATGTTTGACTGGCATTTCAAATGAGCATGTCTGAAAGTTAGCTTCTAATGTCTATTTCTTCCTTCCCACATTCATCCCAATCTCTCTTCACTTTTAAAATTTTGTATGAAAGTGTTGCATTAATTCAATGTAAGTCACATTCAAAATGCCACAGAGGCATTTTCCAAAGCATAGTTGTTGCATTTTTAGCTTCTTTGTTACTGGGGAAGGATAGAAGGTTAGATTGAGTAATGAAGTAAAAATATCTATACCTGTGTAGATGGGGTATGATTTTGTGTGCATTCTTGATTAGCCGGGGGTTCTCAAAAAACCAAACTAAACCAAACCAGAACCACTAAGATAGAAATTTGATTTCTTTCTTTATATAGATGTGTCTGTGTTTCTCTATCTCTCTGGCTCATTTTATTTGGCAGCTCATAATTCTGAAATTTGTGTGGTAGAAGTATAGACTGGAAAACTAGGGAAGAATTAACATTGCAATTTTCAATCCAAAGACAGTCCGTAGGCAGAATTTATTCTTCTTTAAAAGCCTGGGTTGTTTTTAAGACTTTACTTGATTAGATGAAGCCATCCCACTTTGTGCACAGTAACCTGTTTTCCTCAAAGTCTACTGATTTAAATGTTAACATCTAAAAATACCTTCACAGTAACTTCTAGATTGATGATTCACCAAACAGCCTAGTACCATAATCTCAGCCAAGGTGACACATAAAATTAACTCCTTGTCTAATCAGCACTTGTCAATTTGTCACTCAAACATACTCTTTAAATTATGCTTGCATGCTCTCCCTGTGTCGAATCACAATGCATTTCTAACTCCTGGGACTTTAGACAGTGACTGTGTATGGAGATCATCCTTAAAGAGATGGTGAAGTCAAAAAATCATTAGAGTGCACTTTCGTTCAATGATCTGTGTCCTTCTAAGAGGACATTGGGGCAGGCGTATGCAGGAAACACCAGGTGAGAAGCCAGGGCTGTCAAAGAGGAGAGCTTGGGAAGAAACCAAACCTGTTGATACGTTGATCTTAGACTTTTATCCTTGTCTGCTGAGGAAATGCGGTTTTACAGTTTAATCCTCTCCATTTGTGGTATGTTGTTACAGCAATCTTGGTAAAATAACATGGGCCATGTATCTGTCTCACATGGTTTTCCTGTATACATTGCACTTACCTTTTCCCCAGTGGGGGTTGTAAAGTTCTTGGCTGATGCTCACTTATCTTTTTATCTGTAAAATAAATAACATGATATATGGTTAGCAATACTTAACATGGTCATGCTGTATAAGAACTGGATAAGAGGGAGGCAAGTAAAGATATTTGGTACACACACAAACATATTTATAGCAAATAAGGAAGGAATCCTCATATAAATCACAGTTCTTATTTCTTTAACTGCCTTCTTCCACCACATACTCTGTGTTCCTTTTGCTCTAAACTAGCATCTCAGCTGATAGTGGCTCTTGACCAGGCTGGGTAACCCAAATCATATTCTTGAAGAGTCTGGTAAGTTAAATTCTATCTGAATTGGATTATTACAGTTTTTCATGGTCATTACTCACAGGGCATGATGGTACTAGGAGTTATTCTAAGGGATCTGTGTTCCAGATAAATTTTTTTTCCCATTGCGAATAGCAGTCTTCATTTCTTCATAGTGATCAGGATCAGTCACTTCTACTGCCCCAGTAACTCTGTTTTATGCTTGTTAGTTCAGAGGCACAGGCAGCCTAAAGTAACCAGGTGGCAGTTACTGTGTCCAGTTTAGTGGAATTATTGTATATTTTGGTAGAAGTATTCTGTCTTTGGAATTGAGAACTGTATGGCATCAGAGCATAAGGTTGAAGAGACAGGAGGCAGGAGTTTGCTAGTGGATCAGTAGGGGTGATAGTAAGGTGTAGGTCTCATTTCCTCTCCCTGGTTCATATAGCTGTAAATGTTGGTTTTGGGAGAAGCAGTACTACGTACTGGATATAAGAGAGAGTGTAATGCCACCAAGTTAGTAATGTAATTGAGTCATTAAAAAGCCATTCTACTGTCCTATCAAAGCAGTTGTCTCAGGTTGGTGGAGAGCATGACAGAATTAGAGAATCTGCTGATCAGTGGACTTATTGCTGTGCTTTGTTCTGAAGATTGTTTATTATCCAGAAGTTCTGCTGTATGGGATACCATGATGGTGGACAAGGTGTTGTGTCAATCCACAGATAGTTGTTTTGTTTAATTTCAGGCCCTTTACAAAAACAACAACAACAGCAACAAAAATATAGTTGGCTGCTGTGCTGCACAGATAAACTGAAAAATCTGTGTTTAAAAAAAAGAAAATTGATAAAATGGGACCTGCTTACTTCACATAGGGTGGACTACTCATGGAAGTTTACGAAAATACACATGACTGATGCAAAAAAGATCCTATTTAAGAACATAAACTTTGGGGTGTTTAAGTCTAGATCTTCATAATATGTATAAAAATGAAGTGTTTGGAGAATTTCATTTAATCTTAATAATTTAACAGCCCTTTTCATTGAGATCAAAAGATAGTAATAGGCTAGAAATAGAGCTGGTGGATTTACACTCTGCAACATTCTTTCATCAGGATGTATGATCAACTAAAGATCACCAGATTTCTAAGGAAACCAAAACACAAAGGCAAAAGGTCCAGGTAAAGAAAAATCAAATGGAGTTTTGAGGAAACAGAGTGGGTTTCCTGAGAAGAAGATCATTGAACAGCAGAACACTTCAAAGGAAGTTTAAGTATGTACTTAGGAAAATTTAAAGAAATACTATAAACATGAAACAAGAACAGGTCAGGGTCCAGAGCAGTAGTCTAGTGGCTAAAATCCTCGCCTTGTATGCACTGGAATCCCATAGGGCCCCAATTCCAATTCTGGCAGCTCCACTTCGCATTCAGCTCCCTGCTTGTGGCCTGGGAAAGCAGTCGAGGATGGCCCAAGGCCTTGGGACCATGAGCCTGTGTTGGAGACGTGGAAGAGGCTCAAGGCTCCTGGCTTCGGATCTTTGCAGATCCGGCCATTGCAGCTGCTTGGGGAGTGAATCAATGGATGGAAGATCTTCCTCTGTCTCTCCTTCTCTCTGTATATCTGACTTTCCAATAAAAATAATAAAAATTTTAAAAACTAGGCCAATGTGCAATCAAGAAATAGGAAAGTGTCTTTAAAAAATTAAAGACAAAAATAAAAGTTGGTGGATTGACTGGGGAATAAACTGAGCACAAAATGATTGGTTGGTAAAATGAACAAGTTGATCTTGGAAATAAAATTGGTAAATAAAGATGATACTTCCGATATAGTGCACAAAAAATGCAGACAAGAATGGGAAAGTCCAGGCTAAAATCAAGAAACACAAATTTCAACATCTGCTTAATAGAAATTTTAACAGAAAGTAATGTAGAAAAGAAGGGAAGAAATAACACACATGCGTACGCAGACTTTTCTGAGTTGAGGAAAAAGATTTACAGACTGAAAACTCTTGAGAGCCAACAGGATTAATCAAGATGAGCTATGCTTAGACAAATCGTTATGTGATTTTACGACTGAATTCTTACAGATTCATATAGGAATGAAAGAGTAGTCATTCAATGGTTTTTCTTGTTTAAATATGGTAGAAGTAATTCTCCTTTGCTCTTGAGTTTTCAGAAGGCTGGAGAATACTGAAAGCTATCAGAATTACATAATATTTTGGTGGTCAGTAGTACTATGTTTTGAAATATCATTTGACAGCAGATTTCCATACTGTGTACTTTTCTGTGGGCTTTCATACTGCTTTATCCAAATGTCTTAGAAGAGTACTTTTATAGTAACTTTCTGGAGTCCAGCTCCAGCTTAGTTCGGAGCTCGAGAAGGGTGCGTGAAATAGGTGTAGAGAGAAGAGACGGACCACTACAATTCCAAGATCATTGTGGACCATGTGAGAAGCTGTCCACTTTATTTATACAGAGCAGTACAAGGTTCTCTTTAGGGGCATAATTTACAACTGCTTGAGAGATGAATGAGGGAGGATTACACATTCCTTGCTTATTTTGGCTTGCCAACCCCCACCTGCTCTCTTCAAGTCTGTGCTCCATCCTTGATGCTGCCTGTGACAACCAGGCCCCTATCTTGAATTATTTATGGGTTAAAAGGTCTGGGGCCTAGGTTTATGGGGATTGGGGTCATTGACATTAGTAGTTGGCCTTTAGCCCTGCAAGCTCAGTCTTTAGGGTCACAGTAACAGGATGGCCTTTAGGGTCCCAGTAGCTAGATTTTTTGTCATAGCAGTTTCAGCCCATATTCCTATCACTTCTTTATAGTTTGTAAAATTCTTATCAAATCATTTCCCAGAAGGCATGTTTTATGTCTGGGCCAGATTTCAGGGCAATGGGTAGGCACAATGAGGTGTCCGGAAATGGAATGGGTTTAATTGTATTCCTGTGTGCAGTTAAAGGCCCACTCACCAAGACATTATCAATAGCAGTAACTCTCAAGCTCATGTTGGTTGCAAAAGCCATCTCACAGGGGCAGAGCCTCAATAGATTACAAAATTCTTAGTGGGGTGGTTGAGAGTACATGCAAAAAGGGGTGAAACTGTGTTAAGGTGGTCAGAGAGAAATCCACCGGGCCCTGCCAAGCTGGGGAGCTGTTCTCTTCACACCTTCTTGTTACTCACACCTACTGCAGGGACCCCAGCAGTAACTTATTTGCATTTAGATCTGTTTTATTGGGCTGTTTGTTTGGGGACACAGTACAATCTGTCATATAATACTGGGATGTTCTTGCTGTTTCTGACCATGCTTCTTAGGATGCAGCTGAATTTATATCTTTTGTTGATATATTCTGCATACAGTATACAGAATATGCTTAGGAAGAAAAGTGATTTAATAAAATCGAGGAAATAGCTAGAGAATTGACACAGGTGACACAGCGGTCATCTTTTTGTTTTAAATTTATTAATGGATCCCAAATGAAATTAAGTTAACTTCTTGATGTGTCTTACTGAATAATGATTTGGGAAAGAAAGAATGCAGTTCCTTTGATGTGAATATATAAGCCTAACACGTCTTGAAATCCATCCTTTGATATTGGCCCCTCCATGATGATATGATTCAGCTTTAAGAGACAGCAATGTGCCAACTCCCAGATTTTTTATCTCCAGCTCACGTCTCTTTTCTCAGCTCCAGACTCTAACATCCAATTCAGTACATCTACTTCACTATTAGATATACATCTCCAGTGCAACACACCCAAAACTGAACTTCTGATCTATGTTTGTTCCCTTGTCCCACTCCCCCAGAGTAAATAGCCTTACTTTTTTTTTTTTTTAAGATTTCTTTTTATTATTTCCATTGGAAAGTCAGATACACAGAGAGGAGGAGAGGTAGAGAGGAGGATCTTCCAACTGCTGATTCACTTCCCTAGCGGCCGCAATGGTTGGATCCGCCTTCAAAATAGTTATAGAACTTTATTATATCTTTTTTATTTTACGTTTTTAAATTAAGATTTATTTATTTTTGTTTGAAAGGTAGATATACAGAGAGAAGGAGATACAGAAAGATTTTCCATCTGCTAGTTCACCCCACAAGTGGCTGCAACAGCCTGAGCTGAGCTGAGCTGATCCGAAGCCATGAGCTTCTTCTGGGTCTCCCACATGGTTGCAGGGTCCCAAGGCTTTGGGCCGTCCTTGATTGCTTTCCCAGGCCACAAGCAGGGAGCAGGGATCTGGTAGGAAATGGAGCAGCCAGGATACAGACTGGCACCCACATGGAATCCTGGCATGTGCATGGTAAGGGCTTTAGCCGCTATGTTAGTGTGCTGGGCCCTATCATGATTTTGAAAAAAATTTTTATTACATAAACAGAATAGAGTTGATGTATTTTATATATGCAATTTTAAGTCTGCAATGAGACTTTCCACTCTCCTTTTTAAAATATTTATTTATATATTTTTCCTTTTTATTATTATTGTATGATACATTTGCATAGGCTTCCTATATCTTTTTGACTTTCATCTTAATATCATATTTGCTTTCCTGGATTACTGAAGTAATAGCCTCTTGGAGTGTTTTTTCTAGTTTGCTTTTCTTCTGAACCCATACCATTCTTCAAATCCATTGCAAAAATTCATTTTTTCTCCACTTGTATTACATTTCCTAATAGCCTCAATTTTTTTTTTAAGATTTATTTCATTTTTATTGGAAACACGGATATACAGAGAGGAGAGACAGAGAGGAAGATCTTCTGTCCGATGATTCACTCCCCAAGTGAGCGCAATGGCCGATGCTATGCCAATCCGAAGCCAGGAGTCTCTTCCGCATCTCCCACAGGGGCGCAGGGTCCCAAGGCTTTGGGCTGTCCTCGACTGCTTTCCCGGGCCACAGGCAGGGAGCTGGAAGGGAAGCGGGGCTGCCGGGATTAAAACCAGTGCCCATATGGGATCCCGGGCGTGCTAGGCAAGGACCTTAACCACTGCGCCACCACGCCGGGCCCTATAACCTCAATTTAAAATGATTTCTCTCTTAGTGCTTAGTGTTCTATATTATATCTGTCCTAATATATATGATGTTTTCCTAGGATTTCCAGGCTTATGTGATGGCTAAACATCAATGAAAAGAACAGCATAAATCTTGCAGTATGGAGGCAGGTTTGTCAGACGGAGAAGGTGATCGAACTTCGGTGAGTAGTTCAAATGTGACCTACTGAGACGCTCTCTTCTACAGGTTTAAAGTGTTTAAGTCCTCCAGTCAAAATACAGATGTCATAAACTAAAAAGAGCTATTTAAAATAGTATTTTAATTATTTGTGATTCTCATCAATAGATGAGTTTATTGGCATACAACCTTTCTAATGTGTTCCATCTCATTTCCTGTGTCCTCCCAATATATAGTATATGCATACTGATATAATCATTTGGGTTTTTTCCATTGTTTTTTTTTTCCCCTGTGAGATTAAAAAAAATGTTAAAAGTTCAAGAAATTAAAACAAGTGTTAAGTCATGCACAGCTATTAACAGAGGAAATGAAACAGTCACGGTCAGAATTAAGAACAGTTGTTATATCCATTCTTTGCAGAGGAGCTTAGGAAATCTTTCTGTTTGTTGATTATGGTTGAATTCTGAAGTTACAAAAAATATGTAAGGGTGTCAGGTAAAGTGTGTTTCACCCAATAATTTTTAAAACATCCACTAGGATGATAGATTAAATGATGGTTTGTAACTATGGAAAAAATTTTTGCTTCAGGGTAATTTCATTTTAAGTTCTGTTGCATTTTTAGTGTTTTCATTACATATTGATTTGTAGATCCTTTATTGAGAATATTTAAAGTCAAATGTTAACTAGATAAAGTTAGGCTGCCGCTTGTTTGAAATATCATCGGCTTGGTAGCTTTCTGATTTGTTAGGCAGTAGATTCTTTAACAAATTTACATTATTGGCCCAGAGTGAAGGACAGCTTGTCTTCCCTATTGCTGTGGAGCTGAGAGTCATCCTTATATTGAGGTGCTTGTGAATTTTAGTTAATTAATTAATCCTCCAGTGTAGGAACAGTGTAATGATTGATAGTAGAAAGCAATTTTGCTGGCTTGTGTCATTCTTGGTCTAGCCTATCTTGGGTTCTTGGCTCAGATTTGTTTTTGTTTCCTAAGCTTTCAAAAAAGTTAAACTTTAAAATAGCAACTTGTTAAGGAAGAAAATGGATATGGCAATAACTTGGCATTTCAAGAAATTTGTTGCCATGGTGATTATAAATGGAAAACTGATGGTAGGTTATTTGAATTTTACTATAATTTCAAAAATACTAAGATTAAAACTTGCCTATAACATTTTTCATAGTATCTTCTTAAGTATGGGTTTTCTTAGGTTCTTGCTATAACAAATATTTTACATCTTCTGTTGCCAATAAAAATGTGAGCATAACAACAGTTGCTGCTTTCTTTCTTTGTTAGATTCTTCTAGTAACAGCCATTTATTTATTCTCTTTAATTTACTGTGGAAATCATAGACCCAGAGAGGTTAATTATCTTCTCTACCATCTTATAGCGTAAAGTAACTGGGTTCTCTTTGGTTCTGAATAGTTCACTTTAAGATAATGGCTCTGTGCCTAGGGTTGCTTATGATTTATCATTTGTTTGAAGAATGTATCAGCATTAAAAGAATTAAATTCTATGCCTGAATCCATGAGCATTATTAATAATGTTTAATTGTTTTTTCAAATTTAAATTGTTATTAAGTTAAGCAAAATTGTTTTAAAAAATAGTGGGAAAGTTTTCTTTCTTATTTGTTTTGCAAAATAATATAAATTCGGAGGAAATGATAACAATAATGTTGTGATTTACTGGATTTACTGAAATACTTTGCATTTGAAACTAATCCACTTTTTAAGTTAACTATTTATGAAACGTCACCTTTGAACTGCATCGCCTAATCTGGTTACTGTTTAGATGTAAAAGAAGTAGTTAAAAAATGGGTTTTGTATGATATTTAACTACACATTAATGTGTGACCTGGGTAACTAATTAAATAATCTGTTTCCAGGTTCCATGCCTATTAAGTAAAGATAATTGTATTATCTATTCCCTAGAGTGGTTTTGAATGATAATTAAGAAAATGTGGGGGCTGGCACCATGGCTCAACAGTCTAACCCTCCCCACTTAACTGCCATCGTCGCATATGGGGCCAGCTCATGTCTCATTTACTCCACTTCCTATCCAGCTTCCTGCTTCTGGCCTGGAAAAGTAGAAGATAGCCCAAGTCCTTGGGATGTTGTATTCACATGGGAGACCAGGAAGAAGCTCCTGGCTGCTGACTTTGGATCATCTCAGCTCTGGCCATTGCAGCCATGTGGGGAGTGAACTAGCAGATGGAAGACCTTTCTCTCTGTGTCTCCTCTGTAAATCTGCCTTGCCAATAAAAATAAATAAATCTTTTTTTAAAATTCTTTTTTAAGAAAAAGCATAAAGCTGCTATTAAGATGCTACATGCATATTAATCAACATCTATTAAGCAAATCTGTTACTTTTACAGTTAATGTAACTACTAATAATTCATTTTCTCTCCAAAAAATAATTAGAAGACAGGCTTAAAAAGATGAGTTGTTTTACATGGAAGTAGTTGTAGAAACTTTCTCAGGAGAACATAAACATTGAATAGCACAAGTAATTATGGATCATAGGATTGAAAATGAGTGAGGGGATCCTTCAAGCTGGGTTAGGATAGCAGGAGACAAAGCTAAATGGAGAATTAATTGTTCAAAGTTTATTCAAAATGAAATGAATAGAAATACTAAGTTAGAGGACAGTGGTTTTTATGAGAATAATGATTGATGTGGCATATAGAGAGCAAGCCTGTGGAAGATCTTCACTGGAAAATCAGGGTTTTGGGATTTAGTTCTATAGATAATGATAATGTCATTGAGAATATTTATGTAGGTTATTAAGATGAATCTAGCAGTAGGTTATGAAATGATTTAGAAGAGTGAGAAATAAAGATACGAAGAGTTTTACAGTAGGCTTGCTATGAGGTCAGAAAACTTGGACCAAGTCTGACTTAAGTGTTCATTAATTTTCTTTTGCTTTACTTTTTTTTTTTTTACAAAAACAATTTGCTAATTCTTTATTCTACTTGCACATAGTTCGAGTTTTGTGATGTTATTAGACTTGGATGAAAAGTATTAAGTGTATCTTGAAATGCCAATTTGAAAGGTTTGAGTCAATTTTTAAAAATATTAATATAAACTATATGTTCTTCATTTTAAGCAAGGTCATATGTTGTTTTTCATTAGTTTGTTTTTATTTGAAAGGCAGGCTTGCAGACATAGATATATAAGAGAGGATATCTTCTATGCATTGGCTCTCTCCCCAGATGGATGCAATGGCTGCAGCTGGGCCGATCTGAAGCCAGGGATCTGGATTTCCTTCTGAGCTTCCCACAGGGGTGAAGCGGCCCAAGGTTTTGTCCATATTCCACTGCGTTTGCAGTCCGAAAGCAAGGAGCTGCATTAGAAGTGAAGCAGCTGGGACTCAAGTCAGCATCCATGTGGGTTGCTGGCACTGTAGACAGAAGCATAATATCCTATGCCATGGCCTCAGCCCCAACTCCTATGTTCTTTGAAGTGTTGTTTCTGTTAACAGAGGAAGCTACTTTACGTAAGGTTTAGTGGAATGATTGTATAAATGACTTCGGAAGAGAAATTTTTAAGATGTGTGTTAGTCTTTTTAGTATTTGTAATGGGATTTCAATAGAAGAAATCAAGGATTATAATTCATAGTTGGTTCTGTGCGGTTTTTAATTTTTGAAGTTCATATAAGTTTAGTACATTCCATTTCATACTTGGAATCATAACCTTTTTCAGCAGCAAGAACTACAAAGATGATATATTTAAGCAGTTCTAAGATATAGTCGGTGAATATCTTCCTGATGAGTGTAGATGTAATACAATTTCTTGAAACTTTTATTTTTGCATAGTTCCTAGGTAAATTATTTGTGATTATTCTGATTAGTTGATCATAAACTAAAACTGGGGCTGGCATTTGGTGTTTTGACTTAAGTTACTACTTGGGATACCCATCGTGCACATTTTAGTATGTGGTTTGAGCCCAAGCCCTTTTGCTTCCAGTGTAGCTTCCCGCTAATGTATATCCTGGGAGGCAGCAGATGATGACTGCAGGATTTTGGCTCCTGTCACCCATGTGGCAGATCCAGACAGAGTTCCTAGCTCTTGTCTTTCAAGCAAGTGAATAACCTGTTTTCTTAGTAGATTATCTTCTAGACTACTAATGGTTCTGTTTTTTAAAATGTTACTTTTTATTATCATTTGTGATGCAATTCCATAGGCCCTGGGTTTTCTCTTACCTTCTCCCAAATCCCCTTCCCACTCACTGAGTTCCCCTATATTATTGCTATAGTATAGTTCTTCATAAACAGTCATATGTCCATCATTGCGAGCATTGACAATGGCAGAGTCCAGCATCCTATTGTCAAGATATGTGTAAACAGTTTCATCAGTAGTCCATCTTTGGTCTGGAAGTACACTCTACATTGCATTCTCATATCTGGATATGATAGTCCCCATTACACAGTTACTATACATCCCAGTAAATGAAAAGCCACAATACAAAATCAAAGCAGAAAGAATAATAGAAATTTACAACACCATGAAGTGAATAACATGCTACTAGATATGATAGTCTCCATTACACAGTTACTATACACCCTCTTAAATGAAAAGCCACAAAACAAAATCACCAATAGGAAGAAAAAAGAAATTAACAAAACCATGAATTGAATATAATGTGCTACTGAACGACTAATGTGTCGCTGAAAAAATGAAAGAGAAAATCAAGGACCTTCTTGAAGAAAATGATGCTACTCTATGATCTATAAGTCATTGAAGAATTTAATGAGAAAAAAGTGTTTTGAAGAGGTGAAACTAAAAAAAAACAGTCAAAATCCATGAGATATAGTTTCTGCTGATCTTTGTTGGTGAGATATGTCTCCTGTTGGCAACAAATAGATGGGTTTTGGGGTTTTAATCCAGTCTACTGGATTGGGTCTATTTTCTTACATCTTGTTGAACCTTATAGCCAGGTTGTATTTTACACATTTCTTCTTTGTTAGAACTAGTGGAAATTTTAAGTTAGCAATGTTTTTAACTGTTTGAACTTCACACCTAGGAAAATATTACTCAGTATTTCTGATTGTATTGGCGTTAAAAATTCCATCTGATTACATCATTTTTAAAATTTCCTTCCATGTTAGAAACTTGTAGAAATGTGATATAAAGAATTTGCAGGATTATAATGTGACTATGTAAGTTTTTGGAGTCCTGCTTAAGAAAATTTTGAAACAATAATAAGACCTATCTATTTGCTACCTAGAAGAAACACATCTTACCAGCAAAAATACACACAGATTGAAATTGAAAGGATGGACTGAGATATTTGATGCAAATGGAAAGGAAATATGAGCAAGTATAGCCAAAGTTATCAGCAAAATATATTTTAACACAAAAACTGTTAAAAGGGACCAAAAAGGGCATTGCTTGATGTTCAATGAATCAATTCAACACGGAAATGTGACTGTAGTAAATGTTTATGCCCCCAATGCCAGGGCAACTGGCTATTTAAAACAATGTTAATGAATCTGAGGGGAGGTATGGACTCCAATACGATAATAATGAAGGACTTCAGCGCTCCATTTCTATCAATGCCCAGGTCCCCTAGACAAAATCAACAGAGAAACAACAGAGATAATCTACACTATGGGCCAAAATAATCTAATTGATATCTACAGAACATTCCATCCCACAGTTGCAAAATACACGTTCTTTTCATAAATGCACGTAACTTTCTATAGATAGACCCTATCCTAGACCATAAAGCAATTCTCAGCAAACAAAAAAAAAAAAAATGAAAGCATTCCATGCATTTTTTTCTGATTACAACGGAATGAAGTTAGGATTTGACAACTTAAGAAACGTATGCAAACATATGGAGACTGAATAATATGTTCCTGAATGTACAGTGGGACATAGAAAAATATCAAAAGGGTAGTCAAAATCATTGAGTGGTTTTTTTAATTATTTAGGCATCTAATCACATATATATCTTAGAAGGAACTCTATGAAACCAATCTAAGTGGTGAATTACTGAGGTGTAACAAATTCAGACACAGAATAGCAGTAACAGGCATGAGATTAGAGGGTAGATATGAGAGATTTAGAATGCGTAGGGTTTTTAGAATCAGTTCCTGGACTTAAACTTAGGAGTGGAAGAGAGATATACAGGGAGAAGAAATGCAAGTGAGGGATTTGGATGTCCTCCATGTTTCTGTTGTGTGATTAGGTAGGAGGTATCAGAAGAAAAACAAATCAGGTGAGAAAAAATTAATTCAACTTTGGATATGTGGAATTTGAGATACAGTTTCTGTTGGAATAACTGAACTTTGTCATTGTTGCGTAAAGTAGCCAGAGGCAGTATGTAAATAAATGAGTATGGCCTATGTTCCAGTGAAATGGTTTTTTCAGAGAAAGGTTTCTAGCCCATGGGCAATGACTTGGTGACCCTTGTTCTACAAGAGCATATAATATGCCTGACCTGTTTTGACTTTGGAAAATGAAATCTGCATGTCTACATTAAAGTTTATCTTTATTTTTAACCTAATTGTTTTAGCAATTGCAGATGGGCATTCCTAGTTACATTATTTTATGGAGAACAATAAATGGATAATACTCTTGGTTACTTGCAGGCTATAATTATAAATATTTGTAACTTTCTGCAAACAACTATTTGACTACTTTGAGTGCATTTCTATAGGAAAGGCAACATCCATTTAAAAATTTTCATTCACATAGAAACGACTGGGTTCTCTAGCATTCTTAACAAGTAAATGAGGATTTTTATTTTTTATTTTTATTCATGTACTGCTAGGTTTTTAACTTGATTTGATTAAATCAGCTTTGTAGGCTAGTTTTTGATTGTTGTTTTATTTAACCTTTGGCCAATCAGAGCCTTGAGTCCTGAGTTCTTTTTATAGAATCTTAGTCATTTTTGAAAGCTTCCTTCTTCTGTCATATGACAATATGTTCAGGATCACTGTGTATATTTTGTATCACAGTGTATATTTGTATATTCTGTTTATCTACCCTTTCTGCAAGCAAGTGTCCTGGTTTGTTTCTGTCAGACGTAATTTCTAAGATACCACAAGTCTGACATTGATCATTTTTACTGGTTTAGGTGGTGTGTGTGTGTGTGTATCATAAATTCTGTCTTACGTTTCTGATAGAATTTAGAATTATGTGTATTCAAAAATTTCTTTGCATGTCCATCCCTTTTATTCTTTATTTTGGACACCTTGATTCCCAAAGAGGTAGATATGGTTGTATAGTATTGATAATGCCCTTATCTAAAATTTAGAGAGAAGCTTACTGATATTTTGAGAAATTTTGATTGTAAGAAAAAGCTTTTGAAGTCACATTGAGTTATTTTGATTATCGTAGTAAAGAATGATATCTAGTTTGATTGCTGAGATATGCGGTGGACATTTTGAGTAGAAAGAAGAATACTATGAAAATTCTAATAGGCAACCATCATCAAAGCAAAGAATTGTTAAGCAGCAGCCTTTGACTCAATCAAGATTGAAAGTCATATATTCATTTAAAAAGAAAGCTTAGGCTAGTGTTGTGCCATATCAGGTAAAGCCTCCACCTGCTATGCTGGCATCCCCTGTGACCAATTCATGTCCCAGCATGTCCAGCTGCCTTTGCCTCTGACAGAGAACTGGATGAAGCTGCTGGGTCTTGCCTTCAGCCTTATCCTGGCTGTTGTGGTTATTTGGGGAGTGAAATGAAAACGTAGATGGAAGATCTCTCTTGGTCTTTTTTTCTAACTGATTTTCAAGCAAGCAAGCAAATACATACATACATACATACATACATACATACATACATATGAAAAAAACAAAAGTGATTGGCACCATGGTGTAGTAAGCTAATTATCCACCTGCAGCACTGACATTCCAATAAGGGCTTCTGTTTGTGTCCTGGCTGTTCTTCTGATCCAGCTCCCTGCTGATGGCATGGGGAGGCAGTGGAGGATAGCCGGAGGTTTGGGCCCCTGCATCCTTGCCAGACCAAGAAGAAGCTTCTGACTCTTGGCTTTGGGCCAGCCCAGCTCTGGCTATTGTAGCCATTTTGTGAGTGAAGCAGCAGGTGAAAGTTCTCTCTCTCTCTCTCTCTCTCTCTCTCTCTGTAACTCTGAATTCCAAGTAAAATAAACAGATCTCTAAAAGATAATAAAAGGAAAACTGATCCCATAATGGGAATTGCTATCCTTGAAGTTTGGACTTTTTATGAGGCATTAGCACATAGAATGATTTATAAGATGGAGTGAAGCAATAAGAAGTCGAAGATGAAGTCAATGAGCAGCTTAAGTTACGAGTTAGAGAACAAGAGCTAAGAGGAGAGAGCCTTTTTGGTTCCCATGTTTCTGAGATTCAAGCTCTGTGTAATCTTGCTGACTTTGTTCTCCGTTGTCTCTTGCTTTACTACTTCAGATGCTGTCAGTGTTTCATTCTTTCTTTGGTCCGAACTTTTTCAGTTGGACTGTTTCCTTAAGTGGGTAAATTCCCAGAGATTAGAATTATTGACTCAGAATCTGATGTATAACTGCCATTTATTGAGCACTGAGATTCAAAGGCATATTAAAGATTGTGTTCTGATAGTTGAATCAAAGAGCTTTATAAGCCAGGAGCTATGTGATACTATAGTGTTTAAGTGACTTGCATAGTATCTCACAGTGGCAGGGTTGGGACTGTTGCCTCAGCTTGAGCCTCTCCCCATTTCACTACAAGACTTCTCTTGTGTTTTAATTACCAGTTTCTGTAGTGAGAAATCATCATTGCCTTGAAAAACAAGAGAATAAGAAAAGGAAATAGGTTATTGCTTAATATCTTCCTACAATTCTCCACCACCTTTCATAAGCTTTAATAATTTCCTGCACTATTTCTCTTCTGAATTTTATCTGCCTCATGCTCCTCCCCACCAGGTCTAGAATCTATACTTTTTCTGTTAAAATTAGCGTATTTGTGTGTAGAGAAAAAACTTTGGTATGTTTATCATATCCCATGCACGGCCTGGGCTTAGTGCCTTGCATACTCTTTAATAGTCTGAGTATACTGTGAGATAGATATTGTTCTGCTTTTGGATATGAAGAAACTAAAACTCTGAAAAGGAAATTTGCATGACATTTTATCTCCTCAGTGGGCAGTGTTAGGATTTGAATATAAATATGCAATTCTGTTCTTCTTATTATTATTGAATGTTAAGGCTAATATTTTTATGTTATATATAAACACCTATTTTAAGTATCTTCTTTAAATTTTTATGTTCATTACATTTTGGCTAATATGTGATATATAATCTCTTATTTCATGCATAGCTTTTTCTTCTGTAACTAATTTTTTACTTTTCTGAGATGAATATTTTTTTGAATATAGTTGTATATTAAATATAATCTTTAGCTATAAAAATGAATAGTTTTAAAATTTTAATTTTGTAAAATGCCAAAAACAGTTTAACAATTACTAACCTAATAAGAGAAGCAGTATTTTGAAATTGATTTTTACAGTTGAGGACACAACAGTTTTATTTCTAAATTTCATTTAAAAATTATACATCACAGTGACTTCTGAGGTAGAAAAACAAGTGTGCTGACTTCATTAAGTTTCCCTTCCACAAAGAGAGCAGCCATAGCCTTGAACATCCCCGTACGGAAGTGTCCACTTCATTAAACGGTCTTTGAAGACACTATGAACAAATAAAAGGGGAAGAAAATATACAGAATGTGCTTTTGGTAGCATATGAAACTTATTTTTAAAAAAGTCATATGTTAACCCCTCCACTACCTCCTGCACCAAAACTCTGTCTTATGACTGCCTTTCTACCTTGCTGTTGGAATTTTCTTAATCATGTGACTTCCTATTCTTTTCCTTTATTATTTCCCATTTTGGCACACAACAGGCCAGAAAATTTTCATTTGCTTGACTTCCAATAGTATATTCGGGAAGTCCATTGTGGGAAGGTATACCAGCCAAAGGTGTACTTCTCAAGGCTTACTTTATAAATGTATAAAGTACTTGTGATTAAAATACTTTTTCCCAATAAATAGATTATCAGCCTACAGTCCTTTGAGTTTTTTTTTTTTTTCAACTGTCAAAGCGAATCCCAAGCAGAATAACTACAGTCAATACAAGTAAAAGTGATCAGAAAAATACCCATTTTTCCTCTTTTAATAGAAACTGTTGGGTTGTTTTATATGTACATTACCTTCTGGTGAAGGTATTTACTATAAAAATCTCAGTGTGACAAAAGCAGCATAAAATGCTAAGAGGTATATAAACTTGCTTAAATGATAACTAGAAAACACATTAGAGTTGCAAGTTAATATAGAACAAATATTTTGACCTTGTGCACCATATAGTTGCTAAGACATGAAGCACAATTGCTAATTGTATTCTTACATGTGGTAGATTTGTGAGTCACTGATATTTGCATAATATTATTAGCAGTGTTGCCTGGGGCTTGTTACTATTCAGCATGTTGCGTTAATAGGATTTTATTAGACATAGAATTGTATAGTGAAAGGCATTTTTATACAGTTTTTATATCTAAATTCAGATTGTACTTATATTTTGATCTAGAACGTAAGATCATGTATCTGTTAAAATGCAAAGAATTAGGTAAAATGTAATTTAAAGTAAGATAAGTTCTTATTTCAGGCTGAATATTAAGTTGGCTTATACAGATCATATGATTATGCATCATACACTGAAATAATTATTATGTTAGCTGTCTCATATAACCAGTTCTCATATCTCACCTTGCATGATTGTGATAATATCATTTGGCTTGTTATTTCATAACCTTTTCAAGCAGCTGTACAGAAAAATGTTAATGAAGTTATAGTCATTGCTTTAATTTGTTTAGTGGATAGCTGCCTTTTTTTCTTATGTCACATTTTATAAGTGGCAGAAGTAAGAAAAAGATGAGATAATTCTTAGCAGTAGAATTTGGGCATATGATGACCATAGACTAAACGTGAAGGAAAATATTAATTGTATTGTGAATTACAACTACTGATGCTAATGGTAATAGAATTTTGGGATTAAAGCTGATCTTATGAGTAAATAAGAAAGCTAAATTCAAGAAATTTGTTCAAGGTCACCCAGCAAATAGGCTTACAACTGAGATTTCAGATTTTAGCTCATTTTTTGTATATCATGTTAGGAATGTAGTTTAAGTTTTTAAAAAATGCGATAATGAGCAAGATCGTTTTTCCCACAAAAAAATTTTAATTCCTTACTAAACAAATAACTCGATATACTATGTATGTAAAATTCTTTGCTAGGAGTGGGTATTTTGTCCAGTGGTAAAGGTGCTGCTTTGTGATGTTGCTGTCTTTACATATCAGGGCCAATATTCAGCTCTACTATCTCTTTAAACTTTCTGCTCGTGTGTAGTCTAGGAGGCTACAGGTCAAAGAGTTTGGGGCCTGCCACACATGAGGAAAATCTGAATGGAGTTCCCAGATCCCATTGCAAGCATTTGAGGGAGTGAATCTGTGGATGGGAGCTAGAGTTCTATGTGCATGTGTTTGTGTGTGTTTATCTCTTAAATAAATGATTTGTAAAATAAATTATTTGTTGGTATTAGGGTTGTAATGATGACTAACATTTTGATTTGTACACTTATTCAGTGTTTGTTGAGTGTAGAGTATGCCAGCTCTATTCTAGTTTTATGGATACAGCAGTAAATAAATTTGAAGACACTCATGCTGCAATGGTGCAAACATTTGAGTGCAGAAAGATAAGATACACAAATATGTACTGATACGTGTTACTTTTATGGTTAACAAAAAATAAAGCAAGGTGAGGAGAGTGTGACAGAATAGGTGAGTACCTGGGAATATCAACTCGTTGGAAGCAGTAATTTTTTATCTGAATCTTCAAGAAGCTTTCTAGAAAAGATGAGAGCTGACCAAGTATATAACTCACTGTGGCAGGTAGGCTTTGAATGCTAGGGACTAGGGGAAAAGGATGAGTGAAGGATCAGAAAGATAGAGGTGCAGGATCAATGTTGCAGTCTGTGGGCTCTTCCCGGAAGCCCTGCCCAATACTGGAAGTTGACAGTGGTAACAGGCGAAGCATCATTTGTTGTGGCTGGAGTGAAGGTCAGGAAAACCTTTGCTGAGGATGTAATACTTCATTTGAGATTAGAAAAAAAAACTCACAGGGAAGATAGGGTGGCAGTTCAGGAGAGGCTGAGGTAGGAAACTAATTTGGGAAATTAATAGTAAATTGACTTTTAAAAGTTGGTGGGACCAACACTGTAGCACTGTGGTGAAACTGCTGCTTAGGAGACTGGCATCCCATATTGGAATGCCTTTTTGAGTGTCAGTTGCTCCGCTTCTGATACAGCTCTGTGCTAATACACATGGGAAAGCAACAAAAGACGACCGAAATACTTGAACTGTAGCTATCTAGATAGTTTTCTGGGCTCCTGGCTTCACCCTGTCCCAGCCCTGGATGTTTTGAGCATTTGGAGAGTGAACAAGTAGGTGGAATTTCTTTCTCTCTCTTTTCCCTTCTCCCTAATCGTGTGTGTGTGTGTGTCTGCTTTACAAATAAATAACAAATTAAAAAATAATTAATGAATGGGGTGTTATATGATTCACTGCTGGGTGTATATCCAAAAGAAATAATATCAATGTGTTGATGAAACATTTGCACTCCCATGTTTGTTTAATTTATTTCACATTTATTTGCTCTTATTTGAGAGGCAGATTTACAGAGCGAGGAGAGAGACTCTTTCATCTACTGATTAACTTCCCAAATGGTTGCATTGTCCAGAGCCAGTTGTAAGCCAGGAAGCAGGAGCTTCTTTCATGTCTCCTGTGGATACAGGGGCCCAATAGCTTGGGCCATCCTCCACCTCTTCCCAAGGTATAGGCAGGGAGCTGCATCAGAAGTGGAGCAGCTGGCGTTCAAACTAGTGCCCATATGGGATGTTAGCGCTGCAGCTGGAGGATTAGGCTGATAAGCCATTGTGCCATCCCTCACACCCATGTTTATTACAAGTTATTCTTAGTAGCCAATAAAGGAAAGCAACTTTAGTGTACATCACCTAATGAATGAAGAAAGTGTGGTGAATATGAACAGTGGAATACTACTTAATGTAAAAAAAGAAATCCTGACATATACAAAACTAGAGGTCATTATGTTAAATATAATAAGCCAGGCTCAGAAAGATGCGTATAACATGTTGTCATTCCTTTGTAGAATCTAAAGAGTTGAGAGTAGAATATTCATTAATAGGGGCTAATGCGTATAGGGGAGATTGAGGGATGGAGTAAGACTGTTAAATGAGTCTGAAGTTGTAGTTAAATGAAGGAAATAGGTAGTTTTCTGTTGCATAGTACAATGACCAGAGATGATGATAATATAATATAATATAATATAATATAATATAATACAATACAATATATTCAAAAGCTAGTATAAAAGATTTTGAACATTTTCATTGTAATGAAATGGTAAATACACAAGCCCTGATTTTGAGTGATACCTGATAAAAATGTCTTAACTTTTGTGGATCTGTTAAAGATTACAAAAAAAATTTAAAAATTGGAAGGAAGAAAAAATATATCTCCAAATATACTTTTCTTATTTTAATGACCACAAAGTGCTCCGTTAAGAAGCTGTGTAGCAAATTATTATCTTATTAATGTGCTGTTTCCACCTTTTCAATATTATAGTTAACCTGTTTTCAGTAACTTCTTATACAAACTGGTACCCCAAAATCATAATTTACATATTTTCTCATCTGTTTTCTCCAAAGCATTATATTTTGTGAAAAACTTTTCCTTTTTTGCCATTCCTGCTTAGAGCTTCATGTTTTGCTTGGCATACAATTGTCTTCTAAAAGTGTTTACTGTGTATGAATGAACAAAAGAATTAATAAATGAATATTAGTTTTTCTCCACAAAACTAGGATTTTGAAGAGGTATCTAAAAATGGGATAACCTTTATAAATTTTTTTGTGTATTTTAGGCATCAGTATCTTTTATTCAGCATTATTTTTTACTAGAGCAAAAAGAAGATATCTGAGAGACAAATGTGGGCACCAGTGAAGGCATGATATGGGAGAAAGAAGTGCAGCAAAATGAATCTTTTCTTAGATATTAGCACTCTGTCCGTGTTTGGAGTCCTTTGTCTGCTTTGGCAAGATGTGTCAAAGCAACACATGGCATTCCATAAATGTGTACAATTTTTAATATGTCAATTAAAAAGAAACATCAGTGAAATCATCTTGGTGAAATATGTTGAATAGGATCAAAGGATTTTCCAGGGTAGCAGAAGCGAGCTAAGCAAAGAGAGGGAAGAGAAAGAGAAAACAGCTTAGAAAGTAAGGAAAGGCAGAGTTTAAAGGAAAGGAATAGTTAATGGTGGCAAGTGTTGAAGAGTTGTCAGTTTGAGATAAAGATAGATAGATTAACCAGATCTGATTTGTATGGGAGGATAACTTTCTGCCAAAAATGAAAATAGAAAATTATCTAATTAAATTAAAAATTGGTTTCTATAGTTTCACTATGTTTCAGGAATTTAAAACTTGGGCCCACATTGTGGCACAGCTGTGTGAACATCCACCTGCACTGTTGGTATCCCATATAGGTACCAGTTTGAGTCTTAGCTGCTCCACTTAGAACCAAGCTTCTGGTTGGGGTGTCTAGAAAATCAGGTAAAAATGGACTAAGTACTTGCGTTCCTTCCACCCCAGATAATGTTCCTGACTCCTGGCTTCAGCATGGCCCAGTCCTGGATATTGCAGCCATCCAGGAAGTAATTGTAGATTGTTATGTTATAACATGAAATAGCTAGTATAGATGGAAAGATCAACTGAAAAGAGTTCAGGAATCAGAGAAAATAGACAGAATGCATCTCTACTACTAAGTGAAAGTAGGCTCCTAATGAAACTTCTACATATACCTAAACAACAAAATATTTAGCTTTCTGCTATTGCCTATACCAACAGAGTCATGACCTACGTAAAAAGCAAAAAGAGTCAGACTACACCTGATAGACTGTTGTACTGCAGAACACAGGGGGCAGAGAGGGAGAGGGAGGAAGTTATGCCTGCAAAATTGCAAAATGGATAATAAGAATAAATAAATAAAATGTTTTAAAATGTATTTTAAAAAGATTGCTTGCATATTTTCAAAGATGTTTTTTGATTGTAAGAATAATTCATACTGTGTGCCGTATTTAGACAGTGTAGGAAATATAATAAGGAAAGTATTGCCCCTTAAATGTAACTGCTACTAATACTGTGGTAGTATCTTTCCTGGTTTTATTTATATTTATATGTCATAAATACAAAGTTGTAACAGTAGGGTCATATCATATAAACTTCTTTATTACCTACTTTTGTGAATTTTTGGAAAGACAGAGAGAGGGAGAGCTCCCATGCTTTGTTTCACTCTCAAATGCCCCCAGGGAGGGCGGCCAGGCCAAAGCTAGAAGCCAGGAACGTAATCCAGGGTGCCCACTTGAGTTACAGGGACTCTGCAACTGCTTTAGCTATCACCTGCAGTCTCCCCATGGTGAAACACATTTAATGTATACCATTCTTGGGTGTAAAGCTTCATACATCCACCAATAAGAATTTAGCATTAATTAACTTTTTACTATCTCTGCTTTAACATATACCTGCTCATCAGTACATCTAATATTTTCATGTATATCAATATATTATTACACATATCCATATCCTGGTTCTTAAATAATTCACATGCATATATTTAAGTATGGTTCAAAATGCTGTTACTTTACTTATGGAGCTGGCGCAATGATACTGCGTGCAGCCCTGGCATCCCATATGGGCACTGATTCGCACCTCAATTGCTCCTCTTTGTATTCAGCTCTCTACGTATGCACCTTGGAAAGCAGTGAAGGATGGCCCAAGTACTTGGGCCCAAATACCCATGTGGGAGGCTCAGAAGAAGCTCTTTCCAGGCCAAAAAGAATGGCTCAGTTCCATCCCTTTTATCCATTTTGGGAGTATATCATGGGATGAAAAAGTTCTCTTTCTCTCTCTCCTTTTCTCTTCCTCTGTCTGCTTTCTGCCTTCCAAACAAATAAGGTAAATTTTCTTTTTAAAAAGCTTGTGGAAAATGGAATTAAAAGGAATTTATTGTGGTTAGAATTCTCTCAAATATTCACACATAGCATTTTTTTTTTTAAGATTTATTTCCATTGAAAAGTCAGATTTACAGAAAGAAAGATCTCCATCCACTGGCCCAGTCCCATAAGTGACCAAAACTACTTAAGGTTGAGGAAATGTGAAACCAAAAACCAGGAGCCTCCTCCAGGTCTCCCACACGGGTGCAGGGTCCCAAGGCTTTGGGGCCGTCCTCGACTGCTTTCCAGGCCACAGGGAGGGAATTTGAAGGGTAGTGGAACAGCTGGGGCATGAACAAGCACCCACATGGAATCCTGACGCCTGCAAGGCGAGGACTTCAGCTACTAGGGTATTGCGCCGACACCCATACATATCTTTTCATAACACACATTTCTCATGAATTTTTAAAATTCCCTGTGTGTATGGATTTCAAAATTTGCATCATAACATGCCTTATTGATTAATTACGTTTTGTACCTTTCCCAGGAATCTTTGTGGTGCTCTTGTCCCGCTTTGTGATAGCTTTTACATGTAATGGAATACACACATATTAGAAGTGCTGTCTGATAATTTTTTTACAGACACACACATGTATATGTAAAATTTAATATCCAGGAATAGGATATTGTCATTAACCCAGAGAGTTTTCTCAATTCCTTTTACAGATAGTGTTTATGTTTATTCTCCAAAAGGCAGCGATTCTTTGAACTTTTTTCCCAGCATGGATAAACTACTTCTAAAAGCCCTTATAGAATGGATGTTTTTTAGTGAATAAAACAAGCTTACAATGACTGCATATTATTCATTTTTTGAATATTATAATTGAATATCCTGTTTAAAATAGGATGCTGTGTTAGGTTTCTGTAAATGGTACTATCATGAATATGTATGGGCCTATCTTTTCTAGCATTTTTTGAATTATCATTTTAGTATACCTTCCTAAATATGAAATTGCCAGATCAAAAGTATTATCGGGTATTGTAAATAATTGCCTGGCAGGCCAGTTTGTTTTCTGTATCCAACATTGATAAGCTGTAGTTTCCCCAAAATGGCTCTTTTAAAATCTGTACTCTAAATCTCAGAGATAAAATGTATTTCTTGCAGACAAGTATAAAAATATGAAAAATTCAGTTAAGCATGGAGTGATTATTCCTCTTCATAGAACATTTCAAGTGTAATGTATTTCCTTTACTGGAGTTTCTTCTTCTGAGAGCCAAAGATAACACTAAGTAGAAGACTCTTGAGAGACTTTGTTTCATCCTTCCAACTTGTGGTTTCTGGGAGCCAGCTAAAGCAGGATTGCTTCTATGAGAACAGCTTGATCACCTTTAGTGGGAGAAAAGGTGCCACTAGCAACATCACACTTGATAACTCTTTGTGTTTTCTCCTAAATTCCTGAGATGGCTTAACTTGAGCCAGTAAGTGTGTTAGAGGGAAAAACTGTATCTGAGGCAGTGGAATCAAAGTTAGAGATCTCATTGGATCATTTCTTTATTAAAGGATAATCAACCATTTTGGTTTGTTTGAGACTGTGGGATTTCCCAAGATGAAGGGCATGATGATGAACTTTTACTAATCTCTTCATATTTCTACAGATTGTAAATTTAATCCTGCTTGTAGATAAAGTGACACGTAGATATAAAATAAAGTTGCACTATTTGCATATTGCTCCTTTCCCAAGATGTAGGGACTTAAACCAGTAAAGATTTAGATAATGGTTATAAATACTTAATGTTTTTACTTGAAATATTATGGTAGTAAATGAAGATATTTCAAAAAGTTCATGCAGGAATGAACATTTGGCACAGAGGTCAAGATTCTGCTTGAGATGCCCACACTTCACATAGTTTCAGGGTTCAATTGTGGCTGTTTCAGATTCAACTTCCTGCCAATGTGCATTTTGGAAGTAAGACATTGCTCAAGTACTTGGGTCTCTGCTACCCATGTGAGAAACCTGGTTTGGTTCTTTGACTTCTAACTTTGTTTTGGCCTATGCCTGGCTATTGTGGGCAGTGGGAGAGTGAACCAGTGGCTGGAAGATCAAATCTCTCTCTCTCTCTGTCAAGCTATGCATGGATTTCAAAATTGTTTTTATACCAAATAAATATATATATTTTAATAGCATTTCCACATACTTATTAAAATACCTTGTTATGAATATTAAATTCCCAGATATGCTACTACAGTTTTACCATTTTTAGCTCATACCTTCTGTCCAAATAGAAGATGTATTTATGGAACAAAATATGCAGATGATTGTATGGGCGTTGTGAAGTAAAGGTAAACAATTAATTGAGAAAATATTTCTGTGCTATTGTAGTATGTTTTTCAATAAGTTGAGTAGAAATTCCTGGATGTTTTGAAAGTCTTGGCTATATTTTGCTTCTTTAGCAAAAAGCCTAGAAGAATGCCTCATATTTTAATTTTTGATATACCATATGAAATATTTGTATTCAGTATTGCCACATTAGTAGTTTTACTTTGTTTATGTGTTGATAATATGATAATGAACACTATAAACGAGATCCTTAAGTTAATAAAAATAAACGAGCAATATATAGTTTATCAAAATACAGCATTTGTCAGTAATATTAGTTATGGCAAAATATGATCCTCAGTTAACTTATATCCTGTTTTCCATTAGCATCATTACAGCAACTCTGGGAGGATCCTAGTTCAATACCTTTGTATCCACATTGTGTACAATCCTTTTCTGAAACTTAGTTTTCATTGTGGTTCAGCATTGCTTTTTTGAGTGTTTGAACTTGATTCTTAATTTTGCTATCCATTGTATATTTGTTTCTCATGCTTTAATTTCACTGGGTGTAAAGTCCCAGGAATGAGGTGGCTTGGTCATATGGTAGATGTAACTTCAGATTTCTGATAACTCTCCATATAGTATATTCTGTAATGGTTGTAATGATTTACATTCCTACCACTAGTGAAGCAAGGTATTCTTTTCCCCACATCCTCAGTAGCATTTGTTGTTTTCTGATTTCTGAATGAAATCAGTGAGGTGAAACTGCATCATGTTTATTATTTCCATTTTCCTGATGGCTAGTGTGCCTGATCGTTTTTCCAAATAACTGTTGGCCATTTGGTTTTAATTCTTTGAAACATGCCTGTTCATGTTATTTGCACATTTCTTAACTGGATTAATTTGTTTTATTGTTGTTGAGTGCTCGAGTTCTTTATAGATAAGGTGTAAGATAGGAGTCTTATTTCATACTTCCATATGCATAAATTCAGCTTTTCTATAGCATTTGTTGTAGAGACTCTCCTTTCTCCAGAGATTGACTAGGTAATTTGTCAAAGATTTCAGGTGTGTGAATTAATTTCTGGGGTTTCTATTCTGTTCTTTTGTTTTATATGTCTATTTTTGTATGTTTTGGAAACTGGTGTAGTTATGTTTCTGCTTTTTTTTTTAAGATTTTATTTTATTTTTATTGGAAAGTCAGAAATACAGAGAGGAGGAAAGACAGAGAAAAAGATCTTCTGTCCAATGATTCTCTCCCCAAGTGACTGCAACGGCCAGTGCTATTCCAATCCAAAACCAGGATCCAGGAACTTCTTCCAGGTTTCCCAAAAGGGTGCAGAGTCCCAAAGCTTCGGGCTGTCCTCAACTGCTTTCCCAGGCCACAAGCAGGGAGCTGGATGGGAAGTGGAGCAGCCAGGATTAGAACCGGCGCTCATATGGGATCCTGGTGTGTTCAAGGCGAGGACTTCAGTTGCTAGGCCACACTGCAGGGCCCTCTGCTTTGTTTTAACATTGCTATAGCTGTTGATATTTGGAATGTCTTGTGTTTCCTCATTTTAGCATCATTTTTTCCAAATTTGAGAATAATGTCCTTGATAGTTTGCAATTTGTCTGTTTTGTTTGCTGAATCATTTGACGCATACATGATAATGTGTTCATAGTACTACTCAGTAATATTAGCTTAATGAATATTTGAAATAGTTGCTATTTGATTCTTTAGAATCTCAATCCAAAAAAGGATTAATCTAGTTGTGTCAGATTATATGACATACACATGAAAGTAGGCAGAAATGATAATTTGGGAAACAAATACTCAAATTGCTATGTGGATTATTTTCTTGCAGTAAACAAGGAAGGTATATGGCTGTCTAGAAGCTAATATGTGTTATAAATCAACAGAATTTGATAATGATAACAACACTGTTTTACTCCAAATAACAGAATCCACTGTAAAACTTCAAACATATTTGAAATTAAATACTCCCAACTATGTACATGTGTGAGTAGAGCTATCATTTTTGTTTAGGAAAATTAATTCAAGTCTTTGGAAATCAATAGCTGCCCACATCAGTAGTAGAGAAATATTTTTGTTTTAGCTGTCTATAAAACATTTGTAAGTTTTTTGCAGTTTTCTTGGTCAGTTTCCTAAAGCTTAAAATGTATTTCTGCTTTCTAGTGTTATAGTAATTACTTAATAACTGATAACAAATTATCTTAAAAATAACACAGCTGAAAACAATAAACTTTACCAAATTTTGTTGTTAGGAGTCCAAGAGGAGTATAATTAAGTATTTGTGACTCAAAGTTTTCAAGAAATTGGGAAGGGGACACTGCTGCAGTCAACACTGAAAACTTGATTGGGTGGTCAGGGGATTAGAGATCAGAGACCCGTGTCCAAGTTTGCTTAGTAGTTACTGGCAAATCTTAATTCCTTCGCCTTAGTGGGTCTCTATGAAAATGCCTTATGAAGTGGTAGCTGGCTTTTGCCAAAGTCTTATTTCCAAAATGATGTGTCAGAGAAAGTATAAACAAAGTGGAAAGCAGTCTTTTTATAGTAGAATCTCCGAAGAGACATGCCTTCACTTCTAACATATTCTGTTCATTACGTTCAGCACACACTCAAAGAGGGGATTATTTTCCAGGAAGTGGGAGTCACCACGGGTCATTTTAGAGACCACAAATACTTTAATCTCTTCACACAAGGTTTCTAGTTGTGATAATTTAGCCATCAGTAATAAGGACTTGAGCACAAGGAGTTCGTTGTAAGCAGAACTGCGTTCTTTCATTTTCAGCTGTGAAAATGAAATCACTTTATAGAGGAAGAATCAGTATGTGTGGGCAATTGCTGTAAATAAATAGAGCCAAAAGCCTTTCAAGTGTTGGAACACAGCATCAAACAATGAGAAGTAGCCATCACTTTATGGATATAAGTAGTTTGAGATTTTCTCAAAGGAGGTGACAGAAGCCCAAAGCAAACAGCTGCCAACATGCCTTGCTTGCCATAGCCAACTATGATTCTCTTACTCTCTTAATAATAATGTAGTTATTAGAAATAGTTGGTTTAATACATTACCATGTAACTAGGGTACCTGAAACTGTGTTCCGGCCAGGTGGAACAAAGCACTGGTCCATTAGAGTAATGTTGTGTATTAAAGTAATAAACACAAGGTCAACTATATTTTTTCTATTTCTTTTAGTTAATTCAAAGTTCTTACTTTCAGGATCTTCTGACTTTGTCCAGACAAGATGCTTCATATTTGGTGGATCTTGTAACTTAATGAAATTTTTCTAATTAAAATTTCTTTTTTTTTTTTTTTGCATTTGAAAAAAAATGTTCTGCTTCATTGATATCTTCCCAAAATTCTTTGCACAATGCTTGGCATGAAATAAGCACTTCATTGACATTTCTCTTTTTGTAGAAGAAACAGACTAAATCTGCCTAGTGTTTCATGCTTTCATGGCATGCAGAACTAATATTTAACAGTGCATGGGTGTTAACATATTTTTACTTTTTCTAAAATTCAGGGAAGGAATAACTTTTGCCTCTCTTTTATATTTCTAAATGTTTTTAGCACTCTTGATTTATATCTTGAAGTAAAAGTAATTTTTGACAAGTAATTTTGTTAAGCAAAATTCTTGGATGATTTTGATTTTTCCTTCCTACATTTTTTCCAAATTTAAAACAAGTATTTGACAATGTCTAAGGCATAGCTTTTTGGTATAGAACAGGAAATTTCTTGTAAATTATGACTATTAGGATTGTTGTGCATGTGCTTTCTACTTATAAACTAATGCTATTTTCCTTGTCCTTTTATTTCACTGCTGCTTCCATCCTGATGCATTTTGCTTCTTCCTCGTTTGGACTCTATTTGTTTGCTGCTCAATTACTCTGCATTAAAAGCTTCTTGGTGATAGCAAAGATGTCCTTGGGCAATCAAGTAAGTAGCTCAAGTTTAAATGTCATGTTTGGGGACCTGGTGATATTTTAATGTGTGCTTATGGAAGTCAAGGTATTTCATTTTTTATTTATTAAGTCTTCTACTTCTTTCTAGACATTGCATACCAAGTAAAGAATGTAAATGTTCTTTCAGTACTCAGTGTCCATCTGTTCTCATTGGTAGGCAATATTTATATGTTTACATCTTAATGCGTTATTTACTTAATTATTCAATTCATAATTTAGGACTTCTTCATGGTATCCCTTTCTGGTGTCATTTGTAAGTGCATTCTAGGCAACCTTGGATCTGGAGATGGTGCAAGCAGTTCACTGCCATGTAAAAATGAGAGATATTGTCTTATTCTGCTAATAGATAATCTGGCTATCAAACTTACTTTATTTATTTTGAGATTTAAAAAACTTTATAATATAATTTCTTTTATATATTTTGTTTATTTGTTTGTTTATTTATTTATTTATTACATTGCATTATGTGACACAGTATCATAGGTTCTGGGATTCCCCCAACCCCTCCCCATACCCTCCTCCCACAGTGGATTCCTCCGCGTTGTTGCTGTATTACATTTCAAATTCAGTCAAGTATGATACAATTTCATAGGCTGTAAAATTTCTCTTACCCCCTTCCCAAATTCCTGCCCCACAACTGATTTCTCCAGTATTATTAAAATAGTGTAGTCCTTCATAAGCAGTCATAAGTTCATCATTCTGCTATTTGAAGTGTATCCTGACATTGTATGGACAATGGCAGACAGTCCAACATGCTTTTGCCAAGATATATTTAACGGTTTTCATTTGGAATCTATCCTTGATTTGGAAGTAGACATGATATTGCATTGTGTCTTTACATCTGGATATGATAGCCTCTATTACACAGTTACTATGCAGTCACTTAAATTAAAAGCCATAAAATAAAATGAACACTAGGGAGAAAAATGGAAAAATTTACAATGCCATGAAGTTAAATAACATGCTATTTGAATGACCAATGTGTTGATAAAGAAATGAAAAAAAAAAAAACCTTGGAGAAAATTATGATACTGTATGACCCATGAGCCAGTGATAAATTCGACAAGAGAAAAGAAACAATTTTGAAGAAAATAAAAGCAAAAATATCAAAACCCATGAATTGCAGCAACAAAAGGGCATATTGATCTGATGTTTTGCATGAAGGTTGCCTTGTATCAGAGAGAGCACGTGTTTGTCTTTTGGGGATTGACTTAGTTCATTGAGCATAATGGTTTCTCATTGGAACCATGAAACTTCTTTGTAATTCATGATTTTTAAAGTAAATTTGTCTTACTTCAGAGATTTAGAAGATATATTCTTTAAAAGTATAGAACTTTAACTGCAGTAAATTACTGAATTTTCTTTCTGGATTTACAGGCTCTATACTGGTCTAGCTTTGGATGTATTCAGTGAATAAAACATGGCCCTTGTTCTTAAGGATTAGTGTAATCTTGTTGGAGAGTGGTAGAACAAATTCTGTATTGAAAGAATGGAATTACTCAGGTGCAATGAACTTCTGAGACTTACCTACTAAAACATTTTATGAAGAGCTTGAAGCTAAAAACTAAATATCCTTAGGATTTTCAGTTTCTGGAAATTTTATAGGAATTTACTTGATTTAGAAAGTTAGTATTTATTTCTAAATAGTTATCTGTTCCAAATTATTATCACTGCTCCAGGTTTCATGTTTTTCATTGGCCAAAGGGCCTACAAACTGAAAAATTAGTGACAACAGTGTTTTCTGGCTATAAAATGTAAGTCATTGCTCTACTGCTGTCTAAAGGATATATGAGATATTTTTAAAAATATTATGGTAAACTTACTTCATTCTTAGTAGCAGCAGTTGACCTTATTTTAAATATGTTGTGGTTATAAACTCAATATTATTAGGATAGTAGAAATGTTCAAAACAAAAGCAGGGAAAGAAAAACAGATGTTGAAACATTTTTTGTTTTCTTGCCTGAAAGTTTTCTTGTTTGATAGTTGGCAGATAAATGAAGACCAGTAATTTGAACTTAAAATAGAAGACATTTCCTGAGGTTATGTATTTAACATATATGAATTAAAATGCAAATATAGGTGTTTGAAGTGAATGTATAATATCTGGCAGACATGAAAAGGCTGGGCTGTATAATTATAAATAGAGACCACCTGTCTTTTTTTGTTTGTTTTCTGAGTTGAGGTTGTAAAGCGTGAGAGAGAAAGATTAAGGTCAATCCCATTTGCTGTTCACTCCTCAAATGTCCATAATACTGGACAACTGGAGCAGGCTAAAACCAAAAGCCGGAAGAATCTTTCCAGACTATCCATGTGGGTGACTGGACTCAACAGCTGGAGCCATCCACCTGCTGTCTCCTGGGGTACACATTAGCAGCAAGCCGG
Organism: Ochotona curzoniae; assembly: GCF_017591425.1. Classification (NCBI taxonomy): domain Eukaryota; kingdom Metazoa; phylum Chordata; class Mammalia; order Lagomorpha; family Ochotonidae; genus Ochotona; species Ochotona curzoniae. The sequence continues at coordinate 23,634,029 of NW_024464920.1, forward strand.
AATTGGAAATTGAACCACAGAACCTCTAACCCAAGCTCTCTAAGATGGAGTGTGGGCAACTTAGCTGATAGGCCCACAGACCACTCCAGAATTATTTTCAATAATAAGTCATTCATATTATTTTTTTAGAATATGTGCAATTGATGAAAAAATTTGAAACCAGTGTGATTTATGCCATCTGTAAGAGGAAGCTAAGCATTTACAAACATTATTTGTTAACTTTAAAATTCCGGCAATGCTTGGGATGCCTGGTCTGGGTACTTGGACTCACCTGCAAGAACATGTCCTAATTAATGAAAAAGAACAGTGGACACACATCCTGTTGTAAAAGGAGAATATGGCAGCACATTTGGTGCTGTAGCGGAAGAAGAACAGAGCAAACTGGAAAACTACCCCAAACAAATGATGACAGCAAAAAATCTAGGTGAATGGAGTGAATGGACATTGGGAGGGTGATATCATCCTTGGATCAGTGAAAAATACAGCACTTCAGAACTATCCCAGCCACTTGAACAGAACCTTTGGAATATGTACACACTGAGAGTCTGGACTGATATGAGCTGATGGTTCCTCATTCCTGGGTACTGGGACGTGTGGAAAACCGTGAGAGGTTTTCCCCTTTGTCTCTCCTGTTCCCCCAGGAACTATAAGAAGAAACAGCAAATTTGGAAGCAATGAGTTCACCCAATTTTCCCTAAACCCTGATCCTTCCCATCCTGTCAACCATGTTCTCCTTAATGTAAAAATTAAAAAAAATTTTTTTTAAATAATAAGATCTTGTCAAAAAATTTGTGTATGCATACCTTACTAGGTAGGACATGAAAATAAATTACTCCTAACTAGGGTATGGAGGATTTCTTTGCACACCCCTCCCAGTAGTGTTCTATGCCTCAACTGGTGCCATATGCCTTGTTAAAGCTATAAGCCAGTTTAAACTATCCTAAAATCTGCCAAATGCAGTAAAAATTACAATTCAATACAATAAACTGCTAAATACTAAATGAAAATAGACACGAGACAGCTGAATAGTATCCTATAGCCATTTTAAGGTAGATAGTTGTATACAAAGTAAAATTGAAATGTTAATGAAGTAGTCACAGGATGTGATGAAGAACCCACATCTTCTAACATATCGGTCACTGAGTACAGTGTTAATTAACCCCATAATGTTGGAAGCTGTTGTTGATGTTATGTTATGGCATTTAAATGGTCAGAACGATATTCTGCCAGCTATGCCTTCAGACCAGAGTTGGTTTCCCCAAGAAACTGTTGAATTGAGCTGGACAAGAAGATGCTGGACTCTATGCATGGCACATGCTTACAATGAAACAAGACTGGATTTGAACTGTAATACTGCAATAAGGTGGAGCAATCCACCATAGGGGGAGGGCACAGGAAGGGGATAGGGGAACATCAGAGCCTATGAAACGATGTTATAAAATAAAATGCAATTAAAAAAAAGAAAAAAAATTTGAGCATGAATTTAGTTAAAGCAAAAACTTACATAACTTTGAAGCTTGTGAAATCCCTCAAATATATTGAATTCAGATAGGAAAGGCTCTTAAGTATGTTATTCTTTCAAAGTACATCTGGTATGTTTATTATATTGGTGTTATATACAGTAGAATATATTGTTTGATTATTTCAGTGTGATCTGTACTGAAGTACCAAAATAGTTTACTTTACTTACAGTGTAACCACCAGAGGGCACTGTAGTTTTATCATTAGTAGGTGAGCCAGCTGTTATAAAAGATACTGGATTTGTGGAGTTATTCCTATTACAGTTAAAGTCAGTTATTTAGTGTCAGCCAGATGCCAGGAAATATGGAGAAAAAGTTACTATTCTTTATTTCCATCCAAATAGTCCACTGGTGCACAGATGGCATAAGATATCATAGTTAGTTTTTGTGTTACATAGAATATCTTTCATTGATTTAGTTGTTAAGGCTTTTGAATGGAATGAGGAAAAAAAAATAGAAATACGGCTTTTCTGAGTTTTTATAGAGTAATGCACACTGTTCATTGCTGTTTTTATATATTCAAGGTGAGAGCTGCTTTCCTTCTTTCATACAGTGAAGTTATTTAGGACCTTGAAATCTATGTTACTGATGGAATGTAGAAGCATGTTCTATTAGTGGTTCATCTAAATTTTATTTTGTTAGCCTTAAATGTTTTATCTGATAATAGCAAAATGACTCATTTTTGATATGTGAATAGTAAACGTCACGCAGTGAGTATGTATTGAATCTGCAGCTCAAGAATCTTACAGATGCCTCATGTATTTGTTTCTTTTTTTGCACCTGCTTGTGAAGATCTTAATAAAGTTATGTTTTGTTACTCTTTTTTTTAAAGAGTTTTTTCTGTTATTTTAAAAGTACAAGTGTGTAACCAAGTTTTGTTCTCATTTACACTTATATCACTAAAGTTTTTAGGTTTTTGAGAATGGTATCATACTATATGTAATTTTAATGGAATTTTTCCAGTTAACATTTTATTTCCAAAGTTTACCCATGTTGTTTGGTTTAGAAACAGATACTCCTTTTAGTATTATAGGCTGTTTCATTGTAAGCATGTGGCACAGTTTGTCAATTTTACTTTGATTTCACAAATATTTGAGTTCTTTTGGGGTTTGCTTTATCAATAATATTGCTATGAGCAGTCTTACTCTTGTTTCCCATACAAAACTGTAAAAGTTTTCTAGGTATAAATTTAGGAGTGGCTTTGTTAGACTCATGATGTATGCTAAAATTTGGTCCATGAAAGATAGATTCAACTTGTTTTCCAAAGTGCCTTTGTCAATTTTTACTTGCACTCCACCCACAGAGACTAAGCCATTCTGTTGATCCAGCCCTCATCAGTATTTGATATTATCAGGCTTGTAATTTTCACCATTTATTTCATTATGATCGTGATTTGTATTTCACTGGTTCCTTTTTTTTCTTTAGGTCAAATTGTCTACCAGTATAATGCAATGGGAAGCAATTTTTTCAATATGCTAAGAAGCATAACTGTAAATGATAGCATAGAGAAGAGTAATGCAGACAAAATTCCCTTAAAATTTAATGGGAATTAATGAAAGAGAAGCAACAATAAGGAGATGATATATAATATCAGATAGTGATAAGGACAACAATAAAAACCATATAGCATAAGTAATAGAGTAAAGCTGTGAAGTGGTGGCTACTAACCATAAAGAAAGAGATGTATTTTGTAAGGTGAAATCAGTAATAAGTTACTATGGCACTTCAAAGAAATCATGGTTATAGATGAAATGAAAGAGTAAGTTAATTTTTGTATAGAAGTCTTTTAAAGTGCACTGTGGAAAATAGTATGGAGATTTCTTAACAAAAAAGGATACACTATCTGTACGAGCCAACAATCCCACTACCTGGCATATACCCAAAAGATATGAATTGATTGTATCAAAGAGATGCCTGCTCCCCTTGTTTAATGTGGTATTGTTCTCAGTAGCCAAAATCATGAATTAACTAAAGTATCCCTCATCAAATGAATAGATAAAATGGGATACAGGCACATACATAGAGCAATAATCAACTATACAAAAGAATGAAATTTTGCCATTTGCAATGAAATGATTACAACTGAAGGACATCCTGTTGTGAAATAAGTGAGACTTGGGGAAAAAAATGCCTTATATGCTCCTTCATATGTAAGAGCTAAAATAAAAAAGAAATAGTAACAACAAAAGAAAAACACCAATTTTTATTTGTTTTGTTGAAATGCAGTGTTTTGCCAAATATTGTCTTGTCACCCAAATTGATATGAATTATGTACAACTGTAGTTTCAATAATTTTTTAACTGTCTTGAAATTTACTTCGTATGAGTAGTTGAGCAACTTTTCATTTGACTATTATTTATATCCCTTGCCTATTTCCCTGCTGAATTATAATGTTGCTTGTTGAACTCTTGATTTAGTGGAGTCATTGGGGCTTTTACTGTAATGTAAATTGAAAACATGCTGTCTTTAAAATAAAAACTATGCCCTTGATGAATTCGAGATTTCTGTTATAAAACCTTAACTATAAGACAGGCAATTGGATATATGAGGTTTAATTTAGGAAGATCGCTAGAAAATAAATTTAGGAGTCATCTGTCTTAGATGATAAATAAGTGTTTTCATATTGTCACTTTATAATATAAGGAGCAAAAATGTATGTTTTTCCTATTGTGCTAAAGCAGTGTGACTTAAAAGATGGTTGGAGCAAGGGTTAGCTAGATGCTGAGATGTCCATCTCCCACACTGGACTTCTTGGATTTGATTCCCAGCTGCAAGTCCTGACTCTAGCCTTTCTAATGTAAATGCTGGAGAGCAGTCTCATAGACTCAAGTATTTGGATTCCTGCCACCCATAGGAGACCTACAGATTGCACTCCCAACTCCTGGCCCCTGGCTCCTGGCCCCATTCTCAGCTCACTGTTGATTGCTGTGGGCCTTTGAGGATTAACCAGTTGGTGGAAGTTTCTTGCTCTCTCTTTTTCTTTGTATGTGTGTGTATCTGTGTTTCCCTTACGCCAAGCTCTCTCTCCCTCTCCTCTCAGATAAATATTTAAAAGCTGTGATAAAAGCAAAGTGCTGATTTTTTTTTTTAACTTGAAAAGGAAGGGTGAAGGCAAATGATTATTAGGAAGTTAAAGTTTTTTGTAGATTGAAAGCACAGAGCAAAAGTGTCCTTGTTCCTCATTTGCTGTTTTCTCTTTTCTATCTACTATAAAACTGAGTGTTGTTCTCTTGTATTATCAGTAGCTTTGTCAAGTGGGTAAGAGGCAACCTCAAAGTATTATTTAAATTGAGCATTTAGTTTAAAAATACTGCTACATCGCTTCTCGGCCTTTTGGCTAAAATCAAGTGTAAAACTACTGCTACATAGTCTTAGATAAGGCAATCTTTGTACCTCCAATATTTCCCGTTTGAAAACAGCAATCATACCACTTTCTATGAAAATTAGAAACTGTATCAGATGGGGCCAACACCATGGTGTAGCATGCTAATCCCCTACTCTGTGGCACCAGCATCCCATATAGATGCTGGTTTGTGTTCTGGCTGCTCCACTTCTTATCCAGCTCTCTGATTATGTCCTGGGAAAGCAGTAGAGGATGGCCCAAGTCCTTGGAACCCTGCACCACAAAGGAGACTAAAAGAAGCTACTACTTGTCAGCCACATTTCAGATCAGCTCAGCTTTGGCCATTGCAGCCACTTGGAGAGTGAACCAGCAGATGGAAGACCTTCTCTTTTTGTCTTCCCTTCTCTCTCTGTAAACTTTACCTTTCAAACAAAAATAAATAGATGCCTTTTTAAAAGAAACTAGATTAGAGATTCTAGTGATTGTAGCTAGTGATTTTTATTTGTGAAATGATTTCTCTTTTATCAGTTCTTTTGGAAAATATAGTTAGTAAAATTGAAAGGCATGCAATAAATGGTGATGCCTTGCAATGCTGAGTATCATTAGTTGTATATTTTCATGTTTGCAAATTGTGTATTTGACTTATATGTACCTGTCAATTCCTTTTAGGTTGATAGTAAACCAACATGAAACAAAATGATTTTAATAATTTATTAAATGATTGAGTTGGTAAGATGAATATAGCTACCAAAGCCATTGCAGTTCTAATTCTTTTCTTTGTTACTCTGCCATTATGTAAATATATGACTATCATACTAATTAAGTGTTTCTCTTGTTTCCTTGAGCTATCATAGCAAATAGTGACGAGTCTCAACTTCTGACACCAGGAAAGATGAGTCAACGCCAAGGGAAAGAATCTTATCCAACACCAACCAAAGATTTGCATCAGCCGTCTCTTAGTCCAGCAAGTCCTCATAGCCAGGGTAAGAAGCTTGTTTAATCTTCTGGTTTTATTTGTTTTCGTGGGAGACAAGGATAATGACATTCAGTAGTTCTTATGCTCTTCTGGTTATAATGGCTCACTTGTATTATTAAAAACAATCATTGAAGATTCCAGAGAGTCTTTGTTTATATGAATTTTATCCATTTATCTATTGATAAATCTATAGTCTAAATTAAAACTCAAAAATTTCCAAGTTTATTATAATTTAATATTGTAGACTTACTGCTTATTTATGTGTATAGCATTTTTTTCTATCTCATTGCACATTTATTGTTTACTTGCTGTAGGAATTCAGAATTTTCTCCAGTAGCTAATTTGAAACATATAATTAGTTATTGTCAGTGATAGTTACCTGCTGTTCTATAGAATATTGGAAGTTATTCCACCCATCTAGTAGCACCTGTTATAGTTGTTAATCATTCTCTCAGCACTCCTCCATTCTCTCCCAGTCTCTGGTAACCACTACTCTTAGCTTATACGTATAAGAAACCTCCTGCTGTATTGTCTTTCTGTGCCTGGCTTATTTCAAATCACATACTGTCCTCTGGGTTCCTTCATGTTGCTGTAAATGACAGAATTTTTTTTCCTTTATCTGTTTATGGACACTTGTGCTGATAGCATATCTTGGCAGCAGTGAATAATGGTGCAATAACCATTAGGGTGCAGATATCTCTTTTAATAGTAGTTTCTTTTCCTTTAGATACATTCCTGGTTGTGGTTGCTGGGTCATGAATATTTTCATTAAAAATTATTGTGTCCTGTTACTCTGTTTCAGGATTTCTCAGAATTATTAACATTTTAGCTTGGAAAAATTTTTGTTGTGAAGGGTTATCTTGTTCTGTAATTGTAAGATATTTAGCAGAATCTTAAACTCCACACACTAGCTACTATTACCACATTTTCCAAGTTGTGACAACTCAAAGTGTCTCCAGATGTTGCATCCTGGACTGGAATTTACTGTGGTAGTTTTTGCAAATCTCTTTAATGTGTATAATAAGAGAAATCAGTTCTATTTCCATGTTTCTAAGATCAGTGTGTTATGTGATATGATTTGAATGAAGTATATGCATAAGATTTGATAATATATATACCATAATTAACATTTTTATCTGAGGTAAATAACATGAATAAAGACAAGTAGGAAATTGTAAGTGAAAATATTACCTTTTTTTCAAACTTACTAAAAAGCTAGCTATATTCCTATATTTATGTCACTTTCATTCTCAAAAAGGCTGTGGCCTGCTGTTGCCTGGAGACGTGATAACTAAATAGAGATGTGTCTGAGAATCTCCTGGGAGTTTTGCTTAGAAACAGACTCTTCTCCAATCTTCCAACATCCCTAGGGTCAGACTCAGTAATGTGTATGTTTATAAAACTTTCCGGGTGTTCGTGTAGTAAGTGGAAGCCAGTTGTTGAGACCTGCATTGCAGCTTCCATCATGGGGTAGTCAGTGCTCTTACTATAAAGGTGCTTCAAACAAAATCACAGAACTTAAGAAACATACTTGTTTTGAGAGAAGAAATAGATTTATTTCTAAAAGCATGAAATTCATATGTAGTTCTTTATACATGTTTTCCATGAACTCTCTGAAGACCCGTCCCCCCCCCCCCCCCCCCCCGGATATGTTTGATTTACTCTTCCAATTTTATTACTTTTTCCCTCCTGGCATGAGCCAATTTGCTAGCCAGATTATGCTTTTTTATTCTTGTCCTCTACTGTGAAATGTCCTTCTCTGTTCCCCTTGTTTGTGCAGATTCTGTCATTCTTGAGAATGTGATTTGTATTTATGTATAAAAATACTCAATTTTCAAAATTTCCATATCACTGCTTTTGTAAGAGGAATTGATATAATGTGGTCTCTTCAAAAAGCAGCAGTGTTTCAAAGCAAGTGAAATGTCATAAATTACATGATTAATAAATGTAAGACACTGCTTAGCATTAATTAAAAAGTTTCATTTGTTCCCATTGTTGCTGTCTTTTCACTTTCTACTCCATGCGTATTGATTCATGTTCATTTAATATAGGCCATCTCTCTTCAAAGTTCTTCTTTTTTTACATTATGATTTTCTTCCATCAGCTTTTTCCTCCATCATTGCTTTTTTTCACAACAGGGTGACTTTGCCTCTGCTCACTATGCCTAGATACATTAAACATTCTGTTTGTTATATGCTTAGATTATGGTAAAAAGTTGTTTTATTCCAAAAGTTGTTTTTTTTCCAGATTTTTTCCCTTATTCAGAGGCTCTCAGTTAAGTTCAAAATAGTTTAACTGTGACTGTAATCTTTTCAATAGATTAGTATTTATTTTTTACTGACTTGAAGCTTAATGTATTTTAACTATCGAGAGAGATATGGATTAATTATTCTTATTTTCTGTTCCATCACTACTTTTAAATTAGGACAATGCCAACAGCGCCTAGAGACTAAATTAAAACTCTTGTCATGGGTACATGCTCTATTATTCCCTTTGGATCACATTTAAGATTGTTATCAAAGCTTTATGGGATACTGTAACCGATTATGTAGCCACCCTTTTATTCTTTTTCACTACTTTATTTTTTTATTATAGATTTTTGGGTTTTTTTTCTAAAGATTTATTTATTTATTTTTAAAGATTTATTTATTTTTATTGCAAAGTCAAATATGCAGAGAGGAAGAGAGACAGAGAGGAAGATCTTCTGTCCTATGAGTCACCCCCCAAGTGACTGCAATATGGCCAGTGTCATGCCATCCGAAGCCAGGATCCAGGAAATTCCTCTAGGTCTCCCACATGGGTGCACGGTCCCAAAGCCTTGCGCTGTCCTTGACTGCTCTCCCAGGCCACCAGCATGGAGCTGGATGGGAAGCAGAGCTGCCGGTATTAGAATGGGCGCTCACATGGGATCCAGGGCGCTTTCCATACAAGGACTTTAGCTGCTAGGCCACGCCGCAGGGCCCTCTTTATTTTTTTATTGGAAAGTCAGATATACAGACAGGAAGATCTTCCGTCCACTGATTCACTCCCCAGGTGGCCCCAATGGCTGGTGCTGTGCCAATCCAAAGCCAGGAGCCAGTAGCTTCTTCCAGGTTTCCCACATGGGTGCAGGGTCCCAAGGCTTTGGGTCGTCCTCCATTGCTTTCCCAGGCCACAAGCAGGGAGCTGGATGGGAAACGGGACCACCAGGATTAGAACTGGAACCCATATGGGATCCCGGCATGTTAAAGGCAAGGACTTTGGCCTTTAGGCCACGCCGCCAGACCCTGTTTTAAATTCTCTTAATTTCTTTTGAAGAGGCAGAATGACAAAGAGCTCCCCATGTGCTGGTTCACTTCCCAAATACTTGCAGTGGCCAACTGGGGCTAGGCTAGTCTGGAGTCAGGAACCAGGAAGTCAGCCCAAACCTTGCATATGGGTGGCAGGAACCCCATTTTTTGATCCTATCACCAGTGCTTCTCAGGGATTACATTGGCAGAAAGTTGAAATTAGGATTAGAGCTGGAAAGCGAACCCAGACAGTCCAATGGGGCATACCAGCATCAACTACAGAACTTTGTAAAAGGTTTTGTTTTTGTTTTTGTTTTTGTTTTTTGTCGATGTTAATGAGTCCAATTCATATAGCAATCTCTAAATGTTCAGAATTATGAAATGTTTAAATAGGTGCTTATACGCTTAATCAGTTTTATAAAAATTAACAGAGCATGCTTGATTTTTTGGGGGTTTGAAATTAAATGTCTATTTTTAGTATCTTTGTTTCTCTTGTCCTTTCATTAATTCTCTTGAACCTGTAAAAAGTTCCTTTATCTTGCATACAGTGGCATATGTTTATAAAATGATGGGTCTACATCCATAACTTAATAAAACATTTTACATTAAAGGCCAAATTGAAGGCTTTTTTTTGGACAGAGTTTACCAGATTCCCTAGAGTGAGTGTTACACACTGGTGGCATAATCTCAGGTGATTAGCACAGAGTATCTTCATTCAAATGATTCACAGATAAAGGGAGACCTACAAGTCAGTTTCTTCCATGAATCGAAGCAGTTCCTCCTTTCTTGGTAAGACAGTTCTTGGGTCTATTCTAAATCTATAAAATCATGCACATACAATACATATACTCTTGAATACATGTGTTGCATTTCATGAAAATTTCTTTGTCTGAAAAGGAACTTGTATTTATCCACATCTTATGTGGTCTATGATTTTCCCCATAAGTGTTATGCCTTGGTTCACAGTCATAAGTTGTTTTCTCTGAAAATAGTTAGGAGACTGTGCAAGTTTTCTTTTTCTTTTCTTTTCTTTTTTTTTTTTTTAGTTTCTGAATTTTTAATGAAGTAAGGCTATTCCTTACTGCATGGTTGTTACAAAATTCTTTGTTTAGTTAGTTGCTCCATAGAGATATGTGTTTAAATAATGAAGAAAAGTATTTATGAAATGGAATGTAATATTATGATAATTATGGAAATATGATTAAATATAAATCTGTCTGATATAATGTCATAATGTCTGTGTTCATCTGTTCCTGTGATTCTACAGGGGAAACTGAAATACCTTGAAAGAATTTAGTGAAAAATCCAGGTTTGTCTTAACCATCTTCACAGAAATAAGGGAATAACTTTTACACTGATTCCTTAACATTTAAGAACACAAAAGAATTTTTTTCCAGAAAATATGTGTTGCACACACACAAAGAAAATATTAAAGAAGTATCAAGTATTATTTGTACCAATTTTAACTTCTTAACACTTCTGTGTTGGGATTTAGCCTTTTCTGTTCTAAAACACTATAGAGTGAAATTTCCTCGGCAGAGTGGTAATAGAGTTTTATCTGTCTAGTTGACTGCTATGGTTCTCTTTTTCTTATTTGAGGCAAAGAAAAGTAGTGTTTCTGTATTTTTATTATAGTATTATGTGTATATTTTACCAGTTAATGTCTGCTTAGTTTTTAATATAAGAAAAAAAAGTGGTTTTAAGACATGAATAATAAGGCTCATGAATTTTTTTCTTTTTCCATTTTCTTTGCTATTATTATTATTGCATGATACAGTTCCATAGGCTCTGGAATTTCCCTTTTCCCTTCCCACTACTGACTTCCCTTTATTATTTCAATATGTAGTCTTTAATGAATAGTACTAAGTCCATCATTCTGCTGTTTAAATGTATTCTGACATTGTAGGTATGGACATTTGCAGAGTCCAACATTCTATTGTCAAGATAGATTTAACAGTTTCATTGAGAGTAGTCCATCGTTGATTTGGAAGTAGAAATGCATACTGCATGTGTTTCACATTTGGATATGATAGTCTCTATTAAACAATTACTATACATCCCCTTAAATAAAAAGCCATAAAACAAATCGAAAACTGGAAGAAAAATAGAAATTTACACCAACATGAAGTTAAATAACATGCTACTAAATGACCAGTGTGTCACTAAAGAAATGAAAAAGAAAATAAAAAATCTTCTTAAAGAAAACAATGCTACTGTATGTCCTATGTATTACTAAAGAATTTATAAGAGAAAAGAAAAGAACTTTTGAAGAAATAATAATAAAAACAGAAATGTCAAACCCACGAGATATAGCAAAAACAATAATGAAACTGACATAAAATCAGGTGCTTACCAACAATCAAAATGTATCAAATAAATCATCTATCTAATGATGCATCTCTAGGACTTATTGACTGTTTAAGGTTTAGTGTAAATTGATTTATTAAGAATGAGAGAGTTAAGTTTTAGCAAATTTGTGACTTAAAGGTGAAGGAAGGATGTTCATGACAGATGGACAGGTGTGCCTTGGGATGTGTGGGACTTTAAAAGGATTGCTGTACTTAGTTGACCTGTGTCTAGCATGCTTGCTACAGAGTTCTGTACTGTAAAGCAAGAACAAGCCATAGGTAAACTTCTTAGTCCCTGTCTTCATGAGTTTAATTTGTAATTGGTTAAAAAAAAAAAAAATAGGGCAACGTGGTATGGAAGCATTGGAAAACAAGTGAGTGACCCAGCAAAATAGATGGTCTGAGGAAAATTTTCCTATTAAGAATATGAAGCTAAAGATTGTCAAAATAAAAAAAGGAAAAAAAACCCGAAGCTGTTAAATACAATATTTTAGAAATTTACCATTTTCAGCTGTGAATAAACTGTTAAGGGAATTAGTTGGGAGGGTTAGAATTTTTGATAAAATGGGACTCCAGAGAGCTAATGAGTTCCTGAAGGGCAGTATTCTGAGTTGGTTAACTGAACAATCTTCCTGTAAAGGAAGTCTGTGGTGTAATTGCCTGTCTTGATTTTTTATTCTAGGTAGAATAAGGAAAACAAACTTTTCATTGAGAAATTTTAAGTGCACATTATGTGTATGAGGCAGAAGCTACAGTTTATACTATCTCTGTGGCAAAACCAGTACCCAGTTTACTTTGAAATGGTATTAGTGTTTAAAAGAACCCATAGAAGTCCTCTTTAGAGAAGACTATTTAAAACAGGATCTGAATAATGTGAGCTTATAGTTTAAAATCAGTAAACAATTGAAGCCATGGTAAGATACCATAAAGCAACTGCTAGAGTGGCTAAATTAAAAAAAAATATGACAACCCCAAATGCTGACAAGGATATGAGCAAAATAACACATGAGGTCAATAGCCACCATCGAAACCTGCATAAACTATTTCATCTAAACTGTAGAGTCTGTACTGGTTTGTGCGACCAGTCACAGAATGTAATTTAATGGGTGAGAAACAATATTAAAACATAAATGAATGCCAAGAATGTTTTAAAATGGATATAATACAACAATTCCCCGATGAAGAAAATGCCACATTTCTTAATGCTTACATTTGATTTTTTAAAATAGCTGAAGAATAATTAGTAAAATATTGAATTTGCTTAGGAAAAGATAAATAGGTAAACTCAAAGTATGGATGGAAGGAAATGAATAAAGATAAAATAATAAGTTGATTAAATAGGAAATAGACACATTTGAAGACTTATTAGAAGATAATGTTGGTTTTTTGAAAAGCCTAAAACAATCAAGAATAATAAACATTAGGAATAAAAAAAGAAATAAAGAAATAGGAACAATTAAAAATGCAAGCAGATGTTTAAGAGATAAATAACATTAAGCTAATAAATTTGGAAAGTTGGATGAAGTTCACTAATTTCTAGAATGATATTACTTACTGAACTAATTCAATAATAGAAAATTCTAATGTGTTTTATATTATTCTAATTAGTGACATTGATTATTTTCATATAGAAAAGCTGAGATACAGCTTGTTTTGCAAACCAGTTCTACCAAATATGTAGGACAAAGAATGAGCTCTAATTTCATAGTAGTGCATTATTTTATTCTAAGAAGCACTCTTTATACATTTCATCATCCCTAAAGTTAGATTCAGTGTTCTGCTGATGATATTTGATCTCTGTGGGTCATTGCTTTTTTTTTTTTCTTCAAATTTGGAATGTGTACTGCATATCTTACAGCTGACACCAATCTTTCTACTGCCACTCATATTTCATGACCTTTCTTTTGAAGTACAGAATATAATCAAGCTTGATGACATCATAAAATTGGTGAAATAGAAAAAAACTTATGAAGCTTCTATGTGAAAAACAGACAAGGACATTTTGAATGAAAATTTACAAGACAATATTTCTTATAAACCTAGAAATAGGCTTTTAAGTAAGTTATTAACAATTGAAATCTAGCAGGATAAACAGATTTTGCAACTAAATTGTGGATTATTTCAGGAATACAAAGATAAATATGCTTTAGAAAATCTATGATTTTTACTTACCACTGTAAGAAATGAGAGAAATTACGTCATCATCTCATTAATAATAAAGATGTATTTGAAAGTTCTTGCATCCATTCATGATACAAAAATCTCTTAGCAAAATTAGAAGAAAGTGTTTTAACTTTATAAAGTTAGAATTAGAAATGAAAATTTATGCGATGAATAAGGTAAAAATAATTAATAATAGCTTAATTATTTGCAACTTATGGATAGTATTTACAGATTGCTAAAATTATTAAGAAATCTCTGTATATATGTTAAATGCAGCTCTGTGCACCAGTAACAAATAGAAAACATAAAATATTGTCTAAAATAAGGTACACAGCAATCTAGCAAGACATTTAAATTACCTTTACATAGCAAGATATGATACTATGTTCATCATAAATAAAAAAGAGAACATGTGTAGCATAGAAAAATTAAGCTGTATTTGGGTGTTACTTCTCATTGATATTTGTCTGTCCATATATGTATATGTATGTTTTTATAAATACATTGTGTGTGTGTATAGATAAATAGAATTAATTTTCCATCTGCTGTTTTATTCCGCAGATGGCCTCAATGGGCCATCCCCAAGCAAGAAGCCAGGAGTTTGATCTGTGTCTCCTATATAAGTGGCAGGGGTCGAAAGACTTTAACCATCTGCTGTTGCTTTTCCTGGGCCATTAGTAGGGAACTATATTGGAAGTGGAGCAGCTATGCCTATAAGGATACCCAGTATTGTAGATTGTAGCTTCATCTGCTAGGTCGTAATGCCAGTCCCTCAAATCCAAATCTTCACTGAATTTTTTTTTCTTTAATACTTAATGTCATTTTAAACTCCTATGGGAGAATAGAGGGCAAAGAAAAGTTGTACTTCTGAAGAAGTTGAACCAGGCAAGGTTTGGGTGGAGACTGTTTATCAGTTTCTTGGTCCTTACCATAAAGCTCTAGAAAAAGACAGGGTTAGTAGTACTGGAAAAGACAAAGAAATCAAATATACAACAGAGAATTGGAAACAGAACCAAGCGTGTGTGAAAATTCAGTAATATGATGTATTGCTCAATGAATGGTTTGGGGAAAATAGTTAGGTATGTGATAAAAATTAAAATAGATCCTTTCCTCCCACTGTATACAAAATCATTTCCAGGTAGTGTGAATGTGAAACATAAAGCTTTGAAACTTTGGAAAAAATATATGGTAAAGAAGCTTATATCTAGAATTAGCCTTATGGTCTGAGTTTAGATGATCCCAATGTGTTGGCAACATTCAAGTCGTCATAATCAGAGGCAGTTGAACATAGGCCATCTTTTCTTTTTTCAGCTTGATAAGAGTATTGACTTGGATCACATTAATGTCGTAGAATTTCTTTACAGCCATTTTAATATAGTGCTTGTTAGTCAAATAGCCACAGTGAATGTAAGTGTATTGTCTTCTGTCAACTTTGTGGCTTAGTGAGTGAGGGAACTTTATGGCATAGTGATCAAGCTGGTTTGTATTGAATGCAGTCTTCCAATATATGTGTGCTGCCTCCTGAGGTGAAGCAGCTTGGGCTGTTGACATTTGGGTGATGTGTACATCTGGGGGTGAGAGGTGGTGGCTGGGGCCACCATTCCGCACCTCAGCACTTTCAGACCATCGCCTTTTCTTTGACTTGACTTTGGTAAGGGAAGTAGTTTCTTTGTTAACCTTCAACAGCATCTTGATGAAAAATAGATCCAGGAAAAAAATGTTTTATAAGATTTTAATAAGAAAGTGTTTTTTTTTTTTTTTTTTTGGTCAAGACCAACAGAGCAAAATCAAAATCCAAGCAAACCAATAAACAACAAACCTACTAAACTGAAAAGACTAACAGATTGTAGGTCACTTAAATTTAGAACATCTGTTCATCCAAAGAGAACTATAAAAGAGTGAAGAAATGAATTACAGAGCATGTGAATCATAAAGGATTGATATCCAGAGAAAGGGAAGTATTCTGTGGATTAACCAACAAAAACCCTTCATAAAGATGTGAAAGGAATGACTAGTTACTTCATAGAAGCAGCTTTACTCTTAAGTGTCAAAAGATGCTCGACATTGTAAGAAATCTTCCAAAGTAAACAGTTCTACAGTGAATTGTTTACATTTTCCTACAAAATCAAACATTTTAATGTCTTAACAATAGTTACAATTGTCAGAAAAGATATAAAACAATAGGAACTATTGCTTACTATTTGTTGAAGCATATTTTGGTAGAACCATTTTGAAAGAGATGGTTTTGCATTCCATTGTAAAGTTGAAGCTAAGTACCTCTTAATCCCTAGCTTTTATACTTGTCATATTCTGGATCCAGTGACACTTTCACACAGATATGCCAGCAAAATTGCTTGTGATAGGTGAAAAAAAAATGGAGAAATGCAAATATATGTAGTGAATGGAATGAGTAAATATTACTATATATATATATATATATACATATATATACACACACACACACATATATGGTAGAATATCAGTAATAAAATTGGTGACTTAAAGCTACACACTTCAGTATAAAAGAATAAAGCATACAGAACAAACTAGAGTCCAATCAGTGTTGACAGTTTTCAGTTTAAAAACAATTAAGAATGATCAATTTATTGTAAAGGAGAAAACTGCATGATGGAGCAGTGAAATAAATAAACCAGTTTGAGTTAGTGATTAACTCTGGATTTGAGGAGATGCACTCAGGCATACCTTCAGAGGTTCTTGCAGTGTCGTTTCTCTTAACTTGGTAGATACATAGGTTTTCTTTTTTAAATTTTTTTTGTTTTTTTTTTAAATTTTTTATT
This sequence comes from Ochotona curzoniae, assembly GCF_017591425.1. Taxonomy (NCBI): domain Eukaryota; kingdom Metazoa; phylum Chordata; class Mammalia; order Lagomorpha; family Ochotonidae; genus Ochotona; species Ochotona curzoniae. The sequence continues at coordinate 23,650,446 of NW_024464920.1, forward strand.
AATATGTTTTATAATGCATATCTGTCACATACATTTTTATAGGTATCATTTAAAATGTTTTCTACTCTTAAAAAAAGGTAAAGGCTATGACCTGATGCTGCTTCCTCTGATGTCCCGTAACTCATGTCCCGTAACTAGATAACATGATTATCACACATTCATTGCTATGTTCCTTCCATTCAAAGTATTGCCATGTGCACAAATATGGCAATTTTTATTCTTCTTAATACATGACATCATGAATTGATGGAGATTTTGAGTTACATGTTTTTTAGGTAATGTTATGTCATAGCAAGATGAAAATCCTGGTAAAAGTTGTGTAACTTTTAAGGAGAATGTTACTGCTCCACAGAATTCAAAATGGAGGAAATTGGTGATTTTCATATATATGAACAAGGGTGCTTTAAGAAGTTCATTAGGGCATGTGTTGTAGTGCAGCACATTAAACCACTACCTGCAATGCTGGCAGCCTGTATCAGAGGGCTAATTTGAATCCCATCTCCTCTGCTTCTAATACAGCTTTCTGGTAGTGTCTGGGAAGGCAACACATAGATGGCCCATGTGCTTGGATCTCTGTCACCAATGTAGAAAACCAGGATGGAGTTCCTGGCTCTTGGCTTTCCCCTGGCTCAGTCTAGGCTATTGTAGCTATTTAGGGATTGAAGCTTCAGATGGACGATCTCCTTCTCTGTCACTGTACCATTAGAACAAATTATTTTAACAAACAAATTTAACAAATTTAAACATTTGTGGAAAAAAAATTAAATGGTAAATTTACTTTTATGTAAAAATTTGGGAACTTTGTGTGTAGTTTTTGCCAATACACATTTTATGTGAAACTGTATGTGGTGAGGACACTTTAGATCTTTCCTTTTTGCAGAAATCACGTATTGTTAATTATAATCATCACGCTGTGCATTGTCTCCAGAGCTAGCCATACTGTGTGAATAAACTACCATTGCATCTCTTTTCCTCCACTCTCCAGTCTCTAGCAGCCACCACATGTAAAGGGGACCGTGAAATACTTGTCTTTCTATGCCTGACTTATTGTCATCTAGCCTACGCCCTTCAGGTTCATTCTTAAATAAATGCCAGGATTCTATGCTTTTTTTGAGGCTGAATGATTTTCCAGTGAGTATCCATTTTGTGCCAATGGGTATTTAAACTGTTACCATTTCTTGGCTATTATAAATAATGGTGTAGTAAATATGGGAATATAGATATGTCTTCAGATTTCATTTCCCTTTGATATATAACAGGAATGAGATTTCCAGTTGAATCATAGGCTAGTTCTATCTCAGTTTTTTGTTTAAAGAAACTTCATACTGGTTTCTACAATGACTGTACCAGTTTATATATTTTCCACATGTGTATATAGATATTCTCTGTATTTTATCATAAGTTCTTTCTTATCTGTTAAATTTTAGGAGATTTATTTATTAAAAGAGAGGAGTAGAGATGGAAAGAGAGATCTTCCATCCTCTGGTTCACTACCCACATGGACACAATAACCAGTGCTGGGCCAGGAACCATGAACTCCATCCTGTTCTCACACTTAGTTAGCCGGGGCACAAGTACTAGGGCTGCCTTCTACTGCTTTCCCAGATGCAGTAGCAGGAAACTGATTGGGAAATGGAGTAGCCAAACTTGCATTCCAATACAGGATGTTGATGTTGCCAGCACCGCTTCACTAGCCCCTTCTTTCTTTCTAATAACTATTCTAAGAAGTTTGAAGTAATAACTCATGATAGTTGTAATAATCAGTGATGTTGAGCATTTTTTATTTCATGTTATCTCTTGGGCCTGTGTGCAACAAAACTTCAAAAGGTTCATGGAGAATGAAAATTAGAAACAAAATTATTTAGATAAAATTATTTTGGTGCAAAATTTTGAGTCTATTTACTGACATCTTCAAAAAGTTCTTGGAAAATACTCATTTTGAAAATAATTATCGATTTCAGAATTTTTTAAAAATGTGTCTTAATTTTCTTTTAATTGTATTTTAAATTTTTGAAATATCTTCATATTTCTTATTTTGAGAGATGTCTGTTCAGATCCTCTACCCATTTTTAATTTTTATATTGAGTTATTTATTATATATTTTAGCTATTAATCCCATGTCAGATATATAAGTTTTAAGTATTTTCTTCCATTCTGATGGTTGTCTTTTCAGGCTATTAATTATTTGTTTTGCTGTGCAGAAGCCTCTTAGTTTGGTCAATCTCCTCTGTTTCCTTTTTGCCTATATGTTTCGTTTCAGGAAAGTACATTAGTATAATGTCCATGAGGCATTTAGGCTATAATTAAGATGCGTGTTGCTGTGAGGGTCCCATTAGGGTTGCACTGCCAATTGGTTTCTAGCTCCTTTTGATGGACTTGGTTTGCTGTTAGTTCTGGGCATATTGTGCCTGAAATATGTGTGATGTGCATGTCATCTTCCATGGACCATGTGAGAGCAGGGACACCTGTGGAAGCCCAAGGGGGAAGCGTATTGATTGCCTGGGTGTTGGAGGTCAGTGTACCCATGGAGCAGCAGAGTGCCTGTCAGTGTCTGAGGGCTGAATGGGTGACTTCAGAGTTCTTTTGGTGGTTGGCCTGCTCAGGGAGGTCTGCGTAGCCACTTCATGATGGTTGAGGGTGTGTGGGGCAGAATAAAGAATAAGCTTGCCAGGGATTTCATGGGCTGATCTGAGATTGGTCTGTTCAGATGCTTCTTGGAACCACAGGGGAGAAGATACGGCTGCTCAGTCGCTTCTGGGAGTGCAAGGGGAGGATGTGGTGGGCTGAGCTCCTTCGGAAAGGCTGGTTGGCTGGTTCCTTGAATTACACACTTGTCTGCCTCTGTGGCCCTAACTGCCAAAATTGCCTCAGTATAGTCCTTTGGTCGCTGCCAGTGCTGCTGGGCTGTTTTCTGAGGGCCTCTGTAGGGCACACCTCAATCCAAGGAAGCCGGGTCAGGGTCTTCTCTGGCATTGAGAGTATGGTTGGCCCCTGCTGGATGATTCATAGGGCTGGGTCTAAAGCTGCTTGGAGCAGCTGCTTCTCAGAACCTCTGATGCAGTCTCAGGATCTCTCTGTGCAACAGTAGCCTGGATGGAAGAGGGTAGAGCATAGCCTTTGCTCTTTCTGCAGGACAACACAGTGGGCAGCTCGCTCCCGAGTGTGAGTTCTGGGCCTGTGTGAGCCTTATGCTTCTCAGTGTAAGTGCCTCAGGTGTCTGAACTAAGACTGGGATCTGCCGGGGACTTCCTGTTCACCTTTTTCACACCAAAACCACTGTTTTAGATCCTTACGCTGCAACATCTAGTCCTGGGCTCAACTTTCCTGCCTTACTCCCCAGCCTGTAGGGTTTCCCACCTTGTTTTACCGTACCCAGAGTTCAGGTCAGGGTAAGTAAGGCAATCCCTTGGCTGCTTGGCTAACATGGTTCCAGAGGCACAGTTCACAGGTGCTGGACTGGGGACATACACTTTGGAGATTTCCCTAGCACTGAATTTCACTGTGGTAGGCTTCATTCAAGACCAAGACTCATTTCTCTCTTCCTCCAACAAGATGTCTCTCTCTATCATGTGCAACTTGGAGTGAGAGGAATATTAAGATAGGAAACTCTTTCTTGTCTTATTATTGTTCAAAGCCAGACATTTCAATCTCTTGTTGGCTTTTCCAGCTCTTATAAAAGTAGAGTGGTATGTATGAATAACTAAAGATTGGTGACTCTGTGAGGAACCTTTTTAATATGGAAAGAACCGTTAGATTACAAATCGTGTAAGAAATTGACCTCTTCAGTGGCAGGTAGCAGTAAAATTTTATTATTTGTTATTTTTCATGTTAAGGACTTTTAGAAGAAAAATACATTATTTACACCAGTGTTTTCCAATCTTGATTAGAATTCCCCCAAAAATCATGTTATGTTACTATCTGAAACGTAAAATATAATAAAATAATTATTTTTCTGTTGTCTGATTAGTGGTGATTTATTATTTATGACATGAAATAAAGCAAAACAAAATAAAAAGCAACTGCCAGATTTGCAAACCTGTTGCTATGGCTACTAACCATAAGCTAATTTATTTTCTACAAAAGAACTATCTTTGCTTGTGGGAAAAAAAATGTTATTTATAAGGAATTGAGTTTGTCTTAAACGTCCATTCTGATAAAAAAAAAAAAAAAGAGCCTTAGATTGTGTGGGATTTTGTTGTATACATGAATGGAAAATCAGTCATGAAGTATACACACATGGAGGAAACAAGCTCAGGTCTTATGGTGAAGTACTTATAATAATGAGCCACTAAATAAATTATAACCAAGTTGTCTTGTTAAGAGGATTTATTTCCAGGTTGAAAGTAAGAATTGTAATCAGAAAAATCAACAGACTATGTAAGGACAGCCAATGAGAGCTTTTTATCCTGAACTAAGATGCAGTAAGGTTAAAGGACTTTGTGTATGATTAGGAGAAAATTCTTTGGAGTTTTGAGGATCAGGTTTAGAGAGACAGTTTGGTATATCATTTTGGAACTAACAAAAGTAGATTTGTTAGATTTAATAATGTGAGGTTCATACCAGTGTTTCCTTTTATTACTGAAATAATGATTTTAAGTGGGAAATAGTCATTGGTAGATTTTATATTTTGAAAAGTTTAGTAGAGAAAAAGTATAGCCACTTCTATCTGTTTCAAGGGAACATGTTTTGGGGCCAAGAATATTATTCTGAAATCATTTTAATCTCCTCTGTTGATTGGTTTGTATTAATACCACCTTAAGGGCTCAAACATTCTTGCTAAAGGTAGAACTTAAATGTTTAGTTTCTTCTATAGCTGTTAGAATTCATCGGCATTTTACTTGAAACAGTATCTTTCCTTATGAATTCTTAATCGTGGCTGAGGCAAGCAGTAGAGTAGATATAAATCTAGAAGTGTCAGGAAGGATAAAAAGCATTATGCTTGTATTCATTTTTGAAGTAAGCATAAGCTGGGAAGGAAAGAGTGGGAAGAGGTGGGAAGTGTTGCAGATATTACAAAACCATAAGGGGGTGTGATGAAAGGCTTGCATCTTTGAGAAGAGAGACTATTACTTCATCCTCAATTGCTAAGTATTGATCGTGCTTTGTTTTCTAAAAAGCAGTAATTCAGGGAAGGACATTTCCTGGTTTGTTTAAAAGGTTAATGCTTCAGTAGAATAGCTGCCTTGTTTATCAGTTCATTTAATGAAAATGAATTAAGCATGGCTTAATGCCTTTTTCTGTCAGTCTCTATCTGTGTATTGCTGATTTGACAGTCTCTAGTCCTCCTTTGCTGTTAAATGTGTGTGTGTGTGTCCTTTGTTTGTGCTGGTGGGTTTTGATACAAACGTTTGGATGTGAGAAAAGAGGCCGGCTCTACCATATGGTTTAATTAGCTTTCTGGGTGAGCATATACATTAAATAGAGTTTTAAACCATGAAAGAAGAGAGCTCACAACAACGTAGATTTTCCTCGTGTACTGGGGTTTCGCCTGTTTTATTTCCTCCACGAATTGATGGCCGAAAGCTTGTCCGGAATGCTTCATTTGGAGGATACAATGAACTTTCTCCCTCCTTGCCAGGTTTGTTGGTTTAATCTTGCATTCTTGTCTTAATTTCTTGAAGGCTTTTCATTTGAAAGAAAAGAAACAGGCATCTTAATGACTGTAAAGCTGCTTTCATTTAAAGAAAGCAGTTGTATACTGACAGCTTAGGTTTCAGTAACTGCTGCTGCAATGCTTGACTTTTCCATATATTCTCTTGCCACTCTGTTTAGCTAAAATCGAGAACAAATGAATTGATAAAATAGGAATCAAACATGCTTATAATATAAGCTTTGTTCTTATTATGGAACTAAATATGACCTTTTAGTAAAATTAAGCATTTCTAGACTTGTAATAAGTGCAGATTTCTATTAATAAATTGCTCTGAGAATGAAACACAGATATTTTTTGATTTGTTTTTATTTTCACTATATCCTATAGAATAGTAGCTATATTGAAATTGGTGTTTAGTATAAGCATGATTCTTACAATTTTATTATCCTAGTCTCTGAAATGAACTCCTGACTGAGGTGTTCTGTGTAACTGTAATTCTTGAAATACTTCACTTTCTTCTTATTGGATATATTTGTGTATAATTGATTAGTTTTTGCTGAGAAAATGTTGATATTTTTTCAGGATAATACTTCTAATTGTAGTCAGGCAGGTGATAGATATGAGTTGGACATTAATTTCTCAATAAAATGCAGACATAAACTATCGTTTGGAAAATATACTTTATAGCAAATATTTTGACATTTTTTGGTTGTCAATTCCAAGTTTTAAACTGCTACGTAAAAATTATTCTTAAATGTTTATCTGTTAAACAAAAATATTCTCATACTCCCAGCAAAGAAATATTTATTTAAAATGCTGCTTGCCTCAACCATTTGTATATTTTTCTTCACACATTTTGTTGAACTTGATCATACTAATCTGTGTTCTTTCGTTTTGTGAATATTCATGCTGATGTGTGATACATAATTTTTTGAGATAGTAAAACACCTTATGGAAAGAATTCACCAGGGCCTTTATGTAAATTGTCATGTAATCACTGACTTCATTTTCTTTTCTAACAATGTTATTCTAAAGTGGAAACATATCCCTGAATTGTGCCTAAGTAGCCCAAGCTTTAAATAGTCTTCCTAATCCATATTGAAGCTTCTTAGTAGCATGGTTAGTTTGGTATTTTTCTCCTGGATGTTTTCTCTGATTGTGTCCATTTTAGTATTTATTCTGACACAGCTTTGTGAAATTTTTAAATATTTTTAAATATGACTAGCTTTTTTGAAACTTGATTTTGATTTTGTATTTGTCTCAGTCACATTTATGACTTCTTCAAGCTAGCATGCTTATTGGCATATGCTGTTTGCTGACCTTCATACCACAGATCTACTTAGTATCATTAGCCATAGAAAACTTCAGTTGTTCGAAGTTTGGTTTTAGTAACCATGTACTTGAACACAGAACTATCCGTTTATCTCATTAAGGGATATATTGAAGGTCATCAGAATAAGTTTGTTTTAATAATAAATGATTGTTTTCCACTTCTTGAAATAGAGGAAATCATATTTGCAAAAATGATTCCATATTCTTAATACAACCAGTTGTGATGGGAAAAAAATAAAACTCTTAAATACCTGCTGTATTTCATTAGGTAAGAGATAGAGTGGAACTAAGTACCTTAAAGAAGTGTCTCATGAAATAAAACTTAAAAAGCATATATTTTGTGATGTCTCACGGTTGTATTTAAATTATTTTACATACATTGAGTTTTAACTGACAGAGGTTGGTCCAACATTATGGCAATTTATAATTTTGTTTTATTACTTTGAGCATACCCTTTTAATTTAATTTTAGTTTTTGTAATACTAAAATCTTATGTGTTTATTTGGAGAAGTTTCAGAATGTCTACTTTAAATATATTTGTGTAACTTTTTTCATTATGATATACTCTGTCCAGAATCTACTCATTGTGACACCATGATGCAGTATATGTTTTGTTTTATGTATATCTTTTCTTTTATTTCAGCTATTACTTCTAGGTACTCTCATTATACCAGTCTCTAAAGCAGTATCTAAAATTGGGAATGAAAATGTTGAGCAAAAAGATCATGTATAAACTATGAACTGTAGTATATAGGTGGATTTTTAGAGTATTTTGACTTCTCAGAGATGTTTTTCTAATAATTTCTTTGTTTCTCAGCTATGTTCACATTTAATTAGTCACTCTGTATTTCTAGATAACTATAAACTGCTTTTTTTAGGAAAATTATATTATTTTAATATTGATAAAACATAGGTTGACTATATATCTAAGCATTGATACATTAATTTGTTACCAAATTAGGAAAGATGTACTATCAATGATAATATTACTTGAATTCTGTTAACAAATGAGAATTTAAGGTTAGAATGATGATTTATACAGGAACAATATTCTGTTGCATTATCAGGAGAAAGCAAACTATTTGGATAAATAAAAACTTATTTATGAATGAGAAAAAAAATAAGGCCAGGGAGCTGAATAATTGGACCATGGTTATAGAATTATATGATAGAGGAATTAAAAGCATTAGAATTATGTAAATTTTTTGTTATTCCCTTAAAGAAAAGATTAGAACAATACATGAGACATTTTTTTTAAAAAGATTTATTTATTTATTGGAAAGTCAGATATACAGAGAGGAGGAGAGACAGAGAGATCTTCCGTCCGATGATTCACTCCCTAAGTGAGCGCAACAGCCAGTACTACACTGATTCAAAGCCAGGATCCAGGAACTTCTTCTGAGTATCCCACAGGGGTGCAGAGTCCCAAGGCTTTGGTCCATCCTCGACTGCTTTCCCAGGCCACAAGCAGGGAGCTGGATGGGAAGTGGAACAGCCGGGATTAGAACCAGCACCCATATGGGATCCTGGGTGCGTTCAAGGCGAAGACTTTAGCCGCTAGGCCACGCCCCGGGCCCTGATAGGTTTTTCTTAAACCAAGTAAAATGTCAGTAGGGTCCTGACCAATTCCACCCCTGCCCTTTTGTTAGAGTTGAGCTATAATTAAGATTTCTCATTTACATTTCTAAGAAGCATTAGTATGTTTATCTTTCTTATGGAGAAAGATTCTTCAAACATAGAAACTACCACTGTCATTCCCTGCAGTGAAGCTGAGCCATTGGGAGCTGGATGGCTATCCAGAGTTGTACTGCTAGTTCATGTTGGTGCCTGGTAATCCAACTCTATGGCCTGATTTCAATGAGTTGTCTTGCAGTATTGTAAGCTTCACTTAAACACCTGGCATTTTCCTAGATAATAATAGCCTTTTTTGAGAGGAAATAATGCAGAAGACTGTGTTGTGATATTATCCTCTGCATCTAGAATGGTACACAATGCACACCCACAAGAAATAATCTCATCGTTATTTCTTAGTTGACTGGAAAATTAATTTCCAACATTCTAAATGCTTTTCATTTTGAATATCTGTTATTGTTGTAGGATCTCTGACTACAGCCAATGCAGAAGTTAGTCTAAATCAAAATGTGTGTGTGTCGCTGAATGAGACTGGACCTAAACTGACTGGCTTCAAACTCTAACTTTTTTACATAGGAACCATTTGGAAGGCATTTGACTTCAATAAAATACCCCAAATAATACTCTTACTGGTTTGTATATATTAAGAGAGAGGTTTAGGGAGAAAAAAAAGTTGTTAAAGTAGTGAGAATCAGCATAACTTTTCTAGAGACAGGTATTTTCATTCTAGGGCTCAAATTATTACCATAAATAATTTTTCAAGATCAATGACTGCTGCAAACGTCAAAGGTAGCCATTGAGATGTCCCTTGGGATGCCCAATTCTATTAGTAATTTCTGGGCTCAAGTCTCAGCCCTATCCCAGTTCCAGCCGTCTGCTGTTGTGTACCCTGGAAATGCAGCAAGTGATGGTACACAGTATGGCAAAGGCAAGAGTAGAAGTTAGTAGAGTAGGGGCCAGCATTATGACATAATGGGTAAAACTGGCTCCTCTGGCATCCCGTATGGGTCTATTTTCTTGTTCCAGCTTCTCCACTTCCTATCCAGTTCCCTGCTAATGTGCCTAGGAAAACAGACAAGAATGGCCCAAGTGCCTGCACCCACATGCAAGAAGTTCGTGGTTGCTGGTTCTGCCCTGGTCCAACCCCATCCATTGCAGTATTTTGGGGAGTAAAACAGCTATTGAAAGATCTTTCTCTCTCTCTCTCTGTCTCTCTCTTTCCCCTTGACTTTCTCTCTCTGTGTAACTCTGCCTTTCAAATATTTTTTTAAAAAGACAAATGGTATTAAAAATTAGAAAGTGGCACAATTATTTGTGGAGTACATACTAAATACGTGAAAATTTTCACTTTGGCATGCTGAATGAAACAGATTTTAATAGGTAAAATTTACTAACATTGCTGGCTGGCACAGTAACCTAGTGGCTGAAGTCTTTGTCTTCATGCACCAGGATCCCATATGGGCACTAGTCCTTGTGCCATCTGCTCCACTTTACATGCAGCTCCCTGCTTGTGGCCTGAGAAAGCTGTGGAGGAGGGCCTAAAGCATTGGGATCCTGCACCCAGAAGCTCCTGGCTCCTGGCTTCAGATCAGCACAGCTCAGGTCATTGCCCTCTTGAGGGGTGAATCAACGGGCAAAAGATCTTCCTCTCTGTCTTCCCTCCTCTCTGTATATCTGACTTTTCAATAAAAATAAATAAATCTTTTTTAAAAATTTACTAACATTGCTTTAACAGGAAGTAGGTTACTGAGTGCTACTAATAACCATGAAGAAATTGAATTAGAAAGCTTCACTTCCAGGTAGATGTCATCATTGTATCCTTCCAAACATTCAAGGAAGAAGTAATTACAGTGTTTTTTTTAAAAAAAATTTTATTTATTTTAATTGCAAAGTCAGATATACAGAGAAGAGGAGAGACAGAGAGGAAGATCTTCTGTCCATTGTTTCACTCCCCAAGTACTGCCTCGGCCGGTGCTGTGCCGATCCGAAGCTAGGAGCCAGAAATTTCCTCCAGGTCTCCCACTCAGGTACAGGATCCTAAGGCCTTGGACCGTCCTTGACTGCTTTCCCAAGCCACCAGCAGGGAGCTAAATGGGAAGTGGGGCTGCCGGAAATAGAACCGGTGCCCATATGGGCTCCTGACACGTTCAAGGCAAAGACTTTAGCTGCTAGGCCACCGTGCCAGGCCCATAGTTACAATCTTGTACAACCGTGTTCTGAGTATGGAGATGAGGAAAGTGATATGAAGACCACCATTATTATGAATTTCATATGAAATTAAACATGGAAAATCTTATTCTATTATCTTTTTTTTTTTTAAGATTTATTTTATTTTTATTGGAAAGTCAGTTATACAGAGAGGAGGAGAGACAGAGAGATCTTCCGTCCGATCATTCACTCCCCAGGAGGCCGCAACAGCCAGTGCTATGCTGATTCAAAGCCAGGATCCAGGAACTTCTTCCAGGTCTTCCACACGGGTGCAGGGTCCCAAGGCTTTGGGCCGTCCTCGACTGCTTTCCCAGGCCCCAAGCAGGGAGCTGGAAGTGAAGTGGGGCTGCCAGGATAGAACCGGCGCCCATATGGGATCCTGGGTGCATTTCAAGGCAAGGACTTTAGCTGCTAGGCCACGCCCCCAGGCCCTCTTATCTTTCTTAAGAAAATTATTAATGAATATACCAAAATCCTTACTGTCAATCTCTTTTTACAAGAGAATGATGTCGTACAATTATATTTATATAAACACTTCAGAACACAGGAATATTTATCCCTGGAAATGTAGTTGTTCATTACATTAAGGACAGAGAAAAAGGACAGGTACAGCAATTAAGATTGCACTTGGTATACCTGCATGTCACCTCAAAATATCTGGGTTTATGTCCCAGCTCTGTTTCTAATCCCAGCTTCCTGTTAATGCATATCCAGGAAGGCACCAACTTAGGGCCCAATTGGACTGAGTTCTGGGCTCCTTCTTTGGTCCAACCCAACCCTAGCTTCACAAAGAAACAACTGACATGAGAAAATACTCAAATATTCATTATTGCTCAAACACTTGCAGACTAAGAAAGCTTTCTTGTGGGCTACCACATGTATATAAGACTGGCAAAAAATTAAAAATTTGTCATTGCTGATGTTACTATGAATATGGAGAAAGGACAACTTTTGTATCATAAACAATTTATTATAAAACTTGAAGATTTATTCTAGAACCCAGGAATTCTGTTTCTAGATATAAACCCTAGAGAAAATCATGGTAATGACTACCATGATACATTTCTAATAATATTCATTACACCATTATACGTAAGAAGGTAAAACTAGGAACAAACCAAGTGAACAGTGTTGTAATCTTGCAGTAACATTGTAAAATGCAGAAAAATGAATATAATGCCTGTTATGCTCTGGTCATAGGCTGTTATTGCAAGTTTTCTTTCTTTTGAGGAGAGTGGATTGTGATCAAGAATAGTAACGTGGAGGATGCTATGTGTAATGTTCTATTTCTTGATCTGAATGGACGCCATGTAAACTGCATTCATTACATTATGCATTTATATTTTATACATTTTCTGTAGGCGTGCTATTTTTAACATTCACATATTGCAAACTTTAAAAAAAGTAGAACTGGAGCTCAGTATAGTTTATCATTCATGATGTTTTTTTTAAGATAGGTTTATTTATTTAATTTATTATTTATTTATTTATATTGGAAATTCAGATTTACAGAGAGAAGGAGAGACAGTGAGTAAGATCTTCCATCTGCTGGTTCATTCCCCAAGTGGCTGCAGTGACCAGAGTAAGCCCATCCAAAGCCAGGAGCTTTTTCCCAGTCTCCTTTGTGGGTTCAAGGTTCCAGGCTTTGGGCCATCCTTTACTGCTTTCATAGGCCACAAGCAGAGACCCGGATGGGGTGTGGAACAACCAGGTGCCCATATGGGATCCCTGCTGATGAAAAGCGAAGATTTACTCAGTAGGCTACTACGCTGGCCCGATCAGTTACTTTCTGGGACCCTCAGTTTTTCAATACTGAAACATGTCTTGTTTCTGACAAGGAAGACTAGAGAAAATTGGAAATCAAGCACGTAGCTTAGGTGCATTGGTTGCTGTTATTGTTTATTATCATTACTTTAAATTAGCAGCATAATTCCCACTGTTATTGGTAAATGAATCAGAATTATCCAGGTACAAAGGAAGTTAAAGAGATAAAGGTTACAAGGAAAGATGTCTAAGTAGAGACTCATAACTGGGGGAGAAATAGGGGCCAAAAGCTATAGTGCAAGTTTGATGGGAACATGTGACTAAGAGAGCAAGCCCCTCCTTGTCATGGATCTTTTTGGAGGCTTGGGGGAGGATGGTTATGCAGCAGTGCAACACTGCTCTCTCTCAGGTTTCAGGTGATGATAGGTGAACATCACAGGTGGGCAGAAGGGACCACATAAGTGGGTGTTGGGGAATGTGGAGGCTCCCAAGCTCCTGACCTGAACTAGCTACCTACCCACAGAATTATTTCTAGGTTTTGGTCATTATGAATAAGGCTGCTGTGAACATTCTTGTAATTCAGAATTGTTGTACAGTTATTACTTCTGGATATATCTAGGATTGGCTAACTTTCATATATATTAGAATTTGTGCATGTTCTGCCAAATAATTTTCCAAAGTGGTGATACAGCTTTATACTCCCACCAGTAGTTAACAGGGTTCTAGTTGCTTCACATTCGCACTTGTATTTTGATGACTCTCCACTCTTCATTGTTTAGGATTCCCTTTTTGGTTTTTAAATAAATTTTATTTTTTAAATAATGATTACCTGTTCGTTCCGGGTGGGAAGGATCAGGGTTTAGGGAAAATTGGGTGAATTCATTGCTTCCAAATTTGCTGTTTCTTCTTATAGTTCCTGGGGGAACAGGAGAGTCAAAGCAGAAAGCACTCACAACTTTCCACACGTCCCAGTACCCAGGAATGAGGAACCACCAGCTCATATAAACCCAGGGTCTCCGTGTGTACATATTCCAAGGGTTCTGTTCAAGTGGCTGGGATAGTTCTGAAGTGCTATATTTTTCACCAATCCAAGGATGATGTCACCTTCCCAATGTCCATTCACTCCATTCACCTAGATTTTTTACTGTCATCATTTGTTTGGGGTAGTTTTCCAATTTGTCCTGTTCTGCTACAACACTAAATGTGCTGCCATATTCTCCTTTTGCAACAGGGCCTGTGTCCACAGTTCTACCTTTTCCATTAAGTAGGGCATGTTCTTGCAGGTGAGTCCAAGTACATGGACCAGGCATCCCAAGCATCACCAGGTCCTCCACCTCTGGGCCCCAGGGCCCGGACAGGAGACCCAAACCCCTCCAAATCCCCCACCCCTGGGGCTCATGACACCTGCCAGTTCACAGTAGAATTCTCTTTATGGTGCAGAATTTTTTAAACAGTTAAATGTCTGTTTCGAATGCCCACAGTTCCAGCTCCATTGTCTGGGAGGCACTAGTGATGGCTAAAATTCCTGCCACCCTCATGGGAGACTTGGGTTAAGTTTTGTCTCCTGGCTGCTTTAGTGTGAGGTGATGTGGACATTTGGGGACTGAGTCTACAGATGAGCATACTCTATCCATCCCTCCATTTCGAATATAGATACATGCATACATATGTGTATATATATTTTTAATTCTATGTTGCATTTATGGAAGACAGTAGATTTGCTTCTCTACTGCCAATATCATATGTGCCACAGAGGGGAAAATATATCTTTTTTATATTACAGAAATAATCTAGTAAGATATGTGGACTTAAAATGCAGTGGATTTGGTTTTAGCTGTTATAAACAAAATACAGAATCGGTGATATTGGTATGTTAGGAATGACCTTGAAATGCTTCTCAGTTGGTATTATAGTGATGCAAGTTAAGCTGGCACTCAGATTGCTTCTCTCCCACAACAGAGTGCCAATTTGCATTCTGAATACTCTGATTTTGATCCAGCTTCCTGCTAATGCACTTGAGAAGTAGCAGATATATTCAAGCAGTAACACTGAGATGTTGTCTATTTTTTTTTTAAGGTTTTGAAAGGGGAAAGGAAGATATTTCTCAAAATAAAGATGAATCGTCTCTTTCTATGTCAAAGAGCAAGGTAAGTGTATTGTTTACCACAAATATATGATTATGGTGTTTTTTTCTAATATTTAAGATAAAGGTTCTAACACTAAAATTCTGTCAGGCTTTTATGGGATATTTCTTATATTTAATCTAAACCATGTAGTATATACGGGAAGAATAAAATTCCACAGGGGACGATTGAGGTGCTATTGGTTACTTGGAAATACAACTCCTTGGTGATTCATGTCGTCTCCAGAGTAAGAATGTTCCTGATAGGATTTATGTAGCAGTGCTCAGACTCTGTCTGAAGCTTTAGTTCAAAGGTTTTCATGTATTTGAAGAAAATTCTTAAGTGTTTTGGGTTCAGCTAGATGGCATTAAAAATATACATACATTTTACTGATTAAAGGCCAGAGATCTTTGCAGTAATACTGAGTAATTGAACATTTTCTTGGAATGAGACATAGTTTCTAAATTAGTATTTCTCAGACTGTGATACTGTCCTTTGTATTTTAAAGAAGTTTTAAGAATTATTTTTCTTCTTTAAGTTTTTTTTTTTCAAACTTTGGGTTGATATGATGCTTTTGCATTTGAAAGGAATATAATTCAGTATTTCGGCACACACACACAGCATGCCAGCACTTTGCTTTTCCATCTCCCTATTTTGTTGTTGTTGGAAGGCTTTTTCCTTTAAGAGTACATGTTCATGTTGAGAAACAGTCTAGCACAGTTTTCCTCCAGCTTTTTCAGAGGATTCCACTTTCGACTTTTCTGTATGATTAGGATTGATAGCAGGAGTAGCTTTTGGTTTGTGGAATCAGACGTCAGTGACGATGAGAAAACCTTTCTCATGAATCTGTCAACTCCATGCTGTTCTCAGCAGTGTATTTTGCTCTGATTACCATGGTTTTTGTTCCTGTTCTTCAGAGTGATTAAGATGATTGCACAGTTTGTTCTTATGTATGATTTTACACAACTGTTCACACTTTTCAAATATTGCATGAAAGTTTATCTGTCATTTGTATAAAGTACTTAAGGTAGAAAGTTGATAGTACTTTGTATATGTGTATATATATATTTTATATGCATATATGTTCATTTATAATGTATATAAAGACCTTGGTCATGTAGAGAAGAAAAGATTTCCATTTCCTATTGCAGAGTTTGTTAGCTAAACTAATAAAGCAAAAGACAGCTTAAAGGTATAAAAGCTTAATAATCCATTTAATACACATTCTGTGTGACAGAGGAGCCTCCAACATGAAGACCCCCCCCCAAAATAGTAAAATCTGTTTATGTTTGTACTTTGATGTGATGATTATACAGTCATATAGAAATTGTCTAAGCAAAAGGGAGTATGACTTAATAAGAATAAGCTGTGAAGAATTTAGCAAGGCCTGTTTCACCAGATTTTTCTAGATATCTGTGTCATTGGATCGTTTCTCCCAACTGTAGGAATTAGTGCTTACCTCAAAGGAAGTTTAGAAAATTCTTTGGTAGCCTGCTTCACTTTAGAAAGGTGAGAGATGGTCAGTGATCCTCCTACTTCTGAACGTCACAATTTGCCTCAGCTGGAAACATTCTGCTTGTGAAGATGCCATTTTGGGGGTGGTATGTTCTAAGCCTTGTCAGCCATTTCATGTGAGCTGTGTAGTTGAAAAATATCAAAGAAGAAATAGTTTCTCTTGGATCTGACACAAGTATAGTTTAGTGATATTTATAATTTTTGAAGTAAGCTGTTTTCAAGCAACTGATAGTAGAGTTGATGCATATATGGTTGTTATCTCATTTAACCTGAAAACAATATTCCAGTTAGAAGAAATAGCCTCATTTTACAAATGAAGAAGCTTAAATTGACAGAAATTAAATCACTTCTCAAAGTCATGTAGCCTATAAGAGAACAGTAGCTAAGGGGGAAGAAAAATTAAAAAAAAAAATACAAAGAAGCAAGCAGTTCTATACATTGAATCCTGTGATTATGATTAAGATAGTGATCAATAAAGTTATGGAGAAAGGGACACTTCAGTTAATCAACAGAAATATGATTCTTGGTATTTAAAAATATGTTGATACATAAAATTTAAAAATAGTATGTAGGTATCTTGTGTAGTTTGTTTCTCAGATTTAGACTGCAAGTATGGCAAAGATTCCTGAGATACATGTGCTTTGATCTACAAGCTCATGTAAAACACCCTTCTGACCTGCTGATTCCTTACATGTAGAAATATTTCAGGAATGACCAAGCCAGCTGTATTAATCATTATTAACTGATTCAGAAAATCAACCTCTCCAAATCTCCATTTCCTGATTTACAAAATGGAGGGCGAGAAATTGCTTGTTATTTCCAGTTTTCAAGGTCCTTATGAAGAGTAAATAAAAATATGGGACATAATCTAAAAAAATCTGGAACAAATACAAGACATTATCAACAGTTTAAGTGTGTTGGATTCATTGAAATTAGACCACAGGAATATTGATATGAATGCTGCACAAATTAGGCAGAGTGATTAATTACTGGGTAGTTAAGATATTCATTTTTATTTCCATTAGAAAAGGAGTAACAACTGTGCTGTACATGTACCAACATGCTAGATTTTACATGGGCTGGCTTTTTTTTTTTTTTTTTACAATCTTTTACATAGTTAATTAGGGCAAAAAGATTCAAGGGCTATAGGAAAGTGGGAAAGACCACTATTTCCACATTTTCTTCTTTCCTAATCTGGGTCAAAGGGGGAGGTGAGGGGAGAAGCCCCACCAATCTCCCACTCATCCCAGGTCCCTGATGTGGAGCATGCTCCAAGGGTCTTGCTCAAGTGGTTTTGATAGTTCAATAGTTATGAATTGCTGCCAATCTTGCCATTCCAAGCATGGGCTGGCTTTTTATTTAGAATATTTAAATGTGAAAAACCAGTAATTTGGTTAGTTTTAAGAACAATACCTGTATTTATTTTTGGCAGCACTTCAAAAAACACAACATAAAAATTTACAAATTGACTTAACTTGATATTGTAGATTATTTGTTTTTACTTTTGTGTATTTGGAAGTTTGACATGAATTTTTTTAAATAAAAATACTATTTAGAAATAAATTGGTATTTTAAAATATACATTTCCTTAAATCATAGGAATGACACAAATACAACCTTAACATAAATTTCTATGTGAATTATAGAGAACAAGTGAATATTTTAATTATTATTTCATTCCTGTTCATTTCTGTGTGATTTCAGTCTGAATCTAAACTTTATAATGGCTCAGAGAAGGACAATTCAACTTCAAGCAAGCTCACAAAAAAGGAATCACTTAAGGTTAGTTTTCATTGTTATTTCTAGAAAGAAATATATGTTGTGCTTTGTATATGCTTTTCATGTGGATTAGGATAAATATGTGTGTTCCTAAAAAAGGAAAAAAATCAGGAGAAACAGATAAAGTATTAATTTTTTTTTTTTTAGTTTTTTTTTTTTTTTTTTTTTAAAGATTTATTTTTATTATTTTTTCATTGGAAAGGCGGATATACAGAGAGGAGAGACAGAGAGGAAGATCTTCCGTCCGATGATTCACTCCCCAAGTGAGCGCGACGGGCCGATACTATGCCGGTCCGAAGCCAGGAGCCTCTTCCGGGTCTCCCACGCGGGTGCAGGGTCCCAAAGCCTTGGGCCGTCCTCGACTGCTTTCCCAGGCCACAGGCAGGGAGCTGGAAGGGAAGCAGGGCTGCCGGGATTAGAACCGGCGCCCATATGGGATCCCGGGCGTGCTAGGTGAGGACCTTAACCACTTGCGCCACCGCACCGGGCCCAAAAGTATTAATTTTTATAAGATGCATTGGAGTCAGCTGCTTAGGCTGTTAGGTAAGTACCCTGGAGGGGGGGGAGTCTGTTTTAGCCCTACCCTAAACACTCCAGGGGCTGCAGTTTTGCTGTCTGCACAGCTCTACCAATCCAGCAAGCATAGAAACTCTGGAGCATGTCAGAAGTACTGCTTGCTGAGTCATTGGCTAAATTTGGCCAACAAGTATATGTGTGCACACACAAACACATACATACATACATGTACGTGTGTAAATTTATGATTTTATGTATTTGAAGGGCAGAGACAGTGAGATCTTTCAACCTCTGGTTCACTCCACAGTGTCTGCAATAGTCGGGGCCCTGCTAGGCTAAAGCCAGGAGTCTGGAATTCCATTTGCGTCTTCCCACATAAATATAGAGCCCCAAACACTTCAGCCGTCTTCTGCTGCCCTCCCAGGTGCACCGACAGGGAGCTGGGTTGAAAGTGGAACAGCCCAGACTTGAACTGGCACTCAGATGGGATGTTGGTGTTACAGGAAGCATCTTAATCAGCAGTTACTTATGCCAGCTTAAGTAGATAAATTTAGGCTGAGTTCTGTCATGTTTAAAATTTTTTTTAAGAATTATTCATTTTTATTTGAAGTCAGATCAGATTTATAGAGTAAAGAAAAGACAGAAGAAAAGATCTACCATCTGCTGGTTCACTCCCTAAAGGGCCAAATGGCTGGATTTGAATCAATCTGGAGCCAGGAGCCAGGAGTCAGAAGCCTTCTCTGGTTCTCCTACGTGGATGCAGGGTCCCAAGACTTTGGGCCATCCTCTACTGCTTTCCCAGGCCACAGAGAACTGGATGGGAAATGGAGCAGTCAAATGGAATCCTGGCACATAGAAGGCAAGGATTTAGCCATTGAGCCATCACACCAGGCCCACATTTTAATTTCATTCTCCTGTTAAAAGCTATTAATTCAGATACAAATTATTAATAAAGACCAAAAGTTCTAGTACTTTGTAGTATTATTTTTTTTATGTTTACATAGTCTCTTTACAATTAATTGAAATATTTATGTTGGAAATTTTCAGGTTATAATTTTTTAAATGCAATTATCATCAAATAGTAACAATAAAACAATAGTAAGACTGTATGACTCCACTGTTGTTTTCTCAGATTATCTCACCAATAACTTTGTTTTGAAAGTAAAGCTTTAGTATCTTGAATGGTTTAATTCTGCTATGATGGTTTAATTATTTTTATCTTATTTTCACAAAAATGAAAAAGTTTATATTTGTAAACCATTATAGCATTTTTTGTAAAATTTAAGAAAATGATAAGAGATTTTTGTCAGTAAGAGACTATATGAAGAAAACACAGAAGCTATTTTAATCCAGTGGTTAGGAGGATAGGTTTTGAGCCCGTCTGCCTCTGTGTGAATCTTTGTAATTTATTAGCTTTGTGCATCTGGACAAATTACTCTCTCTGCTTCAGTTTTATCATCTGTAAAATACAGATAATAATTGTTCAATTCACAAGATTAATGTAGGGATTAAATGACGTAATAATACTACAGGAGAGTGTACTTACTGTACTCATACTAGAAAACCTTTATAGCGTTAAAAGAATGAGGTAAATAATATGGAAACTCTTGAAGTATGAATGGAAGGACTTTACAATATGTTACACACACACCAAGATGCCTGTACACATAAGCTGTGTACTTCTCAATATTTTGTGGATTAAAGGACCAAAAAGGATAGTGTTTCCCAGAAGGTTAGCAGTGGCTCACTTCTGGGAATTAGCAAGGGATAAGGTGTAGTAAAGGAGACTTTCATCTTCTATAGTCTGAAATTAATACCATGACACTGTATTCGAATCTCATTATGTAATTAAAAAGAGATACATGTATTTCAAATGATAGAAGTACACTTTTTTCTATCAGAAAAAAAAATTACAATCTTTGCTTTCTGAAAATTGCTCCCACCTATAAATCAAACTGTTTTTTTTATCCTAAAATGCAAAAATTGCAAAGAGGTTTAGAATGTTACTTTTCTTAAAGATTTATTTACCTGTTTGTTTATATTTTTTGAAGGTAGAGCAACTGAGAGATACAGAGACAATCTTTCATTCACTGGTTCACTCCACAAATGGTCACAATGACCAAGGCTAGGCCAGGCCAGGCCCAAGCCACGAGATAAGAATTTCATGCTGATCTTCCACATGGGTGACAGGGTCCTAAGGATCTGGCCATCTGCTGCTGCCTTCCTAGGCATATTAGAAAATTCGATCAGAAGCTGAGTAGCTGAGACTCCACCACTGATTATGGATGCTAAATTTGCAAATAGGGGCTTAACCTACTGTACCATAATTCTGGTCTCAAGCTTTAGAAACCCTCTGTAATTCTCTAGCTCTAAAAAATGGAAACTAAATTGCTCATTTCTATTGCATTAAATTTTTAATTCTTCTGTCATTTCTACAAATAGGTACAAAAGAAAAATTACCGAGAAGAAAAGAAGAGAGCCACAAAGGAGTTGCTCAGTACAATCACAGATCCTTCTGTTATCGTTATGGCTGATTGGCTAAAGGTCAGTGTGTGCTGAATATCGCATTCAAGGTGCTGGATATTTGTCTGCTGGAATAGACAAGCCAGGAGCAAAACTCTGGCCAACAAGACAAAAACAACTAGACTGCTTATTTTTCACTACGAAAGAAACCATTCATTACATTCCAGAGATTCTGTGTTCTGATCTTAATGGCAAGAGAGAATCTCATGTCTGTTTAAAATGGCATTAGATATGGATAATATTTCTTTGAAAACAAGTTTCTGTTTGTGTGACACTATACTATCTAATACAATAGTCTGTAACAATATTTTCCTGGCTATCCAAATTATGATTAGTATCATTGTATACATGATATGCGTATTGTTGAGAAAAGGCAAACATAAAAACTGTTGTTCAAGCAACACTACTTACCTTATTCAGTGACAGACACGCATACTGCCATTTCCAAATGCTGCTTGTTTTGGTCTTTCTCTTATCCCAGTCTCTGTATCCTCTTTGTCTTATCTGAAGGATAACTGGTAGGAATCTTCCAGACTAATCCTAACTTTCAAAATGATCTTTAACTACCAGAAAATCTTAGTACCTGACACTCACCTGAGTCTCACCCCAGTCTCCGACGCTTTCTGTACAAGGGTTGGTAAGACCTCCAACGAAGTAGCCTGTGTACTGTCTGTCCTAGAAGTGCTGCCACTGGAATGAGAGTGCAGTGACACTTTCCCTGATGATTCAAATCATGTGAAGCATCTTCTTCAGGCTAGTGCTGAAACCCTTCTGACTTGCTCAGGCTGTGCTTGGAAGTGTATTAACTCCAGCTGTTTTTCAGTGATCATCCATTGACTTCTGGCTGACTTTGCAAACTCTACCTCCATTCTGATTATTTCCCTCCACGTTCTATTGTCACATCACCAGAATACAGAATGTTAGCTCAGGATGAGTCTCTTCCTTTCACTTTCCTCATCTTACTGTCTCTTCTGCAATTACATGTGCCTTTTTAAAAAGATTTTATGTCTGGTTTCAGAGTATGTCTTTCTACATTTTTCTTATTTAGAGATCTTATAGTATGCTATAGCTCCTTTTGGGGGCTATAGAGCTCTATATTTATTTCTGTATTTATTTATGTAAGTGCATTGAAAAAAATAAATGTTTTACACTAAATAAAGGCAGGCGTAATTCCCATTTCAATTTAATTGCATATTAGCATCCTTTGAATATTGTGAATTCAATGTGTTTCATAGAAATAATTTTAATATGTTACAGGAATAGAAATTAATAGAAAAGTGGTATAGGTTTTCTGGCAGATCATTAAGCTCAAGCCGAAAAATACTTTATGCAAGTGGAGAGTCATATAACTTTTGTTTTAAAATTTCCTTTGAGAAATTTAAATGGCACATTTTATGTAATTACTAAGAACAAAATAGTTTGGATTTCGTAATTTAAGAGGTAAAAAAGGATTCTGTTCTGACTATTCAGCAAATATTTAGAATATTTTACAACAATAAAATTACCACATTGATACATGCTGCAAAAAAGAAAAACCTCAAAGCCAGTAAGGTATATTGTAATGACCCTGGGTTAAATTAGGGGATTAGAAAAACTGCTTTAATTAATATGTTATTTTGAAATTGTTGACCTAGTCTTTCCTAAAAAGTTGAAGCTTGTAAGAAGAAGAATCCATGTCATTTTTTTCAAGTCTCTTTAAAATGCTGCTTCTTTTGCTGTAGCTTTGAATAATGTATATATTACTACTGGGAAGTGAAGATATATTGCATTATGCTTCTCTACTCCTGACTAAAAGGAGAACTCCCAAGAAAGCTGTTAAATATACCGTGATAGGCCCTGGTGCAGTAGCCTAGTGTCTGAAGTCCTTGCCTTGTACACTCTGGGATCCCGTATGGGTGCTGGTTCTAATCCCAGCAGCCCTGCTTCCTGTCCAGTTCCCTGTTTGTGTCCTGGGAAAGCAGTCAAGGACAGCCCAAACCTTGGGACCCTCACCCAAGTGGGAGACCTAAAAGAGGCTCCAGGCTCCTTGCTTCGGCTCGGCACAGCTCTGGCTGTTGCAGTCATTTTGGGAAAATATCATTGGACAGAAAATCTTCCTCTGTCTCTCTTCCTCTCTGTATATCTGACTTTTTAATAAAAAAGAAAAGAAAAAAAGACACAGGGCTTTCTGCCCCTCACATTAAAAAAAGATACATGTATGTGTATGTCTATATCTATATACCTTGACAGTATGATACTCGATATCTACCACTGCCTAAACCTACACTGCCATGTTACTTAAACAGCTTAATGTTGGACTTGTGACTGTTACTGAAGGACTATAATATTGTAATAATATGGGGAAAATTTAGGGGTGGGTACTGGGGAGGGAGGACAGGGATGTGGAAGGTGGAATCCCTGTATCTACAAAACTGTATGATGGAAAATTATAATAATGATAAAAATGTCAAAAAAGTATGTGTTACATCTGAGGTGTTCACATTATGGAAATTCCAGATTATAACATCCCATTTGTCATGATTCTGTTTATACTTTACGGAGTAGAAGGGGAAAAAAATTGACATATTTTCTGTTATCATTCCTAGATTCGTGGTACCCTCAAGAGCTGGACCAAGTTGTGGTGTGTGTTGAAACCTGGAGTGCTTCTGATCTATAAAACCCAAAAAAACGGTCAGTGGGTAGGAACCGTCCTTCTGAATGCCTGTGAAATCATTGAGCGTCCATCAAAAAAGGATGGCTTTTGTTTCAAACTCTTCCATCCTTTGGAGCAGTCTATTTGGGCAGTGAAGGTATGTAAGCAGTTGCATCCATGTAGAAAGCATTAAGGTGATAATCTATGAATAAAACAGAGAAATCAACACGATTTCCTTCCTCTGCCAGGTATTTGTTTCTGTTTTAAAGTGCATCATTTCCCTTTCTGCCTCTGCTCAAAATGAAATGTGTACCAAAGGCTTTGTTTGCCCTTAAGTTCTACAATGAATTCTCAAGAAAATTCGTATTTCATCTTATTTCTTCTTCTGTCCTTGGCAATTCAATTTTAACTATCTTTTTCAGTTTATAATTCCTAAGTATTCTTTGTAGCAGTGTTGTGTTTATTATATTTTTTCTCTTGATCAAAATGGGAAAATCTGCCACAACAGAAACTGCTGCTTATGTTTGTGTTCTTTCAAATGGTCGTACAAATGTGTGATGGGAGACTGTCAGCACAAGTAGTGTTACTATTTACCGCTCCTAATAGGCAATTGTTTTTAAGAGATGGAGCCCTAATGTTTTTCTAACTGGAAACCACTGCTCTGTTCACTCTTGCCCCACAAAAGCAGAAAAGTAGAAATGCCTTATATGGTGAATTATAAAGAATTGTACAAGCAGTAGACATGCATTACATACACTATAACTGAATCAGTGAATCTAGGGTACATTTTATAACATAAGCATCATTTTAATTTTTAAGAAAGTTGATGTCTGTGAATAACGTGTTTTAAAACTCCTTCTTTAAGGAAAAACTCACAGATTTGGTTTAACTGAAAATAGCTTGGATAACCCCACACCTTGGTAGTATTACTTAAAGAGGCAATATACACATATACCTTTAAAAAAGACATGAATCTGTATCTTCCTAATGTTTATGCTTTTTGAATTTTTTCTGTGATAACCTAAAGTAACTTTTTCTAAACAGCTTCAAAACTTTTATTGTTATAATTATACTGTAAATTCAGTGCTTTTCTTTCCAGTTAAGACATATCCATCTGTATAACCCTGGTGTTAGATACTTCTTTAAAAATTCCAGCTAAAGCAAGAATTTTCTTTTTTGTTTCTGGAAAAATAAAATTGTCTTGAATAGTTGGCCTTTAAATGCAGATATCATCATTTATAAAATGGAGATTTGTTTTACCTTAGATCCACTAAATATTCATCCCTTATGGATTATTTACAGTTGTGTTGTTTAGATTTTAAGAAATGTATTATTTCTTACCTAGTAGTGTCTGCAGGATGGACATTCTGTGTGAAGTTAAAAATTTGGCTTAGTATGATAAATTTTAGGTTCTCTTTGCTATTTGAGCACACATAGGTTTAAGGTTTTAGGGTTGATAACTTATTTCTGTTAATGAAATACATTTGCTGGAAAAGAATACTTTCTTAAATGCTTCATATCATCTTCTTAAGGATGAAATTAAAGCTTATTTGCATATATTATAATACATGCCTAATTTAGATTATTACAGATGATAATGGATGATATAAAATTGAACTCTCTTAGTGCTTAATGTTCACCATTTTTATTTTATTGTGAAGGGTCCAAAAGGTGAAGCAGTTGGCTCCATAACTCAGCCCTTACCCAGCAGTTATTTGATCATCCGAGCTACTTCAGAGTCAGATGGTAAATATAATTTGGTGAATTGGATTTAAGAGCTCATTTTATTTGCGACTATGTAGTATCCTTGGGGGGAAATCTGTTTTAGTATAGCATTTACAACAGAAGCATGGTGGTCATAAATTGTTTAGAGTATTCATATTATTAACTCTATACATAAACAGAATAATAAGATAGAGACATTGTGTCATGAGTCACCAGCTTGCAGTTGTCTTCTTCATCTCCATTGATATTTAAACACCTTTCAGGTTTATTAGTGTCCTTTGTGGTAACACTTTATGTTTTATCTTTCTGAGATGCATTTAATAATATTAAAAGTTTTAATGTTGTAATCAGACAATATAATAATGTTTGGGGGATTTTTTTTTGTTCAAGTACAAACTATTCCACAGTAATTTAAAACATAATTTATGAATAACTATGGGAAGAGCAAAATTTGTTTATATCAAAGTAATATGACAAACTTTAGTGACTAATAGTGGATTTCTTCTTCACTTTCATGTTTCATAATTGAGATTGGTTTGATGTAAGAAATCTGGTAAGCTTCCAGAGTTTACTTATAGCAGATGATTTTTTTAAAATATTAAAATATAGGCATGAACTTTCAATATGGAAATGTTTTACTTGGTTGAAATTAGAAGTTGAAACATGAATTTTAAAAGCACTTAAATAAACACGAACATTTTCTGCTAATTTTTAAAATTTTTGTTTAAAAAATAGCAGTGTTTTTCTTAATCTATGACAGTGATAATTTTATGTAGCCATTTTCCTGACCTAAAATTTTCAAGCATATAAGTGGAATAGAAGCTCAACCTCAAGGTAGTCTTATCAAAAACATCTTTTCAATAGTAGAAACATAATCCATTCAGTGTTTTATGGACCTTGCTTGGTGCCTTTACATTGTGCTGTGTTTTAGTGTTCTATGATTTGAAAAATAAATCACATTGATTACACTTTCTAATACATGCTGTATGCTATTCATTTGTTAAGTGGTTTCTAAGCACTTCATATTTTAAAAGTTTTATAAAATTCGAAAGGTTGTATTGAGCAATCCTGGAAATATTTTATGTTCAGTTTAATTGGCTAGTACATATTTTTAAAGAAATAATAGTGTGTTCGGTGTAAGATGGTTGCTAGTTTCATGGTATGACATACTGTTTATGAATCTGTGTTTATCCAGGGAGGTGCTGGATGGATGCTTTGGAGCTGGCTTTGAAATGTTCTAGTCTTCTTAAACGGACAATGATCAGGGAAGGAAAGGAACATGACCTGAGCATTTCATCAGATAGCACACATGTGACATTGTATGGCTTATTACGTGCTAACAATCTCCACAGTGGTGACAACTTCCAGTAAGTAGATGCTGCCAGTAATTGGGAAATGATTTCGTAGATCATATGTACTGTTCATTGGATTAGTTGAAAGGCCTAAAATTTTAATAGTATTGCTAGGATTGAAATTTGCCTGTATTCTTCCTATTTTATAATTTGAGCCATAACATAAAATTTGTTAGGGGCCAGCATTATGGTGTAGCAAGTTAAACCATCACCTGCAGTGCTGGCATCCAATATGGTTGCTGATTTGTGTTCAGTTACTCTAGTTTTGATTGAGTTCCTTGCAACTATGCCTCTGAAACCGTCAGAAGATGGCCCTAGTCCTTGGGCACCTGCCACACATGTAAGGTACTTGGATGAAGCTCCTGGCTTCTGCCTAATCTGGCTCAGCCCTATAAATTTGTAGCCATTTGGGGAGTGAGCCAACACATAGGAAAGCCCTCTCTCTATGTCTCCCTCTATATGTAATTCTGTCTTTCAAACAAATCTTTAAAAAATTTATTTAGCTACTATAATCAGGTGTAGAAATTTATTTGATTCTAACCATTGTGAATTACTTTACTATTCCCAAGTATAACCCCACTAAACTATGCATTTTGCCTTTATGGTGTTCCTTCAATAACAATGATTTCTTGCTTCCTCATTTCTCCTGCTGTAACACAATGTATTTTTTTTTTAAGAACAGTTTCATATATTTTATCACATGTGAAGTCCTTCCTGTCTATTGACAGTGAGATGTAATTTGTCCTCCTGTTGCTAATCTGTAACACCTTTTTGTAATTGCTCTGGAGTTACTTTACCTGGTATTTGGGGAATTATTTTATATTATAAATAGTTTAACTTGGAATTGTATCCGATATTTGCTTTGATTCTCGGAGGCATACATTGTAATTGATACTAAAAAATAAAAACAATAACAACAACAAAAAACCAGTTTCAAAAGAAAGTAGGCAGCAGCAAAAAATTGACCTGTTGGGGGCCAGGTCTCTTCAGTAGCTGTCTAGCCAAAAAGGTCTTACACTTCTGCGCTTCCATCCTTCCCCAGCCTCTATCCTGCACCTGCTTATTCCATGAGGCTGGCGATTACCCTTTTAAAGTTAAATTACTACCCTCCTCATTTTAACTTCAGCCAAACACTATGATTTGCATTTTTTTTCTTTCTTTCATGCCTGTTCTTTATAGGCCTGGAATCTGGAGATTTTAACTTAATCCTGAGCAACTAGAGGATGAACAGAATAAGAAGGGAACAGGGATCAGAAGATAGGTAATTGTTGGGACCCGAGGTTTTTCTCCTTTTGCACAAATTATAAAACAATGTTTATCGTCTTGAGGCTATATATTGACTTTCTCTCTTTTTAAAAGTTGTTTATTTGAAAGGCAGAGGTGCAAAAGAGAGAGAGGGAGACAAAGGGAAAGATCTTCCAGCCTTTGATTCACTGATAGTGCAACAGCCAGGGCTGGGCTAGGTTAAAACCAGGAGCCAAGAGCTTTATCTGTATCTTCCATGTGGATGGCAGGGTCTCATTTTCTCAGTCATTAGCAGGGAGCTGGATTGGAAGTGGAGAAGTCAGGACATGAACTGATGCCCACAAAGAATGCTGCTATTGCAGGTGGTGACTACCTGCTACTCCATGACCCTGGATCCTAGATTGATCGTAAATTTCCATTCACTGTTCCACCAGATATTTTGTGTCTTAAGATCAAGCTTATCAAACAAACACTGAATAGAATTCAGTGCAATTACTTACTTATCTTTTGCATTTTCTTATTCTTGAATTTACTTTGGGTTACTTTGGAGATTTTCACAGGTGAAAGCAAAGTCATGATTCATTTGAATTTACTGAAGAATCTAATGATCTTGGCTTGCATTTTCTTCACACCAGAAATCACAATGAAGTTTATTCAACGGATGATATTTGCAAAACTAAGAGGAGCAAGGCTAACAGAAAATAGTCTTAAATTTTGCTTTCAGAAGTTTTGCACTTACATGGTAGACAGAGTGCAGACTGCCATCTTTTAACTTTTATTTAGTATTTCTGTGTTTCTATTAACTGATCTGTAAACTGAGAATGATTCAGAGTGATATTTAGGATTAAATGAGCTAAGCTATGAAACATTTAGTAAAGTACCAGCATATAATAAAGTTTCAAATTTTACATTTCATTCTTAAACTCCTCTATTTTTTCATTCTAACACTTTTTCCCCTAAGGTTAAATGATAGTGAAATTGAACGACAGCATTATAAGGACCAAGACATGTATTCTGATAAATCTGATAAAGAAAATGATCAAGAGCATGATGAGTCTGACAATGAGGTGATGGGGAAAAGTGAAGAAAGTGACACAGATACATCAGAAAGGCAAGATGACTCCTACATTGAACCTGAGCCTGTTGAGCCCTTAAAGGAGACCACCTACACTGAACAGAGCCATGAGGAACTGGGAGAGGTAAAATTTGATTTTGGGGATCTAGATTCCGAATTCTCGAGAAATTTTCAAGTGAAATTGAAGGTATTGTTTATTTGACCACCAGCTTATTTTCCCAAAAGAGAATATTAGTATGATGTCTATAGTATTTTTTTTTTACGATTTTTTATTTACTTATTATTGGAAGGTCAGATATAAAGAGAGAAAAGGAATCCACTGGTTCACTCCCCAAGTGGCCACAATGGCCAGAGCTGAGCCAATCTGAAGCCAGGAGCTTCCTCTAGATCTCTCACACAGGTCTCAAGGCTTTGGGCCATCCTCTACTGTGCCCAGACCACAAGCAAGGAGCTGGGTGGAAAGTGGAACAACCAGGTGCCCAATGTGATCCTGACGTGTGCAAGGCTAGGATGTAGCCACTAGGCTACTGCCCTGGGCCCTGTCTGTTTTATTTTAAAAGTTGCATTCAATGAACTGTGTCAGGATCTGTGAATGGCCAGACACATATACTCATATAAATATCAATATTCTGTTAGAGTTTTCTTGGCCTTTGTTGATTTGTTTTAGTTTTCTTTAAAGTGCATAGTGCCAGTTGAAGTGCAAAGTTATCAATGCATAGAAGTAATTGGGGTTAATATTTTTATAGTGGATATTTTATATATCATTCATTTTATTATTTTTCATGTATATAGCTATTGACTTTATTCCTTAATGGATTTTGAAATTGAAGATAATGAGGGTAGTCCTGTAAAAAGTTTGTATTTCCAACAATAGCTATGTTATCTGTGTATCTATGTGTTTGAAATAAGTATGTTTTATTGTTTTGTTTCGTTTTAATGGCTGAAGGCGGGTGAGGCTTCTCAAACAGAAACTGTATCTGAAGAAAACAAAAGCCTTATCTGGACGCTGCTGAAGCAAGTCCGTCCTGGAATGGACCTATCCAGGGTGGTTCTGCCTACGTTTATTTTAGAACCCCGGTCTTTCCTGGATAAACTTTCAGATTACTATTATCATGCCGATTTCCTGTCTGAGTAAGTAGATGATTCTTCTTAAAATAGAAGATCGTGAGGAGTTTTGAATGCTGTTTTCAATGATTATGCCCTTCCAAAAATCAGCCTGTAATGAGACATGACTCTCCGTTCACCACTTCTGTTGCTGATCTTAATAAAAGCCGATTTAGCACTTCGTTCTGAAGTTCCCATTTATGAAGTTGAGAGATCACAGGTTTGAGAAAGACAAAAGTTCTGCCCCTTACCTGACAACCATGGTTACAGACTGCTCGACCTGTTTGTCTTTCCTCTGCCCTGAGCTCTGGTTTTGGTGCCACTGTAGGATTTGTGCTTTGGTTCAAGCCTGTGTATTCTCTGTGGTTTATCACAACGAGAATGTCCTGCCAGTTCTGGCTTTGAAGAGAAATTCCAACTCTTTTCCTTTTTTCCTTAAGCTGCCATCTGATCCTAGGTGTTAATTCTGGGTGAAGAAGGCAGGCATAAAGAGGGTTAGGAGACCCGGTCCACGTCTGTCAGAGCAATTGTTGGAGAAACCTGCAAACTTTACCAGTGGCTTGGGTTTCTCTTCCAGATGTTAGCCCTGGCTCTGTCCTAGCAACCAAAGGTATTTTAGGGCACAGTGGACTGTTTGATGCTAAGTTCTAGCTTCACATCCTGATTTTTAAGAATATCAGTGTTTGTTTTCAGTTATTGTCTGTTACTTGCATAGACGAAAATCATTAGCAGAATCAAATATAAATTGATAAAGCTAAGCTAGAGAATTTTTTAAAATCCTCATAGGTAAAGTATTAACCTGCCTAAAATAAAAAAGAACTCTTAGATACTGAATGAAAATTATCACTAAAGATGAAAAGGTTGCAAGAAGTGACTGGAAAGTTCAAAAGCGAAGAAATAGAAATGGTTCTTAAATATGTAACCTTTATATAAGATTTTTAAAATGTGTTTATTCAAGCTATAATAAGATACTATATGGTTTTGATTTTAGAATATCCAAAAACGTTTATACCCCGGTTCTGCCCAAATCTTCCTTAGTTCATTATCAATATTTGTCTGAAATTACTGCCAGGTTCCCTGAATCACAGCAAGGTCTTCCTGAGATGTTCATTTTCCCAAATGCAGGGTTACACTTTTCCTGGCACTCCACCCTGCTGCCAACAGGCACTCTCATACGTTGTACAGTGATATATTCTAGCACTGTAACTTTGAATCTGACAGGTATATCAGAATGTTAGACATATTTATCCTTTCATCACTGATCCTACTTTTAGAAATAATGCCAATAGATGTAATTCCACATATATAAGATGACATACATGAAATAATGTTGTAACCATGTCTTAGTAACATATTAAATATAACCCACTGTTCAGCCACAGTTGCTGGTTAAATTATATGGGTTACATTCTTTAAAATGATATGGACAAAACTCCTGGTTTAAATATGTATAAAAGGAAGTAAGGTATAGAAAAGTGAGTGTATTTTGCTACCTCTTTCTAGAAAACAACTATATGGTCATATTTGCTGATTTGTGCTTAAAGAAAAAATGCTTTAAAAAGAAATTCTATAAGAAGGAACAATGTGGTGCAAGACATGTATACTGCTTTATATTGTTTAATCTTTTAAACTGGTTGTTTGTATGTAGAATTTAAGATAAAATTGAATAGTGAGAGAATTTAAGCCAAATAGTGAACAGGAGAAATAGTGCTTTTACTTTTGGAAAGTATGTTTCAAATTGGCACAATTGTCAGTATTCTTCTTCTACCTCATACCTTATCTTCAAAGATCACATTAGGGCAACCCTTTACCTGGTGGCTAAGATGCCCACTTCCACTGTCAGAGTGGGGCCACATCCCAGCTGCACGCTCAGTTCCAGCTTTGTGCTGATGTGCATTCTGCAGAGCAGTGAGGATTCAGATTGTTCAGTCTCTACCACCCACATGGGTGGCCTGAGTTCAGTTCCTGTCTCTTGACCTGGCCCAATTTGGGCCGTTGTAGGCATTTTGAAGCAAACCAACAAATGGCAGCTAATCAGCTCATTCTGTCTCTCTCTCTTTCTCTCTTTTCTTTCCTTCCTCTCTCCCTCCCTCTTTTCCCTGCCCCTTGTCCTCTACTCACCTCCCCTTCTCCCTCCCCCCTCTCCTTTTGCCTCTCCAAAAAGGAAAAAAAAAACCCCACCACATTAGACTTCAGACACACCTATGAAATACAAATAGCTGACTACAGTAAAAAGAAAATGACCAACTTCTCAATAAAATTCACTTCTTTTTTTAAAAAAGATTTTTTTTATTGGAAAGTCAGATACATAGAGAAGAGGAGAGGCAGAGAGGAAGATCTTCCATCTGATCACTGGTTCACTCCCCAAGTGGCCATAACAGCCGGAGGTGAGTTGATCCACACCCAGGAGCCAGGAGCCTCCTCTGGGTCTTTCATGTGCAGGTGCAGGGTCCCAACGCTTTGGGCCATCCTCAACTGCTTTCCCAGGCCACAAGCGGGGAGCTGGATGGGAAGCATGAATACCAACATGCGAACCAGCATCGATATGGGTTCCTGGTACATTCAAGACAGGAACTTTAGCTGCTAGGCTACTACTCCAAGCCCTCTTTTTTTTTTTAATAGATCTGTTTATTTTTATTGAAAAGTTATATATACAGAGATGAAGATCTTCGATCTGTCCACTAGTTCATTCCCCAAGTGGCTACAACAGCCAGAACTGAGCTGATCTGAAGCCAAGAGCTGGGTACCTCCTCTAAGTCTTGCACATGGATGCAGGGTCCAAAGCTTTGGGCCATCCTTGACTACTTTCCCAGGCTACAAATAGGGAGCTGAATGGGAAGCGGGGCACTGGGATACAAACCGGTGCCTATATGGGATCCCTGTGTGTTCAAGGCAAGGACTTTAGCCTCTAGGCTATTACTCTGGGCCCAGAATTCACTTCTAATACACTTCATCAACATTTCATAAAATTTTCAACAATAGCAGAAATATGGGCCAGTGTTGTAACTCAAAAGCCTAATAATCCTCCACTTGCTAATGCCGTCATCCATGAGAACACTGGTTTGTGTCTTGGCTGCTTCACTTGAACCCAGCTCCATGCTAATGATCTAGGAAAGCAACAAAACAGATGGCACATGTGCCTGGGCCCCTGTACTCACCTGAAAGACCAGGGGAAAGGTCCTAGCTCCTGACTGGATCAGCTCCTGCTGGCCATTGCAGCCATTTGAGGGGTGAATCAAAGGGTGGAAGATTCCTCTCTCTGTCTCCTTCTCTCTGTTAATCTGCCTTTCAAATAAAAATAAATAAATCTTTTTTAAAACAAGACAGAACAACAACAAAACAAAATGGAAAAAGCAAAAATGGCAGGAAGGTAACTATGTTATATCCTAAAATTTCTTCTTTACTAATGAAAATTGCTCTTTGATTATCCATTGTAGTGGTGGAGTTGATTTGCTTCATAAAGTCAGTCATTGGCATCCAAGGGGACATAAAAGAATAAAAATGAATTAAAACCTGTTCAATTTGGCTTAAATGATTTTAATTCTATTTCATGTTTGTACTGTGCAAAATGTGTGCTAGAGGCTGGGTATTCACACAGTTTTGTAGTCAGAGAAAAGCCGACATGACTGTCATCCTCCTTCCATGTTCT
Organism: Ochotona curzoniae; assembly: GCF_017591425.1. Taxonomy (NCBI): domain Eukaryota; kingdom Metazoa; phylum Chordata; class Mammalia; order Lagomorpha; family Ochotonidae; genus Ochotona; species Ochotona curzoniae. Next base: position 23,684,213 of record NW_024464920.1, read on the forward strand.
ATGTAACACTCGCAGCTATTGTTACCTGTCTCCTATCACATCAGTGATAAGAATGGTGAGAATCGACTCATCCAGTGAGCAGTGGCTCTTTGCTAATCAATCTATGGTGTGAAAACCTCTAATAAAATTGTTGATGAGGCTATTTGCCCACTCACCATCACTCCAGTTGTAAGGCATTACAAAAGTGTATACATCTCCAAACCCATTTATGTTTTTCAACTTTAAAGAAATTTGAGCAACATCTTGGGTCCTACAGAACTCCGTTTGAGAAACCTTGTTTTAGAGAGGTCTCATGTACTACTTCAGCCAAGATAAGAAGGGAAAACAGTGAAACAAAAACAACTTTTAGATCAGTCTACATGGTTGGTTTTGCCATCTGTTTTAAGTATGAATTATATTTTCCAAGTAGATCTTATGCTCACTTATTTGCTCATAAATACGAAGGAATAAGCTATATTGTATAAAATGTTTAGGGTTATCATTTTGTTTTTTAGGGCTGCTCTTGAAGAGAATCCTTATTTCCGTTTGAAGAAAGTAGTGAAATGGTATTTGTCAGGATTTTATAAAAAGCCAAAGGTAATGTTCATATTTTGCTTTTTTAAGGTTTCTATGAATTATTTATTTTTATGAAGTCCTTATTTTTTAATGCAATCTTAAGATTAATTATTAATTTTATTCCTTAACCTCTTTAGCTTTTCAAAACACTTGATCTTTTAAATTCATATTGTGATTGAAGCCTTTATTTTATTTCGTCTAAATTTCATTTAATGCAATTTTTTTAAACTATAGTATTTGAGGACCAGGTGTGGTAGCCTAGTGGCTAAAATCCTCACCTTGCACATGCCGGGATCCTATATGGATCACCCTTCGTGTCCCGGCAGCTCCACTTTCTGTCCAGCTCCCTGCTTGTGGCCTGGGAAAACAGCAGAGGATGGCTCAAAGCCTTGGGACACTGTACCTGTGTGGGAGACCCAGAAGAAGCTCTTGGTTTCAGATTGTCTTAGCACTAGCTGTTACCACCACTTGGGGAGTGAACCAACAGATGGAAGATCCTTTCCTCTGCCTCTCCTTATCTCTGTAATTCTGACTTTCCAATAAAAAATAGTAAAATCTTGGGGAAAAAAAACCCTTAAATTTCAAAGAGAAAACCAAGCGAGGAGTTATAGGCTACTTCACTCCCCAAATGCCCACAGTGGCTGCAACTGAAATTGGTAGCCAGTTTCCCATATAGGGGCAGGAAATCAATTATTTGAACCATCACTGCTGTCTTCTGGGGTTGCGTTAGCTGGAAACTGGAGGCAGGAGCATGAGCTGGAATTGGACCCAAGTTACTGGTATATGAGATGCACAGATCTTAACCACTAAGCTGAAGGCCTGCTCCTACTGTGAAAGAATCAAGATGGCTTGATGATGCAATTGCTTTGAATATTTTCTGTTTGTAACTGAACTTTTTTCCCCCCACTAGGGGTTGAAGAAACCTTATAATCCTATTCTTGGGGAAACTTTCCGTTGTTTATGGATTCATCCCAGAACGAACAGCAAAACTTTCTATATTGCTGAACAGGTATTACAAATGCGTGTTACAGAACCAAAACTTGCCTGGAAATTGCTGAGATATTTCTATAGAAAATATTAGCTCAGTAAACTTTGTTCAGTGAACATTTGGTAAACCTTTAACCTTTCAGTACTATATACTACTAAATGCCATATCCCTAAGTATTATAGTCATAGAACCTTTATAATGTTTCTTCTTCCCTCTTCCCACCACCCCACCCCTTTTTGGGATGGGGGACGAGCTCACATTTCCCAAATATTCTTATTTACCATGCTTAAAATTCTTCACTGACTCTAATTCCAAAATCAAATTTATTCCTTTTGGTTTGGCATTCAAGATCCTCCATAATTTTCCAAATGTTCTCAAATAAATGCCTCTCTATCCCCCCCACATTAGTTAAACCTATGCATTCACTTACAGATAACCTGATCTCACACGCTTGCCTCATTGTTTTAATTCTCCCACCCCAATATTTCTTCATAACTATTGCTTACCTAAACAACCCTTCAGATCAAGATAACCAGGGCTACTAATGATTTTTTCCCCACAATAAAATGTATTATTAATGAAGCTGTTGTTTTAATATATCTGCATTTATGATTTTGGTCTTCTCTGTGTGCACAAACTTTAGGAATATGGATTGTGTTTAAATAATAGTGACTCCTTATGATAATAATTTGCACCTTGGGTGTGAGGATGAGAAGAACACATATTCTAAAGAATAAACTTTTTTCCTAGGTATTTTGACACACTCTTCAGATTGAAACAACTTACCTATATTGATTTGTTTTAAAATAATGACTGTTCACAACACCTCATTTACTTCATTATAATTCTTTACAAAATTGAAAAGCATGAGATTTAATTGATTTCAGATATATCTGACATCAAAACACTTAAGATGCACATAGTTTTTAAAAATTATAATTTATTACAACATATTTGTCAAAGCTTTTTGTAGTCATTTCAGTAATCTATGAAGATTAGCTACTTTATTTGTTACGCATTGCTGCATAAAACTTTACTACTAAAACTGAATGGATTAATTATCTCGTATGATGAGAGTGAAGATTTTGGGAGCTGCTTAGCCAGATGATTCTGACTCAGCTCTCTCGAGAGGTTCCACTCATTCCTTCAGCCAGTTTTGTGATCATCTGTAGGATTAACTGGGCTTCTTTTGTGTGTGTGTTGCACAGGAGCCATGCTAATCTCTGTATCGTTCCAATTTTAGTGTTAGTGCAACTAAAGTGAGGACTGAAGGGTCACTTCTAAGCTCTTCTAATCGCAACTGACAAGTAAACTTGATTTCTAGCCACATGAGCCTCAATAGGATTTCTCACAATATAGAATTTTTCAGATTAAATGAGAGAAAGAAGTTGCATTATAATTAATTTTAGAAATGATATAGTAACACTTATGTATGAACCAACATTGATACAACATGAGAGGGGCCTGACAATTGGTGAGAATAAAGGGAGGTGAACTTCCTTTGGAGACAGAGATCAGTGCAAACATCAGTATTTTCAATTTAGTACTTACAAAGATTTCTTCTTACTCATTATAAAACTTAAACTTTTGATACGTACAAGAATGTGTTTATGTTATTACATATTATGTTTTTCCTGTTTCATAGGTGTCTCATCATCCACCAATATCCGCCTTTTATGTTAGTAACCGAAAAGATGGATTTTGCCTTAGTGGTAGTATCCTGGCTAAGTCCAAGTTCTATGGTGAGTTTTTCCTTGTCCCGAACAGCACCCTGTCCAAGGATATGTTATTTGCTGGTGGACTGTTATTTGGACTGGTTTATGTGCTGTTTTCTACAAGTGACTTATATGTCCCTTTAAGTATCTCCCTTACTTGAATAGCCTTTTTAACATGTTCATAGAGACAATGACTCATTTTCCTATTAACTATTCAACAAAAAATGTGTGAACTCATCAGAGATGTTACTTAGGAAAAAACACAATGGTTGCCCATTATGACACTGCTGTCATCTAAATGTAACTGAGGACCTGTCTATTTTAGTCTTTGAATATATACACTGAAAGAACATTCAGCTTAGAATCAGTCATTAATGACCATTTGTGTTGCATAAAATAACATGCCAGAATCTTCCAATAACACAAGTATTTAAAGCTTACAGATAGGAAACAAACTTTCTGCTTTAAAATAAGCTACACCTTAAAATGTTTCACTGACTGTTCTACATCTTTAAGGTTTTTGTTAGAATCTTCATTTTAAAAACATAATATGCAAATAACTGTTTTCGAATGTACTAGTTTTTAGGAATATAAATATATGAAATAATTAATACATGTTTGAGCATTTTGAGATTAAAACATTATTTTCAGTCTAGTGTGGATGTCTGGTAGATATCTTAAATACAGTTTGCTTCTTTGAATTGTCATCATAAAATTCGATATATAATAATCTTTCAGGAAACTCACTCTCTGCAATATTAGAAGGAGAAGCCCGATTAACTTTCTTGAACAGAGGCGAGGATTATGTAATGACAATGCCATACGCTCATTGTAAAGGTAAATCTTTTCAGTACTTGGATATCCTTTAAATCTTTCTAAATAAATATGCATGGTTTTAATTTATTATGTTTTGAGATTGATGGTATCAACATTTGCTTGAAAGTGTGCTTGATTCACAGACTTTTTTTTTTTAAACAAATTCTTAGCCCTTAGAGGTGGCATGTTTTCAACATACCCAGGCTCTTTATTGTTGTCACAGATAACTTTTTTTTTTAAGATTTATTTATTATTATTACAAAGTCAGAAATACAGAGAGGAGAAGAGACAGAGAAGATCCTCCATCCAATGGTTTACTTCCCAAGTGACCGCAACAGCTGGAGCTGAGCCAATCTGAAGCCAGGATCCAGGAGCTATTCTGCTATCACACCAGGCCCGATTCACAGACCCTTAAGATTATTGTTACTATCACCTGAATTTATCTGTGGTCCATGAATTTACCCATAAGAAACTTATCCATGATAAATTTTTTAGGCAGAAAAAAAGACTGGTTGATAATCATGGACTTCCTTTACATTTTCTTTATCTGAAAGTTTGGAAATTTGATGAAAATTATTTTGGAATCCTTAAAAAAGTGATTTTCAGCTTCTTGTAGTACTAACCTTTAATAATATTTATCATTGGGCCTGGTACGATGGTGTAGTGGTTAAAGTCCTTGCCTTACATGCGCCGGGATGCCATATGGGCGCCGGTTCAAATCCCAGTGGCCCCACTTCCCATCCTGCTCCCTGCTTGTGGCCTGGGAAAGCAGTCAAGGATGGCTCAAAACCTTAGAACCCTGCACCTGTGTGGGAGAACCCGGAAGAGGCTCCTGGCTCCCGTTTTTGGATTGGCTCCGCTCCAAACTTCTGTTCTCTTAAACCGTTTTATACAATAAATAACAGAAAAATTGCATGGTCTTTTTCAGTGATTTGTTTGTCTTCTTTCCTATACAATTGATTTGTTTTCTTTGCTATACAATTGATTTTTGTTATTTACTGTTTATCTATAACATTGCTGCAGACACTAACTTACTAAATACTGAACCATTGCTTCTTAGCGGCAAAGGAGCTTGCATTCCCTTGAGCCTCTTGTCATGTTTTTATCAATCAAGTGGTAAAAAGTCTCGGTTTTTGTGTTTACATATTAGACATTTATTTAGTTATTACATTAGCTATAAATTGCTGATTTGCTAACATTGAAGTAACAGGCAACAAACAACCCTAAAATTCATGCCTTCACCAAATTTTATCACACAAAGTAGTCTGTAAGGTATGACACAACCTTTGTATACTTAGGAACATTCAGTAGCAATTTAACATTATACTTGTGGTCAGACACAGGCATTTGCAGAATGGGGAAAAATTGAATCACCCAGAGTGCATGCTTCCAGCTGAGGCTGAACAAGACAACACCACCTCATCTAGTAAAAAAAAAAGTGCCCTTTTTGCTGTATATTTTGTGTTACCTTCTTTGAATTTTCGTTCTCTTTCTTGGTGGTTTTTGTTTGTTTGTTTGTTATTGTAAGGTAACTGACCCAGAAGGTGGTGTTGGCCTTGGTGATTCAAATTTTTTACTATCCTGTGCATGCCTGTGCACGACTGTGAAAGTACTGTGGATATTGATTTGGAGGATACTAATACTTTTTAGTAAGTGTGTAAATTTGCAAATATGAAATCTATGCATTTTCATGTGCTGTTATCTATTTACATCTTACAAAGTCAGCTTTATGTTTATGTTAAAGGATTTTATTGAATGAGGAACAATGCTCTTGAATTAAAGTTTCTCTGGGAGATTAAATTACAGAGTTCTACTTAATATTGCTAGTATATATCTCTTGTCAACATTTCGTCGATTTTTTTACTTTAGGAATTCTTTATGGCACGATGACACTGGAGCTTGGTGGAACAGTCAATATTACATGTCAAAAAACTGGATACAGTGCAATACTGGAATTTAAACTAAAGGTTAGTAGAAACTAGTAGGAGATTGTCACCTAATGGAAGGGGAGCTATGCCAGAAATATGGACCAAACAGTGCACTTTTGTTTCTGATGTAAGAATACAATTCATGCTAAGTCAGGGATCATGGAACACGGTACAAGCAAGGTGAATATTTTGAAATAACCTAAAACAGTATCTTTGGAAAATTTAAGTAGCTTGCAAGTGCACCATGTTTTATTTTTAATTAATAATGTTGTTAGTATTGTATATGATGTATTATTTAAGAAGTGATTAGATAGAAAATTTTCAGTAAATTAGTGTTTTATAAAGCAGAGGTATGTGTCAGTTTGCACTCTAGCTGTATACAAAAGATACAGTTTTATTAGTTAATGTCTTTATAAAACAAACTAATTTAAAACTCATAGTCTTAGAGATAGTCATGTTCTGATTGTTCTGGGTTCTGTGAGTCAGCAATTTGGACAGAACATATTGGAAATGTCAAGTCACTATCGTCCAAGGTCCAGAGCCTCAGACTTACTGCCTCTGGGGGATGCTGCACATGGAACTGGAATCATTTGATGTTTAGCACAACATGACAGCTTCAAGGGAGTGAGGCTTCTTACCTGGTAGCTTAGGGTTTCCAAGTATAAGCATCCAAGTGAACAAGGCAGAAGCTGCTTGGCCTCAGAAGCCAAATTATGTTGCCTCCCTCATCCTCTGTTGCTTAAAGACTTGCAAGCCTACTCAGATGTAAATGGAAAGAATGGAAAACTGCCATGGTCTCACTGAGGGGAGAACAGGTGGACTAGAGGGAAGCGTGCAGATTACTGAGGCCACCTTTGGTACATTGTCTCTGCCTGGGAGTGAAAGTAAAATTTGAGACATGCCAGTGTCAGTTGTTACAAGATGATACGTTTTATCAAGATAAGCATTTCATAGATGATACAATATTTATGAATACATTATTCCCATATGAGTATTCAACTTCAGTAAAAAATGTTGTTTGATATAATGCCTGAATTTTTTTCACGTTCACCAATTTTTGTCTTTATAGTGATAATAATACTTAAAATTCATGATGACAGAGTGTTGAATAACTTACAACATGAATATGTATCACTGCACTGGAGTATCAGACGTTTCTCTCAAAAGACAGATATTGATAAAGTGTGCCAAATGCAAATGATCTCAAAATTATTCCTTTTTATTTTCTTTATTGGTAGATTGTTTTATTATGGATTTATTTTGTTTTAAAGTTAATTGTTGTAGATGATAACAGCCTTACATTTACTAAGTTATTATAGCTTAGGGTATTGTCTCAGTGATAGGGCCAAGTGCTGAGAGGAAGGAGAGAGCATGGAATTGGGGCTGCTCAGTACATGACTCAAGGTCTTCTGTAGTATTCATTTGGGTATCACATTGTATGGGTTTTTTTCCTATACCATTTCACGTTTCTTTTTAACTAAACATTTCTAATTAAAATTTGAGTCAGTAGTTTATCATTTGTGCCTTCAAAAACACTTTAATAATAAAATTGCTTTTGTTGTTTGTTCAATATCGTATATAAGTTAAAATGCTTAACATTTTCTTTTTAAAGCCATTTTTAGGAAGTAGTGATTGTGTTAATCAAATATCAGGGAAGCTTAAATTGGGAAAAGAAGTCCTAGCTACTTTGGAAGGCCATTGGGTAAGTGTTTTTATAGAAAATATTAGTGTTACAGAAAGGACTTTCTAGGAAAAAAAATTAGAATGTTTTAAAAAAATAAAAAGTTACTCCATTGCTAAAAGTGTCACTGTTTAGTATAACCTTTAGCTTAACAGCAGATATTTAGGAGTTGGTGTATTATGACATTTATTTATTTTTTGAAATATGTCATTTTTTCTAAATTTTTAAAATGATAGAAATGGTTAACATGCCACAATGACATCCTTCATTCTTTTAAAAAATGATTTATACTAGCTCCTTGAATGTTTGATACACAGCCATGTGGGTTGGTTTGTAGGAATCCATTTTGTTATTGTTTGTACTGTCTCCATTTTACAGAGGAGGAAACTGAGGCACAGAGGGTTTAGTAGTTTTTCAAAGCATGTCACAAGAATTCTAGCCAGGGATTGCTGCTGCAGGACTGTGCTTCTGTGTGCAGCCCTGTGCTCCTCACCCAGAAGGAAGAGGCATAGGTAGTGCCAGTTAGAACGGGTATTTCTCGTAGAGAAACGTGGAAAGGATACAGTGGAGGATGAGAGTCGTGGCTTTTTCTCAGATTTCTTCCAACCTAAGTGTGTATGTGTATCGTTTAATTAAGACGAACATCATTGACTGCAAAGGAGCAGAGTGCTTCCTCAGTGCACTTTTACTGTGAACACAGAGTATAGCCTGTGCTCACTATAACCAGAAAAGGGTGAGAAATAGAAGAAAATGAAACTGGATTTGGGGACATTTCTAAGCGGTCACATACATGCTGCAAACAATTTTAATTGAGTTGTTAATATCCTTTGGAGAAAAGATAAATTAAACTTTCAAAAAATGCAGTTTTTAAGATTGTATTCAAATTTGTAATGCCAAGAAGCCTCTTTCAGGTTTTTCTGTATACATGTTAAGTCCATGGACAGCCAATAGCATTACATTTTAGTTGCACTAGGCCCTATTTTGAGAGTTCACAAATGGCTGTTAACATTTGGCATGTGATGTGTGATATTTGCTTATCTTAATTTTTCAAAAAATAACAGATTTAGGACTTTTGGAGGCAGTGCTACTTGTGCTTTTGTTTAAATGTATTTTTAAAATGGGGGTGAGATGAAGACAAAACAAAAGTGGGACACGGGCATTTAACTTAGTGTTAAGTCACCCTGTAGGATTGTCTGGATTCAATTCCCAGTGGTAATCTCAATTCCGTTTTCCTGCTAACATGTACTCTGAATTCCCTATGGAAGACATGGATTGCGTTTGCAGCTCCCAACTTCAGGCCAGCCCCAAACATTGTGCACCCTTGGAGACTGAGCTGTCTCACTCTTAATGTCTCCCTATTAAATAAGAAAGTAGAATGATTAATAAATAATACATGTTCAGTGTGGTAAGCTGTAGATTTCAGGAATAGGAAGATAATATTATTTTTGCTTTGCTATATAATCCTACTCTAAGTAAAGATAAATTTATTATTTATAACTTGCGATTTTAAAAAGTCCCACTCTAAATATCTCTCAGGAATGATTTTTAATTTCTTTAAATTTAGGATAGTGAAGTTTTTATCAATGACAAAAAGACAGATAATTCTGAGGTTTTCTGGAATCCAACACCTGACATTAAGCAGTGGAGATTAATAAGGCACACTGTGAAATTTGAAGAACAGGGAGATTTTGAATCGGAGAAGTGAGTATACCATTTTTTATGCTAACTTCATGAACGTTAAAGAATATTCTTTATGTCCATCAGTGGTATGGTCGGTTTTCTCTATCTTCTAATATTTTCATCCAGTAAAATAGTTTGCAATTTGTGTGATGTGAAAGTATGCTGTTTTGATGAGTACCAAATAAATGCAATGCAAATCAGTTTGTTTTCTACAGCTCAAAACTAAAACTCATCTACCTTGCTGTACTTTCTTGCCCTAGCGTCTTAAAGCATTAAATGAAAAAACCTTTTTATTGATACAAAATGGTAGAACTAATGATTCGCTGTTTCTGCCTGTTTATGCTCATCTGGTGTAGATATATAGAACTGTAGGCGAATGGAAGTAGGTTCTACTTTTATTCCAGCCTCTGAGACGTAAGAAAAACACACTGGCTGTGCATGTACTGGCTTCCAAGGGATGTACATTAGCTGGCTAATAATTAAAGCCAGAATTTCTGTTCTTTAGTGAAGAAATTCTTACTAGATTACTTATACTTTTATGTTGAAACTCAGGTATGTATATTGCCCTATTTTATGCTAATGTCTCTGTGTTAGAAGGAGGTTTCTGTTAAAACATCTTGCTAGGCACTTTGTATATATCAGACTACTTAGCTCTTAGGACACATTATCGCATGCTTATCATTTGTCTCATTGGAACTCAAGTTTATATATTCTTTTCCTTCTGTGCTCAAAATTTAGGTCAGAAATAGAAAAATAATATGTATACCAGTTATAAAAATTTTGTTTCAGCTATAATTTTAAATGCTATTCTTTATCCACAGCCAAGCTTTGTCAAGGTATACGATTTTTGAGATGTGTATATAACTCAAAATGTTATAAAAATGAGGAAACTACACACAAGAAACGTTAAGGCCGCAGCAGAGATGTGGCAGATCCAGCATTTATTCCAAGTCTGCCAGATTTCAGTTTTTGTTCTTTGATTTTGAACATGATGACTTTCCTTATGGATGGGATATAAATGATATACTCTGACTTAACTGATGGCTAAACTTTAGTAGGGGAAATCACTTTACTGCAATAGTAAAGGATTTTCAACACTGCATATTAAAGTAATCTGGGAAGCACCTTCAGAATAATAACAATTTAAAAAATACTTGAGCCCACTGCTAAGTATTTTTTAAAAGTTTTCTGAAAAATCACACATTGAAAGTTCAGAAGTGCTGCATTATAATAATGAATCTTTATGAAGCCAAGGAAGCTTAAACAGAATGTTTGAAAATCATCTATGGAGCTTGGTAAAAATGTGAATTCTTGAGCTCTAACTTCATTACATTCCTATCATCTGGAGTCAGTAACATTTACTACCATATGTTTAAGATCCCATATAATACATTGTCTTGCCAAGAAAAAATCATTTTTTACTCAAAGAATGGAATTTTCATAATTTGACTCATTCCTAAATGTATGAGCAAAGCTTTATTAAAGTTTGAGGTCTAAATAAGCGTCATTTTTCTCTCATGAGGATACAAGCCTATCCTGAATTGATTTGATTTTCTGTGCCTTTTTCTCATAATATGTTTGCATATGTATTAGACTTTGGCAGCGGGTAACTCGGGCCATAAATGCCAAAGACCAAACTGAAGCTACCCAAGAGAAATACGTCCTGGAAGAAGCTCAAAGGCAAGCAACCAGAGATCGCAAAACAAAAAATGAAGAGTGGACTTGCAAGTTGTTTGAACTTGATCCACTTACAGGAGAATGGCATTACAGGTTTGCAGAGTAAGTAATCAAAGACAGTTTTGCCTGTTTTTAATTTATTTGAAAGTCAGAGAGATCGAGACAAATAAAGAGAGCTCCTATCCCGTGGTTCACTCCCCAAATGATAACAGTCCCTAACGGACAGAAGCTGATAGCCAACAGCTGCATACCCTGAACCCTCCAAGACTGCAGGATTAGCAGGGTTCTAGGTTCCAGCAGTTGTGGTGAGCGTAGGCAGTCCACTAGGGGATGGAGGGATTCCAACAGGTACCTTAACCACTAAGCCAATTGCCAGCCTTCGTAAAAAGAGTTTAAAAAACGTGTTAACATCATTTGTTGTTTTCATTTCTAAAATATATGTTAGTTGCAGTAGATTTTATTAAACCATAAATTAATGTGAGAATTTGAACTTGATGTTCCATTCATTATAAATTTGACTGCAGTTAACCTTTGAAATAAGCTGAGAATCAGAATATTAGATATGGGAGAAATCTTAATATTAACACTATGGTTATAATTATTAATGCAGATTTAACATTTGAATAGACATTAAACAGTGATATATATTTTTGTCATTTAAATAGCACTCGTCCCTGGGACCCACTTAATGATATGATACAGTTTGAAAAAGATGGTGTTATCCAGACCAAAGTGAAGCATCGTACTCCAATGGTATGTAACACAAAGGTAACTAGATGTGGCAGGCACATAACTTTGTTAAATCTTCAGTATTCTATAGCAGCCAATCTGGGGTGAGTATAATGGAAGAATATTAACTCCAGGTCTATGTAATTCCCAAAACATATCACAGGCAACTTATTTATTTATTACTTAAAGATTTATTTTTATTGGAAAGGCAGATTTACAGAGAGAGGAGATACACAGAGAAAGATCTTTTGTCCTCTGGTTTACTCCCCAAGTAGCTGCAATGGACAGAGCTGAGCCTATTTGAAGCCAGGAGCTTCTTCCATGTCTCCCACTTGGGTACAGGATCCTAAGGCTTGGGCCATCTGTTTCTGCTTTTCCCAGGCCACAGGCAGGTAGCTGGATGCGAAGTAGAACAGCAGGGACACAAACCAGCACCCAAATGGGATCCCAGAGCATGGATGGCAAGGATTTACTTATGGAACCATCATACCAAGTCCACATACAACATATTTCTAATATACACAAAATGAAAGGAGAAACGAGTCAAAATAATTCATTACAGGAATCTCAGCATAAAAGAAAGCAATAATACAGTTATTGAAGGGGAAAAAAGGCCTAAGGCATACAGAAAATATAAAAATGGCAGAGTTACACAGCCTTCCTTTTTAGTAATTGCTGTACATGTAAATGAATTAAATTCTGAACAAAAGTCACATTGATGGAAAGATTGAATACACATGACCAGTTATCTGCTCTCTATAGTAAATTCACAGAAGATGCATTCTTTTCTAGTGCACATAGGACATTCTTTAAGACAATACATGTATGTATATCGATACATTCTTTCCAAAGTTGATATGGAGTATCCTCTGGTATGGAATGAATCTAGAAATCAATCACAGAAAAGAAGGTTGAGAAACTTTAAAATATAAGGAAATTAAGCAGTACATGGCTAAAGAAAAACAGTGGGCCAAAGAATAACACCAGAATTGGAGAAAGACACACGAAGTGACTGGAGACCAAAAGTAAAATAGAAAACACTTGGATAAAACAATGGAACACTGCAAAATTTATGGGATGTTGCAAACTTAATACTCAGAGAGGACTACAATTGTGAGTGCATGTGTCAAAAAGAGAAATCTTAAATTAGTTGGCTAGCTTCACATCACGAGGAAATAGAAAAGAGGAGAGCCAACTAAACAAAAAGCTAAGAGAAGCTGGAAGATAGACTAGCGTGGGGATGAGCAGTATGGAGAGTGGAAAAAGTCAGTGAAACACAAAGTTGCTTGTTTGACAAGATGAGGAAATTGCAAGCCATTGGCTAGCTTAAGGAAGATAAAGTAAGTAAGTAAATAAGAGGAAACAAATGACCAAAATCAGAAATATATATGCGGACATCAGTGAACTTACAGAAATAAAAGGATTATAAGTGAATATTATTAACAATTTTATGCCAACAAATTAGGTAACCTAAATCAAAAGGAATTTATTTCTGGAATAATAGCAAATAAAGAATTTATTTAATTTATATAAATAAAGAATTTATATCTAATAATACAAAGAAGAATTCAGATAGCTTGACTAGTGAATCCTACCAGTCTTGTGAAGTAGAACAAACACCACTCCTCAAGCTCTTCCAAAAAGCAAGATAGGAATACTTCATCACTCCTTCAGTAAGACCAGCATTATTCTGATATCATATGGATTTAGAAATCTTCAGCAAAATACTTGTAAACTAAATCTAGCAGCATATTTAAAAGATTGCATGTGACAGAGGGATTTACTCCAAGAATGCAAGGATGATTAGCACAAGGAAGTCAATATAGTGTATCCAGGCAAAGGATTGATGGGATACCTGATCATCTCAATTGATACCATAAAAGCAATGAGCAGGGGCTGGCACGGTAGCATAGCAAGCTCACCTCCACCTGAAGAAGAGCCACCAGGACTAGAACCAGCACCCATAGGAGATGCTGGTGCTGCTGGAGGAGACTGGAGGAGACTTAGCCTGCTATACCAAAATACAGTGCCAGCCCTGGGTGACAGGGCTCTCTATGGAGAAAATCTTCAAAGAATCTACAAAAGAGCTACTAGAGCAAAAGAATGAATTCAACAGTTATAGCCACACTTGAAGATTGGTTGTAATTATGTATGCCTGAGAAACAGGAGGGGACGGCCTAAGTCCCTAGAACCCTGCACCTGTGTGGAAGACCCAGAAGAAGCTCCTGGCTCCTGGCTCAGCTCTGGCCATTGCAATTTGGGGAGTGAATCAAAAGATGGAAGACCTCTCTGTCTTTCCTTCTCTTGTTAAGTCTGCCTCTCCAATAAAATTAAACAAATCTTAAAAAAAAAAAGTGTGATAGTGATATAAGTGTAAACATACAGACAAGTAAAACCAATATGTGTAGGTGCATTTGTTTTTTACAATGACCAGATGGGATACTGACACTGTAGTCTGTGGCTTAACTTACTGTGCCACAGGACCCCCCAGCCCCCCCCCCACCACTCCCTTGTCATTTTAGACTTTATCAGTCCTCAGTTTGGACCTATTCTAATAATGCATTTGTATATGTGTACATGCACATGTGAGTGCATGCATGCTTAGATTTTATTTATTTGAAAGAATTACAAAGAGAGGGAGAGACAAGAGAGGGAGATCTTCTATCCACTGGTTAGTTAACTCCAGTGGTCAGGACTTTAGTAAGGCTTGAGCTAGAATTTAATCTGGGTCTCCCATGTGGGTTGCAGTGGTGCAAGCACTTGGGCCAATTTTTGCTTTCCCAGGAATTTAACAGAAAGCTAAATCAAAAGCAGAACAGCCAAGGCATAAAATGGTACCAATACGAGATACTGGTGCTGCAGGGTTAGTAGCTTTCACAGCAACACCACAACCCTGGTCCCAATAAAGTGGTTTTGCATTCTAAATGTTACATGTTTGTTCCCAGCATTTGAAATAAGAGTGTGGGCTGAATCTAGAACCTGCCCCAATTTTGTCTTATACGAATGTTAACTACCTGAGTAGATTTTACAAAATTACTTCAAGAAACAAATAATTGGGGTAATCTGTATTAGAACTGTCATCAGATAAGAACAGAATGCAAATTTTATGACTACTGGTTCCCATTTCCTAAGTATGTGGGTTATCTTGCCTTTCTTGTTCTAGTTCACACTCTTGCATTTTAGCTTTTCAGATTTAGTACTGATGGACAGTATTGCAAATATTATTTTAAAAAGAGCTTAAAGCTTCTTATTCTAAGCCAAAATTAGTCCTAATTGATGATGTGATATATTTTTAAATCTTGTGCACTCACTGAAATACTTCCAGTAAGTTTAAATGTTTACAAAGTAATGCTGTCATTTATACTTTCTATATTATCCAGATATTATTAAAATAAATAATTCTGTTGCAGCCCAACATTATTCAGTGGGAATATTTTAAACATTGAGAACAAGTTAAGTATGATTTTTTAAAGCACTGTTATTTAGCATTCTCCTAGAGAACCTTCCTAGTGTAATTAAAGAGGTTGAGGAGGGTGGATTATATATTCATATTTGTTCTATGTGTATATAAATGTATCTGGAAGGACATAGTACTAACAGCAGTGTTGCCTATTTAGTGGGAGAAAGATTTAGCAGATAGAGTTCAGGAGAGGGAGCGAAACTCTTCCGTGTGTGTGTGTGTGTGTGTGTGTTTTAAAGATTTAAGTTACTTGAAAATTTTACTAGAGTGCAAAAAGAGGGAGAGACAGAAAGAGATCTTGTGTTCACTGATCCACTCTCCCAATGGCTGCAATGGCTGGAACTGGCTGATCAGAGCTGTGGAAAGGTCTCCCATGTGGGTGCAGAGGGCATGGGGCCATCCTCCACTGCTTTCCCAAGACATTAGTAGGGAGCTGAACTGAAGTGAAGCAACTGGGACTCGAACTGGTGCCCGTGTGGGATGTCAGTACCACAGACTGCTGTGACCTCCATTGTGTATTTTTTGTGTGTCTGTACCCAAATGTTTTGCTAATAAAGTTAAATAAGCTAGTCTGATTATATCAGCACATAATATCTTATTTGTGAACTTTTAGATTGTTTCTTCACTCTTCATCTTTATTTTAGAATATCATGTCCATGAACAATTTCAACATTTATGCAGTCTTTTTCTTTAATTATAACATGCAGTGCATACTCAAAAAACAATGTGATTTATTTCTCAGGTTAGTGTTCCCAAAATGAAGCATAAGCCAACCAGGCAACAGAAGAAAGTGGCAAAAGGCTATTCTTCCCCAGAACCTGATATCCAGGACTCATCTGGGAGTGAAGGTAAAAATATTTATTGCAGGTTCTTCATTCTAACACCCTGACTTTAAAAATATATATATTATTAACTGTGATTTATGAAAATATTTTTTCCTATTAACACTAGAAGATATGCAAATATTGATAGGACAGGGATGGGGTGCAAAAGCTCTTTTAGAGTATATGTGAATTGCAAGACCAGGTCACAAAATAAAGACTTGTAAAATGAAAAAGAGGAGAGACAAGTAAATATGAATCCCACTGTAATGGGACCTTTTATGCCCGTTAACCTCTAAGAAATTATTTTTGGTTTCCTACATTGAATTTAGGAAACATTGTTTTGAGCTTTGAGCTCATTTTCATGGGTCAACAAAGTGTTCAATCTCAGAATAAGTTATTGTCATATTTACAAGTCATAGACAAATAAAAACTGTAAAATTTCATGACTAGTAGATTAAATAATTGCTTTTTAGTTGATGTGTTGTCTTGAAGTAAATTGAGGTATGATTAAAAATTTTCCCATATCTTAAGCCATAATCTGTACTAGATTTACCCTAAACTGGGGAGAAAATTTTTACCAGAGAGAACACTAAAAGTAAATGAATTATGTAAATACCAGGAAATTAGTAGGAAATAAAGGAATTTAAACGAGAGGGATTTCAGCTCAGTTTAAGGGAAAGGAAGATTTAGATGAATTATTAGGATTTTTAGTGGGGTATAGCAGTGTTGGTATATGGTATAGAGTGCTAGGAAACATACAGCAGTAGAAGAAAAAAGTGAGTAAAAATTGAAAAACAGGATTCACATCATACCAATGTACTAGGAGGGAATGTCGGTTACAATGTTGTTATTTCCATTTTATAAGATAGGAAACTGAGATACTAGTTGACCTGCCTAAGGTCACATATCCCCTAAGGAACTGTGTATCAATATTATATTCATATACGCATATATTTTGGCTAATTCACCCTCTTATCCACTGTGTTATCTATTGTGTACCAACTGGCATTTATTAATTGACATGTGCTAAGACTGTATTTTTAAGTAACCTTAAAACAACCATATAAAGTCAAGGTAGCATTATTATTTGTATTTTAAAAATGAGATAGCTAATCTTTGGAGAGAGTTGAGAAAGATCTGAACAAAAATGGAAAGGAAGAAATGAAGAGAAGGGACATGAAACAGAACCTTTACAGCCGAATATTATCAATAAAAATATGCAAGAGATAGTAAGTGAAGGGCTTTAAAGTTCAGCTAACTAGCGGAAGAAAGTAAGATTAATTGTAAGAAATCAGAAAGGAACTAAAAGTGCCAACTTCTTCAGGTGTAAGCACATGAGCAAGGAATAGAAAAGAGTAATACCTTTCCCAAATTAAAAAAATTTTAGTTTTGAACTGTTACGTTTGAAACTTCAAAGCACAAAGTAGTCACCCTCTGCTAATCTCTAAGACACAAAAAGTAATGCCTAGGAAGATTTTTTTTTAAGATTTATTTATTGCAAAGTCAGATATACAGAGAGGAGGAGAGACAGAGAGGAACATCTTCTGTCCAATGATTCACTCCCCAAGTGAGCACAATGGCCGATGCTATGCCGATCCGAAGCCAGGATCCAGGAACTTCTTCCAGGTCTTCCACACGGGTGCAGGGTCCCAAGGCTTTGTGCCGTCCTCGACTGCTTTCCCAGGCCACAAGCAGGGAGCTGGATGGGAAGTGGAGCTGCCGGGATTAGAACCGGCGCCCATATGGGATCCCGGTGCGTTCAAGGCGAGGACTTTAGCTGCTAGGCCACGTTGCTGATCCCTAGGAAGATTTTTATTACACAGGAATCATTACATTGAACTGAAGTTAGAATTGAAAATTCATTTTATTTGTCTTTTTAGCTCAATCAGTGAAACCAAATACCAGAAGGAAGAAAGGTATAGAACTGGGAGACATTCAGAGTTCCATCGAATCTATAAAACAAACCCAAGAAGAGATTAAAAGGTAAAGTATGATGGTAATGACTGTTCTTTCAGTCCAGAGCAGTAGTTAATCCTGTTGTGAGGAGTCTAAGTATCTTAATTTTTATTCCAAGTGCTTTTCACAGATAAGAATTTCAAACAGTGGCATAAATCTAGTATCAGGTGACAGCAAGATTTCTGGTAAAAGAGAGTGAATGTACATTCAGGCACAACTGTGGACAACCCCACACAGACACCCATCATGAGTGGGCCAAATAGTTGTCCATAAGGATAGTCAGAAGAGGCCAGAAAAAGACCCATAAGCAAAGTGCAGGAGCCAGAAACCAAAAGGCTGCCAAGTGGAGCCGTCTCTTGTGAGATAGCGGGTGGCACTCTAATTTAATACACAAGTAGGTGGAGTTGAGTATGGGATAGAGGTATAATGCAGTGCTACACAGAAATTACAAGAAAGTATTCTGTCAGTTTCATTTATTCTTAATCTTCCTGCCTAGTCCTCCCTCTCCCCCCATGTTACTGTTGCCTAGGACATCACACTTTTATTACACTGCAAAACTATGATCCTTTGCATCTCTTCCTGATGTCTGAAACAGGAAGCTCTTCAAGCACTAAAATACTGGGAGAAAGGTACACTGACTTTTTTTTCTCTGTGACAGAACAAATGAAATACTTTTCTCCTGATGCTGTAGCATACTACAGCAATTGGGTTGGATGCGGAGGTGGAGCTCTTTCTGAGAAAGTTAACAAAGGTTTCTGTAGTCACCTTTGTGCATGGCTAATTATTTGAAATTCACCAGTGGTTGGAATATTGAAATATTTTCTTAACATTTGGTAAAAAGCCACTGCTCCTCTTACAGTTCAAGATCCCTCTCCCTACACAGGACACCTTGATTTAGCCCTGAAGGTTCCTTATGGGCAAGGGTATTGCACAAGAGATGTTTAGATTGGTTGCTTCCCATGCTTTATGAGTTGTTGATGTTTAAGATTAGTCACCCTGCTTTTGTGCATTTAGTGCTAGATGATACTGACATCTAGGAAAAGAAACTGTCCATTTTGGGGGGCCTAGTGATTTGCCTATACCTGCTTTGTAGTTCTTGTGTCCTGCCATTTCCCTGCGTCTCTCCCCCACACTCTAGTTCTGTAAGGCACATCACATCTTTGAAAATATTTTGTGCTCTTTATAATCTTTTCATCTTTGCCCATACTGAATCCCCCTTTTAAACTACATGTCTTCCTGGTTTGCCCATCAAAAAAATCTGCTTATCTTTCAGAATTAGACTCAGATACTAACTTTTCAGTCACTTGCCCTGCTCCTTAGAGTTATTTCATCCCTCAGCTTAGCTTGTATGACTCTTTAAACATACTTGTGTACACTTGGTAGATTAGGGAGTTGTTACTGTGCATGTCTGTCCATCTGACTGGCCTATGAGCTCCTTTGTAGCAAGGAACATATCTTGCATATGCTGTTATCACCAGCCCTTATATAAGGTATTCAGGATTCCATATGTAATTATATGTATATGATTATCTATATTGGTGATGCATGCTAATAGTAGAAATTATAAAAAAGAAATGGTACTTTACAACCCTTCTATTTTTAAGCCCATAGCACTTTGAATAGCATAGGATAGAGTAAGCTCATTTTGTGGACAAATTCACATTTTATTTTTGTTAGCCTGTGGAATGTCAAAACAGAACATACATTAATTGGGAATGTCATGAAATCTGTTGTTAATTTTCCACCCAGGGGAATTTTGGATTTTCTTTGATTCTCATTCTTATTTGCCAGAAGCAAAAGTAATCTTTTTTGAGCCAACTAGGAATCAAAGTTTTGTGGGCTTTTTTTTGTTTAAGGATTTACTTAATTGAAAGAATTACACAGAGAGAGGGAGAGACAGAGATCTTCCATCTGCTAGTTCCTTTTACATATGGCTGTGTCAGGTCAAAATCAGGAGCCTCTTCCAGGTCTCACACACGGATGACAGGGGCCCAGACACTTGAGCGCTCTTTCACTAACTTCCCAGGCCATTCGCAGAAAGCTAGATTGGAAGTGGATACTGGGGCATGAAGGAGCACCCATACAAGATACTGGCACTGCAGGTGGCAACTTTAGCTACTATGCCACAACAGCTCCCAAAGTATGTTTCAGAATCACTGTTGTCACTGAGAAGGTGATATGTTTCCACATTATCACTTGTTTTGATGCATATTATTAAGGTATTTGTTAAAGTATGGAATTTAGACCAAGACAAAAACTAATTAAAATACATGGTGAAATACACTTCCTGTTCAGGTAATAGTAATTGAATTTGTTATTTAAAATATGATTACATACTCTGTAACCATGTAATGTCAAATAGTTCTGTGATGACATTATATAATTTTTTGTTCTTTGTAGAAATATTCTGGCTCTTCGGAATCATTTTGTCTCCAGCACACCTGCCACGGATTATTTTCTGCAACAAAAAGACTACTTCATCATTTTCCTCCTGATTTTGTTTCAAGTCATAATAAACTTCATGTTTAAGTAGAAGTTCTCGACAGTGGAATCAGTGAACTAGAACATTGGATTTGGCCTGGGACCAGTGTTGAAGTCGGCTTGGTCTTTATTAAAACATCGCAATATTTTGGAAAAAGAAAACCTAGAGGACAAATGTAGAGGTGTTGACCTTTCAGATGTTTTATCCTGAACCTGAAATAAGAGCTATCCTGTTATTAAACTGATCTCTGTGTTAAGTGCCAGGACATTTCTAGCTTTTGTGAGAATGTGTCAACATGTGAGTATAATACATCCACATGTACACACAGTTGTCTCTTACATACTCTTACCTAAGATAGTCTTGTGTTCTGTAGTATGTTCTAAGATATAATGTTAACATTGTTCGTAACATAAATGCTATCGATCTTATAAATATAGGGGTAGTAATATTTTTCTTCACAAAACTTTAATCAGTAAGGATTAAGGGCTGAGGAATGATGGAATAATAGACATAATTCAGGATATTGTATGGTGATATCATTGCTGAAGCACCCAACTCAATTGTCTTCAGAGAAACAGCAAGAAAAAAGTATTGAATGGTCAAAATTATATATTGAAAAAGATTGCAAATTGCTTTTCAAAAAGTTTACACAAGATTTTTTAACCCCTTAGAATTTAATTTAATATTTATACAGGTATATGTATATATACGTATGTGTATTTCAGTCTTAAAAAAATGGTGTGCAGCTGCTTGGATTTGTTGATTATAATACCACGTAAAGTACCTGCTGAAAAAAGTATGGTAAAAATTGATTGCTGTCCTTTTTTTCCCTTTTACTTTTGTTAGTTCAATTGGTCCATAACATAGGCCAAAACTTAGAGAAATTCATAGAGCGTATGAAATGCTGACAATTGTGTTTTCATTATGATAAACTCACTATAGCTTTCATTTACACCCTCGTGTGTTCAGTGAATAAGTAGAGTGAAAAAGTGATAACCAATATTTTACTTCAAAAGCCAAAAAGAGAAAAGCAATAAGAAAAGACATTCTGTGGTGGCCTTTATGTCTACAACAAAATTGGTTTCTCTACAATGTGCAATACATTGAGCATCTAACAAGAGTACCAAGTACTGACCTTTTTATACATCCCACTCTGTTCCTAGTAACTTAAAATCTGTAACAAAAATCACACATCTCTAAAATTTTTGTGCAGCCTTGGGCATACTTTCTAAAGTTTTGTTTCTTCAGTTTTTGTATTAACACAGTCCTGAAAAGAAACTTATACAAAGATAGTTATATCTAGGAACATACTGCCCTAAAATACATAGTAGAATTCTGAAAGTACAGGATTATTAATGTCAGTGAAGATCAGAGAGTGTAATTACTCTGGCTGCATTTCCTTTGAAAAGAAACATGAGCCACTGGTTAAATTACAATCAAATGCTAATGCCATGATAAATATGGCATTGAGAGATGTTTGCTAAATTGTAAAAATGGAAAATGAGAAAATCTGCCTTTTGCCCCTAACCCTTAGGTTTCTATAAAAAGCCACTTCTTTTGTAGTGTCAGTGCCGTATTCCATACATACATGTGAATTTTTTTAACTGGTAAAAGCATAAATAAGATGTACCTTTGCCTGGTGTTTTCACGACTACAATAGAAAATGGTTGGGTGATTTTGGTTCTGTATTTTGTCACTATAATTTTTGTATTCACATTATGTTACCTATGTTATGCTCAAATGCCTACACTTTGAAGTATAATATTTTGTAAATATTGTACAATTTGATATTTTTTATGGTTTAAATTATATTATACATAAGTTGATTGGCTTATTACAAAAATTGCTTCCTTTTTAACCCTGAAAATTTAGAAAGTTTCTGTTGGTGACCTGCCTTAGGATTTTGGTCTTAACCTACTTACATGTTACATTTAATTCAGCGTAAATAGTGTTTTGTTTGTATAGATATAAGACTGGAGAGGTTGTTATTTTCTTTTTTTAAAATTGCTTTACTCAGTTATTATGGGTTCTTATCCAAGGAGTCAAGAACTATTTGATATGAAAGAGCAGGGTTATTCATGACTGTTGGTGTACACTAAAAGCATACACTAACCTAATAGTCCTCTTATGCTTTTAGTTGTGTAAGTTCCTTTCTACAAGCTGAACACAAAACTCAGGAATTGGTGGCTTAATTTTAGATCAGTGCTAACTTACATTAGGCTTAGTATGTCAATCCTTTGAGACACAAAATCAATGTTGTATTTAGCCATAATAGGTGAGTGACATTGTTCCTTTCCCAAGATCAATCTTTATTCACAAATGGATTCTTAATGTGACTTACAGCTTCCAATTGTCTGAGAGCCTCATGATGGTTTCTAAGACTTAAGACCTTATGACCATTTTTTTTTCATTTATCAAAAATTTATTTTCTCATGAAAATTTAGATATCACTGATATGTGCATTTCTGTTTTAGCTGTTAAATGTACTGTGCTTCAGTTATTCAACATTTATTGAGATGTTACCAGCCCAGGAAAAGACAAGAAACAGGGCATTGTGGAATGTTAAATTTCAGCAATATAGTTAACTCATATTTCATGTAATTACTTTTTTGCTATCACTTATAAAGGTACAGTTTATAATCTTTGTTACAGCTCTGTTGGCAACTGCATTCCATTGAAAAGTTGGCCTTGTGTCAAATACCACCATCATTTTGATATTTATGCTTTTGTGCCTTTAAGAGAATATTTTTTTGTCATTTTTGTGTTACAGAACTATAATTTGATTCAAAGTGTTTATAGGCTTAACTGTCATAAAAAGGTCATTTCTCTATGTCACTTTATTTCCTTTTCTATAGCTATACTATATTTAAACAGTAATGCTGTACTTTTATAAGGGTTGTCTATTTATCTATTTCAAATATATTCTTACTCTCAGACATCATTGAAGTAGATTTGTCAGATTATTCTGAGTATTGTAAACAGTGCCTTTTCGATGGAATTTACACTGTTTTGGATGTCAACTTGTGCCATATACACACAATTTTGTGGAAGGCAGTTTTAGCTTTTTGAAAAACAGCTTAGTCAAAATTTAACAAAACATATATGTAAAATTCCATCTTTCAAAAGTCTGGCATTTCTAGTAAGTGATGAATAGTTTTTTGTTTGCTTAATATACAGTGATGATGGCATTATTGATGGCCATAAATGACTGCTTATTATTCTGAATCATGTTAAATGTATAGAAACAAAATATTAGCATTTATGCAAATTTTCCAATTTGAGCCAATAGAGGAAATCCCAAAATATCATTAAGTTTACATTTCGACTTTTATTGACTTAAGTATAAAATAAAACTCTTTAAAATGTATAACCTGCCACTATTATGTAATTTGTTTTTTGTTCTAACTATGAATTTTGTGTATTTAATTTACTTTTTGTTTCATTTAACTACTGTCTGGCTTTGTTAGTTTTAAATTGAAGGTAGACTGTTAAATTCTATAGGACCAGTATCTTCTTCATACGATTAACATACTTAGAAGAGTCGCAAGAAACCCATGACAAAATGAATGTGAATACACTTTCTGGAATACTTAGAAATTTTTATCTTTATGCACTTATCATGTGAAAATTGTTTTACATTATGTTAAAATTTTTTTTGAAAGAAAATTGCCATGAAACAAACTGATGAGCCACAAAATTTCAGTTATGTTTTTCTTCTTTTAGCATGATAAAGATGCATCTAAGTTAAATTTTGTTTAATGGCCATTTAGAAATTCAAGCACTACCACTGGTCAGTTTTGTATGATAGAATTACAGTACGTTACCTACAGTGTAAGTACAGCACACTGTCAAATTCTTTTTCCTTAAGGTGCATAGTAAATGTACAGATAGTCCTAGGCAACTGTTTTGTAATGTATTATGTTTCTTATCTATTATTCCTAACCTGTTAAAAAATGTTTGCAGCAAGGAAAAAAACTGAACTTTTTCTAATGATCTGTCAAATTATGCTAACTTCTAGTAGACATTCTAAATAAAATTTTTAAAAAGAGCCAACTGTGACCAAATGACTTGTTAATGACATGAAATGACTAAATTACTTAGTGCTAATTTTTTTTCATTTTCTCCCTTTTTCTGTGTGTGAGTATGTGTGTATATGTGTGTGTGTGAGTGTAGAGTTTGTTTCAAAAGAAGGGGAAAGGCTTGTCATTGAAAAGGGATTTGACACACTGTCTATACTCTGTACTTACCTAATACTTTTCTTTCTTTTTTGAATCCTTGTACATAAAGAATGTGAGGCTTTGAGAAGCTGAGACTCCAAAAACTACACAGTAACAATTCAGTATTAGTACAAGAGTATTAAGTTAGAATCCATGTCTCTACGGTATACTTAAATAGAACTCTGATCATGCCACTTTACTAGCTAAATGTTTGGACTAACCCACTGATTGAATCTATAATTTAATCTCATGATAGCAGAACTAGGAAAAATCATTCTTACCACTAAAGATGTATATTAAACTCACCTGGAAAACAATTTTCCCTCTCAAACTACTTGTTAGTTCCTAAGGAGTCAAATGAAATAAGAAGCCACTGTTCCAGAGTATTCGTCCACCATCCTCTTGTTACTCTTCTTCAGGGTCCACTTGCTACTACCTGTTGTGGGCTTATCTTAAATGAGAAGAAGAAAAAGAAAGGCCTTTATGTTTTTCTTATCCTGTGAAAAAGAGTAAGGATAACCCTTCCATGTTCAACCTCTATGAAACACTGGCCAGATCATTTTCTTCTTTATATTTGGAGTCTAGTAGCTGTTACGGGCTGTGTTGTTACACAAAATGAATCTTTGGCATCTTAGAAAATATCCCTTTCTTGAAAGGATGTGCCAGGAGAGTGGTCTGCTGCAGTAATGCAGGGTAGTATGGTATACTGTGCTCCAGTATTGTGGAAACCTCTTCAAAACCTTATGAGAGTTTTTACATGTCATTCCGTTACAAAAAAAAAAGCAAAAAGGCCCAAAGATGCCTGCTGACTGTCACAGCTGGCAGAAAAAACCCAGTTTTGAATCCAAGGCCTATGCTCCTAAGTGCAGGTGCTAGTAGTACTTTTACTTTTTATCCTTGGGCTGTATCCAGAAATCATAGGCAGGGGTATTTTTTAAAGCATTCTATTGAACCACCCCTGTGGTTTGCTAATGGATTTCTGGTTTTCACTTCAGAAAACCCTGCTAAAGGAAAAGTACTTCTGTGGTGGTAGCTGAAGTTTCACTATGAATCCAGAAAAATGTAGCCAAGTCCCCCGGCGGAAGACAAGCGTGAGCTCATGGCCGACGCCAGATTCTTCCCAGCAGCCCGATATCCTGAAACTGCTTTCACACTAGGAAGTTGGGGAGTGGGGACTAACGTGCGTGAATCGGGCCAGTCAGCCGGGAAACAAGCAGCTTCCGGTGACCGGTGCCAAGAACTACAAGTTGTTCAGCCCGCGCTGCCATTCCCTCCTGCACAGGCGCCATGCGCGCCCACCTCACGAGAGGAGTTGAGAGCAGGAGAAGCGGCTGAAGAGGAGGGAAACGACTTGGGATTTTGGCTTGGGGACAGTTCCTCTGATGTACTAGCCTCTTGTCTATACACGGGCACAAAGCCTGAGAACACTTAAAAGGGCACTGGGAGCTCTTCCGCTGAACGAGTTGAAGGACAGGCAGCTCGCCCAACCGAGAAGCCGAGCTGCGGCAGCTTCCGCTATTACTTCCGACTTCCGTTTTCTTCCCCGCCTTTTCCGCTTCCTGCAGCGCCCAGTCTTCTTTGGTCCGACCAGCCAGCGGTTTGAGAGGCGATCCGGCCTCCGAGCTCTATGGCCGCCGCGGGGTCTGTGAAGGCTGCGTTGCAGGTGGCCGAGGTGCTGGAAACCATTGTGAGCCGCTGCGTGGGCCCCGAGGGGCGGCAGGTTCTGTGTACGAAGCCCACCGGCGAGGTGCTGCTCAGCCGGGATGGAGGCCGCCTGCTGCTGGCGCTGCACTTAGAGCATCCAGTCGCCAGGTATCCGCGCACGGGCGCTGTGGGCGGGGTCCCCGAGTTTATCCCGTCCAGAAGCAGAGTGCCTGGACCCTAAGTGATGACCAGGGTACTCTCGAGGCTACAGCGCCTCCCGGGGACCTCTAGTCATCGTTCCCAAGGAAATTTCGCTTTCCTGTCCTCACTCTACCCAGTCCTAGAATCTTGGAATAGAACAAAGTGACTTGGAATAAGAAAAACTAAAACGAAGGGTATATATTAAAGGGGCAATATTTTTTTTTGCAGAAAAAAAAAATGTGATTCAGATGCAGGAAGCCAACCTTGTGACAGTCTGAGTTGCTCTATTTCTTTTTTGTGCAGGATGATAGTGGCATGTGTTTCCAGTCATCTCAAAAAAACAGGAGATGGTGCTAAAGCATTTATTGTCTTTCTTTGCCATTTGCTCAGAGGACTTCGTGCCATCACAGCCAAAGAGAAGCATGGCTTGATATCTGAAACTATGCAGACCCTTGGAAGGCACTGGAAAAATTGTTGTCAGTGGAAACTTATTTCCCAATCTCTTTTAACATTTCAGACATGTGTGTTAGACCGTCTTATGGACCAATGCTTGAGAAGACACTTTCTGTCCATCTTTTCTTCGTCCGCTAATGGGAGAACATTGTGTAGGAGTTCCTTAGAGATGCTCTTAACTGCTTACTTTTGTGGAAGGGTGGGAAAAAACCATCACAAGTTTGTTTCTCAGTTGATGTGTAATTACTTTTTCAAGTGTATAACTTGCACGAGTGGAATTGAAGTGTTTGAGTTGATGGATGAGTGTTTTGTAGAGTTGAATGTTGGTGTCACTGGCCTTCCTGTGTCAGAGTCTAAGATCATAGAAGGGCTGTTGCTTCCCAGAGATTTTTCTGTGTACTGCCCAGCAGATGGGGACGTAGCAATAGTCCTAGTAACAGAAACCATTCACTTTCCTCTTGCAAGTAGTGGATCTGAGTTTGTTCTAAATTCAGAAGCACAATTGCAGACTTCTCAATTTTGGATGATGGAAAGAACCAAAGCAATAATGGAACAGCTACGTGTTCAGAATGTAAAATTGCTCCTGTCTAGTGTGAAGCAACCAGAATTAGTTGTGTATTATGCAGCACTAAATGGTATATCTGTGGTAGAGTGTTTATCAGCAGAACAAGTTTCCCTCATCCAGAGGATTACTCACCTTTCTCCATTTGTACCACAGGCCTCCTGTCAGTGTGACATTCCTAACACTGCTTTGGCGACATTTTGTAAGCCACTCATCCTTAGATCCAAAAGGTATGTGCATCTTGGTTTGGTCAGCAGGGGTGCATTTATACCACACTGTATAATTCTTTGTGGACCAGTGCAGGGTCTTATTGAGCAACACGAGCATGCTTTACATGGAGCATGGAAAATGCTTCGGCAGTTATATAAAGAGCATAACCTAAGTTACATTACATGTGCCAGTGGCCAAAACGACCCATCAAGTCCTTCTGTCATTGAAAATAGGAGAGAAAGTCCTGAAAATGAGTCAATACAAAGACCATATCAGGACACGGTTGTGAAGGATAAAGCTGAATTGAAAAACACTCAAACATATTTACAAGTATGTTCAAATTTTACAGTTTCAGATGTAGAATTAGAGACATGTATTCCATGTTCAAAGCCAGAACTGAGAGCAGCAGATACTTTGCGAACATGTGAAACACTGAGACATTTGTCTCCTGGGGAATACAGTGTCACTGAAGACTGTACTCTATTGATGAAGACTAATTCCACTTCTAGTTCAACAACAGAAAACATGAGGACAGAAATAGTTTATGAAAATGTAGAGTTCACAGAAATTACTGGCAACCAGAGCATAATGTCCTTGAGATATAACCCACTTGAAGTGGATACTTGTGGGAGCTTCTGTTGGTCTTCGATACCAGCAGGTTGTGTTCTGCCAGTGGGTGGTAATTTTGAAATCTTGTTGCATTACTATCTAACCAAATATGCCAAAAAATGCCAACCATCAGAAGAAACTGTGGTTAGTATGTTAATAGCTAATGCACTTCTAGGTCTTCCCCAAATCCTTTGTAAGTCCAAGAAAGGAAAGTATAGCTTTCCACAAATGTATCTAAGAACTCTTCATGCACTGGAAACGCATCAACCCTTGGTAGACGATCAGACAGGTTTGGAATCAGTAATAGGTAAATACCAATTACTAACATCAGTTCTCCACTGTCTGACAAAAATATTAACCATTGATTTGATAATCAATATTAAGAGGCAGCCCCAAGAAGTTCATGATCAAGATTCAGAAGATGAGCTATAATAAATTTTACTTTTTAAACCATGAAGTAAAGCAAGTATGTGGCTACCAGGTCTCAGGTCAACCAAGTCTTCTTGGGAAAACCTCATAACTATAAATGAATTCAAAAGAAGTACACTAGGCCCCCAGAGCATTCAGACAAAAAATATTAGGTGCTTTCCGAAAGTATGCTGAGCTGGGAGAGCAACTAGGGGTAGGGAGGCCAAGATCTGCCCAGAGCTGTCAAATCCCCCTTTATATCTGTCTTAACTCTGTATCAATCTGTATGTCTAGGGAAAATAATTCCTTTATATTTTTTTTCTGCATTGTTGTAATTTTTTCCTTCTCATTCCTCTTTTTTCTGAACTTGGTGCATAGGATCATTTACCTCAGATTTGAGTGGGTTCTTCAAATGTCATGGTTTATAATATAAATATATTATTTGCTTCATTTATAACAACTTTTCCCTGTTGTGGTATGTAAAGTGAATAAAAGTCTTTTTTTCTAAAAAAGCATTCAGACCCATTTTTACTTTTATGTAGCTCTTAATTTATTTCCATTTTATTTGGAACAACTTGGGTAGAGTTTTACTATCCATATATCATTGAATACGTGTTACCAGAAGTAAGACTACAGTGAATTAATTTTTGTGGCTAAAAGTTAATATCAGAAAGAACATGAAATTCATACTTGGTTTTTTCCTGGCTCCTAAAAACTTGCAAAGATATTTTATGTACTTACTGATTTTGACTATATTTGTTACCTAGACTGCAGTAATGGTTTCTAATGTAAATACAAATGTTTGCTTTATTTAAAAGCTTGTAAATGCGAGTAATAACTGCATCCACCAGTGGATATGGACAGTTTCATCAACCCTTAGGAATTTACTGTAACATTCAGCACAGTTCTACATTTATAACCAGTATTGAGAAGTGGTTATTGAGTAAAGCAACAATATTATCTAACTCATTCTTCTAGTATGTGTTTCACAACGAGCTTATTGAACAAATTCTTACTGAGTGCTTGCTGTGTGCCGCATGGTGGATGTGGTGTACCTTTATGCATTTTCCCTCAAAGGATTGCAGATGGAAAGGTCGACACTGCTTGGGTCAGGAATAAGTGTAGGAAAACTGAAGCAAAGAAGCATTACAGTTGAATAAATAGTGTTTCATGTGTTAAAAAATCTTAACATCCTGTCCTTTGAGATGTCATGATGTTTTATACTGATTTCTCTTTCCAAAAGGTTTCTAACTCTTATTTCTTGCACTGAAATTATAGGAAAGCCAAAAATGCTGTAGAGGTTTTATTTCCAAAAAATGCTTCTCAGGCGGTTTTACTTTGTTGTAAGTGTTCCTTTTTCATTGAAACTACTAGAAGACTTTACTGGACATGCTCAGTTCTTTTGTATGGTGGCATTAAAAAGTATGATAGCTTAGTTCAGAAGCCCCTTTAAAAGCTGTGATTGAGTCCTACATTTGTTTGGAACCTGGCCTAGTATCTTACACACAATGGTTACCCGATAAATGTACATTCAGGGTCTATTTGTGGATGAACCAGTCGTTTTGTCCTGTTACAATTAGTTAGGCTATGTTTTGAGGAACAGCAGCTACACAAGTCATTTATTTCAATTTTTAAAAAGCCCTTGAAAATGATAATGAAACTTTCTTAAGTTATCCTAATTTACAGAATATTACCGAGCATATGTTTTGCTGAGTCAATTATAGGAGAGCTGTTTTCAAAAATGTAATTATATTACACTTAGACTCTCTGCCAGTAAGTATGGAGGGGGACCTGAAGTAAGATCATAGAAAATAACAACCTGAATAAAAATTTTAAAACGAAGAACAAGGAAAATGTAAAGACAATTTAGAATCAAGATCATGTTCCTGTCTTCTATTGCATGATAAATAACCCCAGAACTTAGTAGCTTTGATTCTGGAGGCTGACTGGGCTGAGCTGGACAACTTCCTCCAGATTCTATTGCTTGTGCAGTCACAAGGGTCAGCTGAGGTTGAAAGAGGGGAGCTCCTCACTGGGAAGAGCGTCCGTCACACAAGCCTGTGGGGTGGGATAGACGGCAGCAGCTGCCTGAGGAAAATGCGATCTCAAAACAAAATGTGGAAATAATAGTCTTACCCACTTTCCTGTAGCCCTTGAACATTTGTGCCCTAATTAAGTGTGTAAAGACTGTCAAAAATAAAGAAAAAAATGGGGAAAAAATCCTATAGATAATTAAAAAAGAAGAAGAAAATGCAGCCTTCTCCTCCGTCGGAAGAGGAACACACAGGAGCTCCTCCACTGAGTTACTGTTGTTTCAGGTCAAAATGTTATTCCACCTCATGCTAACACTTCTTATTTTCTTTGTTTTAAGAATTTATTTAGTTCTATTGGAAAGGCAACTTTACAAAGTGAAGGAGAGAAAGATCTTCCATCCTCTGATTCACTCCCCAAATGTCTACAATGACTAGTCCAAAGCCAGGAGATTTTTCGTGTTTTCCATGCAGCTGCAGGGTCCCAAGGCTTTGGACCATCCTCTGCTGCTTTCCCAGGCCATGAGCAGGAAGCTGGATGGGAGGTGGAACAGCCGGGACATGAATTGGTGCCCCTGTGGGATCCCAGCTCTTGCAAGGTGAGGATTTAGCCACTGAGCTATGTGCCAGGCCCCTCACATTTTCTTTTCATAATGTCTGCGAACCTTTCTGTTCCCGATTGGGCAACCTCCAGGCATTTTTATCTTAAAAAAGCAGTAACTGTTTTAATAAAGTGAACAAAGGCACTAGAGTGATTAGATGGAAATAATGTCATGCTGCTTTGATTGGGAAAATGGAAGGGGAAAGATGGGAAGTTCCATTGAGATGGGATGAAGAAATCTCATCAGTAAGAACTGGGTCATGACTAGGCACTGTGCGTGCAGATAGCTCCCATTAATCAGTCTGGTCCCCCTGGAACCTGCGTTGGAGCTTTCCCTACTGGGCTGCTTCCATGTTCCATGATGACCGAGTGTGTCAGAGAAGTAACTGGAGAACACAAGTTGAAGATTGCCATTTGTGTTCTGTTGAAGAAATTTTTTCCTGCACCAAAGTGTTGGCTATTTGGTAACTAAAAACTCCCTTTAGAAATTATAAATGTAAGTGTTTAAATATATGTTACTATATTAAATATGTGTGATATATGGATATTAATGCAAATAAACACACATATGTATAACTTAGCAACCTCATATCCAAATCACAACATGAAAACTATTTTACAATATCACATTGATGAACTAAAGAAAACAGTTACTTTCAAGTTACCTCTTTTGTAACAGCAAACTTGCTTTGATATATTTTTCCAAACAAAAAAAAAAAACAGCATCTCAGAAATTCTTCAAATAATACAGGTCGCTTAAAATTCTTACTAAGACTGCCTTTAACTCACTGTTCTCTTAGAAACTCCTGCAGTCAGCAGCTTCTCCTGAAATCTGGAAAACAATTCCTGGAATTGCAAAAAGAACCAATCTGCAAAAATTTTATAATAGCACAGTAAGACAAATTTGTGTTTGCCTTACTAAGCATTGCTAGTATGCTATATTTGGTCCAGCCTTACCTGCCATGCTCAGTGTGGCATGACACAGAGGACACCCGCTTCACGACAGTGGCTTGTGTCTGGACCTGGGATCTACCATTGTGTCTGCCATTGTGCGGTTTCATATCCTTAAACAAGTTACTTAAATTTGCTATATTTCCCCCATGGTTTCCTTTCAACTCTCTCCTGTTATGTGGCAAATTATCCCCAAACTTACTAACTTAAAACAAGCATTAGTTCCCATAATCCCTGTGGGTAGAAATCTGGGAATAGTTACAATCTGTGACGTAAGTAACTTGGGGCATTGGCTAAGGTGTAGACATCTGAAAACCTTCAGGCTGAAGGAGTCAATTCTCTTAGTTCCTCAGTGGCCATTGGTAGGAAGCCAGTTCCCCATGACATGAGCTTCACCTACGACTACTTGGTGTTCATGCAAAATGGCAGTGGGCTTCCTCTAATGTGCATAACCCAGTAAAGAGCAACATGAAAATACAGTGGCTTCTATGATAATGTCACTTCTTTTTTTTTAAATAAAGTATTTAGTTTGTTTGAAAGTTAAAGTTACAGAGAGTTCTGTCCTCTGCTGGTTCAACACACAGATGTCCAGTTACCGGGGCTGAACCAGAAGCCAGGAGATTCCTCTGGGTCTCCAAGATGGATTGCAAGTACCCAGCACTTGGACCATCTTCCAGTGAGGCAACTGATTTAGAAGTGAGACAGCCAGGACCAAACCCAGCACCCAGGTGAGAGGCCAGCATCGCAGGTGGCAGTTTCAAGTCCTGTGCCACAACACTGTCCCTCATCATGCCTCTGAAGCACTGTACTCATTAAAAGTGAGGCAAGTGCACATCTTTTTCTCTAGTTTTAGGTTTTGTATTTTATTTTGAAAAGTCTCTTGGCCAAAGTTGTGATTGTATAGTATTTTCCACATTTTCTTCATAATTTTATTTTTAGCTTTCATATCATAGCCTGAGGTTGGGTATATTACATATTCTCTTTCTAAAGTCCAATACTTTCAAAGCCATTTCTTATTGAATCATAAACAACATTCTCATCTAAAAATAGTTACTCAACTTATTCTCCTGTTACATTGATGCTACCTGTTACTACAAATATCTTTTATTAACTAGTATCTACAGGCTTCAGCTCAGCTCAGCTCAGCTCTGGCTGTTGTGACCATTTGGGGAGTGAACCAGTAAATAGAAAATCTTTCCCTCTCTGTTTCTCCTCTCCCCAAAATCTTCCTTTACACACACACGCGCACACAGACACACACACACAAAGGAATCCTGAATCAGACGACAATTTAATAGGAGAGAAATTAGACTTTACCATTTGGTGACAAGAATGTTGGGAAATATGAATGTATTAGTGAAATTGAAATGATAATGCAAACCTCATCATACACTGGAAAGGAGGGCAAACATCCAGAGCAGTAATGGTTCCAAAGTATCTGTTCACTTCATTATAATGAAATTGCTGCTGCTGCCACTAGGCTAAATGCTTAGAATATGGCTGCAAGCTAAACCTGGCAGAGTCCCTGCCCTTGTAATGCAATGAGGGACACTGACAAAATGATGCATATGCAAATATAAACTTGCTTCCTTGATAGTGTGCACAGTACTTCAAAGAGGGATTTGAACTAATCAAGAATGTCTCTCCTGAAGAAATGTTAAATCTGAGATCGCAAGGATGAGCATGAGTTCAACAGATGTAGAAAGAAGGAAAGAGTGCAGAGTATGATGGAAGTGAGACTTGGGGCTGGAGGAATTGAAGAAGCTGGTGAGGCCAGGCAGTCAGAGACTGCAAAAGAATGTCAAGAAGTAACAAGGAGCCCGTGCGGTGCAGTGTGATCTGTCTGTAACAAGGAGAGAGGAAACTCGTTTTCTACAGCTACACGAAATCAGTGATTGCCAGGAAATGCAGTTTAGGACACCAGTCAACTATGAAGGAGCTTCTGGAATCAAGAATGTGATGTGTTTTGATTGTGGTGGTGGTTACAACAGTGTGTGTGCTTGTCAAAACTTGTAGCACTGTATACTAAAGAGGAGGAACTTTGTGTAAATCATGCCTCAATAAACTTGACTTGCCACTGTCTATAACGCCAGCATCTCCTACAAGCATCAATTTGAATATTAGCTATTTCACTTCTGGTTCAGCTTCCTGCTAATGCACTTGGGAAAGGAAAATGGTCCAAGTACTTGGGCCCCTGCCACCCTCAGAACTCAGATGAAGCTCCTGGCTCCTGGCTCCTGACTTGGCCCAGCCCAGCCCTGAACATCATGGCCATTTGGTGAGTGAATCAGTGGATGGATGATCTCACAGTGTCTCTCCTTTTCTGCCCCTTTACTATTTAGATAAATTGTTAACAAAAGAAAAGCATTTGGCTTGAAGTAGGCATTGTCATGTGCAGGTGAAATTGCTGCCTGCAGTACAACATCCTAAAGACTCCAGTTCAAGTTCTAGCTGCTCTACTTCCAGTCATCTCTCTGCTAACTGCCTGGGCAAAGCACTGGAGGATGATGCCCACAATTGGGCACCTGTACCCATGTGGGAGACTAAGAAGAAGCTCCTGTTTTGTGCTAGTCGGTGCCATTCAGAGAGTAAACAGGTGGATGTACGATCACTCATTCTTTGTGTCTCCCTCTCTTTTACTCTGCCTTCCAAATAATAAAATAAATCTTTAAAAAATCAAAAACATGAGATTTGAAAGACTAGTAAATTTTTCTATAATGTGTTCATGTTTCGCTTAAGAAGTATTCCTTATACACACACACAAAGGCTGCATCATTAAGTTTAGCCTATGTTATGATTTATCTGCAACCAAAAATCAAATGTGTGAGCACTGTGTGTATAGGTGGGATAAACACATGTCGAAGTAAACTGTAGCAGTGTTGATGCTAAAAAAAATAACGTTTTTACAACTGTGCACAAAAGGAACATTTTTAGAGGTGAATCAAGAAACGCAAGTGCTGGCTTTTCTGGTATGTGTACAGCTCTAGGCTTAACAATAATGCTTACAAATAGAATTGAAGAGATCATTATTTTGTTACAAAACCAATAACAACTGTGGAGCAAAACAGGGTTTCCTAGCCCAGGAGCAGATACAAATGCTTGTGAGACCATCCTTGGGCAAGACATAGGTCACTAGGATTTTGTGAAATTGAATGCTTGAAAATAGCACTGTTGCTTATGGCATTGGGCTTAATTTTCTTCAGCTAAGGTTTTTGATATTAAGATGTTTTTGTTCATTTCAAAGCTTGGAGAATGAATAGCCTGCAACTACGTAATACTACCAAAAAAATCCCAGAAACAAAAAAATGTAAAAAGTAGGTACTGCATATAATTCCATCTGGATGAGATACAAAATCTGGCAAATGTAGTAAATGTCATTACACAAACCAGTTTAAAATCCCCCTAGCAGAGTGGCTGGAGGAGCTAGTGAACCAAAAAAGCGTGGTGTGGATTTCTTGGCATGAATAACGTCCTGTGTATTGATGTGGGAGCTTGCTGCACAAATGTATTCAGTTTATATTATTCATTAAGCTGTAAACCTGTGATGAATGTCCTTTTACATGCGTAAGTTTTCCTCAGTAAATTTTTTGTATTTTTATGTTTTTATTGGAAAGTCTGATATATACAGAGAAGGAGAGACAGAGAGGAAGATTTTGCATCCATTGATTCACTCCCTAAGCAGCTGCAACAGCCAGAGCTAAGCCAGTCTGAAGCCAGGAGCCCAGAGTCTCCTCCAGGTCTCCCACGTGGGTGCGGGGTCCCAAGGCTTTGGGCTGTCCTCAACTGCTTTCCCAGGCCACATCAGAGAGCTGGATGGGAAACGAGGCCACCGGGATTAGAACTGACACCCATAAGGGATCCCAGAGTGTGCAAGGTGAGGACTTTGCCACTAGGCTACCATGTTGGGCCCAAATAATTTTTTTTTTCAATGAAGAAAGAAATGGAACAATTATAGAAGAGTTATGTCATAAAAAAAAAATGGAAAGAATTGCCCACACTTTTGCCACGATCACAGATTGTCCATATAAAAGGCTGCTGCATATCTGCACAGACTGTTTTTTAATACTTAAGTTTTAGTAGATACAATTATGTTTACAGTTTGTCATGGATCCCTAAACTGTTGTTTGTTATGTAATTAGTTTTGTTGTTGCCATGTTTTGCTTTGCAACACTGGGTTTGAAACCAGATCAAAAGGGTTTTTAAAAATAAAGATTGATTTGTTTTTATTTGAAATGCATAATTAGAGAAGAGAGGCAGAAAGAGCTTGAGTTTCCATGTGCAGGTTCACTCCCCAAATGCCCGCAAAGGGTGGTAATGGGCTGGTCTGAAACCAGGGGCCAGGATCTTCTGGGTCTCCCACATGAATGCAAAGGTGCAAATACTTGGGCCATTCTCTCCTGTTTTCCTATAGACCACTTACAGGAAGCTAGATCAAAAGTGGAGCAGCCAGGGGATCTGAATCAGCACCCATAAAGGATGCTGTTACACGAGGACACTGGCCACTAGATCACAGGGTTTGAATCATGGGTAATTTGGAGCAAGTTACTTGCCTTAATTTCCTTTCTCATAAAACATCACTAAAGCTAATATTTAAGATAGCATCATTCTAAGGAGTCAGTAGACTCATTGCCTTTCCTCTCTTCTCATTCTTCCTTTTCTTTTTTCATTTTTCCTTTTCCCCATTTTCATTCTTCCTTGCTACTCAGGGCAAGGAGGGATACTACACTTGAACGGGTTTGCCTGTGGGAACTGTCTCACAGAGTGTCAGAGAAAAACAGCCAGCCTGTGAACATCTCTGAATTCACTGTGGTCAGCAAAGTGGCATCCCCTGTGTTCAAGTCTATCCTGCTTTTTAAATCTCTGTGGCTGCCAGCATCTTGTCTGTCTCTCTCGCAGTCTGCTGCATTTCTTTTACCTTCTCCCTGTCTAGTGGCCTTCCTGTCTTTGTTTCTCTCTGATGGTTGCGTGTCTCTTTAGCTGGAGTACGTGAGCTCTATGAGCTCTCCAAAGGCCCCTAGGGATAGGCGAGGAAGAGCTTAAAAGCTCTAGCCTTTCTGCTTCCCCTTGCATTAAAGTCCAATAGGAAAGAGTACTTTCGCAAGCACTTCAGGAGCTCTAGGGATCAGATCCTCCTGCCAGCTTCCTGGAGCCGGGGATGCTGGACAGTGTGCCTGAGTGCTGTGCTGTGTGGTACATGCCCATGTGGTGAGATCTGAGGAGAGCATCTAAGTAGAGCAGAGTTGATCATTCTCATCAAGTCAACTTGCGTGAAAGTTGACTGGGCACATATTTAAGGACACATATGATTATGATTGTGCTGCATGGTAATTAAGCATAAATGGTGAGGAGCTTGTGCCAATGACTATAATTAATGTCACTTTTTCACAGCTAAGCCAAATTTTATTTTCTTGTAAATTGCCAGCCTGTCAGCATTTGTAATTAGTATCAGTGTTGATAATTCCTTGATGTCACCAGTTTAATCATCACACTGCATGAACGCAAAGTGATCCAGATACCCAAGCACACATGGGTGCACACACAAGTCACACATATACATGTACTCAGATGCACACACAGATCAACAGACATGTACACACGCCAACACGCACACACATACACATTAAATGACAAAGGTTGAGACTTGAATCAACTCTAAAATGAGGCTCCCATCATCCCTGGCTTCACTTATCGCATATTTGAGAACAGAAGTTTCCCCTAGCAAATCCAGTCCACTAGAGAAATGACTGCTGGATGAGAGGTTGAGGTTGTCTGTATCTTCTAATCCTAACATTGTATTTTATAAACAATATGAGACAGTAATGAAAACATTTTATGCGAATACTTTTATGTACTGTATATGTATTCTTATCCTTAATAATTCTCAATAATTATGTTCATCATCACAAAAAAACTGTCGCTCTGGATTTTCATACCAGGTGTAATCTTATCTCTGTCCACCGTTCCCCTAGTTCTCTCCATCTCTACCTCTTCTTCCATCTCTGGGTCTCACCAGATTGTGTCTTTTCATCTTTTCCCATGTTAATT
The DNA here is from genome assembly GCF_017591425.1 of Ochotona curzoniae. Classification (NCBI taxonomy): domain Eukaryota; kingdom Metazoa; phylum Chordata; class Mammalia; order Lagomorpha; family Ochotonidae; genus Ochotona; species Ochotona curzoniae. Next base: position 23,722,635 of record NW_024464920.1, read on the forward strand.
TCCTGCTCCCTGACAGACTTCTCCACAAGTTGTGGACCTGCTGCTTGCATCTCAGCACCTCTTAATGCATATCCTTTGTGGAAAAAAACAAGAACACCATTAGCATAAACCCTTTCTCAACACTGCTAGAATGAGAAGGAATGTTCTAACTTGGGAAGAAGGGTGGAATTTTTTATGGGGTTTTAGCAGATGGGGTCAGCTGAAGTTCAGCTAGCTTCAACATTTATTCAAAGACAGTTCTCAGAAAAGGAAGAAACTATTCTCAGTAATTAGCAGTCATTGTTTCAACAACTTCTCCCTTACCAAGCGGAGTGGGAGGAACAGTGAAAGGCTAAGATGTGCAAGTGAGGGTGGGGAGAAGCAGCTATGGTGGACAAGGACTTGAGGGGCCGCAGTGGAACATTTCCAGTTCTTCCATGTCCTTTGCACCTGCTAATTATGTCTTGGGCTCATGGAGACCCTTCCCCACACATTCAGTTGGCCAAGCCCTGGGAAAAGGTTTTGAATGAATGAATGACTCAGAATGTATGCTTCACCATGTTATCAGAGCAGCAAGGGCAGTCAAGAGGCTTTAGTCAGACCCCAAGGCTAGAGCTACACAAGGCTAGCCCCTCAGAGAGATTGCACCCCAGTCTCGGCCAGTGAGGGCCTCCGTGAGTGGGGCAGAGCACCCCTTCTCCCCTCCCTTTAAATGAAAGGCTCAATGTATTGAGAGTGGGAGAGTAAGTTGACTCAGAGTGACTTTCAAACTGAAGGGCACATGAAAATCTCAAGAGGGTGTGATATATCTGGATTGGTGGGCTCTGCCTTGTGAGTTTCTAATTGGTAGGTTCTACAGTGTATCTCCCAAAGGTTCATATGGCCAAAGCAACAGAATTGGAAGGTGAGACCAGTGGGGGTGATTAGATCATAGGCACAACACCTTCAGCAATAGCTAGTGTGGCTGGTTAGTTAGTTAGTCAGTCAGTCAGTCAGTCAATGATTGGCTTCCCACAGAAGTGAGTTATTGTAAGACTAAAGCTGGCCCTTCCTTGCTCTTCTTCTCTTGTCATCATGTAACTGCATCACTCCAGCTGTGTCATGCCATTGATCATGGTGATACAGAGCAGGCCCTTACTGTATGCAGTCACCTAATCTACTCTCTAGAACTAAAAGTCCAAATAAATAGTTGTACTTTATGAAGTACTCACAATTGGATATTTTTTGGTAGTAATATAAAATGACATTTTTATTGGGGCCCAAGAATTTGCTTTTGGTGTTTTGTTTGTCTAGGCATATGGTTTTATTTTTTTAAATATTTACTTACATTTTTATAGACTGGGAGATCTTACACCCATTGGTTCACTCCCTAAATGGCTATAATAGCTGGAGCTGGGCCATCCAAAACCAGGAGCCAGGAGCTTCTTCTGGGTCTCCCATGTGGTTGCAGGGTCCCAAGGATTTGGGCCATCTTTCGCTACTTTCCCTGGCTATCAGCAGAGAGCTGAATCAGAAGTGGAGCATCCAGGACTGGAACCAGCATCTCTACAGGATGTTGGCATCACAGTTGGTGTCTTAGCATCCTGTGTCCCTGTGCCTGCACCCAAAAACTTGTTTTTCTACCAGGTTACTGCTGTTATTGATGCTGTAGGACCAGGGACCTCACTTTGAGAACAACTGTGCTTGGAAGTGTGACACTGTCACTGAGGAACACCTCAGGTTCTTTTGAGGCTAGTGTTCATGAGAGCAAGAAGACTGGGTCTTCTCATCCAGTTACGGTCCGTCACAGATGCTGGCTTGAGTAGATTAAGCATTGATTTGGATCCCAGTGGTGTTTTGTCATATAAATATAAGGGAGACAGAAGGCATTTCTTACAATGAGCCATGTCATCTAGCTTAGATAAAAGAGCAGTAAACTGGACTGGTTCTGGGGTGAGGCTTAAGGTGCTTTAAGGAGATAGTACTTTAAGTGAGGCGTAGCACAATGGCCCAGTGACTAAATCCTAACCTTGTATGCAGCAGGATCCCGTATGAATGCCAGTTTGTGTTCCAGCTGTTCCATTTCTCATCCAGTTCCCTGCTTGTGGCCTGGGAAAGCAGTAGAGGATGGCCCAAAGCCTTGGGACCCTGCACCCGCATGGGTGACCCAGAAGAAGCTCCTGGCTCCAGGCTTTGGATCAGCTCAGCTGCAGCTGTTGTGGCCACTTGGAGAATTAACTAGTGGATGGAAGATTTTTCTGTCTGTCTCTTCTCTTTGTATATCTGCCTTTCCAATAAAAATAAAATAAATTTTTAAAAAAGGGGTGGTTTGTATGGATACTGATCCAGTTCTTGTAGGAGTATGAATGTGAATACCTTCTTAGATTGTGTGGCTAGTGATCTTTCTTGTCTCGGCCTAATCAGGGCTATGAATGTGAGAATGTAAAAGGTATTTGAAAGAATGGCTGGAGTGGTGAGATACAGTCTAATCCTCAGCCTATGGCACTGGCATGAGATCAGTCAATTACAGATCCTAATTGGTTCGAAATTTTAATGAATTAAAATACTAGATGAAGTGACTCAAAAATATGTGTAATAGTACTTTAAGACTTGGGTGTTTAGGGCCTGGCGCTGTGGCCTAGAGGCTAAAGTCCTTGCCTTGAATGCGCCTGGAATCCCATATGGGTACTGGTTCTAATCCCGGTAGCCCCCTTCCCATCCAGCTCCCTGCCTGTGGCCTGGGAAAGCAGTCGAGGGCGGCCCAAAGCTTTGGGACCCTGCACCATGTAGGAAACCTGGAAGAGGTTCCTGGTTCCTGGCACTTGTCTCTCTTGGACCTGCGGGTTCTCCTTAGTCACATCTGTCTCCTGACTTATGTTTTAATGCAACAGCCTTGTGGCTGAATTCTTTGACTATAGTCTTCCTTTTTCCAACCATGTACACAGGTGTTGCTGACCAATATACTGGAATAATGTCTAAAACACCTGGTAACAGGTGCGGCGAGGTCTTGATTGATCTGTACAGGCAGACGAGCTGGATCCTGTGGGGTCTGCTGGACAGTCTAACCTTTAGTGGCTAGTCTAGGGACTCCTCAGGGAGTTACAGGGTACCTACTACTGTGGTACCTAGGGAAGTGAATGTGATTTTTCACAAGCCACTGTGAAGAATGTAAGCATTTTTACAGCTGCCAGAGTCATTCTGGTATATACCAAGTAAATACTAATTCTTTTTTAAAAAATTTATTTATTTTTATTGGAAAGTCAGACATACAGAGAGAAAGAGAGACAAAGAGGAAGATCTTTCATCAGCTGATTCACTCCCCAAATGGCCGCAACGGCTGGAAGCTGAGCAAATCCTAACACAGGAACCTGGAGGTTCTTCTGGGTCTCCCATGCAGGTACATGCTCCCAAGACTTTGGGCCGTCTTTGACTGCTTTCCCAGGCCACAAGCAGGGAGCTGGATGGGAGGTGGAGCGGCTGGGACACAAACCAGCACCCATATGGGATCCTGGTGCATGCAAGGCGAGGACTTTAGTCACTAGGCTACTGCGCTGGGGACCTTGAATACTAATTCCTCACTTCTACAATATAAGTTCCTCTCTCAGTAACATTCCTTTCTGAACATGGGGTCAATGATTGCACATAGCTCATTGTGACAGATACCAAGATGCATCTTGAAGATGGTACACTCTAAACATCTGAAATGGACACCTTCATATACAATCGCCATCTCTTAAAAGCAACGTGGGGTGGATTCACTTAAGCCCTACTTCTTGCACTTTGCCAATGACAAGTCAGACACAGAGGTGCATATAAAACACAGGGCAATGTGGGGAGAAGACTTTGTGGAAAAGTTGTTGAAATCCCAACAACCAGAGATGTCCAAATGGGGATCCAAAGTGACTATCGGCATAACAAAAAAAACTATTAGAAAGATGAGGTGGGCACATGAAGAGAAATGTCAATGATTCCCTTGCCTTTGATTGGAAGGCTGGGAAGTATGAGCATCAGATTATGTACTCCATGTCTCTAGGGGAACCCCCCAACTATGGTTTTGGCTAACCTAGGCTTCAACATGGCCTGTTCACAGGTCATACAGGCGAGGTGGTGGATTGCATCCCAGTCTCTTCTCTGTCCTTGAATGAGCTGTGCTGGGACTTCCTTGATAAGCAACTCTGAGAAGTCAGATGCAGCCTACATTACCTGCCAGCCTGCATGGAGTACATAACCCACAGTCTACCTGCCAGCAGTGAGTGTTGTACATGACCTATGACAAGACTGGAGGGTCTAGAAAGCTAGACGTGTCTTCTAGCCAATTACTGTGCCATTGTTGGGTTGGGAGGACTGTCGGGAGATGCCCTTCTGCCTTCCTCTTTATTTATATAAGTTTGTGCTTGTATTACAATAAACGGCCATACTTGATCAATCTGTCTCTGGTGGTTCTTGCTGCTGAAGAACACCACTGCCACCTCACCCCATTGGTGGTCACGGGGGCCTGCTGGCAGGGAAACCCCTGAAAAAGAGAAACAAACCAGACATTGAAGGAAAGTACTGTATGATCTCACTTCTATATGTCATATTAAAGAAAAAAAAACCCTCAAATATGTACAAAAAGATGTAGAATGGGGAGAGAAAGGTCCTAGCATACAAAGTTGCAATTGTATAGGATGGATCAATCTAAAGCTAATAACTATTATGGTTAATTATATACTATCACATACTGGATATTTGCTAAGAGAGTAAATTTTAAATACTTTCACCACCCACATGAAATAAATACAAGTAAGTGAGATGATGGTTATGTTAATTTGAATAATTACCATAATTATTTCACTATGAATATATATTTCAAAATATATTGTACATTTTTTTTTGAAAAAGGTTTATTTTACTTTTATTTGAAACTCAGCATTACAGAGAAGAAAGACAGAAAGAGAGAACTTCAATCCACTTTTTCATTCGCCAGATGACCACAGAGGCCAGAGCTGGCTCGGTCCAAACCCAGGAGCTTCCTCCATGACTTCCATGGGAGTGCTAGGGCTGAAGGACTTGAGCTGCCCTCCACTGCCTTCCCAGGCCATAAGAAGAGAACTGGATTGGAAATGGAGCAGTAGGAACTTGAACCTGTACTCATAGGGATGCCTGTGCCAAAGGCAGAGTTTATTCGGCTATACCATGTTGCTGACCCCATACTATATACCTTAATGAATACAGTTTAAAAATTCCTTCAAAATAAATTTATCAGATATAATGCTGTAACTCGGTGTGTGCTTTTGAACCTCTCCTCTCTACTGAAAATCAGTATTGACATGTGCAGAGCAAGGGAGACAGGAGCAGATCTAGAGTTCAATAGATATGTTGCCAAGTGGAATAGACCAGAAACCCCAGAAATCACCCCACACACCTATAACCAACTAATTTTTGGCAGTTGGGTTAGAGTCACTCCCTGGGGAAAGGACAATCTCTTTAAAAAACAGTGCTAGGAAAATGGAATCTCTCCATGCAGAAGTATAAAACAAGACCTTATACCTATTCAAAAATTAATTCATAGGGATCTAAGCCTAAGACCTAAAACTATCAAATTAAAGAAGAAAGCATATGGGAATCACTGAAAGATATTGGTGTAGGCAAAAACTTCTTGGATAAGACCCCAGAAGCACAGACATTATAGGCAAAAATGAACAAATGGGATTACATCCAGCTGAGAAGCCTCTGCACAGCAAAGGAGTGCCCAACGACAACAATAACAAAAAACAGTTGACAAAATAGAAAATATGCATAAATTTTGCATCCGATAAAGGATTAATACGCAGAATATGTAAGTTCAAGAAAATCAGCAACAGTGAAACAAGCAGTGCAATTAAGAAATGGGCTAAGAATACGAACAGGAATTTTTCAACAGATAAAATATAAATGGCTGATAGACACATGGAACAGTGCCCAGGATCACTTGCCATCAGGAATATGCAAATAACAGTCACAGTGAGGTTTAATCTCATCCAGTTAGAGTAACTAATATCCAAAAATATTAAATAACAAATGTTGGTAAGGATATAGGGAAATGGGTAGCCTAATCACTGTTGATGGAATGAGATTGCTATAGCCATTACAGAAGACAGTCTGGATATTGCTTAGAAACCTGAAATTCAGATTACCAAATGACCCATCCATTTCACTCATAGGAATTTACCCAAATGAATTGAAATCAGCATATAGATGAATTATATGTACCCTCATGTTTACATCAGCTCAACTCACAATAGCTTAGATATGGATTCAACACAGATGTCTATCAACTGATGCCCGGATTAAAAAAATGTGGTACATATATGCAACAGAATACTACTCAGCCATGAAGAATGAATCCTATCTTTTGCAATGAAATAGATGCAACTAGAAACCATTACACTTAGTGAGGTGTGCCAGTCTCAAGAAGACAGGTCCCATTTGTTTTCTCTGACCTGTGATAACTAATAGAGTAGGAAAACATGTAGTCTGTGTGAGCAACACTGGCATTTTGAGATTTGATTGTCATTGAGAGCCTTTGTCTATTCTCGAGAAACAGTGGGTTTGTTTCTTACTTGCTGTTTGTTATATTCTTTACCTAATGGAGTGGCCACTGATTGTAAAGTGAATTGAAAATATGCAATTTATAAAAAATTCATTCAAATGTATCTATATTGTAGATATATTATAGATACATCTTATATTCTTATAATATAGGTATATCATATTATGAAAGTCATAATGTTTACATTATGAAATTTGTCCATTTTATATAAATGAAATCATTTACAATACAAAAAATAAGAAAATGTGATATCGACATGATGGAATACTACTCAACCAAAAAAAGGAATGAAATCCTCTTTTTCAACTGAAGATGATTATGCTCAGTGAAGTAAGCCAATCCCAAAAGACAAGTATGTGATTTGTGATAATTAATAATAGAGTACAAAAATGTAATGTGCATAAAAAATCAAATTTTTGAGATTTGAATATTGTTTATAGCCTTACTTTGTTACTCTTGAGCAATAGAGCTTTTTCTACTTGCTACTTGTTGAATTCTTTAATTGATGGAGGGCTAAGCCTCTGCCTGTGGCTCTGACATTCCATATAGGTGCTGGTTTGTGTTCTTGATGTTGCACTTCTGATCCAGCTTTGCTAAAGGCCTGAAAAAGCAGCAGAGGATGCCCAGGCCCTGGGGATCCTGCACCCACAGGGAAAGCCTGAAGAAAGCTCTTGGCTCCCATCTTCAGATCAGCCCAGCTTTGGCCATGGCAGCCATTTGGGGAGTGAACCACCAAATGGAATATGTCTCTCTCTCTGTCTTCCTCCTCTCTCTGTAATCCTGACTCTAAAGTAAAAATAAATAAGCTTCAAAAAGAACCTTTGTCTTGAAAAATTAAAAGAAAATTAAGAAAAGAAGGAGCACAGAGATTGTGAATGAAGGAAGGACGGAGGAGGGGGCATGTTGTTTTATAGGTATCATGGTCTTTAACTATGTACAAAATGTTTAAAAAGTTATTGCAGAAGCTGAAGAAGACAGGAAAGAAGGTGGGTGGTTCAAAGGAGGGATGGAGAAAGGGAGATAAGTATGATTATATTCTTCAAACTGTATCTATAAAATATATGAAATATGTTATCTTTATATTAGTAAAAAAAAATTAGGAATAATTTACCGTCACTCATGCGTTAGGTCATTTTTTCTACACATACACACCAATGCAGTGGCTATTTCCTTCCTTCCTAATTCTCTTCCTCTTTCCTCTCACAATAAAAAAAGGCCAAAACAGGACAAAGAAATGCTCCTCAGGTCAGCCAGGTCTACAGTGGCAGAACCTGTAAACCCAGAATGCCTAAATGGCTCTAATTGTTTGAGCAAGTGTCTGGAAGCTTGAGCAGCGCTGAGAAAAGTAGGGTCCCAGAGTCCAGGAGAGCACTGAAAAGGGTCTCAAGTAAAGTAGCCTCTTCTTCAAAGCCACTTCTTTTCAAGTTCAGTATGTGGACCAAATCACAGTCTTTGCCTTATTGTTCACTCCAGGTCTTTGTGTCTCTATTGCTATGGCTAGCTACTCCTACTGCCCCAAATCATTTCTGAGCCATCCACTACTGAGGCAGTCCCAGCTGTGGAGGCAGGCAAGTTTACAATGAAAGCACAGCTTGCTACCTCTAGATAATGTCCTGACATCATTATCTGATTGAAAATTCAGGTGTCATGTTGAATTTTAAGGTAGAAAATTTTGGGGCCAGTGTTGTGGCTCAGTGAATTAAATTGCCACCTATAACACCGGCATCCCATCAATGCCAATTCATGTCCCAATTGCTCCACTTTTGATCCAACTCCCTGTTAATGCTCTGGGAAAAGCAGTGTAAGATCACTCAAGAGTTTGGATCCCCTACCCTCCACGGGTGATCCCTTTGACTTGACTTCTGGCTTCAGACTGTTTCAGTCCTGGCCATTATCTAATTGGGTAGTGAACCACTGAATGGAAGATCACAGCTGACAAAATCCAAACAGCATGATACAGGCTTTGACGTTGGCCCTCTACGGTTCCACTGTCTCATGGAGAGGATATGTGTGTCTCCCTCTTTCTACAGGGTTTCTTTTGTTCTTGCTCATAAAACTACCAAGATTGAATGCTACCTCAATGACCTAATTTATTCTGATCACTTTGGAAAGGCCCCACCTCTGAACTCTAGCTGTATTAATTTTCATTTTCTGGATACCATTAATATTAAGAGATTGGGAGTAAAATACCTGTGTTTCAGGGGGACAAATCCTCAAACCATAGCACTTGCAAATTTATTTATTTTTAGGTAAATAATTTTCAATTTGAGAGAGAACTGGCTTTGATGACCCCTTCACCCCTCTCTTCTTCTCTCCTGCTTTCCACTTTTGATTTAATAGAATGAAGAGAGTATTATTTTTCTGCTATCAAATATACTTTTCTTTGGCCAGTATACTTTCTATCTGGACTCCTTACGTGTTTAAGTAATACCTTTTCTTGTCATTTTTATGTTACAGCCTCAGGATGTTTTATAAAGAGTTATGGAACTGCCATAAATATCCACACTGATTGTGGAAACTAGATTCATTGACATCAGACCTTCATTATAAATGCCTGTGTAAAAAATATGCATATGTAGATCAATTTCATTGTATTTACATGTGTAAATAAAGGTCTCAAATATTATTTAGCATCACCAATAGTCCTATTTTCTCCAGCACTTGCCAGTTTACACCAGTTCCTCATTCACTGTTTCCCATTTCTGTGATGTCATTATGGGTTTCCCTGTCTGCTGGCCTTGATAATTGGAAGTCTGTCTTGTCTTTCATCCATTCATTCTGTACAGTCTGCCTCCCCAGTCCCTTTCATAGCCTTTCCTGCAATCTTTGGCCATTCCATTGCTTTGTCACAGCTTTCCTGACCCTCATGACACAGCAGTGATTTCCTGCTTCCTGTGCCATCTCAGTGATTTTCCTTTCCCATCCATCCTACCTGACTCTGCCTTACCAACTTTGTCCTAGAGCTTGGCTCTGGCCAAGTCATATTATTCCTTAAAAACTGCCAGGATTTTCCTGTTGCAGCCAAGGTAAGTACAAATCCTGTCCTCCACTCAAGCCACAACCAATTTTATTTCTTGTCTCCAGTCTCTGTTTTTTCTTGTAAGGGAACTACAGCACGGTGCTTCTGTGTCCCTATTTTCCACTGACTTTTCCATCACTGCATATTGATGGTCCATCTCCCTTTTCACAGGATAATTTACATTCATCCCTCTAGCCCTTTGAAACTTTAAGTTACATTCAAAGTCTGTCTAAAGTCTTATATCCTCTGTGGATGCATTTAGTCTCAGTTTTGAAGGGTTCAGATTCTCACTCTTTTAACAAGCACATCATTATCAAGACACAGGTTGGCAGTTTCTTATGCAGTGGTTATGAGTACCATGCAGTTAAAAGCCATGCTGTATGGGGCTCTGGACACCATCCATGCATATCAATAGGAAAGTCCATCTCTTTTGGAGATGGATGAGAATTTAAGAAACCTGCAAGGTATCCCTGAACCCAGTTAATGAGGTTCTTGAGTTTTGGTTTCCAGTCAATTATCTAACCCCTTATCCAAGGTTTGTTGAGGAGAAGCAGTTGGTTGAAACATACCCTCTCTCTGAGCCCCTTTGAGCTTTTTCCTCCTGTTGATGGTGCTGTTCGGGGTAGGAGAAGTTTCCTACTGCCATTGGAGCCAGCCAAATTCTTACTTCTTTTCTATGGGATGAAACTTCTGTCCTCTTTCAACCCTCAAAGATATTCTTCTTTCCACAAAAGATGCAAGGAGAGGTGTCATGGCTTTCTGCATTTTGTTTTCTCCAGGAGGCAAAAAGGTCCTGTGGACTTGGTCATCTTGGCCTGAGAAAAGCTGAAAAGCAGAATCAAACATTAGTTCCTGTGTCAAGGAGGTAACAGTAGCCTTATTAATGCTTCCCTTCTTCATGGTCCAGATAAAGGGTAAAGGTAGCTGTTTTAACAACCTTGGTAGGACTCCAATAGGATTAAGTCAGGAAATGTCTAGTTTTTGTTTTGTGTTGTTGGCATTCTGACATTACCATCAACCACCCTGCTTATTTCTCCACCTCTGGACAATGTTTCATGAAGATCTCTTGCTTTATCTGTCAGTGAATTCTTGTTTGCAATAATTAAACAATCCAGAACAGCTTAATGTCAGAGTTGTAATCTGTCTGGTAGGGGCCAGGCAGACAGTGAAGGAGATCTGGGGAACTAGGGGTGCCAAAAGCCACAAGCCTTCTACCCTCCTAATCATCCACACTCCTTTTCCCAGGGCACTTCAGTTTTACTGGGGCTTGGGAGAATATAACCTGGAAATACATATATAATTTAGTTCCATGCGATATTTGATAGTTACCATAAAGCTCCCAGTGGCATCCCACCTGTGGAGGCAGCCCTCCACGCTCATAAAGGGAGAAGATGAAAGGTGTCCTCTTTTCCATTGGAGACCGCAATTGCAGGAAATACTGCAGTGTTCTCTCTCTTTCACCTCCCCCAGAGCTTTCTCTTCTGGGCATGCTTCCTACTCATGTAGGGTATTTGTGTGGTTATCTGTCAGTGACCTATGTTCACATGTGTGTGTATGTGTGCATGCGTGTCTGTTCACTTTCTCACCTTCTGAATGAAACTTCTATGTGCCAGTGCTGAGAATTCCTCTATGCATGACAAGTGCCTGGGATAAAATTCCAGCATCTCCCCTACTGAATAGCATCTCCTTTCCCTGCTCCCATGAGACTCTGCTCTGAACCCTGTCTGTTCCTACCCCACTTCTCTTCTGTCCTCCGTGACTCCATTGATTCCTCCACACTGGGGACACAGGGTGGAAAGGAAGAGAAACAATAGGAAAAGAAGCAAAATGTTACCTGGTATAGCTGTTTGAGCATCCACCCCTCTTGGCTGTTGAATGTCTTGTTATGGAAAAAGCTCACATGCTGGCCCATTTCTCTTGGGACAAGCACGTGTAGGAGGCTTGGAGGCTATCTCCATGCCTACTTCCATACTCCCATACTGCTATATGCTCTGGTGTACATGATACAGCACTGCATAATTCCCACTGTGCTTTCTTTCAAAATATATTTATTTATTTATTTATTTGAAAAGCAGAACAATAAATTGAGAGGGAGAGAGACCAAGAAACACAGAGAGGTCTTCCATCTATTGCTTCACTCTCCAAATAGCTACTGCAGGCAGCTCTGGCCTGAATCTAAATTCAGAGCTTGCAACCCTTACATATCTGCCAAGTGGTGGCAAAGGCCCAAGTACTTAGGCCACCATCTGCTGCCTTCTCAGGTGCATAAATAGGGAGCTGAATTGGAAGCAGAGCAGCTGGAACTCCAACTGGTGCTCTCATATGGGATGCTGGCATCACATGCAGCAGCTAACTCACTATGTACACTCTGGCCCTCACTCAGAGCTTGCTCTTGTGCCAAGCTTCTTTTGCTGGAGTCCACATGGTCCCCTTAACAACTCATGCAGGCTTGCCTCCCTCAACATTTGTCCTGCCTAGGACTTGGGACATGAGGCTTCTATGTTGCCCTGCATCAGCAGCAGCTGCCGTCTTCCTTAAGTGCAAACTGAACCCGTGCTATGGTGGTGGGACTGGTGCTTGTGCATCTAGCTCAGGATTCAATAAATGATCCATTTCAGCTTGTGACACTCATCATACCTCAGCACAGAGAGGATTTCTGACTTCTTTTTTCACTTGGCTTTCTATTGAAGAAGATCCTGGAGCCTACTCTCCTAACTGCACCTCTCTTCGAGGAAAGCCCCTGTGTTCCACTGCATCTTGAGTCTTAGAGGAGTTGAGATTGGTGATCAGCAAACATACATGGAATCAGATCTGGCCCCTCTAAGCTATGCTGAGTCAGTGCTTCCAGTATCTTCTGCTTGGACTTGTAGCTATTGTCACAATTTGGGTTACAGCTAAAAGTTTAAGAAAGCAGAAATATCCGTTGAATCTTTTGACCTACAAACCTAAATATTTCTTTGGGCGTATGAATGTAGAACATTAATTAAAGAAAAATTACTTTGACCAAAAACCGAAAAAGTAAGGAAATTGACTACATCCTTATAAATTGCTAGATGGGAAAGGGACTGTTCGTGTGTTCTGTGCCCTCTGCAATAACTTTTCCTCAATAATTATTAGTGGTCTTTTCTTGATTGTTTTAATTTATTCAAAGGCAAGTATTGGTCTTTATAAACACATTTTTTTCACTTATGGTGTTTTATAAAATGCTTTTGTGGGTCTGGCGCGGTATCCTGGTGGCTAAATTCCTCACCTTGGATGTGCCGGGATCACATATGGGTGCTGGTCCATGTCCTGGCTACGCCACTTCCATCCAACTTGTGGCCTGGGAAGGAAGTAGAGAATACCCCAAAGCTTGGGATCCTGCACCTGCATGGGAGACCCAGAAGAAACTCCTGGCAATGGTTGGAGTTGAGCTGATCCAAAGCAAGGAGCCTCCTCCAGATGTGTGTGGTTTCCTTAAGTCTTGCTGCACTGGCTGCCGTGGTTAAAAGTACACCTGTGAAACTTGCCTGACTTAACACACGCCTCTGTGATAGCCAAGGGCAAAGGTACTGCCCACACATCCAAATCCAAGCACCAATGTAACTAAAATCTTCTCCTTGGGTATATTTCTTTCAAGATAGAATTCCATTGGTGTTGGGGTTAGTGTTGTTGTGTAGCCAGCAAAGCTGACACCTGCAATGCTGGCATTCCTTCTGGGCATATTTTCATGTCACAGCTGCCCCCCTTTTTAAATCTAGCTCTCTGCTAATGGCCTGGGAAGAGCAGAGGAAGATGGTCCACGTATTTAGGTAGCTGCCACCCATGTGGCATAGTTGAAATTCTGGTTTTCTAGCTTTGGTCTGGCCCAGGCCTGGCCCCAAAGTCCATCTGAGGAGTAAACCAACAGTTGGAAGATTTCTCTTTGTAATTCTGACTTTCAAACAGATAAATAGCCATTTTTTTAAAAATTCATTGGTATAATTTGTCAATGTGGGGTGACAGTTGGGCTGCCTGCTTCCTGTATTAGTGTTCTTGGATTCAAGTCCTGGCTCTGCTTCTGATTCCCGCTTCCTTTTATTACAGTTTCTTGGGAGGCAAGAGATAATGGCTGAAGTACTTGAGTCCCCACCACTTATATGGGCGACTCAATTGGAGTTCCCAGTGTCTCTCTTCAGTCTGGCCAAACTTCAACTATTAAGGACATTTGGGGAATGAACTAGTAGATGGAAGGACTCTCTCTGTATGTCTCTCTACCTTTTGAGCAAATGAAAATAAACATTTTTAAACTTCTCAATATTCCCAGACAAGGACCCAATGCTGATGTGTCTGGAGAACTGACAGCTTTAGTCTGAGTTCGTAACTCACTGAGAAATAAGGCAAAGGGTGATTGAAGGAGGCCAAAGTAACACCATCGCTGTGAACAGTAATAAAAAATCCAGAAGCAGAAGCAGGAGTTGTGACCACATTAGGCCACAACAGAGCCAGTTAGTAGATTCTTACAAAGAGTATAATTGGCACCAAGCTGAGTGGAGCAGGCCAATTTATTTCCCAAGGTTACCAATCAGAGTGATTACGGATAGACAGATTTCTGCCCATCGCTGCCCTCCTCGGGGCAGAGTGCGAGGCCACAGAGAAAAAGATCAGGAGGAAACTCACAGTCCTCAATTTCTTTGGAAGGAAGTACAGGATGGGAAGTTGTTTCCCGTGCAAAGATGTATTACGAAATAAAATGTTTTTATAAGTCAAGAATTCTTTATCTACAATTAAAAAAAATACATGTTGCCAAAATAAGAGTTTTCTGGTGAACTTGCAGAAAACTCATGAGGTAGCCAAATCTGACCTGAAATGATGAAGTAATCTGTGTGGTCTTTATCCAATTTGGCCACATACTTACATTTTAACAATAAAATATGTTTGATTAGGGGGTGTTTTATAGGTACATTTGGATATGTCATTTAAAACACATGAGTGATAGTGCTTGGAGTGGCAAGATTGGCAGCGATTCATAACTGTTGCAATATCAAAACCACTTGAGCAAGGACCTCAGAGCATGCCCTACATCCGGGACCTGGGGAGGGTGGGAAATTGGGTAGGCCTTCTCCCTTAATACCCCCCTTTAAACATGAAGGAAACAATATGGAAAACATACTAGTAGTATCCACTTTCCTGTAGCCCTTGAACCTTCTTACCCTAATTAACTATGTTAAGATTGTCAAAATAAAAATAAAATTAAAAAAAAAAACACACATGAGTGAGTGGTCAGCCTAGCAGGTAAAGTACCCTTGACCCACTGTGGAGTACCCAGCTCCAGCTCTTGACTCCAGTTTCCTACAGTTAAGCCCTGTGGGTGGCAGCTGGTGATGACTCAAATACATCAGTCCCTGCCATCCAAATGGGAGACCTAGGTAGAGTTTTGGAGCTCTGGCTTCACCCTGGCCCGCTCCTATGTATTACAGGTATCTGATAATGGAAGTAACAGTTGGGAACTTGTATATGCATACTCTCTTTCTTGCTCTCTTCTGTCAAATAAAACTTAATTTTAAAAAAAAAGTAAAATAAATAACAGTATATAAACCACGACACTCTTTCTAAACTGTTTTGAATTAGAAAACATTAGTCCTCAAGAGTTTTAGATGAAGAATCGTGTTCAGTATGGGA
Source organism: Ochotona curzoniae (assembly GCF_017591425.1). Taxonomy (NCBI): domain Eukaryota; kingdom Metazoa; phylum Chordata; class Mammalia; order Lagomorpha; family Ochotonidae; genus Ochotona; species Ochotona curzoniae. The sequence goes on from NW_024464920.1 coordinate 23,737,823, forward strand.
AACAATGACATGGCTGAAGATAAATTAGCAAAACATTTTGAGAATATGAGAAAAGCAAGGAAGGAGGGAGCAAGTCTCAGATGTTCATTTGGGATATGGAGGGCTGGTTAAAAGTTTGGAATAGTTGGAACTTCCTTAATATGGAACTGTATAGTTTGATTTTGCACAGCCAAATGAAAATGAGGGATTTAAAGGAGAGGTAGATGTATTTACCCATGCATGAATGTTGCCTGGTAGCCATATGTGAGGGGCTGTAGTGATGGGATGTTGCCAACCACATGAAGTAGGTTGAAGGTCAAGAAAGATTATTCTAGTTTTCTATAGAACATCCCAAATTGGAGTGTGCAAATTACAAGACTATACAAAGAGGAAGATTTGAATGTTTTGTTCTAATCTGAATCAAAGTTGATGATGTAGCTCTAATCCCAGGAGACAGAAGTTCTATAAAAATAGCCAAAGCCATCTGGACACAATCAGGGCATTCCCAGCTTGTCCTCTTGGAGCACTGACATTACTCAATGAGTCCTCTAATGGCCAACACCACGAAGTGTGCAAATGCACATGGAACGTACACTAACTATAGCAGGTATTGGCCACATTCCCTGGGGAACATTTCCTTCTCCAGGGAATCTAATAGCCCATCAGTTTCTGATATCAGAGACATGGAAATAGATCAGTCACAGAGTCACAGATTTTTGTTATTGTTGTGGCCATTACTTCTCAATCATTATCACCTCTGTCACCAGAGACCTTCCTAGAAGTTGTCAATAATATCAGTGATGATGCTGCTGATGGTTAATATTTATGGAATGCACACTGCATGCATAGCTTTTATTGCCTCACAGGGATGGTTGTATTTAATAAAACAGTTTGGGGCAGCATTTTGAAGCAATGAATTAAGCTGCCACTTACAACACCACTATTCTGTATTAGAAGGCTGGTTTGAGTCCCGGATGTTCTGCTTCTGATCCAGGTCGCTGCTAGTGCACCTGGAAAGGCACAGATAATAGGCCAAGTGCTTGGAACCCTATCATCCGTGTGAGACACATGGGTGGAGTTCCTAACTCCAGACTTCACTTGGCCCCTCCCCAGCATTTGTAGCCATTTGGGGAGAGAATCAATATATGGAAGAGTCCTCTCTGTTTTTTTTCCACCACTCCACCTTTTAATATACAAAGTAACTTTTTAAAATAAATAAATTCAAAAAATTTTAAAAGGGGGAGCCGGCACAATGACTCAACTGGTTAATCCTCCACCTACAAGCACCAGCATTCAATATGGACACCTGTTTGTGTCTCCACTGCTCCACTTCCCATCCAGCTCTCTGCTTATGGCCTGGAAAAGCAATAAAGGATGGCCCAAGGTCTTGGGACCCTGCACCTGTATGGACGACTCAAAAGAGGATCAAGGCTCCTGGCTCCTAGATTTGGATCAGCTCAGCTCCAGCCATTGTGGCCATTTTGGGAGTGAACCAGTAGATGAGAAATCTTTCTCTCGGTCTCTCTGTAAAACTGCCTTTCCAATAAAAATAAGTAAATCTTTTAAAAAATTATAAAATGACTCCTTATTTATAGGAATTGCATAGGACACAAATGCAGTTCCCCCAAATCTCCAAGCAAATAAAGAAGTTTGACAATATCTTTCATAATTTTTCCAAAGCAGAATTCTTGGCTTGCAGTTATGTTGGAAAAGGCTGTCTGATGTTGGAGAGTGAGGGGCAGTAGGGGAAGTTAACCGTCAACTGGTCTAATATTTCCGGCTCAGAGAAGCATGTTTCATAGAGTCATTAGTAAGAGTGAAAGGAGAAAGAAGAAAGAGAATATTGATTCCTTATTTATTCCTCCTTCAGACCTCAAAGGTAGATATTATTCTTCCCATTTAATAGGGAATGAAGGGCCAGGACAGACTGACAAACTGAGGCACAGTAAGAAATAGGATCAGGATTCTAGCCCAGATCAGTTTAATCTGTTTCAGTAACTCCTTTCCTCCCTGACCATGACCCCAGAAGTGTTCTGGTCAACCTCCTTATGTTGTGGAGGAAAGTGAAGACTGAAGATTGAGACATCTTACCCTGGGACTAGACTCCTGGTGTGTTCCTGACTAAATTTGCCTCCTCTCAAAATACGATTTCACACCAATTCCCATGTGCCCCCTGCCTCCCAAACAACAACTGAACAAAATTAGATTTCCATTTCCATGCTATCACATTTACACCAACCTTATTGCATTGCATCTTGTTTGTCATTACTTCTTTACGTAAGAATTGACTCAGAGAGTGTCTTTCATTTCAGATCAGCTTTCACTTTTACAAGCAGCAGGAGCTGTTGGAACTTGCTTCCAGAGCAGGAGGCAACATTCCCAGGGCAATCAGAGAGCACAGGAACTTCGATTTTTTTTTTTTAAGATTTATTTGTTTTTATTAAAAAGTCAGATATACAAAGAGGAGGAGAGACAGAGAGGAAGATCTTCCGTCAGCTGATTCACTCCCCAAGCGGCCGTAATGGCCGAGGCTGAATCAATCCCAAGCCAAGATCCAGGAGCTTCTCCGGATCTCCCGCACAGGTGCAGGGTCCCAAAGCTTTGGTCTGTCCTCTGGGATTAGAACTGGTGCTCCTATGGGATCCCGGCACGTTCGAGGCAAGGACTTTCACCACTACACTATCACGGCGGACCCAGGAACTCTGATTTTAAAATCAGGTATGAACGCTAGCCAGAGAAAAAGGATCTCTGCTGGTACTAAATGTTCTGGGACATTACCTGGGATGGAGGGACTACGCTGTCAAAAAGTCCCACTCAAGCCTTTTCATGACTGCCTAAGCGATTCTTTTCTTTCTTTGTTATTCGAGACAGACAGACATAGCTCCCCTCTGCTGGTTCACTTCCCAGATGCGTGTTACAGTCAGAGCCAGGCCAGTCTGAAGCCGGGAGCCAGAAATTGCATCTAGATCATTCACACGGGTGCCAGGGACTCAGCATTACTTGCTACCTCCAAGGGTATGCGGGATTGCAATTATTTTAATGATCTGAAACGCCTAATATCACCATACTTTGAATTTGATTTTGGTGCGTAATGTCCTATAAAAAGCACAAACAAAAATGAATAATTCATGAGTGATGTGGTATATCTATGATTTATTTACAGCCTGGAGAACATCAAACACTGCACTCTGTCTTGACATTTAGGGGAAAAGAGGGTAGAACAAAACAGAGGAATGTGTCATAAATTAGATATCTTCTCAGAAATAAACTGAACAGTAATGAACATTAAAGGTAACTGAGAAATCCTAAGTGTGTTAATTACTGATGCCATTAAATAAATTATGCAAGTATATGCTATTTATTATGTTATAGTCCTCCCTAGGCATTTTCTGAATTAATTCTTCATAATATCTTATGATTTTTATAAAAGTCCTTTCTAAATATTTCTATTTGTTCATAAAATTCTAATTATTAAAAAATGTAAAATCTGTACAATGATCAGGAGAGAGACTTGTCAGTTTTCTAACTTTGTTCCAATTTGTGTTGCTTTTTCTTTTTTTTTTAATATTATTTTTATTGAAAAGTCAGATATACAGAGAAGAGGAGAGAGAGAAAGGAACATCATCTGTCTGCTGATTCACTCTCCAAGGGGCCACAATGGCTGGAGTTGAGCCCATCCGAAGCCAGGAGCCTGGAACTTCCTCCAGGTCTCCCTCGCAGGTGCAGGGTCCCAAGGCCTTGGGTCGTCTTCCACTTCTTTCCCAGGCCACAAGCAGGGAGCTGGATGGGAAGTAGAATAGCAAGGACATGAACCAGCACTCATATAGGATTCCAGCATATGTAAGGTGAGGATTTAGACACTGAGTCTTCAGGCCAGGCCCAATTTTTGCTATTTTTTTTAAGTATTTATTGCATGGTGTTTTAGAAAATGTATTGTTGAACACCATAGGTCTTTGTCATTAGCTAGCCCTGGTCTCATGACCCTTGGGTGGAAGGCTCTTTCGGCTTTGACTTCTTGCCAGTGATCTTTTTTTTTTTTTTAAGTTATCCTCCAAGTTATTAACAGAATTATGGAGGGATGGGCTTTGGAATGACATGGTAGCTTCCTTTGGTAAAATCATTTCCTTTGGGATCATACCACTATGGCAGATGAGGTGTATCTTCAGTGCTGAAATATAGATGGTTCCAAGGGCTCGTTTCCATCAGGTCCTATATTTCTATGAAGCCAATCCAGTTACAGACACTGCCTCATTGGTGTCTTCGTCTTTGCACTTGTAATAGCCTCCTTTCCCCTTCAAAGAGTTAGAAATGATCACTCTGAATGAGACCTTGGCAAGTGGTCCTTGGCACGGATTGTACCCCTTTCCTTTTCATATTGAATTCTTATAGGAACTTATTGCAAATCAGGCTAACACAATAGGATAGCCCATGTGTCTTGTAAACAGCAGCTATTTCCTGTAGTGTCGGAGGCAGGAAGTGCAAGAACAAAGATTCAGTGGCAGATCTGGTGCCCAGGGAATGATCTGATCATGAGGCCCAGCTCCCTGCTGTGCCCCAGTGATGGAGAGAAAGAGCATTTCTCTTTTATCTCTTTTGTGACAGAAAGAGCATCTCTCTCATCTCTGTTTTTTTTTTTTCAGGGCAATAATCCCACTCATAAAGGCTCTACCTCCACACTATAGTACTGGCTACAAGCCACACCTCCAAACCCTGTCACATTGGCAATTAGGGCTTCAACATAAGTTTGATGGACACACAAACATTTCATCCATAAGAGAGACAATTCTTAAATCAACCAAAATGAAACCCCAGGAATTCTAAGCTGACAAAAGGGACTTGGTGGAATAAGAGTATGGGGGTGCTAAAGGTCCAAGCCTCAGATGTGGTACAGTCATTTCCTATCCCATGTTTTACTCTCCCATGTGCTGCCTTGCTATCCATGATTGCTCCAGGGACTCAAGCATTCCAAGGCTTTGCAGGAAGCATGTTGTCTGGGCAATCAAAGTAGCATTTACAGTAACACTCGAAGCAGGCTTCGTTTATCAGGTCAAATTTTGCTACATTCCATTCAAGCCTGTCATTTAGGGCATGAAATCCACACTGAGCCGATGCTATCCACTAGAGTAGGAACCCCAGCTTGAGCCCTCTCAGGAGAATCACAAATAAAGACAAACTCCCTTCCCTGGTGTTGGTGAGTTTCTCTACGTGGTATTTTTAGCATCTGTCTTACTTTCTTCTTTGAGACAAGAATGAAGTCAGTTACTTCAGAAGGAGACTGTTTGGAATTAGGCTCTTTGGAATATGCAAGCTGTGATCTGGTAGGGAAAGGGAAAGTATCGAAGCAGTTCCAGGAATGGGCCTTAGCAGAAGAAAACTGCTCACCTTGCTACATACTCTGTCCGTGGTGGGCCTCATAGGACGTGCAGCTCCCACAAGCTGGCCGTGCACTGAGCAACTCCCAGCAGTTAGCTCAGACTTTGATGCTTCCAGGGAGCTTGACTAGATCAGCCAGCCTCCACAGTGAACCCCAAATAGGTGGGATACCTATGACCAGCTGGACCGTGAATGAATCTACCTAAAACAGCAATGCATTCAGGATTGCATCTCTTGAAATCAGCTGCCAGTGTCTGCCTGTGCAGAGATGGGTACTGTGTGAGGATGTAAGACCTCCCAGGAAATCTGCTTCTGCTAAGAGAACATCTTCATCCAAGATGCTTCCTGGAGCTAACCATCAGGATCAGTTTCCTGCCATGGCCTGTAGTGACCAGAGGGCCAACTGCCTTATCATAGCTTTTTGCCTACATTTGAGCAACCTGTGAGGTCATCCAGCATAAGGGCCAGAGAAAAACAGCTCACCCAGACTGTTGACTTGAACATGTTGGAGTTTCCCTACTCTGTGTGATGAGTGCAGTGAACCTAGAGCCTCTTACCTGGCACACAAGGTTGATAGGTTTTCTTTCTTTTTTTTTTTTTCAAGATTTATTTTATTCTTATTACAAAGTCAGACATACAGAGAGGAGGAGAGACAGAGATGAAGCTCTTCCGTCCGATGATTCACTCCTGAAGTGAGCGCAACGGCCGATGCTATGCCGATCCGAAGCCAGGATCCAGGAACTTCTTCCGGGTCTCCCACGCGGGTGCAGGGTCCCAAGGCTTTGGGCCGTCCTCAACTGCTTTCCCAGGCCACAAGCAGAGAGCTGGAGGAAGTGGAGCTACCAGGATTAGAACCGGCACCCATATGGGATCCTGGGTGCGTTCAAGGCGAGGACTTTAGTCACTAGGCCATGCCGCCAGGCCCTAATAGGTTTTCATGGATATGTTAAGCCCACCTGTTTAGTGTGGGTGAGGATCCTGAGGTTGTCTGAGCCCAACAGCAAAAACTGTGAGTGGCAATGGCTTGCCTGGGCCAGGGCTGGAAGAACGGTGGCATGTGTGCCCACATAAGCCATTTCTGTGCCACCCAAAGACAGTAAATCTCTGAGTGGTAAAGTTGGAAAGTACCCATGGAAGGCTGTGGATGTTTGGAATAAAGAGTCGGGCCTTTATTTTGTGAAATTTTGTGGTTCATTTGGTCAGAACAGTAGTTCTAAAAACATAGGAAGTAAATGACTTTAGCAGGATCTACACTCCCCACTTGCCACCGGACCTACCCAACTCCCTGTTGTCCTCAGACAGTGATGGCTCACACTTAACGAAGCAGAGGGTTTAGGAGTGTGTAGGGCTGTTGCAGTTCTCAGAACACCATGGATAGATTGTGAGCTGAAAAATAGCACGATCAGAATCTCTTTTCAGGAGGTTTTTTTTTTTTTTTTTTCATACAGGGTTGTGAACATTGGACTGCAGAAATAAAAATGGTAGAAGTTGCAATCACTCTGAAAAATACTGGAACATTCCCTCCAAGAACTACCCACCCGGAACTGTGGAAGCAGAAAAGAGAAAGGGTTAAGAGATGTTGCCTCTAAAGAGACATTAAGCCTCACTGTGCATACAGGAGATCGACAGAGGAGAGGCTTCAAAAGATGGCATCAGTGTTTTTGACTCAAGGGACTGGGAGAGATGGTCCTGTTATTGGAAACGGGTTCAAAATGAGGAGTAAGCTGAAGCAGGTATGTGAAGGGAAAGGGAATGAGTGGGTGAATTTTAGAACCTAGTTGTTGTTCTGATGATGCCAGCATTGCAGATGGACTCACTCACCACACAGCACTTCCCTGACAAAAGCTGTGGGTTAGACCTTGGGTCTCCTCCTAGCTTTTCTCAGACTAGTGGAGGACGTCCAATTTGGACAGCTGGCTGAGGTTAAAGGTTTAGTCTGTGGCCGTGGAACAAAGCCAAATTAACTGGGATAGAATCTTCGCCCTTGATCAGAAGAGCAAAGGACTAATGGGTAATCAGCTTCAGCCATTTCTGCTGTAACATCTAATCAGATATTGGCTTCCTGTCCTTCGCCTTCTTGCCAGCTGGATGATAGCCTGGACGTGTCGCCTGTCCCAGCTATGGATAGAGGTCATACTGCTCTTGTTTATCTGTCATTTTTCTCCATCAAGGGTTGGGATGGAATGGGATAAATGTTATAGTGGGTGGGAAAATCTGTCTAGGTAGCCAAACAAGTGTGTGTATCATCTTGCAGAAGAGCTAGTATAGCACTCCACCTGCCCAACCAGTCTTGAAGCCAGGCTTGAGCCAGGTGTGGAGTTTGGTAGTTGTAATTGTCGTACATCTGTCATTTCACATTCTTCACAGAATACCTACTCTCACATCTTCAGTCCTGGTTTAGTTATTTTAGTAGTTAACATAGTAGCTGGGTACAAACATAATTATTTCTCATAGTTCCATGTGTGAACTGGGCTCACATAGAAGTCTCAGGATATTGTCATGTAGATGTGATTGGATTGGAGCATCCAAAATGCCTCATCCACAAGTCTAGTCCCTTGGCAAAGACACTCAGAAGCTGGACTCAACTGGGTGTTTATGATTGTGTCTTTGACTTTTACCATGTGGTTTCAGGACTTTGTGGTTTCCATACAGCCTCCTCACATTGTCTCTCCATTGGAGTAGCTGAGTATTCTACATGGTGTTGTCGCTTGAATGTGTCCTGTCAGGTACATGTGTCAGAAGCTTCATCTGCAAATTCGTATGCTAGAGTGAGGTCTGAGTGACTGATTCATTGATTAATGGGTTACCGAGGAAGTGGCTTTGTTATGAAAGTGAGCTCTCTCTGGCACACTGCTCTGTCTCACCATGAGATAACGTCCATCATGCCATAACCCAGCAAGAAAGTCCTCCCAGAAGCCAAGCAGAAGCTGGCAGGATGCCTTCAGATATCTGAGAACTGCCAGCTAATAAACCTTCTTCTTTATAAATTGCCCGGTCTCATCTTGCACATTCTATGAGTCTTTCAATTGCCATAGAGACTGTTTCACCTCCATAAAGATTTTGGTGCTCTAACCATTCCATCTCACCTCTCAGTCTCTGGCAACCACTGGGCTGTTGTATATATATTCCTTTGCTTTTGCAGAATGGAAACATACAGCTTTTCCAGATTTGTTTCTTTCCATATTGATATGGACTAAGATCATTTCGTACTTTTTCGTTCTTTGCATCCCACTCCTTTTTAGTGTTGAATTGTCTGAATGTCATACAGGGCATTTACCCATTAACATACTAAAGAGCATTTTGTTTGCTTTGTTTTCATAATCATGAATGAAATTCTAATCATAGGGTGGAAAAAGTAAAATTAAAATAAATTGCTCAGTCTCAGCTATTTTATTAAAGCAACAGAAAATAGATTAAGTCACACAATATCCAGGAATTTACAAAGAACAAAAGCAGGAACTTCTACAATGTCTGGAGAGTTAAGCATTAACCAGGCACAACACAGCTTCTGCTTTGTTCTGTTTGTTAAATGGGACATAGAGCAAGCCTAGATGGTATAGAAAGAGGCAACATAAGGGTGTAAACTTTGAGAGGAAAATCCATTGTTGCAAGACATGCAATGCTTCCTATCTCCCTCAGAGTAAAATCTGAGATCTGTGACATGTACCCCTCAGCCTCTGAAACATCTCCTTCATTCCCTCCTTCCAGTCCTGCTCCCTTCTAGCTGTACTGGCCTCTCTTGCTTTCTTTCTGCCCTAGGAGGTGTGAAGTGGAAGAAGGCATTCAAGGGGGCGCTGTTGTGAACCCGCGGGAGCCCTGCCAGGATGTAGGAATCTCTCAGGAAGACAAGGAATGGTACGAGAATCCCAGGAGAGGAGGACCACTTGAGAACAGTGAGGACTGTGGAAGTTTCTTAACTGTATGTTTAGAATGTAGAGTACCTATTGAGGTACTGTAGATGGCAAGGCTACAAGATACCAGCAAGGGCCAGATCATGAAAGAAGTTTCGTTCCCAAGCAAGGAATGTTGGCGTTTGTTTCCCAGTTGTGAAAAGTCATAAGCAGAATGATAAGATTTCCATTTAAAAACAACAACTTTTTGGCAGTCTGGATGATCACTAGAATGTGAAGACATTCAAAAGTAGAAAAAAAATTAGGATGTTGTTGTGTGTGAAAAATAAAACAATATATGGTGGAGGTCTTCGCAGGAATGCCTCTAAGGTTTGTGAGGTTGTGGACAAGTATGTTTTTGGGAAGAACTATGTGGAAGCAGTTTGATTGAAAATATGTCATAAAATCTGTAAGCACATGAAAGTTCACAAACTGATAAAGACTTACCAAATGGGTAGAGCAGAGTTATTCCTAATTGTTTTATTCAATCAGCACATAAAAAAGTTGTTCACAAGGTCCACATCTTCTTGGTGGGAGACATGCAATGCTTCCCACCTCCCTCAGAATACAATTTCTGACATCTTCTGTGACCTGTACCCCACTTCCACTGACTCATCTCCACCTCCGCTCCCTCCTTCTAGCCCTACTTCCTTCTAGGTATACTGCCCTCTTGCTTTCCTTCTGCCCTGGGAGAAGTGAGGCGGAGGAAGGCGTTCTCTGCAGTGTCCCGTCCAATGCTCAGATCCAGGTAGCGAGAAGGAGAAGGGGAACAAACAGAAAAAAAAATCATTCAAGCTTCACAATTCAAAGTGAACTGGAGCAAAACATGTGGGTGTCACACACCTGTGCTTGATTCTGTGGTGAGGCAGACCTTGCTGTTCCATTTAAGACCCACATGGAAATTATTTTTATTGGAAAGTACACATTTATGTTGTTTTGTTCTTTAATCCCTTTGGCAAATGGCTCCAGGAGAGTTTCACTGCTTTCTGCAGAAGAACAGCCATGCTATTGTGCCTGGAGCTGGAATGACTGATGTTGAAGGAGGCTGACCTCGGGTGCACTCACTCCTGGGGATGAAAGGGCTGCTTTGAAAATCTCGCCAACCCATCTACAGTGTTTTCATTACTTCTGCAAAGCCTGACACTTGATCTGTTTAAAGGAGTAGCGGTCTGTGTCCCACAGAAGATGATCTACTGAACTGGTGCATCTTCAAAGCCATGACAGGCTAAAGGCTGAGCACCTACTAAAGTGAGTTCCCTACAAGTGTAAAAAAGGAAAGTCAAAGGGATTGTAGTGATACCAGCTTCATCCTGATCCCTGGTTAGAAATTGAAGAGAAAGGGATGGGACCAGAGAGCACAAGTGTGAGCCATGGGCCTGTTCCACAGATTGATGGAGTAGGTTGGTCTGAGAGGACATGTCTTTGGATTACTTTTCTGCTATAGGGTCTGCAGGATGTTTTGGTCATATCAGTCATTGAAAACCGGTCATATTTTGGGGAAAATCGCTTAGACTTTTTTCTGTTGTCCTCTTTTCCCTTTCACCATCAACAGTGTTACCTGCAAATTCCCTCACACCATGGGAGATACATCATCAGCCAGCACCCTGGTTCATACATCAGGACACAGCTCATGGTCATCTCCTTTAAAGTATCCTTGTTCCTTTTGTGCAGAATTAAGCAATGTTAGTGCCATGTGCTTTAAACCTGATCTTTACACTGTATGCCTGCACTTAATTGTAGTGTGTATTTCAACAGGAGGATTCTTGTGCACATCAGTGGGGCTGTGTCTATGCCTGATTCTCTGACAGCACAGTATTTGACTTGTCTGCGTTTTCCCAACAGTAGGAACTATTGAGACTTCTACATTCTTGATGGATTTAAGATCACATAAGCTTATGCTCAGTGCCTCTGAAGTATTGTCAGTGTATTTTGTCTCCTTTTCTATTGGGTTGTTTGGTTAAATCTTCATTTAAGTTTTCATCATTCTGCCTTGAGTATCTTTTTTTTAAATGCATTTTATTGGATAGGCAGATAAACAGAGAGGAGAAACAGACAGGAATATCTTCCATCCTATGATTCATTCCCCAAGTGACCGCAACGGCTGGAGCTGAACTGATCCAAAACCAGCAGCCAGGAGCCTCTTCCAGGTCTCCCACATGGGTGCAGGGTCCCAAGGCTTTGGGCCGTCCTTGACTGCTTTCCCAGGCCACAATCAGGGAGCTGGATGGGAAGCAGGGCCGTTGGGATTAGAGTCAGTGCCCATATGGGATCCCAGCACATGCAAGGCAAAAACTTGAGCGTCTAGGCTAGTGCGCTGGGCCCACCTTGAATATCTTAAAGGAGATGTTAGGAAAGTGACCCTAATTTTCTGACACTGTGCTTTCTCCCCTGGAGCCCTTTTGAACAAAGCTAGATTTACAAAGGCAGAAAAAAGGCACTATTAAACTTTGGTGTTACACAGTGCCAGGTTTACAGTATAGTCCTGCTCTTTAGTTGTGTTTGACTTTGGACAAAGTTCTTAATTGCTTCCAGCCTTGGTTTCTGAGCTGGATGAAGCGGGTAATGTTTGTCATGTGCTAGACTGTGTCAATATCAAAATATGGTCTCATTTAATCCTCCAAACAACTTGGTTCCATATGATTGGTTAACATTCTAGCTTCTTTGCAAATGACAAACTGAGAGGACCCATTCAGAAAAATCAGGAGTAGACTGGGATTTAAATTTGGGCAGAATGACCCTATGATTCATGCACACAAACAATGTACAAACTTCCCTCCCATCAAAAACCAAAGCTGCTGGACCAAGGGCTGGACCCAGTGCCTGGACTCTGTAAACTGTTTAATGCATGGTAGGGTTTGTGAGTGTAATGTTCATCAAGTAACTAATGGCTTTTACCTCATATGCTGGCATTTAAAAAATAGAATTGGAGTCCTCTGTGTCTTCAGAAAGCAATGTAAGAAATCTTTAAAGTTATAGATGGGAAAACTGTGAGCCACATGTTGATGTAACTGGGGTTGGAAATACTTACCAAGAGCATATGCTGTCCTAATCCAAGTAATTAATTAGCCTCCTCTCTTCATTTCTCCTCTCCCCCCTGCTTTTCTCTCTCCCTTCATTCAGAAAATATTTACTGCGGATTTGCCACGTGACAGGCCTGTTTAGCAGCTGGTAGCACATCAGTGAACACAACAAATTCTGTATACTATGGAACCTTCTGGATCTGGGCCATATGATAAACAGATAAATGGCCATGTGACATTTAATAAGTACTTTGAAAATAAGTAATACAGGTTGTAAGAATAGAGGCCAACTTGCAGGGGACAGGAGGGGTTCACGTATGGATAGGATGTCAGGGAAGGTGAGTTGATTGAGGTAACTGATCGCACACCAAGGAAAACGAGAATGGAGATGCTGAGGGTATCTGGGGACTTTAGGTTAAAGGTAGAAGGAACACTAGTTTCAGAGGTGCTTTAGTGGGTGCAGTTACATTTGAAATAGTCAAGAAATATCAAGGAGAACAGTTTGAAGTGGGTGGCGAAGAAAAATATGTGGCACAAAATGAGACCAAATAGGTGTATATGACCGGATCAAGGAAGGCCCCAGGATTTGGGCTGAACTAAGGATTAATATACAGCATTTTTGTACAATGATGTAGTGTAGAGCTTGGCAAGTTTATAGAGTTCAAATTTAAGTAATCCTAAGCATTTTATTGCAATTCTTTGTACCTCTGTTTCCTCATCTATAGAACGAGATACATAATATTAAATTAGGTATGAAGAAATTGTTCTAATTTTTTATATCTAAGCAAGGAAATTATAATTAATGCATTTTTTGCTTGAACTTATGATTCATGGAAGGCATTTAGCCTTTACTTGTATCAGTACCAAAATGGTTTTGATGAGTAGTGCTTCAAAATACTATATATAGAATCTAGAGAGCGGTATTTCAGCATACTGTCATGGAATAATTTTAAGAGTATTGTCTAGTAATGGATAGAATTTCAGTTAACAGATGATTTTGTACACCACCAGGGAGTTTCTAATTAAGAACTTGAGAGCAGATCTGGATCTGACCACATATCAAAATGAGCTTCCTTCTAGCTTGGTTCACAGTATTTCAACAAGATGGCCCAAGGGTGTCATGGGGCATAACGTAAAGCCACCACTTGGGACAAATCAATGTAATATTAATGTGCCTGTTTTGAGTACCACTTCAAACTCAACTTCCTGCTAACGTGCACTTTGGGAGGGAAGAGGTTGTGGCTCAGTTACTTGGATCCCTGTCACACACACACAGGAGATCTAGTTTGAGTTCCTGGCTGCAGGTTTCAGTCTGGCTCAGTTCTGGCCCATTTGGGTGAATAGCAGTGGATAAAAGAACCCAATTGGGTGGATAAAAGCAGTGGATAGAAGAATTCTCTCTTTCTCTTTTTCTCTCAAACACACACACACACAGTCTGCATTTCAAATAAAATTTTAAAGAAAAAATAGGTCACGTAGCACAAGATATCATCTGTAAAGGATGAGAGGACTTGATGCAAGAACATCACTTTGGTGTTTTAATGAGCAGTATAATTAGATTTCAGACCTCAATTCTTTGGAAAACAAAACAAGTATAAATCAGATCAAGATTTTAATTTCTCAAAGTGGGATGTAAATAAATATCTTGTGAGGTTCTTTTTTCTAATTGAAGGGTCACCTCTAAAGCAAAGTATGTGTTGAGATCTGACATTTTTGGCAGTGTCAACATTTTCCTTTGAATTGTTTTCCAAAGTAGAGCCAAAGACCTATAGGCTTTATTTGGTGCCCACATTTTCAATGGCAGAAATGATTTGCATTTGTATCTCTGACTGCCTTAGTTAGCTATTAGCTCAAGGCTAAAAAGATTTCTTCTCCCCATGCTAACAATTAACAAAAGGCTAGAGCAGAATTACTTAAAACAATGCTTTCTAGTGGGGGTGATGTGGTGACTCAAGAGGCTAATTTTCCTCCTTCAAACACTGCTATCCCATACAGGTGCTGGTTCATATCCCAGCTGCTCCACTTCCCACCTAGCTCCCTGCTTATGACCTGGAAAAGCAGCAGAGGAAGGCTTAAGTCCTTGGGCCCCTGCACCCATGTGGGAAACCTATAGAGATTCTTGGCTTTGGGTTATCTCAGCTCCAGCACAGCTCAGCTTAGCTCAGCTCCAGGCATTGCAGCCATTTAGCGAATGATTTAGCCAATAGAAGAACTTTTTCTCTCTCTCTTTCTACACTCTAAATCTGCCTTTCAAATAAAAATAAATAACTCTTAGACACAAGAAACAATGATTTTCTCAAACAGATATTTATTTTACTTGAGATAGAGATTGGGGAGAGGAAGAAAGAGAGAGAGAGAGAGAGAGAGAGAAAAGAAAGACTCCCATCTGTTGATTTCCTTAGCAAATGCCAGCAAGTTAGGAACTCAGTCCAGCTGTCCCGAGTGGGTGCAGACACCGAATTACTTAAGCCATCACTTGCTGCCTCCCAGAGTGCACATTCGCAAGAAGTTGAAATTGGGAGTGGAGCTGGGACTCCAACCCAGGGATCCCACTGCCACCTTCACTGCTGTGTGAAATTGCTTCCCCTTGAACAGCATTCTTTACACCATGTTCTGCTTTAAAGGCTGTGATTGCAGGAAGTTTTGCTTCATTTTCATATATTCACCCTTCCCTTCATAAAGCTCCATGAGGTTGGTGGGAAGCTGCTAAGAATAGCACATTCTGGCTACTTCTCAAACACGAGAAAAGTCATGAACCAAGTTTCTGGGAGGTCCACTCTTAGGGGAAGGATTTAAATAGTCGGTCTTGGAAGAAGCGCTCTGCAAACGCTATTCTTTGGACATCTTTAATGAAAAGAGGCTGTATGTTATCTTCTCACATATTACATTATAGATATAAAGCAGGAATGCTGTTGACACATAGACAATCCCAGCCCTTCTGTTTCACTTCTGTCTTTTCTGCTACATTCCTTCATTTTACCTTCTGCAGGGGAAAATTATGATCATGCCCTAAGCTCCGCATGCTTTTTGTTTTATAGTCTGGAGCCTGAGACAGTAGGTCTATGATGTCAAGTTAGGCTAGGCAAAATACATCTTCCAAGTTGTACATGATCTGCTGCAGGACCCAAAACCTGTATCAGGATTTGGAGTGAAGGCCAACTCAACAAAACATACTTCTTTGCCCAGTATTGTTTTCCGAACCCATGCTTAGCTTCAGGGCGGAATTCAGAGGTACAGGGTTCCTTGACCACCCTTAGCTCTGATTCTCTGTATTCCTGACCAGTGGCATAGATTTTATGGACCCAAAAAGCATGTTCGCTGGGGAGCAGCAGCTGAGGAATAGAGTCCGTTGGAGAGTGAGGACAGCTCTACTGGGATGCGGTACTAGTAGTAAAAGGGATTTCTTTCCGGTACCATCTTTTGCAGGATTTAGAACACTGGGCCAGGTGAGAGCTGTGAATGACAGGACAAGCTCCTCCGGGCACTCAGCCCAGTGGCTCTGGAGGCTCTCAGTGCCACTTCTCTGGAACATCAGCCAAAGAAGCGAAGCCAGGAGGATGAGCTCACTCTTGCCTTATTAATATCCCATGTATAACAAAAGTGAGTGGTAGGAAGAGCTCTCTTGCCAGGGAACACTCTGTCTTAATGCTTAGTCAAATAAGGACAAGTACATTTCAAAATGTGTGATATTTCAGCAGGAGCCAGGTGCAGGTCCACAGTGCTTTCCCTGCAATTACCAAATCCTAAAATCTCTGAAATCAGAAGCTTCTTTGTCACTGTGGGGCTAAAACTCCCTTGGTAGCAAAAAAAAGTTCTGACCATCATTTAGGTCTCAGAGCTCCTATCCCTCATCGTCACCTAGCTGTGTATGTGTGTGTGTGTGTGTGTGTATTGTTGTTTCTGGAATGTGGGTTTAGTTTCTTTCTTTGAAGAGAGTTATCCTCCCTCTGCAGTGAAAAGAAGAAAGAATCGGTTCTCATTAATAATGCAGAAAATAAAGCCATTAAAAGGATGGGTGCAGTATCTGTCTTACTGAAAAGTAGGATATCAGAATCAAAACGGTAAAAGTCTTATAAAACCCAGAGGTAAATTACAGAACATTTCCTGTGTAATGATAACCAAAACTTAATGAGAAATTGGAAAATAAGGCAAAGGGCACACAATGTTGATGTGTTTTGTGGATCTGACTATGAATAAGGAAATTTATGCCACTAGTTTCTTGATCATGAAGTAAGCTTCGAAATGTAGAAATTGAATCTTGGAAGCAAGGTAGAGACCGATGTTGTGATGCAGAGTTAAGCCACCACCAATCCACTTCCGATCCACTTCCCTGCTACTGTACCTGCGGAGACCGCAGATCTGCCCTAGATACTTGAATCCTAGCCAACCACATGGGAGACACAGATGGAGTTCCAGACTGCCAGCTTGGGTACGATGAAGCCCTAACCACTGCAGCCATCTGGGGAATGAAGCATTAATTAGAAGATTCTTTCAAGGTCTAGCAAGATGGCTCAGTGGCTAGGTCCCCACCTTCCATGTACCAGGATCCTATATGGGTACCAATTCAGGTCCTGGACGCTCCACTTCCCATCCATCTCCCTGCTTGTGGTCTGGGAAAGCAGTTAAGGACAGCCCAAAGCCTTGGGATCCTGTACCCGCATGGAAGACCCAGAGAAAGTTCCTGGCTCCTGGCTTCGGATTGGCACAGCACCGGCCATTGCAGTCACCTGGGTAATGAAGCATCGGATGGAAGATCTTCCTCTTTGTATCTCCTTCTCTCTGGAGATCTGCTTTTCCAATTAGAATGAATAAATCTTTAAAAAAATTAAAAAAAAATTCTTTTGGTCTCTCCCTCTCTGTCACTCTGCTTTTCAAACAAAGAATTTCCGAAAGGGAGGAAAGAAAGAGATTGAGAGAAAGAAACAGAGAAAGGAAGAAAAGTTTAAAAAGTAATGTAATATTCTCCCTATAAATATAAACTACATTTAAAAGAATTTATTCTTGAGAGGTGTCCTGATGTGATTTTGGAGGTGGTCAAACCAGAGTGTGTAGGGCAGATCAGCAGGTGAGAAACTATGGCAGGATTTTTGTATTATAATCTTGTTGCACACTTCCCACTTCTCTAGGAAATCTTGGGTTTTTCTTTTACTACCTTCAACTGAGTGGATGAGGCCCACAGGCATTATCAAGAATAATTACTTAAAGTCAACTGATTGTAGCTAAATGCTACACCTACAGAATACTTTCACAATGAGGTAGACTAGTGTTTGGGCAAACAACTGACAATGGTCTAACCAAACTGACACATCAAGTCGAACCATCACTGCAGTGGGTGTTGTGGTGCAGCACATTTAGCCACCACTTCGGAGGCCCACATTGCTATATTGGAGTGCTACTTCAAGTCTCAATTCTTTTGCTTCCAGTTTAGCCTGGTAATACACTGGGAAGCAGCAGATGATGGCCCACGTCCTTGGAGCTCTGACACCCACATGGACTCAGATGAAGTTTGGGGGCCCTGGCTTCAACTTAACTCAGACCTGGATGTTTGGAGGTTTTTGCAAGTGAACCAGCTGATGAAAGATCTGTCCCTCCTCTCTCTCTCTCTGCTTTTCAAATAAATATGAAAATAAATTTTTAAAAGAATTTGAACCATTACAGTTATGTACAAAATTTAGGAGTAGTATGGTGTGAGATGCCTAAAAAATGAATAATATTACCATTGATGTTTAAACAACTAAAATCATGATAAACTTGTTTAAACAGTGTTTGTTATAAACCTTATCCCTGAATTTATTTATAGTTTTGGTGATAAACCTCTATATCTGTGCTAATGTTTCGCTTATTACCAAATGTAAAAGAAATTTAATTGACAACAGCTTAATTAAAACAGGTTTTAATAACACTAAACACGTGGGCTGTTGGGGTGTGCCATGCTGCTAGAGAACAAAATTGGCAATGCCTGGGAAAAGCCTGCATGTAACAAATTTGAAGCATGTGTAATTTACCTGTGCAGCAGTGTGTAAACAGGAAAGAATGAGTAATTAGAAAAATATTTTATGATGATTCAATAGCCACTTGGTACCAGCAAGATGAGCTTAATGCAGCCAAGCTGATTAGAAGAACACTGGCAAGTTTTGCTGTTCATGGATGGACCATGGCTTTGCAAACTCTTCTCAACTTGCATAGTGTTTTCAGCTGTTCTTTCGCTCCTACCTTGACTTCAGTGGTGTAACTGTAGGACTTTAGGATTTTAGACTATGAACAGCAAGTATTAATACTGTATACTTGTTTCAGTGAACAGAGACCAAGAAGACTAAGATGTCCTAAAAGAGTTAAATCTGAAATATCATAATGGAACTGTTAATGCTGAGAACAGTATTGTCAAATCAAGTTCAACAGATTGTAGGCACAGATTTTTGCCAGCTTTTGCTGGCAAATGAGACTACCAACAAAGTCAGAATAATTTGGGATCATTGATTTTAAAATTATGTCAGTCTTTGTTACTACACCAAGTATTTTTTGGCCAGATGTGTTAGAAAAAAGATAATAAAGAAATGCTGATTGTTGATAATGTAGGAATTTTCAATGAAAGGAAAATGACTCAGGTGTTATAAATACATCTAAGCTTGAAGGTAATGGGGATGATGATTGTCATGGATTGAGTAGAGCTGTCTCTCCCCAAACACCTGCAGATGCTTAAAATCTGAGGCCATAGTGGCTGGTGAGTTAAAGGTGGAGACTTGATCTAATTACAGCCTCTGAGAGGAGGGCAGCGAGGGAAGGCTTTGGTTGGTTGAAGGCATGCCCCCAGAAGGTGGTTCTCATCAGAGAATGATTATTCGCACTCAGCGTCTGCCTTGTTTTTCTCTTCCTGGCTTACAGTGTGATTTTGTCTGTGTTTCTACCATGTCCAGCCTCAACAGACACTGAACAGTGGGATCTCTTGATGCTGAACTGTATCTTGAATCTTCAAACTGTAAGTTGAAATGAACCTTTTCTTTCTCAGAAATGTCTCTTGAGTATTTTAAAGTAACAAAAGGCTGGTTAATACAATGTTCAGTAACATGGTTGGTGAGAATATATGGTGCAGGCTGCATCTCTACTCCCAAACCAGAAATGAACTCCCAATGAAGCTGTTAAATACATCTTGACAATATGATGCAGGACTTCCTACCATTGCCTAAACATGCAATGTCATGATACACTTAAACAGAAGAATAATGAACTTGTGACTGCTGCTGAAGGACTATACTGGGCATACAGGTGGGGGGAGGGAAAATGGGGAGGGCAGGAGAGGAAATCCCTGAGCCAATGGAATTGTGTCATGAAAAATAAAAATTAAAATAATAATAACCTGGTTGGGTGGGTCCTAGTCTCTGTGGAGGGAGGCATTCTGCACATAGGTCCGTTATGAAGTTCTGGGAGGAATTTTAGAAATTCCACACCCAGGAAACACTCTACCCAGCAATATCCCAGGAAAAGCATAGGGTAGGAGGGCAAGGACGGTGTCATGCCTTCAGCATGTAAAATCTCTATTCTGAATGCAGACTGGGCTCTTAGTCTTCGCTGAGATGCCTGCTTGGTCGGCTTGCTGCTACTCTGTCTCAGTTGTGAATTCTTTCTTGTGTGAAGACAAGAATTCCCACGCAGCCATCTCCTGCAATGATTTAACCTAGTTTTAATTTGTAATCAATATTGTACTGGAAACATTGAGTATTTCAGCTATATTTTACTCTTTTATCTATTGAGGATTATTATGTTAAAAAGCTGTGATACTGATTTATATTTAGTTCATTTACTTGAAGTAGTCATTATTTAACCACAGGAATATTAATATGATTATTTGGGGTTTCTGCCCAGGCTACCATAACAACATACCACTGACTGGGTGGCTTCAACAAGACATTTCTCACAGTTCTGAAGCCTCAAAGTCTCAGCTGTCACCTGATTTAGTCCCTAGTGCCGCTGCTCTACCTGGCTTGTAGACACTTGCCTTTTCATGGTGTCCTCACATGATGTAGAAACAGAGCTTTCCAGTGCATTGTCCTTTTCATAGACACACCAGTTTTATTAGATCAGGTTGCACGCATCCAACCTGAATCACATCATTAAAGGTTTTATCACCAATGCAGTCACCTGGAAGGAGGGAGGAGTGGTATTAGGATTCTCCAGAGAAAGAACCAAGAGGAAAAGTTAGATGCATGCACATGTGTACACACGCATGCACATGTGTACACACGCATGCACACACACACAGATGCTTCAAAATTTTGGGGAAATAAAAAGAACCATAAGATGGGGCCTGGCAGCATGGCCTAGTGGTTAAAGGCCTTGCCTTGAATGCACCGGGATCCCATATGGTTTGCTGGTTCTAATCCCGGCAACTCCACTTCCTCTCTGTCTCTCCTCCTCTCTGTATATCTGACTTTGTAATTAAAATAAAATAAATCTTTTAAAAAAAAGAACCACAAGATGAGTTTATTTTGGTGCAAAAAATTGAAATCCATGCATATGCTTTCTATAACACATTTCATGAACTTTTTGAAGTTCACTTCTATGCATAGACTGCAGGAGTAAACATCTGGCTTGGTATTTAAGCTGCTGGTTAAGGTGTTTGCACCCCACGTCAGAATTCCTGGTTTCAGGTCCCAGTCGAGTTCCTGAGTGTGGCTTCCTAATGATGAGAGCGAGCAGGGATGGCTCAGTAATTGGGCTCCTGCCATGCATCTCTTAAATAAATGAATAATTTAAAACTCTCGTAATTGCACCAAATAACCTTACCTTTTAGCACTATTTTCCATGAACATTTTGAAGTGCACTTGTGTATATAAAGAGAGGCATGGTTCACATGATCTGACATGATTAGTGAGGCTCTTTGCCAGCTGGAGACCCAGTTCAAACCCAGAGATCTGGGAACGCAGGAGCGGACGGTGTACATCCCTGTCTCCCTGAAGAAGTCTGGTGCTCCCGCTCAGGCAGAAGAGGAGGAAATGAGTCCTCCCTTCCTCTGCTTTTTTCCATTTGGGGTCTCAGTAGAGAGGATGGTGCCTACCCACATTGAGGAGGGCAATGCACTTTACTAAATCTACCAGTTCAAGTGTTACTCTCACCCAAAAGCAGCCCCACAGACACTCTCAGAAATGATGCTTAATTTGAGTATCTCAGGGTCCCATCAAATTCATACATAAAACTACCCATCACAGAGGCTTCAGGCTTTAATATCTGAGTTTAGAAGATGCACCGCTCCATGCATAGCCTCTACAAACTATAAGCCATAGTATATGAATGCTTAGTCTTACTAAAAATCTCTGAAATTCTAACTTATGAATATCTAACCGTAAAGATTTGGGAAAAGATTATTCCTCTATTTTGAAATAGCAGAGTGATCAGCATCGTGACACAGTGATTTAAGCTACCATTTGAGCACTGGTTTGAATCCTGGCTACTCTACTTCTGATCCAGCTCCCTAATAATGTACCTGGGAAAGTAATAGAAAAGGGACCAAGTGTTTAGGTCTCTGCACCCATGCGGGAGACCCAGAAGAAATTTTTGGCTCCTGGCTGTAGCTTGACCTATTTTTAGCTGTTGCAGCTATTTGGGAGTGAACCAGTAAATGGAAGACATCTCTTTCTGTCTCTTGCTCTCTCTCTTTCTTTCAGTAATTCTACTTTTAAAGTAAACAGAATATGTTTTAAAAGGATTTATTTTATTTTTATTGGAAAGCTAGATATGTAGAAAGAAGAGAGGAAGATCTTTCATCTGAAGATTTACTTCCAAAGTGGCTGCAACAGCCGGAGCTGAGACAAGTCAAAGCCAGGAGCCGTGAGCTTCTTCTGGGTCTCCCATGTGAGGGTTCAGGATCCCAAGGATTTGGGCCTTCCTTGATTGCTTTCCCAGATTCAAGCACGGAGCTGGAAGGGAAGTGTGGCTGCCAGGATTAGAACCGGTAGCCATATGGGAGCCCGGCGCGTGTAAGGCAAGGACTTTTGCCACTAGGCTACCATGCCAGGCCTGAATATTTTTTAAAATAATCCCTGTAATTTCTTTTCTTAAGAGATTTGAGATTATGTTACAGAACCATCAAGGAAACAAATAGAAAAAGATGCAGTAACAAGGAAAACTTTGCTCTTTGTCCATGGATTGGTAGAATTAATATCATCAAAACCTTACAATATTAGACTTAAAGATGGATTACAGGGTAATTGCAATTAATGGAGCAGAATAGAAATCCCAGAAGCTAACCCACACATCTATAGTCAGTTAATTTTTGACAAGTGAAATGAAATTAATACAGGGAGAAAAGACAGTCTTTTCAACAAATGATGCTGAAAAAATGAATATATGCATGCAGAGATATGAAGCAAGACCTTTACGTTATGCCTTATTAAAAAAAAAAAATCAACTCAAGCTCCCAGTCTCTTTATAAATGGTGTTAGGAGAAACATTTAAAAGAATGATTGATATTGGGTTCTCAGATCATATCCAAAATCCAATTCAAAATGGATTAAAGACTTAAATGAAGAAAATCAGAAAATAAGGAAATTCTGCACGCACCCCCCCCATGCTTGTCCCATCTTTGTTTCTTTGGTTTTGTAATTCTGCCCTCCCAGAGGTAATCCACTACATCTGTCACTCGCAGGAGATTTCCCATTCACACCTGAAAAGGGCAGCAGAGAAAGCGCAGCTCCTCTCAGAGGCAGCTTTAGAATATTGTCTCCCTGATGATGGGGGTCCTCCTCTCTTTGAGATGGTGGCCTACCTAAAGAAATTTTGTCAATTCCTTTTGATACTTGTCTACTACAGTCACCTTAGTAAGCTGCACTAGGATCTGAAAAATCAGACCCAACTAGCATGGAGGCCTTCAGGCTGGGTACTACACACTAAGTGACTGCATGTAATCCCTAATCACAGTTATCTAGTTGCAAACATTTTTAAAGGTTCAAGTAAATTATGGGCGCAGAGTGATAGCCTGTTGGCTGAAGTCCTCACCTTGCATGTACCAAGATCCCATATGGGTGTTTGTTTATGTACTGGCAGCTCTACTTCCCATCCAGCTCCCTGCTTGGGGCCTGGGGAAGCAGTAGAGGACAACCCAAAACCTTGGGACCCTGCACCCATGGAGGAGACCCAGAAGAAGCTACTGGCGCCTGGCTTTAGATTGGCTCAACTCCAACACTTGGGACCACTTGGGGAGTGCTTTGGATGTGAACTAACACATGGGAGATCTTTCTGTCTCTCCTTTCTGTAAATCTGACTTTCCAATTAAAAAAAGCTTTAAGAATAATATTCAAGTAAATTATAACAGCGTATCTAGAGGGCAGATTTTTTCCTAGAGGTAGAGCACTCAGTTTCTATCAACTGTTCTCCTAGAGTTCTGAAAATCACTCTTGTTATTGGATAGATCTGAGCATTGGTTCTTAGACATGGCTAGAAATTGCCCTCTGAATGTGGTGACGTTGGTGTCAAAACAGCCACAGAGCAAGTTGGAACTGGGATCCTCAAAAGAACCTTAGTAGCTGTTTCAGAGCCCTGTCACACTACTTCCTGTTTTACACTGGATCAACTGTCTACATTTAGCTTCACAGACTGCCCACATTAATGCTTCCTGTTTATGACTTTCACATCATTTGTGAGAGTTGTGTGGGATTTTTAGGTGGACTAAGGGCAGTAGTATGGAAATACAATCATTAAAATCCTAACAGTTTCATTTATTTTAATATGACTATTAAAAACCTGAAATTATATTTGTGGCTCATAGTTTACGTCTATTGGGCAGAGCAAACTTAGAGCGTTCTGGTTGTTTTTTAAAAGTGAGACATAAATTTACAACTAAAAACACTTCATTTATTGATAACCAAGAGCTCCAATAATTTGAGAATTAAGGAGAACAGAAGAGGCTCAGAGAAGGAAAATGGTCCCCTGTCAGCAGTGTCCTTGTCGCATGCTGAGAAAGTGGCCAGATGGCAATTAGTAGTTTGACTTGTGAAAGAGAAGAGTCACTTTGTAGTCTTCATGTCCTGGTATTTCTCTCCTAATCTTTCTCTAGCCTCTGTCTTCTGGGTAGGTGGGAGACTTTGGGTTGGGAAGTTGAGTCACCTTAGGCAGGGGCTGAGGCACACTCCAGTGTAGCTGATTCTTCAGAACAAATGGGTAAAGACAAATACCATTTGTAGACAGTAAGCATTTGCTTGTACTCAGCGGTCCACAGTGGAATCCAGGAAGAGTCAAGGAGGTGAGAGGGAAATTTGGGGACTTCCGCCTACACAGAACAGATCAGAGCTGACAGCTGACCACAGCGGACTTCTGATGGATGAGCTGGCGATGTGCTGAGACATTTCCCTAGAGTCAAAGCTGCAGAACTAAAATTACTTTGCTGGAAGCAGTGAGTCTTGACTTTTTTTTTTCTTAGCGTTCGCACATTGTCATTCTGCCATTAGGAAGCAAATGATGTGTAAAGTAGGAGCTACAAAGACTCTCCTTGTCCTCCCACAGCTAATGTGCAGATAACAACATCTAAAAATGTGTCACTCATTCACTGCTGCAGAGGCAATGTTCTGAGTGTTGTACCAATGATATCTAAGGAGTTATTATTACTGTTTATGTAAGGAATTGTCCCTAGATAAATTATAGATTCTAAGTTAAGACATGTCTAATATAATATCTTGGAACATTATGGTGGAGGTGGAAATTTTTAAAGAATCTTACTTTGAAATATAGATGAGATCATTTTTACACACCCTCGCCACAGCTGAAAGTCCCCAAACTAGAGAGCTGAGAAACATTGCCCGTCAATAAGAACATTTCTAGGAGCATTCCTTAGGTATGGTGGATGTGCAAGTGCCAGCCTCTGGGGGATCAGCCGTGAGGGGACCATCAGCTTAGGAGATGTTGCCAACATTATTAATAACAAGTTTGCTTCAGGTGTGTGAAACTGGTGCAAACAATTCTGCCCTTGCAGGATGAATCCAGGTGACCCATCTATAAGAAGAAAGATAAGTGATTATTGATTTTCTCGTTGATTATTGATTTCCCTATAGATTCAGGAACCCTATGTGTAGCAAAGCCATATTACTTTTACTGTCTAGGAAAATGGGATTTGTCCTCTTACGGTCTGTTTGGGTGATTGAGCTGTGGCAAGAAGATTCACAATATGCAAGCGCTTCAATTTTTCAATACAGAATGGAAGGATTCCTAAAATTGTCATCAGAGGAGTTATATGGGCACTTCTCCCCATATAACTTCTTCATAAATATAGTTGGAGCAGATTGTCAGTTATATGTCTAGGAGGGAAGCTTTCCTAAGGTTGCTCCCAAGCCACCTTCCTCTGGTTGGAATTAGAAGGCACTTACAGGAAGTTACAGCTTATCCAGAAGCTCAGGAAAAGCAACAGCTAAGGTAGCATCAGTATTACCTAACAAAAACAACAAAATCCACAGGGAATTGGCTTGGGACCTCAGATTTGAACAAATATTTCCATGGAGGATGGGACAGTTTGGGGAATAATGTAGTAATATAAATCTTTGCTGTGAAAATCAATGGCGAATTTCTTTTTTCTTAACACTTTACAGTTGTTTTGAAGGCAACATATGCTAAGCAAACAATATAAAAACATATGTAAAAGTGAAGAGTCTCTTACCTCACCCAGTTTCACTACCACATACAACAGTGTTAATGTCTTTTTATGGACTTCTCCTTGAGGTTATTTTTTCACATTTATATAAACTCATGTGTGCATATATATTATGTAAGCTTTTATTGCCACAAACCCAAAAGCCAGACGCAATAAGTGAGCCACATGAGAGGTTTTTATTTCAGCAGGGGAAGTAGCTGCAGGACAGAGAGATTCAGAGAGAGACAGAGACAGACAGAGAAGAGAAGAGCAAAATGGAGAGAGCGCAAACAAATGAGAAGAGAGCCCAGAACAAAGCCTTGAGGTGGGTATGGTTAGTGCAGGGGTCAGGGATTGGCAGATGTGGCTGCAGCTGGACACCAGGGACAAATGCCTTCGGGTGGTGGAGCGCATGCTTACTTAGACAGGTGGGCCTTAAGGGGGCCGAGACCTAGGGGACTTACATAGTGCTCAATAAGCAGGCTGCTGGGTCCAGGATCCTGGGGTCAGTCTTGGGGTCACTGTTTGAATTGCTCCTCACATATTATATTTAAAGGTTTTTGTTTTTAGATTATTTTAAGTCTAAGAGACAGAAAGAGAGAAAGCTGTCTCAGGGCCTCCCATTCCCTGGTTTACTCCCCAAATGCCTACAACAGCCAAGATGGGGCTGGGATGAGGCAGGATACCAGGAGAGTGCCGTCTGGATTTCTCACTTGATTCAGTAACAAGTTGGAACCAGACCCAGGCCTTAGACCCACAACTCTAATATATAACCCCTAACTGGGGTTATAAAAATTAGACCAAAGCCCTCCCCTTATTTTTTGACTTTTTTATTTTCCCAAAACAAGATTATTTTAGATACTTAGTGATTTATCATGGGAATCTTCCCAAACTATTGCTTAGCTTTCATTATCTAAGAGAAATTCAAAAGGTTTATAAAAGATGTTGTTTAAAAGTTTATTTTAGTTTGGCATAAATTCATACATCTCTGCATTTTTAGCTCCTAGTACAATGCCTTGCATATAAATGTCCTACAAATGTTTGCTGACATATTAATAAGTGGAAAAAAAAAGAAAATAAAGCAAGCAAGAAAGTCAGTGTTTTTTTAGCATCTGCTACATGGCAAACAATATGCTAAACCCTTTACAAACTTTATTGTAGTGTTTATTATTTCTTAGTGTTGTAGTACTTGTTATTTCTTAGTGTTGTAGTATTTGTTATTTATTAATGTTGTATATGCTGAACAGCTCCAGCAATAGCACCTAAATGAGCAGAAAATGCTGAGAAAATACATTTCAATTTAATATTAAAAGCTAACTAACAATATGTGGGGTTGGCTGCCTCAGAGAGGGTATATTTCTTGTGACTAAGCATAGATTGGAGATAATAAATGAGAACCTATTTATCAAGCCAGGAGTACTGTCAACCAGATCGTATCTTTCAGAGACACACAGAGAGCAGGAAAAAAACAAAGTGTAGATGGAAGAAGTGGCAAAGTTTGGTTCCCTGAATTCTAAGTGTGACAGTCACAGCATCATGACAAATAGTGGCTGGCATTCAGTCTCCTCACTGGCACGCAACAAGGGTACAAGTAGAGTCTGTGTGTTCCTTCCCCAGAGCACAGGTACTACCAAGCACCAAGGGATAGTTTTCATGTGGGAATGTGTGTACTGTGTTGTAAAAGCTTTACTTTTTTTAAAGAAGTTAATGACATGGGAAAAATTTCTCAAGTATTCTCCTAAATTTAATTGTAAGGCTGGGAGGGTGGAAGGAAGTAGAAATGGTGAGAAGTTAAACAGTTGACATGCTGCTGGCCAAGAATAAAAGATGAGTTCCATTGTTATTAAAACCTTCCATCAAATCGCTGGCAACCAGGGAGGATGGGGCAGAGGGAGCGGCAGAGGGGTCCCAAGGGGGAGGGCTAACCTCAAACCAAAAGCACCAGGTTCTTAAGGACTTCTTCCTGTCTCAGAGCCTCCCTGTCTGCCTATAACCCATTCCTCCATATTGACCAGCTGACAATATAAGGTCATATAAGCAAAGTATGCCTTCCTTGCTATGGAAACAGTGTTAGCGCTAGATCTGCTGGACTACTGTACAACCACCGCTGGCACTATTGGTTGGAGGGAAGGTGGAAAAAACCTGTCATAGAGTTTGATCCTTTTTCTGGACACATCTGTGAGAGCTCCATAAATTTTAAAAATCAGACCCTCAATCACAAAAAGTTTCCAGGAATCTTAAATTTTTACGTAAAACCTTCTGATTCTTGTAATGTCAAATTCCATAAAAACAAAATGGCAGGTCATACAATCTATACTACATTTGTTGCATGGTCAGTTTGTGACCCTGCAGCTGATAATGTGTGAAGGTAGCTGTAAATCTGGAGTCTCTTGGGAAATCTACTTTATAGGATTGAAATGATCCAGTGTTTGGTTATAAATCCTCATAGTCAGTAACAGTGTCCTGGGTTCACACATTCTCTAGCTTTCACTTTTAAATGGGGGATTTAATTTGTGCTGGATCCATTTTATTTCACTGAATTTTGTCATTGTTGTCATTATGTTAGAGGTTCATCTAATTACTTCATGTAATTTAATCAACCAGAGCAATGATTGATGACACAGGGACCTAGGAGTCAAGTAATCGTTTTATGATTTTCTGCACAGAGCTCCACTCCCAGTGGGGACAGACCAAGTACAATGAATTAAAACCCTTCCAAGGTGGTGTACACATCAGTGCTGCTGTCTTGACACTCTCCTTTTAAATTATGTTTCCAGATGTTCTCAGCAAACTTAGAGATGCCTCATTTTTTTAAAAAAAGATTTATTTATTTTTATTACAGAACCAGGTATACAGAGAGGAGGAGAGACAGAGAGGAAGATCTTCCATCTGATGATTCACTCCCCAAGTGAGCACAATGACAGGTGCTCTGCTAATCCGAAACCAGGAGCCGGGAACTTCCTCCAGGTCTTCCACACGGGTGGCAGGGAGCTGGATGGGAAATGGAGCTGACGGGATTAGAACTGGCGCCCATATGGGATCCCAGGGCATTCAAGGCAAGGACTTTAGCCGCTAGGCCATGCCTCCAGGCCCAAGATGCCTCATTTTCAACAGATTTTCCATTAGCCCAGTAGCGAAAATGAAAATAAAAGTTTTTACTTTTCCATAAAATGACTTCCTGCCTTCTTAATTAGGTTAACAGAAGCTGTTTTTCATTGTTTGTGTAGAGGTTCAAAGTTGCTTCCTCTCTACTGCTGATGTTTCCATAATTGAGTCGGCTCAAAGAAACTGACAATAGATAGACTAACAGGAAGAAAGGAGCACAGGTTTTCTACATGCACATTTCCACCACAAGAATGAAAAGTCAAAGCACAGTGACTCAGATTTAGAAGCAGGTATACCTTCTTCATAGGAGAGAGGGATGCTGATAGCTGTAACTATTTTAATTGTGTGTGTGATTGTGGGAGCCCTGCAAAATCTGAGACTCAAAGAAGGGCTAGGCGTTTGAAGCATGGTAGCAAACTGAGAAATACTTGAAAAGTGTATACCATGAGCTCCAACAGAATAAATGTGTTCTCTGCCCATTATAAAAAATTTAAAGGATTGGCTCCAGCACGGTAGCCTAGCAGCTAAAATCCTTGCCTGACGTGCCAGTATGCTATATGGACGCTAGTTCTAACCCCGGCAACCCCGCTTTCCATCCAGCTCCCTGCTTCTGGCCCAGGAAAAGCAGCCAAGGATGGCTCAAAGCCTTGGGACCCCGAATGCACACATGGGAGCCCCGGAAGAGGCTGCTGGCTTTAGATTGGCTTAGCTGCAGTCATTGCAGCCTCTTGGGGAGTGAATCAACGGACAGAAGATCTTCCTCTCTGTAAATCTGACTTTCCAATGAAAATAAAATAAAAGACATCTTAAAGATTCAAAAGATCTAATCTCAACATTTCGGCCCTGGAATAAGATCTACTTTGAGGGCATGAGTCATCTGACTTTTATTATGTTTTCAGTGGGAATTAGTATTAAGGCCCTGGTGATATACTAACATTGTAGATACTGCTATTAATGTCAGTAATAAGCAGTTCTCCGTCTCTGATTATTTTAGCTTATTTGGTGCAAAAAATTGAAATCCATCTGTATAAATGATCTTGGAAAAGTCCATGGAAATGCATATTTTGAAAAAACTGTACATGGATATCAAAAATTTTAAATACCATTTTCATAAATTTTTGAAATAACTGTAGAGTGCAGTTTCACACATTTGGTTCTTAAATAGCAATTGCTCCTGTCTATGAATCTGAGGTCCATTGGCAAAGATGAGGTTAAAAAACTGATTCTCTGAAAGGATGGATCCTGATCGGTGGAAATGTGGTGGCTTTTGTGCCATGGGACGAAAACAGCTATGTTTAGAACCCAAAGGAGTCTCCAAGGGCACAACATAGAACTTCTTTAATGCAGAAATAAAAAAGGACAAGCACCTTTCACTGCTTCTAGAATATCAGTGCCTGAGCCCCCATGACGATCTCCAAACTTCTAGGTTCTGAAAGCCCCAACTTTCCTTTTGTTCCTGCCACCCGTGGGAGAGGAGGCTGCTTCCTGGGATTGTCTGCCTCATTTCATTGATTTGGATCCTCTAGGATTCAGACCTTTGAAAGTAAATGTGTAACACATTTCACTAAGTAAAAATGTCAGCTTGGTTCTAGAAAAGACAGAAGGGAGACTATCACAGCTTTGTGTGTTTTCTTTGTGAATAATTTCTTCGTTGGGAGTAAAGGTTAAAAACAAAGTTTTAAACAACTGTTTCTTTATGTGGAAAAATATTGTTGTTGGTTTTCTCCTTAGGACAGTTTGGAACTAACTCAGTGGAACAAAGTGCTAAGCAAATTGTGACATGTTTATGAACAAAATAACTGTGGACCCTCCTCTGCCAGGCTATACCTACTGCTGGTGAGCAAGAAACCCAGGATCAGAGGCAGGCCAGGGTGGACAAGGCGGTGCCACCTGTAAGCATACATGAGGGCTGGGTCTTGGGGTGGTTGGGGCTGAGCTAAGCTATAGCAATCATAGAGTGCACAGGAGCAGGATGATATGCAGGCTTGACTGGATTAGATCGCAACAGAGGCTGGCACATGCAAAAATCAGGCTAGGGACAGTCTTGGTGGGAGTTAGTTGTCATCACCCCCACTAGGCCATGGCACCCACTGGTATGCATGAGGACTGGGTCTGTGGTGGCAAGCTAGGCTGGGTGGCTGCGCTGATCAATTCACGTGAGACATGGGGTTAGGGCAAAACTGCCCAGGCAGCTAGCTCCATCCACCAATATGTGTACTGACTGGTGAAGGGGACATACTGAACCTGGCCCTGTACTGGCTGGCACACACAATTCAAGTTTGAGGTCACCCTAGACAGGGATCTTGGGGAACTTCCCAACTAGACTACTGAAGTTGATCCCTGGTCACTCCAGAAAATCACAGGACATGTGCTCAGACGTTGGAGTGCATGTATCAGGGCTAGGGCCTCCTCAGTGGCTGAGACCTGCACAGTGGACAGCATGCCCAGATGCACATGGAAGACAGGACAGCCAGCTCATCAAGGCCAGAATGGAACCCTGCTGCTTTATTGGAGAATGGAGAACAGAACAGGTTGGACAGTTATCCTGGCCAAGCTTTGCAGTAGGTTCCTGGGTCTGTGGCTGTACTAAGGTGGGCTTTGTCAACCATTAGATGTTGGAAATACCTTTTTAAATTCTAGAGTAATGAAATCAACAACTTGTTAGAGATAACAAAAGCACTCAAATAATATCCTTGGAACACTCCTGCCCACATTGGGGTCTCTAAGGTGTCATCAAATGACTGTACTCATCCTAGAGTGCTCATGTGGTTTGACAGCCAGGAGCAGACACCACCCCTTCCTCTCCTGCTGATACAGGAGGGAAAAAAGAGAACTGAAATATTTGTCCCATCCACCTTCCATACCTTACACTCTCCACCCTAATAGGAGGTCTGCATGGGCAGGCATCCCTCTCAGCTACTTAACCAATATTAAAAATAAAATCAGAAGAAAGATTTTAAAAATGTGTTTGCAGTCTATTTTTAGTGCAAACAGTGCGCTTGATTTTAATTTTTGCAGCTTTTTTTGGTTTTCAAAAATTTAACTGTCATTTCCTTTTCCCTCTTATTCCTGGTTTGTTCATCCAAGTCTTGTCCCCATTTTTCTAAACAATGATCATTGACTGTTATTTTCAGGAAAAAATTAAAAAACACTTTTTTTTTCTTGTTTTCTTTGACAAAGTCCAGAATTTTTAAATGCCACCTTTAAAAAAATATATTGATTTATTTTTATTGAAAAGGCAAATTTTACAGAGAATGCAAAAAAGGAACTAAGATCTAACTTCTGCTACCTCACTCCCCAAACGACTACTTCGGCCAGAGCTGAACCATTAAAAAGCCAGGAGCCAAAACTTCTTCTGGGTCTCTCTTGTGGGAGCAGGGTCCCAAGGCTTTGGGCCATTCTCCACTGCTTTCCCAGGCCAAAAGCAGGGAGCTGGATGGAAAGTGGGGCAGCTAGAAAATGAACTGATGCCCATTTGTGATACCAGCACTTGCAGAGGAAGGATTAACCAATGAAGCTATTGCACCTGCCCGTTTTCTCATGGTTAAGACCTCATTCACATTGTTCTGCTAAAAATTCTTCTAAGTAAACTAGATTGGTAGAGCAGATTCAGAAGATGTTATTATGTGTACTCTTAAGTCCGCAAAGAGAGATTGCCTTGGCTGTTCATTAAGTAACCTTTAGCTGCTTGCCTTCACTTTCTCTAAAACATTAACGAAAGTAAATAAAACTTTGAAATCAAAGAAGTTCTGTCAGGAAAAGAGCACAGCAATGTAATTAACATGATGATTGCTGTTGATTTTTGTACTCTGATATGCTTTGGGATGCTTTTTTCTCTGACAAGAACATGATTAAATTGCCACTTGGGACAGCAATAACCCTATTGGAATGGTGTTAAAAGTCTCGCCTACTCTGCTTTCAATCTGGCTCCTGCTAATGAGCCTGGGTCTTCTACATGAGTGCAGGGTCCCAAGGGCTGGAGTCATCCTGTGCTGCTTTCCCAGGCAATTGCAAGGAACTGAATTGGAAGTGGAGCAGGCAGGACACAAACTGGCACCAAAAGAGACTGAAGCTTACCTTATTATACCCTACTATGTCGTAGGCCCCTCAAATTCTTCTCTATAAATTCTTCCATTATCACTCTCTACACATTCATTTCCTTCTTTGTGTTATCTTAAGCTGGCCTCCATTGTTTTAGACCCTGCATCCTCCTCCACTTTCTGAACCATTTGAGGGCAAAAACTGCAGATTATTCCTGTTCATACCTTGAACTTAGCATGTGTGATTGAACAACTGCTTGTTGAACAAATAGTTGATTATTTCACCAACAGTAATGCTTTACTTATAGCAGTCTATTTCTGGCATCTCTTTTGCTTTTGTCTTTTATTATTAATTACATTGTATTATGTGACACAGTTATATAGGTACTGGGATTCCTCCCACCTCTCCCCTAACCCTCCCCCCCATGGTAGATTCCTCCACCTTGTTGCATAACCACAGTTCAAGTTCAGTTGAGCTTCCTTCATTGCACACATATACCAAGCATAGAGTCCAGCATCTTATTGTCCAGATAAGTTCCACGGCTTCTTGGGGAGACCTTCTCTGGTCCCAAGGTAGAGCTAACAGAGTAAAATCCCAGTCAAATTAAAAGCCCCAACATAACATCAACAGCAATATATAACGTTGTGGAATTAATTGACATGGTATTGAGTAAACAACATGTTAAAAATAAATGCAAGTCCCCTCCATAAACTGTTTTGCACCTCAGTTGTTGAAATGTCAATGAAGTAGCCACAGGATGTGGCTAAGAACTTGCTTTTGTCTTTTCTTAAAGCAACAGAAAGAAAGAGTTTCAGAGTTAATGTCTCTAAGGATCAGAAGAAGTATCCTCACCAGATCTAATAGTGTGCTTCCATAACAGTTTCAGAATGTGGGTTCTGGTGTTCTGTACCCACACATCTCTCTTCCTCAGAGATTCTTTGGCAAGTCAGTGACCAATGAAATCAACTTTCAGTGTTCTAGTTCAGGGAGCAGACACTTGGCAACTCCCCTGCCTGATAGTTCCATTGATAAATATAATTTCCAAAGAAACTTCCTTGTTTGAGTAATCTAGTTTTTGATGCTTTGAAGATTTAGTTTCAGAGATTCATTCCAGGACCCTGCTCTTCAACAACAACAACAACAGCAAACTTGTAAATCTTCTGTAAGCCAAGGATTTTATCATGAAGGCTACTTAGTTTCCCAACTCTGACTGATATTTCACTTGAGCTTTAGGTATTAACATTTAGTTGATAAAATCAGATGAAAAAAGTGAAACCAAGGGTCTAAAGTATGAATCTACCAGAGTTTGGAATCTTAAGGAAATTTCAATGAATCAGTGTAGAGTCATTCTCTCTTCCGTCTATAAAAATAACACTACAAATTTAAGCTAAGTCACTTGGACCTCCTTTGTAAAAATTAATCATTTAATAAATACAGAGAGGTCATTGGGAAATAATTTTCACAAAATCACAAGGATTTCTCATTTTAAGAATGAGGATTTTAGTCCATTTAGGCTGCTCCAACTATATGCCTTTGACTGAATAATTTATAAGCAAAAGAAATTTATTATTTGCCTTTCTGGAGATGGGGGAATCTAGCATCAGGGTCCCAGCAGATTCAGTCTAGCAAGGCTTCATTCCTCATAGATGGTTTTGTGTGATCCTCACTTGTTGGAAAGTGAAGCAAGCTCACTTGGGTCTCTGTAGTAAGGGCACTAATTCAATTCATGAGGGTAGAACCCCCATGACTGAGTTATTTCTACCAAACCCAACCTCATAATGCTGTCACATTGGAGATAAACTCACAGCAAATGGATTAGGGACCAATGTGGGGGCAAAGCATTCAAACCGAAGTAGTGAGGATAGTTGATCTTCAACTTTGTATCTTGTACAGAAGGAAATAAGCTCCAGATAATATTTTCCAAACTGATCCCGCAAATCTCGTATAGTCCCAACTGTGTCTCAGGCATCCTGTTTTGCCTTAACATGTCACCTTGTTTATTTATTTCTTCCTGACTAGGTATTTAGGTCTTAGAGAAGCTAAAGTTAACATCTACATTTGGAGGTATCAGGATTGGGAAGATACACTACAGCCAGACACACAGGCAGTTCTTATGCCATAGTTTGGATCTCACACAGAGGTCTCATTAATGCTAGGAATGATCTTACCCTACCAGGGTGTCCCTCGGACACATTACCTTCTAAGCCTTCATGCATGTAACTAGATATATTATCTCCTGAGTGAAAACATGAACTGAAATACGGTTGAAAGATTTTCCACCCTATTGGTATGAATCACATTCTTTGGATGCTGCTACTGTCTGAATATTTATGTCCCCCAGCCCTCCCTGCTCTATCCTCCAAAATAATTTGTTGAAATCTAGCCCCTATAGGATGGTTTTAGCATGTGAGACTTTGCAGGGGAGATGATTAGGCCCTGAGAACACAGCCCTCATGAGTAGGATTGATGCTACAAAGGAGACTACATCAAGTTTGCCCTTTTTGCTGTGTGAGGACACAGCAAGTAGGCAGCATTTGTGAAGCAAAATGCTTCCCAACCTTCTGAGGTCTGATAAACACATTTTTGATGTTTCGAATCTACCCAATTTTGGTAATTCCGTTACAGCAACCAGATGGACTAACGTGGGTATATGTCCATGCTCTTGTTGTGCACACACAAAATTCAGCTGTGCTTTTGAAATATGCTGTGATATTCCACAGGTGCAATTTTGAAAGGAAAGAGGGAAAGAAGGAAGGAAGGAAGGAAAGAAAAGAAAGAAAAGATTAACCAAGTAAAGCTCAACCTAGTAACACATGCAAACTAGTATCTCCTGAGTGTCCATGGGCAGGCTAGATCGGATACTTTTTCTTAGTAAAGGTGAGATACAGGTAAGACGGTATCTGACTTTCTCTTCCTAGATGAGACCAGGCCATGAGGAGGAGCTTAGGGACCCACAGGGATCTATAAAAAGAGAGTAACAAGTAAAAGAAGATCCAAGACACAAGTAGAAGTATATCAAGCACAGAGTGAGATGGTATGTGCAAAAACTTGTTTCACAGCAAAAGACATGAGGAAAATAAAGCCATCAGAAATCAGAATTAAACAATATTCTAGGGTGGGATAAGGGAGCTGCAAAAAAAAAAAAAATAGAGTGGGGGCAGCTACTAAACATGCCAGAACTTTTCATGATAAATGGATAGCTTCACAGTAGTTCCCTGAAACCTGAAACTACAAAAATTAGAAAAAATATGTGTATCAATGTTTATAGCAGGTTTATTTGGAATAGTTCAAAAGTGTGATCAGCCCAAATGTTCTTCAGCAGGTGAGTCAT
Organism: Ochotona curzoniae; assembly: GCF_017591425.1. NCBI lineage: Eukaryota > Metazoa > Chordata > Mammalia > Lagomorpha > Ochotonidae > Ochotona > Ochotona curzoniae. The sequence goes on from NW_024464920.1 coordinate 23,774,171, forward strand.
TAAGCAAACAGATCCCTACACATATACACCACCGGCAGAGTCTCAGTACGATGGGTGGGTTGTATCCAAGTCAATGTCCTAGATATTTTCTCTGACTTGATTTCAGTTACCTGTGGTCAACTATAATTCAAAAATTGTAAGTGCAAATTTTCAAAACTAAGTAAATCATCATTTAAATTGTGTGACATTCAGAGTAGTGTCCTGATGTTTTATCCCACCCACCCTCTTTACGGTTGCAAATCATCCCGTTGTTTACTCCTGCCTGTTAGTCACTCAGCAGCCGTCTAGCTTATAAGATTAACAGTTATAGATCATAGTGTTGTTTTTCACAAACCCTTATTTTGCTTACGAAGAACCCTATAGTACAAGACTTGTGATGCTGGCAATTTATACCTGCCAAACAGACACTGTAACCTGTTTCCTTGAAGTAAAGAGGTAAAGCTCCTTGGCTTAATGAACAAGAATAAATAGCATACAAATATCTGTGATTCAGTACTGTTTGTGATTTCTGACACCCATGAGGGGATTTGGAATGCTCCTTAGGAAAAAGGAGAAAGACATTATTCTAATTTTTCTATATTTTACCATCTGGGCAAACTGAGCAAGGACACAGGGGAGTCTCTGTATTATTTCTGCATATAAGCCTACACTTATCTCAAAGTTTCAGTTTCAAAACTGGAAAGAGAATTACATAATGAATGGTTCCCTTTAAACCTAAATTAATTTAATAAGGTTAAATGTAACATACTTATCTCAGAAGCCTTTAAAGTGACAGGTTGTGAGATAAATGTTGAGGGAATGCAAAAGGTCTGGCTCTTCAAGGGCTTTCTTAGAAAAAGTAAGCCACCTGATTGCATTAGGGCTTCCCTGGGGAAGACAATAATGGCCTCTCCATTGTTCTGGGATTCTGGAAAAGGTGGGTGGATATATGACAGTCTCAGAGACTTAAATAATGGATACTAACAAAGTGATGTATATACAAGGTCGAACAGAGGTGATGAAGCACACATTGGATTTGAAAGGAACTGGGGGTAATATCTGGAGTTTTCATTGTCTTGGCAATTGTAGAGGGTGGAGACCAAAGGGACATCCTAAGAGACTGTGACTTCCTTTGGCAGAATAGAGGTTCATTCAAAGAAAGACCTCTACAGGCCAGTACCTTGGCTCAGCAGGCTAATTCTCCACCTTCAAGCACCACAATCCCTATAGGTGCCACTTTGTGCCCCAGCTGCTCTGCTTCCCATCCAGCTCCCTGCTTATGGCCTGGGAAAGCAGTGAAGGATGACCCAAGTCCTTGGGACCCTGCAATCATGTGGGAAACCTGGAAGAAACTCCTGGTTCCTGGCTTCAGAATGGCTCATGGCTCAACTCTGGCCTTTGGGGCTATCTGGGATGTGAACCAGAGGATGGAAGATGTTTCCTTCTTTTTCTCTCTCCTATAAATCTGCCTTCCAAATTAAAAAAAAAATCCTTTAAAAAAGGGAGAAAGACCTCTAGAAGTCTCCTTTTGTCTTCAAATAAGATGAAGCCAAAAACTGTTTTCATAAAATGCAGATTGGTTTAATCAGACAGTAGATGAAACTTAAATAAGTTAAGTCACATTATTTCTTTTTCCTCCTGGGCAAACAGACTGTGCTTCCTAGTTCTTCTAGAAGTTAAATGTAACCACATGCCTGAATTCTGACAAGGGAAAATAGTGATAGTCTAAAGTCATATGCTTCCTGTTCAGACACAAACCTAAAACTCATCAGCCACTGACTCATTCTGTGTGGCTGACTGAGTGCTGATACTCAGGGCTATCTGGAAAACAATGTGTTGGCTAATTGCTGGGGCTCTGTTAGCATCTGTGGCTGAAGAGCTGTGTAAATGAGAATCTCTAGTCTCATTCCATTGTCAAACATGAGCAGGAGAGGTAAGGAGACCTCTGAGGTTTGGGTATTTAATCTGCTTACAATAGCAGAAGCAATGGAGGCTTCTAGATCTATCTTAGAACACTGAGAATCACCCTCCAAGTTCCTTTCATTTCCCAGACTGGGATATATTTGAAACAGATGATTTTCAAGGCAGAACCCTCCCCCTATTGAGCTCTTAAAGTGGTTGGTGGTTTTTGCACGTGTTCAGTGTTCAGCATCTTATCTAGAGAAAGCTATCAGCTCCTTTTGTTAATAAATTAAGATGGTTGCAATTTGCTGATCAGGAGCTGAGTTTCTCTTGTGCGTCAGGGATCATGTGTGACATGGGGCAGTTGGCCCATGGATACACATGGCACAATACTTAGCCTCCAAAATAAAGAGCTGCCTGGCAAGAACGAGTGGGTGTGAAGATTGTGACAGTTTTCAGTCCTGGGACTTCTGCTGACTTATGGGCTGTTTCAAGAGACTTACAAAATACAGATAGCCATCTCAGCAACCACTCATGTATAGTTTACAGTCTCCCAACACCAGTCTAAATCCATTCAAAACAATTTAAGTAACTAGCAAGGCCAATCAGCAATTGCTGAGCACAAATTGCTTTTCTTCATTGCATTGTCTCCCTGCCACTAGGATGCTGGACCACCTTATCTTGTTGCAGTGCTCGTTCAGCTTCCAAGTGAACTTCTGCCTGCCAATGTGCAAATCTTCTGTATCTGAATAAGAACTGTCTTTTATTTAACCTCATTTGTCATTTCTTGGTTTACAGTATGAATCAAGAAAAGTCTCTTCTACCTCCCACATACCTGTACCAAAAAGAGGAGCTATTTTTACTAGCTACTTAGATTAACAAAAGCCTTCTGGAAACAAAACATTCTGTCCAAAGTTAGCCTGAACATTAAGCTATAGAAAATTCAGCTCTTTTCTACAGCAAAGGATGCAATTCACAGAATGAAGAGACAATCAGCAAAATGGGAGAAAATATTTGCAAACTGTTCATCTAACAAAGGCTAATCTATAAGGCACTCAAAAAGTCAACAGCAAAGCATCCGAATAATCCCACAAAGAAGGGAGCCAAGATCTTAGTAGACATTTCTCAAAAGAAAAAAATGTTAGTGATCAACAAAATATATTTTAAAATGTTTGGTATCACTAGTCATCAGGGAAATGCAAATAAAGCCACAAGGAGATGTCATATCACTCCACTTTAGAATGGTAATCATCAGAAAGACCCAAAAAATAACAAATGCTGAGGAGGATGTGGAAAAAGGAAACCCTTATATACTGTCAGTAGGAATGCAAATCAGTACAGTCATTATGGAAAGCAGTATGGAAATTTCTCAGAAAACTAAAGATAGATTTACCATATGACCCAGCTATTCCACTTCTGGGTATATATTTGAAGGAAATGAAGTCAGAATATCAAAGGAGTACTTTCATGTTTATCATAATTAATCACAATAACCAAGACCTATATGTCCATCAATGACCAAATGAAGAAACTAGCATATAGACACAATGGAGTGTGATTCAGCCTTTAAAAAGAATGAAATGCTGACATTCACAGGGAAAAGAATAGAACTGGAGGTCTTTATGTTAATTTAAACAAGCCAGATACAGAAAGACAATACCACACTTTTGTTCTCATATATTGAGATATATAAATACACACATATTTAAATTTACATATATTTAAGCTTAGAATCCAGAAACTGGAGCAGTAGCAGGGTTGGAGAGGGACAGCATGTAGATAGAGGTTGATTAAAGGTACTAAAGCATAGAACAAATCTATATTTGTTTTCCGTGTTCCTCAACATGGTGAGGCAACTGTGGACCACAGCAATACGTTATTGACAAAGAACCCGAGGAGAGAGTCTGGTAGGTTCCAAATATGAAGAAAGGGCGGGGAAACAAAAATGTTGGCTATCTGATCTGATTGGTTATCTCTGTTGAATTTCTTATTCACATATGCCTTGTTTTCCGCTTCAATTTGACTATCTGTATTCTCTTGTACCTCTTCTAGTATCCTTATAATTATTCTGTTGAATATTTTGTCAGGCATTTCATCAATTTTTCTCTTTTACAGCCTTTTCTTAGGACCATATTGCCATTTTCTTAAATATACTTAATATCTCTATGTTGGCATTTGTGTATCTGGTGGATTTATTTTCATTACTTTTAATGTGGGCTTTTATGATAAAGACATCCCCCAAAAGTGCCACCTGGCATTATTTTGGTAAACAAGTTTGATAATTTCTAGTTGGATGCTGCAGAGGTTTAAACAGGATTTGGTTCCCCAAAGCCATGTAGTTGTTTAAACCCCAAAGGCTTGTGTTAATAAATCATGTGTTAATGTTAATGGTTGAAGTAATAGGGTAGAGAATTGATCTAATTATGGTATAAAGGTGAGGTGTTCCATGAATGATCAGATTGGGTTAGGTGGCTGAATCATCATGACGTCAGAGGAGCACAGACAGGGGCTGATAAAGGAGTAGCTCCCTGTGTCAGATTCTTAGTTTCCGTATGATCCTCGCTCTGCTCACATCCCACTCTCACCAGAACCCACACTAATGCAGCTGGCCTATCTTGTGCTATAGGCCTGAAAAATCATAGCTGAAATAAATAAACCTTATTCCTTCCTAAGAAACCCTTCACCTGTGTTTTAGATAAAAGCTAATGCAGATGCTGTAGTCTGAGCTCCCCCTGTCTTCTCCCACTATAATTGATAGTGGCTACAGCGGTGTGGGGTGCTCCTTTCCGACCTGAGCCACTGTGGATGGGTTTTAGGGGCTGCTGGCCTAGAATCCTGGAGGAGTCTCTTAGGTACTCCTGTTATCACAGGCATGATTACTGTCATGGCAACACTGATCCAAAATCTGGCAGGGGTACACAAGTCTTTGCAGTGCCAGCTTCAGGTTTCTGTGCAGTATCTTGGCACTCACCAACCTCTTCCCTTCTTCCAAGTAGAAAACACCTTCTTGTTATGTCAGTCGAGACTGGGGGGGGGGGGGGAATTGTGAGAAAACCCTCTTGCCCAGTGCTAGGCCACATCCAGAACCTAGAAGTCTCCATGACTCATGCTGAGTGGCATAGGGTAGAGCTAAGACCCAGCTTTGCTTTGGACTGCCTGCTGCTAATGTGAACATGTAACCTTTTAGGCAAGCAAAGGTGATACTGTCCAGGATACAAGTCCAAACCACTGAGGCCATTGGTTTCCACCTGGGACTAGGACATGCACAGGAACTCATTATAGGCAGATACAGAAAGCACTGTCCTGCGAACAGAAGCCATTAGCATCTTCCCAGAGGTGAGTTTACCACATTCACATCATAGCCCTGGGCTGGTATAGTGGTTCAACAGACTAATCCTCCCCCTTGCAGTGTTGGCATCCCTATGGGTAGTGGTTCTAGTCCCAGCTACTCCATTTCCTATCCATCTCCCTGCTTATGTACTGGAAATTCAGTGGAAGATGGCTCAAATCTCTAGACCTCTGCACCCATGTGGGAGACCCTCAAGAAGCTCCTGGTTGCAGCTTTAAATATGCCCAGTTCCAGCCACTGTAGCCATTTTGGGAGTGAACCAACATATGCAAGACCCCTCTCTGTGTCTCTCCTTCTCTGTAAATCTGCTTTTCAAATAAAAGTAAATACAAGAGGAGAAGAGAGATAGATAGAGACATAGTTCTGGGCTCACTTTGGTTTCCTACCCCCCTGTGGCTGGAGTTTTGCTCCATGTTCTCTGCCCAAGGTTGGGGGCTGGGTGGTCAAAGCAGTCACCTGGCTCCCAGGCTGACACTCAGCTGGGTTGCGCAGAATCTTGCCCCTGCAGAGTGTCATGCTGTTTCATAGATGTGCACCCAGACTTTGAGCAGCTGGAAGCAATGCAGGCTGAAGCACTGCCAGGTCTAGAGGCTGCATACATAGACACTAGCCTGGGGTAAACAACTTGGAGCTCTATGTGGTGTGGGTCTTGCTGTTTCTTAGCTGCAAGGCAAAAGATTAAGCTAATTTTCTCACCCTACTCTTCACTCTTAAGCTGCTGTCTGCTGGAGGCTGATGAAAAATTCATTCTCTTTCTCCCTCTCTCTCCCCTGTCCCTCTTTCCCTCTCTCCCTTTCTCTTCCTCTCTCCCTATCTTCTTTTTCTCTGTCTCTCATTCTCTCTCCACCCACTTGTTCCCTCTTCTTTGTAACTCTGGCTTTCCAATAAATAAAATGAATCTTTGAAAAATATTTTATGACATCATTGCTTTAGACTAAACTCCTGGATAAGACCCAAAAATATCAAATCTTAATCACTTGTGCTACAGTTTCATGTCATAAAACTGAAACTAAGTTGTTCACCTGAACTTTGAAGAAATCAAAAGAGAGAGAGAGATAACAGCCAAGCCCTTTAAGGAAGACAGTTGTTCTTTAAGATTTATTTGAAAGGTAAAATTACCGAGAGAAGGTGAGGGAGAGACAGAGATGTTCCCATCTACTGTTTCACCCTGCAAATGGCCAAAACAGCCGGGGCTGGCCAGGCCAGAGCCAGGAACCTGGGACTTCATCTGGGTCTCCCACACAGGGGCAGTGTCCAAAGTTCTTATGCCATCTTCCACTGCTCTCCAAGTCATGTTATCAGGGAGCTGGATCACAAGTGGAAAAGCTGGACACAAACTGAGCCCATCTAGGATGCCACCACCACGGGTGGCAGTTTAACCTGTTACATCATAATGCCAGCACCAAGCATCTTTAAAAAAAAAAAAAAGTATATCTTTGAGAGAGAGAGGAAGAAATAGATTCCCCCATCTACTAGTTCACTCCCTAAATTCCAGCAAAAGCCAGGGATGGGCTAGGCAGTACCGATAGCCTGGCGCACTCACATGTTAGTGGCAGGAACCCAATAGTTTGAGCAATCATCTTCGGCCTCCCAAAGTATGGATTAACAGGAAGCTGGGATCAAAAGGGGAGGCAGGACTTACTCTCAAGTATTCCAATATGGGACACAGACATCTCACACAGTCTTAGCCCAGTGTTACCACACCACCTGCCCCCAAAGAAGCCAATTCTAGTCAGTATCATCAGGAAGTTTCTCTGTTTTGACTTTTGTAAATAGAAACAAATCAAAACCCTGAAGCCATCCATCTGCTTTTTGTCTTTTGCTCCTGCTTTCTTCAGCCCCTTTCTACCTATGAAATCAAACTCTTCTGCCCTTAGCTCACTGGAACATTTTCTGATTTCTAGAATGAGGTGCTGAATATCTGGACGTGGTAAGGAGTATATAGAATGGGACTTGTATTGAAGAGAATTCAATTACAGATATAGAATTCCACCACTATGAAAGGGTCTAATGCAGGGGATTGGGTTCTTGAAAGGCCTGCGAAACCCGATATTGGGTGTTAGGCTGAGCACTACACAATATGGGGACAACATGGAAGCTTCCCGTGACTGACTGGGAAAGCCTCTACTGCAGCCACCCAGAGATTACGTTGGAAAGCAGCAGGCGGTACTGCCAGCCGCAGGAGCAATACCTTCTTCACTCATGTAGTCATTGTTACTGTTGGCAAGAGCCACATCAGGAAATCGCTGGCTACAGAACCACTCTGACCTGCCACCATCTGTGCGTGCAAGCCGACATTTGCTTGTGAGCCTCCACCGGAGTCAAATGTACAAATGATTGGTGGAACTCTAGCCTCAATATGTTGTGAGCAATGTGGGTTTTAAGAAAGGCAAGTTTAGTACTGTGCTACAACCAGCTTCGACCAGCTCTCAGCCCAAGGTTAACTTCTCAAGTCCATCTTTAGTGGTGGCATTCTAATAGCTGCAGAAGTTGTCACTGCTTAGGATAGTGGCATTAACTATTGGAGTGCCCATTCAAATGCCAGGTGTTCTGCTTCGGATCCAACATCCTAGTAATGAGCTTAAGAAGACAGGCTGTGATGACGCATGTCCTTGGGCCCCTGCCATGTGTGTACGAAACCAGGAAGGGCTCCTGCCTTCAGCCTGGCATACCCCTGGCTGCGGTAGCCACTGGGAAAATTTGAAAACAACATAAAAACAGATGTGATGGGTAATTATTGATTTGATAATAGATTAGAAAAAAAATTGGGGCCAGTGTAATGGCATAGTAAACTAATTCTCCACCTGCAGGGCTGGCACCCTGCATGGTGCCAGTTCATGTCCTAGCTATTCCATTTCTGCTCTAGCTCCCTGCTAATGGCTTAGGAAAACAGCATAAAGTGGCCCAAATACTTGGGCCGCTACAATCAAATGGGAGACTAAAGAGAAGCTACTCAGCTCTGACTATTGCAGTCATTTGGGGAATGAACTAGCAGATGGAAGATCTCTCTCTCTCTCTCTCTCTGTCTCTCATATTCTCTCTGTAGTTCTTCTTATTTGAATAGCACCCACATAGTTAAGACCCCAAGACCCCAGAAGTCATTCCTCCCCTATCAAACATGACCATAGCTGCTCCCACTCAATATGTCCCCAGGCCCCCTTCCCCAGGCAATGCAGCCCCTCACCCCTGCCACCTGGGGGGCCACGGTAACATGTCCTGGCCTTCCCTGCTTATCTATAAAAAAGGAAATATTAATAAATAATAAACAACCATACTAGCATACTGGTGTAGTTAACACAAACTTGGCATTAACCAGGTCCAGAATGCCTGCCAGCTGTTGGCTGCTCTTCTCCCCGCAATGTGAGACTTGCCTAGGGACAAGGCAACCTAGGCAGTTGCCTACAGCTGGTGTCTGCTTTTTGTGTTGTGCGTGAAATGATATAACATTATGAAAATGTCAAGAAAGCCTTTTGAACAGGCTGCATCAGATTACTTCAGCAGTTGATGAAAGTTTTAGAGTACTAAATATTTCTAATGATACAGAATGTAATATCTGCAAAATTTGGAGGTTATAAAGATAAAAATAAATGCTGAGAGTCTTCAAACTTGCTTCTAGTTTGTTTCCAAGGCTTTTATTTCTAAGTTCCATGTATCTGCTTTTCATCTGTAGGTTTCTGCTATGATACTGCATTTGCTCTAAATCTTACAGGAATAAAGAGAATTTCAAATAAAGGATTTTTAAAAAGATTTAAAAAAATTTTATTGAAAAGTCAGATTTACAGAAAGAAAGAGAGACAGAAAGATATTCCGTCCACTGATTTCACTCCCCGTGAAATTTCAGCTCCGTATGGCTGGAGCTGAGCTGATCAGAAGCTAGAAGCCAGGAGCCAGGAGCCAGAAGCCAGAAGCCAGGATCTTCTTCCAGGTCTCCCACATGGGTACAGGGTCCCAAGGTTTTGGACCATCCTTAACTACTTTCTCAGGCCACAAACGGGGAGCTGGATGAGAAGTGGAGCAGCTGGGGTACGAACCACTACCCATATGGGATCCTGGCGCATGCAAGGCGAGGACTTTAGCCACTAGGCTACTATACAGACCCAGAAGGAATTTTTGAAACAGTGAGTAAAACTTTTAATAGGTTGTGTTCACATACTTTTAGTTTTAACAAATATAAACTTCCACACATTTGCAAGTTCTTGCAGTGTTAAACATTGATTTCCTCCCCTCTCTCAGCCAGAATTCTTTCTTAGTGTCCTCATGTACACAATAAACAGTGATATTTGTGACAATGCAATAATTTTGACAGCTTATTCTTTTTCAAGGCAACAAAACACAATTGTATAAATATAGGTTATATTTGGCCTATGAGATTTAGGAACAAAAAGGATGTTTTGATGGGAAATATATTAAATAGGTACAATTAGATATTATAAATTAATACCAGATATTCATTTGGGGGTCTTCAGTGTATTTTTGTTTGAACCTAAGAGTTCATTGGGATGTGTTACATTTGATTGTTTGCAAGAGTGAAAGAAAATATTTTAAAATGTTTTTAAAATAAAATATTCTATCCTTAAGGATTATAAATTCAAATGGTTTAAAGTCACAAATGGTTGAATATCAGAAATATAATGTATAAAAGAAGGCATTTTTTCTGTATATGTACTCCAAATAAGTGCATCTAAGCAGTTCCTTTTAAAGTGTGGTCTGAGACAGAGTGTCAAGTAGCAACTCATTTTACCAGGCTGCAAGAAAATAAGTAAAATTTGAGAGTAAGATTTAGAAACTTTTAAAATAATGCTTGTAAAGTTTTATGTATGCTGAGTCTAAGACTAGGAAACATAGTATTTTGTGTCTTTTATTTCATTGTTTTGGTTTTTAGTTGGGGGGGAGTGGATTTAACAAAAGTGTGAGCTTGTGATGCATTGAGAAAATGGAAACTGCTCCTTCACCTCAGGTGGTGAACAAGCACTGTCCTAAAACATGGTGTCTGGCAGGAGTGTGGGGTGGATTAGAAGAGAAAGGAGTGAAGCCATGTCACTAGATGAAATGAAATATTGGGGAGAGAATTGGAGTTGACTTTTAACAATACATAATTCCATGAGTTGCTACTTTAATGTATTGTAAGTCCTAATATGATGCAAACAAATTAATAAGCAAGCAAATGAGTTAACTTTCTATTATCATATGAAACCATGTTTATGACATAGTAGTCAAGGCAACAACAAGCATGTGCCCAGTCACAGTACTTGGACACTACTTTCTACCGACATTTTTTCTCTCTGGTTGATTTTTCTTCCTCTCTACTCGTTTTTCCCTTGGCGTAGCCACAGCACCCAAGGATGGCTTCTCACATCACTAATCAGGGCAGTATTTACATCTGCCTCACTTGGGCCTCCAACTCTCCTATTAGGATGAGCTTAGCCACCTCCCTCTCTCACATCAACTTTCTTATTTCCTTGCCTTCCATGGCCCCATGCAGTTCCTGTCCCTTCCCCTTCTTCTGCCCCTCCCCCTGCTATCTTAGCAGTTCCTGAAATCCCATTTTCCCTGCAAACCTTTCTTCCATTAACCTCCTGCCACTCAGATCACTCCAGTACATTATGTTTGCATCATCTAATACAGTGTCTCTGGAAAACCAATTCAAAAAGGCAATCAAGTTGGGGTGAGATACTGTCTTCTACCACAGCAGCCTCTTTTTGATTCTGATCCCAATTCTAATTAGAAAAGCATGCATTCCAAGGCAGACAGTTAAGCCACTGCTTGAGGCACCTACATCTCAGGTCAGAGCATTCTGTGAGACTGCAGTGATGATCCTGGCTCTTCGCCGAACCAGCCCTGGCTGTTGTGGACTTTTGGGGAATGAACAAGTGAGTAAAAGGCCTCTCTCTCTTTCCCTCTCTCTCTCCATATATAGATAATTTATATAGATAATCTCACTCTCTATCACTCTGCTATTCAAATAAATGACAATACACAGGAAAGAAGGAAGGTAAAAAGAGTTATCCCAGGCACAAACAGCATAGGTTCTGTAATGGCGAAGTCAGGGCCTCTGCCCATGACAGACATTAAACTGTCCATTGTTTTCTCCTTTCTATCCATTCCCTTTTTGTTAAAATTGCACTGATCCTAAAAGAGCAGCTTCTGAAAGGAGAGCCAATTGTTTTGTGAACAGAATGCCACTATTTCCCAGCTGTAGGCAACTGCCTAGGTTGCATTGTCCCTAGGCAAGTGTTACACTGCTGGGAGAAAAACAGCCAATAGCTGGCAGGCATCCTGGGCCTGCCTAATGTCAAATTGGTGTTAACTATGCCAGTGTGCCAGCATAGTTGCCTATGCTTTTTTGTTTAAGATAAATGGGGGGAGGCAGATGCCAGGACGCTGGCAGAAGGGGTCTAGAGACCCGCACCCAGACCTACACAGGTGGGCAAGGCTTCAGGGTGACACGACACATCACTGGAGAACTGGGCTTGGGGACCTGCATGCTCACAAGCTTAGGTGGCTGTGGATTGCACAAGGAAAGGGGTCTGAGGATGTATGGGGAGGACTCCTGAGGGAGAATGTGACAGGTAAGGAGTGAGTTCTGGGGCACTTCCACCATCTGGACTACTGAGCTTGCAGGTAAATGAGGGGGCTGAAACTGAGTGGTTGGCAAGAGGGAAGCTGGCGGACCTTTCAGGGTCCTCATGGAAGGACATGGGAGACCACATGGGAGACCTGAGCTGGGCTTGATGGAATCATCCACCATTTACTGGCACACATGAAAGCTAGGGCTTGGGGGACCTGCCTGGCAGGGCTGACAACAGTACCTACCACGAGTGAGTGTCAGGGCATTGGGTGGACCACATTAAGGATAAGCCATGCACTAATAGGCCTTACTGGTAAACATGTGTGTTGGCTGAATGTTGATCAGGCTGGGCAAGGCAGCTTCACTTGTTGGCAGCTGTGTGGGTTGACTCTGGGTGGCAGACTGAGCAGTGCTAGGCCAAACCCTAGCACCCAGGATGAGGCACCGGCCATGCTGGGCTAGGCTAGGCTAGGCTATCACACCTACCAGTTTGCATGAAAGCCAGGGATGGGGGCACATTGGGCAGGGGTAGGCTGCAGCACCCATCAGCAAAAAATAGAACTAGGGGTGGGCCAGGACAAAACAGACTGCAGCATCCAATGGCAAAGGCCAAGCCAGGTGATGGGTTGTGTTGGGCTGGGTCAGAACAACTACTGGCACACACAAGATCTGTGACTGGGAGTGTGACTGGTCAAGAGCTAAGGGAATACGCTACTGGACTGCGGTTCCCACTATTGAGCATGAGAGCCAGAATGGGGGCATTGAACTGGGCTGGACATGACTGCAGCATCCCTCAGTGTGGCTGTGCATTGGGTGTAGGGTGTGCCAAGCTTGGCTAGGCTCCAGCAACTGCTGGTGCTTACAGGAGCTGGGGTGGGTGTAAGACAGGTTGGGCTATGTCAGTGCACCTGCTGAACAATATGAGAGCTGGATCTAGGGGTGGACGAAGCATGGCTGGGCTGTAGCACCCAGTGGTAAGAGCCAGAATGGATTTGAGCAGCTTAGGCAAGGCAGTGATATGTGCCAGGACAAGGCATGGTCCAAGTCAAGCGAGGCCAAGCCGGACTGCAGCACCCACTGGTGAACGCCAAGCTGAGGCAAGATATAGCACCTATGACCCTACATGAGATCCAGGATTAGCCATGTAGGAGAACTGTGAGGATTCCCCTGCTAGTCCACTGCTCTCACTGGTGAGCATGAGAGCTGAGACTGGGAGCACCACCGGGCTGGTCAGCAGTACAAAACTTGCCAGCCTATGTGTGAGCTGGGTTAGGAGGAGAGCCAGATTGGGCTAGGCAACCATATCCACTGGTGTATGCATGAGCCAGAATAAGTGTGGATTGGTCTGGCTTTGCTGCAGCATCAGCTAACAGGTGCTGAGACTGTAAGCAAGTTCTGTCAGGCTAGACTGCAGAACCACCTGGCAAGTGCAAGTTCCGGGGCTGGAAGTGGTTCCAATAGGGAAGCTGTGGGAACCCCTCTGATAGGCTGGAGCTCCCTCAGTTGAACATGGGAACCAAGGCTGGTGGTGGCATCCACTGTCATGAGTGCCTGCTGGATAGTGGGGTTGCTCAAGCTGACCTAGGCTCTAAAACCCATTGATGTGTATGAGATCCAAATGGGATATAGCACAGACTGGACCAGTCTATTGCACACACCACTGTGCACAGGAACTAGAGCTGGGGTAGAGACTGCTGGGGGTTTTGGGGGGTCACTCAATTGGCTGCAGTTCCCACTGGTGTATGTGAGGCCCAGGTGTCTGGTGGGCAGGGATGGGCTGAACCGCAGTATCCATTGGTTTGCATATGAGGTGGGGCTGGGGACAGAGCTGATGAGGCAGCTGCAACTGCCAGTATGTGCATAAGCTGATGTGGGTGACAGACTGAGCTGGACCCTGTGCTTGATGGCATACACAGAAGTCAAGTCTGGGGTCACCCCGCATGAGGTTTCTTTGTGGACCCCCTAACTCTACCAACAGATTTAGAATTCCAACCATGGGGAAAAGCAAAGGATATGTAGTCTGACTCTGTAGTGCATGTTTCACAAGTGGGTCTTCTCAATTGTTGAAACCTGTACAGTGGACGACATGTCCAGATGCACATGGAGGCCATGACAGCCAGTTCAGTGAGGCCTGCAGAGGACATCTAATACCATGGATGACAGAATAAATTGGACAGTTCTCCTGGCCAAGCTTTGACAGCAAATGTCTGGGCAAATGGAGACTCTAAGGCGGACTATGTCAGCCAAGGTACCTTGGAAGGATTTCCTCAACCTTGGAACAATAAAAACAGCATTTCAGAACCATCAAAACCAGTTGAACAGTGCCCTTGGAACATGCTCCGCCCTGGAGACCCTGGGATGATATCGGCTGGCCATCCTCCATCCCTGAGAACAGGTGTGGTTGGACTGCTGAAAATGGCTCCTCTCCCCTTCTCTCTTCATTTTTCCCCCCAAATACAGGAAGAGAAAAGGAGATTGGAAGAGGTTGTCTTCTGTACTTTTCCCCATTCTTCAACCCTCCTCACCCTGATTGGTAGTCCATATGGACATGCATCCTTCTTAACTATACAAACAGCATAAAAAATAAGTTTACTATTGCAAAAACATTATTATTTAATACATAATTGATTAAAACATAATGAATGTTTTCTCTAGTGAAGCTATAGTTAGAAGACATTGAGAACCATTTAGTGCAAAAGTAAGAAAGTAAAACCCCACTGAGCAGAATCACCCTGACTCTACTTTGAAACTAAATGTATTTAAGAAAACAGATGACACATTCCAGATGTTACAGAGCACCCCAAAAGTAATCAGTGTGCAGTGAGCCAATCATTAACACTGAAGCAATAGAAGAAAGTAGCAGTGTATTTTTCAGAGAACAAAAAACGATAGCTATTGCTCCATTCCCAGACACTCTAAAGGATTGAATAGCCCACGAGTGGGCCTCCAATTGGGCCAGAATGTCCATGGCATCTCTTTGGTTAATGGTAGGGGCCAATGTGTTTCTTTTGAAATGGCAAAGCTGGTCCTTGGTTTATTTTGGATAAGTGTAGATTGGGTATTATTTCATTTGATTATTGTTAAACTCTCAGAGTAAAGACTTGAGTGGCCATATTAACTGTAGGGGCAGTTTGAGTTTTTATGGCTCAGAGTCTTGGCTGCAGCTTTACTCATGTGTCAGCCCCTTATGAGTTGCTCTCTGCAGACTTATTGCAAGTTGAGGAAGAGATAACTGGGTCCTGATAAAAGTCTGCATCTACAGCATTAGGAGTAAGTGCTTGGCTGTACAGCTACACACTGGAAAGGGACTCTACAAACCTGGAGCTAAACTTCATGAAAGTGAGTAAGGAATAGTAAAATCTTTTGAGAGGAATAGTATCTTGGGGTCCCCTACCTAAACTATATCTGAAGGGTCAATGGGAACTAGTGGTTTTTGGGACACTGAGATCATAGCAATATAGAAAGGGCTACCTGAGAGGGGCTCTGACCTTGCATTTATCTTACTCTTCACTAACCACCCCATTGACCTAAGCACAAAGACGAAGTAACCAGTTAACCTGGTTAGTTCATAGAAGTTACCTGTGGCATTAGAGCAAGATGGCATGGGTATGGCAAGACAAGTAGAAAAATGTTTAGCCAGCCTCTCTAAATGCTTATTCATATCTAATAAATCAATCATATAATAGGTATAAGACTCTTAGTTTCCTGGCAACTATGGTACAGAAGCTCAAAAATGTTAACGTGGTGGGTATAAATTTTGTAGTCCCAAAACTTATTACTGCTCAGCATTACAAAGAAATCCTTAAAAAAAAATTAGTTGGGAACTTAAGCCCCAAATTTTGTTGAGAAGAGTGGTGAAGCAAACATCAGCTTACCCAATTATTTTAGTTCAATTATTTTTGAAACGTTCAATTTGTCCTACAAATGGAAAAGTGTGCGTTTTCTTTTCCACATTCCTCTCCCTTTCCTGCCCTCTCCAGACCTAATTTAAATGTCTGGCGGGATGTTATAGATGGCCTAGGTAGCATCTAATTGATTGCTGTCCTTTGTCCTCTTCTGTGATATTATCATATCTCCTTTGCTGTTCTGTGGTTTAAGATACACAGTCAATGTTCTCGGGCTTCCTGGATTTACCCTTAGTATTCCCAGTCAGATTGTTAAACATAATCAAAGCCTAAAGTCTTTCAGCCTCACTTGCCCTCTCAGATAGATACTTATGTGCTGTAAATTATCAGACATGTATAATACAGTCGGCACAACTTGATGATGAAATGCATTACTCAGAGTCAAATGTTCTAGAATTCAATCTGAAGCAATTGAATTAACCAAGAGAAATATTCAATCAAAACCAGCTGTGATCTTATCATATAAAACTGTATAACTTGCAGTATAACACTGGGGTTCCTTGGTGCCTCATACTTACTGTGGGGTAAGACTGACCACTTAAATGGCCATACATCAGTGATACTTGACTCATCTGGGAGATATTTTAATTGTCATAAATGTGGACATTTGAAGTGAAGTCTTCCTGTGTTTGTATTTTCAGATAATAATTCTTTTTGTTCTTTGACATCACTAATATGAAATTGAAAATAAATTTACTGTAATCTTTGGAATTCAGCTTAGTATTTGCTATAGGGAGAAAGGAAATACTAATGTTAGCCATATTTTTGGGCTTAGAAAGGACTTTTGCACAGCTTCAGATGCTCTGAATACTGGAATTTTGACATTTTGAAATAAGATTAATATGGTCTGTAGCTATGTCAGTATTCATCTCCACCTCCCTCTTGGGTTGCCACTCCAACTGGTGAGCATGAGAACCAGAAGTGGGCCAGCCATAGCTAGACAGAGCAACACCTGCCAGCATGTGTGTGGGCTGGATAGTGGGGCTGTTTGGATTGAACTAGGCTTCACTGACATGTATGAGAACTGAATGGGATGTGACAGACTGGACCAGTCTGTTATATATACTGGCAAGAACAGAAACCAGGGCAAGGGGCAGGCCTGGTGGGGGTTATTGCAGGTCACTCCAGCTAGGCTGCAGCTCCCACTGGTTTGTGTGAGGGCTGATTGTGTGATGGGCAGGATAGGGCTGCATTGCAACACCCATTGGTTTGTGTAGAAGATAGGGCTGGAGGCAGAACTGACCCAGCAATTGCAAACATCAGCATGTGCATAAGCTGATTGGTGTGATAGACTTTGCCAGACCCTTTATTGTCAAACACACACAAGAATCAGATCTGGGATCACCTTAGACGGAGTTTCTTTGGGGATCCCCCAGCTGAGTTGTTGGACTCAGAACCTCACCCATGGTATTGCAGGTTCCAGGTGTGATTGTAGAGTACAAGGGTCAGAGCTGGGCC
Organism: Ochotona curzoniae; assembly: GCF_017591425.1. Lineage (NCBI taxonomy): Eukaryota > Metazoa > Chordata > Mammalia > Lagomorpha > Ochotonidae > Ochotona > Ochotona curzoniae. The sequence continues at coordinate 23,791,332 of NW_024464920.1, forward strand.
TCCTCAGTGGCTCAGACGGAACAGTGGAAAACCTATCCAGGTGCACATGGAGGATATGGCAGTGCTTTGGAGCCTGCAGAGGACACCTGGTACCACAACAAAGGACAGAACAAATTGATCAACTACACCAACCAAGCGTTGGCAGTGCATATCTGGGCAAACAGCAACTCTAAGATGAACTATGTCGACCAGTGGATTCTGGAGAGATTTCACCATGCTTGGAGTGGCGAGATTGGCAGTAATTCAGAACTGTTTAGCTATCGAAACTTCATGAGCAATGCACTCAGAACATGCCCAACATTGGGGATTCTGGGGTGGTTGGGAGGCTGGATGTGACTTCTCCCTTTATCTCCTCCCTTTCCCCCAGGTACAGGAAAGAAAAAAGACAATGTGGAAATGGTGATCACCCACCTTTCTGTAGCCTTTAACCTAATCAACTTTGTAAAAATCATCAAAAATAAAAATAATCTTAAAAGAATGACACCATCTCTGTAATTGAAGGTCATCACCTGAATCCAGCAACTAAGGACAAAGGAATGGAACTAGGGCAGTCCTGAGGATTTAGTTCATCTGTGTCTGCCCTTTATGGTTAGTTCTGAGCAGATAAGAGTCTAGAGTTTAATCTCTTTGTTTATGTTAACATGAGTGTATTCAAAAATAAAACAAGCATAATAAGGAAGGTACATTCTATCTTCTACACATATGCCTGAGAGTCCAGTAGTAATCACGTATAATCATTCCTTGAGGGTATTGTGGAAGTATGGGGAATTGCAAGTATTTACGCAAGGTTTCATTACTAGACCATAGGCGTGGTCTTAACATGTTGTTATTATTATAACCTCAAGTGAGTAGTGGTTGTTACTGAGTGATAAGAAAGAACCAACAGTGATAGACAGTGAACTAGGATTTAGTGCTTTGTGCAGGCTCTGTGATAGCCCTTTACACATGCCAGTTTTCCTAATAGCTAACTCTGATGCAGTTACTCTTCATATCATTCCCATTTTACTAATGAAGAAGCTGAGGTAGAACTGTTGTTATGAGTCGAGTTGTATCCTCCCAAAATTGATATTAGAATTCTAGACTCTAGATCTCAGAATATGGCTGTATTTGAAGATAAGGTCTTTGAAGATGCAGTGAAGTCAGAGAGGTGATTAAGATGGGTCCCAATCCAACAGGACTGATACCTGGGGAAGAGGTTTCTAGGGTATAGACATATGCAGAGGGAAGACTGCGGAAAACACAGGGAGAAGAGAGTCAGTTACAAGCCACAGAGAGTGGCCTCAGGAGAAATCAGCAGTGTCAGCATGTTGACCTTCTAGGTTCCAGAGCTGAGGGAATGTTTGCTTGTTTAAGCCACTAGGTGTGTAATACTTTAATGCTAAGTGTTTACTATTTGCTTAGTGCTTGGCTAAGAGTTAAGGCTATGAAAGAGCCTTGGCTTTATGGAATTTACCTTTAGTAGTGAGAGAAATAGAGAAGGAGAAAATAATTTCTTTATGCTTTTCTCATAGTATGGACAAGGTTCCTGTACAAGAGACAGGTTAATAAGAGAAAAGCAAATGAAAGTTTATTGCATGTATTTTTCATATACATATAAGAAATACCTAAAGCAAATAACCCTCAAAGACTTGACACTGAATTCATGATTCATTGTTATTATCTGTAGCAGCAAAGAAAAGAGGGAGTTGGGGAGCCAGGATGGGATAATAATGAAGAACCAGGATAAAAAAGAAGAGTAAGGTTTATTACACAGATAATCAGTTACGGTTTGAATGTGCCCCCAAAAGTTCACGTGTGGCAAACTTAATAACCAAATCCTTTGTTGATGATAGTTAGAAGAATAGGAACGTCTGGAAAGTAATTAGAATTAGATCTGGTCATGAAGCTGAGGTTCCCACAATGGCATAAGTGAAAGAAGAAGGAAAAAGAGGAGGATGAAGAAGCAAAGAAATGCATTACAAATAACCCCTAAAACCAGTTGGAATTGTTGCCATAGAACCTCCAAAACTAAGGCAGCTCACCTGAAATGCAGAAAACCAATCACTGACCTGAGGATTGGCGGTGTAGAAGAAGGAAGGTGTTTGCTGCAAGTGGCAGAGCCAAGGAGCTAGACGACTCTCACCTATTCCTGTGGCCCCTGAAAGGTCAGGAATGAAAGTTCTCACAGATTGACGGTATGGGGTTGAGAGGTGCATGTTCAGAGCATGTCCTGATCTCTAGTTGCTTAGTGGTGCTTGAGGCTTACCTTTGATTGCCCAGTGATATTGTCCTTTTGAGATTTTTTAAAAATTTATTATTTTTATTGTAAAGGCAGATTTACAGAGGGAAGGAGAGACTGAGAGAAAGATCTTCAATGAACTGCTTTATTCTCCACATGGGTACAACAGCCAGAGCTGAACCAATCCAAAGCCAGGAGCTTCTTCCAGGTCTCCCATGTGGGTACATGGTCCCAAGGCATTGGGCCATCCTCTGCTGCTTTCACAAGCCATAGGCAGGGAGCTGCATGGGATGTGAAGTACCAAAGACACAAATTGACACCCATATGAGATCTCGGTTCTTGTACAAGGATGATTAGCTGTTTGAGACATTGTACCAAGTCCATCTTTAAGGAATTTGTATGATGGCAAAGAGGGCATCAATTAATTAGTCTGGGGACTAGAGGTAAGTGGTCTTTACTTTTTGCTCTGGGTCTGCAGCTCTTTGGGAAAGAAACTGTCTGAGACAAGATTGAACATCAAGTTATCAACTAATGGAGAAACAAATGACCTCATGGGTCCAGTGGTTAGGAACCATGTAGGGCAGCTGCACCACCCACCAGTCATTGAGTTCCTTTTAACAGCTGGTTGATTTGCAGTCATAAAAGCAGGAGGAGGAAAAATAAGCTTAGGGATGGTGGCAGACTGGGACCTGGTGGTCTCCAGCATCTGCATTCCAGGAAGCTGCACGGGGACTTGATTTCAAGACCAGAGCTAGAGCTAGCTCACTTGTGTTGTGTCACCGGATGAGTCCTTCTGTCATGCTCTGATACAAAATGAAAACCCTTCCTGGAGCCCAGGAAGATGCTGTTGCTATGGCCCTGGAGCTTCCTGGCTTCCGGAACTATGAGCCAAATGAACCTCTATTCTGTGTCAGTTTCTTACAGCGTGATAGCAAAAGAAAACAAACTGAGACAGCTCTAGTGATTTAGAGCTATTATTCTCTTCCTGACAAAGAGAGGCCCTTTTACAGAGATTTGCATTATATTGTAACTTTCTCTTACAAAGGGTAGCTTCACTTTTTTTTTTTCCAGAGCTTTTTCCATGCCTTGAGTTTCTCAAAAAGGAATCTACATGCCAAAATGCCATATATTGGGGTCATATATTCTATTTTCCTACAGAGATTTTTTAAAACCCAAACAATATAGATATATAAATTACGACAAACTAGAAAGTGATGAAAGTAAAATAGTAAAAAAGAGAAGCAAAGAAAAAAAAAAAAAAGGTTTGTGTGCATCAGTTTGTGTTTGCTTGAAATTTAGTATAAGGGGTGGTGGACAGAGAAAGCTGTCACCAAAAGGTGACTTTTGAACAAAAAAATTAAGGGAGATGAGAGTCAAACCCATGTAAATGCCTGCCATGAGCAGATGACACATGCCAACAGGAATAAACAGCCAAGTACTAAATCCCCAGGGGGGAGTGACTTGAATGTTGAAGGAAGAAGGCCCTGAAGGTGGAATGAAGCAGGGAAAGAGTGAAACAGAAAACCAAGTTGGAGGGGTAGGAGGAAGAGCCAGGTCTTTGGGGTCTGGTAGATGCTGGCATTCATGCAGCTGAGTTACCTTAGCAGGGCTTGTGATTGCTGTTGTTGCAGATTTTGTTTTTCAGGAAAAAAAAATGAGAGGAAAGTACAGATATTTCCCATATATTATTGCCTTTAGATATACATAACCTCTCCCATGTCAACACTTCCACCCCCACCTGAGTGCTGCATTTATTATAATACATGAATCTAGACAGATAGCCTTATCAAGAAAAGCTCACGGTTTACATGAAGGATTTGCTTTTGATGTTGTCCAAAAAAAGTGGGATAGGGAAAACTTCCCCTCTGTCCTCTAAAGATTAACTGAAGTCAACTGATAATAGGCAGATTAACAGAAGAGAAAGGCATACAAAGCAAGCCAAGGGTCACCATAGGAGAGAAATTAGCCAATAATCCAATGACATTCAGAAACTTACATAGCTTCTCCATAGGGGAGAGGGAAATTGGAGAATGTCAGACATTTTGAGTGGTAGTAAATAACTTTTAGAATAAGCAAATAAGCCCAAGGAGCAATGTACTGGGTTAAAGCTACTCTCTGCTCTGAAGAGGTAGAGATGGTTACTGGGACTGGAGGAAAGGAACTTCACTGCAAACTAAGATTGTCTAACGTGCAGGTAAAATCTCCCAGGGTATCTCTTAGCGCTTCCTTCAGAAGAATAGATGGCTTCAAGTCCCTTCTGTTTCTAATCGTTAATCAATCCAGGTTATTTCATGAGATGTTAAGGAGCAGATTTAAGATAACTGTGTTTCTTTTGGAAAAAGTTTTCCTCAATCAGATAAGGGAACTTTAGAGAGCTCCTTTGGGAGAGAAGCATGGGAATATGAAAGAGTCCTTGGTTCTGAGATTGTATTTCCAGCTTCATGAGTCCATAGCATTTGGGTCATCTTCTGCTTTTTTTCCCAAAATATGAGCCAGGAGCTGGATCGGTTAAGTTGAGCTACTGAAACACAATGTGGGATGCTGCCATTGCAGGCAGTAGACTTAAGCATTATACTACAATGCTGGCCCTGGTTTGCAATTTCTTCTGGTTTATATCAAGATATTGCTGTAAGAGTATTTAGTTCTATGAGAAACTGCCAAACTCAAATAGCTATATTGGTTTGCTCTCAAATATTCCCTCCAGTAGTGAGTGAGGATTCCTGCCACTCCACATTCTCATGGTATTTGAAATGTCAGTGTTCTAGATTTTCTTCATTCTGTGAGCTGTGCAGTGGAATTCCATTGGTACTTTAATTTGTATGAGATATAGTAGAGCATATTTTCCTATTTGCCATCAGTATGTCTTCTTTAGTGAAGTGTCTATATAAGTCTTTTCACTCATTTGGAATTGGATTTTTTTTATTGTTGAGTTTTAAGAGTTCCATCTGTAGTCTAGATAACAGTTCTGCTTATAATTGTTTTTCATAAATATTTTCTTTGGGAGATTTTTGAGCAATGACACAGCATGATCTGACTTATGTTGTAGAGATACCATCTAGATTTTATATTGTGAATGGCTTATCTTTGGGCAGGAAAAGGAGCAGCTGCTGTTTGCCAAAGAAAGAAACCAGAGAGATTGGTTAAGAGGCTGTTATAATCACCTAGGAGACTTGTTCATTTATTTGAGAGGCAGAGAGAGTACAGGAAAGTGAGAGCAAGTGCAAGAGAGAGAGAGAGAGAGAGAGAGAGAGAGAGAGAGAGAGAGAGAGCAGTGAAAGAGACAGACGAAAGAAAGCTGCCATTTGCTAATTCACTCCCCCAAATGCCTGCTATGGTTGGGACAGGGTCAAGTTGAAGCTGGAAGCCAGGAACTCATTCCAAAACTTTCATATGACCTAATTAATTGAGTCATCACTTCTGCCTCTCAGAACTCCTGGCTCCAGATCAGTTCAGCTCAGCTCTGACCATTGCAGCCATATGAGTAGTAAAGCAGCAAATGGAAGATCTTTCCATCTCTGTCTCTCCTTCTCTCTGTAAATCTGCCTTTCCAATAAAAATAAATAAATCTTATAAAAAAATTGTGAGGTTGGGGAGTGGAAATCCCAGGACCTATGGAACTCCATCACAAAATAAAAATTAAAAATACATAAAAATAAGCATAATTTTAAAAAGGATTGCTGCCCCCACCACACACATGCACACAGACGCATACATCACACAAAGATTTGTTGGGTAGCCTGTAGAAGCAAAGGTAAAGAAAAGGAATTGTTCTCCAGAGCCCCAAGAGAGGAATGTGACTCCAGAAAAATCCTGACTTTTGTCAAATGATACCCATTTGGAGCTTTTGATCTCAAGAACTATAAAATAATAAGTTTGTGACAGTTTGATAGAACAGCGGTTTGAAAACAATTCACTTGTAAGCAGAGATATTTGACCAGCAGTTGGGTGTAAAAACCTGAATTTTAGGAAGAGGATCAGGCGAAAGTTATGAACTTGAGAGTTATTAGTACATGGATGATAATGAAAACCAAAAAGCTGGATGGGATCATTTAGGGAGTATGTGTTCATATAGAGGGAGAGGAGGAGAAGGGAGGGCAGAGAAGGGCAGGGCAGGGCCAGACCCTGGGACTGAGTTCTGAGGAGTTTTGATGTTAAGAGATCAGGAGGATGAGAAGGAACCGTGGAAGGAGAAGGCAGCAGGGCAGGACACAGTGAGGAGGATGCTTGTCTGGAAGCCAAGCAAAGGTGGTGATTCAAGTTGAAGTGGATGATGATACATGTCACATCTGACGCTGCTGACAGATCAGGTCGGGTGAGAATGGGGAAGGATCTTTGGATTTAGCCATGAGAAAGTTATTGGTAACTTTGACAAGAGCAGAATGATGAGCCCAAACCTTTGATGTGGCTTTAAAGCAGGAAGGAGAGAAATGTAATTGAAGACAGTAAATGTGTATACCTTTTCATGAGTTTAACTATGAAAATGAGAGAAAAAGACAGGTAATTGGAGAAAAAAGTGAGCTCTTTGACTATGAGAGAAATACAGCTTATTTAAAAAAATTACTTTGGTGCATCAAAGCATATTTTTATTCAGCCATTGGTTATATCCCTTCTAGTGGGTTATCATGATATTATTATTATTATATTTAAAGTCAGAGTTACAGAGAGAGAGAGAACAAACTTCTGCTTTCCCAGGCCACAAACAGAGAGCTGGAAGGGAAGTGGAGCAGCCAGAATCAAAACAGGACCCACAGACGATACATACACTGCAGGTGGAGGATCAGCATGACAAGCCCCAATAACAGCTTATTTGTTTGCTAATGTAGATGATCCAACAGGGAAAACTGGGGAGGCTAAGTGTGTTGCTCCATACATGTATGTATGATATCATGTGTGTTACGTATCACGTGTAACAAGGTGAAACAGACACGAGCTTTCCCAGGTGATGTCATCCTAGCCAAGCTCATCCCTGAAAGTGAAGTTACTTCTCCAGCCAGCAGCCCCTGGCACTCTTGTGAGCCCCATCAAGACTGGTAGCGGGGCTCAGTTGCCAACTCAGAAAATTGTGGGCTTAATGGATGGTGGTGGTTGTTTTAAATGTTGTATATTTATTTGAAAGAGTTACAGAGTTTAAATTACAGCTTAACACACGGTGGAAGTCAGAGAATCCACTTCCAGGCACAGTGACCTGGCTGTGACGGAAGGCTTAATTCCTTTGTTTTATTTTTATAAGGTAATCTTTGAAGTGAAGCACAGGTGCCTGCAGCCTAGGAAGTGCTGTGTATGTGCTCTAGGGCCAGTGTCAGTCTCAGCTGGAAGATGCAGGAGCTTTGCTTGGGTTATCATTTATCTTTTTTATCTGTTTCTGCATCTACATCTCTGGATGATACACATAATCATGACAGGAATAAGGAGCTGGAAGGAATGCTACATAGTCTACCCCAAAGCTGCATTTTCTTCATAGAGTTCTCAGACTGAAAGAAGGGAAATAAAATCCAGAACATACAAATGACTTCCTCAAAACCTCCTTCCCAACACTACCAGTAAATGATTCAGAACTCTGTCTTTAGATCTGTCAGTATCTTTTTATTATTATTTGATGATGGTGACTGGAAAGGCAGATTTACACAGATAGAAGAAGAGACACAGAAAAATATCTTCCATTCACTGGTTCACTCCCCAGATAGCTGCAACGGTGATCAGGTGCCAAGAGCAAGAAACTTCTGGGCCTCCCAAATGAGTGCAGTGTCCCAAGGCTTTGGGCCAACCATCCTACTTTCCTAGGTCATAAGCAGGGATCTGGATTGGAAATGAAACAGTCAGGACATGAATTAGCACCCATATGACATCCCGGCACTTTCAAGGCAGAGGATTAGCCAGTCAAGCCATCACACCAGCTTCTACCTGTCAGAATCTTCTTATAAAACATTTGAAACAATCATCTTTGCTTCATAGGTATCCTAATGCCAAAAGAACCCAAACTATGAGTTACAATTTATTTTTACAGAATAGTGTTTATTCTTTATTGGAGAGGCAGATGAACCAAGAAAAGGAGATACAGACAGAAATGTTTCTGTCCACTTATTCACTCCCCTGAGTAGCCACAACTGTCAGTGCTGAGCTAATGCAAAGCCAGGAGCCAAGATCCCATGTGGGTGCGGGATTCCAAGGTCTTATGCCATCCTCTTTTGCTTTCTCAGGCCACAGGCAGGTAGCTGGATGGGAAGTGGAGCAACTGGAATATGAACTGGAGCCCATATGGGATCCCAGTGAATGCAAGAAGAGGATTTAGTCACTAGGCTATTGCTCTGGGTCCACCTTTTTATTTCTTAAATATGTGTTGAATGTTATTTTGTGCCAAATGTATGTTAGATACCAGTTACATTATTTAACATTTAATGAACACTTTAAACATCCATTTTCTGATAAACCAACAGCTTATTTGTTAAAGAAGATATATTTACTAAGCATTGAATAAGGGCCCCAAACTGAGGAAAATATTAATTTTAGAATTTTGCCTGTGAGATAATAATTGTTAAACAATAAAAGAAAACACAGAAAGAAAGAAAAAGATAGTAACTTGTGGATTCAGTTTCAGGGTAAACTGGCACCTGCAGCTCTCACATCTTATATAAGTGCTGGATGCCCCAGTTGACCTAGGTCTGACCAAGCACTTTCTAATGCTCCTGAGAAAGCAATGGACGATGACCTGAGTCCTTGGACTCCTGTTCCCCTATGGGGACCAGGATGGAATTCCTGGCTCCTGGCTCCATCCTGTCCCAATCCTGGTTTTCATGGCCATTTGGGGAGTGAACCAGAGGATGGAAGATTCTCTCTCTGTCTCTCCCTCTCCCTAAGTCTGACTTTCAAAAAGATTAATAAGTAAATATTTTAAAGGATAATAGCATCGTTCAAGCTTTCCCGTGACTGATAGTGATGTAGAAAGCTGGAAACCTCTAGGACCATATTGGGGGCAGTGGCTTGTTGCTCGCAACTTGAGCACATGAAACACTAATGTGCTACATTTTTACTGTTTTATTAAATAAGCACTTAGAGCAAATGCATGAAACAAAAGAATGATCAACAGAGTTGATACACTTAAAAATCCCTAATTCTATGCACCTAAGATGCTTAACGGAGTCTGTGTGATGGTGATTGCCCCAAACAACTACTAGCAGCTTATAGTGGGATCACATGTCATTAGAAACTTGGTTGTTAAAATGAAGTTGGCATCAGCTTCAAGATCTGTGTGGTGTCAGAAGACTAGGTCCTTTCCAAGGACAAGCATACCATATGTTCTCACTCCAGCTGCATGAACCAAATATGAATATTTAGAGGGAGCTGGCTGCTTGTTTGTCAGATAAACTGCTCTTTGGCAGTGTCTCCTTGAGAAAGCTTTTGGATGGGAAACTTCTCTTGGACGACTTCTGCAAACCTGATCTGTCTGCTAGTGAACTCCTGTGACTTTTTTCCTGATGAATGCAGGCTCCCCAGTATCTGTGATTTGCACTTGTTCATCTACACAGGGCTGGCTCTTTCAGTGGGGAGAGAGGCAGACAGAAATGCGCATTCTGGTTTGATTTTTCCTGTACCTCGCATGACAGAGCAGCACACACAAGAAAGCACATAATAAATGTTCTTTGATAATCCAAGGAACTCCTGTTAGCAGAATTCCTAGCCACAACGTAGTTTAGGCTTTTCCTTTCCTAAGCAATCCTAAGGTAAGAGCTTTATTTTAAAGGGTTTGGGTTTTGGTTTTTAGTTTTTTGTTTGTTTGTTTTGTTTTGTTTGCCAGAGTGATTATTTAGCCTGCTGATTAAGACACCTGTGTCCTGCATCAGAGGGCCTGGGTTCCATCCTCAGCTCTGGCTCCTGACTTTGGTGTCCCACCATGGCTGACCCTGGGAGGCAGCTGGTATGGGCTCAGATTCTTGGGTCCCTCCCATGCAAGTAGGAAGCATAGACTGAATTCCTGGTTTCGTGCCCTGGCCTTGACCCAGTGCCAGCCACTATGGGCATTTGGGTATGAACTACAGGATGGAAGTTTTATCTGTCTTTACATGCAAGTGTGTCTGTGCAATTCTCAAATAAAATTTTAAAAAGTTAAAGAGACAAGAAGCAGGGAAGGGATGAGGAAGAGAGGTGGGTGGTTGAGAGTTAGGGATAGCCTCACCAAGTGATATTTGAGCAGATAGGTGGAGAAGCTGAAGAAGGGAGCCAGGGGGAATTCAACCTTGGTGGCTCAGGTGACAGCAGTCCTCCACGGTGGAGGCGACCTGCTTGTGGAGAGTACCTGAGCCAGGTAGGACACAATGCCCGGGACTTGGCCCATGGGCACTGCCGCCACACAGTGACTGAGTCCGAGGCTTTGGGCAGCCGTTTTGCCTACTAAGCACTAGGCTCTGCCTGCTGGCCACCCAGCAGTGAGCTCTAGGGTTTTTAGGGTATGTAATTGCTGCCTAAGGACATCTTTGGATAAGGCCAATGTGAGTGCAGGTGAGGGATGAGCCCTGTGTGACTTCAAGCATCGTAGTCACAGAATTTCCTGGCAATCGTGAGGACTGACACCTGGGGGATTGGAGGGGAGAGTCCATAAGATCTATTTGGGCCAGACTGATTCACAAGTCTACATGGGAGTCCTGAGATGGGCTGTTAGCATCACTGACTGCCACACACCAATCCACACCAAAGCTATGGCTGGGAACCTGTCTGGCAGGGCTAGGAACCAGTACCTGACTGAGTGGTGGAACAGGGGATAGGTCACACTTGGCAGGGTCAAAACACTAACCAACACAGGAGAGAACCAGTCAAGGGTAGATTCCATGGGGGATGTGTGGGTCCAACCCTGTGGAAAAACAAGTTCCGCTGGTTAGCTCGCGAGTTGGGGAGATGATAGCCCAAGTTAGGTGTGACCATGGAATCTGCCATCACTTAAGGGTAAAGGAACTGACAACAGTTTGGGTAGGTCAAGGCAGCAGCACCCAAATGTATATCCTAAAACAGGATGTGGGATTGTCCGAGCTGCAACTGGAAGGGAGTGGAGTGGGCAGGACCGAGCAAACCTTAACTCACAAGGAAGAACAGAAATCAGGATGGAGCACAGGTCATGCCAAATTAGGCTCTTAGACCGACTGGTCTGCATGAGCCAGAGATACTAGGCCACAGCATCGAAGGCAAAAGCTGAGACAGGTGAGGGGCTATGCCAACTGGATCAGAGGAACCACTGGCATGCGCCTAATCTAAGGCTGGGAATAGGCCTGGTTGGGGAGCTATGAGAGTACACCTGTTGGGTTGGGGTTTCCACTGGTGAGTGTGGGGGCCGGAGTGGGGGCTGTGTTCTAGTCTAGGTATAGCTGCCTTTCACTTCTTCTTCCCAGAACAAGAAGGGGATAACACATGTGCTACAGCTTTCTCATGAGAAGTAAGTACAAGTTCAGTACTTAGCCTTGTTGCTGTTATGCAGAAGACCACTACCAGCATCTCTCATTATTGTCAGATGCTGCTTCAATACAGCACTCACTATTAGAAATAGATAAAATTATGAGAGAAACACCAAGTCACCCATAATCAGGGCTAGACAAAAGGAATCAGGAAATAAAAAATTGTTGGATCTGACTACTACGGGGAGACGAAGATGGGTTCCATCAAGGTTTTACTCCAGCCTAGGGCAAGCGTAGTAGGTGAGTTGATTCATTTGAGAGGCTAGAGTGGGAAAGGCTACAGTGGAGGGTAAAAATGATGTGGAATCGATGCTTCAGTATGAAGATGTAAGTAAACCTAGTGAGCATCACAAAACGGAGCAAGCAGAATCTTCATAGGGGACACAGATGGGCCGAGCTTGTCATAGGAAATAAAGCAGAATGGAGTAGAGCATTCATGCTATATATCAAGAAGATCGCCTACATATGTGGAAGCCCAGAACTGTTAGGTAGGAGTAAGTGGAGAACATTTGGATAGCGACGTAAGTGGAGCAAAAGCAAAAATGACAGTTGTAGGAGGAAGCTAAAGACAGTTCCCTCAGAAGTAGGAAATAGAAGCTGTGCTCTCAAATCAGACAGCAACCGCTAGCTGAGCTGACCAGAAAATTTCTAGATTCCAGGTTCAACTAAGAGTAATGCATTGATTACATCCGATTAAATCCTTGAAAATCAGAGCTCCATGGTGTTACCTTACCAGGCTACAAAGGGTAACAGTTGTAGTTCTAGATGTGAAAAGAGACCCTGGAGGGATTCATTTCCTAGCAAGTGAAATATAAAGGATGGGTAAGTTCCTGCAAGTGTAATATATGAGTTCTTAAAATCATTAAACCCTTTCCAAGGATTTCATCTCCTACTTAATATACTGGCATAAAGACAGTCTCTAATTTGGAATTAATTTTAACAAAAAGGAGAATAGGTGAACTGAGCTGGGAACTTCAGACTCATGGGGACAAAGAAAAAAAAAAAGAAACCTTGTGTGGGAGACAGGGTGTAACAGCATGAACCTTGGGTCAGAATCTTTGTTCCATACCCAGTGGCATGTGTGAGATCTGGGTCTGTGAGTGGGCTGAGTGGAGGGGGATTTGGGCAACTCCCTTAGTGGGCCATAGCTCTTGCTAGCAATCACATAGTGCAGACCTGGGGATTGGGCAGCCCAGACAAGGTAGCTCCATATCTTGGCTAGTGTGTGGGTTAGTTTTGAAAGGGGGAAGACTGGGCAGGGCCGAGCAAACTTTATCTTACTGGCAAATGCAGAAACCAGACACAGTGTGGGTCATGCCAGGCTAGGCTAACACATCTGCCGGTTTGCATGAGCTAGGGGTGGGAGAATACTGAACAAGGCCAGAGTCCAGCACTCACAAACAAGAGTTGGGACTGGGGGCAGGCCAGGTCAGGCCAGGCTATAGCATCCAAGGCAAAGGCCAAGACAGGTGGGAGGATAAGCCAAGCTGGGTAAGTGCAGCCACTGGCACACGCACAATCTGAGGCTGGAAATAGGCCTGGTTAGGGAGAAATGGGATGCACTGGCTGGGTTGTAATTCCCACTGATGAGTTTGAAGGTAAGAGTAGGGGCTGCTGTCTGGTCATGACATGGCCACAGTGTCCCTCAGCACAAGTGTGGATTGGGTCTGAAGTGTGCAAGACTGGGCTAGACCCCAGCACCCACTGGTGCTTGTGAGAACCAGGGTCGGTGTAGAATGGGCTAGGCTAGGGCTCTGCCCCTACTGAGCCATGTGTGAGCTGTGTCTGGGTGTAGACCAGGCTTGGCTGGAATATAGGACCCAACAGCAACAACCAGAACGAATGAGGGCCTGTCAGAAGAGGCCACTGTTTCTACTAGGACAGGAGGTGGACGAAGTAAGGCTGGCCCATGGACCCACCAATGTGCGTGAAATCTGGTGTTGGGAGAGTTTCTGATGGAGGAGCTTGGGAAACTTCTCTGTCTAAACATAGTCCTTGCAGGTGAGTGCAAAATCCACAATAGGAAGTAGCCCATACCAAGCCAGATAATGGTACTCACTGGCATACTTTTGGCTGAGCCAGTTCACATCACCCTCTGGCGAATCTGAGCACTAGAGTGGAGTGTGGGCCGGGCCGGGTTGGGCTGTAACACAAGCCAGTCTACATAAGGGCCATGTCTGGAGGCTGGCTGGGCTGGGCTAAGCTGTAGCCCCAACCAGCATGAGCTGGAATTGGGGGTGGGCTGGGCTGGGCCAGACTACAGCACCCACTGGCAAAAGTCAAGGTAAGGCAGGCCATACCAGACTGGGCCACAGCACCCAACCAGCACACATAAGACCCAGTGTGGGAGGAGGAAGTGAATCTGATAGTGGGGCTGCATGAAGCTCCCCTGCTGGATCACCACTCCCACTGGAGAGCTTGAGTTGGGATGGGGGCAGACCAGACCAGGCAGAGCTACAACACCTATGGGCCTCCTGTGAGCTGGACCAGGGAAATGCCAGGCTAGGTGCAAGCATATGTCAGAATGGGTGTGGGTGTGGGTTGGGTTCTGTGGCAGTATCAGCTGGCAGAGGCTGGCATGGGGAGCTAATTCTGTCAAGGCAACTGCAGAACCACCTGGAGAGTGTATGATCTGGGAGTGGGAGTGGGCCCATCAGGGAAGCAGTGGGCACCTCCCTCTTGGGTTGCCACTCCAACTGGTGAGCATGAGAACCAGAAGTGGGCCAGCCATAGCTAGACAGAGCAACACCTGCCAGCATGTGTGTGGGCTGGATAGTGGGGCTGTTTGGATTGAACTAGGCTTCAGTGTCCATTGATATGTATGAGAGCTAAAGGGGATGTGACAGACTGGACCAGTCTGTTATATATACTGGCAAGAACAGAAACCAGGGCAAGGGGCAGGCCTGGTGGGGGTTATTGCAGGTCACTCCAGCTAGGCTACAGCTTCCATTGGTTTGCGTGAGGGCTGATTGTGTGATGGGCAGGATAGGGCTGCATTGCAACACCCATTGGTTTGTGTAGAAGATAGGGCTGGAGGCAGAACTGACCCAGCAATTGCAAACACCAGCATGTGCATAAGCTGACTGGTGTGACAGACTTTGCCAGACCCTTTATTGTCAAACACACACAAGAATCAGGTCTGGGATCACCTTAGACAGAGTTTCTTTGGGGATCCCCCAGCTGAGTTGTTGGACTCAGAACCTCACCCATGGTATTGCAGGTTCCATGGTGTGATTATAGAGTACAAGGGTCAGAGCTGGGCCTCCTCAGTGGCTCAGACGGAACAGTGGCCAGCCTATCCAGGTGCACATGGAGGATATGGCAGTACATTGGAGCCTGCAGAGGACACCTGGTACCACAACAAAGGACAGAACAAATTGATCAACTACACCAGCCACTGTTGACAGTGAATACCTGGTCAAATGGAGACTCTATGTTGGGTTATGTCAACCAGTGGATTCTGGAGAGATTTCATCATGATTGGAGTAGAGAGATTGGCAGCAATTCAGAATTGATGAACTATCAAAATGTCTTGAGCATGATTTTTGGAGCATGCCCAACATTGGAAACCCTGGGATAACGTCGGGTGGCTGTTCTGCATCCCAGGGTAAAGAAATGGTTGGGAGGCTGAATATGGCTCCTCCCCTTATCTCCTCCCTTTTCCCCGATACAGGAAGGAAAAAAAAAAAAAAAGAAATTGTTGAAATAATGGTCTAACCCACCTTCCTATAGCCCTTGGCCCTTTGCACCCTAATCACCAATGTAAAAATCATCAAAAAGTTGTATTTTGTTAAGTATAACTTAGAAAATAAAAAGACATTATTAGGGAAAAAATTTTTTATTTTATTGTTATTAACATTGTATTATGTGATACAGTTTTATAGGCACTGGGGATTCCTCCCCCCCATACCCCTTCCCCCATAGTGGATTCCTCCACCTTGCTGCATAACCACAGTTCAAGTTCAGTTGAGATTCCTTCATTGCAAGCATATACCTAGCATAAAATCTAGCGTCTTATTGTCCAGATAAGTTCAGTGGCCTCTTGGGGAGACCTTCTCTGGTCTGAAGATAGGGCTAACAGAGTAAAGATCCAGTCAGTTAAAAGCCCCAACAAAACCTCAGTATCAATATACAACATTATGGAATTAATTGACATAGTATTGGGTAAACAATATGTTAAAAATAATGCAAGTTTTTTAAAGAAAAATATCTTCCATCTGCTGGTTCACTCCCCAAGTGGCCACAATAGCCAGAGCTGAGCCAATCTGAAGCCAGAAACCAGGAGCTTCTTCTGGGTCTTTCACAAGGTGTAGGATTCCAAGGCCTTAAGCTATCCTCTACTGCTTTCCTAGGCCACAAGTAGGGAGCTGGATGGGAAGTGGAGCAGTCAGGAATATGAAATGTTTGCCTTTTGGGTTCCAGCATTTGAAAGGGGAGAATTAGCCAATTGAGCCATTGTGCCAGACCCTCAAAATGTATTGTTTAAGGTTCTTTGCTTCCTTATTTTCAAGAGTAAGATTCATTTCTTCTAAGACATCCAAACTTTACCTTTATACTTGATGCATAACCCAGAGCTCTATGTAGAAGAAATGGATTGTGGTGAAATTTGTTTGTAGTGAATCATTGAACCCTAAGCCTCAACAACCTCCTTGCAAATTTATGAAAATCCTCAAATGCATTTACAAAGCAAAGAAGTGGGCATTCTCTGTTGACAATGTACAATACTACACAGCCCTTTTTTATGTAACCCCAAGGGGTGTCTTGCTCGAGAAGATTTTTGTTTCCTTTTGAGATCATGGAAACGCTGATGTTCAGTTTCCATGGATGTTGAGAATCCATGGAAACTCTGATGATGATTTTGGAATTTCTCCCTAAAGGCACAAAAGCAGACATCCATATTTTTGTGTATGTGTTCTGAGGTTTCAAAGCTTATGCATCTCAGTTTAATACAAGAAGCAAGCATGACTAAGGAGGACTAGGTTCATGGGGGACAGGATTGTGTCCTGCTTCAGGCACATGGATTTGAGGTGTGTCTTGCAGGTATTGAGGTGGAGGTACCTATGCTTTGTGGATATGCTGGAATCCTGCGGAAGCAGGCTTGTATATTTTCATATATATTTAGTATAATGGGAACTCTGGTTTCCCCACACCTGAAATTCAGATTCTGCTGTGTTCAGAATTTAAAATAATTTTTTCTAGAAAAGTGTTTATGGTAAGAAAATTTTCTTAGATTTCTGCCCTTTTAAAATATGATCCACCCTTTGCCTAGTTCATGTCCCTTGCACAATCACTCCCTGTTGCAAAATGTGACTGAACAAACAGCCAGCCATGTGATGTCATTCTGCAAGGATAGGGGTTAGAGCAATGCATGGGGTTGAAAGAAAGATTGGGCAAATGGTGCCACTCATCTCCTTCCTACCCCTACCCTGCTCCAGAGGCTTTCTGAACTTTCCTCTGAGGAAGCTGTTTGTGGGTAGCTCTGCTTTTGCTATTGTTGACTGTAAATTTATGGGGTCTGTTGTAGGCTGTAAATGATCTCCTACAAGAGATTCGTGTCCTAAATTTCCTAAACTGATTCCACATCCTGGAATCTGTGACTTTAAACTTCTATGGCTGTCTCGGGCCCGGTGGCATGGCCTAATGGCTAAAGTCCTCGCCTTGAACACGCCAGGATCCCATATGGGCACTGGTTCTAGTCCCGGCAGCCCCACTTCCCATCCAGCTCCCTGCTCACGGCCTGGGAAAGCAGTCGAAGATGGCCCAAGGCTTTGGGACCCTGCACCCGTGTGGGATACCGGAAGAAGTTCTTGGATCCTAGCTTTGGACCGGCATAGCATCGGGCCATTGCGATCACTTGGGGAGTGAATCATGGGATGGAAGATCTTCCTCTCTGTCTCTCTTCCTCTCTGTGTATCTGACTTTCCAATACATAAATAAATCTTTTTTTTAAAAAAAAAAAACTTCTATGGCTGTCTCGATCCCCTTTCTCTTATGGAGTATAAAGACTGGGTATGTTTTAAAGAAAAGATGATTTGGTTCATTCTGGGAGGTGGCAAGTTCAAAGGCAAAGTGACATCTTCAGGTGAGGGCTATTGGGCTGCATCATGATGTGTGGAAAAGCAGGACCAGTGAGTGCATGCAAACAAGACTGCAGGAGAAAATTGCTTGTATTGCAATCCAGTCTCTTGAGAATTCCATTCATGGGCTCATGAGGACTCTGCCTCATGATGACCCATCACCTCTTTATGGACCCTTTCCTAAATATTGCTATATTGGCAATTAAGTTTCCAACACACAAACTTAGGGGACACATGCAAACCCTAGCATTAGGGGGAAAAGCCTTTGCCCATATGATTGTATTATGGATTTTGACTGAGGAGATTATAGGGCACTATCTGAATTGGTGGGGTAGGGGGATGAGGAAGAGGAGTGTGGAGGGAGATTTGACACAAACAGAAGTGATTGAGACAAGGAAGTAGCAAGAGGAGCGAAGTAACCAGGCATCCAGGAACACAGGCAATCATTGGAACTGAAAGAGGCAAGATCAGGTCCTCCCCAGAGCGTTCTGGGGGAGGGCAGCTCTCTGCACACGACCCTGTCAGCCCAGCTATATCTTTGTGAACTTCCTGACCTCAAGAACAGTGAGGGGATACATTCTGTGGTTTTCCATCGCCATGCTCGTAGCAGTTTGTTGTGGCAGGCTTACAAAGTCACTAAGCATGGTAAATCACACAATACACAGAAGAGAGAACAAAGCACTGATGGTGAAGCCTTACTTTGGGGCTCAGGTTTCTGGTTTCCTTCCCATTTCAACCTCCTAGACATCTTTCTGAATCCCAGGAAATTTTTCCTTGATGCTGATATTTTATAGCTCCACAGTCCGCCACAGACTGAATACCTCATTTGGATTTACAAGTACAAAGCTCAATTTGCTATTACTGTGTTTGCATCGTTTTTCCTTCTGTTTATATTCCTTGCCTCTGAATAATCATGCATTGTTTAGGAGAGAATTCATCTGTGTGCGTGTGTGTGTGTGTGTGTGTGTGTGTGTGTGTGTGTGTGTGTGTGCGTGTGTGTGTTCCCTCTCCCTCCCATTGTGCTTGATCTGAAAATAAAAGTTTCTGGCAATAAACAGCCGGTTCCTTCTCTCCTTGTCTCCTTCATTCAGCAGTGTAGAGCTGGGAGGCTGATCGCCCCCACCCCACAACTGTTTGAAGCCACCCACAAGCTTGGAAACGCACTTCCTAGCAGCTGACAACACAATCAAATGCCAGTTACAAATGCTGCCATCATTAATTCCACAAATCCAATATGGAAATGGGTCTGTAGGATGTAAGAAAAAAAAAAAGAAAGAAAAATATATCATGAGTAGAAATTCTTAGCAGCTGAAAAATACAAAATAAAGTCAGGTGATTATTTTAAAAAAATCCGTGATGACAATGGGAACTCAAAGCAAATCTGTATAAAATCAAAGGAAGCCAGAAGTCCTTTTGTGGAGAGAAATGGTTTAGCAAGGACTCTAGCAGGGCCGCTGAGAGAGGGCCTTTGGGATCTCAGATGAGCACACCATAATGGAGGGATATGTAATAATCAGAAATCTGCATTTGGTCTCTTGCCTCAGTGTCTGATCACAGCTCCTAAAACCCTTGTTTTTTCTAAATGACATAGCTTCAGAATGGATACGAGTCACCAGACAGACTAAAAGACCCAGCCATGATTAGAAGCTTGGGATTTTCAGCCCTATTTCCCAGCCTCAGCAGGGGTGGATGGAAGGCTGGAGATTGAGTTAATAATTGATCACAGATACATAATGAAGTCACCATAAAGACTCCAAAAAGATGGAGTTGCTGGAGCTTGGTGAACTTTGGTGCCGGTGAACGCGTCCACCTGCAGGAGGGCAGCCTCTGGACATCAGCCTCCACATCTCTTATCTGACTGTCTACATCCCTTAATATGAGGGTCCTTCAAAGAGTTCATGAGAAATCCAATTAAAGGATATGTTCATTTTTGGGGGCAAAAACTTTTGAAATGAATGTGTACCTTTTTAATTTAATGAATTTTTGGTGACCCCAGTTACTAATTAGCTTTTTTGTTCTTTTATGTATATTTAAGAAAGATTTAACTGGCTTAATTGGAAGGCAGTTAGAGAAATAGAGGGGGCAGTCTTCTGTCTGCTGGACAACAGTGGCAACATGCAGGGACAGACCAGGTCAAAGCTAGGAATGAAGAGTTTCTTTTGGGTCTCCCTGTGATTCAGGGATCCAAGGACTTGGACCATCTTCTGCTGCTTTCCCAGGTATACCACAAAGGAGCTGGAGAGGAAGTGGAGCTACCAGAATGTGAACCATCATCCATAGAGGATGTTGACACTTCAGATAGCAGCTAAACTTACTGTGCCACAGCACCAGCACCAGCCTTTTGCTTCTATAATGAGAATCCTGGTACAGACTTTTTTATAAAAAAGATTTATTTCAGTTCACCATTTTGGAGATTCACTGTCCAAGACCATTTTTCAGTTAAGATTGCATTCATAGATACCTGGGATTCGTAATATGGACATATCTTTTGTAGGAAACATACTTCAAATTATTACATCAAGAAAAAAAGAATATTAGGAATGGAAGCAACATCATGGTTTGGCGGTTGCTATGAGTGTCATACCCCCATTTTTTCTTAAATGTGGACAGGGGAGACAGTCCTTATAGAAATATTTAATTAACTTTGATATCCACATAGTTTTTCCACTGTAAAAAATATATTAAAGCCTAAGATAATCTTGAGCTCTAATCTTTACCTTTTCTGCTTGCTCATCTTTGCTTCACACACTTTTTCAGAGTCTGCATGTAGCAACCAGGAGATTTGAGTCACAAAGGACAGAAAAGTAGCACAGTGAACAAAAGGCCTGCAGTAAACAGAGCAGCAAAAGATCAGAGGCAGGGAAACTGGGCTCCCCCCGCACCCCCCGCTTTGGTGACTGTCCTCAGGGAGGCATCAAAGTGTGGAGCTGTCAGAGAGCGGCATGAGGGAACCAGCAAATCCTTTTAAGTCTGCGCAAATCTCTTTGGTCAGAGCAGTTTTAAAATTTTTATCACCTTCTACTTCAGAACAAGGAGGTGCTGCCGTATGTGCTTGCTCGTACGACCTGGGCTGTCCTTTATTTCCTTCCCATGAGTGATTCCAGACTGAGATGGGGCAGGAAAATCCAGGGAGTGGGGGCGGATGAAATATTCGGATCATATTTCTGCTAGGATTGCAGCTGTTTCCTCCCCTAAAATATATACTCTTCTGACCCAAATTTACAGGCAGCCAGGAAAGACCCCACAGCCAAGCTGGTGCTCTTCTGGAGAGGCCCTGGGTGGAAGTGACATTGTTGTTGCGTTCATTGGCCTTGACAAGTATTAAATCCAAGCTGGAGAGAAGGAGCTCGGAAATCAGAATTTTTCTCCCAAGGATGGAAAGTGACATTACCTTGGAGATGAGTCAAGCCTCAGGGCATGAGAAAGACAGGGCAGCTCCAGTGGGACCAAAATCAAAAATTCTCTGTTGCCAATTTCCTTCTGCTTGGAATGCCTAGAAAAAAGGCATGCATTTGATGCAACACTTAAGACACGACTTGGGAAGTCTTCATTCCGTATTGAAGTGCCTAGGTTCAAGTCCCAGTTGTATTTCCAATCCAGAATCCTGCTGATATGTTCTCTTGGAGGTAATGAGAGTAGCTGATGTAGCCTGGCTCCTGTTGCTCACATGAGAGACCCTTACCTGCTCCCAGTTTACCTGCTGCAGGCATTTGGGGAGTGAACCAGCAGGTGAGAGATACCTCTTTCTGTCTCTGACTCTCATTGAAATTAAATAAAATTTATCTATTTATTTTAAAGATTGTTGTTTGTTTGAAAGACAGAGTTACAGAGCGAGAGAGGGAAAGAGAGATCTTCCATCTATTGCTTCATTTCCCAGATGGCTGCAATAGCCAGAGCTGGGCCGGTCCAAAGCCAGGAGCCAGGGGCTTCCTCTTTGTCTCCCATGTGGATGCAGGGGCGCAAGCCTTGGGCCATTCTCTGCTGTTTTCCCAGGTTACCAGCAGAGAATTGAATCAGAAGTGTAACTGCGGGGACGCCAACCGGAGTCCATATTGGATGCTGGCACTGAAGGCAGAGACCCAGACCGCTATGCTGTGACCCTGGCTCCCTAAAATTGTTTTTTTTAAATGAAACTCTTAGGGACCAATGTTGTGGTGCAGTGGATCAGGCTGTGATCTGCATCTCAAAGGTAAACATGTGCACAAACCCTCCCGGCTGCTGTATTTCCAACCCAGCTTTTGGCTAATATGACTGGGAATGGGAATGCCTGGGTACTTAGGCCCTGCTACCCATTTAGGGACCCTGGATGGAGTTGTGGCTCCTGTCTTTGGCTTATACTCTGCTCCTTCCCTGTCCTGGCCCTTCCTTTCTGTCTCTCCTTCTCTTGTAACTCTGTTTCCCAAATAAATAAGAAAATATTTTTAAAAGATGAAGCACTTTGAAAGTTTCGGTTTTCCTTTGGAAAGCTTGTCTAGCTCTGGGATCCTTGTAAGTTTTACACGTTTTATAAGGATTGGCATCCGTGGTGCACCTCTTTCTCATTCTTTCTTTCTTTGTGATAACATTTTCTTATATTCATTAAAAATGACTTTGGTTTCCTAGGCTGCCCAAGCCTAAGCTAAAAAGAGAACAAGGGTTAGACCTAGACACCTGCTCCTACTTCAGAGTAGTAGGTTTGATATCTGGGTCTGCTCTTGACTGCAGCGTCTTACACCCTTGGGTGGCGATAGGCGATGGCCCAGGGAGCTGTGTTCTTGTTGCCCATCACGGATGCATGGATTTGTTTCCTGGTTGCTAGGTTTGGCCTCAACCAGGGGCTCTTATAGACATTTGCAGAAAGAACCAGTACATGGGGTCTCTCTCTCTCTGCCTAAGTACATAAATAAAAATACAAAAAAGAAAATTGGCTAGCAGTTAAGAAAGACTGATCGCTGGGTGGGCCTTTGGCTGGTGGCTGAGAACATGTATTCAGGGAGAATTCCCTGGGTCCTCTGAAAGATAAGAGAGACTGAGTTTGCCAAAACGACGTAGGACAATATAGTCTGTGCTTAGAGCTACTTTCCCGCCAAGAGTCAGGCATTTGGGTATAATGCTGGGCAGTGTGCCTATGTGACAGGCCCCTACAAAGAAAATGACCCTGGGCATTGAATCGCTATTGAGGTTTGCTGATAGACATTGCGCATGTGTTGTCACAACAAGTTGCTGGAGAATTTAAGTACAACCTGAGCAACTTTAGACTTCTGGAATTTTGTACCTTGCTTCTTCTATGCTTTGCCTCACATGCTGATTTTGCTTTGTCTTCTTTACTATAATGCATCTTGGCTTTGAGTGAGATTCCACCTAGAGTTCTGTTGTTTTCCTAGTGGATAGAAATGAAGGGTTGGTCTGAGGACTTCCAATACTCCTATTTGGTCAGGTTGTTGCAAAGATGAAGCAAAATGATGGGTGCATCAACAGCGTGCCTGACCCCAGAGAAGGACCCAATGATTAGCATGCATATGTGTCCATCCCATACTACTGTAAGCCAAGTGTGTGTCACGCACCGTTCTGCACAAGGGCTCCAACTACAAACAGGGAGAAAGAATATCCTTGCCATTGTGTAGTTTTTATCTGAGCAGGAGAGCAAAAGTTATCAGCAAAGCAGCTAAGTGAACGATGCCTAATGCCACACAACAATGAATGCTGTGGATAAATATAAAGCAAGAAAGGGGAATATGGGAAATGTGGGTTTGGGGAGGGCTTTTCAGTTTTTATTTTATTAGCTTTTATTTATTAGAAGGACAGAATAAAAGAGATAATCCATCTACTGCTTCATTTGCCAAATACATCAGTTCGGGCTGGGCCAGGCTAAAGCCATGGCCTTCCATGTTTCCCGGGGATGATGGGGACCAAATTGTGCAGCCCACAGAGAAAGTAATTTACAAAAATAAAGTGCTTGAACATAGACGGACACTGTGAGACTCAGCTTCTTCAGGCCCTCAAGAGTGTTAAGTATTTCGTTTCAGCTAACAACAAGTTCCAGGCTCCTGGGGAAAGGAGGCAGAGAGGGGGTAGGTGGCTGAGGCAAGAGGTGAGGGAGACGTGCTGGCACTAGGTTTGGGTTTTGTTATGTACAAGAAGTTACCCTGTCAGTGATTCAACGTCGCTTGAAGGAAGCTGGAATATGAGGCAGGCTATTCAGTGTACAAAAAAGCAGTCCACACAGCCCTGCTTTCCGGAGTTCTCCTGTCCCAAGCCATTGTCTGTGGCATGACAGTTAACTACAATAGAATTCATTGTCACATCACAAATGGTAGATTAAGGGATAAATGAGTGGACAAAGTAGATAGATCTGTAACAACTAAGAATGCAGTTTAATGAATAGAAGGAAGGCCTGGGAAACAAAAGAGAGACGAGGAGAGAAAAATATTTGGGAAACTTAAAGATAGGTTGAAAAGAGTGTATCTAATGATTTAAAAGGAAAAAACAAATCTTTGTACCTCAACCCCATATCTGAATTGAACTGATGCATTAGGCACATATTTCTCATAGCAGTTTAAACCTAAAATAATTTAATTATATTATCTGAGTTAAGCATCTGGTAATTTGCCTCAAGAATATAAAATTAGTTATATAATTAATCATGACATGAAAAGTTAAAAATGAATAATTTTTACTTTTAGTTCTCATACAGTTTAAAAAATAAAATATATTAGGGACTTGTACAAAATCTTGGATTTTTGTTTGTTTGCTTGTCTGTCTGTTTCTGTTACTGATACCCAGAACAAGCTGCTTGAGGAATTGGTTTCAATGTTTTGGCATCTCACATATTTTTACTTTTTTGATTTTCTGAGGCATCTCTATTGAATCAGAGATAATGAAGTCCCCAAGGAAAAACAGATTACTTCTCATTTGTTGATACATATAATCTTATTAATATTTCACTGAACATTTGAATGGAGGAAATTTAGTTTTATAGATTATTTTAAGATCAGCATCACTTTCAAAAATAGATTTTACGGGCCCAGTGCGATAGCATAGCAGTAAGGATCCTCACCTGGAATGCGCCGGGATCCCATATGGCCGCCAGTTCTAATCCTGGTGGTCCTGCTTTCCATCCAGCTCCCTGCCTGTGGCCCGGGAAAGCAGTCAAGGACGGCCCAAGACTTTGGGACCCTGCACTCGCATGGGAGACCCGTAAGAAGCTCCTGGTTTTGGATCGGCTCAGCACCAGCTGTTGTGGCTGCTTGGGGAGGGAACCATGGGGTGGAAGATCTTCCTTCCTATCTCTCCTCTCTGTATATCCGCCTTTCCAATTAAAAAAAATAAATAAATCTTTAAAAAAACAGATTTTACAAAAAAGTGGAAAGTAGTGATCTATAACAATTGAAGAAAACTTTGCACTCTGGTAGGTAATGACAAAATACTACCATCTTTTTATTAACCAGTTATGTTAAAAAGAATACAAAATATGGTCAAACTCCATGTATATATTAAGATGTTTATCAATAGCTTTAATTTCATACAATGAAAATTTCTATTAAAATGTCATGTGAAAACAAAAGTTTAACATACTTACCATTTTGGTATGTTGGTACTTAACTTTGTTATATTTATCTAGGGTAGTTTGCAAGAAAATCTCAGTGCTTCAGCAGGAGCTCAGACTAATAAATTGAAATCTCTGAAGGGCAGGCTACAGGATTGTTAAGGATCCCTGGTGTTTCCAACTGTGTCTTTGAGGGTGAGGTCTACCAGTTTCAGCGCCTCTAACAAGCCTCACTGTAATCATAATTTCTATTGGAGTCATCTTCTTTCCTGCACTAAAAGAAGTGCACCCAGAAATGTTACATTTGTGTTACAATATATGAGAGATGCTCAGTAGTGAATGAATGAATTTCCAACCTGGGCCACGGAGAAAAGTTGTCACCATTTAAAAGACAGTAGATTTATATATGGAACACAGACAAGTGGTGTGATCCATTTAGTTACAGTACACAGCTCTGAGTCACCTGACAGTTTACCAATTAAAAAGTTCCAGAAGCTGATGCTTCAGGTCCAACACACATTTTTATCCTAGATGCTGAGCCTGAGGTTACATCTGACAGGATCAGCACGGGATCAGCTGCTCTTAGGGAAGTCGCTGCTGCTCTGTGCTTACATAACCGTATGCTGCATGAGCGTGACCCACGGACTGCGACCTACACTACAGATTAGACTACTAATCTGTAGAGACAAACCTCCCTTGTCCAAGCAGAAAGTCCTGGGCCAATCTTACCATTTTAATTGTCAGATCAGCCGTATTTTAGAAACGATATCTATTCTGTTCACGTAATAACGACACTTTAAATCTGCATCTTTGGTCTGCTTCAAAAGCCTGCATGAGCAGGAGTCAGTGGTCTTTATTCCCAGCTCACCTGGGCTACCCTGCAATTTCTCCCTGCCCAGGGGCAAAGTATGGTGAGGGAGGGAAGGGAAGGATATATGAACCTGACACTGGGTTGAACCTGGCAGTGATTAAAAGGAATGGTTGGGTAAGGCCAAATGACAGTAGCCATTGATTTCTTTTCATTTAATGGAGGATTTGTGTGGATTCTGTAGTGGTTTCTGCTTTGAAATGCCTTGATCTGGGATGAGCACTCTGTTTCGGGTGCTATAGGGGGAGAAGGCATGCTTCTTTCTCCCCTGCTAGGTTCAGTGGCTGCTTGCCATGGTTTGGATATTAGTTTAAAGGTTTTCCAAAGATCCAGGCCTTTGTCCCCAAGCTTTGGCCAGGCTTTGTCCCCAGATGGCATTAAGGGAAAGTGAAGGAACATGAGGAGGTAGTGGGGCCTGGTGTGAGGTTCTCGTAGTTTTCCCAAGAGGGATGCTTCTAAGAACCTGAACCGAGCCTTGCTGCTTTCTCTGCTTCCTGGTTTGCCATATGATCTTGACTTTATGTGTACTCCATCACTGCTACCCACCATCCTCAGCAGACCCCAGCCCCTGGGACTGATCTTGCACATGAACCTCCCAAACACCAACCAAGCCTATCTTTTCTCTTTAGAAAGCAAGCAGCTTTGGTTATTTCATGATGGTAATGACAATCTAACACATTGGCCTAATAGTGCAGCTGGGACAGAAACTTGGAGACATTTCTCTTGTAAGTGCTCAGTGGGAGAGGGAGTATCTGTTTTGTTCACTTGGGTATGTGACATTTATCATCCCCTAAGTTTAAGTATAGGAAGGAGAAATTCATTCTAATCCCTCTTTCTCTGTATGTTCACATTTTTCTTTAATGCCAGTGACCCTGGAGGTTAGTGCCTTAATCCCACAGGACAGAGCCCAGTCCAGAGTCTCAAAACCATGGCCCACTAATGGTTTTTCTGGTAGATTTTAAGATACTGTGCTGTTCTCTCTCTCTCTCTCTCTCTCTCTCTCTCTCTCTCTCCCCCCCCCTCCCCCTCTCCCTCTCCCTCTCTCTCTGACTGCACTTAAGGTATTTGCTGAGAGAAGTGCTCATTCTCTGCAAACTAGAACGCAGTTCATTAAAATAAACCCAGGACTTCCTTGTGAAAAGGCAAGCACATTAGGCAAACTGGGCTAACAGGCCATAGAAAATGACATTTAGAGGATCTGTGAGCAAACTGGGGCTTTTTGGAAATCTTCCTTGGGTATTCAGGAGCAGTGGGGGTATAAGAATGAAGGAGAGGAGAGACAGTATCCTTGTATACCACAATATTCTCTCTACTCCAAAGAATGCCTGCTCCGGAAAAGTCACAGAAGGGCTAAAGACAGTTAAGGGTGAGGTGTCTGACATAAGGAGCTGACAGACTAGCTGGCTTCCCAGCCTCATGTCTGCATTTTTCTCTATGTTCAAGCAACTTCCGGATTCATCCTTAGGGTATAACAGTGGCATAGCAAGTTAAACTGCTGACTGCAACCCCAGCATTCCATGTGGGTGCTGGTTCCCAGCTGTTGCACTTCCTGCTAATGTGCCTGGGAAAGCAGAGAAAATGGCCTCAGTGCTTGGGCTCCTACACCCTTATAGGAGACCCAAATGAAGCTATGGGCTCCTGGCTTCAGCATGGCTGAACCCTAGCTGCTGTAGCCATTTGGGGAGTGAATCAGTAGATGAAAGATCAAGATCTCTGCCTTTTCTCTCTGTAACTGTGCCTTTTGAACAAATCTGGGGGGAAAAAAAGATAATGGTTTATGACCCATTCCCATCCAAAAATGTTTTGTTACTGAATCCCAAGGATGCTGGGAATGGAGAAAAGGCTACGCTTTGAAAGACACAGCATCCTCCCTGCACGGAGAGTGGACTGGTAAGAGAGGTGATTTGAAGCACTTACAGACTGGCAACTTGCAAGCAGTGTATGAGCTGTAGGAGCTTGGTTAAGATATGGAAAAATGGTAAGATTGAGAAAGTAGGAAATCGCATACTTGTACATGCACTCTCTCTTTCTCTCTCTCTCTCTCTCACACACACACACACACACACACACACACACACACACACACACCTGGCTTTCTAGGTTCTTTGGAAAAATGGGAAGCCTGGCAACAAGAGACCCATGATCTGGCATGGCAAGAAACATCCAGGGCTGAATCATGATTACATGTATGTTTGCCGTGTCTTAAACCCTCCCAATTTACTCTATCCTACCCACTTTTTCACAAACTGGTAGTCCAGTTTGTGGCTGTCAGTTATGATATTCATCCAGAGTCACCTAGATTCAAGACAAACTTGAGTAGGGACCCCAGATCAAAAGTGAAATGTGCTAAGTGCTGGCAAGGAAATTCTAGAGGGCCACACAACTTACAAGGACATTGTAATGGTGCAAATTGGAATGGGTTTGCTGGCAACACACAGCTTTGATGAGCATGATGAAAGGACAGTTAATGAAGGGTCACCCAACCAGTTGGCAGGAGGCAGGGATCCAGGAAATTACAAAGAACGTGATGACACAGACTTACAGCAAACTACTGGCAGCCCCAGACCATTTTGGCATGAATTTTCAAGGTCCCAGTCATAGGCCTAGCAGTCAGGAATAGAAGACCCGTTCCAGTTTGTAGCAAATAGACAGCGATCAAAGCAAGGGAAGATGCGATCTTCGAAGAAGAGCTGGGAGATCAAGATAGATCTTAGGTCAGGGGAATGAGAAAGGACTCCTTTATGGTTGGGTTGGGGACTGCCATCAGAACAGGCCTGACTTGTTAAGAAGGCCAGTGAGACTCTTCCTTCCTCCTGGTTGAGGTCGTAGAGCTGGGGGGTGGGACCTGAGGGTGTCAGATCCCAGGCAGCTTAGTAATGGACCAATGGTTCTCTCCTGGCCAGTTCTCTCCTGCCTGAGATCCTCTGATTTGTGGTTCACCTGCGTATTCAACCTTCTTTTAATTAAACACTGACCTTGCACTGAATCCCCACTATGATTGTGCTTACATTTATAGATACTGAAGCTGGAACAAAACAAAGGAACAATTTATTCTTCAGCCAGGCTGCAGGTGAAAAAATTGAGCCCACAATGCTGTCATGAGCCCTGAGAAACAACAATGGCACCTGTCAGCTGTTAGTTTTAGTGGCCATTAAGTTTGACAAAAACGCTCTACTGTATAAAAGGGGGTGTGGTGGAGGATAAGTGACAGCTATGGAGACAAAAGGTAAAAAGACTTGTCCCAGCACCCACACACACAAAGTTTTACTTAAATACTTTGCAAGGTGACCCTCTTAGCTAATTGTGCCTCACAAATTGTGTTATTTTGTAGGAAGGTTGAAAATCAGCTAACTTGGACAAAAACTAGACATCAAAAATATCAGCCACAAGTGAAAGTGTAATGATAAGCACTATTTTCTGGATCCATGCTGAAGGCAGTGCTGAGTGTGCACTGTATGATTTCATTTAAGTCTGAACAGCCTCACAGCTAAGTGTTATTATTATCTCTGCTTGTGGGTGAGAAAGCCAAGGCTCAGAAATAAGTTGTCTGGTCACATACCCCTGGTGAGTAGGGTGATTTGGGGGCTACATTGTCTGTCCCCGAAGTAAAGTGTTAAATTCTTATAGAGGTGCAAGCCCTGATGAGATGTGTTGCTAGGTAACAGCTTCAGAGCCCATTGCCCCTGTCCTGATTAGCAAGAAAGCCCATGTTTATTCAGGAAAGCAATACTAAATAATTCCAGATGACCAGGGCAGCTGCAGTATTGCACTGATGGTCACAAAGGTTTTGACTTCCTGTGCACAGGCCTCCTGTCCATGAGGGTAGCCAAGGACAATAAGAGCTGGCATTTACTCAGTGCTTCCTTTGTCTTACAGTCAAAGCTCCTTATGTGGATTCTGCCATTTATTTATTATTGAGCTTTCTCAATTGTTTATTTCGAAATGGGCTATAAAAGCATTTTATTCAAACTTTTATTTTCTGTGTAAACCATATTATTCACCTATCTAGATTCATAAAGCATAAGTTCATAGCTTTGAATATAAAGGTGAAATTCATGTATTTTATGTTGTAGCTTTATATTCATATTTATACTGTATATAAAACCTGAGAGCACAGTCAGCACTACTTCACCCATAATATCACAAAACTCAGGGACTAGTTTGAGTTTTAAAGGACAAGGTCATTTGCTAAACCAAGAATAAGAGCTGAGGAGTAGATGTGTGATACAATTATTAAGATGTCTCTTTGGGATACCACGTCCCAAATCAGTGTGTCGGGGGTCATGTCCTGGCTCCACCTCCAATTTCAGCTCCTGGCCAGTGTACTTCCTGGTAGGTAGGAGATGACTGCTCAAGTCCTTGGGTCCTTGCCACTCACGTGGGAGACCTGCAGTTGAGTTCCTGACTTCACCTCCATTCCATTCTGGTTGTTGCAGGCAGTGGGAAGCTAACCAGAGGGTGGAAAATCTCTGTCTGTCTCTGTCTAACTCTCAAGTAAATAAAAATAAGTAAAGAAGATGAAGGTCTCCCCAAGAGGCCACTGAACTTATCTGGACAATAAGACGCTGGACTTTATGCTAGGTATATGCTTGCAATGAAGGAATCTCAACTGAACTTGAACTGTGGTTATGCAGCAAGGTGGAGGAATCCACTATGGGGGGAGGGGTATGGTAAGGGTGGGGGGAATCCCCAGTGCCTATAAAACTGTATCACATAATACAATGTTAATAACAATTAAAAAAAAGGAAAAAAAAAAGAAGATGAGGAGTTTAGAAGACACTTGAACTCTTGGCTATTTCAACATTGGCAAATCAGGTTTTTGAGAACGGTGTCACCATTCTCTGCCTCTGGTCTTTTCTCTCAGTACCACCCCATTCCCAACATCTTCATGTGGCCCAAATATTTCCAAGTGACACCACACAGACATTTGTCAAACCTCTCCCATGTGCCCTGTGATTCAAATCCTAGCATTTGAAGTTGCAATTCTCATGGTGGAAATTTCAGATAGATATTCGGGGGAATATCATCTCTAGACAAAAGCAGGAAGTCCAAGCAACTAGGGCAGAGGGGGTTCTATTATTCTGAGATGGGAGTGGCATGCCCTGATATGTACTAAAAGCATTCAAAGCATTTTAAAGATATAGACACTTTATTATTGGAGACTATCAGTAAATGAAACTGTTCTTGGGTTCAAACGGTAAAAGAGTTTATTTTTTTAAAAGTTAATAAGATAACATGAATAATAAGTGCAAAATGTTGGCCTGGTTTTTAATATCACACGTTGGCACTTCTAAACAATGTCAATGATAAAAATAATCTTTCTACCAAAAAATTTTGTTGATTTAAGTTTAAATAGTTGCCACAGTTGCTAGGGAACCAAGTAAATATATTTAAGTTTCAAACTAGCATATTTTCTTCTTTTTTTAAGATTTATTTTATTTTTACTGGAAAGGCAGATATACAGAGAGGTAGGGAGTCACACAGAAACGTATTCTGTCCAATGATTCACTCCCCAAGTGGCTGCCTTGGTTGTAGCTGAGCCAATCCGAACCCAAGAACCAGGAGCTTCTTCCAGGTCTCCCACGCGGGTGCAGGGTCTAAAGACTTTGGACTGTCCTTGACTGCTTTCCCAGGCCACAAGCAGGGAGCTGGATAGGAAGCAGGCTGCCAGGATTAGAACCGGTGCTCATATGGAATTCTGGCACATGCAAGGCAAGGACTTTAACTGCTAGGTTACTGCGTCCGGCTCTCTTCTTATTCTTTAATAAATTTTGTCTTTATGGAGGTTTTTAATTATTTATATTTTATTTGAAAAGTAGGAAGAGAAAATAGAGACTCAGATTGGTTAAGTAGAGATCTTCTTTCTGCTGGTTCACTCCCCAAATGCCCATATCACTCAGAGCTAAGTCAGACTGAAGTCAGGGGCCAGGTCTACCATGATTGACTGCCATTCAAGTAATTGAGTCATTATCTGCTGCCTACAAGGAAATTGAGTGGGAAGTGGAATAGCTAGGATTCAAGCCAGGCACCCTGATGTGGGGCACAGGAGTTCTAGGTGGAAGGGTTAACCACTGTGTCTAACTCACAGTTATACAGCCACTTTGGCTCTCCACCTTCCTGGCCTTCAGCCCCCTACATCTCTTCTCATGCCCTGTCAAGAATCAGCCATATCTGTGGGAATAAGCATAAATATGCTAAAGTCTTTGCTTTGCACGTGCCAGAATCCCATATGAGCACTGGTTCTAATCCTGGCAGTCCCGCTTCCTATCCAGCTCCCTGCTTGTGGCCTGGGAAAGAGTCAAGGACAGTCCAAAGAATGTCATTCAAAATGATTGCAGCTTATGTCAAGTGCAATTTGAGCTTCCAACCCTGTGATACTACAAATTTCCTCATTTAAATGAAGTAGAGTTGAGATAATCATAGCATAGTGACTCAAAGCAGTGAGATTAAAGTTTGGCTGATTTCTTTTTTGGCATTCTCTGTGACCACTCTGAGTTTTTGTTTTGAATTTAAAATTTAAAACAGTCCTAAAGAATACAGAATGCACATAGTGATGGGGAGGGGCAGTTTAAGGGCAAATTTTAGCTCACATGATATAAATAACTTAAAATTATTTTAAAAACAAAAATTGGTTCTTGTTTTTTACATTAATGTTTCAAGACTAAGGAAGAACTCAGGAAAAATTCATCTTGATTATTATGTGGCTATTACTAAAAACAACCTTGCCTTATATAACAGAATGGTGTTAAAATCTCACCTGCTCTATGTGTCAAATACACTATATGTGTCCCTGCTTGGGTGACAAAAACTTACAAGAGGCCAAGTGTTACTAAGATTCTTCTGAGACTTGTGAAAAAAACCGTTGGTGAGAAAGCCATTTGTCACTGCAGCTAGTTTTTCGGGATGAAGAATATCAGGGCACATAGATATGCAATCATAAATCCCTTTCTCCATTTGCACAATTTGTCTCCAGTAACTAACAAAGACATTCATCTTCTTTCATGGGAAATCATCAAAACTCATTAGCAGTTCTCAAAATGTTCAGAAATAACCCATGCTTAAGAAGCCACGGAGCTGCATAAATGATAGCAAAAGCATCAAGGGAGAAAGCTAGCAAATAACATTTTTGTAAACAGATTTCAACGAAAAAGTGTTCTGGCAATAATATGGTATGCTAGAGGTAGTTTTGGAGAAAACTTGGACTTGGCCATGGCTCTACCACAATTACTGTTAATTCATATCTCAACCACCCTCCCCAACTGTCTCAGACTTCTCTCTTGCTGATGTCTGTTCCAGCTATAGTCTCCTTTTAGTTCCTCAAGTGCATCAAAGCCTTCCTGTTTCTGGGTTTTGACATATATTGGTCACTTCCACCCTACTTAACCTCCGTTTGTTTCTAATAGAGTCTTCAAATTTCAAAACAGACAAGTCCAAAAACATCCTAAGGTACATACAGCCAATGGCTAAATCAGGTCTCACCTTGGCTTCAGCTTCATGACTCACCTTAGCTTTAAGTGTGTATATAGTCATTTAAATGTCTTTAAGCCTCCGACTGCTACTAGGACTGTCGGCATCATGAGAGCTCTGTATGACTCATCATCACATTCCTAGATCTTGGCACAGTAAATGTTTGTGAAAGGAAGGAATGGAGCTATGCATACATGAGAACAAGCTAGTTGGAGAAATCTACCACTGGACACATGCCCAAAAAGGATGCTTCTCATAGAGCTAGTGGTACGGCTCAGCGGGTTAAGCCCCTGCTTGTGATGCTGGCATCCCACACAGGAATACTGATTGGAGTCTTGGCTCATCTGTTTCCAATCTAGCTTCCTGTAAAGCATCAAGGAAAGCAGCAAATGAAAGTCCCTGGATCCCTGCCACTCAAATGTGAAACTAGGATGGGTCCCTGGCTTCTGGCTTCAGGCTGGCCCAGCCCCGGCTATTGTAAACCATTTGGAAAATGAACCAGGTGAATAGGATATCCTTGTGTGTCTCTGTATGTGTGTATGCTCATGTCCCATCACTCTGGCTTTCAAATAAATAAATGCATAAACAGAATGATTTTGTGAGAAGGGCTAACTCCTAAAAACATACCTAAATCAATGTTATGACAGCTTCCAGCCTGACTCCATACTGATGGATAGATATACAAAGTCCTGTCCCGTCTGCTGCTCTACACAGAAAATGTTGCTGCAGCTTTTCCTACACTATAATCCCTTTTGTAAGCTGTCCTAATAAACTCTTTTATTCAAATGTGTGTGTGTGTATATATATAGTTTATATTCATATATACATATATATACACACATAAACATTATTTCAAGGCAGAGAAACAGAGACAGGAAAGACAGTTCCCATCCATTGAATCACTCCCCCAAATGCCCATGACATAACAGTCAAGGCTCGACGAGGGCAAAGCCAGGGACCAGGAACTCAATCCCTGACTCCCACAAAAGCGGCAGGGACCTGACCTTGTGCACCACCACCTTCTGCATTTCCAGGTTCGTGTCTGCAAGAAGATGGGATTAGAGTATCTCTGGAACTCAGATGCTCTGATACTGAAGGCATGCATCCCAGGCAGTATCCCCTCCAGCATACTGCTGGTCTGTCTGACCTTATCAGAAAACATGTGATAGCACTGAAACTTTATGGGACCATCAGCTGGACTGATGGTATCACCAGGCAGAAGGGCACGTTGATCAGTACTCTGAGATAGAAACATCAAAATGGAGGATTTACATTATTACAGGACAATACTGTGCCTTGTCCTGGTACTCGAACCCGGATACTCTGAAATGGAAATGTGCACATCCCAAGCAGTGTCTTAACTGCTTGAGGAGCTGCCTTCCCCATTTTTCATCCTAGAATTTCTTCTCAAATTCAAGGGTTATTATACACACTACTAGCCTTACGCAGGGAGTCAGAAATGTAACAGTGGACAGAATTTGGTTTATGTACTTGGAGTGAAGAAAGCTATCTTTCCCAACAAGTTTCCCTGCATCAGACTCTTGGATCAGTTTTGTTGGATTATCCCTGGACTAATAACTATGGTTCTCCTGACACCCTTATAGCAGAAAAGCTAGGGATCTTGATTTATTCTCTCCAAGCTCTGTATTGCAGCTGGATACTTTATTTGCTGGAGCTTTCATTATCCTTCACCATCTAATCTTTACACAGGAATGTGGGAAAAGCTGTGAGTGGCCTGCCTTGCAGGAGGTAAACTCTGAACAGGCATAGTAAAATAACCAAATTCCTCTCTGATTTCACAGCAGCCAGCACAGTAGTTTTCTGTGACTCAAAGAGTCTGGGATTTCCTCCCCTGAACACTGGCAACACTAAACAATCAAACAAAAAGCAAGCACTCCCACAGCAGACACTTGCTGCATGCCCTCTAATTCATTTCAGTTGCAATATTATGTTCCTGTGGACAGTATCAGATCCCACAGGCTGGGACCTCAGGCCCTGCAATTGCCTGACTCTCTTTAGGTGTCAGAAGCCTCATGATTTTTTTCCCCTGCTTCTGACTAATTGGCTATAAATTAGGATTTTCAAAAAGCGCTCCTGAGGTCCAATTAATTTGTTCAAGTCAGTCAGAGAAAACTTACTTATGTCTTTCAGTTTACTATAAGGAATCTTATGAGAGATACTGATAAAGAAATGCATAAATCAAGGTATGGAAGAATGGGCACAGGGCAGCCAGGGACATGGCACAGCCATGCTGAGGCAGGTGCATCAGCTTTCAGGAGCTTTCAGGTGTTCAGCTGTCCAGAAGTGCCATATTGATGACTTCCCATGCAGGGAACCCAGCAAGGCCTATCTATGTAGATTTAGATTCCTCAGCATTGCTTTCTTGTGCCTTGGGACAGGGTGGTATGGGGCAGGACCCCTCTGGAGTAAGGAACAGCTTAGGATTTTCTGAGTTCTATGCATGCTTTGGTTAGGAAGTTATGAATTAGCAACCATAAAATATACATCATAATATTATCTTTCTAGGAGATGCTTTCCAGGACTGATCCTAGTGATATTGACAAACCTCTCAACAAAGATTTGAAGAATGTTCCAAAGTAGAGATTTTGCAGCTAATCTTGACACCCCTTTCATTTTTTTGTCACTTATGTATCTGAAAAGCAGAGAGAGATTTCATCACTCACCAAATGCTTTCAATAGCAAGGGCTGGGCTAGGGATGCAGCATCGGGTAACTGAAGTACTTGGATCCCTGTCATCCATGTAGGAGACCTGTCATCATGCCTCTGGCCGGAGCCAGCCTTTGCTGTACTTTTGCTAAGGGGGCGCTTAAAAAGAAAAGGAGTCACTGATTTATGCCAGGCATGATACGAAGTGCAATAGGGAGAGGATCTTCAGATGATATCCAGTCAAACGTTCATGTGGAGATAATGAATGTGTGCCTCCCAACTCAAATACAAGTATGAAAACAATATATAAACATATAAAGAAGAATATAGCATATTAAAATTATTTTAGTTGAACTGTAGATCTAAATATGAAATGTAAAGCATTCAAAATCATAGTAGAGAACAGAACATCATCATATGCTTAGAAAGAGCTGGGGCTTTTAAATATAACACAGAAATTTTAGTCATAAAAGAAAAAACTAAAAAACGTGAGTTTATTAAAATTTTGAAATTCTGTTCATTAAAAGACAATTACAGGGCTGGAATTGTATATGGAATAAAGTCCATTGCATTCGCTATGGACACTGGTTTAAGTCCCAATTGCTCCACTTCTAATCCAGCTCCCTGCTTATGACCTGGGAAACCAAAGAAGGATGGTTCCAGTCCTTGGGTTCCTGTATCCATATGGGAGACCTGGCAGAGGTTCTGGCTTCAGATCAGCAATCAAAGAAGCCCCTGGCAACTGTTCCTGGCTTCAGATCAGCTCAGCTGTGGCTGTCACAGCCATTTGAGGAGTGAATAAGTGGGTGAAAGATCTCTGTCTCCTGTTTACAGCTCTACCTTTCAAATAAATATAAAAATATTTTTAAAAAATTTAAAGACATGTATAAGACATGAGAAAGAACAATATATTATGAATCAAAGGGTATTTGACATCCTTGGGGTAAAACATAAAGACAGGAGAGGGAAAGGGGTTAAGGTCCCAATGTTTATCACTTTGTACCCATGCTATACAAGTTGTTTTGTGTCATTCCATGAGGATGTAACATACAGATTCTAAAGATTTAAATAGTCTTAAAAATATATTTTACATTAATATTTTTTTCAAAAAATTGGTGCCTACATAAGCATAGTGGAAGTTTGAAATATGATCAGTCTTTGTAGAACATTCTGGTGCTCTGAATTTTTTATTTGATCAAAATCCAAGGATGAATATAGCCATTATCTAAGCCAATTACAGGGGACTCTCAAACCCTCTTCCCTTAGATTCCCTTAGAATTATACAACAATTTGGTACCATCAACAGCAGCCTCAGATTGAATAAATCTTCAAGGAGACAAAGTCACTTTCAAATATATTGGTATTATAAAAATGCCTATCATTTTGATGAGTAACTGCAGACACAAAGTCTGTAGCCTGTCATTGAACAGCTCTTTATTTGCCAAGGAACCACTTAAAAATGCATAAATGCACTCTTAATAATTGAACAAATCTGGTTAGTGGTTTCCAAGGAAAAGAGAAGAGACAGAGAGAGGGTGGTTCTTGTGCTGCATTCCATGGCTTCCACACTAAGCTTGCTCTCCAAGCTATGCACCATGCCAGGAAGGCAGACTCAGGCCACCCTCCACTCTTTTTTTTTTTCCTTCTTATGTGCATTGTGACAGTGGAGGCAATAAGGTGTGCATCCAAATGCATATAATAAATATGATGAATTTAGGAATTGACAATGACCATATCTATTGGGTTACCACACTCTCCTACTGAGCATCAGCAGGTGTGAGTACTAAGGTAACCCAAGATTTTGTGGTGAAATATGCAGTCATTGCTTTCAGATTCAATTTCTGTCAAAGGAAGTGCAGCATAAATCTCCTTCAGGCAGATTTCTGACTGCTGAAGAGCAATAAATTGAACAGGACAGCACTTTGTTGCTTTCAATGGCTCTGAGATTAGAAGAGCCAGCTGAGTAATCAGACAGAAGGCATGGGGGCGGAAAATGGAAGGGAATTAATATTGAACATCAGCTCTGTTTCAGGCATACACTGAGTCTTCATAGGTGTTACAGAGGCAACATGCCTCGGGTTGTGACTCTATATCTACGACTTGCTAAGTGTGTGAACTTGAACACTGTCTTTAATCTCTATGACTAGCAGTGTCCTTGGCTTTGGCTTCTGAGGCTGTATGGGAAGGAAAAGAGAATCCATGTACATATGGCATTTTTTTAAATTGTTGTCATTACTGTAGTTATCACTTATCTTGCAAACAGCATCTTAACCCGTTTTAGACGTGGAAGCTTCCCTGGATGGCTGTCCAGGGAATATAACTGGTACTGTGTCTCTAGCCCTGTCACTCTAGAACACACTGCATTTAGTAGTTTGTTTTGAACAAAGAGATTATAAAAAAGTTGACACAACAAAAATGGGCATGCTCACAAATTCCATAAACCAAAAGTGGGTGCAGTATTAGGTATCTCCAGAGAAAAGAATCAATATGAATATCGACACATAGGGCCTGGTATGATAGCCTAGTGGCAAAATCCTCACCTTGCTTTCCTCAGGATCCCATTTGGGCTGGTTTGTGTCCCAGCTGCTCCACTTCCCACCTACTTCCATGTTTGTGGTCTGGGAAAGCAGTAGAGGATGGTCCAAAGCCTTGGGACCCTACACCTGTATGGGAGACCCAAAAGAAGCTCGTGGCTCCTGGTTTCAGATCAGCTAGGCTCTGAACATTGTAGCCGCTAAGCGAGTAAACAAGATCTTTCTCTCTGTTTCTCATTCTTCCTGTAAATCTGTAAATCAGCAGTCCTCCATCCCACACCTCCCCATATCTCCTTCTGTGAACAATCCATGCATAGTCCTCGCATCCAGGGGTACATGTGTTCTCCCAGCCTGGTGTTCCCAAGCCCAGTCTCCTGAAGGGGTGACATGCTGGCCTGGAACTTTGCTAACCCACCAAGTTCCTGGCATGCATATTGGCCTGTGCACCTACCCTCCACACACCCAAGATCCAAGCACATTCACAGCTCCTCAGGCCCAGCCCATCAGCACATCGCACCAGCATGCCAACCCAGGGTTCTCTTCGAGCTCCCCTGCTCTGGCCCGGGACCAAGCACATGGGGCGTTCCCTACGCTCATTCTACCTACCTGGGTTTGAGCCCCCAGGTCTCTAATGCCCCCGCTGGCACCATCACTCAGGCTCCTGTAAGCCCACACCCCCTGCTGGTTTTTCATAACACAGGTCCATAAACTTTTTAAAGCACACTGTATAGTGCAATTTAAAATAAAGCAAATGAGGTGGGCATTTTTTGTGATGCAGTGATTTAAGTCATTGCCTGGGTTGCTTGCATTCTGTATTGGAATGTTACCTCAGATTCGTACTTTTCTGCTTTTGATTCAACTTCTGTTGATAATGTGCCTGAGACAACAAATGATGGCTCAGGTAGTTTGGTTCTCTGCCTCCCATGTGGGAGATCTGGATGAAGTTCCTGACTTTAGGCTAGACCAGCTAAGGCTGCCGCAGGCATTTGGGTAGTAAAGTAGCAGCTAAAAATATCTGTGTGTGTGTGTGTGTGTGTGTGTGTGTGTGTGGAGTTGGGGGGGTCTCCCCCTCTCCCTCTTTACTTTGCCTTTCAAATAGATACACGTGTATTTATAGAGAGAGGAGTTGATGTTACACTATGCATTTGAAGCCAGATTTCCCTTTTTTCCAGAATGACCTCAGTCTTTATAAGGCCTCCAACAGATTGCATGACATTAGGGAGAGAGATCATCTCCTATACTTAACATTTACTGACTTGAATGCTTATTTCACTTTAAAAATTATCTACACACTTACATCTAGACTTGTATTTAAGCAAATGTGCAAGCACTGTGAGCTAGCAAAGTTAACAACAAGATTAAATATTGTAAGTGAGGTATCTGTGGCAAATATGTAAGCTGGAACCAGAATGTTCAAGTGGAAGCACTATTTTTGACTGATTGTAGCTATCAAGTTGTCTAAACATTTCACCGAATATTAATCCAGTTTCCTTTTAAAATTATTTATTTATTTATTTATTTGGAAGTCGGAAGTATAGAGAGAGAGGGAGAGACAGGGATCTCCCATCCACTTAATTGGGAAGTCAGTGTTACAAGAAAGAGTGACAGAGACAGAGAGATCTCCCATTCGTTTGTTCACTTCCCAAGTGGCTGCAATGGCTGGGGCTGAGCTAGACTAAAGGCAGGAGCAAAGAACTTCCAAGTCTCACATGGGTGGCAGGGCCCCAAACACTTGAAGCATCTTCTGCTGGTTTTCCCAGGCCATTGGCAGGGAGCTGGATCAGAAGTGGAGCAGCAAGTACACCAACACACTAACCGTGAGGAATCCCAAGCACGTGGTTTTGTGCAACCCACATGAGAAACCTGGATGAAGTTCCAATCTCCTGCTTTGGGCCTGCCTAGCCCTGGCTATTGCAGTTCTTTGGGGGAAACAAGCCAGCTGATGGGAGCTCTTTCTCTTTGCCTGCCTTCTCAAACAAATAAATAAAATTTCGCAGTGAGAAATACATTCTGTGGGTTCTTAGCAACAAAGATAAAAACAACGCTTCAGGAAGGAGATCTTTGTACCTACTACAAGCTTCAGGGTGAAATATTATTTTAAAAATAAAGAAAAAGCTTTATGTGTCTCCATCTGTTCCTGGTTGCTAAGCTATGCAACTTATTCACAGCAAGAACACAATTATTAAAAACAGTTATTGGGCTTCTTTCTGGAAGGTAGAAATGAGTTTACCTGCTAGGTAAAATTGAAAATAATTTTATTATAAACCTTCCAAAATACCAGCTTCCTCCCATTGACATCTGCAATAGAATAAAATGCTATCTGCCACTTGTGAAGATACCCTGCTGGGTCCTCAGAATACTAGACTTCCCCACCCAGGCTCCTGTACTGGCTGCAGGCCTGGAGAACAGAGGGGCTTGTTCTGGTCTCCCATCAGCTCTTCTCCATGAGCCCTTCCATCGGGAGAAGGCTTTGCAGGGCTGAGGGCGTAGCCTTCAGCCAAGGATCCCAGCTTGGTCACTAGTGCCTGCTAGTGGGCTCCTAGACATCCATCTAGTCCTTTTTCTTAAAAACAGTAAATGGCCCAAGTAAGGAATCTTTTGTCTCTTTCCCCTTGTTCCTGGAGTATTGATGTAATGGTTGAAATCCTGGCAGTTACATTGAATTAAGAGGTAACTTTGAGACTAACAGCCAAATGCAATGCAATTTCTTCATAAAACTCTTTCATGAAAGTATTCTATCAAAGCAGAAAACAAACCCTGGTGTGTGTAAATTATACCTATCTCTCTTTCTTGCAGCACAATTTAGTTCTTCCTGAATCGCATTAGTTAAAGCTTTCAACTTCTTTAACCTGCTACATTGAAGGATAGAAGACGGACTTGGTATAATTTCAAAATCCATTGAGTTTTGATGCTTGGGGCAACCAAAGAATGAACATTGTTCTTACTATACTTAGTCACACAATAAGAAGCTATTAGAACTGAATAAGTTCTTTAAAATTCCTTAATCTATCTTTTTCTGTTCTATCACTGACTTCACAGATGAGAAAATATGGGCCTCAGATTTATTCTGGTAAAGATACACAATAACTGGGCCAGAACTTGAACCCAATACCAGTCCTTTAACACCAATCTATTTTGTCTTCCTGATACACAAATGGAATATAGTTGAATGTTGTACATAATCCTGAAAGTAGGATACTATTCACTGAATGCCATGTGGGCTACCTTGTAATGGAGAATTTCCAGCCATACAATTCCCCAGTTTACGGATAGAA
Organism: Ochotona curzoniae; assembly: GCF_017591425.1. Classification (NCBI taxonomy): domain Eukaryota; kingdom Metazoa; phylum Chordata; class Mammalia; order Lagomorpha; family Ochotonidae; genus Ochotona; species Ochotona curzoniae. The sequence continues at coordinate 23,833,400 of NW_024464920.1, forward strand.
AACCCCAAGTCTGAGCCCAGCGTGGTAGCCTAGTGGCTAAGGTCCTTGCCTTGCATTGCCGGGATCCCATATTGGTGCCAGTTCTAATCCCAGAAGCCCTGCTTCCTATCCAGTTTCTTGCCTGTGGCCTGGGAAAGCAGTTTAGGACGATCCCAAACCTTGTGGCCCTGCACCTGTGTAAGAAACCAGGAAGAAACTCCTGGCTCCCAGCTTCAGATTGGCTCAACGCCGGCTGTTGTGGCCACTTGGGGAGTGAATCAACAGGATGGAAGATCTTCCTCTCTGTCTCTCCTCTTCTCTGTATATCTGCCTTTTTAATAAAAAGGAATAAATTTTTTAAATGTTTTTTTAAGAAGCAAAGAAAAAGAAAACCCCAAGTTCATATCAGTGCCTATTCTATAGCTCATCTCACAACACAGTCCTTACCCAGTGTCCAAAGCCCTTACTTCTGCCACTTTTGTTTTTTTCTGCCAATTCTTGTTAACTGACACCCAATTACCTACAGGCCTACCAAAGAAAAGGGGCTCGCTCTTTTGGCAACCGTTAGCCCGTGTCAGATTTGAAGCTGTTCTACAAAGGCATTTTCATTAGGTAGTGGAAGAGCTGCCACATTTAAAAGTAGCTCCTAAATGGGAAGCAGAGAATCGTAGGACCAAGTGATGTTGGCTGGCATTAGTGTTGCTTTGTCGCCAACAAGCCACAAGTAAGTCGTTGCTCACACTCCTGTAGTGCTGGCTTTGCAAGTTTCAAAATAGTCTGGAGGTTTCTTCATGCTCATTCTTTAGTACACATTGCACCTCTGAGAGTGTGATTTGCAGGGAATGTGGATTCCTTGATCATTGTGTAATTAATTAAAACTAAATATCACACCAATGGTGACTGTTTTGATGATTACTTTCACTTTTTTTCAAAAGTGCTAAGAGACAACTCATTTTAGTGAAAACCTTTACAGTTCATGAATATTCTATGGGTTTGAAAAATTTCTTTATTTTATTTATTTAAAAGAGAGAGAGTGAGGTCTTCCATCTGGTGTAGCACTCCCCAGGGCCTACAACATTTGGGGCTGGACAAAGTCAAAGTCTGGAACAAAGAAAGTAACCTGGGTGGGTCCCACTGCAGGAAGCAGCAAGACCCCTCCCCTGGAGCCATTATCTGCCAGGTAAACAGGAAGCTAAAATCAGGAGCGAGCACAGGCCCTTTGATATGGGATTCAGGCACCCCAAGGGTTCTTAACTACTACGCCCAATGCAACCCCTATGCCCAATACCTGACCTGAGTATGTCATTTGTTTTAGTGCAACCAAAGCAATAAACAAATAGTCACTATCGTTCTCTGCATTTTTTACTTGCTTATTTACTAAGAGGTAGTTCACTTGTTCACTTGAACTTCACAGACCAATGAGAATGAAAGCTTAAATCACTGAGTTGTTTTGAAAGGTAGAGCAAGAACTCCAAGCCAGAATCCACATTATATTATAGCAATTGTTTAAATGAGAAATAACAATTTTCAATCTTTTGATTTGTGCCAAACATTTAGGCAATATTTGTAACACTCTACAAGAGAGCAGCATCTCTGTTTCCAAATAAAAAAATGGACTCCCAATGAAACTGTTAAATACATCTTGATGATAGGATGCTGAACTTTCTACCATTGACCATACCTACAATGTCATGATACAATTAATTGCAGAATGATGGACCAGTGGCTGAGCTGAAGGACTACGCTATTGTAATAATATGGGGAGTAGGGAACCTGGAAGGAGAAATCACTGAACCTAAGGAGCCATATCGTGAAAAACAGAAATTTAAAAAAAAAAGTAGTTCAGCTTAGATATATCCAGGGAAGATGACACGCTATAGGATGGAGAACACTAAATTACACACCGAGTCAAGTTCTGCTCTCAGTTCTGCAACTCACAATTGTGATGTTGAGGAAGTCACTCCAAATTGCTGGGCCTCCACTTCCTCCCCTACAAAATAAGATGTTTTTAAAATCCCATGGTGTAAACAGCTAAGAACAGAGTGCTCTAAGGGAGGAAGTGTTGAGGGGCCGGGTGCCTAACCCTGAGGCCACAGGTAGAATAACCCAACCAGGCTTGATGGAAAATGAAAGGACACAAAATAACTGAGCCACCCCAGTCCGCTGGCCGCTGACCAACAACATGCCACTTACAGAGGGAGCTCCCTGTGCAACACTGGGCCAGGGTTTGACTCACGTTCTGTCTCTGCCCCAGGGGTTCGGTTTCAGCTAGGTTTCCCTGCTTTAAGATCCCAGGTAAGCCCACTCACCAAATCATGCATATCTTTCGATTCTCTTTCCATAGTTTTTAGTTACCCATAGTCAACTAATGTCTGAAAATATTAAATGGACAGTTTCACGCTATGGTATATTTCATCCAAAATCCCTGTTGAAATTTGATCCCCCAGTGCAAAATTATGGAAATGTGGTCGGACCTAGTAGGAAAAGTTTGAGGCAGAACTCTGATTAATGGATTAAGGCATTTCCAATGCAGTCTCACTCTCACGAAACAGCATTGCTTACTGCATAAGTGGGTTGTTATGAAGCAAATTCAGCTTCCTCTGATTCCAGTTGCTTCTCTTATCCCTGTGCCTGTTTATGCTTCTCCTTTTTAAGATGAATTTGTGCAGGACAGAAACCTCTCCAGAAGCCATGCAGATGGCCTCACCAAGCACAGGCATTTCCCAATTTGCACAACCACAAGCAAAAATGAACCTCTTCTAATTATAAATCACCTAGTCTCAATTATTCTGTGATGACAAAAGACAGACTATACCATTCCAGAAATACACAATTTGTCACTTTTCAGTTGTATGCTCTTCCAAGGAGCATGAGGAAACCTTCTGCTACCCTTCGGCACCCCACCTGGCATGTGAACCATGCCTTAGTTCAGCATATCTGACCTGTATACGCTCTCCTCCTCTTCGTCACTTTGTAGCCATCTCAGTGATCAGATTGACTACCAAGATTTACAGTGCTCTGCTCAAGTAACTCTTGCCAACTTAACAGTGGCCCCAAAGAGCGAGGGTAATGATACTAGCAACATAGATATGCCAAGGAGATACCAAGAAGTGCTATTTTAAGTGAGAAAGTGAAAGTTCATGACTTAAAAGGGAAGAAAAAAAAAACCTTAAGTATTTGTAGGATCAATACTATTTGTGGTTTCAGGGTACTTGGGAAATATCTTCCACAGAAAAGGGGAACTGTTGGACTTATTTTTTTTTTGCCTAACAAGACCACATCTGATTTGCTGTCATCAGAAAACACAGCACTTTTGCCATGTTCCCTCTGTTTCTGTCACCTCTTAGCTCATGGTGACATCATGGTAAGTTGAATGCTAAGGAGACCTCAACTGATGGTCCATGGCAGGACTTCCTCATCCCCACCTCCATTGATAATGACGCTGTTCTGCCCAGCTGCATCAATGTGTGTGTGTGGCATCAAGGTCTATAAGTTATCTGAAACTCCCCTGATGGAAAAGAAAATTGATATTTGTGTTTCCAGTGAAACTCTTTTCTGTACTTGACTGACTTGCAACTCATTCAGCACAGAAACTAAGATGCCTTATTATATTCTAAAATGTTAATCTTTAGTATCAACTAAGTAGTTTTTCTCCAATCCTTGCAGTCATATCCTTTGTGAGGTGAATTTTCAGTGCCTGCCAGCAAAAGGTAGAATGCATTTCTCTACACTTTGAATGTGGATTTGGTGATGTGACTCAGTTTACCTGAGGAAACTAGAAAATCTGAAGCAAGTGGACACTTGCACAGTAGGCCTGGTTTTCTTTCTCTGTAGTTAAGATCCCGAAATCACAAGAGTTTAAACAGGCTAAATGAGGAGGAGGCAGGAGGAGATAAGAGGTATGCCCGCCAGTCCCCCTCCACTATCCTGCCAGCAGCCCGATATGCAAGTGGGGCCGTCCTAGACCAGCCAGCACTGCAAAGCCCAGCAAAGAAGAATAAAGCTAGACTAGAGAAGAATGGCCCAGTTGGCACACAGAAGTTGTTTGCTATTTTAAGGAGCTATGATTTGGATATTATCTTGGATACTGAATGAGCCCCCAAGGCTGCATGTTAAACATGTGGTCCTTCCAGGGAAGTTTAGGCCAGACCATCCTCTCTGCTTACTGGCTTACTGTGTGGTCCTTCCTCTGCACATGCTCCCTCTTTGTCATCTGCCGCCCTCACAGATGTCAAACCAACAGGAACTCCTGATCTGAGTCACGAATCAAACTTTTATCTTTGTAAAGTTAACCTGCTTCCGGTATTTTGTTTTAGTAATGAAAAGCTAACACGGGTGATAATGTGTTGTAGTCTAGAAGCTGTCAAGCATTTAATAATCACTCATTCAGATGTCTCTTAATGAGAATGCTAAAATAATCCTACAAGAAAGTAAAGAGAGATTTACTACGTAGAATAGAACTAGAAGACATAAGGCTGTTTTTCTCCCTAAATGTAAAAAAATAAAATAAAAAACAAGCTGAAGAAAATTTGTAAATTTGCTTTTTATTCACCATCTAATCTGCACTGTGGATCTGTTCAGTTTGTACTAGGTCTTATTCAAAACCAGACTGACACCCTGCCACTTGCCAGGATGGAGAGAACTGACAAAGGGTTCAGAAGGCATCCAGAGCTCTCTGAATGAGGTGGGAAGGACAAAGCATTGCTGCTGACACAGTTAGAAACACCATCAATAGTTTCTGCATTGATGAGTGGCAGGAGGAAAATCTCTTCTGGACGGGGAATGGAGCCAGGGATAGAAGCTGGAGAAAGCTCCAGAGGGGAACACTTGGGCAGTGCGCTGAGACAAAAGGGTGTGAATTTCAGATGTGTTTCTACCTTTGATGTAGACCAGGCCATGTTATATTTTGGTCTGCTCAAAAGTTGTGCCTTTGAAGGATAAAACTATAAATATGGCATATGCATTCCCAGTCCAAAGGCTTAACTTTTCCAGCAGCCTGTCCAGTAATACTTTAAAGTTTACAAACCAGGCAAAAACATACACATGATATAATAGTTGGCTGACATTAAATTTCCTTTCTCATTTGAAAAATATTTCCAAAGTAAGCAGACTATATAAAATAAATTGGTGTTTTTATATATCTTTGTGATTCAAAACAATGAATTTTAGGGGAGAAAAATGTGCTTTCTCCTAAAATCATAGTCCAGTATTAAATATTCTTCCAAAAGTTTTACCAGTGGCTCCCAAATTCTGTGATCATGAAAGTTCCTAAGGTAATTTTTAAAAATACGGAGATTGGCCTTCTTCATATGTTCTGATTTAGCAGAATGTACAAGCTTATATTTTCAAAAAGGTAACTACGTGATCAGATTCAGAAAATCCCTATGAGTGAAATGCAATTTGTAGATGCAATCACTCGCTTGACTTTTCTGTAGTTGGAGAGCTCTACTCTGCTTTTGTTTTGTTTTGTTTGTTCAGTCCTACAAAACTGCCTGCTCACTGTCAGTAATTAGATTACGTCTGAACAAAAATGCTACTATCTGTGCTGAAAATCAAAAATCAATTTCTGTTGCAGAAATTATTTGGAGCAAATGTGGGGTTTTTTGGTTTTGTCTTGGTTTTTTGGTTTTTTGGTCTTCTTTTTTGTACCTGTTTGTACCAGACACAATTCTTTGAGATCACACATGCTGGCCGATCACTGAGTGAGAATCGGCTTCTCTCGCTGCCCAGTTGCCATGAACAGGCCACCTCTGGGCCTCCTCCTTCAGCCTGCAGAGTGACCTCAGCTGATTGATGAGCTTTTCAGGAGAAACTGGGCGTGAGACACCCATCCCTTCCTCACTTCTTCCTGCTGCAGGCGAACTTCCTGGCTGACGCACATGTTTATTTTGTTTCTGTGTTCGCAGGTCTGGCTATAGGGTGCGGTGGGGTACATTTGTATTATGCTCAAATTCAGAATGAGAAAGCTGCTTGCATACAAAGAAAGCCACATCTTCCTTCATTGATTTTTGCAGACTTAACAGAGGTAGTTTGGCCTCTTCTAGAGCTAGGCAAGATAAGAGACTGGGCCTAGGACTCTCTTAAAATATACCACCCTGTTCCCATCATATTAGTATTTTTATTATTTCTGTTTGAATTAAACATTACAGTTTGGCCACTTTCTCTTGTGCTAAGATGACTTGAGCCCAAAGAGGCAACACTGCCTAGACTTCTGCTCATTTTAAGTAATATACTTTGGGAAGAAAGTTACTTCTGGATTTTAGTTAATATACTTAAATTTTTCATTAATTATAACAAATTTACTAGATTAGTATTCAGTACCAATAATGGAGGGTGCTGGGCGGATGATAAGTGAGAGTTCTTGTGCTCATTTTCCAATTTTTTCAAAATCTGAAACTGTTTTAAAAAATTTCATTTCAAAAAGATTCCATGTGAAATGAATGGCTTCATAAGAAAGGATGCATGCTGCTTTTTTTTTTTTTTTTTAAGTGAGTGTGTCTGCATTGACTCACTTCCCAGCCCAGCACAAGTTAAAAAGGCCCTAGAAGCCACTCTTGGTCAGGATCACAGCTCTGTGACTGACTGTCAGTTACCTAACCTCTCTGAGCCTCAGGCTCCTCATCTGTTAACATGGCCAACATTTTAACATTGAATGAACACTGTGTAATTAGTAGTGGCTATCATAATACCAGTGTCCAGAATGGGGAACGCAGTTGGAATAATATTTGTAACAGACAGCACTCTGGCTTCCTTTTGATCCGGGGCATCTGGAAAGAACACCAAGAAGCTCCCTTTTAAGTCCTCTCTCAGCTGACTTTGAGGGGTCGGGAATCTTTCATGGAGCCTCACCTCGCCTGTAGGCGTGGCACTTCACCTGACCATCTAGGTTTACAGAAGTGGGCACATTAAACTTGGGTGTCAAGCTCACCTTCCCCACGAGATTTATCCTGCCAGCTCCTCTGCAGCATCCTCATCCAGTGCCATTCCTTCTGCAGAGCAAGGGTGTGGGCCATCCTGCACCTTAAGGACAGGCCCAGTGGCTTGGGCTAGCTCCCTCCCGACTGCTCTGGGTTCTCTTGAACTGTGATTCCTGGAGAATTCTAAAGAGACAAGAAGTTCTTTCCAGAGTCCTGGAGTTCCATCTGCACAGTGTGTATTATTTTCAACATTATGGCCATACAATAAATCATTTCTAGCTAATGCACAGGCAGCTGTGGCATCACAGAAGAAAACAAAAATGATCCCAAATGCACTGATATGCACTTAAATCCTGCCGATATCCTGTCGCTCTCTCCAACTCTGTTTTAGGAGTCCCTAATTGAAACCTCAGCCATAATGGGTCATCTTTTCTTGGTGGTTGCCTTGTTAACACACGCTGAATAGCCCAGTCTTGAGAGAACAACCAGAAATGGGAGAAGTGAAGGCAAGAAGAGGTTAAATGAGGAACAAATGCATGCTTTAGGATGAGAAAATTCTTTCAGCTGCTTCTAAAAATATTTATCCTTCATTTAGAGAGACATTTTAAAAATTCTTCCTCCTAGAATAGCATAAGTCAAAATAAATACAAAGGTAAGATGTAAAACAGGAAATACTAAGAAATCTAGAAAAGCCATTTATTATATGATGGATATAATTGGCTATTTAGTGGTGTTATCTTAACATATCTTCTTTTTGAGATTAATTATAATAAAATAGGACATAATATAAAATGCCTTCTGCAGCAAAGATATGGTCCATAATGAGTCAAATCCTATTCTTTATATACTTATTATACATAAAGCTTTTGGCATGAATGTTGTCAAGGTTTCTATAGATTTTTGTGTTTTGGCCTGTCCAGCATCCATTTTCCTTTCCCCACACCCCATAGTGATAACACATCTAATTTTTGTTAAAGAGCTATCCCTTCTCTCTCCTTCCCGGTGGGCGAGTGTTTCAGGTATAGTCAACCAGCATATTCAAGTATTAGAGCCTGTGCACTGGTACAGTGTTGAGGCCATGGCCTCTTTAGATCCTATGAGACCTGCATGAGACCCCACAGGAGGGTCTGTCGCTCCTAATCCCGAGTTTGGGTAATCCAGGCCTGACAGTGACCAGCTCATGGAAGGCTCAGTCTGACCTTGCCTGCTGGAGAGGCCGATGATTATATCAGAGCTGGTGATTATAATGATAACCACGATGAGTAATTCTTGACATTTTGTATTCATAGGCTCAGTGAGATTAAAGGCATCCCATGTTTTCAGTTATGAAAACTTATAAATTCCCCTTTCCCATAAAACCATTAAGTTTGTGTTTCTGTCCATTGTAATCAGAAAAGTCCTACTAGTATAAGAAATAGTCAGCTTTCTATAGGACAGTGTTTTAAATAAAGCATAATTGAGTCCAGCTCGATGGTTCAGTGGCTAGATCCTTGCCTTACATGTACCAGGATCCCATATGGGCAATGGTTCATGCCCTGGCTGCCCCACTTCCCACCCAGCTCCCTGCCTGTGGCCTGGGAAAGCATTCAAGGACAGCCCAAAGCCTTGGGACCCTGCACCTGCATGGGAAGCCCAGAAGAATCTCCTGGCTTCAAATCTGCTCAGCTCCCGTCATTATAGCCAATTGGAGAGTGAACCAGCACAGAGAGCTTTCTCTTCTCTCTGTAAATCTTTTGTGAAAAATAAACTAATTGTGATGACTCCCTCTACTTAATGCTCACCCTGTATCAGACATTCATTTAGTTCTGAACTTGGAGTCTCTTACTCTATCTTCACATGAAGTATTTCCGTATTATGGATTAGGAGACTGAGACCAAGAGCCAGATTTGGATACAGGTCTAAGGTCAGGGCTCCTGGCCTCACTTTGCCTCTTCTTCCTCAATACATGTGTTCTGCTGGTTCCTGGCATTGTAAATCATTAATCAGTTTAATGATAGCTCTGTTGATCAACTTTTTGTTACCGTGACAGAATAGCTGAGACAGGCTACCTTTATAAAGAAAAGAGATGTATTTAAGACACATTTTAAGAGGCTGAAGGGCACAGCACTGGCATCTATTCTGGTAGCAAAGCCGTAACATATCATATGGCAAGAGAAAGGGGAGATGTAACGTGATGTCTATGTGTCAGGTCTCTGTCCCATTCTTAAATGTCACCAGGATTCAGTCATAGGATTCCAGTCTAATGACCTTATATGAACCTGATCCCTTCCCACAGGCCCTATCTTTAAATACCATAGTGGGATTAAGTTTCCGTCCTCTTAAAACCATGAACACATGACTTTAGGGATTAAACTGCAGTGTGGATTAAGCACTGGAGAAGGGGCGGAACACAGATTTAATCCAAAGCACTGGCCTTTTGTAAATTCATGTCATTCATTCTGAAATATAGACAGAAATGTTTAAAAGAATGCCTTGTCCTTGTGGATATTAATACTAATGTAAAACAAGCTCAGTCCCCACTCTTCTCTCTCCCATTCCCATCTTCAGCCTCTTCTTCGCCAATGTTGCTTCACCACTTGTGGACTCAGTTCATGTCCCCATGATCCCTGCCCACCAGGTACTAAGCCCGGCTCACCGGGTGCTTCCAAAATAGAATCAAAATATAAGTTTATTTTGGTGCAAAAGGGGAAAAAATCCTGAAATCCATGCGATTTTTCATAATATACATTTTCCCAAAACTTAAAAAAAAATTTATTTATACTTAAAGTCACAAAAACAGAGAGTAGGTGGAGAGAGAGAGAGTGAGTGAGCGAGGTTCCTGTCATCAATTCATTCTCCAAATGGCTGCCAACAGCCATAGTGGGGCTGGCCTGAAGCTGGGAGCCTGAGGCTGGGAGCCGGAAGCTCTGCACAGGTCACCCATGTGCGTGCATGGGGCCCATGCTTTGCTGTTTTCCCAGGCCGTCAGCAGGGAGCTGCATTGGGAGGATCCCAATACCTCAGGGGGAGGATTAGCCTCCTGTGCCAGCCTCCTTCCAAAAGACTTTGAAGATTCCTCTACAGACCTGATGTAGAATGTCACAGCACATGGGTTTTAGCTACTACACTTTTTTAATTCCCTCAGGTCCCCAGGCCATGGGATGTTCTCGATTGTTATTTTGCCTTAGGCTCAGCTTTCCCTGGAACCTCTCAAGATTCCTGGCCCCTAATTATGACTGAGTAAACCAAAATTATTTCTCAATTTGAAAATGCAGGGTAATTGAGATCTCTTATCTCAGGATTTCTCATTTGGATTAACTCAAAACTTTACCAAAACCCTCCACTATATTTTCTTAAACAGAACTAGAGTTTCTTCCCTCAGTAACACAGAATTCAAGCAGTAGCTTGGGGCCAGATGGAGTCGAGTGTGAGGTTGTTGGATAAGCCCCTCTCATTCCAGAGCAGAGTGTGTGGGTTTCATAACCACCCCTCTGCTTCCCACTAGTGCAGTCCCTGCGAGGCAGCTGTGATGGTCCAAGCAGCTGTGCTTTTGTCATTCACATGAGGTTCTGCTGGCTGGTGTGTGAGTGAACCAGAGAATTGTTCTGTCTCAGTCTCTCTCTTTCTCAAATAAGTAGTTACAGAAAATGCTATAATCTTTAAGTGATTTTTTACCTTTTCTTTTTTCCTTCATTTGCAGAAACAAAAAAGGAACAAAAGATAGACACATTACCCATTTTCTGGTTCACTCTGCAAATGCCTACAAAAGCCATGCACAGGCCAAGCCAGGAGCCAGGAAACGCAGGCAGGTCCCCTGTGTGGGTTGCGGGGACTTGACCACTTGAGCCATTAATGCTGCCTCCCAGGGTACGTGTTAGCAGGAAACTGGAATGTAGAGCAGATCCAGGACTCAAAGCCAAGTGCCCTAATGTTGTATTAGGGTGTCCCATGCAGCAACTTAACCAATGGGCCTTCTGTCTTAGTTTTTAATTGTAGTTGTTTAAAAGTAGGTGATGTTTGTACCTGCTGGAGTAGAGTGGAGTGGGGGAAAAATGGTACCCTATCTCACTGCTGTTGGGTTGTAGGCTGGTGTGGCCACTATGGAAGTCAGTATGGAGAGTGCTACGACAACAGAAAATTGATCTATAGTATGACCCAGCTATCCCACTTCTGGGAACATACCCAAAGGAAATGAAATGCAGATGTAAGAAAGTGACCTGTCATCCTGTATTTGTAGCAGCACAATCTACAATACCAAAGACATTTAAACAACCCAGATACCCGCCAAAAGAGAAATGAATAAAGAAATTGTGGGGGCCCGGCGCCGTAGCCTAGCAGCTAAAGTCCTTGCCTAGCATGCGCCGGGATCCCATATGGTCACCGGTTCTAATCCTGGTAGCTCCTCTTCCCATCCAGCTCCCTGCTTGTGGCCTGGGAAAGCAGTCGAGGACAGCCCAAAGCCTTGGGACCCTGCACTTGTGTGGGAGACCCAAAAGAGCTCCTGGCTTTGGATAGGCTCAGCTCTGGATGTTGCAGTCACTTGGGGAGTAAATCATGAGACAGAAGCTCTTCCTCTCTGTCTCTCCTCTTCTCTGTATATCTGACTTTGCAATAAAAATAAATAAATCTTAAGAAAAAAAGGGGGGAAATTGTGGTACAGTTACCAGTTACTCCATGGGAATGCTACGCAGCCAGCGAAAAAGAACAAAGTTCTACTGTTTACAACAAAATGGTTCCAAGTACAGACCATTATGCTCAGTGAAATAAGCCAATCCCGAGAAGACAAATGTTACATATTCTCTCTGATCTAAGGCAAACTTCATACCAAATGCAAAGATCAATAGGTACAAATGGAAATTTGTATATATATGTTTTCATTTAGAGCAACTAATAATGAAGACTAGAGCACCAAGAAGTGAAGACACATTTCAGTATGCGTCTCTATTCCCGAAGGAAAAACAGAATCCCAATGAAACTGTTACGTATAGGTTGGAAAGGATACTGGACTTTGCACTGTTGTTTATGTCTACAATGTCATGATACACTTGGACAGCAGGATGATGGCTTGCAGACTGTTGCTGAAGGACTATACTATCATAATAATACAGAGGAAAACAATAGGGGCAAGGGGGAGTAGGGAGGGTGGAAAGGAAAATCCCCGAGCCTATGGAACCGTATCATAGAAATTTTTTAATAAAATTTTATTAAAAAATGGATGATGTTTGGAAAACTTGCCTCTATTTTTCACAGTACATGTTAGAATCTGGGGCATCTAGGAAGACTTAAATGGTTGTGAGTATCCACTGAATAATCAGTGCCTATTTTCTCTGATGCAATTGTTTGCAGCAAGTTTTAGAAATTGCCTTTTGATATGGATTAGCTTGATAATCAGCTTTGGTTGTTCAATATTGTAAAGTTTTTTAGATTTTTTAAAAAGATTTATTTGTTTATTTTTATTGGAAAGTCAGATATAAAAAGAGGAGAAGAGACAGAGAAGATCTTCCATTCGTTGATTCACTCCCCAAGCAGCCTCAATGGCCAGAACTGTGCCAATCTGAAACCAGGAGCTAGAGCCTCTTCCAGGTCTTTCATGCGGGATGCAGGGTCCCAAGGCTTTAGGCCATCCTTGACTGCTTTCCCAGGCCACAAGCAGGGAGCTGCATGGGAAGCAGGGCTGCTAGGATTAGAACCAGCACCGATTTGGAATCTCGGCACGTGCAAGGCAAGGATTTTAACTGCTAGTCTATTGCGCCAGACCCAATATAAAGTTTTGAAAGTTTTAAACTTAGTGTCCCCCGAATCATCAAAACTGCAGTTAATCAAAATATGACAAATACAGATACCCATTCACACACACACACGTGCACACATACACACACAAACAAAATAAACTCAACTCCATCTTTACCCAACAAGTTGTCATTCCCTCCATGTCTGAACGCATCACTGGATGATGAATAATGCCTGGACATTCCTGATTTTCTCCTTTAGAAAAGATGTGCATTAGCTGAGACTCAGACCCAGGCACTGGAATATGAGGTGTGGGTGTCCCCTGCAACTGTTTTACCTGTCACAGTATAACATCTGGCAGGCATGTCCATATTTTGTAATTTCTTATAGAAAGATTCTGATCATTACTGAATTTTCAAATACAATTTCAGAAGTTCAAATGGTGAGAAAGAGATATGTGCAAATGCCTTTATTTCCTTCTTTTGGGGACATGGACACACTGTTGTCTTCTATCTGCTGACATGGAGCTCTCAGGAGAAAACAGAATTTTCTGCTTAGTGCTTTGGGATCTTGGGTAGAAAGTATTTTTAGAAACCAGCATTAACAATTCATACATGAGAGAGTTTGCCAGTCCAAAGAAATTCAGTGCTTTTGTTTGTAGCATACCTTTAGATAATTTATTTCAGCTACATTTAAAGTTGCAGGCCTACCAGAATTCATTTTGAATGATTCTTTTGAATGATTAGCAACATCACACTGCTCCAGTTGGGACTGATGGCTTCACCCCCATTCCAAGGAAGTTCCCTCCTCTCCAAGTCTCACTTGGGGATTTATAGTCTGTAAGGAAAAGCTTATGTAATAAATCAGATTGTTAACTTAGGGATGTGTCTTTTCTGTCTTCAATTTACATTGTTTTATCTGATGTTGGGAGAAGGAAAGAACTCATTTGGCCTGTGATAGTGATGGAAATTCATGAAGAACAAAGTCATTTTCTCTGCTGCTGATTTCGGAAGGAATTGAAGGAAAGACAAATGAAACACATCATTCCCTCCCCATGAGTTTTAAAAATCAGAGGTGACATTCCTTTCCTGGGGCAGGATGCTTCCTCAATTATGATTTTACACTGTCTGAAAGCTGTGATTTCTTGACCCTGGAGCATAGTTTGAGGAAATCAGAATCATCTGGAGACACTTCTTCAAACCCGTGTATACAAATGTGCACCATTATACACACACAGGCAAATGCACACATACACACACACTCATACATGCACGCTCACAGCCTGGATCACCATGTCTCAGTGCCCGCACATCCTTCAGGAAAACAAAGCCGGGTGAATGCGGAAGGGAATTTGGAATGGGTTGAATCTAGAGGTTACTTTGTGTGTGAGAAGAGCCCCGGTCCCACAGGCTTTCGAAGATGCGTGTGACAAAGCCTTCCTCAGCTCTCCTCAATTTTGCCTCCATTCTCCTGAGAGGCTAGCACAGAAAGAAAGTTGTCAGCTTTCTGTCTAATTTATTTGACTAGTAACAGCAATCTTTCATCATTGTCCATGGCCAAGACCACCCTACAACAATGGGAAGGGAGGGAGAAGGGAAGAGTTCACCCTGGGTTCAGGAATTTCCAGCTCAGTTTTTTTTATTATTGTTGGCTTTGGAATCCCAAGGAAGTTGGACCCTTTGGATGAGTAGATTAGCTTCTTTATATCCTAGTTTCTTTTTCTTTAAATATGGTTAATAATATAGATTGAGGGCCCAGTATGATGGCCTAGCGGCTAAAGTCCTCACCTTGAACACACCGGAATTCCATATGGGCACCGGTTCTAATCCTGGCAGCTCTACTTCCCATCCAGCTCCCTGCTTGTGGCCTGAAGATGACCCAAAGTCTTGGGACCCTGCACCCATGTGGGAGACCCGGAGGAAGTTCCTGGCTCCTGGCTCCGGATTGGCACAGCACTAGCCATTGTGCTCACTTGGGGAGTGAATTATCAGACAGAAGATTTTCCTCTCTGTCTCTCCTCCTCTGTATATCTGACTTTGTAATAAAAATAAATAAATCTTTAAAAAAAAGAATATCACTTTCTGTAGGAGATATGGGTATCTAATGCAGTCCAGCCTCCAGAATGTGTCTCCTGTTCTACCCATGTCTTTCTATTTCTGGTAACTTAAGAGACCCCTGGCTTTATACTTTTCTTATGGTTCTGTCAAATTAGAGTAATGGGTAAATAGAATATTCCATGAAGCTATTCCTATCCCAGAATGGCTAACAGTGACATATCTCACACAGCCAATGAGATTTTTAAAATCCCATATAGTATGTATTACTGAATTGACGTGTCTCACCCTTGTCCCAAAATGTCTGCAGCCCCTGCAAAGTACTAACTAAACATCAGGGGACTTGTGTCAGAGGGCATCTTTGAATGGGAAAAATAATGGTGCTAACTGAAACTTTGGAGATGAAAAGGTTCCTGAAATAATGCAAAAGCTACTAAGCTGCAAATCTAGAGAGTATTTGAAATGTGTCCACCAGCCCTACAAACCAAGGGCATTTTTGCAATGAAAATTTGCAGCAGCAAGGTATACGTTGTTTACATTGAGCCCATGTTGGCTGTTGATCATGAAAAGTAGGGAAAGCTTTGGGATAGCTATGCAGTCCGTAGGAAACGTGTGTGTTTCCTGATTGGTCAGCAGGGCAGGTAGGCTGCAGTGGCACCTGGTAGTTTACCACCTGGGATTCCAGATATTGATGTATGGTGAGTAAGGTAGACTAGTGATTTGTTGATTTTGGCTACCAGCTGTTAACTGATTAATATTTCTGTCATATTTTTTATTAGATAGTTCTATCATTTGATTATAGAAACTTTATAATTGTTGAATGTTTGGGTTGTCTTTTTTGTAATCATGCAACAAATATTTCTCTTGATGCAGGTTTCAGCTTTTTTATCACTTAAAATAATTGTATAAAAATTGAGTTTTGCATTGGGGCTATCAGTGGAAAGTATCGATGATCTTAAATTCACCATAATTATAAGAATTTTTATGGCAAAATGCCTATTTCCTAGCTCATCCTGAAGGTGTGGTTACCCCATTGTAATTTTTAAAAAAGATTTTATTTTTATTTTTATTGGTAAGTCAGATATACAAAGAGGAGGAGAGACAGAGAGGAAGATCTTCCATCTGATGATTCACTCCCCTAGTGAGCACAACAGCTAATGCTATGCTGATCCGAAGCCAGGATCCAGGAACTTCTTCAAGGTACCCCACAGGGGTGCAGGGTCCCAGGGCTTTGGGCTATCCTTGACTGTTTTCTCAGACCACGAGCAAGGAGCTGAATGGGAAGTGGAGCTGCCAGGATTAGAACTGGCGTCCATATGGGATCCCAGAGCGTTCAAGGTGAGGACTTTAGCTGCTAGGCCACGGCACCACCAGGCCCACCCCAATGTAATTTTAAAAAGATTTTTCTGTCTTGGTGGCCATCACCCATTTCCCACTTGCCTAAACCCTCTAAGACCTGGAAGCTCTTTATCAAGGAAGTATAAAGAGCTCTATTGCCAGCTTGGCTTAAGACCCTGTATTCCCACCTCCGGGAATATAAACTTTTCCTCTCATGTACAGTGATAAGCACGCATATTTTAAGAAACTCTGAAAAGAACGGTCCCTATCCTTCCCATCTTAAAAAAAAAAAAAAATAGCATACCCAAATGCTGCTGTGGGACCAAAATGCGAACAGTTCAGTTCTGAGACATGCACTTTTCTCCAGTCACTCAGCAATGACTCTGGAAAAGTACAAAGGGCTAATGCATCCTTTTTTTAGCAGGTAATGTTTCTCTTTTAAAGCGCTCCACTGTGATATTTATTTATTTTTAGAGTCCTGTGGTTAGCTCACAGGGCCCGACTTGATTGATTTTTTTCATTTCTGCTCTCTGCTGTTGAAGGTAATTGCTACAGTGGAATCGGCTGTGCCTTGAGCCAAACCAGTGGTCACCAGCACAAATGGCCCGGTGGTGCCTTGTACTTTTGCTTTGCAGGTGGCAGTAATTTCTGTCCGATTCATTCAGAATCAAAGAGAAAACATTCTCTCTTGTGATGATGAGAATGCAAGTTGCTGAATGTTGTGATTCTAATTGAAAGCCTTTTTGAGTGAGGCATTTTTGGTTGCTAGATGTAGACTGTTTGCTTGCATATGCAGGTCACTAACTTGTGTGGTTTTTTTTTTTAGAATTATTTATTTTTATTTGAAAGACAGAGAGAGACAGAGAAAAAGATCTTCCATGTACTGGTTCACTCCCCAAATGGTCACAACAGCCGGAGCTAGGCCAATCTAAAGCCAGGGGTTTCTTCTGGATTTCCTATGTGGGTGCAGGGTCCCGAGGACTTGAGTCATCCTCCCCTGCTTTCCCAGGCCACAAGCATGGAGCTGGATGGGAAGTGGAGCAACTGGGACATGAACCCATAGCCATATGGGATTTTGGCACATGCAGTAAGAGGATTTTCAATTAAGCCACCTTACCCACCACCCTCTAATTTCTGTTTTTTTTTTTTTTTTAAGATTTATTTATTAGAAAGGCAGAGCAACAAAAAGGGAGAGAGATTGAGAAAAAGAGAGAGAGAGAGCGTGTGGTACTTGTACCCATTTGTTTAATTTTTAAATGACTGGGGCTGGGCCAAGCCAAAGCAAAGAAACCAGTACTACATCTGAGTCCCCCGTATGGATAGCAGAACCCCACATGATGTGGGCCATCTCCTGTTGCTTTTCCCCAGGTGTATTAGCAGAGGACTGGATCAGAAGTGGATGCTGGCATTGCTAGTGAAAGGTCAGCGTACTGTACCACAACACTGGTCCCTATTTTCATTCTGTGTTACAGAGTGATGCAGGTTTGTGGCTGGTTGCTCCCAGTCAGCAGAACCAGTGCTTTTAGAGGAGAAGGCTTTGTTGCTCTCTGGGATGGCGGCAGGAGAAATGATTCAAATCTGTTTGTTCAGGGCTCTGGGATCAGTCACACAGACTGGGTGGGAGTAATGCTGGTGTGTGGAAATGCCCAGTAAGGCACATTTTGATTAGAGAGGCTTACAGTCCAGTCAGTCTGATAAAGATGAATTCTAATCCCGGATTTCCATGTGCAATGGACCTCTTGTTTCTAAATGTGTTCCAATGTATTTAAGTTCTAGAGATAACCTGCTGTGTTGCTTTGGTTTCTGTTCTTGTTTGTTCATTTGTTTTTAAAGATTTATTTATTTATTTATTTATTTTACTTGAAAGGACGGTTACAGGGAGCGAGAGATTCTATTAGCTATTTCGTTTATTCCCCAAATGGCTACAACCGCTGGGCTTGGCCCAGGCCAAAGTCAGAGCCTGGAGCTTTTTCCAGGCCTCCCACCTTAGTGCAGGGACCCAGGCACCTGAGCCAGCCTTCACTGCTTTCCCAGGCACACTCTCGGGGAGCTAAATTGGAAGTGGAGCAGTTGGAACTCACACAGGTTCCTCTGTGAGATGCTGGCGCCACAGGCTGAGGGTAAGCATGCTAATAACAGGCCAAGAAAGATGCTGACCCCTTGTTCCTGGTGACTTTTGCTTTCACAGGTTAGAGTATTACTGAGTAATATGCAGCACCCTCATGAGTTTTCTCTGCATATATCTTTCTAATAAAAAATAAATTAATTAAATAGATAACTTTTAAAAGATTATTTGAGAAAGAGAACTGCAACAGCTGTTTCAGACCATGCATTGAAAGTAATGTCTGGGGCAGAGAGTTGTAGCTTAGTAAGTTAAGCCACCACTTGAGGTGCTTATACTCCAAGTCAGACTCTCAGGTTTAAATCCTGGCTTCTCCTTGTTTCTGATCCAATACTTGCTAATGTTCCCTGCAAGGCAGTGTGCTCCCAGGTTCAGCTCCTGAACCTCCCTGCTAACCTGCAAGAGCCTGTCCGATTCTAATTTTAAACAATGGAAATCTTTGCTTATACTTCTTTGTTTACTTTTAAGATTGTTTACATAGTTGAGAAGGATGTACACCCAGGTGGGTCTCCCATTGGGGTGGGGAGGGTCAAGGGGTGGAGGAAGGTGAGTAAAACAAAGGTTTCCATTTTGTTTTGTTTTCTTTTCTTCCCAAAACAATGGGAATCCTTTCATCAGCCTTCTCTAGGTGAAAATGATAATTTGCATTTTCAGCAGAAAACATTGTTAACTCAGAAAAAAACCACCAACTTTCACATAATTATCACTTGCGATGGACTCACAAACCTTTCTTGTTACATTCCCCAAGAACTAAATAAAATTACTCTCAAGTTACAGGAAACAGTCCACTAATGAGAGCTAAACTCTATACCAGTTGTTTAGAATAATTGGTACTTTTTTTCTTAAACAAAAGATTCATTTAGGACCTACTGTGTGCCAAAATTTTTTTTTCCATCAAAGCAATATAATGAATGATGTTTGGATCCCAGGGCAAGCTCATTAAAGCTCATTTTTAGCTAACATGGAGGTCAACCAAATGCAGGTTGTGCAAGTCATCTGTTTGAGCTACTTGGTAAGGAGGAAGGGGGAAAGAACAGAATTTTCTTCTCCTGCTGGGGCAACTGACTTATCCCCAGGACCAAAAATTAGTGAGTTTTATTCTGTAGGG
Source organism: Ochotona curzoniae (assembly GCF_017591425.1). Taxonomy (NCBI): domain Eukaryota; kingdom Metazoa; phylum Chordata; class Mammalia; order Lagomorpha; family Ochotonidae; genus Ochotona; species Ochotona curzoniae. The sequence continues at coordinate 23,852,627 of NW_024464920.1, forward strand.
CCAGAATCTATTCTAAAAGTTTTACATAAAGGAGTTAGTTCAACCACAGACATTGTCACTCATTTTCTTTCTGAGGCCCCCTCTTCGGGTTGCCAGGGTCCATGTGTGCACCTGTGCTCTTTGCTCTGTTAAGTTTGGCCTTCCAAGATGCTCCATCCTCCAAAATTCCATGTTCTGTAGTTTCTCCCCATCAAAACCTTCCAACACCACAGTGTAGCTGCTCTCAGCTGCTAGCAAGGAAGTCTTTAGGAGTGCTCTTATTCTCAGCCAATGCTAGTCTCATGCGACCTCAGGCAGGAATGGACCTGGCAGTGAGGGGCAGGTGAGGTGGGTTTCCGGTTAGTAAGTAGAAGGCTGGTGGTGGAGAAAAATAATCCTTAGAGAGTTTCTCAAGGCTGTTTCTTGTTTTATAGCATTTTGCCTTCTCTTTTTGACATGAGACAAGCAATGGGGCAAGGTATCAACAAAGGTGTTAGCATACTTAGCTTCCCTTACATTCTACAGAACATAGCAAGGCATGAACTGCAAAGGCGATTACCTCAAATTGCTCTGTGTATTTATGACACAAAATACTTGGTTATTCTTGAGGCGCGGAAGTCCAATATGGTATTAGCAGTAGCCCCGTGTCTATTAAGGGCTTTCTTGCTGCATTGTAACTGACAGAGGATGTCACAGTGTGAGAGAACAGGAGTTTCTGGCTTAAGTATCTTCCTCTTCTAGAGGAATGACATAAATGTCATCAAAGAGACTCACCTTGATGACCTCATCTAATCCTGATTCAGTCCCAAAGAGCTCCAAACATTAAAATATGAATTTGAAGATTACGTTTCCAACACATGGATTTTGGGAGACAAGTTCAGATGATAGCAGTAATGTTATAAAAGGAAAGAGATTCTGTGATCAAAGCCACTGTTATCATTGTTGGCATGTAACACCTGTATCTCCAGGTTATTAGCTGATACATATGATAGTTAATTTACATTGACCACCTTTCAGATGTACTCTGAGCGGAAAAGGAAATCTTAAATTCATTTCTACAAGGTTATAGTCACAGATATCACTTTATATCTCAGTTTATAATGATGTGAGTAGAATATGCCCTTCAAAGACAGCGGCTACTCATTTTTCATTGTCACCTTTTTTAGGAAGTAACTTTCAGATGTATGAATGAATTATTCCACCAAGGGTGATCTTTCCTTGTCTACCTTAACTTCCAAAAAGAAGGGTAGGACCCTATTAGTCATTGTCTTCTCCAAATTAATAATGCAGATGCCAAATCAATGACATCATTTCAATTTTCACCTTTAGTATAGTGAAACTGTACTAAATTAATTTCCAGAGGAATTATTTTAAATGGAGTTCTACTGAAAGAAAAACAGTGCAATTATTAAGTACTTCCCGATACATAAAAGAGAAAAGGAATGCTTCTGCTTCTTATTTACTTTTATGTTTTTTTTTTCGAATGTGCTTAGGGAATCATATACAATGAAATACTAATCCATCATAGAATTACTAAGCTGTAAAATTTGCTTTCAGAGATTCTTCTTATCCTCCCATTAAACAAGGCCTATTTCCTGGCCGTATTATTAACCATTAACTTAACTTTTCTGACTCCTGTCACATTATAATTATTTATGTTATTATTTATATAATCTCTCCAGCATATTAGGTTGTACACTAAACAAGGAACTTTCTTTTATGTTCAACGTCATATTCTGTCTCCTTACCCCTATGATGATAGCCCCTTGTGCACAGTAGACCTCACAAATCCAACAATCATGTTGATCAAGCAAATAATATCACTAGACATCTAAGATAAGTTCATTGTGATAAGTGAACCATGAATTTTTAGTTTCTTGGTAGTTAAGTCCAAAGAGAAAATGCACTGGGCTAGGTGACTTCTGTTCTAACTAAAACATAGTGTGCACCTCAAGAGTTTTCCTTGAACTGAGCTAAAATGCACTGAGTGACAGAAATGATTGTATTTGCGATTTGTCAGGATAACTAGAAGCTATCCAAAAGAATCACTTTACAAGCCTTTCCTAAAAGAGCTTATATTACATTTAACTTAGGAGAATGTTTTTGCTGAGAATGAATTACATGGCCAAAATAATCTGATAACAGTTAACCAAGACAATATATAGTTTGACATTTAATTGCTTAAGTTTTGAGTCAGAAGGATCTGGGTTTGCATCCTGCCTGTGTCATTTGTAAGCTTTACTATCTGGGTGATTTACTCATTCCCTTTGAGCCCCGTTTTCATTATGTGTAAAATGTGACACTAATCCCTAATCATATTTTGTGTGACTTAGATAACTTAGGTAACCCTTCCAACAATGAGTAAATGCCCAATAACTGGTAGCAAGTATTACTAGCTAATAATACACAAGCAAAACTCGAGGAAGCTGAAAACGATCGATAGTAACCATAACCATGAAACAGTTCCTCTCAATCTCACAGGCTTAGGTAAGCGGCATCAAATCTTGAATTTTTCTAATAAATGTAGAAAAAAAATTTTTGAATTGGGGGAGGGGTTAAAGACAGAACATGTTTTCAATACTCAGTATTATGGAGCAGGTTTGCTCTGCCCAGAGAACAATCTTGACATATTTTCACCCACGCAGAATGTCCACTGCATGGATGACTAAGTGCAGGTAGCAAGAGTGCTTTGAAACAGTGTCAAACTCTTCCATGAAAAATGTAAATACTTGATTGAAGTTTTCAAATTCTGCGCCACATGAAAAAAAAAAGGGGGGAGGGGAAGCAGAAAACTGTGTCCCTTTGATAGGTTGCCAGGGGAAGCAGGTAAAATTGCTCTTTCCACACTGGTAAAGGAATTCAAAGACCTTTAGGTGTACTTCATGGTTCTGCTAAGTGTTTGCAAAGTTAATTATCCTCATTTGGTCACTATATATTGTAAATGTATTGAATTATCACATTATGCCTCATAAAAATATATATAAGCATTATAAACCAGTTTAACATGTTTTAAACAGTCTACAGAATACAACATTTGCTTTGAGACATTTAAATAGCAACTAAACAATAGGTCTAATTGTTTCTTGGAAAGTGTCTGTCCCACTATTTCCTATAGGAAGCATCCATTCTAATTACCTATGAGACATTAGAATGAAATGAGCATTTATTTCTAACTGTATTCTCAGTGTTGTGAAATAAGGTATTATGGAAATCATAATATGATAAATGCTTCTTAACCTTGTAAACAGACTGTGGAAAAAAGTTGATATAATAAAAACACTTACTGATTTATAATTTAGAGGTGAGAGTGGAGCACATTTGAATTTTATCTTAGCTATACCTAGATGGTTCATACTAACTGTGTTCCATGCCCTGTGTTTAGGATAAAAAAGTTTAATGTTCTAAATTCTTTTCCTAGGATTTCTCCCTTCAGATGTAACTGATTAGCTTATCCAGAAACACACTGCCTCTTTCATAACCACCAGCCAATGTAGCTATCTAAATTAAAGTGGGAATTAAAATTAAATAAAATTAGAATTTCTATTGTTCAGTCATAGTTTCTGCATTTCAAGTGCCCAAAAGTTAAGGAAGCTTATAGATACCATATTCAGTAGTACAAATACAGGCCATTTCAATCATTACCAAAAGTTTTATTGAATGGTATAATTCCAGAAGGATTAAATTTTTTGGTTGCCAATTTGGGTTGGTCTTTGGAACAGCACAAAATGTCAAGATCATTCTAAGGTGATAGAATTGCAAGAAGTAATTTGTCCAGCTATCAATAGAAATTCATACTTTTGTAATTCCTCTTGTAAATGTCATAGTAATTCTGTTCTATCAACTGAGAACATTCTCTTACTCCCAATAATAATGCATTGTTACTAGGTTCTCTACTAAGCACTCTACAGATTCTCTCACTAAACCTACACAATAGTTCTATGAGGGAGGCATAATTTTCCTTTTTATTTTAAAAATGTATTTTATTTTTGATGATGTTACATATTTGAGAGGAGTGCATGCCCATGTAGACCACTTATTAGGATGGTGAAGTCAAAGGTATGGAGGAAAGTGGATGAGATAACTGCTTCCAATGTTTTTTCTTCCTGTATCTGGGGGAAGCAGGAAAGTGAGAGCTGCTCCAAGCTGCTTAACTGCATCAGTACCTGGGTAGGTGGGATGGCCACTTGATGTCATCCTAAGGTCCCTGCTATGGAGCATGACTGGGGGTACTAATCTAGTGGTTTCGATAATTCTGAGATGCTGTTGATTTCATTGCTTCAAGGATGAGAAAATCCTTCCAAGATCCATTAGCTGACTTAGTCCACTGTAGAGTTTCCACACGCCCTGACACTTGCTGTTAAAGTTTGGCTGGGAGAGTTGTCCAGTTAGCCCTCCATCCTCTGTGATGATATTAGATGTCCTCTGCAGGCCTCAATAAACGGTCAGGTCTCCCTCAGCAACCAAGGATTCGCAGTTCTTACACATACACTCTAGGGTCAGACTACAAAACCTGTGACTTTTCTTTGTGGTCAGAGTTCTGAGTCCAGCAGTCCAGTTGGAGGAGTCCCCCAAAATACCCTGCCTGAGGTGCCCCCAGACCTGGCTGCTGTTTGTGCTAGCTAGTGCAAGGTCTGGCTCAGTTTGTTACCCATATCAGCCTGTACATACACTGATGGATTCCATCAGCCAGTCAGTTCTATTCCGAACTCCATCTCTTATGTAAATCAACAGATGCTGTGACCCAGCCCAACCCTGGCCACCATACACTCTGCCCTCATGCACACTAACGGGAACTGTAGTCTAGTCAGAGTGATCCCCAGAGAATGAGAGATGGGGAGAGAAAGATCTTCAATCTGCTAGTTCACTCCCCAAATGGTAGCAATGGCTGGCCAATCTAAAGGCAGTAGCCTCTTCCAGGTTTCCCTCATAAGTTCAGGGTCCCAATGACTCAGGACATCCTATGCTGCTTTTCCAGGCCATAAGCAGGGAGCTGGATTTGAAGTAGAGCAGGTGGGACATGAACCAGCACCTATTTGGGATGCTGGCACTGGCAGGCAGAAAATTAGCCTGTTGAGCCATAATACTGGACCCATCACTGGATCTTTATTTATTTATTATTCTTTAAAAATATTTTTATTGGAGGGCCCGGCGCCATGGCACAGTGGTCAAGGTCCTCACCTTGCACGCCCGGGATCCCATATGGACGCCGGTTCTAATCCCGGCGGCCCCACTTCCCATCCAGCTCCCTGCCTGTGGCCCGGGAAAGCAGTGGAGTACGGCCCAAAGCTTTGGGACCCTGTACCTGTGTGGAAGAGGCTCCTGGCTTCGGATCAGCATAGCATCAGCCGTTGTGCTCTCTTGGGGAGTGAATCATCGGATGGAAGATCTTCCTCTCTGTCTCTCCTCTCTCTTATCCGCCTTTCCAATAAAAATAAAATAAATCTTTAAAAATATATATATATTTTTTATTGGAAAGGCGGAACTACAGAAAGAAGATACAGAAAGATCCTCCATCAGCTTGTTCACTCCCCAAGTGGCCACAATGGCCAGAGCTGAGCCTATCCAAAACCAGGAGCCACGAGTTTCTTCTGGATCTCCCAAGTGGGTACAGGGTGCCAAAGATTTGTGGCATTCTCTATTGCTTTCCCAGGCCACAAGCTGGGAGCTGGATGAGAAGTGGAACAGCTGGGACAGAAACTGGCACCCATTTGGGATCCTGGCCTGTTTAAGGTAAGGATTTAGCCACTGAGCCATCATGGCCAGTCCCTCACTGCTTATTCTTTTGGGGAGATTACAGTGGAGGGCAGAAGAGTTGGGGCTGTGGATGACAAGATAAAGGGCTGTGTTTGGACTGTTACTGAATGGGAACTTTACATTTTAGTTATCGACTTTTGCAATTCTTGATTTCAGGAGACTTTGATGAGTTTGGGTCCTGGTAGGCAGAAAATTTACAAATAGTGGGAAACATTTCTGGAGCAACACTTTTCATGAGTCTGGGTTGAAAAAAAGAGCGTATTCCCTTTCCCCTTGGGGTGAAGGAGTCTGTATTTATACACAGGGAAAAAGGTCAAACAGTGCCAGTGCACAGTTCCAGTGGTGATGCTGTGATGCCCACCCCTCTCCCCCGCCCTGACACACACACACCCCTCATGCACCTCTGGGAAGAGAACTTTGAACCATCTAATTAGAAATGGGAAAAAATGTGAATTCAAAAATATTAAAAAAAAAAAGACAAAAAAAAAACCCCTCAGAATACACCCAGCAAAATAATCCATGGAATAGCTTCTCATGGAAGTCCAGGACAAGAGAAAAAATCCCACAAAGTTGGAACTTTCTTTTGGCTAATCTAAAGTTATGTTTCATTTCCGTATAGGGTCAGACCCCATTCCACCCCTTTTGCAATCTGTGTATCTTAGGCAAAATATGAAAATAGGATCAAAAGCATCAACCGGTAATGATTTATTACTACAGAACCCTGCTTAATTTGCTGTTAAATCAGACAAGATTTAGGAATAACAACAACAAAAAGGTTTCTTTCTCATTGCTTTTCTAGTTTTCTCCAAAACTGTTTTTTTTTTTTAAACAAACGGTTATTTCTTGGGGGTGCCAGGCATGGAATAAGCCATTGAGGCATGATTTCATTTCACCTTTGAGACCATTGAGCAGCATGTGGCAGAACCAGGATAATAAACATGCACTTCTCCACCTTTTATCCAGGGTACCACTGAATCCTGTGTGTATGATGTGCAATCCACTAGGGAGGAGTGCATCCGCCACCCGACTCCTGACTGCCAGCTGCTAGGAGGGCCTGACAGCAAACAATAGCCAAGTTTGCTTTGAGAGGTTTTCCCTTTGAACTGTGGTCAGCATGGGTCCCTTCCTACCATTTTCAGTTCAGACAGGACTCCCACTAGCCACACATACATATGGACACTTTGATGTTGCTCTTCACCCAATTCCTTGGCTAACAGTAGTTCCCACTACACTGAGGTCTGCAGAAGGATCCATGTTGGGCATGTCTCAAATTTTCTGTCTTGTGACTTTTCTTTTCCTCACATTTAATTAAAATCTACATGATTATTTCAACTTTCCTTAAAGTTGCTGTTATTTAAGGAAATGGTAAAATTTGATGGAATATCATTTTAAATGATGTGAGATATAACTGTTCTTCATAGGTAAGACCAGATGTTGACATAGTTTTTTCTGCAAAGAATCTTGTGCAAAAAGTTTAGTTGTGCTCTCTTTTGCAATAATCCAATTCTGTCACTGTAGGGAAATTAACCAAGAGACAATGTACAAATAAATGGGTGTAGCTGTGTTCTAATAAAACTTTAATCAAGGGCCTGGCGCAGTGGCACAGTGGTTAAGGTCCTCACCTTGCACACCCAGGATCCCATATGGGCGCCGGTTCTAATCCCGGCAGCCCCACTTCCCTTCCAGCTCCCTGCCTGTGGCCCGGGAAAGCAGTGGAGTACGGCCCAAAGCTTTGGGACCCTGCACCCGTGTGGGAGACCCGGAAGAGTCTCCTGGCTTCAGATCGGCATAGCATCGGCCATTGTGCTCACTTGGGGAGTGAATCATCGGACGGAAGATCTTCCTCTCTGTCTCTCCTCTCTGTATATCCGCCTTTCCAATAAAAATAAAATAAATCTTAAAAAAAAAAAAACTTTAATCACAGGAACAAAACATAACAAAACAAAACTAAATTAAGACACTGTGGCTGAGTTGGCCTATGATCAGTATTGTGCCTATTCTGGATTAGACCAAGTCTGTCCAATAAAAATGCAGTGCAAGCCACAAAAGTAATTAGAAAAGTTTTAGTAGCCACATTACATTTTTTTAAAAGAGAAAAAGACTTTTGACTCTGTGGTGAAGATACTGGTTAGTATGCCCACATCCCATTTTGGAATAGTCCTAGGGGGACTGCCTTTGGACCATCTATGGTAGATATTTATCACTTCAAGTTCCCTAAGATGGCACGTATGTTTATGTGGAAAGGTTGAGAGTATCCTGGGAGAAGCGTTCTGCAATACAACTTCTGAAAGGCAAACTGAGCATGTGCATACACTGCCTAGTCTAACACTGTCTGAGGTTTCCTTACCAGAATGAATTCTAGAGCCTTTTAAAAAATAATAAAAGATTTATTCATTCTTATTTGAAAAGAAGATTACAGGGAGGGAGAGACAGAAAGAAAGATTTTCTGTCTGCTGGTTCAGTCTCCAAGTACTCACAATGGCCAAAACTGAGCCAATCCAAAGCCAGGAGCCAGGAGATTCTTCTGCATCTCCCATGCAAGTGTAGGTTCCCAAGGCTTTGGGTCATCCTCTTCTGTTTTCCCAGGCCACAAGCAGGAAGTTGGGTGGGAATTGGAGCAACTAGGATATGAACCAGTGCCCATATAGGATCCCAGATCATGCAAGGCGAAGATTTAGCCACCAGGCTATTGCACCATGCCCTGGATCCTCTTTATACCCAATTATCTGGAGTATATCTATTGCTAGAGGTTGGCCCTGTAGGGTTACTTAGAAATATGGGTTCCCTCTATTAGGTTAGTCCATCTCCTGCTGGGGTGTGTCTGCATTTGCCTTGTTAAAGACTGGAAGACCTGATATTAGGCTGACGCTATGGCAGGAAACATGAGCAAAACACGGAGAAGGCATAGTCAGTGTCTTAAAACCCAAGCCCGGGGTACAGAGGTGAAGACACCACTTTGGATATGTGCATGCCATATTTAAGTGCCTGATTTGAGTCCCTGCTCTTCCATCTCATCTAGCTTCCTAGAGTTGCAGCCATGATGGCTCAAACACTTGTGTTCCTGCAACCCACAATGGGAGACTCCAATGGAGTCCTTCTGCTTATGCCTTCCGCCTGGCCCCGTCTATGCTGTTGCAGGCTTTTGGGGAAGTGAACCAAAGGATGGAAGATCTCTTGCTGTCTGTCTCTCCATGTCATTCTACTTTTCAAATAAAGTAAAACATAAATTTCTCGAATAAATAGATGAAAGCTGAATTGTAAAGTGGGACAGCTGCAACATGAACTGGCTCCCGTATTGGATGACAGCAATGTAGGCAGCTATTTTACCCATACATGAAGAGCTGGCCCAGTCATTTTGTTTTTTAAGAAGACAGTTTAGGATATGCAACATAAATTTTAAAAGAACAGTTTTTCACACTGTCATACTGAACATATGTAACACCAGATGTGTGGGGTTTCCTCTACATAAGCAATTCTCCAGTGGACACCAACCAGGTATCCTCTCAATTTTATTTTGACAGTATGTACCTAGAATTATGATCAGACCCCATGAGCTAAGGGTCACATCTCTCACTGCCACTACCGATGCCAATTGCAACTTGCATTGTTGACCCACCCATTATATATTGGGGGCCCTGTGACCCTTCTTCTTGGGTCATACGTTTCTAGGATGGTTCATAGTAGTCAGAAAAACACTTCTTAACACATTTACTGAGTTAGTATATTGATAAAGAATATGATACAGATTTAGATAAACAGTCTGGTGGAGAGAAACGTGGGTGACTTGTGGTGGAAGCAGATGGAATCTCCCTTTCCAAATGATCCTCTTTCTCATGCTCACTTCAGCAACACCTACACCAAATGGTCCTCTTCCAGGAACTTCCACTTGCCAGCGATCTGAAAGGCCTCCTACCTGCAGTTCAGGGGATGTGTTCAAGCTTATACCATCTAGGTCTGTTGAATCATTAATTCCCGCCCTGCTTTTCTTCCCAGTGGATGAGGAGTAGCAGAGCAGAAAGTTTCAAGTTTTTAATCATGGTACAATCCTCCTGATGACCAACCCTAAAGCAGAAGCCCAGAAAGAGTAGGCTTATTGAAACAAACGTCTCTCTACCACCAAGAAGAGTTTGAGATATTGGGAAATTCATGGTTGCAACCTGGATTGGGCAGGTATTGGACATGGCAGCTAAGATGCTGCCTGGTTGCTTCCATCCTCTATCATCCTACCTGAGCACATATCCCTGGCTCCATTTCCAATCCCAGCTTCCTATTTATGTACACCCTGGGAGGCAAAAGGTGATGGCTCAACTACTTGGATCCCTGCCACCTATGTATGAAGGTGAAATTGAGTTCTGGGTTCTTGTTTTTGGTCTGGACTAGCTCTGGCTGTTGCAAGCATTTGTGGAGTCAATTAGCAGATGGAACATCTTTCTGTGTGTTTCTTTGCTTTTCAAAAAATAAAGTTCAAAGAAATTATAATTCTAGACTCTTACTGCTTTGGAAATTAGGGTTTTAAGAGCACTATGCAGTCAATGGGTAAAACCATTTGTAAGTAGTGTTGTCAGTCCTTAGATTAGAACAAGAGAAAGAAATCTAAAACATCGTAAACTATGAGATAGATCCTTTATGAAATTCTCCCAAAATGCTTTTGGATAAATAACATGCAACTGTGAAGTTTCTCATCCAGGTTTCCTGTGGGAAGGAGGGGAAGACTGGGATTTCAGCTCTTCCCTGCAGACTGCCCAAGTGTCTTCTTTTATAACGTAAGCATTTAGAAAACCAGCCTGGTTTCCCTATTCATTTAAAGTGCAAACCAAAGTTTCATTCCAAATAACAGTTGCTTTTTTTATGATAGTATAATCAGCATGATGTTGGTTCATATTCTTTTATTAAATGTCTCATTTGATCCTCTAGAAAAGGTAGGACTTCCTAAACTGGTTTCACTGATGAGTCAACTAAAAGACAAAGAATGTGTTGACTTGACCATAGCCAGGCAGTTTATAAGATTATTGCAGCCTTGCTTTGGGTTTTCTGAATCCAAGAGATTAGCCTTTTTGCTATTTCATGATTGTTTCCTCCCCAACTTTCTAATCAATGACCTTAAATGGAATTATTTAATTACAGACCTTTGGCCATAAACTTTCAGGTCAGTGTGAGGGTCACAATTTTTCAATTCACAAGGTCCAGGTTTGAGTCCATATTTAGTACTTCACTAGCCTTAAGTGGTTTAATTGTGTCCATGCATGGTTCACGAGTTGGAAGTTTAGTGCCTCATGTGGTAACAGTCAGAGGTGGTGGGACCTTTGTGAAGTGTAACCGAGGCTAAGGTGGATGAGTCACTTGGAACACTGCCCTTGGAAGGCATTAATGTAATTCTCATAGGACCTTGGTTATTTCCTCACAGAACTGGTAGTTATAAACTGAGAAATCACACAGACACACATGGACCTTCTGCATACACACTTGAGTCTTCCTTTTTTGCGTATCTGTCAAACTAAGATGCAGATGAGAGGTACTGCCTGGCTTCTGGTTTTGTGTGGGTTAGCCATAGCCTTGTAGCCATTTAGAATGAACTAATGAATGGGTCAATCTCAATCTCTCTCTCCTTCTCTCTCAGTGTATCTCTACCTCTTCTGTCAGCCTTTCATTAGATAAATCTTTTTTTAAAAGCTTGCAGAAAAATGGGATCAAAGCTAAGTTGATATTTGTGCAAATGCAGTATCAAAATCTGTGCATAATATTTCACAATTTTTTTCAAGTATTTTAGGAAGCCCCCTTATACACTGCCTATGAAATATGACCATGGGGAGAAATAAATTACCTTGTGGGATGACTACAAAAGAAGTTAAGGTGTTAGGAAATATTACAGAAGCTCCTACACTTCCTGGACCTCAAGGACCTCCCCTACCAGTAAAACTTGATCTACTCTTGCTCTCTTACTTACTTATCCCTAGGGCACAAAGAGTGATGTATTCGAGGAGTTGAGCAAGAACTTTTTGTATTCCTGTTCTTCAAGTCTACATCCTGACCTGTTATAGGAGAAGGAAAGACCTGTGCTTGCTGTTAAAAATATGAACAATTAGGAAATCCCATCTACTGGGGGCATTAAGTCATATGCTCCAACCCACCTTATCTATAAGAAAGATGTTTTGATCTTCACCTGTCTACTTCTTGAATCTCTCTCACAGTTGGTTCTGAATTCAGACAGAAAAACTGAATTTTACTTACTAGCACCTCAAAACCGAATTTCCTTGCTCATAGAAGTATCCTAAGTTCACCATATAATTGTATCTGAGCTAAGTTATAAATAAACTTTAAAGTACAGACTGAATTTTAACTTGTATTTGTGAAGAATTCTTCTGTGTAATTATAAACCTAAATGGATACTGCATTTTCCACAAAAAAAAAAAAATCACAGCTTTTGTTATTGGTTCTGATGAAATTTGGCATTTCAGAAAGTTTCAAAATGTCCTAAGAGCAAACTGAATACAAAAAAGGAACACCGAAGAAATGGAATACTCATTATTATGCTAATAAAATGCCAGTAAAAGGAGAAAAATGGAAGTAAAATACTTCAACTTTTAAAATTAGAGTCATCAAAGTGATTGACAGAAGAAAAATGCCTACATTCTTCTCCAAGGCTGAATTTTTGGACCAAGAAGTTCAACAACATTGATGCTTTAAGCTCTAGTATCTCTACTTCCTGAGGCCTCATCCCATGAGGCTGATGGCTGCTGCCAGAGTCCCCTTCTTTCTTTGGCATTCCAGATACTGTTCTCCCCGTTTCTTCCTACTCCAGGTCTTACTGGTTCTTCTCTGAGTGCCGGGGTTCTTTGTCTTTTTGTGATTTTTTTTTTAATTACTTTACGCTTTTTCCATGTGCAGTACTACAGGTTTGAATGTTGTTTGTACCCCTTGAAAGAAGCTTGTGTGTTTGAAGCTTGGTCCTTAGGGTGGTGATATTTGGAGGTGATGGGATGGAAAGACTTGGGTCCGTGAGGGGCCCCACGAACAGATTAAGGTAGCCCTCACGGAACCTTTTTATGTCTTGTGAGTTATCCTCACAGCTTGAGCACTTTGGCTCCTTGTTCCATAGTATGATTTCTTACTTACAAGTTCCTGAGCCATTTGGCTTTTCCACACTGAGAAATGTGAGCATGTGGTGGATAGCATACTCAGACATTAAACTGCCACGTGGGATGCCTTATCAGGATGCCTAGGTTGCTCTCCATTCCAGCTTTCTGCTAAAATACACTCTAAGAGGCGCACCAGGGCATGACCCACGGGCTTGGCCCCTGCCTCCCACATGGGAGATACAGCTGGAGTTTCTGGTTCCTAATTTCTGTCTGGCCCAGCCTTGTCTATTGTAGACTGTAAGGTTAAGGAGTGAGCCAGTGTTAGGGAGATTTTTCTCTGTCTCTGTCCCTCTCTCTCTGCCTCTGCTTTCCAAATAAATTGAAAGTATTTTTAAAACCTGTGAGCTAAATAAACCTCCTTTTTAATAAATATCTTGCCTCATAAATCTCATTATAGTGCTAAAAGCTGACTAATACAGACAACCTCATTGACACTTCTTGCACCTACATCCTGAAGGCTTCTAAATCTGTTATTGCCCCCAAAATTATTTTCATGAGTCATACATTCAATTTTCTGTTGGAAGCTCCATAGCTATTATAGTTCTTAAAATACACTCATTTTATGCACTTTCTCCTAAACTAGAAGATTTCACATAAAAAATATGCTTTTCCAGCTTCTCTTGAACAATTGAAAGTGTGATAACACTGCACTACAACTGGGGTTAGAAGTGGGGGAAGCTGCTTCCTTTCATCAAAGCCTATATTCATCCATTGTCTGTAAAGCCTGCCCCTTCATACATGTCTGAATTCATACAGTATATTTCTTGTCTGGCTCCTATAGATATTAAAGTTTATAATAACTGACATAAACCATACTAAGCCATCTCTTCAATTAAGAAATGATGTGAAGAGTAAATAACCCTATCCTTTCCTCTTTAGTCCAAAAGTACCAGATTTTATAAAATCATGACTTCATCAGTAAATAAGCTGGTTGCAACTTTGTGTAAGTTATTGCTAAAATAACTCAGTTATTTCATCTATGAAATAGGGATATTAATAGCTAACTCACAGGGTTGTTGTGACAGCTAATTGAGCTTCAATATATAGACAACACAGAACTGCCCACCACAGTTAACTAAAGTATTTGCTGCCTTAACCTCTACTGTTTCAGTTATTCTTTTCTGGATTTTCAAAAATATCTAGGGCAACATTTGGTCTAATGGCTAAGACATCAGTTAAAATATGCCTTTATCCCACATCAGAGTGCATGAGTTCAATTCCTGGCTCTGGCTTCAGACACCAGCCTCCTGCTCATGCAGACTTTGGGAGGTAGTAGGTGAGGGCTCAAGGAGTTGGCTCCCTGCCACCCATAGAGTAGACCTGGATTGAGTTCTCGGTTCCCCGCTTCAGCCCTGACCATTAGGACTTCTGAGAGTGAACTAGCAGATGAGAAAACTCTCTCTCAAACAAATAAATATTAATAAAAAAATGACTAGAAGACTTTGTTTTCTGATTGACAAAGGATACAAGCCCAGTTACTTGAAGCTATATTGATGCAGTTTTCCATGACTGATATTTCTACCAGAGGTTCAGTTTTGACACCTAAAAGAGGTGTCAGCAGTAGGAAGACCATTATGTTCTTTTAAGGAACTTTGTTGATGGCAAAATGGGCTCCAATCCTTTGGCAGTTATGTACAGGTGATACTTTACTCATGGCCTGGGTTCTGGAAAAACCTCCTTGACAAGGCCTAACATCCAGATGTTATCTATGACCTCATGAGACTTGTGACCCGGGACCCCCTTGAGGCCAGCTGGTCCTAACATGCCACTTCCTTAAGTAGTAGGTTGATTTGCAATCACTGAAGCAGGGCAAGAAACTTCAAGCTAAGAGAGGGAGACAGACTGTGTGAGGCTAGGGCCTGATAGAACTCAGTGTCCATACTGAAAGCATTATCTACGGGGTTGGTTTCTATTCTAGCAAAAAAAAAATTGATTTTCCTGTTGTTCATTTCTTCTAACTTTAGGAAATATCCTCTCACAATATAAGCATTATAATCTGATACTGCATAGGTAGAATGCTGAGAAGTGAGATATTGAATGTCTTGTATGAGAAAACTTTTTTTTAAAAGTTTTTTTTTTTTTAATAGGAAAAGCAGATTTACAGAGACACAAGCGATCTTCCATCCACTGGTCCATTCCCCAAGTGGCCACAGAAAGACGTGAGAATCCTCATGTCTCAAGAACAAAGAACAAGGGATCCTATGCTAAATTGGACAAGGATGGTCTATGACTGACCAGGCTGTATCTGCACTTTCTCAAGAAATACTAACATTCAAAAGAGACATTCCAGGAGTCAGATAAGAGACATTCCAAGCATCAGATAAGAATGGCAGATTATCTTAATGAATTTATACCACTAGGTAGGATGCCTGCCAGGCAAAATGGTGGTTAAGACCAAGATATTTATAGCCAAGTCAAGCAGGATTCCTATATGTATCCTTGTCAAAAATGGAATTTTGGACCTAGACATACACATAGAAGGGAGGTGCAGGGAGAAGCCAAGAACAGAAGCTGGGAATACAGTGTTCCCTTAGAGTACTCAAAACAAGAATGCCAGAAAAGCATGTTATCCAAAATATTAGACTTTGGGATTTATACCCTATGGAACCATGAAAAAAAAAAACTTTTTTAAGTACCTGGTTTGGTACTTTGTTATGATAGCACTAGCAAACCAATGCATAGTTCTTAGTACAGAGTTTAGTCAGTTTCAAAATTTCTAATACCCCTTTGAGAAATAAAATTACTAAAGTACCATGTTTTTGTATAGTTTTTTTTTTTGCATTTTTTTCTATGCAAAGAAGTAATGGTATTCTTTTTAAGATTTATTTATTTTTATTGGAAAAGCAGACCAGATTTACAGAGAGGAGAGACAGAAAGATCTTCCATTTGCTGGTTCACTCCCAAATGGCCATAACAGTTGGAGCTAAGCAGATCCAAAACCAAGAGCTGGGGCTTTTTCCAGACCTGCCACATAGATTCAGAGTCGCAAGGCTTTGGGCCATCTTCTGATGCTTTTCCAGGCCACAAGTAGGGAGCTGGATGGGAGGTGGAGCTGCTGGGATTAGAACTGGTGCCTATATGGGTTCCTGGTGCTGTCAAGACAAGGACTTTAGCCTCTAGACCACTGCGCCAGGCCCCAAATTTACTTTCAAAAAAAGTAAATCTTTCTTCAGCATAGTATGCTTTTTTGGAAAATATGCTTTTAGATTTTGTTTTCTTCCTAATTTTATTTACACAATTGAGAGGGATGCATGCCCCAATGGGCCTCTGATTAGGGTGGTGTTAAGTACAGAGGAAGGTAGGTGGGACAAATGTTTCCGTTCCTTTTTCTGATGAATCCACGGGGAGAAGTGGGAAAGAGCTGCTCCTTGCCATCAAACTACATCAGCACCTGAGGATGACGCCTAACACGTTAAGTGGCCACCAGCAACAACCGTATCTCTCATGGCTGCCAGCAATGGAGGATGGCCTAAGTGACTGGGCTCTTGTAAAACCACGTGGGAGACCTGGAAGAAGCTCTGGGCTTCTGGCTTAGGACCCTGGGGGGAGGAGGGAGGCCCTTGGCTGTTACAGCCATTTAGGGAGTGAACCAGTGAATGCAAAGATGTGTCTCTCTGTAACCCTATAAGTAAAATCTCAAGGGTCCTAGGAGGAATGCATACTTATTGCTCCTATTTTATAGATTTGGAAACTAAAATTTGGGGTGGCTAAGTGACTTATTCAAGGTTACGCAGTTACAAAATGGTATAATGGGGATAAAGACTATTCAACTCCAAAGCCACACCACTAAACCTCTAGGAAACAATGCTCTAAAAACCTGCCAAGTGAAAACCACAGGGGTGAAAAGAGGAACTTCAACTCAACGTTTGATGTGGTCCAAGATTACTGACCAGGGACATAATTTATTATAACAAGATTTGATTTAAATATATTATGTGATTTGGGGTCAAAGGGAGGTCAACATGAACAACATGAAAAATTCAAAGATATCTTCAGGTCAGCCACATTCCACTGCTTTGTCTCATTTCTTTGTAACTCTTTCACTTACCAGTAACAGAAATTATTTTGTTACTTGTTTATCATACGCCCCTTCTAATTAGAGCATAAGTTCAATAAAGCCAAGAACTTCATCTTTCTTGTTCAGGGCTGAAGTTCCAAGTGTTTCAAGTTAATGCATAAATATTTGTTGAACGATGCATAAATGGCCTTCCTTGGACCTGAACTGCAAAGATTTCAATTTACAAGCTGTGGTTGGACTGGCCATAGTAAAAGGCACATGTCAGGACCAACTGTTTGCTTTGTTAGTTAGGCTAGGGTATACTGAAGAAAGAGGAGGAGGAAGATTGAGTTACCTGGCAAAGATTAAGAACCCCAGAAAGATTTTTATGTGTGCTGTAGATATTTTATGTGTGCATTGGAAACAGAAGTCCTTATTTTAACACAATAATGACATCAAATGTCAAAACGAGCCGCTGGAGGACCCTACCTGCTCTGCTCTCAGGCACATGGGCAATGAGCCATTAACAGTGACTTCCTCCATGTGTCTTTGTTGCCTCTCAAATACATAGGAATTTTTACAAATAACATTTTCGAAAAGGATTTGTTTATTTATACGAAGGGGACAGCTGACACAGAGAGACCTTCATGCACTAGTTCATTCTTCAAATGGCCAACATGGAGCCAGGAGCATTAATAGGGAGCTGTGTTGGAAGTGGAGTAGCCTTGAACTTGCATGGCAGGTGGCTGCTTAGTTTGCTGTGCCGCACAACTGGCTCCACAGATACCTTTTTATATGAAAAATAACTATTTCTCCCCCTCCAATCTCAGTGCAGTGGTGCTATTTTATGTTTTCCCAAATCTCTTTAATGTCTGCTTTTACACCAGATGGCTCGATTCTCCTGTCTGCTTCTATTTTTCAAAAGCCTGTTTGCTAGACACATGTTGGGTACCCTTGGAAAATCTGCTGTACACTTGTGAGCTTGTAAGAAAGGCAAGCAATGTCTGAGAATTACAGGGCGAATAGTTTCCCCTTGAAAGGCTGTGTTGGTGCTCAGCTCGCGTATTGAGGATGACTGTCCTTAGGGTTAATTTTAGACAAGTCAATTGAAAAATTGTAGCGGTTTCACAAAGTGATGATTTACATAGGATTTGATTCATCAGAAGGACAAAAGCATTATCCGACCTTCTGAGTACCCTTAAACACGCAGTTGTCATCAGTCAGAACGACTAAAGTCGCAATAGGGAGCTGCATGCGGACAGCCCCAGAAAGCGAATCGGCAGAAGACGCCACCAAGGTGGTCAGGAGGAAAGCTGTTCTTAGGCGGGAAGGGGAATATGGTGACCAGAGGCTGAGGAGTTGGCAGGAATTGGGTCCACGACAGGGATGCGGAAAGACAGCTGGAGGTAAAGGATGCAGCCAGCTTGGTCTGCATTCTCACCCACGCCGCCCGACGCCGAGAAGAACCGAGGTCGTGCTGCGGCCGATGAGGCCCGCGGGTCAGCGTCCTTCCCTCAGACTGACGGGGTTGGGATTTCCCTTTCAGCGCAGTGGGAAGAAAAGAGATGGCGGGGTGAGCAGTCATGGGAGGCAGACACTCGCTGGCGGGAACCAGAAGAGCGGGAGCAGGAAGAACTCGGAGCGAGCGTGTGGAGGTCGCTGAGGAAGAAGGGCGGTTCCGTTACCCGGCAACCCGGCCTGGGCCCGCCTCTAGCTGGCGTTGCTAGGAGACGACGAGGCCAGGGGGAGGGCGGCGGAGCCGGCCCTACGTGCTGACGCTAATTGTATATGAGCGCGAGCGGCGGGCTCTCGGGTCTTTTTTAGCGCCATCTGCTCGCGGCGCCGCCTCCTGCTCCTCCCGCCGCCGCTGCCGCCCTGAGTCACTGCCTGCGCAGCTCCGGCCGCCTGGCTCTCCGTACTAGCCGCCGGTAACGGATAGGGGCCTGGAAGAGCAGGGAGGGAAGGAGGAGTCGGTCTGGGCGGCCTGCGGGAAGGAAAGGGACGGATGTGTTGGGAGGGGAGACCGAGAGCTGAGGGCCGCCGGCTGCTTGGGGAGGCTCCGTGCCGTGAGGCCGGAGCCGCTGGCCGTGCGGACTCCGTAACCTGAGAGGGACCCCGGAACCGACGCGGGGGACGGCCGAGAGGACGCGGGGGGCCGGCGCGGCCTAGGGGCGGGGGCCGAGGTTGCTTGGATCCCCACCGGCTCCTCCGCGCGGACGGGAGGGAGGCCGCGGCGGCGTCTGGGTGTTGTGAGCAGTCGGCGGCGGCAGCGGCGACGACGACGCCGCGAGGGGACGGGAGGCGGCCTAAATGCGGAGGGTCGGGCCCGAGCCTGGTGCCCGACGCCCCCCAGCTTGTCCCTCCTGCCCGGCCTCCGCTGGTGGCCGTGCTGGGGGGGGATGGAAGGAGCGGCGGAGGCTGCGAATTCCGACGGGAGGGAGGGGGCGGGCGAGGCCGCGCGGCCCGGGCTTCTCCGCCCACAGGAGGCGGCGGCCGCGCGGGGAGGGGAAGGCCCGCGCCGGCGCCCGGCACGTGGTGAGGGGCTGCATGGCCGCGCCGCGAGGCCGACCCCTCGGCCTGGCCTCTGCTCAAAAGTTGTGAAGGGGTGAGGGCTGGGAGTTCATAAAGCAGCCCGACATCCCCCTTGGCTTACTCCGCATCGGTGCGGGAGGAAAGTGAAGAATGTTAGCCGGTGGGTGCGGGGACAGGGTCTCTCCACAGTTAGGATGTTGAAGAATTCAGGCTTGTGAAACGCTTTGTGTTAGGAGTTACAACAAAAGATGCGTTGCTACATCCCAGGTACAGTTGGCGCTTCCGTGGGTGTCACGACAAGGGCTTTTTATTTAGGGAAGATGAGTCCTAATGGAAATAAACTTCTGAACGGTTGCAAGATGACGGTAAGGGCTCTGGCTTGTAATGCTTTTGAATCATGCAGGCTTTTAAACAAATGGGCTGCTTTATTGACGTTTCCACACTAAGGTGCTTCACTGGCTTCTCAAAGATGGAGGGGTATGGGCTAGAATGAGGTGTTCATGCAGAGTGAGCCCAGAGTGCCTCACTTCATTGCAGATCTTAAAAGATGGGCCATAAGAGAAGATGGGGCTAGCGGCCTTTCTGGTAGAGCCAGGCTCTCAGGATGTCTTCTAGGAACCCCATTGTAGACTACCCTGAAAAGGGAAACCACAGCTTAAACTGCTTATCTGCAAGAATCTGAAAAATTTGTAGCATCAAAATATCTTTTGACCCTAATGTTGGGGGCTATTTTCTTTTGAGCTTAAATAATGCTATTTATAGCTGCATTTGATTGGATAAGGGGCAGAACTACTGTAAGGATAGAAACATAATTCCGAGAGGTTCAGTGAAGTTTCCATTGATCTTCAAGGAGTCGTGTGCCTTTGGCATGCTGGAAGTTAGCTAAATTCACGTAAATTGTACGGTTCTGAGGATAGGTGAAACTAGTTAAGTAGGTGAGCTTGGACATCTAATATTATAAAATACTGACTTAACAGATGCTCTTTTCAAGCCAATATTGTTTTTAATCTACTGAGAATGGTAAAGTTTCATCGTATCAACTGGGAAATCATTGTAAATTTTATATTGAAAGGTACCTAAATTTATATTAGGCCCACTAATTGATAACGGCAAATAACAGTGCTTGCCTTTTCATGAAGCCCCCACACCCCCTTAAAAAAAAAACCTAGTTAAATCAAAATACTGTCCCTTATTTTTCTAATTGCCTATGTTGGTGCCAGGATTCTCTTCTAAACGTCCTAAAAAGAATTCAGGACAGCTTTTTTTTTTTTTTTTTTTTTTTTTAAATAGGGGTGAGGGCTCAAAGAGGCAGAATCTGTTGCATTACAAGGTATGAAGGAAGGTGTTCAACTTTGGATATTTGAAATATAATAATGAAAGGATGAATCCTCATTCTCTTTAAAACAAATACTACTGGTCATTTCTTAAAGTTTAATCGAACCTGTAATTGCTTTTGTTTAAGTGTTGTAGCACCTAAAGTTTGGCCATGTATGTAAGAAGAGCCTAACAGGCAAATGATGGTTGCCAGGATAAAAAGTGTTGAGTTGTGATGACAGCTATGAAAGGAAAAGACAGAAGGGAGCTCAGGGTATTAAGAACATCCTTTATGAAACAAAACAAAAAAACACATCCTTTCCACTACACACAGGATTCATAGAAATAACAATGATATTAAGTCTCTTTTCAAAACAGTTTCATCTGGGTAAGTTCCTTTCCACATTGGGCGGCGCAGGGATTAGCTGAGAGCTTTTGTTTCACACACATTCTTGAGCGTAGTGCCAGTATATGGCAGCAGGTTGCTAGAGCACATTATTGAAAGTATAGAAAGTGGCTTTTATACTTGGTTACCAGCTCTGCCTTTTATTGCTATATGCATCTATACATTTCATCATGCTTAGAAAAATTTTGTACATCTTTTATTGGTAAAGTGGGTAGTCTGAAATAAAGTACAGAAGAACACAACATGATTGAACAGTTGGCATTTACATGATGGTTATTCTAGCATTTTTGTAAGTTTCCATATGTATTATTAATTCACTTAACATTTTAAGAAGTAGGTAATAGTAGCATTTTAGCTGAGAAAATGCGACAATATGGCCCAAGAATTTGTCCATAGTTAATTAACAGAACAGTAACTTCTGATGGTTTTGTATTGGTTTTTATTATTTTCATTTTGAAAAGAATAGCAGAGATCCTCTGTTCTGATTTGTTGAGCACACACCTACAACAGCCAGGGCTAGGCCAGGTTGAAAGCAGGAACTACCTCTGGGTTTCTCATGTGGATGACATGTAACTAAAGTAAGCTCTCTTAAGAAATGTGGATGTTCCAAGGGCAGTCTATACACACACACACACACACACACATATATATAAATTATACTTAGCAGCAGTGATGTTGGCCCTTTAGAAATACTTTATCTTGGATTCCACTGACCTCTGGGTAAGGAGCTATAATAGCACTTAGCGTAGTAAGAACTCCCAAAGTGAAATTTGTTCATACATACAGCAAGATTATTTTTGAAAACTTCATGGAAAAGTGGAATTTAAAGTATTAACTTATTTTGACAGTTTTACTTTGTACATTGAAAAATATTCTGTGTACTATGAAAAAGCTGCACGCACTTCAGAAGTCTTTGTGCCAAATTAGACTCAGTCTGTTTTGGTTTTCCATCAACTTGAGGTATACTCAGATAGTTGGGCGGTAACTTCGTGTGTGCTGCTTACACATATATAATTTGGGGACTTGTATGTGGACAAAGTTTTTTTCACCAAGTGTCAGTCGAACCTGGGTGTATTTCTTTGCTATTATATCAAGTGAAACTATGGGTTTTGAGATAGATTAGGCAGAAAATAGTGTTGATATGTAGGTGTCCCATTTTCATTTGAATGTCATAAAATTTCAGTTCTTAAAAATTATAAAGTGAACAGATTTCATGCTTTTAATATATACAAATTTTAAAATTAATTTAGTTTTTTATTTGAAAGGCAGACTTTTTACAGAGGAAAGACAGAGCCTTCCACCTGCTGATTCACTCCCCAAATGGCAGCAATGGCTACAGCTGATAATGATCTGAAGCCAGGAGCCAGGAGCTTCCTCTGGGCCTCCCATGTGGATACCAGGACCATTTTGCTTTCCCAGGGAGCTTAATCAGAACTAAGCAGATAGGACATGAACTGTTGCCCATTTGGGATGCCGGCACTTGCAGATTAGCCTGTTGAGCCATTGCAAAGGCCCCAAAAGTTCAGTTCTAAACTGAATGTTAATGCTGCTTAAGCAAGTGATCATAAAGATAGTGGTGTTCAACCATGAGGTCATGAGGGAGCCAAATTAAGTACTGACTTCCTGGACCGTAGAAGGTAGGTTTTTCTTTTTAATGTGTCTGCAATACTGATTTGTTTAAAGTAGGTTTGGAATGAGGAGAGGTCTGTGATAGAGGAGAATTTATACTTGGTTATAACCGATGCTCCCTTTGCCTTAAAATAGTTCCATTTTAAAAAAAGTATTATAATGATTATTTCCTGTGAGTGATTTACATTCTCTCTGTATTAAGCAGTGGACTGGTCATGGGTTTCAAAAGTCAGGCTTCTAGGTTTTAGTATCTAGGTGTTTTAATACTTTATCTGAACAAAAGGATAGCCTGTAATAATTTCTCACAAGGTAGACTGTAGAAATTTTAGCTTGGTTCTATTTCTTTGGAAATAGAATTTATTCAGAACAAGGTTTACCAGAATAAGAAGGTAGAAACTTTCTGGTTATCTACAGGAGTGCAAATATTTAATTTTTGTGGTCTCATTCACTTATTCTGACTTTCCTTCAGGTTAAAATTTGCCTCAGGCGTGTTGTTTAGGAACTAACATGTTATTCTTGCCTTGGGTTGTGAGTTGAACCTTTTTTCCTGCTATTGTAGTGATATACAATATAACCAAGGGAAGCTGACTGGACTTTGAAGCTCTACAGAGCTCCTGCAGATGGGTTCCTACGGCCGGAATCAAGATCTGCAATGCAGAACCTTTAGTTGATTTACATTTGGAGTTTAAGTGATTGTTTTATACTGTGTATGTGTTCACTCTGTGTTGCAGGCTTATTTAAAAAGCATATTTTTCTTCAGAATTAACATGGTATGTTTCTAGTCTTTTGGTCATCCTAGAAATTAACTTCAGATTGTTCGAATACTTTTAATCCATATCCTTCCCCTGTTCAAACTACTGACTGTAGTGTTGGATGCACTACACGATGCTGTTTCCGGTAATACCTTTATAAATGTGCAGATGTCCTTTATTTTACCTTAGAATTCCCATTGGGATCACTTGCCTTATATCTAGGGAGTGTGCTTATAGATTTATTTATTTTTATGGGAAAGTCAGATTTATAGAGAAGGAGAGACAGAAAGATCTTCTCTGCACTGATTCACCACTCCCCCCAAGGGGCTGCAGTGGCCAGAACTGAGCTGATCAAAACCCAGGAGCTTCCTCTGAGTCTCACATGCAGGTGCAGAGTCCCAGGGATTTGGGTTCTCTACTGCTTTCCTAGGCCACAGGCAGGGAGCTGAATGGAAGTGCAGCAGCTGGGACACTAACTGGCGCCCATATATGATCCTAGCACATGTAAGACAAACACTTTAGTCACTAGGCTACCAAGCCCCAGCTTCCTTCTTAGTGAATGTTTTGATTGGGTATAGAGTCTTAAGATCGTTAGTTATTTTTGACGATTAATATCTTTTGGTGTGTTGATGGGAAGAAGACGTCTGTCAGTGTTTTGTACTTTTGAGGTTAAACTCTTGTGTACATTTGGGATGACTTCTTTGTGTTTGGTTCCATGCCTTTCTATTTCTACTTAAGTGTCATTTTCTTTTTTCTTTTCCTTTCCCTTTCTCCTTCCCTTTTTTAAGCTGTTCTTTTCTTTTGGCTTTTTAAAGCTATCCTGATTGGTGTTTCTGGAGCTACCTGAATCTGGGTTAATGTGTTTGTTTGCTTCACAAAATTCTTAGCTGTGGCTATGTCCAGATAGTCTGTTTTTAATCTGTTTTTTTTACTTCTGTAACTTGTATGAACTATTTGTTAGAATTTCTTGTGTCCTGCATTATTGTTTTATTTATTCATTTTGAAAGGCAGAGTTCTAGGGAGAAACATTTTCTATCTGCTGCCTCACTCCCTGAATGAGTGCAGTGGTCAAATGCAGGATCCATGGACTTATCCCTGATGTCCCATGTAGGTGCAGGGGCCCAAGACTTTGGGCATTCTTACCTGCTTTGCCAAGCACATCAGCAGTTAGCTGAATTGGAGGTGGAACAGTGGGACTTGAATATGTAATGTGTCTGACAATAGTGGCTTTACCTGCTATGCCACAGTCCTGGCCCTTGTTTTTCATTTTGCTGTCTTTTGTCCTTTAATCTTTACCACGTTTTAGAAAGTTTCTTCTATACTTCCTTTGGCCGGCTTAGTTCTCTCTCCAGCTGTCTTTGGGTGGGTTTGAATCTACTTTTTTTCTTTAAACTTCTGAAAGAAATTCTTTTAATTCTTTTCCAGATTTTAAGTATGCTCTTAATACCAAAAATATCACCTTAATGGATGATTGCTTCTTGCAGATGTCACATTTTTTTTTCTTCCTTTCTTTCAAGGATCTATTTTTTGGTTTTACTTGAAAGAGTAAGAGGGAACAAGGGAGGGATAGAAAGATCGTCCAGTTGCTGGTTCATTTCCCAAATGGCCAGTAGGTCACTAGCGTGGTCTGAAACTGAGAACCAGGAGCCTCTTCCGGGTCTCCTATGTGAGTGCAGGGGTCCAAGGGCTTGGGCCATCCCAAGCTGCTTTTCTGGGCCATTAGTAGGGAGTTTGGTTGGAAGTAGAACAGCTGGGACTGGTGGCACAGGTGGAGTATTAGGCTGCTGTGCCTCCATGCTAGGCCCAAATACCATGGTTTTATTTACTATTTTTTAAAAATGTATTTATTATAAAATCAGGTTTACAGAGAGGAAGCAATGGCCAGAGCTGAAAACAGGAGCTAGGAGCTGCTTCTGAGTCTCCCATGTAAGTGCAGAATCCCAGGGTTTTGGGCCATTCTCTTACTGTTTTCCCAGGCCACAAGTAGGGAACTGGATGGAAAGTGGAGCAGTTGAATATGAACTGTTGCCTATATGGGATCCTGGTGCATGCAAGGCAAGGACTTAGCCTCTAGGCTACCATGCCGGGCCCAGATACCATGTTTTCAAACCAGATGATAGCCTCTTGGTTTATGTCTACAGTTTGTTTCTAGTGTGTATGATAATTGAGCCTCTGTAGGACTCTGTTGTATTCTTTTATTTGGATCCTATTGCCCTTGAAAAGTATTTGTATGAAGTGTTGGAGGTCTAGGTGTCTTTGATATATATTTGGATGCACAGCTACTAGGACACAAGCCTGTAGCTTAAGGTTCAGGAACAACTATCAATAATCTTTTCTTTTTTTAAAGATTTATTTTTATTATTTTTTTATTGGAAAGGCAGATATACAGAGAGGAGAGACAGAGAGGAAGATCTTCCATCCGATGATTCACTCCCCAAGTGAGTGCAACGGCTGATGCTATGCCGATCTGAAGCCAGGAGCCTCTTCCGGGTCTTCCACGCGGGTGCAGGGTCCCAAAGCTTTGGGCCGTCCTAGGCTGCTTTCCCGGGCCACAGGCAGGGAGCTGGATGGGAAGCGGGGCTGCCGGGATAGAACCGGCGCCCATATGGGATCCCGGGCGTGCAAGGCGAGGACCTTGACCACTGCGCCACCGCGCCGAGCCCCAATAATCTTTTTTTACCAGTGTTAATCTGTATAATCCCGTGGCTTTAATGGAAGTAGGAATTTTTCACAATTCTTGGCAGTAGTCCCATGTATGATAAATAAAATTCCATTAATTTTTAATGTTAGGAAGTGCAATGAGATTAATACAGGTATTAGTGTAAACTTATATTTCAGTGTGATCTGATTGAGAACAGCTGTCTCAGAAGCTGGATACTTGTTTGCGGTGCACATTTTTGACCCTATTGTGTTGGACCTTCATGGTTCAGGATTTGAGAACAGTCCTAAGAATTTTTTTTTTACGTTTAGATTTACAAAGTGATACATTCAGAGTCCTCACCACCTTTTAGCCAATTTCTCTTGTGGTTGAAATCTTAAACTATTGAAGAATCTGTGTAACTACATTAAAGGGAAGGAAGTTTGTACAGTTGTATCCCATTTCCTAGTGCTTGGGTTTGAGTTCTGCCTCAGCTCCCCTGTTCATTCTTGTACCCTGAGAAGACAGCAGGGGATGATGGATCAGATGGGGAGTCCCTGACAGTCCACTAGTCCTAGGTTGAGTTCTGGGTTCCTCCTGACTTAAGGGTTGTCTGATTCCAGCTGTTGTAGTCCTTTGGAAATTGGTAGATGTTGTTTGTTTCTGTCTGTTGTCCTGGCTTTCTGGTTAATAAAAAATCAATAAGAATTACCATCAAAGCTAGTTATTCTGTAGAACCACTGACCTTGTATTAGGATAATTAAAAATAGTCCAATGAAACATAGCTTATGTTTGAGTGCTTATTAAATGCCAACCACTGGTTAAGACCTTCATAAAAATTTCCTTCTTGGGTTTGAAATGTAAGCCAGTGAGAACATTTTTTTCTGCTTTTTAGTAGATTGCTACAAAGCTGGTGTCAGCCACAATGATCAGACTCCAAATTTAGGCCACCTTTTAAAAGTGTATACAACCAAAAAGAAATGTAATGTAACTGAGAGTTAGCATGTTGGAGTCATCATCTGCCTCTTTAATGAAGAAAGGAGAAAAAAGTTTCACTGTTAGAGTTTTAAGTTCTGGGCCCAGTGTGATGGCTCAGTGGATAAATCTGCATATTGTAAGTGCTGGGATCCTTTATGGGCACTGGTTTATGCCCAGGCTGCCCCACTTCCCATCCAGCTCCCTGCACACTTGTGGGAAACCTGGAAGGAAGAAGCACCTGGCTCCTGGCTTCAGATCTGCTCAGCTCCTGCCATTGATGTCACTTGGGGAGTGAACCAGCAGATGCATGTTTCTCCTTAAATCTCATCTGCCTTTCCAATAAAAATAAATGAATTTTGAGATTCATTTATTTTACTTGAAAGTCAATAACAGGGAAAATGAGAGTGGTCTTGCATCTGCTGACTAACTACCCAAATGGCTGCAACGGCCAGAGCTAGGCAGGTCCAAAGGTGCGATCCAGGAGCTGCTTCTAGGTCTCCCATGTGGCTACAGTGACCCGAGGATTTTGGCCATCCTCTGCTGCTTTTTCTAAGCATACTAACAGGGCGCTGGATCCGAAGTGGAGTAACTAGGATTCAAACCCATACCCATATAAGATACTGGAACCTCCACTGTAGGATTAGAGCACTATAGCACTACCTTGGTTCCAGGATTTCTTTCAAAGTTTGACTACTGATGTTTTAAGAAATGCTGCTTATTTAATTTAACTCAGCAAATTTCAAAATGTTATTTTGTTTTTGTATGTTGAAAGACTAAATAATGCAGAGTGAAAAATAAGTTTTTCATCCCCTCTAAAACGATTTGAGACATAGCTCCTTTTCATAGCAAGGAGCCAGCAGCTTAATCCAGGATCTCTACAAGGATGGCTGGTATCCACCTTCAGTGTCACCTGCTTCCTCCCAGGGTGTACTGCTTCCTCCCAGGGTGTACATTAAAAGAAAGCTTAGGCATGGAGCTGGGGCTTAAACCTAGGTGCCGTGATAGGTGATGTGATAATCAGTGTTGTAATTGCTAGCCAAATGCCTGCCCCAGGAAGGTTTTCATTATAAAGTGTGCTCATCATCCACCAGCGTGAGATGAAACGGAGCAGGCCGGGCCAGGCTATAACACCCAGTGACAAATGCCAAGGTGAGATGGGCCAGGCCAGACTGGGCTGCAGCACCCACCAGCTTGATGTGGGGTGGTGAGCCCAGTAGGGGAGCTCTGGGGACTCTCCTAGTGAGCGTGAGAGCTGGGACTAGGGGCAGAGCAGGCTGGGCAGGGCTACACCTTTTGGCCTACATGTGAACTGGATTTGGGGGAGAGCTAGGCTGGACCAACTGTATTCACTGGTGCTGGCGTGAGCCAGAATAAGGGAAGGCTGGTTCGGCTTTGCTGCAGTATCAGCTGGCAAGTGCTGGAACAGGGGCAGTCTCTGACAGGACTGGGGAGTGGGCCCAGTAGGGAAACTGTGGGTACCCCTCTCATGGGGCTGAAACTCTCACTGACAGCATGAGACTGGGGATGGGCCTGACTAGACAGGCAGTGGCACCTGCTGGCATGAGTGTGGGCTGGAGGGTGAGTTGGTTGGGATGAGTTAGGCTTCAAGGCCCAATTATGTATATGAAATCTGAATGGGAAGTGGGACAGACCAGACCAGTCCACTGTACACATTGGCAGACAAAGAAACCAGGGCTGGGTTCCAGCCCAGTGGGGGCTATTGGGAGTCGCTTCAACCAGGCTGCAGCTCCCAGTGGTGTACTTAGGAGCTGACTGTGTGGAAGGTGGTGTTGGACTGGGCCGCAGTTGGGAGATGGGGCTAGAAATGGATCTGACTTAACGATAGCAGGTGCAATTGCCAGTGTGGAAGTAGGCTGATGTGGGTGATGGAACGAACTGAACCCTGTGCAGGTGGGCAAACGTGGGAAATAGGTCTGAGATCACCTCAGATGAGATTTCTTTGAGGGCTCCCTCCACCTGGGTCGCTGTAATAACTCCGACTGTGGGGAGAGAAGGACCTGTGGTATGACAATGGAGTGCATCTGTTAGAGCTGGACCTCCTCGGTGGCTTTGACAGAGCAGCAGTGGATGGCGTGCCTGGAGGCACATGGAGAATGGGTCACATCCTGGAGCCTGCAGAGGACACCTGGTACCATAGCAGAAGAAGCAGGGCAGAACAAATTGATCATCTACCCCAGTGAAGCCTGACAGCAAATGGAGACTCAGAGGTGGACTGTGTCTAGCAACAGACTTTAAATATATATCTGCAAGGTCGACAGCACAGCGTTTCAGAACTATCAAAACCACTTGAGCAGAACTCTTTAGGCATGCTCCACCGTGGGGACTTTGGGATGACATCGGGAGGCTGGGTATGGCTTCTCCCCTTGAAGAAGGGAAAAAAATGTGGATGCAAAGGTCTCACCTCTTTTCCCTGATTCAGGACTCTTCCCACCCTAACCAATTATGTGAACATTATCAAAAATAAATTTTTAAAAATGTGCTCATGCATTTTTTTGTTTCATATATTCAAACCTGAATTTTGCATTGATGTTCTTTCTACATCAATGCAGATCAACATTTTTGACATTAAAATATTCTGTTTGATTGTTTAGTGTTAGCACTAAGCTTATGGCAATGCAGTCAATGATTGGCAAAAGCATCTTAATGTGTGATCCATTGGGAGAGAGACCGTAGAGGTCAAACTAATTCAGAATCACAAACTTGAAAGATTGTATGATGGGAAGGAGTAGAGCTTCAGGCTCCATGATGACACCACAGGTTAAGCCACCAACTGCAATGCTGGCCGTCCACCATGAGTGCTGATCAGAGTCTTGGCTCTGGATTCCACATCCCGAAAGGTTTCCTGCTACTGCGCCTAGTGAAACAACAGAAGTTGGCCTACGTGCTTGTGCCCCTGCCCTTGCTTCACAGATCCAGATGAAACTCGTGATTTCCAGCTGATCCAGCCCTGGCTGTTGTGGCCATTTGGAAAGTGAACTGGCATTTGAAGCTCCCTCAGTTTCTCCTGCCTCTTTGTCTAACTTTTTTTTTTTTTTAAGAATGAAAAAAGTGTTACTGTTCTGTAGAAGAATGTGCAAATTAGAAAAGAATGTATCTGAAGGAGTAAAACTTGGAGCTGAAAGCCAGATAATATACAGGGACATCTTCCAGATTTTGTCACTATCTGTAGGTTATTGGATGGGGAAAGGGCCTTAGTTTTTTGTTTTTGTTTTTTGTTTTTCTCCTGGTGTGGCACATGGTCCTAAGTCTAGAGAAAGACATTTAAAGCTTTTGATAGTCCCTTGCTGAAATTACTCTGTAAAAAGCAATAATTTATAGAACACTGCCTAAATTTCACACTATTTTACCTGCATTATAAAAATCCTTGGGGTTGAATGTGGTGGCACAGTAGTAGTGGATTAAGCTCGCACTGCAGTGCTAGCATCCCTTGTGGGTGCTGGTTCAAGCCCTGTCTGCCACACTTGCACTTCCCAGTCTAGCTCGCTGGTTATGCTCCTGTGGTTAGATCCCTTCGCCCGTGTAGGAGACCCCCAAGAGTTTCCTAGCTCCTGGCTTCTGTCTGGCAGATTTCTCAATCTCCTGCATGGGTCAGGGGCCCAAGCACTTTGGTTGTCATCATCTGCTTTCCCAGTGATATTAGCTAAATTAGAAGTGGAATAACTGGGCCAGGCGCGATGGTACAGTGGTTAAGGTCCTCACCTTGCACGCCTGGGATCCCATATGGGCACCGATTCTAATCCTGGCAGCCCTGCTTCCCATCCAGCTCCCTACATGTGGCCCGGGAAAGCAGTCTAGGACAGCCCAAAGCTTTGGGAACCTGCACCCGCACGGGAGACCTGGAAGAGGCTCCTGGCTTCAGATCAGCATAGGGTCGGCTGTTGTACTCACTTGGGAAGTGAATCATCGGACGGAAGATCTTCCTCTCTGTCTCTCCTCTCTGTTATCCATCCGCCTTTCCAATAAAAATGAAATAAATCTTTAAAAAAAAAAAGTGGAATAGCTGGGACCCAAACGAGGTGATGTTGTAAATAGGGGCTTAACTCCAATGACCCGACACTGGCCCCTGGATTTTAGTTTTTTTAAGGTGAAAAGTTAATTTTAACATGAACTTTTTTTTACATTTAGTTCAGATTTTTAAAGTAGTCTTGAATTACCTAAGTCATTTAAATAAACAGGTTTTGCTTTGTTCTATCTTAATCTGACAGTTAAAGGGTCTCATTCACTATGTCACTCCCCCAAAATCACTGAAGGCTGGGATGGGCCGAAAATACAGTTGAAAATAAAGTGAATGTATTGAAGGCAGGAGTCAGGAATTCATTCCAGAGTTTCCCATGTGGATGGCTGAGGCCCAAGCACTTGGGCTAGCTGAACTTCATAGCTGGCCCCAGGTTTTGGATTTTTTGTGGAAAGATACTTTGGGCATGTTATGATAAATCCCAATAATTCATTCAGGTCTGCTAATTATGGAGTTTACAGTGTGTGTATCTGCGTACTTTGGGAGGCTGAAAGGTAGTTGGTTATCAGTGATGCTACGAGAGGCATGTTTGAAGACTCATGTTTTATATGGTATAGGGTAAGATCCAGGATTTTCTAAAACTCATGAAATATTTTATAAATGCAATAATTAGTTTTTTTAAGCTCTCAGATGACATGAGTAACAGATTTTTTAAAATTGAGTTTGCTGAAAATAATACAGTTGAAAATAAAGTGGATGTATTATGAGTGCTGATTAGGCTTAAAAACTTAAGCAAATCTTGACCATTATTTTTAAGTGAATAAATAAATATGCTTGTGTTCTGGTCCTTTCCTATGATCTGTAGAAAATTTCAGACCTTTTCTGTTGGTGCCATTGTAGTGATACATACACTGTAGTTTCTGAGAGCCTGTTGGTAACTTGATTTTTGGAAAACTTGCCTCAAGAATTAATTTGGTGACTGTTTTTTTTAAAGTATTTGTGTGTTCTATGATTTTTTTTTAACACTGATGCTATTTTAAAAGAAATGTACATTTGTTGATCTATTTCAGTCTAATGTGGTTTTACTGGTTTTAAGCAAGTTAAGTATTTTAACATTAATATTTTTCTCTTTAGGTATTTGGAGTTCTTACAACATGGCTGATATTGACAAGTAAGTGGCAAATAATTAGTTCCTTTTCAGACATTTAATGTCACTTTGTACTATGTGTTGTTAACAGCAGTACAAATTATGTGTTATTAATATGTATGCAATACCTCATGCTGAGTACTAGTAAGTATCCAAGTTAAGGTATTACAATAAGGCAATACAGATAATGATAGTCACATAATAAATAAGACATTTGTCAGTGTTTATTAGAAAAGTGCTCTGTAGTGTGATAACGATCATAAATGTATGGAATTCAGTTTTGGCTACATTGTATCTCCCAAAGATCTTTTTGTTACATTAAAATATATATGTCAGATGTGTATATTTATGTAGAGTTTAGATAAGACATGTAAGTTAAAATGCATTGTTAGAGTCCCTGTGTGCCCTTTCTTAGCTGAATTGTTCACCTTTCTTCAGAGATGTGAGAACTATCCTGACTGTTGTCTAATTCATTTCTTTTTAAGTTTTACTGCCTGTAAGTTCTTAGCCAGTGTAGCTGAATAAGAGTATTATCACTGCTGGTTAAAAACTCCAAGATAGGACAATATAAAGCAAAAGGTATTTGGATCAGGCTTCAACTCTCCTGAGGTTTTACAAGGATTTGTTGCAGAGAAGTCATTGGACAAGGGTCTAGGACAGAATGATTTAATCGAGTTTGCATGCGGTAGAGTCCTGGGTGCTGGGGTTGAATTGTGTGATATTTGTTGCCTGTGATCTTGAAGTAGCCTACTGACTAGAAGTCAACAGGTGGCTAAATAAAACAAAGCACTTTGGGATTATTTGGACCGACAGTGGTTCTCATCAGTTGTAAGTACTAGGGAATGAAGGAGGGATGGCAGAGACCTTTAGCACAAGGTCAGCACATAGAAAAAGGTGTAAAATTGTAGGCCAGTCTTCAATTCAAAATTGTTTCCAAGTTTCACTGCTCTAATCTGAATAGCCTAACTATTATTACAAGATTCATTGTGATCTATTTTACTGCCTTCCTGATGTTTCTTTTTGGTTTGCTGTGTGCTTTATCCCATGGTGTTTTCATGTTTGAAGAGTACAAGGGAAGTAAATTATTTGATACATTGTGTGACTGAAAATGATTATTCTACCCTTAGTTTGGCTATAAAATTCTTCCAATATTTTGAAGGCGTTGCTCTGTTTTCATCTTTTCAGTGGTGCTGTGTTGGGAGTTCAGAGTAATCACTCTTGTTCATTTTTATTGATACGTTTTTATATGTCTGTGTGTTTCTGGAAGCTTCTCTGGCTTTAGAAGTGTGAAATTTATTTTCGTCTATGTTGAGAGTGGGATCCTCTTCCATTTACTTGTAAATGCCCACAAGAGTTGCTGCTAGACCAGGTGGAGACCTGGAGCTGAAAACTCAATCGAAAGTCTCCTTGTGGGTTCAGGACCTCAACACTGGAGCTGTCATCTGCCCCCAGTTTGTTTTAGTGTAAGCAAAGGAGGCAAGACTCAGACCTATCCCTCATGGAATATGGGTGCCCCAAGTGGCAGCTTAACGTGCTACACCCACCTCATTTAGGGGGCATTTGTGACTTTGCTGATTTCCTTGCTGGTTTTTTTTTTTCCTCTGAAGCTTTAATGAAATGCCATTCATTGGATTGGTCTTCTTTTGTCTTACTTTGCATCTTTGCTTGCCTCTGTGCTGTTGTTCATATTTGAACAGATCTGAAGAAGCTTTTTTGACTCTTAACGTTGAGTTTTTAAATCTATTTCGTTTTTAAGAGCTCTCTTCTTTTCAATTGCTGTTTTTATAATATCCTGTTCCTACTTTGTTGACTCTTTTCTATGGATGTTCTTCCCTGGGATAGTCTATTTGCTCTTACATTTTCTTTCCCCACTTGTTTTTAGTTTGGCTGATGAGATTTTCCTCAAGTACGAGATAATACTTAGTTGTCTGGGTTGTCTAGGATGAATGTTGAAGCTGTTGAGGGTTAAATTTTCAGTGTTTGAAAGGACTGTCAGTTCGAGATTTTACTATCAGCAAAATGAGCATTTGTCATTAGGAGCCCTAATGTCAGTGGACCTCCTTTTTTTTCTGGACTTGTTAAATTTCCAACTAAACAGTGTCTAGGTCAAGATTTGGCTTCACAATCTAGCCATATCTGAACCGCAGGGTCCTTTATTGCCATATTTCAGGAGGGGGGAGGAGATACAAGGCAGTCTGCTGCTTACCAATTTTCAATCTTGTTCTAGCCAGCTTCACTGGCCAGTCCGCCAGTCTTGCTTCAGAAGTGGAATTGATACAATGCATTAATGCCAATTTTGATTTCTCTAAGATTTACTATTTTTATTGGAAAGGCAGATTTACAGAGAGGAGAGACATATCTTCCATCTGTTCCTTTACTCCCCAAATGGGCTCAGTTACCAGAGCTGAGCCCATCTGAAGTCAGGAACCAGAAGCTTGTTCCAGGCCTCCCAGATGGATACAGATCATAAGGTTTTCGGCTGTTCTCGGCCATTCTTCCCAGGTTACAAGCAGGGAGCTGGATGGGAAGTAGGGCCACCGGGACCCGAAATGGCCCATATGGGATCCCGGCACTTGAAAGGCGAGGACTTTAGCTGCTAGGCTACTGTACCTGGCCTGGGGTTTTTGTTTTTTGTTTTTCATAGACCATTTATACTAGTCCTGGGTTTTCCCCACTGCCGCCTTAAACTTCAGATGTCGGCAAAGTTGATTATGGCTTGACTGTTGGCCCAGTTTGAAAAGTTTTGCTAGTGTGTGTGTGTTTGTGCCTCTGTGTTTAATTTCTTCATTGCAATTTTAGTGGAGATTCTGGAAAGGTTTATATCAGATGAGCTGGTATACTCTTCAATCTTAACTTTGGGACCTTCATTTTACTTTACTTCTAAAAAAATTAAATTGGTTATACAGCTTGAGTTCTCCTTATTTTATTTTTAATGCGTGTTAGCCTTATGAGATGGAATAAAATTAGGATCTTTAAAATAGGAGTAGCAGACTTTTTGAATGGCTTCATAGAAAATACCTTTGCATTTTGGATAAATTAATGTGTTTGTGTCCAATAAAATTTGGTGTGTAGAAATAGAAGTAGGGCAGATTTGTCTACATTGACATTCTTTGTGGATACCTGATTCAATGTCTTGTTAGATGTAGCTGTTGGTTAAATGGTTGAAGACGCTGGAAGAACTGCTCTATCTTAAGGCATTGGCCTTTAACATCGATTCTATATAAAGTCTGTAACTCAAATTTTGTAACATCACAAGAGATTTTATGAAGCACCTTTATAAAATAAGTATCCTTAGTCCTCCTCTTTTTTTTTTTAAAGATTTATTTATTTTTTATTGGAAAGTCAGATATACACAGAGGAGGAGGAAAGATGGAGAGGAAGATCTTCCATCCATTGATTAACTCCTCAAGTGGCCACAATGACTGGAACTGAGCTGATCTGAAGCCAGGAGCCCAGAGTCTCCTCTAGGTCTCCCACGTGGGTGCAGGGTCCCAAAGGTTTGGGCTGTCTTTGACTGCTTTCCCAGGCGACAAGCAGGGAGCTGAATGGGAAGTGGAGCTGCTGGGATTAGAACCAGTGCCCATACGCAGTCCCGGTGTATTCAAGGCGAATACCTTAGCCCCTGGGCCACCGCACCAGGCTCCCTTATCCCTCCTTTTAATGTTGGGTATAATCTCATGGTTAAGTAAAAATTTATTCATTACAATGAAATAGAAAGAATGCTGTCCTAGGAAAAGGTAGGCTAAGAGATCTACTCCTTACGTGTTATCGACCCCATCTCTACTATGAAGAAAGTCCAGAGAAAGTGAAACAGGCAGGTGTGGTTGTTCCACAATCCTCAGGATTCAGTATCCAAACTCTTGTCCTGAACTGGTGGCTTCCATCTCCTCAGATGCCCCCTGAAGACCCGTATTGTAGATGGGAGGACGTGCGGGAACAAGATCTTAGAGGCTTCCTAACTATGTGTATTCTTAACAGGAATACTTCAACATTTTGTTCCTCCATTTTTAAAGAATTTTACTGCTGAAGCATAGTCCTAACCACATGTAGCTAAAAGGGAGACTAGGAAATGTGGAGTTAGCTTTGTGGGTTGCTGTTCTGTGTAGAATGGGGATGACTTTACCAAGAATAGTGAAATCAGTGAGTATTACATGCTTCTTGGTATATTCTCCACATACCTACCAAATCAAATCATCTGTATTTCAGCAGATACTCTAAATTGAAAGTTTAAGTACTTCCAGATTGTACTTGTTTACACATGAAGTTAGTGCTTTTAATTTTCTGTCTCACAGGTTTGAAATAAGCATTTTGATTTATGAAATGAATTTAAGTTTTTCTATACTTTTTTTTTTGGTAATTGGTACAATTGAACCATGGTGTGATACTATGATATTGTAGCAAAGAACAGTCTGAACTTGATCAAGATTTGGATGATGTTGAAGAAGTAGAAGAAGAAGAAACTGGTGAAGAAACAAATATCAAAGGTATTATTTTAAATTACTTCAGGTGCCAGTGATTGGCACATGGCTTTCAGAAGAAAGCAATAAGTGCCATTCCCCTTTCTGGGCCTTTGTCCATTGTCCACTTGTCCTCCAGTTCAGTAAGGGTGAGTGTTTTTGGGATGGGTATAGTAAGGGAAAAGGTCTATGGAGATAGTAATTCATCAGACATCACTATTCACTCACAACTTTGGCTGGAATGACATGGTAAGCTGCCTGAGTTTTTATCTGAATTAGAAATTTTAACAAGTAGTCACGGTGGTGATTCTTAGTGATTCTTTAAACAATGACTAATTTTTAATATCTAGAAAATAATGGAGCATCTATATTGTCTTTGAAAATCCATTCTTCCAACAAACAACAAAAATGAAAAGAGTTAAGGGTAGGTAAAAATCACTCAATTTTTCTCAGCAGCAGGTAATTTTTAAAAGGGTAATGGTGAAGAGTTGTGTTATTTCAGGGTTTTACCCTGGATACCTAGGCTGAGAACAGTGAGTTCTAGGTGACTTGGGTTATTTTGAAGCCACCTGGGGGTCAATTACAAAAAGCCTTCTGAACTTACATCTTTCATCACACAGTATTTTCTTACCGAGTACAGGACTGTGTCTTCTGTGATCAACATCTGTGTTTCTGAATGCATGTTGATTATCACAGCTGTGTATCATCCACTATTTGATTTAATGTCAGAAATAAATTGACTTCCAAGAATTCAATTGGGAAGATTAATGGCAATTGTAATATCTGAATTGGTGAAGAAAGGAAAGATAGCATAATTAGTTTTGCATAAATCTGGTTTTTAAGTAGATTGACTATAATTTTTCAAAGCCATTAATAGCCAATTCTTATTTGGATTCAATTATAACCTTTGTCTCAAGTATTAACTTTGTCCATGTATACACAAGTACATTAAACAGGTAACAAATGTAAGCATTCTGATCACTTACTTCATCTTTCTCCCAGGCTTAAAATAGTCACTTTCTTTGCAGTTCTGTGTTGCTTGCCATCTAAGTAATTTCAAGAGTTATAGCTAGGCATCTGGATGAAGCTTTGAGCTTCCCAAACTGCAAGGTGGGTGAGCATGAAGGAACTAGGAAGAGAGAGGATACTGCCAGTAGTAGCAATGCCTTGAGAAATGTGATGCATTAGAAATCATTAGAATCTCAACATGTCCTGGTCATTGGGTTTTCTAAGAGTGTATTTTTCTTTAGCTTGCTTTGTTCATCTCTGCTCACCAGTTTTTGGGTGAGTCACAAAAATTTCATGATTGGATTGTCCTATTTATGAAGCATAATATATTTTCATAAAATCCTTCTTTCGATACCCCCCCTTTTTTTTTAAAGCGCGTCAACTGACTGTTCAGATGATGCAAAATCCTCAGATTCTTGCAGCCCTTCAAGAAAGACTTGATGGTCTGGTAGAAACACCAACAGGATACATTGAAAGGTACAAGTTCTTTTCTGTAGCTGTTTCCTTATTTATCTTTCTGTGAATCAACATTGCTAGTTGTGTCTGTTTTTAAGGCCACCTAGGGTAATGTATGTAATAGAGGAAACCTTAATGTCTGTTAGTATGCAGGATGGTGAGGATTCTTGACAGTTTGAATATTTGGCCAGTGCTACCTGTCTAGAATTGGTCTTTTGAAGTTTATTTTAACTCCACAGAAAATAGATTTTAACCATTGCTGTGATAGTTTTAGGTTTATTAGACATATGCAGGATTAGAAATATAGATATGACATAAGTCATTAACAGTAGCCTGTGTATATTATGATTTTAAAGCCATTCAGACTGCTATCTTTGTGTGTCTAGTTAGTTTCTAAATGTTGACAAATTCTCTGTGGTGTATGTCAACTATTATCTTCTTTTTCTTAAATGGACTCCTGTCTCTATCAACACAAATTTTATTGAAGTGGACAGGCTTGCACATGTCCTTTAAGAACTATAAATTTCTTTGGGACCTGTATTCTGTCTGTATTGGGGATGCTAGTAAATAGCATTTACAAGGCTTAAGTACTTCGGTCATTATTTTTGGCATTTCTGTATCTAGCACACAAATGTTGCTTTATCTTTGTGTTTCTGCTGAAAATTGCATCCAACTCTGGGGTTTTTTAAGGTACATACTCATTTTTCACTTCAAGATTTCTTTCTTTACTTGCTTATAAGGTAGAGTGAGAGAAAAGGAGGGAAGGGAGAGATCATCCTTCTCTGTGCTGGTTCACAACTGCTGATGCCAGGAGCTAGGAACTCCTTCTGTGCCTGCCCTCTGTCTGCGGGGGCCCAGGTACCTAGGACCATGTGCTGCTTTCCCAGACATATTAGTGGGGACACGGGGTGTAAATGGAGTAGGTGGGACTCGACTGGCAGCGAAGTAAAGAATGTTGGTGTCATAGCAATGGCTTAATTCACCATACCACAATGCTGGTAGTTGTTTTTAAACCAAGGTAAGAGGTGCTGGCTCATTTTGTTTCATTTCTATTTTATGATATCTAATGAATTTTTTGGAAAGGCACATTTACAGAAAGAAGAGGGATACAGAGAGAAAGATCTTCAGTCCACTGGTTCTCTCCCCCCATTGCTACAGTGGTCAGTCTGAGCCAATGTGAAGCCAAGAACCAGAAGCTTCTTCATGGCCTCCTATGCGAGTGCGGGGTCACAAGACCTTAGGCTGTGCTAGACTGCTTTCCCAGGCCACAAACGGGGAGCTGAATGGGAAGTAGGGTAACTGGGACTGGAATTGGCACCCATATGAGATCCCGGTGCTTGCAAGGTGAGGGTTTAGCATTGAGCCATCTCTGAGGGTCCTCTAGTATTACAGTTGCTCATAAACGGTGTGAGCCTTTTAGGATGCTCCTATATATCTTTTTTATTTTCTCTTAGAGTTACTGTCTTTCATATTTGCAAGAGTCTTTAATGTAGGATTTATCAATTGAAAGGCAGAATTACCACTCCCCAAATAGTTGTAACAAGCACAGGATGGAAAATGGCCCAGGCCAGAGCCAGGAACTTTGTCTGGGACCCAAGCAGTCAAACCATCTTTCCTCTTCTTTCCCAGGTGTATTATTGGGAAACTAGATTATAGGTGAAGTAGTGGGACTTCCAGTTTTACAGGCAGTGAATGTAACTTTTTTGTATTTTAAATGTTTCCTTGCCAGTTTTAGATTTTGTAAATAAACATTGTGTCATTTCTACGAGATTATAGGGCCCTTACATAAGATAAATTTTTAATTTTTATGTTGGAAAAATATTTTGTCCTGTGACTTGTGCTTTTGAAGTTCTAAGGTCCTTCCTAGTTCTCTCTACATTTCTTATTGACTAGTTTTACCTTGACATTTAGATCTTTAATCTCTAGAAACTAGCTTTATTTGTTGCAGAAAAGCATCCATTTCTTGCAGCTTTGCTTTTTCCTGAGCTAGTTTTTGTATTAACTAAGTCTGCTCTTCCCCCTTGCAGCACTTAATTTTGTGTCCAGTTCCTACAAACACTTGTGTATGTCTTTGAACAGCACTCTTCTGTTTCACTTTCTTTTGTCTCATTCTTTTATCATCATAACAAGTAATGTAACTCCATGACGTGTCTCAGTATCTGGCAGGGTAGGCTGCTTCCTTCCACATGTCCCCCAACTCCCAATATAATCTTAAAGCTGATGAATGGATTTTCAATCCCATCTGACAGTTAAACTTGTTAGAGTAACCAATTTATTTAGTTAACCTCACAGTTTGTTAGAAATTACATTGTATTGATGAAAATTGTATCTTATATTGTGTCATCTATATATGTGCATTTGTTCAGATCACATGGGTCTTATTTGAGTTTTTATGGTCTGTCGGTTAAATTCATGTCTGTTTTAGTTGTTGCACATATGGTCTTTCTATTTGCATTACTTGATTGACTTATTGTCAAAAATTGATCTTATATCTAGAAACTTAGTAAATTGATTTATTAATTGGTTTTGTCCCATTCTCTGCCAAACAGAAAATCTTAACTGCAGATAATGGCAGTTTCAGCTCAGCTCTTTCATATTAATTTTCTCTATGTAACACTGGTCTGGACTTTAAATGCTAGTATTAAACATTAGAATTAGTATTGAAAACAGTCATCTTTGCCCTAATGTCTTAATTAAATTTAGTGCTTTTTTTTTCTTTTTAAATTCCGTTTTCTGTGTGCAAATGATCTTTTGAACTTTTTTCTTGAGTCTGCTAGGTAAATACTAAATACATGTTTTGGAAATATACTAGGCTTTGCATTCCTGGAATAAACAATACAATGTTATTGATATGTTATTAATTAATATGATAGACTTGCCTGTGACATGCATGTATGTATATGTGAGGATTAAAAATAAAACTTGGTATTTAATTTGTAGTCCGTTTTAGCTGTCTGGTGGTGAATGAGATGGCTTGTAACTTTTCCCTAGTTTTCCTTTATCAATTTGTGTAAGACAGAAATCAGTTTCCTGAATGGTTGAGTAGAACTGCTAAAAATTTACTTGGATTTAAGTGTCCTATTTTCTACTTAGCTTTTTTATTTTAAGCAGTTTTGCCAGCTGTCTTGTATCTTACTGATGTTTCTCAGAATAGGTTTGCTTTAGATTTAGATTTCCTTTTCTGTTCTGTTTTTGATTGTCACTGTTTGCTCTTACTAATTTCTGGCTTTCATATCATTTTTTATTTCTTAGGTTTCTAATATACCTCTTTCCTATTTGTTTTAATTACATGCTTAATTCAGGTGATTTTTTTTTTAAGCTTTGTGGCTTCAGTTCCACTCCTCCTGTGCCTCTTCTTCCCTTCCCCCCAATGAATCTTGGGTGTAAAAATATATGCTGAAATGAACAACTTGTAATTAAGTGTTTTGTCTTCCTATCTAGGTTTTTGGTAAGGATATGTTAAACGTTTTTACTAAATTACCTTTCTTCCTGTAATTTTATCAGTTGTGGAGTGAATTTCTTTGAAGCTATATGGTTGGGTAGGTGTTTTGTATAGCACCCTCTGATTTCTTTTTGTTATAAATACTGATTTTCTGATAAGATCTACTCAGCTTTTTTATGTTGTTGTTTGTTTAAGCTGTCATGCATTTTTCCTTCTTTATATTTTCCTGCAGTGAAGATGATTGCTTCTTTATTAGTAAGTTCAACTGTACATTTCTTGGAGGTTAGATTGATTTTGGACATAACCCACATGGTTTTTTCCCTTTGAATTTGTCGTACTTTGCTTCTTTTTCCTTTTATAAGTCATATTATCGTCCTTTTTTACAAGTTAATGCATTCTACTTTTATTAACTCAGTATCCTCTGACTTTACTTACCTCATTGATATTTATTAAATTTCTCAATGTCTGAGTTTTAAGATATACTTCATCTGTTCTTCTGTTTTTTTTTCTTCAAGGCAACAGTGATATTTATGAAGATATTTGACCACCCATTCCTTGTATGAATCCACTGTGTGTTTTTTTTTAAATTTACGACAGACCTCTTGGATCCTGATGATTATGATAACATTTTTATGTTGTGCTTATGCCTGAATAACAGTTTCATAAAATTATAAATTTCTTAAAATATTTTAAAAATTATAATTCATTTTCTTTACAGTGTTTTTTTTTTTTTAAAGTCTGTTTTTAGTCTGATTCCTTTTTTTTCCTTTTAGGTTATTTGCTGTTTTTACCGAATGCCTTTAGTTCATGATCTCACCAGCATGTCATGGGTAGAGAAGGATTTTCATAGTACTTTATGGAAAATTTAACGTTCTCATGTCTTAAGATATCCACCCACCCACCCCATTCGTGACTCAGCTTTTGGTATTTTTGTCATCAGTTTCTAACAGCTTTTCTGTCTTTAATGCTACCTTCT
The DNA here is from genome assembly GCF_017591425.1 of Ochotona curzoniae. NCBI lineage: Eukaryota > Metazoa > Chordata > Mammalia > Lagomorpha > Ochotonidae > Ochotona > Ochotona curzoniae. Next base: position 23,895,204 of record NW_024464920.1, read on the forward strand.
CAGAGAACTTTTCAGTCTCATTTTTTTCTTCCTTTGCATCTTGTTTATTCTTTATGTTCTTAGTCAAACAATACTTTAGATTACAACAAATCAGTTCTTTCATAGAAATTGTACCCCTCAAGTGTCAAGTTATTTTGACCTTTGAGTCTCAGAAACAATGAACACTTTGACTTACTCTGATAATGCGAATTGTGGGAGCCGTGAAGGTCAGAATACGGTCTGTGATGTGACAATGTCATCTCAGGTAGGGTATGTAGTATAGTGACTATCTGGAGCAACAGTTACCTTAGATTCAGTCTCCTTCCAATTCCAGGCAGTGTTTCTGTTTGCTTTGAGAGTAAGCAACCACCTTCCTTTGCTCTATCAGTTATTCCTAGTTTAACTTTGATCAGATTTTTGTGTTATTTTTTAGAAATCCTGGCAGTGGGCCTCTGCAGAAGGTAAAGGACAGAAAGGAAGAACTTAAAAAAAAGATTGGTTTTAAAAATTCTTTCCTCTAAACTATTTTGTTAATGCTTTGGGCCATTCCTCTGCTGTCCAGCTTGCAGGTTACCCTCTACCAGCCTTCAGTCGGACTCAGAATTGCTTGTAGTGTATTATATGCCTGAAATAGTTGTCAACAAAAATAGCAGTTAAGTAGGAGAAAATTTAGGTTAGCCTGGATTCTGGGTCTTTTGCTGAACTGAGGTAAATTTTGAGTGAACTTTTTTGGGGCTGTGGGTGACAGAGAAGTATCTAGATTAGTCATTCTGCAAAGGTCTCTTAATCCAGGTATGGGCTTTCAAAAACCAGTACCCCATATTGTATTGCATGATGAAATAATTGTATCTCAGTAAAACTGTTGCTTTAAAAATTCAGATTTCCTCTTCATTATACATTACATTCTTTCAAAAAACAATTTCAGGTCCCTTATTAAATATATATGCTGATATCCTGTGTGTTATCATTTTTCTCCTTTCTGTAATGGGATAAACTTTAAAAGAAAAGGGAAAAAATTCCAAGTAATTATTCTTGGTTATGGTTTGTTTCTAAATTTACAAATTTTCATAAGTATCAGTTGCCTTTCCAGTGAAGTTAGCAGTGACAATTAGAACACAACTTGATTATAATGAAAGATTTAAGATTGACAATGATTTATATTTTCTTAATCAGTTTATCAGGTTAAATTTCCACATTTGAAATGTTGTATGATCAGCATCTGTATCTTCTTGAAGTTTATTTTCAAATAAAAAAACTTGTCATTCATTCCCTTTTATGCTTCAGTTTCAGTATGATGAAAGAAATATGGCTGGTGTTTTACTTTGATGCTGTGTAACTAGTTTCTAACCTTTCAGTCTGCCTAGGGTAGTTAAAAGACGGGTGAATGCTCTCAAAAACCTGCAAGTTAAATGTGCGCAGATAGAAGCCAAATTCTATGAGGAAGTTCATGATCTTGAAAGGAAGTATGCTGTTCTCTATCAGCCTCTATTTGATAAGGTAATGTTTTCTTCTACTTCAATTTATCTAAAATTCTAGAAAACAAGTTCTGGAAATATAAACTTTCAGATGGTTTACTCCGCATCCACTGAATTAGTTATTAGAGTTACCTGGAAATCCATCACTAGAAGCAGTTAAGATGGTGGTATATGTTGATGAAATCTATAAAAGTCCTTAGTGAGAAACTGCTAGTTTTTAGCTTGGATGCTAGTGTTTTATGCAAATTTTTTAATTGTTCTAGCGATTTGAGATTATTAATGCGATTTATGAACCTACGGAAGAAGAATGTGAATGGAAACCTGATGAGGAAGATGAAATTTCGGTTAGTACATACTACTTCAATGTGTTTGTTAGGTGATTCAAAAAAACATTTCAGAAGTTCTGGCATTTGGGGAAGGGTTACAGTGTTATACAATCAGTGATGTTTTTAAAGCAGGAGATGTTTTATTTTTTTTCTAAGATAGTGTAGAAGTTACTGTTACTGTTCAACCTGATGCCATCTGTGCCTTCTTTTTATTGAATTTATTTGAAGTTAGAGTTTGTATCTGTTGTAAAGTGCTGGCACAGGCCAGAATCAGGGACATCATGTTCCATGTGGTGGGGTGGGAGCCCAAGTCCTGGAAGCTAGAATTAGGAGCCAAAACTTGGATTAAACAAATCCAGGCTCTTTGTGGGACATGGCCTTTTTGTTTCAACCCGATTTTATTTCTGGTGATGCCCATGTAAATTACCTATTAGGGTGAGGAGGGTCGAGGAATGGGGGAAAGTTCATGGAACAACTGCCTCCAGTTTCCTTTATTCTTCCTGAATCTTGGGAAAGTGAGAAAAAATGGGAAGGGGACAGCTTCTAGCATTGCAGCTGAATCAGTACCTGGGAATGTGGGAAAGCCTTCCGGTCCCTGATGTGGGGCATGTTCTGAGGGTATTGCTTAAGTGGTTTCTTTTCTTTTTTTTTTTTTAAGATTTATTTTTATTGAAAGGCAGATACATAGAGAGGAGGAGAGACAGAAAGGAAGATTTTTCGTCCAATTGTTCACTCCCCAAGTGAGCACAACAGCTGGAGCTGAGCCTATCTGAAGCTGGGAGCCAGGAACTTTTCCGGGTCTCCCATGTGGGTGCAGGGTCCCAAGGCTTTGGGCCGTCCTTGACTCCTTTCCTGGGCCACAGGCAGGGAGCTAGATGGGAAGCAGGGCTGCCAGGATTAGAACCAGCAACCATAAAGAATCTCGGGTGTGCAAGGTGAGGACTTTAACCACTGTGGTATCGCACCAGGCCCAGGTGATTTCAATAGTTCTGAAATGCTGTTAATTTTGTTGCTCCGAGGTTGAGGAAATCCTTCCAAAGTCCTTTGGCGGACACATGCCATCTTAGACTCTTAGTTTGCCCAGAAACTCACTTGACTGGGAGAGCTATCCAATTTATTCTGCTCTCCATGATACTCCTTGTCCTCAACAGGGCTTAGTGAGTTGGTTGTTAGGGGTCTAGTCGTTCTAACTACTAGCCTAAATGCCTATTCCCCAGAGTGGTTTCTCCTTTAAATTTACAGTAGTTCAAGTTTATGGAATCATGAATTTCTCCTTTGAGTTTCATGATGATAAGCAAAGGATTTTTCAGGTTTAAAAAGTTTTTAACTCACTTGCAAAAACTAGTCTGAGATGTTGTAAAACCTGGGGCCGTATTACCTCACCCTGCTTCTGTTCATCACTATTTTAATTTTGGTTGTTAAAGGAGAGGATGTAATAATTGGATTAGGATCACCATGGGTGGGATGTTGAACAGTTACTTTGTTTTTATTTATTTATTGTGATTCATTGTTATTTTATTTATTTATTTATTTTGTCTGTAATGGGTTTTCCAGGGGTTTGGGTCCAGTGGCTGGTTTTGTTTTGGTTTTGAAGGATGTGGTAGTAGTAGCTTTGATGGGATTAAGATTGGTGTGAACAATTGATTGCCTAAACCTTTGCCTGAAAGTTATATTTGAGAGTGTGTTTTTTGTTCCTGTGTGAAAACAAAAATGCAATGCTTGTGAATTAAGTAAGTACGTTTGAGAGATCTAATACAGATAATATGTGCTGTCAATTATGAAGGAGGAGATGAAAGAAAAAGCCAAGATTGAAGATGAGAAAAAGGATGAAGAAAAAGAAGATCCCAAAGGAATTCCTGAATTTTGGTTGACTGTTTTTAAGAATGTTGACCTACTCAGTGATATGGTGCAGGTAATTTTATTCTGAAAATACCAGTTTACCTCAAGGAGAAACCTTTAAGAGTTGAAGGACACGGTGTGTTCCACTCTTGACCTTTATAGGATGGTTACTTTACTTTGAAACCACTATTCTCTGTAGAAAGAAAATCATAACTTCGATTATTGTGATTGAACAAAGACGATTCGTCTTCACAAGTTAGATAATGGAATAGACCTGTTGCTAGTTACGCATTGGCTCTTAGCACTGTGCTGCCTTGTCATTGCATACTTTGTATAAAGATAGAACAGGGAAAGATTGCTTGGTTTTAATTCTGATTGCTTCCATTTGAAACAATTGTTCAGGGGAAATTTGCTCTGAGTAGTACTTTAAATGTTTAACTCAATGACAGAAAAACACTACAGATGTCACCTTTGGAAAACTTATTTTCCAAACATTTCCTGAACCACTACCATTTGTGCTGTAATACTTACTAACCCTGTCTTAGGATTGTTGAAGTCACATTAAGAAAAAAGAAATACTATCATAACATTGGTTTCCTCTTACTGCATTTCTAGTTTATCAAAGGATCTAGCAGATGGAGAGGAATGCACATATGGAAAAGGCAGCATTTATAATCAAAGCATTTTTAAAGGGAACCATTTTTAAAGGGAAAAAGTCTTACAACTTTTTCCTCTACCAATAGCAGTAGAAGCGCATTATAAAGTAGCTTTAGTGTAAGCCGTGTTCTGTAGTTTGGAGGCTTGTAATTGCTACATAAAATTTTGGAGTACATTCTGTTCCAATCTGTTGCTGATTATGTAGTAATAGAACGCTAACTAACTCTAAAATGCCACTTTCAGTATTCAGTTTTATTCTTGCTATTTTTTTTTAAAGGAACATGATGAACCTATTCTGAAGCACTTGAAAGATATTAAAGTGAAGTTCTCTGATGCTGGCCAGCCTATGGTAAAGGAATTTTAGAAATATTCATATTGTGTAACATGATTATATTTTCTGTATATATATATGCATATACAAGGGATGGATAAATGCTTTTTTTTGTTTGTTTGTTTGTTTTAAATAAATGACATTGAAGCCTTAGGGTGAAGGTGAGAAGGAATTGCTGATATTGAAATTTAGATAATTAAGGATTCATATGCATGAATAGGTAAATATTGTTTGTTTAGTAGCATATGCCTTGGAATTAGAGAAAACAAAAACGGGTGGTGTTTATTTGTTGTAGCAGCTCAGGTGCACATAGGGCACCTAGAGAGAGGCCTGGGTCCCTGGATGAGCGTTGGATCTGTGGGCATTCGGTGAGTGACCCAGTAAATGGGAGCACTCTTTTGTTCTGCCTTAAAAGTAAGTGAAAGCATGATGTCACAGGACCTGTGTTCCTACAGGAGAAAACATCAGCTATCAACTGCCCTACAAAATCAAGGGCAAAACCAGTATAGAAGTACTGGCTGTGGATCTTTCAAGGTTAGGCCCGGCTCTGCTACTTTAAAAAAAAATCCTTTTTTGGAAGGATATGTAAACATGTTATTAACAGTTATGAAGTGAAGCTATACCTTTTTAATTTCATTTAATTGTGCTTTATTTTGTCAAAATTTGGGATTTGTCTTGGTTCCTTGAGTAGTGATTATTTAGAATTTTTTATGTCCTTATAAACACTTAAAAGAAAAAGCCTTGCTTGCTAATAGATTAAAATATATTAGGAGAATTTTTAATCCTTTGTTGTGTTTTTTTTCTTTAAGAGTTTTGTCTTAGAATTTCACTTTGAACCGAATGAATATTTCACAAATGAAGTGCTAACGAAGACATATCGGATGAGGTCAGAACCAGACGATTCTGATCCTTTTTCTTTTGATGGACCAGAAATTATGGGTTGTACAGGGTGAGTTTACTGTATTAATATATTAGGAATGTTATATCTGTTTGGTTGTGCCTGTGGTTTGTAATTGACAGTTCCAATATGTGAGCCTAAATATATTAAAAGCCTATCAGAAGTGTTTTATGGAAAAAACTTCATTGGTTTTAGCTGTCCTTTTGCCTCAAAATAAGTTTTCCAATTCATATTTTCCAAAAAATGTTGTTGAATTTACTGTATGAGAAATGAGTTTCCATTTTAAGTAGTTTTCCTTGTGCTGTGATTATGATACATTGTCACAAAGGAATATACTGTTAAATTTATTATCTTAAGTGTTTTTGTTGATTGTAAATACATTCTAAACGTCTGTTTAGAAATAGTTTTTTTTAATATAGTTACAGAAAACATCTGAATCAATTTTTGTTTCTAAAACTTGAAATCAAAATTCTACATTTACTTGTACAAAATTAGGGATTGAAAATGCTACTTCTGATTTTTTCTCCCTCTTTATTTTTCACAGGTGTCAGATAGATTGGAAAAAAGGAAAAAATGTTACTTTGAAGACCATCAAGAAGAAACAGAAACACAAGGGACGCGGAACAGTTCGAACTGTGACTAAAACAGTTTCCAATGACTCTTTTTTTAATTTTTTTGCCCCTCCTGAAGGTAAATGGTGGTTTTGTTTGGGTATTGATATTTATCATTAATACTAAGCCTTGTTGAATCTCTTACTCATTTGAATTTTTCTTAATTTTACAGTTCCTGAGAGTGGAGATCTGGTAAGTTGATTTGTTTTTTGTTGAATTGACTGTATTGGAAAGTAAATGCAGGTGGAGAGTGAGAAGTTTCTGCTAGCATTGTGATTCTGACACCTCATGGAGTCAACCTGTAAAACTCTGAAAGACTGATCCAAAGTGATGTCTCTGTGGAAAAACAGTGACATGAACTGCTCAGGATTTTCTTTGCAGACTTGAAAATATTTTTATGAGGGGTTTAGTTTTTTAATATTAGTATATTCTTAAATCAAAATTATTGGGTCGTGATATTACTTGTTCTTTTTTTTAAAAAACAATTTATTTGTACGAGATTTAGAACTCTTACCTGCTGGTTTACTCTCCCCAAAAGGCCACAGTGGCTGGGGCTAGGCTAGTCACGGTCAGGAGTGTGTTCTGTGTTTCTCCCATGGGTGTAGGCCCCAGCACTTTTGCCGTCTTAACAGTTTGTTAGGCGTTGCAGAAGTGGGACAGCTGGGACTGAAAGCAGCCACCCGTATGGGATGCCTGCATCAAAGGTAGCAGCTTTACATGCTGCACCCAATGCCAGTGACAGATTTCTTTAACCATGCTTTGGTAGAACTTTATCCTGTTTCTTACCATAATGAAAATATGGTTTTATATCATGACCAAAAAGTATGCCTGCCGTACATGAGGAACAGCCTCCATAAAGTATCTTCAGGCAGAGGAGGCTGTTTTTATGTTTCATATTTACAGTTGCTTCTCTGTTGATCAGGCTTTAATTTGAGATTATGTATTGGAATTGGAAATTTAGTAAGTTTGAATACTTTTGAATTGGCATTTTCTAAGGCTAAGAGCAGATTTGTAAAAGACAGTTCCTATTGTGTCTGGAAAGAGTAGTAACTGATGGGAAAACAATCTCGGTTTTGGATAGAAAATCTCCATCTACAGTTAGAATTTCTTTCTTGAAAGTATGCCCTCCCTTTTTGTTTTAATGTATATGTCGATGACTCAGTAAACATTCAAAAACATGTACTAATTAATGTCATGAGCATTTCTGTGAATTGCTTGGCCATTAAATAGAGTTTGACTTAATTGTTGTCGAATAGCACTGTCTTCATTGTCATTTAAGTAGACACAAAGCTGTAAAACTGCTTAGTTACTTTTAGGAAGTGTGAAGTGATTTTTTTATGTCTCCCGTGTTTTCTATGTGTCATATACTTTGTTATTTGCAGAAGGCTAATTTCTTAGTACTATTCCTTTTAGCATTTTCAGTAATATTTTCATAGAATTAGTTGTAGCAAAATTATTATTTGTTTAAACCAGAAAAAATAAGCAAATAAACTTATGGCTTATTTCCCAGATCCTCTTAGCACATAGTGCATCATAATGATTTATTTTGTTTTTATTTAAATTGTGTAAATGTATCACATGAAGTTATTCCTAAATTTTGTGCTTTTGTTGTCCTTTTCAAAAAATAGGATGATGATGCTGAGGCTATCCTTGCTGCAGACTTTGAAATTGGTCACTTTTTGCGTGAACGGATAATCCCAAGATCAGTGCTATACTTTACTGGAGAAGCTATTGAAGATGATGACGATGATGTGAGTGAATTTGAGTTTTGTTATGAGATGATTACATTTGCGGGTATGACAGAGGTGGGCAGAGGTTGGGTATTAGACTTGGGATGTACCAGATAATCATTTATATAACTTACCTTTAAGTAGTTTTTCTAGGGATCATTATATTCATTTATCTAAATTTTTATTTTGTACCAGTGGGAAGATCATTCTGAGCTTGTTTCCTGCTTGGTCAGCATTATAGATGCATTAGGCTTTCCCCCTTGGCCACACAAAGCAGAATTAGAACCGTCTTCATGCTTAAAATAATATTTATTAGATGGCATACAATTTTTGTCTAAAGATATTAAACAATGATTAAGGTTGATTTAGGCTGTCCCATCTAATGATAGCTGAGTGATTGCTGCATCATATATGTTTGGAAAAATATTTCATATTTTTACATTTTACATTTACAGTATTAGTATTACTAATGCTTACACTTTACTGTTTTTTCTTTTCAGTATGATGAAGAAGGTGAAGAAGCAGATGAGGTAATGTTTACCAAATGAGCAAATAGTTCTCTGTTTAACACAGTGAGAAGCAAGTTGAATGACTTATGTATTCCTTTGCTATAATCATTATTCTGTGATTTGGGATACATTTTGGAAACTGGTTTTAGAACTCTTCAGCCAAACGATGTATGTATAAGGTTTCAATAAATAAATTACAAAACTCAGCAACTTTTTTTTATTTCAAATAATTTTGTTCTGCTGCAGGGTTATCAGCTCTTTGAAGAAGTCAAAAGCTGCAGTAAACTTTTTCAACGTTGGCTGCAGTAATCTTTTCAATAAAAGCTGTCTGGATGTCTCAAGTTGTGTTGAAATTTTTTAGATTAAGTTGCATTGTCACAATGTCTGTAATCATGAAAGACTATTAACCCATAGAATAATTTATATTAAATTTTCCCTACATTATGAGCCAGTATTTCCCATTTGTACCTACTTCATGGATGCATTTTGAACTTTAATATAGGAAGGGGAAGAAGAAGGAGATGAGGAAAATGATCCAGACTATGACCCAAAGGTGAGCAAAATTCATACTACTTTCTCTTCAGTGTGAGCGAAGCTAAAGGGAGAAACACTACATACACAGCAGTTCAGCTTTACTAGGAAACGTTTTTAGTTTCTACTTTTCCCAATTCAGGTCAAGTGTAAACTTTATTAGGATACTTTTGGAGTTTTTTGGTTTTGTTTTGTTTGTTTAGTTTGTGAGAATTAAAAGCATTGAAGCTGAATTTGTTCCAGTCAAAAGAAGGCTTGTAAACTCAGGTTTTAAAGTATCTGAATGCGGGAGTGCTTCCTGAGGATTTGTTGTATTGGGATTAATAAAAGCCTTTACTTCCAACATGGTGCATAGTAAACTAATAGGATTTGTTCTTTTAAATTAATTCATTTGTTAATTGCTTTAAAATACCCAGAAGATACTTTAACCTAATGAGGAAGTATGAGAGTACTTCAAAAGCTTCAGAAAAAATGAATTAAAGGTTGTTTACTTTGTTTGCTACAGAAGTTTGAGACCCATAGGTTTGGAGGGGTTTTCAAAAAGTTTGTGGAAAATACTTAGTATGAAAGAGGGGTGCATGAATGATTTTTGGTTCAAAACAAATGTCTTTTAGTTCACTTCCACAAATGTTTTGAAGATTTGCAGTTCTATTAGTCTCTGTTTAAAAGAGTTAACTGTACAATGTAAAATTTGGGTTTTATGTTAAGCATTTCAGTGGCTTGCTAATTGACTAGAGAGTTTGCCTTTAATGTCTTATATATTTCTTTAGTGCCACAAAAATTTGTACAAAGCAATGAATTACTGTGCTAATTGACTAATGTGCTGCTGAGTAGTTCGCTACAGCAGGTAGAAGAAGATGGATTGACTTGTTGTTTTCCTTTAACAGAAGGATCAAAACCCAGCAGAATGCAAGCAGCAGTGAAGCAGGCTGTCTGTGTCCTTGAGGATAACCTGCACTGTAATAGCCTAATGCAACTGTCATTTCCTTACAGCCTTATGGTTTTGTATTTTCTTGGTAGACTCAGTACCTTTTTTTTTTTTCTTTAAGGGAGTTGATATTTCAAAGATAATTTGTTGTAGCTAGAATTTTAACTATAGTTTTCTTGTGAGATTTGTTGAATGCTCAAATTCTTGTTGCATGTTCATTCATTACTATATAGTTTGGTTCTCCTGGAATATTTTCAAAGTGTAGCTATTGGAATACAGTTTTAAAGTGCAGCTGTTTAGCACATTTTTGTTTTATTCATTATGTTTTTCCTGAAGAACCAAAGTATTTCTCAGCTGGTGGTTGAATGAATTTGTTTGCTTGCATTAGCTGTGCCTTTTATTACTTTGTTGCAGAAATGCAGTGACTTATAGTAAAACAGTTCATCTTTAAGAAAAAAAAGACCAATCTTGTGGTTAAGAATTTCCAGTATGACCACAACTGATAAATGAATGTTAATGAATTAAAGAAAATTAGCATATAACTTTTTTAAAAGTCTTTAACTCAGAATGGTTATTGGTTGCCCATACAGAGGTCAACAAAACGTAGAACCTATAATTTTCAAATTAGCCTGATATTTAATTGTACTTTTAATTGTAAACTCCATTAACTAAACATCTTTTCTTTGTGGTAGGGTCTACCTTCTGCTTCCCTGGAAAGGATGAATTTACATCATTTGACGAGCCTATTCCAAGTTTTTTGTTGTTGTTTGTTTGCTTGCTTGTTTTTGTTTTTGCAGCCTAAAATAAAAGTGTCAAATATAATTCTAGTTTTCCAAGATAATGTCTTAATTTTATACTAATCTAGGTTACAAGCAGAAGCTTAGCTTGTATTAAGTGTTGTGCCCAGTTAATCATATTGAAGAAAAGGGTGCCAACTTCAGAAAAGGTACTCCATCTACGAATAAGCAAGTGTTAAGAAAATAATAAAATTTTAAATGATGTAATGCTTTTTTAAAGGAACAAAATTAAGGAGTTAAATTTGTTTTCTCCAGTTTAGAACTAGAGACGACCCCAAGCTGCTTTGATTTCTCTACTTCTTAGGCTTTTGTTTACTATGTATTAAAATGGGTAGTACTGTTTACTTAACTACCTCACCTATATGTTAAGGCATATGAAATATCAAATGTTTCAGTCTGATTAAAAGTTCAGAAATTGAATATTTGTACAACAAGTGTGATGATTCAGTATCTTACTCGTACTGAGCTTCGATGGTGAACATGGGGAAGGACCTCTGTTGTGAATCAAGGCAGACAGCCTTCTGGATCTTTGTGTGGCTCCTATTTTAATGAAAGTTGATTGGGTGGACATACTGTCTCAAGGTCCAAGTTTTTTCCCACATGTTTCAAAAAATACAGTAGGAACTATGGGGCTAAAGCAGACCATTGGGGGTGGGAGTATAGAGCCACATTTAAAAATACCTCAGGCTAGTTACTGTTAATTTTGAGGGATCTTATTTTGACAGTGAAGGTCGACTAGATTCTAATTACAGGAAGGTCTAGAGTTCTATTCTTAATGAAATTACATTTGACTTCATTTTTAGAGATATTAAAAGCTTACTGTTTGAAAACTTAGTAGTATGGTGGTTTTGGCCTATAAACATACTCTGTTACCTGCTGTTCATACCTCTTAAGCTTTTTGACTACTGGAAATCCTTAACCAATTAAAATACTTACCCTTCCCTTTGATTTTGGTTGTTTTCAGTTGACATTTTACAGATATGTTATAGTCATAATTCATTCACTCAAACATTGCTTTTTCTGAACCTTCAAGTTTAATGATAGAATCCCATTTTTAATTAACTTAAATAGCAAAGTTTAATTGCTTTATGAAATCACTGATCTCAAAGTGAACAGGTAGATAATATTGCAGCTGTGTAATGGGAACATGGTTTACAGAGGAATTGGTTCTTTTATAAAAACTGGAGTTAGAAAGGATGTCAGTGTTCAATTTGTGCTATTTCTCCAGTTTCAAAATGGTCCCATTTCATTCTAGAAATTTGAAATAACTGTAACTTGAAATCCTTAATAAAGTTTGACTTTAATTTTTTAAAATATACTGGTGATACTTGAGACATTTTAAAAAATATGAATATGTACCCGTATACTATTCTGCTTGGGTCAATATGACCAGTGAATACAACTTTAAGAACAGCTGTCAAGTTAGAAGAATTTGTTTTCTATCAGCTCATTTCACTTGAAAAAGTTCCTTCTCATTTTCTCCAATGATAAAGTCAAATCTAAGGTAATTATCGCTTTATGTCCATTGAAGTATGGCAGTGAGCAGAGAACAGCAGTTTGAATAACTGATTGGTTGTTTTAATTTGAATATCTTATTTACATTTATATGATATCTTAGAGTTCTCTTAGCTGATTTTCTCAGAATATTCATACTATTCTTTATTGTGAAAAATCTCAAGTGGTTAGGAATTGATTTATGGAATGATAACTGAGAAAATGGGATTCTACCTATATATAACTCATTTAACAACCACAAATATGAAAAGGAAACTAGCTTTGGTTAAAACATTTTGTTTTTTATTCTGTTAATAAGTGGTTGCTGTATAGTAAGACCCCTAATAGAACTGAATTAATGGTTTATGTTACTGTTGCTTGTAAGACAGAATGAATTTATGGGTTTATCTGAGTTGTAGGTTATTCCCATTATTAAAAACAAAGACAAAACTTTGAGGTGTATATGAAAACATTGTTGTGCTGCCATTGCAAAATATAAGTTAATATTCAAGTATTTAATGCTTTGATTTCAGGGCTTGATTTAATATTTGGATCTATTTTTAGTTAATCTTACAAATATTTTAGCCTTTATATTTTTTCTTTGAATCAAGCCAAATGTTACTTTAGATGTACAAAACAGATTGCTAATTTAGTAGAAGCATAAGTTCTTTGTAGGAGCTTTAGAAAAGAGAAATATATGCTAATTCAGTTTTAAAAACACCTGCACTGTATATACTTGGTAATTGTGGACTTTTGAAAATCAGCACTTATAATTTAGGTAATTTGCTAATAGCTCCAAGTCTTGATACTCAAAAAGTAAATGTAAATGATAATGGTGATACACTAAAATTATTAGGTGTGTACTAGTGATTTTTGTATACTGGTTTAAAAATCCAGATGTTAGGATACAACCTGGATAAGAAGCCAAAGTCTTTGAAGAAGAGTCACATATGACTTTAGAGAAATTGAAACATCCTTCTTGGTGTATGGAATTAATTAAGTATTTATCCATCAGAAATTTTAATTGATGTATTCAATTATATTTTCAAAAAATATGTTGTATCTTGTGTTTCTTCCATGTGGCACTATGTGACAAGCATGAAAGGAGAAATGGGGACATAATTTAGAAGTAAGAATTTGCTGGTAGCAAACTAATATTGGCAACTGAACATTTGTGCGGTTTTTGAAAGTTGGATAGAATTGACGTTTTGAAATTTTCAGACTTTATACTCTACTGAAAAATAGTAAGGGCTGGGAATAAGTAATCAAAAATGCAGATATTGGAGGTCAACAGGTCTCTGGTGTTAATAATATTTAAATAAGTTTAGGCTGTTGTGCAGTCGTTTTTTTTAAGGATGCTGTGAACCTTGGATGAGAGCTGATCATTTTAAAGGTTGATAGACATTGGTGAAGCGTGAGGTTCAGGTAGAGCAGCTAGAAGGTAGTAAGAGGTGAAGTCCTGAGAAAAGAATCGGCATGTACCAGGAGTTGAAATAATGGTGGATATGCCAGTCACTGGACCCATGTATGGTAAACACTAAAAAATACAGGCTGGCCTTCAAACTAAGATGTGGTCCAAAAGCCCTTGTCAGTTTGAACGAAGGTAAGACCATTTTGCAGTCCCCGGATTAGTTTGAGGCTAATAATTAGCTCCTTAACTAGGTGATACAGAGGAACAGAGAAAAAGCTCAGTGACTACAGGGTGGAGAAATGGTGAACAAGATGGACTTGGAGAACTAACAAAACTTGTCTTTGCCAATCATAGGAACTTTACATGTTGTCTCAGAGTACCAGGCCAAATGTCCGTGCTTTTTAAAAAATGTGTGTTTAGAAGCTGATTTGTATGCTTTGACCTTGGGCAGAATGCAGAAAGGGTCTATGTAAACCTAAACTGATTTTAGGTTTCTCATGCTGCCAAGCACCCAATTTGGGCATTTACCTGGAGCCTTGGGCATTGGTGCTCTTGAGATCAGATGGGACTCTAGACTAGGATTAAGGCCAGTCATGTATTTTTCCAGACTTAAAGTCTTGATGTGTTGTCTGCTGATCAGTTAGTTGGTTTAATGGGCAAGACCTAGAACTTTGCGGAGTGCTAATTGGCATTGTGGTGTTTGAGCTCTGTTTGGCTCCCTTTTCGCTGGGTTTTTGTGTATGCTTGACTCTTTAAATTAATAGCTGCTTTGTGATTCTTCATTTCTGAATTTGAGTGTTCTAGGATTGGTTGCTCACTAATGAATTTCTGAAGTGCCAGGGACTAACCTGGGACGTGTTAGGTATAGCAACTTTGTATATTTGTTATAAAATAAAAGGTGTTATGAGACTATGAAGAACATATCAATAATTTAAATTATCTGGAACTGCATAATGAAACCACCTTCAAAACATAATTTAAGACAAGAATTTGGGCTTAGTGCTTGCTCTGTTGATGAGTATCACCTGGGGTGCCTTTTAAAACTAGGGACTGGAAATTTTTTTTTTTTTTGTAAAAAATATTTTTTATTGCAAAGTCAGATGCATAGAGAGAGGAGGAGAGACAGAGAAGATGATTTTCCAACCAATGATTCACTCTGTAAGTGACCACAACAGCCGGTGCTGCTTCGATCCAAAGCCAGGAGCCAGGAACGTCTTCCAGGTCTGCATGCGGGTGCAGGATCCCAAGGCTTTGGGCTGTCCTCAACTACTTTCCCAGGCCACAAACGGGGAGCTGGATGGGATGTGGGGCTGCTGGGATTAGAACTGGCACCTGTATGGGATCCTGGTGCGTGCAAGGTGAGGGCTTTAGCCACTAGACTACCGCGTGGACCCCATAAAGATTATTCTCTCTTTTTTTAAAGATTTATTTTTTATTATTTTTCATTGGAAAGGCGGATATACAGAGAGGAGAGACAGAGAGGAAGATCTTCCGTCCGATGATTCACTCCCCAAGTGAGCGCACCGGGCCGATACTATGCCAATCCGAAGCCAGGAGCCTCTTCCGGGTCTCCCACGCGGGCGCAGGTTCCCAAAGCTTTGGGCCGTCCTCCACTGCTTTCCCGGGCCACAGGCAGGGAGCTGGAAGGGAAGCGGGGCTGCCGGGATAGAACCGGCGCCCATATGGGATCCCGGGCGTGCAAGGCGAGGACCTTTAACCACTTGCGCCACCGCGCCGGGCCCAAGATTATTCTTAATATGTAAGTTTTGTGGATAAAGCTGCTGGCAACTCAATTGGGATGAGACTAGATCTCTTAGCTGCACATGAACTGTCTGGGTTCCAAGAGCTAGTGACCCAGTTTTTCTGTACACCCGTTGGACTGGATTGTCCATTTTGTGTTCTCATGGTTTAGTCATCCCACCTATCCAGGACTAATGGGAAAGGAGTTTACTTGGCAAGAAAATGGGTACAGTTTTGCAAATGAAAGAAAGCTAGATTATCAAATTCTGTGTGTGTGCATAAGCAAAAGCTACAGTAGTTCCCCAAGATACCAGGCATGAAATGTTAAGTGACATCGGTGTAAGGGGGAAAAATGTTTGTTTTTCATCATACCGAGTCTTTCTCTATTTGAATTGCACCTGGATGGTATATACACAATGCGGCATTCCTGAGACCACGGTGTCCTGCTTGGTTGCTAAGGAAAGGATGAGTAGCATAGGCTTGCTTTCAAAGAGGCTGTAATACACTTAGCATTTCAGGAAAAGCTTCCACTAGGTGGAAATCCAGGGATTCACATCTTAATCACTTGAGACACCTAAAGGCCTAGTCATTTAATTGTGTAAGAGTACAAATAGTGCCTTATTCATATGCACCCAAGGATAGCTGTACATACAAAGTACATGTTAATGGCAAGGACACAGTGTGTTGGGGTCAACATTATGCTGCTTTTATGAGAATTAATGGCTTTGGCAACCTTGCCAACACAAAATTGGTACAGCTTTTAAAAACATTGGGAGACTGTGGTTAGCCTATACCAATTTCTAAGCCATTGAGATAACATTTCTTCGAATTTTGCATACATGTGTTATATAATACAAAGTAACTGTACTGGAGGTTTTCATCCTTGTGGTTTGTTTGGCAAGTTGCCTGATTCCAAATGGCTACTAAGACTACTGTGATCTCTAGCTTCAAGGTAGCAGCTTGCGGCCACAGGCTACTGGCATTCAACTTGCTTTAAAGGTGAGCCATGATTCAGGGCTGCAGGGAGGGCAGTTGGGGTCATGTGCACAAACCAGAGCAAATGTTAGCCTGATAGCCACCATCTGCCCCATGAGTTAAAGGAAGATTTATGGATTTTTAGAGCAAGGATATGCTGGAACAAATGAACTAAATGTTTGAGAAATAAGCAAGTTGACTCAAGAACAGCGGTTTAAGAACAGCCTAGAAAGATGAGTTAAGACTGAAGTCTTGTGCCTCATCCAGGGCTTTTTACTCACAAATGAGGTTGAGATCTGAGGAGTAAAAAGTTGCCTGGTTTCTTAACCTGGTAAAGAATGCTAATTGAAATAAGTGGTTTATTTAGATATCAAGATTGGGGTTTGCTATGACCGGGTTGGTAGGATGGACTAAGTAGTAACCCTTCCCATTCGCCCACCCATGTAAGCTCTCCTTTTCTTTCATCCTCACATTTTTGTTACAAGTTACAGCCATTTGCTGATTTTGTTTCTCTTAAAACGATGAATTGAAAAATCCGTTTTCCCACAGTATATAGTTGTGAGGGAATCATCTATTCAAGGCAACGCTTGAGATTTGCCCAAATGGGAAGCTGATTTAGGATAGTAGAGGGTTGAATGCAATTCAGTAAAGATTTTGCCCAAAATAGTTCCCAAATGCTGCCACTATCAGTTACAGTAGAATGCTTCTTGACTGGCTAATGCAAAACCACAGTGTTGGTTTGCAGCGAGAAGGAAGCAGATCTGTTTGCTGGCTCATCCCCAAATGGCTGCAATGGCTAGAGCTAGGCTAATGTGAAGCCAGGCTCCCCCTCAGGTCTCCTACATGTGTGAAGGATCCCAGGACCTTGGGCAATCCTTTGCTTTCCCAGGCTAAAAGCATGGAGCTGGAGAGAAAGTGGAACATCTGGGCTACAAAGTGGTGTCCACATGGAATGCTGGCAGTTCCAGGCAGAGCTTTAGTTAATTGAGCTATTATGCCGACCCAATCATTGATTAAAACACCTTTTCCTGCTCCCTAAGTTTATCTGCCATGGTTTGAATGTAGGGAAGAGCTGGACCCCTCCTCTGTTTCACCCTATTCCTTAGACTTTTCTAAGTATTATAAGTAATATGTAAGGAGATTCCCCACCTTTCCTGGCTGGCTCTTTTTCTAAATGCTAGCAGCTGTTTTCAACATGATGCACTGTGCCACACATCAAATTTATTAATCTGAGACACATCAAAGTGATAATTAATGGACGAGTTTTAAAGTGCAGTGTTAGGAAGAAAGAAGTTAAAGGAAGTGACAGGTTTGGTTTTGAGTTTGCTTTGAACAGAGGTTACAGAGAAAGTGGCAGTGGAAGCAAACTGCAATGTAGACTGGTTACTGGACATCGCACAGGTGGTTGGTGAATTGTAAAGCCAGATGGTTCATCCTGTGCAGGCTACTGTACTTTTCTACTTGTACTTAAATTGAATTGGTGGCAGTATGTATGATAGTGTGGACCAAGTGGTCGGATGATTTCCAGAATTGGCCTGACTCACAGACTGATGCCCTAAACTTTGAGCATGCTTATTTTGATTTTCTTCTAGCTGTTACATAACTTGAACACTAGGAGGTGCCCACTCCTTAGCCTTACAGTAAGATAAAGAGGGCAGCCAAACAGCCAGGACATGGGGCTACCTCTGCAGAAAATAGAAAGGTAGCGTGTAACCAGTTCAACTCGAGGCTTCTTGGAAATTTGAATCTTTGCAAGATTCTCTCCCTACACCCCCTAAATGATCCTCAAAAGTGTAGGATGACCTCAGCTTATATAATGGGTTATTTTAACCTTGACATTATGCACTTTTGTATGAATTAGAAGGTGTTATGGAAAAATCCATACATTTTTGAGTGTGATGTTGATCAGGGAAGGCCTCATTAAGGTGCTGCTTGTGGAAGGTCCTGAAGTCGGGGTGACGGGTGGTGATTTGGATGGTGGCCGTGATTGTTAGTCTGCCAGGTTCCTAGTAAGCTGTGCGGCCACACTAACTTTCCCTGAGGTGGTCAGAAGGTGATAGAATGGCCCAATGGGAAATTCTGACTTTCAAATTCTGTGGTTCGAATCAAGAGACATTTTTGACAATCGGGTTGGCTATTACGGCATTTGCAAGTGGAAACGGTGCATTTGTTGTACCATGGTTAAACTGCAGAAGGTGAAATAATGCCAAAATTACTTAAGCTTCCGGATTCATCTACAATCACATCTGTTTTGCCATATGCAGTGCCTTCCAGCCACATTTTCCCTCAGAGAGTGTGAATTACAGACTAAAAGGAAATAGCTTCCAAATGAGCTAAAGAATGTCATTTGCTTGAAGGATGAACAGCTGGTCATGTAGAAATTCCTTGGAATGCTCACCTGGCCTACAAAGGCAGGGAAATAAACCCATAATGTTAGCACTCAAAATTTTCATCTTATTTGGGCCACTTAATTGTACGTGAAAGCGTAGGGATCTGGCCAATGGCAATTTACTGAGACTCCCTGGTCCTGGGATTGTTGCATTGTGCGTCTTGGATTTGGACACTTTCAATTATAAGACAAGGACTTTCCATCTGCTGGTTCACTCTCCAAGTGGCTGCAACAACCAGAGCTGAGCCAATCCAAATCCAGGACCTTCATTGTTTCTTGGCCTTTTGGCTAAGATGAAGAGCACAACCAGGACCATCTCCCAGCTTTCCCACGCGGGTACAGGGTCCCAAGGCTTTGAGTCATCCTCTACTGCTTTCCCAGACCACAAGTAGGGAGCTGGTAAGGATAGTGGAAGAGCACGCATATGGCTGCTAGTTTATTGCACTGGGGCCCCTTGGGATGAATCTTAAACTGACACACAAACGGTGTATCTGGCTGAGTTGTCCAAGTTAAGATACCACTCTTCCCCGCTTTGAATTGTTTTAGCCATGCAACTAGCAGATGAACTAAGTCCCATTTGGCACAATCAACAACCTTCCTTCCCTGTAGTCCAATTCCTGGTTTATGACATTTAGCACTGCCGGTTTGCTTAATTCATACGTTTTGCCACCAGGAGGCGCTGTCTCGGGTGTTTGCCCTTTCGGCTTCACCTACTGGAATGCGTCTTCTATAGAAAACTAAATAGGAGGACTCCTGGGCGGCGAATAGGGCTTTTCCTCGCCCATAGTTAAATGGTTCAAAACAAATCTGGCCCTGGTGGGCGTTTGTGGATGCTATCTAAGCGTTTGGAAGTTAAGAGTGGAGAATCAGCCCTACGGCCCTGGTTTGTAGTTAGTTTAGTTTCTCCTCTGACAGATGTTGTAGGCGTCAAGAAGAAAGCCGCAGTCATTGCAGGTGGAGGGGACCAGACGCCACCTTAAGTGGATCTTTCCACCTCTTCCAAACGGGACAGAGTAACGCTACTGGTTTAGTACCCATCCTCCCTCTATTCAAGAAAGACTTTTATGATGTGAACCAAGATACAGGGTCCTCTTGGCCTGTGTCTGGGACAGACTTGCTTCTGCCTGCCTCCAGGCTCTCAGACCTCCATCACTCAGGGTCCCCTACCCGCCCAGGTCAGGGATGACCAGTTCTGCAGGATTTCACTGCCCAGCGTGGCTTCCCAAGGGCAGAGAGCACCTTGCCTGGAAGCTGATTCATTTTCTGAGTTTGGGGGCAGAGAGCCCTGCGCACAAGGGAGTGTCAAGACAGTGGCACGGATGGCCCCTTGGTACCCTTTGGGCGTCAGCATTCGCTGTCAGACAGGAGGGTGAGCTGTCGGCGTTCACCCTGTGTGGAGAGGAGTTTCCGGCGCTCGGTTCCCGCCGCATTCCCGGGCTGGTAGCAAGGAAGCCGGCTGGTGGGTGGCAAGAGGCGGAGCCAGGGACGCAAGGGGCGTGGACGCGGCCGGCTTTGGAAGGGCCCCAAGTTAATGAGGCGTGCGCCGGCAGCCGAGCGCCTCTCGGAGCTGGGCTTTCCCCCGTGGTGCGGGCGCCAGGAGCCGCCTTTTCCGCTGGGTGTCACTCGGGGGTGGAGAGGATGGCCCATTCAAAAGCGCCACGAGGGGGCTCGGCCAGTACCCTTCAGTGAGCGCTCGCAAGAGGACGGCAGGAGCCTAGCAGCTGGCGGCTCCGGGACCTTGCGGCGAATCAGGACACGGCTAACCTTCTGCCGGGACCCAGATCCACCACCACCGCCGCCGCCGCGGTTCTGTCTCCTGCGAGTTAACCTCCTCTGCGCGCTCCGGGCAGGTGGCCGTGGGAGCCGCTGGAGCGAGGACGGCGCGCGTCTGCTGCTACTGCCCCCGGCACGGGCCGCTGGACACGGAGAGGCCGAGCCGAGAGGCGGCCCCCCTTATGCCGAGAGGATGTTGGAGAGCAGTGGCTGCAAGGCTCTGAAGGAGGGCGTGCTGGAGAAGCGCAGCGACGGGCTGCTACAGCTCTGGAAGAAAAAGTGCTGTATCCTCACCGAGGAGGGGCTACTGCTCATCCCGCCCAAGCAGCTGCAACACCAGCAGCAGCAACAGCCCGGGCAAGGGCCGGCCGCCGACCCGTCCCAACT
Source organism: Ochotona curzoniae (assembly GCF_017591425.1). Taxonomy (NCBI): domain Eukaryota; kingdom Metazoa; phylum Chordata; class Mammalia; order Lagomorpha; family Ochotonidae; genus Ochotona; species Ochotona curzoniae. The sequence continues at coordinate 23,915,984 of NW_024464920.1, forward strand.
CGGAGCCCCCGCCGTTGCCGGCCTTGAGCCGCCGGTCAAGCTCAAGGAATTGCACTTTTCCAACATGAAGACCGTGGACTGCGTGGAGCGTAAGGGCAAGTACATGTACTTCACTGTGGTGATGGCTGAGGGCAAGGAGATCGACTTTCGGTGCCCGCAGGACCAGGGCTGGAACGCGGAGATCACGCTGCAGATGGTGCAGTACAAGAACCGTCAGGCCATCCTGGCGGTCAAGTCCACGAGGCAGAAGCAACAGCACCTGGTGCAGCAGCAGCCCCCGCAGCCGCAAAGCCAGCTCCAACTACAGCCACCACCGCAGCAGCCACAGCAGCAGCCACCGCAGCAGCCCCAGTCCCTGCCCTTGCCCCAGTCCCAGCCCCAGCTCCAGCTCCAACCCCAGCCCAAGCCCCAACCCCAGCAATTCCACGCGTACCCGCATCCTCAACCGCACCAGCACCCTCACCCTCATCCACTCGCGCACCCGCACCCGCCACCGCACTCGCAGCCACACGGGCACCGGCTCATCCGCAGCACCTCCAATTCTGCCTGAAGAGGGCAGCACTCAGGCCAGAGCAGGTAGGGTCCCGGGCAGTGGGCAGTGGGCAGCGTTTCCAGGGCTTCGGTCCTTGCCAAGAGGGATTGGGAGACCACCTGAGAGTTCTAGGGGCGGTGGGGAGAGAAGCACCCCGGAGCCAGAGGAGCGTCCGGGCAGAACCGGGAAGGCAGCCGGGGCAGGTGGAGAGGGGCTCGAGCGAGGCAGGGAAGGCCGGACGCACTGCCCTGGAGCCCACAAGGGCCCCCGGTGTGTTCCGACCAAGGCATTGCCCCTGGGACTGGCCCCAAAACAGGATCTGTGTCTTGGAGAATTCTGAGCCGCCTACTTTACTCCATGTGGTTTGTTTCCAGATTCGCAGGGCTTGAGAAAGTGGGACGAGAGCACATTGATATTGCCTTCGCTTGGATCACAACGAGAACCTTCTCCCCGCCCCGCAGCAGATCCGGTAGATTGGACTTAACCAGACTGTTAATTGCGGGGTCGCCCTTGGTTTTTCCATGTATTCTTCATCACCACCCTGGAAACGGCATCGCCAAGACTTTATTTATGAACCTCTAAAAGGATCTTTTAGGACGGTTGGACCTTGGAGCGATGATGTACTGTAATTTTATTTTAATGTATTTTGATTTATTTATTAGTTTTTTAAAAAAACTTGTTCTGAGACATTTCTGAATGTAGGCCACTTTCCCAACAAGAAACTTTATTTTCAAAACCCATCCCTTAGTACGTCCTAATCTTAGAAAAGAAAACGGAAAAAAATGGTGGGTGGAGGGGAAACGCGAAGCATCTGGTGCGTTCTGTGTAGGGCATTTCCAGAAGGTCTGACCCTTGCATTGTCTGACCAGGAGGTTAAAATTAAACTGATATTCTTTTTTTCTTTGAGGTTTTTTTCCCCCCCTAGGCATAGTTTGTATAGTGTAGAAGTTTTACAAAGCTGGGAATTGTTTGATTATGAAAAAGAAATGATCTGGAGACTGCTTTTCTAAATGGGAATTGCTGAAAATGATTTTGATATCAAAATCTATCAAAGGTAACCCACGTGAGGGTTGGATGAGCATATTTGGGGTATGTGCTGGGCTGGGGTCTACTGTAGAAGCAGCTTCGCCTCCAGTACCTGCAAGTGAAGCTTCGGTAAGGTGCGTCCTTTGGGCTGATTTGCTAATTCAAAAAGTATGTAATGGGGGGAAGGAAAATCATTGAACTTGAGAGAATATTGTGCCCCTTCCATCCTCCTCAAGGGCTTGGGGCACCACACTTTCTGATCTTTAACTTAGCTTTAGAAGTGGCACACAGAAGGATCTCATAATTTAAGAAACAGTTTGTGTATATTTCAAAGGGCTAGGAGCCATAACCTTGTTTTCATACGGAAAATTATGTTGATGGGAGAAGCCAACTGTTTTTGCTTTTTATTGCTCTGTGAGAAATTTGAGGTTATGTGTTTGGTTGTTAGGTTAGCTAAACTTAGAAATTGAAAAAGGAAGGACTGGATAAACACAGCGTTTTCAGTTAGGAAACAACCCCGGTCTGTGTTAGGAGCCACTTGTTCAGTAGGATGTGGAGGGGAAAAAAGAGAAGAGGATGTGCTTTTAAAGGTAGAACAAACCCTCTTCTGTGTCCAGTCAAAAGGACAATCACAGTCCACAGGGCAGATGCTTCTGGAGTCTAAATGGAGTCTTGGGTGACAGCAAATGCTCCTGGGCTCAGAATCACTTCCTATCTGTGTGGCTTGTGTGGACGGACCCGTCTCTGGTTTTCAAGATCTGTTTCACAAAGTCTTTGTTGGTGTTTTTTGGTTTTTTTTGTTTTTCCCAGCATCCTGATTAGAATGGTATTAGGCCATTGCTAAGTTCTGTAGGCAAGCAAAGACAGTAGAGTTGTATGCTAAAAATTTTTTCATTTACCTTCCCTCTAGAAAGGAATTTTAGGGTGAAATTAATCTTAATGTAATCTTCAAGTGATGAACTTTTGAGATCATAACTCTTACCTGTAAAGTTTCAGAGGAAAATGGAAACTTGAGTGAATGTCAAGGACAACTTAAGTGTGCTGCCACTTCCAGATTCCATTTAGATTGCAGTTGCAAAAACATACCTCCAAGATTCCTCTCCCTCTGTTTCATTTCATTTCTTTCTTCCTTTTTCTTTCCTTTCCTGCCCATTCCTTTCCTTCTTTTTTATGGCAACACAGAGAGATAGATCTAAAGATTTTTTAATTCAAGATTGGTTGAGCTTCCTTAGGGCTACTGCTGTATGTTTTGGAAAATGTCTCCTAGCAGTATGGTTTAAATACATACAGAGCCTAATAATCCCAATTAAACCAACCTAATCCCAAATTCATCCCAAATACTTTAAAAAATTAAGTTTCACATAGGGCACTGAAAGGGCATTTGTTAACTTGCTTGCAGGGCTAGGCCATCTCATTGTTGAAAAAAACACATCCAGGATCCTCCACAATAGCCATGCCTTTTATTGGGGCTACTGGAATCACAATTTGTTGGCTTTCTGTAAGCCCTGCTTCCTTGTTTTTGTGTGATGTTTATGTTGAATTATGGTCCTGTCGTCTTAACCCGTCTTAGCATTTCACTGTGAAATCTCTGAAGTCAGAGAAGTAAGATGGTTTTACTGTTTTGACCCTTCAGATTATTATGGTTTAACAAAGATAAAAAGCAGGCTCAGCAAAACGGTTTGCATCTGTTAGCATATCGGCGGCTGTATTGCACCTGTGAGAAAATGAGGCAAACCACCAGAGATACAAAGGTTTGGCGGGTTAGCTTCCTGAAAAAACGGAAGACAGAAATTAAGAAGCTGGAAAATGGAAAGGAATGTCCCATCTGGAAACTGAACTTTTGTTCCTGAAACCAGTGTTGGCACTAAGCCTCTAACACCGTGAGCTCAGTAACTACTTGTTGGGAGAAATGAATGAAAGAAGGAAAACATATTAACTAGCCAGCACCCCTGGAGATCTTGTCTCTTGCCATAATGAATGCTGTTTCGTGGGAGCAGCTGGTTCTATGCCAGGCTAAGTGAACCTCTCCGTGGAAATTCACTTGCTGTGCCCTTGCCCTACAGGAGTCCAGAGGCAGTAAGAGACCCCTTCGAAACTGAACACTTTCCTCCTCAAGTGCGCTGGGATATTCTAATCCCGGGAAAACCAAACCACCCTTTCTCATCTAACTTGACATTATTCCCAATGATGGTAAAAACCAGCCAGTCAAGAAGTAAACACTACCCTTTGCTTTAAAGGAGCTTCCTCAGTCTGATGCTAGACATCGGAGCTGCCAGACTGTGAATGCAAATGTGTCACTTCTGGCTGCAGGTAAAGTGGTATGGCTTCCACTTGGCTGCATGCTTGTAAGAGGGGTCTAAGACCTCAGTTAATCCAGAGCTTCACGTGAGAAGGATAGACCCATGAGCATGTGTTTATCCTTTTGCTGAGTGTTGAGCTAGTTGGCTTTTACCCTCAGTAGAATAAAATTTAAATTTGGAAATTGTAGATCTTGGTATTGAATCCTTCAGTAATTCTTGCAGTTACCTCTAGCAACCTAAGATGCATTCGTTGTGGAAATGTGTTGGGGAAGGAGTTTGAAGAACTGGTCTCTTAAATTCTTGTTGCAATTTTGAAAGACAACTTTGATCTGTTGTGTTGAAGAGCCAATCTGGGTTTGTGTCAAAGTAGATGATGCTGATCTGTGAATGCATTGGCAGGAAGTTTGTAAATGCACGCAGGAAGCTGCAGGGCTTTCTCAGGGCGCTGTTGTCCAGTGAAGAAAGCAGAAGGCCTGCTGGTGGATAAAGGCAGCTGCATACAAACTGGCGAGGCCCCTTCCCAGCGCTGTGAAACTGGTTTACTGGTGACAGACTGGGCAGTGGGGAAAGCAGGCTTTCAAAGAATGATAAAAACTCATCTGTTACATTCCATGATCAGCCTTCTTAAGGCTTCAGAATACATATGAATCCGCTTCTGTAAAGCAGGTATCACCATACACCAAATGCTTTATAAATCATTACATATTCATGAACCTAATAGCATGGTCAGACTTTGTGTAAATATGTGTCTGAAATGATTTTGAGGAGATGTGATTTATTTTTCATATTTTCCAAATGCATTCCATTTCAAATAAAGTATCTATTGAGATGACTGGCCTGTGTACCTTTTCAAGGCCTGTTTCACTATGCATGGATGCTCTGTGTTCCCATGGGATAAATATTCTCAAGGGCTTGGCTCTTTTTGTAAAGGCATGTGGTTGGGGCTTCTATTTGCCGCAGTGCTCAAGCTGCTGCTTGGGGCACCTGCTTCCCTTGGTGGAGTCCCTACGCTACTCTCCATTCCTACTACAGTGCATCCTGGGATGCAATAGTAATCACTTAATCGCTTAGGGCCTGCCACCCACCTGGTAGACCCAGACCGAGATCCTAGATCAAGCCTTTGGCCTGGCTCAGTGCTACCTGTTGCAGGCATTTGGGGAGCAAGCTAGCCTGGCAGAACATCTCTCCCTGTCTCTCTGCCTTTCAAATCGACTTTCAAATTAAAACAAACAAAAAGCCATGGTCATTCTTGGAAGAAAACCATCATTTTTGAAGTTGGTAATTCATTTTTTAAAGATTTATTTATTATTTTTATTGGATAGGCAGATAGACAAAGTGAACCAGTGTCCACTGGTTCACTCTCCAAGCGGCCACAATGGCTGGAGCTGAGCTGATCTAAAGCCGGGAGCCAGGAACTTCTTCCTAGTCTCCAAACAGGTGCAGGGTCCCAAGGCTTTGGACTGTCCTCAACTGCTTTCCCAGGCCACAGGCAGAGAGCAGGATGGGAAGCGGAGCATCTGGAATTAGAACCAGTGCTCATCTGGGATCCTGGCACACACAAGGTGAGGACTTTAGCCACTAGGTTACCATGATGTGCCCTGGGAATTCATTTTTAAATAGGTAGGAATTTTAAATACAGAGAGACATTCTGATCTTTTGGCACAATAGCTAGCTTGCAGAATGCTAGTGAATGTGAGTTGAGTTTTACATGGTGTCACAGAGGATGAGAACCTGTGGTCCCTGGTGAATTCCCCTGACAGCGATCATGTCTCAGAAATTGATTTACAGTCCAGGCATTTAATGACTGCTGGCATTTGCTTATTACCTTCCTCCTCATGCTCATGTGTTTTAAGACATTTGCAGTTATACAATCACAGCACTCCATACATCACTACACTTTCTTCAGCTGGGGCGCTCTGCCTACATTGCTGCTTCAGGACAAGCGGGTAGGGGAGGGAAAACACTTAGCCTCCAGGCCCATGTAACCCACACACATGCTTCTGTATACTTTACATCTCTAGATGACATATAATACCTATTTCTTCAGAAATGCTATGAAAATAATTCCTGAGTTGTGTTATTAAGGGAGTGACGACAAGCAAGAAAAATGTACATTTTTTTCCCTGAATGTCATGTGTTTCATCTGTGCTTGACTGAATCTTCGGAAGCTGCAAGCATGGAGGGCTGCATGTAAATACCCCCGCCATGAAGGAAGATCATGGCATAATTGGAAAAGCCTGGGCTTTAGGAGACTAGCTCTTAACCTGGAGCTATTTTCTACTCCTGGAGATGTTTAGTGATATTTGAAGACATTTTTTTTTTGGTTTTCTTGATAGCTGGGTGGAGGCCATAAATGCGACTACATCTCTTACTATGAGCAGGATACTCTCCACCCCACCCCCCTCTGCCCTCACACCACCACCAAAGAATTATTATCTAGCACAAACATCAAGTGGGCCAGGGTGAGCAACCATGATTTTACAGTCAGGTAGTCTTATTTCTGTTAGCTGAGTTCTCCAGGTGAAGTGATTTGATTTATTGTACCTTCTGTTTCCATGAGTAAGTTGCAGCCGATGATGAACTAAATGGTCTTGTGCAATTGCAAAACCAAAATGAGGTAGCTCACTTGCAGGGCGGCAGCAATTCCTGTCCCAAAGTAGGCATTCGATGAACAGTAGCTATCATCCTTGTTGTGATTTAAAGTCATAATTTTAGGGATGGATGTTTGGCTTAGCAATTAAGGCATCATTTGAGATGCCTACATCCCTTATCTAAGTGCCTGGATTTGAATCCTGACTCTGTGTTCAAAAGCAACTTCCTGCTATGCTGGAGAAAACAGGTGATGGCTAAGGTACTTGGGTCTGCCACCCAAGCAAGAGACCTGAACTGAGGTCACAGCTGATGGTTTTAGCCTGGTCCAGTCCAGGGTGTTGTGAGAGTTTAATGAGTGAACATGCGATGGGAGCTCTCTGTCTTTCTATCCTTGTGTCTCTACCTCTCAACTAAAAACATCCTATCAAGTAATTTTTTAGGTCTTTGCAGAATTTGAGCCAAATTTGCATGTACATTAAAGGAATCATATAAACACAACATTGTGACTATACAAAGTATATGACAAAGGAAAATCTGAATGATCCACTCATTGGACCTGTGACTCTATTCAGCTTAATGTTTATTGCTGGAAAGCATTCACAGCTACACAGACAGGACCCAGTCAGGTACAGGTCATGATATGAATGCTTTAGAAATCTAGCCCTGTGTGCCTACGAACTGATGCAGTTATCAAAGACAAGTGGCTAGAGGACTCGGCAAGCAGATGATCTGAAAGGATTAGTGCTGCAGTTAGGACTCATTCATTGAGGAGCGCTCAGATTCTGATCTGATCTTCAAGGGATTGCAAGGACCAAAGTACAGAATGCACTGTTTCTGAAAGAGTGGCCATGAGAATGGCTGACGCCCTGCCAAGGCAACCATCTGAAGTATTTGAGGTTGATTAGACTTCGGAAATGAAATCTTGAAAAAAGAGTTCCTGTGGTTCTGTTGCATATGCTCACACTCTGCCAGAGTCATTTATCATTGAATGAGCAAACGCAGACAAGACATTCTGTGCTTCCAACACAGCTGAGAAATGTGTGTTCAACTACTGTACAGAGGGGAACAGGAAATGACGCCCTGGGACTTTCGAAGCTTTCATGGTATCCCTGTTCTCCGCTGACTTTGTTCTGTAAAACGTAGTTCATACACTTCAGTCCTCACTCAAACCGGCTACTCAATAATTGGGCAAGTATTTTGAACTTGGCATAACAAATTTTAAGCAGTAGTGTGGTTTGCCATGTCAGGGGTGACTCATCCCCCTGAGCAGATTTCATGACTAATCCATGTCAAAGGAGCTGAGCCTATAACAGTTTAAAGTGTTTTTCTCTCTCCCTCTCCATCTCCCTCTTCCTCCCCCTTCTTTTTTCTCTCCCTCTTCCTCCATCTCCCTATCTCTGCATCTCTGGTTTTTGGCTACCAAAAAAAAATGTTAACCCCCCCAAAACTTGCCTATAATAATCCTTCTGAATAACCCCAAATGTATATATTGTGTATGTGTGTGTAATTTATTTACTTTTCTTGCAAGCAACTTGCATGGCCTATGAAGTTCTCTTAGTCAGTATTATGGTTTGGAACCTGACAGCTGAAGGTTCGAAACTGCACCCCACAGGGCTGGCTTCCTCAGAACTTTAAGCACCCTGCTTTGACATTGAGTCTCACCTTGCTGGAATGCTGATTATAAAGCAGCGGTCTGCATTGGCACAAGGGCCCTTGGTAATTTCTGGTGCCACATTTCAGCATCACCACTGGAGTGAATGGCTTCGATCTCGGTGGGAGAAGAATTCTGGGAGTTATTCTTTGAGTTTCTGATAGCAAAGGAGACTCAGAAGGTGGATGTCAGTGTACAGATTACACTTGCACTGTGAGAATGAACTGGTCCTTCCTGTAACATACTGGTTTGCTGTGGAATACTTGAAGGGCTGGCACGGTAGTCTAACAGTCTGAACCTCTCCCTGTGGTGCTGGCCTCCCACACAGGTGCTGGTTTGTGTCCTGGCTGCTCCACTTCTCATTCAATTTCTTGCTTATGACCTGAGAAAGCAGAGGAAGATGGCCCAAGTTGGTGAGACCCTGCCACCACCTGGGATACCTGGAAGAAGTTGCCTGAGGTTACATGAAACCCTTGATATCTATTTAAAAAAAAAAGTACCAGGTAGTTATAGGAACACCTGTTTCCTGGCTGTCTGTGCTGCTGGTAAACCCTAATTTGTACTTGCTTTTTGTAAAACATTAAGTAATTTTTTTTTTCCACCTGCAATCTTGTTGAGTTTGAAATCAAAGAGTTTAGAAAAAATCTCAACCAAATTTGAACCCACATTACAGAGGAGGAAACAAAGTAGGCAAGTTTCAATTATTTGCTCAAGGTAATATTAGGGGTTAAAAATGAACAAGCAGGATTAGAACTCAAACCCAGCTACGTTGTTTCTTAATTGAGCCTCTTTCCATTGTCCCACTGTGTTGTAAGGATTGTAGGATCATTTATATAAATTCAAGCTTTTATTAACCTTGCAAATAATCACAAAGCATTTGGACATTACCTAAAATCTTTTCAACATTGAGATGAAATGAAAAGATTCATAATCTTTGCTTCCAAAAGTATAAATTATTGAGTTGTATATACTCTTCACTTACAGTCATTGAAAATAAATTATTTAATTCTATAAATTGTAAGTTATCCCTTTCAATCCCTGTGAGTTAACAAAAAATCACCAGCAGGTGCTTGATTCATGACAGAAATCAGAAATATATTTGGAATGGATGTATCTTTAAAAGTGGGGAGTGAGTATCCAGCCTAATGGGTTAGCTGTCCACATCCCACACTGGGAGTCCTCTCCAGGACATTAGTCAAATGCAATTGGCATATCCCTGAATTAAATCCCCAGGAACCACTTTTAATCTGTCCAGGACGTTAAAAAAAATCCAAGATTTTCTTCTGTGCCTCTTTGATTTAAGGGTACGAGTTGCAGACTTTAGAACCTGTAGTGACTTTCAGTGAGAGGATGGGAGAAAAAGGAGAGGAATCCCTCATAAGACACACACTCCAGTATCCACTAATTCTGTTTTGATTTCACATTTATGCATGTGCCCTGTGTGTGATGCCAGGATTTCCTCTTACATAAAATGACCTTTTCTGGGGTTTCATTCATGATACTTGGCTCCCTGTCTGAGTCACAGCACTTGTCACAAGGCAGTGGCTTGCCTGCTTGTTCCTAGGCAAGTGATGACTGGGAGGGCTTGATAGGGGGTGATGCTGACAGCCTTTCTCTCTGACAGCAGATTGTCAGCATTCTTGACCCGAACACTCCAAGAGCCTGGGAAAACACTTTGATTTCCATGTGGCTTTTAAAAAACAATACCCAGTTGGGCCAAGTGACTATATAAAATAGATCCACAGGGTATCTTTTTGGGGACAATCTGATTCTTTATGCCCTACATAAATTCATGATTTTGTCAGTGTTATAAAGAGGGTATCCTCTTTTTGATAGATATAGATGAAATCAATATTCTCCCTTCAAACTCATTGAACAGGAATCAACACATAGAACTTTGGGTGAGAGACAAAGCATGTATTGGGGAATGAAAAATACAGCAAGATGAGTTTGATGTCCAGCCCTAGTTGCTAACTCCGGTCTTTTGCTATGACACACCCTGGGATGCTGCAGGTGATTGGCTTGCTGCCACTCGCACAGGAGATGGACCACCCATGCCGGAGATGGGCCTGGCCAGGCCTAGTGATGGCAGGGAGTTGGGGAGAGTGAACCGGCTAGTGGGACTCGCTCTGTCATTTCTCTTCCTTTCAAATTAAAATAAACATTTTTTAACATGTGGAAAGTACCCAACAAGAAATGCAAAGTTGTGAGTTGTCAGTGAGTTGCTTCTACCTCCATAGGCAAAGAATAAACATGTGTCCTGGGCTTACAGGGAGTATTGAAATAAATAACATATGAAAACATGTATAGTGGTAGCTGAGCCATCAGGAGATGCATCATTAACCTGTCTTAACACTTTTCCTTTTTAATATTTCATGCTTAATATGTATCTTACACTCAAATAAGAAAGTTTTTATTTTGTTTTGTTTTGCTTTGTTTTGTTTTGTTTTCTGTCCCCACATTGGAGGAGATGAAAAAGCAAGGGGTTTACAATTGTGGCTTGTATCTGTAGATCAAGTGATGGCCTTGTGATGGCCAAGTGTGTGCAGAACCTAGGGTTTCTTTCCCTCCAGGCAAAACATCTAGAAGAAGCTTGTCTTCACTGTCTGCTAAAAGCACTCCCATTTTGTGACCTCTTTATTTCACAGTGAGCAAAAATCCCAACAATTTAGAAAACATCTGTTTTTATTCTGTGCTTTTCTGGAAACCACAAGGCATGTTGTTTTGCAGAGATTTGTTATCACCCTGGCTATTTTGGCAGCCCAGCTTGCCTTCCACCCAACTGTAGCAGAAGGACGTTCAGTGTGGCGAGAGGTGCTAAATAACCAAAGCACCTAAGACTCCTCCTGCCTGAGGCTGCAGGTATTCCGACCTAATCCTGAATTATTGGTAGGTCATGGCTTGGAATCAAAAGTGGATGCTTCTCAACAACTTAGTTTAGAAAGAAAATTTACTGAAGCAGAATCCTCTGTTCCCTACATATTCCTTTGAGCAGTGTTCTGTGAAACCAAAGAGAACAATTAAGGGAACTGTAAGCAAACTAACAAAAATTGTGACTGTTTTTTCTCAAGTACTCACCTTAACAAGTTCTTATCATAGTGCTTGGCAGTAGATACTGTCATCTCTCTCTTATTGATAAGAAAACAGAAGCTTATGGAGGCTGAGGAAGTTCTCAAGTTCAGGGGGCAGTGAAGTGGCACAGCTGCGATTGGAGGTGATTTGGGAGATTCCAGGGCTGTGGCTGCTTTGGGAGCAGGTGGATGCCTCCCGGCTTTGTGGGGCAGACCACAAGGGCGACTGGGCTCTCAGGAGGAAGAGCGTGGCCTGGGAGAGGGCAGCCTTTCCAGTGACAAGTGAAAAACTGTGGCCCAGCTCACTGGGCAGCAGGATTCCTCCTGGGACCACCATGTGAAATAAGTCTGTGCTTTTATAGTGTCATTCTATTTATGTAATGATGATGCCATGAAGTAAGGAGGAAAACAGACTAGTCTCATTTAGCAAGTACTCAAGAAAAACTGCAGCCTTTACTTTGTGAGCGTCGGGTGGACGTCACAGCCCTGTGGTCCAGCAACCAGCACGACTTCCTGGGGGAGCTCGTGTGAACATCTGGAGCACCCAGAGGCCTCCCATCTCACTAAGCTTGCACTCTGTGCCTTAAATGAAGAAGATATGTGAATTATGGAAATGGCAGGACCTGGGGGAGGAGTGGCCTGCAGTGGGAGAAGGACAAGCTGCACAGAACACAGGCAGAAATGGCCTGAATCTGCAGGCAGGTGAGGAGCAGACCCAAACCACTCACTACTCAGCATGGTCTGGCTCTCCGCAGGAAATTTCTTCAGGCCCCTTCTATCTTGCATTGTCCCTCTCTAAGAGCTGGGTGTTGAGGGTCTTTCTAGCATTGCAGAGGCAGTGCTGATTTCCAAGCACCTGCAGCCCTCCTCCTTCCCTGGTTCCCTCACCTGCTTCACATCCCAGGTGGGTGCTCTGGTGACAGTGCTGTCACCATGAACACACTTAGACCTGCTTTCAGGCCTTGACCTCAGGTCCCGGCTGACCACCTCGCATGAACCTCACTCACAGGACTTGGAGGAGGAAGGCACCTCTGAGGCATGTCTGGGTTTACAAGAGCCAGGATCCCATTCCTGGAGCTGCCCCAACTTCCTTGGTATTGTATGTTGTTGGATAAAAGGCAGAGGCAAGGAAGGAGTGAGGCAGAGCTCAGGAGGGTGAAAGCCCAAAGGGAGAGAGGGAGTGGTGGTGGGTGGTGGGTGGGGCATAGGAAAAGAAAGGAAGCCTGTGGATCAGGTTCCTGATGGAGATAGTCCTTGTTCAGAAACCTCAGGGTGCCCAACCTCAGCCATGCAGGCCAGTGGCTTGGGCAACAATAACAGTAGTTTGATTCCCTCCCATGCCCCTCCCCTTACTGCTGCCTCATCACTTCCTGTCCCAGATGGCCTGGCCAGCTCCTGGGATACTTGTGTTAAGCCTTTACTCAAAACTATGGTCAGCCATAACTAGCACTGAATCCCATGTCACAGCTGTCTCAGTTTGTCCCCCCACAGAAACCACCAGAGCCCCCTGAGATCCTTAAAGAAGAATCTGGCTTCTTCATCTTGCAGTGCCATCTCCCAAGGACATTGGAATTCTAGACTTCCCTAGGGCCTAAGCCCTTTGAGACAGCATGGTGTGCATGATGTTGGAGTGGGCTTGATATTTATGAGTGCCCATCAGTAGGGGTCCCCTTACAGGACCTGCACTTAGCTACCATTCCTTGTGTAGGGGCGAGTTCTTTCATTATCACTTTGTCCACTTTTTCACCTCCTCCCCTGTGCTTCCAGGAAACCAGGGTATCACCTGCTTCCCTTCTTTGCTCAGCAGTGCTATTCCAGCCTCTCTGTCAAGTCCAAAGTCCCATTGCTTTCTCCTGGGAGGCTTAAGAGTTCTTCACAGATGGGATGCTCAGGCCCCTCTCCTAGGTCTTCAACTGAGCACACAGATTAACACTCTGCGGTGGCACAGAACTTAAAAAGTGAGTAACAATATAATTCTTGACAGTGACTTGTAGAAACCGGGCCAGACTCGTGTTTTGAAGCAAAGCTATGTACCATTTCAATGAGGTCTTATTAAACCCTGGGCTGTTTTTGAGGTTGAGTGCTGGGAATTCTTTCCAACATAAAGGCAGAGTCCCTTTGGGTATATTGGACCACCCCCAGAGTTACAAAGTGGATTGTAGAAGCATTCCAAAGTGAGGCTGGGAAAAACCTGACAGGAAATATTCCCAGAACACTCTACTCCCAAAGTCCCTGTTGGCTAATGACTGGGGCATAACTGTAAACAAAGCAGACAGCTTCAAAGAATCACAACCCGCACGTGGGAGCATCAGTCCCTCAGCAAACAGGAAAATGCCCTCCTGGCTTTTGGCAACTCCCAGTACCCACTATGCCAGGACATTCAACTGTAGCCAAGAAAATGTGCATGTTCCATTACCCAGGGCCATGAATACCCCTCCCTGACACCTTCCTCTTCCCCTTCCCACACTGCCTTCATCTCCTTAGTGTTTTAGCTATATTGTCTTGGGATTGCAAAGAAGGGATAGGAACACGGGGAAAGGAAACATGGAGGTCAGGTTGATGAGATGAGTGGATCTCCTTTGCTGTCCTCACAGGGCAGCTTTCTGTTGAGTACAGCCTTGGTGCAAGCCCATCTCCCGAGGAATCCTGCTCCATGCAGCCTGAAACAAGACCTGGGTGAGGTTTGACTCGGACACCCTTGAATTCAACACTCAGTGCCAGCAGTTGACTAGGTGCCTATGTAGCCTCTCTCTGCATCTGTAAAATGGAAAGGATGATTCTTGATCCTGTGTAGGCTTCTCTTGGAATTATGAGTACAGGAATTTGAGCATAGGAAGCCTTTGAATAATTCATGGACAGGCATATTACATAAAAAGCTGCGTAGGGATTAAAGCAAATTTTGTTTTGCCCCAAAGAGAAACTTATCTTGTAATTCCATTGCCCACAACTTTTGGAAGTACCCTCATGTTTAGTGCCTGGCACACATTCAGCAAGCACCCCAAGTACTGTAACTTGCTGCTGGTGCATGAGTGCTCACCACATCCTGAGTGTTGTGTTAAGTTCTGAGCACACACATATTCTGTAGTCATCACTTCTGTTAGAATACCATTAAAAAAAAAAACCATTGTTCCTAACACAGTGGAGTGTTGCTATATATCACTTTAGTTAAACAAGAATCTCAGCCAGGACAGGAAGTTTAAATAGAATGACATTTTTGTTTGCATATACTTACCTCAAATTCACTCTTTATATTTCAGAAGTCAAGAAACAATATCATATTTCAGCAGGTGTTAACTGTAACTATGTCAAGATTCCTAATGAATCCTAAGAATTTGGGTCAGTTGGCTGTATGAAACTCGATTAAAAACTTGTTTCTAGATATGCAATAACATCACTGAAACCCAAGAACAGGTATCAGTTGTTTTAATTATTTACTATCTGACATTATTATCTTTAACTCTGATGTCCCTTAGATTTAACTATTTTTTTATTCAACTTTAAGAAAAAATATGTATTTATATGAAAGGCTGAGTGATGGGGGTGGGAAGAGACAGAGAGAAAGAGAATCTTCCATCTGCTGATATACTCCCCAAATACTTTGCATTGTCAGGTCTGGGCTGTGCTGGAGTCTGGAATCCCAGCTGGGTTTCCTGGTCTGGGAGCCTGGAATCCCACCTGGTACCCTCAGATATGGGCCCAAGAGTGTCAGCAGTAGGCTGCTGAGTCAGAAGCAGAGCAGTTGGGACGCCAACCAGTGCACTTATGGGATACCAGTATCCTAAGCAATAACCTAACTGGCAACTAAGTGCCAGCTCCAGGATGCAAATTACATTGATCCCAATTTCTGTGCTCTTAATAAGCAGAAAGACAACATTTACATTTCCAGACTATATCCCCAAAGATACAGGAATCATTAGTTTCAATATATTATATGTTGCACAAGATTTGTCAGGGGACTCAGTGGCACTGATGATTGTCACAGAAGAGGGAGAGCAGCGGCTGAATAACATCCCTAGATGGGATGCTATCAGCCAGCATGAAAACCCAACGCTGCCCCTGCTTCTCCACGGGGAGCTGGAGAAAGATTAGCTGCCTTTGGTTTCCCTTGGGATAGAAATTATTATTTTTTTTATTATTAGTCATTTTGCTATTTCAGCTTGGAGGGAATTTAAGTGTGTGGGAACATGGAACACATGCTTGACAGTGTTAGGCAGCAGAAGGATTGGAACTGACCTGAGGTGTAGGGGAAGCAGGAGGGAGCCCTTTTCTATTCTGCCCCAAGGACAGGAGGAGAGGAGGAGTCCTACTCCTGCTTATGAACCAATCCAGTGGCAGGATGCTTGCTGGCCTGGTGAGCACTTATCCTGGGTAGTGGCCCCGGACTATTACTCCTGGCTTAGTTCTTAGGAAATCGTTATAGTCGGGTGTGCATGTGTTGTGTGGTTTCGGGGGTGGGACTGTCAAGTGTGTGGTATCTGTGTGTGCTTAAGCACCTGCATGAGGGCCCAATGGTGTGGCCCAGGTGCTAAAGTCCTTGCCTTGAATGCGCCCAGGATCCCATATGGGCGCCGGTTCTAATCCCGGCAGCTCCACTTCCCATCCAGCTCCCTGCCTGTGGCCTGGGAAGGCAGTCGAGGAAGGCCCAAAGCTTTGGGATCCTGCACCCGAGTGGGAGACCTGGAGGAAGTTCCTGGCTCCTGGCTTTGGATCAGCACAGCACCAGCTGTTGCGCTCATTTGGTCAGTGAATCATCGGACAGAAGAGCTTCCTCTCTGTCTCTCCTCCTCTCTGTATATCTGACTTTGTAATAAAAATAAAAATAAATCTTTTTTTTAAAAAAAGCACCTGTATGTGTAAGAGAGTACTTGGACCATGTTCCGCTGCTGATCCATATAGAATGCTGACTGAAAATAACTTCCCTAGAACCAACCTGAGTCAAAGCTAGGAGGAAGGGTGGGGACACAGGTAGAGTGACAGCTGCTGAGGAGGAGGTGTAGGTAGAAAAAAGAGGCCAGGGAAGGAAGACAAACCTTCCAGCTACATCTGAGACTTTGTTTACCCTTAGCAGAGGAGTCCCCTGCATTTGCTTTTGTGTTGTTGGTGCTGATCTTAACAGAGAAGATAGGGACACACACAGTCATGCATTGCTTAACAGCAGGGGCATGTTGTGATGTCAGTAGGCAATTCTGTCATTGTGTGAGCCTGACAGTGTGTGCTGACACAAACCCCGATGGGATGGGTTAGCCCCTTGATGTGGCCCTGTCTACATTTTTATGTATTTACTTCATCTATTTGAAGTTGAGACATCTCCTATCCACTGGTCCCTATTTCCCATGGCCAAGGTCAGAAACACAAGGTGGGGTTTCTTTGTGTGTGTTTTTAAAGATTTATTTACTTTTATTGTAAAGGCAGATACACAGAGAGGAGAGACGAAGATCTTCCATCTGCTAGTTCACTCTCCAAGCTGCTGTAATGGCTGGAGCTGAGATGATCTGAAGCCAGGAGCCAGGACTTTCTTCTGGGTCTCCCACACACAGGTGCAGGGTCCCAAGATTTTGGGCTGTCCTTGACTGCTTTCCTATGCCACAACGAGGGAGCTGGATGGGAAGTGGAGCAGCCAGGACACAAACCAGTGCCCATAGCGGATCCCAGCACGTGCAAGGCAAGGCGAAGGTTAGCCACTGAGCCACCGTGCCCGTCCCAAACATGAGGTTCTTATGAGCTGGGTTCTGAGGTTGAATGCACCATTCCTGCCTGTGATGTGTTAGCTCATTCTCAACCACGTGGCCATGAGGTTGCTGCGAGGGGTTGTGGGAATGTAGTCTACATATGCTTTGGGAGGGGAGAAGACCATGAAAACTGGAGGACAGCTGGCAGCGCCTGCTCTGCCGACTCCAACATCAAGGGTAAGCGCTCCAGCCCTTGTGGTCAGCCCCTGGTACTCCTGCCCTGCTCCCTCCAGCTTCAGGGCACAGCCCACAAACCCTCTGCTCCTTTGGGCTCAGGTAACTCCAAACGAGGGGAGGGAAGCACCTTCAACTGCTGGCTCAGTTTCATATATTTGCTACAGCTGGGGCTAGGCCTGGGCTGCACTGAGGGTAAGCTGGGAGCTGGGAGCGGCAGCTCTCTCAGCTGATTGGCATGAAGTCAATTGCGTGAGCCACCATGATTGCCTCCCAGGTGCTACATTAGCAGCTAGCTAGAAATGGGAGCTGGAACTGCGTCCTGAATCGAGGTGATCCAGTATGGCGTGCAGGCTTCTTGAGTCTTTTGTTGTTGTTTGTTTTTCTAAGATTTGTTTATTGATTTTAAAGGCAAAGTTTCAGGGAGAGAAAGAACTGGGCCTGTCAGAAACGTGGGTCCAGGAGCTTCTTCCAGGTCTTCCCCACAGTTGCAGGGGCCCAAGCGCCTGGGCCATCTTTTGCTGCTTTCCCACACACACCAGCAGGGAGCTGAGTTGGAAATGGAGCAGTCTGCACTTGAACTGGGGATGTGTGCATTGCAACAGCCAGGCAACCATGTGTTCCTGAGGTAAGCATTATTAATTATTATGCCTCTTTGAGAACAAGGAATGTGAATTCAGTGATCCAACAATTTACAGAGTTGTCCTCTGCCTCCACTCTCCTCTCCCCTCACCCATTTTTTTTTAAGATTTATTTATTTTTATTGGAAAGGCAGATGTACAGAGAGGAGAGACTGAAAGATCTTCCATGCACTGATTTACATCCCAAGTGGCCACAAGTACCGGAGCAGCTGAACCCAAAGCCAGGATCCACTTCCGGGTCTCTTACGTGGGTGCAGGGTCCCAAGGCTCTGGGCCATCATTTACTGCTTTTCCAGGCCACATCAGGGAGCTGGATGGGAAGTAGAGCAGCCAGGACACAGACCCAGCGCATGTAAGGTTGGAGTTCATGTTCAGAACCAGAAATTCACACAGAATAGAGTTCAGCTTAAAACAAGCTTTATTGGGAGAACTCCCAGGAGAGGTTCACAGGGCCAGTACAGAGAGTGGGCCGGGGAAGCCGTGTCCAGGGCACGTGAGGGGTTGTTTTTATCCGGGAGCTGTGGAGCTGGGAGTTGGGGGAGAAAGGAACGTGCCTTCTAGAGTGTCAAAGGTTCCCTTTGGCCTTGGTGGATCTGTATGTCACTGCCAGACTGCAAGCTGAGGAGGAAGCTGCCTTCTCCTGGGGAGGCCTTGGCAGTCACCCTTCTCAGTCTCCTCCTAGGTCACCGCTCACCCACCCCGGCTGGGCTTTACAGCTCCCACATGGGATCTTGGCAGATGCAAGGTGGGGATTTAGCCACAAGGCTACCATGCCAGGCCCTCTCCTCTCCCCTTTAGTCTCACTGGATTTTTGTCTTTTTGTAAATTACCAATGCAAGGAGTACTCCATGGCTTTGTGAAAATTTTGTCTCACCTCCTTAACCGTGGGCGTTAGAGCTTACAGGTGAAGCGTGGAGCCTCAGTATTGCGTCTTTTTTTCAATCCCTTGAAGGATTCAAAACAGTCCTGAAATCTACAGGATTATTTAAACCTGAGCTCAGCCAAACTGCTCAGTGAGCCTCCAGTCTCCTAACAGAGCTCTCTTAGGAAATCAGGTGTTCGTCTTTGTTCAGGCCAAACTAAACCCTGCTCAGACCCTGTTTGTTTCTCTCCCAGTTCGTGAAAGAAGTGCAGTCTCTGGAGAAAAGGATGGCCCACTCCCCAGTCCCTCCATCGCAGGTGCATTTGTGTTGCCCTGGAAAACTGAGCCTTGCGCAGAAGTTCCCAGCCAGGGCTTCTCTTCTCTGACTTCCTGTGGTTGGCGGGAGGTGTGTAGACTGGAAATGCCGGCTCCTTGACTGCCCCAGGTGCTTGAGTGTTCCTTTTGTGGTTCCTTTAGCTGCTGAAAGATCCTGTGTCCTCAGAGCCAGAGGATCAAAAAGGGGAACCAGCTTGGCCTCAGATGACAATGACCCCAAGTGGCTGGATGAGAACAAAGAAGTTGGCTGGGGTGAGTTGTGTCGCTTTTGTTGTGCTCTCCCCACTCTTCAGGGACTTTGATTAGGCTGACTTTAACCATCCTCAGAAGAAAATAAACAGTTACAAATGCAAAGGAGATTGAATTGCTCTGGGCTTGTCTCCCTGCTCCAAGTGTTGCCTCCTACATGTTATTAATTTAGAGGTAATCAAGTTTGCATTCGCAGCTGGGAAGCGTATGTTTTTCTAAAACACTCATGGCCATGGGCACCAGAACAATTAAGACTGGAAAAAATGCCAGGAAACATTTGTGGGTTTTCGTGTGTGTGTGTGTGTGTGTGTGTGTGTGTGTGTGTGTGTGTGTATGTCCTCTGAGGAACTAATCATGTTTTTTTTTTTTTTAAAGCCAAACAAAACAAATACTTTATTTAAGGAGAGTCGTTTGTTTTTGGTTGTCCACTGTGTGTCTGAGCTAGTTGGTTTCAGTAAATGAAAACATATTTAAATATATTATCTCGAGTGCTTTAAAATTCTGGTTTATTTTACTTGAAAGGAAAGACACTAGAGAGAACTCGGTTTTGTTGAGTTGCTCTTCATCTAGGAAGGTAGGCTCCAGCCAGATGCTGGGAACTCAGTCTGGGTGTCCCAGGTGAGGGGCAGGTACTTGCACAACCATCTGCTGGCCCTCAGAGTGCACTTTAGGAAGCTGGAATCCAGAGCAGAGCTGGGAGTCAGATGAATCAAGGGGCAGATTAGCTGCTTAGACTCCCACACCTTGGTTTTGTCTTTCAATCAGTTCCGTTTTGTTAGTGGAGCAGGAGACTATAGTCTGGCATGTTTCACTGTAGGAGACAGGGATACGAGGCCAGACGCAGAACACGTGTGGTGCTACAGCTGGAACGCGACATCCGGGAAAAGGCTCATTACATGCTGCTGGCTGGAAGTTGCTATTACTTTTTTTTTTTCCAATTTCAATAGAAATCGAAATTTTTTTAGCGTTCTCAGAAAAGCCCATATTAGTGTAAGCTGATTTTTGCCTCAAACACAAAATGTGTCTTTACTTTTTGGATAATCTTATAGAGCTTGAAGAGATTATAGATTTCTTTGAAGTAGATTGAGCTGAGTTGGGATGCACAGATGGTAAGCTGGCATGGCCACAGCTCATCCTGCTGCTGTTTAACACCCCCGTTCCTGCATTCAGTGCGAACATCAGTCCAGGAGTGCAATGGTGCTGCGGAACTTAAGCCACTGATTGGGATTCCTGTATCCCATCAGATGATGGCTTCGGTCCATGGGTCCTGCCTCCCATGTGGTAGACCCAGATGGAGTTTTGGGCTTCTGGATGTAGTCTGGCTCCATCCTGGCTACTGAGGGCATCTAAGAAGTGAACCAGCAGGTGGTAGATTGATATTTCTCCCTGGTTTTGAATAAAATAAAGCAAAACCTTTCTAAAAAAGAGTACAAGTAAAATTTACACGAAGATTTACCTAGGTAAATTAATTCTGGTGTGATTTAGTGTTTGTTCAGCTAATGTGCAATTTAAATTTCATTTTGCGTTGTTTTTATATGTATTTTTATTATCTTCTCATTAGTTTTCTGTGGTGATAGAGGAAGTGCTAGTGTAGCTGGGGGTGGGTAGATAGCAGCCCTGGGCCAAGTCCTGTAGCTCCCTGTTCATTTGTTCACCTGTCTCTGGCAGTTCCTGTGCTATCATGGTAGAATGGATACACAGGTGTGGCTGTCTTCATGGATGTGCTGCCTGAGTGGTGGTATATGACACAGGCTTAAGTCTCCTGTCAGGGGCTAGTATATGACACAGTGGATCAAACCCTCCTCCTTGCAACATGGGCATCCCACGATGGAGTGTTAGCCTAAGTCCCATGTACAGTTCTTTATTCTTAGTTTCGACCTGGTTCATCTCTGAATATTGTAGCCTCTGGGGAGAAGACTCTTCCATCTCTCCCTTTAGATCTCTTTGCCTTTCAATAAATGAATAAATAAATAAATAAATCTTTTTTTTTTAAAGAAAGATGCTGAGTTTGGATTAATTCTCTGATGAAGCTTCCTTAAAGTATTAATAATTATTGAATAGGGAGCTTGTATTTTTTATTTTGCCTTGGGTTCTACAATATATAACTGACCCTAGTAACAGAGATGGCAAGGTCTGCAATATTTACTGGCCCTTTCTAGCAGTCCCCTGACTCACCTGGTACTCTATTTTCTGATATTTGTAATGATGGCCAGCCTTCTGTATCAACAGGTAGTACATCCTGAGTTTCAACCAATCATAGGTTAAGTAATACTTGGAATAAAAATATGTCTGCACTGAACATGCACAGACTTTCTTGCCATTATTCCCTGAACAATGTAGTACAACAATAATTTGCATAGTGTTTACATTGTATTGGGGATTATAAGTAATCTAGAGATGATTTACAGTATATAAGAGGATGTACCTAAGTTTTATGCAAATACTGAGCTATCTTACCAGGGAATTGAACATCCTCACGTGTTGTTGTTCAAGTAGCCTGGAAGCAGTCCCTTGTGCCTACAGAGGGGTGGCTGTATTTAGAGGAGTGAATGTGTTTAGAATTACCTGAAGAGAGTATTTAAAATATAAATTTGTGGCCCCACACTCAGAGTGTCTGGTTCATGGAAAGTGAAATCTTTTGTGACTCAGTTATCCACATTTTTTTTAAAGATTTATTTTTATTTTTTTATTGGAAAGGCGGATATACAGAAAGGAGAGACAGAGAGGAAGATCTTCCATCCGATGATTCACTCCCCAAGTGAGCACAACGGCCAATACTATGCCGATTTGAAGCCAGGAGCCTCTTCCAGGTCTCCCACGCGGGTGCAGGGTCCCAAAGCTTTGGGCCGTCCTCAACTGCTTTCCTGGGCCACAGGCAGGGAGCTGGAAGGGAAGCAGGGCTGCCGGGATTAGAACCGGCGCCCATATGGGATCCTGGGAGTGCAAGGCGAGGACCTTAACCACTGCGCCACCGCGCCGGGCCCTCCACTTTTTTTAAAAGCTCAAATGTGGCTGCTCTTGGGGTCACAGTATGGGAAGCTGATGCGTTTCATGACTCATAGATGGCTTGTCTCCGGATCTTAGTCCCTTGCCACTCGACCCTGCACCTCTTTTGCAATCACCACCCTCCCACTGCTTTTTTTTCTTTAAAGAAGATTTATTTTTATTTCTGAAAGGCAGATTTACAGACAAAAGCAGAAATAAGGAGAAAGATCCTCCATCTGCTGGTTCACTCCCCAAGTGACTGCAACAGCTGGAGTTGAGCCAATCCAGCCTAAAGCCAGGAGTTTATTCCTGGTCTCCCTCATAGGTGCAGTGGCCCAAGGCCTTGCACCATCCTCTACTGCTTTCCCAGACCACAAGCAGGGAGCTGGATGGGAAGTAGAGCAGCTGGGACTGTGTATAGGATTCCTGCTTTGCAGGCATAGAATTTAGACTGTTGAACCACTGTGCTGATCCCCAGTTGCCCCTGCTCCCTCTCCTTTTTTTTAAACACTATGGTTAACACTATGGTTTAATTTATTGCCTCCAAGCATTGCATTTGACATCTAATCACCTTGTTCAAGACTTTTCTATAACTACCTGGTCCCTGCAGCAAATAGCTTCTTCACACATCTGTCTAGCATCGCAAACCCTCCCACACTGGCTTCCATGAAATTTCCTTTCCAATGTTTCCTCATTGCATTTGTAGGTCCAGAGAATATATAGATAAACTAATAATATGGCTAACATAAGCTAATATGATTGTTTGACAAGACTACAATTCTGTTTCGTTGTAAGCTTGTTCACGCATGAGCCATGGTAATAAGGAGAAAATATCAAACAAACCTAAACAGAGATATTCTTACAAAATAACTGCCCAGTACTCTTCAAAAAACATGGGGGACTGGAGAAATAAGACACTGAGGAGACCTTACAAATGCCACATGGAAGGTATTTGTACTGGATCAGAAAAAGGACGTTTGTAGAAAAATTGCTGGAATTGGAATGAGGTCTGCTTTTTAGTGAATAATATTACATCCATTGTTAATTTCCTGCTTTTTAGTGAATAATATTACATCCATTATTAATTCCTTGCACTTGGTGCTTTTACTGAGGCTGTGACAGATCCATTACAGAAAGCAAAATTAGGGATATACAGATTTTTTTAAATTGCTTAGTGACTTTTATGCAAGTCTGAAAGATCAAAATAAAAAGTTTAACTTGAAATAAAAATGCATATTACAGGAGAAACAATACAATAAAAACTAGAGTTCTGGGGGTTTTTATTATGTGATAGTCACAGGGAATTATGTAAGCATTTAGTTATTAGGATTACCCTAGGTGGTAAGTAAAAGCTTCTGTTTTAAAGATCTGTTTATCTGTTTGGAAGGAAGTGTTAAACACAGGGAGAAAAAGCAGAGAGAGACAGACAGATGAATCTTCCACCCCTGGTTTGCTCCCCTAAGTGGCTGCCATGGTGAGGGCTGGAGCAGGCCAAAGCCAGGCACTTCATCTGGGTCTCCGATGTGGGAGGCAGGAGTCCATACACTTGGGCTGTCAGCAGGGAGCTAGACCTGAAGTGGAACAGCTGGGTACCAATAAGGGATGCCGGTGTTCCAGGCGGTGTCATAACCACTAATAAGCCACAGTACTGGCCCATGCAATACTATCTCAGGTACAGTGTGTGACCTTGGGTTAGAGCTCCTGAGATCCAGCACACTTCTTTTCTCTTCAGTAATCTTTGTGTGTGTGTCATCTGTGTGTGATTGCCAAAGAAAATGTCTAAGGCACAGTAATTGAGAAAGAAAAGTAATTTATTTAACATTGAGTTCTGGAGGCTGAGGAGGTAAAGAGCATTTTGCTGTCACCTGTTTGGGCTTCTAGTGAGGGGCTCTTCACTGCGTCCTCACATTGCAGAAAGCCTCACATGGTAAGACAGCACCAGCTAGCCAGAGAGAGCTCACTTTTATAAAAATACGATACGCTTGGGGTGGCCCATTAACTCATGAACAGACTCTCCCACTGATGGGGACAGGGCCTACATGACCCCACCACCTCTTAAAAACCACTGCCTAACACCCTCTCATGGCAACTCAATTTCATTTTTTTTTTAATGTTAAACAGTAAATATTCCTTTCTATTTATTTGTTTGTTTTTTTTCCTTTTTCATTCTTTTTATTTTTTTCCCGTTAATTTCTTTTAATAATCTTATTTGATTAGGGTACAAATGGTCAAGGGATACAGGGTGAAAGTGGGTAATATCATTGTTTCCACACTAATACAATCATTTTTCCCTGTATCTGGGGTTAGGGGAGTAGCAAAGGGAAAAGCCCCACCCAACTTCCCACCCATCCCCAATTCCCCACATGAGGCGCGCTCCAAGGGTCCTGCTCCGTTTTGATAGTTTATCAGTTCTGGATTGCTGCCAATCTCACCGTCCCAACCGTAATGAAACCTATTCAGAGTCCACTGGCTGACAGTCTCTTGATGGTTGGGGTTCCAAGATCAGCAGTTCAATTGGAGAGATATCCAAAGAAACTTCATCTGAGTTGATCCCAGATCTGACTTCTTCACCGTTCGTCACACCAATCAGCTTATGCATATGCTGGTCGTTGCGATTGCTGGGTCCGTTCGGTTTCCAGCCCCGTCTTCCTCGTGAACCAACGGGTGTTGTAGTCCAGCTCGATCCTACCCACTTCATACTCGGTCTTCATGCAAACCAGTTGGAGCTGCAGCCTAGTTGGGGCAACTCCCCAAAACCTCTACCAGTTCTGCCCCCTACCCTGGTTCCTATGCTTGCCAGTATGTACCGCAGGCTTGTCTAGTCTGTTCCACATCCCATTTAGCTCTCGCACACGTCAATCGACATTGGAGCCTAGTTCAACCCAACCAACCTATTATCCAGCCCATACACCTACTGGCAGGTGCCTTTCTGTCTAGCCACCCCAGCCCCTATCCTGGTTTTCGTGCTGTCCAATGAGAGTGGTAACCCTGAGGGAGGTGCCCACTATTCCCCTACTAGGCCACTCCCACTCCCAGATTATGAAGTCTCCAGGTGGTTCTGGCATTTGACTTGACAGAATTAGCTCCCAGTACCAGCCTCTGCCAGCTAATGCTGTGGCTAAGCCCAAACACCCCACAACTCACTCTAATTTTACTTGCACAAGTCAGAAGAGTCAGCTCCCCGAGAGGCACACAGGTGCTATAGCCCTGCCTAGTCTGAACTTCCCGCATCCCAATTCACGCTTTCCAATGGAAGTAGTTATCCAGCAGGGGAGCCCACGTTCCCCGGTTGGCTTTGCCTCCTCCCTGATTGTCACATGTGCTATTTGTGTGCTGCAACCACATCTGGTATGGCTCATCTCACCTTGGCATTACTTGTTGTGTACTGGTATGTGGGCAACTCGATTTCAATTTCAGGAGAGATGAATCGTATCCTAAAGCAGCCTCCTGCCTTCCAGTATGTACCCTGGGGGAAGACTCTGTAAAGTTTTCTGGGGCTGCTCTTGCCCTTCTAGAACTTCTAGTGCCTATTATACCTTTTAAATAAAATCAAGCAACAACAAAAACAAAACAAAAACCAGAGCTTTTGTATACCTTGGAATTGTGAATTTTCTATGTATTGTCATCTCTGGAAGTGAACTCTTGGAAAGGGAAGGAGAGGCTGTGTTAGACACCAGGATATCTACCAGTGCCTTGTCGCAAGAAGCTTAGGGAACACACACCGATGATCTGGAACATCCCAAAGGACTATGCTGTAGTAACTTGAATTTCCAACCATGTGTTTTACAAGCAATTTCTCTGGTGCCTCGTTGTCCTGGGGACTCTCCAAGAGTGACTCACCTTGTCTGGGCCTACGACAGGTTCTCTGGCTTTGTTCGTTGGAAATATTTGTCTTCAGCAGAGGAGGAAATATCAGTAGTTGGCTTCTTGAATGATTTCCTGAAAAGGCATACATTGTAATCTGAGTTCTAGACTGAAATGTAGCAATCATTCTTTTTTTATTACAGTAAAAAAAAATCCGTATAATGTAAACTTTACCATTTTAAGCATTAGTTTACCATTTTAAGCACTAATGTTAAGTATATTCCCATTGTTGTGAAACAGATTGTAATCATACTTTTTTTTAACCTAAAAATATACTTTAGCCATCCAGAATGACAGACTCTCATTATATAGGAATAAGAAAAAATACAATAAAAACATTCATTAAAACACAGGCTAAAGATTTAAGCTGAAATCTCACTAATACACAAAGGTGTTGCATAAATGCACAAAAAGATGTTAAACATTCTTGGCCATTAGAGACATGAATTAAAACTACAATGAGACACATATTAAAATGGCTTTAAAAGTCCTGAAAACACTAAGTTTTGGTAAGGCTGGAAATCTCATACATTGCTAATTAATTTGCAAAAAAGGGGAAGATAGTTAAGATAACACAAGAGAAATAATATGAACACATACAACAGCGTATATATGACTGTTCACATTGATTCAAAATCACTACAAATAGAAGGCAGCATGAACATCTAGCCACTTGTGAATAGATAAACAAGTTGTGTTGCATCCATACAATTCTAAACCACCTCTTAGTAAAAAAAGGAATAGATTTTGATGCAGAAAAGATGAATGAATCTCAACTGTATTATACTGACAGAAATCAGGCTCAAAAGTTACATTTGAGGAAAGCAAATTAACTGAGATAGACTGGGATGAAGAGAGAATGAACTCTACAGTGTACTTTGGTGATGAAATATTCTGTCTTAATTGTCATGGTTCAGGAATTGCTCATAGAATTGTATACATAATTTTTACTCTATGGAGAGGCTTACTTGACCTAGCTTCAAAGTACACTGCAAATATTGGGTACTTTAGATAGTTGCCCATTTAATATAGCACTGTGATTAGAAATCTTTGGGTTGGGTAGGAGAACCTAAGGTTAGTAGATCTTTGCTTCCCCCTAGGCAATTGGATAATACCTGCTTTTTTGGTGACTCAGTTTAACATGTCTCTCAGACAATGGGGGTGTAGTTTAGGCAATAAATTCCATAGTTGTGTCAGCAGTAGGTGATTTCTCATGGTGCTTTGGAAAAACCTTGGAGATTTATCAGTCCACTAAACCAAAGAAAGGTGATACGTGAAGTCACTCTCGATGATTCCCTGGTTCAGTTTAACTGAGATATTTGACAGACTTTGCAGTCCAGTCAGTTTAGAATTTCATATCAGGCCAGGCCCTCTGTAAATGAGAATGATATTAAACCTTTATAATCCTGACCATAAAAATAGGGATTATAATGCCTATTTTATGACAGACGTAAGAAAGGAATTGGGCAAGTTGTTTCAATGTCCAGTGGTTGTAAGGACCGCTGTTGTAATCATGAGTGAGGACTTTCCTATCTTACAATATACATCTCCACGCTGAGGGCTGATAGATCGTGCTGGGCCAGTGTCTTCGGTTTCCACTCACTCTCATCCTAACAAAGTCAGGTGCACTTTTAGCATTTGCTGTTGATTTTCTCACCTGTAGAATTGTTGAAGACCTTTTCTGTTTCCTGCCCAGATTACTGGTAGCACCCTGAAGTGTCTGCCTCTCCCTCACTGAGCATTCGCTGGCTGCTGCTTATCTGGTGATTACAATTCCGAGTGAAGTCTACTTAAATCATTTCAGGAATGCAGCACACCCAAGATGTAAGACAAATGCTTGCACCTATGCCCTTGTTCTGTCATTCTGAGTGTAGTCAGATCAAAGCCCAGATACTGGAGTTAATGAGTCAGGACACTTAAAGAAAGTGTGAAATTCAAATGTGATTCATTTGAACCAATGGGGAGAGAGGTTATTGCTTAATGTGATATCGAGAGCTTCTAGGTGAACTACTGTGGACCTGGAACAATCACAGCCAAGCAAGTATCTTTTTTGGATCAACATAAATAAGTGCTGTGTTATGGTACAGATACAGAATGGCAAGAAACAGGAAATCTGTAACTTGCTTTGAAAGAATTTACAGGAATAGCTGACAGGACAAAATGAAAAACCCATATCAAGTGAGTAGGGATGCCACTTGGTTTTCAGTCCCAGCCACTCTTCTAATCCAGCTTCCTGTGAATGTGCACCTTCAGTGCGTAGGTCCCTGCCACCCATGTGTGGTAGTGTGGGCTCCTGGCTTTGGGCAAATTCTGACTGTTGTGGAGATTTGAGAAACTGAACTGGTATATGGAAGATCTCTGTTTCTCTCTATGAGTTTGAATAAAATGAAAATAAGTTTTATAATTTGTCAAAAAAATCAAAGAAATAATGACAACAAAAATCAAGGGAACAATAACATAATTGGGAATAATAATAAAGAATAAAATTAATTCTTACATGTTAAAATTTTAAATCTAATGAAATACAAGATGTGAATGCAAGGTGAGATGAATCTAAATGAGAATCGAGGCAGACATTACAGTCTCCCTTTCCATGACTTTGAGATCTAGTTATCTACAGTTCAGGAAGTGCATTTCTGAGCTGTCATTGTAGTTTGTGGGCAAAGCCACTGCCTTTAACACTAGTATCCTGTGTGGACACAAGTTCATGTCCCAACTGCTATACGTCTGAACCTGCTCCCTGTTGTTGCCTGGGACTAGCAGCAGCAGGTGATCCAAGTGTTCAGGCCTCTGGATCAACTCCTGGTTCCTGGCTTCCATCTAGCCCAGCTCCGACCACTGTGGCCACCTAAGGAATAAAACAGCAGCAGGTGGAAGATCTCATTGTCTCTTTTTCTCTCTTACTGCCTTTCTTTCCTTTTCTTTTCCTTTTTTTCCATCTGTACTTAAAGATTTATGTAGTTGAAAGTCTGACTTAGAAAATAAAAGATCTTCCATCTGCTGGTTCACTCTCCAGATAGTTGAAACAGCCAGGACTGGGAGGCTGGAGCCAAGCCAGGCCCTTCATCCAAGTCTCCTGGTGGATGGCAGGGGCCCAAACACTTGGGCCATCTTCTGTGGCTTTTCCCAAACTATTATCAGGGAGCTGGATCAGAAGTGCAGCAACCCGAGCATATAGAAGCAATTGGCTTTACCAGGTACACAACAACGCTGACCTCTAACTTTACCTTTCAAATAAATAAATAAAATCTCTTTAAAAAATAAAAGTGAACTTCTGTTCACCAACTGTGGTTCCAGTGTCCTTCTAATCCTGCGTAGAGCTGAGCAAGCAGCAGTCCATGCGGCTGGCATTTAAAACGAAATTCAATTAATTGTTGGCAGATGCACGCTTGATCAGAGTGGGAGATAACTGGGCAGAGAAAGAGAAGACTCTTCCAAGTCTTTTAAAAAGGCCTATTCATGAACACTTAATGGCAAGCTGTTATGGAAACTTCTGAAAATTTTTTGGTTTGTTTTAATAAATTATGGGAATTCTACTTTGCCATGAGGGAGATGGGAAGCAGAGGTTGTTAACAGGAATGTTCAAAGGACAAGTGAGTCCTTTTCTTTGATAACTTGTCTCAGAGTTGTTTCCTGCTTGGGAAAAAAGGGACGGGGGAAGACCAAAGAAGACTGTACACAAGGATGTTTGATGCTGACATGTCCGGAGTCCCCGCAACAACTGAAGTTCTGTGAAAGGCTCAGAACAAGAGGCAAAGTTTGCTTTTATCATCTCTTGCTAAAACTTCAGTGAAATTAACCAGTGGTTAAAAGCCAAAATGTCAATGAGATTCCCCCCCTTTTTTTTTCTGTTAAGTATATACATAGGCTGATGGGAGGGGGGAGGGTTGTAATGTTGCAGCCATTGTGGAAAATAACATGTTGGCTTCTCAAAAAGTTTAAGTTAGCATAACTTCTGGTAGTTCTGTTTCTGGGTATAGCCGTAAAAGAATTCAAGGCGGGGCCTTGAAAAGGAACTTGTACATGACTATTCACAGCAGTATTGTTCATAGTAGTCAAAAATTAGAAGCAACCTGTATGTCTGTCTAAACTAGACGTGGCATACCCATGCAATGGAATAATTATTTGGCTTTAAGAAGAATAATGTTCCGAGACACGCTACACCATCAGTGAACCTTGAAGACAATATATTGGATGAAATAAGCCAGATATAGAAAGAGAACTATTGTGTGACTTCACTTGTTCCTAGAGTAGTCAAATCCGTAGAGACAGCGTGGTTGTTGCCAGGAGATTATGGGAAGTGGGAAGTTTTGTTTTCCTGGTGGGAAATTTGAAAAATTTTTGAATTGGAGGGTGGTGATATGCTACAATGTGACTGTGCTTAATGCCACAAAATTATACATGTAGGAAAATACAAGTTTCATGTCTCCTATGATTTGCCACCCCAAATCCCTAGATAGTTTACGTGAAAAAATCTATGACAGGGAGAGCATTTGACCTAGTGTTTAGGATATGGGTTAAAACACCTACATCCTACATTGGAGTGAGAGAAGGGGAAAAGATGTATCTGTCCTTCAGCTTTCACAATTCCCTACCCCCTTGTCAGGAGTCGGCTAAGTGTAATTTCTTTAAAATGCTATGCGTCATGCATAGAAAAATGAACTTACTGCAAAGAAGGCAAGTTATATTTGCACAGCACACAGTGATTGCACTCCAGTGATCTTAGTAAATGACAAAACTGATAACTGGGTTTTAGAAATTCATTCTTGTTCCAAGTCGAGGTGATTTCTGCTTATCTGATTTGCTTTTCTTGAAAGCTGAGATGAAGGTCACCGTGTATTGACTGGGGCGTAAATAAAAGTGTTCTCTTTTCCCCTCTGACGTCATCTACTAGCTGAGTACTATGGAGACCTTTTGTTTGAGTTGCAGAAGGCAGTGTATTTACCAATGGCTGAAGGGTGATTAAGAAATAATGTAACTTCAAAGAGTGTGTGAAGAGAAGCCTAGATAAAGATTGCCTGGATCTCTTCTAGATATTATGGGAAGTTAGGTTAAATTTGAACAAGTCCTGTTGGATACGTCATTGAAAGTTAATAAGTTCAAGTGTCCCTCATGTTGTAGTCCCCTCCATTGTTCAAGAGGTTAATTACGTTGTCAGGGTCTTGTATGATATTGTGAATGTTCGATCTGGGATAACAATTAAGTTTCTCTCAAATGTCTGTGAAGTAGGAGCAAATATTTTTCAAATACCACAAGTAATAGATGTAGAATGATCCACTCATGGGTGATCCACAAATATTACTAAAGAGAGAAAGAAGGTATTCAACCAACTGTTTCTATGTGGGCAGGTCATATCCCAGAAGATATTAATTTTCAGGGATTGGTGAGAATCAAGCTCACATTATTTCATTTTGGAGACATGAATTGTGCTAATGCAGAAAAAGGCCAAGGTATAGTGTCCATCTCTCTCTCTCTTTTTTTAATGATTTGTTTATTTTTTACTTGGAAGGTTGATTTATAGAGAGAAGGAAAGACAGATGGAGATAGAAATCTCTCATTCTGCTGGTTTCCTCCCCCAAAATGGATGCAATGACTGGAGTGGAGCTGATTCAAAGTCAAGAACTTCTTTGAGGTCTCTGACATGGGTGTGAAGTCCCAAGGCTTTGGGCCATCCCGACTGCTTTCCCAGGCCACCATCAGGGAGCTGGATGGGAAGCGGAGCATGTTGGACTAGAACTGGTACCAAAATGGGATGCTGGCACTGTAGGCTGAGGACTAGCCTGCTGAGCCACTGCACTAACCCCAGGCCTTTACTACCAAAGCTGCACAAAACGTAAACAGTAGAAACTTCTGGGTCTCTTTCATGTGTGTTGAAGCCCAGCTTTATGGGTAACAGTCTAAAAGTGCTTTGCCAAAAAACTTAAAGTGAATACTTTCCCTTCTGTTCTTAGCCTTTTCTTGTTGCTATGTAGACCTGTGCTTTCCAAGATGGTAGCTGCTACCCACTGTGGCTGCCAAACCTTGGAAATGTGACTAGTCTGCATTGAGATATGATGTGAGTATAAACTATACATTGAAGTTTAAAGACACAGTTCAAAAGAAAAATGTAGTATATTGGGTTTTTTTTTTAGATATTTATTTATTTTTACTGGAAAATCAAATATACAGAATGGAGGAGAGACAGAAAGATCTTCTATCTGGTGATTCATTCCCCAAGTGGCCACAATGGCCGGAGCTGAGCCAATCCGAAGCCAGGAGGAAGAGCTTCTTCTGGGTCTCCCACGCAGGTGCAGGGTCCTAAGGCTTTGGGCCATCGTTGACTGCTTTCCCAGGCCACAAACAGAGTGTTGGATGGAAAGCAGGGCTACTGGGACAAAAAAATGGTACCTTTATGGGATCTTGGTGCATGCAAGATGAGGGCTTAAGCTGCTAGGCTACTGCACTGGACCCCCTAATGACTATTTTAATATATATGCTAGACAAGTTAAGACATGCTAAGTGGCTGGCATTACATTTCTGCTGGGGAGCACTGGTGTAGATGATAGCAACGGGCTTTAAGCACCAATGTTCTTCAAGGATACGTCTTGTTATACTAGCAGAGACGTAAGTCAACATTCACTAAAGAAATTGGAATCTGTGGGACTGGTGCTGTGGCACGGTAGATAAAGCTGCAGCTTGTAGCGCCTTCATCCTCTATGGGCACTTGCTGGAGACCCGGCTGCTTGATTTCTGATCTAGCTCCCTGCGAATGGCCCAGGACAAGCAGCAGAGGGCCACTACAAGCCTCCACACGGGAGACCTGGAAGAAGCTCCTGGCACCCATCTGGAGAGTGAGCCGGCAGATACATGTGTGCCTCTTCCTCACTCCCCCTCTGTACGACTCCGTCAAATAAATAAATCAATAAATAAACCTTTAATCAAAAGTTAGCAATCTATCTTGATCATCCCTGAATCTTTTTAAAAAATAAACTGCTTTATCTCACAGAGGTTCTGAAAAATAGCCCGTGTGATTGTCCTTATACACTTTGTTTCGCGTGCATTTAACGATTTCATTTCAGTGTGCTGTCATAATGATAACTTTCTATTCTTTGGAAAAAAATTAGATCAGATGATTAAATCCCCGTCTGAGCATTTTCCAGGGGGCAGCCAAAGAAAGCTGATTTGAATACAGGGAATAAACAGTAATTAAACTATAAATGTTGATTTTCGTTTGAAGTCCACTGGCATGTTTGGTGAGAATAAAGAGCACATTGTCACTTATTATTTCTGCTGGCCCAGCGATGGCATGTGAGTCTCTGAAAGGCTCCAGCCCATCGGGGAGTTTCCC
The DNA here is from genome assembly GCF_017591425.1 of Ochotona curzoniae. NCBI lineage: Eukaryota > Metazoa > Chordata > Mammalia > Lagomorpha > Ochotonidae > Ochotona > Ochotona curzoniae. The sequence continues at coordinate 23,949,323 of NW_024464920.1, forward strand.
AGGGCCTCTGCACTGAAACTTCCTTTGTTTATATTCAAACCTGGATCCTGCATTACATCCCCGATTCCCTCCCCCCAACCTCTCAAGCAGTACAAATTAATTTTAGATAAAATCTAAGAGGGTTTCTTTCTTCTTCAAACGCATCCATTTCAAGAATACTTTAGCAAGGAGTTTAAAAACCTGGCAAGGTGGCTTCTCCCAGAAAATGGAAAAGAACTTGTTTCACTCTATCTTTTTGGGATACTTTAAAACAGCAATTTTTAACCTGGGCTAGTTGTTGGACCCAGCTTGGGAGCTGCTAATCCCAGGGACCCAGGGTGCACGTCAGGTCACTTATATTAAAACTGAAATTACTGGGATTGGCAAGTACTAGTTAAGGCTCTCCAGGTGCTTCCCACAAGCCACAGAGGCTGAGGACCCTGCTCCCTGGACTTTTCTGGAAGCACTCAAGACAGCTGATTGTCGAAGTAGAATGAGTTGTTTCCAAGTGACTATTCCTCTCTGGAAATTATTTTCCTTTTTTTTTCAGAACAGTTGCTTTTTCTCAAATTCTTCATTGACTCATAGGTCATACAGTAGTGTTATTTCTTCAAGAAGGTTCTCGATTTTCTTTTTTGTTTCTTCAGCGACACATTAGTCATTCAGTAGCATGTTATTTAACTTCATGGCATTGCGAATTTCTGTTTTCTTCCCATTGTTAATTTTGTTTTGTGGTTTTTCATTTATGGGGATGTATAGTAACTGTGTAATGGAGACTATCATATCCAGATGTGAGAATACAATGCAGTATGCATTAAAACGTACAGGTCAAAGATGGACTCCCAATGAAACTGTTGAATGTATCTTGACAATAGGATGCTGGACTCTCTGCTGTTGTCCATGCCCACAATGTCAAGATACACTTAAAAAGCACAATGATGGACTGATAACTGTTTGTGAAGGACTGTACTATTGTAACACTAGAGGAAATCAGTGTTTTGAAGGGGAGGGAACTTGCATGAGAGGGTGGGAAATCCCAGACCATATGGAACTGTGTCATAAAATAATTTTTAAAATGGAAAAAAATTAGATTGCCATTGACTTTGAAGTATGTTTCTCATGTTCTAATATGAACAATGATGAAACTTTGATTATTAAATTGAAACAAGCTTAATTGTTCGTTGGAGTGGCCTTATTTAGAATATGTGATACAGGCTATTTCTCTTAAAACCATGTGTACATGCTGTGTGTGTGTGTGTGTGTATGTACTTAGTCAAGGTGTTTATGTTTTCACAACTTATTTTTTCTGAGAATTTTGTTTAAAACAATTATTTTAAAGGCACCAGTAAAGAGAGAGAGAGCGAGCCAGAGAAAGATCTTCTACCTGGTGGATCACTCCCTAAATGACTGCAACATCTAGAACCAGGCTGCTTCAAAGCCTGGAGCCAAGAGCTTCTTCTAGATCTTCCCTGTAGGTACAGGAACCCAACTGTTTGGGCCATTGTCCTCTGTTTTCCTGGGTGCATTAGCAGGGAGTTGGATTGGAACTGGAACAGCTAGGAGCTGATTGAACTGGTATCCATATGGGATACTGGCGCCATAGGCAGCAGCTTTACCTGCTGTGCCACAGTGCCAAGTGCCTCACAAGACATTTTTTGAAATATCAGCAGTTTCAGCTGGGTAAAGAGAACACTTTCAGGAGTTGAATTATAGTAAGGACTGTGCTGAATTATGGATATTACTGTTTTTGCACATGTAGTTATGATCACAAAATACAAAATTTTCCATTGTGAAATTGTTTATTCCTTTTGAGTCTGATTTAATTGCCCTTAAAGTTTCTATTGGGATTTATGAGTGAAAATATTTTATAAAACATAAAGCACTAAGTAAAGTAAACTAAATTCTTTTTGTGAAGTTTGAAGTATTCACATTTTAGATTTTTCAAAGATTTATTTTTACTTGAAAGGTAGATTTATGGAGAGAAGGACAGACACAGAGAAAGCTTTTCTATAACTGGTTCACTCTCTGAATGGCAGCCACTGGTGGAGCTCATCTCATCTGAAGCTAGGAGCCTCCTCCAGGTCTCCCACAGGAGTGCACCCAGGGTTCTGGGCCATCTTCCATGCTTCCCTAGGCCACCACCAGCAAGCTGCATGGGAAGTGGAGCAGCAAGACTAGAACCATTGCCTGTATGGTATCCTGGCACTTGAAGGTAGTGGATTAAGCCATGGTACCAGCCTCACGTTTTCATATTTAAATCAATATGAAATAATTTGTTGTGGATAGCCAATACCAGTAGTCCATATATATATATTATTTTTTTATTGGGAGAAGGTGAGTTTCTGTTAGGGGTTACAAAATGGGTGGAGTGCAAAAGGTTAAAATCCTGGAATCAGTGATTTGATGAAGACTGTTTCATTAACAGCTTTCCAAGGTGATCTGCTGAGCCATTTGTCCCACATTCACTGATGATGGTGTGTGAGGTGTCACGTGCTGTTTTGGGTGCTAAGGATTTGATAACAATTGAATCCGTACAGCAAAAACAATGCAAACAGGAAGTCTTACCTGATGGAGTCTAGCCCCCTCCATTTGGAGAGATCCAGTCCAGGAAGGGAATGATGCTCTAGTGTAAATCAAGCAGAGAAGTGGGATAGCAAGTGTCAGGAGATACTTTCTCAGGGAGCTGGAATCAGCCTCACCAAGCAGGTGGCATTTAAGCAAAGGATTAAAGGAGGTGAGAGTAAAGCACACAAATGTCAGAGCCAGGGGATCTCTGGCGGCAGGAACAAGCAGTACAAGGACCTCAAGTGACTGTGTGCGGAAGCTTGCCAGATAAAATACAGGGTGCTCAGCTAGAGTGGATTCAGATAAGTAACAAGTCATTGCTAATATCGGTATTGGAACTATTTTTTATACTAAAACATTTGTATTTATACTAAAACATTTTAAAATATGTATTTTCAAATACAAACATATTTATGGTACGGTGCAAACGCTAACCTCCCATACTGGAGTACTTGTTTGAGCATTGGCTGCGCTACTTCTGTTCTAGCTCCCAGCTAGTGTGCGTGGGAACGAGGTAGAAGATGGCCCACGTGCTTAAGTGCTCGGGCTCCTGCCACTCACGCAGGAGACCTGGATGTGGTTCCAGGATCTGGGCTCTAACCTGGCCCAATTCCAGCCATTGTAGTCATTTGGGGTGAGCTGGGAGGTCAGGGGCGTGGGTTGATCTCTGTCACATTACCTTTGAAGTAAATAAAATACACCTAAAAATAAGTATAAGGCACTTTTTTTTTTTTAACTTATTTGAGAGAGAGTAAGCAAGCAAGAGAGACAGAAATAAAAAAGTCTCCCATTATCTGGTTTACTTCCCAAATGTCTTTGACGACTGAGATAGGACCAGGTCAAAGCTGCAAGCTAAGAACTTAATCCAGGTCTCCCACATGGGTGGTGGGGTCCCAGCTGCTGGAGCCATCACTTGGTCCTGTGTGCAGAGTAACAAGGAGCTGAAAGTGGGAGTGGATCTGGGATTCAAATCCAAGCACGACAATGTGGGATCTTCACTGCTGGGAAGCATTTCTACCCTGTTTCCTGTCTTTTTAGTTCCTAAGTCAGGCAACTCTTGGTAGGTTTATCAGTTTTGGAAAAGTGAATGGAGGCCTGTTGTGGATGGAGTGAGGAGTAAGGCAAGCGGAGATGGAGGAGGTGGGAGAGGTTCTGGGTGGGGGTCGGGGTGAAGGGAGAAGGCCCAATTAGACCTTTGTCGGAATTTAGCTTGGATTCTAGGCAAGGGTGGATATCGTTAAAGACCTTCAACAGAGAGGTGCTTTGCCTTTTTTTTTTTTTTTAAGTTTAGTTAATTAATTGTGAGAATGCCAGTGAGTAGAGATGGAGGAAGTAAGTAGTAGTGGGGGTCTGGGCACCTGCTGATGCTGAGCCAGCAGCTTCTGCTGATAGACTGGCTGTGGGGTGTCAGAGCCTGAGGAAGGATGGACCTGTCCCGAAAGGAAAGGATGAGGCGTCAGGTGCAGCCAAGGTGTTTTGGCGGGGAGCTTAGGGAAGGTCTTGAGTTCCTTTCTGGGTTAAGTTCCAGGTGTCTGGATATATCCTGGTGGAAGTGTCATGTTGGCAGGTTAATATGTCTTTCCAGATAGCAAAATCTGTAACTTTATTCTTTCACCCAAGTGGCAAAGAAATGAGTCATGCATGTGGCATGGTAGTTAAAATGTACCCCCTCATGTCTGAGAACCTGGGTTCCACTCCTCGCGGCAGCTCCCAAGTCCAGTGATGCACCACTGCAGCTCCTGAGAGGCCATGGGTAGGACTCAAGCACTTGGGTGCCTGCTACCTGTTGGAAGACCTACACGGAGTTCCCAGCTGCTTTGACTAGGCCAGTCCTGACTGTTGCAGGCACTGGGGAGTGAACCAGCAGATGGAAGGTGAGTCTTCCTATTCCTCTCTCTGCCTCTGAAATAAACAAACAGGGTGAGAAGGCTATTTGCAAGGTAATGATTTTCCTCCTGCTTCTTTGGACTTCACTGGGAAGTCTGACTGTCTTAGGAATCTGGCAGCCAGAGGCACCTGCCAAGGCTTGATGAACCCTCAAAGCCCAGCGCAGACAGGCCATAGCACTCTGAGATGGCGTGGGGAGGACCCGAATTATCTGTCACATCTCCATACTTCCAGCTGCCAAGAGTTAGTGGAGTCATTTTTTTCTTCTTTGCAAAGCTCTAGTTACTGATTTCTTTGAAAGACAGAGTGAGAAAGATCTTCCATCATTTGGTTCATTTCCCAAATGGCCACAGTGGCTGGAGCTGAGCTGGTCCCAAGCCAGGAGTCAGGAACTTCCTACAAGTCTGATGCAGGGGTCCGAGGCCTTGGGCCAGCTTCCACTACTTTCTCAAGCACATTAGCAGGGAGCTGGATCAGAAATGGAACAGCTAGAACCTGAACCAGCGCCATATGGAATCCTGATGCCACAGGCAGTGGCTTCTCCCAGGGCCAGTTTCACTTCTTGCCTCCGGCCTTCAGTTTTCATCACGTGGCCATTGTTGCCACTCAGCCTCCTAGCAGAGCAGCTGAGAAAAACTACGTGAGAACTCGGTCTTTGTTGTTACGTTCGCTGCCGTTCACAGGCACGGTTGGGTGAACGGTCACCTCATTGCTGTGATGCCAGGGAGGTGGCTGCTCAGGTTCCCTCAGCCACCAGCCCCTTGCTCTCCAAGGCCTCTGCTGGACTCCTGACTCTTTTCAGAGCTCCAGCGGCCAGGGGATGTTGTCATTTCGTCTCTCCCACCCACTAGAACTTGGCTCCTCCTCAAGGCGCTTTCGCATTTTCCCACAGTTTCCTTCCTGATTCTTTTTCTGTGGGCCTCTATGCTCCCTCCTCCCATGCTCTGTAGATTCTGTGAGAACTTGGCAATTTTCTCATTGCCTTGTTTTGTTTTTTATTCCCCTTGCCTTCTTCCTCCCCCCACTTGATTTCCTATGGCTTGTGATAGAGTGAGATTGGTTTTGCATTTTTGGTCTCTCGTTGGTAAGACTCAGAATGAAGGTTTGTTTTTTAACTTTCCTTGTGGGTTTCTCCGTTTCACTCAGAAAGCACTTATGCCTTTCCAATAGTGAAAATTAATTTGAGCAAATTTTGGTAATTCTCCATATACAAGTCTATCACTGCCAGTTAGAATATGATATATAATAATTGACATTAATATTGTCTTATGGGCATGGCACAGTGACCTAGCGGCTAAAGTGCTCACCTTGAATGCACTGGGATCCTGTATGGGAGCCAGTTCTAATCCCAGCAGCCCCATTTCCCACCCAACTCCCTGATTGTGGCTTGGGAAAACAGTCGAGAATGGCCCAGAACACTGGGACCCTGCACCCATGTGGGTGGAGAAAGCTCCTGGCTTCGGATGGGCTCAGCTCCGGCTGCTGCAGTCACTTGGGGAGTGAATCATCAGATGCAAGATCTTCTCTGTTTCTCCTCTTTCTGTACATCTGACTTTCCAATAAAAATAAATAAATCTTAAAGTAATTTTTCCAACTACTGCAATTCTCTTTTGAAATCTAAAAGTTGAGTTGACTTGGGAACATCCTATGTCTCTTCCCATTGTTAGAACCCAAATCCGCCTAAAGAAGCAATCTCTGAAGTGGTGATTTTTTTTAAAAAAAAATTTACATTTATTTTTATTGGAAAGGCGGGTTTACAGAGCAAGAGAGAGATTGATCCTCTGTCTGCTGATTCACACCTCAAATGACTGCAACGGCTGGAGCTGAGCTGATCCAAAGAGCCAGGAGGCTCTTCTGGGTCTCCCACATGGGTGCAGGGTTCCAAAGCCCTGGGCTGTCCTCCACTGCCCTCCCAGGCTGTAAGCAGGGAGCTGAAGTTCCTGAATCCTGGCTCCTGGATGGGAAGTTGAGTAGCTGGGATATAAAGTGGTGCCAATATAGGATGCCAGTATTGGCATGCAGAGGATTAGCCAATTGAGCCATTGTGCTGGCCCAAGATGTTGAATTTTGAAAAACAGTTTTGAATAAAATGAGGTGCTAATCAGAAGCCACCTGTTCTCTATATCCACAATAGACTACATAACTACTCAGTGGCAAGGAATAGGGAATGTGTGTTTATTAAGAACAGTCTAATTCTGCAGTGATTGCCTTATCCTAATGCAATGCCAGATGCTCAATACATTGTTGATAGGTTAGTTCAGGTTAAAAATGGTGGCAGAATCTGAGAGTGATTTGTTTTGTCTTTCCTGTTGTTTCCAGCAGAAGGTCAGAAGATTAATTCCAAATGAGAAGCTGAACTCAATCGGCCCCTTTCAGTGTGTGCTTGATGAGGTGTTTCTGATGGAGCTTTTATTGGTCAAGCTTGAAAGATCGCCTTTCCTCAAAGGTCAAATTCCCCATTATCAAGGAATAGGGAGATCAGGCTCGAAATTCTGAGGACTCTGCTGCTATCTTTCCTTCTTCCTGGCTCATCTCTTACACGTTAGGGGGAAATATACAAGATTTACAAATGACAGGTGAGGTGTTCATGTAGAAATAAGACTTTGTAATGTTTCCCCTCTACTGCCTACTGTGATTACACTCATCCCCTGATAGCCTTGAAGACTGGCTCTGGGACTCGTCCTCCCCCAAAAGGATGCCAACATCTGAGAGGGCTCAAATCCCTTATATAAAAAGGAGTAGTGTTTGCATACATATCCCGCTGTATGTTTTAAACAATCTACATTAGTTAAAATATGTAAAAATGTAAACAATATATTAATCATTATTTTGCTGTATTGCTTAAGGAGAAAAGTCTGTACTTGCTCATTACAGACAGACTTTTCTTTTGAATATTTGTGAACTGTAGGTGAAATCTGGAGATGAACACCTTGGACTTAAATCCTAGCTCCTTCACATACTGCCTTGATTTGGGCAGTTCATCCGTTCTTGCTCACTGTAGATTCCCATTTGTAATTTGGAGATGAAAACACAACCTACCCAAAATGGCTCTTGTGGAGGTGAAAAAGATTAATGACTCAAAATTTAACAGCGTACCTGGCATCTCCTAAGTACGGTGTGGATGATAGTTTAAAATCTCTCTCTATTTTTGTGTTAGGTTGCCAGTTCATTAGCTGAAATGCTGATAGGAATGGGGATGGAAGTTCTTGAGGGAGTGGAAAGATAGTTCTGGTACTCCCTAATGCTAATTGTGTGTAATTCATTGAACCGTGCAGAGGATCGTGCTGTGATTCTGCGCTATAGGAGGGGAGGAAATCATTTCCATTTCCATCAGTAAATGCTGAGGGCAGAAGTAAGTAGGGTGTGGACCGATAAATGCTGTCTGTGTGCCTGCTGATGATTAATGTCCTTTCTCTAATTTAATAAAGAAGAATGATGTAGGAGTGGGTACCAAGCGAGACTGTGAAAGTGCCCTGATTGGGAAGTGGGAGCGGAAGAGACAGGAGAGGTTCTAAAGTCACCTTAATTTTTATTTTTTAGCTAACACCAGAGTACTATCCAGCATCTGATGTCCTCTCAGCCTGAGTTACAAAAGGGAAGTCTGAATTAAATTGTGGCATATTCCACTTTCTTAAATGGACAGGACAGGAATTTTCAGCCCAGTTTATTTGGCCTGTTGTTTGAGTTAGGGTGTGTTCTTTTCGGATAAGGTATTTAGGAAAATGTACTATCATTTGTAGAGTTATAAGGATGCAGAAATTACATTGAAAACTCATTTTGAGATAAGGGAGATGATTTTGAACTCTGAAACCCAGCAGCAGTTGCCTAATTTTCTTGCCACTGAAGTGTGAGCAGAGAAGCAGTCGGTGATGTACACAGTTAGTGGTTTTACTTCTTGTCCTTTGTAAGTATTTGTTTACTATTCAGCACATGCTTTGGATGGGTTATATTTGGTTTTCAGATTAGTATAGAGAAGGAATTTTGATTCTGTTTAAGGCTGAAATCTGGAGTGGACATTTGGCCCAGCAGGTAAGAGGCCAGTCGGGTTCCCTGCACCACACATCAGAGTGCTTGGGTTTGACTCTGGGTTCTGGCTCCTGATTTTGTTCTCTTGACAATGTGGACCCCAAGAACCAGTGGTGATGTCTCAACTATTTGAGTCTCTGCCTCCCATGTTAGAGACCCTGAATGAGTTCCAACTGTCAGCTTTAGGGCTCCACAGCTCCATGGGCTTTTGGGGATGAAACCTGAAGATATGAGAGCTTTCTATTGGTTTTCTTACCTCTCATTAAAAAACAAAACAAAACAAAACAAACAACAACAATAAAAAAAACAAGAACTGGTGATTACATTCTGGATAGAGATAATTCTCCAGATTGCATTAGTGCCCTGGACTAGTTGTTGTAAGTGCACTGCCTTTTCAGAATCCTCAAATGCGAGTAGCTCTACTCAACCCATTCTGCGTTTCATCCTGACATTATTTTGGTCTACTTCCTCGAAGCAAGCCAAGCAAATTCTCCAAATGCCAGCTTTGCACTGGAGACTCAAAAGTCATTGTTCTGCTCCTTACAGCTCCCATAGGCCCCCTGACCCCAGGTCATGTTCAAGGAACTGAGACTACTGCATAACACAACATATCAGTGGGCACTGGCAAATTGTACTCTTCCAAGTTTTTGTGTCATAAAATCAATGTTTGTCCCATGTTTTGCAATCCCAGAGTACGTTCTTGTGCACTGCCTTGCCTCCTGCCAATGGCCTTGCATCACTCTGTGCTCCTTGTTTGACTGCCCTGTCTCCAGCTCTGTTGAGACTGTCTGTGGGTGGTTTCCCTGAGCAGCGATGACAAGGGCAAAGGTTAGAAGCTTCCATGATTCATTTCCTCTTTGCTGCACGCAGTGGATGTTTTCCTGGGTGAGTCACTCCAAATGCCAAACACAGGAGGAATTTTCTCCACACAGGAACTCTGCTATGCCCTGAACTGGAGAACTGAGTTTGTTATAACTCTTAGCAAGTTTGCTACTTTTTCTGATGATTTCAAAAGCCCATCTTTTCATGGTGCCTGATGACTCAGATTCATGGGCTTTTTCTTGGAAAATATTCTTGTATCTTATGGCGCCTCAGAATTCAGGTTCTAGGATAATTAGACTTAAAAACATGAGGCAGGCGTTTGGCACAACGGTCAAGATGTCGCCTGAAAATCCAATGGAGTCTACAGAAGACATCTGGTACCATAGCAGAGTAAGGAGGCCAGAACAAATTGGTCAACTCCCCCAGGCAAGTGTTGACAGCAAATATCTGGGTGAATGGACACTCTAAGCTGGACTATATCAGCCAATGGACCTTGGTAGGATTTCCTCATCTTTGGATTGGCGAGTTCAGCAGCATTTCAGAACTACAGGCACCACTTGAGTAGTACTCTCAGAACATGCTCCACATTGGGATGCTCCCTGGGATGACACTGGGTGGCCGTACCCCACCCTCGGATGCTGAGATGTTTGGGAGACTGGGTGTGGCTTCTCCCCTTAACTTTTCCACAGGAAGAAGGAAAAGAAAGTGTGGAAAGAAGGTCTCACCAACTTTCCCCCAGTCCTTAAGCCTTCTCACCCTAACCAAGTGTGTAGACATAAAAAAAGCCATGTCTCCTGGAGTGCTGGTGTCCTCCACTAATGCCTGGGTTTGAGCTCTGCTTCCATCTCCTGATTCCAGCTTCCTGGGAAGGAGCAGGTGTTTATTCCAGTACTTAGATCCCTGCTATCTACGTGAGAGGCTCAGATTGAGCTCCCAGCTTCCAGCTTTGGCCTGGCCTAGCCCAGGGTGTGCGGGAGTAAGCCAGCAGATATAGCTCCCTCTTTCTGCTTTTTCAAGTATAGTAAATTGGAAATAAAAACCCCAAAATAGATACTCCAGATGTATTCCTCGCATGTCCTCTGTGAGCAGTATTAACAACTGTCCACATAGGGTTACCCCAAAACCAACCCTTTTCTTTTCCTCTCCCAAATAGCGGTGTCTGGTGGGAGCATGGGATTGAGCCAGGGAGATAACAGTTACATAGGGAGCTCTAAAATTTGCAGCACAGTGTAATTGCCTCAGTGAGGGTGGGCTATTTTCATTTTTTGAAACCTTTACAATTATAACATAGAATATACAAACACAAATGTGCGGTGTAATTACAGGGAGGACACCCTCCATCCAGAAATGGAACTTGGCCAGCCCCTCCCTGGTTTACCTTGTCTCCCACGGCCCTTTCCTTCACCTCTGGAGGCAGTCACTGTGCTGGCTCTGTGGTAGTCATCTCCTTGCTTTTCTTACCACCCATGTTTGCAAGGTTATTGTTCTTAAGGCAATGTTACTTTTGACTTCTGCCAATGACACAATGTAATTCATTTGCCCTAAGTAATGGTTACAGATGACATTGAGCCAGAATCTGTGTGTGGGAGTCTGTGTGTGTACATACTGTTCTCATGTTGCACCCAAATCCCTTACAGCCACTTATCCCTATTGATAGCATCATTAACTAATAATATTCATAAGACACATGTTTAAAATAATAACAGTTGGGGTGTGTGTTGTAGTACAGTGGATTATGCTGCCCCTTGGGATGCCTGCCTGCCATATCAGAGTGCCTATTTCAAGCCTGGCTACTCCACTTTTGATCCAACCTCTTCCTCATACATCGTGGGAAGCAGTGGATAATGGTTCAGATATCTGGATCCTGCTACACATGTGGGAGTCCCAGGTGAATTTCCAGGTTCCCAGGTTTGGCCTGGACCGACTTTGTTGTGAGCACTTAAGTAGTGATTTAGTAGACAGATCCGCACACCCTTTCTCACCCCAATGTGTATCTGTTTGTCTTTCTCTCTGTATCTCTCTGTCTTTCAAATAAATACAAATAGTAACACCATAATGAGAGTGAGAGTGAAGAGGTGTAATTAGTACAGGACATTTAGTGGGCTCTCTTAGGGCTGGGACTCCCTGAGCTATAAACAGAGTTATGTAATTCATGCTGGGAAATGGGAAAGCTCCCTCCTAGAAGACCTCCTTGTAATTTCCTCAGAAGTAGCACAGCAAACAGTAAAGTCTGCAACACTTGCACATGAAAAGAATCCATTTATTGGTCCTGGAGTTCCCCCTCAGCTTTCTGCTTAGAAAACATCGATGCAATTTGAATATTTTCATCATTGATGCTCACTCCAAGGATTTTTTGATCTTCTTTGGTCTGACATTCTCTTCTGAGCTAGAAAAAAAAAATAGGAGGGAATGAAACAGAAAAACATGATTCTTACTCATTTTCACATCTGTGCCTTCTTTTTCTGTCGACTCAAGCATACTTTTGGAGGAAAGGAAGAGAAATCGTGTTTGTGCCAGGCATTTTTGCATCCACTATCTTGTTAGGTACAACACTTGTTAGGTACAACACTGTGGGAATTTAAGAGCCTTTAAGTAATTGTCAAGAATCGCATCATCAGAAATGGGCATAGCCAGGAAGCAAAAATCTGTCCCAAGCCAAATGCGTCCAAGTTTCCTTTCATTTCGTTTAGCTGAGGACCTGGGACTTCCCTTGTCAGCTATTAAATGTTTCCCTTTTACCCAAAAATTCTTTTGTTCATCTTCATTTCTTTGAAAGGGGAACAGACACACACATACCAATACAAACACACATACAGAGATGGATTGATTTTTCTATCTGCTGTTTAATTTTCCAGAAGCCTGAAACAGCTGGGCAGAACCCAGGAACTTGATCTGAATCTCCCACATGGCTGGCAGGGACCCAACTATCTGAGCTATAGCCTTCTGCCTCCCAGGGTGCACATTAACAGGAATCAGAAGCAGAGGTGGGCATCCCCAAATGGTTGCCCAACCTGTGCTAAGACTATCCCTACAACCACCTTTTAAAAACAGAGATCCCATGTCCTTTTTGCCTTTAGTTTAATTTTTCAAATGTGTAATACTTGTATATGTGGGATGCCTTGTAATATACTTATAATATACTACGTGTATGTAGTATAAGTTGATCAAATCAGACAATCAGCATTTCCTTTTCTCTGTTTGGAGCCTCACTCTTTTCCAATTCTGAGTACAACATATAATACATTATTCTGAATCATTATTGCATTGAAGAGAAGGGAAATTAGGCTTATCAAATTTGTGTCACACTTTTTTGAAGCCACTATTAAATAAAACACCATGGAATAATTATTTTTTATTTAAATGTATTTAATCATTTTTTTGACAGGGAGAGGAGAGACCATATAGAGATCTTCCCTCTTCCATCTGCTGGTTCACTCCCCAACTACTCGACACAGCAAGACCAAAGCCAGGACCTCAGTCCAGTTCTTTCACATGTGTAGTGGGGACCTGAATACTTGAGCTATTAGCTCTACCTTGCAGGGTGTGCCTTGGGCCCCTGCATCTATGCATGGATGAAGCTCTTGGCTCCAGTCCTGCCTCTGGCTATTGGTGTGAACCAGAAGATGAAAGCTCTCTTGTCTCTTGCCCTCTCTGTAACTGTGGCTTTTGAATAAAAAAATCTACACCCCCCCCCCAAAAACAAAACAAAAAGATCCCCTAAAAAGCAGAGTGATAGGAGAGAGAGATTTTCTATCTGCTAGTTTTACCCAAAACAGCCTCACCAACCAGGTGTGGCTCGGGCCGAAGCCAGGAGCCAGCAACTCCAGCCTTTGTCTCCTGGGTACATGCAGAGGCCAAATATTTGAACCACCTTCTCTTCCTCCATCTTTTTTAAAGATTTATTTTTACTGGCAAGGCACATATACAGAGAGAATTTGTCCATCTTCTTGCTTACGTAGGCGTGTCAGCAGGAAGCTGGATTGGCCTCCCCCTTTGGGATGTGATGCTGGGGTCACATGGGGAGGCTCCACGTGCTGTGCCACAGTGCCTGCTTTGAAGGGCGTTTTTTCCAGGGGAACAAATGGGGAGAGAGAGCAGATCCTCCTTTATAGTCTCTAGGACTACTCCTTCCAATCTCTGAAATAGGAAGAACAATTTTCTCTCCAATCCAGGCTCTGCTTCACAAATCCTCCAAGGACATCATATTACTGTTACATTCTTGTGAGAAATTCTTCCTCTTTTGTCACAGCTGTGGTCATTGATGAGTTCATTCATGGAGCATTTAATTAACCAATATTTTTTGGGCTCCTACTAAGTGTTGGGCTCCTAGATGCTGATTGTATGAAGCAATGTGCATGAATAATACAGCTTATTTCCTTTTAAAAGTTTTTCCTTTTGGGGTAGGCATTTGGTTCAAATGCCGGTTAGGATGCCCACATATCTGCCCAACTGCATTCCTGATTCCAGTTTCCTGCTGATGAGGTCTCTGGGAGTAGTGGTGATAACTCCAGCTGTTGGGCTCCTGCCAACCCCATGGAGTGCTAGATTAAATTATTGGACCTTGGCTTCAGCCCCAGTAAGTTGCTGTTCCAGGCAGATGGGAGTGAATCTTAGACTTGATGTCTGTTTTTCTGTGTGTTTCAAATTAGAAAAAGCTTTCAGGGCTGAATTGTGGATTAGTGAGTTTTAGCTGATGTTACTTTGAATTCTGACACCTCCAATTTTAAAAAGATTTATTTAAAAGGCAGAGTTACAGAGAGGGAAAGAGACATATAGATGAGACAGAGAAAGAGAGAGAGAGAGATTGATCTTCTAGCCACTGATTCACTCCTCAATGGGTGCATCAGCTGGGCTGGGCCAGACCAAAGCCAGGATCCAGGAACTTCTTGCATGTGCGCCATGTAGTTACAGGAACCCAAGAGCTTGGACCATCTTCCACTGCTTTCAGAGGCACATTAGAAGGGAGTGATTCAGAAATGGAGCAGCTAGGACTCTAACCAGTGTCCATGTTGGATGCCGGCAAGGCAGGCAGAGGCTTACCTGCTATGCCCTGGTGCTAGACCCTAAAATCTCCTCATAAAGTCCATGCTTCATTCCAACATCACCATACTAGGGACCAACTTATTTTTAAAAATCTAATTGACTTATTTGAGAGAGAGTCATAAGAGATAAAAGTCCCATCTGCATGGTTACTCCCCCGATGCTTCCAAAAACTGTGGCAGGGCCAGGATGAAGCAGAGTCAGGAACACAGTCTGGATCTCTACTTGAGTGCAGGCACTCAACCACCTGTGCTATCTATTACCGGCTGCTTTCTGGGATACACATCAGTAACAAACCAGAGAGTCAAACCCAGGCACTCGATAGCAGATGCAGGACAACACTAGGTTAATGTAACCAGAAATACGATAGAATCTTTCAGGCCCTCTGGCAAGATAGATTGGATGAACCATTTGCTTCTGTGGAAATATGCTTTAAAAAAAAATCAAAGAATAATCTAATCATGTGAATTCATCAGGCGAACACAAACTGAGCAGCAGCCTACAAAATATCACTTATCTTCAAAAGTATTGGTGCCTGTGAGAATCAAGGAGAGACTAAGGAACTATCACAATTTAGGGAAACTCAAGAGGAAGTGACACCAAAACACAGTATGGAATCCTGGAAAAGATACTAGTGGAAAAACTGGTGAAAATTGTTTAAGTAAGGCTCCAAGTAAGCGTGATGTTGTACCAATGTTAATTTCTTACTTTTGATAATTATACTGATTATGCAAGGTGCTATGCATAGGGAAAGCTGGCTAAATGACCTATAAAAACTAAACTTATTTCTGTAAACTTTTGGCTTAAAATTACATATAAAATTGCAAATACTTAAAAAGGAATTCTTTTTCCTGACCATAACTTCCAAAATATCTCCCCTTTATTTTAAGTAAGCATCATGCTTTTCCCAGCCAAGTGTGATAGATACAATTATGAGAGCAGAACTTGCTCTCTTGTTGGTAAAGAGGAGCATAAAAACATCATGACAAAGTCGTTATTTTGATGTATAATCAAATCACAAGACTTTAAAGCTTTATACATTTGAGATTAAATAAAGGTAGTGAAATCAAACTGTATCCAGGTGTGGGAAAGTCGAAGCCTAAGTATTGCGTCTTCTTTCGTATTTGCCACAGCTCATCTCTCAGATGGTTTTAGGATCTGGCAAGGGATCCCTGGAAGTCTGGAATTACTTAGACCTGGAGAATTGTTTACCAATGTGGTGTGACCACCAAGGCTGGCAAAAGGACCCTCCATCCAAATCCTCTTCCTTTTCCCCCTGCTTCTGTGTCTGGTACCGCGTTAGTGTCTAAAGGGGCAGAGAAAAACCAGCACAATCACTGCCTTCGAGGAACTCCTGACTGAGTTTGACTGAGGGACCTATGTATGGTTCAGGGATGGGGAACGGACAAGTAAGGACAAGATAGGAAACGTTGCAGTTGAAGTGAAAATAGACCTTCACCATTTCCATATGCTGGGAGATCAGTATGTTTTGCTCAGGTGTAATGTCTCTTGGACTTCAACATTGCACTTCTTGTTTTTTTGTGAAGAGAGGATCTTTCCTCTTCCATGGTGAGGTTATGGTTAAGAAGGGAAGAATGAAATTCAAGAGAGCTTTTTGCTCTGCATAGTAAATTAGTGGGGACTGGGGACTGTTACCTGATGTCCCAAAGGATACTGGAGCAAATAGGAGCCTGGATGCTGTGCTACCTTGCAGGAGTCTCCTGCAGTGTGATCCAAATTTGACCAAGAAAGCAGGATTTTTGAAGGGATGGGTGGATGGATACTTGGCCACACAAGGAAGTGAACAGTATAGCAGAATGCAGTCTGACCATGTGCTGATTGTAATGGGACCACTGAAATTTGTCTGAGGAGGTAAGGGTTGAAGGTATGACAGCTTCCCATAGTACACTATCACGTCAAATTAATTTTAATTTTTTAATCATGAAAATTTTAATAAGAATCCCACAATATTTATTGCCTTCTAGTAATAACAAAAAGGTAACCAAAACATTACAAACATGTGTTGTAGAACTATAGTCCCAATAAAAGGACACACAAAAAATCAAACGGAGAAACACTGTACTGGGTTCTCAATAATTCCTCACCTCCTTGATCATTTCTAGCTGGAGACACTTTGTAACAAAGTAATATTACCTCCTTTTAGCATGATCCCACCCAGTTGTTTCCTTTACTTCATTTTAGAATGAATTTCTTCTGCATCATCTAGTACAGGTTGATTGATGTATTCATCAAAACCAATGCCGCAGCCCTCTATCTGCATGTTCACTTGTTCATACAGCCATACCTGAATGCAAGATCTGGTTTGCAGGTATCAGATGGGCTGCACCATCACCTTCTGCACTTTCTGGCCCTGGCCCGCCATAGCAGAATCTCACAAAAGACCACATCAGACACACATAGCTCCCGTGCAAGCAATGTCAAGTTAATTTAAAAACATGAGTTAGGGGTTCATCAAATGTCTGAAGAGAAAAGAACTGTCCAGAGGAAAGATTCATGTGTCAATATACAACCCTTTCCAACTCTGCCATTCCCCTTTTGACTTTGTTCTGTGAGTGGGACTGTGTACCTGTATAACCGTGAAGGAATTTCCTGGAAGAGTGCTATGATCTGGTTGAAGCAATTTCACAGGAATATGGTAGATGAGTTTTATTAAATGAAGAGAAAAGTCTAAGGCTTTTACCCTTGGGAGATCAAGTTCTCCACCCTTATTGTGCGTTGGAATGGTGGTCTTGCCTAGCCAGGGGGCTCTGAAGAATAGTTGTGTGTGAGAAGCAAATTTAGAGAGGAAAAATAGCAAATCAGTGTCCCAAAATAAACATTCTATCTTAAGCCTTGCTGACTTCAACAACAATGGCTTTCTCCTGTTTTAGCTGGGAGATGCCTCATAATTTAACCTTTTCAAGCTATCATCATGTTTGAAATGAGCAACATGAAGGACAAAAAAATATACGACAACAATAATAAAATGACTGATAGTTATTGAGAGTTGATTTAAAACATGCTGCTAACTAAATAGGTCTATCTTTAGCATCTTCATTTTGCAGAGAAAGGATCAGAAAAAATGGATAAAGGATCTTACCTTTGGCCACAGAACAAATTAGGGACATTCTAGATGCCTGTTGAGCTCTCAAACACCAGCCAGGCTGCCTCTTGGCTACTGAATATTCAAAGCAAAGTCTAGGCAGCCTCTCAGTGGTGGGTGAAAACTAGATGTGTGCTGTGAGTTTCATTTCCTGCTATTTTGGGGGAAACAGTTCTTGATTGTGTTGGTCTGTTCTATGTAGTAGCACTAGCATGTCATCTTCCCTAATTGCCGGATACTTCTTGGTCACAGTGACCTCCTTAAGCCTCTACCCACGCCTGTTTCTCAAGACCCTTTAGGAGTGTGCTTTTGTGTAGGAATGATGGTAGGTTCCTCACGATGGAGCCAATCAAACTGGAAATCTGACCAAGGGCAAGGGCTTGGGATAACCTAGAGACTCTGGGCAAGTTTTTCAAGTTCTCCAAGTCTCTGGTTTCCTCATTAGGATAATTAAATTGGTTCTTTAGATTCCATAAGATTTTGGCAAGGAGCTAATAGGTTTCTTTTACTTTAACAGTGCTTCAAAATAGTCAAAATAGACTTCTATGCCAGTTACAGAGAATAGTAAGAATGAGCTGCCCACAAAGAACTTAGCACCTAACAATGTGAGCAGGACCAACCAATGACCTTCACAAGGACAGGTGTGGTGGTCTAGCAGGTTGAACTGCACTTTGAGACCCTCACAACTCATGCTGGAGTGATAGTTTGAGTTCCAGTGACTACTCTATTTCCGATCCTGTTCCCTGCTTCCTGGGAAGGCAGTGGGTGGTGACTCGTGTGCTTGGGTGCCTGCTACCCATTGCCAGGCTTCCTGAGAAGGGAAGGGTTGAAGGTTCTTAAAGATTGTGTTGAGGTTGAGAGCTAGGTGTTTGGCATATATCCAGGTTCCTGATTCTCAGCAGCACTTGCAACCTTTCTTTGGTTAGCTTTACTGGGCTCTTTAGGGCATTTTCCTGATGGCCCAGGAGGCTGCTGTCAGTCTGGCAGCTGTATGCAGGTGACATGCAGTCTCTATCCTGGACCTGGAAGTCCCCGAAAAGAAAGCCCTGGAGACAGTACCAGCCATCAAAATGTAAGCTATTGGAAAAGCAAGTGGCCTCCTGAATCGAGCAATTAGAACCTTGTAGGACCGGCTGTACCACTCGCTCAGTTCAGTAAGTTAAGGTTAGTAGGTAGTTGATTTGCTATCAGAAAGGCAAAGCAAGGACACTTTAGGCTAAGGGAGGGTGGCCAGGAGGCTGGGGCCTGATGGTATCGCATCTGCATTTAAGATGATGAGTTTTATTCTTGGAAGCATTGGGAGCTTTCAGCTTCCACATTTGTTTGATAAGATCATTTCATTACTGAACACTATTAACACTCAGCTCATGCATGTTCTACATATGTGACTGAAGGATGGAAAAAAAATCAGGTTTATCCTTTCCCTTAATTTTAAACCCAAAAGAGTCTAGATCAGAATTTTGGGGAAAAATGATTTTTCCTGTGTAAACCTGGGAAGTTATTTAGCCTGTCCGCCTCTCGGTTTCCAGATCTGTAAACTAGGGGTCTTAATGGTACTATTTCACTGGTTTATGATAGAATTACTTGAGAAATATATTGAGAATAGTAGCACTGAATGGAGAAGTTTATTGAACATTTTTGATAATTAGTGGCTTGAGTGGACAGATTAACTACAATTTTTAAATAGGTTAAACATTTCTGAAGACCCTTCAAGATTCCAAGATCTCCCTACATCTCTTCATGGTGTGTTAAGTTTGGTTGAGGTCCATGTTTCCTGCTGTCTGATTACAGAGAGTAAATATCCACGATGCTATCTAGATCAGTCCAACACTTTTTACAAAAGATTTATTTATTTTTGTTGTAACATCAGATATACAGAGAGGAGGAGAGAGAGAGGAAGATCTTCCATCCAATGATTCACTCCTCAGGTGGCCACAACAGCTAGGACTGAGCCTATCTCAAGCCAGGAGCCCAGCACCTCTTCTGGGTCTCCCATACAGGTGCAGGGTCCCAAGGCTTTGAGCTGTCCTTGACTGCTTTCCCAGGCCACAAGCAGGGAGCTGGATGGGAAGCAAGGACACAAACCAGTGCCTGTATGGGATCCTGGTGTGTTCAAGGTGAGTACTTTTGCCACTAGCCTACCATGTCAGGCCCAGCTCAGCATTTTTAAAAAATTTTCAATGCATGCATTTCTGTCTTATGAGCTAGAGAGACTATGAGAAAGGCATATTGCAAACCATCTCTGTTAGAAAAAATAGCTATTCTCTTGCCAACACCACTCCAAAACTTTGTCACATATGCTGTCTGCAGTTTAGATGTGCTTGGTCAAGTGTGTATTGTTAGTGTTGATGATGTCTTTCAAAGGGACAGGCAGCCTAAGTGCATCGGGAGAGCTGTAGCTAGACTTGAGAGCATGACAGCTGCTTTGAAGCTGTCCATCAGCCAAATCACCTCCTTTCTATCCTGCTGGACTGGCTGCTTCATTGTCTTCCTGTTCCCATTCCCTTTTCATTACTGTACAATGTGCTGTTTCACCATGAGGGGAGAATAGAACACCTGTTGTAAATCTCTGAGGATTTTGTTCTCTGTTTACTGTAAAGCCAAACCAGAAACCCTCACTGGCAAAACCAGCTGTGTCTCCCATTTAAACACAAACTGTAAAGTGTCCAGAGAAAGAAGTGACTTTACCAATGAAAACAGCACACTGGGGGTGGGGAGATGCCAGAATCCATTTTCGAGATTTATAAGCCCCAAACAAGTCACATTTTAATGAATATTAAATGAAACCTTTCTCCCATGAAATTCATGGGAGACAGGCTCTATTTTCTTATACACATTTCCATGGGATGCCTCTTCTCTGAAACTTCCATATTCTTCTCAAAACGATATGCATGGCAGTGCACTACAATAAATCTGCAAGAACCAGGAAATGTATGATGGCTTGATATTATGGAAATTGTATTTGTTTCCTTTAATATGTCAGTTTTCTATATGCGGATATCTGGCAGTGAAGAACAGGGAATGAAAGCAGTGCCTAATATTTCAATGATTTTATCCTCGGTTTGAGATATTTGTGATTTTGAAAACCAAGCCAAATTTGCATAGGGAGTCAGATGTGCGCAATGTCTCCAGTGTCCTTGGTACTTCTGTCCCATGTTCCTCATTTCCTTTCAATTCTGACCGCCCTGTGGAGCGCCAGCCTGTCTCTCCTACCACCCTCAGAGGTCACCCATGTTGACTGTTGATATTTTGGAAGGTAATATTTCCTAGAAAGGAAGCCAAGCCTGGCTGAGGAGGAAATGACTGTTAGAACTCGGTGCTGGCAAAGGGGGTGTGGTCAACTTGAGTGACAGACACACACTTCCACTGTTAAAACCAGAGCACAATTTAAATCTACAACACGTTACCTTCCAGATTGGCATTTCTATAACCTAGTCTGAATTTTTCCAGAACTATTCAGAACCTTTTCTTTTTTCCTTCTTCCTTTTTTTTTTTTTTTTTTTGCAGGGTGATAATAGTGTAGGTCAGGCCATTAGCCCTGCCAAATCAGGTTGCTAGACTTTATTTATTTATTTATTTGAAAGGCAAATTTACAGAGAGAGAGAAAAAGAAATAGAGAAGTCTTCCATCTACCAATTTACTCCCCCGACAGTTGTAATGGCCAGGGCTGAGCTGATCTGAAGCCAGGAACCATGAACTTCCTCTGGTATTCCTACATGGGTACAGGTTCCCAAGGGCTTGGGCCATCTTCCACTACTTTCCAGGCACTTTAGAAGGGAGCTGGATCAGAAGTGGAATAGCCAGGGCATGAACTGGCATCTGTATGGGATGCCAGCGCTACAGGCCGGGAAGTAGCTTGTGATGCCACTATGCCAGCCCAGGTTGCTAGACTTTGGGCATGTTTAGATGTACTCTTCTATGCTGGGGAAACTGTTGGGTCTCTAATTTGGGAATTGATATATGTGGTGGTAAGAATATAGAATTTGAGGGCCTGGTGCAATGGCTTAACAGCTGGATCCTCATCTTGCAAGCACTGGGATCCTATATGAGCACTAGTTCATATCCCAGCTGCTCTAGTTTCCATCCACTTTCCATCCAGTTCAGAAGTGGAACAACTAGGACACAAACTGGTACCCATATGGGATGCCAGCACCTCAGTAGAGGCTTAACTTACTATGCCACTGTGCCAGCCCCAAGAGTTGTACTTGAACTCAATAAGTCAAGTGAGGATTTAATGAGCCCGTAGTAATGTACTGTAGTAAGGGTGCCATATCTTTGCAATCCCACCAGCTGAGCGTTGTGTGTATGTCATTGAATGTTCAGTTTAATATAAGTGAGATTAGTAGAATTGTCTCCCACGGGGATGCCATGACTGTGCCCTAGCACACTCAGCTCCGTTGTCTCAGGCTGCCAGGCCAGATGCTGGGGAACAGGCCTGGGAGGCTCTGCTTCCTCTGTGCCCTACCTTCTGCCCTGAAACACAAACAGCTGGTGTTAAGATCTTTCTTCCTCCAGAAACAAGTGAGTTACGTTGGCAGACACAGTTCACTGACAGTCAACATGAGCCATCAGCTGGGTGGGACGGTGGTTTGTGCAGAGCCCCAACCACCTGGGTGCTTGCTGCCTTGTGACAGCAGTGAGTCTGTGAGCTCTGTTGTTAGTTGGGCTGTTGCTAAGAGCCAGATATGCTGCTGGTCATTGTAGCTCTGTGCTCTCATTTAATCCTCACAGCTACCCTCTGAAGGGGGAACTGGGACAGAAGAGCCAATCGCATTTGCCCAGTGTCTGAGTAAGCATGTGGAAGGGCACTGACTCAAAACCCAAGGCTGTCTGTCTCCAGGAGCTCACGTGTCTGGCAAGGAGCTCCACAACTGAATATCTCAATTGCACCATAAATTGTTCAAGGAATGTCTTATTTTATCCACTTTCTAACAGCCATCGGCATGAGGGGACTTCAGAAAGTTCGTAGAAAAATACAACTCCAAGTTACAAGCACTGGGCCTTGCAGTAGCCTAGTGGCTAAATCCTTAACTTGAATGCGTTGGGATCCTACATGCGTGCCAGTTCCTGTCCCGGTTGCTCCACTTCCTTTCCAGGTCCCTGCCTGTGGCCTCGGAAAGTAGTTGAGGATGACCCAAAGCCTTGGGACCCTGCACCCACATGGGAGACCCAAAGCTCCTAGCTTTGGGTTGGCTGTTGCGTCCACTTGGTGGGGAGTGAACCAGTGGATGGGGAATTTTTCTCTCTGTTTTGCATTCTCTCTATAAATATGATTTTGTAAAATTCTCAATAAAAATAAATCTTAAAAAAAAAAAAAGACAGGTGTTTGGGATACCCATGTGCTGTGTTGCAGTGCCTGCGTTCACATCCCATGTCTACTCTTGAATCCAGCTTCTTGTTAGTGCCCAACCTAGGAGGCAACAGTGACAGCTCAATGGCCTGAGTCCTTGCCACCTGCGTGGAAGAACTGGCCTAATCTCCTGGATTGAACCTGGCCCAGCTGTTGCTGTGAGGAGTCAGATGGCTAACAGGTAGTTTGGGCCTTTGGTCCCTGGTGAAATTAAAGTATAAAACCTTGGGTTCGGCACGGTAGCCTAGCGGCTGTAAGTCCCTGTCTTGAACGTGCCTGGGATCACATACGGGCGCCGGTTTGAATCCCCACAGCTCTGCTTCCCATCCAGCTCCCACCATTTGCTCAGGTCTTTCTTCCCGTAGAGTCCCCTCCTGTCACTATGGCAGGAGAACTCTCTCTCACTCAAAACTCACTTTGCACACTGAAATTGTCCTCATGAAAATTCTTTCACGTGAGTTAAAAAAGTTAGGTTACTGTCATTTTTTTGCTTCGAATTCCCTGCAGTTTTGTGAACATTTGAGGAGGCAACCAGTGGATGGGAGAATGATGTTTTTATTTATCTCTCTTTCTGTTCTTCAAGCAATGAAATAGTATTTTTGTTCCATAAAGATTTATTTATTTGAAGGCAGAGTTACAGAGGGAAAGATTGAGGAAGAGATGTTCCATCAGCTGTTTCACTCTCCAAATTGTTACCACAACCAGGGCTGGCCCAGGCCAGTGCAAGGAGCCAGGAGTGCCATCCAGGTCTCCCACACGTGGGTCACAGAGTTCCAGGTACTTGGGGAATCTTACTGCCTTCCCAGGCACATTAGCAGGGAGTTGAGTTGGAAGTGGAGCAGCTGGGATTTGAACCAGCTCTCTGATGTGGGATGGCTGAGTAGCAAGCAGCAGCTTAACCCACTGTTCCACAATGCTGGCCTCAGAAAAGAATTTTTTAAGTTGAGTAATACATGCATGAACTTCTTGATGACTGCTCATGTCAGATAGAAACTCAGCAGTACTTGCTACTCAGTAGAAGTCCCGAGAGGTGATTACTTCAGGGTGACTGGCAGCGGTGGGGAATGCAGTGCGTGTACTGAGTGCTTTTGTGTTTCACAGACTATGCCTGAGGCCAGGGTTATTTTCCTTCTAGAGCTGACCTCCGTGTGCTCGCTGGGCCAGTTGGCTTCAATTGCTGTGGTGGTTTCACCCTGCCACTTCCCGGCAGAGTTTCCAGCCTTAGTATTCTGCTCACATTTGACTTGTAACTAAGCTTCCCCTCAGCAGTCCGCTCAGATCTCCTGCCTGTGTGAATAAGGTTGGATTCTTCACACACGGCACTTCCCTGTCACCGTCCCATAGTTGCTGCTTTCTGAACTGTGGCGAGCTCCACCAGAGAGGAGGAGGAGGAGGAATGTACAGAAAATGGGAGGGGTGATGGTGGCAGAGCTCTCATCAGGGTGCTGCTCACTCGTTGGGGAAGGTGGGAGAGGGGTGAGCTTCCTTTGAGCGAGCCTGGGTTTCCTAGCAGCTTCCTGCAGGATGGGCAGCTGCTGTGCTGAGGTTGGCAGGTACCAGGTGTGGCCAGCACACAGACCTGCCTCACAAGCCTGGGTCCTTTGAAGTGCCACAGGAATGTCACACTTCAAAGAAAGCTCCCTGCAGCTGTCACCTGGCTATCTCCCGGGAGGTCAGAGAGTTAAAATTCAACCCAGGCTTCCCACCTCCAGCAGCCCGGGATGCATGGTTTTCTCTGGAGCACAGGCTTGGAAAGCATTGTTCCTGGTTTCCCTCAGTCAGGCCTCACTGCTCTGTGTCTTTTGATAAAAGATCCGTTGTACACATCTGTCCTATAATAAAATAAGTAAATGAGCTGGTTTTTTTTTTCTGAATAGGAATTATTTAGTAATGAAATGAGTATTTGCAATTACTACTAGCAGGAGTTTAATTATGGAACTCATTTGTAAAGAAAAAGATGAGTGAGGCTTTGCACAAATATGGCACCTTTTATCTGAGCATCACAATGTGTTGCTTGCATTAATGACTTCTTAGTGATCTACTCCAATAGGCACTCAATTTCCGTTTTAAAATTTCCTTGGGCACCCAGCACTCTAGGGCTGGCGTGGACAGCCAATGTTTATTTATAAATTGCAGCAAGATGGATGTAGATTAGATCTAAAAGAGGACTTCCTGGTTGTGATGTTATTACATGCTGACCTGAAATGCCTTGGCAGTTTTCAAAGGCTGGCACTCTTTTCTTTGCCACACCAAAGAGAATCATCTTCCAGCAGAATAAGCTGAACCTTCAATTTAAACCCAGTTAGTAAAGCATCACCGGAAAGAAAAATAAGGTTATGAGCAACTAGGGAAACTCTGAGAGGCTCCTTTAAAGAGGCTCAGATTCTGAGAGGCTCTGGAATCCAGGGCCCAGTTCAATAGCCTAGTGGCTAAAGTCCTCGCCTTGGATACTCCAGGATCCCATATGGGTGCCGGTTCTAATCCCAGTGGCACCGCTTCCCATCCAGCTCCCTGCTTGTGGCGTTGGAAAGCAGTTGAGGACGGCCCAAAGCCTTGGGACCCTGCACCCACTGGGAAGACCCTGAAGAAGCTCCTGGCTGCTGACTTTGGATTGGCTCAGTTTCAGCTGTTGTGGTCACTTGGGAATGAACCAGTGGATGGAAGACCTTCCTCTCTGTATAGCTACCTTTCCAATAAAAAAAAAAAAATGAATCTTTAAAAAAAACCACAAAAACAAAACTCTGGACTCTAAGGCAGCAAGAAAGTGTTTAATTCATCTCAGATTAAGTTTTGCCTGGAGTGGCTTTTGTGGTGGTTCTTGTTCTTTTTCGTCCCTCCCAAACCCACACATCCCAATGAAGATCACAGACTCTGTTTTTTGAAAGTAGGGTAGACAAATAAGGGTCTCATCCATGTGTTTGGATGTGTTTCAATTCATATTTTTGTCTAACGCTGCCAGGAAAACCAAACTAGTTGTCTTCGTTTTCCTTCTGCAAAATGCAAGGGAAAGAAGTGAAATGGACATTTTTACCTGTCCAATTAGCTTTTCTGTTTTATGGTGATACTCAGAGTAGAAAAAGTTATGGGAAAGCAAATACTTCTACACGAGACTAATGGGCTTGAAGATTGGTGTAACTTCTCTGAGGGAGCAATTTGGCAACTTCATCTCAAAAGCCATTAAAATGTGTATACGCATTGAGCTGACAATTTGACTTGAAAGCATTTATTCTAAGACCATCATAAAGCAGGTGCACAAGTATTTATCAACCAGGATATTCCTTAAAGGGCTGTTACATGAGAAATGGAATAATAATTTTCTTTTTGAAAAAGAGAATTTATAACCTTTGGCATATGCAAAGAAATAAGAAACAGGGATTAAAAATGATGCTGTGAGCATGGGGTTTGACATGGGGTTAAGACACTTTGGTCCTGTTTGGGGGTAACTGTGTTCAGTACTCAGCCTCAGGCTCTAGTTGGTGACTCCAGTGCCCTGCTAATGTACGCAGTGGGAGAGAAACGCCGTGGCCCACGTGAGCAAGGATCTGCCATGGACGTGGACTGAATCCCTGGCTCCTGGTTTTGGCCTGGCCCAACCCTGGTTGATACGGGCATTTGGGAGTGAACCAGCAGATTTGAAGTCCATGTCTATCTCTGTTGGATACATTTGTATAAATAGATGCTTTGTTGTGGTTCTTGGCTTTTGTGTAGAGTTCTGTCCTCAGAGACATACCTTACCTTGAAAGCAGGCTTGCTTGTGTGGACAGAGACTTCTTTCAAATTAATCGAAAACTTTGTTTTGCAAATTGGCTGAAGTGCAATAGATTGCATTTAGATATAGTGTTAACTTTAACAATGATAACATGAGTGTGTTAGGCATATATAATGTGAAAAAATTACAGGTAATTTACATATGCATTAAGTAGCCTCTAGCTTCCCTGCTGTGCTTCATAAGAGCCAATACCAAACTCAGGTAAGCTTCGGCTTTCCATGTGAGTGCCTGATACAATGGTCAAGCATTCTGGATTGTGTGTTGTTAGATTCACAGGTAGAGCTGTTGTTCCTTCCTTGCCTGGGCCAGGTCAGCTCAGGGCTCACACTGTTGTGTCTTAGGCAGCTAGTTCAGGGTCATGAGCTTGGAAGCCACGCCTTCCCCACCCACATAATCGCTTGTGCCTACCTGTGATGCTCACCTGTCATCACCTGGAACCTGACAAGGGGTGATATGGCATTGTTGTGTAACCACTCAGCTTGAAAGGCCCCATAAAGGCCCATGATAGAGAGTGGCACACTCTCTTGGTCATGTGCTTTTGTCGCTCTGGCACTCTGACTCTTGGCCTCCCCAGTACCTGATTGTTCTCCGACTTCCTGCGAACAGACTCTGAGGACAGGTGGCTCTTGTGCATGGCCCCTGCATGTCTGTATTCCTCACTGTCTGCTTGGGCGGGACAGTGAAGATGCGAATGCTAAGATGCTTTGTATTTCAAATTTGTGTACTTTCAAGAATTCCAGGAGAGGTGAGGCGTAGCTGTAATGGAATGTGGACAGAGAAGCCAGGGAAAGGTGGATGTCGGCAGATTTGTAAGTGTGTCCGGGTTTTTGACTGTATGTCCTTTACATCACTGGGGAAGTTCGAACATAGATCTTTAGTAAAACAGACTGACTTCAGGATAATGACCATCCGCTCCTCATTTCAATTGATTGGATTGCCATTTGCTAATTTCTAGTGGGCCATGTTACTACCAAGCTTGGTTAATAAAGACTCCTTAATACATTACAGACTGGTCTGGCATTTGCACTGGTCAGGATACTGCCCACTGCATGTCTAGAACCATCTGGAAGCTGAGAGAACATCAGCGTTTGGTTTCTCCTGGCCAGCAGCCAGTGGGGAATGAGGGTCTAGGGGTTTGTTCAATATTTCTTCATTGCCCTTATGAAGGAAAAGAAAAAAAAAAAAAAGCCGTACATCTGGATTTAGGAGGTTGCATTTTAACCAGACTGCAACATATTCAAATGACTGACAATATGAAAAATGAGGGCCCAGATGGTGGCCTAGCAGCTAAAAGTGCTCACCTTGAATGAGCTGGGATCCCATATGGGCGCCGGTTCTAATCCTGGCAGCTCCACTTCCCATCCAGCTCCCTGCTTGTGGCCTGGGAAAGCAGTGGAGGATGGCCCAACACCTTGGGACCTTGCACTCAAGTGGGAGACCCAAAAGAGCTCCTGGCTCCTGGCATCTGATCAGCGTAGCACCGGCTGTTGCATTCACTTGGGGAGTGAATCATGAAATGAAAGATCTTCCTCTTTGTCTGTCCCTCCTCTCTGTATATCTGCCTTTCCAATTAAAAAAATAATTTTTTAAAAATATGAAAAATGAGAAAAACTGCTACAATACAACTTCATATACCCTGTAGTATTATTTTATAAAAAATAAAACACATGTGTTATTCTGCTTTGCATGTACTTTGTCATATAAGGGTTCATATTTTGGGAGCTTCATGCTTGATGTTTCAATATTACGAAGTAGCAGAACCTTTAAGAGGTAAAGCCTTGGGCCCAGCATGGTAGCCAAACTGCTGAAGTCCTCACCCTGCATGTCCTGGGATCCTGTATGGGTGCCAGTTCATATCCTGGCTGCTCCATTTCCCATCCTGCTCCCTGCTTGTGGTCTGGGAAAGCAGTTGAGGATTACCCAAAGCCTTGGGACCCTGTACCCACGTGGGAGATCCTGGAAGAAGCTCTAGGCTCCTGGCTTCAGGTCGGCTCAACTCTGAGAGTTGCGGCTGCTTGGGGAATAAACCAGTGGTTGGAAAATCTTCTGTCTTTCCTTTTATCTGTATATCTGGCTTTCCAATAAAAATTAAATAAAGCTTTAAATAATTAAATAAAGTATCTAACCTTTGGGGATATTTCATTATAGAAATGGGAAATA
The DNA here is from genome assembly GCF_017591425.1 of Ochotona curzoniae. NCBI lineage: Eukaryota > Metazoa > Chordata > Mammalia > Lagomorpha > Ochotonidae > Ochotona > Ochotona curzoniae. The sequence continues at coordinate 23,978,024 of NW_024464920.1, forward strand.
GATGAATAAATATAAATTAATGTATGTTGAAAATAGTGACAGAGGGATTTTTGTCCTTAGTGGCTACAGAGTCCAAAGTCATGACCTTGGAGTTCCGTGTACATCTCCCTCTTCTGCTTTTCCTGGAGCAATGTTGGAAGGACAGATTTACAGAGAGGAGATGCAAAGACAAAGATCTCTCATTCACTGGTTCACTGGTCCAAGTGGCCACAACAACCAAAGCTGAGCTGATCCAAAGCCAGAAACCAGGAGCTTCTTCTGGGTCTCCCACGCGGGTACAGGGCCCCGAGGCTCTGGACCATCCTCTACTGCTTTCCCAGGCCACAGGCAGGGAGCTGGATGGGAAGTGGAGCAGCTGCAATATGAATAGGCACCCACATGTGATCCCCATGGATGCAAGGTGAGTATTTAGCCACTGAACTATCATGCTGGAGACCCCCATCTGTGACCACTGACACCTTGTTTTGTGATTGAATGGTGTCTCCCTACACCCCTGCAAAGTGGTTCTGAGGGAAGTTTTAAATTTTTTCTTGCCGCTGTTAAGGGTTGATGATTTTCGTTTGTGGGATGAGCCGGCATTAGAGAGATTAACAGTAACAAGAGCATAGCAGATTTTTTAGTGAACTTAAATATAGGAGTCAAACATTCATTATGAGAGTCAAAGGCAGGCTAGACACTTGAAACTTACATGGAACCAACAAAGGAAAACTTACAGTGAAACCAATAAAGGGATGGATGTGGTGACTGATTGTGAAGGCTGAGAAAAAGAGGTGCCCTGTGAGGGTCACTTTGTCACAAAGAAGAAGTCTTTCAAGTAGCAGCCACCCATGAGCGACACCTTCTCCCACTTGGGTATCAGGACCACAACCTCTTCTTCCTGAGAGAAGGTCTTCCTAGGTGGAAGATGGGGTATTAACCTTATTGATGTCTGCTTTCCCTCCTAATTTCAATTTCTTCTAGTGTTATAAATGGTTTTTGCTAAAGAGTACCCTTTTAGAGTTGTGTTTACAGTTGCTCAAGATAGCCATCTCGAAATATGCCAAAGTAATAGGCACTGGGCTAGTTTGTTTTGGAGCCCTTCAGTGACTTCTTGCTAACCGTCAGTGTCTAGCTGTTGACCCCTCAACTACCCTCCCACCCCAGCTACTGTAGTCAGCCTTCCCTTGGAGGGTGGAGGAGTCAGGGCTGTAATCGAGAACTTGGCTGTTGGAGTTGAACCCAAATATAGCCAGAGGTCACAGAACTGTATCCATGAGCCGTAATTGCCCATGAATTCATTGTCCCTGGCCACTAGGAAGGTATTACCATGCATTCGTTAAGGCTGAGTAGCCCTTCAGATACGCGGTTCAAGTGGGGTAAATTTCTGTCTCAATTAATGAACCTGTGTTGGGATTCAAGTGCCAAGAAAGCATAAGTCTGGTTTTATTCAGGTTCCATAATTAATTCTAGCCAAGTAGTTGATTTCCCAAGTTTTATACTCTTTCGTGGCTGGGATTTAACCATTGAATTAAAGATGAGGATAAGAGTGGATAATGCAGTTATAGATTCTTGTTTCCTGTTCTTCCTTATGGGATTATTTTGAGGAAGGAATCGGGTGAAGTAGGATTAGAAATAAGAAGAGGTCTGTCCCCTTGTGGCCTTCTGTGCTGGAAGCTGTGGCAACTAATTATCCAAATCTCATGTGGGAATTCAGTGGAAGATTGACTGGTAGACCAAAACTTGGATGGTCCTGACCCAAAGAAGAACGGTTCTACACCTCATTAAATATCTATGTGTGGCACTTTCTTTCTCTCTCCTTTTGTACTTACATCCCTCTTAGGAATGGCAACTGTCAAATTTGATGACTTAACAATACTGTGGGGTTTGTGGGAACGGAACAAATTGCTCAAACATCTAACATTAAAATCAGTCCTGGCTTTAGGCCTAAAAGAAGTCACTGGGCACCCAATCAGGGATGGGCAGCAAGCCCAGGCTAATGAGACAGTCACTTGCTGGGTCTTTCCTTCCGGTTTGGTTTTCCTGGACTCATTTGTGCAGAAGTCCAGAGTGCATACAACAAGCCAGTACTCTATAACTTGATGCTGCAGGTTCCTATACAGAGCGGGAGTATCATTAACACAGACACATCCAGGGTATCCAACTGACAAATTCCTAGTTAAAAGCAATCAGTTGGGTTTATTTTTGTACTTATTTTTTATTTAAATTCTCTTTTGAATCTTTTACCTACACCCAGTTTGTTTACTATTAGAATCCGAAATGTTATTTTTTTAAAAGATTTATTTATGTATTTATTTTATTGGAAAGCCAGATGTACAGAGAGGAGGAGAGACAGTGAGGAAGATCTTCTATCTCATGATTCACTCCCCAAGTGACTGCAATGGCTGGAGCAGAGTCGATCTGAAGTCAGGAGCCAGGAACTTCCTCCAGGTCTCCCATTTGAGTTCAGGGTCCCAAGGCTTTGGTCTGTCCTTGACTGCTTTCCCAGGCCACATGCAGCAAGCTGGATGGGAAGTGGGGTTGCAAGGACACAAACTGGCACCCATACGAGATCTCAGTTGTGTAAGGCGAGGACTTTAGCCACTAGGGTAGTGAACTGGGCCCTAAACTTTTATTTTAAAAGGTATAAATGGGCACAGGAAAAGTATTTCATTTCATTACATATTTGTGGGAGTGCTTAGTTCTAGGCCCATTATTGAAGTTTTAGAAAAGCATTTGAACTATCAGATACAGAAAAAAGTAAAATGAACATGAAAGAGAATTTGGAATTAGCAAATAAGACCTGGGAGGAAGGAAAACAAGTTGTGATCATTTGTTGGAGGGTAATATTGATTTTCCAGTAAAATGAGGGAAATAATTAAGAAAGGTAATTGATCGTTAATGCATAGAAGGGAAGTGAATAGGATTACATTACATTGATTCACGGTTTTTAAGCTAAATTTGAAAAAAATCAGTATTTCAATGTAGTTCTTTACTGATCATTAATGAAAAGGCTTGTATGTATGTATTTTTGGGATTTTATGTTATAACCTGCATCTGCTAACATTAATGGTTGGGAGGAAAAGGGAATTAATTCGTATGAAAGAAAATCTGCTCTTGAAGAAAATAAGGGGCAGGCGCATTGTCAGGTTAATCCTCCACCTCCACGCATTCCATATGAGTACTAGTTCCAGTCCCAGCTGCTCCACTTCCCAACCTGCTCCCTGCTTTTGCCTAGGAGGGCAGTGAAAGATGGCCCAACGCACTGGAACTCTGCACACACATAGGAGACCTGGAAGAAGCTCCTGGTTTCTGACTCTGGATTGGCTCAGCTCTGGCTGTTGTGGCCATTTGGGGAGGGAACCAGTGCAAGGATAGAAGATCTTTCTCCATCTCTCTCTCTCTCTCTCTCTCTCTCTCTCTCTCTCTCTTTTTATTGCCTTTCCAATAAAAATAGATAAATCTTTTTTAAAAAAAAAAAAAAGAACTTAAACTATATTTTAAAAGTTTGACTTAATCAGAATTGTTTGTTCATTGCCTGAATGAGATTGATCCCTTGTCCTTGGAGAATGAGCCACTTGAATTCAGTTATCCTTTAGAGTTGATCAGCTGTACTTGTGTCATTTTGGAGATGCAGCATGACCTCTAGTAGTCGGAATAATCAGTATGTTAAACATCCAGCTACAATGCCAGCATCCCATATTAAAATAGTGGTTGGATCAGCAACAGTTTGTAGTCATTTTGGGAATGAAGATCTTTGTCTTGCCTCTGTATATATGCCATTCAAATAAAATAAATCTTAAAAAAAAATAGTGGCTCGAATCTCATATGGCTCTTTCTGATCCAGCTTCTGAACATCATGCCTGGAAAATCATTGCAAAATAGTGTAAATATTTGGGCCCCCACCACCCATGTGGGAGTCCTGGAAGGAGTTCTCAGCTGTCTGTCCTGGCCCAGCTTGAACCATTGCAGCATTTAGCAAGTGAGCAAGTGAAGCAATAAATGAAAATCTCTTTTTCTCATCTTCTCCTGCTGTCACTCTGCCTTTTAAAGAAATAAAAACAATTAATTGATATATATATGTGTGTATCTATCTATCTATATATGACAATTCTGTCTCAGTTTGTTTCATTCATATGCATTATGGGAAGGTACTCTGAAAAATTCCTGGGGGAGGGGTGTCTGAGGTACTGCTGAAGAGGCCAGTTGGGATGCCCATATGCTTGATGCTCCTGGTTCCAGATGTCTGCTGGAGGCAGCAGGTGATGGCTCAAGTACTTGGGTCTTGACCACTCATATGGGAGAACCAGTTTGAATCCTGAGCTCCTGGCTTCATCCTGGTCCCTCCTGACTGTTGGCAAGCATTTGGAGAGTGAACCAGTAAATGGAGAATCATTATCTCTGCCTTTCCAATTAAATAAACAAACAAGTAAACAAATAAGGAAGGTACATGGAATGGGAATTAGAAGATAGATGTATTTTGGTGCATAAGAGCTTACTGATTTGATGGTAATCATGGAATGTATTGCCTTACGAATCACTGGGAAGCTATCACTTGGGTTGTTGAGGCAGAGATCCCATCCCACACAGATTCTTCCTGTGTATTTTCCACAACAGTCTTGAATTACCCTTCTACTAATAACTACCATCCATATCCAAGGAGATGTTTGTATTTGTTGTTATATGAACCTATATGGAGGCTGCAAATAAAATGACAAATGAGCATTGAATGTTTATGTTGGTGTTTCAAAATGTGAAATCAGAATAAAGTTGATATTGATCTATGTAGGCAGACATATTTGTTTCCTTAAAATATCCTTTCTGTAGTTTTAAGTAATTCTTGCTTACAATTGTTTATAAGGAGACTATTGCATTTTTTTTTCCTTTTTATACTGTAGTGGGTAATGATAGCAAATAACAAGTGGATTATGTTCTAGGAGGCAGTAATCTTATTTTGTTCTTTGATTTTGTTGTTTCATAAAATAGAGCATTGGTTTTGTTTAGAAATGAGGTAAGCACTGTGTGATTCACTATAGGAGGTCTTTAAGTTGCCTGCTTCTAGGATGGGGTATCACCTAGCATTTGTCACAAGAGGGAATGCTTAAACTTTTAAAAGTTTAATAAATGAAGAATCCATGACCTGAGCCTGCACTGTGGGACAGCTGGTGAAGTTGTTGCTTGTGATGCCAGCATCATGCATTGGAGTGCTGGCTGGAGTCCTGGATCTACCTGGAAAGGCAGTAGAGGGTAGCCCAAATGCTTGGGGTCCTGTCCCTCATGTGGGAGACTTGGATGGTACCGTTAGGCCCTATCTTCAACCTGGACCAGCTTTGGTCATTGTGGACATCTGGGAAGTATACCCACGGATGGAAGATTGATTCTCTCTCTCTTTTCCTCTCTGTCACTCTGCCTTTCAAATAAAATAACTCTTAAAATAATCTAAAAGCAATAAATCCTACAGTTTTATGATTGACAAATTATAGCAAGTTGCAAATTACAATGTATGTTTGAGACATAATTTTTAAAAAAGATTTATTTTTATTGGAAAGTCTGATAGACAGAGAGGAAGATCTTCCGTTCGATGATTCACTCCCCAAGTGACTGCAACGGCCAGTGTTGCGCTGATCTGGAGCCAGGAGCCAGGAACTTCTTCCGGGTATCCCACACGGGTGCAGGATCCCAAGGCTTTGGGCTGTCCTCGACTGCTTTCCCAGGCCACAAGCAGAGAGCTGGATGGGAAATGGAGCTGCTGGGACTAGAACCAGCACCCATATGGGATCCCAGAGCGTTCAGGGTGAGGACTTTAGCTGCTAGGCCACGCTGCCGGGCCCAAAGGGGAAAATATGTTAAACTTTTTCTGAAAGTCATTCTCCAATGCAAATTTCTTAAAGATTGTTCCCTCAATATAATCAGCTAACTGAATTCCACCAAGTGAAGAGTCAGCAGGGACAGGATTTTGGGGGTAGTGGTTAACCCTCTGCTTGAGACACTTGCATCCCTTATTGGAGTGCCTAAGTTCAAATCCCAGGACTGTTCCATTTTCAGCTCCCTGTTCTTGCATATCCTGGGAAGGCAACCATTGATGTCTCCAGTATTGGGTTCCTGCCAACCACATGAGATTTTGACTAGGCTCCTGGCAATGGCCTGACCCAGTGGGGGCATTTAGGAGTAAACCAGAGGATGGGAGAGTTCATTTTGACTTTCTGACTTAATAATAAAAGTGATTTTAAAAATTATTATTCTGTTAGGTTGTCTACTATTTATTTCATAGACTCAATCATCTGGGAACAAACTGCCCTTGGGAAGGCTGCGAAGCGCTTGAGGGAAATGCCTCTTGAGTTGGGTCTCAGGGTGCCCAACCAGAGCCTGGCATGCACAGCTGCCAGGTCAGTCTGGTGTATATGATGCAGACACGAGGTCTGTTTTGTCTTAGCTATCTGGAGCAACCCTGTGTAATCATTGGTTTTTTAATCTGCATTTTCTTTATCTATTACCAGAAATGCCCTGCTGAAAATTACCCAGGGGCCTTTGTTTTCTCAGTAGCCCTTCCAAAGATTGTAATAACCAGTCATGTTCTGAAGCAATCTCCAAGCTCTCCTACTTACACCAAGCCAATGTATGCTTATATATAATTTATGTGTGTTTTATATAATGTGTATAATAATATGAATTTACTGTCAGGGAATACTTCAGTTCTCACTGAAATTTGACCACTTGGGAGCACTTACCACAACCCATCAATAAGCCTTTGGATTGTGTCTTGCAGGCCTAGGCTGAGTCTTCTGCCCTACATAAACCTCCCACGGACCTTTTCACATGCTTGTTTATTTACATTAAAACATTAAAGGGTAGAAAAAAATTTTTTTGTTCTCCCCCAGTTAGCCTTCAGGACTTAACGGGTAGAACTGGGAAGGAATAGTTTGTGTTGCTTGGGGTTCCTGGTAGGAAGATTCCCAGTCCAGCTCTGGCCCACACAGAATTGGTCAGAGGCAAAATTATGAGGCCAAGTTTGTTCCTCTTTTTGCCCTGGCTGGATGGCATTCCAGATAACTTCATGGATGCTGGAGTCAGGCTGCCTGAGTTTGGAATCCTGTCTTGGTACTTGCTAGCTCTGTGACCTTGGACAAGTTTGCTTGTGCCACAGATAAGGCATCTGTAAAACAGATGGGGAGCTACTACTGTGTGAATGAACTGACCTAATGTGCATAGAGGACCTAGAAGTAGTGGTGTAAGTAAGTAGTGGTGGTAGGTATTATGAGTTTTATGATTCTGCCTCTAGTGTTTTCTGACTTTCAGTTATCTCACGTATATGCTTGAAATTTTTGCCACTAACCTGATACTCCAGATGCCAGAGAGTCACACCAGAGGTCTTCATTGCTGTGGGAGATACCAGCCTGTTCAGACTTCCCATTTCTACCCAACCATCGTGAGACAACCACCTAGAGAACATTGTGCCTGAACTCGGCACAAGCAAGCCATGGAAGAGAACGATGTCCTTTCCTGTTATATATAATGAAAGGGGGGAATGTTAGGAGTGACTAGAACATCAGCCTGGAAGAGAGATGAGAGCACCCACCATTTTAGACCTACTGCCGCGTTAGCTCTTTCCCTTAGGCTTCAGCTCCCTTAAGTTTGTTTCAGTTTCCCTTAGGCTTTCAGTTCCCTTATGTTTCAATTTCAGGCTGCTTAGTCCCATGCCTAATTTTGTTCCCTGACAGCCCTATCCAACAATCCCTTGCAGCCCCATATCCCTGGCCCCGCCTATTGCTTTGCCTACCAATCCCAGTGACCCTGTACTCCCAGTACCCGCCCCTGTGCTATAAAAGCATGCTCCCTTCTTTGCCCTGTGTCTTGGCACTCTGCTCTCCCTGCCCTGGGCTCTGTCCTCTTCCTGCCCTCTGCTCTCCCAACTCTCCCTGCTTTCGCCTCTCTTGGCTCTTAGATCTTCCTGCTCTCTGCTCCTGTTTCTCCATTAGTGGCCACCTCCCTCCGCACAAAGGCTCTGGGTCCTCGGCTCTCTCTCAGTCCTTGGTTCTCCTTGCTCCCGGTTCTTGGCTCTCAGCCCTTTGTTCTCCCACCGGCCTCCCTCAGAGCCCACTCCTGTTACTATGGCAGGAAACCTCTCTCCTGTTTCTCTGCCTCTCATCTTCTCCTGCCCTGCTTTGTCTCACTATCCTACAGTAGCCCCTCCCACTAGATAAAGCCCTTCCCTGTGGCCACCGTTCCTACTGAAATGAAGACCACATGTGTGACTTGCCATGTCTGGTGTTTTGGTCTGTGGTGTTATTTCCTAACAGAGAGGATTCCTGCCATAGTGGCAGGAGGGGGCTCCAAAGGAGACCAGGCAGAGTGAGTGAGCAAGAGCGAGCAAGCAAGCAGGGAGTCTCATTAGTCTATTAGTCTGATATTCATGTACCCCCCCCACAGTATGTGTTTTTAAGGTGTTTGAGTGTGAAAGAGAGAAAAAGAATCACATAGCTAGTCTTAGTAGTATGTTTAAGAAACATTTTTGGAGAGTGTTGCAGTGCAGTGGTATAAGCCATCCTTTATTCTGCATCTCCTGTTGAAGTACCTGGGATAGAGCCCTGCCTCTGCTTCCAATCTGTCTTCCTGCTAATGCACAGCCTGGAAGGCAGATGATAGCTGACTTCCTTAGTTCCCCAGTCACTCACGTGGGAGAGCAGCTTGGTGTTTCTAGCTTTTACCTTTGGCTTGATTCCTCCCTGGCTTGTGTAGGCCGTTTGGAGAATGAATCAATACATGAAAAACAGTTCTTCCTTTTTTCTTTCTTCTCTTTCCTCATTTCTCTCTTTTCACCTTTTCCTCTTCCCCAGCCTTTCAAATACAGTAAATGAATATTTAATAAAACACTTAATAAATATGGCAGGCCCAATTTTAGGGTTAGAGGGCTTTCCCAATACTCTGAAATCTTGGGAGAAAATGCTGTTTCAGGTTTGCAGGTTTCTTGCTTGGTGAGGGAAGGTGAGGCAGAATTCAGATCTGAGAGTAGTTAGTTGAGATTTCTCCAGAAGGCAAGAAGAGGATACATGTAAGAGGGAAATCTATTGTGTCAAGAGTTTGTCAATCTGTTTGTGTCAAGAGTTTAGATTTTTTTGTGGAATGGATCTAATAATCAGAGTTGAAGCCAACTTTTTATCCTGAATATTCTCTGCCTTGAAATCTTTTCTTTTACTCTTGATCATCCTTTGTTTCCGTTTGGGTGTTATTTCCTCTGAGCAGACTCTCTTAACAACCTGTTTTTCTTCCTGCCTTTCAATTATAGCAATTAGCACCTGCTATGGAGTTAAAACTCAACACTACCCTTGAACCATAACGCCATGAGAATGGAGCAATGATCTATTTTGCTTATTGTTCTAACCTTGACACTCAGCACTGTGCTTAGCTAATAGAAATTACTTGATAGGGCCCGGCGCGGTGGCGCAAGTGGTTAAAGGTCCTCACCTTGCCGCCCGGGATCCCATATGGGCGCCGGTTCTAATCCCGGCAGCCCCGCTTCCCTTCCAGCTCCCTGCCTGTGGCCTGGGAAAGCAGTTGAGGACGGCCCAAAGCTTTGGGAACCTGCACCCGCGTGGGAGACCCGGAAGAGGCTCCTGGCTTCGGATCGGCATAGTATCAGCCCGTTGCGCTCACTTGGGGAGTGAATCATCGGAAAGAAGATCTTCCTCTCTGTCTCTCCTCTCTGTATATCTGCCTTTCCAATGAAAAAATAATAAAAATAAATCTTTAAAAAAAAAAAGAAATTACTTGATAAACTTTGTTGTATTAAGTTGAGAAATTAAAGCCTTTGAGTTTTTATGCTAATTGATCCTATTAGCATTTTAAAAAAAGTTTGTTTACTAGGGAGAGAAAGATAGGGTGAAAGAGCACCAACTTGTTGGTCATCTCCCCAAACTCTCCAGAGCATCCAGCTCTGGCCTTGGCCGCATAGCTGGAAGCTGGCAGTTGAATCCAGATCTTCCAAGTGGGTGACAGGAACTCAAATACTCGAGGCATTATTTGCTGCTTCCCAAAGTCTGCTGTATCTGGAGTCAGATGTAACCAGAGCTGGGACTGAACCCAGGTGCTGCAGTGTGGATTGCAAGAGGCCTAGCCAACATCTTAAACCACTACTTCTTTTTTTTTTTTTTTTTTAAGTTATTTTTATTGCAAAGTCAGATACACAGAGAGAAGGAGAGAGAAAGATCTTTCATCTAATGATTCACTCTCCAAGTGGCCGCAATGACCAGAGCTGCGCTGATCTGAAGCCAGGAGCCCAGAGCTTCTTCTGGGTTTCCCACACGGGTTCAGGGTCCCAAGACTTTGAGCCATCTTCAATTGCTTTGCCAGGCCATAAGCAGGGAGCTGGATGGGAAGCAGGGCCTCCAGGATTAGAACCAGCACCATATGAGATCCTGGCGCTTGCAAGGCGAGGACTTTAGCTGCTAAGCCACTATGCTGTGCTCTTAACTAGTGCTTTTAAATGCTTGCTTGAAATCTTAGCCTGACCATTAGTAAATGTGGATAGTGATGGGTTTGGATAGGTCTGAGATTTTGCTAGCCGTATTTTCACATGCAAGATAAGGAAGAAGGATTAAGTAGTCCTCTGGAGCTCCCAAGTCATGGGAATTTGCTTCAGTTTCTACTTAACTTGCCTTCCTTCTCCCTTGGAATCCAATAACTGCTGAAAACTGAAGCTGCTCTTGTAACTGTCATAGAGGTCAGGCAAAACATACATAGGCATTGGGGTGGACTTTGCTGTCCATTTCTTGTACCATCCCAGAATATCACTGTATTTACTCTTCCGGTAAAGAGTGGAGTCCCAGTGCAGAGCCAGCGGCTGTAGATAAAACAGCTGCTTACTTCCTAGTCCATGTTCTGGCTGTAGGTGATATCAAGATCACCTCTAAAAGCTGCCCTCAACACTAGAGTTAACTTCCTTTTGAAACAGATAAGCCTTACCTGAGTTGCTTAGAGGCTTCTTGTCATTCACATTCCTTTGTGGGTATCAGGTTCACTCCAACTGGGCTTGGGGCTTTCCTTCCATCTACCTGTTGGTCCTATCTATCTGTTGGTCTCCTTTGTCCAGCTTCTCTTTGCTGAGTGAGATATGCAACAGAATGCAGCTGCTTTGCCAAAGGAGGAGCCCTTTACCTCCTCACTATGTGAGTGAGAAGAAAAGGCCTGTTGGGAAGTTATGGGCTGGGTAGTGATTATGTGCCTCTATCTCTTGTAATTTTTGCTTTAAAAAGGAAGTGACTCATCATAGATAAACTAGACTTGAAAGAATGTCGGGCTTATGCAAAGCTCTTATTTACATCCTAGTCTCTAAATCACAAGGAAATGGGTACTCAAGGACTTTGGCCCTGGAGTTAACTCCCTTTTGATTTCTGTCTTTGGTCTGCAGTGCACTGTGTGGTTCCTGGAAGGGTTCTCTCTCTCCATGGCATCCCCTCTACTCAGCCTCCCATTTCTGTTGTGTTGTGTGTGTTTTGCTGTAATATGCTTCTAGTCAATCTAGGTAAGTTGCCATTTAATTATGATAGACACGTGACTGCTTGGAAAGCAAATTCCCTGTTAGAGGGAATTTGACGTGAAACACAGCAGCAACCTCATTTCTTGTCTTGCACAAAAGAATAATTTTCATGCAGACAAACTCTGTTTTGCAAGGCTGCATTCCGAGGAAAAACCCAGGCATAAGGGGAGTTAGTATCTTTTATATACCTTCTCAAGGGAGTTGCCCTAAGAACAAAAGGAAAGAAAGAAAAATAAGTTTGTTCACAATAACACCTGGTTGCAAATCAAAAGAGCCCCCGAAGGTGAGACTGGTTAACTTCCTCTTCCCATCCTATGATAAGCTGATCACTCAGGCACCATCTCTTCAGTGACCCAGAGATGAGATAGTGTGGACCACTTCTTCCTCTTGTTGTAACAACCCTGTGATAATGAATTGATGTGTTATTTATGCCCCTCTGTACTTCCTCAAGGGAAGAAGAAGGTGCCCTTGAAAGAGGAAAAAATGTGCTCTTGAGGAGTTAAGAAATGGGGAGAAATATGATTTTATATTTTTGAGTAATTTCACCAGGGACCAGAAGGCCTAACTGCCTGCTACCCTGTGTGGGATAGTAGTCACATTGAAAGCTGTGTTGCTATGGGAATGAGATTTGGGCCCCAGGGTCTATACCCCCTGAAAAGGCAGCAGCTTCTGGAAACCGCTGCAATGAGCAATCTTTCACTCCAAGTGCAATCTTTTGAACGAGAGAAGCAGGCGTGGCCTCCCTCGCCATTTGACCGGCTTCTTCTCTAGACATAAGATGTTTTGTTCATTCCTAGCACCACGTACTCAAACAATTTTTAGCTTATTTTCCCTATATTATTAAATATTCCCTTCATTTGTCCTGCTTTTCATTGCAGTAAGTTCACTAATTTAGAAACTGTTTTTATTTGTTGTTTTGTTAGAGAAAAAAATCTTGTCCTCGGAGAAATTACACTTGATAGGGTTACAGAACTGGGTCACCTTTGTCAGTCTAGTACACTATATTAGACACAGAACTTTTGAGCCATGCGCAATGGCTCAGAGGCTCAATGGCTTAATCCTCCCCTTGCAAGTGATGGAATCAGAAAACTTCCTCTATCTTATATTCCAAACTCTCTGAAGTCTAAGAGCATCCATGTCTTCCTATCTGTCCAAATGGGCTATTTTTGCATCCTATTATATCCTTCACAGAGTTCAATAAAGAGTCTAGAGTAAAAATTAGGATCATGTACTTTAATATCAATTATGACTCAGTTACTTATTGGCTGTGTAATCGTGGGCAAGCCATTCCATCTTGTGACCTATTTCCCTACCCAATAATGAAAATTATAAATAAAACCAGTTATGAATATTGATGATAGATGATAGTGAGAATTAATGTAAAACACTTAGTTCAGTATCTGGCTAGTGGACAATATTTTCTAATATTTGAGTTTATTATTAGGGATTTTATTTGTACTCATATATTCTTTTGATTTTAGGATTTTATTTATTTTAACCTATCATCTCTTATTTTCTATACTAGTGAAGAATTCTTTCGAGTGTAAGATATGTCTATTCAAGAAACATGCTTTGAATGAATCAGAAATGAAAGAATGAATGCTAGTGGCTTATGTTTCCAACTGTAAGATCCTGCTATATTCCTTTTTTTTTTTAAAAAAAAAAAGGTTTATTTACTTTTATTGGTAAGGCAGATATACAGAGAGAAGGAGAGACAAAGGTTCTTTCCACAAGTAGAGTGAATAGCCAGAGCTGAGCCAATCCAAAGCAAGGAGCCTCTTCCAGGTCTCCCATGTGGGTACAGGGCCCAAGGTCTTGGGCCATCCTCATTGCTTTCTCAGGCCATAAGCAGGGAGCTGGATGGGAAGTGGAGCAACTGGGACAGGAATAGGAGCCCTTATGAGATTCTGGCATGTGCTAGGTGAGGATTTAGCTACTTAGCCATCACACTGTGCCCTCTATATTCATTTCTAAAAAAAAAAAAATTTGAAAGAGTTACAGACAGAGATTCAATTTGCTGATTCACTCCCCCCCCTCCCCCCCGCCAAATGACCATCATGGTCAGTGCTGGGTCAGTCCAAAGTCAGCTGCCAAGAACTTTTGTCAGGTCTTCCATGTGCGTGCAGGGACCCAAACACCTGTGGCATCTTCCTCAGCTTTCCTGGGACAGACATGTTAGCAGGGAGCTGGATGGAAGGTGGGGCAGGCAGGACTCAAGCCGTTGCCCATATGGCATAGGGATGCTATAGGCACAGCCAGTGTCTTTATTGCTATACCCCAGCACTTGCCCCAAATTTTACTCTTGACTTTAATACTTTAATAACTTCTACTTTAAGACTTCTTTTTTTCTACATCTTCCTGTGGTGTATATTCATTTATTCTCACTGTCTTCTTTCCCCTCTCTTGTAGCTAATCAGTGATGAGCAGACTCCTGGGCCAAGTTGTTCTTCCGTCTAGGTTGATTCTTTCATCAGTGGCATGGGCCCACCCCTTGCTTTCTCAGGGAATGTCCTCCTGTTGTGTTTTTGCCTTTTCTTTTTCTGTAGCCTCTCCCTGCTGTTTCCCCTAGGGGTATTGTTGCAGGATTTTTGACTCCGAGTATGGCAGCAACCTCAAATTCTTGTCTCGCAGGAAAGAAGAATTTTCATGCGGACACAGTTTAGTTTTAAAGCAAGATTTATTAGAAAGGCTGAGAAGACTCCCGTCCTAGCGACGGGAGGGGGTTTTGAGATAGAAAGGACCCGTGCAGGGGAAGTGTTGGGATCTTTTAAGGCTTTATTTCAGAAGGGGGGGTTTTCCAAGGACAAAGGAATTTCCTGGACCCCAGGTATCTGGTTTTGGGGCAAAAGACCAGAGAGGTGCCAGACATAGGACATTCCAGGCCTTGGGCAGATGTGTATTACCTCCTCCTGTTCTCCTTTCAATGATAAAGAGATCGGCCTGAGGCCTTCCCACAGTGGCCGGAGGTAATGGCCCATACTTCTGGTGGGGAATTGATATGCTAATAGCACCCCTGTCCCTTGGAAGAGACGTGCTCTGGTGAGTTCAAGACATGGTGGGGAAATTCTCTTTTACTCAGGGACCCAGAATACCCTAACTGCCTACTACCCACTCTGACTCCTCTCTCAGTATCATCAACACAATCACAATTCTCTTTACTGTTCAAGTTAATCAACCAAATCAATCAATGTCTCATTCTCTCACTCAGTCATATACACCTGGACAACTCCTTGCAGCCACATATTTCAGTCTTCAAAACTGAGTTTCACAAAGATTCTGTGCATTGACTTTCCGTTTGTTTGTGTCTGCCCCACTGTCTCCCGCTTTCTTCAGGCTTCAGTTTCAGTCTCTGCTCAGAGATAGTGCTTTGCTTTCCAAGTTCACTAACAATATCCGCCGGCTGAGTGCTGCAGGCTTTATCTCACTTGGTATGTCTAGCATTTTACAGTGTTGGTCACTTCCTGTTTCCTGAAGCTCTCCTTGGCTTTCATGAATTAGTCTCTTGGTTTTCTTCTTCCCCTGCTCCCCTTATCATCACAACTTCAGAATTCCTCTGAAGTCTCTCCTGTGTCTGCCCTTAAATCTGAGGGTTTTGTGAGTTCCACACACTGGGTTTACCATCACCTCTGTTACCTATCGCCTGACATCTGGACCTACATAACCAACTACCTCTTGGACGGATACTTTCATTTTCGTCAGTTAACTCCAGCTCAGCATAATTTCAACTTGGCTCATTCGCTTCCTCCAGAAACTTTCTGCTTTTTGCTTGTCTGTCTTGGGGAATGATTGTCCTAACCACCTACTTCTTCAAACCAGAAATGTTAGAAATGATAATTAGCCTTGGTACTTCTTCTTGCTCCCTGCTCTCTTTGATCCCACTTCTAGCAAATCAGGCGACATCACTATGACTCTTATTTTCAGGTCTTTCTGCCTCCTGTTCAGGATCCTCCAGTCTTTCCACTTGTTTGTGTCCCAGTGTGCTAGTCACAAATCACATTATGGGACTCCTTATTCATCCAAGAAGAGTAAGAAGCTCCGTAGCAGAATATACCTAGAAAGTTCTTTGGACTTGGCCATGTCTTATCTCTTCAGCTTCCTCTTCTGCCATTCCTTATCTCTTGCTCCACAGTAACTCATTACATTTTCCAAAAAAAAAAAAAAGCCTTTTTTCTAACCTTTAAGTATCTCTCTATTACCTCTATGCAAGAGGCCTTGCTGCCATGTTTAGAGTCTGCTTCCTTCTCTTGGTTTAACTCAACTTTTGAGCTTTAGGTCAGCGTTACCTTCTCTAGCCTGCAGTCCTAGGTCAATGTCTTTCTTTTCTGCTGGCCTTGAAAAGTCCCTCCTGAGAGGGCAGGCTAGCTGTTTCCCTTAACCATGCCCGAGATAAACTGAGCCATAGCTCTTCTGGTCCTAGCAGGTCCCTGTGGGAAGGGAGCCTATCATCTCTTTGTCAAATCTTTGTGGATAGCTGTCGTAGGAATGTGGATAACCATTTACCATGGGCAAGGCACTGAGTTAGGCATTTTCAGGATTAAAAAAAAGAAATTGTTCCCTTAAGTTAATTAGTAAGGTTAAGGAGACATCATATCTACTTAAATAGTAGAATCTAATCAATAATAAGGGGACTAGCAAGGACAGGTGGAGACAGAATGCCATGGGACATCAGAGGAAGCAGTGATGAAAGATCTATGCTTCCCCTGGGGTCAAGGAGAGCCAGTGTTTGAGTTTTTGAGTTGAGCTAATGGGTAATGGGAGGAATTTGGGGCAGGAAGGCCAGTGAGAGGAAAAGAGGTGATTGATTTGAATTTTAAAGACTGAGAATAATTTGCTAAATATCTATTTGCAAGTTAGCAGGTCCTTTTATGGGCTTTAAAAAATTATAGAAATGAATGTAAATTATGGATGATTTTCTATTTGAGAAATAGATGTGTGTTACTCTGTTTTTTGTCATTTTGTCTAGCTGCTATTTCTTCATATTCAGAGAATCAGAGATTTGGTAACATTTGCTTATTTGGTCAATAGCTATTGACCTTCAGTAAGCACCTTTGTGTGCTGTCTGTAAAACCAGCTGCTTCCAGGAAATCTCAGGCTTGTTGGTGTAGTAAAGAATAGAAAGGTTATCAGATGGCTAAAAACAATAAGCAATAAATAGTGTGAAGCAGGTTTGAGTAAAGCATTACAGGAGCCAGACGACTTGGAGATAAGAGGAATCATCATAGAATATATGAAACTGAGGGCTGGAAGAATGTCCTAGAGACAGCTGTTACGACCAGGATGTGGATGTCTTACTGCAGCAAAATTAGGCCACAATTGCTTGGTGCAGGGACTAAAGCTGCTGAGACACAGAGTGCTCAGTAGAATGGCCATTTGGAGGAAGGTGGACTCCACTGGTCCCAGATAGGCCCTAGCCCAATGTGCAAGCTGGCAGGACAGCTTTTGAAGGAGAAAGGTTAGTTATGGGGGATGGGGCAGATGGTAAGGGATAACTTCAGATCCTGAAATTCTTAGCCAAGCAGTCTAAGGAGGGAGACTAGTCGTGGTAACTATTCGTAGTTAACTTTTGTTGACTAACCTATGGAAAGAAAGGAAGGTAATTCTCTAGGTTGCAGGTGGGAGGTGAGAAAAAGGAATCAGGGTGGATAGCTTAAGCAGATTTGCAACTGAGCTTCAGCAATATTTCTGGCATATTGTTTTGAAAAGGAAAAGGGACATAGAATGAGAAAAAAGTGGCGCCGATCCGAGAGGTCCTGATTGATCTGCACCTCTAATTCTGCAGATTCCAGGCTGTATAACTGAGGAAGACCCCTCTCAACAAAATGCTTTTCGGTTTATTTTTTATTTTAATTGAAGGCCAGAGATAGAAAGAATCAGAGACGGGAAGATGGGGAAAGATCTTACACTCCCTGGTTCCCTCTCCCAAAGCCTTCAACAGTCAGGGTTGGAGGAGGATCGAGGGACTCCAAGGAAGGTGCTGGCATGGGTAGCAGGGATGTAAGTGCTTGAGCCATGATCTGCCTCACAGGGTACACATGAGCAGGAATTCAGATGCTCCAGCCTGGGAGGCAGGTATTCCAAGTGGCTTTTATTTTTTAAGATTTATTTATTCCTATTGGAAAGGCAGGTATCAGAGAGGAGAGAGAGATTTTCCATTTGCTGGTTCACTCTCCAAGTGGCCACAATGGCCAGAGCTGAGCCGATCCAAAGATAGGAGCCAAGAGCTTCTTCTGGGTCTCCTATGTGGGTGCAGGATCCCAAGACTTTGGGTCATCCTTGACTGCTTTCCCAGGCCATATGCAGGGAGATGGATGGAAAGTGGAGTATCCCGGATATGTACTGGCACCTGTATGGGATCCCAGCATGTGCAAGTTGAGGATTTAGCCACTAGGCTACTGTGCTGGATCCCCAAGTGGTGCTTTAATACACATTCACTGAGGAAAGTTAACATTTCTGAGCATTTATCAGTTTGGGCATGGAGTAGCCTCTTCCAGCTGGAAGGAGCTGGGATCATGTTTTCTTTCTGATTATGAAGCCAGATGGATTATAAGTGATGGATACTGGACCAGAATCTTTGGGATAGCAGTCGATGAGAAAGAATGAGTCCAATTATTCTTTTCCCCTGACTGAGCAGTGCTGGGTATTGTTAATCCGCAGTGCTTCTTAGGGTGCTGTTTCTCTTAGAGGGGGAGGCATTTTGCTTAAATAACATTCTGACACCTTTCCTTGCCCCTGTATCAGCATTGCTCATGAACCACATAATATGGTGATAAGAACTGAAATTACTCATTGACATTATCATGGGGCTATTTTAAAAACATTATCTCATTTCATTTCCTAGAATATCATCAAGTCTCCATAATACCAGTTCCTTAAAAGAGAATGTTATTTCTGTTCCAATTGCAGCCAAAATATTTTAGTGAATTTTTTCTTCCCAGTTGCTAACTTCCTTCCCTAATACTGTGGCCAGAAGTAGTGCTGTTAGCAAAGAACTTTGCCAGAGCAGAATCTGATAGTTTGCGACATTAATTGTTACTCTTTATGGAGATGATGTGTGGTATTGATTACTCACGGCTGACCTCCAACCCTGGCCTGAATTTCTTTCCTCGTGACCTGTGGACCTGTTATTGCTTCCTCGTTTCCACCCTGCCTGCAGTCACCATGTGCTCTGGCAATGAGAGTTTGTTAATCCTAATGTTAGGAAAGACATCATTTCATGGCTGGACTAACCCCAAATTTAGGTATTTCTAAATCTTAGGTATTCCCCAAGGTAAAAAAAAAATTGCTTTCAAAGAATCTGAACATTTAGCTGGTCTTGTTCCCATTTCTGTGAAAAAGTGATTGTCAGCTGTTCCTCCTGTCTGATCTTGGATTGTTATTTAGGAGACCAAGGAAATGTGTATGCATTACAGTTATTTGGAGGGCTGGTTTAAAAACTTCTAACAGACTCCAAATCACTTTGTCTTTTCTGATTGATTCATATATTCATGTATTCACACATCCATTTAATTAGCTTTTTATGGGATGGACTCTCAATTGCTAATATACAATGTTCATATTAGGCAGCATTCTTACATGAGTGTGACTGAATAGCATTTTCTGATATTCCAAGAGGCACAGAAAGGCAGTTGGAGCTTCTGGGAAACCCAGGGGAATGCTGCCTTCCATTTCATCAGAACTTGTTTCAGCAGAAGTCTGCCCCTATGCTATGAGTCACAACCATTAGAATAGGCAATGCTTGCTGCTGGATGCAGTGCAAATGAGTTTGTTAGCACAGAAAACATGGAATGGCTCTAGCACAGACATCAGCATGACTCCCAAGACTGCGTCTTTTAAGCTGACTAATTACTGTGGTATGCATGAGTGTGTATGAGTAAACACAACGTTGGAATGATATTGGTACCAGGATTAGCCTGTAAACAGAATTCCCTGCAAGTCAGAAACCGGCTAGTTACTGAATTCACATTAAAAGAGACTGCTTTAGGAGACTAGCCACAGACAGTCCTACTACATCTTGAGTTTTTTAGTCATAGCTTTTCTTTCTACGCAAAGGTACTTTGAAATGTTCATAGAAAACCATGCACAATGAAAGCCAATCTGAAGCTAGGAGCTTCTTCAGCATCTCCCACGTTGGTGCAGGGTCCCAAGGCCTTAGGCTGTCCTCTGCTGCTTTCCCAGGCCACAAGCAGGGAGCTGGATGGGAAGTGGAGCAGCAGGTATTAGAACTGGCACCTGTATGGGATCCTGGTACTTCTAGGTACAAGATTAGTCAGTTGAACCATCACACTGGTCCCTCAAAATTTTTTTTTTCACCAACATAAACTTACCCTTTAGCTCTTTTTTTCCATGATCTTTTTGTCATGAGAAGCAACCAAGCGTGGCCAGTGTCATGGGTGGTCAGGTAGAGTAGGCAAAGATAGCTGAATTGATTATACTGCAAGAGGGTAAGTGGACAGAACCGCAGCTGTGATGTGAGATGCTTAGATGGGGCAGCCAGCTTCCTCATAACTTAAATGAGTTTTATTTTCTTGTGGTACAGTAGCTTTTTCTGCAAATAAGTTTGGTTGCTTTTCTGGGCAGAGCTGAGTGATTTTTAGCGCCATTATATAGAGACTTCCTGCCTGCCAAGTAGCCTGGGCAAGCCCTATACTTTGTGAACTACTGTCATTTTTCTTTGTACTGATACTTTATTGACAGACAGCTGTTACAGAACAAGCCCCAAAACTAACTGCAGGAGTTGCTATCCTGGGTTTGCTCATCTAACACTCAGAAAACCAATTCCCAATCACCGTTGTTAGTGTGATGGAACAAAGAGGGAAGAAACGCCCAGATTCCCCCTCCTATGAGGTTACTACTGACATCGTGGGGGCCCTGCTCTCTTGACCTCATCTAATCATACTTACTTCCAAAGGTCGCACCTCCACATAGCATTAACCTAGCAATTTTGTGTTTATATTTGCAACTTTCAGGGGGATGATTTTAAACATCACGTCCACATTTAAGCATTGCTTCCAGTACATGCACAGTGTTTGGGGAGGCTGCATGGGTGTGGGAGATGGGGCATATATATGGGGACTCTTCCTGCCTCCCCACCCCCATACATATTATCACTTGCTGAAATTCTGAGTGTGAGCTTGCTAAGAGAAGAAAATTCAATAAAGTGGGCCCTACTCATAAGCTTGCCAGCATTAGTTTATGTCTGGAAGATCAAAAAGGGGTGTGAATAGAAACACTTAATCTTAGACTCATCTCAAGTTAAGCACTTTCCTCATGATTGGCTTGAAAACATTGCCTGTCTAGTGGTGAAATAGAGTGGGCTAACATGTAAGCTGGCAGCAGAAACACAGCAGGCAATCAGCTGAAGTGATGTCTTCAAGAGCATCAAGATGTCATTAAGAGAAGGCTTGAAGGCCATCAGAATTAAATGGAGAGAGGTTGAGTTCACTTTACACTTCATTCTCTAGGAAATATTTGTAATTGTTGCCTGTCATCCCTGCTCAATTACCAGGTTTCAGGCTGCCTGCTCATCTGCCCAGCCCTACTCCAAACACGGGAGAGTTGTTTTGGAAAACACTCATTTTGGGATGTCTGGATTCACTGAAAGAAGAGGCAGAAACTGATCCAAAGGGATGAGTAACCAATGAAAATGATTGAAGAAGTG
This sequence comes from Ochotona curzoniae, assembly GCF_017591425.1. Classification (NCBI taxonomy): domain Eukaryota; kingdom Metazoa; phylum Chordata; class Mammalia; order Lagomorpha; family Ochotonidae; genus Ochotona; species Ochotona curzoniae. Next base: position 23,999,191 of record NW_024464920.1, read on the forward strand.
CGAAATCTAGAAGGAAATTCATTTTAGACAAAATGGCAATGTGGGATAGTCCTCACACCTTTCACTGATTATTCTTTCCCCTTCTAGAAATACACTAAAACTGCTTTATACATTAGTGTAAATTACATTATTTTGCTGTATTTTTTAAAGAAAATAGGAAGAAAGTTATAGGAAGAAATAGTTATAGGAAGAAAAAGAGATCTTCCATCTGCTTGTTCATTCCCCCAGCAGGAACAGGCCAAAGTCAGACTTGGGGTTTCTTCTGGGTCTGCCATGTGGGTGGCAGGGGCCCAAACTCTTGGGCCATCTTGTACTGCCTTTTGTAGGGTATTAGCAGTGGAGCACCAGAAATGAACGAATGGGCATATGCTGTAGAATGAATGCTTCCACAGCATTGCAAGTGGAAGCTTTACCTGTTAGACCACAGATTCTGTTCCTGTTTTGCTCTGTTTATTTGCATTTAAAACACATGACCAGCTACAACTCCAAAATTTTTGTAACCGTGTGGCCTTAAAAATTCACTGTCAAAGTGTAAGGGAAAAATGTTCTGGGTTTAACTCCATCAGCCAGATTAGGTACAACCCTCAGCACTTGTCTTTTTTGCCCCTTGCCTTCTCACCTCCCTCTCCGCTCCCTCCACTTCCTCTGCTCCCTTTCACTTTCTTTTTACTTCCCATTCAAAAGAGAAATGGAAGGATAATAGAAAAACTTGGAAATATGTTTTATAAACCCTTCGTCCCAGTCAGATGGTGAAATACATTACAATTGATTCATAATACAGCCTGGAATATAAATAACTTTGGAGCCTGGAATATAAATAACTTCCCTTCTCAGCGTCATTTACAGGTAAATAAACATGGCTCAGCTTGCAGAACTTGGTAGGGTTTCAGGCTGATACCCTGTTGTAATGGTCCCTCTTTCCTTTCTTGCAAAAGGAAGAGAGCTCAGATCTGTCTCCATCTCTGCATGCTGGAGAGCTTGGCATTTGGTTGCTGGGAGAGCTTGTCTTTCGGTAAGAAGACAGGCAGCCTTTGCTGAGTGTTCCTTCACTTCCAACTGTGTGCATGGGGTCTGTCCTAGGTGGTGAGTGAATGACAGTAAAATGATGTTGGCAGGGAGTCAGCTGAGCAAAGAACTTGGCACTACCAACACTTATCCAAAGCTTACTCGCTTCTGTCCAGATGCAGCCACTGGAGTTGTGCTCACTAGCAATATCCAACATGGCCCCAGGCGGGTCATCCCTGTGATAATGAAATTATGGTGATTGATACGCCCACTGCATCATGTACCTGAATCCCATTGCCATCAGGCACCTGATACCATGACTTGCAGGATTTCTGAAAAAGTGATACAGAAATAGCAACCTTTTGGCTATGTGGCTATTTGGCTAAGCTGTATCCCAGGCACCGGCTCCTGTCCTATGAAAGGATGACCCTGAATTTTATCAATTGTTCCACTCTCCCATGAGCTCGCCCTCCCTCCTTCCTGAGTGCTCTCCCTTTGCTTTTAGAGAAATCTGGCTTCCTTGCTCATCCTTCTCTACTTTTCATTCCTAGACAAGGACCTGCACCAGGCTTAGGAGCCCCCCACAACAAAACGCCCTGTTACTTCTCTCCTTAGTCTCCCTGCTGAAGGACTCCTCCAGGGTCTGGTCTGGGGAGGAACTCAGTTACGATTGTTAGAATCTACTTGCTCAAAGAGGCGTGATGTGACAGGTTTGATGGTGTTTATGTTCAATTCCTCAACCTCTTAACTAAGTGTTCATTTGGTGCCTTCTGGCTATGCAACTTGGTTTTGAAATACTCCTTAACCTTTACCACTTCTATCATCCCCCAAATGTGACTTCATTTCTAATAATATGTGATGCTTGCTTATTTTGTTTTTTAGAGAGACTCAAGATATTATAGAAATGGAAAAGGGAATTTTAGTAGTATTTTTAAAAGATTTATTTATTTTTATTGGAAAGGCAGATTTAAAGAGAGAAGAGACAGAAAGATCTTCCATCTGCTGGTTCACTCCCCAAATGACAATAGTGGAAACTGAGTCTAAGCCAGGAGCCAGGAGCCTGCTCCAGGTCTCCCACATGGGTGCAGGGTGCCAAGGGTTTGGGCCATCCTCTACTGCATTACCAGGCAACAAGCAGGGAGCTGGATGGGAAGTGAAGCAATCAGGATATGAACTGGTGCCCATATGGGATCCTGGCACATGCAAGGCGAGGAATTTAGCCATAGTCTATAGCAACAGGCCTTCTCTTCTCTTTAACCTCACAGGATTTTATCTTTTTATAAATCACCAGTGCAGGGAGGACTCCATAGCTCCTTGAGTAATCTGTCTCACCTTTTTAAGCCCTGGAGTCAGAGCTTCCAGGTGGAATGTGTAGCCTCAGTATTGCATCATTTGTTGAATCCCTTGAAGGATTCAGAATTGTACTGAAATCTATCAATCAATTGATCTATCTATGTTTTAAATTTGAAAGGTAGATTTGAAAGGCAGCTTAACAGGGAAAAAAATTTTAAACCCATTTTAAACCCATTCAAGACCTCGCTGCTGTCCAAATTGTTCAGTTATCATGAATAGCTTGCCCAGAGAGCTTGTCAACCAGGAAACATGCATATCGCTGTAGCTGGCCCCCAGGCTGTCATCTGTACTTTAGGCCCATTCCTCTCCCCTAAAAATCATTTACCCCTTTTCTAATATCACCTATATTCCCCACTTCCTTCTCTGCTTTTATTCCGTCTGGGAGCTAGCCAACTCTTACTTTCCAGACAATATAATGTTGCAGACACTGGAGTGAGCAAATGCAGTGGTGTCCCACTTGGAAACTGACCTTCCTGTTCTGTGCTTGTTCTCTGTCCTCCCCTCCAGTCTGCTGTTTGAAAGGAAGAGAGAAATGCAAGAGCGAAGGCCACAGCATGCGGGGGACCCCCTAGCTTTGGCAAGTTGCTGAGCATCTTGTACTCAGCATCTTGTCTGTATTTGCCTCCCTTCTGCTATGCAGGCCCTAGAAGAAAAAAGCCAACTGACAACTATCACCTATTCAAGTGTGGAAATCACAAGCAAGGACTTTGATGGGTGCAGCCTCCTGCCTTCTCTCCCCCTCAGCCTTTCTCTCATAACCTCAGAAGTCTGTTGCTGCTGGTGGTAGTTGGTGACAAAGGGAGGTACATTGCTTTGGATGGGTCCGTATGGGTCCGTAGTACTTTCTTTCAGTATGAGGGAGAAAAGTGGGTCAGTTATGTCTGTCTTGATGGTTACGTCGCCTGAATATTTCTTGTCATCTTGCTATTTGGCCATTAACCCAACTTGTCCAGGAATTGAGTCTGAAAGGATAAAGAGATAAGACTAAATGAAGCAGGCATTTAAGAGGATGTAGCCAGTTTGTCCTCAGATGACATCAAGAGGTCAAAGGCTGTCCCCTTTGTTTCATACTTTCCAGCACCTGCATTCTAGCAATCAGATTTATCAGGGTATTTGACTAGACAAACGTTTCCTGACCCTGATCGCTGAGGCTAATGGGGAGTTAATTACATATCTGCTCATTGTTTTTGCTTACTTCCAAGTCTGAAAACGCCAGTAGCTGTTCACATCCCAGACTTGGTCCGGGAAGTAGCGTCACAGGGTATGGCTTGAGGTGTTGGGTAAGCTCCCTCTCCGTTATCTTTCCCATGTCCAATCACAATGCCAGAAATACTACTATTAGCAGTTACTCATTTGAGCTAAACCATAGCTTCATTTTTCCCAGGAAAGGCAATGCGATTCATTCCTTGAGAGAGGGAGGGATGGAAGCAGGAAGAAAAAGAGATCTCCTATGTATTGATTTGCTCCCAAAATAGTCCTGACTGGGCCATGCCAAAATGGGGAGACAGGAAATCAATTTAAGTTTGTCACAGGGGCATATGGATGGCAGGGGCCCAAGCACGCAAGCCTACTTTCTCCCAGAGCAAACATTAGCTGGAAGCTGACCTTAAGATGAAGTTGGGACTTGAATCTAGACACTTCTCATGTAAGATGTGGGACTGCTCAGGCGGCAGACCAAAGGTACACTCTAATTTTAATTTTTAAAAGTTAAAAAAAATTATGTGAAAGACAGGGCTCAGTATGATGGTTCAACTGGCTAATCCTTCGTTTGCAAGTGCTGGGGTGCCATATGGGCTCCTATTTGTATCCTGGCTGCTCCACTTCCTATCCAGCTCCCTGGCTATGCCCTGGAAATGCAGTAGAGAATATGCAAAAACTTTGAGACCCTGCACCTACACCAGGAAGAAGCTCTTGGCTCTTGGCTTCAGATCAGCTCAGCTCCAACTGTTGTAGCCATTTGGGGCATCAACCAGCAGATGGAAGATAATTGTGTCCCTCCTTTTCTCTGTAAATCTGCCTTTCTAGTACAAATAAACTAAATCTTTGAAAAGAAGAAGAAGAAAAAAAGGAAAGAGGGAGTAGGTAAGGAGGAAAAGCAGTAGAGTTCAATCTTCTATCTGCTGGTTCTTTCCCCAAGTGCCAGGCTGAAGGCAGGAGACCAGAACTCCATTCGGATTTCATCATATGCAGGTAGCAGGGGCTCACGGCAAGGATCTGCTGCTCTCAAAGGTGTTTATTCGCAGGAAGCTGAATCAGAAGCAAGCACACTGCAAGGGAATGTTTGTGTGTCAAGTGGAAACTTAAGATGTGTCAAATTCCTACCCTCTACTATGATTTTCAAATGATGTTTTTCACTTGTCTGCATAAAAATCGGGGTGTATTACAAGCGACAAGTACAGGGTTTTTCCAACAATATGCATTTCAGTAGTAATATGTCACATTAAGCTTTTAAAAATCATATCTGTTATTTCATGATTATTATTTTTGGGGAGGCCTTAACAGAAAAGCATTGAAGATTTTGAAATGCTAGAAGCACAGGGGAGAGAAACAATGAAATACTGGAGAACATGAGGCCCAAGGAAATGCTGGGGAAGAGAAACTTTTCTTCATAGGTTCAAGAAGTAGGGACTTGTGAATTAAACCAACAAGAGATAAACAAGAGAAAGTACTTGAATTTCATTAATATTGACATACACAGGAGTTGATATTCAAAGTAGTGGTTAGATTTGGGGGTTATTTTTCCTTTTAGCCAAGGAAAGAGGGTTTGGGCTTCAGTGGATGACTGACAAGGAAGTGTGTGGGGAAGCTAATGGAGGAGAAGGGCTGTTTTAATAAGGTCAGTTGATGCAAATATCTGTTGCTGTTGACTTTCTATCTTGGATAAGATCTTTAGGCAGATAAGGTGGGGGAAGGAGGGTGTGAACAGAGATGACTTCCTGCATATCTTGATTCTCAGTTGCCTTCAGTTTAATCCTGCCAGTGTAGCATACTGGGATGTTATATATTCAGATCCCCTTCAGAGGCAAGTAGGAGGAGTGATGACACTGGAAGACCCCAAGGCCAAACTCTGTAGTTCTCTGATTTTTACTTAACATTGAAACCACTGTTAATAAATGTCAGTTGACCATTATCTTAATGAAGAGGCAGATGACATGCTTGAATCAGTATGGGGATATAATTGAGGATGTAATGTGCACCCAGACCTTTTGGAACCTTGGTTCACTTGTCTACACACTTACCTAAGTAATGCCTATATCCGAGTGTCGGGAGAGCATCTGAGCTAAGATCCAACTGCATCCAAGCCTGTGCTTGGCAGTGGGCTGACAGCAAAGCCTTGCTGGGTGATTTGTTTGCATTGAAAGATTTGTGATGGATAAAGAAAGAATACGTTTTGAAGTCTGCAGGGTCATGGGGGTGTACATGGCATAGCCCACATAAATAGGTGCTGAAAGAGCTGTTTTCTGAACAGACTTCAAGACATAGAAGTAGTGCTGTTCTGGAGTGCAGTTGGAATGTGTAATTTACTTAAAATACTTTAGACAATGCAGTGCCTATTTTACTTTCTTTTTCTATGTATTCTGCTGAAGGGTATGAACATTTATAATGCCTTGTGGATGGTTAGTTTGTATTTGATGGCTTTTATTATAAATGTTGTTCGTTTTTACGATTTTAAAATGGTTTTCTGGTGTGCTTATGTTGTCTTTCGAAGGTTCATACGAATGCATCCGTAGGTGAAATGATATTGTTTCAAAATAAGTTGTTGTTTGGGCTGAATATGAAGGGAGAGGGAGAATGGCTGGCTTTTGTAGAAGAGGGAAGTGACAGGGAGAAGGCGATATAATCGACAGAGAAAGGGCAGCACACTTGAAAAAGTGTTGGGGAGCGCTTGCTGTGGTGATTTTTCAGGCTAAGCTGCCCTATCCCGTATCCAAGTGGCTGGGATTGAATCCTACCTCTGCTCCAACTTCCTGCTGATGTACCTGGGAGGTAACGGATGCTGGCTCAGATGCCTGAGTCCTTATGTGGGAGACCCTCAGATGAGGTTCTTGGCTCCTGGCTTTGATCCTGAGTGCCTTGGGGAAGATCTCTCTTCAATTCAGCCTTCTGCCAGTGATGGGAAGCACCAGATTATGGCCTAAATACTTGAGTTGTTGTACCCTTGTGGAAGAGGCAGACGCTGTTCTAGTTTTGGCCTGGTTCATCCATGGCTGTTGCAGACATTTGGGGAGAGACTCAGCAAATGGAAAATCTCTCATTGTCTCTCTTTTTCCCTCTCAAATAAGCACTTCTTATGAAGTTACTTTAAGAGCAAAAAGATGATATTTACTTCAGTCAAGTCATTAGGTTTCTTTAAATGGCAGGCATAAAATTAAGAGCATAATCCTCACATTAGTGTACTTAAAAATGGCTGAGTACAATTGTTCACAGCTGATTAGCTCTGCCCGACCACACAGTTCATCAGACAGTTCATAAGATGTAATTAAGGGAAATTACTTGGAGGTGTCTGTGAAGCTTAGGAGAGAATTTTTCTACTAAGATTTCTCAACTGTTTTGGAACAGTTATAGTTTATGAACCAGGAGAGTTCAAGAAACTCAAAGTCTGATGTAGAGATTAAAATACTTTTTCTCCCTATCTCTTCTCTTCTCCTAACTCTGGGAACGGATTGGCACAAATGTTTTCTGTCATTCATCAAAGTATCCTTTGTGTCCAGTCTTTATTTTTTGTGCTATCAAATACTGGGCAGGAAAATTCCATTGAGCTTCCCATGAAGCATTTACTTTTCGTGACAAAGGATAAATCCAACTAAAGAATTGTCAGCCTGAAGACAAAAAAATGGGTAAGGAGCTCCATGCATCCCAGTGTAGGCACGTGGGGTATACCAGACTCCAAGGCAAGTTCCTTTAAGAACAAAAACCAGAGCAGAGGCTTTACAGAGTGGTCCTGTGATCAGGATAGATGCTAAGCAAGGCTTTGCTCCATTTCTGGACAATCTAACTTTGGGAATACACCAAGTGAGAGGCTACCCAGCGGAGGATGTTGGAGGATCTGTAGGAAGCAGGAATAGGCAATGGCAGGCCCAGCCAAGCTCTCTTCTTTGTCTTCTCTGACATGGGGGAGGCTGACAGGTGAACAATCCCTGTGACAGAGGTTCCAATGCAGTAGAATTCATGTTTGCTAAAGAGATATCCTGAATTAATAGCATTATTTTTATGTCACAAGGAAAGTGATTTTTTTTTATTATGTCTGTTTTACAGATGAGAAAACTAAAGTTGTTTTTTTTTTTTTTTAAAGATTTATCATTTTATTTTTATTGGAAAGGCAGATATTCAGAGAGGAGAGACAGAGAGGAAAATCTTCCATCCAATGACTCACTCCCCAAGTGAGTGCAACAGCCGATGCTATGCCGATCTGAAGCCAGGATCCAGGAACTTCTTCTGGGACTCCCACGTGGGTGCAGGGTCCCAAAGCTTTGGGCCGTCTTTGACTGCTTTCCCGGGCCAAGGCAGGGAGCTGGATGGGAAGTGGGGCTGCCGGGATTAGAACTGGCGCCCATATGGGATCCTGGGCATGCAAGGTGAGGACCTTAACCACTGCGCCATCACGCCGGGCCCTAAAGTTTTTTTTAAAAGCAAAATAAATCTCCCAAGCTGGCAAAGCTATAGTGGAATCAAGCTCCCCCATACTCCCGATGTCTGCCCACAGAACCCAAATTCTTTCTTCATCATGACATTATTGCATATTTCTGTGTCCATATATAGAGTGTGCGTGCGTGTGTGTGTGTGTGTAGCTAGTACAATGATATTCAGTCTATGTGTTGTAGAAACTGACTTGTACTAGAGTATCTACTCTCTGCAACATAGTTCAGAATCATAAAAAGAGTAACAAACATGACGAGAGCAAACAAACAAAATGGCAAGGGCAAAGATTTGCCAAGCCTACGGTATGGATCTGAGAAATTCTCCTACAGGTTCAGCAGGTCTCTGGAGGATTTAATCTGCTCCAAAACACAGCGCATCACTCCAGCGGAGTCATTGGTGTTCATAACTCAGGGAGACTTCTCCTTGAGCAGGCTTTGCCCACTGTCGCCTTCACTTGGGGCTGTGGATCAGACTAAGGAACAAAAATGAATGTCAGTTATTTTGAAACTGGATTGCCAGTTTCTGTGGTTGCCGGTGTCTGCTAGCAGGCAGCTGGAGGCATGTCAGGAGAGCAGTCTGCCCCAGCCTGGTGCGGGGACTGAGATGGGCCTCACTGGAGTGCCTGAGCATCAGCATACAGCTGGGCACCAGCAGTCTATTTTCACTTCCCTCCGGGAGATGGATGCTAAAAGCAGCAGGATCAATAACCTTTTGCTGCATCTTTTGCATTTCCAGTGACAGAGGTCCCATCTTACCCTTGAGTGCCTCATCTAAGTGCTTTCTAGCAACCACAGTGAAGACATTCTATTTTCTGCCTAAGCACTTTGCTGAGTTTAAATGAAATCTATTTTCTTTGAATGTTCCATTAGCACAGAAAAGCACTTTGTGTCTTTCTTAAGGGAGTGCCTACTACTGTGGAGAAAATATTATTATCTATTTGCACTTCATCATGTATCTGTTTTTAAAGTTTATTTTGATTTATTTGAAAGTCAGAGAGAGTGATATGGCTTTCATCTGCTAGTCTACTTCTCAAATGGTTGCAATAGTTAGGACTGGGTCAACCTGAAGGCCAGAGCACACAACTTTGTGTGGGTCACCATGTGTGTGGCAGAGGTCCAAGTTCATGGGTCATCATCTCCCAGGATGCGTGTGAGCAGGACGCTGGATGGGAACTAGAGATGGGACTTGAGCCCATTACTCTGATATGGAGTGCAAGCGACCCAAGTGGTGGTTTAACCCTCTATGCCACAGGGCTCTCAACCCACATTCTAGAATTCACCTTGGTTACATTTTTGCAAACCTCTCCCTAAACTTCCTTCTGTATTCTTTTGTTCCAACAGTCATTTGACTTTTAAATAACTATTCTGAAATACTTTCTTCATGATGAAAAACTGAAAAATACAGAAAACCCATAGAAGAAAATCCGATAATTTCATTTCACAGAAATAACAGCGTGTGGCACTTTCTTTTTTCAGTCTCATATGCCAGTGATTCTTTTCTCCTGTCAGTTATGATAGATCCCTCCTTATTACAGAGAACAGGTCTTCAACCCCTGTCTTCACATAGACCTCACACAGTCCATGAATTCTCTGAGATTATGTACCAGAGGTTATGCAGGTATGTGTTGCTTCCTTCCTAGGAAGCCAGGTGACTGCTGCTGTCAGATGTCCAAAGCTGTGTGTGGCTGAAAGCAGTTAAGAATTCACATTTATCATATACTTTTTAATGGCACTATAATATTGTGTCACAGTAATCCATCTGCTGATATGAATTATATGAATATAAGCACCTCTGAAGTGCTATCTTTTATCTCTGGTGATTTCTTTAGAGAAAAAAAATGCTGAATTTAAAATTCTCCACAAATATTCAGGATTGACAGCTTGGAGTACAAGTTACCCTGTAGGAAGGTAATTTCATGCACAGTCCCAACAGGAGTGTAAGGGAATAACCCTTCCTCACTGACATTAGCACTGAGTATTGTTATTCTGAAAAATACATTTCTCGGGCCTTGTACAGAGGCACGTCAAACTAATTCTCTGCCCTGTGGTGCTGGCATCCCGTACAGACTGGTTTGTGTTCTGGCTGCTTCACTTTGAACCCAGGTCTTTGTTTATGACCCGGTAAAGCAGTGAAAGATGGCCCAAGCCTTTGGGACCTTGCACTCACAAGGAGAATGTCGGAAAAGCTGCTGGCTCCCAGGTTTGGGTCAGCTCAGCTTTAGCTGTTGTGACCATTTGGGGAGGGAACCAGTGGGTAGAAGACCTTTCCATCTCTCCTCTTTTTGTAAAATCTGTCTTTTAAATTAAAAAAAAAATCTTTGATTTTATTTTCATCATGGTACAATTCCATAGAGTCTGGGATCCCACCCCCAGTCCAAATTCCCACCCCCTGACTGATTTTCCCCATATTTTTACAATAGTAGAATCCTTCATAAGGAGTTACAATTTCATCAGTCTATTATTATAAGTGTGCCCTGACATGGCTATCATTCATCACCCACAAAGTGCTCTGCAGCTGGAGGAGAGTCAGGCTATCATGCCGGGCCCAAGGTCACTAGAATTTCTCTTCAGTGTGGCTGTTGGGAAGCAGCACTGCTCTATAAAGTAGTTGCAGACCCCTTGTATAAGCTAACAGGTGTGTCCTCGCTGTACACTGTGTCTTGCTCTCCAGGTCTTGCTTTCCTACATTACTTGTCTCCTCACCTGACATAGGATGTTTTCACTTGTTCTGCATCTTGGTTCCTTCACTATGAAGTAAGCCATGCAAGCAGAGTTTTTTATTTTTTCCAATTTGATCACTGCTTTGACACTGGTACCTTGAGAAATAAATGTATGATATTATCGTGAGAAGGGGATAATTCCAATGGTCTAGCCATGTGTCAGTTTCCTAAAGTGGCTGAAGCCAAATACCACCCACTCAGTGGCTTAACCCTGAGAAATGGATTGTCTCAGGTGTTGGTAAGCTTATTTCCTTCCCAGAGCCTTGAGGGAAAGTCTTCCTGCCTGCCTCCTAGCTTCGGTTATGTTACTGGCAGCTTTTGGTATTTGCTGGCTTGTAGAGGCATCAGTTAGTCTCTGCTTTTATTTTTACATGGTGTTGTCCCTATTTGCTTGAATGTTTCTGCATCCCAATCTCCCCCCACCCCGCCTTTTTTTTTTAATAAGTACAGAATCATAGTGGGTTAGGATGTACCTCATTTTAATGTAAACATCTGGGAAGACCCTCTATTTCCAAAGAAAGTCAGGCGCATGAGATGATAGGGTTTTATCATTTTGGGAGGGACACAGTTCAATCGACAGGAAGCATGTATACCACTCCTGGCACGCTGCTGGTTCTGCGTAACTAGGAGCTCTTCCTGTTGGCTCATGCTACAGTGACCAATGTCTTACCGAGAAACACAAGTTCTCACAAGTCTCTATGACCTAATCTCACAGTAGGGTGACATCAGCCAGCCTGACTGGCCACTCCCCTCCCTCCAGTGCCCCTGACTGAATGACAGTCCACTGGGTAGGGGAGGGACAGTTTGTAGTCATCACAATTTTATCCTTTCTTTCAACAGTCAGAGGAGAACCTCAAAGGCCATTACTCACTCAGGGTTACAGGAAGAAGTAACAGGCTGCTCCACTCCTGTTTCCTTTCTTCCTTTATGAAAATCATATATGTGTGTGTGTGCACGCATGTACAGGTTTGTTTATTTGAAAGGTAGAGTTAGAGAGAGAGAGGGAGAGAAATCTTCCATCTGCTGGCTTACTCCCTAAATGTCCAAAATGGCTGGGGCTGGGCCAGGTTGAAGTCAGGAGCCTGGAATCCACCCAGGCATCCTGGTGAGTGATAGGGTCCCAAGCCCTTGGACCACCTTCCTCTGATCTCCCACATGCATCAACAGGGAACTTGATGGAACCTGGAGCAGCGAGGATTCAAAGTAGCACTCATGGAATGCTGGCATCATTGGCATAGCTTAGCCTACTGCACCACAATGCCAGTCCCTATTATGTACATTTAAATAAATTATAAAAATGATTATGAACACTTTGAAAATATGATTATAGAAATTTTTTCATAGATGAGTCTGGATGTTGAACACCAATTTGAGAAAATTTGCAAAAATAAGTTTGGACATTTGTGACTAAAATTAACGAGTTTCAATGCATTTAAGATTCCATGTTTGTGGGAGTCAACTGACAAAATGTTAAAGAGGAAAAAAAACATACAGACTTATTCATGTACAGAAGGGGAAAAAGCCCAGTGAGGGCAAAGGTGGAATTAGAATGCTCTCCACTGGGCTGGCAGAATCCAGGGGACTACATGCCCCTTTTTTACAGAGGAGACTGGACCAGAGCACATAGACAATTTTGAGGGCGAATAGTAAATCACTTTTAGTGGATCTGAAGGGATTTTGAGAGTACAATGGCCTGTCAGACAATGGTTTGTAAATGACTCTCTACGGGCCAGAAACAGCGGACTGGGTGTGACAGTCTGTCCAGCTGTGTTGACAGACTTTAGTCCTTCTTCCTGTGATAGGAGTTCAGTTAATGAAAACTCAGTGAAGGGAACAGAGGTCACCGTTTCTGCTTTAACAGGTTCGGGGTTGAAGCAGATAAGAAAAGCAGAAAGCACTCAGGAGATGGAGAGACACAGGGAGTCAGAGCAACCTTGACACTGAGGTCACAAGGTCGTTGCTAGTGCCTCTCGGTGTGTTGGAGCACCTGTCTTCTTCTGAATGTTGGCTTTCTGAACCCCATGGTAAGACCCACACTTGTTATATCCACTAAAAGAGCAGACACTGCTGATTCACGTGTGATGTGTTTCGATTATAGTCAACTTCCTCCCAAGCTCTGAGGTGTGAAAATAAGTGAGTTCAAAAGCCATGGAACATGGTAGCCCCACAACCCTCGTTATTGGCACCCATCAGTCACAGGCTGGCTCAGTGTTAACAGCGGAGGCAGGACATGTGAACAGATTTTTAGACACATGGCTGTGTTAGTCTAGCCCCCCTCCAGTGACCCAACACATCCTCTTGATGTTCCTTCCAAATCAAGCATGTGGTTTGTACCTCCAGGGACAAGAAGAAACCAGCAGGGCAGAACATTTGAATCAAAGAGATGAGAGCAGAGAGGAGAGAAAGACAGAGCGGTTCTGTGCCAAGGCAAACACACCTCGGCCGAGGAGCACAGAGAACGACATTTCCTTCATGGGGTCTCTGAAGGAGAATCACAAGGAATTTATCAACCCGGGTCTGGAGCTGCAGCAACAGCTGTCGAGTGTGGAGGAGCCCCATGTGAGCGCTGCGACCCTGCTGGATTCGCTCTGGCTGTTTCCAGCCTGGCTGAAGCCCAGAGCTGCCTCTGGTTGGTGTTTAGAAAACTGATGAGGGGCCAGTTGGCTGCTGGAGGCATATTTCTGTATCATTCATCACCCGCAAAGTGCTCTGCAGCTGGAGGAGAGTCAGACCCGCTGCAGCCAGCCAGGCCCTGGCAGTGTGTCCAGGCTTCCTCCTCTCTACCCCAACTTCTTCCTCAAGAGAAAGCACTTGGCAAGGGCCCAGTGGTGTTCGCTGCAAAACAGACCAGCGAGGTCGTGGTGGTGGTGGTGGTGACGGGGGAGGGTTAAGCTGAAAGAGACAGCTTGCCATGACAATCATTCTGGAAGTATTTACTCAACACCTACTATGAGCCATGTCTTGGGGATATCATGATAACACTGGACAGCAGATAAATGCTGGAATTTTTGATTTGAAATAATTGCATGCCCTGAGACTTTTATGCCAACTTGCAGTCAGCAGGGAAAGAAGCTGCTACAGTTTGTCCCTTTGTTCTGCCTCTTCAGCTGGCTCTTACTCTCCCAGCGGCTCCTCTGGCGTGCTTTCCCAGACCTCCTGCCCCACAGGTCTTAGGAATGCTGGCTCAGTGGAAAGCACCAGGGCTCAGAGAAGGCTTCAGTATCTCCCCCCCCAAAGCCCTGCAGAATTTGGAAAGGGCTCGTGGTGAAAAAAGGAAGGCAGACAGATAAGAGGGCTGTAATGGAGATGAACAAAACCCAGTGTGGCCCTTCCTCCCTCCCCATGTGTTGAACAAGTTGGTGCCATTGTCTTGGGGGACAAACACTGGTGGCTATTCAGGCTGACAGTGGGAGTTGGACAGCTGACATTTACAACAATGCTCAATGCCAGTCAAGGCGCTTGCCCCCAGAAGTGGAATTTCATAGATTGATCCTTTGAAAAGCCATTTCTCTGGCTAGTCTGGGTCAGTGGTTAGGCTGAAAGAGAAATATTTCTATTCTCTGGCAGATTCCCGCCCTACCCCCAACCTCCAAAGCATCTAATTCATTAAGCAAGAAGAAGCCATTATAAAGCCGGCCTCTGCTGTGGCTGTCGGGCAGAGGGAGAGAACATTAAAGAACAATCCCATTTCCAGAAGTGATTAAAACGAACACTTCTCTGCAGTCCCTGGCGCTGAGAGTAGTGTGGGGGACCTCAAGGCCAGGTGCGCTGGCTGCTTTCCAGCTCGGCAAATGCCTTTGAACATGCTCTGATAACTCCCACAGCTTCACCTTGAATACGTGAGCTTTTCCTGTGCCACCTCCTGCGATTCTGCAGAAATGGATTAAAACCCAGACCGCCGTTCACAAGTTGAGTGCAAAGAGTCACACAGCCTTGAGCAAGGCCAAGTGCTTTCCCACAGCACCCCAGCTCCTCTCAGGCTGCTTGTCTGGCGTTTATTTCCCTCGTAGCCCCTACGTAATAAGGTTCGAAGTGACCGTGTTACCGACTTGCTTATTTGTCACAGCCAGCTTCCTCCTTATTCACTGCTACATTCTGGACTCTGAAAATGATACCCGATGCCCATGAGATGCTCAACAAATATTTATTCAGAAAATAGGTAAAAGTAATTCAAATTATTTTAGCCAAAGTTCTCCAGGGACCCTCATGTGACAGACACACTGTGCCCCTTCCAGAAGTGAGAGGATTTCCCTGATGCCTGCTTTAATCCCTATGCAAGCCAAAGGGGTTATTCCAAACTCCTGAAGTTCACTGTGAATGGTTGATAAAGTGGATAGATGTCTTTCCCATCAGCCTTTGTGATAGGTGTATGAGCAACTCTGGCACACAACAAGCATACATGTCCAAGCCATCCCCCAAACCTAGAGCTTGTTCTTAAGCCCAGTATTTTTCCAGTGCTGTTTCAAGCTGGGCCTCTGAGAAGAACCTTTCCTGGCAGTTCCCCTAGCCGCAGATGGGGTAGTGCTTAGGTGGCACGGGAAGCAGCTTACCTCTGGCCAGACTCAGGAGAGAGAGCACTCCATCAAGTACCTGGCAAGGGACTCAGCAGACACTAGATTTACAATACCAGTGCAAAGAGCATTCACTGTTCCAAGCAGATTCTTAAATCTTATCCATGAAATAGTAGAGGAATCTTTGCAATATTCTGGCCAACTCAAAAGTTTTGAAAACAGCTGTTATTTCTGAAAAGGAAAAGTAATTTCAGAGGAAAAAAGTAATCAGAGGCAAAAAAATTAACTCAAGTGTCTGTATGCTTTTTTATATGCTTTTATTTTACTTTTTGTGCTTTTTTGTTAAAGGTTGTAATTATGCAAAACTCAAATTTCAGAGATAAGTGTAGTAGCTGCCCATCACCCATCTCTTGACTTACCAAACTGCCTCATTTTTGCTGGGTTTCAGAATACATTGTATTTTGTGTCTTGAAGGGTATTAATCATATTCTACCTTGTAATGTGGTTGTAGGTGATCTGCTTAGAACATTCTAGATTGTGCTGTAATTGGATGGGTGCACTCTTCAGTTCTATTCACATATTTACAGCTCTCAACATAATCACTGGAACATGGCAGAGAGTCATTGAGTGTTTCTGAAAGTTCAGTCTACCAACTGGGACATAGATGTGAGTGTGAATATATCTTAGGTGTAGAGGTGAAAAGTTGAAATGCGTCATTGTGTTTTCATTGCTTTTAACTCTCTTCATAGTGGTGGCTTCTGTTGCTGGGGTTCTTGTTACCTTACGTTTAGTAAATGGTCAAATAAACTAATGTTGGAAAAGTAAGAGTGGCAGAGAAAGGGACAAACAATAAAATAGGGGGGAAAAAAAAAGGGAATGCCTTTAGTGGAAACGGTTCTGTGAAATTTCCATGGACAGGAACATTTGTGCACAGATTGGGCACTATAAACTATCTTTTAAAAGAGACTTATTTACTATTTTGAAAGATGGAGGGAAAAGAAGGAAGGAAAGAAGCAAGGGAGGGAGAGAGATCTTGTGCTTAGAGATGGTTACAAAGCCCTCACTGGGCCAGGCCAAAGCTGAGAACCGCATCTTGATTTCTCACATGACGGCAGAGTCCCATGTACCTGGGCCATCTTCTGCTTTTCCAGACACATTAACAGGAATCTGGATTGGGAGCAGAGTAATTAGAACTTGGATTGGGACTTTAACATTGAGTGATGGTGTCACAAGTGACAACGTAACTGGTTGCACCACAATGCCAGTCCTGTATAGTCTGTTGCTATAAATTTTTTTTGGTATGAATTTTTACTGTTTTCTTTGTAAAAACAGTTAATAGTTTTTCTTGTGTCCTTGGCCACATGAATGCCAGTATACACATGTATCTTTGTATGTATAGCCTTCAAAATATGCCAAAATACCCATTTTCACGGGAAATAAAATTGTCAGGGTTAAGTTTCTTTTCTGATTGAAAACACTGAAGCTGACATATTATTGTGTAGTTTTGTTCTCAACTCACAGAATGTGAAAGCAAAGATCTTGGAACCTGGAACCAAATGCCTGATTTTGTGTCCCAGCTTTGCCACTTATTAGCTATATAACAAGTTACTTAACCACTGTGCCTTGGTTTTCTAATATATGAATTAGTAATGAAAATAGGTTTACTTTATAGAGACATTGTGAGAATTTAATGAGTTCACACATGTTAAATCATTAGAACAGTGCCTGGCAAGTAATAGGTGAGGGCTGTTATTAAAAGTTAATAGCAAACATTAATATCAAAATCAAAATTTCATTTATGATAATGTTTTATATTATAGAATTGTTACATGTTATAACAGCAAATAGATAATGATAAAACTTTTATAAAATAAGTAATGCTTTTAAATAAACGTGTTATTGATCAATAGCATCTGTATTTGATACATATATTTGAAATGTAGCAATATTGGATATGTCTGAATATGTGTAGTTATATGTATGAGATACACATTCATAGCATTATTAAACTTGTTTTTATCTGAACAAGTTTTATCTGAACACTGAGTATATGAATTGTGACCCTTGAGACCTTCAGGGTATGTGCAGCCATCAGTTTAGGGACCACTGCTTTCCTAAACCTTTTGGCTCACCCTGTATATCAGTCGTATAAATTAGTACTCTTCTCCTAAAAGATAATCCATTAAATATAAATGAAATCAGTTTTCACTTGATGAGGAGTCAAATACAATTAAATAAGCCTACTTGGAAAGAAGCAAGCAGTCTGGTATGGTGTCTCCCACAGGCTAGAGGGGTCCTCCCTGTGACACTAGGGAACGTATGGGTCTGACAGAGGCGAATGAAGCAAGAACCAAGGACAACTTTGTGGCTGAGGTCAACGTAGAGGGCAAAGTGGTTAAAAACCCAGGGTAGCCTGTGAAAGTGGTGGTATTTTTGGCCCCTTCCGCAGGTAGGAAAACAGAAGCTTCAAATGACTCAATTACTTGCCTAAATTAATATGGTAGAGCTGAGATTCAAATCTAAGACAGCTCCGAATGCACTGTACTTCTGTGTCGTGATTGTTACAACACAGCTCTCATTTTGCGACAGTACAAGGATTGTGCAGTTTTTGTTTGACATATTTTGTTCCATTTAATCCTTAGAACACCTTTTCAATGTAATAAAGAAAGAGGTCCTGGACAGAACATCTGTGTGACAGCAATAGAGCCAGAGACCTCAAGAAAAAAAAAAAAAAAAAGCGTAGCTGTCTCAGCCAGCAGCAAGGGTCCGGAGATCCTCCAGGGACTATCTGCTAGCTCAGGGACCAAATCTCAGTTGTTCTAGTGAACTAGAGTCAGGACTGTTAGTCATGGTCAGCCTATTGAACCTCTTCGATTTATACCCAAGAAAAGGAAGAAGACAGTTGGTTTCCATTAAAGCCCTGGGGGGCTGAGGAAGTGAAGATACCCTCACTGATAGAACCTGTTTCTGTCACTTGCGGGGTTGGTCTGGGGTGGCTGAGGCTGGCTGATGCTTTCTTAAATATTAGCTATTGGTTCATTCATGGATGGTGGGAGATTTGCTTCTGGAGTTCTTAGTAAGAGCTACTACATAAAACAATCAGTATGGGTCAAGCTTTGGTCCATTGGTTAAGAAGATGGTTGGGATGCTGGAGTTTGTCCTAGTTTTGGACCCAGTTCCAGCTTCCTGTTAAGGCACCTTTTAGGAGTCAGCAGGTGATGGCTCCACATGGGAGACCTGAGTTGAGTCCCTGATTTCTGGCTGCAGCATGATTCAGTCTGGTAGTTGTAGGTCTTTAGGGAGTGAACCAGTACGTAGAAGAACAAACACTCAACTTTCTGACTTAAAAATAAATAGAAAATAATTTATTTGCATGATATAGTTCCTAGAGTTGTGTATGGTACCATTTCAATTCAATAAATTTTTTTAAAGCTTTATTTTTTAAGAGAGAGAGCAAGCTTCCGCTGCTGGTTCACTCCCTAAATCATTGCAACAGCCAGAGCTGAGCTTATCCAAAGCCAGGAGCCAGGAACTTCATCTAGACCTCCCACAAGGGTGCAGGGGCCCAGTGACTTGGGCCATTCTCTGCTGTTTTTTAAGGCATATTAACAGGGAATTAACTCAGAATTAGATCATATTAACAGGGAATTAGAGCACCCAGGTCTTGAACCAGTGCCCCTAGGGGATGCCCACACTGCAGGCAGAGTTTTTACCTGCTTGCCACAGTGCCAGGCCCTCAATCAGTATTTTGTTGGTTGTCTTTGCTTGCTCTGTTGCTGGCACTGTAGAGGGACCCCAAGTATGTTAAAATGTGACTCTTGTTTGTGTTCATCATCAGCCAAAGATCAGATATGATTTGTGAATAGCATTAAAAGGTATTAGAGTTTTGGATAAAGGGAAAAAATAGATACACTATGACACACAGAAAATTCATGTCTTGAGGCTTCAGTGCTTGCCTATAGCAAATGGAATTATCAAAACCCTCAACCGCATCTCTGAAAGGTTGTGTATTTTGTCCTTGCTCTTTCTCAAGTCGTAACTGAAATTTGGGGGCGGGGGTGGGGTGGGGAGAAGAGAAGCTATTTGCAAATCGAGATCTTTATTTACTGGGTATCTGGCCTTTAATGAGAGTACTTAATCTGCAGTGAAGTTGGCGGATTTCACAGATGTGCTTATCCCTCTATAATTAAAAGATCAGTTCGGTAGAGTTCATTTCTTTAAAAATTATTCCATAATATGAATGCGCCGGTCTCAGAAATGACAGGCTCTCTCTGTGGAAACCTTTCATCTCTCGCTCCGCTGACTGGAAGGGCTGCCTAGGGTCTTTCTCAGCTGCTCAGAAGGACGATAAAGTAAACCGGTGCAGCAGAAAGGGGTGAATAAAGCGCCCTTTGTTCTGGATCACGTGTGCGCGGAGAGAACACCACTGCCCTTGAGGCCCTGTGAGTGGGTTCAGGAGCTTCCGCCTTCCCGCGCTCGTCCGCAGTTCCCTCTCCATCCCCATGAAAAAGCAGCTCTGTTCCCTCGGGGTGACACCCTGCTCCCCGCCATCCCCTTTCCCTTTCACCCGGAAGACAGAGAGAAACTGCAAGCAGCGGGCCCAGTGTGTTTGTTTATTCTCTCTGCCTAATGGCAACTTGTTTCCCTGAACATAACAGGGCTGGGTCAAACATTGAAATCACTGTGAAATGCTTGTGCAGCCTTGTGACTGTAAACGGTGGTCCTTTGGGGGAGTTGTGAAGGAATGAAGGACCCCGAGGTCTGTTTGTCAGCAGGAGAAGGGGGCAGAGGAACAGGGGGTTTTCTCTTTGTGAGGGGTCCCACGTCTTCAGTTGCACAGTTCACATCTGGGTCTGAGGGCAGGCTAGGTTCGTTTGGGTTTCCTATGCTTACAAACTGTCATGATGATATAGGGCCTCTGGTCTTTAGCAGCTCTTTTTTTTTTTTCATGATCTTAAGATTCTAATTTCTGCCATTTCTTATTCTTTTTCTTATCAATTTTCATAATCTAAGTTTCTGCTGTCCTCTTCTAGTTTTTCTTTGTGTGTGTGTGATAATGTTGTTGCTTTGTTGTCATTTGCAGCTCTGGCCCCCTATTGCAAAGCCTAGTACATAAGCAGGTGTACAATATTTTCTGAAAAAGAGCGTGAATGGAAAAGTGAAGAAATCAAAATAAGAAAAGCTGCTTTGGAGAATCGGATGAGTAACCTTTCTGCTTCAACAGATCTCCACCTTGGTTCCATGCCTGGACCCCTGAAACGTAAAAGCTTTGGGAAAGCAATATAAGGATCCATGGAAAGCAATATGGAAAATCTTTGGTTGGTTAGCTATCTACTTCAGATTACTAGATTGTGCTTCTTTGAATATAAAGAAGAAAATAAAGGGAAATGTTAGAGATCCAATTTCACTTACCAAAAGCATGTATTTCTCCCTTTGTTAAAACGGATTTGTTTATTTGTTTACATTATTTGCAAGGCAGAGAGATAAAGATGCGCTGGTTCACTTCCTAAATGCCTGTAACAGCCAGAGCTAAGCCAGGCCCAGGTTGGCGTCAGAACCTCCCCTTGACTTGAACCATCGCTTGACAAGTAGTGGGAAGCTGGAATCAGAAGTTGAGCTGTGATTCCAACTGAAGTACTCTTATCTGACATGCCAGCAGCCCGAGCTGTATTGTAGTATCTATGCCAAGTGTCTGTCCCAAGAATGTGCTTCTCTTGTTGTGAAAATCCTAAGTCTGTCCAGGTATTCCTGTGGACCCCATGCTGGTGATGGCGGAAGAGTGAGCCAGTGCTAGGAATGTGCTGGCAGGAACAGAGCGCTCCTACTCCCTACTCTTCCTTGTAGCAGTAGTGAACACAGAGGGGAAGAATGGGGAGGGAAGGGAAGCAGAAAAGAAAGAAAGGAGAGGGAAGGGAGGAGGCCACAGAAATTTGGAGGCTTAAGCCACAGAGAGTCGTTGATAAGCTGTTAGCCTGTGGTCCCCTCCCTGGCTTGTTGGTATTGTCTTCTTCCCAGGTCCTCACGTGATTCCCCTGTACATATCCATGTCCAGTTGCCTCCCTACTGCTAAGGATGCCATTCATGTTAGCTAAGGACCCACCACAATAACCATGTTTGGCCTTGATTACCCCATTAAAGGGCCTGTCTGCAAATACACTCACGTTCTGTGGTATTGCCGATTGGACTTCAAACACGGGAATTTTACAGCGGGACAGTTCTGTACACAGCAGGACCAAACCCGGCTGTGTCTTGCCCTGTCCTTGGATATGAGTCATTCACCATTTGGAGGAGAATGATGCTTTAAAAACAGAGAATAAATACTGAGTATTGACAAGAATGACCAGAAAGGGTTGAAATATAAAACTAACTGTAAGGGTATAGGATGACAGTTAATTAGAGCAGTTAATTAAAACAGAACAAACAGCCGCATTTCTCTGCACTGGAGTGAAAGATTCTTAGTATGCAGCAAGAGCAAGAGAATTTTCTACCTACCCAGAATAAATCCGCCTTCCCTTTCATTGTGTCACCTAAGTGAAGGAAAACAAATTAGAACAATCAAAAACTAAATTTGTTCAGCTTGATCATACCTGAGAGAAAGCTCTGTGATCGAAGCATGTTCAGGTTATGCTGTGTGTGTGTTGGACAAAGCGAGCAGAGGGCTGTTCATTTTCATGGATGCCGAAGATTTTTTTTTCCCCAAAATATGAAAGGAATAATCACTCACATTAGTGGGATTTTTGGATGATCAAGAACTGGAGGGGCAGATTCTGAGGACGCCCTTAGAGCTAAAGAGGAATTTTGAGAGTCTCAGTTCAGCCACTTAGAGAGAGGAAGTTAAAGAACCAAATTAAGAGCAGGACATCATTGTCAGGGCCAGCAGACGCTGTGACATCCTGATCTGACTGGCTTGCGACAGCGACCCACAGGGGTTTGAATTCTATCCCAGGGCCACTCAGCTGGTGTGTGGAATTGTTGTTGCCAGTCTAGGTTTCGTTCTTTTACTAACTTGTTAAATGGTCGCCGGCAAGTTATTTAAACACATAACATTAAATATAGATAGGGTAGGGTAAACGCCACAGGAAGGTATAATGAGAATTTAATGATTTAAAATATTGAGTCCTATGTGACTGCAAATGTGCATGAGTCCCACATGGCTCCAAAAATCCTAGCATTTTAAAGAGGTAATTAAAATGAAAATGTGAACATGTGGTACTTTATTTAATGTCCTTTTTGTAGAAACAGAACTCGAGGGAAGAATCTGTGATTTGACCGCTGAGAGCACCCCATGTAATTGCGCTTTTATTGCAGCTGATTTTCTACCCTGGAAGCAGGACCCCACGGGTTATTTATCGCAGAAGGGTTCCCTATTGTTTCCTGCTCTGTTTCCTTTGTGCTTGGAATTGTTTTGCCATTTTGAGAAGGCTTTATGATTTTAAAAAGATTCACTTTATTTCTCATGCAGAAGGGCTTGTCTGAAAGCTCTAGAAGACTTTGCATCTTAGAATTTCCCCATTAGTAAGAATTCTTTATGTTCATTCCTTTCTTCTTCAAGTCTTATTGCTGAGCAATAGCTTTGTATTATGTTATCTGGTGCATCTTAAATGTAGAGAGCTATTTTATTGGCACAGAATTTACAAATAGCAAAATAACATGTTTATCCAGGTAAGTTTTGGGATCATAATTCATGGAGTGAGCTCAGGAACATGGATGATGGGACATTTTAGAAAGACATCATCTACTGAAATTTATTCAGTATTTTCTGAGATTGATAGTGGTTTATATTTCCCCATCCTAGCAATGATGGACAAAAATCAAATTAAGGCTTCAAAAATAGTACTGCCGTCTTGGAAAAACACAGTCTTTTTGGCATGCCTGTTCATGTATAATTTGTTTTGAAATTCCTGTTAGAACCTTACAGTTTCCTTTTAGTGGCAGCCCAAGAAAGATCTGGAAAGTATCCTTCAAACACAAGGAATCCAGTGAGAAAAAGAGATTAGAGGAAACAGACTGTATTATAGAAGGCTGGTTTAGGATTTGTCAATGAAAATCTATTTATTGAACACCAAAGTAAGAACAGAGAGCCAGGATGTTTTGAGTCTGATGTGGGTAGCCACTGTCTCGTTAGGGATGGTTCCCTGTTCATTCATTCAGTTGTTAAGATGTGTGGCAGGCACTGTTTGAGATGTTAGAAAACACAACAGAACAAAACCTTGACCTTCACGAAACTTGAATTCTAGTAGATGAGAAAGATGATCTGTGTATGTAACAAATAGGGCTGTAGACAGAGCTGAGTTAGGGGTTAGGAAATTTTAAGTGGTGGTCAGTGTGCAGGAGCTATTCCTTAGAAGCTCAGGGAACGAAGTTCAGGAATTAAGGTGACTGGAGAGAAGTGTGGGAATGAGCTACACAAGGACAGAGCTTCTCCAAAGAGGGACAACTGTTGAGTGCTTTGTTCTCGCAGAGGAACAAGGAAGCCAATTTTGCTGAGTCATCATGACTGGGACGGGGGGGGGGGGGGGGGGGGGGGGGGGGTTAGTGATACAGGCAGTGATGGAGATGGCGTTGTGGTCCATTGTGAAGGAGCCTGAGTGAGATGACAAGTATAAGAGTCTATATCAGAAGAATACAGTTTTTTAAATCAGCTCAGCTCCTGCTTTTGCAGCCACTTAGGGAGTGAATCAGCAGATGGAAGATCTTCCTCCCTGTATCTTCTCTCTGTATATTTGCCTTTTCAATAAAAATAAGTAAATCTTTAAAGAAAAAAAGATTAGCTGATAGACTGAGTGCCTGGTGTAAGAGAAAGAGAAGAGGCAACAGTGACAGACTATAAAGTTTGAGACTGGTTGAGTTGCTTTTAAGCAACAAAAGCTGACATGATTTTCAGACCAGGAGCCTGAAGCTTCTTCCGGGTCTCCCAGATGAGTGTGAACCCATTCCCTGCTGCTTTCCCAGGCACATTAGCAGGGTGATGGAGTGAAAGCGTAGTGGTGGGGGGAACTTGAAATGCAGCCTGTGTGGGATGCAAGCACTGCAGGTGGTGACTTAACTCAGCACCACAGTGCCTGCCCCTGAAAAATCTCAATTTGGGAATTATTAGTATTTAGGTGGTATTTAAAGGGAAGAGTCAGTGATGAGAACATTAGGGCATTTGGCAGTAGCAGGAAATAACAGCCTGGCACCAGGTCAAAGATAGCTATGGGTGAAGGCTTTTGGCAGCAAGTGGGGGTGGGGGTGATTGCGATGGTGGAACAGAGTCACTAACCGCTGAGGACAGTGTGGGTGATTATCAAGGAGACTGGGTGACCTTGCCTTAGGAAGTTGAGCAGGCAATTCTGGGGAAGAGGCCTAGTGACACAAGAGATAAAGGCTCAGATACAAAGATATTTCATGTTGCAGTCATGGTTTTTACTCAAAACCTGTGCCTGTTTGGCTAGACAGGTGTGGCCTGAATTACAAATCTTTGAGTTTTTGATAGTTAACATCAAAGCCTTCCATTTCCTGATCAATGTGAGTTCCTTAAGCAGCAGTTCCATGGTCAGAAGCATTTTTGTATTCCTCAAGGGTTTCAGAACAGGAGGCTCTGTATCTTGTAGGTGTTCAATGAATATTTGTTGAATGAATTAGCAGATTTCTGTTGGTTTTTGTGATATTCTGACAGTGCTTAGGAACACTTGTCTAATGGTTAGCCGTGCTGGGCTATCCTGCACCAGTGGCCTGCTCTGCTTCGGGAATGCCCTGGTTAGGTTTACAAGTGTGAGACTCCTTTATCATCAGTTAAGGTGGGGTGGGTATTATTGGTATGGTCTTTATAGGAGTAAAAATTATAGGTTTCTTGGCAGCTTGTTTAAACATATTTGTCCCAAGAAAAAGTTTTGCTGTGTATTATGTCAGAATTGTGTAAAAAAAAAAAAAAAGACATACTTAAGTTGATGTTTCTAAGTAGGCTCTCGCAAAAACAGTCAATTACTTGCGCAAGGCAGTTAATTCATGCACAGATGGGTACTTGTGTTACCAATTTCTCATTTGCACACCTGATTACCCATTTGCAGTAATTCATGAAAAGCAGGAGAATTCTTAGGTACAAGCAAAGGTTTTAGGCACTTAAAAATATGCCACGGTTGTAAGAGACACCAGGGAGAGACACACACAGAAAAGCTAAATATAGAACTTGCCCAGATGCTCTATTTAGAGACCATTTTCTTTTTTAAAATACACTTCTTAGAAATTGATGTATCTGAGAGGCAATTACACAGAGAAATCTGGAAAGAACTCTCTCACACACCAATTCACTTCCCAAATGCCTGCATTGGCCAGGACCAGGCCAGGCTGAAGTTGAGGGCTGAGAACTCCATCTGGATGAATTCCACAAGGATGTAGGAGGCCCAATTACATAAGTCATCACCTGTTGCCTCTTGGGGTTCCCATAAGCAGAAAGCTGAGCAAGGTGTTCTGATGTGTGGAATATGAGTGACATTGTAACTACCAGGCAGGTGTGAGAATATTCTCTGAAGCTGATGTTGCTGAGGCTAAAAGTTTTCTTGAATGCCTCACTGAAGTTGTTTGTTTAAAGGTGACAAAGGCATCGCAAACAGAAATCAGTACTTCTCATTTCTTTTTTTTATTGTATTCTGTTAATGGTGCTTTTTTACATGGTGTTTCCGGTTTGATGGTAAGTTTGGCCAGGGTAACTTTTCCTTCTGAAAGAAATGTATTCAGCTTACAGTTTCTTGAGATAACTCAAAATCACATAGCAGGGGGAAAAGTTGGTAAAATTTGAAATATTCCAGGTTGCAGTGAGATATTAAATAGACCTGCTTTGGGAGGCAGTTATCATGACAACACAGAAATATGGTAAATGAATAATGGAAATAGAAAATGGAAGGACTTCCTCTCTCATAAAAGAATGTGAGCATTGATGGAATGACTGTTCACTGCCTGAAATCAGTGCTTCATGAGGAAAAATATTCTGTGTCAAGATGTTTGCCTCTGATGCAAGTCCGTTTTTTGGAACTAAGAGGGGGATGTATTTGTCAAGCTTTCTAACTGATGGAAACTACAAATAATTTTTACTCTAAATTCCCTCTAGACATTTTGCATGGTTTGTCCTTTTATTCTCTCAGTTATATCTAGCACCTAAAACATTCTGGGAGAAGGCAATGGGAGGACGTGCATCTGTGGAAGTAGCTTTAATTGGTGGGACATTGGGTTCAAAACCCAACGGTCTTGGATGTCCCTATGAGTACTGCTTTAAAAATTGAGGTTAGGGAACTAGGGCATTCAGTTTGAGATCCTCTGAGACACCTAGTACATCCCTTGATTAGGGGACTGGCCAGTTCCTGGAGTCTATTGTGGTAGTAGCCTGTCTCTGTATACGATCCTTCTGAATCGAGCTCAACACTGGCAATAATCTAAACAGAACAGTTTTTCCTTCACTTGTGTTTGATGTTCATTGTAGAGCCACGCCTGAGAGGTGGCCTCGGTGGGGGTCCATGGGACGTAGGTAGGTGGAGTTGCGTGTCGCGGACACTTCCAGACACTGTGCTGAAGAGAGAGTTCTCAGAAGTCTTGGATTATCAACTATATTCTCCGTTTACTTCCCTGTGCGTAAGTCGTAGGCCAGAACTAGTCACAGTCTGTGCTCGACTATGAGGGAGACCTGAAAAGGGAGTCCTATGCCGCCCTAGGAGACAGAAGAAAATCATTAGGCCAACAGTGCTAAGCACTGTCACAGCCAGCTTTAGATTTCAATGGACTCCCCTTTCCTTGGTGCTAGGAGCCATAGAAACGTCACCAGTGCAGCCAAACTGCTGCCCCCCGAATTGGCTGCTTTTTAATGTGAGTTTACGTTCACCACACATTTTCCTAAGAAGAGACTATACTGATGCGTATTTTAAAAATATGACTTGTAAGAGATAATACATTTTAAAGAGCTTTCATCAGCTAATCTTTGGGGTAGTCATTGCTGTGTCAGGATGTGAACTCTGACCAGCCATCTTGCTTTCCCCGACTGACTGCTGTGTTTCGCTGCCTGCCCAGCAGCCTCTTGTCCTGGGGAATTTCTGGTCTTTGTCTGGGTGATCAAAGTTCTCTCCTGGGCCTGTGGTAATGAATGATGATGATTTAAAAGCCCCTTTCCTGGAAAGATCCTTTTCCTACTGGAATGGATGGTAAGACTCTTTTATTTTTATTATTATTGTTTTGTAAGTAGAGCTATATTTGCATCAGTGGTTCCAGATGAGACTTTTAAGTGAATCTTGTAAATGTAGGTTACATTACACAAGCATTTTTCCAATAAATTATCTGATTTCATTTCTGCTCTTGCTATGGAATAGCTATACCCCATTGAAAGAATGAACAGAATCTCACTGTTCCGATATCTGTACAATCGCTGAGTCTCTCAGCTTTAAAACAGAATGTTTAAATTTCACAAAGCTAAGAAGTAGCCTGCATAGCACTGTTCTTGAATGAATGCCTAACAAGTGCATGTTTATGATGGTGGGAGCAACTATATAGATGAAATCATCAGAGAACCAGTTTCCGATTTTGTATAGTGATCTGTGTTAATTAACACACACAGTGCAGGAAATTGAGAAGATTTGTAGTCAGGCGTCATAGAATCAGGGCAGGTGAGAATTGCAAAGCCCAGGATTGTTCTCTTGAAACATAAATCTCTGAAGTCCTTTCTGTGTGGAATGGCCAAAGGGGAAATCCAAAGTACGAACGGATCAAAGCTGACCAGAGGTAGCTAAAGTGTGGAGGGAATGGGCTGTAGAGTTCCATGCCTTCTCCAGATCCATGCCTCTATCTTCATGGTTGAAGAACACGTGGCAGTGGTGAGCTTTGGTTGAAGTTAATATGTCCTCCAGCATGTTTACATACCATCTCAGTGCAGCTTGTTAGAGCCCTGGCTCGACTTCCAAGTCCTGCTTCCTGCTCATGAGCACCCTGGGAAGCATCAGATGGTGGTGACACAAGTGCGATCAACTCCCTGCTACCTTCATGGGTGACTCACAGTGAGTGTTGGGTCCTAGCCTGGCTGTGGTGGGCATCTTGGGAGTAAAACAGTAAACGATGTGCTCTCTCTCTCTCTTTGTGCCTTTCAAATAAGTAAGAGAGGCAAAGACTTAAAGAGTCAACTTGCATTTAGAACAAAAGAAAGGAAAAAAGGGAGGAAGGAAGGAAAGGAACTTATGTCCAACTTACCTGTTGAGCACAGAGAACATGTCTTTCTCATGGTCACGGCAAAGCCAATATCATATCCATATATTCCCATTTCCCATTAGACTACTTTTTCTTTTCCATTACTCAATGTGGTCTCTTGATAGGTGAGCTGGTTTTTGCAGACAAGAAAGTCATGGATACTTGGGGTATTACTATTGCTACTGGAAGAAAACCACGTGACAAAACATTTTCTAGAGGTAATGAAGGACTGTGCTCTGGGAGGTTGTCTCAGTCGTGTGAAAAGGCAAGTGGGCCTCAGCGGGATGCCCGTCAAAGCAAGGAGAGGCAGGCTCCCCCGGCCCTCAGCCCCGTGGCTGTCCTGCTGCCCTCTCAGCCTTGCTTAGAGCTTTCTCTTGATTGTGTGAGACCCGGTGTGAAATTGAACAGGAATTTGTTTACAAAGTGCTTATCTTATTTTTTTGGTGAGGAAAATAAAAAAAAAATAAAGTATGAAAGTATGAAGCAAAACAAGAAACACCCAAGCGTTCCAAAGCATGAAACCTGAGGCTGTTAATGTATTTTAACAGCTCCTGGGCGAGAGGAAATTATGTGTGTTCTGATTTATACACAGATCAATAGTCATCTGGTGCGACTGAAGCAGGCACTGGAGAGCTACGCTGTAATTACATTCATGCCAGCCTTCAAGGACTCGGCTCCTGGGCTTTGAGAAGGTGTAAGACAGAGCAGCATTACCAGCTCAGCCGAAGAAGATTAAAAAAAAAAAAAATCACGCACAAAGATTTTCCTTCATGGTGGATTTAATTATACAGCCGTCATCTAACAAATAATGGCTCTCAAACTCTTGATAAAATCATTGTGTTGAAAAAAATATAGTCAAGGGGGGAATAATGTTCACCGATACTGTCATTCATTCCTTGTGGATTCTCGATTGCTTTACCTCTCTTTAATGGCGTTAGTTTTCCCCATTGCTTTTTAAAATTAATAAACTGTAGGCACTAGATTTTAATGTTCCATGTATTCTCTTTTCTTTTATTATAAAAATCTAAATAAGGACAATAAAGTGTGATTTTGAAATGAAAGTTACACACTCTTAATGCTCTGAAGTGTTAATTTTGTATGATATTTTGCTGGGGAGGTTTGGAAGTCACCGATATATCATTAGATTGGAAAAGCTTCCTGTTTTCTGTCATATGTTGCAAAACTGTTCTGGCTTCATCCCTCAACATGTGGAGTGTCTGCTGTATGTCAGGCACAGAGGTAAAGTCTAGGAATATGTGGATGGGTATATGTAGGATAACTTTTGAGAGGCCCCCCATATATTTTAATTTACTCAGTGTTTGGGTAAGATCATTAACCTCTGACTTCTGGAAGGCAACAGCAGCAGCACAGAGAGAGAATGAGAATGAGAATGAATATGAATGTCTTCTATCCACTGATTGGCTCCTGAAGCAGATAGGAGCCAGGAATTTCTTTTGGGAATCTCACATGGGCAGCAGGGGCCCATGCTCTTAGGCCATCTTAAGCTACTTTCCCAGGTATATTAGTAGGGAACTAGATCAGAAGTGGAACAACCAGGTCTTAAACTGGTGCCCAAATGGGATACCAGTGCTGGTGGTGGCTACTTTAGGTACTATGCCACAACTTTGGACCCCAGGCAATGTTCTTTGCACACAAGCAGGCTGCATTTCTGCTTCATTTTCTGGAATCTGCAGAATTCTCTTTTTCTTTTGCTGTTGTGGACAATTCCTATGTCATTCTTGCTGGTCTCAGTTCTCACCATTAGAAACTCTAAAAACAGTTGAGATTCCATGAGGAGATAGTGACCCTCCCATGGGTAGAAGGCTGTTTCCCACTCACTGGGGATGGTGAAGTGAGGGATGGAATATGCTTACGTGCCTGATGAGTTTTCAGATGAGGGTACCAAGTACATGCTGGCTTAGCTTTCTCATCTTTGAGAAGAAATCTCAGAGAAAATTTCAAAAGTCAGAAATTTGGATAGATTTACTCTGCACAGAACTGGGCTTATTTTTCATTGGTTTGTAATGCAAAGGTTGAATCATGGTTGACTGTGGTTAGAAGCTGTTGTGTGGTGCTAATTCTGTAAAAATTCCAAAGTCCAATTTTTGGTATTTGAGGGATTTCACATAAAATGTAAAGTCTGGTTTTTCTTGATAACTCAGAAGATTTGGTAAGTTGGCATGGCAAAAAATTCCTGGTAGTAGTTTCCTGGCATGGTGTGGGGGCACTGCCTTTCTGGTTTGCTGATCTGCATTATCCGAGTGATACCTGGAGACTTTTCAGATTTGTCATTCCTTGCCTGGCATTGGGTTCATTCAAGGGAATAACGAAAGGGGAAATTAAGTCCTGAAACCTATCTCCTCTGAAATACTGTCGCTGCCCCAAGGCATACAACCTGATGTTGTGTTTCTCACATTTCTACAAAAAACTGCTGTGGCTGGTTTTACCTGAGAGAGCATCCAGGGTTGCTTTGAGTGATCCTTTGTAAGCTGGAGCAGCATCCACCTCCTAGCCTGCTCCTCTCAGTCATGGTCACGCTGCTGTCCATGTGGCCTGAAACATCCCCCAGGGTAAAAATACTGTGTGGCAAGATGGGAATGTAAAAGCTGAAGGTGTTGTCCCTACCTGCATTAAGAAGGTCACAGGAAGCTCTTTTCATATTTCTTCAATAATTAATACTTACTGAATCCTTGTCCTGGGTAAGACCCTAAGTACAAAGTAGTGAATATAACATTTGTATTTTATAAAAATTGTGTATGAATAGAATTGTTTGTGTTTTTTATTCTAGAGAGGTATGATAAATAACATTTTGTTAGATTGCCTTGAGTATATGGGGGAATATGCACATAGTGTTGGGGGTGGGAACAAGGCAGGGAGGGAGAAAACATGTCAGGAGTGGTTTTAGAAAGCTGCACTAGAAAATGATACTTGAATAAGACTAGGAGAAAGTGAAGGAATCTATCATTGAGTTGTGTAGGGGAAGAGAATAAAGACAGGGTCCTGAAAAACACTGTTCCAGTGGTGGGAGGGCCAGAAACTCCATGAAGGGCCTGTGGTCATTGGCTGGATTTTGGCTTTTTCCCTGCATAACTGGGCAGCCATGATTGTTATTGGAGTGATGGTTAAACAGGAGGTGTCTTCTAATGAAGTCCTGCCACGGGATCACTGCAGCTTTTGTACAAAGAATGAGGGGAGATGTAAGGACGGGGGAAGGAAGCCAGGTGTCAGGCTGTTGCAATGACACAGGTGAGGGATGACAGTGCATGGGATGGGGGTATAATGGGATAAATATGTTTTAAGTTCTGTTTATATGAAATCAGAGCAAGAGAAAGTGTGTTCTTGTGTGCTGGTTCACTACCAGATGCCCATTCAAACCAGAAGCCTGGAGCTCATTGAACTCAGATTGTTCATGTACTTGAATAAGTACTTGAACCTTCATCTGCTGCCTCCCAGGGTGCACGTTAGCAGAAAACTGAAATCATGAGTGGAGCTGAGACTCAAATCCAAGTGCTCTGATGTGAGATGTGAGCTTCCCAAATGGTCTCTTGATGCTGCACCAAACGCCCAGCCGTGGGTTAGATTTAAGAGTAGAGCTGATGGGCTTGGCTAGAGGGTTGAATGCACACAGTGAAAAGTAGAATCAAGGATGATCCACACCATTAGAGCAGTGGTTGCTGTGATGTGGGTTAGGGAAGACTGTACAGCAGGAGGAGCAAGCTGGGAGGAGCGAAAACCACAGCGACTTTTTGGATGTTAAACTTGAGATGCTCTCTAGACACCCAACTGGATGTTCAGAAGGCAATAGATCATACCTACTTAAGATACAATTTCAGATCTTTGCCTTTACAGATGTACAATAGAAATTCCAAATAGTAATTAAGCGTAATTTCATTCTCATGTAATTACAGAAAGACAGGGTATTAAAAAAAAGAAAAAAGATCTTTTCAGCATTCAGAAAACTTGAAAGGAGGCCAATGTTAATAACCTTCAATTTAACTTTAGTTTCTTCTATTATTAATGCACATTTAAAAAATCATCATAAAAACTAAATAATCATTAAAAATCACCTTGGGCTGAGATCCGGGAGAATAATTTTTTACTTCAATAGACTTAAATAAATATTTAATGCTGATAATAGAGACAGAGAGAAAGTCAGTGGGAAATTTACATGACTCACAAAGGAGGCATGGAGGGTTTTTAATCAAATTGAAACCTTTTATAATAAGTTCTTAGATTTTTTTTTTTTGGTGATTTTTTTTCTCAAGCCGGAGGATTTCCTAGAAGTAACGTCATTAGGCTGCAGTGAGACTAGCCAGGACACATAATGTTATTTCTAATTTATAGATCTGGTTGTGGAGGAAGAGAGGATTCACAATGGGGTTGCTATATCCCTGGCGACGCAGTGGCTAAATCAGGTTTACAGGCTGCATTTTGCTCATTTCAGATGAGTTATTTCCCAGTCTAACTAAATTGTTTTCTTTGTTTTCTATTGTAAGCACAAAAATGTCCTTGTCTTGCTCTTTTTAATAGCTCCTACCATTTTCACTCTAAACAGTCCCATGCAAAAAGATTTTCACATTGAAACAAAGCTTCGAACCCTGGCTCAGTCTCACTTGATTTTTGGTCTCTAGGTTTCAAGCTGTGAACAGATGCATCTGTTGTCCCCTCAAGATGTGTTTAAAGGACAGGTTTTTTTTTTCCTTCAAAGAACAAACAACGGTAGGTCCTATTTTCAACTTGTAACAATGAATGACACATAGCAAGAATGGCCAGAGATGGGATTTGTCTGAATCAAGCTTTTGGTATCTCCCAGTGTTAAGACATTAACTGTACAAACATGTGTCAAGCATCTGCTAAACAGGTAACTCCCATCTGTGAGTCTATAGGCTCTGATAGTATATGCTAAGAACCCTCCTATATCAGGGTTCTTTAGTTCCAAGCTGCAGAAGGTATAAGCAATGCTTGTGCCATAATCTGTTTCCGTCATCCTAGAGACAAGATGCCTCCACTGCTAGCCCCATGCAGAACAACTCTGGCCAAGGCAACAATTCTTATTGGCTAAGCTTTTGTCGTCTTGGACCAATCACTATCACAGGATTGCTGATACTGATACTGTTAGATGTAGATAATGTGGCTGGAGGGTAGGAGACTGAATAAAGACACTGAAGAGTCGCAGGGACTGTGAATGGTGCTGGGAGAAGTGCCTTTTCCCAAAGAAAAGGTAGTAAGGCTCTTGATAAGGAACAGGGATGTTGAGATGACCACAGCAGTGGATACCTCTAGCAAAGAACCATGGATGCTGTGCCTATGTGGGGAGTCAGCTGTCAGGGATGAGCCTGCTCACCAGCCTGAGTAGTTAAAAAAGACACGATGAAGTAATGAAGAAAGAGTAGGCCTTCTTGAGGTATTTGTAGCAGACATAGGAGAAGTTGGAGTGGTCTACATAGAGGGAGTAGTGGCTATTTTAAAGGTACAAAGATGAAAATGAGAAAAAAAAATGCAGAGTGATTTCAGGGGACTAAGGATTTCAGAATAGCTGGAACAGGAAGTAGAACAACCAAATAGCAAAAAATGGAGAACTGGGTATACCTTGGATGGGAAGAACAAAACCCTATGGAATTTAAATAGGCTAATATTTGTTGGATATTTGTGGTGTCAGTGCTGTCCCATGCATTTCACATATATTGACTTACTTAATCCTCACACAAACTTTCTGGAATAATTAAGGATGACTAACAATATTTAACTATAATGATATGGTCGTAATTGGTCACTATCAAATGAGATATATGTCAGCCTTCAGAAAAAACACATATAGAGTGTAGATTTCATTAGCACTTTCTTGTTATATCTCTAGCGTTATTCCTAACATGTGATAGACTCTGAAAACATATTTATTGGGAGCCAGCACAGCATTGAAGTGTAACTGGTTAAGCCACCATGTGCAATACCAGCGTTTCCTATGGGTATTGATTTGAGTCAAGGCTACTCTACTCTAGGTTACCCACCTAGCTCCCTGCTAATGCATCTGGGAAAACAGCAGAAAATGGCCCAGGTGTTTGGGTCTCTACACCCACATGGGAAACCTGAGTGGAGCTCCTGGCTCTTGCCTTTGGCCTGGGTCAACCCTGGCCATTACAGCCATTTGAGGGAGTGAATTACGAGGCAGAAGATCTCTCTCTGCTTCTCTTTCACTCCATGTAAATTTCCCCCTCTGTAATGGTGACTTCCAAATTTAAACAAACAAAAACTTAAATATTTATTGAATAATTGACTAGAAACTCACTGAAAATTTGAGAAAGGCAAGTAAGTGAAGCATAAATCTAGATGAGGAAAAAAATACAGGTTTGAAGTAAGGATACTATCTTAATGACTAGTCCATTGGAAGGTATTAAAGAAGGACTATTAGACATCATTTAGGGACTGGGTGTGGGAGTGAGTCCTGGTTTTCCATTTTGATCTGCTAGGTGGGTTGTACATTCATGAAGATAGGAAACACAAGGAGAACAGGTTGTGAGTGCTAGAGAAGGTGAACAAGAAGTGCTCCTGCACGTATGGAGTTTGAAGGGTCTGCTGCTGTCTGGGAGGCCACAGGACCTGGGGAGAGGGGAAGAGAGTTGAGTAAGCAGTTCTGGTGAAGAAGATCGGGGAGTAAGCAGGCTCCAGTGGAGGTTAAAGGCAGGTGGGTGGATGAGATCATCTGACAAGAATACCGCAGGAGGCAGAGGGTGAGCCCTGGGATTGGGTGAGAGGAAGAAAAACCTAGGGGAGCCCGAACTTGAGGAAGTGTGAGCATGTGTGGTCCTCTGTTCTCCAACAGCATTGAGCAGTTTGATTCTAAATATGGAAAAGGTAGACAGAAGGTGGCACTGATCCAGACTTCGAGATTTTTCTGGGCGAAAGCTGCTGATTCTAGGCAAGGGAGCTGAAGATATTGACACGAGTCACTGAATGACTGACTTAGGGCTCTGCTAGGGCAGGAAGTAAAGATTGACTTAACTAGGAGGCTTGGGTCAAAGAGGAGACAGATCAGTGAGTCAAGCAGAGGGTGTGGTGGGTGAAAAAGGCTCAAGGCCTGGAGAGGTAGGAAGCTGTGGTTGGAGTGGGGTGCTGGCTTTCATAACTAAGTGATAGCACAAGTTCTAAGGTATACTGTGGTCGTGGGTGTGAGAGGCTGAACTATGTGGGGAATGTGTTTGTCAGGGTTCTCCAGGAAAGCGGTATCAATAGGATGTAGGCATCTAGATAGGATGGAATTTGTTTCTAGATAGCAATGGGACTGCAGGATTATGGAAGCTGAGGAATCTTGGCATCTATGGTTTGCAAACTGGAGAATTAGCGAGTCAGGGAAGCATGCACTGAACCACTGAAGTTTGCAGGTCCCAGGACCTGGAGATGTGACATGGATGTCCTGACCCCGGCGGAGGGACAGACCCATGTTTTCTCTGCTTTTTTGTTCTAGCTGGGCTCTCAGTGGATTGGATGCTGCTGCCATCACTGGCAGGGCTGGATCTTTTTGACTCAGTCTACTGCTTCAAATGCTCATCTCTTCCAGAAACACCCTACAGACACACCTGAAATAATGTGGGTATCTCTCTAACCTGGTTGCGCTGACACCCAAAATTAGCCATCATATATGCAGTTGAGTTAGTCCAAGGCTTGGCAGTTAGCCGAAGCTCGATCGGCTTGATTTGGTTTTGGGTGTTGTGCGCTGCCAGCCCTTTCAGGTTGTCTGTGAAGCTACATCACTGATTTATATGTATTGACTCCCTCACCACGGAGTGTTTACCTTATTATGAATCATGTTTTATTTCCTGTTAGCTGACTCTTATATTTGAAGGTGGAAACAGGAAAATCTTGATTTTTGTAGCGTGCTCGAGTAAGCCAAGTTCACTTGACTGGGTATGTTGAAGGGGGAGGTGAGTTGCAGGAGGGAATTTGGGGGCTGTAAATCTCCGGTCCCAAACTAACTTTGCAGGAAATCATTGATTCCACTTATGACACTAATGACCTTTTGGATGCTGACTCATCTCTGATGATGCTATAAGCAAGCCTGGCTCTGGCAAATGCACACATAATCTGTTTCTTGGGATTTACCCATATATGAGTTGTGATTCTCCGAACACTAATCTCCCTAATGAGAGTAATTCCTGATTGCAAATTATTTAGTCTATATGCAGTTTGGGAACTTGGGCATGTTTAGATTTTCAGCTGTTTCACAAGCCTGACTACTCATGTGCAGAGAATGTCTGCTAAATCCTCTGATTTTGTTGAGATTATGTACAAATTTAGGCAACTCTTTTCATAGAAGGAATTGAACAACGAGGCAGTGAATCATATGGCTTGGGCAATTCTGCCTTAGGTAATCCAGTCATTCATCAAACATTTTCTATAAAACTACTAGGTGCCACCATCGGGCATAGAAACTAGGGTATGCAATCATGAAGGCTGTATCATGTGTGTTCTCTTGGAGCTCAAGGGCATGCAATAACTTTGTAAAAGAGGCAGTTTGTGGTAAGATCCAGAAACAGCCATCCATCCATCCATCCATCCATCCATTCATTCATTCATCAACTGATTCAGTAAAAGCTTGTGAAGCATGTATGTCAGCCAGGCAGCAAGGTAGGCCAGTATAGGAAACCGAGCAAAGGATAGATTATCCTTCTCTTTCCTGACCTCTTACAACTCATGGTAGAGGTAAATTATTGAGCACAAATATGTGGTACCTTATACTAAAAGCAAGATAAAGGAACTATTCATAGTACATTGTACAAACACATGACAGCCATTGACAGTGCACTGCGACCCATGCAGTATAGTAATGAAGGATAAATTCCCCCACGCCTATTTTTAAGAAGAAATCTTCCCTTGCCTGAGACTGGAAAGAAATGCAGCTCAGCAGAGCAGCGCTCCATTTAAAAAGGGACATCCGAGATGCCTGCAGCTCTAGTAGTTTTATTGGTTCCATGTGTTTGTGTTAACATACCAACAGAAACAGCAATAGACAAACAATTGAGAATGTAAGAGAAAGAAAACTTGCATATCAGGCATTGAACTTTGAGTAATTGTGGACACAAAAGCCTGAGAATTATTTATAATGAGCCTATTACACTGATAATCAGAAATAAAAAAAGATAGAAATAAAAGATGTATATGAATGATAAAAACAAAGATGCAGATTTGGGCTTGAGTGGGGATGGTTTCTCTTCTAAGTGGTCCTAGGTAAGGGCTTCACTAAAGGCACAGGAGGACATTTATACCATAGGTGGTTATTTATATTTTACTGTACAGGGTCCTGCTTTTGGTAACCATAAGTATTCATCACAAAGTGTTGCATTTTTTAAAAAGAGCTTCATCAGGACTCCAATTATATATACTTTTTCTCTTACTGCCGGGAAATACCCGATTGGTTGTAACCAACCAACAACTCTGATCTTAGCACCCTAAGCATGTAGTTGAGTAGAAAGTTCTCCCTGATTTGTGGCACAAGGTTCTGAATACTGAGAAAGTCTAGAAGGTCACACGTTCTCAAGTCTATTTGTGCATCAGAAGCACTTGAGGAGCTTAAAAAAAAAGAGTTAATTGGTCCTTATTCTATGATATTTTGATTTAGACCAGAGAAAAATTTCTGTGTATTTATTTTTGAAGATTTCTCAGGTGATGTATGTAGGCTGTGTGCTTCAAAACTTCTGTGCTAGTTTGGTTGGGTGGATTCCCATTTACTGAAGTGAATCCCTTGAATTAAAATGTAAGAATAAGCATGTCAATACCATTTAAAATTCTTATTTGCTTGTTTTGCCACACCACCTCGGCCTTCATCTTTCCAACATCTCTCTGGATCTAGAATCCAAACATGTATTGATGTACTGTGATCACCCTGTCCAAACCCTCTTTTGAGAAGAGAGGCTGGAGGACTCCAGCGTTCAGAGCATTCGTTTACTTATTTTGTGCTGTCCATTTTCCTACGAGCGTCTTGGTGTCGGTGACAGCCGGCAGGGGTGATGGGTTCCCTGTGAGCCACAGGGTTGCCAGCAAGGCAGGGCATTGCCGTTGGCGACATGCTGAGAGGAAGGCACTATGCCCTGCCTTTTGGCTTTCTTAGCTTCTGCCTTCCGACTCTGGTAGGTTCTTTCACTCAGGTCGTGATACCTGACTCAGTGTGGTGACTTGGCAACATTCTTATGGTGGCTCCTTGGTTTGGAATGTTGACTATGGTTTTCCTGCTTGGTCAGAGTGCTCTTCGGGGCTGCATTCTGCCAACTTGGATGTAACCTGTCTCCTTGTTTCTTTCCTGGCTTCCTCATGCCTTGGTGCCCTCCCTAGATCAATGGCCTTTTGGAACCTAATGCTCATTTTTCAGCCAAGCGTTTTTTGTTTGTTTTGTTTTGTTTTCTTTAAGCTCAGCTGAAGTCCCTTTTGTTGTAACTAGACCTTTAGTACCTATCTTCTTTGGTCCCTTGACCAATATCCTCACAGGATCAGTTTTCCATTCCTTCAATTTTCTTTCTCACTCTTCTTCAAACTTCTCTATTTTTGTTAAATCGTTGGACAAGGGGTGGGCCCAGTCAATTAAGCTCCTAGACCAATTCAAGTCCCAACTGCTCTATTTCCAATCTGGTGTCCTGCAATGCCCCTGGGAAGGTAGCAAAGGATGGTGCAAACATCTGGGCCTCTGCCGTTCATGTGGTAGATCTGGAAGGAGTTCCTGGCTCCTGGCTTTAGATTGGACCAGATCCAGCTGTTGTAAGCATTTGGGGAACATACTAGCAGATGGCAGAGTTCTCTGTCACTTTATAGTTCAAATAATTCTCTGTCACTTTATAGTTCAAATAAATAAGTCTTAAAGCATGGACAAGTATAGCATATTCTGAACATTTTCAGATATGGAATAAAAACATATGGGTATTATTTTCTTCACGCTCTTCTTATAGCACGTGAACAAAGGTGGGCTTATTTATGTAATAGGGGCCAGGATGGTAAGGTTAGGATTATCTTTCCTTCAGGGTCCTCTTGCCTTACTCTAGTAACACACTGGCTTTCTCTTTCCTTTCTTGAAGATATATTTATTTTTACTGAAAAGGAGAGACAGGGAGAAAGAAAGATCTGCCATCTACCAGCTGACTCTCCAAATGGCTAATCAACCAGAGCTGAGCTTCTCCGAAGGGGGGAGCCAGAAGCTTCTTCTGGGTCTTCCATGTGGGTACAAAGCCTCAAGGCTTTTGGAGTCATCCTCCCCTGCTTTCCCGGCCATAAGCAGGGAGCTGCATGAAAAGTGGAGCAGTCAGGACACAAACCAGCACCCATATGAGATCCTGACGCTTGCAAGGTGAGGATTTAGCCATTGAGCTATCATGCTGGGCCCTGGCTTCCCTTTTCTTCCCTCCCATCCTCTCCCTTCCTGCCTTGGCTTCAGCTCTTACTGAAATTGCGAAGTTTGAATTTGCTGATGTAGAACTCCTGAGTTTTCTTTGCTCCCTTGTTAGTCAAGGGTGAGTGCTTCCTCCTCCTGTTACATTTTATGTATCTTGGCAGAAATCTATCTTCCCCCTATCTTCCCCTTCTCATTTTTCTATAAAGATGTCTTATCATGCCGCAATTTGTTTATGTCAGAAAGTTATATAAACTTTTACACACATCCACATTGCCTGGAAGCATTGTTTGGGGAAGAGCAGATGTTTTTAGTTTCATTCTTCCTAAGTCTTTTTAAACTCACGGGTAGACGTGGCTTCCCTGAAACCCATCACATAAATAGTGAAGAGTGCATTTACTTTGAAATGATTTTTGCAGCGTGATGCAAAACATCAATGTTGGCAAGAGATCTGGGATAAACTTGAGGAAAGAAAGACTGTTGTAATTTTGGCACCAGTCAAGAAAGACAGCAGATTTTGGCCAATTAATGAAGTCTGCTAAAGCTAGAAACTGAGAAAAGAGCATAGACACTTTAAATATTTTGAATCTTAGAATGCATAGATGATCTTCCTCTAAGCTTTCATCTTTGTTATGGGTGCATTGTTTGAGGTTCTAGGCCCTCCATTTGACATCAGCCATCCATAGCCCTCATCATTTACAGCAGCCAGTTGTAGTCTCTTTACAGTGGGACAAGATCTTAGAAAAATCCAGGAAGTAAACCAAGTGTAGACTCTGTCTAGAGTTTTAGTTATTTTTTCCAACTCTTACAGTTTCCTTCCCACGCATGGGTGAAGAACAATTTCAAAGCATTTTTTTTTTAAAGACAGATGTGCCCTATCTTCTGGAAAACCAAACCTATTCCACCTAGCCATGATGAATCACCCTTCCTACCTCTCCATTCTCCGTGTCCTTACATACCATCTTGCTGCAGGATATCTGTGTTGTTTTTTGTGCCTGCAGGACAACCCCAAACCACAGACCACAGCATAGGTGAAATATGGAGTTGGCTGTTGGCCCTGGTATTTGGAAGAGCTGACCCTGACCTATATTCTCTTCTGTGTGTTCTGTGATTGGCTGCCGAGCTGCTTGGGGCGGGGGAGGATCAGTATAGAATAATTCAGAACCTCACAGTCGCTCTTGCATGAATGCGTTTGAACACTTGGACTCAGTTGAGGCAAAGTGAGTTATGAGGCAGTTATGGAGTATTTGTTGTGTGTGCAGTCACTTTCATGAATAGTAAACATTTAATCCTCATAGCTACCATTTGAACTAGTTTCTCTCTCTCTCTGTTTCTCTTGGTCTCATACACACACATGTTTAAAAATACATGAAGGTATTAAGGTTCAGAGGCTATAAAGAAGCATACTCATGGTCACTCGGGCAGAAATTTGGACCAGGACTTGAACCTGATTTTTTTGACTTGATGTCCCCATTTTCCCAGCAGACCTTGGTGTCCATCTTTTGTAAAAAATTGTTCAGAAAGAGTTGCTAGTCATTGGAAGAGAAAGGGTAAATCTAGCACCCATTGGTGAGAATCAGGCTAGGTCACAGTACCTGCCACTGCTAGTGCCAGGACTGGGAACTGGCCATGTCAGTCTGGTAGCAGCACCCACTGGCACACATAATCTGTTGCTGGGATTAGGCCTAGTAGGGAAACTTGGGAAAAACCCCTGCTAAGCCTCAGCTCCCACTGATGCGTGGGAGAGCCAGGGCTGGGGCAGGCCAGATAAGGCTGGGTTATACTATGCACCAGCATAGGTATGGTCTGGTCTGGGGGCAGGCTGGGCCATGCCAGTCCATAGCACACTGGCATGAGCCACAAACGGGATGAGATGCAGGCCAAACTGCCTTGGACTGCATTGGACTGTAACACCGGCCAGTTCACATGAAGGCTAGGGATGGGCCTGGCTGCTACACCCACTGGTGAAAGCTGGGAGTAGGGACAGGGCGGGCTGAGCCAGGCAGTAGCACCTGATGGTGAATGCTGAGACTGGTAAAGGGACAGATCAGACTAGACCATAGCACCTAGGCCATGTGCAAGACTCAGGGATTTGAGTGAGCCTAGTAGGGGAACCTTCAGGATTCCCCTGCTGGGCTGCTGATCCTACTGGTGGGATGAGAACCGGGACTGGGACAGGTCAGACTGGGCTAGGCTGCTGCATTCTGTGGTTTGCATAAGAGCCAAATGGGTGTGGCCAGCCAGGCTAGGCTGTAGAACCTGCTGGCAAGTGGTAGGACTGGTTGTGAGTCATATAAAACTTGGCCTCATACCCCCTAGGAGGCACTAGGTCTATGGCTGGGAGCCTGAGCTGTAGGGGAACTATAGACATCCCCTGCTAGGCTGTACCTACTGCTAGTAAGCATAAGAACCAGGGCTGGATGAGGGCCAGTTTGGACAAGGCAACAGCATCTATTGAGATATGTGAGTGACATGTCTGGTAGTAGGGTGGGCTGAGCTAAGCCATAGCATCCCTGGTTGTGCATGGGAGCTGGATGGGGTGTAGGCTAGGTTGCAGCAGAGCCTGGCATGTGCAAAAACTGGGGTTGGCGGTGGACCTAGTGGGAATTACTGGGACTGCCCCAACTAGACTTAGGCCATAGTACCCATTGATATGCGTGAAACCGGGTACTGGGGGTGGGGTGGGGTGGCTGGCTGGCCGGGCTGGACCACAGCACCCATCGATTTCCATGAGGTATGAGGCTGAGGTGGAACTGACAAGGCACCTGCATCCATCTGTATGTGTGCTGACTGGTGCAGCTGACAGACTATGCTTGACCCTACACTGGCTGGTGTATACAAGAGTCAAGCCTGAGGTCATCCCAGATGAGGTTTTTGGGGGGACTCCCTACTGGACCACTGGACTCATCCCAGGCACAGGGATCTTGGAGAGCATGTGTTGGGGCTGGACCTCCTCAGTGCTAATGTCTGTGCAGTGAGCAGCATCCCAGGTGCACACGGAGGACATGACACCCAGCTCATCTAGGCCATCAGGGGATGTTGACTGTGATCAAATGATGGAAAGCAGAACAGGTTGGACAGTTCTCCTGACCAAGCTTTGCAGCATGTTTCTGGGTCTGTGGGTGTACTAAGGTGGACTTTGTCAGCCAATAGATCTTGCAAGATCTTCTTAAACCTGCAGCAATGAAACCAAGAATTT
Organism: Ochotona curzoniae; assembly: GCF_017591425.1. Classification (NCBI taxonomy): domain Eukaryota; kingdom Metazoa; phylum Chordata; class Mammalia; order Lagomorpha; family Ochotonidae; genus Ochotona; species Ochotona curzoniae. The sequence goes on from NW_024464920.1 coordinate 24,042,186, forward strand.
TTTAGAACTATTAAAACCACTCAAATAACACCCTTAGAATGATCTTTCCCACATCGGGGTCTCTAGGTGTCATCAAATGGCCATCCTCATTCTCTGAGTGCTGATGTAGTTTAACAGCAAGGAGCGGCCCCCTACTTATCCTTCCCTGTGGACATAGGAAGAATAAACAATGTAAGCATTTGTCCCACCCACCTTCCTTTCTTCATACCTGACCCTTCCTACCCTAATCAGAGGCTCCCATGGGTGGAATCCTTCTCAATTATGTAAGCAATATTAAACAACAACAACAAAAACCAAAAACAAAAAGCTGAACAAAAAAGAAAAGGGGTTAGTAATATGGTTTTCAGACTTTTTAAAAGCTCACAAAACCTGTTGTTTAAATAAACTTTTTTTAAAAGATTTACTTTTATTATTTTTTTTTATTGGAAAGGCGGATATACTGAGAGGAGAGACAGAGAGGAAGATCTTCCGTCCGATGATTCACTCCCCAAGTGAGCGCAACAGCCGATACTATGCCGATCCGAAGCCAGGAGTCTCTTCTGGGTCTCCCACGCGGGTGCAGGGTCCCAAAGCTTTGGGCTGTCCTCGACTGCTTTCCTGGGCCACAGGCAGGGAACTGGAAGGGAAGCAGGGCTGCCGGGATTAGAACCGGCGCCCATATGGGATCCTGGGTGTGCAAGGCGAGGACCTTTAACCACTGTGCCACCGCGCCGGGCCCTAAATAAACTTTTTTTTTAAAAAAGATTTATTTATTTTTATTTGGAAAATCAGATATACAGAGAGGGGGAGAGACAGAGGAAGATCTTCTGTCTGATGGTTCACACCCCCAAGTGACCACAATGGCTGGAGCTGAGCCTTCTGAAGCCAGGAGCCAGGAGCTTCTTCAGGGTCTACCACATGGGTGCAGGTTCCCAAAGCTTTGGGCCGTTCTCGACTGCTTTCCCAGGCCGCAGGCAGGGAGCTGGAAAGGAAGCGAGGTGGCCGGGATTGGGACTGGCAACCATATGGGATCCTGGCACATTCAAGGCAGGCGCTTTAACCACTATGCTATCGCGCTGGGCCCAATATCTTGAGAAGAAACCAAACTAAAATGACCAAGTGCAAAGCTGGGGAAATCTGGTGGGCGGTGTCTGAAATTGTCTCCATTTTTTCCCTGCCTCCTGTCCCTGCAGCCTCTCAAGGTGGGCTCAGGGCCACAGATCTGCGGTACCAGACTGGTGTCAGCATGCATGCACATATACTTATTGAAGAGCTCAATAAGTCCCATGCAGGCAGAGACTGTCTGCCTGTCCAGGACCACCAATACCAAGTTCCTCTCCTTGGAAGCAATGGTTCCGGGTCACTGTCTGGTGACTTCTTATGTCTATAGGCAGGTGTGTGTGTGTGTGTGTGTGCACGTGTGTGTGTGTGTGTGTGTGTGTGTGTGTGCACGTGTGTGTGCACGTGTGTGTGCGTGTGTATACTTAAACTTTCTGGAAGAGAAACTCATATGCATTGAGTTTATGTGTGGATTCCTAAAGAGCAAAATCAGCATGCTGTTAAGGTTGAATGCAGTGACTCTGTAGGAAGGAGACCAGTTGGCCCGTACACCTGGGCCCCATGGGTTTCCTGTAACATCAGACTTGCACTGTTGGAAGAAACCGTGGAAGCTGGAGGTGAATCTGGATGTTTGGTCACACGGATAGGAGGAGGTCAGAAGAGTTGGCCCATGAATGACCAGTAACCAAGGCAGGACTCTGCAGCATGTGGTCTGGTAGGTTCCTATCACGTTGTTCTCTTATTCCTGGCCGTGAATTTGATCTGAAAATCAGTATGTGGTGACCATTCCAAAGACACTTTTAAGCATAGTACGAATAATAGGCTTTATCGTTTTCCTTTTCTTGTGTTGTTGGTGAACAAGAAATTGGTGGGCAGTTCTTTTAGTATGTAGACTGGTAGGTAAAACTGCTCAATTTTCTAAAATTGACATAAAATTGTATGTATTTATAGGATGGTGTGAAAAACAGTTATAGGTCAGTTTATTGGTAAAAAAAAAAAATCTGCCAGCATGTATAAGAAATTTTCAAAAAGTCCATGGAAAAAGTGCATTAATTACCAAGAACTTAAGCGTGGCTTTTCTAAATTTTTTGGCATCTGAGTTGATTGAAAACATTTATTTCTGTTTTTCCACAAGCAAGGACCCTCATAGATAGCTTGATAAAACTGTTCTTTTAGTTACAAGAGAAATGCTTTTACTGTCTATGCGTTCTCATTTCTCTGTTTTAACTGTTTTGAGTTGGGTACAGATAAATGAGAGTTGGCTGAATAAAAATTCAAAAAATCCTTTATTTGTAACTGTCAGTAAGCTATATTTTCTGGAAATAAAATTAAATGGCAAAAAAAAAAAAGATTTTAGAGTTGCGTACGAGCGTGAGGCTTTGGAAAGTTCTCGTACGCTTTTAGTCTGGGCTTCTTCACTGGCTTTTGGGAAATACTTTACCAGCCCAACAGGATTAGCATGAAATGTCAGGGTGCTTGGTAAATTGCATTTGCTTGATAAATGTTAGTGTTCTTTTCTCCCTGATCAAGATTCTGTTTGATGAAATATTCTCTTTAGTGAAAGTTAGCAATCTGTAAAGAATAATATAACTTTAGCATTAAAAATGCACCAAGATGATGTGCAGTCCAGAAAGAAGTTTCTGGGTGATGAAAGAAAGTATCCAAGTTTGGTTCTAGATGGTAGTAACGTGAGTGTTTACACATACAAAGATCCACCAAGCTGTCTACCTAAGAGTTAAGTATTTTCCTAAATGCAAATTATTCTTCACATGAAACAAACATTGTAAATATAAAGGTCTTCTTATTGGTTTATGCAGTTCTTAAGGGTCAAGATGGCTCATAAATGTAAACTATTGCTGCATTACTCCCTTTTTGTAGATAAAGATTTATTTGTAATAGTAACAGATTGAAAGAGGGAGACAGAGAAACAAAGAAAGACCACCTGCTGTTTTCCTCCCCAGTTGGCCCCAGCAGCAAGGGCTGGGCCAGGCTGAAGCCAAGAGCGAGGAACTTCTTCCAAGTCTCTCATATGGGTCCAGGGGTTCAAACCCTTGTGCGGCCTTTAAATGGTTTTTTCCCCCAAGCCATTAGCAGGGAACTGGATCAGAAGTGAGGCAGCCATGATTCAAGCTGGTGCCCATGTGGGATGCTGGCATTGCAGACAGTGGCTGTACATGCTGTGCCACACTGCTGGATCCATGCCTTTACTCTTTATTGGGCAGAAGCATCATTTGTTAAGCAGTTTAGTAATTAAAATGCTAGCTAAGCCTAATATCAAATTGATGCAACCTTTTACTTGTAAGAGTACTTTAAAAATTATATGACAAAATGGAATTAAAAAGGCTGGGCTTGGAGTGGGCATTACAACATTGAGTGGGCAATCAGCACTGGGGACACCTACCTGCATTCTGCACTGCTGGTTAGTGTCTTAGTCGCTCTGCTTCAGATCCAGCATCCTGGGAGGGGCATATGATGATTCAGATGGAGTTCCAGGCTCTTGGCTGACGTGTGCATTTGAGGAATAAGCCTGAACCAGCAGATGGAAGATCTCTCTTTCTCTTTTGTTCTGTCTCTCCCTCCTTTCCCTCCTTCTCTTTCTCTCTCTGAAAAGATTTATTTTCATTGGAAAAGCAGATTTACAGGGAGGAGAAAGAGAAAGATCATCCATCCCTTGATTGATTCCCCAAATTGCTACAGCAGCTGGAGCTGAGGCGATGCAACAGCAAGGGCCAGGAGCTTCCTCTAGGTCTTCCATGCGAGTGCATGGTTCCAAAGCTTTGGGACAGCCTCTACTGCTCTCTCAGACAGCAAGCAGAGAACTGCATGGGAAGCGGAAGAGCAGGGACATGACCCGGTGCTCATATATCCTGCTAGTGCAGCAAGGCGGAAGATTAGCCAGTTGAGTCATTCTGCCAGCCTTTGTTACTCTGCCTTCATAACAAACTTTTTAAAATATATATTTTTATTTTTATTGGAAAGTCAGATATACAGAGAGGAGGAGAGACAGAGAGGAAAATCTTCCATCCATTGATTCACTCCCCAAGTGACCACAATGGCTGGAGCTGAGCCTTCCGAAGCCAGGAGCTAGGAGCCTCTTCCAGGTCTCCCATGTGGGTGCAGGGTCTAAAAGCTTTGGGCCATCCTCGATTGCTTTCCCAGGCCACAAGCAGGGAGCCAGATGGGAATCACGGCTGCTGGGATTAGAACTGGTGCCCATATGGAATCCTGGGCGTGCAAGGCGAGGACCTTAGCCACTAGGCTACCACACTGGGCCCTAACAAACTTTTAGAAAAGAAATATATTTTGCTGTAACAAATTGAAATCTAGGCTTAGTTTTTTTTTAAATATCTGTTTCATAAAGTTTTTGAAAGCTGTTTTTTGTTACATGTACTTTTAACAGAGTGATGGATTCTGTGTTCTCTGTGGAATGGGAGAAATGACATTCAGTTCAGAAGGAAGACAGTTGCATTTTTTATGTCCCCTGCAACATGTAGCAACATTGTACTTCTTGCCCCATTGCTATTTAGGTTTCTAGGGAGCTACAATGAATCAAACTTTTGCAATAGTGTAGTTATTATCCAATACTTGGATTTGAGAAAGGAAGCCAAAGTTGTCCTCCATGGAAAAAAGACCCTATAAATGGTTTTGGAAAATGGCTTTAAAAAGAGGCTTTGGTCACTTGGCCAACACAGAACTCGCAGATCCCTGGTGACGTCATTTAACAGAAAGCAATTGACTTTAAAAAGAAAAAAAGAGAAAAACACTGACATGTTCAAGCTAATTTTGACATTGTACTGTTTATTATAATCTTTCTTTCTCTCTTCTCCCAGCATCCTGTGTTTTGAGGAAATGTTATCATCTTTCTAGAAATGATTTGGACAACTTCTTGGAAACCCTTCCCACGCATTTGTGTTTTGGTATCTCTCTATTATTTCCCACTCAGGCAGACTGACCACTGGGAGACTAGGAGGCCCTGGAATGCACCAGCCTCCCACTTTCACACGCCTGGAGTCATCTAGAAAGGGCAGAGGGGAGTCACGATATGGACAGGATATTAATAGCCTTTATTCCAAATGAGAAAAAATATACCTACTATTACTACCACCACCACCACCACCACCGCTGCTGCCCAGCCACCACTACTATCACTGGTTTATATCATGGTGGCAGGGGAAGACTCGAGGGAGCTGGTTAGGCACCTGTCATGGATCACCGGATGTACTGGTTGATGATGACAGGTGATCTCAGAATGGCAACTGGGCAGCAAGCCCAGAGAGCAACCACTCGATTCAGGAACAGGAGGCCAGAAGTTCTGGGCAGGCGGGGCATGTCTCCAAGAAAATATGAAACTAGGAGCTAGTCACCAGGCTATTGAGTATTGAGAGGAGGTTATTCCTTCTGACCTAGAGTTTGCAGATTAACTAATGATTACTGAAAAAGTATGCAAGAGAAAAAGATGACTAATTCTAAGGAAAACCCAAAGCTTGTAAGAAAAGAAATGTATCAAACTGTATGATACAGCTGTCATACAACTGTACTAAGGTCAGACAGAGAATTGGTTTAATCCAAAGGTTATATTGGAATGATAAAGAGAAAATCAAGAACCACCTGCTTGTGCATGTGTGAAATTATAAGAAAGTTAATTCTCTATTTTCAATGCTATGGAGTCGATAGATGCTTCTAAGTTGAAGAATCAAGGACTAGTGTATAAGCTTAGTATTATACAATATAGAATGAAGAAAAATGGAGAAATGAAAGTAATTGCTCCCAGAAAATGTGGGAAAAGAATATGGCAATTGTCACAATGGAAATTAAGTTAAAAATTGAACAAAAATTCTCTTCTGTCACTTCAGCTAATTCGGTGATTAAAATGAAGCCTTTGCTGAAGAAATTAAAATCAGCAGAAAAGTCCTTAGGCAATCAAATGGTGAAAATGTCGTTGAGAATGGAAAACAGTGCCCAGGGCTCTTGCTTCATCTAGCACAGCTGTTAGCACCTCAGCTTTTGGAAAGAATGGGATGTGCCAGAAAGAGAATTTTGTAACATGTTCCTTTCCTTTGGGAGTATGTTGAACATTAGAACCTGCAAAGTAACACCTTAATTAATGAATCCTGAGAGACGGAGAACACTGTGGAGGCCCACTCATTCAGCCTGTGGCTTTAATGCTGCAAGGTACTTGTATTGGACTATGGATGCCCTGCACCTCCCGGCCCCTCACCCTGACATCATTGCAGAGCTCTCTGGTAGAACACAATGACTTGCATGCATTTTTCTAAATTGCCAATTGTACTGACTGACCATCGTTGACAATGGCTTTGGCCAATAGGGAGTCGTTGTTGTCTTGCTGTCTGCTCTGATCTCTTCTGTTAAAGGCTAGAGGCCTGGCCACGAAATTCCAGAATTCCTTGTTCCCAGTACTAAATAGCAATTAGAGATGGGCATTGTTTTGGACTCAGAACTTTTGTGTTAGACCTCAGCAGTTTAAAGCTCCAAGTGGAGTAATTTATACCAAAGTTCCACATCATAAACCTAAAATGAGGTTGTTATCCAGCCTCCTGAGAAATCCAGAGAAATAATGACTAAAGTCTCCGAGAGGCTAGTTTCAATTGACTTAGCATTGAAGGTCCGTCCTTCTCTTTCAATCTTTACATGGAAGTGACCTGATGTTAGCCAGCCATTTTCCTGTTGCCCTGCTTCTCTGTTTCTGCCTTAAGGAAAAGCAACTTTGAAAGGACCAATTTGTGTTTGTTTTTTGTTTCCACTGTTTATGAAGCCGCTCGGCTCGTTAGAATGCTCCTTGCATTTCACAGAATGAAGTGTTGGCCCCTTCCAGAGTAGTAAATAAAGCTAATTGAGATTTTTAAATTACTGTAATTTTGTCTCTTGATACCATTTGGGTTGTGTCAGGAGAGGCACTTTGGAGAGGTCTGGAAGCAAGAGAGGGGCGGAGGCCAGGGGACACACAGTGTTTCTGCAGCAGTGGTGGGCACCCATGGAGGGTTTGCAGGGTGTGAGGTTGGTGGGAGCTGCTAGGCAGTCCCATGGAAATCATCTGCCATGGTGTTGTGCGCAGCTGTAGCCCCTGGTGGCGGTAACTGGCAATTCAGGCAACCTCTTGCGTCTTGTTTGATATGTATTTTCAAAAAAGATTTATTTTTATTGGAAAGTCAGAGGAGGAGACAGAAAGATCTTCCATCTGCTGATTCACTCCCCAAGTGGTCGCAACTGTCGGAGCTGAGCTGATCTGAAGCCAGGAGCCAGGAGCTTCTCCTGGGCCTCCCACATGGGTACAGGGTCCTAAGGCTTTGGGCCATCCCCTACTGCTTTCCCAGGCCACAAGCAGGCAGTTGGAAATAGAGCAGCCAGGACATGAACTGATGCCCATATGGGGTCAGAGCAAGTGCAAAGTTAGCCACTAAGCTAACATGCCAGGCCCATAACCTCTTGATTCTGTAAGGCCAGTGGCCAACTTGAAAGCTGATGATACTTTTCTTCTAAAGCAAGTAATCACAGAAACCTGAATCTGAATCTTGGTTCATCTTTTTATTAGCTACAGAACCCTGAGTTAGGATGTTTTATTCTTGACTTCATTTTTGCTACACAATTGAGAGAACACCCTTTACTTTGTACATTATGAGAAGCAAACATGATAATACACTTAAGAAGCCCAGTGGAAGGGCCTGGTGACGTGGCCTAGCAGCTAAAGTCCTCACCTTCAACGCGCCAGGATCCCATATGGGTGTCGGTTCTAATCCTGGCAGTTCCGCTTCCCATCCAGCTCCCTGCTTGTGGCCTGGGAAAGCAGTCGAGGACAGCCCAAAGCTTTGAGACCCTGCACCCACATGGGAGACATGGAAGAGGCTCCTGGCTCCTGGCTTTGGAAGCCTCAGCTCTAGCCATTGTGGTTACTTGGGGAGTGAATCAATGGATGGAAGATTTTCTTCCTCTGTCTCTTTTCCTCTCTGTATATCTGACTTTCCAATAAATAAATCTTAAAAAAAAAAAAAAAAAGAATCGCAGTGGAAAATCTGGCCCAACAGTAAGCATTTGACAAATAATGTATACTAAATTATTTTTACCCTGCTTGCCACCTGTCAGTGTTGTTACTTACCCTACATCTACAGTACACTTGCTAGGTGAGAAGCCCATGCTTGCGCAGGGTACAGGACCAGGTGGCCAGGAGAACTTGTCCACTCTTCCTCCTGTAAGGCTGGAGGAGGCCCACACCCTGCCTGCCTGTGAGAAGACTTCTGAGCTGTCTGGATGTAAGAAATGAAGACTGCTCAAGTTGGAGGCTGCACCAGGAGGCCTTGGGGATCAGGGAGGTAGCCCTGTGCGCCTGGAGCCCCCAACACTGGGTCTGTAGGGTCTGCTTGGCTTTGAACCAGAGTCTCCTAGCAGGGTCTGGCCTCTGTCCTCAAGAAAGATTAGGAAAACAGAGAGTGAGACAGAAATGAATATGAATTTGTAGAGCTAGCAGTGGTCATATGAGTGTTCTAGTCTCTTTCCCCTGTGTTTTCTGATTTCTTCTTATCTGTGTCCTTCGTGTCCACGGGGCTCACATGGGACTTAGGGACAAGCAGGAGGAAGCAGCATGGCCCATCTCTCTCTTCTCCTTTTCTGCAGACCATAACACTTGGCTGATGGAGTGTGCTATAATAAATAGGGCCTGCTTTCCCTCCTGGTGACCTAGAACTAAAAGCAGAACAGAATGGAACTCATTCTCTAAGTCTATGTTTTCCTTGAATAAAAACATATGAAATGTCCCTTAACTCAGAAGGCTTAAAACTTAAAAATAATGAAACATGTATTTCTTTTGCATATCATGATAGATGTCATAGAAAAGGAGGGGCAGAGGGAGAGTTAAGTATAGAGAGTTTGTATTCAGTGACTGCCGAGTTAGCTCTATTGGCAATTCCTTGTATTTGTTTTAGACACAGTGAGCAGGTCTGCAGTAATTGGCTACTCTTTGTAGAGGTCATGGGACTTTTCAAAGTCTTCCGTTGAGTGTTTGGATGGGCTGGGCTGGGTATGTTTTTTTTTTTGTCTGGGACAGGGGATTGGAAGTAGGCAAATTTCATTCTATGGGCCAAATCGGGCCAGCCATCTGTTTTTGTGGATAAAACCGTGCCCATTTATTTGCAGAGTATTTGTATTTGCTGTGGTGCAATAATGATTAAGATAAGTAGTTACAACTGAGATCATCTGGTCCCCAAACTTTATATATTTACAGAAAAAGTTTTCCAATCTCTTGTCCAGGTTCCTGGGCCATTTACATAGCTGGAGTCGTAGTAGCTGGTGTGTGAGTGTGACAGACTGGAAGGAATCAAGCCAGGGGCACTTATAGCATTTCCCAATACTACAACAGGGACAATGAAAACTATAAATTGGTGGTCAATGGGCAATGTGTTGATATCTAATAGATAAAATCATTTATTCATTCAGTCATTCGTGGTAATTTAAGGAAGTGTTGGCATTCACAAAAACCCTACATGGTATTTGTTATAGAGTGGGCTCCTAATGTTTGCACAAGTGGATGAATCATTCTTGCTGGCACCTAAACACTAAGCAAATGAATAGGAAAATTGGATCCCATGTTCCTTTTGGAATGAAGTGGAATCACTTGAGGAAGCTCCCAGGGATTTTTCATGACATGTGAGCAAGACAGATACCCAGCTATAAGAACATTTGTAATTATGCAGGCCTACATTATGAAATAAAACGTTCCTTTTCCTGGTAAGCCTCTCCGTGCCCATGACTCCCCAGTTGAACTGAGAGCAGGTTCTAAAAAGCAGCAGGTATGGCAAACAAAGGCCCTGCTGCTCCACTGTCTGGCAACACCTGGGGTGGAGCCCTGGCCCTGCCATTACCAGCTCTGTGTTCTTGGGCAAGTTACCTAACCTCTCTGTGTCTCTGAGTGCCCTCACTGTCATGATGCAGACAGTCATAGTGCTTGCATCACGGGGTGGTTATGACGTTTCCCTGAAATGAGGTCATGCTTAACCCTATGACGGGGCAGGTCAGCTAGTATACGTATTTGTGTTCTCACTTCAAAAAACCCAACTGACTTCATCAGAATCCTAATTTCCTGTACTTGTTTGTAAAAAATACTTCATCAGTTGGCTGAGATGTCAATGATGGGGGCTGCTTGGCTCACCCGAAACTGCTCCTCTGCGGTGGGAGTGACGTGATCTCTAACCAGCGACAGTGCTGGTGGGGGAGAGCAGCCTGTGATTGTTGGCGCTCACCGCTCACCTCCTGGCAGCTCTGTCTCTGGAGCAGAACCAGGTGAGTCACAGAGGCAGCAGGACCGTGACCAATGGCTTGCCAATCACAAGAATGGCTCTCTGTCTTTGCTCAATGCAAGTTTTTACCTGCTCTATTGTTCTTCTGACTTGGGCCTGTCTGTAATTCTTTCATCTGGAAAAATCTCTGACAAAAGGTGCTATTAAGCTGCTCTCTTAGTTGGCGTGAGGTGAATTCCGCCAGACTGGGGCTGTTTTGCTGTAATTGTCTGCGTCTGAGGCAATCGCCCATTGGGATTTTTGCATTGGTGCTACAATCATTTTCATGTCTTCTTTGAGTTACTTTTCATCACCTCCTTTTTCCAAAACCTATAGATGTTAGAATTTAAGAGACCAGCCAGGTGTTGGTGAAGCATGCCACTGCTTTTGGAGGAGAAAAATTCTCCTGGTAGGCTCGTGGTGAGAATTGAGTTTACTATTTGTCTGTCTTTCCATCCATCCTTCTGCAACGAGAATGTGAAACAATACTAGATTTGACTTTTGGTTCTGCTTGAAATTCTCCTGTTAGTTTGTTATGTATTCTCCCTTCAAACTTCTTTCTCTTGTATTTTATTTTTATTTATTTATTTTTAAGATTTTACTTATTTTTATTGGAAAGTCAGATATACAGAGAGGAGGAGAGACATGGAGGAAGATCTTCTGTCCATTGATTCACTCCTCAAATGGCTGCAACAGCTGGAGCTGATCCAAAGCTAGGAGCCAGGAGCCTCTTCCAGGTCTCTCACACAGGTGCAGGATCCCAAGGCTTTAGGCTATCCTCGACTGCTTTCTCAGGCCACAAGCAGGGAGCTGGATGGGAAGTGGGCCTGCCAGGATTAGAACTGGAGCCCATATGGGATCCCGGTGCGTTCAAGGCGAGGACTTTAGCTGGTAGGCTATTGTGTTGGGCCCTTCTCTTGTATTTTAAATGGGAACAATAAACACTTACTTAATAATCTTGGACTCATTTACTGCTACTATCAACCCCTTTCCCTTCATAAAATTACACATGTATCTGGATGAATGGAAACACTTTGCAGTCTTACAGCTGTTGCATTATTGCTATGGAGTTTTATATCAGAGCATCTATGTGGGAATGTTAATTGCCATATCTGGCATAGCATAGGTATTTTTTGGGACCTATATCTAAATTTCAAATCATTTGATGATCAATAACATTGATGAAACATATATGGAGATTTGCCTATGTTATTAGAGAAACCTAATGGAAAGGTAAGCAAAGTACTTTGTGAACTGTAAGGGATAATACAAATGCCAAATGCTATTAGATGGTTGTGGCCACCGCAGTAGCTTCCAGCTAGAAGTGACAATAAAAAGCTTGGTGATATTTCCTAGCTTTAGCTCAGCTTTAGTCAATGGCCTCAGGATACTCATCTAAATGTTAATAAAACAGGAGAGCTCTTGACCTTGCCTTATAGTCAAAGCAAACACACACACACAGGCTTATACACAGACATCAAATGCACTTGATACTTTCAGACTTGAGCTGGGAAGAAGTGGGTGTGGCATCTGTAGTAGGTAGGAGTGAGGGCCTGGTTGCTCCATTAGTGCCCTAGGGCCAAGTGCTGACGGTGCAAAGTCAAGGGGAAAGGCAAAGATGACCTGAGGGAAGAGGGAGGTTAAGTATCTGTCCTGACTAGTGCTTTTCTGTTGCTTCACTTAAAACGGGGTTAATTACTCCGGGAACCCCAACACTTGACCTGAATTTGTCCTTCATTTTGCAGCTATGAGCCATGAGGTGGGACGAGGTGGGGATGAGGTGGGATAGATGGGTGGCAGAAGGAATTAGGTGGGAGGTCAGCTGTCCTCTTACTCTTTCTTCTCCAATTACAAGAAACTGGGGGACGAGTGTAGAAGATAGTGTGAGTCATCCGTAAGAGATACTTGGTTTTTCCAGAGCCTGCGTCCCTTTGCATGGAGGCGGCAACTCCAATGTCACGAACACTGGAGAAAACAAATGAATCATCGTTGTCATCATCTCATGCATCAAATCTGTTTGGCTTTATTTTCTAGCTTGTGATTTGAAGACTTGAGGTCAGCACAGAACTCGGGGAAGGAGGGACACAGAGAGAGACACACAGTAGAGTTCAGTATGCCCAGAAGCACACATGGTCAGGCCGACTAGATGTCTTAGAAGAAACTCTGGGGTGGCTGTGTGGCATGTTAGGTACTGCTGGGGATTTCTGCACCTCATAGCTCGGAGCCTAGGATCAAGCCCTGCCTCTACTTCTCATCCAGGTCCCTGCTGATACACTCAGAGGCAGCAGGTGACGGTCCAAATACTTGGATTCCTACCACTCACATGGTATACGTGGATGGAGTTCCTGGCTTTGGCCTGGACCACCCACGGCTGTTACGGGCATTTGGGGAGTAAACTAGCAGGTGGAAGATCTCTCTCTGGCTTTCAAATAAACTAACAGTATTAACTGAGTTTTTTGACGAAAGAGTAAACTCTTCTGCTGGGAAGAAGAAACCCAGTGATTTGGGTAAGGCCAATGAATTTGGGGAAGACCTAAGCCAGCCCATAACAACTATGATATCCTACCTGTTGTATAATACACATTCGAAAATGATGTTTCTTGTCTTGCCTTAGCTGAGATGTTTCCTTTATGCTTTTTTTTCTGTCAAGAATGAGTTCAGGGCATTTTCAGATGTCCTAGGCAGACCTTGCCACAGGGAACTGTAGTATTTCAGCCTCTCTGATCTCGCCTCACAGCAAAGGAAAGTGCTGACTCCAGTTCCTGAATTAATAGTCAAGAAGGCTGGAGCTTAGAGATGTTCAGTGATGTTTCCTAAGTCACACAGCAGACGAATGTCCGAAAGGAGAACCACATCTGTAGATTTCAAACAGTTGGAGTGATTTTTTTGGTTAGGTCAGTGCTAGTGTAGTTTATCATGTTAGAACTTGGCTTTGGGGTGCAGGTGTGTGTTCTCTGGATGGCCAGAGAGATATGAGAAGATAGGTCATTCCAGGTGCCTGGAGGAACATGGGCTAAGCAGCAACGGAAGGAGTAGAGTCTAGGGGACTATTTGTTTAGCTCCTGTGCGGTTGTGGTCCATTCGGTGCTGTACATCCCTGCTCATGTTTGGCCTGCGTGGACAGTGCTTCTCTAAACAATACCGGAAATAATGAGGCATTTCGGATGTGTCATCGATTTATTTACTGGCTCATTGGGAAGGACATAATAGTTATTCATCAGCTACTTTATGGTTTATCGTAATTTTTACTTGATTTTTGTCTAGCAGACGAGCTTAGTGTGGTCACTGCAAGTTGGTCAACTCATTTAAACACATAAGGATATAAAGACCTGATGTTAGCCCAGAGCCACTAGCAGCAAGAGTTGGGAGGAAGAATGGGAAGCTTCAGAGACTGGGGCTGGATTTTTTCCACAGACTTCTGGGAAGCAGAGTAAGGAGGGAATTCCATGAAGGACAGCACATTTGCCATGACCGTCTGTCATCAAATGAGATCAGAAGAAAGGCATCTCAGGGAAGCAGGGCAGCCCCCTCTGTGGGCCAAGCGTGGAGAGCAAGGGTCCTGGATCGAGTTCTGTGGAACACATTTGTACTGACAGCCATGAAAGGGTTCAGCATCTTGAATGAGACAGCTGCTTGTACGGAGGCGTTTTTGTATGAGCTGACAAGTTAGCCAGGAACAAAGCATGTTTGTAGGAAGTAAATTGGTGCCAGTTTTAATCGGAGCTTTTCATTCAGCTGTAGCCAGAGACAATGGAGGGCTGAATGTTCCGCGTGAAGTTCCTCGTTTCGGATTTGGATCAGAACGAGGTCCAGGATTTGGTTTGGCTTAGGTGGTCCATTTTCAGAATGTCACCGAAATCAACGAGGCAAGGGCAGTGTGGGTTGTTTTCTTTTCCTGCGGATCATCACTTTTCCAGAGGACAGAGTCTGGACAAACAAAGCTGCCTCCATGAAGGATGTTTATGCTTCTGGCTCCAGGACTGAGCTCAAAGAGGGTAGATAAACAGTTGACATGTTATGATGTGAAAATGATTTACAGTCCACACTAAGATGAGAATTAAACCAAGTTCCTGGGTGGGGAGGTAAGGGACACATATAGAGTCTTCAAGAGTTAGAGCAAATAGTTTGAGTCACACTGATGAGATTGAAGAATTGCTTCTCCCATCAGATTTCCTTGGAAGATATTTGTCCTAAGAAATATTTTCAGAGTAGCATCACTTTTAAAACTCTAAAATTAAGGTTTTTTTTTTTTAATGTTGAAATGCATCCGTGCTTTCCTGCCTTATCCAAAAGGTTGTGGACCGTGAAATACTCTATTCTTTATATAAAAAATTATTGAATATTTTTGGCTTATTTGAAAGGTAGGGAGAAAGAGACAGGCAGGAAAAGAGCTTCCGTTTATTAGTTCACTTGCTAGATGCCCACAGTGGCCAGGGCCAACCTAAATCCAGGAGTCTGGAACTCAATCCAGGTCTCCCACATGGATGGCAGGGGTGCAAGTCCTTGAGCCATCACCTGCTGTTCCCAACATGTGCATTAGCAGGAAGCTGGATAGGAAGCTGATCTGATTTGAACCCAGGTGCTTCTATATAGCATCACAAGTAGTGTCTTAACTGTGCAACGAAATGCTTGCCTGACCAAGCTCTGCTCTTGATGACTCGGGGTAGTCATGATAGATGTCTACACATTCACCCTCTAGCCTACTCCGCAGATCACAAAATCTGAGGATGCTGAAGTCCTATATAGAATGGTATAGTGTTTGCCTATAATAGATCATCTAGCATACTTTGGAGCATATTTGGTTACTATTAATATTTAATAAAATTTAAATGTCATGTAAATAGTGACCATACCTTATTTTTTAGGGAATAATGACAGAATGATCTTTGTTTTCCAATGTAGATGCAGTTTTTATTTTCAGATACAGTGATCTATGACTGGTGAAATCCTTGTGTGTGAATTCCATGGAGACAGAGGTCTATGTTCAACAACTCTAAAGTAGTGATTCCTTTAGGCTGTTAGTCTGCTTGTCCTTGCACCAAGTCACTGGAGGAATTGTAGAGAGAGAGTGGGTGATGGTTGGATACTTTTGAGAATTTATATTTTTATCACAAACCCTGAGTGGGATTCTTTCATTAGAACCTTACATGTAAAGGTAATATCTGAGGAGATCCAAATCCTATGATGAAAAATAACAACTAGATTGTTTGGGTCCTGCTTGGGTCTGGTCTGCATGGCACAAAATGCTTGTGGATTGGCTTTAATTGTCCTGTCACTGTCACGGACAGGATGCGTATTGGCTCTGCTAGAGTTGTAGGTGGGAAAACACAGGTTTTATGACTGGTTTCCAGTGGGAAGACTCTTTCCCAAAGCTGTTAAACTGAACAATGGAGAGCTATCCTCCATTGAAAGAATTCCCTTTTGATTCCACGGGACACCTTACAATGCCTGTAGCTCTCTTTGACTTTTCTCCCTGAACCAACCTAGGTGATTACAACTGGAAGCTTTATCATGACAACTGGACATGTTCTGCCTGCTTTTTTGGTGAGCAGGGGAGGGTTCATGAGTATGCTCATTGACATTAAGCAGCTTACAAATGATGGGAAACTTAGGAATTCTGAAGGCTAACATGAAGTTGTTTCTTGCAGTTGAGAGCATTCATTATTTTAGAGGAGGAGTGCTAGCTGCTCAGTGACATGCTGTTAATGTATAGTGACAGTCCCCATTGGCATATCACCAACGTAAGGACTCTTGTTTCAATAATGAAATTATCCTTACTTCCAGAGGGACCTGTCTGATCTGTAGGGTTGTCAGCCACCTGTAGAGGCTGCTTCTTTACAAAATGGGTAACAACAGCATGTCTCATGTGATTATTGTTGCTTATTGGTCAATTTTGAAAACAAAGATTTTCTCAACAAAGACCGACTTTCTTAACAAAAGATGTTCTTAACAAAGATTTTTCTCTCCCTGATTACTATTTACCAAAAAGGATTACTAAAAACAATCAAATTAAGTGCTTTTTTTTTTTTTTTTTTTTGCTTTAGTTTGTGTACCCTTTCCATGTAACTTCAAATCTGTTCCCATCAATCATTGGGCTATCAGTGATCATTGACCAAAAAAGGACTCAGTTTTTTATCACCCTGAAAAAAAATCTTCCCTCAAATATTTTTATTTTGCAAATTGCTGTTGTGTTTCCTCATTCCTCATTGCCAGACTAACTGAAGACACAATAGATTCAGCAGTTCTTTCATTGACAGTGAGTTGGATTATGCTCACACGTCTGTGCAGTTGGCCCATGCCCTACTGCTTCTGACTCTGAAAATCTAGAGGATTTGCATAAAAATCTGGATTTCTCTTTCTTTGGACACCTTGGGGATCAGGCGACACTGGGCCTGCATTCTCACGTGCTGACTGTGTTTTGGACCTGTGTTTCTGCTTCTGCTGTAGATGGGGCAATGCATTCTCCACTTCAGTACAGACAGCGCTGCTCCCTATTGTCTCCATCAGTAAGTCTAGTATCATTTGCCATGCATCATCGGCTTCCTTGCACTTGTGTGTATGTGTTTAATACAGGAAATTCTCTCTGTACCAGTGACACTGTCAAATGCGAGAAGAAGTAAAAGACTCTGAGGGCTGCATTATTGTCACGTAGTTAGTCTGTTTTACCCGTATTTGTTAATCTGTGTGACCCTGTCACATTTGGTTGGCAAGACCTGACCTACATGTATCACCCTTTATCATTCTTCATCTCCTTGCTACTGGGCCTTTTCATTTATCCACTGTCACCTGTCTTAGCAGTTACTTAATTAACAAATCAAATGGACCATTTACCATTGCTCTTTATCAAAGCCTTCTATGCCTGCCTTTTCCTCTTCACTTTCTCTTCATCTTCAAATGCCATCTTAACTTCATTTGTGCCACCTGGCATTCTCTGAGTCCTCTTCTCCTCACTTCTACACTCTTTCTCAATGTTTCATGTTAGCGCTTTTTATCTCTACGTACTGGGACTTGGCAGTTGCCTTCACGAGATGATTTTGATGATTTCTTCTGTGTGAACGACTCCTAACTGCTTTGTCCCCTCCCCAGCCTCTCACAGAGGGCCTCATCCTGCAGAGCAGCCTGGGAGTTCTGCCAGGCCCCCAGTCTCTTCTTACATACTCACCACGTTGATCTCATCACTCCTTTCTCACTTCCCCATCCTTCCAACTGCTCAGAAGCAAGCCCATAATTCCATGTCTGATTGGTCTCCACAGTGTCTTCCCTCTCACAATCATTGTCCTAGCCAGGCCTTGCTACCTATTTTTCATTTTCTGATCCATTAGTTTTGTTCTTTCAATGTATTTTTTTCCTTCTTTTTGGAAAATGTCTATTTATTTATTTTAAAGCGAGAGAGAGAGAGAGAGAGAAACAGACAGACAAATCCTGAACCTCTCCATCCATCACTCCCCCAGTAGCTGCAGTGGCCAGTCCTGGGCTAGGTCGAAGTCAGGAGCCAGGAGATTCACCTGAACACCTGAATTTCTCATGAGTGCAGGGGTCATCTGCTGCTGCTGTCCAAGGTTCTTTCAGGAGCTGGATTTAAAATGGAGCAGCCAAGGTACAAACTGGTATCCATATGGGATGCCAGGATTGCAGGCAGAGGTTTTACCTGCTGTTTCGCAATGCTAGTCCCTGTATCTTCCCTTCAATCTACTCTAAAAATTCAATAATTGGGAGCAAGGATTTGACATAGCAGTTAAGATGTCATTTGGGATGCTGGCATTCTCTTTCCATTCCAATTTTCTGTTAATGTGCGATCTCAGAGGCAAAAGGTGATAGTTCCCTGACTCGCTTGTATGAGAGCTGGACTGTTTCCAGCTCCTGGTTTCAGCCTGGCCCAACCCTGGCTGTTGCTGCCATTTGGGGTGTGAATTAATAGATAGAAAATATCTGCTTCTCTTTCTCTCTTTCTTTTTGTTTAGATTTTAAAAATTGTATTGAAAAGGCAGATTTATAGAGGAGGAGAGACAGAGAAAAAGATCTTCCATCTACTGGTGCATTCCCCAAGTGACCACAAAAAGCCAGATTTGAGCCAATCTAGACCAGGAGTTTCTACCAGGTCTCCCACGCGGGTACTGGGTCCCAAGGCTTTGGGCCGACCTCTACTGCTTTCCCAGGCCACAGTCAGGGGACTGGATGGGAAGTGGAGCAGTTGGGATGTGAACTGGCACCAATACAGGATTCTGGTGCTTGCAAGGTAAGGATTTAGCCACTGAGCCATTGTGCCAGGCCCTTTGTTTCTTTGCTTTTCAAATGAATTAAATTTTAAACAATCTATTGATTTACAAACTGATTAAGTTACATTCAGTGCTTTTCAAATGTATCATTTTTTTTCTCCCTCTTACTAACTAGCTAGTAACTGTGCATTGCTAATAGAATCAGGGTCATGGTTCTTACCATGGATCTGCAGCTCTTTAATTTCTAGATTCTTCATATTTTTATCAGTTTCATCTTCTAGAATGCCTGGGTCTGAATATTTCATCTTTACATCTGTGAGAACCTTGACAGAAAACCCTGACAGTGCCTTCATTGAATGTCATCTCTGCCACGTGCTGGCTGTGTGACCTTGGACAAGTCTCTCCACTTCAAAGATTCAGTTTCTATATCTACTTAGCCTACAGGGTTATTTGAGGATTAAAAACAAAACAAAATAAAATGAAAAAAACAGCCAGGTAATAGGCTGGAGCTGAGCAAGAGCCCTCTAAGTGCTAGGTATCATTCCCCATGTGTGCTCTACGTTGTCCTTTTGTTTCTTCTTCCTGGCGTGTGTGCTTCCCATACAGGTATCTTTGTGGATCTAAGTCCATTCATTATTTAAGGTCTAGGTCAGATTTTGGTGAAGCTCCGTAAGATTTCTCCTAGTGGTTCTACTGGCAGGAATATTCTTTCTTCTGGCATTATTAGTGTAGACATGAATACTGTAATTTGCAAGATTGTATTTAGGTCTCTAACTTATAAGTTATTTGATTCCTAGGATCTTAATTATGTCACCCAGGTTGCAAGACAGATGTTCAATAACTATTTATTCAATGAATAGATATTCATCGGAGTGAGTTTTTCTTCATAGTTCTTCATTTTTATGCACATTAAAAACATGAGGAAGTATTAAATGTTGGGTTTGGGACATGTAGCATATTTTTGATTAATGTTTTCCCCTTATTCCTGTGCTATCCCAACACAGGTCTCTTTTGAAGGCCTGATGTGTCTATTGATTTATTCAGAATATCTACGCCACCTTCTTTCAAAAGGATTTCAAAGAGCATACCAAATTAAACTTAATGTGAAATGGGACAATTATGGCTAAAAAGAGAACAGAGGCCATCTCAAAGAAATAGGGAGCAGATGTTACCAGGCACCTGGGATGAGCTAATTACTATACTTGGTACTGAATTTGGCTCTGCGTTTCTTGGCAGCTAAAGCTGAAAGGAAACACATTGGGTTATTCATTCAGCAAACATTTGTGGAGTATCATTGATAAATGGGGCACTGTGCTAACACTGGGGATTGTAAAGTGAATGAGCCTGGGTCCCTGGTTTCATCTCATCACTTAGCTCTGAGTTAAGTGTGATGGGGGAGGCTCTGAGGGGCCAATAGGAATGCAAGGGGGAGGACAGTAGCCATGCTTTTCATGGAAGAGGAAGTGTTCTCCCCGCCCCCCCCACTGGGGAAGGCTCTTCTTTGTCAAACAATGTGGAGCCTGGGAGGCCTCAAAGGGTGTTCACCCAAGGAACCACAGGGTGAGGGACTGACAGAGGGCGAGTTGGGAGGGGCTGTAAGGAGCTTGAATGTGGGACTGCAAGTGCCATGTAAAGGAATTTGGATGTCGTTCTCTTGTGCGGTATTTCCCAGCATGGCTGCTGGCAGGAGTCACCAGGAGCCATGACCAGACTCTGATCTTCCTAGATCAGACTCTCGAAAGGCCAAGCCAGGGAATCCGTGTATAGCACCCCCCAGTTGGGTTTTATGTATCTAGCCTTGGCACCATCCACTGAAATAGTTTTATAACTTGGCATGGCATGAGAAAACAAACTCCTGCAAGAGTTTAAGCTAGGGACTATGACAGACGTGATGTGGAAAAGGAGGGGTGGAGAGGATACAGGAGAGCTTGGAGGGATTGGCTGTGGGTTTGTCTGGCTCATGACTGAGCACTGGGCACTACAATACCTGGCACAGATAGGTACTCCCTTGTGCATGAAGAAAGCTGACTTTCCTTAATTCTAAGATGTGAAATATGATTGGTTTTACAAAGACCTGAACAAGGAGAGACATGTGGTAGAAAGATCTCTGGATTCAAATAGTTCTCATGTGAGCTTCATGGCTGGCTGAATTGTTTGAAACATCCCAGAGCCTGAGTTTCTTCATCTTACAAGTCAGAAAGAAGAATCCCTAACCCACAGGACTCCTGTGGGATTAGATGTGATAATGTTCACATAAAGCATGGGCAACAGCAGACTGCTTCTCTTTGTTCTATTCTTTAAAAAAGAGCCAGAGCTGCTTTCCCTAACTCAGGAACTCTTGAGTATAAAATTACAGTCACTTGATGATGCTCATAGATTTGTGGGGCAGAAATTCAAATGGGTGGCAGAGGGTGGCAGTTTTGTCTCTTCCTTGGCTGGGACGCTGGGGATCACTGAGCCTGGAACTACCGCTAGTCCTCTGGCAGGGACAACTTGAAGGCTGAGTTCAGATAGGACTGCCAGTGAGAACAAACGCCTCTGGCCTTGAAAGGCGGCTGGGGCTTCCTGCCAGCATGAAGGTTTCAGGATATTCCACTTCTTAGGTGGAGGGATAGGGTTTTAAGAAGCATACATGGGGCTGGTATTGTGGCTCAGTGCATTAAGCTACTGCTTGCCATGCCACTGTATAATATTGGAGCCCCAGTTTGAGTCTCAGCTTTTCAATTCTGTTCCCTGCTAATATGCTAGGAAGCAATTCCAGATGAAACTCTTGGCTCCTGGCTTCAGCCTGGCCTGGACCCAGCTTTGACTGTACTGTGAGAAGTGAACCAGTAGATGTACAGATCTCTGTTTCTCCTTTCTTCTCTGTTTCTTTTTCAAATGAATAAATAGATTTTCAAGCAAGCAAACAACCAACCAGTTATACCTAAGAGTCAGACAGAACACTGCCCTGGTTTCCATATTGGCTGTCCTAGCGTACATTCAACGGTGTGCAGATGCCCCCTCTCCTCCACGTCTTCCCCAGCACTTGTAGTCCCTCCATGTGACTTTCTCATCTGTGTTCCCTGCCTGTTACCATCCCATCTACCACAAACAGCCTCCTTTACTCATTTTTTACCACACTAACCCCAAAAGGATTTTTTTAAAGTAACAGAAGAAATTTTTAAATAGGCTTTCCTTAAAATATATATATGTATATATGTATACATGTGTATATAAAATTTATGTGAAAGAATTACAGAGATAGGGAGAAACAGAGGTCTTCCAGCCTTGTTTTTTTTTAAGATTCATTTATTTTTTTATTGCAAAGTTAGATATAGAGAGAGGAGGAGAGACAGAGAGGAAGATCCTCTGATGATATTTGAAGTAAATCCAACCTTTATGTTGTTTTAAGCACTAGTTATAAACCTTTACACACACACACACACGTAAAGATGTTTAAAAAGGATCTAAACCCATAAAAGGCAAAGAAGAATGTGAATGGGATCCTTTGTGGGATTTTACAGGGCCCGTGGCAGAATACACTGCATCCATGGAGCCTCAGTTTCTCTAAATGTTGGAGTGAGCCAAAGGATTTGAGGCTGAATGGGAGGGTGGATCACTGTGTCTGCTTGAAGCTCATCACAGGAATGTGATGCATAGCTAATGACCTTTTGTGACAACCTTATTCTTAGAATTTAGGGAGGCCATATGTGCCCTGCAGTGACAGATGGTCCCAATCTGCTGCTGCCAGATAATGGCTTGTTTAGAGGCTCGGGGTGACTGTGTGACAAGTCCCGGCTGGACCAGCTGTTTCCCCTGTAACTGACTCCTGGTCTGGCTGAGTGAATGCAGGCAATGGACTGCAAAAGATGTGCCTCCACTACATGGAAATATCCACATTTTCCTGGCAGAGGAGTTAATATATTTCTTTAAAAATTTTTTCAACCACCTTCTTTCCCGAAACACTCATGTGGGGTACAGGAACCTCCTGGAATTTGCTCTCTTCCTATTTCTGACTAGTTGTGAAAGCCACAGATGTGTCAGAGCAATTCTCTGATCTAGTTCTTAAGCTATATCTCATTTAGATCTTCTTTGGGGTCTTCTGTGTATTCTGCTTTCTTGAATCCAAGTTATGGGACAAATAAGCATAACAGTGCTTAGTGTTTTCAAGAACTTACTAAATGTTTGATTTTTTCATATATTCATGGTTTTCATATATATGTATGTATATATATATGTAATATATATAGTTATTCACTGATCAAAGTGTACCTAAGTGTCCATTGTCATTATTCTGCAACATTTTAAGTATGGGGAAATGAAGAAACACCAGCATCACAGCTTTTCCTGAGTCCTTAATGGCTGGGAGCAGGCCCAGTTGGGTTTCGAACTGGCTCATTCTCTTCATCTTCATGCTCTCATGTGCACTTGGGTGAGTTTGAAAGGTAGAACCAGCATGTAAACAAGCCGACTGGTGACATAGTGATACCGCTGTTTCCTCTACTTGCATGTTATCATCAGTTTGTTAGTATTTGCTGTAACTTGGGGCCCTGCTCTAATTCATTTCAGGACTTGCTCCCTCTGTAAGTACTTGGTGAGCAGTCTGCTGGATTCCCACGTCATTTGTGTGGAAGAGTGCCATTGCTCAGTAACAGGAGAGGGCCCTTTGGTGTGGGGTGGATTCCGGATGGGAGAATGCTGTTTCCTAGAATAAAGCAAAGGATTCATGGTACACTGTTAATATGTCTCTGGGGCTTAGGTCACATGTACAGATTTGTCATCTTAAGTCCACTTTATTTGGTTCACATTTCTGAAAACTCTCATTACATTGGTCTTGTGTTTCCCGGTCATATGAATTTTGAGACAGTGATCCCTTTCTATGAAGAATGACCTCATTCTCCTCATGGAAAAATTACTTTGGCATTTGAGCAAATAAGAACTAAATTGAAACCCAACCCGTTTCTCTGATTGTGGTAAGCTCCTCCACCCAGCAGCTCTTACAGTGTTTTTGCTATGAACATCGCATTTTTTTGTTCTCTCTAGGTTCAGGCTTATTTTAAGACTCTAATATACATGTTGTTTAAATAAACCCATCCTAGCTGAGAATAGGCTTGACCACACTGTGAAAAGCAAGTAGATATTTAGTTGACCTTGAGGTTAGTTGATAGATGCTTTACTGCCAGCTGAATTTTCAGCTAGGATTTGAGCCTCAAGAGGCACTTCTGTTGTTGTTGTTGTTGTTATTGTTAAATAAAAGAAAGCTTGTTGATGTTTTTAAACAGTGCCATTGTTGGTCCAGGAAAGGAGAGGGTATTATGGCTCCTGTATGTTGCTGCCAGCCCTTTTGTGTATTTGCTGATCATTTTTTACTTTGATCACTTGCTCTCCCATCTGGCAGTCTTGGGCTAGCCCCTCCTGTGTCTGGCATGGGAAGGAGGGGAGATTTAATTGATAGCAAGAGAGGAATGATTGGATTTAATTGGTGGCAAGATCCTCAGCACTGCAGTTACTTTTGCATCAAGTGTGCCAGCAGCATGGGGCATGCAGGTGATACTAGGAGACCATTTGAATTAGAAAAGAGAAAATTGAGTCCCTAGTGAGGCTGGGAACTCCATTTAGTGAGGTTTCCTTGAAGCCAGGCTTGAGTGGTGTATATATTATGTTGGGATTTTAAAAGTGTGTGGACATCAGCCTCCACAGACAACTCTGTAAGTTTGTGGTGTGTGTCATTGTATGTTCCTCTTCCCCCGAGTTCATAGCATCCTTGTGACTGCGTGTAGATCAGTTACATAGAGTTGGCCAGATCAGGAAGGTTTCTGTGCCATATGTGTACTGTCTGGACTATTCAGTTTAAGTTGGTATGCTTGGTCTTTCCATTGTGACTTGAGGCCTGGAGGTCTTGGAGCAGGTAAGTCTTTGTTAGGAGCTTCCTTGTGCACTGTGGCTTTTTAGTAGCATCCCTGGCTTAACCTACTAGTTTCTAGTAATACACCAAATATTGATGGCAGAAAAATGTCTCCAATCAATGTTATAAGTCACCTGAGGGGTGAAACTTCTCTCTACTATGCCAGATACTTACTGAATTCTCAAAGTGTGGGATTTTAGGTCTATATGGGTTCATGTTTCAGGACACACACTCACAAGCATAAACATATTGTCATGTTCTGAAAGTCTGCACCTCCTAAAATTCCTGCTTTGAGAGATAATTATTGATTGAGCTGGATTAGGAAGTAGGAGGTCTTTTAAGAGAAGTTAACTCACCCCACTTTTCATGCTAAGATACAGCCAAAAAGGTCCCATTTACAAACCAAAATGTGGTCCTCGCTAGACAGTGAAAGCTGTCTGGTGCCTTGATTTCAAACTTCCGTAAGTGTTAGAAAGCGATTTCTGTTGCCTATAAGCTATTCGATTTATGGTATTTTTTTTTAATAAAGCAGGTCTAATGGACTATGATATATATTTCTTTCTTTAAGACACAAAATTAATATCAATTTCTTTCATTTAATGCACTTAGCATAAACTAATATAATTATACTACCTCCCTTACACCAGAGAAGTTGATTCATCCAAAGCATAGAGAGACAACTGGGATATGTTATGGCAGATCATAATTAGAGTTGAAGAGAGGTTGTTAAACGGGTGCTTCAAGACTTTCTTCTATTGAGTGAGGCTACCCAAGGGTGAACCCTGAGAAAACAGTGGAAACCCTGGCTTCCCCCAAGACATGGCTATTGCCCTTAGTAAAAATCATCACTGAATCTTAAGAAGACCCAAGGTGAGTGCAGAGGATTGAACTGCTTAATTTACTTTTCTTTCCAGTGAAATCTCTATGAATTTGAACTAGGGAGATGTGAATACAGCACATAAAGGGCCTTCAAAGGATGTGTCAGGAATAAGCAGAGAAGGAGAAATTTGCAGTTTGTAACAGATCACTGGAACCACAAAAGTGTAAGTTTGGATAAGACTTTAGAATCCCAGCCACTTATGTCAGCACACTTCACTACAATGGATCATCTCACGAACATGCAGACTATGTATTGACAAAGCAATGGTTAGTTATCTGCTCTCTTCTTACCCAGTAGCATTTGCCACTGTTGGCCATTCTCTCGTTATTTGTCTTGTTTTGGCTTTCTTGCTGTCATACTCTACCACAACCACATTTCCATTTGTATTTTTTTTTACAGGTTCCTCTCTATGATCCTATAAATAGTGAAGTTTTCCAAAGCTCTACTTTTTTTGCATGTTGGTTTCACCAGGTGCCAATGTATATGCTTAGCCCAAGACTATCCTTAAGACTCATATATCCAATTGTCTTGTTACCAACTCCTCTTGGATGTCTAAAAGGCCATATTAAATATGGGCCACATTGGGTGAGTTCACCCCCTCTGTGTAACCTCTGCCTCTTAAATCTTCTCCAGGGTGTTTAAGGGCTCTTTTGATTACCCAAGCAACTAAAATTCATCCTTGGCTTAATCTCTTTTCCTCTTATTCTTTGCATGTGTCACAATCTCCTGACAGTTCTGTTTCTTATTTATTACCTGGCTCCTATTTTTTTTTATGAATCTCACTTATTTAAGATCTAGTCCAACTTGACACATCTCTTGGTTGATCTTTTCTCTGCTGAGTTGCAGTGAGCATTTTTCACAGCATCAAGAGGGAGTGTATGTGTAGCATGCAAATGTTTTCCTGGTTCAGACCTTTAATGACGTCTTAGTGGACCAAGAATAAAGTCCAAACTCTGTTGCCTTGCCCACAAAATTAACAATATCCAGTTCCCAGAGCCTGCTGCAGTCTTCTTCCCCTATACTTCTTGATCCTGCCTCTCCAGCCAAGTCTGGTCTTCTCTCCACCTCTTATGTAGACATCAAGCTCATGTCTCCCTTAGGGCTTCTATGCTATTGACTTCTTCCTGTCCTATTCCTGCCCAGATCTTCATCTTCCTGCCAACTTCTCATCACTCTGATCTTAATGAAGGCTTCCTCCTGTCGTAATATCCTATTTCTCTTCCTCACTGTGCATATCAGCATCATAAATGATCTTGTTTGCTTACATCCTTACTGTCTACCTTGCCTTCACCGGAAGGGAAGCTCTGGGAGAGTCTGTTTTCTTAGTACCTGGCAGATAGCAGGTGTTTACCAAAGCACATGTGCCACCTAGCTAACACTTCCACATCCCAACAAAACTCAGTCATGTGATAACCACAGGCATAGCCAGCTAAAGGGAAGTAACTAAAGGGAAGTTGACTGAGGAACAAAAAGTTTATTCATATATCTTACAAGTATAGACAAGGAAAACAATTAGACTGAACTTTTGGTTGCGTTTTTAATGAACTTGTCTTTTACTGTTGATGGCAGAATCCATCCCGAAATTGGATTGATACATTGAATAAAGTCCTTAAGGACTTTATGGTACTGAGTTCCCTTCTGGTTCTTTCCCATTATTGTGTATTTAAGGGCAAATCAATTGTCACTGACCCAAATTTCTAGAACCAATCCTCTCTTCCCTTGTTTTAAAAATGGAAAACATAAAAGCCAAAAATGATTCTGTTGCCTGAAAGGTATTTCCTCAAGGTGACAGGAAATGCATTCTGTGTCCTTGGAAGGTGCACCTACGGAGAAACACTTCCACGTTCTTGAGAGTTCTTTGCTCCTGTGCCCCTGAATCAGGGCTTAGCTGAAGAATGTGTTTTATTAATGAGCATGCTCAGAAAAGCTCCTTTTGTTTTTTCTCTCTTCTGTCACCCGATGAAAAGGGTACATTCTCAGCTGCTCTATGCCAAGAAGCCAGCTGTCTGTTCTGAGCAATGTCTAGGGTTATCGAATAATGCCAGTGATTGGGAAATAAGGCTGCATAACGGGGTAGTACATCAGGGAGCTCACTGAGGCTCCAGAGCCAAGACTCCATGTCATTCTCATGGTCTCACCTGGGCTCAGATGTTACTTTTCTGTTGGATATGGACATGAGCAGCGAGGGATGGTCTTATGCATTGTTCCACACCACCCCTTGTTTTTAAAAAAATTTCTTCTATTTGAAAGGAACTGATTTCTTTTCACAAATTTCAATATGAAAGGTATTAATAAGTTTCTTTTTAGCTTTATTTGAACGGAAAGAGTTGCAAAGAGAGAGGGAGAAATTAGAAGAGAGAGAATTTTCAATTTGCTGGTTCACTTCCCAAATGGTCACAAGGGCTATAGCTGAGCCAGGCCAGGAACCAGGAACGCCTTCCAGATCTCCCGCAGGGATGGTAGGAGCTCAAGTACTTGGTCCATCTCCCACTGCTTTTCCTGGAACATTAGCAGCTGGGAGTCAAACCTGTGCTCATATGGAATGAGCTGCCAGCCTCATCAATAGGCTTTAATATGTAAATATTCTAAATATTTCTAAACCCTGACAGCCAGAACTTTTAACCATATATTTAAACTAATATCTAATTTATTTATTTAAAAAAAGATTTATTTATTTTTATTGGAAAGGTGGGCTGATTTACAGAGAGAAGGAGAGAGAGAAATATCTTCATCTGCTGGTTCATTCCTACAAGATTGCAAGGGTCAGAGCTGAGCTAAAATGAAGCTAGGATCCAAGGTCTGGGTCTCCCATGAGGGTACAGGGTTCCAAGACTATGGGCCATCTTCTGCTGCGTTCTTGGCCACAAACAGGGAACTGGATGGGAAGTGGAGCAGCTGGCACACGAACCAGCACCAACATGGGATCCTGGTACTTACAAGGTAAGAATTTATCTGTTCAGTTATTACACCAGGTTCCAGATGACATTTGATATTCTTTGAAGGTAGCAGAGTGTTGATGAAAAACCTGGTCTGAAACCAGGAACCAGGAACTTCTTTCAGGTCCCCTGTGTAGGGGCCCAAGGACATGGGTGATCCTCTGCTGTTTTCCTAATCCGTGCACAGGGAAGTGGATCAGAAGTAGAGCAACCGGGATACCACCAGCATGTAAATGGGATGCTGTTTTTTTTCAGGTGATGGATTAGTTTGCTAGGCCAAGGCACCAGCCAAAAGATCATGGCTTTTAAAATCAGTAAGATTTGCTTTGGGTAGAGGCTGGCATGTGGCAGCAAAATTGCTTGTGACACTGGCACTCCATATTGGAGTGCTCGTTCAAATCCTGATTACTACCCATATTTCTGGCCCGGTTTCCTGATACTGTGCCTAGGAAGGAAGCAAAAAACGGCCCAGGTACTTGGGCCGCTATTGTCTCTGAGGAGGACTAGGCTGGGGTTCCTGGCTCCTGGCCTCCACCTGGCCCAGACTGGACTGTTGTGGCCGTTTACAGAGTGAACTAAGAGAAACAAGGTCTCTCTGTGTCTGTCTCTTCCTCTCTATCACTCTGCCTTACAAATCAACCAATCAATTAACATTTTGGAAAAGAATATCTTTGGGTAAGTGAGAGCATGTACCTAATCAGCTTGCACAATACCAGGAGCATAGTTGGCAATATTAGACAGGATACTCCAGGCCTGGCACAATGGCTTACTTGGCTAATCCTCCCACTTGCAGTTACAGCATCCCATGTGGGATCAGTTCATATCAGGGCCACTCCACTTGCTATCTAGCTTCCTGCTTGTGGCCTGGGAAAGCAGAGGAGGATGGGCCAAGTCCTTGGGACTCTGTACCCCTTGTGGGAGACCTGGTTCCTGGCTTTGGATTGGCTCAACTCTGGCTATTGCACACGTTTGGGAGGTGAACCAGGAGACGGAAGGTCTCTGTCTCTCTTCTCTGTAAATTTGCCTTTCCAATAAAAATGAACAAATCTTTTACAAAAGAGTAAAAAAAAAAAAAGATAGGCTTCTCCATGCTACCTGAGTTCAAGTTGTAATTCCTTTATAATGTCCATCTGTCATAGTCAATAACATACGTTCTTTAAACATATTAGATGCATGTGTGAGGATGCTTGGTGGAGTTCACGAGAAATAAAAGGTTATTTTGATGCAAAAACTTTTGAAATATATGTATATTTCAAAAAGCATATGAAAAGTGTATATTATGAGAAAAGAATACTTGAAGTTTTCCTTGCACCAAATCAACTTATGTTTTTTTTTCCCATTTGTCAGAAAATTTAGGTCTTCTATACAGGGCATTCTCTGTGAATCATGAAGTTAACATGAAAGGTAGTGGAATGGATGGGAATGATCCAGTCTGCCAGAAAAGTCACATGGATAAGATGGTTAATTGATTTTCCCAAGGAGAGTGAAATCAAATGTCAAAGTCAGTTTGTATTCCAAATCCAACACTTCTCCCATTATTCCTTGCAATCCTATGCCATTTTAGTTGTCATTTGCTGATTATTTTAACATAGAGACATGGAGGTAGCAACACATAAAATCCAAAGTAAATGTGAGAATTTTTGGATAAATTTCATGCCATTACTTCAATATTATTTTTGTACTAGACCCTTTTCTTAAGATGTTCTGTTTCTAAAAATTGTACTTTCTCATTTACTCATTCAATCAAGGACATACTTATTCAAGGACACTCAATCATGGACATCGCCTCAGTTCTGACTGTGTAGATCAAGCAAAATAACAGGTGCAGAGGATACAGAAAGCACACACCTGCTCTCTTCCACCTCAGTGTTGCTGCAGAGACAGATGCATGGGCAACAATCATAATCCAATATGATAGTTTTCAGAGGGGTGAAGGTACCAGGCATGTTGCAGCTCCATTGGAACGATGGGGGAAGTCTGGGGGAGTGAGATCATGGCCAGAGGTTCCTAAGAGACGCTCCAAGGATGACAAACTAGGGATGAGGTGTGGACTCCCGCTGTCTCACCTGTAACCAGGGATATCATTAGCAACCATCTTCTGTAGTAGCAAAGGTAGACACAGTACTTACCTAGATCTGGGCTTGGCAAATAGTAACCCCTTGGTAAACTAGCCCCAGGTGAACACTGACTTACTTGCAAAGAAGTCATTTCATCTCCTAAGTCTGACTTCACACAGGACAAAAGGATAAAACAAATACCTCCCAAATAATGTACATTTTGGTTCCAGAGATGAACTTAAAAGTATGAACTTAACATTTGGGCTCAGACACCCAGACCTGAGCCCAGATTCTGCATAGCACAAAGGAGAATAATCTTTAAACTTTGTTTATAAAAGCCTGAAGTAAACATGTTACCTAAAATTCCCCCTTTCATCTGACTACTCTGTTTTCTGTTACTCAA
Source organism: Ochotona curzoniae (assembly GCF_017591425.1). Taxonomy (NCBI): domain Eukaryota; kingdom Metazoa; phylum Chordata; class Mammalia; order Lagomorpha; family Ochotonidae; genus Ochotona; species Ochotona curzoniae. The sequence continues at coordinate 24,072,887 of NW_024464920.1, forward strand.
AGCAGACAGTATTAAAATGGAGATTTTCTGATTTCCTGATCAGAAACACTGCTGTTCATCCGTGCAAAGTGCCCCTGGTGTGTCTGAGGTTGTCTGTTTCAATGTGACTGTGTCCTTTAGCTGCTGGACACTTGGTGAATACTCCTCCCTCACGCTGGCTGTTTACATGCTTGATTGCCACGTGAGAAGACTTGGGAGCCTCAGAGAGTCCGAACTCTGCGGGGTTACTGTACGAGGATGGCTTCATCCTCCCAAGCAGGCTCGATCCACAGGAATGGCCTGTTAGGGCAGCCTGCTTCTCCCAAGTCCTGAGGCTACCAGGACCGCGGAGCAATGCCACTTCCTGTTAACTACACTGGCATACTGACCATTCCGTTTTCCTTTGCTTTCTAAAGGAGTCTCAAGAAAGCAAAGGAGCAGACACCCGGACATACATTTACATCCTTTAGAAAATATTGTGAGGAATCTTGCTAATATTACACTGTAATATTAGTAACGTTCCAAGGAGGGTTGGACTCAGTAAGACTCCTGAGAAACAATGAAGACTAGGGCTCTTTTGTTATGGCTTTTCTGGGACCAGGGATTCAGATAAGCCAGTGGCCTAACATGAACTTCAGCCAGTGTTTTATCTTCCTTCCTCTTTGATAACATTTCTCATCTCCAGAGCCCAGCATTGAGAGCTTGGCTCAGTTGGAATTTAGAAAATCCACAGATTGAGTTGCTGTGCCAGCTATATCACATTTCTGCTCTTGAGAGAAAATGCTGGGCTGCCAGGAGCAGTGGTGTTTGACATCACTGGGGCCAAAACTAGGCCAGTGGAGGAAGAAAAACCAACGCTCTGACTGACTGCTCACTGCGAGGTGCAGTTTAGCCCACTGTCAGGGTCCTGCTTTGGTTATATCGCTTCTGCAGTTCCGGGCTGAGCCGATAATACTTTGGTCATGAAGTGTAAGAAGAATTAGTGTGCATATATCAATGTGGCTATGAAATAAAAGCTTGAACTAGAATATCAATCACATTTCAAAATCCTTGCCTATTCTATTTTGTTGATGTTAATAATTTTAAAAGTAATTTCAAAATTATTTTTAATTTTGTTAATGAAAGTCTCACCCAAGGCAGTAAAAATTGTTGTGCAAAAGGGAGGCAGAGAGAGTGAGAGGGAGAAAGAGAGATCTTGTGTCTGCTGGTTCTCTTCCCAGATGCCCTCAGCAGTGGGCTGTGTACTAGGCTGGGGCCAAGAACTTGAAACTCTGAGTCTCCCATGTGAATGGCAGAAACCCAAGTACTTGACCCATTATCTGCTGCCTACCAGGATGTACATTAATAGGAAACTATCTTGCAGCTGAAGTAGTTTGGGTTTGAATTGGCCCTTGAATATGGAATGTGAGTGCCAAGTGGCAGCTTAACGAGCTATGCCACCACACCCACCCTTCATTGTCTCTTCTTATTCAAATATATTTTACTGTGGACTTCAAAGATGCTGAAAGCATACAAATGCCTAAAGGGAATGAAAATGGAAAGCAGCATAAATATTTTGGAAACCAGGAAAGAGATGCATTTTGTATTGGGTTAAAAACACTTACACTTGAAATAGCTTTGTTTGGAAATTTAGCTAATTATTTTTCACTTTGAAAAATTCATTTAGAATTTTATTGCATTTTTTTAAAAAGTCTTCAATTTATGGGCCCGGCAAGGTGGCGCAAGTGGTTAAAGGTCCTCGCCTTGCACGCCCGGGATCCCATATGGGCGCCGGTTCTAATCCTGGCAGCCCAGCTTCCCTTCCAGCTCCCTGCCTGTGGCCTGGGAAAGCAGTCGAGGACGGCCCAAAGCTTTGGGAACCTGCACCCACGTGGGAGACCCGGAAGAGGCTCCTGGCTTCGGATTGGCATAGTATCGGCCCGTTGCGCTCACTTGGGGAGTGAATCACTGGATGGAAGATCTTCCTCTCTGTCTCTCCTCTCTGTATATCCGCCTTTCCAATGAAAAAATAATAAAAATAAATCTTGAAAAAAAAAGTCTTCAATTTAAAGCCCTCCCACATAGTGGGAGGGGCAGGTAGGTATGAAAAAAAGGCTAATTTTAATGTAAAATACATAGTAGGGTGAGGCAGGATAGAAATATACCTCAAAATATTCAATAAAAAATGAAATTTTAAAAAATTTTAGTGCAAAGAATTTGAAATCCATGCATATGAAGGATCTTCAAAATCTTCATGGATAATTCCCATTATGAGAAATTCTTAAGATCAGATATTTTTGCATCAAAATAAACTTATATTTTGTGCTTAACTTTCAGCGAATATTTTGAAGTATTTCCATATGTATTGTAATTAAATTAAAATCAAACTTCAGCTCTCAAATTAGGTTTTGGCTCAAGTTCAGCTTACTTGTAAGTTCAAGTTACTAGAAAGTTCCACTTATTACTTGTATAAAATTAGAAAAACCATTTTGTCTCTATGGTTTAAGTTCCGTTTTCTGAAAAAATGGAGATAACTAAAACCTGATGCATTTGTTAGAGGAATAACTGAGATACTTATATTCCTTAGTAATAATAGGGATGATGTTTGTCAATACGGATAATAGATTTTGGATGGGAGGTTTAAGTATACTAAGCTTTTATTGATGTTTTTGATGAAGAGCTTTAAGTATATTAAAGAATAGCAAAATGTCATGAATCAGCTTAAAGATTACATTCTAAAGAAAGATAGTGTTTTAAAATAAACTGTTTATGTGTGTGGAATTCTCTAGAGCAAGGAATATCATTGTAAGAATTTAAAGAGATCTATGTTTGTAATTTTGTAACACTGGATATGCTATGAAAATTTTTTGGTCTCTAATTTACGAAAACAACAAAATTATAGGGTGAGGATTTAGGGAAGTTAACTTTTATTTCTATTTTTTCCCTCTTAAAGTGTGTGTTTCAGAGGCAGGATGAGTCTGGTAATTATAAGTCTCTCACCACTCCTCAAGTCGCTCTAAGGTGGTCCTCTGTGTTCTCGATTCCACAGCCATGGGGCCAGTGAAGCATGGGTCAAAACCAAGAAAACAAATTCCTTTAGCTCTGAACATGTATAGGCTCTTTGTCTTGTAGATTACTTTGTATTTTCTTAAATTTTATAGAGACAAAAATCATGCAGCTTTTTTTTTTCCCACTCAACATGATTAAGATTTATCTTTTTGGTAGCTTGTGTCAATGTATCATTCACTGCTGAGTGAATGAATCATAATTATCCATTAACTTTTTGTAAAATATTTGGATGATTTTCAGTTTTTGTTGCATTTACAAGTAAAACTTCTATGAATGTGTATAATGTGTGTATAAACATGTTTTAATTTCCTTGGATAAATACCTAGGTGAACCCTGTTTAGGTCACATGGTTGGTAGATGTTGAACTTTGCAAGAACTGCAAAAATGTTTCCTTCCTCCCCCTCCCATAGTCCCTTCTTCCCTCCTTCCTTCTTTCCTAAGATTTATTTGAAAGGCAAATTGAGATACAGAAATAGGAAAAGAGATCCTCCATGTTCTGACTCGATCTCAAATGGCTGGGCAGCACCAAAGGCAGCAGCCAGGGACACCAGTTGGGGTTGGCACATGGGTGGCAGAGCCCTGTGTACTTGGACTATCTTCTGCTGCCTTCTCAGACACGTTAACTGGGAGCTGTGTTGGAAGTAGGACAGCTGAGATGTCAGTGAGCACTCAGGAGGTAGCTTAACATGCTCTACCACATTGCTGGCCTCACTTCCCATTCGACATTTTCATTGGTAGGGGATGAGAGTTCTAACAACTTGACATCCTCATTAGCGTGTTCTGTGATCAGTCTTGTCTTCCCCCCAGGTACTATATGACTGAGCTTTTCATTGTAGCAGAAAGACCACATAACATAACATTAACATCCTCACCATTTTTGAGTGTACAGTTGAGTGGTATTAAATACATTCACAGTATTGTATAACACATCTCTAGCACTTTTTTTTTCTTTTATGAAAAATGTTAACCTTTTCATTCATTTATTTTAAATATTGATCCCTCTCCCATAAGCCAAGTTGGACAAGATTCAATTCAGGAAAATTCTATTAGATTCTTCCCAGAAACATATCTCTTGTAACAAATTAAGGTGTTTTACAACCCACAGCATTTTATACAGAGTAAGACCTGTTATTGAAGTCTTAAATGAACTTAGGTCACTCCTTGTTAGTTAAGTACATCCAGATAAGAGATACCACAGAGTCAGTTAAACCCTTTCCTAAACCTATGCTCTGCATAACCCAAGGACCAGCTCTGTCCAGGTGAGCTAAGTCATAGAGACCTTGCCATAACATATCTTGTCAATTAGATGGGAAGAGAATACACCAAAAGTCAGAAAATAGGTTCCACTGCATCGTCATAGAGGATAACCTTTTTTTTTTGAATTAGCAAATATTTGAAATTGTTATTATTATTATCATTTTATCATACAGTTCCATAGACCCTGGGATTTCCCTTATCCCCTGCTCAATCCCCTCCCCCTCACTGAGTTCCCCTATATCATTACCATAGGATAGTTCTTCATACACATTCAGATGTCCTTCATTGCAGGCATGGGCAATGACAGAGTCCAACATCCTATTGTTAAAATATAGTAAACAGTTTCATTGGGAATCCATCTTTGGTCTGGAAATAGAGATGCATAGTGCATTGTATCTTCACATCTGGATATAATGCCCCCATTATACAGTTAATATATATCCCTTTAAATGAAAAGCCACAAAACAAAATCAATAACAGGAGGAAAAAAGAAATTAACAATGCCATAAAGTTAAATAATGTGCTATTGAATGACTAATGTGTCACTGAAGAAAACGAAAATCAAGAACCTTCTTGAAGAAAATGATGCTACTCTATGGTCTATGAGTTGTTGAAGAATTTAATGAGAGTTTTGAAGAGATGAAACTGAAAAAATATCAAAATCCATGAGATATATTTTCCGCTGATCTTTCCTGGTGAGACATGTCTCCAGTAGGCAACAAATAAATGGGCTTTGTTATTTTAATCCATCAACTAATTTAGGATATTTAATTGATGAGTTTAAGCCATTTACATTCAGAGTTAACATGAATGGATGGTAATTTGGTCCTGTCATTTTAGCAATGAGTTGTTCATTGATTTAATCTTCTGTGGTTGTTTTACTGGGATGTTCTTCACATTTGCCTTTGGTTTTGGTGAGCACTAGTATCATTTGTAGGGCAGGTTTGGAAGAAGCAAATTCTTTTAACTTTTATTTACTGTGGAAGAGTTTTACTTCATTCTCAAAGACAAAGGAAAGCTTTGCTGGGTATGTTATCCTGGGCTGACAATTTTTTCTTTTAGAATCTGGAATATGTCACTCTATTCTCTTTTGGCCTACAGAATTTCCTGTGAGAGGTCACCTGTGAGTTTAATTGACATTCAATTATATGTCAATTGATTTTTTTCATGTACCCATCTAAGGATCTTTTCCTTATGTTCGATTGAAGAGAGTTTGATTATCATGTGTCATGGTGAAGATCACTTTTGGTCAAGTCTGTTGGGAGTTCTATGTCCCTCCTGGATGTTGTTTCCCAATTCTTTCTCTAGATTAGGGAAATTTTCTCTTACTATTTCATTGAATACACCTTTAATCCCAGAATATACCTTTAATCTCTTTCTGCACCTTCTGGAAGTCCTATAACTTTTATATTTGGCCTTTAAATAGTGCCTTTCAATTCTTGAATACTTTTTTTTTTTTTTTAGCTTGATCCAGCTCTGCTTCCAGCTTTTTGGTTGTTTCCCCCTGGTGACAGGATATGTCTTCTAATTTTCAGATTTTTTTTTTCTGCCTCCTTTATTCTATTTTGGAGACTCTCCAATGTACTTTTAATTTGCTCCACTGTATTCTTCATTTCTGATAGATCAGCTTTCATTTGATTCATTGCTGCTATTTGCTGTGTGACATATTCCTTAAATTCCTTGAACGTCTGCTTTACATACTTCTCATTGTTGATAAGAAGCTTTATAACAGTGTTTTGAATTCTGTATCCCCATTTTCTTGATGTCTTCCTTAGTTAACTCTAAGGTTTGCAAAAGGTTTTCCTCCTTTGTAGGGGATTCTTCAATAATATCCATTGTGCCTTTGTCTCTTCTGTTGTTCTTGGTCTTTGTACTTTTGGTTAGCAGAGTCTTCTCCTTGGGGCGCTGGTTATTTATTTTTATTTTTATTTATTTATTTATTGTAAAGTCAGATATATAGAGAGGAGGAGAGACAGAGAGGAAGATCTTCCATCCGGTGATTCACTCCCCAAGTGAGCGCAACGGGCCGATACTATGCCAATCCGAAGCCAGGAGCCAGGAATTTCTTCTGAGCATCCCACACGGGTGCAGGGTCCCAAAGCTTTGGTTGGTCCTCGACTGCTTTCCTGGGCCACAAGCAGGGAGCTGGATGGGAAGTGGAGCTGCCGGAATTAGAACTGATGCCCATATGGGATCCTGGTGCGTTCAAGGCAAGGACTTTAGCTGCTAGGCCACGTCGCCAGGCCCAGGGGCAGGTTTCTAAGCTGTGTCACCCACAGGTGTACAGTTTGATTTTACTTACTGTGGTTGGTACTGGCTCTTTGCTTGCAATTATCTGTGTCACTCGCCGCAGCAAATTCTAGATCTGGGTTCTTATGTTAGATTTCTACCATGGTCTCTGTGGCACCAGCTCCTGGCTCACCACTCTCCAGTTCCTGTGATACCATGCTGAGGCTGCACCGTTGTCTGTACAACCTTTTTCCTATTTCCTGTTTTGAGAAGTTCCCAGGATTAGGGAGACACCAGATATCCTATATAGGTAGGTTGTTGGTGGTGGTAATCTTGCAGGAACCCGTTGGCTGTTAGGTTTGAGGGCCACACGGACCTATTTTGACCTGTACGAGGCCAAAGTCGGTATTATTTTCCCTGTGGGACCAGTGCAGTGTGCTGAGGTCAGTGAGTTCTCGCGAGATCAGCTCATGCGCAGTTGATTGTTGTCCCTGCAGTCTTACACTTTTCCCACACGGTTCACAATGGCGCCTGATTCGGCTCTAGGGGGCTGACTGGGCTGTGAAATCCACCCTGTTCCCACACTGCCCGTCTGGGACCTGCTGCTCTGTCTCTGCTCCCGGTCAAATCAAACAGACCATCAGGACAAGCAGTCCCCTGGCTCGGTTCACTGCCTGAGCTCCCGGTAAACGTTCCTTCCCACCTGGTTGCTGGTGGAGTTCAGATCACCGTTCGCAGAATGCCGCTTGGATGTCCGGCACTGCAACACCGCACCGTTGTGTCTGCTGCTTTCCTGTGTCAGTCTCCAGGTACCCCTCTGCTGTTCTGTCCTCTCCTGTGTCCTGGAATGTGCCCTCTCTGCTTCATATTGGCTAATGTTTCTCCATCTGTTTAAATGTGTCCTTACTCTATTCCACCAGCTTGATTCTCCATCTCAAGCACTTTTTATCTTGCCAACTTAAAACTTGATGCCCATTAAACAATTCCAAATTTTCTCTCATTACCAGTCCCTTGAGTTTGTTTTTAAAGAAAATCTTAAGTGAATTAAGCACAAAATATCGTTAACACTAACTCAAACTTAACGACCTGTTTAAAACAAAATGTTGACAAACTGCTGACATTTCATTGTTTTCTTTGCTGAATTTTTCTATTCAATTCAGGTTTTTAAAAGTTCAAATTAGTTACAATCCTATGAAGTTAGAAATTCACTGTGGATATTCTGTGTAAGTTGTCATATGGGCTGCATTGTGGAGTGAAGAGGGTTTTGCAAAATAAAAGCTAAAGAGGGCCCGGCGTGGTAGCCTAGCAGCTGAAGTCCTCATCTTGAACACACTGGGATCCCATATGGGTGCCGGTTCTAATCCCAGGGGCCCACTCCCCATCAAGTGCCCTGCTTGTGTCCTGGGAAAGCACTTTAGGATGGCCCAAATCCTTCGGACCCTGCACCCACACGGGAGACCCAGAAGAACCTCTGGGCTCCTGGCTTCAGATCAGCACAGTTCTGATTGTTGCTGCCACCTGGGGAGTGAATTATCGAACGGAAGATCTTCCTGTCTCTTCTACTCTGTGTGTATCTGACTTTACAATAAAAATTAAAAAGGAGTAAGTGTTTAAAAAAAGGCTAAAGAAATTACTTCTGTTACACAATTGAGCAGTTATTAGGATTAAACAATATAGGAAGAAGGTATTTGGATATGGTAATAATGATAACTAATTCTTTGAGTTTCTCATCAGGTCAAAATCTGTTTTCTACTTGTAGTACAAATTCTTTAAATATTTGTAATCATTACTCTCTGAGATAGCAAACTATTTCAATTCCAATTTGCTAAAAATGGACTAGTGAGTCCCAGAAAGCGAAACCGCTTGTTCTAAGCTTCAGGGTCTAGGGCTCACATTTGTACCTCAGACACGTACCTTGAGTTTTCATTCTTTTTGTTTGTTTGTGTGTTTCTTAAAGATTCATTTGTTTTTTATTGTAAGGTCAGATATACAGAGAGGAGGAGAGACAGAGAGGAACATCTTTTGTCCGATGATTCACTCCCCAAGTGAGCGCAACGGTCGATGCTATGCCGATCCAAAGCCAGAATCCAGGAGCTTCTTCTGAGTATCCCACACGGGTGCAGGGTCCCAAAGCTTTGGGCCATTCTCGACTGCTTTCCCGGGCCACAGGCAGGGAGCTGGATGGGAAGTGGAGCTGCCGGGATTAGAACTGATGCCCAGGGCCTAGCACGATAGCATAATGGTTAAGGTCCTCACCTTGAATGCTCCGAGATCCCATATGGGCGCTGAGTCTTCACTTTTAACTCCTGTACTTGGCTGCCTTCTAGATCAATTAACATGAATATCACAGTAGAAATCTTAGTGCAACATTGTCAGGGGGATAGAAAAATATATGCAGGAAAAGAGGAAAGTATGGAAGGAAATAAAATATTTTGGCTAGACTTAATGACTAACACATTACAAGATATCTTATTTATTCTACCATTTATTCAAGCTAGGTTTTATATCTATGTTTTCCTTTTTTAACATTCATTTTATTTAAGAGGGAAAGAAGGAGGGAGAAATGGGACAGAGAGGAGAGAGTGACAGAGTCAATTCACAGATTCACTATCTGAGTGGTTTCAGTGGCCAGTGCTGGGCCAGGCCAAAGCCAGGGCCAGGAGCCAGGAATTCCATTTTGGAATCTGACATGCATTGCAGGAGTCCAAAGGTTTGAGTCATTTTTCACAGGCTTTGCAGACGTTAGTAGGGGGCTGGATCAGAGTGGAATATCAGGGATTCAAGTCAACCTTCTGATGTGGGATGGCAGCACCGTAGGCGGTGGTTTAACCTACTGTGCCACAATGCTGCTTCCCATTTTAATTAACATTGTATTTCACAAATGTCAAGCTTACAAAACAAAAATTGTGTGGCAATAACAAAAAGTTGCAATTTTCCCCTTACCCCATTTTCCATATTAGCGTGTCATAGGAGGATCTTTTTCTATTCTCCCTAATTTTTTAATCCAAATTCTTGCAATCAAAGTTCAGTGTTAAAGATTGAGGCTTTTGTTATTTTAGCATGTTATTTTAACATGTGGTATTTGCTTCGTGTGTCTGATTTCACTCAACCTAAAGTCCTTATTGTATCCATTATGTTGCAAATAACTGAATTTCATTTTAATTTTATAACTTTATGATATTCCATTGTGTAAATATACCACATTTTCTCTACCCATTTGCCCGATGATGGACCCTTTGGTTTATTCCATGTTTTGACTATTGTGAACAGTGATGCTATAAGCATGAGCGAGTAGGTACAGTAAATCATGTTTTTTGGGTATATAGCCTGTGGTGGGGTTGCTGGATAACATTACTGTGCCATTTCTAAATTTTAAAGAAACGACTGTACTAGTGGCTGTACTGATTGGCATTCCCATCAACAGTGTAGGCATTTCCCTTTTCCCACATCCTCACCATAATTTCTTATTCCCTTGTTGATAATAGCTATTCAAAAAAGGATGAGATGAGATCTCATCGTGGCTTTAATTTGTGTTGCCCCGATGGTGGATGATATTGAAAATTGTTTCGTATTTATGGTGACGTTTGTATTTCATCATTGGAGGATTGTATTGAGGTCTTTTGACCATGTTTTAAATGGCTTGGTGGTTTTTGTTGTTGTTTGGGTTGCTGCTATGATCTGAGTATTCCTCCTTTGTTGTTATGTAGCTTGCACGTTTGTTTTCCCATTCTGTCAGGTGTCTTTTTACCCTTTCTCTCTCCAGAAGCCTCTGATTTTGATATCTGTTTTGTCTAGTTTTGTTTTTGTTGCACGTGTTTTGGGGGATCTTATCCAAGAAATAATTATGCTCACCAATATCATGCTATTCCTGTGTTTTCATCTAGCAGTTTTATACTTTCTGGTCTTATGTGTAGGTCTTTAGTCCATCTTGAATTGACTTATATATATATTGAGAGGTACAGATCTAATATCATTCTTCAACAAATAGACATCCAGTTTTGCCAACACCATCTATAAGAAGTATATCCTTCCTGCAATGTATGTTCTTGGTACTTATCTCAAAAATCAGTTGACTATATGAATGTGGATTAATTTTCAGAGTGTGTATCCTGTGCCATTGATCCTGTTCCATTGATCCATGCACCAGGATTTATGACACCTGTAGTGTGTGAAGACACAGCCACCTAAAAATGATCTATTTCAAATAAACCTTAACTAATTTTTCATGATCAGTTTTAAAATTTCAGCCGTTTCAATAAGGTATATAGTTGTATATTTACTGTTTTCAATTTGAATTTCCTTAATGTCTCATGATGTCTTCATACCTTATTCGTCATTTGTGTATCTTTTAAGGAGAAATTTCTCTGCAACTTTTTAAAATCTGATTTTTACTATATTCTAATATAATTTTGAATTTTAAATACATTACAGTTTCAGATAAGTGATCAGATCTATAACTTGAAAATATTTTCTCCAATTTGTTATTTTGGTAGTATTAAAATTCTGCTTTTGGGGGGGAATATTTATTTATTTTGACAGACAGATTTACAGAGAGAAGGAGAGACTGAGAGATTTTTGTCTGCTGGTAGCTGCAATGGCCCGGGCTGAGCAAATCCAGAGCTAGGAGCCTCCTCTGGGTCTTCCACATGCATGCAGGATAAAGGCTGTCCTCTGCTGCTTTCTCGGGCTCTAAGCAGGGAGCTGGATGAGAAGTAGACCAGCTATGACATGAACTGGCTCCCAAAAGGGTTGCCAGAGATTGGAGGTGGAGGAGTAGCGAGTTGAGCCAATGTGCCAGTTCATGATATGTGATATTTTGTCATCTGTTTACATTGTATAATGTCTGAACAGAATGAACACATTTATCTAACTCAAACATTTAACATTTCTTTATGGGAAAAAGCATCTAATGTCCTGTCTTTTAGTTTCTTTTTGAAGAGAAATACATAGTACATTATTATTCATATTACCCTACTGTGTAACAGCACACTAGAACTTCTTACTCCTATCGAATTATAGCATAGTGTCCATTAATAAACCTTTCTCCACCCCTCCTGCCTACTCAGGCTGTAGTGATCAGCATTCAACTCCTTGTAAAACATATTATCTATCTATTTTCATTTACGAGAGAGGAGATTGCATTGGATCTGTAAATGGCATTAAGTAGCATGGATATTTTAACAGTATTCACTTTTCAAATCTGAACACCAGTTATTTCAATTTGTGTCATCTTCAATTTATTTTATCAATACCTTATAGTTTTCATCATGAGCTCCTCTTATTTGAATTTATTTCTAGCTGTTAAATATGTTTTTTTCAAAAATATTTATATATTTGAGAGGCAGACAGATGGGGAGTGCTGTCATCCACTGGTTCACACTCCAAATGAACAGTGACAGCCAAGGGTGGCCCGGCTGAAGCTGGGACCTAGAAACGCAATCCTAATTTCAAGTTGGTGAGAGAAGCCCAAGCACTTAGACCTACCTCACTGCCTTCTAGGGTCTGCGTTAACAGGGAAGCAGCAGTAAAGCCCAGTATCAAACCAAGTATTCCAGTCGTGAGGGTGTCTTAACTGCTATGCTGAGCACCTGCCATTTATTAGTAGTAATACTTTATAGCGATTGGAAATAGGGTTGTTTTCTTAGATCTTAGAAAACTTTCTAATTTTTTTCTCTTATTTAGTGTGACATCAGTTGTTGGCTGATTGAAATATAACTTTTATTATGTTGAAATACATTTCTAGTAATCCTAACATAATTTAGATGGTCTTGATGTCTCTTAGTAATAATGCATGGCTTTTAGTGTACAAATCTCTTATTACTTTCACAAGACTTAAAGGTATTTTGTATATATTTTTAATTTCTATTTTTGAGTTTTCATTGATGATCTGTTAAAATACAGTTGGTTTCTGTATGCTGAAGTTGAGAATTCTTATGGTCTTGTTAAAACACGTATTTTTAATAATATTTCTGGTAGCCTTTCTTAATTTTTTTATTTCTTTTTTCTAAGATAGGCATGATTTTTCTTATTGTTTTGGCTAGAAACTCTAGTATGATGTTAAATAGAAGGAATTAGAAGGGGAGTTTTATTCTTACTTTAAAGTTTTAAATATCGTTTTGTCTTTAAAGGTTTTGTGTTGTTTATTTAATGGCATAGTGACACACAGAGAGAGGGAGCGACAGAAAGGGAGACATCTTCTGCTTTACTCCCCAGGTGACCACGGTGGCTGGGGGAAGGACAGGTTGACTCCAGAAGCCCTGACCTGGAGCTAGGCCCCCATGTGGACAATAGGTACCCAAGCACTGGGGCCTATTTGATGACTTCTCAGGCATGTTAGTAAGGAGCTAGATTTCAAGTGGAACCACTAGGATTTGAACCAGCACTCTGATATTTAGGGATGATTCCGATGATGATTCGCTGATACAGGGGAGACTGAATCAAAGTGAAAGGAATTCTGACTTGATGCCTTTGTTTTCTTGAAGATGGTGGTGATAGCTGCTGTGTTTTGGAAATGGGTTTTGCCCCAGTAGTTCACGTGTTGTAATCTTGGCCTTCATATCAGCAGTTTGGGGAGGGGATGTAGCCCTTTAAGAGTTGGACCATTTGGGGACTGGTTTTGTAGCTCAGAGGGTTAAGGACAGGAAGATGTTGGGAGATCTAGTCCATTGGGACTTGGCCTTGGGAGGACTGTTCACCTTTTGACTACCTATCTTTGCGATATCTTCCCCTTGCATATACTCCTGCCATGGTCTGACACAGCCAAGAGAGACTTCACCAAAGCTGAGCCAATGCTGGCACCATGCCCTTGAACTTCCAGAAGTGTAGGAGAAATAAATATTTTCATCATAAAGTGGCATGCCTTAGGTCTTTCATTATGTAATTTTCTCTGCGAAAAAAGGGCAAACATAGATATGTGGTGTGAGAAAGGGGATAGGTTACTTGAGTGTGGTGAGTATTTGAAGTAGCCTCCAGGGGTTACCTAAAAGGTCAGAGATCTAATGTGTGGGGAGGGAAATCCTGGGTTTGCAGAAGTTTTGTCTATCAGATGGAATGTAGTATCAGAGGAAAAAGGTAGAAGTATGAATGGCACCTGTTAGGATTTTGGCACAGTCCTTTGGAGGAAGCCATGGGACAGGAAGATCAGAGTCATTAACAGTGTGATTGGTGAGATGGTTTAATCTGAAAAAGTGCCGTGGTTTCGATGTGGGATCCCCAAAGCCACAGTGTTGGGATGTGGAGCCTAATGGGTGATCAAGCCTTAGGATGAGTGGTTTCTTCTGAGCTAAGCTGTCATGCTTTCTCATGGGCATTCTCTTGCCATTCCACTTTGTACCATGGGAAGATGTAGCACAAAGATCTCAAACTGATGCTGACCCCTCAGCTGTGGACTTCCTGGTCCTGAAGAGTATGAGATAAATCTCTGCTTTATAAATCACTCAGTCTTGGTTATTCAATTACAGCAGTGCAAAACAAACTAAGACAAAAGGAAAAATGGAAAAGATGGAAGAGAACCGAAGGATTAGTAAAAGTAGAAGCAGGAGGCAATGCATCAGGGACTTGCATTTTTCATAAAACTGAAAAACAACCTTAAAGAAATGATCAAGGAACAGGAAGTTTAAGCAAGTTGTGTGGTCAGGCCGTAGGATATTGATGATTAAATTTTCGTCAGTGAAGTAGTTCTGTAGGATGATGAATTTCAGGGTGTGGTTATGTGTGTGGGTGACAGAATTAGAGTAACAGTGAAGGTTTTTGAAATGAGGTGGTCTAAGAACTATGGGTTAAGGCAACTTATGGGGGTGTTCACGGACTCTGAAATCAGTGAGGATGGTGGTAGGATTAGGGGTGGAGAGAAATGTGTGAATCAGATGCCGTCTAATGTCTGGGGTGAGTGTAAGGGAGTTGGTTGATGACAGTGAGAGAACGGCATTTAGGATTGCATACTTGAATGCACAGGTTGAAGAGTGCAGGGGTTATTAATTAAGGGAAGAGCTTTGAGAGGATGCTAGAAAGTTTGGAGCATACTGTTTCATCTCCAGGCATGTGTCAAGGGAGATTTAGGAGACCAAAACTTGACTTTAGATAGATTAGCAGAAGCAAACAGTATCTAGAGGGAGTTCTAGGTTTGAGTTCAGGTGAGAGCAGTGGACCCTCTAGATGTTCAAATAACTGAATATTCATTGTAGGAAATGGGATCCAGAGGAAAGTGATCCAATGGCTTAATATCAGTGGCTAAAGAAAAGACAGATGACTACAGGGGGGCTTATCTTCAGGATAGTAGCTGGAGGTGACAGATTAAAGCACATCACATTTCCAAATGCAGTTGTGGTGAAAGATTGTTGTAGTGTTTTTAATGTTCTGAATGGTGTGGGAGGCCTGAAACCTCAAGCCATATGTGAGCTAGCCTATTGAAGACTTCTTTCAGTTCAGGGGTGTGGCAGCATTCCACTTCAAATATTAATGAGCACAGCGTCTTTACCTCCCAGTGACCAAGTTTTCTTCAGAGATCAGCTCAAGGGCTGTAGTCCCTAAGCTTTCCTCAAAGGTAAGGACCATTTGCTAGCCCCATAAGGGAAAGCTGGGATCCAGGGCCTCCGGTTCTTCTAACAGACATCTGGTTTTTCCCCTTTATTTCTAACTCCTTTAGCTGTCCCCCTGCCAAGCCATTAACCTGAGTTGGGAATGTATGAGAGAGAATTTTACTCCTTCCTTCTCTGAAGAAAATTACTAGAAAAAATTTCGTTCCCCACAGATGAGACTTTTTCTCCTGAATTAGACTTGCTGTCTTCCTCAAAGAGACTTCAGATTTGCAGGTTTAAGTTTAAATTTCTTTTGGTACTCATGGAAATGTGAAGCAATAGCCATTCTGGGATTGCTTCCCAGGCAGGAGAAACTTGGCACTAGCTGCTGCTTCTCTTTGGGCCCCAGTCTCCTCTCCAGTAAGATGCAGTTAGTAATTCAAGACTCCGTGATGGGTTGATGCTCGCTAATGTTCCTGCAGGTGAAGGCACATTAACAGGGAAGTGGATTGGAAGTGGAGCAGCCAAGGATTGAAACTGGCACCCACGTGGGACCCCAGTGCTATAGGCAGTAGCTTCACTTGCTGCACGACAGTAACTGACCCCACACAACAATTTTGTGAAATGGCTATTTTGATGACATTCAGCAGATGATTCAATTACAGTTCAGTGCAACCTGGGAGATAACCCTAGGTCAAATCCTAGTAAATTGCAGAGCTGTGACAAGGTTTCAGGTCTGCCTGATTGTCTAGTGCTCTTTCGGAGATAGTTTGATCATTGTAAATGAATCCTTCAAAGAAGAAATTGTCGAAATGTTCCATTATTGCCATGGCTTACTGTGACCCTATCATCAGATCATTGTCTTCAGTCAGTCTCCCCTCTTGCACAAGGGTTCTTGCTTTTCATCTAATTCAGTTTTCAGGAGCACTAGGAGAAATCTGCATATAAAAGGCAGTTTTCTAGGTAAGGAAATTCATGGTTAGAGCAGTTGGTTGGTTACTTAGAAAGAGCTGAGCACTTAGTCTCTAATTAGACAATCAAAGCTAAGCTTAGGGAAGCTGCAGATGATTTGAAATATCAAGAGAGAACACTAAAAATCAGAAATGTCATACAATCACACTCCTCCAGATCCAAGCACATCAGAATTCATTTAGTTAGAAGCGAGTAGAGGCTTCCCACTGGGTTCCTTAATTATAACGCTGGGCATGCTACAAAAACATGAAACGAATGCCATTTCTGGCAATGCATGAATTATGTGGCTTTATTTCCCCTCTTAAGTGGGCATTTTATTGCAGACCAAGGTAGGGTTTTTGCTGGACACGCAAACTCCTCTATTTATTTAATCACTAAACATGAAAAACTCCATATTGCTTGTGAGTGATTTTTATTATCCACAATCCTTCAGAGGTTGACATTGTTTTCTATCCCAACGTTGAAGTATTGCTGTTTCTCGTATGATCATATAGAAACATAGCTCTGAGCTTGTCCCGAGTTTCATAGCATCTTGGAGATTATGAAGTTTTCTTCTTTCCTGGTATAAATGAAGAAACAATGTCCTGAAGAGTTAATGACTTTTTTCATACACAAAGCTAGATAATAGAAAGGCTAACACTGCAAAAATTAAAATAAGAGAGCATTTCTTGAGGAAAACCAGTGTCATGAGATTGGGATGACTTTCAAAGCAGAGGTATAAACATTTGGGGGGGGTGTATGTGTGTGCAGGAGGATTGATCTAATGTCCTTGAGTTTCATTGCTTTCTTTGTAAAATATCTCAGTATCTACCATGTTGTTGGATAATCAATAGTGTAGCACATAGCAGAATGGTAAGAAGGCTGATGCTAAATGGTAGATTTTACAAATATGTCTAAATTTCACACTGTTGGATTGAAGATAGAAGACATGTGCTCCATTTTGCTTGTATTTCTGGCTGAACCCTTAGCCTCAGACCCCATTCGGATTGTGGTAGGAGGTAGCCCCTGAACACAAAAAGCCCTTATTGCCCTCGGTGTACAAAGTCTGGGTAGAGACTTTGCCTTCATTTCCACATTAGCTGTCCCCTTTCTCAGCCCCTTGTTTTAGTCTGTCCGCTACTCATGCTGTTTGCCCTGTATGTCCTGCAGCAGGTTACCACATTTGATGGACTGCTACATTCATCTTTTCCTTTTCATTCTTGGAGCAATCCTGTTACTCTCAGAATGCCAGCCCACCTGTCAGCGCAGAATCTATGTCTAGAGCTGAATCCTTGGTTGGCCTTGAGTTAGTTAGTTATTCTAGACCCAGAAAGGTCCATCTGGAATTGTTGCTGATCAGTTGTAGCTAACCCTCATAGTTCCAATTGTACACTGAAGTGCCCACATGTTTCTCTGTATCTTTTCTAGGCCTGGGCAGAATGCAGTGCCTGGAAATGCAGAAAGCTAGATGGATATGAAATGTCATGGTCACACTTAAAACATTGACATCCATGATACATTTTTTTCCATTCTGGGAAAGAATATGAATGTGTCAGGTTCCTTTCTAATTGGATTATCTGGGTGCTGGGGTCTCTCTGCTATGCCTGAGGCGGTGACATTTAGTGGGACCCTCCACTGATGGCCCTGGTTTGTTTCTGTCTTTCGCAGTCCTTGCTATAGAGTGTGGATTGTGGCTGGCTCTACCAGAGGCAAGATGATTCCATTTGGGGACCAATCCTCCACAGACTATTGGGGCATGATTCCAGTTCTGACCCCTGCCAGCTTTCTCAAATGAGATTGCTTCTTGATCCCACAAGGAGCTATGATTTGCAGGAATGAGCTGTCTCCTTACCCTTCCCATTGCTTTGGAATTAATTGTTTTTAGATGAACAGTTTCTGAGATTAGAATAATTATTTTTGTACAACTGACCTAGAGATTTGACTAAAGTTCTCAATATTCAATACATGCATCTTTTTATGATTTTTTTTGGCAAAGTATGCAAGTTAGTAACTTGTATAAACCATGACATAATTGCCCTCTGCTTTGCTGTATAAGAAAAAAATATGATTTTTTTTCACATATTAGCTTTTTCCTTGATTCAGATTGACAATGGTTTTAATGATCCCTATACTGGGGAATTCCAGGCATCTGAGTATCCCTATTTTGCTGAATAGAAGTAAGTCATTGAGAGAAACATGTTGTTGTTCAACCACTCATGTTAATCCCCAGGCACGTTTGAGAAGTAGCAGCCTAGATCAGGTTTCTTGGCTTTCATGTTGACTCCAGCGCTCTGAATCATGGTATCATAAAGATTAGGCTTGCTTATCACTGTTGGAGACTCTTGTCTTTCTCCACCTTCACATGTCTTGCCAAGATTATGAAGTCTGGAACTGCTTTGCTGAAATTGCAATGAGGCAGTATTGCATAAAAATGGTCACTTCAGATATAAGACACAAAAAAGTAGTTGAAAAAATAGTTTAAAAATCACTACAATTCATAGTCCTTTGGTCCTTTTACACTGAATCGTACCCCCTGCCCCCCTGGCTTTGTCTTGTTGGGCTTCTTGGAGGGAATATTGCAGCTGGGACTTCAGCTTGTAAACCATTATTGGTCTGGGGTT
Source organism: Ochotona curzoniae (assembly GCF_017591425.1). Lineage (NCBI taxonomy): Eukaryota > Metazoa > Chordata > Mammalia > Lagomorpha > Ochotonidae > Ochotona > Ochotona curzoniae. The sequence continues at coordinate 24,091,488 of NW_024464920.1, forward strand.
AACTAGTAAGGCAACAAGATGCAGCTGTTCTACAGGGCAGCCAAAAATGTAAGGGTAAAGACAGCCACAGCTTTTCTCCATTTTGATTGGTTTACAATTACTACAGATTCATGAGAACATTGTTTAAACTTGCTTCTCCAAATCCCCATTAATCTTTGCTATTGGCTCATCTCCTGTTTCCAAACATGACCTCAGCCCAGGTTCTGCCCAGTGGTGAGCAACTCTCGAGCTTTTTTCTTTTTTCAATCCATGAGAATCTGGGTGGAAGATCTCCAAGTTGGTGCTTGTTTTTGGAGCTTTTCAAAATGAATCATTGGAGTGTGGGGCTTTGGTGTAGACTACTGAGCTAGTAATTATCTGCGGGTATTTAGAGGCAGAACTGAGGCCTTTTTGTCGAATGAACACTTGTGCCCTGGACCTGAGCTTGTCATTTGAGAGTGATCTATACTATACAGCCTTGCTCTCCCTTTGCGATCCTCTCTGTCCAGTTACCCTTCCTGTTATTCCAAAGGTGGTTAGGGAATGAGATCCAAAGCCATGAGCTCAACATTGAATCTAGAGTCATAGTGTTTTTTTATAGGTTTCAACTCAGGTCTTTATTCTTGCAGAATCCACATGGCCGGCCAGCCAGCCGGCCTGCCTGCCTGCCTGCCTGCCTTCCTGCCTTCCTTCCTTTTAATTGATAGGAGAAACAGACCTACTTAGTTCAGAGGTCAAGCAGCTGGCCACACATGTCACCTCTAGACCATGAGGGGAGCTGTATATGTACAGAAATCTCCAAAGATTGAGCATCTCTGCTTTGTTTGCTAAAAGGCAGAGGTGTTACCTTTCATTCTGTGATGTCTTCTTGCGTTTTTCAACAGATGTACATTAATTGAGTCCCTGGGGAGTTCAAGCTGTTATCCCTGTTAGATTTGCAGTTAATACCTCATGCTGAATAACTTGCACATCTGAGTGCCTCCAAACAAAAGTGTTCATGTTGGAATAGTCTCACAGTTTAGAAAGATCTACTCCACTGACTAAACTTATGCTGGCTGATTGTAAACGTTTATGGCAAAGCAGCTTAAGACAATGAAACTAGAGCATTCCTCCCCAACTTTGTGGCAAAGCTGAAAAGAGCAAAGACAGACAGAATTTATTTTACAATAAGTTTAGCTGAGGGAAAGAGAAACAAATAACAAGAGTAAAAGTGCCCGAGGAATTGACAAGAACTGGTTTAGCCCCATGCGTTGAATTTTCATTCTTTTTTTGTACATGGCTGTTCTTTTTAGAAATGCCAGAGGGGAAAAAACCCCTCTTCCCTACAGGAAGAAAAGTGCAAAAGCTCAAGGACGGATGTCTCCTTTTTCTTCTTTTTCTTAGAGGAGCTGACTACATGCAGAGGGTGAATGATAATTCTTCTCCTGCCCATTTTAGGTACCTGTGCTACACGGCCCAAGTTACCTGCTGCACAACTGCTTGAATTAAATAGATTCATGTTCTTGTTTTGAAGACATAAAAGTTAAGGTTAAAAAAAGTTAAAGTGCCTAAGGTCCCATAGCTATTGAGAAAGGCAGGCTTTGAACCCATCCTGCCTTATTTCAGACCAAATACTCCTGAGTCTATGCAAAGCCTCCCACCCAGAGGGTGGCAGCGCTGTGCTCCTTTGGGGTTGGGCACCTGTGCAGTGACTGCGGCAGGATAAGTTAGTTCTGGGTCAGCAAAGAGGCCAGGGATATCTCTGTAATAATGTCATTCACTAGGTTGGCCCCATATCACTGGGCATAGATAAATCCCATCCATCTTTCTTCAAATGCTCTTTGAGGAAGGTTAAAATCTGTCAACATAAATGGCATGATGGAAGGGAATGATTATACTTCAGGATCACTTGAGTTAACTGGCAAATGTTTAGTAATATCATGGAATGTACTAACAGTTGTGTTAGGCATTTGGAAGCTGATGGTGGTGTTCCAAAGACATATTTAGACCCTTAACAAAAAACTCATAAGCCCCACTACATGACACAAAAGTATTAATGACCAAGAGGCATATATTTAAGTATTAAGTGCTATGATGCTGAAAATTAAGGATGTCTAGGGAAGGGAATAGTTTATGTGGATCTTTAGAGTGCTGTTTGAAAAATGCAGAACTGTTGGGGGTTTTTTTTGAGAATTGGAAGAATTTAAAAAGGAGGAGGAAATGAAATTGTAACTATTATATGCTGACTACCAGAAACACTGGATAAGGTGCAATGCTGCTGGGCTTTTCCTACATAGAAAAAGTGTCTAAACCATTTATTGTAATCTGTATCAATGTTGGGATGATGGACTGAATAGATGGCTTTTGATTTCATTTGATGCTTACAAAATGAATTTAAATTCTTAGGTAGGAATGTCTGGTGCATTAATGCATTGTACTACTAAGGCAAGTAATTAACTTCCCTTGAACAAAACACAGCCATAGATGACCTCTAGGGAAGGGTGTGGCAGGGGTCTCTGCTTGTTTAACAGGATTGTGTAGGTCGACCATACTCTCCTCCCCCAGAAGAGAGAGCATCTAAGGGGCCTTTGGGAATCTCTTGGTGAAATTGTACCAGACAGATCAGTCATGCTCTTGTCTGTATGCTTCTGATGCATTGTTTGTGCAGAGCCACTTTTTATCAGCAGGCAACACAAGAGCGAAGCTAGAAGAGTCAGTGTTTTTTAGGATAGCCTCAGAAATCATGCATTTACCTCTTACTAACCCAACTTGACCAGTGAATACCCTGCATCCTTTTGACATATTACTCATCATTTTTTGAGGAACTTGTTATTTTTAGTAGATTAAGCAATTCCAGGTCCTGCCTCTATTTCTTTTCCTTATGCTGCCCTCACTTTAAGAAGCTCCACTTCCTTCTAGTGAGGAACAAAACACAGAAATAAAATCTGAGACAAAATGTTTGGCAGTTCCTCTAGTATTCAGGCTGTGCAGGTAAAGAATTGGTTTAATATTGCATCTGTGAAGACACTTCGAAAATCCTTTCTTTCGTTAGAAATATGAAGGTATTAGGACATTTCTTACTGCAGATGTCCTACATGCAGTTTCATTTTTATATTCTATCAGTTGTTAGGCACCAGAGTAAGAGCCATCGCGTGGCCTTAATGGAAGTGAGGTTCTATGGAACGCTGAAACAGGTGGTAAAAGAATTGCAAGATAGGAAGAAGTCAGAACCGTAGAAGGAAGGACAGTGCTTGGAGTCCTCAGCTTTCACAGAACTGGCCGGAGCCACCAGACAGCCTTGTTTTGAAGCAGTGACTATTCTTACCACGTAGACTTAGCCAAATGCAAAGAGGTTGATATTTTGAGCCTAATAGGGTCGTGGAGATCATGTTTGGGTTTTGGCTCAAGCCTCTGTGCCAGGCGTCAATCCGGTGTGGGGGGTCGCATTTCTCTGCCTTGCACTGAGCCTGGGTTTTTCCTTGTCCACCCTTTCCATGATGCAGTCTTCTGGCTCCTTAGGATGGGAGACGCAGCTGTGGCCTGGTACTGGCTGCTTTATCATCTTTGATGACTTTGATAAACTACTAGGTAGCTTTTAGTCTTCTCCTTTCAGGGCCTCAGTTTGCTTATTTGTGAGATAAGAGGCGAAGCCAAATTATCTCTCAATTCTTTTCAGCTTTCATGTCCCATGAAACCATCTTTGCTTAAAATCTTTAAAGCACAAATTAAACCCACAGATCAAGATAAATTACCGGAGGAGCTGGATACATTACAGAATTAAAGTCTGCAGAGCCCCCAGAAAGCCTGCTTTTTGGAGCATGCTTTCTTTTTACAGCTGTGAAGAGAGGAATCAGCACATGAGCTATAACTTCATATGACTAATGGTAACCATGACGACCACTAAATATTCCTTCTAGACCTTGCATCTGCACAGTTCACTGAAGCAGAGGAAATAAACGTTGCCGCTTTGAAAAATGATAAAAATAATCTGAATCAGCAAGAGGCTGGGAACAAAAGGAGAGATTTTATACCTGAAGGTCAAGCCATTTTATCTCATTATCTTCTCAGGGTGTTGTTTACCCTCGAGAGGCATCCGGTGTCAACTGAACGGATAGGTTCCGGGCCCAGGGGATTGAGCAGTAGGCTCCTAAAACAATTTATTACGTCTCACAGACTATTTTGGGGTGCTGCTGGTGTTTTCCAGGTGGGTGTGATGACCCCTATGTCGACATGCTCAAAAAGGGACACTGAAACACCAAAAGAAGTTCTCCTGGCTTCTAGCAGCTCTTGAGGGCAAGTCCTATGATCAGTTTCAGGGAGGAAAGGCTAGAAGACTGGTCAAGGTCAAAAAGGGCACTGGGAAACCTGGTAGAGCCCAATAGATTGTCTCACATGCCGGAAGTACAGGAAGGAAAGAAGCGGTGGGGCAGCCAGGGTGTGGAGATCTTGCCGTGACAGCAGGAACTGGGCCCCATGAAGCCAGCAAACGAGGAAGGACAGACAACCGGGGCAATAGCAGTCTGTGTAAAAAAAAGGGACAGCAGGCAGGAATCCTGAAATGGTGGCAGAGCCCAGAGCAGCTAGAAAGGACGAGGAAACAAATTGGTTGTTACCAGTTGGAACTTTTGAGGGAAAGCATATGGCTTGTCCAAAGAGGCCCCATCTTGCCATGGACTATTGCAGATCTAGTGCTCATGTTTGTCAAGATAAGCAAGAAGTCTGAATTCTTTAAAATGTGGAATTTCTTAATTGACTAAAAATTAATTCGTTGGGTCCTTAATTGATTCATGTTGCTATGGAGTAGAGCGCCATTTTTCAGTCTCCAAAATTAGGGTTACCTTTGGGAATGAAATTAGGAAATGGCTGGGAAAGGAAACTTTGTACAGTGAACCACACAATTCCCAGGAGACCATAAATGCTATAACTTAAATCAAGTTGATCTGCTTTGGAACCTCTGAGGGAGGCTCGCTGTGTGTGATGGTCTCTGAAGAAGCTTACATTTAAGTAATCTCTCTGTTGGGTTTGGAGAGAGAACATGACTACAGAAGGAAGACAATCCGCAGGCAGGTTGTAAGTGAGGTCCAGGGGTGCCCGCTCTACAGAGTGGGTCAGGCTTCCCTGTTGGCAACGCCCGCGTCGCCACGTACCCCGAGCTCCAAGTCGAGCGGAGGGACTAGGGTTATGAGACAGACAAGACAGACAACACACAGACACAGTGGGTCATTCGTGCGGGGAGAATGCCGAATGCCGTTTATTTGAAGTCAAGCTGCATCTTTTATAGTCTGCTTGGCCCCTCCCAGGATCCTCCCAATGGTTAAGCCACACCTAAGCTCCCCCAAGGACATGCAACAAGGGGAAACAAGAAGGAGGGAGATTGCTAAGCCACACCTAAGCTCCCCCAAGGACATGCAACAAGGGGAAGCAGGAAGGAAGGAGATTGCAGTCAAGCCACAGGCTAAATGTATCAGGCCATGATTGCCTTTCCTGTTACACCCTTGAGAAACAAGCTGTGCTGTGGAGTTAATCCTTGGGAGACTGGGGCCTACACTTCCCGAAGCCACCTCATGCGGTTTGCTTCCCTACAGATATTTTCAACCTGACCTGCGGTGGACATTGGCACCAAGACCACAACATATACTCAGTTCTGTGTTTCAGTCAAAGCCTGGGGTTGGCAGCTATTTCATAAACACTGGAAGAGTATGAGGGGAGAGAGGGCTGCTGGCAGTCCCTCCCAGGTGAGAAGCCAGCTTGTGTTAACCTGGCCCCTGTCTTGTTAGCAGTATTGCTAATCAGAGTATTCTACCTCTATTGGAAAGCCAAGGAGCACTTTGCTGTTTGAACAGCACAATTGCTTTCTAGGTTATAGAACTGCTAAAGGGAAAAATCTGAAAAGTTGATAAGAGAATTTGTGAAAGGTGAAATTGAGATGAAGAGATATTTCATGGAAAACGACTGTTTGGGTAAAATGTCCCATGGGAAATGACTGCTGCAACTACATGGGCAAAGGGATTTCATCCTCTGAAGAATCAAGTCCTTGAATCTGCAGAAGTACACTGATAACAAAGTAAAAATACACATTTACTGATGTGCAGATCAGATACACAGTATAGGAACAAGGGGTTGAAGTTTGGTTGCTTTTTTTTTCCCATGGGGGAAACAGCTGGAGGGGGTTCGCACTTTCAAACTTCTAGTTGAGATGAACAGATTTGAAGGACAGATAGGCCTGGAACAAAGTTCCTCTGGGCTTTAGGCATGTCATTTGATTTTCAGGATCTTTCTCTGATAGGCATTTAGCATTTAGTTGTTTTAGTAAGAAGATAAAGGGTGATTATGTTCCTCTTTGGCTGATCTGTGCTTTAGGTCCATAATGGAACTTCAGGGAAAGTTCCTTCCTGCTTTCAAATAGGAAAGAAGATAAAGAAAAAGGGGTGGAAAAGGAAGATAGACCTTGAACCTGTCTCTAGCATGACTAGAGACTATATTTTGGGGCATTATCTTGTGAGCCTTAACACAGTGGGAGATGCAAGAACCAAACCAGGCAAGTTACTGCAGCAGGTCACGGATCAAATGAACATGGCAGCATGACGTAGTTCATTGAGCCCATTTGAAGCACCAGAAACCAAGGGCAAGGAGACCACAGTTTCCATATGGCAGGGAAGAAGTCAATGTGGACAACACACTGAGAGCCCAGAGGAACTCTGCCCCAGGCTCTTGGGTCTCATTCAGACCCATTCATCTCCCCTAAAAATGGGGTACTTGCCCTCTAAATTGCCTGCCCACGGTGCTGTGATGCCCGCACACAGTAGACTTAGATGCAGTGTTTTTCCTTATTAGCTGCCCATCCGTTTATTTCACAGACTGGGTGATTGAGCCTTCAGAAGGCATAGGGGAATTTCCCTCTCCTACACTACCTGGTTAGCCAAGGGAGTCTGTAAATCTTTGCTGAAACCAAGCAGGGGCTTCATATGTGGCAAAGGACAGAAGGTTTCAATACAGCTGTCCGGGAAGGGCGGATGAGGGGGTCCAAGCTGGGGTCATTTCACCTTTCATGATGAAGGCGAAGCAGGCTACAGAATGCTTCCACTGCACACTGTAGAGGGCTGGTGTTGTCACCAAGCCCTCGTGCCGTTCTGAGTTCCCTCATTTGAGATCCCATCATTCCAGAGAGGGGTTTACAGCCCCCCAACTACCTGCCCCTCACTTTCAGAATGCAGATCTTAGGGGGCTTGCCCATGTGCCTGCTCGTTCTCAGCTGTCTAAATCTGACTCAGAAAATTGCTGGTTTCAACTCTTTTGCCAGATGGCTGAGGAAGGAGCAATTGACTGTTAGTGCTAAATGCTTGTGTCAGAGCCCAAAGCAGCAATTCCAATTAGCATGAAAAGCAGAATAGACTTCAGAACATATGTAACCGATGTAAATGTAAAACATGTAAAGGTCACTTCAGCATGGCTGCAGAGGGTCAGCACCCTTTGCTCCCCTCACCGCTGGGTTCCTCGGGTGTAGGGAGGAATCGGGAGTCTAGAGATCGGTTTCCAGGAGACCCTCCTCTCCAGACACCACCTGGGCCCTTGATTACTTTCTGCTTGGCTGGAAAGGAGCAGCCCTCAGAGTCACATGGCAGAGATCTGTTTGTTTGGGTGGATGGAGCATACCATGGTTGCTTACAGCACAACCTCTTCCTATTGTTTCAAATGAGATTTATTTCCCGAAAGTTAGTGGTGCTCATCTTTAAGTGAAATAAATAACTCTAAAAATGTTTACTTTCATATTAGCAAAATTTATTTGTTGATGGCTATATGCTTTAAGTGGCCAAACTAAAAATCAGATTTCTAGATGGAGATAGACTGTCTCCAAACCTCCTTGTCTACCCTGTCTCTGGATACCAATCCTCCCTTATTTTAGTGTTTCTCAATGTATAGAGTCTTATTTGTCCTTTTTATTTCTCAGAAAAGATGCTTTGTTAGCTACGCTGTCTTGTACCATGCTTTTTCCTATTGTTAGCAATATATTTGGGCAGTCTTTCTGTGTGAATACATTGAGTGTCTTTATTTTGCTTTACTTTAATATCACATTCCATTATGTAGATGTTGTACTTGTAGCTCATTTAACCAATCCCCTCTTTTTGGACACTTGGATTGTTTCTAGTTTTCCCGTTATAACAAACAGCTCTTGAGTGCATTTATGTGGCAGATGTGTGCGTGAACACACACACACAAACACACACACAGACACACACATATGTGCTTATGATACCTGTATATTTTCTAGATTCCTAGAAGTAGCCTTTTGGTTCAGATGTATCTGTAATTTTGGTTTCATAGATAATATCAGATCCCTTTCCATAGGGGTTGACCATCTCACATTTTTTGCTATACAATATCAGAGTATTTAACATCCAGCAGCTTTAGTAACTCTTGTCAAACTTAGGCATTTTTATTTTTTGTTTTGATGCAAGAGGAGTTGTTTCCATTTTATGTAAGACTTTGGAGAGAAAGCCAGGGTGCTTAAAAAGCTATATAATGGGGGTTGGCATTATAGTACAGCTCCAGCTTGCCAAGCAGTTGGGATTTTGGCTGTTCCACGTGCCATCCAGCTCCTTGCTAAAGCACTGGGAAAGCAGGTGATGGCTCATGTACCTGGGTCCCCGATACTCATAGGGAAGTCCTGTATGGAGTTTTTTTGTGTCTTAAATCAGAGAGACACATTAAAAAAAAGAGTTAAGGAGGGAGGAAGAGTAGGAGGGATGGAGGAAGGGAAGAAAGAAAGAAGGAAGCTATGTTATGGCTCGGGGGAGAGGTTCAGGCAGAAGCCTTGCTGCTGGGAGATTTAATGGCCGCCCAGGTTGCCCTGTGCCCTGGCATCTCCAGTTAGAGCGGGCAGGGAGCCTATGGAAGGCATTCTTGGTATACTTGGGATGCTTTCCGGAGCAGCCAGGAAGGTGAGCCAGGTCACAGGTGCCTTTGAGTTACCAGCATCCTATCAGGCTCATGTTCAAGGCCATGGTGTCCAGGTTTTACCCGCACTTACCTCCAGAGGACTCCTGCTCCTCCTTGAAACAACGCAGTTGCCATTGTGCTAGGTTAGCATCTTCAAGACTGCTGAGTGGCCTTGCACGTTTTCTCCATCAGCTCCTGGACATGACCCAGCCATCCACAGCCACAAGGCTGTATAGAAATAAAAGTCCAGAGAGACAGCTACCTCTATTTTAGGGGAGCAATTCTGACCATTCTGGGAGCCCCTAATTGGTGAGGAATAGAGAAAGGAGCATGAAAAACCATGCTGGCCAGCCCTGGAAGCTGGAGATGGCTAAGAAGTAACTGGCGGCAGAGGAGCTGGGAGTGCATCCAGAAGCTGGAAGAGAGAATTTTTGCATAGGTTCCCTGGAAGTGGGGTCAGATCCGAGGGGCTTAGCTATGCTGCTGCTGCTCTGTGAGTTTTTGTTGTGTGTATCCATGTTGCAGTTGATTTTTTGACTTTTTTTAAATAGTTAAGTTCAAGGTAGTTTTAATTTGTAATTTTCTTGTTGTTCAGACAACAGTGTGTTCTTATTTGTCTCTGGTTTCATGATTTCTCAGGAGGAGGATCAAGACAAAATGAACAGTACTCCTCACTCCAGCACACACACACCAGCCCCCAATCCTTCTTGGATGCTGCACTCTTGGGCTGTATAAATTACTTCAGGATCTGGGTTTATGTGTCTGTCTTTATGTGTTGGTTTATCACTTTAAGTTTCCCTATGGTGACTAGCATCATCATTAATAATAGCCAGTATCTTCCGGGTTCTTAGACTAGAAGAGATAATCAAGTCAGGAGGGTCTGCATCTTTGGGCTAGAGATGTTGGTGTGTGCTTGCGTAGCGTAGCCCGGTAAGTGAAACAGTCAAAGACACCCATGAGATTTCCAATGACTCTGGGAAGAAGCCTGGAGAACAGGCCTTGGCTCAAGGGGTTGATGCTGGGAACACCAACCAGCAGGTACCGTTCTGCTGTCTTTCTGCCACTGTGAGCTGTAAGATCTTGAACAAATCTCATTTGAGCCCTCTGTGGGCAAGACTGTAATTGGTTCAAGTTGTTTATAAACAGAATTTGCTTTTTGTTCTCAAAATTGGACAAATAAATGCATTGTTTTTTAAGTAGTCAACTTCTATCCTGGGCCAAGGTATTTTTTTATTTTCACATCATCAGCTTCCTTGGAAACAAATGGAAAGTAAGAAAAATAGGCCTGGGGAATGAAAAAGAAAATAATGAGTTTAGAAATTGCTTTGGAACATTACAAATGACTTGTAGGTATCAGCCCTGATATTGGTGACAGATACCTAAACCGCTGTGGAAAAATAAAGACAGAGGTAGCAAAGGGGACTAAACTGGGGGGGGGGGGCAACCTGCTAGAATTAATATAATAGCAACTCCATTGTAAAGGAACAGTGAAAAAATAACACTGAGAAGAAAGTGCCAAAAATTCAAGCATGTGAAGACCTATTATTTTTAAAAGAAAAAACAACATCATGTGAAATGGACAGGACCCTTAAACTCAGGACATCTTGCACTAATGTAATCTTTGCCAAAGCTGCTCAATCAGTTATGGGATTTTGCAGAAAACAGTATCTAAAGTCGACATCAAATGGACACTTTCTTTCCTACTGTCACTTAATCTCACCTCAGTGTTTATTTCTTAAAATTGTGTATTTCGCTTTTTAAAAGATTTATTTATTTGAAAGGTTGAGTTATAGAGAGAGGAAAAGACATGGAGGAAGGAAGTGAGGGTGGGAAGGAGAGCCTGAGAAATACCATCTTCTACTTCCATCCACTGAATCACTTTCCAAATTATCGCAACAGCCTGGACTGGGGCAGGCCAAAGTCAAGTGCCAGAGGCTCCCTCTGAGTCTTCCACATGGATGACGGGGACCTCTAGAAACACGGAGGCCTGTCTACCTCATAGTGATTGCCTTGTGGCCTCCCCCATCACTGTGCGTGTGTGAAGAGCAGCCGCCTCAGGAAGGTTGAGACGGCCATCAGTGAGACAGGAAGTGCAGCAAATCTGCAACTGCATTTGAGATCATCAAGCAGATCCCCTCAGTCAGAACTGCAGCTGGCCAAGGCCACCCAGTTCACAGCTCTGCAATTCGCCAGCGATGTTAAGAGCATGCCAGAAGCAAGACTCTGCCTCTTCTCACCTGGGATTGTGGGAGAATCACAGAGGAAATCATGGGAATGCTGGGCTGGAAAAAAAGGGGTACATTTATGTGAATTCCAAGAGGCCGCAGACAGGGATGAGCGCTGCACAATCCCCCACTCTTTGAAGCAAAGTGATGTCCCACCGCCAACCTGGACCCCTCATACATAACCTTAGCAGACTACTGTCAGGGTATCCATTCGTCCACAGTCCAAGGAGAAAGCCATAATGACCAAGAGAGTGTCCAGTCTGAAGTCACAGGTGAAGAGGAGGCAGAGCTCTTGGCTGAAGGTTCATGTAGCATCTATAGTGCTAACATCTGAACATCTAACACCTGTTGAGTGTCAGTAAATTCCTGAACCAGCAGTGTCACGTGACAGGACAGCGTCATTAGTTCTAAAAATGATATCCAATATCCAAAATGTTGTGAAAAAACAGAAAAAATAAGGGCTGCTCCTTGTAATACAGATGTGGTACGCATTTTACCCTAAGCCTTAACAGGAGACTCATGATGGAATGATGCCTTTTCAAAAGGATAAACACCACCAACCTGCTTTATATGACTGAAATTTCCCCAGTAGGAAAGGGTGTGCCTCAGCATTGAGGCATAGCAGGTTAAGCCACTACTTGTCACACTGGCATCTCATATGGCTCTGAATTTTGGGTGAGATTCCCTGCTGATGCACCTGTCGACCAGTATACAGCAGATAAACATCCATGTTTCCAGAAGTGAAGATGACTCTCAGGGTCTCCATGTTGTTTGTGATGCCATAGCTGTTAGAAGCAACATGAAGGTATTTCCTGTGGCCTGAGTGACGTCCAGGAGGCCACGAGTGTGTATTTTCATTTTCCTGACATCCTGCACCACTTGAGTAGCTGCTGTGAACCCCTTGCAGTGGACATCCTGCAAGTCGCCACTACATTCCACTCTGTGCTTAATGCCTCCCGACCCCTCCTGAGAGCAGACCCCTTCCTGTCGGCAGCTCTCAGCAATGCAGTTGATGCGATGGGTGGCCTGCATTGTGGAGCTTCCCATCTGTAAGAATTTCTAAGTTGTCTTTCCAGAAATGCTCCGTCATGCTCTCCAGAACCAGTAACTGTGGTGAAGTCTCCTGCCCCTGCCCCAGTGCCTCCACCCTCAGCTCCCTCCCTGCAGCCCTCACGAATACTCAGACCCTCAGAACCCAAGAACTGTGGCTGCTACAGCACACAGGCTTTGGCCTCAGTCACCACAGCAGGGCTACTGCTGAAGAAGCAAGAGGAGCTCAACCAGAATGCGAAAGAATTGGACCGGAGGGAGCAGGAGCTACAGCATGCAGCCCTGGGGGAGGCGCCATGACTCGCCCCTGACCCCATGGCTGTAACCTCTGAACCTGACTCACGGGTGTGGGAGCCCACTGTGACCTGATCACTGCTCACCCCACCCCTCAGGACACCTGCTGCCACCTCACACACTACCACTCCCAGCCCAGCTTCCATGCCCTATGCCAAGGCTGTCGCTTCAGTTATTTAAATTAAAACCAAAAACCCTAACCAGGGAAAAAAATATGTGTCACAGTTGATTTTAAGATTAGGATATTATCAGGGGTCTGTTACAATCACAGGAACCCTTCAAACCAAAAAGTTGTCTCTGGTTGGGACAAATGGGACCAAAATAGCAGTAAGAATAACCAGAGAGTTTTGAAGCATCATTTGAAGAGATTTGAAGAGATATTTGACAAATGCTTATTGATTTTAAAGATGGAAGGATACAGAAGCCATGGATGGGTAGCCAGCCCTGAGGACCTGATAGTAGCTTACTATCAGGAGCCAGGAGCTTCTTCTGGGTTTCCCGTGTAGCCTCAGGGACCCAAGTACTTGAGCCGTCTTCTGTTGCTTTCCAAGGCTTCTTTGCAGGAAAACAGATCAGAAGTGGAGCAGCAGGGGCTCCAGTGAGTTCCTGTATCCACAGGTGGTGTTTTAGCATATTACACTACGGTGCTGACCCCTCCAATGTAATATTCATCAGAAACAAAAACTAATGGAAATTAAAACAAATTATTGGAAAGACAGTGAGAGAGAGAGAAAGGGAGAGAGAGAGAGAAATCTTTCATTTGCTGATTTGTTCCACAAGAAGGCTGCAATAGCCAAATCTGAGGCAAGCCAAAGTCAGGAGCCAGAAGCACCATTTTGGTCTCCCACAAGGCCCGGTGCTTGGGTCATCTTGCATTGCCTCAGATGCATTACAAGAAGCTGAATGGCAAGCAGGGCAGCTAGGGCTCAAAGTGCACTCTGGTTTGGGATGACAGTGGCACAAGCAGGGGCTTAAACCACCACAGCGCAATGTTGGCTTCAATTCCAAAATTCTTACGGAATTACAGATTATATTAAGCAGCCAAAATCTTGAGAAAGAAGAATAAAGTTGGAATCATATTGTGTTACAATTTTAAATTCGATTGCAAAGCAGTAGTAATCAGAAGAGTGAGATACTGGTATATAAACAAACACATGGACAAATGCAACAGAATAGAAAGACTAAAAACAAGCTCAAGCAGATTGGGTTAACTCATTTCCATAAGCGTGGAAGATGCTCAGTTTCATTTCCACTGATAAAACAGTTCCTTGAAGGGAAAATCTCATCGGTAGTAGTATTATTAAGTTGTTTTGTCAATGTCAAAAATTTTCATTCTGTTAGGAGCCTCTAGCTTGGGCATTTAGCTGAATTTTGAAATCTCTTAGCAATAAACTTAGACCAAAGAAAATTGTTTTGTTGTTGTTGTTGTGGGTGCTAGATTCTTTTTTTTTTTTTTAAATATGGGTATAATGTTGTCATTTGGTCTTTTCAAACCATGCTATTATGCTTCGAGTACTCCAACAGTTTCACGGCTATTATTATTGATGGGGTGGCGATGATAATGTGTACTGTGAGACCAACTGGCTTTAAGAGGCTTTAACTCTAGTTCCTTTTTCCTACTGTATCCAGCATGGTTCTCCTTGCGTTTTCCATGTAATTCAGTTTGTTACCTGCCCTCTTCACTCCCAAAGATTGCAAAGGCCTCACATTTAATGCATCGTTGTTTCTATTTTGCTAATATCCTTTATTACACTGTTTTCTTGAATTTGTACAAGTTCAGCACCTCTGCTTGTCATGTGATTTCAGATGTGGAATCCACTGACATCTCCAGTGAAAAGCACTGTTTCCATCTCATTTGACATGAGAAAATTTAGTCTTTAAATGATGAACCGTCATTGCTACTCTAAAGCCTGGGGGAAGAGTGGATGTTGAAATGATGAAGGCTGAACAGGGATAGGGGCTCATATTCAGACTGCTTTATAGAGGAAGAAGTATGTGGTGTTGTGTGAGAGGCGGAAGATTAGCTGAAAAGACAAGTTGAGAAGTCTTTCACCGTAGTCTTAGGTTTATCACAGTCTTGGGTTTAACCAGGGCTGGAAAAAAACAAACTCCAGAACATACAAAGAGGAAGTAGAGATGGGATCGCAGAATGAGGACCAAATTTTTGCAAGTATTAACTGAATTACTTAAAGGTTTTAGTCAATAAAACAAAATGGCAATGTATCCAATGTATACCTTATTTATTCAGCTGTCTAACCTCACCCTACTCTTTGTCCAATATTTAATGTGAAAATCCAGGGAATTTTGAGTTTTCAGAGTTTGAATTCATGTATGTGTTCAGAACAACTGCAGTTACTTCATTTATGATAGAATTACATTCTGGTGAAACCATCAGAAGTTGAAACATTGTAAGTTGAGAGTGCTCTTAACACATTTAATTTACTGAAGATCATAGCTTTGTACCGTCTGCTCTAAACATCCTCAGAACGCTTAGCCTGCAGTTGGGAAAAATCACCTAATGCAAGGTCTACCTTATAAAAAGTGTTGAATTTCTCAAGTATGCACAGATGGATGTTTTGTAGTAATGATGGAATACAAAAACATAAAAAACAGCATCTGAAAAAAAATGCTGGCAGCACTAGAGTATGGAGTGTCTTCCCTCATGATGATGTGGTTGGGTGTGGGGTATCTCTGCTCCTGCCATCCAATGTCAAACAAAAGATCTCACCAAGTATCTACTCCCCCAAAACTGAAAGTGTAGGTTCCGCTGATTGTGTAAGGCTTTAGCACCATTGTGAAGTCGAATCATCCTAAGTGTAAGATTGCCTTACTTAATATCTTTGGGGTTTTGGTTATTTACCATAATATATATATATAATATATATGCTATATAATATATATATATATATACCAATACATATGTGAAGAGGAGAGCTATCTCTGATTTGAAATGAGCAAAATTAATCTACAGTAGGAATGCAGAGCTTACACATCAACAAAGCCTTAACATCAGGCAAAAATACTCTGGGTTTTAAAAACTGTGTATATGCAGTCGTGTGTGAATCTGACACACAGCTAAGGGAATGCAGAGTGTATATACTTGGGACAACACGGGGGTGCTGACTGGACTTCTACATTGAGTGATCTGGGCAAATTATTTAGCTTATTTGAGTCTCTGTTCCTCAATTTGTTAAATGAGAGTGGTGATAACATTATTAAGTTTATAGGGTATTAAGAGTTTAAAAATGAGCTAATATGTATAAAGTTTGTAAAAGATTTCCTGGCACACAGAACCAACCACCTGTCATTGTTACGCATTTGCCCTGTGATCTACTTCTGCAGTGAATTCCTACTTAAGGTGCTTGGAGGTAAAGATTCTGTTAGTCACTGTCACAAATACTGAGATTTTGGGTTTTCTTCTATGAAACAGCATGTATATGTGTGTGTGTGTGTGTGTGTGTATGTGTGTGTGTAGTGATTTTTAAAAGATGTGTGCTTGTTAATTTCTTTATTACTCAATAATGGATTACAATTTCTTTTTCAGTCAGGCTGAAAATATTCTACTCCTGGGGCAAGGTATTTCTCATCTTAATCACCAGGATAGAATGTAGGGGCAATTTCAGCGAAGATGTGAGCCCATAGAGTTCCCTTTATGCTAGGGCCAAAGCAACTGTTCAATTTTCTCTTTGTTATGTTCCAAATATATGCCAAGCTGTACTGGGAATATCACTATAAAATAAGGGGGCTCTTGTAATTTAACACCTCCTACACACAGCTAATTAAAAAGGATGAGAGGCAAGGAGCAAACAAGAATCAAGCTCATAAATATTATACATTTTTATTAATAACATACAAATGGTCTTAATTAAACCTGTATTTTCCATGAGTAACAATCTTGCACATGGGCTTGTTCCCCTCCCGAGGGGATAAAAATGTCCTGGATTTTTAACATAAAGAAACTCCTGTTGCTTTCACAGCCTGGGTCTACTGCTGGGAGTAAGCTCTCACTGTAGTGCCTCCCAGTTTGTAGGACCAATATTTCTTCTGAGCCCTTGTTAAGGTTCTGATCCCAGAGACAAGTCTATTCATTTAAAAAGATTTTTGGTCGAGCATTTGACCCAGCAATGGAGATGCTGCTTAAGGCAGCTGTATGCCTTAATGGGTGGACATCTTAGGGTGGACAGCCTTCCTAATAATGAGGTGCCTGGGAGGCAACGCGGTGACTCCAGTAACTAAGTCCCTGCCATTCAGCTGAGGGGCCTGGTATGAGTTCCTGGATCCGGGCTTCAGCTGCCAGTCACTGGGACCTTTTGGGGGAGTGAAAGAACAGCTGGCAGCTTTCCTTGTCTACAGTTAGCTGTCTGTCAAAATAAATTAAAGAAAATTCAAGTCTAAATGAAAAAATTATATAAAGATCTAAAAAGATCATGTGTTTGTTTTTATGGCTCCCTTAGATTTATTTATATAAATTTATAAGTACCTATTTTTCTTGTGGTTGTTTTTTTTTTAAATGTTTACTTCCTGGTATAGACAACTGATGCTGTGCATAACTTGTTCATGTTCCATTGCCAGAGCTCAACATGGCTCAGTTACATGACAGGTATTTTATGATTTGGTTTGCGTGTTAGGGGAACACTAAAGCTAGGAGTGCTGTGACTTCTTTAATACATTGAGAAATACTTGATACACAGTACAATGTATACTTTGAAGGACATGCAAGGGTGCTTAAAAATGATGTATTAAATGGAATGTGTTTATTTTGATGCAAAAATTTGCTGAATGACATGTCTAATTTTTTTCATAACATGCATTTCATAAGAAAAATTTGGAAGGTTCCTCTTTCATTTGTTTGACATATGTATGGCATGTGTAGTCTTTAGTCGAGATGAAGGAGTTAACCACTCCCCCCAAAATTTACTCATTCCCTCTGGCCACAGTTTTTAATTGTACTTTCATCCCAGCCCTTAGCAACCATCAGTCTGTACCCCCCCCTGCAGAGCTGCCTTTTCTAGACTGCCATATCTATGGCATCGCACAGTGGGAAGGCTTTATTCCTGGCTTCTTTTATTGAGCATAAAGGTTTTAAAATTTCTCCACATAGTTTTGTGTAGTATTACTTAGAGGTCTACAGTGGGTTCTTCATAAATATTTCTTAAAAATAGAAAATAGAATATACAGACCTGGAGGTACACCCATAAATACAGAACATCTAAACATTTGTATCTGCAAATATTTGCTGAGTGTCTGGATAATATAATTCCTTTAGTGTCAGTCATTGTAGTTTTTAATATAGGTTTGTGTTTACATTCGGATTTTCTATGGAATGATTGTCTAAAATTTGGAATATTTATGAATCAGTTCTAGTGGAAATGAAATTGTGATTTCGTTTCTGTGATATCCAGGTATTAACATCTGGTGGTTCTGTGGCATCTTCAATGGGGACTGGCACACGAGGGAGGCTGCTATTCTGAACCCAGGTTATTCCCATTGAGACAATGAGAACTAAATGTGTCAAGTAAAAGTTTTACATTTCAGCAAAGATGATGCGAGAATGAGCCTGAATGACAAAAATACAGCTTAAAATCAACTGTCCAATGTTAACCTTAGAAAAACAATAACATCAGTTTTGAATACTTAATATTTCTCCTTGTCCTCCCGAAGAGCATTTTCTTTAGTGTTCACTAGAACGACGACAAGAACTTCGACATTTCAAAGGGCACTAACATTAACTCATTGAAATGGCAGAGAAATGAAGTCTCTCTTCTGTCTTGACATAAAAGATCAATGAGAGACAAAAAAGGGTTAGGAGGAGCTCTGTCACGTTGGTCCCAAAGCACCACCATCCTCAGAAATGAGCTTACTCAACTTAACAATGTGGATGTCTCCCGATTATATTTTTTTAGATCAGTGATTTCTTTCAGCGATGTCTTACAGCTCTCAGTGT
Source organism: Ochotona curzoniae (assembly GCF_017591425.1). Lineage (NCBI taxonomy): Eukaryota > Metazoa > Chordata > Mammalia > Lagomorpha > Ochotonidae > Ochotona > Ochotona curzoniae. The sequence goes on from NW_024464920.1 coordinate 24,109,896, forward strand.
GCTCCATTGATGCAATTTATTCATAGATTCTATATCATTTTGATGTTACTATGAATGGATTTTGTTCTTTAATCTCATTTTTAGCTTGTTCATTACTAGCATAGTACTACTTTTATACATTGGTTTTGTGTGTTGCAGTCTTTGTAAAGTTCTCCTTTTGCACAAAAATATTATTTGAAAGAGTTGCAAAAGCTGGCGCCATGGTGTAGTAGATTAACCCTCTGCCTGGCAGTGCCAGCATCCCATATAAATGCAGATTTGGCACATCTCAGTTGTTCCACTTCTGATCCAGGTCCCTGCTAATGTACCTGGGAAAGCAGTGGAAGATGCTCCAAGTGCTTGGGCATCTGCACCTGCGTGGGAGACCTGAAAGAAGCTCCAGTTTCTGGCTTTGAACAGGCCCAGCTCTGGCCATTTTAGCAATATGCGAAGTGATCCAGCTGGTAGAATAGCAATCTCTTTTTATGTTTCTCTCCCTCTGTGTCTTTTTCACAGAGAGAGATAAAAGGAAGGGGAGAGAAGAGGGAGAGAAAAGAGAGAAAGAGAGAGAGAATGAATAAATATTCTGTCCACTGGTTGACTTTCTGATGGCACCAACAGTTGGGGCTGCTCTAGGCCAAAGCCAGGCGCTGTCCAGGTCTGCCGTGTGGGTGGTGGCAGCCAAGGCTTCTGAAGCATCTTCAGACCCTTCCCTGGTCCATTGGCACTGTGTTTGAAGGGGAGCAGCGGGAACATGTGTTGGCCTCCATATGAAATGCGAGCACCGCAGGTTGGCCTTACCTGTTACCGAGACACTGGCCCCTGGTTATTAGTTCAGTTTTTGTATGTATAGATTCCTTAGGATTTTTAAAGTCTAAGATATTATCTATGAAGAGAGACAATATTGTATTTTTTCTTTCTATCTAGATGCCTTCTTCCTCTCTTCCTGTTTGCCCTGGCCAGAACCACCGGGACTGTGTTGAACAGAAAAGGTGAGTCCACAGGTATCTGTGTTGTGTCATTGGCCTTCAGTCTTTCAACATTAAGGTTGATATTTCTTTTTTTCATGATGCTGTTTGTTAGGTTCAGGAAGTTCTATTCTGGTATGTGTTCAGTGTTTTTTTTGTCATGATAGGCAGTGGATTTTTAAATGCTTTTTTTTTTTTATAGGATTGTGTGTTTTTTCCATTATCCTATTAGTTGGGTATAATTTTTTTCCTTTAGTGAAATCAAGTGCATTCCTGTAACAATGACACCTGGTTATGACAGATAATCCTATTTATGTGTTGCCAACTTCAGCTGGCTAGTATTTTTTAGGTGTTTTTGCATTCGCATTCGTAAAAAAAGGCTTCATCCAAAGTGTTTCTGTGATATCTTTGCCTAGTCTTGCTATCATTACAATACTGGCTCCACAGACCGAGGTGGGAAGTAGCTTTTCTTTCCTTTTCACCTTTTAAAAAAGATACTGTGTGAAGGATTGGAATCTTTAAATGTTTGCTAGAATTTACCATTGAAGGCATCTAGATGTTTGATATTTTCAAAAAAACTAACTTTTGATTCTCATTAGGATTTTATTGATGTTCTCTTATTATTTTTATATCCTGCATAGTTTAATGTGATTTTTTTAAAAAAAGATTTATTTTTAATTTTTATTGGAAAGTCAAATATACAGAGAGGAAGAGAGACAGAGAAGAAGATCTTCCGTTTGTTGATTCACTCCCCAAGTGAGTATAATGGCCAGAGCTGAGCCTATCTGAAGCCAGGAACTAGGAGCCAGGAGCCTCTTCTGGGCCTCCCACATGGATGCAGGGTCCCAAGGCTTTGGGCATCCTCTACTGCTTTCCTAGGCCACAAACAGGGAGCTAAATGGGAAGGGAGCAGTCAGAACAGGAACCAGTGCCCACATGGGATACTGGTGGGTGCAAGGCGAGGATTTTAGCTGCTAGGTTACCATGCTCGGCCCACTTATGCTTTTTTAACTTTATTATTTTGTTTCTCCTGCTTTGTTTTGACTTACTTTTCTTGTTTACTCTCTTATAGTGAAAGTTCAAGTTATTAATTTGATTAATCATTAATACTTTAATAATTTCTTCCTTTAAAATAATCATTGGCCATCCATTATTATGATTTATAATTACTATCTAGTTATTGATAATATAAGGCATTTGTAATGCTTTCTTTAAAAACAGTCGTTTGTAGTGCTTTCCCTCTGTTATACTTCAGGTACATCCCGCAGATTTTGCTACGTGATCCTTTTCTCTTCAGTCATCTCCAGGTGTAAGAATTTTTCACTTTGATTTCTTCTCGATTATATAGGAGTATGTGGTTTAATTTTCACATTTTATCTGTATCTCTCTGACACTGTCTTTCTCTCTGCCTGCCTGCCTTCCAAATAAGTTAAATAAAGGTATTACAGATGCAGGTTACTGGATCATGTCAGGCCTATTGAGCCAGCTTCCCCAGAGCAGAAGCTCTGGTACCTTATTATTTGCAAAGACTCTAATTTAAGCATACATACAAACTGAAAAATCGGCGCCATAGTGTAATCAACAGTGATAAAAGTCAGTGTTTTTGAGTTGGATAGCAAGTTGTAAAACTGATTCTGAGCATCTTAAGATTCAGTAACAGGCACTGTGGCAGATAATTGCTCTCTTCCAGGCATCAATATATCTGTGACACTCTAAAATTGCCTCTCTACTAAATATCATACCATGAAAATATCTGAAATGTGTGCCATTTAGCCCTTGCCATCTTTGGGTGGCTCATGGGCTTTGATTATATTATTTAAATTTCAAGGACATGCTTTTTTTTTCCCCCTCTGTTTTAGAGGTGAATAGCTTGCTCAGGGTCCTGTGACTAACAAGCGGAAGAACTTGAATTTAAAAGATGTATCCCTGATACGAATTGTCACATTCTTGCTGCTCTCCCTTCCTGGTTCTTTTAAACTACCTTTTTATTAGCCATTTCTTACTAGAATATGATGATCATTTTGTCAGTAGATTTATAACACTCATTCACTTTCTTCTGAGAATTGTTAACACATCAAATATCTTTCTTATCTCTTTGTACTGCAATCTAACATCTCTTTGCCTGAAAATTACAGAATAATTAGCCAATAAAAATGACTTGTGTGGCACAGGCATGAACGGTGGTGTGCATTAGCAAGGAGGTGAAGTGATTGGGATCCTTTGTGCATGCTGTTGGCTAAATTTCACAGTGGCTCTAAAATGAAGGCAAAAGAAAGGAAAGGCGGCTCTTAAGCAAACAACATCAAATTGGTTCAAAGCAAAGGAAATGACTTTGCAGATTAATGAAGGGGAGCTGGGAGGCACCTACCAAACACCCTCATAGTTTCAAATGTGTATATGTTGGTTTCTCAAGGCTGTGAACAATATATATTTTTAAAGTTGACTTCAAAAGAATAAGTTTTCTTACTCTTAATGATCTGGTTAGCATGTCCTGGTGTAATTTCTTAGCTTTGTTGTGATTTCCTAGAATTCTGATTTTAGGTTATTCTTTGTTAAAAAGGATGAGGCACAAAGTGGTGCCCTGTAATGCGAGTCATACTTAGAAAATTAGAAGCCTTGATTCAAGAACATTTAGACCTGTCAGATTGTGATTCTTTTCTTTAAAAAAAGGGTTTATTTACATATTTATGTGAAAGGCAGAGTTACAGAGAAAAACAGAGGCAGAGAGACAGAGGATGGGAGACCATCTACTGTTTTGCAACTTAAATGGTCTTGATAGCTGGGGCTGGGGCTAGGCCTGGCCAAAGTCAGGAGCCACAGCATCATCCAGGCCTCGCCCATGGGAGGCCACCTTGGGCCGTCCCCTGTTGCCTCAGCAGGGAGCTGGGTTAGGAGTGGAGCATTCAGGACTTGAATGGCACAAACATAGGATGCTAGAGTTGCAGGAGACACTTAACCCACTGAGCCACATCCTCTGCCCTTATATTATGATTTTGATCAAAATTGCTCATGTTAATTTAGAAGAGAAATTCTGCAATGCTAATGATGTATTCATTCATATATGGCTATATATTTTTTTTTTAAAAAATTATGTATTATTGGAAAGACAGATATGCAGGTACAGGGTCCCAAGGCTTTGGGCCTTCCTCTACTGCTTTCTCAGGCTACAAGCAGGGAGCTGGATGGGAAGCAGGGCCGCTGGGATTTGACTGGCACCCATATGGGATCCCAGAGTGTGCAAGGCAAAGACTTTAGCCACTTAGCTACCATGCTGGGATGACTATATGTTTCTTAATCAGCATTGACTTTTAAATGGCTGGACTCAGAGTTCTTGGAGAAGACCAATTGCGTCTTGCTGAGTTTTGTGTGATCGAAGCCTGGTTCAGCACCTTGTACATTGTAGGCACGTGAGGACTGCATGAGCAGCCGTACTCTGAATGAAACGCAGATTCACAAATGATGTTTAACTTTTTCCATCTCTTCTCAATCCATTGCTTTATTTGAAAATAGACTTGAAAAATAATTAAATAAGTAGAAAGGTAAGAGAAGAAAGTAAAATAAAAACCCATGTACTCACCTAAGAAAAAGAATGTTACTTATAATTAACTTTGATGTCTCCTGAATACCCAAATCTTTTTTCCTCCCCTCTCTGCCCTCTCCTCCAGATAACTACTGGTTTTAACTTTGAGTTTATCACTCAGTCTTGCTTATATTTTAAATAATTGTCATTAGTAAGGTTCTGCTTTTTTTTTTTTTGGTAGAATGGAATCATAGTGTCCGTTTAAATTACTTTTATTGTTTAATCTTTATTGATGGACTTTTTGTGGGTGTTACGTAAAGGTAAACCAAGTCTTTTCTCTCAAAGTCTATTTAAATGTTAAGTGGAATTTTCCTCGCTCTCCCTCAAAGGAGAATATATTATGAAATCAGTATAGAAAAGATTTTTGGCAAGGGTCTATTTCCAGTGTTCCTGTAGGCAAAGGTACTTCTAAAGACTCAAGGATAACTAGAAGTGAAAGTTAAGCTTATTTTTGTGAGTAATGATTGAAATCTATGCATCATTTTTCATAATGTACATTTCATGAACTTTCTGAGGACTCCTCATGTTTTCCCTTGATCTTGCCTGCTGTTGTTGCTAATGACCTTTCAGTGGCTGCAGTTCTGCTGCCTCCAATAAGTGGGGACCTAAGGCGTGAAGCAGCGCAGCCCCACTTCCTGTTACTCAGGCGTTTACTGTGTGAACCTGCTGGTTCAGCACCCCATAGAGCCAGGAGACAAAAGCCCTGTGAGATGGCAGGCTTGGTCAGCCATAGCCATTTTCTCCCGGAAGAAGATTAAAGAAATGCTCTCCAGGTTACTCAGAGAGGAGAATGTGCCTGAAATTGCACGAGAGAAAGGCTTCTCTTCCAAGAACCTGATTGACTTCTTCGGGGACTTTCCAGAACACGGAAGCTTTGCTCTTGTTGTTCTTTCATGCGTGGGTGGATTTCCTAGCCCTGCACTGCTCCTTTGCCTTCCTTCAGTCAGCTGAGTTTTTTCTTTGCCTGAGTGTGAGCAAAGGGCATTTTTCCAAACACCCTGAGGAATGGGCTTCGTCGTTTTGCTTGCCATTGGATTAAGATATCTCCACTTTCAAATAGCTTGGTATCAGAAGTGAGATATATGCGTTCTAATAATTATATTGGCATCATTTGCACATTAATATTGTTCAGATATAGTCCCAGCCTCCTAGAAGTTTATATGTCATTGAGGGAGGTGGACATGAATTCCAGTTGCAGTAAGTACCAAGAATGAAAAGTGTAAGTCATTTTGCCAAATATTACGTGGAGGAAAAGTCCCTTCTACCCGCTTTACGTTTCCTAGGAAGGGACATGACTTTAGCATGCAAGGCTTCTCTGCATTGAGCACGTCTAGCTTGGCCTTTCCCTCCCTTCTGCTTTGGGACTGAGCCTGTCTGCATTCTGCCTCTAAGGTGGAGTTGGGGTCAGCGGGTTTCCTCTGGCTGTGTGGATCTGTCTACTTCTGTATCTGTGCCAGGGTTAGCCATGCATCCTATTCTTTATCAGTGTGTTACTAGTATTCCATCCCCATGTGTTTGACTCCATTGTCTCCCACTTAATTTAGAATTTGGGCAGGATAAACAGTGCTATTTGGTCCCTCAGTTCATGGTACTAGGAATTAATGTGATATTTGTACCAAGAACTGCTAAAGTCTAGGTTTTGGAGTGGTACTTTCCAAATCCTGCTGCTGAAGGACAGGAGGAGCGGGTGGTGCCAATTCTGTTCTCTTCACAATGTCCTTGGCAAGAGATCTTGGCTCTGGTCTGTTTTCTATATTACATGTCCAAAAAAAAAAAAAAAATCTGAGCTTGAAAACTTGTAGCTTTTAAGTACTTCATTAACAATATACAATACTAATTACATTCTGTATTATGCAGATTCCTATGGCTTTATGCTTGTGTATAATGACCCTACTAGCTATAGCATAGTTCATTTAATTTTCACGCTTTTCCATTTTATACCAGGGAACAAATTTTTGGTTAAGACTAGTTAAATTGATTCTATCATACTCAGAATGTAAGACTTGAAAATTTCTGTACTAGATTCTACTCATTTAATCTAAGGCATATTACTTTAATAGACTTTTTGTCTATCGATGAACTGATAGTCTCCTGGGGGTATTCCTTTTGCCTAATTCTTTTTGGAGATTAATGTTTTATTTTTAATGTAAATGAACTTTTTTTTGGAAATTACAGTCCTTTCTGAGCAAGTATTGTCTCATCATTACTGTGTCCATAGATGGTTTTTGACTTATGACTTTGATCTCAGTGAAGCCATCATAAGTTGAAAATATTGTAAGTCAAAAGTACATTTAATGCACTTCGCATGTATCGTGCGTTCGCTCCATGGTGTAGCGTAGCATTTTGGTTGTACACCATCACGATCGTGTGACCGATTGCGAGCGGTGTCTCACTTCTCTACATCACAAGAGAACATTACACTGAGTCACTATCAGCAAAAAAGATAAGAATTCAAACTCCCATTTCCACTGAATACATGTCATTTTGGCACCATTGTAAAGTAAAAAAAAAAAAACCAACCAACCAACCAAACCAAAAACCCCTTCATGTCTAAGAATCATGAGTTGGAGAATGTCTGTTGCTGAGACATACATGGTTTTTGGTTGGTTGGTTTTTGCTTTATTTATTTATTTATTTATTTTTTTGGTGGGGGGAGGAGTTAGGCAGACAGCGAGCAAGCGAGAGAGCGAGCATGACCATTTGCTGGTTCACTTCTTAGATACCTGCAAACAGTTGGGGCTGGGGTATCAGCTGGTGACAAGCTGAAAATGCATGTCCCCCACATGGGTGGGTGATGTCACTTGTGCCTTCCCCTGCTGCCTCTCCAGGTCTACATTAGCAGGACGATGACACGAGGGGCCAGAGTGAATATAGATATGGGTGTGGGTGTCTTAATTGGTGCATGACCACTCTCCCAACACCCGTTCCTAATCATATTGTCACTGGCAGGTTCTGTTTAATGGGGTAGTTCTCTGTCAAATCATGGTTAATGAACAAAGATGATAGCTTATACTCCGCTGGAGTGGCTTTTTTCATATTAAAATATTGGTATGATCTATATTTTAAACTGAAATATTTATGTGTATTTATTCATCACCAAATACCACTCCATTCTTGATAGTATGACACCCAGGAAAAAAAAAAAAAGCAGTTTTGATGGGGATGAGGAAGGCAGTGTAAAGTTTTGTGCTTGCAGTTGCGTCTGGCCAGATCAGGTCTGGCTGGCACGCTGAGAAAGGCAGCACGGGGACGCTGGGCACGGCTGGGCCTGCTGGGCACAGATGTCTGGAGGAGCAATACCTTACAAGGAAAATAAGGCCCCTGTTCCCCAGTCGCTTCCAGCCTCTATCCATACAAACCTGTCTTCTTCTTCTTTTTTTTAAGATTTATTTTGTTTTTATTGGAAAGTCAGATATACAGAGAGAAGACAAAGAGAGGAAGATCTACCATCTGTTGATTCACTCCACAAGCAGCTGCAATGGCTAGAGCTGCACCAATCCTAAGCCAGGAGCTAGGAGCCTCTTCCAGGTCTCCCCATGTGGGTACAGGGTCCCAAGGCTTTGGGCTTTCTTCTGTGGTTTTTCCAGACCACAAGCATGGAGCTAGATGGGAAATAGTGTCCTCAAGATTAGAACCGGTGCTCATGTGGGATCCTGGTGTGTGCAAGGCGAGGACTTTAGCTGCTAGGCTACCGCATTGGACCCACAAACCTGTCTTTAGAGAAGCTCTAGGAAGTCAATCCATTAGTTTGCTTTTCTCTATTATCAGGACATCTTCTGGTTTATCCCTAGCTATAGCATGCAGCATGCGCATGCTCGGTGAAACAGCCTCCCTGGGCACCAGGTTCAGAGAGTCCTCTTTCCTACCTTCCTCAAGTCCCTGCTTGTTTGCTTGGCTGAAAAGGCGGTAGCAACAGGCAAACACAGGTGCTGGCTGCAGTGGCAGCGCGGCCTTTCCTCCAGATCCAGGCTCTGCCCGGATGGCACCGGCTGGTAACCACAAGAATGAAGATCTAATCAAGTCCAAGTTGGCTCCCCGCCTACCACTAACTGGTTTGATTCAGGTTCCCCATTGTTGATAATGAAATACAAGCGAGCCTTGAGTTTTTTTGCCTGCGCGCTCCCCAAGTCAGCATGTGCAGCACACCTGCCCTTCGACTTGCAGTTTCCCAATGTTGTGGACAGAGCACTGGCCTGTACCCGCACACCTGCCTCCTTGTCCAGATTTTTGTCTGCAACGTGCTAGGCATGGCCCCCGCCTCCCTATGCTTCCTAATGGAAACCCCAAGCCCTGATGTGGACCACGCTTTATGATTCTGGATTCTTAGAGGTTGAAGGGTATCCTGGGGGGAGTGGCACAGGGCTCTGAGCAGTTGGAAGGAGATATGTAGGGAATGGATTGGAGTGTGGGAGTAAAGGGGGGAGAGGGGAAAGGAGAGAGGGGAAGGAGGAAGAGACAAGGAGGGAGGCAGGGATGGAGAGTGAGGGATGGAGAGAGAGAGAGAGATCCTGTTCTCAGAACTTACAAGTCATAGGGTACACCCTAAGACAAGGCCTCAGGAGGGGAAGTGTTATTTGGCTCCATTTCGGTTGCTTATGTTCTGCACACCAGCAGGGCTTCGCAGGCTTGGCAGAGCAGCAGCAGCGCCTGGGGCGACAGGAGTGTCAGTCATAGCCAGTGGGGACCTGTGGCCGACAACTTAAGCAGCTTCCCCATCTTAGAGCCTGGTTAGAACATCCCTCCACCGGAAGTCCAAACCTTCAAGTGTTTCCAAATTTGAAACTTTGATTGCCCATGTGACATTCCAAGAACCGAACATTCGGGAGTATTTTGGATTTGAGATTTTCCAATTTAAAGCTTCTCAACTGGAAAATGTGCACAGATATCCCCAAATTCCAAAACCTCATAAACATGGACACTTGAACAATTTGGATAAGGCATCCTCAGTCTCTCCTTCTTTTATGTTTGCGTTGGCCTTCTCTGCCAGCTCCCTCCCGAGGACACTGTGCGCCAAGGCTTGTCCTGGGGCATCTCGGGCAATGCTTGGAGGCAGCAGCAGGATGAGTGGTTCAAGGCTCAGAGTCCTGCCCCTGGTGGGTGAGCAGCAGGCAGGCCTTGAAAGAGCTTTGAAAGCCATTTGAGGAATCCCCCCTCTCAGGGCAGCCCTGGACTGCAGGTGCAGCAGCTGAGCCGTTTGGAATTGATGTGCTCTGAGGGATTCCTCAGTGCCAAGCGCATGCCTCTTTTCCTGCCAGAGGCCAATAACTCCTCTCTGCTTGAACGGGGGCCTGAACTTGGGCTCTGAGACCCGGTTCTGCTTTCATGCTTCTCAGTTCCCAGTCAGTGGTGGAAAGAGGAAGGTTCCTAAAAATAGCCACCAGCTGGGTCCCCCGAGTTCAGGGGTGCCAGTGTGGCTGCAGGGGCGAGACTGAAGTCTCCCTCTGTGGATTTGGAGACTCAGCTGTGCTGTGCTTGCCTGCAGTGCCCTGCAAGCCATGTTATTCTTAGTGTCTCTCAGGGCAGCCATTGCAAAGGCGAGTGCTCAGTGTCTGTGAGTTATTGAGGTCACCCCAGGACAGCAGCTTTAGGAAAAATAGGAAGGGGAAGAGGTCTTTTTTATTTTTATTATTTTTTTTTTGATTTGGAATTTTTTTTTTCATTTTTTAGAAATACGCTTTATTTTTTTTAATTTATTTTTTTATTGTTGCTTACATTGTATTATGTAGTACAGTTTTATAGGCGCTGGGGATTCCCCCCTCCCCTCCCATACCCCTCCCCCCATGGTGGATTCCTCCACCTTGTTGCATAACCATAGTTCAAGTTCAGTTGAGATTCATTCCTTGCAAACACATGCCTAGCATAAAGTTCAGCATCTTATTGTCCAGTAAGTTCAGTGGCCTCTTGGGGAGACCTTCTCTGGTCTGAAGATAGGTCTAACAGAGTAAAGATCCAGTCAGTTAAAAGCCCCAACAAGGCCTCAGTATCAATATACAACATTATGGAATTAATTGACATAGTATTGGGTAAACAATATGTTAAAAATAATGCAAGTTCCCTTCTTCGAAACATTTGGGTTGAGACAGTATCAATGACAGGTTCAAAAAATAACAACCAACCAAACAAAAAAAAAATTACAGGTTAAATCAAGGCAAACATGTAAGAGGTCTTTTTTTTTTTAATTTATTGTTGCTTACATTATATTATGTAGTACAGTTTTATAGGCGCTGGGGATCCCCCCCACCCCTCCCATACCCCTCCCCCCATGGTGGATTCCTCCACCTTGTTGCATAACCATAGTTCAAGTTCAGTTGAGATTCATTGCTTGCAAACACATGCCTAGCATAAAGTTCAGCGTCTTATTGTCCAGATAAGTTCAGTGGCCTCTTGGGGAGACCTTCTCTGGTCTGAAGATAGGTCTAACAGAGTAAAGATCCAGTCAGTTAAAAGCCCCAACAAGGCCTCAGTATTATTGTTTACCCAATACTATGTCAATTAATTCCATAATGTTGTATAATGATAAAGAGGTCTTTTTTAATGTACCTTCTCCTGCCTTTGTGTAGCCCCTCTATCCCTTGCACACTTTCTCAGTCCCCACAGCTCCCCTGCTCCTGCATTGACTGCCTCGCTGTTTCTGAGCCTGCCCTTTGGCCGGGGGTTCAGACTCCCGCCAGTCCCTGAGCGCATCTTACCTGAACCTCAATCTCTGCCCTTTAATGAGGCTGACAGCTCAAGCTAATCTAAGTAAACTCAAAATGAAGTAGATGGAGGGGTGGTTCAGTGTTACTTTAGGATACCATCACAGTCTAAACTTGTGACTGAAAAAGAGTAAGATTAATCTTAATCATTTTTAAGTATAGTAATATTAAGAATATCCTTGTGGCTTGTAACAGATCCTAAGTTTTCTTTATCTATACTTATGAAACAAGTTTCCCGTTTTATTTTTCGCCCAACCCCAGTCACTACCATTTTCCTTTTCATGTCTATTAATTTGACTACAGATCTGTTATATGAATGAAATCATACAGTCTATACAAATGACTTGCTTTGTGACTGGATTATTTAACATAATGTCCTCAAGATTCAAGCATTTCATGGTATAATGCAAAATATACCTTTCTTTGAAAGGCATCATAGTGTTCTACTGTATGTGATAACACATTCTATGTGTTCATCTGTGAATGGACTTTGAGTTGCTTCCATTTCTTGGCTATTATGAATAATGCTTGTGTGAACATGTGCATTACTCTAAAATACTCTATCTCTGCAAGATCCTGCTTTCAAACTTATTTGGGTATAGACTCAGAAAGAAATAGTAGTTCTATTATTAGTTTTTTGGAGGAAGTACCACACTGTTTTTCATTGTAGTTGGCTCATTTTTTAATCCCACTAGCAGGACACAAGAATTTCCAGTTGACATTCCTGCCAACACCTGCTGTTTCCTGTGCTTTTGATAGTGTCCATCATAATGGGTGTGGGACTAGAACTGCATTTCAATAGAGGATCTTCCTGCTTCGGCCTTGAGAAATGGTCATGGTGTTGATTTCAGTCTCTGGCACACACTCTGGGAGATGCTTGATATTTCGGCCGGAGACTGTTGTTGCATCTTTCAAATCTCAGTAGGTCATACCTGCCCCTCAAAGGTAGAGAAGATAGCCTTCTCTGTACCCCCTCCTTAAATTGAGAATAGCCAAATTCATGCCACAGGATAATGCAGCTTTCCTGAGGCTTTGTTCCTCAGAATCTCTGGCTCCGAGACCCAGCTGCTCTTGGGGGTGTCTGGGATTTGTTTCCTCTCCCGACTATGCCATTATCATTTTGCTCTACTTGAACTCAGACATGGAAGGGAGCTATCTTCCTTGGTTTCCCAGAAATAGGAACTCAAAGCTGTTGTAGGTGCATCAGATGCCATCGAAATTTACAGACAGATTTTACATCAGAGAAAGGCAACAACTCAACAGTGAACACTGGCACTGCCTTTTCTCTAAGTTCTTGACGCCGTCGTGCCTCTCAGGGCATTTGCTTTCCCGGCGGCTGGGCCACACTCGGCAGTCCCACTCACCATTGGCAGCCTCCTCTTTTGTCTTCCCTTCGTTTCTTTGCACTCAGCCCTTTTTAATCCTTAGTTCACCAGGGTTCTGTGCTGTACCAGCTGGAAGCATGGGGGCACAGATCTATTCCTATCCTCAGATTCACATTTAGTTTCTTCCCCAAGTTCGACACATTTCCCTCTTCTTAAGAGAGTTGGGAATCCAAAAGACATGGGCCAAAGCTCCCCTCCAGTTGTAATGCTGCCCTCGAGTTGGAGACTTCCAGTCTCAGCTCCTAGACCCAGCTCTCCTTCACAGTTGCTGGGGCGTCAAACTCTTCTCTATTTTGCACACAAATCAACTCCCCGCTACTCCTTTGCAAATCCAAATCTCAAAGCAATCACCTAAAAGAAATCTTCATCACCCATCCACAAGTTGAAAGTACTGGTGGAGTTCTCACATTTTACAGAGGATGAGGAATGTCCAACTGGAGGGCTACACAAGGCCTGTGGAAGCTGGTTGGTCAGGCCCTGCCAAATCAACCGCACATATTATTTGAAATTCAGTCAATCACAGGCTAATTTTCAAGTTGGTAATTTTTATGGCCTACAAATTATGTTATAAATATTTAAATGGTTCTTAGCAGAAAATAGCTTCCACACCCCTGATCATTCTGTTTCCTTCTGGAAACCAGGAAACCCATGACTTGATGATACTGACTACATTCTGACAGTATGATTCTGAAAAAAAGATAGGATTTGGACAAATGTGTTACCCTTTGCTCCCCCAATGCAGCTGAAATTAAGGCTACCTGGGACACAGGTCAGTTTGTCTAAGTTGACCATTTGCTTCAGGGACTCTGTACCAACTGAGGAAGCTAGAGTCCTAGAGTCCCCCAGTGTTGGCTTTTAAACTTGAGCCATTGTTTTCTGCCTTCCTCCCACACTGTGGTAGCTGTTGGTAGTGGGAGGCTAACAGGGATATTAGATTCTGTTGCTCTCAGCTGTCATAATACACTTCTTGATCTCACCTACATGGGAGCAGCCTCCTTCCAGGCAGATGTCCGAATTTAGAAGCTGGCGGGAACACAGAGAGCTTTTTAGAAAAGTCCCACCTAATTGCTTCCTTTTACTATATATGGTAAGGCTAGGAGTGGCATTGTGAAGCTAATCTTGTAATCCTTTTCTTCCTAATAGGAGAGCAGTGGAATTCTGTGGGCCAGAAGTGTAGGCAGCTGGTTACTGAAACTCTAAGCATAAGTATAAAAGGACCATCCCTCTGATCCACTTTGGTCGGTGCTGCGAAGGTGATAATGACATAGCCTGAAGGCAGCTGACAAGTTTGAAGGAACCAGGTGGCAAAGGTCGCTGGGAGGAGGAAAAAAATGGAATGAAGTGGGAAAAAGGCACAAAGAAATAGTATGCTCCACAATTGAGAGCTAAGGAAAAAATGATGTCAAAATATGGTCTTAACTCACAGATGTTATCTTAACTCTGCTGGTCTATGTCAAAAGAGGTGTGGCATAATGGGATGTAACAATAAGAATAAAAGTCTGCTTCCCCTGTAAGTAACGGCGAGCTCGTCTTGTCTGGAAGGACCATGTTCTGTCTGCCAACATTGCACTCTCAGTCTGAAATAACTTCTGCATGGGTCTCTCTGACTTCCTGTTCTGCCGTTTCCCCTAGCTTATTTCCACTGCTCCTTCAGATCTTGGCATGGATATGTGTCATTCCCTCTGGGAGTTTTTCTTAGACTACCGGCCCTGAGCAGATGGCTAGTATTGGTCATGGTTCTGGGCACTGAGCATAGTGCATGGACCTGTGCTTATTTATTTTTTCTATCACTTTAAGAAGTGGAGATATGTCTTTTTCATTGTGCCCACAACAGCTAGCATCATTCCTAAAATCTAAAAGGCAACTAACAAACATTCATTGAAAGAATGTGTGATAAAATAAATAAGCTAGCAGAAAAAAATTGTTTTGTGTCTTCTTTAGACTCATAGGGTTAAAATCCTTTATTGAGCATTTTCTGTGTAGAAAATCTAGTTTAGACTTTTCAAATGCATGGAAAGGTTAATGTGGCTTTGGAAAAAAATGTTTTCTTAAGTAATGAATCTTTGCAGAAGCAGCCAACTAGAGCTTAGGCCTTCAGCGAGTGGAAAGATGAACTAGCCTGTTCCCCTTCGAGGTTAACTTGGACCAGCCTGGGACCCAGTTTCTTTTATAACATGAATCACTGGGTTTTAGAATCCACGATTGTCACTGAACTAAAGAGGGCATACACATTTTACTCTAAAGGAACTGGATCCAGTAAATACTTCAGTCACTCTTGTGTGTGAAATGGAAGTGACATGCCAATATACCTCTAAACAAAAGTGTGTGTTTCAGATAGCACAGATTCTTCAATGCAGCAAACGTCAATATTTTGATGGTACATAATGTTCACAAGACACAAGAACCATTTCAGATTGATGTCGATACATGTTTTATCTTTTGTTTCTTTTTGTACAAATTATCATTTTCCCATGATACAGTTTTATAAGCACAGGGATTCCTCCCTTTTCCTCTGCTTTCTGCCTTGCCCTTTGGCCTCCCACCACTCTCCCCCCCCGTTCTGTTTACAAAGCGTCATGGCATTGTAGGTATAAACAACTTTAGCAAATCTGGTATTGCATTATTGAGGTATATTTACTGTTTCACGGGAAATCCTCCTTTTATTTGGGAGAAGAGAAGCATATTGCAGGGTATGGTCCCTTCCCGGTATGCTAGTCCCCGTTACACAGCTCCTCTGAGAAGACACGTGTGTTCACCTGTGTGTCTGTCTCCTCTGCGTGTTGTATGAAGGCTGCCTTGAACCAGAGAGGACACAGGCTGTTCGTCTCTCGGGGGTTGGCTTATTTCACTGAGCTGATTTTTAAGGACATATATTTGATTTAGAGTCTTAGAAACAAGGCTGAAATTGTTACTCATCCAAGTATTCTTCCCACTCCTTTTAAAAGCTCATTTTCCATTAATTGCTATTGGCATTGATATAGACCTTGAAGCATTTTGTGTTATTACCAAGTGGAAATTACAGGAGGAGTTACAATAACAATATGGCACAGTAATAAACTTTGAGCCACCATTTCATCTCTTTGGTGCTAAGTTTATTTTTTAAAATTTTATGAACTATTTCAAGAATATTAAAAGGCTAGAGTGACATTTCACTTAAATTAGCCATTACATTAACTTGACTTAGAACAGGTTTGTTTATTAATTAATTAATTAATTTACACTGGAAAGTCAGATATACAGAGAGGAGGAGAGAGAGAGAGAGAGAGAGAGGAAGGAAGAACCTCCGACTGATGATTCACTCACCAAGCGGCCGCAATGGCCAGAGCTGAGCCAATCCGAAGCCAGGAGCCTACAGCCTCCTCTGGGCTTCCCATGCGGGTGCAGAGGCCCAAAGCCTTGGGCTGTCCTCCACCGCCCTCACAGGCCACAGGCAGGGAGCTGGATGGGAAGCGGCGGTCTCTGGGACTATAACCGGAGCCCAGCTGGGATCCCGTTGCATCCAAGGTAAGGACCCTAACCACTATGCTATTGCACCGGGCCCATACTTTGTTTTTTAAATACTTGCCAAAATTAACAGAAAAGATTACTATTTCATTCAACAAAGGCATGATTTCTGAGATAGCAGCAAAAAAAAAATTTGTTTTTTTACAAAAACTTTCAAAATAAGATTGTAGATAAATACAGTCCCTCAAAAATATATTTCCTGATTATATGAACTATAGTTAGAAAATTAAAACTCTCGGGCATTCCAAAATTATCAGCCTGAAGCCACAGTGTAGATTTTATTTTTAGGATTCTTCTGCCATGTGAACACATTTATTTTTAAAAAGCAAATGAAGGGTAATCTTGACACATCAAAAGCTATGTGACACTGAAGCCTTCTTTTTTGCAGCCTGGAGTGTTGGCTTATAAGTAAGTTATAAACTTAAACTATTGCTTTCTATTCCTCCTGTTACATCTTATGCAAATGGCAATTACTTGTATTCTCTTTTTACATAGTTGATTATTGTTTATCAATTTCTTATTATGTGCCAGTCCCAATAATAAGTGTTGAGAGAACAGGATGGTTATAGGGCACCTACTTACCTCCTTTTTGGGGGAGAGGAGGATAGATTTGTTTGTTTATTTGAAAGACAGAGAGAGAGAGAGAGAGAGAGAGAGAGAGAGAATATGACAGTGGTTCACTCCCCAAATGGCCACAAAGGATTGGGCTGGGCTTGTCTAAAGTTAGGAGCCAGGAACTTCTTCCAGATCTTTCACATGTATTCAGCGCTACTTTCCCAGGCACATTAACATGAAGTTGGAACAGAAATGGAGCATCCAGGACTTGAACCTGCACCCGAGTGGGACGCCGGTGTCACAGTTGGCGTCTCTACTTGATGTGCCACAGCACTATCCCTGGTGCCTACTATTATGCTGATCATTGTCTAGCATGGATTGCCCTCTGCTCGAATGGTAGGCCTCCTTTTGCTAAAGGAGCACCTTGGACGGAACTGTAGAATGATTCCTCATCTTTAACAGGGTGTTCATGGCAAAGCCGTGTGCATTGAAGTGTTAGCATGTATGTAAAGTACTTAGAAGAGTAAATGGCATGTAATAAGACCTCAATAACTGTCAGCTTAATGTGAAAAATCATAGAACCATATGGATGTAGGAAACCCTACAGTTTAGTCGTCTAACTTGCTTGCCCAAGGTTGCAGTTCATGTCAGCAGGAGCACCAGTGGGAGCTAAGATCACTTGGTTTCTGTTTTAGTGACATTTTCCACTGTGGTAGCTGTCAGAGAAGTTGCAAGTGGAGGAGAATGAGCATGAGATTGCAGCATATAGCAAACATGTAATAATGCTTATTGCAACAAGATTGAGCAAAATCATTACCCCAAGGTACAAATTCTACCAGTGTAAGAACTTTAAAAAGCTTGAGAGCATGCAATTGAATGTTTTTATTCCACCTGAGCATAACCTGATTTCTTAAAGATATCGTCCTGGCTGATAGTTTATATATGGTATGATTTCCTTGGGTGGAGTCCATGGAAAACATATTCCATGAAAGCAGCCCAGCCATTGTTTATTGATCAAGTGTGGTCTCCCGCCTTCTCACCGGATTTTGGCCATGAGGCATATTCGCTCTGACAGCAGTTTCCAGGATTACCATAGGCAACCTCTTAGAGAGATTTGAGAAGTTCAGAACAAATCTTGCCTTCAGCCCAAACTTTTCAGTGCAGAAAATAATCTCAAGCATCTGTGGAAAGTTCCAAGTTCTCCACACTTACTTGGTGCAACAAGTAGAGAGAATCTGAGTGGCACTATGTCAGCACTCGGCCCTCTGCTGTGCTCTGAACCGTACACTGGTTTAATCCACTGTTTAGGAAACAAGGCCATCTTAGCATGCTGTGGGTGGAGACAGGGTAATGCCCTTTCTGAGAAGGAAAGCAGTTCTGTGTGTGCTTGTCTCTCCTTACATATTCAAGGTCATGAACGGATCTCGAGAGTCTCTCGAGATCAGACTTACACATCACCCAAGAAGTTGCACACCCTTCTCTGTATGCCTCAGCCATGGGCCTGGAAAAAGAAGGAAATCTGTGAAGCAGGCAGTGGGCCTTAGATGAGCCGTTTTCTGACTCAGGAGAAGGGAAGAAGGAGCAAGGGGAGCACTGTAGGGATAGGGTTAACATCAGTGGCACTTGTGTTAGGACCCGTGTGCTCAGAGAGGGTACTAGCCTTGGTGTTTCGGTGCCAAGCTCCAACCTTTGCTTCTGCAGCTGTGAGTATTGATACATGGCTTTTTAAATGCAGTAACAGTCCGAGGAGGTGCAGTGAGTCTCAGTGGAAAGTAACATGAGGTGATTTTGCCAATCGGGACATTGTTGGTTCCTGCAGTGGGGCTGAGGTGGTGGGGTGGTGCCATTGCTGTGATTAGTGAAGGCCAGGGCTTCTGCTGCTTGTCCTGCATTGTACAGCTCCAACCATAAATACATGCTGGGTATGACATGGCAGTGGTACCTACTGAGAAACCACGATGGTACAGACCAAGAGCTTAGTTTTTGTGAACCAGACTGACTGGCTTGGTACATTTTTTTAAAGATTTATTTTTATTTGAAAAGCAGAGTTACAGAGAGAGGGAGATGAACAGTGAGAAGAAAACAGGCAGGGGGAAAGGAGAAAGAGAGTGATACACTGATCTTCCATTCACTAGTTCATTCCTCAAATGGCTGCAAGGGCCAGAGCTGAGCTGATCTCAAACCAGGAGCCAGGAGCCTCTTCCAGGTCTCCCAGGTGGGTGTAGGCATCCAAGCACTTGGACCAACCTCTGTTGTTTTCCCAGGCCACTTGGGCTGTCTTCTGCTGTTTAGACCCAGGGTGCAGAGTCAAAAGTAGAGCAGCCAGGATGTGAAGTTGTACCCATATGGGGTATTGATGCCACAGGCAGAGGCATACTCTACTATATCGCAGCACCATGCCGATGAACTTAGAAATTTTACAAATTAATTTCTGTTTCCCAACTTTTCATCTATAAAATGGGACAATAATAATTCTGTATATAGTTTATGAGGATTAAGGAAGTTACTACATGAAAGACTTCAGAAGTACTATCCAGGGGCCTGGCCTGTAAGCCTAGTGGTTAAGTCCTCACATTGCATGCATTGGGATCCCACATGGGCGCTGGTTTATACCCCAGCCTCTCCACTTCCTATCCAGCTCCCTGCTTGTGACTTGGGGAAGCAGTCAAGGATGGCCCAAAACCTTGGGACCCCACACCCGAATGGGAAATCTGGGAGAAGCTCCTGGCTCCTGGCTTTGGATTAGTCTAGATCTGGCCGTTGCAGCCACTTGGGGAGTGAACCACCAGATGGAAGACTTTTCTCTCTGTTTTTCCTTCTCTCTTTAAATCTACCTTTCCAATAAAAATATTTTTTAAAATAAAGATTTTTTTTTTTTAATGAAGTCAGATATACAGAGAGGAGGAGAGACAGGAAGATCTTCCGTCCAATGACTCACTCCCCAAGTGAGCGCAATGGCCGGTGCTGTGCCGATCCGGAGCCAGGAGTCAGGAACTTCTTCCACGTCTCCCACACTGGTGCAGGGTCCCAAGGCTTTGGGTCGTACTTGACTGCTTTCCCAGGCCACAAGCAGGGAGCTAGATGGAAAGTGAAGCTGCCAGGATTAGAACCACATGGGATCCCGGCACATTCAAGGCGAGGACTTTAGCCACTAGGCCACAGCGCCAGGTCCTCCAATAAAAATCTTAAAAACAAAAGTTCTACCCAGCATATGATCAACAGATCTGAGTATTAAAGTTTTTATAGAACAATGAAGGGCATGTATAGAAATTATCACAACAGTGGAGTCTGTGCAGACATGTTCTTGAGGGGAGCTTGGATAAAAATCTCAAAAGAATTGATTAGAATAGACTAATTTAATGCCACCTAAAATCCACATACTAAATAATCATGACACTGTTGCTTTGTTAATTTAGTACTGCCAATATTGTGCTGTGATATTGAAGGAGAAGAAATGTGGGGAAAGCGTTTTGTGTGGTTGTAAGGCTGCTGCCTGGTGTGCCCGAGTCCTGTTCAGAGCACATAGGCTTGGGACACAGAGCTCAGCATGGGACTTGAGCTTCCTGCTAATGGGCACTCAGAGGCAGCACAAATGGCCCAAGAAGTTGAGCCCCCAGTGCCAGCATGAGAACTTAAGGGTGACCTCCTGGCTTTCAGCTTCTGTCTTGCCCAGCCCTAAAAGTACAGGCATTTGGGGAATGGACCACAGATTGAGAGATACGTGTCTCTTTCCCTCCTCTTCTCCCTGTATCTCCCTGTCTTTTAAATGACATTAGTATATATTTTGTAAATGAAAGAAATGTTGGTACACAATCCTAGTCCACCCTATATGCTTGGGTAGTATTTGAGATTAGTTACTAATTATGTTCACAGAATTCTTTGAAATCCAAGATGTATGAATTTGCTAAATAGATGTGGAGGAGTGAAGGAAGAGAAATGAAAATACAATTGAAAATTAACTTCTTACTTGGCAGAGCTGCTGGTCCCCAGAGAAGTGGGGGCACTTGACCTTTATGATTACAAAGATACCACTCCAAAAGGCTGGGATCTGACTCAAGATCTTGAAAATGAAAGGAGATGACATTTGCAGACAGAGCCAGCAAATTATCATGTGATGTATGTTCACATTAATTGTAGAATTGAAGATGCTAAAAGAGGAACATTTAAATACATGTGAGAAATTGTAGGTAATTAGCAGAAAAGAGAGGTCTGGATTAGCTGCCGTGACCTGTCTGACGTCTCTGCCCAGCATTCTGCTTCATCTAGCAGCTTTGATTTTTACCTTTGAGGAGTCAGAAATTAGGCTACTAAGCTCAGTTAGCTAGTCCTTGACCTTGAGGTCTTTGCTTTATGTTCTGGCTGATTTCAGCACTGGGGAGACTACCTTGACTTTCCCTTATCCTAGATGTTCCCCTCAGAATGAAGGTTTTCATGAAGAAGGTGTTTACCACCAGGGTTGATGATGCGCAGAGTGTTACTTCCACGAGGGCTCTGGTGACCAGCCTGCAGGTCAGCCACAGCACCAGGCCAGCCTGCGACAGGGGTCCACTCACTCAACAGTCACGAACATAGTAGAAGATATTGCAATACTAATGACATTCTTGTAGCTGCCAGGGACTGCACCTTCACAGCATGTCGTTTCTTAGCAAAAGGGCTGTAGTTCAACTGGTTCTGGCATCATCTCAATCAGGAAAGAGAAAGAGAACAGCTAAGGATAATTAACAGCCCTTTAGAATAGCTAATGTATGTGTAATCAGATACCATGCAAGGTATTTTAGATACTAAAAATATTCTGTCTAGTCTGAGACAATAAAATGAAGGTTCAAATAAATCAGGTACCTTGCTCCCCATCCAAGAAATAATAAGTTGAATGCCACTTGGGACGCCCACATGCCTCACTAGGGTGTCTGCATTTGAGTCCCCAATGCACTTGCAACCTGATGATTTTCCAATGTCATGTTCTTGCGCCATGTCATCCATAAGTGAAAGCCAGATAAAGTTCTTAACCCCTGGCTGCCTCCTGGTCCAGTAGTGGATGTTGGAAGCATTTGGAGAGTAAACTGGCTGATGGGAGAGTTCTCTCTCTCTCAATCTGTATGTCTCCCTGTTATTTTATCTTTGGAACAAATAAAACTTTTTAAAAGATTCAAAAACAGTCTTTTCTTTGAAAAAAAAATGACAGAGCAAATAAAATGTGGTGCTATGTTACTCATTTTTTTTCCCTATGAGGCTGGGTAATAAATAGAGCAAAGTAAGTTATTTAGCATGCGGGCCTGGAGGTATAAGGGCTTAGTGCCTGTATCTTTTCAGCTCTGCTGAGACTCCTGTGGTGGATGGCACTGCTGTGGCAGGAGTGCAGGATACAGTGACCCCATGGGAAGTAGGAAGCCAGAGGTTAGGTAGCAGCCAGATAGCAGCCAGGCTTGCTTGCTTTCTAGCTATCTACTCTCGTGGAAATTACTGGGGTCTCATGAGAATTGCATGAATCCCTTCTAAGCACTGCTGTTTAAAGTTTCCACTACCAAATCAACACCACCACAGGCAATTCCAAGCTTCCAGCACACTCCCCTTGAAGCCACGTCCAAGTCACCGCAGGTGCCAAGACTTTGATGCAGTCTCTGCTTCTCCCTGGAGACTTTTTCTCTTGCCATAGTTTGAGACTTCAGTACAAAAAAAACCAAAACAATTGAGACTTCAGTACAAAAAACAAAACAAAACAACAATAACAAACAAACACAGGCTTCAAGCACTGCCATCAACCAAGGGCTCTCTGAATGATGGGGGTGGGGTTGCGCTAGGCTATGTCTGGGATCTGGCTCTTTCCTCACGTTTTAAAATGTGGAGATCCCAAATCTTGCACAACATGTACTGCCTTTTCCTACTCATGGTATGGATAAGATCAGAGGGATACAAGAAATACCTCTTAACCACAGGGGGGAAATGGTGCATTTGTGTATATCTTACCAGTTTAGTCCCCAAATACATCCTATTTCTGACCACTACTTTTCATCTCCTGCAATACACACTGTTTAAATCATCATTCTTCTTTTTTTTTTTTTTTTTTTTTTTTTTTAAAGATTTATTTTTATTATTTTTTATTGGAAAGGCGGATATACAGAGAGGAGAGACAGAGAGGAAGATCTTCCGTCCGATGATTCACTCCCCAAGTGAGCCGCAACGGGCCGATACTATGCCGATCCGAAGCCAGGAGCCTCTTCCGGGTCTCCCACGCGGGTGCAGGTTCCCAAAGCTTTGGGCCGTCCTCGACTGCTTTCCCAGGCCACAGGCAGGGAGCTGGAAGGGAAGCGGGGCTGCCGGGATTAGAACCGGCGCCCATATGGGATCCCGGGCGTGCAAGGCGAGGACTTAACCACTTGCGCCACCGCGCCGGGCCCAATCATCATTCTTCTTATTTGTAAGATTGCTACAACATCACAACTTGTTTTCCTGATTGACTCATTTACAGAATGCTCTCTCTTATAGCAGTGGGAGCGATCCCTGATAAGATCTGATTCTTTTATTCCTTGTTCAGCTTCTCCAATGTATTTAGAAGAAAATCCAAACCACTTCAGTTTCAATGTTCTTTCTCTCTCATTTTGAACTCCTCTCTATACCAACTCTTTATGCTTGTCCTACTTTGTACTGAGTAAATTGTCCTTCCCACAGCTCTTTGCTGGTGAAGAAGGTCAGCTGTGTCTCTCCAGATTATGCCCGATTCACAGAAGCTTTATTTTGGACTGGAAGCCTTTAAGCAACAACAGAGGAAAAGTTCTCTCTACCCGCTCTGTTTTTTCCTAAAGGCAAGATAAAAATATTCCTTAATTTGGGACGACTCTGGAATCTTTGTCAGCAGACATAGTGCCAGAGGAATCTGCCAACAAACTTTAACTCTAGTAGTGCCCTCCCACCCACTCTGCGGACAGCCCTGATTTCCCATGATTCTATTTCTGACTTTCTGCCTTTGCAGTTGTGTGAGAGATACACATGCAGTAGAAACTGTGCTTTGAATTTCCACTTTTGACCTTTTCTTGCTTTTGCAACAGTAAGTGCTTGACCTTCTGTTGTGAGGTTGGGTAGTGCCTGCAAGCTCCAGGTGACAGGAGGGTAAACAACCGATGCTCTGCATGGATTGTATTCAGATGCATTTCCGGCTGATGAATGCTGTATGGGACTGCACCCCACTGCAAGTGGAGGGACCTATGAATCTGTTTCCCATCCATGGGAACCTAAAACTGCTTTCCTTCGTTCTGTCATTTCTCTACGGATCTAGTGTTCTTTGCTAAAATTGTTCTGTAAGTCTCTTCTAAGCTACCTCTCCATACTCTTCTCTGGGTATTCCTTTCTGCTAAATACATCATTCACACATTAGTGAACTTGTGTTCCTCCCACCCATTTTGAGAGAGGGGGAAAAAGGGCAGACTCAGAGTTTGTGTTCACTCCACACATGGCCCAAGTGGCTGGATCAAGGCTGAGACTATGAACCTGGACCTCAGTGTAGGTCTTCTGTGTGAGTTGCAGGAGCCCACTTACCCAAAGTAACACCTGCTGCCTCACAGAGCCCACTTGAGAAGGGAGCTGCAATTCAGGTTGAAGCTGGTGTTTGAAACCAAGCACTTCAGTATGGAATGTGGGCATCCTGACCACCATCTTAAGACTCTTGACCAAATGCCTCATGTCAAATGTTTTTTTCTTTTTTTTAAAAAGATTTATTTTTTATTATTTTTTATTGGAAAGGCGGATATACAGAGAGGAGAGACAGAGAGGAAGATCCTCCGTCCGATGATTCACTCCCCAAGTGAGCGCAACGGCTGACCCTATGCCGATCCAAAGCCAGAAGCCTCTTCCGGGTCTCCCATGCGGGTGCAGGGTCCCAAAGCTTTGGGCCGTCCTTGACTGCCTTCCCGGGCCACAGGCAGGGAGCTGGAGGGGAAGCGGGGCCACTGGGATTAGAACTGGTGCCCATATGGGATCCTGGGCGTGCAAGGCAAGGACCCCAACCACTGTGCCACCGCGCCGGGCCCAATTGTTTTTTTCTTGTTAGTTGATACTTTGTAAAACTAGTCCAGTGAAGAACCTATAAGGTTAGAAGGAAGAGGTTTTTTCCCTTCATACCTGGCATGGGCAGCCTTCTTTCATCATTCAGGTTCCAGTTCCAAAGTCAATACTGCAGAGATAACTTTCTCCTGGCCAGCCTAAGGAACCGTATCCCATTCCAACTGCCATCCACCTGTCAGATACACATTCTTTTTCATGACACCTTCTTCTTCTTTTTTTTTTTAAAGGACTTATAACCAGATTTTCTACTTCATATTCATGTCTGTGTTCATCATCTATTTTCATCCTCCAAGAAGTTAAGGTGTTTCTTTTTTGTCTTTATTACTGCTGTATTGTCAAAGTTTAGAAATTGGTTACTAATAAACACTTAAGGAGTACTTGTTACTATTGAAAAGAACACTGAGTTAGGTGTCATGAGCTCATACTTAATGCACTGCTATCAAAAAGGGTATGGTGGACTAGTCAACTTTGTTGGCGATCATTTGATTTCTTCATGTACATGTTAAATTAAATGACCTTATCACCCAGTTCTAGTCCAAAAGACACTGACTTAATAACATCCCGGCTCCTAGTGTGTACCCCAGTCTGGTGTCTCTTAATTCTTTTGTAAGATGGGTATCCTAACATGAAGTGGAAAAATCTGCTAGTCCTGCTCACTCTTAGTGACAAGGAGTGTTTGTTCAGTGACATTAATGATGAACTTCTGATACCCTGAATATGAGTTTTGTATCTGGGAAATGCATTCAGAGGCTTATTTTGGTCATATAAATTCATATTCAATTTAATAAGATTATAAATGTAAAAATCTAGTTCTGTTGGCTTTTAATTCAATTGAAAAATTATTCTGTATTCTGCAAATTAGTGAATTTAACAGCTACTGTCATAGGACCGCTGACTAATTTAATTGTTTAAATACTTTGAATCATTTTATAGATTGGAAGCATCCTGAAAGGATATACTATACTAGCCAAAGCTTTTTGTATACTTAAGTACTTCTTATAAGTATAAGGATTACATTTATATATAGAACTAAGGATTTACATTATATGCATGGACAGACTTGAGTCTGCTTTAAGGTTTTAATACTGTAGAGTAGGAAGAACTTAACTTATATTTATAAGCTATATCAATTAGCTATATCAATTACCCCATACTGAGCTGCAACAATATCTCTGTGCATGTTAGCTTTTAAGCTGTTTTATAGGAATAATCAGTAGCACTGATCAGAAATTCACATTCCAAGTGGAGTCAATTTCATATTTGATGAGAAAGTCCATGTTCCATATGCAACTTCTGCAAGATTTCAGCTCTCATTCACACAGATTAATACCAGACATTTGACCCAATTGTCATAATTAATAATAGACATATTTTGAAATGTGATTTGTTCACATCATGGATGATAGAAATATGATCTCATGTGTGGAGTTAGTGCTGTTAAGTATGTGTGATTTCACTGGAATATCTGAGACAATCTCTACCCCTAGCGGAGAGCATGAGATGCTTGATAGCCCGTCACTTTTGTCTCTGTAATCAGTGTGTGTGTGAGAATCTGATTTGACTCTTTATGATAGCAGAATGATGAGGTTGTGGATGAGTAGCTGATTGCTACTGTTACCTACTAAAAATATCGTAATGGCTGTTCTTAGCAAATTTGACTTGCATCAGTTGGCAGTATCTTCTCATCTAATTTTGCTCTTAGAGTTGCACAATAAGAATATATCTTTTAAAAAAGATAGCATGTTTGGATAAAACTCTAATATGATCGTTCTGTCAATGAATTCATCTTGGCAGAAGAGGTTGCAATCTCGTGGTCAGGATTTGAATTTCCTGCACAAAGGAATACACAATCTGTACATTGTTTGCAGGTTGCATTTTCATAGCTCTTAATGTTTGCATTTTTTTTCCTTTGGATTGTAAAAACTGTTTAACCTGATGGCCTCCTGTGTTTTACAGTTTGTGTTCTCAGAATCACATGACCCTGCAGTTATCAATATGACAATCAGTTACTTTTTGCTACAGTATGTTTTTTTTCTCTCTCTTCCTTTGGTGACTGTTCGAGTTAGGCTCCTAATAGTCATTGTGCTGATAATTGAAAGTAGTCAAAAATCAATCTGTTAAGCTAGTGACCAAGTCTTGATGAAACTGGCTCTGAATATCCCCTTTGTACCAGCAAAAGTGTCGTTCAGTGCTGTTCTATTCTCCAGAGAAATGTTTCAGAAATTTGGGTTCCTTCATTAAGCATAGATATATTTGATCCAGGCTAACTGGAGTAGCCATTTGCATTTGTAGAAACAAGAGGAAGTATGTAGAGAAAAGATGCAAGAGGGCATGTTGAAAGGAGCAGGGGGAGGAATGGTGAATGACAAAATAGGGAAGACAACAGCTTGCATTACAGTATGTCTATGCTGAAGATTCCAGACAAAAATAGGAATGGAGGAAGGAAATTCAAGTTAAGTTATTCTCATTTTTTTGCCACCTCAAGGATTCCTTTTTAACAAAATGTTCTCTGTATGAACACATTTTTGGTAGATTTTGCTTCAACAACAAACAATGATGTTTATTAGAGAACAGCTTATTTTTTGTTACATTTATTAACAGTAATCTAAATCTGATTGTTAGAACTCCTGATTAGCATCAACTAAGAAAGACCCTCTATACTGACCTGACAATTTCAGTCAAAATAGAAAAAACTAGGATGCCAAGGAGAGAGATTTTAATCAGGCTTTTCACTAATGACATCTCTCAAACTTCTCATGCTGAAAAATGCAGTTTTTCAGGTTGCATATTCAGTAATTTGAAATACTATCTCTTGAGATAGGACATTGGGCTATCAATTAAAACTTTTTAAATGGTGTTAAAAGTCATCAGATAGGTGGAGAGAAAGAATAAGAGCGACGGTGCTACCATCCTCGGGTTCATTCCTCAAATGCCTGCAACATCCAGGATGGGGCTAGTTTGAAGTCAGGAACTGGATAGTCAATTCATATCTCCAATGAGTGTTAGGGACCCGACTACTGGAGCTGCTCCCAGGGTCTGCATTGGCAGGAAGCTAAAGTCAGGAGCCAGAGCCAAGTGTGAACCCAGATCTTCAGATTTGGGATATGGGTGTGTGAACTGTCGTCATAACCACCAAGCTGAGGGCCTGCTCTGGAACCTTCATTTTAGATGAACACTTTCTTTACCACATGGGTGTCTCTGACTGTAACTGTCCTTTGAGTCATGCTGAAAGAAACATTCCACTTTCCATTTTGAAATACTGAAAATGGCTTTTGGACTTGTCTTTGACTTGATTTCACCACTCTGGCCACTTCAGGTCCGGCACCTCTGGGAGGGTGAATAATTGCAAACTCGGTTCAGCTGTTCAGCCTTAGGCGCTCCTGGAGCCCAAGCTGGAGAGGCCGTGACTAAGTCGACCTTTTGTCATATCTCTTTTCCTCCCTGTTTATTTAAGTTACCATCTTAACTGGTTCCTGAAGTCAAAAGTGCTTTTGTTCTCCGCATGAATGGTTTGATTCACATCACACGAGTAGAGCCTCAAAGGGAGAAAAATCTCTTACCTTTGGATAATCTCTCCCTCCCCCTAAAAAGAGCAAAAACCAACTAAAGGATTTTAAAGGCTTAGGTCTTAACTCTTTCTGACCTTCTTGACTTCCTTCCCTTCTCCCCTCGATTTTGTCTCTCTCCTTGTTCTGGGGAAAAAAAAAAAATAAAAAGCCAAAAGGAGTGACATCCATGACTGGCAATTTTTTTCTGTAAAGGGCAATCTCCACACAGTGTTGTGTTTAAGGCAATGATCCAAAAATAGGGGACTTTATGACATGGATGACTGAAGCGCCTCCAAAGGCTGTCAGGGGCTGTGGGATGGGGCTTGCATCTAATGAGTAAACCCTGACAGATCAACTGCCCAAGGTTGGATGACCAAGAAGTGACAAACTGACAGAAATACCAGGGAATTTGGTGTGAAAGGCGACATCAACCTTGTTTCTTGTCTCACACAGAAGAATTTCTATGCCAACAACTTCAGTGTGCAAAAAGATTTATTTAAGAAAGAGAGCTCTCTTGCCATGGTGACAGGAGGAGGCTCTAAGGGAGGAAAAGCCAGAGGAAATGATGAGAGTGGTGTCTTTTATGTGCCATCTGGGGGCGAGGAGGGGGACAAAATAAGTCACTCAGAAGGCAGAAAAGAAGTGAAAGGAAGGGAGAACTGATTTGCCTTGGGCAACGATGTTTGGCACTTTGCATAGGACATAAAGGACATGATAAAGGTGAGACCGGTGGCTTCCTCCCATCTGATGAGCTGGGATCCCAGGCACCATCTCCCTGCCAGTAACAGCCAACCCCTCCACGAGATGGGAATTGATATGTTGGTTCTGTCTCTGCTCTCTCTCAGGAAAGCCAGGGGATGAAGCTAGGGAGAATTGCTCAAACGAAGGGTAAGAAATGGAGAGAAGTAAGATTTTATATTTTAAAAGGTGACTTCACCAGGGACCAGAGACCCTAATTACCTCTTAGCCTGTCTGACTCCTCAAAGTGATATGGTTATAAGCAAAGGAAGGAAGAAAAAGCCATTTAACCACTTGTGAAACCTCATGGCCTCTCATTCACTTCTGCCATTACTCACTGTATTCCCTCCAAGACTCAGCTACCCTGAATTTCAAATAGTACCTGTGAAATCGTGCAAGGTTATTTTTGTATTTCTGTTATTGTATCATCCAGACATTCCTTTGCTCAACCCTTTTCTCCCTGATACATTTCAATACTCATTAAAATCTCATAAACTCCTTTGTGACACCTTCCCTAACACTTCAGGCAGAGAAAGTTCTTCCCTTCTCTGTGTCTATTTAGATTTTTGTGCATGAAGTGCTGTAGCACTAAGCATCTGAAGTCAGTAATTTATTTAGCGTACTTCCGCAGAGATGCTGCGGTATATGTGTCATGCAGCTGTGCGCTCTACCTCTCACGGTAGTTACATGAAGGATAGCTGTCTAAACAGAGATCAAGTGATAGTACCAATTTTGTATTGATAAAGTGCCTGACATTTGGGAAAAGTCTGGAAGTGGTCTAGAAAGAAGGTGTAAACACCTCTGCTGGTTGAAGAATGAGCCATGAGAAGTTGGCAAGGCCAGCAGCCTGGCACCTTTGGTAATGTGTTCGTGGGCCAGGACTCCCTTCGTTCCTGTGCTTAAACCAGACCAAATGGCTTACTGCAAGCTGCTGGTAGAGCGCAGTCCCCTCTGCTAGCAGAGACCACTTCATGTACAGCACAGTCCTGAACACCTAATGATGGGAACATAGGATGCCCTGAGCCTGCAGGGCCAGGGTGTAGACAGTGTGTTTGTTTTGCATCTGCTAATCAATGCATGCTTGGCAGAATTTTGTTTGAGCCTTGCTGTTAATTATAACATACAATACTGGTGAGGTTGAGTAATAGGACACTGGTAGCTCTCATTCATCCCTAGTCTAAAACTTTAGGAGAGGCTACTGAAAGAGCCTGTTATCTAGGACGGGCCAGGCTGGCTTGGTCCAGCCATCTTGTTCATCTTTGTGTAATTGTAGTAGGCAGGAATTATTCATTAAATGTCTTGTTAAATCCTTAATTCACTGTAGCTAGAAAACCAAGCAACCCAATAAGCAGAAAAAAAACCAAAAAAACCTGAACCAATCTTACGATCTTTGAATGTTTTATAAAATTCACTGCAATGCTTTTTTACTTAGAACAGCAACAATCAGGTTTCAAATAATAGAAATTTTCATTTGCAGACACATTGAACAAAACACTACTGTTGGTTTTAGATGAAGCTGCTGTTTCCTGAGAAGTGGATTTTAAATGAAAATATAAATACACTAGATACAATGCTGATAATGGAGTTTTATACCCACCACTCCCACAAAAGAAAACCCAGGATGCAATTGATTTATCCTTTCATTCTACACAGGCTGAACAAAAGCAGTTTTAAGAATAGCTAGGGGGAATGCATGATATATTCATTTGCAAACAGCAGTGTTTCTTTTCAGCACTGTCAAGAAAATTCATCTAAAGAAATTATAAACCTAAAGAGCTCCTACATTCCCATTTGTCAGAACCGTTCTGCACGATGAATAGGCCTTGCAGGTTGTTAAGTATCTCCAGGAACATTGCTTATTGAAATTTGTTGGAAAGATGATTGAATGTTATTTAAGTAGAACTTTACACACAATAAATAGTACATTTGCAGACTGCCGAGAAAATTGATGAAAAGGATAATGTTCTGTTTTGGACTCCAAACAAAAGGCAATCAATTAGCAGGGCTGGTTTGAATAATGTGAAAGAAACGGTGCCTAGAAGCTCCCCTGTGGAAAGATTGGGCCTCGGGCAGCAATAACTGCTTTTGCATTAAAAAAGCCATGACTTGGCACCAGCACAGCACAAAAGGGAATTAAGGATCAGAATCCATTTCTGGACTGACATCACTGCGCAGAGTTGGCTTTTTCTCTGAGCCCGCTTTCTGCCTCACCTTGATTATGGGCTGAATTTCTGCTTCCTGCTGAGGTCTGTAGCCGTGCTCTGGCCAACGTTTAAGATGTCCTTTCCAGCAGAGGTTTTAATTCTATCTAAAGAGGAATCATTAACAAGAAGCTAAGAGACTTTTATTGATTTTTGCAAAAAGCCATGGAATTCTTTAGTGTAGAATTGAAAGGTGTGAGACTTGGTTTTGCTGATAATGGCGATGAGTGAACTTTGATGATGGCTCACTTACATTAGGGTTGGCAGTTTTTTTTTTTCTAGAATGATACAGACTATAAACAGTTTATTCTTAGTAGACCACACAATCTGTGTCTCCACAACTCAATTCGTTTGTCAATAGCTGCAAGGCAACCACAGACAATATATAAATGAGTAGGCAGGGCTGAATTCCAATTAAAATGGATTTGCAAAGAGGTTCATGGACCCCTGCTCTTCATCAAGGAATCAAAATCACTACTGAACAGGTGTCATACAAAACAGTGTCAGATCATGTTTACAAAAACAACTGTTCTCTCACAGATGGTGATTTCTAATTTCATGTTGTGCCTTATGCTTGCATCTTAATTTAATGGATTTTATATACAGGAAAACACAAGCTTTAAAAGAGCAATCATTTAAGAATGAAATAAAACAAAGCCCTCAAATTAATTTATCCTTGGGGATATCAGCTATGCAGCAACATTCCCTCATTATTTATTTCAAAAAGTTCATGGGAAATGTGAATTATCTTAGATTTTGTTCTTGACTTATTTATTTATTTAAAGATCTGTTTCATTTTCATTGGATATACAGACTTACAGAGAGGTGGAGAGACAGAGAGGAAGATCTTCTATCCACCAATTCACTCCACAAGTGGCCACAATGGCTGGAGCTGCACCGATCCAAAGCCAGGGGCCCGGAGCCCACTTTGGGTCTCCCACGCTGTTGCAGGGTCCCAAGGCCTTGGGATGTATTTTAGAAATCTTCTCATACATGGTAGTTCTCTTATCTGACTTCAGTTAATGAATTGACTTTGCAATAGCTGGCACCTCCATTTCCTCTGTAAAACAGGCTATGTGACCCTCACACTGATGTGGGGAATTTGATGCAAAATTCAGCATGAAATACTCGCCTGAAAGCAAAATTTTCGTGCAGACAACTCCTGTTTTAGTGACAGGAGAGGGCTCCAAGGGAGGGAAGACCCAAGAAAATCTGAGAAAGGAATCTTCTGCCATAGTGGCAGGAGGGAAGAAAAGTCCCCAGGAAATGGTAGAGATGGGGCCTTTTATGTACCATCTCAGGGAGGGGGTTCACCTGAATCACCCAAAGGGCAGAAAGGGAAAAAGTCATTCGCAATGGGCAGTCATGTCTACCATCCCACCCAGAGCTGGGGTGAGATTGGTGGCTTCCTCCTCCCATGCTGGTGATAAGCTGAAAACTAAAGTGCCATCCCTTTGACAGTGACCCAGAGATGAGATCAGTATAGGCCATGTCTCCTAGCTTTGTTATAACAAATGGGGAGAAGCCTGATCTTACATTTTAATGGGTAACTTTATCTGGTGCCAAACAGCCTATGCTCCCATCTGATTCCTCACAATACCACATGCAATGTTAGGCTAGTACCTTTCAGTATATTACAGAAACTAAAAATCCTAATTCCAGTTTCTCACTCCAGGGCACTGGTAAATTAGAGTCCCTGAGGGTAGAATTTTGATGACTCACATGTGCAGCCCAGGTAGAGAACCACTGCTTTGGGTGTTGCATCTGTGGAACAACCGCAACAGTATCACCTGGAACCCTGCTAGAAATACAAATTCTGCCCTATTCTACACTGGTGCAGGAGAATATGATATTTTTTTTTTTTTTTTTACAAAATCTCCACATGCATGTCAGTGTTGAGCAGCCCTGGAACAGGTGTTTAGTTAAGAGATCAAATGATCTGAGTTTGATTCCTACCTTTGGTTTCCGAATGCAGCTTCCTGCAAGTGCAAACCCTGGGAGGCAACAGGTATAGCTCAGTTAGTTTGTTCTTTGCTACCCAGGCTGAGGACCTGGGAAAGTTCCCAGCTCCTTGTGTTGTGGGCATTTGAGGAGTGAATTAGTGCTGCCTCTAATGAGAAGCCCTGCCCTCTTTGGCCCTTGTGCTTTCATGAAGCAGCAGGCATATCAAGGACCGCTATATTATTGTATCAGTTTTCTTGCCACAGTGCAATTAAGCAAGCATTACATAATTGATAAACTATAAGTACATAAAATGAAAGGGTTGTGGATTTGCTCCAGGAAAACAAAATGGAATATTTGGAGGAAAATACATACAGGTGAGTAGTATAAAATTGGATATCAAATGTGAGTGAGAAAACTCGTCATTTTTAGGGGAAAACCATCCCATTTGAGATTAAGTGCAGCTTGCTAGTCCTTTTACACAGCTAAGTCCTCCTTTTGGGATAAGTTTACCACAATAAACCAAAAATATCAGATGTAACCAGGTACCTAGGAGGTCCTATATTCCAGCAGGGTAGAGATGGGTGTGGAGGCAGAGGGAGAGAGTGAAAGGGGGACATCTCCTGCCATCGTGGCAGGAGAGGGCTGCACGGGAAAGGGAAGAGAGGGCAAGACAAAAGGAAGATGGGGCTGGGCAGGGGAAGGGGCAGCATGCCAAGGGAAGAGAGACACACGGTGGAGTGTGCATTTTTGTGGCTGGGTTGGACATCACAGGATCATGAGATGTTGGTGGCTAGATTGTCAGAGCTGCAGGGGATTGGTGGGTGGGCGGGGATTGGGGGAAAGGCTGCAAGGGGTTGTTGGGTGGGGTTGTCAGGTATGCATCATAAGGCTACAGTGTATTGTGGACAACCTGAATGGCAGGAAATTTGCAAGCTGCAGGAAAGGGAAGCAGGTGTCCCAGGTGGTGCTGAGTCCAAAATGGCAACGTTTCATCAGTCTCCAGAGTAATATATTTGAGCCACTCCTCACACAGATGCCTTGCGTGACAAAGTTGTACCACTTAAGAGAAACCAAAAAAGTACATTCTGGATTCAGAGTTTTGGGTGTGTTTCACACAAGAAGAAACATTTGAAACTTTTATGTGACAGGTCCATTGTCAAAGAAAAGACTCAGAAGCTTATCATAGGTAAATAAATGTTGTAAATTAACATATGACAGATTTAAAACACACCTTTTTATGAGTGCCTCTCTTATTTTGTAGACTGCTGTAGTTCACAATGGATAGGAAAGGTGTCTACTGTTAACAGAAATGGATCAACCAACCAGCTTGCCTTGTCTCTCTTTTCATAGTTAGTTGGTCTTGCTCCATGGGGATAGTTCTTGCATTTTTGGATTTCACTGAAAAGGAAAATTTTGGAAGCATTTTGGATAACTCACGTAGAATTGCCTACTATTTGTTGTTGCCTATCAAATTAAGGGGGGAAAAGCCTATTGTGTCTTATCTCTGAGTTCAGCAAAGAAAAGACATTAAAGAAGGAAACATCTTAGGATAAGAAGTCTATATGTGGGGAAAAAAAATGTCTTTTGCAATGAAATAGCCAAAGCCAGCAGTTCTGGTGGCCATTGCTGGACCCACCTTTATATGAGGCTACTTTAGCAAGTTAATGGAAAATATGTATTATCAAAATTATGTGTTTGGATTTCTAGGATATTTTATACCGAGTAAAGTTGGTTTTAATTCCATTTCCCATGAACTTTGTGAAGTGTCGTTGTATGGGATACTAGATAAAAGAAAAAATGTGAGGTCATTGAAATTTGAACTTCATTAGAACTCTGCCCTGATGCTCCTCTGTTTGGCCTGTTTTTTGTGCCCCTGGATCCTTGGAGAGCACTTAACCTCATCTGTTGTGGCTGTTGCTACCCTATCTTTGGTCCTGATTGGTGAGGTGAACCATCCCATGCACTCTTACTTACAAGGCAACACTTAACACCAAGTGATGAGACAGCCCTCTTAGGTTGGATGACTGAATGTCACAGATCTGCTTCACATAAATTGATGTTAAAGGGAAAATGGAATTCATTGCAAGGAATAAAGTAGTCTGCCTCTGAATGTTCTAGCTGAATATTTATGCTGAATTGTCAATAAGGTAGTGATATATGTCAGTAATTAAACGCTGTAGACTTGGCTACAGCTGGTTGCATTTTTTGATTGCTTCTCTATTATGAATCCGTTTACTGAAATATATTTAATTAATATTGATTTTGAGACTGAGGGAATTTCAGGATAATAAAAGTATATTAAATGTTTTTATTATACTGTATTTTCATTAAACAGGAACTTTTATTGCAAAGCTCAGCTTTTTTTGTTAATATGACAAAGGCAATATTACATATTATTAGCAACCGATCCCAGAGATAAAAAATTGAAAGTATACTGTAAGATTTTCCTCTTACAAAATTAACAGAGGAAGCAGGAGCTGTAAAGAAACACTGCTATTTTCTTTTGAAAGTAGGATATTAAAGTAATGGTAACCTACTCCGTTTGGTTCATGGAGAAGCAGCCCCCTACTGTACTTGAAATTATATCAACTTTATGTTGTTATTAACATCAATCACTAAATGCCAATAATGCCTGGTTATTTCAGCTCCTCACAATGCCTTGTTATGGTGTTCTGTTTATAAATCTGAATTTAAAAACCACAAATATGCATTCATTTCAGAAACAGAATTAACTCACTTGGTGGTGATACTTTATAATCTCTAGAACCGTGCCTCCATGATTCAATAAGCATAGAAGGTCATTTACTCACATTTTAATCCAGCAAATGCTATGAATCTGTTAGCTGACACGCTAACTTCATATGTGAACATACGTGATTTCTTAGAAGTCAAATGTGAGAGCCAAGATGTTTTTCTTTTGCTCTTGTATTGTCCATGCATGTGCTCTCGCTAGATTCTTTTTGTGACCGTTGCAAGAAGAGTGGCTGCTGAGGGAGACGTGTCAAAGCAATGCAGCCAGCCCTTGCACACTTGCCTCTGCAGCCACAGGCACTGACCCAGGCAGCTAATCCCTGTTAGGTCCACTGTGGGGCTTGCTGCTAGGAATTACAGGCCTTTACCACAGGAAGATACCTGGTGTTATTAATGGACTTTTTGGCGTTTAATATCTTCCCTTTAATTTGAAGCTTTTGGAAGAGTATTGACTCAAACTGATTTTAATTTAGAGTTATTTTTTTAAAGGCATGGATTGTTTCCAGTGACCAAGGGGTATAGTTTCTTTCAGTGTTCTTACTGCAGTCATGGTGGTATTCAACTGTCACCTTAACCACTTTATGTACTGCTAAATTTAATAGAAAATGTGCCACTTCGATGAAGCCCAGGACACCTGGAAATAGGGATATAGGAAATCACACTGTCACTGTGGCAATGGCATCTCATTAGAAGTAGAAGAAAAATCATTTTATTGAGTTTTAAAACCCTAGAAAATATTGGACGGGTTTTGAAAATGCAATAAACTGAAATCATATATCAAAAAGCACTAAGATGCAGTTGTGTTTGCGGCTCATGGCAATATCATAATGTAGATGAAGACTAATGGCTTATAAATATGGTTTTTAAGATTTGTTTATTATTTTTATTGGAAAGGCAGATATACAGAGAGGAGGAGAAATAGTGAGAAAGATCTTCTGCTCCCTGATTCAGTCCCCAAGTGGCCGCAATGACCAGAACTGAGCCAATCCAAAGCCAGAAGCTTCTTCTGGGTCTCCCACACGGGTGCAGGGTCCCAAAGCTTTGGATCATCCTCTAGACTGATTTCCCAGGCCATAGGCAAGGAGCTGCATGGGAAAAGATGCAGCCGGGACACAAACCAATGCCCATATGGGATGCTGGCACATGCAAGGCAAGGACTTTAGCCACTAGGCTACCGTGCTGGGTCCATGACTTATAAATGTTAAACATGGTTTAGTTAAGCGTGGCATCTGTTAGCAGGAGTATTTGGGCTTTTTTTTTCTGTGCTTACATTCAAGTTAGGGGCAAGTGTGATGAGAAACACATTTTTTTCTATACTCACATATATTTTAGCTCCTTTTGGAGCCAGAAAGAACAAAAACAATATCCATTTGCTTTCAGATAATCTGGTAAAATACCATGAGAAAGGAGCTTGCCTATGTCCTTGGATATGAAGCTAACAAGGTAAATGTTGAAACATTGTTGGCCTGATAACTCTTACTGCTTGACCTGGGCCACAGTGCGATTCCACAATGAGACTGCGTTTTGTGTGGCCTGCCATGTACTCTAGTTTGTGAGTAAATCATTGATTTTGCCTGCAAGACATAGGTGTTGTGTTGTGTCAGACTGTAAGAAGCCAACCTTGAAGATATTTTGTACTGGGTTATTCAAGCTTTTCATTCAAGCATTTTAGTCTATGAAGAAAGAGGTTTGTCTCTAGCAGCTGGTCCAAGTTTCCTGAGAAGAAACTGAAAAGGATGGAATCTTTGTATTTCACAAAGAGGAGGGATTTCCAGTTTAAGAAGCTGAAGATGAATGTGTATATTTTCTAGCATAATCAGGAAAGACACACTGCTTACTCATAAGGCAATCAAGCACAATGGGAAATAATCAGTTACCATCTTCTCAAAATCCAAAACACCAGAATAGACTGATGGCTTTCACTGAATCAGACAATGAGTTAAAGCAAGGTCGTCACAACTCCATGCAGGCAACCTGTATGCACTGTTCTTTTTCATGATCTCTCCGTGCAGGTTGGTCCAAGCATCGCAAGTGAGGTTTGCTTGTGCTCCATTTCTCTGGTTTCCACGCTTGATGAGTTTTGACTTCCTCTGGTTCCACTTTCTCAGGATGCCTTCCCACACACCCTCAGCATCGCTTTCTTCCCCTGCCCTCCCACCCAATCTCTAGAGCCCATGATTCCATCCCTGTTCTTAACCTGCTTTTAGGACACTCTTAACATCCAATTCTTGCTTGTGGGGTTGATTGCAAGAATTGGGACTAATATTTTTAAGCGCATTGTTAGATAAAGTTTTTGGTTTG
Organism: Ochotona curzoniae; assembly: GCF_017591425.1. Classification (NCBI taxonomy): domain Eukaryota; kingdom Metazoa; phylum Chordata; class Mammalia; order Lagomorpha; family Ochotonidae; genus Ochotona; species Ochotona curzoniae. The sequence goes on from NW_024464920.1 coordinate 24,148,100, forward strand.
GTAGAGGATAAAGAACTGTAATAACATTCAATGTATAGTGTTCCGAGGATCATCTTTTAGAGTTTAAACTTTTTGTTGGAAAGAGAAACAGGAAGAGAGAGAGAGAGAGAAAATATGGGCAAAGAGACTTCCGTCTGCTAGTTTACTCCCCAAATAGCTTCAACAGCCAGGAGCCCCGTAACTCAGTGCAGGTCTCCCATGAGGGTGATAAGGACCCAGGCACTTGAGCCATCACCTCTGCATCCCAGGGTGCATCTTTGTGGGAAAGTAGAATTGGCAACGAGCACTTCAAGATGGTATGACAGCCTCCCAAGTGGTATGTTAATGACATGAAAATATTTCAAGTGAGAAGTGGTGAGAGATGAGTTAGCACAGAAAGGTAACTCTAATGGGAACATTGATGAACCACTGTTTACATGCTGGTAGTGGGGATTCTACATGAATTATCTCATTTACATTTTATAAGCTTTAAGGTAGATCCTAGTTTGATGTGTACTTTGTGGAAAAAGAATGAGATAGAATAAGTGATTTACTAAGATTACGCAGCAAGTAGGCGGCTGTGCTAGGACTAATCTGAAGTCTGTTTGAACGTAAGGTCAATACCATAGATCGTAATACTGTGCTAAGGTGAGTCTAGTCCAGGTGCAGCTCTGCATAGCAATTCCTTCTGTGGAAACCATGGGCACTGTACTCACACACTTCAGAGTCAGCACTTGAAATGTTCGTAGCACCGAAGCTCAGGAAGGCTGAGCAGTGTATATTTTGGATACCAAGGACAGCAGGATACTTAAAAGGATGCAATAGAGAGGTTATTAAACTGGTGGTTAGCCTAGCTCAACACTAACTTATGAGAGCAAAAACAGGATAGTGAGTGGGAAAATGAAACTAGGAATTGGAGGCTGGAAAGATGGGAAGAATCAAAATGGAGCTAATGTGAAGGAGAGGATTATTCAGTTATTCTGTGTGAATATTGCAAGATCAAAGTCTGGCTGATATGCAGTTTAGGCTAAGTTCAGTATCTGGTAAGGCAGAGAGAGAAGATGTATGATTCTCATTCTAAAGAACTTAGAGAGTCTGATGTGATGTTGCAGCCCTGGCTACTCTGCTTGTAATCCAGTATCCTGCTGATGCTCCTGGGAACCTGTCAGAGGGCGGCCCAAGAACTGGAGGTCTAGTAAATCTCTTTCTCACTTGATCTTAGCCAAAAGGCTGAGAAACAATACATCTCCTTCTCATTTTTTTCTACCATTAAATAAACAAACACATCTTTAAAAAGAAATTTAGAATATTCAGGGAAACAACACAAAGAAAATCACAAAAGAAACAAAATGTATTATAGCTCTCATCTTCCAAAAAGAAAGCCCAGTTAACATTTTGCTTATTTTCTCTTAGTCTTTCGTTCCTGCAGATAAAGGATTTATCCACTTTCACATAGACTTCTCATACTGAACACAACAGGCTCCCCTCAGCCAAGGAGAATTTGGTCCAAGATACAGTAATGAATGGCTGAATCTTCAGATAGTACCAAATCCTGTAATTTAAGCCTTTTCCACCTTAATTAAGTACTTACCAAATGCTCAGGTCATTACTTCAGTAGTTTGAGGTGTTGTGTGTAGCCGGCAGTGGCTCTGGGCCTTTCTGGCCTATGCCAGAGGTCATAAGGGCACAGCACACTGCACTGCCAGAAACCAGCAGAGGGCTTGGCAAACTGAGACCCTGCTTTGACCTGATGGTTGACAGGTAGCCTAGGACCAGGGGTACCTATCCTGTTTTCCTTGGCTTGGAACAACCCCACCTTGCAGTGGGGGGAAATGAGGGAACCAAGTACAGGCTGCTGTGGTCAGGTCAGGCTTGCAGACTGCTCTGGCCTGGAAGGATTAGATCTAAAACTGAACTTTAATTTGATTGGCTATGGAGAGTGGTAGGGGACCAATCAAGTTACTGTTACTAATGCTCTGAGCTTCCTGTTTGTCACCCTATGTCTAAGTCTCACTATTAGACTTAGTAAATGGATCAGTTGGTTGACCCTTGATTGACTCGTTTCTCTGATGGTCTTCTGGGGGCCCTGTCGCCCCACGTTGGGCTCTTTCAGGAGGACAGTGGAAAGCAGCCTCAAGGTGTCACAACAGAAGTACTCTTTCCTACTTGACAATTTCCTGGATTTGTTGTCACTGTAAATCGTAGCAACCTCAGCATGCAGTTTCATCTATTAGGAATTAACCCGTTTCCGTTTGAGGCAGTGCTTTACAGCTTCTCTTTGGCACATGTGAAATTCCTAGCATCAATACTCTTGTACTTTGGGACTATTATCAGGCAAAAAGTTTATTTTTAATTTTGAACACAAATGCTACCATGACAGTTGTCTTGTAACCTAGATGACTACAAAGGAACCAATGGGCAGAGTACACAGTGTGGGCGCATTGGACAAAGGGCAGGATGAGACAAGACAGCATGGGGTTTTATCACACTATTTAGAACAACATACAACTTAAAGCTCATGAATTTTGTATTTCTGGAATTTTCCATTTAATATTTTCCAAACATAGTTGAATATGTATAACTAAAATTGTAAAAAGTGGAATTGTGAATAAGGACAACCACTGTAATGGCATAATTAGATAGAAAGTTTAGAAGTTGTTTAAAGCATAATTATCCATTGAACTTCTGAGTAGACACAGTGGCTCCATTTAGGATCAGCATATAAAATGTCCCCTTGGGGACTGGCACATGGTAGCCTAGTGCCTAAATTTCTTACCTTGCATGCACTGGGATCACATATGGACAGTGATTTGTGTCCTGGCTGCTCCACTTCCCATCCAGCTCCCTGCTTGTGGCCTGGGAAAGCAGTCTAGAGGATGGCCCAAAGCCTTGGGACCCTTCTCCAGGAGAAGCAGCTCCTGGCTCCTGGCCTTGGATTGACTAATCTCTGGTTGTTGTGGCCACTTGGGAAGTAAATCAGAGACAGAAGATCTTTCTCACTATCTCTCCTCCTCTCTATGTATCTCCCTTTTCAACAAAAATAAATAAATCTTTAAAATATATATATTGTGTCCTTCCCAACTTTCTATCTACCCTGGCTTGGATTAAGGCCCACCTGCCTCTTCCTGACTGTCCCTGTCTTCATTGGTCATCTTCCTGCCTCGCTTGCACTCCCTCCATGCTGACTTTTGAAAAGCCTTCCCTAGATTTTGTTAATATCTTTTTATCACCTGTGTAGACACACATAAACAATTGACTTTCATGATGCCTGTTTTCAAATTTTATGTAAAAATAAAAGTCAGTTCTTGTGATTGGCCTGTTTGCTTAACATTTTGTTGGCAGGATTCACTCATGTTATTGTGTAGGGGTATGACATGTCACAATATTCATTCTACTTACCTCAGCAATTCAACTGTGATAGCATTTCCTGAATATTTGAGACACACATATTTTCCCTGTTTTGAATTTTGTTGCAATTGTTATATTTTAACATAGTAGCATTTTAAGCAAGTATATTTGGTAAAATCATTAATCTTTGCCTTTATGATTTCTTTCATTCCTTTGAATCTGGAATGGCCCTTCTTCTGCAGGGTATTGATAAATATTTGCTTTTATATTAGCTCTGTCATGCTTTGGTTTCTTTTACTGCAAAAAAAAAAAAAAAAGCTTCAGCGCTTTAATCCACCTGTATTTATTTTGGTTTATGGTCTGACTTGACATCTGGATCGATTGTCCCTCCAAATACATTACTACCTACTGAGTGATTCTTTCCCACACTTTTTCATGCTGCTCTCTTTGTGTAACTGATGAGATAGAGCCAGCTTCACGGATGAAAGATAAATCAGGTAAAAATGATGGACAGAATGGAGTGATGTAGAGTCGAAGGGAGTTAAGGAGTCGAAGGGAGTTAAGTTCTTAGGGAACATGATAATTGAACTTTACTTTGTAGAATGCATGGGAACCTGCCAGGGAAGCTGGGGGAGGAGAGACACGGTGGGTGAAAAGTTCAGAGGAAATTAATGGGCCAAGGGGATAGTGGCTTATGGCTTATGGTCTTGTACCCGAAAAGTCCAGTTCTCCAACTTCCTAGTTCTATGGTGTCCAGCGACTTGACTTTTCCTTTCTGTACCTGACTCAGTCTCTATAAATGAGAGTTACTGTTCATAAATTAGGTCCTACTCCATATGATCATTGTAAGTAATAATAATATGTGTTTGCCCACCATTTTCTCCCTTCTCTTCGAAGTGCGGGGTTGCATTCCAGACAACTCAGTTATCTGCTTAGTATATGGATGAGAAACAGAAACTTGAAATGTCAGGATATCTTTAGAGTTATGGAAGTAGTTAGATGTTGCTTGAAAACAAAACAAAAACAAAACCTTAAGGTAAAGTAAATGGAGAGGGGACCACCAAGTCTTACAGAAAGGACCAAGTCTTACAGAAAGGACCTATGTAAAGCTGTAAGAAGCTGATATTGTCAGTGATCTGGAGGCTTCTGAAAAGTTTTGTTTATTTATTTATTTATTTTTATTTGAAAGGCAGAACATGAGATATAAAGAAAGAGCTTTCTTTTAATATGTAAGATTTATTTATTTTTATTGGAAAAGCAGATTTACAGAGAGAAGGAGAGACAGAAGGATCTTTCATCTTATGGTTCACTCCCCAAGTGGTCACAACAGCTGGAAACTAGCTGACCTGTAGTCAGGAACCAGGAGCTGCTTCTGGGTCTCTGACATGGGTGCAAAGTCCCAGGGACTTAGGGCATCCTCTGTTGCTTTCCCAGGCCACAAGCAGGGAGCTGGATGGGAAGTGGAGCAGATGAGAGACAAACCAGTGCCCATATGGAATTGTGGAACTTGAAAGGGGAGGATTAGACAATAGTCAACTGAGCCAACTGGGCCTGAGAACTTTTTTTTTTTAATAGAAAAAACTAGTTATTTTTGAAATTCAGAGTTACAGAGGGTGGAACAGAGAGCCCTTCCATCCACCGATTCACTCACCAAATGGCTGCTATGATAGAGCTGAACTGATCTGAAACCAAAAGCCTGAGTCTTTTGTGGGAGTGACAAGAACCTAACTACTTGAGATCTGTTTCCTCCAGGAATCCCCTCAACAGAAAGCTGGGTCAGGGGCTGGAGCTAGTAAGCAAACCCAGGTTCTCTGATGTGGGATGTGGGCATCCTACTCACCAAGGATTCACCTCAAGATCTATTCTTACAGGGAAAAAATGCCTTTCTTTTTCCCTGTCCATTTCCTGTTAGATAAAATACAGACACGATGCCATCTGTTTAAGCAGCCATTCCTGAAGTACACTGTAGCTAAGTTGCCTAACAGCCATATCTCATCCTCCACTGCTCTGCTTGGAGAGAAATACACTTATATTGTTTCCACTTTTCCATCTTTGGTCACATAACTGAGCCTAATTTTAACCAGTTCTATTTCACACATGTTTGTTATAAATTGTTAGATGAGAAATGCAGCATCTACTCCTCTGTTAAAAAATGCTTTTAAATAAGGCAAGGATTATTAAACTTCTCTAATCCTAATTCTAACCCTGAAGCAGTAAGCTGTATAAAGTACCATTTTAAGCACGTATCCTGTGATTTCCCTATTGTAAATGATTTCTTCCCTGAAATGCTTCTGTGTTTCTCCCTTTGGCATTCCCCAGGATGGGATCCTTCAAGTGGAATGGAGGATTGCTTGGTACTTCCCTCATTGAAGGTTGATTTTATTTCTGAATTCTGTTGGTGGCATCTTGGAGCTGTTTTTCCAACGGGCATTATACTTATTAGAAAAAGAAGGTTATGTATTCCCATGACTCATTTGTTCATTTCTGGTTTGTATGTATTCAAAGTTAAGAAATTAAAACCTGGCCCATAGGATCACCACTTGATTCCCTGTTGTGTACACAAGAGCCAGAGCAAAATATTATTATTGGGAGGCAGGTCTGAGAGAAGGCTGCTAACATGTACAAGAAACAGTGGATCGTTCTGCTTGTTAGTGCTGGGTATTTAACACAATAAAGGGATTTTTCAAGAAGTATGTATAAGTAAATAACCTTTTGTTCTGAGCAGTAGAAAATTATGTTTTCATTTCAGTCAGAATTGTAATTCAGACATGAGTTTGGGAAATAAGTATTAAACACAAGCATAGAGTAACTCAAGGAAGTAAATATTCATCTATTCATTGCTTCTTAGACAATGTGAGATGAATTGTTTATTTGAGTGGGCATTTTGTACTTGCCTACTTCTTACTCTTTTTCTGTTTTGAATGTTTTATTTGGTTTACACGCACTGAGGTAGAATTTGTTTTGAAAGCACTGGAAGAAGTACTGTCTCACATCAGTACTCTGGAGGATTCTGAGGTGTTAGAGGGTGTCATGGCTCAGGCATGGAGTTTGGAATCAGAATCTCCTGCTTCAGAACCCCCTTTTGCAATGTATAAGACCACTGATCTTGTCAATTGACTGGATATTCCTAGGTTCAAATTTTCTTACCTAATAAAGGGAAAAGACAGCATCTCCTCCCAGTTCGTTCTGATAATTTGTCTTTATTACAGTTTTTAAGTCACTAACGCATGACAACCCTCAAAAGAATTGACCATACATAGCCTGCTTGCTGTTTGTCATGTCTGCCTGGGGCAAAATAATCACTCACAGATTGCTTTGAGAATAAAGGGTTGGACACATACGTGTACAGCTCTACACTTTGTTTTTACCTTCTCTTACACTTCATTTCCCACAGAACAGAGGCAGTGGGCTGCCCCTGAGTGGTCACAGTGCTGCAAAACACAAAAGCAGAGATAGAGGGGAGTATCAGGTAAGGCAGGACAGTGAGTGAGTGAGTGTGTGTGTGTGTGTGTGTGTGTGTGTAAGGGAGGGAGGGAGAGAGAGAATGGAAAAATCCAGAACCCATCAAAGAGTTCTGCTTGGCTTTGGTATTCCACTCGCATAAGGAGATGTAAACAGAAGGCTCTGTTTTGGTTATGACGTTCAGAAGCCATCAGCCTAGTTCAGATAAGAGGTGGTTTACAGTTTTGACATTGGCTTTCTCCTCCTGGAGAGATATAAGCCCTCTCAGGTGTGGTGTTAGAACATTTAGAGTTTTGCTTATGATTCTGAGCCAGGGGAAAACAAACCAAAGGAATTAAATGAGCCTAACATATTATGCACTGAAATGGCCCCTTTTTTTGAAAATAAAAGGCAAGGAGCTCTCTTACTCACAAAGCAGTATGTTTCCATACTGAGCTGCACAGGAGAAACAGTGTGAATTGCTTTAGAAGGCTCCTGCATGTAAATTTTGCGTGAAGTGATTTCCTTGATTGCCCAATCTTCTAAGTTCAGCATGTACATACCACAAGGTATTTATAGTGCCGAAAGCATACAAATTTTATTTAGGTAAAAGCAAATTGGAATCTAAAATCTTGCCCAACTCCATGGCCACCCATTTTAATTCAGAGGCATTGGCTTATGGCACATGCAGGCTAAAACAGATGTAAATGTTGCCATAATGGGATGATTGGACACCAACTCGGAAGGGCACACTTAGGCCTGCTTTGTAGGTTTGGATATAACTCAAGTGTCTGAGTTTCATTTAGTAAATAGGAAGAAAATGTCTCATGGGAGAGTGACATGACACAAGTTTTGCTTAGGAAGAAATCCTGATACTGGTGTACAGAAGGCGTACTAGACAGAAGGTATAATAGAGCCAAGAGATAAAAGACAAAGGTGAATTTGAAAAATTATTTATGCAAGTGAAAGGGAAGAGGACATTTTACTTTCAAGCAGTGCCACTGTAACAGAGTTAACAATACATCTCCGCTTTCATGTAAGCATGTTATTTCTGTTAGACTTCATTGCCTGACTATACTCAGTGCCTACCTTGCTTAACTAAATGCTTCTTATAACTCCTAAAACAGTACATGTGGTGAGACAGAAGGAAGTTTGCTGGGAGCTCCTGGCAGGTTATCATGTGTAGCCAGAAACTGACATTGAGATGGAAGAAAGCACTGAACCAAAAAGTATGAAGATGAAATCTGGGAACTTTACTTGCACATCTGCATCAGTCTGGCTCTCGGAAGAGTTTTTGCACATGAGCCAGCGCTGCCCAGTAGGAGATTGGTTTTCTGTTTTGTAATCGAAGCGTCTCTGAAATGATAGAGCAAACAAATAACAAAAGCTTTCATTTCAACAAAAATAATTGACAAAATTTGTTTAAATGGCTCATGAAAAAAAAATGAAAAAAAAAAAAAGGAAAAGGCTCATGAATGGGGCTGACATGTGGTTAAGCTGCTGCCTGAGACACCAGCATCCCATAGCGGTGCTGCTTCATGTCCCACTTGTTTCTCATCTGGTACAGCTTCCTGCTAAGGAATGACCTGTTAAAAGCTGTGGAAGATGGCCCAAGTGTTTGGGCCCCTACAACGTATGTGGGAGATCTGAATGAAGACCCTGGCTCCTGGCTTTAGTCTAGTACAGCACTGACCACTGTGGCCGTCTTTGGGATGAACCAGTAGATGAAAGAGTCTCCTCTCTCTTGAACTCTAATCTTAAATTAACTAGCCGTTTTTATTAGAGGCTCATGGATAGGAGGATGAAGTTCAGAGAGTCTTTAATATATGTTCAAATTATCGTAATTGAGATATATTAGCCCTGAAAAGTTTTTAATTGGTATTTTACGAGTGTTACCAAGACCTTAAAAAATACAAATGAGCAAGTAAAAACTTGTGTGCATTTTGAAGATAATGCTGGCACATCAAATAGTCGAATTGTCAACAGAAACACTGGATGCAGAGCAAAATGCCAAAAGGAAAAACAAACAGAGGTATCTAGCTTAATACTGGAAATCATAGAATAAGTGACAGTCTATGTGATGCCAGAGAGGCAAGTTTCAGGCAGAAGCCAAGGCCAATAAATACCCAAAGATACCATTAATGTTAAAACCACTCAGCTGTAGGCACAAACCCTGCCTAACCAACGAATGACTGTGCTCCAAGGAGATACATTTAGTCTCTGAACTTCTGTTTCTCACTACTAAATGAGTACACTGCTCAGGATGAGTTGGGTAACTCGTGCAAAAACACTAGGCACCTAGCAGGTGTTCACTGTGCTTGATTTTTTTTTTTTAAGTCTGATTTTATAGAGAGAAGAAGAGAAAGAGCAAGATCTTTGATCTTTTGGTTCACTCCCCAAGTGACCTCAATGGCCCGAGCTGAGCAGATCTGAAGCCTGAAGCCAGGAACTTGCTCTGGGTCTCCCAGTAGGTACAAGGTCCCAAGGGTTTGGGCCATTCTCCACTGCTTTCCCAAGCCACAGACAGGGAGCTGAATGGGGAGCGGGGCTGTTGGGACATAAACTGGTGCCCATAAGGGTTGCTGGCAGGTGCAAGAGGAGGATTTAGCCACTAAGTTACTGCACTGGGCCCTACACTTGATTTGTTTTACAGCATGGTTTTTTTGTTGTTGTTGTTTTTGTTGTTTGTTTTTTTTTTAAAGATTTATTTTTATTATTTTTTATTTTTATTGGAAAGGCGGATATACAGAGAGGAGAGACAGAGAGGAAGATCTTCCGTCCCATGATTCACTCCCCAAGTGAGCGCAACGGGCTGATACTATGCCGATCCGAAGCCAGGAGCCTCTTCTGGGTCTCCCACGCGGGTGCAGGTTCCCAAAGCTTTGGGCCATCCTCGACTGCTTTCCCAGGCCGCAGGCAGGGAGCTGGAAGGGAAGCGGAGCTGCCGGGATTAGAACTGGCGCCCATATGGGATCCCGGGCGTGCAAGGCGAGGACCTTTAACCACTTGCGCCACCGCGCCGGGCCCGTTTGTTTGTTTTTGCTAGAATCAGGAATCAGAGAAGGAAAGCCAAGGCCCTGGAAGGCTGGGAGACAGGCAGGGATGAGGACGCCTGCGTGATTCTGCAGAATATGGTCTTCTTCATCCTTCATCTCACATGCTCTAAGTGCCTTGTAAGAAGGAAAGAACCCAAAGGTGCACTAAAACTTAAAAGGAATAAATGTTAACATCCATAATGAAGAAAATCATTAGATAGCTTCAGGATACAGTCAGTTGATTTAGTTGAGCGTTAGCTGGATGAGAAGGTGCGGAGTGATGCAGTGCCCACTCGGGTGGCATCGGGGGATGCTCTGGAAGACGCAGAATGTGCACAGCGGAAGGATGAGAAAGCGGCACACTGATTGGGTGGTTGACATACTGATGGGATTGAAAGTGCTAAACTCTAAAGATTTTTGTTAATTGGCAATTTTAGTACCTAATTTCTAGACAACAAACTTACTCTGATGTGATTTTTATAGTAGAAAGCACAGCTTTAATGTAAACATTTAAAAATGTTTTTTATAACATTTATTTTTTCTGATTATAAAAAGTGAAAACCTGGGCCCAGCATGGTAACCTAGTGGCTAAAGTCCTTGCCTTGCGAGTGCCAGTATCCCATGTGGGTGCAGGTTCAAATCTCAGCCATACCACTTCCCATCCAGCTCCCTGTTTAGGGCCTGGGAAAGCAGTGAATAATGGCCTTGGGACCCAGAGGAAGCTCTGGCTCCTGGCCTCAGATAGGCTCAGCTCTGGCCTTTGCAGCCGCTTGGGGAGTGAATCATCAGATAGAAGATCTTTCTCTCTTTCTCTCCTGCTCTCTTTATATCTGACTTCCCAATAAAAATAAATGAATCTTAAAAAAAGTGAAAACCTATTATAGAAGAGTTTAGAAAACACAGATAAACCAAAGAACAACAAACAAATCTATAATCTCACCTATTTAATGCAATGCAATCACTATTATTTTCATTTATATTGTTACAACTGGATATCATTACTGTATTTCCTTTTAAGGTTAACATATTTGAAACACACATGAGAGTGAGGGAGAGAGCCATCTTCCACCCACTGGTGTACTCCCCAAATGCCTACAACAGCCAGGGCTGGGCCAGGAGCCAGGAACTGGGTCTCCCATGTGAGTGCCAGAAACCCACTCTTTGGGTGCACTTTCTACTGTATTCCTAAGCACTTTAGCAGGAAGCAGAATGGGAAGCAGAGCAGCTAAGAACCGAACCTTCGCTGGGATGCTGTCATTTTAAGTGGCAGTTTAACCCACAACATCACAATGTTAGCCCCTCAAATTTTTTTCAAATAAATGTTGGGACTCAGAAATGCAAAACTGTCACTGCAATGCTCATTTTGTGGTGTTCATTTATATTGCATTTGTAGGATTCAGCTGAGAAAGAACCTGCACCTTTCTAGGCCTGCCCTGGGACCTCCTCTGTTCTTTTCCAAGGTCCTGGCTTCAGTGCCTGTATTTGACTTCTGTGCATGAGTAAACCCACCCACACACCAGACAGAACCCCAGTAAGTCTGACATTTTCTCTTTGGAACAGTCTCTGGCATAATGTAGCTTACTGGAAAGAAATCTACACGGTATGACTCAGCCAGTCAGGCAAGCATTTCCTTCTGTGGAATTCCTTTTTTATTTATTTTTTTTTCTGCTCAAAATGAGAATGGACTACATTATTTGAGGATAAACAAATCTGAAAGTGTTTCCAGTAATGTCTTCTTATGTGTCAGCTGCTAAAGATTAACTAAAAATTCTTCGCTAAGATCTTTCTTCCTACTTCAATGCTGCAGTCTTACTGAATAAAAACAGTCTTATTGAAATAAAATTCAACTTTCCAAATTGTCCGGCTGAAAATAGAAATGAACTTCATAAGAAAAAGAATCATGATAACTTCTTTTATGATGTGTGGAAAGTATTAACATAGTACCAGTCCCATGATTTGTATAGAATCCTCTCGAAGCAAAACTGTCTAATGTGAAACTACACTTTCTGAAGAGTCGTGGAGGCTTACGTGGTCTAGTCTTCTGCCTGCATCCTCTGAGATTTTTTTTGATAAATAATCATATGTATTGTCAATACTCAGTTTAAAGCTTGTCATCTTGTTTTGTTTTTCTTGTGGGTTGGTCTGACACAGAAAGGAAGGGGGGAGACAGACAAACACATTCATCTAATGCTTCTCTCTCCAATGCTCCCCATGATCAGGTCTGGGTCAGGCCGCACTGTGAGCTGGGAACACAGGCCAGATCGCCCACGGGGTGATGGGAGCTGGGACTAGAGCACCGCTGCTGCCTACCAGCGTGTGCGTTAACGGGAAGCTAGAATGGGAGCAGAGCTGGGACTGGGTCCTCTGTCTTCTCTTACTGAGGTGGCCATGCCAAGCAGCAGCCTCGGCATTGCTTCGATTGCCCACCCTGCTGTTATGTTAGAGGGTTTTATTTTGGATGTGTTTTGAAAACTGTCAGTGGAGTTGTATTCCTCAGGAACAGTCGAGTAGGGTTTTGCAGTTAGGCAAGTACCTTTAGAAGATGTTAACTGCTCTTGTAATATTGGCAGTATCGAAAGCAAGGAACGTCAGGCTTTAATACCTGAGTGAATGGGATGAAAGGAAGAAGTAAACTACAAGTTGGGATCAGTAAATGATACCAGCAATAGCTACCGTGTTGGGTGTTTGCTTCTGCCTGTGTTGGACACTAGGAGGTTTATATAGACGTGTCCTTTATAACAGCCCTTCAAGTCGGCATTATCATCTTCATTTTTCTTTCTTTCTTTTTAAACATTTATTAATTTTTGTTGGAAAGTCAGACTTATAGAGACAGAAAGATCTTCCATCCTCTGGTTTACTCCCCAAGTGGCCACAATGGCTGTAGCTGAGCCGATCTGAAGCCAGGAGCCAGAGCTGCTTCAGGGTCTCTCACACGGGTGCAGGGTCCCAAGGCTTTAGGCCGTGCTAGACTGCTTTTCCAGGCCGCAGGAAGTGGAGCAGCCGAGACACAAACTGGTGCCCATATGGGATCCTGGTGCAAACAAGGCAAGGACTTTAGCCATTAGGCTACTGTGCCAAGCCCAAATCATCTTCATTTTTCTGAAGCTCAGAAAAATGGAGTCCCATAGCTATTGGCAGACTTGACCTTTAAAGACTGTCCCACAAGAGTACCGATTTTCTTCTCAATATGCCGTGTTGTCTCATATGTGACATAAAATGACCAGAAAAAAAAAACACGAAGAAATCTTAAAAGTGTGAAATATATTTAATTAAATGCATACAGATAACTAATATGTTAATGAATATGATTTGATATAACATTTAACATTTTTGAATTTGTGGAAGAAATTGCTGCTAACCAAAAAGCAGTGGGTTAAGTGAAGAAAGTAGAATGGGTCACACTCGGGTCCCACCCTGGCGAATGATAAGGCACTAGGACCAAAACACGTGGATGTCCTCTTTGAAACTTTTCTGTTCAAATACTGTGTCTGCTCAGCTGTGCTTTTCTAAAACATCTTCTGAAATACTAAAACATCATCTGAAATACGCCCATCTCTGACAGAACCTTCCTTGCTGCCCCAGCATGTGGAGATGTGAGAATAACAAAATGATACCTTTTCTAGCTGAGAAGTAACAAGGTACCTCCTGCATCTTCCAGCAGGAAGGGCCGCGGCACTTGGCTAGGGGATCACAGTCTCCTGGTTTTGATCAGCTGTTCACACCCCTCGGGAAAGCGCTTTCTGCAGGGCCTGCTCTCCGTGGCTGAATACGGTGACCTCTGCCTCCTCCCCACCGTGTCTGCACCATAGTCCAGGTCAACATAATTTCTCCCCTGCAACATTCTCTTAGTCGTACTTGCTTCTGACCTTGCCCTTGTTCGGTGCTTTCTCCATGTAACAACTGGAATTTGCTCTGTGAAATATAACCCTGAGCTTGTTACCCTGTTGAATCACCTTTGTCCTTAGAGAATCCAAATTCTGATATAGCAAACATACCCATCTTCGGCCTGTCAGGCTTTCCTGCCGTCTTCCTTACTACCCCGTTCTTACCTTCTGCTTGCCTGCCCTCCTCCCTTGTCTTTGTCCTGCCTGCTCTTTCTGCTCTCAACTTCTGACTTTCTATCTGGTTGACTTAGGCGTGCTTCAGAATGTAGCATGGAAACATTGCCTTTAGGCAGCTGCTGTGGTCCTGTGAGGCAGCCTGAGCGGTGGTCCGCTATAGTCCCAGAGTACATTGCTTTTTCTCAGAGTCGCCATACTGCAGTGCCGACATGGATGTGTCCTCCTCCACCTCTGCCTTTACCATGAGCAATTTATTTCTGCAGGTCAAGAGGAAGCACATTCCAGGAACCTACCCTAGCACTTGGTACGTGGATGAACCTCAGAGGTCAGCTTGTAGTAACATAATTTTTAAAAAGATTTATTTTATTTTTTTAAAAAAGATTTATTTATTGTTACTGGAAAGTCAGATATACAGAGAGGAGCAGAGACAGAGGAAAAGATCTTCCATCCTCTGATTCACTCTCCAAGTGGCTGCAATGGCCAGAGCTGAGCCATTGCAATCTGACGCCAGGAGCCAAGAGCTTCCTCTGGGTTTCCCACACAGGTGCAGGGTCGTAAAGTTTTGGGACATCCTCCACTGCTTTCCGAGGTCACAGGCAGGGGCCTGGATGGGAAGTGGGGCCACCAGGTCATGAACTGGCACGTGTATGGAATCCCAGCACATGAAAGGTGAGTACTTTAGCCACTAGGCTACTGTGCTGGGCCCCAAGATTTATTTTGTTTTTGTTTGAAAGGCAGACTTACAAAGAGAAGAAAACTCAGAGATCTTTCATCTACTGGTTCACTCCCAAAATGGCCATATCAATCACAGCTGAGGTGATCTGAAGTGGGGAGCCAAGGGTTCTTGATCTTCCACATGGATGTAGGGGCTCAAGGACTTGAGCCATCCTCTGTTGCTTTTCCAGGCCAGAAACAGGGAGCTGGATTGGAAGCGGGGCAGCTGGGACATGAAGTTGCATTCGTATGGGGTGCTTGCACTTGCAGGCCAGATTAGCCTGTCCCAGGAGCATTACACTGTTGAGCCATTGCCCCGGCACCATGTTAACACAGTGTTTTATTGGGAGGATGCAAACTCATTAGGAGAGCTGTTCCAAAAATCATGCAGGCAGTGAGAGGGAAATAAAGTGGAAAAGGGACTGTTTTCTAGATTTAGTTTGCTCAGCTGCTTGGTGTCATCTCTGGAATCTTCTGGATACACAGACTTCCATTTCTGTCCATGTCTAGCATGGGATTGGAATTTGGGCTGTTTCTTACACCTGCGTCAGAGGTAGCAAGTGACTCTGAAGGAATGTGTCACTTAAAGAGCAAGGCCGTGGAAACAGTTCTGACAGTTATTCTGAAAGGATTTGCATTTGGAAAATGAATGGAGTTGGAAGTGACTGGTGTAATTGTCTCATGCAGCCCTAAGTATGGGAATATGATTAGGAAAACACTGCAGGTGCATGACTTGATATTTAAAACCCTGCGTTTTGCATGATCAGCGCTTCCTTTTAGTGGCAGTATTGGAGCACTCAGTGGGAGTGCTGAGTCCCCCGTGGTGATGCACTCAGCTCTTTGGAGCCAGAAGATGCTCTTTTCTCCTTTTTATTTTAGGATTAAGAAACTATGCGCATCCATTGAGCATGAAGTTACCAACTTTCTGGTTCTTGCCTCATCTCTGAACTCTAGAAACAGTCCTGTCATTCTCATTAGGTTTGAAGCTGACCCTCCTTGCAAGAGGAGAGTTCACCACGTGAAGGCCTGAAAACTGTGCCTCGGGCCATGGGGAAGGTTAGGCTTAAGCCACGCCCTCTAGGCAGCAGAGCAGGGACCTGGGGTGATTGCCCACATCTCCCCCCTCAACGTTGGAACAAATTTTACCACAAAGACTTCTGCCAAAAGGGCAGTCATAAGTCCTGTGATTCTAGGATGTTGGTACAGATATTTGAAGGCAACATTTAACATAAGAACATCATATGCTGTAGCATCACATTGCAGGCCGAATGCCTATCACAGCAATGTTGAATATCCTTGATATTAAGCCCGATACACCATGGAAATTAAAAGGTAACTTCACTTATTGACCAGAAAACCTAACTGCCTCCTCATGTCCCCCCAGGGGAATGGACCCTAGCTGCTGCCAGGGAGGAATCAGAGTTACCTTGAAAACATTGTCAAGTTCTGGATAAAGAAGTAATTTAGAAGTACACCATAAAGCTGATGGTCTGAGGATTTCTGTTCCCTTGTATTTAAATTGTTCTCTTGAAGATGCCAAGTGTCTCCCATATTCCCAAGGAATTTGTGTTTTGCATGATATCAGGTAATAGTTTCTTAGATACAACTAAGTTTCTTTCTCTTTTTTAAAAATTTAAGCCCATTTTTACCATGGCAGAGTCTGATGAAAAAGGGATTTATTTGAACTTGCTGGTAATGTGCCTATTACTGACTGTTAAAAGCCTCAAAACACCAGTAATGCTTAATTAACAACCACCTAAGTCTGTGTCCCTTGTCCCTCCTTCTTATAATCCATTTCACACAAATTGTTGCCCAATTAATATTTCTGGAACATATCCCTGATCCTATTATCACTTTGTGCAATAAACGTAAATGGCTCTCAATGGTCTGCAAATGAAGTCCACACTCCTCGGTCTGCTTTTCCATGGGCGTCATCAAGCTGATTTCCTCAAACACTTCCAAGAGTTGTCCTGTGGCTCTTCTGCACACTGCACCTGGTGGTGCAAGCTCACTCCTTGCTGCTTCACACATCTACCCTTCCTTGCTTGGGGCCATTGTGCGTGCTGTGTCTGCCAGTCACTCCCACCAACCCAGCTCTGAGCCCTGCCGTCCAGGGAAGGCTAGAGCAGCTTCCTTTTTCCAGTGAAGGCTTTTCTGATTGCTAAGTTGGAGATCACATTTTTTTCTCCATCTTCAACCTTCAAAGCTTTTTATCTGTACAGCTGCTGCATAGGCGAGCATAGGTATCTTAGGTATGGAAGCTTAAGGCATAAGTGGATTCAGTTTTTTCCTATTTTGCTTTTCTTTCCTCTTCTCTTCTTATTTTTTAAAATGTTTATTACAGAAGTGAGGGAATTGCAAACCCAGGTGGGCCACTGATAGAGAGGTGCAGAGAGAGGGAATATGAGGAAGAGAAAAGCCCCCTTCCTCCTTGTGACCACAGTGGCTGGGGCAGGAGGGTGGTGTGCTGCTCTGTACTGCCTGACCCTGTCAGTGCCAGGGGACAGAGATGGTGTCCAGATGTTGTCCGGTGGAGGGAAGAATGTCCTGAGTAGTCTTGATTACTTAGGATTTGAGTGGTTTTCATTGTTCTGAGATGTTGTTGGCTTTGTTGCGCCAGAGTGGGAAATGACTTCTGATGCCTGTTGACTGTTCATGTCTATCTCAGTATGTCCATGGACTTAAGTGCTAGAACCTGATTCATTTTATGCGTAGCTGTGTCTCCTGCAATGGCATCACAGAAGAAAAAACTTTTGTTCAGGTCTGCATCTTTTTTTTTTTAAACATTGCTAAACAAGTGTATAGCAGGTGTGAATAAATATTTAGCGATTGAACAAATGAATGAAGGTATGCATTAACTTAGATTTAATGCTGTCAGTGTTTGCAAATCCCAAAGACTTAATTGAAACAAGATAAGTGTTTAGTATCTTAGGTTCTGTTCTCTTTATTCATTTTTTATTCCAATTACACATCTCAGCTATATCTATTTCTACAGTTCCCTAGGACCTAGGGACAAAATCAAGAGAAATCAGAAACTACACGGGGTCTTATGGTCAACATTTCAGTTTAATTGTTTAATTGTTTGCAAGCAATCCGTAAGATAGTTACTCATTCTACTTGATAGATGAGGAAGCTAAAATTCAGAGAAACTCAAAGATCATATTTCATGGTGCTAACTTGAAGCTTTAAAACCATGTCTGATCCCTAATGTCATAGTCTCATCTACCATAAATGTTTGGATTATTGATTAGTAAATTACAATAGCTGGAAGCAAAATCCTATTTACCCGAGTTGAAAAGTCCATATTCTGTGAGGCCTCTCCTTGTCATCAAGTAGCACGGGCTTAAATGAATGACTTTTAAAACACATGGATAAGGGCTTGGCATAGTTGCCTAGTGGCTAAATCTTTGCCTTGCAACTGCCAGGATCCCATACAGGAACTGGCTTTTGTCCTGACCACTCCACTTCCCTTTTAGCTCCTGCTTGTGGCCTGGGAAAGCAGTAGAGAACAGCCCAAAGCCTTGGGACCCTATATCCACTTGGGAGACCTGGAGGAAGCTCCTGGCTCCTGGCTTCAACTCAGCTCAGTTCTGGCCATTGTGGCCACTTGGGGAGTGAATCAGCAGATGAAAGATCTGTCTGTCTCTCCTTCTCTGTGTAAAGCTACCTTTCCAGTAAAAATAAGTAAATCTTAAAAATATATATATATATAATGAATAAATAAATGGTCAAATAAATAAGTCTGTGTAGCTTCACTTTTGAAATAATAGCTAATTAACTGATATTAATTTTTTAAAAAACCATACTGTTATCTGGAGTCTCAGTGTTGGTGAGCCAGAGCGACTGCTAGAAGGGTGAGTCTCTCGCCTGTGCCAATGTAGGCTGGCCACTGGGACAGCACCCAGTGGACGATGTCAGGGCCACATTGAAGAGGATAATACTGAGGGTACAGGGCTAAATGAATGTGGTACCAAGAGGGAAGAGAGGAGCACAGACTGGAGAACCAAAGGGCGATGCTGTAAACTCAGCAGGATTGATGCTGGGGATGCGGCATGGCAAGAACCCAGAATCTAAAGGTCAGTGAAAGGAGATTAGGGGACTACAATGCATAACCCAGGAGGAGAGGAGGCAATTGCAGGCCTGCACCAAAGTAAGAGCCTGTGGATCGATGGGTCAATGTCAGATGTGTGGTGCTGACATGAGGTATAGCTGAGGAAAGCCTCAGAAAGGTCTCCTATGGTGACAAGGCCTGGGCGCTTTCCTCTAGGCAGCTGGTCTCCAAGGGTCACACAGACCTGTTACTGACTTCTGTCTCCCCTCTCCCCTGCCTCTCCAGGCTGCCCTGGAAATGCTGCTGCTACTGCGGAAGCCAGTCAGGTTAAAACACCATCTCTTAGCAGCTTACCAAATCCTGTTGCTATGTATGTTGTAGCAATATCCAGATAAAAATCCCAGGCAAGAGTGGCAGTGGGAAAGAAAAGGGATTTGGAGTCAGTTTATTTAAATGTCAGTGAAACGAGGTAACTATCAAGATTCCCTCTGCGGTATTTCCCCAGACCCAGGCTATGAAGCAGCATAGCCTGTATTCTACATATTTCAGCTGGCAGTTGGCAAAGGTGTGCAGCTTTGTGTAATACACATTTTTGAAGTAATGCTTTATATTTTCAATCTTGCTGAGAATGAAACTTTAAAGTATATTTAAGTTCAAAAATTCTTGAAATCTACACCAATGGAAGATCTTTAGAGTTATCAGAAAAATGCATACTGCAAAAAACTGTAAAAATCTTTTTACTCCCAAACGTACCTTTTACATATTTTCCTTGACCTTTTTAAAAGTACTCTTGTATTATCTTGCTTAAGTACCAATCCCCTTTTTTAATCAACATGATTAATTATTGCACAGATAAAGATTAAAGTGACTTATTTATATCAAATATTTAATGAAGTTAACTACATTACTTGATAGACAAAATAACTAGAGTGACTGGAATATGAGCTCAGTTTAGAAATCATCAAAGCATAAGCTTTAAAAAGAATTTTAAAAATAATTAAATACACACATTGGGTAATAGCCGCATGTTCATTTTAAATTTAAACTCATTAAAATTAAATCAGATTTATAATCCAGTTCCTCAGTCTTCACGTCCCCATTTCAAGTGTTCCATATGGCTAAGGGTGCCATACTGAAGAACTTGAACATAGAACATTTCCTTTAATGAACTGGAAGTTCTGTTGTGGCGCGCTGGTCTTGGCAAATCCTTTTCCATTTTCAGTGTCTAAAAATATATTTGTAAACTTGAATTTAATTTTGGTGTTGTGCAATTTGAGATTAAAATATATAGCCCGAGTCACACAAAAAGCACAAAATGACCTGACTCTCCTAACTCCTAA
Source organism: Ochotona curzoniae (assembly GCF_017591425.1). NCBI lineage: Eukaryota > Metazoa > Chordata > Mammalia > Lagomorpha > Ochotonidae > Ochotona > Ochotona curzoniae. Next base: position 24,168,069 of record NW_024464920.1, read on the forward strand.
CTTGTGTGTCTGATCTTGAATTCTAAGAGGATGGGACACTCCAAGCTGGCAAATCAGCAAGCAGGCACTTAATTTTTTATTTGTATTTTACACTTGCCTCCAACGTTAGACACAAGTAAAGGCCAGTAACTTCACTTTAACCAAAATAATGGTGTCACCCTAAAATAACATGGCTGGGGGCAGGGTAGAAGGGGGGAGTGAGGAAGAGGGGAAGGCTCTGAAAGCTTTCCAGATTCCCTGCTCTGTCCCTTCCTACAAAACTCTATTCAAGCCACTCTGCTTCATGCTGGGACCAGACAGTTTGTTCTTAGGTTAAGAGAAAAGCAGGCAGAGCTGCCTCTCCTTAACTCTGCCTGGAACCCCAGGAGGTAAAAGACTTGGATTTTCAAAGGTCGCTCAGCAGGGCTTAGAGAATTAAGGACAGCCCAGATGCCATGTGGGACATGTGGAGAAGGTATGCAATTACACAGGAGAAGGTGCGTGTTCAACTGGGTGAACGTTTGATGAGGCAGCAAAGCGAGTCATTAAGCAGTAGGCTCTCAATAAAGTTGAGACCCAGTTTTGCCTTGGATCTGTTGTGATGCCAATAACTCATCCGTCCAAAGAAACCGTGGGCGTGGGTGAGACCCTCGGTGAACCCTGCAACTGTTTTCATAGCAAGCTTATGATGCTTACTTTTCTGAAAATAGATGAAGGAGCAGATATGGATTGAAGAACTGATAAAATGAAAAAGCTCCTTAAAACAAACAAAAGCCTCAAAAGGTCTTCTAACCCAATCATTATGTTGTATTATTTTTTGAAACATCGATGTTTTGCAGCCCTTTTACTTGCCTCAGGGAAAAATATTCACCTCCACATTTGGGTCTCAGTAACAGTTGTTTTTCCTGGATCATTGTTAAATTTCATCCAGCTCTTGGCAAGGCAGGGCCTTCCTGGCCCCCACTGGACTGCTGGCTGACATGCCACATGGTCCACGGGGCACCAACTGCTGTAACGAATTCTGGGAGCACAGCCTATTTTTATGGCCAGACACTGGAGGATGCGTGACATGTCATTAACCTTCAAACTGGCTCTGCATAGAGCATTGTCAACAGATGGTGACTGAATCCCTCTCTCCCTCCCGTCCCTCCTTTCCGCCCCCATTCCCAGGAAATCTTCTGGCACTGAACTTGTTCTGGTTTCGAATAAAAACATGGGTGACACAGGCCTTTTGGAATGTGGGACAAAGCCTGGAGCCAGGTTTCTTACATTTATAACTGGGGACAATAGCGATGAAATGAGCAGAACAAACCATCAGTAGTTTTTCCATGTCTAGACAGGCCTACCTGTGTGAAATGAACACTTAATTTGAGAAGTGGGCTATATTATTGAGCAGGAGGGAAGGTGTTTAGGTAATGGACAGCTGAACTGAAAGCTAACGTTGCACTTAAAATCTGAGCCTTGCCGTAAACTTTTTGAAGTTCTCACTTTGTCTTTTTCAGTGGAAGTCAATAGGAGCTAGAACGCTCATTTTCAGCTACCTAGGGAAGGAAGTTGATTCATTCATTCAGCAAATATTTACAGTATACCTACAATGAAGTCCCAAGCACTTTGCTAGCCTCTAGAAATAAAGCAAGAAATAAACTAGAGTGCCTGTGGGGAGGGGCCCGACCAACATTCAGGCTAAAAAACAGTTTCTGATAGCTTCCCATGGAAACACAGATGAGGAGGGGAGAGAGCTACAGTGTGGGGAGCCGAGATGTCTTGGGATGTGGAAAACGTTCGACATCTTCCCAAAGGACCTGTTTTATTTTAAAATCTTTTTCAATACAATTTTATTTATTAAGTTTCTTTGAAAGGAAGAGCTACAGAAAGAGGAAGAGGCAGTGAGAGAGATTTTCCGTCTCCTGCTTTGCTCCCAAATGAGCATCCAGGGTTATGCCAGACCCAAGCAAGGAGCCTGGAGATTCTATCAGGTCTCGTGCATGGATGCAGGGGCCCGAGGTCTTGGACTCCTTTGCACTGCTTTCCCAGACATGTTAGCAGGAAGCTTGATTACAAGTGGAGCAGCTGGGGGGTTTAGGCCAGTGTTGCTGCGGGATGCTGGTGCCTCAGGTAAAAGCTTAATGCACTATGCCACGATTTTGCCCAAAGACCAATTTTATTTGAGAAGTAATTCAGATGGTTTATCTTTCCAAACAAGCATGAAAGAATAGAAGTCAGTTGTTGAAGGAAGTGCTTTTATTTTGCTCAGTACTCCAAGTGTGAGCAGTGTTCTGCTAATGAAGACTTGTAGGGAAAAGTTAGGGCGTAATTATGAGTATGGCGTGTAGGAGTCACTGTCACAGTCAGTCCTTCCAGGGATCCTTGGTCCTCAGTACTCAGGGCATCAGCACCATGCTTGTCTATGTTCAGTGAGCTTTACTCCTTACAGTAGATTGGGATGCTCCCCCGACTTTAGTGATGAGAAAGTTGAAGTTCCTTGAGACTGATCTATTTTGCGAAGTTGTTCAAAGTCACAGAGCTGATCAGTGGCAGAAATCAAACTTGCATGTGTTCCTTATGCAAAGTCTATTCTCTTTTTCCTTCATAATATACTAAGGTTAGGAAGAATTAATTTCTTTATTTTAATATTAGTTCTTTTAATTTTTTTGAAAGGCAGAGAGATACAGAGAAGAGGGAACCAGAGATTTTTCAATGTTCTGCTTCTCTCACAATATCTGGGACTAGGTCAAGCTGAAGCCAGGGAGCCCAGACCCCAACTGAATCCAGGTCTCCTATATTTGTTAACAGGTAGCTGGAAACAGGAAGAGGGTTGGGATTCAAACTCAGGCACCTCCAGTGGAAGATTCAGGCATCACCAGGGGCATCTGAACTGCTGTGTCAAATGCTGTCCCCAAACCTGTTACTCTTTCTTCTCTGTTGTCTTACATCTAATGATTAGAAAACAGAAAACCCAGTAAAGAACCTCTAAGCTCTTTGTGGCTCATATCTTTGTGCAGAAGTTGGAGAGAAGAAGTAAGAAGGTGCTATTGGGAGAAAGCTTACAAGGATGATCCTGAAAGGCTGGCTGAGCCAGAATGTTCTGCTTCGCATCTGGGGAACCAGAGGCAAGAGGGATGGCAACTAGCGAAAGGAACATCTGGCTACATGTGGAGCAGAGTGGTGACAATGTGGGAACCTGGGAGCATGACGACGTATCCTGCACACACTTGTTTGGTATGGGTTCTCTGGCTAGAAGAATGGCTTAGCCGTAGCCTGTATTTCTTGTTCTCCCATCCTTGCCTCTTGACCTTGGGCTTGCTGTTTGGACTTTTCCATCCATCAAAACTAAACTAGCTAACATTGCTGAAACTTTGAAAGGATATAACACCAAAACTGATATCCATGTCTACTTCTGTCATAATGAGCATTTTTCATGAACTTTCTGAAGAGTCTCCCCTTGTAGGGTTGGTTGCTGAGGGGGAAATAAATCAAGCAAATGTATTTTGGGTGTAGGAAAATGGGAGCATTCATGAAGTCTTTCCTAATCCTACTGGGATAGTGTCATCTCCCACTTAGTAACTCATCCTATAAAAATGTCTCACATTTACCTAGTTTAACATCCAGAAACTGGGGCCAACTTGTAGTTGGAAGGATAAGGGGTCGTTTTGGAGGAATGGTGATATATGGGAAATTTCTGTACTTTGTGAAAGGTATTGCTGTGAATCAAAAATACTCTTAAAGACAGCCTCTCTCTCTTTTTTTTTTTTTTTTAAGGACTGGGAGTTGCTGATGAAGTATAGGTGGTCAGGGCAATCCTGGCTTGGTCAGAGTACCTTCACTAGAGCTGGGCTTTTATGGCTAACTGGCTCTGTCGCCTGGGCTAAGTCTGCCTCTCTGGGCCTGTTTCTGCAGTGATTAACGAGAAGTTTCCCAGATTATATTCAAGGTCTTTTCCAGCTGGAAAAATGCTGTGATTCATACCAGGAAAATATCTGTGTACATACAACAATCCCTGAGGAACGCATGGTTTTGCCAACAGATAAATACCCTTGGTGAGTTTTGCCATTTCCCCAGGGAAATCTGCACTCCTGTTATGATAGATTTGCAAGAGCAGGTGTGTTGTTGGGAGTGAAGCCCAAGCTGAAGGAAATGATTGTTGTGAGTGGGGCTAGGGGACATTTTACAAGGCGGAGTGGATTAGTAAAGCAGGTTGTGCGCTGGGGATTATTTTCACTGTAACCCGAGTTAGCATGTCCACAGAGAGATTCAGATTGGCTTTTTCTCATCCTATTTGCAGCCCAGAAAACATCTGTTCAGTGGAGCCCTAGCCCTTCTCCCCTCCTCTATAACAAGAGTCAGAATTGTACAAGGGAAACACTCGAGGTGAAGAAAAGGACGTGTGGGTGTTACCTAGCTTCCCGCAGTCTATAGGAACCCAGGCTGATGATGCCCCTACGCTGTCTTTTCCTGCAGGCCCCAGAGAGCAGGGCCAGAAATTGAGGCAGCATAAAGCAACACCAAAGCACAGGGGACCTTAGTAAACAGAGCTTGTCTCTTAAGTATTCTCCTGATCCACTCTCTGAAGCAGAGAGCTTCTGTGGACCTCAGCAGGAAGCTCGCAGATGAAAATCTTTCATCTTCGCTCTCCAAAACCCCAACAGGCAGATTCTTTGTCTTCCTTCTGGAACAGACCCTGCTCATTTTGGAGGAAAGACCTTCTTGACAAGTGCTTTTTCCGAATGCACTGTGCCATAATTCAAGCCCCAGTAACTTGACCAGCTTTTTGGCATTATCGGATTGGAGAGAGGAGGTCTGCTTTGCCTGAGGCCCTACTTGCCACGGTGCATGTTGGGAGCTGGGCCCTGCTTCAGCCTTTTGGTGGGTCCTCACATCTGGCTTTGACCAATCTTTGTGTCAGAGCTGCATGCTATTGTTATAGCAAAGGAAACAGATGTTGACTAGTGGCTCATATCTCCAGGGTTCCAGAATTTGAGTGCTGGTGTTGGTGATGGTTAGGCTTACGTTTCCGGGGAGAGACTTGATTTCAGATGATTTTTCTTGATCTTAGATCTTGCATATCTGCTTTTTAAAAATTGGTAGTTCTCAATCTTGCATGTGTATAAGAATCATTGGAAGCTGTTCATGAAAAGTGAGGATTCATCCACCCTTCACCCAGAGATGCTGAATGAAAAGGTGTCTGGTGAGGGAAGCCCTTTTAATAGCTGTTTAGAGCTTGACCTTAATAATGACTAGTCCCATAAAGTGTTCTTGCCTGAATTGCTCATTGCTATTTTACAAATGGTTCCAGCCGTGCAGCCACCACTAAGATACAGCTGTGGGAGAATTTCTGTCTTCCAGGATGTTTGCTTGCACCCCTTCCCAGGCTGCCTCTGCCCCACCCCACCCTGAGATAGTTCCAGGTGACCCCATTCCCAGATGTCTGCATTTTCACCTAGCTGCTCAAGTGATCCAGATGCAGGTGCTTTTTCTTCATGGTTGGAAAAATCCATGGCTTTAATACTAGAGCCAAGAGAAACTCATCTGCAAGCTGGTGAAGCTATTAAAAGGGCTTCCTTCCCTCATCTGCAAGCTGGGAGACTGAAATGAATCAGCTAGCATGGGTAAATGTAACTCCTTGGAGTTTTGTGGGTTTTATTCCCCTCAGGAAGAATGAGAGGGTGTCCCAGCAAGTGCTTCACCACCGCCTGTCATGAGGGCAGACTTAAGATGAGAGAGTTTCAGTGTTCATCAAGCGTTGCCCTCCAGCAGAGGGTGATTCTGTAAAACACAGCTTTGTCCTTCAGCTACACACGCAGCAATGGGACTCTTCAGGTGTTCTAATTAATCCTGATAGCAACTTCACTAAGATGGACTTTACAGAAGACCAATGTAGGGTCTTGGGGTAGGAATGTAATCTAGTTGAGCACTTACTAAGTGCTTCCTAGTGGCACCAAGTGTTGGAGTGGATTTTCATTTTTCCTCCTGTATTCCCACATTTCGGAGAGTGAGCTGAACAGTGCTGAGCTCTCCCAAGGCTCGGAGGCAGCAGATGAGATTTGAAGTCAGCTCAGGGCTCATCCAGATCATAATCTCAGCTACCATGTCACTGTTTCCCTGGGAGAGGCGGGGGTTTATTTCCTGGCTTGGTGGAGCACTCCTCTGTTGAGCTCATACAGCCTCCTTCGCATTACATTACACCTTCTGATGTATAATTTTTGAAGCCTCAGTGAGCAGTCACAATTGTCAGAAGGTGTAACTGCCTGCTGGAAGAAAAATAAAAATACACATGCAAGGCAATTACAAAATGTGGACAAGCTCTTTCTCTCTCTGCCTTTGAAATAAAATGCATCAACTAATGAACATTATTTTTAAAAGGGGCACAGTAGGCTAAGCCAGAGACTCCTGATTCCTGTCTAGCTTACTGTTTATGCACTTCAAAGGGGCAGCAGATGAAGCCATTAGGGAGGCCCAAGTGCAATTCCTAGCTCCTGGCCTTGACCAGGCCCAGCTCTGGCTGCTGTGGCAAGTGAACTACTGAATGGAAGACCTCTCAATCTCTTTCTCTGTTGCTGTGTCTTTCAAATAATAAAAGTAACCCTTTGAAAAAAGTATGTGTAAAGTTTAATTATAAGATGCTTATATTTTGATGCAAATATTTTTGTAATCTACATTTTTTTTCATAATACATATCTCTCATGAATCTTGTGAAGACCTTTCATATGCATTTGAATCTTGTTTGCATGAAGATAAACTCATTTTTAAATTCCATTTTTCATGAGCTTTTTGAAGTAACCTGAATCCTGATGGTGGCTTTTAGCCATTAGAAAGTTTGGCTGTAGTAATTTATAAGCATATCATAAGCTTTAATGGGAAATAACAGTAACCTCAAGGACATTTTGTTAGACCTAATTTCTTTTAAAAATGAGAGTCAGAGTTGCCATAATCTACATTTCTGAATACTTTTTTTTTTTTTTTTTTTGCTTATTTGTAGTAGCCAAGTCTAAGTATATGAGCTTCTCATGGCCTGAACCATACTGTTGTTGATTCGCATTGCAAAATTTTAGCCCAAAGCACACTTGTTGCTTTTTGAATATGTCTGTTAATACAAAGAAGAGACAAATACTTGAACACTTTCCCCTAGCTTTAACCTTGGGCTTGTCAGTGCATCTGGCATGGTCAGTACAAAGAAAGGATAATCTGATGTCAAGATGGGAATGATAATTTATATCCAGGTTAAAGTAACTGCTCTCCTGTGGTCTAGGGAAGAGCAGAGAAGCTTTCATACCTATTTGGAATTTTTTCACTTATCCATTATTTCACTAGAATGTATACTCCATGAATATTTGGGGTTCTGTGTATAATCATTTATGTATTCTTAGTACTTGGAACAAAATAGGAACTGGATAAGTGGATGGACTGGAGTGGGTCCATCCATCCGTCATTTAACCGCCCATCCCAGCTAAGGCATGTCCATCTTTGGACATACAGAAAGAAACATAATATACTTCTTCCAAACTGACTGACAGGTGGCTCCCCTGCTTTGTCATCTCCCATAACTTAAGTTCAAATGGAAGCTAAATATGTCAGAGTGCATTTTTAAACATTTTTCCTCAACTTTTCTGTTGCTCAGGAAAATCAATTAAGTTACTCTTCTGATGTAGATCATTCGAGTCACTGTTCCTGTTTATTTGCCTGATAGCAGCTCTTCATAAATGTTTGCGCAGTAGCATCAGTTGGTTCTTTTCATTCTAGCTTTTATTCATGACAGTAACAATCCCTTTAAATTCAATAATCAAGGGAATCATTTTTAATTCAGTAATCAAATTGAATTTGATTTACTAGTTCAGATAGATGAGGATGAACAGGATTAGTCCTTCTGAGGCCACATTTCCATTGAAGGAATATTGGGGTCTGTAGGTTGTGGGAGGATGGGCAAACAGTGGGAGGGAGAAGTTTGGAGCAACTCAGTCTCATCTCACTCCTGGCCTGCCTCACAGCTACGGGGATGAGGGCATTTCTGTCCTCCCCAAGTTCCTAAGCAAGCAGACAGATGGTCTAACCTCCAAGGCACAGTTTTCAACACTTGCCACAGAGCTTCAATCCCTTCTTCTTTGCTGTTCCTTTATGAATTCTCAGCCACCACCCTAACATCTTGCTTTTATCCATCCCTACAGAGTGACAATATTCTCAGAGGGACACAGTGGCTCTGGTTTGAGTGAACCGGAAGTGCCCAAGGCTAGACAAAGGGGACAGGGGTTTTGTAAACTCCATGTCCTGACTAGTTGTCACTGAAGCTGTGGTTACCACAGAAACCAGGAAGAGTTTAAATCCCACTTCTCATTTGCAAATCCCATGGGCTTCTCCTTCACTGCTAGTGGAATTAATTATCCCAGTGGCTCAGAGACATAATCTTATGGAACCCCGCAGCCATAGTTAGTCAAACTCCTTGCAAAGGCAAATCTTCATGGATCATTCAAGTTAATTAATATTGAATGGTAGATGCTGTTAAAAATTCAGGGCTTCATGTGGGGCAGGATTTCATTTTATAATTACTTTGGGGTTAGGCTAATAGGTTAGTATGCACTGGGATGTGTCATTCATAGTGACGGAGTGAATGCAATGAACTGGAAGGTGGGAGGAGTGTTACTGCAGAATGTTTTAGCATGCTGGCAAATGTGGAGGTCTCAGCCTCTCTTTACTGACTCGGGGGATTCTGTGTTCTGTGCATGCAGATAAAACATCTCCTTTGGGACTGGGTCCTATTATTAGGTTCTGTTTTGCATTGGAAGGGCCAGTGTCACTTTCAAAGAGCTTGGATGGCACAATAAGACTAGCTCAAGTGCTCTGATCTGATTCTCTGTTTAGATTAGCTGTGTCCTCTTGGATAAATGCCTTAACCTCTCTTACCTTCTGTAAAGTGCAGGGTGGGGGAGAGGGAGAGAATAATAGTACTTATTTCATAGGATTAAATGAAAGGGTGTGTTTTTGGTGTTGGGCATAGTATTTCAGTATTCAATAAATATTAGCCATTGTATTATTGTTCTTCACTGGGGAATAGAATTGAAAGGGGTGAGTCTACGTGAAGAGAATTTTGAGAAAAACATTGACAAACTATATTTACTCATTCTTTATTCAGCATTTGTTAATCAATTACTCGGTGTCATGCACTGGTGTACTATATGAAATACAATGGCAGGCAAAATGTATTTCTACCTTTGTGTCATTTATTTTATATAAATGGGATAGAGACAATAAAACAGATGTAATAAATAATATATGTAGTATGTTGGAATAATAAGAATTTCACAAAAAGAAAAAAAAAAATAGCTCAAGTAGGAATAATACAGAGCATCCAGAGGTGGGGAGTAGAGCTAGATTAATCCGGCATTCTGTTTACAACGAGAGTGGGAAGTAACTCTGCCATTTAAGCCATGAATCCTCAAAAGAAACTGGATTTATTCCTACCTAGAGCACCAGACAAAATTAGATATCATGAACTGGGAATTTACTTTGTGCCCAAAGTGTTCTAAATCAAGTTTAATACTTTTTTAAAATCCTTATAAGAAGTAGAAATTATTGTTTTCTCCAGTTTATAGAGACTAGAGAACAAAGAAGTCAAGTAAGTTGACAAAGGGTCATACTATTAACCTGTGTCAGAGCTAAGCTGACACCACTGGCATTCTTTACAATAGTAAGCCATAACCATCCTCACAAAGCAATCAGTTAAAGTCAGAATGCCAAAATCCATTTCTGCCCATCAAAATAAGACAGGTAATCTTATACCCAATCATATCCAGATGCTTATGTTCTGAGTGTAAATGCTTTTAAGGTTGAATATATCATCAGCTCTTCATCTGATCGTTGCTCTACTTCAGTCATTCACTAATAAAATAAATATTGATTAAAAGTGATTAAGTGACTATGGTTTGCAACTCAAAACAACTTCTACTTTGATCACCGAGAAAACAGACATGTCCCTGCATGGTGTACATATGCATTTAGGAACTCTTTGCACTAACTCAGTGATAGCCCAGGGGGTTGTGTCTAATTGGTAGGCTCTTTAAAATACACTCTTATTTGGATTTTGTGATTTTTGTCTTTAAATTAGGGATAGATGACACAGTCCTATAGGAGGAGAAAGACTTGATTTTCTCCTATATGCATTCTCTTAAATCACAGTGGGTTTCTGTTAAGCAAGATATTTCAATTGTAGATTCTCTGACTTGAGACTGCATCAGCCCCAGGGTCTTCCTATCAGCAAAGTTATTAAACAAAATGCATATGGTGGGGACTAAGACTTAGCTCAGGACTAAGACAAGTTTTTAATTTATTTTTTTTAGGTTTATTTATTTATTTGAAAGGTAGAGTGACAGCAGGAGGGAGAATACTTAGAGAGACCTCATTCTTCAACTGGTTCATGACTCAAATGCTTGCAATAGCCCAAACTAGGCCAGACCAAAGTCAGAAATTCCATCCAAGTCTGGTGACAGGAATCAAATACCTGGCTGGTCATCTATTGCTTCTTAGGCACATTAGCAGGATGCACTGAGTAGTGGGTCTTAAATAAGGTATTCTGATGTAGAATACAGGCCTGCCAAGAAGTGGCTCAACCCACTATACAACAACACCTGCCCAAGGGCTAAGTTTCTTAAGCAATACTGATTGCTCGGTGACTATGTCCTAACCACTTAGGAACTAGCTAACCTCTCAGATTGTTTTTCTGCAAAATTATCACCATCACCACTGCTGCTGTCATCATCATCATCTGTAGAGATTGTGGTGAAAACCAAGTAAGATTACATGGGTAAGATATTTAGCATGATATCTGACACAGACACTTAACATTCAGTGATTAATAATTACTAATAACAAAAAAAGTCATTGATTTTTTTTTACAGTTGTGTGAGAGGTGAACTTGCAGAATAAGGAGAAATGACAGAAGTTGCTAGATTCGGTTATGGCTTTTGCTGGTAGACACAGGCAGACCTCAAGCAAGTGATGAGTAAATCTATTTTCACTCTCAACCATGCTAAGTAGGAAGAGAGATTGAGTTGGTCACTTGTGATAACAAAGCAAGTGTTTAGGACCAAAAGGCCAGTGTGTTATGACTAGTCTGCTCTCTGACCGTAAGGTGGAGAGGCTTCAGAATATTAATTGATGAAGTCTATATGCAAAGAAGTCAAGGAAAACAGTGGAAAGAAGCAGAGGAAAAAAGGAACTGGTGGAAAACAGAAGTGGTGATTATAGCCAGTCCAGCAAAGGCAGGCAAGCAGCAGGCAGGGGGCATCTAATGGGGAGAGTGGAAGATACAATGAAGACAAAAATGACAGGTGTTTGGCTGATGCTTCATCTGTTCTTATGAGAACAGGAATTGGGCCTTTTCTACTGCACCTGTTGGCTAGTGTCTGGTGGGAGAGGTGGGACGTGTCTTTGTAATAATCATATGCTTTTATAATCAGTGTTTATTATGTGCCGGATATCATTTGCATATCCCACAAAGCAGATGATTTCTGTTTTATGGATGCAGAAACTGGAGTATAACAAGGAGAAGGCCCCTCAACAATTAAGTGAAATGACAGACTCCAGGAACACCTGCATGTTTCCTTCCTGCATGTATTGCTCTTCAAGCTTTGGGTGGTCAACTCTGGTAGCAGGGAAATACAAAGTACAATAGCTCATGTCGCCATTATGCCATCAAACGAAGGTTCATTGGAGATTTAAAAAGAAAAAAACACATTTCTTTTATTTTTCTGTTTCTGAGCAGCCAAGATGAAAAGAAAAAGGCAACAAATACTATAAATCTGGCATTTGATAATCTTCAGCTAATTATGGATGACATTTGTTTAACATTTAGGCACTCTGAAAAGGAGTCACTGAGTATTAGCAGCAAGTGCAGCAAAAGTTTTCCTAAGCTCCTGGAACCATGAGTCAAGGTAAATAAAAGTCTTTTGGTTGGAAAAGGGCACCAAAAAAGCATTTGAAAAGTAGTTCGACTTGATTTTGACTTAGTGTTCCCTTGAGAACTTTCCAAGTTTCAAGGTGAGGCTAGTGAGACAGGAGTGAAATGATAGCCCAGATAAACCACCAGTTTCCAGTTAAATCTTCATGCAAGAGGAACAGGGCTGAAACCCTAATCTCCAAAGAAACAATAAAGCAAAAGTCAAAATTGAATGGTGAGTTGAAATTCTCTAGCTTTTCCTGTTGGTCCTTCACAGAACGTGAATAACCCTTGTAACACATGTATTTGCTCTGAGCATTATCTACCACTTTGTCTTATATAAACTTACAAAAGAAGTTGAGATTTTGATCACATATTAATTAATTTTGGCCAAAGTCCATAGATTTTTAAAAGTAAACTGCGTAGTATGACATTTGTTAACCTGTAGCCATTAGCGTTTTGAGAAGTTGGGATATTGTTACATCATAAATCGTGTGTGTGGGGACGGAGGGAATACAACTTACGAGTAAGAACAGGTAAGTTTTGTGATTCAAATTTTATCTCCCCTTTGTTTCTGGTTTAATTTTCAAGGTTGAATCTTAGCATTGGTTTCTAGTTTTGTTGACCTAGACAAAGGAAAGTAGAGAATTTGGCAGAAAGTGATAGTTTAAAAAAGAGGGCTTTGGGACACATAGGCAGTAAGTATTTGCCTCTGGTCAGTACAGCATGGTGTTTCCTTCTGAGCAGAGCATACCTCAGCTCACACTCTCTAACTCATTTCAAAATAATTTCACAAAGAATAACTCTCCTTCTCCCCAGTGGGGAAAAAAAAGCTGTGTCAGAGATGCCATGATCGATTTCCCTTCTCCCTCCACAAGGCTGGAAGAGTAGAACTTTCTCATACACAGACCATTCAACGCTCGTGGTCAGTTTGATTCAGTTACTGTTCGGACCAACTTCAGTTTCCACATTTGAGGAGGAGAACTTGCCCTTTTAACATGGAGGCAGCAGACTGTGGTCCTGCCTGGTTCCATTATTTATTTCTTTGTAATTAAAGTGAGAGCTGAGGAGCCAGTGATCCTTGACCAAGGACTCAATTCTTGTGATGCACAAATAAATCTATCCAACTGACCTCTGGCCAGTGATAGCACTGGAGCAAGGACTTATTTAGCAGATATAGATAATGCAGACACTAACATGGGGTGTGTTTCATTCTAAAGTAGGTGACTAATTCCCAGAACTCCAAGTTTAATTCTACAGTACATTTCCCAAGTACTTGGGGCCTTGCAAGGCATGGCTAGACTAAACTGTTGGTGGATTCGAGACCCTTGGTGCCCTCTTCTGTTTACACACCAGCATGTTTTTGTGGGTATGCAAGGAGTTGGCGGCTGTAAGATTATTAGATATCATCATTTAAGTAACACAAGGCAAGGAAAGGGACGCAAAGCACTAAATCAACCCATGCCATGGTGGTAGGTGGACCAGAAACAGAAAGTCAAGATGTGAAGTTCCCATCAGCAATTGGAATGGCTAACTGCTCAACCAGTCCCTTGAGATCAACAGTTGGCAAACATGTCTTTCTTGTACAAATGTATTTAGATTAAGAAGGGAAGGCAGGAAGCAAGGGCCTTGTGCTTTAGGCTATAGGCCCTAAGGGCTTCGCCTCTCATTTCTAGAGTAGGAAGCTAATCATAATAATCATTATTATTACTATTATTTAAATATTTTAAAATTTTTACTGGAAAGTCAGATTTACAGAGAGAATTCAGAGAGAAAGATCTTCTATCCACTGAATCACTCGCCAAGTGATCACAACAGCTAGAGCTGAGCCAATCTGAAGCCAGGAGCCAGGAGCTTCTTCCAGGTCTCCCGTGTGAGTACAGGGTCCCAAGGATTTGGGCCATCCTTGACTGCTTTCCTAGGCCACAGGCAGGGAGCTGGATAGGAAATGTAGCAGCTGGGACACAAACTGGTGCCCTTATGGGATCCCGGCGCGTGCAAGGTGAGGACTTTAGCCGCTAGGCTATCGTGTCAGGCCCCAATAGCTAATAATTATTAAAAGAAAAAAAACACCAACACAGTTTAAAGCTGCTGCCTCCTACCATATGGATGTAAAAGAGAACCTAGGGCTCCTCTCCTTCTGGCTTCCAGGACAGTTGACCAAGAAGGCCAGTTCTGTCTTTCAGAGACTGGTTGTTTATTAAGGACAAAAGAGTGACTCAGTATAATCACAATCACCTGGAAATAAAGTGCAGCCAGAGCTGCCTTTGTTTTCTGAGCTTTTGCAAGGAGGATGCGTTACTTTTCTAGGTCCACTCCCTGAAAGAAAACACTCTTGTGTATTTACTGCTTTGCCATAATTTTCTGAGAGATACCACTTGAGACTTTTTAAATGCAATTTTCAAAATTTGTCAGGGAGACAGGGTGAGACTGAATAAGCATGTGCACTGGCGTGCTCCCCAAATGCCTGCAACAGCTGGGGTTTATGTTGCCTAGGGCTTGGATCCAGGAACTCAATCCAGGACTCTCTCTCTCACGGTGGCCAAAACCCTGCTCCTTGCGCTGTCACCTGTGGCCTTGCAGGATCCACATTGTCAGGATGCTGGAATCAGGAACTGGAGCCAGATACTGATCCCAAGTACTGCGAAGTCAGATGCAGGTGTCCTAACAGTCATCTTCGCTCCTAGGCCAAATACCTTTCCTTTACTTGTGATTTTTTTTGAACATACTAAAACATCACAGTTAATTCCTCGGAATGCCTTCTATAAGGACCCTACCTCTTAACCTCTTTTCATTAGTAGAGTGAAAGAAAAAAAAAAACCAGCCATTTTCCATCTAATGGAAGTTTTTTGAATTTTAAGACCTTAGCTCTTTTATTATGGTGGAGTGGCCAGTTTTCTGTGGTAAGTCTCTAGCTGGGTCAACTTTTCTCCAAGGGAAATCTGTTTCCCTAAAGGCACCTCATTGTGACAGGCTGTGAGAATAGCATCACATGTTCTAGCAACTTTGCATCCCTTAGCATCCATACAAGAAGGTGCTGTTGCTTGTTCCTTGGCACAATGTCAAGGTATTTCCTTTGAATTTATTATGAACCTAGTGACTCTGACACACCAGCTATGGGACATGTGCTGGGTTTTATTTTCCACACATTAATAGCAAGTTGCTGATCCATATTCATTCATAAACCTCCTTTTGACCAACAGGGTGGGTATTTGAATTGGCTGTGTAGATTGAGCTTATCAGTTTGGCTTCAGATATAGAAAACTGGGTAATGTCGATCCCAATCTTAATCTCACCAGCACTGTGCTCCTGTCCATTAAAATATCTGCATAGTGATTTCAACTTTAACTTGGCCCTAATTCTTAAATGGTTCCAACTCTCAAGGCTAAACACACAACAATGAATGTTCTGAATTCTGCTGTTTTCATTAATATGTGAAGCTTATTCTTGTCCAAAATAAAGATTCAGACCCCAAATGTCCCCCTTACCTTCTTCAATCTTCTCTCTTTATCCCTAATTTTAAGAGGTTATATAACAATTTGGATATATTGTGGAAATTGCATGGCACTTCAAAATTAGAAAAACTTGGCTTTGAATGTCAGATTTGTTATATGTTGACTTTTGATTTTAGACAAGTTTTCCAACCAGAGTCCTGGCTTGTGCATTTGTAAAACCAGAATGAATAGTATGGCATGGAGAAAAGATAATTAGTTTTCAAAGCAGAGGAAATGAGTTTGTGCCCTAGTTCCTTAACCTTTCAGGGCCTAAAAGCAATCAGACCCACTTTCCAAGGTGGTAATGAGGACGAAGTACTGCCTCTTCCTTGTGAGTTCAGAGGGGTTAAGTGGGATTGATGTATGAATGTTTCCAGCGCAATATCTAGTACACAGCAAGATCTCAACCAATATTATGCTCCTTGTTCATTCTCTAAGTAGTTTCACAGAGGTTAGAAATCTATTTTTCAAGAGCTAGTGGTTTCTCCTCCATTGTCAGTATGTTTTTAGAGCAGGAGAAGCAGAATGGATCAGGACATTATCCTGTGTTGCTCAGAGGGAAAACAATTCTCCTGGATGTCTATAAAAATTATAAACAATCACACCTAAGTAGCTTGTGAGCATTACCTTCTGGTGCATGGCTGATTCATTGTGTCCTTGTCTTTCATAATGTACAGTGCACAATTTCCTGATGTGTACAGCAGCTGCTCTGTCAGATACTGCACGGCACCTACAGCCCTGGTGTAATGGGATGGCGCAGCATTCAGACAGAATCCCTCTGGACTACCCACTCACCTGCAGCCATTATTTAGCTCTTAAAGAGCCAAACGTTTGCTTGTGTTCTCAAACTTGATGGCTGCCATGTAGTGAAACTGCAGCCTTGGAATAAGATCAAGGGCCTCCAGTGAGGAGTTTGATGTTTTCCGTATTGCAGAGATAACACACTTGTGAGAACAGCCTGCTTTCTTGGGATTGAGGGAGCAGGGTTTACTGAAGACTTGTGCTTCAAATGCAGCTGCCAAGAGAATTCCCTGTTGAGAAATGTCAGTGAATTACTAAGATGAAGCTTGAGAATGAAGCTTGGATTTGGTACCAGGACTATTGGGGCTCCTGATGAATACATGTGTTGATGTTGGGTCCATTAGACTTATGTGAGTGAATGTGAGAGACAAGGGAGAAGGAAGATGCTGATTATAGGGGACACTCTTTATATTATCACACTCTGTAAAAGGTGACTTATTAAAACAAGTGTATCTGCTAACATTCCATTTGTGATATGCCTCTGTATTTCTCTGATTATTACTTTCATAGAACAGAGATCGTAAGGCCAACTTAAGGAAACCTAGCACTAAATGTCTTCCAAGGCCCCTCCCCATGAATAACTTGAGTGGATTCTATTCCCATGAGTTGCTGAATTGTTCTCATGACTGCTCTTAGTTTTCTTAGGTTTGTGAAAGGGAGGCATCGTTTCTACAACATTAGTTAAATATATATTGTGAAGATCCAGTAGAGCACGGTGAGGACTACGTGACAGTCCCAGTGGAGGAGGCACCTTCTCTCGGAGGGCATTCTTTCCTAAATCCCACTGTGTGAGGCTAGATGGAAGTGGGTAGCCCCAGGGGCTGCACTTCACACCAGGCTCACTTTCCACAGGGGGAATCTACTTTAGTAGAACGTTTAAATGTGTGTCTTTATGTGTTTACCCAGGGGGTGATTCTACTTATGTGATCTCCCTGCCAAGAAAATTCTTCAGTTCTCTGGAAAACATTATTAAGGAGGCTGTCATGAGATTGAAAAAGAAACATTTCCCCCTTTATACTGTGCCTGCTTATATATATTTCATCAAACGTTTCAGTCTTTCTCCTTCCTTAAATTTTTTTTTTTAGATCAGTCTTTCTAAATACAGTCCATGGTGTTCTGTTTTATGTCACTGCAGCCCTGACTGCTATGTAGAAGTGGGTCTTGTGGCAGAGGAAGCTTGGCTATAATTGACAGATAAATGTGTTTTCTGGAAGCTAAGCATTCCATAGCAGCCCCAGCATGCATGATTCTTAAGTAATTTCTCTGCTTTTTCCATACACCAAAGGCAGTCCAATCTAACAGTGTATTCTTTTTAGCATTGGAAGAGGACTTCCATATATTTTCCAACTTTACTTTTTTTGAGCTGCTGCTGTGAAAGTTCAGTGTGCTTTGGGATGTGTCATCTCCTATTTCTTCAGGGTCAACTGTGCTGAGAGGGAGCAGGTCAACCTAAACAGGTCTCGGGTTTCACTTGGGGAAATTCCAGGCCCCAGCTCAGCTTGCTGGCTTTGCGCTGTGCATGTCCACCTACCCGGCCTGAGCCCTCTGTTGTTGCAGCTGCTGCTGACTACAGAGCTCATTTATTTCCAATCAGCTGGAGCTTCCGGTAAATGTCACCCAGATGTTTTATCCTAGTGCTTTTCAACTCAGATTTTTCACAAGATTTATCACAACAGTGCCAGCTTCACAGGCTCTGGGGAGGCATACCCAAAAGACCGACTTCTCCAAACAGGGATGTAAAGCTAGCAGCAGACTTGTAGAGATGTCAACTACCTTGCATAGTTAACCTTTACCAGTTTGTATGTGCCTTTGTGAAGAATGTGGAAATGGAATGAAGACTTGGAATAAACCCGTAGAAAATTTCCATTTTTTTTTTTTTTGGTTGTACTTCTCAGCTCATCTGTGCTTTCAGATTTGGATAAGACTGAAGGAGAATTTAGAGTCAGAGACTTAACCCCAACAGCCTTGTCCTAAGATAAAAATCTGAATGATTTGCCCAAGGTTGCATGGCTAATTATGCCACTGTTTGCTCAAAATGTTTTTGATACATTTGATCTTGAAGGAAAAAATAAGTCTCAGGATAGTAAATGGGAAATTCTTTTTTTTTTTTTTTTACACAAATTACTTATTTATCACAGGGATCCTGGACACTGTGTTTCACTGCAGTCATTTTTTTTTTTTTAAAGATTTATTTTTATTATTTTTTTTTATTGGAAAGGCGGATATACAGAGAGGAGAGACAGAGAGGAAGATCTTCCATCCGATGATTCACTCCCCAAGTGAGCCGCAACGGGCCGATACTATGCCGATCCGAAGCCAGGAGCCTCTTCCGGGTCTCCCACGCGGGTGCAGGGTCCCAAAGCCTTGGGCCGTCCTCAACTGCTTTCCCAGGCCACAGGCAGGGAGCTGGAAGGGAAGCGGGGCTGCCGGGATTAGAACCGGCGCCCATATGGGATCCCGGGCGTGCAAGGCGAGGACTTAACCACTTGCGCCACCGCGCCGGGCCCCACTGCAGTCATTTTAATATGGAATGTTCTTTCTGACCTTGTCAGAAGCATGCACTTTGATAAGATAGAAATATATATGTATACTGTATCTGTATAAACAGTCATGTGCGTACATGTGTGTTTGCCTCCATCAGTTAGTTTCCTTGCTCAGGGACAGAAGCTAAATGTGTCTGAATTTGTAAAACAAAATAAAACATCAAAGTAGTAACAGAAACAAAACCAGTATCTACCACTCAAGTTGTTTAAGTTCTGATAATTCATGTCTGATGCAAGTAGCAAGAATTGGCAATGGTACATAGGAGTCTATTTTCTTGATGAAACTGGGATAAAAATAATAATGTTTTCAAATAAAGGAGAATTCCATTAAGATTCCAAGCCTCACCTCTTTCTTTTTCTTCCCTCTTTGCCTGAAAATAATGCAGAGCTCTTGTCAGCCCTTTTGATGAAATCTCTGACTTAGAAAATGTGTCTGTTAGTTTCTGCAGGCAATAATCCACCATTTTCATTCTCATTGTCTTTTGGAGATATTGGATTCCTGGGCAGGGTTGGGCTCAGATCCATCAGCTGCATCTCTCAGCTTGCTGATTCACACTACCTGCAATGCAGCGTACTGGTACTTGATGACATTTCCCCATGGCTCTCTTCATTGCCTTAATCAGTTTACTTCCCTGTGGCAAATACTGTGTACTTTGGAGTCAGATTGAATCCAGGCTCTAACTTTTGCTATTCAGACACTCTTGGGCTAATTATTCAAGCATCCAGAGCCTCATTTTTCCATTTTCAACAATGTGGATAATGACAGCACCACCACCCCCCCCGGCCCCCAGGCATACACAGAATTGTTGGGAAGGCCAAATGAGATGGTACATGGTGCAAGTTGAGAACTGGCTAAATAGTAGCTAATGCAAGTATTATTACCTGTGAAGTTAAGTTTTCTTAACCTTCAGAGACATGAAGAAGATCAAATTACCTAGATTTTTCCAGAAGGTGCTCTTGAATGCAACTCTGGGCCCCAGGGCAGGACTGCACAGGTGTTCAGAGGGATTCTTTGGATCTGTCAGTCATGGAATTATTGTTCTCTTGACATGTGAAGGACTAAGAAGAAGGTCCATTGTTATCCAGTGAAGGATATCCATTGGCCAGAGTGTATCTGACCATAGTCTCTTTGGGAACAAAAAATTTCATTCTTTATTCATATTCGAATTTCCTGACCAGGAAGTAAAACAATGCAATAGACAACAGCCTTTTGTCTGAGGTGAGTTCAGGCCAGATAAACAGACTAATAGAGCTGTGCCTGGTGTTCTTTCTTCCTTTCTACCATTTGTGTAATTGTACAATAGGGTTGCTGGCCTGAAGTCCCCGTTGCCCAGGTTAAATCGCCCTTTGTTTATGTGTAAAATTCACTCATATCCCTTCTTAGTCAACACCCACTAACCCCCAAGATAACCACTTTTCTGATTGTTTTAAATTTTATTTTAGTTTTCTAAGACTTCACCCAACTTAAGTAATGAAATATCATTCCTTTTGTGTCTGGCCTCCAGGTTGTAGGGGGAGTTTGATGTCGACTTAAATGAGGACATACCAAGTTTACAAGCTTATAGTATGTCTCTTTATTCTATTGCCCGCAGATGTTACTGCTGGTGGAAGTACTGCTATTGAAAGGCAAAATTTTACCTGAGTACTCAAAAAATCTACTCCAACAGTTAAATGGAATGTGTTTTAGTTGACTAGAATTGAAATATATTGATAGTCTATTCTTTTGGCAAATTAGGAATTAGTCACTTCCTCTTACAAAATCTAGCACTTTAATAGCCATGGGCATTAGTCCATGTGTTTAATAGAGGGAATAGGATGTGTCAACTAATCAGGCAAGAATGGGAAGTGATTAGGGAATGTTCTGGTGCACCCGTACCTTTGCATATCAGTTATATTGCTGTTATTATAAGTTTACCAAGAGTTAGTTACATTTAAATTTGATTTGAGTTTGTTCATATCCTGAATGTTATTGTTTTAATTATATACTTTTAATTATACATACAGATAAAATATGCAGAAAGGTTTATTAGTTTTATGGCAATTAAATTTAATGCTATAGGAAGGCACAGTATATTAAGTGACTAAAATTATGTTCAACTTGGTGTGAGTAAGACAGTTGTAAAGAAGACAATGACTTGGGAAGGGCTGGCATTGTGGCATTGCTTATGAAGCTACCATGTGTGAAGCCAGTGTCCCACGAGGGTACCAGGGTTTTTGTTTTTTTAAGATTTTTAAATTTATTGGATAGGTAGATATACAGAGAAAAGGAGAGACAGAGAGAAAGATTTTGCATCTGCTGATTCACTCCCCAAGCGGTCTCAATGGCCGGAGTTGAGCTGATTCAAAGCCAGGAGGTAGAACCTTTTTCTGGGTCTTCCACGCAGGTGCAGGTTGCCAAAGCTTTAGACAGTCCTCAACTGCTTTCCCAGGCCACAAGCAGGGAGCTGGCTGGGAAGCGGGGCTGCCAGGGGCATGAACCAGCACCCATATAGGATCCCGGTGCACACAAGGCAAGGATTTAGGTACTAGGCTACCAAGCTGGGCCCAGGACTCAGGAGTTACTTCTGGATCTCCCACATGGATACAGGAGCCCAGTGACTTTTTTTCATCCTCTGCTGCTTTCCCAGGCTACAGGCAGGGAACTGGATCAGAAGTGGAATAGCTTGGGCTTGGTGCCGTGGCCTAGCAGCTAAAGTCCTTGCCTTGCACATGCTGGGATCCCATATGGGCGCTGGTTATAATCCCGGAAGCTCCACTTCCCATTCATCTCCCTGCTTGTGGGCCTGGGAAAGCAATGGAGGACAGCCCCAGGCCTTAGGACTCTGCAACCATGTGTGGGAGACCTGGAGGAAGTCCCTGACTCCTGGCTTCAGATCGGTGCAGCACTGGCTGTTGCAGTCACTTGGGGAGTGAATCATCGGATGGAAGATCTTCCTCTCTGTATATCTGACTTTGCAATAAAAATAAATCTTTAAAAAAGAAAAAAAGAAGTGGAGCAGCTGAGACATGAACTGGCACCCATACTGGATGCAGTGCTACAGATGGAGGATTAATATGCTATACCCCTGGGCCAGCCCTAAGCACCAATTTGAGTGTTCTTCACTTTCCATCCAGATTCCTGCTTAATGTTTCTGGGAAAACAGAGGAAGATGGCTCAAATGCTTGAACCCCTATACTTACATGGGAGACTCTCTCTCTCTCTGTCTTTCCTCTCTTTTCCTCACTTCCTTTTCCTCTCTCCCTAGTTTTCTGTAACTCTTTCAAATCAATAAATAAAAAATCTTAAAAAACATTTGGGAAAAAATCACAAATGTCTAGAATTTTGTACAATGATAACCTCATATGTACCTAAGTTGTTCTTCCATTAGGCAAGGTAACCAGGATTGTGTGAGGTGTTCAAGCAGCAAAGACAAAGCAAAACCTAGGTACCTAGGATCAAAGAGCAAGCTGTGTCACAACATCAGTAAAACTGGAAATTCTATGTCCTTTTAATTTTTTGAAGTTATTCATTTGTTTGAAATGCAGGGCAGGGCAGGGGAGGAGGAGTAGATGGAGGGAGAGAGATCTTCCAACTGTTGGTTCACTCCCCAAATAACTGCAGCAGGCAGGTCTGAGCCTGGTCAGAGTTGGAATCTAGCAACCCCCAATAGTTTCCCACATGTGCGGCAGGGGTCTCAGTACCTAGGCTGCCCTTCACTGCCTCTCCAAGTTCATTAGCCACAGCTTGGATTGGAAGCAGGCCAGGACTTGAGCTGTTGTTCCAGCATGGGCTATAGTTGTCACAGGCTTCATTTTCTGTGCCACAGAACTGGACCCAAAGATGTCTGCTATTTTAAATAATGTATTGTAGAAAATTTTAAACATTTACAAAATCAGCAGTAATATAATGAGTCTCTATAAACCCCCTTTACCCAACTTTAATAATTGTCATTTTTGCCTTTCCTGTATGTGTCTGTATAGTTCCCTGTACTTTCCTACTCAGTTTCATTATTTTTAATAATTTTTGACATTAAATTGATATATTTTTAATGCGCACATCTTTGGTACATAATTTGACAGGGGGGTGTATCTGGGTGATGCACATCCTTTATCGCCATATGTAACATTGCATCTTCCTAGAAATTTCCTTCATACCTCTTCCTGGGAAATCTTTTTCCCATTCCTCATATGTTAACCACTTTTCTCCCCGCCGTTTCGTATTGGTTTTATAGACCATGATATCAACAAAGTCACACAGTGTGGACTCATAGGTCTGACCTTCTTTTTGGTCAACACGATGTCTTTGCGAGTACTGCAGCCAGTTCACACTCTGTTGTGATGTGCGTCTTCTCCCATTTCCACACTCATTGGCTTCATCTTAGTGGCTTAAGCTGGACTGTCGTAGACATATTTACATCGTGGAAGTTGTCAGACGTGACAACTCAGGGCTGTCTGAAGAGCTAGCTGTGAGCTCACTACCAGTTACGTGCATGTGACCTGGTGAATAAGTAGCACAGTTCTTTATATGGCTAGGTAGTATTTCTTTTTGGAAATATGTTAAATGTGTCCATCAATGCCTTGTGTAGATACATTACAAATTGGGTTGATACATTTATATGTGGTTTCCAGAATTACACTTTTGTAAATAAAGTAGCTGTTAATATCCCTGTACCAGTGTTTTTGTAGACATATTTTCATTTATTGTGAAAAAGGTACCTCTAAGTGAAATTTTATATTTTGAGCTGATAGCTAAATGCTCTAAATAGGGTAAGCTTCTTAAATGATATTTATGTTAATAAGTTTCTAATTGATCCACTAATAGAAATAATGTTCAGTCCACAAACTGAATTCTAGTAATTTAACTGTATGTTAGTCTTCTGGCTCCCAGTGGTTCTCCTGAGAATTGACTCAGTGTAATTATTGTCATTTTGAGATAATCTGTTTTCGCTGCTGTTTCAAAAATAATCATTTTGTTCTTGACTCAGTTACTTTAACTAAAATGCTTCCAGGTGAGGATTTCTTTTTAATTAACCTGCCTTGGTTTTGAGGGCTTTCTATATCTGAAACTTGTGTTTGATTTTTGATTTTGGAAAATTCTTAGCCATTGGTCAAATACTACTTCTGCTGCATATTCTCTCCCTACCCTTATTAAAAAGAAGAAGACAGTTTATATTTAATTAAAATTTTCTTATCCTATTTTGTATGTCACTTTATACTTGTTGCTATATTTTTATCTTTTTCTATCTTTGTGCTTCATTTTAGAATCTTTCAATTTATGTATTCTTTTGCTAGTTCTCTCTCTAGTTGCATCTAACATAGAATTAACTTTGTCATTGAATTCTTAATTTTGTTAGCTGTATATTTTTCTAGAATTTTTGTGTGTTTTTAAAAAGTAGGCCATGTCCTTTTCCATAGTTTCCGGCTGTGTTGAAATTCTCATTGTATTTTTATAACCTTAATCATAACCAGCATAGTTATTTGAAAGTCTGACTGTGATAACACAAACATCTGTATACCCCATAGACCTTTTAAATTTCCTGTTGTTTCTGTTGGTTCATATTTATTTAACTTTGTCTTTTCAAGTGTGTGATGTTTTTGATTGTGAGCCAGACATTATACTTTTAAATTGTTTGTAGAAGTAGAGACCCAGCATGATAGCTTTCTCTAGAGATTATTTACTTTTTCTTTACCAAATGTTTCCTGATATTAGCAATCTAAGATCACTTCAGTTTCATTTCTAGGATTGGGAGGATTTGAATGAAGTTTGTCTGTAATTGGGAGGAAGGGTGACTTCCGGTTCCCCTTTACACCATGGGCATAGCTCTTCAGTGAACTAACCTCACGTGCAAGGGATTCATTACAATCTCCTGCATTCTTAAGGAGGTGTTGGCCTCCAGCTTGTGCCCTGCTCATTGCTGTTGGAATATTGTCAAAAGCCCTGCCTAGCCTCTTAGCCATTTAGCAGCCTCTTCCAGTATTAGCTTACATGAAATGAACCTAAAGTCTTACCCCTAGTGAGTATTCTGCAGGATTATGGTCTGGTAATTACTATTATTTGATTTCTTAATACTTCTGGAGCAGATTTTTTTATATTATATACAGGATTATCTGAATGATGGACTCTTTTAGTACTGGAAATAGAAACCCAGAACCCTTTTAGCATTCAACTATTCACTGTGCACAGTTGAAGAAAATAAAATGAATTCCCTTGCAGAATTTCACAATATGCTGGGACATAAAATATGTGTGATATAACATTAAAGAAAGGGTATGTAAGGACTAACTTTAGAACTAAAGGGGAAAGAAGTAGGAACAAATAAGAAAATCTAGTCCTGATTTTTCTTTCTAAGCATATTCTTCTCATATCTTTCTACTTACTTTGGTTTTTTGCCATGGATTTAGCCTCTGTTGTTAAACATACAGTTTGACCATTTTACTTTTGGGTTTGATGATTACAGTCTATTTTTTCAAATGAAGATTTATTTATTTGTTCATTTACTTACTTGAAAATTAGAGTTACACATGGGGAGAGAGAAAGAGATCTTGCATCATCTACTGGTTGACTCCCCAGTTGGCTACAAAGTCAGAGCTGGGCTAGGCTGAAGCAAGGAGTCATGAGCTTCTTCTGGATCTCCCACAGGCGTGGCAGGAGCCCAAACATGTGTACCATCTTGTGCTGCTTTTACTAGACAATTAGCATGGAGTTGGATTGGAAGTACAGTATCTGGGACTTGAACCTGCACTCCATATGGGATCCTGCTGTCCCAAGTAGCAACTTCACTCACTCCACCCCTGCAAGTACAATTCTATGTGTTTACATATGAGTATTCCTGTTAAGTTACTACAAATGTCTCAAGTGCAGTGTGTTTCAATCTGTTCTAGTTATGTTTTTAAGAATATTAATATTCTTATTTAAAATTCATGGGGGTGGGGAGGAGTAAAGGAAGGGAGAGAGGGTAGAATTCTTCCATTTGCTGATCCATTTCTCCAGTTGTTGCGGTGGCCAGAGCTAAGCCAGGTTGAATTCCATCAGGAACCAAGAATTCCATCCAGTTCGCCACATGGGCAACAGGTGCCCAAGTTAGCTATCTTCTGCTGATTTCTCAGGCACATTAGCTGGGACCCAGATTGGGAGCAGTTACTGGGGGAGCCAACATCCCAAATTGATGTATTATGATTGTAGGCAAATGGCTTATTGTGTTATGCCACAGTGGTAACCTCCAATATAGGGTTATTCTATATTACCCTGTGTTTCTTTTTATTTATTTAACCCTCTCCATGGCACCCTATTAAAGTTTTCGAGAGTCTAATTTTTGGAGAATATTCTAAGTCACACTGAATGATCATATCCTGAAAGTGCTGAGCATGTGTATAAACACTTGTTCCTGCTGATTGGGTAAGAAATGCTTAGTGATACCGAGGCATACTCATTATTAAAACATTATGTTGATATTAATTATGTATGAGTGTTCTGTATTAGCATCTGTGTTGCACCAGATTGAGGTAGAAATTGAACAGCTTTATTATTTCATTTGTTGATTTATGACTTCTTAAAATATTGTGATTAAAATTTCTTCAAATAGTACTAATAAATTATATTGTTTAAAGGTTAAAGTATAAAGTTTATTTATATATTCTTATTTGTTTTAAAGTCAGAGCAGCAGCATCAGAGAGAGAGACAGTGCTTCCATCTTCTGGTTCACTCCCTGAATGCTGGCAACAGCGCAGGCCTGGCCCAGGCTGAAGCCAGGTACTACTGGTACCTGGGTGTCATGACTCCAGGGACTTGAGGCTTCACCTGCTGCTTTCCAGGGTGTGCATTAGCAGACAGCCAGATTGGAAGTGAGTTTAGGACTTGCGCCTAGGCATTCTAGTAAGGTCTGCAGATATCTTTAGCAGCAGCTTAAGCCTGTATACCACATGGCCCACCCTGTTTTCTATCTTATGAAATACGTCTGTGATAAATCATGTTATACTGTGAACAGTGTTTTTAAATCCCTTACTTTTCACGATACAGTTCCTCGGGTTCAGGGATTTCCCCTTCCACCCTCCTCCTCTCCCCAGCCCCAAACGGTTTCCCCCTGTATTGTAACAATGGTTTAGCCTCTCAGCAACAGTCACAAGTCCATCATTCTGCTATTTAAGTGTATCCTGACATTGTAAGTATAGAGAATGGTGTGAAGTCCAGCATTCTAGTGAACAGATATATTTCATGGTTTCTTTTGGAGTCCATCTTTTATTCAGAAACAGAGATGCATACTGCAATGTATCTTCCCTTTGCTATATTTGTCTCCATTATATAGATCCTCAAGATAAATATATGTATGTACACGCTTATCTGTATATCTGTTGATCTTGCATTTTGCAGGAAGGTTGCATTATATCAAAGAGAACATATGATATTTGTCCTTTGGGAATTGATTTATTTCACTGAGCATAATGATCTGTAGTGGGACCATTTTGTTGCAAATGATAAGATTTTATTCTTTTTAATGACTGAGTAGTAGTCCATGAAATAGATGTACAATTTATTTATCCACTCTTCTCTGGGTGGGCATCTGGGTTGTTTCCATGTCTTTGCTGTTATACATTGTACTGCTGTAAATATAGGATTACAGATCACTTTCCTATGTACAGATTTCATTTCCTTTGGCTATATGCCCAACACTGGAATAACTGGGTCATACAACAAATCAATTTTTACTTATCTTAGCATTCTCCATACTAACTTCCACAGTGGTTGTACTAGCCTACACTCTCTCCAACAGTGAAGTAGGATACGTTCCTCCCCATATCCACGTCAGCACGTGCTCTTAGTAGAGTTCTGAATGTAACCCAGTCTTAATGCAGTTAGGTGGAACCACAGTGTGGTTTTTATCTTCCTGACAGCTAGGGAGCATGAGCATCTTGTCATATGTCTGTTAGCCATTTGAATTTGTTCCTTAGAAAAAATGTCTCTTCATTTCCTGCGCCCATTTCTTCACAGGGTTGTTTATTTTACTATCCTTGAGTTTCAGGAGCTCTTTGTAAATCCTGGCTGTTAGTCCCCTATCTGTTGTGTAGTGTGCAAAGGTTTTCTCCCATTCTGTTAGTTGCTGCTTTGCTTTGTTGATCATTTCCTTTGGTGTACAGAAGCTTCTTAGTTTGATGTATTCCCATTTGTTTAAATGACTTGGCTTTGACTGACTGTGCTTTTGGTGACTTTTCTAAGAAGTTGTCCCGAAACCTATATCCTGGAGAGTGCTTCCTATGTTTTTTTCCAATAGTTTGGTGACTTCTGGGTACAGATTTAGGTCCTTGATCCAATTAGAGCAGATTTTTGTATGAGGTGACAGGTGGGGGTCTTTTTTCTTAGATCTGCAGGCTGATATCCAATTGTCCCAACATCATTTGTTGAAGAGATCAGACTTTTTCCCTGGATTATTGTCAGTTATTTTGTTGAATATTAGTTGTCTGTGCTTATGTGGATTACCTTATGGGGTTTCTTTTCTGTTCCATTGATCTTTTTCACTGTTTCTGTACCAGTAAGGGACTATTTTGATGATTACTGACATGTAGTATGTCTTGAGGTCTGGAATTGTGCTTTCTCCAGCTTGATTTTTATTCTTCAGGATAACTTGGGCTATTCATGGTCTCTTGTGCTTCCAGATGAATGTTTGTATCATCTTTTCTATCTCTGAGAAGAATGTTGTTGGGATATTAATTGAATTTGCAGTGAACCTGTATATTACTTTTGGTAACATGGATGTTTTGATGATGTTGAGCCTGCCAATCCAGGAACATGGTAAGTTTCTCCAGCTTTTAATGTCGTCTGTTTCTTTTTTCAGTGTTTTTGCAATTTTCATGATAGAGATCTTCCACATATTTGCAAAAGACAGAGTTGCCTTACTGAAATGTTCTAAGATATTTGCAGTGTAAAGATTTTTAATGGGGCAGCTCAATATGCCATGAGAAGTGTTTTCTTTTCTCTATCTGTTGGAGGACTGGAGTGTGAGCTGAACCATCCTTGATCTGACTGGGAGAAATGACGAAGATATGACTTACTATAATTGCTTGTGGCATTCATTTGACTTATACTCATTCATTCTGTATTTTCTTCAAGAGCCTTTTCCCCAGCTTTTGAACCAGGGGAGAGAAAACTGACAGATAGGCAGTGGTGTCAATAAGACTCTTATTGATGTTATTGAGCACTTTTAAAAATAATCCCTGGAGACTTGAGGAATTGGTTGGGAGGAACTTTAAGAAATGCTTTAGTGGCTCCAGTTGCACAATCGGTTAGAGCGCAGTACTTGAAAGAAATGCTTTAGACTCTATAACAGTGGCTAAACTGAAGCTGATGATGTGATAGTAACAATGGTGACCCTGATGCTCTGAGAAACTTGGGTTTTTAAAATTTGTTTGTATTTAGTTCTGAATTCCTACTTGCATTGTTTTGTGAAAATTTATTTCTAACACAGGGACACTTATTTACACACTTTTATTTGGGGAGGATGGAACATTCAGTAAATGGTTGTTATTTGTAATGGCAATGATGAGATCAAATAACTGTCTTTTCAGATAGGGAAAACAGCCTGTCCTCTTTTAGAAGGTTTCATACAAACATGGCTGAGAAGGAAGAGGATGATGGGGCAGTACTTGGGTGTCTGCTACCCGCACAGGGGACCTGGATGGAGCTCTGGACTTCTGGTATCAGCCTGGTATTGCCCTGCTTGTTCTGGGTGTTTGGCAAATGAGCCAGCAAATGGAAGAGCTCTCTCTCAATCTTTCTGTCTCTTTGCCTTCAAATAAAATTTTTATCAAAATAAATAAAACGTTTTAAGACATGTGCATTTTTAAAGGTGAACTCTTTTTCCTTTGCTGTGGCTAATAAAATATGCAATTTGCATTATACACTCCCTGCTCCAGGAGTTCCTTTTGGATGAACCATCTACACCTTTTAATTATTAATTCTTTTTCTCAAATTGCAATTATAGACTTACTCCCTGTCCTGCTGACAATTTTCTGACAGATTAGTTTTCATTTGGCCCTGTCTCCTTAATTGTAACTTGTTTATCACATGACAGAATGTTGAGAACAACATTTTGCCAACTGCAAAGGTTATCAAATGTTAATAAGCTCTCTGAGACGGTTATTAACTCATCAGAAGAATTTCCAGAGTCCATATTTCCTTTGATAGTTCTTTATATTTTAGCATTCATCCTTGAAAATATTCAAAATTATTTGAAAAGTCTTTTTAAAAATCACCTAGTTAGTGGTCCACAATGTTGCTCATTCTCTAGTAGTCACTGGGTTTGTTCCTCTTCATGAGTTCTTTGGGTAAGGCATTTTAACCACACTTCAACAACAGTAAAAAAATGATAAAAAAAAATATGCTATATGCTCAAGGTTAATGGTGGAGAGACAACTTGAGATCAAATTTCCATCTTCAAATCTTGGATTCTTTCATATATAGAATTCCAGGGACTCCAGTGAAAATGAAAGAAATGGAAAGAAGAAATAAGAAAGTTATTACCATACAGTTATAGAAGGACTATTTCTGATTTATCACCATTGACTGCCTTCTTTGTGATTTTTGAAATATTTTCTTTTCCTTCCCATTTTCCCCTCCTATCATTTCCCCCATATTACTATAGTAGTATACTCCTTTAGTAACAGCTACAAATTTACCATTATGTACTTAAGTATATCATGGAATTGTAAGTGTAGATAAAGAGAAAATCAAGTGCCATATTATCAAGGTATGTTTAACTGTTTCACTTTGGAGTCTCTGTGTGGGAGTAGAGAAACCTACGACATCTGCACTTTCTGGTTCTCTAGTCTCAATCATACAGTTCATGTCTGAGAACATATATGTGTACTTATTCACCTATACGTCTTATTTGGTTTGTATTTTGCAGGAAGATTGCTTTATATCAGAATGAACATATGTTATTTGTCCTTTGTGGATTGGCTTATTTCACTGAGCATGGTGATGGTCTCTAGTTGGAGCCATTTTATTGCAAATGGTAGCATTTTGTTCTTTTTAATGGCTGGAGTAGACGTACCACAGTTTCTTTATGCATTCCTTTTTTTGATGGACATCTAGATTGGTTTCACTTTGTTTTTCTCATCTTTTTTCTCCTTATTTTTTGCCTTTATTCCTTTAAGCAGACATTTTGCACGTGTTCATTTTGTTTTTCCTAATTAATAAGCGCAAATTCTATAGCAATATCCAAATAAGTGATGAATAATGTTCAAATTCTGTTTCCACTGGACTTCATGTGATTTGAATTTAAACACAATGAATACACCACTTGTTAATTACTTGTGTGTGACTAATAAGAATGATGTCTCCTCCACGGAGTACAAATATAACCATGTTTTATTTTTCCACCATTTATATCCTTTGACAGAATATTCTGTACTTTTCTATTGATACCTTCATTGCAGTTCTCCCCCATGTGCCCTTGGGGGCTGAAATCTTTAAGTGCATTTGGAAATAGAAGGTGGAATGAGCATGGAAGTCTAACCTGGCTTAGAGGCCATTGCACCAGCACTGCAGGTGGACCTTTTCTCCTACTGGATTGGCCTAATGCATCCAGGTCTTTCATCTTCTTGTTTAGGCGCAGGAGTCCAGTCCTTAGTTAAGTCTCTCAGATTTCACCACTGTGGCTCTTTGAACAGAGACTGCAGCCGTAGCTGTCTGTTTTGTTAGATCTTCCTTTCCCCGTGAGACTACAGAGAAGGAACTTCCCAGGTCGCTGGTCCGGAGCTCTCTTTCTCATTTCTGATTTCCTCTATCAGCTTTTCTACCATGAATAATACAAAATCTTAGAGTATCAATAATAAAAACTCATTTTCCCATTTTTCAACCAACAGACAACTATCTTACATTAGTTGTTGAGATGTCCAGAAGTACATGTTTAAAGTTATATTTTTAAATCCTTTGCTTACTCTTTTGGTTAAGATTGCAGGTTTTCCATGTATCATTGAGGAAGTAGTTATAATTTAAGTACATGATTAGTTTAGGTGCAATTTAAGCCTTGCCATTTATCTTATAATTCTACCAAATCATAGAAAAGCTTTAGGCAGGTGAGCAGGGAAATCTCCAACAACCTAGTGAATGAGGAAGAATTTAACTCTATATCCTAACCTAGTAAAGTCTATGAAAAGCAAATAGGGAGCCCAACCAGTAAGTACAGGCTGAGCGATTATATCCGTGTCTCTCTGTAGCCTGATCAGTTAGGTACAAGTTGGGTGATTATCAGTTAGCTGTCTAATGTCTAAGGCAGTTAAGAATTTATTATCTATGAATAATAATTTACACTTAAAGTCTTCCTCAAACATCCTAAGAAGGTGGAGAATTTCTCTGCACTCCTGACCTGTAGTGGAACAAGAGGAATATTAAACCAATTTAGTTTTCAGTTCTTAGAGGCAGTTCTACTGGGGCTTCCATCTTCTCCAGGGGCAGCGTTGCATTGAAGGGAGTTGCTGCACTTCCAAGGTCAGATGAGCCATAGGGAAACCACAGTTTTGAAGATCTATCAGGAAATTCTAGGGGTAAGAGCATAACCTTTCCCATAGATTATTAGTGTTCCACAGTATCAATCATTCAGTTGTATTATCAAATACATCATGTCAGGGACAGTTGTGCTTGATGCACCAATCTCTTAGAACCTCCCATATCACCTGGTATTGGGAGGGGTTTGTCCTTCTCCAATATTTCCTTGATGGTGATGGATCTTTCAGGATGAGGTCGTGAAGCTGTCTTACTGCAGGAGCTTCCTCCAGTGAATGGAGTCCAGGACTTTACAAGTAGGCATCCACACAGGTTGCAGCTCAGTTTCTGGGAAAATAAGCATATCCTCTTCCCACAGTTAGCAAGGAGTCAGGACCTCTACACTTGTGAGTGGCTAGGTCCCTCCATCAAACCAAAGACATCTGCGTTGGGCCTGCAAACTGCCTCCAGTAATACAGAGCTGCTGCTCACTAGAAGGCAAAATCTGAAGAAAATTTAAGGTGAATAAGACCAAATTAATGCACGCACAGGGGTAGCATATTCCCCCTTCTGTTTTTAAAACATGTATTGTTGGATAAAGTAAATTAGATTTAGTAACAGTTTAAAATAATGCAGATACTTTTACAATTCTATCAGAAAGCTCTGAGCAACCTGCTCTTGTTGATAAACAAACAGCAACACATGATAACAATTTTAAACAACTTTTACAAAAGACAAAATGTTAAGACACACATGTATGCGCGCACACACACACAGACACATACTTTTGGAGACTTAAAATATTATTCTCTCATACACTGGTCATGTCTTTTAGCCTATTCAGGGTTAGGGTGGAGTGCTCATATATGATGTAGAGACCAGATAATAATAGAAGGCTATTTTAGGTGTTTATTTTGGTTTAAGTCCATTATGTAACAACAAAATCTCATAAGCTTCTTAACTCACTAACAGGTTTTTAAAGTTACTTATCCTATATATTCATAATAATCATTTAAAAAATTAAAGTATTTCTGTATGGTATTATAGTTTGTATTAGTAATATAGACAAAAGTCATGATTTACTGAGGATATCTGTGAATTTCTTACATAAATATTTTCCTGGTGAAGTGATCATTTGAAGCTCCTGCCACTCTCAAAGTGTGCAGGTTTGAGTGACAAATTGGATAATTAGTCTTTACTTGCTTAAATGCAATTTTAACAAAGTTATATGAATTAACAAAGTTATATAAAATTTCTCTATTTAAGCAGTGTCATTTGCTGTTCAATTAAAAATTTAATTATATACCTAAAAGCATTATTAAGTAATCCAAAATTCAAAATGTCTATCATGTTTGGTTATGAATTAAATGTACATTAAAATATACATAGAAATACAACTGTGTGAAAACATCAAGATAGGTGTTTATTTATAAGTTTAAATTTCTTGTGTTGTACTCTTAAAAACAAGCATTTTATTTACATAATTTTCACAGTTTTGTGTATAGAAGAAATGTGGAGAGAAGAGATTTAAATTATTATTTACTAGCTTTTGTTCTCAAATAAAACATTTTGTTATGGATAATCTTAATCCCATCAGACAGAAAACAAATTTCATGTTATGAATGTCTTTGCTTTGGAAACTGCCTTTTTTTTTTTTCCTTAAAAAAAAATGCCTTGGTGTGCTGTGTAAATATTTTGATTAGTTGAATGTGATCGCTGGATTTGGTACAGAAAACTTAAGGAAATTTATAGAATTATCTTATTCCTTAATGCTTCTTGCAACTTGGTATTTCAACATAAGTGTTCTTTTACTTCCTGTCTCTAACCAAGGATCCGCCACAGATATAAATTAAACAATGAATAAGAACAAAAACAATGTTAAACTGCGCAATGGCCCAAACCACTGTTGATGGGATGGTCTGACTCATGAGGCACTGTGTCTACTCACTTGATTTTCTTGACTCCACATGAAAATATGGACACTGTTTCCACTGCTTGTTGCCCCATGTCCTCATGGTGTCCCCTGGCCCTGATGCTGGACACTATAGAGTGCACCTCTTGCTGCTGTGCACCCCCTATAAAAGCACAGATTTATGAACTTGCATTGTTGTCAAAGCCACCTTGGCTTTAGAAAAGGTTATGACAACTCCGTCAGACCCCTGCACACCAGCTGAGAGTCTGTTGTTTTCTTTTCATTTGTATTAGTAAGCTCTGTTTCTGGAAACTACATGCCACTATTTTTTTGTTATTTTAATTAATTTTAGGATTGTTTTAGGATGAAACAAGAGAAGTACAACTTAACTCTAGCTCTCAAAAATTATTTCCTCTTTTCCAGATTCTTCTGGAGCTTCTTATTAAACTGACCTTTGTTCCACTTTTTCCTTTATTTTTAAAAGATGTATTCATTTGTATTGGAAAGGCAGATTTACAAAAAGAAGGAAATACAGAGAGAAAGATCTATCTGCTGGTTCACTCCGAGTGGCCACAGCAGCTGGAACTGAGCTGAAGCTAGGAGCCAGGAGTTTCTTCCAGGTCTCTCATGTGGGTGCAGGGTCCCAAACTTTGGGCCATCCTCACCTGCTTTCTGTCAGGCTACAAGCAAGGAGCTGGATGGAAAGTGGAGCAGCCAGGACACAGTGCCCATGTGGGATCCTAGCACATGCAAGGCATGGATTTATCCAATGAGCCATCACACGGACCCTGTTCCACTCTTAGTAACAAAGGAAAACTTGCCCTCCACTCAGTCATGCATTGCTGCTAAAGATGCTGAGTCCCTAATCTACATGAAGACTTGATTCTGGTCCTCAGATTGAGATATGAGAGTGTCTCCAGAGCTCTCATTTCTTGTCTCAAGATTGACCTCTCGGCGAGATGATGGAAAATATGAACTCATCTTCCTCACAGGGAAGCTTTATGTCCACCTGTTACAGTGTACCCATGGCTATGACTATTTATTTACATCCCAATGTAATATGGCAAGAAACAACACTTTAGAGATGCTGTAAATTCAGTGCGGAGGAAACTTGTTCAAAGAGTCAACTAGTATTGAGATGTAGCTGTACCTAAGTACATTTTAATAATAGTAGCTACTAGAGAGCAAAGCACAGGTTAATCAGCCTCCAAAAAGCTTATGCTTTTTTCCATTTGTTGTATTGCCACAGATACCATTCTGGTTTTTTTTTTGTGTGTGTGTGTGTGTCATTTTAAAAAATATGTTCTTTTGTAGTAGAATGAACTTGAAAGAATTAGTTGCATAATCTTCAAAGTATCATATACCTTTTTTGTTGGAATGTACAGTTTTATGAGTGTTATTTTTAGAGGGGGGAAGAAAAATCATCTCTCTGTGTCTAACTTCACTAATGACTAAAACATTCTTTCTCCTTTCCCTCTTGCTCCTATTTTAGATTTTGGTGTGGAGTAATTTTTTCTGGAGGCAGTAGAGGTTATAGGAGATTTTGGTAATGCTGTTCATGCCATAATGTTTATCATGCTAAATGAAAAAACCCATTTTACTTGTGCACATCTTTCATTAGATTAGGAAATTCTTGGTATGGCTTGTTGCTCAGTGTGTCCCCCACATCTAGCACAGTGCTGAGATGGATCAAGTGCTCAACAAGTAGCCATGCATTGATGGGCAGGATAGATGGAGGAAAGGAGCCTTTCCATTTTGATTAAGAGAAAGTGGAGAAGAGAATAGTTGGGAAAGTATATGACAACTGAAGATAAAATGAAACTTTCTTTACCTTTGATCAGTTATACATTTCTTAAAATTACCACGGACAAAATTTGGGGAGGTTGTCTGCCAATTGGTTGGTTCTGAATTTTGCCAGCCTTGAAAGCTTGCTGCTCTACACCCACTGCCTGTGGGTTGCTTTGTTTTCTGTCATGTGCTTCTTTTCAAAATGAGTTACTATACAATAATGTCTTTCCAAGGTATAACTGCATAAAATCTGACACAGCAAGTATTTGTACTTGCCAATATCCAATCTCTAGTTTCACAACAAATAAACATTATATATAAAGGCTTTCTGTTTACCTGTGACATCATTAAACACTAGAAAAAGTGTATAGCTGTGAAGCTGGAAAGCTGAGGTTTGCTTTTGCTTATACTGTTGTCTACATAGCTGATGTTAGAACACTAAACTTCCTGCACTACATTACATTTAAGTCAATGCAGCATTTCTAGAAGGGACCCTGATGTTTTTTCTGCCATCCCACATTATAGGAAGATAACGATATGACATCGGCTGATACCATAAGTGACTCTACAGCATATAGATAACTGAGAAGGATAACGGGAAATCCAAGAGCTAGAAGACCAGTTGCTGGTGCTGTTCATACTAATTATCCACTTGTTGTTTACTGTGCTTGTATCACAAAATCAAATATAAAATAAGGAGATTATGCCAAATGCTATTTTGTGATTCTTTTTAGTCCTTATATTCTGTCAGTCTTAGAATCTTGAAACAAGCATTCTACAGCTAAGCCTATTAAATTTCTAAAAGAATCCCACTGGATTTAGTGCATCCTTCCATTTCAGGGGCTGCTGCAGTTCAGTAGTTGCTGCAGGCAATGCCGTCTTTCTTCTGTTTCATCTCAGTCATTTTGTGATTGTTCCAGATGCGTCTCTTCCATTTGATGTATCTGTGCAGTATCTACAATGCAATGTTTAAATCCTACCCAGCAACCAATCCTCTCTAAACCTATTTGTGTTGCCCTTCACAGCTGTCCAAGATGGTTTTAGTAATTATGTTCTGTAGAGCTCACCAGCTGGAATGTTATCTGAAATACTTTTTCTTGGCTTTTCAGCTAATGTTCAGAATACCTATTTCCCAGCATTCAGCTTGAAAGACAGACATTTTGTGCTCCTCTCTTAATGCTACACACAAAAAAGGCCAACTCCAATTCGACAGTCTAGGAGATTCTAATTGAATGGCCATTATTAGCATCTTTCAAAGTCTGACCACCTGGCTTCAGGCAATTCATGCAATTCTACTCTTGTGCAATCTATATCTGGAAAACAGTAAAGAATTTGGAAAGTAGGGATTAAACATGATGAGGGGCAAAAATCACTCTATTCGAGTACCTGCTTCGTTTCATTGTGACATTTGAACTTGAACGAGAGAAATGTGGACCAGCTTATCTACAATTACACTTTCCACTACTTGTGTATTAAGTGCACTCTTTAATGTGTGTGTGCAATTTCATTCAGATCATTAATCACTACTTGGAATGTTTATTCCTAGCTGTCTACAAATTGTTAAGTGTAACTATCAAGAAATTCATTGGAAATTCAGTTTTCTAAAGCTTTGGTCTTTAATTGGTCCTTGGGGATTCTCAGGTTTCGCTATTTTGTGTTCAGCCAGATGAAAATTCTGGCAGCTGCAGAAACTTTCTGCTGTCTCATAAACTGGAGAAAGCCGTCACTCAGGCACTCAACTTCCAGATGGATGCAGTGTTACGTTCATGTCAGAATCAAGTCTGAGCCCTAAAATATAATCCAAACAAACAAAAGTTGCTATCAAAAGATTTTTTAAAAATCCATGTATGCGTGTATTGTTGGGAGCCATATCATCTAGGCATATTGAAGTCATTTTGAATATAGAGGGAGGTCAGTGGAAAGCAGCAGCTAGCAAAGTGCAAGAGAAACCAAGTTTTAAGATACCCTGTGGTTTACAAGTCATTTAGCAACTCACCCTGCTCTGATCACCCTTGGTGCTCATGACAGGATGTTGACTTATGCGCTGTCTGTAGGCATCCTCTTGTGAGCATAAAGAGGTTTGGAAAATAGTTACCCAGACAGAGTTGTGAAACCATGCCCATCTTTTTGCAAGCACAAAGGGCTTTTAGAGATGGTTATCCAGACAAGAGTTGTGAAACGATACCCTGAGCTTGTTTCCTCTTTCCCCGCACCCATAGATCCTGTTTTGCAGACTATATAGCCTTGTGTGAAAAAATAAAAATTTGGTCAGCTTGATCAGACATACTGTCTTGTTGTCCATTCCTTTGTGACTCTTGTCTCCCATTCTCTCCTAGGTTGGTTGTGACCCTCGTTGACTGTCCTGCTGGATGGGACAGTGTATGCTTTTTAAAAATGCATTTATTTATTTTAAAGAGCTATAGATTGAGAGACTAAGAGATGCACAGATCTTGTATATGCTAATTCGTTCCCTACATGACTACAAGAGTGACCAAGTAGGCCAGTGCCAGGAGTCAGGAGCTTCCTCGGGATTTCCCAGGTAGCAGTCAATTGCCCAAGCACTTGGGCTTTCCTCTGCTGCTTTTCTGGAGTCATTAGCAGAGAGCTGTATCAGACGTTGCTCAGCCGGGACCTGAACTGATGCCCACATGGGATGCTGGTACTGCAGGTAGAGTCATAAATTCCTGTACCATAGTATTGGCCCTCAAGGACGTCTTTGTGCTTGGGCAGTGTCTTCACACTGCATAGGTTACAGGAAGAAATGATAGGCTTCCATTGAGGAATACAGATCCTAGAAGTTAAGATCACGAAGTGTAAGGGAACAGAATGAAAAATAACTTTAAAATAGACTTATTTATTTAAAAGTCAAAATGACAGGGAAGAAGAGACAGGAAAAGATCTGTCTACTGATTCATTGCTACAACCAGAGATGGGCTGGCCCCACCAGGAGCCCAGGACTTTGAGCTCTGACTGTATCCCATGTGGTGGGTAGGAGCTCATGCAATTGGGCTTTCCCAATCACATTGACAAGGACTTAATCAGAAGCAGAACAGCCAGGCCGGAAACCAGTGCTCAGATATGGGGTGTCAGTGTAGCAAGTGGCAGCCCGTATTGCTGTGCAACAGAGCTGGCTCATTAAGTAAGTTCATTGAAGTTTCCAGAAAGATATGCAGTTGCACATACCATGAATGATATAACACACTAGAGGAAGCATCAATGATAACTGTGAAATTCCCTAAGGAGACTTAGATATTTTCCAAGAGCTGCAGGTTTGAATGACTTTGAACCCTATGAGATAAATAATGCCTTTTACAGAGTCTCATGTGTAGATAGCTTTGGAGCTTCACTAAAGTTAGACAAGCACAGCTGATATCAAATCTTGTTTCCATTGACCATGTGACAAATCTGTGCCACCATTTTCTCATTTGTAAAGTGGAATAATACTATATCTCTGATCAAAGCTATTTTGAGGGATTGCTAAAGGCTTGTAAAGGACTTACTAAGTATTCAATCACAACAGATAAGATAACCAAGTGGTGTTTGAGGGAGCTGAATGAAAAATACTTTTTTAAAGGATTTATTTATTTGAAAGAGTGACAGAGAATGAGAAACAGAAAAAGAATGAGACTTTCTGTCTACTGATTCACTCCCCGAGATGTCTGCAACAACCAGCACCGTCCTCTCCATGCACTGCTTGGGCAGTGCTGATACTCAGCATTTCAGCCCCTGCAAAAAGTAGAAGAAAACAGGAACATCCGTTTAATGTTCTGTTTTAGTTGTTCTCATGCAGGCTTAAGATTGATGCTTAAGTGGACAAATCAGAAAGCAGTCTGTGTTTAGGGCTTCAGAAGTCGTTATTTTGTGCTTGACACTTACCTGCTATTTGGGACTTCGGTGTGTTTAGACAGGGGACTGGAGAACAAGTGTGTTCTGGAAAGGTCGTGGTAACCAGGGAATTGTGATAAATGGAGGGCTGAAGGGTTGGTGGGTGAATTAAAGATCTTTTCATATGAGCTTTCCTTGCAATAAATAACCTGTTGGTGAAGCTGTCCTTGAACCCTGGCTGTTCAGAACAAGGCTGGGGACATTTATCTTTGTTTCATTGATCACACTAGGTAGCAAAAGCAATGTTGATCCAGTGACAAAGAAAAATTACCTATCTTATTTTTTGGGTATAAAAAGGTTTCAGAATGTAACAGTTCTTAGTACTACAAGAATTTGAAGCTGTAGTTTATTGCCTCTGTTTCTGAGAGGCATGCCATGTCCCACTGTCCTGGTTAACCATTTTCACATTTTCCAGAGAGTATAGCTTAAGACTCATTCAGTTCTCCAAATGAATGACAGTTCCATTCACATATAAGGTTGTCTTCTAGTTCTTGAGCTACTTTCTTAGTACACTTCTAAGGAGATAGCAGCATTTATAATCAGGCATGTAGATATGAAGGTACTTCAAAAAGTTTGTAGAAAATGAAGCTAAAAGCTAAGCTCATTCTGGTGTAAAAAATTTAAGGTTGGGTGTAGTTTTTAATAATATGAATTTTTCATAAGATTTTTGATGACTCAGTGTATGTATAAGGTTTTTAACTGTATTGCCCCAGGAGAAACTTATGTTTTAATTCTATTTTACACAGACATGAAGAACCTTTATACAAGAATCTGCTTATAATTATTTAAAAATTGTAGATGGCAATTTCTGTTTGAGTCAAGAACTTTGTTGAAAATAATAATGGTAAATATACTGATAATGATAAAACAAGTCCAGAATATTCCCATACTGTAGGAGTTTCACCCAATAACTAGTTCTTCTTGGGCTAGTGGCTATGACTATTATTAAGGTTTGAGCTAAGGGACAGCTATCTAACTGATCACTTTTGGCCATGTTATCCCTGGTGTATAGCTAACCTATCTTTTGACTTCTTGTTGAAGTTGGCAGCAGTAGCATTTTATTCATTCAGTTCTTACTGAAATAAAAATTCTGGAACAGTCTTTTTTTGGCCCAGTCATTCAATCAACCTTTCGGAATGTCTATATGCCACATCAGAGTGCCTTGTTCAAGTCCCAGCTACTGTGTTTGGGATATAGCTTCCTGCTGGTGTACCTGAGAGGGAGCAGATGATGGCCTAAGTTGATGCCAGCCATGTGGGAGCCCTGGGCAGAGTTCTTGCCTTCTGGCTTCAGCTTGGCCTAGCACGGGCTATTGCAGGTGTCTGGGGAGTAAACTACTGAACGGAAGTATGCTCTCTCTCTCTCCCCCTTTCCTACCCTTTCTTTTTCCATCCCTTTATCCTTTCCCCCCTCCCTTTTTCTTTCACTCATTTCTTTGTTTCTCTGCTTTCCAAATGAATATGTAAGTTTTTAAAACATTCTGAAGGTCATATTTTCTTCATCCTTAACATTATTTTAGAATAGAGGATTTACAATTTTTTTAAAGCATTCCTAAGTGTATTTCAAGTTGTGATCAATTAAAATTCACTTAGTATGTGCTTGAGATTCCTCCTTAACATCTGGCATTATTATGGAGAAGGGAAGTGTCTATAAGTGTTCTGGAGTTTATGGGACTTGGAAACTAAGAGTGAGACAAGTTTGGTCCAAGCACCATTCTTCTTTGCCTCTGCCTATTCATAAACGTTGGAGAATGTTCATTCGCTAGTTAGCTACGTGAAAGAGCAGAGTCTCTATGAGGAAAATCTTAAAACTATTTCTGTGTTAATTGACCTTGATATTTATTACTCTTACTTTTCTTTGGCCATATTCATACTTCAGTCATATTTATACATGTTAAGTGGCACAATGTAACCTAAAGCAAGATGAAGATGAAATGTGAAGAGATATAATATCCCTTGAGGGTTTAAAACGTTAATCATTATGCTTGTGAAATGTTGCAAGTAGACTTTTCCATTTATGAAATGACTCATTTATTTTAAAAAGCAGAATGAAGGAAAGCGAGAGAGAAAGAGAGAGAGAGAGAGAGAGAGAGAGAGCGCGCTCTTCTATATGCTAGTTGATTTCCCAAATGCCAGGAGCAACAGGGCTGAGGCCAGATCACAGGAAGGATCCAAAGACTTTAGCTGAGTCTCCCATGGGAGCGGCAGGAGCCCATGAGCTTGTGTTGTCATCGCTGCCTTCCAGGTGCATCAACAGGAGGGTGAACCAGAACAAAACTGGTACCACACCCCAGGCACCCCGAGTGCTAGCTTCATCACGCCTTCCACCCCATAACTCCAAATCACGTAGATCCTACTATGAAATCATCTTTACAGTAGGATAGACTCAAAGCACCTAACATAACCTGTCTCCACATACCTAGAACAGTGTTCTGGGATCAGATGTTCTGGCCATAGAATCAATAGCTTTGCTACTACTCTGGAGGAGGAAAACCACTAACTGAATATATAGCACATAAGGGTGATATATTTTTATGTTAAAATTAATAAAGAAAATAAGCATTTGTCCTCAAGGAATTTCAGCTAACATTTATTGTCCTAGGATACATTTTCATGGACAGAGCCTTATTGGGCTTCTCAGCAAGCAAAACTTAATTTTGTTTTTGGAAAGCAGCTAGCAGAGTTCACGCTGGAAAGGTTTTGATTAGACAGCGTGGTTTCAAGTCTTGGCTCTGTCAGTCATATGAAAGCAAACTTGGGTAGTTTGTGTTTCTTCGCCTGTAAAATGGGGCAATGAGAGTGTGCTATTCAGCAGAGTTAATGCTCGGTAGTCTGTGAAAGCAGTGGGCAGACCTGCAGTTTTGATTTGGAAGATAGAGAAAAATCAAGTGAAGCTGTGGTTAGATTTTACTTCTTGGTATAATGATGCAACTATTTTTCCTATCTGGATACCTTGGACAGGCTTATCACATCATGTTGGACAAAACTAAAGGCCCAGTTAGTAAATATTCACACATTTTGACAGGTTATCTTGCTTGTTGTATTGTTTTATTGCTTTTTAAAAATATTATAGTACAGTTCCATTGGTTCTGGGATTTCACTCCTTCCCTTCCCAAATCCTCTCCCTCCTCTTCCCCCATTATTACAATAGGATTAGTCCTTCAAAGTCAGCCATAAGCCTATCATTCTGCTATTTACATGTATTTGACAGGCTATTTTATATAAGGTACATTGTTCAAAGATAAAGCAGTGCAGAGATGACATCTGCATCTCTGCACTGCTTTATCTTTATTTTTATTGGAAAGTCAGATATACAGAGAGGATGAAAGACAGAAAGGAAGATATTTAATCCAATGAGTCACTCCCCAAACAGTTGCAATGACCAAAGCTGAGCCAATCCAAAGCCAGGAGCCGGGAGCCTCTTCTGGGTCTCCCATGTGGGTACAGGGTCCTAAGACTTTGGACCATCTTCTGCTACTTTCCCAGGCTACCAACAGGGAGCTGGATGGGAAGCGGGGCTGCTGGGATTAGAATCACTGCCTAAATGGGATCCTGACGTGTGCAAGGTGAGAACTTGAGACACTCAGCTGCCACACCAGCCCAGTTTTGTGTGGAACTAGTCCAAGGAAGTCAGTAAAGTGCTAGGATTTCGGACTTCATTTTTAAGAACCTACATTGTCGTGACTCTACTCAGCTTCAGTTCCAAAAGCTCCTAGCAATATGATTTCATAAATGCCTTAGTTGGGGGCAATCCTGATCTAGGATTTTCCTCTAGTTCCTGCGATATCAGTCATCCAAAAAGCAGGCTTCATTTTCCGAGACCAAGTAAGGAATATTTTAAAATCTTGATTACTTCAAAGATCCATGCTTTAGGTAATATTAGTAGTTTAACTCATCCTCTTTACCGTCTTTCAATTAGATAGAAAGTATTTCCTGAAATTTATGTAGGGGGAGTAAGATTGCGGAAACAGACACTCTTCCCACTCCAACCCTCCATTCTCTACTCCTTCAAGGCTGTACTTTTCAGAGCGGATGGGGATTAACACTCTACGAGATCGTATGCCAGCGTCCTAAAATGAACTTTCTAATCGTGCAGTAAATCCAAACAAAATTAAATGCTGCCTGCTGAATACTTTCTGGCTATTGTGTCCCCTGTCTGTAGTGATTGCTGTTGGCCATGTCATCACTCTCTGTGGCTTGACTAACCACACGTAACATTTGTCCAAAGCCACGTCCGGGTAGCCATAGATGTCCAGAAGCACCTAAGTGGTCTCTGACTCTGGGGTGCCAGTCCGTAATGGATCACTGTGC
Organism: Ochotona curzoniae; assembly: GCF_017591425.1. NCBI lineage: Eukaryota > Metazoa > Chordata > Mammalia > Lagomorpha > Ochotonidae > Ochotona > Ochotona curzoniae. The sequence continues at coordinate 24,212,160 of NW_024464920.1, forward strand.
AAACTGTCATGAAACAGGGTGTGAAAGATAAACTTGAGCTTTTAAAAGGAAAATTAGCTGTCACAGTGATTTTGTGCAGAGAAAAATATCTAGGCCTTTTTGTCTTCTCAGAACTGATCCGGCTATTTGCTGAGTGCTGCACTCCAGTGTGGTTCCTTGGCATTTGCCTCACATGTCTCTGCAAATGTGCAGACTAAGGTCTAACGGCAGATTATTGATCTCCGTCTCTTATCCCCTCAGGAACGAACCCGTCCATTTGTTTACTGGCTTTGTAAGCCTACAGTTCCAATGCTCTGACATTTGGGTAAAAGTAAATGCTGCAACAGAAATTTTATGTAATGGTTTTCTACAACCTAAATATTTAGTGTTATAAATATGTTTTCCATGCTTGAATGAAATTATATGAAAATATTTTATGACTTTATAAAATCATCAAGTGTTGGACTCCCATTGAAACTGCTGGATATATCTTGACTTTAGCATGCTGGACTCTGCCATTGTCCATACCCACAATATCAGGATAGTCCTTCATAAATAGTCATAAGTCCGTCATTCTGCTACTTAAGTGTAAAGGGCTTAGAATGCATAGAAATGATCATACTAAGTTATTGATTGTGCAATTGGAGTAAAGTAGCATAAAAAATCTCATGTTATCATTTATTTGTTTATTTGAGAGAAATCATGCACAAATATACTTTCTCCCATGTGCCAGCTCACTCTCCAAATACCTGCAAGGAGCCAGTATTGGGATCCAGAAACTATGCAGGAACTCAATTATTCAGGCCTTCATAGGTATCTCCCCAGATCTGGGGAGCTGGATTTAGGAGCTGGAGCTGGGAATCAAGCACAGGCACTCCAATGGGAGGTATGGGTGTTTATTTTATTTTATTCTTTCTTTATTTATTTTATTTATTTTATTCTTATTTACAAAGCAGAATTACAGAGAAAAGGAGAGACAGAAAGATCCTGGATGCACTGGTTCATTTCCCAACAGCTGGAGCACCAGAAGTCAGGAGCAGCTTCTTTCTCCCACAAGGGTACAAGGACCCAAGGACAGAAGCCATCTTCCACTGCTCTCCCAGGTCATAAGCAGGGAGCTGATTCAAAAGTGGGGCATGACGCATGTGGAGTATTCACCCACAACCCCATGGTGCCAGCCCTGAGATATGTATGTCTTAGCTGGCATCTTCACTGGTAAGCTAATTGCCAGCCCTGCATTGTAAAATTCTAAATTAAAAAGGATAGAAAGTAGGATTGTATAAAAATGTTGTAGGTAGATGACTCCATAAAATAGAAGAGTTTAGTGTGAAATATTCAATTAAGATGTATTTTCAAATTAATGTATAGAAAAATGTGAAGAAAAATTCAAGAGTTCTGAGTTTGATGCTCTCATGATAAAAATAAATGGCTGGGCCTGGTGCGGTGGCCTAGCAGCTAAAGTCCTCACTTTGAACACGCAGGGACATGGATACCAGTTCTAATCCTGGCAGCCCTGCTTCTCATCCAGCTGCCTGCTTATGACCTGGGAAGGCAGTCAAGGATGGCCCAAAGCTTTGGGACCCTGCACCTGCATGGGAGACCTGGAAAAAGTTCCTAGCTCCTGGCTTTGGATCGGTGTAGCTTTGGCTGTTGCAGTCTCTTGGGGAGTGAATCATCTGATAGAAGACATTCTTTATCTCTCTTCTCTGTATATCTGACTTTGCAATTAAAAAAATACATGAAATAAATATTTTTTTTTTAAAGATTTATTTTTATTATTTTTTCATTGGAAAGGCGGATATACAGAGAGGAGAGACAGAGAGGAAGATCTTCCGTCCGATGATTCACTCCCCAAGTGAGCGCAACGGGCCGATACTATGCCGATCCGAAGCCAGGAGCCTCTTCCGGGTCTCCCACACGGGTGCAGGTTCCCAAAGCTTTGGGCCGTCCTCGACTGCTTTCCCAGGCCACAAGCAGGGAGCTGGAAGGGAAGCGGGGCTGCCGGGATTAGAACCGGCGCCCATATGGGATCCCGGGGGTGCAAGGTGAGGACCTTTAACCACTTGCGCCACCGCGCCGGGCCCAAAATAAATATTTTTAAAATGAAAAATAAATAAATGGCTAATATTCATATAACTTGAGAGTCTGAACTTCAAAGACAGTTGTGCGCAGCTGGCATTGTGGTTTAGTGGATAAACCTGCTACCTGTGGTGCTGGTATCTTGTATGGGTACCAGTTTGTATCCTGGCTACTCCCTTTTCAATTCAGCTCCCTACTAATGTCCTGGGAATAGCAGTGGAGAATGGTGCAGGTGTTTGGGACTGTGCCTCCCATATGTGAAACCTGAATGAGCTCCTGGCTTCTCAGTTCAGCCTGGCACAGCCTGGCCATTAAAGCCATCTAGAGAGTAATCTGGCAAAGGGATAAATTCTTCCTCTCTCCTAGTCTGCCTCTCTCTCTCTCTCTCTCTCTTTCTCTCTCTCTGTAACTCTCCCAATCACTCTCTCTTTAGAAAGAAAATTGTGGTAGTCAAAGTAATAAAGATCCAGTAGCAAATATTTTTTAAGCACTCTATTTGAAAATAAATAGAAGTGTGTTTGAAGGAGAAAAGTTTGAAAAGTAGGCTTTGTTGGGAACTAGTGTTGTGGTACAAGGTAAGCCACTTCCGATGATGCCAGCATCCCATCTGGGTATTGACTGGTGTCCTGGTTGCTCCACTTCCAACTCAGCATCCTGCTAATGCACTTGGTGAAGCAGTGGAAGATGGCTGAGTGTCTGAGCTCCCTCCCCTGACATGGATGGGATGTGCAGAGTGGAGCTTTTGGTCCCTGGTTTCATTGTGGCCCAGCCCTGGTTATACTGGCCATTGGAGAAGTGAACTAACAGATGGAAAAATCTCTCTGTGTCCCTTCTGTAATTCTACCTTTCAAATAAAATAAATATATTTTAAATATGATAAACTTTTGATGAAAAGTCGATACACAAATGGGAAAAATTAAAGAGCACTATTTTTTTTAAATTACACAGTTTTTTGAGTTATTCCAGGTTTTAAACTTTAAGAAAACTGTTCTATTTTTCCTCCCAGGGGCAAATATTTAATGTAGCAATGCAGCCCCCACCGAGTGCTTGAACAGCGGTCTGAGTCCAGCTTTCTGATGATTTGCAACCTGGAAGATAGCAGGTGATGGCTCAAGTAGTCAGTTCCCTGTTATCTACAAGAGAGACCTGAATTAATTTCCAAGCCCTTGATTTTGGCCTGATCCAGCCCTGGTCACTACAAGCATTTGGAAAGTGAACCGGTGGGTGACAAATTTTTGTCTTTGTCTCCTTCACCATCTCTTTGCCTTTCAAAAAAATGAAAATAAATACAAATAGATTTTTGTTAATTCCAAAATGAGTTCTATTGACGAGTTAACAGAGGCTGAAGTGAGTAAATTTGCTTTCTGTGTCTAAGATTCAGAAGAGTAAACCATTAAACTTCTTTGAACATTAATTGGACAATGATGAAAATCAATTGCAATCCTATGTTTGAAGAGCCTTTTCAAAAGCACACTGCCCCTCTGGCTGATCTGATGGGGAAGAAACCAAGCAGTTTCAACCCCTGAGGGAGCTTTGGGTCCATTCCTCTTCCTTGTGTAGGCTTCCAGACCTCACTGATGAAACTGCCTCTCAAGGAGCAATGACCGTAGCCTCCCTGAGATCAATTACAGACTCCATTGAAGACTGTGGCCTCCGGTGAACCCCACTCATTCTCCCACCTGTTTAAATATCATCAATCAAAATCAAAATTGTGGCACGGAATTGCAAACTTTTTAACTGCAGAAATGTGGGGTTGGTGATGTGACTTCTGGACAGTTGATACGGTAGCCTTATGCACACCATGCAAAATTGAAAAAAGACAAGGTCAAAACCATTACTTGTTGGTATTTTGAAAACCTGGGGTATACTTACGTGAGGAGGGTGTTAGGTTATGCTATGCTCTGAAGGAATATATGGAAGACTATGAGGTGAGCCCCCATCCAGCTGGGTGAGTAGATAGCTTTTGAAATGCCGTGAGTGCCTCTACAAAGAATTTATAACCACCAGAGATTATACAGTGAGAACCTCCACTGCAGATTAATTTCAAGATGATCTTCAATGAATTTTCAAAGTGATTGCATGCTGGGAAGTATACAAGTGGAAATTGTCATTCAAGAAGCCTTTGATAAAATTAGAAGGGAAATCTGAATAGAAATTATATGTAAATATGTGTTTGCAGCCATGTGGCCCATTCCTAAACCTTGCTGCAAAAATGATGATATATAAAACTAGTAGTTTTTTTTTTCTGGAAACCAGACATTGGATAAAATATTTCATTTATAGTTAATCTTTTAATTTCAATGACACTTGGGTCTTCATATTGCACTATGAAATGCATTTCATAATGAATTATGAATATGAAATGAATTTCAAAAGCCATTTCAGGGTGATTTAATGGATAAATTAGCTTGAATGAATTGAGACATGGTCAAAGAACAGGAAGTTTTAACCTTTGGCTCAGTATTTTACAGTATTAGATATGGAATGAGGAAAGTTTCATTAAGGAAATTGGGACTGTGTTATTTTTGGCAATGACATGTGAGCGAGGTTCCTACCAACTCTTAGCCCTGTACTGAGATGTTAGGAACCTCACATATGGTTCCAACTTACTTTTCCAATTCTGTCAACTGCATGTGTCCTGAATGTGTCCTATTCTGCAGTCAAAGGAATTGTTTATTGTCTATTGAATGTGTCTCACGGTTCTCACCTCCAGGTATTTGCTTATACACTGTCCATTGCCTATCTCCATATGCCCAACCTGATATTCAAGACCTAGCTCAAATGTACCTGCATCATAAATCCCTGATGAATCATTACCACCTGCTCCTGGTGATTTAGCCTTTCTACCTTGTTTTAAGGTTGTGACTACATGTTCTCTACTTGCACTAACTTCTTCAGGGTAGATTGTCTCTGATGGATGTATGCAGTCATTATAGTAACTAAAGTAAGACTTTTAATAAACATCTAATAACTGAATTTTGAATTGCAAGTAAAAATATTTTTTTCAAATATCACTCATTGTGCAGCCATGGTACTCTGTATTCCTTCTCATGAATTACATTTCATTTTAAATTTACTAGAATAATTACGATCAATCCAAATTTACCTGTTATAATTGTTCTCCTTATTGCCAGGGTGGAAAAGCAGACAACATCTAGATTAGCAAATTTACTTTCTGAGTTGTATGTCTCTTGCAGGCAAATAATACTCTAAGTTTAAGTGAAAAGGTAATAGCTTATGGATTATACATTTCAGAGGACCCATTAAAACTGAGCCAACCCTGTCATTTATTTTATAAAATTGAGAACTAATGGAGATCTTCCACATTGTACACATGGCGCAATGGCAGTCATATAACAAGAATTCATTCAATAATTGATGCCTGCCTTTTTTACATGTCTTTTCTCCTTTCCTAACGTCTTCCTCTACAAATGCACACTACTGAAATGTGCTTAAATTACAGTTCTAGAGTTTGAAAATTTTACTCATTCAATAAGTCTTCAAACAATTACTAAGCAACTTCTTTTAAAAATTTATTTTTGATGATATTTACATACTGAATTAGGATGCTAAGGGTCAAGGATTAGGGGAAAGTGGGTGAGATCACAGTTTCCAAATTTTCTTTTTCTTTTTCCTCTATCTAGATGAATGGGGGAAATAAGGGAAGAAGCTGCACCTAGCCTCCCAGCCACCTCAATACCCAGGATGGCAATGGCCACCCAATGTCATCTCAGGGTTCCCAATGTGGACCGTGCACAGAGAGTTCTGCTCAAGAGGTTTCAATAGTTCTGAAATGCTGTTGATCTCACTGATCAAAGGATGAGAAAATCCTTCCAAGGTCTATTGGCTGACAAAGCCTTAGAGTTTCCATTTTCCCAGATATTTGCTGTCAACGCTTGGGGCTGAGGTAAATGACTAATCTGTTGTGCCAGCCTTCATCTGCTATAGTACCAGATGTCCTCTGCAGGCCCAAATGAACTGCCATATCCTTCATGTGCAAATAGGTATGCTGTCCACCACTCCATTTTTTCCACTGAGGAGACCCATTTCTGACACATGCAGTCAGTCCATAGATCCTGCAATTCTCCCTAAGGTTGGAGTTCTGAGTCCAGTGCTTCAGTTGGAGAAATCCCCAATGAAACCTCATCTGAAGTAATCCCAGACATGACTCTAGCGTGTGCTTGCCAGCATCGGTTTCAACTCACTGTCACCCACATCAGCCTATGCACACAGTGTAGTTATAATTGCTGGGTCAGTTCTGTCTCCAGTCCCATCTCCTACGTAAACCAATGGATGCTGCAGCCCAGTCACCCTACCCAGCACACACTTAGTCCTCACATACATTAGCAGGAACTACAGCCTAGTTGGAGCAACCCCCAAAAACCCCCAATAGGCCTGCCCCCAGTCCTAGTTCCTATGCTTACCAGTATATGCAGTAGGTTAATCCAGTGTGTCCCATATCCCATTCAGCTCTGATATACATCAGTAAGTATTGAAGCCCAACTCAATACAATCGACCTCCCCCCCATCCAGGCTACATTCAACAGGTACTACCACCCCAGCCCTGGTTCTCATGCTCACAAGAGGGAGCTGCACCCCACCAAAGAGGTACTCACAGTTTACCTCCTTGGCCCACTCCCAGTGCCACATCTTACACTTTCTAGGTGGTTCAGCAGTCTAGCTTGACAGGATTTGTCTCCAGTCCCAGCACTTGCCAGCCAGTGCTGCAGCAAAGCCCAACCAGCCTGTACTTACTCTGGCTCAAGCATGCACTAGTGGATACAGTGTGTTAGCCCAGCCTGGCTCTCCCAATAAGCCAGTTCACATGCAGGCCAACAGGTGTTGTAGCCCTTCCCGGCCTGTTCATGAGAGCAGTGGCCTAGTAGAGGAGCCCGCCACAGCCCACCCACCAGGCTTATGCCCCATCTCTTCGAGTCTTATGTGTGCTGGAGGGTGCTGCAACACAGTCTGGCATGTCCTGGTTTACCTCAACATTTACCAATGGAAGCTGTAGTCTAGCACAGCCCAGCCAGCCCCTAATCCACTCCTGATCCTAAGGTGAACTGGCTGGTATTGTGACCTGACCTGTCCTGTCCTGTACTCTGTCCAGGTTCTCAGATCTGCCAGCAGGCATTGTGAACTGGCCAAGCCTGGCCTGCACAGAGGCATGACCTCCATGTATGCCAGTGGGTACTATAACCTGGCTTGGTCTGGGTTGCTCCCAGCCTTGGTTCTTGTGTTCATGTGCAGGTACTGTGTCCTGACAGAGAAGTTGCCCAAGCTCCTCCATCAGGTCTCTTCGCAGTGGCAGATCTCACACAGATACCAGTTGGTCCTTGACTTAGATCGATTTAGTTTATTTCCTGTCCTGGCAGGAACAGTGACCTTGCCCATTTGACCAATATCCATTCTGGTTCTTACTAGTGGATGCTATAGCCCAACCACACCTGGTCCACACCCAGACACAGCTCTCACATGGTTGAGCAGATACCCAGACCTAGCCCAGCCTGTTCTACAGCCACCGGGCTCTCACCAGCACTACTGGGTGATGGAGTCTAGCCTAGTCTGGCACACCCCAAACCTAGTCCACACCCCAAACCCAGTCCACACCCATGCTGAGGGACACTGCGGTCATGTCCAGCCCAGACTGCTGCCCCCATTCTGGAAATCACACTCACAATGCAGCCTGCAATCCCCTTAGCTCCCCAGCCAGGCCTGTTCCCAGCCAACAGAACTTATGTGTGCCAATAGCTGTTCTGACTCAGCTTGACATAGCCTACCCCCTGTCTTGGCTTTTGCCATTGGATGCTGCAGCCTGGCCTGTCCCAGCCCAACCCTAGTCCCAACTCTCACTGCCAGGTGCTTCAGCCTAGCCCTTCCCAATCTGCTCCCATCACTGGCTCATGAAAACTGGTAGGTATAATGGCCTAGACAACATAACCTGCACTCCTGCCTGGCTCTTGCACATGCCAGTGAGCTAAGGTTGACCTGGCTCTACCTGGACTACCCCTCCTCCAGAACCAACCCACACATCTGCTGACAGGTGGAGCTACCTTGCCTGGCCTGACCAACTCACAGGCCTGAATCACATACTCATCAGTGGGAGCTACATCCTACCGAGGGAGTTTCCCAAGTTCCCTCACCATGCCCACTCTCAGACCCAGATTTCACATGTGCTGGTGGTTGCTAGGCTCTTACCCAGCATAGTCTGTGTCTTCCATTCTGGCCTTTGCATGAGCTAGTGGATGTTGCAGCCTTCCTGCCCCACATACTGTTCTTGGGTGTACCTGTAGGTGCTACAGCCTGGACCAGCCTGGCCTGTTCCCTTCCCCAATACCCATAAGTATCAGAGGGTTCCACGGTCATGCCTAGAGTAGTCCATTATCACCCCCAGCTCTTAAGCAAACCAGCAGGAATTGCGTTCTACAGTGATAGGCCCACATATGCCCAAGAATCTGCCCTCAGGCCTGTTGGTTAATGTCATGTCCAGCCTAAGACTATCCACTCCTGTTCTGACACTCACTGGTGGGTGCTGTGATCAAGCCCTGCAAAGTAGGTCCTCTGCCCTAGCTTTAGTATGAGCCAGAGGGTGGTAGTCCATGGTGATCAATGCTAACTAGCCTAGCTCAGGTCTCCCATTTAGTTGGGCTCATTGCTCTGACCCATAAAGGTCCTGCAGCTTCCCCCCTCCAAACTGCTCAGTCGCAGTCCCCTTGCTTACCTGCAAGTACAGTGGCCTTGTTTATGGAAGACCCTCAGAAGACATTCCTCACCTGCAACATATTCTCTCAGCTGTCCTCCCTCTCACGCATCCCCTTGCTCCTTTCCCTGATCAGTCCACAGTCCCTGTGCCCAGGAGTGCGTTGATTCCCCAGCCCACCCTTCTAAAGCCCAGTCTTCAGTGGAGTACCATGTTGGCCTGGAGCTCTGCCCACCCACTAGGGTCCCAAGGTCCTGGCATGTGTGCTGTCCTGGGATCTTACCCCTCCACAAACCCAAGATCCATGCCCATTCAAAGTTGCCCGTGTCCAGTCACCAGCACACCAGGCCAGCATGCTAACCTAGGGCTCTCCCCTCCTCTTTCTCCACCTTGGTCAGGCCCAAGCATGTGGGGGAAATCCCCAGGCTTTCTCTGCCTACCTGGGCATGAGCTCCCAGGCCTTTGCATGTTCCCTGCAAGCCCACACTCCCAAGCTTCCAGGAGCCCGCTGCACTTCAACATTTAAAGCAGAAAGTAAGATTAAAAAAAAAAAAAGGATAAAAAGGCAGCAAGGAAATCCTGTGCTAAGAACGATTAAGATAAAGTAAAATTTAAAACTAAAGGTCAGAGAGAATAAAAGAATAACCCAAACAAATTAAGTGTTTTAAAAAGAAAAGTAAACATGGATTTCAAAGCACAGGAGGTTAGCTAATCAACACCAACTGAATTAAATAAGCAGTAGCAAAGTTTCCAAAAATCAACAAGATAGTCCCTGGAACCAAAGCCAAAAGCCTATAACCCATTTCTCCCTCTGTTGCCTGGGTAGAGTGGGGGACTTGACTTCTTCCTCGTATTTCCTCTTTGTTTCCTGGCATCTTTTCTCCTGGGTTTTGTCCCAGATAGTGTCCCCACTCCGTACTTTGGGAATGTGTCACTGCCATCATTCTCATATGTGATCTTGTCAGCACCTGACCCAGCTTAGCCCAATCTGAGTCTCTTCCTTGGAAACCTAGGTTTGTGACTGACACTCAAGACTGGCCTCTTTAACAGTAATGATAATAATAATAGTCGATAGTTAATATGTAGTGAAAATGTGTGTGTTAGACCTTGAGCTCTATATGTGTTTTCTCAACTACATTTCTTTAGAATTCAATGAAGTTGTTAGAACTGTGCATGAGAAAGCTGAGTGTTGAGAAGTTAAATACCTTATCCCATGGGTGTGAAGGTTTGGAGTTAGATTTACCTCTAAGAGACACTGGAGCTTGTGTTCTCAGCTTCATGGGGTTTTGGCTCTTTGAAACAGAAAAAATACCGACTTGGAAACTATGGCATGGCTGTCTTTTGTCCATTGTGGGAATAGAAAGCAGGATTCAGTGAGGCTAAGGTGCAATGGGACAGCGTATTTGTGTCCTCCATGTTTATATCTTGAAATCCTAACCCTGAAGATGACTGCATTTGCAGTTGTGGCCTTTGGGGTGATTAGGTCCTGTGGAGGAGCCCTCACGGATGGCATTAGTGCTCTTATCAAAGAGTCTCCTAAGAAGCCCTCAAGTCTTCCACCAAATTACAGTGAAAAGACAGAGAGCCAACTCAGCTGAAGTTCTGGAATTTGTAATCACAAAGCCAGTATGAGCTCTGTTCCTGAATGTGGACAAAGGGAGACTTCAACACTCCCAGTGTCACTTGTCCACATGTCTGCCTTCTCCCGGTGACTTAAAATGTGACCTCTATGATGGCCCTTCATTTCCCTTTCTTTTCTACCTTCTACCTAAAATGTATGGCATTTGAGTACAACAAAAAATCAACAGGTGTTTTTTATACCCCTCAAACACTTCAGATAGTTTGCAAATGCCAGGTTTAAATAAATGCTTGTCTAAGCAAATGGATACTGTAGTGTTTCTATATTTCCTTTTATAAATGTGGCTCTTTCACAGAGTCTGTACATGGGAATGATTAAAAGGCTTTCCTTTCAGAATAAAAAAAAATCACACAGTAAATTATTCCATTTATACAAAATACGCAGAACAGATAAGTCTACAGAAATAGAAACAAATTGGCGGTTGCCAAGGCCTGGGAGAGAACAGGGGTAACTATTCAGTGTGAAGAGGGTCTTATTATGGGGTGCTAACCATGTGTAAGTCATGGTTCCACACATGGTGAAAGGCTCTAACTGGTCTGAATTGCTGACTTCATTATGACTCATTAGCAGGTGGATTTCATATCAATGTTAAAAATATAAACAATCAAGAATTCTAAAGTTAGAGAAAAAGCTCTCCTTTACATGTTGGTAATTGTCAGGGATGGAGCTCATTGTGTGAAGGACTGGAGGCCATTTCTGGACTTAGAAGACCATTGTTTGTTACAATGCTTGCTTGGTGTGAAATACAAGGGTCAATGGGCTCTCCCAAGAAGAGCAAGGCACAGCAAGGGATCCTTTGTCCCCTCCCTCAAGATTATCAATGTTACAAGGAAGGATGTGAGAAGGAGGTTGTTCACCCACCCTTTGTAGACATCTCCCCTGCGTGATGGCTTAGGCAGTTCAGTGGTTTACTCTTTTTGTAACACCTTTCTTACCTGGTAGCAGAAGCACCACCCTGTAATTCTAGAAAGGAAAATGATATGTTTTTTGCCACCACTGTAAATCATCTGAGATACAGAATGAGAGGCAGGTTGACCTCCCAGGAGGGCCAGATAGTTTCCTCAAGATCGCCTTTCTTTCTTTGCATGCCCCTTACAGGACAAACATGATTTGAAAGCTCTGTGTGGACATGTGGGTCTTTCACTTCAGTGACAGGAACGAGGCTTTGAAAGCAATACAGGTGGTCACTTAACATTGCCACATGAAAACAACAGACTTTACTGGAAGACTTCCTTCATAGGTTTCTGTCTTTTAGGATTTTCACCTGCCAAGTTATAAACAAAATGGTTTATCCTTTTTGAATCTGGCATGGAAAGGGGAACCTTTCTGACTTTGGGATCCCAACCTATTTGAAACTGTTCTGTTAGTGTTCTTTGAAAGTCCTCATTTATGAAATTCAGGGAGTTTCTAATTTCTAGCTAAGCGTGTAGTTATCAAAGAAAGTAATCAAGTTGAATCACAGATCCAAGATCTAGAAATTATGTAACGTCTTCTTTTTATGGAAACATGTAGAAAAGAAGGCCAGAGAAGTTGGCAGGCTTTGGCTGTGTAGTGTACTTCTAAAGTACCCTTTGGTTTTAGGACAGTACAAACGTATTTCCTAGGACCATGGACCCATAGAACTTTTGAACCCTTCCAGAGCTTACCCTGCTCTACACTTTCCATGACACATGCTTTTTATTTTTTGAGAGAGAGAGAGAGAGCTAGTAAGCTTTCATCCACTGGTTCATGATACAAATGTTAAGGCCTAGATTTGGACCAGGCTAGAACTAGGAGTGTGAAGCTCCATCTGGGTCCCATATGGGAGGGAAAGACCCAAGGACTTGAGCCATCACTTGCTGTCTCCTACAGTACACATTAGCAGGAAACTGGATTAAAAGCAGAGCTGGGGCTCCAACTCAAGAGGTATAGACACAGACATCCTGAGCGGCCTCCTAACTGCTGCTGTGTCAAAGTCTGTTCTACCAGATGCATTGCTTCTTGTGTTCTCTCTTCTGTGAAACCATCTGGACTCTGCTTTAACACTGGGAGGGCCAAGAAACAGCCATGTCACAAAGTGGCCCATTTTGTTTTTATGCGCTTGCTCTTATGGAGAGATTTTGTGATCCCAGTGTCGAGATTCCATCTCTCTTATTTCTACCCCAATTCCCCTGGAAGGAGCTAGATGTAATTCATTGCCTGCACGTTTTGCAATTGACATTTCAAGTACACTTTCTATAATGATGAAGTCTTTATGATGATAATTGTAAATGGCTTCAAATCTTGTATACTTTCCTTAATGAAAATTCATATAGCCATGCCTAATTCTACTTTCATAAGTAGAATTCAATTGTGTTTCCGTTTTGAGCAATTTGGTTATTAGATCATAGGTTTAACCTTCACTTCTTGGCTCTAACTGTGTATTCTGAAACAGCATTGAACAAATATAATCCCTCTTCCATGAGACAGTTCTTTTTCAGTGTTTTTTTTTAAAGGTATCAAGTTCCTCTTAAAATGTGTTGTTTCCAAGGTAAATATTCTCAGTTCTTTCAGTCTCTCCTTGTAAGTTGTGGTTTCTAAACCCTTCACAAGATGGATTGTTCTGCTCTGGAGGAGCTCTAGTTTGTCAAAGTTCTTTGTCAAGTAGGCTGCCAGAGTGAATTGCCACAATAACAATAATCACAGTAATAATAATAACCACTGCTTATGGACTGTGCACAGTGTTCCAGGAACTGGACCAAAGACTTAGCTCACTTAATCTTCACAAAACAGTCTCATGTAGATGTGATTATCCTGAAGGTTTTAGAAGAGGAAAACTGTTTTAATGTGTCCACTGCCTTGTCCAAGTTCACATACATAGACATTGGTGAATTTAGGATTACAACACGTTCTATATTCTGAATCATTTTCTAATGCCCCAGAATTTGCATGTCATATAGAATTTAGGGGTAAAAAAAGTATAATATTGGGGGAGAATATTGAGATCTCAGTTACTTGTTTGGTAATATCTCATTTATACAAAGTAAGATAGGGTTCAGTTCTGTTCAGACTGGCTTACACACAGTTCACCCACGTGTCAGGTGTTTACTGAATGCCTACTTCACACAGGCACTATTTCAGCACGTGACAGTATTAAGACAAGGAAAGATAGATAGGAGTCATTCTTTCATAGAGACGACTTTCTTTTGAGGGAGTCAGACATGCTAGAAGTAAACAAATAAGTACATACGGTGAGTTCAGATATTGATAAATGGCATAAAGAGAGCCAGATAAAACACTGTGCTGGAAGGTGACTGTGTTGGAGTATGAGGAGACATAGTATGCAGTCCTGTGATCTGGGGAGGCTTCTTGGAGGAGTTTCCAGGAGTAAGAACCAATCCTGTAAGATCTGAGGGCAAAGCATCCATGGCTTAGGTAATGCCGTGGTCAAATGTTCTGGGACAGGAGTTAGCTTAAAGAGCTCAAGAAACAGGAAGGTGTATAGGTTAAAGGCCTGGTAAGTGATGGAAGAGAGGATGGGGCAGGAATAGATAGAGATCCCCCAAAAACCATTTAGCCATTCCAAGAACTTTGGGTTTCTTTCTAAGCACTATGGCAAATCTGTGCTAGGTTTTACACAAGGAGTAACTTTTTAAAATAAGACACCACTGCTGGAAATACAGAACCTGGACCTTAAGGAAGAATGAATGAAAACCCAGATTTGCCAAGAAGCCATTGTTATATAATGGTAAAAACTAGCTCAGATCAGTTAGCAGCTGATCCAGTTGCCATTCAGATTGATGGACAGAAATAGAGGAATTCTGAATAAATGAAGGAAAAGTGTGTAAAAATCTGTGCTAAGTTAAATTGATAGAATAAGAGAAAAGGAGAAATTAGGTATGTGGTAGACCTGTGGCTGGGTGGGAGTTCTGTAGGTGCTGTGTGCAGGCTGGTATAGAACTAGAGTCCATTTATGTGTATAACCAGTTTCATTCTCACAAGAATCCCATGTGGTGCAATGGTGTTTCTCCCAAGCTGTTCCTGGCAAAGTGACTAAGATTTGAAGAGTCTAGGTAACTGTGTCATGCTCCGATAGTGGTAAATGAGGAAGCCAACATTTGGACCCAGGTGTGCTGGGCCTCAAGGTAGGGTAGTTTTTCCTGTGATCCAGCAGCCACTGCTGAAGATCTGAGCAGGATTGCTGGTTACCCATGAGGCGAGATGCACTTGAAGTAGCAGTAGTAAGAATGTATTAGCAAGGGACTGGATATTATTTCTCTCTGGGTTCTTGGAGAAGTAAATTCCAGTTTTGGAACCTTATGTTGTATTGGTGTCAGCACCCTGGATGGAATCAAAAGTAAATAAACTGATTACATGGGTAGAGAAATTGACTGCTGAGAAATGATGAAAAGATTGCAGCTTCATCCAATGATGACTAAAGAGGACTGCAGCCTGTAAATATTTCAGGGCTGAAATGGCAGGAGGAAGGGATTTTCCTGCAAGAAAAGAAGAAAGAAATTACATGAAGGAATAAGCAAAAAATGACATTCAGCGTCTAAATATGTTCTCTTCAAATCTGTGACTTTGGTGACTTAGAATGACTTGGTGTCTAGATGTTCTCATCTCAAAGAAATGAGCTATGATTCAGTAAGAAGTAGACAGTGGAAAGTCATCAAGAGCCACAGGAAAGATTGCTCCAACTTTTTAGTCATTCATTTGATAAACATTTCTTAGTCTTATGTTGCTTAAGACACAGGAAAGAGATGGGTTTGAGGCTGAAATATGGATGTCCATTGTGAATATTTGTGTTTGATAATGGAAGTGGGTATTTTTTTTTGCCTTGGGATTAATTTCTTTTTTATATAAATCTTATTGTTATAATGAGTTTTTGGTTGATCAGGGTGGGAAGGATTGAGATTTAGGGAAAATTGGGTGAACTTATTGCTTCCAAATTTGCTATTTCTTCTTGTTTCTGGGGGAAGGAGAGAGACAAGGGGAAGAACCACTCATGACTTCCCACACATCCCAGTTCCCAGGGATGAGGAACTACCACCTCATACCAACCCAGAGTCTCAGTGTGTACATATTCCTAGGGTTCTTTTCAAGTGGCTTGGATAGTTCTGAAATGCTGCCGATTTCACTGATCTGAGGATGATGTCACCCTCCCAATGTTCACTGGCTCTAATTACTGAGAGTTTTGCTGTCATTGTTTGGGGCAGTTGTCCAGTTAGTGCTGTTCTGCTTCTGCTACAGCACCAAATGTGTGCCATATTCCCGTTTTACAACAGGGCCTGTGTCCATTGCTCTTTTTCATTAAGTAGAACATGTTCTTCTTCACAGTTCCCCCATAGAAATGTCTCATTGGGATCAAAATTACTCGTGTCTTGAAACCTATCAGCCATTGTCATGTTCTGGGGATGGTTGAAAGGGTAGGACTGGTGCTGTGTGAACTTTGCCTGATTATTCTCTAAAGAATGGAGAGGTTCTTGGTTCAAACACAGGCTAGTGATTTCCTTGCATTCGCTGTAATGTGTGTTTGTCTGCACATTTGCTAGTGAAATAAGAGAACACGGCTGTGTGATTATGCAGGAACAACTGTCCAGGGCGTTGGGTGCATTATCTTCCCTATACAGTATGAAAATTACATACATCTGTCTGGCTGCAAAGTCAGAGAGCCTTGGTTTATCAGTTACATCCGGACAGCATAGGCAAGCCAAAGCCATAAAGGAGAGGCTTCTTAAAAAGCACACCTGTCCTTTTCAGACATTTTGGAAGGATCATATTTGGTTGCTGATGTCTTTGGCCTTCCGCCCTTGCTTCCCCATGTCAGTGGGGAGGTGGTCCCGTGTCTTGAAGGTTAAAGAGAAATCCAAGTGCATGTGTCGCTTTAATGGAATTTGGATGCACTCCCAATGACACATGTTTTTCCCCCCATGCAGGCTTGCTTATAAAAGTTACACCTGCAAAACCTGGACTGAATCCAGTGAGGAAGGCCATCACATTTTTCCGGAATGTGCAAAAACTGAGTGGGATGTTGTCTGTACCCTTGCAGTCTCTGAGCAGCCCAGTAAGTAAAGAGCATTTGTTTCCTGTACCCCAGCTTTGCATTAAGAATGAGTCACACACGGATACTAAAGGGAACAATGGTGTATCTTCTTTGTGTGTGTCCATGTGCTTCTGCCATTATACAATGTGGCTTTAAAAGACGTTTGCCTGTTTCCGTTTCTGAGGCAAATGATCAGAATTTTAATTTTAATCTGATACAGGATTATTTCAAATATATTGTACTTGATTTAACATTTGTTCTCACATATAGGGAAATTGGGCATGAGGGGGAGCTTTTAGGCTCATCTAAATCATGTGAAAGGTTAAATTGGTTAGTTCTCAAGTGTTTGAATGAGTTTTACTTTGGTCATAGTAAGTGTGATTTGTTTCATATCACTTTTTCCAAGTTACTGTGATACATGGCTTTTACAAAATTATTCATATTCTATTAATGTGCCTAAAATAGAGCTAGCACTAGCCCCCTTTTACAGCAAAGGAAAACAAGGGTCAGAGAGAGTGACTGCCTGGAAATCACAGAACTGATCAGCAGATGAACTGGGATTCAGGTCCACTTCTGTCTAACTTCAGGGCCTGCCTCTCTCCATGGGGACACTCTAACTCTGTGAAAGGTCACTGATGACAAAACCTCAAATTCTTACTACAAGGAGAAAGGTTGTAAAGTTAGAAAGCTAATCACATTGTCCTCTCTATAAGAAAGATATTTTGTGGAGCCAGCGTTGCTGCATAGTACTTTATAATGACACCTATGATGCTGACACCCCATTTGGGTACCAGTTCTTGTGCTGGCTGCTCCATTTCCCATCCAGCTCCCAACTAATGGCCTTGGAAAAAGCAGCAGTTGATGACTCAAGTGCTTGGGACCCTGCCCCAGATGTGGGAGACCAGGATGAAACTCCTGGCTTCTGCCTGACTCAGCCCTGGCCATTGCGGTCATCTAGGGAGTAACCAAGCAGCTGGAAGATCTCTGTCTGGCACTCTGATTTTCAAATATACAAAATTTATTTGAAAAAAAAAAGCTATGTTGTAGGTTGGGAAATATTTGCAGTATTCTTTGGAGCATACAGCAGCTCAGATACACTTGAGTGCTGAGGTGGGCTTCACACTTTAGGGGATTCAGATTCTAGTCTTGGCTTACTCGACACTGTATGGCCTTGCGACTCCTGTGTCCCAGAGCTCCAAGTGTATTCTGCAGCATGCACATAGGAATTCTTGCCTACATCCTTAAATGAATGAAGGAATAGCTTATGAATCAGGTTCCAAAGTAGGCTTGAATAATAATTTTCAAACACCAGAAAAGAGGAAAGAAATCTGAGTAGATACGTTTAAAGAGAGAGGTTGAAGACAGAGAAGGCAGGTGGAATAGGGGGGCATTTATCAAAAGGAAAACATGTGGAGCTTGTCAACAGAAGCTATAGTATCTGAAATTGTTGCTACGCTATCTGTAATTATAAATCATAATTTCAGAAAATTTGATTCACTAGCATATGAAAGCTAGAGATCTAAGAGTCACAGACTCAGTTGAGTATCATTTCAGGCATATTTTCCTTTGTCCTTGAAAACCAGAAGGAAACACAACTCTGGAAGAACTTACTATGTAACTTGCAGATTTTCCTTGTGTCCTTCTTGGGTTTCTCTCTGCTCCATATCCTGTACCTCACATTCAAATGGGAGGCAATGAGACCCTTGCCTGGTGAGCAAATGCATCCCCAGTCCAAATCTACCACTTCTCTCCAACACTAGCTCGTTGTTTATATTGATTGTGATTCTAGGCATTGTTATTAATTAAATAAGGCCTATTAAATTCTCCACAAATCACACTGGACAGGCACATTTTCTCAAGGAAGGCTGTAAGATTGCACGACCACACCGTTGTACCTGGTACATCCCCAGCAGCTAGATTTTTCCTATCTGTCTCTCCCTGGGTCTGTCTAAAAATAAATTTGGAGAGAACCTGCCTTTACCTGTATTTTTGTTTGTACAACTTGACATTCACTTCCTTGAGCTACCATATCTGAAGGAGGACCTGAGACCAGACTTGCTGGGCAAGCTGATGGGCAAGCTGTTGGGCTGGGTGAAGCCACTGGGCACCAGGAATGGAAAGAATTCCTTTTCTATCAGACAAGGGAAGTGTAAGGAACTCACACCACTGATTGCAATCTGTTTCCTTGCAGCTAGCACTACTTCCTAAGCCAATGATTTGGCTTATTCTGTTCCTCATCTGTTATACTTCTGAAGGTAATTTTCTAGTTCATTGTATCCTCCAAGTCTCTCTGACCTTTCCCTCAGTTCCTCTGGCATATTTTACCAGGTTCTATTTTCAATGAACAGCTGCTTGATCATTTGAATATTGTATCAGGCAAGTGATTGAATTTACAATTAAATAAATTATATTTAAGTAAAGTCAGCAAATACTCCAAACTCTTTATTTCTTATTTTCTTGAGGGCATTTTTAGTCGTTGTATTTGTACTCATATATGATGTAGAAATACTATACAATGTAGAAATATTATACACTGTTGTGCAACCGTGTAACTCTTTCCAGTTCTGCATTCAGTTACATGTTAGCAGCTTGGAATTTGCCAATATATGATGGAATGGGTAGACAATATAAATGGGAGCTTTTCAGGCTATTAAAAACTTTCTAGCAGACTATTGGTGGGCTCTCCAAATGTGAAATGAAAATGATACAGTGTGTATGTTATTAGTTTGGTATGAGGCTACGGTGACATAATTTTTATGTAAAATCTGTATCTGTCTCCCAACTAGTTGATGATTTCTGGGATAATCACCTTTCCTATGTTGTTAATATAGTTATATTAAATGTCATATAATCTTTCAATACTTAGGTTGATCCTTAAGGGGGGGGGGTGGTGAAGTAACAATACATTGTTACATAGTTCCAGGATGAGAGAAGGGTCCACGAGGACAGGATATAATGACTTTTCCACTTGGGAATGTCACGAGTGTACATCTAGCCCAGACTGTGAGAAAATCTTGGCACCACACTAACTCATTCTGGGGTTTCAGTGAAATGTACATCTACTTCCACATCCATCTCCTCTTTTCCCCTTCGAACCCTTGCTTGAGATGGCCAATGCTTTAGTTTCCAAGGGCCTCCGAGGAACCTCGCAGGCTGTAATTTTTGTCTTACATCTTTCCTTCTTGAGAGACGACTGTCACCCTTCGGTTATCAAAGTACCTTATACTGCGCCTCTCTTCTAAGCCTGACACCATCTCCACCTCTCATCTCTGCAGCTTTATTTGCTCAGCTTCATTTTTTTTTTCTTCTTGCTTGTTCTTTCCCCATTGTAGACACAAGACCCAAAAACCATTTTAAGAAACTGACAGTCAATTCTCCTCCTCCTACTTGGTCATTGATTTGTTTGAAACTATTATTAAATTTCTACTGTATGCAGAGCACCTGGACTTGGTACATATCCAGAAAAGCAGCTTTAAAAAAGTTGTGAAAAAGAACTGCAAACACATAGATAAAAGAATTATACAGGAAAGTAAGTTGCAACTGAAAAGCTCAGAAGGGGAAGGTGAAAAACATCAAGTGTGATTTAGAAAATTTTCTGAACATGCTTGGCAGTGTTTAAGGACAGACAGTGGAAACAAGTTCATATACTGTGTAATACATCATTAATTATTGAACATCAAATTTCTCTGTGCTGTATTATAATTTCTATGAGGTAATGGGTAATTCCATCGACCCAACCCTGTTTCATTCATAATGAACGCATGTACTTACAAGCAGTTCAGTGCCTTATGGCTATAAAAGTTTGTGACAAATCTTTGTTAAACATAACAATAGTTAAACCATGAATAGATGTGAAGTCTATATGCTTCTATTAAAAATTTTTGATTCTATTTTTAGAGATTCATAGAAATTCGGAGCTGAAAAATACCTGAAGATATTTTGGTCTAGTGATTTCCAGCTCTGGCTGCATCGGCATGTTCTCATTGACTGGGGTTGTGTTGGGGTGTGGTGTGTTTACAATGCAGATACCTAACCTCTACCCCAGACCAACTGAACTGGAATATGTCTCTATATGCCTGCAAATGAAGTCTGACTTCACCTGCTGCCAATCTCATTCCTCCCCAGCAAGCTTGTAATAGTAATACCTCTGCCAACAGCAGCAGGGCTGTCCAGGTGTCTCCAGGCCTCCAGTATCCTGTGGTTATCTTTGCTCTCCACAGCCAAGTAAAGTGACCTGTGACCCTCCCCACCTGTGCATAGTGCCTGAGGAAGGACTGAGCTTTTCTGTGTGTCTCCATGCAACAGCCTCTTCTTACAAACTTTCCAGGCTCTGATTCTATCAGGCTTTTACTTCCAGCCCCCGTGAACCACCTCCCTACCCACCCATCCTTGTTGCTATTCTACCCCTTCGATGCTTTGAAAAACCACCTGAATCTGTTTGGAGACATTCAGCCAGCAAGCATGTATTGAGACTCTGTCTAGTAAAATGCAAGCTAGAAGCGAGCAAAAATATAAGCAAAAGTAGAAAACCTGGTTCCTTGCCTCATGACGTATACCGTGAATTGGTTGGTATGAATATTACTAATTCAATAATTATGGAAAATATAAAATAGCTGAGGCCTAGGAAGAAGTGCATGATGCAATAAGAATGAAAGAAGAAGTGGGATTAAGAAATAGCTTCCCCAGTGGTGTGATAGTTACGCTGGAAATTCTTTAAATGATAGCACTTACAAGGGGTCTGTGATAGGGGGTTGGGAACAACTGAAAGGAGATTTGAATACAGGACCTCAGTAAAGAGATAGAAGTGGGCTACTTGACGAAGCCAGTGAGGAGGTTGCCCCCAGAAGCCAGGAGAAGCTGGAAGAAGTCCAAGACAGGAGGGTGGCACAGGAGCCCGTGTATAGGCAGAGTTCAAGGAGGAGCTGATCTACATGCCTCTGTGTGCCAAATAAAGTGAGGCCATAGAAATGCCCACTGCATTTGGAGTCTTGACACCACTGATAACCCACACAGCTGGGTTTGTCTGGATGATGTGGATGCACATGAAAGTCAAGTTAAGGTAGGTTGTAGGATAAATGGGTAAGGAGAACATGGAAAATGAGAGTGAGCATAGGACTTCTGAGATCTGACGGTGAAGCAGGTCGTGGCAGATAAGGAGGGAGGTAGAAGAAGTTTGTTAGAGATGAAAATGACAAGCTCATATTCAGAAGCTGATCAGAGAGATCCACAGGATAGACACTAGGTAACCCAAAAGAAAGGACAGTCAATACAGTTGGGTTTCTAGGATGGCACACAGGTGGAAGTGCTGATTCTAAAAAGTAGGTAGGCCAGTTTCCCTGTGGTCTCGGGAGCAAAGAAGTACATGCGTTGCACATGGCCAAGCTTACATGTTAAACTTCAGCATGGACCACTCCATCCTAGAAACCACCAGCCCCTGCTGCCATGGGGAGTTTCTCACCAGTAGACATTGTTTTCACTTTCTACCTGTTAACGCGTCACTCATAAATACCATAGTCCCTTCACTAGAAAGTGAATTCTCTCTTCCTTGTTTCTTCTGTTACTCCCTTCTTCCATCCCTCGTTCTCTCCTCTCCTCATGTTCTGTTTTTTAGAAAAAATTCTCCTCTTTTGAGTCCACTTGTCCTCTTTCTTTCAGGCTTCCCCCCAAAACCTCAAAATCCCCCATAGAGAAATGCAGTTCCTCCTTCACTCTGCCTTGGTCCTTTGGACAACGCCCAGCACATCTATTGTTTTTGCACCAAAAGGCTCATATAAGTTCAAAGTAATTTTTGAATCTGAAAAGTGATAGTCCATGTCTTTTCCCCAAGAAGGTAGAAACATCATTTTTAATTCTTCTTGATAAAATGTGTCTTTTCTGGTGTACCCACACACAGTTGCTATGATAAGGGTACCAAATACCTAGACAGTGTTGTAAGTCCTTTTCAGCTTTAAATGGTATAATGAAATCATCTTACCCCAGAATCCCTCCATCTTCTATAAAATGAACAGCAGTAGCCCTGAACCAAAATACACGAAAAGCATAGAGCACACTGAAAGTAGTGATCTATAGATGTGTACTCTATTGTATCAAAAAAAAAAAGTGAACAAAAAATATAGATTTACTTTAGTGCAGAGGTTTTTTGAGGCAGGAGCGGGACAATGTTGTGGATGCTGTATTAGGCTGCCACTCACCATCCTGACACCCCATGTTCGAGTGCTAGTGCAAGTCGTGGCTGCTCCACTCCTGATCCTTCTCCTAGGCAGTGGAAAATGGCTCAAGTGCTTAGGCTCCCACTGCCCATGTTGGAAATCTGGATGAACTTCCTGGCTTCTGGCTTCCGCCTGGTTCACACCTGGCTGGCATGGCCATTTAAAGAGTGAACCAGTAGATAAAATATCTCTCTGTTTTGTTCCTCCTCTTTCTCACTTTCTGTTGCCATGACTTTCAATTAAATAAAGAAATCGTTTTAGAAGTTTTAAATCCATGCCCAGTCCTTTCAACATCTGCATTAGATAAGTAATGACTTCAAAGTTTTTCTCTGAGTCCTGGATCTATATTTTGCTGATAACAGTGAAACTAACATGCACCTTCAGATTTTTTTTCCAAAGTAGTCTCTACAAAGGTAAAGTCAAATTTTCATCTTGCTTTCTTATGATTTGTGCCTTTTTATGATAACCAGTATTCAAGATCTTCTTAAAAATCTTAAGGTCTAGTCTCAACATGTAACAGGGGTTTCATTTGTTTCAAAATACTTTGTATAATGTCTACGGTGAATCACGTGAGGAGAGTCATGTCTCATTCACAAACTTTCTTTTGTTCCTTTCCTGCAAAGGGAATGGAAAGCTTCCTGTCATCACATATGGCATCTACAGATATTCAAACACTACATGTTTCCTTTTTAGCTTATGTAGAACTGAAACCAAGACAAACATGACCTTGAAACCCTCAAGATTCTTCCCTGTTTTTCCCCTTTAATGCTATTGGACATTTGCTTTTAACACAGCCGTGTGTTTTTGTGTTGCTTCTTGCTGAGCTCCTATCACAATTGGGTAAGAGCCAAGTTGGCTTAGTATGTAGGACATTTGAGAATAGTCTTTATTAAGGAAGCTTAATTGGTCTTCCTCAGGAGACTGCAAGTCAGAGCAAGATATTCTTTCTCTACATATTACATATTGATACAGGAAGATGAATAGTAAGTGGCCCCACCTCTCACCCACAACCCCATCCTTTCTGCAAAAAGATGAAGCAAATGGCCAGATCCTCAGAGCAGGCTGAGCTTCAGGGCCAGTTCTTCACAAGTTAGTAGTAGCAGAAGCAAAGGGATGGTTTTCTCTCATGAGCCATAAATCTGCAGGCAGGCTCATTCCTGATAAGTCGCAAGCCTGTCCAATCACCCACAGAGGGAGTTATGGCTGGGAACATTTGCAGGATATCTGATAATTAACTGTGCTGCGGTTGGCAGATATGTGGTGCACACCAAAAAAGTAAGTTTAGCTGTTGCACTCTGGGAATTGTCTGACCTAATTAGTCTATTCAGACCTTTCATCATGAGAAAACAACTTATTCCTCTCTCAGCCTCACTAATGGTTAATGGAACAAATGAGAAAACGGGAGATTGTGGTAAAGATGCTGAATTGCACGGGGGTGTAAGTAGGATTAATTAGAGGATGAGGCTGATTTTAGAGAGTGAAAATTCTGATTAAGGAACATTTTGGAGTGAATGTGACATTACTTTCAAACATGAGTAATTACTGTCAACAATGCTCGGAAATAAGCAGGCCATCCCAGGGCTGCTGGGAGACACAGGAAGGGCTGTTTCCATGTCTAAATTGCTTGGAGAACCCACTGCTGGAGGCCTCATGCAACTGCATTCTTGAAAGGGCTAAGGCTTCGTTCTCCAAAAATGATAATACCATGGATTCTCTTTATAGCGCTCAGAGGTTAGTTTCTAAATGCCATGTGTTCATTCATTCAGCATTTTTCAAGTACATTTTTAGTATCAGGTACAGTTCTTGGTTAGAGAAACAGGTGAAAAAGGCAAGTTAGAATATGTAATGTGCCAGGTGCTGTTGAATCTGAAGGAGAAGATTATTTGAGTGGGAACGGAATGCAGAATAAAGAGAGGAACAGAGAGAGGGCATGGCTGCAACATTACAAACTGTGGTGGCAGGATTGGTGTGGTTGATAAAGCTACTGACTGTTACACTAGTATCCCATATGATTGCCAATTCATGTCCCCGATACTCCATTTCTGATCTAACTACTTACTAGTGACATGGGTAAAGCAGTGGAAAATGGCTCAAATGTTTAGGCCCCTGCCATGCTTTTGGGAGACCTGGAAGAAGCTCCTGGCTCCTGGCTTCAGATTGGCTCAGCTGTAGTGGTTGTGGCCATTTGGGGAGTGAAACAGCTAATGGAAGATGTCTTTCCTCTCTAAAAATCTGATCTACCTTTTCAATAAAAAGAAATTTTAGAAAATAAAAGAAATTGACAAAAGGCTTGGATAGTTCCCCAAAGAAGAAATACAAATAGCCAATAATAAGTGAAAAAAAAAATGTTCGGTGTTGCGACTCATAAGGGAAATGCAAATCAAAGTGACCATAAGTTATCACCTCATCACCTCGCCAAGGGGTCCATCATCAGATAAATGCCTGAAGAGAATGTCGTTTATGTATAACATAGAATTCTAGTCAGCCTTCACTAAGAATAAAATGCTGTCATTTGCAGCAAAGTGAATGGAGCTTGAAGGCCTAATGTTAGATAAAATAAACCAGATACATAAAGAATAATATTGCAACTTCTACCTCATATGTGAATGTTCCAACACATATACACAACTTCAAACTGAACACAGACTGGTGATTACTTAGGCTTAGCAGGGTTGCAGAGAATAGAGCAAATTTTGATAACATGCACATCAGTGTAAGATCAAAGAAATAAATACCTAGTGTTAAACAGCTCAGTGGGAGGCTGCTGTTCACAGTAATCTCATATATATAAATTGCGCTAACCAATGCAAGAAGGCAGCTCCATGCCTGCAATCATAAAGTAATGTCAAGGGAAAATGTTACTACTCTGTTTTGGTCAGTGTAACTGTAGATCATACTGCAGCTCATAGTATGTAAAATTTTGTCAAATTAGTCAAAATAATAAATTGAAATTACTTAAACAAGATTCTGAGCCTGGCACCATGGCTCAACTGGATGGTCCTCCTCTTGCAAGCATCGAGATTCCATGTTGATACCTGTTCATGTCCCAGCCACTCCCTTTCCCATCTAGCTCCATGCTTGTGACCTGGGAAAGCAGTTGAGGATAGCCCATGCACCTGCTTGGGAGACCTGAAAGGAGCTCCTTTCCAATAAAGATAAGTGAATCTCTTAAAAAAAGATTTATTTATTTTTTGTTTTGTTAGAAAGTCAGATTTACAGATATACAGAGGAGGAGTGACAGAAAGATCATCTGTTTGCTGGGTCACTCCCCAAGTGGCCACAATGCTGGAGCTCAGCTAATCCAAAGTCAGGAGCCAAGAATTTCCTCTGAGCCTCCCGTGTGGGTGTAGGGTTCTAAGGCTCTGAGCCATCCTCTTTGGCTTTCCCAGGGCATAAGCAGGCAGCTGGATGGGAAGTGGAGCAACCATATGGGATTCCAGCGCATGCAAGATGAGGACTTCGGTCACTAGGCCCACAAAATAAATGAGTCTTTAATAAAAGATTGCTTTGGTGTTTTTGTGGGAATATATACAGTACGAGGACAGCTTATGAATTTTTCTTAATTGAAATTTAGATCTAGCCAGTCTTCAGTCACTGGCCAGTCTCCAGTATGCTAAGGTGACTCCTCAAATAGTAACGATTTAAACATGAGAATACTTCTAAAATTAATGAAGAATACCTAATATGAAAAGCCTATTGGGGCCAGGGTTGATACATAGTAGGTCTAGCTGCTGCCTGCAACACTAGCATCCCATATGTGTGCTGGTTCAAGTCCTGGCTGCTCCACTTCCAAACTGTTCCTGCTAATGTTCCTGGGAAGCCAATGGAAAATGGTTCAGATCTTCACAAGTGCATCCATGTGGGACACCCAGAGGGGGTTCCAGGCACCTGCCTTCACCCTGGCCCAGACCCAGCCTCTAAGGCCATTTGGGGAGTGAAACAGCAAATTGAAGATCTCTGTCTCTCTGTAACACTACCTTTCAGTAAGGAAATTTTTAAAAATTAATTTCATAGATAAAAAAGAAAAGCCTGTGCACAGATTTCAACCAGTTTTGCAGCAAAATGGACTTACCTTTTGATTCTTTTTTTTTTTCCTTAAAGAATTTCTGGGTTCATTAACAAGCAACTAAATCAGAGATGGAGCAGCCAATACTTGATTTGGTGCCCCAGTGGGATGCCAGCGATGGAGGTAGAGGTTTACTCTGATCTTCCACAATACTGGTCCCTAATTCTACTTTACATAAGCTTTTTGAAGCATCCTTCTTGTAGGTGATAAGAATTTCCCCTAAATGTCTGAAATGCCATATCGTTTTTATAAAACATTGCTGCTCAGGAAAAAATTAATTAATGAACAATGCAGTTGTCTCTCCAGACAGAAGCAACAGTTCACTAAGGGAGTATTTAAAATTAATATAAAAATATTTAAAAGCGCAAAAACTATACTATTATGTTAAGATTTTCTGCATAGTCTTTTATGTATTTGAAAAAATTTTCTATAACATCAATATCAAATATGTAACTGAATATATGATTAATATTACAAAGGCTATATATAGTACTAATATTAAAAAGACTCAAGTTTCACTATATTAATAAAGTTAATTCGATTTATCTGAATTAAGTCTTTAGGAAAGGTTTGCCAATTAGAGATTTTTTTAAAGATTTATTTTATTTTTATTGGAAAGTCAGATATACAGAAAGGAGGAGAGACAGAAAGAAAGATCTTTCATCCGATGATTCACTGCCTGAGTGACTGCAACGGCTGGAGCTGAGCCAATCCGGAGCCAGGAGCCAGGAACTTCTTCCAGGTCTCCCACGCAGGTGCAGGGTCCCAAGGCTTTGGACTGTCCTTGACTGCTTTCCCCAGGCCACAAGCAGGGAACTGGATGGGAAATGGAGCTGCTGGGATTATAACTGGCGTCCATATGGGATTCCGGGCATACAAGGTGAGGGCTTGAGATGCTAGGCACACCACCGGGCCCAAAGTGGGATTTTTAACTTAAAAAGAAGTGGAATACATTTAATTTATAAATTATGTTTACAATATTTGAAAGTATGTGGGTTTTCAATCTTATAAATGGGAAACAACATTACTCAAACAATCTTAATTGTAACTATTATTAATTTTTGGTTAAAATTGGAAAAACTTAAAAACTCAGCAAAAGAATTAAGTCTCAGCATCTGTAACATTAATAAAAAAAAATGAACAAAATATCCAGAATCATCTACCCTTAACTGTACTGGAAAACTCGAGTTTTCAGCAGCTGTTTACTATGTGGTTCCTAGGCTCCATTTACTTGCTTCTTGTCACTATAGTTTTTTCTATTCATGCCTCCAGTTTTGGTATGTTTTAATGAAATAACTAATTAGGGGAAAAAATATTTCATGTGAAATCCTTTAACCTTTCTGGCCCCTTAGAGGGGGCATGATAGAATCTTCATGCTCTTTCCTGCCATTTGGTGGGCTTGCTTTTGTTCATAATTGCTGTTCTGCAATCCTGGACTGCAGCCCAGGCAGAAGTAATTTACAAGATTAGAAGTGATTCCATCTCTTCTGAGCAATTACTCTTCCACCATACACGCTGTTTCCTAAAATATTTGATAGCAAAAAGATGCCCTTTGTATGGTAAAGTACCATGTGTGGCAGCTTGTGCCAGGCTAAGGAAATACTTTCTTTATTTAATTAGATAATATATTGTTCCTTGGGGCCAAAAAGGAATGTCCTTAAAGAGTCTTAAAAATGACGTTGTAATCCGCTTCTTGAATCTCTGTGTTTGGGTGTATTTGGAGCAAAACCATAGCCTGCAATGAGTGACTTGGCCTATGTCCTTGTGAACTTCAAGTTAAGCTAGTTAATTTCACAGATTTTAGGACCTGGCCTTAGGAATGGGAATAGGATCTTAGAAATTTTTGTTTGTACATATTTGTCCTCCCCAAATATGTTAAGCAAGAGAAAAATTGGGGAAAAAAATTGAAAAGAGGGGTTTAAATATTTCTTGAAGATTTATGTGATTCTTTTTGTAATTCAACATTTATGATTTTCCATCATAAGGATTTACAATGGTTTTTGAGAAAAGTGAAATTGAATTCATTTTGTTCCTGAAGACAGATGCTTTTGCTTTTGGTCAGCTTGGGTCCAGGGTTTTTCAGGAGGTACTGCTGCCTTCACCAGCATTTTCCCCTAAGGAAGGGACACTTCTTGGATTCAGCGTTTTCTCCGCTTTGTCCCGCTCTCCAGGCTCCTCCTCCCCCAGCTCATGAGGAGCTTTCCTGCACACTTGCACTGGGAACAGGTGCCTATGTCCGCTATGAAATCATCTCAACCATTAGCATTAACAAGTTCATTGTTATTTCTCACTTTTCCATTCGACGTGAGGAGTTCTGAAGGTCTACTTAAACATACATTGCAGAAAAAAAAAAATTAATCAGCGCCTGAAGCTTGTCCTCACAGGCACGTGTAGCTTAGAGAAGCCACTCAGAAGGCCAAGATGGCAGGGATAGGGCAGGAGGAACAAGAGAAGGTGTTCCTGAGTAAAGCATGTGAGATTCCCAGAAACTTCAGGATGCCTGGATGTAGCAAAAGACTAAGAAGTTTAGTGAAAAATTTTCTGGCTGGGTCAAGATTTTTGTGTGAATAATGGACAAAGCTCAGCATTTCGGTCGATTTAGACACAACTCAATTCCAGAACTGGGCCCCTGAGGAACTACATCTTTTATGCCTCTTGGAGACATTTTGTTACAATGATTGGTTTATTGTGAACTTCCAATTAATAGAATGGGTTGATTACTGGACCAGAAAGCTTTGTGCCATCCTCTTCTTTGTATAAACTTGTTTTCATTTCTAGAGTGGATGTTTTCAAATGAGCCCTCCTTTGTGTTCCATATATTTTGGCTCTGTTATAAATATTGCACACTTCACAGTGGAGTGACGATGGCAGAGGCTATTATCAGGTGGGATGCAAATGCCCCACAGTCAGTTTCCAGGTGATACAACTTTTCAGACAGCTAATCATGACCCAGGAAGTATCTCCTGCACTGTAAGGAGTGAGTAACCACCCCTTTGTATGCCCTTCCCTGCAAATAGATAATATCCCATGTAGGAATGGATGTGGTAGTGCAATATACCTCCATGGTTAGTAATTGAGTCTGTTAATTATTAGCAGATATTCTTGCATTTTCAAAGAGATAGTCTTTATTCTCTGTGTGATAAATAGCCACACATAAATCTGTATTATTTAAACATATTCAATAACTATAACCACCCTATAGAACAGTAAGAAAACTACATTCAAACTCAGTATTACAGTACAGTCACCTCAGGCAAATGACTTGTTTAAACCTTCACTCTGATGAGCTGAATAATATTCAACTTTCATTCTCCAACCAGATTCTTATTATTCCAGTTGACAATGCTAAGCGACGAGGAGCTGTTATTAACTACTATTCAACTAGCTATTAAGGAAATGTATGCAAGTAATACTGAAGTTGGTAAGCAAATTTTTCATCTGACATTGGTGAGACATTTAAAGTTGATAGCTGTGTTAATAGACCTAAGAGACGTAATGCAAACTTTCTGCTATTACATAAAATGATGGATCATCAAAAGCCCAAGTTTGTGGCTATCTGGATGCTAATTCCCTGGTATTTTCCTATCTACACATAATCTATTATTTACTATGATTTCTCATTCTATTTTCATGCTGAGAGGCAAGGGGTAAGTAAGCTATGCAGGCTGATTGCTTGGAAGTCTGTGCACTCAACAGAGTTTTACAGGACCAGATTCTCTGCAAGTATTTCTGAGCACTTTCTTCAGTTCAGGACAAACAGATCATTAATCCTCTGAGAGCACTGACCATGTCAATTATTCTGATTTTAATAACTCAAATTGTTCAGTGAGAAAAGAGGGGGAGGTAGTGAGGGCAGCGAAAAGGACATAAAGTAATTGTGATGGAGGGTTAGATGGGGCTGGAAGGAGGGATGTGGAGAGTAAACACAATCTAAGTCCTCGGCCCTATGATTAGGGGACTGGCCCGAATGTCAGTGGTCAAACCTCTGTGTGCCCACTGATGACCTCTAATGACCTCAAACCCTCCATCTTTACAACTCCCCAACTATTTCCAGGCTCCAGATATTACAGTAGAGCCGAATGGATTGTAGAGAATTCATATCAGAGACTTTTCCAATATCAAATGCAACTGATTTGTTTTGTTCAATTTGACTCTCTTTCTACTTCATGTATAGTTAATTAAACATTATGTCCATGGTCCTGTAATGATACAAACTGTTTATTTTCTATTCTTACTCTATACTTTAAAGGGCTCTAATGCCTAAAGCTGAATCTTGTAAAAAGTTTAAGAGAACTTCTAATTCATTATTTTCTAACAACCATGATATTTTGCTTGTGGCAACCCATCTTGAACTTTCAAATAATACTACAATAAAATCCCTTTTGAGAAATATTAAGCATCACTAATATTCACAGTTTTGAATATCACAATGCTTTGGCATTAGGAACGCTTTCACTAGCCGCAATTTAAATGTCACGAATACTCTGGAGTTGAAGCCAGCAGTATGTTGCAAGCTTAGAGGACCAGTATATGAGTTCTGTAGAAACTCATTAATTCTGAGGTGTTCTAATAAATTTATCACACATGCTGATAAATGGTCATTTATCCATCCATTTAACCTACCAGGAGACCTTGGGTTGAGTGGAAAAGGCAGTGTAAAGGAAAGATGTTGGACCGTGTTTGATGTCTGTTACCTTGGCCCACAAATAGACCAAAACTCCTGTTGTTATTTTTCCCATGTATTTCTCTTCCATGTAAATTTATTTTAAATAAAGTAGTTCCTAACTTAAATTGATGAAATCCTAATCTAAGTGACAACTTGCACGAATAATGTACTGAATGCAGTTACTTGTAAGTGTCCAATAAATTCTTACGCTCTGGTGTTTTAAATAGCTGAAGGAACAAAATAGGATGCACTTTACTTTATGGGTAGTATTTTATCCTAAGTACCTGAAGGCTATACTTTCTTCGTAAAATATACATAAGTTTTGTTATTCTGAGTTGATACTGGCAGACTTTAGGAAAGCTTTTCTACTGATTTACTTTGGTGATGGTTTTAGAATACTGCAGAAAGGCCACTGTATGTATCTTAATGATTACATCTTTTGGAATGTTTTCAGTTGTGCATGAAGGAAAATAGTAAACTGTATCTGGAACAAAGAATTTTTTTAATTCACATTCATATGGTCCCAGAGGTAAAATTCAATGCCTCAACTGGGTGTCGGTGCTCCATTTACCAAATCAGTTTGTGTCATTTTATGATGGATTTACCTTGAACACTTAGAAAATGGTATTTAGAATTGAAACCTGGATTTTTGCCTCTCAGCAATTCTGATAGAAACTAATTTTGCAACAGTAGGGAATCACTTTAAGTCAATTCTCATGGTCCCTAATATGAGTATGTCTGAAGTAAGATTGATGATGCTTAGTTAATTGCATGTCCAATCCCAGGTGCTTGCCCAGACCAAAGGGACTGAGAATAGCTAGGAATGCTTGACCCACGGAAAACTTAGAGTATTGCTAACAGAATGTGAAAAAGAGTACAACATGGCAAGCAGAACAAATATCCTTTTAAGTTAAGCAAGATTTCTGTTCCAAATAGCTTTGCTATCACTCAACATTAAAAGTCAGGTCATTTATTTCTCTGTTTGCAGATCTTGAAGTGAAGAACGGTAGCTAGTGTCATGATGTATCAGGTTATGCTGCCTTTTGTGACACTGGCAGCCCATATTTGAGTGCTGGTTCGAGTCCCCACTACTTACTTGGGTTTCAGTTTATGCTAATGGTGCTTGGAAGGAGAAGGAAATGAAAGAAGGCCAAAACACTTGGGGTCCTGCCACCTCTGTGGGAGACTGTGATGGACATTCTGGTTCTTAATTTCAATCCAGCCAACTCCTGGCTGTTGCAGCCATTTGTGAAGTGAACCACCAGATGAAAGATCTCTCTGTATCTCTCTCTTTCTCTCTCTCTGTCTATGTTGGTCTGCCTTTCAAATAAATCAAACCTTTTTTAAAAAAAACAGTAAAAAAAGGGCCCGGCGTGATGGTGCAGGGGTTAAGGTCCTCGCCTTGCATGCCCAGGATCCCATGTGGGCGCCGGTTCTAATCCAGGCAGCTCCGCCTCCCATCCAGCTCCCTGCCTGTGGCCTGGGAAAGCAGTCGAGGACGGCCCAAGGCTTTGGGACCCTGCACCCGCGTGGGAGACCCGGAAGAGTCTCCTAGCTTCGGATTGGCTCAGCTCTGGCCGTTGCGGATGGGGATCTTCCTCTCTGTCTCTCCTCTCTGTATATCTGCCTTTCCAATAAAAATAATAAAATAAATCTTAAAAAAAAACAGTAAAATAAATAAATAAATAAATAAAATGCTACCTTTGAAGAGCTAAATAAGCACTGAAAAATTAAGTAAGCTTAGAAAGAAAGTCACAGCCATATTTTTATATTTTCCTTTGTTTTCTATTTTTTAATCTTAGTAAAGCCTGAAAATACATTTCTGGTGGGTTGAGGAGTAGGCAAGGTTGATTGAGGAACAAACTATTCATATTTCAGAAGTCAAAATCAAGTCTCTTCTCAGTCTTTCTGCTTTGTGATGTGAAGAAAGAACATAGTAATGACTCAGTAGTGTTAGTTCAAGTATTTCTTCCCAAAGCTAATCTCTCATTTAAGCTTTCTCTTCTATCTGCTCCTCATATGCCTGCCAAAGACCTTGCCCAGACCACCACCACAATCAAGAAAAATCAAAGGATCTTGCGCAAAGTAGGGAAGTAGCAAATGTTCAAGGCATCCCGGATTGCATAATAATCTACGCCAGCATGGAGTGAGGGTGTTTAATGCCAGTTTGGAAAGAAAGTAACCTACCAAGAGCAATAGGAAGTCTTCAAACTCAGGATAGCCCACTTGGGCTTTCCTATTGCCTGTGCTATAAATGTCTGCATAAACTCACATTAAAATGACATATTTATGAAAGAGAGAGAGTGAGAGAGCACTCCCATTCATTGTTTCAGGGAGCCAGGAACTCTCTTCCTTGAGCCACTGGCTGCAGCCTCACTGGAGTCTACATTAGCAGAAATTATTGGTGGCAGTTGAAACCAGGCACTCTGATTCAGGCTCACTACCTAGTGTCTACCACTTGGTCAAATGCCTGTCCTTGAACTTATACTTTTAATTGTTTTTAACTGTTATTTGCTTTTTTTCTCTTTCATTTTATCAATATATTTGGATGTCATTTTACTCTGAGTCTTTCATTTCAGTTACTTAATTTCCTTATATTTGAAGATCTCCCTCAAATTATGAATGCCTCACTTGTTTGAACCTGGCCCAAAGCTGATTCTATTAAATGCCATGCAAATGATGCGAAGAGAAAGAAATAGATAATGGTGTTTTGGTTTATGTTGGTAACCAGTTGCTCCGCTAAGAAGAGTTAAGAGAACACCTTGTCAATATAAAGTTCCAAATCAATTGTAGGAACTACAAAGTCAAACGACAAGGCATGTATTACAAAGTTCAATTTTTAGCCTTCATGGAGCAAGAGTCTAATCATCCCTTCAGAAATCAAGGAGTAATTGGAGACATTGAAAGAGCCAGAGGTATGGGTAAAAGAGTTCAGAATGAGAAAGCTTCCAGGCCAGACAAGCTTTGTGTGGAAAAAATGCTCATAGGTGTGTTGTTAAGCATACAAAGAACTCCTACAATCACACAGCTGACACATGTTCTCTGTTTCTTTTGATAACTAAGAAGGTCAGATCTTAACTGAGTATAGGATTTGGCATAGATTCCAAGGGAGGGTATGACTATTTGTAGACACTGAAATAGGTTAGCCTCCTTCTAGGAATCCTTAAAATTATAAGAAACAATGTTTTGGAGATGTATGGATTACATTTTTACAAAATGTTTGGGGTTGGGCTCAAAATAGAAACTGAAAGAGATGAGCCTTGGCTTCCTTCAACTCTATGTCAAATTTGTATTTGCTTAGAACTCAGTCTTGTGTAAGTTTGAGTTGGCATTTTCCTCTTCCTACTTTAACATGTCAGCTCTCTTCTAACTACTATGTAACCCCCTTACTGTAATGTTTATAGATTTTTATTTTACCTGTTTGATTAAATAACAGTCTTGTTGGTACCTCTCAGCTTTGTCCATGGACTGTGTCTATCCTGCCTAGCCAGTTCCGGCATGATCTGGCTTATAGTCCTGATGTTTGTACGATGAGTGATGGGTGATGAAAGGAGTATGGCACAGAGAACTGCATGCTTAAAAGTGCTGTAGGATAAAATGAGACAGCATAATAAACAGGTTTAAATTATTTAAAAATAAGCTCTAGATACCTTTTTTGACCTGTGTTGCTGTTTTCTCAAATTTCATGAAAACTGCTCAAGAGAAAAGCATATCTATTCCTGATGGAGAGCTAATTTACTTTTTAAAAAGACTTTATTCACTTGTTTACTTTGTTTAAAAGGCCACTGATAGAGCTGGAGGGAGGGAGAAATCCAGACAGAAAGAGAGTTTTTTCTACTGTTGGATCCTTACTTAAATGACTGTAATACTGGAGCAGGGTTAGGCTCAAGCCAGGACCCTGGAATGCCATCCAGGTCTCGTATGTGGGCTGCAGAAAAACAGTGGTTAATCATCTGCCTCCTTAGGTGCACATTGGGAGAAAGCTTAATTAGAAGTGGGACTAGGTTCCAGGAGCTCTGACATACAATATGGGTGCCCCAAAGAGCATCTCTCTTTTTATTTTTTAAGATTTATTTATTTGTTATTGAAAAGTCAGATTTACAGAGTGAAGTAGAGACAGAGAAAAATCTTCCATCTACTGATTCACTCCCCAATCTGAAGCCAGGAACCAAGAACTTCTGGGTCTTTAGGCCGTCATTAACTGCTTTCCCAGGCCACAAGCAATGAGCTGAATGGGAAGCAGGGCAACTGGGATTAGAACCAGCACCCATATGGGATCCTGGGTGTACCAGGCAAGAACTTTAGCCACTAGGCTACCCGTGCCTGGCCCCCCAAATGGCTTCTTAACCCATTGTGCCACCATGCCTGCCCTGTCATTTTGCTTTTTCACTTCCTGGTTGATGTGATTATGACCATTAAGTCAGAATGTAAGCTGCATAAAACCAGGTAATAAAATGTTTCTCAATCACAGTTGATAAGATTTCATATTTTATTTATTTTTAATGCCTTTTTTTAATGACTCATTTATTTGAAAGGCAGGTTTAGAGAGAAAGGGATTCAGAGAAAAAGAGATCTTCCATCCTCTGGTTCTTTCCCCAGATGGCTGTAGTGGTCAGGACAAGGCTGGATCCGAGTTAAGAGCTGCAAGCTTCCCCTGTGTCATCCATGTAGGCGCAGAGGCCTGAGTACTTGGGTCATTTTCCACTGCTTTTCCAGGCCCATTAATGGATTGGAAGTGGTACAGCTGATCTTTGAACCAGTGCCTATATGAAACGCCTGCATTGGAAACAGCAGCTTAACTTGCTGAGCCACGATGCTCACTGCTAACTTCCTTGTGAATTTGCTCATTTTTCCACTTTTTTGTTGCATTCTTCCTTCCTGTTGTATTTTTATTATGGTTCTTATAAAAAGTGAAATTATATCTAATTTCTATCATAAAAATAAACTCTTAGATAATACACTGCAATACAAAAAAATTGTTAAATAACTTTCCCTCTTTATTTCTGCATCTCGGTTTATACCCAACAGTAACAATTTAACAACACCTACACAGAAGTTAACAATGCTTTTAGATGAAACTACAAATTCCCTTTACCAAAATTATTTTGAGTTTTGGAAATACTTAAAAAGATTATGAATAATTTATCATTCCGAGATTGAAGTTTAACAGCAGTGGGAGATACTTACAATAGTTTATGTTGCTTCCTAAAAAGTGTGAGAAGCTCAGTCACTTAAATATCATTATTTCATAGTTCTGTCATTGGAGTTCTGGATGGGACATAACTGTCTTCTCTGTCCAGGGTCTCCCACGGCTGAATTCATGGTTACAGCCTCTTTCCCACTCACTTAGTCATGGGTAGAACTCATTTCCCTGCAGCTGTCCAACTCAGGGCCCTTGGGTCTCTAGGACCAGAAGGAAAACAGTCTTAGGCTTCCGGTCTCAGACGAGGCATAGCCCCTTTTGAGGTTTCATCTGTCCAGATGAAATCCACCAAGGATAATCACTCTTTCGATTAACCTCTGTGCGCGGGGCCTGCAATTACATCTACATGTAACATTATCTGTATCATGTACAAATGTACACATATGTAGAGATGCAGACACATATATATGCCTACAGTGCTATGTAAGTAATCATGGGAACGCATGAAGGAGTGGGAATCATGGAGACAGTATGAACATGCTGCCTGCCGAATCCTGGCCTGCTGTGAACACCTGAGAAATCTCCACACCACCATCTCTGCCTTCCCATGGAAGATGGCAGAAATATTTGTGTTCCTAGTCTCCATTTTGGCTAAGCCATAGGCCCCTAACCATGGTTTTATGAAACAAGCATAAAGTGAATGCAGAAGGAAGAAGCTAGGGATGGCTCATTTATTTTCCTGGTGGGAGTAGTACACCAGGTTGTAGTAACTTTCTGTTCCTAACAGCTCATTGGTATGTGTCTAGAATTTAAGCCTGTTTCTTAATCTACCTAGCAATTCTCTGAATTATCTAATGTGTGCTAATAAATGCAGTTCCTACACAAAAATAGGCTTATAAAATAGACCCAACTATAATAGCTCCTGTTTTTCTTTATGTTTTCTGATTCTTTCCAATTCAATCAATGTTTTTCCTGCCGAGAAAAATTGTGGGTTGAGTTGGGAAGCACTTAATGCATACTCTTTCTTTATTGTTACCCTGCTCACTTGTCTGAAGCGTGATTGGGTTATAATATACCAATACATTCTGGTAAAACTAATGTGAAAGCAATAATGCTTGAAGTGAATTTATACCTCAAAATATCATCTAAATAAACTTTATTTGGTGTTATCTATTTTCCTATCATCACAGTAATAGCCTTAAGAGA
Source organism: Ochotona curzoniae (assembly GCF_017591425.1). Taxonomy (NCBI): domain Eukaryota; kingdom Metazoa; phylum Chordata; class Mammalia; order Lagomorpha; family Ochotonidae; genus Ochotona; species Ochotona curzoniae. Next base: position 24,249,851 of record NW_024464920.1, read on the forward strand.
CATAAATAATTACCACTTAATTTTGTGGTAATTGCTATTGTTATTGATCTTCAGACATTAAAATGTCATAACTGACTAGCTTCCCCTGAAATATTCTTTCCACTATGGTATTTACGATTTTGTGCTTAATGTTGATTGACAACAAGTTAATTGTTCATGCTGACATCTTGTGTAAAACTCTGTACTTCATAATTTTCAAAATTCTGGATCCATTGCATTATTATAATATTCAGGTTTTTTTCTCCAGGTTCACTGTATTTGATTAATTGGTTTGTGTTTTTAAGGATTCATTTGTTTTTATTTGAAGGGCAGATTTTACCGTGAGAGAGAAGGATAGTCAGAAAGAGAGGCGTTCCTATTGCTGGTTCGCTCCCCAAATAACCACAAAAGCCAGAAATGAGCTGATCTGAAGCTGGGAGCCAAGAGCTTCTTTCTGGGTCTCCCACATGGGTGCAGGGGCCCAAGGACATCAAACCCAACTCTGTGGCTTTCCCAGGCCATAAGCAGAGACCCGGATCAGAAGTGGAGCAGCTGGGACATGTACCGGTGCCCATTTGAGATGCTGGTACAAATGAAAGATTAACATGTTATGCCACTGTGCCTAACACTGGTTAATAACATTTTGGTTATGCCAAAGTATCAAATTTTCTTTCTTATGCTTTTAAACTGATCACCCTCATATTTTTTTAAAGGATTAACATTTTTTTTAATTTTCTGTACTTAAGATGCAGAGAGAATGCTCCTGTCTTCTGATTGATTCCTGAGATGTTCACAGTGGTAAGAGAGTGAAGCTAGGAGACAGGAATTCATCCACTGGATGGCAGAAAGCCATTACTCAAATTGTCACCACTGCCTCTCAGAGCCTACATATGCAGGACACCAGAATGCACAGCTAAAGGCACAAACTGACTCCAGGCAGTCAACTGTGTAACACGGGCATCTTAACTGCTAAGTTGGACACCTGCTCCTATAGCAGTATTTTCTAATTGGTGCCAAAAGATAAAATCTCATGTTTATGGTAATCAGCCTATACCCAATGATAGATCATGTCTTTACCGCCTCACACACAAACACTGCATTCATTATTAGGTATTATATCTGAAATAATTTGTTCGTGACTTAATGCTTAAATCATAAGTAGAAAAGATTTTTGCAGATTAGCTTCAATGTAAGCGAATAATGACCTTCAATGATTCCTTTTTTCAGTGTGAAGTCTCTTGCTTTGTATCCCGAAACTTACTCTTCTCTCTTTACATGTGGATTTGCAGTTAGTGTCCCTGGTGTCATCATTCTAGCTTTCAGTTGACTCATGTCTGGAAAGCAACAGAAAATTCTATGATTCCAAAATTCATCGGTAATTGGTGCTGTTAAATCTTACATTATATCAGTAGTTTTATCAAGGGCCTCATTCTTGACACAATACCAACTAGCATCATCCTTTTCCCAAGAGCAGTTTTTACCAAGAGTTTGTATTATTCTACTTCTCTTCTGTCTCATTTCACAGTCTGAAACTATTTTAGCTAGTTTCTGTGTCTTTCTTCCTCCCCATTTTCTCCTTTCCTTTCTTTCCCTTCCTTCCTCCCTCTCCACCTCACATTTTCCTGTGAATCTGTGGAGCTGGTTGGAAATCTCATCAAAGGCATCCTGGTGTTAAGTTGCTTAATTAGATTACTGCATTTTAAAAGTGATCAGTTTAATTTCAAAAAGTGCAAGAAGTCAAGAGTTTGCACAAATTGGCAGCCAGTTAAAGTACAATTCCTTCTTTCTTCTACAGTTAAAAGTGAGAAAACAAAAATAATTAATTTCCCAGACTCCCAGTTTATAGTGTCTATAGAATAAAACAAAATCCCTGGGCAAATGTTACTCCCTTTTGCTTTTTATATTTTTTATGGTGGGTGGAAGTGAAGCCTGGAGCTGCGATAGGTGACCTATGATGTAATATGACCGCATATGAAAGACAGGGCAGGAAAACAGAAGGGGCTTAGTTCTGTGACAGTGGCAGTGGGTTGCCATGCCTGTCTTAGACTACTATACTCAATACACACAACTGAGAGTTGGTTTCAGAAATAGAAACAGTTCTTTTATCTAAGTATCCCACTGGATGAACATTTCCTTTTCCCCCCCAAAAAAAGGCTTTTTGGGTACTTTAACAAATTTTACAATTCTATGTTTTCAATTCCAAATAATTTCTGGGAAATTCCATGGAAAAGCGAAATGTTTAATTTTTTATTATACATTTTAGTTTTCTTATTTCTTTGTTAGTGAAATTGTGCCTTCTTACATACATGTGTTTGCCATCTGTATGTTTTCCTTTGTGAAGTGCCTGTATGGGTTTTTCTCACTTTATATATTTTTATTAGTATTATAAAGAACAGATACTATGCATTCAACAGGTACAGCCTCGAGAGGACAACCATACTTCCTCACTCCCTTCTCCTTCCAACCCCCTTCCTTTTTTCCTCCTCTTCATCAATTTTCACAATGATATAATTTTAATCCACTCTATATTCATGGGCTTCATTGCCACTAATCATAATAAAATGTAGGCACAGAGCAAGAGAGAGCAAGGGAGCAAACAAGATCGTATAATCTCACACCTGCTGATTTACGGCCCAATTGGTCACAGTAACCAAGCAGAAACCAGGAGCCAGGTATTCTATCCTGGACTACAAGTGTCCCAGTACGTGGACTATCTTCCATTTCTTTCCCAGGCACATTAACAGGAAGCTGAATGACAGGTGGAGTAGCCTACCATTCCCATATTGGATATTGTAATCCCAAGCAATATTTTAACCCTCTATGCCATGAAACTGCACCTTATTATTATTATTTTATGATGCAGTTCCATAGGCTCTGGGATTTCCAGAGCTTTTGTAAAAAGAGCTTTTATAGACTTGCTACTATCTTGAAACAATTAGAAACTTTTTTGGTAGTAACAAAAAGAGTTTGTTGGTGATAAAAATCAGCAATTAAGTTTTATTAATTGAAATTTAATTGTAGAGATAATTTTATTAGAAGGAGGAAATAACTCAGGACAACAAACTGAAGTTATAGGCAGACCAGTAAGCTTAGGGCATCTGGATTCATTGAGTTTAAGAAAGATTCACCTAGAATCAGCTCCTGGTATTAAATCATACAAGCAGACAGATGTTCCCTTGTATCTTTTCCATTCCCTTCTCTTCTTCACTTTTAAAAATTAAAAAAATGAAAATAACTTGTTTTCTATTCTAGTTAGGGATATCTATAGGACGGTGTTAAAGTCCTGGGCAGCATCTTCTAACCATTTTCTTCCTACCTTCTTTTTGTTTGGAATGGAGAAGTTAACACCAGAATGTGCAGTAGCACACCTATGGCCATATCTGTAACAGAAGGGGCTTGAGCTACCTGTCTTCTCCTACTGTCTCCAAACTTACAGTTTTGGACTTTGACTTACTTACTCAGTGAAGCTGCTGGGTTGTGTTCTTTGATCCCTGGAATTAAATACAGTCCTAACTGAGACCAATTGAAGGTTTATTTTCTCATTGTCTTAATTTGGGTTCTAAGCAGAGCCCTTTTCTGAGGCAGTCTTGGACACTGTTGTGTAACAGTCATACTATGGGATAAACTGCTGAACAATCTTCTTGCCCATTTTATAGCTTCCTGAGTTCTGCTAGGCCCCATTTCCTATTGCCTTTCTCACTTAGTGTAGTCACAGGACTGGCATGCAGTCCTCTGCATGTGAGTAGAAGTGTATACAGCTTTCTGGTATGACCTATAAGCATTTCCCCATATTCTTTGCTATTTTCTGCTTCCAGGTGAATATATTGAGAATTTCCAGATGAGGTTGGCCACAATGTGCTATAGATAACTGTAGGGAGCCATGAAGGATTAGAAAATGAAGTTATAAGACCAGACTTTATTTTAGAAGGGGTCTGTGGTTTCATTGTGAGGGATATATTAAAACAGGTTATGTATGGAAACTAGGGCTGATTGAAAGGTTGCCATGAGGCTTTGGGAAAAGTGTGCTTAAAATGCATCATAACAGTGGCAGTAAAGATGGAGAAGGAATGGATTTCAAAAATGCACAGAGTGGAGTCTGCAGGCTGGATTCAGGACCTCTGGCATGGGTGCTGTTGTGAATGGCGTTGCGAGTTGTTGAGCTAGGAACATCAGAAAAGAAAATCAAACGCGTAAGAAGGGAAGGGAGATGGGGAAACAATGTGTCCATTGTTTTCCTTGTCATCATCATACTAATTATAATACTTATTACAGCACAATAACGGCTAAAATTGTGATTTAATGCTGTTTCTGCTTATGTTGATTTTTGTCAACATACTTCCTGCGGCTTCACCAGAGCTTGTAGAAAGCTATATCCATGTTCACTGACATAACATTGCTAGTTCTTTTTATGTTCAAGTACAACTACGACCCTTCTAGAACTAACCTTGTTTCCAGCTGTGGCAGGGTCTCCTACCTCTCAGGAGGAGAGAGGAGACCAGATGATGCTCAGCAGGAAGTAGAAGGTCTTCCTGTGGTCATACACGAGTCAACTTCACAGAAGCTATTCGAAATATTCAAAAAGTACACTGATGCAATACATTTTAAAAGAATACAAGGTACGTTCAGTAAGATACATAGGAAATGTTCTTTTGATTTTAAGTTCATTTCTTAACCGCTAAATAGCTTGACTATGTTCTTATAGGCAGACTGAGTTTACTCATCCACTTCTGATGCTTAGAACACCAACTGAATCATGGTACATACTCAAACGGTACCTGCTAGTATTTTTCCTTGCCAAATGTGGAGCCACTCCTTAGCCACCGGACACTGAATGAGGGTTACCATTTAATGCTGTGATTGTGTTGAATTTATGTTTCTGTAACAACGCAGATATTTCTTTTAAAAAGGAGAAAATTTGATTTGTTTTAGAGAGTAACCGAGCGAGAAAAGAGAGATCTTCCATTTTCTGATTTATTTACCAAATGGCCACAGTGGCTAAGGCTGCGGCAGTCCCAAGGTAGGAGCCACAAGCTTCATCTAGGTCTCCCATGTGGATGTTTTCAGGGTGGTCTTCCACTGCTTTCTCCAGACCAGTAGCATGGAGCTAGACTGGAAACTGAGCAGCCAGGGCAGGGATTGGCATCCACACAGAATGCTAGCATGGCAGGTGGAAGCTTTACTTGCTGTGACACTAAGCTGCTCCCAGAAAAGATACTTGTTTGCTATATCAAAGATGGAAAAATGTATGCATAAATGTCCCAGGTTAATTTTTTTCATTGACCACCTGATACGCTTATTTGTGTTGTCTACAGATCTCTGTAACCACTTGGTTTGTGATCCATAGCAGAAAGCCAAAGATGGAAAACTTGCTAAACCCTACAAGGAAAAAAAGAAAAAGAGTCCTAGAAAGAAATAACTAGAGGGTTAGGAGTAAACACGTAAGAGTAAAACATTGACGACCTCAAGAATGAGGAGTCTCCAATTTAGCATGTGTGGTATTTTAAAAGAAAGAAAAAGTATATGTGGATCCAATTTACAAATGCTGTGAAGTGGAGTCTGTTCTCTTTAGATGATGTATCTCAGTGTGTATGACTATATCTGGCAGGAAAAAAGCAAAACAAGGAATTTCAGAGTTGGGCATTTGTCTTAACATGCTAATGTCTAGAGATCAAGGATGCCAAGTGTTCTAGCCAGATATTTTGGTGTCGGTGTGTTTGGATGGAAGAGGAAAGTGGCGCCTGTGCCCACAATGCTATTTGGAATAAAGGTGATAAGGAAGCCCCTTTCAGTGCAGCATATCTTTGCACATCCACTGGATTGTCTCTGAATACCTCCCACTGATGAACTCAGATGTCTGTCACTATCATTGAGCTCACAAGTGTGCCATTATTTCACTCTTACTTAAGGGCTTAGAGTCTATCCTAGAGTTAGCTACTGTTTTGACACATTTTTTTAAGATTTATTTATTTTTATTGGAAAGGCAGATTTATACAGAGAGGAGGAGAGACAGAGATGAAGAACTTCCTTCTGCTAATTCAATCCCCAAGTGTCTGTGATGGCTGGTGCTGAGCTCATCCGAAGCCAGGAGCTTCTTTTCGGTCTCCCACGCAGATGCAGGGTCTTGAGGATTTGGGCCTTCCTCAACTGCTTTCCCAGGCCACAAGCAGGGAGCTGGATGGGAAGTGGAGCAGCTGAGACATGAACCAGCACCCATATGGGATCCCAGTGCATGTAAGGCGAAGACTTTAGCGGCTAGGCTACCCTGCAGGTGCCTGTTTTGACACATTTTTGAGATGGGTATAGATCTTAATCTGGTTGGGCTATCATGCAAAAAAATATATGTTGGATGACATCTGAACAAGAATAATCTTTTTCTCTGAGTTCTGTGTCAGAGAAATCCAAGATCACATGTGGGTAGATTCAGTGTCCAGGAAAAACCTCTTTTGGTTCATAGATGGCACCTTCTCTCTGTGTTCTCATATGTGGGTGGGTTAAAGGGTTGCTCTGAAGGCCCTTTAAAAGGATGTTCATCTCATCCTTGACGCCTCTACTCCTGTGATCTAATCATCTTCTGTTTATCATTACTTTGGCTATTAGAATTCAGTTGATGAACTTTAACATAGGGAATGTACACAAGCATTCAGACCACGAGCTGAAATATTAGAAATAAGATTCAAGAGATGGAAGTAGTGTGCATTGGAAATTTGTTTACAATAAGCATCAATTGAAGATACTCCATGTGGTGTATGGATTAATACATCATTTGAAACATTTGGAGCCTTTAAATTTCAGTCATATCATTAAATAACCAAATTCTCTTGAGTTAACAATGAAATATTGGGGAACACTGCCATAGTTCAGCAAATTACGTTGCCACCTCTGGCACCCGCACTCCATATGCGTGCCAATAGAAGTCCCAGTTGCTCCACTTTCAATCAAGCTGCCTGCTAATGAGCTTGAGAAAGCCGTGGAAGAAGGCCAAAGTACAGCCACGTGGGAGACCTGGCAGAAACACATGGCTTCCTGGCTTCAACCTGTCACAGCCCCAGGCCATGAGGCCATTTGGCGAGTGAATCCATGTGTGGAAGATCTCTCCTCCCTCTTCTCTCTCTCTCTCTCTTTCTCTCTTTCTCTCTCTGTAACTCTGACTTTGAAATAAACAAATTTTTGCACAAACAATGAAACATTGCGTTAGAAAATTAAGAGAACAAAGTTCAGTAGTTTTTATATATTCTAAACTCTTTCCCAGCTAAAAATAAGATAAAAAAAGAATCTTCACCTTGCCAATCTTTTTTGTATAATCACAGTAGAAGAAGAAAAAGAAGTGGGGAAAAAAAGACAGATTATTCTTGTCTAAATGTCATTCTTGGAAGCAGAAGTGTGTTTACTTTGCTTTTGTTCTTTCAAATCCCAGGGGAGCAATGCAAACTGGAGCCTCTCTGCCTTTTCATCTGCCAGGAAACAGCACACAAAGGCGAGGCTTTCCTTAGTGGGCCAGAGACGTTCTTGTTTTCTTTATTCTATTCCCTGCTGAGCTGAGCTTTTAGAAAATCTGCCCACTGTGCTTCTCTTCTGTTGTAAGCATCAGGACTTGTGTTTATTCTCTGTACATCACCTTTTCCCTGTCTCCCTGTGTTAGCAAGTTAAAAGGAACACAAAGGATTCATGAGTGGAACATCTATAATTCTTCAATTATGAATAAAGGTAGAGCTGCTAAAACATTGTAAGGGTATTATTTGTCAAGAAGTGAAACACGTAAAATCCTACAAGTGTTAAATATCCAGCTGTAGTGTGAACGGATCAAACCTCTACGCTAAGATTTTAAAATGATTATAATAAGACATTGAAAATATGCAGAATTGTATTTCCCTACTGAGACGTTGCCAGATAATAAGACAAAATGACCACTGTAATATAAAGGACCAAAATCACTTACTAGTGCTGGTTAGACAGGCTTGTGTCTCAGTTCAAATCTTAAGTATAAAAGCCTACATTCAAAGACAGGCAGGAGGAATGTTCTCTCACCCGTCGGAGGTCAGCCTTTTTGTTCTTTTATGAACTGCAGATGACTGCATGAGGCCCTATCACGTTAGCAGGCCCAATCTACTTTACTCATCTACCAATTTAAATGTCAATCTCATCCAAAATACCCGCCCAGAAACACCAGAATAATATTTGAATAAACACTTGAACACCTTGTGTCTCTCTCAAGTTGACACATCAAATGAACCATCACACCTTCCAAAGAATTGGCTAGAGTCAGTTTCTGTTGCTTGTTAATTTAAAAAAAATTCATTTATTATATAGATTAACCTATCTGTTTATGTAAAAAAATGTTTGGACTGAATTTTCTGTGTCCGTATTTTATATGCATCAGTGAGTATGAATAACAGTATACTTTAAAAACATTTTTAAATTTTTATTTTTGATGTTAACATAATTTAAAAGGGTGCATGCCCATGTGATCACCAATGAGTCTGGGAAGGGTTGCTGAGTGGGGAGAGTAGATGAGACAACTGCTTCCAATCTCCTTTCTTCTTCCTGTATCCTGGAACAGAAGGCGAGAAGGCCACAACCAGCAGCCCAAACATCAGTACTCACGGATGGGGAATGGCCACGTGATGTCATCCCAGGGTTCCCAATGTGGAGCATACTCCAAGGGTACTCCAGTTGGGGACTTGACACTAACATAATCTGGGGACCCATGCCTGAGTATACAGCGGCCCCAGGCAGGCAGGGCCTCAGAGTGGTACGACACATTGCAGGAAAACTGGGTTGGGGATCTACACACTCATGGATATGGGGGCTGTGGATTGCTCAAGAAAGGGGCATGGGGATGTGTGGGAGGGAGGAATGCTGTGGGAGAGTGTGACAGATGAGTTCTGGGGGACTTTCACCTACTAGGTTACTGCACTTGCAGGTTAATGAGGGGGCTGAGGTCGGGTGGTTTGGAGGTGAAAAACTGGAGGACCTTATAGGGTCAAGCCAACACACCCAACCATGTGGGAGACCTGTGTTAGGCTTGTTATGTCAATCACCATCTACTAGCATACCCAAAAACCTTGGCTAGAGGGCTTGCCTGGCAGGACTTAAAAACAGTACCTGCCAATGAGTGTTGGGACAGGGGGTTGACCATGTCAAGCTGGACCATGACATTAATCAACATGTAAGACAACCAGTTCTGGGGGCAGATTCTGTTGGGCATTTGTGGGCAGCATGCAACAGCACACACAAAGGCTGACACTGGGGAGCAGACCATGCCAGTTAAGGGCCTAACACCTGCTGGCATATGTGAGAACTGAGTTTGGGAGTGAGCCTGGTAGGGAAACTTGGGGAACTCCTCTGGTGGGTCATAACTCCCACTAGTGAGCATATGAATTGGCTGGGTGTTAGACTGGGCAGGGCTGTTTCAATTACCAGCAGCCATGTAGATTCACTCTAAGGAAGTGGACCAGGCAGGACCAGGCCAAACCATACCACACTGCTTTTCTCCCCACAGTGAAACACTTGCCTGGGTGCAATGCAACCTACGCAGTTGCCTACAGTTGAAGCCAGGATACTTGAATTTATGGAGATAGTTTCAGTGGAAAACCAAAAGGGGTGGAAAGACAAGAAAGTGATAGATAATGGTGTAGAAAAAGCAGTGACAGGCCAGTGGGAAAGCATCTAAGGATCAAGACTGTTCAATTGTGAGGTAGTAGACTGTAAGACATCTCAGAAAAGTTATTTGAACTGAGACCTGAATGCAGACAAAGAAGGTAGCAAAAACACCAAGACCATGATCCCTTGTTTGGAATGGACTTGGTTGTTTGAACACAATAGAAAACATACTAAAGTCCAAAGAAGAAAGGGGTAGAAATGCAAAGTCAAGTCAGATGGATTCAGATCCCATAGACCATTGAAATGGTTTCAGGTTTTATTCCAAGGACAACTGGCAACTGTAATGATGGAAAGGAGAGAAGTTCGTTTGTATTTTTAGAAGGTGGTTGAGGCCTGCTGTGGTATGTGTGTGTCACAAAAAAAAAAAAAAAAAAAAAAAAAAAAGGCCTACAGATGTATTGGGTGCCTGTTATAGGAATTCTAGTGAGATAGGACCTCTATGTTGTACTAAATGAAGAAGTATAGCAGAAATAAAGTGAAGAAAGTATATGCCTTGAGCTGTTTATCTTCTTTGCCTCTGGAAAAATAATTTATATTAACCAGTGGTGTCACAAGAAGGCAGGGCCAGCAGGTAAATGCTTGAATAAACTCTTCTGTTTCCAAGTAATTGGGAAGGTCAGTTTCTTTGTTCACTTTTGTGTAATTTTCTGTTGCATTCAGTTAAAAGAACAAACTGGCCAACATAACTGCTCAACTTTTCATCTCTGTGATAGAAGTACAATAAAATGCCTGAAAAAGCAAAATTTATTTCCCTCACACTGAGATATTTTCTTGATTAATTCAAGGTTTCATGACAAAGAATGTTTGCTTGAGATGATAAAAATGTAGACCAGCACAAATTTATTGTACAAAGAGTTGTCCTATTTAAATAAGCCAGATATTTTGGAAGCTTAGTACCTGGTGTTCCCTCAAGTTCCTTGTAATTGACTCAGTAAAATTAATATAAAGTTATCAACAGCAAATGTAGATTACATACGACTATTTGATATTTGTATTGATTCTCTTAATAGCTCTGTGGAATTATTCCTAACATTTAATAAAAGAAGACTATTTCAGAGTAGTTTTTGAAACAGGTCAATAAAATGTTCCTCTTTTGCCTTTTGACAATAATATACAATTTTATACAATAATATACAATTTTGAAATTCATGATAGGGAAGAAAATGGATTCAAAATTATCTAATTAATACATTGATTTACTCTATTTCCATGTACAACTAATTCAACCTTTAAGTGATATTTAAGATCAAATAATTGTCAATTCAGTTAAATTATTTTCAGCCTTCATGGAATGGTTAATTCCTCCTTAATTACGCTTGAAGGAGGTATTTTTTTGCATTCAGTTATGCTTAGTGTCACTTTAAATTCACTCAAAATCAATAGGCTCTGATGGATTGAGTTTTAATTAATCATAGTAGAGGAACAGGCAACTATCAGTTTAATCTTGGTAAAAGAGCAACTGAGAGAACCCAAGATATAATCTGGCAAGGGGATAAGATCTAAGTTTTACAGAAAACCTACACTGTGCTAGGCACATTTGGGATGTAAGCTCATTAACTTCCAAGAAGATTCCTGTAAAACTCTTTATAGATGAAGAAGTCCCTAAAATATCTAATAAGTAGCTAGCCAAAATAAAAATCTTTGTCAAGCTCCTTATATTTTGTGCTTTCTGCACATCTGTGTCAATTGTCCTACAGTGTTTCTCAAGTGAGAAGTCAAAGTTTTTCTATTAATTTTATCTCTACTCCTACTCTAATTATAATCCTTCAAACTATAAATGAAGCTGATAACTTAAAATAATATTTATTGTTTTCCTTTGGGTTATAAAGGGATTTATACTTACAGAAATGTTTAGAAAAGCAACAATATTCTTTTATTAATTTTTATTATTAAGTATCATGTATGTTTTAAGTTTTTTGAACCATCTGACTAAATTCCTCTGGTTACTGTCCATAAAAGTCGTGAGAATTTGTTTCCTTATTAAACTTCAATATAATATACCGATAAAAATAATTGCAAGTCTGAGAGGCAAATATCCCATTAAATTACGACTCTAATTTGTAGTTTCAAGCATTAGGGTGGTTGGATCTTTTTTATTGCACTCATTTCTAACGTGTATTTCTTCTATAATTTGGTCTTTGGATTTTTTTTTTGCAAATTAAGTTAGAGAATGTGTATTTATTAATCTGTGGAAAGATTTTAACAGGAGTGAAATGATCTGGTTTTGGAATGTTTGATAGCACTCTTATAAATTCACTTTAATTCATTTATTTGTCAAATTTTAAATACTAATCTAGTTATAAATCATTTTGTGTGCATGTAGGGCAGTTTAGTAAGTTATATTTTTCTAGGAATTTATCAGTTTCATCTAAGATTCTATTTTTTTGACCTAAAAACTTTTCTTGTATGCTTTGATTCATGATCTGCCTTCATCTTCTTTTTTCACTGCCCTTGTCAGCTTTTAAACTTTTTTCTGCATTTTTTCAAAGGAATTTTAATGGATAGCCTGTAGACACTGGATATGCCTCGCCTACATAATTCTCTTTATCTGATACCTATTGAATGAATGGATACCATATGGACACACAACCAAGACTTTTTCTGTCCTGTCACTCATCATCTTATCACCCCCAAGGGCTAGATTTTTTAACCTTTCTCCCCTTGTATTTCTCATTCAGAGAGCCATTAGGACTAAACACTCCATGTGCATTATTTTTGTTGCTTCCTTCCTGCTCCTAGGGCACAAGACTGTGAAGTAGGGTTTATGCTCCCAAGGAAGTGGTAGAAACATTCTTTAAGGAGTAGGGAAAACACTCTAACTACTAATTGTATCTATTTCTATTGCATCTTAAATTGTTTTTTGTTTGCCTTCTATCTGTGCCTCATGTAATGACAATGGGATGGTGTAATTTGCCAGTAAACAAACTCTTATGTTTATTAACTGAACTGAACTCATTGGGCTGTGCCGTAGATTGGGTGATTGTGCACAGGAAGTTGATTAGGGAGCAACACCCCTGGGAGTTTCCAAGGGGTAGCACTGCATCAGTTCTCAACAGGGGAAGATATTGTGCCCCAAGATATATTTAGTAACACCTGCAGACATACTGGCATTTGATGAGTACAGGCCAAGGAGACTACGAAATATCCTCTATTACTTAGGGTGGTCATCATAACAAAGAATTATCTGGTTCAGGATGTCAGGAGTGCCCAGATAAAGGGTTAAAGGAGTCACTGAATACTTGTTCCAGCCCTGGCCTCAGTTCCTTCCCGGAGGAGCTCTGGAGTTGGAAGGCGTGACTACTGTGTCTTACCTGGGCCAGTCGTTGTGGCTCACTTCAAGACGACGGCATGACCTCAGAAGGGTAACCCCGAGACAAGCTGCTGGCAGCACTCATGGCACTGCAAAAGTGGGGGCATCAGTCCTGAGCAGGGTCAGGAGGCAGACTCTGGGTGTAGATGCAGCCGCCCCCATGGGAAATCATTAACCAACTTATTTCTCTCCCAGTGTTATCCTTAGTGTTTTTAAAATTGCTTTTCAATTGATAAATGCTATGAAGATATGTTTTTGTTTATATTATGAAGTACCGTGTGATGTTTTGATATGTTTACATTGAATAACTAAACGGAATCTGTTTACAAACCATCTTACATGTGTATAAGTATAGCATGTAAGTATATACATATGTATATATAATTTGAGTCAAATAAATAAAATTCATGCATAGCCTTTTCAAACATTCGTTTCCTTAAACCTTTTGAGACCTCTTATCTATTTTTGCTGGAGGCTGCAAGGTCCCAACAGCATGGCACTGTCCTCCTGCAGCAGACCCCTTGTGTGCATTACAAATGGCTGATAAACGAGTACTTGTAGAAGGAGCACTGTTGAGAAAATGTCAAGAAGGAACTGGGGAGGGGCAAGCCTGATTTTTCTAACAAGGTACTCTCCCAAGAGCTAATCCAGTTCCACAGGATCTGATCCAGTCGTGAGATACAGCATTAATTCATTCAGGAAGCTGAAGTCCATGACCTGATTACCTCCCACTGTTTCCCACTAATCTCAGATTCCCTTATCTCAACACTGCCATGCTGGGGACCAGGCTCCCAGCACACCAGCCTTTGGAGGACAAACCATAAGCAAACCATAGCTCCATCCTTCTTTCTTCATCTATTTAGCCAAGCTCCATCTTCATATTTAAGATGCATCCCAGGGTGGGAGTTTGCCCTAGTGTGTAAAACATCAGTTAAAAGCTTTGTGTTCCACATTATACTGCCTCAGTTCAATTCCCGGCCTCAGCTCTTAACGCCAGTTTCTTGTTATCTGGACTCTGGGAGGCTCTGGTGATGGCTCACGTAGTTGGGATTGAGTTTCCAGCTCCTGGATTTAGCCCACCTGGCGTGGTGGGCATTTGAGAAATGATTAAGCAGTTGGAGTTTCCTACATATCTGTGTCTTTCTCTATGCCTCCCAAATAGATAAATTTTTTGTTGTTTTGTTTTTCCATTTCAGGTATTTATTAATAGGTCATGTCTTATTAGATAAATTTTTAAAAATGGATCTCATGTAAACAGGAAATAGTTGGATCTTGCTTTGGTTTTACTATTTTAAATACTCTCCTTTAATAGGAGTGTCTGATTTTTTAGCATCAAATGCAGTTATTGCTGAGAGTAGATTAGTCCTACCATCTTAGTATTTGCTTTCTACAAATCTTTTCTGCCTTTCCTTCCTCTATTCCTATTTAGTTTTAGCTGACTTTCATATTCTTTAGAGTTGCATTTTAATTTACCCATTAACTTTCTAGCTATTGATATGTTACCTTAATATTTAGCAGCTGTGGTAGAATATTTAAAGCATATACGCATGTGTTATATGACATCACATTAGTGTATTGATCTCACAACAAGTGCATGAATTTCCATTTATCGACACCTAGTAGTCCTTTATGCCACTGTTTCATATGTATGAAAGTACTTCACAAAGTTGATAGAACTGTGAAAAGATTCTTTTGGTGGAAAAAAATAATTTTTAATCCATGATTACTTTTTATAATATTTTTACTCACTTTCTAAATACCCCTTATGTTACATATATCTGTATCTCTAGCTTAAAATCCATAGGACGATATTTTCATTTTTTACTTTAATTTGCTGTATAGGTCCATTAAAGAAAAAACTCACAATTACCGACATAGTCTTTCAAGTCTTTCTTTTTCATGTGTCTTTTCAGATCATCTCCTTTTTTCTTGTTCTTACTTATCCCTTCAGTTATCTCATGATCAAACCAAACTACATTTTTTAAGAAATGTATTTTACTTGAAAGACATTCACACATACACACACACACACATCACACACCACCCTCCATTTACAGATGTGCTTGTTGGCAGGAAGCTTTGTTTGCAAGCAGAACCAGGATGTGAATCCATGCAATCTGAAATAGGATGCAGGTACCCCAAGCCGTGTCTATACCACCATACCACTCACTTGTAAACCATGCTTCTTAATGAGTTACTTCTCCTTAATACTTTCCCATTATCAGAATTCCTCTCCCAGGTACTGTGATGGGGAGAAGGCAAGGAGAAAGCCCTCATCTTTGTGTTGGAGGTCAAGAATTGACTTGCATAATTTATCACAGTGGATAGACAGGAGTTAGACAATTTTATATTCAATGCATTGTCTTATATTAAGCCTATCACAAAGAAGTTGCTTGATTTATTAGTGGTTAGATGAACAAAGAGACTTTGTTTTTTAAATCTCAGCGAAGGAGAATCTATGCTGTTAAGACAAAGTTATTATTCTAAAAACTGATGACAACTAACGAGATGCAGTTAATGGTGCATTGTGACTTGTCAGTGAAAATGAACAAAGAACAAATGAACGACTAATAACTTTGTTTCACTTTATGCATAAAATTAAGAGACTCCTGTAAGAAAGAAGATGAACGATTATGGATCCATCATATACTGATCACAAAGCAGTTTAATTTTAAAATGAGGAAAGCAAAAATTAATCTCTTTTAAGGATAAAAAAAATTCATACAATAGTAAGAGGGATCTTCCACGCATTTACATGAAATGTGTGTTATGAAGAAACCATTGATAATCTCAAAGTATTTGGCATCAAATGCAGCTTGCCTGTAAGTTTCATTTTTCTTTCTTTAAATATTTTTTGCTTACTGGTACTTACATGAAAGAGAGACAGAGGGCCTGGCGGCATAGCCTAGCAGCTAAAGTCCTCGCCTTGAACACGCCAGGATCCCATATGGGTGCCGGTTATAATCCTGGCAGCTCTACTTCCCATCCAGCTCCCTGCTTGTGGCCTGGGAAAGCAGTTGAGGATAGCCCAAAGCTTTGGGACCCTGCACCCATGTGGGAGACCCGGAAGAGGTTCCTGGTTCCCGGCTTCGGATTGGCATAGCATTGACCATTGCGCTCATTTGGGAGTGAATCATCAGACAGAAGATCTTCCTCTCTGTCTCTCCTCCTCTCTGTATATCTGACTTTGTAATAAAAATAAATAACTCTAAAAAAAAAGAGAGAGAGAGAGAGAGACAGAGAAAGAGACAGACAGATAATTTTTCATCCATTTGTTTCACTGCTCATAGGTTCACAACAGCCATGCTAGCACCAAGCTGAAACCAAGAGCTAGGAACTCAATGTGGGTAGCCCAAGTGGGTGCAGTGAGCCAACGTCTTGAGTCAACTACCTGCTGCTTCCCTGGGTAAGCATTAGTGAGAAGCTGGAATCAAAGGTGGAGCTGAAACTCAAAATACAGGCATTTGATATGGGATGTGAGCATTCCAAGCCATTTCTTAGTTGCTGTGTCAAATAGCCTTTTTCGATTTTTCATTCAATGACTTAGTGGTATCTTCTTACTATTGCCATATACATGGTGTCAGCTTATAAATGCTCCAAAGTACCAGTTTTAATTTGTATTTATTTACTGTATCTATTTGAGAGGGGAAAGATATGCTGGTTCACTCCTCAAGTGCCTGCAACAGGTCACACTGGGTCAGCCTAAAGCCAAGAGCTGAAAACTCAGTCCACGTGTCACATGAGTAACAGGGACCAAATTCATTAACCCATTATTGGGTCAACACTGATAAGAAGCTTAAATCAGAGGTGGAGCTGAGACTAAAACCAGGCATTCTAATATGGGGTGTGGTGGGTATCTTTACCCTGAGGGCAAATGTCCATTCCCCAGTACTAGTTCTTAAGTTCGTCAAAACATAAACTGAGAAATCTGATTTTTCCTTTTCTTTTTTCTTCTTCCTTTTGCTTTTTGAGAAGCAGACCTTTTTTACGCTCATTCAGCTGAATCAACTGGTGACCTTGTAAACTGATGGGCAATTGCTTAAAATGACAGATAGGAGGGACTCTCAGGTTAATTCCACAACTAGAGTTCTACAGTAATATGACCTGGTAAGAAAAATGAGCTTTGAGAGGCTAAAGAGAAAAAAAGGGCACAGTTTAATTCAAACTGGCTCAGGATGAAATCTTTAATGAATTGCAGGCCCAGAGCAGAGCAGAACTCAAGACCCAAAGTTCCTCAGGGACCTGTCAATAATAAAGATGCAATTATCTGAACCAATTGCTCACGAGACCCAACTTGTTTTTGATAACGCCACATGTTCTTTCCCAGGGCATAATGATCTGGCAGAGAAATAACCTGGCAGAGCACACTGAAAATAGCTGCTTTATAATTACATTGCTACCTTCTGTAAATCTGATAATGAGATAATATCTGTTCTACAGAAATTAATCATGCATTCAGAGAGTTCTATATTAAATGTCACATGAATGAAATTTCCGCTCGGTAGATGCAACCTAGTCACAAAAACCTCTGGGTAACTGAGCTAAAGAATGAATGTTGGATAATAGAAACCAGATTTTCCATTCTTATTATATTAGAAAAGAAAATTTTAAATAAATGGAAAGGGCACAGCCTCTTGCCACCCCTACCTTCAACGTCCTGAGTGTGTTTGAGGGGCAAATGGAGGTCGTATGATTCTTTGGGAATTTCTGCTTACACGAGTTCTGCCCAGTTGTGTTGATAATGTTGCTATTTAAAGGGCTTATGTTAGTTTCCAATAACAAATTACTACAAATTTAGTAGGATTGCACTGTATGTCTTTATTTTATAGTTATGACCATCAGAAGACTAAAGTGAGCCTATGAGAATGCATTCTTTATGAACATACTATGGCAAAATCCATCTTCTTGGCTTTTCCTTGGCTCATGATTGCTTCTTTCATCTTCAAAGCTTCTCTTTTGTTCTCTGGATTCTACTTCCATCCTCACATCTTCTTTCCTTGTTCCTAACCCTTCAACTTCCCTCTCATAGGGACCCGTGGGATTGTACTGGGC
The DNA here is from genome assembly GCF_017591425.1 of Ochotona curzoniae. Lineage (NCBI taxonomy): Eukaryota > Metazoa > Chordata > Mammalia > Lagomorpha > Ochotonidae > Ochotona > Ochotona curzoniae. The sequence continues at coordinate 24,267,852 of NW_024464920.1, forward strand.
TCTGTTTATAATTCTCCCCTCCACGTTTCTTAACTGAGTCATATCAGTAAAGCCCTTGTAACCATGTAAAGCAGCGCAGTCCCAGGTTCTGGGAACTGAAACGTGTACCTGTATAGAACTTTCTATACATCAGCCAACACATCCCCCAAGCAAGGCTCCTCCTTCCTGCACAGATGGAACATCATACATGTGATATATATAACATATAAACATTTGTGTGTGTGTGCATGTGTGTTGTGTTATGGGGAGAGAGAACGTAAAAGAGAAAAGGAGGATAATGAGAGAACACTGAGAGTGGTTTATTATAGAATTTGCTCATGCAATATGGAAGTTGAGAGATCCTTAGATCTGTAGTGAATAAGCCATGAACACTGGCAGTATAGTTCTAGTTTGAGTCTAAATGCCTGCAAACCAGGGGAGTTGATAGAGTAAGCTTAGTCTGCGATCTGGCAGACATCGAACACAATTGCTGATTTATCATTTCACACTGGGCAGACCTATCCTTGGGCTTATTTAGGCAGGTGGGAGGGATTCCCTTTTTGTTCTACTCAGGTCTCCCGTTGATACGATGAGGTATACTCACATTAAGAATCTACTTCAATCTGTCTATGGGTTCAAATATTATATTCATCCAAAAACACTCTTGAAGACACCTAGGTAATGTTTCACCAAATGGGTAGACTTCCTGTGGCTCAGCTAAGTTAACAAATAACCAAACAAAGGCAAACGAATTTGCAGTACAGTTGGCTAGTTTTGGGGAGCAGGTTTCAAACTATGATGTTTGCCACTTTTCTGATATTAGAGTAGTTATCTCCAGTGGGTTGTGTTCAGCTATATGTTCCAGAAAATAAGAATATAAATAAGGCTTCTAGGAGTTAAGGATATATGTGCCTCCCATAACAAAAACTTCTAGCACAGGCAGTCCGTGGGTTTCCATTTTCTCTTCTCTTCCTTCCCTGCCGTCCTTAGGGATAGCTGGTGCTCATGCATTAAATGTCTTCCTTGATTTCCAGACAGGAAGAAAGGAGATACAAGGAGTAGCATTCGGAATTCATGTGCATCCTGTTTGTCTGGATGAGAAACAAAGAAGAGCTTTTGCTTTCTGGCCTCTGCAGGGAAGGAAAGAAACCGTAAAAAGGCTAAGTCAGTAAACCAAGTATCTTCAACAACAACCAAACAGAATTCTAACCATTAAAAACCTTCTGTTCCCACATTAATTAGATTAGCTTAACATTAGTTATCACATTTTAAAACTTTTATTCTAAATTATTTAATGTATGTATGATGAACAAATTTCATGCATTTCACAATACAGATTTAGAAGCTTAGTGAGTGATACCTCCCACCCCACACTCCCGCCTGCCTGCATTTCCCACCCTCTCTCCTCCTTCCTTATTTCTTTCCTTTTTTTTATTATTTTAAATTTTAAAAAATGTTATGGTGGCTTACTTTCAGTTCATTTTACAATCACTAGCTTACCAGGCCACCCGGTAAAGAATTTAAGAAACAGCAAGTAGAAAAACATAACTGTTCCTCCAGAGTTATAGAACAAGCGGTCAATAATAGTCAAATCTCAAAATGTTGATTTTCTCATATAGGTTACATTTTTTGTTCCCTGTGTGTTAATTACCACAGATCAAGGAATATAAATGTCTTTTGGGAACTGACTATTTCACTAATTGTAATGATTGTAATGATTTCCAATTATGCATATTTTACTGCAAAAGATGTGATTGCACTAAGTTATATCCCATGGGTTATCTATGTGGAAAGAAAAAGAGAGAGAGAGAGAGAGAAAGAAAGAAAGAAATGTGTATCACATTTTCTTTATTCAGTCATCAGTTGATGGACATCTGAGTTGATTCTGTTTCTTAGCTATTATGAATTTCATTACAGTAAATATTGGGATATAAATAACTCTTATATATTCTTATTTCATTTTGTTTGGGTAAATTCCCATGACTGGGGTGGCTGGATAATAACATAGGCCTATTTTCAGGTTTCTGAGGAATCTCTATGCGATTTTCCATAATGTTTGTACTGGTTTACATTCTAAGCAATAGTGCATTAGGGTACCTTTTGACCCACATCCTCAGCAGCATGTTACTTTTTGTTTGGGGTTGCTAACTATATTAGCTGAGCTGAAGTGAAAACTCATTGTGGTTTTTATTAGTATTTCCCTGATAACTAGTGATCCTGGGCATCTTTTAAATGTGTCTGTAGGATATTTGTTTAATCCTTTGAAAGCTGTTTGTTTATGTTCTTTGTCCATGTCTTAACTGGATTGTTTCTTTGGTTGTTGTTGAGTTTCTTGAGTTCTTTAGAGAGCCTAGATATTACTCCTGTTAGTTGCATAGATATATTCTCCCATTCTGTTGCTTGCCTCTTTGCTTCATTGATAGTTTCCTTTGCAATGCAGAAGCTTCTTAGCTTGATGTAGTCCATTTGTTTTTTGCTCTAACTGCCTGTGCTTCTGGGGTGTCACATGATATTTTCAATGTGCCCTTCTACAACCCAGTTTTTCACTAAAGGACCCCAGTTAACAACTACTGTTAGGTGCAGTGCTCACATGGCACCAAAGCAACAAAACTGCTAATAAAGTCATAGAAACAGACCCAGCTAATAGTTGTGGTTATAGTTTTTTTTTTCTAATCCAGTTGGCTAACCTAAAAACAAAGTTTTAAGGAACTAACTGAATGAATTATCTCATAGCTCTCCAGAGAGCATGTCTGTTGTACACATTGCTTGCTCATCATAGTGGCTGTCAAGTCAGAATTTCCATTTAATTCAATCATCGGATCCTAGTTACAATAGGAAGGACGGGCTAAAACTCCCACTCACCCCTCTAAACCCCACTCCCTGGACAGAGTAGACTCACCTAGGAATAGACAACTTATAAAAATGGAGCTATTCTTTTGCCTAGGAATTTTAAACTGAGATGAAAATTGAGCCTGTAGTCTCTCTCTAAATGGCAGGAAGCTCCTGGCCTGCATGGTTCACAAGTTCTCTGGAGAAAAGAGGAAGTAAATTCAACAAGAATAAGAATGATAAAACAGAAGGCAGGAAGAAACACATAGAAAGCCTGGATACAATGTTCTGTTATTAATCTGTAAAATGTCAGGATATTCCCTGTGTGTAAAAAAGCTATGTTTGTGAAAGCATTACTTCTATTGTAGCAGAAACATATTTTGATTCACCTAAAGGCATAATTATAATTTCTGGGATATATAATTCATTAAATTGCACTCTCACATTTTCATTGTACTTTCACATTTAATATAACAAAATGTAATAAAGCATTTGAAATAGTAATGATAAAATTCAGGATGCAAACAAAATCTGGGGGAAATTTCAAGAGAAAATTTGAAATTGTTTAGAGAAATGAAATACGTGTTAATTATAGACCTGTGCGAGAGGTAAGAGAGGGCTTTGGTATAACATAGTCAAACAGTACTGCACAAAGATTCAACTGGGAGTTTCTAAGTTTGAAAATTAAGAAAATTCCACTTATCAGTTTCTTCCCAGAAAAGTACTCTTAATATTTGATAGGAAAATTTCATACATCTTACTTTTAATAGCTAATTTTGAAATGTAAAAAAAAAAAAAACCTGGCAGTTCAGACACCAATTATATCTCACTTAACATACAGCTATTTCTATAAAGCACTAAGAGATTACACTCCTTAACACATTTTATTGTTAATTCATAAAGTTCTTTTAAAATTGTAGGCTGCATGGTCTCAGACATGTTGTCAATGAGCCTGATTCAACTCCTCTGGGCATGTAGACGGGGCTTGCTTCTGGCCCTTGTGGGGAAAACTAAGGAGATGTGGAGGTTATAAATCCAGATGAAATGCTTGCACGAGGAGAGTCTCCTTTGGGCCATCTGTTCTGCCTGAGCTGCAGATGACATGTAAGATATCACCATCACAATCCCTGGAGTGCTGTCACCAAATGATCCTCCTTCAAATATGCCTTCAACTCATCACAGGCTGTTTTATTTCCTTCGCTGTGTGTTCATCACGGTGTCATCTGCCTTCGATTTCCCCTTGGTCTTTAACCACCTGGCTGGCTTAGCTAACCGGTCCTTTGTTCGTGCTGCATTGCTCTGCCACGGGACTTTCTTGACACACTTAGACATGTAGTCTGGCTCCTCGGGTACCGGTTTTCCTTCCTGCCACGTGTAAATTTTTTTGGAGCTTAGCTACCTAAGGAAGCTTAGCCTGGCCTTCCTGCCATGAAGAAATACCGACTTCCACCTGCACTGCTATCCCTCGGCCTGTTCCCAGCTCCCCTTGGGAGCTGTCATCCTGTGTCTCCACAACCACACGGTCCGCACAAGCCTGTATCCTCCTGATTCGCTAAGTGTCATAGTTTGGCTATAAGCCCAGGCTCCCAGGATTCAAATAGAAATCACTTTTTATTTTTCTTTTACAATTTGACAAGTTCTGGCTGGTCTTCCTTTACAATTTTGCCTCTTTTGTTCCTACCTTTCCATTCTAGTTTTCAGCCCTTGTTGAGGCCTCATGTCCTTATGGTTGGACTGCATCAAGTGTTGGTGGAATGTCCAGTGCTGCAATAGAGGCTGAGCCTGCAGCTTGAGCCTGGTTGCCATGGTGCTCTGTGGGACAACTCAGCCTCAGAAGATGTTCTATGTAGCTGTTGGAATCCAGGCAATAAATCCCAGGAGCTTTTGACCGAGACAAAGCCCCATGCTTATAGTACTGGACCATTCCAGAGACTAAATTTAGTGGAGGAACACCAGAGAAGACTTAGTGTAATTGCTACCATAAGTCAAGGCAAAGAATCTGTAGCTTTCTTATAACTTGGTCATAAGTAAGAACATTTGTTTAATATATGGAACGTCGTAACAAAATAAAGATACAAATTATTTGATATTCTTCTAGGCTATCCCTTTATTTTTAGTAGCTTTTCTGCCTCCTTATGTTCTCCAACACTACAGAGCTTTGATTATCTAGAAAAAGTAACCAAGAGTGGGGGAAAAAAAAGTCTTCTTTACCATGTTTTTTTATGCCTTTCTGTGTAATAAAAGTAACTTCAGATGACTCTTGATCTACCAAATAAAATAGGTACAGACATGTATGTTGGATAGAAATCGTTGATTTTGAAATATAAATGAGAACACAGTCCTTCGGATTCAAACAGAGCTCATCAAGTTCTGGCATTAGCCTTGTTTACATACTTAATCCCGTAGCTTTTTTCTCTGATGGAACTACTTCTGCTTCTTCTAGTTCTATGATTGTTCTGGGAACAAGTGGTTCTGCCTAGTTCTCGAATTTGCTTATACTGTTCTTTATTAGGGAAAAGCATTATTTATTAAGAACATACTAATAATTCAGCAGTCTTGAAACAAAAATTTTTTTAGATCCAGAAGATTACCTGCTACTTCCAGGTGACAGAGCAAAATGGAGTAGAAAGTATTAAGTTAGGGAATATGGGCAGAGAAATTACAAGACAGCAGAGTTACTATGCCCAGTAGCAGTAACATGAATGCCTAGCACCACTGCATCAAGCAACTAACAGTTGAAAGGTCCCAGCTGGCTTCTAAAACGAGCTATTCAGCTCTCAGTGGTACATCATTTAATTGTCAGAAGCAAAGCTACAAATTTAGCTAAATATAAACTTCAAATGAATTCCTGGTGCTCTTTGCAATGGCTCAAGATTGTGATCAAGGCTGTGAATATCAGTTGTCAATTTTGATGGCTATGCGTGATGGTCAAGAGCAAACAGTGATTTAGAAAAATCTTTGTATCCACAAATAGAAGAAAGCTTAGGCCAGTCTTTCTGTGTTGGAGACACACATACAGGTGACTGAATGCTTGTCTGGAATTGACAGCATTGCTGCAGTTAGCTGCTCATCGCCAGAATCACAGTGTAGAAGGACGGCATTAGTAACATGCATTTAGTCAAGTTCTCAAGATTGTTTGGGTGTATCTTAGCCTACAGAGACCATCCTTTCACTCATAGTTGGGTGGTAATCCTAAAAAATATAGAAAAAAACCTATTTGTCATTTGTTGTTGACTAAGGTAAAAAAGAATATTCTTGAACAATAAGATGAGTGATGAGTTGCATAAAAATATTCTATAAAGCCACAACTTTGAGAAGGGAAGGGACAGCAAGAGAAGGAGGGAAGGGAACAGAAGAGAGAGAAGAGGAGAAAAAGAAAAGGAAGAGAATGAGAACAAGAACAACAAAGAGAAAGAACCAAGAAAAATGGGACTGGTCTTCCATTCGCTGGGTCACTCCCCAAATGAGTGCAACAGCTGAATCTTGCCCAGGCTGAAGCCAGAAATTCCATCTAGGTCTCCCATATGGGTGCTGGATGCCTAAGCACTTGGGCCAGCTTTTGCCATCCTCCCAGGCACCTTAGCAGGGAGCTGGATCTGAAGCAGGACATCCAGAATTCACCCAGCACTTGTATGGGATGCTCATGTCAAAAGTGTGGTCCCAATACACTGCATCACAATGCCAGACCCAGCTATGCTATTGAAACAATAGTGGGTTTACAAGTCTTAAATAAGAAGGAAGCATTTCAATTGCTGTCTGAATGCTCCTGAACAGAACTTTATGGGCTTAGTCCATATATACGTTCTGAGCTGTTACCCCAGCAAACAGTGGGAGGTCGAAGATGCATCCTGTGTCTAGGGGCTGGGGAAATTTAGTTCCGTTGTTCAAGGAAGCAGTCAGTCACATAAACTGGAGCAGAATATTTAAATGCTATTTAGGAAAAAATGCTCCATAGTGGAAACGGATGTAATTCACCTGGCCAGTTGCCTAGCCAAGAAGGAAGAATAAAATGGGCTGAATCAGAGGTTTACTCCCCAGGAGACACTGTTGGCTGTTACACTTGAGTGCAGGAGAGGCAAGATCCTATCAATGAGGAGTGCCATTAGACATCTTCCAGTGCACAAGTAACTCCTACAGCCAAAAAGTACCTGGCCCTAAATATTGGCAGCTCTGAGGTTTACAAATTCTGCTCTGGAAGAAAACACACTATAATTTCTAGTGTTTTCGGTTAATTTTGAGCTGAGAGAACCTAAAATAAAACCACTAATTTCTTTCTTTTTTTTTTTTTAAGATTTATTTTATTTTTACTGGAAAGGTGGATATACAGAGAGGAAGAGACAGAGAGGAAGATCTTCTGTCCCATGATTCACTCCCCAAGTGAGCGCAACGGCCGATGCTATGCCAATCCGAAGCCAGGAGCCTCTTCCGGGTCTCCCACGCAGGTGCAGGGTCCCAAAGCTTTGGGCCGTCCTCGACTGCCTTCCCAGGCCACAGGCAGGGAGCTGGATGGGAAATGGAGCTGCCGGGATTAGAACCGGTGCCCATATGGAATCCCAGGCGTGTTCAAGGCGAGGACCTTAACCACTGCGACATCGCGCTGGGCCCCACTAATTTCTTTCAACAATAAAATGAAGCTATCAATTAAAAAAAAAAACTGTGAGAAGAACCAAAGTCCTGACAGGCCAAAAAGAATTCTGTTTCTTCATAAATCCAAAGAAATTCTCAGATTCACCTGTACTGTTTAAAAATGACCAGCATTGGGTCCGGTGCAACAGCCTAGTGGCTAAATCATTGCTTAGCATCCCGTATAGTTGTAGGTTTGTGTACCAGCTGCTCCACTTCCTTTCCAGCTCCCTGATAGTGGCCTGGAAAAGCGGAAGAGGATGGCTCAAGGCCTTAGTACCCTGCTTCCACGTAGTAGACCCAGAAGAAGCTCCTGACTCCTTGCTTTGGATCAGCTCAGCTCTGGTCATTGCAGCCACTTGAGAAGTGAAACAACAGATGGAAGATGTTTCTCGCTGTCTCTCCTACTCTCTATAGATGTAACCTTCTAATTAAAAAAAAAAATCTTAAAAAAACGACCAGCATATATCAGAAAATTCTAAATATTAAAAATATATTTAGAAGATGGAAGAGATAGTAAAAACAAGGTGAAATACATTGAGAAGATGGAAACTTAGAATAGAAATTATAAGTATGACTAAAGGGGCCACTGTGATGGTATAATATGCTAAGCCTGTGCCCTAATATCCCACATGAGCACCAGTTCATGTCCTAGCTGCTGCATGTCCCAATCCAACTCCCTGCCTTTGGCCTGGAAAAGCAGCAGAGGTCAACCCAAGTCATTGGATCCCTGCACACACGTGGGAGACCTGGAAGAAAGCCCCTGGCTTCAGACCAGTCCAGCCTTGGCTGTTGCAGCCATTTTGAGAGTGAACTAGCAGATTGAAGATCTCTCGCTCGATGTCTCCCTCTCTCGGTAACTCTGACTTTCCAAGTAAAATAAATACACCTTTAAAAAAAATAATTCAGATTGGAATAAAGGTGCAAATATTATATGGTTTATTTCATGCAGCAAGGTGTCCTGGCATTTGAAGAACTTATTCCCCATAGCTTCATTTTATTGTTGAAAGAAATTAGTGGATTTATTTTAGGTTCTCCCCCGCTGTTATTGTGTTGCAGTCTACTTCTCCCTTTAAATCCATGAACATTTATTTCACGTAGCAAGGTGTGCTGGCATTTGAAGAACTTATTCCCCAAGAGGTGCAAAGTAAAAGCAGCAGCAACAGAAGAGACAACTACGACCATATTCTATACTGTTAATGCTACTAATAGCACCATGGGAGGCATATCAACGTGCTCATTTTTAAAATGAGAAAACCAAGGAAAAAGCGTACATCTTAAGCTTGGCCAACAGGATTGCTTGACTTCTGCCGAGAGATCTGAACCTGAGAGGAGGGATATGAAGACAGAGGGGTGCTGAGCAGTTGTTCTTGCAAGTAGTGGTGCAGTGACTAAGGAACCCGCTGCCTCCTGCGGCAGCAGCATCGGTGAAGGTACCAGGACCACTGGTGCTCCATAGAGAGATGTGTCTTTCAGGGCCATGGCTTGTTCTTGGCTGTCTTGGCCCCTCATTTTCTATTTGATTTTAGAGCTTGATTGTCCAGCCTTTTCATCATATCAATAAAATCCTCCTATCCTTCTGCTAATTTGTTTCTACTTTAAACCATTGCTTCCATTTTCAGTGGTTTGCAAACTAGATTGATTCAAGGTGGGAATGGGAAGACTAGAGAGCTCTGCTATTTAAATAGGCAGCAAGCAATGGGATTTTATTAAATGTATAAAATGTCTCACTTGTTTTATGCTGCTATCACAGAATCATATCAGCTGGGTGATAGATAATGGACAGACATTTACTTGACTTAGAGTTCTGAAGGCTAAGAGGTCCAAAATGAAAGGGCTACCCTTAGTGAGGACCTTGTTGTCACCTTATAACATGGCATGCAAGGTGTCATAGGCCGGGAAGAGGGAGGCAGACATCCTTTAAAAGTCCCTGTTCCTGCAACAGCATCAGTCCATTCAGTGTAACCACCTATGAGCCTGGGGATGAAGTTACCAACACATAACCTTTGCAGGGACATATTTAAGCCATAACCCCATGTTACCTCCCAATTTTACAGATGTGATGCTCTGACAAGTTGAGCATAAAGTAGAAGCTCAGGGATTCTGAAGGCGGGAAAGCAGAGCATTAAGGGAAGAAGAGCTAAAACCTATAGATCACACTTCTCGCTGGCATTTAACACATTCATATTTCCTTAAGGTAAGATATTTTAATTTGGGGTTTTTTGGGTTTTTTTTTTCTAGATTTATTTATTTTTACTGGACAGTAAACTTACAGAGAGACAGAGAGAAAGATCTTCCATCTACTGGTTCACTCCCCAATTGGCTGAAATGGCTGGAGCTGAGCCTATTCACAGCCAGGAGCCAGGAATTCTGGCTAGCAATGAGCCAATCTGAGGCCAGCAACCAAGCCCTTCCTCCAGATCTCCCACATACAGGCAGAGTCCCAAGACTTTGGGCCGTCCTCTACTGCTTTTCCAGGCCACAAGCAGGGAGCTGGAAGGGAAGTGGGGCCCCCCGTGATGTGAATGTATGGGATCCCTAGGAATGCAAGGTAAGGATTTAGCCACTGAGCCACTGCCACTCAGGGAACATATCCTGGACAAGGCCCTTAACTTTGTCTTTTAAAACTATACATTAGAGATCCCTGGTGGACATTCCTTACATCACATCATTCTTATGCCTCTTCTGTCATCTTTGTCTCCACTTAAAGACACATGATTCAGAAATGTCTCCTCTGACCACCCCTGCCCCTTTTGTCCATGAAACCTACCATCCTTATTTCAAACTATATCCCCAATGCCTAGAACAGTCCTGATGTGAAGCAAAGTTTTTGGCATATATACACATCAATGGATAGTGTTCAAACTTCTTAGCATTTGATATGTTCTCTATACTTTCAACATAACTGAAAATCATATATTTTTATATTTCTGACACGGACATTAACGTATGGGAGTAAGAGTTTATTAATTGGACAAAAATTCCAAACATTCTAATTAAGAGTATTAAAATTAAAGGGGTATGAGCAATCTTGCTACCTAAAATTCTGTTATCTTTTATTAATATCAACACACTTGAAAGAAGTTGAGTTATACAGAAATCCTAGCATATAGCACAGCTATTTCAACTTTATATACAACATAGCTTTATGTAAGTAGTACAGAAGTTGTTTACTGAGAACATACTGGGTGGGTATCTTGCACTAAGTTACTTGAGGAAGAATTTGTTTTCAAAGAGGGAAGCAGCATCTTTGTGCTTAAGGAGCATACCATTTTGTGTGGGACTTAGAAAAGGGAAGTTTTAAAAATACACCCAATGACTGATATGAAAGATCAGTTCAGAGTATCATGTGGCCATAAGGGAGTGGCACTTGCTACAGACTGAGATGGAAAGTGGATGATGGTTGGTAAACCTTAAGCTGAGACCTTAAATTGGGTTAACTGTGAAAAGGGGAAGCGAACATATCCTGTGCAAGGGAGCAGCAGGAATACAAAAGGGATTTCATGAAATGGTCAAGCCAGAGGTGCACGTGTTGACCACCTCATACAGGGCTGAGATCAATTCACGGTTCCTGGGGCATGATGGTCGGATACCGCCTATTCCCACTAGCTGACTCCTTCTATCAATTTTCCAATACTCATGTGTCTAAATCCTTTTCATCAACACCCATGCTAAACATCACTCTTCTAGGAAATCATTCCTGGTCTTTCACATGGAAGAAATTCCTCTCTTCTTTGAACTGTTAGGATTCGTTGCTTTACTTAGAGGTTATCCCATTTGATCTGGCCATGCACATTGCTCAACGATTAGTTTGTGCAACCACAAATGGCCTTTCTATCTGTACATTCATGCATACTTTAAAAAGTTCATATAAATCAGAATTAAAAGATACATTTATGGGCTGCTGTTGGGATATGCCTGTGATACCAACATTGCATATTGGAGTGCTGGGTCATATCATGACTGCTCTACTTCTAATGAAGCTCCCTGCTACTGTGGCTGAGAAAGCAGCAAAAGATGGCCCAAGTGTGTGGGTCCTTGCCATGTCGGTAGGAGACCCAGAAGGAACTCCAGGCTCCTACCTTCATGTTAGCCCAAGCCAGGCTGTTGGGACTATTCTATTTGGTAACAGAAGATCTCTGCCTTTTTCTGTCTCTTGTCACTCTCTCTTTCAAACATGTAAAATAAATCTTTAAAGTGTTACATTTATTTTGGCAAAAAAACCCTTGTAGTTTATGAGTAATTATTTATAATATTCCTTTCTGTTGTACTATCTGAAAGTATGCTACTCAAATTGAGCTTTTATACCTCAGAAATGTGCCCATTAGTTCTTATTATTTCTTATTTTTTTTCTTTATGTTCTTAACAGCAAAGTCATTTCCACTGTGTATCTGTTGACCATAAGGCCAACCTGATTTCAATTCTTCACTGCTTTCCTGATGACCGTATCGAAAAACCTCCCGTATTTCGCTACCATCTGGTGTCATTAACCTTGGAAATCTTTTTAGAAAATCCGTGTTAAAGGGGATGTGTGTATGTGTGTGTGTTGAAAGGCATATGAAATATTCAGGAGCATTCATTTCCTTGAAGTGACTTTTAGTAATTAGAGCCTCTTGATGCTTCGCCCACTTCGTTATCCTATTAAGTTATGTTTAGAATATCAGATGTGTAGCTACTTTGGATGGCATCCATACTTCACAGAAATCTACATTTTATCTGTGACTTTTCTCTCCATGTCTAATTTGTGCTTTCAGAAAGAACATCTGTTCTGCCTCCTGCTGCATCTGTGGGACCCCAGGACTTACCTCCTGAAGCAGTGTCACATTAAGGCTGGCGTTTCCCTGGTCGCAGCACTGAAGGCAACTGTAAAAGCACAAATGTCATCTAGGGGCAACATCACGTTAAACCCTGAGAGCGTCAATGAGTTCATTAAGGGAGCGCGTGGCTGAGAAAATAAGAAGCTCTACAATTTAGTCCTCATGCAAAGGTAAGAAAGAAATGGGCTCTGTCCCTTCAACTAGAATCTGTACAAAAATATACATGCAATATTAGAATCTTGACAATAATCTGTTACATTTTACAGTTTGTAAAATACTCTGAAATATTGACCAATTTAAATGTCTTTTTTCCCAAACAGTTGGATTTTTTTTTTCCCCTAGTAGATACATTCTTAAAAATCATCAAATTTTCTGATTGATGTAAAACCATATCTGCCACGGTGATAGACAGATTGAAACAGAATATATCGTCAATTTTGACAAATCGGGTGGGATAGCATCAGTATCTGGGCTGAGAGGAGAAGAATATCATATTTGTGATAAACAATAAACCATCTAGCTGTGTTCTGGCCTCACAGAGAGTAAACATCTCATTCCAGGAAACAAACAGTGAACATAGGACACGATCATCCAGTCAGATGTGAGTTTCTTGAGTGTGGATTCATTTATGCGGATACAGAGACACTGCTTGACTCAGTCTGGGGCACGATGTCATAGGAAGTAGAGCTGCTGCACTCTGTGTCCTACCGATAATAATGAATCATGAGACTTTTCAAAATTGGCCCAAAGCAGAGCCTTGTAAGTGAATTTACAATAAAGAAGTAGCAGGGCAGTTGAAGGCTCCCTGTTAACACTGAGCCTGTCAGAGCTAACTGCTTTGGATTTTTGAGTTGCTAAGTCATTCTTCCATGATGCAGAAATAAATCAAAGTGATAATTTTACTATTGATTGATTTTTTCATGATGTTTTGAAAGGAAATTACTTATTCAGTACATCTTCTATACTAAATCTACATTTTAAAAATTTTAATTGACTTATAGGATTTGTACTTTTTTATGGGGTAATGGTATTATCTGATAGTTATGCACAAGGGGAAATGATCACATGAGGGTGGCTAGCATTTCTGTATCTTCATATATAATCATCCCTATGTAAACAGTTCTTTTTTCAAGTGTTTATGATATGACAAATATTATAGATGATATGTCTGAAATATATATAAAGAAAGATGCAAAGGAAAATGAACTATATGAAAACTACTTAAATCTGTTTGATAAAGTTACTGAAGTGTCTCGTGTTTTATGAAGATCAAGAATGACGAGCTAACATAGTCATGACCTATGTGTAAGGAAAAGAGAAATCCTTAGCTCTATACTTCAGTTCTTCCTTGCCTAGCTGGAGAATCCCAATCCCAGTCACACTTCTGGAGACTGAGAGACTGCTTCACGTACCTGTAGCGAGACAGCAGCAACACCAACTTCCAAACAGCAGATTGATCTGAGAACATGAAGCGATGGCCCACAGAGTAGTTAAGAGACCCTTCCCCTGTGAAGATCTCTGTTCCTAAGGCATTCTAGAGAGTAATACTGATGATTGGGAAGTCTTCCAAAAAGTTCCTGGAAATTGTATATTATCAAAAGATTACTCATAGATTTCAAACTTCTTTATACCAGTAAACTGTCTTTTAACATTTCTCTAATGTTTGGAATTTATTTTAGAGGGGGCAGCCAGGAAAAAATGGATTCCAGCTGGGTCTCCCCTGTGGGCAGAGAGCCCATCATGTGAAACTGTCAATTGCTGTATCCGAGGGCACACATTAACCAGAAGATGGGGGGTAGATTTGGAACTCAGATTGGCACTCTAATATGCATGAGGGCACCCCCTAAGGGACAACTGCTGCACCTGATATACACCCCTAAACTTAACTTTTCACTCGATTGTTTAATGAGCCTTTTGAAATTTCCTTATAATTTGACCAAAAAATTAAATTTCATTAAAGTTTGTGTTTGTTTCCTAGGTAGAAAATTCTGATACCAACTCTCAAAGTCACGATGAGGCACCTGGTGACTCAGCAGATGAACTCATGGACTCACCTCCTGGTTGTCTGTGGCTCTGAGCATCCATGGAATAAATTCACAAGGCCTCAATAAAGGTAATGATGTGCTTCATTCTGGGGAGAAATGAAGAAGGGACATTTAAACAGAGAACACAAAGACAAATATGGTCTGTTTTATACCTGTAGCTATAGTTGTAAATTCTTTCTGAATGCCCTTTGATCATTGAACAATCCCAGAAATACTGAATATATATAGAAGAAAGAAATCCTCCAGTTTGGCTGGAAGCATGAAGTTGTGGAAGAGTTTCTGAAAAAAAAAAAAGTTATTGTAATAAGGATTCTGAATGGTTGGTCAAGTTATTTGGACCACATTTATTTATTTATTCATTGAGTATTGAGCATCCTACTGTATGCCAGGAGCTGCTCTAGACATTGGGAATTGAATGTCAAACAAGACAAAGAAGGACTCCTACTCTGCTATTGTACTAAAGATGGGTGGGAAAAGAAAAATCAGCAAGAAACGAACCACAAATATGCCAGATGGCAGTAGCTACTATGCAGAAAATACAAGGGACAGAGACAGAGGTGACAACAAAGATGGAGCTGCATGAAGACCTCTCAAAAGAGGTGATCTCTAGGCTGAGATTAGAAATGTGTGAAAGGGAGATCTGTAAGCTAGCCCAGGGAGAGCGACCAGCTCTAAGGTGGGGCTCGGTTGAGTCTGAGAATCATGGTGGTGTGAAAGATCAGTTAGGATGAGGAGGCTGAGTGAAGCAGGCAGGCGAAGAACTGCCAGAAGACACTCCAGGATGTACATGCTAAAAGGTTTCTATATTTCACTAAATGCAATGGGAAGTTTTTACTGACAAAGTGTTGAGTTAGAACTGATGGTCTTTTAAAAAGTTCATTCTGTTGCTGTATGTGAAAAGTGAATAACCAGAAGCAGCAGGAATGGTTTCATTACTGAACAGGAAGGTGATTTCAGTACCTGACCAAGGGATATTGGGCTAGGAATGTAACAGGAAGGAGAGTAAACAGATTTTAGCCACAGGGTGAAGTCAAATCTGATAGCACTTGATCATGAAAGCTACAAGAAAAAAAAAGTAAGTGACTCTTTGGCTTCCAGTTTACAGAATGGGGTGGAGATGAACAAGAATGGGGGCAAGTAGAATTTATGGGGAGTCCATCATTCTCCGGGTGGTGGGGAGCTATGTGTGGTTGCTGAGCAGGAAAATGGCATAAGTAGAGATGTACTTTCAGGAGACAGTAGGTATCTGTGAGATGCATTGGAGGAACTAGGGATTGGGGCTCTAACATTATTAACCACGTGACCGCAAAATTTACTTAAACTGCCTTTGCTTGTTATCATTAATAATTGCTCATGAATGTGTCCTGAGTACCAGGGATTGGACTGGGAGCTGTGAATACCAGGTGAAGACGTTCCACAGGGAATGATCTTGCACTGCACCTGGAGGTATTAATGAGGGTTCCTCTGACTCCAGTATTGGATTTTTTTATACTCATAACTGTGTTTCTAGTGCAAGATCAAAGTAAAAACTTGGGATGATTAAGTGTGCCTGGGGTGGTTTGGTAAAGTCCTTATGTGTTACAGTATGGGTTGAGGAAGAGGATGTGGTTCTTCCGCAAAGTGGACCCAGAGTTCCTCTCAAGACTAATTAGATGTGGTCTGTGTGGCCCCCTCCGCTTTCTGTGTATACATTTTAATTTTCCATAGTGACCGGTTGTTTGTATCTTAGAAATCCAGCTGTTATTAGGGGGAGATGTTATTAAGCAAATTGTCAACAGATGAGACACTCTTCATGCATAAGGATGTTAAGTGAATTTGTGGGTAGAGGAAATATTTTGAATAAGGCCACAGGGCATTGCGAGAAATTGAGAACATGAGATGTGGAAACTGCTTTGGGAAAAGCTAATTTTCTTTCTCTGACTCACCATTTTGCATTTCTAAAAGCTCGAGGCTTTGCCATCAATGATCCTAAATTATTCATGTTTACTTCAGAGCCTAGGATAGCATAAGAGGGACACTCAAGAAAGAGCTACTCTGTTTTGGGGGGATCCACAGACCTTGCTTGTCTCGCTGTTCTGTTGAACCCTGACACTGAAGCTAAGACAACTTAATGGAAAGCAAAAAAAATTAGAGAAGGACTGAGGAAAGCCATGCATCTTTGATTTTGTTTGTAGTGAGAAAAGCTCTTGAGTAGTTTGCTTTCTTCCTTTTTTAAACATTTGTTCATTTTCATTTTAGCTAAAGGGTTTGGGGAGAGAGAAAGCAGGCCCCTGACCCTCCAGTGCCCCAATATCTGCTGCAGGTGGGCTTAGGCCAGCCTGAAGCTGGACCAGTCAGAACTCTCACTTGGTCTCCCAGGTGGGTGGCAAGGATCCAAGTAGTTGAGCCATCACCTGTTCCCTTGCAGGGTGCAGGAATGGGACTGGAACATAGAGACTCTGATGTTGTATGTGGGCTTCCCAAGTAGTTACGATTAATCACTGTGCCAAATGCTCATCCCTGAGTAGTCTTTTTGTTTTTCTTAACTTCTCAAACTTCCAAATACTTTACACAATGTTAATAGCCATTGATTTCTAAGGGCAATAATTGAAAGCGGACACATACCTTTTTCTCTTTACGTAACTGAGAAGGGACAGCCAATCACACTGCAAGGAGCATGTTCCATGCAGAGGAGACCGATCCACAGAAGCGAGAAGGCCCCTACCAGTGATTTTCCACACTGTCCACGCAAGGTTAGTGCTTCAGACGGCATTATTGCTGCTCTAGAAAGCAGGTCACTCATTGCTATTTAATATCCAACTCTGTTTTCCATTTGTCATATTCACAATCCCTCACCCATAAAATCTTGATTTTCTATCTAGGAAAGAATCATTGGAAGTGAAGGCTATAGTCAAGGCAGATAAATTTGACAAAGTCATTCAAGGATGTTTGTAAAGGAGAAATTATAGCAAACTTTCTTTTTTCTCCATTATTTGAAAATGTCTTTATTTAAAAACAAAACCGTTTTGCTTGGTACAATGGCTCAGTTGACTAATCCTCTCCTTGCAAAGTGCCAAGATCCCATATGGTGGCTGGTTAATGTCCCAGATGTTTCACTTCCTATCCAGCTCCCTACCTGTGCCCTGGGAAAGCAGTGGAGGTATCCCCTCGTTTGGTCGCTGTGTGCTTGGTTTCCTTAGTGATTCCGTACTCTTTTGTCTTCCTCCATCCCTTACTAAAATAAACATGACCTGTTTTCTTTTGTCATAAGGTTTCAAAAGAAGGCACATCTTACAAACTCCTACATTGTTTATAAATCATAAAGATTTCTTGCTCAGTGGACAAAAAGCAGAAAATGCAGATAAACGGAATCATTTATAGTCTCACTTCACAAATAACTATTATGAGTACATTGTAAATAAATTTCTGTCCTTGCCAGTGTAACCACATACAGTCTTAAATTGTGCATGTTAATCTATGAACTGCTTTTCTTGTTTTAGTATTATATCAGTTCATGTTTATAAGGATTATTGCAGCATCTTGAAATAAGTTTATAAATGTAGAATTAGAGCTTTACAAACACTTTCCAAACAGTTCAGACAGTTTCCTGGGGCTTCTTGTTAAAAAATAAGCTGCTTGGACATTCTCTTCTCCCCAAAGCATCACTGTCATTTTTCCTACGCTTCTTTCTCTTGCTTCTTTTTTTTTAAATGTTTTTATTTATTTTTATTTGAAAGTCAAATATACAGAGAGGAGAGACAGAGAGGAAGATCTTCCCTCTGCTGATTCACTCCCCAAGTCACTGCAAAAGCCAGAGCTGAGCCAATCTGAAGCAAGGAGCCAGGAGCTTCTTCCGGGTCTCCCATGTGTTTGCAGGGTCCCAAGTCTTTTTCCCATCTTCTACTGCTTTCCCAGGCACCCTGTGGCTGTGTCTCTTCCTGTCCTCTTTCTGCTGGTGGCATGTGATACCTGAAAGAACGTCTCAAATGCTCAGTGCCCAAGATGTTTCACTAAGTGTGTCAGGTCCTACCTATTGATACAAATGAAACTTCTAGAAATGTTGATTTTTGCTCGTTATACCTTCTCATTTTGTTATTTAGCATGTCCTTTTTTTCAAGTCCCCTTTCCCACTGGTTCTTGTGCATTCATCTGTTCACTTTCAGCAGATACATGAATCTGGGGGTAGGCAGACTGTGGAAAAAGAAAGGTTTTTCTTGACCTCATGTGACTTACGCTCAAGTAGAAGAAACAGTCATTAGCATACCAGCAAATGCATAACTCTACTACAAAGGAAGACTGAAATGTATGATAAAATAATAAGACAAATATAGCATATTTTGGGTGTGAAGGAAGATGCTCTGTGGAAGCTGGAAAAACGATAACCTGAAAACCAAGCACATCTTCCTGTGGGATGTTTTTCATGCTGATGCTTTAGCCCATTTGTTTGGAGGTCACCTTCTGGACCTAACGCCATCCCT
The DNA here is from genome assembly GCF_017591425.1 of Ochotona curzoniae. NCBI lineage: Eukaryota > Metazoa > Chordata > Mammalia > Lagomorpha > Ochotonidae > Ochotona > Ochotona curzoniae. Next base: position 24,286,602 of record NW_024464920.1, read on the forward strand.
TCCTTTGAGGCCTTTTTGTCCTTTAACAAAATATCTGCCAGGCTATCCTCCCAAATATCTGAATTTTTAGGATCACAGCATAAATTCAGATTATAAACACAGTTTCAAATCCACCCGTTTTTGTATTTCTTCATGTGTGGAAAAGAATTAAATAGCTTTTTCAATGAAGACAGTCTAATTATCCAGTGTAGATGATATTTGTAGTCAAACATCGATTTGATGAAATATCTATTAGAGTGCTTCACACTGCTCTGCGGGATGGTGTACCACAAGGGTCGTGTAATGGCTGTCAGCAGTGCAGAATAGGCAGCTGGAAGGAAACACAGCTTTCATTATTTTTTCCTCAAACAACTTTGTTTCGACCTTTGAATAATAGAAGGGTACTTCAAAAAGTCCAGGGAGAGTAAAATTAAAAGATGTTTATTTTGGTACAGAATTTTTTTAAAATCCATGCATAGTTATGAAAAGATAGTCATTGTACATAAACTTTATGTGAACTTCCCATGGAGTTTTCACATGAGAAATAAGGGAAGACACAGACATGGAAGAAAAGTAATAGGAAAAAGAAAAAAAGGAAGAAAAAGACTAAATTGTTGCATGAATTCAAGTATCAAGATTCTTTTTTTCATTGATTGATGTATTTTATGATACAGCTTTAAAGGCTCTGAGATTTACCCTCATACTCCCCAAATCTCCCCCACCCCACTGATTTTCTGTTTATTATTACAATTGTATAGTCCTTCATAAACAGTCCTAAGTCCATCATGCTGCTATTAAATGTGTCCGGACATTGTAGGTATGGACAATGGCAGAGAGTCCAGCGTCCTACGGTCAAGATTTATTTAACAGTTTCATCAGGAGTCCATCTTTAATCTGGAAATAGAGATGCACACTGCATTGTGAAGTGTTAGGATTCCTAGCGCTCCCCAGCTTTCTTGGCGTTATGACTCACTCTGAGTGAGACATAGTTATACTCCAGTGCCTTTAATTTCAAGAGCCAGGCAAATGTCTGGAGCTCCATCCTTTTCAGCAATTTCATTTTTCTTTCATGACAGTTCTCTCTGCTCTCCTTCTCTGTGCATAGACCAGGTGATGTGGGCTGATAATGGGTAATAGATTGTTTCATCATAGAAGTTTATGATAATCTTAGGCCCATAAAGCCTTCCCTCACACACATAGGATTTGTTTATGAAAATGCGTGAAGAAATTATAAATCTGGTGTGTCTTAGGAGAATGGCAGCCGGAGGGCTAGCAGTTTAAAACAGTTTGTGGGCTTTGGAGCATGGTTTCTGTGCAGAAAAGAAAGGATATGCAAACAGCTCAGTGAGCTGTCCTGGGCATATTGTGAACTAGAGCAAAGCTCAGCAGACCTCTCAAGTCAAAGGCCATTTCTTGATTCCTTACTAAATCAGGGACTGTCGTTTTCACCATGGCAATCTTAAATCACCAACCTACCTCCAAAAACATCCAATAAAGCTGTATAGTCCTCAAATTACTGACAATATGATTTGCCATTTCTCAGGAGGCATTTCTTGTATTTTAAACTGCCTGAAGAGTCACCTTGTCCCTTGTTATATGATCAGATTGTGCTGCATTGCTGAATTTTTCATGTGCCTTCCTGAACTTGATCCTTTAGTGGTCAGTGGAGTGAGAAGCCAGGAAAAGGGAGGCAGAAAAGAATGATGCAGGCGCACTTGCTGACCTTGAAACAGCCCTGTCAGTGCTGTCAGATCGAGTCGCTGCCTTCATACCCTTTCAGCTGGGCGACATTGCAGATCTGCTTGCCAGAATATCCCATGCTTTTCTCTCTTCCTTTGAAAGAATATCTGTCTATATTTAAGTCAACAATTCTCTGGACCATCGGTCTGTTAGCAAGAAGGGAGATGATACTGAGTCTCATTGGAGAGAGATTATTACCGGAGAACATATATATAAAACCTTGCTTAAAAGGCTATTCATCTCTCAAGGAGAATTTGGCCTTTCACAAAAAAAAATCATCTGATTGTTCAATCAGTTGGTATTGTAGAAACCTGGAAGCTCTTTATGAAATACAGCATGCTTCAATGGACTTAAAATTGACCATTTTGCTGATATAATTGCAAGTGTATTTCATCAGAAAAATAATTGTAGCTACACCACATCCTTATCATTTATTGTCTGCAATGTGCTCAGTGGTTTTTATGTGACCCTGCTTAACTCATAAAGAAACTAGTAGGTTAAGATAACTGTTAGTAATCCTGTATCCCCAATAGGGAATAGAAGTTTTAAAAAGAAGTAACATGTTCTGTTCAGTTTTGTATGACCTGAAAGTGACTGAGCAAGGACATGACCCTTCATCTGTCTAATCCAAAGCTTGTGTCCTAACCATGACCTTGAACCTCCTGAAATTTCAGTGAAATGACAGCTCATTCAAGTATAATATTTTGGTTGTCTGCAAAATGAAGATATTTAAGCACTGAGAGTTTGTGGAAGTTTCTTTTGAACTTTCTAAGGAAAAGATTCATGCTCGATGCCTCCAAATTGCTGTGTAGAAAGGTAATCCCTAAATTGATGGCATTTTGGAGAGGTAATTAAGGCATGAGGTGGAAATTCCACTCAATGGAAATTGTGCCCTGATTAAAAAGAGATGCCCCCAAAACTGCCCCTTTTACCATGTTAGGACACAGGGAGAAGACAGCTGTCCATGAACAAGGAAGTTGGCCTCACCAGACACAAAACTGTCCGGTGCCTTGGTCACAGACATCTCAAACCCTGAATGATAAGAGATTTGTTGCTTAAATTGCCCAGCATCTGGAATTTTTGCTATAACAAACCAAACAGACTAACAAGGCTCGGGATTCTTCTACTTAATGTACATGCAATTACTAAGATGATAAGTATAGTATTCAATTTATATTTTGATAATATTCTTTTTTGAGATTTATTTATTTTTATTGGAAAGTCAGATTTACAGAGAAAGGGAGAGACAGAAAGATCTTTCATCCACTGGTTCACTCCCCAAGTGGCTGCAACAGCCGGAGCTGAGCCAATCCAAAGCCAGTAGCCTGGAGCTTTTTCTAGGTCTCCCACATGGGTGCAGGGTCCCAAGGCTTTCCCAGGCTACAAGCAGGGACCTGGCTGGGAAGTGGAGCAGCTGGGACACAAACAAGCGCCCATATGGGATCCTGGCACATGCAAGGATTTACCCATTAGGCTATTACACCAGGCCCATTTTGCTAGTATTCTAACAAATACATTTTACCTAATTCTCAACCTGGAAGAAGAAATTGGCTTGGGATAAGTAAGAATCCAGGTCATCTTTAAAATGCCACAGTGCTTCTTTGCTATTTTTAAGTCGCTTTTTTATTGATAGAATGCTATGAAGAGAATGGGTTTGATACTCATAAGAGCTGAAAAATCTCACAAAGTTTCCAACAAAAATCTTTCATTATTATTGCCATTTTGTGTACTAGAGAACAAACATATTGAAATAGGGAAGTTCAAATTATAAAATAGTGGCAAATATGTGTTGAGTGTTTGATATGGGCCAGATATTCATAATTCCTGCAACTCCTTGAAGTATATACCTTCATGTCACAGATGATAAAATTAAGACAGAACATTACATAACTAGCTCAAGCTCATGTGAAATGTCAGAGTCAGAATGAAAACCAGGCATGCTTCTTTAAATTCTGTGCTCCTTGTCATTTGGTAGTTTAACATTTATTTATACGCCTGCTTCTATAGCTATGAATTAAACACACTGTATATTGGTTTTATGTTTAGGTTACATATTACATTTCTTTTCTGGAATTGCTTTCCATAAATCTGGCACAAGTTTCTTTAATTACTCAATTCACTGCATAGTGTTTTGGGTATTTATTTTATTCAGCACAGAATTACCATTTTATTCTTTTCCAGTTCATGCACGAGTTTATTCTCAGGTAGTAAATATTAATTAAGTGCTTATTCATGTACTATCTATAATACATTCTACCAGGAAATTGTGGGTGTTAAAAAGTCTCTCACAACTTTCAAGAATCTCAGTGCTAGGAAAGGAACAATGTCAAACAGTAGGACTCAGAGAACAGAACAAGGTATTGTCATGAAATGGATGACCATAGCGCAATGTAGCAGTTGAAAACAAATATTTTTATCAAATAGTAGTCAGAAAAGACTTGGAAGCAGATGGCACCGAGGGTGTGCTAAAAGCATATTTGCTAACAAAGATGTTACATTTGGAAGGGACCTTGGAGACATTTTACTTAATTCTGTCACTAAAAGAGAGAAAACTGAGAAACAGAAAAGTTCCCAAGGTCACTCTCTCCCATCTGTAATCCTCGCTTCAATTCCAACTTTGATGCTTGCTTAGCATGCTTTTCAAATAGCTGTGATAGATTGTCATGATGCATTATTAGTGACCTTACTCACATTGTAAGGATATTCTCCATGGGCAAATAAAATAAAACTGTATGTTAGAAATTGGGATTTAAAAATCTTTAAGGAAATATATTGCTGACTAGGCAACTCTGATGTAGAATCTGACAGATTTAGTGCCAAGTCAGGCTTGGAAGAGAAGAGGAATGAGCAGATGGAGTTTTATGCAAGTAATGACAGCAGGTGGGAAACAGGTGATAGCAAACAGATGGGCCCCATAATATAGAAAGACCACCAGCATCACCACTTTCCAGGATAGTTTTCCAAATAGTTCATTGCAGTGATCTTACAGAGTACAAAGTGTAGGTAAAGTATAAAGCTAGGGTAGAGAGGAGTATAAAAATAAGACTGTTTCTACTGAAGCTTAGGAAAAGTAAAAAATCCAAGTCAAGTGAAAAAGAGAGTAATATATAATACAAAAGAGTACAAATAAATGCTGCCAAAGAAACTAAAAGCATTTACAGAGAAGGTAGCATTTGAGCTGGGTCTAGGAGGCCAATTGAGCTAGAAAGCAGAGGAAGCTGACTGAGGCTAGCAGACATTCCCAAGTTGGTCAGTGCCTTCAGAAAGCATGTACTTAATTGTCAAGGTGCAACCCCTTAATTACTGGCAAACCAGTGTCCTAGAGGAACTGTAGAATAAGGTGGCAGAGGTATCTACCCATCACTGTGTGGGTAGGAACAAGCCGATTCAACCATGTTCAAATTCCATTTTTTTTTTTATTTCTAAGATGTGCTAATTTCTACAACCCCTTTCAGGGTTAGGATTTATTCATCTCTAACCCAGAAATTGCTTATATTTCTTGGGCCAGAATTTCCCTTGTTGAACATGTACTACCACTAGAAAGCAAGTTTTAAGAAGTATATATATATGTGTGTGTGTGTATCTGTATATATGTACATATATAATGCTTATGTTAACAGTATCACAGTTTGAAGCAAGTGATATTTATTTCCACTTTTGCAATATCTGAAGTTTAATTTTTTTATTCAAATGGAAAATCAATCCCAAATTGTAGAAAATATTGAAGTCCTCTCATTGACATGCAGCATTTTCAATCCTAACAAGGTTTGAGGATGATGCTGTGGTTGTTTTACTGTGAAATTCATTGACTGAATGGCTCACTGAACAAACATTAACAGTGTCCACCATACATCCTGCTATAGGCAGTGGTGGTACTAGTAAACAGAAGAATCTCAAATCTTTGCCTTATGGAGCTGACGTTCTTGTGAAGTGGAACTGGCAATAGCAATAAGATGATAAGTAAATCATATGAGATGTTGCTGGGTGACAGAGAAAACCACGGAGGATTGGGAATCTGGGCGGGGTTAGGGTGTGTGTCAGATGACCCAGTCAGGTATTCTCTTTAGAAATGTGACATTGTATCAAAAAGTTTAAAGGGGTGAGAGAATGAACTCCTTGAGTATCTTTGGGGAAGAATGCTAAGCTTTACATTTGATTGAGTAAAACTGTGTTTCAAGAAAACCTGATAAACAAGAACCAGCCATCACAGGCTGAAGAGGCTGTGAAATTGAAGAAAGAGGCATTTAAATCAAAGATTACAGTGTCATGTTTGAGGGACTTAAAGATAGATTGATCTCAGGCAACAGTAAGGCAGTCTCTACACCCGAGCCAAGAGAGAGGGGATTTAATGAGGGGGAAAAAATACTTATTAATGTGTTGAAAATTATCCAAAAGTTGAAAATAAATCAAAACATGAGTGCCATTTCAAACCTTTATTAGAATGGGATCTGACAAGTCTGTCCAGGACTCTTTGACTCTTGAGGATATTTACTATTTGTAAATATTTGTAAGTATTTGTATTTACTATTGATAAGGACCAGACTATAGAGTTGTATCTTATTTTATTAGTAATTAGAAAGAGGTTAATGATGTTTGCCTAGTTGAGGTAAAAATTATTTCTCTCCAAAAGAAAGATCATCCCAAAGGTAATGTTGTTCTTTTCGTGTAATACACTAAGCAGTGTGGACCGTAATTTAGCAACCATATCCCAGCATTCTTTATTTTTACATTGATCTTTGTGTCATTCTTCCAACATCCTTTGCCATCCGTCATTAATAATTTGTTGTCTTCCTACCATGGTCACTATGCACTTGCATAAGCATTGCGTTGAGGAAGAGTGTCTGACCCACCTAGCAGTTAAGATGCTGATCAGAGTTTTTGATCGAAAGTCCCAGCTCAGACTCCTGACTCCAGCTTCCCACCAAAGGAGATCCTACTTGTGATAGTTCAGGTAGTGGGTCCCCTGCCACTCTGGGGAAACCTGGATTAACTTCCCAGCCTCCAGCTTTGACCCTAGCCCCATCTTGGCAACTGAGGACCTTTGGAGAGTAAAACAATAAAATGGGCTATTTGTTCCTCTCCCTTTCTCTGCCTCTCCCTCACTGCTTTACAAATTTAAAACCAAAATAAGAAGGGAGCTCTATGACACACATCCACAGCTTGGAGAAGCAACCTTCTTGATTTGAAACAAACAAACAAAAGAACTAAACAACAACAGTAAAATAAAGGCATTAATATAAATTTATATTAATATATTAAATGCAACATATACTAAGTATTGTATATGTTTATCATAGAAAATGCATATTTATGTGTAATAAACACATATCAAGGTCTAAATATTTTTAATTGTATGGATTTGACCTTATAATATCATGGGTGCTGGCTAGCAGGCTTTAGTAAGGCTGTAAAGTTGGTATTTCTGGGTTTGGCATGAGCACCTGAGACCATAGACTGAGCAAGGGTAATGGCTGTATAGCAAAGGAATCAAAGCCAGGGGGTTGGGGAAAGGAGCTGGAACCCTCCCTCGTGGCGCTAAAGGAGTATCCGGTCCAGGATTCAGGGAAGCTGACTCAGCAGGAGGGTCTGGCAGGAGGCCAGCTGCCACCTGCTTCATGCCAGCAAGGTAAGCCAGCAGGTAAGTGGCAACTTGCAGGAGCTCCAACAGAGCCAGTGCCCTACACCCACCTGCTATGCATAAAAAGACAAGATGGTTATTGCTCCACTTCCCCTTTCTAAATGTTACACAAAATGTCTTTTGAATCCAAAGCTGCCTAGGAAATTTATGCAAAAGGGAATTCTGGAAAACACATAGTTCTAGTTTAGCCAAATTGATACAGTACAACTGTATCACACACATTTTCTCATAAAATTTGCTGATGGATAGGGCTGCATAGAACACTGAAAGCCCATTGATGAATAGCCTGGAGGTTTCTGAGCCCTGAGTCTTTAAAAATCTCTCTTCTAGTTACCCATCACAAAAGGAATGGTATCAATGACTTAGTGGAGTCATTGATAAAATGGAGGTTTGTCAATGACAATGAGTTTAGAATGTATTTGATTTTTGTTCCCTTCCCAGTCTTTATTTCCCAGAGCACATGTTCTAAGAAGCCTGTCAGTCTTCAGGTACTCAGAATTACATGCATAGATAGCACACATGTGCCACTGACTTTAGTCACGTTAATTAGATAAAATAAGTGAGTATTTTTTTGAAATAGTGTAATACAGGTGACTTTTAGCCATTGGTTTATGTTGAAGATATTATTATTCAGTTGATCATTTTAAACTTGCTGAGAACTGTGTGTCCTTTCATTCCTATCCTAGCGTTTTGGCTTTGCCCTTCTGAATTTATTGAGTCAATAGGAAAGCTTTGAATTAAATGGTCCCTTGATCTCTTGTCCAATCTTCAGCTCTAGAGAAAGGAGGTAGCCCTGTCCATCTGCTCACTGACACAGTGGGAAGCCTTTCCATTACAGATCCAAGTGCGAATAGCCAAGTTACTGGGGATTTTTGTTCAGAGCTATTTTATTGCTATGGGAACTTAGATAACTCTCTTTTCTGAAAAGTGTCTTCATAAGAAAATTACATTATGGGATTTCACCAAGCAATTTTTCTTTCTCTATTTTCAGATGGTCCACAAAATCTTATTTTTTAAAAAATAAAGATTTATTTTCTTTATTGGGAAGGCAAAATCTTACATTTTGTAGTGGAATATGATGATACAAGTTTGCATGTATATAAAGGAAAACAAAAAGGAGTTTTCACCTTTTTAATCCATTTTCAAAGTTTTTCCTGAGGTAGTTCTTGATATCTGAAGAACACATCCTGGTGAGAAAAATATTGAATGAAAGAAATCATGACGCCAAGGGCAAAACATTATATTTTTAGTGTGTTACAATGTGTTAATTTGAAAGCTACATCAACTGTGAAAATAATTCCTAAAACAGATATTTGTTGGTTAGAAAGTAAAAAAAAGTTCTTAGATTCTAGCCCCATGATCAAAATAGGATATTTCTCTCATGTATGTTATCTTTAAGGATATATTTTCGGGGTGAATTTTTATAGCAGCAATGGGGTTGCAACTGAAGACATTCATATTCTTTATCAGCACGTCTAGGCTCCAGTCCCAACTCTGCTTCTGATTCCTGCTTCCTGCTAGTATGCACTCTTGGAGGCAATAGTGATGGCTTAAGTGTGTGGGTCCCTGCGTCTGCCCGGGAGATCAGGCCTGAATTCTGGGCTCCTCGCTGCAGGCTAGCCCAGCTCTCAAGAGTGTTTTGGAGAGTAAAATAACAGGTGATAGCTCACTTTTTGTCTCTCTCTTGATCTGTCTCTGCCTTTTGAATAAGAACAAATAAATGCATATGAATTTTTAAATTTTAAGTAATTTCTTAATTTTCATCAGATGATCTAATTTTAGTTCCTTTCAAAAGTAAGCTAATAATTGCACACATTTATGAAATCTTAGTTAGTATTTGAGTGGGCATAAACAGCCTGTCAACACTCAATAAATACTTACAACATGAAAAGGATGTAACAAATGAACGTATACGCTTCTAGGGCTGTATCTGTCTGTTAAGCAACTATCTTACTCCTACCATAAATTAGCCCTTATACTCCTGAAGCTCTTCTCAACTAGAACATGACCTTGTTTCTATTCCAATGTGGCACAGGTTGTTGGTACTGACAGGTGCAATGCAGTTTAGTCCCTGTGGCCCATCAGTTGGATTTTACAAATGATCTGGAGTCTGGAAGTTCAGGTCTTTATTAGGAGACTTGTCTAACAATGGAGAGAAAGCACATTGTCCCCATCCCTGACGAGTCCAGCCACATCTGAGTGCAGCTCCGCCTTGCCTTGCTCTGCAGACTGAGAGACCTCTGTGTCAAGCGCCAACCAGCATCTCCTCATAGTAACCCAATAAATGCTTCTAACCAGTTCTCCACTTTCTAGTATAAAGAGAGCATAACACTTTACTTTGCTTTGAAATATCCTTCCACATTATGCTAATCTCAGGACTTTCTACTGGTCCATATGGAAAATTCTAGACAGAGTGGACACTATGAAGAACTGGCAGGGAGGCAGCATTTACCTGTGCATTATCCATGCCTTTGAAGTCAGAAGACTCACTCAGACTTGAGTATATAGTTGTCTTTTTAAATACATATATGTAAATATATATGATAATGCTTCTTATCCCCACCCTCACACACACACACACACACACACACACGCACACATACACTCAACTTTCAGTGGCATCTCAGACATCCTGAGGTAAAAGCCAAATCCTAATATGGCTCTTGTCATTGCTCATGCTTCTCTTGTCCCCTTTTCATGCCTACTGCTTTCAGCTTCTGGAAGGAGCCATCTCATGCCAAGAGAAGGACCTTTGAACACATCGCTCTATTTTTAAAATTGTGATTGCTCATAATCTACAATCCATCACCTAACCATTCACTTTGTTGCATAACCATCACCACTTATTGAGTCCTAGAATATGCTTACCATCCCCAAAGGAAAGACATACCAATTACTTAACAGTCAATCTTCATTTTCTCCTCCCACCAGACTCCGACTATCATTATTCTGATTTGGGTCTCCTAGATTTTCTTCTATGGAAATTTTGTGACATAGAATCATGAAATGTCAGGCTTTGTTTGTGTCTGGCTCCTTTCACTTAACATAGTATCTTCAAGGTTTGCCTATGTTGCAGTGTTTTTCAACAGTTTGGGGAGAGCATTAGAAGATACTTCATATTACAGATATTTAACATGTTACTGGTTTGCTCAAAATAATTTCCCCCCTTTCCTTAAGCTACTTACCTCTTGTTCATCTTCAACAGTAAGAGCAGTCATTAGTGTCTTCTAAAAAATTCCTCAGAGACTCAGTCTGATGGGTCTATATGCATGTGTACACCCGGCTTTCTCTCTGCCTGCTCTCATTTCCATTTTTATTGAACACTAAATTAGGGGTTATTTGATTCATGACTGTTTCCCCCAATTAGGAAGTAAAATCCACAGACAAGGAATCCTATTTGTATGTACACCATATAACACCCCCAAGAGCTATTATAGGACTTAGCACATAAATAAACTTTTGTCAAGTAAATATTGTTGAAAATATTTCTAAGAAGTTAATAATTGGCAGCATCTTAATGTTCATCCCCATTGAGAATTTTTAATGAATAGAAGTAGCAGTACATAGCGAAATTCCATGGGAGAATTTCCTTAGCAAATAAAGGCAAGGTTACTGTGGGTGAGACTTCCTGTTGTGAAATTGCATCACCTAGGGCCAGTCACACCTGTAAGTCCAGTTCTCAGCACCATTCCGTGTGCTCTAAGTATGCCATGCTTCTGTTTCATCTAAACTGAAGGGACAGCTCACCATGAATCCTTCCATGTTCACGAGAGGAGTGGTGATCTGCTATGCATACTGTCTCTCCTCTCTCTCCTGCCTATTACTTAGAACATAAACCTGATTAAAATGCAGTAAGCTCCTGGGGGACTTCCAGTTCACGGATCCTTTTTCTGTAACTGGAATTAGAGTATTGCATGTTGCTTAATTCAATGGCACTGTCCTTTCCCCGTCTCTGCCTGGTATTTGTAACGAGTTTAAAAGTAGCATTTCCTCTCTCATGTCCTTGTTACACCTCCTACATAAATCACATCCTTTGTGTAAGTATTTGCAGTCAACACAATACTGTTGAGTAATTGCATCTTGAAAACTGCCAGTCGTTATCTTTTCAAAGTGAGGATAAATTCTCTTCTAGTATTTACAGACATAAGGCAATTAAATTGATGCCTTCATAATGTAAGAGCATAATTTAACAGATTTATTTGGTTTCAGCATTTTTATTTAAATTTTGTATAATTGCTCAGGAGAAAAATTTTCTCCAGAATGACAATTTTATGCTACAAATGAGTTGCTTCAAGTTTTCTCAATGAAGCATCAGATTAAGGGACAGTTGTAGCAAATAAACTATATAATTTGCACGAAAAATCACTATTATTTTAATTTTGTTTTTCATCTACTTTATTATGTCAGCTCAATGAAAATTGGATTTTTTTTCCTTTTCCTGCATATAGCTAAAGTTCAAAAATAGTTCTTTTTTCCCTAGGTTGTTCAATGTGACTAAATTTGGGTAAAATTACTGAGTGATCATCAAATACAGAGCTGTGAACATATGGTGGTTAAAAACAAGTGTATTTCAAGAACCTCTTTTTTAAAAAATGGATCTCTGCTGTCTCAATTGTCAATAATCTAATTAATTATGCTAATGCAACAAATTAAAGAGGGTTTATTTAGCCAAAGAAATATTGGAAAATAAAACACCAGAGGCAAACATCTATAATTTAGATTTGTTTCCAAACTGATTCAGATCTTGATCTAGTCAGCTTAGTAATTGTTTCCCAACTGTGGGAATAGCTATTGTAGTCTGATGTGTTTTTTAAAATAACATATAAAGTATTACTTAATCTGATTATGATTTAGCATATTTTGATGAGTGGGAAGAGAATTGCTGGCTAGGATAACATAATTATTCAACTGAAATGTTATATTCTCTTTTTTTAAGATTTATTTACTTTTTATTGGAAAAGCATATTTATGTAGAAGAAGAGTGACATCCGTGGTTCACTTCCCAAATGGCCACAGTGGCCTGAGCTGGACCAGTCTGAAGCCAGAAGCTTCTTCTGGGTCCACCCAGGTGCAGGATCCCAAACACTTGGGCCATCCTCCAAAGTTTTTCCAGACCATAAGCAGGGAACTGAATGGGAAGTGGAGAATCTGAGATACAAACTGGCACCCACTTGGGATGCTGGCTCTTGGAAGTGATAGATTAGCCTGCTGAGTCATTTCAGCAGCCCCTGAAATGTTATATTTCTAAGCTTATAAACTTAAGATTGTTCTGGTTGTGTGCACATCTCTGTGCAAGGCTTGAGAGAGAAAGAACAGTATACCCAAGGCGGATCAATATTAGTAGACAAACCAGATGAAATGTTTAACCTTGAAAGTCTGACAGCCAGAACCTGAGCAGTGGTGAATTCCTGAAGAAGGAGAGGGCAGAGTGGTAGAGGGAGAGAGGGAGACAAAATAGGAGAGAGAGAGAGGGAGACAGAATGGGAGAGAGAGGCATAGCTGGCCCAAGGACACCCTCCTGCTCCTGAAGGGTTACCACCTCACTCTGGGAACTTAGCACCTGTTCCATTTACCCTGGATCTTCCTTGACTTATTTTCTTTCTAATAGAAAAATACAAAGAAAACAAACATCATTAGAATAACAGGAGCTCAGTTAGAAATTTTTTCCTGGCAATATTAAGTGACATTAGGCAAATGACATTTTCTTTTTAAGAAATTCTTTTTTTTTTCATATATTCAAACCAAACTACCTATCTTACGTTTTATTTCGAATAGCAAATGTAAAGTGCTTTTACAACATCACTCTAGTTTGGGACTGACGTTTAGTGACCCTTAATGAGTCATCCACCTAGGTTTCATCTTATTCTCAAGAAAAATGTCAAGAGTTATATCCAGGTTTGTTTGGTAAAGTGTGACTCCGGAATTGTATTCATACAATTCATATTTGTTCACTGGACAACCTGTCATGTCAAGACTCAGAAAGTTAAGGAATCTTTAGCATTGAGCTCCAAGCTTGGGCATGCTTCGGGAGTTGCCTGATGCTCTAGGCAGAAGACAAACTTACACACACACACACAGAAACACAAGCTGAGGATAAACATTCAGTTCTGGAATATACCTATTGAGTTCGTAATGCCATCTCTTATGTATAGTGTTTCTTTTTCTTGCAAATAAAATCCTTCTAGTTCTGTTCCCTGAATAACCAGTTAGCAGATCGACATTGTCAGAAGATGGCAGTCCGCCAGGCTTTGTCCTGGAAGCTGTGGTTGCTAAGTCTACTCCTCACATACAGCCCCATGTCTTCGAAGGAATCACACATTTCCATCTCCTGTTTAAAGCGGCACATCAGAAAAGAAAGGTTCCTTCGCTCCAAGTGTTCTTTCACACGGGCCTGTATGTTTTAACTTCCTGAAGGTGGGGCAATCATCAGTGTTGATATTGGAAGACTCCACCAGTGAGGCCTGTGGCTTTTGTAATTATGAAAGATTTTAGTATAAACCCATGGGCAGATCCTATCTGCCTTCCAAAATCTGTCTCCAGCCAAACGACCAATTTAAAGGTCAATGTAAATGCTGACATTATTAAGCAAGAACAGTTGGAGAAAGACACTAAGCTGTGGTGGAGGAATTGTCCAAAGATGGAAACAATATTGTTTATATACTGTTGCTGCTCTTCCCAGAAAGGGCTTCTTGGGCTTCCTTCTTGCTTCACCATTGTGGATTCATTATTGTCCATTGTTTGAAGAGGAAAAATAAATGGGGTTTTTCCATGTCAGTGCATCCTTGGGTTTGGGGGCTTTGAAAGCCCATAATTAAGGCTCTAGGGAACTTGGAAGGAAAACACCAGACTCCCTCATTATCATAATGGCTTCCCTGAGATGCTGGGTACGGATCTCATTATTGCTTGAGGTCTGTCTGGGGACTTTGCAGGTGTCTCTTTGAAGTTCACATGGACAGCGAGGAAGTGGTATCCAGAGCCCATCCTGAAGCCGAGTACTAGCTGCTCCACCAAGCTTCCTATGTGCACACTTGGAGTTCTTTCTATTAGCAAAGTAGTGGGACGATAGGCATTTGGCATAGTGGTTACATCACTGCCTAGGATGCCTGCTTTCTGTATCGAAATAAATACCTTCATTTGAGATTTGGCTCCTTTTTTTAAGATTTATGCATTTTTATTTCAAAAGCAGATTTACAAAGAAGAAAGATAGAGAGATCTCCACTTTGTTGGTTCACTGCTGAAACAGCCACAATGGCAAGAACTGAACCATCTCTAAGCTAGGAGCAAGAAACTTCCTCCAGGTCTCCTACATGGGTATAGGCACCCACGGACTTGGGCCATCCTCCACTGCTTTTCCACATCATAAGCAGGAGCTGGATCAGAAGTGGCGAAGCAGGACACAAACCAGTACCCATGTGGGATGCTAATGCTGCAGAGGATTAGTTTGCTAAACCATGGCACTGGCCCCCAATTTGGCTCCATTCTTAATTTCAGTTTCTTATTAATGCAAGCCCTCAGAAGTAGCAGGAACTCAAGTAGCTGGGTCCTTGCCACATATAGTGGTAATCTCAATTGAGTTCCTGATTCCTGGCTTTGGTTCTAGTCAGGTGCCAGTTATTGTGGGCATTTGGGAAGTGAACCAATGAATGGGATATCTCTGTCTATTTCTGTCTCTTTTATAAATAAATAATTTTTAAAAACAAAATGAAATCAGTATCACATGTGCCAAATCAAGCCATCAAATTATATCTACCGAATGTAATGCCTTTAATTTGATAATTAATGATGATCTTAGGCCACTGGCAGATTAATGATTTTTCACTCACCTTTCTGTTTAAAAGACCTTACCTTTATCTTGCTTGTTGGCCAATCCCATTCTAGTACATCTACAGACTCAGAAACATGCTGCAAAAACTTGGTCAGAAGAGTGATCCAACCTGTTCTGCTTTTCATCCATCCTCTGACAAGGCACTTGACACCATATGCTGGTCCAGAAGAGCTGGCTGTCATGTCCCTTGTATGTTTCTGGGCATGCTGTGTACTAACTAGACAAGCATAAGGAACTGAGGCCCAGTCCCCAGTACTCCAAAGATGGATCACATTATCTTGTGATCTTGTGATTCCTGTAGGCAAAGTTTGAGTCCAGCAGTGTAGCTGAACAGTCACTAAACAAGCCCCTCCTAGAGTGACCTCAGACTTGGTCCTTTGTGCCAGCCAGCACAGCGTCAGGTTTGGTCCAACACCTGCACCAGCCAATGCACATGCTGGTGGATGCAACAGCCTGAGCAGTTTCTCCCCTAGCCTCAGCTATCATGTGAACTGATGGGTACTGCAGCCTAGCTCAGCCCTCCACAGACCCAGTATTCACATATACCAGTGGGTGCCATGGCCTAGTCAGGGAAACCCCCAATAACCTCCTGCAGACCCACTGCAGCCCTGGTTTTGCATATGATGCCATATACTACAGCCTAGCCTGGTCCATCTTCATCCAATGTAGCTCTGGTGCACAGTCATAGGTGCTGCACCTCAGCTCATCCCAACCCATCTTCAGGCCCAACCCACAGGTATCCCAACCAATGATGCTCCATGACCAGACTGGCCTGCCCCCAGCCCTGGCTCTCATGCTTAACAGTAAGAGCTGCAGCCAAATGAGAGTGCCCATGTATCCAGTTCTCATGTGACCCAGTGAGTACTGTGGCCAAACCCGGCTTATTCCATACCCATGCTGGCTCTGGTGGCTGTTAGTAGGTGCTGCAGCCTAGCAGAGGAGTTCTCCAAGTTCCCCTACTAGGCTTACCCCCAGCATCAAATCTCAGGCATGCAGGCAGGTGCCACAGCCCTGTTTGACACGGTCTGTCCTCAGTCCTGGCCTTTGCGTGTGCTGGCAGATGCTTCTCTCTGCCCAGCCTGGCCTTCTCCCAACTCCAGCTCCCACAAGTGTCAGGTGAGTTCTGTGGTCCAGCCTGGCTCAACCCTTCACCATTCTCAGCTCTCAATGAAAACCAGCAGTCCCTCAAAGGAGGGCCCACAAGTCTCCTGCAGAATCTGCCCTCAGATCCAGTTCTCTCACATTCTGGTGGGTGTTACAGCCCAGCCTGATGTGAGCCACCCATGCTCTGACACTCACAGTCGGGTACTGTGGACTAGTGAAGCCAAGAATAGATAGCCTCCAGACCTAGCTTTGTATGCACCAGTGGGCAGCAGACAATGTTAGTTAGCCCAGCCCAGGTCTCCCCCATGTGTCGGTAGCTTTTCCTACCCCAGTCTGGCCACTCTTACCCCTACCTCCAAGACTGTGTTAGGGCCTTTACTCGCTTCTCATCAGTTCTCTGTGCCTGTACATGTTTATCTTAGGGTTGTTTTCTGTTTCTGAAGCACATACCTATAAACCTTTGAGAAAGAGATATCTCTTGCTCATTGTTATTCAAACCTGGTGCAGTGTCTGGATCAAAGCACCAAATAAATATCTGAGAAATGGATTGGTGAATAAGTAAATAGATTACCAATTTCTTCATAGGTGTTCATTTAATACTTTAATTCTCCCTGGTGCTGAGAATAAGATATTTTGTTGCAGCAGTCATTCCCCATACTGTTTCCCTTCATTCCCAATGTACACATATTAGAAGAGAAATTCATTTAATATTGATTTTACGTCCCCAGAATTGAAAACCACTATAATGCCTGGAGCCAGTGCACTGATTCAAACTCACTGAGACACATAAATTTCAAAGAGTTATCCTCTGTCCCTTGGAAACTTAAAGGAAATTTTGTCTAAAACATTTATTGATTTTATTTGAAAGGCAGAGTTTCAGAGAGGTAGGGAAAAAAAAAATCTCTTCCATCTGCTGGTTCACTTTCCAAATAAACTAGGATAAGCTGAAGCCAGGAATCAGGAGCTTCATCTGGCTCTCCAAAAGAATACAATGGCCCAAGGCTTAGGCCATCTTTGCTGCTTTCCCACAAGCATTAGCAGGGAGCTGGATTGAAAGTGGAGCAGCTAGAATTTGAATCAGGGTTTGCATGGGATGCCAGTGACACAGGCTTAAACCCATTGTACCACAACACCAGCCCTGATGGGATTTTTGAAAAGCACAGTCATAGACCTCTTTAATCTAGAAGTGTTGTTCTCTTTAACCTAGAAGAGCCCTAGGAATAAAATGTAATCTATTACCAAAGGGCTCAGGGGAAAGTTGACTCCAATTAAAGATACCCAAGCTGGTTCTTCCATTGTTAAAGAGAATCCTGACTCACCTATATATTTATCTCTCCTATTTCTCAAATTCACTGTGAAATAGTGTTGCTTGGATTATACAAACTGACTATCTGGGCTTTTTGAGTGGTCTCATGAGCTAGTTCAATGTTTTATTTAAGTTGAAAACAAAAACAAAAATGCAGCCACACTGCTAGTGGAGTAATGGAATTCAATGCCTTCAAAGTCTCTTTGGAATTAATTTGGCCAGATTTGCATATCCCCCACACTTTATGGGGTTTTCAGTCCTGTATGACAGATGCTCAACAGGAAGGTTCTACATATGGAATCTTTTTATGCAGGGAAGTGGTTTACTCTTATTAAAAAGTCTGAATGGGGACCAGAGGGAGAATAGGGGTGGAGGTGTGGGAAGGAAGCAAGCAGAAGTGAGCTGGCGCCACGGTTTCCCCAGGCACCTGACAACATCCAGCAGTTGGCAGAGGCTTGTAGTTATGCAGCTGTGAGTCCCGTCCTCTGAGAGCTTGTAGTCCCCAACCCACATTGACTCAAATAGGTACGTGCTTAAACACCATTTGGCCAACTATACAAATATTGGACAGTGGCCAAGATAAGTTTTGTTATAGATTGAAATATAAATCTGAGCAAATAAAAGTAAAGTACTCCCTTCAACTGCATTACTGAATACAAGCTGAAATGCATTCTGTATCAATAATGAATAGTATGTTCTTTCAAAATCCTATCAAGTATTGGATTTTTAACACATAGATTTTTTTTTAAGTTAATAGCATTTAAAAACAAAGAGGTGTATATTTACAGAATGAATTAACCCTAATGAGGTCTTTATCTCTGGAGTTGGCAAAGGCCACTTGTTTGGTTGTTGTTACACAAGGTGATTCATAAGCACTTCCCTTTGAGATATACAAAAGCAGCCACCTTGCAGTCATAGCCATACCCACACATAATTATCCTTCCAACCCACAGGTGGAGTAAAGGCTAGGTCAGCTTGGGGAGTGGATTCTCTCCAGACAGACCCAGAACACCTTTAGTATGCTACATTTTCTGATGAGCTTTTAAAGCATTAAACAACTGAAAAGATTTGTGCGGGGGTGGGGGGAGTCTCAGAACAAATGAAATGATGAATACATGGTCAGGTTGAAGTAGGTAGGTAAGTGGGTGGATAAATAGTTAGACACATCAAATGTTGCTTTCTACAAACTACTGCTTGTAGTCACAGTACTTCGTGAATCTTAACTGTGTGCCTTTTCCCCAACACTAAATCTTTCTTCTTGCCTAACAAAAAACAGACAAAAACAATAATGGCTCCCAATATCTCAGTGTCTACCTCTCTCTTCAAATCAGGAGTTGTGACTAAATTTTCATCTATATTTCAAATAATAACAGAAAGTTTTGTTTCGCACTAGTTTATTTTGTGAGGAAAACTGAAATACGTCACTGTGGCATGTGAATTCATAAAAGCTAATGTAAATACATCTAGCATTGATGTGGTCTGTTACAGATAAAATTATTGATTGACATACAGCATTGAGAATCCATTTCTTGAACATTTTCACTGACGTGAAAAAAACACAATGGTGAAAAACTGGCTGCCCACTTAAAAATGATGCTCTAAACACAGATCAAATTGGTAGAATGGACTGTTCCATTTTTCTACTTTCTAGAGAAAGATACCCCTTACCTTCTATTTGCAAAATATTTATTTTGAATAACCATAAAATGAATTTTTCTTTTTTAAAGATTTATTTATTTATTTATTTTTAATTACAAAGGCAGATATAAAGAGAGGAGAAGAGGCAGAGAGGAAGATCTTCCATCCGCTGGTTCACTTTCCAAGTGGCAGCAATGGCCAGAGCTGAGCCTATCTGAAGCCAGGAGCCAGGAGCTTCTTCCAAGTCTCCCTAGCAGGTACAGGATCCCAAGGATTTGAGCCATCCTCAGCTGCTTTCCCAGGCCACAAGCAGGGAGCTGGATGGGATGTTGAGCAACCAGGATTAGAATTGGTGCGCCTCTGAGATCCTGGAGTGTTCAAGGTGAGGTCTTTAGCTGCTAGGCTATTGTGCCAGGCCTAAAATGAATTTTTCATAATCAAAGAAGCCTCAAAACTCCAATTATTGACAAGGTTGTACAAGAATGAAAGCCAGGCATCTGAACTAGACTGGTGGTCATGCTTATTCATCATCCCTGCAGCCCTAGCCATCCCCAGCTGGCCAGAGCTGTGCAGGAATCAAAATGATCTCTGAATTTGTAGAATTTCTGGGAACAGTATACAATGACTTGCTCTTTCAGTTTTAGGTGACAAGTTGCATATATACATACGTATGTCCTTGTGTACCTTTTAGTATTACCTTTCTTTAAAAATATATGAATACAGGGCCTGTCACAGTGGCTCAGAAGGCTAACACTCCACTTTGTGGCACCAGCATTCTATATGGGAACTTATTTGTGTCCTAGCTGCTCCACTTCCAGTCCACCTTTCTACTAATGGCATGTGAAAGCAGCAGAGGATGGCTCATGCCTAGGTACCATGTACCAACGTAGGAGACCTGGAAGAGGCTCTGGCTCCCAGCTTCAAATGAGCGCATCTCTAGCCTTTGCAGCTATTTAAGGATTGAATTAACAGAAGACCTCTCTCTGTGTGTGTCTCTCATCCTCTCTCCATTAATATCTGCTTTAAAAAAAAGTTTAAAATACATATATATGTTTGAATACAACCCCCAAAATATTTAAAATTATTGTTTGTCAATTAAAAGCAGAATTAGATTGTTTTCAAATACATGAATCTTTTCTAGGAGGCATTCAAATTAGTTAAATCCTTCATAAGTATGAATTTTATTTTAATCTCCTAAAATTTCTTTTGTTGTGACTGTCTTATCTGTCATTTCTTTTCTTTTTAGCTAAATCAACAAATGGCTCTCCTGTTTTACATTTTGCCGATATGCAGTTACTATAATTAATTACAGTCTTATCTTTGTATGAGAAAAACAAACTTAATACATTGCAATAAGAAGGGACAAGGAGACTTCTTACTGCCACGTTGATTTTGATAAGATAGAGATAACCTGGTTGACCTGTGATTACATAACAAATAATATTTGGTGCATGTTTTTATTATTGCTCTTAGTAATTTAATATTTCTCTTCAACACATTTCTCGGGGGTTATGCAATGTGCAATTCATTGACAAGCAAATCTCTTTGTCTAATGCAATGATTTTAAAGTCACTTTAATTTGAGCCTGGTGCGGTGGCCTAGCGGCTAAACCTTGAATGCACCGGGATCCGATAGGGATGATGATTCTAATTCCAGCAGCTCCACTTCCCATCCAGCTCCCTCCTTGTGGCCTGGGAAAGCAGATAAGGATGGCCCAAAGCCTTGGGACCCTGCACCCATGTGGGAGACCCAGAAGAAGTTTGTCCTGGCTTCAGAACGGAGCAGCACTGACTGTTGCGGTCCCTTGGGGAGTGAATCATCAGACGGAAGTTCTTCCTTTCTGTCTCTCCTCCTCTCTGTATATCTGACTTTGCAACAAAAATCAATAAATCTTTTTTAAAAAGTCACTGTATCTTTATATCTGATCCTAATCTCATGTTTGTACTCAGCTGACCAACTGACAGAGCTGAGAATCAAGACAGGATTTTAGGACAAATTCTTCCCAAATGTGCTGTTGACTCAAGGAAAACATCCTCATTATTCTTTAGTCACAGGGGTGCAGGCATGGTGCCGCGGGGTGCCCAAAAGATCTCTGAGATGTCTGTTTTTCTACTATTGAGCTGAACTCATTTGAGGGGAAAAAAAAGTCTTTGGTTGAGAAACTTCTCTTTTCAGGATTTATAGTTGAAGCTCCGTTGGCACTTGAATGATAGTGTCTCTATCCGAATATGGTGGCTTTTCTCAAAAAGCCAAGTTCCAGGGTTCTCAGGACTACTTCTATACCCCACCCCCAAATTAATCGTTTCAAGTGAATACCCAATTCTCCTTGATAGGGTTGGCCTCCAACTAGGAAACTGAGCGATGCCTTGGGTGTCAAGGAGCGCTCTGCTAGATCTGAGTCTTTAGAAGGAAGTTGTTCTGTTGTATTGAACAGATGTGATAACAGTGCGTTCCATTCCTCCATCGCAGCCCTAATTTCCATTGATTTTGCTGAGTATATTCATTGGTTGTTCAAAGTAGGAAAAGGTTTACATTTTTTTCCAGTTCTGTCAATATTCAAGCAGTGTGTCGGCTTTCCAATATTTTCCAGCTCGGTGGCAATACTTGTTGATTGACGGATCACGGGCTTCTCCAAGAACAAAGAGAAGCTAAGAATCTCTACCTCCCGATAAGTGCCTTCCTTTGTTTCTCAATTGTTTTCCTCTTCTCCCACGCCCACTAGGTCCTTTTGAAAAGTATGAAAGTTCAGTTAATCCCTCTAGGTCCTTGTTAAACCAAAGGTCAAGACCTGGGGACCATGGGCATTCATTATAGCTTAAGAAACCAATGCCCCCACGTAGGCACTCTACCTAATTAGTGATGTTCAGAAGATTCAACAGGTAACTAAATAGACTCCATTAACCTTTAAATCCAGTATCAAGTATCATGAGGCTCTCCCCCTCCAGAATTCATCCTCTTCTTTAAAGAATAAAGCTTAATCAATAAATAATATTATCATTTTGAGCTTGCAGTTGATACTATACAATGTAAATGACTGCTATATTGATGAAGAAAAGTCAGAATGCTTGTAATAAATTGCTCACCACGGTAAAGTCTAATGTCGATCAACCCAGAGCAATGCATTATTTCTCTGAGCATTTGGTCACAGTTTCAACAAATGCTCTCCTTTTTAAGAGGTACCCCCCCCCACCCCGTAGGATGTCTCATATGTATAAGGCTGTCTCCCTTCCTTCATTCTTTAGCAATTATGAATACTAAATTTTACCGATACTTCTTTCTCTGTGCTCAGCAAGTTAAGATAGCACCATCATTGATTTCTGCCTCATGTAAAAGCAAACATATTTATTTCTCCTTTTTCCTTCAAAGAAATCAAATCTTCATGAACTGATGCACATGGATTAGGGGAAATGATGCGCGGATTGTTCCAGTCCGTGGTAGCACCCAACCTTAGAGAAGAGGACTCTTTTTCTTTCAACCACTGCCCTCTAGTGAAGAAAATCCGTTATAGCATGCTTAGAGCAAGCATGGGGTAAGCCTTCCACTAACCCGCTCTAAAGTGTTTTTCCTGCGGAAGGATTGACCTTCTGAACCATCTGGGCTAAAATAACTCTTAGTAAGGAAACCTCTCACAGCACATGTACCCTTCTCTAACAGCGTGAGATTTTGAAAAATCGCAGACAATGGGATCTGGCATGATGGTGCCTAAGAAAGCAGTAGAAGCTAGCCCAAGTATTTGGACCCTGCACTCAAACAGGCATTCCAGACTCTTGCATTCTGCGTGAGCCATTGCGGTGTTTTGGGGAAGTGAACTAGTGACTGGAAGGCCTCTCTCTCTCTCTCTCTTTTCCTCTCTTTCTAACTGCCTTTCAAAAAAAAAACAAGTCACAGACTATGTAAACCAAGAGGGCTTGTAGTGTAGGTCCCAGAAGCACACTGTGGTAAAATATAAAACAGTAAAAAAGGCTCAGAACATGAACTTTTAAGAAACAGTGATTCAAAGAAAGTGCTAAAATGTCCTCAAACTGACATTCTGAAGGGGATTTTTATGTGGGACAAACATGCAAATGGCTTTGCTTTTCTCTGTAATTTAAGTTCCTTTGGCTGTGTAATGGGATAGCTCTGGCCGCTTAAATTTCGATTCTTAATTTGATTCAATGTAAAGCCAGAGTCTGAAACTTTGAATAACTAATCCGCAGAGTCCATCAGTAAAGATTCGGAAGCAGTAGACTAATTACATGTGTCTTAATCACGTGTTCATTGACTTTTAAACATATTTCTTTTTTGGGAAGTAAGAAAGAGAGAGTGTGTGAATATGAGAATTTGCGTCTACTGCTTCACTTCCTCAATGCTTACAAGATGCGGGGCTGAGTCGGGCCAATGCCAGGAGCCTGGAACTCGAGCCGACATTTCTGCTGCGCATGTCAGAGACCCAAACTCTCAGTCTTCACTGAGGTTACTAGCTAGTGTCTTGCAACCTCAATTTCTTACAACAAAATGGAGGATCACAACAGTGCCTTCTGAAGTAAACATTTGCTATGTTAAATGTTTTGGGCAGTTATTTTTTTTTTTTTTCTGCCATGCCCTCTAGAAAATTCGCTGTCCTCCTAAGGAACCTCCAATGACAATCTTTTAATAAAGCTTGTGCAAGACTATTTGAAATTGATTAGAGTTCTTTTTGCCAGTTCCTTTCACTATGCATAGAGGAGTCTCTGCTCAGTGACGGTACTCAGCTGGACTCATGCTTCTGGATTGCTGTTGAATTTTCACATTTGACACCTCCTTAGGGGACAATCCCATATCAGGTGTCATTTCACATGAAGAAGCCAAATTTTGTGGCTGCTTCTATATACTCATGCACATGAACACAGCCAAGCTGATTGTTCCTGTTGTCAGTTCCCAAAATAGTGCCCTGACCCCGATGCCCGAAGAGTCATACACCATGGCCTTGCAAAAGGGGTACTCCCGGGGGGCTAGGCTTGGAGGGTAATCTGTGAAACACTCCTATTTTTCATGGCTCCATGGGTTATGTCTAGAGTCCCGTGTCAAGGTCATAAACTAGACTGTAGCACATTTCTACTATAAACTCCTGTATCCTGTCATAAATCAGACCAGTTGCACAGCTGGAGGTGTTTCTGCCACGATGGCCAGTGGACTTCCCTTAGAAGTGCCCCTGAGTCTGCATGCTTGCTCAGCGTCCTGTGAAAGGAGCCTAAGCCAACAGCACCTGGTCTCGGTATTTCATCAGTGCCTGTCTAGCCTGTCAGTCGGTTCTTCCTGCTTTTTCTCTTATAAACAAAGCTCAGATCTCCCTGGGGAATGGAAAAGAGTGATGGCTGAGGTCACAACAGGGGTCACACTCAACAAGGGAATCCAGTTACTTTTTCTGCATAAGCAAATATAGCGCAAAAAAATTATTCAAAGATAGGTAAAGGGACTTGCACATAAGGTGAGAATCATCGCGCGTGGAAAACAAAAGGGAGAATAAAATAGAGACCAACAACTTCCAACTATGTTTCTTACGACTAACTGGTTAACATAGGTGAGAGAAACGATGGAGTTTAGTGTTGTACTTATTAGAGCTAGTGAGTTCCAGAGAAAAGTGGGGATCTGGAAAGTCTTCCTTGAGCTATTTCCTGCAAATACACGGAATATTTCATGTTTTCTTGCTGGCACGTAGCATGTATATAGAAACTGAAATTCTGTTACTACATGTGTTTTTATTTTAAAAAGCAAAGTGAGAATATGCTATTGCTTCACACTTTGTTCAAGCAAACTGTTGCACTAGTTTAGACTGTTCTTGAGAGAGTAATTTATCCTCTTGAGACCTTACAACCGGGGCTTGGTTAATACAAAAATCTACTGTAAGTCATGGAATTGTTATTGTTTCCTATTGAGTCGCTGTAGTTATGAAGACTGACAAAAGTCAAGTTTTAAATAATTGCGTGCCTCGTTTTCTATCACTTACAAGATGAAATAATTATAGTAGTGCTTCTGATAGTTTTTAAATGGGTAAGAAGTTAATTGTTGACAGGATACTGAGCCATATTCCTCATTACTTAGCTGACGACTAACACTGCTTTCCTCACTCCAACAGCTTATAACTGATTACACACCTAAGTGGTTTCTCAAAGATACATTGAATGTTAAAAACAAAGCAAGAAGTGTTTTTGTTTAAGTAGATCGATAGGAGAAAGCAAGCAAGTTGAACATGGCTAAAGGAATGATGAGTCATGTTGAGTTATTTCAAGTATGGAATTCGTCCCAATGTCATTTGATGCTTTGGGTCTATTGAGGGATGTTGTTTGTGAAAGGCAGCGAAACACATGTGCGTGTGTGCACAAGGTCCCAAGTTCAACAAACAAAATATCTCTGCCTTATAAGCCTCCATCATATCCTGAGGACAGATGTAAACAAGAGGAAATGAACTGCACATTTTTGAGGACATTCTGGAGCCTGGGGCCCTCCTCCTTATCAGAGCACATGCGGCCCAGGAGATAAAGGCACCCAGGGATAATACAATAGGGCTGTGAGCAGGATTACACCAAGTGTTGAGGGTTCCTGGCATGCATTTTTTTGGCTTCTTCTGAGGCTGCATCAAAGTTTTGCTGTAAGGCCCTTTCCGTAGCTATTAGGTTGCACAGAGTCAGCAGAGTTCTAACTATGCATGTCGTGGAAACAAATCTAGTACATTCTTTGAGAAGTTTTCCATATAGAAATATAATTCTTTCAACCACTAAATGTTTACTGTGAGCCGACTCTGCTCCTGTTCTTGTTCAAAGATCTGCAGATGCTGCCGCCAGTAAAGCAAAAACAAATAAATATCCCTGCCCCTATAATTTTTTCTAACAATATGGTTATTTAATTAAAAACTCTCTCTCACACACACACACATACCCTTTTAGCTCATTATTATTGCTAATTGTCAAACTGTGCACTGGAGATGTGCACTGGCTGCACGGAGAAGAACATGTCATTCATTGTGATTTAAACCATTCGGATTGGCTTTTTCTACTTGGTACAAAGTCTGACTGCAGACAATCTGGAGACTTATGCAGCAATTCAGCTTTATTATGGGGAACTTGGGTTCCTTTCTTTGAATACTTTTACACGGTGCTTGTTTGTCATCATTACAAGGTGGTTCCTGAAGTTCTTGGTGTCACAACTGTGCTTACAGCAAGAAAGGGATACATATTTGAAGCTACGTCCAGTCTTTAAAGAAAAAAATAAAAAATTTTCACAAAAACCACATTTACATATGTCACATGAAATGCCATTGACCAGACCATGCCACATGACTGCTTATAACTGTAAAGGAGGTTGAGAAGATAAGTAGTATTTACAGCCTCCATAGTGACCTGTAATTAAGGAAGAGCTGGAACTGGAATGGGTAAATCAACTAATCTGTGTTGTAGACCATACTGATTAGAAAAACAAAAAAAAGCAAAGCAAATAATCTAGTGACATTTAAACATAAAGGTGATTGACTTTTGCATCTGTTGATTTTCTCAATGAGTCATTCAATGATAAATGCCTTGTCAGAAAATACAAGGTCCTGTATAAGCCGGATAGGTTAGGCTTAACAGAATGAGTGAATGGCCTACTGCAAATGTCATATGCACAAAATTACCTGAAATTTTGCCATCTTACTACAAATCCTCCTCTGGTAGCTACACTCCTTTGCAATGTGATGCTTCTCTTTCCTCCTTCAGGAGGTGAAATGTGTTTCTCCAATATCTCAACATATTGTAACAAATAAAATGCAATAGAAGTGACATTGAGCAACTTTTGCACTGAAAGCTCACGAGGCTGAACTGAAATGTCCTCCTTCTGCTTTCTCTTTTCTCTTTTTATTGATGTATTTATCCTCATCTACTTGAAAGGCAGCGCAACAGAGATGGAGAGACAGCAAAATCTTCCATTTGATTGTTCACTGCTTAAATGCCCACAAGAGCCAGGGCGGGACTAGGCTCAGAACTTCTCTTATGCGTTTCCCATGTGGGTGGCAAGAGCTCCAGAACTAGTGCGATCATCTGCCACCTCCAGGATGCATTGACAGGAAGCTGAATCAGAGAGGAGGAGACAGGACTCCAACCTCTTCTTAGGATATACTTCTGTGAGAACGCAGCTGCTTGAGACAAGACCCTGTGTGGGAGTCCTTGCACCAAAGCACCAGTTCATTGCTCTGTGAGATCAATCAATCCCTAGTTAAAGTGCCATCCAACTGCAAAACACTCAAGTTCACCCAGCAGTAAAAACAGCCCAGGGAACAAGAACAACCTGTTTCATTAGATATCTTCCTCAATTATCAAACCTGGAGTTGTGAACAAATATAACTCATGGAAGCTAGTTAAGCAGTGCCAGATAACTGAAAGGGAAGTCTAAGACCCTTGATTTCATCAAGGTCATAAGGGAGTCACATTGAAAGATTTTAAACAGGGTAATGAGCTCAGCAAATTTCTATTTTCGTGATTTTACTCCAATGCCAGCATCGAGGACATACCTAATGGGATGTTCCTGAAAGCAGGTAGAGAAGATAGGCTATTAGAAACAATAGGTGACTAAACTTGATGAGGACGTGGTATATGACAGACTGTCATCAAGGGCAAAGTCACTCGTATGAGCAACCCCAGAAAGACCCTGTACTTGGTTTCATGCTTTGCAAGGTCCTTGAAATCATATATATGTGTGTGTGTGTGTGGGTGGGTGGGTGTTTAACAAGGAGCCCATGGCTTTATTGTACACTGAGTCTTGCAAATTATGTTTTAAGTTTTGAGAAAGAAATTCACAGTAACTTAGTTTTAGAGGTGAAATGAATCAGACGTGGCACTCTCTTGGCAGCTTAGAACTGCACGACCAAAACCCCTTGGGGCTTGTGAATGCTTGTGTCTCAGTAGCAATGGAGCTGTGATTACTCCAAAAGTAGATTAGACAGATTCCACATAATTAGGGACCTCAGGGATAAGCAAAGCACTTCTAGTCTTTTGTCTTTCCAAAGCCACCAAACTGGCCTTGAATGAGTCAAACTTCTCTCTTGTTTCCTCATTCATGAAATAAGGTGATAATCCTGTCCCTGCACAGCTCACAGGGTGTGACATATGAATGAAGTACTTTAAATTCCCCACAAAGGAATGCATGCAACTGAATAGAAGAACTAAAAATAATTCTATTACCTCCTCCTGGAGCATCCTCACTGGGCCCTCTGAGGTGCCCCAAACGTGTGCTCTTCTAAATACTTGGAACCAGGAAGCCTGTTAGTTACCCAAGAGACAAAGAGAAAACAAAAAACCCAGTAAAGACGTGCTTGGTTTGGATTTATGCTAACATGAACTTAACCCCTGTGGGGTTGTGAACATAGTTTTATTTTAAATCTGCATATACTCCTTTATTGATCCAGTGTTTATTCAAAAGACAGAGTAACAGAGAGAGGGAGAGAAAGAGAGAGAGAGAGAGTGTGTGTGTGTGTGTGTGTGTGTGTAAAAGAATTTTCCAACTACTGATTTACTCCCCAGTAGCAACAACTACCAAGGCTGGGCCACCCTAAAGCCAAGAGCTGAAAACTACATCTGGGTCTCTCCATGGGTGGCAGGACCCTAATTGCCCGGCCGTCATCTGCTACTTTTGCAGGAGCAGTATGAGGAAGTTGGATAAGAAACGGGGCAGCCAGGACTCAAAACCAGCATGATAATATGTGATGCCAGTGTAGCAAACAGTGCTTTGGACCAACTGTGCCACAACCACAGCCCTCCACCAAGATGTATTGAACTTACTTTATTATGTACCATGCACCATAGTAGGAAAGAGGAGCCAGCAGCGGTCTCTGGTTTCAGCAAGCTCATGATATGCAAACTGAAGATTGATCCAAATTGATGACTAGAAAGTAATATACCAGTGCTAAGTGACTCATAAAACCAAATGCCAGAAGAATATCCAGAGTTTATAGCCTGCATGGAAGGGCAAATAAAGGCTTCTCTGAAAAGGTAACAGAGCTTCTAAAAATTCACCTAGCACGTGAATAAATAATAGGAGGCAGAACTTTAGCCTACCTGTTGAGACACCCAAGTTGCACTCTGCAGTATTGGTTCAGTTTCTAGCTGTGACTCCTGATTCTACCTTCCTGCTAAGATGGATCCTGGCAGGCAGCAGTGATGACCCAAGGAGTTGGGTTGATACCATTCATGGGCAACGAGGGATGAGTTCCTAGCTCTTGGAGTCAGCCCAGTTCAGTCTTGGCCTTTGTGGGCCTTTGGGGAGTGAGCCAGCAGGGGAGAGTGTGCTCATGCTTGCGTTTCTCTCTCTCTCTCTCTCTCTTTCTCTCTCTCTCTCTATATATATATATCATTGTGTGTGTGCATCTGTCATTCTCCCCTACTGTCATCTATCAGTCTCTGTCAAATAACAACAGAAAAATGGAATCAAAATGAATGACTTTTGAAGATTGGAAATAACGTCTAAAATTTTAAAACAATTTTGTACTGATAATGCCACATAAATATGATTTGTAAACTACCAGATTGTTTCTGGTCCCTAAAATGCCATCCTGTGTCTTTTGTGCACTTTGTGATTAGATCCTGACTTGCTGTGACTCTGTCAATTCATCCAAATGTCCAGTAACTATTTAGAGTCCCTTAAACCTTCTGAGTCTGAATTTCTTCTAAAAATCAAGAAATAAAATTTAGAAAAGGCTAATGTATACAGTTGTTTAAGGTAAAAATTCTAACAGATTTATTCTTGTGTGGAGTCAGGAATTTCAGTGCAGTTTCTCTGGGAGATTAGATCCATATACCAATAATGTTACCTTTAAAAAAAAAGAATTTTTGTTATTTATTTGCAAAGTAGAATTAGAGAGGGTGAGTTTGAAAGAGACCTTTCATCCACTGGTTCACTTCCCCAGTGACTGCAAGGGCCTAGGCTAGGCTAGGCGGCAGCCAGGAGCTGCTTCCTAGTCCCCCCATGTGGATGCAGGGGTGTAAGCGCTTGGACCATCTTCCACTCTTACCCTGTTTCATTAGGAGGGAGCTGGATTGCAGATGAAGAAGCCGGGACTCAAACAAGCACTCAAATGAGATGCCAGTGTCATAGGGAGCTTTACCAGCTATGCCATGTTAGCCTCCGATGCTGTTACCATTTTTGTTACTGATTTCGTAATTTGAGATCTTTGTGGACTAGGAGGACAATGTGAGGTGTAGGGGAAACTTTCTCTCCTGGATGAGAAATTCCTTTAGAGACAGGGAATCAGAATTTTTGTTAGAGCACGTCCCCTCTGTCTTCCTCTTTCTTTCTCCTTCAGATTCTTTACAAGTCAGGCTCGGCTATGGCAACACTTGCTAGCATACAGAATCGCAGCAGATTCCAATGGTAAGCTTACAGGCCATTGAAACTATGACATATAATGTAAAGATCCTTCTTTGAGGATGAATAGGATTTTGTGTCTGAGCAAAAGGTCTACAAAATATTTCAGGCAATTAAGATGATATATTCTGTGTCACAAATAAGTAGTGATTTTTGAGGCTGATTTTTTAATTTTTTGCAATTTTTTGTACAGATGTCAAAGTAGTTCAAAGAGATAACTTTTTAAAAAATAAAATACTGCCTTAGTCTGGAAGGCATATTCGAAGACTACTTTAAAACTGATACCAATTTTAAACTATTGAACTAACAGTAGCAGAGTCATAATGTATTTAATATGCTTTGCATTTAATTTTTTAAAATGGGTGATAGAGATTGGTGTTCCAACCTACCTTTTTTTTTCCCTTTTTTGCAAAGAGTGAACTGCTCCAGGAAAATCCAATGGTATCTATGAATGGACTTTACCATTTAGGAAGTTCTTTGTACAACCATCTTGCTTGAGCCCAACAACACTGTGAGTTATATTTTAATTTTATTCTCAGTTTACAGATGAGGAAATTGAGGATTACCTGAAAAATGATACGAGGCCAGTTGTTAACCTTTTTGAGCCTTAAATTATCCACAGGGCAGGGTTTCAGTGCTACAAATCCCGAATCGAAAGTCCTCCCATGCTCGTGCACATATTTAGACTACTAGACATCTTCATTTCACTGATGAATTTACTGAAGCTATGTCAAGCTCGTCTGGATGTCTGGAGCTGTCCGAACAGCCGTGTTTTCTCGCCCACTCAGGATGCCAGTGATTTGGGTCTGTGACATGTTGAAACTCATGTTCTTTGTGTCTGTGTCTTAGAAAGGGGCTTTTTCCCACCCTGAGGTTTCATCTAGTGTGGTATGTTGAAGGATGGATCCATTGCTTTATCTAGAAATAGAGTTTGGACTTCCCCATTCTCAGTCTCTTCCTCCAGTTGTGCTAAGCTCTAGCCCTGAAATGAAACACCCATTAGTTGCTTACATTGCATGCTAAGTAGTCACAGAGGCAGGGTTCCTAGTGGACTCCTGGCCCCAGCTGGCACTCATCCGTCTTTGGTGTGCTAGCTGCACTTCTACACTCTGTCTTCCTTTGCACTCTCGTTCTCTTCCTCCTTTTGTCACACACTCTAAGTGTCCACAGATGTCAAGTGTAGAAAAAGACATGTGGTGTTAATGCTGTAGTGCTGGCACCAAGGTACTTCCTGAAGAAGATAGGGCCCCTCGTTGAGTTGTTTTGCAGGCTACCCATCTGTATTTATCACTGCCTAGTGCCGATTCTCCATTCAAATGGCTTGACAACTTTTGAGCTGGCACAATGCCACCCAGGATATCAGTCAACGGGCCATCTAGCCGTATCAAGTGTGGCTGCTAAGGACAGGAATCCTGGCCAGGAATTTCTGAACTGCTGTCTGTGAAGAGAGCCTATGCATTTTGGCTGGGGAAAACTTCCAAAAATAAAAGCTAGATACCATGGCCATTTGTTTGGACTTTGTAGAAGAGTTATTAGTCATTGGGGAAGGGAGAGGATCGTGGAGAAGAAAGCATGAAATTAACTCTAATTAATCACTTTGACAAGCAGAGAGAAAAAACTAGCCCAGTCTTCTGAGAATAATTCTAAATCTAGGAAATGGCCAAAAAAAAAAAAAAAGAATTTAGTTTTCCCAATCTGCATTTATTTCTTCAGAAATTAGAAAAGGCAAAAATAACAGCATAGAAGCTAAATAATGAAATTATGTTTGAAGTGTTGGAGTGTGTGCATACTTTTTTACAATTTATATGTAAGAGGGTCAAAGTTAAATTACTTCAATCTTTATGATTATTCTGAATTATGTTTACTGATGTAGGCCTTAATGGAGAAGTAAATTCACTGCTCCTTGATTCAGAGTCATGAGTGGTTTTGAGCGCTGTAAGGTCTTCCATCAGGAGATAAAGGAGGGTAGCATATGCTTTTCTTGTTTGTTTGTTTGTTTGAATAAAATAGATTTTTGATTCAAGCAAAACTGAAGTTTATCCCTGCTTTCCCATTGAGCAGTTATTTTCCTTCTACATGCCCATTCCATCATCTAAAAAAAGACCAATAGTAATCTAACTTCATAAGATTATTATGAATAAATAAGTAGATAAATCAGTTCCTACTAGTAGTAAGGTCTTAAGAAATACTAATGGATAACAGCTTGATCCACGATCCACCTGACTCATCCAGGTAAGAAGTTGTTGTGTTTTCCTAGTCTAAGCGTTCTGGATTTTTACGCCTGTTTCCCTTCTGGTCTGCTGGTCATGTGCTGAAGGCCATGGTACGTTTTAGGAATTCTGAGATCTGGCTATTAAGTATAATCAGCTTAAAAAAATGAAAAGAACAGAATCATTTGTTGTATTTAAAACAAAGTTTATCAATACTCAACTCATTACTTCTTGAATTATATTTTTCTTTTCTTTCTTTTTTTAAAAGATTTATTTATTTTTATTTATTGGAAAGTCAGATACACAGAGAGGAGGAGAGACAGAGAGGAAGATCTTCCGTCCGATGATTCACTCCCTAAGTGAGTGCAACGGCCGATGCTATGCCGATCCGAAGCCAGGAGCCAGGAACTTCTTCCGGGTCTCCCACACGGGTGCAGGGTCCCAAAGCATTGGACTGTCCTCGACTGCTTTCCCACGCCACAAGCAGAGAGCTGGATGGGAAGTAGAGCTGCCGGGATTAGAACCGGCACCCATATGGGATCCGGTTGGGTTCAAGGAGAGGACGTTAGCCGCTAGGCCACAGCGCTGGGCCCTTGGATTACATTTTTCAAGAGTGATTTATGTCAAAGAATGCCAGAAACAGAGGGAGGGTGAGAAGGGAGAATGGGGGCACAGGAGGGAGAAAGAGAGATCTCCCATTTGTTGGTGCACTGCCCAAATAGCTGTGTTGGCAGGACCTGGGCCAGGCACAAGCCAGGAGCCCACAGTTCCATCCTGGGTGGGTGGCAGAGGCCCAAGAATTTGAGCCATCATCAGGTGCCCAGATGTGTTAGCAGGAAGGTTGAACACAAGCCTGGGAACTGGGACTCAAACCAACACTGATATGGGATGTGGTGCCTCACAGTGGTGGTTTAATGTATTGTACCACAGTACCTGCCCCTTCCTTAATTTTTTCACTTCTGTCTTTTGCTCCTGGGGTGGTTTATGTCTGTTTTCTTTGTATGACAAAACCTGTAGAATGATGCTCTAGTGTACATCCGTTTCCAGCTTGAGTCAGACATCCCTCTAGTGGCTGCTGTAAGACACTGCCCTGCAGAAGTTGGTAAGTGCTGCAATTTCTAGAGTTTTTCCCAAAGAGTCAATTTTTTTTTGAACATTTATTTATCTTTTTAAAAAGTCAGATATACAGAGAGGAGGAGAGACAGAGAGAAAGATCTTCAATCCACTGATTCACTCCCAAGTGGCTACAATGGCCTGAGCTGAGCCTATCTGAAGCCAGGAACCAGAAGCTTCTCTCAGGGTCTCCCATGTGGGTGCAGGGTACCAAGGCTTTGCGCTGTCCTCGACTGGTTTCCCAGGCAGGGAGCTAGATGGGAAGTGGACCCAGCAGGATTAGAGCTGGCACCCATATGGGATCCCAGTGCATGCAAGGCAACAACTTTAACTGCTAGGCTTCTGCCCCTGGCCCCAAAGAATTAATTATTAAACATTTATCAACACACAACGGAGTTTGAGTAGCTACATAAGCAAACTGGTCTATGCAAAACAATTAAAATTATTTCATTGGATGCTTTTGAAACTTAATTTCAAAAGAAACATTCGTGTATATGCAATCAGAATTGAACTACTCGCTGTTGTCTTAGAATGGG
Source organism: Ochotona curzoniae (assembly GCF_017591425.1). Lineage (NCBI taxonomy): Eukaryota > Metazoa > Chordata > Mammalia > Lagomorpha > Ochotonidae > Ochotona > Ochotona curzoniae. Next base: position 24,321,040 of record NW_024464920.1, read on the forward strand.
TCTGTTTCATCTATGTATATTACTGAAGTCCTGTGTGCATTTGAGCTGCTCTCAGTGAGATCACGTCCAAATGCTTAGAGCCAGTTTGTCCTCGGAGCCCAAGCCTGACTACACCTGCGTTTTACTCATAGTTGTAGTAGGTATTTATTAAAAGCACAAAGATGTTCCAGATACAATCTTATCATCATTATTGCCTCACATAATAAAATTGGGCTTGTTAAAAGACAAAATTACATGGGGTTCGCATATGACATTAGTGAACTTGCTGCTTGTAATGACAGCATCCCGTATCAGAACAACTATCAGAATCCCCACTGCTCTGCTTCTCAGCTAGTTCCCTGCCGATGCACCTGGGGAAGCAGTGGAGGATGGCCTCGGTGCTTGGGCCCTGGTCTCCCATGTGGGAGACCCAGAGGAAGCTTCGGTCTCCTGCGTTTGCCCTGGCCTAGTCTTAGATGCTACACCATTTGAGGAGTGAATCCACAGACTAAAAGGTCTCTTTGTCTATCACTCTTTCAAATAAATAACCAAATTCTTATTTTTAGTAAAAAAACAAAAATTATTGAAGAAATCAGTGTAAAGATTTTAATTGGTTTTTACTTGCAGTTCTAGAATTGAGAAGCCCTTGGAACCAGGACAAGCTCACAGACCTCTGGGGTTACACTCTGTTCTGAAAGTATTTAAGGACAGGAAAGAGAGATGAGGTGAAGGACAGTGGCTGGAAGGTACAGAGGTAGTGACTGCTTCTGCTTTATTTGAATGTCCTTTGGACCACCGGCAATCGACTGAATCCTAGATGCTGGATTGGCAAGAGACTCAACTGTCTGCCACTAAGCTTTTCTTGCTTTATGTACTAACTAGGATGCAGTTTGCAATGCAGGGGCTCACACCGAGAGGAATTCTCAGGCCAGATTTAGTTTAATAATAGATTCAGTGCATCTAACCCATATAAAAATGGTTCTGTTAAGTTGTTTATGCTCTGCAGACCCCTCCTTCTGTTGCAGGAATTTTGACTCCGAGTATGGCAGCAACCTCAAATTCTTGTCTCGCAGCTCTTTTTCTCCTCAGCAGCTGCCCATAGCCAAAATCAACAAGCTCAAACAAAACAAGATTTAGACTTTATCCCTACCTGCATCTCTGCCTCACTTTCAAAGTTCTCTCAAATCCCCCCAGGACCTTGCTTTTCTTTATCTGTTATTCTTTTCCGACCCAAATGCCTCACTCTGGTCAAGCCAAGTTCTTGTTTACCTTTGGCTCGGCCACATTCTTGACTTTCTCTTTTCTTTACCCCAGATTTCCTCACTTCCACTTTTCTTAATAGAAATGCAAAGATAATATCTTCGGTTACAATCCTTCTTTTCTCGAGGACATCTTAGGTCTTGTATCATCAGGTTGCACTCTTACTGTGAATTCCTAAATTGCTTATTCAAGATAGGTTTCATTGTTGCACGTGGTTCTCAACCAGTTGATATGGTATCTACGTCACTGCATGGAATGTGAACTCTGGCAGTTTCCGTTTTCCATAACTTTCTCCTTACCACGCTTAGAGCCTACCACTGCGGCAGATGTATAAAACATGCTTTGTAGTTAGAATGTATTTGTGTCTTTTTCCCATAAAATTAGTATTTTTCTCTCCAATGATTTTTAAAATTTTTTATATAAATTTCAAAATTATAGTCAAGAAATCTAGTATTCCAGAATTATCATTTGATATTAAATCTCTAACTCTTCATCAAAAAAACATAAGGTCACTAAAACCTTGAAAAAGGTGTATGAAGCAAGCTTTCTCTGCAAGAGTAGAAGATGCTTTTTGCTTAAACAAGGAATTTATAAAGAATGGATGATATAAGAAACAAATACAGGCTGAAGACTGAGAAGTCATTTTCTAGATTTTGTATTAAATTCATCATCTATAAGTAACTGAACATATCTCATATACTCAAAAGTCTTTTTGAAATTCAGTCTCTTTAGTTTGGATGAGAATGGGAATATATCTCTTTTTATAATGGTTTAAATAAGATTTGATATCCAAACTCAGTAGACTTTAAATCCCAAAATCATAACTTAATGAGTTACATGAAGTTATTAAGAGGATGGGAAATGAACCTAATTATGGTGCTTAACAGTTAGACCTAATGGGAAACCTTTAGGACGATGGGTGAATAGCCTTAGAGAGTGTTCTCATGAGAGGGTTGGGTATAAACGTGGACTTCAGCCAAGCTGCTCTCTGCTTTCTGGGTCACCATGTGATCTTCTGTCTGAATACACCCTAACATTGTCATCTGCTACTCTATGAAAGAGGTACTGAGGCTGCCCCGTCTTGGACATTCCATCTTCAAATTCCTAAAGCATGAATGAATATAAACTTTCCATCGTGTGTAGCTTATCTTGTGCAGGTGTTTAATTATAATAGCAAAAATATGACTGCCAGCAAGCAGAAGAAAATTGAAACTTGTTTTTTTTCTCCTTAATTCCTCATAATAAAATTGAGCACTGGGGTGAAAGCATGAGGACAACTAATGTTCATTGAATTACATTTAATTTCATCTCTTTTCTAGGTGGCTTGTTGTTCAGCCTACTGATAATTTAGGCTACATATGTGATATTGTCTTTTCTTTATAGCTCATTCCTTCCGGTACTAACCCAAGAGAGTCAAAACAAAAGTTAGAAGAAACAACGGAGTGATTTAAAGTTTTCTTTCTGTTTCTCTTCTCTTCCGTGCTGATAAGCCATTCAAACAATCCTTATAAAATATATTGTGTACCCTGTTAAAAGTATAGCTAAAAGTTTTTTTTTAAAAAAAAGATTTATTTATTTTTATTACAAAGTCAGATATACAGAGAGGAGGAAAGACAGAGAGGACAATCTGAAGCCGGAAACCAGGAACTTCTTCCGGGTCTCCCACACGGGTGCAGGGTCCCAAAGCTTTGGGCTGTCCTCGACTGCTTTCCCAGGCCACAAGCAGGGAGCTGGATGGGAAGTGGAGCTGCTGGGACTAGAACCAGCGTCCATATGGGATCCTGGCACATTCAAAGCAAGAACTTTAGCTGCTAGGCCATGCTGCCGGTCCCAAAAGTATAGCTAAAAGTTTTTTAAACAATATAGTTGATAGATGAGGCTCTTGAACTAGCAGACACAAAATCATGCAAGGCAATAGAAAATAAACATATAAAGACCCCGGAAAAAGTGATCTTCATTGTCATGTGACTCTAATGTGGTAACTGGAGATATCTAGCCTTACGATTCAAGCCCATCCCTCCTTGTTCCATGTGAGATTCATGAATGAAGGTATGTGCCACATGATAAGAGTTAAACCCTGCAGTTGGCTCAGCTCTGGCCATTTGGGGAGTGAACCAGTGATGGAACAGCTTTCTCTCTGTAAATCTGCCTTTCCAATAAGATGAACAAAGGAATGAATAAACAAATAAGTCTTGAAAAAAGAGAAAGAGAGACATTGGAGCAAGCAAAATTCATTAGGCTTTTGTCCTATCAATGTTTTTCATAGCTGACTGAGAGAACATCTTTGGTTGATAATCTTCCTAGTGTTTGTGGAATTAGAAAGGAATGACCAATTGTGCTTTGCAGACTTTAATTATTCTGTCCTGATTTGATTAGAAAATCATGAGCATTTTCCTTAGAAACATGAAGATGATACAGCAACCAGCACAGTGGCAGTGGTTTAACCAGTGACATGTAGTTGAAGGAAAGAGCTTATTATCATTTCTGCATAAATTGTCATCTCAAAGCCCTGTATTTGTATCTTTTGCTTTGAACTAAGATAGGTTAAATAGAATTATATCAATTAGGTCACTTATTCGAAGCACAAAAGTGAAATAACAAAAATGCCCCATTGTTCCAAATTCTCTGTCTGTCTAGGTTCTTTTTCTTTCTTTCTTTTTTTTTCCTCAATGTTCCATGTAAGAGAAAAGCCAGTCCTTCATGAATTACCCTGACTTCACTTCTATTTCCTGCCAATTCTCTTGTATTTCCAAAATGAAGTTTCTGGCATGCTTATGATGTAAATTTGTCTTCCTGTCTACTTCTATGCCTGTCATGTAAATTTAGTACAGATGTTCAAATGGAGGCAGGCAATTATAGTTTGAAAAAAAAAAAAAAGAATCAGGACAGGAAAAGCCCTTTTAAGTTTTATGAATTCTCCTTCACTTGTCAGTGTGATAAGGAGGGCATTCCATTTCCTTGACCCGCAGCAAAGTCTGGGAACGAGGAATACCCTTGGCTACAAACTGCATCTGAATTTTGCTGTTTCATCTCTTTCAGAGCTTGAGCTGGGTCTTTTTGTACATGTAAAACAGCAGGTGCATCAGATCTATGGCTCAGACTCAAGTCAGCTTGGCTTCTAGTCTGCCACTCTTTGCTCACCCGTCCTAGTCCATAGGCACAGTGTTAGTGTGCTTCATTTTATTTTAGGGAGAATTGTACAGAAGCATATTCAATATGAAGAGAAAAATGTAAAAGAACAAAAAAATCAAAATTTGAAGAGGAAAAGTAAATAAAAAGAAAATATAAAGCTCTAAAGATATCCTCCATTATTGTAACTGTCATAAAGAACCTATAAGACAGAAAAAAAATCATCTTTGGTACAAGTAAAAGTTTAATTTGGCACCATTGTTCTGGTGTATCAGGTTAACCTGCTGCCTATAGCGTTAGATTCCAATTGGGTGTGGGTTCAAGTCCCAGATGTTCCACTTTCAATCCAGCTTCTTACTAACGTACCTGGGAAGGCAACAGAAAATAGTCCAAGTGGTTGGGCCTACACCCATGTGGGAGACCCTGAAGAAGCTCCTGGCTCCTGTTTTCAACCTGGCTCAGCCCTGGCCATTGCAGTTACTTAGGCAGTGAACCAGTGGATGTGAGCGTAAGGTCTCTCCTTTTCTCTCTGTCTCTCTATCTCTCTTTTGGGGGTGTTTGTATTGTGTGTGTACCCCCTCACTCCCTTTGTAACTCAAACAATGAGTAAGTCTTTTCTTAAAACATTTAATAAAATATTTGAGGAATAAAACTGGGAATTAAGTTGATCCATGGTGATTATTTGAATCCCTTAAAAACATTTTCTAGTAAGTGGAAACTGAGAATACTTTTGGAACAGAGTAGACGAAAGGCATCCTGAATGTATAGGAAAGCGTGAGCATGTTCCATTCCCGGTGCTTTCGATTGTATTGACTTTAGTAGTGGTCTTCCTTGGCAACAGGATCAAGATTCCAGTTAGAATTTTCCTTGATAGCCTGTTTTACATTTACTCTTAAGGGAGATATTTTTCTCCCAGTATTAAGCTGAACTTCTTAGATCTGTCTCACTCCACATGAGGATGAGCAGGCGCAGTGTCACCTTCCCACACTAAACCCGAGCATGGATCCCTTTCCAATATGTCATCAGTCTTCTTCTCAACGTATGTTGTAATCTTCCTCAGTTTATTATAATGTGTATCTTATAAGCTGTGTCATTGGTGGAAGGAACTTCTCTTCCCTTCATCGAATTCTTGTCTAACTTTTCTTATCTTCCCTGGACAGAAAATCTTAATAAGCACAGAAATTTTGACAACTTCATAAGCAAACAGAAAATGCAAATCAACCAAAGAGCGGTGCCTTGCATTCCTCAGCAAGGTGGATAGTATCTTGAAGATGGTGGTTTCCTGAGAGACGCCATACACACTGCATCAAATTCATCATTGTGCAAGCACTTCAGCTCCCCTTATTTTCATTTCAGGTTTTGAAATACTCCTGTTCAATGTGATCAAAAATAATTTTAAAACTCAGAGAGGAATGATGGCAGTTTATGGAAGATGGGGACCCTTTCTAGGTAAGAGGAATTTTTTACTTCAGGAAACAAAAGTCCTTGAGTCAGTGACCCATGAAATCAGTGTGGTTCTCTAAAAAACTCTTTATGATAAAGATTGCTTTCCCAGTACCACGCGTCACACGGGTGTCAATGAAATGTCCCCTGCCTGGTGGAACAGCTGTTCGTATTGGTTAAAGTGATTGAAATAAGAGAGAATTATCGCCAGCTGCAAAGCACATGCACAAGTGGTGAGAGAAACTGGCAGCTGCTATTCCTCCTGCCATAAATATTTTTAATTAAAATTTGCCTCCTGGTTTTCAATTTGTGTAACAGGAGGGATTTAGGGTTAGTTACTTCAGGGGTAAGGGGATGGTTTTCTCCTCAAGAAAAGCTGTTTGACTTTATTATTATTATTAACAATTACTATTAGCAGTAATCATGGCATCCTGATAGCTAACAGGAAAATGAGCAGCATTAGGAAACTCATCCTTGGCCGGAGTCATGCACACTCAAGTACTTCAGGCTTTCGTAGGTTTGCTGGTTAATGCTTGATTTTCTAAATTAAACAAACAAAAAAATCCCACCATCCATCAAAAACTATGAACACAAGAGGTGGTGAATGCAATTATTTTAAACATGTTGAAATAGGGTTGGCTTTGGGAAAACACACACATACTCACTCACTTTTCTTATTGAAATCCATCCCTTTGGTAAGACTCTTCTCCGTCCTGATGTTCCCATCTTCTCTTCAAACATCTCCGTGGGGAGCTCCTTGGGGTTTCATGCCCAGCTCACTTCTCAGCCTACCCTCTTGGATGAAGACAGACCCTTTTGTGGTATTAATTTTGATCTTTACATTAATGGGGGGAAAAAAACCCTGATTCTTCATCCTTGCTTCTTCTGCTTAGTCATAGGCTTACACTACCCTTGTCCGCCTGGATTCCCCACAGCACAGAAAATCCATTGACCTCCCCAGATCCGCTGCTTCTTCTGTCTTTCAGTCTCGCCTGGTGGCACCACTGCCCAGTGCATCACGGAAGTCAGAAGCCCTGGAGGCACCTGAAAGTTTATCTTTCTCTTCATATTCTTTTCCTTTTTTTCTTTCTCTATGATTCTGTCTGTGGTGACTTCCCTGGAGTTAAATGTGGTGGAATTCATTCTGAGCACCCTTTCAAAGTCTGACACGGAATTTCAAAATTTTAATTGCTTTTTAAACATTCAGAAGTAAGGTGGGGTTTTTTGATGTTTGTATTGATACATTAATAATTTTATTAATAAATAAAATTGAGGTATTTCATAATGCAGATTTAGAAGCAACCCCTCTTTTCTTTTGCTGAAGCCTCCCTTCCCCCCTAATTTTACAATGGCATTTTTAATCTTTGTCTTTTGGGGACTTGCTTATTCACTAAGCATAATGTTTTCCAGCTGAATAAATTTAGTTGCAAAAGATTGCATCCTTTTACATTCTTTTTATAAAAAGATTATATCCTTTTTATAACTGAGTTGTATTCAATAGTGAATATGTACCACATTTTCTTAATCCAGTCATCCACTAATAGACATCTGGTGTATTGCACATGTTAGGTATTGTGAATTGAGCTGCTATAAGCATGGAGGTACAGATAACTCCCTCACATACTAGTTTCATTTTGTTTAGATAAATTCACAAGAGTGGAATTGCTGGGTCATATGGTAGATCTATTTTCAGGTATCTGATAAAATTCTGTACTGTCTTCCATGTGGTTGTGGTAGTTCACATTCCCAACAACAGTGGATTGAGGTGCTTTTCCCTCATATTCTTGCTGGCATTTGTTATTTTTTGATTTTTGAATGAGAGCCATTTTAGCTGGGATGCAGTGAAATCTCAGTGCGTGTGTGTGTGTGTTTAATTATTTGCATTTCCCTTTTGGCTAGAGAATCTGAGCAGTTTTTCTATAGTTATTTGAGTTTCATGCGATTGAAAAATTCCTGTCTGTATCTGTTGTCCATTTCTTAAGTGTTTCTTTGTGGTTTCTTGAGTTCCTTATGGATCCTAGGTAGTAATCTTTTGTCAGTTGTGTAGTTTGTAAATGTTTTCTGCCATTCTCTTGACTGCGTTCAGGCTGACAGTTTCCTTTGAATACAGAAGCTTCTTAGCTTGCTGTAATCCTTTTGTTTATCATTGCCCTAATTGCCTGTTCTTCTGGGGCCTTTTCCAAAAAGTTGTTGTCTACACCTATGTCTTGCAGAGTGTTCCTAATGTTTCCTCCAGTAATTTGACAATATCAAGTCACAGATGTATATCCTGCGGCCGCTTAGAGTTTGTTTTGTATGCGGCGTAAGGTAGGGGTCTAGTTTCCCACTCCCACCCATGTTGACCCGGTTTTGCCAGCACCATTTGTTTCAGAGGCTGTCCTTTCTTCCTGGATTTCTCCAGTTTGCTTGTCCAAAATTAGTTGGCTGTCGATGTGAGGGTTTACTTCCGGGCTTTCTGTTCTGTTCCATTGATCTTCAGGTCAGTTTTTGTGCCAGGGCCAGGCTGGTTTGATCACCACTGCCCTGGAGTGCATCTTGAAATCTGCTATGGTGATGGCACCAGGTTTGGTTTTACTGATTAAGATTGTTTTAGCTAATGGATATCAAAACAAAAATAGAAAGCAGAAAGGAGATATTATTTAAAGAAAAACAGATGAGTATTGAGTACAAATGAAAACATGAGTTTATGGATTGCAAGTGCACAGGTGTCTTTAAGTAGAACAAAGTAACGAAATCCATATGTAAATACATTCTAGTGAAGGCACAAAATCTGCAAGACAGAAAACTCAGAAAGCAACAAGAGGAAAAAAATTTAACAAATTACCTGCAGAGGAACAGCTATTTAACTGATATCCATATTGCTAATAGCAACAGTGTCCAGAGGAAAGACACTGGAATAACCTGCACAAAATGCTGAAATATATTAACAAGGTATTCTATAACTGACAGACTTTCTTCAGGAGTAACGATGGAATAAAACCTCTATCTAAAAAAGGCTCGGAAGGTTGGCGTGCACACACTTACCCTGAAGGAATTAATTAAATCCATAGAGTAAGTGGGCGCCAGTAGTGAGCAAGAAATTTATAAACACGTAACTAAGTTTAAATAGGCATTGAGCAAATACACAAATATATATGTGTGCATGAGTGTGATTGTTTGACTAATTGTGGGTCATTTTAAAATGTATATGCGAAGCGTTCTATTCAACATTGTATTGGATGTTTCAATCAGCATGGCAAATAAAAGAAATAAAAGGGGAGGGGAAGGGATGAGATGGAAAGGAAGGGAAGAAAGAATAAAGGAAAAAAGCAAAAAAAAAACTATTATTATACAGAGACCATGTTATTATATAGAAATCGTGTAAGACTCAAGCAAATGAATAGAACTTAATGAGAGCGTTTTGAGTGTTTGATAATATTAGGTGACAGATACATTTTTCTGCACTTTTCTCTATGTTTAAAATATTTCACAACTAAGAAAAATCCAAACCAGGTGTGAAGTTTAAAAGAAATATACTCTATTAATTAGAGGACATTTAAAGAGAGCATTTCATTTATCCTAGAGGACACACATGATGCTGCTGCTCAACATTAAATTTGAAATTGGAAATATGGTTTTTATAGAAGTCTTGTGTCTTAATCTTGACAGATTAAATACATTTACCCAGTGCAAAAGCTATACTTGACAAATAACTTAGATGCCTGGAAGGAACAAAGAAATGTGTTTTCAAACCGGGTGCACATCTGTACTGCTGAGTGATGACCTCCCAGAAGAGGGAAGTGACAGCCATCTGGCTCAGTCCGCTCTCCTGAATCACTGAGTCACTGGGAATGTGGAAGGGCACACTCATAACTCACCGACATCAGCGCACTAGCGCAGAGCAGAGAGGTGTGGAATTGATGTTTGGAGAGATTTCAGTGTACATTCTTCTTTTTGATGAGAATGCAGAGGAAGGCTGGCAGAACAAGGACACTCCAGTGATTTCTCTCTCTCTGGGTCACACCCCACTGCCCTTGCTTGGCATTCAGGCTGGCAGCCTTGAAAGCCTGCCAAAGAGGCACCAATCTGCTAAGCACTGACAGCTTTAGCTATTCACTCAAACTAAACCAGATTCTTTCAATGGAGGTGGAAAAACTACCCCAAGGGCACTGAGGACACCGCTAATAAAAAAAAAAAAAAAAAAAAAAAAACATAACCTGGCTGAATGTGACACAGGCTGAAATGTCCCCCTGGCATGGCTGATACTGTCCTCTGCCATGTGGCACAGGATTCTCAGGCCTGGCCAAATCCCTGTCTAGGCAGCCCTAGTCTTGCTTATACCACCTGGCAAGAAACGGTACAAATCCCTGCTGGCTGCCTGCTATCCCAGCGCCTGTGTTTATTTCTGGGATGACTCTGGGCATTGGGACATATCTCACGAGTCCTTGAAAATCTGTATTTGTTACCTCTGGGACCTTTTAGGGCAACAAGATGCAAGTAATCCACAACTATAAATGGTTGTGGGGAAATGTATCTGTTGCTTAGGACAGAAGTGTTGTAGCAGTTAAGATACTGCTTAGGATGCCTACATTCCACGTTAGAGTGCTTGGTTCAAGTCCCAGCTTCTTTACTTTTGATCCAGCTTCCTGCAAATGTACACCCTAGGAGGCAACTGATGATGGCTCAAATAACGGAATGCTGCCAGTCATGCAAGCAGTCGGGATTGAGTTCCAAGATTCTGGCTTCTGGCCCAGCCCCAGCTGTTGCAGGAATTTGAGGAGTAAACAGCAGATGGATCTCTGTTTCTCTCTCCTCCTCCTCCTACAGCTTTCAAACAAAATAAAAGATGAGATACATTAAAATGTGTATCCGTTGCATAAATGCTGTAAAAAACTAAGACTGCATTTTAACAACTCACTCTCTGGAAGTTCATCACAGTTGGAGTTGAGAAGCCTTTGAAAAAGGAGAAACACTCAAGACACAGACACCTGCTCCAGTGTCTGTTCATAGAACCAATGTGAAGAAACAGCCTGCCCCTACAGAAGACTATTGTTACTTAGCAACTGACAACCCAATTACCAAGGGTAACCTTAAGTCGGCTTCAAATAATAACTGACTCTGTTCACAGGGCTCCGTCAAGCATCCAAAGTGCCAAAGAACTTTCTTTCAAAATTACTTCTATAGCTTTCTCTGTCCCAGTGTTACCAAGAGTGTAGGTTTTGGACAAGAGAGTGTCTTAGGAACAGGAGCAGAGAATCAGAAAGCGTTTACTCTCTTACAGTTTTTAGGGATTGTTCTGGGAAAGCTTATCTGATGGCAGTGGGGGACCAGATAACCTGAAATGAGGAAAGCTGTGAGAAACTAACCCGAGTCAAATTCTTGAACACACAGCACAGGAAGACGTGCACTGCTTGAGCAGGAAGGACCTGGACAGTCCCCTTAAGATTGGCTATAAAAGCCCTGGCAAACAGCTTCTTCGGGAGGAGGTAGCTGCTGCTTCTTCATTTCAAAAATTTCTTTATTTGAAACACAAAGACAGAGGAGCAGAGACAGACTCTTTCTGTCTGCCGGTTCAATTCCCAGGTGGTCACAACCCCAGGGGCTTGGACAGGCTGACACCAGGGGTTTCTTTGGGGTTTCTCAGGGAGGTAGTTTCTTTAGAGAACTGCACCTTCCCGTGCCCCAAGGAGCCAAAGCTGTCCTCTAACTCCCATTTGAGACTGATTGTTGGATGAATTTCCTATGTCCACTAACACTAATCAAATCCTCAACTTTGTCATCATTCACTGGGCATACCAGAGGCCATCCTGGCTTGTGCATGTGTGTTTTTCATTGCAATCATAATCTTTGTTCCCCCTACACCTCAAATTCCTTCACTGAAGACTCTTCTCAATAGTTTCGACAGCCTGTTTGTGATCGTGACACTGAGCACATGTACTTACAGGGCGAATGTATTTTTTAAATTATTTTTTAAATATTGATGTCTCCACTATAGTCATGAAATCAATATAGCATTCTAAATTGATTGTAAAAAGTACACTAAAGGGCCCGGCGCGGTGGCGCAAGTGGTTAAAGGTCCTCGCCTTGCACGCCCGGGATCCCATATGGGCGCCGGTTCTAATCCCAGCAGCCCCGCTTCCCTTCCAGCTCCCTGCCTGTGGCCTGGGAAAGCAGTCGAGGACGGCCCAAAGCTTTGGGACCCTGCACCCGCGTGGGAGACCCGGAAGAGGCTCCTGGCTTCGGATCGGCATAGTATCGGCCCGTTGCACTCACTTGGGGAGTGAATCATCGGACGGAAGATCTTCCCTCTCTGTCTCTCCTCTCTGTATATCCGCCTTTCCAATGAAAAAATAATAAAAAAATAAATCTTTAAAAAAAAAAAAAGTACACTAAATTGTGACAAAGCTTTGCTACAAATGTTCTACAAAAAGTTCATGATGGGCCTGGCATGATAGCCTAGCAGCTAAAGTCCACGCCTTGCATGTGCCGGGATCCCATGTGGGTGCTGGGTCTAATCCTGGCAGCCCCTCTTCCCATCCAGCTCCCTGCTTATGGCCTGGGAAAGCAGCCGAGGACGACCCAAAGCCTTGGGAGCCTGCACCCACATGGGAGACCCAGAGGAAGCTTTGGGCTCCTCGCTTTAGATTGGCTCAGCTCCAGCCATTGTGGTCAGCTGGGAAGTGAATTGATGGATGGAAGATCTTCCTCTCTGTCTCTCCTCCTCTCTTTATATCTGACTTTCCAATAATTTTTTTTTAATCCTAAAAAGAAGTTCATGGGAAATGGAATCAAAAGATGCTTATAGTGTTACAAAAAAAACTGAAATTCATGCATAGCTTTCTTTCCATAAAATAGACTGTCCATGAACTTTCTGAAGATCCCTTATACTTAGGGTGAATATACATTTGGAATTGTACAGTTCATTCTAATCAAAATGTAGCAAAATCATTCTGGGGAATTGATCAAATCTGACAAAAGTCTACTCCAGATATTGGGGTTCACCCTAACCTTAGAGATAAAATAGTTAAGAATATATGTTCTTTTTACTATATACGTATCATAACTAGAAGACGTTCAAATATAACACATGAAATTTATGTATATATTTAAGAATATGTCTACAACAAGAAAAGCTGATTATTCCTGGATTCCTTTACTTGTAAGGAAAAGAAACTTCTAGGTAGTTTAAGTTACAGCTACTTGGGTTTTTTGTTGTTGTTGTTGTTGTTACTGTTATCCATAGCCTAACAAAACTTAGGGAAGGAATAAAGAAGCAATTCCTAAGAATGCCTCACACCAGCAGCGTGACAGACATCATCTCCGAGCCTCAATTTTAGAAAATTGTTAAGCGGTGCCTTCAGGAACTCATCTATGCTCTCGGTTCTGTCATGACAATTAGACATCACAGTTGTGTTATTTCTGTGGCAAAAGCATGTGGCCACGGTGCCTGGGGCAGTCAGGACACCTGCGGGCTCACGGCTCTCCTTGGTTTTTAGGTGCATCCTCAGGGGTGTTGCATGTTTGTGGCTGGCACAAGCCAGGCCGTGCCAGTCTGCACATTCCACATGCTGGCAAGAGACAGAAGTGTTCACCTGTTGTTAAGTGCCTACTTTCTGTTTATGAGGTTGCAGGATACAGGGATTGGTGTCTGGATAATAATTGTTTCCTGTTCTAGCTCTTCCTTTCTTGGCTCGAGTATGTTAGATTTCAATAAATAATTCAGTGATTTTAATGTAATCCCACACCTCTACTACCTCACTTGAAGAAAACAAATACAACTATTAAATAAATAGCAAAGAGCAAGTGATTTGGGGTGTTATGGTAGTGGGAATAATACCGCAGCCCAAAACAACTTCTTGAAAGCTTGGAAGTTAATACACAGAAGATTAGGGGCTTTGCATTTTTTAAGTAGCTCATATATTTAGCACTTCAGAAATATAATATGATAAAGAATTGACCGAGGTGATTTCTGCAGCTCATTTCAGCATTTATTCAACGATTGACTCAACAAATGGCATTAAGTACCAACTATGTGCTGGGCAGAAATATTCTTTGCCTTCAAGGACCTGCAAGGGATTCAAGGATCCCAGGGAACTTCTGTATTCTCCGCTAGAAGTATTACTGGTAGTCTTATTTCCATAAAGATTGATAAAGGTCAAACACAGGAAAAGAAACTTAAAATCAGTTAATTTATATATATACACCCCAGTGTGATGGGGTGGCTAAATCCTTGACTTGCAAAGTGCTGGGATCCGATAAGGTTGCCAGTTCATGTCTTGGCTGCTCCACTTCCCATCCAGCTCCCTGCTTGTGACCTGGGAAAGCAGTAGAGGGTGGCCCAAAGCCTTGGGACTCTGCACTCACATGGGAAACCCAAGAGAAGCTCCTGGTTCCTGGCTTTGGATCAGCGCAGCTCCGGCCATTGTGGCCGCTTGAGGAGTGAAACATCCGATGGAAGATCTTCCTCTCTGTCTGTCCTCCTCTCTGTATATCTGCATGTGTGCAAACCCTCGTGGTATAGCTGCTCCTATAGGAATAGAGGGGTGTCGCCAAGGGATAAGGGCTCTCTGGACAATAGCAAGTTTACCTCTCTGGCCTCTTTGGGCGCTCCTGCTGAGACCCAATCAATCATGCCCTCTTCCACACTTGGGGGATGCTCACAAAAGCTAGACTGTTTGAACAGCCTCTTCTTGGTGATTCATGGGGGGCGGGGAGTGCAGTCCCATCAGTGACTTTCCCACACCTTGTGTCCTTGCTGCCACACCAGGGGAAATAGATAGAAATTAGATTACTTATTAAAATCTGAGGGTCCCACTTCCCCAGTAAGTATCCAGTGCTGGAGTCCTCTCTCCCTTTCCATGCCGTTCTGTTCTCCTAGGGAAGTACTCTGACTTTGCAATCCAGAATCTTTCCTTATTTTTACATTGGAAGAGGTCAAGGAGTGGCTAGGGCTCTCCTGCTGTTTCACTACTGCAGCCATTGTTTGCAAAGCAGACAGCACTTCTTGGAGATGTAGCTGTGTATAACCCCAGGCGTAGGAAGCATTTTTAGAGTAAAATGATAGAAACATATTTCTACTTGTTTTGGCATGTTAGCAGCGTTTTGTCTTCTAGGTATGAAGTTCTGATCAATAAACTTTGGAATAGTCTAACTAAATGAACATAAACCTTACAGCACTAGCCTGTTATGACAGGTAGTCAAAATTAATCTTCCTGCGAGAAGCGCTGGGTTGTCATTCCTCTGACTGAATCAGTGGGAGGTGCTGCGCCCTGTTCCGAGCCAGCCCTCAAGCCCGACAATCTGTGTTTTTCAAAATGCAAGTCTGTCTTCAGCTGCCTATCAAACAGCGTATTTCTCACACCAGAGAGAACATATTGGTTTTTTTTTTCAGCTGTTTAAACACTTAAAATGGTGAGAGGCATAGGTTTCACAGACTAAATGAAAATGTGTGTAGTACATAGTGTGTGCTAAGTGACCTGTAATAGGCACCCAATAAATGATTGTTATTACAATAAGTTTTGAGATCATAGGAATTTCAATGTACTAATTGAAGTAGCATAGGAAAAAAAGAACATTCTCTCTTCGTTGTAGAACTGGAGATTAAAAAAAAAACAACTAGTAGACTTAAATAATAGTAGCTGATAATCTTATTCAACAGAGCTGAGTGTATACTTTTATATCTAACCTATGTGACCTTGGACAAATCAGTTACTGTTCTTTGGACGTTTCTGCCCCCATCTGCAACTTAACAAAGCTGGACAGGATGATTGTTTAGGTCTTCTGTAGCTGGCATCTGTGGCCCCACGACAGATAAAGCCTTTTAATGCCTTGGTTAAGTCATCCTCTGTGATCATTTGCCCTCTAGTGGCAAAAGTTCGGAAGAACATTCGTAATGAGAAAGTTTCCTGTTTGCATCCCTTCAGAATTTGATGAATGTTTTGAGAAATGCCTACCCTTGCTTCAATATTGTATTAGCTAGAATTATGTCCAAATGACCCCAAAATTAATAGCATAAAACAATAAAGTGTTTCTGAAGGGTGAGGAATTGACGAGCAGTTTATCTGAGAGCTGCTCGTAATGTGACAGTCTCTGGGATAAGCCATCCCAGAGAGAGAGAGAAAGAGACGAGGGGGGTGGGAGTGATGGTTAAGAAGGCAAGGGGAGAGGCGAGAGAAGGAAGGAAGGAGGAAGGGAATGTGTGTGTGTATAATGTCAGCATTCTATGCTGTGGGAGCAATGTTCAGCCCAGCGGTGGAGTTGCCATTGCCTACACAGGAAGCATGTGCTAACTGACTAAGGTGGAGGCCCTCCTTCCCTTTTTTCCTCTTGGGGAGCCTTAACAGCAGGACATACGAGTGCTTATAAGATCAGATCCAGGCGTCTGAGACTCCTCCCAGGTTGCTTTTAAGGCAAAAGCACTTAAATGGCCTGCCTCTCTAGGGGTTCTATGCTGTCTCACAGTTTATGTGACTTTATGTAAAAGGGGCCTGTGGATTTCACCTCATTGGTAAAAGGACCAATAACACAAACAATCAAAATCATGGCTGGATGATAAAATATAAGCTTGAAATCTCCTAGCATATCCAAGTAATTAGCATTTGAAATTAGAGAATTAGAACAATATGGAAGAAATGTTGCCATGTTACTAATGCCCTGAAATCAATATTTAAATGTAAGTCCATTAAGTGTGTAAAGCACTTCATCTAAAATGTTTATTGCATTGCTTGCCATCTGCTGTTATTGCTGTCTCAAGGATGGTAGAGGCAGAGAAGTTGAATCAATGACTGGAGATGAGCTTTCTAAGACAGTTCAAATATTCTTCTAATGCCATGTATACAAACGATAGACTGTGATCTGCTTGTTCTGCTTGCTTAAAATAATAACTCTCAGCAGCATCATTACATTTCACATGCCACTGATTAAATCTTGAATATTCATGCCTGCATTTGAAAGCCTTCTGTTGCTATGGTGGAAACTAATATCGTGAAACTGAAGAACCTAGGCGTTTTCTGCCTTTTGTGATTCTGCCTTAATGGCTTGGCTGGGGGCTGTGTGAACCTCAGGCCTGATAGTCTACGTGACACCCGGCAGGACACCTGGCAGGTCACGTAGGCAGACCACTCCTCAGGAAGGAGGTACCTTGTGTTTGGTAAGATTCACAGCCCAATAGCTTATCAATTTGTACTTTTTGAAAGTTGCTAGTTTCAAACCCACCAATAGAAGCCTGCTAAGTCATGACTGCATAATTAATAGCCTAAGATGTATAAGAACTGGGGGGCTTGGGCTCTGGGCCCTTTCCCTTGGCTCTTCTGGCTGGTGCTTCTTTTGTCCTTGTGGATCCTTGCAGCCTCGGCTGCGGCTGCCCCTCCCCCGCCCAGCCATGCTGGGCTGGGGGAGGTGGCTGGGAGACCTAGGCTAACCTGAATAAACCACCTTTTTGCCTCAGCACCGACTTCAGACTTGATGATTATCTGGGGGTTTCAAAAACCGGCACAACAAAACATGTTCCAGCTTTCCTTGTATGGGGAAGAATATTAGAACTGAAAGTTAAATCAAAGCTGTTGTTTATCAGTGAGAACAACACCAAGAGAGGGAAGATTGTCCTGGAAGTAGAGGCTGCGTTAGGTTCCAATGATACAAGAATGCTCATTGGCCTGGGGCCTAGAGAGAGCGATGTTCAACAGGGGGGAGTGTGTTGAACAACACAGTCCGTCACATGCAAGAGCCCTGGGCTTTGAGACTACAGATTCGAGAATGATAGAGGCACGGCTGGAGTCAAAGGAGCAGGATTGCCCACCAAGGAGCTGGGTGTAATAAAACCAGCACATCTGGAAACTCTGGCCTTTGTTGTCAGGCAACCACTTCCATGGGCAGCGAAAAGAGGTGCAGAATAACTTTGTTTCCATGATGTGCGTGGATGGGAGCGAGATGCCGATTGGCTCTTTTAAATAGAACCCCACACATTCAGAAGGCTTGCAAACTAGGATTTCTCAGTCTCAGTACTTTGGCATTTTAGGTTAGATAAATCTTTGGACAGGTGCAAATTTTTTTTAGATGCTGCCTTAGACCTACCAAATTATATACTGGGTGTGAGGTCTCCTCTCCCTCCCCTACCTCAGCATGCGATCCGGAAGTTGATTGAAGTTGGCCAGGTGCCTACCCATGATGAAGTTGCTGGTTAGCAGTCAAAACAGTGTACCATGTCTCACATCCAGACAGCTTGCTGCGTGGGGGCTGGGAGGAACGGGCTGCACACAGCAGTGATCGTGGAAATGACACGGGGGACGTCCAACTGTCCGATGGAGGCACTCCAACGCTGGCCAAGAATGTGGTTCAGATTCCCCCTGGAATTCGCATCATCCAGGATCTCATCCAGAAATCTTCACCTTTATTGACATATTCATTTCTAAAGACAGGTGTAGAAGATAGCTAGCTTACACCTGGGGTACGGTGTTGTTCCTTTTCCTTCTTGCCTGTTGTCACAGGTCTGTTTTCTTAATGCAGCCACTTGGAGTTCAAAGCGACCTTGTTTCCATAGCCACAAGTTGTATAATTGTGTGGTGCTGACAGGTATGTGTTGATTTAAGGTTTAAACATTTCTGTAAAGCTGACTGAAACAAAAAGTATCTTATGTATGTTAGAAAATAAAAACATATCAATTTTGTGTTGGAGAAATCCTAGCTAGATGCGTTTTTTTTTTAAATGAGCCATAAAAGGTATTATGCAAAAGTCATCCTTAAAAATTTTTTTAAGATTTATTTTATCAATTTTTTTTAATGGAAAGTCAGATATACGGAGAGGAAGAGCTTCCATTCGTTGATTCATTCCCGAAGCGGCTGCAATGGCCAGAGCTGTGCTGATCCAAAGCTAGGAGCCGCTTCCCAGTTTCCCACGTGAATGCAGGGCGCCAAGGCCTTGGCCTGTCCTTCACTGCTTTCCCAGGCCAGAAACAGGAAGCTGGATGGGAAGCAGGGCCGTTGGGATTAGAACCGGTGTTCATATGGTATCCCAGCGCTTGCAAAGTGAAGACTTTAGCTGCTAGGCTATCGTACCAGGCCCACAAAAGTAATTTTTAATCATTAATGGATGAAAGTAGAAATGCCAAATGAGGGCCCAGCTCAGTGACTAAATCCTCTGCCTTGTGTGTACTGGGATCCCATATGTGTATGTTACATGTCCCAGCTGTTTCACTTTCCATCCAGCTACCTGCTTGTGGTGTGGGAAAGCAGTAGAGGATGGCCCAAGCCTTGTGGGCCTGCACCCGCATGGGAGACCTGGAGGAATCTCCTGGCTTCTGGCTCCTGGTTTCAGATGGGCTTAGTTCTGGCCACTGTGGCTACTTGGGGAGTGAACCAGCAGACAGATGATTTTTCTTTCTGTCTCTCATTCTCTCTGTATATCTGCCTTTCCAATAGATTTGTCAGAAATCTGAAAATAGATTTATCATATGACACAGCCATTGCACTACTGAGAAATTAGCAGAATTAATTGAAGTCAGCATCTGGTAAAGTTGTATGTATCCCAGCATTTGTAGCAGCTCCATTCACAATAGTTAAGATATTTTCAACACAGATGTCCACCAGCTGATACCTGGACAACGCAAATGTGGATCTGAGAACAGGGGTTATGGTCTATCTGGTAAAACCACCACCTCTTTTATTTTATTTTTGATGATGTTTACGTAGTTGAGAAGGATGCATGCCTATGTGGACCACTGATTAGGGTGGGAAGGCTCAAGGAATAGGGGAAGTGCATGAGACCATTGTTTCCAATTTTCTTCTTCCTGTATCTGACGGAAGTGGGGAGAAAAGGGGAAAAGCTGCACCCAGCCTCCCAGATACGTGAGCACCCAAAGAAGGGGAGCAGCCACCCAGTGTCATCCCCCAGTCCCCGATATGAAGCATGTTCTGAGGGTTTGGCTCAAGTGGTTTTACTAGTTCTGAAATGCTGTTGATTTTGTTGGTCCAAAGATGAGGAAATCCCTCCGAGGCCCATTGGTTGACATAGTCTGCCTTGGTGTCTCCGTTTGCCCTGGTATTTGATACCAATGCTTGGCTGAGAGAGTTGTCCAATTTGCTCTGCCCTCCTTCTTCTGCTATGGTACCAGGTGTCCTCTGCAGGCTCAATGGACTGCCATATCCTCCATGTGCACCTGGGTGTACTGCTCTGTCTGAGCCACTGATCTTATACTCCTGGGAACAGTGGTCTTTCTACTTGGTGAATTCTTTATTTAGTGGAGGATTAACTTTGTAAATTGCAAGCATGTTATCACAAAACAGGAGTTGAATTGTATCTCAAATTCTTAGGCAAGAGGCTTTTATTTATTTATTTAGCACTAAAAACTGATGGACAGCACTTACTGCTAACTTACAGCCAAGTTTTTTTTAATGCTTTTTAAAATCAATTATTCACTAACTGAGATAAGATTACCAGCATTTTAGAGAACTTAATTACTAAATTATTTCCCATTAAAGCTTTACGTCTCACATACGGGAATGTTCTCCGCTCTGGCAGCACTATCAGTGTGAAAAAAATGTGTTACTTCCTGTTTTGCTAGTCTGGAGGCTGGTGATATTCCATTGTCAAGTAATGTTTTCCAACAGCAGTGGTACAAGCATCACATATTATATGTATATATGTATATATGTTTATTATATATCACATAGTGATGGTATATTTCTTTATTATATAATTATTTACTTAAAGGAACTGGCTCACATGTTTATAAAAGCTAGCAAGTCCCCGTCTGTAGGTGGGATGGCAGCCTGGAGGCCCAGAGCCTCTGCTGCAGATTAACACACTTGCAGCACAATTCTTATGGCAGGGGAGGTGATAGGGCTTTTATTATTATTATTATTCTGTCTTAAATGAACTGGATAAGGTCTGTTGGCTATAAGAAACAATTCTGTTTTGCTCAAAGTTTATTAATTTTCATAGTATATTTATCCAAAAACAGCCTCAGGAAATATTACACTACTCTTTGAACAAACATCTAGCCTACTAAGCACAGACAAGTTGATGCAAAATTATTATTATCTTTTCCCTATTATCTGCTGAAGCATTTAAAATTTTTTCTGTCACCTTCAATATTGTTGCTATTATTCCTTAAATATGTTGAAAGTATTTTTGCCAATTTTTTGTAATATACTGTTTCTTGCAAATGCTTTAGAACTTTAAAAATATTTATTATTGTTATTATTATTATTATTATTATTATTTGCAAGGCAGATTTACAAAGAGTGCAGGAGAGACAGGGAGATCTTTCATCTGCTGGTTTGCTTTCTAAATGGTTGCAATGGCCAGAGCTGATCTAATCCAAAGCCAGGAGCTTTCTCTAAGTGTCCCTCTTGGGTGCAGGGACCCAAGGACCTGGGCATTCCTCTTCTGGTTTCCCAGGTCATAAGCAGGGAGCTGGATTGCAAGCGGAGCAGCTGGGACACTAATTGACATCCATATGGGATGCCAGCATCTCAGGTGGAGCACTAGCTTGTTAAAACACTGCGTCGGCCCATGCTTTGGATTTTAAAATGCTGTTTTAAACATTTTATGAGCATTCAGAGTCACTTAAATTCATTATATTTTTAAATTTTAGCTTGTTTATTTGAAAGATAGAAATATACAGTGGGAAAGACAGAGAAGGACCGATTTTCCATCTGATGGCTCCTACTCAATTGGCTACAACAACCAGGACTGGACCAGTTGAAAGCTGGGGATCAGAAACTCCAGGGCATGGGGTAGGAGGGGAAAAAAAGCCCTCTAGGCAGGTCTTCCACATGGGTCAACTTAACCCACTGTGTTACAGCACCCATCCTGCCACTGAAATGTGGGTGACATTTATACAATGCATGTAGGCACCAGCAAGATGATAGCCACTTTTGAGCTTTTGATCCTCACAGGTGAGTCCAGGAGACTTTTCAGTATTTACTTAAAATTAATGTTTTAACTTGAAAGTTTTTTGGAAGAAGTTAAAATTAGAACACATCTTTTTTTTTTTTCAAAGGAAGAAAACCAGAATATAGTCACTAATATGAGGACTGGTGGTTAGAGGATATGAAACGTCATAAGCAAATATAAAGTGGGGTTGCATTTAGTTCTTAGGATTAGTTGAATGAATTTCAGAATTTATTATTCCATAACATTACAAAGTATCAAGTTGTGTGTTTCCTTCAAAATTGCATAAAGCATAATCCAAGCAAATCGTTGAAACATTGATATTCAGCTTATTCGTTAATTTTGTTAAGTATATAGAAATACAAGTGTCTTATGGCTATAAAATGAAAATTCCAGAAATAACAGTCTAAGCATAGAGCTATTTTAAATCTAAAAGAAACAACACACTGTAAAATTTATGTAGCTTTTCCCATTTATTTAATTATACATCATGCTGCTTCCTATAGCTACCAGTACAACTTCCTATCTTGCGATATTTTTGTTGTGTATTTTCATCAAGTGCCACATAGCATATACTTTTATTCAGTATATAATCAATATTTTCAATTTTCAAATTACTGAATACTTCTTGCTGTATTTTAACTTTTATTATTCATGTTTTTGTTTGCATGAAAGGCAGAGATCACACATCTATTGTTTCACTCCCTAAATGCTCGCACCAGCTAGAGTTGGACCAGGATCAGAACTCCATCCTGGTCCGGCAGGAGCCGAAGCACTTAAGCCATCACCTGCTGTCTAGCAGCGTGCGTGATCCTGATTCTGGAGCTGCACCTTTAGCAAAGGGGCTGAGCCTGGCAGGTTCACTCCAAATTGAACGTTAAGTGTCCCAAGCATGCCCCCCGCTGGTAAACTGCAATTCCCAGAATGCAGTCGCAGCGTCTGCGGCTTTCTATTGGCTGCATAGGCCGTCATTATACAAGTGGGTGGGTTTACCGTCGTTCGCCAAGAGATTGCGCAGACTTCCGGGTCTGAGCTACGCGGAACTCATTTTAAAGGGGCAGATTTCAACCGGCAGGTTTTAAGGAGGTTCCATTTCCGGCGCTCCCGGAAGTAGTGTGAAAATGGCGTCCTCGTCACCGAACCGGTCGTCAGCCGCCGACGGGAAAAGTGAGCCTCGTAACCAGAAGCAGAAGCCGGAGAGCCGAGGTGAGGTTGTGCATGGAACGAAGCCTGGGGTTTGTGGACGTGGTTTCCTGGTTTTGGATTGTTGACGGCCGCCGGCTGGCTCTTCCGTATGCTTCTGAGTGGAATTGCTGCTGATGCGGGATGTGGGACGGGGCGGCAGGAAAGATGGCAGGTGTCGCGCCCGCCGCCTGTTAGTCACTGGTGACTTTGGCTGAAGGTCCCCGAGGAATGCCTGGTCCCGTCGGGGCGAGAGGGCGCGGCGGCTGCTCGTTCAGGGGCGAGGATGCCGAGCAGGTGGCCGTGGTAACCGGAGGCTCACGGGGCAGGAGACCCTGGCTGCTCGGACACTGGAGCATCCATGCTGCAGGAAGGCTGCGTGTTAGGGCGCCGCTGCCAGGGCCCGGGCCGCCTGTCTCATTAGTCTCTGGCGTGGTAGTTTTACGCGTTTTCTTCCCTGTCGGTGAGAGGAAGAGAGGCTAGATCCCAGGAATCGTTCAACCAAATCTTCGAAATTGAAAACCTTCAACTCCCAATCTAGACGCATGGGAAGGTACTCAGGGGTTTACTAACAGGTTTTTGTTATTGTTGCTTTTTGAAAATTCATGGTTAACAGCCCCAGCAGGGAGTGCAGGCAGTGAAGTCGGGGAGTCCCACTCTTCTGTTCAGTAATTGTGTTGTCATACGCCCAAAGCCCTCTGTGCCTCCCATGCCACTTTCTTTCTGGTCCGTGAAATAGCCATTCTGAAACCTATTGAATGTTTCCTTTCTCCAAAGTCTGAATTCTCAGTCTCTCTCTCTCTTAATGACTGGGAAAGGGCCGTCTGCATTTCCCTGTCCTGCTTCTTGAGCTCAGCTTTGTTGCTCATTCAGGGTGATTCCTGTAGTGCGGGGTTCTGTACTTTTCCACGGTGTGTCATTGTGTTGCACAAATAGATCTCGACTTGGTGTTCATTCTGCCGTGGCTGGGCGCTCAGGTTGTCCCCACTGCTTGCTGTTTTACACGGTGCTGCTACGAACATAGAACATCGTTGTGTGTGTTATCTGATTTACATAAAGATTTCTCTGGACTAGAAACATGGTGTGGACCACTGAAGTGTCGGGTATGTGTGAGAATGCAGATTCCGCTAAAGGTTTTGTGCCTCTGGGGGTGTCCACCAGCACTGGGTGACAATGCCCAGGGCTCTCAGGCCACTCTGACATTAGGTGTTACATATCTTCAGTTTGAATGTCAGTCCTCTTGGTAGGTGTGAAGTGGTATCTGGTTGTGATTTTGCGCTTTCTGAGGCTTGTGTTGTGGTGCAACAGGTTAAGCTGCTGGCTGGGACTCAGGCATTGCGTATCAGAGCAGGGATTCTAATCCAGCACCTTGTTCACCTGGGAAAGCAGCAGGAGATCCCAGGCGTGCAAGTAATTAGGGTCTCTCCATCCCTGGGTGGAGGGTCAGGCTCCTGGCTTTGGCCTGGCCCCGCCCTGACCAGTGCGCCCGCTTGGAGCCTGAACCAGCAGTTGGAAGATTGGGTGCTGTCTCTCTCTGCCATTATTCCTTGCAAGCAATTAAATCTTTTTTTAAAAAAAGCTTTTGATTTTTTTCTGATTACTAATGAGTTTGCAGTTACTTTTATATATATTGGGGGCTTGTATTTTTTCTGTTGTGAAACTCCTGTTTATTTATTTATTGAAAAGGATATGTATACCTGTCGGAAGAAATAAATGACTCCTTCTCTGGGACCAGCAGCTGCCCAGCTAGGTGTCCGGAGCTGTAGGCTCTGTGGAGAATCACGGACTCCGTGACCAGCCAGGAGTTGGCAGAGGCAGCTGCACCACGGCTCCCACCCAGACTTCCTAGGGCTTGGCCTGCCCGGAGGAGCCTCAGCTGCTGCTTGGGGCCCGTTCAATCAGTGCTTGAACCTAGCAGCTGGGGTTCCACTTCCTGTGTGTGCTTGGAAAGTCAAATTTACAGAGGAGCAGAGATGGAAAGATCTTCTATCTGCTGGTTCACTCTTCAAGTGACCAAAACATCCAGAGCTGACCTTATCTGAAGCCAGGAGCTTCTGGGGCTCCCACATTAGTGCAGCGTCCCAAGGCTTTGGCCTGTCCTCTACTGCTTTCCCAGACCACAAGCAGGGAGCTGGATGGAAAGTGGAGCAGCTGGGACATGAATTGATGCCCACATGGGATCCTGGTGTGTGCAAGGCAAGGACTTTAGCTACTAGGCTACTGCGCTGGGTCCAGAAGGCAACCTCTTGTTTCCTTATAACTCAAGCTTGGAACAGGGTCATGGGAAACATCCCCAGAGATGAGTGGTGATGACCTGAAAGGTTGGTTAGTGGAACAGCCCCAGACCTGCTGCTCAGCTCAGGCTCACCTGTTCTGGGCCAGTGTGATTGGTGTGTTTGCTCCCCTGGGTACCTGCACTTCAGGTCCCACTTTCTCCGGGAAGCCAACTGCACTCACTTGCACACCATTTATATTGTGCATTTTTTTTCTAAATTATTTGATATGCTTATTTTTATCCGAGAGGCCGACTTAGAAGGTAAAATAGAGAGATCTTCCATCCGCTGATTGATTCCTCAAATGGCCACAACAGCTGGAGCTAAGCGGATCTGAAGCTCGGAGCTTCTTTCGGGCCTCCCACATGGGTGCAGGGTCCTAAGGACTTAGGGAATCCTCTGCTGCTTCCCAGGCCACAGGCAGGGAGCTGGATGGGAAGCAGAGCACCCTGAAATTGAATCAATGCTTGTATAGGGTGCCAGTGCTGTAGGCTAAGAACCAGCCTGATAAGCCAGCACACTGGCATCTTGTACATTTGACTGTTTTTCTTAATATATCCTGGCTTTTTATTTTTGTGTATTTTTAATCTGAGGTCTTCGGTTCTGCGCCATGTTCCCAGGTACATGGGCAGTCTTAGGGAGAAGTCATCAGTAACTTCATGTCTAGATAGCAGGAATATGTTGTTTATCGTCATGGAGATTAACTATGTGGAGTGCACAGCCTGTTGCACTATCTCTCTGTATCGATTAGAGCTGACTTTTTTGCCATAGAGCGCTCTTGAAACCCCCTCCACCTTGAACATGAACACTTCATGAAGTGTTAATTGGGTTTCCTATGAGTTGACCTTTTGGAAGATTGCAAATTAACCCGAACTGGAAAAGGTGGTATGAATGGCAGAGAGGCCAAGTCAGGTGAAAGGGCCAGAGAGCCAGCTGTGGTTAGGGCTGCTTCATGCACCAAATCCATCCTTTACCTAATCTGTGCGTGTAAACAATGTGAGCAAGAAAGGATGAGTTTGAAAACCAGTCCTCTGCCCCATTCTGTGGCGTCCAGGGGTAGAAGTAGAAAGGACTAAAAATCCTTAACCTTTGCAGATTCTTGGCTTCTACGGAGTCCTAAAGGAGGGCCTGTGTGGAGTCCAGAGCCCATGTCCTGCCCTGGGACAGCAGTGGCTATTAGTTTCGTGGTATCTGAAGAAAGGACTGTTTCCTTTGCACTGAGATCTCTGCAGACTGCCCCCTTGTGTTGAAACGAAACGGGACACATGCAGTAGAATGCTTGGGGTGGTGTGTGTTTGGTCCTGGGTTCTTGTCTCCCCCACAGGCTGCCCCCCTTTAATTATTCAGTTTGGGCTTTGTGGGACCTCACGGAGTCTCAGTTGGTGATTGTATTGAGAGAAAATTAGCCAGATCATTTTGATAGACATTTTGCACCAAGCAAAAAAAAAAGATTTAAACCATAAGCTTGGGGCACCCCTACACTGTTTTCTTCTGTGTTCCCCACCCCTATACTATGTTGAATCTTCTATTCTTGTAATTTGACTGCTGCCCTACTCTCTTCAATCCCCCATCCACCAGAGGAAAGCTACACACCCACACAGACGCGTTTAATTCTGGGACATTTCCACACCTCTGAAGGATTCATGCAAAACTCCTGAAGAAAATATGAAACCTCTGTCTATCATTCCCAGCCTCCTGAGTGAAGACTGTTTCTTGAAGTGATTCATGACAGTTTCAGATGCTAGGGTATTTGGATGGATCAAATTTACATAATTTATGTCTTAAGGAGAAGCTACTGGGGACCTTCTGTGTAGAAGGTGGGGTTTGCAGACCAAGAATGGAACTGAATGTTTCCAAAGCACTCAGGAAATTTTATGCAGGTGCCAGAAACATATCGAGGTTTTTTAATTGTTTGATAGACAAATGTAACTCCTTGTTTACAGCTCGAAGCCAAAGCTTTGCTTGAAATCTTGAATTTATGCAGAAGGGGGAGGGTAGGGAACTTGTCCTGTGGAGGTTGCCTGCTCATTCCTGAACTGCAGGTGACTGATCCCCGTGGGCCGCAGTGAGCCCAGCACTGGGGCCTGTGTATTGGAAGGCTGATTTTTGTTCTGCTCCTTACTGCCTTGCCCCTTATAAAAATTTTATTATTATTTTCTTACTGTTTTGATGATCTTTACATAGTTGATTAGGGCGCAGAGGGTCAAGGGCTATAGGAAAGTGGAAAAGATCATTGTTTCCACATTATCTTTTTTCCTTCCTGTATCTGGGGGAAGAGGAGAAGGGGAGAAGCCACAGCTACCCTCCCAACCATCTCAAGGTCCCCGATGTGGGGCATGCTCTAAGGGCACTGCTCAGGTGGTTTCGATAGTTCAACAGTTCTGAATTGCTGCCAATCAAACCATTCCAAGCACAATGAAATCTCTTCAGAATTCATTGGCTGATATAGTCCATGTTAGAGTCTCCATTTGCCCAGATTTTCACTGTCAACACTTGGCTGGGGCAGTTGATCAATTTGTTCTCTCCTCTGTTGTGGTACCAGATATCCACTGTTTTGTCTGAGCCACTGAGGAAGTTGAGTTTTGACACATACACTCCATGGTCAGACCATAGAATCTGCAATTCTGTTCATGGTTGGAGTTCTGAGTCCAGTGGTTAAGTTGGGGGGATCCCCAAAGAAGCTTCATCTGAGGTGATCCCAGACCTGATTCTTGCATGTGCTTGCCAATACAGAGTCAGGCACAATCTGTGGTGCCAGTCAGCTTATGCACGTGCTGGTCGTTTCAATTGCTGGGTCAGTTCTGTTTCCAGCCCTGTCTTCTGCACAAACCAATGGGTATTGCAGCCCAGCCTGATCCTGCCCACCATACACTCGGGCCTCACGCAAACCAGTGGGAGCCACAGCCTAGTCAGAGTGACCTGCAATAACCCCCACCAGACCTGCCCCCTGCCTTGGTTACCATGCTTGCCAGTATATACAGCAGACTGGTCCAGCCTCTTCCACATCCCGTTGAGCTCTCATACATGTCATTGGGCACTGAAGCCTAGTTCAACCCAACCAGCCCCACTATCCAGCCCACACACATGTTGGTGGGTGCCATTCTGTCCAGCCACGTCTGCCCCAGTCCTGGTTTTCATGCTCTCCAGTGGGAGTGGTAACCCAAGAGGCAGGTGCCCACTATTTCCCTACTGAGCCCACTCCCACTCCTGTATCAAGTACTCTCCAGGTGGTTCTGCAGTTTAACTTGACAGAATTAGCCCCCTCCTCCAGTGCCAGCCTATACCAGCTGATGCTGCAGCAGAGCCCAACCAACCCACACCCACTCTGACTTATGCATGCACCAGTAGGAATAGTCAGCCCAGCCTGGCTCTTTCCTGATCCAGCTCACATGAGACCAACAGGTGTTGTAGCTCTGCCCAGTTTGGTCTGCCCCCATCCCAACTCAAGCTCCATTGGGAGTGGTGATCTAGCAGGGGAGCACCATACAGCCCCCGTACCAGCTTTTCCCCTACTCCCTTGGGTCTCATGTGTGCTGATTGGGTGCCTCGGCCCGCTCTGGCATGGCCTGCCTCACCTGGGCATTTGCCAGTGATTCTGTAGCCTGGCCTGGCCCAACCTGGCCTATCCCCAATTTCAGCTCATGCTGGTAGGGGCTACAGCCCAGCCCAGCCCAGCTGGTACCCAGTCCCAGCAGTACTGTGTACTGGCATGTGTTGAGACTGAGCCCGTCCCAACCCACATTCCATTCTGGTCCTCAGATTTGCCAGGTGATGTGAACTGACTCTGCCTGGTTCACTCCCAACCTGTGCCAAATGTATGCTGCTGGGTACTGTTCCCTGGCCTGGTCTGGCCTGCTTGAGGAGTTTCCCATGCTCCTCCATCAGAACCTTTCCCAATTACCTTGCCCATTTTCTGATCATCTTATAACAAGTACTGAGTGTCCTTCCCCATTCTCTCCCTGGGAAAATATAATGCATAAATCAGTATTTGTTGGAACTGCATAGGAAAAGGCATAGTAAATAGCATTCAAAGCCATTCAGATGTTTAAATTGGATAGTAACGGCCACATTTGCAATTTAAGTAACTATAGTTGAGTTTGAGGTTTTTTAAAGAATAAAGGTTGGATAACAGGCCTGGCAAGATAACCTGGTGACAAAAGTCCTCACCTTATGGGTTCCATTTTGAGTCCCAGCTGTTCCACATTCCATACAGCTGTTTGTGGCCTGGGAAAGCAGTCGAGGACAGCCCAAAGCCTTGGGTCCCTGCACCCGTGTGGGAGACCCGGAAGAAGCTCCTAGCTCCTGGGTTTGAATGGGCTTAGCTCTGGCCATTGCAGCCACTTGGGGAGTAACCAGCAGATGGTAGATCTTCTTCTGTATCTCTTCCTTTCTGTAAATCTGACTTTCCAATAAAAGTAAATATTTCCTTTTTTTTTTTTTTGCTTAAGGAAAAAGTTGGCTAATACGCTGTTTGAACCTGAAATAGCTAAGTGGATATATGCATAAGAAACAGAAAGCAATATGCCCAACATGATAGCTTAGTGGCTAAATCCTGCCAAGATCCCACATAGCTCTGGTTTGAATCTGGGCTGCTCCACTTCCCATCCAGCTCCCTGCTTGTGGCCTGGGAAAGCAGTAGAGGACAGGCCAAAGCCTTGGGACCCTGCACCCAGGAGAGAGACCTGGAAGAAGTTTCTGGCTTCTGGTTTGGGAAAGCTCAGCGCTGGCCATTGCAGCCTCCTGGGGAGTGAATAGCGCTCTTTCCCTCTCTCTCTCTCTCTCTCTCTCTCTCTCTCTCTCTCTCTGTCTCTCTCTCTGCATATATATATATATATATATACACACACACACATATATATATATAAAATCTACATTTCCAATAAAAGTAAATCTATAAAAAATGTTTAAAAGTAGATTCCTGTCATACCAGAGATCTCCCCTCCATTTATTTATTTATTTAGGAAGACAGGGAGAGGAAGAGACAAATCATTTTCATTCACTTGTTCACACCCTAGATTGCCACAAAGGGCCGGGCTGGGCTGAGCTAGGCCTACCGTGGCTGAACTGGGCTGAATCTGGAGCTTCATCCAGTTCTCCCACGTGAGTGACAGAAGCCCAAGCACTTGGGCCATCCTTTACTGCTTCTCCCAGGGCATTAGTAGTGAACGGGATCAGAAATAGAGCAACTGGGATATGAACTAGAACCAGCATGGGATGCTGGCATTGCAGGTGGCTTTACTTGCTATGCCAAGTACTTGCTCTGCTAGGTCCAAGAATTTCATTTCTAACAAACTTCAGTTTATCCTGTTAGTGCAGGTTTATCTCATACCTTTGGGTAGAATTAAATCTGAAATAGTTGAGTATTATGGGTTCTTTTTTTTTTTTTAAGATTTATTTATTTTTATTGGAAAGGCAGATATACAGAGAGGAGAGACAGAGAGGAAGATCTTCCGTCCGATGATTCACTCCCCAAGTGAGCACAACGGTCGATGCTATGCCGATCCAAAGCCAGGAGCCTCTTCCGGGTCTCCCACGCGGGTGCAGGGTCCCAAAGCTTTGGGCCTTCCTCGACTGCCTTCCCGGGCCACAAGCAGGGAGCTAGAAGGGAAGAGGGGCCGCCGGGATTAGAACCGGCGCCCACATGGGATCCCAGGCGTGCAAGGCGAGGACCTTAACCACTGCGCCACCACGCCGGGCCGAGTATTATGGGTTCTTAAAGTGGGGCTGGAAGTTTTAAAAAGTGATTCAGGAGATAATGTGTAATCGATAAGTATTTCTTTTTAGTGGAAAGAGTTGTGGGCTTTGAGCTTTGCGTCACCTCAGGCAAGTCACTTGCCCTCTTTGTATACAATGCCTAATCCTGTCAAATGAGAATGATAATAATAATAATAATAATAATAATAATAATAATAATGGCTCTTTCTTTATACATGAAATAAAGGCATGTAGACATAAGGCACAGAAGGCTCTTTGGAAAACCTGAAATCCCATAGTTGTGATTTTTGA
The DNA here is from genome assembly GCF_017591425.1 of Ochotona curzoniae. NCBI lineage: Eukaryota > Metazoa > Chordata > Mammalia > Lagomorpha > Ochotonidae > Ochotona > Ochotona curzoniae. The sequence goes on from NW_024464920.1 coordinate 24,352,182, forward strand.
CTGAAAGTATGAGCACACACAGAATCAACTTTTAGACTTTTTTTTAAGGACTTATTTGAAAGAGTGACAAAGACAAATCTTCCATCTGCTGGCTCATTCCCCAAATGGCCAGAGCTCGGCCAGCCTGAAGCTAGAGGCTTCCTGTGGCTCTCCCATGTGGATGGCAGGAACCCAGGTCCTTGGACTGTTTTCTGTTGCTTTCCCAAGCACACTATAGCAAGGAGCTGAGTTGTAAGCGGAGCATCCCGGACTCAAACTGGTGCTCATGTGGATGTGGTGTTGCAGACAGTAGCTTAACCACAGTGCCAACATGTGGGACTCTTTTTTCTTTTTTTAAATTTGTATTTATTTTTTGTTTGAAAGGCAGAATCATAGAGGAGAAACAGAAAACCTTCCATCCTGCTTTAGTCCCCAGATGGCTGCAGTGATTTTACTATAGGAAGTCAAATGTTATTTCAATATTTATTTTATTGGAAAGTCAGATATAGAGAGAGGAGGAGAGACAGAGAGGAAGATCTTCCATCTGCTGGTTCACTCCCCAAGTGGCCGCAATGACTGGAGCTGCACTGCTCTGAAACCAGGAGCTAGGAGCTTCTTCTGGGTCTCCAGCGTGGGTGCAGGGTACCAAGGCTTTTGGCTATCCTCAACTGCATTCCCAGGCCACAAGCAGGGACCTCGATGGGAAGCAGGCTTGTCAGGGATCCCAGCACATGCAAGGTGAGGACTTTTAACGGCTAGACTACTGCCCTGGGCCCAGGTTACTTTTTTTTTTTTTTTGAAACAGGATAGCATTGTAACACAAAGGTAATTGATCTTCAACCCTGACAGTGTAGTGCCAGAGAAGTTTATTGGGTGCTTAGTGTTTGCCAGGCACATGCCAACAAATATGGATATAAAATAGAAGTTGCTTCCCTAAAGAACTTTATCTTATGTTGCAACTGAAATGTATATATATGATTTTAACACATTGTGTTGATGATCATGATGGGGCATGCCCTTTGGCTTTTGAGTGACGGGAAAAGTGGAAGGAAAGTTTGGGATTTTGTGGTGTCAGCCAAGCTAGCTAAACAGCCATGTGTCCATGCTTTGTCTTTCGCAGATGACTCCGAGCTCCTCACTGTTCCTGAGGGTTGGAAGGAACCAGCTTTCTCCAAAGAGGACAACCCCAGAGGACTCCTGGAGGAGAGCAGCTTTGCCACTTTGTTCCCCAAGTACAGGGAGGCTTACTTGAAAGAATGTTGGCCTTTGGTGCAGAAAGCCTTAAATGAGCATGTACGCCAGTTTTATACTATTTTTTTTTTTTGATAGTTTGCTCTTAATGCCTTTGCTTTTAAGTAAGTTTGTATGCAGGTGGACTTTTTAAGGTACTTTTTTAGCACCTAGTTAATTGTGTCCCTTTTTTTTTTTTTTAATTATGTTTTGAGAAGAGAGAGCGTCCCCGTCCCCTCGTCAGTCCCTGAATGTCTGTAGCAGTTGATGCAGAGCCAGGCAGAAACCGTGAACTTAATCAAGGCTCTCCCACACCTGCTGCTTCCCGAGGCTGAAGATGATCATGATGGGGCCTTAGGAAGCTGGGGCCCGTGGCAGATCCTAGTTTAAGCCTAGGCACGGAAATGGAATGCTGGCATCTTAACCAGCTACTTAACTGGACCAGGTACCCAATCCTCCTTTGGTGTTTTCAACAGTTTCAGCAAGCTTCATTGGAAAGGCAGATTTACAGAGAGAAAGATTTTCCATGTGCTCGTTCACTCCCAAAATGACTGCAGTGTCCGGAGCTGATCTGATCCGAAGCCAAGAGCCAGGAGCTTCTTCCAGGTCTCTCTCCTGGGTGCAGGGTCCCAAGGCTTTGTGCTGTCCTCTGCTGCCACAAGCAGGGAGCTGGGTGGGAGGTGGAGCAGCTGGGACATGAATCAGCACCCACATGAGATCATGATGCTTGGCAGTGGAGGATTAGCCAGTGAAGCCAATGAACTGACTCCATTAAGCTTTTCTTTGTAGGTCTTGGTTGTTGTTAAGCTAGTTTTTTTAAAAAGATGAAAAATATTTGTCCCTTTAATGCCTTTAAGGTTACTGTGGAGTATCCAAAACTTACCTGTGATTCCAAACTTTGGAATGCCTTCTCTCAGCCATAGTAGCTGCCATGTTATCTTTTTAGTTAAGCCTTGTGAATTATTGAAATGTCATTTTCTAAGAAGACTTCTTTACTTGGACGAGTATCAGAGAGATTGATAGCGTGGAGGAGAGAAAGATCTTCCATCTGTTGGTTCACTCTCCGAGTGCCAACAGGAAGGGTTGGACCAGGTCCAGGCTGGGAGCCAGAAACCCTGAGTCTCCCATGTTATGAGCAGGGACCCAAATAATTGGGCCATCATCCGCCAGCTTCCCAGGCATGTTAGCAGGAAACTGAATAGAAGCAGAGTAGCTGGAACTGAGAAGCCGCGTTTTGCATCCCAAACACACCCTCCCTGCTTAACTTTCATTTTAAATGAAACATCACATAAAAACAACATCTGTTTTTAGCTACTCCAGTGACCCTTGAGCAGTGTATTTCTGTTAACGATCAGTGGATTAAGAAGTGAATTCAGTGGCTGTAATGAGCCTTTTAAACAAGATTATATGACGTGTGAGAAGGGTAAGATGAAGCTTCTGGTTTAATTTGTGTTGTGTGTATATCTGCATGTGTACTAGGTGTGGAATACAGTATTTCTCACAGGTAGGACTGACTGTTCTGGAGCTGGTCATGCCATTTGGCTCAGTAAGGTTGTATTATAACAGATGTGCACCCCTGGGATAGGTTGGTTTCCCTTACAATCTTTTTTTTTTTTTTTTTTTAATTGGAAAGGCAGCTATACAGAGAGGAGGACAGAAAGAGGAAAGATCTTCTGTCCGATAATTCACTCCCCAAGTGGCTGCAGTGGCTGGAGCTGAGCCAGTCCGGAATCAGGAGCTCTTCCAGGTTTCTCAAGCGGGTGCAGGGTCCCAAAACTTTGGGCCAACCTCGACTGCTTTCCCAGGCCACAAGCAGGGAGCTGGATGGGAAGTGGAGCTGCCAACATTAGAACCGGCGCCCATATGGGATCCTGGCAGATTCAAGGAGAGGGCTTTAACTACTACACAATTGTGCCGGTCCCTTCCCTTACAATCTTTAGTGACCTAGTCTTATATTGTATCATTCATTTATCACTCACTTTTGAAATACATGGAGATAATCCTCATGAGTCAGAAATAGTATTTTTATTTGGTTTGTTGAAAACTGTTGATTATTGTCAGTTTCTAAACAAGGAAGAATTTGTTTTTGCTTTGTATTTAGTCCCCAATACTGCTAGAAAAAGTTGAAAGGGAAAGCCAGTCTTGAATAATGGGGTGTACACTGGAGCTGACTGTAGGACAGAGAAGCTGTACGGCTTTGCATTTATCTTTAGGCCCTAAGTATGCCTCCGTGGGACTAGGTGTGCTTTTTAAACTGTGGATAACATTTATTGCAGTAAATACAAAGTATTCTAATATCAAGTATATGAAAGATTTTAAATAGTTAATGAATGTGTGTATTAGGAAAAAGTTAAATATGGATTTAGAATCTTGTTTTCATTAAACTTTTAATTTTCACTTCATACAATTTTTTAAAGTAAACTTATTCTTTTATTTGAAAGGCAAAGTGACTGAGGAAGCAGTCTTCCGTTTACTGGTTAACTGCCTGAATGGCCACAATTCTGGGTCTGGACCAGGCAGGAGCCAGGAACTGCCACATGTGTGGCAGAGGCCCACGTATGTGGCTGTATCTGCCGCCTCTGCAGGGGCATCAGTAAGCAGCTGTATTGGAAATGGAGCAGCCTGGACCTGAACCGACAGATGGGATTCTGTCACAGGTGGCTGCGCCCACTGTGCTGCAAGGCTGGCCCTCAGTGTCTGAAGTATCCATGTAAATGGTGTGAACTTGCTCCACTTTGCTTTGTGAGCTATGAAGGCCATATCAAATGTTCAGTATTTACATGAACTCGGCTTCTTTGAGGAGCTGATAGAATTGAAGAGATGGCTTCATGGCACAGAAATAGCTTGGATAGGAGAGTGTACGACCAAGACTGAATTTTTTGAACAGGTTTTTGTTTGCTTTCTCTCTGTAGCATGTTAAAGCAACGCTGGACCTGATCGAGGGCAGCATGACTGTCTGCACTACCAAGAAGACTTTTGATCCCTACATCATCATCAGGGCCAGAGACCTAATAAAGCTGTTAGCAAGGAGTGTTGCATTTGAACAGGTAAGTCTAGAGCTATGGAGACTTTTATTTTGAGCAACATTAGACAACCTATAGAATTCTCTTTAATCCCTTTCATCAGCAAGTTTTCAAGTTTGTGTTGATATCATTAGCATATACTTAGGGTAAATGTAAATTTAAAATATTGATGAAGTATTTTTATTTTTCCAAAAGGCAGTACGAATTCTTCAGGATGATGTTGCATGTGACATTATTAAAATTGGTTCTTTAGTAAGAAATAAGGAGAGATTTGTAAAAAGACGACAGCGACTTATTGGTCCCAAAGGATCTACATTAAAGGTACATTTTTTTTTTTTAGTGGAAAAGTTGAATTTCTTGCTGCCATTTTTTTCAGTGTACTAAATTTCAGTGTACTGCTCTTTCAATATAGGCGCTGGAACTCTTAACAAACTGTTACATTATGGTTCAAGGAAATACGGTTTCAGCTATTGGACCTTTTAGTGGTTTAAAAGAGGTAAGAACTGTGTTTTGTTTTTTTTTTTTCAATTTGCAGTAAAGAACAAGTTAAAAACTAATTTGGTTATCATAGTGCATTTAATACTGTATTGCTTCATGAGTATTTCTTAGACTGTACCTTGGTTTCCCATTTAGCATATACTTTGCACAGGGAACCACCACTCCGGACCTTAACACGTTACAGCTGACTTCTCATGACAGCAGAGAGCTCTCTTTCTGATTTCGGTCTTTACATTCTCATGCCTCCCGCTCCCAGGGTTGAAGTGGGCGTTTAAAGCTTAGTCTGTGACACATGAGAAACATAGTGGAGTTGTGTGTTCATGTCTCACTATTTACAATATGCTCTATAACAAAATCAACCCTGAAAACCTTTCCTCTCAAACTGTTTTCTGTTTCAATTTTAATCTAATGTTTTCATGAATATTTTAAAAGTTGTGTGAAAACATGCGAGACAGATGTCGTTTAACTTTTGTTGCTTCTGTTGTGATTATGACGGTGTAATTTTACTGACTTTCCAGGGCTTTTTCTAATAAACTGCCCTTTTTTCATGGAGCAATAATAAACAAGTTGACTACTTTATAATTGTTACAGTAGTCTCTTGAGGGTATATGCGTCTATTGTAAAAGTAGGAAGAAAAATTAAATGCCTTTCCTTTATGTGTATTAATGGAAGTATTTGAGCCTTCACTTTTTGAGTCTAAATTTAACTGTCTTCCCTCTAAGTCACAGTTTCAGAGTGTTGCTGTTACTAATTCAGTCTTCCAGTTTTGGCAGTCACTAGGAAACCTCATTGTATTCAACAAAGTTTGTATCAGCAAAGAGCCAAAAGCCACTTGGCAGTTAATGGAGTAGCTCCATTAACTCGATAGCCAGTCCCCAATTAATGATACTTTACAGCGTCGTGATCATCAGCCCAGTTCATTAAGGCATAGGTAAGCATCTAATTTACTTTTCTTTGCAAATTTCAGGTTCGAAAAGTAGTCCTAGATACTATGAAGAATATTCATCCAATATATAATATTAAAGTAAGTATTGATTATATGTGATTACTAGTGATAGGATTCAGTCCATTCAGCTCTAGCCCAGTCCTAACACTGTTTCTTTAAAAGCATAAGTTTCTGCGGAGAATAGTATAAGAGCCATTGAAGGGAATACTGCAAGGTATTAAATGGTTCTGATAAAATGAAATAAACTTCAGAGTTTGTTGTCTGCAATGCAGTCAATAGTCTTAAATTATGAGTAATATTTAAAATGTAGTCTTTCAAGTTTTCTGTTTCCTGCTAACTGAAGTCTAAAACCTTTTTTGGAACTTAGTATCCAAATTATATTCCTTTTGAGAGGTATCTGTTAAATTGTGTATGTACCAAGTTTGTCGTTTTACCTAGGTATGTATCATGGTATAAAGAGTCATTTTATTGTGGGTGTTTGTTGAGCGGTCTAATTGAGAAGGTTAGAGTAAGACTGATGTTGTTGCCAGTGGAAGGAAACTAGTTGTGTATCTGACCAGAGCTGCATCCTTCGGTGTTCCAGTGTTTGTAAATGTCAAGTGGAACAGGGAAAATCTGAAAACACTGATTTTTGTCTAGTCCTGTTTTTTCTCCATTATTGAAAGCTTGCCACTTATGTGGGTGAACTAATATAGAATGTTCCCTGCTGTTAAATTTTCAATCATTATTTCTTAAATCTTAAATGGAGAGAAAAATGAGACTAACTCAAGTTTTCTTTAGTTGAAAGGTAGTTACAAAGTGAAGGGAGGAGGAGGGATTATCTGCGTTACTCCCCAGGTGGCCGCGAGATGTCAGGCTCCAGGCAGCTCACCCCATCAGGTCACAGTGCTACCCCGTGGTGCTGCTTTGCTTTATTTTTAATGGTTTTCTGATGCTTTATTATAATTGAGATGTTACATATCTTCATTGTGAAACTGGCTTCCACTAAAGAGACAAGGAGCTGTTGCTTTCTACTTATACTTTATTAGCTTTACAAATGTATGATGTGACAAATGATTTATAATTTTTAATTTTATTTGTGTGATTGAAGACCTTAATGATTAAACGAGAGCTGGCAAAAGATTCTGAATTGCGAACACAAAGTTGGGAAAGATTTTTGCCACAGTTTAAACACAAAAACGTGAATAAACGCAAGGAGCCAAAGAAGAAAACTATTAAGAAAGAATATACGCCATTCCCACCACCGCAGCCAGAAAGTCAGGTTAGTACCGAAACTTTCATCCTGTTTTGGCAGAAACTTAGCACACTTGAGGTGGGGAGCCTGAAGGTAACTTTGTATAGGCCTATGGGAAGTCTTGGACATTTTCAGTTAAGACGCATTCTAAGCCATCAAGGTGTCCTTATAGGCACTATAAATAATTCAGTGACTTAGCCCACAGTGGTCTCTACTTAGCAACATTTTGGTGACTCTGTACCATGGCAGTGCGTTGTATCATCATGTGTCTATCAGCTTTGTTTCATTTCCTTTCCTACCATAGGCAAGGTTTCTTTCTTATGTGTTATTTTTTTCCAGGCAGGTGCTTCTTTCCTTTATTCCTTGTAGAGAAAACTGTTAAACTTGGATCTGTAACAAAATGTGACTTTTCCAGAATGTGGCTACCAAACTAGAGAAGAAAAATCTTTAGGTTAACTAAAAAATTTTTTCTCAGTTCTTACCTGTTCTTGGCAGGTGGCATTGCATTATACTGCACTGAAATAATTGAGACCATCACATGAAAAGTGTTCTAGTTCTTCTCACTGGTGACTTTCCTGTTTCACCCTTTTCTATTTGTTCTTGGGCCTCATCTGTCTCCTAAAGGGTCTTGCTCCATCCTCTGTCTTCCTGCTCTAATTTTTGTGTTTGTCCAACTCACCCCCTTTCTGTGTTTCCATTTCCTTCTTTCCTGCAGCCCTGTGATTGGAGTTTTTCAAGGGAAATTTGAAGGGAATTTACAGGAACATCAAGGGGGAAATGATGGAGTCAGTTTTGGACAGGGAGGTAGGAAGGAAACATAGTTACAGATTACATTTTCATAGCCTGTCATAGAGGCCTCTCGTATAGAGAAGTACTCATTAAATCCTGACACTGCTTGATTTTCATTCTGCATTGCGTTCACGGCCTTGGTTCTAAGCTGTTACCTCGAGTTCTGCAGTGCTCTGTACCTGATGAACCTTCCTCCTGGAGACTTGCGGTCCTTCGAAAGGCACATCCTGCCTCCTCTTCCTGGTCCTCGGGCTCCTTCCGGCTTCCCCAAAACGGATCATGCCAGCTGCCTCTCTGCTGAAACCCCTCTCATCTCCCCTACACTATCGGCTTTTGTATGCCACACAGCGTGCTTATATTCTTTTACATATGTACTTCCCTGGATGTTCAGTGCAGTTCGTTATTTTTGTTACTGGTTTCATTAATTATCCCAAGAATGTTAACTATATTAGCACATGATCCCTTGTCTACATGTTTTCTGACACAAGTGTATGTACTATCCTCAACAGATTGATAAGGAACTGGCTAGTGGCGAATACTTTCTGAAGGCAAGTCAGAAGAAACGACAGAAAATGGAAGCAATAAAGGTAAGGCTGTCTTAATTTTACAACATTAATGGCATAGTTTATAGGATCTTCAGTTATTAAACTAAAAATTATATTTTAATAGTTTGCTTTTGTCTTAATGTAGGCTAAACAGGCAGAAGCTCTCAGTAAGAGACAAGAAGAAAGAAATAAAGCTTTCATTCCACCAAAAGAAAAGCCAGTTGTGAAACCTAAGGAAGGTAATGTTTGCCTTTTAGCTGCTGACAGGCTGTAAAAGTCAAAGCCATAGGGACTTGGTCTGAACCTCGGGAGTGCTAAGAAAGCATTAGGCTTCTTAGCCTTTCATTCATTACTAATCCTAGGGACAAAAAAAAAAGACTGAGGTGGTCTACTTGTCCCAGGTGATGGTCTTCCCCAAGCTTCTGACCCGGGCTTGGAACCACTCTGGATTGTACAGGTGTAAACCTGAGGCAGTGAGATCCCTGAGCTGTGTTACAGGGCCTCGGAAAGGCTGGACTTTTGTTATGTAGTCTGTGGCATAAGCTTATAAGCTTTGTTAGTATATTGTTGATGCAAATAACTCCTCCCCTAGCAGTGAAGGACACAGACAATGTAACGGCAGGAAGGTGTTAGTAAGGGGCTGTTTTTACGGTGATTAAGAGTATAGTACCTGCTTCCCTCCCGTTGCTCTGTGGTTCGTCTGATGAGGTTTGATCTTGAGGTCTTCAATACTCTGAATAAATGCTAGGGGAGAGTGTCCTTTCCCCCCCTTGTCCTGCCTTTCTGTTTTACACATCCTTCCAGCATTGAATAGATGTTGGTTCTTTCAGGAGGATTTTCAAAAACTTGTTTAGAAAACTGTAATTTTACGTTTTTCTGGGTGGTATTGACCTGTAGCTACATAATCAGCCAAAATGCTGGGAGGAGGGTATGTAGTAGTTTCCATATTTTGAAATTCTGGATTGCTCCCCTAAGTAAAAATAGTCTAATATCTTAAGGATGTAGTTGAATCCAGGGCTTGCTAAAATTGCTAATTTCTCTGATGCATATTTAAAATACAACTTATTACCTCTCAGTTTGAAGAAATTTTAACTCTTCCTAAAAGTATTTTATAACATTAGCTTCTAGTTAGCCTCTGAAATCATCTTGAATGCATACAGATATTTGGTAACATCTAAGTAATTTACTTGTCTTTAATTTGTCTAGCTCCTACTGAAACTAAAATTGATGTGGCTGCCATCAAGGAAAAAGTTAAGAAAGCCAAAAATAAGAAATTGGGAGCTCTTACAGCTGAAGAAGTTAAGCTTAAAATGGAAGCAGATGAGAAGAAAAAGAAAAAAAAGTAACATTCAAAACCAAAACTGAACCCAGAACTAAACATAATATTGCTAAACTCCTTTTGTAAAGGATTTGATACAAAGGCTATTGCCTTATTTTTCTGATCATAGAAGTATTCTTTATAAATTATTGTATTCTCCATGTCTTGAAAAGTTTTGTACTAGGAAATAATAAATGTATGTTGTATGTACTACGTTCCATGCAGGTTTGTTACAAGGATGATTAAGATTTTTTAATACAGAAAGATTGTGGAATATGTCAAAGTCTTTAATTACCAAAGTAAATATTTAGGCTTATCACTTCTTATGGTTTCGTTTTATGTATCATCTAAGACAAAAAACACAAAACTAAGTTTTTCTGAAGTCAAGTCTCCCAGGTAACATTCTGCTCTCAAGCCTGGCAAAGTGATAAACTGGAAAGCCATCAAGTTGCAACAGCAAAGGAGACCTGCAGAGTGCTTCTCGCAGGGGCTCGGGTCACTCACCGACCGCAGGTTCCTCAGCGCACAGACGAGGACTCACTCGAATGCCCAGCTTCGGCAACTTCTCAACATTGTTTGGTCACAGAAAAGTGGAAAGTGAAGATGAGTTCATCTGGTAATAACCAGTTTCTCCTCCTGAATTTGGAATTCTTTAGCGGCTTACTACCCCCGCTCCCGAGATGTTTTAAAATAGAAAAAAACCACAAACCACTTATTTGTACATGGCTTTTTTTTTTTTTTTCTTAAAAAAATAACATCTGATTGTATTAATCCAAGAGAATTAAATTAGGGTATTTCTGCTTTACCCAAAGGGTAATTAGGACAGAAAGTATTAGAAGTACTGAGTTAACAATGAGGAAAAGAGACGTGTATCTGTTACGCAGATATATGGGCCAGCCGGGATAGTCAACTGAGTAGTAACCTGTGAACCAAACAGAACATTCTTTCAGATACTGGCTCTCAATGCAATAGCATAATTCACATAGCTCTGAAACAGTTTTAAGATTTATATATACATACGTTTGACATTGTCTCTCTTGGTGTTAACTGGGAAGTCAGAGGAAAAGAAAAAAATGTTAAAAAGGGTAGGTACATGTGAGGCTCTTGTTTTATAAAGGTAAGTCAAAATTAGAATAACAATGCAAAGATTTTCAACATTTATTCAAGATATTTTATGCTAACAACTTAGTTTAAGTGAAATTATCATTACTATAAATGGAAAATCATAAGTAGCAGATAATATTTAAGTTAAAATTAAAACATTAAAATTTAAAACATTAGAAACCAGGTGAACCATACGTGCAGTATTTACCTAAAAACCAGCTCCTGAGTATTGCTTGTGAAGTCGATAGCAAAGGGACCATTTCCTCTCCTTTATCCACCGGGTCTGTACGACTGACGGCCACACGCCCTATTGGCTTAATTTTCTTCTATCCCTGATCTTTATTTAGAATTTGACAGAGCACTGGAAATAAATTCCTCAATTGCCTGTAGCCTACTTGAATGGTCTTTTATTAGTGAAAAATTTACTTCACACCACTTCCTCTTGGATGCCCATGGGGACCCCTGTAAGGAACTGCCCCTCGGCCGTTGGGACCTCCCTGACCGTGCGCTGGACTCTGGGCGGTCAGATGCTGTGAGCTGCTGCCCTACCTTCTGGAGAATTCATGAAATCAGGTGTGTAAGCCTAGTTTTTAAAATACTAAATTTTTAACTATAAAAACATAATACCAGCAAAAGTCACACTGCTGGTTTGCCCAGCACATTATGAAAAACGTGGATTCAGCTCCAAAGTATTCAACTGCGAACTAGAATGCTGTGAAGGTAGTTTCTCCTCTGGTTCTTGCCGTAATTGGTCAGAAATGCATTCTGTTAGGTTACACTTACATTCTGACCTTTACAACTCTAGTGATCACATGATGAAAAAGATTATTATTCCTTCAATTACAAGTCTGGTCATTTATGCAGTGTTCATGCACAGTAACCTGACATCTCTGTAAAACAGAAGCCAGATGGGCTGGGCCTTGGGCGCAGCGCTGGGCGTCGCGGGAGCGCTGGGCCCTGCTCTGACGTCAGTGAGGATGTGTGCCGCATCTGGTGAACACCAGGCATGCGAGCACGTGTTCTCCCTTGTCTGAGTGGGGATTTTCATTAGGGGAGGCTGATTAATCTGATGAATTTTAAACTACAAAAGTAGAGATTATCTTAAACTTGTCTAAAGTTCAAAATTTCAGTAGCCTCCATGTGTTCTTATAATAGTGGTAATATTACTGATTGGATTTTCAAGGGCAAGAATGACTTTACATTGAATTATTTTACCAGTTTGGTAAAAATGCTGCCTTGCACAGGCTACTGTTGAGGAAATAGGTTGAGAAACCTGTGCAAGTCAGTGCTCCAATTGGAAACTGGTTTAGCAGCTCTAAAATCTGCAGTTTTAGCCTCTATTTTGCACTACCTTCCTTGAAAGAAAAAAAAAATGCTTTTTTTTATAACATTGTAGAAATACAAAGGGAACAATTAAGTTAGCATTGATACACTGTGGAGAGCTACAGTTCATACAGGATTAGCGTGCATGAATGATTCAGTGAGTCCCCATTTGTTCTAAAGCTCCCCATCCTGGCCCTTTTATACAGATGTGAATACAAGAGTGCTGCAGGACCTACAGGGAAGACTCAACACATCCATCTCAAATGTGTTTGTTCCTAGACCTGTAGCCATGCGTGGTCCTTACTCCACCTTCCTTGAAATAGCTATTAGGCTAGAACAGTGGGTTGCATTTATTGGTAAATTGTTGTTACTCACCACAAAGATTGTCCAGGCAGTTGTCGTGGGCAGGGCAGGCACTGCAAGTGGCTCCTTTCTTATATGGCCAAGTCGGGTAATTTCCACTGTAAAGAAAAGTCATCAGTGATCTTCAGTTTACTGGCTAGCATGCTTGACTAAATCCAGAAGAATTCTCAGGTGGAAGTCCAACGTTTCGGAGGCTTAGCAATGATGGAGCAAGGTTCCGTTTCTCAGCCATTATGCCTCCCTGTTAGCCAATCTTCCAGTGTTCCCACACCCCACCCTGTGCATTCCTTTCCCACCACTTTCCCACCACCAGGCCCCAGAGAGGAAGGCTGGTTAGTGTTAGCCAGCAGCATGTCAGTAATGGGACCCTCTGCCCACTCCACAGCCTCTGTGCCACTGACCTGCCACCCTCTTTGGCAGCAGGAGCCATGAGAAACTTCTTTGCAGTCCCAACCCAGTTAACAACTACCCTGTCCTACCCACTTCAGCTCTCACACTCTCTTCCACCTGCTCTCCTGTCTGCCCCATTCCCCTCATCCTACACACATCTGAAGTAAACAGCCCAAACCCATCACCCCACTGTGGGAGCTGGCTGGGTTAGAAAGTTTTGGTGGGGTTCACATACCCTGCACTAAGACAGCAAAGTGGGGAGCATTTAGGATCAGAGAATCGCTCCAAGTAGAAGGGATGGCACATCGCTGTGTTGTCTCCTCTTCTGCCCGGGCTCCAAGGTAAATGTCAGCGTCTCTGGCAAGCAGCCCAGCAGCATGCACAGGAGAGGCACTGCCAGGCCCCAGGAACCGGACGCTGCTCCGACTGCCCCTGGAGCCAGTCCCAGACCAGACCTACTGACCTGCAGGCCTGGGGCCTCATGCTCTGCCTGTTGGCACCTGTGGACCCACAGGGCCAGGAACAGGCTGATTACAGTCAAATCCCCAGAAGTCATTCTGGGAAGTCAAGTCTGAGGAAAATTGGTCAGGTGTTTGTTTTTTTGTTTTGTTTGGAGCGGGGGACAACCTTACAGAGACAGTCATAAAATAGACCAACACAGATCATAATTACCCTGTAAGACAGCTGTTTTTACACACCCCCCTTATGTCCCAGTCAGCACCAGACATGGAATGCAAACTCCAAACACTGAATAATGGTCCACAGACTCCACCTCTACCCCTTAAAACCCTCTAAGATGGCCATCTTTCCTCTCTGTTAATACATATGAGGTGGGCCTAGTGCAGTAGCCTAGTGGCTAGTCCTTACCTTGCATGTGCCTGCATCCCATATGGGCACCCGTTCTAATTCTGGCAGCCCCACTTCCTATCCAGCTCCCTGCTTGTGACCTGGGAAAGCAGTCGAGGGATGGCCCAAAGCCTTGGGACGCTGCATCTGTGTGGGCGGGAGATCTGGAAAAAGCAGCTGGCTCCTGGTTTCAGATAGGCTAAGCTCCAGCCATTGTGGCCACTTGGGCAGCAGATGGAAAATATTCCTTTCTGTCTCTCCTCTGTATATTCTGAGTTCCCAATTAAAAAAAAATTATAAATTTTAATTTTAAAATACATACAAGGAACTGGGGACTCAGTAAAACAAAGAAGTATCAAATGTTTACTTCAGCAATCCACCAAGATGTGAGCCAGTTGCCAACCTCCAGGGAACCTCTAATCAGTGTGGCAGTGCTGGGCACTGGGCCAGGAGCTGCTCTAACCCTGGCCTCCCCACCTGTAGGGTTCCCAGTGCAGACAGTGGGGTCACTGGATGATGGACTGTCCCTAGAGAGGACCCCCTCTGAGCAACCCCATCTGGCCCAGGACATCTCATGACAGAATCATGAGTCCTGGGTTCCACAGCCCCCGTCACACCCAAGCCCCCAGGGCTGAGGGCAATGGGGGGTGTCTGGCAAGCAGGTGATCTGCTGTCAGTGCATGTGGCAGTCCCCTCCCTTCTTGTGTCTTGTTGGGATGGAAAGACATGTTGAGGTGCCCAGGAAGCCTTTATGTTGCCCTCTGGAGACGTGAGTCTGCTGGGTTACTTCTAATTACCCAACCTCTCTGGGGCAGAGACCTTGCAGCACTTGCAGGCATCTGCCTCCATTCCAGCAGGAATGAAACTCAACATTTATACTTAATAAGGACTGTCATCTCCATACTTCTCCATCACAGTCCTCCTCTCTTGCCCTAGTTAATCCTACAATGTGGGATATACCACATCCTTGCTTGCCACCTGCCGTACACCTGCTCTATCTCCCTAAGCGATCCCACAGAAGCTCTTGCTGTTCCCTAATGCCCTTGGAGTCCAGAAGGCCACAGAGAACTGAAACTTACCAACAGCTTCCTCTGAGCTTACATTCTCACTCCTCTCCACTCCCTTCTTAAAACATCTAAATTTCCTATCAAAAAACCAGATGGCTCCTAGTGCTTAGTACAGGATCTCTGATGCAGTGAAACCTCTGCATTCCTCAATATCCAGTTGTTCCTGAGCCCCACCCTCTCCCAAACACTCCCTGCAAATTCATTCTTTTCTGTCCTGGACCTGAAGGATGCTTCACAATTCCTCTTCTCCGCCCATCTCCCTGGCCACTCCTTGCCTGTAGCTAATCTGAATAACCCTGAGCTTACACAGCAGCTCATGGAATTAGCTCTGTTACCTTGTTACCCAGCATCCATCTTCAACAAGGAGATGATCTCTGCCCTGCAGCCCCTCCTAAGAAGCCTGTCTCCAGCATACCACTAGTTCCTTGAAGTTTCTAGCTGAAAAGTTATGGGAGATGCAAGAAAACAGCCCAGCTACTTTCCACCTCAGTCACCTCCTGCAACTTCTCGCAACACCTGACACTTGTGCACTTCTCCCACCTGAAGGCTCCAGGGTCTGGCGTGACGGTTCAGAGGCTACTGGGATCCCATATGGGTGCCAGTTCATTTCCTGGCTACTACACTTCCCATCCAGCTCCCTGCTTGTGGCCTGGGAAAGCAGGAGAGGATTTTAATGAAGGTCCTTTTTACAAGCAATGGTCCTGGGTCTTCCTAGTCCGAATAAACCATTCCTTCTCCAAATTCACACTTCTAAAGAACAAACAGCCTCCTGGCCAACAGGCAAGGGCCTCTGCCACCCGTGGGGCCTACTTCTCCAAACGTTTCCATATGAGGTCTCCCACAGGGGAGACCTGGAGGAGTCTCCTGACTTCGGACTGGCTCAGCTCCAGCCATTGCGGCCACTTGAGGAGCAAACCATTGGATGGAATATCTTCCTCTCTGTATAACCACCTTTCCAATAAAAAAAAAAAAATCTTAAAAAAATATGCAATCCCAGTGTCTCCCCAACTCTGGTGAGATGCACATGAACCTGTTTGTATTACTGGGACCAGACTCCAACTGACAGCCCACCCCCCCAGGAGATCTTTCTCTTCTGGGACCTTAAGAAGTAATTCCCACAGTGCCAGGGGTAAGATAGGGAGAGTTCTGCTATGTCTGTCCATGGAGCCTGTGCTATGGCCTCACTGGTCAGTCAAGCCCCTTTATGCAGTGAGTGCCCCCTCCTTCCCTCTTCCCATGACGTGGATTCGCTGCACGTCATGCACACGGACATGCACGTTTCCTGTGACATGTCACTCTGCAGAACCACACCCTACACCTCATAACCAACCAAATGGCCGCTGTGGCAGTCAGTCCTCATGTTCTCCTGTTACTAGGAAGCATAAAGGTTGTCACTTCTCAGATTCAAGATGACGGAAGAAACTATAGCCCTGCTCCAGGAAAGGAAAAAAAAAAAAAAACGGAACCACTATTTTAGGGGCCTGATATAAACATTTTCATTAGAGAAGTGAAAAAAAATTCAAGGAAGATTCTATGGATCAAAAGACGTTGCAAACAGACACTGACTGCAATGGGCAGTGGCACATGGCACAGGTAGGTACTTCTCACACAGGATGCCAACATATCAGACCCAGTGTGATACACAGAGAAGGAACAACCCATGCCTCACCTCTCATAGCCCTAGTTGTGAAAGAATCCCACAGTCACCGCTGACCACCTCCTCAGCCTGAGAGTGAACACGGGTGAGAGCAACTGCCAGACTCCCAGGCTTGTTCATACCCCAATTGGCCGCCGCAGCCAGAAGTGAGCCCATGTGAAGTCAGGAGCCTCTTCCTGTTCTCCCATGTGGGTGGATTTGCTGCACTCAAGGCTGCTTTCCCAGACGCTAAGCAGGGAGCTGGATGGGAAGTGGAGAAGCCGGGACACAAACTGGTGCCCATAGGGATCCCAGCGCTTACACAGTGAGGATGTAGCCAGTTGAGCTATTGCCTGAAGCCCAGGCAAGCTGCCTTTGTTCCTTCCCAGCCCCTACCCTTGCAGAGCGCCATACCAGACAGTGAAATGTCGGGCAGTGCTCTTCTGATCTGCTTCTTGCAGCCTCCCAGCATCAGGAGGAAGTGGCAGCAGCCCCTCTCACTTGGGAGACTGCCTAAATGAGGGCCCTTGAGTCTACTTGGACTTGGGGTCTAGCTCAGAATGCTAACTAGAAGCAGGGAGTAACCCAAACCCACAAACTGTTGGCCTTCCACCCCTGCCCCCGAACACCCTAGAAGGACTCTAGGTAAAGCATAGGCAGGAGATGCCTTCTCCTGGAGCACCACTCTCCGCGGATGGAGCAGTGTCATGAGGTGAGTGGATCTCTCGCTGCCTGTGACTGACAGTGGGAGCGCTGTGATTGAAAGCTAAGGTTAGGAGTGTGGCTGGGTTGTGGGCAATCACCATGTCTGTGCGTCTGGCATCAGAGGCTCCGGGTTCCCTGAGGGCCTGGCATGGCAGATGATTCCAGGCTCCCACAGTGAACCACGCAGGTCAAGTGTGGTTCCTTGCAAGTGAAATATTAGAAATAAAGCATTCAAATGCCAAGTAAAAATGTACGGAAAGCTTCAACAGTCACCACCCCCTAGCAATAGGAAAAAGAAATAATAAGCTTGGACACAATGATCACAGCCACTTCTCCCTAGCCTTAGATCCTTCCCACCCTAAGCAAACATCATCTAAGAGAAAAAAAAAAGAAAATGTAGTGTATTTACATTATGGAATACTACTCAGCCATAAAAAGAATGAAATCTTGATGTCTGAAACGAAACAGATGCAACTGGAGACCATTAGGCTTAGCGAAATACAACAGTCCCAAAAAGACAAATACATTTCCCCATGTGTGATAACTAATCCACAGAAAATGAAAAAAGTAGTAAACAGGCCCAGGAGGGACGTTCTGCCCTTTGGTCACCGTGTCTGGCCTTTGCTTATACTGCCAGGATCTTTGTCATCTATTCTTTCTTATTTTCTACTTGCCAGGTGTTGATGTCTTTACCTAATGGGGTGTTACATTCCTCCGTTATATACAATTGAAATAAGCCACTGAGAACTAGAGCGGGGCGGAAGGGGGAGGGTGTGTGGAGAAGGTGCACATGGGAAACATCGCTAAGCTCCCAAGTCTGCACTGCCAAACGTGAAATGTGCCTCCTTTATACGGACAAAAATATGACAACAATTACTGAAAGCAAAAAATAAAAAATAAATACGGTAACACCGTCTCCTAGTGCAAGGGACAAATGCAATGGAAATCTAGAGCAAGCAATAGAAATAAATATGGAAGAATGGCAGATATACAGAGAGGAGAGACAGAGAGGAAGATCTTCCGTCCGATGATTCACTCCCCAAGTGAGCGCAACGGCCGATGCTATGCCGATCCGAAGCCAGGAGCCTCTTCCGGGTCTTCCATGCGGGTGCAGGGTCCCAAAGCTTTGGGCTGTCCTCGACCGCTTTCCCGGGCCACAGGCAGGGAGCTGGAAGGGAAGCGGGGCTGCTGGGATTAGAACCGGCACCCAAATGGGATCCCGGGCGTGCAAGGCGAGGACCCTAACCACTTGCGCCACCGCGCCGGGCCCAAGAGACATTTTTAATAAGGCTCCAGAAACAAGGCAATTAAAGCAATAGAGGAGGCCAGTGTGGTGGAAGAGCAAGCTAATCCTCCTCCTGTGGCGCCGACACACCATAGCAGTGCTGGATTGTATCTCCGTTGCTTCACTTTAGATTCTGCTGTCTGCCTTCGGCTTGGGAAAGCAACGTAAGATAATCCAAGGCCTTGGGACCTTGCTCTGACACGGGAGACCTGAAACAAGCTCCTGGCTTCCAATTTGGATCACCTCAGTCCTGGCCATCGTGGCCATTTGTGAAGCGAACTTGCAGATTATAGATAGATTATAGATACATATTCTTCTTTCTCTCCAAAATCTGTCTTTGAAATGCAGATAACTATAAGTCTTTGGGAAAAATTTAAAAAGGAAAAATAGGCAAATTGCGATTACATCAAGCCAAGAAGCTTTTGTACACAAAGGCAACCCTCATCCAAGCGGAGAAAATACTTGCAAACTAGGCAACTGATAAGGAATTAATATCCACAATCAATAAAGAGCCCAAGAAATTCAACAAGGAGACAAACAACCCAGTTAGAAATAAGCAAAGGACATACAAGCATTTTTCAATGGGTAACATTCAAATGGCCGGAGGTCACATGAAAAATGCTCAGGCTCCCCAACCGTCAGGGATGGCGAATGCAGACCGCCACGAGGTGTCACCTCACTGCAAGTGCGAGAGCCAGCACACACACATCAAAGGACAGTCAACGCTGGTGAGACTGCGGGGGGGAAGACACACACAGCCACCGCTGACCCTTAGGCAAGGCAGTATGGAGATCGCTCAGACCTCAACAGAGACCTGCCATGTGACTAGTCATCCCACTCCGAAGGGCTTTTCCAAGCGAAATGAAACCCACTGTGGGCTATCTATCCCCATGCGTATAGCAGCTCTAGCAGCTCAATTCACCGTAGCCAAGATATGCAAACAACCCGGATGTCCAAAAACGGACGCCTGGCACGTACACGCTATGAACCATTACTTAGACAAACATGCAGTCCTGTCTTTGCTGAAAAAAATGGCTGCAACTGGGAACCATTTGCTTAATCCAATAAACCAATCCCCAAAACACCATGTTTTCCCTCAGCTGCGCGTGAAGAATGTTTTTGCATCAGAAAGTTGAGTGTGGGAAGGGAAGGAAATGAATGCATTTAAAAAAAATCACTGACAAACGTATTCCCACAATGATCCCATCTCAGGCAGGCGCATTCAAGGCGTGGACTTTAGCCTCTAGGCCACAGCGCCGGGCCCGGCATTGCAAAACTTTATGCACCAAAATATTTCTCTCTTAATTTCATTTTCTGCAAATATTTTAAAGAATCAAAACTCATTTTGACAAGTATCTTCATAACGAGTTACTCAATTTTACAACTTTTGTTCTAAGTTTTATAGCTAATTTTGTCTATAATTTGGCCCTGGCATGGTAGCCTAGTAGCTGAATTCCTTACGTTGCATGTGCTGGGATCCTATATGGGTACTGGTTCTAACCCCAGCTGCTCCACTTCCAATCCAGCTCCCTGCCTGTGGCCTCGGAAAGCAGAAGAGGATGACCCAAAGCCTTGGGACCCTGCACCCATGTGGGAGACCCAGAAGAAGCTCCTGGCTCCTGGCTTTGGATCAGCTCAGCTTTGGCCATCGCAGCCACCTGGGGAGTGTTATAAGAACATCAAATTAGTTTATGCTGCTGATGAATATTTTGGCATTTCTACCTTTATATAAGTGTGTATGTATGCAGTACTTAGACGCATTGTGCCTGCACCCACGTCACCTTCAGAGACACAAAGATGGGCAGAATGTTCATGGGGAAGATTTCCGGGCAAAGAAATTCAGGTTTATATACGTTTCATCTTTTACACTGCATTATTCACACTTTCTGTAATGACAATGAATACTTGAAAAATAGAATTAGATTTTATCTGTTTTTACAGAACGCTTGATTCAGGGACTTACGGTGGTCCATAGTTACAGATGAAATGTGCTCCGTTGGAAAGCGCTTCATATTTAGCAACTTTGGGGCAGAATTGCACAGCACAGCCAACTTTGTAAGTATCCGCCCAAACGACCTGGAAGGAAACACAGGCCTTTGAGAGAAACGGTGAGATGCACCTGTGGGGGTGATCGCACACGTGCTGAGGGGGGCTGCCTCTTCTCAGTGCATGCGCCACCTGGGAAGTTTCAGGGCTCAGAACTCGGGCATAATTACTCTGTGTGTCAAACACTCAAACAGGATTTTTAAAACAGTCTTATTTTTATTGAAAAGGCAGATTCTCAGAGAGGAGATAGATCTCCGACCCACTGGGCCACTCCCCAAACAGCTGCAGCTGAGCTGACTCGGAGCCAGGGGCCTCTTCTGGGTTTCATGACCCTGCACCTATGTGGGAGATCCAGAAGGGACTCCAGACTCCTGGCTTCAGATTGGTGCATCTGTGGCCGTTGTAGCCACTTGGGGAGTGAATCAGCGGATGGAAATTCTTCCTCTGGAAGGACCAGGTTTGTGGCTCAGCATAGAGGTGAAGTTCAAACGATCCACTTCTGTTTGGGGATGAGCTAAAAGGGCAAAGGAGAAAGCTAAAGCCCTTGTCTGGAATTTTAGTTGTGTTTGTTGAGATGGAGAAAACTAGGGACAAAGTGAGGAAGCTGGGTGTCACGTGAGGAGCCCTGCTGAGAACACACGGTTTGGAGGTGCTTGTCAGACACCAGGAGACGGATGTATCCATGGCAGCCCAGAGGCCAGCAGGAGGCCCGAGACACAAAGCTAGTTCTAGTGAGCCCTTTGGATCACCCAGGCCAAGTGGGATGGGTAACAGGGTAGGCGAGAGCCTTGCATACAGGAAAGAAGCCAACGGGGGCTACAGAGGAATGGTCAGGGACGTAAGAGGAACAAGAAGCACACAGCCAGATTTTTGGGGTGAATGGATGGTGCCATTGGCCACAATTACTACATCGTTTGAATGAGACATCTCTGTTCCATATTCTAGCAACTTCGTTGGTACTTTCCCCGCTTGCCTTTTGAGCAACGAATGTCCCATCTCCTTTTCGTGCTGGGCACACAGCCTATTTTTGACTAAGGGTCTTTGGTATCAAAAGACTAAAGGAAGTACTAAAGGAGTGACCAGAGGGTAAGTAGTGATAGTGATACCAAATCACACCTTACACCAATTTTCTTTGTGTTTTTTTTTTTTTTAAGTTGGTGACATGAACGGTGCTGGAGGAGACTCAGGTGAGCGAGCTGGAGCCAGTGGCTGCCTTCCTAAGTGAGAAACTGCTCATTAGCTGCAAGTGTGCTTTGTGGGAAGTGGAAGACAGAAAGCTGAGACTGAGCTGGACTGGAAGGAGTGGGCTTTGGGCAGGGCGATCCCGGCAGCTGAGCCACTGTTTGCGGATCTGCATAGCATGGAGTCCGGTCTTTGCTTTTGATCTAGCTTCCTGCTACTGCTCACCCTGGGATGCAGTACGTAGTAGGTGATGGCTCGAGTACTTGGGTTCCTGTCACCCGAGTAAGAGAAAGGAATAAACCTTCTGGCACCTGGCTTCAGCTGGACCCAGCCCTGGCTATCAAAGGCATTGGAGGGGAGCGAACCAAGGCATGCAAAATTCATTTTCTCTTAGTCTCTCGCTCTTGCTCCGCCTTTCAAGAACAAACAAACGAACATTTTAAAACATGAGATATTCTTCAAGGAAGGATTCTTGGAACATGCTCATGACCTGGAGTACCCAGAAGGCAATGCAGCAGCTTCGGCCTGTGTTAACACAGCCCAGGCTGGTGAGGCCTGTCAATTCTTGGGCTTAAATGGACTCCTCAGTTATTTTTGATTTATAAAATCCTTCATTTTTACTCCCTGCGTCTTCAGGGGGGGTGCTGTGGGCTGCTAGTTCCTGGGCCCATCTCTGAGTCACAGGAGAACCCCTGCAGTTCCCCTGGATCTGAGGGGAGTCTCCCGCATGTGAATGAGGCGTGTTCCCGCCAGCATCCCGTGTCCATCACGGATGTCGTCCTTCGATCTCCGGCACTTTGCTCTGCAGTGTTGCTGTACCTCAACTCTCCTTAGCTTTAGGTCCCCTGTGCCTTCTCTTCACCCACATTGTGCAAATGCTAGTTACCATTCATTTTGTGTTTTAATCTCATTTGGAAAAAAAAATCACATGTCCTAGACTATTTCACATGTAAGAAAATTCATTTTACAGGTATACATTTAT
Source organism: Ochotona curzoniae (assembly GCF_017591425.1). Classification (NCBI taxonomy): domain Eukaryota; kingdom Metazoa; phylum Chordata; class Mammalia; order Lagomorpha; family Ochotonidae; genus Ochotona; species Ochotona curzoniae. The sequence goes on from NW_024464920.1 coordinate 24,374,673, forward strand.
GCTTTAACATTTGCTTTCTGGGGTTAGGGTATGGGTAGGCTAATCTTTTGCCTGGTGCGCTGGTATCCCACACGGGCTTTGGTTGCTGCATTTTCAGTCCAGCCCCTTGATGATGCCTGGGAAAGCAGTGGAAGATGGCTCAGTCCTTGGGACCCTGCACCCATGTGGGAGAACTGAAAGGGACTCCCAGCTCTGAATTGGCTCAACTCTGCCAGTGGATAGAAGATCTCTGTCCTGCTCGAAACCTGCCTAATAAAAATGGGTAACCCGTCTCGAAAAAAAAAAAAATCAAATAAAAATTTTTTGTATTTGAAAGACTGGCAGAGAGAAAGGAAGATCTGCTGGTTGACTATCCAAGTGGCTACAATGGTCAGGGCTAGGCAAGAGCCCCTTCCACGTCTCCCACATGGGTACAGGGTCCCAAGGCTTTGGGCCATCCTCTGCTGCTTTCCCAGACCACATGCAGGGAGCTGGACGGGAAACGGGGAGCATCTGGGACATCAACAGGCCCCCATGTGGGGTCCTAGTACGTGCAAGGTGAGGATTTTAGCCACTAGGCCACCGCACAGGGCCCTGCCTTTCTTTTTATATATGAAAAACTGGCACCTAATTCTGGCTGGCCTTGAAGCACTGCAGGGAAGTCTGTGTCCAACTCAAGATGCTTTCAGAGCGTGATTCCTTTCACTGACTTCTGAAGAGCCAGGACCAGGCTCCGTCTTTCTAACAAAAAACCACGTTCTGGCCTAAGTGACCTTCCTTCTCCCCGACATCATCCCATCATCTTTCCCTTTGAGTTCTTGGCATCAGTTCTTTTGCCTAGTTATCAGCACTGTGGTATCTCCCATTGGTCCTCTGAGAATGTAACAAAAATCATACAGGAGTTTGTGGACTCAGTTTTGCCATCTAGTGGAGACTTGTAGTATTACCAAAGTGAAATAACCCACCTACGCTGATATGGTTGGTTTAGTTGTGACAATTACCAAACTTTACAAAGGTTTGAACTGACAGCAGCAAAATATCTACTTTGTTTAGTTTTCCGTGACTATTCCAAAGTTTATCTGAAATGCAGTCTGTTTCAAATATATCTTAAATGTTAAATTAACATGCTAAGAAATACCACACATTTTATGAGGATATAAGGGGATATACTAAACCTGTTGTCTGAAGTTGGCCAACAAGCTTATCTACTTGAAAGTCACAGTGACAGATAAGACAGAAAGACCTCTACCATCTGCTGGCTTGCTCCTTACATGCTACATGATCGCAAAGCCAAGGGTGGATCAAGCCCAAGCCAGACGCCAGGCACCCACTCCGTGTCTTTCACATAGCTGCCAGGAACCTTACCAGTTAAGCAATCCTCTGCTGCCTCTCAGGGCTTGCATCAGCAAGAAGCTGGAATGGGAAGCAGAGCCAAAAGTGGAACCCAGGCACTCCGATATGGGGTGCAGGCATCCCTGGTTCCTTAACCAAGGGGCCAAAGGTCGGCCCCCAAACCTATTGCCTTTACTGTATGCAACAGTCATCCTTGACCACATGTTCAAGTAGCTTGATTTTTAAAAGAAAACAAGGGCTTGAACTATCCATCTGAGGTAACCTAGCATGCATTTAAAATGGCATAGAAGGGTGTGATGGCCTACCTTACAAGTTCCGGGATCCCATATAGGCGGCAGTGCATCCCAACTGCTTTACTTCCCATCCAGCTCCCTGCATGTGGCCTGGGAAAGCAGTAGAAGACAGCTCAGTGCCTTGGGACCCTGTACCCATGTGGGAAACCCGGAAGAAGCTCCTGGCTTCGGATTAACTCAGCTCCAGCTGTTGGAGGCCCCTTGGGGAGTGAACCGGTAGATGGGAGGTCTTCCTGTCTCTCCTCCTCTCCATAAATCTGATCTGCCTTTCCAATGAAAAACAAAAACTTAAAATGGCATATGAGAAGTCTTGAGTTTCCCGGTAAGATTTCTTGTAGGAATCTGAGCTGTCAGATATTTCTCCTAGTGATTGTTGACAATACCGCTCATGGAAGAGAGCATCCCTTTGTTCAATGCTTACCGATTACAAGTCAGTAAATATAGCCTGAAACAGGAGCGTATGTGCCAACAGTTCACTAAGGTCAATTTCCAGAAGCAGGAGTGAGGAGAAACAGCACGGAAGCCAGGCAAAGGGATCACAGCTGGGAAGAATCTGACCTTCAGGGCCGGCTTGCCTTAAGGACAGGCCTGCGCACTGAAGGAGGCCTCCTGGTACTGTGTAGTGCTATTCACAGACTGATGAAGTGCCACAGGGACCCAGAGGACATTGCAACTCTGGCCGAAGTGGAGGGAGGTGCACGATTTCACACATGAGGGGATAATGGAGCTGGTTAGGGTTGTCAAATGAAAAGGAAAGAGAACGCCAGGCCAAATTAACAAGGTGTAGAGTATGTACGAAAGAGCCTGGCACTTGGCAAGCAGCTCATTGTGCAAATGAAGAGATCAGAGGGCTGTTCTGGACAGATTCTAAACATGTTTGTATATGCAAGTGAAGTCATGCCATGGCCAACATTCCAGAGGTTCAAAAAAAAAAGGGGGGGAGCTCAAGTTTATGTCAAGTAAGCCGTAGCATCCTCTGAAGTTGAATGAACTAATTTATGGAAGTTCTGCTTAGATAATGGAATAAAAAGAACTAGCATTTTTAGATATGATCAAATTAAAAAAAAATCTAGCTTCTTGCCAAGCTGAGTGATTGCAGCCTTTTCCCTTTGAGAGACCACTATTATGGGCCCCCACTACAGAGGAGACACCCTCCGCGGTCTGGAAAGCAGCGCAGGTGAAGTGCCTGCAGTGGCTACTTCTCTAACTTTGAGGACCTCATTCCGTTCTCACCACCAACCTGTAAGGCAGATGCATCAACAGGCTCAGAGTTACGAGTTGCTTCCCATTCAGCTAGTAAGAAACAGGTGAGATGCAGATAACCAGATTGTTGTAAAGCTCAACAATGCATAAGTTATACGATCAACCACCACTATACCGTATTGTCCAGAGCAGTGGCCCTCACATAATTCTTGGACAATGCCTCAAGCATCTCATCTTGTGCTGGAGCCTATTCTATTTATTGTTAAAGCAACACGCTAGCGCTCTACTCCCTCACAACTATACAAGACTTTAATGAACAGATTCCAGTTTACTCCTCACTCTGCCGAAACAGTTTCAGGCAGTTTCAGGCAGTTTCAGGCAGTTTCAGGCAGTGCGTAGACACATACCTGAGTGTAATGGCCACACATGTGGCTGCAGCTCCGGGTGCTGAAGTCATAGTATTGGACTTCGTCATACCAGGCTGTGACAGCTGAAGACACCGAGAACAGGGAGAGAGAGCCAGTCCATATATTTTCTCCCAATGAAGTGAAGTTTGGGTGTAGCTTGTAGGGCACCTTCAGCTGAAAGTTGTGTTCAAACCGACAGTTTCTAGCCCACGTTTTTGCAACTTTAGCCAGTGCTGGGTCCCAAGTCTGTGAAAAAAAAAAAAAAAGAGAAAAATCCAACAATACAGGTGTATTGATACTTACTACTCAATCACATAATTGAGACAAACAGAAGTCTGAGTTATCACGTGTGATGACAAAAGGTTTTGAAACTCCAGAGCTTCAGGATGACAAACCAACATTTCGCTGGAAAATCAGTCGTGTCCAAAATGCTGTCCACTGCGTCGTGCACGTTTTGTGCAGTTTATTCACTGTAAAAGCCCCTGTGGTACGCAGCTTGGGAAACATCCTAAAACACAAGCTCCAGGTCTGGGATTCAAATCCAAGCTCTAGGAAATCAAGCTTTCATCTTTTCCCCAGATGCCATGCTGCTGCTTCTGCAAATTCAGTACTCTGCTGGGAAAACAAACATGAACCAGGGAGGGAGGAATGACAGGAAGGAGGGAGAGGAGGAGGGAAAGGAGAGCGTTGGGAAGGGTAAGGAAGAGGAGAGACAAGCAAAAAGCACGCGCGCGCACGCACACACACACGGAACAAGGAAGCCAACCACCAAAAGGAGAAGTGCCATCTACTCACCTACCCGTCTACCTCAAAGGAAGTGCCCTCCCAGAGTGAGAAGCAAAAAGTGTCAGTGGCGTTTGTAACTCCAGGAAGCAAGTTTGAGCCTTATGCCCTCGGGTAGTAAACAGAGCCTCTTCCAGCAGCGACCCTTAACATTTCAAAAGACCCGGCTCTCACCCCGTCTCTGCATTTCCCTGCCCCCAGGCAAGGTTGAAACATTTGCCTGCCTTCCTGCCTGCCTGCCTGCCTGCGGAAAGCTGATCCTGGTACGCCTATCTCTAGGCACACCCCAGGACCCCAAACTACAAAAAGCCCAGCCTGGGAAGGACTGCCTGGGTCTCTGCCCTCTGCTCCCAGCACGCCCTGTAGTTTGTACGCGTAGGGCCATGAGTTCGCTCCCCATTTGTTCTTCAGTGCAAACCTTTTCCAGCGTTCGTTCCGTGCCGGTTTTCTGCGCCACTTTCGCGACAGTAACAAAACGAGAGGCAAACCGGGAGTGTTCTGCCCACGCATTATGAATGTACAACACAGGTAAATCCCAACCTAAAAAGCACTTCTGACCACTCAGGCTTTAGCGGCAAAGTTAATACAACAATAGCTGGGTTTATGGCGAGCTCTCCAGTTTTCTTACCATGTAAAGCATATCGCTGGCTGCTGGTTTCACCTTTGATCGGAGCTTGTTGTGAATGTGAACGCATTCTCTGATGAACTCTTCGTCGTCCGTGCCTGGCAAGGTGCTTGCTGTATAGGAGTAACCGGAGACGAAGGAAGCCGTCCACGCCGCCACAGCAAGCGCCACTTGCAAGACTTGCATGCTCAGTTTGCCTAACCCGGAGCTCGGAGAGGCTGGAACCCAGGGCGCAGACACTTCCCAGCCTGGGCTCGGCTCGCTGGGAGTTCCCAGCTCCGCAGCGCACAGTCATACAGCTTTCAGAGAAAAGCAAACAGAGCCCGAGCTCCTCACAAGTTTTAAAGGGTTTCTCCATATATGGTGCGCAGTTCCTTTTACGCCGTTGAGTCAGCGCTTTTCGGTGACACAGCATCAGATTGCTATGAGACTGTGGCAGAGTTTCCTCTGAATTGAGGGCTAGTTTCAAAGGAAATGCTAGAATCTCCATTTAAAAAAAAAAAAAAAACAGCCTCCGATAGTTTTATGAAGGTTGGGGTGATTCTCTTCCGTAAATATTTTGTTAAGATGCTTTTTGAAGTTCTTTTTAAAGAGACTACAGCGGACTGGTGAGATGAGGTAGCTTTCATCACCCAGCAGGGTGTGTAGGGAGGCGGGTGTCAGATGACTGCCAAGACCCCCAGCGGATACCCCCAGTGGTAGTTGATACTGAATCCCGTTAGCACATTTTTTACCTTTGCATACCTTCTGTGGTCAGCGCAGCAGGCGCGGGGTGAAGAGGGGCGCGCCGGAGGAGACCCGTCCCAGCGAATTCACCGCCAAGTCCGCAGGGGAACCACACTGGCTGTGGATCTGATTCACTTGTGCGTCTTTTGTTTACTGACTAATCTCCATCCCAGCCGGCAGGCCTTCAGATGGAGGGAGAATTAGCCATGAGTGCTGCCCGCTGTGCTGGCTTTCCGACCCCAGCCTTGATCACGCACCAGCCCCTCTGTCCTGCTCCCTGGCTCGCGAGAATCTCTCCCGAATGGTCAGAACAGCCGGCGGCTGAGCCGGCTCTCGAGAACAGCAGCTGTTGTGCATTCAGCTTGCCCTGGAAATTTGTTCCAACATTCAGCATCTAACCCTCTTTCTTCCCCCGCAAGTGGTGAAGGGAGAAAAATGTGCTGTAACTGATGGGGTCACCAGGGAGACAGTGGCCAGCACTGCGAGGGACATCTCAGGGTCTCTGTACGCCAGTGTGTTCCGTCGGTTCCTCTGCTGGCTGAACTGTCTGCAAGCTCCCCAGGCCGCCCGCGGATGCTCTGGGTTGTGAGAACAGGTCCATTCCTGGGACTGCTGGATGCGTCCATATGTCCTGCATCTTGCTTCTCTGTAAACATCCAACGCGGGTAAGCTCCTCAGTTCAAGGCCATTGATCCTCTCATACCATGTTATTCGATTTCCAAGAAATAGAATCGGCCTGTGAATGTGGAGGCACATTCATGCCCATTCCTAAAAAATGCTGATATCCTAAGCTGTTTCCTTCCCCATCAGGTTTCTGAATTGGCTGTTTCATGCCTTCATTAAACGTAATTGCCCTGCTCTAGAACCCATTTTGTGCAGCATTTCCACTTCTCTGCAACTTATCACCTGAACCTCAAAATGAACCAAGATGGGCCTGGTGCAATAGCGTAGTGGTTACAGTCCTCTCCTTGCACGCGATAGGAACCCATATGGGTACTGGTTCTAATCCCGGCAGCCCCACTTCCAGCTCCCTGCTTGTGGCCTGGAAGGCAGTCAAGGACGGCCCAAAGCCTTGGGAGCCTGCACCCACATGGGAGATGTTTCATAGGCTCTGGGATTCCCCCAACCCTCCCCCCAATCCGTATAGTTTTATAGCAAGAAGGAGAAGCCGTGCTATCTGATCCCCTCGAAGGATATGATGCACTTGATCTGCTTCTGTGATGTTTATTTCTGTTCCGTTATCTGTGTCAATAATTTCCCACAACACAGTCCTTTCTGAATACGACTGCTCCTCCCCGCAAGAAGTCCCACAGAGCCCACAGGTAAGGGTCTGCCAGCTCCAGTGGGGGCAGCCAGTCTCTTCATTCCCAAGAAAAGATACCCAAAAGTGCTACTCCCATCTAATCCTGAGCTTCCGGCCCTTCTTGCTCAGAAGACAGTATCCACTGAGCTATGTTGGCAAGATATGCCTGCAGTCCCCTTGGAAGAGGAGGGATCGGAATCCCATATTGTTGATGGGCCTGGGAGAAGCCCTTGGTCCTGCTAAATATTGGCATGGTATCTTGCCCTATGCCAGTTAGCCCAATGGTTGCTTTTACTGCAATGGGAGCAAACTCCTGGAACATCAGGGGTTCTACTGGGAGTAGTGGAAAGGGTGAAAGGAGTAAGCCTTGACAGGTCAGAAATTGATTTGGCCGAGTACGGCCCTTAGCCCATACCTTACAGGGCTTGCAGTTAAAGCAATTTCACCGACCTCCTCCAGTCATAACTGCCAAAGTCTGCCCCCAACATCCAGGCAAGCTCTCAGCATCCCAGGTAATGCGCACCTTTTCCCAGTCAGGGCCTTGGCCCTCTAGCAGTCTACATCAGCATTTAACAGGTGAGCCGGAGCAGGCTCATTTAGGCCGGGCAAACAGGTAGCGGAGATCCTGGGCGGACTTCCTGGATGAGGCTGTCCAGGTTTGGTGCACGCCCTTATCTGATCTATCTGATCCTGTGCCCGGGCTGACCCAGGTGACCGAGGAAGGAATTTTGCCCTTGGTCAATGAATATTTCAAACTTGATCCCAGCCTGGTTGTCCCTGTTTGTCCAGAGTGTTTAGGCTTGTTCAAAATACTGACTTTTCCAGATTTAGTCATCTCCCCCGAGGCAGGCATACTCAGGCCAATTACATCCACTCAAGAGAAACGGGCCAGACCTGGGAAGCAGTTTCTAAGATAGGTGTGCTTGCTCCATTTCATGCTACACTTCGAGACTTTTGATCATTTTCCAGTCAAAATCTCCGCAATCTCTAGTGGAGAGTCAGGAGGCAGCGAGGGAGGGGCCGTGGCCATTCTCTCCTCCCCATCTGACTTCTCCTGTTCGCAAGGGCTCCAACACTGACTCTCTATGGGCCTCACAGAAAAATGCTCTTCAAGGTAACATTTCACCATGCTCACAATACTTCAATATTATTCCCGTTTTACCCCACTCAGGTAAATCTTAAGACCCAGGCTTTGAAAACCAAAGACTGTATTCAAGAACTGTAGATAGAAAGCTCCCCAGCCTTTCTCGGGGCCACCAAATCCCCTTCCCGCAGGGAGCTGCCCGCGCCTTTCCCAGTGTTGTCTACACTGCACACGAAGACCCTGCCCCATCTTGGCTAGGACGGACGCTTTCACAATCCACAGACCCTGCGCACACACCCCCAGGACGTTCCGTGCTTACACAGCCCCTGATTCTGCCACCTTCAACTTGCAGTTAGTTCCTTTTTTCTTGGGGTAACATTGCTTCCTCTGCAAGGGTCTGCAGTAAGGGGCTGCTTGTTAGGTGTGATGTCGGGTTTAGATGGGTTATGAGAAAAACGAAGCACAGTTTTTTTGAAAGTGAGGCAGCCAGAGTCACTTTCTCTCCACAAGAGTGGATTTACCACAGTGCCCAACCGCACTTGAAGTTGATTTGCTCCACTTGTTTACTAATCACCCTGCAGCCAGCGGACCCTCAGCTGGGTCATCACCTACCGGATCACTTAGGAATGTGTGCTGCCTCAGATTCTGGTCTTGTCAACCACCAAGCTTATCAATGCACTATTGAAATGGAAGCCCCCTAATGTTAAAGGGTCCCAACCTCTTGTCTCCCTTAGCCCACGGTGTCCTTGCCTGCTTCCATCAACAGTAATTCATTGACTTAAGGGAATGATCCAGCTGGTCTTACAAGGCTCTAATCATTAGACTCAAGCAGTCATTTGCTTCTCCAATAGCTAAGGACCTTAATGGCCAGTGTGTCCCAGAGTGATGTGGGTAGGAAAATTCCAGATCTGGGCAGAATGAACTGCTGCAATCATGTAATCCTGACCAACCAGAGCCCACCTGACCATCCTAAACTCCATGAGGAGCGCAGCATTGCTGACTAATCTAATGAATGTAACGAGCTCCACTGACCAGCCAGGAACCTGGACATGGGTTGATCATGTACCTCTCAGCCCCAATTTCAATCTGTAAGAACCTTCATCCTGGACCCAGCGCTGTGGCCCTAGCAGCTAAAGTCCTTGCCATGTATGCACTGGGATCGCATATGGGTGCCGATTCTAATCCCAGCAGTCCCGCTTACCATCCAGCACTGTTTTTCACCTGGGAAAGCAGTCGAGGATGGCCCAGAGCCTTAGGAGCCTGCACCCACATGGGAGACCCAAAAGAGAATCCTGGTTCCTGGTGCTTGGCTCCAGGCTTCTGATCGGCGCAGCTCCAGCCGTTGCAGTCACTTGAGGAGTGAATCATCGGATGAAAGATCTTCCTTTCTCTCCTCCTCTGACTTTCCAATAAAAATAAATACATTAAAAATCTTCACCCCTAACTCTTCTGGGAACCCAGAAATTAAGTAAAAGCTGCCTTGCTTTGTGCTTTGCAATAAATAACTTACTTTCTTCCACTGCTTTGATGTCAGTGATTGGCTTTCTTCATGTCAGGTGAGTGGGCTCAGCTGGGGGTTTCTGCGGCAATGCCTCCAACCAGTGTGGGCTTGTTCATTAACAGTATCTTGTCTACAGCTTTCATTCTCAGGTACTTGACACTCATTTGTCACTTGACACTTGCTGGTGTCTCTCCTTAATGCCCTCAGGCATCTAAACCCACTCTTTTTAAAAGATTTATTTATTTTTAGTGATTCATTCATTTTTCTTTGGAAAGGCAGATCTACAGAGAGGAGAGACAGAAAGATCTTTCATCTGCTGGTTCACGTCCTAAATAGCTGCAATGCTTGCAGCCGAACAGATCCAAAGTCAGGAGCAGGAGGTTCTTCCGGGACTTCCACAGGGGTGCAGGGGTGCAAGGACGTGGGTCCGCCTCTGCTGCTTTCCCAGGCTACAAGCAGGGAAGTGGATCAGAAGTGGAACAGCCAGGGGACAAATTGGTACCCTTATGGGATTGTGGCGTTTGCAGGTGGAGGATTAGCCCATTGAGCCACTGTGCTGGCCTCCCTGAGCCTGCTCTTTTAAAAGTAACACCTGCCCCTGAGGGCTTTGGCTTTTGGCCACTTCTGCCTTGCATGCACAATACCTTTGCAAAGTTTGCTATCCAAACAGTTTCTAACTGTGGTACATACCTACCAATGATAAGGTGTAATGTATAAGTTTGATGATAACTAATAGTGAAATTGAATAATCACACAATTACCATCATTATTCTTGTACTTTTGGGTCATTTAAAAATAAAGAATTACTGGAACACAAGCATTGTGACAGCGACACAATTGATAACAGTTTGATTAATCATACTGTTACTGGGTGACAAATAGGTGGATATTGCACACAGCTAGGTCAAGCCAGCGAGAGATGAGTCACATCCGGGCAGCACAGTGCAGGATGGGGTGAGATTTCATTGTGTTGCTCTGAGCAACATGTAATTTAAATAGCCAATGTGTATGCATTTTAAAGGAGGAACTACTGTCTGATTAACATGTCCTAGAATATATTCACAATGCAGCGTGTGTGTGTAAAAGGGGAAGTACTGAGGCCACCACGGCTAATGTGTCTAGGAAGCAGCTATAGATTTTCCAGTTACCTGGGGCCCTGACACCTTCATGGGACATTCAGATGGAATTCCAGGCTCCAGGTTTCAGCCTGGCCCAGACTTGCAAGCATTTCAGAAAAAAAAATAAAACAAATCTTAAAATAAATTAAGAAACTTTTTTAAAAAGAGGGGGAGAGAGAGAGAACGGGAAAAGCAAGGGTGTATTTGAGGGGAATAGAAAGCACAGCCCTGGTCTCAAACTCAAATTTTAGTTTGTGTTTTGACACTAATTAGCTATAATATCTTGGACAAGCTGCCAAGCTCGCTAAGGCTCAGCCACTGACAGGCCAATGGATCTTCTTTCACTTCCTTAATGTAGCAAATTTGGGAGGATAAAATGAGTTAGCTAATCTGTATTATTAAATATATTGTTTTGAGGTTCAAGCAAGATCATGCCAGACATGTCTAAGGTTTATTAAGGAGTCTATTAACCAAGCTTGGTGACAACAGGGCCCACTAGAAACAGCAAATCACAAGTCCATATGATCCATTCAATAGTAACCCAAGAGGAACAAATAGTCTTACCCTGAAGTCCATTCATTAAGCTGAAGACCTATGTCCCAGCTTCCCTAACAATGCAAGTTATCCTAAGAGATACGCAATGAATAACCTGGACACACTTCCAAAGCTGCAGACATTCACCTTTCCCTGGCTTCTCTGCCCACATTCCACTACTGCTAGGTCTCACCCCTCCTGGAACTCCTGATAGAACATAAATTAGAAATACAAAGCATCTTAGCATTGCAATCTTCATTGTCCCACTCAAGCAGTAATCAGAGGGTGAGGAATACAGACACAGAGGGGCCATGTTCAGGGGATGCCTATCCTCAGAGGTACTGGGGAGGAAAAGTCGGAGTGCCAGAGCGAAGGAAGCACACGACCAAGAGAGCGAGTCCCTCTTACCATGAGCCTTCACAGGGGCTATGTTAGAGGAGTGGTTACACAACAATGCAATGCCCTCCCCTCTCAGGAAAGGTGAGAGTCACAGGTGGGCAGGAGGGAACACCTAGGTGGTGGTGGTGAGAGAGTGGCTTCCAAGCTCGTGACCCTGAACTAGCTGCCAACCTCACCACAATATATTAAATCCCTGCTCTGTGTATTCAGCTTAGTGGTGGAGAAATAAAAGCATTCACGGCCTTCAAGGAGCGCCTAGTGACAAGGGCTGTGACATGGGGGTGACCAGCTACAACAGGAGCTGCTGAAGACATAGGATGAAAAATGCACAGGGAAATATGGACTCAGATGTTTTAACCCACTCTGAAAAGGGGAAAAGATGACCTCCCACACACAGAAGGACAGGAGGGTAAACAATGAATGTTAAGGTCAGATGGCTATTGGGCAAGGAAGGTAGTAGAGATAGGGGAAGTTGTGGCATTAGACATTACAAACCTAGATGTAAAGTTGGAAACATGATATCATGACTACAATAGGGAAAGAAATGCTATGCGTTACTGATCTCTTCAGAAGTGTTCCTCAAATACTCATTCTGATTGGTCTCTTGGAGTTCAGAATCCAAGTGATAGTCTCATCCCAGTTAGTGAGAGCGACAAGATGCGGATCAGGGAGAGCTCAGGATCCTGAAAATGATGTGGATGGGTAAGTCACGGAGGAGTTTAGCTCTGGGTGGGCCATGACGTCATTTTAAATATCTGATTTAGCAAAATAAACATGGAAAATGGGGTTGGGTAGATGAGGCATTTCTAATGGAGATTCCTAAAAATTATAATATTATATATTATAGAAGCTTAAGGTGAAATTAGTGTCCCCCGAGCCCCATAACTTTTAACACAGCATGTGTCTAATTTCAGGTTTTTTTCCAGGCTAATTTCTACTAACATTCTTTCCAATTGTCTTAAGCTAAGACAACTGTTTCCTGTGTGGGACTCAGGGACAAGTTTCTGACACATGTGGTAACAAGGTCCAGGGGGTCTCAGTGATATTGAGTTTTGAACACAAGAACAAACACCAGGAGACTTTAAGAGCAAGTAAATCCAGTGGCTTTATGTGGTTGCTTGTAAAATCCTATGTGTGTGTGTACACACACAAATGCCTCAGAGTGAGCAAAAGCATCTTGCTATTGAAATGACTCCATCAGTTTTCCCAATACGTCTATGAAAATAAGCAGCAAGGTGGAATGGCCGCCATGCTAGAGACCATTTGTACAGAAGCACACCGAGTTGTTCAGCTCTTCAAGCCCCACTATCTAACTTCCCATCCTACTGCATTCCTGCTAAAGGCCTATAGAAATGGTTTGCCACAGAACAGGAAATGTACCCAAAGCCATCCCTTCTTAGGTTTACCACGTTGCTAGGAGTTTCACCACTTCCTGCCCTGGGTCTTCACCTGGCTTCCTTGACAAGGGTGCATGTGTGCTTAGAGATTTGCTTTTAGTGTTAACTGCTCAATGGTGGCATTTTAGGCTATGTCTTTACCTTTAACTCTTTCTATATTACTCCATTTGTTTTTTAAATAGTATGTCTATAATCAGAATAAATCACTTGTAGTAAAAAAATACACTAAATATATTTTCCATTTGAGAATCATGGCATCTTTAAAATCATGCACGATGTCCACAACCTGGTCAACCCAGGCAAAGACTAGACAGATACTGGTAATTACTGTGTGAACTGCCTTTCTTGTTGCAAAATGGGATAGATCCATTTCAATGTGTTTTACTAGATTACCTAGCAAAAAGCTACAGCTTGTGTAGCTAAGGATGGTTATAGCTACATATTAAATGGAAAAATCTCACCCTCATTAGACACAAGCACTGAGATACAGGATGAGCTTTTAAAAATCTCAGGGAGAGAAATGGCATAGAATTCATAGAACCACATCATCTCTAATGCCTAAACCAGAATCTAATTCTGTTATCTAGTCCACTGGGACTGTGTGTGCGGGATGGGACTGGGGAAAAACAGAACGTAAAGAAACCAGAAAAGGAGAGGGACTGTATCAGCAAACATAGCACTGTTATATTGTCAGTGTGATTATATTTTAGTCTGGTAAAATTCAGTTGTATGTCTGCACCATTTACAGGTTAACTCAGGTCTACATCCCACTAGCGATTATTAGCATTGAAGTATACTTGAATCAGGAATCCACATTTCAAAGGTGCTCTTTGCACTTCCTGTATAGTTACAGAAATGGACATCATTGAGCTTGTCAATCACAACAGGACATGTTAGAGAATAATTTTCATAGACAAAATGACCACTATTTAAGATGGATGGCTTGTAGGAATATTGGTCCCAGCCACCTATCATTGCATGACTGATGTGAAGCAGCAGCTCAGTGCTGCCATACAGCTCAAGGATCTGTCATCCTCAACATTCCTGTCCCTTGCCCTTACTCTAAGGATGGCTGCTCCTCACTTCCGAGCGTCTGCTGAGGCGTATTCACATACAGCTTATGGTTAGTATGTTTAAAGGCAGAAAGCTAGGCTAGTTTTTCTAATTGCTAATGAATGCTATGATATCTAGTAGAATTTGTCCAAGACTTGCTTTCACAGTAAATACCATAGGGTGTGAGGGTTGTGGGGGAGGGAGAAGAGCCTTTGCCAGGTCTAGTCCTCAGTATAGGAGCTATTTGCATTTATGAAAATAACCAGAAATTTAGAGGCCCTGTTAGCTTAGGCTGGTTGATAGTAGTGATAACAAGCAGCAAATTTGGATTTCTCTAATTCATTTCACTGTGCTCCTGTAATAACTTTGTGATGCACACCTGCACACACAAGTATATACATAAGCCCTTACACATAGGTTCATATAGACATGTCCACATATTTATAGATGAAAATATTTTGAAAAAATGGGTTAAATAGATGATCCAGGGACAGGACCCTAGTAAGATGTTAATGTAGCATGATACAAGGTTTGTGGTTGCCAAGAGCCAGAACTGTAACGAGGCTGGTTCTGGGGAAGTGCTCTGCACTGTCTAGATGACTGAGCATTTTGCTTCTCCGTTCCTTGATATCCTTATCTGTAAAATGGGGATAGCAATAGGTTTCATCAGACTGAAACAATGTCTACGCATGTATGTCACTATGCATACTGTTAAGAGATTGAGAGTCAGCTAGTAAAGAGGTAAAGAAAAATTTACTCAGAATCTGACAGTAAAGGAACAGATTTCCATATGGAATGGGCCAATTCTCACCACAATGAAGAATTGGAGGACTTACAGTGAGGAGGGAGCCTGGGGATGCAACGGGCAGGGTCAATGGGTAGGAAATGAGCAAGAACGAGCAAGGGTAGAGAGGATTATTATTAGATGCATTTCCCAGGACTTTTCCTGGTAGGACATGTGATCTTATCAAGGAAAGGATGGATTCTGTTCAAACTGACTTCACAGGATTCTTGTGAAAGCTGGCTGCAGCCCTGGCAAAGGGGCCAGGACCAAGGCCACTTTCAGAAGATGGCTTGGAAGAACCGGACTAGAATTTGGTTAAAGAAAGCACCTTATCAATATGCATCTTTAGGTACTTCTCACTTTCTCTTCCTTACTGAGTTAGATTTCAGTTTACTACCATGTTTGGTTAATATTAAGGTTGAGCTTTTCTAATGTGGAAACAAAAGTGGAACTTCTGCATTTTGCCTTTGATGCTCTGTTTGGCCTAACAAGAGAAAAGCCAAGGCTGACATGATGGCCCAATTGGCTAATCTTCCACCTCCAAGCATCAGCATTACATATAGGTGCCGGTTCAGGTCCCAGCCGCTCCAGTTCCTATCCAGCTTCCTGCTATGGCCTGGGAAAGCCATAGTTCAAAGTTTTGGAGCTCTGCACCTGCGTGGGAGTCCCAGAAGTTTCAGGTTCTTGGCTGAGCTCTGGCCATTGTGGCCATTTGGGGAGTGAACCAGTGAATGGAAGATCTTTGTTTCTCTCTGTAAATCTTTCTGAAAAAAGTAAGGTAAGTCTTCAAAAGAAGGAAAAGCCCCTCAAATGAAATTTTCAAGCACTAGAATCACTTTTGTTGAGACTTAACCAGAGAGCAATTTGAAGATAATGCTAGTTTGCAAAGTAACAGGCACTCTTAAAGTCCTAACTACAATTACACTTGTCTTTTATAGAAACTTTTTAAAACTGCTTAGCATTGATGCATTTTAGAGAAATCCATATCTGAAAGCTTTACATCCTCTTGGTGTCTTTTATTGATAAGAATTCCTTGAGGCTGAAATACGAAATGGAAGTAACTCAGCTTCAGCAGACCAATCTGCTTGGTGCTCTCCCCGCTCCCCCCAATACAAAACTGTCCTGATTATGGAAAGTACAAGGGAAGTTCCTGTGTGCACCTCAGCTTTCTCTGGTCCTTTGCTGGGTGACCTCAGAGAAGGATTCATATGCTTCAGGCCTTGCACTACCATCATCTCCATAGCAAAGACTTTCCCACAGGCTGCAAACTGCATGCAGGACAATCAACTGTGGAGGCGGTCACAGGCAACAGGCCTGCATCCTCTGCACTTTAGTTGCAGCTCTGTCTAAAATGTATTCTGCTCTACCCAGTGTAAGATCTGGTCCACGTGTGGCTGACACCAGGCTACCTCTTTTGGTTCTGTGGATATCTTATGACTGGCAAAGTAAACGTGTTGAAGGTAATCATTTGCACTTGTTCATTGGATCTTGGGATCCTGGGATCAACAAGCTTCCAGATCTGCTACACAGTGTTGTTTCAGTAACCCTAAGATTTATGATATTCATTTATACCAAGTTTGATGTTCAACCTCATCATACTTAACCCTTTTCCACAACCTTTAAGGACTTCGGTTCTGGGTATGCATATGCAGAATACATCTTCATTTGAGCAATCAAACACTGGGCCCACCAACTCAATTTCATTGATTGTTTGCCATTCATTCATATAGATATATCTCATACCTTACCAACTAGGAGTGTTCTGCCTCAAAGTTTTACTTTTCGGTGAGTGTTCTCCTTTCTACCTCATAGGCTCCACTCTAATACATCACCTCTCCATCTTTGCATCATTTTATTCTCTGTCCATCCTTCCAAACCCTGATATGTTTCTGATTTCTTTCTTCTATCTAGCCTAGAAACAACCAGCTGTTATAAGCATATTCAAACCAGCATCTTCAGTACTATGACTCCTAGTATCTTTAAAAAGGAAAATTAGAACTTAAGTATTTATTAGTTTGAAAGGCAGAGTTATAGACACCTTGCATCTGCTCCTTTACTCCCCAGATGGCCACAGTGGCCAGGCTGCACAGTGAAGCCAGGTGACAGGAGCTTCATTAGGGTGGTCCATGGGGATTCAGGGGTTCAATCAATTGGACAAGCTTCCACTTCTTTCCCAAGTGCATTAGCAGCGAGATGGATCAGAAGTGGAGCTAGGATTTAAATTGGTGCCCATGTGGAATGTGGATACTGTAGGCAAAAGATTAAAATATTATACTACAGCACTGTCCCATCTTAGTTCTTGCAGAAAAAAAAACCATTTTAGTTTCTATGTAGGTATTTATATGTATGTGTTTCTAGGAAACAGAAAAACTGTACTAGGCCCATACGATAGCCTAGTGGCTAAATCCTTACCCTGCACATGCCAGGATCCCGTATGGGTGCCAGTTCATATCCCAGCTACTCCACTTCCCATCCAGCTACTTGCTTGTGGCCTGGGAAAGCAGTTGAGGATGGCCCAAAGCCTTTGGACCCTGTACCCACATGACAGATCCTAAAGAAGCTCCTGGCTCCTGGGTTCGGATCAGCTCAGCTCTGGTTCTTGCAGCCACTTGGGGAGTGAACTAGCAGATGGAAGATCTTTCTGTCTGTATCTCCTCCTCTGTAAATCTGCACTTCCAATAAACAAATCTTTTAAAAAAAATCCTACATTGATATCCATTACCACAATTTGTTGTTGGTCAATGACATTTTAAATCACACGCACTTTGCATCTTAATTCTTGATGTAACTATTTGCAAGCTCAGGCCACCCGTCACCCTAGAGATCTTGTTTGTAGTTTAATAAATCTCAAAAACTAAACAACTTATACTGGCACTTCAGTTGTGATTCACTGCTTTAGTTGTTTTTCACGGTACTGCCAGTTTTTGTTTGTTTGTCAGACTCTTACTCATCCTTAAGGAACAATCCAAATGTTACCTTATCTTTTTGCTTTTCTGACTCTTGGTATCTCTTTTCACTTTTGCTCCATTCATTTTTAAAGACTTATTTATTTTTATTGGAAAGGCAGATATGCAGAGAGGAGGAGGAGACAGAGAAGATCTTCTGTCTGATGATTCACTCCCCAAGTGGCCACAACAGCTGGTGCTGAGCCAATCTGGAGCCAGGAGCTCTTCTGGGTCTCCCACATAGGTGCAGGGTCCCAAAGCTTCGGGCTGTCCTCAGCTGCTTTCCCAGGCCACAAGCAGGAAGCTAGATGGAAAGCAGGGCTGCCGGGATTAGAACCAGTGCCCAAATAGGATCCTGACCCATGCAAAGCGAGGACTTTTAACCACTACGCTATCGTGCCGGGCCCCCATTCATTTTTTAAAAAATTGTTACTGGGAAGGCAGATTTTACAGGGAAAAGGAGAAACAGAGAAAGAGCTTCCACCCACCAGTTTACTCTGCAAATGGCTGTAATGGCCAAAGCTGAACTGATCTGCGGCCAGGAGCCTCCTCTGGGTCTCCCACTCAGTACAGAGCTCCAAGGCTCTGGGCCACCCTCCACGGCTTTTGCAGGCCACAAGCCAGAATCTTGATGGGAAGTGAGGCACCCAGGACTAAAATCAGTGCCCATGTGGATATCGGTGCTTGCAGATGGGGGATTAGCCCGTTGAACCAATATTTTTTTCTCTCAGTTGTAAAGCAGAAGCAAAGTGTCTTCATTACGGTATTTCTTCTCTGCTATCTTGGGAGGCCACGCTTGCCCAAGAACACACAAAGCATGGTGTCATACAGTCTGGACACTGGGAAGTCACAAGCCACTGGGCTGACAGAATTCCTATAGCTGGATGAGAGGGTCTAGTCTCCGCCCTGCAGTTTGGCCCTTGCTCTGGCCCGTAGCACTCGGGGCAGCAGTGTGACTGCGCGGGCTGGTGAGTCAGCAGTGTCAGCCGGGACTGTCATAACCAGTTGAGACTGGTGTTTGGAGAGGGTGCAGCAGGGGGAAGTAAGGTAGCTTCCTTTTTTTTTGGCGCAACAGAAACACTCTATAGTTATTATTCCATTTATCAAAAGGAAATTCACTTAATTTTCCCACATTTATTTTGAATTTATGGTTTCCATTTAAAGCATATTCGTTTTAGTTCTTTTCTGGTGTCCTATTCAAAAGTTATTAGAAATTCAGGTGGAACAAATATTTTCCAAATAAGCACATAAAAATGAGTAAGATGAATTAACAGGCTAATGGTTGTGTTCATGGAGTGTTTAGCTGATACTGAATGGTGCTGCTCAGTTTAATAATCCCTGAGTTACACATACTCAAAGTTATTGAGCATCCCAGTGCCTCTTATGTTGCAAGTGTATTTTGTACTCATACACGGTCAAAGACACAGTACAGTTCATTTAGTAGCACTGAATTAATGTTACATATTTCTTTCACATTTTTAGGTCAGTGTTAACTTATCACTTATGCAAAGGAGGTAGTTTCAAATGTGTCCAATGCAGAGGAAATGGTGCTTTCAGTTGTAATTTTGTTGATTTCCTGTGAATATTTCATTTCTCCATTTTTTCCTGTTTTCTTTATATTTTGTTTGCTGAAGTTTCTGTTAAAACATTCTGTTGTCTGACTCCAAGGCCTATTGTTTTTAATCACACAATTTACAAAACTACTTGATTATACACGTTTTTTTGAATAAAATTTTAAGTAAGTTTTTAAAAGTTCACTAATACCATTGCTATAAGTAAAATACAGTTCTTTGCTTCAGACCCCCAAATTGTGTGCCTTCCTTCCGTATGCTTGAATTGCAGCAAACTTGCTATTTCTCAAGTAGGGCAAAAAATCTTAGTTTCTTTTTTTTTTAAAGATTTATTTTTATTATGTTTTTATTGGAAAGGCAGATATTCAGAGAGGAGAGACAGAGAGGAAGATCCTCCATCCGATGATTCACTCCAAGTGTGCGCAACAGCCGATGCTATGCTGATCCGAAGCCAGGAGACTCTTCCAGGTCTCCCACGCGGGTGCAGGGTCCCAAAGCTTTGGGCCAACCTCTACTGCTTTCTCGGGCCACAGGCAGGGAGCTGGAAGGGAAGCGGGGCTGCCGGGATAGAAATAGCACCTATATGGGCTCCCGGGTGTGCAAGGCGAGGCCCTTAACCGCTTGCGCCACTGTGCCGGACCCAAAAATCTTAGTTTTTCATATGAAAGTATTGATATTTATTCTTATGTTGGTTTTAGGCTCACTGAGGAACTTGTCTAATCTATTGTTATGTTATATACTAGCTATTTTGTATCTAGTGTTCTACTATTAATATTGGTAATTTTCAATATTCCTTTGTTCTTCAAAAGGTCATTTATTTTATTTGGAAAAGCAGATTTATAGAGAGAAATCTTCCATCTACAGTTACACTCCCCAAATGGCCACAAAGGCCAGAGCTGAGCTGATCCAAGACCAGAAGCCACGAGCTTCTTCCAGGTCTCCCATGCAGGTGCAGGGTCCCAAGGCTTTTGGCCGTCCTTGACTGCTTTCCGAGGCCACAAGCAGGGAGCTGGATGGGAAGTGGAGCTGCCGGGTCATGAAGCAGCACCCACATGGGGATGCTGGAAGAGGATTAGCCAGTTGAGCCAATGCACCAGAGCCTTATTATTCTTGATCATTCTTGCTAGTGGGGTTCCCATTGAATCAATTACACCATGTGCGTAGGCTCAGCCAGGATTCTTTGGGGTTCCCCGTTACAAGTAAATGCAAGCCAAGATCAGGGCTAGGAACGCTGAGCCAGCAAGCGGAGGAAGGACTTGAGGATCAGCACTAGACATCAGAAGCCAAGCAAACACTTTCCAGTGAGTAGTGTCTGCAGTCTTTTGTGAACTAAAGTTAAGGCCAGCAAAGTCAAGGCCAAACACAATGACACGTGTTAACAACTGACAACAGATATGTTACTGGAAGCCCTTTGATGGGGAGAATGTGTTACCCAAGAAACTTACAACTTGACAAACAAGTGTGAAATACAGGGGTCATGCCTGAACTTGAAACAAGAAAAATCCAACTCGAATCTGTAGCTTATGATTTCAAAAAGACCTTTTGGTCCTCTTAAGATGCACCCACATTCAATCGGATAAACACGGTTGGCTTTCACAGGCGTAAGCAGTTAAGCCCAGAGAAGCAGTCTTGAAATGTAAACCAAGCAGTCCTGAAGCACAGGCTGTTTCATTTTGAGTTGCACTGGTTCGAGGTTGTTCTAAGATACAGAAGTTGCATTAGTTATACAACAACCCCTCTAGAGTGACCGCAGCAGAGTTACTCTGTGCTGGAACAGTGAGCTCAGAGGCAGGATGTGGTTGCAGCAGGAGGGGGCGGGAGCAGCAGCAGGGATCAGCTCAGAATATTTCAGAACACTTCAAGCTCCCTCTTTAACCTAGTTCATCATGCCTGGCATGTGATCTTTCAACTCAGGCCTTTAACCTCATTGTCATAAAACAGGAGGTTCCACCCAGTTTTACAGTGGTAGATACAACGAAAGCAACCGATTTCTGCTTGTTGCAGACAGTACAAGCTAGTTATTTCAGGGAAATCCATTCAGAGAGCTGTCTACACCTCCAGTGAAAGCACTGCTATGGATTAAATCTTGCACCTCTAACATATATGATGAAATCCTAAGCCCTTGGCAGAATGGTATTGGGATATAGAGTCCTCACAGATGTGATCAAGTTAGAATGATGTGATTAGGATGCACTCAACATGAAAACTCAGCATGAAAAGGAGCAGACACAGAGAGGATGCTGTTTAGGCACAACATCAAAAGGAAGGTGCAGGCAGAGGTGGGAGTTGGGCTGCCAGACGCTAGGCAGCGCACCACCCAAGGCTTTGCAGGGGACATGACCCACCCCACTCTTTAATTTTCAGATTTTGAATCCCCCCAAATGTGAGAATATATTTCTCTTCTCAGTCACTTGAGTTGTGGTTCAGGCTTAATGCAACCCAAGGGAATTAGTATTGCTTCTAACCCAGGTTTTCAGGGATGTTACTTTCTCAAGGCATCAACTTGGATGACATCCTGGGGGAAGGTAACTAATGCAGCATTTGTTTAGTCTATGAAAGAATAAATATAAATAGTATAGAAATAGTAGCATCCTAATAGAGGTTTTGAACAGGATGGTTTAAAGTAATCACACTTATAACAGGTGTGTTTTTCTTTAATAGATGCAAACATTATCAGACCAGGAATACTAAAGCTGCAGTTATAATTACTTTTGATTTTGAATTTATAAAAAACAAGTTTAATAGATTTCATACACAGATTTAAGATTTTATTTCTTTTAATTTTCATAATGCTATTTGAATTTTCTTTAGAATCATAGTAATAACCTTTCACTAAACAGTGAATTCGAAAGTAGTAAGTAGAGAAATTATTATGTCTCAATAGTACAGATGCTTTTGATAGATTTGTTGTTATCCACATACAGGGACTAAGGAAAGAATCGATGACCCTGAGGATAGATCAGCAGAAATCTTCAAAACCTGAAGCAGAGAGAACATGACTTTAGGCCCCAGCACAATGGCTGAAGCGGCTTATCCTCTCCCAGAAAGTGCCAGGATTCCATAAGGGCACCAGTTTGTGTCCTGGCCACTTCACTTGCCATCCAGCTCTCTGCTTGTGGCCTGGGAAAGCCGTGAGGGTTGCCCAAAGCTTTGGAACTCTGCAGTCATGTGGGAGACCCAGAGGAGGCTCCTGGTTTAGGATTGGCACAGCTCTGGCCATTGTGGCCATTTCAGGAATGAACCAGTAAATGGAAGACATGTCTCTGTCTCTGCTTCTCTGTACATCTGCTTTCCAATAAAAAGAAACAGGGTCCAGCATAGTAGCCTAGTAGCAAAATCCTCGTCTTGCAGGTGCCAGGATACCATATGGGCACCAGTTCATATCCTGGCTTCTCTGCTTCCTATCCAGCTCTCTGCTTGTAGCCTGGGAAAGTAGAAGAGGAGGGCTCAAGATTTTGGGACCCCACACCTGTGTGAGAGACCCAGAGCAGGCTCCTGGCTCCTACCTTGGATCAGCTTAGCCTCAGCTGTTGTGGCCACTTGGGGAATGAAGCTGTGAATGGAAAATGCTTCTCTCTGTAAATCTGGCTTTCTAATAAAATCTTTAAAAAGGAACAATACTCTAAAAAATAACAAAATCTGGCAGGACTGTATAATCTACAATTTGTATAAATATACATAAAAGGAATGCCAGAAGAAGAGAAAGGAATAGAAGAAATATTTGAAATGATAATGATTGAGAATTTCTCCGAATTGAAGCCAGATAGTCAGATTCATAGGGTAGGAAGAGTAGAAAATCGCATCTCTCTCTCTCACACACACACATCGTTGAAATGAATCAGTTTGGAAACACCTGACCCAAGAGGGGTGACGGTATGACATCTGACATCACCTCAGAAACCTGCTCGCAGGAAGAGCAGTCAAATGAAACGCTTAAAGTGTTGGAATACGTAAGTAACCTAATATAATAAAATTACAACCTGGAATTCTATATCCTATCAAATTATCCTCTCAAAGGTGAAGGAGATAAAAAGACTTTCCCAGAAAAACCAAACTTGAGGGAATTGGTGGCCAGTAGACTTATCCTGCAAGGAATGTTAAAGTTCTTCAGAGAGCAGAGAAACAACACAGATCAGAAACTCAGGTTACCACGAACATCTAAAGAACATCAAGGGACATCAAGGAAGGGATACTCTGTACCTACATGTAAGAAATAACTGACAGAAAATAAGGGATAGGACACAGGTGTTGTTTTTTGTTAATTGTAAGGTACTCTCCTTAAGAAGCAGATATGTCACTTGAAAGTGGACTTGGATTAGCCACAAATGTAAATTACAAACTATACAGAAATGTATGAAAGGATCAACAAAAAGCTATAGTCTATGTAAGTTTTTAAGATGGAACACTGCAGGCTCCAATGCAGTGGCCTAGCGGCTAAAGTCCTCGCCTTGAACACACAGGAATCCCATATCGGCGCCGGTTCTAATCCCAGCAGCTTCACTTCCCATCCAACTCCCTGCTTGTGGCCTGGGAAAGTAGTCAAGGATGGCCCAAAGCCTGGGGTCCCTGCACCCACATTGGAGACCCAGAGGAAGTTTCAGGCTCCTGGCTCCGGATTGGCAAAGCACCAGCCATTGCACTCATTTGGGGAATGAATCATCGGATGAAAGATCTTCCTCTGTCTCTCCTCCTCTCCGTATATCTGACTTTGCAATAAAAATAAATCTTTCAAAATACAGAACACGTCATGAATTTGTGTATCATCCTTGCACAGGAGCCATCTGATGTTATTTGCATTGCTATAATTCATAATCTGTGCTGCTGAAGCATGCATGTATAGTCTATATTCTAAGAAAGGAGAGAAAATAGAATCAAAGTGCTCAAAATTATAAAAGCAGGTAAAAAGTGAAAGACAAAAATAAAGGCTTAGGGCAACAAATAGGATACAACATTCAATACTAACCCAGCTGTGGCAATAATCTCTGAATGCCAGTTATAGATCACTCAAACGAATGTTAGCGTGGACTTAAATGTGACTGGTTTTTCAAGAAGCCAAATTCAAATATAAAAAGAAGCAGATTCAAAATAAATGCATGAAGATATACCATCAACCTTTTTTTTTTAAAGATTTAATTTATTTTGGACCCCAATGTGGTAGCCTAGCGGCTAAAGTCCTTGCCTTGAATGCGCCAGAATCCCATATGGGCGCCGGTTCTAATCCTGGCAGCTTCACTTCCCATCCAGTTCCCTACTTGTGGCCTGGGAAAACAATCGAGGACAGCCCAAAGCTTTGAGACCCTGCACCCATGTGGGATACCCAGAAGAAGTTCCTGGATCCTGGCTTCGGATTGGCATAGCATCAGCCGTTGCGCTCACTTGGGAAGTGAATCATCGGATGAAAGATCTTTCTTTCTGTCTCTCCTCCTCTCTGTATATCTGACTTTGTAATAAAAATAAATAACTCTAAAAAAAAAAAGAGAGACAGAAAGAGAAAGAGACAGACAGATAATTTTTCATCCATTTGTTTCACTGCTCATAGGTTCACAACAGCCATGCTAGCACCAAGCTGAAACCAAGAGCTAGGAACTCAATGTGGGTAGCCCAAGTGGGTGCAGTGAGCCAACGTCTTGAGTCAACTACCTGCTGCTTCCCTGGGTAAGCATTAGTGAGAAGCTGGAATCAAAGGTGGAGCTGAAACTCAAAATACAGGCATTTGATATGGGATGTGAGCATTCCAAGCCATTCTTAGTTGCTGTGTCAAATAGCCTTTTTCGATTTTTCATTCAATGACTTAGTGGTACCTTCTTACCACTAAGCCAGGAGCTTCTCCCAGGTATCCCACATGGGTGCAGGTCCCAAGGATTTGGGCTATCCTCTACTGTATTACCAGGCAACAAGAAGGGAGCTGGATGGAAAATGGGGACACCAGGACATGAACTGGCACCCATGTGGAATCCCATTGTGTGCAAGGTGAGGTTTTAGCCACTGAGCCATTATGCTCAGCCCAGAATGGAACTTTTCTCAACTTGATAAAGAATACTACAAAAAGATACAGTTAACTTCATACTTAATGGTTAAAAAAAAATCTCATTTTTATTTAGGATTAGGAGCAAAATAAGTATGAAAAGCAGTGATGACAGGGAATAATCACAATGGAAGTTTGAGCTAATGCATTAGGTAAGGAAAGTAGAAAATAAAATTGCAGATGTCAAGTCATTTATATAGAAAATACACAAAATTAGATAAATTCTTTGAAGGAATACGTAATTTGGTTCTAGCACAATTTAAAATTCCTATTGATTTTCAGGAAACCAGCAATGAACAAATGGATTGTGAGATTTTAAAAAAAGCAGCATCCAAGAAACACATAGAAATAAATCTAATAAAACAGAAGATTTACATAAAAAAACACTAAAATTATTTTTATTTCCATTCATTGAAAGAAAAAGCTTTTCTTCTTAATCTCACTGATTCATAGATCACACAATAGCATCATTTTCTTTTACTTTTTCATTTCTTTAGTGACACACTGGTCATTCAGTAGTATGTTACTTCATGCTCTGAATTTGTTTTTTTCTGTTTTATTGCTTTTCATTTAAGGGGATGAACAGTAACTGTAATAGAGATCATATCCTATTGTGAAGATACAGTGCAGTGTGCATATCTACTTACAAATCAAGGAGGGACTCCCAATGAAACTGTAGTATGTATCTTGATAATATAATGCTGGACTCTGCCATTGTCCATACCTACAGTGTCAGGATACACTTAACACAGCAGAATGATGGACCTAGGAGTGATTGT
Organism: Ochotona curzoniae; assembly: GCF_017591425.1. Classification (NCBI taxonomy): domain Eukaryota; kingdom Metazoa; phylum Chordata; class Mammalia; order Lagomorpha; family Ochotonidae; genus Ochotona; species Ochotona curzoniae. The sequence continues at coordinate 24,400,535 of NW_024464920.1, forward strand.
GTAGGACTATACTATTACAATGATATGAGGGAGACCAGTGGGGACAGGGATAAGGATTTGGTGAGGGAGGAAGGGAAATCCTGGAGCCTAGAAACTGTATAATGGAATAAAATAAAAATTTTAAATATTTATTTATATTGGAAAGACAGATATACAGATGAGGCAAAAGATCCTCTTTGTTTTGGTTCACTCCCTAAGAGACCGCAGTGGTTGATGCTAAGCCGATCTGAAGCCAGGAGCTGCTTCCAGGCCTTCCACACGGGTCCAGGGTCCCAAGCTTTCTGGCCATCCTCAACTGCAGTCCCATGCCACAAATAGGGAGCTGGATGGGAAGTGGACCAGCCAGAACATGAACCAGTGTCCACGTGGTATCCCAGCACATATAAGGTAAGGACTTTAGCCAGTAGGCTACCACTCGAGGCCCCATAAAATAAAAATTAAAAAGAAAAAAGGTGGAAAAGAGAAAATTTGCATAGACAGTTAAAGTCAAAAACAAATGGGACTAGATCAAACTAAGAAGCTTCTGTTCAGCAAAGGAAATGATAAAGTGAGACAACCAACAGAATTGGAATAAAATCACATTAGATAGGGTACATTCAGGATCCTCAAAAAGCTCCAAGAACAGCAGCAGCAGCAAAACAGACAAACTTGTTAAGAAACTGGCGAAGGAAATGGGCATTTTAAAAAAAAAAAAAGCAAATTCAATTCAAAATGAAATTCACATGAAAAAATACTCAGGCTCCTTAGCTATTATAGAAGGCAAATAGAAGCCACATTGAGACATCACCTAACTCTGTAGATAATAACCTACATACAGAAATCAAGTAACAGCAACTGCTGGCGAGTGTGGGGGGAAAGGGACCCTAATCTACTGTTGGGAGTGTAGACCAGTGCAGCAACTATGGAAGTCAAAATGGAGAGTTCATGAGTAAGTGAGAGTTGATCTACCATACAACCCAGCTATCCCACTCCTGGAAATAAATTCTATGTATGAGCAAAATGACTAGCAACCCTACATTTATGCCAGCACAATCCACAACGTTAAAGACATGGAGACAACCCACATGCCCATCAATAGATGATTGGCTAAAGAAACAGTGATAATATAGTCTATGGAATACTACACAGCCATAAAATATGAAATCCTATTATTGGTGACAAAATGGTCACATGCAGAGACCATTATGCTTATTGAAGTAAACCAGCCACAAAAGTACAAAATCATATATTTTGACATGGGGCAACTTCCATGCAAAGTACAAAATAAGTAGATATGTAGGTAAACAACATATACAAATATTTTCATAGATGAACCATATAATGAAGACTGTTACCAGAAAGCGAAGGTCTGTTGCAGTCGGCATGTCTACTACAAAATAAAAGGACTCCCAGTAAAACTTAAATATGCCTTGGAAGTATGATACTAGATGCTCTACCTTTACCTACACCACAAAGCTATGAAATACTTAAACTGATGTGGAAGGCAAGAAAGATCACACCGGACACAAGTATAGAATGTTTAGGAGTCTTTGTCAAGCTTGGCAACAACAGCTCCTGCTATGCTGCAGGAAACCACTGCACTGCAAGGCAGAAGCCAGGGATTTTTAAGCTCTCATTAACACGCAGCAGACAGGGGTTTCAAATCAACTCAGGTGTTACAAATTCAACTTGCATCTTAAGCCAATCAGGTTCAGAAGCAGCTAGCTGTGTTTAGCCACGTTTGAAACCTAGTAAGTACTGCCTTGGGGTGTTGTTAGCCAGCTAAACCCTACTACATTCTGCACTGGTGTTCTAACACTTGAGTCAAATCATTGACTTATAATTGTAATTGAAAGCCAGTACAATGCTGGTTGCAGGTGTGAGGGATGAATGTTATTTGCTACAGAAGACATACAACTTTATAAAAAATAGGTGTACTATAGTTTGTCACACAATTATTTATATTAAATACACATAATTGCAAATTTGCAAACTTTCAGAGACAAAATGCCAGTTTAAGGCAAGGGTAAGGTTTTTGAGTTGCAATGCTGGACATCACGCAAAGCCAGATCACTTTCTCAAGTTTGCTCTCCAGGTTTACTCACTACAGTCAAACTTAGACCTCATAAGACAGATTTGAGGGCCCCGCACCATAGTCTAGTCACCTTGCATGCATAGAATCCCATACGTGTGCTGTTTAGAGTCCTGCTTGCTCCACTTCCCATCCAGCTCCCTGCTTGTGGCCTCAGAAAGCCGTGAGGATGCCTTAAAGCCTTGGGACCCTGCAACTATGTAGGAGACTTGGAAGAAGCTCCTGGCTCCTGGAATTAGATCGGCTCAGCTCTGGCTATTGCAGCCATGGGACAGATCTTTCTTTGTCTCATCTTCTCTCTGTATATCTGCCTTTCCAATAAAAATAAATCAAAGTTTTGAGTTGTTTGCTACCAGTATAATTACTTGACTGTACTTCCCTATTTCCTGCATTTTAGGGTTCATTTGATGCCTATTTTTTCCATTCAGAAGTGTTACAGATTCAGTACTAAAAAGTGACATACCTAATCCTCTGAAATTTTAGGGCTTACTAAGAACTGACAAAATACTGTAACTCTAAGGACCTCTGAAGCCAGGCATTCTGTAACGTCTCCAACTCCATCCTGCTAAAGCTATCTCCAAGTGCAGACAATGGAAATCAATAGCTCAAACTCATTAATTGGCAAGAGTTCACATAGCAACTTGAAAGCACCTGCAGGATTTTACACAAGTTTTGTTCTTAGCAACTATGATTGGTAGTAACACAAAGGACCACTAAACTTTTCCAACTTTTTAAAGCACATTTGTTTCACAAAGTAATATAGCATAATTTAACATCTTGGGAATACTTCGCATAGATCCCAAACAACCAAATTAGTTATCTTACTAGCTTTTCAGAAGTAGACTTCAACTAATTCAGATATTCACTCTCAAATCTTCTGTAACCATTTTACAAGCAATCCCAAAATGTTTCCATCTATCAATTTCCTTGAAACTGGAGCTGGCTAGGAAATGGACAGAGGTAATAGTTTTTAAATAATCCTTAACAAAGTATTTGAACAATTTGTGGAAAGTAACAGAGCCAAATAGTCTTTTCATAGAATAAAGAGGCTAGCAGTACTCGCTTTCATAATTAGAAACATTTGTCTCATTAATCTTTGCCTAACTTATACATTTAACAATTCCTGAGTTTAGAGTTTTCCTAAAGCAACTCTAGCCGGAAAAGAGTGACTTCAAGGAGCGCAATGCTACTGTAAAATGACAGCTTTTAACTGTACCAAGATGACACAAGAAAAAACACATCAGACAAGCACATCTACATTTCTTGAAGTCATATTCTGTTACAGAAAACTAAACTAAATTTGCAAAATACACCCTGGGGAACTGTTAGGACAGAGCTCTGATTACCAGTTATGGTGGCACCGGACCTGTTGAACCAGTTTTTACAATACAGGCCACTGCAGCCAGTGGAAAGATCTTTCAGACATCATGACAAGTGGCCACCACACTCTTACAATCCCATGGTCAGAACTCAGAACAAAATTCAGACCAAGACTCACTTAGAAATATGAATTTCAAACACCAGCAGCCACCACCAGCCAAACTTGACGGGAACCCTGGAAAACCTGGGGACTCAAACCTGACAGGAACCCAGAAACCTGGGAGCCCAAACCTGAGGGGCTCCATGACGACGTCTTGTATGGACCCTGACTCAAGAAGCTGTGCTGCGTCCAGCCTTCTTGGAGTCCCAGATAAGCACTCAAACAGAAATGAACGGTGTGATATAAACTCACCTATGACCAGTCTGCAGAGCACTCCTCCTCTGAAGTCAACGCGAACCCTCTGAGCTGGAAGGCTGGGATAAAGCTGCTTGGGCCACGAAGTCTTCACAGTGGTCCCCCAAGACTACCAAGCTGGGTTCTGGGGCAAAAAGAGGCCATTGCCCTCTGACCAGGGACCTCAATCTTGCTGGAGCCTCCAAAATGTTGTGGAGAGCAAGAGAGATCACACTGGACACAAGTATAGAATGTTTAGGAGTCTTTGTTTGCCAAGCTTGGCAACAACAGCTCCTGCTATGCTGCAGGAAACCACTGCACTGCAAGGCTGAAGCCAGGGATTTTTAAGCTCTCATTAACACGCAGCAGACAGGGGTTTCAAATCAACTCAGGTGTTACAAATTCAACTTGCATCTTAAGCCAATCAGGTTCAGAAGCAGCTAGCTGTGTTTAGCCACATTTGAAATCTAGTAAGTACTGCCTTGGGGTTTAGCCAGCTAAACCCTACTATAAAAGAGCAGAAAGTTGAATTTGTAACTGTTACTGAAGGACTATACTACTCTGATAATACGGGGGAATTGTAGGAGGGGAAAATGGACAGGGAGAAGTCTTTATACCTACAGAATTATATCATGGAAAATCACAACAAAAATAAATAATTTATTTTTATTTAAAAAGCAGGTTTACAAAGATAAGGAGAAATACAGTGAAAGAGAGAGAGATCTTCCGTACACTGAACATCTGCAGTTTCTGCAGCTGAGCTGATCTGATGTCAGGAACCATGAGCTTCTTCTGGGCCTCCCACTTGGGTAGGTGCAGGGACCCAGGGACTTGAGCCATCTTCCACTGCTTTCTCAGTCCATACACAGGGAGCTGGATTTGCAATGGAGCAGCTGGTAGTAGAATTGGCGCCCATATGGGATGCCAGCACTGCCCAGTGAAGGATTGGCATATTGAGCCACTGCACTGGGCCCTTAACATAGATTCTACTTGCAAAGCTTACAATTGTGATACTACTAGGAGAAAACAAAAAGGAAATATTTTAGAAACATTTAACTGTGAAAAGGTTTTTAGGATATGATGTCAAAAGCATAGTCAACAAAAGTGGATAAATGGGACTACATCAAAATAAAGATTTTGTATACTAAAAGTAGCAATTGACAGAGCAAGCAGGTAACTTATACAATGGGAGAAAATGTTTGCGAACTGTATATCTGACAAGGGGTTAATATCCACACTATATAAGGAACTCAAATAACCCAATAGTAAAAATGAAAATAATCTAATGAAAAATGGCCTAAAGAGCTGAATAGTAATTTCTGAAAAAAATTGCAACAGATATAATATAATTTTAAAATGTTTAGCACCACTGATAATCAGAGGAATGCAAATTAAAATCAAAATGAGAAATCGCTTTACCCCCAGCTAGTCATCAAAAAGAGAAACACAAATGGTTATGAGGATACAAAGAAAACTCTCACACACTGTTAGTGAGAATGAAAATTGGTACAGATATTATAAAAATATGACAATTGCTCATAAAACTGAAACTGGAACTACTGTATCATCCAAAAATCCTACTATGTTACAGTTACATGCAAGGAATAAATTCCATAGCTCAGAAGAGTCAATACAATCAACACGGTATTACTAAGGGTATATCTCAAAACACCAGAGAGGATTTTGAATTTACCATAAAGAAAAAATTAAACTTAGAAAAAAATCTAAGTTGATGTATACTGGTTTCCCTGAATTGGTTATTAAGCAATGTATATCTGAATAGAAGCATCACATTGTGCATTAAATCATAAAACTGTAAGTACCATCAATCAAGAAAGTAGAATAAATTAATACACTTCTAGACTAGAGACGATACTATACTAATGTTCACAGTAAGACGACCGCGTGGGATCAGCACCCAAGGGTTAGAAGCAGAATTGGCTGCCCTCATTATCATCACATGTTTTTGTGCTCTGCAGGCTTTTTTTATTCCCACCAAACTTGTACATTCTTGCTGGAAGACACTTGTTTAAATGGTAAGGTACAGCTAGACAACAGTTTCTCCTCCATTGCCTAGTACCTTGTGGGACAGACAAGTCACTGATCATACAACTTGTATGGTGCACAAAGTTGGTGGTTGTGATTTCCTCTATTGACAAAGTCTAACAAATCTGTTGTATAAGGAGAACAATATTAGTACTCCTACTATTTTTAGAGATTTTATTACAGCCTATCGTCTAATTTTCTCCAGCTAGGTGATGTTTTCAGTTGTTTATTGGGCATGTGCTTTTTATGCATCCTACTTTCAGGACAGACATATTAAGCCTCTTCCCTGGAATAGAAGAAAAGATAGTCTTTAATACTCGCACTCCATCCCGGACTGCCACTGCAGAACAACATGGTCTCAAGAAACATTTTGAATGATACAGAAAGAGGTTCATGGTTGTGCTAAATGATTGCAGACTGTACTCCCTCTACACTTACCAAACTTGGTTTAGCAAGTTCCTCTCCAAGTGTTTTATGATATTATCTGTGAATGTTTACATGCATTTCACTCTTCTGAAGCCATACTCGTTGCATCATCTGCATCATATTGCAAGGGGGCTCAGGGCTATGGGAAATCGATTGAGGCACCTGGAACAAACACAGCTACTTCACCTTTATCTAGTTTCAAGGCACAGCATACTAGAAACTTGACCATTGAGATGGAGGATTCCAGGCAGTATTGAATCATCAACATTTTGTCCTTACTTATTGACTAAGCATGCTAATTCTTCCATCCTTTCACAAACCTTTAGATAAATGAAGGGCAAGCAGAAAATGAATATGGTATCACACATTTATCCCTTTATTATCTGAGGTTTCTACAGAGGTGTATCCATATTGGATATGGAATCTTTGTGTCATTTACATTGGATGTCACTGGGTACTAATATATTAACAATGTAAACAGAATGAAGCATAAATTATGTGAGGGTATCAAACAGGTTTTACTCTTATAATGGACACAAAAGAACTTTAGGATTAATGGCAGAGAGATCAGCATCATTCTGGATCAAGAGAATAAAAACATCCTAGTGCTAAACCTTAACAATAGATTTATAGCTACAAATAAAAAGAGCTGGGAACATTATGTGTCTTCCCCCAGGGCAAGTCATAATATAGAAATTACTTCATGATGGCCAGGAGAACTTTGAAGTCTCAGATTTTTACAATTCAGGAAAGAATATACAATAATGTAAGGTCTGAACCTAATGTTCTTCTGCCATCCCAAGCTACCTTGAACAGAATATCCTGACCAAAGTCCATACAGGAACTCAGTGCCATGAGACAGAATTCAGATAGCTTCCCTGCCTTCTGTGGTACTCATTCTAATAATCCTTTAGGATTAGTACTCGTGTGTAACTTGTATAATAACAATTTTAAATTAAGGTTCTAAATACAGAGAATATGTGGATTCTGGGAGAGCAGGGATGAAGGCTGGAACCCAGACTGAGAAATATGATGTAAAAATACACATGATTTCTTTAAGGAAGCAGTGAAATGATGAGTACTCACAAATGGGAATTTTAGTGTCATTACTTTTCATGTTTTTTTTAAAAATTAGAAGAACTATTTAAATATGTCCTGTTATTTACATGAGTGACAAAATAATCAACTTCAAAATAGTATAAGGGAAAAGGAAAAATTTACTGGATGGTTTATAAATGATATTCTGGAAAAGGTTTATGTGAAAAATAAGGATAAAACTAGATATTAGGAAGGATAGCCTCTCACAGCTTCCAAAGTTTGTATTTCATCCTTTTTCTCCCCCATTTGAATACTAAATAACCTCACAGATCTACATATTAACACTGCAGCTGCCAAGGAAAACCTCCCTCGAATGTGCCTGTTTTAAACCAGAGACTGAGATTAGCTGTGGGCAGTGCAGCATCCCAAAACTAAAGAAGACAGTCACAAAAACAAAAGGAAGCACTGGTAACTACTTGAATAGCGAAAGGGCTGTGGCAAGGAGAATGAGAGAACAGAAGAATGATTTTCAGTAACATGGAAGTTTAAGGAGATAGCATAGCTAAAAGCATCCATAACTTACATGTTTCCAAGGTAAAAATAAATCTATAAGAGACTATTCTGATTTCAAAACTATTGACATGTTAGATTAGAACATTCTTTGGTGTGGGGGACTGTGTGGGGCATTTACAGCATTCCTGGCCTCTGCCCCCAAGACACCAGCAGCACCTCCCTGGGCATGACAATCGAAAATGTTTACAGGAATTGCCTAACAATCTGGGAGTTGTCCCAGTTAGAAACTGTGGACCAGAAACTTCAGGTTAGTCCCATGTGGTTGTAAGCAAAGCCATCCCAAGAAAGTTCTACTTGTAAACGCATGAGCATGTTTGGAGGGTTCTTATTTTCAGTCCCAGGTGGACCCATTTCACAACTCTCAGGTCAGACTTCTAGGTTTAAAAATGGAAGCTAAATCAGTGCCACAAGTGGTTTTGAATATTTAGCAATTATATGAAAGCAGTTTTGAGAAACAGAATATAAATGTAGAGTTCCAATAATAAATAAAATCATGACAGACAACCAGTAGCTTTTCTCTCCCTAAGACTTTTTCTCAGATGGTTGAGCATGAAAGAGATGACTTCATGGGGAAACAAACAAACAAACATAACTACCAAAAAATCAGAGTCTTTTGTTGGAAATAAAATAAAATAAAAACCTAAAGCAAATGATATAAACTCAGCATACACACACACACATGCACAACAAACATATAAACAAATAAAAACCAAAATTCTATAATCCAAGTTTTAAAAGTCCATTCCTCAGGGATTTTGGATTTTGGAAACTCTTACCTTTTTTTCCATTCTTAAACATATTTTCTATACAGCTAAGCAACTATTGACTTTATGCCAGTTGATATTTTTTCACTATGCTAGATATTTTCATTCACTCTAGTTACTAGTTTTATCAATTATTTTTCCCCTAATATTAAATAATTACAGGTATTACATTAAAAAAATATATTCCAGCATCTAGTCTTGTCATGCAACGGGTGAAGTCATTATGTGCAATGTCAGCATTCCATGTCTAAACTGAGGATCATGTCCTGCTGGTTCTATTTCTGACCCAGCTCCCTAGCAAGGCTCCTGGAAAGCACTGGAAGATGGCCTAATGACTTCCGCCTGACCTAACCTTGGTCACTGTGGCCATTTGGGGAGTGAGCCAGTAGATGAAGGATTTCGTGGATTTCTTTCTTTCTTTCTTCCCTCCTTCCTTCCTTCCTTCCTTCCTTCCTTCCTTTCTTTCTTTCTTTCAGATTTATTCCACTGGAAAGCCGGACACACAGAGAGGAGGAGAGATAAAGAGAAGGCAAGATCCTCTGTCCGAGGATTCACTCCCCAAGTGACCGCAATGGCCAGTACTGTGCTGATCCAAAGCCAGGAGCCAGGAGCTCCTCCAGGTATACCACGCGGGTACAGGGTCCCAAAGTTTTGGGCCGTCCTCGACTGCCCTCCCAGGCCACAAGCAAGGAGCTGGATGGGAAGTGGAGCCACCAGGACTAGAACCGGCGACCACATGGGATCCCAGCACGTTCAAAGCGAGGACTTTAGCTGCTAGGCCATGGCGCCAGGCCCGGATTTCTTTCTTTCTTTATCTCTTTCAACTTTAAAAACAAAATAAAATTTTAAAAAAGTATTCTACATTATCATATACATTTGAAAGAAGCCAGATTTCTCAAGCAAAATGAAATTATTTTGGGGACATTTATTAGTACTTGGTGATAACACATTACAGCAAGTCTTTAATGAAATATTGCATATGAAGTAGAAACAAGAAATTGTAGGCTAATTGGATATACAGGTACCTTTAAATCATTCCAAATCATAAGCCATAAAGAAAATTAATGGTATTTGATGCCTTGATATCAAATGAAAGTATCACCATCAACAGCAATAACTAACTATGACAGTGATAATTAAAATGAAATCCCTGATATTTTTCAATGGTTTTTGTAAACTTGGGATTGTCCTAAGCAGCCTATATTGATAATCTATTTAATACTTGAGAAAAAGTCATTAACTAACTTAAAAAACACCTAAAGCACAGAGATAGAAACATTTTAAAGAGGGATATTCCCTCCTTAATCAGGATTCTATAGTGAACGCCTAAAATTAATTAGGTCAAAGCTTTTTCAGTATTTCTATTATAACATCTTTTACTTAATATCTAAGACTTTGCTTTAATACATTCTACACAAGATATATTTTTTCTTTGTTCTTCAAATTGAACAAGTTTAGAGAACAGAAGGAATAACAGTATGACAATAGCAGCTTATAGATATGCTCTTTCTTGTTGAAGCTTACTTCTTAAATTTTAGCTCTTTGTGAAATTACATTTTTGACTTATGCTAGTGGCACCTAGTCTTCCACCTCCTCTTCTTCTTCTTCCTCTTCTTCTTCCCCTTCCTGTTGCTCTTCCTCTATCTCCCCTTCCTCGACTATCTTGTCTTTCTCTTCTCTTTCTTTCTTTATTTCAGATCCTTCAGGGGTATAGAGCATTTGTTTTTCCAATAAAATATTTGGAAAATAAGGCTGCACTATCCAGACAATTATAACACATATCAGAAAACATAGTATTCTCAATACCAAAGTAAATATGCACAGCGGATCACATACAATTGGCCGTGGCACTTCCCACTTCGGATACCAAAATTGGTAATCTGTAAATACAAAAGCAAGTAAAAGCTACATTTTGCATTTCACATAAGATAGTTAAATCAGTGAAGAAACAAAAGGATAACAATACATACATACGGCTTCGTCACGGTCGGCATTACCTAGAAAAGAAGAAAAAGTCTATAAAGAATTATACAAAATTATTCCTTATAATTATTCCAACAATAGTGTCACCATTCTCATTTCTCGAATTCATCTTTGATTGTCCCTCCCTGCAATAACTGTACGTGCAATATAACATCTTTCAGTAAATGTAAGACTAGATGGTAAGGAGTATGGAAATAGAGGAATAATATGTGATTCTAGCATTATATCAGTCTCTAAATCATTGTGTCACTTTATTCAAGTCCCTTTATTTCTGACCTCTAAAGATTGTTCCACCCCCAACATCCTAGGATCTCACCTTATCTCTTATTTTCAGCTGTCTTTTCCTCCCCACATAAGCCCCAAAATAAGCTTCGGAATCGATCCATTTTACTTCTTACATGCTTGTTTTTCTTAAAAACTTGCAGTTACTATTTTTACAGCAAGGCATTTGCTGCTTGTAGCTATTTGGCCCAATGAGTTTGTAATGTATTTTAAAAAAAATACATTCACTCTATTCTGCTTAACTAGATGGGTAAAATCAGACAACCATTCCTAAAATGCACAAAGAAGAGAAGGATAAGTGACTTTACACACACAGACAACCCAATGGCAACTGGGAATTTAGAACTAATTCTGCATGTACCTTGGAGATGGTAAAACCCCTGTTGGATCTTTGATGATACTTTAGTCCTCAGTGATTGGCATTATTCATGTTTTTTGTAGTAATTTCTAAATTAGCAAGGAGCTGGATTGGAAGTAGAGCAGCTGGGACTCAAACCTGTGCTCGTATGGGATGCTGTGGTCATAGGCACCAGTTTCACATGCAGAACTACAATGCTGTTCCCTAAAGTTCAATTTTAACTGAGAGTCCTGTATTTCACCTCTCCATCTAAAGGCTGGTTGTTCATTTAAGACACCTGCTGGGCCACTCATACTCTAAAAACTCAGCCCTATGCTACACCCCTGCTGGGTCACCAGCACTGCATGTTTCTTGCCTACTCTGGACTCTGACATTCATCGAAGGTTTGCCTTCAAACACGGATGCTTTTTTATCTGCTTAGGTTCTGACAGTTCTTGGCAGTCCAATCCTATATGTGAATCCTCACATCACTTTGTGTGGGTTCCAACAACAGTGTCATAACTTCCCTCAAAAAAAAAAAAGCCTTTGCTCAGACTGTTAACACCCTCTTCCAGGCTTCTCCCTCTTGCCCTGTGTTCCTCTGTTCACTTTGCTTGGCATAGGTGCCGCATACTGAGATATGGCATGGATAAGCCTTCCTCCTCCTGGGACTCTGACAACTCAAGCCTGAGCGCTGGCAGACACTCACTGTGCAAGGGCTCTGGCTTCCACATTGACATCACAGTGTCAGCACTGACATCATCCTCACTCCAGCTGGGTTGCTTTCCCAGTGCCATCGCCCCCCTGTGTGAGTCCCTGCTGCCTTTGAATCCCTTTGTCCCGCCCTGTAGATGTCCACTTCCCATTGAACTACCTAAAGGGCTTAGGATTGAGGTTTTCAGGAAGAGAAGGGGAAGAATCAGGAAGGCGTTGCTTCTGAATTCAAATGAGGCAGAAACATGAGGCCGGCTCACCCTATACTGGCGGTAACGATGAAACAGCTCACCAGTTTTTAGCACAGAAGCAGAGGGCGTTCTTGGCCTGCTCCTGGCGTATCCTCTTGCCATGTTCCTCCAGCGACTGCACAGCCCAGGTTTAGTTATGCTTTTGGAGTACATGCTTTCATGTTTTGAAAAGCTAAAAGACAATTGGGACTAAATATTTCCCATCCTGCGTTTTTTGACTTTTGATTGGAATTTTAGCTTCTTGGGTATGGGAGAAAGTTAAAACAAATCTGTATTAAGCATTTGTTATTTTCTTTTTTCTTTATGAGTATTTTGTTCTTGAAAGTCTGGCCAGATAAGCTACTGTTTCAGCAATTAGCTGTGAGGTGTTCTGATATTCTGGTTTGTGATTAGAAGAAATAAGGGTGAGATAAAGCACAAAAGGCTCTTCATTTCAGAAAAACAGACACAATGCTATTTCAACCTTCTTAACAGAAATATAGCATAGGAGAAGGGGACCAATATTCACAGAACAAAAATGAAAAACCACTGTTGAATTACTTCACTTTTCTTATTGTCCTACATATTGTAATTTTTTTCTTTTTACATTCATTTTATTTTCTTTGTCTTACTGCATAGGAAGTCTGTACATCTGTCATGAGCACCACAATGAGTACAAAATATTCCAGGTTGATAAGGCCTTCTTGTCAGAGTTCCTCTAAAAACAAAGCAGAAAATAATTTAGTTAGGCAAGGCCTCAACTCTCACATGTCATTAAAAAATAGTTATCTATTTTAATTAGTTTAAGATATGATTAAATAGGAAAGTGGACTGCAAGTGGTGCTTAACCCTTCCTTTACATCCTCAGAAAAGTTTGTTATTTTTAAAACTATCTCAATGTCCCTGAAACAAAGTATAGATTGAAGATGAGTAAAATGAAAACAAAGTATAATTTATAAATGACTGAAAATAATTTCAAGATGATCACTTTAGTTTGTATGAAAATTTATCATTCAAAAATGAAGGTAATAGGATGTGTTATAATTGTATTCTGCTTTGCACAAATACATAAAATATTTTGTAAAAATGACATATTATCTTGGGCCTGGTGCAATAGTGTAGTGGTTAGGTTAAGGTTCTCGCCCTGAATGTGCTGTGATCTCATATGGGCGCCGGTTCTAATCCTGGTAGCTCCGCTTTCCATTCAGCTCCTTGTTTGTGGCCTGGGAAAGCAGTCGAGGACGGCCCAGAGCATTGGGACCCTGCATCCGCGTGGAAGACCCGAAAAAGAAGTTCCTGGCTCCTGGCTTCGGATTGGCTTAGCTCCAGCCATTGCGGCCACTTGGGCAGTGAATCATCTGCCTTTCCAATAAAAATAAATAAATCTTAAAAAAAAAAAAAAAAGACATTATCTCAGAGTGCAAAATCCAGAAATGCCTACTTCAAGAACAGCTTGCATGTATTACTTTGAACTTTACATGAAAAAATATAAAAATAGCTATATACAAGCAAATAAATAGAAATATGGGATTTTGGAAAGTTGATTTAATTCATTGTACAGAATTGAAGAGAGAAGTGAGAGGTTACTACATCAATTCCCTTGAATTAAATAAGGACAAAAATATGGGACAAAATATAAAGACAAAGTAGAAATTGGAGAGTTTATACAAAGAATATGGAATAAGAGAGAAAGAGAAGGATGGACAGGAAAAGACACTTTTGAATGGAGAGAGGTACAGGGTTACCTGTTTACCTATTATGTAGTTGGAAAATATGAAAATATAAGCATTGGGTGTATTTGTCTCTTGATAAGCCACTCTGACAATCCAGAAAACCATTTGACCATCTAGAATAGGCCCAGTCTAAAAAACATATATTCCTAACAAAAAAGCCAAATGTCAAATTTTGGAGCCACATCTCATTTAATCAGATGGTTCTGCTGATATCCAATATGGTATCTATCAACTTTGGATTTCAAAAATCCACGTATCAAAGATGTGTGTTAATAGCAGATTATATTCTCTAATTTCATACTTCTGGTATTTATTATCAAATCATTTAAAGGAAGAAATATATTTTATGGTTGTTATCAGATCATTAGCCCTAATTTCATACTTCTAATATTGACTACCAAATCATTTAAAAGAAGCATTGTTGGTCCGCAAATCTGGCTTTCATGTGTGCAAGTGGGTGCTATAGCCTAGTCCAACCTGGTACACCCCCACACCCAGCCTTGCATGCACCAGTGGCTGCTGTGGTCTGTTAGGGTGACCCCCAAGAATTCCAACCAGACCTGCATCCAAATCCAGCTCCTGTGCTGCAGCCTTTATACATATTGATATATCATATGTATTTGTATATTTATTTAATTATTATTTATTTATTTTTATTGGAAAGGCAGATATACAGAGAGGAAGATCTTCTGTCTGATGATTCACTATCCGATAGGCCACAACGGCCAGGAACCAGGAGCCAAAGCCAGGAACTTCCTCCAGGTCTCCCACGCAGGTGCAGGGACCCAAGGCTTTGGGCCATCCTTGACTGCTTTCCCAGGCCACAAGCAGGGAGCTGGATGGGAAGTGGGACTACTGGGATTAGACTTGGCACCCATATGGGATCCAGGCATGTTCAAAGCGAGGACTTTAGCCAGTAGGCTACCATACTAGGCCCATAAGGATTTATTTATTTTTATTGGAAAGTCAGATATACAGAGAGGAAGATCTTCTGTCCAATGAGTAACTCCCCAACTGGCCATAATGGCTGAAGCTGGGCCAATCCAAAGCCAGGGGCCTGGAGCCTCTTCCTTCCAGGTCTCCCACATGGATGCAGGGTCCCAAGGCTTTGGGCTACCCTTGATTGCTTTCCAAGGCCACAAGCAGGGAGCTGGATGGGAAGCGGTGCTGGATTAGAACCGGCACCCATATGGGTTGCCACTTATGCAAGGTGAGGACTTTAGCTGTTAGGCTATCGCATCAGGCCCCGACGGCTGGTTATTTCTCATTATTGGGAGGGAAAAGGTATAGGGTAAATAGCCAAGATAATGAATAACTAGAAAGAAAACTGCATAGGGATAGTTTAACTAGAAGAGTTTTAAAAATATTTTTCCACTTCTGAGATATCACACTTCTCTGTTTGAAACTATCAATTAATAATATAACCTCCAAAAATCATCAATTGAGACAGCCCTTTATGCCCTAAAACTGACATAATTCCTGAAACAACTACACTACATAAATTTTAACAAATCTAACTTTACATTCTTTGAGATTTTAGTATAAATAACAGAGTTGACTATTTTGGAAAATACTTTAAATCCCATGGCAGATATTACAAAATAATGATCAAGTTAAGTTGAAAGGGGTAATATTTATCTAGTACATTAGTAAAATCAGCATGCTCAAGTTATAACATTACTTCCTTACTTCAATATAATGTCTTTAGTACCTTGAACACATCAAAAATAGTTAAAACATATATTAAAAGTTAGAAAAATGTGATATTGAAATATTCTCAACACATTTTTATATTCTATTTTTATATTCTATTGCTTTAGTGAGACTTACCCTGGTGCATAGTTGCATATGAAAATTGCTGCTTGTACAATATTTCCAACCTTTGTACATGGAGTAACAGCACAGCCAACCTTGTAAGAGCTGTCCCAAACAAGCTAAAACAGAAATTCCAAAGAAAACATAGCATTTAATTTTTCCCACTTACCCTGTTACAACTATTCCATACATATTGTGTCCAAGAAATTCAAGGGATATATATCACATAATTTTTTTTTTATCTAAGTGAATGTGATCAGTTGAAATATATTGCTATTTTTTGTTTTTTATTTAGGATATAGAGACCTATCATACACTTAGAAGTGCATTTACAAAGCTATATTTAGAGAAACACTGTATTAGGCTATACCAAAACACTATCTTAGGATAAATTGTTTAAGAGCAGAGTCTCGTAAAATGCTTTAGACACAGAAAAAATCATTTCTGGTTTTTGTTTGTATATTTACCTTGTGATGTAATTGTTTTAAAAGTCTGATTCATACGTAGGATGATAGCTTAAAAGAACAGAGAATTGGGACAGGTATTCGATGAAATAGTTTATTCAATAACTTCTTGATTCTTTAGTATTGATCTTTATTTTAGATATTTATTGAGTAGCTATATAATATTTGTGTGTTGGGACTATATGGTTAGAAAGACAATGTATTTGCTCTTAGTGCAGCAACAGATTAATAAACAGATGTTAAGCTGTGTGATATTTGACAAGGTAAAAATACATACAGGAAATGAAAAGCAAGTCAGTATTTCTGGAGTATAAGGTGTTACAGTGGATTACTGAATGTAAGGTAGAGAAATTCTACAATTTGTATGCATTAAAAATATCGTATTCATCTATGTAGCGTAGTGATCTATGTAAACACATTTTCTTTTGCTTATAATAATAATTTTGAAATAATTTTTATTAGTTTCTCATTTGTTTTTCCAATACACAATATTTTTAGAGAAGTTTTTCATTGTTGGCTGTGGAAATTGGTTTTACATTATCTACAGTAATATTTTAGTTGTATGGTTCACGTAATTTTTGGAATTGTTAGAGATTTTGATGCATTAAGAATAACTAAATTTTGTAGAAGATTATTTATGTATTTGAAACATAACAAAATTAAGCAATAAAGGGAACTGGGTTAATAGTATCATAAAATTAAATACCTGTAAATAGTTAGAACAGTTTTCGGAGCAACTGCCATTTTCAAAATTATACTTCTTTCTCTCTTCATACCAGCTGTTGATAGCAAAAGTTGCTGTGAAATCATTTTCCTTGCCAACCCACATATTTTCTCCAATACCATAAAATGTAGGATGGGCCATCTGTACGTCATCTAAATGAGTATTACGCTCAAACACACATTTTTTGCCCCAAGCTCTAGCTGTCCGTGATAAAGCTACATCCCATGTCTGGAAAAGAAAAAAAAATGGAAAAAGAAAATAATCAAAAGAATAGTAACATCTTTTATGTTCCTAATTCCTCTTCTTGAGTTCTCATAATTAAGAATAAGAAAACAACTAATCGTACTGTTTATAGGACATTTGTGAAATTTTTATGAAGAAACTTTTGAAATAATTATAAATAAAAGGATTACTTCCTGAGAAAAAGGAACTTGTATATATTTATAGTATTGAAATGATTTATTATAAAATCATTACAATATACTTACACTTTGGAATATTTATATTTTTAAGATTTATTTTACTTGTATTGGAAAAGCTGATTTACAGAGAGAAGGAGAGAGAAAGAAAAAAAAAATCTTCTGTCCACTGATTCACTCCCCCAAATGGCTGCATTGGCCAGAGCTGAGCCAATCTGAAGCCAGGAGCCAGGAGCTTCTGGGTCTCCCACGTGGGTACAGGGTCCCAGGGTTTTAGGCCATCCTTCACTGCTTTCCCAGGCCACAGGCAGGAAGCTGGATGGGTAGTGGAGCAGCCAGGACTAGAACCAGCGCCTATATGGGATGCCAGCAGTTGCAAGGCGAGGATTTTAACAGTAAAGCTATTGCACTGAACCTCAGAATGTATTTTTAATTCCATGCTTTATTGTACAACTTAGAACATGAATGTAAGAATTACTATAGAACAATTTAAAATACTCATCTAGGAACTATTGTTCATTCCTTATATAAAAAAATTGTGATGCCAGGAGTAAAATGAGATGTTACTATTTTTATGTTCAAGTTTTTTTTTTTTTAGGATATTTACCTCTCTCTTATACATATATAGGTATGTATACATATCCTCTAACTAAATATAGATAAAACATTTCAACACATAGTGGTAATTGGTAAATGTTTTAACTAAGCACGTGTAAACTTGTGTGAAAAGTTTCAGAAATGTGAGAAAACATGATTAGATGCTACTCTCTTATTGCTTCTCGGCGTTTTGGCTAAGATCAAGTGAAGATGTTGCTCTCTTGTCATCAGCTACAGAAATGTGTACACCTATGATCCATTTAGGGAATCATGGTCATTGTTTACTTAAGGATAGCAACAAAAACAAAATATAAAAACACCAACAAAAATCACTGGCAAACAAAAACACAAACTATGTGTTACTGTAATCTCCAAATAAGCATTTCTGAAAATTAATTTTAAGAGATGCTGTTCTCATTTCCATAATTCATAAATACAATATAAAATAAACAAATAAGATTTAATATAGTCCCTTATCAGTTCCCTTCTGAAGGGTGACAGCTGTTTAAACAATTGTCTATATGTGCATTTCTGTAAATCTGTATCTTAACACATCTTCCAGATATGAGCACCCAGAGCACCTTTAGATGATGGAGTAAGGACCAGAGTGGCGACCTGACCATCTTCCTGGTAGGGGCTCTGTGCGTCTGTATCTGCAGTGACAGCACAGAACACAGTACGATGGTCCCAGCTGCTTCCTGCAGCACAGCCTGGAAGGATCCAGCTTCGGCTCCCAGGCCCTCACAAGGATGGTTTTCACCAAAACACAAAAATTTTCCATTACAGTCATCCCTTCTTGATAAAAATGAGCCACAGTCGGGTTATTGGTCTTTGCAACATAGTCTAGTCTCTTTAGATTTGTGTTTCCTGATTCACATAGCAGGAGAGCATAGCAATTTGACCAAATATTTACTTTGCTGGGAGCTCTCATAAAAAACTTCAGAGTAGACTTGAAATAGATACTCGAGCTAGGAAGCTAGGCTAAGAACTCACAACTGGATATTTTCTGTAATACAATTAAATTTAGGGAAATTCCTCCCTGTGTAGATCCCCAAACATCTACATATGGGGTTTGCAAGGAAGCCCAATCTGCAGATGGAAGATCATTCTGCTTCTCCTTCTCACTGTGAATCTGCCTTCCTAGTAGGAATGAAAAATAAAATAAAAATTAAAAAAGCAGAAAAAGCAACAAAAGCATTGTAACAGAATAAAAAATACAAGAGCTGGGTTAGGATTAGTGGATGAGACATAATTTTAGGAGCAAATTTTGAACAGGATATCCAAAATTTTAACAAATACCGAAACGAATAATATTTTTATAACACCTTTCAGCTGATAACTTTTATTATCTATATCATAAAATTACTTAAAGGAAGAAAAAGAGATTTTTTTTGAACTTACTTTATTTTGACAATCGTTACTTAGTTGATTAGAGCACAAAGGGTCAAGGGCTACAGAAAAGTGGGTAAGGCTATTGTTTCTACATTTTTTTTCCTATCTGGGGGAAGACTCACCCAGCCTCCCACCCATCCCAGATCCCCAATGTGGGGCATACTCTGAGGGTCCTGCTCGAGTGGTTTTGATAGTTCAACAGTTCTGAATTGCTGCCAAACTCGCCATTCCAAGCACGATGAAATCGCTGCAGAATCCACTGGTTGGCGTAGTCCACTTTAGAGTCTCCGTTAGCCCAGATTTTCACCGCAAGCACATGGCTGGGGTTGTTGATTGATTTGCTCTGTCCTCCGTCCTCTGTTGTGGTGCCAGGTGTCCCCTACAACTCCGATGGACTGCCGTAATTTCCATGTGCACCTGGATATGCTGCCCCCTGCTCATCTGAGCCTCCGAGGAGGTTCAGCTTTGACACGTGCACTCCTTGGTCAGACCATGGAACCTGCACTTCTCTTCATGGTTGGGGTTCTGAGTCGAGAAAGAGATTTTCTACTAGATGATTCATTCCCTAAAGGCCCGGGGAAGCTTTAAGCTGAAGCCTGGAACGGGGAACTCAGTCAAGATCTTTCACGGGGATGGCAAATTTCCAAGTGCTCCAGCCATCATCTCCTGCCTACCAGAGTGGACATTAGCAGGTTGCTGCATGGGAAGTAGAAGGCGGAGCCCAACCAGGCACTCTTATAGGACTCAGACAACCCAACAACCAACATACCATAAATATTTCGAAAATAAATATATAATAAACGTGAAAACGTTGACGATGAAACAAAAAGTTTTTAAAACAAGATGTATGTATTTCAAAGGAACAAAGACACAGAAAAAAGAGGAGCAAAAAAAGAAGAATCTTCCACCTGCCCATTCATTCCCAAAAGGTCCCCAACAGCCAGGCTGGGCCAGGCTGAGCCCCACAGCCACACCTGCTGACAGGGTCTTGGGCACAGGGCTGCGATTCCCCGCCCTCACGGGGGCATCAACAGGCAGCTGGATGGGCAGCAGAGCCGCTGGAACTCCAGCTGCCAAATGGGAGGACACAGCACTTAATACCCATAGGACTGACCTTGCACCCGGAAGCACCTTACTCGCCTCCTTTCATCCTGACGCCAGCAGCCCCCTGGCTCAAATTCTGACCTTTTCGTCATCGCTGATACATTCCTGCTGACTTACTTTCTGAAACCCTGTAGCATTCAGCACCATTCTCCTCAATCCACTGGCCCCAGACCCCCGCACCTCAGGCCGCCGCTGGCTCTCACTTGGGTCCGGCCCTCCTCACTCATGGCGTGAGGCCTCTCCTGAGCGCACACACTCTGCTTGAAGGCCACACGGAAAGAGCCGTGGTCAGCGAGACCCAGGCCTCAGGAAGGCCAGGCGGCCTGGGCACAGGGCGGGGAGGGGGTCGTGGGAACCGCGCTGGGCCTCACCATGAAGCGAAGGTTAGCCCCCTGGGGGGCCAGGTTGCCCCGGATCTCATTGTGCAGCTCTATGTACTCATTGATGAAGTCCACATCCTCTTCATGTGGCAAGAAGTTTGCGTTCAAAGCAGAACCCAGCAGGAGGAGCCACAGCTTCATGACCCGGCCTGGCCCCCGGGGGTGCGGGTAGGAGGCCCAGTGGGGACAGAAGGGCCTGGGGGCCTCCATGGTGTGCCAGCCGCGGGAGGGCCAGTGCGCAGGCGCAGCCCCGCCCCTGTGACCTGCCAATCTTTGGGCAGGAAGGGCGAACTTGGTGCATGCCCTCCCAGGAAAAGGCAGTGGGGAGGAGGGTTGTAATAATAATTTGAGGAAAAAACTGAAAAGACTTGAGCTCAGTGCGTTCAAGCTTCTCAGCTGACTACTGTAACTATTATGTATAATTCATTTCTGACACTGCATGAAGTGTCATTGTTTACTGATGAGCCATTAGTTGTGCAGTGGATGGCAGGGTCTGAGGCACCTTCTAAGAACGTGAGGGGAATGGTTGACCTTGATAATGATGAAAACACAATTATTTTTACATCTTAGCAGTTCAGCTAGGAATTTGGCATAGCATTACCTTTGTTATTATTTTTATTTTCTCCAATTTAAAAATAGCCTGTTTATGTGAAATATTTTTTTCCTCTTTCTTTAGCTTCTCCTTATAGATTCATTTACTTTTTGAGAGAGACAGAGAACTCACATCACCTACATCGGTTCCCTGACGTCCCAGTGTGGGCCGATGCAGAATCTAGGAGCCAGGAAATCATCTCGTTCTCTGGTATGTATGTCAGAAACCCAGCCGGTGGGTCATCACAGCTGCCACCCAGGAACTCCAAACTGCCGTCAGGAGCCAGAACTTGGGCTCCAACTCGGGAACTCTGACATGGGACTGGGGGAATTTTAACTGCTGGGGAAAATACCCAACCTTCTCTTCTTTTCAATGAATCTCTTTGGCAAACTGAAAAACAAAGGTAAGTATGGAAAGTTCATAAGGGGAGGCCTATCAAATCCTCATAGGATTAGAGTTTTTCTGTTTCATTAGTAATACAACATGCCTTGATTTCAGCTTTTTCTCTGACCAATTCTCACATTTTTCATTTTTTTCCCTTTCAGACTAAAAGGGAACCAAACACTTTGCTGAAGAGAAACTTATTTGTAAGACTTTAACTTTTAATCTTAAAATGCTGGGGTACACAGTGAATATTGCAGATTGTGCCTAATGGCATTAAGATATATCTGAAATCACTGATGCTGGAGTGGGATTTTGCCATGAAGCATTGTAACTGGTTAGGCAAAACTCTGTAAATGCTGTAGTCATCTTTGGGGCAGGCTAAAGTCTTCACCTTGAATGTGCCAGGATCCCATATGGGCGCCAGTTCTAATCCTGGAAGCTACACTTCCCATCCAGCTCCCTGCTTGTGGCCTGGGAAAGCAGTCAAGGACGGCCCAAAGCCTTGGGACCCTGCACCCATGTGGGATGCCCGGAAGAAGTTCCTGGATCCTGGCTTCGGATCAGCATAACATTGGCCGTTGCACTCACTTGGGGAGTGAATTCTCAGACAGAGGATCTTCCTCTCTGTCTCTCCTCCTCTCTGTATATCTGACTTTCCAATAAATAAATAAATCTTGAAAAAAAAAAAAAGGAAACCATAAAGGAAACTACTGGTATATAAAGAAAGTAATATCAATAAATTTAGTTTCTTTTTTTTTTTTTTTGGAAAGGTAGATCAGATTTATGGAGAGGAGGAGACAGAGAGAAAGATCCTTCATTTGCTGCTTTATTCCCCAAATGGCTGACATGGCTAGAGCTGAGCTCATCCTTGTGAGGAGCCAGGAGCTTCTTCAGGTCTCTCTCATGGGTACAAAGATCCAAGGCTTTGGGCCATCCTCTATTGCTTTCTCAGGCTATAAGCAGGGAGCTGGATGGGAAGTGGAGCATCTAGGACACAAACCAGCTCCCACATGGGATCCTGGCACAAGCAACGTGAGAATTTATTCACTGAGCCATCACACCAAACCCAGTTTAGTTTTTTAAAATAACACATTCTTATTAGAAAGTTAGAAAGCATGATCCTTTTTGCATAGAAATCATTATAGCTTAAAAAAAAACTCAAGTCTGTAGTGTTTACTCATTTTCCACACTGTGTATTTCGAATCAAAATGTTACATTTAGATATATTAGATGCAAGACTAGAATATTTACTGGAGAATTAAACTGATGATGATTGACATTTAGTCATAAATTGTTCCTTTATCATCACATTAGAAGATTCTCTGGAGAATAAAGCTGAGGCTCAGTAGATTAAATGCTTTCTTGTGACCAGCGCTCGCCATTGGAGTATCAAATCCAAAATCTATTGAGAAAACACAACAATTAAGGCTTAGTTTAATTTCCAGAGGAGCAAATACTGTAGTTAATACTGAACTATGTCAATACATACGATAATTTGGGAAAGTCTGGATATCAATAGTTTCGGTGGTGACGATGCTGGCGGCGGTGGTGGTGGGGGCGGTGGTGGTGGGGGCGGCGGTGGTTGGGGGGGCGGCGGCGGCGGCGGCGGCGGCGGCGGCAGCGGTGGTGGTGGTGGTGGTGGCGGTGGTGGTAGTGGTGGTTGTGGTGGTGGTGGTGGTGGTGGTGGTGGTGGTGGTGGTAGAGGTGGAAGCCTTCGTAGTCTTCACGGTCTTTGTCGTTTTAGCAGCAAAAGCAGCAGCAGCAGCAGCTGCGGCAGCAGCCAAGACAGCGGCAACATCCCGTGTAGTGGTGGTAGTGGTCGTGGTTGTGGTAGGGCTGGTAGGTTTAGCTGCAACAATTTTTGGCATTTCTAAAATAGTTTAAAAAAAGTTAAAATTATAAAATAGAAAAAGTCTACTTTTCTCCTAGGTTTTGAGGATAGGTCAATCAATACAAGAAAATTCGTTTGACCTTTAAACTTATAAAAATAAGCATGTTCCTCAAATTCTAGTGTTTAAAAATCTTTCTTGGGGTTGGCACCATGGCATAGTGGGCTAATCCTCCACCTGTAGCACCAGAAGACTTAAATGCAGTGTAACTACAGATAGAGCAGAGATAAATTTATAAAAGAATTTCATGAAAATGTGTATATAACAGAAAATTTTACCAGTTTCCCTTGAGCCTGAGAATCATGTAACCATTAATTTAAATCATCAATTTAAAATTTATAAGCACAAAATGTGTGCATGTACACATACACACAGACACAATACATACATGTACAGAGTATGTCTCCCAAGCATTCAGAAATAGTTAGAATCTCACACTGACCATAACCGAATGTAAAAATAAGCAGTATCACCAAATCGCACTCCTTTGATAAGGCTGCTAAATCTTAAATTTAAAATCATCTATGGCAAGGTAAAGAAGGGACATTATAGACCAATGGTAATTTTAAAATTAAGTGCCAAACTTACTTACAAACTAACAAACTAAAAAATGAGTAAAAAGCTATGCATCTATAAAATAAGCTATAAGACCAAATTGGCTTTATCAAAAGAATCAAAGAGTACCCTACTGTTGGGTTAGGGGGCTATTACTTAACTCTCAGTTTGTTTTGAAAATTAATGTGTGACTTGGTTTCACTAGAAATCTTGTCTTTTTTTTTTTTTAAAGATTTATTTTTATTATTTTTTATTGGAAAGGCAGATATACAGAGAGGAGAGACAGAGAGGAAGATCTTCCATCCAATGATTCACTCCCCAAGTGAGCGCAACGGCCGATACTATGCCGGTCCAAAGCCAGGAGCATCTTCCGGGTCTCCCACGCGGGTGCAGGGTCCCAAAGCCTTGGGCCGTCCTCGACTGCTTTCTCGGGCCACAGGCAGGGAGCTGGAAGGGAAGCGGGGCTGCTGGGATTAGAACCGGCGCCCATATGGGATCCCGGGCGTGCCAGGCGAGGACCTTAACCACTTGCGCTACCGTGCCGGGCCTGAAATCTTGTCTTTTTAAAGATTTTATTTAGCAGGAGGAGTTAAAGAGAAAAAAAAAAAAAAAAACCAGATAATCTTCCCTCCCTGTTTCCTCCCCAAATGGGCTGGGTTAGGCTGAAGCCAGGAGCAAGTGGCTTCATCTGGGTCACACACATGGGTCATAGTACTTGAGTCAGCCTCTGCCTCTTTTCCAGGACGTAAACAGGGAGCCAGAAGGGTAGTGGAGCAGCTGCAACACAAACTGGTGCCCCTATGGTATGACAGTGCTTGCAGGTGGAATATGAACCAATTAAACCATCATGCCAGCCCTAAGTTATTTGATGAATTCCTTTTTAAAAAAGCTTTTTATTTATTTATTTATTTAATCTATCTGTCTATCTACCTATCTATATATCTATCTTTGGAAAGACAGGTTGATAGAAAGAGAGACAAAAAATCTTTGATCTACTGGTTCACGTCCCAAATTACCACAATGGCTAGAGTGCGCTAATCCGAAGCTAGGCGCCAGGAACCTTTTCTCAGTCTCCCATGTGGTTGCAGGGTCCCAAGGCTTTGGGCCATCATCTGAGCTTTCCCAGGGCATAAGCATGGAGCTGGATGGGAATTGGAACAGCCAGTATATGAACTGGAGCAAATATGGATGCTGGCACTTTTAGGTGGAGGATTAGTCACTGAACCATCATGCCAGTCCTGTTATTTGATGAATCTTTTCTTAATAACTCATTTATATAATGTGAGTGAACATCACAATAAATATTGAGTATATACTGATACTTCACAGCCTATCCTCACTCTTGTCCATGTTCCCCACCCAACTTCCTCTTTTCTTGGTCATTTATTTAAATTTTTACAATAATATATTCTCATTTCACTATTTAAGTTATTTTCATTATTTTCCATGATACATTTTTGTAGGAATAAGGATTCTCCCCCTTTGTTTTCCTCTTTTTCCTTCCCCATTTTCCCCTCCCACCGTTTCTCCCAACATTATTACAGTGGTATAGTCCTTTAGTAACAGTTACAAGTTTTGCTATTTATTACATTGTGGTATTTTAGGCACAGACAATGATAGACAATCTAGTATCATGTTGTCAAGGTATATTTTTTCAGAGTCTTTCTTTTATTCAGGAGTAGAGATGCCTACTGTGACATATCTTCCCTTCTCTGTATGTATGTGTGTAGCATTTGTAAAACAACGGTTCCAACTAGAGACCCTGCAGCTCAGTGAAATAAGTCAATCCCAAAAGGACAAAATCATTGGTTCTATAAGGCAACATCCAAGCACAATACAAAACAAACAGATTTATTTGATGAATCTTGAAACTGTGAAGAGGAGGAAGAGGCTCAAAGCCTTAGCTAAGGGGGCCAGAATGATAGCTCACTGGGTAATCCTCTATGTTCAAGTGCCAACATCCCATATGGACATCATTTGTGTCCTGGCTTCTCCATTCACAGTTCAGTTCCCTTCTTATGACCTGGGAAAGCAGTAGAGGATGGCTCAAGAGCTCTGGCCTCTACACCCATTTGGGAGACTTGCAAGAGGCTTCTGGTTCCCGGCTTCTGACAGGCTCAGATCTGGCTGTTGCAGCCATTTAAGGACTGCACCAGCAGATGGAAGACCTCTGTCTCCTCTCTATGTAAATCTGCCTTTCCAATGAAAATCAGTAATTTGAAAAATGAGGCTATTGGAAGCAAAGCAAAGTTTTCAGCAGTTTCACATGGCAGGCAATGAGGATTGGAGATGAGACCTGACAGAGAAGGGTATCCGTGAGCATACCAAGCTCTCACATGAAAATCAGTTAAATCTACAATATTGCATGGGGACAGCAGGGCTCGACTATGAGCTTTGCAAAACTTCTAATCCAATCGTGTATTCTGGATTGATGTGAACAACCTTGACTCCATCCACTTGGCAGAGGAAAAAGTAGAAACTACCACATTTTTGTTTTGAACACACTGAGTATTTAATAAAAGCATTTTTAGGCATAGCAAACATTTCCGTGATTTATTGCTGTGAAATAAATGTCTCCAAATGCAATGATAATTGTAATGTAATGTAATCAAAACAATGCATTACTTTTCTCCCTAATCCAGGTTGACTGTCTCTGATGGGTGATTCCTTTGCTATGTGTGGGATCAACAGGGTTCAACAACCCGGTGCATTTGCCTGCAGCTCAGCTGAGGTTCAACACCATGACAATTCCTCTTTTAGAAATTTCTTCAAAGCTATTTTTTTGCAGCAGGTCATGGTTTTCTTTATATGGTGGCTGTTCTAATATAGTCAAAGCCAGCACCCCTAGATTTTTTTTTGAGGGTAGGCCCCCAAATGACACAAAACCAAGATTTTATTCAAGGGAAGGGGACAGAGATCTACTGGAAAAGGAGCCTGAGGTAGGAGACTGGAGGTGTTGGGGCAGAGTATGGATGACTGTCTCACAGACAATTCAGACACCAAGACATTCAGCATATTACCAAAGCCAAGGGACAACATCAAATGAGAAATCTGAAACCAGAAACAGAGCTCCCAAGAATCCAAATGTTGGAGTTTTTAGAAAGAAAATGAAATATTTAAGAATGGTGATAATGGATCCTAGTGTTTCAAAAAAGTATAAACAAAAATAACAGAGGAGAGGAGGTGTGAGCCAGGTTGGCCAATGGGGTTCCTTCCAATCAGATTGTCAATTCATTGTAATCAAAAGCGATTGAGTGGTTTTAGAAAAGGAGTGATTTTATTTTCTCTATGCAAAACAATTTTGAGTAAAGGAAAATGAGAAACAGGCAATTTCAGAAGGTTCAACCAAGAAATGACTGTGGCTTGGATACTGGGAAGAAGCGGGAAGAAAAAGAATGAATGAATCATTGTTATTTTTATCCTTTTGACTAGAAATTATTAGTTTGCAAAGAGAAAGTAAATAAGTTTACTTTGGCACTGCTTACAATGAAATTTGATATTAGAGGGACAATAATTCCAATATAATATTTTACGTAGATCTAAATTGAATATAGAAAAATTCATATTCCATAATGGTAAGAAAATGACGAGAAAGGGAAATAGTCTTTACTGGATGGGAGGAGCATGAATTAGGAGATGTGAGGTGTTACTGGAGGGAGTATTGATGGCTGTCTTAAAAATAATTTAGCAGGCGGCATGGATGCCTGCTTTGGGCTGATGTGGGCAAGCTTGTGGTGGCCTAGGGGTGAGGGCTTGCAGGGGGCCTGAGGCATGGCAGCAGCAGGAGCTTGCGGGGACCTGGGGGCTCATGTCCAGACAGGCACAGTGAGCCTGGGGATTTCTCTACATGCTTGGCCTCAGGTAGGGTGGGAGGAGGGGACCAGAGAGCCTAGGTTAGCATGGTGGTGTGGTATGATGCGTGACAAGGCATGGGTAACTTTGAATGTGGGCAGATCTTGGGTGGAGAGATAGGGTCCCAGGCCCAGCATGAGTGCTAGGAGCTTGGGTGGAACAAAATACTACCCCACTGGAAGACTGGGCTTGAGAAGACTGGACTGGGGAACCCATGTACTCCTAGGGGCAGGGAATATGGATAGCTCAGGGAAGGCAATAAGGTGATGTGTGGGAAGGAAGACTGATGAAGAAGCATATTGAAAATGAGTAATGTCTCCTGAGGGACTTTCATCAACAAGGCCACTCATAAATAAGCAAGGGGGCTGAGACTGAGCGGTTTCAAGGATGGAAACTGAAGGACCTTCTGGGTCAGATCAATGCACATGCTCACGTGGGAGACCTGAACTGGGGTAGATAGCATTGACCACCAATGACCACCACTCACCAGCACACACTAAAGCTAAGGCTGGAGGCCTTCCTGGCAGGGCTAGATCATGGTACATACCAGTTAGTGTTGGACCAAAGGATGGGTAATGTTAGGCTGGGCCATAACACTAGCCAGCACATGAGAGAACAAGGTCTGGGGGCAGAGTCTATGGGGGATATGTGGGCCCATGCCTGTAGAACTAGTTGCTCAAGACCTGGGGGCAGTGAAGGGATGAGTTAGACATGGCCGAGGAACCCTCCAACACTCATGGCTATTGGGGTTAGGAATGGGCTGGTCTGGTCCAGGCTGCAGCACCTGTAGACATACTCAAGAATAGGGCATGGGGAGGGCTGGACTGCAACATCTTCAAGCTCATACAAAGGCCAAGACAGAGGGGGCAGACTATGCTGGGTAGGGGCTTACCACCTGCTGGCACATTTGAAATCTGGGTCTGTAAGTGGGCCTGATGGTGGATCACCTACTGGAAGATCTGAGAACCAGGATGGGGTGCAGGACAAGCTGGGTGGGGTCTCAATACCAGCCAGTTCACATTAGGGCAAGGTTGGGGGCCATGTAGGTTGGGGTAGGCTGCAGCACCCAGTATGGAACTGGGGCAGACAGGGCAAGGCCAGGCTTCAGCAAACACTGGTAAATGCCAGGGCGAGGTAGTTCATGCCAGAATAGGCCGCAGCTCCCACCAACACATGCAAGACCAGTAGGAGGGGTGGTAAAGCTGGTTGGGGGCTGTGAGGACTCCCTTGCCAGGCCACCGCTCCTACTGGTGAGTGTGAGAACTGGGACCTGGGACAGACCAGTCTAGGCAGGGCTACAACAACCAGCCAGCTGGGCTAATTAATTGACTGTATCCAGTGGTAAAAGCATGAGTCAGAGTAGGTGCAGGATGATAAGGCTTGGCCACCACAAAGCATTATCTAAAGCATGATCATTCATGTCAAATAATTTACATACTATATTGTAGCAAACAAATCTTATTTATAAACTAGTAAGTTGAGGAATCAAATTTTAACATGTGATGAATTTATGGAAATACTTTTCAAATAAAATATTATTATTTTTTACTTACTGCAGAGTTTCTTTATGCATTTCTCATTTTGTTCACACTCAGAACAGGGTGGTCCTTTTTTGTAGGGGTGTTGACCTCGAAAATTTCCTCTATGAAAAGAGAAATATTGATGAGCTAATTTTTAATGCAAGTTGTATGGACAATTAAGTCATGAATGTTGAAAAACAGAAATTTTGTCCCAGTTTTATATGTATTAATTTTATTCAAAGAAACAGTTAATACTGCTTTTCACAAGGTATTCCTAAATCATGTGGCACCTTGAATATTTACTGAAATTCAGAATAGAGATTTGAACTCATGGTAATTGTCATGTACAAACTTTTTTCATAGCCACTATGATTATTTCTTCCTTTTGTACAATGGGAGGTGAAGTTTAAATTTCTAATTAAAATCCCTAGTTTCTGCTTTTAAAGCACAATGTAAAAGGACAATATAGTGATTACTATGTATTTCTATCTTATTCTGGAGCACAGATTTGACAGCCAATATACCTGCTGCTCAAAAATATAACCAGTATGTTTCAGTAAGTCTCTGGAGTTATCAGCTGCGTGTCTGCTGGGGACTTTGAAAGTGTTATCTTCTACATTTCACAAAAACAAAAACAGAAAGAAAAAACCCAAAAACGAACCAAAAAAATCCAAGGGCACTGCCAAGTGTTCATGGCAGTTTTTTCTGTGAATATTTTGAATACCCTCATAATAATGCTGCTAAGACTCACTCAGGGAAGATGCCATTAATTATTATTTATTCTTTCAGCTATTGGACATTTGTTTTGGACTACTACAGAAACAGTTCCTTTGAACATTCATGCATAAGCGTGTATGTGCATGTGTATCTACCAGCAACGGACAATTGCAGGTCTTCCACATTTTCTTCTAGCAAATGGAGTGGCCACCCTCTAGTCTGATTGTATTTTCCTATGACTAATGTTGCTGAACATTTTTGGGATGTTTGGTGACTTCATATCTTCTTTGTTGGTCTTGTGTCCATTTTCCAGAACAAAATGTATTTGAGCAGCAGTTAAGACACTGCTTGGGATATCCACAATCCACACCAGAGGGTCTGTATCTGAAACCTGACTCTACTTCTGCTAACAGCTTCCTGCTAATAGCCACTGTGAAATGCAACAGGTGATGGAGCTTGCTGAGTTTCCTGCGATCTACGTGTGAGATATCCAGGTCTATCTCTGCATGTTTTCCTTTCAAGGAAAATCAAATAAATTGAAAATGCTGAGTTTGAAGTTGTCATGATATTGACTTGTGACAGTTTTTTTTTCTGTAGTTTCAGCACAAGGACTTTATTTGGTGTATGATTTGCAGACTGCAACTATGGCTTGTCTTTTCATTGATTTTTTTTCCCCCAGCATCTCTGAAAAGCAGTGATATTTTATTTTTAAAGACATCTGGTTTAGCAACTTGTTCTTTTATGCATCATGCCTTAGTTGTACTAGTTGGAACTGTCTAAAGGTCACATGTTTTTCTTTGAAAAATTTTATATATTAGGTTTTTCATTTATGTTTGTGACCATTGTGCATTAATTTTCTCATATCATGTGTACTGAATCACTTTTCCCACTCATGTGGATGACACTTGTGGCACCATTTGTTACTGAGGCTGCTCTGTTGACACATCTGAACTCATAGTTTCTTAGGTACAGGACAAAATCATTGATTTGAAACCAGTTTCCATTTCCATTATGGGCTTTAATTACCATAAGGTTTCCATTCTGCTTTTATTTATATTGAGGTAAAAATATTCTTCAATTTCCCATTTTCTTTTTTCTTTGACTCATGAGTTATTTAGAAGTGTAAATATTGCATGTGCACTTGAAAATAATGTTTTATGCTATTTCTTTGTGGTACAGTCTACAAATATGGCAGACCATGACTAATAATCTTAACAAAATTTCTATCAGTAGGACACTGGATTCATGAATATCTCCATCTAGAATGGCTAATCTGTTATTAACTGAACTTTGTTCATTTCAGACATTGTGTTTTCTGTGTTCACTATCTTCCATAACTGCACCTAACTTATGAAAATAGAGAAAGTTGTTATAAAAGCTATTTTAATGTCTTTCTCTACTAATTTTAACAACTTTGTCAACTTAGCAGCTATCTGAGCGATTATTTTTCCTCAGTTTAAGTCTTACTTTCCTGCTCGATGCTGTATCAGTAATGTTCAAAATTGCTAGTATTGGGCTGTTGCAATAGTGTAGTACGCTGATCCTCTACCCAGGTTGTCAGCATCCTGTATGGGTGCTAGTTAGAATCCCAGCTGCTCCACTTCTGATCCAGCTCCCTGCTTATCACCTGGGAAAGTAGCAGAGGATGGCCCTTTCCTTGGGCCCCTGCATTCATATGGGAGACCTGGAAAAAGTTCCTGAATCTTGGCTTTTGATAGGTTTGAAACCTGAAACGGTGATTCTTACTTGGTAGTTTTCCTGCAATCACATATTAATCAGTACTTTGTTGACTTTTTAAGGAATATGCTTTTTAAGCAGATCTGTAGGGTTCTCT
Organism: Ochotona curzoniae; assembly: GCF_017591425.1. Lineage (NCBI taxonomy): Eukaryota > Metazoa > Chordata > Mammalia > Lagomorpha > Ochotonidae > Ochotona > Ochotona curzoniae. The sequence continues at coordinate 24,432,684 of NW_024464920.1, forward strand.
GTGAGGAGTTCTCTTTTCTTTGATATTCTGTTGCATGAGGTCTGTCTGTACTACTTTCCTGGCACTCTAAGCTTTGTTTCTTCTACTCAGCAAATCCAATGAGCTCTGTCTTTGTACCCCAACCCTATGTACTCCATGTGACATGGTATAGTCTCCATGTGACATGGTATATAAAGCTGGCACAATATTGGGCTATTTATTTTCTATTGCTCAGGAATCAGAGCTTTAGCCAAGCAGCTTGAAAACTATGGCTTTATGCTGTTGTTTCAGGTACAAGAGTATATTGGTCTCTATTACTTGGCCAGAAGTGATGTCATTTCATCCCCTATGCTTTCATAAGACATTTAACAAAATTGTTGTATATGTGTTTTTGCACCCTGAAACATAACATATTTGAAGCAACATGGTATTACACTGCTTTTTCATCAATTGTTGGGGAAGAATCCCCTGTAATTTTCCTCTTTCCAATTCCAATTCAGGTAAGTAATCTTAACAGGAAATATAGTGACAAATAATGTTTAGAAATGCTTCAATTTCTTTAATATCTATAAAAATTGTTTTCAAACTTTTAGACAACTTGTCATTCTTGCTTTTGACTTTGAGAGTAATAGAAAAGAATATAGAGAGATATACTTTCTACCTCTCCATAATAATTTTGAAATATATCATATTCTATTTGCCATTCTGTATATTTTGTATTTGTGCTCTCATCTTTTGTACATTTAATTTTTTAAATTGCTGTTTGCTGAATAATTTTTTTATAGTTTTTCCTTTGTAGATAAATTAGAATAAGAGTTGTAGAATTTCATTTTTTGAGCCCCTTACTAGGTTTTTACATTTTTGGTTAGATACACAATTATCACCAATGATTATACTGATCTTTTAAATGGAGAATGCGCTTTTACCCTCATTCTTAGTTGTGATTCTATTTCCACTCTCATTGTATTAGAGCATATTTGCCAACATTTTTGTATCCCATTGTTTAGATACATAGTCATGTTTTTAACTTTTTTTCTTTTCCCCTCTTTTTTACTGAAGAATGATTCCATCATTTTTACCCTCATGTTTAAATATTTGATTGTTTAGGCAGAATTTTATGCTTTCATTTATTTGGAAGATAAGAGTGTGAAAGGAGAGACACAGAGAAAGAGTGAGAGGAAAAGAATTTTTTTTTAATCTGCTGGCTTATCCAGCAAATTTCCACAACTTGATCTGGGCCAGGCTGAAGCCAAGAGACAGGTTCTTCATTTAGGTCTCCCACATGAGTGGTAGGAATCCAAATATAATCCCCTGCCTCTTAGACAGGTTAGCAGGAAAATGGTCTGGAAGTGCAGGCCCCAGGAGTCAGTCCCAGGACTCTCATGAAATGCAGGGATGCCCAGGAGCAGCTCGACCACCTGTACCACAATGCTTGCTCCTGGTTCTTCTCTACACAACACAGCATTCTATCACCAACTTCTGTTTTCATCTAGCCATTTAGTCTTGTTGTAGAATGAGACTTTACTTAACACAAATATAGTTGTTTCTAATGTAATAGCTTTTGGTAAATGGTTGTTAACATTTGTTTCAATGTAATATATTGTTAATAGCATGATAACTTACGAAGGTGCATAATTACAAAGAAATATTGTACTTGTAGCAGACCCAAGGTTAGGACAAATTTTAGCTGCACAACCAACTTTATATGTACTGGCCCAAACTACCTGTAAGGAAAGAAATTTTAAAATAAAATATGAAAAAATTATATGCCAGAAATACATTGAGACTAGCACAGTCTTTGATAAGCTACAGAAAAATGTATACATAAATATTTGGGCAATAAATATTTTTAAACAATAATACAATATATAGCTGAAATCACAACTTTTTCTATGTGATTGAAAAAATATATTTTAATTCTTTCCATGAGTATAACAACATTCAAACAATTGGCAAAGAAAAGTATGGAGTGAAGTGATAATTTGCTTTTATGCACTTTTCTCAGAAGCATTCTGGTAAACGCTTACATTTTAAATTTTACAGTTCCAGCCATGTTCTTACCTTTGCTGGATCAAAAGAGAAAGGTAGGAATTAGTTCATTGAGAAAGCTATTGCCTATAAAAAGGCTAAGTGAGTATTTTCCCCCTCTAGTTGTAAAGAATGACAAAGTTATTGAAGAATATTGATGTGGAAAGTTATCACTGTGAGAGATAAAGATGCAAAGATAGCTCCCGGCAGCTGGTGGGTCTCAGGACGGGGCGTCTCATGCCTGGATTCCGGACGGCCGCCATGGGCACATGGTGAGCCGTCCTCCCCGGGCCTGCTGGGTTTCGGGGGCCGCTTCCTTCGGGGTGAGTAGACCGAGGGGGGGAGGCCTCCGGGACTGGGCAGGTCCGGCACCCAGCCACCGCCCTCATTGGGCGGTGAAGGGGATTTGGGAGGGGCGCGACCTTGGGCCTGGGAATTTTAAACCTCCAGCTGCCTCCCGGCAGCTGGTGGGTCTCAGGACGGGGCGTCTCATGCCTGGATTCCGGACGGCCGCCATGGGCACATGGTGAGCCGTCCTCCCCGGGCCTGCTGGGTTTCGGGGGCCGCTTCCTTCGGGGTGAGTAGACCGAGGGGGGGAGGCCTCCGGGACTGGGCAGGTCCGGCACCCAGCCACCGCCCTCATTGGGCGGTGAAGGGGATTTGGGAGGGGCGCGACCTTGGGCCTGGGAATTTTAAACCTCCAGCTGCCTCCCGGCAGCTGGTGGGTCTCAGGACGGGGCGTCTCATGCCTGGATTCCGGACGGCCGCCATGGGCACATGGTGAGCCGTCCTCCCCGGGCCTGCTGGGTTTCGGGGGCCGCTTCCTTCGGGGTGAGTAGACCGAGGGGGGGAGGCCTCCGGGACTGGGCAGGTCCGGCACCCAGCCACCGCCCTCATTGGGCGGTGAAGGGGATTTGGGAGGGGCGCGACCTTGGGCCTGGGAATTTTAAACCTCCAGCTGCCTCCCGGCAGCTGGTGGGTCTCAGGACGGGGCGTCTCATGCCTGGATTCCGGACGGCCGCCATGGGCACATGGTGAGCCGTCCTCCCCGGGCCTGCTGGGTTTCGGGGGCCGCTTCCTTCGGGGTGAGTAGACCGAGGGGGGGAGGCCTCCGGGACTGGGCAGGTCCGGCACCCAGCCACCGCCCTCATTGGGCGGTGAAGGGGATTTGGGAGGGGCGCGACCTTGGGCCTGGGAATTTTAAACCTCCAGCTGCCTCCCGGCAGCTGGTGGGTCTCAGGACGGGGCGTCTCATGCCTGGATTCCGGACGGCCGCCATGGGCACATGGTGAGCCGTTCTCGGGCGGCCAGTGCGCCATTGGTGCCAGGCTCCGCCTGCTGGCCGCCCGGCTGGGGAGCTCTGGGGATTTGGTTCTTTGAGTTGCTGCTTAATTAGCTCCAGGTTGAACCCATTGTGCTTCTTGGACCTGAAAGAGGCAGTAACTCTTCCTTAGCAAAACTTGTAATCACTAATAATTCTGAGCACCAAATACCAGTCATGCAGAAGCTATGGCTTGGGGCTTGCCCTGCACAAGTAGCTCCAACAGTTGGCCAATGTGTCAACTGGTAATGGAACAGAGTAGATTAGGCACGACTGAGCAAACCTTAGCCCACAAGTAAAACTAGAAACCAGGAGGGAGCAGAGGTCATGCCGAGCTAGGCTCTTGTACCTGCTGGTCTGTGGGAGCCTGGGACGCTGAGTCACAGTGTCTAAGGCAGAGTTCGGGACAGGGGAGGGGTTGTGCCAAGCTGAGTCAGAGCATCCATTGGCAGGCATGTGATCTATGCCTGGGAACGGACCCGGTTGGGGAGCAAAGGGGACAACCCTAGCTGGGCTGAGGTTCCCACCAAGAGGCGCGTGGCCTGGAAGGGGGCTGCGTTCTGATCTGGAAACAGTTGTAGTCTCCCTTGGCACAAGTGTGGACTGGGATTGGATGCACCGAACTGGGCCGGACCCCGACTCCCCCTGGTGTTCTGGAGGACCAGGGCAGATGTGGGATGGACTAGGCAGGGTCTCAAACCCCTACTGAGCCATGTGTGAGCCATACGTGGGTATGGACAAACCATGGCTGGGCTGGAACATCCAACAGCAAGCACCAGATTGGGTTGAAGGCCAGTCAGGAAAAGCCACAGTTCCTGCTATGACAGGAGGTGGACTGAGTAGGGTTGGCTCATGGACCCACTGGTAAGCGTGAAACCTGGCATTGGGAGAGGTTCTGATGGAGGAGCCTGGGCAACTCCTCTGGCAGGACACAGACCCAGCAGGTAAACGCAAGAAACATGATAGGAAACAGCCCAGAAAAGGCCATGGAAACCTACCCACTGGCATACAGTTGGCAGACGTGGGGGCAAGACCAGGCTGAATCTGTCCACATCATCCACTGGCAAATCCAGGCACCAGTGTGGGTCGACCCAGGGTCGGTCGCAACAAAGACTAGTGCACATTATGGAATGCCGAGGTGAGGTTGCCTGTACCAGAAGGGACCGCAGCGCCCAACCAGCCTGAGAACAAGAAAGGAAGTGGGCAGAGCTGGCAGGGGAATAAGGGAGGGTTCCTTTGCTGGACAGCTACTTCCGCAGGAGAGCATGGGCTGGGATGGGGGCAGACCAGACTAGGCAGAGCTACCACACCTGTGCGCCTCATGTGGACTAGATCAGGGAAAAGCCAGGCTGGGCGGATTATTCCTACTGGTGCAAACAAAATTAAAGTGGGCGAGGTTTGTTTGGGCAGCATCAACTGGAATCTGGGAGTGGGAGAGGCCTGGGAGGGAAATAGTGGGCTCATCCCTCTTGGGTTACCACTTCCACGGGAGGACATAAAACTAAGACAGCGGCTGGGGTGGAATGGGATGTGGGACAGACTGGATTACTGCTACACTTACTGGCAAACCAGGGTAGGGGGTGGGCCTGGTTGGGGTTATTGTGGGTCGCTCCAACCTAGGCTACAGCTCCCGCTGGTTTATGTGAGGGCCAAGTATGTGCTGGGCAGAACCAGACTGGACTGCAACACCCATTGGCTCCAGTGGAAGACGGGAGTGAACACAGAACCAACCCAGGAATTGCAACCACCAGCTGATTGGAGCGATGGACGGTGCCAGGCCCTGTACTTGTTAGCACATACAAGAAGTTTCTTTGGAGATCTTCCTAATCTAAATGCTGGACTCAGAACCATAACAAAGAAAAGAGCGAAGACAGACCGGGTCAACCAACCATCTAAGCTATGATGGACTATGTCAATCAGTGGATTTTTCAAAGACCTCATAGTGCTTGGAGCGGCAAGGTTGACAGCGATTCATAACTGTTGCAATATCAAAACCACTTGAGCAAGGACCTCAGAGCATGCCCTACACCCGGGACTTGGGGAGGGTGGGAAATTGGGTGGGCCTTCTCCCTTAAAACCCCCCTTTTAAACATGAAGGTAACAATATGGAAAACATATTAGTATTATCCACTTTCCTGTAGCCCTTGAACCTTCTTACCCTAATTAACTATGTAAAGAATGTCAAAATAAAATTTATTAAAAAAAAAAAAAAAAAAAAAAAAAAAAAAAGATGCAAAGATAATTCCCAGTCCTTGTAAAACTGAGAATGGACCTTTTCAACATTCTCTGAGTGGGTAAGGAGGAAAATACTGACGTACAACATTTAGACAAAAGGAATAGATTTTGACAGCATAAATGAGCTTTCTGAGTTCATTTACTTGACAACTTCATTATCAGTCATAAGAGATTTAATTAATCACTTATTTCAATTGTTGATATAACTGGAATCAGTAGTTTTAGCAACTATATTCCCAAGGTTTTTTATTTGCACATTTCAATAAAACACAAAGAATTGAGAATTAACAGATTAGTTTTGCTTGCAGTCTTTGTGCAAGCAGATAAATTCTGAGCTAGTTCCCCATTTAATAAAATGAAACAAAGCTATGTAACTAAAAGATGCCTCTCCCTTTAATGTCTACAAAATTAATAAAATTAAAGCATATATATTCAATTAATCATGTTTAAATTGGTTCATAAATAACTATTCATGAAGTTTATTTGCTCAATGTATCTAAATTGTGATCTCTCGCTTTGGGAATAGTGAAAATGTTAACTATGTATAGGTTCACAGTCTCATTGAAAGAACAAGAGCAGTGTGAACACTGGCTATAACCTGCACATGTACATTAGTGGATCACAAATGCAAGAACTTTTTACCTCATTTTGTGTAAAGCATTAAGTAAACCATAGTTATTCAATCAATGAGAAGAATGAATTCATTCCTAATTATTTGAGATTTCACGTAAATTAGGCGGTAAGGTATAAACTGTGATTTCTGGTACAGATATGCTAAGGAGGAAGGACATTTATGGAGCAGGAGCATACAACTGAGCTTTAGAACTACAGACAAAGGAAATACGTGTGTGTTCCATCCTTAATGCTATATTAGGGTTATGGTATTTGACATGTTATCAGGGCACCTGAAATTTTATTTCAATTTTCCCAGCAGGAATGAAATCACACTCTAACAGCAGCCTCTGTCCTGATGTCCCTGTGGGGAGCTGCCCTCAGGGGGATTCTGTCACTGAACACAGAGAGCAGCAACAAACATGGAAGCTGCTTTTTTTTTTTTTTTTAACCATAAAAGTGAATTACACCTTTTATCAATAAGGAATAACAGGGACAGATAAACAACTCAAAGAAATGGAGTGATTATCAGAAATAATGAGTTACAAGATACTGAAAATCAGGAAACAAAGAAAAATGCCCCGGAAAGTTGGAGGATAGGATGCGAGCTGTGCAATGTTTGTGGGTTTTTTTTTTTCTTTGTGAGAGTTTTCAGATCAAGTTCACACCCAAAATGCTGCCAAGCCCACCTGTAAAGCTCACACATCAGTCTTTCCCCGGGAAGACTGTCCAAGACCTGAACAGCAGCACACTCAGTAGACATATTGTCCCAAAGGAACATCTCAGGTCCCAACTAAAATCAACCACTGCAAATGAAGGCGGATGGAGCCTAGACTACAGAGTCTAAATAGGATTAAATATGAAGCACTTTACCAAACTAGTATCCAGTTGTATATCTCCAAGCATAAAACCAGCAATGAAAAGAATTAGTTACCTGAAGTGAACATGACATCTCCCAGATGTGTAGGAACACAAGAAACACATAGAAAGGAAGGCAACATGAGTCCCCTACAGGAACATAATAATGAACTACTACTGGTTTTTGTATAAAGGGATATGGATGAATTGTGCAGAATATATTAAAAAGCATTAAACAGATCATTAAAAATACAGAGCAACATTTAAATGAAAAAAAGTAGAGTAAGATTCTTAAAGTTTCAAAAATGTCATTACATATACTTCTTTCACCAGTGGACATTAACTCCCAAATGAAAGTGATGCTTGAGAAATTAAAATAAAGACAAAATACTAAAAACTGCTGTGCAACTGTAGGATGCACAAATAAGGACCAGTTAGGAAGATCTTACCTGTGTGTAATGACCGCAAGCATGAGAACATGCTAGAGTGTCATAATCATAAAACTGTGTTTCATTGTACCAAGCAGTAATTGCATTCGTTGGTGTAAAATTTTCTAATACACTGAACCAGATATTTTCTCCAAGAAACATATATTCTTTGAGGCATTTATATGGTAGTTTTACACAGGTGTTATGTTTCAATTGGCATGTTTCTACCCATCCTTTAGCCAAATTTGCCAAAGTTGCATCCCAAATCTGAAAGATAAAAAAAAAAATTAAACTTAGTTGTGCATTTTAAGTTACATTAAAATTAATCCAGTGATTTCAATCTGTTCAGCTTTTTCCTAATTTACTACTGTAACAAAATGCAATGAACTGCTGGCTGTGGACCCTATTGCTTGGACCCTAGGGTTGCAGCTGCCCTGCTCTGCCCAGCTGCTCTCGCAGCTCAGTCTTCCCTGCCAGCATGCAGAGATGCCTCTGTAGCTCCTGGAGAGGACACCCACAAGAATTCCTGGTGAGCAGCTCCTGTCCCGATGTGGCACCTGCCTGCAACCATGCTGCTCTGAGCACTGCGGTAGGTCGCCACGTGGGTTCTCCCTCTGAGGTCCCAGGAGTTCTCTAGGGAGTGCTCCTCAATGAGCAGCTGATCTGTGGCAGCTGGATGCCTCTCCTGGAGGGTCACCTGGTGGAGAAGTCCACAAAGATGCGCTCTGCGCATGCTCTGCTGCTCAGCCTCTCTCCAGAACGTGAGCTCCTCAGGCCCAGGCTTTCAGGCACCGGCGGGATGCGCCTTCTTCCTATTTCTCCTCTCTCCAAGCAGCTGCGCCTGCTACAGATGTCCCCTTGTAGTTCTACCTTGAGCTCCTGTCCCTGTTCTCTTCCTGTAGCACCCCCTTCTAGACAGAGCTGCATTGGAGTATGCTGGTGGAGGATGAGGCAAACACGACACCCTTCTCTGATATGGCCATTTTGATCGTCCTTATATTTTTCATAATTCTGGAAAGCAGTTCCAGGATGTTATTTTCCAAATATTCATCACAATTGCTTAAGTTTCTGTCGTTGATTTCTTGTACTATTAAATTGTCCTAAGGTTCATAACATGGCTTTGATATTTTTTCTTTTAGGATGTTTCTGAGTCCTAATTTGTGTTGTATGCTGGGAAACATCACACTTGTGGATTGGAATGTATATCCTGCAGTTACGTTCTGGAAGCATCTGTGAGATTCACTTGGTCTGCAGGAGATTTTTACTCTGACGTTTCCTTGTTGATTTTTGTCCTGACTGTTCACTGCTGATGATGAGGTTATATGTTCCCATCTGTTATTGTATTAGAGTACATCTCCCTTTTATATAATATTGCGATATAGAATCAGGACCCCCAGCAATGGGTACATATATTTCTAGAATTAGTAACTTGATCCCTTTTTTACAATCTAAAAGTCTTTTTGTCTCTTTTTTCTGCTTTTGACTTGAAGTTTCTCTTGCATACGCAGACGTGTGCTTACCTGCTTTTGGTTTCCATTGGTGGGAAAGGTCTCTCCAGTCCTTCATTTCTACTTTATGTGCATTTACTGGCAGTGCCATGTCTTGTATCCCTGTGCTATTTTTAAAATATAACGCTTGTTGTGTGTATGAAATGGAGTTCTAGCCAAACAATGACAGTCAATTAACAACGTACCTGTGCAACGTAGCCATCAGTCTTAGCGATGAAAACCCGCTTCCCTCCCGCCCCTCCCCGCCCCCCACCTATGGAGCTCACGGCCAGTTCTCCCGCTTACTTCCTTTCCACTTTGACCCTGGACAAGACAGCCCAACCGAGGTGTGGATTTTTTTCCCACCTCATTAAAGACAAAGTTGCCCAGATTCCTTAGGCTGAACTAGAGAAATGCGCGATGAGCCCAGAGTCTGTCCTTACCATGTATTTCATATTGGCCGCCGAGGGGCTGACTTGGCCACGCAAATCGTTGTGGGCTTTGACGCACTCTTGTATATATTTCTGGTCAGTGGTAGAAGGGAGTTTAAGAGATTTACTGGTTACCAGGTACAGACTTAAGGCCCACAAGCAGCCAAATTTCCTCTTCAGAGTCATGGAAAAACGCGGAGCTTGCCCACGCTGCGCAGACCGGTAACGGCTCGGCAGCCCTAATTCCCCGGCCCGGGGACCACGCTCTCTCCCTCGGCTCCATCCTCCTGCCTGGGCTCGAGCCCAGCGCGGGGACGCCAGGCCGGCCGAGTTCTGACAGAAAAGCCACCGGATGTGTTGGCAGCAAAGCACCCGGTGACAGGGAAAGCCCTAGAACGCCCTCTGCTGTGGAGAAACAGAAGGGCCCGAAGTGCTTTCTGCTGCTGCTGCTGCGATCTGGACGTCCTGTAGGGGGCGCACAGATCATCATGCAGATCAGGTAGGCAGTGCAAGGTTATGGTGAACGTCTCTCTACATACATGTACATTCATACTTTATGTAGGGAGACAGCGAGAGAGGGTTTTTAAGGAATTGGTAAACAAATACTGCTGGCATGATCATTATAGTATACCTTAATTGATTCAAAAAGGTAACAGTGAAATGAATAACTACTTTCTATATTCTTCGTTCTCCACCCTGCAGTTTACAGATCCCACTTACAACATAATCTGAATCGATATAATTTATCCCATTTTATGGATTGCTAACGTCATAGTTATTGCCAACAACTTTTTTCATTGTGATTGTCTTTTACTCCCCCCCCCCCCCATTCCTATGTGTTGGTTATTCAGTGATGCTTTTTTCGACTCCATGGTACTGTAAATTTTTTGTTTTAACTTCATACCTGTTGTTGACTTTGTTCCATGGTTTCTCACTTAAGGGAATGTATAGTGATGGGGTAATACAGACTATTGTATTGAGATGTGAAGATACAATGCAGTATGCATCTCTACTTCCAAATCAAAGATGAACTCCCATGAAACTACTGACCATATCTAGACAATGGGATGCTGGGCTGTCTGACATTGTCTGTTCCAGCAATGTCAGGGCACATTTTAATGAAGGACTGATGGACTTATGACTGCCTATGAAGGACTATACTATTGTAATGACATGGGGAAAATCAGTCGGGGAATGGGAAATTGGGTAGGGGGTAGGGAAATCCCAGATCCTATGGAATTGTACCATAAAATTAAATAAATATATATATAAAGAATTACAAAACCCCAAAACAGCCAACCCAAAAATTCAAGTCACAAGGAAACAGAGTGACAGGCTTAAAAAATACAAGTATGAGGATGGACGTTTGATGCAGCAATTGTCAACAGGGATGGCCACACTCCATAATGAAGTGCCTGGGATTGAGTTCTGGATCGCTTTGTCACTCAGATCCCTGCTAATGTGTATCCTGTGAAGCAGTTAACACTGGGCCCAATGCTTGGATCTGTTCCAGGTCCCTGACTTTGGCTTAGGTTAGCCTCAGCTGCTGTGGGCATTTGGTAAATGAACTTTTATATGGAAGAACTTGGTCTATGTGTCTCTATGTCTTTCAATGAAATAAAAATTATTTTAAAGTTTAATAGACTGTAGAATGCAAGAATTGAAGTGGATTTAAGGGGCTCAAGTATAGGAAACAAGAACACTTAGGGGACTAGAATGAAGGAATAAAAGATAAAGAGATAATAGTATGCCAATGAGTAGATTCCATTAGTTTACTGAGAGTACCTAAGTTACATGTAAAAATATAATTTTGATATGAGTAACACAATGCAGAATCACTACAACTTCCTAGAAATGATCCCCACTTATGTGTGTAAGAACTGGGGTGAGACAGGCCAGCCTAAGCTGTAGCACCCAAAGCATTCAAAAAGCTGAATTTGGGGCAGGCCAAGTTCTTTGGGGTCACTCTGAATTATGCCACAACATTTTGCTAGTGCACATGAGATCTGGGCTGGGTGGGTGGGCTGGGCTAGGCCACAGCACCACGCAGTTAGTGTGAGAGCTGGGGCTGGGGCAAGACTGACCATGAGGTCCACCCACTGGTACTTGTGTTGGCTGATGCAGGTGACAAGCCACCCTGGGAAGGTTTCTTAGGGATTTCTCCAACTGGACAGCTGTGCTCAAGCCCAACCACAGGGGAAATCACAGACATGTGGTCCAAACCAGAGCACATGTTACAGAACTGGGCTTTCATGGTTTCTGACTGCCAGCAAGAATAAAGAACATCCTCAGATGCACATAAAAGACAAGACAGCCAGCTCAGCTAAGTCAACAGATGACTTAGAGTAACTCATCAAAAAACGCAGGAAAAGCTGAATAACACTCCTAGATAGGTTTTACGGCAAGTATCTATGTCTGTGGACACACTGAGGTAGACATGATCAGACAATAGACCACAGAAAGAATTTCTTACCTCTGGTTTAATGAAGCTGATAACCTCTCTGAACAATCAAGACCAAGGCAATCTCAAACGACAGTCTCTGCCTGAGGACTAATGTAGTTTGGCAGCAAGGAGAGATGTACCCTCAAACATAGGAGAAAAGACTGAAACATTTGTCTCACCTACCACCCCTCTCATCTCCACCCTCTCCACTCTAATCAGAGGCCCAATGGGTCTGCAGCCCTCTTACCCATGTAGTCAATCTAATAATAATAATAATCACTATTAAAATAATAATAAAAGATAAATAATCCTCAAATGTTTTAAAGCATGATGTACTTGATGGACTAGAAAGGTATGAGTTCAAAGTAAATACATTCCAAATTTTACATTTTACATGAAACACCTTCTGCTTGAAAAGATCATCTTCATTTATTTATTTATTAGTATTTTATTTATTTATTTATTTATTTATTAGTATTTATTTTATTTTTTGTTGCAAAGGCAGATCAGATTTATGTAAAGAAGGAGAGACAGAGAAAAATATCTGCCATCTGCTGGTTCACTTTTCAGGTGGCTGCAATGGCTGGAATTGAGCTGATTTGAAGCCAGGAGTCAGGAGGCTCCTCCAGGTCTCCCAGGCAGGTGCAGGGTCCCAAGCCTTTGGGCCATTCATTGCTGCTTTCCCAGGCCATAAACAGGGAGTTGGATGGGAGGTGGAGCAGCTGGGACATGAACCAGTGTCCATATGGGATCCTAGTGGTTGCAAGGTAAGAATTTAGCCATTGAGCCATCATACCGAGCCTAGGTAGACTAGCTCAGCTAATAGACCTTGGAAAGAATTTCTCAACCCTGGTACAACAACGCTGACAACATCTTAGAACTAACAAAACTGCTGGGGTCCATGCAGTAGGTGACGAAGGTGTGAGAGGAACAGCTCCCCTGCTTGGCAGGGCCCGGGGGAGCTTCTAGCTGTTTGGCAGGGCCTGGTGGATTTCTCTCTGACCACCTTGACATAGTTTCACCCCCTTTTTGCATGGACACTCAACCACCCCACTAAGAATTTTGTAATCTATTGAGGCTCTGCCCCTGTGAGATGGCTTTTGCAACCAATATGAGCTTGAGAGTTACTGTTATTGATAATGTCTTGGTGAGTGGGCCTTTAACTGCACACAGGAGTACAATTAAACTCATGCCGTTTCTGGACACCTTATTGTGCCTACCCATTGCCCTGATATCTGGCCAAGACATATAGCATGCCTTCTGGGAAATGGTTTGATAAGGATTTTATAAACTAATGGAAGTGATGGGAGTATGGGCTGAACCTGCTATGACAAAAAATATAGCTACTGAGACCCTAAAGGCCGTACTGTTACTGAGACCCTAAAAGCCATCCTGTTACTGAGACCCTAAAGGCCATCCTGTTACTGTGACCCTAGAGGTCATCCTGTTACTGGGACCCTAAAGGCCATCTTGTTACTATAACCCTAAAGGCCATCCTGCTATAACAAAAATATAGCTACTGGGACCCTAAAGGCTATCCTGCTATGGCAAAAAAAAAATATATAGTTACTGTGACCTTAAAGGTTAGCCTGTCCTTACAATTCTTTAGAACATAGAAAATGTAGTTGTTTTAGCTGCTTTCATAATTTTTTAACTAGAGGAAATATAGGACGATTTTACTAACATCATAAAGATATACTTTTGATTATCGTTTGATTGTTTATGAGGTTGTAGAGCCTGCAGTTATAGGGGGATTTAATGTTTGAAACTTTTTTTTCTTAGATCTTTATGTTTTTTCTCTTCTGGTGTATTTCTCCCAATAAGTGATGGATAAGTTGTAAAATAAGAATTGTAGTAGGAGCGTATTACTGATTAATATGTGTTGTCTACTGAGGAATTCTCAGCTGAGATGTCAGAATGGATAATTCCCTGTCATAAGGTGAAACAATTTACAGAATTATCTTTGGAAGCACCCACTTGTCCACTGTAGAGTTGAAACCAAAATAGAGTAAATATGGCTCATTGATAACTGCAATTCTTTTTGCCGTTATAACTCCTGCTTTACTTGCTTAGTTAACAAACTGTGAATTTACAAGCCCAATGTCCAACTAATGCCAATAACCCCGATCCCCATAAACCAAGGCCCCAGCCTTACTAACCCATAGATAATTCAAAGTAGGGGTCTGGTTGTCACAGGTGGCGCCAAGGTTAGAGCCCAGGCCTGAGGAGAGCAGGCGGGGGCTGGCAAGCTGAGATAAGCAAGGAATGTGGAATCCTTCATCACTCACCTCTCAAGCTATTTTATTTGCCCCCCCCCTTGAAGCTATGTCAAATTGTCCCTAAAGAAAATATCACTTAACCTTGAAAAGGAAGACAATTCGGATACATACAACACGCAAGAACTTTGTAAACTTTATGCTGTGTTAAATAAGCCAGTTATAAAGATAAGTGTGGTATAAATCATTTATGAGTCATCTTTAGTAGTCAAACTTACACAGGCATTGAAAGTAGAGTGGTAGTACCCAGGGACATTTGAAACGAAATACAAAATCAAGATCTGGTCAGGGGGAGTGGAATGAGAGAATTTAGGAGGGAATTTGGGCCTGAGCACCAATTTTGCAGCAATCACTAAAATGATACATTTGGCAACACGTTTAATCAGTACTTTCCCAAACATACTTGTAAACTTATTCGAAAGGCAAAGGAAGCAAGAACTTCCATCAGCTGCCTGACTCCTTCTATGCCTGTGCAGCTCCAGACTGAAGCAAGGAGCTGGGAACTCAGTCTCCCAGGAGGAAGGAAGAGATGCAATTAGCATAGCCAACATCTGTGAATGCACATTACAGGGAGCGGGAAGGGAAGCAGAGGAGGGATCCCAACCAGACACTCTGATAAGGGACTCAGAAAACCCAAACAGGGGATTAACATGCCGCACAACAGCAACTCCATAAATATTTTTGAACAGTCAAATTAATGTGAAAATATTCATAAGGAAAGAATTAAAAAAAAAAAACTTGAAACGACGTACCTCAAAGGAACAGTGCAGAGATGGATCATCTGTTTGTTTACTCTTCAAAGGTCCCCAACAGCCAGGCTGGGCCAGGCTGAGCCCCACAGCCACACCTGCTGACAGGGTCTTGGGCACAGGGCTGCGATTCCCCGCCCTCACGGGGGCATCAACAGGCAGCTGGATGGGCAGCAGAGCGTCTGGAACTCCAGCTGCCAAATGGGAGGACACAGCACTTAATACCCATAGGACTGACCTTGCACCCGGAAGCACCTTACTCGCCTCCTTTCATCCTGACGCCAGCAGCCTCCTGGCTCAAATTCTGACCTTTTCGTCATCGCTGATACATTCCTGCTGACTTACTTTCTGAAACCCTGTAGCATTCAGCACCATTCTCCTCAATCCACTGGCCCCAGACCCCCGCACCTCAGGCCGCCGCTGGCTCTCACTTGGGTCCGGCCCTCCCCTGTCATGGCGTGAGGCCTCTCCTGAGCGCACACACTCTGCTTGAAGGCCACACGGAAAGAGCCGTGGTCAGCGAGACCCAGGCCTCAGGAAGGCCAGGCGGCCTGGGCACAGGGCGGGGAGGGGGTCTGGAAACCGCGCTGGGCCTCACCATGAAGCGAAGGTTAGCCCCCTGGGGGGCCAGGTTGCCCCGGATCTCATTGTGCAGCTCTATGTACTCATTGATGAAGTCCACATCCTCTTCATGTGGCAAGAAGTTTGCGTTCAAAGCAGAACCCAGCAGGAGGAGCCACAGCTTCATGACCCGGCCTGGCCCCCGGGGGTGCGGGTAGGAGGCCCAGTGGGGACAGAAGGGCCTGGGGGCCTCCATGGTGTGCCAGCCGCGGGAGGGCCAGTGCGCAGGCGCAGCCCCGCCCCTGTGACCTGCCAATCTTTGGGCAGTTGAGGGCGAAGGAAAAGGAAGTGGGGCGGGGGGGGGGAGGGGGTGGCAGCAGAGCTTTGCAGAACCTAACAAACTCTTGAATGCCTTTATCTAAGCTTAGTCTGTCACCAGCACACTTCCTCTGTTTAAGAAAAAGTTAGCGTTGATACATACAACTGAGAAACAGATCTGTGCTTGATATTTTCCATAATTTTATTTTTCTTTTATTAAAAATGTATTTATTATTATTGGAAAGTCAGATCTACAGAGAGAAGGGAGACAGAGAGAAAGATCTTGCATCTGCTGGTTCTGTACGCAAGTGGTCATGGCCAGAGCTGAACTGATCTAAAGCCAGGAGACAGGATCTTCTTCCAGGTTTCCCATGCAGGTGCAGGGTCCCAAGGCTTTAGACCATCATCTTCTTATCTCCCATGCCACAAGCAGGGAACTAAATGGGAAGTGGAACAGCCGGGATATGCACCGATGCTCAAATGGGATCCCTGCACAAGCAAGGGGAGGACTTTAGCTACTAGGCTACTGCTCTGGGACCCATAGCTTTATTTGTTTGGTACAAAGGAGTTTATAGGGAAATGGAATTAAAAGAAAATGAGTACTTTCCATGAACTTTTGGAAGTACTCTGATATTCAAAGGCGATGTGTTAGGTGGCTGAGAAAGATTAGTAGACAGGCTCAGACTCTGTTTCAAGGACAATTACTATTATGTAATTTTAAACTTGGAATGAATTTTCTAAGTTCTCGTTAGCCTTGTGTACCAGGTCCTTTTCCTGATGCATCACTGACAAATGACCATCACATCTGTGCATAAGTAATATTCACAGGAAAGTCAATCTCCTATTGTTAGAGCCCTCACTAGGAGCTAGAGCTACTGATGCAGAACAAGCTAGACATGGAGTACGTCCCACAGGAAGATTTAGGTAATAGTGATACAAATGATTTATCAAACAATTACAATATGGAGTAGTAAACACCATTATTTTTTTTAAAGATTTATTTTTATTATTTTTTCATTGGAAAGGCGGATATACAGAGAGGAGAGACAGAGAGGAAGATCTTCCGTCCGATGATTCACTCCCCAAGTGAGCGCAACGGGCCGATACTATGCCGATCCGAAGCCAGGAGCCTCTTCCGGGTCTCCCACGCGGGTGCAGGTTCCCAAAGCTTTGGGCCGTCCTCGACTGCTTTCCCGGGCCACAGGCAGGGAGCTGGAAGGGAAGCGGGGCTGCCGGGATTAGAACCGGCGCCCATATGGGATCCCGGGCGTGCAAGGCGAGGACCTTTAACCACTTGCGCCACCGCGCCGGGCCCACACCATTATTTTTTATTATAAAAAAAAATATGTATTTTTTTATTGGGAAGTCAGATTCACAGACAGAAGGAGAGTCAGAAAGATCTTCCATCTACTGGCTCAACATTCTAGTGGCCACATTGGCTAGAGCTAAGCTGATCCAAAGCCAGGAGCTTTTGGGTCTCCGTGTAGATGCAGGGTCCCAAGTCTTTGCACTGGCCTCCACTGCTTTCCCAGGCCATACTCAGGGAGCTAGATTGGAAGTGGAGCAGCTGGGACACAGACCAGTGCCCATATGGGATCCTGGTGTGGGCAAGGCAAGAACTTTAATCACTAGGTTACTGCACTAGGACCTATTTTTTACCTCTTAAAAATAATTTGATGGATGGAAGACCTTCCTCTATTAAAAAAAAAAAAACAAACTGAAGAGACGAGAGGGAGAGGGAGGGAGATAAGAAGGTAAGATCACCTAACTGCTGGTTCACTTCCCAAATGGCCACATTGGTTGGGATTGGGACATACTGAATCCAGGAACCAGGAGCCAGGAACTACATCTGCATCTTCCATGCCAGTGGTTGGAGACCAAGTACTTAAGCCATCTTTGCCACTTTCCCAGGAACATTAGCAAGGAGTGGGATCAGAGGTGGGATTGCCAGGACTCAAAGTAGAGACTCAATATGGATTCCCATTGCAGAAACATTAGCCATCTTTGGATTATTTTTTAAAACTGATCTTTTAAAAAATTACTATTAAGAGTTCCTTGCTTATTTGGAGTAGCAATAATTTATTGAATATGTATTCATAATATTTTCTCAATCTATGGATTATATTTCATTCTCTTGATCATGTCTTTTGTAGAACAGAGTTTTTAATTTGAATGGACTTCACATCTTAACTCTTTAATGGAACATTTTTAATTTCATATATGAAGACATTGCTAAATTCAAGACCATCTAGAATTTCTCATATAATCTTGTATGAGTTCATACTGTTGCATTATACATTTAGATTTATGACATATTTTGAGGATTCTTTTAGGCTATACTGGGTCTTTTACCTCTTCAGAAAACTTTCAAAAATCATATGTCAATAATTATATGCTGGGTTTCTGACTGATAACATTTAATCTCTTGATCATGTCAGGAATATCATAGCTCAACAAAATTTTTCTTATATAGGAGCCTAACTTACTTATTTGGTTTCTTAAGCAGGGTTTTTTGTTTTCCTTATATAGATTTATTTTGTTAGATTTATCTCTTAAGAGAATATAGAGAATTGGGATGGTGAGATGAGTTTTCTTAAATGTTTGGTAAAATTCCCCAGGGAATTTGATAAAGCTTGAAGCTTTCTCTCTGGGATGTTATTATTGAATCAATTTAATATAAATGGACCTATTCAGATTAGTTTTTTGTGTGTGAATTGTGGCAGTTTGTATCTTCAAGGAATCAGTTCATTTGATTTTGGAGATTGAGTTTGTGAGCATCGAGTCATGCATTGCCTTCTTCACTGATGCTTTTAATTTCAGTGGAGGTAAGAAACAATGTCTTTTTCATGTCTGATAGTAGTCATTTGTATTTTCTTCTTTTTCCTCAGATGCATGGATATAATCTTATCAATTTTGCTGACGTTTTTAATGATGCAACAATGATAATAAGTGGTGTCATGATCACAAAGCAGACTCAGCAGTTCACCTACTAGAGGTTTGTGCTCTAGCAACATGCTACCGAGGCTTACTATTATGCCAAGAGTAAGGGTAAGCTATATATTTTTTAAATGAAAATACATCATGATCATTTCTCACAAAGGCACTATATGTTTTGCCAACATTTAGACATTTGATGAGCTAACATGGTGATGGAAGGTAAAAAACATAAGAGCAAACAATGTGAAGAGGATTGCCAGCAATCTCTAGGGATGGTCCTAAGTTAGTCCAAAACCTCACTGAGGGGAGAGAAGCTTCTCACATGAATATGAGGACACACTTAAAACATTAAAACAACCATCTGATGTCCTAACCAAAGATATGGGGGACCAAAAAATGGAAGACAGGGAGTAAAACTGGTATTGTTCTTGTGGTATAGGACAGGTAGATAGGAAATGACATGTTAAAGAAAGGCTGTGGAAAGCAGAAGCCGCGTTGGCATTGATACCTATGAAAGGGTCAGCATGCTGTAATAGCTCCCATCCACTAACACATAGGATTCAACCGGAGAAACACTTAGAGGATATGGCTTGTGAGGTTGTGCAGCTACAGGAAGAACATATTTATTTTTACTGTACCTTGCCATAATAGCCAGAGAACACTAAGCTCCCAACTGGTGAGAACCCCTAGACAATGATTCCTCTAATAAAGAAGACTTTTCTCATTGAAGGTGAGGAAGGGCAGATGAAAAAGTACCTGGTTTGTCTGGTAGACCAATGATTCTAGCAGGTTATGGAGAGCCTAATGATGACAAAGTAAAGATTTTGACTAGTCAGTACTACAACGAGAGAACATACACTGGCCAAATTGGTATATCTGACTGGCCACTCTAAAAGACAAAACAAAACAGAACAACCTAGGGGAAACATTTCTGTAGGGGTTCCCTTGATGTGAGACACCAGAGTAATGGAATTATGCTGCAGAGTAGAGAAGTGTAGAATTAAAAAAAAAGACACTGGCCACTACTCAACATGCCCAGCATCAGTGTTTATATGCTAGGAGTTCAGGGAATAACCATGCCTTTTTAGCCAATTTGGCGGAATGGTTTGGGTGGCATATGCCTAACTTCATCAAATGAAGCTACAGCTCCTTCGATCTCATGATGGATGCCCATGGATTATGTGACAATACTGCCTTTTTCAGGTAAGTGAGGAAATAATAGGCATTAAGGAATTAGAAAAGATCTCTATAAAAGATCTGACCAAAATTCCATTTTGTCTTTCCAAAGACATGCAGAATGACAGTGGACCAAATCATAAAGTGGTCAATTCATGCTGCTTTACCTAATATAGCCACTCTCTTGGGCTAACCTTGGAACATTTTGGATTTATGCATTATGTACTAGACCTTTTTAAAAAAGTATTATCCTACATATTGCCCCTGAGGACAAATTCAACTTTATCTGAGGATGACAACAAAAGGGCTTTCTTTTTTCTTCAAACGTTATCTACATAGTTCCATTATCTGTCATGGAATGATAGTGTGAGATATAAAAAAATGTGTTAAGTCAACCTCTACAGTTTTTGCTTGTGTTTTTACTAACATATGGAGGATACAAAAACTAATGACTCTTCTGAGCTGATCCTTTGTTGTAGGAACATTTGCAGTATTGGGATGAAATGTAAATGCAGACAAGATGCAGGAACCAGGGCCAACCATAGACAAATTTCTTTCCAAAATTCAGAATTTTACTTTAATTTTATTTAAAAGATAGGGCATAGAGACAGGGAGGGAGAGGCAGAGGCAGAGTACAAGAGAGATGTTCCTTCAGAAGGTTCCCTTCCCACATGTTTGCAGGACAAGGTTACCACAGCAACTGGGGTGCCAACATCACATAATGGAGTACCCAGTTGGTCTCTGCTCTTCCATTTCCAATTCAGCTTCTGCTAATGTGCACCCTGGGAGGCACCTGATGGCTCATGTAGTTGGGCCCTACCTCCCACAACTGAGACTTAGAGAGTTCCTGACTCCTGTCTGGCCTTGTCCTGCTCTTTCTTCAGTCTTCATTCTTCAGTCTTCAGCTTGCTCTCAGTTTGGGAAAAGGGCAGTACACACTCTATCAATTTTCATACCAAATGCATGCAATTAAATATTTATATGTACCTCTAAGTTCATAAACTGTCTGATTTGTTAGAAAATGTTAGTTTTAGCTAGGATCCTAAACTAGGAAAACTAGGATTATTGTGTCCCAGGAAAACTAGGATTATTGTATATTTCACTTACTAATAGGAATAAATAATCAAAAAGCTGCAGATATTACTGCCTAAAACATATTTTCAACATTTTTCCCAAAGGGATAAGTATAAAATTGATCCTACTCATTTCTGACTGACCATTCTGATCACTCACCTTGAAGTGATGAAGCAATTTCTGGATACTTTAAGTATAGCCCTAGTAGGGCAAGAGAGTACGCAGAAAAAATGTACTGCTCAAACCCTGAGTTAACTTCCCTCAGTATTTGGAAAAAGCCATGCTCAGAGCAATTTGGCAATATCAAACTCAGTAAAATAGTAGTGACATAAAGGTATTCTGAAGATCACAGTCTGCTTGGAATGGAAGGCTCTCAGGTTGGGATGGATGTTTGGTACAGCAGTTGTGTTTTCTTGGTACTGATGTTGGGGAGCAAACCATGTCAAAATCTAGGCACCTAGTTCTGGACCTGCTTTTTACTAAGTTGAATAATCCTGGGAGACAGTGGTGTTGGCTTAAGTCTTTGGCTTCCTGCCACTAACATGGGATACCTGGATTCAGCTCTGAGCTCCTGGCTTCAAACAGTTGCAGTTCTGGCTCCTGCAGACTTCCAGGGGCAGGAACCAACAGTTAGAAGAGATCCATCTGTTTTGTTGCCTTTCAGTCTCTTGGCCTTTCAAATGACTAGGAAATAAGTAAAAAATTAAAAAACAATCACAAAGTAAGCTTGCCAAGATTTCCTGTAAAGAGACTGTGATTAAGACACCAGGAATAAAAATGACATCTTGATTCACAGTTTTTCCTTCTTACTGTTAAGAACATTCCCTCTCCCATTAGTGAGTGAGAATATTCTGCCTTCCCAGTGTTTATTCACAGGTGTAGAGTAGATAAAGAGCTCTGTGACTAGAGATCCCATTTTTAGGGATTGACACTATTTGAATGTTCAATAAGAGTGCTAATTTAACACTCTTCCCCATGTATTTGTAAAAAACCAGATGCCCAGCTTTGCCAACCTTATTGAAGCAGGCTAGCCTCCTTAAAATGCATGGGATTCATTCCATCAGTTCAAGGTTTTAGGAACACAGATTGAGTCTTCCTGAGGAAAGAATTCTGGTTTCCCAATTACAAGCCCAGAAATTTCTGCATTGTCAGCCTTTGGGTGCAAGACTGAAATACCAAATTTCTCATCTTTCCAACTTGCTCCACAAATTCTGACTTGGTAGCATAAATAATCCTGTCAATTACTTAAACAAACAAAACAAAACAAAACAAAAAAAAAACCCTTTTTCTCTGTTTTGGTCTCCCTCTCTGCTCTGATTCTTATTGTTCCATTGGTGAATACTGACTAATGTTAGAAGATTTGAAATTAAAAACCACTTAGCTTCAGTTTATCTTTTATTTTTTGGACTAATTAAATTTTTAGAGCTAATCTACTGACTGGTATACACAAAATATTTTTTACTCCTGTTAAAAATACATTTTAAGATGGCTTTAAGTATAGTAACTTGAAGGCCCAGCAGGGTAGCCTAGTGGCTAAAATCCTTGCCTTGCATGTGTCACAATCATGTATTGGTTTTAGTTTGTATCCAGCTGCTCGACTTCCCATCCAGCTCCCTGTTTGTGGCCTGGGAAAGCAGTAGAGGATGGCCTAAAACTTTGGGACCCTGTATCAACAACGTGGGAGACCAGGAGAAAGTCCTGTCTCCTGGCATTGGATCAGCTCAGCTCAGACAACTGCATCTACTTGGGGAGTGAACCAGCAGACAGATCTTTTTCTCTCTCTCCTTCTCAGTAAATCTGCCTTTGCAATAAAAATAAGTAAATCTTTTAAAAATGTAAGAAAAATTATAGCCACTTGAGGGAAGCTGCTGGTTGCTTGAACTGAGAGAAAGAGAGATTTGGATAATTTAGTTCAAATGAATAGACATATTTAAGACTGAATTTACCAGGGCAGGTGCTTGGTGTGGTGGTTCAGTGGTTACGGTGCCTATTTCCCATTTGGGAAAACTTGGGTTTCAGTCCTGGCTTTACTGCTGATTCCAGCTTCCTATAAAGATGATGTCTCAAGCTCTTGAGTCCCTGTCCCAACCTGGGACACCCAGATTGAATCCCATGCTGTTGGTTTCATCCTGGAAAAGCTGCAGCTTCTTTGGGGCATTTAGGGAGTGAATTAGTACATGGGAGATCTTGGTCTCTTTCAAGCAAAATTAAAATAACTATTTAAGACCCAATAATATTTTCTTTTGTCTTAAGGCAAAAGAAATACCAGAATTGAGTAGTTCTTTTGTTTGTATAGATGATGTTATCTACATTGCAGATAACATTTGCATTTTTTACTTATAGTAGGCACATTTTAAAAGAAAAGCTTCTCATATGGCATAAGTTCAACTTTAAGAACATATTTTAACATTACGATTGTCAAAAATTCAGTTTATTTTCCTTTTTGATGTCTATCCCTTAATTATTTCCTCATTATCATGATGATATTATATAATCTAAAGCTGCTTCAAAAGCATTTTGTTTTTGAATGTTTATGTTAGTCTTAAAGGAAAATATTTGCATATAAACAAAGTCATATCTGAAATAGATTTGGTTTCTTAAATATAAAATGAGCTTCATATTACAACACTAGAGAATGGGATTCTTTCATACAGAAATAATTATAGTTAAGAAAAAAATAACCTGAAGACTTACAGTGTTTAACCATTTTGCACATTATACGTTTTGAATGGAAAACATACATTATGTTTAGGTTCAAGGATATAGAAGGCTTAACAGAGAATTATAGTGATGAGGAGTGACATTAGTCATAAGTTGGTACTTTATTGTTATATTAGAAGATTTTCTGGAGAAGCATAGCGAGGCTCAGAAGCTTCCACGCTGTCACCTGGGGTGCTCTTGCTAATTCCGGCTGTTCATGTGTATCATCTGTCAGTAAAACACAACAGTGAACACTCAGGTTGGTTCAAGCACAAACATTGAAAGTAATACTGAAGTAATTCATACATACGAGTATTTGTAGTGATAACTTCAGGCATACTGATTTCTGGAACTTCTAAGGAGGAAAATAAAAGATAAAATTACCAAACAAAAAATGTTCACTTTCTTTCCTGTAAAAACATAATAATCAATTTAGGAAAATGTGTTTGATCTTATTGTTTAAGAAGGTGAAAGTATCTTACTCAAATTCTACAGTGCTTACAAATCTTTAGGATGCAATCTACCATGTCAACAAATATTTCTAGTATGTCTCTTAAGAGTATATTTCTAGTATGTCTCTTGTGTTCAGACCATGGAAGACTAAAATAGGCAACACCACCAAACAGCACTTTATCTTTAGCACTACACCCTGTCCAGTTCATATTCCCTGAAGGACTTGTAATTTTCTCATGTGGAGTGTTAGGTACCCAGAACCCTCCATTAAATTTCTTATCCTTTTCTTTAATGTTCGTTGTTTTCACATTTGCTCCATGGCTTCTCCATAGATCTTCCTTCCTTGCTGCTGACGATTGTAATGCTATCCTTCACTTTGTTAAAAGTTAGTTTGCTTTCTTATTTCATTGATGTATATTATATATTCATGGATTAAACAATATATTATTATTCTATTATTCATACATATATATGATTTCTACTTGCTGGAGTGCATGATTTAGGCTTATGCTATAAAAATCTTCAGGAAAAATAAGTCTCATTATAGCACAGGCAAGGGTAAGTGTGAATCTGTCATCACTTTTAAAGCTGAATAATTGAAATGAATAAAAATGATTATCTCAAAGAATGTTAAGGCCTGTAAAAATATAAAATACATCAAATGATAGAAAATAATGAGGAATTTAATTATAATAATAGCTTAGTTGAATAAAACCTTATCTGGTGCATTTTGTTTCACTTTCATATTTAATCCTTTTAGACTTCTCCTTAGTTAAGCATTCTGATTCCAATGTCTAGATACATTATCATCAAGCTATGTCTCTGGTCTCTCAGAAAGGAAATCATTCTAGACAGATTATTGACAGATGGATGGGTAGATAATCAACAAAATAGACAAAAAGCTAAAAATCAAAAGTCATAGGACTTAAGTAGACTGTAGCTACAGACATAGCAGAAAAACTTACACAAGAATTTCATTAAAACTAATGTATAACAAGAAATTTGCTGAAGTTTCCCTTAAAACTAAATATCATGTAGCCATTAAATATATAAAACCAGCAATTTAAACTTAGAAGCACATAAAATGTATACACACATGGACCCATATGTACACCAAAAAATAGGCTTATAGAGAAATTATTCCAAACATTCAAAAATGAAATAATCAGAATCTTGTATTAAGTAGAGCCAAATCTTAAAGGATGCAATATTCTAAGTGGTAACAAATACAAGTCAACAAGAAATCTTCTGTGCAATCTATACCAAGAATATTTTGATGCTTAAATGTAAAAAAAACACTAAACAAATAATTTCATTTAACTATGCTATGTTGTTAAATATTAATTCTTCCCAAATTTGTCTGTACATTCAGCAATTTTCCCAACCAAGATTCCAATAAGGCTATCTCTGGAATTGGTATACTTATCTTGAAATTAGTGTGTTAAGCCCAAAGGATTAAGAATAGCCAAATACTTTCTGAAAATTTGGAAAAAGAACAAGTTGGAAAAACACTTTCACTTCAGTATCAGAGGTCACTATAGTCTTAGCAGGCCTGCAGTGCTGTCTTAGAATGCTTGGGCAATAATTGACTAATTTCTTGCATGAAATAGCTTACAACAGAAGAAACCTCTCTATGAGCACCATTAGATAAAACCAATAAAGTATCAATAAATACTATTTAGGAACATTAGAGATTTGGTAATCCAATGGATTTAGCAGAGTGAGCACTGCAGAGCAAGAGATCCACAGGAAGAATAGTAGCTATATTCAGTTAATATGATGAAAGCTGCTTTTCCTATGGGCAAGGTCAAGGCTGAAACTCTGTAAGTTGTGTCTGGTGAAGACTGATTTGGGGGAGGCAGAGCATCTACTACTCCTTCTGGTGGCCTTGCATGTCTGGAACCATCAAAGAGGTAGGCTTTTAGTTCAAGATGAATTTTGATGAATTTTGAAACTATGAGGAGAAGGAGGCTAAGGTAAAGTTTTCAGCAATTTCATAGGGCAGACAATAAGGACTGGAGCTGAGAACCCACAGGGAAGCAATATCAATGAGCATACAAGGCTCTCAGGAAAACCGGGGAATTCAGCAAGGCTCGAACTGAGCTTTCCAAAACTTCTAAGTCAGCCTTGAATACCCTGTGTTTGGTTTGAGTTGATCCGCTAATTCAGCAGAGGAAAAAGTAGAAGTGTAAGCATTTTTATTTTAAAAACATTTTAGTAAAAATTTTTATGCATACCATGTTTTTCTATGATTCATTGCTATGAAATAAACACCTCCAAAATGTAATGGTTTATAGCCAAAATAATTTACTACTTCTCTTCATAATATGGATTGTCTTATGCTAATATATAATTGCTTTGATATATGTGGTTTAACATATGTGGGTTCAACATCAAAGCTGTATTTACTTACAGCTCAGCTAGGGTTGAAACACCTGGAAGGCCCCTCCTCTTGAAGTTTTCACAAAGCTGCCTTTCCTGAAGGAGCCAATACAGCAATGTCTTTTAAAGGTTTTAGACCCATAAATGACACAGTCTCATGACCCATGTAAAGAGCAAAAAGCTGGAGTTAAGACACACTTCATGGACTATTTTACTACAAAACCCAGGGGACAATAGAAGGGACATTATACAAATGTCCCTTTTAATACTGTTTTTGCTACATTTCATGGGTTCTAATATTTTTTATTCATACTTTCTTCAAAAAAGTTTTTCTTTTCTTCTTATTTCTTCAGTGACACATGGGTCATATGGTAACATTTTCTTCAAGAAAGTTTTTGATTTTCTTTTACATTTCTCTAGTGACATATTAGTTATTCAGTAACATGCTATTTAACTTCATGTTATTATAAATTTTTTATCTTTCGTCCTGTTCTTGATTTTGTTTTATGGTTTTTCATTTAAGGGAATGTATAATAACTGTGTAATAGAAACTGTCATAACAAAAGATGAAGATACAATGCAGTATGCATCTCTACTTCCAAATGAAAGATGGACTCCCAATGAAACTGTTAAATATGTCTTGACGGAAGGATGCTGGAATCTCTGCCATTGTCCATACTTACAGAGTCAGGATACACTTAAATAGCAGAATGATGGACTTATGTCTATTCATGAAGAATTATGTTATTGTAATAATATGAGGGAAATTAGTGTGGGGGGACTTGGTGAGGGGAGAGGAGAAATCCCAGCACCTACAGAACTGTATTTAATAATAATCATAAAAATAAAAGAAAATAAATGATTTCAGTTGATTTCCTCTGTGTTTAATAGTTTAGAGCAAACGCAAAGGAGAAGCAGGTGATTTCAGGTGGTTCAGGCAGAAATGACAATAGGTTGGATCCTGGGATGAAGAGTGAAGAAAATAATGGATGTTATCATTGTTACTTTTATTCCTTTGACTAGAAATCATTAAATTGCAAACAGAAAATAAGTAATAAGCTTACTTAAAAGCTGCTTAGAATTGGAAAAAAATCAAATTTGATTAAGAGGGAACATATATCTAATTAAATTCTAACTAATTTTTAATAAGTAAAAATTTGAATACAGAAAATTATTGTCTCATAAAAAAAAAAGTGACAGAGAACATATCTAGCTAATCACAGAATAGATGTAGTCACTCTGGTGTCATCTTTCAATCACGAATTCCTCTTTCATCTCCAAAAGAATGACTATCCCAGCTCTAATTGCAT
Organism: Ochotona curzoniae; assembly: GCF_017591425.1. Taxonomy (NCBI): domain Eukaryota; kingdom Metazoa; phylum Chordata; class Mammalia; order Lagomorpha; family Ochotonidae; genus Ochotona; species Ochotona curzoniae. Next base: position 24,460,442 of record NW_024464920.1, read on the forward strand.
TATTTTTATTTCTGTACTCATTCATAGTACTACATATATGATCATCTCCTTCATTCACAATTTTACTTGCTTTTCAGGATTTACACAGTAACCCATAGAAGATTGTTAGCTTTAAGAGTGAAAAAGCTAATTACACAAGAGAAATATGTTACTTTTAAGTCAGAGTTAATTTATACATTAATGAGTCACTGTTTACAATAACAACTAAGGGAAGGATGTGAATGGAAAGGACAGATAAGAAACATGTCAATGAGTGGTTATATGGCGTGCAAAACCAAGTTGGATCAGAGTTGTACTTCATTTCGATCTATTCCTTAACATAAGGCAGAACTATTATCTACAGCATGAACATTCGTGTTAAATAATTTACATATACATATATGTCATATATGCATATATGTTGTATATATACATATGTACATATATTATAGCAAACAAATCTTATTTATAAACTATTGAGGAATCAAAATCTAACATGTGATGAATTTATGCAAATTTTACATTTCAAATAAAATATTATTTACTTACTGCAGAGATTCTTTACGCATTTCTCACTTTGTTCACACTCAGAACAGGGTGGTCCTTTTTTGTAGGGGTGTTGACCTCGATAATTCCCCCTAAGAAAAGAGAAACACTGATAAGCTAATTTTTAATGCAAGTTGTATGGATAATTAAATCATGAATGTTGAAAAACAGTAACAGAAATTTTGTCCCAATTTTATATGTATTGATTTTATTCAAAGAAACAGGGTATTCCTAAATCACATGGCAGCTAGTCTTGAATATTTACTGAAATTCAGAATAGAGATTTGAACTCATGGTAATTGTCAAGTACAAACTTTTTTCATAGCTACTATGATTATCTCTTCCTTTTGTACAATGGGAGGTGAAGTTTAAATTTCTAATTAAAATCCCTAGTTTCTGCTTTTAAAGCACAATATAAAAAGACAATATAGTGATTACTATGTATTTCTATCTTATTCTGGAGTACAGATTTGACAGCCAATATACCTGCTGCTCAATAATATAACCAGTATGTTTCAGTAAGTCTCTGGAGTTATCAGCTGCATGTCTGCTGGGGACTTTTCAAAGTGTTATCTTCTACATTTCACAAAAACAAAAACAGAAAGAAAAAACCCAAAAACGAACCAAAAAAATTCAAGGGCACTGCCAAGTGTTCATGGCAGTTTTTCTGTGAATGTTTTGAATACCCTCATAATAATGCTGCTAAGACTCACTCAGGGAAGATGCCATTAATTATTATTTATTCTTTCAGCTATTGGACATTTGTTTTGGACTACTACAGAAACAGTTCCTTTGAACATTCATGCATAAGCGTGTATGTGCATGTGTATCTACCAGCAACGGACAATTGCAGGTCTTCCACATTTTCTTCTAGCAAATGGAGTGGCCACCCTCTAGTCTGATTGTATTTTCCTATGACTAATGTTGCTGAACATTTTTTGGATGTTTGGTGACTTCCTATCTTCTTTGTTGGTCTTGTGTCCATTTTCCAGAACAAAATGTATTTGAGCAGCAGTTAAGACACTGCTTGGGATATCCACAATCCACACCAGAGGGTCTGTATCTGAAGCCTGACTACTTCTGCTAACAGCTTCCTGCTAATAGCCACTGTGAAATGCAACAGGTGATGGAGCTTGCTGAGTTTCCTGCGATCTACGTGTGAGATACCCAGGTCTATCTCTGCATGTTTTCCTTTCAAGGAAAATCAAATAAATTGAAAATGCTGAGTTTGAAGTTGTCATGATTTTGACTTGTGACAGTTTTTTTTTCTGTAGTTTCAGCACAAGGACTTTATTTGGTGTATGATTTGCAGACTGCAACTACGGCTTGTCTTTTCATTTTTTTTCCCCAGCATCTCTGAAAGACATCTGGTTTAGCAATTTGGTCTTTTATGGATCATGCCTTAGTTGTACTAGTTGGAACTGTCTAAAGGTCACATGTTTTTCTTTGAAAAATTTTATATATTAGGTTTTTCATTTATGTTTGTGACCATTGTGCATTAATTTTCTCATATCATGTGTACTGAAGTCACCTTTCCCACTCATGTGGATGACACCTGCAGCACCATTTGTTGATAAATTATTATTTTCCCCACACTCCATTGCCTTTGTATATTTGTGAAAGGAAAACCAATTGAATAAACGTGGCCATTTGTGTATAGGCATACTATTGGATCATTTCACTGCACTTATATTTTTCTAACTATATGTTTCCCATCTGTTTCCCCTATTTTACTCTTTTTAGTCATTTTGAAAGACGTAATTAACATTAGCCTTCAGGGCCTAGTACAGTAGCCTCATAGCTAAAGTTCTTGTCTTGCATGTACCGCCATCCCATAGGGCGCTGGTTCTAACCCTGCCTGCTCCACTTCCCATCTAGCCCCCAGCTTGTGGCTTGGGAAAGCAGGTGAGAACACCCAAAGTCTTGGGAGCCTGCACTAGCATGGGAGAACCAGGTGGGAGCACCCGGAGGAAGCTCTTGGCTCCTGGCTTTGGATTGGCTCAGTTCCAGCCACAGCAGCTGCTTTGAAGTGAATCAGCGGATGGAAGATCTTTCTGTTTTTCCTTCTCTCTGTATATCTCATTTTCCAACAGAAAATAAATCTTTATAAAATAAAAAAAACATTGACCTTTAAATTTGTTTATTTGAAGTTATTTTACTTATTGTATGTCCATGTAATTTACAAATGATTGTTTAACACAATATTTTTAGATGACTTATTTGTTGGAATCATATAAGTCTACTGGTCTTACTATTAAGATTATATTCAATTTACAGGTGCACACATTTTCTAACTCACAAAAACTGGGTATCTCTGGTTGTTTGTTTCTTCATTAATTTCTTTCATTAATATTGTGCAGTCTTTAGTGCAGAGAAATTTCTCTTCTTCAGGGTGATCTTTCCCTAAATAAGTTTTATCTTTGACAAAGATATAAATTATGTAGTCATTTTAATTCCGTTTCTGAATGTCTATTGCTAGTATATATTTGATTTTATACTGATATTGAATCCTAAAAGATAGCTGAACAGAATACAGAAACAGCTCAAGATTTGACAGCAGTAAATCAACAATCCATTTAAGAAATGGGCAAAGGATATGAGCAGTTTTCAAAGGATGAAATAGAAATAGCCAACTGACACATGAAAATAAGGAGCACGTTCCATCTGGGGAATGTAAGTAAATACCACAATTAAATTTCAATGAGCTGCAGTGATAATGGGACATCCAAAAATCAGAGAACAAGTGGCCAGGACAGTGGAACTGCAGGCTAATCTGCCCTGTGGAGCAGCATCCCCTATGAAGGCTAGTTCATGCCCCAGCTGCTCCACTTCCAATCCTGCTCTCCGCTTATTGCTTTGGAAAACAGAAGAGGATGATCCAGGTCCTTGGGACACTGCATCCATGTGGGAGACCCAGAAGAAGCTCCTGGCTTCTAGCTCAGATCAGCTTAGCTGGAGTCATTGAGGCCATTTGGTGGAGTCAACCAGCAGGTGGTAGACCTTCTTTTTCTATCTCTCCTCTCTCTGTACAATCTGCTTTTCAAAATAAAAATAAATAAGTCTTTAAAAAGATATCCTAATCTAATATTGTTCAGAATCTAAACTAATAGAAGCATTGTGAAAGACAGTGTGAAGATCCTCAAATAACTGAAAACAGTTACATTATGACCTAGTCATCTGACTCCTTAGAATTTATTTAAACAAAATGAAGTCAGCATATGAGAGTATTATTTGTATCCCAATGTTTACTGTAACTCAATTCACCATGCTAAGATATGAAATCAACTCCGATGTCTATTAACTGGTAACTGGATAACGAAAATATGGCATAAATATACACTATGGAATATTACTCCATCATAAACAAGAATGAAATTCTAATTTTGCAACAAAATGGATGCAAATGGAAGACATAACACTTAGCAAAATCAGCCAGTAGCAAAAGGACAAATATCATGTTTTCTATGATTTGTACAGTATCATAGAACGCACACACACACACACACACAACTGATTAATTGAAATGGAATGATCACTTTGGGATATGACTGGCATTTTTAGCCTGTAATTTATACTCGAGTGGTAATGTGGTCTTATGGTCTTCTTACTTTTTATTTATTGAATATTATTGTTAGTGGGAAATTAAGGCTGTGAATATAGAGTGGATTAAAATGATCTATGTTCAAATACAGCTGAAGAGAAAGGCATGGAGGTATACAGGGTATGGAGAGGGGAGAAAGAAAATGGGATTATCTTCCTAGAACTGTAACTATGGATTACATAAAATTTGTTCTTTGTATATCAAAAAAGTTAAATATATTTTAAAAATGCTAAACAGAGTTTGTAGTTTTAGGAGGGTTTAGGTGAATTCCACTGTATTTTCTACATTGTGTACCAGTTAGCAAAGTATGGCCCACAGGCTGTAATCTCTGACCTCTTTTTATGCAACATGTAATTTAAGAACAGTTTTTATAGAAATATTTAAGTGGTTTTTGAAAATTAAAAAAATATGTAACACAGATTGTGACATACAAAGTCTAACTTTTTTTTTTGTTATTACTTGTAATGTTAACTACTATATTACACAATTGCCATTTACTAGTTTTAAAATATTCTCTAGGAGCCTGGCACGGTAGCCTACTGGCTAAAGACCTCATCTTGCATGCACCAAGATCCCATATGGACACAGATTCTAATCCCACTGGCTCTGCTTCCCATCCAGCTCCCTGCCTGTGGCCTGGGAAAGCAGTAGAGGATGGGCCAAAGGCTTGGACCTTGCACCTGTGTGGGATACTCGGAAGAAGCTCCTGGATCCTGGCTTCAGATTGGCTCAGCTCTGGCCATTGTGGCCACTTGGGTAGTGAATCAGCAGATGGAAGATCTTCCTCTCTGTCTCTCCTCCTATCTGTATATCTGTATCTGCCTTTCCAATTAAAAATAATTAAAAAAATATTTTCTAGGGTCGGTGTGATGTATCAGTTGGCTAACATCCTCCTGAAAGTGCTGTAATCCAGTTTGTGTCCTAGATGCTCCTCTTCTAATACAGCTCCTTGCTGGTGGCCTGGAAAAGCAGCAGCAGATGGCCCAGGAAAAAGCTGCTGGCTCCTGGCTTTGGTTGGCTCAGCTGCAGTCTATGGGGCCATTTGGGAACTGAATCATTGGATGGATGATCTTTCCCCTGTCTTTCCTTATCTCTTTAAAATATCCCCTTCAAAATAAAAGTAAATAAATCTTTAAAAATATATTTTTTATTTTTAATTTGCTGAGATATTTAATCAGAAATTTCTTTCGTTTTATCAGAATCAGTTGAACTGATCAGATAATATTTATTTTCAGGTTGCCTAATAAGGTCACATAATTAAAAAAAAAACATACTTCAGCTGTAGACAATTGCCTAGATTGCCTTGTACTTTGGCAAGTGTCATACTGCTGGGAGAAAAGCAGCCAGTAGCTGGCAGGTAATCTGGGTCTGATTAATGCCAAATATGTGCTAATATACCAGTATGCCAGCATAATTTCTTTTTGTTTAAAAAAAAAAAGATGTGGGCAAGGCAGGGAACACAGAGCTGGCAATCACAACCCCATTACCAGGCTGGGAGGCTGCAGATTGCCTGGGGAAGAGGGTCTGGGTTCATACTGGAGTGGGAGCAGTTGAAGGCTTGTATGACAGGAGAGGAATGACTAAGAGGTCTTCCACAAACGGGGCCACTGCACTTGCAGGGAGCTGAGGGAGTGCAGATAGAGTGATTTAGAGGGGGAAACTGGACAGCCGGTTTGGGTCAGGCAAAGGTTCCTGCCCACGTGGGAGACCCAGGTGGGTTAAACAGCATAGCATTGCCTGGCACTCACTGATACTCTCAAAAATCTGGAGCTGGGGAGTATGCCCAGCTGGCCTGTAAATGCCATAGCAGATTCTATGCTATACCATGCTGGGCCACAGCACCCACTAGAACACAAAAGAACTGGATCAGGAGGCAGATTCTGTAGGGGACTTGTGAACTCCCCTCTGTGGGACTGCAACACCCTCTGGTTTACAGAGAGCTGTGGGCAGTTATGGGCCAAGGCAGGCTGAACTGCAGAACTCACCTGACAGGAAACTGCATGGGCTGGGCAGGCCGCAGCACCTGCCAGTACATGCTAAGGCCAGGACTGAGGGCAAACCATGCTATGCAGGCTTGTTGTGCTTGTAGGCACTCATGAGATCTGGGGCTGGGAGTGTGCCTGGTAGAACTTGGGAAACTCCACTTCTAAGCCACAGATCCTACTGGGAGGCATAAAAGCCAGGGCTGGGTGCAGGCCAGGCAAGGCTACAGCACTCTTCAGCATTTGTGCAGCCTGTGGCTGGCTGGCCTGGCCCAGGCCTTAGCATTGCTGGCATGCATGTGAACCAGGATAGACCGTGGGCTTTGCCCAGCCAGGACAGGCTGCAACAACCACCAGTGAGAGCTGATACTGTGGGCAGGCCATTCCAGGCATGGTCGAAGCACCTGCCAGCATACACAAAAACAGAGGTTGGGAATGAGCATGGAAGGGTTACTCTGAAGACTCTCCTTATGGATTGCAGCTCTCACTGGTGAGTACAAGAGCTGGGGCCAAGGTGGACTGGTCTGGGCAAGGCTACAACATCCACTGGCCTGTGTGTGGACTTGGAACAAAGGTGGGCAAGACTAAGTGAGGCTGCAGAACTCATTGGTACTAATGAGAGGCATAATGGGTTTGGGATAGTCCAGGCTACCATCCCCTGAGGAACAATAATAACCAGGCCTGGGGGTGGGCCAGGCTGGGCTAGGCCAGAGTAACCATCAGGATTGGAGGCTGGCCATGTCATTCTAAGCATTAGTAACTGCTGGCACATGCTACATTCAATGCTGGAAGCAGGCCTGGTGGTGAGCACAAAAGATGGGGCTGGAGGAAAGCCAGGCCCGGTTGGGCTGAAGAACCCATTAGCATATGTGTAGACCAAGTCTGGGGCAGGTTGGGCTGGGCCAGTCCACAGCACACACTGGCAAGAGCAATAGCGAGGGCAGGGTGCAGGTTGGGCCCAGTTGGACTGCAACACCTGTCAGTTTACATGAGGGCTGATGCTGGGAATGAGCTGACCTAGGCTAAGCTGCTGCATCTGCCACTGAGAGCTGGACTGGTGCTGAGCTGAGCTAGGCTGTAGCACCTGCTGGTGAGTGCTGAGATGGGTAGCAGGCCATCTCAGATTGGAATGCAGCATCTGCTGGCACCTGCAAGATCCAGGGTTTAGAGCAGGCTTGGCAGTGGAAATATTTGGATGCCCTTCTGGGCTGCTGCTTCCACAAGTGAGCATGAGAGCTGGGACTGGGGATAGGCCAGACTAGGTTAGGCTGCTGTACCCTCTGGTGTGCATGAGAGCCATCATGTATACAGACCAATCATACTAGGCCACAGTACCAGCTGGCAAGTGCCAGGACTGAGTGTGTCATGTAAGGCTTGACTTCAGTCTCCCCCTGGCAAGCACAAGATCTGGCGCTTAGAGCATACCTGGTAGTGGGCACTCCTGTGCTAGGCTGTACCTATTATTGGTGAGCATGAGAAACAGGGCAAGGGGTTGGCCAGATTAGACAAGGCAATGGCATCTGTAGGCATATGTGAGGTCTGGGTCTGGGCACAGAGCAGACTGAGCTCAGCTGCTGCATCCATGGTTGTTCATGAGAGTCAGATGGGATTCAGGATTGGGTGGATTAAGATGCAGCTGAGGTTGGCACATAAAAACAGGGGTTGGGTGTAGGTCTATTGGGGATCTCTCCAACCAGGCCATGGAACCCCACTGGTATACCTGAGGATCCGGTCTGTGTTGGGCAGACTGGACTGGGCCACAGTACTGTTGGTTTGTGTGAGAGATGGAGCTGGGGGCAGAATTAACTAGGCAGCTGCATCCACCAACATGTGTTGTCTGGTGATGCAACTGACAGTCTGCACCTTACCCTGCAATGGTTGGTATATATAAAAGTTAAGTCTGGAGTCACCCGAGGCCAGGGTTTCTTGGCAGACTAGATGGTTGGACTAAGAACCCAGCAACAAGGAAAAAAGTCACAGGACATGTGGTCTGATCTCGGAGTGCATGTGCTGGGAATGGGCCTCTGCAGTTGCTGATGCCTGTGCAGTGGACAGCAATTCCAGGTGCACACAGGAAACAGACAACCAGTTCAAGATGAAGTCATTGATTTGAAACCATTCTCCAAATTTCTTGTGGGCTTTTAGGGCTATAAATTTTCCATCAAGTCCTATGATAACAGCATCCCACACATTCTGACTTTATTTTAAACGCAGGTCAATATATCCTTTAATTTCCTTTTTAAAAATTTCTTCTTGGACTCATGAGTTATTTAGAAGCATTTTGTTATTCAAATACCAAAAATTTCTAAGGACTATCCTGTTGCTTATTTGTAATCTCATGGTTAAACAACATATTTTGTATGCTATTCCACTTAAATTTTAAAACTTACTTTATGGCCCAGAATATGATCTACCTTGGTAAATATTTCATGTACAGTTTAAAATGTGTATTTTGCTGATTTCTGTGTTAGAATCTACAAATATTTCAGACCATTATTAATAATCTTAACATTTCTATTGTTAGGTCACCAATCTTTCCTTTTGGAAAATCTTATCTGCCATTAATTTTTTTATCACAGACATTGTAGCTTATTTTCACTATCTTCCATATCTCTGACCTTTCAAAATATGGAAAAAGGTTACAAAAACTCTTTTAATGGCTTTCTATTACTAATTCTAACATCTGTGTCAATGTTGCGTTAGCTTCAGCAGACTGATTATTTTTCTCATTATAATCTTACCTTTTTTTTCCTTTTTAAAAAAAAATAGGTCTTTTTTTACTTTTCTTCTTAATAACATTTGATTAGATGCCCAAATGCATAAATGTTAAGTGCTAGATATAATGTATTCTACACATATCCTTGAGTTTCTCCTGAAATTCAGTCAAGTTCCATGGGCACTTTGGATCCTTTCTGCTTTAACTTTATGAATTATTGGGTGAATCTAGAGTTGCTGGTTCTTTAGTGTGCATTCCAGGAGAGGTTTCCCCTGTTGCAGGTTCTTAGTCCAGCAGTTTCCTTATAGGCATATACTAATCAGTATTCCAATCAGTGACTGGAACACCCTTTGCAGACCTTCAGGGGTCTTTGTGTGAATTCTCATTTCTTAGTACTCTGTTCCATGAACTCTAGCTGTGCTAGTTTCCTGGCACTCCAAGCTCCATTTCTTCAATTCTGCAAGTACAACAAACTCTTGATCCTCTCAACCCATTCCCCTCATGTACCATGGCATAAAAAGTCTTTCCAGGCAAAGCTGGAATATTATAAGGTTAACTATTTGCTTTATTGTCTAGGAATCAGCATTAGCCGGTGGTTGAAAATTATTGCTTTATGTATTTTGTCTGTTTTGTCTTGTTGGGTGCTGCTTCAGATGGTGAAATATATTGGTCATTAGTGTTTGACTAAAAATGCTGTAGCACTATCATTTTATGCTTTCATAAGACCTGTGAGAACATAGTTGTATATATAATTTTTGGACATCAAAACTTTTCATAATCATAACAACATGGTACTCTCCTTCTTTATCATCAAATTTTGAGCAGGAATCCCCTATTCTTTTCCTTGTTCCTACTAAAACTCATTCTTGCTAAGAGAAAATATAGTATCAAATAAAGGCTAAAAGCTCTGCAATTTCTTTGATATCTATGAAAATTATTTTCTGCCTCAAGGTATAAGACAGTGTATTTGTCTTTCTTTGCCTTTAAATGAGAGGCAATATTTAATCACCAACTTTTATTTTCACCTTGCTCATTTAATTCTTGCTGTAAAGGGAGAGATTACTTAGTAAAAATATATTTGTTTCTAATAAAAGATCTTTTGTTAAACAATTGCTAACATTTGTTTCAATGTAAACTATGGTGAACAGCAAATACATCTGTGGAGTTTCTTTTTTCTTTTTTCTCTCTCTTCCTTTCTTCCTTTTTTCCTTCCTCCCTTTTTCCCTTCTTTTTTTTTTTTCTGGACCCTCTCATTAGGTTTGTCACATTTCTGTTTAAATACACATCAAGGATTATATTGCTCCTTTTAATGAGGAATGTGCTTTTACCATAATTCTCAATCATGTTGTCATTCCCATAACATTAGGGAGAACATCTGCCAACATTTTTGTACTTCATTATTTAGATACACAGCAACGTCCTTTATATTATTTCTTTTTCTCTCTTCCTCCCACTCTTTTTACTATCAGAATCTATCAGTTTTTACTCTCTTATTTAAATATTTCCTCTTTTTAAACAAATGTTATTTATTCATTTAAATAAAACACAGAGAGGGAACAAGGAAGAAGGGGGTAGGTAAGCTGAAGCCAACAGCCAGAAACCCCATGTAGATCTCCCATGTGAGTGGCAGGGAACCAAGCTCTTCGGCTATAATCTGCTGCTTCTCAAGCAGGTTAGCAGGTTAGCAGGAGCCTCGGGATTCAGTCCCAGGACTCTAATTGGAATGCAGGTTTCCCAGTGGCAGCTCAACTGGTTGTGTTGTTATGCCTGCCTCTGGTTCTTCTTTACACAAAGCAATATTCTGTCAACACCAACAACTTTCATGTATCTCATTTCACTATTATTGTAGAGAAGGACATCACATATCTAAAATATAGTAGTCTCTAGTAAAAGATCTTTTGAGAAACAACTACTAACATTTGTTTCAATGTAAGATATTGCTAATGGCAAAATGACTTACGTAGGTGCATAGTTACACATAAATATTGTAGGTGAATCTTCCCCAAGGTTAGGGCAAATTTTAACTGCACAACCAACTTTAAATGAATTGGCCCAAACTACCTGTACAGAAAGAAATTTTAAAGAAAAATATGCAAGAATAATTACATATAAATAATGCATTATAGGAATGGGTATAATCTTTGTTATACTACAGAAAAATAATACATAGAAAAATTTGCACTGTTTCTAACTTCTTAGATTGACCTTTAAATGACTATTCTCTTAAGGCTTATCTACATGGGGTACTTAACTTTTTCTCTCACAAATAATTTTCTTAAGTCAAAAGAAGAATAAAATATATGGCCTGAACCATAGTTTTGTTTACATGATTTAAGATATTTATATTTATTATTTGAAAGACAATGAAAGAGGAAGAGACAGAGATCTTCCATCTGCAGTTTTAGTCCCAAGCTGACAGGAACAGCCAAAACTGGGCCAGGCAGAAGTCAGGAGAATGGAGTTTCTTATGGGTATTCAAGAGTAGTGAAAGAGGTCCAAACATTTGGGCCATTTGGCCTTGCTTTCATAAGTTATTAGCAGAGAGCTGCTTGAGAATTGAAGCAGCTGGACATCAACCGGAACCCCCTTTAGATGCCAGAATCCTAGATAGTGGCTCCATCCACTATGCTACAACATCGATCCTTAAGAATTATACTTTTAAATTGATTCAGGGGTAGAACATACACACAGTTTTCAAATCAGGCTACAAATTAAAGTGAGAATGAATTTATACTTATTGTTCTCAGAAATAATCTGGTAAATGATTACATTTTAAATTGTGTAGTTTCAGCCACATTCAATTTTGTTAACTCAAAAGGGACTGGCAACATCAAAGAGTTCATTAAAAAGCTGCCACCCACAAGGATGTTGAATTAGTCTCTTATCCTCTAAATGTAGAGAATAGCAAAATTATTAAAGAAGATTGGCATCGAAAATCATCATTGTAAGAGAAAAAAGGTGAAGAGAATTGCCAGTCTGTTGTAACAATGAGAAAATAGATGTTTTCTACATTCTCCAAGTGAAAAAGGAAGAGAATACAAATATACTGCATTTGTAAAACATAATAATCCAAAGAGGATTGATACTGAATATATTTTGACAGCAAAAATGAATTTTCTGAGTTAATTTACTTGGCAACTTCATTAACAAAACATAATAGCTTATTTTATAACTGAGTGTATTAATCATGTTTCTATGATTTTGATATAACTATAATCAATAGTTTGATCAATGATATTTAGAAGGCTCTTTATGTGTCTAAAAATAGCACTGTTCAAAAAACATAGTGAATTAAGAATTAGATTAACTTTGCTTTCACTCATTGGGTCAGTAAACCAATTCTGACTAATTTTCTAATTAACAAAATGAGATTAAGTCATATAAGTAAAACATTCCTTTGGAATGTTTACAAAAACTTAGTAAACTTTTCATTACAAATACATGTATTTTCAAGAAATCATGGTTTAAAAATTGGTTCAAAAGTAATAAACTATACCATGAAATTGTACTGTTCAATGCATTTAAATTGTAATTCATTTTTAGCTTTGAGAAGAGTGAAAATAAATTGTTTTAGTTATCTATATTCTCACAATGTATAGTTCGATTTAACATTAGTATCAATACTAACTTTAATCTATTAATATATCTATTAGTGATTATAAATCCAATAAATCTTTACCTCTTTTTGTTCAAAACATCAAGCAAGTCATGGTCACTGAATCGTAAGAAGGATTTTATTCTCAATTATTTAACCTTAGTATAAATCAGGCAATGAAGTATAAGCACTCATTTCTGATGCAGATAGGCTAAGGGAGAAGGGGGACTTGGTGACAGGTTCCTTTATCCTTACAACAGTAGAGAAGAAATAGGACAAACTAGCTAGCAGTGATTCAGCCTTGATGCCATTTTAGGGATTCTGCATTTTGTTGTCATCAGGGAACCTGACATTTCTTTCTTTCCATTTTCCAGCAATAATGAACCCATACTCTGTAACAAAAACCTCCACCCTAGAGTCTTGGAGGGTAGCTGTTCTCAGAGGATCCTGTCAATGAACAGAGTGAGTAGAGAAGAAACATGGAAGCTTCTTCTTTGCTTACCACACTTTGGGTAAATATGACTTACTTCAAGGTACTCTGTTTATTCAGCTTATACACATTGGCAAGTTTGGAGAAGAATGTGAGCTGTTTTTAAGAGGATGTCATGGGAGTTTGGTACCATATCTAGGATTAAAGCCTGGTCAAAAAATGAACTTCACTTCTCATCAAAAGGAATAACAGGGATATATTTATACTCTTTCATAATGATGAGTCTCAAGGTATTGAGCAACATGAAACAAAGGAAACCCTATCTGAAAATTACAGGATAAATTGTGAAATATGTATTTGCTCTAGGTTATTTCCTTGTGAGACTTTCTAGATTATGGTTCAGAAAAGGGAAAACTAGACAGAGCTTGATGGATCGATCCCATAGGCCACCACTTGTATTCATCCTAATGGGTTCTAGAGGCATGCCACACATGCTCCACAACCCCAGCACCATTATTACCACTACTGGAAGCTCCATATACTAGTTCTGCTTCTTGTGTCTATAACCCTCTCCACCAATACTCCACATTCCTGCAGCTATTTTTTTTCTCCTACTGGAAAAGAAGCCATTGCCAGTTTTAAAGCTTAATCCAGTGGTGCAACAGAAAATGTTTATTGTGTTCCATGTCCTCCAACCACTGCCAGGCAAGGTTAGCACATCACAAATGTTCTGTATAACCTACCTAGCAGTGTCACTAAAATATCCCACTCCTGTCTTGCCTTAGAAGACAGATGGAGTCCCAACTGCCCCTGCTGTACACCTCTAAGCCATCAACTATAACTGAGAAAGTTATAAGAGACTACATTACGACACAGGATTAGAACCAAAATCTGTGTAGCCTTTCTGACACCCAAGGACTTACACTCAGAAGACAGCTCTTTATTATGCAAGCCAACTTAAAACATGGAAGAGGCAACTGATTTAACAGATGTGCAAATAAAAACAAAGGAACAAAAGAAATATCAAATTGCAAGGTAATCACATGTCTGCAAAAGAACAAAATATCTCTCAGAACAGATCTCAAAATAAGAAAATTGAGGGGGCCGGCACGATGGCTCAATTAGCTAATCCTCCACCGACAAGAGCCAGATTCCATATAGGTGCTGTTTCATGTCCCAGCAGCTTCACTTCTCACCCAGTTCCCAGCTTATGGCCTGGGAAAGCAGAGAAGAATGGCCCAAAGCCTTGGGACCCTGCACCCATGTGGCACACCCAGAAGATGCTGCTGGCTCCTTACTTGGGATTGGCTTTGACCACTTGCGAACATTTAGGGAGTGAACCAGAGGATGGAAGATTTTTCCCTCTGTCTCTCCTTCTCTCTGTAAATTCCCTTTCCAATAAAAATAAACAATTTCTTCTAAAAAAGAAAGAAAAAATCTTCCAACAAAGAACATTACATCTAGTAAGACAGTCAGAAATGAAGGAGGAATGCAGAATTACCAACAAAAGAGAATTAATTAACCTTATATAAGAAATGTTTGATGTAGGGTCAGCAGTGTGATGCAGTAGGCTAAGACTCCACCGGCAGTGCTGGCATCCCATATAGGCACCAGTTCATGTCTCAGATGCTCCACTTCCAATCCAGCCCCCTGCTTATGGCCTGGGAAAAACCCAGAAGATGGTTCATGTCCCTGAGCCCCTGAATGCATGCGGAAGACCCAGAAGAAACTCCTGGTTTCCTGGCTTCAGATTGGCCAACTCCAGTCTTTGTGGCTAACAGGGGAGTAAACCAGCAGATAGAAAACCTCTCTCGGTCTCCTCTGTTTTGCTACAACTATGCCTTTCAAATTAAAATAAGTCTTTAAAAAGAAAATGCTTATGTTAGTCTGGCATCTGAATACAAAATGATAACTACCATCTCTCTCTCTCTCTCTCTCTCTCTCACACACACACATAATAGGTGAAAGAATATAACTTACTAGTAGTTAGATATATAAATTAGAAAGAGAAAATAGGCAAACCTACAAAAATAATTGAATCACAAAAATAATGAGACAGAAAAGAACAAATATTACACAAAGCAATCAAAACATAATAAACAAAATGGCAGAAATAAATTCTTACATATAAACAATAGATCTGTATGTAAAAGAGAGATATTTTCCAATCACAAATTTACTGCAGAGTCCTGAACAGAAGACACTCACTTTACCAGGTACACAGCGTATAAGAAAGGATGAGAGTAAAACACGCTCCACAAATGCAAACCAAAGCAAGGGAGAGCAAGTAGACTTCAATCCTGTGTCAAAAGTTGGAAAGGGAAAAAAGGGTCCATGAGATTATGATAAAATGATTAAATTTTAGACTTATATGTGCCCAATACTCAATGCAAGGGAGTATTCAATATTGTATACAAGGGAGATGAATGCCAATGCAATAATGACTGATGACTTCAACACTCCAGTATTATCAATGGACAGGTTATCCAGACAAAAATGTCAAAAAAAAAAAATCAGAGTTAAACTATTCTGTAAGTCAAATGGAGCTAACAAGATACATATAGAACATTTCATCTAATAGCTACAGAATTCATATTCTCATCACCACAGGTAATAATATTCTCTCCTTTTAGAGCAGATATTAAGATTTAATATAAACCTCAACATGTTAAAAAAAATGTCAAAACCATATCATGCATGTTTTCTGATGATAAGGGGATAATACCATAAATCAACAATAGGAACTGGAAATTATCTGAACACTTGAAAAAGAAATGATATACTCTTGAATCATGATCACTGAAAAAAACCAAAAGGGAAATAAAAGTTCTTGAAACAAATAAAAATAAAGTGAGATTAGATGGCCATCTATAGAAGCCTAGTGTTTGGCTCCTCCTCCCTCAGATGCAGCTTTGTCTGGAAGTGGGTGCGACTGGTGATGTACTAAAGGCACTAACAGAGAGGCAGGAGCAGCAGGGCACATCTAACACAGGCGCCCAGCTGCTTGGAGAGAGCAGAAGATGAAGGCCAATGCTTGTGCTGAGGCTGTGGGTAGCTCCTGTCCTGAGAGGGTGAGCTGGAGAGAGTGAGCAGAGCCCATCTATGTGGCCCTCTTCCAGATGCCTCTCCCAAAGAAGTATTGAACTGCTACAAAATCAGTGGCTCAGGGAGGAGAGCTTCCTGGAAAATTCAAAGCTCCAGGGCTTCCAAGGGAGTCCAACATGGTTATCTTCCTGTGTACTCAGAGCAGGAATGGTTGCAGGTTGGTGCTATAATGAGGGAAATGTCCACAAGAAATTCTCTCCTTCTTTCCTGGGATGGAAAATCTTCCTCTCTGTCTCTCCTCCTCTCTGTATATCTTCCTTTCCAATTAAAAAGTGAATAAATCTTTAAAAAAAGAAATTATGGGAAAAATTAAGAAAATTATAACTGGAAGGATAATACACAGTCTAGATAAGGCAAAAGAAAGAATATCTGAATTTGAAGGCAGATTTTTTTTTTTAAGTTTCTCACATAGGTTAAAGAACAAATAAAGGTGAAAGAAAAATAGAAAATATGAAAACTGTATATGTGATCTATATGATACCATTAAATGACCAATTAAGTGGAGTCTCAGAAGCTTCTGAAGCAACAGAAAAACAAGAGTTTTAAACCTATTCAATGAAATAATGGTCAAAAAACACCCCAGTTTGGAGAAAGATATGGATGTCAAATCCAGGAAGTGCCTAGAACCTCAAATAAGCATAATCAAAAAATTCTGATCACAACACATGTTAGCTAAACATTTAAAAGTCAAATATAAATAACATCCTGAACCTGAGAGAAATTCCAGATCACCATTAAAGGAATTCCAATCACAGTGACAGCAGACTTAGCAACAGAAGCTCTATAGGGCAGGAGACAATGGAAAGACACAATCCTGATTCTAAATGATAAAAATATGTCATTGCAGAATACTTTACATAGCAAAGGTCCCATTCATGAATAAAGATGAAGGAAAAAGCTTCTAAGATAAGCAAAAATTGAAGCAATCTGTCACCACCCAGCCAGCCATACAAGTGATAAACACACAGAAGCAGAAAAAAACAATCAATGGGCTGGCGCAATGGCTGAACTCGCTAATCCCCCACTTTGAAGTGCCAGCATCCCATATAGGTACTGGTTCATGTCCTGTCTGCTCCAATTCCAATCCAGCTCCCTGGTCATGGCTTGGGAAAGTAGCCATAAACTGCCCAAGTCCTTGGGATCATGTTCCTCCATTGCAGACCCAGAGGAGCCTGGCTTTGGATCAGCTCAGTTCTTGCCATAGTGGGCATTGGGAGAGTGCACCAGAAGATGGGAGCTCTTTCTCCTTGTCTCTCCTTTTCTCTGTAAACCTTCCTTTTCAATAAAAATGAATAAATCAAAAAGCAGTAAAAGAACAAAGAAGATTCAAATCAAGCAATAGAACTAACTATGAAAAAGTCATATCATTGTTGTTACCTGTAAACAGCAGTCTTAAATCTGAATAAAATGAATTAATCAATTCTAAGATGCAGACTGACTGAATGGGTAAAGATAAGGTCCAACTATATACTGCCCACAAAAATTATACCTCACCAAAAGAGCTACTTACAGAGTGAAAGTGAGTTAATACAAAAAGATGTTCCATCTCAGTGGAAATCCAAAGAAAAGTAACTATTTTCATAACACACAAATAAATTTTTAGGCTAAAACTATATAAAGAAACAAAGAAGATTATTATAAAGTAATTACGGGATGTAACAATACCTTAGCTGCAGGCAATTGCCTAGGTTGCTCTGTCCTTAGGCAAGTGTTACACTGCTGGGAGAAAAGCAGCCAAGAGCTGACAACCCTCTGTGTTAATGCCAAATCTGTGTTAACAAACCAGTGTGCCAGCTTAGTTACTTATATACTTTTTTTAAAAAAACAAATCTTTAGGAAATTGTTTTTTATTTTAAGACTTATTTATTTTTATTGCAAAGTCAGATATATAGAAAGAGCAGGAGAGACAGACAGTAAGACCTTCCATCCAATGATCCATCCCCCAAGTGACCCAGAGATTCAAGGTTCTTCCAACACAAATCAATAAGTAAGTATAACAGAGCCATCAGCATGGTAACGAAAAAAAAAAAAATCACATGATTGTGTCTACAGATGCAGAAAAAAAAAATCAACGAAACTGAATAGCCTTTCACAATAGCAGCCCTCAACCAATTTAGAAGAAACATTTCTGAATACAATAAAGACTATCTAAGTGCATGACAAAGTAACGGGCATTCTCACACTAAAGGGGGAAAGCTGCAAGTGTTTCCTGCAGACCCAGACCACAACACAGATGTCCCTTTTCATCACTCACAGATGCACTGTCACAATTACTGCAGTGCACAATTCACAGTGCCCAGGGAATGGAAACAATCTAAGTGCCCGTCATCAGATGAACTGATAAATATATTGTGGTAGGTACATATACATAGTTCAGTACCACTCAGAGAAAAATGAGATGTCATTTGCAACATAGATGAAACTAGATACATTAGGTGAAATAAGCCAGACATAGAAAAGCTCCACAGATTCTCAGCAGTTTTGGAATTTAACAATGTTGATCACATGGGATTAGTATAACAGAAATCAGTAGAGGCAATTTAGGGAA
The DNA here is from genome assembly GCF_017591425.1 of Ochotona curzoniae. NCBI lineage: Eukaryota > Metazoa > Chordata > Mammalia > Lagomorpha > Ochotonidae > Ochotona > Ochotona curzoniae. The sequence continues at coordinate 24,478,944 of NW_024464920.1, forward strand.
GATGGGAGGGAAACAGCGATAAAGAAGATAATGGGTACAAAAGTGCAATTGGAGAGGAGGTTGTCTTTATACTCTAAAGTACGATTGAGAAGCTACATTGTACAACATTAATCATGCATTTCAAAATGACTAGAGAATTTTCAGATTACTAAGAACCAGAAAATATGCTTGAAATGAAAATGCTAATTATGCTGAGTTGATAATTGCACATTGTGTAAATGTGTTGAATTACAATTTGTGCCCCCAATATAAGCACAAATATGTCAATAATACAATCAAAAAAGGCAGGCTGAGAAAACACTACAATACAATCAGAGTAACACATTAAAAGAATTGCAGATTTCTTGCTGTTGGTAATATAAGTAAGAAAACAATGGAGTAAGATTTTTAAATTTCAGAAAATGTCACTCCATATAATTCTTTCACCAGTGTAAATACCTTCTAAATGAAACTAAAGCTTCAAAATTCCAATTTATTATATTCACAGTCATTTCTTCTTAGTTCTACTTTAGAAATAGTTGATTTTCATTCAATGGCAGCCATCTTCATATTTCCAGAATCTAGCAGATGTCCTGATACATGTGAGATATTCAACAAATAAATATATGACTAAAATGTGTAAGAGCTCTAAGTCTAGTGACTCAGGAGGTCATACATATTTATCATAAGTAAAGGATGAATATCCATTTATTATTAAAAATGGGAAAAACTAGTGAGATCCAAGATGGCTGAATAGGGAATAGACACACTTAAAATTCTCCGGGACATGAAACAAAGAAAGGAAGGACTAAGTTCCTAGGGATTGGACTAATGCAAATTTTTGGCAAAGAAGTTAAAACAAAACAAAAGATTCCACAGGACAAGAGCAGAAAAGACAGTGACACTGTTGCAGGCAACTGCACAGGGGAGTCAGCACTGGCTGTGACTCCAGCCACCTACCTTAAATCAAGGTAGAAAGAAATTGCTAGGCCATCTGCCACTTGAACTTTTAGTTGAGAAAGAATTGCACAGTCATACTCTTTTACTGCTGACTTTTACAGAGCTGCCTGGGGTCTGACAGATGCTGGGCTTGGAGGAGAGGAACCAACTTGCTTTCTTTCCTCCTCTACTCACAGAGAATTCCATACTCACTAGTGAAAAGTCGCATAGTGTACCTCCATTCTCCTATCAGTCGTTCAGGCAGTGTGAGGGCAACGTGTGGCGCAAAGTAGAGATCTCCTACATACCACACCGTGGAAGCAGCCACAGAGCTATGCACACCCACTCTATCTGAACAAGGATAATTCACCTAAGTTTCTGGGGACTAATACAGAAGCACCCCGTAAAAAATCTTCTCCCACTCAGGGAGATTCGGGTAGTTACCCCACTATAACCTGTAATACCTGTAGCAATCTGTTTTAAATTTCCCAATGCAACTGGAATCTAACTGGTAGACATAGGACAGAATCTACCTGCACTCCAGCCTCTAGACTCATATCCTCCAGAGTAGACCTTGTATACTCATATCCTCTCTTGTATAACTTGTCGTCACCAAAGAGGGATAGAACAGGGCTCAGTTCACATCCCTTAACCCTAGAACCAGAGAAGCTGATATTATAATAGTCCACAGCACTGGTTGGACTGTCCCTGTAGGACCTGAGGAAGCATCCATGCATATGACACAGTCCTAGAGCCACAGCAAATGGTGTCACAAGACCTAGAATTACTCAGGCTTTCCAGTAAGATGAGGGAGTGGCAACTTTTTGTCTCCCTTAGCCTAATAAGAAGGAACTGAACTTCTTACCTGTGTGTAATGGCCACAAGCTTTAGTACATGATAAAGTATCATAATCAAAAAATTCTGTTTCATTATACCAAGCAACAATTGCATCTGTTGGTGAAAATATTTGTAAAGCACCTAACCAGATATTTTCTCCAAGAAATTGATACTCTTCCATGCATTCAAATGGTAGTTTTACACAGTCGTTATGCTTAAATTGACATGTGTTTGCCCATCCTTTAGCCAACCTTGCCAAAGCATCATCCCAAATCTGAAAGATAAAAATAGTTTAAATTTACTTGTGCATGTTTATTTATATTCAAATTATTCTGATATTATGATAAGTTGTTTTATAGCTTAATGTAACACTATCACACTTACCAGGGAGACTGAAACTGAAAACTCTGAAAAGATACACACCTAAGAAAACTCTTATCCATCTCAGAGCCACACTTTTATTCCCTTGAACTGCAGCAAATTAGACCACTGTATTGCTTATAGACAGCTGACATTGATTGAGACAAAAAAAAAATCACTTGGGAGACTACACTCCATGTTCCTGTAGAACCAATGCCATAAATTATAAATTTTATGAATTTCAGTGAGTCTTCTCAATGTTATCAAGAATCTGACATTTCAATGCATTTTTTAGCTATTAAGTTTTACATAAATTCATTTTGTGTGCCTGTGATTTTATATTTTTTTACCATGTTTAAATTTTGAAAAACTGATTCATCATTCTAGTCTTTTTAACTTATACTCTCTTATTCCACCATGTTATTCCAAACTGCAGGCAATCACTAATGTGTTCTTCATTTCAATAATTTTGTCTTCTCAAGAAGGTAATATAAGTAGAAAACTACAGGGTGCAATTATTATGTGATTCGTTTTTCCCATTCAACATAAGGCTCTTAAGATCTACACACATTGTTTCATGGGTTGACAATTGTTCCTTATAATTACTGATACTCATACTCTATGGTATGAGTATTTCACAGTTTGTTTAAATGTCACATGTACTGGAAAAATGGTTATTTTGATGTTTGAAGTATTACAAATTAAGCTTCTATGAACAGATATAAACAAGTTTTGAGCTAGCAATGATTTTTCTTCTTCCCTCCTCCCCAGGAAAAAAAGGCAAAGGAAAAAGTACCTAGCAGAGCAGCTTCCGAGTTTTATGAAAACTGCATGTTTAAAAAAAATTTTTTTGTTAAAATTTAAAAGGCAGATTTTTTTACTTTATTCTGACTTTATTGTCATCATTTTTTTTCTATAAGCATCAGTTTGGATGATTTCTAATAACTTATTTTTCTGCTTGTCCAAACTTCTTTTTAAGTCCATACAATGAATGTTTCACATACCTATTTATATATGTATACATTTGTATACTTTTTCAATTTTAAAATGCCCATTTCATTCTTAAACTTTAGTTCCAATGCTGAAATTCTCCATCTTTTCACTTACTTATGCCTCTAAGTTCCTCATTCTTTAAGATATTTTCATTGTTGGCTCTAGTATGAGACACATTTGTTGATTTATTCATATTTTTTCTAAATTTTGATAATTATATGCCAGAAACTAAAATAGATAACATATTCCCATTTGACTTGCTCAGGAGCTGAGCCCTGTCCTCAGCTGGAACTGATTTTCATTTTTGTTTACTTTAGCTCTGGTTTCCAGTATTCTGAATGTGGGATAAAATGTGCCCATCCTTAGGTATCCTGGGATCTGGAGACCGTTCAAGCACTCTACTTCCCAGATTCATCCTGGCTTCCTAACATTGATGCTCAGCAAAACTGTCAAAGAAATCAGCATTGAAAACCCATCATCTTCCAAAAATGCTTGCTTCCTCCAAGGATCCATGGAACTGAATCCAGGCAGATAACAGCTACAAGCTCTACCTCATTTCCCTTCTATTATGACCCTGGAGGAGACATGGCACACACACACACAGACACACACACACACACACACACGTACGTGCATATGCACATATCTCTACATGCACACACACACACAACATGACACACATACACACATGCAAACATGCCACACATATACATACACACAAACACATGTACACATATAAACACACCACACACATGCATAAATAACGTGACTTACATGCATATGCACAGAGACACACATACACACATAAAACATGGCATACGAATATATGCACACACATACATGTACACGTATATACACAAATATAAGCATGGCATACACACATCTATATTTGTATATAGATGTATATACACTCACACACACACATACAACTACTGCGGAGACAGACTGATTAAATACAAAAGAGAAGTATTGCCCAGATATATCTCATTCATCTTAGGATGAACGAGCGAAATGCGAGATTAGCCTGAGTTCTTTCCTTACCATGTATTTCATGTTGGATGCCGGGGGACTGACTCTGCCACGACATTCGTTGTGGGCTCTGATGCATTCATCTATAAAGTGTGGATCAGTGATAGATGGGACTTTGAAAGATTCAGTGGTTATCAGATACAGAACTAAGGTCCACAAGTAACCAAATTGCCTCTCCAGAGACATTGGAAGGACACGGAGGTTGCACACGCTGCGCGGACCAGTAACGGCTCGGCAGTCCTATTTCCTCCTTCCCGGGGGCGCGGAACCACGCCCTCTCCGTGGCTCCATCCTCCTGCCGAGGCTCGAGCCCAAAGCAGGACTTGGGGGCAGGCTAAGTAATCAGAGAGAGAGAGATACCGGATTTGTTGGCCACAACAAGTATTTTAGGTTGCTTGCAATGTTATTTAATTCAAGCAAATGTTAATCTATATGTACTGAATATTCTGTCATAGCTTATTAACTTCGCCAGTGAACAATACAAAATGGAAAAACCTCACGTTGTATTGTACTACTTACAATCTTTTAATGAAAACAGAAATTAGTAAAATGATGAAGTGTAAAGATATCCAAGACAACTCTAGTGTGTAATAAAGAAGTTTGTTTTTGTTCCATCTGCAGTGAAAAGTTGGTATAATACACTACTTCTGCATTACATACAAAGGTACTTTAGAGAATTTGTGGGAAAATGGCATTTTAAAATAAGTTTACTTGGGTACAACTTTTTGAAATCCATAGTTTTTTTAGAGTGTATATGTTTCATGAATCTTTGAATATCCCTGTACAGAGCCAAGAATCATGAGCTTATGTTTGTATGTATAAAGCACATTAAGTGATATAGATATGTTAACATTTCTACACATTGTATATAGGCTTTTAAGGAACTGACAACCAAACAAATTTTCATTATAATATATCTAAATTCACACATAAAAATAACCATAATACTCTCTTACTTATTGTAACATTTTACCTGAATGTCTACTTACTATATTTTTCCTCACTGATCCACTGCATTTAGTTTATTCACAGAGCCTGGTTATAATATATCCTGAATCCAAACACTTTTCCCCATTCTATACATGGACAACATCCCAATAAGAGCCAATGCCCCTCTAGTTTGTGATTTTCTTCTTTTGTTTCTTTGTACTCAATCTTTACTGCAATTTATATTCTACAAAATAGCTAGAAAAATCCCACGATCCCTTCTCTCCTCAAAATCCTTAAGTGGACACTCATCATGGGTATTATCAGATCTGGAGTCATTGGTACTTTACATTCTGATAATGGCTGACCCCATGGTCCTGTTCTTACATTTCCTCCAAGACCAGCTGTATCTCTCCTATTTTCGCTGCTTTCAGTAGTTTGATATGAATGCTGCCTCCCCAGTCTCTTTATATTTACTGTTCTGGTCACCGCCATTGTTCTTTCATGAGTCCTCAGTTAGAACTTCTATGTTCATGTTAGGTCCCCTATCTGGCAGTTTATTTTCTACTTTTTTCTATTTTCTTTCATTGCATTAATTGTTACCCAAATTTATATTGTTGATTTGTTAATATCCATCTGCTCTAATGCACTGTAATTTCCACCAAACCAGCATCATTTTTTTCCCCTTGATTGCTGTATCTCTTAACACCTAAAGCTGGGTATCAAATCTATAGGCCTTCAATAACAATTTGTGGGGTGAAGGGTGAAAAAAGTTAGTATTTTAAAAAACAGGTTATTTTATTTAAGAGAGAGAGGGGAGGCAAGAAAGAGAGAGAAAGAAAGAGAGATGTTCCATCAGCTGGTTGCCTCACCAACTGTCTGTAATGGCTGGGCTGATCCAGGCTTAAAATAACAGCCCAGAATTCTATCCTGATCTTCCTTATGGGGTGTGGTGGGGGAAGTGGGAAGGGAAGGGGCTCAGGCTCTGGCGCCATCTTCCACTGCTTCCCTGGAAAAAAATGGGAACGGGCCCTGCGCAGCAGCCTAGTGACTAAAGTCCTCACCTTGGATGCACCGGATCCCGTATTGGTGTCAGTTTTAATCCCAGCTGCCCCACTTCCCTTCCAGCTCCCTGCTTGTGGCCTGAGAAAGCAGTTGGGTCAGCCCAAAGCTTTGGGGTGCTGCACATGCATGGGAGACCCAGAAGAGGCTCCGGGCTCCTGGCTTCAGATTGGCTCAGCCCTGCCCATTGTGGCCGCCTGGGGAGTGAATCATCAGATGGAAGATCTCCCTCTCTGTCTCTCCCCCTCTCTGTGTATCTGACTTTGCAATAAAAATAAACAATAAATCTTAAAACAAAAACAAGAACAAAAAAAGAAAAATGAGAGGGAGTTGGAGCATAAGTAGATCTGCCCAGACTTGAACTGGTGCTTCAAAACTAGAGTCCCAATATCACAAGCAGTGGGTTATTCCACTTGAAAAGATTTGTGTTAAATATACTATAAAAAAACAAAGTATGTATTTCAATATTTGTGAACCAAAATAAACACCTTTTGAAAAAATATATTTTGTTTTGAAGTCCAAATTACAAGGGAGACATCGAGAGAGGGGGAGAGGTTTTTTTTTTATCTGCTAGCTCACTCCTCAAGTGACTACTACGCCTAGGGTTGAGGAAGGCTGAAAACAGGAGCTTCATCTGTGTCTCCCATAAAGATGACAGGAGCACAGGAACTTGCCCCATCTTCTCCTGTGTTTCACAGTTCATCAGCAGCGAGCGGGATGGGAAGTAGAATGGCTAGGAGATGAACTGGTACACATACAGGATGTAGGTGGTTCAGACAGCACCTTGACCTGCCATGCAAATAGCATCAGCCTATAAGTCTGTTTTTAATTTTAATTCTATTAGCCACAAGGTTTTTGAACTACTCCCAGTGCTTTGTATAAAATCATCAGCTTCTTGAGAGTAGGTACAATGTCACTGCATCTGATATGCTCTATATCTCCAAGAGGCTAAATAAATATTCTGGATTCAATAAAAAAGTTAAAGAAATCCTTGATAGGCTTTATATTCTATACTTTCTCTAATATTGGGCATTTAGTAAGTAGTAGATGTTTAGTGGATGCTTATTGAATACATGAATAGCTGAACAGACAAGTAGATAAAAACTTAAGAGCTAAGTTTCAAATGAAAACTAACTTTGATGAAACATGAAAAATTAAAAATAACATAGCTAATTCATTTTTAACTTGTCTTACAGAGAAACCACTATGGAGGATACTTTGGAAATTCCTCAGAGGTCTGAATTTAAATCTACCATATGACCCAGCCATCTCAATTATCCAAGCAAAATGAAATCAGCATACAAGAGGGTTAGTTGTATACCCATGTTTGTTGCAGCACAATTCACAATAGCTAAGACATGGAATCAACCCAGATATTGATCAATGGATGACTAAATAAAGAAACTGTGGTATGGAAACTCTATAGACTACTGTTTAGCCATAATAAGAATAATTTTGCACATGTGGATGTGACTGGGAACCACTATGATTGCAAACCATAAGCTGGCTCAAAAAGAAACCCAACATACATATTTTTCACTCATCTGTGGTAATTAATACACATTACATAAGCATGTAATGTATATGAGTGAGACTGACATTTTGTGATTTGACTATTATTTACAGCTTTTTCTATACTCTTGAGGAATGTAGGGTTGAAGCTGGAGCCAAGACTCTCCTTTCCCCAGAGGGTGTGCCCTACCCCCATGGTCCCATCCTGTAGTCTGTGTAGTAATTTCCCTGAGCTCCATTCTGTGCACAAAGAAGAGTAACATTTTTTGCATCTTCTTGTAAATTCTTAGATGAGATCATGACACCTACTACATAAGACGTTTAATAGCTTTGCCTTTCCTTATGTTCCAAAATCTCTAACAAGGCTTATGTTATTCTGCTTTGCTTGTCACTTAACACATCAATTCAACTCTGATGTGTAGTCACAGTTACATAAAGCATAACATCAAGAGCTTTTGCTTGAAAAACAATTTTCTTTTACATGCTGAAGCTCACTCAATAATTTGATTTTTTTAATGCAAAAATACATATAATTCCTAAATAATGTTGTTGGGTTGAGAATATATAGATGATAAGACAAAAATCTCTGCCTTAGTGTAATATCAGATTGATAAATGAGATTATTAATATGTGATGTGTGATATGGTAAAGGTATACACAGGAAGTGGAAAGTTTTTTTAACTCAGTATTCCTGAAGTATAAGGTGTCACAAGATTGTTGAACATGAGGTAAGGAAATACTAATATTAGGTTGCTTTTAAACTATTTTAATTAATCACTTACGGGATAGTATTGTAGTGATCTGTGTAAAATCATCAAGTGTTGTATTTATGCTTACAGTTAATAATTTATAAATAAGTTTTACTTATCAGTTTCTCATTTTCTTTTTCAGAATGCAATCGTTTTCAAAAAGTCCCTTTCAACTTTGGGTATGGAAACTGTACTTAATTACTTAAACAATATTTTAACTTCACGGTTTACATAATATCTGGAATAGTTAGTGATAATTTTGATGACACAGTGTGATTAGGATTTTGGTTTTATTAAAAGTGATAAATTTATATTTTGAAATAGTTTATGTATTTGAAGCACAACAAAAGCAGCCAGCAAACAGTATTGGTTGAATAATATTATAAAAAAAAACTACCTGCAAGTAATTAGAATGGTTTGCAGGGCAATTGCTATTTTAAAAATCATACTTTTCCTTCTCTTCATACCAACTGTCAACAGCAACAGTTGCAGTGAATTCATTTGCCTTTCCAATCCACATATTTTCACCAATACCATAAGAAATGGGATGGACTAGTTCTATGTCTTCTAAGTAAATGTTACACGTAAACAAATATTTTATGCTCAGGATGTCCAAAATAAAGCTGTATTCATCTGCTAAGTAAATAAATAAGCAGAAACATTAAAAAAACAATATAAGTAAAATAATAAAAATAGTAAAATCTTTTGAGCTCTGATTAATTAGCAATCTTAGCTTGGAGAGCTGTAACCAGTTATGAAATAAAAGTAGAAGAACTGACCAAATGTGCACAATGACAGGATCTAGGGTGACAACACATAGGTTATAAAACCACAAGAACATTAAACAGAATTAAAATCTAATAACCCACAAGAATGTTCCGCAAATTCCACGAAAACTTAAACATTTCTCTTCATATTCCTCCCCTTCTTGATAAAAATGAACCGAAGTCAAGTTATTTCTAAGTCTGATCTTTTTAGATTTGGTTTGTAGTTCTCATAATGCTGAAATCATAACTTTCTATAAACGTCCTTTTAAAATTTTTCTTTGCTGGGAGTTCTCATAAGAAATTTCAGCTCAGGCTCTGGCATGAGCTAATTTCTCACCTTAGGTGTTGTCATCCAAAACAGATGTCAGTTTGTGTCATGGCTGCTCCACTTCCAATCGCTCTCTGCTATGGTCTGGGAAAGCAGCAAAGGAATGACCCAAGGACTTGGGCCCCTGTGCCTAGGTGGGAAGCTGCGAAGAAGCTCCTGGCTCCCAGCTTCAGATAACCTGAGCTCTGGCCATTGTGGCCACTTGGGGAGGGAGCCAATGGATGGCCTTCCCTCCATGTAAAAAAATCTGCCTTTCAAATAAAAATAAATACATCTTTTTTAAAAAAATAAAATAGTGCATATTGATTTTTTGGAAGAACGGCAGTCTCCACATTTGGAAGAAACAGAATTCACCACAAAGCATGGGAAATACATAGGGTAAACTTTCAACTATCTCCAGTTTCTATGACTGAATTCAAAGAGTAGAAGTAGTTTGGAAACAGGACTGCATATAATCCAACCAGGAAAAGAACAAAAAGGGGGAAAAACTGAACAAGAATGAAGGAAAATATAGCCAATCAAAATAGCATTTTGAACATTAACATTTAAATAATATCATTTTATATTTCATCAATGTAGCCAATAATGAAGCTACTCAAACCAATATGGACAGGGTGACAAGCACAGCTGACACCTGTGTAATCTGGCACAGCACTTTAGAAAGTAGTTCTTACATAGCAAATAAATATGCTATGCCTTTATTATGTCTGAAGTTTTTGCTAAGAAACAAATTCTGAAGGAGAAATACCCACATGTCTATGCAGGCAGCTGTCGTAATATAATTTAGATTGAAAATTAGAAGCTCGTAGCTACCTGGAAAGTAGTTATTGCCTTGTTGTTTTTCATTCTTTCAAAAATTACTATGAGATCTCCAGAGTGACAAAGTAAGAGCTATTGAGATATTAAATGAAAACAGAAGCAGAAGAGAGGAAAATGCAACACAACAGCATTGTTAGGGAATTCAGAATCAAGATTCAGAGCAGTGTGATTGGACTGAAACACAATCTTAGAAGAGAAATCTGGACTGGGCACCAGAAGCTGCAACAAATAATACTTGTAATTTTTTTTAACCTTAATTTTTTCCTGAGTGTATTGTAAACTTATGTGAAAGCAGAGGAAGTAACTGCCAAGGCATTGCAGGGTGAAGTCAGGAAGTGAATGCAATCAAGGACTCCCATGAGGAACACAGAAACTCAAATATGAGAGCTAATGCCTATTGCCTTCCAGAATTAATGTTAGCAGGGAACTGCATGGAAAACAGAGAAAGTCCAACCAGGTGCTTGGATGTGGGATCCAGACAACCCCAATAGAGGATTAACCTGCCACATAACTACCATCATATATAAATATATATGATAAAAAATTTAAAGATTTTTTTTATTGGAAAGGTAGACTTACAATGAGATAGAAAGATCTTTCATCCATGGGTTCATCCCCCAAAGGGCCACGATGGCTGGAGCTAAGCCGATCTTAAAACAGGAGCCAGGAGCTTCTGCGCCTCCCACACGTGTGGATGGTCCCAAGGCATTATGCCATCTTCTATTGCTTTCCCAGGCCATTAGCAGGCAGCTGGATGGGCAGCAGAGCCGCTGGAACTCCAGCTGCCAAATGGGAGGACACAACACTTAATACCCATAGGACTGACCTTGCACGGACACCACCCGGAAGCACCTTACTCGCCTCCTTTCATCCCGGCGCCAGCAGCCTCCTGGCTCAAATTCTGACCTTTTCAGGCCCGGCGCGGTGGCGGCGCAATGGTTAAGGTCCTCGCCTTGCACGCCCGGGATCCCATATGGGCGCCGGTTCTATCCCGGCATCCCTGCTTCCCTTCCAGCTCCCTGCCTGTGGCCCGGGAAAGCAGCAGAGGACGGCCCAAAGCTTTGGGACCCTGCACCTGTGTGGGAGACCTGGAGGAAGATACTGGATCCTGGCTTTGGATCAGCACAGCATCGGAGGTTGCGCTCCCTTGGGGAGTGAATCACTGGATGGAAGATCTTCCTCTCTGTCTCTCCTCTCTGTATATCTGCCTTTCCAATTAAAAAAAAAAAAAATCTGACCTTTTCGTCATCGCTGATACATTCCTGCTGACTTACTTTCTGAAACCCTGTAGCATTCAGCACCATTCTCCTCAATCCACTGGCCCCAGACCCCCGCACCTCAGGCCGCCGCTGGCTCTCACTTGGGTCCGGCCCTCCTCACTCATGGCGTGAGGCCTCTCCTGGAGCGCACACACTCTGCTTGAAGGCCACACGGAAAGAGCCGTGGTCAGCGAGACCCAGGCCTCAGGAAGGCCAGGCGGCCTGGGCACAGGGCGGGGAGGGGGTCGTGGGAACCGCGCTGGGCCTCACCATGAAGCGAAGGTTAGCCCCCTGGGGGGCCAGGTTGCCCCGGATCTCATTGTGCAGCTCTATGTACTCATTGATGAAGTCCACATCCTCTTCATGTGGCAAGAAGTTTGCGTTCAAAGCAGAACCCAGCAGGAGGAGCCACAGCTTCATGACCCGGCCTGGCCCCCGGGGGTGCGGGTAGGAGGCCCAGTGGGGACAGAAGGGCCTGGGGGCCTCCATGGTGTGCCAGCCGCGGGAGGGCCAGTGCGCAGGCGCAGCCCCGCCCCTGTGACCTGCCAATCTTTGGGCAGGAAGGGCGAACTTGGTACACGCCCTCCCAGGAAAAGGCAGTGGGGAGGAGGGTTGTAATAATAATTTGAGGAAAAAACTGAAAAGACTTGAGCTAAATGCGTTCAAACTTCTCAGCCGACTACTGTAACTATTATGTATAATTCATTTCTGACACTGCATGAAGTGTCATTGTTTACTGATGAGCCATTAGTTAAGTTGTGCGGTGGATGGCCGTATCGGAGGCACCTTGTAAGTACGTGAGCAGGAATGGTTGTCCTGTGATGTTGACGAAAGTATAATTCATTTTGTTTTACATCTTAGCAGTTCAGCTAGGAAACTGATGCAGAGACTGCCTTTTTAGGGGACATTAATTTGAGAAGTTTTCTCTTGTTTTCCTTATAAATGTAGTTATTTACCTTTTGATAAGGAGAAAGTGAGAAACAGTCATAGAGTGTCTAGGGGCCCACAAAGAGTGAATCTGGAGCCAGGAAATCTGTGCAGGTCTCTCACAAAACCAATAGGAGGAACCTTCTGGGATCTGCACTAAACTTGGAACCAAAAGCCAGAGATGGAACTGAAACCCAAGTAATCTGATAAGGGATTTCAGAAATTTTAATTGCTAAGGAGAACACTGAGTCCTCATTTTTAATGAATCTCTGCAGCAAGCCGATAAACAATTAGCAGTCTGGAAATGTCATGAGGTCTTGGAGGATAACGATGTGCGAGGATTCATTAAACTCTTTGGGAGGTTTATATCTATTTTTTTCTTTCATTAGCAATATGTAAGTATCCTGAAATACCTATAGTCACGTTTTTACCCAGGAACTCTGGCATTCATTTTGATCTTCTAATGTTTTTTCTTTCAAACTAAAATGACTAGCATCTTAAAAATTTTTCTGGTTACCTCAAAATATTTTTGCTCCAGAAAGACTTGTTCATAAGATTCACATGTCTAATTATGAAATATAAGCACGTTTCTTTTGGAGTACATCCTGCATATTGTACATTCTGCCCAATAACACTAGGATATGTTTGATATTGCTGACACTGGAGTGAAAATTGGCCCTTAAGAAAGTATAGTAACTGGTTGGCCAAAAGTATCTAAAGAGAAAACTGCTTTAATAAGTAAGTCATCTTTGCTCGCAGATTTATGGTACAGTGAGTTAAGCATCCTTATCCAAGCACATATTTGAGTTGAGCTGTCCTTCTTCCACTTTCTATTCTTTATAACGTGCCCAGGAAGGCAATGGAAGATGGCTCACATGCCGTTGAGTTCTTTACTCCTAGATTCAACCTGGCCCAGATGCTACTGTTGTGGTTGTTTGGGGAGTAAACACAGATGGAAGATCAATCTTTCTTTTTTTCCCCTCTTTCCCTATTGCTCTTTTAAATAAGTAAATACATACATACATAAATAGGCTATCACCCAAGCCTTCAAAAAAAGATTTTTCTTGAATGTTGAAAATGACTGATTTAGCATATTGAATTTCCTACATGCATTATTTCTGCAACTAGAAATGTAAAAATTATCATTATTTCACTGTAATGCTGCTGCTGTTTTTAAAGAATACTCGTTTTCATATTTTTGTGTTTAACATGCACATTGCTTTCAATGAGAAAGCAGGGCAGGCATTTGGCCTAGCAGTGAAAGTACTTGTGTTCCAAACTGCTGGAGTAACTTGTTTTGATCTCTGGTTCTGTTCCTGTTTGTATTTTCTGCCTTTGATGCTGGCCCTGCGTGTGCCCAGGAGTAGCCATAGTGGTGTCTGGGGGAGTAAAGCAGGGGATGGCAGCTGTCTCTGTCTCCACCTCTCTAATAAATAAAATCTTTAAACAAAATTTAAAAAGCTGTAAAATAAAGAGAAACAAAAAAAATAAGGAATTGAAATCCTGTCTCCTGCATGCCCCACATCTGGGACCTGGGGCAGGTGGGAGACTGGGTGGGGCTTCTCGCTCAATATTCCCTTTACCTCAGATATATGAAGGAAACAATAGGGAAATAATACTCTTTCCCACTCCCCTACAGCCCTAGTGCCTTTTTACTTTAATTAACAATGTAAAGATTGTCAAAAATATAGTAATAATAATAAAGAAACCCTGGCTCCTGGCTTTGGTTTTCTAGCTTCTATGGTTATTTTGAAAATGAAATACCATATAGGATCTCTTTGTTTGCCCACATCTTTGTCTTGATGTCTCAAATTAAAAACCAAATACTAAAAAAGGAAAAAAAAAATAAGGGTACTCTGAGGGCACAGATTTTAAGCCACTTGCTGATGGTTTTTGGATTTTATTCAAGTCTAATTTGTATGTTCTATGATTCAAATTTAAAAAGCTCTAATTCTATACCACTCAGATTTCAATCAAAACTAGAGCATTTGAAATACATTTTATGTAAACTTATGTAAGACTATTTTATGTAAGATTATTCTCAGAATAGTAGCCCTGACTATTGTAGGCATTTGAGGAGTAAAGCTATGGATCGTAAATTTATTTCTTTTTTTTCTAATAAATTAAATATTTCTTAAAGCCTAAGAAATGAGTCATCCTACCACTAATAGAAAACTGTATGAAGGAGATGAATAGGCAACTTATCAACAACAACAAAAAAGGCTTAAAACCAGGGTGGTGGAAGTGTTCATGCTGTATCTGTTCTTCCCACATATGATAGAGTGACCAGGTTCCAGGATAAAAGTGGGTCTCCGTCCAGTCATGAAGTTTTCATAGAATGCCAAAAACCCTCTCAAAATAATGATCTATATTGAAAAATAGCTGAAAGAAACATGTAGATTAATTATAGATGTGAAATAAATACAAACCACAAACTGGAAATGACAGAGGTTTTTATTGTCTTGCTGATATAAGCACGTAGCAGTCACTTACCTTTTTATTGTTCTTTTATCTAATCTTTTGGGGGGTTCACCTTTTAGGTATTTTATAACATGTATTTCCTTATTATAAAAATATGCAGCATATGGAAACACAATATGCATGTTATATTGAGTCACACACCCCCTTGTTATCTCCTGCTCTCTTTCTCTCTCTCTCTGTCTCTCTCTCTCTGAAAAGCACAGTGGCCACCTATCAGCCTGGTGGACCAGTCCACAGCCATCAAGTTCAAGTGCTATCATTCTGATAAGGTCAGGAAGACCACTAATGCGTCTGAGAAGCTTCCTTCCCTAAAACATCAATAAAAACTGTTATGGTATAAATTGATAGCTTGTTTTCCTATTGCTTCTTTTTATTTTAAAAAATATTTTTAAAGATTATTATTATTATTATTATTTTTTTTTTTGGAAAGTCAGATACACAGAGAGAAACAGAGACAGAGAGGAAGATCATCCATCTGCTGATTCATTCCCCAAGTGACCATAATGGTCAGAGTTACACTGATCTGAAGTCAGGAGCCAGGAACCTCATCCAGGTCTTTGACTCAAGTGCAGGGTCCCATGGCTTATGGGCCATCCTCCACTGCTTTCCCAGGCCACAAACAGGGAGATGCAAAGTGCAGCTGCTGGCACAAGAACCAGTGTCTGCATCGTATCCTGGCGTATGCAAGGTGACGACTTCAGCTGCTAGACTACCGTGCCAGCCCTGCTTCTTTTGCTTCTTTTTATTTTTCTTTGCAAAGGCAGATTTACAGAGAGAGGAAGATACAGAGAGAAAGATCTTCCATCCACTGTTTCACTATCCAAGTGGACACAATGGCTAGAGCTATTGAATTAGAAGCCAGGAGCTTGTTTGTTTCTTCCACACTCATGCAGGGTTTCCAGGCTTTGGGCCATCCTCTACTGCTTTCCTAGGCCACAAGCAAGGAACTGGATCAGAAGTGGACCATCTGGGACATGACCAGTGCCCATATGGGATGCTGATGCTTGCAAGGTGAGGTTTAGTCACTGAACCACCATGACAGGCACCCCTCTTGATTCATAAATGTACAGAATATTTTTCCCCTCTACTATCCTATATTGATAAATCTTGCTGTAGTGTTTTTTTTTTTTAACTGACTGCTCATTTGCCCAGTTTTATTGTAAATTGCCCTTATAAACTTTTACCTATGTTGAATTTCTTCTTCATTTTTGGATTCCTTTTCAGTTTGGAGCAGTGGTAAATAAGCCTAACCAATCTGGTGAAGTGACTGAGTTGGCTAATTTGGTCAAATGAGGTTTTACCCCCTTGAATCTTATGATCATTGTCCAGAAGATTGTGTATGAACATCGTGTGTGGTAAGCAGTCCTGCCTCCTTCAGTGCCATGAAAAAGCCCAGTGAGACTCAGAGGTTAACAGTGTACCCAGTGTAACATAGCAGTCAGTTTATACTGTAGTCCCTGATAAAGCCACTCTTCTGGGAGAACTTTACAACTCACTCATTCATTGTGTTCACTGTGTATTGGATCTGTCTAAGGCATTTTTTTGGTATTCCTAGATGTTCCTTCTCAGGACAATTCATCATTAAACAAGGACGATACTAATGAACTTCCTTTTTGCTCCCCTAAGTAATCCACATAGCTCCATTATCTGTAATAGTATGCTAGGGTGAAATATAAAATAAGTCTTATGTTGGTTTTTTTTTCAGTATTTGGAAAAAGCCAAGCTTAGAACTTGGAATTCTAAGCTCAGTAAAGAGTAGTTACTTAAAGCAGCTATCAAGATTACAATCTGTTGGGCCTGCCCGGGTAGCCTAGTAGCTAAAGTCCTGACCTTGCATGCACTGGGATCAAATATGGGTACCAGTTTGTGTCCCAGGTGCCCTGTCTCCCATCTAGCTCCCTGTTTGTAGTCTGAGAAAGCAGCTGAGGATGGTTCAAAGCCTTGGGAACCTGCACCAAAACTGAGATCTGGAAGAAGCTTATGGCTCCTGGCTTCGGATTGTCTCAGCTCTCCAGCCATTGCGGCCACTTGGAGAGTAAACAAGTGGATGGAAGATCTTTTTGTCTCTCCTTCTCAGTACATCTGCCTTTCCAATAAAAATAACTAAATCTTAAAAAGAAACACACAAACCTGATTCTGACCAGTGCAGGTAAACCCTAGAACAACCATTAAAATTTTTTCAAAAAAGCAATATATAAATAAATAAATAACAACTTAAATTAAAAAAAAAATCACAGTCTGTTGGGAATAAGAGTCTCAAGTTGGTGTAGGCATTTGGCTTGCCTTTTAAGTTGTGTCTTGGGACCAGTGCTAAGTGGCAAAATACATCCGATTTCAGGTTCCTAGTTCCCAGTTTCTTGTTAATGTTCACCTTGTCATCCTGGG
This sequence comes from Ochotona curzoniae, assembly GCF_017591425.1. Classification (NCBI taxonomy): domain Eukaryota; kingdom Metazoa; phylum Chordata; class Mammalia; order Lagomorpha; family Ochotonidae; genus Ochotona; species Ochotona curzoniae. Next base: position 24,496,297 of record NW_024464920.1, read on the forward strand.
GACGGGTAGGTATTGGTGTTGGCTTAACTATTGAATGCCTGTCACAAACATGGGTATATATGCATTAAGATGGATTAAGTTCTGGGCTCATGGCTTCAATCTGGTGCAGCTCTGGCTCTTGCAGACATCTGGGGCAGTGAACCAACAGTTAGAAGAGTTCTCTTTTTTAATTGTCTGTTTCTAGGCTTTGCAAATTAGTAGAAAATATGTAAAAATGCTTTAAAAGAATTACAAGCAAGTTTCCCAATATTTTCTTTTAAGAATCCATGATTAAGACCACAAGGAATAAAAGTGACTTCCTGGCCTAGAGTTTTTTTTTCTTATTAGTAAGAATAACAAGCACCCCCCTATCTCTATCCCCACCCCCCTTAATCACTGAATGAGGGCACTCTCTTCCCAGTGTCTGCTCGCAGCTGTAGCACAGATAAAGGGCCTTGTGCAGACAGATCCCTTTCCCTAGAAAATGCCACTACGTGAAAATTCCAAACAGTGTTAATTCAATATTCTTTACCACATATTTTTAAAATCAGTGATTATAATTTATAAAAAGTCTTCTTTATTGTAGGTAGAATTTTACCTACTGTGACTTGAGAAGACTCATACAGTATTGGTTGGGCAAACATTCTGAAGAAGTACAGAAAGAAATACATTGAAAATCAGATGATTCTTCAATTATTATTGAAAAATTTAAGATTTCATGAAGAATATAATGACAATTCAGTAGGTAGCGAAGTGTGCCCTATGTACATTTCATTTTATCTTTGGTCTCCTTCAAGTCACAAGTTAGGGAGCAGTTCATTATGGATTTGAATTTTTACAATGCAATAGTTAAGACAGCTACAGTTTACATTATTAAAAGGATAACAAATCCATATTCATAATGCTAACTAAGTAGCAGCGTGATGGTTAATGGTATGGGTCAACATGGCAGTATAAGAGTCGCCAGTTGTTTGGTCAAGCTACAGTCCAGAGGCTGCTGAAAAGCTATTTGTTTTTTAAAGATGTGGTTAAAACTTACAACAGTTAATTTCAACTAAAGCATGCTATCCTCCTTACCATGCATGGGACTCACTTACTTGGTTGAAGAGCTTAGGAGCACAGACCTGAGTTCTCCAGAGGCAGAAAGTCAACCTCCCAACCATAGGCCGGAAATCCTGCCTGAGTTTCCAGGCTTTGGATGCAAGACTACACAGCAAGTTTTACTTGAATTCTTATCTTTCCAACTTGCTTCGCAAATTTTGACTTGGTAGCACAAAGAATCCTGTGAAACAGTTACTTAAAATTCCTTTCACTCTTTTTTATCTCTCTGCCACTGATTCTTAGTATTACTTTGGTAAACACTGACTGATGGAAGTAGATTTGAAAGTCAAAACTGCTTAGCTTCATCCTTTTGTTTATGAATTGATTATATTTTTAGAGAAAATCTATTGCCAACATGCACAATATATTTCTTCAGCCCATGAAAAATACATTTTAAGATGGTCTTAAATATAGTTAGTTGAAAGGAAGCTGCTGCTTGCCTTGAGGGAAAAAAATTTCAAATAATTTAGTCCAAATGAATAAACACATTTTAAGATTGAATGTATTGGGGTGGTGTTTGGCATAGTGGCTGTGACTCAGACTCCAGCGTTTCATTTGGGAGTGCTTAGGTTTGAGTTCTGGCTTGGTTTCTGATTGCTGCTCCCTGCTAATGTGTATGCTTGGTGGCAGTGGATGGTGACTCAAGGGCTTGGGGCCCTGCCCTCACATGGCATACCCAGAAGATTTCCAAACTCTTGCCCTCACCCTGTCCAGCTACAGCTATTGAGGGCATTTAGGGAGAAAGCTAGCAGATGCAAGATTTATTTCTCTGTTTCTTTTTCACATAAAATAAAATAAAAATATTAAACATTGAATAATAATAACTTTAATTTGCACAGATAATGTTACCTGCACTATTGATAATATTTATATTCATGTTATTTATAGAGGGCTTATTTACCCAATTATTTATCATGATTGTATTATACACTCTCTAAACTTACCTCAATAACATTTTGTTTCTGAATGATACTGATGATATTCTTAATGGAAACTATTACCAGTTAAGGAAAGTAATAATTGAAACAGATTTTGTTCTTTAAATCTAAAATGACATTCATATTAGAAAATTAGATAATGGGACATAAACAAACAATTGTAGTTAAGGGGAAAAAAATGCAAGACTTCAGTGTTTAACCATCCCCTACACTGTATCTTTTGAAACAAAATGTATAGATACAAGAGTATAGAATATTTAATAGATAAAGTGCTCTTGAGTGTTATTTAGTTGTGAATTGTTTCTTTCTTGTCATGTTAAACCATTCTGTGAAGGAGCATGCCAAGGCTCAGTAGGTTGCATGCTGCTTCCTGTGACGCTCCACCCCTTGGACTGTCACCTGGATTATATGTAAAAAAAAAAGCAAAAAACCCAATTAGCACTCAGTGTAGCTTACAGGGGAGTAATTACTAAAATCAATACTGAAATATGTCAATACATACCTAAATTCACATTCACACTGTCAGGCACAATTTGTGGAATTTCTAAAGAACAAAAATAGTTACTATTACAAACATTAAAAATGTTAACTTTTAGAAAATGACAAATAATTTAGGAAAATTTGACCTTTCAACTTAAGAACATGAAAGCATCTACTGGGAATCCTCATGATGCCACCCATCAATGTTAACAAATGTTTCTAGTAAGTTTCTTGTGTCCGAGGCATAGAGGTCTAAACAAGCAGACCTGCGAAGCAGCACTGTGTTTTTGGCACACCACCATGCCCAGTCCGCTTCTCTGAAAAAAAAGTCTAATTCCCCGATGTTGATTTCTTTAGTGGTACTTGTTCTAAATTTTCTTTTCTTAATTTTTAAAGACTCATTTATTTATTTGAAAACAGAGTTGTAGAGAGAAAAAAGAAAGACAAAGAGTTTTCATCTGCTGTTGGTTACTTTAATGACTGCAACAAGCAGTACTGAGCCAGTCATAAGCCAGGAGCTAGCAGCTTCTTCCAGGTCTCCCCTTGGGTTTCAGGAGCCCTGGGCCATCTTCTGCTGCTTTCACAGGTACATTATCAGGGAGCTCTGTCAGAGGTAGAGCAGCCCAGACATAAACCAGAGCCCATATGGGATGTAGGCATTGCAAGCATGGGCTTAATCTGTGGTGCCATATCACTGGCCCTGCCCCATGTTTTTCCCACAGATTTTTTCCTCCCCCTCCTCTGTTTTGTTAGAAATTTATTTTCTTATATATATATATATATATATATATATGGACATATATTATTTTGTATTGGATGTACATGATGTAGGCTTTGAATAGAATGACTGTCAGGAAAAAAATTAAGTTCCTTTCATTGCAGCAAAGATGATATCATCACTTTTTAAATAAAATAAATAAAATGAATAAAAATGATTATTTCAAAGAATGGGAAGCTTTATGAAAAATGGATCTGATAATAGAAAATGATGAGGAATATAATGTTAATAATAGCAAAAACATACCAGTATTTATTAATTTGATTAGTAAGTAATTGATAATTTTCTTAACTTTAAATTACTATTATTTGAGGCTCAAAGCACTTTGGCTTTTCATGTTTAATCCTCCTTAGACTTCTCCTGAATTAGCTCATTTTACCCCAAGGCCTAGATATGGTCATCAAGCTATGTCTCTGATCTCTGGAAAAGGAAGTGGTCCAACCAAATATGTATATGATAGATACACACATATATGGACACACATATGTAAGGATACAGATGTACAAAGACATAGATAAAGATGATCAAGAAAAAAGCAAAAATCAAAAATTATAGAAATCAAACGGAATGTAGCCTCAGACACAGCAGAGATAAGATTATAAAATAATTTCATTAACACTTGTTTATAGGAGAAATTTTACTAAGGTGATATAGGTCAGCTAAAACAGACAATAATGACAGGACCAACCATGAACTCCGCAAAACTCTGCCAGTGCAGGTGAGGCTCTTGGAAAGCTTAGAGCTTCTGGCCTGTTTAATGATATTGTCTGTTTGAGGGCACGCTGACCTTGGTAGCTTTCGCTTTGTCTGCCAAGATGTTATTGCTTTTAGAATTAACAGACTGCTACCAGTGACCACAGTGCTGTTGTGCACATAGCATGATTTAATGTATATTCACTTTAACCTTAAAAACCCTGTTTTTCCTTCCCTGTGTGCGCTATCCTGCAAGGTATTTGCTGCCCTGCTCCATAATAAATTCATTTTCCTTGAAAGGTTAAAGACTCTGCATTCTGATTTGCTACACTAAGGTTTTTCCTAAATCTGAAGCTGACATAATCATTAAGTAAATTAAATCAGCAATTTAAAATTGTGCAAGCACATAGTATGTGTGGGTACTCACACACACACAAATACTCCTACAGACCAGAATAGAACAGGCTTATAGAGAAGGTCTGCCAAACATTCAAAAGCAAAATAGGCAGAGTTTTGCACCAACCACAACAAAATACTAAAAGAACCAGTATTCCTAACTTCCACCTTCTTTCATAAACCTACCACAACCTTAAATTCACACTACCATATGGAGATGTTAAGAAGGAAAATTATAAGTCAGTAAGAATTCTAAAATTAAATTCCAAGATTATAAATTAAAAGTTTACTAAGGAAGCCATAAAACCAAGTTGTATTTAACACACACGTGGAAGAATGGTCTGCTGTTACAGGGCCATTACTTGACTCTCAATATCTTGAAATTTTACAAGTAACTGGATTGTATTACAAAACTTTGATACAGTTTGAAACACTGACATATTAAAGGCAAAAAATATTGAACAGTTGAAGAGGTACAGAAAAAATATAAACCTAAACATTTACTCATGTTAAAAATTATTAACAAAATAAGGAAAAGATAATAAATTTATGTCTTGGTAGCAAGGACTAATCTGAAACAATCTACATCAAATCTGTAACATGGCTTTTACAGTGAGAGAGGAGAATATCTACTATCATAGCTTATGTTCAACTTTGTACTTTATAATTGTCCATTTTCAAAAGAAGTAAATAAATAACATGTGTAAAGATTAGAAGAAATAGCAAATCCTGCAGTTATTTTTTGCAAATACCATAATTGAAATACAGAAAATGTATAAATTATTAGAAATAAGATGAGAGTGCGGTAAGATTTTATGGGGAGGAGACTAACAGACAAAGCATTAATATTTCAATAAATCAGCAAAATTACTAAATGCAACTTAAAACATTTATATATATATATATATTTTAAAGATTTATTTTTATTATTTTTTTATTGGAAAGGCGGATGTACAGAGAGGAGAGACAGAGAGGAAGATCTTCCGTCCGATGATTCACTCCCCAAGTGAGCGCAACGGGCCGATACTATGCCAATCCAAAGCCAGGAGCCTCTTCCGGGTCTCCCACGCGGGTGCAGGTTCCCAAAGCTTTGGGCCGTCCTCTGCTGCTTTCCCAGGCCACAAGCAGGGAGCTGGAAGGGAAGCGGGGCTGCCGGGATAGAACCGGCGCCCATATGGGATCCCGGGCGTGCAAGGCGAGGACCTTTAACCACTTGCGCCACCGCGCCGGGCCCAACTTAAAACATTTATAAGAACAACAAATACAAGTCACCAAGAAATCTCCTGCCCAAGGTCTCTACCACGAAAATTTCAATGCCTGTGTAAAACAATTCAAAAGACCTAAATAAACCATTTTATTGTTGTAAACATTGTTTGTCAAAATATTAATTCTTCACAAATTTAGCTCTAAATTCAATATTATCCCAACCAAACTTCCGATCAGGTAATCTGTGGAATTAATACACTTATCCTTACATTAGTGTGTAATACCAAAGGGCCAAGATTAGCCAAGTAGTTTTGGATTGATGTAGTTATGATTGGCATGGTGATATAGCATGCTAATCTTCCAACATCCAAATGCCAACATTCCATATGGGTGTCAGTTCATGTCCCAGCTGCTACTATTCCAATACAGCTCCTTCTAATGACCTGGGAAAACATTAGAGGTTGGACCAAAGCTTTGGGACCCTGTACCCATGTGGGAGACCCAGAAAAGCTGCTGGCTCCCAGCTTGATCAGCTCAGTTCTAGTCATTGTGGTCAGTTGGGGAGTGTACCAGTGGATGAAAGACCTGTCTTTCTTTCTATGTCTGTAAAAACCTGCCTTTCAAATAAAAATAAGCAAATGTTCTTCTAAAGAAAGAAAAAGAACGGGTCTAGTGATGAAATCCTCACCTCACCTTGTATGTACTGTCCCATATGGGTGCCCGTTCATGTCCCAGCTACTCCACTTCCCTTCCAGCTCCCTGCTTGTGGCCTGGGAAAGCAGTAGAGGATGGCCCAAGCCTTGGGATGCTGCACCTGCGTGGGAAATCTAGAAGAAGCTCCTAGTTCCTGGCTTCGGATTGGCTCAGCTCAGGCTGTGCTCCAGCTGTTGCGGCCACTTAGGTAGTGAACCAGTGGATGGAAGATCTTTCTGTTTGTATATCCTTCTCACTGTAAATCTACCTTTCCAATAAAAATAAATAAATCTTTATTAAAAGTGAAAAAGAAAGAAAAAGAACAAGTTAGGAAGACACATGCACTTCAGCATCAAAGCTCACTCTGTCTTTAAAGGCTGTATAGTACTGATAATCTTTAAATGTCTTGGAAGAATTAATTTAAAACAGAAAGAAAACGTTTCTTGAGCACAACCAAAAAATTCTAATGCAGAACCACTAAGCCTTGTTCACAGGCATTAGAGTTTGTATTAGTGAGCAGGCCTGGCCGGGGTCTACCCGGCAGAGAAGATCCCTAGAGAGACGTCCACTCGTGTGACAAAGCTGCTTTGCCCGTGGGTCAGGTCTAAGACTGAACACTCGAGCTGTGACCCAGTTTAAAGCTGATTTTGGAGAAGCGGAGGATTTACTACCACTTTTGGTGGCCTTGTAGGTCTGCAGAGACTACGTTAGCGAGCTAAGAGGTCAAGAACCAGGAGGGAGGAAAAAGTGGGCTTTGAGCTTAAGATGTTGGATGAATTTTGAAATTGTGCAGAGAAGGAGGCTGAAAACCTAGGCTGCAAGACTCTAGAAGCAAGTTTCCAGCAATTTCACAGGGTATGGCAATTAGGATTGGGACTGGGACCCAACAGGGAAGGGATACCTGGGAGCACACCAGGAAAACCAGGGAAGTCTACAAACTTTATGTAAGAACAGCAGGGCTCAACTAAGCTTTCCAAAACGTCTAATCTAGCCGTAAGTACCCTGTGTTTGATTTAAGGTGATTCTATCCACTTGACAGAGGAAACATTAGAAATTTCTACTTTTCTCTAAAAGTCTTCAGTAAAAATTTTTTAGATGTAGCAATTGTTTCCATGATCTACTGTTGTGATACAAACATCTCTCAAACTGAGTTTATAATCAAAACAATTCATTATTTCTCTCCCTAATCCAGAATGGCTGTCTCTGATGGGTGATTGCTTTACTGTATATAGGATCAAGAAGTTCAGCAACCTGGCTGCATTTACTTGCAGCTCAGCTGGGGTTCAAACATCAGGATAATTCCTCCTCTCAAAGCTGTTTTTCTAGCAGATTACAGATTTCTTAACATGCCCCAAATTTTATTAGCGGTGGGGGTGGAGTAGGGGGAAAGACAATCCCTCCTGACCTGGGGGAAGGAGCAGGAAATAGGAGGTGACAGGTGTTACAGGAGGGAATGTTGATGGCTTTCTTACAAATAATTCAGCACATCAAGAAATCCAGCATTAGTTACAAAACTAAGGGGCAACAGCAAAACAAAAACAGAAACAGACTTCCAGATGATCTAGAGGCTGGAGGCTTAGAAAGAATTTGGAATACAGAAATGGTGATAATGGAGTCTAGTGTTCCAAAAGAAAAAAGAAAATAAAAACAAACAAAAAACAGGACAGAGGAGGTGTGAGCCAGGTTGGCCGCATGGGTTTCCAATCAGATTTTCAATTCATTGTAACTGGAAGCAACTGGGATTTTAGAAAAGGAATTATTGAGGGGTGTGTGTGTGTGTGTGTGTGTGTGTGTGCGCAAAATAATTTGAAGTAAAGGCAGAGAAGCAGCAGGCACTTTCAGGGGTTTCAGGCCAGATGTGACAGCAGGTTGGATCCTGCGAGGAAGGAGGAAGGAAAGCAATGGATGTATCATTGTTATTTTTTTATCCCTCTGTCTAGAAAACAGAAAGTAAGTAGTAAGTTCACTTTAGAATTTCTTAGAATTAAGCTTGATATTAGAGGGGCTACCCTTCTAATTAAATTTTAATATAAGTAAAACATTGAATACAGAAAAATTCATATCCCTTTATTGTAAGAATAACAAATTAGGACAAAGAGAACACATCTAGCCAACCACAGGACAGATGCTGAAAGTCATTTTCGTGTCATCTTCCTGTTAGCACTTCCTCTTTCCTCTTCAAAGGCACGGCTGCCTTGAGTGTAAATAAATTGATTTTGCCTGATTTGGTGCAATATACACGCGAAATAATTTCAAATGCATTATTTTCTTGTGTTTGTCTTCTTTCACAGTACTGTATATATGGTCATTTCCTAAATCACAATTTTCTGCTGTTTCCTTCAAGAAAATGTACATCTACCCTTAGAGAATCTTTGAAGGTGAAAAGATGATAACATGGAATGGAATGAATTCATGGTCACTTTATTTCTTAAGGACAAGAGGATGATGATTATTATTTGCTTACGGCAGAGCTTCTTTACGCATCTCTCTCTCTCTGAACACTGAGAACAGGAGGTTCCTTTTTTGTAGGGGTGTTGATTTGGATAATTTCCTCTATAAAAAGAGAAACACTGGTTAGTTCATTTTTAGGAAAGTTGTTTGGTCATGAACATTAGGAAAAAAGCAGCAAAAAGTGTGGTTTCTATTTTATATTTATCTCTTTTGTTCAAAGGAACTGTTAACATTGTTATTTATAGAGTATCCCTAAATCACACGACAGTTATGAAGCTCAAAATAAATGTAAACTTAATAAATGTAATTACTGAGTATATTAAAACTTTTTCATTGCCACTATGATTATACTTCATTTTGTAAATTGGATAGGTGAAACTTAAATTGCTAATTAAAATGTGTTTTTTTTTTGCTTATGAAAGTGCAATTGAAGAGGACAATACAATAATTATTATCTGTTTCTATCTGATTATGTAGCAAAAAGATTTGACAACTAACAAGCCTGCTTTTCAATAATACAATCCTGTATGGTTCAATAACTCTGTTATCAGCTGTATCTGGAGAGGGCTGTAAAAGTGTGATTTTCCTAGATTGCGTGAAGAAAACATCCGAAGGCATTTCTGAATGTTTGTGGAACTTCCTTCTCTGAATGTTTTAAAGTACCCTGTTACTATTAGTAATTTTCTGTTAGGAAATAAACTATTTTTGATTCTTTATTCTTAAATCCATTAATGAACATCTGAGTTGCCCAAGTTTTGGACTACCCCCAAATAGTTGCTATGAAACATAAGCCCAGACATGGACATGTATTTACGGTGAATGAGGATTTCAGCAACTGGAGTGGTCAGTCTCTGTTGTGGTTGTAATTTGTATTTTCCTAATGACTCATGAGTGGAATATTTTCCTAAAGATTGCTTGGTACATCCACATCTTGTTATTCTTTTGTCAGCTGTTTTGAATTGCCGAAAAGGTTTTTATCGCAGCAGTTAAGACATTGCTTTGCATATCCATCAGTCCTCTCAGGGTGCCTGGGTTTGAATTCTGACTGTGATTCTAGCTTCCTGCTACTGCCTACCCTGGTACATAGGAGGCAATGGTTGATCTGTTTGTGTTCCTGCCATTCAATTCAGCAGACATAGCAGTTTATCTCTGTATATTTGTCTTTTAAGGAAAATAAACATGAAAAAACTAAATTTTAAGTTTTCTAAATGCTGAGTTGTCATAGTTTTTCAGTAACAGTCCTTTAGTTGGTGTGTTTTACATTCTGAGACTGGATGGTCTTTCCATTCTTTTCATCATTTTCTCTGAATAAGTTATTTTTAACTTTCAGGACATCTAGTTTATCATCTGCTTTTATGAACTGTGCCTTAGTTATAGTAGTTATGACTGTATGAAGGTCACATATGTTTTTGTTTATGCTTTCTTTGAAAGCATACATTTAGACTCTATATTCAGATGTGTGATCTGTGTTATTTTTTGTAGTGTGGATGACTAACAGTTTCAGCACAATTTGTCAAAAAACACCATTTCCTCCACACTGCGTTGCCTTTGTGCATCTGTGAAAAAAATCAGTTGAATAACTGTGCTCAATCGTGCCTGGACTTATTATCAGATTCTATATTGTCTCACTGACTTGTTTAACTTTATAGCAGTCCTACACTATTATGATTTTAGTCATTCTGGAAGACAAAAGAACTAACTCTTCACATTGTTTTCAATTTATTTTAGTTATTCTGATTTTATTTATTTTTTATTGGGAAGGCAGATTTAAAGAAAGGAGGCGATACAGAAAGATCTTCCATCCACTGGTTTACCCCTCAGGTGGCCACAATAGCCAGAAATGAGGCATCTGAAGTCAGAAGCCAGAATCCTTTGGGCATCCTGCGTCCATGCAGATTCCCAAAGCTCTGGGGCATCCTCCACTGCCCTCCTAGGCCACAAGCAGGGAGTGGGATAGGAAGTGGAGCAGCTGGGACTAGAACTGGTGCCTGTATGGGATGTTGGCACTGCAAGGCAGATTAGCCTGTTGAGCTACTACACCAGTGCCTGTTTTAGTTATTCTAGGTCCATTTCATTTAAAAATGAATTTTCCACACATTTTTCTGGACAATGTATCAAAAATAATAAATAATAAATAAATAAATAAATATCATATATTACTAATACATAATGGCAAAATAACTTACGCAGGTCCATAGTTACAGACAAATATTGCAGTAGAACCTTTTCCAAGGTTAGGGCAAATTTTAACTGCACAACCAACTCTATGCGAACTGGCCCAAACTACCTGTAAAGAAAGAAAATTTAAAATAAAACATGCAAGAAATTCTATATAAACACCACAATATGGAAATTTGACATAATTTGTCAGACTGCAAAAGAAGAATATACATCAGCATTCGGAGCATAGTTCTTCTAATTTCTAGTATTTAGCATTAAATGACTGTTTTGTGAAGGTTATTTTATAAAGGCTACTTTTTTCTATCATTCCTAATTCTCAAAAAAAAAAAAAAACCTGAAAAGAATACAGTATATAGCCCAAACCATAATTTCTTCCATATGATTTTGGAAATATATAAATTTTAAATTTTTTTAGTTTATTTCAAAGTCATACTAACAGTAAGAGAGTGAGAAGCAAAGATTTTCTGTCCACTAGTTCACTCCCCAGGTGGCAGCAAAGCCAGAACGTGCCACACTGAGCTCAGAGGGCAGAACTGTAACTGTGTTTCCAAGCACTTCAGTAATGATGAAAGAGTTAAAGGAAGACACTGCATCCCATAAGGATGTTAAGTTAGCTTTTTTTTCCTTTTAGTTGCAAAGAATAGCATAAGTATTGAAAAGGACTGGCATAGAGAGTCCTCACTGGGAGAGATAAAGAAGTGAAGAGAATTGCCAGTCCTTTGCGACACTGAAAGAATGAAATTATTCAACATTCTCCATGTGAATAAGAAGGAAAACAGCAATAGACACTATTTAGAAAACTAAATAATTCAGAGCATTGATGTAGAGTATATTTTGACATCACACATGATTTTTCTGAGTTCATGATCTGAAAATTTTAGTAACAAATCGTACTAGCCTATTTCACAAGCAACAATATTAATTACTTGTTTCTATGATTTTTATATAGCTAATGTCAGTAATTTCAACAACTATATTTCCAAGGCTCTTTATGTGCCTGAGAGATAGCACCGTACAATAAAACACAGTGAACTAAAAATTGTATGGCAAACAAACTAATTCTGGATTAATTTCCTACTCAATGAGATTAAACTAGGCAAGTAAAAGATCCTTTTCCTTTTCAATGTTTATGAAAGTTACTAAACTATACTTTGCAAGTATATATATTTTCAAGAAATCATGTTTAAAATTGGTCAATGGGTAATTAACCGCACCCTAAAATTCTATTGTTCAATGTACTTAAAGTGGCATTTCTGTTTTAGTTTTAGACATAGTGAAAATAAATACTGACTATGTATACATTCAAAATACATAGTATCATTGAAAGAACCCCTGTTACACTGGTGTGAACACTGGTCATAACTTTAATGTATCTATTAGTGATGAAACTCTAAGAATTTTTTTCTCATTTTGCTTAAAATGCAAACAGGACAAGCAAGCTAGCTGTGATTCGGCCTTGATGCCATTTTAGGGATTCTGCATTCTGCTGTCACCGGGGAACCTGACATTTCATTCTTTCCATTTTCCCAGCAGGAATTAAATCATATTCTGTCACAAAAACCTTTTCCCTAGAGTCTTGGTGGTATCTGGCCTCAAAGGATTCTGTTATTGAACAGAGTACGTAGAGGACATCAGAGAAGTTCGGTACCATGTCCAGGATTTAAGCATGTCAAAAAGTGAAACTCTGAAACTTAAAAAAAAAAATCAGATGGTTAATAGACATATAAAAATATGCTCAGTCTCCCTTGCTGTTAGGAAAAAACAAACAGCAATCACATTGTGGTTCCACCTAATTCCATTGAGAATGGCTTACATACAGAAAGCAATTAACAAGTGCTAGTGACGATGTACCCTAATGCACCATTGGTGCAAGTGCAGACTAGTGCAGCCACTGTGGAAACCGGGACGGAGAGCGCAGAGACAACTGAAAGTTAATCTATCATTCAACCCACCTACCCCCCTCCTGGGAATACATTCAAACAAAATGAAATCTGCAAATGGCAAAGAAACCTCCAACCCTATACAGCAGCACAATTCACAACAGAGAATACATGTTGGCAACCCAGATGCCCATCAGCAGAAAATTGGGTTAAAAAACTGTGGTATACCTACTCAATGGAACATTATATAGCCACTAAAAGAGAATGAAAATTTATCATTAGCAACAAAATGGTCCCAATTGCAGACCATTATGTCAGTGAAATAAGCCATCATATAAGGCAACATTTGTGCAAAATACAAAATAAATAGAAATACAGGTCATCAAATACATACATGTATTCTCATAGATTAACTGTATAATGGAAACTAGCATGGCAGAAAGTGAAGATAAGTTGCAGTATGCAGTTTTTCTCTAAACTCATTTTACGGTATCATTATTACCCTTTTATCAAAATTTCAGACACAGTAAAGATTACTGATCTATGTCCTCCATAAGCATTGATGCAAAATTCTCAACAAAACAATGTAAGTAGATGCTAACAGTACAGAAAATGACATAAAATCCCAGAGACTCAAAGGCTTCTCAATATGGCAAATCAGTAACTGTAAAAGAGCAGTCAATATACTATGAGTCAAAAAGTCACATGATCATCTCCATGGATGCAGGAAAAATTCAATAAAACTCAATAACCTTTCATGATGGAAACCGTCAACACATTAGGGGTAGAAGGAACACATCTCATCACCATTAAGACTGCATGAGTACCTGACAAAGCCACAGGGAACAATTGTACTAAATGGGCAAAAACCGAAAGTGTTTCCTGTAGTCCTGGAGTAAGATATGGATGTGCACCGTCACCGCTCCCCTGCGCATTCCCTTGTCGAATGCGGCACAGTTCACAATATCAAGAAACGGCGATGATGTGTCACGTGATGAACTGGTAAATAATATGCAATACATATACACAACTTAACACTGTTCAACCGAAAAAATGGATGAAATCTTGTCAGTTGCAAATACAGGGATGGGACTGAAATATATCATATTTGGTAAAACAATCTAGACACAGAAAACCCCACTATTCAAAGCCATTTTGGGAAGGTTAAAATGTCGATCATAGAAGAAGGTAGCTAGTAGAAATCAGCAGCGGCGCTTTAGGGAGGGTGGGGAGGGGAAGAGTGATGCGGCAGGGAACGGGTACAAAGACAGGTGAGGAGAGGAGGGAGTGCTCCCGTCCAGCGGTGCCATGAGCAACTACAGCGTGCATTAATCATGCACTGCAAAATCATTAGTGCAGAAGAATCAGTAGGTTCCTGAGAAACAGAGAACCTATTTGAGGAGACTGAAGTGCCAATTGTGCTGATTGGATAACTACCCATTGTATAAATGTGTCGCACTACTCTATTATGTCCTAAATATCAGTAGAAATATTATATGTAAAAAGTACGATAAAAGAAAAAGGCAGTCTGAGAAAGCCACACAATACTTAGGAATAAACAAGATCACATGGATTTCCTTTGGAAAGCAATGCCAGTAAACAGTGGAGGGGGCTGGCAGCGTGGCATAGCAGGTGAAGCTACCACCTGGAACCTTTCCTGCCTTGGGTGCTCCACTTCAGTCGAGCCCCTTGATAACGGCTTGAGAAACGCAGCTGTGCCCTGTCACCCACACGGCAGAATCACGTGAATTAGCGGTCCCTGACTGCAGCTGGCCAGGTGCTGGCTGTTGAGACTCTCCAGAGGGTGAGCCGGTAGCTGGAGATCTCTCTCTAGCTCTGTTTTCTGTGACTTTCAACAAAATAAATATAATTATTACTAAAAAAAAAAGTTAAATACGACTTTTAAAGTTCACTTCATACTTCCATTGAAAATATCTCCTATAAGCAGATGCGTTTTCAGAAATCCTGAAGAAAATTTTTAAAAAGTACTAAAAGGTTTTTCCTTGCAATGGAAAGGTACACAAATGCGGAACTAATTAGTAAGATATGAAATTCTTACCTGTGTGTAATGGCCACAAACTTTAGTACATGATATACTATCAAAATCATAAAAGTTCGATTCATTAAACCAAGCAATAACAGCGTCCCTTGGTGAAAACACTTTCGATTCACCTAACCAGATATTTTCGCCAACAAATTGATAATTTTCATAGCATTCATATGGGATGTTTAAACAGGCGTTATGCTTAAATTGGCACTTGTTTGCCCATGCTCTGGCCATCTTTGCTAAACCATCTTCCCACACCTGAAAGAGAAAAGAATTTGAGTTTTGTATATGTTGAATTAAATTATCCTATTGATAGCAATCAATTAAATTTTGTTTGGCTTGGGCCCGGCGCGGTGGCGCAGTGGTTAAGGTCCTCGCCTTGCACGCCCAGGATCCCATATGGGCACCGGTTCTATCCCGGCAGCCCCGCTTCCCTTCCAGCTCCCTGCCTGTGGCCCGGGAAAGCAGTCGAGGACGGCCCAAAGCTTTGGGACCCTGCACCCGCGTGGGAGACCCAGAAGAGGCTCCTGGCTTCAGGTTGCGCTCACTTGGGGAGTGAATCCACGGACGGAAGATCTTCCTCTCTGTCTGTCCTCCTCTCTGTATATCCACTTTTCCAATAAAAATTAATAAAAATAAATCTTTAAAAAAATTAAAAAAATTTTTGTTTGGCTTTATAACTTTCATAAAATACAATTGTTATATTTATTATATTCATAGCCAATTCTTTTTAGTTCTGCTTTACAAATACTTAATTCCCTTTCAATGGCAGTCATATTTGGATCCCCATTATCTAACAAATGTTCTGATGCATTTGAGGCATTCAAACAAATAAATATGCATGTCACCAAAATCAGTCAGATTTCAAAGTATGGTAATTCATGAGGTCATGTATATTTATCATTAAGTAAAATATAAATATCTGCTGATTATGAAAGATGGAAACTAAAGGAGTTAAAATAAATTTCTTTAATTTGGTCAGCAATATCCTCCCCAAAAACCTCAAAGGCAAGCATCAGTATATAACTGTAGAATATTAAAATCTATCCTCAATATAGGGAATAAACTGATGTCTGCTCTTATTAGTTCTGTTAATATTATAATATAGGGTAAGCAGTTTAATGACACATATAAGCTATACATATATAAAATGTGTAATAATTGGTATCTCACCAGGCACAAATGACATAATTAGATGCATGGAAAATGCAAAGGAATACATAAATACAACTATAAAATTATGCAAAATTATCAACATAAGGCAAAATATATAAAAATTAATTGTACTTTCTTATAGTTTCAAAAATATTAAGAATGCATAAGACAACAAATAATATTTAAAATCTCTACTATTGAACTATAAAGCATCACTGACAAGAAATTTAGTAAGATTATTTCTTAAAATAGGCAGTTTAAAAATTTTTTTAAATTTTATTTTTATTGAAATGTGCATTTACAGAGAGCAGGAGAGACAGAAAGATCTTCCATCTGCTGGTTCACTGCCCAAGAGGACGCGACTGCCAGAGCTATGCTGATCCAAAGCCAGGGGCTTCTTCCAGGTCTCCCACACGTGTGCAGGGTGCCAAGGCTTTGGGCCGGGTGCAGGGTGCCAAGGCTTTGGGCCGTCCTCGACTGCTCTTCCAGGCCACAGGCAGGGAGCTGGATAGGAAGTGGAGCAAAGCAGTTGGGACATAAACCAGCACCCAACAGGGATGCCAGGGCTGGAAGGGGAGAATTAGTCAACAGAGCCCTTGCTCTGGGCCCAGTTTTTGTTTAACCTCTGCCTTTTAGCATTCTGAAGGTGGGGAAGATGGAGCCATCCTGAGCTACCCTGCCCCAGCACTTAGACCTCAAGGAAACCTGCCTGGCAGGGGCACTGAGCTACAGTTGGGTTCCCTCTGAATTTCAGCCCTGCACATGAGCCTGCCCACAGCCATTGGAGGGTCTGGCATCTCATTCACTTCTCCAGCTTCTTGGCCTGTTGCAGGCTTGTGTTTTCAACCTAGCAACGATTCTCCCAGATATGAAAGCAGCCAAAGGAGTGTGCTTCTGATTTGGGAGGGGCTGTTCTTCTCTCCAATGGACTTTATGTAGATAATTTTGCATTCACAGTTCTTCACTGAGTCTAAAGAAAATACGATTTCTTTCCAGTCTCCAGGGTTTTCCTGCTGTCATTTTCAGGATAATTTGTGATTTCCAGCTATTTCTATTTAGGACATTCTTTTTCTATGACATTAAGAATGCTCCAGGTTCAGCTTATATATATGTTTTTTTCTGCACAGATTTAGTCATTTCCCACAATGAAATTAATTTCCTGTTAGTGAGAAAATATAGGTGTTAGGAATCTTACAAATTGCTAATGGCTGTGATTGCATGCATGTTTTAAAACAGACAAAGCTGAGGAATAAATATTTAAAGAAAAATCAAGATTTCATGCTGTTTCAAAAAACAGCTGCAAGTTCTTCTCTTTTACCACGACCCTGGAGGAGACAGCCCAACCAAAGGTGTTGTTGTTGTTGTTGTTTTTAACTGATCAAATGCAAACAAATTCAAAACAGGGTCGCCCAGACAGCTCCGGATGAAGAGGAGAAATGTCAGGTGAGCCGGGACTCTGTCCTCACCATGTATTTCATGTTGGCGGCGGGGGGCCGGACTCTGCCTCGCCATTCGTTGTGGGCTGCGATGCACTCCTCTATAAAGCGCGGGTCGCTGATGGACGGGATGGTCAAAGAGTCAGTGGTTACCAGGTACAGACTTAAGGCCCACAAGCAGCCAAAGTTCCTCTTCAGAGTCATGGAAAAACGCGGAGCTTGCCCACGCTGCGCAGACCGGTAACGGCTCGGCAGCCCTAATTCCCCGGCCCGGGGACCACGCTCTCTCCCTCGGCTCCATCCTCCTGCCTGGGCTCGAGCCCAGCGCGGGGACGCCAGGCCGGCCGAGTTCTGACAGAAAAGCCACCGGAGACAGGGAAAGCCCTAGAACGCCCTCTGCTGTGCGAAAACGGGAGCGCCCGAAATGCTCTCTGCGGCAGTGATCTGGACGTCCTCTAGAGGGCGCCGGGATCGTCATGCCGATGACGGCACACTGGCAGCACAGGTGAATTGAACGCTGACGGTGCACAGCGTTGTCGTTTGGTTTGGCGAACTCAGCAGCTGTGTGTAACTTTTTTTTTTTTTTAATTGTTTCCAAAAACTGTAGCAGTAAATTGCTCTTTTCCGTGGACAGTGGTAAGAGTGAGAATAAGCAATCTATTTGGCGATACACTATGATCCTAAACTTATACCTTGTCAAATATTTAATGATTTACTTAGGACTTTGTCATCTGATGTCACTGCGGAAATTAGACAACAAAATGAGAAAAATGCAAGGATCTTAAGGAAAATTCTAGTCAATAATAAGGATAATGTTTTTTCTACTACTTGCTAATGCAGAGTTGTTATTATATACTACTTCACCATCACACGCAGGATATATCAAAAGGTTTGTAGAAAACTAGAATTAAAAGTTAAGTTTATTTGGGTACACATTTTTTTAAATCCTGATTTCCCCCATGATATATATTCTTCATGAACTTCTTAAGATCCCTAGCACATGGTCCAAAGACATGCATGAATTTATATGTGTCTATTCAGATACATTCATATATATATAAACGCAAGCATACAGATATTGCTTTCAACAAATGGGTTCCTGGGATTGTGGGCACTGCAGACCTACACTCCGCAGGTCAGACACTGCTGAGAACTGACGCTGCAATCTCAAGTCCAGCTACTAGGAATTCAAACAGAATTTCCGAAACACTGGAGGCAGGCTGCTATTGTCATTGGACAGTTGAGGCTGCCCTCACACCATGGAGCGCTATGGCAATCTGCTATGTTGAAAGATTATTGATACAATGAACCCTACCTAGAAACTATCTTCATGCAACATCTACATTGAGGTTTAACCAAACGACTGGTCACCATAGCATCCTTAGAGTGACATACAAAATTAACCATCACACCTGCTTGTTGCTTGAAACAGTTCATGTGAATATCTAGCTACTCCATTCTGCTTTTCCCTAATCCACTGCATTTAGTTCAAGGGCAGATACTATTTATAATATATCCTGAATCCCAATACTTTATAGCATTCTATGGAGAGCTGGCATCTTGGTTAGAACCACTACTCTGTTACTTTGCATCCATTCTCTTTTTTATTTTATTTTATTATTATTTTAAAGATTTATTTCTTTATTTTCCTTGGGAAGTCAGATATACAGAGAGGAGGACAGACAGAGAGGAAGATCTTCCGTCCGTGGATTCACTCCCCAAGTGGCCACAACAGCCTTGGCTGAGCCGTTCTAAAGCCAAGAACACGCGAACTGGTGCCCACATGGGATCCCAGTACATGCCAAGCGAGGCTCACTTTGCATCCACTTTTATTTTACTGTAATAAATTTTCATCTTCTATGCATTTGCCTGCCATTTTTAAAAATTGTGTTAACATAAAAAGAACAGATTTCATGTATTTTATAGGTAACATTCTAAGAAGGCAACCACATCTCCCTTCTTCTAATTCCCTTCCTCAGTTTTCCTCTTTCCTTCCTTTCTTTTCTGTCTTTAAATTCTGAAAAAACAGGATTTCAATGCACTGTATAATTACAGGCTCAATGCACCACCAACTATAATATTCAACAAGTAAAAATAGAAAAACCGTAGTTTCAAAGCATATAAAAAGGGCTAAAACGGTAGCATCGAACCTATGGTCCCAGACACCTCCGGGGTACCAGGTGAGCGTGAGGTTCTTCTCCGCCTGACCATGGCTCTGAGCAGCCCCAAGCATCGCCTCCCAGCGCAGCAGCATCTCTCCCAGGGTAGCTTCCACCTGGGTACCATCTCCTCAGGCTCTTCATGCCTACTGCTCCTGTTGGCTGCAGTGCCCTTTCCAGAATTCTCCTCGTTGACGTCTGTTCACAGGAGGCCCCTACCTGGCAGTTTACTTTTCATCATTTCACTAATTTCTTCCTGAGCTTGTATTACTTCAACATCTCTTCAATATTAATCTGTTTCTTATTCTCCCTCAAGAGACTGGGGTGAAGCTTGGGTGCCCCTGTGTTGAAAGGGCAGGCATTGAGGTTTTATATTTTACAAAGGTACCTTCACCAGGGACCAGAGACCCTAACTGCCTGTTGTATCGTCAGACTCCCCACACAAATATCAAGTTGGGTGTTCGGCAGACATTATCTGCTAGGTGCACAGTGTAAGTAAAGTTCAAACAAACGAGGAATTACCGTGGTGGATGTGCAGCGGCTGAGCAGCGCAGGTGAGGCGCCTCTGCTGCCGGGTCTGGGATCGGGCGCAGCCGGTCCGCTCTGGGGCGCGGGAGACGCAGCTGAAAGGCGGGAGGCGGTGTGGAAGGAGCCGGGGATCTGGGCGGTTGGCCTTTTTCGTTCTAGGAAGTCAAAGAAAGAAATTAGAGACTTAGCGTGGAGCCGCCTGTTGCCTGGCAACGTGCGGACGCTGCTGGCTGCCCGGTCCAGCCCGTGCGAAGTCTCTCCGCGCAGTCGCTCAGTTTATTCCTTTCCGAGGCTCCGGGCTCTGGATCTGAGTGTTCCCCAGCTTGTTACTTCAGGGCGGACTGGCCGTCCCTACGCCGCCCGCCTGACCAGGAATTCCAGGTAGGGAAGAAACGGGGAAGTGTTCCTGAAGCACTGCAGATGTCATGAAGTATAATTTAACTGGGGGCGGAGGTGAAGTGAGATCTAAGGGGTTATTCTATGTCGTTGGAAATTAACACTACCTCAGGTTCAGTTCGGACATCTGAGTGTGTGTCTTAGATTCACCCTCTGCTCTCATGAATCCTAAATGCTGTATTGTATTGATCAGTCTTTTTCCCCCTCCGTGTATATGACCGTGACTAGATCAACTTATTATTATTATTTGTTCCATCATGTTCTGATTTGGATTAGAATCCTAATAGCCGCCAATATTAGTAACCAGGACAGAGCTGATGGTCACTGGAATTGGAAACAATCACAATTTAAAAATGAGGAAGGTAGCAAGTGAATTAAATTGCATTGCCCAGTACTGAGTATACCAGTTGACAATATTTCTTCAATGCTAGCAATGACATCTCATGACTTGCGGCAGCTTGAGAATGGTCCCTGTATTGCCACTCTCCCCCCCCAAAAAGATATCTCAACCGAGTGGATATTAGATGTTTTAGGACAAACACAACCTTTGGCAAACATTACAGAGATAGACTCATGGATATTTGTATGAAGAAGGAATTCACAAGTTGTCATTGTGGTTCTCATAAGCAGGTGCAGAGGACTGAAACTAACCTAAAAGTGTGTTCACAACATGGGGTAGGTGTGTGGCCCGACAGCTGAGTCTGGGATACCAAGATCCCTTATCAGCATGCCTTGCTCAGGTCCCAGCCTCTCTGTTTGCAACCCAGCTTCCTGCTCATTCGCTCCCTGTGAGCCTACAGGTTATGGCTCACGTTGGTGAGTCGCTGCCAATCCCCTGGGCCTCCCAGACTGAGTTCTAGATTCCTGCCCCGGTCCTTACCCGGCCCTTTGTAATGGGAGCATTTGGAGAACGAGCCAGTAGATATAACATCTTTTTCTGTTATCTTCTCTCCTGCATGTGTGTTTGTGTTCCAAATGTGTGCAGGTGTTTGGGGGTGCACGGACACATGCGCTATCTGTATGAGAAGGGAGTACGGTAGCTGGGGTGAAGGGTGCTCTGTATGAATTCGGGAAGAATGGGGACACCTATCAAGTAAGAGGATTTGGGGGGCATAAGATACACATCATAATGATGGGATATTGTTTTTTGAGCTTTTTGATCAAGATCAGAAAAGTGCCAACATTAAGCTCATTTTACATATTACAATCACTGGCTTGGGCCTGGCTCAGTGGTTCAGTTGGTTAATCCTGCCTCTGCAAGCACTGGGATCCCAGATGGCCCACCCATTTGTGTCCCAGCTGCTCTAGTTCCCGTCCAGCTCTCTGCTTGTGATCTGGGGAAGCAGTGAAGAATAGTTCAAAACCTCGGGACCCTGCAGGCATGTGGGAGACCCGGAAGAAGCTCCTGGCTCTTGGCTTCAGATTGGCTCAGCTTCAGCCATTGCAGCCATTTATGGAGTAAAATAGCACATGGGAGGTTTTTCTCTGTCCCTCATCTCTGTAAATCTCCCTTTACAACCAAAAAAGGAACAGGAAAAGAAAGAAAGAAAAAGAGTTATTGGCTCAGAGAGAATAAATTTTCAGTCAAGCTTAAATTACAGGCATGTAGCAAGAATGAGGACTTTAAGTTTCTCTAACTCAAATTTGCCCTGTTCTGTTTTTTTTAAATCAACAGAAATATGATTTACTAGAAAAATAACTCCAACTCCAGTTATAGAAAAAGGAAATATAGGTAGATGAGTATTTGAACAAACACTGATGGTAACGGAAGGGCTAAGCATAGGATACACATTTTAAGTGATTCGTCTGAGTTTTTATTTTGTACATATTTGCAAGATGATCATTTTCAAATTCTTTTGGAATCAATTTTAGCAGTCATCACATAGCTAATAAATGAACCACCCATTCCATTTTCTTGCATTTTGTATTTTATGAGATATAGCTTACTAACAGTATTTCTTTGGTTTACCCTGTCAAAACTGAAACTCGCTGTTTTGGGAGATGAGGAAAGAATACAAATAAATACCTCCCTGTGGTAGACAAGAGAGGCTAGCCTTACTTTCTTATCATTACTGGTCAAAATTCTCATGAATGCACCAGTGTAAAACAACGTCCATTTGTTCTTTAGCAGTTCTGAAGGTTAGAAATAGAAAATGAGTCTTGGGGCCGAACTCTGGCAGTCCTAGGCAGAGCCGGTTCCCCGTGGAGCCTGCAGGGGGCGCTCCTGCCTGCCGGTCCTGTCAGGCTGCCCCTTAGCATCTCTGCTGCTCTCAGCTTGATGCTCTCCAGTCCTGCTCAGGTAAGGATCCTGGCGGTGGCACAGAGCTCACTGCCTCGTCCAGGAGACTCTCCCCTGCTCAGAATGCTTCATCGCACCTGAAGAGGCCCCTTTGACATTCAAAGCCACAAATTTACAGAGTCCAGGGACGGAAAATGGGAAACTGTGGGAAGGCGTGATTGAATATCATAGGGCATAGTGTGATTACCTTATTAATATGTGAGTTTTCATGAAAAGCAAAAGTGGCAAATCGTGAGTTTTTCTTTTCTGTAGATGAATGTATTGTAACTTGTACGACTCGTTTGAATTTAGAATCAGTTCTGCCATGTTTACCTTTTTTTAAAGGATATTGCATGATATTTGCATGAGCTTGAATGGATTTGACGATTAAAGAAGTTGCTGCTTCTCCTACGAGGCAAACCCAGCCATTCCCTGGAAGACGCTCCCTACAAGTAAGCAAGCTCTATCGCCTTGCTCTTGCAGGGTGATTCGGCAGCAGTTTTCCAGTCCGCCCTTCACATGTTTACAATTGCTTATACTCAGAAATACTTAGGATCAAGATTTTCTAGATTTGAATAGTGGAAACACCAAAATTGAATATAATCCTTACTTTAAAACTCACCAATGCTTGAGTTAAATTTTCTTTTTAAAAATTAAGTTTTTGTTTCATTTTTTGGAATTATCTGTACATCTAAATAAAGTATATAAAAAGGAACGAAGAAAATGTTTGCCTTTCCATCATTTGGATACAGCCCATTAATAATTTGGTGGATTTATCCATAATTGGCACACTATTGTAAGTGGAATATATTACTTTGTGAACCATCTTTTTTTTTAAAGATTTGTTTATTTTTATTGGAAAGCCAGGTTTGTAGAGAAAAGGAGAGACAGGGAGAAAGATCTTTCATCTGCTGGTTCATTCTCCAAGTGTCCACAACCATCAGAACTGAGCCGATCTAAAGCCAGGAGATCTTCTGGGTCTCCCACGCACGCGCAGGGTCCCAAGGCTTTGGGCCATGCTCTACTGCTTTCCCAGGCCACAAGCAGGGAGCTGGATGGGAAGTGAAACAGCCAGGAAATGAACCAGTGTCCATATGGGATCTTGGTGTTTGCAAGGCGAGAACTTTAGCCACTAGGCTACTGTGCTGGGCCCTTAAACCACTCTTTTGTTGTTTTTAGATTTATTTATCTTATTGTTACAATATTCCTAGCACAATAATATAGGCTAAAGATGTAAAAATCAAGAGACGAAGCCTTGAGTCTTACAGGTAATAGTTATAACAGTGTATAACAGAATGTAACAGTGTTACATTCAACTATAGAAATACATACTAAGTTTGGTATACATATATAGTTTGCACTTATGGTAATATATAGTGATGGAGTACTGGTGTCATATACAGACATGGGGGTATAATGGAACATGCATCCCTGCATTCAGATGAAAGATGGATTCCCAATGAAACTGTTGGACATGTGTAGACAATGGGATGCTGGACTGTCTGACATTGTCTACACCAACAATGTCTGGGTACACGTAAATAAGAGACTGATGGAATTATGATTCCTTATGAAGGACTACACTATTGTAACAAAATGGGAAAATCTGACGGGGGTGGGAGTTTGAGGGGAATCCCAGCCTACACAAAATTGTACCACAAAATTCAAAATTCAAAGTAAAAATCTATTAAAAAAAGAAATACATTAATAAGTATGAAGTTTCAAAGTAGAGTGAGTATTAGATGTGGGGATTAGATAAGGATTGAATGAGGAGTGGCATCTGTAACCATTGGAAAATATTCAGAATTTTTTTTTTTAAAAAAAAGATTTATTTATTTATTTATTTGAAAGAGGGTTACAGAGGGAGAGAGACCTTCTGTCTGTTGGTTCATTCTCCAAATGGCCATGATGGCCAAAGCTGGGCAGATCTGAAGCCAGGAGCCAGGAGCTACAGTGGCTCAAGTATTTGAGCCACCTTCGGTCTTCCTGGCCATTAGCAGGGACTGGACCAGAGGCAGAGCATCTGGAATATAAATCAGTGTCTGATGTGATGCTGGTGTTGCAGAAAGTGACTTTACCCACTATGCCGCAGTGCCATCCTTGGTTCAGAATTTTTTTTAAAGATTTATTTATTTATTGGAAAATCAGATATACAGAGAGGAGGAGAGACAGAGAGGAAGATCTTCTGTCCGATGATTTACTCCCCAAGTGAGCTCAAAGGCCGGTGCTGTGCCGATCCAAAGCCAGGATCCAGTATCTTCCTCCAGGTCTCCCACACAGGTGCAGGGTCCCAAAGCTTTGGGCCGTCCTCAACTGCTTTCCCAGGCCACAAGCAGGGAGCTGGTTGGGAAGTGGAGCTGCCGGGATTAGAAAAGACGCCCACATGGGATCCTGCCGCATTCAAGGTGAGGACTTTAGCCGCTAGGCCACGCCGCTGGGCCCGGTTCAGAATTTTAATAGGCAAAAATGTTAGAGAAGGTAGCCAGGCTGATGAGGATCGTGTACTTAAAAATGTAGATGTTTGGGTCTGGAGCAATAGCTCAATTAGCTAATCCTCCAGGATTTTGAACTCTAGTTCTGACTTGTTTTTTCGGCTGGATGAAACCACCTCTGTTATATGCAGAAGTTACTGAAAGCCTCGAAGTTTGTTAACGTGCCCCCTTTCAGCCAAAATGCGACGCTCTGCACCGCAGGCTTCCTCACTCTGTTACTTGCATTTCATGTCGTGTAAGCTTCAGTTTGTTTCCTGGTCATTTTTAAGAGAAAGCTCAAGATTTAAGTTCTTCAAAAAAAGTGGCTGCTGTGAGGCCAGCACCATAGCTAAGCTTCTGCCTGTGGTGCTGACACACAAGAGGTGCGCCAGTTCAAGTCCCAGAGGCTCCACTTCCAAGCAGTTCTCTGCTTGTGGCGTGGAGAAGCTTTGTGGGAGACTTGGAGGAAGCTCCAAGCTCCTGGCTTTGGAGCTGTTCATCTCCAGCTGTTACAGCCACTGGGGAGTGAACTAGTGGATTGAACATCTGCTTTTCTATCTTTCCTTCTCTGCAACATCTGTCTTTCAAAAAAAAAAATCTTGAAAAAAAAAAAAAAAAGAATGGTGTGTAATTACCTTTCTTCGTGCAAATAATGCCTGAGCTAAGTATTCACACTGCGGCTTTATCCCTTTCCATGTGGTAACTCTTGTCAGTGGTTTCAAGAGACATCATTTCCGGCAGAAGCAGTTTTTGTTGTTGTTAAGGATGCACTTAAATTTTCTTTGAAAGTAGAAGCTTTTCTTACTCAGTGTCTGTTACTTGGAGCATTCTGGGAAAAAATCCTAAGTAACCACAGTGGATTGGCTCACTCCGGTCCACTAACTCTTTAAACATTGAAGGACTATAAAACTGATTTTAATTTTCCATTTTTGCATTAAAGCAGGGATGGACTTCTGGACCCTGGGTGGTTCCGAATACTTCCCCACCTGTGTGAGTCACATTTCTTATATTTGAACTGGTGAATAGGCAAATATTTATTATATATTGAGAAATGAAAAAATTATGTATATGTCTATGATTGTGAACTACAGAAAACTCCATACATGTACTGATGGCTTAAAAACTACTGTGCCAGAATGAAAATACCTCTTGCAATATGACAATAGATTATAGGTAATTTTGGCTGTTTTTATTTTTGCTAATACTATTCTTACATTTTCTCAAAAGAGATAAATGTTTATTTAGAAAATGCAAATATATTGATTAAGGAAATACAATTTTCACTACAATTATAATTGTTATACTTTAAGTTGCAAATATTTGTGCTCTGAGCCTAAGGAATATGATCATTTTGTCAGTCTCAGAGTTCCATTTTAGTTTAGAATACGTTATGTTTTATCTTTCTGTATTTTTGCCTTTTAGCATTTGAAATGAATGATCTTTATAATCTTTCAAGAATTTCAGGTGACAGAGCTAATTGGAAAACACAAATCAAAAATAGCAATCACTATGCTAGGTGACATTGCCATTTTTGTAGACTAAATACAAGCTAATGTCCCTATTTTCATGTGAGTCTACAAAATATGTTCTCACATCCTAATCTAGCCATAAGAAAAGAGTTAGGTTCAGGGTTTGGAGACATCTGTATGCTTGTAAATAGTTAACAACTGTTTTTTCTGAAAAGTATATTATAAATTTATCATAAATTTTACTTACTCAAAATGAATTTAAGAACATCTCATGCTGATTATAATGTTTACTGCTATAAAGTATGTATATCAAGAATTATACAAATGTTAATAAAAAAACTTCTAAATTATTCATTTGGATTCTGCATACTTTATTCTCTTAGAATGCTTTGCTGTTTTGTGTATTTATTTTCTCTCTCTCTCTCCTTTTTTTTTTTTTTTGGTTGTTGTTGCATTCTAACTAAAATCACCCTATAGTGGTAAGTTGCAAGTCAGGAAAATTTCAGTGAACTACTGACTGGTACTGTCATTTGCTGGAGTGATTTCTTTGCTAAGTTGATTAAATAACACTTCTGAATGTTGAAAAAACTATTTCCTCAGGTGTTTTTTGTTTGTTTGTTTGTTTGTTTTTTGAGCCAACTATTACATGAGAGGTACAGACTTAATAGGCTTAGTTTTTCCAGTTTTACAATGGCCTATGGCAAGGCAGCCCAGCGCTTGCTAAGTGTACCCTGGTAATGTGGGCTGTAGCCAACATTATTCAACTCTGACAGTCCTGTGGATTGTTTCTTTCAGGGTCCCACGACTTGATTTGGGAAGCCTTGCTGCCTCTGATGATGAGGTAATTTTTACTCATTATTTAACATAAAAGCATACAAACCATTTTACATGTAAAATGCAATATCGTTTAATTTTCTTCTTGGGATGATTTTTTAGATGGTCCACTTTGTACAGCACATATTTATTTGAATCCAAGAAATTCTTCTCTTGGTTGGCCTGAGTCTACCTACCAGTCTTCCCCTGAAGGACTGGCTGACTCCTCTCCTCCGGTGGGAGACCTGGCCCTCCTCAGCACTGTCTGATGCGAGCGGGCACGGTGTGGTCCTTCTGGAGGACTTTGTCTTCTCTCAGTCACTGCCCAAGCTGCGGCATCCTGTGTGCCCGGGTCCGTCCACGGTGCTGTGCAGCTACGTATTGTAAATACCACCTCCATTTAGAACACGATTATGATGATTTGTTTCTTAGACATACAAGCTTAGGGAAATACTAAACCTGTTAATGTCAATAAGAAAAAGAATAATTATTTAGATCTCCTTAGCTGTTGAACAGCCTGTTTTTCTTTTTTTATCTCTAGGACCAGGATGTAACAGCTGAAAATCTGCCAGCACCATCAAGCAAATACAAACTGAAGTATCAAGAACATGAGGCTGAAATGAAAGAAGGATATGAACAGGATAGCCAGAGAAATTCAGAAAAGACAAAGTCACATATGCCTCAACAGTCCCCAGGAAAGCAGCTGGAGGGCAGGGTAATGGTGAACATCTTTTCCGGGGCTTTTTGGTCTCCTGAGAAATGTCTGTGTGGGTCATTGAAGCCTTTTGCTCTTTTGTTTTTTGTAGTGACATCTTAAGATCTACATGCCTTGCAAATTTCAAATATACAGTTTAGAATTCTTAATTAGAGTCTACCTTAGATCTGTACGACTCACTCCTTTCATATTTATTTCCAGCCATTTTTAAGTTAGGCTGTTCATTCTTCCATGAAGAGTTACAGGGCTTCTTCATTCTGGGTACAGTCTCTTGTAGCAAACATACAGCCTGCAGATATGTATCGTGTCTTCACTTATCATTGGGACCACTAGAAGAAACTCAATTTATTTTTCTCTCTGTCACCTGTGGTTGTTACTTTGCAACCTAACTTTGTTAAGTCAGAGTTAGTGTTTTGTAGTTTTAAGCATTGTGTAGTTTTAATGGTCCCTGGTTTATTTTAAGCTTTTTTTTTTCTCCCTCTCGCGTTTTGCAGTGCTTTATTTCTGAATTTAGTTTTATAATAGAATGGACATGTCATGCTTAACAATTTTACAAAAACGCAGCATGGATAAAACATTACAACAGCTGTTATACTTATTTAATAACCGCTGTGTGTCAAAGATGCATTATAACTGTTGGATATATCCTATCTAATGCTCTTCTTGCTGTAATAGTTTCTATGATGCATTTCCATTTTATCTGTGAGTTCACAGAGGCTCAGAGAGGTCTTGTAACTTGAAAATGAAGGAGCTGGATTCAGACACAGGTAATCTCATGGTCAGAACCTGTACTCTTCCTGCCTACACAAGTCATTACTGTAACATTAAGTAATTACTCATGTCTATATTGTCTTAAAAGTAAACATTTGGAATACGTGTGTAACAATCCATTTGTTGCTTTCACTTAATAGTGTGCACAAGGCAAAGAAGCCAGCCCGAACGGCCTCACCGCTCTGGACAGGAAAGCCCTCTTACAGCAAGGTTTTGCAGAAAGCCCCTATGGTGCACAACTCAGCCTGAGAAAATCAAATGCAGTGAGTCATCAATCGGAATTTGTGTTTACTCTGTCAGCCATTGAGAGACTGTGCTTTCCAAGACTTTACAGACTTGCAACTGAAAAATAACTGCAATAATTCTACCTGGACAATATCATCTGATGTGAATATTGGTGTGCAAATTCAATCCTCATTTATGAAAGGGAATGTTTGTGTTTCATGTTTTATGTTTAAAAATTATCTTGAGTTTGTGAGAGTCTGATGGAAAATAGTTTGTATCATGAGAATTGTCTGCCATCTATATTAGGAGGCTTATTTGTCATTGCTCTTTCCCCCAAAGTGGTCTGGTTATTTTATGTTTTTGAAACTCATATACTACTGTATTAGAGCAGTTCAGGTGAGAGAAAGGCCAAGAATGAAATAACGTTTCTTTAAGAAAAGTAAAACAAAACTCGAGCCTCTCAATATGAACTGTGCATTATATCTTTCACAAAATCTGTTGAGTTTGTGAGTGTTGTTTAGAACAATTCTGCTACATACAAAGAATTAGGCCAATTCTGTGGTGTGTTGGCACAAAGGAAGCAAACTGCCTGAAATTGAAGTCCCCTGGCCACACTTGGCACCCTAGGGTGATTAATACCTTAGGAGTACCTGGAGGGATTGGTGTGCTAAGATCAGGAATATGCTCATCTATGTAGCCTACATAATAAAGCAGAATAGATTTAACTAGGTACATTATCATTACTGATGAGAGGAAATTCTATGTATTTATTTTATTGGAGTCACAATCATCCAAAAGCAACCTGCTTCCAATTAACAGCAAAGTGCAACCAATCTCTTCTGTGGGTATCCAAGGCTGAAAATTTGTTACATAGTTCTTACTTAGATATTATGTTAGGATTTAGGCTTCATAGACCAAGAGTGTTACTGCCTCAGGCAGGAATACTATAAGAACAAACTCTGTCAAGGGCTGCCTGTGTGGCAGTGGTGGGGCAAAAGCCAAAGCTCTCAGAGGCAGCTGTGAACACGGTAGGTTTGGATGCCACAAGTCATTAAGGAAAGAATTCAGCAA
Organism: Ochotona curzoniae; assembly: GCF_017591425.1. Taxonomy (NCBI): domain Eukaryota; kingdom Metazoa; phylum Chordata; class Mammalia; order Lagomorpha; family Ochotonidae; genus Ochotona; species Ochotona curzoniae. Next base: position 24,526,607 of record NW_024464920.1, read on the forward strand.
GCCAGAGAAGGACAGAGATTAGTACCAAATAGCTGAGGATGAAAAGCTGTCGAGATGATCCTGCATTGACAGGGTTTGTGGTCCACAAGCCTAGAGTCTTGGCAGCACACACTCCTGAGATCACTGATGGGAGAGTCTTGCGCTCTTCCTTCCTCTGGCCTTTGAGGATCCCACCCAGGCCCTGTAGGCTGGGTGGTGATTAGTCAGTAAACCAAAGGTCCTCGCGGGAATCAAACCAGCATATAGTATGGATGCCCCCAAAATAAAAGCTTCCGAGACATACATTGTCTTATCTCTGGATGAGAAGATTTCAGCAGCTACCCTACCCCGCTTTCAAAAACTGGTTTCTCTCGTCTTTTCTCATTCATTACACATTTTTCCCTCTTCAAGATCCTTTTCATGCCAAAACACTATGTGATGAAACAAAGTAGTATTTTACATAAGGCTTGCCTCAATCTGTTGATCTGTTCTTGAGGTTATATTAGAAACAAGTGGTATCAATAAGGACCATTGGCTGATTCAGCCTGGCTCAGCCCTAGCTGTTACAGGCATCTGGGGATAAAAGGTATCTGTTTTATCTCTCTGTCCCTCTGTCTGCCACTATCTTTAAATAAATAAATGTGTCCCTTTTAAGAAAAGATGAAACATTTTAATGACTAGACCTCATCTGTGTTCAGAGAGGGAGACAGAGAGAGAAAGCTACTCCGTGGTATGGGTTCTTAATTGATTTGAAAGGGATGTGGTTATGACACTGCCCCAGGTCCCAATTGGGAGGAACTTTGTATGTTAGTATTTTTTGGAGAGCTGATTACAATCCATTTTGCAGGTTAAATAGTTGGAAGTTAAATTTATTAATGACAGGTACTAATCTATTTTTAAGAAAGAAGTTGGAAATTTTCAAGTTATGCTTTTGCATAGCTCTTTAGTAAGAGCTATTATATTACACTGCTTTAGGAATAATAAAGTTGCCTTTTTTGGTTTTTCATCTTCTCAGGAGATAGTGGCTACAGAGAAGAAGAAACAGACAGTTGCAGAGCAAGTGATGACCGACCTCCTGTCTCGGTGAGCGGCCTGATGGAGCCTGTTTACATTGCATATCCTTGGTCAATCAATGAGTGGCTGACTCAGAGTTACCCAGCCTTTGTTCACTATACTTTTAGTAGTTCACTAATTTCTTTTTCCAGAATACTCTTTGACAGAAATGCCTAACACTTGTATGTACTGTACTTTTTGTCCAAATAAGCTTTAGTTTCCTAAAAAAATGTAGTAAATGAAAAATAATATACATAATCTTAAAAAGTTTTTCATTTCTCTCTTTAATTGCATAATTGCTTGCTAGTGGGCTATTTGCATCATTTGGCTGCTACATAGTCTCTCAAATCTTAGAACCATTTAGGAAGCTAAATGTAATTGAACAGTCACATTTTTCTCCTCTGCATCTATCTTGATTTTGTCTCTGCCAAAAGAACATTAGGATGTATTATAATTAACATTCTGCGTATATTATATATGAAATTGGTAAAGTATGTGACAGATTTATTAAATACCAGTTTTTAAATTGAGGAAGCTTAAAAATTATCTTAATGCTCATTTTGGGTTTTCCTTTTCATTAGTATGAAGATTTTATGCATTGCATAGGTACAGTTCCAGGGAGACAAACCCACTTCCTTCACTCCCCTGCTTCCCCTGCTTCCCTACTGTGCTCACCCTGCACACAAATAAATTGGGTCTACAGTATGTGATGGAAATACCTAAAACTTTTTCTTGAATGTTGTAGCTACTGGAAAAATTCACTGAATTCATGAATTCTTCTATATATAATTGTTATTTTATTTCCATAGTTTTTGAAGCCTCATGAATCCATTTTAAGAAACATCTAGTCATCTGTTCTTTCAGCTGGTCAATCATCAAGTCCATGTAGACTTAAGGCATTTCTAGGCACAAAAATAAGAGGGACAAAAATAAGAGAAGGCAAGATTGCTCAGGATGTGTAGAAATGTATGTTTTGATTCATCATGAAATACAAGCTGGGTAAGGGGAGCATGTGAGAATATAAAGATAGCCTGCTCATCTTCTCTATCATTATAAGCAATGACAAACCAAAACCACAAGGTGACTTGCATATTCCTTACATTGTTAATTAAATCTCCTTGTTCATTGTAAGGTTACTATTAGCTCTTTCTACTTAAAAAAATAAATATACATACATATATATATATATATACATACATATATATATATATATATATATAGCTCATATATATATATGAGCTATGTGTGTGAGGGGAGGCAGAGAGAGAAATCTTCAACTCCCCAAATGTCTGCAGCAGCCAGGGCTGGGCCAGGAGCCAGGAACTCCATCTGGGTCTCCCACATGGGTGGCTGTGGCCCAAGCACTTGAGCCTTCATCCACTCATTATCTCCCTGGATTCATTAGCAGGGAGCTGAATCAGAAAGGGAGGTGAGACTACATATCACAGACACTTTGACGTGCAATGTGGGCATTCTAAGTAGTAGCTTTGCCACTGCTCTACAAAGGCCTGCCCCTGCTATCACATTTCATTGTTAGAATTCCTGTTTCCTTACAGGGCTGTGATCAGTGATCCAGAGCAAAATTTAACCCCTGAGAAACAAGAAGGTGCATGCATTCCTCCAGATTCAAAGGTGACACCTCTTCGCCTTAGAAAAAGAACGCTACATGAAACAAAGTAGGGCTATTTTTCATAAGACTCATTATGTCATGAATGTGTTTTTAAAATGTTCTTTACTATCTAACTGAAAAAGTTTTGGCATTTGTTTTGTGGGGTTTTTTGTTCATTTCTTTCTTCTTCTTCCTTCTATATAAATAGAAGTTGATTTTTTGGAATTCAGATCCTAATTCTCCCATCTTAAGCTATTAGGATCAATACCATAGTCTATTCACTTTTTCCTTCAGTTTTTTTTAATTTGCAATTTAGGGAAAAAAACCATAGCCGTCAGAGATAATTTTCAAGGGCACTTCAGAGACAAGTGGTAGAAATAGAAGGAAAATGTATTTATTTTGGTGGCAAATGTATGTTTTTATAATACATATATTCCATGAGCATTTTAAAAACTCCACATGTGAACATGTACAATGTTACAAATGATATATTTGTATGTGTGCCATTTATACTATATAAATCTCATTGATATATTAAAATTATAATTACTTACAAAAGTTTGATGATTCTTTTTGTGTTTTTATATTGTAGGGTATAAAAGCTATGGTTAGTATAGGCTTTTGTTGTCCTGCCTTCCAGTCCACTTAACCTAGCTTGACTAGTAGCTGACATCTAGTCACAGTTATAATAGGAAAATCTACCAGTGCCCATAGTAATTCTTACATTTTCAAGTGAATGGTTGTTAGCGCTGTCTCATTACTTTTGTCTTTTTATCTCCTTAACTTCTGAAAATCTTAGTTTTCTTTCCTACCTTTAAATATTTGAAGTCATCATGTATTAAGTGCTATTACTGCTGCTGACAAAGGATCACAAACGTAGTATTTTAAAACAATGGCATTTAATCTCCCACAGTTGTGGGGACAGGAAGCCCTATCTCCCATTGCTACTAGGGCTGTACTACTTCTAGACATTCAGGGTAGAATCTGTTTCCTTGCCTCCTGCTAAGTACATGTATGTACTGTGCCTGTATCTTTTAACTCAATAAAAGTTTATTTCAAAAAAAAAAAAAAAACCAGAAAGTTTGGACTGTGGAAGAGAAATGATGACAAGCTATGTACATCCTAATCCTTGGAACATGTGAATATGTTCTCTTATGCGATAAGAGACATAAGTGACATTGTCAGTCATGTCTGGCTTTGAGGACAGAGGGAGGGGCCCAGCATGGGGAGGGGCAGCCGAGGCAAAGGAGGAGAGAGAGCTAGTGAGCAAGAGCCCCCTGGTTGAACAACCCAGCGTTCTTATACATTTTAGGCTATTAATTATACAGTCATGATTTAGCAGACTTCTATTGGTGGATTTGAAACAAGCAACTTTCAAAAAGTACAAATCGATGAGCCTTAGGGCAGTAAATCTTATCAAACACCAGGTACCTCCTTCCTGAGCAGTGTTCTGCCTACATGACCTGCCAGGTGTCCTGCTGGGTGTCACATAGACAGGTCTGCAGTTCACACAGCCCCCAGCCAAGCAATTAAGGCAGAATCACAAAAGGCAGAAAACACCTAGGTTCTTCAATATTTGTGTACATATTTTTCCTAGACTGTGGCCACCTTTCGTTCTGCCACTTAACACCTTTCCTAAGCACTGAAATTAGAAACAGGAATTTCTAGTTCTTTCTAAAAGAAGCAAGGGTTTGTAATTTTAATGTAGACCAATTTACCAAACAACTCCCATGCCATTATTGGTCTTTGTCTTTAAAAAAGCTCAAAGTTTCCATCTTTCTAGTGTGTTGTGGCACTAAGTCAGATGTCTGATTATTATAAATGAATGATTGGTTCCAAAGTTTTTAGGTTCGTCATCTGTTTCCTGCACAGATTTACCTATTTTTATTTATTTATTAATATTGGAAAGACAGATTTACAGAGAGAAGGAGAGACAGAATGATTTTTCATCATTTGGTTCATTCCACAAATGGCTGTAATTCCTGGAGCTGAACAATCCAAAGCAAGGAGCCAGGAGCTTCTTCCAGGTCTCCTATGTGGGTGCAAGGTCCCAAGGCACTGGGCATCTTAACCAGGCAATAAGCAGGGAGCTGGATGGGAAGTGGAGTCACCAAGACACGAACTGGCGTCCATATGGGGATCCTGGTGAATGCAAGGCGCGAACGTTAGCTGTTAGGCCAACTAGGTGTTGGGCCAACTTCCATTAAATCTTACGGGTCCCATCCCCAATGGAAATGATATTGATTCTAATGTAAATGACTTAAATTCCTATTGTCACATGGCAAAGCTGTAGTTTCCAACAGGTTTAGCATTAATAAAAGTCATAGTTTTGCCTTCAACATGCCTTATTTTTCCTTCTGTAAGAACTTCCGTAATGACGAGTATTTTGTGGTGCTTATCAGATTTCCTAAGACCTAACATGGTATTTTGCATTTTATGATCTAAATGCATATTTGCTTCTTTTATCTTTTCAAGAAGACTCAAGGGTCCTTGAAGCTATTACTTCAACATGTTGTTAAAGTGAGTTCTGTTTACCACTGAGACTCAGCAATATAATGTAATGGTTAAGAGCAAGCTTTTTTGTTGCTCTGCCATTTACTGATTGTAAGGCCTTGGGCAATTTTCTTAACCTGTCTCAGCCCCTATAAAATGTGTTTCTAAAATGGGGATAATAATACTTACTTTGTAGAGTTATTGCAAACATTAAACACACCAACACACATTAAAGTGATTTTAGCAATGACTGTTGTCTAGAAGGGTCTCAATGAAGGGTAACTGTTATTGTTGCTATTATTTCCTCGGCATTTAGAATTATTCCAGGCACACAGTGGGCATTCAGTACACACTGTAATGCCAGTGGTTTAAAGGAAATCAAGGTGACTATGCTTTGCCTTCCCTCTGTTGCAAACTCTCATTGGTTCACAGTCTCCTTTTGCCTTTTTTGGCCCTCCTTTTCTTAGAAACCTAGAATTCATAGAGGTATACTTTTTCAAGATACCCCTCACCTAGATACAAATTTATGTCAATATTTTTGCCAGTTTATCACACCTGCAGATTCAAGGGTTGAATATCCTAAAAAGTATTTGGGAGGAGAAGGAAATGTACATCATTGATCTCAAAATATCTTAAGATACATACAATTACTACTAGTAGAGTTACAAAAAGTGGGTGCATTTGGGTTTTGCTACATATTGTAAAACACAGCTGGCAGTCTTTATGAGGTCAATTAGTATTGTCTACAATCATAAATGCCAACGGATTGATGAATCAAACTTTATCCAGCATTTTTCCACTATTTTGATTTTTTTTTTGGTCAGTCATGTGTTTAGTTATTCATAATTGAAACTCTGATTGATAGTGGCTTAATTTTTTTTTATGTAGCCAGCTGCTTGGGGGTAGGGCGTTGTGAGTTTTGGTTCAGCGGTTCTATGATGGCAGAGGTTGGCCTTTCTGCCATGGTTGCCCGAGGAAGGCTCCTAGCATCAACATCCTGAATGGTAGGAATGTTTCTCATGCCACTCTCTTGTCAGGATAGAAGTGTTTCTGGAAGCACCTGGGCAGAACTGGTTGCCTTAATTACCCCTAATGACAAATTCTATAGGGAAATTGAAGCCTTCTGGATCATCCTGTAGCAGCACCAGAGTTTTAGACTTTCATCTTTATCTATGCTGTTGTGAAATATGAATATACTCTTATTTGCATATTTATTATTAGCAGCTTTAAAATTAACTGAGAGAATATATGTTTTTTTTAAAACAGGATAAGAACCCATTCTGCATTAACTGAAAATGTGCTTTCTCATAAAGTTCAATTTGATGGTAGGATCATATCAAGGTAATTGTGATTTCATTAAATATTTTGATTCTATGATCATAAAAGTATATTCTCTTTTTAATGGATTAAGCAAATTAGTCTCAATTTAAATAAAAATACAAAATTAAGAAAAATATTCTTGCTTAATGGTTGTTAAATCAATATGAAAACACACGAAGCATGCATTTGTAAGAAAATGCCTTATTTAAAAATTTTAGAGTGATTTTAAATGTTTTTTGAATCAAAACTTTGATATGTCTTACCTACCAAGTCTCTCTCTCTCTGTAAATGATTTCAATGACCAGAGCTGAGTTGGTAGGAGCCAGCCGACTGAAACTCTGTCCAGATCGCCCATGTGGGTGTCAGGAAGCCAAGAGCCTGTGCCGGCACCTGCTGCTCCCTGGACTGTGCATCACCAAGAAGCCTTAACCTGCAGCTGAGCCAGAATCCTTACACAGGCACTCTAGCACAGCATACAGGTGCCACCATGGACAGCTTAGCTACTAGGCCAAATGCCCAACCCAGAAATGATTTTTTTAAAAAGATTTATATATTTTTATTGCAAGTCAGATATATAGAGAGGAGGAGAGACAGAAAGATCTTCTGTCTGTTGATTATCCCCCCCAAGAGGCCCCAACAGCTGGAGCTGCACCAATCTGAAACCAGGAGCCCTTGGGTCTCTCACACAGGTGCAGGGACCCAAGACCTTAAACTGTCCTTGACTGCCATCCTAGGTTGCAAGCAGGGAGCTGGATGGAAAGTGGGCTGCTGGGATTAGAACTGGCACATGCAAGGCAAGGACTTTAGCAGCTAGGCTATCACATTGGGCCCCAGAAATGAATTTTAAAGGTACATATTACTACCAAAGTTTTTCAAGCACTTAAATATTAACTCACACATATAATTTTATTTCATTTCATCTTAAGGGCATACACTTCACAGCTTATTTGTAGATAGAATAATTATAAGTAGGATGACCTTTTAAATTATATAACAGTTTTAACTGACACATAAAATTATACATGCTTATGTATATTTTGAAACATGAAATGTTCAAATCAGGGTAAACACACATGTAACTCCTCAAACATTTGTCATGCTGATGGTGGAGCATTCAGAATCTTTTCAGGAAGATGTTTTTTTGTTTGTTTGTTTGTTTTAAAGATTTATTTGAAAGGCAGAGTGGTAGGAAGAGATAGAAACATAGAGATCTTATATCCACTGGTTTCTTCCCAAATGGTTATAACCAGGTCAGGGCAAGGCCAGAGCCAGGAGCCAGGTACTCCATCCTGGTGTTCCCCATGGCACCATTAACCCAAGTACTTGGGCCATCCTCGGATGCCTTTCCATGCAGGAAGCTGGATCAGAAGCAGAGCAGCTTGAATTCCAACAGGTACTCTGATATGGGATACTAGCCTCCAAACAGTGATTTAGCTTAGCTATTTATTTTTATTGGAAGGGCAGATTCACAGAGAAGAGAGAGGAAGAGACAGGTGAGAAAGATCTTGTATCTGGTCATTCCCCAAATGGCCACGATGGCTAGAGCTGAGTCGATCTGAAGCCAGAATCCAGAAGCCAGGAGTTTCTTCCAAGTCTCTCATGTGGGTGAACTCAAGGACTTGGGCCATGCTCCACTGCTCTTCCTGGCCATAAGCAGGAAGCTGAATCAGAGGTGGAGTATTATTTCACTCTTAGAAAAACTAAGTAATGCATAATATCACTTGAAGTTCATTGTGTATGTTATTTACATATGTATCTTTAAATTATCATACTTTTTCAGTGATTGATTTTAACATTTCTACTCAAAAGATAATAAATATATATGTATCTTTCAGTGTTTTCTTGAAGCTCAATGTTTTTAACAACTATTTGCTTAGACAAAAGGCCGGGTTGCAAAGAGAAAGTGGGAATTAGGGATGTCTTTCATCTGCTGGTTTGCTTCCAAAATGACTTCAACAATTAGGAGTAGGTCAGGCTGAAATCAGGCATCAGGAGCTGCATCTGTGTCTCCCACGTGGGTGGCAGGGACCTCATCACTTGGGCCATCTTCTGTTACTTTCCGAAGCACGTTAGCAAGGAGCTGTATTGCAAGTGGAGCAGCCAGGACTTAAATCAGCTCTCCTATGGGATGCTGGTGTCGCAGACAACAGAATAACTCACCATTCCACAATGCTGATACCAAACTCAACAATGTTTCATGTAAATCTTACTTAAGCTGATGTTGTTTGTAGGAGCTGTGTTGGACTTTCCGGGCAGCTTCAGAGCCTGTACTCATTGCCACATGTTCAAGGGAGTTATACCATTGTTTTGTGATGTGTACAAGTTTAGTTTAGTATTTGACTTCAAAATAATTCTATTTGAAAATCTTTGATATCCTTCTGCTTTCTTTCTTTTTTTTTTTTCTTCTAGAAATGGACGTAATGCTTGCAGAGAGCTAATAGGATTCTTTTTTATCCATGACCAGTCCCTTACAATTTATGAGTATCGGCAATTTGGGAAAAATAGGTATGACATAAGACACTGTCAGAACTCTTGGGAGAGTGTACTTTGGAGAGAAGCTGAGTAATTGTACTTCCTTTTCCCATTTCTAGAACAAATGTGCTTCCATTTATTCAAAAGGGCATTTATAGTCACCAAAGTGGACGAAGAAAAGGAAGACCATACCAACTTGGTGATTTTTATACTGTAAGTTAATTCTACACCAAGGTTTACTTGATGCCAGATGTTGAAATGTGGGAAGTCTTGTGAAGGTGCAAAGGTCAGGGCTTCTGGCCTCCAGTTGATTTTCTCTCCTCATACCTAATTAAGGGGACATCTGTGTGAATGGATTTAGGGTTAATGTCTTCCCCTGGGAGGCTCTGATTCCCAAATATCATTTCCAATTCCCCTACTCTGAGGACAGCATTTATTCATTCTTAAAGGGTCCTCCCCAGTTCCACATTATGAGTTGTGACCAGGAGAGCCTGTGTCTTGGTATTTTTAAGGGTTTTCCAATGGAGTATGTGGCTACCTCAAGAGTCCTGGGAATAAAGATCCACTTAAAGCAGGCTTATCCCCTGACAATGCATGGTTTCAAAGTATATGGATAAATGCTGGCCTCTGAAGTGGTCATCTTTTTGTCGTTGTCCCATCTTGGAAAATTCATGGCAGTACGGTACAACAGAAGGATTCTCTTGTATGGATAGAAAATTTGTATAGATAATTAAGAGAGTGTTCTTCACAATTACCATATAGCCTCATCCATGATGTTTATTCACATGCCTAGCACTGAACATAGAGTAGCAACACATCAGCCTCACTCCCTTGTTTCTGTGAAATACACTCAGAGATATTAAACATGATCTTTTCAAGAGTAGTCATTAGAGGAAGAAGAATTTGAGTACTTCTACAAATTCCAGGTTATCAAACGTTAACCCATTCATCACTCCTCTGTGGAATCAGAGGTGGCTTTCTGGAGACAGTGCTATTTGACCTGCACTGAATGTCATCTAGGCAGAGATAAGGAGAAATTTGAGGGAGATAAGGAGAAATGTGCATTTCTGAACCAGTCTAGTGTCCTAAAGAGTGATGAGCATTTAAAAGTACTTAGGAGACATGAATAAACATTTATTGAATGAATGGGTTGACATTTGACAACCTGGAATTTGCAGAAGTATTCAAATTACTCTTCTTCTAATGACTGCTCTCTCTAAAAGTTTTTTTTAAATATCTCTACTTGCATTAAAACCACTACGGGACAAGCACTTAACACACTTGTCAAGACCTTGCTGACATCCGTTTGGGGTGTCTTGGTTCAAATTAGGGCTTTGATTCTTGGTTCTAACTTCTTGCTAAAGTGGACATAGTAATGATGGTCTAAGTCCTTGGCGTTTTGCCTCTCATGTGGTAGATCCAGGCAGAGTTCTGCCTTCTGGGTTTCAGCCTGACCAGCCTCAGCCTTTGGGTGTATCTGAGCAGTGAACAGGTGAATGAGAGATTGCTTTCTTTCTCTGTCACTCTGCCTTTCAAATAAATAATATATGTGTAAAACCCCGCTGAAATGAAAACCACATGAAACATGTGCAGAGAGTGAAAGGCTAAGTAAATGCAAAGGGGGTCAAGTCAGTTATCAACTTATTTCTAGGGTTCTGAAGCTGTAGAGGTGCACCATTTTGGTAACTAGTTGTCTGAATAGCTTTTCAAATGTCAGCGAGGTGAACTAATTTTGTCCACTGACAAAAAATGCAAACCTTGGAACTCTAAGTTTTGCCAAATTTGATAGTCAAAATTTAAATCTTTGTGATTGAGAAATACTATTTTTTTTTTCGTATCTTTGAAAACTGAAGCAAAATACAAGTCTCTTACTCTCTTTTCTGGAAAATAGTAAATTGGCACATTTAACTTACTTGTTGGAAATGATCTTTTTTATAGCAGTATCAACATCTATTAACTTTGGGTTATGATCCTAATAGACTCAGAAGAAAACTGTGTGCTTTGAGAGACAGGAATATGATTTTAGTCTTTGGATTAAGTGACCAAAAGGCTTTAATTATTTTGCCACAGTCTGTGAGATTCTCATTTGGATATGCCATTGTGCTATTTCCATGACCGCGTGAAAATGGCCTAGAGGTAATCTCTTGTCATAATGAAACTTGGAAGAGACAAATCTATCTTTGCTGTTTTCTTTCTAATTTACTTTATATCAAGTACATATGTAAAGCTCTCTACTAATGGGAAGCAGAGTTAGCAATGTGTATTTTTAACAACAGATTGATTATTTTTCCATTGTTCAGTGGTTTTGATTGCACAGGCAAAGACCTCACTCTTTTACATAGGCCAAGGAGATACAGCCGGGTATATACATGCTTTGAAACATAAACAGTAACTAGTCTGCAAGGAAAGAGACAGACAAAACCCTTTGTTGCAGAAGGTTTATTCCAGATTTCCTTGGCCATTGGAACAGTTATCTGTGGTTAGCTAATTGTCTTTCCCTGAAGGAAAAAAGGAACTTTTCAGAGTTTACTAATGGGTTGTAGTTTTGCACTTGGAACAAAGTGCATAAAGAAGTTAGGCTTCTATCCTTTCACCAAAGGATGGAAGCGGGTCTACTGTGATCCCCTTTGATGTTTACATTTCAAAGACTGGCTCCCAGTTTCTTGAGAAAGATATTCCTAAGTTGGAAAGTTAACAGGTCTATTTAATTTTCAAGAGAATTTATATGCATTTCAAAGGCAGGAGTACTTAGATGACAATTGGAAATTTAATTAAATAAATTTTCTAAAAAGGATGGGGAGGGAAATCTCTGCTAATATTCACCTGGAAGACTTATACCTTTTATTTTAAGTTTGTTCTTACATTGCCCATTTTATTTAAACAATTCAGAAATGAAAATAAGAAATGTCTAAGTTTTGAAGTACGAGTTTCTGATAGACTTTTTATCACTGAAACCTGTGATGCTCTGATTAGGTTCAACTGGCTTTTCTATTTGTGTGATACTTGTCATTTACAAGTCAGCTGAGAGTGTGATCAGATTATCACAGTTCAATGTCCAGTCCATCATTCTTCAGACAAATAGTTCTATTTTTGTTCTGAAAGGTGCATAATTTCAGTTGAACCAATTGGGCTTTTTTTACTCCCTCTGACTCTAACATTAAAATCTGAGTTTCCTATAGTTGTTTTTTTGGGAGGGCAGGGTAGTTGTTCTCATGGTTTGTCAAGCAGGATAGTGTTGGAACTGAGAGATACATTGGGAAATTAGTTCCTTTATTTTTCCACAATGTTAGCTGAAGCCTGATGACTTTCTAAATAACCTGCAAATATACTGCTTTCTAAATCACCAGTAAACCGTATCATGCCATATATCACCAGGACAGAGTATTGTAAAATAGTACTGGTTTGTTTTAGCACACATATAATTTCTAGTTGTAAATAATCTGTTCGTTTCTTCAGGGTGCAACTTTGACATTTCTAACTTCTGATCACCCTGGCCTTTCCAAAAGCATAAAAGAAAGTGTATTACTCAGAGTTCGAATCACAAATATTGATCAAATGGCTCTGGATTCCCTAAAGTAAGTCAAACATTCATTTGTAATTTTTTTTAAACTGAAAATGGGATTCTTTCACACAGCAGTTGGGTTTCAGTTGGAGTTGATATTTTTCAAAAGCCAAAGCTTAGCTGTATGTGTGTATTTTATGTGCCATCCACTATTTACATATACTTTATGTATCAAAACAATTGTATTCAATTAAATATTTTAAAGTTTCATTTTATGTAAAAGACATCTTATTAGTTTGCCTTTGCTATGCCAATTTCATCAGTTGCTACTAAAAGGTATTACATTTTGAAAGATAGCACTTCAGTATAATGCCTGAACACTCCTCCGCATTGTTAGTGTGATGCTTTTTTTAGCATTAGAAAAGTTCTGGGTCCCATATGTTCATTGTATACATTGATAGATAATATGATTAGTGAAAAAAATAGTGCTATGCATAAAAATAATTTAAATGAATATATTGTGTATGTTATTTATGAATACACACATTATGTGCTACCTCTGCTGTTTCTTGCCACCAAACCATGATTCAAAATGACAATAATTAGTGTAGCATGTGTATATTAGGATTGCTATAAGGAAGGAAGTTTATGTTTCTGTGTCATTTACTATATTACTACAAATACATTTAGTTATTTGGGGTTTTTCACATTATTTTTGCATGCTACATTTTGCAGTGTAAAAGTAGTTTTAAACTATGGACCCTGGGGGCAATATAGCCTAGTGGCTAAATCCTCACTTTGCATCTACCAGGATCCCATATGGGCACTGGTTCATGTTCATGTCCTGGCTGCTCACTTCCTTTCCAGCTCCCTGACTGTGGGCTGGGAAAGCAGTAGAGGATGACTCTCAAAGTCTTGGGACCCTGCATCTATGTGGAAGACCAGGAAGAAGCTCCTGGCTCCTGGCTTTGGATTGGGTCAGCTCCAGCTATTGTGGCTACTTGGGGAGTGAACCAGTGGAGATCTTTCTCTCTGTCTCTTCTCTGTAAATGTACCTTTCCAATAAAAATAAATAAATCTCTTTTCAAGTGGTTTTAAACTTGAGAGTTTAAATCAGTATATAAGATAATACTGAAGCAACTATAAAAGTGAGTAAGTTCACAGATAATTCCTGGAAGGTTTCTTGGTTGAATTCTCCAGGGAACCAAGTCTATAGGGAAGTTTGGAACTTGTTTGAAGTCTAAACACTCTTGGGCCTTGTGTGTGAGGTCCCTCTGGGTCTGGAGCAGGGAAGAGATTAGGGGTTCTGTACTCAAGATGATACAAGCCAAGATATTTTTATGACTGTGAGCATGTCCTTTGCAGAACTGCTTCTGTGGAACATGATGATGATGTGATCTGTCAAGAGGCCAGTGACAGCCTGATCTTAAAGGCCATTCAAGGTGTGTGTTTTTATCCCACCCTCAAAAAATTAGCTTTTTTTTCCCAACCATTTTCGTTTTAACAGTATAACGGTATTTGCTATGTGCATCTCAATTTTATGGCACTTGATTTATGTTTCTGACTTGCTTATTTTGAAAAATTAATATGTACATTTGCTAAAAGGTATCTTTAGGATTTCTTCTACATAAATAGCTCTCAGGAGCTTCATTGTAGTATAAATTACAAAATACTTACATTTCACAAATCATTAGATAATATGGATTCTTCTCATAAACAGGGATAATGTAGAAGTCTGAGCTTTGTAGAATCAACACACATTATGTAATGTTCTAAAGAGATTCGTGATGGCTCTGTGTGAAAGGGAAGATGCCAGGGGTGGATGCCCAGCCTTATGTGTGGGCTCTGAGGTTCTTTGGAGATTAATTTGGTACACATCCTTGCACTTCTTACTTCTTTTTAAAATGGAGGAATAAATTCTCTTCTGTTAGTTTTCAGGATTGTTGCAGGGAATAAATGAGATTTATGTGGCCTGGGACACTAAGATGCTTTACAATTTTTTTTTCTAATACTAATTTGATTCCAGACCTAGCTTGAATAGGAAGCCCTTTCCTGAATTTCATAGTCTGAAATGGAGAAAGTTGCTAAGTAGTCATAGAAATAATCATATAGTTTATATTAAATCTAATATTTGCTTTAATGAAACTACCAGAATTTTCTAAGCAAATCTGAGAATACTTCAAAAGTTTGCAGGAATATAGAATGCAAAGAGAAGCTTATTCTGGTTGCAAACTTTTAAAAAATCATTCAAAAATTTTTCATAATGCACACTTTCCATTTGCTTTTGGAAGAGCGCTTGCATGGCACAACTGCATTAAGTAGAATAACAGAGACAGATACAAAAAGCATTCTAAGGTCTCAAGAACACAGGTTCTTACGTGTTTGTGGAAAGGGGAATTACTCCACATATTAAGTACAAACAGTACTCTAGAATCACAATGCTATTTCACAAATAAGCTACAATTGAAGAGTTCACATTGTTTTTTTTAAAGAAAAATTAAATTGATAATTTTTCAATAACTCATCTGACATTCATTCTGTAATTCAGTTAGTAACAACAAGGGAAAGAACAAAGAAATGACAGATTTGGTGATGGCTACTTAAGGAAATTTAGACAATAAAAACTATGATTTTATTTGAAGCATTTAGTTTAATTCCGGTGTAGAAAAACATTTTCTTGTATTTAAAATACAACATTTTGACCACACAGTGGTGCTATAGTTCTGATATACTTGGTGTGATTTTATATCTAATGAATCTTGCAAAAAGCATCTTTATTTCCCAAGTCTTCTCTTGGTCCTATTCATGATTTGATTGCATAGTCACATCCCTGATTACCATTGTATTAACTTTAACATTCTTACAAGAGAGACAATTGGCCTGTGATACATTTGTGCCTAACAACAACTAGCTGCCATCTTTCTTCTTGTTAAACAGATGTGCTAAAGGAAAAATTGCATAAAAGAGGTGTTCGTATTTTGACTGGACTGGGAAAATACTTTCAGCAGTTGGACAAGGAAGGAGATGGACTGTTAGAAAAGTCAGATTTTCAGCAAGCTCTGAAAGCGTTTCACTTTGAAATATCCGAAAAGGTATGTACCACAGGAAATTCTCTAATATGAGTATTATTCTTTGGTGACATTATTGACTTTCTACTGAGATTTTAGGGGCTTCTTTGTTCCTTAAGGAATAATTTGATTTTATTGGAGAAGGAGAGAGCAATAACTAGAGCTGGACCACCTCACAGCCTGGAACTCAGCCTGGCTCTCTCATGCAGGCAGCACAGGTCTAAGTATTTGAAGCACCACCTGTTCCTTTCAGGATGCACACAGGTGGGAAACTGGAGTCAGAAGAGGAGCAGGGGCTGAGACTCGAACCTAAGCACTTTGACATGGAATGCGTGCCTCCAGAAACAGTTTATGGAGCCAGTCATCTATGAACTAAAATTTTGTTTTATATTTTATTTTTCCAAAACATATGTCCGTTCCTTGCTCCCATCTAAACAGACTTGTATGTACATGAGCTTATTAGACACAAAATACTTTATAAGTAAAAATGTTTACAATATGAATATGCTGATTCATTCAAATGTTTAAATAATAAGCCTAACAAACCGATTTTAAAAGAAAAAAACATGGGGGAAAGTGTTTGGTAACAACTAAGATACCCCTTGACGTGCCGTATTCCATCTCGGAGTGCCCCCTTTAGAGTCCATAGGTATAGTTCAAGAAGATAATCACACTTTTATACAGGCACTATCCGTGAATTACTTCTTATATTATCAACTGAATTATTTTCCATCCTGTAACATATCTAAATGGGTTGAGATATGACTGTATTGTCACAATGTCAAATTACTTAGTTCTGAAATATAAATTCTTTTAATCTTTAAAATTTATGGTTCAATTTAGTATTTCATGAGTTAATAAGCACATTTATCTTATCTTGTCCATATTACCCATGATTTTAAAGGTCAAGCTCATTTTCAGTTCCACTGCACCAAAACTTAAAATCTCTATCATGTTAACACTGTCTTGGTAGACCAAAAGAAAAAAAAATCTATGGATGACTGAGATGGGGGGCGGGGAGAATGTTGAGCTTTATTTTCCCTAATTAGTTTTATTTGAAAAAAATTTGGATTAGGTAGAAGATAATGTATTCATTATTTGACAAGCACCTTAATACTGTTGTATTTACATTCACATTTAAAACAGCTTGTTTGAGAAACTGAAAATGAATTTACCTGAGTTTAAGAAAACTTGTGCTATAATTTCTTTGTTATCATGAACACTGTGAATGGACTATTCTATTAAATAGCGTGGTTCTCAAAGAAGCAAATGAAATTATAAACTGACATGAAGTATGTAATCAAAATTGTATCTTGCTGCATAAATTTGTAAATAATATCATTCAAAGCTTTCCAAGTTTAAAGACCAATAGAAATGCTTGTCATGGTCTGGGAGGCATTCCAGAAATGAAAGTGACTTTTGAAGTGTCACAACGATAATAAACTAAAAAGTAATTACTTGTTCAACTCAAGTACATGGTAAACATACTGTTTTGTATAGAGAGGAATGGCATTTTTAAAGATGAATTTGTTTTCAGGTGGTGGAATGGGCAGGAGAGGAAGGGAACTGGAGAAGGGTCTGTCAACGGGCATTACATTTCAGTTAGCCCACAGGAGTAAGTTCTGGTTGTCACTGCAGGCTAGAGTTGATGATAATGTATTAGGTATTTCAGCACAGCTAAAAGAGGATTGAAATGCTTTTACCACAAAGAAAAGATAAATATTTGATGTGATTGATATGTTAGTTAGCCTGATTTGATTATTCCACATTGTGCACATATGTTGAAACATCTTATCATATTCCATAGATATATTGGTATTATTATGTTAATTGAAAGTAGAAGAAATTTTTTAAAAGGATGAATTTGCAAGTTTTTACCACTCCTAGTTTTTCTTTTCACAGCACTGTTCATCTCAGATTCCTCTAAATGGCTTTCTTAATGGTCAGATTTACATGTAACACTGAGATTTTTTTATTTTAAGTGAACTCCCTTGCCTGGGTTACAAAACAGATAACAGTATGTGACTGCAATAATCTTATGACATGTATAACTTGAGTGTGATTGTGATTTTCACATGATTGTTGTAACTGTGTAATCAAGGGCTCTGATGACCATCTCTGTGATTATTTCTAGGATTTTGAGTCTCTGTGGTTCATTCTCAGTGGCGATGGCAATGGCAAGGTTGATTATGGAGAATTTAAACGTGCAATTATTGGTGAAATGAATGAATACAGGAAATCATTTGTTCGAAAGGTGACTTTGTTACTTTTGGAATCAAGTGCTTGTTTTTATTTATTTGAAAAACGGAAGGAGGCAGAGAGGGTAGGAGAGGAAAAAAAGAGTCACACCAAAAATGACTGCAACATCTGGCTGGCTGAAACCCAGTCAAAACCTTCCGCCCTCCCGCATGGAGCGCAGGGTGCTGAATACCTGAGACGCCCCTGCTACTGCCCAGAGTCTCACTAGCAGGAAGCCAGAATTAGGACTGGAACCAAGACTCTAAAGGGGGCACTCCAATATGGAATACAGGCACCTCAAGGGGCATCTTAAGTCATCACCAAACACTTTCCCCCATGTTTTTTCTTTTAAAATAGGTTGTTAGGCTTATTATTTAAATATTTTAATGAATCGGCACTTAGAATGTTGTAATCATTTTTACTTGTAATGCATGTTGTGTCTAATAAGCTCATATACATACTGCTTAGGAGGGAGTGAGTAACAGACAAATGTTTTGGACCACATATAAAATGTTCTATAGCTGTCCCAGGGCCATTGCTCAATTTAAGATGGTGGCTAACAATGTTTCTTGGGTGTACATATCACATGCATGACAAGTACTAAAATTACATTAAATTAGAATTAAAACATGTACATTTATATCAGGCAGAAATACCTAAGAGAAAAATCGAAATCTCTTCCTCTGGCTAAAAGACAAAAACAAAAAGCCAAAACAAATTCACTACTTAGTAATTATAAATTTTCCCTGGCACTTTGTACGTCCTTGTGATAGAGTTGTATATCAGAAGTATAAACTGGGTGTTGCCCTTTTCATAAATCTTGGAACCATGTGGGTTTGCTAGTGCTGCCGTAGCTGGGTGCCTTCCCCCAACTGTCCCTTTCACACACTGCTTGCCTTCTCCCTTCTAGAAGGACCAGGCACACTGGATTAGGGCCAACCGTAATGCTATCATTTTAAACTTAACTCACCACTCTAAAGGCCTGTATCCAAATGTAGTCACATGCAGAGGTGCTGGGGATGAGAGTACAATAAAACATTTTGGGGCTCATGCTTGCATCTACAGCAGGTACTCTATTTCTGCGAACTCAATATTATAAATTATCCATTGTAATTCTGACTCTTGCAAATAGGGGATATTGCTTTTGGCAGCTTTTGTGTTTCTATGTATCTAATTCACTCCCCAGTGAAATGGTTTATGATATTTTATGTTGCTCAGAGTTGCATTGAATTGGAGGAACAATAAAACAAGTAGCATTTCAAAGGACAGTATTAAATTTCAAATAAGCAGCAGAACAAAACTCATTTAAAGAGCATTTTACTTCTTCATTGATTTTAGTGATGGAATATTTGCAAGTCTATTTTCAAAAATTAAAATAGCTCTCCTGGCAATTTGTATTGGCCATTTATCAGTTCTCTTTTTAATGAATCCCTGAGCTGGAGTTTCCTTGAGACATCTTTACCCAGCACTTCAGTTTTCAAAGAGAGAAAGTCACAGAGTGGTTAAATTACTTCCTCACAATCATGATGCCAGAGACTGGTAGAATTAAACGCCAGGGAAAGGATTCTTAATGTATTGCTTCAGTACCTTTTTTCTCTATATCTATGATGCTTCTTTTACTTGGAGTCTTCATAAAATTTGTGGGAAAGTGCTTGTTATGAAACAACATGCATGCTACATTGTTGGGAGACACCTCAATGGCAGTATGAAGGACTTGTGAGGGTACAGGAAAGAACACGGGAAGGGGGAGAGGAGACCCCAGTGCCTATTAAACTGTATAAAAAATAAAGAAAAAAAAAGGTCATAGAAACAAACAACAACAAAATGAACTGAATGATCAGTTCATTTATTGCTTCTATTATGACCAGGACAATGGTTCTCAGTAGGATGACACATCTGGGGAGTGGCTAAATGACTCCATCCCAGAGATTCTGATTCACTTATTAACAACAACAAAAAGGACAACTGTTGAACAAATGAACATGGGACTGTAATGTAGAGACAGAACTCATTAATATTGTTTCCACAAGGCTTTATATTTTAGTTTAATATAGTCTTGTTTATTTCTCAGAATTAACCTACTGAAAAATGGAAAAATAGAATGTCTAGTGATTTCATTAAAAAAATAACATTTCTCCCTTTTATGTAGGTTTTTATGAAGCTGGATTTTAGCAAAACTGGCTTTGTGAGTATCATAAATATAAAAAAAAGTTATTGTGCAAAGCAGCATCCCCAAGTACTTTCAGGTAATTATTATGACTCAAAATGTTAGTTAATAAAGATAATATTGGACTAAAATATTAGAAATAGTTACTAATGTTATACTATTGTAGAGTTGTGATGATGTATAATTACTTTATAATTTATTGTATATGAGTTAAAATATCATTTTTCTATTTAGTTATTGTTTATGAACCTTGTCTGCATTCCCACTGAACTAACACTTTTTTGCCTTTTACCGGTTAAAAAAGCATGTTGCTCTGTAAAAGGAATTCTTATGCCCCACAATTTTGGCCATAATTTAGCATTTTGTTAAATCGGCAGAAAAACATTTTATTATTTGTATTCACCTAGTTACAAAGTTAAATAAATTTTGATATATTTATTGACTGTAATCTATTTTAAGAAATATTTATAGACTATTTTGTGAATTTATAAATTTAACTATATACTATTAAAGGCTAACGGGTATTTACTTAGAATTTTGCTTCTTAGCATTAAAAGAATACATAATGCAATTATGTTGACTTGTTAATATCATTAAGTATTCCATATCATTTATTTATAATAAATTGGGAAATGAAAAAAATTATACATATAATTATACATTATAATTATAATTATACATTATAGCTCATGATCACCAGACTGCTGCAACTTCTAGTTATTTCATTGAGGTCCAAAAAATTTAATTTGCTTTTCTTTGATGCTATAAGAGGATTCCTAGTGTTATTTAATTGTAACTATCTTTTTTCATTAAAACACATGTCATTCTCAACTTCTTTTAAACAATTTGCTCATTTAAAAAGTAGGTGATTTGTAATGCTGTTTTACTGGTTTTTCTTCTCATATCTGGTCATCTTAATTAGGCTACTGAAAGTAACTTCAGTTTTATGTCATTGAATTGTTGATGAAGATCTTGTTTTGTTTTGGTGGGTAAGACTTTGTTAGTTGTAGAAAATTCTATACTTTGCATTCATTTAAAAGAAAGTCAGATATACAGAGAGGAGGAGAGACAGAGAGGAAGATCATCTCTCCAATGACTTACTCCCCAAATGGCTTACTCCCCAAATGGCCACAATGGCCATAGCTGAGCTGATCTGAAGCCAGAAGCCAGGAGCATCTTCCAGGTCTTCCATATGGGTGCAGGGTCCCAAGGCTTTGGGTCATCCTCAAATGCTTTCCCAGACCACAAGCAGGGAGCTGGATGGGTAGTGGGGCTGCCAGGATTAGAACCGGCACCCATATGGGATCCCAGTGAATACAAGGTGAGGACTTTAGCCACTAAGCCACCGTGCTGGGCCCCAAAATATCTTTTTTGAAAAAGAAATATAACATTTGTTGTAAATACTTTCTGATCTTAAAGAAGAGTGAAAGAAAATTTAGTTACAAATGATATTAGGTAGTCATTTCCTGAATATGAGTCATTTCCTGATTTTGAGAAGGTATCGAATTCT
Source organism: Ochotona curzoniae (assembly GCF_017591425.1). Taxonomy (NCBI): domain Eukaryota; kingdom Metazoa; phylum Chordata; class Mammalia; order Lagomorpha; family Ochotonidae; genus Ochotona; species Ochotona curzoniae. The sequence continues at coordinate 24,548,018 of NW_024464920.1, forward strand.
CAACTATTTGAAATATAATTTAAGTAACAAATATTTTTCTTAAGAAAATATTGTCTTAATACTTACACTTCTGGATAAGGAGTATAGAAGCTAAAGAGAGAGAAATACCTACTGCCAAAATTTTTGCTTTTATAAAGATTACATCTTACTTTTCAGTATTAACATCCAATCACAAATTCAATTTATTATATAATTCATATTTCCATCTTTATATAATAGTTACTTAGTCCTTTGTCATTCAATCTTTCACTTTTTAATCTTCTGAAAGATTTAGTTGAAATGCGAAGTTTCAGAGAGAGGGAGAAACAGAGAGATTTCCATCCATTAGTTCACTCTCCATATAGCCACAATGCCCAGGGTTGTGCCAGGCCAATGCTAGGGGCCATGAGCTTCTTCTGGGTCTCCCATGTGAGGGCAAGGTCCCAAGGACTTGAATCATGTTTAGCTGCTTTCTCAGGCAAATTAGCAGGGAGCTGAATCAGAAATAGAATGTTCTACATTTCTGGGTGTCTCAATTTTCATTTAAAAAAAGATTTACTTAATTATTTGTTTACTTTTTATTTATTTTTATTGGAAAGTTAGAGTTACAGAGAGAAGGAGAAACAGAGAGAAAGATTTTCTATCCACTGGTTAATACCCCATTTGGCCAAAATAGCCTGAACTGAGTCAATCTGAAGCCAGGAGCCAGGAATTTCTCCTGGGTTCCCACGTGGATGCAGGGTCCCAAGGCTTTGGTGTGCCCTAGACTGTGTTCCCAGGCCACAGGCAAGTAGCTGGAAGGGAAGAGGAGTAACCAGGACAATATGGGCCCTTATGTGATCCTGATGCATGCAACCCACGGGCTTTAACCTCAAGACTATGCCGGGCCCTTACTTATTTATTTGAAAGGCAGAGTTGTAAAGAAAGGGAGATGGAGAGAAGGGAACCTTGCATCTGCTGGTTCACTTCCCAGATGACCTGCTGCAATTGGGCCAGGCCAAACCTAAGAGCCTGAAACTGCACTTTGGTCAGCTACACGTGTGCAGCTACCCAACTACTTGGGACTGATTTAGATGCGGGGCAGTCAGGACTTGAACATGCTGATAGGGATACCTGTATCACAGGCAGGACTTAAGCCCCTGTGCCACAGTCCTAGCCTTTATTCAACTGATTTTGAATCCATTTATAATTGTTTTAATTTGAAAGAGATCACCCAACTGTTGGTTTATAGTCCAATGCCTGCTTTTGGGCTGGACCTAGCTGAAACTGGGAATTTTGATTTCTATCTGGGTGGCAAAACCAAAGTACTTGAGTCATTACTACTTTTCCCGGGATGTGCATCAACCGGAAGATAGAATCAGAAATGGAGCTGAGCTTAAATCCAAGGACTCCCTTATGGAAAACAGGCATCCCAAGCAATCTTAACTGCATCAAACGTCTGCCCCAAACTCATTTTATCTTATCTTCTCTTCTCTTATCTTATCTTATCTACTCTGTTCTCTGTTTTTCATGGCTAGTTTTAATAGACACAAAATTCTTGATCTTCAAAGCAGCTTTTTGTTTCTTTGGTGTAAAAAACACTTCACAATGCATTATGATTCCAAGTCTGTTAAAAAGCCTTCTGTTTGTGGGTTCCTGAGAAAGAGCCAACTGTTACCCATTTTTTTTGCTTTGTTAGACAATTAGGATGGTATTCACATTTAAATCAGTTATTAAAAATGCAATTTGACTTTACAATGTTTTAGAAGGTTGCATAGGTTTTTTTCCCCCCTTTTCTACTTTTGCATATAGGCTTCTGTGTATTCTCTTTTTAATATTTTCTGTCCACTTTCTATAGCTTTCATTTTTCATTATCCTTTTTCAATTAAAATATTCATGCTGTCTGCTAGGATTATTGCAGAAGTCACTGCAAGAGAGGTGGGAGTGGCACATTAATGAAATAAATCAATTCTAGCTCATATTTAAATAAACTGGAGGGTAGTTTGATAGGAGTTCAAATTACTAAAAAGGATTTCATGACAAGCTTACATGTTCCTTTGTCATCCTCGGTTATTTTATTGACATGTAAGAAAATTGTTCTATTTCACAGGCCATGCCACAGAGGAAGAAATCAAATCCTCTTTTTTAGAAACATTAAGAGAATGCTGCAGCAAGCCTGATGAAGTGTCATATGGTGAATTTGAAGATTACTATGAAGGTCTAAGTATAGGAATAGTAAATGATGAAGATTTTGTTAACATCTTGCATACTCCATGGGGAATTTAGTTTTCAATAATTCATAGGCCGTCGGCACTAAGGAGAGTTGAATAGCATGCCAAGGATAACCAACATTGGAATACATTTTCCTTGATCTCTCTTTAATTTTTTTTTCATTTGTTTCCAAGAAAGTTGAGGCTGTAAAGAGAAACACTGAGTTACAGAGGTGTGTGTTCATACACATACTATACACCTGCTCTCTGTGGGCTTCTAAAGATATACTTCTGTTTTACTTATTACTGATTTTTATTATATCTTAGAGGTTACTATATCTTAGAGGTTACTATTACTATCTTAGAGGTTACCAATGGGAATATGACATCTGCATCAAACTATACAAGAGCTTCTGTAGAGTAACCAAGTTTACCATCATTCCATGTTTTTTTATTGCATCTTCTCCAGAATATAATTGCTACCATTCCAAATTTGATGAATTTGGATTGAGTCCAAAACTTAAAGATGGAAATAGTTCAACTTGTTTTAAACATATGGAAATGTTAAAGGAATCAAAGTACACGTGGGATAGATTTTTCAAGCAGTGAGATTATAGCTATTTTCTGTAACTTTAATATTTATAATGAGGCAGATTTACTCCTACAGTGCTCATTTAAATACTGAATTGTCACGTAAACTCTTCTAAATGTTATACTACTGTTCAATCAAACACTATGTATTTGTTCTATTGACTATATCTCCATTATTTTATTTTAATTGAAGTCCTTTTACCTGCATAGAATTATTTTTTAGCTGGAAATAATAGAAAATGAGAAAAGATATTATTCTTATTAAATAAAGATCTCTAGAATTGAGTTATTGTGTAAGTGGACTCATAGGATAATTACTAATCTTTTCCCAAATGGGAAACCATATTTTGTTATAAAATGATATTCTAAACATCTTGTTTTGACATACAAAAACAACCAAAACATTTTTTTCTAAATGTATATTGTATTATAATTCTTTTTTCTAAATCCCATGTTTATCATTTCATGTTCACTACAGATAGATGAGAGAGAATTAGCATTGTTTCCAAATTTATGATCTTAACCTATATTCTATGATAAAATAAATTAGAAAAATGTGTTGAACAAAATAAGTTGTTTAGAAATTAAAACATATGTTTAATAGAGAATGACTTTAGCAAAATATTTCATCAATCTATACTTGCCAACATTATCAGCTGTGTGATATGGTACAAAGTCAATAAATTCAAAGGTGTACTTTTGAGATTTGTGGAAATACTTAAACTTACTACTGAAATATCCAAAAGAAAGTATTCTTTTAGTGTAATTCTTACCATCAAAAGTTTACTTTGAAATTTTTTTTGCATTTATATTAAAATGAAAACAATATACTAGAAGACAGTTTTGCAAGAATAAGTCTATAATATTTCTTGTCATATTTTTATAATATTTTTTCTTGGAAAAATTAATCCAGGTTTGCACATTACAAATCCTGTAAATTGTTCTTGTACTAAAATCATCAATACCAAGAGTTGTTAGCATGCCTGTACTATTATTTACTGATGAAAAAGATTTTTGGTCTCCTTAATAAACATGCTGTTAAAATTGGTGTAGTGCATTTTCCTGTGAATGTGATTATAAAAATAGGCTTTCATAATGTAAGTATAAAGGAGTTACTTCCAGATATTAACACATGAACATGACTTACTATAAATTGATACCTGATTTATTTATGTGAGATGTGACAGCCAATTTCTCACTATTTCATATTATTGTTCCCATGTAGAATTAGGAAATATGTCAGCAGTGCGTTTCTACTATATTTTGCTAAATTGTAATTGTGATGAAATAAACCATTCTGGTTTTGAATTTGCCTGACTGCCTGTGTCATATTTCAATGTAGAGACAGTAATATCCGATATTTAGTACTCTTCTTAATAGAAAACCATTTAACTCACAGTATGATAATTGACTTTCCAAACTCTATTCTTAATAGTATTCCAGATTTGGAAGAGTTTTGGGATAGCATAAAATATTCAAAATCATAAGCTATTTGTTGCTATCTGAATTTTATAGTTAGTATATTTTACAAATCTTGGGTTCTTTAAATGGTACTTGCCTGGTGTGGCATAGTTTTGCTTTCCCAGCTAATTATACTGTTTATTGAATTTTACATGTTGAATTTACTGTTTTTACTCTTATAAATAAAATGTTACAGAAAGTATTCCTATTTTGTGGGAAATCAAGCAATATCATAACATATATTTGTGGGAATCGAATTTGTAGTGTTTACAGAAATACAACATAGACCATGGTAAAGTGTCATTACGAGATGGAGCGGAAGAGAACAAGATCCATTTTGTAGATGCTTAAAGAACTTATCGGAACTGGCCTAACATAACCTACATCAAGAAAGGGGAGAGCAAAGAGAATTCAGACGGTTTGGTTGGTCTGTATTGGTCTGCGATAATGAGAAGCGCCTTCCACTTTTATTTTGATGTTATATAGTTTTCTATGGAAAATTTTTACAGGGCCTGCTTTTTGTAATAAAGAATAAGAATTTTAAATGAGCCATTACACACTTGATCATAATTTATTCAATCAGCCCAGTTGTGCTTCGCAAACACAATTGTTTAAATCTCTGAGACTAGCTTTTGCTCATACTCTGTATATCCACTCAGTCCCCAGTCCTAGCCTTTGTTTATGAATTTGTCTCTTTAGTGCTCTCAGTGTTATGCCTTAGAGCAAGCTCTTATTACTTCTCATTTGTATTCCTTTTTATTAACTCTCTCCTTCCCAATTCCTTTTCAATCCATCTTACACATTTGCTGTTGGAGTAATCTTCTCAAAATGGACATTGCTTTCTGAATAAAATTTGTTGCTAATTTCCTGTGTCTTGCAGAAAAGTTAAACTTCTGATTCAAATACATAAAATCTGAATGATCCTGTTTCCCTAAGCTCCTCTTCTTTCACTTAGTTGATTCCGAACTTGGAGTTCTTAAAAAAATGGATTATGAGATTTCAAGGCTTAGTACTTTCACACCACACTACCACCATTGTCTAAATTAATTTTCCCCACTTAAGACATCTAAATTTATGGCCTTAACGACTTTAGCATATTGCATAAAGCATGTTGACAGTATGAATGTGTTGTTTAGCATAAACTTCAATCAAAGGGACAACAAATTACCTTAATGTAGAATACATAGTTTCGCTTATATGGCAGAAGCAAGCTATAGTGACCTATTTCACAAAATAGTGACTGCAATAAATGATAATGCACAATGTATTCCAAAACTGCTAGAAGAATAGATTTTAAATGTGTTCCTCATAAAGAAATGACACATCTGTGAATTTACTAATTAGCCTGATTTGTTCATTTCACATTATAAACATATCAAACATCACATTGTTCCTCATAAATGTAAATATTTATTGTTTGTCAGTTAAGAAGGAATGCATCAGCTGAGGATTTTAGCTATCATTTTTGCAACAAACTCTCTGTGCTTAGGGGCAATGTTCACGGCAACATTTGAAGACTAGCTAATTAGACTTCTAAGCAAAATGAGCGTATCTATGAAAATTGTGTCTTGTCGGACTCCTCAGTGATCCCAGGTCTGCCTGAGGATTCCGAAGACTTCTGCTTGTTTCACTGGGACAATAGGCTGGGCAGCAGCCTGCTCCCTGGAATGCTGCTGGGTGAGTCTTCTCTGCATACACAAAAGGCAGACTGCTGGGGTTCCACAAGGTTTACAGAACAACTTGTACAATCACCCTGTGTCTTCTTGTCAACACATGTTTGTTGACTAAATGTCTGGATGGAAGAATTTGACCTGAAATTAATGTTGTTGGAAATTGGGATTGTGGAGCTAACGCTTTCCTATCTGATTTTTTTGGGGAGAGGGGGGTTTCGGGCGGGAAGAGAAGAAGGTGGTCATGGTTAATTATCAAAAGTTAAGCTATTTCTTGTGCATGACTAAATTTGCTTCAGTAAGTTCATAACTGTAATTCTCTGCCACCCCTTGCAGCAAGCATTGCAGATCCCAAAATGGCATGTCAGGGTCCAAAACAGGAAATCCAAACACTATTTGGCCACCATTCTTATAACAAGCAAGAGCACATTATAAAAGACCTGCTTGTGCTATCGCGGGGAATAGGAGTAATTCACTATTCTGAATGCATGATTTATTAAGGTACTATTGACATGGAAACCCAATTATTCTATACAAAACCAAAACAAGAAAGGCTTTTGGAGATTCACTTGCATAAATTGTGAGACTATATAACGGATATACACTTTCCAGTTTTTCATTTTAGCCCTGTATTAGCTGATTTATACAGATTTTATGTGCCTGAGCAAGGTAAGGTTATTGGAAAAGATTTGAATTTAAAATTCATACAGTGACAAGATTTTATGCAAAACGAAAACAACCAAGATCCCTGTTGTATTTAACTTTTGTGTTTGTCAAGCTAGTTGGATATGTGACACATAGCTCGGCAAGTTTATATGTAGAATGAAAAGATTTTCACCTTTGCAACTATGTGTTGAGTTTCCTAGGGGTTTTAAGAGATGAGAAAGCTAATGCCAATTACAAAAGTTACATACTTACTAAATAATTTTAATTTTTTTTTTGAGAGGCAGAGAGGGAGAGATAGAAAAGTGGCTTAGATAGATTATAACTAGATTCAGATAGATGAGAGATAGGATGAGAGTGTGTTCCCATCTATTAGTTCACTCCTTAAATCGCAGAAATGGCTAGGACAGGGCCAATCTGAATTCAGGACCCAGAAATTTAAAATAAGTCCCTTGTGGGTGGAAGGGACCCAATTTTACTTGGACCGCTATCTATCTCTGGGACTGAACTATCAGGAAGCTGAAACTAAGGGGTTTGGAGCTGGAAATTGAATCGAGACATTCCAGTGCGGGATGTGGAGGTATTAATCAGATTCTTAACCATTCAGCTAAATGGTACCCCTTATCCAATAATTGCAGAGTCTTATATGTGCAGGGTCTCCCCCACAGATTCCTCTAGTACCCCATTGCCAGAGGGGATGAGCCTGCTGCCCGCCACCCAGCCTCCTGGCCTGCGAGAGACAGACAGACAGGGGTTCTGCCTAAGCAGTTCCTTTTTATTAGGAAAATTCAGATTCTTATATAGGGTAAGGGATAGCCTCAAGGCCAGGAATTTTGGGAATTCCAGGAGGGGAGAAACTAGGAGCCAATTACTAGAAGCCACCTCCCATAGGCTGGGGTAGGTGAGCGAGATGGCCCTGGTCAATCAGTATTTCCTTCGAGCTACTTGACTCCTGCCCTGGTTCACGCCCAGGGCTCTGTCCTTGGCTGCCACCTTGCCTGCCAGTGACCTGGGTTGTTAGTTGCCATCTTGTTGACTCAGTGACCTCTTTGCCCCTGAGCCCCACAGTATGGAAGAACTTTTTAGAAAATGAATGTTGTCAAGGAAAATTAATTGTAAGGAAGCATTCAGGTGACTGCTCCATCAAACAAATATCAATAACTTAATATAATTGAGGTTGAGGAAGGGTATCAGGTTTTGAAACTACTTTGAATATTGATTTCAAACTTAAGTTGTCTTGCAAGTGAGTTATGTGACTTTGAAAAGGTACTTGGAGTGGCTTATTCTCTACAGTCTCTAAGCACAGGCTGATAGAAGGAGTGAATAGATTCATATGTACCTGTAGATATGGATGTATGTATAGATAACAGTATTTAACACAGGGTAGCATGCAAATTTTACTTAGTATACCTTTACTGCTTTGTTGCTTGAAATAAAGAAATCAATGAGAAAACTTTTCTTCATTCTTTCCTGATTAATCCAAGTGAAAATCATGAAAGCTGTTCTCTGGAGACCTTTTTGAATGGGAAGGAACAGGTTGTACCATTTCCTCCACCATCTAATAGACCTCTCAACTCTTTCCTTCATGAGAATTCAGGAGGGAACATCAAAGGCTTATATTAAGAGTATCAATTCTTTGCTTGCAAAGTGTCAGGTTAGAAAAATCATCAGTAACATTTTTTTTAAAACTCGCTTATTGGAGAATATGCATACAGATGTTGACCACAGAGATAATTCCATCTGTGAAAAATTTCCCTCCCGAAGGGATCATGAGGGTTTGATCAATCAGTTTGTTAATTCATGGAGTTATCTATTTGCTCATTTGTTACTTTTATAAATGCTTATTGTGTAGTTTTAAGGGACAGATACTATTTTAGGTTTAAGAGATAGTTCCATGAATAGTATAGGTAACTTTCCTATCATCATATGATTTAATTTTGATAGGAGAGAGTGAGCAGCTAAACAAATATGTAAGTGATTTGAAGGGAATAAAAAAATAAACCATGTAGAAAAATAATGATTAAGAAACTTTCTTGCAGTGGTAACTTTCTGCTTGAGACCTCAATGAAACAACGAATAAGAGAAAGAATATTTTTGAATGTTCTGAAATAGGATCCTGAACTAAGAATGAGTTTGGTATTGTCGAGTATTCAAGAAAAAGTCAATGAGTGCTGTGATCTGGTTTCTGCCTTAGAGAGGTGACTCTGAAAGCCAGAAAGGGTGTGGATTTGGGTTAGAGGCAAGAAGAATGATAGAGAGGGACGTTTCCCACTTCAGGCCTGTGGCTCTGGTGGTCACTCAGACCAGTGAAGGGTGTAGCTCTGGAAGCAGCAACAAATATACATCTGTGATATATTTTGGAAGCAATTCCCATAATATAAAGAGTTGACTCTCTCTATCTCCTTCTCTCTATAAATCTGCCTTTCAATAAAAATAAATAAGATACAAAAGTTTTAAAAGGGCATGATTTGATGGCCTTCCCAAGCCTTTCATCTACTTCAGAGCCTGGTCTACATCAGAAGTTCCTGATGGGACCAATGTATTATTGTGCAGAGTAAAACACTTGGCCAGGCATAACAAGGAGCCTTAGATTTCCAAGAAGGTTTAGATCTTTAGGCCTTAATTGCTTCTCCTTTGAAACTAAGGAAATAAAATGAGACAAAGCACTAGGTGAACAGAATGCATTAACAAAATGACTAATTACTCTTCTTGGTTGAAGTGTGATCCCCTTCTTTCCCAGATCTCAGAATTGACATTTTAAAGTCTAATATCTTAGATCTTTGGAGACTTTGGAGATAGGACCTGTACAGAGATAATCAAGTTAAAAGGAAATCATCTATTTCTCATGAAAGGTAAAATTTGGACACACATGAAGACAGAAGACTTCGTAAAGATACAAAGAAAAGCCCCTGACAGTGCTCAGCCATAGGCCAAGGAGAGACGCTCAGAACCTTCAGCAGTTCTCTGAAGGTGTGGATGCTGTCATCATCGCTGTTGGACGTCCAGCCCACAGGACTCAGAGAGGCCGATTTCTTAGAGAGTCCAGCCTATGGTCCTTTGTTAGCGGAGCCTTAGCAAAACCATGCAGTTATCTTCCTTTCTGTTGCCTCTGTCCTGCCCCTCGTCCCAGACAAGACACCAGCACTTATTCCTCCAGTGGGAGAATTTTCTTAATAGTAATCAGCACCAGAGAAAATTTCATCTTTTTTTTTTTCAGTATAAACGTGACAGTCTGAATTTGCAGAATCCTCCTCTCCAAGTCTACTTACAATCATGTTTCCTAAATTATATGCAATCTCTTGTCCTTTCTCTTCTGTGTAAGACATGGCTCACACCACAAAGTTAAGAGGCATAATTTGTTCATCAATATATCATCCTTTGTACCTACTTTCCTTCAGAAATTTTAGTGGAATGTATTGCTGTATATTTTTCACCTTGTACTCACTACTTATTTCAAGACCAGAAGAAATGAGGAGCCTAGGGCACTATAGAATTGATATTGGTGAAGAGGGAAACGTATTCTTGAAAAGTCTTGGGGTAATTTAAAATCCAGGCTTCAATTCTTTGATAAATCTGTACTGTTAATATTTTAAGTTGTTAAATCTTCATGAAAATTTCTAATAGAGCAGGATTAAAATATTTACAATCAGTGTTATAATTTTAATCCTGTATTTGCAAACATTTTAAATTTTGTCATACTTCTTTATTAGAGTCCTTTGAACAAATACTATTGAGGTCTTGTGCATGTCATTATTATATGCACAACTCCGAGAAAAAATGTAAACCTTTTGGAGCCTGCATTCTAGCGGGGTGAGTATGAAGATACCCGTGAATAGTTGTTCCAACACGGGGCCTGAACTCCCAGACCTGAGGATCCTGGGTGCAGATAGTTAATCTAAATGCTGTTGGATTGCTTATTGCTCCAGAAAGTACTACACGTGGGGACCTTCCAAAGGGCTGAGACAATGCACCCTACGCTTTACCCAGGGGGCTCACTGCGTATCCCCCTACCTGCCTTCTTTGGGTCCCTAAGGACACTCTGCTCCATCCCCACCACTCTAAGGAAGGTACTCTCTGTTGCTCAGATAGAATGAAGCCTAATTTCAACCCCCTGCCCTCTATCTGGGCAGGCTGTACTCATTTTCCCTGTAAGCCTTGGACTCCAGTCCCCTCTGAAACAAATTCTTCTTTACATAAAAGTCACCTCCTCATTTTCTTTGAATCGTAAAATCCTAAACCTATAGCTTCATTATGCTAGTAAAAAACATGTTCTAGTAAAAGGGGATTAAATGCAAAACAAAAACAATAGAGTAGGACAAGAAAAACATTTTTTTAAAAAAAGAATTGTTTATTTTTACTGGGAAGTCAGATATACAGAGAGGAGGAGAGACAGAGAGGAAGATGATCCATCTGATGATTCACTCCCCAAGCCTCTGCAACTGTTAACAGGCAGAGCTTAGCCAATCTGAAGCCAGGAGCCCAGAGCCTCTTCCGGGTCTCCCAGATGGGTGCATGGTCCCAGGGCTTTGGGCCGTCCTCGACTGCTTTCCCAGGCCACAAACAGGGAGTTGATGGGAAGCGGGCATGCTGCGAATTGGAACCAGCACCCACATGGGATCCCAGTGCAGGGCGAGGACTTTAGCCACTAGGCTACCCTGCTGGGACCAGGATAAGAGAATTTGAAGCAAAGATGAAGATACCAGATAGAAAGTCCAAGGAGACATTACTAATATGGTGACTACAAAAGTAGGAGACAAGGAGCTCTGCTGATACCCAGAAGAAAACAGTTAAGTCAGTGTGTTTGAAGCAACAGGTATGTGTGATTTGGCGTCCGAGCCGTGGTGCTGGGCCCAGAAAGGTAGGCTTCTGATGCATTTCCTGTTTATGTTTTCCTTTCATACTTTAGATTCATTCAGAGGATAACTATTTTATTTTACTTCCTCCTTCCGCTTGCACATTATTTATAAATAATTTAAAACATGCTGTCAGCTCTCAACTCTACTGCCAGATATATTAGAGCTCTTTCATAGACTATCCCTTGCGTTCTGTGAATTCTGTGAATACTTTGCTTCTCTTGGCTGCTTTTTTTTTTTTTAAATCTGTTATAATATTCTTTGAGAGGCCAGGTGGTATTTTCCTTCTCTATCACCACAAAATTCCCATTGTCTAAATACAGTTCCTGGCTTTGTGTCTGGCACATAAATATGCATTGGCTGACATCAGTACGTCCACCTAAGCAGCTGTTGGAAACTGGTGTATCTTCTGATAGATTGCCAGCAGCCACCACTTAATGGGACAGCTTGAGAGTGATCCAGCCGTCTTGGATCACATGCTTTCTTATTCAGAGTTTTGAAAATATCGCTCCACTATATTTGGCAGTCTGAAAGTCTTTGAAATTTGTTTTGATGATAATTATATGTTTGATTTCTTACCAACTGTTAGAGTTTGGAGAAGTATTTTCTTTTTTTCTTGAAATTTTAAACTTTTCCTAGCTGTGTCATAGCACTGACTTCCGCTTATTCATTGAACGTCATGGATGATTTTCCAGTTTTTGTATTATTGTTCATACTTTCACCCAATTTTATAACAATTATTAGTTTTGCTCCAGTATGAAGATATTGTTTTCAGACATCTTAGGGTTAAATTTCATAGGTCTGTTACTCATGTCTGTAGTCTCATACTAAATTTTCATTTTCTTGCATATTTTCCCTGACTCTGTTTTCTGTAATATAAATGTCATCTGTTTATGGGCCATTATATCTTCTCCATTATTAAATATCCTTCTGTCTCAGTGGAGTAAGATTAATGCTTCTCTCTTACTGTACAAGCTTCCTTCTCTCATCCCTAACTCAGGACCTCGCATCTGAACCAATTTTTCCTCCAATCCCAGTAAGAAGTTACTTTTCATGGAAATTAAACAAGGCAATGATGTATTGCACATGCATGAACAATCTATTTTGTGCAGTTCCTATTTCTATGGTATAGTTTCGAAATGAAATATTGAATTTTGATTTCTTTACTAACAGTCTCAGTGGTGTTCGTATGGTTGACTAATTCTGAAGCTACTGATAGGCAGTAATCTTTTTTTTTCAAAAATATTTATTCATTTTTATTGCAAAGTCAGATATACAGAGAGGAGGAGAGACAGAGAGGAAGATCTTCTGTCTGATGACTCATTCCCCACGTAACTGCAATGGCCGGTGCTGTGCCAATCCTAAGCCAGGAGCCAGGAACTTCCTCCAGGTCTCCCACACGGGTGCAGGGTCCCAAGGCTTTGGGCCTGCTTTCCCAGGCCAAAAGCAGGGAGCTGGATGGGAAGTGCGGCTACCGGGATTAGAATTGGCGCCCATATGGGATCCCGTGCACTCAAGGCAAGGACTTTAGCCGCTAGGCCATCGCGCTGGCCCCATAGGCAATAATCTTAATTTAAAGTATTTTACCCTAATTGTTTTTTACCCGTAAGGAAGCCCATAGTTCTGGTTTAGTCTTTCCTTCTGCAAATACATACTGAGTCCTTACTGTATGTTAGGTACTCTGCCAGGTGCTGAGTGTACAAATTGGAATCACACAGTTACTATTCTCACATGACTATTTTTATAGTGGGTAAAATGACTGGATTTATGTAATTATCAAATGCAAGGAACTCTGAAAGTTTCAACTCTGGACATCCAACATACTATAGTGTGTTATGGGTATCGGGTTAAAGCAAACTAATTACTGGGGTTGAAGTCAGAGATATTCTTCTTCTTTTAATATGAAAGGCAGTTTAGATAGAAAGAGATTAATCTTCTATCTGTTGGTTTACTCCCCAAAAGGCTGCAATAGCTGGAAGTTTCTTCCAGGTCTCTGATGTGGGCACAGGACCCAAGGACTTGAGCCACCCTCTGCTGCTTTCCCAGGCCATAAGCAGGGAGCTAGAATTGAAGTGGAACAGCCCATATATCATGCCAGAGCTGCAGGTGGAGGTTAGCCTGAAATGTCACAGCACCGGCAACCATGGCCACCCCCCACCCAACCCTGTAACCAGAGATGTTTCTTAAGGGACAAGAAGGAGTAATCTAGTGAATGTCAGGGAAGCAGTAGTAAGTGGGAAGAGAAGGATGACAATCTAGATGGCCAAGAATGAGCACAAGCATAAGTGAGAAACAACACAGTATGTGGATGTGCACATGCCTGCTCTTGAACAGTTCAGTTTTCCCTGGAATTTGACCAGCTCATTGAGGAATAGCAGATGGAGATCTTTGTTAATGTACTGGTGTACTATGTGGCTCTGTTCCATTTATGAGTCAACTCCCTGTCTATGCACCTGGAAAAGCAGTGGAGGACGGCCCCAGTCCTTGGGACCCTGAACCCACATGGGAGACACTGAAGAAGCTCCTGACTCCTGGCTTTAGTCTGACCCTATAGTGGCCATTTGAATACTGAAACAGTAGATGGAAGATCTGTCTCTCTCCTTCCTTTCTTCTCTCTGTAACTCTACCTTTTAAGTAAACAGATAAAACTTTAAAAACAAAACTTAAGTTTTCTGCTGAAGGTGAATAGTATTTGGCATTTTGCTAATGCTTCCCTTCGGGCATCTATTGACAGCTTTAGAATCTCTCTCCAGAAACTTATTTATATATTAAAGATATGCTACTCCGGAGCAATTATATGAATATATCATTTGTTCCAAATGCATGTAATTATAAACTGTTAAAATAATCTACTGATTATACAAAGTCATTCTTATATTTGCTTAAAGGATAAAATGAAAACTCTAAACAACGACAATAACATAGAGTAGGAATTGTTTATGAATTCAGCTGGTTGGGGTTGGAGGTAGAAATAGTATTAAATTTTGTTGAAGATTAGGGGAAGATATTTGGCTAAGTAGTTGAGCCCTGGCTTTAGTGCCCACAGCCTGTACTGGTAGAATGTTAGGGTTTCCGTCTTGCTCTGCTCTCCATTTCAGTTCTCTGTTAAGGCAAAGGTAACTGCAATAGCTTAACAAGTTTGGTCTTTGATATCCCTGTGAGCGACCTGGATCAATATCCTGATTCATGGCTTTGGCATGATCCAGCTGCAGCTCTGGCGGGTACCCAGGGATTGAACCAGCATATCAGAGCTCTTGCCGTTTGTCTCTTTGACTCAGATAAACCCAAGTTTTTAAGCTAAAACAACCTTAAATATTGTTGTCAAAATTTTCATGGTCTATACTGGAATTAAAAATTACAGCTTTGGAATAATCACAGAAAAAGGGACACATGAAATATCTGTCAAATGGATAATAGCGAAGAGATGTTACAAAAACTTTGATTAAACAGAAACCAGAAAATAAGGTTATCAAAATTCTAATATATTATTATCATTATATAAGTATAGTATCATAATTGGTTTAATATCAGTTCCTAGATTTTTCTCAGAATAGATAGAAACTGTAACATGTATGCCATATACTTGACTACAAAGAATACATGACCTAAATTACCTAATTATTTGCTTAATATAAATCCACACAGAGATGGATAAGGAAATACATACCATTAACAAAATCACAAAAAGAAAGATCATACCCAGGATTATAAGACAAAACAGAACAGAACACAAATCTATTTAAACAGATAAAGTATGCATACTACTTGATAATATAAGGAAAGGAAAAAAGGTAGAAGATGCTGTTGGGATAATAGGTAGCTTAAGAAAAGATAGGGCCAAAGGTAACATGAATGAGAGTAAGTTGGGAGAGTGGGTTTAACTTAATCATTGGCATGCCTATTTCCTGTGGTTTGACAGTTTCAGAAATCCCATTTGTGGTCAGTGTCTATTTAGTTACTTCTATATTCAAAGAGCATTAATCTCAGGTCTGCAGCTTCTTCAAAATGGTATTTTACTTATTCTCAGAGGTCATTCTTTTTTTAAAAAAAATTTATTTTTATTAAAAAGGCAAATTTACAGAGAGAGAGAGAAGGAGAAACAGAGAGATCTCCCATCTGTTGATTCTCTCGCCAAATGATGGCAACAGCTGAGCTGATGTGAAGCCAGCAGTCAGGAGCTTCCTCTAAGTTTCCAACATGGATGCAGGGGCCCGAGTCCTTGCACTATTCTCTGCTGCTTTTCTAGTCCATAAGCAGGGAAGTGGATCTGAAGTAGGGCAGCTGGGATAGGAACCAAATGCCCATTTTGGATGCCAGTACCACAAGAGGCTTAACTTGATATATCTGTCCCTCTCAGAGACCATTCTACATGCTGCATTAGTTATGCTTTAACACAGCAGTTTAGATCACATCTCGATATTGGATTACCTCTGTGTTCTTGGAACTATGTAGGGTGTCTGTGTGTGTGTTTGCATGTTCCTGAAATAAAAACGGAAAACTGCAACTGTGCACAGAGAGCAAGCTGATCATTCAACCAAAGATTGCTATACTTAGTATTTTGACAAAGCTATTCACGATACATGCACATTTGTCAGGCTGCTTCTCCCGACTTGCTTTTAAGCCTGACTTGCAGGCTTATACTCTCCCCTCCAATGCCCATCTTCCAAGCAGCTTTTTGTTTTTATATGTGAAAGAAACCTATCATCCTTAGACCTTGGAAATGCAGCTTAGAAGATAGAACAATGAAAACAGAAAACAAACAAAAACAAACAAAAAACACCTGTGCACAGAAACAGTCAATTGAATAAGTAAAAACCATCTTTAATATCATCCAGGAAAAACAAGATGTCTTTGAAATGAAACTAGGATCCTATGAAAAAAGAATAGGAAACAGAAGAAAGCTTTTGGAAGTTGAATATAGGATGAAAACGAGGTTGCTCTAGCTGCTGTAGGTGTTTGGCCTTGACATGGATGTCCATAGCCTGGGGCACTAGGTAATGTTGAGGCAACAGGCACGCAGCAGGGGCTCTAGGTGGAGGGGAAGATAGTAGGGACAGTGAAAGGTTGGGTGTTAGAAGCACTGTTACTTTGGCAGGTCCCTGACACAGGAAACAACCCATTTTGTGCCAGTCCTCCCTCTCGCTTCCAGACACTGCACCTCCTATCTAGTGAAGGATTTGGGACCCTAGGCCTTGGCCCTATGGAAAGTTCCACTGTGAGCAGCTGAAACTCTACCTGCTAGTAGAATAGAAATTCCAACCATAGGCAAAAGCGTTGATGGTGATGGAAACTGCCCTGGAAAATGATAATATTGTGAACTGCAGATGGAGAAACTTTAAGATCCAGGGTTTTAATGAACTTCTAGAAAATCATGCAAATATTTCTTATCCTGACTGGCAATATTTAGGACAGATCCTTGGCTCTTATGAAAGTGAAATCATAAAATTGTCTTTGTTTTGGAATCTGTTGCTTTTGCTGGCTGCCAGAATGATGGAAGAAGAGTACAATGTTTTATCCATTCATGAACTGATCTTGGTAAGTAGATGTAAATGCACTGTAAATAAATGAAAACATTTTGGGGGGAAAAATCAGAATTATGACTTGGAACCTATTGCTGTCTCAAGCTATTTTCACTTACGTAAGACTATTGCACTTCATATTTCAAAAGTGAGAAATATCAAGCCTTATAAACTGGGAGCTCAATTGAAACCTTGCTGTTTTTTATAGTCTTTTCAAAAGTAAGGTGATTATACTAGCTATGTGTCTTCTTCATCTTGAACTATAAATATTGTAAGTCATTGAAGTATGGAAAAGTCTAGTGTTTACTATAAAGCATTCAAAGATCAGTGGCACTGAGCTCTTTCACTGAAGTGAGGCATGTTCTTTCTTTTTTTAAAAAAAAATACTCATTTATATATTTGAGTTACTGAGACAGAGAGACAGACAAAGCTTCCATCCATTGGTTCACTCCCCAAATGGCTACAATGGCCAGTGCTAAGCTAGGCAGAAGCCAGGAGGTTTGTTCGCATCTCCTATTTGGGTGACAGACATAAGTGTTTGGGCCACCTTCCACTGTGTTTCCAGATGCACAGAGGGAACTGGATAGGAAGTGGAGTAGCTGGGACATGACTGGAGCCTATATGTCATGCCAGCTTCATAAGCAGCTTAACCTGCACGACCATGGCCCCTGAAAGGTGATGTCTAGCTGAACATTTTCTTGTGAATGATGGGGGCATTTGTTTCAGGTTATTTGCAGGCGCAGAGCCAGGATCTTCCAAGAAGGCTGCTGCAGTGTCCCAGAAGGTAGCTGTGCTGATGTGAATTCTCTGAAAGTGAGTTATAGAACATGGAGTCAGAACTGCCCTTAGCAGTTCAATGATGCATGACTTGCTCATCTTGAAACAAGGGGAGCTTGTGCTTTTCTTTTGATAAACCTGATTTTTTCTGTAAAAGTTTAAAGGTGGCAGATGACTTGTTTATAAGCAATAAGTTGGACAGTAGATGGGTTTCTCATCCATTCCCCACAATGGAAGAAATTCCATGGACTAGAATACCTGGAATCTATTTTTTGTCTGACCATATCTGGTCTGTTTTTGTGTTCTAACCCATTATATAATTCAGCATTTTAGGACAGCTTCTCTTTGAATAAGAATCAACTGAAGCTACTTAAAAGTAAGAGATGAGGAATTGACAATGTTAATATATTATTAGAATTTATCAAATGAATACTGTTGCTTAACTTAAACTTTGTGTAGTGTGCTTAATGATCTTTATTTAAACAGATTGGAACTTAGTAGATTCTGATAAATCTACAAGTTTTAAAAGAAAGTTAGGAATTGATGAGTCAATGGTTTAAATCAAAACTTTCTCTGTCTTATAACTAATTTAGATGGAAACAAGATAACGCATTTTAGTTCATCACTGTTTCTTTTAAGATAAGAAGATTCCAAAACGACTTCAAAGTCTTCCATTTTCTATTTGATTCCTGTGAGCTCCTCCTCTTCATCTTCTTTAGAACATTTAAACACATGGAAATTGTAAATAACATGGAGCGAACTTAACTTTTAGATCAGATCCTATCTTTTGCTCTGCTGATGGTGCTTTGAATTACAATTCTTTTGTCAGAACTACATGCTTTTGCTTTCATGAACAATTACAGTAATGCTGTGACTCTCTTCCATTCTCATATGGGCTATTTATTTTTGATGTAGGGGTCCTAAAAATGCCACATCAGAATAAAGACACCTCAGAACTCTTGGAGGTTTTTCTCCTTTTGTCGAACTGATTCCATTACTTTGAGATTTTATAGAGCATTTTGTCTGGCAAATATTGTGAAGAAATAGTTTCTTCCTCAAAATCACTGGATATGAGTGAGATACTTTTTCCCTACTGGTGAAAAACAATGCTCATATTGTCTTTAGATAAACTAATTTTATCATATACTTATGATAAGAAAACAGGCATTTGGCCTGCTTAGGCAATGCATGGTGAAATAAAGGCAAGTTTCATGAGAAATTTCAAAATGTAAAGAATTATACATTGGATCTAGCCTGAGGGAGGAGAAGTCATAGTCAGAAGAAACAGAAAGGGAAATTAGAGATTGGAGCACTTGGTAGGGAAGAATTTTTTCCAAAAGACAAGCAGTGGCCTCAAAAAGGAGACTTGCTAAAGGTGCTAGGTAAAGTCAAGGAATAGTAGTTCGGTCAAATCAGGTTTTGGAAAATACCAGAATGATGTTTAACCTAGAATTATTGGGCTTGAGAATCGCAAGGAAGGACAGTATAATACTGGAGTAACTATCTTGCTATCTTGAAAGGAAAATGAACAAATCAATACTAATATTAGGATGAGGGAGAATCAAGATGGCGGAATAGGGTAAGGACACGTTTAAACGGACGGAGAAGCATTTAACCAGAATGAAGCAGAGAGGACATATTTCAGGAAATACGAAAGGACGGAACAACAGCAGAGGGGTACCTGGAGACTGACAGAGACAGGAAAGCAGCGGGCACAGCAGTGTGGTGTTGCAGTGAATGATATTCCAGCATGGCGATCTAAACTCCACCAGCAGCTGGAACTCCACCAGCAACCAGGTGGGAAGGGACTTGCACTGGGAGCTTGGGAGGTGAACCCAGATGGGGAACTGTCTGTCCTGCTGGTCCGTTTGATTTGACCAGGAGCAGACACAGAGCAGCAGATCCTGGGCGGGCAGTGCAAGGACAGCGAGGATTTCATAGCCCAGGCAGCCCCCTAGAGCTGAATTGTTCGCCATTTTGCCTAAGGAGGAAAGGGCAAAGGAAAGGACTGAGCATGCTCTGAGCGGGGAGTGAGCTCATTTCTGACTCGGTGAACTGCAACGATGTGGCATTCTATGGGTTCCATCTGGGGCAGGTCTGGGTAACCCTCGGATCTGACAGCCAGCAGATCAAGAACTGTTGTGGTAGCATGTCGGGCGCCATTTTGCGCACTGTGGCAATAGCTTTGGGACTGCAGGGGACAACAGTGAACTGCGCATGTGCTGAGCTCCCGAGAACTCGCTGAGGTCCCGAGAACTCGCTGAGGTCCCGCAGGAAAATACTGACTGTGGCATCGTACTGGTCAAAACAGGTCCGTGTGGCACCCAGACCTAGCGTCCAACAAGTTATGACAAGATCAGCGCCACCAACAACCTAACTAGATAGTACACCTGGTGTCTCTTTAATCCTGGAACCCACTCCAACCAGAAGAGGGAGAAAGGTTGCAGAGACAACAGTGCAGCCTCAGCATGGTATCACAGGAGGTGGAGAGTGGTGAGCCAAGAGCTGGGGCTGTGGAGACCACGGTGGATATCTGGCATAAGAAGCCAGACCTGGAACTCGCTGGAGGTTGTGGCACAAGTGGCTGCAAGCAAAAAGTTGTGTATCAACTGCAATAAGTAAAACTGCATTGTAGACCTGTGGGTCACACAGCTTAGAAACCTGCCCCAAGAAGAAGACTCTGCTAACCAGAAGTACAATGATCAAGAGCAAAAGAAGAGACAAAGGCACAATGAATATCATTGAAAACTCCCCTGCAAAGGAGCAAAACCCTATGCCAACCTCAGAGTTAACGGAGGAAGACATTGAGAAAATGGGGGACACAGAATCCATAAGACTCATTTTAAAGATTCTGGTCAAAAATGAGAAGTTAATGCAAGAGTTCAAAGAATTTAAGGAAGCAGTTAAGCAAATCAAGACTGGAATATCAGAAATTAAGAACACAGTAGAGCAAATTACAAGTACAGTGGAGAGTCTCCAAAATAGAATGAAGCAAGCAGAAGAAAAAATATTAGAATTGGCAGATATCTCCTGTTACCAGGGGGAAGCAAACAAAAAGCTGGAAGCAGAGCTGGATCAGGCCAAAAAAAGTATTCAAGAATTGAAAGACACTCTTAAGAGGCCAAATATAAGAGTTATGGGAGTCCCGGAAGGTGCGGAAAGAGAAGCTGAGTTTGCAAATGTATTTAATCAAATAATCAAGGAAAATTTCCCTAATCTGGAGAAAGAATTGGGAAACAAGATCCAGGAGGGACACAGAACTCCCAACAGGCTTGATCAAAAGCAATCTTCACCAAAACATATGATTATCAAGCTCTCTTCAATTGAACATAA
Source organism: Ochotona curzoniae (assembly GCF_017591425.1). Lineage (NCBI taxonomy): Eukaryota > Metazoa > Chordata > Mammalia > Lagomorpha > Ochotonidae > Ochotona > Ochotona curzoniae. The sequence continues at coordinate 24,569,053 of NW_024464920.1, forward strand.
GGAAAAGATCCTTAAATGTGCACGTGAAAAACATCAATTGACATATAAAGGAAGGCCAATTAAGCTCACAGGAGATCTCTCACAGGAAACTCTACAGGCAAGAAGAGATGGAGTGACATATTCCAGATTCTAAAAGAAAAAAATTGTCGGCCTAGGATAACATACCCTGCAAAGCTTTCTTTCATCTTTGAAAATGAAATAAAATTCTTCCAGAGTAAAGAAAAGCTAAAAGAATTTGCCTCTTCCAAACCTGCTCTACAAATGATACTTCAAGATGTTTTCTTGACAGAGAAGAGGAATAGCACCTACCAAAACCAATGGCAAACGGGAAGAACATCCTAGTAAAATGACAACAGAAGACCAAATCAATGAACAACCCATTCCTAAAATGACAGGACCAAAATACCACCTATGTATATTTAACTCTAAACGTAAATTGCTTAAGCTCAATCAAACATCATAGATTAGTAGACTGGATTAAAAAACAAAACCCATCTGTTTATTGTCGGGAGGAGACACACTCCAACAAAGATCAGCGGAAACTATATCACATGGGTTTTGTTGTTTTCTGTTGGTTTCATCTCTTCAAAACACTTTCTTCTGATTAAATCATTCAATGACTTGTAGATCATACAGTGGCATCATTTTCTTCAAGAAGGTTCTTGATTTTCACTTCTTCAGCTACACGTTACACATTTAATAGCATGTTATTTAACTTCTTGGTGTTAATTTCTTTTTTCTCCCGGAAGTTGATTTTGTTTTGTGGCTCTTCATTTAAGGGAAGGTATAGTAGTTGTGTAATGGAGACTGTCATATCTAGTAACATGTCATTTAACTTCATGGCATTGTAAATTTCTATTTTTCTTTCTATTGTTGATTTTGTATCATGACTTTTCATTTAAGGGAATGTACAGTAGTTATGTAATGGAGACTAACAATCAGATGTGAGGAAGCAGTGTGGTTGGCATCTCTGTTTCCAGACAAAGATGGACTTACAGTGAAACTGTTTATATTATATTTTGACAATAGGATTCTGGACTCTCTGCCATTGTCCATGCCCGCAATGATGAACATATGACTGAGTATGAAGAACTATATGTTAATAATGATATAGAGGAACTGGGGGGGGGAAGGGAATTGGGGAGGGGATAAGGGAATATGGAACTGTATCGTAAAATGATAGCAATAATACTAAAATGTGAAAAATAAATAAATAAATAAATAAATAAATAAAAGAAGTTAGGAAGAAAAAATATTAGGATGAATCACTTAATTTTTAAGAGATACTATTCTCACCTACATATATGTGATATAAACTGGCAAATATTTTACTAAATTTTTAAATGAAAACAAATCCATATTTGGAAATTTTGTAACTATTACAGGAAGAAGAAAGTTTTAGTGGATATTTATAAATGCTCAACAAAAAGAATACTTATTACTGTAACAGATAATAAGAAAAGAGGTAAGCTTGGGGAACAATGGAAAGCATGAGAATAAGGAATATACATAAATGATATCTTGAATGGTAGAATTTTATCTGAAAGTTGACAGAAAGTAATCTTTCTCAAATAGAAAGTCATTTTACTTTAGAAATCTTAATGATGTCATTCATGTTTGTCGGACAGAGCTTAGATAATGGGATGGCAGTGTTGTCTGTAGTAATTATCCAAGTAATAAGTGGGAAAGTAAAGAAGAAATGAGTGTGAGACCCTGTGCTTACAACTGATTGTTTTTGGGCAAATTATAGACACTAATGGAATCAGAGATGTGTAGTTGGCATGACGATGTTTAAGTCGACCAGAATGCATTTGAATGGGAAATTTAGGAGCTTTCGCAATTGTTAATCAGCCTTAGCGAAAAAGGACTCATCAGATCTGTCACGATAACCTAGTGGCTAACGCCTTCACTTTGCATGCACTGGGATCCCATATGGGTGCTGGTTTGTGTCCTGGCTGTCCACTCCCCTCCCAGCTCTCTACTTGTGGCCTGGGAAAGCAGTCAAGGACGGCTCAAAGCCTTGAGACCCTGCATCCACCTGGGACACTCAGAAAAAGCTCTTGGCTCCCGGCTTTGGATCAGCTCAGCTTTCACCTGTTGTGGCTAGTTAAGGAATGAACCAGGGGATGAAAGATCTTTCTCTCTGTAAATCTGATTTTTCTAATAATAAAATAAGGCTTAAAAAATAAAAAGGACTCATCTGAGAGTCATTAGAGCCAAGAAGAGATAATCTTATCATTAGGGAATTGTGATACTAAACACACATCAGTTTTGCCACTCTGATTTGTCTCCTCTACAGTCCTGTGTTTTAAATTAAAAGATAAGTGTTAGCTAAAGTCCCTGAGAGCAAATAACTGCTCTGTTATTCTTTTTTGATGAACATTGTCAAAAATTGGAAAAAATAATTTCCCTCTAACTCAAAGGTTAGCTATTCTGGAATCTGAGTGCCACTGCTGCAGTAGCCGGTGAAACATGGGTGTAGGTTGAGGACAGTTTTGCAGAGGTTTCATCAGCAACCAAAGGGCTCACTTGTACTCAGAAGGTGGAAGAAGGAAAGAGGGATAGCAGCACAGCTGGAATTGTAAGAGATGAGACACACATTGAGTATGCGTGAGACCCACAGAAGCGTTTGGGGCAAAGTGCTTTGCAGAAGACTGTTCCTACAGTATGAGGAAATTAAAGCAGTGACCAAGACATAGGTGAGATTTAATATAAGTTGAATATTGTGGTTGGTAGAATAATGGCTCCCCAAAGAGTCTATATTAATATTGAATTAGTATTGTAACTCTGGATTAATTAATATAGTCACAATGATTCTTTAAAATGGGAGAAAGATACAGAGGAAGGAAAGGCAGAGAAATAGTTACACAAGAGAAAATTCTGCCAGTTATTACAGAGTTTGAAGATAGAAAGATAAGAGCCAAAAATGTGGAAAAGACAAGACTATTTTTCCTAAAACTGCCAAAAGGAATGTAGTCTGCATTGAGTCCAGTCAATCACACTTTAGACTTTTGGCTTTCAGAAAAGCAGTATAATAAATTTCTCTTGTTTGATGGTAATTGTGGTAATTTGTTATAACAGGAATAATGTGACTTCATGGGAATTGATATGATTGATGGAGAAAAGAGAACATTAAAGCAAATAATAAGGTAGAAAGGTGGGAGAAATGTTGTATTGTTATAATTGTATTGATAAACTATATTAATATATTAAAATCTATTAAAATTCAAAAATATCAAAATTTTTAAAATAGTAAAAGTTGCATATTTAAAGTAAAAAATTACAGCATACATAATACTTATCTTTAACTTAAATCATCAACTGGCATACCAGTGTCTCCTGAGGAGTAAATCGCGCTTGGCAAGGGGAGCTGTTACGGGGTAGAAGATGAGTTTTAATTGACAAATGTTGAGTTTGAGGTAGTAAAAGGATCTGAAGCAAAAATATCTGAATAAAAAAATAGATATGGAAATTGATAAGATGAAGTTTATAGTCTAAATCTTAATTTTCTGCTAGTTTGGTTTGTTGCAGATACCTTTCTCAGGCTAACATCAAATAAGGAACCGTTATTTGAGAAAATCTTTACTTTTGTACAGTATTGTTTAAGATATTCCCTTTTGTAATTAATGCTTTTTGTCCTTATGAGTTCTACACATAGAGATGAAGGAATATAATTTCTGTTCATTCTGTTATTCTGGTTTCACAATATGTTTTCAGTTCTAGGAGCTTATTTTTGTGAAAGTTGATCATGCTTCCATTGCACTTTCCATTTGTGAAAAAGTTATTTTAGTACTATTACTGAATAGATTCTTTAACTACTAGATGCTAAATTAATATTGGTATATTTTTCTACTTAAAGCTGTTGCTTGGGATCATCAGATCAGTGACAAATACAATTGCTTATATTTTTCTCTCAGAATTTCAGAAATTGACTCAGAAGGTCACTCAGAATTTCTATTGGTGCTCCCTATTTTTAGATTATTACTGCTCCATATGTAAGCATGCTCTCGTCTGTCTTTTTTGCTCAACTCTGAAACTTTTAAAACAAGATCATGTATCAATTTATCCTGAAAAATATGTGACTCTTATATCTTCCTCTACTTTTTCTTACATTTTTTTCTCGTTTTAGGATCCAGGCAGGTGAAAATTGATACTTTTGCTTTAAGTTTCCACATCTCTTAATTTCCAATCTTGATGGTTAGAAATCGCACATGCACATAAAGGTCTAACTAATTTAAGTATCTTTGTAACATATAATATTACAAAATAATTTATGATGATACTGGTTTCCAGTTTTAAGCAAAGAAATCATTTTCCCATGTGCATTGTGCTGCTCTCTGAACATTTCTTCAGCTTTTCTTCTCAGTTCTGCTGAGTCAATGGAGATGTATAATTTTATTTTGATTGAGAGTCAGCTTGCTTTCCAGAATAGTTTCTCTATTTTCTACTCCCACTAAGAGCGTAGGAAAGCAGGATTTTTTTTGTATCCTTGCCAAAGCTTGATGATGTTATCACTCTTTTTAATTCTTCCCATTCTTATGAAAAATGATTCTCGTCACTTTGCATTTTTCTTATTACTAGTCAGGTTAAACATCTACATATATAATTATACAGTGAACTGCCTATTCATATTCTCTCTGTTGTTTCTGTTTAGTTAAATGGGTTTTTATACCAACTTTAAGAACTCTGATCTGAACACTAATATTTGTAAAGCATTGTAAAATTTTCTCAAAAGTTTTTCACTTATTTTGTAAATTTTGTTTTAGAAAGTCTTATGATTTGTATTCAATAAAATATTCTAGTTTTTCCTTTTGCTTTCACATCTTAAATTAAAAATTTCTCTATATTAATACATATTCTCTTATTGATTTTGTGATATTAAGTAACTTGGAATTTACACACCTGGACACACTAGCATACAAACACACAGGTCTTTCATATTTTCCTTCAAAGTATAAATCCAACTGTTACATTGATTGAATCATTTACATTTTTACTTTTACTTTACAATGCTATCTGCATCAAACTAAATTAAAATAGATATATGGGCTTGTTAAAGATCTTTCATGGATGTCCTTGGTATTATTATTTCACCTGCTCCTAATGATATCCTTTCTGATGACTTTTATATTCAAAAACAATTTTAGAGGCAAGGGCATTGTGTTACAGTGGGTTTTGTGGCCTTTTGGGATGACCATATCCCTCATGGGAGAACCTGGATTTCAATCTATCCCTCCTTCTCTGTTCTTGATTCAGCTTCCTTCTAATGACCTTGGAAATAGTTTCTATTATCTCATCACTATTGAGACTGTATTTAAACATAGATTTAACTCTTCTTCCACTGTCCAGAATATATCTTTTCTTTTTCACTCCCCCCAACTTTATTTTTATTTGAAAGCAAGCCTTACTGAGAGAAGGAGAGAAAGAGAGATGTCTTCCATCTACTGGTTCACTCCCCAAATGACAGACAGAGCTGAGACAATACGAGCCAATATGAGGACTTTGAAATTTTCTTTGTTTTATATCTTAAATGATGAATTCATAATAGGAGATAAGCATAAGAGTTCTCATCTTGAAAAGTCTGATAGAAAATCATACTATGAACAAACATACAAAGGTTTCAAACTTTTTTGGCAAAAAATTCTCTAAATTCCATTTAATTAATACTTGTAGCTTAGATTGCCTCACATGCAATTTGACTCATACATTATTGTTGTTTTAATAAGATATATTCATTTTTAAGACTAAAAATGTTAAATTACATTAATTTTATTTGATTTAAAACATGGCCTTTCTAAATTATCAACTTATTTATTCACCTTCTATATGAGTGTCCAGAAAAAAGTGCTGAAACATGAAACTATTTCATGCTGATAAAAAACAAGTACATTTGGAAGGTGAAAAGAACATCTCATAAATTGAAAATGCCTTATTCTGACTTTTCATTTTGGCTTTCTGTTAATGTACCCTATGAGGTAGCAGGTGGTGGTACAATGCTTGGGGTACCTACTGCCCACATGGGAGACTTGTACTCCTGGCCCCTGGATTTGAATTGGAATAGGTTTAGTGGTGGCCAGTGTTTGAGAGTGAATCAAGAGATATAGGATTTATCTGGTTTTCTACTTTCAAACAAAATAAGTAAACAAATAAACATAATCTGGTATCCCAAATGAGATTTTCCAATACAGAAAAAATATTACAGAGAGTAAGAAATATTTTAAAAAAATGAACTTTATGAAATGATAAGAACCAGAGATGGGAATTTGATTCAGTAGTTAGTTGTCACTGGGGACATTTGCATTCCTCACCAGAGTGAGGAAATTAGCCCTGATAAGGGACACTAGCATTACAAGCAGCATCTTGACCCACTATGCCACAATACCAGCCCCAGTAATATTAAATTTTACCGACAAAAAGAGGCATAAACTCAAATAACAATATGAACAAATAATACATTAAGGAGATTATAAGGTGTCAGACTTACGATAGTTTCAAGGTAATAAATCAGAAAAGACGAAAAAATTAGAAAAGACAGATTCTCTCAATTATCAAATGTATCTGAAGTAGTTACAATTATTTTAAAGATTTGGTTATTGAGATTGGAAAAGCAGATTTTCAGACAGAGAGAAAGCTGTTCCATCCTCTGTTTCACTCCCCAGGTAGCCACAAGGGTCAGAGCTGAGCTGATCTGAAGCCAGGATCTATTTTAAAAAACAAAAGCCTAAATATGGATAATATAAATAAATAAATAAGGGAGGAAAGTAGAGAACAAAAACATTCTGGAAAAATATATTAAGACATCTTAAAAAAAAACCAGGAAAGGAGGCAGGAAAGGAGGCTGGTGTGTACGCACTCTGCTTCGTGCTTAAGATGCTGCCTGGGGTCCCACTTCCATGTACCCAGACTAGAGTCCTGGCTCTGCTCCTGAGTCCAGCTTCCCACTAATGCACACCTTGGGAGGCAGCTGGTGATGGCTGTGTTGGTTAAGTCCCTGTCATCCGCAAAGACCTGGATTGAGTTCTGAGCTCTCTGTTTCCGTTGCATCCATTTGGGAAGTTAACAAAGGGTAAGAGCTTGTGTGAGTACACGTGTGTGTGTGAGAGAGAAAGAAAGATTGAGGGAAAGAGGGAAGAAAGGAGAAAGAGAGCACCAGTCCACCAATAAAGTAAAATAAAATAGAATAAAATGATTTTTTTTTTTTTTAGGATAATTTTTTTTTTTTTTTTTTTTATTGTTGCTTACACTGTATTGTGTAGTACAGTTTTATAGGCGCTGGGGATTCCCCCCACCCCTCCCCATACCCCTCCCCCCATGGTGGATTCCTCCACCTTGCTGCATAACCATAGTTCAAGTTCAGTTGAGATTCATTGCTTGCAAACACATGCCTAGCATAAAGTTCAGCGTCTTATTGTCCAGATAAGTTCAGTGGCCTCCTGGGGAGACCTTCTATGGTCTGAAGATAGGTCTAACAGAGTAAAGATCCGGTCGGTTAAAAGCCCCAACAAGGCCTCAGTATCAATATACAACATTATGGAATTAATTGACATAGTATTGGGTAAACAATATGTTAAAAATAATGCAAGTTCCATTCTTCGAAACATCTGGGTTGAGACAGCATCAATGACACGTTCAAAAAATAACAAACAACCAAACAATAAATTACAGGTTAAATCAAGGCGAACATGTGGTATCTAATCTTTTGGGATTCACTCATTTCCCTTAGCATTATAGTTTCCAGTTGTGCCCATGAATAAAATGATTTAAAAAAAAAATAAGGAATTGGTGCAGTGGCTCAACAAGCCGATCCTTTGCCTGTAGCACCAGCATCCCATGTGGGTGCCAATTCTAGTCCCGGTTACCCCAGCTTTTTCCCTAGTTCCCTACTTATGGCCAGGGCAACACCCAGGAGCCTGGAGCTTCTTTTGGATCATGTGAGTGCAGAGTCCCAAGGCATTGGGCCATCCTCTGCTGCTTTCCCAGACAAATTAGCAGGAAGCTGGACTGGAAGTGGAACAACTGGGACACAAATTGATGCCCATATGGGATGCTAGTAGGGGAGGTAGAGGCCTAACCTACTATGCCATGGTGCCAGATCCTCTCAAATCTATTTTTGAAAGATCTATTTTGTTGTTGTTGTTGTTGTTACACAGAGAGAAGGAAACCGTACTCAATCCTTTTTCCCCCAGTCTCTTTCCTTCTTCCTCCCTCCCCTACACAGAAACTTCCATCCACTGGTTCATTCGCTCAAAGGATTGCAATGGCAAGGCTGGGCCAGGAGTCAGGAGCTTCATCCACGTCTCCAATGTAGGTGGTAGGGGATCAAACTCTTGGGCCATTCTTAGCTGCTTTACCAAGGGCTGGAAAGGAAATGGAACAGCAGACACAAACTGGAACCCATATGGGTCCTCAAGTTTAGCTCGGTGAAGCTCTATTGGTTTGGAAGCATTTGGTGAGTGAATCAAGGAATGAGAGATTTCTCTTGTATCTCTCTCTGCCTTTTGTATAAAATGAAAACAAATAAAAAAAATAATGATCAACATAGGCCTGTTAATATGATACCTGCATCATATCAATACCTGCTTGTATCAATCATGCAAACTGGGGGTGTGTACTTATAGAAATTATTGCCTTCTTAATTTTTTTCTGTAAATGTAAGGCTGCTGTAACTAAAAGACTTATTTAACAAAATCCGTGGTAGAAGTAATATTTTCCTAAGTAAGCTGCTTCCTTTAATCTGTCATTCTAGCCTGCTTGTCATTTAAATAGTAGCCAAAAATAGAAAGGTGACCAAGATGGTATTTTTACTTCTGTAGTTGGTAATTGAGTATGCTTGAAAGAAAAAATCAATGCAAGTAAGAATGTCCTTGTGAAATTTCAGTCAGAAATTCAACAGAAAACCACAAATTTCTTTGGCAGGTTTCCCTATGGGGCAACTGCAGAGAATCTCTCATATTCAAATAGCTGGAATAAAGGCTCCAAGTTATTTTTGTCAAATAGAAATGTGACTCTTATTCACACCAACAATGATGTACCACTGATTGATCATGGGATGTGACCCTGAACACACAGTATATATACTGTCTGCAGACTCTCTTTAATCTCTCTTTGGATACAGTCACTTAAACCAAGGTTGCTTTTCACTTTAAGTGAACCATAACCAGCTGATTTTTCTCTATCTTTTCTAGAAGATTCTATTAAAGACCCTGCCTACATCCACAATCTTTGTGGCCCAAATTCCCTGTCCTTCCTCACAGCTGAAAGTAGACAGAGGTTACACTCTGACGACAAATATAAATACTGACTGGATAATTAACCCAGCAAAGTAATACATTATTATTTGTAAGAGTTATAAATAAGGACCAGAGCTATACCAGGGGAATTGGTGCCATGTTTATGTTTGTGTTGGGGATGTCTGGGGAAGATTCTATAAGAAAAGGTTGAATCTCAGACTGAAAGATAGATGGCGTAAGCTACATGGAGGCTGCGAGGTTTAATGGAGTATCAGTCAAGAGAGTGAGGATATTACGCCAAGGGAACGCCCCCATTTCAAATGGAACCACTCCATTGAAGGATGTGATAGTAAAAGAAACTGAGTTACCTATTCACCAACATATTGGGGATTTCATTGAAAGTGAGGTCTTTGTGGTAGAACAATACACATTATGCAACTTGTCATTAGAAAACACTGCCTTTCATTAATAGCCTCAGTAAATAAAGCTTGTTAAACTAGGCTGCTAGAACATGCCCTTTGTGTGTTTTTATGTAAGCACTCTTCAGATCTGTCACTTTTTTTCTCTGTCACTTGGAATATCAGATTCTCACTGGATTTCTAATAGCTCTTCACTGCACCTGAAATGTTAAAAGGTTAGTGCTCATTATACATGTTCTGTAAATACATTTCCAAATTATCTTAACAGTATTTAGGTAATTCATCTATTCTAAGAAAACTGGCCTAATGTGAAATGTTACAGTACCTTTCAAATATCTTATATTTTAACTCCCTCTTTCCTGATCTGTTTTACTCTTTAAACACAGTTATTCACTGTGCATGAGAACACAAATCAAAATAGTTATGCTTTGTTTTTCCCATGAATATATTTGGAATTTGCTTTTTTGGGGTTGTTTTTTGTAATTGGGGGAAATATTGCTTTAGTTTTCCTTAATATTTTAAAGTAAATACATGATGAATAAGTTTTTTTTGGAACCATTCTTTTTAGTAACTATATTTAAAGCATTTTTTGAGAAACAGAGTTCCCACCCATGGGTTCACTGCTATATGCCTGCAATATCCAGGTCTCCCATGCGGGTGGCAGGGATGGGCCCACTTGAGCCATCACCAGTCTAGCTGTACATTAGCAATAAGCTGGAATCAGGAGAGGGGCTGGAACTGTACTCCAAGCATTCTTGTATTCGGTGCAGGAATTCCAATTGTTGTCTTAACCTGTAGGACAGATACTCATCTTGAAGACATTCTTAAATACCACCATTTAAAATTATCGTTAGTCTTCTGACATCCTAAATTTATCAGAAAACTTTCTTTGTGGAAATACATGACTTTGTGTTTCTGTTCCTTGTTCCTTCTCATCCAAATGCCTTCCATAATGGTGTGAACTTCTGTGGTAGCATCATGAAAACATCATGGATTTCCCTCTTAGGTTCTGCTGGCCAGAATCCATTCTCACTTCACTCCTAAATAACCTAATTAGAAACATTTCCTTTGAAGACTTGAGTAATTCTGTCTTACTGTGCCTAGGATTTTCTTCTGTTACAATTTAAACTCTAAGTTCTGTCCTTGAGGTTCTTGTCACTTCTACTTTTTCAACCAATTTTTCTTTCTTGGTCATTATTAGGTTCAGAGTAGTAATTTCCTATACTGCTTCTTCTACTTTATAAGAGGTAAAATTGTCAGAAGAAATAATCTACTTACTATTTAGACAGTTCAGGGTACTCCTAATATAAAGTAGGCTGAGAGCAATTTTTGTGGTTGTTTGAGGGGTAAATATGGCAGTTAACTTACCTGCAAAACAGCAACCTAACTCACTCTTTATCCTGTTTTTTAAAAAGCTATTGAACAAAGCTGGGTTATTCTTTCTACAGCCTACAACTTCTACATGATCTGGTTACTGTGATCCCAAATAGCTTTATAAAAAATGATTTATTTATGCTTTATTGGAAAGTCAGATTTTCAGAGAGAAGGAGAGACAGAGAGGAAGACCTCCCATCTGCTGGTCTGATCCAAAGCCCGGAGCCAGGAGCATCTTCCAGGTCTCCTATGCAGGTACAGGGTCCCAATACTGTGGACCATTCTTTGAATGCTTTCCCAGGCCACAGGCAGGAAGCTGGACAGGAATTGGAGCACCCGGGACATGAACTGGCACCCATATAAGATCCTGGTGTGTGCAAGGGCTCAGGATTTAATCACTAGGCTACTGCACCAGGCTCAGTCCCAAAAAGCTTTAACATATACCAATCCCCTTCTCATACACTGTACGTTAACCCTAATCTCCAGCACGGGAAGCTTTAACTTGTTACCTCTACCTGGACCCTATTCTCCCAATGTTCTGGGTAGAGCATTCTTTCTTACTATCTGCTTGCCATTTACTTGTTATAATCTAAAGTTGCAGACTCATTTATGTGTTTACTGTATTACATTAATGAGAACATAAATGGTAACAGGCAGGAGAAACATAGTAAGCAGAAAAAAACATGAATCCTAACAGATCATACAGGAATAAAAGATTTCTCTCTAAAGGAGGCAAATAGAATCTTAGAAATAAAGGGTGGCTGTATCAGACAAAACAGACTTTCTTTCAAGATTGTTTACAGGAGACAAAAGGTAAATATGTCATAATAAAATGTGACTTGTCAATACAACTGTCAAATACATAGGTACCCTACATTGGAGTGCCTAAATATATGAAGAAATTATAAAAAGAATTGAAGGCAAAACTAAGCAGTAACAGCAGGGAATTTTGATATCGTACTTTCAACATCATGCAGTTACAAAAATCCATAAGGATAAGTATACTTGAATTAAAAAACAGACCAATATGACTTAAAAGACAAATAAATTGTAGAATACAAGTTCTTCTCAAGTGTGCACAGAACATTCACCATTATAGATAAGATAATAGGTTCTAAAACAACAAATAGGTCCCTGGCTGCGGCCTTGGAAAGCAGTCAAGTCCAAAGCCTTGGGACCCTGCAGTTACATGGGAGACCTGGAAGAGGCTCCTGGATCCCAGCTTAGGATTGGCTCAGTACTGGCCGTTGCAGCCACTTAGGGAGTGAATCAGTGGACGAAAGATCTTCCTCTCTGTCTCTCTTTTCTGTAGATCTTACTTGCCAATAAAAATAAATGAATCTTTAAGAAAAACTAAACCAAACACTGAAAAATCCATTTTATGATGTCAGAATGACTACTGTATCAAAGCAGGATAGCAGGATACCATATCTTTTATTAAATTTAAATCTGTGCTTAAATTTTCATAACATATACTTTTGCATAAGCTTTTGGAAGAAGCCTAGTGAGCATGATTTAAATTTTTTTGTACCAAAAGAAACTTACGTTTTGATCAGATTTTCCGAGAGCTTTATGAAGTACCTGTATTGTGGGGTGGTGAGGGGGCATGGCTGCACATTCTAGATTTCAGTGATCATTTGTTCATTATATTTTTTGGAAGCCATTAAAAGTTGTACAAACAAAAGACATTATCTTCCCGCAAAAGAACATTCTTTTGTTTTCATGAAAGAAAGTCAGACTAGGAGCACAGATACAAAAATCTTTAACAAAGTACTAGCAAGCCAAACAGTATTTACTCCTGTGATTTAAGGCTGGGCCAATTTATCCAAATAAATACACATTTCACACTAAATCAAAAGCATGAAGAGTAGAAAACATGTGTTTCTTTTAATAGGAGGTACAGAAAAAAATATTTGCTAAATCAAAAATACTCTTTCATGATTAAAAAAGGTCAACAAGTAAGGTTGGAAAAAAATGTTCCTCAAGATAAAAAAAGACCACATATAGCCAGTTTAAAGGGTGTCCACTATTTGAAAAAAAATGACATGATTATATATAAGCACACACAATTCACTGGAATTTTCAAAAAACCTGGCAGAATTTTAAAATGAATTCAATAATGTTGCAGAATACAAAATCAACACATAAAAATCAATCCTATTTTATACAGCAACAACTAATAATTGATAAAGGAAGAAAATGATCTCTCTTATAGTACCATAAAAATAATATAGAACTTAACTAACTGATAAGGCAAATTTCTATACATTGAAAACTATGTGGGGCTGGCATGGTGGCACGAAGCCAGTTTGTATCCTGGTTACTCCACTTCCAAATCCTGCTCACTGCTTATGGCCTTGGAATTTAGTGCTGGAGGGCTCAAGTCCTTGGGATCCTATGTCCATGTATGAGGCCCAAAAGTAGTTCCTGGCTCCCAGCTTCAGATTAGCTCAGGTGTGGCCATTACAGCCATTTGTAGTGTGAACCAGTGGATTTAGGGCATTCTCTCATTATCTCTCCTTATCTCTCCGTAAAATCTGCCTTTCAAATAAAAGTCTGTAAGTCTTAAAAATAAAGATAGAAAGAAAAGCTTGCAACATTAGTGAAACTGAAGACACAAATGCATGAGACGATATCTCATGTTCTTATACTGAGAAACTCAATATTACCTAAATGTAGACACCCCTAAGGCGATATACAGTTTCTGTTCAAGATCCATAAAACTTACAAAGCTATTTTTTTTGCAGAAATAAAAATTTTCCTACAATCTTCATGGAACCATAGAAGCTCATGAATAGCCAAAGCAATCTTGGGAAAATACAAAGCTAGAAAATCACCTTTCCTGATTTTAAACTGTGTTATACAGTTTCAGCATTCAAAACAGTATGATACTGGCATAAGAACAGCAAACACATAGATGGAAGAGACAAAATAGACAGCATAGAAATGAATGCACATATATCATCAACTAGTCCTTGACAAAAGTACCATGAAGACATACTCTGGGGATGGACAGACCCAAATGAGTGATGATGGAACAAAACACTACGTGAAAGGGTAAAATCAGACTCATAAATAATCAACGCAAAGTGAACTGCAGACTTAAGTCTGAAAGCATAAACACCCCTCGCTCAAAAAGATACAGTACAATATCTCCAAGGTTAACCTTGGCATTGAATTTTTGGATAAAGTGCCAAAAACACACAAGTCAAAAACAAAAAGAAGAAAGTGACACTTCACCAAACTACAAAATGAAAAAATGTTGGCAAATGAAAAAGCAACCTATAAAATGAAATACTTGCAATCCATCTATCTGGTGAGTCATTAATACCAAAAATATATAAGGAACATATATTTAATATTAAAATCAAAATAAAACAAAACCAAATCCCCCCACCAAAACACTATTTGGAAAAACACTATTATAGTTGGAAAAACACTATTTCAAACTTTCTAAAACTGATAGAAGACATTAACTCACAAGTTCAAGATAACTTTTCAACACAGGAAAAAGAATAAGTTTTGAAAAGACACATATAAGCCCATAAATATAAAACTATCAAAAAGTTTTCAAACATTGGAAAAACTGAACTAGAATAATATTACATTTCCAAATATAAAGTAGTAGCTGGAAAACAGCAGAATAATATTATCAAAGTAATGAAAGAATGTAAATGTTAAACTTGAATTCTATATTCACCATATAATCTCCAAAACAATATATTCTCAGCAAATCAAAATTTAGAGAATTTTTCATCAGCACATTTTCTGAAGGAAAAGTTGAAGATTGGTCTCAGTGAGAGGGGAAAAAAGTTCTAGAGAGGTAACTCTGAGATGCAAGAATGAATTAAGGACAATAGAAGAAATGTGAGTAATACAAATTAAAAGTAAATATACAGAATAGTAATAATCTTTTGTAGAATTTAAATCCATTATACATGTATATTATTACTTTCTATGTAGTACATGGTGATAATACCTAGTATGAATTAAAATCTTAAAGAAAACTTTGTATCCTCTTTAAGAACCTCTGTTGTCATTTCTTTCATAAGGACCATCTAGCCTGTTGGAAGAAAAACATAAGCACTGAAATATATGTAGTTACTAAAGAGGCAAGGGGGGATAATCAAAAGAGGTTACATGAGTAGAAAGTGATAAATAGATGCAGTCAATGCATTGAAACTAAAAGGCCATCCCCCGCCCAATTATTTACTAGAAAATAGTGAACAAACAGGATATTTATATTATTTTAACATATTTTCTTACAAGATACATAATCATACCAAAAGGGAAACTATGAAATCTCAGGCTGAAAATAACCACTCAGCATGTGGTCACAAATATCAGCACTGATTACTTAATTTCAATGCAGCTCTGCATGATACGACACGAAGGCTAAAATAACAGTTTATGTAATGACTGCTGAAGTAATTCGGATCATTTCAATGATGCAAAGAAGGCATCCATAATATTAAGTATGGATTATGATTATAAATATCTAAGATCACAAAAATAGACAAAAAGTTCATCAATATGTCAAAAGGTATGTTTGAAATGTCTAAAGAACGATAATACTTATTTGAAAAGTAATGAAATTGTATTCCTTGAGAACAAACCAAGGAGAAAGCCTATTGACACTTCTAAAGAATGTCACACCAGAGGTCTTCGAAATTCATGAAAATTGCGCCTGAGATGGTAGCCTAGTGGCTGAAGTCCTCACCTTGCAACCACTGGGATCCCATATGGGCACCAGTTCTAATGCCAGCTGCTCCACTTCCCAGCCAGCTCCCTGCTTGTGACCTGGGAAAGCAGTACGGGATAGTCCAGAGCTTTGGGACCCTGCACTCGCATGGGAGACCTGGAAAAAGCGCCTGGCTTTAGATCAGCCCAGCTCTGGCCGTTGTAGTCACTTGAGAAGTGAACCAGTGTATGGAAGATTTTTTTTGTCTCTCCTTTTCTCTGTAAGTGTAACTTTTCATTGAAAATAAATTTTTTTAATTTATGAAAGTTGTATATTATAAAAAGAATGACACATGGATTAAAAAATGTGAATATACCAAGATGAACTTGTCTCGTAACTTCATCTGCCCTGAACTTTTTGAAGCACTCTCACACAGAACATTTTTGCCACAGCAATAAATAAAAATGTTAATAAAATATACGCAAATTAGAGATAATGTAATGATGTTATTTAAAATTGATGCATATATTATAGTAACTACATAATAACTACCAGGAATCAATGAAAATGAATGAATTATAGCTGCACTTGGAGACAAACACAATATCAAAAATAAGAAGAGTAGAAGCTCATATATATATATATATATATATACACTCATATATATATGAGTAGAAGCTCATATAATGAGAATTTGGTACTGATTGACATAGCATACCAGAAGCATTCTTGAGATGCTAGCCATGCCTCTTTCTTAATTTCACATGGGTTTTTATCAATCTAAAATTTTCTTAAGAAAAATATCAATAATATTCTTAATCCCTGAAAATAGAAGCAACCATTAACAAATAAAACTGTCATATGTGGTTTGACCTTGATACTTTAAAGTCAGACACACTGGTGAAAGAGCTCCACCAAGTACAAATTAGACTTAAGTGCCATGTCAACCACCAGACATTTTCACCACGATTAAGTGCTAAAAAGAACAGTGTTAAAACTCAAATCTTTATACTTCTAGTCAGCATCCCTTTAAAGCAATAAAAACAACTAATTTTAGAAATTTGCTGTGGACTGCCTGAAAAAAGAGCTAGTTGGTAGGGTGTCATATTATCTTAGTGTTTCCTATTACTGCCACTTAAGCTTACTAATTTTGTACTTATTGAGGATAAATCATCTTATTATAGAAATGTATACAAATCAGCCTGGTATGTTGATGTTGTATGAGACTTTGCGTATCATAATTGTAATATTTTTGAATTATGGGAATTCAAATAAAAGGTAAGCATTAAGTATATTTAAAAGTACTCTTTTTTGCAGTTTCTTTTCCTTTTTAATTTGAATTTTGAATGCTATAGTACAATTCTGGAGAGTCTGGGTTCCCTCCCTCCACAACAATTTCCACCCCCTATTTTCAATATATTGTTAGAATAGTATAGTCCTTCTTAAGTAGTTATAATTCCATCAGTCTGATATTTAAGAAGTGTGCCCCAACATTGAGGGTACAGAAAATGCTAGACAGTCCAGCATCCCATTGTCTAGATATTTAAAAGTACTCTTATAGCCATCAGTTATTATACAAGGGGCTTCAAAAAGTTCATGGAATAATGGAGGTAGAAATAATGTGTGTTTGTCATGAATGTTTCAAAGACATGTATTAGTAATCAACACTGATTTTACATATGGGGAGATTAAGGATTAGATACTTCAACTGACTTTCTCAAGTCCATGAATCTAAGGAGTGAGTGAGACAGGATCAAAACAAATGGAAATGAGGGTCCCATGTGGCAGCCTAGTGGCTAAAGTCCTTGCCATGCATACACTAGAATCCCATGTGGGCGTGGTTCCTGTATCAGCTGCTCCACTTCCCTTCCAGCTCCCTGCTTCTGTCCTGGGAAGGCCTTGCAGTAGAGGATGGCTCAAAGCCTTGGGACCCTGCACTCAAGTGCAAAACCCAGAGTTCAACTCTGGCTGTTGCAGCCACTTAGAGAGTGAACTAGCAGGTGGAAGATCTTTCTTTTTGTCTCTACTTCTTTATATAGATCTCAGTTTCCAATAAAAATAAATAAATCTTTTTTTTAAAAGAAGTGTAAATGAATCATGATCAAATTTTAAATGCTAGGATTAGAACCGCCAGGATTAGAACCGGTGACCATATGGAATCCTGGCACCTAGAAGGTGAGGACTTTAGCCACTGGGCCACTGTACTGGGCCCTCTTTCTTTCTTAATGGTTTGTGTCTTATATATGCTTTTTTAGTCCAGTAATGGCACAAAGATATTTCTGTTCCATTTTTTTCACTATGTAATAGAATCTAGTGTGATTCCTAGAGGTTAAATTCTGTAGAGACATTTTCCTTACTAAGAAAAAAAATGCATATAAAATTAACTTGCTTTTTTCTAGCTCTTGGTGAAAACAATGAAACTTGATGTTCATTGATATTCCCTTGTGATTTCCAGTACACAGTTCTAAGACTGGAAAAGACTACAGCGATGTTTCCAGTTCCCTCTATGGCAGAGAGGAAGAACTGGTCTAAGTTGATCCACGTTTTGCTTCCTGATAATTCCCTTAGTATCTGCTAACACAATGCAACACACTTTACTTCCTTGTAACCACTAAATAGAACTTCTCTGTAAGACTATCATACATTTTTAACCTTTCCATTTAATTTGATGTTACATTGTGCAGTGAGAAATAGTGAAGAGTTTTAAAGATGTCTTTAATGCATAAAATGCATATGCCTTTATGTTGAACCTTTTATCTACCGTCTAAATAAAAGAAAAGTCAAAATTATTTAAATATCTCACTATTTGTGAAAGTGAGTTTGCTTCTTTTCTTTGGACCTTTCCTTTATAAGCCCTCCATATTCCCATGGAAAGTGAAATCCAGTACTGGATTCTAGGTGACTGATGTAGACGGTGGCTCTGTCAGGATAGACACTGTGTGGGGTCTCCCCCGACAGATTCCTCTAGTACCCTGTTGCCAGAGGGGGTGAGCCTGCTGTCCACCATCCAGCCTCCCAGTGCACAAGAAACAAACAGACAGACAGGGGTTCTGTCTAAGCAGTTCTGGTTTATTTGGGAGTACAAATTCTTATATAGGGTAGTGAATAGCCCCAGGCCAGGAATCCCAGAATTCTAGGAGGGGAGAAGTAGAAGCCAATAGTCACCTGCATGACTGCGGAAGCCACGTCCCATAGGCCAGGGCCAGGTGAGCAAAATGGCTCTGGCCAATCAGTCTTTCTTTGAACCGATTTAACCCCTGCCCTAGTTCATGCCCAGGGCTCTGTCCTTGGCCGCCATCTTGCTCACCATATGTAACCTATTGACCTTGACTGTTAGTTACCATCTTGTTGATTTAGTGACCTCTTTGCCCCTGAGCCCCACATGCTGCATAATATGAAGTCTCAGAAGAGATGTGAACAATGTAAAAGGAAATCCAGGAGAAAAATCATTAAAATAACAGTCCAGGCCAAGTAAACCACGAATAAAATAGCTCCAAAGTCAGGAGCTAGTTTAGAACACTGAACTGTAGAACTAAAACAGCTGGAACTGGAACTGCAGGTTGCATTTGCAATATTATAGGAATAATGCACTTCCTATCACAACCTATTTGATCTATTGCTTTTGAAATCCTTAGCTTCCATGTAATGTCCAATGGCCCTGAAACGTTATACTAAAGATTTTCCATGGAGACATAGAAGGACCCTGGTCTTCATGCAGATGGAAGATCCTGTCAATCCCAGGTGAGCCAGCCCATGGTATTTCAATCATGCCATCCATCTGATGCCATGGATGAAATGATGAGCTTTTTCAACATATTCTGTGGAAGTTTCTCTGGCTCTTTAGTTGAAGCCATGGAACTTTGGAGTAATTATGTTAGTCGGTTACAATTGTAAAAGACTTTAGATCTGGAAGTGTGGTGATGTTATAGCAAACCCCTAAAGCATTTGACATTGGTTTTTGGGACCAAAAGCTGACTGGATCCCAAGGAGACTATTACTTGAAACTGGGAAGACTTCTGGAAACGGGGAGGGGCCTGCTCCTGCTGTGCAGTGAGGAAAATGTTCCTGGGGATTGACAAAGGGATCTTTGTTAGGCAATGGCAAAAAGGCTGACAATACTGCTGCCTACTGTAATGTGGAAAATAGAAAGCGAACCTCAGAAACTCATGGATCTGACAGCGCAGATTTTCTGGAAGCTGGTAGAAAGTGACAACTGGCTTTTTTTTTGCTGCTGCTGCTCATGCTAAAATGTGAGAGGAAGGCAACCACCTGAGAAAAACTCACACATTTTTAAACAGAATTTGGAGAAGTTATTTGAGTCAGAACTTACTGGGAATGAAAATTAAACTTTAATAAATCACTCTCAAAACTGCGATATCAAAAACACAATCAGATCCAAATGGTGCTGTAAGAATTTTTTTTGTTGTTGTTAAAAATCCCAGAATGGGCAGAACGCAGAACTGGGTATCTCACAAGCATTTTCCTTTAGAAGGTAGCCATGGAAAAAATGTATACGCATGCTTCATAGACCTTCCCTGTCTAAACAACAGAACATGTGAAACTATCAGGAGATGGCTTTGTTGTTTTTGTTTCTTTGTGTTTATTGGATTATTTTTCAAATCACAGTAGCCTGCTCAAAGGCCAACTTTTGCATGAGTTTTTAAAAAGGATTTCTAAAAAATGTGTCTATTGTTTAATGGAATAAATCATAATTTTATACATAAACATTTTAAGGGAATTCATTATTTCACTTTGGGCTGAAATAGGTAAAGTACAAAATGAAAAGAACCTATGGCTTCCAATCTGCTTCAAGTTAAAAGCAGGCCGAGAATATCTTATACTTAGATTTTGACTTGCAACTTATTTAATTTTAAAAAATATTTGTTTTTGTGTGAAAGGCAGAGTTACAGAGGGAGACAGAGAAAGAAAGATGGGAAGAAAAGAGATGGAGAGAGAAAGAGAAAGGCCCCAAAGGGCCTTCACTACCCAAAGGGCTGCAAGTACCACTGCTTGAATGATGCTAAGCCTGGAACTCTATTCGGGTCCTCCACCTAGGTGTTAGGGTCCCAAGAAGTTGGGCTATTTTCTGCTGATTTTCTAGGCACATTGGTAGGTAGCTGAATTGGAACTGGAGCAGCCAGGACTTAAATTGGTGCTCATTTGGTATGCTAGCATCACAGGTGTAAACTAACCTGCTGTATCACAAAGCCAGATATTTATCTAGTTATTAATATGGCCAGCTAATGTTATAACATGGCATTAACTGAAACACAGGTCACAAAATTAATTTAAAAATCAAGGGAACATTTTTCTATATGTCTAAATATGTTAGAAATATTTTAGCTTTGAAAACCTACTGTGTACTATGTTTTATTAAGTATCCAGAGAAATACTACCTTTAGAATTCTGAAAAAAAAGAAGCAAGCTTTTTGAAAGTAGGGCTACACTGTGAATGAGTAGCATTGTAACATGGGGAATACAACAGAATGAGAATCTAACATTTCAAATTTTTAGTTACTGACATTCAAATTCACAAACTACAATTTCTTCCACATCATGTGCAACATTAAAAAAATATTCAACACAATAATTATGGAAAAGGGCAATCCCTGTGGGAAACACATTTGGATTCGAGTGCTAAGTCATCAGGTTACTAAGGGTTTGACTTCAGGCAATTCAGGTAACCTTTCTACACGTACTTCCCCTAACCTTTAAAATGGGAATATTCTTGGCTCACACACTGAAGCCTTGTTTTAGAAATTAAATGGGAAAATGTATGCAAATGATCTAGCACAGGAACTATAAGATTGTAGATATACAATAATGACAACTGAGCTCACAATTTGGATACAATCACCAGTGCAGCTTTATCATCTGCATTATTTTCATCACAGATCACTGGAAATTAGATACTAATTGTATACCAAGTATGTAATTGTGACCAAATACACTTGATTCCAGAATGCATAACCCAGCATGGAAAAAAAGCAATCAAACAAACAATAGCTACTTTGTTTTCTGTCCTGATAAAGGGAGTAAAGAGTGTTAGGTGTGGACAGAACAGAATGCAGCATGCTATAGATTACCTTGAAAGCTTTGGAGGAAGCAACTGTGGGAAATTGCTCCTGGGTTTCTCCCTGCCTACTCATGTGAGTGGCCATTGGCACATGGCACACTCGTCCTTGGGAGATCCCCTGAAAGGAGTCTTGGCTAACCAAGACCCCAATATGGCCTATTCACTAGGCATGCAGTGAGAGTAATGGGCTGCACCCCAGTCTCTCTTCTCTGCCTTTTCAATGAATGGTGCTAGGACTTAATTGGTAAATAACTCTAGGAAGTCAAATGTTACATTCATCCTGTTTTTCAGCAGGTAGCAAGTTTGCCTTGAGACACAGTTTCCTGTGCTTCATGACCTTTAACTTCATTGGAGGATCCAGAGAGATGGACATACCTACTAACAATGTCATTGTTGGGTGACAGTGCTGTTGGGACCAGCTTCTGTTGCCCCCTTTTTCTACCCTATATAAGCTTGTGATTTCTCTCAAATGAACAGACACCCCTCACCACCAGTTTGTCTCCAGTGTTTCTGCTGCAGAAGAACACTGTTGCCTCGCTCTCAGTGATACCGGGGCATGCTGGACAGAAGAATCCCTGAGAAGTAATGATGTTTAAACAGAAATTTGAACATAGAATGGGAGATAAATCCATCCTTTCAAGCCCCTTTATAGGGATCCTAACCCCATTTGTAAAGGCTTAGTATTCAAGAGTTAATCACCTTCTAAAGGCGAAATCTGTTAATAATTTCACACTGACAGTTATATTTCCACATTCAGACCAATTAAAGATAGACTTGAATATATTTAGTTAAATGTTCATATTCATTTATAATACAAATTCAGGACAATAATATTATATATTTAAAGATAACATTATAACTCATGTATGTGCATATACAAAGTAGAAACTTTTAAAGTATTGTATACCTCCTGGACACAATTCACTATATTTCAGTTTGTGGTTTAACATTTTTTATAACACATATTTCAGTTTTATAATATTTTTTATTTTCATTTCCCAAATTATATATTCTATGCTATCTCATAGCCTGATTATCTTTAAAATATAAATAAAATGAAAATTAAAAAGCATATTTCCATGTCTGAGAAGACAAATTTCAATAATGCTTGCCTCAGTTTAGTTCCTGTTTAGAACTGCTGCTTTGCCCTGATGTCTATTTCCCTCAATTCATTTGAAAGCTTCATCCAGTAGCTTTTCAAATGTCTGGCTTTCTACCTGTCCAGATGTCTTTCTAAATAATGACACTAAACTGGTGTGCTTACACATGATTGATCTTTATTTCAAGTCTGCTCTAGACTTTGCATTCCTGGAGATTTCACTTTTATTTCCTGAGGAAATCAACCTGATTATTCTTATTCTTTATCTGAATGACATTTCTGACTGATGACGTCTTGTCTTTTCCTTTTAACGAACAAATCAAACATAAAATTTTATGAAAGTTCACTTTACTTGACAATTTTTATTACCAATTTTATCATCTACTGATTACTAAGCAGAGAGATAGAAGTATGAGCTATTTTGTTGATGAGTTTTCAGTTCACTAAACAATTGGGATATATCAAATGACATTGGTTCTATTTATTAACTTATGTTTCCTATTTAAATCATGATACTACTTATAGTCGACTAATGGTTCTATCATTTACTCTTTGACCAGAATAGAGGCATTGGGATTAAACACTGTGGACTCCAATGCTTTCTCCTGTCTCTGATTAGCTGTGTAAAATGGCTATGTTATTTAAAAATTTCAGTCTCAATCTCCTCCACAGTAAACTGCTGGTAAAAATGATAGATTAACAGGGTCCGGCGCGGTGGCGCAAGTGGTTAAGGTCCTCGCCTTGCACGCCCAGGATCCCATATGGGCACAGGTTCTATCCCGGCAGCCCCACTTCCCATCTAGCTCCCTGCCTGTGGCCCGGGAAAGCAGCAGAGGACAGCCCAAAGCCTTGGGACCCTGCACCCATGTGGGAGACCCGGAAGAGGCTCCTGGCTTCGGATCGGCATAGCATCAGCCCGTTGCGCTCACTTGGGGAGTGAATCATTAGACGGAAGATCTTCCTCTCTGTCTCTCCTCTCTGTATATCTGCCTTTCCAATAAAAAAATAATAAAAATAAATCTTAAAACAAAATTATAGATTGAGGTTCTAAAACCCTTGATACTTTTGCTCTAAATTACCTAAGCATAATTTAACTTGTATAATAACCAGTAATTCACTTCCCTTCATGATTCAGATAATCTTTTGCTAATGATGAAAAAAATGAATATTTCAACATTTGGTTAGTGGACTTACAATAATGCATAAAAACATATATTCATCTAAAGGTAGTATCTAGCATCAGAATTTGTCATTAATAAAGTATTAAGACTCTCCGTGTTTTAGGTCTCGTATTCTTAGTTAGCATTTTGTTGCCACTTCAATATTGTAAGTATCTCATATCACTCCCTTCCGTTCTGTGACATTTTTTCTGAGACATTTGCAGTGACGATAATTAGGATCTCATTATGTGTTATTTGCTTCTTTTCTCTTGCAGTTTCGAAATCCTCTCTTTATCTTTAAATTTGAAGAACATGATTATAATATGGTATCTCTGTGGGGAAATAGCTACTGGAGCATCTTGCTCAGCCACCATCTTGCTCCACCTCTTTAATTGTTTCTCCTGGCTTGTACTTTCCCAATATATTCGAAGATGGAATGTTCAGCCAATGTCATCTTTTTATAAATATTTACTTCTATAGACAATGTTTCATTAAGTATTTTTTAAACACAAAAAAATTCACTATATCAGAATAATGCTGTTTATCTTGATTTTTGAAATCCTGAGAATTCTGAATAACTTTTTAAGGGAAACTGAAGTACTTCAAACCATGGAACTCATCCATAAAGAGGTTATGAAGAAGATGTAGAAGGGTATCTAAAAATGCATGTAATGACCTAGAGTTACTAATCCACATGTCAAACAATTAGCAATAGAAGAAGACAGGAAAGTATAAAAAACACAGATTATAAAATTTTAATCAACTCTTTTATCTAGCATCCACAATTCTACTGAGGAACAAGAAAAAGAAAGTAACCATACTTCATAGATCTCTGCCAATTATGTAACCCTTAGTAGTAAGGCAATCACCCTAGGAAAAACTAGTGCTTATTACTCGGTTTGTAAGTTAAAATGACTTCAAATACTCAACATGATGGGCTGCTCCATTTATTAAAGTTTATCTACATATCTGTCATCATTTGCATCTACATGTCTGAGATATCTCCTATCTGTCTTGATCTATTTAAATGAATAACTGAAGCAGAAGGCAAAGAGTAAGAAGTCTGCATCATAAAAAGGTTATTTTCAAGCATGGTTTCTTTTTCAGTCTATATCAGTCAATGACTTCTTACATTAATGTCATTTTCCCTTCTTCCTTAAATCTAAAATTCCTTTTGCTAGCACCCTGAATATTAACTTTACAAGTGTATAAGTCAAATTGGCCAAATACCTATGTTATGATAAGTATTTATGTATAGTCCTTGACTGTTTACAGTCAATTCAAATTCACATTTCTAACAGATCAAGTGAACAAATTGTAAAATTGGCAATATATGCATTTATGATAAATAGGTTTATCACAATCATCGCACATATTCAACTTGTGTAGTAAAAATGTATATTGAATAGATGCTATTTTCTGGACATATGTACCCCAATTCATGCACCAGAAACTTTATGACAGTGTTTCAGTCATGAAGGAGTGTAATTTTTAAACTGTTATACATTATTTATTTTTTTATGATATATTCCCATAGCCTCAGGGATTTCCTTTCAACCCTTCCCAATCTCCTGCATCTGTTTTCCTCCATATTAATACAATATTATAGTTATTCAGCAACAGATACAAGTCCACCATTCTGTTATATAAGTGTATCATGGCATTGTTTTATAGACAATGGTAGCAAGTCCAGTATCCTATTTTCAAGATATATTTAACAGTTTCATTGGGACTCCTTTTCTTATTCAAGAGTAGAGATGCTTACTGCAAACTGTCTTCACTTCCTGGTATGCTAGTCTCCATTTTACAGTTCTGTGAGAATATATGTATGTGCGTGTTTACCTGTGTATTTATTTGTTTTGTATTTTGCATGAAAGTTGCCTTATATCAGAAAGAACTTATCATATTTGTATTTTGGAATGGCTTATTTCACTGAGTGTAATGGTCTCTACATGGGACCATTTGGTTGTAAATGGTAGAATTTAATTCTTTTTAATGGCTAGGTAGTATTCCATGGAATAGATATACCAAGGTTTCTTTATCCATTCCTCTTTCAATGGGTATCTGAGCTGTTTCCATGTCTTTGCTATTAGAGATCAGGCTGGTGTAAACATAGGATTGCAGGTCACTTTCTTATGTGCAGATTTCATGTTCTTTGGATATACTGCCAGAAGTGTGTTAGCTGTGTCATGTCACGGATGAATTTTCTGTTGTCCTAGCACTCTCCATGCTGACTTCCATAGTGGCTGTACCAGCCTTCAGTCTCACCAACAGGGAAGTAGGGTACCTTTCTCTCCACATCCACCCCAGTACTCTATCTTCTGTGGGGCGAGTAATTCTTTCTTAAACAGACCATTTGAGAGGGAGCCTTTCTCATGATAGTCTGCTATATGAGGATGCAGGGAGAGGGCATTCTCAGAAGTTTATGCCGCTAGGTTGGAATTCCCAGGTACTAGACTATGAGTGAATAAATTTCTGCTCCTTATAGATTATCCAGCCCCAGTTATCATATAATGCAAGGATAAAATGCACTGAAACAATGAGATAGGTCGCTAAAATATGGTTAACACATATTTAAGTGAAAATAATTGGTGAAGCACACTGGTGTATTACAAGGACTCTTGAGTTTCACTGCATCTTTATGGAATATACAGTACCTGCGCTGGTTGTGTTCTCTTTTCAAGGCAATACAATAGAAGGTAGGATTGGAATCAGCAGACATGGCTTATAGGCTTGCTTCTATCAATTATGAATTATGTGATAATGGGTTAAAATGTTTCCTCTTTTGGCTGCAAAAGCTACCAATTATTAAATGTTTAGAATGTGCCAAAAACTTTCCTAGTTGCTCTCTCTGTGACTTAATCATTATAATTACTAAGGTGTGCCATCATCCCATTTCTATCAAAGGGAAAATTGAGGCTGACTTTTTGCAGCTGAAACTTCTAGTGAAGGCTGTTCAGAAGATGAACTTAACTCCACTTACCTCCAAATCCTGTGGAGTTAACTGCTGTGCAACACTGCTTCTCATAAGTGTACCAACTGAGAGGATGTATATCAGATCCTGGTTCTGTTTTCAGAATTCACAGCATAGGGCAAACATGTTAGTAACTCGTAAGAGGGCAGGTGAGTAAGCTCTTATT
The DNA here is from genome assembly GCF_017591425.1 of Ochotona curzoniae. Lineage (NCBI taxonomy): Eukaryota > Metazoa > Chordata > Mammalia > Lagomorpha > Ochotonidae > Ochotona > Ochotona curzoniae. The sequence continues at coordinate 24,596,232 of NW_024464920.1, forward strand.
CTGCACTTTTCAGATAAAAGGAACTTAGAAGATGAAATAATTGGGATTCTCACAGTATCATTCAAGAAACTTAACAGCTTAAAACCTTTTATTTAGGGGCTCAGGATGGCAGCCTACTGGCCTTGTAAGCCCTGGGATCCCATATGGGTGCTGGCTGCCCAACTTTCCATCCAGTTCCCTGCTTGTGGCCTAGGAAAGCAGTTGAGGATGGCTCAAAACCTTGGAACCCTGCACCAGCTTGGGAGACCTGGAAGAGGTTCCTTTTCCTGGCTTCGGATTGGCTCAGCTCCAGCCATTGTGGCCACTTGGGGAGTGAATCAAGGATGGAAGGTCTTCCTTTCTGTCTTTCTTCCTCTCTGTATATCTGCCTTTCCAATAAAAATAAATATATATTTTTAAAAAACCCTTTTATTTAGTTTAGGATTCTGTGTATCAGTGTGTTTGAACTAGGTTTCATCTACATAGTGCTCCTGGACAGTTTAATTAGAAAAACGCAGTTCTGCCTTTGGGACTAGCCAGCCATTTTCTGGGAGTAGGGCTGAAATATATTTGCTGTTCTGAGAGTCCTTTGATTTATTTTAGATAAAGTCCTCTGAATTGGTTCCTATATTGTTTCTATGGCACCAAATGTGTACATTATATATATATATATATATATATACATATATATTTAAGAGTCTGAACTGTTTCAATTGTATCACAATTGAATTGAATTCCAAGCATGAAAGGGAATGATAGAGATGGTGGGAGAGAGTGAGAGAGGAAGAGAGAGAGAAAGAGGGAGAGCAAACTGCAACATATCAACCCTTTGAAACCTAGGCTTGGAATTGGTACATCATCACTTTCACTTAAACCACTGGTGAAAGCAAGTTACAAAGCCAAGGTGACACAAACAGACATGTTGGAAGAAATTGAAGTCACATAAAGATAATACCCTATGGGATAGGAATTTGTAATCATTTTAAAATATGTTATGAATATGAATATATCACTTTTGAGGGCAGATAGTATGTTTAAACCATTACATCAGACTTTGAAGGAATTTGTCCAAATGTTAAACTTTTCTAAGTATGTCATACTGGCAGTCTCTTTGGTTTCATGAGATCAATCCACATTGCTGGTGGTGATATAGTGCTCAGGTTCTATAGCTTTCTCTGATGCCATCTCAAGAATACAAAGGAAGCAGCATTTTAGGTGCTTCCCTACAAGGGCTAATGCCCACATGGTCTTTTAAATCCTTGCTCCACACAGGACACAAAGAAAACCATATGTGTTTTTTTTTCCTTCTCAGTTTTACATTGCCATCTTTCAAAGCTTTGCTTCTTTTCTCTTTTATCTGACTTTTACACAGGATCAGTGGAGTTAGTTAGCTGGAGGGGTTTTCTGTTCTCTCCTGTCTTACATAATGAAGCCTGGATACCTGGCTTAAAATATGTTTTTGATCAGAAAATAAGTAAATAAAAGAGACAGCATTTCATTCAGTGCTTTGTGTATGAATTATCTACTGGCATGTATATTTCATCAGTTTATCTTCCCACGTTATTTTCAAACTTACTTGGTGTGTTCCCTAATTTTAAATCTGAACTTTTATGAACCCCAAGAAATGCTGAGTTCTTCTAAAACACAGTCTTCCGAGAAATAATTATTCCTAGATAGCTTATATAAATTTGGGCCCAAGTTGATTGATTAGGTCTTGGAGCTCTCATTTCCCTCCTTAGTCCTTTGCCCCATTTCCTCCTTTCCTTTGGATTTCACTATAGACTAACACTAATGAAACTGATGACCTTCTCTGTTGCCTTCTGTTATCTGTATGTATTTCTATAGTCTTGTAATTATTTTTTTGAGGATTTATTTATTTTTCTTGGAAAGGCAGGTTTACAGAAAGAAGGAGAGTCATAGAGATCTTCCATCCATTGGTTCGCTCCTCAAAAGCTGCAATGACTGCAGCTGAGCCAATCTAAGGCCAGGAGCCAGGAGCTTTTTCTAGGTCTCTTATATGGGCGCAGGGTCCAAAGCTTTGGGCCTTTCTCTACTGCTTTCCCAGGCCATCAGCAGGGAGCTGAATGAGAAATGGTGTAACTGAAACAGGAACTGGAACCCATAAGGGATCTTAGTGAGCAGGAGAGAGAGGGATCTTGCATTTGATAATTGGTTGCCTGTGTGACTTCAGTGGTCAGGGCTGAGTTATGCTGAAGAGAGGAGCTAGGCACTTAAGCTGTCTTCCATGTGGGTGGTAAGTCTCCACACACTGGGGCCATCTTTTGCTGCTTTTCCTAGGCAATTCAGCCGGGAGCTGAATCAGAACTGGAATAGCCAGCACACAAACTGGTGCCCACGTGGGACACTGGTGCTTCACGTGGTGACCTAACCCCCTATGCCACAACACAGGCCCTGTAGTCTGGGAATTCAATATAAATACTTTATACTTAAATTAAAAGGGGAAATTTGTAGAAAGTGCTTTACACTTAATATGATCTCAATAAATATAATCTTACGAATTCTTCAGCCACTACTATTGCTACTGTTACTTTGTTTCAAAGCAATTCATAGGGCTTTTAGTTTCCTGAATGAATCTGTAACATTTAATAATATAAAGAATTATACCGACAATAAGGGGATATATTTTGCAATTTGAGTATGCTTCTTTATAATTTTTTGCCAATTGAAATTCACCATCAACATTATTTTTAAAAATGTCTTGGTGATTAGAAATTGTGCAACATTAACATCATTCTCTTAGTATTAAGCCTTATCCCTTTTTGTGCTTGCTAGCAGCTCAGGTGTTGCACCCACAGTATTATCTACATTACCATTGTATGTCCAGTATCCACCTGTAATTTCTTTCCAGATATATATACACACATAATCTTTTCTTGCATTTTCCTAGATATGAATGACTTTCCAAGGAACTTTTATTTCTTCATTTTAACTATCTGATAGTCATTGTAAGTGTTCCATTTAACGAATTGTTAATACTCCTGAACCAAGCTTGCAGTCCTCTATAATGCTAAAGGCTTCTTATTAATAACTCTTGCTCTTTCCAAAACCCAATAGCGGTATCAGTGTGTGCTTCACAAAGTCACCTCACTCCACACACATCCTGGTGTTTTCTCTTCCCAGCAGACTTTGACCCTCCTCCCATCCTCACTGTCTCTCCTCCAATCCCTGCGCCTGGGCCTTTCACATAAAAAATAATAATAATAATAATAATATATATTTTTTGAAGAACAGTAAAATTTGGACACAGAGACACAGTGAGCAGAGATAAAATGGTCTGAAGACACACAAGCAGAGGACGGCCAATCCATAAGCCAATGAGAAAACCCTGAGGAGGGCTCAACTACAGCACATTCACTAGGGACTTTTAGCCACTAGAACTGCAAAACCACGGAGGAGGGGGTACTCTGCTATGCCATCCAGCAAGCAAAAACAACACCCAACGGAAGCCTGGGAAAGGGAGAGATTTTCTGTGAGACTCTCTTGGGGACACAGGACTGTAGTTCCTCTTTTTACCTTCGGAGAAAGGAACCTGAAGTTTTACTTTCTAAAGTGCCATGTTCCTGGAATAAACTGCACATCCGTTGTTTATATAAACAACGACGTGGTGGTTGGAGACCTACATTGGACTGAAATGAGCAAGTGGTACCTGCATAACATACACAAGAAAAGCTCGATTCTCACCTGTAGGTAGTTGGTCTCTCCTGTTAGCAGTAGCAGCCACTGGAAAAATAAATAAATAAATAAATAAATAAATAAATAAATAAATAAATAAATAAACAAACAAACAAACAAATAAATAAATTCAGCAATTGGTCTCACTTGTTGGGAGGGGTGAGGCGTTGGGGAGAGAAAGGGCGTGGAGAGTGGGGTGTAAATAAGGCGGGCAGAAGCTCCTGAGAGGGTGGGGACAGAGCTTCAGGGAAGACAAATATATGAACCTGGTTGGTACAACACAGCTTCCCCAGACCCACCCACCCACCCTCCTCGCCGCGGGAGCTCCGTGCTTTTGGGGGCTGCAGGAGGCTGACGGCTGCTGGTGTAGAAGGGACAGCTCGAGCAGCGGCTGCTTGGGCGGAGGAGAAACCAAACCCTGCTGAAGGAAATGGGAACAGGGCGCCTTCACCTTCAAGCGGGTGAGCGCTCCTGACCTGCGACCCACAGTCTTCCCGCCCGCCCGCTCGCTCGCCCGCTCGCTCGCGGCGGGGTCGGGCAGCGCCGGCTGGACCCGCCCTGAGCTCCATGGTTTGCTCAGCCCTGCGCGATGGTGACTCTGGGCGCGGAGGCTGGCGACAGGAGAGCCCACAGACCTCAAAATGAAGGCGGGGAGCGAGGCGGCCGGCCCGCGGGGGCTGTCTCCCCGACCCCAGCGCCCAGGGAGGCGGCACAGCCACCCGAGCACGGGGAACGCCAACAAGTAGTTTCTCGTCAGAGACGGGCGGCTCAGCTGGGCGCCAAGACTCCTTCCCGCTGCCCTGAGAACCTCGTCCACCTGGAAACCAAAGCCGCACGACTTTTTCTCTCGGTCTCGCTAAGGTACCTGCAGCTGAGGAGGGCACGGAGAGGGAGAGGCTCCCTGGGAAAGGCTGCTGACCCCGCGGGCAGGCTTCCCCGCTCGCCTCCCCGCACGGGGGCTGTGCGGAGGGAGCCCTGGAGACAGGTGGCCGAGCGGCTGGACCGGCGCGCCGTAAGCCAGACCTCGGGCTGGGAACCCCGGCTGCGCGCCTCGCCCCTCGCCCACGGCAGCCCCCTCACCCTCACCCCTGAGGCGTTTGCTTTCCTGGGGAAGGGGGAGGGGAGAAGGGTGGGCATGTAACCATCACTTGTATTCTCAAAGATGGATCCGAGTTAGTCTTTTCCATTCTCAAGTAATAATAACAACAGTCACGGGAAGTCTTCAGTCAGGCGAAGAGGAAATGGGCTGAGGAGATTAGTCAGAGGGCCCCTTGGTGAAAGGCCACAGCGGGGGAACCTGCTTTGCCGAGACTTTTGTCTCCTTTCTGAGGGAGATGAGTGGTGGTCCCAGAAGGGGTCGCGCGCGGGGCACTCCCTGAGTGCTGAGGAGCACGGTCCGCCGGTCGGGGTGCCCGGGGGGTGAGATGGCATTCGGGGTTCCTGGGGGGCTCCCACCCAGCGCCCCCCTGTGCGAAAACTCGCCTGCCTGGGGGAAAAGTGAATCGGACTAAAAGGGATGGCTGGAGGGGGAAGTCTGGGGGCTTCCGAGTGCTGAAAGGAGGGATCAGACTGACCTGACCCCAGGGGCGAGGAGCCCTAGGGGCTTGGGAGAGGCAGCTACAGAGCTGGGAGAGAGCAGCGGGTTAGCAAGGAAAAGGGACGGAGCGCGAGAGGAGGGAAGAGAGCTCAGAGCCCTGGGAGAGAGAAAGGTGTCATGGACGAACCCAGAGAGCCTTGGACGTCCGGAGACCCGGGGAAGGTGTGGTGGTGCCAGGGGCGGGGACAGCGCCGGACGTGGGGGGCTCCTCCTGGGGACGTCCTCGGGTGCCTGCATCCTGGGACTCTGGGGGTGGGGTCGCGGTGCGTCCCTGTGACGGCCGAAATCTTTTAACTCGGCGCTGTGTTCGCCTCTTCCCCCTTCCCCAGTCATGTCTGAGCCACAGAGATGGGCAAGATCGAGAACAACGAGAGGGTGATCCTCAATGTCGGGGGCACCCGGCACGAGACCTACCGCAGCACCCTCAAGACCCTGCCCGGGACGCGCCTGGCGCTGCTCGCCGCCTCCGAGCCCCAGGGCGACTGCCCGACCGCGGCGGGCGACAAGCGACAGCCCTTGCCCCCTCCGCTCTCGCCACCTCCGCCGCGACCGCCCCCGCTGTCCCCCGGCCCCGGCGGCTGCCTGGAGGGCGGCGCGGGCAACTGCAACTCCCGCGTGGGCGGCGGCGGCGGAGACCACCACCCCGGCGGCAGCGGCGGCCGCGAGTTCTTCTTCGACCGGCACCCGGGCGTCTTCGCCTATGTGCTCAACTACTACCGCACCGGGAAGCTGCACTGCCCCGCCGACGTGTGCGGGCCGCTCTTCGAGGAGGAGCTGGCCTTCTGGGGCATCGACGAGACCGACGTGGAGCCCTGCTGCTGGATGACCTACCGGCAGCACCGCGACGCCGAGGAGGCGCTCGACATCTTCGAGACCCCCGACCTCATCGGTGGGGACCCCGGGGACGACGAGGACCTGGCAGCCAAGAGGCTGGGCATCGAGGATGCGACGGGGCTAGGGGGCCCCGACGGCAAGTCGGGCCGCTGGAGGAGGCTGCAGCCGCGCATCTGGGCCCTCTTCGAGGACCCCTACTCTTCCAGAGCCGCCAGGGTAAGGCCAGACTCGCCCCTGACTTGCTGCTCCAACTTCTTCCAGCTCCCTCCCCAACTTTGTCCCTTCCCTGCCTGGGCCGGTGGGGTAAATGAGGGCAGGGAGGGCGCGTGAAAGCTGAGTTTGGTGGTGAGTTTGTACTTTGTCCCAAGTAGGGTGCTTGCAGCTTAGAGAACCTGGCCTCCATCCTGCCACCCAGCCTATGCCCCAGCTCCTTTCTGCTAGGCACAAACTGAGATTTACTTTGGTCAACTTGTCTGAGTGCTTCCTTGGAGCCTTGTCCTAAAACCTGGGGATTTTCCCCTGCTCTTTTGATCCACATTTTCCCTTTTAGCTCCTTTCAGTGAGGCCTTTGGCTACTTTTAGTCTGACTCATCCAGGCCAGTGGCTTCCCTTAGGGGTCTAATCTGAGGACCCAGGGAGGGACAATGCAATCTGTCTATGTGACTGGGATGGAGGTAGTGTGTGCCTGGAGGTCCATTTGGTCCATTTTCTAAGCCAGAAGAAAGAACACGGAATAGAGTAGCTTGTCTGAGTGGGTTGACCAGAAAAACTCCTCTGCACACTGTAGCTTCCCGTCTGATGCATTTGTCTTGGGTTGTGCCTGTGTTCCTTACAGGTCAAATAGGAACCAGCCACGTGGTCAGCAGGGATTCGCACAATCTGAACAATTCAGATAGTAGCAATAGTGAACTTTTTATATTGTGATCTTTACATGAATTTTTCTTTTCGAGTTTCCAATTCTTCCAAATCCCATGAATGGATTATAAAAGTAACCAGGAATGTGTCTGCAGTTTAAAGGGGATAGAATAATTTTAAATAACCAAGACATTTCTCAGTCTGAGAATGCTACTTAATTGCATTTGAGAACAGAGTACAGTTTCTACTTACAACTCTGCACCTGCGTGGGTCTGGTTTCCTTCTGTTGTCCATCCTGAAGACAAACTGCCTGGGCGGAGTGAGCCTTCTCCTGGCTTTATTCTGATTTGTCGTTTCATGTTATCCCCTTGTGGATGTGATAGCCCCTACTCCTGAGATGTTAGACAGCTGTCCATCTAACTTGTCAGTTATGTTTCCGCTACACTTTGGAGATCTGCAGATGTGCGTTGTTTGCTGTGTGAAATAGGCTACGAGACAATTTAAAGTGCTGCTGGTCTCTTGGAGCTGACATTTAAATACATGGACTCTAGCGTCTCCAGTCACATATTAGAACACAGATTCCATCAATTCAACACTGAGATAATTCTTTTGGAACTATTCCACAGTGTGAGTTGACACTCAGAAAAAAAAAAGTGTATGTTTATTTGTTTTCAATCACAGGCTGCAGTCATTACATCTCTGTGTTTTGTTTTCCAGCTGAGTATTGTGGTGTTCTTTCCACCTGGTGGATAAAAAAAGATAATCTGAGTTTGTTTACAGGCTCATCATGGGGTTTTCTTTTGTCCAGGCCATGTACTATAAAAACAAATGCCTTTTTGTGTTACTTTTCATTATGATGCCATCCTGTTTTCTAGATGATATAGCTAGATGATACAGCAGAAACTTTAAGTAGGTATGCAACTCTTATCCTCACTGTGGAATTTGATTCTTTGCTTCAGTTGATAGTTGATCAAAAGGGTTGATCATTTACTTGAAAAGTTTGAATCAGATATGATTCATTGTAATAACACTGAAGTTTTGACCTGTCCTCATGTTAGGTGAGAAGACAGAGATTAGAGACTAACACAAGGTCAAAGAGAGAGTAGAAAGAGAATGAGCCAAGAACCAGACCTGAAAATCTTTGAGGTCATCTCCTCAGTATCTTCATTTTGTAGAAGAAAATGCCTGCAGATATCGAGTGATGGCCAAGGTCATATATCAAGCTAATAGCAGAGCCAGAATTGTGCTAGAGGTCTCATGACACTCTGCCCATTTGCTCTCCACCAAAACCACTGATTACAGCCTACTGGGTTGTACAATCTCGACAGGCCATATTGCTATTGAGATTTAAGGCAGCATTAAGACATTCAGTAAAGTCCTAACTTTGAAAGATCACTTTTTAAAAATATGCGTATTCTAGCCTGTTGGCTGATAGAAATTTACCTCACACTACTCAACCTTTGAATAAAAAATTAGGAATTTGAATTAATTTCTTAAGATGAACTCTGTTTTTCCTTTTCCTTTTTTTTATTGACCAGTCAATGCATAATGTTTTGCTTTCTTTGTGGGCATTGTTTTCGAGGAAATCACTTTTAGATGTACTAGGAATTTGCCTAGGAAAAAAGTAATTGAAGTCATTATTCTATTTAAAAGTGACTGAATATTTTATATGAACACTTTTAGTTCAGATGATGGCCTGGCTTAGTCTTATCTATTTTGATAAATTGAATTATATTGAGAGGCCACAGGGTGAAATTATGTTTTGCTTGGACATGCTTTTAGGAAATATGAGGGAATTGCCAAGTTTTTTTTCTTTGTGGTTTTATTGCCTTTAGAATCAGTCTTAACAGAAATTACTTAAAAATTCATACTTTTTAGAACCTATTAAAAATATTAGTTTGTCTTTTATTGAAGTCTTTATGAAGTGTTCAATACCCAGCTTAGTCTAATAAATAATGGTGCATATCATAAGCATGATGATATTAGAACTTCTAGAACTTTTGTAAGTTAAAAAATAATATAAGAACAAAATAAAAGAATCATAGAATTTGCTTCCAATATGAGAGCAGTTACCCATTTCTCTTCCTTTCCTTTCTTTTAATTTATATTTGTAGGGGAAATGTTTGAATTGTTTTATTTTAGAATGTGTGGGGTTTTTTTGTGTGTGATTTAAGCTTATTTTTGATTACTTGCTAGAAGGTTTTTTTCTTTTTTAACTTTTCTGCTCTTTAAAAGGATTTTACTTTTATTTACTTGAGAAGCGCGCACACACACACAAGTGGGAGAAGAGGTTGAGACAAAGAGAGAGGAAGAGAGAGAGTCAGAGCCAGAGCCTCCATGCCCTGCTCAGTCTCCCAGTGCGAGAGCTGCTCTGTTTGGGCCAGGAAGATAGGAAGATGCCTGGGAAAAAATTCAATCATGGTCTCACACATGATTATTTGAGCCATCACTGCTGCCTCCCATGGTCTTTATTAACAGGAAGCTGGATTTATTAGCCTCAGCTGCGTATTGATCACTAGTACTCCATTATGGGACATAGGATATCTCAGGCACTAAGTGAAACACCCACAACCTATTTTTTTTTTCTTTGAAATAGCATTTTTAAAAGGTTTCTTTATTTTTATTGGAAAGTCAGATATAAAGAGAGGAGAGACAGAGAGGGAGATCTTCCATCTGATGATTCATTCCCCAGATGGTCGCAATGGCCTGAGCTGAGCCAATCCAAAGCCAGGAGTCAGGAGCCTTTTCCGGGTCTCCATGTAGGTGCAGGGTCCCAAGGGTTTGGGCTGTCCTTGACTGCTTTCCCAGGGCACAAGCAGGGAACTAGGTGGGAAGTGGACTGTCACGACATGAGTCAGTGCCCTTATGGGATCCCAGTGTGTGAAAGGTGAGGATTTAATCACTAGGCTACTGCTTGGGGCCCTAAAGTAGCATTTTGAAAAATAAAATAAAAAACCATAATGATAGCTTCTAGAGAACCACCTTCAAGAAGGTGGCTTTTTGGCATGGAACAGAACCATTTCAAAGACATTATCCTGTTGTGCTTATTGTTTTTTTCATTCCTCTGTTCTTTATGTAATACACCATTATTATGCATCATACAACCATTCTAAATTATACATGGATTGAGATAGTGAATCTGTCTTTTTAATGCCTTATTTTATTTTTATTTTTATGTGACGTATGACAGCTGCACATACTTTTTGGGTACTGGGTGGTGTTCTGTTAGATGTAATATCAGTGGAAGTGGAGATCATGATGTGAAGTGAAGTAATCTAGCACATGAGGATAGCTTACTGCAGGATTTCACTGATGCGGGCTCTAAAAAAAAAGTTATAGTATTAAAGAAAAGGGTAGAATGGTGGTTACCTGAGGCAGGGGAGAATAGAGAGAGAAGGAATGGGAGAAGGCTGGTCAGTAATTTCTAAGATAAGGTTACTGAGCCAGATGTCTTAGATAGCACACTGCCCACTAAAAAACACTAGACGAGAGATTTTGAGTGCTTCATCTTTATATTTTTAATCCTAGAATATATATTTTATTGATATTTTTGATTATTTCTTACAGCGCTATGCTATTCAAAACTGTTAAAATTTACATTTCAACATGTAAAACTTGTTTCAAATTTGGAAACCTTTAGCTACTTTTTCTGACCATTTTTTCCTCTTACTAACTCTGCAAAGCAAAGAAGGAAAATGATAGCCTAAATAATTGTTTTGTGACATTAAATGTAATACTTAATTTAAATATTATAAGGCAGGTGCAATTTGAGTTTTATATGTTAAGATTAAAGGAAGAAAATTTATTAGTTCTTGTTTTGTAAGCATTAGTCCAACTAGAAGGATTAATGGACAGATATGTTGTTTATAACCTATTGTGGTTCCTGAAACATTATAGAAAACTTGTTTGCTAAATGAATATTGATTATGTTATCGATCTTAACTAGAAAACATGAGATATTACAATGTCTAGAGAAGATAGTAACTTAAATAAGCTTCTCTGCTCTATAATAAAACATTTCCTAAATTTAGTATCTAAAAAAGAAACAAAAAATACAACAAGATAATCATAATAAAAGTCCAGAGATATTAAGGGTGAATTTTCCTCAAAATCTCTTTTAGGGGTGGGTATGATGAGTTTGTGGGACAGTGGTCAAGAAGCCACTTGGGACCTGTGCATCTCATCTGATGGGGTGTAGCTGGAGTCCTGACCACCTTGATTCAAGGTTGGTAATGTGTGACCTCAAGGGGCAGCAGGCGCATTGTTCAGGTTGTTCAGGTCCCTGGCACACGTGTGCGAGACCTGCTTTCGTGCTTAGCTCTCTTCCGTGTCCTGCCTCAGCCCTAGGCTGTTGTGGGTTTTGGGGACTGAATTATCTCTTCTTCTTCTTCCCCCTCCTGTTATCCTTCCCTTCTCCCCTCTTCATCTTCTTGGTCTCTCTACTTCCCATCTCAAGCAAATAACTAAAAAAATATCTTCAAGGAGCAATGTTTACCTGTCACATGCAGTAAGACATGTATTTTAGAAGGAGTGATGCTATTGATCTTGTGTTACAAATATGTTAGGCTCTTTCAGTCATGACTTTCCTGTTTTTTAATGCTTTTATTTTTATTTTCAAAGCATTTTAGAGACATTCTCCTTATAACATGACGAAGATCACACTTTAAATAATAAAGTTGGTTGGGCCTCCATATTAATTACAGGTCATGATCAGCCATATTGCATTGCAAATTAAAGTTTCACATCACTGAGAAAAGTATGATGTAGCAGTCTGATGTGTTTGCATTTACCATATAAATGTGTATTTGCCCTTTCATCTTTTCAGGGTATTAATTATATAGTTCATGAAGAAATTTTATTTTCTGTCTACATTCTGAGCATTGGATAGGATTATAGAGCACTTTATTTGATAGATCACTAAAAATTAAGTATCCAGAGTTGTGAATTCTATTCTTAATATACAGGAGTAGTTCAAAATATTCATGGAAAAGTGAAATTGTAAGAAATGTTTATTTTGATGCAAAAACTTCTGAAATCTAGGCTTTCAGAAAGCACATTTCCGTGAATGTTTCAAAGATCCTTAGATGTATGGGTTTCAAATGTTTTTGCACCCAAATTTATCTTTTTTTTTTTTTTTTTAAACAAAGGTTTATCTATTTCTGCTTGGAAGAGTTACGAGAGAGAGAGAGAGAGAGAGGGAGAGATGGAAAGAGAGATCCTCCATCTACTTGTTACAACGGCCAGAGCAGGGCTGATGTAGCAGTGAGCCAGGAGCTTTTTCCGAATCCTCCTGTAAGTTCAGGGTCACAGGTTTTGGGCCACCGTCTGCTGCTCTCCCAGGCCAGAAGCAGGGAGTTGCATCAGAAGTGGAGCAGCTTGGACATGAACTGGTACCCATATGGGATGCTGGTGCCACCAAGGGCGGATTCGATAGCTTGCTATTGCAGCATACTGCCCCCAAATAAATTTATATTTTAATTCTGTTTTTGCATTAACATTGTAAAATTCCCTTGCATTTGATCACACACTAGGCAATATGCTCTCTCTCAGCATTAGGCATGCCAATTGTGAATTTAGTTGGACAGATTAAATCTGACCTTTTTCCGGTAATATTGTGCTAAGAGTTCATTTGTAAACTTGAGTTGGCAAAATTGATTGAGACAAGGATGTTATTATTTGCTATCAGCAAGGTCAGTTTCAAAGTAACTGAAAACAAGGGGATGTAATTTTTAAAAAGATTTACTTTATTTTTCTCAGCAAGTCAGATATACATAGAGGAAAAGAGACAGAGAGAAAGATCTTCTGTCTGTTGGTTTACTCTCTAAGTGGCCACAATGACCTGAGCTGAGCCAATCTGAAGCCAGGGGCCAGGAGCCTCCTCCAAATCTCCCACATGGTTGCAGGGTCCCAAAGCTTTGGGCCATCCTTGACTGCTTTGCCAGGCCACAAGCAGGGAGCTGGATGGGAAGTAGATTGTCAGGACATGAACCAGTGCCCTTATGGGATCCCACACACAAGGTGAGGGCTTTAGCTGCTAGGCTACCACACTGAGCCTGGAAGTTTTTATGAAGATGCTGAATAACCTTTTCTATTTAAAAAATGCATTATCATTACTATTAATTTTTACTACTGTAAATAGATTTTACTGCTGTAAATAAAGTAAATATGAGTTTTCAATCATTTGAACTTCTGAGTCACAGATTCTTTTTATTATGGCAGCCTATAAAATATGTTTCACTGTGCAGTGAAGGGCACTAAACATAATTCTTGACCCTTCCTGCCTTAGCTATATAAACATCATCAAAAATAAAATTTTAAAAAGAAAAAAAACCATAAACACAGCTCTCCAGGAGAGAATGTATGGTGATAAAATAGTCTAAACTGTAGTCATCAGTACAGTACAAATGTAATTCAACTGTGTCCCACGTATGATACACTTTACTTTCAGAGTCATCAAGATGTTCCTGTATGACAAGATTGCTTGACTTGGAAGGCCCATGTACTAACTCTGATTTTAACAGTAGCTGGGGGACCTTGGAGAATTTATTCTATCTCTAGTAGTCTTGATAGCCTTTGCCTTCTCTGAAAAAAAAAAATAGAAGGAAAAACTGGAATGACACAGTGGATTAGGTAATACCCAAATTTCTTTCCAGCAGCTGGAAGAAATCCTGGAGCAAGAGGGAGGGACAGTGGATCTGCACTCCTTTTGACTATATTCTAGGTGCCATCATACTAATAATGTAAAACACTTTTTTTTTTTTTTTTGCATTTGTAACTTTGTGCCCTTCTTTTCCCTACAGCTGTTGGGTAGCTGCTGCTCTGGTTACCATAGAAACAGGTTAGCGCCCAGCTTCCTGTTTCCATTGAAAACAGCTTTCTCTTAACCACATATTGATCTCAGGAAATCATTTTGCGGTAGCTCTGTCATGAAATCCATAAAGATGATCAGCTCTGGCATTTGCTAGGCCTAAGATTCAGTGAGGATGTATATCCATCCCACCAGGGTAACTGAGTAAATAATCTGTTTTATTTCCATTGGCAAAGTATCTTGCCAAAGAAAACATCCTCTTCTCCTTACCATATTATATACAGAAGGAAAAATCACATTCATTTGTGAATTTTGCAGATATGCCTAGCACATTTAAGTGTTTATAAAATAGTGTCAAATTATTCAGTTTTAAATCTTTCATAATCCCCTCTATCAGAATAAGCAGAGAACAGTATGCCATCTACTCAATTTCATAAGTTTATATTTGCATGTTCTTAATTAATAAAGATTATTTTAAACTGTGATGTGTAATTTTAAATATGATGTATATTCATTCTGTAGTACTTCCTAATGTTTTTAAAAGATAGTTTCTCTATTTTCGGTCTGTATGTCTACATAAAAAGAATATATATTCACTGCTTCAAACTCATACTCAAGACATATGTTTAAAAAATTTGTACATGGATAGAGAGAAGATATTTGTAGGAATATGGTTTAAAGTTTTGACTCATCATGTAGGGGTGCAGGTCTGATGTGACTGGGAGTAGCGAGCTGGTAGCTACAGAGGAATAGAACTGGAGGACACTGGCAGTCATCTTGGACAGCTACCCCGTTTACAGAGGAACGAACTGACATGCTCCTATCATGAGTGGTTAGTGACAATGGTAGGTAAGGCTCAGAATCTAGATCCTCTGACTTCTTCTGTGTTAATCTTCCCATTTAATCTGTCTCTCCGTCCAGACTCTGACATTAAGTGAACAATTTTAACTGTTCGGAAGCTGCAGCATATAAACAGTAGTCAGGGTAGGCTCTGACCTTTCCCACACCCTGTTGCTAAAAATCAGGAAGCTGCCATTGTTTCAGGCATTCGCTTTACTGATTTCCAGACTCCCCTCCAAAGGCATACACCCATTGCTGCCTTCTCTACCAATACTGCAGCTTATAGACTAATTCATACCTGTAACCCCTCAATCTTAAGCTGGGATGCACTTCTCTGCTCTGTCCCTTCAGTAAGAAGTCCCCATAATATTATCTACAGAAACCTCTTAGCCCCAAACTCAGGAGCAGTAAGCTTCAGGAGATATTTAGATGATGAAGAAATTGTATCTTATCTCCGTTCTTGACCCATTTGTATGCATACTTATATAATATTTTCTCCACTCTTGTTTTATTGCTTTGGGTTTTTAAAAATGTGATTCTGTTTCAAGCTTTTGTCAATGGACAATGTGTTTTATAGAACACTGTCTTCTCAAATGTAATTAACCAGCTCATGATATGTTTACATAGGGATAACTGGTGAATTAGGGAAGGGAAATGTGTTTGGAGCTTTTACAGGCATGCAAATCAAGTTGGATATTGTTGTGAGGTCAATAAATACAATGGAGAAACACTTTACCTTGACTTGTTTTGAAACGAACAGATAGCCAAAGGCAGTATGATGGAAATGTAAAGCAACAGTCAGAATTTCGAGTGTTCAGGATAATATATATATACACACACACACATACATATATATAATATACATACATACATTATATATATCTTAGGAATCAAGAGCAGAACTTAATTGGTCTTTCCTCCTGAAAGTCGGTGAAGATTAGAGCATCATTGTAATTTGACACTGCTTTAGTGACCCTTTTGTACTGAAGATCCCCAGATCCCATGCGGACACATCTTGGTCATGGCTTCTCTGTCCCTGAAGAGCCTGACTAGTGTGGCATCAGGTCTTAGAGCTTTGCTGGGCTTCATGTAGCTGTCTCGTTGACAGATTTAAAAGCTGGAGCAAAAGCCACGATAGTTTCTCTTGACACATGTTCTGTGATTAATATCACGAGTGAAAGTTATTTGTCTTTGTCTTCATGGAGAGAAGTGAAAAACTTTGTGGAGAGATAAAAAAAATTCAAACTTCATTCACAAAAATCATTTTATACCAGTATTCTATCCAGAGTTTTTTTTAGTTTTTTGGTACATCAGAAAATGATTTTTTAAAAAATAAAGTAAAATGTTTTTGTTGGAATTCAGTCCCATGGTTAACTCCACCTAAAATGCCTGACATCCGTATTGGAATGCTTTGCACTTGCTTCCAAATTCCAACTTCCTGCCAATAATGTACATGCTAGAGACAGCATATGTTAAATAAGATAGTTGGGTCTCTGCCAACCTTGTGGGAAACTCACATTGGTTTTCAAGGCGCTGGTTTCAGCTTGCTCCAGTCGTAGCTGCAGGCATTCGGAGAGTGAACCATCAGATAGATTCTGTGTGTGTTTCTCTGTGTGTGTCTATTTTTCTGACATTTAAATAAACTTAAAAAAATTTTAAACGATTTAAAGCAACATTGATAATATATTAGTTGACTCAAGACAGCTTGTTTATAAATGATGCTTAAGCAAAAGCTGATTATACTAATATAGACTTATTTTTATCAGATTGCATTTAATGAAATGGTAAGACATTCTCCACAACTTAAATATAATTTGTATTTCATGGGGCTGCTTATTTTAGTACTTTTTAGTTTATTGATTTAGGACAGAGTATTGTTTGCTAAAAATGAATTTTTCATAATTGTGTAAGAAAAGTGGCATAAGGATGATAACAGGAATAAGTTTTCCCAATGTTGATTCATTAACTTTGGGTAAAACTAGTAAAATTTACATTTAAAAATATGGCAGTACAGATATTGCAGTGTAACTTACTTTTAATTGCCATTGTTTCTCTACTTTAGACTTCTCCCAGTGAGTAATGAAAGGGCAATGGTAAAAGTTATTACAAAATGCTTAATTCAACCTGTTTTCAGGGTTGAGCAGGAAGTAGCCAGACTAGAGCTATAACTAATCCTTTACCTGTTCAGAAAGAATCGAAAATAATACTAGCTTGTGTCTTTTTGAAAGCTGTTAACAATTTCATTGTCAGTTCAAATAATCCTATCACAGTCCTATAAAATGATTGGTGGATATATCAAAGCCAAAAAACTACCATGTTATATAAACTATATATAACTACATATAATTATATGACACCATATAACTATATAAAACTGGCATGTTATATAACACTGTTGAGCTTATGCTGCATTCCTGGGCTCATAATGGTTTTGATGCTTCTGTTACAATATTTTTGATACAGGTTTCAAGCTAATAAAAATAAAGCGTATTTTAATGTACTCAGTTTTAATGACATTCAAAATGATAAGCTTTGATGCAGTAGCAGAGCTGCTTTTAAATAACTTACCCAATTTCTTCTGTGGATGTATTTAATTTTATAATATGTACAAACTGTTAGCTCTTTCATATTTAAAGTTAATGATTGTTTTCAAAATATGTATTTTTTCCATTTTATATCTGATATGCCTTATTTATCTCTGAGCCAGCTATCTTAGGTGGTTTTTTTGAATTGTTTCTTGGAAGTGCAGTTATCATAGTGCTCATAAGTTCAGTGTACATAAGTTCTGGGTTTCTTTATCTATCACCTTTTGCATTTTATCTATCTTGGCTTGCATTAACTGCCTAATAAAATAGCATGTTGCTACCAGGAGTTTGTATAATTATCCCTTAAACTGAACAAATTTGAAAACAACCATCAAAGTTTTTACTGTTTTTTAATCATTCAGTTGACAATTACTGAGCTTCAAATGTATTTTCAAATTTAGCATTTATCTTCAGGACCTTCCTAGTCCGTAGACCAAGAAAAGCTGCTATAAATAATGTAATGCATCAACTGCTATCTTAGGTATTGGCATAGTGTAAACACAGACCAGGCAGGGATCAGCAATCCTACGTGGGGGAGATGGCATTTAATTAGTCCCAAGATATCAGTAGGCAGTTTCAGGCAATCAAGGGAGATTGGCAAAGGTAACATGGAAGCCTAACAGAATATCAGGTCATGTAACATTGGATCCTGTTATCCAATGAATAGAGGATGAGGAATATGACAAAGACAGGAAAAAGGGGTAAGGATGGTAGCATTGGGATGTAAGGGATTTCTGGGTTTACAGATAGAATTTCTTATTGGGATGTCAGATCCTCATTCAGAACAGGACTGGACAACTATTTTATCTCATTAAAAATAAGTGGTTCCTAAACTAAGGTGTCCCTCAGAGTTACTAGGTAATGACTGTTAGGTACTTACCAAGTCTTCAGAGAAATCAATTCAGTGAGATTTGAATAGGATTAATATTGGGAAAATATGTTTTGATCCGTAGATGGCTGCTTGCCTAGTATATGCCATCATTGTGACACAAATGCTAAAAGCAAGCACAGTTTAATAGCGAATTAAGTGTATAATCATGCTTAGATTGATATTTTCAAAACTGTTTAATAGACCTGTGGCTCTGCAGCATAACAGGTATTATCCCTTAGATAGGCTCCATGGATGGTGATTTTGAAAAGCTTAAAATTAAACTGATATGGATGGATAGTTAGCCTAGTGGTTAAGACAGCCCTGGGATGTCACCCACTCCATATTAGAGTGTCTGAGTTTGAACCGTGGATGCATTCCTCTCCCGATTCTACTTCCTGCCACATTACATTCATGGAAGTGGCTAGTGATGTTTAAGTAGTTGGGTCCCTGCAATCCATGTGGGAGATTGTGATTGAATTTCCAGTTCTTAACTTTCTCCTGGCCCATCTTTGGCTGTTTAGGACATTTGTTTGGAGAGGGAACTAGTGCGTTGGACATCTGTCTCTTTCTCTGACTCACAAACAAAATACGTGATACGTAAGAATAAAATGAAGCATTCCTAAACTGCATTTCTTTTTAAGATTTAAAAGTCGGACAGGCTGCTTGACAGTTGTTTTAAACATGTATTTATTAATTTTCATCTACTTGAAGAGAGGAAGTGATAGAGAGGTATGATTTGCTGATTCATTCCCCAAGGGTGCTCAATAGCCCAAGAACAGTCCTGAGCCAGGAGTCCAGAATTCCGTGTGCATCTTCTACCTGGTGTCAGACATCCAAGCATTTGTCCCCTCACTTGGACAAGGGAGAAAACAATAGTATCTTACACAGTAGATTGTGACAGAGATGGATTGAGCGTATTCATGAGACTCTAGGTCTTTGTTATATAAACATCATTTGTGCCACATCATCATTGCTTTTACTTCCTAACAGTGAGTATTAGTCAACGTGGAGGTGGTGTTGTGGTAATAGACTACCTTAAAGAGACATTTTGGTTATTAAAATGTTCATGAAGATATAAGTTGTCTTTCTTTGAGTGTATTCATTCATGTAGATACTTAATGACCTCTGGAAAGTTGTAGAAATGATTCATTTATTTAGGATGAAGTAGTCATTTATTTCAATAATATCCAACAGGTTTGTATTATTTACCCAGCATTTTGTGAGTGACAGGATTAGCACACATTTCCTGCTCTTAGCATGCTTGTAGGAGAGCAACAAAGCAGTGATGACAGTGTGGTGTCATATCTGCAGTAGATATAAAATCAGAGTGTTTTACATGATAACACAGTGTTAGTGCAGTTGAAAAAAATCTTCCTGGGGAAAATTCTCTCAGTTGGGAGTAGAGGATAAAGAGCAGATAAATATTGTAAGCAATAGAAGAGGGCCAGTAACCAGTGTTACAAAAGAGAAGAAAAGCAAGGCCTGTTCAACATACTATGAGTGAGTAAGTACAGCTGAAGCCAGGAATAGAGAAAGATGTAGTGGGAGACAGGAGCTCAGATTAGGGGCCAGCACAATGGCTCAAGATGCTAATCCTCCATCTTCAAATGCTGGTATCCCATTTGTACACCAGCTCAGGTTCTGGCTACTCCACTTCCAATCCTGCTGCCTGATTTTGGCAGAGGATGGCCCAAAGGCTTGGGACCCTGCACTCATGTGGGAGACGTGGAAGCTCCTGGCTCCTGGCTGCTGGCTTAGGATTGGTTTAGCTCCAGCCATTGTGGCCATTTGGGGAGTGAACCTGTAGATGGAAGATCTTTCTCTTTCTGTCTCTCCTCCTCTCTGTAATCTGCCTTTTCAGTAAGAATAAATAAATATTAAAAAGAAGAGACTGAAGTTGGCTGGGTATTCTTTTAAGTGCTTGTTGAGAAGGTCTCATCTTTCTCTCTTGCTAATGGGCTGATTTTGAAGGATTTTATGCAGATTTGTAACTGGGAATATTATTCTGAAACATTTTTTGTGGTTGAACAGTGTATTGGGCGGTGGAAATTGAATACAAATTAGTCCATTATTATAGCAGTACAGTTACAACATTGAAGGCTAATCCGGAAATAAGCCTGTGACTAAAGAGAAAATAAAAGGTGCAAAGTTTTGACTGATTTGGTGAAGTAAATGAGAAAAAAAGTCAAGATTAACTCCTTAGTTTTTTATAATGGGAGAACTACTGTGACTTTTTCCAATTAAAAATTTACTGGTTTATGATTTTGGAATTTGGTTTGTAAATAGTTACTATTCATTGATATTTAGTAATATTATGTTTGGGTTTGTTTTTCTGCTTTCCTATTTTGAAATCAATTGACCAATTACAGAAGAATACTTTATAGATACTATGGTTGTAAAATTAGATGCTAAATATAGACCTAAAGTTTTTTTTTTTTAATAGTTTTTCCTTACCTTAATAAGATACAGTGAGAGACAAGCAATGCAGTTACAAGAAACATAGTATTTCTTTATTACTGTTTCAGTTTAAAACCAAGAAAATAATACTAGGTTTTTTTTTTGCATAACTTCTATTAATAGAGCTAACTAGACAATATATTTTTCCATGTGAATTTCAAAGCTAGAAATTGAAACAGAAATAGAATAAGGTGACTTTACATTTCCGTAGTTGAAGATATTCCTTGGAAAATGACTTTAAGGTGAGGATTTTAGCGGCTAGGCCACTGCGACAGGCCCGGAAAATGACTTTAAATAAAACTTTCAAAAACTCTGGCGATGTGGAGGTTATATGCTGGCATGGCAAATAATTCTTCTGCCTGCAAAGCCAGTTATCCCTTATGGGTGCTGGTTTGAGTCCTGATTGCTCCACTTTCCAACCCAGTTCCCTGCTAATGGCCTGGGAAAGTAGCAGAGTATAACCTAAAGAAAACTCCAGGGAAAATAAGAGTTGTTGAGGAAGAAAAAAAAAATGCATGAAAACAGTTACCAAAGAATTAAATTTTGAAGAAAATGACTTCAGATATAAACTAATTTCTTCGACATAACTCCTATATGCTACTTTCAAATAAATAAACTCCTATATGCTACTTTCAAATAAAATCATAATCTGAGGGCTTTTTTTAAAGAGACTTTTTTTAAATTGGAAAGTCAGATATATACAGACAGAAGGAGAGACAGAGGGAAAGATCTTCAATCCAGTGATTCACTCCCCAAGTGGCTGCAATGGTTGGAACTGAGCCGATCTGAAGCCAGGAGCCAGGAGCTTCTTTTTAGGTCTCCCATGCAGATGTAGGGTCCCGTGGCTTTGGGACATCCTTGATTGCTTTCCCAGGCCACAAGCTGGGAGCTGGATGGGAAGCAGGGCAGCTGGGATTAGAACAGGCACCCAAACAAGATCCTGGCCGCGTGCAAGGCAAGAACTTTAGCTGCTAGGCTACCATGCTGGGCCTCATAGTCTGCAGTTCGGGGCATGTGTGAATGTGGGTGTTTCTTCTCTTTTCTGAGAACACCGTATGTTACTACTTTTCCTTTATTTTACTTGAAAATCAGAATCAGAGAAAGAGAGCAAGTGAGGAGAGAGAGAGAGAAAGAGAGAGAGAGAGAGAGAGAGAGAGAATCTTTTCTCTCTGCTGCTACAGCCAAAGAAGAGTTGTTCCAAAATCAGGAGCCAGGAATTTTGTCTGGTCTCTAATGGTCTCCCATGTGCGTGCAAGAGCCAAAGGACTTGGGCCATCCTCTGCTGCCTTCCCAGGCCATCAGCAGGCAGCTGGATCACAAGTGGAGTAGCAGGGACGTAACCCATACTCATCTGGGATACTGGTACCACAGGTAGAGGCTTAGCCTACTATGCTATTGTGTCAGCCCCTTTACTACATTTTTTAAAGAGTCTTTTTAAAAATTGTTTTAAATTGGAAAGGCAGATTTCCAAAGAGAAGGAGAGACATAGAAAAAGCTCTTACATGTGCTGGTTCACTCCCCAAGTGGCCATATGGAGCTAAGCCAATCCAAAGCAAGAGGCCAGGAGTCTCTTCTGGGTCTCCCGCACAGTGTAAGGGTCCCAAGGCTTTGGGCCATTCTTGACTGCTTTGCCAGGGCACAAGTAGGCAACTGGAGTAGCTGGGACCTGAGCCAGTGCCCAGATGGGATCCTGACTTGTGCAAGATGAGTACTTGAGCCATTTGGCTACCATGCCAGGCTTCCCTTTACCACTTCTATTCTACTCTGGTCTTCATGTTAATAAACCCAGTGAGAAAATTCAAGCTGTTGTAGAATGTGTGGTTTTATATAAGAAGCTCATTAGACTGACATTAAAAAACTTCTTGAAAATGATCACTTGGGGGCCTGGCGCTATAGCTTAGTGGCCAAAGTCCTTGCCTTGGACACACCGGGATCCGATACGGGCACCGGTTTATGTCCCAGCATCCCCACTTCCCATCCAACTCCCTGCTCATGGCCTGAGAAAACAGTCAAGGACAGCCCAAGACTTTGGAATCCTGCATTTGTGTAGGAAAACTGGAAGAAGCTCCTGGCTTCAGATTGGCTAAGCTCTGGCTGTTGTGGCCACTTGGGGAGTGAATTAATGGATGGAAGATCTTCCTCTCTGTCTCTCCTCCTCTCTATAAATCTGCCTTTCCAATAAAAATAAATAAATCAAAGAAGAAGAAGAAGGTGGTGAAGAAGAAGAGGAAGATCACTTGGACAATAGAGATACTTTAATTATTATCTCCCTACTGAGAACACATTTGTAAGACCCACGATTTGTTGCTTCAGTAGATATTTGTGAATCTTGGAAAGCATACCACTAAGTTGAAACAAAAAGTTAACATATTAGTTTATTTTCATGTTTTACAGAGACACTGCCAGGTCCCTATTATGGGAAGAAACATGTGCCTGGTAAAATAGATGGCACTGGTTGTCCTGCTCACTACAGGGAAACCAGCCCTTTACTGATGGAAGCAATGTACTAATGTATTAAGGAAAGATGCTGAGAGGTAAACGCTGCAGCAGAAAGGAAATTAGACAAGAACAGATCTTCTTTTCTATTCCTATTTATCACACTCACGTTACTTTTGGTTCATGTTACATTTGGTTCATTGAGAAACATGTCAACGGGGACTTTCCCTGTGTTATCTGTATATACTTTATCAAGCCAAGGCAGTACAGAAGCCTGTTACATTTAAAACTTCGTTGTGTCCAGATAGCTCAGCTAACTGGCAAATAGCAGGCCTGAGAAAGGAATTTAACTGCAGACATATACATTGTGGTGAGAATGGTGACATCTCCATTTACGAAAGCATACTATACTCTGTTTAAATAATAATTCAGTTTGTAGTAGTTACAATTTATTGCCTTTTAATTTTTGTTACATGTCTATAATTTGTAAGTTTTGTGGTTGTATTTTTCGGATGTATTCATGCCTGTTTGATTAGTTAATAATATTATAGGGTTTTTTTGTTTTGTTTTGCTATTAACTTTTCAATTTTTAAATGAATTTTGAAACAAATTTTGGTGATATGCCATGTGCTTTTAAACTTTCAGAAGTGGCTTGAACATGATATATTTTTGTGTATCTTCATATTGTTGAGAAAATCTTTGTTTCATTTATATATGGAAGTTATCTTGTGTTAGCATATAATTTTGGATACATATAGTTTTGATTGCTAAAACCTGCTTCTTTCTGATATGCAAAAATTATAGTACCAGACAAAAACTAGGTAAGCAAATTCATGTGTTTTGTGAGCACAGGCTGAAGCCCTAAACCAATCTTGGTGATGGGCAAACCCCAATAAGTGTGGACATTAGTGCTAAGACATATATAGAGAGAGTTCTGCTCAAATAGAGAAAGGAGATGAAAGATGGGAACGCCTGGGAAGGAGGGCCTAGAGGGAGGAGACCAGAGTGAGCTGGAAGAACTCACAGATGAGTGTGACGTGGGGCAGAGGTTCGAGCGAAGAGTTGCTTGAAAAGAGTGCCTGGAAACACAGTTTGATCATGAAGTTTCCACTGTCCACTCTCATTTTCTTCTTCCTGTTTGAAAAAAAAACTTATGTTCTGCTACGAACTCACCTTCAGTTTTCTATTCTGTATTTTTATGACTTTTGTCTTTCTTCTCAGTTTACATTATTGCAAGCATTTCCAAGTAGTTGTCGGCATTTCCTTATAGTATTTCTTTCTCAGTAGACATTTTTAAATTAAATCTAATGGATATTTTAATTTTCTACCATGTTTCTGGTTTGCACATATTCTTTTACTAGATGGCTTGTTTTTTTCTCATTTTAATAACTTCTGATCTTTTATAAGTCTATTTTTATTTTTTAATACTTGCTTCTGTTTTGTGAATTAATATCTAGTTATGTTTATGTAAAACTTGAAGCAGGTAGTGTTAAAAGAAGGCTTTGACTGTGGAAACGGAGTGTCTTCTAAATGACCTCGTATTCGTTGGTTCCTCTGGTGTTCCTCCTTCAGTCTTCCCTTCTCACACTTACAGATGGCTTTCGTGTTGGATTCAGGTCAGGATTCAAAATGGCCTTGAATTTCTTCACAATACATTTATGTTAAAGCATACCCTCAATATTGAAAGGCATTGTGATGACTTAGAATATAAATCCATCACACAGACCTAGGTTTGGTACCATCTATTAGTTTCTTGACCTTGGATGAGTTCAATTTCTTTTTTTTTTTTGGCAATAAAAAATTTCCATAAAGTGAGTACCTTAAGAGTTCAATTGTGAGACTTG
The DNA here is from genome assembly GCF_017591425.1 of Ochotona curzoniae. Taxonomy (NCBI): domain Eukaryota; kingdom Metazoa; phylum Chordata; class Mammalia; order Lagomorpha; family Ochotonidae; genus Ochotona; species Ochotona curzoniae. The sequence goes on from NW_024464920.1 coordinate 24,621,031, forward strand.
AATAATATATTTTATGTGCATAACCTTAGAGAAGGTGAGTTTTCTGTGAATGAAAGCTTTATAAAAGCAGATTTATGTGCAAAGTCTGTAGTCTAGTAACTAGTGAAGTCTACCTCATGCTTGTTATGGGTCTCTGGGCATGGGCAAAGGGCAGGCTATTTACTGCTCCTATGTAGAGAATCTAGAGGTTGTAGAAAACAGTTGGGAAAATAATTGTATTTTTTTATCATTAGTTGCGAAGCACAGATGAAAATTCTCTATCGTTGTCTTGATCACAAACACATTAATTAGGAGCTGTTGGTAGAAATGAAAATATCGCAAATACCACTGCCTACTTCTCTGAATGAAGTTAAGGAATGCATGGCCAAGTGGTAGAGCAGAGACAGCGGTCGCTTTTGCGTCTGAGTTAGTGAGGCCTAGCGCAGGCTGGCACCCAGTAAACATGCAAAGAAGCATTTTCTGGACTTGACCGAGTTCACTTCCAGCATGCAATACTCCAAAGGCTTCTACTGCTTCAGCTTGCAGGTGTATCTTCAGTCAGAGGCAACCGTTTCTTCTCTTAACTCCCTGGAACGACTGTCAGGAGAAAAGAACAGGCACAATAATTCTGGTTTTACAGAATTATTTCTTTCTCTTATTAAACTGTTAAAAGAACGAATGAGAAAATTCTTGCTGCAGAAATAGTTGTTCCTTTGTGAAGGAGCTCCGACTACTGAAAGGTGATTGGTAGAGTGCTTCTTGGTGATGATTTTCCTAGACAAAATTAATAGCTTTACCAGGTGTAAATTTAGTGTCAAGGGCATTTTAAAAGTCATTTAATCTTGGCCAAAGTTCACCATTCTCATTTTAAATATTTTTCTCAAGAATGTATAACTTTTACAAAACGTTTGTTTCACATTAAGTAATTGCACATAAACACAAAATTGAGGAAAACTCCGTAACTTCCTATGAGCTGTAATAGAAATATATCTTTTTATTGCAGCTATAATAAATACATGGGTACATGCAGATACTTCTGGGAATTTGAAGTTTTGTAATTTTCATTTATAGTATTTTCATTATTTTATTTATGTTGTTATGAAATTCCCAGTGGGCAATTAAACTTTAATTAAGGAGTGTGCTCAGTGCTATTTTTGGGTAAAGTTATGTCTTGCCTATGCCTTTAATTGTTCGCACAGTGACTCGCTTTGGCTTCACTATGTCTCTTATGCAAACACCTCTTTCTGCAGCAGAGCCAGGGTGCCCTATTGTAAGTTCCCCATGACTCAGGAAATGAGGAGCAAGCAGGTGAAGGAATGAATGTTCTGAGAAAAGTGGGACAAAGATAAACATTGGAACAAAAGAGCATATCTTATGACTATTCTTCCGGGGTACTTATATTGTAGTGCTTGGTAAACGATCTTTTGAAGTCATTTCTAATAGAGAACTTCCAAAAATATTTTAAACAGTAGCAATGTCATGCTAAGGGCATAATCTCCCAGGGCAGAAATGTGTTTTTCAGTATACAAGTCCTTTGAGAGGTTATTCATGAAAAACAAATTCTGTTTGGGAATGAGTCATACTCCACCTTCACTTGTAGATTCACAATGAAATTGTGTTTCAAAGCCTCGAAGAAATATCAGTTAAAACAAAAGAGAAAGGTGTTTATTTTTCAAATTGTTTTGTTTTTCTGCAAACTGGCAATTTTATGCAATATGTTTTGTAAAAATACCATTGTTGGTGCACTTTAAGAAGGAAGAAATCATGCAATTGTTTATCTTATTTTTGAAGTGTATCCTGTTAGAGTCATTGCTCTATGTCATGTTGTAGCTGTTAAGTCATCAGAGAAAAAATACACTTGTGATTCTCACTTTTCTATGTAAAACTATTGGACTGTGATGGGAAGACATCAATTACATGAAGTAAAAACTTAGTTCAGCAGTTTGCTTTTCAATGTGGCCACCATTTAAGGCAACATTAAGGATAGTACATGATACAGTAATATACCCAGGGACCATGAACTGAAGCAATGAGAGCAAACAAAAACAAACATGAAAATGTCTTCATTTAGATATGGGGTAGATGTGAGATCCTGTTAGCTTTTAATCAGCAAAAACATATTTCTCAATATATATATTTCTCTAGTACTTTTAATTTTAGAAATTGATAGTGATAGAGCATATCAGATATGAGGAAGCCTATTTTTACAGAAAAGCATTTCTTAAATAATTGTAGTAGTATTTTGTAATAATAAGTTTAATTTCCAACAGAAGATGGGAAATATATGTAAATTATGATCCATTTAAAGAATAGTCATATAAAATATTTATACAACATATTTTTATAATATATTGTTATATAAAATATGAAACAATGATATAGCTTAGAAAATATTTATTCTAAAATATTACCCTAAGGAACTCAAATTTTCTTTATTTGATATTGTTATAATTTTAGTGAATTGGTGTTTAATTATCATTGATGGTGGCCCTGAGGAATACAGTCCAATTGGAATTTGACAGTGCCACAGACTGTTAATAGTTTATAAGTTCATGGAAATATCTTAAGAACTTAAGGAATGAGGGCACAGCACAAGCACAATGACTGTTGGCTAACCCTTCTCTTGCAAGCGCCAGTATTCCTTATGGGTGCTAATTCATGTCCTGGCTGCTCTACCTCCCATAGAGCTTCCTAATTATGGTCTGGGAAAGAAGGTGAGGATGGCCCAAAACCTTAAGACTCTGCACTCAATGGGAGACCCAGCAGAAGCTCCTGGCTTTTAGCTTCGGATTGGCTTAGCTACAGCATTGTGGTCATTTTGGGAGTGAACCAGTGGATGAAAGCTCTTTCTATCTCTCTATATATTACTCTGCCTTTTCAATAATTTTTTTAAATTAAAAAGCCTTATGAAATCAATGTCTAACTAAGGTGATACTTTAGATGAGTCTTTTTAAAAATAAATAATTTGTTTATTGGAAGGATGGAAACACAGAGAGAGGGAGATAGAAAAGGTAGTAACAGAGAGACGGGCAAGAGAGAGCAAAAAAGAGATTGAGATCTTCAGTCTTCTGGTTCACTGCCCATATGACTGCAAGGGTTAGAACTGTGCCAGGCCAAAACCAGGGGCAAAGAGCTGCTGCTGCTTCTTCTTCTGTAAAGATTTATTTATTTTTATTGGAAAGTCAGATTTACAGAGAGAAGGACTGACAGAGAGAAAGATCTTCCATCTGCTGGGGGGCAGGAAAAATTAGCCTTTTTATAAGGAACTGACTTCCATTGAAATATCAATAAATCACTTCTAAGGATAGTGACCACATGACCTAAATTAATAACACTGGGCTCTAACGCTGAACACTGTTGGTGTTCAAAATCAAATATCTGATATGTGATCCTTGTGGGATATACTCAAATCATAGCATTATGAAAATTTTTTTGAAATATACATAAATTGATTAAGTGTATAAGTTAATCCACATATACACTTAGCTCATTATGGTTATAGCCCAAATATTTTTTATAAACATTGCCTGATTAAACATGACACCTGTTATATTTTATATAAAGGTTTTGAAGTTGTTTTTAAACTTTTGATTATCCTTTTTTTTAAAATGAGAAAATAACAGTAGGCCTTAAATCCTTTTGGTTGTGAAATCTACTAACATTACACCCTTAATTCTGTTGATCCTTTGTTCCCGTTAGGAAGACATGCAATCAAAAGGCCATTAAACAATGCTCAAACACTAAAATTCTCCTATGAGAATATCTCTTCTCATAATCAGGCTCAATCCTGGTTCAGAATAGTAAGGGTTGGCTATGTAACCACCACAGTCTTTTAATCTATTATATCTTCATGGAGTCACAGATCATTTCACGAGCAGGCACTCTGGTGCTTGAGAAGCTCTTCAATCAATTTGTCATTGCAAAAATAGATGAATATTTTGCATATAATCTTTCTCAGATGCTAAGAGATAATTAGAACAGGTTATTGTGATCAGTGACCCCTAGCTTTCCCTAATTTAGGAAAGAAATAATATATGGCCACATGTTTAATCAAACAATGAAAAATAACCTAGGGGAATTTAGACTTGATTTCACAAATTAGCCCTGTTAATGAAATTGGTGGTTTCACGAAATTCCTCCTTTCCTTGTTGAAAAGAAAGTCATTGTAAGAGTTAAATAAAAAATATGTATAAATTTATATATATATTTGCAGGTACTGAGGCCTACCTGTGTGGTGTGGGCTGGGTTCCTGGGCCCAACGGATGGGGGAACTGTTGGGGTTTGAGTCGCTTTACTTATATCCTGGGGCCTGCCTCAATAGGTGCGTTTGTGAGCCCGAGGGGTGCAGGATTCGGTGGGGCTCAGGTCACCTGACCTGGGTCCGGAAGCCCAACTTTTAGGGTGGGTATCAGATTCATGAGCTCCTGGGGTGGGGGATTCGGCAGGGCTTAGGTTGCCTGGCCTGGCTCCTGGGGCCTATCTGTGAGGTGGGTGCTGGGTTTATGGTCTCAGTGGTGGGGGATCTGGTGGAGGTTGGGTCTCCTGTCCCAGGTCCTGGGGCCTGCCTACTAGGTGGGTAGGTTTGTGAGCCCCAGGGAAGAAGGGGATCCGGCAATGCTTAGGATGCCTGCCCCAGGTACTTGGACTCACCTGCAAGAACATGTCCTACTTAATGAAAAAGGTGGAGCAATGGACACAGGCCCTGATGTAAATGGAGAATATGACAGCACATTTGGTGCTGTAGCAGAAGAAGGAAAACAGAACAGACAACTTCCCCAAACAAATGATGACAGCAAAAAATCTTGGCTAATGGAGCCAATGGACATTGGGAAGATGACATCATCCTTGGATCAGTGAAAAAGGCAGCATTTCAGAACCTTCCAAACCACTTGGACAGAACTCTCGGAATATGCCCACATTGAGACTCTGGCTTGATCTAAGGTGGTGGTTCCTCATCCCTGGGTATTGGGATGTGTGGAAAGTCATGAGTGGATTCCCGCTTTGTTTCTCCCCTTCCCCCAGGAACAATAAGAAGAAATAACAAATTTGGACGCAATAAGTTCACCCAATTTTCCTTAAACCTTGATCCTTCCCACCCTTATCAGCCATGTAATCATTATTAAACAATAAAGTTTAAAAAATATGTAAATTGCCCCTACATAGAAGATGCTCATTCAATGGTTGATATTATTATTAATGATTCTAGTTAGGTCTATTATCACAGATTTCCTTATCAAGACAACTTACACTTATGTAAACCCAACTAGATGATTGACATGTATCTGCTCTTAGATGATTGTTTATTCAGATCCTAGAAAGGCATGTATCCTTGTCAAAATTATTTCATTCTTTGTGTTTCTACAAAATGGAAAGCTCAGTTAACAGAGCTACACAGCCACTACACAAATCCTTACAGAACTTGCATCTCGGAAAAGTTGAACTAGGCACTACACTAAGAGTTAATGTTATAGTAGTGAATACACAAGGAACACATGGAAAGGTTCTCTAACCAGGGCAAAGCAATTGTAGAAAATCTACTGTAACTGAAGTTTACAGAAATTCTTGAAGGAGCATTAGGGATAATGCTGGAGAAATAGCTACAGGCAGAGATTAGGTCTGGTTGTGAGATGAGGGTATTAGGAGGATCAGAGTGTGTGGTGCTCTGCAGAAAGTGGATAAAATTGAGTTAAATGGGTGCTCTGTGAATCCTAGGGTTAATGTGGAAAGTGAGATGGAGATTATGCAGGGCTTAGTAAACTGTTTAAGAGTTTGGGTTTATCTTCAAAGCAATGAGAAGTTACAGACAAAGTTAAACTTCAGAAATGATAGGAGACCAAGAAAAGAAGTGGAGCAACCAGATAAATGGACATCACACTCACTTAGGATTCCAGTTGAACATCTTAGTATATGTTCTATATGGTTTTTGTTTATATAGAAAGGCAGATAGTGAATAACAAACAACCACAGATTCTGTAAAAACAAAATAACTTTTGGGCCTGGCATTATGGCACTGCAGATAAATTCCTGCCTGCAATGCTAGCATTCCATATGGGGCCAGTTTTTGTCCTGGCTGCTCCATTTCCAAGGCAGTTCCTCAGCAGATGGCCTACAAAAAGCAATGAAGAATCTTTCAATATCTTTTAAAGATAGATGCTTTTTTGATCATTTTTTTTTTACAAGAAACTTCATTTTCTCCACAATTTCATGATTAGTTTGCATAGTAAAATTGTTCTGAAGCATTTTGCCTTTAGTAAAAACGATACTTCAAGATAAGTACTTTTAAAAAAGTCTTACTGGACAGATAGCCTTCAATATTGAAGATCCTGATGCTCAGAGTTAAGCAAGGAACATGATGGTTTAAATGTTTGTGGCTCTGCCACTCATGTGGGAGACATAGAAGAAGCTCCTGGCTCCTGGCTTCTGCCTGATGGGACTCCTGGGGCAGGAACCAGTGAGTCAAATATCCCTTTCTGTCAGCATATTTCCTTCTCTGTCAATCCAACTGTCTAGGAAAGAAACAGATGTTTTAAAAGATAAAGCAACTTTTTACTAGAGAGTCTAAACTTTACTTTTTCTTGCAGAAGTAAAAGAGCAACTTCAATTATCTTTGATCTACAAAATATCCTAAGGGTAAGAATATTTTTAAATTTTACTCTAGTAAAACAGATTGCTAATATTAAGGATTTGGGCTGTTTCAGTTGGAGCCAAAATTTCATATTCTCATGTCCTTATTGTAGTGAGAGGACAGACTTATCATTCAGCTGCGCTTGAATAGAAGAATGATGACTATGTAAAAATTCCCAACATATGTAGATAAAACTTCAAAGGCACATCAAAAACTTACAAAAATTTCAAATGTAGAATTTGCTTTCACCTCTAGGGTTTTGTCATTCTCAGGTCATTTCAGGAGCTTATTTTTTCACTCCTGAATATAATTTTGATGCCTTAGACAGTGTTTTGGTTTGTCAGTTTTTTTTGGGGGGGGTGGCTGGACATTGAAAGGAGTTTAGTTAATTATTATTATTTTTTTATTGTGGTTATCTTCTCTAATACACTATCATTTGCTTTAAAAATTATCCTCGTCATAAAAGCCCCTGCTTGTCTAGCACAGAGATTGTGTCACATTTCATGTTTACTTGGGGAATCTTTCTCTGAAGACTCCAACATCTCAGCACGGTGCTATGTTGTTCTGATGCCAACAGCTCTGGCACTGCAGTCACTCCTTTAAACTAATGGACTGTGACTTCAGAATGTCTCTGGGAACATGCAGATTTCTTTCTTGAGAGGGTCACCCCTCTTCTAAACTTGTATGACACTTCCAAAAATTTGTTAGTGATTTTGTTACCAACCACTCCGTGGAGGAAGATCTGAAAGAGGTAAAAAGCAAGAACCATTTGTTTGGAAACAAAGGTGTGGATGATAATGTGCTCACTTTATCTGTCCTGCTCTGCTATTAGGCTCTCTGTGCTGTGTCCTTCTCATGTTCTTGGCTCCTAGTATAGCGCATGGTACAAAGAACCTCGTGATCTCTGGCCCTTGTTTTCAAAATCCAAGAAAGCTCTGAAAATAGCACATTTTAAAGTAACTGATTTGAGCAAAATTTGTCCTGAAGTGAGGTGAGGCTATTTATATTCTTTTTTATTTATCCCATTTAGTGTGAATGTTTTGATTGCTACAGAAATATTAATGTGCTTGATTATGGGGTGCTGCCCCAGAGCCTCCTGAAAGCATTACATAACACAAGTTAAAGCTACTATATTTTCTTCCTAAAATGTAAGATTTTGGAATTTTGAAACACATCCAGCTTTGGGGGCTTTGCATACAAGATTGAAGACCTCAGAAAATATGATGTATTCTGTGCTTGCCAATAGCCAGGCATTGGGCTGTGCAGTTTAGACATCATGTTCTTTTTAATTATTTATTTCTTTTTCAAGATTTACTGCTTTATTTGAAAGACAGAGTTATAGACACACAAAGAGGGAGAGACATAAAGAGAGAGAAAAAATCTTCCATCTGGTAGTTCACTCTACAAATGACTGCAATGGTCTGAAAGCAAGGAACTAGGAGCTTAGTCTGTAAGTCTCCTAAGTAAGTGTGGGGGTCCATGAACTTTGGGCCATCTTTTGCTGCTTTCCCAGGCACATTAGCAGGGAGCTGAATCAGAAATAGTGCAGCCAGAATTCAAAACCAGTGCCAACATGTGGAATGCTTAACCTGCCATGTCAGAAGGACAGGCCCTATATACATCATTTGCATAAAGCAGGCATAAGAGCATACCCCGTTGCTCCAGGGGCCAGCTTACAGTTCCAGCACTGTGACTTAATCACCCATGTTTCTTTGGTCATGACCCTCCCCCACTTTTTTATTAAAAAAAATGTATTTTTATTGGAAAGTCAGATCAGATTTATGGAGAGACAGAGAGAAAGATCTTCCATCTGCTGATTCAGTCCTCAAATGGCTGCAAATGCCAGAGCCGAGCCAACCTGAAGCCAGGAGCCTGGAATACCTTTGGGGGGGTCTCCTATATGTATGCAGGTCCCCAAACCTTGGGCCACCTTTTACTGTTTTCTGGGCGACAGGCAGGGAGCTGGATGGGAAGTTGAGTAGCTGGGACATGAACAGGTGCCCATATGAGATCTCGGCACTTGCAAGGTAATGATTTAGATACTGAGGCATTACGTGAGGCCCTGGTCACGATCCTTTTCTTCCATTTTTTCATCTGAAAATAGAAGATAATAATAGCAATGGACTTTCCCTAACAGACTAATAATGGTGGTCCCTCAGAGGATATAAAGTACTTAATAGCTGTGCCTTGACAGAATTATCATTGTAACCATTTGGGAAAAGATTGCGATATTGGCTTCCCATTTTTTTTGAAAAATAAGTTGCTATGTGCTGTGGCTAACTTACCTTGCGCACACTGCTGGAAAGTCCTTGAAAAGCACTGACTGCAGTTGTGGCCAGTGTAGCCAACTGCAGAAGGAGGAGCTTTAAGGAGCTAATCAAAATGAGAAGGTATTTTTTTTCTTAAACAAACTCCTTTGTAATTTTTGGCAAAATTGAAATAGATAAAACATTGAGATAGGTGAAGATGATACATATTTAGAAGCACAATTAATTTTCATTTCTAAAAATCCCTTGCTTTCAGTGTTTGTAAATAAGTAAAATACTTTGTCTTTCCCTGTACAAAGCCTACATTTTTCAAATGCACTGATTCAACCTTAGAATTGAACTACTTAATTATATCAGTTTGTGCATCAAATATTATAAACAGATGGGTAAAATTTTCATAGTGATACAGCATTATAATTCCTTTAATATCTATTTCCCTCTTAGTATATTTTTGTTTTCATATTTAACCTTGTAAAGATATTTACTCTTGTGTCCTTATAAAATGGTAGTTCTTCACTCTGGGCTATTTGTTTCACACAGGTAATATGGATTCTTCTGATTAGAGGCAGAAATCTCTTTGCTAGACTTGTATTCTGAAGTCTTTTAAGTATTCTTATTTTCTGCATTGTAACCTTCTGAGTACTTTGTGTGTGTGTGTGTGTGTGTGTGTGTGTGTGTGTGTGTGTGTGTGTGTGTGTGTTTGTCATTGCTGTTGACTTGTTTGATTTAATCACCACCAGAGGGTTGTTGCATTCAGAATAGTTGCATGTTTACGTAGTTGATAAACTGAAAATTAAGTTTCCAAATGGGATTTCTGGTTCCAAATCCAGGATTTTTCTTTCTACTCTACAATGAAGTCCTTAAGATATTTTTAAAAATATTGTTTACTTTGAAAGTCACAGCTGCAGAGAGTGAGGGAGACTAAGAAAAGATAGCTATAGAGAGAGACAGATAGAGATAGAGAAAACGATAGAGACAGAGATAGATCTCCCATCCTCTATTTCACTCCCTCAATGGCCACAATGTCAGGTGCAGGACCATGGTGAGGCCAGGATCTTGGAGCTTCATCTTGATCTCCCCCATGTGTGGTAGGTATCCAAACACCTGAGCCATCTTCTGCTGCTTTTCCCAGAATATCAGCACAGTGCTGGATGGACAGTGGAGCAGCTGGATACAAGCCAGCACCCATATTGGATGCCAGAATTCGGGAAATAATCTTACCCATTATGCCACAATATTGGCCATTCAAGATGATTTTTTGAAATCAATTACTCAATGTAAAGAAACATTTCCTGCATTGCCTTCAGCAGCAACAGTGACCTTGCTGTCACAAATAATAAAGTGGAGAAATTTTCAAGTTTATTTCCTATCCATGATCTAATTCCATATTTTCATGGAAACGAAAATGGAACTATAGTGGAAATGCCTCCCTAAATATAGATATGGATGGCATAGTATGAGTCAGGCAATGACTCACTCTAAGTGAATGTAGAGTCTCTTGACTGTTTCAGTAATATTGCATGCCTGGGCCATATCTTCAGCATGTTTCTGGAGACTACTTCATGAAAGATGGAAGGATTAATTGGTATTCACATTGGGCACCTAATTCTTTGGTAAGGTATTTAAGCAGTTTTGATACCACTTTTAAGTTAATATGTAAAACAGAGACTATGACTGTTTACCTACAGACTCAATTTATCTTCTTGACAAAATAATTTCAGAATTTTTGTGGGTACCATCATTTTCTCTTTAAAATAAATATTATTTATATTTTATGCTTTGACAGGTAGAGAAACAGAGGCAAATAGATAGCAAAGGGGGGAGAGAGAGAGCTTGAGAGATTTTCTATCTTTTGGTCACTTCCTAAATGCTGAAAGCAGCTGGGGTAGGGTAAAGCCAAAGCTGGGAGCCAGGGGTTGCACTGCAGTCTCCATATGGATGGCAGAGATCCAAGCACCTGAATCATAACCTTTTAGCTCCTGGAGTGTGTGTTGATTGGAAGCTGGAATGTGAAGCAAGGTTGAAACCATCGATTTCTGTATATTATATAGGTATCTCGAGTGGGGTCCCAACTCTGGAGTCAAATCCCTACTGTATCATTCTCTTTTTTATTGAGATATTTCTCTATATGAAGCTGATCCTAGCCCAGATAGAGTTGTGAGCTTGATTGGTTCAAGAATATTACCATTCTTTTTAGTGATTTTTTTTCCTTGATACATGGGTGTGCATGCAGACAAACATGTGCTCAACCAAAATTGATTCAATATAATATCCTAATAATAACGTGTTACTTAATTAAATGAGGTATCTTTCAAAAATTTTGGGGTATATTTAACAAGGTATAGAGTTATTTTTCCTACGTATGTGATAAATATGATGATTGGGAATGATACTTTTTAAAAGGAGTGTTTTAACTCTCCCAATGGGCTCTACATCAAAACAACACTCTCATAACTGAAAAAAGTTGGATCAGAGATGTTAAATGCAAAATAAGTAATCTGTATCTAAACATTGAAACTGTACAACATGGTTGTAAATCTTCCAACTCATTCTTGGTGACAATAAAATAAAATAACAGAAATCTTTTTTGTTGTTGTTGTTACTTTGTTTTGTATGCCCTAAGCAAATGAATATGTTATATAGAATACCATTTAGAACTTTTGAAAATTACTTTCATATACCAGAGTTCATTTTTATGACATTTAATCATATATATAGTAATATTAAGGAATTTGGATCAAGTTTAATGACAGAATATTTATGGTTGCTGTTATTTGTGTATTCGAATTAAAATTGAGAATTCACTTTAAAAAATATTCAACCTGTGGGGAATCCATATCAAATAACCTACTGTCTTTAAAATAACATTTTTGAGTTGGGAAGGATAAAATACATTGTATGCTGAATTCAGTTCAGAATATGGGGAAATGTGCCTTGAATTAGGTATGTTGGTTAAAATTTTTTTCTGAACTGGTTTTCTACATTGCTGCTCTGAAAAGAGAAAGTACAAAGTTTGGTTAATTGAGAAAATTACTTAGAGTGATAATGTCATAGGACCAAAATATGGAATAGAACTTTATGCATATTTGAACTGTAGAGCTTTGGAAATAGTTAAATATTTAAATAACATGATGAATATTGCAATAATGGCCTTATGTAATTTTTTGCATCTTTAATTCAAGCTTAGTTTTGCGTCTTATGGCACTCTTTCATTGTAATGAACTTTATATTAAAAATCAGTTTTAAAATTCACCTTATAAATCTTACTTTAAAATGTTTGTGTTTGTAAAAGGCTATGTAATTGTGTAGTTTCAGAATGAAGGTGATCGTTGGCATGGGGATCCTGTGGTGAGGAAAGCTAGGCTTGTGGCAATATGAAAAGAAAGAAGTAGATTAATAAAGAATGTAATGTCCTTTCTGTCCATTCTCTCCTTATCTTACTCCCTCCCAACCATCCCCTGCGGAAACTTATTGTGAAAGAATAAAGTACTATGGGGAATCAGAAAGTGTGATTTAGAGGCACAAATGTAGAAGCCAAAATGGTTCATTTGTAGCTCTCTTTGTTTTCCATGAGAACTCTTGAGAATCACTTTCAATTATATATTTAGGCCTCAGAAGCACTCTACTCTGAAATGATTCTTTTATGTCAGAGGTAGAAGGGCAGGAATAAGGAATCATGGAGCTAGAATGGAGTAAGATTTAGCTAGTCTAGTGGAACTTTTAGAAAAGGGTTTGATTTTTGACTTGTGATTTTTTTTTTTGCTGTTGATAAAATAAATGAAAGTGTAAATATTAATTGGGAATAGAATATAGATTTAGTAAATATTTTCATAACCAAATATAAAATTACATCTGTAACATGTTCAAAGGGATTATAGTCATTGCTATGAAAGCATAAGTAGGTATTTAGTAGTATGCTTAACATATAATAGAGTTACATGGTATGTGATAGAATATTTGAGTTTAATTTTTCAATGGTTTTCTGCTCAATATGGCATCTCTGGAAGGGTTTAGTAATCATATCGGTTTTCTTTTCTTATGAGTCTGCGTTGTGGCAATTCCACCTTTGTCAAAGTTGGCTCCCATCAAGATACTAGAAAACTCTGAATTGGTGTTTTGAGGTTTATAAGGAAAGAAAAGCTGTAATTTATCAGAATCAAAACCTAAACTTGGTTGAGGCATTGTTACTTTTATTCCAGCCACAGGTATGATTGTCCAAGTCTGGGCCTTGGCCTGGTATGATAGCCTAGTGGCTAAAGTCCTCACCTTGTGTGTGCCAGGATCTGATATGCATGCCGGTTCATGTCCTAGCTGCTCTACTTTCCAGTCAGCTCCCTCTTTGTGACCTGGGAAAGCAGTAAAGGATGGTACAAAGCCTTGGGACGCTGTATCCACGTGAGAGACCCGGAGGACATAAGCTTAGCTCCGGCTGTTGTGGGCTGTCATTTGGGGAGTGAATCAGTGATTGGAAGATCTTTCCTTGTATCTCTTTCTCTCTTTATGTATAACTTTCTTTTCTTTTTTTTTAAAGGCTTATTTTTATTATTTTTTTTTATTGGAAAGGCGGATATACAGAGAAGAGAGACAGAGAGGAAGATCTTCCGTCCGATGATTCACTCCCCAAGTGAGCACAACGGCCGATGTATAACTTTCAAATAAAAATAAATCTTAAAAAAAAGTTCAGTTCTTTCTAAGCAACTAGTCACAGAGTTTCCAGATTGCTGATATTAGATAACCAGATGTAACCTGCTGCCTTCCTAGGCCCATGAGCAGGGAATCCAAAGTGGAGTAGTTAGGACTTGAATTGTCACCTGTATGGACATTATAGGTGGTGACTTAACCCACTGCATGACAATGATCATCTCAAATTTGATGTTAGCTTTAAAGCAGAATAAGCAGAACAATGTTATCTAAACAAGAAGTAAAGTTTTACATTTATAGGCATTGAATAAAAATGTCCTCTGGGATCTAGTAGCATGATGTAACAATCTTTCTGCAACTCTTTTGACTTAATAACTTTAATTAAATATTCTTATCACTAGTAATGCAGCATCATTGAAAAAATCTTATGCTTTTTGAGTATTTAGACTGTTGTATTGATTATTACCAATTCAGCTAGTTTCAGAGTTGCTGCAATTTGATATCTGTCTTCTGATTGTCAATGATAGATACATTCATTCAAAAATATCTCTATTCAGTGTTCACATGTGCAAGAAATTGTTCCATATGCTAGAATAAAAGCTTGATTTGGGAAGGAGTATGATGATCTGAACAAAGACAATCCTAAGTAGCTGTATGATTGAGAATATTGTTAAGTTACTATGACATATTTATGATTATTCTAACCTTTAAGCTTTAAAGAAGCACTGTACAAGTAACAAATTAATTGATTAAGAACCAAAACATGAAGATGTCTAAACCCACTGTGTCAGTTACAACAAAGGCTGGAGCTCACTGTTCAGTGTGCTCTAATGATTATTTTTTAAAACTTTCTGGTTATTTTTATAGATTTACCTTTAAATTATTTGTACAGTTTCTTACCTTTGACATCATGTGATTTCTTATGGTTTTCTTCTTATATACTACGTTCATTGATTTCTAGTTTGGGGTTTTCATTATATCTTAAATGTGCATTCTTTCCTTGCCAGAGAGAACATAGATAGAAGAGGAAGGAGTGGCTTTCCTTGGCTCTCCTGTGTTTCTGTGATAAGTTCGCATGCACTGTTGACTAGAAGTGGCAGGAAGCACACCTTTCTGTGATTCCTGATACTTAACTTGGTTCCCAATCCTTGTCTTTTGCCGTTAAATATGATGTCTCATATAAGGGTGTTTTGTTCTGTTATTTTTTTTTAAGATTTATTTTTATCAGAAAGGCAGATATCCAGAAAGAAAGAGAGACAGAGAGACAAGGGTATTCTATCTGCCAATTTGCTGCCTAAGTGGCTGAAATGGCCGAAGCAGGGCCAATTAAAGCTAGGGGCTATCCAGGTCTTCCTGGTAGGTGCAGGCTCCCAAGGGGTCTAGGGCCATCTTCTTCCTTTCCAGGACACAATCATGGAGCTGGATGGGATGCAGAGCAGCTGGGATAGGAACTGAACTGGCTCCCCTGTGGAATGTGGGTGCTTATAGATGAAGGATTAGCCAATTGAACCACAGTGCTGGCCCTAGAATGTTTTATACTTATCCTTTATTAAGCTGAGAAAGTTCCTTTTCTATGCCTGCCTTCCTAGTTTTTGTTTTTAGTGATTGTTATTCATGAAATGTTATCGTGTTCTACCAAATTCCTTTATTTTGGTTAGTTATGATGATGAAAGATTCCTTTATAATCTTTATTTCTATAGTGTTGTCTCATTCCAATTTTTAGTAATTTGAATCCGTCCTTTCTTTCTCTCCCATCAACCCCATAAGTCTAAGTTAGTTTTATTCTATTGGTCCTTTGAAAAAATTAACTTTTAGGTTATTCAATTTTTCCTGTCTTGTTTTTCTCTTGTCTGTTTGCCTATGGTCACTGTATGGGAAATTCTTGATATCACACCATTGACTAGCCTCATAGAAAAGCAGGTTTGAAAGGGGGAAACAAAACAGCCGTTACAGAGTTTGGTATTTAGGACCCAAGATTTATTTACTGAGGGAACACTCATGTCTCCTTACAGATATTCAATATGTCCATTTCCAAAATTCTATTTGGCAGCAGTTTAGTCTAGAAGCATGCACTCCAGTTAAGAATCAATAGTTATGCCCAACTACATTACATGAAAGCCTGAAGGGATGTTGGACACTTTCAAAAATCAGAACAACCAACAGTTTCTAAGAATTGGAGTTTTTTTAAGTTAGGTACATATAGCATGTTATGCTACATGTGGATCTGAAGGCCTGTTTTGGCTTGCGACATCAATAAGTATTCCTATGGTAAGGAAACCAAAAAATTCTTAATAGCAAGTGCTGGTTTAATGTGTAAAAAGATGAAGTAAGTCAAATTTGGCTTTCTGTGGTGGATGAGCTGCTCAGAGTGGATGTGGGCAGGGACAGTCCATGCACTTGAGAACTACATAATGTCCAAACTATTTTTCCCACTACAAATACATAGGAAAGGGTACAACAACATCAAAGACATGAGGCTAATGCTGCTCTGACATTGGTTCTATTTTCCTCAAATGATCAAAGTCATGTAACAAGGAGCTTCAGTTATGTATTAAAGGCAACTCTTTGAAAAGGGCTTTGAATCTGAGTCCAGGTATGATTTTAATGTCTTTAAGACAGTTTTCTGAAAATCTCAGAAAAGGGAAGTGTGGGATTTTCTCCATGATGTTTTAAGAACACCTGGGGTTTGTTTCACAGTAGCTATAGAAAACTGCACTGTGTTTCCTGGCAGTTTTGAAATGGGGTCACGGTTAAGAGAAGCCTATTTCAAAGGATGTCTAGCAAAACAGTGAGCATTTTACACCAACACATAGCCTTTCAAATATTCAGGGTTCGGGAAATAATTCACTTTTTCTGTTACCTAACATATGTATTTTAAATAATTGACGTTAGCTCCCAGTATGGTGGTCCTATTTTCTAAGCTTGAATTCAAGATTATGTCACCACTACTCTAAATCATTAATGTGCAGAAACTTACATCCATTTGTTCCACATGAAAAGCATTTTTATCCATGTTCTGGTTGACTTTAAGCTCAGAAATTTACTTCAAGCCATAGCTTTCTCCAAAAAACTCTGTTCATTCTGCAGGATTTCACAGAAATCTGTTAGCTAAAGATAACCTAATCAGTCTGTTTCCCTCCAAGTTCTTGGCTAGGGGAGCTATGCATAATAATGACAGATAAAAGAGAAATAAAATATCAGCTTCATTAGTTAATAGAAAAGTGCATGATAATAACAATATTCTGTTTTCGTCTTTCACCATTCCTGTCCTCCTTTTTCCCTTCTTCATCTCCTTGAAATGTTCTCTGGGAAGCCCCAGCACTGGCCGTGGGATTCAGAGTTGATGGAGCATGTCTTCCTCCTTTACACCAAACCCTGACTCATATGCTTGACCTTCTCCTTGATGAGAGAAATGTCTGGATCTGCTTATCCTCCCTGTTATTCAGTCCAGTAGATCTGCTTAGGAAGGGCAACTTAGAAGAGGGAAAGATCCTCCTGTGTTTTAGTAAGTGAAATAAAAAGGTCATGGCTTTGCCTTTTAAAATCTGTAGAAAAGCACCCTGAGCATGTGAATGTCTCAAATAGATATTGTTCACAGAACCTGAAAAGTTCCCTCCCCTAACCTGTGAATATGAATGGGGTGAAGTTATCCTCTGCCAAAGTGAAGCCAAGAAATGAGAGAAGCTTTCTGAAGTTGAATAGGCAGCATAAGAACCATTAAGTATGTTCCCTCATCTCAAAATCTAAAATACATAAATCTCAAAATTTACATACTTAACTAGTTTTTTCTTACATATATTTTTTCAGACTTGATTAATTATTTTAATTTTTATTATATTTTCAAGCCAACTCCAGCCAGCTTCACTAAAAATTCCTTCCTTAATCAGTCATGGTATTTCAGCCAGGACATGGGCAAACAATAATTCAGGGTATGCAACAACTTTCAATGCACTGCCCAAATCAGAAAGCTACCAGGAAACTAAATGATATTTCTCACCAGATGCTCTGAACAAGAAAAACTTCACGTGATAATTTGTGCACGAATTAATGATGTGTTAGTGTGAGAGAAATGAAAGAAGAATGTTCCATCCCACCCATTACTCAAACAGTAGTGTTACGACACTCTGAAACTTCATCTCTAACAAATCTGGACTAGAGGGTGAGTATCAATTCGTTAGTAAGGTAATCTTAAATCATTTGTTTTGGGTTCTTATGAATTAAGAATGCATTGACAGCAATTCCCAATGCCATCAGAATATTTAAGCTATCCCTGAATTTAAGGGACTTTACTAGTAAAAAAAAACCCTCAAAACTAAAGCAGAATCCACATTGCTTTGTGACTCAGAGCCGAGGTTCTTCTCAAGAGTGTTGCATCAATCTTTAGCTGTTCTTTTGTCCTTGTAAGGTCATATTTTTACCTTGACCCTCCAAGACTTTTACATAGGAGTTTTTTGTCACTTAATAAAATAGAACTTGAGTCTGATTAGGGTAAGAAGAATTAGCTTTTTGCTCAGTGTTGACTTTCTGATTACATTTGAAGTCTCAAGGGACTAATATATAATCTCTGGAAGAAGATGACCCTGCTGTTCATAAAAACAGCTCTTGGATGGCCTCTGCCCTTGAAGTTCAGCTACCCAGATCCATTTTCAGATAAAACTTTTCAGAAGGCTTTTTTTGGGAAAAAAAATCAAAGTAACTTTGTTGGCTGAAGCCTTGTTATGGTTTCCTCATTTAACAAGACCTTATTCCACTACTTTAAAAGGCAGATTGATTTTTTTTTTTTTTGAGTAAATGTCATGGGAAATGTCATAACCATGAAAAAGCCTTGCTTTGGATTTCAAAGCATCAGGGCCCCTTGATAGAGAGAAGCCAAAGTTTCACTCAATGTAAAGATATGTGGATGTGGCCTATTGCTGTGCTTTTCAACAACAGTGGTGACTGCTTTTCTTCTTTTATCTGATGAACTTCTAAAAAATATCACACTCACTGATTTAATGAATAGTCTCCAAGTATAGGTATGGTTTCCTTCTTATATAAGTAGTTAGCAAACAGCTTAATCAGTATCAGTATCAATCACATCTCTTTTTTTAAAAAAAATAAAGATATATTTATTTTCATTGCAAAGTCATATATACAGAGAAGAAGAGAGACAGTGAGGAAGATCTTCCATCTGATGATTAACTCCCCAAGTGGCCACATGGCTGGAGCTGAGCCAATCCAAAGCTAGGAACCTATTCTGGGTCTCCCACGCAGGTGCAGGGTCCCAAGGCTTTGGACCATCCTTGACTGCTTTCGCAGGCCACAAGCAGGGAGCTGGATGGGAAAAGGGGCTGTTGGGATTAAAACCGGTACGCATATGGGGTCCCAGTACAAGGCAAGGACATCAGCCGCTACACTACCTCGCTGGGCCCTCACATCTCCTTTTTAACTAAGGTTAGATTCCTTTAATTTTAAAAGTTAGAACAACTTTTTTTTTAATCACAAAGCAAAAATACATATTCTGTTACTATTGTATTTCATGGTTTAAGTTTCGTGGATGAAGACTTATTCAGATAACAAATTGGCAAACTAAAAGCTTGAAAAAATTTATATATCCATTACTGAATACTATGAGAAAGCAAAAAGGTTTCCTCTTATTGGCTTCTATTGATGGCAAAAGTGAATTGTGTAAATAAGATCCCTTGGATTAGATTAATGCCAAATGTCTGCCAAGCACAAATTAAGCTTGAATGGAAGTTGCCTGAATGAGATACTACTTAAATGAACTTTATATCAATAAAACCTGCCCACCATTATAGGCTAATATTTCCAGGGGAAAATGTCTCCAATGGAATAGGTAAGTCAAAGGTTTATGAAGCCTGAAGTTTCTATTTAAAATGTCTAAGTGAAAATGTAATTTTATTATAGATTTGCAGCACACAGATTTCAAGCTCCTAAGTCAGAGATGCTGTGAATTAAGATATTGTCAGTAGGGCCTGGAGTGAAGGCCTTGTTAATACAATCATATATTATTGTGTATATACTTACCTCTTTCTTTTTAATGTTTGTGAGTTACTTTTTTCGTTTTACATTCCAGATAATTAAATATAACTTGTTTTTGAGACTGGCTATTGGTAAGAAAATTATTGCTATTTCTGGTGTTCTTTGTTTCCAGCTTGTTTTGCTGAGCAAATGTTAAGTAGTAGACTGCATTAGATACCCTCACTTCATTACTGCCTTCCTAAATATACAATTTCCTCAGTTTATTTAACCTGTCCATAATCCAGATTGTGCATTGATTATCTTTACTGCATTGTCTTGATCAAAATGAAGAGACATAACAAAGAGAGGGTGCCTGCTTTGGGAAAGAGAATTGGAAGACAGAATTGAATCTAGCATTTTCCTTTTTTCTAAATTTATGCAAGGACCAGACTGTTAGGTGATAGTTATAAAGTTTTCTTCCTTAATTAGCTATCATAAAAATTATATTGAAAGCTAAAAGTTACTTTGTAATAGGACCAATGGAGATAGGACCAACAATAAAAATGAATTTAATTTTCAAGATGCTTAAAATGTGAAGGAAATCTCTTATGATGATTATCATTTTGTAGCTATTATAGAAAGTGACGGGTCTTTCCTATGATCTATTTATGCTATCTAGGTTGTTTTAAAGCACCAATATTATATCATTTATGAAATTACATCAAGTGAAAACAATTCTTAAGTATAAAAGATTGTGTGATTTTTCCTGTCCTACTTATTTGGGGGACAACTCATACAATACATTACTCAAGACATAGTCTTACCAGTTGGATTTCTTTTAAAACCATGATTACATTCATCTTTGCTGCAGAGGTACCAGAAGTCATTGAGGAATTTAGTCCATCAGGATTTTATTGTAGCTAATCTTCCGTATGTCACACATGCCAGTCATAGATGACCCACATCTGCCAAGGTGTAAAGGCTGCACAAGATGACATTCACAGAATCTCTGGGAGGTTAGCAACCTGTGAGTCTGGAAACCTATAACTATGAGAATAGGTGTGATGATTCCTGTAAAGTAGACCTTTACTAAAGTTTCTCAAATCTTAGCTGCTCATTCTGTGAAAGGCAGTTTTGTTGAAAGCATACTGCTTGCTACAGATTCTTCCTTTGAAATCATGCACAATCATTTCTCCCAAGATGACGGATGTAGAAATTATATGTTTTGCTTAGTAATTACATATTGGGAACAGGAGGGACTCTAAGGAGGCGTCTATTTCAACATGCTCCTTTTATGGCAGGTACTGTTTTTTAACTTTTAAAAATTTGAGAAGCATAGAGAGGGAGACAGGGAGAGAAAAAGAGAAGGAGTGAAGGGAGGGGGGCAAGAACAGAGAGAGAGAGATGGCGAGAAAGAAATCCCATCTGCTAGTCCATTTCCTGAATACCCACAATGACTGGATCTAGGCCAGGAGCCCAGGAACAAAATTTGGGTTTCCCACAGGAAGGGTGTGAATATTTGAGCCGTTGTCTCCAAGATGTTGTGGGTGCATTCTTTAAACATGTTCTGAAACAACACATGGTTTAGTTTTGAACAAGTGAACAAGCAAAATAGTTTTTTGCAAGGTGCATTAGTAGGAAGCTGGATCCAAAGTGAAGCAGTCAGGACTCAGACTAGTGTCCATATAAATGCTAACACTACAGTTGGTGGCTTTATCTTCCACATTGCAGCACTGGCCCCCAAATTAAATCATGTATATTATTATTTTTCTCACTCTCCATTTGTTTCAATTTTTCTGTTTTGGATACATTGTATTCTCAAATGTACTTTTCTCACATTGTATTTCTTTTGTAATTTCTGAAAGCTGTATCAGATGCAACTATTTTTTTAGTTGTTACATTAGCCCTAATGTTCATGATTTAATTATCTGTAGCACTAAAAAATGTATACATAGGGTATTATGTGCATACTGTACTCAGGGTTTTCAAATTCTGGGACCCGTCTGCACTTTCTCTGCCACAATTAGATATGAAAAAAATTTTAAAAATAGATGGCCTCTAGCAATTTGTAGGTTATTAGTTTTCAATATTTTAATTCTATCTAATTTACTTCTCACTTGATATCATCATAAATTAGTCATTCTTACTGATTATTTATATCTTTGTGCTTCTTTAAGTTTACCAACGTACTTGCCAATGTGTTTTTACCATTCTTTTTTCTGTCTCAGGTCTTATATATGGAACATTTTGCTTCTGCTTGAAGTATATAATAAAAATTATTTTAGTGGGACTCATTGTAATATTTTCTCAATTATTGCTATTAAAAAAGACTTGAATATAGTGTTGACAAAAATTTCTCTTAGTAAAACAAGAGACATAAACTAGTGCCCCATGAGATCCTGGCACTTGCAATTTGAGAATTTAGCCATTGAGACATCACAATGGGCCCACTACCATAACTTTACATACGCAAATGTCAAGACCACTCATGAATTCCTGCTCTCCTACAGGCAACCTGAATTGATTTTTGCATTAAGCACCGTAAATACTTCTCCAAGGCTATACTGTAGTGATTTAATTGCTTAGATATTCATTTACCAGACTGGTAGTCCATCAGAATAATGTTATCCCAGACATATGCCTGCATGTGCATATTATAAAAATAAAGCTTTCAGAAAAAAGTATATGACCCCTTTATTTTATTTTACTATATGCATTTATTTGAAAGGCAGGGCTACTGAGGGAGAGACCGATTTAGAGCTTTTCCACCTGATGGTCATTTCCTGAAATTGCAGCAACATTCAGGAAGCATTCATATCAAAGCCAGGAACCAGGGGCTTGTTTCAATCCTCCCATGTGAATGCTGAAGTCCAGTTACTTGGGCCATCTTCCAGTGCTTTTCCAGGCATATTAGCAGGGAGTTGTATGGGAAGTGGAGCACCTGGTACATGAACCAGTGCCTATATGGGATACCAGTTTACACTGGCCCCAAATATTTTAGCAATTTCATGATTATGCTTAATATAAATGGTAAATCAATATTTTATGATTTTATTTTAATAAATCGTGCCCTATGAGTAGCAATATTTTTCTTTGATTGCAATAATAAAATATATGCCATTCCAAGAATTCAGCTATGTCAAACATAAACTTCAAAATCTTACAATAAAATTTATGATTTTCCCTGAACTTTGAGTTCTTAAATTTGCACTCAAGATATCTGTTCCCATTAGAACGGTAAATTATGTAACCTGCACAGATTTTAAGATGTGTGAATTCCTTGGTTGAAGCCAGATACTTGGGAGCTTTTGTACAGAAATTGGACAGGTTGGGAGAGAGAGACAGGGTAGAGACCACACTTTATAATACAAGAAAAAAGTTCAGGGAAAACCATATGCTTTATTGTAATGTTTGGCAGATGTTCAGGGAATGAAGTGCCTAAACTTCAAGGCATTGTTCTTACCTACGAAAAACTCGATCCTGTGATCAAAAAGCAGCAGTCCATGATGGGATCTCATTTTGGATTAGACTTCTGATAGTTATTTGCTTTTTGTGTTTTGTGCTGATATCACTAAGGAAAGAACACAGTGGACTTTGGGTGTAAATATGGAATAACAGTTCATGTTAGAAGTTGTGTAACTGAACACCTTGAGCATAAGTGAGGCCACGGGCAATGGCTCACAGGAAGACATCAGAGAATGATGAACCCTTTACAAACTGGCATATCCATAGAGAACCTAAAGATGCTCAATTTTTTTTTAAGTACTGACACTTTGAATTAAGTAAAATTGCAATTCATACTATTTGAATAGTCCTCCACAACAGCACTTAGTTAAGAACCCAAGGATTTGAGAAGAAAAGTGTGATTTTTTTAAATCCAATTTTCCATTCAAATTTAGTGATAATGTATGTTTTGATTTGTTATTTTCTTTTCATATTATACGATGATTTCCCCCATTTCTTTGAAGCAAGTAACTTCCTTTTAACAATATTTTAAATTCTAGGACATAGTTCAGAACACAAACGAAAGCAGACATTGGCTATTTAATTTATAAATGTGAAGCACTACTGAAGATGAATGATGCCTAATAGGATGTCTAAAGTAGAATGTGACAGGATGAGTCATGTATTTGGACTGTTTTTCATTAATGTGCCCTCTTTAAGAAGGCAAGGAATTTTTCTATATTGATGAAGATTATAGCCAACAAACATGAAGTATTTTATGTTTATAATGGTATAATATTTTCTGAACTTTTTTTGAGGAACAGCAAATATATAGTCTTAGAAGACTGAAATATCCCTAAATGGCTTCAATGGTAGAGTTGGGCCAGGCAGAAGCCAAGAAATTCTTCCAGGTCTCCCGTGAGGGTACTGGAAGCCAAACACTTGTGCCATCTTCCATAGCTTTTTCCAGGCCATTAGGAAGGAGCAAGATTGCAAGTGGAACAGCTTTCAACATGCATTCTTGATTTGTGAATGAAAACTTGTGAAACCATTACTCACATGCTTTTGCACATTAATGTTTCCAATGCAAGAAGCCACGTAAATGAGAAAACAACAAAATGAATTGCATATTTGCCAAACAGACACACACGCATAAACTGAGAGTTTCTCCAACTTTTATATGCTGTTACTATTTCCAATGGCTCGCTTCAAATGAAGTCTTGATTCATGGAGTTACTGATTTGGGCCATTCATTACTTGTGTTTCACATTGTAATGTTCTGGTAGACAGTGATAAGATGATATCATCTTTTAATTTTTGCCAAGATTCTTTTCTTGTTATTGCATCAGTTGTCAAAAAGATTTACTCATGTACTTCATGAAATGCAATGTGACATAAAAAGTAAGAAATAATGCTAACTTAAGAAATGCTTTCATTGCCAGATGGATACATTCTCAGTATTAGGTTAGAATTGAGGCCAAAAAAAAAAAAAAAAAAGGAGAAAGCTGAAAATTGGAATTGCTTGATAATTCTTTCTTTCTTAGATTTATTTTAGGGAATATTACACCACAAAAAGATTTTTAATGTTCTTTGAACAAATTGGGCCAAGGTTTAATGGGAAACTATAAAGTCTAGTAAGGCTTAACAATGAAATTGTATTGCTTTTGATAAAAACAATGAACTTTTATTTTACCTATAAAATGCAGCATAAAATACACATTAGATATTAGATATCTTTTTCTTTTAATCTTTGAAGAAGTATAGAAAAACCATAGCCATCAAGTAAGTCTTATTCAAGTGATTGCAATGAGATAATAAAAATAGGGAGATAAATGCAGGGAAAAAAAGATAAAGCATTTGTACTCTCTCATCATTATGATATTGGTCAGGCAGGCCAGATTTTCTAAGCATGAATAGTCTGACAAAAATTAGGAGGCAGAGAGGGAGTATTTCCTGAGAACCCATTTTAAGTGAATAGCTGCTGCTCACTGCGTGTCAACCAAGGAAAACCTAGGCACTTTAGCAGGTGTGCATGGAAGTTGTATCATTTACTTTTAGTGGCCATAGGACTACTTTGTTAATATTACATGTGAAATCAATCATACAATGAGTCATTATGTCTTTTGAAGAATATTGTGCTTGTTAAAACTTTTATTCCTAATTGATAGGTGATAATTGTATACATTTATGGGGTACAAAATACTGTTTTGTTTGATGTTTACATTGTACAAAGAGAATACTGGAGAATATTGTGCTTTTTAAGACTTCATTTCATTATTAATTGATAGCTGATAATTATATATATTTATGGGGTACAAGATACTATTTTGATCAATGTTTACATTGTAAGAGGCTGCACTGGGGAAGGGGGAATGTTGTGCTATTTTTTATTTATGTTAGGTACCTAATTAGTACCTGTGTTCTTTAGCGTTTTTATTCCAAAATAAGATTTGGCAATTCTTTTAAAAAAATTGTGATAATCAAGTCCAAATTTCTAAACTTGTTATTTAAGGGATTATTGCAGTTTGGCCTAAAGATTGATCTTTCAAGATTTTTGCCATTTCTCATTTACTTTTTATTCTTCAAACACTAAATTCTAGGTAGTTTGTGTAGAGATATTGCTTGTTTTAGCCTTGTCGCATGAATTGCTGTGAGCCTTGGTTATCTCAAAACTTGGTTGGTTGGGTCACTTCAGGGCCAGAGCCTGGAAAAAGGAATGCCTACATGCTGAGAGATAAGCCCCTGGGCCCTAGTGTTGCCTTTTCCCATAAATTCTGAGAATGGTTTGAGTTCTGCGTGCTCAAGTTTTGATCAAGCTCTTTTTTAATATAACTATGAAAGCGTTGGAAGATGACCTGTACTTCCTTTTTTATCAAGCTCTCAACACATCTAAGGAAAGCATTGGCAGATGGGTCCCTGTCATCCCTATAAGAGATCTGAATGTAGTTCCAGGCTCCTGCATTCAGATTTGTCCAGCTCTGGACTTTGTGGACATATTGGGAGTGGAATAACAGATGTCAGATTCTTTTTCTCTCCCCTTCCTTCCCTCCTTCCATCTCTATCCCTCTTCTTTCTTTATCTCTCTTTCCTTCCCTCCCTCCTAATTTTTGTCCCTTCTTCGCTTTCTACCTGCTTCCCCATTTCCCCCCTTTCTTCTTTCCTTCGAATGTCTTTCAAATAGAAAAAGATGTTTTAGAGGAAGCAACATTAAAATATCTGAAACAAACTTGACTCAATAGATGCTAATTCAGGATAGGTGCATAAATACTCATTTTATTGTGTTCAGTACTTTTCTGTATTTTAAAATATTTCCTAATTGAAAACAACCAAAGCAAGAGCTAAACTTAGAAGAACACAAATGCTGTACTATTGGAAAGAATATACAATAAGCAAAACCCTAGGAATTGTGTTACTCTTAATGCTGAATATATTTTAATATGTGGGGGTTTTAATCAATAACAAGTTTGTGGAATCTCCTGAGTTAGATCTTGGATATTCCAACTTCCAGGATAACATTCTTCCAATAACATCATTTCCATAAACCTGCAAGACTGACTCACTGTGAAGTTACTGAACTGTCAGATAAGTGCCCAGTGTATCCTCTGAGACTCAAGAATTGGGAATTAATCTGGAGTTATTAAATTTGACAATTGTGCTACAGGTTTAGAAGTAAAAGAAGTGCAGAGAGGTAATTGCTTTATCACATTGACATTTTTCTCCCCAAAAAGTGGCATCTGAGTTTCTCTCTTTTGAATTGAGGCAAGTGGACTTGTGACTATAGCAAAGTGTCATTGTGTGATTTTTCCAGACTGTTGTAAATACAGTGCAGTTTCTATGTGGTTTTCTCATTCAAAGTTTCAACAGTATATGCTACATGAATCAGAAGTGATTTGTGCCTTGTCAAACCACAGATCTACGAAAAAATCAGCTTGCTATTGTTTTTAAGCCATTGACGTTTGGAAGTGGTTTATTATGGCATTTAAGCTTGCTTACTTCGTGGTTGCTAGCTTGACTCATGGCTGTTATTAAGGCCATATATTCAAGAGGCTTTTTGTTATTTTCTGCCTGATAGTTTATTCTAGACTTGTGAATGACAAATCTATATAAAAGTTCAACCAAATTTCACATTTACATATTTGTGCTTTCTGGCACCAAAACTGTCTTACTACTTTTTTGTTTAATCCTGAAGTCAAACCACTATCTGTCAAAGCATTAAATTTGCTATTGATATTAGAATTTGTCTGTTTTAATAAAAATAAAAAGTTACTTTGTTCATCTTAAATTTTTTTTGAAAGGTGGAGGGAGAAAGAAATTTTTCATCCCCTTGTTCATTCCCCAGATGCCTATAACAGCAGGACATCTGGGCCAGGTCAAATTCTGGTGCGTGGAACTGAATCTGAATCTGCTACATGCATGCACTTGAGTCGTCACCTGCCACCTCCCAAGATGCACATTAACAGGAAGCTGAATCATAAGTGCAGTAGCTAGGACTTGAATCAGGCATTCCACAGAATGGCAACCTGACTGTTGTGCCAAATCCCCAGATTGTTGACTCTTAGACAAGTTACTTAACATTTCTAGTTTTAATTTCTTCACCAGTGAAATAGAGCCAATAATTCTGTTACATGATTTTTTTGGTAGAGATGGTATGGGATGGTTACTTTAAGATTGGATACTCAGCATTTGGAGTCTGATCTGGGTTTGAATTCAGAAATTGATATTAATTTGGTTTTGTAACTTTATACAAGTCACTCAACCTTTCTAAAACCGAATTTTTGCATATATGAAATCAGAACAGCAGGAATACCTACTAAAGCATGGTATGTTTGTGAAAAACACCACATAAAATTTACTCAATGTTACAGGGTACATAGTATATGCTTTCTCTATATATTGTGTTATTATTATATGACTGAAATCAGATGACTCTCCTAAACATTCATATTAATACTCATTAATGAGTACTATTCTTCTCCCAAGCCCTTTTCAGGACCACACAGTTTATCAAATTCACTATAATACATTTATATTAGTTATGATCTTACCCAAACATCAAAGGATTGCTTTGAAATTGGGAAGATACAGTCAAATTTTGAATGACTTCAGTAAATGAATCTATTTAAGAAGTGAACTCTTAAGTGAAAAATCATGGGTTCTTTATGAATAGTGGTGAAGAAGAGCTAGTACTCATGGTGGGTAAATAAAGCAGCTATGTACTAGTTAAGAATGTTGTTAGTATAAGTGTCTGCACCTAAGAATATTTAGCAATATATCAAATGACTTATTTCTGCTATTAAACTACTGCTTATAATATTTGGTATGATTATTTTAAGCTTGTGTTCAGTAAATATTTTAATTTTTGAACTTAAAAACAATCTAATATTGAATAGGCTAATTTTGTACTTAGTTTTCTCTGGTTAATTTTAATGTAGGATGAAGAAACCTTACATATACAGATGGGTATTGACTTCTTTGAATTAGAAAATTGCAGTGAAAGTGGTGGAAGTTTGTGAAACATAAACAATTGAGGGGCAATCTAGAAAAATGCAATATAATCCAAAGAAGAAAATTAAAGATGTTATAGAAATGGTCTTCAAGTGGATGAAAGCTATGTAATTTTTTTTAAAGATTTATTTTTATTATTTTTTATTGGAAAGGCGGATATACAGAGAGGAGAGACAGAGAGGAAGATCTTCTGTCTGATGATTCACTCCCCAAGTGAGTGCAGCGGCTGATACTATGCCAATCCGGAGCCAGGAGACTTTTCCGGGTCTCCCACATGGATGTAGGGTCCCAAAGCTTTGGGCTGTCCTCGACTGCTTTCCCGGGCCACAGGCAGGGAGCTGGAAGGGAAGCGGGGCTGCCGGGATAGAACCGGCGCCCATATGGGATTCCAGGTGTGCAAGGTGAGGACCTTAACCACTGTGCCACCGCGCCGGGCCCAAAAGCTATGTAATTTTGTGGAAGTAACCATAAATATTGTATCAGTTGTTCTGCACATTAGTACAAGCAATCAAAATGTGTTTTTCATGGTTGTTCATTTCTCATGTCTTCTCTTGCATAAGTTAGCCAGTTTTTTTCAAGGTTGTCTAACAGAAGAAAGCTCTTACTTCCAGTGATAATTGTTGACTGTGGAATGGAGTTAATTTAAGAAATGGCCAAATGAATTTTTTTAGAGTGGTATTAAATTATGTTGTGGAGGAAATAAAGAACCTCTCAATTTCTTTTCATCTTTTTGAAACCAAGACATTAATCATATCTCAATTTCTTTTCATCTTTTTGAGACTAAGGCATTAATTATAAATTATAAAAAGTATGTGATTCTTCAAATCTTTATTTCATTAGCTTTGAGATTTTTTATTAGTCTGTTTTACTATTACACGTCAGCTATCTATATTCTTCTGTCATCCTTTTGGTCCTTCAATTTAATCCTGAAGAGACATTTCTCCCACATGTGTCTCCATTGATATGTATCTCAGAGGTTGTCTTTTAAAGTGCTGAAACTTGACCTGGGAGCAAACAAGACATTTTATAACTTTTTCACAATTAATTTTTATTTACTTGATTTTTAAATGCTTATAAAGTAATTAGGATACATTTTTAGTATACTGTGGTTCATGATGAATCCTGCCGTTCATCTACAATATTGTATAGTCCCCTTGCAATGAATCTAGATTTGGTCAGTTGGATACGAGTAAAAGTGATATAACCATGATGCAGGTATTAGTAACCTGAAGCTTAGTGAGTGATTATACTTTATGGCTTGCCTTCTTGGAATAGGACAGGAACAGAACAGAAGTACTTTAGCTATTCACCAGACATCTGAATGAGATTGTAGTGGACCAAGCTGGGTTATCCGTACTCAGTAGGTTTTACTCACGAGTTATCACATTGAAGCCTACTAGAACAATCCTTCAGCTGATTTCTAGTTAATACATTTTTGAATATTAAACCTCTGCACTTTAGAGTGATTTGTTATGTCACAGTATATTGCAATTTGATTATTCTATCAACTAACACAGTGAAATACATAAAGAGAGTGTTGTTTCAGTTTTACACATGAGAAATATGGGACTCTCAAAGTATAATTCTCACAAAATTTCATAAAAATTGTAACAAATTCTGTCAAAATATGGATTATGTTCCCAAAGTATTATTTTCTTTTATATAGATAAATTTTATCAAGATAATATTGCCATATTTTTAGTAATACATTTCTTCAATGTTAGTAGATTTATAATAGCAGTCATCAGATAAACACACTTAGAGGAACAGAGAAATACTGAATGCAGGTAATATGTAAGACTATTGAATAGTAGATTGAATCCTTTCATCTGAGAAAATATTACTCTTTTTAGGGAGTCTTGCCTTATTCCTGGTTGTCAAATTCTATTTTACTTGTTATTGTTTTCATTGCAGAGTGTCAATTTTCTATAACCACAAGTCACAATTTCAATTGTGCAGAAGTAAAATTTTGTTTATGTTTTGATATTCTTCATTTCCTTCATAAAGCATAACAGTGCTATATCTGGGCCAGCCTGGATGCTTGAAACATTTTTCTTTTCTTTTTTTCTTTTTTTTTTTGTAGCAGCAACAGAATGAAGTCATCTGAGTTGGTTATTTTAATTCTAAAGGAAATAGAGCAACTTAAACTGTTCCCAAAGAAGGAGATAGTAAATAATGTGATTTATGATGTCTAAGACATCATGCCAGAATGCATTCATTTCTTTGGTATTTTCTCCTGTGAGTAGCACTGTTGGACATCTTGAACTCTGACATCCCATTTTCTTGAAAGGAAAATATTCTTGATTACCTCCTTTGCTTTCAATTCCAGCTTCTGATTTCTTGCTCAAAATCAATTGTCAAAGCAATCATAATGTATCTTGTCTTCTAACTTTAATGTTCATAAAGATTTCCTTTGAACCCTACTAAAACAAAGATCTTTGGTCCACCTTCAATATTTCATTAATGGATTTTATGACATATACAAAAGTCCATTTAAAATGTATTAATTACTTCATCTTTTTACTCATTTAATTAAAAGGAAGAGAGAGGGAGAATGAGAGAGGGAGAGAGGAAGAGAGAGAGAATGAAAAAGATAAAGGGAGAAAGAGGAAGAGAGAGGAAGAGAGAGAGGGAAAAAAAGAGGACAAGGGAGACAGAAAAGTCCATTTCATCTACTGATCCTCTTCCTAAATTACAGAACAGCCAGGAGGACTGGCCCAGGGCAAAGCCAGGAGAAATTCAGTGTGAACGACCGATGAGGGTGGCAGTGACCCTACTACTTAAACTACTGCCTGCTGATTTCTAAGGTGAATATCAATAGTAAGTGTAAGGGAAAGAGCAGTGCTGAGTCTTGAACCAGGGACTGTAAAATGGGATGCAGGGATAATCAGTGGCACTGAACACTGGCCCCTAGGTTAGTTTTTAGAACACGCCTATAGGTGGTTTTGTAGCAGATGGCCTAAAATCATGCTTTGTAATGTCAGGTCTACTGGTACTGTTATCTTTTTCTTCCAGTTGTCATTATTCATTCACAGACATGTATTTTCAGAAGGGAAATTAAAAATGAGAATGACTATTGATAGAGATTTTTGTTTGGAACAAGACAAGCAAATGGTTTTATTTTGAGTGGATTTTCTCTTTTGGCAAAACCAAAATGCAACTGCAAAATATTTAATTTGTTTATATGCTCTGGTATTAGAAACTACTGTAGATAAAAATGGTCCTTTAAAAGCAAAATTTTCACAGTTCTATTCATGCAGTGAGTCAGTCCATGTGAGAACATTGCATAGGGATGGTTGATTAATAAGACTCCATTCTGAGCAGCAGCTAAATTCCCTTCGTGGGCTTTCAGTATTATTAATAATCTTAATCAATTTTATCTCTTTAGGAAAAGAAGTCAATGTTGCATTTCCACTTGTCAACTATTAAAAACGGGATCTGCTCAAGGCATAGTTTTGTATATCAAGGTTAAATCACAGGTGTTGGTGTTGTGTTCCTTCCCGGGTCAAAGACTTAAGAATGTTTGATGATGATGAATACTTGTTTATGAGAATTTAAACTGAGAAACAGAATTTGAGCCAACTTTATATCTTGTTTATATCATTTTTTATTGTGTCACAGGTCCATAAACTTTTTCTTACTCAGAAATATGGATAATTTTTTAAAAGACTGTCTCTTGTCAGAATAATTCTAACTAATATGCATAAGCATTAATTTAAGGTGATGATCTGTGAAGAAAGGTTTCTGCATTAAGATAAATGTGTGAACTGGGCATTGAAACAAAACATTAATAATAATCCTAGTGCCTTTCATAGATATAATTGTGTCATCATTTCTAGTGCCTTTCATAGATATAATTGTGTCATCATTTCTTTCATTCATCTTGCTTTTTCAGAAATATGATTTTTTGTATAACAAAGAATTTACTTATAGAAAATAAATACATATACACATATGCATTGATTTACATGGTGTATATGATCCTGATACTTTAGAAAGAAGCGAGGAACATAGATCTGCTTGCACAGTCTTTGTTTTACATATAAATAGTAGTTAAAATAAAATAGTAAGTTATACTATATTTTCCAGAAGGAGTGTGTGGAGTATGAAAAGCATGGATGAGCTCTGTGAAGAATTGTTATTTGGAAGATACAAAGTAGAAATAGTAATTTAATGGAGAAAAA
Organism: Ochotona curzoniae; assembly: GCF_017591425.1. Taxonomy (NCBI): domain Eukaryota; kingdom Metazoa; phylum Chordata; class Mammalia; order Lagomorpha; family Ochotonidae; genus Ochotona; species Ochotona curzoniae. The sequence continues at coordinate 24,653,637 of NW_024464920.1, forward strand.
AGAAATGCTCAACAAGAGAGCATAGAACTAGATTGACAATATTTTGAGGGATAAAGAGAAGAATAGGCTCAAAGGAGTGAGCGTATTAAATAATTTAGCAAGTAGTGATCACCAGTGAACTTGGGAAAGGAATTTCCAGGATAAAATGATTTTAGCAGGTTTAAGGGTTGGGAGATAGCAAGCTCCCTTTTGCAGGTTTATTCCCCTTCCATGCCCTGCGGCAGGGAATATTAGGGCCAAAGCTGGTAGCTGGTAGCTGGTAGCTGTAACTCCATTTGAGCCACCTGAAGGCATTCCAAGGGCCTAGCCCTCACAGCTACCCAGTGGTGCACATTAGCAAGCAACTGGAACTGGTGGTGAGGTAAGGTAACCTGTAAACTTACATTTTATAAAAATTTTATTAAAAATCTTAAGAAATTCAGTGAGTGCTTATATGTCGTAAAAGATGGAAAAGTAACTGCTTTCAACATTTAAGTTTTACAGCCCCACAAATACAAGCACTGTTCAGTCAATATCAGATTTGATAAATCATTCCATTTCACATTTCTTGGTCTGTATGTTCCTGGCAGCCAGCTCGTGAATGTATTCAAAACATGAAAGGTTATTACCGAACCCAGGTACTCCCTGATATCTGATGCAGACACTTTAAATACTATCCTAAATAACTGTCTCTAGCCCTATGAATGTGTTTAAAAAAGAATCATATCTGATTATTTCATCCTTCTATTGCTATTTTCCAGTTTAGTTTCTTGGGTATTTGCTCTATAGCACTGATCAGATGAGGGAATCATTATTATATCAAAGAACCAGCTATCAGCAAATAAGAATATTATGAATTTTATTGAGAGGCAGAACCACAGTTCTTTTAAAGACTTCCAATATTATGTTTGCTCTCCACCACTTCCCAAACTGTTTTAGCCTGCTGTAGGATTACTCCATATGCTTACCTAAATATACATGTGGAGGTGAACTGATCTTTTATAAGAAAAGATTTGTTTATCTTAAAGGCAGAGCAAAAGAGAGACAGGGAGAGACAGAGGAAGAGCGAGATCATCCATTTATTAGCGAACTCCCCAAATAGCCACAAAACTAATGCTTTTGCCAAGCTGAAGCCAGGAGCCAGGAACTTCATATGGATCACCCTCCAGAAGGATTGAGGCCCACGTCCCTGGGACATCTGCAGCCTTGCCAAGCACATTAATAGGAAGCTGAATGAGAAGCGAAGTAGCCAGGACTTGAACTGGCACAGCAATATGGGATGTCAGTGTTGGAATTTGAGACTTTCCCCACTGGAACACAACAACAAACCCTTAGCTAATTTTCGATCATTGAAAAACTCTTACAAAGAGGGAATACTGTTGAATATCACTGGATGCTCTCTGAGATTCCTGCATTATCGCAGTGTCTGCTACCCATCCAGCTTTCTGCTGATGTACATGCTGAGAAGCTACAGGTGATGGTTCAAGCACTCACATTAGAGACCTTGATTGAGTTACAGGATCCTGACTTCAGCTTGGCCCAGCCCTGGATGCACACATATTTATACAGAAACATTTCAAGGAAAAAAATATGGACAAATCCATGAATTACGTTTTCTGAAAATATTTTTAATGTAAATTTTAGAGTCAATTAGGATATTCTTAAAAGTGTTCATTTTGTAAAAATAGTTAGAAATTCAGTGAATGTTTATCTCAAGTTATGAGGAAGTAATTCCTCTGAGTCTTTAAGCTTTTACGAATTCTGTTACATTACCAATGTTTTATCAATATTACATTTAACAAATCAGTAAGTCACATATTAATTTACATCATACCTGGCAGCCCAAAGTTGTATGTTTTTCAAATCATAAATGATTATTAGACAAAAATCTATTTACTAGTTTTTAAATAATGCCAGATATTTTATTTGAAGTTAGTAAGTCTTGCATTTACATTAAACAAGAAAGGATTCATTTAATAGTTATCACAGAAAACAAGTACAGATAGATATTGCTTCAATGCTAGATAAAATCAGGAAATCATTTATAGGTTCAAATGAATGTTTATATTCCTCCAGCTAGTAGGAGCTCATGAAGGAAACAAAAGCTAGTTAAATAGAAAAAATAACAAACATTAAAAAATTCATATTGGATATCAATAATGCAGTATTGCTGAAATTCTCATTTGTTTAAAAGCTCATTATCTGTGGAGGAATATCTCCATGGGCCATCGACATTTTGTAAACCTCCAAAGGAGCCTTGTAATCAGAAATGAACAGTTGATTAATTAGAAAGACATATTTTTGAACATCAGTTTAAATGTAAGTTGAACTCACTTTTCCTATGATAGAGGGAAAAGAAATGTAGATCAGGGCAGTTGTTTGAATTTTAGGACTTCTCTGAAATAGAAATTGACTTTCAGGGTCTTCATTTGTTCAGTTAACAAAATATTACCAATAATGTATTACCCACGTGTTCCCACATAATTCTTATCTTTGTCAATATCTTGGAAAAGACTTTTTCCATTAGCATTGGCTACCACTTTATTATTCTGCAAATTTGCTATTTCTAGAGTTACGTTTAAATTCAATCTTTCACTGTTTCCACAATTTCCACCTTGCTTCAGGATTCATCTTCTGTTTTGTATAATAGTCCATCGTTTACACTACAACTTAGTATATCAAGTATAAAATTGTCATCTCTGTTTTAGAGATTTGAAAAGATAAATTTGTTGGCATAATATTCAGATTTTTGAGGAATCTCCATACTGTCTTTCATAATTATTGCCATAGTTTATATTCCAACCAACAGATTATTAAGGTGTTTTTCCCTTTACATCCTTATAGGCTATTCCTGTTCATTGTGACCAGGTTGATTATTGTAGAATCAGTGAATTTTCACAACACCTCTTTAATTATACTGACATGAACAGTATCTTGGGTGAATTTTTTTTTTTTAACATTTTAGCTGACTGGGTGAATGCATGTTTGGAGTAACTTTAGTGAGTAATCAATCATAATTGCTGTGCTATGAACACTGGAAATATCATTTCCTCCAGTCATGTGAGGAAGCTGGTAATTTATTATAAATGAGTTAGAAAAATGTGAAATTAAATTAGTTTTCTCCATGTACCTTGAAAGAAGTACATACACATTTTTTTTTATTGGCTTACACTAAAACTCGATTTGCTGACTATTATCCTGAGAGTTATTGTTAGAAACTATTATGTGTCAATCAAAATAAATAACACATTTGAAAATTTTATGGTTTTACGTCTCTTCATTTTGACTTACTTTTACAGTGCAGGTATTCTATTCTTCTATCCATTCTTGTGGAACACAAGTATAATATAGAGTGACTTTTATAATTAGCATATGGATATTAAACTATTTGAATATTTCCAACATTTTGATCTTTACTGTATATTTCAGTTGCATGAAAGACCTAGATTCTATATTTCTCGGCACTAAATTTCAAAAATTATGTATGAGATAACTGCAAGCATTTTGCTATTTTGTACTTGTAAGAGCCATTGTTAAGTAATGGCTAACTTGGTGAAATTTTATATATGCTCTGATCTTGAGGATTATGATCATACTAAGGTACTCTCATTTTCAGAATCCTTAAGCTAAAGCTATTAAGCTAAAACTCTGGGACACAAATAGCTAATATTTAAAAGAAGTACTATTAAGATTTTTTGTTTCTAGATATGAATAAATATAGAATACATTTGATAAGATTTACAATCAACCTTTGCAGTGCATTTATTATCAGTAATCTAAAATTTAGAGGTTCAAGACTCAAAGAAGCATCTCGTACTAATTAATTAGCTGAGATTATGAATGGCAGTGTGGGAGCTTGAGACTGCTGCATCCATATTGCAGTATTGACTCGAGTCCTGGCTTTTCATTATATGGAGCTCTCTGCTGATTAGCTACATGGTAGACCCCGATGGAGTGTATTTGCTGGTCCACTTCCACAAAGCTTGCAAGACCCAAGGCACAGCCTGGCTGAAACCAGGAACCCGGAACTCAGTCTGACCCTCCTAGAAATTTCGCAGGGACCCAAGAAATTGAGCCATCATCTGTTGCTTCCCAAGAAATAAATTAGTGGGAACTGGATCTAAAGCAGAGCCAATACTTGGATTGAGTAATTCTGAAATGGGAGGCAGCCATCCTAAGAGGCAGTTTAACTGTTGAGTCAAATGCCTGCCCTTGACATATTTCTAGCAAAACTGCATACGTTCTTACAAACCCTACTAAATATACTGATACATATATTTTCTTTTAGATGGAAATAATTAATATTTGAAATATTTATTATAAATTTTACACAGGAAACACTATGCTAAGCATATTACTTGCAGTATCTGTGATAGCATGAAAATAACTATGAGAGATTTGAGGTTTTTTAAAGTTTATTTATTATTGTTTGAAAGAGTTGCAGAGAAAAAGAGAAACAGACAGAGTTTCCAACTACTGGTTCTCTCCCCAGATTGCCACAGTAGCTGGAGCTGAGCCAGTCTGAAGCCAGGAACCAGGAGCTTCTTCTGAGTCTCCCATGTGGGATCAGGGGCAAAAGGATTTGGACCATTGTCTACCAGGCCATAAGCAGGAAGGTGGACTGATGTGAAACAACCGGGACATGAACCAACTCCCATACGGAATGCTGGTGCTGCAGACTGAGGATTAGAGTTCCTGTATGTCATGGGGCCAACCTGTGTGTGTGTGTGTTTTAATTTAGTTTTTACTTCACTTGGAAAAGCAGAGAGAGAAAGTTTCATCTGTTGATTTGCTTCCCAGAATACTGGTAACACCCAGGGTTGGGTAAGCCTGATCAAGAAACTCGTAACTTGTTCTGGACCACTCAAGTGAGTGACAGGAATCAAAGTACTGACCCATTGTCTACCACATTTCAGGATGTGCATTAATGGAAAGGTAGATCAGAAATGAGGAGCTGGGACTTGAGCCAGGTACTCCAGTATGTGATGCAGTATCACAAGATATCGCTGATCCAATGAGCTAAATGGTTGCCCCAAGATACTGTCTTTAATCATTGAACTTTGCAAATAAGCATATGGAGTGTTAAGAGTGGAGACACCACTTTCCAAAGGTTATACTGAGCTGTAGTCATTGACCAACTTGTTTGGATGACATCTGCACTGGCTCTGAGATTTGAAACTAGAATTATTCCAGAGACAAAACTTCTATAATATTTTCTCCTGCTACTGTAACAACAACTTACCACAATCTCAGCAACTTTAAATAACATGCCTTTGCTACTTTGATTTCATTGACCAGAAGTCTATGATGAAGTGTCTCATGACGTGGGCTATTCCTATGTCTGGCAGAAAATTCTGCCTCTAGATACGTTCACATTTTGCGTAGGATCACTTTTTTTGAGGCTTTAGAGCAGAGGTCCCAATTACTTTTCTGCCTGTCACTCAGAAGTGTGGCATTGCTCCCTGACAGTGCATGACTAACTTCTCCAGCAGTCATTGATTTCTTTTCATATGTTGAATTCCCCTAATTTCTCCTTATGCATCAGCTCTCTACATTCAGCACAAAAAACAGCTTCTTTAGGTTTGTGTGATTAGACTGAATTCACCAAATCTCCCTGTTTTAAGGTACATAACCTTATTTATATTTGCAAAGTCCCCTTTGCCAAGAAATATTACAAACACAAAACTCTGAACACTTTAGTGGAGGTGGAGTCATTCTGCCTAGAGTGATCATAGTTATGAACCACTGCTTTCAGTGGTCTTGTGTTTCAAAAACATACTTTTGATTACTCAATGATCACCGTGGACTGCTACTTTAAAAAAAGATTTAATTATTTTTTGGAAAGGTGGAGTTACAGAGAGAGAAGGGGAGATAGAGAGAGAGAGATCTTTCATCTGCTGGATCACTCGCCAGTTGGCTGCAATTGCAGGAGGAGGCAAGTGCTGGCCAAAGCATTGGGCCATCCTTTGCTGCTTTCCTAGGCCATAAGCAGGGATTTGGAACAGAAGTGTAGCTACCAGGATACAAATGCATACCCATCTGAAATGCTGGTGATTAGGCCATTATGCCTTGGTGCCAGTTGCTACTTTTAAATTTTTAAAGTTTATTGTTTGAGAGAGAGAGAGAGAGAGAGAGAAAGAAAGTGTTCTTTTGTGATAGTTTACTGTACAAATGTCTGCCCTGGCCAGTACTGGGTGAGAGCTGAAGTTGTGCGATAGAAATACAATCCTTGTCTCCCACATGGTAGAAAGAGCTAAATTATTTGAATCATTATCGCTGCTTCTCTGGGTCTACAGTAGCAGGAACCTGGGATCAGGAGCCAGAGGCAGTTATCAAACCATGTTCCCATGTGGGAGTTTGGTATTGTACTTGCGAGGATAAATGTGTATACACCCAGTAATTTCTAAAAACATACTTTTGCTAAGAGTAAATAAAAACAGTTATACAATTAATATTTGATAATAAGATCTGTAATACATTGTCATAAGGCTTCTATGTTCTGTTTGATTTCTGGGTAAATTTTGAAAACCAAATGTATCAATGCATCAGTTAAAAACTAAAGTAACTTTTCATATGAAATATCCCTTTATTTATGCAATTATTTACTTGTGTTTGAGGAATTTTAGCTGGGTCTTTCCATTATGTGTCTGAAAACTTATATTCACCTGGCTTTGCTTATTTTGGTGAGTAGTGTAGAAAGTTTCATGACTGCTTCCAAGTATAGGCCTTTTATAAGATGTTTATTCTATCTTGAAGAGTATTTTATACATCATTGCATTGATGCAAATAAAGGTGAATCAAGAGGCATAACAGATTGGATATATTTGTGAATGGCAGATGTTTGCTATTACATCAGGATTGCCAGTGAGTTAATATAGGTTGAGTAAATGTAGGCTTTTCTATCTTTCTTTGTTTGCTTCATTTTATCATGCCAGTATATGCTTTATGTTTGTCACTCAGAAATTTTTCACAAGAGTTGAAAAACCTTGTATAATTTAAAAGGTGCAAGTGCCAAAGTGAAATAAAGACTCTCTGTTGTCCTAAGTCTGGATAAGGTGCTCATTCAACATCCATACTGGTTTGAATGAGTTAGGTCTTAACCACACTTTGTTAATTTCTTTTTTAAAGATTTATTTTTATTATTTTTTTTATTAGAAAGGCAGATATACAGAGAGGAGAGACAGAGAGGAAGATCTTCCGTCCAATGATTCACTCCCCAAGTGAGCGCAACGGCCGATGCTATGCCGATCCAAAGCCAGGAGACTCCTCCGGGTCTCCCACACGGGTGCAGGATCCCAAAGCTTTGGGCCGTCCTGGACTGCTTTCCAGGGCCACAGGCAGGGAGCTGGAAGGGAAGTGGGGCTGCTGGGATAGAACTGGCGCCCATATGGGATCCTGGGCGTGTAAGGCGAGGACCTTAACCACTTGCGCCACCACGCCGGGCCCCACACTTTGTTAATTTCCTATCCATCACTTTCTGTGTTTTTTCTTTATATTCTTGTTCAGTGTATAACTAAGATCTAATTAATCTTTATACTTCTAATATTTCTTAATATTGGTTTTAGTGCAAAGCAAGCACTTATTTGTTTTTCTGTTTACATGGTTGATTTCATTATTTATTATCTTACTTTACATAGATGTATCATGGTCATATGCTGTATTAATCTAATTTAGGCACTGGGGAGACAGATTCACAGAAAACAGATTCTTTTTTTTACAGATTTTAAAATTTTTATTGAAAAGGCAGCTATACAGAGAGAAGGAGATACAGAGAGAAAGATCTATCCACTGGTTCACGCCCCAAGGGGCCACAATAGCCAAAACTGAGCTTATCCAAAGCCAGAGCCAGGAGCTTCTTCCAGATCTCCCACATGTATGCAGGGTCCCAAGGCTTTGGGACATCATCTGCCTTCATAGCCCACAGTCAGGGAGCTGGAAGGGAAGTGGAGCAGCTGGAATTAGAACTGTCATCCATATGGGATCCAAGGGCGTGTTCAAGGAGAGGACTATAGCCATTAGGTTACCACGCTGCGTCAGGAAGCATTCTTCAAAAAGTTTATGAATAAATTGAACAGAATAACAAGTAAGGAAATGGTTATTACACAGTTACACATTCTGGGCAAATGTAATTGAGACTGTAGACTTCAAAGATATATAAATATGGTTTGTATGTATGTCCCTGCTCCTGTAATTATAAGAATTAATTTCAAAATGCATAAGTAGGCAATTAGATTTCTATATGGGTAAGTATATAATATTTTAGGGTGCTGTTTAGTACTTATTTGGGGACAACTTAGGGCCAGTTATATTTATACACATTAAAAATTATGGAAGATACGCTTAGGAAATAGACATAAAACACCTATTTTGTGGTTTGGACTATGTCTATTGACATATAATGTTTACTGCATAGAATTTAAATATTATTACATAGACTTTATTAATCTTCATATATTTATCAATTCAAGCAAACACATAAAGTACTACTTCTGAAATGTGCTAAAGTATAACAGGCTTCTAAGCATCATGTCATTCTATAAATATATTATAGGCATACTGACTATCATGACATTCAGGTTATTTTGTCTCTGGAAATCATTTTCCATCTCCATTTTTTTCTGCATAATATCCACATCATGGCAGAGATTACAGAAAATCATTTTATTTACCCACCACCACAAGTCCTTTTACTGCATTCTGTTCTCATTTTTATTCTATTTCAACTCTAAGTATTGAACTTTTCTTGTGTGCAAAACCCTGTGACATGCATTGGAAACCAACAGAAAGTAAGGACACATTTCTCAGCTTCTAAGAAGGGATGGTTGAAGGAGGAGAGCGAAGGAGAGAGGAAGGAAGATAGACAGATAGAGAGAGAGAGAGAGAAATCACATAAAAGCACACTATTAACATTTAGCATGTGTAAAGTGAGTGGCGGGAAGGATGGATCTAATATAAGTCATTAAAAATCACTGAACATTTGTGTTTAACTACTCCGTACCCACAGTAATATCAAGGTAAAATGGTTAGGGCAGGGATCAGCTCTTCCATAGTATGTTAGGGTCCTGGCTCCTTGACTGCGACTTTCATTTGAGTTTTTCATCTGGTGGTGTTATTATACTTGGGTTTGCTGTCAATATTTCTTTATTTGCTTTCAGGGTCAATGACCCCAAGAAGCTGGTTTGCAGGAGTTAGAGATGAAGCATATAACCATGATAAAGGCAAGTGTAAACAACTCTTGAAAAGGATTTTGAGATGACTATTCAGCTTGCTTTTCCAACATGAAAGAAACTTGCTCTGCAAAGAAGATATTCATACCTGCATTTGTTGACAACCTGAATAATTCATGAAAAATTATCAATTGAAATGTTGAGAGTTGTGAAGTCATGAATCTGACTAGCATGAGAAAGACAAATTCTATTTTTTAAGAGAAAATATAAGCTTATAACTCTAACAAGGCATATGTTAATGATCGCGGCACAAAAGAGTTTTAAGAGGGGTATGCAGAGAAATCTTCAGTACTTTAGTGAGGAATAACTAATCTGTGTGTCCTACTTAGTAAGGTATATGTGAGTCCAAGCTGACTGTTTCCTGTCTGTTCTAAGCTTTCTTTATTGGTCTCTGTCTATCTAATCTAATTTGGGGGGGCATGGGCGGGGGCTCCGGTCATTACAAAAGAGGGTGGGGATCCAAAGTTGGAACTAAGTAAGGACCAGAGAAAGCTCCTCTCCCTAGTCCCAAAGGAAGTTTACTGTTCTGTTTCTGTGGAATGCTCAGGGCTCCTGGCTGTTGTTCTGATGATATTAGATCCTGTGAGGAAATATCTGGGCTTCTTCCATCCCATGTGGGAGTTCCAAAAGGAAGTGGATGACCTCAGAGTTCTTGGCCTACGAGGGCATTCCATTTCCCAGTAGTCTGCTTGGCAGTTGGGGTATAGCCCTTGGTGCCCGTGCTAATGGTCCTAGGTGAGGATCTGGGAGTCTCCAGGGTTGGGATACAAGCCTCGTCCTGTTTTCCTGCTTTGGGGTCCCCACCTGCCCTGTGCATATGACCTCCTGTTCAGAGGTTGTCAGGATCACTCTTGATTCCGCCTGTATATATTTGTAGTTTTGCTAAGTTCAGTAAAAATCATGCTTCAATACTATAAGCTGCTAAATATAAAAATGAAAATAGACACGTGACAGGTGAATAATACCCTATAAGCATTTTAGGGTGTATAGCAGCTGGTTGAGAATAAACTAAACTTGAAATGTCAATGAAGTAATCACAGGATGAGGTTAAGAACTTGCATTTTCTAACATATTAATCACTCAATACCCTGCCAATTAACTCCATAATGTTGTAAATTGTTGATGTTGTGTTGTGGCTCTTCATTGGAGGGGATGATATTCTGCCAGCCCTACTTTCGGACCAGGGATGGTCTCCCAATGAAACTGTTGAACTTATCTGGACAATAAGATGCTGAACTATATGTATGGTGTATGCTCGCAATGAGCGAATCATGACTGGATATGAACTGTACTACTGCAACAATGTGGAGCATTACAACATGGGCGGAGGCCATGGGGGAGGTGTTGGGGTAATCTCAGAGCCGATGAAACTGTGTCACAAAATGAAATTAAAAAAAGAGAAAAGATAGAAATTTAAAAATCACAAATTAATAGATTGAAGACTTTGACTCTTCACTGGTTACTATCCAATTGTATGTTTTTCCTCATGTCTTCTGTATGGGATTGTTGGGCTTAAAGTTTAACTTTTCAAAAATATCAACATAATCAGGCAGTGGAAACCTTTCTATGATTTGAATGTCTATTTTTTTCCTCTGGTAAAATTTGAAGGACAAAATCCTATACATAAAAATACTTTAAACATTCTGTAGCAAAATGGAGTTAAGATACACGTTTTTGATGCATAACCAATTTGAAACCCATACATAGTTTTATTATAATATGCACACATTTCTATGAATTTTTCAAGAGTTTTTGCATGACCCTCCTTTCTTCTGATAAAGAAAAGGGATGAGTATGACTTGCATGAATATAAATGTCTAAAAGTTCTGATGTGCAAATGGGATTTCTCTCTTTGGTTAAAACATGTCTTTATAGTTCTTTCTTTGAGTTGGTGCTTATGCCATGACTTTGCATTCTCTAAGAATTTAGACAGCATGTAATTACTGAGAAGATTTTTTTTTGATGTGCTGTTTTAACTCATTTTGTAAATCAGGTGCTGGAATTATGGAATTGTGAGAAATTTTGAGAGTTCCATTTATGCTAATACAACCTTCTTGTTCTACCCTGGCATGTTTTTAAACCACAGTGGCTCTGAATCTAGCCTATTAGAAGCTACACCTGCTTTGATTATGGATGGTTTTCTGGAATAATAAGGGCATTTTAAACATTTATATGCATGTAATTTTATGCTAAATATATTTCTGATGAAAGAATATAATAGAATAGATTTCCATTGTGGGCTTTAAAGAATAAAACGTAATTTGAGTTATTATTCTCCATTGGCTCATTTTGAGATTATTATATGAGAAAGTCTCTCATCACTCCCATTCTCATTTAAAATTTACCATGTGAATATTTTCAAAATTGAGATATTATAGAAAGGAAAATAATTGATTAGGAAAAAAGTAATAACAGATTATGGAAACAGTGTGATGATAAGAATTTTCCAATACTATTTTTAAAAATTGGACATTATATATATCTTATAACATTGTCATATATTCTCATTACTATCTCATTGTTATTTTTAAAATCTCCATCATCATCGTTGATAATTGTTATAGTTTATTGTTTCCATTTTTAATTTGGAAAAACCTGTAACCTTAATTTTGTATTTTGAGATGCATACTGGTTTTGTTCTTTTATAGGTAAACCTAAGAGACATCTATGACTTTCCTTAAGATGATGAGAATTCCATTAGCAATTTCATAATTGACAACTTATTTGAAAAGTTACATTGAGTTGTGAAATAGATAAGATTCCCTTGTATTTTTGTTTGATGGGCTCAATCTTCCTCTAAATACATTTATTTTCCAAATATGCTGTCATTTGCTTTGCTTTCTTTCGTTAAGCAGAAAATTTTCTGTTCTTCCTCTTTCCTCATTTTAGAGAAACACCTTGTGCTACTCTTAATCTTCTGCCTTGTCTAGTCTATTATTATAATTGCTTAAGGCAAAACCATTGTCTCATGGTCTTCTGTGAGGTTTTTAGCTTTGGGATGAAAATCCGTGTGTTGATTATCTGATAAAGAGATATTCAATTTCCTTCCCATTCATTTTTCTCTGTATTTTCCAATTGACAAACTCAATTTTTAATTCCTGTCACCAGAGTTGCATAAAAGAGACTGCTGAAACTGTCAGTGTTCTCTATGGTTTCATAAAGCCATAGGCAATTTCCCCTAAATATCAAGTTCCTTTTTCTCTTCTTGTCAACAGTTGGAGAACTGACCTTTTTCTCAGAAAGCAAGTGAGAGATCCTATAATTTTCAATATTGCTTGAATTTAGTTTGAGCTGCATTTTCAGTTAGCATTTGTCATGTAGCTACTAATTCTCACTTTGTTAAAATGTGGTTCTTGCCAAAACACAGGCAGGATTGGTACCTATATTCTGTAATTTCCACTGTGAGTTCTCATTCATTAGTCTTTGAGACAAATGCTAACTCAAAACACCAACAAACTAGGAAGCAAAAATTCCTCAAAATATATAATGCATTAACTAATGTAGGCCATGTTTCACACTGTGCTGTTTTAGTGGGCATGATGAAAAGCTTTTTGAAATGCTTGGTTATTGTACATCAGTTTCTCTTGTAATTTTCCAGGGTCATTCTTTGGAAGTTATAGATAAAAGCATTAGCTCTCTACCATGTGATTTAAATACTCTTGGAGGTCCTTCCTGCTACAAGTGCCCAATAAGGCTTTTTTTTTTTCCTTCTAAATTTTCTTACTGCTAGTGTTCTGTTTATATTTAAAATCTTATCGTTAACCTTCTTCCTTAAACTCATCTGATGGCTCCCTATAGCATTCAAAATAGAATTCAGTGTTAAATTTAATGCCTAAGACTCATCTTATTTGTCTTACATATAATCCAGAGCTATTCTGCATGTCCTGTGGTTTCCTACATACCACAACACAGTTTCTACCTGTATCTTATACATAAGACACTAAGATCCCAAGCATCCTCTCATTCATGGCCAACTACTACATTCTACAAAATAGACTGCATTCGTTAAATTACACTGTAAGGTTTTGGAGAATCTCTTCCAACCTCCTGTATGGAGGAGTTGAGTTCCTAGCATTCAGCTTGCTTCTAGTCCATACCGATGGTGAGCATTTGACTAGTGATTCTGTTCATCTCACTCTATCTATCATTCCACCTCTGAGATATTTTTCCAAGGGGTTTCAAAATCCAAAGGCTAATACAAAAATAGAATTTTGTATTTTAAAACTTGATCCTCTAATGCATGGATCTAGAATAAGAGCTCAGAATTCTGATTAGGAACAATGAAGAGACAACTTTAGTTTCAAGGTATAGCCAGTGTAGGTTTAATAGTTGTGTAGAAAAAAAATGGGAAGTGAAATTTCAAAGGGATGCTTGACACACAAAATGGCAGTGTACATATAATTTCCCACTTCAAAATTCATATGACTGACTACACATTCTACTTGTCTTGGCTAACGTATTACAAAAAATGACAATTAAATAAAAATGATAGTGCCACTGATTATGTTCAGAGTTAGTACATTTTGAAGCAGAAAGACCCAAAAAGATGTCAAAAGTGCAGTTAAGAATCTGATTTATTCTTCTGTTTTCCTGCTTGATTTGACTTTTATACTGAGAAAATAGTTGATTGTGTTGTGGACAAACTCAAAAGTTTTTATTAGTAAGAAAGACCACAAGCATGTGGTCTCAAATTTAATCCTTTAATAAAAATCGACTGGTTAAATTTTGGTCCAAGTTAGATATAGAGATTATTTAAAAAATATTCAAGTGACAGTTGTACTTTTGTATATTTGTTGAGGCACTTAATATCCACAATTGTGATAAATTGTTATAGGACAGTGCCAGCTCCATGAGTTTTCAAATTTCCCATCATAACAGGACATAGATAAGTCTCTTGACTTTATTTTAAGCTCTTTCTTATATTGGCTGTCATTTTTGCTCACCATCATTGTTACATTCTGGGTAAGATTTACTCAATTGGAGTAATGACATGGATAGGAAGTTTGGTGAATTTGAGTAGGGAGATAATTAATTTTTGTAAAATGTAATTGTGAGATAAAAATTTAAAAAAAATTGTAAGTTTTATGAGTTCAGTAGGAGAAAAGGATTTCTTCATAATACATTAGGAAATGAGTCAATCCTAAAAGGTCAGATACCACATGTTTGCTCTAATATAAGATAACGTCCATCAAACATCTCAATGCTAGTATTGTTAGAAGTTGTTTTGTTTATCTTCCTATGGAATGGCTCTTTCTTGTTTCAATATGCAGTTTTATAGAGACAAATCTAATTATTTTTGTGGCGAATCTTATCTTTTTTGCATTTCCTATTTATCTGTATCTCTCCCAATAAGTTCTTGTGATTCATCAGTTGATCATCCATAAAAGATGGATTGCATGTGAACACTTGAGATTGTAAATGTCCATTTCAACACTGTTCTGCTATATAACAAGAGTCACGCACTGGCATTTATTCACAGAAGAAGTTTTTTGATTCCTATTTTCACCACTCGTGTGATGCATTTTAATTTTAGTAGCATGATTGTTGACTTCACATTGATGAAAACTTATTATTCTCACCCTGTTGTGGACTGTGCTCACTGGTTCTGTATTTTAAGGGATATATAATGGAAGTGTAGCAGAGACTGATATATTCAGATATGGAGATAAAGTGCTGTGTGTCTCTATGCATACAGACCAGAGATGGACTCCCAGTGAAAGAATTGAATCTATCCTGACAGTAAGATGAGGGCCTCGCTGACAATGTCCATGCCTACATTGTTGGGAAATACTTCAGCAACATGATGGACTTTTGACTGTTTGTGAAGGACATTCATTGTAAAACTAGAGGGGAAATCAATGCAGAGGGACCTTGGGGAAGAGCACAGGCAAATCCAGAACTTATGGAACTGTATCATAAAACAAAACATAATATGTTAAAAATTTTTATAGGTTTTTTTTGAGTTCAGTAGGAAATAGGGATTTTATCATAATACATTAGGAATCTATATCTTGATGCTTATTTAACATGCAGCAGACATCTTTATCTGCAAATACTCCCCTGTGTCCTGGTTCATTTATGCATATTTTAGGTCTGAATGGGAGAACTACAGCTCATTATTTGTTTTGCTGTGTGATTAAATATTTAAACCATCTCAGAAAGTCAATCCTTAATAAAATGTTAAAATATCTTTAAAAACCCATTTCCTAATAATTTGAATGTATGTCTCATAAAAAAGTCTTTATTGAAATTTAATCTTTTGTTTTGTAACTTTTAGTAAAGTTATAAAACAGCGACCTGTTATAGAGTGAATCTTCAAAGAGCTGAAAAGTATTATAAACTAAATTTCTAGTTTTCCAACTTAAAATATTTACAGCTATAGATATTTATATATAAATAAATCCATATGTATACCCTGAATATGTTTTGGTTAGTTGAAATAATCCTATTTCTGTTTCTTTTTTAAAGCATAGAAATCGATCAGCACAGGACAGATTATTTTTTTCCCTGCAGTTATATGCAATATTAAAATGGTTTTGGGAGAAGCAGGATGGTTTAGCGGTATACTGAACCAAACCCTAAACACAGAAGATCAACTTTCATGTGGCAATATTTGAAACCTTTGAACTTTATTGTGGAATTATACATTAATCTTCCTTGGACATTTGTAATTTAACATTTGGAATCTCCCTAAGTTAGCTTCTTTTGTGACCCATGTATTGCATTCTGATTGACTTTGAAGGTTTTTCTGCTTTATGCAATTTTGAGTGATGTTGGTTGACTCCCACCACCCTTAAAAGAATGACATCCCCAAAGTTTTTATCATGGTAGAAAAGAATTGGAGGAGACAAAAAGGCTGGTGCAAACCCCAGAGGCAGAGTATACTTGGGCTGTGTTGAATTTGATGCGATTGGCCTAAAACCAAGAGCTTATTCTCAGACATATTTAGGATGTTCCCTTATGAGAAAGAAGAGGGAATGTTGCTATATTGGTTTCCTTGGCCGAATGAATGATTAGGCAAAGGAATTTCATGCAGAACTCAGGGTCACAGACTGCCTGTTCAGCCCTAAAGAAAATATTTCAGAAAGGTAATTGTTTAGGAGTGTGGGTGGATACCAAGCTGTTTGTTTTGCTCTTCTTAAGTGTATTTTTAAAACATTTAATTAGAAGAGAAGCATTTCATTATATCTATTTTTGTGCTATTAAGAATAGAATTGGTTTCAAGCAATACTCTACTTAGATTTACATATCATTGATTCCAAGCCAATTAAAATAAGCTTATTCTTGAGGCTTAATCTATGCAGTAGGAACTGCTTTGAAAAACAGGATATTTTGTCATGTATGTCTTTTCAGTACCCATATTTGAAGTTGAAATCTTATCCTTAAGTGGCACCCTAAATTCATATAATAACATTTGACAGAAGAATCATTTTTTCTAAAAATGAGCAAGGCCTATATGCCAGTCTTTAATCTTTTTCCTATTAAATTTGTACTCATTTTTTAAGGAAACATATTTCATTTACTATAACTGATGGTTCTAATAGATAGATATTTTATTTCACTCAGAACCTTCTAAAAGGCCAATTAAAAAAATATAATACTTTAGGCACCTGCGCGATAGCCTGTTGGCTAAAGTCCTTGCCTGGCATGCACCAGGATCCCATATGGGCACCAGTTGCATCCTGGCTTCCCACTTTCCTTACAGCTCCTTGCTTGTGACATGGGAAACCGGTCGAGGACAGCCCAAAGCCTTGGGACCCTGCACCCGCACGGGAGACCTGGAAGAGGCTCTGGGCTCCTGGCTTCTGTTGGCTCAGCACAGCTCAGTTGTTGAGGCCACTTGGGGAGTGAATCATCAGGCGAAGAGCTTCCTCTCTGTCTGTCCTCCTCTCTGTATATCTGCCTTTCCAATAAAAATAAAATAAACCTTTAAAAAAAAGAATTGCTAATCTGTTCATCAGGACTAAATAAATGAATAAGATCAAACAGTCACACATGGGAGGAGTCTGGCATTGAATTTTGATCTTAGTTTGGCTATTGTTTGGCTATTGTTTTACCACATCTCTATTCTGATGTTTTAACCTATGTGAGTTATCAAAGGAGCCTTGTCTCGTGGCACGGTGTAAATGACTCTGGGACTCAGTCTCTGTGTCTGAGAATCTAAAGTTGTGTGTCTTGCCATGGGATTTCATGAAATTTGCATGGGGGCCTCTTGTTAGGATTTCTACAAAGCAAGTCCTGTTTCTTCTCCTCCCTAACCGTAACAAATAAATTTTGGTGTCCGTGAGTCTTGGGGACAGGGACTTCTTTTCATAAGAGGAGTGATGTTTTTGTCTTTGTGAAGGTAGGTCTCACTGTGAGTTCCCCCAAATCATCTTTCCCTCCCCTGCACCATTTTACTAGCACTTTAACAGGCTGGGACCATGCGAAGTCTAACCCGTAAGAGGTGTCACCAGTGACATCCATATGGCGATTCGGATCACTCACCATTGACAGTCAGAATTGATGAAGCTGTTAATTTAGATTTTTGTGTCCTGAGATTTTCTTTTCATGAACTTGCAGAGATCTTTACCTGAACTCATATAACACTGAAAGCCTCACTCTTGTTCTCTGTAAGGTGTAAGTAGTCAAGGATCATGTTGAACATCAGAAATAGAGTGGAGAATTTTTTATCTGACCTTATAATTGAGCTAATAAATGAAAAACTCACTTTAATCCTTCAAATATGCCCATGAGATTGCTTGCTCTGTTTTATAGGAAATTCCAGAGGAAGCAGGACAAAGCCTTCCAGGCATAGCTGTGCTGAGTAACTGAATCATATGCTGAATATTAATCCAACCAATAGAGCCTTTTCTGTTTAATCCCTAATCAAAAACTGCAATGATATAAAGAAGAGTGATTATAGTCCTGTGACAAAGGCAATCACCTTCCCAGGGAACCTTCCCTGACTCTTCCACCCCTATACTTTTTTGCTAACACATATGACAACTTACATTTTCTAATTCTGTGTGTGATTGCTTTTGAACCTTATTCTTATGGCACAAATCATGTCTGTTTTTTTCCCTGTTATGTCCTTACTGACTTACACTAAATCTGGCCATGTACTTGCTAACTAAATATATCATAAAAAGGGGGACATTTGAGAAAATTATCTTGAAATAGCTAAAAATGGTAAAGTGAGTGCTTGGCTTTTTTAATAAGACCTCAAAGGAGGAATTTTGGAAACAAAATTGGTATAATTAATAGAAAACCTATTGAAACCAGATAGAGCATTTAACAGCCAAGAAAGGAAGCCAATAGCACTGGCAATGGAGATCTATAGTGTTAGGAATTAGAGATGACATGAATTAAGGCTGGAGACAATGTGAAAGCTAATAATAGTAGAGAAAGAATCAAAGCCAGTCTTTGCTTTTTCATGCACATGGCTTAGAGACAGCTGTACATAAAGGACTAAAGAGGGTACAAGACAGACACTCTACAGAGGCTGCTGAGGAGAGCTACCCATAGTAGCTGCAGAGAGTAGTCAATAGGGCACTGTAAAGCATCATCCACTGTTTAAATATCCATGGATAAGCCTTTGTAGGTTCATACACAAAGATAGTACTTAAGGAAAAAAATGCAGTAGTTAAAAAGAAATAAAAGATACAAATACCGGTTATTTCAAGATCTTCTGGAAATACATACAGTGGATCCCCTCTTGAGCAATTTTTATGTCACTGGTCTTTCTTTCTTTCTGCACAGCTTTTTTTTCATTTGAAAGACAGAGTTACAGATTGAGAGGACAAGACAAATTGGGTTGGGATTGACTGGGCTATTCCCCAAATGACTGCACTGACTAGGATTGGGTCATGCTGAGCTCAGGAGCCAAGAATTTCATTTGAGTCCATCACTGTGTGTCAGGGTCTCAAGCACTTGATTATCTTTCACTGCTTTTCCAGGTGTATTAGCAAGGACATGGATCAGAAATGAAGCAGCTGAGACTCAAACCAGTGTCTATATGGGATGCCTGTACCACAGGTGTGACTTAACCACCTTTGCCACAACCCTGGCCCTGCCCCAGCCTTTCCATCTCTTCTTAAGAAAACACTTTCTTAGGCATACCAGCAGCCTTTCCTGGAGAGTTACTGATAGCTATGTGACAAACAATCTTTTGTTAGTTTCTAATTAACGTTAACACATCTGTCAGGTCAGGATATTCTTTTGGTGGCTTTAGCCTCATTTGTGTCCCCAACTCACGCAGCTTTAGCAGCTCTAAAAGATGCTAGTCCCTAGGATTTAGGAAATGGCATATGGATTTTTTCCAAGCACGTGAAGAACTAGCAAGGCTCTAGAAATGGCATTATAAAAAAGTGCTGCTACATGAAATGCCAGCAATAAATCCTGCTTGTTTTAGCAGATAGGTCTATAGGATGTCATCAGGGAGAGGCTGTTGCTTCTGGTGGAAAACCAGGGCAGGAGGCTATCTGCCAAGCTACATAACCAGAAAGTCCAGGAATGTTTGGTCTCTATTGCAACATGAATCAATGGTGGATACAGATAGGACACTGCTGTTGTATTGTGTGCTCTCTGCAATATTACAATGGTAGTGTTTTGAGGATAATGTGAAATGAATTGTTCTTTACGTACCTTCAATGCAGAGAGCTAGAACTATTAAATCGAAGTTTGTGAGATCATTAGCTTTTTGTTTTATTCAGTTAATGTTTATTATGCTTAAATTCCAGTCTTTTATTGATTGTACATGAATGGGAAATTCTTTTTGAAAGCTTTATTCAGGGCATAGTATCTATCTGATTCACTGTATGCCAGTGTGCACACTGGCTAAAAGTTGGAGTCAGTACCCAGAGTTAAGTATTACTTCTAGGTAATCTGATAATGGAACATACACATCCTAATTGGCATCTTAACTTCTCAGCTGAAAGCACATGTGCTGTGCTAGGCAGTTTTAGTATTAACTCATGTACATTAAAAACATTAGAAGGCACTTAAATTTCCATATTTATTAATCATTATAAATGTTAAAATATATTATGTTATCTCTCTATGTATTTTATGAATTTAAATTTCATCGTCTTTTTTGTTTTATCCTTTCAAACCTAGGATCTACAGGGCTTTAATATTCTAAAAAAATTTAATTTAATATTTCAAAAATTATTTCCTGAACGTTATTTGGTATTGCCATTGTCAAGGAACACAACTGGAGTGATGTGGAATGTATGGAAAAGTGTTTACACATAAAATTTAACTGACTTTTCCAAGACTTCTCCAGGTTTCCAACTGCCTGGAAAAAAAAAAGCCTTCTTTTTTTGGGAGAAAATTTTAATGGCTAATTTATGTAAATTTTCTGCCATCCTATTCGTAGCTGCAGTCAAAATAATAAAAGCAATGCAGGGATAGTCTGTTGACAGTGCAGCTTGCATTTTCCCCAGATTCTCCTTTATATATTTTGAAAGGAGCAGACAAAATGAATTCAAACAAACCTTCGCGGAGCACCAGATAGCATAAAAAAACATTAAGTCTTTAAGTCCAGGAACTTCTCAATGTAGAGAGACAAATGTGTAATTAAATCTGGAAGTTCTTTTTTGTCTTTCCATTTTTTCCCCTATTTTTTTTTAACTGCAATGTGGGAAAAAAAAAGCCCAATTACTGGTGATAATGAGAGTCAGGGAGTAGCTGTGCTCAAAGTGGAAGGAAAAATGTGTTGCTAAGTGAATGGAATTGTAGAAGAAACAATTTTAAGGGAGGATTTTTTATATGAGACTGCAAATTATAGCTATAGCAAAGGAGATGCCACTCCTTCAAGTCAGACATTTCTCTGGAGGTGGCTTCTGGCCTTGACCTGCAGATCTTGTAGACATGTGCTTGAGGTGGGGGTGACAGCACATGTCTTCTAAGGAGGGTGGGTCCTGGGATAAGGCTGAAAGCACTAATATAGTTGATATAAGATGTCCATTTGTTGTACTTTTTTTATTTTTTTTAAGATTTATTTACTTTTATTGGAAAGGCAGATTTAGAAGAGAGCAAGAAAGATCTGACCACTGGTTCACGCTCCAGGTTGTCATAAACTGCTGGAGCTGAGCTGATCTACAGCCAGGAGCCAGGAGCTCCTTCTGGGTCTCTCATGTAGGTGCAGGGTTCCAAGGCCTTGAGCCATCCTCCACTGCTTTCCCAGGCCTGAAGCAGTGGGAACTAGATGTGAAGTGGAGCAGCTGGGACATAAACCAGTGTCTGTCTGGGATCCCGGTGCTTGCAAGGCAAGTAGCCACTGAGCGATACCACCTAATATCCTTCCTTTCCCCACCACCCTGCTCCCTCTCCTCTGTTGCTTGCACTTTTAAATGTTCTCTTGATGTCTAGAGACTTGATTAAAATGGAGTGTTTTCTGTTTCCCACGACTTCTATTTGGCTGTGTTTGAATGTTAGTTTGCTCTTATAGTACTTTCCTATATTAGAGCATGCATACTTAGTTCTCTGGGAATGTTCACTTCATTGGAATGTGAATCAGAGAAGGATGGTATGTGAGTTGGAAGAATTCATAACAGTGGTCTTTAGAGCTTGATTTATAGTCTTTCTGAAACCTGATATCTCTAATAACTCATGATTCATTCTGTAATGAGACAGTCCAATAATATCACTAGAAGGAAATTTCCTTGCTATTTCTTTTAAGGTAGTGTGAGTCCCAGCAATGGTGAAACACACCCCTCAGAAGTTTCCTCCAAACACTCCATTGAAAAAGGCACATCTGGATTCAGCATTCAGATTTGGAATTCTTTCTACAAGGATCCTGAAACAACAGAGTTGAACTATGGTACACGCCTTCTTAAAGCGGTAATTCCCTGGCCTTGGGTTCTGTGAAATACATCCTACATTTTTATTTAGTGAAATGGGGTTTATGATGAAAATCTATCAGTTTAATCTAAAGCCTAAGCTGCTCTGATAGGCCCATTGATTAGTATTTATGCAGCACTATGCCAGGCACTACCAGGAGCTCCAATAAAATAAAACAAAATTATAGTTGATGCTCCCAAGGAATATGTAATTTTCTTTGCTAGTTTAAATAAATTCACTCAAAGCAGAGAGTCCAATGATGAGTTTCAGGTATGTATACTATTATAATTATACTCATTATTTTCCTGGGGAGAATATCCAGGGCTCTCTTTAAATCTTTGAGTAATTTTGTTTTTTTTTTAAAGATTTATTTTTATTATTTTTTATTGGAAAGGCGGATATACAGAGAGAAGAGACAGAGAGGAAGAACTTCCGTCCGATGATTCACTCCCCAAGTGAGCGCAACGGGCCGATACTATGCTGATCCGAAGCCAGGAGCCTCTTCCAGGTCTCCCACACGGGTGCAGGGTCCCAAAGCTTTGGGCCGTCCTCAACTGCTTTCCCGGGCCACAGACAGGGAGCTGGAAGGGAAGCGGGGCTGCCGGGATAGAACCGGCACCCATATGGGATCCCGGGCGTGCAAGGCGAGGACCTTAACCACTTGCGCCACCGCGCTGGGCCCAATTTTGTTTTTTTTTTAAAAAAAGACTTCCGAAAAGTCATATAAGTAGATAGAGAGATAAATAGGTATTCACGTGGGAAATTCTAATTCCAAGTATTGCAGGAGTTTAGCGAAAAGACGTAAGTATGAACTGAGCTAACTGGGAAAAGAAACATTCCTGGCCTTCGTAAATTTACAATACAGAGGGAATGAGCACAATTCCAGGCAACAGCACTGAAACTCATCTCCCTCTCAAAGTTGGAAACAAAGATAGGCAAAACCCTGTGCTTTCAAAAAATGCAGTAGTGCATGTAAGTCAGTAATTTACCAAGCAAATAAAATGAAATATTTGAACTGTAAAGTTATATAAAACTGAACATAGGTTTTTTTTTTTTCATATACTAGATAAGGACTCAAAATATCTCTATTTTGTCTCCTCATCCGTACAATCAAGCAGCAAAGCCCCCTTTTAGAAGTATCCTAAATATCCAATGAGATAATGTGTGGGAAGTCACTGTTGGAGATCCTGGTTCATAATAGAAGTTTTATAAACATCAGTTTTTAGAACATAGAGAACTCTAAGTTCCTTGAACATTTATGGAGAAAGTAAGTCTCACATCAGTTGGGTTTGATCACTTCATACCTCTTTGAATTGTTGTTCCAGTAACTGAAGTGAAAATCTCTAGCATTTCCTTGACTTGACTTAATTTTCTTGGCAGCATTTATATTAGCAAAACAGTATAAAGCACATGCTTGAGAATGCAAAGCAATCCATTTTGTCTATCATGGTATCTCTGCTACTAGAATAATATCATATTTATGAGATATCCTAACTCTGTGTGGAATAAATGGATAATTTCTATGAAATACTTGAGAACACAGATTTGCTGTAAGACACAAAAGGAGGGAGGGTCAAATCTGGCAGTTTTCCAAAATGTAATAGTTAACTTTGGATTTTCTTGTTTGTTTTCTCATTTAACTTCTATTAAAATGTACCTGCTGTGCTTTGAATATGTTTTACCTTAGTACACAAGAGTTCTTGTGCTGAGAATTTGATTCCTAGTGTGGTGGTGTTCAGATTTGAGACCTTCTAGCAGATTCTTAGGTCACAGAGATTCTTAGATCACAAAGGGATTAAGGTTGCTATCAGAGAATTAGCCAGCCCTTGCCCCCAAAATCCGGTCTCCTGGTTTTATGTGAACTTTCCTTTGGGTGCACTCCTGCTATGATGCCATCTGCAATGAAGTCCACATCAGAGGCTGAATCAAGAGTGCCAAAAGGCCAACGTAGAATCTACTGACAATTGTTTTTGAATTTCCTACGTCAGAAACTCAGAAACACTTTAATTTGGCTAAATGTTTTATATGTCATTCCATCAAATTTTAAGGATTATTCTGCTTCAAATTAAAAACATAATTGCATGAAGTTAAAAATGTAAATTCAACTAACTAAATTTTCTGATTTTATTTTTTTTTAATTTTCTGACTTTTATTTTTGCTTTATCTTAAGCCATAGCTAATGAAATTAAACTCATAAATTATTGTGTGTGTGTGTGTGTGTCTGTCTTTAGGCAAGAAAACTTTAGTTTAAAAATGAATGAGCCTTACCAAACAGGATTCTGATGATACTTTAATAAAACAGTATCTTTCATAGAAAGATGTAAAAAGGCCAGAAACTCTGTGTTTTAACATGATCTTATAGATTGATGGTGGGCAGCCCATTTGTTTTTAGTCACTCTAAATTCCATTTGAAGAGAGGGTGTTATGACATTTGGAGCTGTTGGTGAGGAGGTTGGGTAGCAGTGTGGGGAAGTTTCCAGGCCAAGATTGTTGGAGGAAGGTGGTGTGATTCTTTTATAAACAAAATATCAAATGCAGTAATATATTGGAAGTTTATACTGAATTATCCCTCTCTCAAAAATCATAGTGTTTTAAAATTCTGATTGTTAAAGGTGGGCATTTAGCGAAGTGGTTACCTTATTGCTTGGGATGCCTGCATCCTAGATTAAAGTACTGATTGGAATCCCTGCATTCCTCTTCCAGTTCAGCTTCTGCTGATGTGCACCCTGGTACTCAGCTGAGGATGACTGAAGTACTTTGGTTCCCTTCATTCTTGTGGGAGACCTGGAATCTTGGTCCCTGGCTTCAGCTTTGGCTGTCATAGGCATTTGGGTAATGAACCAATAGACAAATATTATTTGCTCACTCTGCCTGCCTCTTTAGAATGAGAGATGAAAGAAAGAAACAGAAGAAAAAAGAAACTTTAAAAATAAAGCTGATAGTTAGAACCTGTATATCTGAATGACTGTTGTATTTGGATCAAGGCTGTGAATTCAATTTTGAAAAGAGTATTGGAGTCTTTTATTATGAAACTAAAATATGCTTAACCTTACTGAACGAAATCTCTTGAATTGAAACATTATAATTAGTATCAGCATGGATTTTGAAGGTTTCTTATATTTTGAGAAGCTTGTGCTGGATTTCCATCTGAAGATACTGCTTATTCATAAGGTTCAGGATTACATATATCAGTTCAGATACATTCTAATTATAAATTAATATGTAAAATTGGTAGGGATTTTGAATTGAAGGTTATGGATGGAAATACCACTGTGTTAGCTGTTGATGTGTATGTTGTGATGCTCTTAGAGCACTGGAGTTTGGGTTTGAGGTAGAGGGTGAAAACAATTGTGTGCTTGTTGCAGGAGTCTGCAGTTTTAGCCAGCTGGGTTCACGTCCCATGACCAAGACAATCAAGGAGCACAGGCAAGGAAGGGTAAACAGAAAGGAAAGCTTAATTAAGCTGAAGCAGAGTGTAAAACTAGTAAAAGGCGAAAGATTTATACGATCTGAAGAGAAACCAAAGTATAGCAGAGTGCCAAACTAAAAGAGCAAGTTGACGGCAGCAATGAGGGAGAGGGTTCATGAGCAGAAATCTCTTAAGGGAAGTTGCTTATGGTTTTAGAACCTTTGGGCTAGGGGAAGTTTTGCAAATCTATGCTTAGTCACTAATGACCTTCTGGTTCTTGGGGAATTTGTACCTGGAGCTGGACAGCTCCCACTGTAACCACTTTACATTTGTTTTTAGTGTATTTAGCGTTTTGTTCCAGGCTGGTCTTTCTGAACCACAAGCTGGCAGGTCAGGCTTGAATCTTCTCTTTTTGGCCCTTCTGGTCCCTGACTATCTACCTCAGCCCTCATCTGAGCTCTCTCTCTGTAAGTCTGACCCAAGTCTGTCTGTAAATTTGTTTTATTGGGCCACTTGGTTTTTGTTTATATAATGGAGCTCCTGGTGGCATTTAAAAAAATTTCAGTTCATTGGCAAATAATATAACCAAGAAATAAAGCAGAGCAAAATAGACTCAATGGGAATGTTTTGAAAAATTGGAAATGTGATTATGCTGTGGCAAACTCCCATATGGAGCTGGTGGTGGGCCCTTGAGAGGGGCCTGTATGTTCCATTAGCAGCTGAGTGTCTCTGTCCCCCATTATACCTCACCAGTCTCAACATGCTTATTGATGTCAATTTTAGGCACTTGAGTGTGTGACCTCTTTTACTGAGAGCAAAATTAACAATTTTAAATTGTCATCCTGACCTTTATCCTAAGAACTTCAAGCACTCTGCTACTATGAATGTGTTGTGAAAACTTGTTCTAAAATGTGATTAATGAATATTGATGGTAAAGCAGCAAGAAGAAAGTAAAAATTTCTTGTTATATTTTAACTTTGTATTATTTTTAGTAATTATAAGTTTCATTGTTTTTTAGATTTTTAAAGTTTTCCAGTCTCAGGCCTGCCTCCGTGGCCTAGCGGCTAAAGTCCCCCCCCTTGAATGCCCGGGATCCCATATGGGCGCCAGTTCTAATCCCAGCATCTTCACTTCCCAGCTAGCTTCCTGCTTGTGGCCTGGGAAAGCAGTCGAGAACGGCCCAAAGCGTTGGGACTCTGCTCCTGTGTGGGAGACCTGGAAGTGATTCCTGGTTCCTGGCTTTGGATTGGCACAGCACCAGCCGTTGCGGTCACTTGGGGAGTGGATCATTGGAGGGGGATCTTCCTCTCTGTCCCTCCTCCTCTCTGTATATCTGGCTTTGTAATAACAATTAAAAAAAAAATCTAAAAGTTTTCCAGTCGTTTTTTTTTTTCTGGAGTAATTTGACTTTAATTTTTTTTTTTTTTTTTTTTTTTTTTGAGAGCCAGTGTTATAGGGAGGGGAAGAGAGAAACACAGAGGCAGAAAGATTTTCCCTCCCTGTTTTACTGCCTAATGGCCTCAGTGGCAGGCACTGGGCCAGGCCAAACACAGTGGTCATCCAGGTCTTTTGCTGGGTGTTAGTGCACACGTTTGGGCCATACTTTGCTGCTTTCCAAATCATGTTAGCAGGGAGGTTGATCGAAAGTGGAGCAGCCAGGACTGGAATTTGAGCTCACAGTATATTGTGTTTGCAGATGGTGCCTTAACCTGTTGTGCTACATACCACCCTGCTAGTTTTCTAGGCTCTTAAAAGAAGCAATGTTGACGTATCAATACAGATAATGCTTGTGTAGGGGTATTCATCTAAGTGAATCTATTTTAGTACATGTATTCAAGCCAAACCTCTTTTTAAAATAAATATGTTTTGTAGACTTAGTTGTGTTGATTTCTGTGACCCAGGAATTAGGAAGGAATTTATAAAGTAGTATGATATTAGACATTCCAGTAACCTTTAAATTGTTTCCAAATATAGGACTTATGGCTTGTTTAAATTTCAAACTCTTACTTTTTTCTAAATTATTTTTATTTGAAAGGCAGATTTGTAGAGAGAAACAAAAAAAGAGCTAGTGAGAGATAGTTTTCATTTGCTGGTTCACTCCCACAGTGGCCTCAATAGCCAGAACTGAATTAATCCAAAGCCAGGAAGCAGCAGCTTTTTCTGAGTCTCCCACGTGGAAGCAGAATTCCGAGTTTGAGCCATCATCTGTTGCTTTTGCAGACCTAACCAGGGAACTGGATTGAAAATGGAACACTGAACACGAACTGACACCCATATACGAAGCCAGTGCTGCAGGTGCTTAGCATGCTACCCCATCCTTAAAACTTGTCCACTCTAATAAATTATGAGGAATTAAAAAGTTATTAAAAGGGGCCCGGCATGATGACTCAGTCGCTAAATTCTCGCTTCGAATGCACCAGTCTCCCAAATGAGCACTGGTTCCTGACCCAACTATTCTGCTTCCCATGAAGCTCCCTGTTTGTGGCCTGGTAAAGCAGGAGAGGATAGCACAAAGCCTTGAGACCCTGCACCTGCGTGAGAGACCTGGAAGAAGCTTTTGGTTCCAGGTTTCAGATCGGCTTAGCTACAACCATTGTGACTATCTGGAAAGTGAATCAGCAGATGGAAGATCTTTCTCTCTCTCTTCTCTAAATCTTCCATCCAATAAAATTAATCTTTTAAAAGAGTTATAATGAATCTTAACTGATATTGATGTTTTTGAGTGATAAATACAAAGTTGACCTTAATAATATTAATTGGTCATTAGACATGAATGGAAATTCAGAATTTATAAGACAATTAGATAGCTACAGTAATGTGTCAAAAATATAGATGTAACAGAGCTTGTTAGTTTTGTTGGCTAGAGACAAATTCTTTAAGAAAAGTTTTTGCTTTGTATTCTTCAAATTCAGAAAGATAGATTAGCATATTGTATAGTGATGGCATAATCACTAAGGTCGTCATTTTTTTTAAAGATATATTTATTTATTTTTATTGGAAAGTCAGATATACAGAGAGGAGTAGAGACAGGGATGAAGATCTTCCATCTGTTGGTTCACTCCCCAAGTGGTCACAACCACAAGGAGTTGAGCCAATCTGAAGCAAGGAGCTTCTTCTGGGTCTTCCACGCAGGTGCAAGGTCCCAAGGCTTTGGGCTGTGCTTGACTGCTTTCCCAGGCCACAAGCAGGGTGTTGGATGGGAAGCAGGGCTGTTGGGATTAGAACCAGCACACATATGGGTTCCCGGTGCATTCAAGGTGAGGACTTTAGCTGATAGGTCACTGCACTGGATCCCGTCATTCTTTTAGTTAGTTTGACTTTGTTTAGATGATATTTTTCAATTGTGTTTTTTTATAATTATAGTATCTGTAAATCTTAGGCCTTTTAAAAATTAGTATTGTCACTTCTGTTTTGCTTCTATTTGTACTTATGTATAACAATAACTAACAGTCATTTTACCTTCTTTGTCTTATGCTGTGTGTCATTGAGGAAACAGTTAAGCCTGGTGGCTTGTTTGTTCTGTTTTTCAGTAGCGGCCTCAGTTCTTTAATAGGGGAAATCAGTCAAATCAGTCAATTTAGTATAACTAATGATAGCTTTGCCGCATAGTTTTATTTTTCCTTCCTGGATTTTTCTAGTTGTTTTCTCTCTTTCCTTCCCTATAATTTTAGAGTTTTAGACTATCTTTGCATTCTGCTAGTTCTTACCTTGCTATTTATAGCTTTGGTTTTCAAGGTTATATATCATGGTAATTATTAAACAGAGGTAATCATAGTGCTCTTTAGTACAAAAAGGTTGAAGATGTTTTAGTATGTAATATTTTTTTTTTAAGAAATATTTATTTTTATTGGAAAGTCAGATCTACACAGAGGAGGAAAGACAGAGAGGAAGATATTCTGTGCGATGATTCACTCCCCAAGTGACCCCAATAACCGGTACTGCGCCCATCTGAAGCCAGCAACCTCCTCCAGGTCTCCCTCACAGGTACAGGGTCCCAAGGCTTTGGGCCGTTCTCGACTGCTTTCCCATGCCACAAGCAGGGAGCTGGATGAGAAGTGGAGCTGCCAGGATTAGAACCAGTGCCCATATGGGATCCCGGGCATTCAGGGCGAGGACTATATCTGCTAGGCCACACCGCCGGGTCCTTGAAAGTAATATTTCTTAGCATCCATTAGCTGTGTTCTAATTTCTGAATTTCGGGGAGCTCATTTAACATTTTTAATTACAGGCATATTAAACTATTTTAATGTACTACTTTATATTTTAAGAATCCTTACTAAATTACAATGCCACATTCTGACAACTTTTGGTGGGAACTTATAGATTTCTGGTGATAATAAAAATTTTTAAAAATCATTTAAAAATACATATTTTTCATTACTTTATATAATTCATATTTATTAAAAGACAATAATTTGATAGATATAATTGTAAACTTTAGTATATTTCTTAGAGAAATGATTTTTTAATCAAGAAATGCATATAAAATTGCTTCTAGCAGTGCTCTTTGTTATTGATTAAACCACCATTCTCAATTGGGAAAATGAGTTGATGAAATAGATTATTATCTTGAAGTAAAAAATGATTCATCTACATAAAGACATGGATGGTTTTTTGGAGCATATTGTAGCATAAAATATTAAATTTGAAAAATTTGCATGTCATCCAAATATAATTTTTTGTAAGTCACAAAAAGAAAACTGAGAAATATACTATATAGAAATATACACATGGTTGGAAAGTAAAACATACATTCAGAAAAGCCAAAAAAGTGGGATATGACTGCTACTGGTGTAGTGAGACATAGAAATCAGTCTAGATCTACAATGTTGAAGAAGTCATGTTATTGGCTCATGCACATTTATTTTCTTATCATTATTTATTTTATATATGTAACACATTAGATTACAAAATTGAAATTAATAATTTCCAAGTAGAGCATCACATGTCAATTGCCCGTCCATTCCTGGAAATCAACTATTTAGATCAATCCTTGTGCTTTGCAAGGCACTTGGCTCACTGCTCTTTCCTCTGCATCTTATCCTATTTCTAGTCTTACTCAGTGGCTGCTTGGTATCTTCTGATGTGCTTTCCTCAGATGGAAATATGTGGGTGATTCTTACATATTCTCATAATCTCTGCACATCCAGATGTGCATCCCAAGTGATAAACATCTATTCCAAGTATGAATTTCTTTATTTTTAAAAAATTAATTGATGCATAAAAGTTGTACATATTCATGGGGCATCTGGCAATGTTTAATATATACTGGGTACATTTCTCAAGGAACTGAAAGCAATATACCACATCTATACTACCATGTCTTTTGCAACACTACTCATGCTAGCTAAGAAATAACATATCTATCAGCTGATGAATGGATAATGAAAGTGGAGATGCTCAGTATAATCTCTGGGAATATTAACTTTTATTGTTTGCAATTTCATATATATTCAATTAGTTTGTTTTCTTTAATTCCTTTTCTTTCAAAAGCTATTTACTTTGCATAGAAGCTTCAAGAAGTTTGCCTCATCTTAGGAATTCAGAATATGCTACTAGCATACAAATAAAAATGTGATGACTTTTTTCCCCCATTAGTCTATTCTGGGACATAGTGAACCTTTTCAATCTGTAACTCATGTGTTTTCTCAGTTCAGAAAACATTTTGTCTATTGTTGGCTTCATTATTCTTTCTTCCATCTGTTTCTTTTCCTTCATCTGAAATTCTTATTATTTGCATATCAAACTTCTGTATTTTCCTTCATACAATTGATTTCTCTGATATTTTTGTAGTTTTGTGTTTTTTCCCTCAGTGTAGTGAGACATCCCCTATATATTGATCTGTGCCAATTCATGATACTTTTCTTTCATTTTCCCTACTGATTAAAAAAACTCTAGATTGTTTTTAAGATCTAAAAATAACATTATAGTCATATTGCTTTTCATTTCTAGTTATTGTCAGACTTTTCTAGTGAACATTTTAAAGTAAACATCTTAATTTTGATGGCTTTAGTTTGGAACACTGTAGTTTGTGGCAGGCACCAAGTCAGGATTGTAGGCCTCTGTAAATGTTGGTCAACCAGGGGTAAAATCTAAGGCCAACAGATTTTTGTTCCTCTGGGTCTTTAGTGAATAGCTCAGAAGGCACTGTGAAAGAGCATCTCTGATGCTTCGTGAGCTGCCAGAGTGAATGCAACTCTGAATATTTGCCACACTTCAAAGGTGGATAGACATATTATGGCCTCAGTACTATCCCCCAGGCAGATTCTCAAACCACTCCAAACTACAACTTTCCTGCAGTATCTTACGATCTTTACAATCTAGTTTCTTTAGTTACAGGATAGGTACTGATTTTTGGACCTCTGCCAGGTACAGGGTAAAAAAAATGAACATCTGGTTTTTCTTCTTTGGTTAATGTGTGGAACCACAGATCATGACAGTGGGGATGGCAGTGATGATAAGGTTTACATTCAGACCATGTTGTTGTTCCAGAATCTTCCAAATTTGTGATATCTTATACATGAAAGATAGTGCCATTTTATGAGTTTACTATGTATTCAGCAGTATCTACTTAAGTAATCATATTAATCTCTTTAGATATATAGATGCTCAGTTTGAAGCGAACAAACTTAAGCATAGATTTAAAAAGTCACATTCCTGGAGTTAAATTCATAGCCAAGATTTAAAAATTCTTTTTGTTTGGACTCAAAATTTTATTTGCATGGTTTTAGTATGTAATTTTCTTATTTTCCAACCAAGTCTGAATTTGATTTTAGAGAAATTGCAAACATTGCTGTAAAGTTCCTTTTTCTCCTGCTAGCATACATGTAGGATTTTTTTGTTTGCATATTTTTATTTATTTGAAAGGCAGAATAACTGAGAAAGAAAATTGGTTTGCTTCCAAAATGAACACAGCAGTCAGGGCTGAGTCTGGTCAGAGCAAACAGTCTGACGCTCCATTTGTATCTCCCATGGGTAGCACCTGGACCATCATCTGTTACCTCCCTGGATGCAGTGGTATGAAGCTGCATTGGAAAATGAGCAGCCACGACAAGCTGGAATTTCAGTACAGAATGCAGACATTGCAAGCCGCAGCCTAACTCACTGAACCACAGTACTCGCCCTTACATTTGAAAACACTGGTAGATTCTGTAAAATTGAATTTCTGTGTCTTATTTGAATTTCAGTTGAACAGCTTAGAAAAAAGTGCTTAAATATCCCTACAAAACAATCTGAGCCTTGAAGTCACCACACTGGGTTTATGAACACAGTTCTTTCTGTTTGATTTAAGATGAATTTAATGGCAAAAAAATTCTTTTACAAGAAGCTGTGAGGGGCTTGTGGGATGCAAGCAGTAATTACTGGGCTTATGAAACTCAGCAGCTGTCTTAGAATGGATAAGGACAATTAAAGGATTAGTCGTGGTAACAGTAGTCCTCATTTTCAACTTATTTTTAAAAATAATTGCTTCTAGGTGAATGATTATATAACAGTATTAGCGAAATTGGTCTAGACCTTGTGGAGATTTAAAGGGAGGAAGATGGCAGGGTCTTTTTCTCCTACTGCTAAATAGCCTTCAGTTATTTAGATACGAGTAAGCTAGATTAAATATGAATATGCAAATATAAATATATATTTTATACATCTATAGTCAGGACCAAATTTTTATCACCTCATTCATTCTAATTTTAATTGAAATTTGCCCTTAAACTCACTGCAATAAAATAATAAGAAACTCAAAGTTTAGGGGAAATGGAATGGATGAAGAATGGGCGTGGATGTCTCTGAGCCCTAGTAATTTTGAAGTAAGGAGAAGAAATACACATCTATACTGAGGTTAGAAAAGGCAGTTCAGGTATGGGAATGATCATGGTTGGAGTTATTTCATTTATGTTGTCCCAGACCCCTTACCATTTGCCTGATGTATATTATCAGAAGCTGTACTGCAGTAGCTCATTGAATAAAAAACGGTTTTCCTATTCTGTGGAAATAGAAACTGAAGATCACAAATATTAAATAGTTTCCTTCAAATTGCATTAGTATGTTGCATTATGTCTGTTATATATACAGTAGACATTCTGAGTTAAAAATCATGCTGTTGGGGCTATCATTGAGGTATGGTGGGTTAAGCTGCTGCTTTGACACCAGCATTCCATATGAGAGCTAGTTCAAATTCTGGCTTCTCCACTTTCTATCTATTTATCTATTAATCCCAGGGAAAACCCTGGAAGATGAATCAAGAACTCCTGTCCATGCTGCACACATGGTAAACCAAAATGAAGTTCCCATCTCCTGGCTTCCACCTGGTCCAGCCCTTGGGATTATGACCATCTGGGGAGTGCAAGTGTGCTCTCTTTCTCCCTCCTTTCCTGTCTTCCCTCTGTGTGTAATTCTGTCTTTCAAATAAGTAAGCCTTTAAAAAAAAAGTCCATGATGTTAATTAATTTATCTTGGATATGTTTGGCTAGCTTCTAAAAACTTGATTTATAGAGATAGTTAGAAAACAATGCAAATGTCGTGCAAGCTGGGTGTTTGTTATTTATTTGTGTATGTATTCAGCAAGCACACTCTCTTACTATTGATTGAAGTCATTTGTCAGTTCCCCAAAGGTCAGAGGCTCAAGGGTGACTTCAGTGACTTTCTATTTTTAAACTCTGCAATTATTTATTTTTTTTCTTTTCCTGTGGGTTCCTGCCCCGCTGTCCTTCACTTTGATGATATAAACACAATTTTAAAGTAATTTAGATTTACATGCAGGGTTCTACTGGTTACTTTCAAGAAGTAGGAATGTTTCTATTGCTCTGCATTTTAGTATGCATTAAGTGAAAGTAATTCTTTTGTATTTGTTCCTGAATATTTTCTCTTCCAGTCCAAAATTTGTATAACTGTGGTTGATGCCTCACATTATTTTTAATCTTCTGATTTCTCAGCTTAAAATTATAGCTGCATTACTTGAAACTATTTGCAACCAATTCATTCACATAATCTAATGCATTTTATTTTTAATGCTTTTTGGTTGAAACTATACACTAAAAGATTGTGGGAAGATTGTGTCATTAAGCAAAAATTGAGCTTGAAAATTTCCCTTTTTCTGATAAAGGTTAATAAAAGTAAACTAAAGACAATACAAAATTTAAAAAAAATTACTTCATTTCCATGGTATTTGGTTTTATAACGACTTTTATGTTTGCTATAATGAATATATATCTCTCTTTTTAAAACTGTATTCATAGTCCTGCTTTATATATTTTTAACTAATATTTATGTAAAGGAAAAAGTAATTAATCTGCTGCCAATAAGTTAATATGCATAGGTGTTTCATTCCCTATCACATGCTCAATTTAAGCTGTTCTTGGAATTAGACAAATGAATGATGCCATCGCTGATATCTGCTTTCTCAGAAGCAATGTAGGCACTGTATCCAGTTGTGAGGGGAAACAACTTACAGAGTTACCATGGAGCCCTTTCCTAGTTCATTGTCAGTGTTAGTGATATTACTGTTGTTATCCATGTATCCTTGACCAAATAGTAACAATCTGAAAGAAACCTGCCTTCAATACCCTTCATCTGCTGGCCTTCACCCTCTGCTTTCTTTCTCTTTTCCATGAATGACATTTATCTCACTTCTGTAGTGACAATCCTCCAGGAATTCTCCCTTCTTGCTTGCAGATTACTTCGTTTTCACAAACCACAAGGATAATTCTTACCAGAACACAGCCGTAATATATTTCTTCTGACCACCACATATTTTTTTGCTTTCTTTTATGGAAAAAACTCCCCAAAAGATTTGTCCATATTCCTTTTCTGTGTTCTCTTTGCCTCCAGTTATATTCTCAGCTTTTTGTTTCTCCTTTTTATTGAAATTGCCCTTTGCAGGTTCACCAGTCAGCACTAGGTTTCTAAACATCAAAGCTCCACAACATTGAGATTTATCAGCAGCGCAGAACCCATCTGGTTATCCCATCATACTGGAAATGTTTATTTTCTCTGTCGTCTGGGTTTCTCTTTACCTTCCATTGGCTCCATCTCAGTCTCTTCCTGTTTCTTCCTTCTTCAGTGTCCAAATAAATTTTTTCAGGAGTTGCATTCTCAAAAAAAAAAAAACCTTTTCTCTCTCCTTCCCTCTGTGAAGAGTTATTCTCCAGTCTAAGAAATTTAAATTCAGAGGATGAGAATTGTGGCAAAGTGAGTTAAAAACCACCCAGGCATCTTGTTCACTAGGCCAAACGTTCATCCCCCAGTCACTCTAATTCCAGTTATTTTGCTTCCACTTCTCTCCAAAGAAATGACATACCACAGGTTGTACCTGTTGATCTGTATTACTGATTTATATTGAATTTCCCACCAGAATACAATGTCCCTTAAAGTGAAAGGCTTTATGCGTTTTACCTTGCTTTTGCTCTTTATTTTGATCCTTAATTTCAAGTACATCATCAGTGCCTGACATATGGTGCGGGCCTTAAAATATTTGTCCAATAAATGAAATTCACAATTTCCACTAATGTCAGTTTTTGATTGCTGTAAGAGTTCTTCTTAGCAGTAATGCTCCTGATTCTGGAGCCATACTTCCTGGACTGGAATCTTGAGTCTATTGTTGATTTGACTATGTGACCTTGGACAAGATAATTAAACTTTCTCTTGTGTTAATTTTGTTATGTGTATCTAACTATGACAAGAGATATTTTAAGGAAAAAATTCATCTTTGGGGGTATTTATAATAGGATCTGGAAGAAATAAATGCTGGGAAATTTGCTCTGACTTTGATTAAATTAACATGTGAACAAGGCATATTTTAAAACTGTTGTGAAGTAAAACAGATTGGTGACTACTTAACTGGTTTGAAGTTACTCAATAACTAATACTCTTTACTTCAGATACTCTTTTGAGATGGAACATACTATCCTGATGGTTGTAGCTGAATGTCACCTTGTAGAATGATCCTAGACTTGTTTTATTTTTTAAAGACTAGCTATTTTTATTTGAAAGAGTATCGGAGAGGGAGAGAGAGAAAGCAAGAAAGAGAGGGGGAGATATTCCATCTGTTGCTTCGCATTCCAAATGGTCAGAGCTGGTTTGATTCATGCCAGGAGCCAAGAGATTCCTTCTGTTCTCCCATATGGGTGAAGGGTCCCAAAATTTGGGGCTAGATTGGAGGTGGAGCAGCCAGGACAGTTATCTGTACCTATATGGGATGCCAGTTTCTTAGGTGGAGACTCACTCTAATATACCATGGTAGCTGTCCTAATTTTTTTTTAAACTTGAAAGTCATAGTTTCATGGCTTTACAGGTGGGTGAGGGATGGGTAAATAGAGGGAGCTTCTTCCATCTGCTGATTTGCTCCCCAAATGGCCACCATGGCCAAAGCTGGGATGGTTCACATGTGGGAGCCGGGAGATTCTTCAGGATCCTCTAGGTGGGTGCAGGGCTCAAAATGTAGGTCATCCTCAACTTTGCTAGTTCATTATCAGGATGTTGAGTTGGAGGTGGAGTAGCCATGACTGGAACTGGCATCTCTATGAATTTCTCACACTTCAAGTGGAGGATTATCTTGCTACCTTACCTTGCTGCTCACCCTTATCGCATTCTCACTGTTTTAATCCAATTTTTGCCCCAGTTCTCCTATTTTCTCTGTGTTTATACTTGCTAATGTCAAATTTTATTCACCTCATCTTAAATTAGGGAGTATTTATGCACCAAT
Source organism: Ochotona curzoniae (assembly GCF_017591425.1). Classification (NCBI taxonomy): domain Eukaryota; kingdom Metazoa; phylum Chordata; class Mammalia; order Lagomorpha; family Ochotonidae; genus Ochotona; species Ochotona curzoniae. The sequence goes on from NW_024464920.1 coordinate 24,690,775, forward strand.
AAAGACAAATAAAGTGTCAAGAGTTTTCTATAGAATGGTTGATAGTAAATTAATGATTCAGTTACCCCAGCAAAGAATAGAGATCTAGCCTCAAGGCATTTAATCATTGCTATTATTTTTGTACCCTAGATTAGGTCACTATTGAACTTTTTATCAACGGTTGAATTTTTCAGATTTCAAGACAATGGCTAAGGACATCTCATGAGTGTTCCTTAATAATTAAATTTTAAAAATAGCGGGAAAAATTCTATACATTTGGGAATGCTAATAGTAGGTATGATAAACTGGCAGGTCAAGTCTGACTCATCATTGGAAATTTCCAGTTATAGTCATCACATTTTTTTTTTCAGGTAAGTTAGATATGGTCAGTTTAATTATCCTCAACTGGATCGCTTTTAAATTGTTCTTGGAGAGATGAAGCAATTCAGTACCCTCTTATAGAAATCTGGAAACTGATCTCAACATTCCCACTACCCACTCCTGGCATCCCCTTTTCATTCATGTGCCTATTGCTAATGTCCTTCTTCTGAGTGTGAAGACCAACTTTTAGGAAAACTTTAGTTAGAATTTTGAATGTCCTTTAGGAAGTTCGAACAAAATATCTCATTATACCTATTTCAACATCAAACAAGTTGTCTTATTTTAAAGCTAAGGATATTGTTCTATTTTAAAGGTCCATTAGCAATAAACTTGTTGGGGAGACAATATGTCCCAAGGGCAATGTCACTTTCTAAAACCCTCTGCGAACCTGTTATGTTAGTAATGCAGTATGTTTACCCTTCTTTCTCTAATCATCTCCATTGACATATAACTGATTAAAGCAACAGTAGAAAGTAGATATTTATACACATATAAAATATCGCTATACAAATAGATGTGAATATGCATGCATGTGTATGCTAAATCAAAATCTGCATGCTTAAATATACAAGTACAAATGGTGTCTTTGGAGAGAATTCTTAACAAAACAGACTGCTGTGGCTTTTTACTGAGGGCCATTTTGGCCTTTGGCATGTTTTCTTTCTTGAAATAGTGCTGCTGGGCCTATCCAAAATTAGAGGTAGATGACCAGTGCAGATGTCACCTTACTCTTCTGATTTGCCTCTCATGATTATGCTTGAAAAGATATTTGAAATGAAGGAATCTTCTTTTGAAAAGGAAAGCTAAATGAACACGTGAGTCAAGTCTGTTTCACTACATAATTCCCTTGTTGCCCTTACTTGCTTTTGGAAATGGCACATTTGCCTTTCCTGCTGATTCTTATGCATACACAGAGATATGAATGGTTAGAAAAAGTTCTCACCATTGGCTCATTTCGGGGAAATGACCTGATTCCTTCTCCATTAATGAAGGAGCTAGGAGCTGGCAGAGAATGAAGACCCAGTTTTGTTGCCTGAGAGCTTCATAAACTCTCCATTGATGAAATGGCTCTGTGACAGAGCACAGCATGAGAGCAGTGCAAGTGAAGGAATTATTCCTGACGTATCCCTTGGGCTGTTGGCTCTCTGTGCTGGGCAGTCTTTGAGATGTACTATTACTACACTATCCCATTTGATTATGTGTGCACATATTCTGTCAGTTTGCATGGGGAAGATCTAGAGTTTGCAGTTAATGACTTGGTGATTTAAATGTCATCCTTCTCTTTTGGATGAAATTTCATTTTCTAACAATTTCAAGCCTTGTTCAATTTGGACACAGAGGAATAAATGTGCAGTTTTTCTTTTTCTTTTTTTTTTTAACTCTCATTTTTCACTTTGCTGCTGAGAGAAGGAAGAACTAAACTCAGTATTTCTGGTGTTACACCTGAAGGTTTCCTAGTACTACATTTAAGTTTTTAAAATCTGCATTAAAGTGGACGGTATAGATTTATCATTCTTTTAGTAAGAAATATGTTTACACTATCTAGCTTTTGAGAAGGAAAAGTCATCTTTGAGATCTTTGAATTTTTATTTTGTGAACCTCAAGGATTTTTTTAAAGCATTGACGTTGACTAATGCTTTCTGTTGCTGTGTTACTGTCAGTGCTGCATCTTCAGTGTATGCATCAGACTAAACAGCAGAGTCCAGCATGATGTGGCTTCCTGGTAAAATAAATCTAAGCTTCCTTTAGGTATTCCCAGAACTGTTTGACACAGTGAAGCTAACCAGGGATGAATTAGAATGTCTCCGAGTACTGTGTAACATAAAATTAAATTGTTCTCATCAAAGTTGGAAAAAAATTTCAGTTTTACTGGTCATTTGTTACATAAAGTGTCTCCTTGGGGTTTCTACGTCAATATTTGGAACATGAATTACAAATCCCTTTCATTACAAAGTTTGACTTTAAATTTTCTATAGTATGTGTAAAGATAAGTAATCTCAACACATGGAAGCTGAATGCATATGAAAAGTCTCATTTAAAATGGCATGGAAATCTGCAATGAAATTAACAAGTCACAATCAAAATTTTATTAATTGAAAGTTATCAATATATTTCTAATGGTAGAGAGGAAACCTCTGACCTTTTTTAAGTATTTATTTCAAAGTCAGAATTATAGCTATCTATATCTAAATATAGATAGAGAAAGATAGGTAGGTAGATATAGATAATGTTTGAGAAGTAGAGAGAGATATAAAATTATATATCCATATATAATAGATATCATATATATTGAGAGAGAATGAAACAGAGGCCAAGATCTTCCAACTGCTGGTTCCCTCCCCAGATGGCTGCAGTGGACCAAGCTGAGTCAGTTTGAAGCTGGGAGCAGGGGCTCAGAAACTTGGGCCATCCTTGGCTGCTTTTTTTAGCTACCAGCAGGAGGCTCTGTCAGTAGTTAGGTCAGGAACCAGTGCCCATGTCGGATGCCACAGGAGATTAGTTTGCTATGCCACTGGGCAAGTCCCAGTATCCCACATTTTGAATATAACTTGTTCTCTATACCAATCTTGTGATATGTAAATTTATCAGATATGATTTTAGATCAGAAGTTGATTTCCTGATTTAATATGACAGGAAATTGTTTGTTATATACTTAGGAGAATATGGTTAAATATTCTTCATTTTAAAAACTTATTTATTTAATTATTTGAAAGGCAGAGTTATAGAGAGAAAGGGAGAAGAAGAGAGATATTCTGTCTTCTATATCCCTCCCCAGATTGCTGTAAAAGCCAGTGCTGGACCAGACTGCTGTCAGGAGCCAAAAGCTTCATCGAGGTCTCCCTCCTGGGTGACAGGGGATCAAGCACCTGGCCCATCCTCCACTAAGTTTCCCCTGGCCATTAGCAGGGAGATGGATATGAAGTGAAATAGCTGGGGCAGGAACTGATACCCATATGGGATACCAGCATCATAAGCAAATCATTCTATATTGATAATATACATATAATTATATTCTTAAAATATTATTTAGTATGGTCTTGCTAATGAGTTACATTTTTATATAAGAATATAGTTTTCACTAGCAAACCACATTGAAACATATGTGAAATTAAAATATCCAAATAGTAACTTTTGATTAAAATGCAGCATTTAGGAAGCCTTTTAAAAAGTTAGATTTTAATGTTTTAAAATTTTTACTAGTAATCATTTAAACTCAATGTCTTGGAATAAGTGGCTTGGAGAACTGTATTTTCCTCCTCATATGTCATCCAATAGCATTAGATATTTTAACATTTAAAGAAACCTTAAAAAATTGAGTGCCATTATGATTAATTGACTTAGGAAGATTTGCAGAATTGTTAAGGACCTAGGACTCCTAAACCTCATTTAAAATTGTTTCCATATTATTTTCATGGTGGCCAGACCCAAGGTTACCATACCCATAAATAAGAAGAAGATGAGGACTGAATGCAAAGTATTGAGACGGCAAATGTTTCAGAAAAAATGTGCATGTTGACTTGCAAATTAAATATGATGTTATTCAAGCTTTAAGACTATTTCATTAATAATTGATTTTTGGTTATATGCTACTGTGACGAAAGTGTTCTGTCAGACTGACATTGCTCATAATTTTCTAGAATGAATGTTTCTTTTTTGTCCAAATCATTTGTAAAACCATATTAATGATGAATATAAAATTATCCAAATTATCTAGCCCCAAAACTATTCTGTCCTTGTGCATGTGTGTATGCCAAGATAAAATGAGAAACCATGTTCTTTTCTCTTTTGTGTTCTTGTTACAGATATCTTTGGCCATTCCAGAATTATACTATTCTTAGCTGTGCTGGTAGTTTTAAAGCTGTGTTTAATTGAAGTTTAATTCACATTCCTCTAAAGGTTAATGACATTGGACATCCTTAATTGTGCCCATTTGTTGTATTTATTTTTTCTTTGGGGAAGCATCTACAAAAATCCTTCTCTGAAATATTTTATTGGGCTAAATAAAATTGAGCCAATATGATTTGTTGGCTCTCATGATTGAGTTATATGACTTATTTACATACTGTGGATATGGGTCCTGTATATGATAAGGTAATTTGTGAAAAATTTTCACCTTACTGTGTCATTAATGCAAAAATAAAACCAGATTTTTTAATTTAGTCAACCACTGATAGACTGTGGATAATGGACTACTACTCAGCCATAAAAAAGATTGAAATTCTGTGTTTTGCAACACAATGTATGTAACTGACAACTGTTATGCTTAGTAAAATAAGTCAGCCTTAAAGAGACAAACATTATTTCCTTTTTTGACACATGGAAGCTAGTACTGAGCACATAAAAAAGTGTAGGGATGAAATGATCACTTTGTGACAGGATTGTCATTTTTATCCCATGCTTACACTCTAGTGAAAGTATGATCTTGTGATCTTTTTACTTTATACTGTTAAATAGTATGATCAGTGACAGATTAACTTGTGAATATAGGGTTGATTAAGGTTATGACTGTGCAAATGCTGCTGAAGAGGTAGGAGAGAGGGAGGGATACTAGCAGAGGGAGCAGAGAAGGGAGGGGTTTGTGATTGTCTTCTTGGATTGTAACTGCAGAATGCGTAAAATCTGTTCTGTTTCTATTAAGAAAAATAAATAAATAGATTTTGCTTTATTTTCATTTGTTTTCTTTTTACTTGGAAGGCACAGAATCAGAGAGTTGTCTTTCATCCTCTGATTCATTTTCCAGGTGCTTACAACAATCAGGGCTGGACGAGGCTAAGCCAGGAACCCAGTATCTCATCCAGGTCTCTCAGATGGGTGGCAGGGAAGATGGATCTGAAGTCAAATAGCTGGGGTTCAAATGTGACATTCCAGTATAGATTCAGATATCTGAAGTGCTGATCCAAACTACTATACCCAAAGGTTGCTCTAAGATTTTATTTCTGATAATGTCAAATGCAATGTGGTTTTGATTTTTTGACAGCTAATTTCTGTGTACAACTTGAAAAGAATTACCTAAGCTAATTTCACCAAGACTTCTTTCTATTTCTTTTCCTCCTAGAAGTTTCGGTGTTTAGGGCTTGTGTGTAGTTCTGTGGTGTGGATGGGGCTGATGCATTTGGTGCTTGAGAGGCAGTTTTATTTAATCATTTTTGTTGCTTGTTTAATTACTACTATTCTATGGCTTGTATTGTTTGTTTCTTGAAACCTGATTATTTAAGCCTCTAATTTCACTTTAATGCACAGAGGTTCTAATTTATCATGTATGGAACAAGGAATATTGCTGTTAAACATAGGACAGCTTTTTTTTTTAAAGATTTATTCTATTTTTATTGGAAAGTCAGATATACAGAGAGGAGGAAAGACAGAGAGATAGATCTTTTGTCTGATGATTCACTTCCAAAGTGGCCGCAATGGACAGAGTCAAGCCAATCCAAAACCAGGAGACAGTAGCTTCTTTCCTGGTCCCCTGCACAGGTGCAGGGTCCCAAGGCTTTGGGCTGTCCTCTATTGCTTTCCCAGGCCGCAAGCAGAGAGCTGGTTGGGAAGTGGGGCTGCCAGGATTAGAATTAGTACCCATATGGGATCCTGGTGTGTGCAAGGTGAGGACCTTAGCTACTAGACCACAGTGTTCCAGACCTGGGACAGGTTTGTTTTAAGACAAAAATGTGCTTAAAAAAATGTGCTCTCCAGCTTCTGTACTGTAAGTCTGTATTTGTTATCACTCATTGTCAGCATGTTACAATAAGATTTTCTAAATGTATGGTCTCATTGTTCAGTCAAGAAATGAGGAGCATGAAATGATGAAGCAATACAATTTATTGCAAAACAAAATAAATGAAAAAAACAGTGGGATTTTTTTTAAAGATTTATTTTTACTGGAAAGGCAAATATACAGAGAGGAGGAGAGACAGAGAGGAAGATCTTCCATCGGATACTTCACTCCCCAAGTAGCCACAATGACTGGATTTGAGCCAATCCGAATGCAGGAGCCAGGAGCTTCTTCTGGGTCTCCCACGCAGGTACAGGGTCCCAAGGCTTTGGGCTGTCCTCAACTGCTTTCCCAGGCCACAGGCAGGAAGCTAGATGGGAAGTGGAGCTGTCGGGATTAGACTGGTGCCCATATGGGATCCTGGGCATGTGCAAGGCAAGGAGTTTAACCACTATGCTATTGTGCTGGGCCCAAGAGTGGGAATTTTTGCACAGCAGATTCAGGTATCACTTGCAATACCCATCTCCTTTATCAGAATATGCATGTTAGAGTCCTGCTTGCTCCTCTGCTTCTGATTCAGTTTTCTACAACTGTACCTGGGAAATAGCAGAGAATAGCTCAAATACTGAGTTTTTGCCACTCCTGGGGGACCTCAGTGGAATTCTTGGTTCCGGACTTCAGCCTGGCAAAAACTGAGTTTTATACAGAATTTGGGATTGAATCATTGGATGAAAGATTTCTCCCTCATTCAGTGTCTGTCACTATGCCCTTCCAATTAGAGTACTTAGTGTTGTGTGTCTATATAATTGTTCTATTATTTGTAAATAATTTTTTGTTTTTATTTCTTATGCAATATTATATGTATACATATATTTAGTTTATATTATATTTAAGGAAACAACTTTTTATTTTAGTCATAATTATTCATTTACTTACACTATTTTTATTGCCACTGCTGTTTGACTTAGACTACCAGAGTAGGGTTTGCTGTGTGAAATACTGAAATGTGAAAAATATGTCATGCCATGATAAAGAGAAATAACCTGTAGTTGTAGGAGTAAGTCTCTGATGAGGAACAGATCAACTAAGACTGATCTTGAGTTAAAATTTTTTTTTCCAATAAAGCTCTAGTATATACAAAGAACAACAAATACTACTGAATGGTTTAAAGTGTTCTTAGAAAAGAAATTTTTAAAAACCAAGTCTTAGGATGAACTTGAAAAATAAGAAAGTTTGTTTAGTTAATTGTAGCGGAAACCAGTCAGTTTCAGTCATCCAACTTTCTTTTCTGTTTCTGCTTGACTTTCCCTAAAGTGACTGAATAGAATCCAGAGATTTTGTAGTCTCATTGAAAAAAATCTTTAATCTTGCCCATTCCCTTTGCTTTGTGTGTATAAATGGAGGCCTAGATGTCTGAGAGGTTTTCCTGCCAGTAGGCCTCTGAAACCAACAAGGTTGTGAGGCAAAGGTGTTATTTTGCAGCAAGAATAACCAGAGATGATTTGATCAAGCATGTCTGTCTATTCTAATGCAAGCATAAGTTTATATAGATTAAGAAAGGGGTAAGGTGTTGGGGTGGTGTCATCTCCCACTAGTCCTCCCACCCAACAATGGCACTATAATTAGCTGGAAGGCGTGTCTGTCTCTCCAGACCCTCCAATCATGCGACAGGTCACACACAACACTCACAGCTGCAGGCTATGGGTCATGCATGCCAGGAAGCAGGCAGAAATCCAGGGATGATCTCCCATGTACTTTCCCAAATTCACATTATGTTTGTTAGCAGAGAGAGCTCTGCTAACTCCTGTCTAGTTCTCTGTTATTCCACATCTTATAGTCCTTCTGAGTTATGTCTTAGATTTGTTACATTATTTTCTTTTTGGATATGCTTTGTTCTTTTTAATTTGCAGTTACTTAATAAATGAGATTGAAATGGGAATAATAGAAAGCTGTATTTGAGCAAGCACCCAACTCTCAATTTGTGGATGACTGATCACTCAGCATCTATGTAATGAAGCCCTGAGAACTCAGTCAGAATCAAGATCTTATAAACACCGTATGTTTGCATAAGAATTTCCAAATAGTGTCTCCTTTATGATCATTGTTTTAACAGAATAGGTTTACTATATGACCTTCAAATGAAGAAAATATGTCCACTATTTTTAGTTCCAAAGGAAACAGCAAAAGTAAAGACTACTGCTAATGCTACAATTGAGAATGACCGACAGACAGCTGGGTAAGCAGCTGGGCCTTTCATGGGCAAAACAAAAGTGTGTGAGAATAGAGCTTTATCTAAAAGTGAACTGAATTCAACTCCAAAACCCTTGAATGCATTGTACAGGTCAGGGTTTGTGTCTGTTATATTCAATATCTTTCTCTCATTTAAATCTTAGAAAGCAAATTTATCTCAGAACAAATGGTTGCTTGCATTTGTGCCAGCCCTTTAGATAGTACTCACAGTTTTTCAAATTAGTACATTTCAGCTTTCTGTTCATGTTTTGCATAAATAACAGTGATGCCTTGCGTTTATTAACAACATTCCTTTTAATATTTTTGTCTAAGAAAATATTATTAGTTCATAGATTGCCATTAAGGCATATAGAAGACATTGACACTTATTTCTCATCTGCCACATGCAGTGACATGAGAGTCCTTGAGCAAGGTCAAGCAGTGAGTCTGCAGTCACTAACAGAATCTAGTTCCTTCGGGGCAGAGCCCCACTCTGCGTCAGCATGTCTTCTGTGTAAGGGTGTAACATTTCTTTCTCAGACCACGCTATGTGTCTGATTTTGTGTGGCTTCAGAGTTCTTCCAGTATGATTTCCTGAGCAATAATTCCTCTTCCCAGGCCAACACAATTTAAGAATTCTACAGAGACAGGGGATTTCAGATAGGTTTAGAATGTTTGAAAAGCTTCTTTGAGTTCTCTGTGGAAATAAAAGCTGAATCTATCAACCAAAGTAATGTGAAATAAATATTTTGCAAATAGTAACAGATGGTACAGTAAGACAGTGCCCTGTAAGACATGTGAGCCCTTAAAGGCCTGCTCGTGTTTATTAAGCAAAACAGAAGGCAACTTTTCTTCCATAAAATGAAGTATTTTTGATATAAAATATTTAACACAAATATTCATGTGCCTAAGTCACTCTTATTTAAATAAAAATAGTGCCAACATAAAAAGCTTCAGATTGGAGACTTATTGTAATAAGTTGATCATTTTTAGGGCTTGAAAATGGGCAAATGTTCTTATTCATATTTATATTAATGTAAATAGGTTCTGTCATTACCATTTCATAACTTAATATTGATCTTCTTTGACTAAGAGTAAATACCAGAATATCACTGATTTCAAAATATTTCAAATTGAGAAAAGCAAACAATAGGGACATAGTACAATTATTTCTAGGCTTTGAGACATAGAAGTTGTTTTTCCCCAAAGATTAAAAAATTTGTTAGGCCACAATGCTTTAATTGATATGCTGGTCTATTTGTTGTCAAAGTCCTTGGCATTAAAAAAGTATACTAAATATTTCTGATGGAGTTAAGAAACAGTATTCACTATTTTTGAGAAGTTTAGAAGTATAGAAAAACTGAGAGAGAATTCTATATATGCACTCATGTCTCAATCTATTTATCTCTCTTTTTAGCATCTTACATTACTGTGATACTTTTGTTAGAATTTATGGCCCAGTATTGCTACATTATTAGCCACTGAAGTCTATTTTTTTTTTTTTTGCCTTGGTGTGCATTGTTAGTGTTGATTCTCTGAGTTTTTACGAATGTCTAATGACATGTATCTAATTATAGTGTAAAAATCTGTGATCTGCCTCTTCTTCACTTCTTTGGAGCAAGGATGACTTTGGATCTTATTCTTTAAATAATTTTGTGTGTTGCATTATGTCATTTACTTGGAATCACATAGTATGTATCCTTTCAGTTTGGTTTCTCCTTGAAAAATATGCATTTAAGGCACTTCTCCCCTTCACCTCCCCTTGGAAATAGCAAGTTTTAATCTTATAATTACTTATCCATGCCGAGCTGTGCTGAATACACACCTCACTTTGGCCTTGCAATAAAACTCATTTTTAAAAAATAATTTGTTTTTTTTTTTATGATGATTACATGGTTGATCAGGCTGGGAAGGTCAAGGTTTAGGAAAGAGTGAGTGAACTCATTGTTTCCAAATTTGCTCTTTCTTCCTCCTGTTTCTGGAGGAAGGGGAGAAATAAATGTGAAAGACACAATCTGACTTTCCAAATGTCCCAGTACCCAGGGATGGGGAACTGCCAACTGATACCAACTCAGGGTCCCGAGGTGTGCATGTTCTGAGGGTTCTGCCCCAGGGATTTGGATAATTCTGAAATGCTATCGATTTCACTGATCCACGGATGATGCAAACCTCCTGATGTCCATTGACTGACATAGTTTAACTCAAATCTCCACTCACCAAGATTTTTTGCTGCCATCATTTGGTTGGGGCAGTTGTCCAATTCCTTCTGTTCTCCTTCTTCTGCTATGATACCAAATGAGCTGCCATAGTCTCCATTTGCATCAGGGTCTGTATCCACTACTCTGCCTTTTTCATTGAGGAGGACATGTTCTTGCGGGCAGGCACAGGGACTCAGGCCAGGCAACCTGAATCCTGCTGGATCCCCCATCCCCAGTACTTCTACATTTTTTTGTGCCTTCGTAGTGCAGTTTTATTCATCAATGTGTCCTATTCCGTTGTATCTGTGGACCATAATTTACCTACTTGTATATCAGAAAATACCGTGGTTGCTTTCAAGTCTCAGCAATTGTCATAAAGCGGCTATAACATTCATATGAAGTTTCCATTTGTTATAAATATTTATTCCTTTTTCAAACAAGTAAGATTCTGATAGATAATGAAGGAAGGAAGAAAAGAAGATAGGAAGGATGGAGGAAACATGGTAGAGAAAATGAGTGCGAGAAAGAAGTGAGGGAAGAATGAAAAGGAAGTTTCCCTATATTCTTATAATTGCATCTGAACTGCATAGAATGTTCTTTTTCTGTTAATGTTGTATTTACATTAGTAAAAGATGAATCAGTGTTAAGAAATAAAAGTAATGTTTCTATAGTTGAATGCTCATGAGTATAAAGTAGAAATTCTTTAAAGGTGTAAAAACAATAAGGTGTAAAAATAATATTATTGATGTGCTACTGATTGCAAGTTGTGCTCAGTTGTAAGCGTTCTGCCTTGAGCTACATGTTTCAGGGTATATTCTCATGATTTAAATGTGGGTAAGCTTATGGATATCAGTATAATGTGAGAATGTTTTTCAATGCTTTTTCTTTTCTTCTATTATTTATTAATCACCTCCTTTGTTTGATATTGTAGGGATGAGAGTGTTTTGTTCAATGGTTTTGCTTATTATTATTTATTAATTACTCTCTTTGTCCTCTAATTGCCTAATTACTTGCTTTTTACTGTCACCCAGTTTTTCTTCTGAATAAGCATACTGTTTTCCCTTTGACACAGATTCTTTGAATAGCAAATTGATCATATGCCTTTTTTTATACTAAATCTAAACTTTTATTTAGAAAGCTAGAACTGTAAGGGAGGATAGGTAATTTCTACTTGAAGATTATTTTACTTAGAATATTCTGAGAATGCTTAATGAGCAAAGAAGACAAATGTTGGTGTACTCTGGTAGAAAGAGGGTTATCCACAAGGATTCATTCTGTTTTCCCTATTTTCCCTGAGGTTGTTTCATGATATTTTAAAAAACTTAAAATATTGTGGGAAACAACTGGCAAAAAGCCAATTCATTTGTTTCTGAATTCATTTGTAAATTTAATTTTCTGTAGATATGGGGAGATTGATTTCCAAAAAGTATTGTTGAACTGTTGTTTTCAGTAGAATTGATTCAAAGTGTCATAATGCACATGTAATTGTAAACTTATTTATCGTGCAATGTTGAGAACATTGAGGACTTCATTCAGAATGGCCCATGAGATAGAAGGGGTGAAACCTGGATCCTATGAAGTCATGAATAAGGTCACCATTTACCAGAGCCTTTCTAACTTACATTCATGAGGAAACTAATCTGGCCACTGTCATCTGTTTTTCTTGAAATAGATTCCTGTACTTGGTGAAACCGCAAATAAAGTATTTAACCACATTACTCTGTCTTAGAACAAGATCATAATTATGGTAACAAAGGTTAAAAAATATTTGAGATTATTTAGTAGATTAAGTTAACATATTGAATGTGTTTCTCGATATTCATGAATACATAAATAATATTTATACATTCATTGTAAATATTTGTTAAGTGATTTTTCTTGAAGCCTTTACAGGATAGCTATCAGTAACTTATTTGCTGAAATATAAGACAATTAACAGATGGAGATTCAGAAATATTACTTCCAGTGGCAATACATTTGCAAATGGGGTCTGTCGCTCAGATTTGAGAACAATGTACTTTTTACCCTAACACTCTATTCCAGAATTAAATTGATTAATTGCCTAACTTTAAGGTCAAATGGAACAGAGATTGAGTCCAATCATGTTTTCTATGTTTTAGGTGGCTTTAGAGAAAAGCAAGAACCATTTATTTAATTTTTCAGGGCAAAATGAAGTTTTATATGATTATAGATATGATGATATTAAACATTGTTGTAAGAGTGGTTGGGTGTTCTGTTTTGATTGTTTCCAATTTCTCCATAATATAATATGCCTGAAACGTTAAACTGAGTACAAAATGAAGGGAGGGAACAATGAAGTTGTGAAAGAAAAGAAGACGTAGTATTTGGCAGAGAGGAAGATTATGAGTTATTAGAATAAGAATGTGGCACGTAGGCTCTGCGTCCCATGAATAAGGTGACACTACTGTTGAAAATTTAACATTTCAAGACAGTGACAGTGTAGAGTATTAAACCAAGCAATAAGGCTGCTCATGTACAAGTGCATTAGTGTATCTTAACCTAAGAGAATACAGTAGAATTACTGCCAGTATTGAGGATTCACTTTGGGAACCATGATCATAAATGCGACAGGTGAATATGTTTGAGCATTTTTGTATGAAAAACCAGATATAAACAAATCTCAAAGCCTACATTTCTCCATCCTCGTAATTCTTATGTTATCTATAAAACTATGATGAATAAACACAAATTTCCATCCCTTACAATACAATATGCTGATACTGTGTGTCTTCTCTGTGTGAAGCAGAATGTATTGAAACCTTTTTTAGGATCAAGAATATATTCAGAGTTGTCAATTTCTGTTTGTACCTCTTATTGCTTTTGCATCTAAATGTTCCTAGAATTCTCCAGTCTGTTTCTAAGCACAGTGTGTCATGAAACTTTTATTTCATTTTATTGTAGCCTTTTCACTGGGAATTTGGGTTTGAGGACATGCAGTAAGTCTATTACTGCCAATTTCTGTTGACAGAACTTTGATTCTATTGTTGTTCCCACATCAGCACTGCCATGAGGACAGATGTAGCTAATTAATCTGTATCAGTTATGATTCAATTAAAATCCTGGAAACTTTTCAATATCTGCTGGAATTGCCTTATGGAAACCTTGCTGTTAGGTCAAAATTCCTGTTAAATAGAATCAAGGACATTACAAGTAAGAAATTTCCCTGAGTAGGAGAGTGATTATATTTACCAGTTGATGTAAATGAAAGCATGATTTTGAGGAGGTGGGGAAATTTTTGATGTTTGCATTCAGCTTTGAAGGTAGGTGAAAAACATGGAAACATTTTTTAATAAGCATAAAAGAACAGGATAATTTTATTATATTGCTGTCTCATTTTTATTAAATCAGGCTGTCACATTGTTATTAGAATGACAACTCATTCAACTGTGTATTGTCTGATATAATAATATTTTATAATTGTTGATATTTAAATAATTCTAGAACATCTTACTGTTGGATACTTTAACTATTTTAGTGCAGATAATTTTTGTTAATATGTACCATGTGCATGTTTAAATGTTATGTAGCTGTTTAATTGAGAGAACATTTTAAAGCAGAACTATTTGATTTTGCTCTAAACAAGCAGGAAATTATACTTGCCCAAGCAGTGAACCTACATCTAACTGTGTGGGTCCACAGATGATCAGTCAAGGTTTCCTTAAATTGAGGGTGTTGAATCTGGGAAAATCAGGTTTGGTGGTCCCACGGGTGACTTTTCACAATTATACATGGATAGGAACATGTTGCAACGTACCTTTTTCCTTTAATGGAAGTAAATTTATCTTATAATTCAGAGTTGATACTGCTGAAACCATTCTCAGCGTAAAAAAAAAAAAAAAAAACAATAGAGAGAGAGAGAGAGAGAGAGAACAGACATTAGGAAAAGGCTTTCCTGGATTGAATATTTTCATATAAATTTTGTGTTTACAATTGCTGGAGTATTTTGGTTTTGTGATCTCATGAAATGAAGAAGAGACAGTTTCAACTGCTCTGTTGTTTTCTGTATATGTTCTATGCTCATTCCCTTGATAGACTTTATTTATTTATACTTTTGGCTGACATGTGACTATTGCATGTATTTATCAGATATGTGATATTTCCATGCATGAATACAATGACTACCGTCCAGCCAGGGTAGATACATCTTATATTTTCAAATATAGACTGTTTTTATGCAAAAATATTTAAGTCCCTTTTCCCTAATATTTTTTCTTAGAGAAAACACACAGTCCATTATCACTATCTTTGGCAATTCTCTTGCAACAAATTTTAAACAAAAGGAACAGAGCTATTAACCCAATTAAATATCTAAAGGTCATATTATAGTTACTCGTTGGGTTGATTTACTTTTTAATTCTGTCATCAAGATTTATGAGCTAATTTAACAAATATATGCAAGAATTATTTTATTGGCATGTGATAGACTTGTCTAAATATTAGGTTTAACTTTTAGTAAAACTTTGCTTTTATTCAAAAAATGTTATAATTGGTATGATTTCCTTTTTGTATTACAAAGTGGTGTAAATTTGGAGGGGAGGGGAGAGAGATGATTGACGATTATTCATTTATTTTTCTTAATTATACTTTTTTCACTTTTTGTGTGTTAAGGATTTTGTACAGCTGAGTGTCATAATTATCACTTGCCAAGGGAGATCTCTGTTCAATTTGCCTGAAGATATTTATGCAAGTTGTCATCAATGAATTTTAATGAAAACTTCAGCAAAATGTATTTGAATATGCTTGTAAGTTGAAGAAAGAGAGCCTTTTATCCCCAGGACAGTGATAGTCTAAGACATTTGAAAAAACAAAATTTTATTTATATAAGTGCTAGTTTATTTTTTCTATTTAAGTATGAAAACTTTTTCAACAAAATTTGAAAAACATATTAATTATGCTAAAATGGGATTATACAGACTGACCATACTTTTTGTACATCAAAAGTGAGAGTTTTTTCTGTATGATTTTTGGAGTAAAAATGGAGAATTTCACGTGGTTCCTTTTTTCTCATTTCCTTGCCATTGAACTGTCTTCATTTCAAATAATGTATTGTGATGCTTTAAAAGATTTGAGCCTTTAGAAGCTACTTGGGGATGCTGTAGTTTGCATTTTAAGTTCTACTTCCTGGAATATTCTGTACAAAAGTGTCACAGTTGGATCTGATGATGTCGGTCCATGGGTCACATTTTGAGACACATGATTATAGTAGAATAATGTAAGTGCTTAAAAGAAATCATGTAAACACGCACACACACATGCATACACTTACATATATAAGAATATTTCAATCAACTACTGATCATAATTCAATTCTTGATCACTTATCACAAATCATAAAATAATTGAGATATTATAAATTATAGTCAATCAACTAAATTTATAGTATTTTCATATATATCTTAAATTACATATATATCCTTTATGCATAACGTATATGGTAAATATCAAATAGACAATATATGTATATATATTTTTTCTGGCAATTTATGGTATCCTGTTTTCTTCTTTTTCTTGGTAAAGATTTGTTTATTTTATTGGAAAGGCAGATGTACAGAAAGGAGGAGAGACAGAGAGGAAGATCTTCCATCTGATGATTAACTCCCCAAGTGGCTGCAATGACTGGTGCTGTGCCAATCCATAGCCAGGAGCCAGGAACTTCTTCTGGGTCTCCCATGCGGGTGCAGGGTCCCAAGGCTTTGTGCTGTCCTTGACTGCTTCCTCAGGCCACAAGCAGGGAGCTGGATGGGAAGTGGAGGTGCTGGGATTAGAACTGGCACCCGTATGGGATCCTGGGCATTCAAGGCGAGGACTTTAACCATTATGCTATCGTGCTGGGCCTGGTATCCTGTTTTCTATATGTGTATTTTTACATAACACTATAGGAACCTACACACTTGTAGGCTATTTTTGAGAAACATTAACAAGTTTGCCATCAGTGAGAATAAGTTACTTATTCTAATAACTTCCAAGCAACTTTAAAAACAAAATGAAACCAGCTGAAAGCATAATTTTCATCATATAAACTGAAGGCCTCCTAATTACAACAGTATAGTACTTATCTCTTCCTCTATTTTTCATGGGAAACATAACTGTGAATAAATAAAGATGAAATTCAAAAGAGGGAATTAATTTGCTATCATTGTCTCAGAAAGCTGTTATACTCATATAGCAAATACATACTTTTGTTACAAAATTGTATTTATAAACCAAATGGCAGCTAATTTAATGGAGGACTATTCCTAAATTTCCAGCAGATCAGGAGTTGAAATGGAAAAAAAAAAGCTGAAAATGAAAATTAGCAATATTTCAATTATTTGATTTAACAGCAATGGAAAAACACAACCAGTGAAACGATCTACAAAATAGTTGATAGCCTTTGTGCTGTAATATGTCTGGGCAATAAGGTACATAAACTTACAGATGGAATCTTCATACCATGAAGTAGAAGAAATATATTGCAAATTCTTGCCCTAAATTCAAGAATCTTGCAGAAGCCATTGAGTAATATATAATGGCAATGAGAAGCAAAATCCTAAAGCTGTTTGTTCTTGATTTAGTTGGGCATGGTGGTTGGATGGACCATGGTCTGACCAATTTTCCTGTCAGTGAAATGAAATATAGGGATGTTACCAGTTTGTCTAGGTATATATTGTTGAAATGGCAAGTAGAGACATGGAGGTTGTTTTCAGACAGCTGCTGCTGGTGGTGATAATATGAACTGCGAAATATGCCTCTTGTTTTAATTCATCTCTATCCTGAACATAAAAATTAATTCCCTTACTTTATAAATGGAAGAAATGAGACTCAAAAAATTAGAAACTATTAGATCTTTACATTTAGGTATTTGGAAAAGTCCTTAAAACTGGTTTGTTGAGATTCTTTAAAAATTAAGAAGTAACTACCAAGATTATACTTTCAGGTCTTGCTAAGATGTAAAGGATTGTGAAGTCTCTTAATGCTACATTAAGGAGTTCTCACTTCATTTTGTAGTTAGATCTTTTATTTTACCTATGCTGTAGGAAAGCTGCTATGGATTTTTTTCTTGGAAGATAGATGAAAGTGAGGGAAATAAAATATGAGGAAATGTAACAATGTGAAAAATGAGGAAAAGTTAAAAAAAAGTATGGTGGAATATTTTGCAGATATAAACAGAGGAAGAGGAAAAAGACAATACCACCATTATTTTCTAAGATTTTAGTTATTTTTATTGAAAAGTCAGATATACAGAGAGGAGGAGAGACAGAGAGGAAGATCTTCCATCCGCTGATTCACTCCCCAAGTGGCTGCAATGGCCAGAGCTGAACTGATCTGAAGCCAGCAGCTTTCTCAGGGTCTCCCACACGGTGCAGGGTTCCAAGGTTTTGGGCCATCTTCTACTGCTTTCAAAGGCCACAATCATAACTGGATGGGAAACAGGGTTGCTGGGACAGGAATCGTTGTCCATATTGGATCCTGGTAGTTGCAAGGCAAGGACTTTAGCCAATAGATTATAGCACTGGGCCTGAAAATAGCACAATTCTGAAGATTTACATTGAGATGGCTGTGTAGACAATCGTGCCATAGAGTAGGGAGGCAGCAAATAGCAACTTTGGAGACCAATGTGTGGAAGATCAGTAGAGTTTCTGACATAAATTATTGGAGGGTATATAGAAACTTGTGGTAGAGATGTCATTTAGGTTGTTGAAGTAAGGACTGGGAGTCCCCCAAAATGTGATTGGTTAAGTAGCAAATTATTGAATGTTGTGTGTTGTTTTATCTGCTTATTTCTTATTAATATTAATGGAACATGTGAGTAAAGCAATGTTCAATATTTTAAAATTCATGAGTTGTATTTTAAATATAACTAGATTGCATTTTTTTTGCTGGTTTCACTATGATTAAAATAATAATTCAAAAAAGAGCCTGGCTCAATTATTGATGGAAAAGAAATCTACTTCATAGTTACATTACCCAGTATTCTAAGAGCTCACGATTTAGAAATATTAAACAGAGAATGTTAAGCCTGCAAAAACCAGTTCTTATTAACATGAATTTTATGTTTTGATTGACTGCAGATTAAATACATTCCTTAGTGTATTACAGTAGAATTATATAGGTAGTTAATATTCAGTAGAGTATAAACAAAATAAATCATCAGAATGTACTTAATTTCAGTTTTCTTCTTTACAATTAAAAATACATATACACACAAGTTCTTAAAAAATGCATGTAATTCATAGAAAATTCACATTATTAAAAAAACGAAATGGGGGCCCAGCATGAATGCTCAAGCAATGGCATCTTATATGGGCCCTGAATTATGTTCCGGCTGTTCTACTTCCCATCCAGCTCCCTGCTTGTTGTCTGGAAAGCAGTGGAGGTTTACCCAAAACGTTGGAACCCAACAACCATGTGGAAGACATGGAGGAGAGACAAACACTTGGTGAGTGAACCAGTGGATGGAAGACATTTCTGTCTTTCTCCTTCTCTCTGTAAATCTGCTTTTCCAATAAAAATAAATAAATGATTTTGGTAAAAAAACATTATGACTTCAAAATTATATTTATAAGAAAGTAAATTTTTCCTTTTGACTTTGCATTAGGTTTTAGAAGTTTTATGGTTTTGTGTATTACACACATACACAGTTTTGTAAATGTAGTACTGACATAAAGGTATAAAAATCCATTCTTAACTCGTACTGCTCTTTTATTTAAAAATTTGTAGCCAGTCTTCTAGTTGACTCTTAATTTGGGGGGCTTAATATTGAAAGCAGATGGTATGTTCTTTGGTTATTTTGGACTTTGTGTTATCTATTCATTTTGTAATGTGTGGGCTCTCACTGAGCAAAAGAAACTGAGAACAAAGAATTCTGTTTAAGGTACATTTGAGTTTTTGATTCAGCATTGCTGTTTTGTAGATCAGTGGACTTGAATGAATTATTTCCTTTTTAAATAGACTGGTAGACTTTAGTGTTATTATTTGAGGTTTGGTACATGTATTGTGAATATACTGCCTAAGTTTTCATATTTTCCTTCCATATTACTTTTACTTTTTCTCTGAATCAAAGCAAGAATCTAAAGGAACTTGGAAAGGAATATGAATGCAGAAATTCAATAATCCAGTACTTGTAGCTCTATTCTTCGTTCTTCAAAATTTTCCATTATGTTATAGAATTTTTTTTCCTTAGTTGTTGTAAGTCCTTAATCAAATGGCATACAATTCCATGGAATTTTATCAATTTATGTAAACTAACATTGAGTTTATGATATTGCAATAAGTGTAACTGCAAAAACACCATGGGGAACACATACAGAGGAACTTGGTAAACATATAAAACTTCAGGCCAATGCAGAGATCTCTGATTTGTTTGCAGAATGAGCATATAACTTCCCACCTGACCTTAGATACTTTGGAGCGTGAAACAGGACAAAATTTTGACTGGCCTGGACAAACCTAAGTCTATGGTGACCCTAAGTTGAAGAAATTATTAAATATGACGCTCAGATGCTTTAGACATAAATTCATATATTTTGCATGGAGAATATGAGCTTTGGTTAGTCACATTAGTCAATTAGTTGGAGTTTCAGGGAGCTTCTGGTGTTACTTTGTTCAGCATGCTACAGTTTAAATTTATGGTGCATGTAGCATAAACCAGATACCAAGCTTCATTACTCATATCCATGACTTCATCAAACTTTCTCAACAAGCTTATTCATTAATTGTCTTTAGTTTCATTTTACATATAGCAAATAAAACTTGGGACTTAATTTTTGTACATTTGATACAATTTGGTTCCTAGATGAAGGTCAGAACCAATATCTGCTACCATGAAACTTATGACTGTGTCATTTGGAAAAGTCAAAAATTTACAGCCAGAGAAGGGAAGAGCACTGTGAACTGAAGTATTCTTTTGAAATACATGAGTCGATGTGTCTAAATTCCCCCAGTCTGTGTCCATGAGTTAGTGTCTAGCTTATCAGAATCTGTGCGCTGGCTTTGCTTTTTTATTTTTCACAATGCTATGCATATAGGGATATGCAAATTAACCATTAGTGTTGGCCTAGAATTGTCCAAGATTTAACTGAATGACATTAATGTGAACAAGTGGAACTAAGGTCAAGGGAACACAAAAGAAAAGTCAAATAGTTATTTCTTTAAATGATAAAAACCATCAACCTCAAAACAATGAATAAAGTGAAGAAATTAAAGAATGCATCACATCTCACAAGATTGTTAGACATTCAAATGTTACTGAACTGAGCAACCTTATGAACTGCTGGATGACAGCAAAGGATTTATAATGCCATCTTGACAAATTGGAAAAGATAGCCTGTACTAATATCAGGATAATTGATTAGAGTTGAGAAGACCTATCCCAAACTTTCTTTCAATTAGCCCTGAAAGGATTGAAGCTAGACCCTTAGTCCCAATCTACTTTTCCTATAGAGATATAAGTAACAACTCTTTCAGCTTGTAAAATTGTGATGATTGCAAAATAATCCAACATTTTGAGCACTCCTTCATTTTGATATTTCTCACACCGAGTAATGTTTATTTCTTTATGTATCTTCTTTATCCACTTCTCAGTCCATCAGTACAGGCCTAACAGAGTGTTATTTGTTCTTGTCTTAGATACCAAGCATAGAACCCATCACATAGGATTTATTTTGATGTTTTTGTGGTTGTTCAATGACTACTTGAATGAAATAAAATGAGTTTAAAAGTATTTTTGGACAGGACATGGATTATAAAATATATGTTTTACAGTTATTAAACTCCAGTTCACTGTTTGATTCAGATACTAAATAAGCTCATTTCATTAAGAATGTGCTGTACCCTTTGCTTTTAATGTCATGCTTAATATGGAAAATTTGAAATGTTCGTTTTTGTTTTGTTTCTTGAACTGTGCCTTCATTGTTTATCTTAAACTGTATTTTTTGTTTGTTTAGTGAACCTACTTTTAGAGACAATATCATACTTGTTTGAAGGTGAACTAAAAATACCTCTTAGCCCTGAAGCTAGGTGCTGACTCACCCAGCTTGTCTACTACGTGACCAAATGTAGGTTGAGTACAAATTAGAAAGATCTCACTGAGTCATATGCATTTTAGTATTTCCTGGGAAGGCAGAACAAGAATATACAATGTATTGAGAAAATTGAGGTAGAAAACTTATCCTATTTCTTTTCTCAGCTAAATGTTTTTCATTGTTCTTTTGCTATGGATGCTCTTGCACTTTAGCTGAAATGACTCACCTGAGAAATGACATGAACTAGAGCCAGCCCAGTAGTCACGAACAGTTTGTAGTGAATAAATTTGGAGCAAGTTTTTTTCTTTGAATGGCTGAATGTCTGACCTGTTCACACCTTCCCTAACCTTTTTAAGTGATTTCAGAGCTCTTCTTAATTTGAGAGTAGTGGAATTTTAGAGTAGTCTTTCCTGCATTCTAAATCTTTTCTAGAACATAAACTTATGATGATGAGCAAAAAATATATTTATCCAAATCAAATGAAATATATTAAACTAGGTATTTTGCATTTAGAATGGATGTGGGTCAGATTCCTACATTAAGAAACATTTTGACAAATGTCTGTAGTGGGAAATCAAGTGCTTTGAATTTTAATGCACTATTCTTTCAACACTATTGCATTAATGATGTAACTCTTAAGTCACCTTTAATTTTCTAATTCTATGATTTTTGTTCTGAGAGATGATCTTTTCTTTGGAAAGCTGCTAGGTAAAACATACTAATTTAAATGGAATCTGTTTCCCAGAGTATTATGTCAGCCCCACTCTATAGTGGTGAAGGATATGGACTTGGATTCAAATGACCAAAATTCTAATCCTGGGTCTTCCTCTTTCTGATTGAGGAGTTTTACTTAATTTGCTACCCTATAAAATGGAGCCAAGAATACCTCCAACATAGCTTTGTAAATACTAAATGAAATGAATGATATAAAATTCAAAGTATAAGCATTGGTCTATGGTCATTGTCACAGTTCTGTTCACCTACTTCCTCTTGTTTATTGAAATAGCAGTGGTGGTAGGGATATAGTAATGCAACATGAACATTAGAAGGATACCTTGATATAAGATGTGTAATGCAAGGTTATCATGTAATCAATGTACTTGGAATAGCTTGAAATCCTTTCAAATAGGCATCCATGTAATTGCAGGGTCTAAACTGATAGTTAAACCTCTTCATGAAAGGTGGTTAAAAAGAGCAAATACTGCAGAATAAATACTAACACACTCCCAAGAATTTGTATTGATTATAGCAGAGCAGTGCTTAATCAATTAGAGAATATGGGAATTTGTGTCTTGTTTGTATGTGTTTATGTGTGAATCTGTATTTAGGCATTTGTAAAACAGCTCGATTGTGAGTCTCTAGAGAAATTTTTCTGTATTTTTTATTTTTCTTGTAACAGGAGATGCTCTTTAGACACCTTGGAGATAAATTAATTTATTTGACCTCCAGATTTTTCAACTTTCTTCACAAGTACATTTGAAGTGGTTTAATTCTGGTATACTTCAAGAAAGTGCAGAGCTGTCAAATAAAAAAATAATCAGAGAGTGTAATGAAAAGAATGAATTAATTCAGGAACCTAAGTCTTTACATCACTGATATCCTATTTCATTCAAGATTCTGGAAAGGGAGGAATGCAAATGAATATATTTATTCCTTAAATTTAACTAAATGTTACTTTATTTCCTATTTTTTTGCTAGCTATAGAATAGTGTGTTTCTAATTTATGGAAACCACTGTGTAAGAAAACATAAAATCTTATGTCTTTATAAAAATATTTTAAAAGCTTAGCTGTTAAATTGAACTGTAAAATTATTCTCTAATCTACTATATAATAATTAACTTGAGTTGCCAATTTCCCAACTTCCTATAATGATAATAATAATAATTTAATTGTAATGCTTCATTAGATTTTTATGCAAATTAAGGTCAATATTTCGATGTCTGTGTTAAAGCAGAAGGCGAGTTAGTTTGAACCCCATTTTATAAAAGAAATTTACATTTGGAGAATTTTAGGAAACATTTCACAGAACTGTATTTGCTGAATAGTAAAATTAGTTTGAACTATATTTTTGCAGAGCCAAGGATGAGGAAACTTTTCTGCCAAGGACCTATATTTATAATGTCATTTATAACATCATTTGTGGGCCATACAACATTATAAATTCAAAATTATGCTCCTACAGACTTACTGATTTTCAATTCCTGCCTGCAATTGCCTTGACAGGGCCAGACCAAATAAATCTGTGTGTTGTCCATGACCCAAAGGCCAGGTGTTCACCTTCCCTGGCTATCCATAGAGACAGCTCCGTCTTTATTTATTTGCAAAAATAGAATGAATGTTATCATATGTGCATGTGTGCATATACATACACATATATGTGAACAGAATCATCCTAACTATTCTTTTGATGTTTTCATATAATTTATGGGCTTCTTTCCATACTATTGAATATTTTTTACATCATTTTAATTGGTCACTAAGTAATTCTACTTATACACATAAATCCACCTAAATTATTCTTTATTATATGAATATTGAGATTGCTTCCTTATTTTTGTCATGAAACACACTATAATGAACACTTTCGTAGCTAAATTTTTAAACCTAATTATGATTAACTCCTTTGTGGAGTATATATAATTTACAGGTTTAAGATTTTGGGGTCATATTACTAAGTTAATCTTCTGAAATTCTTTGCCAATTACTCTCCAGTCAGTAGAAAACACATTGGTGTTTTATCAACACTGGATTGTATAACACATTAATTGATAACAGATAGCAAATATCTTTTTAAAATTTTTAAAGGCATACTTATTTTTCATTAATGATTCTAAACATTATAATACACATAAGTGTGTTTCTTCTGTTGTGAATTCATAGTTTATAATCATTGGCTAATATTTCATCTTCTAAAAGTACTGTAGGTTTCTGGTATGGCAGATGAGCTGCCATTTTTGGTACCAGCATCCCATATGCATTATATGTATACTGCAAGGCCTTGTATTTATGGAACACTTTTCAAAGTTGTCAGCAAATGGTGCTTTAATTGGTCTTCATGCCATCCGTATAATAGTAGAAATATAATAGTAGAAATAGGTATTATTGTGCCTTTTGGCTGTATTCTGAAAACCGCAAAAAGCAGCTAGCTAAAACTTAAACAAAACTTCTATCTCAAGAGAGCCTATGAAAATGCATGCGTCTGTTAAACTGAAACCAGTCTTTAATGCCATAAGCAATCATTGTGAAGACATTTTGCTGTAATTTGAAATCTGTCCACAGGCCGAAATAGGCCTGGTTTTGGTTTGCTATAGGTTTCTGTTTCATCACAGGGTGTCTAACAATGCAGGTTATATTTGTTTTCTAAATTTTAGATAGTGAAGCTTATCATGATATCCAATTTCTCTGTGTTCCCATTGAAGCGTTTTTGATTCTCTTTTGTGAGGCACAAACACTTCTTGTATTTTTAAACTATTGTGTAGACATGACTGTATTTCCAGGAATGAACAGTTTTATTACTAACATTTTTGCATGGCAGCTGAAAAAATAGTACAAGAAATAAATCAGGATGTTTGTAGATAAAATATTTAGCAAGCTGTCCACAATAGCCAAATTATTGTTAAATAACAACAATAAGTCTATATGACAAAGGTATTCTGTGGTTGGTCATGTCAGTTTGAAGTCTCATTATTATACTTCATGGAGTCTATGAAACCAGTCTTCAACCAAGGGAACTTCTAAGGTCATAGTGAAAGTTTTAAAGAGTAGTAGTGAAAAAAGTAATGGTTATACATTATTCTAGTAGGAACATGGTATTATAAATGAACTGTTGCATAGGAACTGAATGTGAATAAAATACACTGATTAATAAATAAAACGTGTTGAAATGCCAGTACTCTGATGAGTAAATGTTCTCTAGTATAAGACTTGCATCATTTGAACACAGAACTGCAACTGGGAAAGAGTGATCACCAAGCCTGTTCTAACAGGATGACTATCAAGAATGTAATGGGTATGCAGGATAATGGGGACTCTACAAACAAACTATAATAAATAGGAAAGCATTCTGAAAATCACAAGTTTTATCATTTATTGCAGTATATTACTATTTCCAGAAAGCCTTTTCCATAAAAATATTAAGAAACCATTATTAGACCTACCAGGGTTGGCCAGTAATATAGGATTGCTACTTAATCCTCAGCTCTGCGCTATGTAGTGGGGGTTGCACTGTTATGTGGCGATCATAGAAATAGTGAACTAAAATTAAATTCTAGTATAAGTATATCACAATATATACAGAAGTCTATATGAAGTAGGTAATAGATGAGGGAGCATAAGCATTGAATGGGTCATTTCTTGAGGGTAGAGAAGGAGTATAAGAACAAGGAAGACTTCGTTGTAGATTCAGCCCTTGAGTTAATCCCCAGAGGACAATCATCAGGTCTTGAAAATTGGTCTGTGGTGTATCATTTAGTGAGATTTCATGCACTTTCAATAATGCTTTATTGTCTTCTTTGGGAAGATAAAGCTCTGATGTTAGACTGAATTCTATATTGTCTTTAGGTGAAGCTATTGGTTTATTCCAAGAGATGATTTCAATGCATTTTTTCCTTCTTGTATTACCAAGGTGTTTTTCCTTCTATATTATGACCTGAGGTGTAGTTTACACATTATTGTCAGTACTTACTTTATCCCTCACATATACTCAACACAAATCAGCTTCTATTCCCACATTTTGTATAAAAATTCTATGAAGAATTCTATGAGCAGTGCATCTGCTTTGTCTTGCATTATTCAAGTACTTTTTTATTTTTAATTAAAATATTTTCAGTGAAATTCATGTTATTTGGAAGAATGGTTCATTTCCAAGCAAACTGATCATGAGATTTAGCAAGGAAGGACAAAATGATATGCTTTGAACATAGTGAAGTTTCCTATAAAATTAAATTGGGTGGAAGAAGGTTTTCAGGGAAGCATCCAAGACCCTTCCTGAGTCTGTGAGATTCCATGTTTCATTCAGGACTGTTCGTGTTCTTTGATGTACATTCTGTGCAAAGTCTTGGAGACAAGAGCAAAGAAGCACGTATTACATCTCCATCTTGAAGGGTGTCTTTTTATGCCCAAAGGAAATGCTACATTTTTCTTTCTATTTCTCAAATGATTAAAAACAGTCTCACATGTGAATGTTTAGCCTAGCATTTAAGTTACTAGTTGGTATACCCACATTCTGCCCCCGTATCGGAGCTTCCTGGTTCTATATCTTCCTCCAGTTTTCAGTGCCAGTTTCATGCCAATGCGGACTCTGAGAGGAAGAGTAGAGGCTCAAGGAATTGAGTTATTGTCATCTATGTATTGCATTCATTACTCTTGGCTTTACATTTGTAGAGTGAATCAATGAGTGAAGGGTTCTTTCCATCTCTGATTGTCAATTATCTTAAAGACTCAAAAATTTTCTCTAGTGTTGGCATTATGGCATACTGGGTAATGACTGCCCCACTTCCAATGCAGCTCCCTGTTACTGCACCAGAAAATGCAGGGGATATGGACCAAGTGTTTGGGCTCCAACTACTTGTGTGGAAGACCTGATAGAAAAACCTAATTTCTGACTTCGACTTGATTCAGCCCTGGTCATTGTGATAGTCTGTGAGTGAACCAGTGGAGATTCACTTTACTTATTCACTCTCCTATTTAATCTGGATGAAGACTGACCTGACTGAACTGGAATTCCAGCTCCCCTTTGTGTACTTGCATAAGGATGTAACCTTTATTTCACTTTCCTCACTTATAAAATGAAAAAATAAAAAGCATGCTGTAATCACCTAGAGTCTAGTAAAGCTTCTCTCTAAATGCTAAATGTTATGATGGTGAAAACAGAACTTACTGATGGAAACAATTAGATTCAACAGTTCTTTTTGTATTTTCTTCTTTAGTTCTAGTTTTGAAAGCCATGCAGTTTACAAAAGAAACATTGAACTATGTGTTCAAATATCTGATTATGAACAAATCTGGTTGTTAAACTACTTGTGGGATCCTAAAATCCTAATTAATAACACGATACACATGCCAGGTTAGCATTACTGTGTTCTGCTGCCACCTTGAAGGAACACTCTTATCATCCTTCAGTCTTTATTAAAGACTACTTCTGTCCTGAGTTTATTCAGTTTATGGTTCTCTTAACTTCACCCACTTTCCTAATGAACAAAATTGCTGTATTTTATTATTATAGTAAAAGTTTAAGGGTAGCAACTGAAAGCATGAAAAGAGATGTCAATGAGTTTGGGCTATAAAGTAGGAAGGAAAATGTGATGATTATGACAAAAGGAATATCTTTCTGTAACTCAGGGATGACCAAATATGTTATATTTGATCTTTTTTTTGATACTAATATACTTGAGTCCCCACATCCTGTGTGTTTCTACAAAGAAATGCCCCACTCTTTAGCCTCTATTCTTCTCAAAATTATTAAAAGTATTTTGTCCATCACATGTGTGTTTGTATAATATACTTTTGAGGTCTTCATCTCTAACGATTTAAGTGTCTTATTAAATGACCATTGCCTAACACTCCTTCCTGACATTCTAATGGTGCTAGGTTTGTTACCAGAGAGTTGACTGATCCATAATTAAACATTAAGATCTTGGAGTTTTTCAGAAGGAAAGAAACTTTTGTCTTTAAAAGCTATAATGATCCAGACCGGCGATATAGCCTAGTGGCTAAATCCTCGCCTTGCACATTCAGGATTCCCTATGGGCACCGGTTCCTATCCCAGCTTCCCCACTTCTTACCCAGCTCCTTGCTTCTGGGGTGGGAAAGCAGTAGAGGATGACCCAAAGTCTTAGGACCCTGCAGCTTTGTGGGAGACCTGAAAGAAGCTTCTGGCTCCTGTCTTTGGATCAGCTTAGCTCTGACCATTGAGACCTCTTGGGAAGTGAACCAACAGAAGAAACATCTTTCTCTCTATCTCTCCTTCTCTCTGTAGATCTGCCTTTCCAATAAAAATAAACAAATCTTTAAAAAACTATAATGATCCAAATAACCAAAGAAAACATCATTAATGCCAAGAAGATGATTTACATTGAAAACTTTATCTTTTTTTTTCAAATATGGGTCCTTGAATCTATGTAATATCCCATTAAACAGATTATTGAATCTTATAATATTGACTGGTTTTAATGGGATTTTTCATATAACAATAGTGTTTTAATGTCTGAAGTAATTTTCAATAGCAAATATTAGTAAAATAAGCTATGACCTAACAAGTTGTACTCATTAATGTTTTATTAATGTTTTAAATTTGTTACTGAAATTTGATAAAAACCGAAGTTTTATAAATGGGTTTATGTTTTATTACATTGATTGAATTAAATTTTGAAATACTTGCATCCAGAAATTTTCCTTTCAAACTTGATTTAAATACATACATAATGCTTATAACATACCTGTATAAGAAGACAGAGATATAGTTACATGCAAAACAAAATATTAAAAACAACAGAAAATCAAGAACTTTTCTCCTGGAAATTAGGGTAATTAAAATGAGTGTTAATTATCTCATCTGAAAGTTAATTTCAACATGAGTAAAATATCTTAGTAATACTAACCAATAATAATAATGCTACTTTTTTTTTTTAATAAAGAAGAGTAAGTTGAATGAAATTTGCTCTATATTTAAAAGCCTTTGCCACTGTTTAAGAAAAAAATGGTATTGATTATAAAGTTTGTTTTTAGTCTATTCCAACTGAGAGAGAGTTAAAATACTGACATGTTTATTAGTTTTTCTATTTGAGCATCTTTCATAAGATCATTCTGGGTTTCTCTTTCCTCCCCTTGCTTGCCCCATCTCTCTTTCTCTCTCTCTCTTTCCCTCTCTCTCTCTCATTCTGTGTACATGAAACATTATAGTATCTCCAAAAACTGAGAAATAGTTGAAATAACCTTGATGTATAGCATTTCTTTCTGAAGGCTATTTGAACTGGTAATTTAGATATTAGAAACCTTCCCTGCTGCATATTAGATTTTTTTCAAAGGTTAAATAGAATGATTGTCATTGTTAAGGAAGGAATTAGTCAATCTGTTGAGGTTAATTTTTTGAGGTTAATAGGAGTATATTGAAGAAATTGAAACACATTATTGCTTTCCAGTATACTTGTTGAGCAAATTTGAGTAATGGGACGTTAATTATTTTATTTAAGCATGAATGCAACTAAGATTGTACTTATTCCATAAATTGTAAAGTTAAAATTCTAAGCAGGGAGGGAAAGAATCCTAATATTTTGAAATACATAATCAAACCATGGTTGCCATTTGCCTTACAACCAACAATAGGAGATCCAAGACCAGTAATGTGCTTTGTCTGAAGAACTTTCCAATGATTCTTTTTCCTTAAACAGGTTGGAAAGTTTACATGCTGTAGTACAACTATATTTTGCAGACCTGAGATTTTTGACTTAATATTTGGAGAGGTTAAATTTTTCACTACAGACAGAAAGAAGCTTATTAAAACTTGAAGGACTAAAAATAAAGTTTGTTTGTTTGAAATTTTATATTTCTCTCCCTGTAAGTGGGCAAATTGTATTTAAAAATTGAGAGAGAGGGCCCGGCGCGGTGGCGCAAGTGGTTAAAGGTCCTCGCCTTGCACGCCCGGGATCCCATATGGGCGCCGGTTCTAATCCCGGCAGCCCCGCTTCCCTTCCAGCTCCCTGCCTGTGGCCTGGGAAAGCAGTCGAGGACGGCCCAAAGCTTTGGGGACCTGCACCCGCGTGGGAGACCCGGAAGAGGCTCCTGGCTTCGGATCGGCATAGTATCGGCCCGTTGCGCTCACTTGGGGAGTGAATCATCGGACGGAAGATCTTCCTCTCTGTCTCTCCTCTCTGTATATCCGCCTTTCCAATGAAAAAATAATAAAAATAAATCTTTAAAAAAAAAAAATTGAGAGAGAGAGATATTGATTGATTGATTGAGTGGTCTCTTTTGCTAGTTCACTCTTCAAATTCCTGCGTGGATGTTCCTGGACCAGCCAGTGCTGAAATCATGAGCCAGGAACTCAATTCAAGTCTCACACAAATGGCAGAACCTTACTTATTTGAGCTATTGCTGTTGTTTCCATCTGCTTTAGAGGGAAGCTGAAGTCAGGAGCCAGATTCAGGAATGAAACCAAAACATTTGGTTTGGACACTAGCATTCTAACTGGCATCTTAATTGACAGGCTACATACCTGCCCCCTAAACAGATACCTTAATTGTATGTAATTTATATGAATGATTTATAACCTCCTGCATTTAGGTGCAGGCTTTTACAAAGAATACAAATGAGACATTAAAATCAATTTGTATCTATCTAAAACTAATATAATATTACACTCTAGAAAGACAATTTTTTTAATAAACATATTGATACTCCTCCATAGGATTCTTTTTTAATGTTAATTTCATGAAAAATCTTACCCTATAAAAAGTGAAAAGAAACAAAACAATGAAGAAAATGGATTTCATGAAATAGCATAGAAATACTGCTTTTGTCTTTTTCTTGTATTTCTTACATATTGAACTTTCTTTTCAGCAGAATTTATCATAAACTTTTATCACTTTTACTGTTACTACTATGCAGTGAAGTTTATTTTAAAGCAGTGCAAAAATTTTACCATTTTATACTGTAGCCTAAATAATAAAACAATGATTAGCATATTATGAGTTAGATCACAAAAGCTAAAACAAGCTTTTGTGTGGAATTCTGAAGCCAGGGAATCAGGCCTGCAAGTCTCAATTCACATTGCTACGATGTACGTAATACTTTTTTTGACACCCACAGCCTTTTTTTAAACAATAAATACATTTCCATTTCTTTAAATGGGCATCATTCTACCCACTTCAGTAGGAACTGTCTTATCAAGAGAGTCTAAACTCCATAATAGTCTGAAAGGTTTATTTATTTGGCAATTCTGACAGATTTGTGTCTTAAAATCATGTCAGATCAAAGCCGTTTCAAGATCTTTAGTTCAAAAACCTTTACTGAAATAGCATTAAAGGTCTGATTTAAACTGACAAGGGAAAGAAAATTGCAAGCTTCAATTGTCATTCTCAGAACTCAGCAAGTTCCACAGAAAAAGTTGAGTTCTATAGAATTTCTGAAAAGCTGATCATAAATTACCTTTTGTATGTATGAGTTGCTTGATTTTTCTATTGATTTTTTTTCTTTTAAAAATCTTTTGATATCTTTGAATTATCATATTCTTGTTTCAAATCTTTTAACATTTGATATCATTTTTTACCACTTAAAAGCTTCAGTTATGTAGACAAATTCAGCATGTTTAGTGCATACATTTAAAGATAGAACCCCTTGAACTGCACATGGAGCTCTAAATTGCCATTTATCTTAAAATTAGAGAAAGCTTTCTTTTCATCATCATATATTTTTATGTCTTTAAATAGCAGTGTGAATCATGTTGAATTTACTTACCAGTGCTCGGCATCTTCTAAAATATTAATTGAATCAAATGAAATATTATATTTATTTTGCCAGAGTACTCACAACCATGAAAGTTGCTTAAGTTCTCCCCTTTGAGGAACTCAGGTTTAATGACAAGTGTGAGCTGCGACAGTTGAAGTAAACAAGAACAATAGAGTCCAATGTAATGTCCCAGGGAGCTGCGTCATATATTAATTCTCTACCAACAAAATGTTTTATGAATATATATGTATATATATATATTTGTATATATATTCATTTGACTCCATATTAAAGGGTTATATTTGAGGGGTTTTATCAAAATATTTACATAGATAAACTCTTTCTTTGCACTGCTATTCCTTAATTTTTTCTCGGGATGATGGCTTTGAAGAAACATACTAAATTGTCCTCTGAATGACAAAAAGAATTACCCAAAGGGTTAAAGTTGTAGTAAGAGCATAGTTTCATTTTTTTCTACTTCTTTGAAATTTATGCAACAAGCATAGAGTATACAAAATAATTTCCTCTAAGTATAATCTCTATACTTAGTCATCTAAGATCATGAATAATAGGTTACTTCCTGGATTGTTTACAGTGAGAAAATAACATTGTGAAGACAAATTTTCTCAATATCTAGGACATTGCTTTCTTTATAAACCTATCTAGGGAAAAAAAGATGAGACACAAAACTGCTGAATAATTCTTCAAATAATCTGAAGGGCTAAGATGTAGAGCTTGGTTTACTTTCTTTTCCTGTGATTTTCCAACACGCCATGTTTTATGCTAGCAATCATGCAAGCATTACATGATG
This sequence comes from Ochotona curzoniae, assembly GCF_017591425.1. Taxonomy (NCBI): domain Eukaryota; kingdom Metazoa; phylum Chordata; class Mammalia; order Lagomorpha; family Ochotonidae; genus Ochotona; species Ochotona curzoniae. The sequence continues at coordinate 24,723,548 of NW_024464920.1, forward strand.
CCTTTTACACACTTGAAGTCATTCTGAGGATAAAATAGTAACTATATAAAGAGTTCCGTTATCTCTGCCTATCAAATGGGACACAAATAAGCTAAGTAAATTGCCTCGAGTTATATGAATAGAAATGGTGGTGCGATGATTCAACTCCAATTCTGTAAAATTTGTTTCTACTGTACCATGAAAATGTAATTTTGTACAGAACATCATGAGAAAGATGAAACAAAAGAATTGAACAAAATAACTATAACATTTAATATCAAAAGTCAGCTTGAAGCTAAGAAAATAGACTATGAACTCTAAGGCCTGTGTTTTAATGCATAGTATTTTGCTTATGCAAGTATACACACAACAGACTTATTTTAGACTCTTCATCTAGATAAGTAGTTCTTCAGAATACCTATTCCTTTTGTTGATTCCTCACAAGTAATGTTTTATTCTACATTTGCATGATTATTATTTCATTACACTAAATTAAGACATAACTTGTACAGGGGGACATATATTTTATACAGAGACATACTGTTATGTATTTATACATTTAGGTATTATTTAAAGGAATTATATCTGAGAATATGTATGGTATTTTAAAAACACTTATATTGAAATAAATCATCGTGAATACTGAGATGAAATGGCAATTCACAGATCAGTCTAGATAAGGATTTTCCTCTGAACATTTAATTCTCCTTGAAAGAAGTTGCTTTTGCAACTTTTAATATTTTACTTTTGCGATTAAGAGAGATATTTTGTGCCTAAGAATGTAGTATCAAAACGTTCACTGTATTATGCTGTATAAATGAGCCAAATAATATTTTATTTAGTCATTTTCTCATTATGTGCATTTTCCTAACATAATATGTGTATCGTAGCTATTGTTTGCTAACATTAACAAATAAAGAAGCCAGAGAGAAATTTCCAATTTCTCAGAAGGTTTGTTGCAGAGGAATCAATTAGATGCTGTTTATTAACTTTTTCCTTTTTTTCTCCCTGTTCTTTTTCCTTCGTTCTTTCTTTCCTTTTTTCTTTCATTCTTCCTTTTGTTTTCTCCCTGTCTCTCTCTCTTTCTTTCTCTCTTTTTGCTATGCTCATAGACCTCTGTGTATATCTGTCATGCTCACTTATTTGTTAATAATATAATTGAATTGTTAGATGTCCAGTAAATGTTGGATAATTACATGTGCAATGCATTTCTGAGGCAGAAATCATCCTATTTCGTTTGTTTGTAAAATTTACAGTAGACTTTTAAGAGCATATCATGATGGATTACACATTACCAAGAGCCATCTTAGCTTCTCTAAATATGTGACCTATGTTCGTGGATGCTTTAGAGGTCTAAAATTCCTTCTTTATTGCAAATAAAAATTAGTTGAAACACATTTATTCAGTATATTAAAAGTAACAATTATTACTTTAAAACTACATTTTTAAAATGTTAAGATTTTTCTTTGTAATTAATAAGAACAGACAAATCAATCCAGATTCAAAATATGTTGGGTTTCATTATATTATCATTTAATTTTCATTCATTAAATAATGAATGATAAGAACACCTGACTTAAGGTCAGTCTATTTAATATAACTATTAGTGCCAGGGCTGTGGGATAGTGGTTTAAGTTTCCACCTCCGGTGCAGGCATCCTATTTTGACTTTGATTCAAGTTCTGGCTGCTCCAATTCTGATCCACTTCCTTCTTATGGCTTGGAAAAACAACAGGGGATCAAAGCCTTAGGACCCTGCACCTCTGTCGGAAAACCAGAGGAGATTCCTGGATCTTGGTTTCTGCCTTTAGACGAGTTCAGCTCCAGCTGATGTGGCCATTGGGAAGTGAACCAGCAAATGAATGATCTCTCTCTCTCTTTCTGTCTCTATCTTTCCTCCTCTATGTATAAGTCTGCCTTTCAAATAAAAATAGGTCTTGGGCCCAGCACAATGGCTTAATCCTCCCCCTTTTCAAGTGCTAGGGTCCCATATGGGCACTAGTTTGAGTCCACTTCCCATCCAGTTCCCTACTTATGGCCTAGGAAAGCAACAGAAGATGGCTCAAGTCTTTTGAACCTGCATCTGTATGGGACATTTGCTTGGAGGAGATTTCTGGCTTCTGGTTTCTGATAGGCCCAGTCTCGGCTGTTGTGGTCATTTGGGGAGTGAGCTAGCAGATGGAAGATATTTCTGTCTTTTCTGTGTATCTGCCTTTCTAATAAAAATAAATCTTTAAAAAATAAGTCTTAAAATATGTACGTATTTCAGTAGCAATAAAGCAGTAATTATTAAAGTAAAATTAATTGAAATTCAATTACTTCTTTCATTTATTTATTACCCAACTCTTTAATTTTCATATGCAAATAGCGTTTCAACTGAGCAGCAAGGTTATCCAAAAGACTCAAATAACCTGGATAGGTGTTTTAGTCATAGACTATGACATTTATATAATCCAAATTTATTTAATTATTTATTTAATGAGTTATTTATTTTTACTCAACCTATTGTTATTAACATGTTGTATGTATTTCTAGAAGAGACTAGCATTTTAATTAGTGAACTCTATAAAGCAGAAACCCCACCACACTTTCAGCTCAGGTGGGTGGTAACATCTAATACTTCGGGCACCTAATTTAAAAAAAAGGTGGGGGGCTGAAAGTTTAGTTTATTCTGTGTCTGACAGTTCCATGTTTTCCATTTTCTTCTGTCCTTAGTACTCTTGGAACTCAGGCCTGCAGACTTGGACTGAATCTATACCCTTAGCTCTCCACTTGTTGGTCCTTAGAACTACACGACAGCCCTCTCCAATTCTCTAAGTTGCAAAGGGGTTATCATAGGATTTCTTACTCCTTGCAATTGCATGAGCCCAAACCTCATAATTTATCTATGTGTGTATTATCTCTAGTTATCATCTATATCTACAGATAAGTCTATGCATGTGTGTAGATATATAGATATATGCTATTGGTTCTATTTATCAGGAGAATCTGTTAATATAAAGTTCTATGGACAGAGGCACATTGCAAGAAACTGAACCTTTTTTTAAGGATTTATTTATTATTTTTATTGGAAGGTAGATTTACAGAGAGAAGGGGAGACTGAGAGGAAGATCTTCCATCCTCTAGTTCATTCCAAAAGTGGCCACAACAGCCAGAGATGAGTTGATCTGATGCAAGGAACTGGGATCTTCCAGGTTTCCAATGCAGGTGCAGGGGTCCCAAGGCTTAGTGTCCCTACTACTTTCCCAGGCCAGAAGCAGGGAGCTGGATGGGAAGTGGAGCAGCCAGGATATGAACCGGCACCCACATGGGATCTAGGCGCGTGCAAGCTGAGGACTTTAGCTGAGGACTGAGGACACCTGGTCCGAAACTGAAATTTTCTTAACAGGTACAAAGGAATATGAGATCTGCAGCCAACAGAGTGTGACTGATCCAACTTGAAAGCAGTTCTTCTGGCCTTATTTAAGCCTTCAAATGACCCTAATTCCTGGCCAACATTTTGGCTGTAATCTTGTGAGAGGCTCTAAACCAGATACATTAATCTTACTGATCTGAAAACTAGAATAATGAACATGTATTATTGTACCTTGCTGTGCTTTAGAAGAATATTTACAAAGCAATAGATAATGAATGACCTTAATGTCCAAAGCATGTGAGCAAAGAACTAAATTGGATGCAAGGGTGATTACCCGAAGAGTTGATTATTGCTTAGCTTTGGGTCAGTTAGTAATTTAGACACTAATCTGAGAAGGAAAAGAGGAGCAGCAGTGACTTCTCAGTTTGGGCTTGAGTGACAGTGTGTGTGGAAGGAATAGATTTCAGAGAAATGAAATAAAAAATGATAAGTGTGTTTTACATCAAATATTTGTGTCAATGAACAGAAACCAACTGAGCAGGAAAGCAGTCAAAAGCTGGGAGGATTGGGTTGGAGACTTAAATTTGGAATTACTGGCAGATAGAATATGTTTTAATAATTGGACAAAATTAGGCCATCTGTATGGCAAAAGGAATCTGGAGTCAAGTTCTCTACTATTTGAAGACTGTATGGAGGAAGTGACCTAAAAAAATGAGAAATATTGATCAGAGAATTAGAAAGAAAATCAGAGCAAGGTGTCTTGGAAATAGATCAATGAAGGGATATACCCCTCTTGAAACATTTACCAATATAAGAGTAGGAACATAAACATGTTCACTTCCACATTGGATGTCAACCGAGTAGCAACTGATGGACCTCATCAAGAGCGAGAACATAGGGCGAGAAATATGAATGAAAGTGAACTAACACAGGGTCTAAGTTCTACTACCTTGCTATTGTGAAGTGGACCATGTATTTCCTTTATTTGAGACATTTCTTTAAATTCATGCCATGCAGGGAACTCATGTTGATTCCTCCAGAAGCATACAGAGCACCTTCAGCTTAAAAGGAGTACAACAAATTTTTATTGCATTGAATAACAGACTATTATTCAGTCTATGATGTAATTTGTAATGGAAAACAGGAAAAATCATAGGGGATGGTTCTTGATTTTCAGTTCTTCACAGACATACTAGTCATTCAGTAGCATGTTATTTAACCTCACAGAGTTGTAAATTTCTATTTTTCTTCCTGCTATTGATTTTGTTTTGTGGTTTTTTATTTAAGGGGATGTATAGTAACTTTGTAGTACAGACTTTCATATCCAGATGTGAGAATACAATGCAGTATGTATCTGTACTTCTAGATCAAAGATGGACTCCCATTGAAACTGTTAAATTTATCTTGATAATAGGAGGCTAGACTCTCTGTCATTGTCCATGCCCATAATGATGGATTTATGACTATTTATGACAACTATGCTACAGCAATAATACAGGGGAAATCAGTGTATGGAGGGAGGAGATTGGGATAAGGGGATAAAGGAACTCCCCGAGCCTATGGAACTGACTCCAGCTTCCTGGTAATACACAGCCCAGACTGCAGTGGGAGTGCTCAGGGAGTTGGGTCTTGCCATCCATATGGGAGAATTGGATTGAATTCCTGGCTCCTGGCTTTGACTTAGGTGTGGCCCAGCTGGAGGCTGTTAGAGGCAATTAGGGAATAAAGTGGCAGATGGGAGTTCTATTTGTTTGTCTCTGCTTTTCAAATGATTTTGCTTTTTCAAATACTAGGACAGGGGTTAAACTCTATGGCACAGTTCATATTTATATTTTTCCAAATAAGCAAGAGCTTTCAGTGCATGTTTTTAAAATATATATATATATATCATGGGTATCATTTCAGAGAATTATCTGATGACTACATTTTTAACATTCAGTATGTGGAAAAGAGGCACTTTTGGATTTCCTTCTCAGTCAGCACTGTGCAAGCTCAAGAGAATATTAAATGTAGTATTTTCTAGCTCTATTAAATATTCATCAGCTTTCCTTCTGTTGTCTCTATATCAAGGGCAAGTCCCGTAAACCTTGTTTGAAAGCTCTAAAATGAGCTAAATAACCTATGAAAACAATCATTTCTTTCTCTAGCTAAAATGAAGTGAGATTAAGCAATAAATATATCAAGGGGAAAGAAGAACTCTACTCATATGTGTTTATTCATGTGTGTTTCACGATTTTCTAGATGTTTTGGTTTCAAATGTATAGTTAGCTTTTTTTTCAAATTATAAGTGCACACTTTTTAGGCCAAAGCCAGTTTGCTGAATTCTCTTTTCTTTTGTAGAATTAGTATTTATGTTTTTTTTTCCAGTTATGATTTTTGTTTCTGAGACATCTACATAAGACTCAAATAAAAGAAAACTCAGGAAGCTCTGTTTGGAGCACCCCCTGTTCTTTGGCTGTCCCAAGTTAACCTACTTTAGGGCCACTTTTCTGCTGTGGATCCCAGGGCTAGGGTCTAGGTATGGCATGCTGCAGCAGGCTCTCAGCAGAGCCTGACAATTCTGCCAATTCTCCTACACAGCCCTTGCTGGCCTTTGCTTTGGACAGAAACAGCGGCTGAGGTCCCAGGCTCCTCAGGAAGAGAAGCTGGGTTCTGGGTCACCACCCAGTCTACACTGCTGCTGATGAGGGTGAGGTAGGCCACAGGGACTGGCTCCAGGCTGGACTGAGACTGTGGGTCCTCTCTGGCCAGCTAGAGGAGAGGGAAGCATGGAACCTCTATTGGATGACTGGGGCTGTTGATGGAGACTCAGATGACAGCAGCTCACAGGTGGGCAGGTCATGCTTGCTCCTTACTCCCTGCAGTCCAGGAGTGCTAGTGCCTGGCACAACACAGCCAGACTATACCTGGAGGCTGGGGACAGGTCTGAGCTCTTCTTCCAGGGTGGGCTGTGCTCCTGGCTTTTCACATCCTGCCCCAGGGAAGTGGAGCCAGGAGTCTAGGAGACCCGTTCTAGTCCAAATCTTTCTAGTCAGTAGGAAAATTCAATATCATGGAACCTGAGACCTGTCTAGGAGCAGCCTGATATCCAGAAATTCTATGCTACCACTTCCTGCAAGTTGCAGTTTTCCTTAGTATACTGATTCCTTGAAAATAGAGCTGAAATCTCCCCACCCACGTCCAACCCCACAAATCAGGGATTGCTTTACACCTTGCTTCTCTTTTATCCCACAAGTCCTGGGCCCAATGCTGCGCTTGAGTCTGCAACTCACAACTCCAGGGGGAGCCATTTTCATAGATAGAGCTTGATGTTTCTTATTTGGGAAAGACAATAGAGTGTGTCAAAAGCTTTTTCATCTCTCATTTGAACAGTGAAAGTAACTGTTTTCTAAAACCTCTTAATGTCTACACTTTCTGTGCACATTCCTTTAACCACTAAAAGATAGGTCTCAAATGATGACACAATTTCACTGGCATCATGTTACTGTGATATGATCTTCAGTTACCCAAGATGCCACGAGGTATTTTTTTCACCTCTACAGAGGTTATTACATCTTTTATAATCATTTCCCTTCTAATTCATCATCAGATTTCTCACCAGAAATCCCATCCCATCACAAAGTGGTGGAATTCACATGGTCCAGGTCTTGATGCTAAGTAGGTGTCAGCTAAGAAGCAGTGTTACTCCAAATTGTCCTTAAGTTGGTAGAAAGAAATCAGGACATTTCTGTATATTTTTAGAAAAGATAGGATCTTGTTATTTGTCTTCAAACGATGAGAGAAAAATGGTCACCTCTTCAAGCTCCCTTCTCCCCCACCCCTTTTTATTGCAAAGTTAGATTTACAGAGAGAAAGATCTTCTGTCCTCTGATTCACTCCCCTAGTGGCTGCAATGGCCAGAGCTGAGCTGATCGAAAGCCAAGAGTCAGGAGCTTCTTTTAGTCTCCCACGTGGGTGTAGGGTCTGAAGGCTTGGAGGCATCCTTGATTGTCTTCCCAGGCCACAAGCAGGGAGCTGGATGTGGAAATAGAGCAGTTGGGACACAAACTGGCACCCGTATGGGATCCCTGTGAGTGTAAGGCAAGGGCGTTAACCAGTAGGCTACTGTGCAGGGTCAGAGGCCCCCCTTTTTATAGAGCACACTGTGATTTTTTATTATTATTATTTTCTATAATATGGTTGTGCAGATATAGGTTCTTCCTTTTATCTCTGTACTGTAGTTTCTTTACCCATTCTTCTTGCAGTGGAGATCTAGGTTGTTTCCATATTTTGCTAATGTGGATTGTGCTGCTAAAATACAGGATTGCAGGTCACTTTTTAATATGCAGAGTTCAATTCCTTTTGATATATTCCCAGAAATAGGACAGGAGGGTCATATATATTTCCAGAAGTGGGATAGGATAGATCAATTTCAGTTGTCTTAACACTCTCCATACTGACTTCTCGAGTGGTTGGATTAGGCTACATTCCTACCAGCCGTGGAAAAGGGTACCTTTCTTCCCACATTAATGCTGGCAGGAGTTGTAGTTAGGTTGAACCTCAGTAATGTTTTTGTTTGTATTTGCTGAAGAGCTAGAGAGCCTGTGTATTTTTTTTCATAAGTCTGTCATTTGAATTTGTTGTTTTGAGAAATGCCTGTTCAGCTCATTTCCTTTGTCCATTTTTTTCCATAGGTTTGTTTGACTATTGTTGAGCTTCTGAAACTGTTTAAATCCTGGATATTACTCCCCTTTCTGTTTTTTCATGTGCAAAGATTTTCTCTCATTCTGTTGGTTGCTTCTTTGCTTTGTTGATCATTTGCTTTAAAGAAACTTCTTAGTTTGATAAATCTCATTTGTTTATTTTGTCTTTCACTGGCTGTGCTTTTGGTGACTTTTCTAAGAAGTCTTTACCAATGCCTGTAACTTTTGCTTCATACATTTTCTTCTAATAATTGATGGTTTCTGGGTGCAGATTCTTTGACCCATTTAGAGCTAATTTTTATATAAGTTGACAGGTGAAGGTCTTGCTTCTTACTTCTTCAGGATGCTATCCCATTGTCCCAACAGACTTTATTGAAGAGACCAAAGTTTTTCCCGGTATTATTTTCAGTTCAAGATTAGTTGGTTGCACGTGTGTGGGTTCCCTTTGTAGTTTCTAATCTTTTCCATTGATCTGTTTTGATGACCACTGCCCTGTAGTAAGTCTTGAGGAGTTGTAATTACTCTAGTTTTATTTTTGTACTTCAGGAAAGCTTTGGCTATTTGTGCAATCTTGTGTTTCCAGATTAAATTTTGTATCATCTTTTGTTATTTACTTTTTATGAACATTCAAAAAACACGATGTGTGAAATGGGGGCGGGGAGTGATGTACTCCGCCTATCATTTTAGACAGCATTTAAATTCTTGATCTAACTGGGTCTATTGAAGAGATTTGGAGAATGACCCAATAGGTGGGAACTTTTTCCTATTTTTCTCCCCAGTCTTACATGAAAAAGGAAGAAATATGTGCCTTGAAGCAGAAGTAGTGTGTGTGCACATGTTTGTGCATGCTTGCCACTCACACTTTTCAATGAACAGTATTTCATCAATTTCTTCAATTCTGGACATTTTGATATTTCTTGTCTGAAATTATTGCTTTGAAGGAAACTTTTAATGGACTAATTATCTCATCAGATAGACATTCTTTTCTTTGAATTCTAAAATTGACATTGTTAATCCCTACTTCTTAAAGTATTCCCTTTCCTTTACTTCTTTAACATTAATTTGCTCTTGTGACTCAAATGGAAAATATATTCTTTTATTTGTCTCAGCTTATGCTTTTTTTTCCTACTCCATTGCTTCTATCTATGCTAGACTCCTTAAAGATGCTTTTGGAAGAAGTGGTTGATTATAGTAAATAAATGAACCAAGACTCAGTTTAGACTTACAGTTGATGTGGCCATAGTCTGTCATTATTATTCTTCAACTCTTACTATCCATCAATTCAGTGCCATTAGCATAAAATATGCACAAAATACCTGCTATTACAGTTTATTTTCTATGAATATATATAGACACTTCTGAGTATTTCACAATTCTGTGAAATTGCTTACAGTTAATTTCACTCATGATGTTTTTGAAACAACTAACATAATAGAAGCTAACTTGGTGGCATAGTAAACTAATCTATACCATTTCTGATCCAATGTGCTCCCTGCTTATTGTCTGGGAAAGCAGGAAGAAACATATACTATTGTAAAAATGATATATTCTTTGGTAGAGACACGAAGAGGACACTGATGTGAAAACACTCAATTTTATTGCTGAGATTTCAGGATGTTTTTCAAGAGTGAACTGACTTCTGGTTTTAATTTTAAATACTGAGTAGTCCTCACACAAAAATAAAGAATATCATCCCTAGAGAAGAAACTACTTGCACAAAGGTGCAAGATTTAAAAAGCCTAAGCATCAGAAAATATGATGATTGCTATGGTAGGGAAGGTAAGCAAGGTCCACATGAGGACACATCCTTAGAAGCACATTAAAAACACTGATGTTACTAAGGAATTAGAGACCATTAAAGCATTTAAGCAAATGAATGCCATAATCATACTTGTTCCTTTAAAGTAGTGTTTATTTCTGTTAAGCCATGAGAAAAGCTAGTTAAAGTGGAATTAAAAACAAAATCATTAGCACTAGGAATGGAGTAAAGGGATAAACATACTGGAAATATTTAGCGTCTGAGAATGTACAGGTTTTGGGTGATTCAACAGAGAAGATATTAGGGAAGATAATAGAGTTTGTATCATGTTGGCTAAGTAGTTGAGGATGGTTAACTATATAGAGATAGACATGGGCATTGTTGCCCAGTGAATGAAGGTGCTGCTTGGGGTGCCATATTGGGGTGCTCAAGATTGAGTCCCACATCCACCTTTGATCTGGCTTTCTGCTAATACACCTGGGAGGCAAAAAGTGCTGACCTAAGAATTTGGGTTCCTACCACCCATGTGGGAGCCCCAGACGGAGTAACTGATTGCTGACTACAGCCTTGCTGAGCTCAAGTTATTGCAGCAGTTTGGGGAGTGAACCGGCACACAGTTTCCTTTGTTATTGTGCATTGCAAAGAAACAAAAACATAAAACCTAAAATATCCATGAAATCATTGAAATATGTAACAGGAAGATCAGGTTTGAGCAATATATTTGTATGTGGAATGTGAAGTGTCTCTGATAATTTCAGTAAGACATGTTATGGGTCTTATTTTGTCTGCTTTCATTTTGTTGATTCCTTAATTAAGCCTGGAGACTCTTGTGAATTTGGGACCTAGATTATGAAGTTTAAAAAAAAAATTGGGCCCAGCACAATAGGCTGGTGGCTTAATCTTCCCTTGGATACATTGGGATCCCATATGGGTGCCAGTTCATGTTCTGGCTGCCCCACTTCCCATGCAGCTCCTGCTTGTGGACTGGGAAGGCAGTAAAGGATGACACAAAGCCTTTAGACTCTATAGTCATGTGGGGGACCCAGAAGAAGCTCTTGGTTCTTGACTTTGGATCAGCATATCTCTGGTCATTGTAGCCATACTGGTTCATTTGGGGAGTGAACCGGTAGACAGACTATCTTTCTCTCTGTATGTCCTTCTCTCTGTAAATCTAACTTTCAAATAGAATTAATCCTTAAACAATTTTTTTAAAAATATTTTTATTGGAAAGGCAGATTTACAGAGAAAAGGAGAAACACCACAAAGAGAGACATCTTCCATCAGTTGATTCCCTTGTCAAATTGCCACAATGGCTGGATTTGGACCAATCAAAAGTCAGGATCTTCTACCAGGTCTCCCAAGTGGATGCAGGGGCATAAGGCCTTGGGACATTCTCCATTGCTTTTCCAGGCTATGAACAGGGAGCTGGATTAGAAGTAGAGCAGGTGGGACATAAACTGGCACCCATATGGGATGCCAGTACCATAGATGTTGACTTAATATACTATGCTCTTCAGCTTGCACCAGCTCCTATGATTGTGAATCTTAAGGGAATGGCATATACTGGAGATTGTCACTTGGTTGTCACTGATGCATTAATGGCAGTTAGATCCATGGAAGTACATATGATCACCAGATTTTAAGAGATTATAGTGTGTACGGTATAGATGTTTCTGATTATTCCAAAATTCTGTAAATTTAGTTATTTTGAACATGAAGTAATTTGAGTTATGATGTTTCTAAAATAATTAACTCAGTAGGGGGTCAATGTGATGGCATTACAGGCTATTTATTCACCACCCATGCTGGCACTGGTTCATGTCTCAGCTATTCTACTTCCCATCCAGCTCCCTGCTTTGGCCTGGGAAAGCAGTTGAGGATGACCCAAGGTCTGGGGACCCTACACCCCTGTCGGAGGCATGGAAAAAGCTACTGGTTCCTGGCTTCTGACTTTTGGATTGGCTCATCTCTGACCATTGTGGCCATCTGGGAACTGAGCTAGTGAATGGAAGATCTTTCTCTCTGTGTTTCCTCTCTCTGACTTTGCCTGTAACACTAGATGGTGGCAAAATGCTTCATATGATTCCAAAACAATGGAATCATTTAAAACATGAATTTATTAAGTACATTAGATATGAAGATTTAGAGGAGACAAATTACCATGGAATTTAGAAATTACAGTTCTAATACTTGTCCTCATGCTACTTTGCATTGTTTTTTAAATCAATCTTATGATTGAGACTTGTAGAAGTTTTCTTTAATCTAATGGAGTAATTATAAAAACTTATTTGGGGCCTGGCATGGTAGCCTAGCGGCTAAAATCCTAGCCTTGCATACTTCAGGATCCCATATGGAAGTAATTCCTTACTAGTAAACATTGGGCTACCTCATTATTGGTAGTGCTATATTATGGACACACCATTGACTCATGAACATATCTGTTTCATAAGTACAAATACTGGTTTAGTTAATTGATTGTGCTTTTGCCTCTGTGCTTATATTTTTATATAAACATACTAGAATGCGTTTCTAAAAGTGGGATTCCCAGGTCAAAGTATTCCCTGAACTTTGTGTATTTCAGCATTATAAAAAATTATTTTCAGGTTTCTTTTAAGATTTATTTATTTTTACTGCAAAGTCAGATATACAGAGAGGAGGAGAGACAGAGAGGAAGATCTTCTGTTCGATGATTCACTCCCCAAGTGACTGCAACATCCAGAGCCGGAAGCCTGGAGACCCTCCTGGGTCTCCCATGTGGGTGCAGGGTTCCAGGGCATTGGGCCATCCTAAACTGCTTTCCCAGGCCACAAACAGGGAGCTGGATGGGAACCAGGATCACCAGATTTAGAACTGGTGCCCATATGGGATCCTAGCGCATTCAAGACGAGGACTTTGTCTGCTAGGCCACCACTCTGGGCACTTTTTGTTTTTAAAGATTTATTTTATTTTTATTGGAAGGGCGGATATACACGGATATACAGAGAGGAGAGACAGAGAGGAAGATCTTCCGTCCAATGATTCACTCCCCAAGTGAGCACAACGGCCGATGCTATGCCGATCCAAAGCCAGGAGCCTCTTGCGGGTCTCCCTCACGGGTGCAGGGTCCCAAAGCTTTGGGCCGTCCTGGACTGCTTTCCAGGGCCACAGGCAGGGAGCTGGAAGGGAAGCGGGGCTGCCAGGATACAACCGGCACCCATATGGGATCCTGGGCGTGCAAGGCGAGGACCTCAACCACTGCGCCACCGCGCCGGGCCCCATTTATTTACTTTAAAGGCAGAGATACAGAAAGAGAGTAAGGGAGAAAGAAAAAGAGAGGGTCTTCCATCCAGTGGTTCATTCTCCAATTGGCCACAACATCCAAGGTTGGACTAGACTGATAAAACCAGGATCCTGGAATTCCAACCAGGTTTCTTCCATGGGATACAGGATCTCCAGTGCTCAAGCCACCTTCCACTGTTTTCCCAGATACATTAGAAAGGTACTAGATTGGAAGTGGAACAGTTGGGACTTGTTCTGATGCTCACATGGGATGTTGCCATTGCAGGCAGAGGCATAAACTCTTGTGCCCCTAAACCTTTGCTTTGAGATAGGTTGACGGTCATTCCCTCCGTATAGAACCTGGATTCTAAACACATGTTGCCCACAGCGGTTAATGGGTAGATAAGATGTTGGTTCGGAGGGATGAAAATACTGGGCACTGTCTGAAGCCAAAACAGGCACTTAAAGAGAAAAGTCCCAATTTATTAGTCCCACAAAACAAAACTCTAACAAGATGTTTCCATTTGGAAACTCCCTGATATGATGCCATCTGTTCTATGAATTTAGTCAGTATAAAGTACCTTCTCTGGATGGCTAACCTCTGATATATTAAGCATGTCTAATTTAATATTTATGTATGCCTGTAAGATTTTGTTGTCTTTTCACAGGGGAAAAGAAAGCCCCTAATTGTCTCCCCTAAGTCCTCTCTGAGATACAAGCTGCACGAATGTATGGAATGGAGGGTACTCCTGACAGTGTCTGGATCAATGCATCAGCTTAACGTGCCTCTGCTGTTTTACTTCAATATTCAGACTCCACTGTTTAATCTTTATCTCTCTTTCAATCATGCAGTTTAAATTCCTTTGGCAACATGGTTGGCCTATTTCTTTTGCTATTTATTTTTTTTTTCATCCTGCTATTCATCTTTCCTGACCTACTAAGTAGAAAATCTGTGTGGGTGCAGGAGATTTAAAGAAAATTGAGTATGACATCATGCCAGCCTTTAAAAAGTTCTCAGCTAAGTGAAGAGGAAAGATAAATAAAATATCCCTTTCTCCCATTTCTTTCCTTTTCAGCTTCTTATTAATATTCAATCTTACTTCATATGTACTCATTTCAGCCCTATTTAGTAAGGCAGAAAACAAGACACGTTCTGTAACCAAAGAGCTTAGACTTCGACTTAAGTAAAATGCACCAAGGCTTTGACAATGCAATCCAAGTGGATAATTCCAGTTCCTGGGTCACTCTACACATTTGATTCTCATACTTAATTTCTGATAATCTGTTTCTTTCATTCCATGGGAAGCTATGTACCCAGCCAATATCCTCAAACATTTTCCTATATGCTAAATTTCTTCTGATTACTTTTCACCATAGTTTACTATTTTTTCTGCTTTTTTGAAATGTGTGTGTACTTGTCCTTCCATGCTGAGAAGTCCATATTTTGCCTTGGTCTAATATCTTTTTTATTTAAAACAACATCATTGTTAAGCGGTTTTTGTACAAGATTTTGTTGAAAGTGCAATAAGGAAAGCATTATGTTAACATATTCTTCATTACTGTCCTGAACTATTGCCCACACACCTACGGAAGGATTTCTCACTTGCTTGACTTCACATCATGAACTCTTGCTCCTTATCCTTGGGGACTTTCCCCTTCTCATTCTTTGAAGACTTTAAATTCTTCTTGCCCACTTTCAGGTTGATTCCATTCATGTAATTAGGAAGCATTGTTCTGTTTTCTTTTAGAAGTCTCCCATTCTATATTATAATTAATGTCTTTAGTTTTTACAAAGTAAATAACTGGCTTATCTAGCTGTGGTTTTTTTTTTTTTTCCTAGCAAAATGATTATCTCTGAGAAGAATGTTGTCTCCTCCTTAGAATATTAAAGTTTGTGTCTTTGTTTTATGCTCTTTTTTTTTTCCTATTGTAATAATATCACACTGCAGCAGACAGGCAAAGTACTGAACAACCAAAGATACCCAGAGCTATAAACGTAGCAAAAAAAATCCAAAAACCCAGGCGTACACAAAATCCTGATGTGAAACTTTAAAGAGCACTATCACACCACTGAAAATTGCAAACATATATTTTGGTTTCTAAAGTTTTGGTCTTAAAACTGTGTGTTTCCAGACATTCCAGAAATGTATTTGCTCATGAATATTAGTCTAGAAGCCAGGATTAAATGAATACATCCCCCACACACATTTGGATATAACGAACTGTTATTATTAAGATATTTTTAAGACTCTAAAAATGCTTGTATTTGAAACCTGTTCCAACTCATTTGATAACTTGTGCATAGTGACAATGTGTTAAAAACAAACACTCTGGAATCATTATTTTAAAATTCTGTATGTGTAAAAATCATCTAATTCACATATTCATATTACTCATATTCACACGAGAGGCTTGGTGCCTGAGGTCTACACTGGGATAAGGAATTCTGACTGGAGTTAGCTTCCAGGGTATGTTCCAGTTAATGTACTCTTTATACTTGCACTCCTAGGATTACAGATGGGTAATTTAAATGATTTTCAAGTACAAGACGATTCATGTTCCTTTTATTCCAAGCACCATAGTGTAGTGTCTAAAGACTCTGTTGACCTTTTGCTGAGAACATAACTCATCTAATGAGCACAAGCATTAGGCTGCAATAGTTCATACTGAGTTAATGTATATGTTTTCAAAAGTGTGCTAAAATGTACAGAATGATTTCTGACATTTGCCTAGTAGTTTAATCTGAAAATAATTTTAATATATGTGGTTCTTGTTTTTACATTATCTCCAAACTGTGGAGCTGAATTTGGGTTTGCAATTGTGATTGGTGCTACAGAAATATATTTGTAAAACCTGCTGTCTTTGTGATGTTAGAATTAAGAGATCAATTAAGAATAGAGGATCAAAAAAGCCCATTTATTTCAGTTAAACTTCCTATTGAGGGTTATGATAATTGCTCACACATTTCAGTCATTGAAGGTTTTTTGTCAGCAGTTTTTAATGATCTCCCAATCTAAGCGCATCCCCTTTTTGATCCTTTAAAAGAATCCTGTATTTGTCTTTACTGCATCTACCACAATTGAAATTACAGTTTTGTGATTCATCTTCTATATGCATACCTAGAACAACTCACAAATTCCTCAAAGACAAGATTGTGTTTTGTTAACTGCTGTCAAGAACTGTAGCCTGCAATAGGGAAGTACTTAATGTGTATTTGTTGAATGAAAGAATGGATGAGTGCAGAGTAAGAAAGCATCTGATGGGAAAGGTTCCAGTGCTCTATGTTGATAAACATCACAGTGTACCAAAGAATATTTTGTTGTATGAGGGTGGACAGATGCATTAAGGATACTCTGGAAAAAACACGATATTGAGAATTCTTAGTTAGCTGACTATTCTATGAATAATGACAGAGTTCGAGGTGGCAATTTTGACCGAAAAACTGATGACCAAGACTGAGGAACATTAGAAGAATATAATTACACTTATTTTAACTCTCTTTAACTTTCCAGTTGCCTCATAGATAGAATCATATATGCGTATTTTTAATAGCCTGAAATTATGAAGACAGTGCGTATTTGGGGAATGTGAGTGAAGGGTGGAAAGGGAGTTTCTGTTCATATTGTCAAGGATGTAATGACTAGTTTTAGGTAGAATCAGAAACAAATGTAACTCTCAAATGTATACATTACACCAGGATTAGATTAAGGGATTGTTTATGAAGCATATATTTTGTTCTTCCAGTAGAAATTTATAGATTCTTAGTGCTTGTGTAACCTCAAATAGTTCATTAAAAGTGATTGTGTGTTTATTTGCACAAGGTGAAGCATGATTAAAACCATCTTAATGCTTTAAAATATGTCTGTAAAAGCTGATGGTAATGTCACAATCGAAAGCGATGGGAAGAGGTGTGTTGGAAAGCAAGTCCATGCCATGAAAATGACTTGCCTTGTGGTGCGATATGACTGAGATGCCTTGGCTTGAAATCAACCAGATTGCAAAGGAAGTGGTTTTGATCTGTTAATGAGCATGGCTCTTCTTTCTCAGCGCCATGCTGGAGAAGCAGATGAAAGCGGACAACTTTGGTTTTTTGGTATACCCTATTATTTTCAAATAAGGGCTTCTCTGTTTCACTGACATCCTCCTGCTCCTGATTAGTTATTTTATTTAGATGATCAATGAACAGGATACGAACATTGACTCAGTAAGTCAAACCTGATAGCATTGTTGGAGAGCACTAGGAAACTGGTCAGCTTTTCCCAAACCTTCTGGCTCGAACTGTAAGAATCCTCTATGCTGAAAAGTTCTGGGTCACAAATTTTAAGATCTTTAATAGTAAATATATGTTAGCAGCCTGAAAAAAAATGTTTTCAATCTACTTTTATTGTACATTCCAGAAATTGGTAAGGAAGAAGAATTCAGAGCTTAACTTGGCAGGTTAGTGTCATACTTTGATAATAGAAACTTTAAAACATGATTTAAACATCTCCGTACCTGAAATTTTTGAACTATAAAATTGGATGGTAGGTTAATATAAAATAGTTATGTAAACTTTCGAAAGATAATGTATTGCAAATTAAAACTATAAATGAAAGGTAGGTTGTGTGTATTCATATATTATTAACTGAAGGGATGAAGTTGGTTGAATTAAACTACAATTCTAATATATTTTTTAAAGATTTGAGCTTCTTTTCAATAAGGGAAGAAAATTAAATTTGGTTATTAATCAATGTCTTTCTTTCCTGTCCTATTGTCTGTTTTCCTTCCTAGATTTTTTTCCTTTTGGATAAATCTCCAACTTAAATTGACAATTAAATTAAAAATATATTCCATTTTAATACTTCATGATACACTGAATATTTTGTTTATAACTAAAAAAAGACCTACAAGAGCCAGTGCTATGGCATAGTGCATTAAGCTTCTGCCTGTGGTGCTGGATCTCATATGGGTATTGGTTCAAATTTGGCTGCTCCACTTCTGATTCAGCAGTCTGCTAATGTTCCTGGGAAAGCAGAAGAGGATGGCGTAGGTTCCTGGAGACTTGTACCCCAGCTGGGAGAACTGGAAGTAGCTCCAGGCTCCTGGCTTCAGACTGGTTCAGCTGCAGCCTTTGTGACCATTTGGGGGAGTGAACCAGCACATGGAAGCATTCTCTCTTTCTGTTTCTTCTTCTCTCTTTGTCAATCTGTCTGTCAAATAAAAATAAATCTTAAAGAAACTCACACAGTCAAGTCTGAATGGTTTGACAATCTCCTTCAGTGTGTAAGATAACTTATTTTATTGATGGAGAACTTGATATAATACATAAAGTTTTATAGAATCAAAAGCATTGTGTGGAGTTGTTACCTATTTTTTCAGTCTGTTGTCACTTAAATACTTTTGAAATGATTTTTATGCCCTCTACACAGGTTTTATTTCATATATATATGACTTAAAAATTCGTTTCATTATGACATAAAAGTGGGATTTATATAAATTGTAACTAGGGCTCAAATCACACTGTGTATACACTCTAATTAGTGTTACACACATAATTTTTTTTTATACTTGAGTAAGATCCCATGTGAAATTTCCAGATGGGTGTTGTTCTTTTTCATTTGTAGTGATTGATGTTCTTAGAGTTGGACCATCGTGTTTCAAATAACCGTTTTATTATTATTATTATTATATGTTATATTATTATTTCCTTTTCTTCTACAGTTTATTGCCTTTGCCTCCTTGTTCTTCATCCTTGTCTCAATCACAACCTTTTGTCTGGAGACACATGAAGCTTTCAATATTGTTAAGAACAAGACAGAACCAGTCATCAATGGCTCAAGTGTCATTCTCCAGTATGAAATTGAAACGGATCCCGCCTTGACATATGTAGAAGGAGTGTGTGTGATCTGGTTTACTTTTGAATTTTTAGTCCGTATTGTTTTTTCACCCAATAAACTTGAATTCATCAAAAATCTTTTGAATATCATTGACTTTGTGGCCATCCTCCCATTCTACCTGGAGGTGGGACTCAGCGGGCTGTCATCCAAAGCTGCTAAAGACGTGCTCGGCTTCCTTAGAGTGGTCAGGTTTGTGAGGATTCTAAGAATATTCAAGCTCACTCGCCATTTTGTGGGTCTGAGGGTGCTCGGACACACTCTTCGAGCTAGTACGAATGAATTTTTGCTGCTGATAATCTTCCTGGCTCTAGGAGTTTTGATATTTGCTACCATGATCTACTATGCTGAGAGAGTAGGAGCTCAACCTAACGACCCATCAGCTAGTGAACACACGCAATTCAAAAACATTCCCATTGGTTTCTGGTGGGCTGTGGTCACTATGACTACTCTGGGCTATGGAGACATGTATCCCCAGACATGGTCAGGGATGCTGGTGGGAGCCCTGTGTGCTCTTGCTGGAGTGCTGACAATAGCCATGCCAGTGCCAGTCATTGTCAACAATTTTGGAATGTACTACTCTTTGGCAATGGCGAAGCAGAAACTACCAAGGAAGAGAAAGAAGCACATCCCACCTGCTCCTCAGGCAAGCTCGCCTACATTTTGCAAGACAGAATTGAACATGGCCTGCAATAGCACACAGGGTGACACCTGTCTGGGCAAAGACAGTCGACTTCTGGAACATAACAGATCAGGTAAGGCACAATTTCCAATGCATGCCATAAAATACTTTATAGACCAGTATGTCCCCTAGGCAGAAGGTAGTCATTTTCATCAAATGTTCATGAATTTTCATTCCTATTCCTTCACAAAATGTGTGTTTGTGCCATGCTTTTAGGTAGCTAGAATAGTCTTTTTTCTTTCTTTCTTTCTTTTTTGTTGTTGTTAAATGAACCCCAAATATAGAAGTCTGCATAGCTGGTCTATAGAGTTTTCCTGCTTTAGTGGGAATGCCTTTTGCTGATGGTGCCAATATTTTCTTTTGCCTGTTTGTTACTTTTGTGCCAATGTTTCTTTGTTTCCTTGCATGATGTGGTGGTATGAAATTGGTCATTTTCCATCCTTCACCCTCAAAATGTTGATCTCACCATATTGTTTGGCTTGGTGTATTTGTCTCAGTTTTACTTCTGCCACATAGTACCATGCATCTCAGCCTAATTCACAAAAAGCAGTTATTTAAGAAGAATGGATGCTTACATTTCCAAAGCGTCAATACAAAAGAGGTGATATGGAAGATAATGATTTAGATAAAAAGCTCTTCCCTAGTAATATTCTATAGTGCTGATTAAATTTGCATTGTTCTGATAATAGGTTCCCCAAAATATTACCACTTTTCTGAGACCAGAGGAAGATAATAAAGACAAACCCCTATTAGGAGATAGGTGGTCTACTTTGGCCAAAGTTGAATTTCTCTGTGTATTTTCCTTTCTGTGCATTATTTATTGAGCTCTGTTTCTTCACAGAGAACTAAATTTCGAATTATTTACTGCTTGAGATTAATTGAATCCCTACTTCCTTCTATTACCATAGGATTGCTTGTAAATTGATATTCAGTTTTCCAAATTGATGGTAGGATCATTTGTAGTATGTTTCATGCAGATGATATGGTTTTGTTTTTAACGATGTGATTAGCTTTTACCCAGCCATGAAACGTAAGGTACTTGTACTTTACGTTTACGTCTTGTACAAGGTAAAGTCCTTGTACTTCAGACACACATCATCTTTCTCTTATATAACAATGATTTATGGTGAGATCGTGTGAATTAGTTTGAATTGTTTAGAAATGACACTAATTAGCAAACAAGCAAGCAAATAACAAAAGGAAGTGTCATTTTCAGAAGTGCCTTCTTAGCTTCTAGAAATTTTTAGTATATTAATGGAAAAAATGTGCTTAGAAGTAACTTTTTAAAAATTGCATTCACAGTTCCTATATAGATTGCTCCATGACTTTTGTCAATACATAAGAGAACCTTTAAACAATCATGGGAAATGAAATTAAAAGCTTATTTTGGTTAAAAAAAATTGAATCCATGTATAGATTTTTTCCCAGTATACATTATTTATGAATTCTTTTGAAGATCACTTTTATATTTGAAGTCCATCAAGTGTATTTTGGACAAGTTGGAATTTTATCAGATTTTCCAAATGATCTGTGCAGAGCCCTGAAGAAGCACGTGAAAAAGGAGGGCATTCTGCTGCTGGATAAATGTTGTAATGACAAGCTAGTGTTTAGGCTGATAGGATGAGAAGTTCTTTGGCAAGCATACAGAAGTAAACAAATAGTTATTCCAAGGGCATTTGGAGACACTGATCTTTTCTCATCATGTGCTCAAAAGTATTTTACCATATAAATGAATACATGGGTAAAAATTTGTGTTGTTTGGCGTTGTTTTCATTTTTTTTTTAAGAAAACTACAAGCAGAGACAAATAGAAGTATGTCCCTTTTTTTTTTTAAGATTTATTTTTATCATTTTTATTGGAAAGGCGGATATACAGAGAGGAGAGACAGAGAGGAAGATCTTCCGTCCGATGATTCATTCCCCAAGTGAGCACAATGGCCGATGCTATGCCAGTCCGAAGCCAGGAGCCTCTTCCGGGTCTCCCACGCGGGTGCAGGGTCCCAAAGCTTTGGGCCATCCTCAACTGCTTTCCCAGGCCACAGGCAGGGAGCTGGAAGGGAAGCGGGGCTGCCGGGATAGAACCAGCGCCCATATGGGATCCTGGGCGTGCAAGGCGAGGACCTTAACCACTGCGCCACCGCGCCGGGCCCAGAAGTATGTCTCTTAAAAACTTGCCAAAACACATTTAATTAGATTTGCCTTAAGAAGTCTTCACTTTTACAACTTCTAGACAGAGTAACTAAAATTATGTAAACATTATTTTAGTAGTACATTCGTAAGTAGCACATAACGCTAACCTCTGTGCTACTTCAATATCACAGTTATTTTGTGTTCATTTCATTTGTGTGAAAGTTGATTTCTTAAAAGAGAAAAAAATGCAAGAATTAAAATTTCCCAATGAATATTCCTTTTTCAATACATTTCCATTTCATATCAATACATCGGTTTTTTTGTGATGAGTGATGGGAATTCCTTTTCTTACTGTGATGTTTATTATTGTGTTCTGTATACTGAGTGATTGGACTATGGCATTCAGTGTAAACTCTTTGTGCTGTCTCATTTCCTCATCCATCACTGTCTGTCCATGGGCATGGTGCTGTGACCAGTGTTATCAGGTGACGACAGTACAGGAAGTGAGCCGCCACTATCGCCCCCAGAAAGGCTCCCCATCAGACGCTCTAGTACCAGAGACAAAAACAGAAGAGGGGAAACATGTTTCCTACTGACGACAGGTGATTACACGTGTGCTTCTGATGGAGGGATCAGGAAAGGTAGGCATGCATTGAACCGGATCGTCACAGGTGACTTAGCAACTAAGTGCTTGCAATACGTGGAGTGTTGTATTATGCTCATTCATCATTTTCTCAAAACTTGCATGTAAGCTCTTTTTCTTTCTCCATCACATCTTTTCATTATAAATATTTAAGAATACATAACAGTCTATTTGATTGTCATTTCTTAAATGCACTATATCCTTCTTTTTACTTGTCATTTGTCTATGGACATAGCTGTAATGATATATGTAAATATTATCATTCAGCCAATTATTTAATGTAATGTATTCATCCATCTTTAAAATTATTTTTTACTGCAACTCACTACAACTCACTAATTGACTCTGTGCCTATGTTATTGCTAATTGATGACTATAAAATAATTATAACTTCAAAATAAAACATGGAACATAGTAGTCTGATTAACTCTAGTATCCTATACTTGGACAATTTTTGCCAGTGGTTTATTTGAGTACCTCAATATTGTGAAAGAACAATATTTTCAGCTGCATAGAACAGTATAGTTAATTGCTTCAAGTGTTATTTATTTACTTACAAAATGCACATTGGAAAGTTGTCTTCAAGACCAATAAAAATAATTTTGTTAGCATTTTTCAACAGACACTGCATATTGCCAGATACATACATATTAACAAATGCTTGTTCAGTATTTGTTGAATGAATTGAAATTGTTGGCCAGGTGTCTTTGTTAAGGAACAAAAAAAAATGCACATTTTAAAGTTCCACTTTATTTCTTGGTTCCTCTCCTCAGTTTTGCTAATATCTATAAGGATTCCTTAACTAGTTTCTCCTTTTGGCAAACTCTACAGACACCAAGAAAATTGAAATCTTCATCTTTTCTTTAAGAATAGCTTTGTGATCATTATAACACATTTTTGCTTAAAAGTTTATCTGTTCTTTGCTTATCTCCTTCTTGAACAATTTGAGGGGCTTTAATATCTTAGTTATGTGTCTCTTTTGTTCACAGAATAAGAAAAGAATTATAATGATTCCTTATGTCAATTGGCCCAGTTCAAGTGAGAAGCCACTCCTGAACTTTCACATTAATGCAATTGCATTTTAAAACTACTTTGCTTATTTTTTATTCATTATAATTTCTATCTGAATCTTTACTATTGTAAGCCAAAAATGTATTTATGATGCCTCCTTTCTTTGAGACATTTCATCACATGATGAATTTTTATTTCAATTTTCCTTACCACATTAAATTGTTCTCTGATTCTATGCATTTGAAACTCAAGAGATAGCAAAAAATCTTCCATAAGTACCATTTTTAATGCCTCTGCATTCTAATTCTTTTGGCTGTTAGCATCCGTTGATTGCACTATCGCCTGTTTGAACTATCTGCAATTATTTATTTAAAATCTGACATTTACATGTTTACATATGCAGTAGGACACATTTTAAATATTTTGTGAAGATAGTGAATACCATGTGGAGAAAAATACATGTGTACACATTAAATAATGGTGATACTAAACATTAACACCTTATCTAGAACATACTGTTCTAATTGCGTTGCATCTCTTAATTTACTATATATAACATACATATATATGTATGTGTTTAAATTTCCAGTTGTTTTTAGCATTGTCTAATGAAATGCAATATGCAATTGCTAAATATATTTGGCAAGATTATGTGGTTAAGATCTCATTAGAGCATGTTGTCTATGTGTTTTGAATTTTGAATTTTACACCATCAAAGGAAATCATGGATGAGGAAAAGCTTTGCCAATAATAGCCACTGTGTCATTATAAAAGTTTACTCTAAAATCACAAACTTTAACAAAGCAATTAATAAGATATTTAATATTGATACAAGCTAAATATTCACTATTACTTCACAAAAACAAATATCCATCATTGATGAAAAAAAATCTTTGAAAACTTTTCCATGAACCTTCAGTTATTTGTCATTTTTCCCAGAATCAACTCCTTGCTGTATTTATTTTTACTCTGGTAACATTTTTATGTAAATTTATTTAATAATTTTAGTATGTCATCGTGACTGGCTAGAATTCATTCACTTTTCCCTCTGTTTCCAGTTATTTTGGTAAAAGAGTTCTTTTAATTCTGCCTTGACATCTGTTTTCTAGATAGTCCTTTCACTTACTTTTCAAGTTGATTTCTCTAATAACTTCATATGAGGATTCTAAATAAGCTCCCTCACATAAACAAATTGCTAAGTTTCCCTTTAGTTCTTATTTTTATTCAAAGTAAGAACTTGGTATGACACACATGAAGATTTAAGGTTTCCCTAGAGGAATAACTCCTGATATTCAGAAGCAATGTTTTTACTTTTACATTTGTGTTAAGGAGAACGTGTAAAAGCTAAAACATATCATGGCTAGATCATGAAAGATATCTTCAGTAGTCTGTGAAATAATTACATGATCTTAAGCACTGAATAAAATTTATGTTATATATTGCAATGTTAATTCAAATTAGTTTCAGTTTTGTTTATGCTAAGTAAATATATTTCCAGCCACTCAAGTAAATGTTGGCTAAACAAAACATTTTATTAAAACTTCTATTAAAAGTAACATTTAAGATAAAGAAACAAGAATAACATATATAATTTTACTAGTGCAATACTTCTTCCTAATTTAAGAAATACACCTTTTTAAATCAACACAGAAATTATAGGCATTAAACATAAGCAGATATAAACAGAATGGATAATTTTTATATTAACTAATATTTAGAGAAAGAGTAACATTTAGAATTCTAACTAAGAAATACATATTACTGATATAATCATTACAAAACTGCCAAATGGATATTTAGCTTTCTGGAAATTTTATAACAAGCCTGGAGATTGCAGGGTACTAAGTTATAAGTTGACACCATGATGATTTATAGATATTAACAGCCCCTTTGGTTCATGCATATTCACTAATTTGCCTTTAATCAAAGTCAATCAATGTTTAAAGTCTAATTTACATTTTCATGTTACACAGTCAGCTTCTACTGCCTAGGATAAATTAATTTTTGCACAATTCCTTAAGGTGCAATTTCAGATTCTTTACAGAGGAGCAGTAATAACTAACCCTCCAGGCACATTAAAGTCCTTATGTAATGGTAAATTACCTTCAATTTAAAAAAATTGTTTAAGACATCCTCCTGTTAATTGTGCATCATCTATCAGTACAGAATGTACTATGTACCACCTCTATCCTTTTACACTTCAGAAAACTAACATTGGGAAAGAATGCTCTTTTTATTAGATAGTTATCAGAGTTATATTCTGGAGCACTTTATCATAATTAATAAGCAACATAAATTTTCATCTATGCAATCTCAAAGACAACCATGTTTCTGAAAATTAAGGTTGTCTGTGGGGAGGAGTTGTTACTCCCCTTCCCTGTACAATCCAGTTTACTCTGTAATACGGCTATTTCTTCACTGCATGTCCTTATCTGTCTTGCCCCATCATAAATCAGATAATCAGATAAGTTAGTTCTCTGCAGTTAAAGCAGAGAGGAATGGCAAAACTTCTTTCCTGAAAGTTCTAAGAAAAGATAAAATTAAGGAAGTGGCTGGAAGGAACATGAAAAATAAGAGAAAAATCCTCTTTCTGCCTTCTACAGTCCTTGCAGTCCTCTAAAGGGCCAATCCTGGTCCAAGGATTACATATGTACATTGGAGCCTACTTGTTCAACATTGATTTTCCAAAGAGATTTATATTTTCCTGTTGTTTAACAGTTCTTCAGTGGGCTGTAGAGTATTTCATTTCTACAGTGGTATAATATGATTATTGTTCCAGATAATTATCTGCTTTTAAGACATTTCACTTTAAAATTAATTCCACACCCTAATTAACTGCCTCTAATTTATTGTAATCAAAAAAACAAATTACAATATATGAATCCTCAAGTAAGATGACCTTACTATGTATTTACTTACTAGGCAGTTAAATAAAAGTATTGGGCTAGTGTTTGTAAAATAATAATTTAATCTATAAGTTCGTTGTATCATGAGTGGAAGAATACAATACAAAATGATGGAAATGAAAGGTTTATTAAGATAACATTTTTCTCATTTCTGGAAGAAGAAGGTTATAGAGAAGAACTTAGTTCAAAGCATCGTGTACTAAAATTCAGAATTTATTTTCCTGAATCATGATTTAATATATATTTCATTCTTTTGTTGTTATTCTTTGATTTTTTTAATTCAAGATATTAGAAATGAGCATAACAGTGTACATTACCTGAATAATGACTTCCTTTGGCATTATTCAAGAATCTTTCTTTTAAACTTGTAAAACTGGAAGATTAAATATTCAAGAAAAAAAGAGTTGTTTACTTAAAGTTTAGAATGCTTTACTAAATTAAAAAAAGAATAACATCCAATTTATTTCTTCTTTTCAGGAACAGATTATAAAATTTAAAAATATTGGTCAAGTTTATATCTTATGTCATTTTTTTTTTTTTTGCCTAATTGTAAGAGTTTTGGTAGCTTTTATGCCAGAATTGCTAAATCTGGAATGGACTATATCTTGAAATATTAAAAAATATAATTTGTGACAGCTAGAGTGATATTCTTTTTTTAAGATATATATTATCTTAATATTGAATTCTTCGTAAGCAAGTTCTGCGTTGACCTCAAAGTGGCAGTTTCAATTACAATGCATACTATTGTTGTTTTGTCTATTTTCTGGTTGACTTCAACTGACATCTGTGCATTTTTTCATAAAAGGATATGAAAAATCCCGAAGCTTAAACAACATAGCGGGCTTGGCAGGCAATGCTCTGAGGCTCTCTCCAGTTACATCACCCTACAACTCTCCCTGTCCGCTGAGGCGTTCTCGATCTCCCATTCCATCTATCTTGTAAACCAAACAGCATCATTCAGCTCAATTGTATTCATTCAAGTATGGTTGATCCCATCATGGAAATAATTAAAAGTAGAGTTACTCCAGGCTCCATTAAAATAGTATAAGTCCTGCATGATACAACTCTTTGAAGTCAGAAATGCCACTTGGGTAGCTAACAGATCTTACCCTGGCTTTAAAGATGATCTAAAGCAGTGCTACTGCTTCTTCATGTTTATTGCCCTAATCTCCTTTTGTGATACAAAGATGAATAGTGTCATATTTTGGCCAGTACACTACTAAGTAAACATATCTTCAGGGAGATGTATTTAACATCCAAACGACAACCACGTCATTGGAACTTCATTTCTTGTGACTCTAAACCATTCTGAAGATGTTTGGGAACCTATCTTGATTGCATACGATGTGAATGTGGTCTGCTCGTTTGCATAGGTCATCTTGTCTATCACCTGAAAGCAATGTTGCAGAACACGGGAACTGTGGAAAGTTTGGGATATATGTACTTGCATCCAACCATCCTGCTGATATGAAAGCACTGGTCCACTGCTCTGCATGTTGAATGATGGGGCAGGAAGGGCAAGTTTCTCTGACAATGTTTTTCTTGTACTTTGAAAGAAATATTTGTGTCACATAGTTTAATTTATTCCTTGATTTTTTTTTTCCTCATAAATGCTGCATTGGAGTTCTGAATGTCTCTGGTTGTTTGCACACAGATGACTGCCAAGAGGTTGTCATTACTGGTTACATGCAAGCTGAGGCCAGATCTCTTACTTAATGACTTGGGAAAGGCACAAAACATGAGAGAAAGGTAACTGTCAGCCAGGCTTACGTTGCTTAGCCAGGAATTGCTGCTTGGTACCAGGGTCACTTTTTTTTAACCCCAGAATTTGTCATCATTTTCAGAGGCAAAGTGCCAAATACCATCCAAAGCTCCCGTGTCATTTTTTTGTATCCTCTTCCTTATTAATTTTATGTCAACATGAAAGATCATTGGTGTAACCAGGAAGATTTTTTTTAACTAGCCTTAAATCTCTGAATCAAAAGATTTATCAAATTTTTTTAGGCACTGTTTAATGAGGTGCTTTGTTTTGTGTGTTGTTTCTGTCTGTCTGTCTTAGCTCCCTGTCTTAACTGTATATGCCATCTGTCTCCATGAAGCACAGAAATGCCTTGCTAAAATATTCGTGATTTTAATAATGGGTTGTCTCAACCTATTCCCACCCCTGCCTTTTTTCCTAAATGGAGCAGCCTCCCTCCTTTGTGTATAAATAAAGACACCCTACAGACTACCTATGTTAAATTGGCACTGTGACTCTTTTTGGTAAGCACGATTTAAGCAGCAATTTCACCATTACACTTGGTTGCTTGCTGCAGTATCAGTTTTGACTACCTAGCAACCAGCATTCATTACTACACTTCAGTGAAATCCCTGGAGAGTCTTCGTCTGAGTGAGGGAAAAGTCTGTTTATACATCTCTATGAATGCAGCAGCAATAGTGCATCTGGTGTGTTAAGTATGTAAGAGAAGAGAATGCCGTTATCTACTCTGTGGGATAAACAATACTTCTAAGTCATTCAGGATCCTTGAGATTATTGGCTAATTCCTATTCCTGAAGTTTATTTTTTATTAGGAAGACAACTGTCACTTTTATAATTGGCTATTAAATATGTACTATTTGGCATCTCCATGTTCTAGTGCATGATCTGCATGTCACAATACTTGTACAGCAATGTATTTATCTGGATGCACCTATATGATATTTAGAGATAGAGTTTTTTTATATAATACCACATATAGGATGTTATCATTACACACAGGTCTGTGGTTAAGGAATTAATACACTGTCTGGTGCTGCTGTTATTGACTGCAGTGTTGCACAGAATTTATCATGAATTTTTGACTGCTGAAAAAGGGACAATGGAATTTGGTCATACCAAGGACTATACTGGAAAGAGATTTCTGCTACTGAATGTGTCTCCCTATGTGACCAGATTGTACTTGGAAGAGGTTGCTGCATCTTCACAAAGCACCTAAAACTTATCAAAGAACTGTGGCTGGAACTCATTTGGTGCTCCCCATATGAGTGGCCTGCCTGAAGTCTGGCCAAGGTCTATGGAACAACTGTAAATACCAACAGGTGGTGTGCATGGGTCCACAACAGCTTTGACCATCTCACATCAAGGGGGGCCAAATCCACGATCAACATCTCTGATGCTCCAGATAGGCCCAACATCAAATCATGGGCCTGTAGTAGGCTGTGCTGTGAATTATACAAGGCATTGATGTGATGTAGCATAGGTCTGTCTTAATTTCTCTTATTTTGCTTTGTTGGTTGGATCCATGGACACTGGCTATCTCATTTTCCTATAAACGACTTAATTATCAACTTGTCAATTACGTTACAAAGGTTTTTAGTGTTTAGTTATCAACACTGACCTACTTTGATTCATGTATTTGTTCAGTTCTGAAAAATTGTTACAACTTGTAAGAAACTCACCAAAATTATTTATAATTTAAGTCTTTTGTCATTGTTACCTCAATTATAAATACTATAAAAATAAGATTCTGGCAATGAGAGTATTTTTTTATTAAATGATCAAGGAACAATGTTAGCCTGTAGTAGAATAGTAATCAAATTATATCCTAAAGTGTATATTTTGCATAAAAGAGATATTCTTCAATCAATTTTGTGAGTTTTGTGTGCAAATGAAGCTTGTATTTGTCTATAAACTGTTGTAGTTAAAACTATATAAGAAATTTTCTTCTTGCATAATCAATTATTTCCGGAATCAATTAGTTCCCCTGGGATTCTGAATATAACAAAGATCCTAATTATAAATCCCTGTGTTGTGATCCTTTTGTGAACATTTCAAGGTGCATGCACAACCTTGGTGAACACCAATGGAAATATAACACCAATGGAAAATGTAACTGAAATGAAGAATAAAAGGCAAAAAACCTGGGGATAAAGTTGAATCCTATTTGATTAAATTATTCATATTCTTTTCTTGGCGTTTGTCTTTGTGCTGCGGTTTTCAATAGCCTTTACTATTTTTATGTTTCACAAAACCTTATCAGACACTCACGCATAGTAGACTTTGAAATGAAAGGATTTTAAAACATACACCACTCATTTCCATTAAAATCTATGTTATGTAGCTAGCAGTTTCCCTCTTCCTTTGCTTCCTCTTGCTTTCTTTTTAAATTTTGTTTTCTTTTTTAATATTGTTTACATATTGAGAGGGATACATACCCATGTTGATGTCCATTCAGAGTGGGGGTGGTCAAGTTTGGAATAAATGAGTTGGACAAATATTTTAGCTGTTTTTTTCTTCTCTGTTCCCAGGGGAGGAGAAGGAGGGGTACTCATTTCTGTCAAATTACATCAGCACCTGGGGATGCAGGGAGTCATTTGAGGATGACTTAGATACCTTAATGTGGGGAACAGTGTTCCAAAAGTGTTACCTGAGTGGTTTTGATAATCCTCAGATGTTGTGTTCATTTCATGAGGGTTGAAAAATATTTTTCTAAGGTCTATTGGTTGGACAGGTCCACCATAGTGCATCCACAGTCCCAAAAAACATATTGTAAACCTTGGCCAGAGGAATGGTTCAACCTGTTTGCTTTCTACTCCAATGAGGCAGAGGCACTTGATGTCTTGTGCTGACCCAGATTAACTGGTGGTTATGCCCCTGTGTGCTTCTGAGCATGCTGTCTTCTGCACACACATCAGTAATTGAAGAGGTCCAGTCCTGACACTGACTACACACTGTTGTCCTGACTCTTGTGAATGCTAGTGGGTGCTGCAGCCTGGCCTAGCCCGGCTTGTACTCAGACCAGGCCAACACAAATGCTGCAGTATTGCTGATCTGGTCTGCCCCCAACTCCCGGACCTGGCTCTTGTGCTCCCCAGTAGGAGCTACAGCCTAATAGGGGAGTTCCCCAAATTCCCCTACAAGGTTTGCTCCCATCCCCAGATAACACACATGCTGGCAGCTATAGCAGCCCTGCATGGCGTGTTTATTCTCAGTCCTGACCTTTGCATGTGCCTACGGGTGCTTCTGCCTGGCCTGCTCCCAGCCCCAGGTCCTGTGAATATAAGGCAGTTCCTGCCAGGAGAATTCTCTGGTGCAGCCTGGCTAGGTAATCCACTATCCTAGCTCTTCAAATAAACAAGTGGATGCCATGGTCCCACAGAGGTGAGCTCACAAGTCCCCTACAGAATCTGTCTGCAGATCTGGTTCTCTCATATTCTCGTGGGTGCTGTGGCCCGGCCTGTCATGGACCACCCCCTGCTCAGACCCTTGTGGGGAGGTACTGTGACAGTACAGCCAGGCATGCCTGGAGGTCAGGGTGGCATGTCCTGGTCCAACATTTCTCACCTTCCTCACTTACCTTAAAAAAGAAAATAGGATGCAGAACTATGCTGGCATGTTGGCATATTTAACACAAATTTGGCATTAACCAAACCCAGAATGCCCATCAGCTAATGGCTGTTTTCTCCCAGCAGTGTTAACACATGCCCAAGTACAAGAGAAACCAGGCAGCTGTCTACAGCTTGGGGTTCCTCTTGATTTCTTTGCTTAGATATTTTTCACAGCTCTAACCTGGTGAACTTATTAAATATTATGATGATCGGAATTTATAAGGCGTTTTATGATTGATACTGAATTTTCACTTACAGTTTCTGATTTAACCACCACAGTGATAATGAAAGAAAATTATTTTGTCTTCGGTTTATTGGAGGCACTATTAAGGATGATAGAGATAGAATCAGTTCTTCCCATTTTTTGTCATAGCCTCCTCTGCCGTAATTCCTTATGGTATAAATATTTACCTAGTCTTGTAAATACTCTCCTATTAAAGCTTTTGTCTCACTTTTGGGTAAGAGTGCTCTGTTTTGGCAATACCACAAAGCTGAAATTCCATTTATGTTGTGGAGATGGAGGTAATTTAGCCTACAAAAATCTATGAACCCATCCAGGAGTAAGAGGTGACTAAGTGAAGACAGATAAGGTTAACAAATCCAACACTTTTCCCACAATGCATCAGTAAAATCTTTTCTATGTCTAAAACTGTTCGGGAATGAGTTCAGAAATCTGAGATCAGAAAAGCAAATCTGTCTAAATATAAATGCTGAAATATTTTATGAATCAATACCAGAATACCAGAATTCAAGTTTCACTGTAGAAATGAAAGATAATTCAAGAAAGAGAAAGGATACATTTTACCTAAGTGTAATTCACTTCAAGTTCAGATAAAAAAAAAAAATAGGAGTGAAAGTCATGAATGAAAAGTGAAGATGTTCATTTAATAAATCATAAGACAGACTCCTGCAGCAGCCATAACGAACCCAGACAGACAATGAATATGTTAACAGGCTATTATACAAACCACGAACTTTGGAGAATTTAAAGTATGCTTAATGACATTTAATGCTAAATGAGTCTAGTAGATATTGAAATCTCTAGAAGTTTAAAATGATTGAAATATATGGTCTAAATTTTTTCCTTACTAAAGAGACTTATTTTCTCTCCTTCAATTTGCCACTGTTGGAACTTAATTGTTAAAATGCTCCAATTTTGTTAAACCATAGATATAAGTATAGTAATTTTCTGTAGTGTGCATACAGTAATATTGACTTAAAATTTTGCCATTTTGTATTTTTTCCTACACTGTCTTGACGAGTTAAGTCTTCTTCAATATTCTTGCCAGCTTTTTAGCTCATCAGTATCTTTCTCAGCATGTCTCAGCCACACCTTAAAAATAAAGAAACATAGGCCTCCTGATTCCTGCACATTCTTTGGGAGATCAAGTGCCTCTATCAGTAAGTGTCAATTCTCACAGATGACTAACTCATCTTGACCAATCACCCAATTAATGCTTTCTAGTATTTTTCCACTAGATCATTCCAGCACTTAAAACACTCCCACTCCCCTGATTTAGCACATTAGAATTCAGTCTCTCCTATTGCATTAGTCTCAAAGAAGTCTTCCTTGCTTAATTGATTTGATTGAATTTCTCTTTGATAATTCTTTACATGTATTTTAAGTTATAACAACTCACAAGTAACTTGTTTTAAATATCTACAGGGATTGAGTAGTGTGAGAATGAATCCTAATCAATCTGTAAACTACTTTATTTTGAAATATTCTTTAGAAGTTTTTAACATTATGTTATTTGAAATTCACACTGCTTTCTGTTTTGCAAAAATCAGCCCCCTCTCTATTAGATGAGTAAATTATTAGGGAGCTATAAGTAAACTAAGTTGTCATCATTCAACTTTTTCATTTTAATAGAAAGGGGCTTCAGAAAACAATCTACTTAGGCTTGATCTTTCTCTCTCTATTGTCCCTTAAAGTCTTCTGAGAGACGTTTATTATTCCATCTTTACCAAAAAGCATTCTCCTAGGACTGTACAAGAGTCTCAACAGATCTCTGTTGAACTGAATTGTTACCTAAACTGATTTCCCTCAATTCTATATCTTACCACATTCTCACCTAGTTGGTAATCTATCAGCCTCAGAATAAAATATAAATTTTTATAAATTGAACATTATACATTTAATGATTAGATTCCTTATTCCCTATCTTAAATCAGGTGTTTCACACATATATAGATATATAGATATATAGATTTTTTTTAGAATCTCTAAGGCCTAACAAAGTGACTTGCATGAATTGCTGACACAGCTTTTATTCATAGCAATGGATCCCTTCTGCCCTGCCTTAGCTATAGACAATGATACTAGAGTAGTTAACCTATTGACATATAGAATTTTATCTATGATTACTGTATTCTACAACTTATTTATTTATTTAAACTTCCTCAACAGTAATGTGAGCATTAATTCCCTGGGACAGAAATTCACATTACTCTTTTGGTGCCAGTTTCTTCCAATTGGCATGAGTAACTGGATTGTATTATGCTTTGTAGATAAATGAATTTAAATTATGCTAAACAAAACAGGTCTTATAGATAAAGTAATATCGGGAATACTGTTTTCATCCTTACTAGCTACATGACTTGCAACAAGTATTTGAAACTCTAGATTGGACATTTTTAACATGATGCTTGTAGGATATTGAAAGCATGTATGAGGAGATGATTTCCCATCTTCTTGTGAACTCCCTTAAATACCTGTAGTTGCTTGGACTGTACTATGCTAAAGCCAGGAGGAAATTCAATCCAAGTCTCCACTTGGATAGTAGGGTTCCAATAAACTGAACAGTTATCACTGCCTCTCAGGGTTGGCATTAGGGAGCTGGAGTAAGAGTCAGAACAGTATATCAAGCCTAGATATTTTGATGTTGGGGCACATGGCTAATAAACCTCTTACCTGTGAGGCTAAATGTCCACCTCCAATATTTGTTGTTTTATTGATGTTTTATCTTTGATTGTATTCTTACAAGTATGATTCAGGTGATCAAAAATTTTAGTCCTCCAAACCTTCAATTATTAGAAGCCAGAATTAACAATTATAGAGAGTATTAATATCCAGAAAAAATAATCTTTTCATCATATAAAATATATTTGGAATGATTTTCATAAGCAATATGCCATTTTCATTTGCTATAATACTTTTTCCAGAATTATGTAATTGCTATTAAAATTTATATGGTATATACTCTACTGTTCCATTAATTAAAATATTGTTATACCAACTCATTTTAATAACTACAAGCTAGACAAACATCTTGATAGCACAGAATTTTATTAAATGGAGGAAAGATATAAAATACCAAAATAAATTCTATATCAAATTATAATAATGGACATGAAATAAATAGGTGTGTGCGCAAAGGTAATTGTTAGCATGAGTGCCATTATATATGCTCCAGAAGAAATCTGCGACAACACTGCTTTGGTTTGTGGGGACAGAAATGCTAGAGCATGAGCATGATGAGAACAGAGGACAGCAAGAAGCTAGCTTATTCGGAGCTGAGTATGCAAAATTATGACAGGTGTAGAGGTGAGTTAGGTCTGGTCTGCATGTGAGATTGAAGGAACTGAGAAAAGAAACAAAACACTTATGAGTTCTCTTGATCTAATTAACTGACCTCTTACATGTGATATTATAATACATTACAGAATATAGGAAGTTAATAATATGTCTTTAAAATATTTGCTGTGTAAAACTGAATTTCATAGCAATGTGCTTTGTAAATATGTTAAATAAAAATGTGTACAATTGTCCATGATTTTCAGTAGTCCTAGAAGTATTCACTTTTGTTTGTCTTTTTCAATTGAGTATTTAATGCCAGTGATTTTAGGTTGACTATCAGAGATTTAGTCTGTTGTGTGGGGAGTGTGGGCAAGCTGCCTACACAATATGATTCAACCTATGTGAAGCCCAATTCTTGCCATTCCTACACAAAATGATTCAAAATGGAAATTACTACATTTTTCATTCCCTTGAGTTAAGACACTGGAGGTTGTCTAATATTTATATAAATACTCTGAGAGGAGAGACAAATTAATTCATTATCTTTTCAAAAATTCTCCAAAATCCAATTAGTTTGGCAGAAATCCAGTAAGAACCTGTAGGAATTGGACATTGGTGAGGTTCCTTGAGGATATGAATGTCAACGTTTGTGGAAATGACATTTCTATGGAAGTTGCCCCCAAAGTATCTAGGCAGCTAGAAACCAGAAAGAGGGAACTGAAAGGAAGTTGAATGAAGGCTTACTTACATTACTGGACGTATTCAGAATTAACTGCACCCAGAGAATGAAAGCTGTAGTCTAGGCGAAGATAGTAAGAGTCTGGACAGAGAAGATTTGGTCCTTTGGCAAATAATTTCTTTTTTTGTGAGTCTGCAGAATAAGATAGGGCAATTAATATAATAAAACTTTGCTAAGGGAAGAAGCATGTTGCAGTGCTTGGCTTACAGTAGACAATAAACAAGCATGTCATATTATTATGTAGAAGTTGCTGAGTTAGAAGCAGCAAAATTTAATTCAGTAACTTTGGCCTAATTTCATGAAACTGGTAGTGTTCAAACTTGAAAGTTATTTTTTTCAAGTTGCATATGCAAAAACAATCTCTTAAAAACATGCTCTCCCTCCCTCTTTCTTTCCATGCCCCATCATGTTCCTGATCTTTACCATTCTCACTTTGCGATAATCATTAACAGTTTAAAATCCAAACCAATTACAATGTGATTCATCTACCAACCCTTGTGACCTCCTGGCACATAGCTGAGCTTCAGTCCAAAAATAATATTTCAAAGAAACAAGCACTATTTAAAAAAAGAATAGTATTGAAAGTTTATGAACAGCTTACATTCCTTCTAATAAGAGCTGATACAAGTATATTAGGAGAAAGAGAAACTGAGCAAAGCTAAATCTAGCTTTGGCTCTTGAAAGGATGGTAGAAAGCTTAGACTGCACCCCTCTTGTTAACCTATTGCTAAATATGTCCCAGAAAGAGACTTGTTAGGTCTTAGGCTTAGTGTAGACAGTTTGGAGCATCTGTAGAGACAGAAGCAGCTTGATCACTGGTGCAAGGAAAAAATGAGGAACTCTTTAAAAATCTGTTGTGGAATAAAGTTTTTACCAAGTCCTTTTGATTCCATGCCTACCCCATTGCATTGAGGGGCAGAAACCAGTAGCTGGAGTTGGCACTGCTCTGTAGCAAAAGGATAACTAGAGATTAAGTCTTAAAATACAAAAAAGAAATGCAAATCCCCTTTTACATTGTTAATCTCCTTTCAACTTTTTTCCACCTGCTTGAAGACTGAAAGCAACTGGTTTGTGAGAGATTGCTCCTCCTGAAGAGCAGAGCCTGGAGTAGTTCCCAGTTAGGCTGGGATCCAGGGAGGTGTGTGACTTCCACTGCCACTCTGACAGTCCCATCTGTTCCTTATGTGTGATGCACCCACATTCCATGGGAGACTTTGGGTAGGAAAGGGATTAACATGAGAATGGGCAACAAAACAATTTTCTACAGCAACGTGAATAGCACTAAAAGGTTAATAGATTGGAAGATGAAATTCAACAACTTTCACAGATGGTGTCCAAAGCAATAAGAAAATAAGAAATAGAAGTATAAGAAGACATTTCAAAAACAAAAGCAGAATTTTCAATATTTACAGTGATCCTTCTGTAGGAATAAAAAAAAACCTAAGGATGGAAATATTTGCATGAGTAAAATAATGCAGCTGTATCAGAAATAAAGATAAATGAAATATCTCAGACTAAGATTGCCCAAAGAATTGAAAACTAAAATAAAAGCACTTCTAAAAGTCTTCTGGAGAAAAAGGTCACTTATCTGCAAATAAGGAATAATCAGAATGACATTGAATTTCTCAATATGTCTGAATGCAAAGTAACCAAGCAGAAAGGTTTTTAAGAAATGGAAATTTTAAACAATATTAGCTATGTAGTTCATATACCTTTTTTTTTTTTAAAGATTTATTTTTATTATTTTTTATTGGAAAGGCGGATATACAGAGAGGAGATACAGAGAGGAAGATCTTCCGTCCGATGATTCACTCCCCAAGTGAGCCGCAACGGGCCGATACTATGCCGATCCGAAGCCAGGAGCCTCTTCCGGGTCTCCCACGTGGGTGCAGGGTCCCAAAGCTTTGGGCCGTCCTCAGCTGCTTTCCCAGGCCACAGGCAGGGAGCTGGAAGGGAAGTGGGGCTGCCGGGATTAGAACCGGCGCCCATATGGGATCCCGGGCGTGCAAGGCGAGGACTTAACCACTTGCGCCACCGCGCCGGGCCCTGTAGTTCATATACCTTAAAAGAAATTACATTCTTAGGGGAAAAATATTCAATGATTTTTTTTATCAGCCCATGGTTCTATTTCAAAACACTCTTAGAGGAAATAATCAATAGGAAATTATTCCAGGAATATTGGATATAAAATTGCAAGTAAATGAGTAAATGACGTCACATATAAGAATTAAACATTCAATTTATGCATTGATGATTTATGTATCTGCATATCAATCTACCTAGCCAGCTACCATCTTTTTATTCACATACACACTTTTCTATTTGAAATGATCCAGAGCTAGATTTAGTTATTGTAACATGATGAGAAACTAAGGTGCTAGTGGCTGTGGGGAAACATTTAAAAATGGTAATGCATATTTTTCTAGTGACATAAGATACAAAACTGTCAAACTGAAAAATGTGTCTAATCCTGAATATTGATAGTAAGGAGCAAGCACTTGACAATAAAAATATTGAATATAATAAAAATCACAAGACAGGAAGGTAAAAATAGGAGACAATTTACAAAAGTTATAGGAACTCTAAGATAAAGAAGTAGCATCTAACTTAATAAACACAAAAAAACATATTTATGCCAATTAAAAATCGGGGCACAGATATATAAATAAAGATAAATAATATTCCAAATAAATATGAGCGCAAACAAAAAGGACCAAAATTTTAAAGAAAAAAATATAATTTAGAATGACTTAAAATATTTCAAAGGGATAAATGCAAAGGACACATTTGGTAAAAGGAATGATGAATCAAGACTATTTCAACTATACTGACTGTGCAGTCTCATAGTCTTTTCAAATGCAGGAACAAAGATCAATTGCATTTGAAGCCTCAATGAAAGTTAGATAAATTTAAAAATAAATATATAAATCAAAAGCTATATTTTCTTCATTATGTAATGAAATAAAATTGATAATGAGAAGATTGCTTGAAAGTAAAAAAATCAGGAAACTAAAAAGTAAACTAATAAAAAATTTTTATGTAAAATGTGATCTTATAAAATAGAAGATGCTCACAGCTGTATGACAATGAAGACACTGCATGTCAAAATTTTGATGCATAGCAGAACTTTGTGTAGGGAATGAATGATTCATAATTTGAAGTACATCAAACAAAGATCAAGAATGAGGAAAAAGGTGAAATTCAAGGCAATCATTCATTGCCAAAATTGTGAATAATCACTGACAGGATGATAGGAGAAATCTAGTCAAATAAGACGATAGGGAACTGATCAGTAAAATACCAGGTAAAGCCATAAGTAAGAGAAATTCTGGGCAGCTTATGAACAGTAATGGTTTACTTCTCACAGTTGTGGAGGGTGGCATTTACAAGGTCAAACTGATGGCAGATTCTAGGTCTGGTGAGAGCCTAATTCATAGATAACCATTTTCTCTGTGCCACTTGGTAGGAGGAACATGGCCATTCCTCTGGAATTCTTTTGTAAGTCCATGAATTCCATTACTAAAGTCTCTCCCTTCTTGATCTGCTCACCCACTAATGGTCCATCTTTGGCAGTCAGTTTTTACCATGTGAACTTTGGGGACATATTAAATATTCAGTGTATGGCAAATAGCTGTAAATTTTGAATAAAGCAAAAAGTAGGTTCACAACAAAAGACAGAATATAGTCTAAATATATAAAATGGCGCTTAATGATAGAAAATTCTAAATTCTAAAATTTAATTTTTAAGGAAATGTTCAAATACATACACGCATATATACACACATACTAACAAGGAATTTCCAATAAAAATGTTTTAATTAGAACTTGTGCAGTAGCCCAGTGGCTAAAGTCCTAGCCTTGCATGTGTCCGGACCCCATAAGTGTGCTGGTTCATGTCCCTGTTGCTCCACTTCTCATTCAGCTGTGGCCTGGGAAAGCAGTAGAGGATGTCTCACAGCCTTGGGACTCTGCACCCACCTGGGAGACTTGGAAAAAGCTCTTAGTTCCTGGCTTCTAATCAGCTAATCTTCAGCAGTTATGACCACTTGAGGAGTGAACCAGTGGATGGAAGATCGTTCTCTCTGTGTCTCCTCTCCATAAATCTGTCTTTACAAAAATAAATTTTATAAAAAGGTCAAAATCATAGTTCATCTCAATAGAAAAAGCAAATGCTTATGAATTAAGCATTCGTTAATTACTTTAAAAACCTGGAAAATTAGGTGTAAAAGAAACATACAATGAAGTAATAAAAACTATATGTAACAGTCTCATAACTAACATCATAATACATGAGGATAAATTGAAATAACTCTCACTAAGATCTATCACTAGCAAATGAAGCCCAATTTCACTGCTCTAAGGAAATGGAATTGAAAAAATTAACTTACTACATAGATAAATATTTTGAAAATAGAATTATGTAAAGGTGGGCATTGTGGTGCAGTGGACTAAACCACTAATTCATCAGCATTTCATATGTGCAAAATGGCTGAGACACTTAGGATCTAGCTCCACTAATGCTCATGGAAAAGCAACAGAAGATGACCCAGGCTCTTGGGCCACAGCAAACTTATGGGAAGTTAAGGTGAAGATGCTGGCTCCTGGTTTCTGTCTGGTCAACCTTTGGCTGTTGTTGGAGAGGATGGGGATTCTCTCTTCTCTCTGTGTAGCTCTGCTTTCAAAAAAGTAAACAACTTTAAAAAATAGTACTACTGAATGTAATTGTGGAAATGTAAGTCAGAACAATTATGGAACAATTATGAAAGGGTTGGGAAGGAAGGAAGGAAGGAAGGAAGGAAGGAAGGAAGGAAGGAAGGAAGGAAGGAAGGAAGGGAGGGAGGGAGGGAGGGAGGGAGGGAAGGAGGGAGGAAAGGGGATAAGTAGGAAAAATGTCAACTTTATGCTTGTTCACAGATGTATAGAACTGTTTATAGAATAGTGTTTAGACTCCACCAAAAGACAGGATAAGTGTATTTAGTGAAGTTGCAGGATACACAATCACCATATCTAAAATACAGCATTTTTAATACAGCAATAAGAAATTTGCTGAAAAGAATTAATCATAAAATCAATCTTAATCACAATTGTTATGAAAAATAAAAGCATCTAAGAATAAATGTAATCAAGAATGTGCAAAATGTCCACAGTTAAAAATTGCAAAATATTAATGAATGAAAGACAGCTGAATCTGTATGGTAATGCAGCACATTAGTCCTTCGTCCTGTGGCACTAATATGCCATATGGGTGCCAATTCATGTCCAGGATGCTCCACTTCTGCTCAAGCTCCCTGCTTAGGATTTGGGAACATATCAGAGGATGTCCCAAGTCCTTGAGAACTTGCCCTCTTGTGGGAGACCCCAAAGAAGCTTCTGAATCTCAGCTTTGGATCAGCTCAGCTCTGGCCTTTGCCATCATTTGGGGAAATAAACCAGTGAATGAAAGAGCTCTATCCTTCTTTCTTTGTAAAACTCGGATTTCCAAACAGAAAACAAATTTTTAAAAAGAAATTAAAAACAAGGCACTGGAATACCATTCTGTGTTCTTGAATCAGAAGAATTAATATTGGTAAAATGTTCTTTCTATCCAGATTCATTGCAGTCCCCATCAAAAGAAGTATGATAGTTTTTTGTAAAACTAAAAAGAAAATTCTGAAACTCAGAGGGAAGCTTTAAGATTCCAAATGGTTGAGAAAGTCTTGAGCAAAAAGAAGAAAATTGGATACATCACAACACCTCACCTTAAAACATACTACACTGCTATCATAACCAAAATAACATGGTATTGGCACTTAACAGAGAAGAGTGGAGCAAATTGGAGTTCCCAGAAACAAACTTGCTACTTCAGTCAACTGTTTTCTGAGAAAGGTGCCCAAAGTATATACTGGATAAAGGACAACTCCTTCAGTAGAAGTTGCTAGTAACACTGGATATCCATAAACATAAT
Organism: Ochotona curzoniae; assembly: GCF_017591425.1. Classification (NCBI taxonomy): domain Eukaryota; kingdom Metazoa; phylum Chordata; class Mammalia; order Lagomorpha; family Ochotonidae; genus Ochotona; species Ochotona curzoniae. The sequence continues at coordinate 24,765,394 of NW_024464920.1, forward strand.
TGCTTCCCAAAGCTGAGAGCCAGGAATTAAAGCATGTTTAAATAAAGTTGGAGTTTTCTCACTCTCTGGGTTAGTGATGAGACAGTTAGATTCAAATTACTCTTAACTGTTATGCCTCTTTTCTATAAATGCTTTTCTTGTTCATAAATTATGAAAAATTTCCCCAGTTGTGTAATTGAACATACAATGTGGACACAGCATTGTTTTATAATAGAGTGAATAGCACATTTAACATGTTGAATTTTCTTCCTGGGTATTGACCTTTAAGAATGAAATCAGAATACTGGAAATGGAGGTTATTTAAATATCAAAGGATTTGAGGTCATTCAAATTTTGTAGATCTAATAAGAGAACTTGCCTTTCTTTAACGATTGATTCAAATAATTTTATCTTCATAACAATCCAAGTTTTAGAAGAAAACATTAGATGACAATGAAATATCATGTATATTGTGTGGCATATACGAATTAGATTTAAGAACAAGTTAAGGTATCCTGACTACCTCAATATTGCGGTATAAGACAGCTTATGTAAAACATACTGGGACAGCTCTGTGGCATACCAGTGAAGCTACAGCCTGTGATCCCTGCATCCTACATGGGTGTCGGTTGAAGTCCTGGATATTCCATGTTCAATCCAGCTCCCTGCTATTGTGCTTAGATTCCTGCACCCACAGGGGAGACCTAGAAGATTCTCCTGGCTCCTGGCTCTGGCTTGGCCCAGCCCCAGCTGTTGTGACCGTTTGGTGAGTAAACTAGTGATAGAAGATCTCTCTCGAACTCTCTGTCTCTCCCTCTCTCTCTGTCTCTCTGTAACTCTGCCTTTCAAATAAATGCATCTTTAAAAAAAAAATCTGTCTTAACTGTTGTCAATTGCTTAATGACTCAGAATGACACACAGAGCCTTTCAAATGCTGTAGCTCCACAAACAGAATGCAAAAGGAACTATTTTTGCTTATAAAGATATATTTATTTATTCAAAGGAGAGTGCTGTTTCACCTTATGGTTTATTCCAGGGGTGGCCACAAAGGGTATTGCTAGGCCACAAGGAAGCCACGAACCAGCATTGTCTTCCAGGTCTCCCACGTGGGTGACAGGAGCACATGGTCTGTTGCTGCTTTTCCCAGGCCATTAGCAGGGAACTAGATTTTCAGTGGAGCAGCTGGAACTCAAATCAGTGCCCATATGGAATGTCAACATCAGAAGAGGTGGCCTTACTGTCTGTGCCATAACACTGGCTTCAAGGATACTGGTTAAAGATGAGCAACTGGGCATCAGCTATTCCTGCTGAGAAGTTGAAGTAGGCCCAGTGGAGTTACCTTGACATAGGTGGAAATCCTGACGTGTGCATTCTGCTTCAACCCACTTCTGTGCAACCGCGGTACTCACAACAGGCTGCTCTGGTTCTGCCTCTTTTCCTCGCCAACACTTGGCAATAGTGTTAAGGCTATGATGAGTATCATAGTGTGTTTACCTAATGTTGATTTTTAAAAAATCCCACTTTCAAACATTTTTCTATCTATAATAAAGAGCTCTTTCCTGAAGTTGAGATTATTTGCTTGAGCTTTCCAGAAGAAGGATGAACGGAGTTTTTTTTTTTTTTTTTTTTGCTGAATTTTGTTGTTTCAGATTTGATCTGTCTGTTCATCATGACTTTGAACATGTCAGATTTTTCAAAGGTTACCAACCAGAAGAAAATAGCGTGAAAACATTGTGTTTCTCTGGAAGATCTTTTTTCTCTCGATTTGTCTGATTAAACAAAATTGAACATATTCTCTTCTTTTGGAAGTAAGTAATAAATAATAATTATTTTCATGTTGTACACTGCATTCCTAATTTCTGCGAACTCTAGAATGAATTTTCTTAAAAAATGCATTTTCCCAAAGTAGTCTATTTCTGACTGGATTATTTGTTATTTTAAATAAATTTTGAAATAATCCTCTGAGATGCATATCAAGATAATAATTCTCTGATTGTTCCTCAAAAAACCATTTTTATTACAGCCTTATTTCCCTTTAAAATTTTTCCCCCTTTGGGACTGGCTTTGTGGCATGACACATTAGTTCACTGCAGATGATAGCCAATTGCTGCCTTTCTCATCCAGCTCCCTGCTAACACACCTGGGAAAATCAGTGGATCATGGTCCAAGTTCTTTGGTTCCTGACACACATGTGGGAGACCTGGATAGAAATCTGGTCTCATGGTTTCCTGGGTTTGGATTGTCTCTGCTGTCACTACGCCTTTCAAACCAAAGGATCAATCTTCAATTTTTTTTTTCTTATGAAAGAAAGAAAAAGGAGAATGGATGAAAAGAGAGAAAGAAAGAGTGAGTGAGAAGGAGAGACCTCTCTTTTTATGGTTGAATTTCCAAAGGCCCACAATGGCCTGGTTGGGTCAGTTCAAAGCTAGAAACGCCTCCCATATGGATAGTAGAGACCCAATCATTTAACTCAATGTGAGTCCCCTAGTGATGGCAAGGACACAACTTCTTAGGTCAACTCATGTTGGCTACAGGGTCCTCATTAGCAGGAAACGAGAGGCAGGACTCAAACTCAACCAGGTTGAGTTTGAAATGTGAATTGCCTGACCCAATATAATTTGTAGGCCCAAAGCAAACTCTCTCTCTCTCTTTGTATTATGTTGTTTAACTGGAAAATATAGAATTTGTTTGCTCCAAGACAAAAATGCTAGTTAAAAATACTGGCATTGCTACTGTTTAAAGGGTGTGTCTAACAAACCATGACCTATATTTATAACTAAGGCATTATGCCTAAGGGTATCATAATCTAATATAATTACTAAAGATTATAGAAATCTGTGAAATTTGCACTATACACAATCAATCTCATGAATTGTAACTTATTCAATTAATTGATTATATACTTTGAAATTACTAGGTCCAGACATCAAAGCTTTTTCTAAAGAAATAAAGATTTTGGAAAAACTGGTTAATTTATATTCTAGATGAATTGCTTTTTTAAAAAGATTTTATTTATTTTTATTGGAAAGTCAGATATCCAGCAGGAGGAGAGACAGAGAGGAAGATCTTCCGTCCAATGATTCACTAACCAAGTGTCCGCAATGTCTGGAGCTGTGCTGATCCAAAACCAGTAGCCAGGAATCTTTTCCAGGTCTCCCATGCTGGTGCAGGGTCCCAAAGCTTTGGGCCATCCTTGACTGCTTTCCCAGGCCACAAGCAGGGAACTGGATGGGAAGTGGGGCTGCTGGGATTAGAACCAGCGCCTATATGGGATCCCGAGCATGCGAGGCGAGGGCTTTAGCCACTAGACTACAGCCCCAGGCCCTAGATGAATAGCTTTTAAAGGAGAATTACCAGGACTATGGAAGCATCTATATGTATGAATACATTTATAACCTTGATTTTTTTTTTAGAAATAAAGTTGAATGCTTAATAATTGTGTTCTATACTGGCTTGACTGGCATAAAATAAACTTTACATTTTATACCTTGTATTTCAACATTTCTCTTCTTCACGTGCCATCATGTTTTTTACTATAGATTGTTCTAGTTAGGAACGGTTTATCACAAAAAATTCTGATTATTTTTATGAGAAATGATTCAAATTGTGTATTTGATAGGTTGGAATTACATTAGATAAGTTAGAAGATTATCATGTTTCTTAATTTGTTATAGAGTACATTGAAAAAAGATGTTTAATAAGCAATTACAAAAGTGTGGTATATTATTATTATTATACATACTATGTGTATATATATATATAATATACCTCAGATTCTAGAACTATTTAAACAAAGGTGTTTGAGTTTGTAGATCTGTTGGTAATGAGAGAAAAAGACATCTGAGACTAGGGGAAATACAGCTCACAGATGATAGAGTTTTGTGAATAGCGTGGGTAAAGTTTGAAGAAAATGATCCTCTCAGCAATGTTGCTTGAGATCACGGCTACAGGAAGTTCTAATAATTCCTTCACAGGAATTCTCCTTTTTATTCTTTGAAAATGAAATATTGCCAGTGGAATGGAAAACTATACCTTCTGTGCAATAGGTTAGCAGTGGGCTTGTTAAGAAGCTAACAACCACTTACGGGACACAGTGCTAGAGCACATTTTCAATGAAGAGGAGAAAAACAAAGCCGAGACTGCTGACAGGCAGTTGAGTAAAGCATTTCTATTGCTGCTGTAATAAATTTTCTCAAACTTAGTGGCTTAAAACTATACATTTTATTTTTTTTAGTTTGATTTTACTTCTTTTTGTTATTATCAACTTATGATACAGTTCTATAGATCATGGGATTTCCCTTATCCCCTCCCCAACTACACATTTATTATATAAGTATTTGGAGGTTGACATTCCAAAGCAGAACTTACGGGGCTAGAACTCGAGAATTGGCAATGCTGTCTTCTTTCCAACAAGTCCAGGAAAAATGATTTCCTTTCACCCCCCCTCCCATTTTTAGCAGATTCTTTACTTCAGAGTGTCTTTTTCTGTGCTCAAATCAAGAGGTGTAACATCTTTATCTCTGATCTCCATCCTCTACCTCACTCTTTCACTACCATAACTATACATTCACTAGGTCAAGACAGAAAAATCTATTTTTTATGTCAGCCAGTAACAAATTAATTCCAATTACAAACTAAATCCCCCTTTACTATGTAACACAATGTATCTATCATTATGTTATAAACACCTACAGGAAAATATTTCTGCATTTCAGTTTGGAAATCCATGATGGAATGTGATTTATTTCTGTATCTTACTTTAGTGTGGGGAAGGAAAACATTTAAGAAATTCAGCAGGCATTGTTGAGGATACTATGAAAAAAAAACAACACCACACTGAGACAGTGGTATAGTCAGGCGACCATACGCTGAAGGGAAAGCAGATGGTGCAAATAAGAGGCACTGAACAGCGATTATGTTTTAAAGCCAGAAGAAGTTGTGAGGTGTGTGACTAGTATTGGGCAAAAATAGGAGTTAGCATGTAAATTCTTTAAAATATTTTAACGTCAGTTCAGAAGTGACTAATAGGATCCTTTGAACTAGGAATTTGGACTTTGAAAGTGTTTATGTCCATTAAATTAGTACAGGACCACACAATGCTTTTCAGAGCTTCTTTCCCAGGTCATGTCATCTATATCCCTGGTGTTTTATCCTGGTATCTGAATTTCGGCACTGAAGTCTCCACAGGGAAGTCTGACTAACCAGTGGCCTTAAAAAACATTTGATTGTGCCTGTGCATTTCCCTTGTCTTACCTCCCATCGTTCTTGAAAGCAGTTGACACAGCAGCTCTAGTTCTTTCAAGTGTATTTCAGGAGGGAGGAAAAGCCCTAGTTTCCATTTAAGAACTGGATCTCTGAGAATGATTAAGGTTTCAAGTGAATATCACAACTCATGAAAAAAAATCACTGACTGGAAAACAGGTACTGGAAATAGCAGTAGCAGTAAAAGTAGATATGCTCAGGAGGGTACACACCATTAAATTATTCAACATCTTAATTACATTTTCTTTCTCTGTCCAACAGCTTGTGAGAAAATATCATGCGACGCTTCTTGCTTCCTGATGATGAAAACTGTCAAAACAGATACTTTCTGTGCTGCTGTGCTGTATTTTCTGGTGTGTGTGTGTGTGTCTAGTAAAAGGGAAATGAAGGTAATATCTGCTTAAATGTAAAAAAAAAAATAAATTAACATCAAGTCCTCATGGGCCATTATTTGGAGCTGAAATCCCAAGCTTAGAGAACCAAAAGGGTTTATTGTCATCTGCGGTTTAAAGCTTCTGGAATAGCATATGATCTTGATCTTTCAAAAAGGTCTTCAAAGATTTGTTTTATTTTTACTTGAAAGGTGATGTTATGGAGAGAAGGTAGGACACATTCCTGATTCCTTTTGTTGAATTATCTTGCTATCACTTGTAGCCCATCTTGAACTAGCACATCAGACTTTCCAATTTCTCCCATTCCAGTTGCTTTTTTTGTAAGACCTCACTGAAACCTTGAGTCCACTGACCCTGCTTCAGTCTTCCTTTATATTTTTTAACATTTCACAAATATTTGTAAAAGATTTATTTACTTATTGTATTAGTTTGGAAATCAGAAACAAAGTGGGACAGAGACAGACAGACTGACAGAAAGCATATAGCTTTCCTTTGCTGATTCTTTCCTCAAATACCTAGGAGCTAGAAACTCAACCCAGATCACGTACATATTTGGCAGGCCCCTAGCCCTTTGCATCAATTTACACAATAGTGGAGCATTAAAATAGAAAGACAATCAGGACCAAAACCCCGCAAAACCATATGGGATATATGACATCAAGGTAGATCTTAAACATTGTGCCAAATGTCCACCCCAAATATCTTCATATTTAGTTAGAATCTACTGTTTCTTATAGCAAAACAAAGGTCAATTTAGTTGGCTTCTTGCTCTTTTATCTGTCCAGCAAAACCTCAACTCATGAATAAGTTCAACCATTGTGTTTCTCACTGACTATCCTTAATCAGTCAAGTGGTAATGAGAATATTCTCACAATATGGCATTTTGATCCCCAAATTAAAATAGAGTTGATTGTCCAAAATTTTTATCACAAAATACAATGCAAATCACTCACAAACTTCATGTTCATAACATTAAGATTTTTTTTGGACTCCAGACCATTATTTCAATAGATTCTAATATCCCTATTTCATTGTCTCAAAGTACCATTAATGAATTGCTTCTCTGTGTTACAACAATGCAAAATATTTTAAATTGGAAAATTGTGTTTTATGTGTCTACCCTGGCATAGTCTTTGAAATGTAACAGTTTAGGCTTAAATAACGAGTAAATGAATGCCATATAATACCTGATGACTCCTCTGAGATTGGTAGTAAAGGAATTGCTTATGAAACACTTGGGCTTCTTTAGATGTACACAGATCATGATTAGATAATATAAAGGTGTTTTTAGCATTACTTTATATTTTTATAACTCCATGATATAGTCAGATTTGAGCTTGATGTCTCCACTTCAGAGGGGGAAAAAGAGTTCAGAGGCATTAAAAAAGATCAAAGTAATTTGGCTAAGAAGAAAATCTCATGTTTAACAGAAAGGAATTTCAAAATTTTGTATTTTTAAATGTCTTTCCTAGATTCTTCTGACAACAAATTATGGTTTTAATAAAACCAAACCTATATGCTTTGTTCTTTTTGTACAACAACGTAATGTACCAGCAGAGTTTATAAGCATTAGCAAATAATTTTGTGGAATATTTTTCATCAGCCCCTGAAATAGTCCTAGGGGAAAATGGAATCTCTTTTGGTTTCAGACTGTATTACATTGTTGTTTGTCATCTGACTTTGAGAGCCCTGTAGATTTTTCCCAAAGAAAACCTATTTTACATATAAGTTAATTCATATTTAAATTAACTTCTTTGCTTGAATTTTAAAAAAGTTAGTAAAAGACAGTACTTGTTTTAACCTAAACCCTGTGATTCTGTATCCAGTGAATAATACTCCATTGTCCATAAAAACATTTGGAACTAAGAAGATAGTCTCAGGGATTTGGAAATGTGCCAAGCCTGAAGATGAAATTGTTTTGGGGTAAAGCCGAGTCTTTGGTGCCCCAAATACTTCCAGCAGCATTTCAGGGACTTAAGCACCAACCATTTGCAGAAATTCATTGTCTTTCCCCTTCAAAGTTATGATCTATGTCCTTTAAGAATTCAGATCAATATAATGACCAAGTGATTCATCTCCCTATGTCTTAGTCACTTTGAGAAACACCTCCTTCCTCCTTCATGATTTCCCCCAGACACTTTCTGATACAAATACTTCTAAAAGTGATTTTAAATAACCTTACATTGAAAAGCATAAATTTGTGTAGAACTGGCCTCTTTGATGTCTTAATAGGTTGTTTTAATCTACCTTGAAAAGACACACAGTGGTTTACAACAAAGGAACAAAATAAATAGGATTCCAGAACCTGGAGGAATTTTTCTGAGACTGATTACTTGCATATTTTATTATTTTTGTTTAAAAGACACTTTAAATGGTACCTCATTTCTAGAATTTATGAAATGAAATTAAAATTTTTAGGTGTTCTTCATTTCAGAAGCTTGGGCAATCAGAGCAGAATCAATTCAAGAGAGAACTGGAAGAAATTTGCTTCATTGTATGGATTTTATCAATGACAGAAAATACATATAAATAATAATAAATGAAATAAAATACCAATTATAGGAAAGAAAAGTTAGGAGGAAGTAGTCCCAATGAAGACAGATTCTTTATTTAACTTATACTGGCTTAAAAACATTATTTGAGGAACTGAAAGTGGTTTCAGATAAATAACATTTGCTGTATCAAATTTATTTGGAGTAATTTGTCATACATTCATATAAAAGGATCCATAAGGCAATTGTATTAAAAGTGTTCATATTTAAACGATTATTCTCATAATTACTATCAAAATTGTTTCTAGTTAGGAACAGCGTTAAACTCAAAATAATGCCGCATGTATTTTATGAGAAAAACTGGAAGAGCTTCAAATCTTCAATTATAAAATAGTGTCAAAGATGAGGGAATATTCATCAAACTGATTTAATCAATGCAATTATATATATTTATGTGTATGCATTTAAAAGTAACAATTTAATGCCTAAGTATATATAATTATGATTGATAAAATATTTTTAAAGTAAACAAATAAAATCAAATTGAATAAAATTTTCACCTATATGTGGTTAACTAGCATCTCAATGCCAACACATCTAAACTTTTCTTCAATGCATTTATTTAATTGCTTACAGTTAGTGATATAGAAAGCCTGATATCTATAGTGCATCACCCTTGGTTTTAATCTTTTAAGACCACTTCTTGGCTTACAACATCAGGAAATCTATTTTTAAAGAACAGTATGGGGCCCGGCACGGTGGCGCAGTGGTTAAAGGTCCTCGCCTTGCACGCCCGGGATCCCATATGGGCGCCGGTTCTAATCCCGGCAGCCCCACTTCCCTTCCAGCTCCCTGCCTGTGGCCTGGGAAAGCAGTCGAGGACGGCCCAAAGCTTTGGGACCCTGCACCCGCCTGGGAGACCCGGAAGAGGCTCCTGGCTTCGGATCGGCATAGCACCGGCCGTTGCGCTCACTTGGGGAGTGAATCATCGGACGGAAGATCTTCCTCTCTGTCTCTCCTCTCTGTATATCCGCCTTTCCAATGAAAAAATAATAAAAATAAATCTTTAAAAAAAAAAAGAACAGTATGAAATAACCAAGACACAGAAAACTGCAAATGAATTAAGAAGCAGCACTTGAAATGCACCATTAGAAACTTTAAACTGCCTTTCTATTTGTAGACAGGAAAATGTTTAGAAACCAATCAAGGAGCTGTGTCATTATATGCATTGATTGCAGCTGGGGAAGATGCCAGATTGAACATCTGCCCTGATACACAATGAAAAGGGCAGTTGTTAAGTGAAATGATTCCAATAAATCTTAATGATAAGGTGATGATGAGGGATGTCCCTGAAGAATATGAAGAAAGGTCAAAATGGACGTGCATTGTATTTGGAGACTTACAATGCTCAGTAATGAAACCAGCTATTTATGATTGCTGCTACATTTCTGTACTTTTAAACAGCTGAAAGTTTCAGCAGTAGGCAAGTAAGCAGGAGGAAACAGACTAAAAAAATCAAAGGGAAGGCAGGGTGGGATCCAGTGGGAAGACACCCAGATTTCTTGTAAGTAGCCTTTGACTAAAGCTGCCAAGAGCCTTGGCACATGCTTACTTTCTCTCTCCCTCTCTCTCTTTTTAATGTCTTTTCCTCATCATATTTTTACATATATTTCAGGCTTGGGAGGCACATTTCATTCAAGGGACATAAAGTAATTATGATTTGAATAAGCAAATATCGTCTCAAAATGTAAACAATTTCATCTTCCTGGATGCAAAATACGTATTACAATTAAGAAAATTGTGTTCAATACTGACTAGGTAATAGATGATGCATCGTTCTGTAAGCATCCTTCACAAACAAATAGGAGACAAATACATATTCTAAACTAGCACAATGCATAGTAAAAAGAGTACTCAGATACCTTTTAAAAAACCTGCATCTGTTGGGGCAATATGTTTCATGGTAAGAAGCAGAGAGGTAGGTTAGGAGGACATGCTTTGTGGCCAGTTAAAAAGGCAGCTCAGCAGAAGACAGGTTGGGAAATTTAATCTTAAAGGGCAAGAAAGCATTAATCTTGTGGGTAATATGGAAATATTACTCCAGAATAGGAGAACCATATTTGCAAAGAAACCAAAGAAAAAAGATAGCATTTCAGACACGGTAGTTAGTTCAGTGTGACTGGAATAGTTCACGTGCTATTCTTTTGAAAAAATAGATAGAGGTCACTTATAAAACATCCAATATATTGGGCCCGGTGCGGTGGCGCATGTGGTTAAGGTCCTTGCCTTGCACGCCCAGGATCCCATATGGGCGCTGGTTCTATCCCGGCAGCCCCACTTCCCTTCCAGCTCCCTGCCTGTGGCCCGGGAAAGCAGTCGAGGACAGCCCAAAGCTTTGGGACCCTGCACCCGCGTGGGAGAACCGGGAAGAGGCTCCTGGCTTCGGATCGGCATAGCATCGGCCGTTGTGCTCACTTGGGGAGTGAATCATCGGACGGAAGATCTTCCTCTCTGTCTCTCCTCTCTGTATATCTGCCTTTCCAATAAAAAAAAATAATAATAAAAATAAATCTTTAAAAAAAATCCAATATATTTTATTGGAGATTTTTCTGAAAGACTTCATGAATTGCTATTTTCTTCACATTGGGTATGTGCTCTTCATTTTGCCTTTGCCTGAAAATATTTAAGTCAGTCTGGTGAGATTTGGGAGAGCGTCTAATTAACAGTATTTGCACATTTCCATAGTGTAAATATCCCCACTCTGGCCGAATTAAATCTGGCATCGTGATACCAGTGAGGGAGAGGGACTGAGAGAGGAGAGATCACCCATCTGCTGCTTCACTCTCCAAATGACTAGCATAGCCTGGATTGTGTCGGGTGAAGCTAGGCTGAAACCAGAGGCTGCAGTTTAATCCAGGTCTCCCATGTAGTGGTGAGGGATCAAGTACTTGGGGTATCTTTCATTTCTTTTCCAGACACATTAGCAGGTAGCTGGGGAAGAAGTGGAGCAGCTGCAATGAAAGCTGATACTTTTAGAGCACACTGGCCCAACACAAGTGTTCTCTTCATCTAAACAACATGAATGCTTAGAATAAGGCCAATGTAGTAGCTCCATTTTCCTGAAAATTTAAGTTTTTTTATGAAATGTCGAATTACATTTTATTTGAGAAATATCCTGAATTATAACTGTTGAAAAACAATTCAAGTTTAAAATTTCATGGGAGATAATATCAACTAGATCTAGGAAAAAGAGTTTGTCAGATATTTGCAATCTGAAGGCCCCTGTTTTGGTGTAGGCAATATTGTTTTCTCTATTTGCAACTTGGAAGTGGCACAATTACATTGAGTGTGGCAAATTTCCAGCATCATCAAGTGACCATCTTTGCTCTGGGTGGCCTTGTCCTGATTTCAGACAAGGAGGTCATTCAGCACCATATTTTCCCCATTCTCTCATGCTCATCTTTCTCTTTAGAAGGTTAATTCAGGTTTCTCTCTTGGAGTGAGAGTGGCAGATATAAGACGGTAAAAATTGATTGGATTTAAGTGGACAGAGTTTATTACTTGTTCTGTGATGCTGAGATGCCAGAGAAGCAGTCAATACTTTGTCCTAAATCATATCAATTCCACAATAAAGAGATAACTCTACCTGGGTTAGAAAATGGATTCTTACCAGCTTCCTTGTAGAATCATCTTGCCAGCAATCATGCTATAGCTGCTTTTCTAGCTTCATACACACCAGCTACTAACATGATTTACCTAAACACAAGATTTACTCCATTACGAAATCCACAAATTTATCTTTTCCACCAAGGTATTTGTGAATGAAAGCTAAAGCGAATGTAACTGATGTTTTGCTTTCCCTGTCTTGAAAAGAGCATTTATTCACTCTCCAGCAGATGTGCCTTTGATACAACAAACATTAATTTATGATGTATCTATTCCATGTTAGGTTCTATGATGCAATGACGCCCTCCCCAAAATGCAACCTGCTCCAAAGAAGTTCACAATATAATAAGGGAGGTGTTGAGGATGTTTATCCACTTACACACATGTACACTCCTGTATGTATGCAGTGAGAAAAACATAAGCAAATGAAATGGACGGTAGTAGGGTTTTCTATCTTGGGTCTATCCCCAATTCCTTTATTAATTTTGGGTTTTTTTCTGACTACTCCAAAATGAGAAATAAGATCAGTATAATAATTTAAATAGGCATCTTATGCATTCTTTCTTCCAGAATTTTAACCTATTGATAATGTATAAGGTATTGAAACAATCTATCATTTACATAGAAAGTATAGCCACTCCCTCTTCTCCCTAAATCTGTATTTTATAATAACCTCTTCACTTGTATTATCTCTAATATCTTAAAACCAAAATTCTTTTATTTAAGAAGCTAAAATTTGGGGTGTCATTTAGGAATTCTAATAAGACATTCTCTCCCCTTGCCTGCTCCTGCTTGAGTTGAGACAGGAATTTTTAATGCCTTAAGGATGCTGGGTATAAGCTGATATTATTTTCTGAACTGAACTGTGGAGCATCCTCAATAATAAATTCCTAGTCTTTGAAGATCCAGGAAATGTTCTTTAATGTCTCAACAACTGTGGTGTTGGTGGTGGGGGCTTATTATGTTTCAAAAAGTTGTAATGCTAGGATCCATTTTTGCCAACCCCCTAGAAACAACGAAGCATTTCGATGGCAATGCAAAAGCAGGCAGAGTTTACTGTGCCAGCATGCTGGGGCCAGACCGTTCTTGGGGCACAAAGGCCAGCCAAGCCTAGGTGGGACCCCAAACTAGCAAAAAGGCTAGAGATTATAAAGGCAACTTTTTGGCTATAACATACATCAAAGTTAACTTAAAAAGTAGCAAACTTCAGACATGTCAATTTTTACTCTGTTTCTACACTCATTATTTTTATGGCTCATTCCATTCTCACACCCTTATCTTTGTGGTTCCTCCGGTTCCTGGGACCTGAGAATTGCGCCCCTGCCCTCCTGCACCTGGGTTAGTTGATAGATAAGGTTTGTGACACTGTTCACAAGAGGAGCAAAGAACAGATTTATCATTAAAGTGGAGTTTTCCCACAGTCCAGACGCCTCCTGACCTAGCAAAGAAGCTGTTTCTCAGCACAAAGGGGCCTAACATTGCCTAACGCTGATATTCTAACATTCTAACATACTAACATTATACCAACACTGTAACAGTAATGAAGAATCAAACAAATTGAAAGAAGAGAAGTTCATATTTTGTTTATACAAAAAGTAATTTTGGGCCACAGTGCAGTGACCTAGTGGCTAAAGACCTGGCCTTGCATATGTTGGGATCTCATATAGCCACTGGTTCATATCCTGGCTGCCCCATTTCCTTTCCAGCTCCTTGCTTGTGGTCTGGGAAAGCAGAAGAGGACACCCAAAGCCTTGGGACCCTGCACCTGTGTCAGAGACCAGGAAGAAGCTCCTGGTTCCTGGTTCCTGGCTTCATACTGGCTCAGCTCCAGCCATTGTGGGACATGAACCAGCCAATGGAAGATCTTTCTCTCTGTATCTCCTTCTCTATGTAGATATGACTTTTCAATAAAAAATAAATAAATCTTAAAAAAAAAAAACAAGTTAATTTGCCCAGAGGACCTGCATCAGCATTGAGACATTTGGTAATAGCCTGGGACACTGGGTCTCTTACTATTCCCGCTTAGAAATGAGCAATGTGCGTTGCTTCCTGCTAGGCTGCTTTCTTTGAGTGTTCTTTTCCATTAACTTAAAGAAGGCTGCATTTTTTAGAATATTCCATTGTTCATGCTGAGAAGCAGGCAGGATTAAATACCTGAATGAGCTTCAACATTACCAGTCCTGGAACAGAAAGCTAGAATGTCCATTGTAGTCTACCCTCCAATCATTTCATGACTTTGAATGTTGCTTTAAAACACACACACACACACACACACACACACACACACACACACCCCTAAAAAACAAAGCAACGCAATCAACCTAAAAGTTTCCTAAATATCCTGGATAATGTTTTTTGAGATTCATTTTTCAGACTTCAATCCTGACTTTATACCTATTCTACAACTTGCAGCATTTTATATACATTTGAATTTTTCAAAAATACTAAACAATTTTAAAGTTACAGAACGAGGCTTTATATAATTACATTTATTCTGAAATGTTTCTCAGTTTTACATATATGATCTACAACAAGTTAGTTACACAATACCAAAGTTAACAGTTGTTTGTTTTGCATTTTACTAAGACTTCTATCCTGCATCAATATCATGGCTTTTCTTAACTTTTCCATTATCTTACCTTTAACTTGCCTTTAAAAATGAAAAGTGCGTGTGTATAGATTATATATGTCTTTATCCCAGACAAAATATCCCTAAGAATACTGTTTTGTAATAAAATGCTTTAAAAATACTTTAAATTTTATTTATTTTATTAGAAATGGAGAGAGATGAGTTAAGATGGGGCATCCTTCCTTCAGCTGGTTCACTCTCTAACTACTCACAAAGGCAGGGCTGGGTCCCAGCACAACCAGGGACCCAGGATTTCATCCAAGTTTCCTACAATGGTGTCAGGGACACAGCTGCCAGGCTCATCAACTGCTGCTTCCTTGGGAGCACATTTGCAAGAAAGTAGAATTGAGAGTGGATCTGGGAACTCAAACTCAAACTCAAACGCAGGCCACACATGCAATTCATGTGTCCCAAGCAGGATACCAACCCCTGGGTGAGCTGCTTCTTTGTAGAAAATACTTTTAATCTAATAATCATCAATGGTATTCACCTCCATTTTTTAATATTCAAAAATTTGGCTTATATATGAAATCTTGAACTAAGACCCATTTTAACATCAGAATTCTGAGTGCTGTGTTAGCCAGGGATTTGTGATACCTGATAAAGTGCCCTGAGACTGTGAGAATAAATTAGAATAAGTTCTTGCCCTTCTATTTTCCTCTGTCACACAAACCTCTTTGATGGATTGAAAAACTCGCTGCTTCAATTGCTTTGTTGATTCAAGAATTTAGATTGTGTAGTAAGAGCTCCCAAATAGCTGTGCCATAAGTAAGAGCAAAACTTAGAGATTATAAAGACAGTTAGGGTAGAGTCTGAATTACTGTTTTCATTTGCTTTCCTGGAACCCATAGACCTTAAAACTGTATAGTGCCATAGTGAGACACTGAAAGAAACACTTTAATCCCTATGTTAAGCTTTCCAGTTCCTTTTGGGAACTTAAGAAGCAGCAAAATGTTTAAAAGCATTCTCAGTTCTTATTAGTAGCGTTGTTACCTTTTTGACCCTGTATCTTGGAAAATCCCCTGGCTTCCTGTAGACTAAGAGCAGGGAGACGAAGAGAAAGTGCACATTACATATTGAAAACGCAACCAGAAATCTTTCCATTGCAAACAATATTCCTCTGCTAGTTCACATATTTAGCAAATAACTAAGACCAAACATACATCAGAGGCTACATCTCTGGATTCAACACTAAATAATCTATGAAGTCACAGATTTCACAGAGGCTTCATACCACATTGTACTTTTAAAAGGATAAAAAAATCTATCAATTAGTACTGTGAGTAATAATTGAATCCTGTATCTACATTTCCTTATTTATATGTGTAAGATTTATTTACGTAATTATTAATTGATTGGGCCTTCTTTGGTATGCACGAATAGTTTTCTCGATTGTTTTTGGATGATGTTCTTTCTTATTTTAGCTAATATGCTTATTTCTCCATTGATTTGCAACTGACAACATTAATTAGCCAGGTTGATTTCAAATACGCAATTTTAGTAAGCAAACTGCTTGTTTGATTACCACCATTATTCAGGCTCTATAATTTTGTTTTTCCTATTAGCTGTTTAAAGTTATCTTCCACAGAATATTACCACAATAATTGCTTCCAATTATTGAAGATCACCATTATTTGACATTGTAATTATTGTTATTATGAAACACTTTGGTATGTGTACTGAGGACAAAGATTTGGTGAGTATGATTTTTTTCTTTCCTGATTAAACATATTTGATGCATTCTATGAAGTACAGCTCCAAGAAGACACCCATATTCACTTCCTTCTCCCACTTGTATTTTTAAAACAGTTTGATATTGTAACTCTATATTGAGAAAACTCAATATCATTCAGACAAAAATTTAAATACATATTTTTGTGAGGTGTATATTTTTAAAATATCAATTCTACAATTTCCAAGGAACCATGGCAGTAGATTTGTTGTACATCTGTGACTTTAATGTGAGCCTAACAGAAGCTATTAACATGCATCTAATCTACTTCTTAAAATAAATTAATAAGGTAAGTGAATATATATCAGAAAACATATATGTAGGTATGAATTCTGATATTTTCTTTAATTCTGATATGTTTATATTATTTTGTTAAAATATTTAGTAGTAGCTGTAATGGTGTTTATCCTGAGCAAATAAATAAATTTATTTCATTACTCAGGCATTTATAAAATGTTTCTTGGAGTTGCTAGCAGCAATTCGATATATAGTTTATTCAGGTTACTTCTTTAAACTCTAAAGAAGTCCAAATAATAGCATTTTGTTTCTTTAGTATAACAATTTTTAGTAACAGTTGTGGTTTTGCTCTAAAAGATAAAGTCTCTTGTGTTGAAATACACTCTGGTTTGTTCTCTTGCATTTTCTTAGACGTTCAATGTGAAATAATCCAGATCAAGATGCTTAGACTCCCTGCTTCTGACACTTGTTAGCTGTGTCTTTGCTGACTTCTTCCTTCTCTGGATCCACTTGTCTTTTTGAAATATATAATGTATAGCAACTTACTAGTATACATTATTCTGTTTCTACATTTTTAACCATTTAGCTGTCTACAATATCTAGTGAAACAATTATAGATTTTAGAGTCACAGAACAGTGTCCTTCTGAGTTTCATTTATCCTGTTCATGGGATCTCGGATAAGTTGCACAACTTTGCTTTCACTTGTGCAGAAGAGATACAGCCTTGATTTTGAAAAGAAGTAGGAATTCTCACCCCTGTTACTCTGCATGTAGAAATTTTAGTAAGTATTACTTCAATTAAGAATTTTTTCCTACTTTTCAGCTATGTGTACTTGAGACTGCTTGATATTAAAGTACATGGCACTGAGGTTTTGTTCTTTCAAAATAGTTTCTTCTATGTTTATGTTTCATTAAGCTTTCTTTTTCTGCAGTATTGAATCTGATTTAAAATCCATTCAGTACTTTTTTTCAGATATATTTTTGTTTCATCTTTAGGAATTACATTTGGTATGTCAAACTGTCTCTTACTGTGTTCTGATTCACATTTTGTCTAAAGTTTGATGAGTTGTTTGATATATATTTTTAGAATTTTGCAATTGGCAAGACCACAGGTTCTCATCAGAAAACAAGATCCCTACTTTCGCTTATTTGTTCTCCTAAGTCACCGTCTTGAAAAAGTGCACGCAAAAGTTGAAACTATGTGCAGACATTTCTCCCTGGAAGAATTTTTTTTTAATATACCACGCACAAGTGTAGACTATCATCTTTTACATAATGTATCTCAAAATACAACTTAATATTTCTTATAATGCAATTCTTCAGAAAAATTGTTTTATGCTTGAAAATTTCCCCCAAGAATATTAGCTATGTGAAGAAGCTGGTCCTCTACTAAGATACATTTACATGAGAGTAATTATCCAAAAACAAAGAGTGAAAAGGTGGAGGAAGCTGATCAACTACTGATAATGCTTCTATTTCTTATACTACTTAAAATTTATCCCCATTGTTCATGTAAAATACGTTTGTCTGCCTGAAACATACTTTTTAAATAAGAAAGTTTGGGATTAGATGATTAGAAAAATTTTGTTTGCCTGGAGAAGCACTCTACAAGATGTGAAAAAAGGGCCTGGTGCAGTAGCCTAGTGGCTAGAGCCTTTGTCTGGCACGCACTGGGACCCCATATGGGCCACAGTTTGTGTTCTCACTGCTCTGTTTTCCATCCAGCTCACTATTTGTGTCCTGAGAATGCAGTCAAGGACAGCCTTGGGACTCTGCAACCACGTGGGAGACCGGAAGAAGTTCCCGGCTCCTGGCTTCAAATCAACTTATCTCCAGCTGTTGCGGACACTTGGGGAGTGATTCAGTGTATGGAAGATCTGTCTCTCTGTATCTCCTTCTTTCTGTAAATCTGCCTTTCAGATTAAAAATAAATAAATAAATCTTTTTTAAAAAGGAGAAATTAATCTCATATTAGCATATATCTCCTAGAAAGAAAATAAACTTTTAAAGAATTCATTAGAATCTGCAACAAATACATGATACAAAGGTAAGGAAAACACGTAAATGTTTTAAAATTTTCTTTTTAAAGTAATTATAAAGAGATAATAAATATTAGTTTGTTATGTGCACAGACAAGAGCTATAAGCAATAATTAAATTTGAAAATACCAATTTCACCCACATACATTCCTTTTTTTGGTAATTTACATGTTAATTACAATAAATCAGAGAAAACATATCTGCTACCTGTCCTTTGGAAATTGACTTATTTCATTAAGCCAGAGGTTTCTAATGGCACTCTTTGTTTAAAAGATAGGTTCTGATGCTTTTTTTTACAGCAGAGTAATATTTCATCTTGTTTATATACTGCATTTTCTTGATCTAATCATCAGTTGATGGAGATCACGGTTGATTCTGCATCTGTTCTTTTGAGTTGAACTGTTGCAAGCATGGGGATACAAATAACTTTCATATGCTGACTTTATTTTCTTTGAGTAAATTCTCAGGAGTGAAATGGCTAACTCATATATCACCCTAGTTTCAGAATTCGGAGGAATCTCCATGCTGTTTCCCATAATGTTTACATTACTTTACTTTCCCACCAACAGCATACGAGCGTTCCTCTTTCCCCACATGCTCAAAATAATTTGCTATAGTTTGATTTTTGGATGATAGCCATTCTATCTGAGGTGAAGTTGAATTTCATGGTGACTTTATTTACATTTTCCTGATGGCCAGTGAGCTTGAACAATTTTTCAGCAACAAACAAAATATGTATACTACTCAAAGCAATGTAAGGATTCAAGGTGATCGCAACACACATACTAAAGAGATTCCCAGTTCTGGGGCAAAAATGAGCCTAAAATTCATATGGACTCACAAAAGACTTTGAATAAAGCATACATTGAGATTTTTATTATTCAATTTGTTATTTCAATCCCCAACTATAAAAAAATAAAGCAGGAGTCATCAGAATGCTAGATTTCAAGACATATTAAAGGGTAGTTATAGTTAAAACAGATTGATTCTGGCACAAGCATGGACTTGTCAGCCAATGCAACCAGACAAGAGAACCCAGGAATTAATGCATGCGTCTACAATCTTTGACAAACTGATTAAAACCACTCTGGAAAAAAAACAGTCTCTTTAGCAAAATTTTTTGGGAAAATTGTATCATGCACAAGAGTGAAATAAAATCCTCAACATACATCCTAAATAAAAATCAACTCACAATGGATCAGGTTTCTACATGTAAGACCCAAAGCCATGAAATCGCTGAAGGAAAGCCTAGGAAAAACGCCACAAGGCATTTATGACAAAGAAGTACAGAAATTTGCACAGAGCTTTACTGAAGTTTGAAAGTTTACTGGATAAGCACGTAAGTATCTACAACACACTGTGTAAGGTAAAACCACATCTTCTTCCTTGCATATTTATTTCTTCCAATTTGAAAATTAGATTTACACTAGATGTTTTATCACTGCAATCAAACATTTGGGAAGACTCTTGTTTGGCCCAAATGCTTAATATAAAATAATTATGCTTAGATATTAGGGAATGAAATATTGCTTTCCAAATGATAATAGTCCTTTCATACTGATTCTCTTTCAAAATAAAATCTGCAACTGTAGAATATTTTTGCTTACAATTTAAAAGCTATGAAGTAAATAATATAAAATGAAGAGAAAAGATATTTCCACAGCTTTTTTGGGATGAGATTATTTCATTGAATAAAACTGCACTGAGACTTTAGACTGAGGCCTGGTAAGCTTTAAAGAAAAGCATTATGTAATATAAAATGGTTTTCTATTAATAGTGACAGTTTTCAGCTTGTTGAGAAAGAAGATAAAATATAAAGAACCTAAAACTATTATTGAATTTTTGGCATTGAGATTTGGTAGGAACTGCATGTCTTTTCTAGGTACCCATATCATTCTTGGTTTTGCAAGAATTTTTGGAAAGTAGGAGTGAGTGAAGAGCCATTGCTGTAGGCTTCAGCATAGCTATTATTTATAAGGTACTCACCAAGCTTTGTGTGTCTGACCTGGATCTGCCATCAAACAAATGCATGACAAAAACTGACTGCTTCTGACACATGCAGCATAGATTTTCAGCAAACAACCTTACCCAGTTTGCTCTGAATGGGGACCAAACCATCCTGCAATAATGTAATGGGACACTTGCAATGTAAAAGAGAGAAAGATGCAAAGTCCTTGAACCCTGATCCAGGTATATTTAAACTTTGTGCCAAAACAATTCCTAGGGTCCATGGCTTCAGATTACTCATAAATAACATTCTTCATTGGCTATATATAGTATATGTGCTATTACTCAGTTTGAAAGTTAGCAGAGAATGCTGTACTATCTAACAATAATTATACTAGGATGTGCTTTCTGAAATATTAAACATAAGAGCTTTTAGGGCAAAGAGTAGCATGATAATAGTTTATTAATTTAAATGTAATTAATTGTGATTAATCTACATGCACATAGCAAATCTGTATTCTTCATTTTTCTGCTAGACAATAAGCCTCATGAGGAATGGGATCATTCTTGGTTGTTTTATAACTTCTAGAACACAGCAGTGTCTGACCAATGTCTTCAGTGGTTTTTCAATAAATTATAAAGAATGGTAATCCTGAATCTTTTTGGTACCAAGCACTGTAACCGTTTTCACACTGATGCCAGAGCACTGGGGTCACCATGAGATGGTTAGTATGTGTTTATTTTCATTAAAACATCATGTGAATTCTTCCTCGAATCCCTATTAAAGGTGACTATATCCTGTACTTGAAGTCATTCTTTGTAACCCTTGAAACTTCTTTGCTGTCAAGTACCCCAAACCTTCAAAATGTGCCCCAGTCATGTGTGTTCCCAGGGAAATTGGTTCCTTTATTCTTCACTTTCTTCACAGTACACAGCACATCCTGTAGCTCTCGAGTGAAACGTGCTTGCTCTCCGAGTACACAGGTTCCTGAGTCTCTCATCCTCTGTTATCACATTGTTCTTCCAATCGACTAGATGTCTATTTCCATCATCCAGCAATGAATGCTTATTCTAAACATCTGTGTCACCTTGTATCTCCTTTTCTATCACAATAATAATCTTCATAGTTTCTCCCTTTCTTGGCCTGTTATTACCTCTCACTTTAAGTTCCTTTTGTCTATTCTATAAGTTTTTGCAACAGATATTGGGAACTCTGCTTTGAGTCACTTCAGGTGATCATATCACGGGTGCACTATAAATGTAATACTTATCAAACCTCCTTAAGTAGTCTTTTTTCATCATACTTCACAGTGTCTAATATTCTTGGCCATATTACTCCTATTTTTTTTCATTTAGTACTAGCTGAAAATGTACTAAACATGAGTTCTATGTACTCTCTTTTTATTTCTCCTTTCTGTCATTTTCATCATTATTCTCTCAGTGTCTCGACGGCAATTAGGACAGATCCATTAACTGACTGAGGCACAGACACACATACTGACTCATTGACCGACTCACCCTTACTGAAGGTGCAGCTTTCACAGAATGTCATCTTGCATTCCTCAAGATACGCTGACGTCTTTAGCAGAGTATATAGTAGCAAACACTGTTTGATAAGTTAAATCTCCAAGTAAAGGAATATAAGTGGTGCATAAACACGTAAAAGCAAACTTTATAAAATAGGATTAAGTGAATATGAAAGATGAAAAGGTCCCATACAGAGTCAAGATTATGAAGAAATGATTCCAAATATTATTTCCACATTTCAATTCTAGGAAAGATTTGTTCCACCAAATGCATCATACCATTAATTGAAATACTAAATGACTGGCAACATAGGTTATATTTGTAGCAGAAAATTTGCTAGCATATTTCTAAGATGTAATGATAGTAATTTCAAAATCCAGAAGCTTAGAAATTCAGGAGGCTTTCTCTTATCCAGGGTAAGATTCTTTAGCTTGTTCAATATTTTCTATTCAAATAAACCCCATTTTTAGTTACAATAAAAATTCTGCCTGTTCCTCTGAGAAAGTTTTCACCAAGCTCCTGGACAGTCTTTGATTCTATGCTGGAGCGTGCAGAGGAAAATACTACAGATGCTCATCATGAAAAATAAAGTAAAATATAGAGGATTTAAAAATATTTTTTAGCATCATGAAGAATTTAAATTATAACAATTCAATCATCCTCAAAGATACGACTCTCATGGGCTTTTAAGCAGTGGTATATGCAGTACAGATCATTATAAGATAAAGATTAGTGTGTGGTGTGAAGACAGGAGGATAAAACTACATTAGCATCTATTGTCTTGGAAGAAAACAAGCAGCCATTCCACTGATTACCAGCCTGCCGGATTCTTTGCAGCTGTGCCTGTCTTCCATGCTGTCTAATTGTTAAAGTGAAGTTTCTAGAGAGGTTTCTGCAGACTTGGTGCGGCATTTACTTCTCAAAACTGGAAACCACTATGCTGAGCAAGAGGAGCCAGTTTCAGAAGATAGCACGTTTTCTCTGAGGTGTGGCAGCTAACATGGAACAAATACCAGAAGTGCGGCAATGAAATGAATTGTTCACTGGAGGTATGCTTGTCATTTCAACCTGTGTTTATGTTCCAGTGGAAATCTTATGATCTTTGCTTTGCTTGTTGAGCACTATAATCAGTGGCAAATTAAGCCTATGAATACAGAGTAGATTAAAATTATATCTGTACACATACAGTTGGAGATAGGGAGGAGAAAGAGAGGTACTGGGAAGGGAGCAAGGGGAATAAGGGAAGTGCAGTTGTCTCTTGGGCTGTACCTGTAGGATACATACAACTGTTCTCTTCCCATGAATAAAAATGAACAAGGAGAGTCTTTGCTTATGACCGGGGTCTGCCTGAGACATTGGTGTACACGTGTCTGAAAATAGCACCTTTCCTCCAAAGTAAAACAGTGGGATTTTGTAGATACAACTTTTAAAGTTAGGGATCTGAGAATCTGCTTAATTTTGTAGTGATATTCTCAGTTGCTCTCTTAGAATACAGGCTGCCTAAATAAGGTTTGTAGCTCAAATTCATCCGGTATACCATTTCCTTTTGCAAAGGAAGCTTTTTTGGTAATATCTATGTAATTGCTACTTCCATATGTCTATGTGTTTTCTCTAACTGGCTATGTTGTAGTTCAGTAGTTAAACAGAGCCCACATGGCTGAAAGATTCTGCAATGTTAACCAGCGAGCTTAGTAAAGGAAAACTGTGCAGATAACTAGTGTACAGAACTCTTAATATATATTCCAAATACAGTTAGCAAAATTCTTCATTAGAATATTTCCCATGGCCAATTATTGTTTTCAATCATTGGATAGTATAATAAAATACGCTAAAGTTTTATTAGGAAAATGGTGCAGCACATTAGACAGCCACTCGGGGTATCTACATCCTACCTGTATCACAGTGCCTGGGTTTCAGTTCCACCACCTCTTCCAGCCCTGCTTCCCCTGAACTCAGCAGATGATGGCTCAAGCACCTGAGACCCTGCCACCAAAGCAGGGGGCTCAGATGGAGCTCCTGGCTCTTGGAGTCAGCCTTGTGCAGGCCTGGCTGTGAAAAGACATTCATAAGAAAACAAGTGAGAGAGGTTGTCTCTCTTTTTCTCTCTCACCTCTTTTCAAAAACTAAATGCATAAATATTTTTGAAAAGTAGATACTTTATTTTTAAGTAGAAAAACAAAAGCAGTGAATTTATATCTTTTGACAGCAATCTCTTTTAATATAATATTTTGCTCAATATGGAAGTCCACAGCAAGGCATATTGACATATATTTTATTGAAATAACATTATTGAGTTATAATTAAAGTCTTGACAAATTTGAAAACAAGAACCCAATACAAACATAAAATCTGACAGTTTTGGTTTTTTCATGAAGATTTATGTAAGGGCCCTACGAGATAGCCTAGCAGCTAAAGTCCTCCTCTTACATACGCCGGGATCCCATATGTGTGCTGGTTTCTGATCCTGGCAGCTCCACTTCCCAACCAGCTCCCTGCTTGTGGCCTGGGAAAGCAGTCGAGGATGGCCCAAAGCCTTGGGATCTTGCACCTGCTTGGGAGACCTAGCAGAGGGGATGGGCTCTTTGTTTCAGATTGGCTCAGCTCCAGCTGTTGCAGCCACTTTGGAGGGGGTGAATCAATGGACAGAAGATCTTCCTCTCTGTTCTCCTTTTATCTGCCTTTGCAATAAAAAAAAATCTTTTAAAAAATATGTGAAATACAATTATCTACCCAGTATTTGAGTAACTCACTTAACTGTGCTCACTGAGATGAGCTTTGCAATATATTTGGACAGTTTCAATTAGGTGATTTTTTTTTTCTTAGACTATTTGTCTCTAGAAAGAACCTTGAAACCCATTTTTAACAGGAGATCTGGATAAAAACTTAGTCAGGATTAAACTGAAAACTGAACTATTTCCTTCTTACTCAAGGTGGATTCCTTCCTGTCCAGAGAATCAGTATTTCTCAGTAATTATACTCCACATACGCACGTAACTGCATGCTAACTATAAGGACATAAAATTCAAGAAGGTTGGTTAGATTCACCAATACAGCTTTCTCCTAGTGTCTCACATATCTTGCTAATAAGTAACTGAATAATTTTTATCACTTCCAGAAACTGAAAATTATGCTGACAGAATTAATGTTCTCTTTTTAGTTACTACGCATGGCAACCAGTGAACTGCTGGACTGATTCCTCGTCAGCTCACAAATTCTTGGTAAACCATTGCTTTTAAGTTCTTCGTCTTCTATCTAAGGACTTTCAACACATTTTGCTTTGAAAGGGAGAGAGAGGCAGGAAGTGCACTCCCCCGTGCCTGCCACACTCGGGCAGGGCAGGCTGAGAGCAGGAATCTGAGGCTGCATCTGAGCCGTTTGTGTGGTTGGCAGGAGCTCGATTTTGAGAGTCAGCCACTGCTACTTTCTAGAGTGTTCATTCGCAGGAAACTGAACGGAAAGCTACAGAACTAGGACTCCAAGTAGGCACTCCTGCATGGGATATGGAAATCCCAAATGGTGTTCCCACAAATGTGCCAAATATCTGCCCCCATAGATCTTTTACAAATTACATTCTTAGCTGAATGTTTCAGGCTTAATATTGATTTTTGAATATACTTCACCTTAACTTTTTGCAACAATTTTATAAAATTATTTTTATTTTATTGATAAGAAAACCAAGACATGGCATATAATTAAATTATTTCCCTCTGTCCTCTTTATCCATATAAATTTTTCTTTACGGCAAATGTAAACACTCTGTCCTTGATACTATTTTTCTTCTGAAATATGAATGAATCATCCTCTAGTGTTTAGAAGTCAAGCCTCTACAGTCTTGCCAAACTGTGTTATGCTAGATCAATATTCTTCTTCCTGGAATTCCTGCAGATCTGTAATCTGCACCGAACAATTCACCACGGAGTAATGGCCTATCCCACAGTTCGAATTACATGTATCAGTCAAGTTTCTCCAAAGCATCAAATATATCACTTAGTAATACTTTTTTTTTTATCAATCTGTTATTGTCTTATCTTTCAGTTTGACAAAGTGGTTGTCTGATTTTTAAGAACATATGTTCTAGATAATTTTAGTAACTCATCAGAGACTGCCCCATACTTCAATCTCTCTTTGTTACATTGATTTACACTTGATCTTAGCCAAAAGGCTGAGAAGCGATTACAGTGTTTCATTTCAAATTTTCATTTATAATTTTTATTTTAAAACAAATATTTGGTATTTCTACTGATTTTTGGAAGCAATCTCAGGGACATATAATTCTTCTTGATATCTGCAAATATAATAGTTGAGTTTTGTTCTATCAAGTCAGGGAAAGGTAATTTTGTATTATTTGAAAAGCGCATGTTTTGTTAAATGGAATTGTCCTAAAATAACCATGCTGTTGGATTTGCACAGTGTTTTGGTTGCAAAATATGTAAGATTTTCTTTCACTTATACTGTGCTACTTGTTCTAAGACATAGACTAATACGTTATTCACCTTATAAACATTCATGTATTTATAAATACTCAATTGTAACAGTTTTAGCAGAATTTGAATAGTTTATCAACAACAGAATGGGAAACTGTTCAGGCATATTTTTCATTTATGAAAACTAACAGTGACAGATTCAGTTAAAGTTATTCCCTTTGGACTCAAGAGCAAAACTACCAGGTACAGTTGACCTGGTTTCTGACCATTCAGTCCGAAGAGAAAACTCTGCCATACCGTTCTGCTGTTCTGTGTAATTTCATTTGAATTTTCGTTATAAGCGTGCTTCTGGAAGTGGAAAATAGTCATTTCAAACATCTCAACAATTTTGTTAGTGGAAAGTCAATAGTATTTTAAGTAAATTAAAGGGTAGGTTTTAAAATATGTCTTATTTTATGTATCTTCAATGCAGGAATGGTATTTAAGTTTCATATTGGGCAAAGCATTTAATGCCTTGTGACTTTTTCAGAGACTTAAAAAGATCGGATTTATAGCAAGGGAGCAATACCATGTTAATATTCCTAATATGACATCAACTGACTTCTGTTTAGACATTCAAAATTCAGTTTCTAGGTTTAATATCCTTTTAAGAAAGAAATTTATCATGTACCCAACCTTTAAAAGCATAAATTAAAATGATTTTATTACCAATTACTAATAAATATAGTCATTATAGAACAAAAGGCAAAACTTATATTGTTAAAATTCTGTCTCTATTTATCCTTTGATTTATTGGATTAATTATTAATTACATCATATAAGGTACTCTGATCATTATTACAGAATATAAAATTCATTTTAATAGGATTCCCATTCTTTAACTTATCTCAACAAAATATTTGTACCGGTTTGTAACCAAATATTAAAATACTATAAGGAAAGAGAAGAGGAAGGAGAACTTTACATGAGCTAATGCAGTGTGTTAAAACCCGGTGATTACTACTCTTGCAATGATTTCGCAGTTGTTTTTCTCTTCCTTCCATTAAATGTCAGTGGACTAGTTAGGTTCTCAATGTACCAAAATAAATCCATCCGTCACTATTCTACACTTCCCTGAAATGGAGCATGAAAGATTCTATTTCTGCTATGCTGCTGGCATTGACAGAATAGGAATTTACTTAAACTTTTTCTCCTGTCCTTAAACACACAAATGCTCACCTAAACTACTATATTACCCATAATCATCTCTAATTTGGAAAGCAGGAAACTAACACATTCTAGATACTGTGTTAGACAATTTATTGATCTTAGTTTACGTAATCATTAAAATTCTGTGAAGCATGTATTACAAATGAGAAAAAATTGGATCAGAGAACTGAATTGTTCAGTTAGTAAAAAATTCTTTTTCACAGTACATTTAGTAAGAAGAAGAATTTTTCTTTCCCTTTAAAATGCAGTAAGAGATACATAGTAGGTCTTTAATTTTAAAAAGAAGTTTAAATTTTTCACTAATTATATGTTTGGTGATCATATGGATTTGTTTGACTTGTATTTTATGTTCATGAGAATTTCTACAAAAAATTAATAAATCACTTCTAAATATCCCATCTGGAACAGCTAGCCATTAGTTAGATTTTTTTTAAGATTTATTTTATTTTTATTGGAAAGTCAGATACACAGAGAGAAGGAGAAACAGAGAGAAAGATCTGATTTACTCTGCAAGTGGCTGCAGTGGCTGGAGCTGAACTGATCCGAGGCCAGGAGCCAGGAGCTTCTTCCAGGTCTCCCACACAGGTGCAGGGTTCCAAAGCCTTGGGCCATCCTTTACACCTTTCTCTGGCCACAAGCAGAGAGCTGGGAGGGAAGTGGAGCAGCCAGAACATGAACTGGTACCCATATGGTATCCCAGTGCATGCAATGTGAGGACTATAATCACTAGGCTACTGCACTGGACCCAGGTAGTCTTTGTAAAAATGGTTCCATCTTCAGTTTCATCAGCCTGTCTGACACATTAGCAACTCCCAGAATCCTGAGGTCCCTTTGTCTCTAATATCTCAGTGTAGAAGACTCAGCTGTGGGAGTTTAGGAATACATAAGGATGAAAAGACTTTCCATAGGCTTGGGTGGTTATGTGGCAGAGACAATTTGAAAGGGGTGCACCTGAGTTTAAATTTCTGCTACCAGGCTTCTGCATAAGAAGGATAACCTAAATTCCTGGAGGTTGTTAGGATTAAATTATAGCATCTGTGAGAGGATCCATCGTATATAACAGTATCCCCTATTTCACTTTTGCTTTTTGCATCCAACCTTAGTGATTGGTACATACTGATTAGTATTTGTCAATTGTTTGAGAAGAGGGGATTTTATTCCCACAATTTCTGTCACAGTGTGTTGTAATCACTCCATTTTTATTTTGGACTACTAATAAAGTTTTCTGAGCCAAATTTATGTATTGAATTTCATAGTAGGTGACGCATATACAGGGAACCAGTGTAAGTATGGATTAGTATGACCAACAGTTTCAAATGCTCATGGAGGTCCTGAAACATGTTACCATGGACTGGGAAGGGAGTTTTGTGATTCATGAATCACTCAATTGTTCTTCTCATCCTTTCAGGCTAAATAAAGAAGCAGCCAGAGTGGGTCTGGCTCTGATTGCTTAAGTGAGAAATTCAATGAAGACTTTAAGATGTCTAGGGAAAAGATCTGCTCCAAGAGCAACTTGACCATGATCATTGGTAATGTTGTATGGATTGCCCCGATGCAGAGCCATTTTCGGAGTGATGTGCAGCAGTTCCAATTAGCGAACAGGAACTCAGTATAGGCACATGGCTTTTCCACATCCACTTAAATAACAGGGTGTGTAGCAAATAGTAGCAAGAGATATGATTATTCTTCTTCCCTTTTGAACAAGACAGAATCTGTGTAATTTCATTTAGTTTACACTTTGTGATCCAGTCCCACATCTTGATTGTTTAAAGCTTTCCTATTCTTCTTTTAACTGTTTTCACTGGGGCAAATTATATAGCTGGACTCTTAATGTGCGTGCCTATGGATTTTAAAGGAGATTGGTAACTGCTGCTGCAGTTAGATCTATGTGGCTGCTAGGCAGAAATGCTCTCTCATTACCTTAATTAATGGATGATTCATTCAATGATCAGTAGAGGAGGAAGGGAATTCAGAAACTGCACGTGAAACTCACAGAGGGGCAGAAAGGGACTTAGATTCAGCCCAAAGCTGAAGTTCCTGAACCAAGTTATTTGCTTTCTTTGGCATTTGACTTGGCAATTATCTTTCCAGGGCTGCTCTTCTCCCCTTACCACGTCACGTTCTTTGCTCCCCTTCAGCGTGTATTGATGGATGTGTAAGGAGTCCCCTGCTGTGGCCTATTTTCTGACAATTTCTGATTACTTTTCTCATTTACTTTACCTTCTTGTATTTTTTCAGGAAACCTTATAACTGCTCCTGAAACTGCCAGATGTTTGATGCCTAGTTTTTGAAGAGAACTGAGACCTGCACTTGTCTTATTGCACTATTGTAGATGTCAACCTGGAAGTCACTGGAGGAGCCAACAGGAGAGTCCAGGAAAGGGCTGCAATGTGAAACTAAGCTGTGAATCAAAGAAGTGTTGAAACAGCTCCTTCTAAAGAACCTACAATTATAACAGGTGCCATAACTGACACATTGGGATGTCCTCTGAACTATTTCAAAGCAGGATTATGATTAATTTCTCATTTGTTGTTATTCTTCTAGCTACTGCATGTGCCGAGAAAGCTTTCCTGTCCTACTCACTCTGAGATAGGTTACCCTTTGATGCCATTGCAACACTTATCTGGTGGCCTTGTGATTGCTTAAGTGTCTCCTCTGAAATATAAATTAATTGAGGGTAGAAATCAACTCAACTCAAATAGCAAGAATAATATTAAGAATTGTCAAGAAGACATGTCTTTTATGATTTGTATTGATTTGAATATAAATGTTTTCCTTTTCTGAAGATTTATTTTTACTGAAAATTGAGAAGTACAGAGAGAGAAGAAGAGGCAGAAAGATCTTCAACCTGCTGGTTCACTCCCCAAGTGGCCGCAATGGCCAGAACTGAGCTGATCTGAACCCAGGAGCCAGGAGTTTCTTTCTCCAGGTCTCCCACACAGGTGCAGCGTCCCAAGGCTTGGAACTATCCTCTACTGCTTTCCCAGGCCACAAGCAGGGAGCTGGATGGGAGGTGGAGCAGCCAGAACATGAACTGGTGCTTATATTGGATCCCGGGGATGCAAGGTGAGGACTTTTTAGCCACTAGGTTATTCCACAGGGCTCAATATAAATGCTTTTCTAGAAGTTTATTTAAAATAATTAATATTGTACAACCATCTCGCACATATTTTCATGTACTCTTAAAACTTGTTCTATTCATTAAGAATGTGTAGCATTTTATTATTGGCTATTTCTGTCATTTCTCCTAACCAAATATTTGACAGAAAAAGTTTGCGTTAGCATGTTTTCTTCCCAGCTCAAAAATGTGCCAGTGACATTTTAGATTAATTTTATTTTTACTGGGGGGAAAAATGTCTCTTTCAGTGAGTGAGTTTTATTGCTATAGAAAGATTAAATGGGGTGTCAAGATTAAGGAAACACGTCAAACAATGCATACTTTTTCTGTCAATGGGTCATTCATTTATTCAGTCATTCACAAGGCATCTTCCTGCTTTTTGAAACAGTAGAATCCTAATTTACATTTCTCATATAGTTAAATAAACGAATTACCTAGAGAACAGCTAAAAATTATCAAATAGAGTTTGATGTACTAGCAAAGGAGAAGGAAAACCCTGACAGTGCTCTGTGCTTTACAACCGTCCAGGGATGCGCTGGCTCTGGCTCTGGAAACACAGAGCCTTATGTCAAAGACAAGTATTAGTTTTTGTGCTTTACTTTTGTACTGGCATTTGTAATCTTCAGCCTGATTAGAATATTCATGAGCAGGAGCTCTGCTATAAAGTGTAGAAAATAAATAAATAAGATCTGCCAGAAAAAATAAATAACACTTTTATTTCTGTCTAAATTCTTAAGAATAATTTATTTTCCTGTTCATAGCTGTTGGAAAATAATATCTTATTGATATGATACTAAGTGTTCTTGTCATGCTGATAAATATCTCATAAATATACAACCTGTTTTTCCCCAAAGAGGGGACTAGAAATTCAATTTATCCACTAAGACCAAGGCAGGTTTACACTCCCGTGGTAGAATTTTATTTTGCAGAGAGGGAGCCACACAGAGGAGACACACCAATTTTGATCATCTTTTTCATACATGTCATTTTTAATTATAGTCATACTTCTAATATCTTCGTCATAATGATAATCATGATTTGTATCAATATATTTTTTATATATATTAAAAAAACACAACTCTTTGAAGAATGCATGTTAAAAAAAAAAGGCTGATTTTTTGACATTATTTTCCCAATAAATTCCCAGGATCTTTGGCTGGGGTTTTGGTGAAAATCTAATATTCTACAGTCTTTTCCATCTCCATCTTCCATCGCTCTCCCAGGCCATTAGCAGGGAATCGGGTGGGAAGTGGAATAATCAGGACATGAATCACCACTCACACGGGGTGCAGGTACTTTGAGGTGGAGAATTAGCCAGTTGAGGCATTGCGCGGGCCCCCTTCGTTCTATGTTGGGAGTGTGGAATATGTTTAGACTCTCCAGAGGATGCCTAATGTTGTGGATAGTATTAGGCTTCCATGTGCTATGATGTTCCACACATATACATGTATGACAAAGTTAAATTTTTTTTTTAAAGATTTATTTTTATTATTTTTTCATTGGAAAGGCGGATATACAGAGAGGAGAGACAGAGAGGAAGATCTTCCGTCCGATGATTCGCTCCCCAAGTGAGCACAACGGGCCGATGCTATGCCGATCCGAAGCCAGGAGCCTCTTCCGGGTCTCCCACACGGGTGCAGGATCCCAAAGCTTTGGGCCGTCCTCGACCGCTTTCCCAGGCCACAAGCAGGGAGCTGGAAGGGAAGTGGGGCTGCCGGGATAGAACCGGCGCCCATATGGGATCCCGGGCGTGCAAGGCGAGGACCTTTAACCACTTGCGCCACCGCGCCGGGCCCGACAAAGTTAAATTTTTAAAGTTAGGCACAGTAAGAGACTATTGATAATCGTAAGAGGCATAGGAGGTCTGCATTTCAAGTCAGAGTGCTGAATTTTATCCTGGTTCCTCAACTTCTAATCCAGTTTCCTGCTAATGCACATGAGAAAGTAGCAGATGGTGGTTCAAACAGTTGGGTCC
Source organism: Ochotona curzoniae (assembly GCF_017591425.1). Taxonomy (NCBI): domain Eukaryota; kingdom Metazoa; phylum Chordata; class Mammalia; order Lagomorpha; family Ochotonidae; genus Ochotona; species Ochotona curzoniae. Next base: position 24,798,022 of record NW_024464920.1, read on the forward strand.
CTGCAGTTCCTGTGGAAAACCCTGATGAAATTCCTGTTCCTGGCTTTAGTGTAGTTCAGTGCTTCCTTACTCCTAGAAGCATCTGATAAATGAACCATTAGATGGAAGATCTCTTCCATTTTCTCTCTCTGTCACTCTGCTTCAAATAAACACATCTGTAAATATTCCATAAGCAATACTAGCAGAATAATTATAATGATGTACTGAGTAAAAATTATATGAATATAATTCTTCACAGGAAAATAAAATTTAAGGAAGTGAAATTGCAAGTAATGTGGATTTAATGTATATGTACATTGGTGTGTGCTTTTATACATATATGATATTGCATATAAAGGAACACATTCAAGATGTATGCAAAAATATATATGTCCCTTTATGTAATATATGTATCCATAAATATCTCCATTTCTCTCTCTCCCTGTACATATAGTCTATTTCTCCATACGTGTCTTCTATATGTGTTTTGTATCCCTTATCATAAAGAGATATTTCCCCAAATATGTACATAAAACTATGTAAATATGGCATATTTAGATATGTATATATAAAAATACGCGTATACATGCATGTTGTTAAAAGCTGCTATGAGGAATACATACATATATGTATATATATAATTTGTATGTCTAAAATGATTTTGCATTAACTTTTTTCACTCACTTCAAAATATAGGAGAACATTTGCATAACACTATATGCACATTTGTCCTTTTGTCTCCGACTCCAGTATAGCCTTGGCAGGCACTGTGCTTAAGGATACACAGCCAGTATTTGGCAAAGATAGAATTTAATCTGAGGTGCCCTGGCATAAGAACACTCGTTTTAAACTTCTAGAGTGTCTCTAGTGATGATAAATGTGCACCATTTGCATAAAAACACAGATTTTGTTCCAAAATCTTATTACCTTTAGGTTAAGAAATCAAGGCATTGTTTACAGAGCTGCTGATGATTCAAAGCATCTTCACAAATGCTTGTTCTAATAATGACCACATTCTTTGCAGAAATGCAGTGGCTGTGTGCTCTTGCTTCTGTCCTTGTATATCTCCTTACAACCAATTTCACTCATTAGAAAACTTCAAAGAAGATGAATTATACCATTTTTAAATACAAAATTACAACTCAAGCTCCAATTTGTTTCATTAAAAAAAAAAGTTTGTGGGGCCCAGCAGCATGGCCTAGCAAATAAAGTCCTCACCTTGAACGCACCGGGATCCTATTTTGGGTGCTGGTTCTAATCCTGGCAGCTCCACCTCCCATCCAGCTCCCTGCTTGTGGCCTGGAAAAGCAGTGGAGGACAGCCCTAAACCTTGGGACCCTGCACCTTGTGGGAGACCTGGAAGAAGCTTCCTGGATCCTGGCTTCGGATTGGCTCAGCTCCAGTCATAGTGGCCACTTGGCCATAGTGGGTAGTTGACCTTTCTCTGTCTATCCTTCTCTCAGTAAATCTGCCTTTCCAATTAAAAAAAAAATCTTAAAGAAAAAGAAGTGGAGCAGCCAGCACACAAATTGTCACCCATATGGGATACTGGCATTGCAGGATGAATGATTAGCCTATTGAGCCATGGTGCTGGCTCTTCAAGTTCCAGTTTCAGCAAGAAATTATCTTGACTCACCCTATGAATAACCCTCTGAAGACACAATTTCTTTAATATTTAGATAGCAACTATCATCTTCATCTTGTCCTAATGTGGATAATTTGTTTTATGACATAAATACTATGTTGCAAACCATTGCAAATATAGAATGGTATCTTTTCTTTGGCAATGTCTTGCAAAAATTTTTGCAAATAGAGATACCATGTGGAGAAAAAAATAGTCATACACTATGGGCTTTAGGTGTGCCAAGACAGTGTCAGAGAGCCCAGAGGAGAAATGGGTTCATTCTAATGGGCCATATCAGAATCACTTTACACTAGAAATGAAGAATGGGCCTGGAAATGATAAAAGGACTTTGATGGAACCATGGCAGAAGATTCTTGTTTAGGAGAGGAAATGGTGCAAACAAAACCACCGAGGCATGAAAGAATCATGGTCACATTCAGAAAAATAACAAGCTGTTCAATTTAAAAGAAAACATAGATGAGAAAGTTGAAAAGTAATCAAATAACTTTCAGAGAAGTATGTGACTTACATAAATCAGGAGGGAAAAAGCTGAGTGTCATGTACAAACATCTCTGTGTTAAATTACATCCACATGTTGGTACAGAAAATGTTGCAGAAAAGAAAACCCTGCAGATGAAATAGGTCAGCTGATTACAGTGCGTTTGGAAACGCCATGGTTCATAAGCCTGCTGTGGAAGGTTCTCATTCTGTTTGAAGTGAAGGAAAAGATAGACGGCAACAAAGACTGCAAGGCCTGAAAATAGATTGTCATCCTGCCAGAGAGTGAAGCAATATCTGTCAATGTAGAAAAGGGAAAAGCCTGGGAAAGACTGGATATTTTAGCGTGATTGCATCAGTTCTGAATCTACTCAAAGATCCAGTACAAGAACAACAGAAATAGAATTATGTCAGGAAAAACCATGTGCAAAATGACCTCATAAAAATGTGGCTGTGAGCAACTTTCACAGGTAAGGTTTGTCAGTATCAAATATGGACTCATCTCACAAATTATTAAATGAACAATCTAGCTAAAGATATATTGGAACACATCTTACTACCCAGAAAGGAAATTTTTGAGAATTTGTAAAATTTTTGTCCAAAAATGCAAGTGTAACTCATTTAATCGTGTAGCAATGCAATTACCCTGATGCTCATTTTAGCTGGAATAAATGACACTTTGAAGTTAGAATGGCACTAAAGTTACAGCTCAGAGTCAAATACAATATTGCATTCATAGTTATGACGTCTTTGGGCTCTTCAGACCTACTAAAATCAATGAAGAGGTTATGCCTATGAATTAAAGAAATCCCATCATCACTACTCAAAGCAATGTAAAAATGTCTTAGCCTAAACAAGGTACCAATAGAAAAAAATAATGAGAAATTGAGAAGTTGCTTTTAGTCATATTTGTTTTCAACTGTACTGGGTAGAGTGAGTGTTGGCCGAATTCAAGGAATTCTGTTTAAAATATCACTAACAATAAAGATTTCTAAGAACTAAAGAATAAATACATAGTTGACCTTTATATGTAAGTTTAACTTATATTTTAAAAGTTTTAAGTTTTCCTTGCAAGTCCTCATCTTGAGTACTTGACAATAAGAAGATAGTTGTTTCTTTTCTAAGATTTATTTTTTTTTAAATTTTTATTTGAAAGACAGAGGTAAAGAAAAAAGATCTTCCATTTGCTGGTTCAATTTCCCAAATAGCCTCAGTGGTTCTAGCTGTGCTGATCTGAAGCAAGGAGCCAGCAGCTTCTTCTGGGCTTCCCATGTGGACGCAGGGGCCCAACGACATCCTCTACTGTTTTCCTGGATCATAAATAGGAAGCTGGATCAGAAACACAGCAGTTAGGAAGCAAACTGGCACCAATTAAGATACTTCAGCAACATAGACAGAAGCCTACAGATTCTACTATGCCACAGTACCAGACCCTAACCTATTCTTGACTTTCCTGTAGTCCCCATGTACTGGTAATATTTTCTGAAGTTGCTTAGAAAGTTGCAGCTGGACACACTGAAGAGTTTAATTACAAAAAGGAAACTACATGTCTTTAGAAGACACCATTAACACTATGCTAAACTTTAGAAATACCATGATTTATCCAGCAAATGAAGTATTGTCAGTGAAACATCAATGAATCAAGCAGAATAGGCAAAAGCTAAGAAAAAACTGTTTGCTTTAAATAATAAAAAGTGTATCATTAATGACAAACTAAGCACATAGGATATTTTTGACTTGTATTCACATGTACTGAAATATATATATATATATTTATATATATATGTATTTCTTGCAAATTTAAGTGAATGTAATATTACTGGAAATAAGAGAGGTATTTTAGCTTTAATAGTATTTCTCTTCAGGTATATGGATTTTGGTGAGTTCATTTGTCCAGCCAAATGCCGGTTACTATTTTTAGGGGCAGGGAATATCATTGTGAATGTTTATCTTTTACTTTATAAATCTTTAATGATTCTTGCATATGTAGTCTACTGACAATATGGGGAGACATACACTTCAACATGAAAAAGTACAAGATGTATTGGAGAACAGTTAATGCTCTGTTTTCAAAGTAACAATAAAGGGATGTTTGAAAAACTTCCACTTTCGTAAACTACTTTTGACTAGGTAAAATTACGTTGTGCCTAAAAGTTTTCATATGCCCTTTTCCTCATTCCCTTCTCTTTATGCTCAAATACCTAAGTAATAGCTCATTAACTGTAACAGTGTTTGTTCCTTTTCATTGCAATTCTATTTTAAGCATGGCAAAGAATCAGATGGCACATTTCCAAGGTGTAAAAATTAATACAGGTGAAGGATTTTAGGACACTAAGGAAAGTAACTTTGCAACTTAATGATTCTTCTAAATAACTGGAGACAGAGATGGAAAGGGAAATATTTCACCATGCTTCTCTGAAGAAATAGGACACATATCACCTTTTAATTTTATTAGCAACATAGTCTTAATCAGAACTTTTTACAAGGTGGGGAAAATGCTTACTTACACTATTGAGTTTATTTGAATTTGCAAATTATCAAAACCCACAAAATTATGACAACCCAATTCTCAGTCTTTGTCAATGGGTGGAAATTGAATAAAATAATGTTGAAAACTGAGCATGATGTAGGAATCACAGAAACATTTCCAAGGGATTTTTATCCAAATTCCTCCATTTGGCACTGCTCCTCTCTGCTTAAGGAATTCAGATTTAGTCCCAGATAAACCAATGGAGAACCTAAACTAGATTGCATACTACTAGAGGCTGTAGGAAGGTGAACAGTGGGGTGGGAGACAAGATCTGAGGTCTTAAAAATATCACTAAATCAGTAACGTTAGAGTACTGGCATGTTTTCCCCCTATCTGTAAGAGCACATCTGACTGGTTTCATACTTTTTATGGCCGAGTAGCACACCATCATTTATCCAGTCATCATTTGATGGACATTTTAGTTGATTCCCTATTTTAGCTATTGTAACTTGACCTGCTATAAACATGGGGATAGGAATTATTCTTTTACATGTTGATTTTATTTCATTTAAATGAATTCCCAGGAGTGGGATGGTAGATCTAGTTTGAGATTTCTAAAGATTTGGGGGATATACATCAATTGTAGACATTAACATTTCTCAGCCTGATATCTTCTTCTACTTACTATTTTTTTTTGCTTTATTGTATTTTTATTGATATGAAAGGAATAAATTTAATTGTGTTTTTTATTTACCATTCCATGAAGGTGCACTGTACAGATGAGGTGCTGTTGGATTCCATTAGCCACTGTTTTGTTGAGGATTTTGCAACTACGTTCAACTTTCTTTGTTGTGTATTTTTAGGTTTTGGAATTAAGGTGATGCTGATTTCATAGAAGAAATTTAGCAAAATTCCCTTTTTTCCAGTTGTTTTTCAATAATTTTGAAACAATGGGGAGTAGTTCTTTTTTGAAAAAATTGATAGGAATCAGCAGTGAGGCCCTTTGACCTGGGTTTTTCTCTGTTGGGAGGCTGTAACTGTTTCAATCTTCATCTTAAGGATTAATATATTTAGGTTTTCTGTCATGCTTCAATTTAGGTCAACATATGTGTCCAGACATCTATGCATTTCTTCTAGCGTTTCCAATTTGCTGGCATACAGTTATAGTATTTGTTGACAGTTCTCTTGATTTCTGTGGTAACGATCATAACATCTCCATTTTCATCTTATATTTTATTAAGTTGGCTCTTCTCCCCAACCTTTTTGTTTACTTTTTTGGTTAGTTGGGACAATTGTGTAACAATCTTGTTTTTTTTTTCCAAAAACTATCTTTCATTTCATTGATCTTTTGAATATTTTAAAAGTTCTGCTTGTTCTTGAAATGTTGATATTTCTTTCCTCCTATTTATTTTGTTTATTCTTGTTTTTCAAGATCCTGGAGACACATTGCTAGATCATTTGTCTGATGCCTGTCTAATTTCTTGATGACACTGATTGCTCGAAATTTTCCTCATAATACTACTTTCGCTGTGTCCCTGAAGTTTTGATATGTCACGTTTTCATCTTCATTTGAATTTCCTTCTGGTTTTCTTTGTGATTCACTGTTCATTCAGAAACATGTTGTTCAGTGTCTGTCTATTGACATGCTTCCTAGAGTTTCTTGTGTGATTATAAAAGATATCTAATATGATTTTACTTTTAATCTGATTAATTTTCATTTCAAAGTGATATAGTTATTTGTTCACAAATTCAACATAGAAAATACAAAAATGATGGTAAAATGGCTTTTTGAAATATCACATAGATTTTCATAAATTTATACAGTGGCATCTAAATGATTTATTTATTTTTTTTTTGGAAGGCAGATTAACAGAGTAAAGGAAAGACAGAGAAATATTCCATCAGCTGTATCACTCCCCCAGATTCCTTCAATGGCTGGAGCTGGGTCAATCTGAAGCTAGGAGATATGATCCTCTTTTGATTTTGAGTCTCCCACAAGGGTGCGTGGGACCGAAGTCATTGGTTATCTTCTGCTACTCTCCCAGGCCATAGACAGGGAGCTGAATAGAAAGTGGAACAGTCAGAACACAAACTGGTACTTATAGTTGCAAGTGGAAGACTACCAGCACACTTATTTTGTACGTATCTTTCTGTCTTTGTTTTTGAACTCTTATTTTTTTTAATTCTTGCGATATAATTCTATAGATTCATGGATTTTTCCTTCTTTTCTACCCATTTCCCCACTGATTTTCCCTATATTGTTACAATAGTGTAGTTCTTCAGCAGGTATAGGCAATTGTAGAAAGTCTGGCATCTTATTGTAAAGACATATTTAACAGTTTCATCAGGAGCCCATTTTTTATTCAGGAGTGAAGATTCATACTGCAATGTATCTTCGCTTCTTGATGTGGTAGTCTCTATTTTACAGTTCCTCTAGATGAATACATGTACAGTTTTATTTTATAGAGAAATCAATATAGACCCCTAAGGATATGATTAAAGCCATTTTAATGTTTTCTGTATTATTTTAAATATTTATTTATTGTTTTGGGGGAAAACAATATTTATTGCTATTGGAAAGATAATCAGATTTATAGGGAGAAGGAGAGACAGAGAGGAAGAGCTTCTGCCTGCTGGTTCACTTTTCAAATGCCTGAGCCAATCTGGAACCACGAGCTTCTTGGTCTCCTATACTGGTGCAGGATCCCAAGACTTTGGGTTGTCTTCTCCTGCTTCCCCAGGCCACAATCAGGGAACTGGATGGGGAGTGAAGTAGCCAGGACATGAACCAGCACCCATTTGGTATCCTGGCACTTGCAAGATGAGGGTTTAGCCATTGCATTGGGCCCTGTTTTATGTATTTTAACATATTTTTTTTCTTTTAAATACACAAATCAATTAGCAATAAGCAAAAGAAAAAAAACTCTACAAAATAGCAACCAAACAATTATGTATTCACATAACATTTGAGATTCCAAATGATATTTGTGGGTGTAATCTGAATTTGTGTTCCAGAAACCGTATGGGATATTTTTCCATGTGAGTGTCAGTGGCCCAAGGGCTCAGGCTATTTTATCTATCATCCCAGTTGCATCAGCAGAGAGTTGCATCAGAAGCTGAGAAATATGTATTTGAACCAGCCCTTCTATGGGATATTGGTGTCATAGACAGTGGCTTAACACTTTTAGAATTATTATTATTATTATTTTGCTTCTATCCATGTTAGTGTTGGTTAAAGTTTGTATTTGAGTTATATTCTATGCAGTTTTGTTTATCCATTTCATTTACATTTCTACTTTTGCCAATAATATTCTTTGATTATTTTATTGAATATCTACATTTCCAGCTATGTCTGTTGTGTCTACTTTGACTTTGATTACTTCAAACTTTGATCATGTTTTTACTATTCATTCATGCCAGATATATGCCATTTATATGCCATTTATAAATATATTTATTAGTAGTTTCTATTGGAGAGTCAGATGTACAAAGAGGAGGAGAGACAGAGAGCAAGATTTTCCATCCACTGGTTTGTGCCCAAGTGGCCACAACTGCTAGAGCTAAGCTGATCCGAAGCCAGGAGCCTGGAGTCTCTTCTGGGTCTCCCACAAGGGTGCAGGGTCTCAAGACTTTGGGTTGTCTTCAATTGCTTTCCCAGGCCACAAGCAGGGAGCTAGAAGAGAATTATGGCCACAGGAACATGAACCGGTGCCCATAAAGGACCCCAGGCATGCAAGGTGAGGATTTAGCCACTAGGCTACCACAGCGCTCAGATATATGTCATTTAATTAGGTTTTTTGGATGTGTTAGTTTTTTCTTTTTTCATTTTTCTATTTCCATCATGTAATTTTACAATATTCTTCCTTTGGCTTACTCCGGATTTACTTTGCTGTTTTGTTTGCTATTTATTTTTCTGAATTGGTATAAAATTTTGTTAATTTTCTCATATACTTAATTTCAGTATGTTAAATGCATCCTACAATTATGTTACATATTTTTGTTACTCCTTAAGAATTATTTATTGGTAAGTCAGAGTTATAAAGAGGGAGAGAGGCAGAAAGAGAGAGAGAGGGATTCCATGTGCTCATTCACAGTCAGGCATCAGGAGCTCTGTGGAGGCCTCCTGTCTGGGTGGCGAGGCTCTCAGCTCTTTGATCATGTGCTGTTTTTCTCCAGACCCTTAGCAGGCGGACGGATCAGAAGCAGGGCAGCCAGGATGTGAACTGGATCTTCATGAAATGCTAGCATTGTTGAGGGTGGCATCTCCCTCTGTGCCAAAACATGAGCTTTGCTTGTTATTCTTATTAAAATTCAATTGAAATTACATACATTTGAAAGTTGTGTCCTTTTGTTTCTTCGACTTTTTAAATGAACTACACACTTTTACCATCACATCCAACTCCTCTACACTAGCTCAGAAATTGAGCATATGCATATAGATACAAAAAATATGTATTTTAAAGGATGCCTTAGTATTTATACCATTCATAAGTACTCTAGAATATTCATGTCCATTATGATTCTAGTTTTAGTTCATGTATATGTTGCCATTTGTGCCTTGATATGTGCCAGATATATACAGATCAATTTGTTCTACTTTTCTAATTTTTCCCTGAGTCCATAGATTTTATTTAATGCTCCCTTGATCTCAATTGACTAATCACCTAACCATTAGTCTCTCTGTTAATTTTTGCACTTTGTCCCATGGGGGAGTTTTTTTTTTAATATCTAAATGTAGTAATATTGTAGTCCTAAGTAAATACCTTCATATTGCTATTACTCAAAGATTGTGTCTCTGAGCACAATTTAGCTTGTGCAACTCAATTTTCATATATAACTATGCACTATTTTGGATGTCTTAGAAAATATACATCTGTGGTTTGTATTGGTGTGCAGTGAGTTAAGCTGCTGCTTGGGATTTCTGCATCCAAGACCATAATAGCTGTGTTCTAATTCTGCCATGGCTCCCAATCCACTTTTCCTTTTAACACACACATCATGTGGCCATCATTGCAATGTAGTACCCCAATTCTCTGCTTGTTATGGCAATATCACATATGGGCTCTGTTTTATGTTCTGACACCTTCACTTCAAATTCAGCTCTTTATAGCTCAGGGAAACAGTGGAGGATGATTCAAGTCTTTGGGTCTCTGCATCCATGTGGGGGACCCAGAAGAGGTTTCTGTCTTCTGGGTTCAAATCAGTTCAGTTCCAATCATTGTGGTCATTTGAAAGGTGAACCATCAGATAGAAGATTCTCTCTCTCTCTCTCTTTCTAATAAAAATAGATCTTTTAAAAAATACATCTGATAAAGGATAGGCCAATTACTCTTATCCCATGTGAGGAACTCAGATGAAATCTCTCGATTCTGGTTTTTAGCTGGCTCAGTCCTTGCTGCTGCCAGCATTTCAGAGTGACTCAGCATTGGAAGATCTCTGTCTTCCTCTGCTTCTCTCTGTCACTTTTTCTTTCAAAAGGCAAAAAGTAAAAGGAAATTTAATCAGTTTAAATGACTACACTTTTCTCATATTTGGATTTTTCATAATGCTTGATTAATTACCTGCCAGATGATAGGTTCAGTGGAAATGTAGAAAATTGATGGACTGAGTGATTGAATGAATGAATGACCTAGTTGACATAGGATGATGCTAAATTGTCTTTGGCTGATTGGAAATCGGTACTCATTCAGTAGATACTATAAATTGCTTCCACAATAAAGTGGTATGCTTCTGACAGTAGACAGTCAGTGATTGATCCTACTAGCTCAGAACAGCACCTGTGTCTGGTTTAATGTATTTTCAATGCATATCAAGCATGTTTGATAATGCAGGCTTTAATTGGTCTAAATTGGTTTGAGTCTACTGAAATAATAAATGAGGCAATTTTGTCTTCGAAGACAATGGACTTTAATGAGAATATTTCTGTATCTGGCAATTTGTAGTCATAATTTATTTATAGCAGGACTTATGATTCATCATTACAATTTCTTTCAACTTATGTAAGAAAAATAAGCTCTGTGAGTGTCTTACTCTGGCAGCTGTTCTTCACTAGCTGATATTTTCTACAAGCTCTAAACTCAGCACTAGCAGTTTTCAGCTTTGTTTATATTGGGAAATATTCCACCATGTTACCACAATGTTACCATAAGAAACAAAGAAAGGCGCGCACACACACACACACACACACACACACACACACACACACACAGAGTTATTGAGGGACCTGCTATCAAATGTTTGCCCTCTGAATTTGTTGGCAGTTGGAATCATTTCTTCTTCACAGTGAAGAAGAAACTGGATCAAATTCGTTTTTTTCTAAAAGGCTTATTGTGCCTCAAGGGTTTCTTCAGAAATCTTTACTTTGCGAAGAGGTAGCCATTTCCCAAAGGTTTTAAAAATGGTATTTCTTTTTTATTTTATTTTCAAGGAACTGCAATCTCTAGTTGCTGGGGGAAGAAACAGGCTGACATGATTGCAGCACTGTCGTAGTGTTTTTAACCAATTCCAATCTCTGTTTATTCCTTTCATTCTCTGTGTTCATCTTGTGACAAATCTCTGTTGCATCTACAATGCTATTCATGGGCTTTGGAATATCTAAATAATGGCTGCTAGCTCAAACTTTATAGCTGTAAATAAAATCACCTATGAGACAATAAAAGCCCTGACATAAAGAAGGGCTAGAAGAATTGAGTGGCTGCCAAATTTGGTTGTTTCTTTCAAAAATATTGGTTGAAAATATTGTCCGGTATGTTTGGGTCATATTAGTTCCCATATTCTTTTTTAACAGTAATTATTGCGCACACACAATGATCTCATTTATATGGAAATTAATTTATATGACTGCAAAGCAGAAAGGTCAAGAAATTAGCTACATAGTGTCGGATACTCCTCAGCATTGTGCAAAAATCTGGAAGGCTCACACAAGGAATGCCATCAGTTGACTTTTTTAGTTGTACAGGAATAGACACAGAGACACAACTTACTCAAGCTAATGCCCTTTTAGGGATGGACCAAGTCTGCAGCCTGAATCATTTGGACCAGAAAGGGCCAGTTCCAAGGCCACTTCAGCTCCAGCACTTCATAGAAGGACAGAGCCTCCTGTTAAGTCTTCCTTCTTTAACATTTCTTTCTGAACTGTTCACCTAAAAGTCTCTCCCCAGCAAATGTTTTTAATGCTTAAAGTCTCTGAATCTGCTACTTGGGATCCCTGACAGGTAAATATGCTTTTGTCCCAGTGCAGTCTAATCAGGTTGCCTAATATGACTGCCAGGCTGATTTTTCATTTGATTTGTCTGGAAATTTGAATAAAGCCACACGATATGTGTGTGACTTGTCACATTATTTCTCAACAAGAAAGAGAAGAAATACGTGAGTATTTTCATTTTGAGACAATTGCAATCTGAACTTGAATACACGTACTAGTAATATTTAGTGTTTTGTCAGGCTGCCTTTCTTTTTGCATAAAGTTTCTTAAAGAGAAATTATATTAAATTTAATTTCATGAAAGAAATCCATTTTGAATGTTTTATTGTTGCTTAATCGTCCTTTCAGCTACATAGATACCTCACAATAATACATTACTACAAGTCAGGCTATGAACAATGTTATGTCTTAAGGGATCATTAGAAAGAACAATTAGTTTATAATTTCAGTATGATCATATGAATTAGTATTTTTTATTACAGTTGAGTTCACAGATCTAGAGCTCATGGATACAGAGGTCTGCTTATATACATATGTCAGTGTGTGAAAAAGGACATTGCAGGACTGATGTGGCACAGCCAGCTAACCCACCACTTGTGATGCCATATTTAAGTCCAGATTTGAGTCTTGCCTGCTCTGCTTAGAATCTAGTTTCTTGCTAACACACCAGAGGGTAAGAGACGAAGGCTGAAGTGCTTTTGCCCTTGCTACTCATATGGGAGACTAGAATGGAATTCATGGATCCTAGCTTTGGCTGTTACAGTCAGGTTCCTTGAATTCATCCCAAATTCCAGGATTCTTTAGTTCATACTGATTGTTATTACAGAATATCTTAGACCAGGTAAATAATTAGGATTAGAAATCTGATTTCTTGTGATTCTGGAAGCTGGAAATCCAAGTTGAAGATGGGCAGATTTGGTGTAAAGTGAGGGACTGTTATGGATAGACAAAATTTTGAATAGTATCTTCACATTTTGGAAAGGACACTGTGGTTTTCTGCAGCTTCTTTTAAGGGTATTATAATATTCATTCAGAGCTGTGATTTAACGACACTAACGATTCCCATGCTAATATTACCACCTTGAAGGGCAAGATTTAAGTAGAGGAATTGTGAGGAACACAAACATTCAGCCCATAACACACATGATGGATGTTAGTATTTTCCATCTTTGCAAGTAGGATGCAGGGAAAGCAATGTTGGAAAATAATTTGACCAAAATGATATAGATAGGTGACTAAGCCAAAGTAGAGAATGGAAACCTCCTTGTGGCACAGCTGTTTCGCTCAGGGGTTAGTTTAGAAGCTGCTTGGAATGCCTGAATCCCATGCTGGAGTACAAGTGTGTGAGTCCTTACTCTTACTTTTTTAAAAAGATTTATTAATTTTTATTGGAATGTCAGATTTACAGAGTGAAGGAAACACAGACAGAAAGATTTTTCCCCTGCTGGTTCACTCGCCAAACTGCCACAAGGACCAGATCTGAGCTTATCCAAACTCACAAGACAGGAGCTTCTGTTGGGTCTCCCAGGCAGGTGCAGGGTCCCAAGGCTTTGGGCCATTCTCCACTGCTTTCCCAGGCCACAAGCAGAGAGTTATATGGAAAGTAGAACAGCCTGGACATGAATCAGAGCCCATATGGGATCCCGGTGGGTGCAAGGCGCAAATGGTAGTCACTAAGCTAGTGCACCCCACCTTACTCTCTGTCTAGCTTCTTGTCAATGCACAACCTGGGTGGTGGCAGGTGATGGATTGCGCAAACACCTGCTTCCTTGCCACCTGCATGGGAGACTTGCATTGAGTTTCTAGGTCCTGACTTTGGGCTGACCCAACCCTGGATGTTGCGGGCATTTTAGAAATGAACTAGTGCATGGGAAATCTACTGGTCTCTGTCTCAGTTTCTCTCTCTCTTTTACTCTTGAAATGATAAAAAATAATTAATAAAAAATAAGTCTGACAGTCTGTGTCTCCAAGTGCTATTTGTTCCAAATCTTAAACTACTGTTTGTCTATTTGTATGTATGCTTTGTAATTATTAATTTGTACATTTTAGGGACATAATTTCTGATAATTAGAGAGTCTGGGCAGTTGATCTGCTTTATTGTGAGGGAAGATAGAATTTTCAGCCACAATTTTCAAGCTGGTTAATAATAAAATGCTTTTCTTTTTTTCCCTCTCCTCCTTCTGTTAGAAATATACTGGATACTCAACATATATTCAATGGACTATATAACATTTGCTGACTTATGACATATACTGTCCTACAATATAAATGACTATATAAGGTTATTATCATGGCAAAATGGCATTAATATAGAACTTATTAAATTTTATATCATACAAGCATGATCTACTTTCTCAACAACTGTTTGAGTGTGGTCTATTATCTCCATTTTACAGAAAACAAATACTTAGAAAGTTCTCATAAAATATGAAAAAAGTCTGTGCAAAACCCATTGCAATTTCACAGATAAAGCTGTATAGGATTTTGAGATAGTGAAATTAAAAACATTTTACTTGGGCCCAGGGGCCGTGAGCCAGAATTTGAAAAGCAGTATATGAAGAAATGGCAAGGAAGCAGTTTGCCTAGAGAAGAAATACACTAGATTTCATGATTTCTTAGCAACAATAAAAATCTGTGATCATATGTACAGGTTTGGGGAGTCTGCGTCCAGGACAGAGTGGAATGCCTGGATGACAAATACAGATGCAGAGGTAGACTCATTTCAGGTTGAAGGACAAAATGAACATCAAAGGAGGAAATGAGTCCACAAAAGAATGGATTTTGTCTTCAAATTCTTTTTATTGCTTATTTTACTACTTGCAAGGTTTAATAATATATTTTACTATTATTCTTGCTTCAGAATTGTTATTTGAAATTTTAATCTCTGTTATCCTACCAGTGACTTTGCATCAGCTACTCTTTCCTACCAAGTATATATGTAATATCAACATTATAAATCCATCTTTTACTTATATGTTTAAAATTACTATTCTGACTTATATTTTCTTCTTTCCAAAAAGCTGATTAAATGCAGAGTGGGAAACGATAAAGAAAAGAAAAAGCTCATTTGTTTTTCCTTTTTTGTTTTAATAAATACACTAACTTCTTTCTTCAATTTATCCTTCATGAGTTATAATTGCAAATGGATTCACTGGGAGACTAAGAATCATTAATTATGGCTAACTGCCAATCATCCTTCACTTATATTGTTGCAAACGGAGTCACGTTTTTGTGCCAGACTAAGTGCAAAGGAAGGTATTCATTAGCAAATCATGCATAAAACTCTTTGACCTGTGTGGTCATAGACTGCACAGTAACAGGGATGATGCCAGGAAATAAATGAAACCCCCCACACTCTGAAAGTTTCCCAAAGAAGGAAGATGGGGAAACCAGGAGAGGATCAAAGTAATTACTTTCATAGTTGCTGTTCATATCTTGTTAAGCCCAACCCTAGAATTAATAATAAAACTGAAACTCCTGCTCATTTTAACTTTTTTCCACTTTAAAAAAATTTGTTTCAAACTAGATTTGAAAGTACAAAAGAAAGATTATGAGGTAGTGATAAACTGGGTTCCCAAATACCACTCATCTCATTTCCTCTATCACGTCTCATGTAAGTATATTAGTCAAAATTAATAATCCAAACCCAATGTTACCTATTTTGTTTTATCTGAACTCCCTTTATTTATTGTCCAACTTTTAAATGCATAAAAGTTAAACATATGTCAAAGTTACATATTTTTCAGTTTCATATTTATTTGTTCTTCATAAATGCTGAGTGACTTAACTGGATGAGCCATAGTGCTCACTCCTGATTTAGTGTTGACTGTCTTTAATTCCTTAGACATTCTGGATATTAATCTTTATTAGATGCAGTTTTCAAATATTTGTGGCTCCCTCTTTACTTAATATATGACATTTGTACAAGGCAGAACGCTACTCAGTCATATAACAGAATGGAATTGGACTAGTGTTGTGGTGTATAGAGTTAAACTGCAGCCTGCGATGCCAGCATCCCACATAGGCACTGGTTCAAGTCTTAGCTGTCCTGATTCTGATCCAGCTTCCTGCTAACATTCCTGTGAGAGCCAAGAGGTGATGTCTCAAGCCCTTGGGCCCGTGTAGGAAACGGCAGGAAGATGATCTCTCTTTTTCTCTGTGTAGATTAGTGAAATGGACAACTTGGAATTTGATTATTGCTTAAAGCCCTTGTCCATATTCCTGCAGAAAAGTGATTTTCTACTTTTTGCTTGTGGATTATTTAGTGGAACATTCAACCTATGGTTATGAGGTAAGTTGAATGCATGTATGGTACTTTAAATCTTAAAAAGAAAAAAAAAGAGATGGAAGGGAGGAAATTGTGATGCAATTAGAATTGCATCTGGAAAATCTATTGTTATATATTTGTAGAAGTTAACTAGTTTTAAAAATAAAATTCATGGGCCCGGTGCAATGGCACAGTGGTTAAGGTCCTCGCCTTGCACACACGGAATCCCATATGGGTGCTGGTTCTAATCCCTGCACTTCCACTTCCCATCCAGCTCCTTGCTTGTGGCCTGGGAAAGCAGTTGAAGATGGCCCAAAGCTTTGGGACCCTGCACCCACTGGGAGACCCGGAAGAGGCTCCTGGCTTCAGGCTCAGCTCCAGCCATTGCAGCCGCCTGGGGAGTGAATCATCGGACGGAAGATCTTCCTCTCTGTCTCTCTTCTCTGTATATCCGCCTTTCCAATAAAAATAAAATAAATTAAAAAAAAATAAAATTCATGATGTAACTATTACAAATTCAATTTTGCATTTTGAGAGACCTTATGTTCTGAAAATTTTGCACCAAAAATGCAGAGTGTTGGGGTGAGGTAGGGAAATAAAATTGAGAAATATCATTTGCTATGTAAGTTTACTATTTAATAAGAACATTAGCAAAAACAGAACAAACTAAAGCAAATACAAACATGATTGGACAATAAATAAATAGATCTTGTTGGTTCTCCTTCTTCCAAAAGTGGAAATTACATACATGTAACTTTGAAGGACTTAGGATGTAAGTAAAAGAAGACATCCTAGGAGGACTCTTGGTCTCTCAGGAAGAGACATTTTCTGTTTCACATTAAGAACTAATTAATGTGGACGTCTACTGCTGAGTAAGACAAAACAGGCCATTAACTGCTACTCATTCTTCTCGTGAAACTGTGGGCTGACTAACCTATAGACATTTTTTATTTGTCTTCTAGTGTGTGTTAAGTCAAATGAGCAGGCGAGTGAATGAGTGAGCTCTCAGGGCAAAAGAAAAAAAAGTTACATTTAATTAAATGTGACCTTTAGTTAACTGATTTAATCGTTGATGTTCAATGTTTATTCTGGAGATATTTGTTCTGTACCTACTATAGACTCACTGAGCTTGCGTAGGTGAATTATTAAAGAAAAAATACAAAAGCTTGGCTAAAACAACAGCATTTTGTTCTAGAAAAACAACTAAGACATTAACCGTTCCTCTCTGCATTTTCTCTTGGCATTTTATTTACCTCTTGTTTTCAACGAGCAAAATAAAAATAAAAGTAGATATCGATGCTGTTAGGTGGAAGAGAGAAGGTAATTGGTTCAAATCTGATTCTTAAAAGAATTATATTATTTTTATGTTTTAGTTTTATAGTCATAGGAAATCACCTCTCCATCTCATCTTCCTGCCTCTCCATTCTTCTCCCCATACTGTTTCCCCCCTTATTATTACAATAGTAGGGCCCTTCAGAAACAGTCACAAGTCAAACATTTTGCTGTGTAAGTGTACCATGGCATTGTACGGACAGGCAATGACACAAAGTTTAGTGTTCTATCATCTAGATATATTTGACATTTCACTTGGAGCCCTGCTTCCACTCAGGAGTAGAAATGCACACTGCAATGCATCTTCACTTCTCAGTATGCTAGTCTCCATTATGGAGTTCATCTATGAGAATATATATATATATATATATATATATATATACATGCATACCTATATCTTGATTTGTATTTTGTATGAACGTCGCTTTGTATCAGAGATAATATATGGTATTTGTCCCTTAGGGTAGGCTTATTTCACCGAGCATAATCGTTTCTAGCTGGGACCAGTTTGTTGCAAATGGTTGAATTTCATTTCTTTTAATGGCTAAAGAGTACCGCAGTTTTCTTTATTCATTGCTCTTTCAACAAGCATCTGGGTTTTCCCATGTCCTCACAGAGCGGGATAGGAGGGTCCTGTGATGGACCAGTTTTCAGTTGCCTTAACACTCAACTTCCATAATGACTTCATTAGCCTGAATTCCCACCAAGAATGAAGGAGGGTATCTTTTTTTCCCCTCCACACCAACAAGCATTGTTAATAGAGTTCTGAATATAGACCTAGTGGCTAAAGTCCTTGCCTCAAACGCCCCAGGATCCCATATAGGCACCGGTTCTAATCCCAGCACTTCCACTTCCCATCCAGCTCCCTGCTTGTGGCCTGGGAAAGCAGTTGAAGATGGCCCAGTGCTTTGGGACCCTGCGCCCTCTTGGGAGACCTGGAGGAAGTTCCTAGATCCTGGCTTTGGATCGGCACAGCACCAGCCGTTGCGCTCACTTGGGGAGTGAATCATCGGACGGAAGATCTTCCTCTCTGCCTCCTCCTCTCTGTATGTCTGACTTTGTAATAAAAATAAATCTGAAAAAAAAAATACAAACCTCAATGTGGTTTTCCTTTGTGCCTCCCTAATAGCTAGGGAATCTGTGCATTTTTCCATAAGTCTATTAGCCATTTGTTTTTGTTCTTTTGAAAAAGGCTTACTTACTTCCTTTGGCTTTTTCTTTACAGATTTGTTTGTTTTGCTGTTGTTTCTGATGCTCTGTTTAAAATCCTGGATATTACTCCCCTAGCTGTTGTGTAGTTTGCAAGGTTTTTTTCTCCCATTTTGTTGGTTGCTTCTTTGCTTTGTTGATCATTTCCTTTGCAAAACAGAGGTTCTTGGTTTGATCTAATCCCATTTGCTTATTTTGTTTTTGACTGCCTATGATTTTGGTGGCTTTTATAAGACTTTACCAATATCTATATCTCGCAAAATGCTTCCTATATTTTCCTCTAATAATTTGATGGTTTCTGGGTGTAAATTTAGGTCTTTCTCCACTTAGAGCTGATTTTTGCATAAGTTGAAAAGTGGGGGGAGTCATGCTTCTTACTTACATAAGCTGCTAACCAATTAGTATATGTAAGATCTTTAAAGGGGAAACTCCATAGTGAAAGAAAGCATGGCTGATGACAGAGGATAAATAAACAAACAAAATAACAAAATAGACTTGCAAAAAAAGTTAGCAAAGCATCTCAGGAAAAAACAAGGTAAGGAGAAGAAAATGATATTATGGAATCAAAAGATGGATTAGGGAAAGCGTGGTAACTGGAATTGAAAGCTGTAGTCAAAGAAGAAGAGGATAGGAAAATAATTTTTGACTTAACAATCAGAGCACAATTGCAAGGCTTACCTGTTGGAATTATTGGAATCATGGTCAGTTTATTATTTAATGCTTTTTAAATCCAAACATTATAGACTGACAAGTAGGAAAAATTTATGCATGAAAGAAAGATACTGAGTTAGTGTATTCTTTTGATCATCTTAAATATAAATGGAATAAGAAACACTAGGTAAAGCTAAAGTTTTAAAATTATCTTGTTGGATTTTAATTTTTGAGATGAAAACCACTTGAATCTATCTTTAGCTACAAGGGGGAAAGTAGCAGTATAGACCAAGAATGTCAATATAAAACAAGATTGATGGCTGGGGAAAATTCTCAAGATCATTAAAGTGGTAACAAGCATAGTATCCAGAATAGACATGTCAGACTTTCAGATATAAGTAGGTTATTACTTTAAAAATAAAAGAAAATGAATTGTGGTAAAAAAAATAAATAATTCGAAGTTGGTTAGGGAAAAGATGTAGGTGTTGGGCAACCATATGTGGTGACACACATTTCTTATATGAAATAGGAAAGATGTTTTTAAGCTAGAAGAGAAGAGGTTAGAAAACTAGAGAGTCATGTGGGAAGTCTTTAAATACTAGCTCTGAGTAATGTGGAAGACCACAGTTATAAATAGAAGCTAAGATTTCTGAAAAGTCAAGTGCATTTATGAACCATGATTTTTAGAGTTACAAATTGTATGCTAAGTGAACATGCTGAATAATCTTGTCCAAAGCATAAGAAATGTGTTTAGGCAAGAAACAGGATTACTTGGGCCCTTTTCACTTACTCTCTTATCAGTATTTTGCATTACTTTAGGAAAAGTCACATTTAACTGCATATTTGCAGGTCTGTGTATGTATGTTTACATGTGTGGGTACACAAAATAAAAAATTCCAAATAGTAAATAAAAAGCCAAGATTGTTGGAGAGAGAACAAAATTACTGGGAAAAAATAATGCAATCTAGTTTTAACTAACTCCAGCACAATGCCCAAACTTCTGAACATGAAATACCATAAGCCTAAAGTGAATAAAATCTGAATGTAAGCTGTTCATAAGACCTTTTCAGAAAAGAATGGAAGAAAGCAAGCAATCTAATATTTCGGTGAACAACCTAACATCACTTCTTCTCAGTTTTATAAAAGCCTATTCCTAAAATTCCCTGGCAAGTCAAGAAAATGGCTGTTCCCCTGTGAGTGTATGGTGTCCACGGTAAAGCTCCAGGGACAATTCACTTCACTGTTTCTATTTCTTCTTTAACATTCGGAAATCGCAAAATAGAAATACATTCACCCCATAGAAATATATCTACAGAATATTTTAGGGTTGATTCAATTTTTGGAAGTCAGGAGACATGCTTATTTAAAGAAGAATAATTTAAAAAAAAACCCTTACGTGCAGTACAAATAAACCTTGGTCTATTAGACAGTAAGCATCAAATAGCGGCAGCTGAGATCATTGAGACACCGCAGTGGAGGTTAAGGAGAGCCTTCACTACTCCAGGATGTGTGTATGAATTCTCTGTGAAGCAGAAGGCCGTCCAAAAATGAGCAAGAGTTGTTTTCACAGCTGAATTGTCAAATCCTCATGTTTTTTAGTAAACTAGTCATGGGTATTATAGAAAATATATCTGAATGTTCAATTGCTCATGATTATGACTTTTTACCCAATCTGTTCTTCAACAGCTACTATATGGAAAATTGTCACTGAGTTTTCCAATGCAAGAAATAAACCCCAGGCATAGGCTTATATAACAATAAGCCCTGTAAATGGTGTATTGAAGATTAGCAAGCCTCTCTGCATTCACGTAGGCTAAAACTACAAAAAGGTCTAACTATGCTTAAGAGACTAAACTGTGGTTGCTATGGAAACAGAGCTTAACTTTAACATTTACACCATGGTGCATTGAAAATTTTAAGCCAACTGTGCAGTAATGTCGGCTTTTTCAGTGAATATACAGCATCAGTTGCAGGAAATGGCATAAATGAAAGATAATTAGTTCCCAAGACTGACAATAACATTAAACACACATAAACACACAACATTTTAGAGGAGGAATTAAACAATATGTATTTTTAAAATTCTATTTCCTCTACTCTTTTTAATGTGTTTTTAAAATTTATTAGTTTCCATGATACAGTTTTGTTGGCATAGGAGTTCCTCACCATTTTTCCCTCCTACCATTTGTCTGTTATTGTCATAAAATTATAGCTCCTTAATACAAGTTACAAGCTTAACTTTCTAATGTTTAAATGCTTCATGACATTGCAAGTAGGGAAGAAGGTGGAAATCTAGTATCATAATATAAAGGTATATTTATGTTTCACTAGGAGTCCTACATTCATTTGGCATTTTCAATAGCTTCTGCTTCCATGTTCACAAAGACAATTTTGAGTATTTTTTAAAGTTTTTTTCTCTTACATTGGCAATAGTGGTAAATAATGATCTATTGCATCTCTTTCATCAGGTCCCCTGGGTTGTTAAATGTCTGTACCCAGCTGTTGATGTTGCCTCACTCCTCTGCTCAGGCCTTCCCTGTGCTCATGAACCTGCCTCAAGCTTTCTCTGGAGATGATGTTGGCTCACCTTTGCATGTATTTTAAAAAGGGAAGTGACTTTTGATCAATCCTTTTGTTAACCCAGGACTGACCCAGAATTATTATGGAGGCCTCCCAAAATTTATTCTATTTTGTTGGTTTGAAAGGCTGAGAAAGGGAGCAAATACCCACAACAGCAAGAATTGGGCAAGGCTGAAGTTAGGAGCCAGAACAACCCACACATGGGTTTCCTATATGGATGATAGGCTTAGCTTCTTTAGACACTGCCTTCCACAGTGTGGACTGGCAGGGATCTGGATAGATGTGGAGGTGGGACTAGAATTTCGGCATGCCAATAAAGAAGGGTCTCCAAGCAGCATCTTAACTGTTACGCTGAATTCTGGTATCCATTTTAAAAAAAACTATTGCAGTGAGATTGGGTAAGAACTCTATCCCTGTATTGAATGGGTGTTTAATTTAAGACTCACCTAAAGATTAGGTTTATTTTTCCTGTGACTGATCTTCATTTTATATAGATCCTTTTATTCTTTAACTTACAGTTTCAATTCAGTATTAATCATTCCATATCCTCTTCTAAAGCTGCACACAAATCCCACAAGGACACAAACTAAATGTGATACAAAAACCATTCAAAGTGAAATATTCAGAATTATCCATGGGTAATGATTGCTTTTTCTGATATGCATTAATTATTTCATTTTTCTTTTGCTTAATTTTTACTGTTTCTTAATCAGTTTACCTCAAAGATTTCCTGTAGAACTAAAAAATTCTATTCAAGTTGTGTTGTATACTATAAACTTGCCTTGTAACTCTCCATGAATTTTATCCAACGTTTTGAAGGCGCTAGCATAGAACTTTGAAGGTTTGTGTTTTGTTTGCTATAATCTTGCTACCTTACTTTTATAGAAATCCCTATTCCTCATGAAGATTTTCTGATTTATTTACTTATTTATTTCATTGGAAAGTCAGAATTACAGAAAGAAGAGAGACAGAAAAATTTTTGGTGAGCTGGATCACTCCCCAAGTGGCCCCAATGTCAGGAACTGAACCGATCCAAAGCCAGGAGCCAGGAGATTCTTCCAGGTTTCCCACACTGGTTCAGAGTCCCACGGCTTTGGGTTGTCCTCCACTCCTTTCCCAGAACACAAGCAAGGATCTTGATCAGAAGTTCAACAACTAGGCTTAATACCGATGCCCATATGGGATCATATTCTGGGGCTTGCAAGGTGACATTTTTAGCCACTAGGCTTTAGTGCTGTGCCTTCTTAAAAAATCTTGATTGATTGATTCCTTCTGTCTTGAGTACACTCATCAATGGCCTCTTGAAAAACAAGACACAGGAAGTAAATATTAACAGATTTTCCATTGTGAGAACTTGTTTCATTTTCTTATTTGATTTGGAATGGATTTAGTACAGTCACTTCTGATTTGGGAAGTTTTTTCCTTTCTTTATTACCTTAGGGAGATCACTTCACCTTCAGCCCATTGCATCTTTGGCCCCGAAATCAGAAACTCCCCTTGCTCTTGTGGTGGTGGTGCCTACATCATGCTGGTTTCTAATCTAGAGTGCTATCCCTTCCTGGCCACAATGAGGACTTTCTATGTGGGAGTCAACTTCATGAGCTAGGTTCGGAACTTCTCTTGGGGTCACAGAAGCCCCAGAAGTGAGGCTTATCTTCCTCTGAAGTTGTAGAGTTTTATGTACACCTGAAGCTCTGCAATTTTCCCCTCAGACCATTCGGTAAAATATTTACATAATGATGATAATCCAAAAAAGGCAAGCAAAATGAGGTTAGGAGAGACAAAAATGAAAGGAGAGAGGGGAGAGAAGGGAAAAGAGCAAGAGGAATGTAGGCCACTGAGTGGAGAGACAGAGGAGGGGAGGAAGGGAGAAGGAAGGAAAGCAGGGTATGGGAAGGGAAAGGGAAGAGAGAGAAGGAAAGAGAAGGAAAGAGGGGAGGATGCATGGCAGAATCCCATACATTGCATATCTTATAAAGAACAATGAAGATTTATTTGCTACAGCTATGAAATCTGGGAAGTCTAAGTTCAAGGGGCCGCTGCTGGTGAGGGCCTTCTCACAGTCCTCTTGTGGTAGACGGTGAGACAGGAAGAAAGAGCAGAGAAAACAACTCGTTTTAGAACCAACCCATTTAGAACACCTATAATAATGAACCACTCACGTGACAATGACATTTATGTAGTTGTAAAGTATCTTAAAAATTCTTCCTCCCAATGTTGTACAATGTACAATGTTCAATGTATAATGCTGTACACTGGAATTAAGTTTTAACAAGGGAACTTCCGGAGATATATTTAAACTATAGCTATATATACACACATGACATACAAGGTTACATCAGAATCTCATATGAAATGAAAGTAAGAAATAAACTCATTTGGGACCATTTTTTTAAAAAATTTCTGTATTGGTCTACCATAAATGTGTTTCAATGAATTTTGGAATAACCCTCTTATCTCTATCTCATTAATGCTGAGAACAGCACTGCCCAAGGAGTATGTGACAAACTTCAGACTCCAGGGTTCCTGCTTATTTCTGCTTTTCAACCCACGTCCAAGTCACACAGCAAAGTTCTCTTCCATGTTGAGTTTTCCAATGATGTCTCTTTTTTACTCATATTCAGGAAAGTAATATAAATGCTCAACTTCCATTAATGCATCATCAGTATAAAAATAACATTTTTTTCCCAAAGGAATTAGACATATTGTTCTAAACTGAAATTCTAGTAGCTGTTTTCATGAAGATATATTGATTTTTGTGACATATTTATTTTATGATTATTAAGTATTTCAATAAGTCCTCTTCAGTAAAAAAGTGACAATGGAAAGTTTAAAATATTGAATAGTTGTATATTACCTCTTAAGATATTTTGTGATGCCTTTAAGATAACTACTTTATTATCTTGTTGAAGGAGAAAAGCCAGTAGTGGTAAGGACAAAAATCTAAATTTTGTAGGGAGAAAATTTTGTTAATAATGCCAGAGAAGGCATATGCTTTGGTTTCTCTGATGAATGTATTTCCTTAACATCATAAGATTTCAATCCAAAATTACATTAAAGCTACACCAAAATACTCCTCATTAAATCAGCCCATATATGATCACAATGTCCATTTTATTTAGAGGTATTCTCATTAACCCTACAATATATTTTCTTTTGAAGTTTATTATATTCTGGAGTTTTTCAAGTGTCTTTTGTCTTATGGTTTAATATAGTGGCTACTTATAGTGTTTGAACAAATTGTCCTGCATTTCAAACAGTGCTAATTAATCCATTTGAAACATGTTTATTTTCAAGTGAGACAATTTCTTCATCTCTTCAGATTATTCATAGAATGGTTGTGTCAAGCAATGGACTACAAATGTGTTAGCTTTCTCTAAAATCTCTTTTTGACTTTCCACAATAATTGTCTCTACGATGCAGTGAAGGTAGAGAGATGGTTGAGATTCCATCGTCTCTGTGTCCTTGGGTTGTTTATGCTTTGAACTTCACTTCCATTCAAAAGGCACTGTGATGATGGTATAACAATAGTGTATGCAACACAGATCACAAAAATGAAGCTTGGCTGATCACATGGAAATTTCTACTTTCACATCTGCATACCCTGGTCTGGGCTGGTGTCAGAGTTTAGAATTGATGGTTTTAAGCATTCTGATTTCATAGAAGGACAGCTCTTTAAGGAACTGCTAATCACTCAGGACTTTATTGTTGCTGCTCATGCCACAACGTTTTCAACAATAGAGCAGGCCACTTTCTGGGTGGACTCCACAGGCAGTCAGTCCCTTTATTTCTGTTAAGTCCTTTGCTATCAGCAGCAGCACCATCAATACACACCAGTTGGTGTCTATCAATAGCACTTCTGTGTGCTGTCAATCATCTCCCATGATCTTCCACTTTAGAACACTGAACATTTCAACTCATCACAAAATTTTCAGTGTCTGGGTTACAGGAACTTTACTTTTGAAATGAAAATTTCAGTCTCCTCAGAGAACACCGTATTTCTTCTTGTTTCAGTTAGTGTGGGATGAAGTCCATCCCATCATGGTGTGATCATTTCTCTGACCTTGTTCCTTCAGTGTGCAGTGGTAACAGGAAGCAGAAGTCTAGTGCCAGACTGCCCAGATTTGTTTCGCAGCTCTGCTATTCGTATGATCTAGGAAAAGTTATTAAATGTGTGGCTAATTCTTTTCTCTTTAGTGAGGGTTATGAAGAGAGTTAAATGATTTGATATTTGCAAATCGCTGTGAACAGTACCTGAAATACACTAATTACAGCTATGTACGTGTCAGCTATGTAATTGTTATAGGAACGGTTCTCATCTGAAATGCCAAGTCAGACTACATTGTATAGGGAATGTTGCTATATCTAACATATGAATCCTATTTTTTTCAAGATTTACTTATTTTTGTTGGAAGACAGATCAAATTTACAGAGAGAAGGTGGAAGAAAGATCTTCTATCCACTGGTTTACTCCCCAAATGACCACAATGGCCAGAAGTGAGCTGATCCGAAGCCAGGAGTTTCTTCTGGATCTCCCACGTGGGTGCAAGGGCCCAAGGCTTTGGACCATCCTCAGCTGCTTTCCCATGCCATAAACAGGGAGCTGGATGGGAAGTGGAGCAGCTGGGACATGAACTGGTGCTTGTATGTAATGCAGGCACTTGCATCTTAAGGATTTAGCCAATAAGCCATCACGCCGGACCTGTGAATCCTAGTTTTAAGCTCAGAAAATAAGTATACTATTAGAATCAAAAACACTTGGGCCTGAAGTAGTGGTAATTAACTCCATAAACCAATCAAAATGTTCCTAAGCTCATGTAACTGGGCAGGATGTATGAGGATCCAAACAATCAAGAGTCCAAAGATATGATTTGATATTCTCTCTCTCACTGTCTCTCCTGATTTTGCATTCTTTTTTGTTGACTTTGCTCTCCACAAGGAAGCACTGCTGACTTTTACAGGATTCAACTGTTTTTTTCAGTGAAATTCTTAATAAGAGAGAGAGAGTGTGAGTGCTAGTTCATCCTCTTTCCATCCAGCACTAATTCAAATCAGTCCATTGGATTCATCATGGTTCATGAGCCTGCTCCTGAACTACTCCTAAGAGGAACAAGAATGCCAAAGAATGTGTCTCACTCTTAGCCCAACTGCAACTATGACAGGGTTCATTGAATTGACAATTTTGCCACATCCTGTGGAATAGGTGCAAAGTATATTAGGAACAATTTTGAAAGGCTTCATGACATGAACATGTACATATGTATGCTGTAACCACTATAATGTTCTATGGCTTACCACAATGTTAAGTCTCTTCTCCAGCAAGGCTTGGCAACTGCCATAGAGAATGGTGGCAAATGCCGAGACCTACCCAAATGTTGATAAGTTAAAATATTGAACGTTTTTATGCAGCACTTTTTTGGATATCTCATATTTCCTTTAAGCCTTTGATTTGTGCCTAGGATTGCCCTCCCTGCACTCTCTTGGATTGATCAGTCTAGCTGGTGCTTCCTCCAGCATAACTGTAGCAAACAATTGCAGGAGGCATTCTCCACACAGTAGCCTTCATTCCTGCTGTGCAAACACTGCGCCCCTAGTCATACAGATTAACTCTCATTTTCACATCAAGAAAGGCCATAATGCTTTTATGGTATCGAAACTTTGTGAGTCTGAGAAAAAACCCAAATAATATCTAATTAATTGTTCATGTTGATAGTATAATCACTATGTCCTGAACTACCTAGAGACCCAGATAGGTAATTGTAGGCTGCGTCCATTCAAGAATAGCTATCCTCCTTAAATTTCATTTGAGGACACAGTGAGCATTGCCTCTGCTTTCTTCATTTTTATTCTTGTGCAATTCCTGGCAAATTCTAATATTTGATGTATTCAGAACATGTAATTCTTGTTTGATTCCAGAGACTGTCAAATGAATAAATAATATGTTCGTACTTCAAGCTTCATCTGTTTTTATTCGGGGTTGCTATTTTTGTTCAGTTGCTGTACTTTTTGGTGTCCTACTTCCTCCTCTACCTTCTTAGACACAAAATCTTAGATGATTTCCTTTAATCTTAAAAAGCATTTCATAATGATGAAAAAATATAACTCGGCCTCTCAGAACCCAGTTGCCTTTTTAGTTCTCAGTAGAGACAAAAAAAAATTCCCCCAAATGCTTTCATTGTATTGAAATCCCTTCAGCAGCCCTGCCCCTGCTTTGGCAAGCCTGTGGAGAGGTCATACATGGCATTCAAATTCTCTGTGAGTTTCAATGTACACCCAGGAAGGCTATGAAACCAGTAGCTTGTTCTTCTTCCTAGTTTAACTCTGTCAAGTCAATCCCCAATAGTCTTTCATTTTTCTTACTAGAAAGTTTCTCACTTAATGTCTTCCTTACTTTTCAAACTATCATAAGGTGAAAAAAGATTAGAGAATCATTTAAATATCAATAGCTAAATATTGCAAACCTCTTTGAAAATGCATCACTATTTTTACTAATCTTCATGTGAAAATTATGTTTTAAAACGTATTTATTTAATTCTTTTATGATACAGTTCCATAGGCTCTGGGATTTCCCTTACCCTCTTCCCAAATTCCCACCCTTCTCCTGACTTGCACTATATTATTATAATAGTATAGTCCCCATGAGCAGTCATAAGTCCATCATTCTGCTATTTGAGTGTTCGCCGATATTGAACCCTGGACAATGGAAGAGAGTCTAGTAGCCTGTTGTCAATATGTATTTAACAGTTTCATTCACAGTCCATGTTTGATTTGGAAGTAGAGATTCATGCTGCATTGTATCTTCACATCTGGATATGATAGTCTCTATTACATAGTTATTATACACCCGCTTAAATGAAAAGCCACAAAACAAAATCAAGTAAAAGAGATGGACACTCACTGTCTGCAACAGCTGATCAATGGGATCCGTTAATTCCCCTGAGGGACAGCTAGGGGAGCAATTATCAAGACACAGCATTTACCAAGGCTGCTTTGAATAGTTCTTTATAGCGCATGACATTGAGTTTTTCTACTCTCTAAATTTGAATTTTATTTATTTGAAAAGGAGAGAGTAGGACTGAGGGAGAGAGCCTCTGTGTGCTGGTTAACTCTCCAAATGCCCACAAATGGCAGGGCTGAGCCAGGCCAAAGCTGAGCCTGAAACCTAACCCACATCTCCAGGCAAGTGTCAGCGACCCAACCTGAGCCATCTTTTGCTTTTTCCCAGGGCACACAGGCAGGTAATGGGAGTGGAGCCAAGACTTCAACCCAGGAACTTCCACATGAAATGCTGGCATTACAGGTGGCAGTTAAACCGCTATGCCAAGGGTCTGTCTCAAAGAGGATGGTGGTTGACCATAAATCTAAGTTCTTTATTTTCTCAGCCAGAAACTTGGGTTTATAATTAAATGATGGACTATTTAATAATCCATAATACTTTATATGTTTTGCATTTTTTAAAAGCATATTGGTCATTCCCATCCCACTCTCAATCACTGTCTTACTCTCATCTTCTCTCTTTTCTTTCTTACTTTTACACTAATTTTAAAAATAATGTATTCCCAATTTACTTTACAATGTCACTAAGATAAGACAGTCCCCAAAAGAATTTTCTTTTAAAGAATCCTTACTTACTTTTTTCCAGTTACCTGACAGCAGAGTGATGTCCAGTCTGAGGCCCAGAGCACCATCTGTCTCCCATGTGGTGACAAGGACCCAGCACTTGAACCATTCCACTGTGTGCCATGATACGTTATCAGGAGCTGGATCAGAAACAGGGTGGTCAGACGTAAACTGGTTTCTGCTATAGGATGCAGGTATCCCAAGTGTCAGTTTAACTACTCACCACAATGTCTGCCCTTAAATTTTTATAGGATTGTACCTCTCTGTATTTTTATCCTCATGCTATTGTAAAAATTTCCTATTTAAAATATGTTATCTCTACAGGATGTTAAATCCCGCTTGCCTTATCTTTAACCACCTAAAAATTAAGGAAGTTGAGAGGTTTCTGATATTTATTAGATGCAAATGATAATTATCCCAAGAAAAGATAACTTAAGAAGTAGAAAACTTACCAGCTTATAAATTTTGATAGTGATTAACTTAGGGGACTTGTCATACATTCTCATCTGTAATCCAATATTCTAGTTCAGTGGTTCTCCAAGTGCAGTCCTCAGAATAGTGACATTAGTATCACCTAGGAAATTTTCAAATGTAATCATAAAAGTGTTTAATCAGCAACTCCAGTGATGATGGCCAATGATGAGCTTTCCTGGTACATCTTTTTTAAAAGTTTATTTTATTTATTTGAAGGGCATAATCAGAGAAGGAGAGTGAGAGAGATCTTCCATTTGCTAGGTCACTTTCACTTTCCAGATGACTGCAAATGTCAGGAGTGAAGCAGTGGGACTTGAACCAGTCCCTACCGGCAATGCTGCAATGCCAATCCTTTATAGTGCATCTTAGTTTTTGCAAATCTCTGCTTCAAGGGCCAACGTTACACCAGCTTTTGAGTGCTTGCACATCACCTGCGTGACACGACATTGTAGAGTAAAGCTGATGTGTGTATGGCTGTGGTCTTTGCGATTGCCTGATTTTCACATAACTGTTTTAGGTAAAATGTTCATCCTTCAGTATAAACAAACCAAAATCTTACTGGTTTTATTTTCTTAATATCTAAATGTATTTTGGCAAATAAGTTTTCTCAGTCAACAAAAAGCATGGCTTCCAAATTGTTCCATGAAATGTTTGTACTAAAATGGATGCTAAAATAATCTTTGTTATGATGTCCTTGTGATATACCAGCAGTTGGCAATCATTTTGCTATTTAATTATCTTTATCTTAATAAGCACAGTCTAATTTCCTTCTTTTGCCAAAGAATTCTCTTTGTTCAATGTTTTAAATCATATTTGTATCCAAAGGTAAAATTATTTGATAATTTTGCTTTAGGTAGTTTCAACAATTATGGGATAGTTTATGTAACTACATTAATACTCTTATTCCATATATGGATGCTGAAAAATCTGAACAGTGGATAGGATATTTCACAGAGCTGCTGCACTGAAACTTCACAATGGTGTTTTTGGCATGGTAACTACCAACAGAAATACAGGTTTTAATGAAGGTTTGCACAGGCTTCTCTCTTGCTGGGACTGACTCTGCTATAAATACTTTACCCATTGACTCATCATTAGCCTCGTATCAGGGTTTATCCTGAGCTCCTCTGGCTCACTCAGAGATCTGCCCTTCTTTACGGCTCATATCCTTATATTCATACAGCATAGATTAAGCTCATTTACTGGTCTTACTTTTCTCTGCTATTTTGTAGAACCAGTTGGAGGTACATTCATTCGGTAATTTCTTGGTGGGTGTATTTTTGAGATAGACTCTCTCTTGCTGTGTCAGTAACACATGAAAATACATGATGTTATTCTCCATCTTCCCCAGCATTGAATGTGCGTGTGTGTGTGTGTGTGTGTGTGTGTGTGTGTGAGAGAGAGAGAGAGAGAGAGAGAGAGAGAGGGGGGGGGGGGGGGGAGAAGTGAACCAGCAAATAAAAATCTTCTCTATATGACTCTGTATCTATCTCTCTTACCTTAAAATAAAACAAAAAAGTTTAAAAATCTTATGTATCAAAATGGAAAATAATTAAGAACTTCTTAAAACATACTATTTGCATACTCTCTTCCTATCACCACTCAATTATAAATGAGTGGAACAGGAGAACATAATGGCAAAATATTCTTATACTGAAGGTATTATTTAAAAAAAAAAAAAAAGAAGCAACTGGTCAGTGGGAACTCACACTCTTTCCCAGCAGACTGTGAAATCCCCTCGTTTGGACTGAAGACCTTGCTTGACCAGAGATTGGGTCAGGTTTCAAATAGGATGCCCTTGTCATTTTTCTCTTCATACTTTCCTTGATCCAACTTCACAGATGATTGTCCTTATCCACTATTGTTTGTGGCCATATCATGAAGGCTATTTTTTATTTGCTTTTGCTTACAGGAAATTAGGAGCCTCAGAATTATTTATAAATAATTGTTCAGATCCCTTTCTCTTGCTTTCCTTGGTTTCTTTGATGTTACATTTCTTTCCAAATGTTGTAGTTTCTAGCCTACTTGTTCTGAGTTCGATGCAGGTGTCAAAATTAAGGCCCAATATTCCTCACTAGACATCGTTGTCAAGTCTGGTCCATTTCTTTCATTGGTGGTCTCTTTATTTTTTGGACCTATCCGAGGACAAATTCTACCATATAAATAATTTTAAAAATCCATAAAATATTAGTACTATTAATATCTATTTTTTAAAAAAAATATTTGGCTATAAATACTGTGCATAGACAGGCATTGTGTTGTAAGAGATTAAGCTGCTGTTTGTAATGCCCATAGCCCATATTGGGAACCTTGACCTGAATTCCCTGCTTTATGCTTCGAATTCTGTTTCCTGCTGGTGCAAACCCTGGGAGCTGGCAGGCCTTGGTTCAATTGCTTGAAACCTTGCCATGTATGAGACCTGGATAGACTTTTAGACTCCAGGCTGCAAGCTGGCCAAGACTTAGCTGTTGTGGATATTTGGGGAGTAAATGAGCAGATGAAACACATTCTTCTCCTTTTCTGTATACCTCTCTCTGTTCCTCT
This sequence comes from Ochotona curzoniae, assembly GCF_017591425.1. Taxonomy (NCBI): domain Eukaryota; kingdom Metazoa; phylum Chordata; class Mammalia; order Lagomorpha; family Ochotonidae; genus Ochotona; species Ochotona curzoniae. Next base: position 24,830,473 of record NW_024464920.1, read on the forward strand.
GCCATTTAAATAGATGAAAATAAAAGTATATTGTCCTGAGCATCTGCCTTCCCTTGCTTTATTCTTGTCATTAAAACAAATAAAAACAGCAAAGTAAACTCTGAGGACATTTCTCCTTAAATTTTTCCCAGTATTTTTTCCAAGAACTCTGGTTTATATTCCTGGCCTAATTTTTATAACATGTGATCTTGATTTAGTCCTAAAACTTTCCTTTAGTCAGTGATATTTTCTATTTTTCTATTTTTTAAGTAGCTAATCAATTTTTCTAGATTTCATCTAAAAAGTAAAGTTACCTTCTTTCTAATAAAACTTAGGAGATTAAGTAAAATAATAGAGAAAGTTCTTAGATATCTGAAACCTCTGCCTACGATTTTTATCACTATTACTGTTACCATAATTGTCAATCATCTCTGGGGGTGTTATCTGAGTATGATATTGATTGTATATACAGCATGCCACCAATGCTTTTTGACCTGGACATAAACCAGCGATTAATATATGACCTAATATGTCTCTATGCCTGGTGACCTCTTTAACATTGTTCCGCAGCAACCTGAGAAGATTAGTTTTAACGTTTAGCATTTTTTTTCTTTCAGCTGATCAGTTTATAGATGTCCACAGATTAATCTTTACTCAATAAACTGCATTTGGAATAGCAGATGGCTTTGAGTTGAATGCATCTCCTTTCTTGTGCCTCAGTGATATATTGAGCCATCTTTTGCTATGTAATAGTTACTTCGAGAAATAGAGCAGTTTATTCCAAAAGTACAGGGCAGACACATGGTACATGGGCTCGATGTCATAAACAGGCATATACGACGGCATTGATATCATTGCAACCAACGTAAGGGTTAACAACAGATTTTACAAATACCCATGTGCTTTTGGGCTCCAGTGAGCACTACTCATTTTACTATTCTTAATTTGTTTGAAGACATTAACTTTTATTTTTCAATTCTTACTTTAGAACTGACATTCTTTTAAAAGCTGCTGAATAACACATTGCTGTCAGCCTAGTTCTTTGAAGTGTATGCTAGTGATGCCTGGTTCATCAAGCAACTTGAGTCAGAAAGCTATTTGCTAAAGCGCTTGCAATTAAGTGTAAAAACCATATTTTTTTTCCCTAAATAACACATTGGACAATGGATACCAATTATGAAATCTACCTAAATGGATTAAATATTTTAAATCTTTAATAGAACTATAGGTTGAAGCCTTGCCACATTGATATACACAAAATCCCCCTTAATGACAATTTCTATTGTTTTTTTTGTTTTTCTTATTGATTATGAACTAACCACATTTCTTTATTGGGCCTTCAAAGGATACAAGATCAGACAATTAAGTGACAAGTATTAATGAGACTGGAATAACGTCTTTTCCTCTTCAGTCAGTACTTCTTTCTCCTTTTAGGCTTGTTTCACTTTAGTAGGTCAGGACACAATGCCTTTCTCCTTGAGAAGAGGAACAAAAACAAAAAACACTTCAGTTTGAATGGCATGTACTAAACTATCTGTGGGGAAAAGGCAGGAAGTCAGATTTTCACATCCAACTTTGTGCTGCTGTTATTATTTAATATTTAGGTATTACCATTTAACCATGGCTTAAAAACAGTTGATTGAGACCAGGAATTTCAGCGCACATGAGTTAATATTTTCTGTGTGTAAATGCAATTTTCTTTTTGTCCAGAGGCTGCTGTGTTGGCAGAAGTTGGATCCCAAAGAACTCCTGATATGATGACTTCACTTTATCATAGTCACTTCACCAGCCTGAAAAATATTACACATTTTCTGTTAAAAAGTTGCTCTGAACTTCTCCTCTCACATCAAGGGAAACCATGTGGAAAAGGAGCCTCATTGCTGCTTTCCCTGCATTCTTCTCTCTTCCAAATGTTCTTTGGATTTCCTCAAGCTCTGCTTTTGTAAACAGCTGACAAAAATAACTTCCTTTTTTTCCGGAAGAATCACTTTTTTGTTTTTGGGAAAACATCGTTTTCTTTTTTCTTCAACATGGTTTCTCTCTGTGTTTTTTCTTGATCTGCTGTTCATCCTCTCATCCCAAAACAGCATTGAGCTTCACAGCGGCTGAGTCGGCTTCCGCTCTGAGTTCCTCTCATATCTGCCTTCACTCCCCAATTATAACTTTGTTATTGTGGCCACGGATTGAGTCTTCCTTAGCTCCTCTTTCTTTACCATCATAGTTAAAAGTATAGATTAGGAAATCCTTCTAACCTTGAACTGCTACTGAACCTATTGTTAGCTAAGTTACTCATTACGTTATTCAGACTGTAACTTCATGCATTGTAAAATGTGATAGAATCATTTTCTGTTTTAAGATGAAGATGACGTATGATTAATAGATGTGTTAACCTAAATAAAATAGAAAATATTATATAGCTCAAAAATGCACTCTAGAATGGGACGTGGGCCTCCTGTTACACAACAGCCACATCTGAATTTTATAATAATATTGAGAGATCATGAATATATAGAAATAGCGCTGTTTTTATCTTGTGACCATGTCACTTTGAAAGCTCAGGAACTTAAAGGCAATCTCAGATAACAGGTATGGGGAATGATACAAGACACAGAATTAAGACTTGATTAGGTAAATTTAAATAATTTTCACTAAGATAGGAAAACTCAAGCACATTAGGAGTGTCTGTTTTGGTGCTATCACCTTCTCTCGCCAAAATCCTTTCTGAAATTTTGGACTTGCCTGAGGTAACTGATGCAAGAGACTGACACAAATGACAGAAGCAACTTCCACAAGCTCTAGTCCTGGGGAATTTGTGTCTAACTTTATGCTCATATAAGCTTTTGCCAGAGATCAAAACTACAATGTGAAGTGTCATACTTTCCCAAGACTGATATTCGACTCTGAAATCTGATGACAGATCTAGTATATTCTAAGCAAAAATATACTTGATGGATGAGTGAGAAAGTGTAAAAACTCTCTTACTAATTGCAAACACAAAATAATATGGCAGATGAGGACCATTAAACATGATCCTGGCAGTCCAGCATAGGATTTCCTTCAAATGGCATGAGATTTCAGTTTCTGGAGTGTGTTCAAGTTCCTTCAAGGACTTGCAAGGGAGCCCCTTGCCAGTATATTTTATTGGCTTGAATTTTCAAGCTACCCATCTGGAGCTGTAGTTTACCTTCTGCTGGCAAAGCCACTTGCCTGGGCATCCATGTCGTCTGGAGCCCAGGTGTCTATATTCTGGATCAGTGAAGTGTTCGCATGGCCACCTGTTATTATGTATACCACAGATGATAAACTACTTTAATTTTAATATCAAAAAGGAAAACACAGGAAGGTTGTTAGATGGTTTATTCGATATGTCCTTTAAAGTCCATGAAAAGCTATGTCAGTACAATTTATCACTGCCTGGCAGCAATGACATATTAGTCAAAGTTGTGAGAAGAGATTAAAAATCATTTCTAAGGCTTGGCATAGAAATTTCTGAAATATTGATAAGTAACTATATATCCCAATGTGCCTTTGCCACTTTTAGCTTAGGTCCGTTAACACAATGTAACTATTGAAAACTCTCTTATCTCCAAAATGTCCTCTTTTAAACTAATTAATCTATCATATACTTAATAATGATATTAAGCACTCAAGGCTATTCTTAAGATTCTATTCTTAGAACAAACATTCTCAAATAGCTAAAAGATGTTGGAATAAGGTAATGCTGAAAACAATTGGCTAGCATTTATGACCAGTGTAATAACAGGGTGTTTAGGCAAAAACAAGAGGCAAGATTGAAGTCACAGTATCAAGAACTCCTATTACCAATAAAAAGGCTTATTGTGGAAAGTTTCCTTTCAGTAACTTGGTGAAGAGAGTTAGGATATGATGTAAACAGAGCAGGGTCACGTGGATTTCAACTAATCAGGCTCAATGGATTGAAAATCAACAAAGTTAATGGCCATGTATGTGGTAGGTGTGAGGGCAAAGCAAGTTAAACAGCTGACTGCAAGAATAACACCCAAAAACAATGTACTAGGTCCCGTCCCAGATGCTCGACTTCTTTTTTTCTTCGATTTATTTATTTTTTTTATTTTAAAGGCAGTTATACAGAAAGGAGGAGAGACAGAGAAAAAGATCTTCCGTCCAATGGTTCACTCCCCAAGTGAATGCAACAGCTGGAGCTGAGGCAATGTGAAACCAGGAGCCAGGAGCTCTTCCGGGTCTCCCACGCAGGTGCAGGGTTCCCAGGGAGCTGGATGGGAAGCAGGGCCGCCGGATTAGAACGGGCGCACTATGGGATCCTGGCACATGCAAGTTGAAGACCTTAACCACTGCGCTATCGTGGCGGGTCCGATGCTCGAGTTCTTATCCAGCTTTTCCTAATGTGCCTGGAAAGGCAACAGAAAATGCCCCAAGTGCCTGACTCCTGCCGTCCATGTGGATGACTAAGATGGGGTTTCTAGTTCCTGGGTTCAGCCTGATTCAGTTCTGGCTGTTGCAGATATTTTGGGTAATGGAACAATGGAATGAAATCTCTTTACCTCCTCATCCTATCTTCCCTTTCTGCTTTCTGTTCTTCCCTCCTCCTTCCATTCTTTTTTAACGCTTTGCCTCTCAAATGAATAAATAAATGTTAAAGAACATTTAAGAGTTGATTGGGAAGCTGGCAGTATGGCTCAACTGGCTGATCTGCCTGCAATGCAGCGCCAGTATCCCATATGGTCATTGTTGGTGTCCCAGATGCTCCACTTCCCATCAGTGAATTCACTTCCCATCCATAACACGGATTTCAAGAACGAAGTTTTGTACCTCTAGCTCCTCGTCTAAGCTATTTTGATTCCTATGTGAGAGGTGTTCTTTTTTTGTTTGTTTGTTTAGTTTTGTTTTGTTTACTGAGTTGTAGTGATGGAAGGGCAATGTTTCAATCACCAGCGAGTTTTCTCCTGATCTGAGGCTCGCTGTGCAACTTCTTTTATTTTACTGTGAGAAGTACACCATTTATATCTTAGAACAAATCTGTAATTTTATATTCAAGTAAATAAATATAAAAGATTAAGCAAGTTTAGTTGCTATAAATTTAGGCATGGTAAAGAATCCCTAAATTCCAGTCACATTGAGGCAGAATCACTGACTATGGAATATGTTACTTTATGACTTTGTTAACTAAAAAGTAACAACAACAAAAATTAAACACTTGCTTCTTGTTACGGTTAAGTCAATAGATGCAAGTTACACGAGCTATACACCCAAATATGAAAATACTGCATTGTACACACAAAGATATAGAATAAAATGATAGTAGCATGCATAGGTACAAAGTAGAATAAATATTTTCTGAATTCCCATTGATTGTTTAGTTTTTCAGCATCTACATTCAAAGCTGTAGTTTTAAAAACAAGGGAAAGAAGATACTTACACCTCTTCAGAAGAGACATAAAGTACTTAAGCATACCAGTCATGAGTTCATTTTGAAAAATTCTTACCACAAATCTGGCTTGGTATTTATAAAACAGGCAGAGTCATTAACTTGAGATGACATTATTTCCAGTTGACATTAAATATCTTAGGCCTATTTCAGATAACATTTACATCTTAGACATGGCTTCAGAGATGGGCACATCTTTCCATCAGTGAATGCTTCATTCATCTTGGAGCACTCTTGCCCAAGGTAATTCATGCAAACAAAATGATATTCAAAGAATGAAGAACAGAGCTAAAGCATAGTTTGCTTCTTCAGAAATATCCGTCTATCCAGTTTCTTATGTAATTTTACTTAAAAATTTTGTGAAAAGCAAAATTAAAAGTAAAGTTTATTTCTTGGCAGAAGCACTTTTGAAAATGATGCCTAGTGTTTTCATAATACGCATTTCCCACAAACGTTCCAGAAGACCCATCCTGTGCTTGGATTACAATCATTTTGCAACAAATTCAAAATGTATTGACATTCCATTTTCCACAGACTTTCGGTAGTACTCACAGAAATCCACACAGGTACAGAATATAGTTATTTTTGTTTTACTCAGAAAATTACTGAATGCTCCATCATAAATCACTTTATGCTTTGCTGTCTTTAAATTTTCTCTGCATCAAAGAGCATCCGCTCTGTACCAGTTTGACTACAACGGTGACACTACTGTGACACTGCATAGTACTCCACAAAAGGATGAATAGAATTGATTCGAAGCAACCACAATCAATAAATACGTATATTACTTCCAACACTGCTCTGAATTCTCTTTCAGCATCTACTATTTTGCTTAGACATGGGAAACTAAACAACTGGAGCAGAATAAAGAGGCAATAGGATATGTGATTTAACATAATTTTGTAAGTACCCTCAAATTGCAATAGACAGGGTTTCAGTTTCCTCCAAGTGTGTGTAGGCGTATAGGAAAGTCCTCGCACTTGGGTGTGCCGTATGTGGAATTCAGCCTGGTCTTTGTCCCATTGATAAGACAAAGCACTATCTGTTTGTATTTAAAACTCACATCTTTCTAAAATTAATTTGTCAACTTACTTAATTTGAGATCCAATTTCCATGAACTGTATCTTTTTTCCCTGGAGGCAGAGAAGAAGATGCTCATGGCATTAACATTTACATTCGCCTTTGTCATTTGTTTAAAAAGCCTTTTTCAAACTCTCCTATGGACAGATGGCTAAATTTTTCTTTAAGGGATATCAACATAAACCCATATACACTCCTTTGATTCTTTAAAACAAAGAATCAAATGTACTAAGCTAAAGTTAATAAAAGGGATAAATTAGACACTATTTAGATGAAAAAGAAAATAAAGTGGCAAGTACAAAGCCAGAAGAATATATCTGCATATTATTATAAGGATGCTTGCATTCCGAATGTCTAAAGAACATCCAAAAGTTAACAAGATAAAGACAGAAAACTCAACAGATAAATGGACAAAATACATTGTCTTTTCATGGAAGGAAATGTAGAATAAATGCATGGGAAATGTTCAGGGAAAAAAAAGTTACACTCTCAGAGAGTTAAAAATTGAGGGCTTGGCTCAGTGGCTCAATTGGCTAATCCTCATTTTGCAAACACTGGGATCTCATATGCGCACCAGTTCATGTCCTGGGTGCTCCACTTCCCACCCAACTCCCTTCGTATGGGCTGGAAAACAATTGGAAAATGACCCAAGTCTGTGAGATCTTCCACCCACATCAGGTACCCAAAAAAAAGCTCCTGGTTCCTGGCTTCAGATTGCTTTAGCACCAGCTTTTGCAGCCTTTTGGAGAGTAAAACAGTGGATGAAAAATCTTTCTCCCTCCTTCTCTGTAAATATACCTTTCCAGTAAAAATATAATAAATCTTAAAACAAACAAAAAAGGTTAAGAATTAGAATAAGGAGGGTTTTTTTTTGTTTGTTTTTTGATTTTTGGGTTTTTTTGCACTGTGTCAGGTGATTGTTACCTTTAGCGGTGTTAAAGCCAAGGAAGGAAAGAGCAGTTTAGGGCCCAGCACGGTAGCCTACTGGCTAAAGCCCTCACCTTGCACTCACCAGGATTCCATATGGCCACTGGTTCTAATCCCACTCGCTCTGCTTCCCATCCAGCTCCCTGCTTGTGGCCTGGAAAAGCTGTTGAGGATGGCTCAGACCTTAGGATCCTGCACCCATCGGGAGATCCAGAAGAAGTCTGGAATCCTGGCTTCAGATCAGTACAGCTTCGGATTGGCTCAGTTCTGGCCATTGTGGCCACATGGGGACTGAATCAACGGATAGAAGAACTTCCCCTCTGTCTCTCCTCTTCTTTGTGTATCTGAATTTCTGGACAATCTAGGAATAAATTGTATAAATATATATCTTGCTCAAATTCAACAAAAATAAGTAACATGTCATTTAAATCTTTTATTATTTAATTTTAAAATTTGCTTTTTTACTATTTGAAAGAGAGAGAGAGAGAGATCTATCAGTAGTTCTCTCCTCAGATGCCCCCAACAACCAGAGCTGGCTGAGACAGAGAACAGGGCTCTAGAACTCAATGCAGGTTTGCCTCAATGGTGGCAGCAACCCAAACACTTGGGCCATTACCTATTACCTCACAAAGTAAAGTCTAGTAGGAAACTGATATCAGAAGTCGAGCTGGTACTTGAATCCACATGCTGATATAGGCCTCAGCAGGCCCACAGAACATCTTAACTACTACCCCAAGCACCTACCTCCACCTGAATATTTCACCTTCATGTTAATTTTTAATTTAAAAACTTAAAATGGTAAATAGTAAGGCTGGGGCAGTGGTGTAGCGAGATAAGCTTCCTTTTGTTGCCCTGGCATCCCATACAGTTGTCAATTTGAGTCCCAGCTGCTTTACTTCCTGTCCATTTCTCTGCTATGACGTGGGAAACAGTAGAAGATTGTTCAAATCCTTGGGCTCTGAACCCATGTGGGAGACCCAGGAGAGGTTCTTGGCTTCAGATTGGCTCAACTCATGCCACTGCAACTATTTGGAGAGTGAAGCTGCATCTCATCTCTTCTCTTCTCTTCTCTTCTCTTCTCTTCTCTTCTCTATAAATCTTATATATTTCTAAAATTCAAAGCAAACTCATTAAAAGACAAAACAATGCATATACTAGTAATAATAAGATAATCAAAACTAGAATATAATAAAATGATTAACATAGTAAAGCTTACATTTTTTAAAGAAACATAAACTGAGTCTAGTATAAGTCATAACATGGAACTTATTGTCTGTGATGCTCGCATCCCACTGGGCTGCTGCTCTGAGTTCTGGCTGCATTTCCAGTCCAGCTCCCTGCTTGTGCACCTAGGAAAGCAGCCAGAGATGGCCCATGTACTTGTACCCTCCTCCACACACAGGGGAGACTCGGATGAAACTGTTGGTTTTAGCCTGGGCTAGTCCTGACTACTGTGTCCATTTGGTTGTAACTTGGATGAGTGTCTTTTCACACCTTAGTGAGGTAATAAACATCTGTACTGCAGATAGTGGATATAGGGAAGATTTTTAAAAGCCCATCATACCTGTTCAACCATCAAGAAATTAAAAAAATAATAATTGAGCTGAAGATTGATAAACAATCTTTTGTTTTTACCTATGATTTTAAAAGGTTTTTAAAAAAGATTTACTGATTTTTACTGGAAAGTCAGAATTACCAAGAAAAGGAGAGGCAGAGAGGAAAATCTTCCATCCACTGGTTCACTGCCCAAGTGGCTGCAAGGACCAGAGATAAGCTGAACAGAAGCCACGAGCTTCTTCTGGGTCTCCAGCGTGGGTATAGGGCAAAATTTTAGGGCATCCTCGACTGCTTTCCCAGGCCACAAGCCGGGAGCTGGATGGGAAGTGGAGTAGCCTGGACATGAACTGGCATCTGTATGGGATCCCAGTACATGCAAGGCTAGGACTTCAGTCACCAGGTACTGCGCCAAGCCCTGTTTTTCCCTATCTTTAAAACCATTATACACTATAATTCATGAACATATAAAACATTGTCTGATATTACTACAAATATACATATACACATAGATATGCATGCATGCTTATATGAGTATCTTCAAAACAGATGTGACCTTGGGCTGGCGTTGTGGTGTAGTAAGTTAAACTAATGCCTGCAACACCAGCATCTCATATGGGAGTTCCAGTTCAACTGAGTCCCAAAGTTCCCTTTCTGAATTATCTCCCTGATAGTGAGCCTAGGAAAGCAGCAGAAGATGGCCCAAGCATTTGGATCCCTGGCACCCAGTGGGAGAACTACATGAACTTTCGTGCCCCTGGCTTCGGCCTGGCCTAGTTCTGGCAGCTGCAACCACTTGGGGACTGAAGCAGCAAAAGGAAGATCTCTTCCTCCTGTTTCTCCCCCTCCCACTCTGTGAGTGTGTGTGTATGTGTGTGTGTATGTGTGGGTGTGCTACTCTGTCATTCAAATTAAAATAAAACTGTACATAAAAAATTTTAACTGTTGAAATGTCTGAAGAAGAACATTTCATAATTTACAGGTTAAATCTGTCTTATAAATTGGCCCTTTTTTTGTTGTTATTTTCTGGTTGGAAAAAAAAATCAGGTATCATTATTTCTAAAACGGACTTCATTATTTTTTAAGCCATTCTTCAATTTCCTCTGTTCTATGGTATCCTTTTCATTTTCACCTATTTTCTTATTTGGCTTAATTTTCAGTCTTTAATTATCTCCTTTGCTCAGTCCCTGCCAATCTCAGTGCACATGACCTTGCCGTTGATTTAGCCATTTGGATGCCCAGTTGTGCACAGGAATCTACTATGTGTCTTTCATTCATTTTCTTGTGATATCAGCCATCTATAGAAACTTAGAGATAAGTTTAAATAGCATCCCATATGCTGCGTCAGAGGTTGAAAGATGAAACCCGAAGAGGTGTCAACCTAATTGGATAAAATCTGATCCTATTGTTGATTTCTAGGTTAATGGAGGACTAGTAATTTATCATTTCATTGATCACTCAGAAAAAACATCTGCCTCTTGTCAGATTGTCCCTGCACATTGCAAGTATGACTTCTAAGTTTAATCGGCAATACATCTTCCTTTTTCACTAGTGTAAGATTAAGAAAAAAGTTTTACAATTATGATTATATTGACATTAAAGGGTCTGCTTTCACTGTCAAAATAATCAGCTTGTATGAATGGATAACACACACACAAAGTTTCCATTGTGGCTTAACCATTATTGAAAATACCTAAGTTTATATCAGAAGATATTAACTAGCATTTGCCTTTATTTCTTTGAACCAAGGAGTGAAATGTTAGTTATTTCAGCTTCTGAGATAGTGTATCCTTATTACAATTTACTCCACTCTCCATTTTCAATCTGAGATTATAGTCTCATGGCATTGGACAATTATTTGCTAGTAAGAGCATGTCCCACAGATTTCATATGTATAAATTCAGTGTTATGCCAACTGAGCTTACTTTTGTGATACATGTTACAAAACTGCAATTTTCTCTCTCACCTCTGGAACAGCGCCCACTCCACAAGACAAGTCACATCCAACTCGGAGCCTCAGCTTCCCTGTCATGCACATTTAGCTTCCTAATTAGGCTATTGTGCAAATAAAAGGCAAGATAGTATATGTGCTAGTCTTCATATATTGCTTGGAATGTAGTAAATACAGACAGAATTATTTGTTATTGCATATGCAATATTTACTGAATGATATTAATCCATAAAAAAAGACACATTGTCATATAAGACAAATGACTGCATTGACAAAATAATAATTGACCGGCTTAGCTGATAGAAATTTATCACATTTGTTCATGCTGGCAGACACAGGAACCAGAGCTGGGGGGAAGTCCAGTGGGGGATATTGGGGATTGCTCTGAAGGGGCTGCAGCTCTCCCTGTGGCACAGGGGAACCCAGTGTGTGTTGCGCAGGGTTGGGCTGGTCTGCAGCTGAGAATATAGCATAAAACAAACTGATCAAACACCTCAGTGAAACTTGACAGAAAACTTTTGGGTCAATGGAGATTCAGAGGCAGACTATGACAGCCAACTGACCTCAGAAAGATTTCCTCTTCCTTGGAGCGTTGATATCAGCAACATATGAGAACTATCAAAAATATGTGATCAGAACCCTCAGAAAATGCTCCACAATGGGGAACTGGGGATGATACCGGGTGGCAGTCCCCAGTCCCTGGGGTAATGCGGCACTTGGGAAGCTGGGTGTGCTTCCTCCTCTTGACTACGCCTCTCCCCATATGGGAGAAGAAGCAAAAAATGTGTAAACAAGGGTCAAACCCTCTATCCCCTAATCCTCAACCCTTCCCACCCTGATCAACTATGTAAAGATCATCAATAATTTTTTCTAAATGAAAAAAAGTTAATAAAAAAATACAGACTTGAAAACAGAGCAAAACAAAATTAGGGGCCTGGCATCAGAACCTAGTGGCCTAAGTCCTCACCTTGCATACACTGACATCCCATATGGATGCTGGTTCATATCCCGGCTGCTTCACTTTCCTCTCACCTTCCTGCTTGTTCCCTGGGAAAACAGTCGAGGACAGTCCAAAACTCTGGGGCCCTGCACCCACATGGGAGACCTGGAAGAAGCTCCTGGTTTGGGATTGTCACAGCTCCAGCCATTGCAGCCACTTGGGGAGTGAATCATCGGATGGAAGATCTTCCTCTGTCTCTCCTCCTCTCTGTACATTCGCCTTTCCAATAAAAATAAATAAATCTTTTTAAAAATATTAATTATTAATTCATAACAATAATATGCATGTTATTTTTTATAAGATGACTGGGTACATATACAGTCATTTCTTCCTCACGCCACACCCTGCTCTCAGAGAATTTAGGTTAGTTATTGTTCTTTTATTTATTTACTTTATTATTTTATGATACAGTTCCATAGTCTTTGGGATCTGCTCTCCCCACCTCCAAAGTCTCGCACTTCTACTGATTTCTCTTTTATCTTGCAATAGTATAGTCCTTCATAAACAGTCATAAGTCCGTAATTCTGATATTTAAGTATGTCCTGACATTGTAGGTGTGGACAAGGGCAGAGTTCAGCAGCTTTTTTGTCAGGACATATTTAACAACTTCATTGGGAGTCCGTGTTTGATTTGGAAATAGAGATGCACGCTGCTTTGTGTCTTCACATCTGGATATGATAGTCTCTACTACACAGCTACTATACATCCCCTTTAATGAAAAGTCATAAGACAAAATCAACAACAGAGAGAAAATAGAAAATTTACAACATGAAGTTAACTATCATGCTACAGAATGAACGTTAGTCATCTAGACTTTGCTTTTAGAATCTGAAATATGTCACTCCATTCTCTTGTGGCTTGTAGCTTTCTCTAAAAGGTCAGATGTGAATCAGATTCAGGCCCTCTATATGTTAACTGATTTGTTTCCATACACGTATTTAAGAATATTTTCCCTGTGTTGATTTAGTTCATTACTTATTTCCATACAAAAATTTTCACACAAGCATAAATTTTAATTGTTTTTAGATGAAACTTCTATTACATTCACCCTGATATTTGTTACTTCATACTATTTCTTAAAGAAGTTTCAGTTATTTTAATCCATGAATTGTGCTGCTATGTCTATAATCAGCAAGATGAAAGACACAAGCCCCAAAACATGTAAAAGAATGATGGATGGTACTCTATATTTATTGAAGATATACCAGGGCACTTCAAACAGTTCGTGGAAAGTACAGAAAAACTGTGCAGAAATGCATAATTTGTATTTCCAAGAAGTTCATTATAGACCCTTATATGCACAGATTTCAAAAAATTTTCCAATAAAAATAAACTTCTTTCATACTTTCAACAAACTTTTTATATTAGCTGTATGTTCTTCAGAATGCATAATTGTCTGCTTTCCGCAGATTACATTATCCCACTCTCTTAAGGTGTCTGTTTTATTCCCACCTTTAGGTATGAATCCTTTTTCTATTCTGTTTCCAGGTTTTGTTTTACTGTCAGCATTCAAGTAACTGCCCAAAAATATTTAACTCTTGTAAAAACCTGAAAGCTTCTTGTTCTGCATTTGCTCTATGATTCATTTTATTTGAAATCTGAACTTTTAAAAATCAAAATATTAAATTTATTTTAATGGAATCAGAGCATACCATTGTTGAAGCAGACAACTCCCAAATCAAATTCAATTTCAAATTAAACCAGATCAATCAAATTAAAATTCAGAGCTTTATTTTTCATTGAAAGTCAATCCAATCCAATGTTGACAGTCAGATTCCATGCTCCTTCCATTTAGGGACCCATGTTCCTTCTGTTTTGTAGGTCCTTAAGGCTTCCCAAGAAGTCTTCTGCATTTGCCTATGGAGGTAATTGGGGTCAGAGGTTGTCACAGAATACTTGAGAGGCCAGATATGAAAATGCACATTTTTTTGGTTCATAGTTAATCACATAGTCTCAAACAGACGGAAGAAAGGAAACTGAGAAACACGGAATCACCCATTGGTCCTTTCACAGCTAGCTGAAACAATTATCAACATGGTAGTAATTTAATTAAAGATGACAGAAACAAACGAAAACTTGGAAGATTGCCTTATTCTGCAGTTAACATTTCTATTAGCAAAAGAAGTGATTGAGTTAGCAAATGTATTGTCATTTCCATGGATATCTTTACAAATATAGTCATCAATTTGTACCTCTCTAAATTTAATATCTTCATGTAATTACTCAATGCACAAAAAAATAGCCAGATGTTTGTGAAACTGTCAAGGTTTTTTCTCCTACTTGAACTTTTGCTATTTCAGATACATAATCAGTTCAAAGTTAGCCTGTTTTGACTTTCTAAGAGACCTTCAAGGGATTAATCAATGTTTCACTTTCCTTTGAAGTAACTGACAGGTTTTTCATTTTTTGTCCTATTTTGGGATTAGTATACATTAATGACAACAAACCATTTTGTAATGAGCACTCCTTTCAGAATTCAAGATAGTAAAGCATATCCCTTATTTATTATTCAAATCAATTGATCTCTTTATAGTCTCATATTTAGTGGTAGTTTAGATCTCTCATCTCCTATTTGAACTGTATATACATTCCCTGCCCTGTAAGGGAAATTAAATATATTTCTATTGTGCAATTATTTCATTCTTCCCTATACTAGAATTAGGATTTACTTATGTGCACAGGTTTCTGTCCTCATTACCCTTTATGAAAGTGGACAGAAAATGTGTACATGTCTGAAAGTAAACATTTTTGGTGGAACAACAGTGAAACTTAAAGCAAATATTTCTCTCATTTAGGTAAATATTTTTCAGTATTTCAGAGTACCAAGCATAGATTTTCTGGAATGTCAGCACTACGCTTCAAGGAATTATGAAACAGTCCTCAGATAAAATACTCTGACAAGGTCTACTATCACGTATGCTAGTAGTCTTAATTTAATTGTGATATGTACGAATGCATGTAAGTCATACAAGCTTAAAACATAAGGAGATGCAAAAAATAATCCCTAATCTTAAGCATTAATTGAATTAAACAATATCCAGAATTTAAAAGTGATTTACTTCATTTTTTGACAAGATTTTCCCTAAAACATTTTTGAGATACAGTCAATGAGACACATAAACATGCTAAACACACATTTACCACAGTCTGTTACTTGACAGAGAACTGAAATTCCTGTAATTTGGGGCAGTGAAATTCAGGCAGAAATCAGGTGGCTCACTCAGCTTCTTCAAGAAATAGGGTCAACAAAACAATCTCTAAGAGGCTAAAACAAGGAAATTGTAAGGATGAGTATGTGTAAGAGACTATGAAGAGAAATAGTCTTAAGAATCTGCATTGTGCACCTTAAATTGTGTGAATACCAGTCAGCATTTGAACATATCAAAACTGCAGGGATAATACTACATGGAACAATTCCAAGATCTGCAAAACATTTGAGTTTCTATCATCCAGAAGAGTCATATTGGTGAACACTGACATTCAGCAGACTGTTCGGAAATAATGCAAATTTTTGTAATAGTCCTAAAGATGACTCTAGACTAACACAATGAAGCCTGAGTAAACAAGCGATTGCTTCAACATATAAGATTAGTTTGTCAAAAATAAATTACAGCACTTTTTTGAAAGAAGATAATGAACCCAAGCATTCAGAAATGTGACGTATATTGTTTAACAGACAATTGAAAATTACAAAATATACGAAAAAGAAACATGTTACAAGTAATCAGAGGAAAACAGGACAACTAGGATTATTATTTATTAATTTAAAAGGCAGAGTAAGAGAAATAGAACATAGAGTAGAGACAGAACTCTTCTATCCTCTGGTTTGCTCCCCAAATAGCCACAACAAGCAGGTTTGGGCTTAACAGAAGCTGGGAGCCTGCACCTCCATCCAGGTAGCCCGGTGGTTTGGGGGACTTATATACCTGAGCCATCACTTGTTACCACCTAGGATATTCATTATACATCATATTTATTATACAGTATACATTAACATCATACAGTATATATTAACAGGACATTGGATTATATCCAAATACCAGTTCTAGTTCACGTTTCTGTGCTTCCAATCCAGGTTCCTGCTAGGAAGACTTATAGAAGACCAGAATGGAGTGCTTAGTTCTTGGCTTCAGTCTGACCTGAACCTGACCACCATCTGGGCGAATGAACCAGTGGATAATCTCTCACGCGCATGCGCATGCTCTTTCTCCCACGCCAAACAGCAGTTTCTCTGTTTTTCAATTAAATGAATAAATACATGAATACATAGTGCTCTGAAAAAAATGTTCATGAGGTTTAGAAAGAAAAATAATCTTCAAAATAGCTATTGTTGAAAATACAAGAGTTTAATTTTAAAACATGTAAAAAAACCAAATAGAACATATGTAACAGAATTATAAATGAAAAATAATTAAAATCCAAAAAATTATTTCTGGTGGCAAGCTTAAAATTACTCTTGAAATAGAAAGGTGCTTTGGAAAGCAGCTGAACATTTTAATACAGAATTAAATTCTCACCTCCTGCAGATATTACAAAGAAACGCAGAATAACAATTACGTACATAAATTTACAAGGCACTCACAAAGAAACAACAAGCTGGGTAGTTCTAGATCTATTACAGTAACAAATTCGTATAAATCATGCAAAGAACTTTAAAAAGACATAGTTGGCATTGCTGGAAAATTCTTCTAAATATTGCATAAATACACTTCTCCCAAAATTAAAGAATAAAGAATATTTTCCAACACATTCCATGTTGTTAATATTATCTAGATGTAAACCAGTCCAAGATTAGAAGAAAAAATAATAATATTTATCATTTAGAAATATACACTTAATAACCCATACTGAAACATTGATGTATTACATCAGTGATTAAAAGACAAACTAAGTTTGTCCAATGAATGCAAAGTTGATTAAAAATCTTGCAAAGTTAATCAGTGTAATGTTCCTTATCAACAGACTAAGCAAGAAGAAATAAGATTACTTTCATCTCAGTACCTTAAGGAAAAAATAAAATCACATTTCCTTCTGATAAAATCTTCCAACAAAATAAAACTAAAGGAGACTAAAGAGGAGTATAAGGAGGATTCTTCACTTTTAAAACAGTTTTGCAGTTTAGGTCCTATATAAAGTGATAAAAGTCTAGATAATTTTTTTAATAAAAGTGAGGGAAAAAAGAGAGGCTATCCACCACTTTCAATCTTATTCAATATTATAATGGAGTCTCCAGTCAATCTGGTAAAACAAGTACATAGATTCTAGAAAGAACTTTCTTTATTTGCTCATGACATCATTATCCACATAGAAGAAGCCAAATAATATAAAAAAAGTTAACTATTAAGTAAAAAAAGCACTTGGCAACATTACAAAAAAATAAGTAAGCCTTAAATTTGTTGAATACCAACAAATAATTGAAATGAAAATAAGTCATATGCAATAGTATGTGTACACTTAAGACACGCAGTGTTTGTGTACTGGTAAGTAAACTTCCATGATAGAAATAGCAGAAGCCTAAATCAGTAGAATTGCACACTACATTCATAAGCCGGAAAATAAAATATTGTTAAAATGTTCATTTTACCCCATTTAACAAGTAAGATTAAAGCAATCCCAAGAAATCCAAGAAAGCTCTATCTTTATTGCTGGTTTGAGAAAGTTGTACAATCAGCGTGAAACCTGAGTTAACCACATAATATTACAATGACAACGTGAGCTTAGTAGTAAAATGCCTAAGCTCACTCTCACAGAGTAAAAGATGCAGAAATACAAAGAGTCTTCAACGATCTCATGGAAATGTTACTAGTAAAATTTATACACAGATTTCATGAAATTACCAGTCTTTTGATTCTGTTTTCCCCACAAACTTTTTAAATTACTGTCATGCTTCAAAGCATACAATCAAATGATTTTCAATTTAGTTTTAACAACCATGAAGCATTCTGGGAAATGTAAAAGTAGGAATTCAAAATTAACCCATGGTTGTGAGGATTGGATGGCAAAGAGAGAGATTGCTTTTGAAAAATCAGACATGTGAAGTGTTGGTGTGATGGAAAAATTCCAACTTGATTGGATCACATCTAGACTGAGTTCTGAGTTTTGCTTGTACATGTATCTTATTTTCTTTTTGACATGCCCACTGGGACAAACACAGATGAAATGATATAATCCTTGGGCTTTCTTGCATCTAATCTTTTCAGATTATGGAGCGCAAGAGTAGGCTATAGAAGAAATGCATCATCAGGACATGATGTATGATGGTCCATTACACTATTTCAGTTATTGCAATCTATTGAAAATTTCTTAACCCAAATGTATCACATAGGATCTTTAGGTCATCAACTCTTTCTAAAATTGAAAGAAAGGCCACAGGTAACTTTGATATTTCAATAAAATTTAAGAAAATACTCCCTGAACACTACTTGTATGGAGAAAAAGAAATTTCAAAAAAATATTGACCTTGCATTATTACATAAAGACATTAAGCAATCTATATTAATGATGTGATTTTATATGACCCTTAACTGAAAGCTTCTTTTCATCACTGAGTGACATGGTTTAAACAATGATGCAGGAAGACAATATAGAATAGTGTAGAATAAAGTAATGGATGTGTTATTTTATCAGAGGAACAAATTGATATTTCCCATTAGGTGCCTACAAGTTGTGTTGAAAGTCCCTGCTGAGCTGTATAACAGAAATACAGAGCACTATACAAATGGTTCCAATTGAAGATTATCATTAAAGCCAAAAAAGAGACTGAAGAAAAATTAGTGAAAGAAGAAGCAAAGTCAGTGATTTTGCAATACTCAATAATTACTTTTATTTCACATGAAAGAAGTGATAGCACCAAAATATGCTCTGTTTATGATTTTGTTTTGAGCTATTAAGTGATTTATCAAAAATTAGCAACTGATGAGATTCATCATTAGTTTTCATAATCAAGAGCTAAAGAAGACATCAAGGATAGATGTTATATTTCATTAGACTATGATTTGTTTATTCTAAGGGAAAACCTTTTAATATTTAATGCAATCAATAGTAAACTTTTTCTATTTCTGTAATACATTAATTTAAATTATCTTAGATTTATCAATCAAAAGAAAGCATCATTTACATGTAGCAATATAGTAGATTAACGTTTCCTTATCTCATTAATAATTATTTGACATGAACCCTGAGGATATCTAAGTCTGTAAGACATTAGCTGTTGTAACTTTTGCTGTGGTTCATTCTTGCAGGAAAAAAATGTCATAAAAACCAAAATAAAATATTCATTATTATGTGACAGAATTGATGTTTAAATGATATCACTGTTCTAAAAAAGCTTGCTGTGCTTATTATAAAATTCAATATATAAGATTACTTTGTAAGTATGCAGACAGGCACTGACTTTGTAAGTTTTAACTTTTTTCACGAATCCAACCTTTAAATGTGTGAATAGCTGTAACAGATTTATTTCTGTGATATCTCAGTCCATAATGTATAAAGGCCCCGAGATACCATGATGATTACCAAGACAGTCAGTGTCTGGGGAAGGTTTTCTCCTTTGTAGAAGATGTCTTACAGTGGTGCCCTGAAGTGCTGGAAGGCCAAAGGGTTTCTGTAAGCCTCTATAGAACTAATCCCAATCATGAAGGCAGATCCCTCCATTCCTGTGTGAGTTTTGGAGAGACACACTCATTCAAACCACTGCATATGTATTCAACTTCATCTTTGTGCTAGTGTGTACAAATATAACACAAATACTTTCAGGCTTCAGGCTGTCTCCAGCAAGTAAGAAACCAACAAACAAAATGAACCAGCGTCACAGCAGAGAAATAATAACAGTAGACAATAGTTATTTAAGGGTTTTAAGAGAAGCCCACAAAAGAAGCTGGAATATAAAGAAGTGGCAGAAATTAGATGCTGGGTTATTCTGAGAAATAGAACTTTGTGATGCAAAAATACATTCCAAAAAAGGCATCTGAAAAGGAAAATTTTGACAAGTATACGAATTCATTTTTGCTCACATAAGGAACCACTGCTTGAATTCTAACTTCACTTCAGCATCTATGAACCATAGACCTTCCTAACATTTGGATGCAGTGCCTTTGGTTTTCAAAGCATAGGTAAGGATGTGTATAAGCAACTCATTGACCTATGAATGATACCACTCATGAACTCAAAAGTTTAGAACTAAGAGTAGCAATATTCTAAGGCCGATTGATAGTGCTTGCCAGTAAGGGTTTTTTTAGTTATTAATTTATTTTGGTGTATATTTCAAATGCAAATTCTAATAGCTTTGTGTGGCTTCTAAGAGTGGCAGCTCTTTTCTCAAAGTATGTAATGATTATAACAATGCAGTGAACAACCAGCAAATTGACTGGAAACAGAAAATTGAGAGGATGGGCTTTGAAACAAGGCAGCAGACTACCAAAAAGGAGCCAACTGGAAACTATTGTGTCTAATGACCAAAGAACATACTGAAAGTGGTATAAAATACAAGTGCTAAGATTCTATTTTATTAATATGTTTGTAATGTTTCTAATATTCAAATAACAAGAATTCGGATAAACAAGAATGATTTTTAATTATTTTTACACAAATCTGCCTATAACTTTTTGTTGGCCAGAAAGTCTAGTACAAGTAAAGATCAAGTGAAAATTAAATTCCCCTTATTACAGAGGTAATTCATGATTAAGATCGGATTTGATGTCACCTAGTTTACCCAAAGTCCATGATTGCCTCACCACACCATCCCTTTATGATGTCTTACATGTTAATTTTGAGTAAACATTCAAGAGTTTTATTCTGTGTGTGTGTGGGGGGGGGAATGCAGCTTCTTTTCTGTAATATGCTTATATTGATAATACCATGGCATTTTACATTTGTCTAGAAGTTTTGATACAAAACTGTCAGTAGCTACATTATTTTTTCCAATGTTTAATCATCAAATAAACCTGGGAGGTAGATCACTCAAATTTTTTCTAACTCACCAATATATCATATTTTTAAGTCTCTCTGATATATAGAATCTATGCTACCTGGTTATCTATGTAAATATCTGACATGATGGCATTAGTAATGATTTTATTGAGCAGATTTTGATTTGGGACAATGTAAATTAAGTGCCTAGATTTCAATGGAACAATGAAATGCTGTAACTGAGCTACCTTTTTTATGTATCTAATGAAGATGAATTATTGTGTTAAATACATAAATAATTTCAACTTATATTTTTAAAATGTGCTTACTCCATAATATTTTAATTATAAATATATATAAATAATATTTTAATTATAAATCAGTCTATGATATACGAAGGAAATATGCAAATTGCTCTGAAACATTTGACACTCAATCCACTTAAAATGAAAGAAATTAGAGCTAAAACTATAAATTCCACTCCTAAATCTATAAAATTACCAAGAGTAACAAGTTTAAAAAAAGGACTGAAATATACATAAACTAATAAAACACTTAATTTTGCTATTATAATTTGGAATCGACACAGTATTCCTAGGCTATTTTAGTAACGTCTTTCAAATTTTAAAAAGTAGGATGGGCATTATAACACAATAAGGTAATGTACCAATTAGGACACAGGCTCTCATTTAAAGCAGTCAAGTTCTTACTTCCTGCTTGTGATGCAGCTTACTGCTAACGTTCACTGTGCGGGTCCGAACACGGTGACTGAAAAACTTGGACTCCTGTCAAATGTATATGGGAGATTCACCTGAAGTGCCACACTTCTGACGTCAGCCAGAGCCAGCCTTGACTGTGGTAGGGATTGGTGAATGAACCAGAGGACAAAGCCTTTCCTTTTTCTCTCTCTCCTTTTCTCTTTGTGTGTTCAAGTAAATAAGTAGATTTACGCAGTATATTCTTTGCCACATTATCCATAGCCTTGACAATGCTTTGAAAGTTCATGTCCTACAATACTCTGCTTTTTTTGATGTGGTAAGTTCCCATATACTAACGTAGAATGATATCCTGGCATTTTGTGTTATGTTTTTAATATAGAAAAAGCAATTAAAGAACAATACGGATTATAGGGTCATACTTTTGCCAAAAAAAGAGAAAGAAAAAAGAAAAAAAGAAAGAAAAAAGAAAAAAAGAAAGAACAGGAATCTATTTCTCTCTGTTCTTTCATGCTGGAGTGCAGACATAACGACTGAAGTGGAACAGATGTGAAACCACAGCGGTGAAAACAACTTGTTAAGGATGATATAAACAGCAAATAGAAGTGGGCCCCGATGCTGATGGCCCTGGACTATCTGTCTCTAGTTTTCTTGTCAAGTGAGAAAAATGTATTCATATTGATTAAATGCATTACATGGCAGCAAATCCAACGCTAAATCACACAGTTCTAGCAGTATAAATTTCATGCTACAAATGATTACATTGTTGCTTGTGTTTATGCCATTTGCTTAGATTTGCTCAACAAGTTAGTAAAACTATTTCTGTGAATAAGCTGTGAATAAACAGTGAATCAACTGTTGTCAAAAATGCTTCTATCATCAATAGAGAATGTAGAGAGAATGTATGAATTTTACATACTGTGTGGCATGTAACATGGTAGAGCAGACTTTTCATTCACTAGAACTAAGATTCCTATTAAAATGCTTCTATTGTATTTTCTTAATTGCTTTTGAGTGATCAGGCAAGGGCAATTAGAATGAATTTTTGATTTTTAAAGCTTTGTTTTTGTCGTTATTTCAGCTCATGTGGCCAATATGCTGAAAGACAAATGGCTGTTACATTATCATAACGTTTAGCATCAATATTATACTTATCATGTAGATTCCCCATGAAGAGAGGAAAATTATCCTAAAGTACTTAAAGTCTGAAAATATGTTAATATAGTGATTACAATCATTTTTAACTTAGAGCTCACAATATTCAAAATAATAAAAATTTAACTCAAAACAATTTGGTTAAGTTTCTGTATGTCCAAAGCCAACTAAATATCTTTCCAGTCATTAAAAAAACAAGCAATATACCTAGAAAACTGGAATAAAAATGCCCTCTGTTTGTTAGAATGCATTGTTTCAATTACATTTTGCATTGAATTTCAATTTCTTAAATACCATATCTTCTCTAGCTTTAGTTGGAAACAATCAAATCACATTTCTTTCTGCTAAAAGCCTTACCGGAAAACACATAAACACATGTTTAGTTTAAAATTGCATCTGCGACAGAAAATTCTCCTCAAGTCATCTTTCCCCTGGGAAAAACTAATTTTTTAGTGATATCAGGTCAATGTAAAGCCAGATGAGTCTGTGTGTGCATGCATTATGTTCACTGTAAACAAGGTTCAGGAAAGGAAAAAACAAAAAGTACTGCAATAGCATATTCATCATGAATGAACACATGATAAATGATTGAATGGAAATTTTCAGATATTTCTTCAGACATTCACATCTCCTGTCGTCAAATTGCTTCAGGATTTTCATTTTACCTTTTCCCTCAGAAATCTTCATTCCAGGAACTGGCATGGTATAGCTGGTGTAGTTGTTATTTGAAATGTCTGCAACCCACATAGGCACCAATTCAAGCCCAGGCTACTTCACCTCTGCTCCATCTCCTTGTCTGGGATGAGGCCAAAGATGGTCCATGTCCCTAAGCCCCTGCTATGCACATGGGAGACCTCCAGTCTCCTGGCATGGGCCTGGCCCATCTCTAGGCTACTGGGGCCATCTGGAGAGTGAACCAGCAGAGGGAAACTATCTCTCTCTCTTTCTCTCTCTCTCTTCAAAATATATAAATCAAAAAAAAAAAAAAAAAAGGCACTGCCACAGGTGTTTTGCCTAGCTGTTAAAATATTTATTTCTCATTCCCAAATGCCTAGGGACAGTTTCTGGCTGTGAGTTTAGCTTCTTGTTAATGTACAACCTGGGAGCCAATGGCAGTGACTCAAATGATACGGTAAATCTGCATTGTATTTCCAGCTTCTATGTTTCTTGTCTTCACCTTCACCTTGGCCTGTCCCAGACTTGGTCATTGTGCACCTTTGGGAACAGACCAGCACGTGGGAGCGCTCTCTGCCTCTCTGTTTCCTTGTCTCTCTATTAGTTTTTTTAAGTGCTTCTGAAAGACTATGATAAAGTAAAAATAAAATTATTGGAAAAATACCAATTAAAGATTAGAGGGCTACATTTGATCTTGTTATGGACATTATTCTAGTTTCTGATACTGAGACTGACCGATGTTTGTTTTTAGGTGAGTCACTAAAATCTAGACATAAAGCTCCTCTAACTTTTCTTCCCAGATAATGACCTATTGACCTCTGCTATGGAAGAAAAAACTTTTTTCTGTATAAACAACCATTGTTTTGAATTTTCTCTGGAAATGACAATTCAGTTGATTCTGAATCCCAAAACTATATATTGAAAACAGATCCATTCATTCAAATACGAGGGGAAAAATTAGTGACTTCCTAATATTTTCCCTAATCATTCAAGAATAAAGAGCCAACTACCTGAAATCACTGTTTGCAAATAATAGTAATATGTGAAGCAAGAGTAATAATAGGAACCATTCAGTGTAACTTAATTTTCATTTGCAATGAAATCTTGTGCTGTGTTCTACCTACTGTGATAGGTTTTCACTAAATTCTTTGAGAAAGTCATCACTTCAATCTTAAAGGTGAAAATGAAGAAACTGAGCTTCAGACCTCCTAGACAATGACAAAAATGTTTGACAGTCAGTACACGGCCAACTCAGAAAATGAAGCAAGATAACTCAACTTTAGCGATTACGCTGCCCACCAAAAATGTCAAGAACACTCTCAAAAATACTTGAAAAGCAACTGCTTAACTTTGATTATTTCTTTAGAGGTCTTAATAGGATTGAAGGACTACAGTCCTAGCAAACACTTAGTAAAAGATTTGGAGGTATAAAAAGTGTTTGCTAGAGGCAGTACCCTGGCATTTAATATCATAGAAGTGGTCTAGTTCACTTGACTTGAAGGGCCAGTGTACATAAATGGATTGGCTGATGCAGAGGGCACATAAACATGATAGATTAAAATAGGAAAAGAAGGAAACAAAGTTTTAAGTTATTCTCTTAAATATTATCTTTATATGGAAGATTTAGATCTCAGTAAATAGTTCCTAATAATAATGTTGATTTTTAAATAGTTTTGGGGATGAGACTATGTCATTGTCTTGTATTCCCAGTCAATATGCTGACTATAGCTTACACACGATAAATCTCTCTCAAAAACTTAAGAGCTTATTTTTACTTTTATAAAATTTGTTTTAGTAAGATGGTCTTTTTCTCTCAACACATATCTCAATATGCATTGAAATGTGGTGGATGAAAAAATTGCAATCTCTGATTATCTCAATGAAATGTGATTGCAATCAAGATGGCATCTTTGAATTTTGTAAAGAAAACAGTGGCATATTAAAAGAATTAATATGTGTATCATGGAATCAAAACAAGAAGTTGGTATATTCATGGTCTTCTATAAACAAAAGTAAGGGTCAAGCATCTGGCATAGTAGTGAAGATGCTTCTTGAGACATTGCAGCTCAGTATAGGAGAGTGCCTGGGCTCCAGTGCCAGCTCTTTCCCTCCAGCTTCCTGCTAACGCTCAGCCTAGAAGGCAGACAATGGTCCAAGTCCTTGGCTTCCAGCCACTTGCATGGGAAACGTGGATTGAGTTCCTGGCTCCCGGCTTCAGCCTGGCCAAACCCCACCTGTTGTGATATTTGGGGATTCGTGAAACAGCAGGTGAAGGTTCTTTCCCGCTCCGTCTCTGTTCCTTTCTGCCTTTCAAATGAAAAAGAAATAGTAATAGCAAATTCCAAAATCACAAAAATAAGTTTAATGCATAAAATTTATAAAAGAACATATTGTGAAAGTTTAATCTTAGATGAATTATTTGCAAGTGAGCAATCAGAGGTATAGTAGAGCTCTGGTTGGCAGGATGCACGTTAGCCTCATCTAGGAAAGTTAAGTCTCCTTCATAATGGATGCAATTTCCTTTGTGCTCATTGATTGCAAGTATCCCTGAGACAGAATAATTTAACTAAAATTGTTCCTTGTCTCAGTCAAGATTGTTAGAGACTTCATTTTCTTTATTTTAATCTAGTGGAAATCTGTGAAATAACTATCAATGTCTGTATTAATTTACCCAATATATTCTATAAACATTTATTCATTTATTGGAGAATAAATTGTAATGTTGAGTATAAGTTGTAATATTGAATGCAGTCTTTATTTGGAAAGGATCATGTTTTGAGTTTTCCTGAGTATGCCTAGAAAAAACTTAGATAACATTGTAGGCTTTTGGCAGATTAGTCAATTTAAAAGTTTAGAAGCCCCTTGAACAAGTACCAATACAGATATATCATAATATGATAGTGTACCATGTAGCATTTTAAATAAGTTTTTAAAATGCTAACTAATTATTTTTTTATTGAATAGTGAGTTATACAGAGAGAAAGAACTGATTCTCTCCCCAAGCGGCCACAATATCTGGAGCTGAGCTGATCCAAAGCCAGGAATCCAGAGCCTCTTCTGGGTCTCCTACATGGGTGCAGGGTCCCAAAGCTTTGGGCCATCCTCCACTGCTTTCCCAAGCCACAATCAGGGAGCTGGATGGGAAGTGCAGCTGCCGGGATTAGAACCAGTGCCCATGTGGGATCCTGGTGCACGTAAGGTGAGGACTTCAGCCATTAAGCTAACATGAAGAGCCCAAAATGTTAGCTAATGAATGATAAATATAGATCTAGAGAAAGAGAGAGAGTGAGAGCAAGAAAGGAACAGAAAGAGAGAGTGTGGAAGAAGATGATCTTATACTTGTTACATGGATGCAACAGCCAGGACTACACCAGGCTAAAGCCAAGGGACAAGAATTCCATCCTGGTCTCACACATAGGTGGGAGGAGCCCAAATACCTGGGCTGTTCTCAGTTGCCTTCACGGGTGCATTAGCAGGAAGCTGCAACAGGAGCATAGTAATCTGGTTTTAGTATAATGAACATTCTGGCACTGCAAATGGCAATTTAACCATCAATATAGAAAGAGCAGGTCCAGGTTTCCAACATGGGTACAGAAGATTTGTTGCAGATTTGTTTCATTGACAGCAGAATAGGTTGTGGAAATAATCTTGTGGTGTAGGCTGTAGCTGTGTATTCCCCCAAATTCATTTTTTTTTTTTGTATATACACAAAATTTGGTGAGAAATCTTAACATTTTAAAGGTTATGCGTTAGGTGATACAAATCAATTCGAAATATATAACAGATATACAAGGAAACATATGGACTCACCCGTTTAGAATGCAGGCTGCTCTTCAGAGTGGCGAGATACAAGCAGGAGAGAGTAGGAGAGGATCAGCAGTGATCCCCGCTCCTGTTTCTGGGCTGTCTAGAGACTGCACCTAGTGTTGCAGCCAGACCGCGGTGAGTGTTAGAGTATAAAGCACTGTAAGTCAATATCTTTTATCACAAATTATTCTATTTCATATTCTTTCTCCCAAAACATCTTGCTTGTAATTATAAAAAGAAATACATAAAGGCTTAACATAGCAGAAACCCATTTCTCACCTATTTAAAGTATAAGACAACTATCGCTGATTAATTAGCTCCTTCCAACAAGAAAAATCCTGTAGCTCTATTTAATATGTGACTGTGAGTGCCGCTGTGCAAGGGAGAGAGAATCGCATAGTACTAGAAGAAATTAGTTTTAATCTCTACCTAGCACATGTCAGTTTTATATACTGTCTATTGAGCAAAATTAAGCCACTTACTCATACTTGAATCTCCAGAAGGCTAAAAAAATATATTTCAAATGAATGTTTATGAGAGAGATA
This sequence comes from Ochotona curzoniae, assembly GCF_017591425.1. Lineage (NCBI taxonomy): Eukaryota > Metazoa > Chordata > Mammalia > Lagomorpha > Ochotonidae > Ochotona > Ochotona curzoniae. The sequence continues at coordinate 24,858,194 of NW_024464920.1, forward strand.
ATACAGGTTGCATAATTAATTTGAAGTTTATCACATTTTCCTGTGATTATTTGCCTGAGAAGGTGGATTAAAAAAACAAACAATAAATAAAGTAAGAACAGCAGCATGGAAACTATTTGAGCCTCTTCTAAAGACATCTCTGAATTGCATGCTGGCAGTGACTAGCAGTAAATGTTTGAATTATTATAGAATTGTTTAGTCGTGACCCTCTATGATATAAAAGAAGTGACATTCTCATAGTGGGAATTACTTGAAAGGGTTTATAACTTTGTCACTTGAAGGTAAATATAACAAGCAAAGAATGTCAAAATGAACAAAATTTTAGCTCTATGGGCAAAGAACTAAAAAGAGAAAGAAGGAGAGAAAGGGGGGGAAGAGAAAGAAAATTTGCAAAACGGTTTTTTTCTGGAAAATATGTATTTAGACCTTCAACATTATCTAGATCATGAGATACATTTGTGAATACTTGCCAAAAAGTCTTATCCCCTGAGACAATAGTTTAAATTGATGAATCATTATGCCTTCTACTATGTAGATTCCAGTGTCTTGTTTTAAGTGTTTCAGCCAGAGATAATTTATGAAATGAAGATTTAGGAAATAACTGATGGAGTGTTAAGCTGTAGCTTGTCCAGGAGTGATACTTTCCTTTTGTCTCCCTAAGAAGTTATTGTCTTCCAAAGTTTTAAGGAGTCTGTCCTAAGTAAATTTTGTGGAACTATAAAACTTGGACCAATCAGAGAGAAAGAGTTAGCCTCTCCATTCTGTAGCTCAAACATTGAACTAAAAGGATAGAATTAGAACCATGATCATGCACATGGTAATGCTATTTAAGAATAGGTCTTCACTATATCATGGGAGTGTCCATTGCTTCCCTATTCATCTTACTTAGGCTTCACATGCAAATAGTGAAATTCACTTCATGGATATTGATGTTGGGCTCTGCTAAATTTTTATGATATTCCCTTGAATATTAATGAAAGTGGAGACTTGTGAAATAGCTACAGATCCATGAATTCCCTTGGTGAGTTGCCTTAATCTGACTTAATTAAGGACATTTGTCTCCATATTCAGAATAGAGTTTACGACAAACAACTAGCAGAGCTTGTGTTACTGATGTGGCACAAACAGGCACTCATTCTCTACCAAGATCCATCAGCAACTTTATTTATTTGTTTGGAAAGATTCATTTTATTTATTTCAAAGGCATAGTTACAGGAAGAAAGGAAGGAAAGAGAAAGATCGTCCACCTGCTAATTTAACCCGCATATGGCTGTAGCAGCTGGAGCTGGGCCTCGACAAAGACAGGGTCCAGGATCTTCTTCCAGTCTCTCATATGGGTGAGGGGACCCAAGCTATCTTCCAGTGCATTTCTAGATCAGAAATGGAGCAGCCAGGACTTGAACCAGTGACCATATAGGCTTGAAAACACTGTTTTCTTTGTGTCTGCACGTAGCACGATATTAAAGAACAGAAAGGAGAGACCTGCCTCCATCAGACAGTTACGACTCACTCTCCAGAGATCATACATCCCACTAGTGTTATATTGGGTATTAAGTTTCAGCATGAATTCTAAAGATAAAAACATTGAAATCTTAGCAGATCTGATTTTCTTACTGACATTTTTTTTATATATTTGCTTGAATTTGCCACTTTCTTTAATGAAGACAATGGTATCTTTACCAATTCTAGTTGTCTAAAACTGGTATCCCCTGAGGGCACTGGTTCCTGTCCAGGAAACATTTCCAATTCAGCTCCCTGTCAATGGCCTAGAAAGCAGTAGAGGATGGTTCAAGTTTATAGGCACCTGCACCCATGCAGAAGACCCGGGCAAAGTTCTTAGCTGCTGGCTTGGGCATCCTCCAGCCCCTGACCCTTATGGCCATTTATGGAGTGAACCATTGGGTAGAAGACATCTTTGTCTTTCCCTCTCTCTTTCTGTAACTGCCTTTCAAATAGATAAAACAAATCTTTTGAAATAATAGCTTTCTGGACTCTCAATTTCTGTTGCATATGATACATACTTTTCAGCACTCCATTTAGTACTTACTTTAGCACCTACTCTCAAGATTCAATTAGTTTAATCATGTTTTCTGTGATTTGACTTTTGTTCTCTAAATATGTGGTCTAATCACTTGTATGCTTTTTATTTGGTGAATTTGTGCTTTCTCCTTAAGACTAAGACTATACATTTCCTCTTCTATGAATCTTGATTTGATTATGATAAGAAAGAACTATTTTTATCCACCTTAACTCAAACAATATTTTATATGCTTATGACACACTCATATACTTGTGATGTATAAGATATCCTCTTATAATTTTAACACATTTGATTTTGGTGATAACCTCTAGCTTTTAAAAAAAGATTTATTTAATTTGAATGGAAAGGCTGATTTACAGAAAGGAACAACAGAAAGAAAGATCTGGCAACCATTGGTTCACCTCCCAAGTGTAATGTCCAGAGCTGAGCTGATTCAAAGCCAAGAGCCAGGAGCGTCTTCCAGATCTCCCATGTAGGTGCAGGGACCCAAGGCTTTGGGCCATCCTCTCCTGCTTTTCCAGGACATAAGTAGGGAGCTCGACAGGATGTGGAGCAGCTGGGACATTAAACAGTGCTCAAATAAGACACTAGCGCTTGCAAGTGGGAGATTAGTGAGTTGAGCCATCACGCCGGCCCAGGTATCCTTTAGCTTTTACAAAGGCAGTCACTGTGTAATAATTCTCTTTGTGATCTCAAAAATACTTGAACTAAAACCATAAATTAATTAATTAATGCTAAACTAACAAATTAGCAAATCAAAAAGAATTGATGAAATCAGGACTTTAATGGTGTTGTTGGAAATCCAGTATTGATGGGTTTGACTTTCAAATTAAAATGGGGCACAAAAGAAATTTAACAAAAATGTTGGAAGGAATAAATGGTTAAAGGAAAATAAGATAGTGTAAATCAGAAAGTAATAATTCACAAAATTAAACTGAAATGGATACAAAACTATGAGAATTTTTCCATAGAATGGAAAACCTGTTTTTGGAACAAGGCCAACTTCAATGCCCTTGGACTTTGAGTAACTTGGAACTTAATAGGGCAGTGGGAGTGGATGTCACAGAGAGTAAATCATGGCAAAGACAGTAAATTTGGTGCAGACGAAAAATAAATGATATGAGTAACTGAAAATTGTGGAGAGAACTTGGCATTGTGCCTTTTCATAAGCAACTCCCATTTCAATTTATACTTTACTCAGACTAGGTGTGCGTGGTCTTCTGTATTTCTCTCTTTTAAATTTCTCATTATAAATCTAACATTCAGTATTGTATATAGTGTTCAAATTTCTACATTTTTCACTGTGAACTTTGGTAAAAAGAGTAACTGATGTGATGACTCAGTTTGGTTTAGGGTTTTAAATTTTAACTAAGGGATTTTAAAAATAAAGCTTAGAAATACCAGCAAATGAAACACTTAAAATGTTTTATATAAATGAGTGAAATATACTACAGTTTAATCATAATCAGAGTAATGTTTTCTGGTAGAACTCTTAACATGCCATTAGAACTAAATGTGTGAATATATGTTAAGCACTGCCTGACACCTAATAATTGTCCCATATCTTGTACATATTTTATTAATAGAATATTTGCATGGTAAATCAGCCAGACTTACGAGAGACAAGCTATCCTATTGGAATAATGATTGCTCTGGGTACATTCTGTTTGTAAAACAACTCTTTCCCCCTTTATGGGCTCAAATTTGAAACAAAGAATAGGCCAAAGATAAATCTCGACAAAGCATCAGAACATTAAAGTTCATTTCCCACTGTAGAGGGATATAAAGGAGAGCAAACGCTTATTTTCATGTTTTCAGCAGATGCAGCATACGGATAGCAAGCACTAGGGACTCCAGATAAAGCAGTACCTGGGTGATTCTGGCGGTCTCAGTAATAACAGTTTGAAGATGACATTAAGGTAGCAGGGGAAGGCAGTGACAGCAATAGGGACAGGGAGTCATGTTAGCATATCAGGGAACCTGTTTGATACCCCACAATTTCTATCAGTAAAGGTTCATTTGATACAGGTCCCATAACAAACCTTGGGAGAAAAATTATATAAAAGCAGAAAAAAAATGAAAGGAAAAAAGAATATTTCTTATAGTTATTAGTGAAAGAGGTACTTGTGTTTGGTAACCATCATGATTTTCCCATAGGAGACATTTCAGGGAGATGTATTTTATTATTATAGCTGACACCGCTAATTCAGTGCTAGGATTGCTGGGGTTAGGAAATGAAGGATAAACTCTCAACACTGCAATCATTTCATTGAAATAAAAATAATAATCACAGAGTCACTATTAGCTTTTAAGCAAATAAAATTTAAATAAGAATCTAAACTTATTTTTTATTAGTAACTAATATTTTTAAACTTTTGTTGGGATATTTATGACCTCATTGTAAGTCTATGTATGGCTCTTTCTCTTTATGGCTATTACTGGAAACCATTATATCTTAGTAACATAAGACAGCTCCAAAAAGACAGATATCATGCATTTTCCTTAATTTCTGTTTACTTGTACACAGAGCACAAAAAAAATGCAATTTATGTGCGTGAAACTGACATTCTGAACTTTGGTTATTTGTCTATACTCTTGCAGAACAATGGTTTTCGTTCTTTTTTTTTTGAATTTTTTTTTAGCTACTATTCGTTGAATTCTTTATCTAACGGAATGTTAAGCCTATGACTGAAATGAACTGAAACTATGCCATTGTAAAAATTAACAATAAAAATAAGGAAGAAAGTAGGGGAAGGGTGGTGCTGGAATGTGGAAGGAAGGAAACAAAGCAAGGATGGAAGTGTCACCATGCCTTTAAATCTGTATTTGGAAAAACATGAAATTTGTTCATCTTACATAAGAAAAATAATTTAAAAGATAGAATACAAAGATAAAACTCTATTCATCGTAAGGGGAGTGTCACAGGGAAAGGAGCAAGGGAGGAGAGTGTGAGATTTTTTCCCCCTTCTGCTAGTTCACTCTCTAAATGACCATCATGGCTAGGGCTAGACCAGGCTGAAGCCAGGTGCCTGGAACTCTGGATCTTCCACTTGGTTGCAGGGGTCCAAGTACTCAGGGAATTGTCTGGTGTTACCCACAGGTATCAGCAAACAGCTGGATCAGGAGAGCATCTAGGACTCAGACTGACACTCACATAGGATACTAGCATTGCAAATGGCAGTTTAAATCGCTGTGCTACAACACCAGCCCCTCTATACTTATTTTTTTATTTATATATAGCTACACAAAAATATGTAGGGTTTTTTGAAATAAAAAATTATTTCACATACTATGATTATTGAAAATAAGTGTCATGGAAAATTATTTTCAGTACGGATATACCAACACACATTGAACTAATTTTTGCATTGTTCTGTTATGAACACTTATGCTATGACTATCATGTATATACTTTTACTTAAACATGCGTTTATACTCTTAAAAATTGACTAGTGTGCTTTAATTTTTTTATTGGTTTATTTATTGCAGAGGCTAATAGCGAAAGAAGTAAGCTTTCATCTGCTGGTTCCAATGCCAATTAGGCAAAAACAGGAATGGCGGGGGCATGTTGAATCCGGGAGCCAGGAGCCCCTTCCAGGTCCAAGTACTTGGGACATCTTTCACTACATTCCCAGGCACATTAACAGGAAGATAGGTTTGAAAATGAACTCAAATTGCCACCTCAATACTCAATGTCAATGGCACAGTTGGTGGCTTCACTCATCTGTACCACGGTGCCAACCCCTGAACAGTCTTATAAATTTTATAGCCTTAATGAATAACACCTCCTGTGAACTAGTTTGTATGTTCCTTTAAAATATTTGGTATCTGTTTTTCTAGTTGTCCACTTCACTTTTAACTCTTGTGTTTTTAAGCAAAATAGGCTGGGTTCTGGGAATGACTGACCTCCACAGGGAGGTGACCCAGGAAGTGTGGCATACCTGCCCCTGATGACCTGGAGAAACCCTTAAAAATGGCTTGTGATCTTCAAGGCATAATAGAGCAAGCAGCACATCTTTGGAACAGCTGGACTCTCTGAAAGTCATGAACCATATGAAGCAATCTCCAGGCAGGTACATGGGTGCCAAAGCCTTCCTGATTCTGAAAAGAATGAAGGAAGCTAAATGTTCCTCCTTGTTCCCAAGTCTGTGATGTCTCACAGTGAGTGAAGCAGAGGAAACCTCTGAGTGCACTTGTTTCTTTAAAGATTCTCAAAATTAGAATCTGCCTCCCTTTTTATCACCTATAGGAGTATAATCATCGAATCTATCTTCTGATTGTGGCTTTCATATCAAACTTCTCAACCACATAAGTCAATTATTCACATTTATCATTTAATTCAGTTGAATTATACTGTCATTAACATGCAAATGATTTATCATATGTCACTTCCTTCCCTTAGTACCTTTCAGCCAAGGTAAAAGTAAGTGATATTTGATGCCTGCAGCAAGCACAAAAACTGACCCCATCAGAATTCCAGTTGAATCCTGACGCATTTCCATGAAAAATCTTGATTGTGTAAAAATGCCCTTTCCAGGATGTCTATCAAAATTTCCTGTCACATGGCATCCTGAATCAGAACCTACCAAAAATACTTAGCAACATATTTTTAGAACATAAAAGCCATTTACAATCATTGAGACCAAAAGCTCAAAACTTCTTAGAAAAGAACAGAGAAAAATTAGATTTTTTCATCTCACTAAAATCTCTGACAATGAGTTGGAAACAGCAATCAACAGCTTGGTTAATTATCCTGTAACAAATGTAAATTACCTAAAACAGGGTAAGGAGGAAATTACCACCTCCTGTCATTTTCGGTCCTAATTCCTTCCCACAATGAGTGACTGCCATGTGCCCCAACCATAAGTAACAGTGCATCTGCAGACTGCTGCAGTGGAAGAGGGAAGCAGATCGGTCCCATTTCCCCTGGCACTGGGAAGGTGACAGCTGCCATATGCCCTCCGCTGTCCTCGAGACTCTAACAAAATTTAAACACATGCCTTCTGACCAGACACAACTGGCTAATTTAACGGAGAGTTCTAGAGATAATGACATTTTAAAAAATTATCTTCAAACATTATAGCCACGCCTCAACAAAAACGTCTATCATCCTTATCTCCAGAACCTAAGCATACATTGCCTTATAGAATTTGTGGATGCAACTGCATTTAGAATTATAAGGAGACTGTGAGTAAGATGTGAAGTAGTGACAATTTGGCAAAACAAATAGCTGCCTTTCTTTCACAGTTGAATTATCCAACAAAAAACTCCCAGTGTGTGTTCCTTTAGTACCTCTACGTCCATACATATTTCAAAACTGCACTTACAAAAAAAAAGTGTACTTTCAAAACTGCACTTATAAAAAGTGTACTTATACGATACCTTTTAAAGATTTATTTAGTTATTTGAAAGGCAGTGTTTTAGAAAGAGGAGGCAAGAAACAAGGAGATGAAGTGAATGAATGAGAGAGAATTTTTAATCTATCAACTCACTATGTGGCCCCAAATGCCAAAAATGGGCTAGACTGAAGACAGGAGCCTGGAACGCCATTCAGGTCTCCTCTAGGTTGAGAGTAGACCGAGTGTATGTGCCATACGCTGCTGCTTCTCAGATGCATCAGCAGGGAGCTAGATTGTAAGTTATGCAGCTGTGACCCAGCCAGCACTTACATGGGATGCCAGCACTGCAGAAGAAAAAAAAAATGTTTACCCCAATGAGCCTCTATACCAGACCCCACTTAATTCAATTTTGAAAAGCTTAATTCCTAAATTACCCTGGCATAAGATACATTTCAATGGGTAACATTATTAACAAAACAAGAATGAATATCTGAAGTTATTTTAAAATGGCACCCTCATATAATTCAGAGTCTGGGTACCAGTAACGACCTCTTCGGTTCTGATGAGAAACTGATGAAGAAATTTTCAAATTGTGGTACTACAAGGGCTTTTCTTGAAGACAAAACTAATGCTTCCCTCACCTCTAGGCAAACAAACACACAGAGGTTTTAAAAAGTGTGGATGGAGGACCCAGTGCAACAGCACAACTGGCAATTCCTCCTGGTTCAAGTGACAGGATCCCATATGGGTGCTGGTTCATGTCCAGGCTGCCTCCATTTCTCATCCAGCTCCCTGCTTGTGACCTGAGAAAGCAGTGGAGGATGGTCCCAATCCTTGGGCCCTACAGCCACATGGGAGACCCAGAAGAAGTTTCTGGCTCCTGGCTTTGGATCGGCTTAGCTCTGACTGTTGGGTCCACTTAGGGAATAAACCATGGATAGAAAGTCTTTCTGTTTCTGCTTCTTTCTGAAAATCTGCTTTACCAATAAAAATAAATAAAGCTTTAAAAAGTGCAGATAGAAATGATGTTTGACCCAACAGTTAAAGTGCTGATTGATACCTGTGCCCCTTCCTGTGGTGCTTGTGTTGAAGAGTCTGGCTGGTTTCCAATTCCAGCTTCCTATCAATGCACAGCCTAGGAAGCAACAGGCTCTCTTGCCATGGGAAGAGAAACAACTCTTGCCATGCACATGGAAGATGATAATTGGCTTCCTACTCACAAATTTTGCCTAACTCCAACCTGGCTATTGAGTGAATTTGGAGAGTGAACCAGCAGATAGGAATGCTCCCCTTCTCTCTGCCCCTCAAATAATTAAAATAAATATATTAAAAATAAGTGGCTGGAATTGTGGCATAGTGGGTAAAACTGTAACACTACATCCTTTTTGGGTCAGGGATCACGTTCAGGCTGTTCCACTTTCAATCCAGCTCCCTGCTAATGACTTGGAAAGAGCTCAAGTGCTTGAATCCCTGCACCCATGTGGCAGATCCAGAAGCAGCTCCTGCTGCCTGACAGTGGCCTGGCCCAGTACCAGCCAATTGCATTCATCTGAGGATTGAACCGGTAGATAGAAGATTTCTCTTACACTCTCCTTTCTTTTTCTCTCCCCCGTCTCTCTGTAACACTTTCAAAGTAAAAAAAAAAAAAAAATTGCAAAAATAATTGCATCCAAAATCAAAAGCACAGAAATAAACTAAGCAGAAATAAATAGTTATAGAATCATGGGACTCACCTTCTGATTTAAAAAATTTAAACTTATTTACATATCTCAAAACTTTTTAAAGATTGTTGATTACTCATATAGATATCTTGCAATATTAAAGATAATATCAGATATATAACCAAAGGCAGAGGCAAATCTTTGCCACAGATTCTATATTTAAGGAGTTTCTGTCTCATAGATTAACTCCATGATGTACTTTGTTCAGCCTGTATGTCTAACAGAATTCATCATTGTAAAAATGCAAAGTGCATTGCAATACTACACTTCACATGACCACAGAACCACAGGCTCACACATATCCATAAGTTCCACGAAGCCTAGTTTAAGATTACAATAAATACCTCAGTAGAATACATTGTCTCCCACCTATGGAAACTTACACCCTTGATATAATTACTCTAACACCAACAACTTCTCTTAATGCTCTGTGTGGGCTCTGAAAATGCACCACACAGACCTGATATTTTTAAAAGGAATCTGATAATAACATAATCATTTTCTACTTCCAAATACCATTACCATAGTTTACTTTTAATTTTTCTTCTATAACTGACTCTTCTCTCTAACTGTTCAGTTCATAGATACTGTTCTGAACAAAATATATATGCATGGGATTTATTCTTCCTTTGCTAGGCATTTTAAAGTAATCTCTGATGACTTCATATGATTTTTAAACTTTCTTGTGAATTTACCTCTTAATACATGTCAAAATTCTTAACTTATGGGATTCAGACTTCGTGTGCATGCAAGGGAGCTCAAAACAACAGCTATTTATTGAGGGCTTAGTGTCTAACCCCAGGTACAGTTGTAAGAGTTTAACATTGATAAGCCACTAACTTCTTATAACTCTAAGAGTTGGATGTGGCATTTGACACATTTCAGACTGGAAAGTCCTATATAAAGTATTCTACCAACTATTTCACTAGTTTAATCGTGATGAGTTTTCACTTTCCTTAAATGCCTAAGAATTTGGGTAATATTCTGTCTACAACTCTGTTCAAGGAAACAGAGAGATTCTGGCAAGGAGCATGAATTTCCTATAGAAAAAGATCAGTAAGAAATACCCAATCATTTTTATAAGAGATTTTAAATCACAGAATCCATCTTTGGGTTCTTATCATTTTGCCATGTTTTATATGGAAATAATATATTGGCCTCCTGGATTAACAATAGATAAAGATTTACCTTACCTATTAGATGCTGCAGTACATATATCCCCTAGGGGTGCCAGTTTGGGTCCTGTCTGCTCCACTAGCTCCCTGTGAATGATGTGGTAAAACAAACGAGAGTGGTCCAAGTCCTGAGTTGCTGCACTCACATGGGAGACCCAGAAGATGCTCTTGACTTTCAGATTCAGACCAGCCCAACTCTGACTGTGGCAGCCATTTGGGAAGTGGTTGAAAGATCTCTCTTTCTGTCTCTCCTCACTTCTTCCTGTAATTTTGATCTTCAAGTAAAACAATACATAAATAGATCTTTAAAAAACACTTAAAGCTGAACTAACATTGCAACATTTTGTTTTGCTCAATTATAGTCACTGAGATTATTTAGAATTTTCAGTGATGATTAATACTTGTATTTACTAGGTTTCAGTGTTCTGTCAGGTTCTTGTGGAACTGACCATTCATTCAAATGCTCAAAGCAGAAAAGATATCCCTGGTTCAAAGTTTACAGTAGAGGGAAAGCAACAAACATATATAATGAGCAAAACTGGCTAATGCAGTACATCTGATTTTAATAGATACATTTTCTTGCTTGGTCAAAAATGTGAACTTAGCAAAAGTAAGATATAAATACGTAGGCGGATGATGTGCAGCCCAGCTGTGTTTGAGAAGGTTGCATCATCAGAGAGTATTTTATTTTCTTCTATTTAGTCTCCCCAGAGAGGGTACTTGTAAAAAGACAGTGAGTTGTCAGAAGACAGGAATCTGTAGGAAGATGGGAATTCTCACCAGTACAAAACTGTAACCAACTGTAATTTTGTGAGAAATCTCCGAGAATTCAGGGCAAAGACCCTGAAGCAGTTGGAATGTGAAAACGTGGGCATAGTAACTCCCATGTAGGAAGACCATTGGTTAGGAGAGGACAACAGAAAACTCGGTGGTGTGAAACAGTAATCAGCTATATCTTGCCAGAAAGCTCCAGAAACTTAGGGCAAGGTCCTGAGGAGTAGGATATAATAGTAATAGAACAGAGAGACTTGGTTCTTTTGTCTAGTTTCTTTCATACATACATTGTTTAATTATTAGTAGCTTGCTAGAAAAACACTTGGTTGACTGATTGGCATAGATCACATCTTGCTGCAAACCCTTCCTCCTTATGCCTATGTGACCATCAGTCTTTAAAAGTTGTTTGCTGTTAGCAAACTTCGGCTATTGACCATCAGTCAGTAATCTGTGTATGTCATTTTTCAGCTCCATGCACTAAGCCCAGTCAGTGTTGGAATTAGAACAGTACTTGTTCTAATTTGGTTAAGGAGTCTTGTGTAATATCAGCCATCCTAATTATGTGGGCTTAAAAAATGCTTTGCAGTGATTATTTAAAAATCAAATGTATTATTGCATAAGTGTTGAAGGTTATACTAAACTTGCCTAAGAGAAAGTAAAGATTTCAAGGCCTAGAGACCAAAGGCACATAACCAATTCTGAGCTTTGGCCTCAGCTTATAACTCTGATAAAATGCCTAATATCAATTTACTTAAGAATGCATTTGCCCAAAAATATTTTACATCAACATTTTGTTCTTTACATTTTTAGATTCCTGACTTTATTTTCAGTGTTGACATTCAAATTATCTTGTGGTACATATGAGCCAAGTATGTTTTTAAAATTATTTGATCTCCCTGATATGTTTTGACATGAATGCAGCAGTTAAATATCTTTCTTGGATTGTTTCACATACAGAATTTGCCAAGATATATATATTTATAGAAAGAATTACACACCAGAGAAACACTACAGAAATGACTAGTCACCAAAAACTATAACTGTCAGAAATAATGGCAGTTGACACAGTAGTTAAGCTGACATTTGGGACATTCTCATCGTGTGTCAGAATGCTGAGGTTTCCAATGCTGTTCTACCCTCAACTCCAGGCTCCTGCTATTGCGCACCAGAGGAGGCGGCAGTAATGGCTCTGGTACTTGGCTCCTGCTACTCATGGCAGATATTCAGACTGAGTCCCAGGCTCCTGGCTTCAGCTTGGCCTAAACTTGGTTTTTACAGGCGTTTGGGAAGTTTCCTGTCTGCATTTGACCTTTTCTGTTTATTTGGCTTTCAAATACATGTAACACGTAAATTTTTAAAATGTGATAAAATATTGTATTCATTATTCATAAATTATACTACTCAGTCAGCAGTTAACAGGAAAAATGTTTTAGTTTCAAGTAGGCGTTTGGAATCAACAGTAGGTAGCATCACTGGATGTGAGGCCAGCCTTGTGATGCTTCACCTGCTAGAGCCCTGAGAAGGACATACAGATGAGTAAATAAAATGAAAATAGATATCAAAATACTAACATTCATTAAACCTAAATATGTCATTATCATGGTACAACTAATGCTTCTGTCACTTCAAATCTAAAATTAACCGCATAGTGGTAAAGCACATACTAAATTTAAAACCAACCTTATAATCTGTCTATTGTGCTAGATCAGTTCACTATTCACATAATGCTGATTTGAGATGTTTTGAGTGCTACTAAGGTGTGATTTGCTTATATCTTTTCCCTTTTACTTGGAGTACATACTCTCATTAATATAGGGAATATTTGGTAATTGTGACAATGGGAAAAAATGATTTTCCTAACATATGGGCATGTTAAGACATTAGTGCAGCTTTTTCAGATGTTTTTTATAAATGGATGCACCTATTGGCATTATAAATGCTGAAAGTCTGTAAAGAATATATTGCTTTTATTAGAATTGATTGATTTCTATAGGCATCATGTTCCTTGGGAAATGAGGATATGCTAATGAGTGTGAATTCTTTTCTTCCAAAATTAGTTTTGTAATGTATTTCTATCATCTAACCTTAGTGTGCTTGGTAAAAAGCAAAATGTTTTTCCTGTTTATAATGCAGTAGAACTTGACCCTTGAAGTAGGGAAAAGTAAGTCAGAAAGCACATTCGAAACATTTTCTTTAAATTTGAACAAATTGTTGTATTTTGATAATGGCACACATTATCGTAACTTCAAAGCTTAAACACTTTTTTCCCCTAAAGTCAAATCAACTCAACCCAATTAACTTGTCAATGATTTTATTCTTTTGCAATGATGTTATAAATACAATTCTGAAGCTAATGAATTAAATCACTCCTTCCAGGCCTTTGAGGAAAGGAAAAGAATGCTAAATCATTACAAAATCATCCCCTCTCTTGATATGAGGGGCACTACTGAACTCATTTGGTAATGAGCAAGCTTGAACTGTCTGGTGAAAAAGATGATCTTGAGATAGAGGCAATGTATGATGAGGACCGTGGAATCCTGCAAAAATGTGGAATGTCTTGGAGAGCCATCCAGTATATTTGTGGTCAGGATTTCTCTATTGTTTCTTTTCCATTGGAAGGATGGTCACATCAGAGTTTCTTGGTCTCTATAAAATAATGGTAAAATGGAGGCCATAATCTTAGGTACATTAAAAAGCGATTTGGGAAGTTGCTTGCTAGGGACAATGTTTGTGATTCAACCTCTTTTGCGAGAACCCTGTAAGGCTCCTGCATGGGATGACAAGTGACTTACACTGCTGAAAGTCATCGATTTGATGGCAATGTGATCTGCTAGCCTTGTTCACCCTGGGAGCTGCCTTCTGTTTCATGACAAGTGCTATATGTTTCCTTAGTGATGCTTCCATTTCAAAGGCATAGAACTTTCCCAATCTCCACCCACCTGAGGAAAACCTGAAAGGCGCTGGCTGCCCATTGTGACGAGGTGGAGAAAGTAACATCAGAAAAAAATGCATTTCAACCTTGAGTCAATGTCACTAATCCAATTTTAGCAAAAAGAAAGCATACTCTGTTCAAAAATTCTTATTCATATCCTCTTGCTGTTCTCAATTGATTCAGAACGTGGAAAGGAAGACTGAGAGTGTTTAAAGCACCCTTTCCAAAGGTCTTAAAAATATTAGCAAGTCAAAACTTTAAAATTAGAGGGGCAATTATGTACGCTATTTATAGATTTGTTGTGATATTTTTATATTAACAGGCTGTAAAGTCCCATTCATGTCTATTTTTAACTATTTTCTTACCCATTTTTACTATATTAACACAAAAGGATCAATAAGAAATATTAAGATAATAATGTATTTACAATATATTAGAAAGTTTTAATTTTGAACAAGACATTCATTGATTCCTGGGCCAATGTGCTAGACTATAGCCATTAAATGGTGAGTTTTATAGATGAGAGGAAGTACTGGGATTGTCTTCTATGGAGGTTGTTTAGAAATTTCGTAATTAGTGATGTTAAAGTTCAGTCACATCCAATTCAGCTTGAGTTGAACTGGAGATGCAAGCAATGAGAGTATAGGAATGACACCTCAGTTTTCACACTTTTACTTTAGTTCAAAATAAACAAAATGACTGATTTTAAAGCGTTAAATAATTATTGGTATTAATGTTAGAGAAGGGAAAAATCCACCTAAATGGCACCGCAAGTATATTTTCTGGTATCTTCTCTGCTATGTTATATATCAGATTTTATAAAGGATTACAAAACGCATGCCCCAAGTTAGTTTATGAATCAAATTCTGGGAGGGTGTGGAGAAAGCACTGATAACATTTTAAAGGAACCCTGCAAGCTTTGCTCATTACCCAAAACTGAAAGCCTTGTTGGTAGCAATAAATTACACACAATTCTGCTAGTACTCAAGTGGAATGCATTCTTATAGTATGAAAACAGAACCTCAAAGAACATACAGCAGATTAATAAATATGGAATGAGACAAATCCAAGAAAAATAGATTTATACTCTGGGAACTTAGTTATGGCTTGAGTAAGTTCCAAAATTCAAAGATCAGTAAATACACATAAAAATGCATATGCTCATACACAAGAAAGGATCACACAGATCAAAGATCCAGAAGTAGGTGGCAGTGTTGTGAAATATTTTTCTAGATGATATGAGCATATATTCAAAATGTTATTAAAATAAAAATTTAGTAAAACGAGGATCCTATGAAATGACATATAAGGTAAGATGATAAGAAATTAGATTTGGATGGATTAAAAAATACCCAGCAGTCATTCAAAATATTTCAAAAAATGCAGTATAAGAAAAGACATTATTGGCATTTAGCTTGAAATGAAACAATTAAAAGCGCTTTAGAACCACTGTGTCTACTATGAAAAGGAATCTATTGTCTCTCTTCTTTTAAGTATTTTCGATTTGCTATAGTGACAAAGGAAGCATCATGGCAAAGGTACGAATGTCAATGAGGCCCTGTTTGTAGTAGAGTAGTTGCCTGTCATGTGGATCCTCCATTTTCTCCCCTTTGTGTCTTCATACTAGTACTAGGCCTGGCTCCTACACAGGGTGAGGCCTGGCCATTTTCTCCTTTCTATCTCTTCTATATGATCATTACTGCTCCACTTACATGGCTGCCTCTACTCTAGACTTGAAAGAAAATAACAAGAATAAGGAACCAAATCTTAAAATGAACTTAATCTTTTATGTGTTTAAACAAAGTAAAGCTGAAACAGAGTACAAGTCTCAGAGCCTGTTTTTACTTATTATACTTGTTTAGCATAGAATACAACTATACCTATAGATATGGAATATATTCTGTCCCTTTTCTCTCCCTCATTGCTATCAAATAGCTGTGATCTTAACTTAGTTCATGAATCCAGTGATTGCCAGTTTCATAACTTAAGCAATTATTTCATTTCTTTCATGCATGAATGAAAAGAAAGGTGGCCAGGTAAAGTTGTGCCACACATGACAATACTGGGAAACTCTAAATGTGCAAAGGAATTTGACAAGACAAAATGTGAAGAAAAACAGGGAAGTTACAGAAGATAGAGTATACTAACTGAAGAAATTACCTAAATATCAGAAAAAGAAGAGACAGCAAACACAATTTAAAAACCACTGCTACAGTGGAAAAAATGTTGAAGACAATTTTTTTTTTAAGTAAAGAAGTACATGGAATAAATTAAAGGATTCAAAGATAGACATCCAAGTATTTAGATCCTCCACAAGATTTTTTAAACATCGTATTTTTATCCTAAAAAAATTAATCATAAATTGTTTAAGGGGAACACCAGTCTTATTCTTTTCCATTCATCAAGTTATGGAGGGTTTTAAATATGTGTTTCATATAGCTCATATAGATTTCCACATGTGAATTTCATGTTAAGATCTGTAGTTCATGCTTTCCCTAAATACCTATAGGATTTGTCAGTACTTGGTGCTACACTTTCTTAAGGCAATGGTTTGCCTGTACCATCGTTGCATCTCCTCCAACTCTTTCTCCAACAATGAGGCAAGTTGTCCCTATTTATCTCACAAGATGCTCGTTGCTTTTCTTGCTTTGGCTTAATTTACTCAGCATGATGTTCTCCAGGTTCAATCACATTGCCTTAAATGCAGGATTTCTCCAGAGTTGATTATTTTTTTAAGTGTCTATTTATTTAGTTTTTGTTCCAACTACTTGAAAGTCAGAAAGACAGAACACCGTGTGAGAGAAAGAAAGAAAGAAAGAAATTGATTTTTCGGTTCTCCGATTTACCCTTTAAATGCTCACAAAAATTTGTGCCAGACCAAACTCAAGAGATTGGGACTTAATCCCAGTTTCCTATGTAAGTATTAACGAGTATCCTAGTATCTGAGCTATTATATGCCACATCCCAGGGTGTACATTACCAGGAATTTGGATCAGAATTGAAGGAGCCAGGACTTGAATCAGGCAGTCCAAAATGTATACCAACATCCCAGGTTGAACCTTAACACTGAGCAAAATCCACTTCTCTTTCCTGAGAGAGAGAATGAGAGACAGAGGCAGAGATCTTCCATTTCTAGCTTAATCCCCTAATAGCTGCACCAGCTGGGGCTGGGCCAGGCCAAAGCCAGGAGCCAGGAGCTGTATCTAGGCCTTCCAGATTGATGCAGAGGCCCAAGCACTTGTGCCATCTTCCACAGCTCTCCCAGGTGCATTAGCAGGAACCTGGATTAAAAGTGTAGCAGCTGGGCCTCAAATTGGTGCTTGCACAGGATGCCAGCACAACAGGTGGTGATTTCACCTGTTACACCACAATGCCGCTCCCAATATTTTAACATTTAGCTTTGAAAAAATAAGACATAAACAAATCAAATTATTTCCCCACTTATCCCATACTTAATATTTTTACTACCTTACAGTTCTGAAGCTATTTAAACTGGTAATGATTTTTTTTTCCAGCAAACTAGTTTAACTGCTAGTTCTACAAACTATTGGATCAGCTTTTCTCTTTGCTCTTGAGATTTTGTTTCTCAATAAAAAGCAGTTTAGTAGACAGGAGACTATGATCTTAGCCAAAATTACATTATTTTTAAAGGTAAAAGAAAAGCACTACAATATTTTATCATTTTATCATGATTTATCAAATTTTCACTGCTGTATAATTGCTTTGTATTATATGTGCATGAACTATGAAATGTGTGAAAATTACTGAGTAGCATTGCAGATTTAGCTAATTAACCCTTACCAGTGAAAGAGCAATGCAGTTCTACTAAGGTTCCTATTTACACCATAACAATTGACTTTTTGAAGAGTGTATCCTTACTATACTAACCAAACTGCTTCCAATTTAAATATAAAGCATCTCAAATGTGTAACTAAAGGAGAAACTTGTCTGTTTAAACAGAATAACATTTATAAAAGTTTATACTATAATACGCTCGCTTACATTTTATATGACATGCTATATTTTCAGAAAGAGTAACTATTGTTTTCCAAAATAAATCTCAGAAATTACCTCGTAATCCATAAAATGAATGTCCAAGCACAGGGTTTCCTAGAGATATAGGGGATCTAGCCTCTAGGTGGTGGTGATTGTGGTACATGGCTAAAGAAGGGAGGTGGAACTTGAATGCAGGATAAGAGAAATAAAGGAGGGACATTTTGAAATTAGAGGATTAAAGGAAGGGCCAGCACAGTGCCACAGCAAGGTGATCCTCTGCTTGCTGGTGCTGGCATCACATAAGGGTGCCAGTTTGTGTCCCAGCTGCTCCACGTTGGACCCAGCCGTCTGAGAATAACCTTATGGGAAAGAAGAGGATTAGAATTATGTGAGGAAAAAATGTGAAAATGCTTTCCTTCATTTTTTTCCTGAAAACTAAATTTGAACATGTCATTAAAAACTCTGAACTCTAACTCTGTTGCAGTGAAAGGGAATGTAAGCCAAACGTCCTGTTAGAGGTACAACCAATTGTTAGTTCACTGACACAAGAGAAAGATTATATCCGCTCTATGGAAGCATCAGTTCAGATTTGTGATTTTTTTTAGTTGTAGTAGACAATGAGACTTATTAGCTGAAAATGCCAGCTTTGATACCATTGAACTTATCTGATTTACATAATATATTAACATTGTCATTTTAGGGAAATTGAAAGAAAGGTTACATCAAAATCTAACCAAATTATTTTTACAGTAAGACATTTCAATGAAGAAAGCAATACTGGCTTTTTTCTGCAGAAAACAAAGCTTTTACAAAGTATTTTATACTATAAATTAATTTCCTTTTACTTAGCATGTACTATGCTTTATTTCAAGTATGTAACATACACATATGTATGAAAGCCAGTTCAATCCTGAATTCTTTATACCTGACCCAGTTTCCTAATAACGCATCATTAGTGGCAGTAGATGATGGTTCACATTCCTGCTTCCCTGCCACCCATGTAAGAGATGGGATGGATTTCTAGGGACTACATTTTGGTTCTAGCTATTGAGTGGATTTGGGAAGTACACCAGCTGATGAAAGAACTGTCTCTCTCTCTCTGTTTCTCTCTCTTTCTCTCTCTCTCTTTCTCTCGTTATCTTACTCTCTATCTCTGGCATGCTACCTTTTAAATAAGTAAAAATAAATACATAAACATAAAAAGAATAAGTAACAGCATACACATCATGAAAATAATCAAAATTAGTGTTATATATGTATGTATATACATGTTATATATGTATATATATATTTGACTAACATTTAAAAATTTTTCATTTTTCATTTTTCAAGGCAGAGAAACATAGAGCTAGATGGAGTGAGATCTCCATGCATTGGTTCACTCTTTAAGTGGCTACAGCCAAGCTGGGTTAGGGCAAAGATTCTGGAATTCAGAACAGATCTCCCACTGGGTGGCAGAGATGCAGTCCTCAAGCCATCATGTACTGCTACTCAGGTGTACAGTGTATGAGGAGTCTAGAAGGGAACTGAAGTGGCTAGGACTTCAAACAAGCACTCAGATAGAAGATGCTATGTCCTGCACCCAACATAACTGCACAGTGGCTAATCCTCCCCTGGCAAGTGTGAGGATCCCATATAGGCACTGGTTTCTGCTGTGGTTACTCCACTTCCCATCCAGCTCCCTGCTTGTAGCGTGGAAAACAGTAGAGGATGGACCAAAGCCTTGGGACTCTGCATCCATGTCAGAGACCTGGAAGAAGCCCCTGGCTCCTGATGTTGAATTGGCTCAGCTGCAACCATTGCAGCCATTTGTGGAATGGATCAGTGGATAAAATACCACCATGTTTCCTTATCTTTGTAAATATGCCTTTCCAATAAAAATAAATAAATCTTAAAAAAAAAGATGCTGTGTTCCATACACCAACTTAAGTGCTAAAGCAAATAATTTTACCAACAACATTTTATTCAAACAAAAAACACGTTTAGAATTATTTCACACACCTGAGCTATATCACAATTAAGGACAAAGAGGTTAGTGATGAAAGATCTCTTTCTCTATAGCTCTGTAACTTTCTATAGTAAAGGAATCCTAAAAAATACTAACATTAATAACCTTAATTAGTTGTTAAAAGATAGGTCTTTGGACTTACGTTTTAGCGAGGAGACTTAATATAATAAGTAAATGATGTGGTAAAAATTCTGTGCAAAAATTCATCGTATGAAATAGGAGAGACAGAGGGCAGGGAAAATGAACTGCAAATTTATATGGGAAGTCAGTTAGTGGAGTTGTGCAGCTATCTGAAACAGTTCTCAGACACATGGAATGTGGTACAAAGTCCTTATGTCAGGAGAGCACCTAGTAAAAAGTGGAAAGGCTGGAGAACATTTTGTGGCTAACAAGAAAGAGGAGAACTATGATCAAAAAGGTCACTGCAAAGCATAGACAACATGGCAGAAAGCCCAATACAGTGCTGAGGGAGAAAAAGATAGCTTCTATTTTCAGTAAAATGGAGGACATTTGCAAGGTTTTGAGGAAAGGAAGAGCATCAGCATATTTTGTTTTTCACAGAGTATTACTTTCATTGTGCAGAGAACACCATTGCAGTACTAGGGGCAAAGGAAAAAGTCAATTTTCTCATGAAGGCTTTTGATCTAAAAAAAAAAAAAAAATGCTGATGAATGATAGAACAGAGGTATTCAGAAGCAATAAATTTTGAAAAGACTTAAAAAAAAAACTAGCAAATTTATGTGATAGGTTAGGCCTAAGCATAAAATAAACAGATTAAGTCAGGATTCCTCCAAGGTTTGTGACCTGTACCACTACAAAGTGCTCAATGATGATGAGGAAGGCTGTGAAGAGATTGCCCACGGAGAGGGAAGATCAATTTCAGAACAATTGAGATGTCTACGAGGCATCTGAAGAGAGAAATCAACTAATAATACTAAATTATAATGTGTGGAAAATAATTTTGAGCAAGACAAAGAAAACAAAGATAATAGTATCACTTGGAAGTAGAACAAGGTTAATACTGAAAACTGAATAAATGTATATATAGTGACATTCTCAAATTTGTTTCACAGCATATTTTGTGGCTATAAAATATAATCTGTGAAGTATATCAGCACTTACACAACTTGGGCCAATTCCCTTGATAAAATAAACGTTTTGGTTTTATGACCTTACCATTGAGGAACAAAAGAAAAAATGTGTTACTTGACAATAATCAAAAGAATACACTGTGAGCTCCCTCTACTGTTGCCAGATATTCAGTTAGTTAGAAAAGCACCACATTTTCATAATCTGAACTAAATGGCTTCAAACTAAAGTTAGAAGGTCTGTACTAAATAAACCAATAACTAAGGTCTAAACTAAATTATTTCTGAATATTTAAAGAAAAATCCTAATCAAAAATATGGAGTAAGACTTTAAGTTTAAACAGTTCTAAATGGCTTAATAGCTTCTTTTATTGAAAGTTGATAATACATGTATTCAGGAATTTCGGAAACTAAATGGCTACAAAATACTTATTCATTCTCTTAGGATATGTAGGTGATTGCAGAATTTTCATTTTAAAATTGAAACATGTTCACCAAGCTATAGTATCAGGAAATTATATGGATCACAAAAAGTTGCTCATTCTTAACAAAAATATAAATGCACTTCTTTTTGAATTTTAGATTGCAAGTTTAAAATTTCCAATAACTAAAAGATAAAGTGTCTGGTCAGTGCCTGGGAAAATCACAATGAATTTTAAGCTAAATCATGAAGCAAAGCTAGCACTAATGATTTCTTATATATGTGGCAAGGTATTTATTGCTTTGTGATCATTTATATCACTGGTCTAAAGTTCAGAAATTGCAATTTTACTAAAGAGATATATCTGAATACAAATATACAAGATCCTGTGTAGGACATGGTGATAGAGAACAGAGGTATAGCATTTATGGCCACTTATTTTCCCATCTCTCTAAGCCACTTATTCTGTCATATCTCAGTTTAAAGTCTTAATACAATAGCAATGATTCTCCAAGAGCATCCCACACCTTGCATTGTTGTACATGAGCAAGGCAATGTCTGACAAGTTCCAAGCTACAAACGATTACATGCTGTGTTAGCTGTCTCTTCCCTATACACGTAAAACAGACATCAGGATAAAATGAGACTATCACTTTGTCTTCACTCTCTTATCTCATGATTGTGGTTCTATGATCAAAATATTTTCCTTAATTGTAGCTTTCCTTTTAATTACTGGAAAGAAACAAGAATGCATAGGATTCTGAATGTAAATGAAATAAGATATGTAAAATACCTCGTGTAGAATACATTGAAGCATGTAACAGATACTCTGCATACTGTAGCTCTTAATGCTTCATGTCTAACTTCTTCCACACAAAAAAAATCATAATATATTGAAACTGTTAATTTTGTGAAAACTCCGCTACTGGATTTCAATTTCTTTAAAGGCACTGAATATTATGTTTTGTATTTTATTTGTAGGATCATGCTGAATATGTAGCAAAATGGAAATAAAAAACATTATAGATTATAAATACAAGAAGATTAATGATATACTCAAGTGACTATTTTAAATTGGAATTTGATTTTAAGGCAAAGTAATGTTAGAAAATAAGGTAACATCATTTTGTAAGTCTGCATTTATAACTTCATATGAATTTTATCAATTGCATGAAATAGTGAAAAAACAAAAGAGGTCCTTTGCTTTGGCTACTATATACTTTTTTCTAGTTCTTTATTAATTGCTTTCAAATTATTAAATGAAGAAACAGACAGGTAGGACAGGCAGCCATGCAAGACAATAGCTATAACTAAGGCAACCATGTTATTTCTTTTGTTTTAATTTTTCATTTTCCTTTAATCAATTAAAGCTTCTAAGTGAAATAGAATATTGTGTTTATGCTAATCTTCCTTTTTGCTTAACTTTTCTAAATTAATGTCTGTTGTGTATGTGGTGGCTATTTGCATTTTAAGGCACTCTTTTCCAAGCAAACATTTGAGCTACCACAGTACTATTATTTGCTATAATTTGACACTGGGCTGAAAAGAATGGAAGTCATCTTTGAGAGTAAAATCCCAAATATTTCAACAATACCAGTCTATTTGCTAGAATACGAAAACATTTATGATAGACAATTTCATGTTTCTCTCCCAAAGACATCAAGTTGTAAAAACAAATGTACATAGGAAAGAAAAAGAATGATATTATCATTTTTTCAACAACTTTAACCATCTCAATTTGTATTATTTAGAACATCAGAAAACACGACAATTTGTAAGGAGGCACTTAGTAGATGTTTCAAAGAATGGATTCAAAGAAAATTATAATCATAAAAACCAATTTGACTTAGTGTCAGTAAAAAGACTTTATAGAGAAAATATGACTGTGTCTTTAATCTTTCAACCATTTCAACTATTAAAAATGTATTTGATTTCCTTTTGTCTTGATGGAAGTGTTTTTTTAAAATTAATGATAGTTTGATTATGTATAGGTCTTCATAGTTTTCAGGGCAAGACTAGAGTCAGTTAGGACTAAATTTGGTTCCATGACTGTGCTTATTAGCAGTCCCATGACAGGGGCAGCCAGGATTTGAGGAGAGAGTAGGGGAACAAATTAACATAGCCATTATCTGTCTTTGCTATATATTCTCAAGCTGGTGATAAAACTTAAAGGCAATCAATTTTCACAAGGTGAAATAGAAGTGAATTGGGGGAAAAAAAAGAAGTCTAAAAGTTCCTAAAGCTGCACTGTCCAATACAGAGCCCTTGGCTACATATGATGAAAGCTGAGGGTTGGAACAGAGCGTGCATAAAAAGAAATGGGACAACAAGTACCAAAACACAGATAGAAGGATTCGGTTCTGCTGGTCCATAGCCCAGCGGGTGGCTATATTCACGATGCTCTGTTACATGCTGTATAAAGAACCAGACAAGAGGAGCTGGTGAACTCTAAACAAAAAGAAAGCATAAGGAAATGGAAATGCTACTTGCTTCATTTGATCAATTTGTGTTGTATACATTTGTTAAAATACTGCCCAGTATATCATATAACTATATCAGCTGAGCAGCGTCACCCTTCACACCAGAAAGCTGGCAGGTACTATGGGGAAAAAACAAAACAGGAAGAAAGTGGGGGAGGAATTAGAAGAGGAGGAGAAGGAGTATGTGGTGGAGAAAGTTCTTGACTATGGAGTTGTTAAAGGCAACGTGGAGTACCTCCTGAAGTGGAAAGGTTTCTCTAATGAAGACAATACATGGGAACCAGAGGAGAATCTGGATTGCCCTGACCTCTCAGAATGCATTAGCAAGAGACTTAGAGCAGAGGAGAAGTAGTTAGAGCTTGAGCAATGCATGCCACTATTTTAACAAACTGCCAAACTGCTTCCAAAGTAATTGCACATAGAAACTTTCACCAGGACTGTGAGGTTACATTTTCTCTTTATCCTTGCCAACATTTGTTGTTGAATTTTTCTTATTATCATACTAATATTTGTAGGCTTAACATGATATCTCATTCTTATGTTAGTTATATTAGATTTTGATTATAATAAAATGTTTTAAAGAATTATTTTGTTTATTTGAGAGAGAAAAAAAATGGACCATGCATTTCTGGACCTGGCTGAAGCTAGGGGCAAATAGCATCATTCAGGTCTCCAATGTAGTAGAAGGAGACCAAATACTGGGCCATCTTGTGTTGCTGTTTCCAAGTTATCAGCAGGACAATGAATTGGAAGTGGAGCAGATGAGAAACCTGTACCTATCTGGGATGCTGGCATTGCAAGCAGCAGACTAACCCATCACAAGACAATCTCAGCCCCTAAAACAGAATTTTAAGGTCAAACATATTAACTATTTTGTGTAATATAGAAACTTAGATGTGCATAGTTCAAATTTGTACTACACAAATTTAATTTATCTAATACTTATCAAGTGTAGATTCCTTTAATTTGTTTGCATATGCCCATTCTCAAGGTTGTTATCAGTCTCATTAAAACAAATTATCTAATATCACAAAAGACAACGTGGTTTATAAAGCTTGGAATAGCAGTTAAGTAGCTGCATGCTGAATCCGGTGTTATGGTGTAACAGATTAAACCATTACCTGTGACTTAGGTGTCCTAAAAGGGTCCCTTATAGGATCTCAGGTTCTTTTACTTTGTATTCAACTCCATTGATATCCATTGCTAGATGACTCACATTCTTGGGCTCCCAAGACCCAAGCAAGAAGCTCCTGGCTCCTGGTTCCTGGTTCTTGGTTTTGGCCTGGCCCAGCCCTGACTATTGCAGCCATTTGGGGAAGTGAGGCAACAGATGGAAGACCTGTCTGCATGTGTGTGTGTGTGTGTGTGTGTGTGTGTGTGTGTGTGTGTGTGTGCGCTTGCGCACGCATGTGCGCATGTGTTTCTCTCTCTGTGTAACGTTGCTTTTCAAATAAATAATTTTTAAAAAGCTAAATGCTAAGGACAAGGTCTTGAGTTCCTGAGTTCAAGTCCTGACTTTGTTTTGTGACTTCTGGAGAGCTAGTTAATTACTTTGTGCTTCTATTTCATTCATAAAACATGATTATAATAACTACCTCAGATATTTGTGTGTGAAGATTAAACAAATCAGTATGTGTGTATTATTCTGTTTCCAGTTAAGTAAATAGGAAATAAATGTGGGTGCTAAAAATAAAGTGGTTGTAAATGATTTGAATCTGATCCAGCTCACTATTAACGTGCCAAGGAAAGCAACAGAGGCTGGCTGAAGCCCACATGAGAAACCTAGAAGAAACTCTTGGCTTCTAAATGGATTAGCTCAGCTCTGACTATGGCAGCATTTTGGGGAGTGAAGCAGGAAATGGATGATCTCTCTCTCTCTCTTTCTCCCTAACTCTGCTTTTCCAATAAAAATAAATAAATATTTTTTAAAGAAAAAATCTGTTGAAAACTCTTTTATAAACAAATACATAAATTAATATAAAAGTTTAAATTGACAATATTAATATTTTTTGGATTCCAGTCCTAATTTGAACTTCAACCAACACTAAATTATCGATGGAATGGGTTTAGTGTGTGCCATTGCTTTATTCCCATAAATAAAGACCTCCTACCTTTAAATATTAGAGCCAAATCTTCAGAGTTGTGTTATATTTGCTTGGTACCAGCTTCCACTGCAAATCAGGAGGTCAGATACCAAATATTAAAACTGTTTAGCTACAGAATTTTTTAGATACTAGATTAAGGAAGTGCTTTAGGGACAATTAGTCACATCTGGCAATAACACTTACATCATCATGCATGTTTAGATGAAAAAGTAGCTTGGAATATCAGCAAAATAATTTTGCCTTCTGGTCACATCTCAAATGAGTACATTTCTAAACAAGGAAGATTATGTTTCAGAACTATATTTGTGTGTCTGATTTCCCAGAAAATAAGTGTTCACATTATCCAGCTGCTTTTGCAATCAGGAATTTAAAAAAAAATGTTTACAGAGAGAAATATCATCTAAATTTGTTCGGTAACTTACAATATCAAGGTCACCTTGAACTATATTATGACAGAAATGTTTATTTTACATAAAAATGTAAAAGAAGAAAGCAATTATGCTAAGATACTCATAGGAATAAAATGTGGAATACATCATAAAAGATTAATATTTGGACTCATGGAAAAAACAAAAGAAATGTAGGCCAGATTTTTCCAAATATCTATTTGTCAAGTGTATATATATATATTTAAGTACTAACAATGACCATGCGTAATGAAGCATACCTGGAGTACATTAAAATACAAAAAGGTACACCTTGCCACATCATATAAATTAACATCAATATAAATAATGTTACTGAGTTGAGAGCACATAGTTCTTTGAGGATACACGGCATATTCAGAATATTTCAGGTCCTATCTGATGTAAGATCAGACTTAAAGGTTAAAGGTTTTTATGCAGTGAAGGAGCATGGAAAGAAATATATGTTATAAGGGAGATTTAGTCATGGTTATAATGGGGCTCTTAATACATGGCTCACGGTGATTAAGTATGGGTAAATTAGTTTTAAAAATTTCAGATAGAAAAATGTAGAAAAACATTTGTGTTTATACATGAAGGATAGTATATTTCTGGTATGCCA
Organism: Ochotona curzoniae; assembly: GCF_017591425.1. Lineage (NCBI taxonomy): Eukaryota > Metazoa > Chordata > Mammalia > Lagomorpha > Ochotonidae > Ochotona > Ochotona curzoniae. The sequence continues at coordinate 24,885,300 of NW_024464920.1, forward strand.
TGTCTTCATTAAAATTTTATCTTATTCAGTTTAAAATCATTGCGTAGGGAAAACATTTGGCATCACAATTAAGATTTGCCTGAGATGTTCACATTTCATATGGAAATACCCATGTCCAAATTCTGGCTACACTCCTAAATCCAAATTCCTGCTGATATTAACCTGAAAAGCAACAATGTGGCTCAAGAATTTTTGTCCCTGCCACCCACATGGGAACTATGAATAATCTTCTAAGTTTTTAGATTTGGTCCATTCTTGAACATGCTTCTGGGCATTGTAGACATTTCAGAAATGAATCAGCAGATTGGAATTCTGTCTTCACATTCAAAAATAAATAAACAAAAAAGCTGGTTAATGAGATGGTAAATAGATACAATTGCTGAGAGTGATCCACTAACTTAATTTCATGATTTATAACACAATCAAAAATCACAGTGTACACAGCATCATGTAGCCCCTTGGAAAGACACCATGGTAGTCCTGATGGGTGAGACTTATACATTGTTTTGTCATAAGGACAGAAGATGCAAGAAATAAAGGAAAAGCCTAATTTACAGGATCAGAAAAACAAGTTACACAGGATTCATATTTTTCTAAGCATATAGGACAGTCCTGCAAAAGTATAAACAGCCATCTGACTTCAGTGTTAAGGCTGACTCCCCGCAGTTCTCAAAGGACAGATTATGACTACAGGATGATGTGCAGAGGATCCAGAGACATTAGTGACATAGAAGAAATGGAAGTGGATGTTTGGATGTGGTAGGTGAAAAGTCCAAAATCGTTTCCAAGTTTATAGGTTATTTAAGTTGATAAATGGGGCATAATCCATTGTGATCTGATACAGACCAGAACAAGCACTTTTAAAATAATGTAATGAATTCTGTTCTGGACATACTGAGATTGATATTACTGGAAAATGGCCTTTGGAGATGTCAACAAGGAAGTTTTTATGATTGATGATTCTGGGGTTATAGAGAAATTTTTGCATTGGATTTATTATATTATTTCTCATGATTGGTGTTTTCTAACATTTGTACATTATATATATATTGCACAAATATGATTATACCAAAGAAAAGCTGTTTCTACCACACCAATTTTAAGACAGTTTTGCCGTTGGTAGATCAATTGTTGTACATCATCAGTGAGTGGAGCATGAAAACGAAACTGATTGTTGTGGATGCTGAAGTGGTCCCACCAATCTTCACGACTTGATTGCTTCTCTTGTCCATATTTTGAAAATACTGGTTAAGAATAAAGAGCCCACCCTACAAGAATAGAGGAGGTAGGCATTTTTTTTTTCATATTCTAAGTTGTGCTTTTTATTGTTAGTCATGAATTTTTAATTCTATTATAAAATCATGAAAGACGATATCACTGCTTTAAATATCTTTCACTTACTAACTACAATGCTGAATATTTATACTAAATGTTGTTAAGACATTGTCATTTTCCTTTGATTACAGGTAAAAGGGAACACTTTTAATATTTGAGCCAGTTAACATTTGGCAATGCTAACTGGTTGGATGAGTGAATAATACATTAAAATATAAAATATATCTGTGTCCTTTTGTTGGAAAATTGGCACTTAAAATCACAAATAATTAAGACAGTTAAATTTCATAATATTTATATTTTATGAGCACACAGAAAAACATGATTGACATAAATATTCAGATTATTTTCAATTCATTTCTAAACACTAGTATTTATAGTATTCTTTATGTAAGACTCAGCTAGAGAAAAGTGAGAAAGAAGATTAGCAATAATTACCATGATGGCTAATTAGGTGGGCAAAAGTAAGGGAAAGCCTGTTATATAATTTATTGGTTTGTTATTGGATGGAAACTATGAAAGAAATAGATGGAAGAGTTTTATTCCTAGGTATAATTTAGGAATAGAGAACATTATTATTATTATTATTCCATCTGTAACACATTGAGCACATTTTTTATTTCAACAGCTTCTCTTGCAATTTTGTCCCCTTGCTCTTGGCTAAAATTACTGTCAAATAAAATCATTCTGATGGTGAAATAGTAAATAATAAAGACACTAGATAGTAATTCTCCTTAAAAACCTAAAGATAGTACATGACACAATTTGCCAATGGGTAAAAATCTCATCAAATAGGCCACATTATTCCATAGCACTAGTCTTCTCTGGTCCCAAATTTATGCCTGGTAGTTTCCAATCAGATGTCATTGGGGAAACCTTGTGAGGGGTGAGGCTTATCTTTGGAGCTCAAACTCTGTCCTTCACCATGCTCTCAGATGCCAGGCCTTTCTGTCTTGTCTCATTCGCTTTTGCTGTCATTCACTTGTTGATGTGTCCTATTCCAGGAGTGGTTTGCTGTGGTCCGTGGTGATTTACTATATCCAGAGGAAGTCCTTGGTAGTCTATTGCACTTCACTGTGAACTCCCCATGTTGGAATCATCACAGATCATTTTACCTCTGTCTTCTCACCAAATGTAAAGTTTTCTGAGTAAGTCTAAGCGCCCTTTGAAATCCTTTAGTGGTATCATTTTGCCAGCTTTATTGCTAGTTTACATAAATATTAAGCTTTTGTTGTAAGCAGTAGAGACACTGCAAGCCGAGTTTCATTGAGATGTTTGGATGAGAAGATATCATCATTCCTGAAATTTAGCTCTGAGAGTTTAAAAACACAGGATGATTTTTATGGCACTTTTCCAATAATCTATGTTATATCAGTGTTTTGGATTAATTTTTAGTGAAACAAACATCATTTACATTTTGTGACTGCTCTGACAAACTTTTGGTCTTGATCATCAATGCTCTCTTTTTGTCATGCTGGAAAAAAACTTGCTTCAGAGCTCTGTAATGGGATAATTCAGTGGATTTGCAGTGGCCCCTCAAGAATTCTATTTGTGGATGCAATGAATCTGTCACCTCTCATATAAATATGCTTATGGGCCTAAAGGCATACATTCTGAAATCCTGTTTTTCTGAAGTAAACACAAAATCAACACGCATAAGCATAAGTTCAAGGTCATGAAAACAGAAGCATTGGGAAGTTGTTTCATTTAACTGAAAATCTGTTTTTATGTTATGTCTCACACATTGTTGTGGGCCTGCCATAAAACTCCCTGAAGGAATGACTGAACTTGTTATTGTAACAATAAGATGCACTGTTTCTGAGAAAAAAATTTTACTCTGCATTTTCAATGCAGAAACTTAGCACATCTTATTAGGAACTGACTATCTAACTATATTTAATACAGAAGAAAACTGTCGTAATTGTGGACTGACTTACAGAGCACTGATGATGATGCGAAATACCGAAGGTGAAAATAAGAATGTGTTCATTTGTAGTTAGCTATGACTAAGACAGGATATGCACTCATCCATTCATTGTAGATTGTTACTAGGTTGAGCAACAAATGTCTTGGGAACATAAAAATCTCAGAAGTGTAAGACAGCTATGGAACTGAAGGCATCATAAAGTTCTCTTTCATTTCAAGTCCTATTGTTAGCCTGAGAATCAATCAGATAAAGCATTACAGAAAGAAATTCTGTGCACATTCATAGTTCTACTCCCCGCCACAAAAACAAACAAAAAAAACCCTTGAGCCAAATGCTTATACACTCAGGATTGTTGTCCACAGAGTAAATGAACCAGTCAGATCTTCAGATCTCACTCCACTGAATATGCCATTGAACACACGCTTCCTAGCAGGCATGCTACCGATTCAGCCCTTATCTTTAGTTTGATTTTTTAAACTAATTTTCTCTTATTATTTTTTAAGATTTATTTATTTTTATTGGAAAGTCAGATATACAGAGAGAAGGTGGTGGCTAGTGGTGCTTTCTGAAGGGAGGAGAAAGCAGAGAAGGTGTATGGCAGATAGGATGTGATGTTGATATGACACCACGCATTCCCACTTACAAGTGAGATTCTCTACTGAAAGATACATGTTTTGTTCTGGTAAGTCATAGGTATGTGCAGAGTTGCAGAAAATATTATATTTGTAGTATATATCCTTTTACATAAGTGGTATAGAATTAAGAGAGAGCTTATAAAGAGAATAAAGTCTTGGCATGGATGGGAAGGAAGTTCAGAGCGAGAGTATGGATATATGTGATGATGGCACTGAACTGTCATTGGTTATGGAAGGAAGATCTTTTCTCAATACAAAAAGTGCCTAGAGGACTTTTTTATGATCTAATTATAAAAAGTATGTGTCTTGTCTGAGACCTCATCAAGCATATCAAGCATATAAGGTGATAAAAAAGTCTACTCAGCTAGTTAGGCTATATATATGGGTGTATATGTATATATATATATACATAATTATGTTCCTTTTATAGGTTAACAAATATATATATAAAGGTTCAGTATCACTGATCATCGTAAAAATGCCCATTAAACCACAAAATGAGAATAGCTGAAATCCAACAGACAGACGATAACAAATGCTGATGAGGATGTGAAAAAAAGGGCATCTCTCACACTATTGGTGGAAGTACATAATAGTGAGTCACTGTGGAAAGCAGTATGGACATTTCTGAAAAAACTAATAACAGATTTGGCATACGACCCAGTACTCTCACTACTGCATACATATCAAGATACAAACATGTCACCTACAGCACCAGGGTTAGAGCAGTACTGTTTACGATGGCCAAATTAGGAAATCAATCAAGGTGTTTATCTTGAGATGAACGAGTATTGAAAAATGTGGTTCACACACACAATAGAACAGTATTCAGCTATTAAAAAACTAAGAATAAATTCTATCGTTTGCTTCAAAATAGTAGCAGCAGGAAGACATCATGTTAAATGAAATAAGCTGTAGACATAAAGGTAAATAACCCACAGTCTCCCTTAAGTTTGGGAGCAAAAATTAAGAAAAAAAAATCAAATTTAAAAACATTTTAAAAAGTACCTGTGTGTAGTCAAATAGAATTTTATCAAACTCTGCTATAAATCTTTGTCAAATTGTTAACAATTTTGTGCTACAATAGTTTTAATGATTTTGTCATCATTCAAGAACTTACTTGATATGAATGACATTAACTTTCTTTCCATTTGTCTTTTGTCTGTAACCCTGGCCTATATTCCCAGCGAAATAGGATCTTTTTACTTGTTTGGCTCTTTATTTTGTGGAGCATTGAGCCTTTAACTATAACGCAATTGAAAAACATGTTATCTTAAAAAGAAGAAAAAAACGAACCATGGAGAGTGGGTAGTACTGAGGGAGAAAAGAAGAAAATATGATTCCAGAACTTTATTAAATCTGTTCTTTGCATTAATAAAACATTTACATGAAAAGTATCAGATGGTGGTCATTAAGTAAATATTACCTTAAATAATAAATAGACTATTCAAAAAAAATTCCTTTTATTTTCAAAATACGAATCAGTACTTTGATTAAAGCAAAGAGTCATTTTAAAGTGATACATACCAACTCTGAAAATTCTAGTTTTAGCTAAAAAGTAAGTTTCAGGTTCTTTCCCTGATTTGTTCAGGGCCAAGTTTCTGTTTATTTTGTCTGTGTTGGTGTTCCATCAAAATGAACAGTTTATGAACTGAAACAATCCCAGTTGTTTCGGACACTGTGAAGAGTGGCTTAAGACCACTCAGTTTTCACTCCTACTCACTCCGTGGCCTGGGCAACGGGAGCTGCAAAACACTTTTCAGAGAGGCTGAGCATTCCAGGGTTCAATCATTGAATAGGCACAGAGGACCCTTGCATGCCCTAGCTCGGTGTAGTATCAATCTCAGCAGCAATAAACTTGGAAGCTGGGGCCTTTTAAATATCTAAATATGAATTCTATTATATTAAGGATACTCCATGTTTTACATTCTGATGACTGTTGATAAGGTAACTGATAGAAAAAAGATAAAAGTTTTTCAGGTAAAGCATCAGAACAATTTCTGAAATAACCTATTTAAATAGTTCTCATAACCAATTTAATAAATGGCAAGAAAAAAAACCACAACTGTAAATCATGTATTGTTTATTGTAAATGAATTCTTCAAAATTGATATTTTTTTAAATTTCATCTATTGATTTATTATACCCTTTCAGTATACCACTTCAATTTTCCTATTTTGCTGCTAGACTTTGTTTTCTAATTCTCTGGAAGTCTTTGTTCTGTGCCTGAGCTGAAAATATACAGCTGAATGTGTAGAAAGCTTTTACTTCTCCTTCAGGATTTTTGGTACTATTTTTCTTCAAAATGATTAATGTGAAGCCAAAGAATGTACTGTCAATTTATGATGCTGAAATCAATCATTTTGATGACTCACTCACTAAATAAAACATGTTTGCATACTTTAATATGCCAAAGAACAGAGTCTATCATATTACAAAAGTTTTCAGCTCTCATCCAATTACCTAGAAAAATGAACTGCTTTCTTCTTAACAGTCTACATTTTAATGGAAGTAAATTTGGGAATTTTCCCAAGGTCTGTGTGCTTCTATTTGCCTTGTCATTCTTTTAGCTTTGATTATTTTTTTAATTATTTGTTTATTTATTTATTTATTTTACTTAAAAGGAAAAATCACAGAGAGAGAAAGAGAGAGAGACAGAGACAAAAAGATCCTTTATCCGCTGATTCACCTCCCAAATCATTAAACCAGCCAGGGCTGAGACAAACCAGAACCAGGAGTTAGTATCTTCATTCAGGTCTCCTGAGTGTGTGGCAGTAATTCAGTTACCTGAGCCATCCATCCATCCATCCATCTGTCATCTTCCAGGTATATATTGCTGTAAGCCTAATTCCTGCAAGTGGAGAAGCCTAAACTTGTACCGGGCACTTCTCAAGTGTCACTTGAGCCTGCTGTATCATGACATTCAACTAAAATGAATTCTAAATTCTGAAACAAGCAATATTCATATATCCACAAATGCAGCAATATGTTTTATTAAATATTTCAAACTAAAAAATTTTTAGATTCTTGAATTGACAGTTTTTAATTAATCAGAAGACAGAACATTTAAGTCTTAATTGTTCGTGGAACTGCCTTCGCCTATCTATTTAAAAAAAAAAAGATTTGAATGGACTTGGCATTATAGAGTAGCCTTTTGAATCTCTGTATTATCTTTCCACAATAACTGTCTAAATTTCCTGACAGAGGAAACTGGGAGAACAATATAGATTGGTGCTTGCAAGCCAACTAAATATTCTAAAATAACAACAAACTTGCAAAATTAAAGTGCATGCTTTTTAAGTAAATGTAACTCATTTCCTCACTGTGTTTCAGAAACTCTTACTGACTTGTGGATTCTTTTTCTACCCCAATAGGTGGAGTATAGGTTACCTTTGAGTCATTCCAAAAAATACCACTCTTTTTTCAAATTTTTAAAAATTTTTATTTGAGAATAGTTTTAAATTTATAACGCAAAAATGGTAAAATTATATAAATAAGTCCCATATATCACATATACAGCTTTCCCCATTTTTAGCATCTTATTCTACTGTGTTTGTCAGTACCCATAAGCCTCAATAAATCTCTCTTTTTTCTATTATAATGGCACATGGATTACATAAGTAAACCAAACAGGTAGAAATAGCTGATAAAGCTTGTAACATCACTTCTTTGGCCTTCAACTTCTGCCTATTCAAAAGTATTTCAAGCCTTTTCCCATTCCCATGCATGTTGTCGAGCTGTACCCTAGCAACCTCACTGAAGGGTTGGACATCAATTTTATAAACAAACTGGAATTCAGGTTGGATGTTTTCATTAATCCTACAAAAAAGTGTCTACCCAATATCATTTTAACTCTCCTCTTAGAATAAAGTAACAGATGTCCGTGGGAGCTCCCCTCATACTTCTCAACTGTGATATGAAAAATAACTTCCTTCATCCTGGCATGACTTACACTGTGTGATAAGTTACAACTAGATTGGTTTTCCTAAGGAGAAAGTCTGTACCTATTTTGCTCACAGTACTACCACCAGAATCTAATGGTTAGCACAAAGTTGGAGCAAAATATTTTTGTGGGCAACCAGAATTGTTTCTGTAGGGCTGGTCAGAATATCTGAATGAACTTTATCCTTTCTTACCTGCAGGGTGCTTCCCATGATCCCACAGGTCCCCTGGACTTCTACGGCTGGGTCCCGTGGTACACTGGAAATCATCTATCCTGGAGATATCTCCAAAGCTAAACATGCTTGGAGAGCCAATCACAAAGCAGCTATTTCTGGAGATGTGGCCCAAGGGTCTTCTCTTCAGAAGTTCGGCAGAGCTAATAATCATATTGATCTCTGTTTACTAAGGCTGTGCCACTAATTGGCTTCTAGTTTTTGGAAAAATGTTCAAGATCTGGATCTGCTCAATGCATGCAGTCCATTGACACTGAGCTAATATGATTGTCCTGTGGAGCAGAATAAGCAAGTGAGTGCTTTGTATAGTTCTACAGTTAAGGATCTGTTATTAATTTAAACTAAGAATTATGTTTTAAAAAATCATACAGCACTTGTCCAGTGACCTGGAGGAATAGCCATGTTGCATCCTTAACCACTCGAGAGCCCAAAATGTCAGCAGTGCAGGACAACAAGCATCTGGGAGTTAGCATCTCAGTTTCTCAGTGCCAGCCAATGGTAATTTACTGCTTGCTTGTTTATTGCATTTGTTACAAAGACATTAAAACTTTCAGCTATGGGACCAGTGCTGTGCAGCAGCTGCTCCAATTCCAGGCTCTGCTAAAGTACCTGGCAAAGCAGTGGAAAATGGATCAAGTGCCTAGATTATTGCACAAACCTGGGAGACACAGATGAAGTTCCTGGCTCCTAGCTTCAGCCTGGTCCAGCCCAGCATGTTGCAGCCATCTAGGGAATGAATGAGTCGATGGAAGAGCTCCCTTCTCTTCCCCTGCATAACTCTGACTTTCAAATAAATAAATAAATCTTTTAAAAAATGTTTCACCTGCCGGGTCTCCATGTGGTTTTGTCATAAGTGCCATCAACACACAGGACGACTTTAATAATCAGATAGTTATTTGTTTCTAGAAGGAGATGCAAGGTTGCTGTTGCTTTCGTAAAGAGATACTTGTAACACATGTTAAGCAGTCTAAGAGGATGTTTGATGATCTTTCTGGTGACTTTTAAAGAGTATTTGTCCTTGTTTTGTGCTCAGGCATAATTTTGAAGGCCTTGCTTTACCTTGTTTCACTAAAGCCATGGAGTAATATTTTCTAATTATTATTGATATTTTGTAGATCTTTTACTCAAGTGATGCCAGCACTTGCACAGGCCAGCTGCCCTTATGTGTGGCAGCTTTGTGGATATGTTATCACTAAAAGAAAATTAGCGAATGAGGGTTTCTTCGTATGTGGGTTATGTGCTAGTCTTCTATTTTTCTCTAAGCAACTTTCTTTCAGACAACTTTGGTGATGTAGTTTCTTTAAATTTATTGTCTGTCTTTAAAATTTCCTAATGGTTGTAATTTTCAAGTCAGGAACTCTCCTTTGCTTGCCCTTAATGTATAACATTTAATTTAACTGTAGTTACTATGGTCATTTTCTGATTTTATACTTAACGAAAACCATATGCCCATGCAAAATAGCCATATTCTGTGTTTCCATTATGCCATGATTAAAAATCACTCATATTAAGTTTCTATCATGTATGAAAAGATGAAATATATGAATATGTGCAGAAATGAGTTTTCATTTCAGCTGATATAGACTATATTCTCAAGTGTGCTTAATTACTCTCATATTTTAGGTAATTTAGATTTAAATATGCTTTTGATTAAATGAATCCTTCAGCAAATATTCTTGGAGGTAAATGAGAATTTAAACAAGTTCAGTGTCTTTGTTAACTAAAAGAGCACTAGAAATTTCAGATGCAAATATTTATTGAGTAAAATCAAAGTAATAAAAAATGCATCCTGGCTATAGGAAGTAGCCTTAAACATAGTCAGATGATCAAATAAGCTCAATTATGTAGCTTCATTAAGATAAAATTTTAAAAAATAGTAACAGTTTCTAGTTTGCCGATTACAATTTATCTCTCTTCTATATATTGTGACATTCCATGGCAACTACTGAGAAATATTCTTCAACTTCATCTGCTACAGTCACAATTGTAGACATGAACCTGCAATTAGATATTTATATGATACCATTTTTTTAATAACACAATGTTCAAAGTGAAATGCAGAGAAAGTTTTGTTACTACCTAATCTTTAGACAATATACTGCTCTCCTCAACCTTTTGATAAGTTTTGTAATATTTACAAGCAACTTAAGCAACTTGTTCTATCCTGCAACTTGACAATACAGAGACCTGAAGTTGAAGCTAGGAACTCAAGATGGGGCTCCTAGGTGGCAAGACCACAGTTAGTTGAGGCATTACCACTGTGAGAGGAGAGACAAAAAGTCTTTCATCTGCTGGTTCACTCCCCAAGTGGCTGCAATGGCCAGAACCAAACTGATCCAAAGCCAGGAGAGCGAAGTCAGGAGCCAGGAGTTTCTTCTGAGTCTCCCACATGGGTGCAGGGTCCCAAGGCTTTGAACCATCTTCTGTTGCTTTCCCAGGCCACAAGCAGGGAACTAGATGGGAAGTAGAGAAACCGGAACATAAACTGGTGCCCATGGGATACCAGTTTGTGCAAGATGAGGATTTTGGTTACTGAATCATCATGTCAGGCTCAATTATTGAAATCTTTATCTACAGAAGCCAATAAGCCTCTGACTACAATGTAAATTTAATGAAATATCTTTTAGCAGATATTTTGGAGAGATGGTTCTTAATATGTGCTCCCACCCCCTTTTTACACTCCCCTACAAAAATCCTGATGAGCTACTTTTAGAGCTGAAAGCTAGAAAATGACATACAATGCTTATCTGATTGATGTAATCCAGCAGTGCCTTATTTTGATATAATTTAACAGGCTGGGATTGTTCAAAGAAGTTGCTGTGATTGGCTGAGACTGAATTGCTAAGCCACACATTTACTTTCCTAAATAGGCTGCAACTTGCTTACACATCAAGCTATTTGTTTTGTTTTTGTCTTTTGAGTTTCAAATTTTAAATGTTTCATTTTTTTAAACTAGTGTCCATGGTTCCCATTGAAAAAATGCAGTCATTCAAATCATTATTTCCCTACAAATAAGGCTTCATTCCAACATGACTGCTTTCAAAATTCTTTAGAATTCTGAAAAGTAAGAAGTTTTCAGACATTTTAAACAGTATGTGGTTAAACATTGATTTCTCTGGATTTATATTTCTGGGGTTTCATTATGCCACTTGAATCTGTTAACTGTGTATATTTTATTAAATTGCATCATATAGGGGTACTTCAAGATGTGTGTTAAAATGAAATTAGTGGTAAGTTTATTTTGATGAAAAAGTTTTAAAGTCAATGAAAAATGACCATAATACAAGCTTTCTATGAATTTTCTGAAAATCCCCTTCTGTGTGAACTTGAACATTTTTTCACCAAATTAAATGTTTTTAATTTCATTCTTTTCATTAACTTTGAAGTACCTTCATAGTTTTGTTTTGTTTTGTTTTGTTTTACTATTCTATCATTTTACCTCTTTCTGAAACTACAGAGACAAAATTATCAATCTGCTGTACTGGTCTGAGGTTCCTGTTCCTTTCTCTCCAATTCTGATTTTTCTTATTTTTGGAATTGATAATGTGTGATGGTCAATTTTCGAGTTCATTGACTATATCACCTATTATGTCCATTCTACCTTTGAGTTCAACCTATGAGTAGTTTTATCATTTTAGTTTTTCATTCTGTTTTTTCATTTTTTTCTTCTTTGAGTCTTTTTTTTTCTGCCTTTTCATTTGTGCTAAAAGCACCTGCCTTCCATTGGACCACTTTAATAATAGGTACTTCAATATTCAGTCGTGTATCATCAGTGGTGTCATCTTGATGTTAGGGTCCCTTACACATCTTTTCAACACAAGTTATTTTTCTGTTTTCTACCTTGCATACTTTAGAAATGTGTCTTAAACATTTTGAACTTTAGATTAAGAATCTGCATTTGAATTAGACTCCATGGAAATTGGTGTCTTGTGTTAGTTGCCTGCTGGACTAAGCTAAGGCTGTGATTTCAGCTTGCCTTCTCTGGACTGTGATTTCAATGTCAGTGCATTTTCAGCACTTCTAGTCTTCTTGGAATCTGACCTTCAGGTAGATCACTTAACAACCAGACAGGGATTTGTTCTGTTTAAGAAATCAGTTCTCAAGATCTTTGTTGAGCATATCAAAATCAATCAAATCTATGTATGTAACATTCCATTGAGGCCTAGGAATTAATATACACATTTAAAAGGTCATTTTCCCAAGTATTGCCAACTCCACACACCCTTCTTGAGATCCATACTCAGCTGGAGCTGGCCTCTGGCAATACACAACAAAGCTGGGGCTGGGGGCAAAGCCTGGCTGGGCTATCATACCCACCTATGAGTGGTTTGGGCAAGGGAAGGGCCACATCAGGTTGGGCCATAGCACTTACCAGAAGTAAGCAAACCAGATCTGGGGTCAGATTCTGTAGGACACTTGTGGGTTCACCTCTGTGTGACTACAACACCTATAGGTTTGTGTAGAGAGCTGGGGTAATGATAGGCCAGAATAGGCTAGGCTATATAGCACCTACACATGAGAGCTTCAGTGTGTGTGAGACAGTTAGGCTAAGCCACAATACCTACTGGTGATGTCAGGACTGGGGTTGGCCATATCAGGTTGGGCCACAGCATCCCCAGCACACATAAGATCCAGTGTTGAGAGTGGGACTGGTAAGGGAACATAGGAAACTCCCCTGCTAGGCACAGCTCCTGCTGGTGAGCACAAGAACTGGACCTGGAAACAGGCTAGACCAGGCTGCATGAAGCTTAATTAGCCCATGTGTGAGCCAGGTCTGGCAGTGGGCTGGGCTAGACCAGTCCACAACTCAGGCAGCCTGCTTTGAGTGCAACACTCAACTGTTCACACAGAAATGAGAGGTGGACCAGCATGGGCTAGGCAGCTGCACCCACTTGTGAGAATTGGGACTGGGTCATGGTAGGCTAAGCCAGGTTTAGCACCTGCTGCCAAAACAGATGACAGGCATTCTAAGTCTGAGCTGTAGCACATGCTAAAACATGCTAGGCCCAGGGCTGGGAGCGAGCCTGGTAGGGGAACTTTGGGGACTCCCTCACTGGGATGCTGCTTCCACTGGTGAGCATGAGAGCCAAAACTGTGTGGGAGCAGCTCTTGGGGCAGGCCAGACCTGGTTTTGCCATGGCACCTGTTGACAAGTGTTGAGATTGGGTGTGAGCCACATTAGGCTGGACCATAACACCCCCTGGTAGGTGCAGAACTCAGTGCTGGAGTGGGCATGGTAGGAGAACTGTGGGCATTCACCTGCTGGGCTGCAACTCCTGCTGGTGAGTATGAAAACTTGGACTGGGGGCAGGCCAGGCTGTTCAAGGCAGTGGTACCTGTCAACACAGATATGGGGGTAAGTATGGGGGTGGAGCAGGCTAGGCTGAGCTAAGCTCTAGCACCCACAGATGTGCACAAATGCAGGATGGACCTGGCTTGGCCATAGTACATACCAGCACACACAAAAACTGGGGCTAGGAGGCAGGCCTAATAGGGGTTATTGGGGGTTGCCCTGACTGGGCTGCAGTACCTGCTGGTGTGCATGCAGACTAGGCCTCTGTCAGGCTAGGCTGGGGTAGAATAAAGTGCATATCATTTCATGTCAGAGATGGGCTTGGGGGCACAACTGACCAGGCAGCTGCAACCACTGATATGTTCATTGGCTGGTGCAAGTGGTTGACCGAACCTAACCCTACATTAGCTGGCACATGTCAAGTCTGAGGTCACCCCAGGCAAGGTTTCTTGGTAAACTCTCCAACTAGACCACTGGACTCAGACTCTGGCCACAGCGAAACTCACAGGATGTGATTTCTAACCATGGAGTGCATGTATCAGACTGCCCCTCCTCAGTTGCTGATTCCTATGCAGTGGACAGCATGCTCAGACGCACACTGGGACATGACAGCCAGCTCATCTAGGTCAGTAGAGGACAGTAAGTGTCTCTTCAGAAGATGGAAAGCAAACAGGTTGGACAATTCTCCTGGGCAAGCTTTGCAACATGTTCATGGGGCGGTGTCTGCACTAAGATGAACTTGGAAATATTTTTTCAGTCCTGGTTCGATGAGGTCAATGACATCTCAGAACTATCAAAGTCACTCAAATAATACCCTTTGAATACTCTTCCGCACAACAGGGTCTTAAAGTGTCACCAAATGATTGTTCCCTATCCCCATGTACTGGTGTAATCCGATACTAAAAATAAAATAAAATTAAATTAAAAATAACCACAAAGTAACAAAAAATAAATATAAAAATCAGGAGTTTTTGTATAGAACAAATCTTCTGTATATCATTTGATATCAAACATATTAAAAAATTGTGCTAATATTTATCACTCTACAAGCATTATTTTCAAATTCTCTAGAATTTTATCCAAGAGAAGGAAGAGACAGAGTCTAAGAGCGGGAGACAAACTGAATTAATTCTGAAAATTGATTAGTTTATGACCTACATTGAAGTTTCTGCTCCTATTATCACTTTTTATATTAGTTCATATTTTATGCGTTTTACCCCAAATCTTCCAGTACTAAGATTTTCCTGGTACATTGGGTTTTGCACTATTACTTTTCTGTGGTAATGGAAACTGCCAGCTTGACAGAGCGTTAGTGTTACAGAAGAGGGGGTTAGGATATTTACACTGCCTGTGAAATTGATTTACCATATTTTGGCAGTGTGAAGACCAGACTGAGATTTGAATTAGTAAGATAACAGCTAAAGTTGGTGCCCTATTTCTCCTTAAATTGAGAGGGTGCCTTCTTATCAATGAGACATTTGCATTTATGTCTATTATACTTTTCCTTTCTGTATATTGTCTTCTTTCTTTTTTTTTCACTTTTTTCCCCTTTTTTTGCACAGTAAGCCCACGTTTTGAAGTGAATGATGCAACGCCTTCTTTAGCATTTTAATTTTACTTCAGAGATGTAGATTTAATTTCCAGGATCAATCCTACTCCATATTTCCTATTAAATGCAACTGTTTTCATAGGCATAATTTATTTCATTTTCAGCTAGAATTGAAAAGACAACACTCCTGGACATGAAAATTATAACCAATATTCTATATTAATTTCTGATTCTTTCATTATGCTTATGTTTCTGAGCTTAAAAAATTGCTCATTTTGCTGACTGTTGAGTGGATGCAGTTGTTTTGTTTCAGTTTGAAAGCTGACCTAGATCATTATGAAGTAGAATATTGGAGAATATCCAAAAGGAGAATCTTTTCATGAAATGAACTGATACTGAAGCATTGCAGGATTGATTCACAGACTAAAGGATTCATACCTAAAGAGATCCTGTTATTGTCATTTCTGAAGTGAGTACATCTGCAAGGGATCTTTGTGTATTTTTCACAGTGAGAGGACGTCATGCCTCTCGAAGTGTCACCAATCCAGAGGTTAAATTTGTTATTTGAGGAGCAGCTATCATTAAACATCCTGGATTAACCATCAAAGCATAGGTTATTTCCTTAATCATTCACTCTCTGAAGTTTAGGTATGATTTTTGTCACTATATCTAGAAATGAAAAAGATTGCAAAAATCATAACCTCGGCATTTCATAAATTTCTTTTTCTCTTTTGTCCTTCATCTGATGTCAATCAATAGTGGTCTTCCTTCTTTCCCTCTTTTTTTGTCTTTCTCTCTCCCCATCACTCTCCATTTCAAATAAATAACATCTAAACCTAGACTCAAACTTTAAAATAAAGTGCTTATAAGCTCATGAAATTAAAAAGGAATATCATATGAAAACTGAGTCTCGATTACAAGAAAAACCACAATGAGATGAAGCAAGGACACAAGTTTGAGTTTTATTTCTGCTCCCCATGTGACGCTGGACGCTGCTCCATGAGACACTTCATCAACTCAACTACATCCCCTTCATTTCTGAGGCACTTCTGCTGTTTTCAGCCCCAGCCCATTCAGTCAGGTTAGCCCATTTTACAGCACTGAAGAAGAAGGGCTCTGCCTCTACAAAAATGTTCTTTCCCTGCTGCCTTCAGCTAACATCAACCCAAAGCCCCCCTGGCTGAAGAAGCAGGCCTCCGCTCGGTGCCCGCTCCCGCCCCTGCACTGTCTCCTGCCCCAGTAAGATAATTATTGCCTGCCAGCTTCTGTAAATACCTTACAGGCACCATACCCCAGCTTTCTCCCTCACCCAACTCATCCTGGCTTCCCATGCCTCGCCTCTGAGGGGAGACAAGCTCAGCAACACCCTCCCTCTCACTGCCCTTAGCTGACTTAGTCTCCCCAAGCCAAAGCTCCTTATTTTCAAGCCTCCTGGTCTGCCCTGTGTCCCGTGTGCACACCAGCAGCTAGCCCTAAGAAGGTTACTGCCTCCCGTTTTCAATAAACTTGTTGTGGCTGTGAATTTGTCTCTTGTCTCCCCTCTGTTCTGCTCTTACTTCCTACACAGTATTTATAGAGTTTTTAATTCCAAATACAGCACTTTTCCTCCATGCCGTTGGACAAATTCAGTTTTCAAAGTCACTAACTCACTTGAAATATTTAGAGGAAATTTGAGTTCTGTGACATAACTAGCATCTGTTGAATCAGAATGCCCAGTAGAGAAATCTGGAGAAATCCCCCCACTGCCTTAGCAATGCTGAAGTTCTGATGAGCATATCAAGGGAGAACCAGTGAACTAGGCAGCCTCCAGGACCCTTTTGGTTTCTGATTTCTGACACTCTATTTTAAGGGGAAAAAAAAAAACGTTGATTTTAATGTGTCATATTTGCTTAAATTGAGGAAAATTTTATGGCAATTATATAATCAAACATCTTGGATGCTGAAATAACATTCAAGTGATAGCAGGAATAGAAACAAAATTCTCTAGTTATAATTCTGATCACACATTTTGCATAGTAGCCAAAGGAAAAAAAAACTTTGATGATTTTGGTTTTGCTTTGAACATGACCTCTATGTCCTTAGAAGTCTGACAACAAATAGGGCTAGTCTATCAGTGATAGCCTGCTCTTTGAATAATTTTTTCCCCAAAATGTGAAGGGTGGTGAAGGGAGCTAGAACACAAGTTAGTGCCCAACGTCCTTGGGCTAGTAAGTCGAGAATCTTCCACCAGGGACTCTGAGACTTTTCAAAAGGCCAGTCTAACCTTCCTCCACCACCCTTCTCTGCATTTTCTTGCCTCGAGAGAGCAAGATCTGCAAGAATGAGGTGCCCCTGAGAAGCTATTCTATCCCCTGCCTACTTACCCTTTTCTCCAAATGCCCCCGTGCCTCATAACAACCAACCTGTTGAAAGACTGGCCTTCTGCCGTGTGTCCCTTCTGCTTCCGTGTTGGTAACTGGTCATGTCTTTAAATTCGTCTCCAACAAATTCAATTTAGTTGTAAGATTGCTCCCTATTCCTTGTCTGCTGCTTGCCATTTTTCTAACAGGTGGAATACAAGTGAGAAAATCAAATTCATATTATTTTACTCAGAATTGTTTGCATGGAAATTTTCTTGACTTCACAACACCCACCTCTATCGCACTCACTGCTGGCAGATTTAATTTCTTTTTTTTTTTTTTGCCTTTTTTAAAAATTATATTTTTTACAATCTTTACATAGTTAATTAGGGTAAAAAGGTTCAAGGGCTATAGGAAAGTGAGTAAGACTATTATTTCCATTAGGTTTTCTTCATGTTTAAGGCGGGTATTAAGGGAGAAGGCCCACCCAATTTCCCACCCTTCCCAGGTCCTGGATGTAGGGTATGCTCTGAGGTTCTTGCTCAAGTGGTTTTGATAGTTCACCAGTTATGCATCGCTGCCAATCTTGCCTCTCCAAGCACTGTGAGGTCTTTGAAGAATCCACTGATTGACATAGTCCATCATAGAGTCTCCGTTTGGCCCGTACTTCACTGCCAACATATAGCTAAGATGGTTGATTGATCTGTTCTGTCTTCTCTCTTTTCTTGGTTAGGGTTCTGAGTCCAGCATTTCAGTTAGGGAAATCTCCAAAGAAATTTTGTCTGAGATGTTCTCAGACCAGATTCTTGTATGTGCTAGCAAGTACAGGGCCCGGCATAGTCCATCGCCATGA
Organism: Ochotona curzoniae; assembly: GCF_017591425.1. Classification (NCBI taxonomy): domain Eukaryota; kingdom Metazoa; phylum Chordata; class Mammalia; order Lagomorpha; family Ochotonidae; genus Ochotona; species Ochotona curzoniae. The sequence goes on from NW_024464920.1 coordinate 24,903,406, forward strand.
TCAGCTGGTAGTTGCAATCACTGGGTTAGTTCTGTTTTCAGCCCCGACTTCCACTGGAACCAACAGATGTTGCAGTCCAGCCTGGTTCTGCCCAGCACATACTCGGCCCTCGCATAAGCAAATGGGAGCTGCAGCCTAGTTGGAGCAACCTACACTAACCCCCACCAGGCCCGCCCCCTACCTTGGTTTGCCAGTATGTGTAGCAGTAGTCCAGTGTGTCCCACACCCCATTCCACCCCAGCTGCTGTCCTAGTTTTCGTGCCCTCCCGTATAAGTGGTAACCCAAGAGGGAAGAGCCCACTATTTCCCTCCCAGGCCTCTCCCACTCCCGGGTTATGCACTCTCCAGGTAGTCCTGTGGTTTGACTTGACAGAACTAGGCCCCAGTGCCAGCTTCTGCCAGATGATGCTGTGGCTAAGTTCAAACAACCCTCACCCACTCTAAGTAAGCAGTTACACTTCTGCCTGCAATAACAGCATCCCATACCTGTTCAAGACCTGATGCTCTACTTTCAATCCAACTCAACTGCTCTGGTGCTTGGGAAAATAATAGAGGGTAGCCCAGTTCTTGGACCCCTAAACCCCTATGGGAAACCAGAAAAAAGCTCCTAGTTCCTGGTTACAGCTTGACCTGGTCTGGGGCAAGTGCAGCCATTTGGAAAGTAAACCAGCAGATGTGTTCTACCTCTTTCTGTCTAAATCTTTTTTAAAAGTCAGTGCACACAGCTTTAGCTATATACCATTTTGTTTTTCAAAACAATGAAATTTAATTATTGTATTCATATATGTGGGTAATAACCTATAAATTAAATGGATATTCCTCTACCTTTCCATTAACTAACTCTCTCTTAGTTCTAAAGAATAGTATGCATTATGAGGCTGGCACAGTAAGTAACTCTTAAGCCCTATGGCAACAGCATCCCATACGTTCCAGTTGCTGCACTTCTGATCCAGCTCTAGGTTTATGGCCTGGGTAAGTAGCAGAGGGTGGCCCAAGTCCATGGACACCTATACCCATGTGGGAGACCTGAAAGAAGCTCCTGGCTCCCAGCTTCAAATCAGCTTATCTCTGGCTGTTTGGGGAATGAACCAGTGGTTGGAAGACCTTCTTGTCTATTTATTCTCTCTGTAAAATCTGCGTTTCAAAATAAAAATAAATAAATCTTTAAAAAAAATAGAGGATAGTATGTATTCTATCTATGCCTTCAAAGACAAGGATCCTCAATATTTTCACAAATTTCTTGTTTATTATTTGATAATAATCACTAAGACCTTGTACTTGATAATCCTTATCAATACACAAAATTAAATAAGTGAACTCAGGATAAGAATAAAAGACCTTAAAACTTGTATTTAAATGCCACTGAAATCAGTGCAGTAATCTAATACTGACCTTTTTAACTTTTCTTTTTGACATCCCAAAAAGCAGTTAAGTCAATATTTTCTCTTTTGCTAATGAGAGCACAGGAACTGGAATTACCATGGTAGGAATTGAAACTGCGATCCTCCAAAGCTTAACTAAGTAGCCTATAAGGAATACCTTACCATTTGCTCTAAGAAATTATTGCTCACTAAGATAAGACTAAGTAAACCAATAATTACTTCATCCTTAGCTTCAAGCAGTAGGTTGCTCAAGCAGTCCCTTGTCAGCACAATAGCTTGCTCATCTCAGTAATCAGCTTCCTTTCCAGAACAAGTGACAAACTTGTTTTTCCCATGATGATTCATGGACAGGCCTTCTGGCACAAAGGGTTCAACTGCCTTTTAGTACGCCTGTATCCCATATGAGAGTGACTGTTGGAGAGCTAACTACTCTGGCCCATGAATCCTGCTGATGAGCCTGGGATAGCAGAGGATGATGGCTTGCGTTCCCCTAACTTATGTTGGAGATCTGGAAGAAATTTCTGGCTCCTGGCTTCAACCTAATTCAACTTGCTGTTGTATCCATTGGGGAATCCAACTGGAGCACTGATGTAGGCTGGGGGTGGGGATAGGGAAATATATTAAAAACAGAAGCCCTCTGTCTATATCTGTCCTGTTACCATTAAGTGAGAACATTTCTACGTTAAAAGATCAGCCATCAGAGCTGGTATTCTAACACAGAACATTAAACCACCACTTACAACACACACGTCTTCTATCACTTCTGACTATCCACTCCCACCCAGCATTGTTGCTATGCACCTTGGGAAAGCAGCAGGTGATGGCTAAAATATTTGGGCTCTTCAAATGAATGAAACAACTCCTTTTTTTAAAAAGGTGTGCTCGACCTCAAATCATTGTGAGGCAGACTACACAAACCTCCTGGACCCCACTAAGATTCATTCAAGATATTGTTCAGTGTTAATGTGGTAGGAAACATTTTATTCTCATTGATTAAAACACATTCAGATGGGCAATTCACAAGAATTATCACATTACAAAAAACCGCATTCTGCTTTTTTTTTGTTTCATTGATTACTTACAATTTGCAAAATATTTCAAGTCCACTAGCTTACAGTTCCTTTTTGAAATTATGAGAGAATTATTAGCATTAATTCTATTAATAAGCCAAAGGAAGAATCTTTGGTTATATCTGTAGAAATACAAAAATCTGTAATCAGTATCAGAAACTCCTCTATCTTTAAATACCCTTTGTATCTACAATACTTACAGATCAAAATAATAATCATCCCCATTATTATTTAATGAATCAAAAAAATACACAAAAGGAATTTTGAGTAGTCTATTTATTTTGCTTGTGGCTTGGGAAAGCAGTAGAGAATGGCCCAAAGCCTGGGTTCCCTGCACCCATGTGGGAGACCTGGAAGAAGCTCCTGGCTCCTGTCTTTGCATCTGCTCAGCTCCGGCCATTGTGGCCACTTGGGCCACTTGGGCAGTGAATCAGCTGATGGATGATTGGCCTGTCTCCTCTCTGTAAATCTGCCTTTCCAATAAAAATAAGTGAATCCTAAAAAAAAAAAAAAAAAAAAAAAAAAAAAGGAGGCTTTAATACAAAATACATTGGGTTAAAGACAGACTATTGTGCAATGTGATCTTTTCAGTAAAATTTTACCATTTATTTCATTTATTTGAGATGCAAAGAGACAAAGACAAAGAGTTCCCGTATGCTGGTTCAATTCCCCAAATGCCTGTAACAGCCTGGGATATAGCAGGCCAGCATCATGAGCCAGGAACACAAACCAAGTCTCCAATGGGGTGGCAGGGCCCCAACTACTTGAGCCACCATCTGCTGCCTCGCAGGTGCACATTAACATACTGCTGGAATCAAGAATGAAACTGGGAATCGATTCCAAGCCCCGGGAGTTGAGAATGCAGGCAACCCAAGAGGCTTCTTACCCACTGAAACAAATCCACCCCTGTATCATTTGAATGCAAATCTTTTCCATCTATAACAGAGGATTTGAAAATGAATATACATACTAAAACCTAAACCTAAAAATTTAGTCATAATGTTAATGGAATATTTTATTTTAGAGAGAATTTCACTAAAATCATTCAGAATACATCACTTTGGCATTAGATATTAGCATATTAGTGTGTAATTCTACCATTACGGGTCCAATTCTCACTTTATAAATAATTTATTTTCATAATGAAGTACTTCACTTGGGAAAATACATTTTTTATGTGTTTGAAATAGAAGACTTTTTATAGCTCATGTGTTCCTTTGGTTAGCACCGTTGAGTGACAGCCATGTACCACTGTTGTAATCATTACATGTGTGTATGTATATATATATTAGTCACAGATCCCAGACATCATGCAGGACGTTGTAATGATATACAGAATTTTTCTACAATGTTTTTCATGTGCCAGTCTCCAAATACTGTCATTTATCCCCCATGGTAACTTATAAAACAGGTACTCCTGATCCATATTTTAGGGGTTAAGAGACTTTAGAGGTCTGCCTGAGGCCACGCTGCTAACCAATGTCCAGTCAGGATTCAAACCTGGGCACTGTGATTCAATGGCTGTGCTCTTAAACACTTCCTCATTTTTCCTTAGCAAATAAGTGCTGATGGCTTCTAAAGTTATTTTCCAAGTTGACTGTCATCCATCGTTCTGAATTATCTTAATTTTCACATTATTGTCTAAATTAATACACTACCATGCTATTTCAAAAGAAAATAAATTCAGAGGTGTATGGTAAATTTTTCTCATGCATTTTTATAGAAGTTGAGAATTTTAATGTACAATATCTTAAAAACAACTTATTTTTCACTTCTTAACATTCCAAATAATTTACATTCCAAAAATCCTATAAAATGCATCTTCTTTTATGCATTGTGCATATAACTCATTTGCTTCTTACTAAAGTTCATATTTGGAGTAGCAGAGAACTGTCTCACCATTACTAACAGACATTAAATGGATTTAATTACTATCATAGAAGATATTTAACTATGTTACTTGTTAGTGTACTGGAATGAATTTCTGATTTAAAAGACCCATGAATCATTACAACGCATAATTCTTACAATTATAAATTAAAATATGTCCCTATGCAAACTGATCATTTAATTGCAATAGCTCAGGTTACCTCAGTTGAGTCACTGCATTTGTTTGGTGCATGTCTGCGTATTGCAGTGTGCACAAGGGAGTTCTAAGAAGATGATGTTCAGAAGAATGTCGGGTTCCCTGCCATCCCAACCTTCTTGTTGGAAGGATTCAAACAAGCAAACCCCAGGAGCCTGTGCAGCATGTAGCCAGGCTGCCGGGATTTCTCCCAGGAAGCCAGCAAGGATGCTTTGTGTACTGCTGTCTAAAGAAGCTCTGGAGAAATTGCTGCAGTTTTCACAGGAAGCAGAGCTTCCTAGGCTGATTTTTGTTCAATCTGAAATGTATTTTTGCAATGTTGAAATGATGTTTTCCAATATTTATAGCCTGCAGGAGCACAGTGATTCTCCCAGCCCTGGTTGGGAATTGTGAAATTATCAGACATTGCTTAACTGAGTTGCATCTGGTCCTATGGTTGAGGAATCCCTCTTTCATTTGTACCTGGTCTCTCACTCCTACCAAAATAAGCCTTAAACAATCTCTACAGTGCTATTTTTATAATAATCACTAGCTGGTTCCCTAAACAACAACCACCACTGTTTTTAATTGATTACAAGAAAGTCCAGGAATTGAAAATGCAAAATTGTTAAAGAACCCACACTCTGACTAGCTAAAGAATTGTTATTTAATAGAATTTATTGAGTTGAAGGTAGAAATCCAGAATAACAGACCAAAACATGCAGTGAACACTGCAAACAATGGAAAAGAAAAGGGATTATCAATAGAATAAAACTCAGGGAGAAAGCACAGAAAGTGAGTCTAGAAATTACAGTTTTATAGAATCTTTATTTATTTTTATTGGAAAGGCAGATTTATAGAGAAGGAGAGACGGAAAGATCTTCCTTACACTGATTTTTCCCAAATGGCCACACCAGCAAAAGCTGAGCTGATCCAATTCAGAACCAGGAGCCAGAAGCTTCTTCTAGGTCTCCCATGTGGATGAAGGATTCCAAAGCTTTAAGAGACCCTCTACTGCTTTTCCAGGCCACAAGCAGGGAGTTGGATGGAAAAATTAACAACTGGACACAAATTGGTGCCTCAGTGGGACTCCAGTGCTACAGGCAGAAACTCAGCTTATAACACCACCATGCCAGTCCCTTAACTTTTTATTTCACAATTTTATGATCGTAAGAAAAATGATAATCCTGAAATCCTGAAAATAGTTTTGTATTGATAATTTTCATTTACCCATGCAGTCTCTTTTGATAGAGATAGAAAAGTATAGGTAGAAAGTGCTTAGAATCACAAAGGGCATGTGACATTCCTGCTTAAATAACAAACATGAAGTTAAGACAGCTCTTATTAGGGGCTGGTGCTGTGGCATAGCATTTTGATCCTCCTCGTGTGGTGCCTGCATTCCATATGTATGCTGGGTCATGAATTCATGTCACAGCTGCTCCATTTCCCGTCCAGCTTGTTGGGAAAGCAACAGAAGACAACATAGGTCCTTGGGCCCTTTCTTCCATGTGGGAAACCTGGATTGGCCATTGTGACCATGTAGGGAGTGAATGGAAGACCTTTCTTCTGTTTCTCCTGTGTAAAATCTGTCTTTAAGTAAAAATAAAAATTTTAAAAACAAAAACAAAAATGAGTTTACATGAAACAAAAAAGTTCAAACAGCTAACAGATACTAAGCGAGCATCTGAGAACTGTGTCTACTAACTCCAACAAAAGGTGGTTGTCAGGAAACAAACACAGAACTGAGAAAGAGAGAGACTGGCTAGGAATTCACCAACAAATCAAAATTTATTAGGAGGTGGCCATCTGCCTGGCATAGGTGGAATGGCTGGTCTTTTTTAAGATTTTTTTTTAATGTTATTGGAAAGGCAGATTTTACAGAGAGGAATTACAGAGAGAAAGCTCTTCTACCCACTGATTAAATCCCCAAGTGACTGTGATGGCTGGAGCTGAGCTGATTCAAAGTCATGAGCCAGGAGCTTGGAGCTTTGTCCAAGTCTCCCGTATTGGTACAGGGTCCCAAGGCTCAGGGCCATCCTCTACTATTTCCCTATGCCACAAACAGGGAGCTGGATGGGAAGCGGAACAGCTGGGACACGAACCAGCAAGGTACATGCAAGGTAAGGATTTATGCACTAGGCTATCGTGCTGGGTTCTTCGAAATGTAGCATAGGGGTTCCTAGTGGGAGATTCTCTATTTACTGTCCTAACGGTGTAAGGAGCAAATTTGCTTCCTTGCTTCCTTGAGTGCTTCTCTTTTATTATTCTGCAGTGTGCAGTGGCTGCGTGTGTACATGCATGCCTATGCATGAGCGCCTTTGAATACATGTGTGGGTGCCTATGCACATGTGTGTGTGTGTGTGTGTGTGTGTGTGTGTGCCTTTGTATGTGGTCAGTACTAAGTATTAGGTCAGGAGTGTCCATAAGTAAGCTCATATAAAGTTTCTGAATAATCGCTTCTGACATTTAGAGAAGAAAATCATGCCTATGTATAAATGAGGGGATAGAGCACAAGATCTTTTATCAGGAATCTGAGCAAAGAAACATCTTTTGGGGATTGATATTTGGGACTGATAGTGCCTGGAAGAAACTACCATCTGTTTATTCATCCCCAAATGTTTCCAGCACCTAGGAGCAGGTGTGGTGAAAGCCAATGAATGAGGAACTCCATCCGGGTCTCCAACATGGAGAAGGGCCAACGTACTTGGGCCATCACCCAGTACCACTTCAGGCGTGTTTGCGAACAGCTGGATCAGAAGTGGAACAGCCTAGACTCCAGTGGCCACTCTAATATGGAATGCAGGCATAGCCAGTGGTAGTTTAACCAATAATCATAGAATGAGGACACATAACTCAAAAGGTTTGAATTCTAACCCTGTCTAGTTTGCTCAATACAAAATGGCATCAGAATGGTGCGATCCTTGACTTTTCCTTTCTAGTCTCATACTAAAATGAGAGTTCAGAAGTTGAAATCACCAGCTTCAGATTACTCTCCTGATGAGAGTAAAGTCCCAGGGGAAGGGTAGATTCACATTCCCATCCAGACCCTACTCACTACCTACCTGTGGCTGTTTTCATGTTAGAACCAGAAACTCAAAGTAGGATCCACACTTTTTAAAAATTTTACTTCTTTTTATTATCTTTTTATGATACAGTTTTATAGGCCCTGGGATTTCCTTTATCCCCTCCCCAATTCCCTCCCCCTTCACTGAGTTGCCCTATATCATCACTAGAGTGTAGTTCTTCATACACAGTCATATGTCCATCATTGTGGACATGAACAACGGCAGAGAGTTCAGCATCCTATTGTCAAGATAGAGTAAACAGTTTCACTGGGAGTCCATCTTTGTCTGGAAGTAGAGATGCATACTGCATTATATCCTCACATCCGGATATGAAAGTCTCCATTACAAAGTTACTATACATCCCCTTAAATGAGAAGCCACAATACAAAATCAACAACAGGAAGAAAAATAGATAACTACAATGCCATGAAGTTAAATAACATGCTGCTAGGTATGATTGTCTCCTTTACACAGTTATTATACATCCCCTTAAATGAAAAGCCACCAAACAAAATCAACACCACTGTTTAATCTTGTTAAATGCATTTCTGGGGAAAATCACTTTTAAAAGGATCTCCCTTTCCCTGCTTATTCCACCAGGATTCTAGTGCTATCTGCATATGGTCCATCTAACACATACACAGGTGGGCAGACGAGCTGAAGATGCATTTCAAGCAAAAATAATCAGAGCTGGAACACACCTACTTCAGAAACCCTTTGTTAAAGAAATCATCCAGAAGAATTTCTGGCCAGTAAGAGTAGTTGTGCATACAGTTTGCAAAGATGACGACAGTTGAATAAATTCTGCAACAGATGAAAAAAACCATAAAGAAGCACACACAAGAAAGAAACTCAAAGGATTTAAAAACGGGTGTCTATCCTGTCCTTTGTGAATCTCCTCCACCCGAGGAGAGGTCTTCTTGGATCACACAGACGTATTTTTAGTACATTTTCTTTTAGCTTTTCACAGCAATTAATTTTTAGGATCTGGACTTCTTCTAAGTCTCTAAGATGGGATTTCTTTAATATGCAATAATTCTTCAGAGGCTCATGGTTCACTTGTGCTGTGGGATTTGTTCTTCACATTACCAACCCAGCAGAGATTCAGCTAATCTCAGCATGTTCTGTCGTTCGGATTGGATGGAGCCGCCTTGTTCAGGAATTGAGATTCTAACTTCTCGTGGTAGACTTGCTTCACTTCGGCCTGGGATATGCATCTGTCCTGCCTGTGCACTCATTAGCAACTTGGGAGGAAGAAGGCCAGAATATTCCCTTCATCTTGACTAACCTTTAATCAGGCCTTGTTCTTAAGCTGAATCTTCAACCTCGTAGTCTCAAAGCATTTACTTGAAGAACTTGTGATTTTAAATCTTCCGTCTCCTGTGAGATGTAACTCATGTTAAACCTCTTGTCAAATTTACAACCCAGGAATATCTTTGTTGAGGACTGGGCCTCATCTCTTTGAATGTAAACATCAGGATGACAGAGTCTCTATCTGCCAGTCTCCAAGGAAGGGCAGTAGCCTCATTTTGGTGGAAGAAGTTTGTTCCAAGTCGTCGAAGTATGAGAAAGTAATTTTCCTTAGGGTAAAGCCAATCAGTAAAGGTAGCAAGGAACTAAGATCTCTCCCTTTCATCTCTTGAAAGCATTCTAGCTGTTTTGGTGCAATACTGCAGCTGAATTCTGCCCCTTGCCTCTGCTGTGGTAATATTACATAAAGCTTCCTTGCCTATGTGATTTTGTTCTGTGCATTTTGTTTGCTTGTTTGTTTGTTTTCAGTTTGACTCTCACTAGAGCTCAATAATTGCAAACCCTTGTTGACAAGGATTATGCTGCCACTTAGAATCTGCCTGATTGAATCACAGGTATGGTATCTGTTAAGTTGAAATATCACAACTCTTGCCACACACTACTACCAAAATTCTTCTTTGTCTTCATTTTTTTCTGTATTTGTTTTACTTTGGGTTTAAAAACTTCCAGAGTGAATGTAGCACTCTCCCATCTCCAGTGTCATCGGAAAACCACAATCTGACCAAATGTGGTGCAACTGAGCTCCTATATTGTAAAACAGAACCCAATCTCTGTCTCCCTTTAATCCAAAGTATCCTTGTTTTTGTCTGAAAAAGGAGTTCACCAACTTAAAGGAGTGGGCCAGCTGGTCTTAACAAATTCTAGTCACTGGACTCTAGGGAGTCCTGTGTTTCACTGTGTCCAGTTGTTCTGGGGTGATTCGTGTAGAGGAATACCAGGTCTGGGCTGAATGTAACCGCCTCTTTCACAGAACACCCAGATCAGCTGAAGCCCTCATGGCCCTCATAAATTCCCTAAAGAGCATGGCGTCACTGGCCAATCACCAGAAGGTTATGAGTTTAACTGACAAAGCAGGAACCTGGACAAGAGGTAGTCATGAACCTCTCAGCTCCAATTTTGATTTGCAAGAACCCTCACCCTTAACCCCTCAGGGAGCCTGGGAATTAAGCAATAGCTGCCCAGCTCCTTGCTCTGTGCTTTGCAATAAATATTTTCTTCCATTAACCCAATGTCAGAGATTGGCTCTGTACACATCAGGTGAGCGGATGTTGTTCGGGAGTTCTACAGAAACACCGCTAGAAACTGGACAGTGCTGTGTGACACTGTAGCCAGACAAGGTCGTTATGAGCTAAGATCTCGGACTTGCTATTCAAGGGCAAGTATTAGCTCAGTTCTCTGTGCTTCTTTCTTCCTTCCGATTTTTGATTGTATGAAGCATCTTTACTGAGCTGAAGAACTGCATATGCTTAAGCAATAAGACATAATAACGGGGATTATCAATAATTGTTTCTTTACAAAAAGTAAAATGAACTTGAGAAAATCAAATCAAAGATAGACAGAGAAATTCTATCCTCACTTCACTATGCAAATGCCTACCTAGAGTTGGACCAGGAAGGAAGTCAGATTTTCTACGTGGGTGATAGGTTCCCATTTTGTGAGCCATCCCTGGTTCTTCCCTGGGTGCAGAGTTAGGAGGAAGTTTGATCAAGGAAACAGAGCTGGGAATTGCACTCATTCTATTGATATCTTTATTAACTGCTAGAGCAAATGCCCATCCCTGCATACGCACATTATTTTTGTTCCAAGCCATTGCAAACATAAAGAGGATTACTCACATATTTTAAGAACTGAAAAGTCTGTGTTTCAAGAGATGCAGCTGATTTACATCAAAGTGACCTGAATGCTTGGAACAGAGAAATAGGACAGTGGAGGTCCTGTCGATGAACAAAGACCACTTCAGATAATATAATCATACAGATGAAACGATGATGGCTTTAACTAAAAATTGGAAATATGGATGAATAAAACGAAACGGAGTCAAGAGGCTTTTGGAGATGGATTTAGCATGAATCTGTGATTAAGTCTGGCAGATGAAGGAGAAGGAAGGAATAATTATGTCAAAAGTTTCCAGTGAAGGTCATGGTGGATGATGAGGAGCAAAATAAGACCCAGTATGTGGTATATGAAAAAGATAATTTGTTTCTAATCTTGGGTCTGCCTCCATGAATTGCATGGTCTTAGAAAAAAAATTATTAATTAAAACGTTGAACCTGTTTCTTCATCTGGTTTATCGTCTCCAGCAGTTACGACTTAGCAGTCCTGAGGTCTGAGAATCACAAAGAATGGACCTGCTTCGAATCATGATCACAGGTCATTATGGAACATCTCTTTTATTACAGATATTATAGCTTCACAATTGAGAGAAAAATGAAAGCCAATATATTCATAAATAAGTGAGAGAACATATCTACCTACAAGTCATGCTTTACGAAAGAATAAAGCTAGAGCCGTTGACACCAACATTGATGCTGCAACCAATTTACACTATGAAATTTTAAACATTATGGGGCAAATTAATAAAGATTTAATATTTTACATAAAAGTTATACTACACAAAAAAAAAACTGTCCCAGAAAGTTTCTAGTTATGAGATTACTTAAGAACTGACTGAGATATTTAAAATAATAACTCCAACACATTTCTAATATTTATAACTGATAAATATCAGAGTTGGATTTAAAATCAGCTTATGAGATTTTAAAACTTGACCACTTTATATACTGGTAGACCTTAGCTTTATATAGCATACATTTTATTTTAAAAGGTTGTTGGAACAAGGGAAATCCATTGCCTCTATTTTAAAGATTATGTACAACAATATGCAACCAGTACTTAATAGTAACTAACATACTATTTTGATATGCTGTTTTTTGTCCTAAATCTTTTGGAACAAGAAAAATCACCACTGGAAATGTATTTCACAAAAATTGAGTTGTGCTGCCATCTAGTGGCCATGTGAGTCTTTGCTAGTCAAGTACTGAGGTTTTTCTATGTACAACATAGACTAGCAATGCTGGCAAACAGATGGACATAGATTTGTATTATGCAGTTGATACAAATTGATGTCGCTGAAAATATGTAATGACAAATATACTAAAAATGTCACTCTACGATTTTATTCTTACTAATGAAATCTTTTATCCATTTGTATAAAAAATATATAACAGGATCAGTGGCTTCATCCTCACCTTGCTATAAGGAATCTCATATGGGTGCCAGTTCATGCCTGGCTGCTCCACTTCCCATCCAGCTCCCTGCTTGTGGCCTGGAAAAACAGTCGAGGACAGCCCAAAGCCTTGAGGCCTTGCATCTGTGTAGGAGACCTGGAAGAAGCTCCTGGTTCCTGGGTTTGGATCACTCAGCTTTAGCCATTGTGGCCACTTGGGCAGTGAATAAGCGGATGGAAGATCTGTCTTTCCTTCTCTCTGTAAATCTGCCTTTTCAACAAAAATAAAATAAATTTTCAAATATATATATATACCAAAGTGCTTAAGAAAATTTCTACACTACTGTATCATGACTTGTAGATTTCTTGTCTCATTATTTACAATTTCCTTCATAATTAACATCTGGTGTCTAGCTAGAGCTGTTATATTTTAGGGAAAGCGGTACCTATCCTCACAGCCAGGAGATGAGAAAACAATTAATTCAGAGCAATCAAATGGAGTAGAGAAGTGTTCTTGTGAGGGTTGTGGAAGGAGCAGGAATCAGCAGGGAAACTTTGGGAGAATTTCAGCAATAACCAGGCAGCAGGGATTTCAAGGCACTTAAAGACAGGGTTTGGACTCCACACAGTCCTATCTGAATCTGTTCCGGGCATATTTGATACTGATTCTGATTGACATGGAACTCTAGTAAGATAGAGACTCTGAGCCTTACCACCTGTCACGAGATGACGTGTACTAAGAACAAGGAAGAAAGCATGTTCTGTTCTACTCTAAAATGCATTTGATGAGAGTACCGACATTGCCGACACACACAAGGCTGAGTGTTGTGCTAAGTAATGTTGAGTCTTACACTTCTCCCCATCCTGGAGAAAGGTATAGTCAAGTAGCAAAGAAAGTCCTCTGGGCGCTCTACGGGATATGTCGTTTATGGAGGTCCACTCCCTAAATGAGTTCCTGGATTTTAGGACGTGTTTTAAACTTTAATTTATGTAGGATTTTTTTTCTTGACAATTATAGAGATGAACCTGTGAAATGTCTCTGTGGGCTATCCTTGGAAATGAGAATCCTAACTCGTACGCCAAGTGTTGTCACGTAAAATGCCACACAGTGGTGAAGAGCAGAATGTGGAGCTGGTCAATCAGGACACCAAATAAAGTCAATAAAGGTACCTGCTAAAAGCTGATGAGAGGAGGAGGTGCTGTGCCAACCTGAAGCTGGGAGCCAGGAACTTCCTCCAGATCTCCCATGCAGGTGCAGAGTCCCAAAGCTTTGGGCTGTCCTCAACTGCTTTCCCAGGCCACAAGCAGGGAGCTGGATGGAAAGTGGGGCTGCTGGAACTAGAACCAGCACCCATATGGGATCTTTAATATCATCAATAGAGAAATGTGGCATTTCGATTTCATTGATTTCAGAATTTCCACAAGAATTACAGCAACTGCTACTGAATACCATCTCTTGTTAAATATGGTCTGCTATCAATATGGCCACAGACTGGGGAAAGAAACTTGGTAGTTGATGTATGTATTTAAAGTTTATTAAAAAAAAAAAAGGTGGGGGGGAATGAAGTTGCTTTTAAAAGGCTTTTAAAATGATGTAGATGCATAGAAAAGGAACTAATTCTATATCTTCCTCTGAAGTTTAAACCACAAGCACTGGAAATAATTGCAAGCTTTATGAGCATTGCTAATATTTTTCATCTAGTTTCATGCACGATTTATACTCCCTACAATCCTTTTATAAGGCGATATTCTCTTTTGGTAAAATATCTTCAAGTTTAATTTGCTCTAATTACTATGAAACACAGATGCAATGGCTAAATTAATGTGCCAGGTAAATATAAACAGTTTAGACAGACTTTATTAGCTGGAGAAAAGTGATTTTGATACCTACATGAACTTCATCTATAGTACTGTGAGAATCTCCTTTAAATGCAAAACATTGAATAATCAGAGCTTGCATTTAGGTGTAGAGGAGGGGGACTGCTTTTCCCTTAACCTTCAGATGATGTATTGGCTAGAAAAATATTTTCCCTTAGAGATAAGCGACTTAATGTCTGTCAGATCATAGCAGGGAACATGGTTTACACCAGGAGATAAGTCTAATGTTGAGTTTGACTTCGAAAAGATGCAATTTCCTTAATAGAAGGAAAAACTTATAGTTACATTTCTTTTCTTTGACTATATATTTTTATACATTATTTTTTTAAATTCAGACAGATGCATTTTAAAGTAATTCATTAAAAGGGCACACATAAGGAACACAACAGGTTTTTTGGGGGGGAGGGGAAAGACTATCAATCATTCTCATTCCTAGAGCTGTAACTTGGAAGAAGTTTGGTATGACTCATTATAATGATTGATTTTATTAGGGAAATTGTTAGAGCTTGCAGTTTTTAACTGCTGCTTTAAAAAAAATGTCTGCATGATTTTACATAATTTCCTAACATAAGATCTACTTTCCTAACAAATTTTCCAGTGCACCCTGCAATGTAACACATCTCTGCAACTTGCTCATTTTGAGAAACAAAACACCATAGCTGTTGGACAGGAACTACATGCTTCCTCATTCCTGAGTCCCTAGAACCCACCACTCTGCTTCACCGTGACTCAACTCTCACGTGTGTCATGGACGTACAATTGCACGGTATTTGAACTTCTACGACTGGCTTTTTTCCTCCAGACTCTCCAAGCTTTTTTCAAGATTTGTTTTTAATGCTTTATATGATTACATGGTTATGCCACATTCCTCGTTTTCCATTCTTCCATTGACATATCTTAGACGGTCTTCATGTAAATAATGTATTGCACATGGGAGTGCAGGCACTTATTAAAGATTCAATGTAACTTTTTGTTACAATTTTTAAAAAGGGATGTCCCCGAGTTTTGTTTTTTAGGATTTATTTTTAGCTTGATGGCAGAATTACAGAGAGACCCTTCACCCGCTGGCTCATTTCCCAAAAGGCTACAGCAGCAGCAGTGGGGCAGTTCTGAAGCCAGTAGCCAAGATTTTCTTTTGGATCTCCCATGTGAGTGCATGTAAAACAGCTAGAACTCAAACAGGCACCCATTTGGGCATTTGGGATGCTGGTACCATAGGCAATGATTTAACCTTATTCACCACCTAGTGTGTGTGTGTGTATTTATATATGTGTATATATATACACATATTAGTTAGTTGGAAAGTAAAGTGAGTGAGCAGAGAGAGATGGGAAAAAAGGGGAGGGGGAACAAGAATGAGAGAGCAAGCAAGAGACATTTTTCATCCTTCTAAGTTTACTTCCCAAATGTTCACAACAGTAAGGGCCGATCCAGGTGGAAACCAGGAATCAGGAACTTCTGCAGGTCGCCCACATGGATGGCAGTGACCCGAATACTTTTCCTGTTATCCACTGCCTTCCCAAGTATGCTAGCAGGAAGCAGGATTGGAAGCAGAGCAGTTGAGACTCCGAGCAGCACTCCCGTATGGAAAGCCAATGTCACAAGCAACAGTTTTATCTGTCATGCCACGACACAGGCTCCAATGGAATTAATTTAATGTGCAAATATATTAAGAGACTTCCTTACTCAGAATACTGATAGGGAATAGGATAGGAGCAAAGTGTGTTCATTGAACCAAAAATCTGACACATTGCAATTGCAAACTTTATTTTGTTGTGAATTTCCTTCCTCTGGAATTTACAGAATGTAGTCTTATGAGTCTTTATTCTCACATTCAATCATAAACTAGTTATGAAATATGTACCTATATGCTCTTTATATCATTGACAGTGTTTAACAAAATACATCTTTATTTTGAATGTTTCAATAAATATGTGATCACACAGAAAAAGCATGACAGTGAAAAAGATACTTACATTCTTTGCTAATATTCTGTCTTGTGTGAACCACAGTATCTCTAGGACCACATTGTTCAATTAAAAAAAAAAAAAAAAGATGTGTTTACTGTTCCTTGAAAGGCTGATTCCCAGAGAGAAGGAGAGACAGAGACAGGTCATCTGTTCACAAATGTACTAGGACAGCCTAGAGCCTTGGGGGACCCAGAGAAGTCGCAGAGCATGTCCAGGGAAATTTATTTTTAATGTTAAATGATTTTACTCAAAATATAGTCTAACCTGGGGCCCGGCGCGGTGGCGCAAGTGGTTAAAGGTCCTCGCCTTGCACACCCAGGATCCCATATGGGCGCCGGTTCTAATCCCGGCAGCCCCGCTTCCCTTCCAGCTCCCTGCCTGTGGCCTGGGGAAAGCAGTCGAGGACGGCCCAAAGCCTTGGGAACCTGCACCCGCGCGGGAGACCCGGAAGAGGCTCCTGGCTTCGGACCGGCATAGCATCGGCCATTGCGCTCACTTGGGGAGTGAATCATCGGACAGAAGATCTTCCTCTCTGTCTCTCCTCTCTGTATATCTGCCTTTCCATTGAAATAATAATAATAATAATAAATAAATCTTTAAAAAAATATATAGTCTAACCTAAATATCTTACTGCTATTATTATACAAGCTCATGAGGTGAAGTATGATAATGTGATACTCATTCCTTTATGCAATGTATAATGATAAAGTACTATTATCTTATGTATTCATTCAAAAGATTTTCATTTTGTGAGGCAAAAAAGAGAACAATTTTTCAAACATTGCCTGTTTCCCAGTGGGGTTACTCCCTGCCCTGCGTTTACCCTCTGCAGTGTCTGTTACGAGCATCACGCTGCCCCATCCACTCTGCCTCTGCACTTGTGCCTGCAACGATCTCAGACTCAGCAAATCTAGCATCGAGT
This sequence comes from Ochotona curzoniae, assembly GCF_017591425.1. Taxonomy (NCBI): domain Eukaryota; kingdom Metazoa; phylum Chordata; class Mammalia; order Lagomorpha; family Ochotonidae; genus Ochotona; species Ochotona curzoniae. The sequence continues at coordinate 24,920,295 of NW_024464920.1, forward strand.
GTCCTTCACATCTCACTTCAAGGGCTGTTTTATCTCAATAGGAAGGTTTTCCTGGATCTTCTGCATACACAAGTGGTCATCTTTTATTTCATAATAATCACTTTTCTTAGTATTCGAAATTATGTGTAGCATTTGTTAAGTCCACCGAAATGTAAGTGGCTTAAATTGAGGGTTATTTTTAATTAGTGTTTGTACCTTTATAACTCATCACAGAGCTTGTTCCGTGGTAGATACTTGAGTATCTTTTGCATGAAAGAAAGGGCAATGACATTATTAAAACAAAAAGAAATTCAGAGGGCCCAGTGTAACAGCCCAGTGGCTAAAGTCTTTGCCTTGCACATGCTGGGATCCAATATTGGTGCTGGTTCTAATCCCGGCAACTCTGCTTCCAATCCATTCCCTGCTTGTGGCCTGGGAAAGCAGTTGAGGACAGCCCAAAGCCTTGGGACCCTTCACCTGTGTGGGACACTCAGAAGAGACTCTTGGCTCCTAGCTTTGGATTGGTTCAGCTTGGGTCTTTGCGACCACTTGGGGCGTGAATCAGCAAGCAGACGAAGATCATTGCTCTCTGTATATCTGCCTTTCCAATAAAAATAAACAAATTTTCAAAAAAAATAAATTCAGAGAATGGCAAATTGTGGGTGAAGAGACACTTAGCTAAAACTGTTTAGATGATTGGGTAATGGCAAAAATTCTCTATACAGTAGATATTTATCTTTACAAATGGTAAATAAATCTTTTCAACATTAGTAGTATGAAATTTTTGATATTTAACAGTAAGTGCCCCTAAATGACACTGAAATCTTCACAGTAATTTCCAGGGGCCAGCATCGTAGAACAGTAGACTTAACCACTGCTCATGACAGCATCCCACGTCAGACTACTGGATCCAGTTGTGGCTGCTCTGCTACCCAATCAGCTTCCTGCTAATGTGTCTGGGGAGTAACAACAGATGCACTAAGAACCTGACCCTCTGTGGGAGACAACGGGGGTATTTTTGACTCCTGGTTTCTGACTGTACCTGATCTGGTGGGAGTGAACAAACAGATGGAAGTTTTCTCTGCCTTTCCCCTTCTCTGTTTCTCTGCCTTCCAAACTCTCTCTCTCTCTCTCTCTCTCTCTCTCTCTCACACACACACACACACACACACACACATCTCTGTTTGAAACAGTTTCAGAGCCATGCATTTGATGCAGCATTTAGAATGCCAGCAGCCCTGAGTGTCCAGTTTGACCTGGTCATGTATACTCTGGGAGGCAGCAGGCAACATCCTATACCTGGGTCTCTGCCACCCGTTTGGAAGAGCCAATTAGAGTCCCAGGCTCTTGACTTTAGCTTGCTCAGACATAACCATTACAGTCTTCTGTCTCTGCTTAAAAAACACATTGCAAAAATTGCTTAAGTCTGATTTCATAAGACTGTTGTAAAATCAACATTGTATTGCTTAATCCAAAAACTAGACAGAGAGTAAAATGGTATTTCTATTCTGAAATATAGTTGAAGAATAAATACAGAACATAATGCCCCAGACACTTTTCACTTATTTCTGATTAAAACATCAAGGCACTTTTGAACACACTGTATGCTATACTTGGATAACTATAGGTAAAGCACAGTTTCTCAGATTGTATCTATTGAGAAAAACCAGACAGAACAAGCCAGTCAGTAAGAAAGTAGGTTGGGCTCCCTAAATCAAAATTTTGAAGCTAGGTTCTCCTAAAAAGTTGTTTTCTGTTCAGTTCTTTTATCTGAAATACATAGAATAAACAATCCCTTTGCATGTCTCTGTATTTGGACAACACCTAGCGGGGAAGCTCAGTTGATAAGGAATCAAGTGTCACACAGTCATTGCTTGTTGAGTCCTGGCTAAAGGTCAGTGTTTACCTTCCAGAATTCATCTTATCTTGTACTTATCTACAAGTACATATAAAAAGGTAGGTTGTTTAAGATTTACACAAAATCTCTTTTGTGGTTTACATAAACTTTTAATGTTTACCAGGGAAGTGTTGACTCCAAATTTTCCTTTTAAGATGTACAATTCACAAGGACAAAATTGCATGCTTTATAATGAAGGTTTTTTCCATACAAATCAACCCTTCTTCACTTAGCAATGTCAAAATACATAATAAAATTGGTTGCTCATTGCTAGAACCAACTATGTATTTGAATTTCTTCAGTCATTTGTGAATAATTGATCATTCTCAGAAGTGTTAAATCCTAAAGAGAGTTGACAAATGCTGTGTAGAAACAGCTTGATTTTCAAAACTATTTTTCCGTACTTTATTACCAAATATATTTGCATAAAATAGCATCAAAAAAATAAGTTGTCAATTTCATTTTAATGAACCGAGAACGCTCTTGAAAGTGCTTCATGTAAGTAAAATGTAAAACTCTTAGCTTATGGGCCCAGCGCGGTGGCGCAGTGGTTAAGGTCCTCGCCTTGCACACCCAGGATCCCATATGGGTGCCGGTTCTATCCCAGCAGCCCTGCTTCCCTTCCAGCTCCCTGCCTGTGGCCCGGGAAAGCAGCAGAGGACGGCTCAAAGCTTTGGGACCCTGCACCTTCATGGGAGACCCAGAAGAGGCTCCTGGCTTCGATTTGGCATAGCATTGGCCATTGTGCTCACTTTGGGAGTGAATCATCTGATGGAAGATCTTCCTCTCTGTCTCTCCTCTCTGTATATCCGCCTTTCCAATAAAAAAAATAATAATAAAAATAAATCTTAAAAAAAAAAACTCTTAGCTTATATATCTTACAGAGAAATTCTATCCAACTCACTCTCTAGTAGCTCTGTAGAAAAAAATTTTATTTTATTGTTCCACAAAATTATCGTTGCCTGAAAAATGTCTCAAATAATTTTTCAGTTAGTTTCTGTAACAACAAAACAGAAATGCTTAATTTTATGACCATTAAAACAGACTTTGGTTAGATTTGGCTATTCTATTATGTAAAGTTATTTTTAGATTAACAATGGGAATTGCAGTAAGAACACTACCAAAAATATATTTCCAAGATAATTTTATGACCTCCATTTTTATTTCTTCCTTGCACTAACTTTTCTTTAAATTTTATGTACAGTAGCCATTAACATAACAGAATAATCTCAGCTGTTCCACTTTTGATCTGCACCCTAGTAATGGCCTAAGGAAGCAACAGAGCATGGTGCAAGGCCTTGGTCCCCTGCATCCATGTGGGAGACCTGGAGAAAGCTCCTGGCTCCCAGCTGCAGACCAGAACAACTCTGGCCATTGTGGCCATTTCAGGAGGGAGCCAGCGGATGGCAGATCACTCTGTCTCTTCCCTCTCTGTAACCCTGGCTTTCAAATAAAATAAAATAAAAATTAAGAATAAAAGTAAAAACACATCCTTTAGCACACATTCCTGGTTATCTTTATACCAGGAGGAGCACCTGTATGGCCATAAGATATCTCTTTGTAAGACACTGTAGGCTTTCACATCAGTATAAGTTGTCTATAGAGAGAAGAAATTAAATGAACTTATTAGTCACAATAATATCCTCTATAACTGAGCTGGGTGTTTCCATGCTTTCTCTTTTCACTCGTTTGTAAGTTGCTCCATGTTGTCTGTTATACCATCTTCTCTTCCCCAAGTAAAAATTTGAATGATTTCCCAACAGATCCTCAGCTACAAGCTGGAGATGAGATGATAGATAAAATTCTAGTTTGAAACTGGAAACATTTGGAGAACATTTTATTTGTGGAAAAGAATACAATAATATGAAGGACTGAAAAAAGCTCATTTGCAGATATTTTTGGGTATAACTTAGTTTAATAAAGCATAAAAATATCACCCAGTTTTATAAACTATAAAATAAGTTTTGTGGCAATGCTCATTGGCAGTACTCTGTCTAATAAATGCAAAGTCATACAACAGTGATTTGCACGCAGGTGACATGAATATGACATTTATTGCTATGATTATCATTATCCTTATCATTAGTGGAGCTAATGCTGTCCTGATTTTGTTTAATTTTTTCAAAATACAGCTCTTAGATTCCCTGATTTAATCTATCTATCTATTTACCTATCTATCTTTTGTTCTATCTTTTCTTTGTTTTGTTATCTCAGAGGCTAACTCACTTTTCTGGATGTTTCACATTGGGGCAGAGTTCACTCCTAGACTTCTGGCGTCCACAAGAAAGAAATTGTGTCCCCTAAACACCGCAACCTTTTCCCCTTTCATGACAGCTGGTGTAATGGGATCAATTTTCTTGGTAAGTGACTGTTACCAACTCATAAGTCTTGATTGGGTGAGCCACATCTAGAAAAATTCTAAATGAGAAAGATTTGCTGACTCATCCTTTCTCTCTACTTTAAAAGACTACCGGAAGAAATAATAATATCCTCAAAGTTTGCTACTCAGCTTAAATGTTCCTTTGGTAGTCGCTATCTGTATTTGATGTCTCCTTATGAAAATTTGCTAAACTGTGCAGATCTTAGTTTTCTCCCTTCTAAATAATGCAAAAGTAAATTTTTCCCAATTTTTTTCCAGATTTATTTTTATTGCAAAGTCTGATATACAAAGAGGAGGAAAGACAAAGAGGAAGATCTTCTATCTACTAATTCAACCCTGCCAACCAGATGCAATGACTGTAGCTGAGCTGATCTGAAGCCAGGAGCCAGGAGCCTCTTCTGGGTCTCCCATGAAGGTACAGGATCCCAAGGCTTTGAGCTGTCCTCAACTGCTTTCCCAGGCCACAAGCAGGGAATGGATGGGAAATGGGGCTGCCAGGACACTAACCGGTGCCCACATGGGATCTTGGCCCATGCAAAGCAAGGACTTTAGCCATTAGGCTATTGACTGGGCCCTGATTTCTCCAATTTTAAGAACTTCTTAGAAGATATAGGATAAACAAAGTAGTTTTAAATTAATTTACATCTAGACAAGAAGTGGACAGGTCATTTGGGTTTTACATCATGAACTCCACTCTAGTTTTATTAGGAACATAAGAGATATTTTTAGTTTCCATTGTGCCTTTACGTTGATGTTCAACTGGTCCAAAATGCAGATGAGAAAATAAGAGATATTGGTCCTGAGAATTTAAAATAAATCTCAGAAATAGGTAAGACCCCATATAATCATTTTTGCTGTAGTAAATTGAAAAGAAATAATTCACTTTGTAAATGGAATTTGCTATCATAGTGACATTTTATTTTTTTTAGCCTAATAACCATATGTATTCTAAGTCTACATAAAAAATATTAAATCGTTAAAAATTTTGGTATTACCCAAAACAATGACATTCTCAATTTGCTTAACGTTTGTAGCAAGCATCCTTCACTTTATAGAGTGAATTTTCACATATTCCTAATTGCCAATTAGCTTCTCTTTCCTTCTTCTCAGTGCATGTTCAATATAATACTAAGCTTTTAATTAACTTCAGCTCAGTAAATAGGTATTCAGATGCACATTTTGTGCATCAGAATCACAATGAAAGCTGTAGGGTTAGTTTTTGCAATGTTATTCTAATTAAAATACTTTTAACTGTATTTGGCATGCATTAAAATGTCAAGTAATTGACAGCCCATAAGTGAAAAATTGATCCAATTATCAAACAAGCTAGAACTTCCTCCCCTTTTTTCAACTGGTAAGATTTATTACAGCCATTAGAATTACAGATGTTTATATATTTGCTTTTAGTAATTGAAATTCATTTAACTTTGCCATGCCCTGAGTGTTGTTCCCGCTCCTTGGTGGGATAGATAATTCCTCAATCTTTGAAGTGCACATTTAGAAAAGTCCTCCCAAGTCTCTTCACATGGAGTGTGTCATCAAGCTTTCACTGGAATTTAGGGGGTAGATTTTTCTTTTCATTTCTCCAGATGGTCCTTTTGGAAAAGTCATAGAGGAACACAGCTAAGATGGCTTTTATACAACATGCTATGTATTATACATTAGTAATGCCAGCTTTTAACTGATTAATTCATTGAAGTCATGCAAATGGAAAAAAAAGCAAAGAATTTTAATTGCGGTCATTTTGTTTGTCCTGCCATTGAAATGGGAACATTCAGGCCTCTCAAGGAAAGTCAGTCACACAACCCCCTAGATATCAGTTATGTACACGCTTTTGTGATTCACAAGTATTTAATTTAAAGCAATTATCAGTAAAGTAATGCAAGAAAAATGGGGATTTGACATATACCAGTTTGTTTATATGAAATTTTAGGGTCAGCACTGTTAAGGGAGGAATATACTTTATTTCTGAAAGTTTTATGAATAAATTTAGTCAATTAGAAAACATTTCTTATTTTTAGAGAGTCATTCCTTTCAAAAGTGGAGTTACAGAGTTAGATACACGTATACACATACACAGATTGAAAGAGAATGAGAGAGATCTTCCGGCTGCTGCTGCACTCCCCAGGTGGCTTTAGGCAGAAGCCAGGAGGCATGAATTTCGCATTGGCATCTTCTGGGTAGGTAGCAGGGCCCAAGAATGCAGGCTGTTTTCTGCTGCTTTCCCAGTGTAATATCAGAAACAAATACTGGAAGTGAAGCAGCCTTACTTGAGCTGGCACTCACGGGAGACAATCACAGGCCACCCACTGTACCAAAACCCCAATCCCAAAAACATTTATTTTGGAGTAGAGAGGACAGGTACTAATTTATCTGGATCTGAATCAAATAACTGGACTAAATGTCAAACTGATTTATTTGCTGTATTCTATATTCATAATATTCTGAGGTTTGGAGGCCAGCATGATAGCTCAATTGTTTAATCCTCTATACCAATATTGGTTGAATTTGTGTCCCAACATCTTCACTTCCCATCCAGCTTGCTGCTTGTGGCCTAGGAAGACAGTAGAGAATGGCCTAAAGCCTTGGAACCCTACATGCATGTGGGAGACCCCGAGGAAGTTCCTGGCTCCTGGTTTGAAATTGGCTCAGCTCCAGTTGTTGAGGCCACTTGGAGAGTCCAGTGGATAGAAGATCTTTGTCTTTCCTTCTCTCTTTAAATCTGACTTTGCGATAAAAATAAACAAATCTTTAAAATATGTATATTCTGATGATTGTAGTTTTAAATATGTTAACAAATATCCAAAATCTAAAGAAATTTTCCATGACCCAAGAAATGAAAATGACTTTTGTCTCTTACGGTTAAATCAAAGTCTTCACATTAACATCCGGGTCCTTCCATCACTGGTTTTCATCCATCCACAGCACTGGGGCTTCTGACCTAGATTATCCATTAATACCCAGAACCTATTGATTATTCAGCAATTTTGCTTATTGTCCTCTGGTTTCTTATTCTCCATGGCCTTTCCTCTGCCTAGTCACAGTTCCACGTATCCTTCATACAAAACTTTCTTTCTTTCTTTCTCTTTTCTTTCCTTCTTCCTTCCTTCCTTCCTTCCTTCCTTCCTTCCTTCCTTCCTTCCTTCCTTCCTTCCTTCCTTCCTTCCTTCTTTCTTTCCTTTCTTCCTTTCTTCCTCCCTCCCTCCCTCCCTCCCTCCTTCCGTTCCTTCCTTCCTTTCTCCCTCCCTCCCTGCCTCCCTTCTTTCTTTCTTTCTCTCTCTCTCTCTCTTTTTAAGATTTGCTTATTGGAAAAGCAGATCAGAGTTACAGAGAAAGATCTTCAGCCTGTTGCTTCACTCCCCAATTAACCATAATGGCCAGAGCTGAGCCTATGCAAGCCAGGGTCCAGGAGCTTCTTCTGGGTCTCCCATGTTGTGGTAGAGTTCCAAGGTTTTTGGCCATCCTCCACTACCTTCCCAGGCCACAAGCGGAGATCTGGATGGGAAGTGGAGCAGCCAGGACACAAACCAGCACCCATATGGATCCTGACGCTTGCAAGGTGAGGATTAACCATTGAACCATTGTACCAGGCCTCAAAACACTTTCACCAAGAACATTGTGACTATAACAGAAATGTGACTAGCTATGAGAAATGTATCGAATGTCAGTTCTCACTATTCATAGTAGTTATATCCTGTGAAGCCACTGCCATCACTGAGCAGGCTTTATTAAATTGTTACCTCTTGATTCAATAGAGAGAAAACAAAGGATACATTTTTAGGAACCTATTCTCTTTTTTAAATTTATTTTTATTTGAAAGGCAGATTTTTATAGAGAGAAGGAGAAACAGAAATAGAGATATTACATCAGTGGGTTCACTCCCCAAGTGGTCACAGCTGTCAGAGCTGAGCTGATCTGAAGCAGGGAGTCAGGAGCGTCTGCCTGGTCTCCCAGGCGAGTACAGGCGCCCCAAAATGGACCATCTTCTGCTGCTTTCCCAGGCTATTATCAGGAAGCTGGATCAGAGGTACAGCATCTGGGACATGAAATAGAACCCATATGTGATATGGATGTCGCACATACAACAGCACTGAGCTTGGGGGATATGTTAAATAGTGAAACCACTAAGAAAAGGTACACAAATGAGAAAAATGTAGCATATTAGACGCGACAAGCACATTTCCATAAGAGAACTGACATGAGATGGCAGAGCAGTGTCTCACGCTCCCTGAGCTTGGATCGTGTGCACCACCCAGTGGAAATTTCACAGCATTCTGAGCAAGGCCTGACTCCCACAAAACCACAATGCTTAAATACTGAGTTTGTGTTTACAAATAAATTCTAAGAATTGAATCTGCAAAAATAATATCAATTGTAGATTTCTTTATTTACTTAAATCATTTTTTTTCTTATGCCCCTTGTATTACCATTATGCCCCTTCTGGAAATAGATGAGAGTCCATTGAATATCTTTAATACAAACCTGCTTTATGTGAAAATAATTAAATCTCACTTTAACACAAGCTGTATTATAATCATGAATGTCAAAATTATATTATTTCAATTATGGAATATTTCGACTCATTTGGACATCTCTTATAATCAAAACTCAGAGGAAGGAACCTAATTATATCAAGTAATAACTTTAGAGAATTTAGGAGGCTCTTGAAACTATTTACACTTAAGATTACATAGGGATGAGCTTGGAATTAGCATAGCTGCAGAACAAAAGGGGTACTATTTCAGATATATTGTAAAAATCTAATTATTAATTTACTTGAAAGAAAAATAATCTTCTAGCTATGTGTTTGCTTTCTGAATGTTCACAACATTGACTGCCAGGCAGAATCCAGTAGCAAGGAGATCTAGCCAGGTCTTCCACAAGAGGGCAGTAAACCAGCTACTATAGATCCTCCCTCCATTGGTGCCCATTTTCAAGAAACTTAATCAGAAGCAGAACTGGTACCCAAACCCAGGGCTGTGAGTGAGTGTCCCAAGCCCATCCTAAGAGAGGTATTTTTGAATAATCAATTTGAAACCTTCCTTTATGACAATAAGTTACAGATACTAGTAAGTGACTTTCATGGGCACCCTGCAATGTTAATTGGCTAAATCCTTACCTTGCAAGCGCCAGGATCCCATATGGTACCAGTTCATGTCCTGGCTGCTTCACTTCGAATCCAGCTCCCTAATCGTGGCCTGGGAAAGTTATAGAGGATGACCTAAAGCTTTGGAACTCTGCATCATGTGCAAGACCAGGAAGAGATTTGTGGCTTCAGTCCTGGCTCCTGGCTCCTGGCTCCTGGCTCCTGGCTCCTGGCTCCTAACTTCGGATGGGATTGGCTCAGCTCTGACTGTTGTGGCCATTTGGAGAGTAAGCCAGCAGATGAATGATTTTACTCAGTGCTCCCTCTTCTCTTGATAAATCTGATCTGCTTTTCCAGTAAAAATAAATAAACCTTTAAAAAGGGAGTGACTTTCATATGGGAAAGATGTATTTATCTGGAAGTTAAGGTTATTGACAGGCAGGGAGAGACAGAAGGAGGTCTTCTAATCACTGATTCACTTCCAGAATGATCACAAAGCGAGAAGCCAGGAGTTTGTAACTCCTTCTGGGTCCCAGACAAGGATGGCAGGAACACCAGCACTAGAGCCATCTTCAGCTGCTTGTTCAGATTCACTGCTAGGGTTCTGAACACAAAGTGGGACAGCTGGATCTCAACCCAACCCTCACATGGCAGGCCAGCTTTGCAGGCACTATGCCACAAAACACATGCCCCCCCCCGAAAAAATCTGTATGCTAGTTTCTATAAGGCAAGACTTAAAATAAGTAGAAGAAAAGTTCATTCTACATATTTAAGAAACATCAGGGAATAACAAAAAATTATACTTTTTCTAATGAAAGCTAGTAATATTTTAAAAATATGAATCTTACAATTTTCAGAAAATTCAAGTTTTCCTGAAGGAAAATACATTGCTTTTGGAAAACATTTTCAAAAATATTTATTTACTTTTATTGGAAATTCAGATCTGCAGAGAGAAGGGGATACAGAGAGAAAGATCTTCTGTTTGTTAACTCATTTCCACAACAGCCAGAGCTGCACCAATCTGAAGCCAGAAGCTAGGAGCCTCTTCTGGGTTCCTATGCAAGTGCAAGATCCCAAGGCTTTGGACCATCTTGACTGTCTTCCCAGGCCACGAGCAGACAGCTGGATGGGAAGTAAAACAGGTAGGAAATGAACCAGCACACATAAAGGATGCTGGCACACGCAAGGCAAGGCCTTCAGCCACTAAGGCTACCATGTCAGGCCCCTGAAAAGCATTTTTAAGTATCTTGTTGAGTAACTTGGCTCTCTACTAAAACTGTTTTTAGCAGAATGTAAATGGAATTAGTAGTTGCAAGCAAAAATGGCTGACTTAGCAAGTTTCTCAAAACTAGCACCCAAATTCTATAATTGCTTATTGGTGTGAGAAAGGATACCCTTCTGTTTCTGAGCCTTTCTCAAACCAACAATGATTAGAAATCCATGAGCTTATCATTGAAAAGGTATTTTTAATGTAATTTTCCAGTGTGTGTGTGATTTTGTGTCTGCCCAAAACGAAATACAATAGACAATTTTCATGATCCTGATCTTTTTAACGTTCTAGTATGTTAGTTATATTTGACAAAAACACTACCTTGTTTCGATTTCATTAATGCATATGTCCAGATTGTTAATGAAAATTATTCATTAGCTGCTTTTAGGAAGCTAATGTAAAATACAATCCCATAACTCTAAGTATTTTCACAACCTTCTACATTATACAGATGTTAGAAATAGCTGCTTTATTTTAACATCAGTAGAATAAATAAGTTAATCCTTTCTCTTTTTTTTCTTTTGTCCATTGGGAGGAGCCATTGCCCTTTAGAAAGAGAAGAGAAAATGGTTACAGAGAAATTGTTTGTATTTTCTGTGATATTAGGCCTTTATGTATCTGGATAAAAATCTGTGCTAGGAAACATGAGAGTTTTAGTAATGTCTGTGTTATTACTGACTCTATTCATAACACTAACTTTGCAAAAGTAGTTCCTTTCACAAGAGCAGCCTCAGCACAAAGCATGATACAATTTAGCTATTTCAGACATAAAAGAGCTAAACTGGACATGATCTTGTTTATTTCCTTGTTTATATTTACAACAAAGTAACAGTGATAAAGGTATTCACTGAAAAGCCAGAGGGCAAATTGTTTTCCACCAATAAGTCACTACATTTTTAGATACTTCAACTGTTACAAATATCTAAACACTAAATGGTTACTCTGTAAGTGAATTTTGAAAGGACATTTGAATATTTGGTTTGCTGCTATGCAAAAATACGAAACACTTGAGAATCAGTATAAACCTGCTATTAGTGGACAATAGGAAAATTTGAAATTTAATTCAATTATCCTGAAGAATCATACAGTTAGAGATTGAGCATAACATCTGACATACATACATAGGAACTGATCATTTGGGTAAAGCATTTGTTATTCAAAATTGTGACAGAAGAGCAAGCAATGATGTACAAAGAGCAGACCATGAACAGAGTCAATGCAGAATAAAAATAACCTAAAGAAATGCCATTGACAAACATGGAAATATGAAGGCCCATATTCAGGACAGTGAAGGAGAACGCAGGATTGCAGGCAGGGCTCAGAGAGAAACACGCTCACGTGTGGGTCACGTGGAGAGTGCTTTGCATGACAGATATGGGGAGAAGTCACATGGGGAGATGAGTTTACTCTGAGTCAAGAGAACCAAGGCCACTATGGCCGATCTGCTGGGATAAGATGTCCACTAAACAGATCAAAGGGCTGGGAACTGTGTTGCAATATTTTGGCAGCCCAAGGCTATCAGCTATGTATTTGCTTCTGTGTGTTGCTTGCTCTCGCCCGCACAGAAACCTGTACATTTCCGTGTTAAGAGTTTGTGACAAAAGATAGTCAGAGCTCAGTCTTCTGGGAGTTACCCCTGTTTTTGCAATCGAGTAAATACAGCTTACTTCCTTTCCACCAAGTGGCTATGAGCTCTTGGTGGTCTTATTTCCATAACAGACTTCTATACTGTCATCTAGAACCACAGCGAATATTTTCATCATCACTGTGCATTGAAACAAAGATCTAAAAAATCTGCCTATATTCCCATTCAATTATTCAGTTATTCATTATGTAACATTTACTCAATATCTGCCACATACACTTTCATTAATTCTTCATTATTAGCTCTAAGAAGAAGTGTAGCTGGTGGGGACTATTATTTTGTTTTATGATCTTGAGAATTCTAGGTACATAAAGCATAATTTGCATAAAGGCACACAGAGTTTTCAAATACAAATCTATCTCACTTCAAAGTTTGTCCTCTATCTATAAAACCAATCTTCCAAATAGTCCACAACAGCTGGGGAGTTGGGGAAGACAGGCAAAGTGGGAGCATGAAACTCAATCTGGGCTTCCCTCGTGGGCATTTAGGGACCCAACTGCTTGAGCTACCATGTACTCCTTTCCAAGGTAGATGAATCAGAAGCAGAGAAATTGGGAAATCAGAACTCACTCAATCAAAGGATGTGCATCTACTGCAACCCATTCTCAACCTTCAATAATAATAATAAACTTTGTTTAGGTATAAAAGGTATTGTCATCATTTGGAGAAGTTTTGACTGCCCAAACTCAGGTAAGTCTCAAAGCCTTAATGCCTAAAAGATCACAGTAAATAGATTAAGAATACACATTTGGTTTGAATATAATATCTGAGATGTGGGCCTACTATGATATTCTTATGGTCTAAGAAGCTAGCACTTATAGCAGAGTTAGATGTATCAGCCATGTGCCTCCTGTGTCTTTCTCGGCATCCTCCTTTGCCATGAGTTCCTCCCCTGTGTGTATTCCACCTTCAGACACACCAGACTCACCGGTTAACACCCTGTCTTGGAATGTGTGCCTTCAAACTGTAAACCAAAATAAACTATCTTCCTTTCTAATAACTTCTCTCAGGAATTTTAACTAACACAGATGATACTGATACAAAGTTACAGAAATTAATGTTAGTTTTTCTCTGAAAGAGGAGATTCCTTTCCTTAGTCATATTTCCTAAAGCCTAATGCTGTAGGATGTGTGAACAAAGGATGAGCTGAAATTGGAAGTGAGGAGGGGAAACTGCAAGAGGTGTCATTTGAACAAATGCCTAAATGATGAAAAGATGAGTACCATGGGCTGCTTCTGGGGAACAGAAATTCCAGGATATACCAAATGCAAAAATCCTGATAGGACTTGCACATAAATTCACTGAACAACCTGCTTAGTGGGTTTTTGGGGACTTTATACTTAGGAAAGTAGTGAAGCTAAGATTTGAAATGAGATTGAGTGAGTATATGTCGAGGACTAGGATTAAACTTTACAATTAAGGAGTTTAATAAATATTAACTGTGTATATGAACAGATAAAGGTATGATAGGAATATATACACTTGAGTTTCAACACAAAGATAGAGTTGAAAGTTTCCTAGCAGAATGTGATTGCCAATGAGAGCATGCAAAGCATATTCAGAGATAGTCAATACTTGAGCCAGTCTTTAGAGGCTAAGCAGAAGACGAGTGTGGAAGAGTGGTCACTGGGAAAATTAAGTCAGAAAGGCACAAGATTTCAGAGACCAGCACAGTCAGGTATTGAATGAAGTATTAGAAGCATAATACAAGTTGTAGTTCCAGTTTCTGACTGCAACTGCAAGGGACTTAGAAGTTAGATCCCATTTTCACAAGAAAATTGCCAAACAAAGCAAAAGCAAATCCTTTTTTAAGATCATTAAAAATTCAGACCATGGGACAAATCAGTGTTTCAAAAATTATTGATATTGGGGCTGGCATGGTGGTAGAGCAGGAGAAGTCCATAGCCGGATACGTAGCACCTCACGTAAGTCTTGACTACTCCATTTCTCTGCTAATACTCCTAGGAAAGCATCAGAGGATGGTCCAAGTGTTTGAATCCAGGCACACACACAGGAGACCTGGTGGGTATTCTTGGCTCCGGGCTAAAGTCTGGCTTAAGAATATTAAGTCATAGTTTTTCTTTTAGCTATTTTCAAGTGGATAGAAAAATGTCAAAAAGTATGACCTCATTGACTATTTCTTCGTAGTATTTCAAGAATAGAAAGAAAAAAAGATCTCATGTCCTTTAACCATTGAGAACAATGGATGCATTAGTGCCTCATATCCTATAAACATAATAAAAAATACTGAAAATACGCAAATTAGTTGAATCCATTAAGATAATTTCTCATGAGTTTTGTTTGCAAGCAGAATAAGACATGTTGACCTTTTTCTGCTGTGTGAAAAATAATCATTTTGTGCATGCCCTCTCTGTCTCTCTGGGATACACACCTGATTGAGCATCATCTTGGATTCCAAGCTATATGATTGTAATTAATTACATCACAATTGACCTGCTGATCTGATCCTCAGATTTCCATCTGCCCTTGCCAACCTGGAACCATAATGCTCTACGAAGAGACAAATTGCATTTTGAACTCCTTCAGTCGGAATTGCTTCCTCTGGCGGAATCTGGCTATTGCAACTATCTGGGAACATGATCCACGTCTCTTCGTCTCTGTCTCTCCCACTCTCTGGCACTCTGCCTTACAAACAAACAAAACAAGCTTCTCTTTTTATATTGAGTCTTTTGCTTTTATTTGTACTCAAACTAAAGAAAGGAAATAAAGAGAAACCATACATAATGGTAACCTAATTACTCTAATTTTATGAGTGACACTCAGAAGTTCGCTTTATTTAAGCCACAGGAAAGCATAAAACCTACCCAATAATTTTGAGTAAGACCATTCCTACTATAACAAAAGATGTTTAAGTAAAGAGGTGACAACAACTACTCTAACAATGTTCATACATATTAATATGCTATTTAAATTATATTGCATATATGCTGTTTTGTTGCTGTCATTGATAATTTTGTGCCCCTACTTGTGTCAGGAGAATAACATTCATGTACTGAAATGTTAGAGAAAAATCTTTTCACAAAAATAATAGTGGTCTCCAGGACTCTGTGTCAAATTAAGAGGAAAGGAGAGGCACATATGTTGAGAATCTAAAAATCTGCTCAGAGCATTCATTACCAGCGAGTTAAACAGAATTCTGACAAGCATCATGCCACCTGAAATCTACCATTCCCTGTCATAGTCCTTGGCAAAGCTACCAGTGGATTTTAATGCAGTTTTTAATGATATTTAGTTTGCTTATTTACTTTTAGAAACATTTTGATGAACAATTACTATACGTATTTATTTGTGTCACTTGACATAAAATTCATCAGATTTCTAGTCATACAGGTCAACAAGCACATTCATTGAGAAACTCCGTATACAAACAGCATCGCATTTCCTCAGTGCTTTTGCTAGAGTTTTCGGCAGTTTTCCTCTGAGATGTGATTAAAATTGAAAGATAACCTAACAAGCAATTTCACAAAGTCCCAGAAATACCCATTAGCAAGGCAGTCTTCTTCAATTAAAGCTTAAGGATAGTGAAATGAAAGGGCACTTGAGTCGTCCACTATTGCATTTTTGACAAATACATGACCAAATAAATTCTGCCGATAAATTGAGAGAGTTTTTCACAACCGGTTTATTTATAATGTTGAATTGTGAAAAGCAATTATTTTTTGCAACCTTTCTGTAAATGGGTGAGAATTTGACTCAGACTTCTTGCTTTCAGAGTAGGCCTTTTACAATGCATTGCATAATGTATTTTAATGGATCTTCATGAAATTTTTTCATTAACAAAATACCGTAACTGCTGCCTTAGTAATTTCTTCTTCACAGTTTAAGGACTAGCCTGTGTTAAATTAATCATGTGGCTTTGTATTTTCAATCACCATATGTAAATTTAGACCAGATTTCAAAGGGATCTTTTTTTTTGGAATGTAGTAATTTATTAAATGAGACAATAATTAAACTGAAAACCAAGAAACATAATTAAGTCTATGCTCAGTTCTCGCCTACATGGCCTTTATTAGCCACAGAACTTTCTACAGTCTGTGTATTTTCACTTTCAATTGCTTTCTTTTTTTTACCTTTTGCTCTAAAATGTTGTTTGGGATGAGCACTTAGCGTGTAGGTTAAGTCTCTGCTTCAGATGTCCACATTCCAAACGAGAATGCCAGGGTTCAGAAATATCCTACGGGTGTCAATCTGCTCCAGGTGTCCTGTTCTGATGTACCTCTATAGTATGGTAGCTGGGAAAAGAGGCGGAAGATGGCTCAAGTGCTTGGCCTGTTCTGCACATAGAAGACCCTTGGGTGAAACTCATGTTTCCTGGCTTCAGCCTGGCTCAGCCTGGTCATTGTGGCCATGTGGGGAGTAACCAGAAGAAAAAATATATTTCTCTGTGTGTGTCTGCTTTCTGTTACTCTTTCAAATAAATAAGTATTTTTAATAAAAGATATGGCTAAGATTATACATAAATAATGTATGATCTGGTAGTTAAGTGAATCAGGAAAATTTGTGTCGTATCAAAATAATCTTTTGACTTACAACGAAAACAATTTCTAAATAATCGTGGATCTATTTTACACTAAAATACTCAAAGCAACAGCTTAAAATGCAAGTATAGACATTACATGTAATGATATAGTGTTAAACAAAAATATCAAATATAGATAGATTTGAAGGAAGAGATGTCACAAGTGATTCTCTGGAAATGAAGTCTTCCCAGAAAACATGTTTCAGTATTTGTGAATTTATGATTGGCTAGAGGAGAATCACAGTATAGTTTGAAGGCAGTGAGAAGTAGCTTAGGGTTTGTTTGTATTTCAAAGGAGATCAGAATAACTTACAGAACAAGACTCAGGCAAAAGGCTAAGCAAAATATGTTAGAGATGACCTATCACAATAAAGAAGCATTACATTCAGAAAAAAATAGTATCACCCTGCTTATCAAGAATGACATAAATCCTACAGTGACATGATTAAATCATAACATGCCAAACTTAACTGTAGCATCCAGGAAATTGAGTTGAAGTATCTGAAATGTCAAACTACATAAAGTAACTTTAGACAGCAATTAGCAAAACTTATTTTCCTCTTTATTTACCTGTATGTAAAATGCATTCAATTTTTTTTTAGGATTACAATGGTTTTACTCACAAAAATCTATGAAGCATATGACTTCTTGAAGAGAAAAAAAATGACAACTGCCTAAAAGGCTTTAATTCCATATGATAGATTCCTAATAGTGACAGTAATACCATTTAGAGTTTCTGAGAAGCTTCTTTCAAATGCTACTGTGCCCCAATGTAACACTACCATCACTGTAATTTCACTTTAATTACTTGGGTATTAAGGATATAATACTTGAAAGGATGTAATGTCCAAACTAGATTTCATATACTGGTAAGTAGATTTTTTTTAAAGATTTATTTTATTTTAACTTGAAAGGCAGAGTCACAAAGAAGAAAGAGCAAGGGAAAAAAATCTTCCATCGGCTGGCTCATTCCTCAATTGGCTGCAATGGCTAGAGATAAAGCTGATCTGAAGCCAGGAGGCAGTTTTTCTGGATAGCCCTCATGGATGCAGGGTCTCAAGGACTCGATGGCCACGACTGTTAAGTAGTTTTTCACAGACACCTGCCCTTGTTGTTGAAAGTTGAAATTTTTTTCCAGTTATTGCATATTGTTCATCTCTTAGTGAACATACCCAACTTTCCATGCTTCTTGCTTATATTACTTTCAAAAATATTTCCCCCCATTAAGTTCTCTACATTCTACAGTTCTTAATGAATCATATACTGAGAAAAATAAACTAGTAGAATCTGGCTGTCTTCTTAAATCCCTGTTTGTTTCTTTCTGTTTTAAAAAGATTTATTATATTTTACTTGGAAAGTCAGAGTTTCAGAGAGAGAGAGAAATGCTCCATCCACCGGTCCACTCCCTAAATGGCTGCAATGGCCAAAGCTGGCCCAGCCTGAGGCTGGGAGCTAGAAGCTTTTTCTGGGTTTCCCACGTGGGTACAGGGACCCTAGGACTCTACCATCTGCTGCTCCTGCAGACCACAAACAGGAGCTGGATCAGGAAGTGAAGCCAGGACAAGAACCAGCAACTACATGGGATGCTGGCTCCAGCAGGCAGAGGAAGATTAGCCTGTCATATCATCTTTGATGGTCCTTGGAAAATTTTTTTTCATAAATCTGTGCTAATTATTTATTTCCACTATTGTCAAAAATTGTTAGTTTCTAAATAATTGATATAAATATTTGATTTTATTATAGTTTTAAAGAGTGCCTCATTCTATTATTTTAAAAGATTATATTCATTTAATAATTTGAGAGGAAAAAGCAGAGCGGCAAAGGACATTTTATTTTCTGGTCCACTCCCTGAATACCCACAACTGGGTTTAAAGTGGGGCCAGAGACAGAAGCAAAACACAAAATCCAAGTTAACCAGACGGGTGACAGGAAGTCTGTTATTTGAGCCATCATTGCTGCCTCCAAATACAGAATATGGAGAATGGATACAGAAATTAAACCCAAGCATTTCAATGTGAAAATGGGTGTTACATTCCATTCCTGCTCCATAACTGATGTCTAATTTCACATCTCATGTAAGAAATTATATTTTATATGCCACAGCTTCTTAAAAAGCCAAATCTAAATTTCCACTAATTCCAAAATTATTATTCATTTGAGTATTCATGATGACCTTGTAAAATTAACTATGAGCCAAAAATCCAATAAATTGTACAGTATTTACCTTCTAACCATTTCTTAGATCATTTAAATTTCGAGTAAGCTCATATAATTATTCATGACGGCAAGAAGGATTATTTTAGAAGTGTATCTTTACAATTTATGCATTGAATTAATATGTGCCAGTAGAAAGAAATAATTCAAAGTATTTCATTGTTTGGGAAAGGAATAAAATAATTGACAAAGTATCAGTATTGATGCATTTCCAAGTATTTCCATCTACACTGTACAAAATCAAATATATTAAATCCTATTGACAGCTGATAACTTTGTCTTGCTGCTACATGTTTAAAATGTTATTTTAATGTGATTTTTAGTATGAGTCCTTAGTTTTCCTAATATTGTTCTTGTTTTCATAATGCCAGTATTACAGGATAGATTTTAAGATATATTAATTTATATTTTTCAAAAATAGTCTGTTAATCTCTACCATGAACTTCCTCTCCTTCATTGCAACAGCTTAAAATGAGAAATTATTTGAATCCAGCGGCTCTTTTCTTTGCAGTTTAGATTACTGTGAACAGAATCTAGGTGAGTAAGCACTGTACACAAATACAGTGGCCCTAAGTAAGACTTCTTCCAGCAAGCAAATTGTACAACTTGCTTGATCCTCACTGACCTGAAAACCAACTCGGCTCACAGCTGCTGACTAGTACTGCTGATAGTCAAAAGCAGTGTCACACAAGCCAGATAGCCCCTTCGTGCGAGCCAACCCTCCCACACAAAGCTCAGGCTAATGCCTCCAGACCTGAAAAAAAATGAAATCACCACGGTTCTCCAACTCAGTTTTACCCTTGTGTTTTTGGTTTGTTTGCTTTTTTTTTTTTTAAGATTTATTTTATTTTTTATTGCAAAATCAGATATACTGGGTTTAAAGTGGGGCAGGATCCCTAGGTTTTGGGCCGTCCTTGACTGCTTTCCCAGGCCACAAGCAGGGAGCTGAATGGGAAGCGGGGCTACTAGGATTAGAACTTGCATCCATATGGGATCCTGGCATGTGCAAGGTGAGGACTTTGGCTGCTAGGCTACCATGCTGAGCCCTACCCTTGTGTTTTATGAACAGCAAATAATGCCTTCCTGCATAGTCTTAGTACAAATATTGGGGCAATAACCAAACTGCCATAGGAAAGGAGATGCCTAAAGTTTGCCACTCCAGAGGCAAAAAGTAAAAAAATGGTATAGAGAAATTCTGAAGGAAAAAGGAAGCAAATAGGAATGCTTAATGTTGGTAAATATAAATTGCATTAAGCTGCATTTCATCAGCTAGTCAGCATATCAAAATGCCTTAGAAAATTCTGCCCTGTAACTGCTGTATACAAAGACTGTTTTAAAATCTGTTTTTGTGTAATTGATGGACTGTGTCTGAATTAACAGCTCAAAGGGATAACAGTTGGAATTCGCCATCAGGTGAAGATCCGAATATGCTTTCTTTCACCTGTTTTTATTACAACTTGTTATTTTCCAATCCGAGTAAACATATTTATTTCCTTAAATTAGTATCTTCAAAACTTTTTCTGAAAATGATGATAAATATATTGAACCCTTCTCAATTTGCCGGAATTCAATATTTTTGTTCTTTCCCTATATGAAGGAACTCGCTAGTATCAATAAATCAGAACTCTGCTGGCTCTCTCTGGACAGCTGGCACTCGTGTTTACAGCCTTAAAGGGAACTTGTTAACATCTGCGTTTGATGAATGACTCCAAGTGTGTGGTAGTTTCTTCAACAGAAATTGTTTAGAGGTTTGGAGAGCTAGTGATAAATAATTAATGAACATAGAAGCTATGAGCACATTTTATTGCTCAACTTAGAGGAAACACACGGCACAAGTTGTAAGCCAGATTCCCATCCCTCTTTTGTTTTCCTTTGACTAGTCATTTTGTTGATTGCAGACCCTGCTTTTCAGAAAACCTCCAGGCTTATAACATATCTTCATTTTATATTGTCTTTAATTTATTGTGTCAAATGAATATCATGAATATTAAAAGTTTCTGTCCTTCCAACGCCATGGAGACATGCATTCAGGAGACAATAGCTTGTACTTTTTGGGTGAATGTGAGCACATCTGCTTAGTGTAAGAAACTTTGATCTTATGAAGGAATTGAAAAATTAGAGCAATTAATGGGAGACACTTGTATAACTTCTATATACATGTTAGAAACAATGTGTGAATATAATGACAGCTTTGCAGATATAAGGATTCATTCTTTTAAGGATTTTTTTTTTCCATTGTAAAGGCGGATATTCAGAGAGGAGGAGAGACAGAGAGGAAGATCTTCCATCTGCTAATTCACTCCCCAAATGGCCGCAATGGCTGGAGCTGAGCCAATCCGACACCAGGAACCAGGAGCTCTTCTGGGTCTCCCACAAGGGTGCAGGGTCCCAAGTCTTCGGGCTGTCCTTGACTGCTTTCCCAGACGACAGGCAGGGAGCTGGATGGGAAGCGGGGCTCTGGGATTAGAACCGGCGCCCATGTGGGATCCTGGTGCATGCAAGATGAGGACTTTAACCACTACGCTATCGTGCCGGGCCCAAGGATTCATTTCTAAAGACTTCCTCAAGATTAGAATGCTTGTATGGCTATAGTAACTGAAGTATAATATTTCCAGTTATGAATATCATGCTCCAAGCACTAATAAATAATTTGCTGTAAGATAACAATCTTACAAGAAATTCTACAAGTTACCATTTAAAAAAAATGCAATGCACAAGATCTCTGACCTATAAGACATTACTAATTAAAAACAAATTTTCTTACTTAAAAATTCATGTTCATTTTCATGTTAATTTTTATATTATCCCATTGAAAGTTTGAATTCAAAATATCCCTCCAGAATGATAGTCTTGGAGGGGTCAGTATTGCAGCGTGGTGGAATCAGATAGAAGTGTTTGTTATGTTTCATGATATTTGCATGACAGTTTGGAATATATGATAATTTTCATCATTCTCACTTATTTTCTTCTTAAAAATACTTCTGTAAGTTGGTAAATAAAAATACATATATTGCATGGGAAATGCAAATATTTATTTTAAACAGCATATTATCTTGAAATACATATACATGAAAGAATGTCTGAATTCATCTATTTAATATGCACATGTATTGTTTTGTGATGAAGACGCTTAAAGAAAATCTAGTATTTAAGCAATTATCAAGCATGCCAACAATAGTCATTCATCATGTTGTACATAAACCTTCTCAATGTATTCTGACAATCTAAAGTTTTGGCTTTCTATCTTTTTTAATCTGTCTATCCGGCCATCTACATCTGCAAGTATTTGTTTACTTAATTATCTTACTAAGCATTATTAAATGGTAATGGAAGATAAAGCCATTTCACAATTATTCCTGTTCTTGCTTCAGTGTCAATCATAGTGGAACTGAAGTTTGTTCGATAGAAAATAATGTGATTCTTTGATTGTGACCGGATTATGTGCGATGCTGACTGATACCAAGACTGCTGTGACTTGGTCAAGTAGCAAGGGAACTGAGGATTGATGGAATTCACTGGCTCAATTTTCAATTTTAATGACACTTTGTATTTATGAAGGATGAATACACATAGAAAAAAAGATTCTGCCAGAGAAAAAATTGTGATTGTCGTGATTTATCGTTTTAGAGGAGAACCATCTTTTAAACAAGGGTTTCTACTACTATTGACTGGGTTTCCACATTACAGATACTGAATCAGTGATTATAACTGGTAACAAACTGTATTTAATTGCTACTTCTTAAACTAATTCCATCCTCTCTCTTAGTCTGCTTTTTCCTTCTGAGTGAAAATAGATGACATGGAAGTGAAAGCCATGTTCTAGCTTTGGTTATTCTAATTGCTGGATCTAAAACTCTTAGTGCCATTTTGAGTTTGAGCCTCAATTACCTAAAATGGAGTTATTATATGGACTTGTCTATACAATTTTTCATTTAATTTATGGACAATATGTATGTCAAGGACAGAGTAACAGTGATAGTATGTTTGTTATGGTGTGTTTTATATTTATTAAGGTGAGAACCAAAACAAAAGCTAAATCATTTACTCAATACAAGTAGCAGACTGCTATTCATACAACATTCTCTGGAGAACTTAATGCTCTGGATTTAGGAGTAATTATTGAGCTGGATTTATCATGTTTCTACAAATGAAAAATCATAATTCCTCAAATCAAAATGAAATTGATTTTCTAGGAAAAAATCTACTGGATGTTTTTGTAATAGGCATTTTAATTTCCATATTAAACTTGATTCTGATGGAATTATGTAAAAGATCCTTGGTGACATTTTTAGGATCATAAACATAGACTGCAAACCACTCTGCCTCTAACCTCCTGCTTACCTGCCTTCCTCTACATGCAACACATGGCTGTGCTAATGATGGACATCTCCAGGGTTAGGAGTTGCTAAAACTATTTTTGTCCTTGGAGATCATTTTATTTGCAAGAAGATTTTGTTGTAAAAAGCAACGCTGTTCATTATTGCACAAAAAAAATTGTGTTCCTTTTTCTTCTTTTTACTTCAAAAGGTAGAATTTCTTCCCAAATGGCTGCAATGGCCAGAGCTGAGCTGATCTGAAGCCACAGCCCTCTCCCCGGTTTTCCACATGGTTGCAGGGTTCCAAGGACTTCTGTTATACTCTAAAGTCTCCCAGGCCACAAGCAGGGATCTGGATGAGAACTGGAGAAGCCAGGAGCTGTGTCAGCACTGTTATAGGGTGATGGTGCCAAAGGGTGGGGGAATGGCCTGTTGAGACAGAGCACCAACCTTTGCATCATCTTTAAATGTTTACAAAGTCACATATAATAAACCTCTACCTTACTGCACATAAGGCGTTGAGATATTTGAATGTCAGTACTCCACAATCTTTGTCATTTCAAGAATTCGATAATTTCTGCCTTTTCATTTTGTGTTTGTCCAATGGCCTCACTTTTATTTGAATTTTATTTCTGCCACTACATTAGTAACTTCATCTGTTTTTCTTTATTACTATGCCAGGGGATGAGTCTAGAATTTTCTCTGCAGAGAAAAAGTATGGTTATGTGACTTGAATCTCATGAAATCACTTTATAAAGAGATCTAAGGATGCTGTTATGAAAAGTGAGGAGCTCATGCAGCACACAGGTGTACAGGAGTCTCTATCAGCCAACCTTGGCAGGGCAGCTCCGACTGCACTCCAGGAACCACTGCGTCCTGCAGCCAAAGTCAGGGCTTTTAAACTTCTCTCGTTGGTGTGCAACAGTCAGTCAAACAACACATTCTGGTTGGCAAGCAATACAAATCACCCAATCAACTTAAATTGCACACAACACAAAATATCCAATCATCTTAAATTCAGACCACACCTTAAGCCAATTATTTAGCCAGAGGCAGATAATTGTTGTCAGATATGCTGAAAATTTAGTCAAGGATTCAAAGTGGAGTCATACTGCCCACCTCCCACTGCTCAGTCACCCGGCTGTTCCTTGTCACAATGCTTACTGACTATTGTGACAACAAGATTCTATATTTGCCAACCTGAAAACAACTGTAAATCTTAGATCATTATTAATTTTCCAAAGGATTAGGCAATGTCTTCTATTTTGGATTTGTTAGCTCATTTATAAACCCAATTTTTAGATTCCAGACTAAGCCATAGTAAATTTCTTCTTAGGTTAATTTTATTATTCAAACTTGATAGGATGATTTCAGCTTTATCAACTTGCTTGCTGTTTTTCCATGAAACATATGTTTTCAATTACCTAAATTTTTGTACAGGTGCTTTGGTATGCATAGTCAGATATAGGTTGATACTATAAATGCATTACACAATAATCTTTCTTTAATTAAAAAAATTTTTTTAAATATTGTTTACAAAGTTGGGAGGCATGGACACCCATGTTAGCCTCCAGTTAGTGTGGGGAGGGCTAGATATGAAGGAAAGTGGGAGAGACAAATGCTTCAGCTTTTTCTTCTCCTGTGTCCAAAAGGGAGGAGAGGGCTGTTCCTTATTGTCACGCTACATCAGCATGTTGGGATGAATGGTGGTCATTTGATGACACCTTAGAGATCTCAGAAGTGTTCCAAAGGTGTTACTCAAGTGGTTTCCACAGCCCTGAGAAGTTACTGGTTTCATTGCTCCAGGGTTTGGAAAATCTTCAGAAGGTCTACTGGTGGACAATCCATCTTAGCGCATCCACAGACTCAGATACACTCTACAACGTTTGACAAGGAAAATTTCCCAACCTGTTTTGCTTTCCATCCTCTGACAAGGCAGTTGACATCCCCTGTTGACCTAGACAAGCTGGCCATCACGCCCCCTGTGTACATCTAGGAATGCTGTCCACTGCACAGACATCAGCAGCTGAGAAGCCCAATCCGGATACATGCACTTCAAGGTCAGATCACACAGAAACATTGCCTGGGGTGACCTCAGACTTGACTTTTGTATGCACTAGCCAGATTCCTATAAAACAACTAGGAAAAGGCTGAACTCTCATGTGTGTTTTGAGATTCAATTCCCTTTAATGTTTCATAAGTTGAAAATGTCAGGATGCCATTATTCTTCAAATAGGAAAAAGTTAGAAAACAGGATTGAAATGGAACATTTTAGTTGTCATTAACTCTTTTTATCCAAGATGAAATTAACTTTCTCCTCAGCTTCACCAAAATTCATGCAGGTTTCCTGCTAGATGCTGCTTCTAATCTCCCCTTTCCCTTTCATTATAAATTCTTCATCTGCCCTTAAAGATAAATATTTTTCACTATTTTATCAGTTGCACAAGCTAAAAATATTTTTCTCTAGAACCTGAAGGGATCTTCACAAATCATCAGGAACCCTGACTACTATCTTCTGAGCTCTGTGGGAAGAGTAGGAACTAACCAGCAGTAAGTGACTTTTAGTCAATACAGATGTCCTTGTCACATTGATCAATCTCTTTGCTAAAGACTACTAGTAATTTTTCACTTTCTACTTTTGTTTCGGAGAGTTGAATTGAATCTTTTCCTTGAATTAATTCTTCTTGTCCCATTTATTTTGGTTCAATTTTCTTTGACTTTGTCGATCTCTCCACAACTTCCATTTTCAAAGTTATTTTCCTTAAATATTTATTAGCACTGATTACCAAAGTGTTGATAATTTGCTTCTCATATCATATTTGTGATAATGTTAAAGGAGATTCTAGTATTGCCATTCATTTGCAGAAGAGTTAGCTGGGCTCAGAGAAGTTTATTAACTTGCAAGAGGCAAAGCTGAGATTCTAAGCCAGGAAGTCAATTCCAGAATTCATGCATTTACCATTAGCCTCCTTTGAGTATTTTTAACGTTTTCCATATTTATTTTATTTGAAAGAAAAATATGAAGAGAAACTGAGAAACAGAAGTCCCATCTGTTGATTACATTGCTGAATGTCTTCAGTAACTAGAATTAGGCAGAGTCAACACCAGGAGTCAGAAACCCAATAGTCTGATTACTTGAGATGTCTCACTGCCTCCTATGGTCTGTTTGGGTAGAAAATTAGAATCAGACGTCTTAACCTGAAATCAAATCCTGGCACTCAAATGTTGGTTGGAAGCTTCCTAATGTGAGTCTTAACTGGTAGGAGAAATGACTGTCCCTAATATACCCAATTCTAAGAAATCTCTTGATAGCATAGCTTATTCTTAATTTCAGAATTCCTTTTCTGAAATAATACTTACCCTGTAGCTTGCTTACTTGTCCTTATTACTTGAAGTGATATATTGAACATCTGAGCTCAATGGAATGAACAAATCCTTCTTTAGCAACTCCAGAGCCAGTGTTTTGACATTCTTCTTGCTGGCTCAGTCCTTTCCCATGTTTATTCTCAGTTTTTGTAGTCCATCATTCTCAAGTTTGAGTTAAATTGATTACATGCTCAACATTCTTCCTTCTGGCTCTCACAAAGTTTAAAAGGACATAGTCCTTTTCTCTAAAGGTTAACCAGCATGTGCTCCTTCTATAAATAAAGTAATGAGGCATAAAAGGTGAATTGCAGTGGCAGGAGCAACAGATCTTTTTTGCTGGTATGGAAAAGTTTTTAGTAGTGATATTGATAGCACTCTCTATCACATTTAACATCGTTGGGAATGATAAAACAGAAGAACTTTTTAGTATACTCACTGGACCATCCCAAATATCCGCTGTCTGTAACCTGATCATTACCCGCCTTGGGCATTCAGGATGCATTAGATTGCTGCATTACTGGGTGTCCTTGTGTTACCTTGTTTAGCTCAATATTAGATTGCCTGGAATTGTGTCCCACCTCTATTTTCCATGCAGCTTCCTGCTAATAAATGATGGCTCAAGTATTTGAGTTCCTGCTATTTATTCAGGAGATATGAATGGAGTTTCAGGCTCCTGGCTTGCACCTGGCCCAGTAGTGAATGTTAACGGCATTTGGGATTAAATCAGCAAATGGTAAAACTCTCCCATTAAAAAATAATAAAGATAAATAAATAATCTACCTAAGGAAAGGAACACTTAAACACGCACACACACACACACACCAGGAAAGGAATTTTTCTATTAACATACATATTAACATACACTGTGCTATGCTCTATCTTTTGATGGCAGATGGGCAACCTCAGTGAAAATGTGTGTGAAAAATAATCAGGAAAGTGGGAAAGATTCAATAATTTATGTTAGAAAAACCTGAATATAAGTTAAATATCTAATTTCAAAGAAAAGCATGAAGTCTCATTTGAAGTCAGGAAACTTCTTTTGTTGAAAATGCAAGGTGTGTTCTTTTCTGTTGAATTTAATAAGCTGATATGAATCAGTATCTTAGCATTCTACCTAGAAGTGGAAAGCAAAATTATCTTTCTGACCAAAATGGTGACACATAATTACTCATTCTCAAAAGAAATGATTAACACTGCAGAGTCTTGGAATGCACATTTGCCTGGAAGTGATATATATCTTGAAGAGTATAATTTAATGGAGAATATTCTGTCAACGTTTGGAATTCAACTGAATGCGTAAGCAACTGGAAAGCAAGCTCTGAATAGAGAGTAAGTACATTTACATTTTTAAAATTTTGTTTTATTTTTAATATTGTTTATATAGTTGAAAGGGATGTATACCTCTGTGCGTCTCAGATTAGGGTGGGGGAGTTACGCTTGAAGGTGATTGGGCTAAATATTTCCATTTTTTTTCTTTCTCTTATATCTGTGGGGCAAGGGAGTGTGCATGGGTGGAAAGAGAGAGGGTCTCTCCTTGATGTTAAACAGTATCAGCACCTGGGGCTGGGGAATGGTCGCTTGGGAATATGTCACGAATCCCATGAGGGGAAGCAGGCTTCAGAGGCACTATCTGAGTGGATTTGATAGTTCTGAGAATGTGCTAGTTTCATTGTTCCAGGGTTGAGAAAATATTTCCAGCTCTATTAGTTGACAAAGTCCACCTTAAGTGCATCCACAGACCCAGACACTTGCTGCAAAGCTTGATTAGGAGAACCATCCAAAGTGCTCTGCTTTCCATCCTCTGATGAAGCACTTGATATCTTCTGCTGGCCAAGATGAGCTGGTTGCCATGGCCTTTGGGTATGTTCTCCACTACTTGGGCATCAGCAAGTGCGAGTGCAGTGCAGGTCTGTGGAAGGTCACCAAAGTCATTCCTCAGCTGAGAGAGCAGTGGCTGGGTCCTTGGAGTCCCCCAGAAGTATTGCATGCCTCCCAAAATTCCTTCAGCTGCCCTTACTCCCACACATTCCCAAATCCCATTCCTCAGCATCCTGTTACTGCTCTACAGCTCACGGGCCCCAGCAGCTGCTGCTTTCCAACCAGTAACCAGACAACATGGGGCTGGCAGGTCAGGCCACACAGCGGCTGGAAACATACTTACTTTTAATAAGATCATAGAGAAATATTAGATGTAGAAATTTCACTGAATTAAAATATATACTATTCTACACCAAATGTGTATTAATATAATGTTAATTAAAATACGAAAATAAACAAATATTAGTTGAAAAGTCAATGGCTAGTATAACACGCATTCTCTCATCAGCCAGGCTATTTGTTAGAGACTACAAATGCTTATGTAGAAAAAAAGAGGGGCTAGAATTGTGGTAAAATCAGATAAACTACTACTTACCGTGTCAGCATCCCATATTCCCGAACTGGAGTGCCAGTTAAACTTCTAGCTCTCTACTAATGTGTCTGGGAAAGCAGTGAAAAATGGCTAACGGATTCAGGGAGCCCAACCCCAGTAATCATGGCCATTTGCAGAATGAACCAGCAGACAAAAGATCTCTCTTTCACTCTCTATACCTTTCAATAACTAAAGCCTTAAAAATAAAAGAAAAAGAAGTATCTTCAATGTTGCAAATGGAAAATGCAAAAAGAAAGAGATATGAATGTGTAGAAGACTTATAGAACTGTAATTGAAACTGACCAAGGATATGAAATTTTATTTTCTATAATTAAATGTGAAAAAAATTACTCATGATGTGCCCTTTAATTTCTCCTTACAGCATTGCTTGCTCATTTTAATCATTTCTGCATCATTTTCAAAGGGAACCCAAAATGTTTCAGATAATAGAGTGTGATAGAATCCCTACTTGAAATCCCATCTCACTCTGAGATACAGTGATATGTCTTAGCATTAATATTCATTAAAGTACAAATTAATTATGATAAATGAAAGTGCCTAATTATTCAAATTGCAGTGACTTTGGATCATCATTAGCTTATTTTCTATGGACATAGGTCACAAATTTCTAACTCGATTTTTAAGACTTACGGCAGTATAGCTTTCTGTAACTCAACATGAGGGAGAGACTTCGGGTTTTTTCAAGCATATTTTAACCTCATCAGTGTATATGTATGTTAAGTATAAAGGGAGGCTTTCAAAAAGTCTCAAAAAGACAGAAATATTTGAAAAATCACACATGGGAGTGGTATTTAGCCTAGCAGCTAAACATTTGGTTAGGAAAACTATGCCCCAAATCAAAGTACCTGGCTTCGATTCCTAGCTGACTGCTGAGTCCAGCCTCCAGCTACATGTACAAACTCTAGGGTGGAGTAGGGGGTGGAGGGCAGTGCGATGACTCGGTGGTTGGATTGCAGTCATTCAGGCAGGAGACCTTGATAGTGTTCCTGTGTCCCAGATTTGACCTCCTGGCACTCGGGGCATGAGAAAGCAATTAAGAGCACTCTGTATATGTCTCCCCCTGCCTGTCTCATTTTCTGTCTTTCAATACACAAAAACCTATAAACACATAACACCAAGGAGGTAAGTTAAGTGATGACATCATTTAAGAAAATAGTAACAGGGAGAATGCAAAAACATGTTTTAGAAAAGCCAATTTATAACTTATCTGGTTCTGGCATTTTGCTCCAAGATTTTGTTACTAATTTATGTTATAAATTAGTACTCAGGGTTTTACAAAGGCTTTTTTCCTTCCTTTGTTTCATCAGCCTTTCTATTATTGCCCAGGTTGATAGTAATATTTGATCAATTAGGCCAAGATCGGCATTCATATGTTTATTGTGTTTTTTCTTAAAAATTTACTTACATCTATGTGAAAATGCAGTTATAGAAAGAAGGTGGAACAGAAAAATCCTTCATTCTCTGGTTCACCATCAAAATGGATGCATGGCAGAGCTAGGCTGGTCTGAAACCAGAAGTCAGGGTTGGTTTTTTTTTTTTTTGTTTTGTTTTGTTTTTTTGTCTTTTTTGGTCGTTTGTTTTCAGATCTTCTTTGTAAGTGCAGGGACCCAAGCATTTGGGTTGTATTTGGAAGTTAGATTGAAAGTAGGGCAGCTGAAATTCGAATAGGTAGCCAAATGAAATACTGACACCACAGAAGGAGGTTTACCATGCAAAGCCACAGTGCTAGTCCCAATTCACAGGCTTCAAAAGAATTCAAAGATTTATCACAGAACTCCACTGTCAGAATGTGACAAACGCTCACCTCAAATGGTAAGACGGTGTTTCCAAGAAGAATTGGAAATGTGGAAATAAAGTGGTAGTGGAAAACCTGTAAAGCTTTTATGCAGGATCATTACAGAGCTCATTTTAGAAAAATGATTTAGAATCAAGTTGTTTCAAAGAGCAGAGTACTTTTAAAGTAATTATTACAGAATGACTTGACAGAGGGATTTTTACAAATTCTGATTCTATACTAATTTTGATTGATATGGGTTTTTTAAGATATGTAATTGCTGCCTAGGGACACCATGAATAAGGACAGTATTAGTGTAGGTGAGAGATGAATTCTAGGCAAGTCCCAGTGACGGGGTTATGAAACTTTTGAGCTAGCATGGAGACTGAGACCTGACAGTTTGGAGGGGAGTGCCCATACAATCTATTAGGGCCAGACTGATTCACCAGCCCAATTAGCAATCCTGAGATGGGCCGTTAGCATAGAGCATCACTGACTGCCACACACCAATCCACACCAGAGCTATGGATGGGGGCCTGTCTGGTAGGCTAGGTACGAATACCTGATTGGGTGGTGGAATAGCGGACTGGTCACTCTTGGCAGGTCAAGACACTAACCAGCACGACAGAGAGAACTCGGAGCTGGGGTTAATTCTGTGGGGGAAGTGTGGGCCCAATCCTGTGGAAATACAAGTCCCACAGGTTAGCTAGCGAGCTGGGGTGGTGATGGACTGAACTAGGTGTGACCACGGCACCTGCCATTACTTACAGATAAAGGAACCAATAGCAGTATGAGCAGGTCAAGGAAGCAGCACCCAAAGGTGCATCCTAAAATAGGATGTGGGGTGGGCCAGGATGCAACTGGAAGGGGGCAGACCAGGCAGGGCCAAGCAAACCCCAACTCACAAGAAAGAATAAAAATCAGGATGGAGCTAATGTCATACTGGACTAGGCTCTTACACCGACTGGTCTGCAAAAGCCAGGGATACTAGGGCACAGCGTCGAAGGCAAGGGTTGAGACAGGTGGGGGTCTTAGCCAATTGGGTCAGAATAACCATTGGCAAACATGTAATCTAGGGCTGGGAATAGACGCGGTTTGGGAGCTGTGATAATATACCCTTGCTGGGTTGGGGTTTCCACAGGAGAGTGCTGGGGCTCTAGTGGGGGCTGCATTCTGGTCTGGATATGGCTCCAATCTCCCTTGGCACAAGTGTGAAATGGAACTGGGCACACCGAGCCTGTCTAGATGCCAGCACCATCTGGTGCTCTGGAGAACCTGGGTAGCCGTAGGATGAACTAGGCTGGGTTCTCTGTCCCTACTGAGCCATGTGTAAGCAGTGTCCAGGTATGGATAAGCCTTGGCTGGGCTGAAACATCCAACATCAAACACTGGAATGGATTGAAGGCCAGCAATGAGGGCTGACCCATGGAACCACCATTATGCACAAGGTCTGGGATCATCTCAGACGAAGTTTCGTTGGAGATCCCTCCAACTGAACTGCTGATCTCAGAACCCCAACCATGAAAAGACTGTGTTAGCCAACAGATTCTGAATAGATTTCATCTGGAACGGTGAGATTGGCAGCAATTCAGATCTGTTGAACTATGAAAACTGCTTGAGCAGTACCCTCGGAGCGTGCCTCACATCGGGAACCTGGGATGGGTGGGAGGCTGGGTGAAGCTTTTCCCTTTGTTTCTTCCCTGACCCCAGATAGAGGGAAAAAAATGATATTGGTATGAAAAAAAACACTCTGATTCTATAGAAAGATTAGATTGATAATATGATAATGTTATTGACTAGCAGAGAATAATTTGGACCAAGTTCACTCATATACATAAAAGTAAAACATGCTCCAGGGGAGCTCATTTAAAAGTATTCATCTTCTACTACATCATCCAGTACGTTTTCCTCATGATTTATAACATCTTGACAACGTGCTAAGCAGTCTAGTCATAATCATTAATTTTGCTCAAAACAAATCCTGTGAGGTATGTGTTGGTAGTAAACTTAATTGAACTTGGACAACTGGAGCCCAAAAAAGTTAAGCAATGCGTCCAAAGAAACACAGCTAGCAGATGGAGTCAGCAAACAAACTCAATAGCTTCACTCCAGAGAACCCCCTTCAACTATTCAGATATGTAACTGAACCCTCATGACAGGAAGAAATATCTGCCCTCCATTGGCTATAAAATTCTTAGGCTATAATAAAACATTGTATCAGATTTCTGTCCAACAACAGTAATACAAGCAAAATATTCTTTTTATATGTAACAAAAAAATCTAGGAGAAGTGGGTCTCAGCCTAAGGCTGCCATATCAGTTAGAAGCCTGCATTTCATGTTGGTGTCCCTGGGTCTGAGTCTTCATTTCACTTCCGGTTTCCACTGCCTGTATTGCTCACCCTGGGAGGTATCCAGAGATGGTACAAGTTACTGGGCTCCTGCCATTTACATGGGAGTCCTGGATTGAGTGTAACATGATTTCTCTCTCTCTCTCTCTCTCTCTCTCTCTCTCTCTCTCTTTCTCTTTATCCCTCCTCTTAATGACTAAATAGCATTTAAAAGCAAAACTGTTTTTAACAGAAATGTATACACTTGTAATAAACAACAGATTGACAATGAGGATATCTGAGAAAAGGCATGTCAAGAACATGGGAATGTAGAGTATCATTGTGGAAAACAAGATGATGTTTCTGAAAAATAGAGGACATACTGACTCATTTTAGCAAATAAAGTTTTCAAAGAAGTTAAGTACAAATCATGAAGATTTAAGAAGATTTAAAAAGTTTAAGAGGGTCCAGTGTGATAGCCTAGCAGCTAAAGTCCTCGCCTTGCACACACTGGGATCCCATATGGGCCCCAGTTAAACTCTAATCCCAGCAGCTCCACTTCCCATCCAGCTACCTGCCTGTGTCCTGGGAAAGCAGTTGAGGACGGCCCAAAACCTTGGGAACTTGCACCACCTTAGGAGATCCTGAAGAAACTCTTGGCTCCTGGCTTCAGATCAAATCGGCTCAACTCTGGCCATGGCGACTACCTGGGAGTGAAACAACGGACCGAAGATGTTCCTCTCTGTCTCTCTTCTCTGTATACCTGACTTTCCAATTAAGTAATAAATAAATCTTTTTTGAAAAGTTTAAGAAATTGAAATCTGGTTACATTGAAGAAAAATACATACTTTTAATTGGGAGAGTCATTTCAATATAGATTAATTGTATAATTTGTGAGTATTATTTACTAGAACCTTATTGAATATATTTTACCACTTAAGAGAGATTTACCACTAATCTAATTTAAAGCTCTTTACTATAGCATAAAAATGCATAAATCATAACATTTATTTGCATCCAAATTTGAGATTTTGAACAATAAAAATTCAATCAGAAAAAATTCCATTTCCAAACATTCAATTTATTTTTTTAATCTAAGTTTTTTTTTTAATTACATCAAATTATAAATCTTGGGCTGTCGCAGCGACATAGCAAGGTGCTGATATGCAATACGAGTGTCTATTCAAGTCCTGCTTATGGAAAACAATAGAGAATGGGTTAAGTCCTTGGGCGCCTGCACCCACATGCAAGACCTGGAAAAAGTTCTTGGCTCCTGGTTTCAAATTGGCTCAGCTCTAGCCCCTGTGGCCATTGCAGGGAGTGAACCAGTGGCATGGAAGATCTTTCTGTCTCTTTGTCTCTCCTTTCTGTAAATATATCTTTCAAATAAATTTTTTTAAATCTTAAGTTATAAATTGAGCAATGATTTGCCTAATTCATCAGGAAATGTAGCAGTTTTTGTGAATGTCTGATAGTCCTAGTATCCTTTCATGCTTCACAGAAAGCACTTTAACAATGATATCCTTAAAAAAAATATTTATTTTATTCTTTATTAGAAAGGCAAATATACTGAGAGGAGGAGAGACAGAGAGGGATATCTTCTGTCTGCTAATTCACTCCGCAAGCGGCTGCAATGGCTGGAGCTGAGCCGATCCAAAGACAAGAGATATGAGAACATTTTTAAACAGGATTTATAATTGCTGGAGCTGAGCCAATCCGAACACAAGAGCCTAGAGCATCTTTCGGGTCTCTTTTATGTGTGCAGGGTCCATGCTTTGGGCCATCCTCAACTGCTTTCCCAGGCCACAAGCAGGAAGCTGCATGGGTAGGAGGGCTGCTGAGATTAGAACCAGTGGCCATATGGGATTCTGACGTGTGCAAGGCGAGGACTTTAGCCGCTAGGCTACCGCGCCCGGCTCAATGATATCCTTTTGCAATATACTTATTTACTAAATAAGGAAAAATGAATGGATTAATGTATTGTATTCACTAGGTTTCTTAATCTTCATGGGATGCTTTCATTTCAGTAATAATTATCTCTTTCAGAGGCACTGTGGTACTGCAGGGTAAGCCTAACTTAAGAAATCTACATCGCATTCCCAGGTGCATGTCCAGATCTGGCCTAATCCAGTTTACAGTTTACTGCTAATGCATATCCTTGGAGGTGACAGGTAAGGGCTCGAGTACCTGGGCCTTGGTCATCCACATGGCAGACATGAATGACATCCCAGATCCCTGGCTTTGTCTTGGCATAATCCTGGATGTTGTGGGCATTGAAATAGTTAATCAGAAATTAGAAAATCTGTCTTCGTGGCAGCTTGCTCTTTGAATTGATAAAAAATAAATAAACATTAAAACAACAGTCTAGTTACTATCTAAACTTGAGCAACAAGGTGGAAACATTCTATGGTAAATGTTCAATTATAGTAGATGCATTTCACTTCTAAGAATACAATAAATTATTTTGAATGTAAAGACACATGCAGAAATTTACAACTTCTTCCAATTGCTCTCATTCTTGAGGTTACTTATCTTGCAAGGAGCAGAGTCTAGTGAATATTATAATGCCCCCCAGACCTTAGTATCAGGTAGTGGGGAGAGCAATTATAAATCCTGTTTAAAAATATTCTCATATCTCCCAAGTGGTAGCCATGAAAAGTCCTTACTATTTAATTAATAGTTTCATATTTAAAGTCCAGAAAAATTGCCTTTCTCAAATACATTGTCAAGGACTGTTGTATAATAAAGGATAGAACAAGGACTGTCTTGCAAATATTTGCCTTGAGTTCTAGCATGGACATCTGTACTGTTGATTGTGGATGCTTTGCTTCTACTCCCACAGCTCCAGCACAGGTTGCTGTCCCAATGGCTCTGTGCTACCAATTTCACCTGGGCATCGGCCTGTCCATCTGCTTGTCTCTGATTAAACAGTAGAAACAAGTAAAGACAGCCTCAGAAAGTATATTTTAATCTGAGTATTCCAAAGCCTAAATATAGTCCCTGGAACTCAGTAAGTGTATGTTGACTGGATAAACGAGCTGATTGCCTGCTTAAAGGGACAGTACAGATGAGGACAGCAGGGCCGACAAAGCTGGAAGTAATGCATTTTCCAACACTCCTTGGTTTCATCAAGATTCACAGAAAATCCAGAGATAGCTTTATTAGTAGAACTTCTGTTGCTGAAACAGTATTTCCTTCATCTTGTGCCACTGTTTCATCGAATTTTTCTAAGAAATCTGTTTTGCCAGCTGCACTGCCTCTGGCTAGAGTTGGTCATGAGCAGAAGTCCTAAATAGCTCCCGTGCTTACCCCTGCAGTGACTACAGGCCTCTGGATTCTCCAAGTCCTTCATGCACTTGAAAGCCTCCAGGCTCATCCTCAAACACTGTGTCAGTTTCCCAAGGGAGATGCAAGGGGGTTCAGGAAATTTGTTCATAGAGGAAGATATTTATGGTTGAGTTTCTGGAAAAGTTCAGACTGTAACTTCCTGAGTGATGTGAGTAAAAAAATGATAAAAGAGCATAAAAATATTATAAATGCTGGAAATCAGTGGATCGAGATGAAACTAGTTTGAGACCTGGAGA
The DNA here is from genome assembly GCF_017591425.1 of Ochotona curzoniae. NCBI lineage: Eukaryota > Metazoa > Chordata > Mammalia > Lagomorpha > Ochotonidae > Ochotona > Ochotona curzoniae. The sequence goes on from NW_024464920.1 coordinate 24,957,105, forward strand.
CAGGGATGACATGATCCTACTTCTTACCTGTCACCTCACCCGACAAGATGCCAAATCAGCTATAGACTATAATGAGGATTTGGTATTAATTCCTAGGGCAGGACTCTTCTCAGCAAAGGGAAGTGTGAATCTGTCTTTGCTGGAAGCAAAGGGGGCCTATAAACTAGTCTTCGGTCTGAACCCTTAGGTCTGAACAATGGCTGCTTATGATTTTAGACATTTCCAGAGCTATCTCAGGAGATCCTGTACCACGTGGGAGGACAGATAAACACACACACGTGAAGATACTTGTGACTGATTTCTTTGGCCAATTTAATCACAAGAAAATCTGAAAGGAAGACGCAAACAGCTACGACACTGGAGTACAGTGCGTGCTCTGATTGCATTTTACCCTAATATAATCAGCTTCAAGTATACTTCATTAAGAATCCCAAGGTAATGCTATCTGAGTATTAAAATAATTAAAAGCTGTCAAGGTGAGCCTTTAAAAGGATTGTAGAGGCAGACACGGCTCAGCAAGTTGAGCCTCTGCATGGGATGCCCACCTGGCAGGACCTTGGCTAGTGCAGGTATCTGGGGGAGTGAACCTGCAGAGGAAAGATGTTTTGTTTCTCTGTGTATGTGTGTTGTGTGCCATTTTCTTTCACTGTTGCTCTGCCTTTCAAAAAGCTGAAAATAAATACAAAAGTGAATGTTAGGTTGAGTTGAGCAGGGCGGTGGCCTGAGGCAGGGTGAGAGTGAGCCCAGAATGGATCCCACTGGCCTCATCTCCTCAGGAATGTCTGGAATACCCTGCAGGGACAATCAGACCTTGCCTCATGCCATCAGGATGAGTACTGCCCTGTGCCACACGTCAGTTCTCAGGTGCACGACAGAGGAAGTGCTGCCTTCTCCCAGCCCCACACCGGGGCTGTGTCAATGTCCGGGCTGTATGCCCTGGGCAGCCAATCCCCTCACCGGGTTACACTGCCTCGTGGAAGTGGTCCTGTGCCATCTCCCACCAGGGAGCAATCTGTCAGACTCTCCCCTGACTAAATGTCTCACTCTCACCATCAATCGCCTCTAAACCAAATGCTTTGGCGCCCAATCAGGGAGAGGTGAGGGCCTAGCCTCTGGCCTGAGTCAGCTCTGAGTAGTAGCCAAGACCCCACCACCTTTGAACTCCTCTTCTTCCTCAAAGTTCTCTTTGTTTCTGAGGCAAACAGTGTGTGAGGGCCACAGGGTGACTCTGTTAAATACACCCTGACATTGTGGACTCCTCATACCAACCTGGGAAATGCCCAGCCAGACACTCCCTTGTAACTGGGCCCTGTCCACCATCTTGTCTTTCTTCTCCCCTGCCTTTCATCGTCCCCACCCCATCCGGAAGTGGCAGATTGTCTCATGTCTGCTCTCCCCACCCAGGGATCTGAGCTGCTGTAATCACCTCTTCCTAAGAGTCAACGTTTTGATTAAAGAATTGAGGTCAGCATTCAACTTAGTCAAATTGCCACTTAGGGTTTCCACATCTCATACCAGAGTGTCTGGTCTAATCCTGGCTCCTCTAATTCTGATCCAACTTCCGTGCTAATGTGAGAGGCAGAAGATAATGGCCCAGGTAACCAGGTGTCTGCCAGCCCCTGGGAGAGCCATGTGACTCCTAGGATCTGGTCCAGCCCAGGCATTTGATGGAGGGAACCGTTACATAGCTGCTAGTCTGTTTCACAGCAATTTCATTGTAACTGAAAATAAATCAGATGTGTGCAAACTAAACAAATAGATAAAAACAGTGTGTGTTTTCATCAATAGGACAAAAGTTAAACAGTGCAAAGGAATTGGCCACGGTTACATGTTACAACCTGGGTGAATCTCAGAAGTTTTTTGTTAATAGTAAGAAAAGTCAGAAAAAAAAAGGAAGAGGAACTATATTTTCCCCCTTAAATGGCATTTTAAAAAGGAAAAATTATAATTCAGGAAGTAAATAGCCATTCACAAAGGCAAGGGTATTGAGAGTTAGTGACAAGAGGCAACTCGTATCAGTGATGGAAGTAAATGTCAGTATATTGATTCTGCTTGTGCTTACACTAGGTACTTTCTGTCAAAAGGCCGAGTTTGAGCTTCATCGTTATAAGGAACAACTATTTTGTAAGTAAATTGTCTCATTAAATATGATATTTTGAAAATGTATTAATAATTATAAAAGATCACGATTTCTCTGCTACTAGTACTGCACTACAAGTGCAACACGTACGGAGGGCTTTTTTTTTTTTTTCTCTCAATTTCCTTTCCTTTATGCTTGCTGTATTTGCTGCCTCATAACAGTCAAGGAGAATGTATAAACTTTGAACGTGGTCTCTCATTTTGCTGAACCTGAATTTTAAAAAGTAAGTCCCAAAGGAAATGGCCCATGAAATGAAAATCAGTTTCTTCCTGTGTGTGAGATACTTCCTCTGTTTCCAAATATCAGGTTTGTATAATGGCATCTGAGCTATGTTTTGTGTTGGCAATCTGATGCTTCCATTGTTTCTGCTGAGAGGAGAAGATTGTTCATAGTCACAGTTTCCTTGGAGTTGCAGCTGTTTATAGAAAGAGGAATGGGGATGTAAGGTGAGCAAGCAATTCTGATTGAAGTTCACAGATAATCTCAGCTGATTTTACAAAGTGAAATATTAACAAGACACATGCTCCAAGCGAAGAAAATACAGTACTTGAAAATAATTCCATTTACACACATGCCAAGGGATTCATGGGCTACAGTAAGACTTCAGATAATGAAAGAGAACCGTTTCTATATGGGAGCAGCAGAGGAACTCGAATGTCCTTGAAAATACCTTTATTTAGTGACTGGCTTATTACAATATTGAATGCATTGAAAACTAGCAGTGCTTATGTTAATCATGAAAGGTTTTTTTTTCCTTCAACTAAGGTAACATTTATAATGGTGGTTTAATTTTGGGTTTCCATTTTGAAGATAATAACAAAAACAGAGCAGAAAATGAACATGAGGCAATTTGAAAAACATGACATTAGGAAATGGATGAAAACTCATGGCACTTTCAGAGTCATTGCTTTGCATCATTTGATTTCTGTGGATGTCATCTGTCCTTAGCAAAATGCATTGCTGACCTGCAAACAATTGATGTGCCATTTGTAACTGCCATTCTTGACTCCACTGACTTTTGTAGAGCAGCAAAGTGGTACAATCAAAGTCTTTTTTTAAAAAAAGTTACTATTTTGCTTGAACCAGAGCCTCTTCCAGGTCTCCTGTATGGGTTCAGGGTTTCAAGGCTTTGGACCAACTTTGACTGCTTTCTTAAGCCACAAGCAGGGAGCTGGATGGGAAGCAGGGCTGCTGGGATTAAAACCAGTAACCATATGGGATCCCAGCGTGTGCAAGGCGAGAACTTTAGCCACTAGGCTACCACACTAGCCCCTCAATAAATTTTTATATCAAAATAAACTGACATTTTTCATTCCATTTATTTGAACTTTTTGGAGTACCCTTGCACATGCATCAAAATTGCATTACATCCAAAAAACATGTACAATATGTTGTGCTAATTAAAATGAAGTAAACCTAAAAGATAATTGTTAATTAAAAACAAAGAGTACTTTTTTTCCCCTAAAAGAACAATCAGCTCTGATTGAACAAAACTGTCCTTCCCCAGTTTGGTCTGTGTTTAGAAAACCCCTTTCATTTATTATAATTTTCTTCCTGAGTACTAATTTTACAGTGCAAAGTTGAAATGACAGGGCATAGATTTAGAAAACCCAAAGGGAATTGCTGTCTTATTTCATTCCTTTTAGTGACAACTCAGAATTTTTTATAGTCTCACAGGGATTCACTCCAAACTTTTATCTATTGTTCTCAGAAAAAAAAAGAATACTTTTCTTTTGTAGACCAAGTAAATCACAACTTGCCAGCTCTATGTTTTTGTTAAATTACTTAATTGTACTATTAATCTTTCATTTTCCTTATTTCTAAGAAGACATTGCAAGACACATCACATATATATTTTGAGATGTTCTGCAAATAGTAAGTGTGGATTGTTTCAGGATATCTCCTGGACATGATAAAACTCAAACTTTCCCCACATTTACCGATGCTGAGATAAGTGAATGAGATGTAAACTTTTAGCTTCAGGAACTCACAGGTTAGAGCTTTGCTGCTGAATATGAAAGCTCCATATACATTTTTAATTTAGTTAATATTAAATAAATGAGTTCATTTTCTGTGTCATATTTCAAATATTTAATAACTGCATGAATCTAGTGGCTCTCACATTGGAAGGCTTGGTCTAACTGAATGGATAAATCGAGCCATAATCTGTGGCAATGCAATTACTTAAAATGGTAACAAAGCTGCAGATACACAATATTGTCAGGAAAGTGTAGAGTTTGTATTTTATTGTGAACTGTAAAAATGTTCTTTTTAGAGCATTTTGAGATGTGGGAAGAAATGACATACCGTCCTTCAATTTTTTAATCAGTATAATATTAAAATATATTTTTGAAAAAAAATATATAGAGAGAATTATTGCCCCTCGCAATGGAGTTTTAATAGTAGGTTAGGCAATTACATGCTCATCTATTTGGGCCATAGAAATAGAAATTATGACATACCAGTGAACAGGCTGTTGTTTGGCTTTAAATAAAATGAATTAGAATATTCTTGTGGTTTGAGTCCCTGTACCAAGATAGTCCCATATGATGAAGAAAAAAGCAGCAGCACAAAGCTCATCCAACAAAGGATGCTCTCCATGTACGAGAGTACAGCTGAGCCTGAGCCAACTGTGAGGTTCCGTATTCTTTGGAATCTGAAATCTCTTCAGTAGAGAGATTTCCCAGGAGGATTAATCATTTCCTCCATTTTAAAAGATATGGCCTATTTTTAGAAATCAATGACATATGGGAATATTGCTTAAATACCTACTGTAGAAGTAGAAGGATCTGGATGCTATTTGGAGGGACTTGTACAAAGAAGTAATATTAGAGAATGTAAAATTGTACTCACTAACTTTGAGTTTCCATAAAACAGAGGAAGGACGTACAGCTCTGACTTTTCCATTCAACAGCACTGCAAGTCTTGGGCAATATACATGAAGCAGCTGAAGATTCAGCCAAGTCAAGGGTGGCAGGTAAACTGAGAGCTTATTATCAGAGTTCTGGTGGTGAGTTTCCTGTTTTGGTCTTGTTTACTTTTCTTGTTAGTTCCAAGCATGGAAACAAAGACAGACTGGAACTGCACATCAGATGCAGACAGAAATGGCTTCATCCTTGTCATTTTTTAAAGGAGCAAGAAGTGGACACCCTCAGCCACACACGGCAGAAAGATTGATTGGTTTTACTTGTGGTGTTTCCTTCTCGTTTTTTCCTTAGCCTCCCAACAATTGAAGGTGTGTGTTGATTTTGAGCACTGTTTGTCAAGTTCCATGAGGCAGGTGTTCTCCCACTTCTGTTGTTCTGTACCTGTGATCTGTATCTGTGTTTGTACAGAGTTGTTTCTACAAAAAATATATATATAATATGAGGCAAAATTAGAAGAGGACTAATTCAGAATAACATGAAGTGATGAAACACATCAACAGTCAGAAAACTTAAATATTGAGAGAACCACTCTGAAATGGCAAATAGGGTCAATAGACCAAATCATTTAATGTAGCTCTTTACTTGACAAGTGGGTTGGAGTTAAGAAAGAGCAAATTTCAGTGGAAAAGTTTTAATGGTGTAATAATCAGTTTTGTCTTCTCTTTAGTTTTACATGCATGTAAATAATACCAGTTTACAAAAGCATTCATGCCTCAGGACATTTAAACAACTTTTATTTTCAGAATTGTGGAAGAGAATCCTAAAATGAAATGAACATTCACTCCAATTTGCAAAATGCCCCTTTAGCTATTTTTTTTTTTTTTTGGTGGATTGAGTTTATTCGGTTGGAGGGTGTGTTTTCTAATATGCACCCTCAGTAAACTTTTGTAACCATTTCCATGCCTGGAGCATTCTGCAGAGCAAGAAAGCTCAATGAACAAAAGCTACAACTCCCTTTTGTGGGCAAGAACTTTTGCTTTTCTGATTTGCCCTCAGGAGTTTTCTTTATATATTCTAGCTTTTTTTTTCCCTTAAATTTCAGGGTTCAGGCAAGGTTATAAATTATACCATACACTTTCTTTTGGACATCTTCCTAGTAAAATGTCCTTATTTTGCTTATTTTGTACAGTCTATGTACCATCTCAGGATTTTATTGGATACATCAATTGCGCAGAGCACTTGACTATATAGGAACAAATATGACTATACAATTCATCTAGTTTATTTTGTGTGTAATGCATCCTTTAAGCAGTCTCATAAATAAATCCAGTCATTTCCCCAGCTTGCCATGACTTCTCAGATGCATGCTGAGAACAAAATGTACAAATTTCTTTTTCACAATAAGATTATCCCACCCTGGGGACTAGATGGACAATGATTTCCCCCTTTTGGACTGATTTTATTCCATTTTGTATACTGGTTAACATTTACAAAATCTCTTCATCACCTAGTCTATAAGTCTAGGCATCAAGTTCAATCTCATGAAGAAGTCACAACAATCCAGACTTCTTGGCTTTAACCCTTGGAGTTCCAATTTCATTAGTTCTGGGATGACTATTTATCTGACAAAATTTTGGCTATTTGATACAGCTAATAAACAAATCTTTTTTGATTAACTGAGCTTTCTTAAAAGCTGAAGATAGGCATTCCAAAAAGAAACTGATAAAACTAGTTTTGAATGGATTTCATTTAAAGACATGATATGCTTCTTTTATGCCTGATTATAAAGCACTAAAATCAAAGGCAACCTGGGAGTGTAAGGGATTTCCTTATGAAAAGCATTAACAAGAGTGTTCTAGCAGACTTTTTTTTTTTTTCAAAGTTGATAAATTCTGGAGCACAATCACTTCGATAAGTAAAATCAACATTGAGATTTACCATACAATATTGAATCAGACTTGTCGAGAAACTAATGTACAACATGTGAGGTATGTGTGTGAGTGTGTGCGGGTGCATGGTGAGACAAGGTTTGCCTCAATACACAAGGAAAAAAAAACCCTGATGATTCTACAGTTCTTTCCTTCGTTTCTTTTTTTATGGTTTATTTATTTCTAATGTTGGAAAGGCAGATACCTAACTAGAAGAAGATAAAGCAAGATGTCCGTGGTTGCAACAGCTGATCCGAAGCCAGGAGGCAAGGATTTAGCCACCAAGCTATCACACCATGCCTGAGATTTTACAGTTTTTAACGCTACTTATTTCAGTATTCTACTTTCTCCCTTGCTTAGAAGCTGTTATTTTCATTGCCATCAGGATGTCAGCTAGAAACAACCATTCTCTTGCTATCAAATGTGGTCATACTTAAAAAAGTGATAAATATCGCAGAAATGGTTAACTTCTTTGTAAAATCAGAGAAAATATTCTCTTTGAACCCAAGGTATCCTCTCATGCATGTGGAATAGTTTGCATAAAGGGCTGTATTTTTGAAACAATGTTAATGTTTCTATTACCCAGGAACATCCTCACATGAAACCCCTTTTCTGCTTCCATTTCATTCAATCATGTTTTCATTGCAGGAGTTCTCCATAGAATCTTGGGAACCCATGACAAGTGCCGCCTACCCAAGAGCTCTCATTTTCTCCCTATACGTTTCTTTAGCTCAGCCATGTCTTTTCTATTGCAGTCCAGATTGTCAGGTGCCCTCTTGGGTCTCCTTATTTGGGGTACAGAGGAAGGATTTCCCTTCTGCCTCCCTGGGACAGAGTGTTGCAGAAATGCTATAAGTCACTGAGTCTAATAAATTACAAAAAAAAGTTTTAAATCACTAAGTGGCAAAATCAGTATATTATGACCAGCGTGGTCATTTTTCAGCAAGCCTTCTGCAACCCAAATACTTTTCTTCAGAATGCAGATGTGCGCTTTTTACCTATTGTTCTGTGCTTTGCAGCCTAAGTCAGTCCTCCTCGGGGACCATAAGAATAATCCCACTGACAAGAATATTGTGTGAACTCAGGAGCAATTGTTTTGAAATGTCAGTCTAAGCAGTCCAAAGGCTTTCTCTTTTTGACTTCTTCCATATGCTGGTGTATTTTAAAATTTTAAACATGCAGTAGGGATGTTTCTCACTTTTGGTAAGTGAGACTTTCCTTTTTTTTGTTTTGTTTTGTTTTTAATGCCGTATGTTTGTATGTTACATCTTCCCAAGTTACAAATGACCTAACAAACACTTCAAATTTACCAGTTTTAGTTAAATTAATATGCAGTGTTACATAAGGCACCGTATATGTATTTTCTTATTGAATGTATGTGTTTCCTATGAAAAATTTTAACCATCTTCCAGGGAAACATTCCAAGAATAATGCTTTGCTCTCCCTTATTAAAAAGAAAAGAGGTTGGAGTTGAGGTGATACATTCAAATGCTTCAAGAAACACGAGATTTGAGGAAAATTTCTAATTTCGACCCCTGTGTCCATTTTTCAAGGACAATGTTTTGCATGTTTGTGAAATTTAAGTGATGCAACAAATGTCAATCTTCATTTGTTAATGCTTTTCCATACCCTTTAACTGTTCCTCCTTTATAGAAGATATTCTGCTCTTAGGTGCTTTTCCTAAGTTCTGGAAGTGATTTCTTACTCCCAGAAGAATTTATCCTTCAGAGTTTTTATTGTGGAACCTACAAATAAATTGTCTTGGTCACTCTTCACTCAATGTATTGCATTACACTGAGAGTACCTAGAGAACAACAGAAAATATACGTATTTGCCAGGGGCTGTATTGGTGTTTTTTCTAATTCCTCCTGAATTCCATGGTGTAATTAATCTGAGCTTAGTGCTCTGTCAACTTCAATAATCCTGACGACCTTATTACACTCTCCAGTGGAGAGATAAGTATTAAGTGAGCACCTGAGGGAATTAGATTGTACTGTCATCATTACCAGCCAATGTTTTTAGATGCCATTTCACCTCTTTGTGTATATGAGAAATTGTATATTAAACTGAGAAAGAATAGAACTGTTGTGTTTGCCAACTCATTTTTATAACTGGGGGCAGAGCAGAGGAAGAGAGATGGCAAGGATTCTAATAAGGAGGAAGAAAATTAAATTGCATCTCTGAAGGTAAAACCAAGAGTCTATAGAGTCTATTTTCATTATTAAAGCTGTTTATCATTGCAACAACCACTAGTTGTTGTCTTAGGGAAGTACTGTATGTGTCTGCGGTTTTAGAAAACAACATCTTTTCAATTTTGCTCTGCTGTTTTTGACTTGATTGCTGCGACGGTAGTGTGATTGGATACCTGAATAATAATAAATTTTGGCATGCAGATTTGAGCAGTGACGGAAAAGGATGAGGAAAATAATGGTGGTGGCTTAAGCCCATGTTAAATTTATGCAAAAATGTGGTTAGCCAAATGATGAACAGATGCAGCTGAGTATTTTCATCATTTTTGTTAAATATCTTGCAAATGATTCTGGCTGGTTATGCAAGAAAATTGCATTGAAATGAAGTGTGTACATGAGAAAAATATTAATGACCGAGCTCTATTCAATGTGTTACAGATAATGCAGCTGTTTTTAGCTACCAGCTGTGGAAAAATAACTTATTTTTGCTAGAGGAAAAAAATATTCCATTTTGCTTTATTTTAATATGATTTTCATTTACACATTTTTATTTCCTTCAGGAATTTCTTCAACAACTTTTAGCCTTCCCTTTTTAATAGGACTCAATGGCTAGCACTTGTAACCCTTATTTAAATTTTTGGTAATATGTGTTACTCATGGATGACAAACATTGAAAGGGGTCTTTTGGATTTTAGCACCTGTAAAACCATTTATGATGGAATATGATGTGTCTTTTGCTTCCATAAGTCACAGTGAGCTAGAAGCAGAATATGGAAGTACAAACTGGCCTACTTTCCTTAAATATTAGCCAAACATAGTATGGTAATGGTGAGAGTAAGATCTTCACTTATAGAGGAATGAATGAAGTGATCCTGGCTATGATACAGAATGGAGGTAACTAGATGGTTAAGCACATTATCAGGTAAGGTCCATGATGCAAAAGTGGAAAATGAATAGAAACGAATAACATGAACAAAATGTCTAAATGTAATAATAGCATAAACATATATAACCAGACACCATATAGGGAATCATTACATACATTTTGTAATTCAATTATCACAGTCATGCTGCAAATATAGGATCCATCCACATTTTGAACATGTGGAAAACTAAAGGACAGGGAGAACAATAAACTCGTCCTAAATCATGTACTTAGTTGAGTTCGGTTATGTGTCTCCCGAGATTTTGTCTTTAAATATGAGGCTACTGTGTTGTTTTCTGCAAAGTCTATGGTAGTGGAAACAGTGTTGGAAATAATTAGGTCATAGTAATGGCAGAAATGGAGGGTAAGCAGTGTATACTTCAGCTCAGATCAGTCCCATTTCCCTGGCTCTTTTAAATCGTCAAGCCAAATTCAAGGTTTTAACTCTTGGTTATGAAATACATCTTTTGTTATCTTTTATTTTATTTGTTAGTCTGTCATCATCTGTGAGCTCTGTTATGTGCACTGAGTCCCTCAGCAGCTTTACCCTTAAGTATCACAAAAACCATAGGGGAAGAGATTGAAAAATGAAAATGAGATGTGAAAATTTGAGCATGGACCAATCCAGGTGTAATTGTGAACACACATAGGTTCTCCAAAATGGAACCAGGTCTGGCATGTTCTGATCTTAGAAGAATGGCCTATGGAATTCTGTTCTGATACAGATTCTGTCTCAACTAATTCAAGTGTCCCAATAATTAGAACACAGAGAGTGAGCGATACTTTGAATGGATCCAGTGACTGCTTGGTGAATAAATAAATGAATGCAAAAAGGTATTGATGAAAACTGAAAAACATGGTACTGGATATTGATGATTGGAAAGCAAATATCGAAATGGCATTAGATAAGAAAGTTTGAGGGTTTTTTTTAAGATTTATTTTTTTTGTTGTTGTTGGAAAGTCAGATATACAGAGAGGAGAGACAGAGAGGAAGATCTTCTGTCCCGATGATTCACTCCCCAAGTGAGCACAATGGTCTGTGCTGTGCTGATCCAAAGCCAGGAGCCAGGAACTCCCATGCAGGTGCAGGGCCTCAATGCTCTGGGCCGTCCTCGACTGCTTTCCCAGGCCACAGGCAGGGAGCTGGATGGAAAGCGGAGTTGCTGGGATTAGAACCGGTGCCCATATGGGATCCCAGGCGTGCAAGGCGAGGACTTTAACCACTACACTATCGCGCCGGGCCCCAAGTTTGAGTTTTTCAAATGAGAAAAACTTTTTCCAGTTGAAAATTTGTTCTTGATTAGTTCTACTTCTCTATACTTTGTTTTACTCAATAGCCTCACATGCTCACTTGGCTTCAGAAACTGTTTTTGTTTGCTCAATCAAGCTGTCAATTTAAAAGACCATTTCCAGCCTTTCATAAATTGGGAATAAAGCCAATATTTGACAGATTTATGTTATTAGGCCATTCATCCATGTTTGGTTATTATTAAGATCATTTATCTTAAATATATGCTAATATGGTAACTAACTCAAAGCTCAATCACTGCAAATTGTCAACATTCACATTTGAATGACTTCCATGTTCTTCATGAGCAGTTCTATAAATATTTTCTTCAGTCAGTACAAGTTTTATAGATTGAATAATAATCCATCTTCATTATAAATTCTAATCATCCATTATTGTGAACTCTAGGGTGTTAGAACCAGCAAATTCATTAAAAATAAAAAATAAAATTTTGACCTCCATTTTATCTTTCATTTGGTGTATCTTAATCAAAACCCTACTCCTGTGAATGCACTTCCCATTGTATGCTGCTATTATCTGATATCCTGGCATCTCGAAATCTGCACTAAGGACTGCTGCTGCTGCTAAAGCAACAGTTATTTGCACAAAAGGTAATTAAAGTGTTTACATTCACTGTCAATTTTAGAGCAGCTAATGAACATTGGCCATATTTCCATGATAACCTGGAAATGCTTATCTGAGTTACATATACCAGGTAGCGCTCACGATGCCCCCCCCCCCCAAGGTATGCTCAACAATCAGCATTAAAACAAATCTCTGCCTCAATCTAGAGTTTTTTAAGTGTGCAGTGGCAGTCAACAGAAAAATGATGTGGACTTGACTCTTTAAGCAACCTAACTTTATTTGATCTGTTCTGGAACCTAAAAATCTAATATCGAGGTGACCACCTTCTCACCGTGTAGATGACAGGAATCTCTTGTCACATTGCTAGATTTCTAATTTCTTCTGACAAGAGCAGCAGTAACAATGGATTAGAATAGGGCCTGGTCTCCAAATATCGTCATAATGAGGTACCAGAGGTTAGGGATTCAATACATTAATTGGGAGGAGGCACAACTTACAACAGTTGTACTTCCTCATTATACAGCTCTGGAAGAATCCTAATGACCCTACTAGTCTAAGTATCTAGACATATCCAGAGCCCTTCAGACTCAAAGGAGATGCCTACTGCAAGTACATAGGGCTGACAAAGTACTGGCATCCACAATGAGTACAGTTTCACTACTCATAGGAGAAATAGGTATTACTGAATGTATTACACACCAAGTTCATGTGCATATGTATGTGTGTAACTTTTAATCTTTATAAACATCATAAAAAGTTTCTCTTAAACTTTCATTTTATACATGAAAGAAAAAGACTCAGAAAAGTTGTCTAGCATGTGAAATGGCAAGATTACAGGTGGTACCACGGAATTAAAATCCAGGTCTCTGTAGTTTTAAAACCCATACGTTGTTGCCATTGTATAATGCTATCTCTTCAAAGGCTGGATTGGTTTTTAACCATAGCCAAAAGATAAGTATTCAGTGAGATTCATTGACATGCTACTTTTCCCTTTTAGGCTTGTAGGCAATATTTATTGAGAACAGACTGGAATGTATGTTTAGGTAAGATGAGGGTCAAGAGCAATTATAAAACTTAAAATGCCACCAAGAAAACAAAAAATTAAGCCATCTGTGTTTATGAGAGGTGGTACAATCAGGATGCTCATGTATGCTAAACCTGCTCTAGCTTAGAAAATTCTGTGGCAATGTCATATCTCATTATTAATGAAATTGTATTCATCTATTTATAAATTATACCTGGAAAATAAGAACCAGATGTTTCCCCCCAAAATTAGAGAGGTTACATGGAATGGTTTGGCCTATAAAAATTTATTTTGGGAATTATGGGAGAAATTTCAAGCTAGCTATAGTGTAATAGAAATATAACCAGAAGCTGTAAGACTGATCATACAAAGAAGCATGAAATATTCATTAAGATTACATAAAGAACTAACTGTCCTTTGAGCTACAGCAGTTATGGGGACACATGCATGCTTAGAAATGCTGATATGGTGACTCAAACTGAGAAGTATAGAATTTTCCATATTTGAGCATAGATGTATTTATAACATTATAGGTACATTTATCAATAACAAATTTCCAACCACATCGGGGAAATCACATGTTTTGTCAAAATTTAGTATTATTGTCTGACACTGAGAGGTGCAAAGCAGATATTGGTAACCCTGTAATTAAAGAGGGCTAGGCATTTAGAATAAGCAGAGTAATGGTTAAGAAAATACTGTTAGGGCCAGGCATGGTAGCCTAGCTGCTAAAGTCCTTGCCTGGAATGCGCCAGGATCCCATATGGGCACCAGTATCCCAGCAGCCCCACTTCCTATCCAGCTCCCTGCTTGTGACCTGGGGAAAGCAGTCGAGGACAGCCCAAAGCTTTGGGACCCTGAACCCAAGTGGGAGACCTGGAAGAAGCTCCTGGCTCTTGGCTTCAGATTGGCTCAAATCTGACCATTGCAGTCACTTGCGGAGTGAATCATCAGATGGAAGATCTTCCTCTCTGTCTCTCCTCCTCTCAGTATATCTGACTTTGCAATAGAAATAAATAAAATCTTAAAAAAGAGAGAGAGAAAATGATGAGCTACTCTCTGTAATTCTTCCAAGCTTAAATGAACATATCAATGAACGTTATTTACATAGTTAGAACATTTTCTGAAGCCTCTCCATTCTCTCTCTCCTCTTTACTATTTGACACATGCCGGGGCTGCTGGGATTAGAACTGGCACCCATATGGGATCCCGGTAAATTCCAGGCAAGGACTTTAGCTGCTAGGCCACCGCGCTGGGCCTTCATCATTCTCTTTACTCCTAAATTCTTCCTAAAAGGGTAGATCAGTGTGTAAATATAATTATAAAAGTTAATTTTATGTTGGTATACAGCATTTTTTTAAAAAAAAATGTATATATAATTTTGCCAAGAAATCACCACGGTGCTTAAAACATAAGTCAGTTATCAAAAAGACAAAGAAAACGGCACAGAGCAGTAACTTTTTTTCCAGAAAGTACAACTGACACAAATTGTTTGAGCATAAGTAACCTAAAAATCAGATTAGGTCACTTGAACTAGAGGATAACCTTGATACTCCACAAGGTCTCCTTCTAAAAGTGATAGTGAACTTTGTGTAGCTATAGTACGGTTGTGCAGAGTTCACTGAGTCAATTACAAGAGTAAAATGCATTGATGTTTCTAAAGACCCATCGTATCTGTGATAACTTCACTGTAGAACACAATGGTAGAAGCCATTATCCGCCTGTCTACATGTGTCACTGTGTACAAGGGCCATTTGTCAATGATGAGCCTTCTCTGGCAGAAGTGGAAGGGCCAGTCATTCCTCCTGTTCCTAGTCAGAGGGCTTAACTCAATCCTTAAAGTTTACTTTGAAATAATGATATTCTTTCATCCTTCTGCATAACTACATATCAATTTCTTTTTAGTTGAAATGTTCTTTTCACTAAATGACGCTTGGGAGCCATTTGACTGGTTCTCTGGCTGAACTCTTCAGTAATTGGCTGACCTGCGGCAAACCTACACAATTAAAAACAAAGAAGGAAATCACAGGGTGAAAGTGGGTGGCATTTTAACATTACAGCTTAAGTAATCTATAAGTTAGTTGTTATTTTCTGAATAAATGGACTATCTTTGTTCTCAAACCCAAAATTAATGTTCCCAACATGTGAACTCTTCTGAAAGGAAATTGCTAGAAGAAAAATTCTACTCAAATACGACTTTTGTCAGCCACAGTAAATATCTTCTGCCTTAAACAGATCTGAGATTTGCCCACTACTGTTTTGTCACCGAAAGAAAGAATTTGTGATTGTAATTTTTATTCCATCTCCACAATAGCAAGAACAGATATGCTGGGGTTGATAGAATCTTAGGTCCAATTAATTTTATCCAGTGAAACAGTAAAAATAAACAACAGAATATATAACTATTGCAATCAAATGTAAAAATATTTTAAAGTTACAAGTTTTTCTTTGTTCTGGAGGTTAAATTTAATTGTATATCTCTAAACATTGTTAGATACTTGGTTGTGGTGTTCTATGTTTTATTATAAACTTTTCTTTTACTGTATTAGTTACCAAATCATGAACATGTTACTCTGCATAAAATTAAAATGTAAAATTTATGACTAAATCATCATATAATTTTCCACCCTTATAAACTAGCAATTTAGCTTTTTACAAAAGCTGTGGTGATCTCATTAATACAGCCACTTAAAAAAAAGAGAGAAAATAAATTAATCAAACTTTAATTGCCAAGGTGCTTGCCAGAAAATAAGAACTTATGAGATGAATATTAATTAACTTGATTTGCATTTTTTAAACCAGACAGAATACTTTCTCTCTCATTGTTAGGATTCACCGTGTTTCTAGGCAAAAATGAACAAGTATTCTGGTACTATCTTTATTATTGATATATTTTAAAAGTCATGATCCTTACAAACTTTGAATTTGCTTGAAAAATGTGAGTAAAATATAAAATATATTAAATATATATAATATAATAATATAATATAGTATATTAAAATATATTAACAATAATTTCACATAATTGTAAGCCACAGTATAACTGCAATACACTATAGAGTGTATAATGATCAAATGGGGTAATCAATATTTCACCTTTTTGATATTTTATGATTGGAAACTTGAAGCGTCTTCATTCTATTTATTCATAAAATGCACACCAGTTTATTTTGAATGGTGGTCACTCTACTACATATTTAACGCTAGGTGTTTGCTCTTCTGATACAACTCCAATTTGGTACCTGTTATCCCAATTCTCTGCTTGCCCCTCTCTGTCACAGTAATCATTATTTTTTTTTCTTTTCTGAGGTTTATTTATTTTTATTGGAAAGGGAAACTAGATTTACAGAAACAGAGACAGAGAGGAAGATCTTCCATCTCCTGGTTCATACCCAAATGGCCACAAAGGCTAGAGCTGCGCTAATCAGTAACCAGGAATCAGGAGCTTCTTCCAGGCCTCCCATGTGGGTGCAGGGTCTCAAGGCTTTATTGCATCCTCGATTATGTAACAGGCCATAATCAGGGAAGCTTGGAACACAAACTGGTACTCATGTGGGATCTCGGCACTGGCAAGGAAAGGATTAGCCAATTAAGCCATCACAGTGGGCCTTTTCCTTTAGTTTACACAAACGAGGAAGAGCACTTGTCTTTCTGTATCTTGCTTGTTTCATGTAACATGGTGTGTTGTATTTGCACCAATTTCATTGTAAATGAGGAGGGTATGATTCTTTGTATGACTGAGTAACGTTTCTTTGAGGACAGTCATTTGAAGATGATGAGATGATATCGTTATACCCGAGTGAGCTGATAGAGAGGAATAGCACACTGATAATTAGAAAGTCCTTTATTGCTGATAGTGGCAAGTGGGCTCCTGTCCTCAAGTGTCTCCCAGCTCCAGATTACAGAACAGCAGGGTTTATAAAGGCAAAACCCACAAACAGAGAGTTGGGGTTAAGGAGACTAAGCTAATGCAAAACTTCCTAAGTAATGGAAAAATATTGTGAAGCTTTGGTGGCTGAACCAAGGGAAACTGATTTTTTTCCTAGTCATATGTGAATAGCCTAGTCAGGGGTTTGAGCATTCCTGTCAAGCAAGGTGCAATTTTCTTGGCCAGAACACATATAATCTTACAGGTGGGAGGTTATCCCACCTAAGATGGAGCCCAGCTCAACATGGAGTTCCCTCATGTCAGGTCTATTATTTCAGTATCTCATTGTGCCTCCTATTTATATTTGTAAAAAAATTAATTAGATAAAAAGCAAAAACCCAATACATAATTTCTGTAGAATAAAATCTGGAATATAAAAATTGCTAGAAAAAAATTTCATGTTTGGAATAAAGAGAATTTTATTTCTTCTTGCTGTGAATAAAATTAATCTATTGTGCTGTGATGGAGCAAGTAAAGTTGCCTCCTGCAGTGTCAGCCTCTCGTAAAGGCGCTAGTTAGAATCTTGACAGCTCCATTTTTGATCCAGCTACTTCCTAATGAGCCAGGGAAAGCAGCACAAGAAGGCCCAAGCTCTTGGGGTCCTTCATGCACATGGTGGACTTAGAAAATGCTCTTGGCTTCTGGCTTCAGACCAACCCAGAACAGCTCCAGATGTTGTGACCAATTAGGGGTGAACCACTGAAAAAATCACTCTCTTTCTCTCTCTCTCTTCCTCTCTCTCTTTATTTCTCTTTTTCTCTACCTCCTTGTAACTCTGCTTTAAAATAAAAATAAGTAAATATATTTTAAATATCTGACTAGTTCCTAATCATGCTAGTGAAAATGAAGATAATATAAAATAAATTTCAGGAAACAATACCAATTTGTATTTTGTATTGAAGAGTTCTGTTAAAGGCTTAAACTCAATATTCATCCGGATGACTTAGAAAGATATAAATCTCTATTGTTCAGGCAAATATTGAAAAAAATTTGGATTCAAGTTTTAACAAATCATTTTTAAAAAAGAATACCAAAAAGGGGAGGGCTGAAAATGTATGATTATGACTCTGTGTCATTTTAGCAAAGGCAAAAGTGCAGGAAAAAAACCAGATTTTTAGATTATTATTGGGGAGAACAAGAGATGTGTAGACAAAACAGAAAATGTTTAAGACAAATAAACTACTTTGTTATGATTCAATAATGATACTTATATGTATGTGTATATATGTGTATGTGTGTGTGTGTTAGGGATGTGTGAGGTTAGGACTACGTGGTGAGTGAATGTGTGTCCTTTCCTTTCAATTTTCATGTAAGGATAAAATGGCCCTAAGAATAGTCTTTAAAATACAGACTATAGATCTCAAACACACAATCACACAGAAACAAATTCTCCCAACAACTGTGGTTTTAGAAGAAGAACTCTGGATAAGCTGGTAGCTCTGGATGGCACATTGATTCTACCTGGTGACACCGGGACAGAAGACCTAGCTAATCTCTATCTGGAATCTATACTCACAAAAATCATCAAATATCGCTTTGGCTTCCTGGGACCGTCTATATTTTCACCTGAAATGTGGAGCTGTTTATTGTATTTGTTTCATTAGTGTTGTGTGATTTCCATTGTAGATCTCTTTGGCATCCTTATTTGAATTTATCTCACATTTTTTGTAGCTATTTTGAATAGGATTGACCTTAAATTTCATTTGGAAATGTAAAAATTACTGAACAGCCAAAGAATATTAAACAATAAAAGCGGAGTCATCACAATATGAGATTTCAAGACATTATGATCCTTGTAATGGCACAAAATCAGACATGTGAACTAATGGAACAGAATAGAAACCACAGAGAGCAGTGTATGCATCTACAACCTTTTGCTCTTTTACAAGTCAGGTAAAAATACTCCCTGGGAAAAGACAGTCGCCTCAATAAATGCATTGAAAAGATTAGATTGCTACATGCAGAACTGAAATAAGTCACTGTCTCAGAACTGCACAAGAATCAATTCACAAGAGATCAAGGATCTAAACATCTGACCTAAAACCATAAAGTTACTAGAGAAAAATCCTGCAACACATTGGCCTAGAGAAAGATTTCTGGAATAAGATCTCTGAAGCCCAGGAATTACAAGCGAGACTAGACAAATGGGTTTATGTCAAACTAAGATGCTTCTGCACAGCATAGAGAACAACCATAAAAGCGAAGGGACCCCTGCCAAAATGGAAAAATATATTTGCAAACTACACTTGAAATAATGCTTTGATATCCAGAATATATAAGGAGTTCAAAAAGTCAACAACAGAACAAGTAATCTAATTAGGAAATGGGCAAATTATATAAAAGGGCATTTTTCAAAGGATAAATTTCAAATGGAAACATACATATGAAAAAATGCTCAATATCAACAGCATAAATGCAAACCACAATGAGGTACGAGTTCATCTCAGCTGGAATTGTTACCCTTGAAGTACCAAAGATTACCTCCTACACTGTTGGTGGAAATGGTGGCTGGTACAATCAGTAAGGAGATCCCTCAGAAAACTAAAGACAGTATTAATATCTGATCCAGGAATACATCCAAAGGAAATTGAGTCGCCAACTGAAATGATGCAATGCTATTCAAACATAAAAGGAAAGAAATCCTTACATCTGCAGCAAAATGGACTCAACTAGAGATAATCATGCTGAGTGAAATAAACCAGAACCAATTGGCCAAATATCATGTTTTCTCCTGTTCATGGTAGCTAATAGAGAGAGTTAAAAACTAAAGAGTAATAATATTGTTACATTTCATATTTTACGTTTTTTATGTAATAGTTGTAACTTGTCTTCCTGATTTTTGTTTATTGTAAAGAGCATTCTAAAATTCACATATAGACATCTTGAAATGCAGTAAAATGGGAAGGACTCAACTAATTTATTATGAGGAATCACCCAAGATAACAGTAGAATGGGGCATGATGTTGAAGAAAACTATACATACTACTGACATGTTTAAATTTTATTGTAAGCATGCATTACATTATTTTAAAAATGCAACCTGGACCTGGTGTGATAGCGTAGAAGTTAAGGTCCTCACCATGAACATGCCGGGATTCCATATGGGCGCCGGTTCTGATCCCAGTAGCTCCACTTCCTATCCAGCTCCCTGCTTGTGGCCTGGGAAAGCAGTCGAGGATGGCACAAAGCCTTGGGAACCTGCATCCACGTGGGAGACCTGGAAGAATTCTGTTAAAAGCATCAATCTGTAATAAGTAACTTATGATTTGTTTTAAAGATTTAAATATTTTTATTTGGAAAGACAGATATAAAGAGAGAAGGAGAAACAAAGAGGAACATCTTCTGTCCCACGATTCACTCTCCAAGTAGCCACAATGGGTGGGGCTGCACCGATTCAAAGCCAGGAGCCTGGAGCATCTTCCAGGTCTCCCAAGTGAGTACAGGGTCCCAAGGCTTTGAGCCATCCTTGACTGCCTTCCCCGGCCACAAACAGTGATCTGGATACGAAGTGGGGCTGCTGGGATTAGAATCAGTGCCCCTATGGGATCCTGGTGTACGTAATGCAAGGACTTTAGCAGCTAGGCTACCGTGCCAGGCCCAGTAACTTAAGATATTATTTCCAGTCACTGAATAATGACTAACTATAAGCTGTGTGCAGCAAAGCACTCTGACTTCTGGACTCTGATTAATGATGCTTGCTGCTATCCTTCTTGAGTTTCTGAGGGTTACCTGATGCATAGCTTTAAAAGCTGTCAAAAATTCCCAGTGTTTTGCCTTCTACTTACATAAGCTAAGGCTGAAGTTTGGAGTTTTGTTTTTTAAAAAAATATTTATTTGATTATTTTATGATAGCTTACCAGGCTACTCACAAATGCTCCAAATGGTACTCCTAGGCTTTATAATACAAATTCAAAGACTCATACACCCTGCAAAATATTTTATGCATATAATTTTATATGTAATAAAAGCAGAAAACACAAATTTTATTGAACTTGTCCTGAAACCAAGACTAGATGTTTGAATAGTGTTTTGGAAAAAAAAAAAAAAAGGTAAGTGGAGAGAAAAAGAGGAACCCATCTACAGATATGAAAACAAAGGTTATTGTTTGCTCCAAAATGAGCAAATGCTTACCACCTTACCAGGTGTGAGAAACCACAGGATCATAATTTCAACATAAACTTCAGTCCTTGTAAAAAGCATTACAATGTGCCTAACACATTCTGTCTGAATTGTTGTTAACGGAATTGATTTTAATTTATCAAACATCTCATTGTATGTTTTTAACATAGATTTCAGAAAATGTTTATAACATTTAGCTCATCAATCTTTGCAACTAAGCTTTTTCTCAATGATATTTAGACATAGTACAGTTGAAAGAGATTTTAAAACATATTTTTAGGTTTTAAAATATAATATCAACTGAAGTAAAATTCTTGAAGTGATAGAAAAATATGGTTATAATTAAATGGCATTCTAGTGATTTCTGTGTCATCAGTTTTACACTGTCAACTTTTCTAGGATCTAAAAGGGAAAGGTAGAAGAATAAAAGTGGCAAGTGATTTACAAGGAAAATAATCGCTATTATGTGTCTAGCTAGACAGTCTAAATTGAAAAACAGGTAAAATGGCACTACTTAGAATCTCCTTTATGTGCTCAAAAGTTATTACTCCATAGAACCCTAAAGAATTACTGAAGAGAGTATCTTACTGCAAGGGCCAGACTTTTATAGCTGAGAATTGATTGAATACACTGTCATTTTGTAAACTATCACATTTGGATAGTTCTTCACTTTAGTAATGCAAATATGAGGGTCAAGTTACATAATTACATGGTTTAAATATTAATTATGAATATTAAATGCCTTACAATTATTTCAAATGTTTGAAATATTTGACCTCTACTACATTTGAAAGAGTGCACTTGAAAGTAATTATTACTTTTGTCACATTTTGTCATTCCTAGAATTAACAACAGAGAGCCTCAAGTACTACAAAGTGTTTTTCATATGAAAAAGTATATGAGCTAAGGAACATGATAGAAAAATCTGGTAGTATGCCTTATCAGTTAAAACCCTCCTATTAAACTGGAATGTGAAAAGAAAACAAATTGTATATTCTGCAAGATACACTTAATCTACTAAGATAGTATGTGTATTGAATCTTAAACTGATAGTTATATCTATACATAATACATACCATATAAAAAGTTTATGACAACCTTGAAATTTTGTTACATCCATGAACATGGATGAAACTTAAGCTTTTTATGGTCATAGAAGATAATAAACATATAGCAGACATTTTATGTTAAATCTATATAGACTTACAACTATTTTCAAAATAAGACTATATATTTCTTCTTTTACCTTTATCACCCAAAAGAATACTTCTACATGATTAGTACAGAATAGGAAAGTGCTTACATGCGTTTGTATGTCATTTATTCTATTCGAGATTTACTTATTTGTTTATTTATTTATTTGGAAAGGCAGATTTACAGAGAGAAGGAGATACAGAGAGAAAGTTCTCCATTTGCTGGGTCACTCCCCAGATGGCCACAATGGCCAAAGCTGAACTAACCTGAAGCCAGGACTTTCTTCCAATTCTTCCACGTGGGCTCAGGGTCCCATCCTCTGCTGCTTCCCCGGGTCACAAGGGAGCTAGATGGACTGGCACCCATATTGTATGCCAGAGCTTGGTGATGGAGGATTAGCCAGTTGCACCAATGTGCTGGACCTAGTACCTCATTTGTTCTATTAGAAACAAGCATAAACATATAAATACAATAATTATGTATTATGACACATATTCTTTATAAACACAATACATGTGAATATATTTAAATAATTAGTTAGTATAAGCATAATACAAATTGATATATTAATGTGTTTGATATCCATTCAAAACTGAATATATTATTAGGTATGGAACTAGCTAGAAAGTAATAAAATACTAAAAATTCAGCATATCATAAACATTTTAAGACCTCTTAACATAAAGAATACTTTTAAAATTACAACTGCAAATCTCTTCTATTTCACATGAGAAGGATTACAACTTCTGAAAATGTATTCAGGTACTTGTAAAAAAATACATTATATTAACATAAGCGATTGATTCTTATTTTGTCAGTAATATGTTCACTTTATTTTGGATAGAATAATGGAAATTAAAATGTAAGTTTCCATGGTTTTCCAACTGTTCAATTGCTACTTATATGATCAATGGGATCTTGAATACTTTTTCCACTAGCTGTTGTATCAAAAGTTTTTCATCATATCACAAAACTTGATCCACGAGGTAATTGCTCCCTATCATCCCTTTTTCCTTATCCTTGGGAATCCCCAGATTGCTCTTGGTCTCTATGGATTTGCCTATTCTTGAAAAATTATATTAAAGAAATCATGATGTTTTTGCTTGGCTTATTTCACATGATGTAAAAATTTAAGTTTTATCCCAGTTGTGGCATGTGTTAGAACCACATTTTGTTTGTATGTGTGTATATATATGTGGGCATATATACACATATCTTTATATATATATATATATATATATTTATACACATATATATGTATAAAATGTTTTTGGTTTGGAAACTGGAAAGTCATATTTAATTTCATGCATATATCCTAATTTGTTCATCATTCATCCATTATGTTAAGACATTGGTGTTGTGTCTTTTTTATTACCATGAATAATTCTTCTATAAATATAGATATATATTTTTTACTATTATAAATAATTTCACTATGAACATATAATCAACTTTTCTTTGTTATATAACAGTGCAATTTCTGAGTCAAGTGGTAATTCCATTCAACTTGCTGAGAAACCACTGAAGTATTTTCTAGAGTTCCTGCATCATTAAGCAGTTCCATTAGCAAGGTGCCGTGGGTCCTGTTATCCACATGCTTACTAGTCTTTGTAATTTTCCAGTATGTTTGATTGTTATTAAATCTGTATTACTGGCTATGAAGTGGTATCTCATGATTTGAATTTGCATTTGCATTACTTTTATGGTCAATGAGACTGACCATTGCTATTGAGCTTGTTGACCTTTTGTATAACATTTTTGGAAAATTACTATTTAAATCCTTTGCCTCTATTTTACTTAAAACTTCTTTTAAATGTAGGAAGACACACAGGCAGATTTTTCATCTGCTAGTACATTCCTCCAATGCCTTTGATGGCTGAGGCTGAACCAAGCCGAAAGCTGTAGACATGAACTCATCAACTCGGGTCTTCTATCTGGGTGACACGGAACCAACTCCTGGAACCTATGGTTTCTCAGGGTGCACATTAGCAGGCGAATGCCTTATGATTAGAGCTGGCCTGAGCCCAGGCACCCTAAAGTGTGCTGCAGCCATCTGAAGGATTATTTTCATTGCTAGGTCAAACAGCTCCTATGTCTCCATGTATGTTTCAATTTAGTTGTTTGCCTTTGTCATCTTCTTGTTAAAGACCTTTATATATTCTGAATATTATTCCCTTATTAGATGAAAAATTTTAAGGTATAGTCTCATTACCTTGACTGTTCGCATTCTTCATAATGTCTTTTGATGTTCATGTTTTAAATTTTAAGTTCAAATTATCCATTTTCTGATTTATTATTTGTATTTTAGGTATTAGGTCTAAGAATTCATTTGTATTCTGAAATCATGAAGCTGCCTATCCATGTTTTAATCTAAGAGTTTTGTGACTTTAAATACTTAAATTGATCTATTTTGAGCTAAGTTTTATGCATGAAGTGCTGTAGGGGTTCAATTTTATTCTGCTTGTTTTTACCCAACTTTCTCAGAACCTTTGCAGAAGATATTATTCTTTCTCCATGACATAGAAATTCAATACAATTTGTATGAAATTTCAATGGCTCTTTTTGTTTTCCACAATGCAAAAGCCAATCCTCAAGTTCAGATGGAACTAAAAGCGATTTTGAATAGTCAAAACAATATTGAAGTAGAAAAACAAAGTAGAAAAATAAAATATAACTCTTATTTCCTAATTTCAGATATTGTAACAAAGCTGCAGTAACCAAAATGGCATTTTTGCTGACATGTTATTCATAAATAAGGAATAGAATTGTAAGTTGAGAGATAAATTATTGTCAATTTATTTTTCACAATGATCTATATATAGATCATTCTATGTATACTGAAATACAGTTTTTTTTGGTTAAACAAAAAGAATGCTATGGTAGTTTTGTCATAATGGCTTAGATAATTATGAAATTTAAGAATTAAATAGTAATAATAGTAATACACATTTCATATTCTTATGGTCTATAGTTTATCACAGTGCTGTGGTTGAATGAAAGAATGAAATAAATAATAAGGAAATACAATTTGAAAGATTAAAACTTTTTTGCATGCTGGTTTAGTAAAACCCTTAGTCTGAAAAATGGAGTGCCTGCCCTGGTTACCAATTTTAGGGCATCCTTGGTGTCTGGAGTGTCTTCCTCATCTATTTCATGTCATCTTTACCCTTTGGAAGTGCCAATGCTCTGAGTATCTTCCTGGTTCTGAACACAGCATCATGATCTTTGTTAATCAGTGCTTTCTAGAGATACAAAGTAACAGGAGAGAATGAAGCCCCATTTTACAGTGTTTGTACAATGAAGAAACAGGTAAGATTGTTCAATTCAATTTGAGTTTGAAGATGTGAGAAGTAGGAGGCTGCTGGTGTAAGGCCTGAAGTTCAAAAGTCCCAAACTAAAAACTCAAATATCTAAGGACAGAAGTCAAAATGAAGAGTAGAATCCAATCTTTCTCTGCCTTTTAGCTCTAATTAAGCACAGGTGACGCTTGCTTACTTTGGTGAGGTTGGATCTTTAATCTTCTGATTCAAATCTAAACCTGCTTAGGAATATTCCATCACAGATACCAGAAATGTCTTACCTGGTATCTGGGTATTCTTTTACCCCATCAACTTCATGTGTAAAATTATCACCGAGCTCTACCTTTGGCTTGGTACCAAACCTATGCCCCCAAACGCTTTGTGTTTATAATCTGGCTTCAGTTCCAAGAGGGCTATCTGCAGTTATTCAACCCTGGTAACAGGAGTATATATATATTTTCCTTCCTTCTTTCTTTCTTTCTTTTTTTTTTTTTTTAATTCTGAGTGCATAAGATTTGGCAGCCAGAATGGTGCTTGGTACTACTGTCTCTTATGGACACAGGATAATTGCGGCACTCTGGCTCACCATTGATCCAGTGCTGACACCTGGATCTGACCCAAGTGAATGGACTCATGTATTGACCCTTGTTCATCTGTATTCTAACTGCCTCTTGCCAGCCACTGGAGTGTGGCAAGAATCGCAGTAGGAATCCTGTATCATTTGGCACCCTCTTGCTATTTGTTGTTGGCAATCAGGCCACCTATCCCAACCTCTTCTATGTACTCACTGCAACATGTCAGGCATTCCTCCACCATGGCTACATGCACTTTCTAGAAGGCCTTTTAAGGTCATTACTCCACAACACTAATAGTCTTTCTAATTGATGTTCGCTTTTGCCTCTAACTGATGTAGCCACATTCTCTCCAGCTCATCTTAAAAGTATCGCTTCTCAGCTTTTTGGTTAAGGTCAAGTGCAGCTCATCTTAAAAGTGTATAGTGAACAAGATGGATAATTACTGTGCAGCTGAGACTCCTGAGGGCCCCTTACCTTCTCACAAGCCCCATGGGCTAGTATGAGATGTAAGTTCTGGCGAATATTCAAAAAGTGATCATGGCTTAAAGGATTTGAGAATTCCAATTCCAATTAGAGATGCATTTTTTGTATCTAATATTACATGTTTTCTATTTGCAAAAATATCGAATACATTCAGTCATCAAATCATGGTTCCTATTGTTTCATATATTGCGATTAAAATTTACATTGATAATCTTCACATACAAAATATATTAATAACATTTGGGAGCAATTGAACCAGGATATTTATAGAAGCACAGTTGATGATTATTACATTGTGAATATTAAAACAGGTATTTAATAGAACCATTAGGGAAACATAGACAGATGTATTTTACTTCAAACAAACAGGATTCTAAGAGCCATAAAATTGTGAGCAAAAATAACATTGCTATATTTTTATTTTGGGAGACCTGAAATTAAATAGGAACTGCTTGCTTCAAAACAAAAAACAGAAAGCAATGATTCTTTGACCACAAAGAATGCAACAGTTCCTGAATAATATGAAATCTTCAAATGAATTGAATGGGTAATGAAAAATGCAGAAATACTAATTTTGTACTCATTATCTAAATCTTCATCAATGAATCACTATTGACACAGTCGTTGTGTTGTAATACACATATTAATTTATTAAGTTAATAGATTTGTCACCAAATGTTCACAGCAGCCAGAGCTAGGGCACACCAAACCCAGGGGGTCAGACTGACATCTTGGTCTCTTGCATGGGTGGCAGCGACCCAACTACCTGAGCCATGATCTCTGCCTTCAAGGGTGCACATTAGCAGGAAACTAGTCAGAAGCAGTCGGGACCTGAACCCTGGCACCGTTACGGGATGCACATAGTATCCTAACCATCACACCATGTTCTCACCTAAGAAATTAATTTCTGTATCATATAGCTTATATGTACATGAGAGCAGTCACAAAACAAAAGCAAAGAAGAACCCCTTCCCACCAGCACAAGGGCCTAAAAACATCATAAGGAAAATCTCCTAGAGATGAATAGAGGGGACGCATACAGTTATTATATTATTAGTAGTAGTAGTATTATTTGGCTTTTTCTAACACTGACAATACGAAAAATTTACTGGGACATGTGTTGAAAATGTAACTTCATAGGGCCCGGTGTGGTGGTGCAGTGGTTAAAGGTCCTCGCCTTGCACGCCCGGGATCCCATATGGGCGCCGGTTCTAATCCCGGCAGCCCCGCTTCCCTTCCAGCTCCTTGCCTGTGGCCTGGGAAAGCAGTCAAGGACGGCCCAAAGCTTTGGGAACCTGCACCCGCGTGGGAGACCCGGAAGAGGCTCCTGGCTTCGGATCGGCATAGTATCGACCCGTTGTGCTCACTTGGGGAGTGAATCATCGGAAGAAAGATCTTCCTCTCTGTCTCTCCTCTCTGTATATCCGCCTTTCCAATAAAAAATAATAAA
The DNA here is from genome assembly GCF_017591425.1 of Ochotona curzoniae. NCBI lineage: Eukaryota > Metazoa > Chordata > Mammalia > Lagomorpha > Ochotonidae > Ochotona > Ochotona curzoniae. Next base: position 24,985,099 of record NW_024464920.1, read on the forward strand.
AATAAATCTTTTAAAAAAAAAAAGAAAATGTAACTTCATAGCTTTTGGTTTTGCTTGAGATGTGAATTACTGTGAAACATTCATCTGAAGATAGCCTGTGCTTGATATACAAATCTGAAGCAGAGGCAATATCATGACTTGGAAATATTTCTAACTAAAAGGTGTTGATGAGTCTTATGTCATGCCCTAGGAAAACTTATAAAGCATAAATTCAGGCTGCTGTGACAGAACCTGTTACAGAACCTGTTAAGTAGGCCAAACTGTTAAGATGACATACAGTTATTGGAAATAAAATAGACACGGTAGTGATTTTCCAAATTTTTAGCATATGGAGTCATGGACTGTTTCAGGTGATATGGAACTAAGAAAATGTTTTCTTCAAGCTTATCAATAAGCAAGTTTGCTCTTGAGAGAGGAAGTGATCTGAGGTCATGCAGCTTCCTGCAGAGTCAAGCCTGGAGGCCTTAGGAATAAACAGTTCTGTTCTATAACAAAGTCTAAATCAGTTGTGGAATTATGGTTTAATCCACTACCAAGAAGAAATAATATAAATGATTCTAACTCAAAAAATTCAGCTGTAAGTAAATAATTAAATGAGAGGCAAACATTAATTCACATTCAAACAGCAAAAGTGACTGCCAAGCAAGTAAGGCTTGAACTGTAATAACGCATATGGCAACAGCCTAAGAGACAAAATGTATTAACCAAACTTACCATGAACTGGAGGTACCTCAGGGCCTGATGTAAATGACTGTGTGTGTGTGTGTCTGTTTCTCCCACAGAGGGAGGGAAGGAAGGCAGGGGAGAGAGAAAGAGAGAGAAAAAAAGAGGGAGAGAGAGAGGGAGACGGAGAGAGAAATAGAGAAATGAAACTCGATCTCCACACAGATTAGGCTCCCATATGTGGGTTCACCCTTCACATGACCATAAAGGCAGTGGCTGAACAGACTAAATCACGGAACCCGAACTCAGACTTTCCATGTGTAACCATTGTTTGAACCATCAGTTGCTGCACCCAAAGTTGCACACAGTCAGGAGGCTGAAACAAGGAGATGGAGTCAAATGTTTAAAAAAGTACTCTGGTATGCACTGAGTACTTTAACAAGCTTCTTAATCGCTAGGCCAAATGCTTGACCCAACTCCCTGACTTCAAAGTGCTCCAGGGAGCAGGTCAACACTACTCAAAGAATCTGTGTGTTTTAAGACCAACTGATTTGGCACTGTAATCTGCAAAATTCCTTCACGGAAGTATTTATATTACTGTAAGTTGAGTAACAAAAGGATAGGAATCCTGAGAAACAGTACATAGAATTCTGTCCAATCCATTTTTAACCCTCTGCATATTCAGTGTGTGGATATACTTCTGCCATTATATTGTCATGTGAATCATACATGCAGCTGTGCCTCCCCTGAAACAGTTTTAAATTTTCCATTACAACAAATTCCCCCATTTATGCTGATCTTTAGACTGTCCAGCTGTGTATCTGGAATGTAGAAAAGTGGCTCCATCCCATGATCAGCTATCAAGAAACGGAATCAAATACACCTCCAGTGCTATCATTTTTCTTTGCAGTATTTTCACTTTTGATTATTAAAACAGTAATATAGGCTTATCACTGGGCAGCAAAGCAAGAAGGCAAAATGACCAGTGTGCCATGAAAGGACTACTTCATTCTAATTCATTTCTTCAGTTTTACTAACCAGCACAGTATTTAAATTTCGATAAATATAATTTAAAAATACTTTTAATAAACACACCTTTTCACATTTAGAAGTTGTTGCTTTTTTTTGTAAGGCTGTCTGATTATATAAATTTTAAAAACTTCACAAGCTACATAAGGCTGCTATGTAACACAGCAGGTTAAGCCTTCTGTTTGCAATGTCATACCTGTACCTCACATTAGACTGTCAGTTCAAGTCTTGGCTATTCTGCTTTCAAGCCAGTTCCTTGGAAATGATGGGTCCCTCACTTCTGGCTTTTGCAGCCATCTGAGGAGTGAACCAGCAGATGGGAAGCCTTTCTCTCTTCCTCTGACACTCTTCCAAATAATAAATAAATGTTACAAAAAATAAAGTTGCATCAGTTTTTCAGGTTTCTTTCAATTTCAAAATTCCATTTATTAAAGAATTCTGTAATAAGCACTGCATTATTTATGTAATAATTCTATTTAAGGAAAGGTAGGAAAAAACAACAGAAATATTTAAGACATTTTTATATTATTATAGTCATAAATAAAATCTTTTTTCTTATAAGCCTATACTATGAAAACAATGACCCATTCTATACCTTCAAAATAGGATCCCAAAGTATCTGACTAAAGACAAAATAATTAGTGCCAGTTAAGTTTCATTTTAAGAATTTCTCCTATTGGTTCTTTTCTCACAAGTTTCTACATTTTCCCAATGTACACGATCACTTTACTGGCTGTATTTTGTCTAAACTGAAAAGGAACACTTAAATGTATTGCTCTTCGCAGAGTCGACAAATTAATACTTTTAACATTTCTTGGAGACATGAATTAGAATATTTAGCAAAAAGGAACTCCGCCCAAAGGAACACAATGTGTAATTTCTATGGGGAAGTGCTCAAACTTTTCACAGTATGGTACTGACTGGCCTGGACTAAACCTGTATTGCTTCCTTCTTCATATGGACGGATGATTGGATACAGCTGATCTCTTTCACTGGATTCAGCAGACAGGCGAATTTTCTAGAACTAGATTGAAAACCAAGGCGAGGCAGAGTTCTTCTATTCTGGGTAAAGTTTCATCCAAGATAAAGTAAAAACCGTGTACAGTTTTAAAAGTTGAATATACTGAGTCCAAGTAAAGACTTTTTTTTAAAATTTTGTTTATTATTACCATTTACCAATGGGGAGATGCAGTTTATTTACAACAGCAGCCGTAATGGCAAAGGGGAAATACACAATCATCCATCTACACAGGATTGACTACTTATGCAAAAATTAAAAAAAAAAATCTTAAAACCAAAGGACGGCGGTGAGCTTCACTACCCTCCCCCAATGATCCCAGCAATGTGACAGTGCCAGGCAACAGCTCCTGGGCATGCGGTGGTAGGAACTAACGTATGGAAGAAAAAGCCACAAACCACAGAAATTTTAAAGAACCCCTTTCCCCCATAAGCACACACAGACACATACACACACACTCGCTCTTGCTCTGTCTCACTCAGATACATAACAGGATTACAGGGTACTCAATACACTTAATTCAAGAGGGAAGGATAGGTATTCTATTAGAGGAAAGGCAGAAAAGGAAAAGGAGCGTTCTTAACCACTGTGAACTACCATGGTAGGGAGCTTTTTTCTCCCTAGAAAGGATTATGTCTCCTCAGGGAATCTGTTGCACTAAGACCACCTCAACCCAACAAGGATGGAGGGCTAGTGCCCTAATGGTGGAGTGACAATGGAACAAAAAGAACAACTGGAAGGTAATGCAAACAAACCATTATTCAAAGCTACATCCCATTGCTCCTTTTCATCAGAAGGGGAAAAAGGCCAAAAAATTAACATTGATGCAGTCATCACTTTTCTATCAGAAGGAACAGAGTAGCCCAAAGGCCTTCCCCTCTGGAGTTCACCCTGCTACCAAAAAACATTGTTTGGAAGTAGCAGAGTCTTAATTAGACTCTCCTTTTTGTATCCTTACTTGTCTACAAAGTCAGTGGCAAAGATAAACTGAGATAATTTTAGCTTCTGTTTAGATTTGACTTTTTAAAGCTACTACAATTCCTGAATTTAAGTCTAATCTGTAATGAGTTCCCAATCCTATTAAGAACAACTCTACTGACAGAAGGCAAATGGATCTCTTCCAGAGTATGCAACTCTAACCAGTTCGTGCACTCCAAACAGTTCCTCTTGGGCTAAGTATACATGCCCTGCGAGGGTTAGAGAGAGCGCATCAGGACCAACTCCAACCCACTGCACCTTCATCAGCCTTTACAACTCTTCTCCTTAGGTCCGAAGAGGAAGGGCAGTATTCAATGGAGGTGAGAAAACATAGCTCCTCGGGAAAACACAACAGGAGGACACACTAGCAACGTAGTCAGTCCCATGGAGGACAAATGCTTAGTCTTACTACCTTTTAAATACAAAAAATTAGATTATTATCCCATTCTAATCCCAAAACAGGGAGCAGGTAAGATTCGCCTCTGAGCTGTTCACAAATGCAGGTCAACAACAACAAAAAAAAATCTTGCAAGAAATTGTGCAAGCATCCTAAGTAGAATCAAGAGATGAACTGAAACCAGTCAATATGAAAGCTGGAATGGCAAGCAGCACCTGGAATCATGAGTTGCACCAGACAGGCAGTGAAGCAGGGAAGAGGAGGAAGAAAGGGCCAAGCCAGCAGATGAGGCAGGACCCCTGACTGGGACACAGAATGAGGTAAGAAAACATTTCAAATAAAGCAGCACCGTTCCAGCTCGTCTCGGAGCTCCCCTCTGTCTATGCTTCATAACCCTTCACTCAGGAAGTCAACTGGAGAGTAGTTTTGATACAGGGTTCCTACTTCCTGTTCCCTCCCCCATTCCACTCTCCAATGTTAAGGGAGTCTAGAGGTCCTTCCCTCACTTCCGATAACAAAGCTGCCACTCTTACTGTCAGAGAGGCCCAAAAGGAGACCAAATGGAAAGAACTGTCACTTCTGAGAGGCAATCAAATCAAGCAAAGCAGTCTGACTACAGCAAACCTGACTTTCCACTAAAGGAAACAGGGACATTCAACAGGATTCTAACAGTTTGATAAGAAATGACTCAGCCCTGCTCCTTGGCTCCTACCACTAGCCCATCCATGTTACTGAGGAAAGCTGCAAGAGGTCCTTTTGGGGCTGTTTTCAAACTACAGCCTCCTGTACTGCCAGGAAATTCCTTTAGAGTTTGGTCCTGCACCTGTCATAATGATCAAGTGAAACCCACAGAGCAGGCTATGTAGCCAGTAACTCAAACGTAGGAAAAGACTGCCCCACCAAACTAGGTCCATGGCAAAATACATCCAGACAGGAATCTCGCAGCTGGGGAGATGGTGCCCATTAGCAGAGACCTCTGCAACCTCCCAAGAAGATCACGATGGACTCCTCAGCCTAGCCCGACAACAAGCTGCCCCAGTGTGAAGGCCAGTGGCATTTGGGAGGCCAAGAACGAGGGCTCTCTGCTCAGCCAAAAAAGCTCTCCTTGTCTCCAAGTCCGCCGACATCACTCTCAATGCTAGGCCTCTGGTCAACAGGTGGGTTTTTTTTGACTTTTTCTTCTTGTGAGAGAGTCAAGGTTAAGAGTTTTGCTGCCAAAGTCTTTCTTTTCCTTTCGAGTTGAAGCGGTTAGTATCCATCTCTCCTGGGTGGTTTTCATTCGTCTGCGAAACACAACCAGAGCGCAGGAGTCCCAAGGAAGTTCGGTGAGCATGGCCCAGCCACCAGGACTGTCCCAACGTCCCAGAAGCCCTTGACATCAGGCCAGGGAAGCAAAGGCCTGCACACTGGGCACAGGACCGCTCAGCTTCATACTGGGGGACAGGAGAGGGATCCTGTGCACACCCCGCGTGTCTCACATCCACCAGACACCGCACGGTGCCTAAGCTGGGCTTGCCCTCCTGCCCTGGGTCTCACAGTGGGCGCCAGGGAGCATACCGAAAAAAAAAGAGGAAAAAAAGAAAAGAAAAAAGATCTGATATCCCTAAATTCTCCAACTTGTGGTTTTGGAAATGTTAAGATCTTTCAAGAAAGCTGGGACTTCTGTCTGGTTTCCGTATCTACTTCGCTCACTCCTCCAAGCCAAGGGACCAGTCTCTCTCTCCTGCTGCAGCTACTACTGGAATTCGGGCGGGGAGCGCTGAAGCGGCTGGTCGGGCCCATTCCCGGCCTCCCCGGGAAGGGAGCAGAGCGGGAGGCGGCACGCTCCTTTGTCTTCCACCGGCTGAAGGCCAAACTCCTTCACGCTCCCGGTGTCTGCGAACTCCAGGTAGAAATAGCCACATTTGACGGCCCGGTGCACCTCAAAGCAGAATCCCAGGCACGAATCCTCGATCAGGTCTACATAGATCTCCTGAGCGATGGCCTCCAGCTTGTTGGTATCCAGGTTGGCCAAGGAAATCTCCTCCATCTTAACGCGTCAACGACGGCGGAGAGGGCGCTCGTTTTACTCACGGGCTCCGCAGGCCGCGCCTAGGCCTGTCGCTCAGGGCCTCGTCCTCCGGCGGCGTCCGCGGCGGCACGAGGAAGGGAAGCCACAGCAGGCGGCTGCTACCAACTCAGCGTCCGCCCGGGTCGTCGCGGAGTCTCCCCGCTGCTGGGGCTCCACACCGGCCGCCACTCCGCCTCACCGAGCAGCCAGGGCCGCTTCCGCTCGCCGGCCAGCCCTGGCCCCGCCTCCCCACTTCCGCCGCCGAGCGCGCCTGCGCCGCCGTTCCGCGCAGGCGCGCTGGGCTCCCGCTCGGCCGCCGCCGGCTCTGTGGAAACCGGCCGAGACGCGGCTGAGACTGAGTATCCTCGTCGCTCGCTTTTAAGAGATTACATAGAAGCTCACTAATGTCGTTTTCTTTGGATAACTAAACATGCGCTCATGACTTCAACACGCTGGCTGCATTGATTTCTCCCCTCCGGAAAGGGAAAATTAAGTAGCAGTTACGTGCACTATGGGGAGACGGTCGCAAACATCATTTTTTAGTAAGTTCTCCGGAGAACATTGGAGAGGTTGGCTTCTGTGACTGATTTGTAATCATTTACAATCCTTCTCCCGCAGTTGTCATTGAAATCCACTAGATGGTGCAAGGAAGCAAATTACAGAATAGTTTACCTTTCGATCATTCCAACAGAAACAAACAAGCAAAAAAACAGGTGCCTGGGACTAAAGGCATAATTCATATTATTGATCCAATAAACCTGAAACACTTACCTAATTGCATGACGCTGAAGGCAACGTAACTAAAAGACCTCTAAAAGAGGTTACGTAACGTAACCTCTAAAAGACCCAGAGACAGTCCTGTACATTCCCTTTTGAAGAGTGGGACCAGAAAGGAAGGTGTTTGTTTGTTTGTTTTTGTTTTTGTTTTTTGCTTTGTTTTACGAGATGCAGGACGAGAATTGCAGCCAAGTTAAGTTACCTGGGTTTAACTCCTGCGGCTAATGCTTAAAAGTTCAGTGTTAACAATAAATATTCATAATTATAAATCCCAACTAGTCCTTATTTCATGGTTATGATTAGAAACAGAATCTACCTGTGGCAGTGCCTTGCATGTAATCAATGGTTCAGTGAATGTCAGATCTTTACAATCATGTGAGTCACAAGTTTGAATGTGGCCAAGTTACGGTAGTATTTCTGTTATTTTACTTGTTTTGTTCATTACCACTGCTAAATGTGAAATAGAATAGTATATTTTATCTTTATAACTGATGAAAAAAGCTACAACTAATGAAAATACTTAATCATTAGTATCTGATGCAATATCATCTTTCACAGATTAGAGACATGCATAGATAAATAGACAGGTTGAGCAATATTATAGAATTATTTTTAATAACTCATTTTCAAAGTAGAAAAGTGAAACTTACTTCTGAGTAGCCAGTGCCATGCTTCTCCAATCTTTTTTTTTTTCTGCTTTAAAACCATTAGTTGGCTAATAGGGAGGAGTTTGAAAGATTAAACTATTTAAATTATGTGAGTTTTTTTTTATTTTCATCTAGGGCAAGATTACCTTTCCATTCCATTCTTTTTGTAATTTATACTTTATCCATTAAAAGCTTGATATATTCTTTATAGGTTGAACAGCATTTGATGTATCTTATAATAATTGTGGGGGAGGGACAGAGAGAAAGTGGACTTCCAAATACTTTCGGGGTCTGAGCTAGTGGATGGAGCTGGTCAGGAGCCTGTGTGCTGAGTGACGCCCTGACACCTGTGGCTTCCCAGTGTGTGCACTGGGAGTGAAGCAGGGCTTGAATGCAGGCACCCTGAGAAGAGATGCAAGTGTCTTCATTGGCGTCTTAACTGCTAGAGTTCAATCTGTGTATCATATCTTGATATGTTGGAAGCACAATGATTAAGTGGGCAATTTATCAAGTCAGTTCCCTACAGTTAATGATTGTCCATTTGTACTTCCTTTATCTTCTTATCTGTGATAAATTCCAGTTTTGAAGCTCTAAAATATCAGTAATATTTTCCATTACATAGGCATGTTGTAATAATTAAACATGACAGTGAATATGAATGTCTTCGTATAGTGCCCGACAAACAGCATTAATAATATATGTAGCATGACAAGTCTAGATAGGTGGGAAAATACAGGTAAGGATACAAGAATTTCCACTCCCTGCTTTGCCCTGCCATTCCCCAATATAAAATAGTGCTTCTCAAATCATGTATTGGAGTCACTCGGAGGCCATTTACAGTGTGTATTAGGGTTCGGAATTTTGGAATGAAACCTGAGTTTAATTTCTAAAATATTTGGATGTGTCTGCTTGATAGCGGACAACTGTTCAAGGTGATTGACTCTCTGTGGGAGTCAAATTATTGTGAGAACTGTTGAACGCCTGATTTTATTTAATTTATTTTTTGTTTGTTTTATGATACTGTTTAGTAAGCACTGAGGTTTCCATTCCCACTCCCCAAGTTCTCTCCCCTCCCTTCTCCTCTCCCACCTGACAATGGGTTCTTTGATGAATTTTTACAAGTCCATCGTGCTGCCATTGAAATGTCTCCCAACAATGTAGGAGATTATCAGCTGTCTCCCTGTGAGTCCATCCTTGCACTGCATGCATGAGAACATACTTCTCTCTGTTTCCACCTATGAACATATTAATTTCTGCTACACTTCCATTATGCATCTCTTTGAGTATAGTTCACCATGGGGAGATGTTTAAAATAGTGAACCTTCATCCACATGAAGTTGATGAACATAAAACAGAAGTATCAATGTGACAGTAGGGTGGTGAAAAAGTGTCCAGCATCTTCACATAGGCATAAATGCCAGCATGTGTCCCGTGTGGCACTGAGTAGAGTACGATAGGGATTAGATAATTGTTACTTATGGGCAGTACAAATAACAGTGATAAAAGGGACACTGACAATCTCACATGATTACAAGCAATGGGTCTCTTATGGATGATTGATTAATGGATTACATGACAAAGTCTTTTTACAAAAGGTGCAAATAATTAGGAAGTACAATAAGATAGTCTTTTGAATATATTCCTAGAAGTGATATTGACTGCATCATATGCTAGGTAAATTTTCCATTGCCTAAGTATTCTCCATACTGACTTCTGTAGTGGTTGCACCAGCCTACAATCCCACCAGAGGTGGAGTAGGGTTCCTTTTTCCCTGCAACCTTGCTGTAGGTGTTGCTGGTAGTTTTCTATATATGGGTCATTTTTATTGGAGTTAAATAGAACATAGTGTTTTCTTTATTTTAATTTCCTTATTGTCAGGGAACTAGAACATTTTTCATATGCTGGTTAGCCATTTGGTTTTGTTCCTTTGAAAAGTGTCTGCCCATTTCCCTTGCCCATTTCTTGACTGGTTAATTTGTTTTGTTGTTATGGTTGTTCTGGAGTTCTTTGTATATTCCGGAAATTAGCCCCTTTTCTCCTATGTAGTGTGCAAAGATCTTCTCCCATTCTCTTGGTTGCTTTTTGACTTTGTTGACTGTTTCTTTTGCTGTGCAGAAGCTTGTTAGCTTACTGTAGTCCCGCTTGTTTATTTTGGTCTTGGTTTCCTTGGCTTTTGGTGAGTTTTCTAGGAAGTCAGTGACTACGCCTATATTTTGCAGAGTGTTTCCATCTTTTTCCTCAAAAAGTTTGATGGTTTCTGGGTGTAAGTTTAGATCCTTTATCCATTTAGGTTTGATATTTGTGTATGATGAAAGGTGCGGGTCTTGCTTCTTATTTCTGCAGGCTGTTAACCAGTTGTCCCAACAGCATTTATTGAGAGATCCTCCTTCTTTCCTGGATTGTTCTTGTTTGCTTGTCAAAGATTAGATGGCTGTGCATGTGTGGGTGCCCTTCTGGTGTTTCTATGCTACTCCATTGGTCTTCTCTGTTTCTGTGCTAGCACCAGGGTTTTTTGATAACTATTACCCTATAATATGGCTAAAAGTCTGGGATTGTGATCCCTTATTTATTTATTGAAAGTGAGATATATAGGGAGTAGGAGAGAAAAAAAGAAAGATCTTCCATCCACTGATTCACTCCCCAAGTGACCTCACGGCTGGAGCTGAGCTGATCCGAAGCCAGGAGTTAGGAGTATCTTCCATGTCTCCCATGTGGGTGCAAGGTCCCAAGGCTTTGGGCTGTCCTTGACTGCTTTTGCAGGCCACAAGTAGTGAGCTGGATGAGAAGCAGGGCTGCCAGAATTAGAACCAGCTGTCATATGGGATCTTGGCATGTGCAAAGTGAGACTTTAGCAACTAGCCTACTGTGCTGGTCCCTCCTGTTAGGTTCTTGTTCTTCAGGATGATTCTGGCTATTCATATTTTTTTGTGAACCTTTGGTTTTTAACAAAAGGGTATGAGTGATTGTTTTTCTGCTTCTTTTACCCTCCTACTGTAAGAGCTGGAACTGAAGTCTTCAAATTGTGTAATGCAGAAGGATTTTTAATAAAATCTAAATATTTACAGATCTTCATATTAATTAAAATTCAAATATAATCATCATGCATATGCTTAGATCTCTTGTCAGTATTTGTACTAGCTTGAAATCACAACATTTTACTAACTATATGTCACATTGTCATCTCTTGTAACTATGTTTAAATTAGATTACCTGACTTATCATTGAAATGTGCTGAACTGAAACAGTAACAGCCCCCAAAAGGTTAAACAAATGTCCTCAGCTATTTTTTTTTCAATTAATAGGAGTGGAAGTAGTATTTAAACCTTTGGTATAAACTGGTTTTTTTTTTTAAATATAAACTTCTAGCATCTTCTGCACACAACTCAAGTAACATGGGTTGGTTCTGTGTAAGTGAATATTAAAAAATAAAATATTTCATGCAGAAATTAAGGTAAATGAAAATAAATTACCTTAATTTCTGTACAAAAATTTTTTCTTTCAATTCAATAATTGTAATGTGTGCACTGAGAGAATCAACTTTCTCAAAGAGGAACACACTCTATTGGATTTTAAACAAACTTAATTTATGGCTATGAAAAGCGAAGAGACAGAGAGATGCAGAGATGATGATGTTGATTCTGCTAGTTCACATCCCAAATACCCGCTGCGTCCAGGATTAGACCAGGCTAGAGTCACGGACACAGAACTCAGTGCTCCCCACATGTGGGTATGGGGGTTTTGGGGAAACAGCAATCAATGTTAGAGCTAAAGTCCTACCAGGAACACTGGTAAGGAATGTGGGTGTCAACTGCTGCACCAAAGCACCGCCTGCCTCAGGGATACATTCTAAAAATGGATCTTTTAGATTATTGTTACTGCCCTTCTCTATACTCCTGAGAAACAGTGTTTTTCTAATTATTATTTGTTGAATTTTTAAATTTAGTATAGATCTTGTGACTATCTAATAAATTGAAAGTATATCGTTATAAAAATTAGAAGAAAAAAGGGCCCGGTGTGGTAGCTTAGTGGCTGAAGTCTTCGCCTTGCATGCACTGGGATCCCATGTGGCCCCCAGTTCACATCCTGGCTGCTCCACTTCCCTTTCAGCTCCTTGTTTGTGTCCTGGGAATGCAGTGGAGGATGGCCTGGGCCTTGGTCCCAAGGCACAGGTGACTTGGGACCCTGTGCCCAAGTGGGAGACCAAAAAGAGGCTGCTGGTTTCTGTCCTGGCTTCAGATCTGCTGGGCTCCCGCCACTGGGGCCGCCTGGGCAGTGGACCAGTGGCTGATGGAGGCTCTTTCTATCTTTCCTTCTCTTTGTAGATCTGACTTTCAAATAAAAATAAACAATAAATAAATATTTGAAAAATTAGAAGAAAGGAAAGGAAAGGGGATGTAGGGTGGGAATGAAGAATGGCAGGTGGGAAGTATCATGCTCTTAAAACTATTTACAGGAAATACATGAAATTTCTTTCCCTTATATAAATTTAAGATTTTAATGAATGAATAGAAGGAAGTACTCTTTTTTTCCCCTAAATGTTTCTTTCAAAACTAAATTTCTGTGAATTGAAGAATAAAAAGTAATAGCTTTCATCCACCTAAAGGCTTAGTAAATTCTTATATATTGGTTCATGAATTCCACATTTTAGATTCTCAACCAATCTGCTCTGTTCCCGAGGGCACCTTGAAGCACACCCATATTTTAGTGTTGAAACAGAATTTCTTAGCCACTGAATTCCAACTGTGTGTTGTAATTAGCTTGCATAATTCCCAATGATGTATTATTTCAGTTAAAGAATTTTATTTATCTAGGGACTTTGACTCAAATGAAGTCCATTTTCACTTACATAATAGTCATTGAAATTTGACTTTTTTTTTCTTACTCAGAAGTAAGATAAATGAATATGAAATCGGAGAAGAAACATTTAGGCCTACCATCTTTTACAAGCAGTCATTAAGCTAGGAATTATTCGGGAAATAAACTATGGATTCTTATGCTTGTTGTCAATAATTTGTGTAAGGAAATAAATATGCGTCATAACAGCTGTAAATATTGGCACAAGCCCCTTGGTATGAAGTTTCTAAGGCTTAATATTTCAAGTAAGTTTATATTCTGCTGAAATATATTTTTCAGGAGTACATTTAAAAAGATTACTATGGTTCATATGAGATTAAAATAGACCACAGTTGGTTAGGGTGCAAAGGTAAAATTGCAATGTCTTTCTTCCATGATTATGTGGCACTATTTGCAATAAAGAACCAGAAAGAATATAAGTATACAGCAGAGGATGCATGGTTGTAGCAAATGTGGTGTACTTGAATAATGACATTGTTTAGTTAGAAGAATGATGAGCCTGTTGTTTAGAGCACCATTAAGGATCCTGGAGGTACTGGAGGCAGGGACAAAAAGATAACTACCACATGATCTAAAAAAGTTGATCTCATTGAAGTTGAAAATTGAGTGATAATTGAAAATTATCAGAAGTTGGGAAGAGTAGAGGGAAAGGATGAACAGGAAACACTGATCAACAAATCCTAGTTATAGTTACAGGAAATAGATCCTGATTTTACCTACACAGATAAATATATGGAATAGTAATATACAATATATTTCAAAATCACCAGATGAAATAAATTTGATTGCTTTCACAACAAAGAAATGATAGATCTTAACAGCCCAAGTGCTTGGTCCATCCTCTGCTGCTTTCCTAACATTTGTTCCTTTTATTTTCTCTGTATTTTCCAAGTGGTAGAAACCAAGCCCTGTTTCTGCATGAACATGTCCTAAGGTCCAGGTGCTCTCTTATATCACTACCACACACATGGAATTTAACTAGTTTATATATTAATTGTCGTTTAATAAAGAATACAATATTCAAGTTGCTAATTATTCAAATACCGTGACTTAGCCTGTTTTCTGTCTCTAATCTTGTGTCATATATCCCATTTATTTAAATGTAACACTGCTTTTTAATGTTATAATCAGTTAATATTGCAATTAATATTGTAATTAAGATTACTTAATAGAAGTGAATGGTTAATTACATAGAAAGAAAACTTTTGGGGGAGTCTATCTTTGATTTGGAAGTAGAGATTCATACTGCATTGTATCCGCATATCCTGATATGATAGTGTGTTTCACAACTCCTCTAGATAACGATATGCACATACATGTTTACCTGTCTATTTTTTGATCTTATATTATTTGTGAAGATTGCCTTATATCAGAGAGAACTTAGGATGTTTGTCCTTTTGGGATTGGCTTATTTCACTGAGCACAGTGCTCTGTAGTTGAAGCCATTTTGTTGCAGATGTTAGAATTTTCATTCTTTTTAATTTCATAGAGTAGATACATACCATCCCAAAGAAATTGTTTAATATATCTTGACAATAAGATGTTGGACTGTCTGCCATTGTCCATGCCTACAATGTCAGAACACACTTAAATAACAGAATGACAGACTTATGACTGTTTTTAAAGGAGCATACTATTGTAATAATATAGAGGAAGTCATTGGGGGTGGGTACTTGGGGTTGAGAAGCAGAGGAAATCCTAGAGCCTTTGAAACTGTATCATAAAATATATACATTTTTAGAAAAAGACAGAAAAAAAATTAAAATAAAGCCATGGTGTACATAATGTGAAAAGCAAAATAAAAATATTTTAAATATTCTGTTTACCTGACTAAGGCCAATGATGAAAGCATAGCTTAGTAGATTAGAGCAATGCTGTGGGAAGACAAAGATGATTCTGAAGAGCCATGTTTCCCTGGCAGCAGGTCTGTGTTTGGTTTTGGTATCATCTGTGACTTTTGTTACAATAGTTCTTAAATGTATTTAATGATAGCATATTGATTCCTTTTCCCTCACTCCTCACTGGTGTCCTTCAAGAGAGTTTGTTTCTGCTAATTGTAGTTTTAGCAAGAACAATGGTTTTTAGAAATACAAAACTCAAGATGGGTAATACTGTCATCTTAATTGGCAAACTGTGCCTCATATTCTTAGTGCATGTCAGAATTATCAGTAAATGATGTGGAGCACCTGCACAGAAAATTCACTGGGTAAAGCTTATATTTTTCGTTTCTCAGGGCGACATTAACATACTAACAATGCATTTCTGATAAATGCAGATATATTCACATAGTGGTGCAACATTAAATCTAAATGCCCAGACTTCTGATCTCTAAATCACTTTCTTTTATATAGAGGTTTTTGCATATCATATTTTCATTTTTTTTCTTTAGTAATGACTACTTTCTATAACACATTTGAGGAAACATTTAAAATAGACATTAGGTCGTAATGTATAAAAATCGTACTGCCAAGGAAGAATGCATCAGTGAC